>NC_044406.1:123199657-132252157 GCF_006542625.1 Nomascus leucogenys
ATTCCAGTCAAAGGATAAGCATTTCACATAGGTAAAAAGGAAGACAAGTCAGCTTAGTGTAGCTTAGAGCTTAAAGCTGAGAAAAGTCTAATTTTTTGAACTTATTCTTCTTTCCCATACCATAGGAAAGCATTCATTCAAAGTCTGTCATTACTGCAGGCCCAAATTTAGAAAGTTATGACTGTGATATTGCTACTCTTGAAGGAAGATATCTCACAGAGCAGTTTTGCAAAATGTTGTGAAATTGAGTGCTATGGAAACAGGACAGCACCCGATTCCCCTTTGGAACACATGAGGTAATCATTTGAATTATACCTTTGCGAAGGCATGTTAGAATGCATTTTTTTAGATCGCTGTTTGAAACGGTGATTAACATGACCCTTTTGGAGAGATTTGATCTGCTTGTCAGCTGCCTGGAAACACAACAGGCTGTAAAAGAGGGTTTATTATCAAGTAATATAACTGAAAAGGCATGGTGCATGCAAAAAGAGGAAGATAGATTTTGTTCTCTCTTGGCGTGTCTCAGATATTTATTAATCGAGATGGCATTTGCAGTGGCAAATCCCATTTCCCCTTTCACCTTCCCTCTGGCTGGCATATGATGATAGTATTAGAGCTGATGCCACTTGGCTGATCATGCATTGCTGATCACCATTCAAGGCAACCAGAAGAGACAAAAGAAAAAGCCTATCAGTCCCCAGAGTACTAATGTGAGGAGAAAATTGCTCATTTGAAACGTTTTAAAATTTCATTTCATTTCTAAACAGTAACAAATTGTATTACTCTCTTTTATTTTTATATGTTGTTAGATGGGATGCAGGCCATTATTTATGAACCACTTGCAAAGCTGCTCCTCCCATCTCTCCACCTCCCCTCCCACTGCTAGCTTCCAGTTCCCATCCTAAGTACCACACTATCTTATTTAATATTCTTCCCTTTGTTCTACTCTGTGCTTCTAGTTTAAATGTGATAGAATTATGTGAGATTAATCATATTTGTAACATCAGGTGCCACAAAAAAGAGAAAAGAAACAAAAATCCTTATTTGTAAATAGCTTTTGCATTCTGTGGGTTCCTCGTGGTTTTACTAAACACTTTATTGCTTCATGTTTAGAATTCACTTGACTTCATTTAGAATTCATTGCTTTATATAATAAAGTGCTATATAAAAGATGCAATTAGACGTTTTTCCCATTACTAATTTCACTGTTTAAAGAGAGATAAAACACATGGAAGGATGTGAGTTTATGGACATGGTCAGTACAGACTCTGGACCCACTTCCTCATTCATTGGCGTTTCTGATTAAGAATCATAAAAGTTCTACATTTTTTTTTTTTTTTTTGAGACACAGTTTCACACTTGTTGCGCAGGCTGGAGTGCAATGGCATGATCTCGGCTCACAGCAACCTCCGCCTCCCGGGTTCAAGCCATTCTCCTGCCTCAGCCTCCGGAGTAGCTGGGATTACAGGCATGCGCCACCACGCCCAGCTAATTTTGTATTTTGGTAGACATAGGGTTTCTCCATGTTGGTCAGGCTGGTCTCGAACTCTGGACCTCAGGTGATCCGCCTGCCTTGGCTTCCCAAAGTGCTGGGATTACAGGCGTGAGCCACCGTGCCCGGCTGAAGTACTACTTCTTAAGAAAGTCCTAGAAAGGTCTCTAATTGCTGTGAGGACTCAATAAGTTCATGAGAAAATGAGAAAATCTCTAGTGTACAGTTCCATCTTGGGTACTTTGCTTATTTTTGTGCAATAATTACATTATAGTCTCATCTTAACTATTATTGAATTAAGTCAAGATAAGAAGGAAATCTAAATATGAAACTGGGACTCAGAAAATACCACCTGTTCTTCTAGGCAATGGAGCAGAGCAGTAAACAAAATGGACAAAAATCTCTTTGCTCTCATAGAGTTAGCATTCTAGTGAAAAAATACTAATTGGATGGACTTTATAATATAAATGTAAGCAGGTGACTGATGTTATTATATCTGCTTTTGCAATGAGAAAACATGCTAGGTCAGTTTGTGCGTAGTCCTCTAAAGACATTTAGTCCATTGCTATCATGAGGACTCGACAGCTAATGTAAATGATTTGGAATAAATGTTTTTATAAGACCTGTACATCATGTCACATAATTCAATTGCAAAAGATGTGGGAGGCGTCAGTCAATGACAAATGGTATACATTTATGCCAGTTTTATTTTCTCCTTTAGGTTTGGTCCAAGTGACTGCTGATGAACATATGGGATCTGGCTAAAGAATTATTATTTTCTGTAAATGTTCAATATCAAAGTACACAATTTGAAGTTTTTTTCTAAATCTTTTTACTTCTGCCTTACACAGTCCTGAAGGAAGAATGGTGTCTTTCTTGGGTGCCTATCCACCTGATGAGACATGGTGCAATGGAAAGAATACAGTCTTAAAAATCAAGGCTGGGAGTGGTGACTCATGCCTGTAATCCTGGCACTCTGGGAGGCTTAGGAGGGCAGATCACCTGAGGTCAGGAGTTCGAGACCAGCCTGGCCAACATGGTGAAATCTCATCTCTAGTAAAAATACAAAATTAGCTAGGCATGGTGGCTCGCGCCTGTAATCCCAACTACTCGGGAGGCTGAGGTGGAGAATCGCTTGAACCCAGGAGGCAGAGGTTTCAGCGAGCCGAGATCCCGCCACTGCACTCCAGCCTGGGCGACAGAGTGAAACTCCATCAAAAAAAAAAAAAAAAAAAGAAAGAAAAAAAATCAAAAGATGGAAGTTCTAGCCCTGGTGTTTTTCACAAACTAAGTAAACTTGTACTATTTCTCCTATCTGGACCTCAATTTCTGCACATATACAATGAAGGACTTGGCAGATTGTCCCTAATAGCCCTTTCCACTAATATATTTCATGATTCTATGACTTGATGAGTAAGGGTCGTATAGAAGATCTTTCCTTGATCACAAATATAAAGTTTAATTTCTTACTTCAAATCATATTTTTTTCTTGGAATTAATTTAACCACTTTCTTCAAAGCCAAAAAGACATATAGGCAATTTAGAAGAGCTATTTAATTTGACTGACAAAATTTCAAGTAAAATAAAACAATTTAAAAAAATAACAAATCAATAGTATTTTATTTTATTTTATTTTATTATGTTCCAGGGTACACGCACAGGTTGTGCAGGTTTCTTTTTTTTTTTTTTTTTTTTTTTTTGGATTTTGTCTTGTCACCAGGTGGAGTGCATGGCTGATCTCGGCTCACTGCAACCTCCAGGTTCAGCATTCTCCTGCCTCAGTCCGGATTACAGCATGCCCACGCCAGCTATTTTTTATTTTTAGAGGGGTTTTCCATGTTGGTCAGGCTGGTCTCGAACTCCCGACCTCAGGTGATCCACCCGCCTCAGCCTCCCAAAGTACTCGGATTACAGGCGTGAGCCACCGTGCCCGGCTCGACATGCAGGTTTATTACATAGGTAAACGTGTACCGTGGTGGTTTGCCACACCTATCAACCCATCACCTGGGTATTAAGCCCTGCGTGCATTAGCTATTTGTCTTGATGCTCTTCCTCCCCCCACCCCTTTGAGAGGCACCAGTGTGTTGTTCCCCTCCCTGTGTCCATGTGTTCTCAATGTTCAGCTCCCACTCATGAATAAGAACATGCAGTGTTTGGTTTTCTGTTCCTTTGTTAGTTTGCTGAGGATGATGTCTTCCAGCTTCATCCATGTCCCTGCAAAGGACATGATCTCATTCCTTTTTAAGGCTGCATAGTATTCCATGGTGCATAGGTACCGCATTTTATTTATCCAGTCTATCATTGATGGGCATTTGGATTGATTCCATGTCTTTGCTATATTGTGAATATGCATGTGACGTTTTTTTTTTTTTTTTGAGACAGAGTTTCACTCTTGTTACCCAGGCTGGAGTGCAATGGCACAATCTTGGCTCACTGAGACCTCTGCCTCCCTGGTTCAAGCGATTCTCCTGCCTCAGCCTCCTGAGTAGCTGGAATTACAGTCATGTGCCACCACACCAGCTAATTTTTTGTATTTTTAGTAGAGATGGGGTTTCACCATGTTAGTCAGGCTCGTCTCAAACTCCTGACCTCAGGTGATCTACCTGCCTTGGCCTCCCAAAGTGCTGGGATTACAAGTGTGAGCCACCGTGCCCAGCCCACATGTATCTTTATAATAGAATGGTTTATATACCTTTGGGCATATACCCAATAATGGGATTGCTGGGTCAAGTGGTATTCCTGGTTCTAGATCCTTGAAGAATTGCCACACTGTCTTCCACAATGGTTGTACTAATTTACATTCCCAGCAACAGTGTAAAAGCATTCCTATTTCTCCACAGCCTCGCCAGCATCTGTTGTTTCTTGACACAATAGAGATCTCAGAAATAAGACCACACATCTACAACCATCTGATCTTCCACAAACCTGACAAAAACAAGCAATGGAGAAAATATTTCCTACTTAATAAATGGTACTGGGAAAACTGGCTAGCCATATGCAGAAAACTGAAACTGGACCCCTTCTTTACAAAAATTAACTCAAGATAGATTAAAGATGTAAATGTAAAACCCAAAACCATAAAAACACTAGGCAATACCATTCAGGACATAGGCATAGGCAAAGATTTTATGATGAACTTGCCTAAAGCAATTGCAACAAAAGCAAAAATTGACGAATGGGATTTAATTAAACTAAAGAGCTTCTGCACAGCAAAAGAAACTATCATCAGGCTGGGCGTGGTGACTCACGCCTGTAATCTCAGCACTTTGGGAGGCTGCGGTGGGTGGATCACTTGAGGCCAGGAGTTTGAGACTGGCCTGGCCAACATGGCGAAACCGCATCTCTACTAAAAATACAAAAAATTTGCTGGTCATGGTGGTACACGCCTGTATCCCAGCTACTCAGGAGACTGAGGCAGGAGAATCGCTTGAACCAGGGAGTCAGAGGTTGCAGTGAGCCAAGATCGCACCACTGCACCCCATCCTGGGAGACAGAGCGTGACTCTGTCTCAAAAAAAGAAAAAAAAAAAGTAAAAGAAAAGAAAAGAAACTATCATCAGAGCAAACAGGCAACCTATAGCATGGGAGAAAATTTTTACAATCTACCCATCTGACAAAGGTCTAATATCCAGAATCTTCAAGGAACTTAAAGAAATTTACAAGAAAAAAACAAACAATCCCATCAAAAAGTGGGCAAAGGACATGAACAGACACTTCTCAAAAGAAGACATTTATGTGGACAATAAACATATGAAAAAAGCTCAATATCACTTATCATTAGAGAAATGCAAATCAAAACCACGATAAGATACCATCTCACACCAGTCAGAATGGCGATTATTAAAAAGTCAAATCAAGAATTTCATGTATAAGGTGGGAGTTCATTTCTAATCACTGTTCCACTCTTATATATGTTTGCAAACTTTAACATAGAAGACTTTTTTTGAATTTAGTGGAAAGGAGTCAATGATGCAGTGTGTCGAAAATGGTTATCCATTTGGTTTCACATCAAACTATTTTGGGAAGATTAATAATGAATAATAATCACCTGTTCATGGCACTTTGACCTCATTCACAGTATATCACTTATTGAGTGACGTCAATGTCTGTAGCAATGTGCTAAGCTCCTCACAAACCTCAAGTCACTTATAGCACTGAGATTTAGATATTTTTGTGCCTATATTTGCAAATGAGTAAACTGAGAAACAAGTAAGTTGATAAAGGTGACATATACAGTAAGTGGCAGAGCCTGGATTCAAGCCTAGGCCTCTCTGATTGCAAATGTCTAGTGCTTTTATGTATATACTATACTACTTCATTTGATACCCACACCAATCATGTAAGATAGGTAAGGCATTATAAACCTCACTTTATTGATGAGAAAACAAAATCTAAGGGTTTATGTGACTGACTTACTTTGAAACACAATGCTAGTAAGTAGTGGAGCAGGGACTGGAGCCTGATGACCAATATCTAACCGAGTACAAGATTATATTAAGCAAAGGCCAGGCATGGTGGCTCACACCTGTAATCCCAGCACTTTGGGAGGCCGAGGTGGGTGGATCACTAGGTCAGGAGTTCAAGACCAGCCTGGTCAAGATGGTGAAACCCCGTCTCTACTAAAACTACAAAAAAAAAAAAAAAAAAATTAGCTGGGCATGGTGGCACATGCCTGTAATCCCAGCTACTTGGGAGGCTGAGGCAGGAGAATAACCTGAACCTGGGCAGCAGAGGTTGTAGTGAGCCAAGATCGCGCCACTGCACTCCAGCCTGGGTGACAGTGTGAGCCTCTGTCTCAAAAAAAAAAAAAAAAAAAAAAAAAAGATTATGTTAAGCAAACATTTGTGAGGCGAATTTAAATAATTGTGTCTATTCATGATATCAGTCATGTGACCATTTTAGGTTTTGGAGCAGTAGTTACGAAAAAATAGATTTAGGCTTAAACGTAATTGATAGAAGACATAAAAACAATGTGTGTTATAACCGTTCTATCAACCAAGAAGTTTTCATGGAACATCTACTTTATGCACAGCATTCTTCTATGATACATGTGAGCATAGAAAAATACATAACAGGCCAGGTGCGGTGGCTCACACCTGTAATCCCTGCACTTTGGGAGGCTGAGGCGGGCAGATCATGAGGTCCGGAGTTTAAGACCAGCCTGACCAACATGGGGAAAACCCGTCTCTACTAAAAATACAAAAATTAGCAAGTTGTGGTGGCGCACACCTGTAATCCCAGCTACTCAGGAGGCTGAGGGGGGAGAAGCACTTGAACCTGGGAGGCTGAGGTTGCAGTGAGCCAAAATTGTGCCACTGCACTCCAGCCTGGGTGACAGAGTGAGACTCGTCTATTAAAAAAAAAAAAAAAAAGAATGTTCAATATGAGCTGGAAAGGACTGTATGAATGGAGACTTGAGTTTGGCTCTCAAGGCAAGTAGGCATTGATTAGATTGGCTAAGTTGCAGGAGCAAATTTAGAGGTAGGAATGAGCTAGACGTTGCTGGGGACAGTGACTAGGTAATGGGTGGAAAAAGGGTTTCATTTTAAGTGCCAACTCTAGTCATTTTTTGGTGTTGTCTGGAGCATCATATTGGGAAGTATTCAGAGACTCAGCAGATAAGTGTCATATGAATGATTATTAATGTCTATTATGATTGTGGGAGGGAGGTAATAGGAACATGAGGTCAGCCTTTTGCCATCCTGGCCCAGAACAAACTGGCTAGGGCAGAGAGTTTTCTTGGCAGTAGAGCAGGAGACAATGTTGAAAAGAAAGGTTGGGAGTAGATTGTGGATGCTCTAGGAATGCTGTGCTTACTAGCTACATGTGCCTATTTAAACACTTGAAATGTGGCTGCCCCAAATTGAGATGGACTGTGAGTGTGAAATACACACTGGATTTCTAAGACTCTATCTCCTCCACAAAAAATATAAAATATCTTATTAATAATTTTTATATTGATTATATGTGAAACTAGTAATATTTTTTCTATAGATTAGTTCATAAATTATGGATTTTTTAAATATAAACTACGGTTGTGTAAAATGTTAACATGTGGGAAAACTGGGTGAAGGGTGTATGAAAACTCTATGAACTACTTTTGTAACTTTTTTGTAAGTCAGCGATTATTTCAAAATAAGATGTTAAAAAATATTAACTCATCACTCCTAAAACTTTGTGATTACTCCATTTCTGTCAGGGAGACCAAAATTCTCTCAATCTTTCAGGTGAGAAATCATGAAACAGACATTCTACTTTCTTCACCACCCTCTATATCCAGAAAATAACAAAGACCTGTTGGTACTTCTATCTAAATGTCTCTTGTATTATATCTTTTGTCTCCAGCCCCATAGCCATGACCCTAGTCCAGAACATCCCTCCTGGACTTTTGTAATGTGCTGTTCCTCTTGGCCACCTTCCAGGCCATAGCCAGACTAAATTCCCCCCAAAAACAATCTCACATTCCTACTCGAGGACCTACAATGGCTTCCGAGGATGAAGTACAAACTCCTTAGCTTGGATTTCTAGACCAGCTCTGTATATATATAGTTTAAAATTTTCTACCAGCCATATTTTAAATAGTAAAATGAAACAGATGAAATTAACGTTAACAATATATTTTACATTCTTTTTAAAATGCTATGTTTTCAAAATCTGGTGTGTATTTTGCATTTAGAGCATATCTCAATTTGGACTATCCACATTTCAAATGTTCAATAGCCACACACAGCTAGTGACCACTGCATTTTGGACAGTGTAGGTTTTTGGTCTAGAGTAAGAATCCACATTGCATTTGGTTGTCATGTCTCCTTAGTCTCCAATCTGGAACAGATAAATTTACTTCTGAATTAACTGAGGTGTTGAGTCTTGGTGCTTAGAGGTAGTTACAGGTAAGATCTTGAAGTGCAGGTAAGACTGGTCTGAAACTCTTGGGGTCAAGGGATCCTCCCGCCTCAGCCTCCAGTGTTACTGTGATTACAAGTGCCAGGCCCAGCTAGCGACTGAATTTAACATTAATAAAATCAGACTTTTTTTCACTTGAAATGATGTTTTAAAAGAGTTGAGAAGGCCGGGCGCGGTGGCTCACGCTTGTAATCCCAGCACTTCGGGAGGCCGAGGCGGGCGGATCACGAGCTCAGCAGATCGAGACCACGGTGAAACCCCTTCTCTACTAAAAATACAAACGTAATTGTATTTTTAGGTGTGGTGGCGGGCGCCTGTAGTCCCAGCTACTCGGAGAGGCTGAAGCAGGAGAATGGCAGGAACCCGGGAGGCGGAGCTTGCAGTGAGCCGAGATCGCGCCACTGCACTCTGGCCTGGGAGGCAGAGCAAGACTCCGTCTCAAAAAAAATAAAATAAAAAAATAAAAAAATAAAAGAGTTGAGATAAATGAACAAATTTGTGGTTACAAATATTTTCTCCACTACTTCTCTGCCTTTTTTTGTCACTTTCACCATTCCCTCCTTTCTTCTGTCTGCTGGGTCCCCTCCCTTCCTTTTGGCCTTAGGTTGACTATTGGACAATTTGTTCGAAATTTTTTAAGCACCTACTATTGATTATCTAGTTTGTTCTTTAGTTCTTTAGTAATGATTATAACAGTGAACAAAGTATCTTTTTTTTTTTTTCTTTTGACAGAGTCTCATTCTGTCTCCTAGGCTTAGCACAATCTTGACTGACTGCAACCTCTGCCTCCCGGGTTCAAGTGATTCTCCTGCCTCAGCCTCCCAAGTAGCTGGGACTACAAGAATGCACCACCACGCCCGGCTAAGTTTTGTATTTTCAGTAGAGATGGGGTTTCACCATGTTGCCCAGGCTGGTCTCGAACTCCTGAGCTCAGGTGACCCTCCCACCTCAGCCTCCCAAAGTGCTGGGATTACAGGTGTGAGTCACTGAACTCAGCCCAAAATATCTTAATTCTCCCATATTTTAGTTAAACGTTTACTAGGAAATTAAATCAAGATATATGAATGTTTTGGTTTATGCAAACTCAGTGAAAGATATTGCTATCATTTGATTTATATTTGTATTACAAAGATTTATAGAAAGTACTGTTGAGATTCTTAAATACCCATATTTATCTTACCTGAATTATACATAACTGTGTGTTAAAATACCTCAAGCACTAGAATTAATTTAAATGTCAGATTCTAATTGACAGGAATGATTTAGTGAAATTTCCTTCTACTGCCTCCCCCCCCCCTCCCCCGCCCAGGGGAAGAAGTTTGACTTTATTCTGACCTTTATTTACCCTTGTTTCTTTACAAAAAAAAAAAGTTTAATGAGAAAGACTTGGTGTCAGTTAACAAAAAAATGACTTCAGATTTACATTCTTTTACCAATGGAATAAATGAACAAAGTTTGCAATTGAAAAGGCAGTTTACACCTTTTGTTGTTTGGGTTCTGGAGAATGTGCAAACAAGTATTAGATCAATGACATTTCTTTGTAGTTTCTTTTATCAACATATTTAAAACTGAATATTCAAACCTTCATTCATATTTTAGATGCCTGTCTCATCAGTACACTTATACCTGAGTATATTTCATTGCTGTAGAATATTTTTCCCGCTAAGATCCTAAATGCATTGAAAGATCCTAAATAGTAGAAGGTCAACAGTGTTCTGCCAAGGTGTTTGCAATTAAGCAGCCACTCCACTCACTGGTGGCTTTGAAATTAGTGTTTGAAATTATTGTCTGTTATCTACCATCAGTGATGATAGCATTCAAAGGAATTCATAGAAAGATATTCCACAAAAGCAGTTTATTTTAGTTTGGGGAGTAAAAACATATGAAAGAGCTTTATCGAATGTGATCAGATCGCATGAAAATAAAGTTGAGTTTCCAAAAATTTTCATAATCTAGAGGAAAGGTTTCTCCCAGACCTCTGAAATATATACCTACTTTCTGCCTAACTTCTCTTTCATTAGTCTTTTTGATTCTGAGGAAATGCCCTGCATATGTTTTGACAGTTCATCCTTGACCATTTTAACCACAATCTTTCATGGTGTAGAAATCCTAGAATGCACTTTTACAAGTAGGTCTAAGACAATCAATCTGTTTAGAGGCTTGATCCCAAAATTTGTACAGATAAGGCATTTTAGACAAAATTATAGAATATTTTAAACTAAGCACTAGGTGACAATATATGTTAATTTTTTTAAAGTTTCCTCTTTGAGTATAAACCATATATATTATATATTAAATTAGACCAAAGTTGTGTAAACCTTAGGTTTTATTACAGTTCTTTTGCATTTCAAATTGATGTTTTCCTTTGAAGTAGAAAACAAACTTCTGAGAAGTTTTCTAACAGACGTTTCTATTTTTCTCAACTCTAAAATTCCAGATTAATAAACTCTACTACTAATTATAGTATATTTTATTGTGCAAAATGCAATATAAACTCATGATGTAAAGTAATAAAAAGCATAAGGCAACTTTAAAATATTTTTAAGGTAGTTATCATTGGGTAAGGACAGGTGCTTTAAAGTCACATTAGCTTTCTCAGGAGTAAATACGCAAATAAAATATTGAGTTAGTTGATGAATAAGCTGAATTGAAAAAAGCTAAGATAAAATATATAAAATATATGTTTAAGTATTGCCGATAGGGTTATTTTAGTTAGAATGATTTTACACATTCAATGTGAAATGATAAAATTATATTGCAACATAATTACATTTAACTATTTGTAGTTTTTTAACTCTGGGAAAGAAATTGCATTCCCAGCTGTTTCTCAACTCCTGTAATTTAAATAAGTAAACCTTTTGTTCTTGAAACTTACTTAGTTCCTTCTAATTCTGTTGATGGACATCCATTTCTACTGCCTTATTTTATGTTAATATCTAACAAAAGAATGCTGTTAGCCTCCTGCCAGTAAAAGCCCACCTCCTTTGTTGGAAGGGTAGAGAGGAGGGAGATTCTTTTTTAGCCTTTTACTTTACAGAAGACTTAAAACTTCCTCTCTCCACATCTAGTCAAGAAGAGCATTTCTACTTGAGCTAAAAATTCCTAGGAAAAGGCTATAGCCCCCAAGTGTGGAAGGTGGTTCTTAGCTGTCAATTCCCTTTTGTTATTCGCTCAAATGGAATTATGAAATGTTCGTGGCTTTGTAGGGCAGAACACATTTCTCCCGAGCAAATGCAAATGCATTAGGTGTGCCCAGGTAATTTGAAGTGCTCATGCTGGCAGCTTTTCTGCATGAGTAAAGCTGTTTAATTAATGCATTTTCCCCTTCCTTCTGATTAGTTGATTCTGATTTTCTTTGAATAAATTAAACTCTCTGTAATATGCTTCCTATAGCTTCTTGGGCTACCCAAGCCCTGATACCTCCCACCAGGAGGGCAGATGCAAAGAAATGAAATGATTCCTCTGCATATTTCTCACAGAGATTTTTCTCCTGTACAAAAGACTGATTTTCCTTGTAATATAGCTCAGGCGAGTGATGTATTTAAAGAAGATCTTTGAGTTTCTGTTGATATTGCTCATTGGTAATTGTCCTTCCAACTTGAATTATGGAAATGGGTATTGGATCCATTTAGTTTCGCTTTATTGAGATTTGGGGAGTAAACATTCAGCAAGGTTGGACAGAAGTGGCATAAACACCTTCCCTAATAATAGTGCTCATGTTAACTGCCACTGCTTACTACAAGTGCCAGCATCTACAAATGGCATGGGAAGTTAACATTTTTCCCAGGGTGCCACAGGTTTCTAAAGGAAACCTTTGATTTGTGAAAAGAATTCCTTTGCATCAAAAAGGCAGAGTAGCGTAGTAGAAAGAAGGCTGGGATTGGAGTCAGGAAGAAGTGTTTAAGCTCTAACTTTGCCACTAGCCAGTTTCTGTAACGTCAAGATCTTGTAGCAGTCTCTTAAGTGGGACCCTCCCAGCCTGTATAGCCTCATTATTTTTACACATGAGGCATCTTAACAAGCGTTGAGATAAGGTCCCAAACTGTTGTCCCATTTTAAGTTTTGGCTTCCAGACCAAAACAGAAATCCCTAAACATAATTTTCTTGTTCCTCTCCAACCTTCACAACCTGGTCTCATTCTACTTGGACACACTGCAGAGGTAATGCAATCATGTTCATGAAAAATTATTATTATATTGTTTTGAGACAAAGTCTTGCTGTGTCATCCAGGCTGGAGTGCAGTGGCACAATCACGACTCACTGCAGCCTCTAACTCCTGGCCTCAAATGATCCCTCCACCTCAACCTCCCAAATAACTGGAACTACAGGTGTGCACCACCATGTCCAGCTATTTTTGTTGTTGTTATTTTTTTTTTGTGGAGACAGGGTTTTTCTATGTTGCCCAGTCTGATCTTGAACCCCTGGCATCAAGCAATCCTCCTGCCTCAGCCTCCCAAAGTGTTGGGACTACAGGTGTGAGCTACCACACCCAGCCTCATGAGAAACTTATTAATGAACATAATGACAATAGTCACAAGATCACTGCCATAGTTGGTATTTTGTAGCCCTTTCCTTTTAAACATTTGAGAGTTCTCAGCAGCATTTTTGGTTGATTTTTATATATTTATGTATTTAACAGAGCTGCGCTGACTTCTTTTTTTTTTGAGACGGAATCTTGCTCTGTCACCCAGGCTGGAGTGCAGTAGCGTGATCTCGGCTCACTGCAACCCCTCCCTCCCGGTTTCAAGCAATTCTCCTGCCTCAGCCTCCTGAGTAGCTGGGATTAACAGGCACATGCCACCATGCCCGGCTAATTTTTGTATTTTTGGTAGAGATGGAGTTTTGCCATGTTGGCCAGGCTGGTCTCAAACTCCTGACCTCAGGTGATGCCACCTTGGCCCCCCAAAGTGCTGGGATTACAGGCGTGAGCCACTACGCCTGGTTGACTTCAAACTTTTTAAGACTCTCATCAATGAACATTTCTTGCTTCTGAGGCCCTTTCAGGGTTTCCTTCAGCTCAAAATACTCAGCATGCCAAGGCACCATATTTGGGATATCATGTTTTGAGCCCTGACAAAAACAAATGCCAATGCTACTCTTACAGTTACCTTCTCTATTTTTTATTCGTGTCTCACCTATCTCCATTGTTCACTTAATAAACTCAGTACTTCTAGCTTAGGGCTAATTGACATGGCTGATCAGTAGAAATTGGTATAGAGCCCACTTAATACTCTATAAGTGTTCTTAGAGAAGTTCTGTATGATTAAGAACTGGTCAAGAGGGGAATAATACTTTTACACTGATCCTTATAATTACGTTAAAATCCTTCATGAATGGGTTTTCTTGACATCTCTTACTACTCAAAGTAGTTAATGAGCTAGATGTAGTAGTATTTAAAGTAGACTTGTTTGATTAAGTGGACAACCCACTCCTTAATGTATTTTTTTTCTTTTTCTTTCTAAAAAATATAAAACGCAGGCCAGGCACAGTGGCTCATGCCTGTAATCCCAGCACTTTGGGAGACCGAGTGTGGTGGATCACCTGACTTCAGGAATTCGAGACCAGCCTGACCAATATGGTGAAACCCCATCTGCACTAAAAATACAAAAATTAGCTGGGCATGGTGGTGGGTGCCTGTAATCCCATCTACTTGGGAGGCTGAGGCAGGAGAATCAGTTGAATTGGGGAGGCGGAGGTTGCAATGAGCCAAGATTGTGCCACTGCACTCTAGCCTGGGAGACAGAGCCAGACTCTGTCTCAAAAAAAAAAAAAAAAAAAAAAAAAAAAAAAATATATATATATATATATATATATATAATGCTCTATGAATTTGTGTGTCATCCTTGACCAGGGACAATGCTAATCTCCGTATCATTCCAATTTTAGTATATGTGTTGCCACAGTAAGCACTTAATATATTATATATATATTATTTTGACATGTGGATCCAGCTGTTTTGTTTTTACATTTTTCATTTTGAAGTAATTTCTTTTTTTTTGAGACGGAGTCTTGCTCTGTCCCCCAGGCTGGAGTGCAGTGGCGCGATCTCGGCTCACTGCAAGCTCCGCCTCCCGGGGTTCACGCCATTCTCCTGCCTCAGCCTCCCGAGTAGCTGGGACTACAGGCGCCCGCCAACACGCCCGGCTAATTTTTTGTATTTTTAGTAGAGACGGGGTTTCACCCTGTTAGCCAGGATGGTCTCGATCTCCTGACCTCGTGATCCGCCCGCCTCGGCCTCCCAAAGTGCTGGGATTACAGGCTTGAGCCACCGCACCCAGCCTCATTTTGAAGTAATTTCAAACTTACAGGAAAGTTGCAGGAAAGTAAAAAGACCTCTTATATAGTTTTCATTCAGATTCCCCAATTATTTACATTTGCTTTATAATCTCTTTAAATATATATTTATATATAATATATGTAATTAATATTTCTATATATTATATATAATATTTATATATACATAATGCATTCTCCTCTTCCTTCTGATTAGTTGATTCTAATTTTCTTTGAATAAATTAAACTCTGTAATGTTTTTTAAAACGATTCTTTTTAAGTAAATATATTAGTATTTTTTCTGAATTAACGGAAAGTTGCAGGGATGATGCTCGCTGCCCCTAAATATTTCAGTGTGTATTTTCTACAAGATAAGGGTACTCTCATACATAGTCACAGTACTGCCATCAAAATCAGGAAATTAACATTTATACAATACCATCTAATCCACAGATCCCATTCGAATTTCACCAGTGGTTCAATAATGTTCTTTATAGCAATCAATTAGTCAATAAATAAAATATATTTTTTAATCTGGTCCAGAATCCATCCAGGATCATGTGTCACATTTAACTGTTTTAGTTTTCTTCAATCTGGAACTAGTTCCTCAGTTATTCCTTGTCTTCCATGACGTAGACATTTTTAGAGCACAGTTATTTTGTATAATGTCTCTCGGTTTATATTCGTCTGATATTCCTTATGAGTAGATTCAGTAATGTATTTTTGGCAAGAATATCACAGAGCTGAGATTGTGTTTTTGTCAATGTATCATATCAGGAGACACTTTGAACTGTCCCATTACTATTGATCTTAATTTTAATTGCTGGTTAAGTGGCATCTACCAGATTTTCCCACTGAAAAGTTTTTATTTTCCCTTTGTAATAAACAAGCATTTTGAGAGAAAATATATTGAGACTATGTAAATATCCTGTTCCAATGGCAATTTTCTAGTATTATATTTTTGTACATTTATTAGTCAGCATCCTACTGTACGGAAGAATTTTTCTTGCCTATCTGTCTGTCTATCTATCTATCTATCTATCTATCTATCTATCATCAAAACATAGTCCTATGAATTGCTATTTTGTAAAGTTGGTGCAGAAATAATGTTTTAGCAACTTTCTGGATATCTTTTAATCTAGTCAAGTTGACACCTAAAATAAACCATCACAGACAATATATCCAACTGCCTAAAGAACAGTATAATAGTATAAAAATGTTTATGGAATGTTTTCTATTTTGCAAGCATTTTCTCCCTAATACTTCACATGTATTATCTCATTTCATTCCTCCCAACAGCTCTTTGAGATAGTTACTGTTACTTTCTTGCTTTACAGTTCAGGATATTGAGGCAGAGAAGTTAAGCAACTTGCCCATGGTCACACAGTTGGTCTCATTGGCACCTTGATAACAGAGACTAGGCCTTTGACTACTACACTCTGCTGACAACTCGAGATACCCCAGACTTAATCATCCTCCCCTACAAGCCAGCACCCCTTCCAGTCTTCCAGATCTCAGAGAGAGTGATGCTAGTAACCATCTAGTTATTCAAGTGGAAACCTAGTTATCATACTTGATTCCTTCCTAGCCTTTAATGAGAACTTGTACTTCTCCCAGCATGGTACTTCCTATTTGCATTGTAATTGTTAATTTTCTTGTATCCTTCTTTAAATCCTTGAGAAAAGTGGTGGTGTGATGTTCATAGTTGTATCCAAGGTACCTAATATCCAGATGTTAGTACCTAGCACAGGACCTGGCACACATTCAGTACCTATTTGTTGAATCAACGAATGAATGAATGAATTGGTAGAATTAAGCCTTTTATAAGTGAGCAGTTAGAATAGAAAAATGAAGTGACTTACTCGAAGTTATACAATCAGGAGTGGCATATTTACCATAAAGCAAATGAGGCTTAAGTTTCAGGGCCCATCACATAGATGGCCCCTCCCAAAATCCTAGGATGGGCCTTTGGAATTTGTTCATTTTGTCTTGTTTTTGCAAAATTTGCAAATGGTTAAGGCCATTGTCTCTTTCCATTTCGACTTCTTCATCACACTCCTCCTTCTTGTTGAATGGCATCTGAGTGGCTGCAGGAATTTTGGGGATCAGGCTAAGCGGAATTTGAAATGGGGATACATTTAGCTAAAGTTTAGTGGAATATATCTATGTTATTTGTGGTCACCTAGGGGTATAATTATGTTATTGTTACCTGCCAAGGATAGGAATGGCTGGCAGGAATTCTCTACCACTCGCTGTGCCATTTCACCTGGCACATGTCATGGAATTGCTGGCCTAGAGCTTATATCCTGATATGAATGTGTCCCTTGGTGCTCATCATTGGAAGTATGTGAGTAATGGAGGAGAAACAAAGTTGAAATGTACAGAACCAGAAGCTGATCTATGGAGAATTCTTCTCAATATTGCAGGTTATATATGAAAGATACTTGATAATGTTCTTCTTATTTTCATAAAAAATTACGTGATATTAGTAATGAAGAACTTTGATGTTGGCCGGGCGCGGTGGCTCATGCTTGTAATCCTAGCACTTTGGGAGGCCGAGGAGGGCGGATCACGAGGTCAGGAGATCGAGACCACGGTGAAACCCCATCTCTACTAAAAAATACAAAAAATTAGCCAGGCGTGGTGGCGGGCGCCTGTAGTCCCAGCTACTTGGAGAGGCTGAGGCAGGAGAATGGCGTGAACCCAGGAGGCGGAGCTTGCAGTGAGCCGAGATCGCGCCACTGCACTCCAGCCTGGGCGACAGAGCGAGACTCCATCTCAAAAAAAAAAAAAAAAAAGAACTTTGATGTTGAAAATACTTTTCTAAACTGTCAATAATAATAAAAATTTGATTAATGATGCTAGAGGAAAGATTGAGTTATCTTTCTATTTTCTCTATGGAGATATCTATTGTAAAATTATCGTTATAGGAAGAGATAATCTAAGAATATGCAGCTTAAAAAGAAAGAAAAATGAGCCCAGCACGGTGGCACACACCTGTAAACCCAGCACTTTGGGAGGCCAAGGCGAGCAGATCACTTGAGGCCAGGAGTACAAGACCAGCCTGGCCAACATGGTAAACATGGTAAAGCCCTGTCTCTTCAAAAAAATACAAAAATTAGCTGGGTACAGTGGTGCATGCCTATAGTCGCAGCTACTTGGGAGGCTGAGGCAGGAGAACTGCTTGAGCCCAGGAGGCGGAGGTTGCAGTGAGCCGAGATCACACCACTGCACTCCAGCCTGGGTTACAAGAGTAAAACTGTCTCAAAAAAACAAAAAGAAAAAGAAAAATGTAGATATGTGTGAAGCAGTTAATTAATATAAATATTATGTCATTTAAATGGATTTTCTAATGTTTGTGGTATTTCAGCTTTTGAAAATATGTACTTTGTTGTATTTTCTAAATTCTAGGTAAATATTCATTTTGTTACTGAATTCTGTTTTTACATTTTTGGCATCATTTTTCTTAGTGACAGCCCCACAAATTGTATATGATTTTTGGGAGGTGGGCTGGTCAATTACAAAAAACAACAAATTTAAAGGTTAAAACTGCTGGAATTTTAGGCAGAATAAAAAGTCCAGGAAACCTGGATCCAGTATGACAAGGCATGAGGTAAGTGCTCTATAAATGTTTGTTGAGTGAGTGAATGAATTAATGAGTAAAGAAAGCATCTTTTTAAATTTTATAAAATTTATATGATATATATATATATTTTTTTTTTTTAAAAAGACAGAGTCTCGCTCTGTTGCCCAGGCTGGAGTGCAGTTGCTCAATCTCGGCTCACTGCAACCTCTGGTCTCAAGCAATCCTCCTGTCTCAGCCACCCAAGTAGCTGGGATTGCAGGCACGCGCCACCAAACCCGGCTAATTTTTGTGATTTTAGTACAGATGGGGTTTTGCCATATTGTGCAGGCTGGTCTTGAATGCTTGGCCTCAAAAGATCCATCTGCCTTTGCCTCCCAAAGTGCTGGGATTGCAGGCGTGAGCCACCACGCTTGGCAAGAAAGCACCTTTTTACACAGGCTTCTTGGGCATGGAAGACACTCGGGGAAATACCAGTTGGTTTGCAGTTGGGTCAGGGTGGTGGCAACTAGGGGGAAAGAGGTTCCACTTGAGGTCTCTGATGAGTAGGGACCTGTGCTGAAGTAGAAGTTATCACCTCTTCTCCACCTTGTGAAGAGGCTGAGGATATGCCAGTTGGAGTTAGGTGGAAAGTGGTCAGTGGTTTGCAAGGGCATGACAGGGAGGTAATCTATATTCTAGACTCATTCCCTCATCCTGGATATTTTCTCTACCTTTGGTAATGAGGTTTTTAGCAACAAAATGTGGGGCTGGCACATATCTCCCTTGTTAATAGATGTATTACCATATGACTCTTTCCAAATAGTAAATCACATTAAAAGGATATGCATTTCTAGTTACTTGTAGTCGCAGCAGAGAAAAATAAAAGACAAAAGTTTGTGTTACTCTAAGATCACAGAATCATGAAAAAAGATAGTGATAATTTGGAAAATGGAAATCATAAATCATTGTTTTTTTTCTTTGTAATTAAATCACGCTTCTTTTTCTTTTCTTTTCTTTTTTTTTTTTTTTTGAGATGGAGTCTCGCTCTGTCACCCAGGCTGGAGTGCAGTGACGCAATCTCAACTCACTGCAACCTCTGCCTCCCAGGTTCAAGCAATTCTCCTGCCTCAGCCTCTTGAATAGCTGGGATTACAGGCACGCGCCACCACGCCTGGCTAATTTTGTATTTTTTTTACTAGAGACGGGGTTTCTCCATGTTGGTCAGGCTGGTCTCAAACTCCTGACCTCAGGTGATCCACCCGCTTCGGCCTCCCAAAATGCTGGGATTTACAGGCATGAGCCACTGTGCCTGGCCCCAAAAGCCACCATGCCCGGCCCTAAACCACACTTCTTATAATATTGAGAACAAATCATAATTTGATTTGGGCTTTGATCTTTTCAAAGACAGTCATGTTTGCTTCTACTTTTTCAGGTGGATTGTTTAAAGTCCTCAAGGGGAAAACAAACAAAAAAATAGGCAAAAATCTTGCATCTTTATTTTCAATCATTTTGTTTATTTTTCAAAGATTGATAAATGTGAAATGTAAAAGTACTCCACAAACAGCCCCCAGATACGCTGAAAGAAAAGAGAATGTTGTTTTCCATGGTAGGTAAAGTAGAAGGTTTTACGGTATATGTTTCACTAACTTATTATGATTTTTGAATAAAATGAATCCACGTAATCATCACATTGTATTTTCCAATTTAATACTGAGTTATCAGTCACTGGGCATTTTTTAAACGGCAAAAATGCTTTATTGGAATAATTGGAATAAATATAATGAACACAGATATCTCCCTTTTACATTCAAAATATAAGTAAAAGGATGATATAAAATATTCAGGACAATTTTGATAACAAGAAAACCACCCATAATCTCCACAACCTATTAATAATATTTTAAATTTTGGTTAGTATCATTGAAGACTACTTATGCATATGCATATTTTTCCACATGATTGCAACCATTAGGTAAATAATATCTATTTATTTATTTATTTTTTATTTTTATTTTTTTTGAGACAGAGTCTCGCTCTGTCGCCCAGGCTGGAGTGCAGTGGCACGATCTAGGCTCACTGCAAGCTACGCCTCCCGGGTTCATGCCATTCTCCTGCCTCAGCCTCCTGAGTAGCTGGGACTACAGGCACCTGCTACCACGCCCGGCTAATTATTTGTATGTTAGTAGAGACGGGGTTTCACTGTGTTAGACAGGATGGTCTCAATCTCCTGACCTCGTGATCCACCCGCCTCGGCCTCCCAAAGTGTTGGGATTACAGGCGTGAGCACCACGCCCGGCCCGGTAAATAATATTTTGTAGTCTGAATTTTTCTGTTGCATTCTGTCTTAAACATATGCGCTCCCATGTTTCTGCACAATCTTCAAAATGATCTTGTTAATGGCTGGATAACATCACAGTGAGCAGATGTGTGCTCCTTTATTAAGCCATTCTCCTGTGGTGGTGTGTGGTAGGTAATACAAGCTACCATGATGGTATGTCCCCTTCTGGAAGGTGGAGGAGAGGAGGGTGGGAAAGAAAGAATGGAACATACTGAGGAAAATATTATTACTTTAAGACTTGAATCGATTTCCCCCTGTTATAAAAGTAGTACATGGTAATTATGGGAAAACCAGGAAATCCCAGGGTATACGAATTTTAAAAATTTAAAAAACCAACTATAATGTGTTTACTTGGTGGTCATTCTAACCCCAACAGTAAGTATAGCTGAATCTTGATGATTTCAAGAGCTAATAAACTTTTGGATCATCATTTAATACTGTTTCTCCAGATTTTTCCACATCTCAGCAAGTTTACATGCTGCAGGAGGGGAAAACAAAAATTATCTTGTCACTTTTTAGACATATTTCATTTGGACTCTAAACAGTGTCACCAGTCTTATCTTTGGTGTTTGGAATGGGGTTTGAATATTTCCCAAAATTAAACCATCCCAAAAGCATGAATAATTGCTAGCTATTGAGATAAATTAAAAACAAAACAATCAAACAAAAACAAACAAACAAACAAAAAACAGAAAGCTGTAACAATTATTGGGGAGTAGAGTGGTTAATTCCAAAAGAAAAACCTTTTTAAAGGTTAAAATTACTGCAAGTATATATGGAATACGAGTGCAGCTTCGCAAGGGGACTCTGTTCAAGAGGACAGCTCTCTTTTAGATGGGTGGGTTGTGGTATATTTGCTAAATAGCTGCAGTTAGTTCCTTACAAGCAAAACTCATCCTTCAGCTTTTCAATGAAAGTACCCTTTTAAGGGTGGGTAGATAATTTTAGGAACTGTTGGCATTTTGGGTGGAGCAATTATTCATTGTGTCGGGCTATCCTGCTCATTGCATGGTGTGATGGTTAATGTTGAGTGTCATCTTGATCCGATTGAAGGATGCAAAGTATTGTTTCTGGGTGTGTCTGTTAGGATGCTGCCAAAGGAGATTAACATTTGAGTCAGTGGACTGGGAGAAGCAAACCCACCCTCAATCTGGGTGGACACAATCCCCTCCCCTGCCAGCGCGGCTAGAAAAAGCAGACAGTAGAAGGTGGAATGAGCAGACTTACAAGTCCTCTGACCTTCACCTTTCTCTTGTGGTGCTGGATGCTTCCTGCTCTCGAACATCGCACTCCATATTCTTCAGCTTTTGGACTCTTGGACTTACACCAGTGGTTTGCCAGGGGCTCTCGGGCCTTCAGCCACAGACTGAAGGCTTCACTTCCCTACTTTTGAGATTTTGGGACTCGGACTAGCTTCCTTGCTTCTCAGCTTGCAGACGGTCTATTGTGGCACCTCATCTTGTGATTGTGTGAGTCAGTACTCCTTAATAAACTCCCTTTCATATATACATCTATCCTATTAGTTCTGTGCCTTTAGAGAACCCTGACTAATATACACGGCATTTAGCACTGGCCCTGCCCACTAAGTGTCCCTCCTTCTGACAAAAAAAAAAAAAAATGCCTTATGTCCATTTCTACAAGGCCCTTGGGGTTAAAGTGGGATCAACTTTGGTTAAGGATCACAGATTTGGTTTCTAAAGTACTAGCCTCTACTTTGAGAAATGGGCTCAGGAATCGTGATCACTAGGGTAGGAATCTGAAAATATATATTTTTTTCAATTAAAAACATTTTTTTAGAGATGAGGGTCCTGCTATATTATCCCTGCTGGCCTCAAACTCCTGGGCTCAAGTGATCCTCCCAACAGCTTCCTGAGTTGTTGGAATTTCAGGCATGAGCCACTGGGCCCAGCTAAAAATCTTTTTAGTAAGCTCTTCCAGTGATGCTAATGTAGCCAGTCCTCAGAGAGGCTTTGAGGAGTCAGGGGCTTACAGCAATAAATGACTCCCTGCTCCCTCCCCCAAACCTCATTCATCCACCCTCTCCCCTCCTTCTCTATAATGCTCTAAAACCTCATCCTTGCTTTACAAAAAAAAAAAAAAAAAAAAAAAAAAAAAATTCCCCAGCTCCTAGAGAAAGGGGAAAGATTGTTTTGTTATATGCCCATCAGGGAGGGAACACTGAACATTCAACTTGGCTTCAAAACTTGCCAGTATAACACAGTGTTTATATTTCCACTTTCACAGATGAGAAAACTGAGGCTCAGAGAGGGCTGCTAATACTAATGGCCAGCTACTATGTACTATGTGTCTGCATGTGCTTGATTCCTGACAGCAGTTTTGTGAGATATGTACTCCTAATGTGTCCGTTTTACAGATGAGAAAACTGAGACTCGAAGAGTCTTGCAGAAAGTTGTGCAGCCTACAAGAGCAGCTGGTGGAGCTAGAATTCAAGTCTGGGCCTTCTCATCTCAGATCCTAAATTTGTTTCTGGGGCCCAGCACTGCCTCTGTGTCAGGGGGATACGGACCCTACCTGCTTTCTAAATGACCCCTTCAGGAAGTTGGAGGCTGAGCTGAAAAATCAGGGCCAGGCAGGATTGGAATATTTGAATAGCAGTAATAAAAATTTGGTAGGAAATGAAGACAACTGGCTGCTAGTTTCATTAAACATGCCCCCAGAACACAGGCTAAACTGAGATAGTTAATCAAAGACAACTGTAAATCTCA
This sequence comes from Nomascus leucogenys, assembly GCF_006542625.1. Classification (NCBI taxonomy): domain Eukaryota; kingdom Metazoa; phylum Chordata; class Mammalia; order Primates; family Hylobatidae; genus Nomascus; species Nomascus leucogenys. Next base: position 123,222,954 of record NC_044406.1, read on the forward strand.
GACTGTCTTTTCACAGCATTCAGAGATCCAAAGAAACAGCACGAAAATTATGGGAGCTATAATTCTAAATTGTTTGAGGCAAGAGAACATAGGGTGGACTATTTTGAATACAAGCTCTGTAATTGAACCTCTTGCCTTATTATTCTTTAAGCCAGGGATTCTTAACTTGAGATCCATCCACTTCCAAAGGATCCATGGATAAAATTTAGGGGTTCTTGAAAAGTGTAGGCAAGAGACCACAATAATATTAGCAGTGCCTAGGACTTTGACACCAGTGAAAACCACGGATATTTTCTCATATCATATTAAGGGTGTTAAAGACACCTAAATATTATTTTGCTCATCACTACTTAGAAACTATGGTTGCTATTACACCTGCTTTTAGGTCTTTATTTATCATTTTTTATTTTTATTTTTATTTTTTGAGACGGAGTCTCACTCTGTCACCCAGGCTGGAGTGCAGTGGTGTGATCTTGGCTCACTGCAACCTCTGCCTCCCGGGTTCAAGTAATTCTCCTGCCTTAGCCTCCTGAGTACCTGGGATTATAGGTGCGTGCCACCATGCTCGGCTAATTTTTGTATTTTTAGTAGAGATGGGGTTTCACCATGTTGGTCAGGTTGGTCTCGAACTCCTGACCTCATGGCCCACCCGCCTCAGCCTCCCAAAGTGCTGGGATTACAAGCGTGAGCCACGATGCCCCGCCATAATTATCATTATTATTTAATGTGTTACAAAGGAAGCACACATATTACTATATCATAAAGCTGATTTTTAAAATAATTTTGATAAACTATTCCATGTAATCAGTTTCCTTCAAAATTCTATGTATGTTACTGTATTGATTTATAAAGATTATTCTGAGAAGAGGTCTGCTATAGTCTGAATGTTTGTATCCTCCCCAAATTCATATTGAAATCTAATGCCCAATGCACTAGCATTAACAGGTGAGGTTTTTAGGAGGTGTTCAGGTTGTGAGGGCAGAGCCCTCATCGATGGGATTAGTGGCCTTATAAAAGAGGCCCCAGAGAGCTTGTTTGCCCCTTCTGCCATGTGAGGACACAGCTAGAAGACACCATCTATGAAGCAGAGTGAACCCTCACCAGGCACCAAATCTGCTGGTGCCTTCCTTGTTCTTGACTTCTTAGCCTCCAGAACTGTAAGCAATAAATTTCTGTTGTTTATAAATTACCCGCCAGGGCATGGTGGCTCACGTCCATAATCCCAGCACCTTGGGAGGCTAAGATGGGAGTATCACTTGAGCCTAGCAGTTAAAGACCAGCCTAGGCAACACAGTGAGACCCCATCTATAGAAAAAGAAAATTACAAAATTAACCAGGTGTGGTGGCATGTACCTGTGGTCCCAGCTACTCAGGGGGAGGCTGAGATGGGAAGATCATTTGAGCCAGGGGGGTCGAGGTTACAGTGAGCCGTGATCGCACCAGTGCACCACTCCAGCCTGGGTGACAGAGCAAGACCTTGTCTCAAGAAAAAAAAAATGTTACCCAATCTAAGATATTTTGTTATAGCAGCCCCAGTGGACTAAAACAGGGTCAATGTACTTCACCAGAAGGCCAAAGGGGCTATGGCAAAAAAATCACAACAAAACAAATAAATGGGAATTCAATTGACCTAATGAAAAGAATATTTTATCTATACATATTTCTTTTAGCTCATGGATGCCCTCATTTCTTCTCCTTCACTCAGGTTAGATCCGTGGAGATAAGAAGTGATGGCAGGGGCTGAGCAAAGGAGCAGATACAGTTCTTAGGAGGACAAGGACTTAGTTCTTATTTGCAGCACTCACTCACTCACCAATGACTGAGCAGCTCAAGGATACAGTCTGCTGCTAAATCAGGTACTTCAGGGTAGAGAGAAAAAATTGAGGGCCTGGGACCTGGTGCTCTAAAAACTTACAAGTTAACCCAGAGAAAGAACAGTACATTTCTGCATAGTATTATCTCAGTAGGGTAGAGAGGTAGAAGGGCAGTGTGGAATGATCATGGACATTAGGGGTCAAATTGTCCTGAATCTCAGCAAATCCACTGTCTAGCTGTAGAAGTTTGGGCAAGCTTTGCTCAGCCTCAGTGTCTGCATCTGTAAAATGAGGCTGACATCACCTAAATTAGATGATTTTCATGAGGATTAAGAAAGACGATGTTGCTAACGTGCCTGCCACATAGTAGGTACTCAATGAAAGATCCCAATTATTATTATATACAGAGTCTATGAATGCTCAGATAACCTCAAGACAAACTTGATGGTGGTTAATACATAAGTGTGAAGACTGACATGTTCAGTCTTTCAATAAGTGATAGCTTTCTTTTTCAAAGTTTGGGCTGGCTGCTCCATCAGGAGGTTGACAATATGAGTTTTTTATTTCTTTGTTTTGTTTTGTGAACCTCTGAATATGCCTTTTCTTTTTAGCTGTTTCTACATTTCTACTTTCTGGAATACATTGAGTTACAGGTGGCCCAAAGAAAAAAGTATTGTCTAACATTCTTTAGGTCATTAGTAATGGCCACCTAAAACAATTTAACTGTGAATCTTACAACTTTTTTCCCTCCCTAATTACATTTGGAGAAGAAGGCATACAACTCTTGTATATTTGAATGCTGTAAACACCATTAATTTCTGCAGCTTAGGTAAATGCATTCTGCAGCAAATGGTCTCGGAGCAGTCATGATGACATTTGTTGTTTACTCTTCATGAGGCACCAGCCTAAGAATTTTTAGAACTTCTGATCATTCCCCAGTTACGTGTCTATCTGAAATTACCTGACTTTCATCCCATCAAAGGATATACAGAAGGTATACTCATATCTGACGGGGATGTGTTTAGCAGCAGATGCTAGGTGGTAGTCAAAGATGTTGGAATGGGGACCCTTTGATCCTGTTCCAAAAGAGGACTCAAGGAAAAGTCCCAATTGTTAATAGGAACAGAGTATATGAGTGCTCCTGAGCCCCCTGAGTCTATGTTTTAATTTAAGGATTTAAGCCTCTGGAGATTGATATGGTAATATCCTGAAAAGAGAAGATAGGCAAGTTCTGCTCCCATAAGATATAGGCTCTTCAGAGTCAATGTCAAAAGAAGGGTTATGGAAAAACAATTTGTCCCTCCAGCACAGTGGAACAAAGATGAAATTGTACCTGAATATTAGGTCAATGGTCAACTTCTCAAAGGAGAAATGGGGTTTGCTGTAAATGGTGACGAAAGCAGATGGAATGAACTTCCAAGAAGAGGACCTCGAAAAGGCTAAAATGCTGTTTCCCAATGAATGAAATGAAAACATGAAAAATTACATTCCTAAGGAAACCACCAAAAACATGGAAAGACCCTAGACTGGAAAACATGGAATAACCTCTTATCTTGTTCTTATCTTGACTTTATTTGCTGTCTGCTTAGAGTAAAATGAGAATGATGGAGATGGAGAGAAGGGGATACATAGACATCTCAAACAGTTATTGATAAAGAGAACAGTTATGTTAATTGGTGGGCAAGGAATATATTTACACATATATATGTGTGTGTGTGTGTGTGTGTGTATATATATATATGTATATAGATTTTTTTTGAGACGGCGTCTTGCTCTGTCACCCAGGCTAGAGTGCAAATGGCGTGATCTTGGCTCACTGCAACCTCTGCCTCCCAGGTTCAAGCGATTCTCCTGTCTCAGCCTCCCCCAGTAGCTGGAACTACAGGCATGTGCCACCATGCCCAGCTAATTTTTTTGTATTTTTAGTAGAGACGGGGTTTCACCATGTTAGCCAAGCTGGCCTCGAATTCCTGATCTCAAACGATCCACCCACCTCAGCCTCCCAAAGCGTGGGATTACAGGCATGAGCCACTGCGCCCAGCCACATGTGTATACATATATGTGTGTATATATATATGACAAGATACATCACCTTGATGGGCAGCCTTAAGTAGTACAACTTCTAATCTTTCCAACAATAAGTTTTAGCAGCTTCTAATCTTGTCTCCAATAGAGGGGTCATGGCAAACCACAATCTGATTGTGAGGAAGGAATATACTATGGCTCAAAAAATGTGCTGAGCAAAATCAGACAAGTCTATCATTGTGTGAACAAGCAGGGGAGATCTGATGCTTATTTTATTTAGCACTGGAAAGACCTTTACTTTAGAGTAATAGCTTACTCTTATATAATGCTCTTTAGTTCAGAAAGCCCCTTTATTTCTGATTTAGTCTGGACTGTATCCCAGTAAGGACAATTATTATCTGAATTGATAATAATTCAGATGAGGAAACTGAAGCTCAGAAATTTTAAATAGCTTGCCAAAGTTCCCATGGGTAGGAAGAGACAGAGCTGGCACTAGAACCCAGGCCTTCAAATTCCCAGACCAAGCCCGATTTGTCACATAATGCCTCACCATACAGGTTCTAGGATCAACATGAACAACATGGAGAGAGGCCAATGGACTAGGCACCAGGATGAAAATAAAGCAAAAAAAATATGGCTAGGGGCATGAGGACTATTAAGCCAAGAGAAGAAAAACACAGGGAGTTAACTCTTTAGTGGCTTTAGTAATGAAAAGTGAATGTTAAGAGAGTCTACTTCATTTTGAGTAATGATGCACTCAAAGGCTATGGACTAGAATTGCAAAAAAAAAAAAAAAAGAAAAAAGAAAAAACACACAACCACGTTTGGTATTCATAAAGTAGTTCTGGACAGGGAGGAGTGTTCAACACTGAGGAAGGTACCAAAAGGACTTGTGGAAACGTCTTTAGAAGCTTTCAAGACCAGCAGGATGTGTAGTTCATGAAAACATGCATCCCATAGGGAGAAAGGCGCTCATTGAAGTTTTCAGCATCTGTCAAACAACTGGGCCATCTGGGAAACATGTCTCTTGTCCCACTAGAATTTTCCTTCTCTCTCCAATTCTGTGATTTTAGTAAACAGGCTGAGGTGGCAATGTGCTGCTGTAGTTGCCAGCTCAACACTAGAGTCCAGGGTGAGAGTGGGACTTTGGGGCTGACAAGAAGCCCTTAGTGGAGGTAAAAAGGGAATTCCAGGCAGTGTTTGGCCTGGAAAGGGGGGATATTGACACCTTCTATATTCTCACCTTACACTTCGCTAGAGGGGGAAATTGGCTGGGAAAGCCTGGCCCCTCAGGGTTTTGTTTTTTTGTTTTGTTTTGTTTTTTGTTTTTTTTTCTGTATACCTGCCAAGAGAGAAATCACCTGAAAGTGAAAGGAAGCAGCTCACAGCCTGTGAAATTCTGTGATTCCTGGGGCCAGGTGGAACATTCTTTCCTCTAGTCTCATTATGTAAATCTTCACCTGTGAAGTGGGCGCATACATTCTTCTTGTGCAGAGGCACCTGCAGCTTTAATTAGTTTCTCAAATTTGATTGGGTTTGAGAATCAAAAGTTGTATTTTGAAAAGCACAATAAGGTTTGTATAACTAATCACTAAGGAGAAGCACATAAGAAGTGAGAAAAACAGTAATCTGGGAAACTACAAAATGGCAGAAAGCTGGGGAAATTCCCACACCTGCTCCCCACTTTTTTTTTTTTTGAGAGAAGTCTCGCTCTTATCCCCCAAGTTTGAGTGCAATGGCTCGATCTTGGCTCACTGCAACCTCTGCCTCCCGGGTTCAAATGATTCTCCTGCCTCTGCCTCCCAAGTAGCGGGGATTAAGTCGCCTGCCAACATGCCTGGATAATTTTTTTATATTTTAGTAGAGACGGGGGTTTCACCATGTTGGCCAGGCTGGTCTCGAACTCCTGACCTCAGGTGATCCGCCTGCCTCGGCCTCCCAAAGTGCTGGGATTACAGGCGTGAGCCATTGCGCCCAGCCACCTGCTCCCCCCTTTCTTACAGGACACCCATAAGGCCCGAAACCCCTCTTAATCTCCATCCCTCTTCCCCGGCTCCCCACACTTCTCCAGCAGCATTAGCCTCTGTGACTTCAATTTTGTATGTTCTTATTCCAGTTTTTGTTTGTTGGCTTCAATATTTTTGCATGCACTTATTCATTTGTTTCTTAAAATGTTACTTTTAATTATAAAGCATTTCAAACATTCAAACTAAATGTAATATAGCAGACACCTATGCAGTCCCAAGATAAAACAGATGTTAACATTTTGCCATACTTGTTTCCGATCTCTTTTTGTAAAGAAACTGAATGATGCGGATATATTTCCCTTTGCTTTCCTTCCCCAGAGGTAACCACTAATCCAGAAATCAGCAAGTATCATTCTCATGTATATTTCCAATATATGCATGTGTCTCCACAAAACATAGAAGTCTGCCAACTTTTTCTGTAAAGGGCTAGATAGTAAATATTTTAGGCTTTGCAGGTCTCTGTTGAATATTCCGCTTTTAAAATTAGAAAAAATGTTATAACCCTTCAAAACTGTAAAAAGCATTCGTGGCTCTCTTGCCATACAAAGACAGGCTGAGGCCTGGATTTGGCCATTGGGGGTTAGTTTTCCCACCTCTGGATGTTTTCCTAGCCCTGTGCGTTCTAATAATTTGCATACAAATAGAATCATGCTGTTCTTATTTTTTCACAATTTAAGTTTTTCATTCAGTATGTTTATGAGATGTATGTATGTTGATATATGTTGATCTATTTCATATATATATACATATATATATATTTTTTTTTGAGATGGAGTTTTGCTCTTGTTGCCCAGGCTGGAATGCAGTGGCGCGATCTTGGCTTACTGCAACCTCCACCTCCCAGGTTCAAGTGATTCTCCTGCCTCAGCCTCCTGAGTAGCTGGGATTACAGGTGCGTGCCACCACCCCCAGCTAATTTTTTTTTTTTTATATTTTTAGTAGATGGGGTTTCGTCATGTTGGCCAGGCTGGTCTCGAACTCCTGACCTCAGGTGATACACCCGCCTTGGCCTCCCAAAGTGCAGAGATTACAGGTGTGAGCCACCACGCCTGGCCTATTTCATATATTTTAATAGGCTATATTGTAGTCCATTGTATGAATACACCACAGGTTCCTTTTCCTTTCTTCTACCAAGAAACAGTTAAGGTTGTTTCCCACTTTTCATCATTGTAAAGAGTGCTGCAATTTTATTTTACTGACATAAAATTCAATTTGGCATTCTGTGATCAGGATTGGCAGCACATGTTCAAGTCGACTTCTCAGAATGACTCCCATCATGGGAGGTGCACTACCTGTGCCACAGTCAAGGTGGTGGAAAGAAAGGAGGCTGCCACTGGAAGTACTGAGCTCATGAAGTCACTGCTGTAGCTGCAACATAGGAAACAGGAAATCTTGATCATGAGGCTTTTACCGCTGCTTCTGCTGTCTCTTAACACCTGTGAATTTGGTGACTGGGCATGAGGATGCTGACTCTTGCCACCACCACTCCAGTAGCTGCCTATAGTTACCAATAAGCAAGAGACTGGATACTGAAATGCGGTTTGTGGGGACAACTCACATCTCCACAAGTGTGCTTGCAATAGCAGGCATACGGCTTCCACGTCTCTTCTGCTTTCCAAATATCATGTGAGTGCATCAAATTGGCAGAACCCAGTTTGTATAGAGAACGCTAGTGGCAAAGGTGTCTGGAAAACACAATAATTTTTTTCTTTCTTTTCTTCTTATTTTTTGCTTTTCATCTTCTGCAGTACAGGAAAGTACATTAGAAGAATGTAGGAATGAGTGCTGGGCACTGGGCATCAATCAGCCTTGTCTACCCCCACACTTCTGGCTCGTTAACAGATTGTTTCATGTGTTTTAGTCTTATTCCCACAAGTAAATATTTAGCTCCCCAAATCCCAAATCTGAATACGAGGATTCTACCTTGGCCCTAACACAGAGCTGAACACAATGTAACTTCTCTCTCTCTCTGTATATAGATTATATACATTTATTTTGTATTCTATATAATATATATGTATTATATATAATATACATATATGTATTATATATTAGATGTGTGTATGTATATATATATATTTTTTTGAGACAGGGTCTTGCTCTGTCATCCAGGCTGGAGTGCAGTGGCACAACCATAGCTTACTTCAGCCTCGACCTCCCTGGACTCAGGTGATCCTCCCGCCTCAGTCTCCTGAGTTGCTGGGACCACATGCACATGCCACCACACCTGGCTAATTTTATTTATTTATTTATTTATTTATTTTATTTTGTAGAGACAGAGTCTTGCTATATTGCCAGGGCTGGTCTTGAACTCCCGGCCTCAAGTGATCCTCCTGCCTCTTCCTCCCAAAGTGTTGGGATTATAGGTGTGAGCCACCACACCCAGCTCAAATTTTTTTTATTGAAGTGAATAACATAGAAGTAACCATTTTAAAGTAAACAATTCGGTAGCATTTAGGACACTCATGATGTTATGCAACCGCCATTTCCATCTAGTTCCAAAACATTTTCATCCCCAAAAAACAAATCTCATGTCCCCAAAACAGTGGCTTCCATTCACCATTTAGTCCACCCCTGACAACCACTATTGACTTTCTGCCTTTATGGATTTACTTATTCTCTATGGATTTATCTGATCTTGGCATTTTATGTACATGAAATCATGAGGATCTTGTTAAAATTTATATTCTGATTCAGTAGGTTGGGGTCGGGACTTCAGCTTCTGCATTACTGTCAAGCTCCCAAGTGAAGTCTATACTTCTGGGCCATAGAACACACCTTAAGGTATAAGGTTTTAGAGTACAGTCATTTAAGTTAATGACCATAATTTAGTTGCCAGTATATAGTAAAAATTAAAGGCAAACACCCACTAGGATGACTATAATCAAAAAGCGTATAATAACAACAAGAGTTGTTGAAGATGTGGAGAAATTAGAACCCTTATACTCTGCTGCTGGGAAAGTAAAATGTTACAGTCATTTGGAGAAGAGTTTATCAGTTCTTCCAAAAGTTTAACATAGAGTTACCATATGACCCAGTAATTCCACTCCTAGGTATATACTCAAGAGAAATGAAAACACATATTCACACAAAAACTTTTGCAAATGCTTATAGCAGCATTATTCATAATGGCCAAAAAGTGAAAACAACTTAAATGCCCATCAAATGATGAATGAATAAACAAAATGTTTACTATCTATTCAGCACAATATTCAGTAATAAAAAGTTAAGAAGTAGTGATTTATGCCACGACATGAATGATCCTTAAAATCATAATGCCAAGTGTAAGAAGTCAGTAACGGAAAAGGCCACATATTGTATGATTCCATTTGTATGAATTTTCCAGAATAGAAAAATTCATACTGACAGAAAGTATTATAGATTAGTGGTTGCTTATTGCTGGGGGGCAAGAATGGAGAGTGACTGTTTATGAGCATGGTACTTCATTTTAGGGTGATGAAAATATTCTAAAATTGATTGGACTTTGGTTGCACAACTTTATGAATATACAAAAAACACTGGATTGCAAACTTTAAATGTGTGAAGTATGTGGTATGTGAATTATACTTCAATAAAGCTGTTGCAAAAAATGGAAAATAAAAAGTAATCATGACTTTGTGGCATTACCCTGTGGCCAGCATTTCAAGTTGTGGTGAAACCAGATCACTGGTGCAATTTGGGCAGTTGCATGGCCTCCAAAGTAATTTGGGCATAAAAACAGTTCAGGAAATACTGAATTTGTTGACCACCCTAGAATTATGCACATTTTTTCATAGACTCTTTTATTTATTTTATTTTATTTTATTTTGTTTTTGAGACAGTGTCTCACTGTATTGCCCTGGCTGCAGTGCAATGGCACGATCTTAACTCACTGCAACCTCCGCCTCCCGGGTTCACGTGATTCTTCTGCCTCAGCCTCCCAAGTAGCTGGGATTATAGGGATGTGCCACCACGCCCGGCTAATTTTTGTATTTTTAGTAGAGATGAGTTTTCACCATGTTGGTCAGGCTAGCCTTAAACTCCAGACCTCAGGTGATCTGCCTGCCTCGGCCTCCCAAAGTGCTGGGATTACAGGCGTGAACCACTGTGCCCGGCCAGACTCTGTCTTTTCTTCTATTGGCACTGAGGGAAGACCGAGAGAGATTATGAAAAGATTAGGCCCTTCTCTATCCCCAGCTGCAGTTCGTCTTCACCATCACCTGACCTCTAAACTGGTAGTTGGAATATAAGCTTGTTTTGGGTTGGGACTATGTTTTACTAGCTTACCACCATATCTCTTGTGCCTGCCATAAAATAGATTTGCAATAAATGTTTGTTGAATGAATAAATGATGTTATTACTTATTAGAAGTTATATAAAAAGGAGAATGAAGTTGTGGGCGCTCCAATAAATAATTCACGTTATTTTCGAAAAAAAGTGAGCAAAAAGATGAAGTTCCATTTAGAGATTAAAATGTCACCTTTACTTCTCACAAATGGTGAAGTCAGAAGACATGGCTTATATCTGAAGGTGCATGGAACTATGGAATGCCAAACCTCAGAACTAGATGTAGCCACTGTGCTAGATAGTTGTAGCAGTAGCCCCAATTTGTTCATGCTTTCCTGGGTAGTCCACTCCTGCACTGTATCTTGGCTTAGCCTTGTGGCTTGCTTTGGTCAGTGAAACACTAGAAAATGTGATATAAGCAAACATTTGGAAAATTATTGCACATTGACACTCTGCCTCCCACTTCTAGGAAACTATCCATCACTGTGAGAACAATCCTGTGCTAGACTTTGAAAAGGTGAGAGATCATGTGGACAGAGGCCCTAGCTATGGAAGTCATCTTAGCTGTCCCAGATGAGACTCCAGAAATGTGAATGAGGCTTTATTACACCATCCGGTCCCAGCTGAGCCAGCCTAGACTAGAATATCCTGTCCAGCTAACCAGCAGAATCATAAGAAATAATGTTTGCTGTTTAAGCCATTGTTGTGGGTTGAACTGTGTTTCTTAAACAGATATATTGACATCATAACCCCTGGTGTCTCTGGTACCTGTGAATGTGACCTTATTTGGAAATTGAGTCTTTGTAAATGTAATTAATATGTAAGTTAAGATGATGTCATACTGTAGTAAGTTGGGCCCTTAATCCAATACAACTGGTGTCATTATAAAATAAAAGGAGAGGAAGGATAGAGACAAACACACAGGGAGAATGCCATATAACAATAGAGGCAGAGATTGGAGTGATGAGTTTACAAGGAAAACCAAGGATTGCTGGTGACATCAGAAGCTAAAAGGCATGCAACAGATTCTTCCCGGGAGCCTTCAAAGGGAACATAGAACTTAATTTCGAAATTCTAACCTCCTAAACTGTGATAAAATAAATTTCTGATGTTTTAAGCCAACCAGTTTGTGCTACTGTGTTACAGCAGCCACAGGAAAGTAATAGGGCCGTTAAATTTCGGAGTGGTTTCTTACATAGTAAAAGATAAACTATATACTTATCTGCTCATTTGTGGAAGCAATAGACCAGGGCGAGGATCCCAATATGCCTGCCCAGAGAAAACTTACATTATTCAAAGAGTGTGCTCTTAGAACGTTTCCTTCAAAAGGGAAAACAGAAAAGCTCTGGGCCTAATAGACCTGGCTTATTCGTCTCAGATTCGTTAAACAGATTTCACCCCACCGACGCTTTAATGGGGTTTGTAAAGAAGTAGAAAGAATCTTCTAGGAGTGTCACATTAATTAAACTCCCTCCTATAGAAGAAAACATCAGGAATTGAGAAGCATACCAATTAACAGTGTCATGCATTGAACAGACGAAAAGCCAGATTTATTCCTAGTAAGACTTATGAAGAAAAACTGGTATGGTGTTCATCCGGGAAAATTGTGATCATGAGTGAGCTTCACACTTGTAATTTGAGATGATATTCCACAAATGGCTGCAATGTTTCACTTTCCATCAGCTGAGTATGGAGATGTGAAATCCAAGGCCATGCATATTTATTTATTTTTGATAAAAAATATCAAGCCCTATTAAACCTCTTTTCCCTTTTGAAGGAAATGTTCTAAGAGCACACTCTTTGAATAATGTAAGTTTTCTCTGGGCAGGTATATTGGGATCCTCGCCCTGGTCTATTGCTTCCACACAAAAATATATTTTTGGTATACATTTGATATATATCAAATATATTTATTTGATATATAAAATTTATTTTATATTAAATATATACTATCATATAATACAAATTATATATATTGCTCTGTCACCCTGGCTGGAGTGCAGTGGTGCTATCTCAGCTAACTGCAATCTCCACCTCCTGGGTTCAAGCGATTCTCTTCCCTCAGCCTCCCAAGTAGCTGGGATTACAGGTGCACACCACACGCCCAACTAATTTTTGTATTTTTAGTAGAAACGGGGTTTCATCATGTTGCCCAGGCTGGCCTCGAACTCCTGACCTCAAGTGATCTGCATGCCTCAGCCTCCCAAAGTCCTGGGATTACAGGTGTGAGCCACCGTGCCCTGCCCATGCATATTTACCTCTGTTTTCTTCCAAGGGGCTTTTAGTTTTAGTTGTTACATTTAGTTTATCGATCTATTTTAGTTAATTTTCTGCATATGGTGTGAGATAGAAGTCCAACTGTATTCTTTATTCATTATCCAAAGGATAAAAACACGTATAGTACGTTGTTTGAGATCTAATAGGACAGTGGAGCATCTAAAGTGGGTTACCATTTAGAATAATTCCTGGATATATTTTAAAATGCCTGAGGACACATCATGTTTTCTGTCGAACTCACCTATTAGCCCAAATTCCCAAATAAATCATTGCTTTTGGAAGTGATTTCAGAGTCTGCAAATCTTAACCAGTCATTTATTCAAATTTTAATGTAAAGTAATAGCATTCTATAATCTTTGTGAAAATTGGAAATGATTATGCCACCTTGATGGATCCCATTGTATGACTTGTTGTGTTCTGTAGTTTGAAGATTATCTTATAAACTGTATGATTAATTGTTTTGTTTACTGTAGGTCCTAGGTCACATCCCCTTACTTATTCTTAGTGGTTTTGTGTGGAAAGCTCTCACTGAGTCAGAGGGACTCTGTGGGTAGAAAATCAAGAATTTCTGCAGAGGTAAACAAGAGTCATCATTCATCCAACAGACATAAGGCAATGTTCTAGATACTGGGTAATACAAAGGCAATGGGAAATCAATTTTTATCTTCAAGGAGCTGGCAAACTGATTCAGGATGTAAAATGTGTTTATAAATTACTATAGAACTAAGGTAAAATGTGTTAGTGATATAGGAAAGGTAACAAAAAAGCCAAGCTATATACATATCCTTTCAATAGTAGGTAGGATGATCATACATTTTGGTTTCCCTGGAAAATTCAGATTAACACCTATTGTCACTGTGTGATAGCACTCTTTCTCTCTGGAAAGTCTTATGGCTTGTATGATAAAATATATGGTCACTATAAAAATCGGTAGACAGTCTAATAAATTAGACAGGTGAACAACCATATTATGGTTTTCTTTTTTCTTTTCTTTTTCTTTTTCTTTCTTTCTTTTTTTTTTTTTTTTTTTTTTTGAGAGACTGAGTCTCACTCTCTGTCGCCAGAGCTGGAGTAGAGTGGCGTGATCTTGGCTCACTGCAACCTCTACCTCCTGGGTTCAAGCAATTCTTCTGCCTCAGCTTCCCAAGTAGCAGGGACTACAGGCATGTGCCACCATGCCCAGCTAATTTTTTAGTAGAGACAGGGTTTCACCATATGTTGGCCAGATTGGTCTCAAACTCCTGACCTCAGGTGATCCGCCTGCCTTGGGCTCCTGAAGTGCTGGGATTACAGGCTTGAGCCACTGCGCCCTGCCATATTACGGTTTTCTAGTAAAAGAAATGAGGGAGTGCAAAAGGCAATTGCACAAAACACAAAAATCTGTTGCATTTCTATATATTAGCAATGAACAATCCAAAAAGGAAATTAAGAAAATAATTTCATTTACAGTAGCATAAAAAATACTTAGAAATGGGCGGGGCGTGTTGGCTCACGCCTGTAATCCCAGCACTTTGGGAGGCGGAGGCGGGCAGATCACGAGGTCCCAAGATCGAGACCATCCTGGCTAACACGGTGAAACCCCGTCTCTACTAAAAATACAAAAGAATTAGCTGGGCGTGGTGGCGGGCGCCTGTAGTCCCAGCTACTCTGGAGGCTGAAGCAAGAGAATGGCGTGAACCCGGGAGACGGAGCTTGCAGTGAGCCGAGATAGTGCCACTGCACTCCAGCCTGGGCTACAGCGTGAGACTCCGTCTAAAAAAAAAAAAAACTTAGAAATAAATTTAACCAAAGAAAGACTTGTACACTGAAAATCATAAAACATTGCTGAAAGGAACTAAACAAGATCTGAGTAAATGGAATGACATCCTGTATTCATAGATTGCTACACTTAATATTGTTAGGATGACAATACTACCCAAAGTGATCTACAGATTAGATGCAATCCCTGTCAAAATTCCAACAGCATTTTGTGCAGAAGTAGAAAAAATAACACTTATATGGCATTTTAAGGACCTCGATAGCCAAAACAATCTTGAAAAAGAACAAAGTTGGAGTATACACACTTCCGGATTTCAAAACTTACTAAAAAGGTACAGTAATTAAAACAGTGTAAAACTGGCTTGAGGACAGATATATCTACAATGAGATACCTCTTCATACCCATTAAGATGACTATTATTTTAAAAAAGGAAAATAACAGGTGTGGGAGGTGGTAGATAAATGAGAACCCTGGTACATTGCTTGGGGGAATGCAAAATAGTTTGGTAGTTCTTCATAAAGATAAATATAGAATTATCATATGATCCAACAATTCTACTCCTAGGCATAGACCCAAAAGAATTCAAAGCAAGTCCTCAAACAGATACTTGGACACCAATGTTCATAGCACCATTATTCACAATAGCCAAAAGATGGAAGCAATCCAAGTGTCCACAAACATGAATGAATAAACAAAATACAGTATATCCATAAAATGGAATATTATTCAGTCACAGAAAACGAATTTCTGATACATGCTACAACATAGATGAACCTTGAAAACATTATGGTAGGAGAAATAAGTCACACACTTAAGGACAAATATTGTATAATTCCCCTTACATGAGGTACCTGAAGTAGTCAAATTCATAGAGACAAAAAGTACAATGGCTGTTATAGAGGTGGGGGGAAGGCAAATGGAGAGTTATTGTTTAATGGGCAGAAAGTTTGTCTGAGATGGAGAAAAATTCTGGAGACGGATGGTGTTAACAGATGTTGGTGCACAACATTGTGAATGTACTCAATATGGTTAAAATGGTAAATTTCATGTTATATATATATATTACTACAATATAAAAGGTAACTAGAGAGTAGTATGATCCATATATACTTATATTCATACACAGTAAAAATAATTTAAAACTAAATAGTGGGTAAATCTGGGTTTTAGGATTGGAGGTGTGAAGGAAATAAGAGGCCTTCTCTTTTTATTTAAACACTCTTTTACACTGTTATAATTTTTACTTTTTTGGTATTACCTGTATAAATATTCTTTTTAAATTCATAAATAACTGAACATATTTATGGGGTCCATGTGATACATGCATGCAATGTGTAATGTTCATATCAGGGTATTTAGGATATCCATCACCTCAAACGTTATCATTTCTTTGTATTGAGAACATTTCATTTATTCTCTTGCAGCTATTTTGAAATATATAACAAGTTATTGTTGACTATAGTCATCCCACTGTGCTATCAAACACTAGAACTTATTCCTTTTATCTAACTGTGTATTTCTAACTATTAACCAACCTTTCCTCAACCCCCCACTTCTATCCTTCCCAGCCTCTGGTAACCATAATTCCACTCTCTATCTCAATAAAATAAATTTGTTAAGCTCCCACATATGAGTGAGAATATGCAGTATCTGTCTTTCTATGTGTGGATTATTTCACTTAACAAAATGACAGTCCTAGTCCTTTGAGAGGCTGATGTGGGAGGATCACTTGAGGCCAGTAGTTCAGGACCAGCCTGGGCAACATAGTGAGACCCTGTCTCAAAAAAAAAAAAAAAAAGGCAGGGGATGGTGGCTCACACCTGTAATCCCAGCACGTTGGGAGGCCAAGGCAGGAGGATCACCTGAGGTCAGGGGTTTGAGGCCAGCTTGGCCATCATGATGAAACCCCATCTCTACTAAAAATACAAAAAAAAATAGCTGGGCGTGGTGGCACACTCCTGTAATCCCAGCTACTCAGGAGGCTGAGATAGGAGAACTACTTGAACCCAGGAGATGGAGGTTGCGGTGGCAGTGAGCCAAGATTGTGCCACTGCACTCCAGCCTGGATGACAGAGCAAAACTCTGTCTCAAAAAAAAAAAAAAAAAAATTATTCGGGCGTGGTGGCTCATGCTTGTAATCCCAGCTACTTGGGAGGCTGAGCCCAGGAATTCAAGGCTACAGTGAACTATGATTGCATCACTGCACTCCAGCCCAGGTGACATGTTACTGCAAATGCGAAGATTTCATTCTTTTTATGGCTAAATTCTATTATGTATCTATAAACCATTTTCTTTGTCCATCCTGATGAACACTTAGGTTGATTCCATATCTTGGCTACTGTGAATAGTGCTGCAATAAACATGACAGTGCATATATCCAGTTGATATACTGATTTCCCCTCTTTTGGATAAATACCCAGTGGATGGATTGCAAGATCATATTGTAGCTCTATCTTTAACTTTTTGAGAAATCCCCATAATGTTTTTTCATAATGGCTATACTAATCTACATTCCCCAAAGTCTATAACAGTTCCCTTTTCTATATTGTTATTCTTTGCATTTTTCATAATAGCCATTCTAACAGGGCTGAGATGATCTCATTGTGGTTTAGATTTGCATTTTCTTGATAATTAGTGATGTTGAGCATTTTTTCATATATGTGTTGGCCATTTGTATATCTTCTGAGAAATGTCTGTTGAGATCCTTTACCCACTTTTTAATGGAATTATTTGTTTTTTTGCTGTTGAGTTGTTTGAGTTCCCTGTATCTTCTAGATATTAGTTCCTTGTCAGATGAATCGTTTGCAAATATTTTCTCCCATTTAACAGGTTGTCTCTTCACTCTGTTGAATGTTTCCTTTACTGCACAGAAGCTTTTTAGTTTAGTATAGTACCATTTGTCATTTTTGTTTTCGTTGCCTGTGCTTTTGAAGTCTTAGCCATAAAATCTTTGCCTAGACCAATGTCCTGAAGTATTTCTTCTGTATTTTCTTTTGGTAGTTTTATAGTTTCAGGTTTTATGTTTAAGTCTTTAATCCATCTTGGGTTGATTTTTGTATATAATGAGAGATAGAGGTCCAGTTTAATTCTTCTGCACATAGATATTCAGTTTTCCCAGCACCATTTATTGAAGAGGGCCTCCATTCCCCACATATGATTTTGGTGCCTTTGTCAAAAATCTTAGTTGTAAACACATGAGTTTATTTATTGGTTCTATATTATGTGCCATAGGTTGATGTGTATATTTTTATACCAATACCATGCTGTTTTGGTTGCTATAGCCTTGTAGTATATTTTGAAGTTGGGTAGTGAGTGTGATGCTTCCAGCTTTATTCTTTTTGGTGAGTATTTCTTGAGCTATTTGGAGTCTTTTGTGGTTCCATATAAATTTTAGGAATATTTATTCTATTTCTGTGAAGAATGTCTCAGTATTTTCTTAGGGAATGCATTGAATCTATAGGTTTCTTTAGAGAATGTGGTTATTATAACAATGGGAAATCTTTTGATTTGTTTGCGTCCTCTTCATTTTTTGTCATCAGTGTTTTGTAGTTTTTGTTGCAGAGGTCTTTCACCTCCTTGGTATAATTTATTTCTAGGTATTTTATGTAGCTATTGTAAATGGGATTGTTTCTTGATTTCTTTTTCAGATAGTTTGCTATTGATGTATAGAAACATTGCTTAGTTTAGTATGCTGATTTTATATCCTGAACCTTTACTAAATTCGTTTGTCAGTTCTAACAGTTTTTGGTGGAGTCTTTAGGTTTTTCTATATATAAGATTATGTTACCTGCAGAGAGGGACAATTTCACTTTCTCTTTTTCTATTTGGATGCCTTTTATTTCTTTTGGTTGCCTGATTGCTCTGTAGGACTTCCAGTACTATGTTGAATAAGAGTGATGAAAGTGGGCATCCTTGTCTTGTTCTACTTCTTAGAGGAAGGACTTTCAGCTTTCCCCATTGAAGATGAAGTTAATGGTGGGTTTTTCATATATATATCCTTTATTATGTTGAGGTATACTCCTTCTATACCTAGTTTGTTGAGACTGTTGTGAAGAGATGTTGAATTTTATTAAGTGCTTTTCCTGCATTTATAAGATAATCATATGATTTTTGTCCTTTGTTTTGTTAATACTATGTATACATTTGTTGATTTGCATATGTTGTACGATCCTTGCATCTCTGGGATAAATCACACTTGATCATGGTGAATGGTCTTTTTAATATGCTATTGAATTCAGTTTGCTGGTATTGTGTTGAGAATTTTGCGTCTATATTCATCAGGGATTTTGGCCTATAATTTTTTCATTCTTGTTGTTATGTCCTTGTCTGGTTTTGGTAAGGGGGAATGCTAACATCATAGAATGAGTTAGAGAATTCTCTTCTCTTCAATATTTTTAATAGTTTGAGAATAATTGTAGAATTCAGCAGTAAAGCCATTTGGTCCTAGGCATTTCTTTTTTGGGAGACTTTTTATTACTGATTTAATCTCACTAATTGTTATTGGTCTGTCCAGGTTTTCTATGTCCTCTTGGTTCAATCTTTATAAGTTATATTTGCCCAGGAATTTATCTTTTTTTCTCTAGGTTTTCAAATTTGTTAGCATATGGCTGTTTATAATGGTCTCTAATGATTATTTGCATTACTTGGTATCAGTTGTAATACTTCCTTTTTCATTCATAATTTTACTGATTTGGATCGTTTATCTTTTTTCTTGGTTAGTCTAACTAGCAGTTTATCAATTTTGTTTTCTTTTTTAAAAACAAAACAAAACAAAAACACAACTTTTTGGCCAGGTGCGGTGGCTAATGCCTGTCATCCAGGAGGCCGAGGCGGGTGGATCACCTGAGGTCAGGAGTTTGAGACCAGCCTGGCCAACATGGTAAAACCCTGTCTCTACTAAAAATCACAAAATTAGCTGGGTGTGGTGGCACGCGCCTGTACTCCCAGCTACTCACAATCGCTTGAACCTGGGAGGTAGAGGTTGCAGTGAGCTGAGGTTGCACCACTGCACTCCAGCCTGGGGAACAGAGCGACACTTCGTCTAAAAAAAAAAAACAAAAAAACACTTTTCACTTTATTGATCCTTACTATTGTTTTTGTAGTCTCAATTTTATTTAGTTCTGCTGTGATCTTTATTATTTCTTTTCTTCTACTAACTTTAGGTTTGAGTTGTTCTTGCTTTTCTAGTTCCTTGAGGTGCATTGTTAGGTTGTTTGTTTCAGATCATTCTACTTTTTGTTTTAGTTAATTTTTTTGGAGACAGAGTCTCACTCACTCACCCAGCCTCCTGAGTAGCTGGGACTACAGGCACACGCCACCTTGCCTGACTAATTATTTGTATTTTTAGTAGAGACGGGGTTTCACCATGTTGTCCAGGCTGGTGTCAAACTCCTGAGCTCAGGCAATCTGCCTGCTTTGGCCTCCCAAAGTGCTGGGATCACAGGAGTGAGCCACTACACCCGGCCTCTACTTTTTTGATATAGGCTTTTATTGCTATAAACTTCCCTTTTACACTGTTTTTGTTGTGTCCCATAGGTTTTGGTGTGTTGTATTTCCATGTTCATTTGTTTCACATTTTAAAAGATTTCCTTTATAATTTCTCCATTGATCAAATGACTTTTCAGGAGCATATTGTTTAATTTTTGTGTATTTGTACAATTTCCAAAGTTTCTCTTGTTACTTCTTTCTGGGTTTATTCCACTGTGGCTTGATAATATACTTGATATGATTTTGATTTTTTTAAAACTTGTTGAGACTTGTTTTGTGACCTAACATATGGTCAATCCTGGAGAATGTTCCATGTGCTGATAAGAAGAATGTGCATTCTGCAGTAGTTGGATGAAATGTTCTGTGAACGTCTGTTAAGTCCATTTGGTCTAAAGTACATTTGAAATCTAGTGTTTCTTTGTCGATTTTCTATCTAGATGATCTGTCTAATGTTGAGAGTGTAGTGTTGAAGTTACCAACTACTATTTTGTTGGAGTCTATACCTCCTTTTAGATCTAATAATATTTACTTTATATAGCTGGGTGCTTTGGTGTAGGGTGCATATATATGTTTATAATTGTTATATCCTCTTGCTCAATGGATCCTTTATCATTACATAATGACCTTTTGTGTCTCATTTTAAAGTTTTTGACTTAAAGTCTGTTTTATCTGATAAAGATATCACTAGTTGTGCTTGCTTTTGGTTTCCATTGCTGTGGAGTATCTTTTTCCATAGCTTCACTTTCAGCCTATATGTGTCTTTAGAGGTGAAGTGAGTTTTGTGTAGGCAGCGTATAGTTGTATCTTTTTTTTTTTTTTTGTCCATTCAGTTAGTCTATATCTTTTATGTGAGGAATTTAACCCATTGACATTCAAGGTTATTATTGATAGATGAGAATGTATTTCCGTCATTTTTTTTTTCTGTTAGTTTTGTAAATCTTTTGTTCTTTTTTCCCTCTCTTATTATCATTGTGGTTTGATGGTTTTCTGCAGTGGTGATATTTATCTCCTTTCTCCTTCTCTTTTGTGTATCTGCTTTATCAGTGAGTTTTATAGTTTCATGTGTTTTCATAATGGTAGACTTTTTCCTGTTTTCAGATATAGGACTCCCTTAAGCATTTTTTTTTTTTTTTTTTTTTTTTTTTTGCAGGGCCAGTGTAGTGGTGATGAATTTTCTCAGATTTTGCTTGTCTGGAAAAGTATTTCTTCTTCATTTTTTTTAAGACTAGCTTTACTTGTTTTAGTATCCTTGGCTGACAGTTTTATCTTTTTCTTTCAGCATCTTGAAGATATCATGACATTCTCTCCTGGCAAAAGGTTTCTCCTGAGACATCCATCATTAGTCTGATCAGGGTTCTCTTATATATGACTAGATGCTTTTCTCTTGCTGTTTTTATAATTCTCTCCTTGTCTTTGACTTTTCACGTTTTGACTTTTTTTTTTTTTTTGAGATTGGAATCTCGCTCTGTCACCCAGGCTGGTGTGCAGTGGTGCAATCTCGGCTCACTGCAACTTCTGCCTCCTGGGTTCAAGTCATTCTCCTGCCTCAGCCTCCTGAGTAGCTGGGATTACAGGTATCTGCCACCACACTCACCTAATTTTTGTATTTTTAGTAGAGATGGGGTTTCGCCATGTTGACCAGGCTGGTCTCAAACTCCTGACCTCAGGTGATCCACCCACCTCAGCCTCCCAAAGTGCTGGGATTACAGGCATGAGCCACCGTGCCCGGCCTGGCAGTTTGAATTTTATGTGCCATGGAGAATATCTTTTTGGCGGCTGGGCACAGTGGCTTACACCTGTAATCCCAATGCTTTGTGAGGCTGAGGTGGGCAGATCAACTGAGGTCAGGAGTTTGAGACCAGCCTGGCCAACATGGTGAAACCTTATTTCTACTAAAAATACAAAAAAATTAGCGAGATGTGGTGGCTCATGCCTGTAATCCCAAATACTCAGAAAGCTGATGCAGGAGAATGGCTTGAACCTGAGAGGCAGGGGCTGCAGTGAGCTGACATTGCACCATTGCACTTCAGCCTGTGCAACAAAGACTCCATCTCAAAAAAAAAAAAAAAAAAAAAAACCAACAACAACAACAAAAGAGGCGGGGCGTGGTGGCTCACATCCGTAATCCCAGCACTTTGGGAGACCGAGGCGGGTGGATCACTTGAGGTCAGGAGTTCGAGACCAGCCTGGCCAACATGGTGAAACCCCATCTCTACTAAAAATACAAAAATTAGCTGGGCGTGGTGGCAGACACCTGTAATCCCAGCTACTCAGGAGGCTGAGGCAGGAGAATTGCTTGAACCCAGGAGGCAGAGGTTGCAGTGAGCCGAGATTACGCCATTACACTCCAGCCTGGGGGACAAGAGCAAGATTTCGTCTAAAAAAAAAAAAAAAAAAAAGAAAGAAAACCTTTTGGATAGTATCTATTTGGGGATTTCTGAGCTCCCTATGTCTGGATGTTTAAATGTCTTGCTAGACTTGGGCAGTTTTCAGGTATTGTTTCAGTAAATAAATTTTCTATGCCTTTGGCTTTCTTTTCACCTTCTGGAACTGCCAAAATTTGGGTATTTAATTACCTTATAATGTCTCATATATCTGACAGGTTTTGTTTATTTTTTCTCTTTTTTTGGTCTGACTGGATTTTTCCAAAAGACCTGTCTTCAAGTTCAGAAATTTTTTCATCTGCTTGATTTAGTCTATTGTTGAAGCTATAATCATATTTTTAATTTCATTCATTGGATTTTCAGTTCTTGGATTTTTGTTTGTTTCTCTTTTATTATATCTAACTCTTTTTTAATTTCTCATTCTGATCATGAGTTGTTTTTGTGATTTTTTTGGATTGTTTATTTATGTTTTCTTGTATCTCACTGATCTTTAATATCATTATTTTGAATTGTTTTTCAGGCATTTCATAGATTTATATTTCACTGGAATCTGTTGCTGGAGAATGATTGTGTTCTCCTGGAGACGGCATGTCTCTGGGCTTTTTTATGTTTCTTGTGTCCTTACATTGATATCTGTCCAGCCGGTGTAACAGTCACTTACTCCAATTTTATTGCTTTGCTTTCATAGGAAAATACTTATTCCTATGGATATATCTATAGCGCTTGTTGGGTAGGGTGGTTTGGCTTTGATTCCAGGTGGCCACAGTAGTGTTGTCGCCATATGATTTCTTTGGCTGTTATCAGTACCGGTGGCATCTGTGAGTTCCTCAATGGCTTAGACTGTGGTTATTAGTGGACACTGTGGTAAGGCTTTGCTGGGGACAGGAACTCCGGGCAGACTGGTCCTTAGGCACCAGTGATGATAGTGTCAGAGGGATGGACCCGTCCTTACGCTTCCCCAGTAGTGTGCAGAAGTGCTGGCTGCAGCGAGCAGATTCCTGGATGGCATGCTTGGGTGCAGGTAGCTTTGATGATGGGTGAGACAGGCTTGTCTTCAGGCCCTAGACAATGCCCACAGGCACTGGCAGTAGCAGTGGTGCAGGGGGCAGGCCTATCCTCAGGCTCCTGGATGATGCATGCAGGCACCTGCAGTGGTGGACAAGACAGGTCAATCTCCAGGTCTCCAAATGTCTGCTGGATGATGCATGCAGGCACCTGCAGTGGTGGACAAGACAGGTCAATCCCCAGGTCTCCAAATGTCTGCGGTGGCTGGTGGGGCAGGTCAACCCCTAGACTTCTAGATGACATGCATGGCCACCAGTGGTGGGCTCACAGACTTATCTTCTGGCTTCCTCAATAGTGCACACAGTTGCTAGCTGCAGCAGGAGGGGTGGGTCAATCCCCATTTCCTGAATGGCATGCTTGGGTGCAGGTGGTAGTAATGGTGGGTAGACCAGTCCTGTCCTCAGGACCCTGGATGGTGTGTGCAGGTGCCTGTGCAGGACAGATAAGTCCCCACATCCCCAGATGACATGCCTATGTAAATAGTTTTAAGTTCTCTGGGTATTCAGGGAAGGGAGTGATTGTTTTCCCCATAGGCGATATGGGGTAGGGACAAGGCATATATAAGTAAGGTTCTATATGATTGTGGGTGTATAGATCTCTATCTTTATGCCTTATTGACCACCCCCCTTCTCTAATAGCCAATAGACTTTTTGCCTAGAGATATCATTTTGCATCTAATTATATTGTGGCTGCTAATATTTGTTGAATGTGGCAGGTTTGCTGTTAAATTTGCTCTGTTAAAAGGTAAACTTAGGTATATTACAATTTTAAACAGTTTATTTGAGCAGTCAACAATTCATGAATCAGGCAGCACCAGACCACAAGAGGTTTACCACTCCACTAAAGGGGCATGAGGTGACAACTTTTTTAAGGAGTTTGGAGAAACAGGGCAAATAAAATATTTGATTGGTTAAAGTGGAAAGTCTTTATTTAGAGGTTAGTTGGCAGTTTCTGATTGGTAAAGTCTCTACTTAGAGGCTAACTGGTTACTTCTAATTGGTTA
This sequence comes from Nomascus leucogenys, assembly GCF_006542625.1. Classification (NCBI taxonomy): domain Eukaryota; kingdom Metazoa; phylum Chordata; class Mammalia; order Primates; family Hylobatidae; genus Nomascus; species Nomascus leucogenys. The sequence continues at coordinate 123,247,061 of NC_044406.1, forward strand.
AGCTTAAGTTTCATTTTATAATTTACATTAAATTGGGTTTTGGTTTGCCAGAAACTCAAGGTGCTGGAGCTCTCTCAGCCTAATTGCCTCCCAATTACAGTTTTTTTTTTTTTTTTTTTTTTTTTTTTTAAAAAAACAGCTAATTATTTGTTGCTTCTTAAACTAGATGGTAAAATCTTGAGGCCAGGCCTAAACATTTCTTGTCATTGCACATAGGGTTTAGCCTGGATTCAGCACACAGCAGAGGTTCAGGAAATATATATTGGTTAATTCCAAAATTAAACTAAGTTAATTTGAGATGATCTGTTGTTTGTGTTTGCTTTTCCTCTTCTCCTTATAATCAGTGTTTAGATAATTAAGAAATTACTGTGAAAGTTAAAATTTCTGCCTGCTTTTCATTTAATGAGAAATGCATTTTCTAAACTTCATCTCAATCATGTGTCTTGCTTTATTTCTTAAGAGCTAATTTCTGCTGACTCCTGGGCTGGTCAAGACTGTTGTATTTGTAGTTTCAAATTGAGGAGATTTTTTAATTAAGATGTATACTTTAGCGAGGTTGTGATGCAAGTTTCAGTCTTCTACATAGTTCAAAATAAGAGAATTCAGGTATAAACAGATGCGTTTTACAGAAATTAGGCAGAGTAGATGCTGACAGGTAAGTGAACTGAGCTATTTCCAAACAACAAAGGTAAAAAGGGAAATAGGTTCGGTTGTAGTTTTCCTTATATTAGAAGAGCTATTTCACAAAATTATGGGTGCGCACAGTTTTTCTTTCCTGAGATTAAGCTCAAAAGGAAATTTATCTCACCAGTTCTTTTATAAACCACTTTGAATAACGTTAAACAATATCTTCAGTGAGAGTTTTGCAGAAGGTACAGCAACTCTATTTAAATAAATGGATTGTCTCTCAAATGCAAGACTGAAGGTAAAATGTTAAATTTTATAACAGTATAAACATTTCCCAAAAATATTCAAATGATACGATCTAGATATTTTACTTTGTGCTGACCCAACTTTATAAGGTCTAGACTCTAGAGGTAAAAAATGATTATTTTGAGCCAGTTCACTACAGGTGCTCGGGAGTTACCAATTCAGAATTGAGTACCTATAGTAAACATGACTTTTGTGGTTGATTAATGCCAGAGTGGCACTCATGATATTCTAAATGTGATGGGGAAAAGCCACTAATCAATTAGGAAAGTTTCACAACAGGATTGTGCTCCCACTTGGTGAGAAGACCAATTCATCTCCACAAGAGGGTGGATAGCAGCAGTATTCAAAAGCAAAGAGTCACGAGTCTTTACAAGAAAGAACTTTTAATATTTTCAAACATTCAATATGCAGTTTATTATTTGAGACTCTAGTATCCTGTGCCTAATAGCTGGAAAACATAGGATGTTTATTGAGTAGTTTTTAGTTATGCACTAACAAGCAACTATAATTAATGCATTACAGCCTATAAATCTAGGCCTTTCAAAAAATGTTTGTGCAAAAATGCACATTTCCTCTAATCTAAAATGTAACCAGAAAGCAAGTATAGGGAAATTTGGCACATATATATGGACATAAAATATAAATTATATATTATTTAAAATATACACATTATGTAATACATCATATATTAATAGATAGTTGATAAATATATAAATAAAATAAAGTGGTCTCTTGGTATCCATGGGGGATTGGTTTTAGGACTCCCTGTGGGTACCAAAACCTACAAATGTTCAAGTCCCTTATATAAAATGACATTGCATTTGTATATAACTTATGCATATCCTCCTACATACTTCAAATAATCTCTAGATTATTTACAATACCTAATACAATGTAGATGCTATGTGTATAGTTGTTATATTGTATTTTTTTTTTCTCCAGACGGAGTCTTGTTCTGTCACCCAGGCTGTAGAGCAATGGTGGGATCTCAGCTCACTGCAACCTCCACCTTCTAGGTTCAAGTGATTCTCCTGCCTCAGCCTCCTGAGTAGCTGGGATTACAGGTGCACGCCACCACGCCCAGCTAATTTTTTGTATTTTTAGGAGAGATGGGGTTTCACCATGTTAGCCAGACTGGTCTTGAACTCCTGTCCTCGTGATCCACCCACCTCGGCCTCCCAACGTGCTGGGATTACAGGCGTGAGCAACTGCGCTTGGCCTCTTTTTAATTTTTTTTTTTAATTGTTGTTTCGTTTAATTTTTTTTGGAATATTTTTGATCCATGTTTGGTTAAATTCACGAATATGGAACTCATGATTATGGAGGGTCAACTGCTTATATTTGATCATAGGGCACACAAATGACCTCATCCCTTTCTACTTTTAAAGATATAAGCCCTTAAGATCTCACATCTAGTTAGGTTTTCTCTCTCTGTCAGTCTCGCTGTGTCTTCGTATCTGTCTCTTTTTCTCCTTTCTTGTGCTGGGCAAGACTTTTAGTTCCCTGAGTTTTAATTAACCCATTGAACTAATGGCTGAATATTCAGATGCTGGTGAGAGAATTTTTTTTCTTGCCTCGAGGTCTTTCCATTTATTATGCCCACTGCAGAATAATCTTCTTGCTCCATCTCTTTCTGGTTTAGCTCCTAGCCATCGTTCACAGCCCCATTTAAAATTCCCTTCAGTCAAGAAGTCTTCCCTGAGAGTTACATTGAGACTGAGATTAAATCCCTCTCTTATACATTCCTCTAGCATCTCTTATTTAAGACATTCACCGTTGTAAAAAAGTTTCAAACATATTCAAATATAAAGAGAACAGTATAATGAGGACCCACTGAAGCATACTTTCTAACTTTCCACAGTCTGGTAAATTCCTTTCTCAAAATTTGTCTTTGAATTTAAGTTTCATGATGTCAAGAACCATGGCTGACTTGCTATTGCTTTATCCTTAGTGCTTAGAACAGTAGTGGATATACAGGAGCCATTTAATAAAGATGTGTTCAATAAATGAATGCATCAATCAATCAGTGAGAGTGATAGCAAGGTTTGCTTTTATGGTTTTTTGTTATTAACAAGAGAGTGATATAAACATCTTTACTGCTTATAAGAAAACAAAAAGAAAGAGCTAAAAATACAACAGAGGGCAACATGGAGAGATGGGATTTCTGAAGATGTCAAGGTGGGCCTACAGAGGTTAATACGGGATTTACCTAGCTAATTGCCCTACATGTCTCTGCTTGGATGTTGTAGAGCAAGCTTGTCCAACCTGGGGCCCATGCGGCCCAGGGAAGCCAAAAGACTGGACACACTGTTGTTGAGGCATCCCAAATTCAAATAATTCAAAATCTATTTCTCATCTTTTCTTCCAGATCTGTTCTCCCTATTTTTATTAGTGTTTCTATTATGCCCTCAGGTGAGAATCAGGAGATCTTGATTCTAGTCCTGACTTCCCTACTTGCTTTCTGGATAAATCACTTGACCTCTCTCAGCCTCAGATTTTTCATCTGTAGAGTCGGAGAACAAGACTAGATGACATCAAAGGCATTATCCAACGCTTAGATTCAGAGTCTAATCCTGAGCCGTCTGAAATTCTTCTATTTTCCTCATTTAACATATGCAACACACTGGCAGGTTTGCTCAAATTCTGTTCAGAATCTCATCTCTCTTCTAGATTAGTGTACTAGCCTAGACTCCTTGTGACTCCTGTACACAAATATGATCCAACCCTTCAGTATCCCCCTGGTATTTAATAAAGTCTCAACTGCTTAGCCTAGCATTTGTGATTCTCTAAAATCTAACCTGAACCAACCTCTCCAGCCTTGTTTCTTACTTCTACATGGACCTGACAATCCAGCAGTACTAAATTGCCCTCTTTTCCCCCATGAAAGGACTATGCATTCCCACGCTTCTGTCTTTGCCCATGCTAGTTTCTCCACCTAAAATGCATTTTATTCCATTACTGCATGTGTTGGGCCTCTTAATTCATTAAATGACAGCTCAAAGGCCACTCCTCCATGAAGCTTCTTTTTATTCTTTTAGCCAGAAATGGTCTCCCTGCTTTCTGAATACTTTGTATTTTATGGTACATATCTCTTTCTGTCTTATATGAAGTTCCCACGGATGTCTGACTAGACTGTAAATTCCTTGATGTACAGGACCAATGTTTTGGTCACCCTTATTTATCCTATAGTAAATTGCTCTGTGCCTAGCACATTGTGGACACATGATAAATAGCTTAAATGTATGAATCTATTTCTAAAATTTATAAATTTTCTGTAGTCCATAATTTTTTTAGGTACTCCAAAACTGTATTAGTCAGGGTTTTTTAGAGAAATGGAACCAATAGGAATGGGCTCACATGATGATGGAAGCTGAGAAGTCCCAAGGTCTGCTGGAGACCCAGGAGAACCAATGGTTTAGTTCCAGTTTAGCAGGTTTGAAGAAAAGCTGTTTTTTTTGTTTTGTTTTGTTTTGTTTTTTGAGACAGGGTATCCCTCTGTAACTGGTGTCCAGTGGTACAATCATGGCTCACTGAAGTTTTGAACTCCCAGGCTCCAGCAGTCCTCCCATCTCAGCCCCCAAAGTAGCTGGAACTACAGGCATGTGCTATTATGCCTGCTTAAATTTTTTATTTTTAAATTTTTTTGTAAAGACACAATCTCACTATATTGCCCAGGCTGGTCTCAAACATCTGGCCTCAAGCAACCCTCCTATCTTGGCCTGCCAAGGTGCTGGGATAACAGGTATAAGCCACCATGCCCAGCCTAGAAAAGCTGATATTTTGGTTAGAGTCTGAATATAGGAAACGACTGATGTCCCAGCTAGAAGGAAGTCAGGCAGAAGGAATTCTCTCTCTCTCTCTTATTCAACCTTTTTGTTTTATTCAGCCTCTCAGCAGATTGGATGAGGCTCACCCACATTGGGTAGGACAATCTGCTTTAATCAGTCTACCAATTCAAATATTAACTCCATCCAGAAGCATCCTCATACATACATAGATATTTAGGTTATGGGGCACCCTGTGGCCAAGTCAAGTTGACACATAAAATTAACCATCACACACACACAAAAATCAGTGAAATTTCAATCAGTTTTTCTCTCACTTCAGCTATTGCAGCTATTGAATACTCTAAAGTGATATAATGTAGCAGGACATTCTTTGTAAATAAGTTAATAAGTATAAATTATTTGTGAAACATTTGGGCATATCTACGCCAAAGCTCTATGACTCTTTTTAACTTGATGCATAGGCTTCCTCAGGTTCAATTACAGCAACCAGGGTATTTCTCCAAACATCAGGGATAGAACCTGGCACTAGTGTTCAACTTCCAAAAGGATTGGTATCTGAGTTATACACCTATAGGTTCTGGTGACCCATTGAGCTATACCCTAAGTGTGGCAACTTTATAGTGGCATGGGTGTATCTTGGAATTGACCCTTGAGGACAACTATCTTTCGTTTGTTACTCCATAGTAAACTTACTATATTATATAGCCAGAGGGCATGAGAACTTCTATAGACTGACTGTTTGTGTTCCCCCTGAATTCATATGTTGAAACCTAATCCCTAATATATTGATATTTGGAGGTGGGGTCTTTGAAAGGCAATAAGTTTATAAGGATGGAACTCTTGTGAATGGGATTAGTGCCCTTATAAATGAGGGCCCAGAGAATTCCCTTCTGCCCTCCAGTATGTGAGAACAGAGCATTAAGATAGCACCCTATGATTCAGGAAGTGGGCCTCACCAGATACTGAATCTGTCTTGATTTTGGACTTCTCAGCCTCCAGAACTGTGAGAGTAAGTTTCTGCTGTTTATAAGCCACTGACCAGGTATTTTTGTTAGAACAGCCAGAATGGACTAAGGCAAAGACTGAGGATTACTTCACTATTAGCTAATTTGTTTTGCTTTTGATCTGTGTTTAAAGGATTCATATAAAGGAGTTATTTCAAATTATCCTTTTTTTTTTTTTTTTTGAGACAGGGTCTCACTCTGTCGCCCCGGCTGGAATGCAGTTGTGCAATCACAGCTCACTGCAGCCTCAACCTCCTGAGCTCAAGTGATCCTCCCACCTCCACCTCCCAAGTAGATGGGACCACAAATGCACACCTCCATGTCAGGCTAAGTTTTGTATTTTTTGTAGAGACAGGGTCTTACCAGGTTACCCAGGCTGGTCTCAAAGTCCTGGGCTCAAGTGATCCACCCACTTCGGCCTCCCAAAGTGCTGGGATTACAGTGTGAGCCACTGTGCCTGGCCTCAAATTATCCTTTTAAAGTCAACCTGACTCTTTGGACATTGTCACATGCCTTCATCATTAGGCGATTCTTTCCACTGGAACAAATACCATGCTGGAAAAAATCAAGGGTGAGAGCCATAGCTAGAGCAGCACAATAGTGTTAAATTTGTATTATTTTGTATAATTTGATGAGTTATTGATAAGTAAATGCTGACTCCCATCCTCATTATGATCACAAGGCCTGTGAAAGAAATGGGAAGGGGGGCCGAGCACAGTGGCTCACACCTGTAATCCTAGCATATTGGGAGGCTGAGATGGAAGGATTGCTTGAGCCCAGAAGTTCAAGACTAGTCTGAGCAACATAGTGAACCCTGTCTCCACAAAAAATGCAAAAATTTGTGGGGCTTAATGGCATGTGCCTCTAGTCCCAGCTATTCAGGAGGCTGAAGTGGGAGAATCACCTGAGGCTGGAGAGGTCAAGGCTACAGTGAGCCGTAATTGTACCACTTCACTTCAGCCTGGATGACAGAGTGAAACCTCATCTCAAACAAAACAAAAGAAAACAAAACAAAAAGAAAATAAATGGGAAGGTGATGTGGTTTTCATTTGTCAGCCAAAGAACCCTGGTGACTCATGTAGGCACAGAAATATTACCACTTACGACTTCTTCTCCAATTAGGAGAACAGTTTGTCATCATAAGTGCATCTTAGGCAGGTCTGCAGAAATCCTTAACTCCTGACAGGCACTCCATGAGGAAGTGCAGAGTGCATTGTCAGAAAGTCTTTGCTACATTGGAAGCAAGAGGGGCCAGGTTAAGCAGGACCGGGGAGCAAAACATTTGTATATTTGTCCAGGTTGATAACTCGATTATGGGCAGCTATGAGTCTATAATGCCTCTTTGCAGTGAAGACTTACTTGATTTGGTGTCCATTTTTGTTGGGTGCATTTCTAGCATATTGTTGAATGCGCAGATATCAATGACGGTCTAATTTGTGGTAAATCATCCTCCTCATCAAAAAGTATTCTAATGACTGAGCAATAGCAAAGTCTACTTTCAAGAGCATACAATTTACAGAGTTAACAAGGACAAATTGAGATTCCCTAAGTATCCAAACTACTGCAATCATTGTAATCACTGCAGGAGTCAAGTCTGTAATGTGGCACTTAGGATGTGCTCTTAGCCTAAGGGTCTAAATTCATATGATTCGGGATTGTTATTTGCTTATATGCCACGAAAGAAAAAACTGGAAGTAGATTGAGCAATAGAGTCACCTCATATTTTTAGCATGCAAGTTTCCAAAATCAAATTCTACAAATTTGATAAGAAGCTTGGTTTTAAGCCAGGGTCTTAAAGGCCTGCCCCCGCAGACCTTTAGTGTGGGATAGAAATCTAAATGAAAAAAGTGGGCTGAGGGAAGAGACTGGGACAAAGTGGAGAGTCTGTGTCCTATCTTCAAAGGCCAGAAATTCCTTAACCCCAGCCAAGTGACTGCCTTTTGGGAATATGGGTCTTGTGTTGCTACTCTCTATCATTTTAAAAAAATATATAGACCCCAAACAAAGGAAATCAGTATATGGAAGAGATAGCTGCACTCCCATATTTATTGCAGCATTGTTCACAATAGCCAACATTTGGAGGCAGCCTAAATGTTCACCAGCAGATGAATGGATAAAGAAAATGTGGTACATATACACAATGGAGTACTATTCAGCCATAAAAAAGAATGAGATCCTGTTATGTACAACAACATGGATGAAACTGGAGATCATTATGTTACGTGAAATAATTCAGACACAGAAAGACAAACTTTGCCTGTTCTTGCTTATTTCTGGGAGCTAAAAATTAAAACAAACTCACAGAGATAGAGAGTAGAAGGATGGTTACTAGCAGCTGGGAAGGGTAGTGGGAAAGTGGGGAGAAAGTGGAGATGGTTAATGAGTGCAAAAAAATAGAAAGAATGAATAAGACCTAGTATTTGCTAGCACCACAGGGTGGCTACAGTAAAAACTAATTTACTTATACATTTAAAAATAACTAAAAGAGCATAATTGGATTGTTTGTAACACAAAAGATAAATGTTTGAGGGAATGGATACCCCATTTACCTTGATGTGATTATTACACATTGCATACCTGTATCACAATACTTCATGTAACCTGTAAATATATACACCTATTATGTACCCACAAAAATTAAAATAAAAAACCCCTGAAAATACAGATTTTTTTCTGAAAAACGTCCTGATCTTTAGGTGCTGGCAGCAAATGCTCTAAGGCTTGGTTTGGCCTGGAGATTACTAATCTCTCGTTTAGTAGCAAGAGCAGTAGACTAGAAATCAGAAGACCTGGGTTCAAGCATGCTATCTCCTATACTTGTGAGGTCTTTGACAAGTCACTTCATCTCTGTGAGCTCCTTTTTTTTTTCTTCAACTTTTATTTTAAGTTCTGGGGATATATGTGCAGGATGTGGAGGTTTGTTACATAGGTAAATGTGTGCCATGGTAATTTGCGGCACAGATCATCCCACCACCACCAAATTTAGCTAGGTTGTGTGTTTAAGGTAGTAAGCCCAGAGTCAATTAGCTATTCTTCCTGATGCTCTCCCTGGCCCCACCTCACCTCCAGCAGGCCCCAATGTGTGTTGTTCCCCACCCTGATATGTTCATGTTTTCTCATCATCCAGCTCCCACTTGTAAGTGAGAACATGCAGTGCTTGGTTTTCTGTTCCTGTGCTAGTTTGCTGAGGATAATGGCTTCCAACTCCATCCATATCCTTGCAAAGGACATGATCTTGTTCCGTTTTATGGCTGCATAGTATTCCGTGGTATACATGTACCACATTTTCTTTTTCCAGTCTATCATTGATGGGCATTTAGGTTAATTCCATGTCTTTGCTATTGTGAATAGTGCGGCAATGAACATTCACGTGTACGTGTCTTTATAATAGCATGTTTTATATTCCTTTGGGTATATACCTAGTAATGGGATTGCTGGGTCAAATAGTATTTCTGCCTCTAGGTCTTTCTTTGAGGAATCTCCACACTTTTTTCCCCAATGGTTGAACTAATTTACACACTATGGGCTTCTTTTTCCCCCCTGTAACATAGAGAAAAAAATGCCCACCATAATTGTGCCACAGAATTGTGTCAATGAGATGAATGATGGTGTATGTAAAAGACCTTTGACATAGGCCAAATGTTACACAAATGTCTGAGTTGGTGAATGTTGCTTTGATACACATCAGGGATGATGGTAAAGTTAACTAATTTTCTGCCAGCTTTATTAGCCTAAGGAAGGACTCAAGGAATTTTTCAAACTTTAAAGCCAAAAGACATTCACATTTGGGAAAAATGTTAGAAGGCTGTGAGCCAGGGCAGCATCCCCAGACTAAGAGCTGCCTGTGTTTTGAAGAGAAGAGGTAGTCTTTTTAAAGTCAGTAGCTGTGGGCCATAAGTTGATTCTTGAGTAGAGGTAGTGGTGCATGGTGGGAAGGGCAACCTGGTCATCTAACCAGGTGCTCCTCAGCTTTGAGAGAGATCACTTGAAGTCATTAGCTCTGGTAAGATGAGCAATGCAATTTATAGGTGTGAGTCCTGGCTTAAATTGTAAAAGATGCTTGGTGCTAGAGTCATTTGTCACGCAGAAGCTCAGGGAAGCCATAGGTTGCAGATTTCAGTTCAGCAACTGAATGAATAATTCACCAGTCATTTTGTCAGGTTAGAGCAACCAGTTTTTCTCTCTCAAATCTTAGACCTATCTATTAAGAATTACCTGACAAGAAAGTGAGCACTTCTACACTCTGCTTTAAGGCTCAGAAATGGCAGATGGAGAGATGTACCTTCTTGAACTTATTTTTCTAACTTACCTGCTGTTATTTTGTTCTGTCCTATTTAATTATATTTTCTTAGTTATTAAGTAGACTGGATTTGAATAATTTACTCTATGAATAAGAGGGCCAGTGTTAATTCTTAAAATCACTTTGCCATTCTTGTAAAACTTGTCTTCTCATTCATTTTGAAAACAAATCTTTAGGAAGTCAATATGATCCTGAAAAGTTGCTTGTACTGTATTTTTTTTTGTGTGTTTGTTTGTCTCACTCTGTCACCCAGGCTGGAGTGCAGTGGCACAATCTCAGCTCACTGCAACCTCCGCCTCCCGGGTTCAAGTGATTCTCCTACCTCAGCCTCCTTAGTAGCTGGGATTACAGGCACAGGCCACCATGCCTGGCTAGTTTTTGTATTTTTAGTAGAGACGGGGTTTCACCATGTTTGCCAGGTTGGTCTCGAACTCCTGACCTCAAGTGATTCACCTGTCTTAGCCTCCCAAAGTGCTGGGATTATAGGCGTGAGCCACTGCGCCCGGCCTGTACTGTTCTTTAGTTTAACTTTCAGCTAACAGGTATAGAGTATTTACAGATAAAAGGTTGTAGTGTTTGGTATTTGCTTTAACAAATTTAGCTATGTTGTGTGTTTAAATATATGAGGGACCATGAATGAAATGCCAGTGGCCAGGAAGTGATCATTGTTGAAGTTGGATAGTGAATACATTGGGGTTCATGACACTATTCTCTAATATTTTATAAAAAGGAAAAAAATTGTGAATTACCTTGCATGATGTATAGGCAGTGTTTTATCAGCTTACCCTCACCCATGCGACTTCATTTGTCTTTATTTTTATTTATTTATTTATTTATTTATTTATTTATTTATTTATTTAATTTGAGATGGAGTTTCGCTCTGTTGCCCAGGCTGGAGTACAATGGCGCAATCTTGGCTCACCGCAACCTCCGCCTCCCGGGTTCAAGCGATTCTCCTTCCTCAGCCTCCCGAGTAGCTGGGATTACAGGCATGTGCCACCATGCCCAGCTAATTTTGTATTTTTAGTAGAGACAGGGCTTCTCCATGTTGGTCAGGCTGGTCTCGAACTCCTGATCTCAGGTGATCCGCTCACCTCAGCTTCCCAAAGTGCTGGGATTACAGGCTTGAGCCACCACACCCGGCCGTGTTTACTTTTAAATTACTAATTATAAAAGTAACATATGCTCATTATGAAAAATATTCAAAGAATACAGAATATGTAAACAGTAAAGGGTCCCCATTTACATCTCACTGTGACTTCTCCTTTATTTCACATGTTTCTCAGAGTAACAACAGCAAAAGTCAGGTGTGTATTATTTCAGAGCTTTCTTTATGTAAACACAGACATATATAGAAATGAGTAGTTTTTTAAGAGAATTGCTATATTATAAAGGGCAATTTAACTTTATAGAAGGAGCCACCCCCCCCTCAGGTAAAACAGTCTCTAATCCTATTATGTAAATGAGTGGAAAAAATAGGTATCACTTAGCAGAATTTCATGTATTGGCAGATTTTGTTCTAACTATAAATAAATGTACTTCTTTTATTAATAGGTTAAGCTTTATCGAGATCAGAAAACAATATGATGTGTCCGAATTGCTCCAATGTATAATGACTGACCACTTTAAGGTATGGCCATTGAAAGCAACTTGAAACAACTTAAAAGATTTATCAGTGATATATTTTATTTGCATGCATTTCACGTGGATTTTGAGAGGAAAAGCAAACCCATTTTTGCCAAAGAAATCAGCTTGTGATTTTGGTTAATTTTTAAAGAGTCATGAAAAAATAGATCATTTTGAAGTAAAGCTTATCTTGTGACAACATTTAGTTCCATTAGCTTTTACTGAATGATGAATAGTAGGAGTTGTCAATATATTTTGAAAGGATTCTCTCTCTTTTTTACTCTGGAACATCACCAGCCACCCCTCTCCGCCTCCCTCCTCTGTTCAGTTTTATGTAAACTTTTGAATATAGGCTCTGTTTCTCCCAGATGCTTCATATTTACTTCTAGCAATGCCAGGGACTGAAGATCTCAAGAGTGACCCTTCTTTGTTTTCTCTCTGATTCACTTTTAAGGCACATGAAAAGCACTAGGCTGACAGCTCTGGAGGCTCAAGACCTGTTGATCTCTGCACCATGTGCAGCATGGACCTTCTCTGTCCCATTAGCAGTAGTTCTCCCTTTGCACCTGCGGGAACCAGCATGTGGCAAAGGCCAGGCTGCTCCATCCTTGGTGCTTTTCCTGAAAGGAAGCAATTAACCAGGATTCAGGGGTAGGCCCTTTCTGTTTCTTCTAACACTTCTCGCCTACTTCTCCTTTCCCCCAAACACACACACACACACACACACACACACACACTCACACACATACATGCATACACACATACTCATTCATTCACAAACTCTCTAATTGGCTTATATGAACTGGTGCCTGGTATTGTACTACAGAGACCCATTTATTTAGAAAGAATTTAGTAAATACTTGCCATGTATAAAGCCTTGTACCAAACTCCAATGGCAAAATCTGTGTTCTCACCACAGTGAATAATTGAGGCTGTTATCCAGACATTTGAGATGTAACTTTTGTGTTAACTTTAATTATCTCTATCCATGGTTCTCTATTGAGGGTAGGTGGGTGGTAGAGGTGGGAGGCAGGGAATCCATATAAGTGCCCTACAAATTCATATGCAAATTGACTAAACAGTATATCTCATTTTCATATGTAAATGTATTATGAATTCATAGTAGCTTCTTTTGTCTTTTAAAATGGTAGTAAGACATATAATTTGTCATTTTAACCATTTTAAGGTGTACAATTCAGTGGCATTAATTGCATTTGTGATACTGTTCTACCATTTTCAAAACTTTTTTTTATCATTTCAAATAGAAACTCTGTACCCATTAAACAACTCTCCACTTTTCCCTCCATTCAGCCTCTGGTAATCTTTTGTCTACTTACCATCTTTTTGAATTTGCCTATTTTAGATACTTCATGTAAGTGGAATACAATATTTGTATTTTTGTGTCTGGCTTATTTCATTTAAGATAATGTTTTCAAGGATCATCCATGTTGCAGCATGTATCTGAATTTCATTCCTTTTCATGACTAAATAATATTCCATTGTATGGAAAGGCCACATTTGTCTATCCATTTATCTGTTGAAGGACATTTGGATTGTTTCCACCTTTTGGCTATTGTGAATAATGCTGCTATGAACATTGGCATATAATTATTTTTTTGAGTCCCTGTTTTCATTTTTTCTTTTTTTGGAGACAGGGTCTCACTCAAGTCAGCCAGGATGGAGTCCAGTAGCATGAACACAGCTCACTGCAGCCTTCACCTCCTGGGCTCCAGCAATCCTCCCACCTCAGCCTCCTGAATAGCTGGGACCACAGATGCACACCACCATGTCTGGCTAATTTTTGTATTTTTTGTAGAAACGGGGTCTCATTAATATTGCCCAAGCTGGTCTCGAACCCCTGGGCTCAAGTGATCCTCCTGCTTTGGCCTCCCAAAGTGCTGGAATTATAGGCATGAGCCGTCACTCCCAGCCTGAGTCTCTGTTTTCAATTCTTTGGGGGTATATACCTAGGAGTGGAATTGCTAGGTCATTTGGTAATTGCATATTGAACTTCCAGTAACCACCAAACTGCCTTCCACAGTGGCTGTACCATTTTACATTCACACTAACAATGTATGAAGGTTCCAATTTCTCTGCATACTCCTCAACACTTGTCATTTTTTCTTTTCTTTTTTTTTTTTGGTAAGCCACCTTAGTAGGTGGGAGGTGCATAGTAGCTCTTTGTTGCATACTTTCTTACTATTCTCTGTGTGTAGGAGAGCAGGAGGCGGTTCCATAAAATATCCTCACATTCAAAATGTATTCTTGGCCGGGCGCGGTGGCTCACGCTTGTAATCCCAGCACTTTGGGAGGCCGAGGCGGGTGGATCACGAGGTCGGGAGATCGAGACCACGGTAAAACCCCGTCTCTACTAAAAATACAAAAAAAATTAGCCGGGCATGGTGGCGGGCGCCTGTAGTCCCAGCTACTCGGAGAAGCTGAGGCAGGAGAATGGCGTGAACCCGGGAGGCGGAGCTTGCAGTGAGCCAAGATTGCGCCACTGCACTCCAGCCTGGGCGACAGAGTGAGACTCTGTCTCAAAAAAAAAAAAAAAAAAAAGTATTCTCAAATTCTAAAGTTTGATAACCTCTAATTTAGATACATTTTAAAAAATCTCTCCACATTGGCTGGGTGCAGTGGCTCATGCCTGTAATCCCAGCACTTTGGGAGGCCAAGTTGGGTGGAGCACCTGAGGTCAGGAGTTCGAGACCAGCCTGGCCAACATGGTGAAACCCTGTGTCTACTAAAAATACAAAATCAGCTGGGCATGGTGGTGCGTGCCTGTAACCCCAGCTACTTGGGAGGCTGAGGCAGGAGAATCCATTACAACCCGGGCGGTGGAGGTTGCAGTGAGCTGAGAACACGCCATTACACTCCAGCCTGGGCGATAGAGCAAGACTCTGTCACAAAAAAAAACAAAACAGCAACAACAACAACAAAAAACAACTCTCTACATTGCATGTTTTAGAAACATTTTATATATCCCTCATAGTAATATTGTGAAGTATTATTATCCTTATATGGGGAAACTGAGACTCTGAGAAGTTAAATAACTTACAGAAATAGATGCCATACTCAGTTTGTCCAGTTCCCAATTCTCAGGGAACTTTCCTCAACATTCTCCTAACTACCTTTCTGGGCATGGACTGTTCAAGCTTGGAGGAAAGCAAGACATATGCCTTTTTGTTTGTTTGTTTTAAACCTTCATGCATCTGTTCTCCCTGACATGGCCCTACCTGTCTACCATGGTGTTATTCTTTACTCTCTGTCTATGTCAAATTCTCTTTTATTTTGATTGAGCCTTTACTATGGTGGAAACATTAGGGAATATGAGAAATTGAAAAACAGAGACGGAAGTAATTCTGAATCGTAATGCCATGACATAGCTGCATACCATGTACATTTATATACGTCTACACACACAAACACACGAATTCACATGTATACACATAAAGGTGTGTATGCGTGTGTGTGAGAGAGAGAAGTGTGAAAGTCTTTATCTTTTTATTTGGGACTCTCGCTGCTGGAAGTGGGCTTAAGTGGCAAGTAATACAGACCATTTCCTTGAAAAATCTTGCAGTTTGTTTCTTCTCTCCTTAGTGCTCCACAGACAGCATAATAATAATGGTCTCGTTGGGAGGAGGGCTCCGAAGGAGGTTGCTCACTCAGGCCACACTCTCAGGGCTGCTGCATGTGGTAGGGGTAGTAGAGGGAAGTTAAAATCTGGGTTCATAAGCACAAATACCAAAAATGGATCTCTTGCTTTTTATGAACTGTAAAATAAAGTGCTCTCCAGCAGGGAAAGGCCCCCTCAGCAATGCTTGGTTGGCATTTATACCCTTTAGATAGGAGTTGGAACCGTGGAGGCCACTGAGCCAGAGCTGCTCAGACTGTGCTCAGATTGACTCAAATGAACATGCAGTGACAGAGCCTGCTATTTATTCATTTATTCATTTGATCTTGTTTTTCTTTCATTTGTTCTTCCAATGAAACCTTTATTGACTTTGCTTTGGTTCCAGATTTTGAGCTAGGAGCTGGAGATACAGAGAAGAATGAGGAACATCACTGCCCCAGGGGAGATTGCAATGGAGTGGCATGGAGGAGATAGGCAGGAAAACAGATAATTACAGTGGGGAGACCTAAGTGCTCAAGTGGCAACTGCTAGATACCTTGGGAGCACAGACAGACAATGGAGAGGGCGGGGTGGATGGCTTAGTGGGAATTCCTCCTGGATGATCAGCCCTGGAGCGCAGCGCAGGGGTCTACACGGAAAGAAAGTAACCACACTGGCAACTATTCATTAGTAACACTTAACTGAACACCTACCAGGACCCAGAGCGTGTTATAACAATAATGATGGTAAGAAAATTTTAACTGACATTTATTGAACGCTTCTCGTGTACCTGTCAGTATACTAATCATCTTAAAAATAGACTTCATTTTCTTTCTTTTTTTTTTTTTGAGACAAAGTTTCTCTCTTGTTGCCCAGGCTGGAGTGCAATGGCACAATCTCGGCTTACTACAACCTCCACCTCCCAGGTTCAAGGGATTCTCCTGCCTCAGCCTCCTGAGTAGCTGGGATTACAGGTGCCCGCCACCACGTCCAGCTAATTTTTTGTATTTTTAGTAGAGATGGGGTTGCACCATGTTGGTCAGGCTGGTCTCAAACTCCTGACCTCAGGTGATCCACCTGCCTTGGCCTCCCAAAGTGCTGGGATTATAGGCATGAGCCGCCACGCCTGGCCTGAGACTTCATTTGTTTAGAGCAGTTATAGGTTCACAGCAAAATTGAGCAAAAAGAAGAGATCTCATATATCCCATGCCAGACACATGCATAACATCCTTCACTATCAACATCCTTCACTATCAACATCCTCCACTACAGTGGTACATTTGTTATGATCCATGTGCTGACTTTGACTCATTATTGTCATCCAAAGTCTGTAGTTTACATTAAGGTTTACTCTTGGTATATGCTATAGTTTGGATATTTGTCCCCTCCAAATCCCATGTTGAAGTTTGATCTTAATGTTAAAGGTTGGACCTAGTCGGAGGTGTTTGGGTCATGAGGGTGGATCCCTCATGAATGGCTTGATGTTGTCCTCACGGTAATGAGTCAGTTCTTGCTTTATTAGTTCCCACAAGATCTGTTAGAAGGAGTCTGAGGCTGGGTGTGGTGGCTCACACCTGTAATCCCAGCACTTTGGGAGGCTGAGGTGGGAGGATCGGCTGAGGTGGGAGGATCACCTGAGGTCAAGAGTTCGAGACTGGCTTTGCCAACATGGCAAAACTCCATCTCTACTAAAAATACAAAAATTAGCTGGGCAGGGTGGTGTGGGCCTGTAATTCCAGCTACTCAGGAGGCAGAGGCAGGAGAATTGCTTAAACCCAGGAGGCAGAGGCTGCAGTGAGCCAAGATTGTGCCACTGCACTCCACAGTCCAGCCTGGGTGACAGAGAGAGACTCTGTCTCAAAAAAAAAAAAAAAAAAAAAAAAAGTCTGGTAGCTCCCTCTTCTCTCACTCTCTTGCTCCATCTCCCACCATGTGACATGTTGGCTTCCCTTCACCTTCCGTCATGATTATAAGCTTCCTGAGGCCTCACCAGAAGCAGATGCTGGTGCCATGCTTCTTGTACAGCCTGCAGAACCATGCGCCAAATAAACTTCTTTTCTTTACAAATTACCCAGCCTCAGGTATTCCTTTATAGCAATGCAAACAGATTAACACAGTGTGGTACATTCTATGAATTCGAACAAAGGCATAATGGCATGTATCCACCATTACAGTATTATACAGAGTAGTTTCACTTAAAAAACCTCTGTGCTCTGCATAGGTATTTTTAATATATTAACTAATTTAATTATCATACCAACCTTTTGAGGTAGAGACAGTTATTACCATTTTTCAGATGGGAAAATTGACAGACAGGGGTACAAAGAGAGTAAGAAACCAGCCCAATCAAGTTTTCTGACTCTAAAGCCTTAGCGCAGCTAATTTCATTTCTATCACTCTACAAATCTTTGTCTGCTTATTTATAGTTTATGCAATTATAATCATGCTGAAATAATGTGCTCTTTTCGTGTAATGTATCAACAGAATTTTAAAATAAATTAAATTTCTTATTCATACATAATACTTGTACATACTTACAGGGTACCCGTGATGGTTTTTTTTTTTTTTTTGAGGCAGGGTCTCACTCTATCGCCCAGGCTGGAGTACAGTGGCTTGATCTCGGCTCACTGCAACCTCCACCTCCCGGGTTCAAGTGATTCTCCTGCCTCAGCCTCCCCAGTAGCTGGGATTACAGGCGCACGCCACCAGGCCAGGCTAATTTTTGTATTTTTAGTAGATATGGGGTTTCACCATGTTGGTCAGGCTCGTCTTGAACCCCTGACTTCAAGTGATCCGTCCACCTCAGCCTCCCAAAGTGCTGGTATTACAGGCGTGAGCCACCGTGCCCGGCCTGTGGTAGTTTATTAAATGCACAGAGTGCATAATGATCATGTGAGGGTATTTAGAACATCCATGACCTCAAGTATTTAGCATTTCTATGTTTTGAGAACATTTCAAGTCCTCTTTTTTAGCTAGTTTGAAATATCCAATACATGCTTTAAAAATTATAGTTACCCTATTCTGCTATGGAACATTAGAACTTACTTCTTCCTAACTATATGTTTGTACTCATTATCCAACCTCTTCATTGCCCTTCCAACCCACACACCCTTCCCAGCCTCTGGTATCTGTCATTCTACTCTTTACCTCCGTGTGATCCATTTTTTAGCTCCTACATATGAGTGAGAACATGTGATACTTGTCTTTCTGTGCCTGACTCATTTCACTTAACATATTGGCCTTCAGTTCCATCTATATCACTGCAAGTAACAGGATTTCATTCTTTTTTACGGCCAAATAGTATTCCATTGTGTATGTATTTACCACATTTTCTTTATCCATTTATCCATTGATGGACACTTAAATTTATTCTGTATCTCGGCTATTGTGAATAGGGCTGTGAAAAACATAGGAGTGCAAGTATCCCTTTGATACACTGATTTCCTTTCCTTTGAGTAAACATCCAGTAGTGGGATTGCTGGATCATATGGTAGTTCTAGTTTTAGTTTTCTATGAAATCTCCATATTGTTTTCCATAGTGGCTGTACTAATTTACATTCTCACCAAAAATGCATAACAGTTTCCTTTTTTCTGCATCCTAGCCAGTATCTGTTATTTTTTGTCTTTTTGATAATAGCCATTCCAACTGGGGTAGGATGATAACTCATTGTGGTTTTGATTTCCATTTCCCTGATGATTAGTGACATTGAACATTTTTTCATATACTTCCTGGACATTTGTATGGCTTTATTTAAGAAATGTCTATTCAGATCCTTTGCCTACTTTTTAATGTTTCTTTCTTTCTTTCTTTCTTTCTTTCTTTCTTTCTTTCTTTCTTTCTTTCTTCTTTTTTCCTTCCTTCCTTCCTTCCTCTTTCTTTCTTTCTTTCTTTCTTTCTTTCTTTCTTTCTTTCTTTCTCTCTCTCTCTCTCTCTCTCTTTCTTTCTTCTTTCTTTTGTAACTGTTGAGTTGTTTGGGTTCGTTGTATATTCTGGGTATTAGTCACTTGTCAGATGAATAGTTCGCAAATATCTTCTCTTATTCAGCAGGTTGTCTCTTCCCTCTGTTAATTGTTTCCTTTGCTGAGCAGAAGCGTTTTAGTTTAATATGGTCCCATTTGTCTATTCCTGTTTTAGTTGCTTGTGCTTTTAAGGTCTTAGTCATAAAATCTTTGCCTAGACCAATGTCCTGAATTATTTCTCCAATATTTTCTTTTAGTAGTTTTGGATCTTACATATAAGTCTTTAATTCATCTTCAGTTGATTTTTGTATATGGCGAGAGATAGAGATTCCGTTTCATTCCTCTGCACGTGGATATCCAGTTTTTCCAGCACCATTTACTAAAGAGGAAGTCTTTTTCCCCATGTATCTTTGTGGTGTCTTTGTTAAAAATCAATTAGCTGGCTGGGCATGGTGGCTCACTCCTGTAATCCCAGCACTTTGGGAGGCTGAGGCGGGCAGATCACTTGAGGTCAGGGGCTCAAAAGCAGCCTGGCCAACATCAGGAAACCCCGTCTCTACCAAAAATACAGAAAATAAGGCTGGGCGCGGTGGCACACGCCTGTAATCCCAGCACCTTGGGAGGCCGAAGCAGGCGGATTATGAAGTCAGAAGATCGAGACCATCCTGGCTAACACGGTGAAACCCCATCTCTACTAAAAAATACAAAAAAAATTAGCCGGGTGTGGTGGTGGGCGCCTGTAGTCCCAGCTACTCGCGAGGCTGAGGCAGGAGAATGGCGTGAACCCGGGAGGCGGAGCTTGCAGTGAGCCACTGCACTCCAGCCTGGGTGACAGAGTGAGACTCAGTCTCAAAAACAAAAAAAAAAACAAAAAACTAGCCAGGTATAGTCCCAGCTACTCGGGAGACTGAGACAGGAGAATCGCTTAAAACCAAGAGGCAGAGGTTGCAGTGAGCTGAGATAGCGCTACTGGACTCCAGCCTGGGCGACACAGCGAGACTCCATCTCAAAAGAAAATAAGACAAAACAACAACAACAACAACAACAAAAAACGACAACAAAACACCAAACAATTAGCTGTAAACGTGAAGTGAATTTATTTCTCGGTTCTCTATTCTGTGCCATAGATCTATGTGTCTATTTTCACAATGCTGTTTTTATTATAATAGCCTTCTAGCATATTTTGAAATCAGATAATATGATGCCTCCGTCTTTATTCTTTTTGCTTAGGATAGCTTTGGCTATTCAGGCTTATTTTTGGTTTCATACAAATTTTAGGATTTTTTTTTCTATTTTGCAACAACATCTTTTCTGTTTCTACATGGAGTACTTAATACATTTAACTTTTTCAAAATTATTAAAGAATAAACATGTTAGGAAATATGTAAAACAAAAAAAGAAATACAATTTAAAATACCCTATAATCTTGGCTTCTATACACTACTTAAAGCATTAATACGTTTAATACTGTTTTTAGTGTTTTTTCCTTTGCTCACATTAAAAAAATTTTTTTTGGCTATTGGACATTATGTTGTTGTTTTACAGGAAAGAGTGTGGAATCTGTTATTTGGTTCCCTTGCTTTGCTCAGTTCTGAACACATTGTAGAGCCTGAGTGAGCCTTGAAAGTCCCCATTCACCTTGCTCTTTTGCTTTTTGATTGGACTGGAAGCTCCATGAGACAATGGCCTTACTGGTTTTGCTCACTACTTTTTCCCCAGGAGGAAACATTGCCTGACACATACACAGTAGGTGCTCAATAAATATCTAGTCTCTCAGCTTTCTTTCTTGTCCCAGATTTATGAACAGAAATAAGATTGTTGTCTGTAAAATTTAAATCAAATTGTGTGCTGTCCTTGTAGGCCTTGGTTGAGATTTAACTTTATTTTTAATTTTAACTTTATTTTTACCTTGAGAAAAGTTGGTGAGGGAGGAATTCAGACACACATGTGGTACAGGAGGGGCATTTCCTCAGTTGTTGCAAGAGGAAAATATGGGGGCAGGTGTAGTTCTGTTTTTAGGTTTGTAATAGAAAGAGAAGTCATTTTTGTTTGATGACTTCTATTTTGTCAATGAGTTAAGTAACAAGGTTACAGCTGAGGGGGGTAGGATGTAGGAATAGGCATGAAATAGTTCTCTTGAAAAGTAGGAAGGAGATATTTCTAAAGTGATACAGTAGGGTTTCTGGGCAATGTTTGAGGGGTCATTAGAGGTCTTAGATCAGGAATTTTAAAGAAAACTTGTTGCCCAGAATAGGGGGGATTCTCTGTCCTAAGATACTTTTAGTTATTTTTCTGTCTATTGCTCTCAAAGGAACTTTTTGTTTCAAACCTAAGGCCTGGTGTCCTTGAAGCTACTTCAGGTGATCCAAAAATCCCCTGAACTTACATGCAAAAAATTATGCATATGTGTATTTTCCAGAGAATGGGTCCTTAGCTCTCATTAGATTATCAAAGAAGTGTCTGACCCCCAAAAGATTAAGAACCACTGTTGAAATGCTTGCCCTCCTAATTAGTACAGCCCTTTAGGACTGCACCACAGTCACTGTCCTTTCTAGCCAGTATTCTCACTGGCTCATGAATTACCTAATATGGAGGCATGTTAGGTAACTCAGCAACTAAACCCCTAGTATGAACTTCAGGTAACCCTACCTAATGTGGTCTTTTCGCACCACCAACTCTGCCTCTCTTACCCCCAGCCATTCACCACAATGACTATAGAGAGAGGAGACAGTGTCATTGCTTAACAATGCAACGAATACTGTCACTACAAGTATGGCTATTCCTGCCTTTATTTAATACCCCTCTTATTAGTACACATTGATGTTGTTTCTCATCTTTGGATATGCTAGTTCAAAGAGGGTGTGCATATAAAGAAATTTCCGGCCGGGCATGGTGGCTCATGCCTGTAATCCCAGCACTTTGGGAGGCCGAGGCAGGCGGATCACGAGGTCGGGAGACCGAGACCATCCTGGCTAACACCGTGAAACCCCGTCTCTATTAAAAATACAAAAAATTAGCCAGGCGTGGTGGCGGGTGCCTGTAGTCCCTGCTACTTGGGAGGCTGAGACAGAAGAATGGCGTGAACCCAGGAGGCGGAGCTTGCAGTGAGCCGAGATCACGCCACTGCACTCCAGCTTGGGCGACAGAGCAAGACTCCGTCTCAATAAAAATAAATAAATAAAATAAAATAAAATAAAATTTAAGAAGAAATTTCCAAAGAGTTGTCAGCAATCTATACTCCCGTCAGTGGCATGTGAACTTGCTTGTTTCTTCACACTGGGAATTATTGTGCCTTTTATTGCTGTTACCAATCTGATAGTTGAAAATAGTACGTTGTTATCTTAAGTTGGCACTTGTTTTAAGTATGTCACCACAGGGATTTTTAACCTGGAGTTCTTAGATGGGCTGGGAACTCCCGGAAATTGCATGCAAATTGTTGTTTGTGTTTCTGTGCATTCTTTAGGGGTGAGAGAAAGGGTGAGAAGGGTTGAGAAGGGTTCTGTAGCCTTCCTCAGATTTTCCAAGGGAGTCTAAGCCTCCAAAATATTACAAAATAAAACTGGAAAGGTTTTATAGCAAATTAGTAATGAAAAGTAGGTAAGCAATGAATAACTAACTTGGGAAAGTTATAAAATTGCAGCAACCACGTAAGATGCCCATGGTCCCCAACTATAATTCCTTTTTTTTTTTTTTTAATCGATGTTGACCAGGTTGGCCTCGAATATGTAGCCTCGCCTCCCCGAGTGCCAGGGCAACCGGCCTGAGCCATGGCGGCTCCCCCAACTATAATTCTTGATACCCCTCTTTATGTTAAAAAAATTCAATGATACTTATTAAAGCACGATAAGGAAGACTTTATTTAGGACCATGGCAACAGGTACACTGCAATAGAGCCTTGAGATGGAAGAGAGAGAGAATGGACTCAACTCCAAATAGAGCATGAGCAAGTGGGAATAGCCAAGCAGCAGGGTGGAGGTGGTCACAGGATGGAAAATTGCTAAGAAGCCACAGCAGGGGCAGGGGTATTCTGGCTAAACCAACCCAACAGGATTCTTGCTGAAAGCAGGTCAGGGTGATAAGACATCCTTTGGGGAATGAGGGAGGATTGAGGACCCTGATCAGATAATTACTGAGGATAATCAGATATCAAGGATGGGGATTCTTGCTAAAGTGACTTAGCTAGTTTTCTAAAGCTAGATTTTACAAGGAAATGCACAGATGGGCCTAGTAGAGGATTCCTGACCAAAGTTTCACTAAGCAAATAATCTTTGTTACTTTTTTTTTTTTTTTTTTTTTGAGACAGAGTCTCGCACTGTCGCCTGGGCTGAAGTGCAATGGCATGGTCTCGGCTCACTGCAACCTCCGCCTCTCGGGTTCACGTGATTCCCCTGCCTCC
Organism: Nomascus leucogenys; assembly: GCF_006542625.1. Lineage (NCBI taxonomy): Eukaryota > Metazoa > Chordata > Mammalia > Primates > Hylobatidae > Nomascus > Nomascus leucogenys. Next base: position 123,270,681 of record NC_044406.1, read on the forward strand.
GCCTCCCGAGTAGCTGGGATTACAGGCACACACCACCACACCTGGCTAATTTTTTTGTGTTTTTAGTAGACACAGTGTTTTACTGTGTTGCCCAGGCTGGTCTCGAACTCCTGACCTTGTGATCCGCCCACCTCGGCCTCCCAAAGTGCTTGGATTACAGGTGTCAGCCACTGCACTCTGCCTCTTTGTCACTTTTGACACGTGAAATTCTCAGCTTCTCCTGGTTTCCTTCCTCTGGGATGCTCCTGCTCTCTGGCACACAGTCTGGAAAAATCTTTTCTTTTTTTTTTTTCTAAGACATAGTCTTGCTCTGTCACCCAGGCTGGAATGTAGTGGTGCGATCTGGGCTCACTGCAACTTCTGTCTCCCGGGTTCAATTGATATTCCTTCCCCCACCACCACGCCGGGCTAATTTTTTGTATTTTTAGTAGAGACGGGGGTTTCACCATGTTGGTCAGGCTGGTCTTGAATTCCTGACCTCAGGTGATCCACCTGCCTCTGTCTCCCAAAGTGCTGGGATTACAGGCATGAGCCACTGTGCCTGGCCGGAAAAATCTTTTTTTGTGTGGGAAAACCATGAATGAGCTCTGTGGACCAGTCCACTCTTCCCTCATCTAAGTGGTTGAGTTAATCCTGATTCCTTTCTCAAAGCTCTCCTCTTGTTCTTAGGGAAAGGCCATTCTAGCAGTTTACTTCCACAGGGTTCCTAAGGAGGTACCTTTGTGGGAAGCAGGATGTGCAAATCTGTTTTTCTGAGGGGGTCTTGGCGCCTTTTAAGATGCTGCCAGCCAAAAAGCTTTGAATTTTTTCTTTAAATTTCATGTAATTATTACATTGTATTCCCTAGAATATTTTTGCATGTCTTAAAGTTAAAAAAAATTCTTACCAAAATATTGGTTTAAAATGGACAATTGGGGAAGGGAAGTTGTTTTATATTTGTCAGTGAATCCAAAGATCCCTCAGTTGGGTTCAAATGTGCCTGATTTTCTCTGTGTTTACTTTAAAAGTGTTAGGTACATATAAACTTAAAATAAAGCATGTTTGCAGGGCTGACTTTTCAGTTTCTTTCGTTTTGTAGGATTTTCTTTCTCAGAAAATTCTACTTTGGATCAAAAGAAGCTACGAATTCTATTTTCCAAAGATCTTCCATTTTGCAGAACACAGTTTTAACCATCCGAAATATCGTTAGTTGAAATTATTTTTTTCAGTGTCTCAATTCAACTACCAAATGCCATTCTGTGTTCAGAAATGGTGTCTCTTCTGCCATCTTGGAGGAAGTGCATGGTTTGCCTTCTGTTCACTATTACCCCTCTAATTTTGTCTCTATCCATGAGGTAGGTGATACAACCCTGAAGACACAATGCCTATATGGGCTAAGGAAATTGAAGTAGAGGATTTGTCCCAGGACATCGGTGATAAAATGGGACAAGAAAGTTAATCATCTGATACCCATTATCTTTTTGTGAGGGAATGTTGTGTAACATTGAGAATTCCTATGTGATGATAGGCCTTGGTTCTACCGCTTACTAACTGGGAGGCTTGTTGCGAGGTACATCACTTCCGTATACCTCAGTTTTCTCATCTATAAAATGGAGATAGTAATATTTACTTTGCAGGGTGGTGGTAAGGACTAAAGGAGATAATATCTGTAAAGTGTCTGGTATATAGTAGGTAAAGTGTAAAGATTAATTAACCTATCCCTCCATGCTTCTTGGAAAAGTTCTTTGTGGAGAGAAATAAGTCTTATGAAGATTCTATTGTGAACTTTATTTTGGCAATCCAATCATAGAATCTAAGATTCTCTGGAACTGGAAGAGCACTTAGAGATTGACTAGTTTAATTAACTTGTGTTACAGAGGCAGAAACAGGCTGAGAGAGGGTGATGACATGCTCAAGGTCACAAGGTGATGTAGAATCCCCGGTAAAGACACTCATACTTAAGAGGGGAATATGTATTTTCAGGAACCTTTGTTTCAAAAGATGTATTAAAAAGAAGTCTTTCAAAGTAAAAATGCATTGTGCCCTAAAATAAGAATCCCCATGTCTAAAGCTCATCTGATAATGGATATAAATCAGTTATATTTAAAATGGTACCATTGTAAAGTGAAACAGGTGGGTTTCTTTAAAATTAAAAGGTCATATGCATTTTAAAAATACAATGATGTGTAGATAATGAACACGTTAGCACATAGCCATTAAAATGCAAATCACCTTGCTAATCTCCCTCACAATTGAAAAAATAAATAGACTATCAAAATATTTAGGGGAATACCAGATGAAATTTTACTTAAATTTTTTCTTCCAGACTTTTTATTCTTCACCCAAGATTACTTTGGTCTATCTAACCATAAGAAGAAAAATAAGCTTAATACATAGATAAATGCTTGTCTTCCTAACACTACAAAAGAAACATTTGTTCTCCCAGATAACTCTTAAGTAAACTGCTGTCAAAACAATTAGTGTTATTTTTCTATTATCTTCCTATTTGAGAGTAAATAACCATTTCATGAATATGTTAATTATCTAGTAGGTGGAAAAGATAAGAAGGGCTCTATATCTCCAGAAGCAACGATAAATCATCAATTGTATACAAAAACACAAGAAAGGGTTATAAGCGGGATAGTCATATGTCTACATTTCACCTAGCCAAAGTAAAATCAGTTCAGTTTTGATAGTTGAAAGAGAACCAGGAAAGAAGTGACAATATTTTGATAGAATGAACCACGAATAAGCCTTCATTTGTGCACTGTGGCTGCAATGAGACTGTCTTCTATCTCACCAAGTATTCAATAGTTTTATTGCTAAGAAAGCTATTTGATTTTCACATAATTTAGATCGCACGTTTTGGGATTGTGTAATTGTCATTGTAAAGAATTGGAGAAGTGAAGATAAACCTTGGGTATGTTCCTCTCACTTAGAAAAGCCTAGTTGATGTTACAAGTACTGAACGGAGATTTTTCTCTTATAAAATCACTTTTTAAAATATATGATTGTGCTTACTTTAAGCTTCATCTACCTTTAGTAATCACGCCCAACTTTTGGCAGCTTTGAATGTGTCTTTTGAAATCTCCGGCACAGAATTCTTCACCATCCGCAGTGGTTAAATGTTTTGCTGAAAGGGAACACATTTTGAAGGGGGAGAGGAGGTGGGGGTGGGGAGAAAACGCAGAAAAGTGCATTCTCTTCCTATTTTGAAGGGGCAAGATGTATTTTTCCATATTAAATATTTTGAAAAAGTTGAATGCAGCATTGTGCCAGATAATTAAAATGTAAATTTCAGTATCGATGCTTGCTTTGTGATTTTTTTTAATACATTTAAGTTAGTTGTCTTTTAAAACATGTGGTCAGCTGTTGTATTCACATATGGTCAAATGATCAAAGTCTGAACTCCTCTCTAATTGTCCCCCCGCTGCTCGTCTGCTCTGTCCGTGATCAAGGCCTCAGCAGGTGATGAGAAAGGCATGAGAACAAGCTGGAAGGAGAATGAGGCACCGAGAGGCCCAAGCTGAAAGAAATAAAGACTTCCAGTACATCACCCTGACAGTAAAGAGCGAAGGAAAACTGACGTCTGGTTAGTAGTGCTTATATATTTTTTTGTTCGCCAATCTGCATACATTTTTTCCCTAGCTAAATGCAAATGGAGCCGAGCCTGCTGGCAGAGATGGAGCCCCACACATCAGCGCCACCGACGAAGTGTTGCATTTGTTTACTTGCCTTGGGAAGAAGCTGCTAAGTCCCACAGTTTATAGTATTTCACATGTTTGTGGAAATCATTGCAATTCTTTTCGCTTCTGCTTGTCATTGTTTGCCTAGAGTTCACTTTGCCAGATGGCGCTTTATTGTCACTAGTGGTTACACCTCGCTATTGGATCAGTTCAAGACCAAATGGTGTGAAGAGCTTTCATACTTAGAGGATTTAGTCAAACATTCATTCTCTGCTATTCAGGCTGCTTGAGCACTAATTCATAAATGAGCCGGCTGACCTAGGAATGAAGGGAAGAGAAAATGGCCCAGGTCTTTTTTCACCGTAAATTATTAATTTGCCTTCTATTTACAGTCCAAATTGGGATGAATCATAATTAAGCAGCAGTATCTTGCAAAAACATAAATAAGATGCTAGGGGAGGGGCTGGGACAGAAAACAAGACATTGCATTATGTGAATACTGCCAGAGCTTAAGGGTGGGGGAGTTGCTAGTCCGCACGAAAATACAACCCATTATTTTCCCACAAGTCCTATTTCCTGATGGTCTCTGGTCCCTTATCAATAAGCCAGTTCTATCAGCAAATGCCACAAATGATCACATCAAACATTTTTTTGAATGTGTATTTTTTAGTGAAAGTTGTCAGATGTGAAATGTTTTCAAATATGAACACATCTTCAAAGCTGAGAAGGAACTTCTAAAATCCAAGCTACTCCATTTATCTTTTGTAATTATTAGTGGAGGTTTGGGAAGTCTGTCTGAACAAATTCCGGGTGAGTTCACTTTTCGGCTTTAGAAACTGGGTAATTTGGGGGCCTGAGATAAGCAGCTTCATAGTGTGTGTGTGTGTGTGTGTTTAAAATTGATATGGTATTTGCCTTTTTTGAACCAAATCTATTGATGCATCTCTTGGCTGCTGCCTCAAGCTCTGGAACTTGTCTTCTTTATCAAATTTTTTAAAGCGACTGAAAAGATGGTGCAGTGAAACTAAAACAGGGGGAGCAAGGAAAGGGTTAAGCAAACAATGACTCAATTGCTCTGCCTAATTTCGTTTCTTATTAAATTTGAAGCCCTGTAGTTGTCGTCCTAGTTTTCTTTTTCCTTGGGATGGGAGTATAGCTTTACCTAACTATTCAAAGTCATGTTGAAAGGACAAAGAAAAGCGCCGAGGTGAAGAGGGAGGTTCTTTGGCAGAAGGCAGGTGCTAAGGGATTTGGAGGTTATTATTGAAAAAATCCTTGAAGCCCTTGGTGCAATGCCTTGCTGTAGTAAGAAAGGCAAACAGGATAATAGATTGTATCAACAGAGGGAGCGAACCCAAATCAAAAGACGTGATCTTGTTACTGTACGGACTGAAATTGTCCCTCTACAAAGAGCTGGTTGGCGCTAATCAAACACTGCACTGCCAGCCTAATCACCTTGTCCTCAGAAGCCTATTGTCCTGAGTAAGGCCCAGTTCACAGAACAGCCGGGATGATACCCATTTTTCCATTGAAGAAAAGGGAAAAAGAGGTGTAGGTTTTCTCCTTCATACATTTTTTTGCATTGAGGTACAATGCAAAATTATGTAATAATAGTATCCCTGGGTCCTGACCTAAACCCGGGGAAGCCACAGCAGAGGGGATTGCAGCTCTGCTTGGGAAGTAAGCACAGCTGGGAGGAACAAAGCACCAACTGGGGGTCCTCTGGTTTTTCCACACAACATTTCTGGACTTCAGCTCTTTGCTATGCTAAGTGGGCTGCCAAGTAATTGGACCTACCCTTATGGAGGGGAGGAGACAGAAAGCTGGAAGGGCATAGTGAGAAAACAGGAACTGCTAAGCTGGGGATTTGGGTGGGGGTGGAGGTGGGAGTGAGGGTGGGGGCGGAGGGCTGAGGACTTTGCTTTCAAGCAGCTCCTTGAAACCAAACAATGAAGTAGGGAGAGTTAGTTTTAATATTAAACCAGACATCTTGGCATTTTCCCTTTGCAAGTAGGATAAAACTGGGTAAATAGTCAGTGTCTGGAGTTAGGAGGACACTTTTGTGCACTTTGTTAAGTCACTTCTTAGGGCTTCCGGTTTCCTCATCTGAAAAGTTGAGAAGGTAGTGGGGAGGGTGTTCCACTTCAAATCGAAATTCTCTTCTAGCCTTAACATTTTGCGGGCTTGCATCTACGTGATGTCTTGAGTTTATCTTTCAGGAAGAGTCAGCGTACCAGGGGGCTAACAGATCCAGCTGTACTGAGGCTCTGAATGACTCAGGTCAGTTCAGGTACAGAATTAGATGAAAATATTGGACTTGCACTGTGCAGAAGGACCTCCTTTCGACAAGCCAACCTATGAGAAATGGCCGGCTAACAGGTACTTGCTTGCTTAGCCATCAGTTTAAGAAGGGTGGAATAGTTGGAGGTTTAGCTCTTTTGGAGGTTTACAGCCCTTTTTAGAGGCTGTCCCTTGCTATTCCTCTCTCCTTTCAAGGTTCAGAAATTCCTGTCTTTTGGGTTCATATGGCTGAGGCCAATCAAATGCTTTCATCAGCTTGCCATTGGATGTTGAGTGATATATCGCCACCAGTTAAAATCTGACCTACTCAATGACCCTCTTGCAAACATTAATTGTGCAGAACATCCTTCTCCTCCAACAAGAGTATCTTCTTGAAAAGGCCACTCATTTACTTAAGGCCAGAGTTAGCCCAACTCATCCAAATTTGTTACAAAGCTTATCTTGTACTACTTCGTCCAAGGATTCCTGGAGAAAAGAATCACATAGGCCTAACATAAAGGTTAGAAAGAGATTATTTTCCTCAGCGACTTTGCAAACGATTACTAAAAAGGACTTTCTGAACTTCTATGAGATACTTATTTACCATAACAAAAACACAGCCCTAATCATCAGAGAATAGAAAGATGTATAACTAAGGCTTTACTTTAGCTCTGATGGATTTTGTACAAAACCTTTGAATTGCCATGGGAAAGGAACGGCAAATTTTAATGTGCAGAGAAATATTAAAACAGCATAAGCAATGATGGCCGTCTGGTTTTCAAACTGGTTGATGGATAAAGATAGGCTCTTTTTATTTCTGCAGAAACCAAACCACGTTAAACAAGTATTTCTTATCATGGAGCCAACTGTAGGCAATATTACAGATTTTCTTTAAAGCTTCTAGTTAATCTTGTTGTGTGCCTTTGGAGGTATTAGGAAGGCATTGTCCTGAGATGAGTGAATATCTAAAAGGAGACTTTTTCTTTTTAATCAAAGTACAGAAGCTGCAAAACAAGGGAAAATGAAGAATTGTCTTTAAATTTAACTAAGCTAATCCATCTAGCTACAGAGATATTCTTTCTATTTTATTTGATCCATTTCATCCACCATTTTAGTAATATTTTGTTTTTTAGGAAAATGGTGTTAAATCGATCTGGAAATCTTGAGACTGTGTCTGTTGCACCCATGCTGTGTTTGCGTGCATATTCCAACACAACCAAGGCAGACATTTTTGTTGTTGTTGTTTTAGCTTTTCTTTCCTGGACTTGTAAAAAAGTTTCTTTGTTGGGCTTGTTTTTTCTTTCAAGTTTATGGGGAGTAATGAACACTGAACTCAAAGTCACATGCATTTTGGTTTGAATCTCAGCTTCATGCTTTGTAGCGGTGTGACCTTGGGCAAATCACTTAGCCTCTCAGAACTTCATGTATCTAATAAAAGGGTCACCTGCTTTTAGAATTTGTGAAATAAAAAAGTTCACAAGCTCATCTCAGTAATTCTATCAACAATCAGATACAAAATATCTTGGGGAAACTCAAGACATATCTCTCCTAGGGCCAGGGCACAAGACTTCCTTCCCTGCTCCATCTTTGCCTTTCCAAGTTGGGAAAAGGCCTGGAAATAACTGTAGAAGTTTTATCGAGGATGAAGATTTACTATCCTCATTTCAGGAGGAAACTGAGGCCCAGCAAAGTTGTGGATTTTTTTCAATGTCTCTTAGCTGTTAAGTGACCAAGCAAAGATTATATAACCCAGATCGTCTAACTCCTCATCCAGCCTTTTCACCGTGGTGTCTGTTTCAAAACAACCTGGGCCTTCTCATAGAGAGCTTTCGGTGAGAAATTAGCTTTATCTTGAAATGCACCTGCTAAAGAGAATTCTTCAAATCCTCTCCTAAAGGACACTTAGTGATTAATATAAAATCTCCACCAAGGCGACTTTTGCACACTAATCCAAGTCAGAGAGATACAGATCCAAGGTTCTCATGGCAACGTTTAGCCCCCTCTTTGAGTAAGTGCATTACTGCAAGGCCCTTCATCAACCAATCCCCTAATGCAGGGGAACCTTGAATACAAGACCCTGAAAACCCTAACCCTAACCTTCTCTTACTCTGAAAGAAAGGCAAACACTTTTTCCCCTTCTATTCTCTTTTTTCCTTTATGGAAAAGAAAGGAAAGGACTTTCCTTCTTCAAGTTTCCTTTATGGACCATCCCCTGCCTTTGCCCCAACCCCACCTGGGCCTTAATTTCTGTGACAATTTTCTTCTTTTCCAGCAGGGATTACTTTTCAGTGTTTTTTTTTTCAATGTGGGAAAAATAGATTAGGACTAAGGGGAGAGCTTCAGTCCCTTCTTTTGCATTTGGGTGATGGTGGACACAGTAACCCCATAGCTGGGTTCCTCTTTCCACGTCCCAGGTTCATCTCCAGTTTTGTAGGCAGGCTTACATTTAGACCAATAGTATGGACTGCGATTGTGAGAAAAGAATCCCAGTTCCTTTACTTAGATGTGGGTTTGGGTCTTGTTTGGCCTCAGGCATGGATGGAAAGACTGGGAAGGGATGCCACATTTCTAGCAGGACTCAAATTGTATCCTGGCAAAAGTGTCCTCAAAAGGTAAACTTACTTCATGATAAATATAAGCTGCTTTAGCTCACAGGTATTCTAAGTGTGAATCCCATTTTCACCTGACCCTCTCTCCTTATCTTCCAGTCTAACAACTTTGGGAAAAAAAAGATAGTGACTCACAGTAGCCGTTTCTAATTTGGTGCATTGGTTACTTGGGTGTGAAATACTAGGCTGTGTCTCTATGCCTCTGCAAAGAAATCAGGAGTAACCAAAAGCCCTTTTTAGAAAACTCTGGAGAACTGTTTTCTGTCAACATAAACCCACTCTCATAGTATGGAGAAATGAGATTATTCATTGCTGTCCACAATTGTTGACTCTATTTTCCAATAGTAACAAAGTCAAATTTAAGGAATCGTTTTTTTTTTTCTTGGTTACAATACTATCTTTTTCAGATTCACATAATAGCCCAGTTATTTGCTTTCTTTTTTCTTTTTTTTTCTTTCTTTCTTTTTTTTTTTTCGACACTATCTTGCTTTGTCGCCCAGGCTGGAGTGCAGTGGCGTGGTCTTGGCTCACTACAACCTCCGTCTTCTGGGTTCAAGTGATTCCCCTTTTTCTTTTACTTTTTTTTTTTTTTTTTTTTGAGACACTGTCTTGCTTTGTCGCCCAGGCTGGAGTGCAGTAGTGTGGTCTCGGCTCACTACAACCTCCGTCTTCTGGGTTCAAGCGATTCTCCCGCCTCAGCCTCCCCAGTAGCTGAGACTACAGGCAAGCACCACCACGCCCAGCTAATATTTTGTATTTTTAGTAGAGGCAGGGTTTCACCATGTTGGCCAGGCTGGTCTTGAACTCTTGACCTCGGGTGATCTGCCTGCCTTGGCCTCCCAAAGTGCTGAGATTACAGACGAGAGCCACTGTGCCTGGCCTTAGCCCAGTTATTTTCAAACTGCTCTTTATCAGTGGGATCTTTTTATTTTGTATTTTATTTTTATTTTAAAAATTGTGGTGAAATACACATAACATAAAATTTTCCATCTTAACCATTTTTAAGTATGTAGTTCTGTGGTATTAAGTGCATTCACATTGTTGTGCAATCATCACCACCATCCATCTCCAGAGCTCTTCATCTTGCAAAACTGAAACTCAGTCCCCATTCCCCAGACCCTGGTAACGACTATTCTACTTTCTGTCTCAATGAATTTGCCTATTCTAGATATTTCATATAAATAGAAAAATATAATATTTGTCCTTTGTGTCTGGCTTATTTCACTTATCGCAATGTCTTCAAGGCTTATCCATGTTATAGCATGCATCAGAGTTTCATTCCCTTTATAGCTTAATGATATTCCATTGTATATAGATACCACATTTTGTTTATTCATTCATCTGTTGATGGACACTTGGGCTGCTTCCATCTCTTGGCTACTGCAAATAATGCTGTTAGGAATATGAGTGTAGGGGCTTTCAAATTCTTTTGCCATGAAATTTTGCAGATACCTACAGAGAAGCCTGACAAAAAGTGATAAATAGATTCCCATTGTTTGGCGGAAAGTTTTTCACTGTCAGGGCAGTATGAAAGGCACTGGTCCATTCAACCCTCTGTTTTCCCAGGTGAGGAAAGTTCCATCCATAAAAGAAAAAGACATGCAGTACTAGGAAGTTAAAGGTAGAGGCTCCATAAGAACCAAGGCTTCTGACCTCAGTCTGCTGCTATTTCCACACTACTTGGTATTACCAGTTCAGGAAACTGTAGCATTCTTTCTTAATATCTGCATTGGGAATATAGAAAGCCTTAGTGTGATTCTGGGAAAGTACTTTGATAGAGAACATGATTTGTTTTAGGACTTTCACACTGAGGTAGTTGTGAAGCTTGTTTTTTTTCTTTTTTTCGTATCATTTCATTTTGCTCCAGTAGTCCTCTAGTAACAGTATGTGGTTTCCAGAGCGGGACTGCTGACACCACTAACCAGCTACATCATGATACTCTAGCTTAGGAATGTGATATTTAATTATGAGATAATAGTTTCAGAGCCCTTTGAGCTGCTCAGAACAAAGGCATTGGATACATTCAAAGTGTTATTGTATGGCGTTATCTAAAGATAGACAGTTTACTAAATATTTCCAATTCAATATTAATTTTCAGATGTCTGCAAACATTCATTTGCATTTACAGGATAATGCTTTAAAATAAACCTGGGAAAACAATTGGATATCATAGGATGTGCTTGGCCTTACTGAGTATTTCAAGATAACTGAAAATAGTTGAAAATGTTGGTACCATGGCAACAAAATGAAACAAAAATTTTTGAAACTTTTCTTTCCTAGGAAAGATCCTTTATTGAGTTTCATCTTTTTTCATCTTTAATTGACGTGAGTTGCTTTTGACAGTGTTAATTTTGATTAGTTCATCTCATCTAGAATCGGCACATTTAAGATCTGACTGGTCATTCATCAATTATCAAAAAGAAGGAAAATGCTAAGCATTCTTCATTATAGCATAATGAATTTCTGGATCTTCCTCATTTTTAAGAAGAGTCAGATTTTTTAGGTCATCTTCACTTCTTGAAATTCCATACCTTTAGTCTAAACGCAATCAAAGTGACAGGGAAAGCAACGAATAAAAGGGAAAAGCAGATCATCTCTCAAGGTGGAAAAGTTCTCCTCCCCTGCTACTCATCAAGCAGTGTCCTTGGGGTTGGAAGTAACTACAAAGAAGAGGGAGCTCATGTCTGAGGCTGAAAAGGCAGGAAAGAAACGTACATTTACTAAGTTGCTATTAGGTGTCAGGCACGGGGCTTGGCCCATTCCTGAATATTATCTCATTTCATCCTCATGACAATGCTGAGAAGTGGATCATCTTTCTCTTTTTCGTTAATACTTGAGGTAACTGGGGTTCTGATTATGTAAATTGGAACACAGGTTTTTTTTTTTTTTTTTTTTTTTTGAGACAGAGTCTCGCTCTGTCACCCAGGCTGGAGTGCAGTGGCGCAATCTTGGCTCACTGCAAGCTCCGCCTCCCGGGTTCACGCCATTCTCCTGCCCCAGCCTCTCCATGTAGCTGGTACTACAGGCGCCTGCCACCACGCCCTGCTAATTTTTTGTATTTTTAGTAGAGACGGGGTTTCACCGTGGTCTCGATCTCCTGACCTCGTGATCCACCCGCCTCGGCCTCCCAAAGTGCTGGGATTGCAAGCGTGAGCCACCGCGCCTGGCCGTTTTTTTTTTTTGACAGAGTTTCACTCTTGTTGCCCAGGCTGGAGTGCAAGGGCATGATCTCAGCTCACCACAACCTCTGCTTCCCAGGTTCAAGTGATTCTCCTGCCCCAGCCTCCCAAGTAGCTGGGATTACAGGCATGCCCCACCATGCCCAGCTAATTTTTTTTTTTTTTTTTTTTAGTAGAGACAGGGTTTCTCCATGTTGGTCAGTCTGGTCTCAAACTCCCAACCTCAGGTGATCCGCCGCCCTCGGCCTCCCAAAGTGCTGGGATTACAGGTGTGAACCACCATGCCTGGCCACATCTACATATTTTAATCCCCAAATGCAAATTTCCAGGCTTGGCGGGGGAGTAAGGAGACGACTTCAGCAGCAGGAAGAAAGCAGGCAATAGGAGATAAGAAAGTAAGAGGATAGAACTTAGTGTTTCAGGCTCAAATTTAAAGCCTCACCTCACCATTTCTTGCTGTGCACACTTGGGGAAAAAACTCACTCTCCTTTAGGTTCAGTTTTCCCACCTAAAAAACAGGAAAAAATGCTCCTCACCTCACAGAGTGGTTGTGAGCTTTGCTGATAGTGCCAGAAATGTATTCAAGCATAGAGCTTTGCACTCAGAAAACATTTTCTGTGGTTGCTTTTATGTCTAGGGGACTCCATGTTCTAACATATTACTGGATGTTTCCAGCCAGAAGTGTGTATTATTGATTGGGAAGGCAGCTGACAAGATTAGGCCATGCAAGTCAGAACACGCAATATGGCGCGAGGGCATTTACACTCAGGGCTCTCAAACTCTGCCCCTGAGGATCCCTAAAGTTCCCAGAACTGGACTGAAATGTCAGCCAATCTCTCTCTTTTTTTTTTTTTGAGACGGAGTCTCGCTCTGTCGCCCAGGCTCTGGAGTGCGGTGGCGCAATCTCGGCTCACTGCAAGCTCCGCCTCCCAGGTTCACGCCATTCTCCTGCCTCAGCCTCCCGAGTAGCTGGGACTACAGGTGCCCGCCACCATGCCTGGCTAATTGTTTTGTATTTTTAGTAGAGACGGGGTTTCACTGTGTTAGCCAGGATAGTCTCGATCTCCTGACCTCGTGATCCACCTGCCTTGGCCTCCCAAAGTGCTGGGATTACAGGCGTGAGCCACTGTGCCTGGCGTAAATGTCAGCCACTCTCTAAGAATAAAGGAAGCCTTTCCCAGTTTGCAGATTAATTTGATACATCTTTTCAACTATAATTTTTTTCTCCCGTAAATATTTATTAAACAATTTGGTGCCTACTCCTAGAACTTCATTCATTCAATAGCTTCTGAGTGCCTTCTCTGTACCAGGTACTGTTCTTGGCACTGGAGAAACAGCAGTGGAAAAAAACAAAAAACAAAAAATCCCTGGCCTCACACAGCTTACGTTCTAATTGGGGAAAGAGACAACAAATACGACAAATAGGTAAAATGTATGGTATGTCAGTGATAAAGGCTAAGGAGAAAAAAAATGAGCAAAGGAACAAAGAGGATAGGAAGTATGAATGGTGTTTGGAATATTTATTTGGTGGGGAAGCCATGGAAAACCCTATTGAGAAAGTGACATTTATTTGACCTGAAAGAAGTGATAATTCCAGATAGAGAAAGCAGCAAGTGCAAAGGCCCTGAGGAGGAATGTTAGTAATATTCTAGGAGTTAAAAGGAGGCCAGAGTGGGCTGATAGGGTAAATGAATGAGAGAGGGATAATGGAGTGGAATGGGGGGCAGGAACAGCGAAAGCACCAGGTAAGGCCTTGTACAGCTGATGGATTGTAGTTGAAAAACTAAGCAAGACACAAGCAATTGAGTATAACAGAAAACTTAAAAATATTAACATATAATTTCTTAGAAATGTTCCAGATACTGATATTATTTGTTCCGACAAAGAGGCATGTACATAAATAAAAAAGCCAAATGTGTTTGGTGATAAAAATAGATATCACTAATTTTTTTTTTTTTTTTTTTTGGTTTGTTTGTTTTTGAGACGGAGTCTCACTCTGGCTCATCCTGGAGTGCAGTGGCACGATCTCAGCTCACGGCAACCTCCGCCTCCCAGGTTCAAGCGATTCTCCTGCCTCAATCTCCCGAATATCTAGGATTACAGGCACCTGCCACCACACCTGGCTAATTTTTGTGTTTTTAGTAGAGATGGGGTTTCATCATGTTGGCCAGGCTGGTCTCCAAGTCCTGACCTCAGGTGATCTGCCTGCCTCAGCCTCCCAAAGTGCTAGGATTACAGGAGTGAGTCACCACGCCTAGCCAGATATCACTATTTTATAGTATTCCACAAAGGTCCCCATGACTTCGAGGTCCTTGCTACCTAAACAAGTTAGAGAATCATGGCTAGTGAGTGGCAGTGCTAGACTTCTAGGCCAGGGCTGTTATGACCCTGCTCCATGCCAGAGGCATGTCCTATAACAGAATCATTCAGTATCAGAACAGGAAGTGGCCTTGGAGGTCATCTAATTCAACTTCCTCCTTGTAGAGATGCGGATGGGAAACCCAAGTCACGGAGAGCAAAAGTGACCTGCCAAAGGTTAGCTAGCATGTCAGTAACACAGCTAGAACTAGAGCTGAAATCGTTGCTCTTTATCTGAAATGTCATGGTAGTGTTTGCAGGCCGAAAGGTGGGCTCACTTTCCAGTAACTTAAGGCAAAGGTGGGCTCTGCACCCAGCTGTTTTAGAGGAAGTGGTGGCAGATAATTCACCTCCTAACCTGGAACCAAGGAGATCTGAGACATAGGGGACAAAGCTGAGTTGATTTTAGGGTATGAGGTAACTACAGACTCTGGGCTGGTGGATTGTTGCAACCAAGGCAGGGCCTGGTGTTAATGGAATCCTGTGTCTTTCAGGGGTGGGAGTGAAGATAGACCTGGTGAGTTTATATCCTGAACGTTTTTGAACATCTTGAGAAGACCACCCATGAAGTTCATGTGTTTTCTTGTTGATTTCTGTCTTAGGTGCTGTGCAGATGTGTCTGGAAACTGTTTAACTGAGAAAATACCATGTGGTGGCAAACGTTCTTGCTGTGTGGGCTGAACTTGTTGCTTCTTGCTGCCACCAGCCTATTGCTGAGACTTATGTTATAACCAAGTTGGTCTGAGGTGGGCACGCAGCATAAAGAAGGAGAACTTCCTGGTGACTATTTGAGGCAGCCTAGCTGTAAAGCCAGTGTGTGCAACACAGAATCACTCAATAGCAGAACTGCAAGTGGCGTTGAAGGTGATCTAATCCAACTTCCTCCTTGTAGAGATGACAAAACTGAGTCATGGAGCAAAAGTGACCTGCCAAAGGTTAGCCCGCATGTCAGTGACATGTTAGAACTAGACCTCAGATCTCCTTTGCCCTATGTACCAGAAAATGTGTTGACCATCCAGCCTACAGATGCCTCCATGACATTTCAGACAAGGAGCAAGGCCCATTGCTTATCATTTGCTTATCATTAGAAACGGACAATTAATGAACCTCATCTCACAGGCAAGGAAATGGATCAGGTACATCCCAGGCTTTGCTGGGCTTGGGCAATGATTAGTGTCAGGGCCAAACTGCTTTTGCCAATGGCTTGGGGACTTTGGAGAGCTAAGATTGGGATTTTGCAGGGATGGGATTGGGGCCAACATTGGTCAGTCAGACCCTGCTACCTTGGAGAACCTGACTAATGCCTAGCAGTGCGGGGTTTAGCCCAACCTGCTTCCTGGATATTCTTCCACCTGTGAGTGGGCACTTGTTGGAGCTCATGCCTATCTGTTCTTTTCTCTGTCTTGCTGTCTCTTACAGAAGCTTGAGAAGCAGACATTACACAGCATGAAAAGCCCACATCTGCAGTGGAGGTGCTGAGAACCCACTAGTGAGGCAGCTGTGAGTCCTCAGACATGTGTTAGTGCTGGTGGCTCAGGGCCAAGTGAAATCTCTGGCTCCAATCATGTGGCTACCCTCTGTAAAAGTTGGCTGTCTGAAAGAATGCAACAGGAAAATCAGAAACGCCTGCATGTGTTTCCCTGTTGCAGTTGGTGCAGAGCAGGAGTTCAATTCCACTCAAGTCCCAGTGATGTTACGGAGGTCCTTTAATATCATTTGGAAACCCAGACACCTGGTTTTGCCATTTGTGAGCTCTCATGACTCATCGCCATGCTCCACTCACCTCTGAGATGAGAGTGGCTTTCCCAGCTGGAGGTTGCCTTTGTGTAGATGGTCGGTTGGCTACATTTTCAGAGGAGAGTAAAAGGTGCATGACTTAGGTGTGATCTTGGACATCAGAACAAAAGGTGAAGAACAACACACCATTGCTCTGTGAAAACTGGCATGTAGTTATCTTGCTTCTGGGAAAATGTCACCTCCTGGTCGTCTACTGACCTAAAGCAAGGAGCCAGGGGTATATGAAATATATTTAACACACTCTTCAAACCACTTTTCCAAGGTTGCAAGCTAGCTACAAATACACACGCTGTTCTACTGACATATCTTCTTGAAAAGTAATGGCATTTTAAAAAGGGAGGAGGGTGAAAGTGGGGAGGTGCTTAGAGCTGACAGTATTGCATTACTTTTAGAGAACTGCAATGTGCTCTGCTTGGACAAAAGGAAGTTAGGCTGCGATAATATAATTCTGGATTCCATGGAATGTTACAGCTCAGAGGGGCAAGAGATAAAAGACAGAGGCACAGCATAGTGGTAAGTTTCAGGGTTTTTTATTTTATATGAAAACCTCATTTTGTCACAAATATGGACTGAATGTAATAGAAGAGTATTAGATTTCTGTGCATCAAAATGGAAACATGCTTACTTGGCTGTGCTTTGTATTATCTGAAAAATACCAAGTGTGCCTCATCAATAGCCTTTGTGCTAAAAGGCTTGCAAAATAATTTCAGAAAAGGTGTGTTGGCAATCAACAACTGTTTAGCTAGAGGGAAATAAATAGCCTATTTGATGAAACTACCTGGGAAGCACCTTTGCTGGTGCAACATATGTGTATGCCCCATTGCTCTATGTCCAAGCATGTTTCTTCAATTATGGATCAGGGTGTGTAAGTTAGAGAGCTATGGAGCCATAAGCGAGACATAATTTATGCAGATTTGCCCAAGTTTATACAGCACTTTGTTATTCAACACAAAAGCAGCCACCATAGCAACCTCAGGATCACAAAATCCTTATGGTACCTCTGAGAGACAGATCATCCTCTTGCAAAATGTTGAAGCGTGCAGATGTTCCACAGCCACATAGTTTATCTTTGCCCTGTGTGAACCAGGGAGCTGGATGGCTA
The DNA here is from genome assembly GCF_006542625.1 of Nomascus leucogenys. Lineage (NCBI taxonomy): Eukaryota > Metazoa > Chordata > Mammalia > Primates > Hylobatidae > Nomascus > Nomascus leucogenys. Next base: position 123,287,671 of record NC_044406.1, read on the forward strand.
AAATGCTTTTTTCCTTTTGGTGTGATCTTAATGTCCCATAAACGCATAGTCTGTGTTAAGTAAGCTAGCTAGTAGGTGGATTTTCTCCTCTCTCAGGGTTTGTTTTCATTTTCATTTCCTTAATGATTTGAAAAGTTCTTTTCAAAGGTTCCTAGGACAGGACCCAGTGGCGCTATGCTGGGCCTGGCTTCCTTTGCTGCCGAAGTGCAGACCCTCTGCAGCATAACAGAACAAGGCCTTTGAGCAGCTAGTGGGTGACGGGTATAGTAATGAGCTCCAGGTGTTGAGTTAAGCGCCAAGGAACTGAGGAGAGCCCAAATGAAGAGGCTCTGCCCTTACCTTTCCTGTTTTGGTATCCAGACCCTGGGTCCAAATTCAAGCTGATGTCCCCACTTCTGAACACCCCTAGTGACCTGCAAGTGTCCTTCATGTGCTAGACATGGCAGACTCCCCAGCTCACAGGTCTTGGGTATTACGTGGAAAAGGCTCCTAGGATGGAGTACAGATAAAGTGCATCTCTGAAAAACAAATGAAAAGCCCTGATGTGTAGGGTCTGCATATTTTTGTGGTGCAAATACTCCCATCGTAGCCCAAGTTCAAACTAGCAGCAGCTTAACAACCGGCTCGCAAAACTCCTGAAAATCTAACAGCCAGCTCCACTACAGTGGTGTCCCAGGTTATCTCATTTGCTACCCACAGCCAGTCTCAGGGATAGGTTGGTGTCCTCAATCCCATTTAAGGGAAGCAGAAACAGGCCTAGAGGGCTTAAGGCAGTGATTCTCAAACTTTACTGTGCATATGAATCACCTGGGGATCTTGTTAAAAGGGGATCCTGTGATTCTGCATTTTTAACAAGCTCCCTTGTGACAAGTTTCTACAGTTAATTAAAGGTACAGTCAACCTGCTGGAAAAGGAGAGGAGGCTAAAAGATGGTGTCTCACAACTGACAATTCATGCTCTGCCCGCTTGTCCAAGCCACACTCTTTGATTCCCCAATCAATTCCACTCCTGGAATGCTCAGGTACCCTCATGGGCCCTCACAGCAGCCACTAGCAAAAGGCTGTAGGACACAACACATACCGCCCTTTCAGGCAAAGGGGAAGCTGGGTTTTTTCTTTCCAATGCGCACAGGTTAGGGACAGGCTCAAAGCAGAACTTTGATGGAGTCATGGCCGTATGATGGCCTTTTGCGTGACCCAATGCCAACCCTATAAAGCAACACCTCTCCTTGAGTTTGCTCGTATTATGTGACTTTATGGTACTGCACCCTTAGGAATTTGCTCTAATTCTGTATTTCCCTCCTCTCTTGGTCTTAAAGGAAAAAATCTGTTGCTGCATATTATAGAGGAGCTGAAAATTGAGGCTATTCTCTGTCTACCTGATAATTATAAACTTAGGAGCTAAAATCAGCCACCAGAAAACAATTACAAATGAGCTAATGTGGGTCCTGTTTTCACTCAAGTTCATCACCTTGTAATAAAGACTTAGAAGGACTGGAGAGATGACTGAATGGAGAAACCTAAGCTCAGGGGACTGTGTGTCTTGGATGATGCTAAATTCTGGGAAAAACAGGTAACAGCATTCCTGATCTCAGAGAGCCTGCAATCTAGCGGGGGTAACGCAGGCCCATGAAAGTGTATGAGAGAGTATATAGTAAAAGGTCCAGTTGGGCAGCGAGATTTAGATTATGTTTGTTGTACAGAATGCTGTAGTGTCTCTGGGCAGGGCTACTGTCTAGACTGTCAGAGCACAATCTCCAAGGGAATGTCTGTTCTTCATTCTTGTTTTAAGAGTTTTCATTCAATTGTGTAATCAAAAGATTCAACTGTATCCAAGATACTTTCTAGTTAATAGAGCGCACGAGCAAGGGATTCTTTTTCTTTCCTTGGGAGATTGTCTCACAATCAAAACCATCTTTCTAGTAAAACAATTTTATCCTGATATTCAGCTCCAGTTCTTTTTTCATTTTCTTCTCCTGAGTCTGGAGAAACCAAGTGAGTCATGATGATCCATTTATTCGCTGCCAAATGTATGTTTGCTATTATACAGACATAATCTTAACTGTGTCTCTCTGCTTTTCTTTATCACCCTAACAAATTTCTTTCTGTGTCTGCTACAGGGATACCTTTGTGTTTGTAGGACAAGAGAGTGCACAGTCACATACTTATCCCTTCTCTACCTATAGAAATCCTCCTCATCCCCTCAGGCCCAATTTGAAATGCCACATTATCTGGGAAGCCTTCCCCAATCCTCACAGTTAGTTGGAAGGTATTATATTTTTCTCTGGGTCTACAACCTCATGCCCCCCTTCCCAATAAGAGCACATATTTGACTCTGCCTTCCATTAGAGGTAATTATCTCACGGTCTTTCCCCCTTTCTTACCTCCACCCTGGCTAGAATGTAAGATTAAACCTGTAGATTAATTAATAATTTTAATTATCAATTACTAAATACCTACTAAGTACTGGGCATTTTACAAGAGAGTGTTTTTTGTTGTTGTTGTTTTTGAGATGGAGTTTCACTCTTGTTGCCCAGGCTGGAGTGCAATGGCACGATCTCCGCTCACCACAACCTCCGCCTCCCAGGTTCAAGCAATTCTCCTGCCTCAGCCTCCCTAGCAGCTGGGATTACAGGCATGTGCCACCACGCCTGGCTAATTTTGTATTTTTAGTAGAGACGGGGTTTCTCCACGTTGATCAGGCTGTTCTTGAACTCCCGACCTCAGGTGATCCACCCACCTCGGCCTCCCAAAGTGCTGGGGTTACAGGCATGAGCCAGTGCGCCTGGCCAAGAGAGTGTTTTAAAAATGCAAAATAACTCCTTATCAGAGGTGCCATCATCCTATTTCACTGAAGGGTCAGAGAGGTCAGCAACTTGCCTGGAATCTCCCAACTAGCAATAGTTTAAACCTGACCCAAAGCCCACACTTTTTTCATTCCACCCACTGCTATATGCTCTCCTGGAGGGTAGGAACTAAGGTATCCAGCTAGATTAATTGTTTAGTAAGTTGTCGAATGAATACATACAGGAAGTGGTATGTGTTACTCTGCTCATGGTATCAATAATGAGGTGCTAAAAAAGGGACTGCCGCCCGGCTGGTGCCCCTCCTTGCGTGGCCTCCCAGGGTACAGCACTCAGGTCTCCTTCCTTTCAATCTCTGTGTACTGTGCCATGTCCCCATTTGTCTGTTCCCTCCCATTCAGTCAACTAGCAAAGCTTATAAATGGATGCACTTTGATGCTATTGTATTAATGGATGCTAATAGGTATTCTCCTTCATTCAACATTTATATAACAAATATTTAATGTACAGTGCCAGGCACATAGCAGGAGTCTTATACATATCCATTGAATAAATGTGCTAGAGGCAGAATGGAGCTGTTTGTGACAATAAAGATAGGAATACAGACACAGGTTAGAGCTAATTTCTCTCTCTTTTTTTTTTTTTTGTTTTTTTGTTCTTTTGAGATGGAGTCTCTCTCTGTCACCCAGTCTGGAGTGCAATGGCGCGATCTTAGCTCACTGCAACCTCTGCCTCCTGGGTTCAAGCGATTCTTCTGCCTCAGTAGCTGGGACTACAGGTGTGCACCACCACGCCTGGCTTTTTTTTTTTGTATTTTTAGTAGAAACAGGGTATCATCATGTTGGCCAGGCTGGCCTCGAACTCCTGACCTCAGGTAATCCACCTGCCTCGGCCTCCCAAAGTGCTAGCATTACAGGTGTGAGCCACTGTGCCCAGCCAAGTTAGAGCTAATGTCTAGCAGACACATCCAGGTACCAAGGACTGTGCTGAGCCAGGGACACCAAGATGACTAAAACTGACACGGTATCTGCCGTCATTGAATTTACTCTCTAGTAGGTGACGCATTGCACTTTACACTACATCTACTTGAATTAATGTCCTAATCAAAAAGAGGAGGCTAAAAATGTATTTTAGGGGAGGGGGTCATGAGAGATTAGAATGACCATGCAGGATTTCCTGCCATTGAACTTTACTATGAAGAATTGATTCTAGACAGCAAGTCTCTGTGTGGACTTTCTCTTCCTTTCACCTTTCCTTCTAGTTATTGTCAACTTGGGAAGGAGGTGGGGGCACACCTTCCTAAGGGCTTGTAGCATCATTTGCAGTGAGTGCTTTTATCATTTAAAAATTATATAACTATCAAGCCGGGCGCAGTGGCTCACGCTTGTAATCCCAGCACTTTGGGAGGCCGAGGCGGGCGGATCACGAGACCAGGAGATCGAGACCACGGTGAAACCCTGTCTCTACTAAAAAAATACAAAAAATTAGCTGGGCGTGGTGGCAGGCGCCTGTAGTCCCAGCTACTTGGAGAGGCTGAGGCAGGAGAATGGCGTGAACCTGGGAGGCGGAGTTTGCAGTGAGCCGAGATTGCGCCACTGCACTCCAGCCTGGGCAACAGAGCAAGACTCTGTCTCAAAAAAAAAGAAAAAAAAAATTATATAACTATCAAATGAAAACATTGTTACCATAAAAAATCTTCTAATAATACCTTATTACCTTCAGACTTTGTCTCAAACCCATTCTTCAGAAGTACTCACAGTTATAGATTTCTGTGTCTCCATCTAGACATTTTTCTCTGCACTTATGAAATCAAATGTATATACACATAAATAGTACAGTTTTTATTTTTATAAAAGTAAAATCACTTTTTTTAAAGAAATTGAAATTTAATTGCTACAATGGCAATTAAATTTCTTTTTTTTTATTATTATACTTTAGGTTTTAGGGTACCTGTGCACAATGTGCAGGTTTGTTGCATATGTATCCATGTGCCATGTTGTTTTGCTGCACCCATTAACTCGTCATTTAGCATTAGGTATATCTCCTAATGCTGTCCCTCCCCCCACCCCACAACAGTCCCCGGAGTGTGATGTTCCCCTTCCTGTGTCCATGAGTTTTCATTGTTCAATTCCCACCTATGAGTGAGAACATGCGGTGTTTGGTTTTTTGTCCTTGCGATAGTTTACTGAGAATGATGTTTTCCAGTTTCATCCATGTCCCTACAAAGGACATGAACTCATCATTTTTTATGGCTGCATAGTGTTCCATGGTGTATACGTGCCACATTTTCTTAATCCAGTCTATCGTTGTTGGACATTTGGGTTGGTTCCAACTCTTTGCTATTGTGAATAGTGCCACAATAAACATACGTGTGCATGTGTCTTTATAGCAGCATGATTTATAGTCCTTTGGGTGTATACCCAGTAATGGGATGGCTGGGTCAAATGGTATTTCTAGTTCTAGATCCCTGAGGAATCGCCACACTGACTTCCACAATGGTTGAGCTAGTTTACAGTCCCACCAACAGTGTAAAAGTGTTCCTATTTCTCCACATCCTCTCCAGCACCTGTTGTTTCCTGACTTTTTAATGATGGCCATTCTAACTGGTGTGAGATGGTATCTCCTTGTGGTTTTGATTTGCATTTCTCTGATGGCCAGTGATGATGAGCATTTTTTCATGTGTTTTTTGGCTGCATAAATGTCTTCTTTTGAGAAGTGTCTGTTCATGTCCTTTGCCCACTTTTTGATGGGGTTGTTTGTTTTTATCTTGTAAATTTGTTTGAGTTCATTGTAGATTCTGGATATTAGCCCTTTGTCAGATGAGTAGGTTGCAAAAATTTTCTCCCATTCTGTAGGTTGCCTGTTCACTCTGATGGTAGTTTCTTTAGCTGTGCAGAAGCTCTTTAGTTTAATTAGATCCCATTTGTCAATTTTGGCTTTTGTTGCCATTGCTTTTGGTGTTTTAGACATGAAGTCCTTGTCCACGCCTATGTCCTGAATGGTATTGCCTAGGTTTTCTTGTAGGATTTTAATGGTTTTAGTTCTAACATGTAAGTCTTTAATCCATCTTGAATTAATTTTTGTATAAGGTGTAAGGAAGGGATCCAGTTGCAGCTTTCTACATATGGCTAGCCAGTTTTCCCAGCACCATTTATTAAATAGGGAATCCTTTCCCCATTTCTTGTTTTGGTCAGGTTTGTCAAAGATCAGATAGTTGTAGATATGCGGCATCATTTCTGAGGGCTCTGTTCTGTTCCATTGATCTATGTCTCTGTTGTGGTATCAGTACCATGCTGTTTTGGTTACTGTAGCCTTGTAGTATAGTTTGAAGTCAGGTAGCGTGATGCCTCCAGCTTGGTTCTTTTGGCTTAGGATTGACTTGGCGATGCGGGCTCTTTTTTGGTTCCACATGAACGTTAAAGTAGTTTTTTCTAATTCTGTGAAGAAAGTCATTGGTAGCTTGATGGGGATGGCATTGAATCTATAAATTACCTTGGGCAGTATGGCCATTTTCACGATATTGATTCTTCCAACCCATGAGCATGGAATGTTCTTCCATTTTTTTGTATCCTCTTTTATTTCATTGAGCAATGGTTTGTAGTTCTCCTTGAAGAGGTCCTTCACATCCCTTGTAAGTTGGATTCCTAGGTATTTTATTCTCTTTGAAGCAATTGTGAATGGGAGTTCACTCATGATTTGGCTCTCTGTTTGTCTGTGATTGGTGTACAAGAATGCTTGTGATTTTTGTACATTGATTTTGTATCCTGAGACTTTGCTGAAGTTGCTAATCAGCTTAAGGAGATTTTGGGCTGAGACGATGGGGTTTTCTAGATATACAATCATGTCATCTGCAAACAGGGACAATTTGACTTCCTCTTTTCCTAATTGAATACCCTTTATTTCCTTCTCCTGCCTGATTGCCCTGGCCAGAACTTCCAGCACTATGTTGAATAGGAGTGGTGAGAGAGGGCATCCCTGTCTTGTGCCCATTTTCAAAGGGAATGCTTCCAGTTTTTGCCCATTCAGTATGATATTGGCTGTGGCTTTGTCATAGATAGCTCTTATTATTTTGAGATATGTCCCATCAATACCTAATTTATTGAGAGTTTTTAGCATGAAGCATTGTTGAATTTTGTCAAAGGCCTTTTCTGCATTTATTGAGATAATCATGTGGTTTTTGTCGTTGGTTCTGTTTATATGCTGGATTACATTTATTGATTTGCGTATGTTGAACCAGCCTTGCATCCCAGGGATGAAGCCCACTTGATCATGGTGTATAAGCTTTTTGATGTGCTGCTGGATTTGGTTTGCCAGTATTTTATTGAGGATATTTGCATCAATGTTCATCAAGGATATTGGTCTGAAATTCTCTTTTTTGGTTATGTCTCTGCCAGGCTTTGGTATCAGGACGATGCTGGCTTCATAAAATGTGTTAGGGAGGATTCTCTCTTTTTCTGTCGATTGGAATAGTTTCAGAAGGAATGGTACTAGTTCCTCCTTGTACCTCTGGTAGAATTTGGCTGAAAATCACTTTTTTGCTATATATTCTTCAGTGAATAGCTTTTTCATCTAACAATATATCTTGGATAACTTTCCATGTTGCTACTTATGGATCCATATTTTTGTTTTAGATTTTTTTATTATAGTTTAAGTTCTACGGTACATGTGCACAATGTGCAGGTTTGTTACATATGTATACATGTGCCATGTTGGTGTGCTGCACCCGTTAACTCGTCATTTACATTAGGTGTATCTCCTAATGCTATCCCTCCCCACTCCCCCCACCCCACAACAGGCCCTGGTGTGTGATGTTCCCCTTCCTGTGTCCAAGTGTTCTCATTGTTCAATTCCCATCTATGAGTGAGAACATGCGGTGTTTGGTTTTTTGTCCTTGCGTTAGTTTGCTGAGAATGATGGTTTCCAGCTTCATCCATGTCCCTACAAAGGACATGAACTCATCCTTTCTTATGGCTGGATAGTATTCCATGGTGTATATGTGCCACATTTTCGTTACCCAGTCTATCATTGTTGGACATTTGGGTTGGTTCCAAGTCTTTGCTATTGTGAATAGTGCCACAATAAACATACGTGTGCATGTGTCTTTATAGCAGCATGATTTATATTCCCTTTGGTATATACCCAGTAATGGGATGGCTGGGTCAAATGGTATTTCTAGTTCCAGATCCCTGAGGAATTGCCTCACTGTCTCCCACAAAGGTTGAACTAGTTTACAGTCCCACCAGCAGTGTAAAAGTGTTCCTATTTCTCCACATCCTCTCCAGCACCTGTTGTTTCCTGACTTTTTAATAATCACCATTCTAACTGGTGTGAGATGGTATCTCATTGTGGTTTTGATTTGCATTTCTCTGATGGCCAGTGATGATGAGCATTTTTTCATGTGTTTTTTGGCTGCATAATTGTCTTCTTTTGAGAAGTGTCTGTTCATGTCTTTCGCCCACTTTTTGATGGGGTTGTTTGTTTTTTCTTGTAAATTTATTTGAGCTCATTGTAGATTCTGGATATCAGCCCTTTGTCAGATGAGTAGGTTGTAAAAATTTTCTCCCATTCTGTAGGTTGCCTGTTCACACTGATGGTAGTTTCTTTAGCTGTGCAGAAGCTCTTTAGTTTAATTAGATCCCATTTGTCAATTTTGGCTTTTGTTGCCATTGCTTTTGGTGTTTTAGACATGAAGTCCTTGTCCACGCCTATGTCCTGAATGGTATTGCCTAGGTTTTCTTGTAGGATTTTAATGGTTTTAGGTCTAACATTTAAGTCTTTAATCCATCTTGAATTAATTTTTGTATAAGGTGTAAGGAAGGGATCCAGTTTCAGCTTTCTACATATGGCTAGCCAGTTTTCCCAGCACCATTTATTAAATAGGGAATCCTTTCCCCATTTCTTGTTTTGGTCAGGTTTGTCAAAGATCAGATAGTTGTAGATGTGTGGTATTATTTCTGAGGGCTCTGTTCTGTTCCATTGGTCTATATCTCTGTTTTGGTACCAGTGCCATGCTGTTTTGGTTACTGTAGCCTTGTAGTATAGTTTGAAGTCAGGTAGCGTGATGCCTCCAGCTTTGTTCTTTTGGCTTAGGATTGACTTGGCGATGCGGCCTGTTTTTTGGTTCCATATAAACTTTAAAGTAGTTTTTTCTAATTCTGTGAAGAAAGTCATTGGTAGCTTGGTGGGAATGGCATTGAATCTATAAATTACCTTGGGTAGTATGGCCATTTTCACGGTATTGATTCTTCCTATCCATGAGCATGGAATGTTTTTCCAGTTGTTTGTGTCCTCTTTTATTTTGTTGAGCAGTGGTTTGTAGTTCTCCTTGAAGAGGTCCTTCACATCCCTTGTAAGTTGGATTCCTAGGTATTTTATTCTCTTTGAAGCAATTGTGAATGGGAGTTCACTGCTGATTTGGCTCTCTGTTTGTCTGTTATTGGTGTATAAGAATACTTGTGATTTTTGCACATTGATTATATATCCTGAGACGTTGCTGAAATTGCCTATCAGCTTAAGGAGATTTTGGGCTGAGACGATGGGGTTTTCTAAATATACAATCATGTCATCTACAAACAGAGACAATCTGACTTCCTCTTTTCCTAATTGAATACCCTTTATTTCTTTCTCCTGCCTGATTGCCCTGGCCAGAACTTCCAACACTATGTTGAATAGGAGTGGTGAGAGAGGGCATCCCTGTCTTGTGCCAGTTTTCAAAGGGAATGCTTCCAGTTTTTGCCCACTCAATATGATATTGGCTATAGGTTTGTCATAAATAGCTCTTATTATTTTGAGATACATCCCATCAATACCTAATTTATTGAGAGTTTTTAGCATGAAGGGCTGTTGAATTTTGTCAAAGGCCTTTTCTGCATCTGTTGAGAAAATCATATGGTTTATTGATTTTTGCGTATGTTGAACCAGCCTTGCATCCCAGGGATGAAGCCCACTTGATCATGGTAGATAAGCTTTCTGATGTGCTGCTGGATTTGGTTTGCCAGTATTTTATTGAGGATTTTTGCATCGATGTTCATTAAGGATATTGGTCTAAAATTCTCTTTTTTTGTTGTGTCTCTGCCAGGCTTTGGTATCAGGATGATGCTGGCCTCATAAAATGAATTAGGGAGGAGTCCCTCTTTTTCTATTGATTGGAATATTTTCAGAAGGAATGGTACCAGCTCCTCCTTGTACCTCTGGTAGAATTTGGCTGTGTCTCCGTCTGGTCCTGGACTTTTTTTGGTTGGTAAGCTATTAATTATTGCCTCAATTTCAGAGCCTGTTATTGGTCTATTAAGAGATTTAACTTCTTCCTGGTTTAGTCTTGAGAGGGTGTATGTGTCAAGGAATTTATTCATTTCTTCTAGATTTTCTAGTTTATTTGCATAGAGCTGTTTATAGTATTCTCTGATGGTAGTTTGTATTTCTGTGGGATCGGTTGTGGTATCCCCTTTATCATTTTTTATTGCATCTGTTTGATTCTTCTCTCTTTTTTTCTTTGTTAGTCTTGCTAGCGGTCTATCAATTTTGTTGATCTTTTCAAAAAGCCAGCTCCTGGATTCATTGATTTTTTTGAAGGGTTTTTTGTGTCTCTGTCTCCTTCAGTTCTGCTCTGATCTTAGTTATTTCTTGCCTTCTGCTAGCTTTTGAATGTGTTTGCTCTTGCTTCTCTAGTTCTTTTAAGTGTGATGTTAGGGTGTCAATTTTAGATCTTTCCTGCTTTCTCTTGTGGGCATTCAGTGCTATAAATTTCCCTCTACACACTGCTTTGAATGTGTCCCAGAGATTCTGGTATGTTGTGTCTTTGTTCTCATTGGTTTGAAAGAACATCTTTATTTCTGCCTTCATTTCGTTATGTACCCAGTAGTCATTCAGGAGCAGGTTGTTCAGTTTCCATGTAGTTGACTGGTTTTGAGTGAGTTTCTTAATCCTGAGTTCTAGTTTGATTGCACTGTGGTCTGAGAGACAGTTTGTTATAATTTCTGTTCTTTTACATTTGCTGAGGACTGCTTTACTTCCAACTATGTGGTCAATTTTGGAATAGGTGCAGTGCGGTGCTGAGAAGAATGTACATTCTGTTGATTTGGGGTGGAGAGTTCTGTCGATGTCTATTAGGTCTGCTTGGTGCAGAGCTGAATTCAATTCCTGGATATCCTTGTTAACTTTCTGTCTCGTTGATCTGTCTAATGTTGACAGTGGGGTGTTAAAGTCTCCCATTATTATTGTGTGGGAGTCTAAGTCTCTTTGTGGATCTCTAAGGACTTGCCTTATGAATCTGGGTGCTCCTGTATTGGGTGCATATATATTTAGGATAGTTAGTTCTTCTTGTTGAATTGATCTCTTTACCATTATGTAATGGCCTTCTTTGTCTCTTTTGATATTTGTTGGTTTGAAGTCTGTTTTATCAGAGACTAGGATTGCAACCCCTGCCTTTTTTTTTGTTTTCCATTTGCTTGGTAGATCTTCCTCCATCCCTTTATTTTGAGCCTATGTGTGTCTCTGCACATGAGATGGGTTTCCTGAATACAGCACACTGATGGTTCTTGACTCTATCCAATTTGCCAGTCTGTGTCTTTTAATTGGAGCATTCAGCCCATTTACATTTAAGGTTAATATTGTTATGTGTGATTTTGATCCTGTCATTACGATGTTAGCTGGTTATTTTGCTTGTTAGTTGATGCAGTTTCTTCCTAGCATCGATGGTCTTTACAATTTGGCATGTTTTTGCAGTGGCTGGTACTGGTTGTTCCTTTCCATGTTTAGTGCTTCCTTCAGGAGCTCTTTTAGGGCAGGCCTAGTGTTGACAAAATCTCTCAGCATTTACTTGTCTGTAAAGGATTTTATTTCTCCTTCACATATGAAGCTTAGTTTGGCTGGATATGAAATTCTGGGTTGGACATTCTTTTCTTTAAGAATGTTGAATATCAGCCCCCACTCTCTTCTGGCTTGTAGAGTTTCTACGGAGAGATCAGCTGTTAGTCTGATGGGCTTCCCTTTGTGGGTAACCCGACCTTTCTCTCTGGCCGCCCTTAGCATTTTTTCCTTCATTTCAACTTTGGTGAATCTGACAATTATGTGTCTTGGAGTTACTCTTCTTGATGAGTATCTTTGTGGCATTCTCTATATTTCCTGAATTTGAATGTTGGCCTGCCTTGCTAGGTTGGGGAAGTTCTCCTGGATAATATCCTGCAGAGTGTTTTCCAACTTGGTTCCATTCTCCCCGTCACTTTCAGGTACACCAATCAGACGTAGATTTGGTCTTTTCACATAGTCCCATATTTCTTGGAGGCTTTGTTTGTTTCTTTTTACTCTTTTTTCTCTAAACTTCTCTTCTTACTTCATTTCATTCATTTGATGTTCAATCACCGATACCCTTTCTTCCAGTTGATCGAATCGGCTACTGAAGCTTGTGCATTCGCCACATAGTTCTCGTGCCATGGTTTTCAGTTCCATCAGGTCCTTTAAGGACTTCTCTGCATTGGTTATTCTAGTTAGCCATTCATCTAATCTTTTTTCAAGGTTTTTAACTTCTTTGTGATGGGTTCGAAGTTCCTCCTTTAGCTCGGAGAAGTTTGGTCATCTGAAGCCTTCTTCTCTCAACTCATCAAAGTCATTCTCTGTCCAGCTTTGTTGTGTTGCTGGTGAGGAGCTGCATTACTTTGGAGGGGGAGAGGCACTCGGATTTTTAGAATTTTCAGCTTTTCTGCTCTGTTTTCTCCCCATCTTTGTGGTTTTATCTACCTTTAATCTTTGATGATGGTGACGTACAGATGGGGTTTTGGTGTGGATGTCCTTTCTGTTTGTTAGTTTTCCTTTTATCAGTCAGGACCCTCAGCTGCAGGTCTGTTGGAGTTTGCTGGAGGTCCACTCTAGACCCTGTTTGCCTGAGTATCAGCAGCGGAGGCTGCAGAATAGTGAATATTGCTGAACAGCAAATGTTGCTGCCTGATCGTTCCTCTGGAGGTTTCATCTTAGAGGGGTACCCAGCCATGTGAGGTGTCAGTCTGCCCCTACTGGGGGGTGCCTCCCAGATAGGCTACTCGGGGGTCAGGGACCCACTTGAGGAGGCAGTCTGTCCATTCTCAGACCTCCAGCTGTGTGCTGGGAGAACCATTACTCCCTTCAAAGCTGTCAGCCAGGGACACTTAGGTCTGCAGAGGTTTCTGCTGCCTTTTGTTCAGCTATGCCCTGCCCCCAGTGGTGGAGTCTACAGAGGCAGGCAGGCCTCCTTGAGCTGGGGTAGGCTCTACCCAGTTCAAGCTACCCGGCTGCTTTGTTTACCTACTCAAGCCTCAGCAATGGCGGGCGCCCCTCCCCCAGCCTCACTGCTGCCTTGCAGTTTGATCTCACACTGCTGTGCTAGCAATGAGCAAGGCTCCGTGGGCATGGGACCCTCCAAGCCAGGCACAGGATATAATCTCCTGGTGTGCCGTTTGCAAGACCATTGGAAAAGCACAGTATTAGGGTGGGAGTGACCCGATTTTCCAGGTGCCATCTGTCACAGCTTTGCTTGGCTATGAAAGGGAATTCCCTGACCCCTTGTGCTTCCTGGGTGAGGCAATGCTTCACCCTGCTTCAGCTCACGCTCAGTGCGCTGCACCCACTGTCCTGCAACCACTGTCTGACAAGCTGTAGTGAGATGAACCTGGTACTTCTGTTGGAAATGCAGAAATCACCCGTCTTCTGCGTTGCTCACGCTGGGTGCTGTAGACTGGAGCTGTTCCTATTCGGCCATCTTGGAACCACCCCTTCTTTCATTTTTTGAGAAACAAACTGTTGCATTTAAACTGCAGTATAGTATTCCATTGTATGGATATATGAAAGTTTTATTTAACCATTTCTATACTTGTAAATATTTAGGTTGTTTCCAATTTGTTTACTCTTAAAAAGTATGTTGCAGTGAGCATCCTAGGCAATTCTCGTTATGCAGATGTGTGTCAATATTTCCCTAGAGTAACTGTGTAGAAGTTCAATTGTTGAGTCACAGGGTATGTGCATTTAATTGCCGTATTTCCCTCCAAAGTGGCTGGATCAATTTGCATTACACCATTAGTGTATGGATACCCTTTGTATTTATTTATATTTAGTTCTTTAAACCAGGGGTCCCCAACCCCTGAACCGCAGACCGATACTGGTCTGTGGCCTGTTGGGACCCGGGCCACACAGCAGGGAGTGAGCAGCAGGCAATCTAATTCCACCACTGATCTGACAGGAGGCAGAGCTCAGGCAGTAATGCTGGCTTGAGCCTGCTGATCAATGTTAGCATCATTAAGAGAAGGATAAACCAGACCTTGTGTTCCTCCTCATGGGATCCAACAGGAGGTGCACAGAAGTATCCATGAAATAGTCTTGCCAAAAATGTCTATAAACTCTATCAAACATTTAGAGCAATTGTCAAGTGAACAGGAAATATAGGGAATAAAGAAAAATGTTAAATGGAACCCAAGAAGGCAATCAGAAAATCCAGAATATAAGAACAAGTGGCCTTTTTTTTTTTAAGAAGCCAATGGGAGGGAATAATTGAGGGTAGACTACTCTAGTTTAAAAGATACTTGAGGGACATTACAAACAAATGTAGTGAACCTGCTTTGGCTGCTACTTCAATTGAATTAAAAATGTCTCCAAGGCAGCCTGGTATGACACAGAGATCTAACTAAATTTTCTCAAATGAATAGCTAATTGTCCTTATACTATTTCTTGAAAAGCTCATTTTTCCCCAATGATTTTAAGTGCTACCTTCACCATGCATTAAAATTATAATAATTTTAATGCACTAACATGCATTTTGACTGTTTTTGACTGTATTCTCTTTCATGGCGAGGGCTTTATCAAACTAAGCATTGCCACAGCAATTGAATGGAGTGTTGGCACAAATACTGTTGATCCTTTCATACATATGCCATTCTTTCAAAGAAGACTCTTAATGAGGGCCAGGCACGGTGGCTCATGCCTATAATCCCAGCACTTTGGGAAGAGGAAGAGGGCGGATCACAAGGTAAAGAGATCGAGACCATCCTGGCCCACATGGTGATATCTTGTCTCTACTAAAAATACAAAAATTAGCTGGGCATGGTGGTGCGCACCTATAGTCCCAGCTACTCAGAAGGCTAAGGCAGGAGAATTGCTTGAACCCGGGAGGTGGAGGCCGAGATCACACCACTGCATTCCAGCCTGGCGACAGAGCAAGAATCTGTCTGAAACAAACAAACAAACAAAAACAAAAACAAACAAACAAAAAAACACTTAATGACATTCACAAAAGTTTTCTTTTGGTTTTAACTAAGTGGTATATTAGTGTAGACACTTTGTTTTAAGAATAAGATATCCACATGCAGTGACCTCAGAGTTACTTTATTCCAATAAGAGATTAATCATTATAACAAAATAAAAATGCTAAAGATTAACTGTTGGTGCATATAGCCACATTTCTATTTCTCCCATAAAATGAAAGGATATGCTGGGCAGAATTTTTACGTCAGAAGATCCTGGACTTTGTACTTGGTCAACTGACCTAAAGGACCCAAGACAGTCCTACTTTATTCATACCTTGAAAGCAAATCTTACTCCAGACATTAACTTCTATAGAGGTCCTTTTAGAAACAGGCTTTAAGAAAAAGAAAAAAAAAAACCCTGCAGAAAGTAATATAATACAATGGGGAAGAAAAGAATATTCAGAGCACCATTTTTTATAAGCACAGAAAAATTGTTTTACAGACATTTATAAAGATGATGGAAATAGCTTTCTCCAAAATGATTATCCATCTATGGAGTAGAGCAGTTGCATTGTGCACCTCAAATGTTTGTGACTTCCTATAGAAATACACTGGTTTTACTTTTCTTTAGAAAGCCAATGTATTATGTGGATATTTCACATGGAAGATGGCCAGCATTATCTAGGAAAAACAAATGGTTGTGTGTAGCTTTTAGTGGTGCCGTTTTGGTTTTTGATCCACAGCCGATGACTTGGTGTTGTATTTCAAGTACCAGAGGATTTAGAATCACACAACCTTGGTTTAGTTTCAGTTCAGCCATTTACTTGCTGTATGACTTTGGGTAAGTCATGTACATCTTTGAGTTTCAGTTTCCTTGATGGATCAAGCCACTGCTCTACCTATTTCACTGAATTATTATGAAAGTCAAATGATAAAATGAACAGAAAAAGGCTTTAATTACTATAAAAATGAAATAAAAGGGCATTATTAAAGGGCATTGAAGAATATGCTCTGATGGTCTTCAAACATTGTACACCACAGGAAAGGGGCCATAGGGGGCAGAGGAAAAATAGTCCTGGGAGAACAATGGGAAGACAGAACAGGAAGAAGTTCTGTGGTAGAAAGCATAATATCCAAATATTTGCCACCCTTGTTACAAACCTAACAATAGGGACCCTCCAAGTAGTGGATAACAAAACTATAGGGTTGTGGTTAAGAGCCTTAGGAAAACGGAAGTCTGATTCTGGTGCACTGGAAGTTTCAAGGAATTGGGGAGTCTGAGTGGTAAGTAACACCTATTGAGTGCCTACCACAGGACAAGCACTGGAACACGTGCTTTACATACATTATCTCATCTATCCTATCAAGAAACTTGCAAATCTGGATCTTAACCCCATTTTACAGATGGAGAAATAGATTTGTGAATGTTCTGTGTCCCCTGTTGGCCAGCAAAATGAACCGACCTCTCTGCCCCACCAACTCCTTTCTTTCACCTGAGGAGTCTGAATCTCTGCATTTGTCTTTCTATCTTCTCATCTTTCATTGGTTAATCACACCTTAGGCAATCTTTTATCCATACGTGTATATACACCCCTCTCCCCTTTGCATGCCTTTGTTTTCAATCTCTTTCTTCCAAATGTTGCCCAATCATGTCAAGAAAAGGTATTTATCCTTAACTTTTTTTTTTTTTTGATGGAGTTTTCCTCTTGTCACCCAGGCTGGAGTGCAATGGTGTGATCTCGGCTCACTGCAACCTCAGCCTCCAGGGTTCAAGTAATTCTCCTGCCTCAGCCTCCCAAGTAGCTGGGATTACAGGCACCCACCACCACATCTGGCTGGTTTTTGTATTTTTAATAGAGACGGGGTTTCACAATGTTGGCAAGGCTGGTCTTGAACTCTTGACCTCAGGTGCTCCACCCGACTTGGCCTCCCAAAGTGTTAGGATTACAGGCGTGAGCCACTGCTCCTGGCCCTATATCTTTTTTTTTTTTTGTCCTTAACTTCTTTGAGACTTTGTTTATTCATCTATAATAAGACAACTCATAGGCGAGATGTGAGGTTTAAATTTGATTGCATTGTGAAAGCACATTGCAGTCTCTAAATCTCTAATCTCTAAATCTAAATGTAAGTTATATTTTACCTTTCTCTAGAGAATGTTAATTACTGGATAAAAGTATTCAGTGAAGCATGACAGGGCTCCGTCCTTTACCATATTGAATCCAAATATGTATCAATAATTGGAAAAATATCATAAAATACGCTTAGCAGATTTACATACGCAATAAAGCTGAAAAGCATAGCTTTTATTTATTTATTTTTATTTTTATTTATTTATTTTTTTGAGACGGAGTCTCGCCATCTCCCAGGCTGGAGTGCAGTGGTACGATCTTCGCTCACTGCAACCTCTGCCTCCTGGGTTTAAGCAATTCTCCTGTCTTAGCCTCCCTCATAGTTGGGATTAAAGGCACACACCACCCTCCCGACTAACTTTTGTGTTTTTAGTGGAGACGGGGTTTTGCCATGTTGCCAAGGCTGGTCTTGAACTCCTGACCTCAGATGATCTGCCTGCCTCAGCCTCCCAAAGTTCTAGGATTATAGGCGTGAGCCACTGAGCCCTGCCTAAAGCATGGCTTTTAAACTGTACCATGACATTAGAGAAATTTTGACTGACTGGATCAGTCAAAACTGGTTAAAATTAGCAAGATTATGTTTAACCAAAATAAGTGTAAATTTTTTTGTTTAAATTCAGAGAATTGCAAAAATTCAGACTGAGGGAAGACTGACTCTATTGGTTTTAATGGGAAATGCTGTTTTAGTTGTGTTCATACTGTAACACAGCTGCTATAAAACCTAAGGCATATGTAGTCCACATTAATAGAGGTCTACTGTCCAGGTCAGGGGTGGTGATGGCCCCGCTAACTCTTCAGTGACAAGTTGAACTGGCATGTAATTTTCAGTTACAAGCACCACATTTTTAAGAACATTCTTATTTATTATTTTTATTATTATTTTTTAATTTTTGAGATGAAATCTCGCTCTTGTCCCCAAGGCTGGAGTGCAATGGCGTGATCTCGGCTCACTGCAACCTCTGCCTACCAGGTTCAAGCGATTCTCTTGCCTCAGCCTCCCGAGTAGGTGGGATTACAGGCACCTGCCACCATGCCAGGCTAATTTTTGTATTTTCAGTAGAGACGGGGGTTTCACCATTTGGCCAGGCTGGTCTCGAACTCCTGACCTCAGGTGACCCACCTGCCTTGGCCTCCCAAAGTGCTGGGATTACAGGCATGAGCCACCATGCCCAGCCGAACATTCATATTATAAAAATTTTTATTAGCTGAGCGTGGTGTCACATGCCTGTGGTCCCAGCAACTCTGGAGGCTGAGGCAGAAGTGGGAGGATCACTTGAACCCAGGAAGTTGAAGCTATATTGAACAGTGATCACACCACTGCACTGTAGCCTGGGTGACAGAACAAAAGAAAACAAAACTCTGTCTCAAAACAACAACAAAAAATAAAACTTTTAAAAATACACAAAAGTAGAGAGAATGCTGTTATGAATGTCCATAAACTACCCCTCTCTCAAATTCAACAATCATTGACATTTTACTACCTGTTTCACGCAGCTTTTTTTTTTTTTTTTTTTTTTTTTTTGGCTGTCATTGCTGGGGTTTTTAAAGCAAATCCCAGTCCTCATGTCACTTCACCTCTAAATACTTCAGTGTGTGTCTCTAACATGCACGTTTTCTTTTTTTGTTTCTTCTTTCTTTTTTTTTTTCACGACGGAGTTTTCGCTCTTCTTACCCAGGCTGGAGTGCAATGGCACAGTCTTGGCTCACTGCAACCTCCGTTTCCCAGATTCAAGAGATTCTTCTGCCTCAGCATCCTGAGTAGCTGGGATTACAGGCGTAGGCCACCCCACCTGGCTAATTTTGTATTTTTAGTAGAGATGGGGTTTCTTCATGTTGGTCAGGCTCATCTCGAACTCTTGACCTCAGGTGATCTGCCCACCTTGGCCTCCCAAAGTGCTGGGATTACAGGCATGAGCCACCGTGCCTGGCACACATTTTCTTATATAACCACAATGGCATTATTACACCTAACAAAATTAACAATAATTTCTCATTATCATCTGATATCCTGTCCATATTCAGATTTCCCAGGCTACCTTGGAGACATTTAATTCAATTGAAGTAGCAGCCAATGCAGGTTCACTGCATTTGTTTGTAATGTCCCTCAAATATCTTTTAAACTAGAGTAGTCTCCCCTCAATTATTTCCTCCCATTGCCTTCTTAAAAAAAAAAAAGCCACTTCTTCTTATATTCTGGATTTTCTGATTGCTTTCTTGGGTTCCATTTAACTTTTTTCTCTATTCCCTATATTTCCTATTCACTTGACACTTGCTGTAAAAGTTTGATAGAGTTTATAGACATTTTTGGCAAGACTATTTCATGGATACTTCTGCGTGCCTCCTATTGGATCCCATGAGGAGGAACACAAGGTCTAGTTTATCCTTCTCTTAATGATGCTAACATTGATCAGCAGGCTCAGGTGGTGACAATGGGCATTACCCTTTTCAGAGGGTCATAGACAAATTGGAATATGATCAAGTGTTGTAGACTTGATGGTAAGAGGATGAAAACCCTGTGGTGTCAGGAATATAAAGGGATTAGGAAGAGAAGACTTGGTGATTGTATTCGATTTCTATTGCTGCCATAACAAATTACTCAAACTTAGTGGCTTAAAACAACACTCATTTATTACATCACAGTTCTGTAGGTCAGAAGTTTGGGTGGGCTTGGCTAGGTTCTCAGATTAGGGTCTTACAAGTCCAAAATCAAGGTTTTGGTGGGGCTATGTTCCTTACTGGAGGTTCTTGGGCAGAATCGACTTCTAAGTTCATTCAGGTTTTTGGTAGAATTCAGTTCCTTGGGGTTGTAGGACTGAAGACCCAGTTTCCTTGCTGTCTGTCAATTGAGGGTTAGTTTTTGGAATTAAATGTTGCCCTCATTTCTTCTCATGCTTTCCAACTGGCTTTCCTTAAGCATCAACTGGTTGAGTGCCACTCAAACTGTGAGTCTTTCTGACTTCTCTTGTTGCTGCATCTGTCTTGCCTCCAGATGGAGAAAGTTCTCTATTTTTCAAGGACTCATGTGATTAGATTCACCCACCTGGGCAATCGAGGCCAATCTCTCTAATTTTAAAGTCCTCGACCTTACTATAGTACATCTGCAAAACATCTTTTGCTGTGTAATATAACATATTCACATGTCTTAGAAATTAGGGTGTGGACATCTTTAGTGGACCATTCTGCTTACCTCAGT
Organism: Nomascus leucogenys; assembly: GCF_006542625.1. NCBI lineage: Eukaryota > Metazoa > Chordata > Mammalia > Primates > Hylobatidae > Nomascus > Nomascus leucogenys. The sequence continues at coordinate 123,308,002 of NC_044406.1, forward strand.
GGAGTTGGGGGTGGTGAAATTTGCTAACTGACTTTAAACTTTTGCTTCATAGTTACAGGGAGGTAGGCTTGGGTGCAATATGAGGCAGGACTCTGAAGATTTAAGCTGTGCCAGAACAGAATGATCTGAACAGTGACAGCACGTAAGCAAAGGCTGGCCAGCCCCTGTAGGAGCTATGTGGGAGGCAAATCTCTTGCATGTTTCATAAGTAGAGAGTATAAAAACTGGGGTTAAGAGCACAAACTCTGGAGCCAGACAGCCTAAAGTTTCAACCTGGGTGTAGTTAACCTCTCTGTGCCTCAGTTTTCTGATTTGTAATGTGCAGATTACAATCCTGCCTTTGAGGGTTATTTTGAGGTTTGAATGAATTGCTACTGAGTTAAATGTGTTAATAAAACATGCAAAATGTTAAGAAAAACAGTCACTGGCATAGAATGAGCACTCAATGTCAGGTATTATTTTCTGAAAGGAATGAAAATTTGTGAGTCACTTGAAATTTCAAATTCCTGTAGACATGGGCCGGGCGCGGGTGGCTCACACCTGTAATCCCAGCACTTTGGGAGGCTGAGGCGGGCGGATCACCTGAAGTTGGGAGTTCGAGAGCAGCCTGACCAACATGGAGAAACCCCGTCTCTACTAAAAATACAAAATTAGCTGGGCGTGGTGGCACATGCCTGTAATCCCAGCTACTCGGGAGGCTGAGGCAAGAGAATCGCTTGAACCTGGGAGGCAGAGGTTGTGGTGAGCTGAGATTGCACCATTGCACTCCAGCCTAGGCAACAAGAGCGAAACTCCGTCTTAAAAAAAAAAAAATTCTTGTAGATATGTAGATATGAAAAGCGGTATTTCTCCATACCTCAGTTTTTGCAAGGACGTTTTATATGTTTGCCAAATATCTTTTTTTTTTTTTTTTTTTTTGAGACAAGATCTCTCTCTGTCACCCAGGCTAAAGTACAGTGATGTGAACCTAGCTCACTGCAGCTTTGACTTCCTGGGCTCAAGCAATCCTCCCACCTCATCCTAGCTGGGAACACAGGCATGGTACACTGCCTTGGCTAATTAATAATTGTGTGTGTGTGTGTGTGTGGGTGGGTGTGTGTGTGTGTGTGAAGTGGGGTCACACTGTATTGCTCAGGCTGGTCTTGAACTCCTGGGCCAAGCAATCCTCCTGCTTCAGCCTCCCAAAGTGCTGGGATTACAGGTGTGAGCCACCATGCCTGGCCCAAGATATCTTCCTAACACACAGGTTAATACACTCTTGGCTCCCCAAAATGATTATAAGTCATCATAAAGTAAAAACTAGATGAGTTTATCTTATATTTCACAAGAAACAGAAAAGAATCCAAAGTCCTTTGCATAATACACAAAGTCCAGTTTACCAGCCTAAGCTCATCCTGTACTGCAGCTTTTGTTCAGGCTATATTATCTCTGGGCCTTTGTTCATTCTATGTTCTCTTTGCCTGGAATGTATTTCTCTTCTCTTCTTTAACTGTTCTCTCCCAGTACATTCTCCAGTACTTGGTTTAAATGATTCCTTCTGGCCAGGTGTGGTGGCTCATGCCTGTAATCCCAGCACTTTGGGAGGCCAAGGCAGGCGGATCACAAGGTCAGAAGATCGAGACCATCCTGGCTAACATGGTGAAACCCCGTTTCTACTAAAATTACAAAAAATTAGCCGGGCGTGGTGGCGAGCGCCTGTAGTCCCAGCTACTCAGGAGCCTGAGGCAGGAGAATCCCTTGAACCTGGGAGGCAGAGGTTGCAGTGAGCCAAGAGGGTGCCACTGCACTACAGCGTGGGTGACAGAGCAAGACTCTATCTCCAATAAATAAATAAATAAATAAATGATTCCTTCTTTATAAAGCTTTTTCTCAGTCCCCAAAATAAAAATCCATTTTTTTCTCCTACATTTCTGTTTGTATTTATACTTTGTTGTTTACATGTGTGTTTTTCCTTTTTTTTTTTTTTGAGACAGAGTCTCGCTCTGTCACCCAGGCTTGAGTGCAGTGGCGCGATCTCCGCTCACTGCAAGCTCCACCTCCCGGGTTCACGCCATTCTCCTGCCTCAGCCTCTCGAATAGCTCGGACTACAGGCGCCCGGCACCTCGCCCAGCTAATTTTTTTGTATTTTTAGTAGAGACGAGGTTTCACCGTGTTAGCCAGGATGGTCTCGATCTCCTGACCTCGTGATCTGCCCACCTTGGCCTCCCAAAGTGCTGGGATTACAGGAGTGAGCCACCGTGCCCGGCCTGTTTTTCCTATTAAACTATAAGCTTATTAAGAGCAGGGACCTATTTATCTTTTTTTTTTTTTTTTGAGTCGGAGTCTCGCTCTGTCACCCAGGCTGGAGTGCAGTGGCGCGATCTCAGCTCACTGCAAGCTCTGCCTCCCGGGTTTGCGCCATTCTCCTGCCTCAGCCTCCCGAGTAGCTGGGACCACAGGTGCCTGCCACCATGCCCGGCTAATTTTTTTTTTTGTATTTTTAGTAGAGATGGGGTTTCACCGTGTTAGCCAGGATGGTCTCGATCTCCTGACCTCGTGATCTGCCCGCCTCGGCCTCCCAAAGTGCTGGGATTGCAGGCGTGAGCCACCGTACCCAGCTAATTTATCTTTGTAAGTCTATCCAGCACGGCTTTTTAATGCAATATAATTCAATAACTATTTGTTGACTGTAGTCTGCCGGAAAGACCATTAGACTTGGAGTCAGCAAAGTGTGACTTTGTGTCCTGGTTCTACTACTCCGTAGCTGTGTAACCTTAGGGAAGTTATTTAACTTCTCTTTGCCTCAATTTCTCCATGTTAAAAATGAACATAATTATGCCTATCTTATACCTATCTCCACAGTACCTATTTCAAAGTCTTAACTGATAATACATGAGGAAGGGCTTAATATTGCCTAGTATGATGTATGGCACATAGAGACATAGAGTTTCTCCCCTCAACAGTGTATATTGTGTATTAGTCTGTTCTCACATTGCTGTAAAGAACTACCAGAGACTGGGTAATTTCTGAGGAAAAGAGGTTTAATTGGCTCATGGTTCCACAGGCTGTACAGGTAGCATGGCTGGGGAGGTCTCCAGAAACTTACAATCATGGCAGAAGGTGAAGGGGAAGCAGGCAAGTCTTATATGGCTGGAGAAGGAGGAAGAGAGTAAAGGTCAGAGGTGTTACACACTTTAAACAACCAGATCTCATGAGAACTCACTATCACGAGAACAGCAAGGGGGAAAACCACCCCCATGATCCAATCACCTCCCACCAGGCCCCTCCTCTAACAGTGGGGATTACAATTCAACATGAGATTTGGGCAGGGACACGAATCCAAACCGTATCATACAGTTAAGTGCTAAACTGTAATTTAATAACATTCAACATAAAGATTACAGCACTAAATTCAGGTTCTTTATTGCCTAATTGTGAGATCATTTACAAATATTATTATTATTTTGTAGAGGCAGGGTCTCACTTTATTGCCCAGGCTGGTCTTGATCTCCTGGCTTCAGGGATCCTCCCACCTTGGCCTCCCAAAATGCTGGGATTATGGGTGTGAGCCATTGCACCTGGCCAGAAGTTTTAACATATTTTTCTCCATAGAGAAATTTCTTGCTGGGTGCGGTGGCTCACGCCTGTAATCCCAGCACTTTGGGAGGCCGAGGCGGGCGGATCACGAGGTCAAGAGATCGAGACCATCCTGGCCAACATGGTGAAACCCCCGTCTCTACTAAAAATACAAAAATTAGCTGGTCATGGTGGCGCACACCTGTAGTCCCAGCTACTCGGGAGGCTGAGGTAGGAGAATTGCTTGAATCCGGGAGGGGGAGGTTGCAGTGAGCCGAGATAGTGCCACTGTACTCCAGCCTGCCAATAGAGCGAGACTCCATCAAAACAAACAAAAAAAAAGACCGGCCTGATCAATATGATGAAACCCCATCTCTGATAAAAATACAAAAATTAGGGAACCGCCATCTTCCAGTAATTCACCAAAATGACAAACACAAAGGGAAAGAGGAGAGGCACCCGATATATGTTCTCTAGGCCTTTTAGAAAACATGGAGTTGTTCCTTTGGCCATGTATATGCGAATCTATAAGAAAGGTGATATTGTAGACATCAAGGGTATGGGTACTGTTCAAAAAGGAATGCCCCACAAGTGTTACCATGGCAAAACTGGAAGAGTCTACAATGTTCCCCAGCATGCTGTTGGCATTGTTGTAAACAAACAAGTTAAGGGCAAGATTCTTGCCAAGAGAATTAATGTGCGTATTGAGCACATTAAGCACTCTAAGAGCCGAGATAGTTTCCTGAAACGCATGAAGGAAAATGATCAGAAAAAGAAGCCAAAGAGAAAGGTACCTGGGTTCAACTAAAGCGCCAGCCTGCTCCACCCAGAGAAGCACACTTTGTGAGAACCAATGGGAAGGAGCCTGAGCTGCTGGAACCTATTCCCTATGAATTCATGGCATAATAGGTGTTAAAAAAAATAAATAAATAAAGGACCTCTGGGCTGTAAAAAAAAAAAAAAATACAAAAATTAACCGGGCATGGTGGCATGCGCCTATAGTCCCAGCTACTTGGGAGACTGAGACAGGAGAATTGCTTGAACCTGGGAGGCAGAGGTTGCAGTGAGCCGAGATAGCACCACTGCACCCAAGCCTGGGCGACAGAGTGAGACCCCGTCTCAAGAAAAAAAAAGAAAAAAAAAATCTCTTACTTTCAAAATAAATATTGTATTCAGAAGCTATACTCATAAATTAGTATATCATTAGAAGCCAATTTATTTAATATTTTCTAGAGGCTAACTTGACTGGGAAATTGAGATAGATAGGTAGATATAATGAAAGATAGATTAGCCAGCCTTCAAAAGTTGTACGTTGTTAACTCTGTACAAAAATACGAAATTTCTGTATGATAAATATTATGAATAATGTTTTTAAAAATTCAACAAATGAGGCAAATATTTACAACACATACAACAGAGGAATAATTGTAAATTTACAAGGAGTTCCTAGAAATCAATATGAAAAGGTAATACAACCCAATGGGAGATACTAGGTAGAGCATATGAAGAGACAGTTCATAGAAAAAATCAAATATAAATTGACAATAAAGGTAGAAAAGATGTTCAATCTTTTTAATAATTAAAGACATTCAAATTAAAACAATATTGAGGTAGTATTATTTTTCCTCATCAGACTGTCAAATACTAAGAAGTGGATTAATAGCTAGTATTAACTATGATATAGAAAAATAGCATCTCTCATGCATTGATGGTAAGAGAGTAAGCTAGGCAGCCTTTTTATAGGATAATCTGGCAGGATTTATAAAAACTAAAATGACACTCTGACTCAGAAATTTCACTTCTCTTATTTTTTCTTAAAGACAATTGCATATATTCATTTATAACAGAATAAAAACAGACAAATTAACAAACTGGAAATAACCCAAATGTTCATCAAAGGGGGGCTGTTTAAATAAATTATGGCGCATCCATGTAATGGAATACCTTTGCAGCCATTAAAATGAATAATATTTATGTGTTTAATAGATATCAAGCATACAATTTAAGAGTAAAGTGTAATTTATTTATATAAAGGGCATATATATATCTATATGCCTGTATATTTCTAGTATATTTCTTGAAGAAAGTCTTAAAAATAAGTTTTATAAGAAACCCTTGAAAATGGTTACTTCTGAGAAATGGGACAACTTTTGAGAAAGGGTGGAGAGAGGAGGTGGGAAAGCTGTAGTATTTAATATCTCTCTCTCATTATTCTTGTGTGTGTGTGTGTGTGTGTGTGTGACTGAGTTTCGCTCTTGTGGCCCTGGCTGGAGTGCAATGGCATGATCTCGGCTCACTGCAACCTCCGTCTCCTGGGTTCAAGCGATTCTCCCACCTCAGCCTCCTGAGTAGCTGGGACGTGCACAACCACGCCCAGCTAATTTTGTATTTTTAGTAGAGATGGGATTTCACCATGTTGGTCAGGCTGGTCTCGAACTCCTGACCTCAGGTGATCTGCCCGTCTCAGCCTCTCAAAGTGTTGGGATTACAGGCGTGAGCCACCACACCCAGCTGATATGTTTTTAAAAAGAAACAGTTAGGAAGTAGATGACAAGCTCCTCAAACAGTACTTAACGTGTGGTAAATGCTCAGTAGATGTTAGCTATTGTCATTGTTATTAATCCTTAATTTCGATCACTCTTCCACTAACTTGATGCATGACCTTAACTATGTCACTTCCCTTCTCAGGACCTCATTTTCTCTAGCTTCATAATAAATGGACCCACACTAGATATTGTGATGTTCTGTGACTCTTCTGTATGGTTTTCTCCGTCCCCACTCTGCCCCACCCTCCTTGGCTGGAAAAGTAGAGGGTATGCTATAGATTACTTAGAAGATTTCTGGCTGCTTCTCAAGGAATCTATCCTGATTTTCAAGCGGCTCTAACACTGTGCTATGTAATGAAAGGCCCACGGTGTCTGGGTGTTATATTGGGGTCTGTTCTTGAAGATAAAAACAAAGACACTTTTTCACTTGAAGTGATGTGGAAAGACTTGTAAGGTTGTGTAATTAAAAAGCTGCTTGGCTTTGGGGGACATAGTGAACTTACTTTCACCTACTGTGAGGAGAAGTGAGGGCCAAGGAGAAGAAATCTCCAAGTCCAAAAAGTGCTATACAATTCTCTTGTTGTAGGATAATGCCTAGTGCGATTCAGCGCTGCCTACCAGCTTACCTCTTTTCTTTCTAAAAGTTGTAAACTCAGAGAATCTATTGAGGGGCTTTCCCTCACTTTGAGAATGCATCTGTAGGTTAATGAATGTTATGGACCGGGCATAGTGGTTTATGCCTGTAATCCCAGCACTTTGGGAGGCCGAGGTGGGTGGATCACCTGAGGTCAGGAGTTCAAGACCAGCCTGGCCAACATGGTAAAACCCCGTCTCTACTAAAAAAATACAAAAATTAGCTGGGTGTGGTGGTGCACACCTGTAATCCCAGCTACTCGGGAGGCTGAGGCAGGAGAATTGCTCCAACCCAAGAGGCAGAGGTTGCGGTGAGCCAAGATCGCGCCACTGCACTCCAGCCTGGGCGACAGAGTAAGACTGTCTCAAAAAAAAAAAAAAAAAGATATGGAATTCCATGTTATAAGAGACCTCAGAGGCCATAAGGAGCAGTGATTTTCATGCTGAAACTCTACAATGCAGAGATATTTATGTGAGAAGATAGCATAAATATTACCCACTTATTAAATTAAATGAAGAAATTCTGTTAAGCACTAGGAAGCTGGAGTTCATTTTATTCCTTTGGGACACTCTCTTGATTCTATGGAAAAGGAGGGTCTATCTCTTCGCAGTCCTTCTTGGCCCTTCCCTTATATAAAGGGCAGTAGTACAAGAATATTTCTCAATGTATTTTAAAATTGTTTTGTTTACTTCTGTGATTTCAGAGAGTCATTTTTGGAGTATGTGTACATGAAGGGATCAAAGTGGCCATGAAAACAGTCAAAAGCAAATGCAGTTTTCCTTTCTTTCTCTGGTTCTGCAGTCATCTGACTATGACTGTGAGTTGATGTCTCTATCAAATTTGAGAAATCTCTGCAATATCTGCCATGTAAATTAGACACAAATACCCGTGACCTCACATGAACTAATGAGCGGCTCCCCCTGCAACACAGCTCACCATGGGGACTTGTAGCAATTCATTATGTATATCAATGGGGGAAATAAATTAAGGCAACCAAACAAAACTGCTGTTAAAGCAAGGAAATTTTTATTAAAATTCAGACCATCTGAGAGGAAAAATTATATCTTTCTGTTCTTTTCTTTTCACTCTGTTTTCTTGTCTTACATGCTTCCTTCCCCCTTGGCATAAGGCAGGTAAAAAATGTTTGTAGGGTGAAAAAACTCATCAAGATCTTGACATTTATGATGAGAAGAACAAACCCTTCAATCAGTGGTGCTAATGCCTTAAGCACCCACGCACTCTATCATTAAACGGAGATGATTTTTTTTTTTTTTTTTTAAGCAGGGAGTCAGGATGCTGGCCATACATTATTTAAGCAATAAAGAAGACAAAGGGTCCTCATTCCATGTCTAGTCATCTTTTCTATCATCTGCCCTCTCTCCCAGGTTACTCTAAGCATGGGAAGCTGCTCTTGCAAAATTGTGAGCTCTCTCTGAGCTTTATCTGAAAAATATTTTCATATAAAACAAGAATGAATATTGTACTACTACTAATCAATAGGAATAACTTGCACTTGCTGTATAGGTGGCATGTTAGAAGCTTTCTATGGTATCTCATTTATTCCTTATATCAATCTTGGGAGATGAGCTTATTTATTTCCATTTTACAGTTAGAGAAACTGATATTCAAAAAAGTAAATTATCTTAACTGAGATCACTTATCTATGCTAAATCTAGATGTGACCTTCTTAACCACTATACAGGCTGCTGCTCCACAATCTCCCCTGCCTAGGCATGTGCCTGTGCATGTGTGCGTGTGTGTGTATGTGCCAGATTTAAGGAAATGGCTTCATTCAGCTTAGCACCAATATCCATGAGACAGAAATTAAAGGGGCATCAGTATATAGCATGCAAAATGAATATCGAATGCCCTAAATCTCCTTAGAAGAAATGAGAGCTGGCTGTCTTGCCTGCTGGCCACCTGTTGAAAATACCCTCCTGAGATGGGCCCTTTCCTTAAATAATCATAAGCCTTAGACAATGAACCTTTGAACCTCCTTGCCAACCATGAGCTTCTACTTTTGCCAGTTTTGGCCTCACTTGCCACTTACACTGGGCATTTCTCAGTGAGTTCAGGGTTTTTTTTTTTTTTTTTTTTTTTTTTTGAGATGGAGTCTCACTCTTCTCGCCCAGGCAGGAGTGCAGGAGTGCAGTGGCGCGATCTTGGCTCACTGCAACGTCCACCTCCCGGGTTCAAGCGATTCTCGTTACTCAGCCTTCCAAGTAGCTGGGATTACAGGTGCCCGCAACCACGCCTGGCTGATATTTGTATTTTTAGTAGAGACGGGGTTTCCCCATGTTGGCCAGGCTGGTCTCGAACTTCCTACCTCAGGTGATCCACCTGCCTCGGCCTCCCAAAGTGCTGGGATTACAGGTATGAGCCACCATGCCCGGCAGAGTTCAGGTATTTCTTACCATGTGAGCATCACTACTCTCTTTCATTTTCTAAATCTTCAATCTTCTTGGTTTCTCCCTAAATTGTGGTTTCAGTGGCCGCCGTTTCTTTTTTCTTTTTCTTTCTTTCTTTATTTTTTGAGATGCAATTTCGTTCTTGTCACCCAGGCTGGAGTGCAATGGCGTGAACTCAGCTCACTGCAACCTCCACCTCCCGGGTTCAAGCAATTCTCCTGCCTCAGCCTCCAGAGTAGCTGGGATTACAGTCAAGCGCCACCACGCCCAGCAAATTTTTGTAGTTTTAATAGAGACGGAGTTTCACCATATTGGCCAGCTGGTCTTGAACGCCTGAACTCAGGTGATCCACCTGCCACAGCCTCCCAAAGTGCTCGGATTACAGGTGTGAGCCACTGTGTGCGGCCTAGTGGCTGCCATTTTTCATGTTTCTCTGTAGAAATTACCCCTGGCTGAGCATAGTGGCTCACACCTGTAATCTTAGTGCTTTGGGAGGCCAAGAAGGGAGGATAGATTGAGGCCAGGAGTTTGACATCCACCTGGGCAACATAGCAAGACCCTTTCTCTAAAAAAAAAAAAAAAAAAAAAAAAAAAAAGCCAGGCATGGTAGTGCATACCTGTTGTCTTACCTACTTTAGTGGCTGAGGCAGGAGGAACACTTGAGCCCAGGAGACAAAGGCCACAGTGAGCTATGATCATGACATTGCACTACAGTCTGGGTGAAAGAGGAAGACCCTATCTTTCAAAAAAAAAAAATACTAATGACCTCTGTGAGGTATGAAAGCAAGTCCTTCTGGATAATTTCATCTGGACAAATGCAGTCTTCTTGACAAAGGAAGGCCATACAAACCAATTCTAGATGTGTTTGCAAAACTGCCCCTTTGCTTGTGGCTTGGAGACCTAAGGCTTGAAAGCCTGTTTCTAGAGACGGAGTGGTATAGGACCAAACAGTGTTGGGAATGGTTTTAAAACTTTATTAAAAATAAAAGTTCATGAGAAATTCTCAAAATATCTCAGTTTTCATTATAGACTTTATAAAAAAAGTTTTTTTATGACTCATTTAGTAATAAGCAAAGAAAAAGTGGGGACAAAGAAAATTTTCCATGTAATTAGCTATGATAGGCAGAATTCTAAGATGGCCCCCAAGAATCTTGCCTCCTGATGGACACACTCTGTGAAATCTTCTGCCCTTCAGTGTGCACAGAACTTGTAAACATGAGGGGTTTTCACTCCTGTAATTAGATTGTATTCCATGGCAAAGGTGAAGATATTTTGCAGATGTTATTAAAGTCTCAAATCATCTGGCTTTGAATTAATCTAAAAGGAGATTATTCTTAGGGTGAGCCTGACCTAATCAGATGAGCCCTTTAAAGAAGGTCCCAGGGCCGGGCATGGTGGTTCATGCCTGTAATCCCAGCACTTTGGGAGGCCAAGGTGGGAGGATTGCTTGAGGCCAGGAGTTCAAGATCAGCTTGGAAAACAAAGAAAGACTTTGTCTCTAATGAAAATAAAAATTAGCTGGATGTGGTGTCACATGCCTGTGGTTCCAGCTTCTTGGGAGGCTGAGGGAGGAGGATCACCTGAGCTCAGAAAGTTGAGGCTGCAGTGAGCTGCGATCACGCCATTGTACCCCACCCTGGGTGACAGAGTGAGACTGTCTCAAAAATAATAATAATAATGAAAATACAAAAATAAATAAGGAAGATCTCAGACCTCCCTGGAAGGGAAGGGTAATTTTCCTATTAAACTAGGAATTCCTTTCTTTGTTTTTTTGAGACAGGGTCTTGCTCTGTCACTCAGGCTGCAGTGTAGTGGCATGATCATGGCTCACTGCAACCTCAATGTCCTGGGCTCAGGCAATCCTCCCACTTCAACCCCCTGAGTAGCTGGGAGCGCAGGTGTGCACAACCATGTCTATTTTTTTTTTTTTTAAGAGAGACAGGGACTTGCTATGCTGCCCAAGCTGGTCTTCAAGTAGTGGCCTCAAGCTATCTTCCCACCTCTGCCTGTCAAAGCACTGGGATTACAGACATGAGCCACCGCAGTTGGCCAGAATGGGAGGATTGAAGCCAGAGAATTGTTTTTCTGCTGCTTCGAGAAAGTAAACTGTTGTTGTGAAGAGGGCCACATGGCAGGAAATAGAAGGTAGCCTCTAGGATCAGAGGGTCTCACCTACAGCCATAAGGAACTGAATTCTCTAATATCCAGTAAATTTGGAAGAGGACCTAGAGCCTCAAATGAGATCGCAGTCTCAGCTAACACCTTGATTTCTGCCTTGTGAGACTCTGAATAAAGAAGCTAGCTAAACCATACCTGGACTCCTGACCCAGGTAAACTATGAGGTATTAATAGTATGTGGATGTTACTTTAAACCATTAAGTTTGTGATAAATTGTTACTCAGCAATAGAAAACTAATACAGTAACTTTGCTTTTCCTCTTACTCTTTTTGGAAAGTAGGTGTACATTCTGGTACAGGAGTATTCCGTATGTGCAAGTGGACAGGGCGACACAGTCTACAGCATTATTCAGATATGTGAATGGTATTCACTATAAAGAGTAGTTCAGTGAATATAGAGTAAACTCAATGAAATGTTAAAAACTAATCACCTTGCTGAAGTAATGTCTGAGGAAAATTAGTAATCTGTGGCTCACAACTCCTTTGCTTTAAATCAAGAACTCATAATGTTTCAGGACTATACTACTACTGTATTCTATCCTACTCCCTATCCGTTCTGAAATCCAAGTTAAAAACAGGATTCCAACTTTTAAGTGTTAATGTCTGTTTGACATTATGGCTGCCCCCTCACATGCTCAACATTCTTTTGCCTCAACCTTGGCTTCATCTCTACCTCTTCTCTGGTTCTCCCAAAGATAGGCATTTTCCTTTCATTTATATAGCTATTATTTCAAACTCAGTTTCATGCCTGGGGCGTTTTGTCACTTTCTCTCTTAGAGTTGTAAAACTTATCTTTCTGCAAAAGAAATATTTTATATGCCACATTCTAATAAGATGTTTTAGACTATCAGGCATAGTTTTGTAGTTACTGAGTCTGAAAAAAATAAGAAAATCTTTATTTTCTCAAATATCCATTCTCATTGGTTTCTCCCTAGATTTTGGTTTTTGTGACTGCCATCTCATGTACTTTTCTATGTAGAAAATAACTCTTTGAGGTATGTCATCATGTCCTTCTGGAGAACTTTACCTAACCAAATGCAAACTCCTTGACCAAGAACGCCTGTAAAGTCAACTCTGGGTATATTTGCAAGATTGTCCTTTAATTTGTGCTCCAAAGACAGAAGATAATACTATTCTGATATGATGAGGCTTTAAAAAATAAGCTGCCACATAAAAGGTATGCTGCCCTTACATGTTCCAGTCAATGTATTTCCTTTTTTTTTTTTTTTTTTTGAGACAGAGTCTGGCTCTGTCCCCCAGGCTGCAGTGCAGTGGCACCATCTCGGCTCACTGCAAGCTCTGCCTCCCGGGTTCATGCCATTCTCCTGCCTCAGCCTCCCGAGTAGCTGGGACTATAGGCGCCCGCCACCACGCCCGGCTAATTTTTTTGTATTTTTAGTAGAGACAGGGTTTCACTATGTTGGCCAGGATGGTCTCGAACTCCTGACCTCGTGATCCGCCCACCTCGGCCTCCCAAAGTGCTAGGATTACAGGCTTGAGCCACCGCGCCCGGCCCCAGTCAATGTATTTCTTTAAACGTTTTTTGATTGTAAAAACATAGCAGAAAAATCAAGTGGAGAAAGATGCACGGTTGTTCAAAAACAACCTTTTCTCTTTTCTTTTCTTTCTTTCTTTTTTTTTTTTTTTTTTTTTTTACAGCTTCAAAACTAGTAAGGAAATGGAAATGTCAGAACACAGTAGCTGGGTTGCTAAGGTGTGTGGAACAAAATAAGACATCTATGCATTGAAAGGGAGATTGTCATGTAGAAAGACAATGAAATTCATCCCATTAATGGAAATATGTAATTAAGAAGCTGCTGGTGTCAGTCTGTAGTGAGAACCCTGGCTTGGGCTCTTGCCTCCTATAGAGTGGTAGTCTTGTCAATGTCTTCTGGCTCCTTGTGGGGGTGGCACAGATACAAGTGCAAAGAGGAAATCTGCCTCCCCACTTTCATGGAATCTTACAGTTTGAGACTACATTCCAAGGTATGTGAATAAGTAGAAAAGCATGACATTTTCTTCTTGAAATGTAATCTTTATGACTTCAATTAGTAACTACGTATCAGAGATAAATGGTTTGCCGTATACCTTATTGCTGTTAATTTTGCTACTACATAGTACGTATGTATGATGATGCTTTCTCTAGCACTTGTGTAGGTTTTTATAGTATATATCTATATTGCTTCGCATACATTATCTAATTTTGATTTTCATTCTCAAAACAACACTGCGAAGTTAATATAATCTGCAGGGCAGGTATTATTACCCCAAATGAGGAAACTGAGGCTCACAAAAAATAAGTAGCTTGCATAAAGTCAGATGGCTACCAACATTGAAGGAAGATAGATGTTTAGTCTTAATGAAGAACCTCAGTAATACATATATACACCCATTTTCCTCACATACTTGCATATACATGTATACACCCCTTTCTTGCCTCTTGTTTGGCAAACTAAACACATTTCTTTTGTGGCCGGGCAAATCCTGATGATGACTGGGTTAGCTATCCTCTTGAAAAAGGCATTGCCTGTGATCTGGACTCAGGTCCAGATCAGATCAGAGCTTTCCGAGTTTCTTGACTTTTGTGTGAATCAATTTAGTACTGTTACCGAGATTCTACATACAGGAAAGAAGAAACAAAATGAATCACTTCATTCTCCCATCTTTCTCCTCAACCATATAGCCATCCATTATCCAACCATTTCACTATGTTCTAAACACTGAGCTAAGAGCTGAAAATAAAACTTTAAAGAAAAACAATTGGATTCGTGCTTCAGGGAACTTATAGTTAAGGACTGCTTTTTTTTTTTTTTTCTCTAAATGAGCCTACAAGAAATAAGACAGAAATATAATGATTTTGTGAATGATCTTCTGTGCATTTTCTGCTTCCCAACAGAAGTATCCCTAACAGCTGAGCACTATAAACTCAGCTCCTAAGGGTGAGGGGTGAGGCATTTCTTTGAAGACTCATGTTTTGCCTGAAAGATTAATGCAAAAATATGTATTCTATTCTACAATATGTGTGCGCTTATTTTGATAACCATTTCCTCTCCCTCAGTATCTAATAAAATTGGTGATCCAGGAAGTTCTCTATGTTTATCCTATGGTATCAAGTCATTTCTAGTGTATTTCTAGGGGTGCCTGTGCCTCAGCTTAAGTTGCTTTATAACTTACATCCCAGGTCACTTCTCATTGTAATCTTGTATGGGCCTCATATGAGTAAAGTCCTAGATTCTGGATCCATCACTATCTACTCTTGCCAGTATTTCTAACCAATCTCCATGCCCCACCCCTTTCCTGCTTATTTTTCACAAGAGGCAAACACAATTAATTTTTTCTTTATTGTAAATAATAATAATGACTCTTAGTCCTTAGTATATGGCTGGTACTATGTACTCTGTGTTTCATACACATGTTTCCTTTAGTCTTAAAATCCGGCTCATGGGGTAAACACTATTATAATCTCCATCTTCCAGATGAGGAAAGTGAGACTTAGAGGTTAAGTACATTTTAGGATAAAGTAGGGCATTTCGATAAATGTTTCAAATGTGTTTCTGGTCTCTGAGGACTACACTCCCAGGCTGCTGGGGATACATAATACCCTTTCTTTACCATAGGAGCACTTGGGTAGAATATTTGCAGAAACAATAAACTGGCTGATATTTAAAGTTCTCTTCAGCTCTGACATTCTATAATTTCATTGACCCTCTTTGCATTTAATTATGTTGATTTTTCTTTCTACCCCTTGCTTA
The DNA here is from genome assembly GCF_006542625.1 of Nomascus leucogenys. NCBI lineage: Eukaryota > Metazoa > Chordata > Mammalia > Primates > Hylobatidae > Nomascus > Nomascus leucogenys. Next base: position 123,323,075 of record NC_044406.1, read on the forward strand.
GCTAAAAATATACCCCTTCTTTGTCCATGCACAGGAGATGGACGATTGAATAGAGAGCACCATAACAAATCCTTGTGATTATTCAGATGTCACTCTAAAATATTTATCATCTTGGTAAATCTAAAGCCATCACAACAGCTCATATGCAACAATGAATATCATACTAACACCACTAAAATAGATATAGCCGAGAATGATGCTTGTTAAGCTCATAATGATTCCGTTCTCAAAGGACTTGCAATTCATCTCCTTTATGCTGCTTGATTGCCTACTGCATCCTGCAGGTTTGGGTAGATTCCTCTTTGGTCTCATGTAATACACGATATTCACAAACTACGATGCAGCTCTCATCATGCCAATCAAGAATGCAAATGGAGAGCTAGCTGACGGTGTGATCTGAATTTTCAGCTTGTTTAGAAGGCTATAAACATAGGGAGAATATGGATCTGCTGTGTAATGGCTTAAAAGTAATCAGACTTTTCATTCAAATTAAGTCAGAAAAGGTTATTTCAATATTTCTTATACTTTTCATTTAACAAGATTTTTCTTAAATTGGTAAGTTACTTACTGAAGAATACCTACAACTTTTTAAATGAAAAAATGAGTTATTAGAATTATTTTATTTGAAAACTTTCTAAACATAAGGTTATAATAATTAGACAGTATTCTGACCTTTAATGATCTGTGCTATACATTCTGCAGAATGGCCATGGACACTGGTTCTCTTTTTAATGTTGAGTTAGCTAGGAAACTAGGAATAATGTTATTCCTAGATTATCAATTGCCATGGACTTGGGAAATGATGAAAATAACAAAATCTAAGCTAGGTCGAATAAAAAGTTATTTCTCTTTGGTGATTCAGCCTCATATGCTCATGTTGTAAATCTGAATTCTCTTTGTGTAGCAGATGTGGGATGTACTGACCCAATGACATGCCTGAAAGTTGCTTTTTAGAACAATCCCTGAGGATAGATTTGTTTATGTATCATTGGTCTCTCTCAGAAACAGACTGTATGATATCCAAATTGATAACCTCTTGGGCCACATAATGTGGGCGCCTGTCTGCAAATTTAATTATTGCCTCAAGGGCTAAAGCAGGACTTTGCCAAATTATTTGTTTCCTTCTTTCAGAATCTTCCTCTTCATATCCTTAGCTTGTCTTTTGACTTTCTAGTATTCAGAAACAATTTTTTTTTTAAATTTTTTGTTGCATCCCGATAATTTTCTGATGAAATCTCTACTGTTTCTCCTACCAGGATCAACTTTGTTGTTTGGGCAATTTTTATAATTCACACCATTGTGGTTTAAAATAAGAATTTACATTATTCGTTTTTATTTTTTCATATTTATTTTTATTTTTATGTTTTTAGAGACAGGGTGTCGCTCTGTCACCCAGGCTGGAGTGTAGTGGGGCGAACATAGCTCACTGCAGCCTCTGACTCCTGGGCTCCAGCAGTCTTCCCACCTCAGCCTCCCGAGTAAGTAGGTCTGTAGGTATGCGCCACTATTACCAGCTAATTTTTAATTTTTCCTAGAGACAGTGTCTTGCTATGGTTGCTCAGGAGAGTCTCAAACTCCTGACCTCATGTAATCCTTGCAAAGCACTGGGATTACAGGCATGAGCCACTGTGGCTGGCTGCAATAGGTTTTTGACAAAGGCATCTTTATCGCTTAATGACATATGGTGCCTTTATCTGAATTGGAAAAAGGCCTCCTCCCCACAGACACATCCCCCTGCAAAGGTGCATGGCTTGGTGAATGGTGGAAGGACTGTGGATTTCAGCTTCCATTTGCCATCTCCACTAGTGTTCTTGTGCACTGAACAACCTGTGTGTTGTGTATGTACTAATTGTTACGAGGTAACTTGTGCTCTGTGCATCTAACACCAGACCAGAGTTTTCGCTAAGCCTTCACTAAATGTTTCACTTTGAATAGAGATTCAGTCACCTGTAACAAAGACAAAGAATGATCTCGTTTCTGCTCTCTTACAATTGAGTACTGAACACTTCAAATTTCTCATAAAATATTTTCTGCTAAGCATTTCACATTTTAAATAAAGCCCTGGCCCAAAGACTGAGTTCATGTCTAGGAGGGAGATCATAATGATTGCTGCAGATGAGAAGTATTCTCATTCTCTAGCACTGCAATGATTCTCTTCCTATAAACTTTTATTTTTATAAAATAGCCCCTTCTCTAAATATATTAAACATGAGAAGCAATTTTTTAAAAACTCTGGGTTTATTCATTGAATTTATGAATATTAGGTAAACATGTAACACCTCAAAAAATCTGAAATTACTGTATGTTACAATCATCAAAGGTTTTAAGGTTTTATCCCATGTAAGTCTGCAGCGGGAGGAACAATCAACCACACTTTTTTTTGGCTACATAGAATTCTCATCAATGGAATCATCTGTATCTGCTAGGGTAGCAGTTGACAAGCATAGTCCAGTTTCATCAACCTTCCAGGATAAACTAGGATAACATGTTTTCAGGACTGATCTCATTCAAGAATTGTACATCCTAGCCAATCACCCCCCGCCCCCAAAAAAAAGAAAAGAAAAGGAAAGAAAAGAAAAAGTTCCTAGACTTTCTTTTGCTCTACTTTCAACTGATAGAACCACATACGGACACATAAATGTCGGAATAATGGGGAAGAGCCTTAGAAATGATGGAACCAAATGTCCTTAGTTTACAAAGGAGGCAACTAAAACCTAGTGAGGAAAAGTGTCTTACCCAAAGTCACACACAAAAAAGGAGGGTGACCTTAGAACTCAAGTCTCCAGTTTCCCTATTCAAGGCTGGTTGGCTGTTTGGATGAAGAATTCCCAGGCATTAAAAATCTAAGTTAAGGGGGCAGGGTTGGCTGATAAGATGGCTGAATAGGAACAGCTCTGGTCTGCAGCTCCCAACGAGATCAACACAGAAGGTGGGTGATTTCTGTATTTCCAAATGAGGTACCCAGCTCATCTCATTGGGACTGGTTAGACAGTGGGTGCAGCACAGAAAGGGGGAGCTGAAGGAGGGTGGGGCATCCCCTCACCCAGGAAGTGCAAGGGGTCGGGGAACTCCTTTTCCTAGCTAAGGGAAGCTGTGAGGGACTGTGCCATGAAGAACGGTGCATTCCAGCCAAGACACTATGCTTTTCCCACGGTCTTTACAACCCACAGACCAGGAGATTCCCTTGGGTGCCTACACCACTAAGGCCCTGGGTTTCAAGCAAAAAACTGGGTGGATGTTTGGGCAGACACCAAGCTAGCTGCAGGAGTTTTTTTTTTCATACCCCAGTGGCCCCTGGAACACCAGTGAGACAGAACCACTCTCTCCTCTGGAAAGGGGGCTGAAGCCAGGGAGCCAAGTGTTCTAGCTCAGTGGATCCCACCCTCATGGAGCCCAGCAAGCTAAGATCCACTGGCCTGAAATTCTCACTGCAAGTGCAGCAGTCTGAAGTCGACCTGGGACGTTCAAGCTTGGTGGGGGGAGGGGCATCTGCCATTACTGAGGGTTGAGTAGGCGGTTTTCCCCTCACAGTGCAAACAAAGCCACCTCAAAGTTCCAACTGAGAGGAGCTCACCGCAGCTTGCAAAGCTGCTGTAGCAGGGCATCTTGAAAGAAAGGCAGCAGCCCCAGTCATGGGCTAATAGATAAAACTCCCATCTCCCTGAGACAGAGCACCTGGGGAAAGGGGTGGCTGCAGGTGCAGCTTCAGCAGACTTAAACGTTGCTGCCTGCTGGCTCTGAAGAGAGCAACGGATCTCCCAGCACAGTGCTTGAGTTCTGCTAAGGGACAGACTGCCTGCTGAAGTGTGTCCCCGACCCCTATGCCTCCTGACTGGGAGATACCTCCCAGCAGGTGTCAACAGACACCTCATACAGGAGAGATCTGGCTAGCATCTGGCAAGTGCCCCTCTGAGATGAAGCTACCAGAGGAAGGAACAGGCAGCAATCTTTGCTGTTCTGCAGCCTCCACTGGTGATACCCAGGCAAACAGCGTCTGGAATGGACCTCCAGCAAATTCCAGCAGATCTGCAGGAGAGGGGCCTGCCTGACTGTTAGAAGGAAAACTAACAAACAGAAAGGAATAGCATCAACATCAACAAAAAGGACGTCCACACAGAAACCCTGTTCGAAGGTCACCAACATCAAAGACCAAAGGTAGATAAATCCACGAAGATGAGGAAAAACCAGCACAAAAAGGCTGAAAATTCCAAAAACCAGAATGCCTCTTCTCCTCCAAAGGATCACAACTCCTTGCCAGCAAGTGAACAAAACTGAACAGAGAATGAGATTGACAAATTGATTGAAGTAGGCTTCAGAAGGTGGGTAATAGCAAACTACTCTGAGCTAAAGGAGAATGTTCTAACTTAATGCAAGGAAGCTAAGAACCTTGAAAAAAGGTTAGAGGAATTGCTAACTAGAATAACCAGTTTAGAGAAGAACATAAATGACCTGATGGAACTGAAAAACACAGCATGAGAACTTTGTGAAGTATACACAAGTATCAATAGCTGAATGGATCAAGCAGAAGAAAGGATATGAACAAAACCTCCAAGAAATATGGGACTATGTGAAAAGACCAGACCTATGTTTGATTGGTACCTGAAAGTGACAGGTAGAATGGAACCCAGTTGGAAAACACTCTTCAAGATATTATCCAGGCGAACTTCCCCAACCTAGAAAGATAGGCCAACATTCAAATTCAGGAAATACAGAGAATGCCACAAAGATACTCCTCCAGAAGAGCAACCCTAAGACACATGATCGTCAGATTCACCAAGGCTGAAATGAAGAAAAAAATGTTAAGGGCAGTCAGAGAGAAAGGTCAGGTTGCCCACAAAGGGAAGCCCATCAGACTAACAGTGGATATCTTTGCAGAAACCCTACAAGCCAGAAGATGGGGGGTCGGGGTGGGGGGAGTAGGGGGCAATATTCAACATTCTCAAAGAAAAGAATTTTCAACCCAGAATTTCATATCCAGCCAAACTAAGCTTCATAAGTGAAGGAGAAATAAAATACTTTACAGGCAAGCAAATGCTGAGAGATTTTGTCATCACCAGGCCTACCTTACAAGAGCTCCTGAAGGAAGCACTAAATATGGAAAAGAAAAACCCATACCAGCCACTGCAAAAACATACCAAATTATAAAGTCCATTGGCACTATGAAGAAACTGCATCAACTAACAGACAAAATAACCAGCTAGCATCATAATGACAGGATCAAATTCACATGTAACAATATTAACCTTAAATAGAAATGGGCTAAATGCCCCAATTAAAGGACACAGACTGGCAATTGGATAGAGTCGAGACCCATAGGTGTGCTGTATTCAGGAGACCCATCTCATGTGCAGAGACACACATAGGCTCAAAATAAAGGGAGGGAGGAATATTTACCGAGGAAATGGAAAGTGAAAAAAAAGCAGGGGTTGCAATCCTAGTCTCTGATAAAACAGGGTTTAAGCCAACAAAGATCAAAAAAGACAAAGAAGGGCATTACATAATGGTAAAGGGATCAATGCAACAAGAAGAGCTAAGTATCCGAAATATATATGCATTCAATACAGGAGCACCCAGATTGATAAAGCAAGTTCTTAGAGACCTACAAAGAGACTTAGACTCCCACACAATAATAGCGGGAGACTTTAATATCTGGCTGTCAATATTAGACAGATCAACAAGGCAGCAAATTAACAATGATATTCAGGACTTGAACTCAGCTCTGGACCAAGCAGAACTAATAGACATCTGTAGAACTCTCCACCCCCAAATCAACAGAATATACATTCTTCTCAGCACCACATTGCACTTATTCTAAAATTGACCACATATTTGGAAGTAAAACACTTCTCAGCAAATGCAAAAGAACAGAAATCATAACAAACAGTCTCTCAGACCACAGTGCAATCAAATTAGAACTCAGGATTAAGAAACTCACTCAAAACTGCACAACTACATGGAAACTGAACAACCTGCTCCCGAATGACTACTGGGTAAATAACAAAATGAAGGCAGAAATAAATAAGTTCTTTGAAACCAATGAGAACAAAGACACAATGTACCAGAATCTCTGGGACACAGCTAAAGCAGTGTTAAGAGGGAAATCTATAGCACTAAATGCCCACAGGAGAATGCTGGAAAGATCTAAAATCAGCACCCTAACATCACAATTAAAAGAACTAGAGGGCCGGGCATGGTGGATCATGCTTGTAATCCCAGCACCTTGGGAGGCTGAGGTGGGTGGATCACGAGGTCAGGAGTTTGATACCAGCCTGGCCAACACAGTGAAACACCATCTCTACTAAAAATACAAAAATTAGCTGGGCATGATGGCAGGCATCTGTAATCCCAGCTACTCAGGAGGTTAAGGGAGGAGAATTACTTGAACCCAGGAAGCAGACATTGCAATGAGCCGAGATCATGCCATTGCACTCCAGCCTGGGCGACAGAGCTAGACACCATCACGGGAAAAAAAAAAAAAAAAGAAAAGAACTAGAGAAGCAGGAGAAAACAAATTCAAAAGCTGACAGAAGACAAGAAATAACTAAGATCAGAGCCAAACTGAAGGAGATAGAGACAAGAAAAACCTTCCAAAATTCAATGAATCCAGGAGCTGGTTTTTTGAAAAGATTAACAAAATAGATAGGCTGATAGTCAGGCTAATAAAGAAGAAAAGAGAGAAGAATCAAATAGACACAATAAAAAATGATAAAGGGGAGATCACCACTGATCCCACAGGAATACAAATTACCATCAGGGAATACTATAAACACCTCTACACAAATAAACTAGAAAATCTAGAAGAAATGGGTAAATTCCTGAACATATACACCCTCCCAAGACAAAACCAGGAAGAAGTCGAATCCCTGAATAGACCAATAACAAGTTCTGAAATTGAGGCAGTAACTAATAGTCTACCAACCAAGAAAAGCCCAGTACCAGATGGATTCACAGCCGAATTGTACCAGAGATACAAAGAGGAGCTGGTACCATTCCTTCTGAAATTATTCCAAACAATAGAAAAAGAGGGACTCCTCCCTAACTCATTTTATGAGGCCAGCATCATCCTGATACCAAAACCTGGCAGAGACAAAACAAAAAAAGAAAATTTCGGGCCAATATCCCTAATGAACATCAATGCTAAAATCCTCAATAAAGTACTGGCAAACCAAATTCAGCAGCACATCAAAAAGCTTATCCACCACGATCAAGTCGGCTTCATCCCTTGGATGAAAGGCTGGTTCAACATATGCAAATCAATACATGTAATCCATCACATAGACAGAACCAATGACAAAAACCACATGATTATCTCAATAGATACAGAAAAGGCCTTTGATAAAATTCAATACCCCTTGATGCAAAAAACTCTCAATAAACTAGGTATTGATGGAACGTATCTCAAAATAATAAGAGCTATTTATGACAAGCCCACAGCCAATATCATACTGAATGGGCAAAAGCTGGAAGCATTCCCTTTGAAAACCGGCAAGACAAGGATGCCCTCTCTCAGCACTCCCGTGTAACATAGTATTGGAAGTTCTGGCCAGGGCAATCAGGCAAAAGAAGGAAATAAAGGGTAGAGAAGAAGAGAAGAGAGGAAGAGAGGAGGTCACATTCTCTCTATTTGCAGATGACATGATTGTATATTTAGAAAACCCCATTGTCTCAGCCCCAAATCTCCTTAAGTTGATAAGCAACTTCAGCAAAGTCTCAGGATACAAAACTAATGTGCAAAAATCACAAGCATTCCTATATACCAATAATAGACAAGCAGAGAGACAAATCATGAGTGAACTCCCATTCCCAATTGCTACAAAGAGAATAAAATATCTAGGAATACAACTTGCAAGGGATGTGAAGGACCTCTTCAAGGATAACTACAACCACTGCTCAAGGAAATAAGAGAGGACACAAATGAATGGAGAAACATTCCATGCTCATGAATAGGAAAAAATCAATATTGTGAACATGGCCATACTGCCCAAAGTAATTTAGAGCTTCAATGCTATTCCCATCAAGCTACCATTGACTTTCTTCACAGCATTATAAAAAACCACTTTTAATTTCATATGGAACCAAAAAAGAGCCCGTATAGCCAAGACAATCCTAAGCAAAAAGAACAAAGCTGGAGGTATCATGCTACCTGACTCCAAACTATGCCGCAAGGCTACAGTATCCAAAAGAGCATGGTACTGGTACCAAAACAGAAATGTAGACCAATGGGGTAGAACAGAGGCCTCAGAAATAACACCACACATCTACATCCATCTGATCTTTGACAAACCTGACAAAAACAAGCAATGGGGAAAGGATTCCCTATTTAATAAATGGTGTTGGGAAAACTGGCTAGCCGTATGCAGAAAACTGAAACTGGAACCCTTCCTTACAACTTATACAAAAATTAACTCAAGATGAATTAAAGACTTAAACGTAATACCTAAAACCATAAAAGCCCTAAAAGAAAACCTAGGCAATACCATTCAGGACATAGGCATGGGCACAGACTTCATGACTAAAACACCAAAAGCAACGGCAACAAAAGCCAAAATTGACAAATAGGATCTAGTTAAATTAAAGAGCTTCTGCATGGTAAAAGACACTATCATCAGACTGAACAGGCAACCTACAGAATGGGAGCAAATTTTTGCAATCCATCTGACAAAGGGCTAATATCCAGAATCTACAAGGAACTTAAAAAATTTACAAGAAAAAAAACAAACAACCTCATCAAAAAATGGGCAAATGATATGAACAGTCACTTAGCAAAAGAAGACATTTATGTGGCCAAGAAACATATGAAAAAAAGCTCATCATCACTGGTTATTAGAGAAATGCAAATTAAAATCACCATGAGATACTGTCTCATGCCAGTTAGAATGGCGATCATTAAAAAGTCAGGAAACAACAGATGCTAGAGAGGATTTGGAGAAATAGGAATGCTTTACGCTGTTGGTGGGAGTGTAAATTAGTGGAAGACAGTGTGGCGATTCCTCAAGGATCTAGAACCAGAAATACCATTTGGCTCAGCAATCCCATTACTGGGTATATACCCAAAGGATTATAAATCATTCTACTGTAAAGACACATGAACATGTATGTTTATTGCAGTACTACTCACAATAGCAAAGACTTGGAGCCAACCCAAATGCCCATCAATGATAGACTGCATTAAGAAAATGTGACACATATAGACCATAGAATATTATACAACCATAAAAAAGGATGAGTTCATGTCCTTTGCAGGGACATGGATGAAGCTGGAAACCATCATTCTCAGCAAACTAATACAGGAACAGGAAACCAAACACTGCATGTTCTCAGTCATAAGTGGGAGTTGAACAATGAGAATGCTATCGGGGGAACCCACCCCCAATATATCAACATACGTTCTTTGTATTTTCCCTAAGTGTTGGTTGGCTGAGAAATAAAGAGAAAGAGTACAAAGAGAGGAATTTTACAGCTGGACCTCTGGGGGTGACATCACAGATCGGTAGGACCATGATGCCCACCTGAGTCGCAAAACCAGCAGGTTTTTATTAAGGACTTCAAAAGGGGAGAGGGTGTACGAACAGGGAGTAGGTCACAAAGATTACATGCTTCAAAGGGCAAAAAGGAGAACAAAGATCACATGCTTCTGAGGCCAATAAAGATCATAAGGCAAAGGGCAAAGCAAAGATCACAAGGCAAAGGGCAAAATAAAAAACACCTGATAAGGGTCTGTGTTTAGCTGTGCACGTATTGTCTTGAAAAACATCTTAAACAACAGAAAACGGGTCAAGAGTAGAGAACCGGTGTGACCTCAAATTCAACAGGGGTGCATTTTTTCCCCACCCTAATAAGCCTGAGGGTACTGCAAGAGACCAGGGCGTATTTCAATCCTTATCTCAACCACATAAGACAGACATTCCCAGAGCGGCCGTTTATAGACCTCCCCCGAGGAATGCATTCCTTCCCCAGGGTATTAATTATTAATATTCTTTGCTGGGAAAAGAATTTAGTGATATCTTACCCACTTGCATGTACATTTATAGGCTCTCTGAATGAAGAAAAATATGGCTCTATTCTGCCCGACCCCGCAGGCAGTCAGACCTTATGGTTGTCTTCCCTTGTTCCCTAAAATCGCTGTTATTCTGCTCTTTTTCAAGGTGCACTGATTTCATATTGTTCAAACACACATGTTTTACAATTGATGTGTACAGTTAGATACAATTATCACGGTGGTCCTGAGGTGATATACGTCCTCAGCTTATGAAGATAACAGGATTAAGAGATTAAAGTAAGACAGGCATAAGAAATTATAAGAGTATTATTTGTGAACTGATAAATGTCCATATTAAAATGGAATCTTCACAGTTTATGTTCAGAGATTGCAGTAAAGACAGGCGTAAGGAATTATAAAAGTATTAATTTTGGGAACTGATATGTGTCCATATTAAAATGAAATCTTCACAATTTATGTTCCTCTGCTGCGGCTCCAGCTGGTCCCTCCGTTCAGGATCCCTGACTTCCCACAACAGAACACAGGGACACAGGGAGGGGAACATCACACACTGGGGCCTGTTGGGGTGTGAGGGGGGTAGGGGAGGAATAGCATTTGGAAAAATATCTAATGTAGATAATGGGCTGATGGGTGCAGCAAACCACCATGGCACATGTATACCTATGTAACAAACCTGCACATTCTGCACATGTATCCCAAAATGTAAAGTATAATAACAATAAAAAAAAATCCAAGTTAAGGACTAGTTTAACATCCTGGTTTAGTGGTGTTGCTAATGGGGTGGGAATTAGGAGAATGTTACAGTCCTGTCCTATCCTTTGATATACACAATTGATATTTATACAACTTCACAAAAGTTTTAAACAAACTGTGCTCCATCTTTCCACTTCTCATCAGAATGCCACTCCTAAGCCCCTCCTGTATAATAATTATAGCACCATCCTAGCCTCACAGTTCCTGGATTATCTCATTCTAAATTCCTCCCTATTTACTCTACCTTTGTTACTCATCAATGTGCCTATACCCAGGGTTTCTCACCCTTGGCACTATTGACATATGGGGCTTGATATTTCTTTGCTGTGGGGGACTGCCCTGTGCATTTTAGGATATTTAGCAGCATCTCTGGCCTCCACCCACTAGGTGCCAGTAATACCCTCCTCCATCTCCATATATTGCAAAATGTCCTCTGCAGGACCAAGTTCACCCTGACTGAGAACCACTGGGCTATACCTTATCATCCTAGGCCTGTCTGAGAACGAAGCCAATATTTTTTGTATATTCCAACTAGAAGTGTGTGTGTGTGCATGTGTGTGTGTGTGCACATGTGCATGCAACATGCATGCATACACAGGGATGTATGGCATGGCTTAAGTTTATTTGGGGTTCTGCTACTTTTAACCAAAATAGTCTTGACTAGCATACTGCAAAGGGATAAAAATAATTAAAAAAAAAAAGAGTGCACAATATTCTTAAATATTAAATTCGAACTTCTTTTGCCTTGTATGCTCTAGTATAAGGGCTGTAAAATGATAACGAAGATATTTTCTTCAAATGCAAAATTTATAAAGTTTTTTCTCTTTGGTGTATTTTAATTTTTTAATGTTTCATGCATTATAAAAATAAAGATGGTAATTTGTCATTAAGTATTTGTCCACAGAAACCAAAAAAAAACAGTTTTATGAAAATGGAAAATGAAAACCATGTGGTGTTATATTCAGGGACTCCCAAGAACACATGCTGATCTGTAAATAAAGATATGTAGAAACAAGAATGTCCTCTACGTAGAAAAATACACAAACCCACAATGAAAACAGATAGCTATTTCGCTTTCTGATCTAAATCTGATGAGCTTAAAAAGAAATATAAATGAGCAGACAGTATGTTTAAAGTAGACAGCTGCTAACAAATCATGATGACACCAAGCTAACCCTAACTACATCAGTTTTAGGGCCAAATTTATATGTTTAAGGAAAAAAAATTCCAAGTCATTTTATAGATAAGACTTTAACTTAAAACTTTTAAAATAGATTACTATTATAGGTTGCTATAAAGATGATTATGAAACCATAATCATGTTTCTCATAATATAAGTAAAAGCTGAATAGGAATTAATTATAATGAATTACTAGATAAAACTTTCAAAAATTTCTTTCTTTAGAAACTCTTAACACAACCTTAGTTTGAAGACCAACTCTGCCCTTACTGCTCTAAGGACTTGAGTAAAAGTGTATATTTTAAATGCATTTTTAAACCTTTACCTTTTTCTATCAAATTAAAGCACATACGTGGGTTTAAAAACCAAATATTATTCAAAGGCTTATAATGAGAAACAGCAGTTCCTTGCCCTATGCCTTATCATTACCCAGTTTTATTTAGTATTTAAAACTTTTATTATGTCTAAAAAATTACACAAGTAATCAAGAATACATTCCCATTGGGAATTAGTCGTCATTCACAAGTACAGAAAGTAAAACGTTCAAGTGCTCCTCTTAAATTTCACTCCCCCATCTCACCCTCCTTCCTGAAATAATCATTGTCATCATTTTGATGTGAATGTATACAAACTTTTCCCTATGAATTTACATACATATGTACCTACAAATTCGTTTGGTTACCTTATTGAGATCATATGATAAAAATGGTTTTGCTATCAATACTTTTTTTACATAATAATATGCTTTGGAGACCTTTCCATGTCAGTGCATATAGACCTACCTCATTTCTTTTAACCACAAGCTAATGTAGATATATCGTTATTTAACAACTGATGAGCATTTAGATTGTTTCCAACTTTTTACAATTAAAAATAATGCAACAACAAACATCTTTGTCCTTGCGTCTTTGTGTGTACACATATGCTAGGTCCAAACTTTGCATATTTTATATTTTGATAGCAACTGAGAAATATCCCTCCAAAGAGGTAATATTGTTTTATAGGCTTTAAGCAAAAGTGGAAATTTTAGCCAAATCAGACCAAAAAAACTACTATCCTTTTAATATTGCTTTCCCTGATAAGTAGTGAGTTTGTGTACATTTTCACATTTGTGGTTGCCTTTTAAATTTCTTCCTCTCTGAATCTCATAATCACATCATTTCTAACCCTCTCTTAATAATAGGTTCTTTGCCTTTTTCTTAAGATTTTTTTTCATATATTCTAGATCTGAATCTGTTATCATACACGTTGCAAATAATTCTCCCATTCTGACACTTTCCTTTTTAGCACACATCAATTAATTAACAATATAATTAAATTATATAATTTGTTATAAGATCTATCGATTGCACAATTAAAATGTTCATTTTTTTCTTTATAAATTTTTTAAACGTTTAATTTCAGGGGTACATGTGCAGATTTGTTATATAGGTAAACTGTGTGTCACTGAGGAGAGAAGTTTGCTGTGTGGATTATTTCATCACCCAGGTAATAAGAATAGTACTCAATAGGTATTTTTTTCTGATTATCTCCTTCCTCTCACTCTCCACCCTCAAATAAACCCTAGTGTCTGTTGTTCCCTTCTTGGTGTCCATGCGTTCTCGCTGTTTAGCTCCCACTTATAAGTGAGAACATGTGGTATTTGGTTTTCTGTTGCTGCATTAGTTTGCTTAGGGTAATGGCCTCTAGCTCCATCCATGTCACTGCAACGGACATGATGTTGTTCTCTTTTTGGCTGCATAGTATTCCATGGTGTATAAGTACCACATTTTCTTCATCCAGTCTACCATTGATGGGCATTTGGGTTGATTCAGTGTCTTTACTATTGCGAATAGTGCTATGATGAACATATGTGTGTATGTGTCTTTATAGTAGAATGATTTATATTCCTTTGGGTATATATCCAGTACTGGGATTGCTGGGTTGAATGGTAATTCTGTTTTAAGTTCTTTAATGTATTGCTACGCTGATTTTCACAATGGCTGAACTAACATACATCCTACTAGTAGTGTATAAGTGTTGCCTTTTCTCCACAACCTCTCCAGCATCTGTTAATTTTTGGCTTTTTAATAATAGCCATTCTGCTTGACATGAGATGGTATCTGATTGTGGTTTTGATTTGCATTTCTCTAATGATCAGTGATATTGAGCTTTTTTTAAAGGCTTTTTGGCTGCATGTACGTCTTTTGAAAAATGTTTGTTCATGTCCTTTCCCACTTTTTAATGGGGTTGTTTGATTTTTGCTTGTAAATTTATTTAAGTTCCTTATAGATTCTGGATACTAGACCTTTGTTGGATATATAGTTTGCAAATATTTTCTCCTTTCTGTAGGTTTCCTCTTTATTCTGTTGATAGTTTCTTTTGCTGTACAGAAGCTCTTTAATTAGATTCCATTTGTCAATTTTTGTTTTGTTGCAATTGCTTTTGGCATTTTTGTTATGAAATCTTTGCCAGTTTCTATGTCCAGAGTGTTATTTCCTAAGTTATCTTCCCAAGTTTTTATAGTTCTAGGTTTCACTTTTAAGTCTTTAAATCTTTATGGATTATTGATTTAAATGTTGCTAAAAGGTCTTCCTCACCCTATGATAAAAATATCCTTCTAAATTTTCTTCTTAGAACTTAGTACAGTATTCAATTATGTCATTGACATTGTGTTCTTTAATCCATCTGTAATTTATTTTTTATGTGTGGTATCAATTAGAATGTGAACTTAATTTTTTTCTAATATGAAGTAAGTTATCTCAATATTACTTAATGCATTGTTTCCCTTATAATTTGAAGTGTCACTTTTTCCCTCTATTAGATGTCCTGGCTCTCTGTTTTGTCTTATTGATGTACTTGTCCATTTTAATTACTATAACTTATTTTAGCCTTATAGGATATTTTAATATCTGATGGAGCAACCTATCATTGTTCTTTTTTGTCCACTTAAAAATAATTTTTATGTATTTTTACTTTCTCAGTTGAATATAAAATTAGTTTGCCAAGTTGCACAAAACATCCTGTTGAAATGATGTTTTTCATTGCATTGTATTTATAGGCTAATTTTGGGAGAAATGGCATCTCTAAAATATTGTTTTTCCAGCCTGTATCATAGTATAACTCTCTGTAGATATTTTTTGTCTTGTTATGTCCTTTATTTAAATGTTACTGATATAAAGTGTTTGCCTCTGGACTCTGCAATGCCAGTGGATTTCCTTCTTCTATGGACTGAGGCTTTTGTCAAACAGTCTATTATACATATCTAACATGACAACAATTTTAGAAGTTGTGACCAGGTGGGACATATGCAAACAATAAGAGATATATCATGACTTGCCTATCAAATGGCCACTATAAAGTGCTGTTGGTTATAAAATTCTTTCTGATTTCAGAGATGTTAGAATGTGAAAAATAGACATATAGAATTAATGAAATATAATCAACAAAGGAGTTATCTATATTTTACAGATTTGGTTGACTTCATCTGTGAAGCTATGTGAGTCTTAAGGCTTTTTTAAGGGCAAATATTTGACTAAGTTTTCAGCATCTTCTATGATTTGGGGATTATTCAGGATTTCTATCTTAGAGTCAGTTTTAATAACCATTATGTTTCCCAGAAAGTGGTCTATTTCATTTAAGTTCTCAAATCTATTTACATAAAGTTGTACACAATATGCTCCTAATATTTTTGATATTTCTCTTTGTATTGTTAGTTATGTCCTCTTTCATATTCTGATTTTTTTTTTCTGTATGTGGCATGGGATGGTGGTAGTTTTTTTAGTACATTTGTTATCAATCAAACCAGTAATCAAACGCCACTATCCTTGGTATTTCCTGACATCATTCAGTAATTATTTCTTCTTTCTCAATTCTTCAGAGTTACTTTTTAAATTGAAATTATATTTTTATGAAGTAATATATGTGTTTGATTAAAACATTTTTTAAATTTATATATAATAGTTGTTCATGTTTTTGGAATACGTGTGATATTCTGTAACTGTATACAATTTGTGATGATCAAATCAGGGTAATTTGGATATCCATCACCTCAAACACTTAACTTTTCCCTGTGTTGGGATCATTACAAATATCCTCTAGGTATTTTGACATATACGATACATTATTGTTGACTATAGTTTCCCTAGTATACGTTGAAATATTAGAACTTATTATTTCTATCTGACTGTATTTTTGTACCCCTTAATCAATTTCTCTTCATTCCTCTCCTCCCTCTCCTTTCCAGCCTCTGGTAACCACCATTCTACTCCCATGCTCCATGGGATTCACTTTTTAATTCCCACATATGAGTGAGAAAATGCAATGTTTTGTCTTTCTGTGCCTGGCTTATTTCACTTAACATAATGATCTGCAGTTCCATCCATGCTGTTGCAAATGAGAGGATCTCATTCTTTTTTATGGCTGAATAGTATTCCATTGTGTGTGTATAGATTATGTTTACTTTATCTACTGATCTGTTAATGGACACCTAGGTTGATTCCATATCTTGGCTATTGTGAATAGTGTTGCAATAAACATGGTAGTGCAGATAGCTCTTTGACATATTGATTTCCTTTCTTTTGGATATATACCCAGCAGTGGGATTCCTGGATCCTATGGTAGCTCTATTATTAGATTTTTGGAGAACCGCTATACTGTTTTTCATGATGGATGTACTACCTTACACTCCCACCAACAGTGTACAAGACTTATCTTTTCTCCACATCCTTGCCAGTATTTGTTACTTTTTGTCTTTTTTGTAATAACCATTCTAACTGGAGGGAGATGGCATCCTGTTGTGGTTCAGATTTGCATTTCCTTGATGATTAGTGATGTTGAGGATTTTTTCAGATACTTGTTGGCCATTTGTATGTCTTCTTTTAAGAAATGTCTATTCAGGTCTTTGCCTACATTTTAATCAGATTACTTGTTTGTTTGCTATTAAGATGTTAGAGTGTCTTATGTATTATGTTTACTAATCTCTTGTTGAATGGATAGTTTGCAAATATTTTCTCCCATTCTGTTGGTTATCTCTTCACTTTGTTAATTGTTTCTTTTGCTGTGCAGAAGTATTTTAGCTTGGACAAATCCCATTTGTCTATTTTTGCTTTTGTTGCCTGTGCTTTTATGTTTTACCAAATAAACCTTTGCCAAGACAAATATTCTAACATAGCTTCCTAAATTTTTCTTTTAGTAGTTTCATAGTGGTGGGCTTTACATTGAATGTTTAATCCATTTTGAGTTGATTTTTGTATATGGTGAAAGATGGAGATCTAGTTTCATTATTCTGTGTATCGATATCCAGTTTTCTCAGCACCATTTATTAAAGAGACTGTCTTTTCCTCAAGGGCTGATCTTGCCTTCTTTGTCAAAAATGAGTGTGCTGTAATTGCTTGGGTTTAATTCTGGGTTTTCTATTCTGTTCCATTGGTCTATGTGTCTGGTTTTATGCCAGTACCATGCTATTTTGGTTACTATTGACTTGTCATATAATTTGAAATCGGATAATGTGATGCCTCCAGCTTTGTTCTGTTTGCTCAGGATTGCTTTAGCTATTCGGGGTCTTTTGTGGTTCCATATAATTTTTTTTTTTTTTTTGAGACAGAGTTTTTGCTCTTGTTGCCCAGGCTGGAGTGCAATGGTGCGATCTCGGCTCACCACATCCTCCACCTCCCAGGTTCAAGCGATTCTCCTGCCTCAGCCTTCCCAAGTAGCTGGGATTATAGGCATGTGCCACCAAACCCGGCTAATTTTTTTTTTTTTTTTTTTTTGTATTTTTAGTAGAGATGGGGTTTCTCCCTGTGGGTCAGGCTGGTCTCGAACTCCTGACCTCAGGTGATCCACCCACCTCGGCCTCCCAAAGTGCTGGGATTATAAGCGTGAGCCACCACGCCCAGCCCCATATAAATTTTTGAATTGGTTTTTCTATTTCTGTGAAGAGTGTCATTGGTGTTTTGATAGGGATTGCATTGCATCTATAAATTTCTTTGGCCACCCAAAGACATTTTAATCATATTAATTCTTCAAATCCATGAGCAAGGGATATCATTCCATTTCTTTGTCTGCTCTTCAATTTCTTTCATGAATCAATAGTTTTTTCACAGAGATATTTCAGTTCATTGGTTAAACTTATTTCTAGGTATTTTTTGTAGCTATTGAAATGAGATTGATTTCTTCATTTCTTTTTTAGATTGATTGCTATTTTCATGTAGAAACACTATTGATATTTGCACACTGACTTTGTATTCTATAACTTCCTGAATTCATATTTTCATTCTTTTTTTTTTTTTTTTGAGATGAAGTTTCATTCTTGTCATCCAGGCTGGAGTGCAATGGCACGGTCTCAGCTCACTGCAACCTCCGCCTTCTGGGTTCAAGCGATTCTCGTGCCTCAACCTCCCAAGTAGCTGGGATTACAGGTGCGCACCACCACACCCAGCTAATTTTTGTTTTTAGTAGAGACGGGGTTTTTGACATGTTGGCCAGGCTGGTCTCAAATTCCTGACCTCAGGTGATCCACCTGTCTCAGACTCCCAAAGTGCTGGTATTACAGGCATGAGCCACCTAAACCCACCTGCTTTGTCTTTTCATATAGTTTTTGACTTAAAGTCTATTATATCTGATATAAACATATCTATTCCAGCTCATTTTTTTGGTTTCCATTTCCATGGAATATTGGTTTTACCTTTACTTTCAGTCTATGTGTGTCTTTATAGGTAAAGTGAGATTTGTGTCAGCAGCATATAGTTGAGTCTTTTAAATAAATCCATTCAAGGCCGGGCGTGGTGGCTCATGCCTGTAATCCCAGCACTTTGAGAGGCCAAGGCCGGTGGATCACGAGGTCAGGAGTTTGAGACCAGCCTGACCAACATGGTGAAACCTCGTCTCTACTAAAAATAGAAAAATTAGCCAGGCGTGGTGGTGCATGAGTGTAGTCGCAGCTACTCAGGAGACTGAGGCAGGAGAATCACTTGAACCCGGGATGCGGAGGTTGCAGTGAGCCAAGATCGCGCCACTGAACTCCAGCCTGAGCGACAGAGTGAGGCTCCATCTCAAAAAAAAACACAAAAAACAAAAAACAAAAAAACAAAACAAACAAAAAAATCCATTCAGTGGTTCTAGGTTTTAATTGGAGAATTTAGTCCATTTACCTTCGCTGGTATTATAGATAGATATGGACTTACTACTGCCACTTCATTACTTGTTTTCTAGTTGTTGAATAAGTTTTTCTTTTCTTCTTTTCTTTCTTTCTTTTTTTTGATACAGAGTTTCGCTCTTTCCCCAGAGTGAGTGATTCAACAGATAGTGCAAGGAGGAAGCTGCAGTGCCTTTTTTGGCCTAGTCTTGCAAGTCCCACACCTTCACTTCTGCTTTATCTTTTCTTTAGAAGTAATTCACTAAGGCTGGGCACAGTGGCTCACACCTATAATCCCAGTATTTTGGGAGGCCGAGGTAGGTGGATTGCTTGAGGTCAGGAGTTCAAGATCAGCCTGGCCAACATGGCAAAACCCCGTCTCTCCTTAAATTACAAAAATTAGCCAGGCGTGGTGGCACATGCCTGTAGTCACAACTACCCAGGAGGCTGGGGCAGGAGAATCACTTGAACCTGGGAGGTGGAGGTTGCAGTGGCAGGGGACAGAGTGAGATTCTGTCTGGAAAATAAATAAATAAATAAATAAATAAATAAATAAATAAAGCAAGTCAGTAAGTCCAGCTCACATTCAAGGGAAAAGGGATTAGGTTCTACTTCTTGAAGGGAGAATATTAAAGAATTTGTGGACATACTTTAAAATCACCACACATCAGTAAGCACCAAATCACTAATTCTTAGTATTTTCAGATGAAGTTTTATAAGCTTAAACCCTCCTTTGGATTCTTGAGACAGAGTTTCGCTCTTGTTGTCCAGGCTGGAGTGCAATGGTGTGATCTCGGGTCACTGCAACCTCTGCCTCCTGGGTTCAAGCGATTCCCCTGTCTCGGCCTCCCAAGTAGCTGGGAATACAGGTGCCCGCCACTACACCCAGCTAATTTTTCTATTTTTAGTAGAGACAGGGTTTCACCATGTTGGCCAGGCTGGTCTCGAACTCCTAACCTCAGGTGATCCACCCGCCTCAGCCTCCCAAAGTGTTGGGATTACAGGTATGAGCCACTGTGCCCGGCCAACATAGTCGGTTTTTTTAAACTTTTTTTTTAATTTAAATTTTATAAAAATTTAAAAAATCCATTTTTTGTAATTATTATCTGTGGGGAATTTGTGTGACCTTTTTCTCTGCTATTACAGGAAGTTCTCCCATACTAAATTATTTTAATGTAAGATAGAAACAGTATCAGGGGTGGTCTGAATTTTGCCACCACAAGAGGAAGGAATCCAGCTATTTTTTGTTGATTTGTGGTAATAAGGTAGAATCAGAGACATGGTATAGCTCAGCGTTGAGAAAAGAGCAGAATATACACAAAATGTGTAAGCAATAATAGCATTAGAGAATCAGATTGAAGGACAAATTTGGAATTAGAATCCAAGAGCTTAGGGTGCCAGAGTAGAAGTAAGATTTGATAGAGTCAAGTGTACGAGACAAAGATAAATGGCCTAAGAATACCCATGGTAAGAGCCAGGTTGGGAAGAGAGTGCTCTTCATAAATTCTGACTCCTAAACTGGAGTCATTGAGCTGTAGAGGCAGACACCTGGGAAGCATCAAGGAGAGGACCTTGGGGGTCTTTTAGTACCAGGCCTGACCTGGTGGCACCCCCTTTTCTTCCTGACCCAATGCTGCAAATTAACTTTTATGGCTGCTTCCATTAAGTTTCTTAGCACCATCATTTTGAATCTCAATACAAATCAGTCATCTGCATCCACTCACTTCAGTAATCACTGGGCCAGAGATAGAGGTTCTTTTAAAAAATCTTTGATTTCTATATGAAGCATTGCCAGATGATCTAATATTTTTATGGGAAGAATATATCCCTGCTCAATAGCTTTAGCAGAATAATAATAGCCACTATGAGGTGCCAGGTATTGTTTAAGGCACTCTGTGAAGTCTGTCTATCTTATTGAAAACACTGCACACTTAACTTCTACTAAAATGACAACTGGATGCCATAAATTCTGAAGCACAGACCTCAGAAACACAACAGACTAGGACCCCAATATGTGCTCAGTACTAACCAATTTCCCCAGATACCTACAAACCAACCAATTATACACTCAGCTTTCCTAGTATAGAACTGAGATAATTTGCAATTTTGGCTTTAAGAACCCTAGCCCACTTCCATCCCTTTAGTGTAAATCACAGAACATGACATCTGCCTAAGACTGAGGTTTTTGTCTAACAGTAAGACACTTACCACTCAGTCTTTGGCCGTTGAGTTCCTATTTTCTTTTTAACATGTTCAAAGCTCTTCCCAATCATAACTCATTTAATATTCACAACAGTCTTGTGAGACAAGTATGCTGTACAATTATTATCCCAGATGAGGAAATCAAGATATAGAAAATTTAAATTACTTGCTTAAGGAAATCAAGATATAGAAAATTTAAATTACTTGCTTAAGTGACAGACTTGGCATTTCAAATCCAAGTAAGCTGGCTCCAGAGCCCATGTGCTTAACCACAACACCAAACTCTCATAACTCCTGAGGAATCTGAGCAAATTCATTTCAGAATTCCGGGGACATTACATTGACAAGTAAAATTGCACTATTGCATCAATATTTTCAAGCTCCTATTGAGACATAAACATTAAACGAAATTTCCTTTATGACTAGAAGAACGCTGTGTGTTTCTCTCTTTTGCTTTTCATTGTAGGTATATTGGAACCCATGGAATAGGATGGCTTCTGCTTTAGTTTGTAGAAAACCCCCCGGTTTTCTTTGTGCTATGTGACTTACACTACAAAGACCTGATGTTTCTTCTTTCTCTCTGGCAGAGACCCTTTCCTCCAAATTTATATGTAGATGTGGGAGTAGCTGCTGTCTGTCTGGAGCCAGAGGAACTAATAATTGAGTTGAAGATGTGTTCTTGTTCTACGTTCATATTATCTGAGGCGAGACAATGGTCCTACAGTGGTTGGAGAGGTTAAGTCTCAGGTAGTACAAAGGAGCTAGGTGGAGGGGAAGAGTTGCCAAAGGGATTGGGGCCCGGAGAGAATAAATAATTTAGACCTTGAAGCTTCTCAGAGACTGAGTAGACTATGGGACTTAAGCAGCTGCCAGACTTGAGAAAAGAAAGAGATTGGCTCATGTTTACTGAGCAGAGGAGGGTCCAGTTCAGAGAATTTCTACAGGCATAGTCTAGGGAACACTGCTGACTTGGGATTCACAAAGCTTCAAGAAAGGCAATCAGAAAAGCAATCTCAGCTTGAAGGTGAGAGTGGGCCAGGGAACAGAATAGACAAGGCCTCTGCTTTTTCAGAGAAAACTCGCACAACCAAAGAGAGGTGGAATCATATAAATGAGCAATAAGGACATGTAAATCAAAGGGTCAGCAGACGAACAGTAGAGTATAATAATGGTGAAACAGAGATGATCTGGGAGAGGCTAAAGAGCAGTTTTATCTCAAGATTGCACTGAAGTGGAAGAAAAATAGCGAACACCCTACAACTGGCCATAGTATGCTCTATTGCAGTCAGTGGTGTGGGGCAGGGAAACTAATGAAGAAATGAATGCCAAAGGGTGGACTTTAGAGACAAAATGGTGCTTTGTCCTCTGAATGGTGGTACTACAATGTCCAGAGACTGGGGGCAGAGGTGGAAGGCTGACACTGGAGCCTGTTCTGGAGTTACATCCTCCCACACTGCTCCTTTATTTCTTTTGAAAGTCTTCACTGCTCCATGTCTTATTTGAGATGGCCATCTCATGGGCGTTTGTCCTTCTGCTTGCTCCCTATTAGCCCTTTCAACCCTGGCAATTTACCTTTTAGTAAATTGACTTGTGATAGACTAGTTGAATTTTGCTTTAACCTCATGTTTTAGATATATCTGAGTTTTCTCACTGCTTAATTCAATTATTCAGTGTTTGATTTCTGATAAAAAATAAAGCCTAATATTTGTGTATGCTTTGTGTATTTCAATATGACCTTGTATGTGATATCTCATTAGTCATCAAAACAACCTGTGACCAAATCAGTCATGGTGCTGGCTGAAATTTGGTGGCATGCTCAGCTGGAGTAATTAAGAGTTTAACAAAGTGAATGTTTACACAGATATGTCCCAGGTTAAAGGGAAACCAACAAGTCATGTTGAGCCATTCTTAGATGCCAATTTAATCTAATCTAACCATTGCCAATCTTAAGCTTCTAGGCCCCTAGTCCTGAAGGGACAAGGGGAGAAAGTAGAGAACATAACTGTTTGGTGAGGGCCGTTGGAAAAGCTGTGAAGGGATCTTTAGGAAAAAGGATATAGCCAACCCAAGATGACCTAGCAGGGAGGAAGCTGGGGAAATAAATTCCCTGACCTTATTCTCTTCATGACCTCTGACCTCTTGCCAGTGCCTCCCATTGAATGAACCCAACTGGAAGTCAGAAATCAAGGAAGCCTATACAAGTTAGCTTCCTGGTCACAAAGCAGAGTGGAGAAGGAAGGAAGGATCTGAAGTGGCAAATGAAAGCTTATCTAGCACATCTAGGTCAGCCCTATATTATTAGCTCTATTTTACGATTTCAGAAGAGTAAATGGAGACTCAGTGAGACTGACTCATCAAAAGGCTCTATATTAAATCCAAAGATCTGGCTCCTATTATGAAAGTATCTCCCATAATTTTTCAAAAAGTCTATTATCTCTTTAGCCACTGAAGAACTTGAGGCTCTCTAAGGTCAACAATGATTAATAAATTTTTATAGATTGACTATGTAGAATGAGACCCTAAATACAGAAAATAATTGATTACTACTAGTCTTTTATCAAAGAACTAGATGAAATATCATGCTTTAATTTTTAAATGTATCTGCTTTGCAACATACAGTATTTGCTATTATACCAGCTGTAATACTTCCCTACACAGTGCCAGCACAGAATTACAAAGCAGGATCTCATTTGTGGCTTAACTGGTAACTGGTCAATTAGAATGCATGGTACACTTGGAGAATACTTTCCTAATGTTTATGCTTGCCATCAATCAGTATTGTCCCTTCCTTCAGGACTCACTTACTGATACTGTGAAAAAAATTCTATTTTCTGCATTAATAAATATTACATTCTAAACCAGAACATACACCATTTCGTTGCTGTAAAATCACTTGCTTCCTGTTTCAAAAATACCATTAAAGGCAGCATTGAACTTCTTCTAGCTAATTAGAACATTTGTGTATTTATTTATTTCATTGATGAGATCTATAAATACGTTTTAGAAGATTCAGGAGGTCTTTTAGTACTATTCCTTAGAGGGATGGTGTAATAGAAATAATCATTCATAATGAAAATAATCACGATCAAAGCCATGCTTCTTTAATATTGAAAGGACAGCATGTTCCAATACTTTGAACAATCTGGTTCAGGGAATTCAAGTCTTTTTCTCTGATCTCAGAGGCATTTTCTCTGAAGAGGAGTCCCTCACACACAAATTGTTTCTGTTGGAATTTAAAAGGTGGCCTCAGCATATGCATCCTCTGGACAAAACTCAAACTCATTTGCATGTGTTATATATGTAAATAGTTGTGTGGTGTCCTTCCCATACAGAGATGATAATGCTGACCCAAGTCACTCAGACATGTTTTAAAAGATGTGCTGTCAATAGCAGGATAGGTTTCTACTATTTAATCCATACACCCTCCCTCTGTTCTCCCTGTAATCAGTGGGGCACAGGACCAGGTGGCTCAAATGAAGATTAAGTATCTGATCTTGGTTTCAGTGATATGATGCTCTAATTGAGCTAACTGCTTCATCCTGTATAATCTATCGCTGAAGAATTTCGAACAAGTTTGGGACATCAAGGTGAGGTGCAAAGATGAGAAGAGATAAAAATCACACTATGAATACAAGGTAGGAGAAGATAAAAGAATGGATTAATCACGAAGCTGGGACAGAGTGTCATAAGCCAAACAAAATCACAGGTCTAGAAGCTACTAGTCAATTCAGAGTAGTGGTGAATTCAGATAATAAAGGCAATAATAAATTTGTGGGCCACATGTGAGTAGAAAAACTACAGTCAGATCACACAAAGAATAAAGGTTAGAATTAATCATGGGGCAGAAGCCAGGTATAGAGATAAGAACAAGCAGGATGGGAGGCCATTATCCTAAGTGAACTAGTGCAGAACCAGAAAAGCAAACACTACATGTTCTTTCTTACAAGTGGAAGCTAAACATTAGGTACACGTGGACATAAAGGTGGGAGCAATAGACATTGGGTACTACTAGGGGCGGGAGGTGAGGTGGGGGGCAGACGTTTGAAAACTGAGTTATTTGGTACCATGCTCACTACCTGCGTCATGAGTTCAATTGTACTCCAAACCTTAGCATCACCCAATATACCTTTCTAACAAACCTGCACATGTATCCCATGAATCTAAAATGAAAGAAGTGGAAAAAAATAAAAATTGAACCAGCAGGATGAAGACATCCAAAGGTAGAGAAAAATTGGAAGTCTGAAATCCAGGTAACTTGGAACCAGAAAATCTTCAGGAACTGAAGGGAAAAAAATTACTGAAGGACAGAGATAAAATGCCAGGAACAAGGAGGGACCTCAATCTAAGCCAGTTTTGGTGTTCTTAGTGCATAACTTTTATATACGTTTCTATTGGAGGGTTTTGTATAAGAAGGAATGCAGTTAGAGGGCCGGGTTAACTACACAAACCCTGGCCCAGCCACCTTTTCTCTTTATAAGAGCTCCAAGGGATATATAGATGCAAATGAAAGCATGGAAAACAAAGTGATGATTTATTATTTATTAAAATAGCCAGGCGTGGTGGTGGGCGCCTCTAGTCCCAGCTACTTAGGAGGCTGAGGCAGGAGAATGGCGTGAACCTGGGAGGCGGAGTTGCAGTGAGCTGAGATCATGCCACTGCACTCCAGCCTGGGAGACAGAGCGAGACTCCATCTCAAAAAAAAAAAAAAAAAAAAAAAAAAAAAAAGAGAATAAAAAGACAAGCTTCAGATTGGGAGAAAAATATTTACAAATCACATAATTTGCCAAAAGACTTGTGTCCAGGTTATATAAATAATTCTCAAATTCAATAATAAGAAAACAACCCAATTTTTAGAAGAATGAATAGATTTGAAAAGATGCTTAATCAAAGAAGATATATTGATGTCAAAAACATAGGAATAATGTTCAGTATCATAGTCATTAGTGAAACACAAACTAAAATCACAATTAGATACCATTACACTTATTAGAATGTCCGGAATTAAAAAGTTCATGCAATGGAAAGGATGTAGAGTAACTGGAACCCTCGGACATTTCTGGTGGAGACATAAAATGGTATAGCCACACTGGAAATAATTTAGCAGTGTCTTAAGAAGTTAAACATACATCTACTCTATCACCCAAGCATTTTACTCCTAAGCGTTTACTCCTAAATGAAAGCCTATGTTCACTCAAAGACTTTTACGTGAATATTTGTAGCAGTTTTATTTGTCATAGGCAGAAATGGTAATGATTCAAATTTCCATCAAAAGGTGAAAGGACAAATTATGATATATTCATATAATGGAATTCTCAGTAAAAAGAAAAGAATGAGTGATTAATCAATGCAACAATGTGGATGAATCTCAAAATATGCTGAGTGAAGGGTGCCAGAGGGAAAAATATATTGTATAATTCCATTTAAACTTCTAGAAAGCACAGACTAATTTATAGTGACAAAAAGCAGATAAGCGGTTATCTGGAGATAGGAAGGGATATGGGGAAGAGTGACAGGCAGAGAGTATAAAGGGATGCTGCAAACTTTTGGGGGTGATTGATATGTTTGTAGTTTATGATGAGGACAGTTTCTTGAGTGAATACGTATTCCAGAATATATCACATTGTGAGTTTTGAATTTTTTCTCTCTCATGTTTTGATTCTGTCTCCTGCCTCTTAAGATTGGTTTCTTTTTAAGTACTCAGATTAAAATTAAAGGAGATCCCCTGAAGATTCCTGGAGTTCTCTTTCAGTACAGCTCTCTCCTCTCTGGTGCTTTTGCCCTGTGAACTCTAGCTACCCTGGCTTCTCTGGACTCCCAGTTTTATTTACTAAACTCAGGACAACCACCAGACTTTACCTGGGTTGCCCTTCATTGTATCATGGACTGAAAATTTTATCTAGACAGTAAGCTATGAGCTATGGCAGTCACAGGGCTTTTTTTTTTTTTTTTTTGAAACAGTCTTGCTCTGTCGTCCAGGCTGGAGTGCAGTGGCACAATCTTGGCTTACTGCAACCTCCACCTCCCAGGTTCCAGCAATTCTCCTGCCTCAGCCTCCCAAGTAGCTGGGATTACAGCCATGTGCCACCATGCCTGGCTAATTTTTGTATTTTTAGTTGACACGGGGTTTCACCGGGTTGGCCAGGCTGGTCTTGAACTCCTGACCTCAGGTGATCCACCCGCCTCAGCCTCCCAAAGTGCTAGGATTACAGGCATGAGCCACCGCGCCTGGCCCACAGGGCTTGTTTGTTTACTGTCTCTTAGGGATCACTGTTCTTTGTTTCCTGATGTACAATGCCTTGAAAACTATTGTTTCATGTATTTAAAAAATTATTTTTAAATCTTTAATTGTGGTAAAATACACATAACATTTAACATCTTAATCATATTTAAGTGTACATTTCAGTAGTGTTAGGTGCACTCACATTGTTGTACAACCAATTTCCAGAAGTCTTTTTTCATCTTGCAAAACTGAAACTCTATACTAGTTAAAAAAACAATGCCCCATTCTCCCCTCCTCACTTTCTCTCTCTACGAATTTGACTATTCTTGGTACCTCATATAAGTAAAATCATACATACATGTCATTTGTGACTGGCTTATTTCACTTAGCATAGTATCCTCAGTGTTCATGCATGTTGAAGCATGTGTCAGAATTTCCTTCCATTTTAAGGCTGAACAATATTCCATTGTGTGTATATGCCACATTTTGCTTATCCATTTATCCATTGATGTACACTTTGGTTGCTTCCATCTTTTGGCTATTGTGAGTAATGCCACTATGAACATAAGTGTACAAATTTCTTTGAGAGCCTGCTTTCAATTCTGTTGAATACATACCCAAAAGTAGAATTTCTGGATCAGATGATAATTCTCTTTTTAGTTTTTTTAGGAACTGCTGCGCTATTTTCCATAGCCCTGTACCATATTTTTTCCTACCAATAGTGCACAAAGGTTCCAATTTCTCCACTCCTCACTAATACTTGTTGTTTTCTGTTTTGTTTTTTCTTTTAATAGTAGCCATCCTAATGGGTATGAGGTAATATCTCATTGTGGTTTTGATTCACATATATCTTCTTTGGAGACAAAGAAGATATACAAGTCCTTGGCCCATTTTTAAAAAATTGGTTGTTTTGTTATTATCGTTGTTGAGTTGTAGGAATTCTTTACATATTCTGGATATTAAAACCTTACCAGATATATGATTTGCAAACATTTTCTGCCATTCAATAGGCTGTCTTATGTTTCACATATTTTTCCAGGTTTTTAGTTTTTTCAGGCCAGAGGGTAAGTTTGGTCTCTGTTACTCCATCTTGCCTGGAAGCTGAAGTCCCCATTCTCTCTTAAACCTGCCATTCCACAAAAACTGCTATTTCGTAATCATCAGTGACTTTCACAGTGCCTATTCCAATAGTCAATTCTCAATCTTAATCTGACTTGACCTAGAAGGAATAATTGAGTGAACCGAACATTCTTTTCTCCTTAAGAATGTTCTTCTCATTGCACCTAATACACCTTATTATCTTGATTTTCCTACTCACTCAGCAGCTCCTCCTATTTCAGTGGCTACTTCTTTTCAGTCTCCTTTGCTTGCCTCTTTTCGTCTTCCCAACTTCTTAATGTTAGAGGGCCCTAAGATTCTCAGTCCTGGGACCTTTTCACTATGTACCTTCATTTCCCTGTTGATCTCATTCAGTTACATGAGTTTAAATAACATCTATATGTGAAAATTCACAAATTTATTTCCCAATCTGGACTTTTGTTCTGAACTCTATATCTAGGTACTAATTCAGTAGCTTCATTTGGGTATTGTAGGAATAATAATAACTTTTACCCTAAAATGCCCACATTCTATTCCTTTGAACCTGTGAATATGGCAAAAAGGACTTTGCAGATGTTATTAAATTGGGCATCTTGAGATGTGAGATTATTCTGGATTACCTAAGTGAGCCCACTGTAGTTAAAAATGTCCTTATAAGTGAAAGAGGGAGGCAGGAGTATCAGAGTAGGAGATGTGATGATGGAAGCAGATGTTATATTCAAATAGAGATTTGAAGATGCTATGCTGCTGGCTTTGAAGACTGAGGAGGAAGCCACAAGCCAAGGAAAGCAAGCAGCCTCTAGGAGCTAGAAAAGGCACAGAATCAGATTCACCTCAACAGCCTGCAGAGAGGAACACATTCCTGCCAACACCTTGATTTCCATTTCAGACTTCTGACCTCCAAAATTGTAAGATAGTAAATTTTCGTTTTTTTAAGCCACTAAGTGGTAATTCGTTACAAGAAACATTAGGAAACAAATACAAGTACCTCACAAGCATTTCACATGTAACTTGGACAAAACAATACTTTTTTTCTTCCGCCCAAACCAAGACCTCCTCTGGACTCCAGAGGCATATACAGTTCCCTGCCTATCTATGCAATATATCCATTTTAATGTCTAACAAGCATCTCAAACCTAATATGTCTAAAATGGTAATTCTCATCTACACTTAAAATCTGCTCCTGCCGTAGTCTTTCCCACCTCAGTGAAAGGTAACTCTGTTTTTGCAGTTGCTCAGGCAAAAACCTTGGAGTCACTTGTACCTGCTTTATTTTTTCTCATACTTGACATCTAATCATTAGCAAATCATATTACCTTTTTCTTCAAATATACCCAGAACCTGCCCAGTTCTCCACCTCCACTACTACTGCCTTGTCTCAGCTGCTACTATTTCTCTCTCTTATGCTATTTATTTATTTATTTATTTATTTATTTATTTTGAGACGGAGTCTCCCTCTGTCACCCAGGCTGGAGTGCAGTGGCAAGATCTTGGCTCACTGCAACCTCCCCTTCCCAGGTTCAAGCGATTCTCCTGCCTCAGCCTCCCGAGTAGCTGGTATTACAGGTGTGTGCCATCACACCCAGCTAATTTTTGTATTTTTAGTAGAAACAGGGTTTCACCATTTTGGTCGGGCTGGTCTCGAACTCCTGACCTCATGATCCACTTGTCTCGGCCTCCTCAAGTGCTGGGATTACAGGTGTGAGCCACCACGCCTGGCTCTCTCTTATGTTTTTAAAAATTGAGATATAATTCACATACCATAAAATTGACCCTTTTAAGGCCCATCTCACACATAATGACATCCATAGGCTCAAAGTAAAAGGTTGGAGAAGGATCTAAACAAAGAACAAAATCATGTCCTTTGCAGCAACATGGATGCAGCCGGAGGCCACTATCCTTAGCAAATTGATGCAGGAACAGAAAACTACACATTGCATGTTTTCACTTATAAGTAGGAGCTAAACATTGGGTATTCAAGGGGATAAGTATGGCAACAATAGACACTGGGGACTACTAGAGGGGACTACCAGAGAGGGGAGACAAGGAAGGGAGTAAGGTTTGAAAAAATAACTCTTGGGTAATATGCTCAGTACCTGGGTGACGGGATCATTTGTACCACAAACCTCAGCATCACTCAATATATTCAGGTAATAAACCTGTACATATACCCCTTAAACCTAAAATAAAAGTTGAAAATAAAAGGTCAAAAAAGAAATATCTGATCATATATTTTGTAGATTTTCTATTTGGATTGTTTTATTAACTCCGTCTCAAAAAAAAAAAACCACAATCACAATTCAATGATTACATATAATTTAAAATTATTGTTTAATATCATTAATATGCAGTGTTCTAATTCCCAATGGTCATTACAACCAAATGTTATTACATTTTTTACATTAAGAAATTAGAATGCAAATCATGTCCACACATATGACTGGACATTACATCCCCTAAATTTCTTTTACATCTGCCATTTTACTTTTTGTTTTCTATATGGTTCATGTTTCTTTTTTTTGTTCCTCTTTTCTTCCTTTACTGGTTTTTTGAATTATGTGAATATTTTATAAGGTAGTATTTAATTTCTTTAGTGATTTTATTTTCTCTATATTTTCTCATTTATTTTAAGTGGTTGTTCTAGGGTTTATTGTAACTTATGCATCTTAAATTAACATTAGATTTCTACTAACTCAATTCTAGTAATATATAGAAATGTTGTTCTTACATAGCTCTATTCCCTTCCCCCATTTCTATGGTATTGTTATATATACTACACCTATTAATTTTAAAAAAACAATAATTCATTGCTATAATTATTATTTTACTATCTGTAGTCATTTATTAAGCCCAATTCTGATTTCTCCCACTTGCCTTCTTTGTGTTATTATTGGCAATATATATTACACATATATGACATTTCTATATGTTATGGGCCCAAGATTACATTATATACATACTGTACTATTTTATATAATTGTTTTTAATCAGTTATGAAGAGAAAGAACAAAAATATAAATTTATACGGTTTTCTATACTTACATAATTATCTTTAAAAGTGCTCTTTTTTCATGTGGGGTCACTTGCTTTCAGTCTGAAGAACATCCTTTATTATTTCATTATTTCTGGTAAGCAGTTCTACAGCAACAAATTTTCTCTGCTTTTCTTTATCTTGGAAATAATTTTGTCTTTGTGTTTGAAAGGTAGCTTTGCTTGATATAACATTAGTGGTTGATAGGTTTTTCCTTTCTTGGAGCACTTTGAGTATATTATCTTACTGTCTTCTGGCCTCTATTGTTTTTGTTGAGAATTTAGCTTGTCAGTCTTCATGAAGTTCCCTTGTAAGTGATGAGTCATTTTTTCTTGCTGCTATTCAGATGTTCTCCTGACCTTTGACTTTCAGCATTTTTATGTGTGTGTTTATGGATTGCTTTGCATCTATTACTTTAGTGAGGTCTATTTCCTCTCCCCACATTGTTAAGTCTCTAATGCCACTTGTCAGAAAGACACACCATTGGTTGACACTGTTATTGATAGAGTTTTCTTTCTTTTCTGAACCACACCCAGCTCTTAAACTCCACTAGTTCCTGGCTGATTGCTCTACTACTGTTTTCAACAATACTTTGGGGGCATTAATTGCTCTACAAACTAATCCAATCAAATTGTGGCTATTTGGAAGAAAAAGTTTCTCAGATCTGTTTGATATTTATTCTGACCCTAGCAGGGCTTCTCACAACTGTCTTATATTGTGATTCCCTCCTGCAAACTAGCAGGCGTATAGTCTAGGCTGTATCTTCTTCAAATCCATGAATATCCTTCTAATTGCCTTTCATTGAAACTTCTACTGTCCTTTGGAGCATGCTTAAGTTTGAACTTCTTCCATATATGTTGCAAATGAAGTCAGTTCCTTTGCAAAGAGATTAGGAGCTAGCTGTTTTACAGTCTGCTCCTCTCCTAGGCAGAAATATTTGAGCCAGGGCTTTGGACCTGGGAATGGGGAAAATAGCAAGCTTCTTTCTGAGTGACCCCCCACTCTAGAAGCTTAGCACTTTATGGGAGGGGACACAGACTGAGGTCTTTTTGACTTGCATCTTCTGGTATAGAACCACTATCTCACAAGCTAGGGTAAGAGTGATCGTGACCCCAGTATTTTCAGTGTGCCCCACCCAAGGTAAAGATTTAATTCCATAAATTTCACCCATGGCTGGAACAGTAGCAGGTAATGGGTAACTGGGGTCAGGAAGAGAAATACTGAAGTGTGCTGCTCCTGGGAATAAATCCCTGTGTCTGAAGGATGGGAAGAGCTGGAATCTTGTACTCAGAAAGTGAGTGGACTCTCTGCTTTGTTGGGGAGAGAGGGAATAGTCTTGGTTCACATTAACACAGTCTCTTATCTTCATTACAGAATTTTCAAAGATGTTAAATAAATGTTTCTTCATTTTCTAATGGCTACTTCAGAAACCTTAAATAGAGGTTTAAAAAATTATTTTAATTTTGTGGATACATAGTAGATGTATATATTTATGGAGTACGTAAGACATTTTGATACAGCCATGCAATGTATAATAATCTCATCTTGGAAAATGGGGTATCCATCCCCTGAAGTATTTATCCTTTGTGTTACAAACAATCCAATTACACTCTGCCTACTTTTAAAAAATATTGGAGTTGTGTAAAATATTTAAAAACATATCAAGAATTACTATTAAATATATTTTAGAAATTAAAAAAGTTAAGAGAAATAATGATACACCAAAACTTGAGAAGAGTTATTGATAAAACACAGAATTAAACTCTAAACTTCCTGGCAGCATAAGCAAAAAGTAAACTATAAAAGGTAGCATGTATTTATCTGTGAATCTACTGAAGTCTATTTAGGAGGAGTTACTCTCATGGATTACTGGGACTATATGTTTGACTATACTTTTGTGATAGGTGTAAAAATAATCTTCAAATGGCCAGTTTTCAAGAGAAGATTGATTAGTTTAACAAAAATAATAACACATGTTCATTTCAAAATTTTTAAAAGCTTGAACAATGTGGAATTGTATAAGGTAAAATAAAAACAACTCTTCCTCCATTTATTTTTCTTTTACTTGAGAGAACCGGTGTTAAATGTATTGTTTTCTTCTAGACTTTTTGTACTCTGTGTGTGTGTGTATGCACTATACTTAATTTTTTTTTTTTTTTTGAGACGGAGTCTCGCTCTGTCGCCCAGGCTGGAGTGCAGTGGCGCAATCTCGGCTCACTGCAAGCTCCGCCTCCCGGGTTCACACCATTCTCCTGCCTCAGCCTCTCCAAGTAGCCGGGACTACAGGCGTCTGCCACCACGCCCAGCTAATTTTTTTTTTTTTTGTATTTTTTAGTAGAGACGGGGTTTCACCGTGGTCTCGATCTCCTGACCTCGTGATCCGCCCGCCTCAGCCTCCCAAAGTGCTGGGATTACAAGCGTGAGCCACCGCGCCCGGCCGCACTATACTTAATTTTTAAAATAAAAATCAATTCATGTTTTACAAACTGTTTTGAAACAAAAGTTCATAACATTTTTTTTTCTTTTTTGAGATGGAGTTGCACTCTTTCACCCAGGCTGGAGTGAAGTGGTGCGATCTCAGCTCACTGCAACCTCTGCCTCACGGGTTCAGGCGATTCTCCTGCCTCAGCCTCCTGAGTACCTGGGATTACAAGCATGTGCCACCATGCCTGGCTAATTTTTTTGTTTTTAGTAGAGATGGGTTTTTGCCATGTTGTCTGGGCTGGTCT
Organism: Nomascus leucogenys; assembly: GCF_006542625.1. Lineage (NCBI taxonomy): Eukaryota > Metazoa > Chordata > Mammalia > Primates > Hylobatidae > Nomascus > Nomascus leucogenys. The sequence goes on from NC_044406.1 coordinate 123,357,402, forward strand.
CGAACTCCTGACCTCAGTTGATCCACCTGCCTCTGCCTTTCAAAGTGCTAGGATTACAGGCGTAAGCCACTGTGCCCCGCATAAGTCCATAATTTATAATCATAATTAATCAGTGGCATTTCTAAGGGTTCCAAGATACTATAGACTAGCTATGCTATTTTTATTTGAGGTAACATAACCCAAGAACATAGAAGAATGCATAACTAAAATGTTGCTTAAAATGTCTGAAAAATCACACACTTGAATTAGAAATGAAGGTAATTGAAGTGAAGGACAACTAATATTTACTCAGTAATTACCACATGATAGTCATGGTGCCAAATACATGTATTATCACATTAAATCTTCCCCACCTTCAAATCTTCTCAATGCTCTTTTGATACCTTTCTGAAAGAACCCCCTGCAATACAGGCTTTCACCACAAGGCTCATCGGTCCATGAATTTGCTGCTGAGACTTCTGTGGAAATCAGCACCTATTCTAAAAAATTGTTTCTATACTATGTGGGAAAGATACAATGTGAGAGTGAATCAGTGACTTTTGGAGAAAAAAGTGGTTTAGAAATTTTCTAGGTTTGTCCACAAAATACATCTTATTTTATTTTAGAGGGAAATCCATATATAGATTCTTTGCAGCCACAAATTCAGAATTTGGCATGTAAAAAATTAAATGTGGTTTGGGGTTATTGATTAAGAAAACAATTTTCATTTTAATAAAAAGAACTAAAAATAGTAATTCTTTAGTGTGCCAGACACTGGGCTTAGCAATTTAATATGCATAGTGTCATCTAATATACAGATGAGAAAACTGAGGTGTAAAAGTATAGGTATATAGTTCATAAGTGACAGAACCAGAGTTTGAACTCAGGGCTGTCTGATTCCAAAACCCATGTAATAGACTACACTCTCTAACAAATGAGGCTCCAGTGGCCCAACAGTGGGCATAAGTTAGAAATAAACCTCTTACTTCTAATGTTTCCAACAAAAAGAAATGATGAATGTTTAAGGTAATGGATGTCCCAATTACTTTGATTTGATTATCACATATTGTTTATAGGTATCAAAATATCATATGTAGCCCCTGAATTTGTATAAATATTATATATTAATAAAAATTTAAAAGTAATTTTCTTTCCTATATTTTCCCTAGTATCTTAAACATTATTTAATTCAGTGTGCTTCTGCACAAAATCTCAGGTTGGCAGATGGAGTTCGGAAGGATAATGAAAAGTAGTACAAGACACAGCCGTTTCCTAAAGAGCTTATAATGTTGCTGGGGAAAAAAGAAAATTAAAGTATAGCATTCAACAATATTTATCCTAATGCTCATCTGTGCAATAGAGACTATCAAGGCAAAGTTCCTAGACCCTACAGCAGCAGTCTCCAACGTTTTTGGAACCAGGGACCAGTTTTGTTGAAGACAATTCTTCCATGGACCAGGGTGAGGGCTGGGTGGATGATTTTGGGATGATTCAAGTGCATTACGTTTATTGTGGACTTTATTTCTATTATTGTTATATTATAATATATAATAAAATAATTATACAACTCACCATAATGTAGAATCAGTGGGAGCCCTGAGCTTGTTTTCCTGCAACTAGATGGTCCCATCTGGGGGTGATGGGAGACAGTGACAGATCGTCAGGCATTAGATTTTCTTTTTTTTTTGAGACAGAGTCTCACTCTCTTGGCAGGCTGGAGTGCAGTGGTGCAATCTCGGCTCACTGCAACCTCCGCCTCCGGGATTCAAGCAATTCTCCTGCCTCAGCCTCCCTAGTAGCTGGGACTACACGTGCATGCCACCACGCCTGGCTAATTTTTGTATTTTTATTACAGACAGGGTTTCACCATGTTGGCCAGGATGGTCTCGATCTCTTGGCCTCGTGATCTGCCTGCCTCGGCCTCCCAAAGTGCTGAGATTACAGGGGTGAGCCACCGCGCCCAGCCTAGATTTTTATAAGGAGCACACAACCTAGATCCCTCACATACACAGTTCACAATAGGGTGAGCACTCCTGTGAGAATCTAATGCCACCACTTATATGACAGGAGGCAGAGCTCAGACGGTAATGCGAGCAATGGGGAGTGACTATAAATACAGATGAAGCACCCCTCTATCACCCACTGCTCACTTCCTGCTGTGCAGCCTTGGGGTTAGGGACACTTGCCCTAGAAAGTTCCTAGCATTACTGGGAAAGGCTTTGGGCAGGAGGTCAAAAGGGAAAAATAAGATTTGCAGAATAGAACGTTAGTTTTTTAAGATTGGACCTATGATTCCTCATCTCTTCTTTCCTGAACCATCATCACAGTGCCACTCATAATTCTCATAATTGTTTGCCCTCCATCAATGTCAACTGTAATGGGATATGAGGATAGACTATGAGAGAAGAAACAAAAAAATATGGAGTTAGGGCTATAAAAGTAGGTGTGGCAGAAGAGGTAGAGAAGGGAGACTCAAGACTGTGGCAGAGGGTTTAGTTTGGCTAATGATGGTATATATGTTTGGATAGGCAAGATGGTTTCTATTAAGCAAGGGCCTTTAGTGCCAGTAAGAAGCTTACACTTTCCATTTGCAAGCAACAGAAGTGGACTCTAACTAACTTGAACTCTACACACGTACATGAACATCTACGTACATATATGTAGATGTTCTATATATATATATACACACACACATGCACACACACACCACTAGAAGGATATAGGGAAGCTTCTAGAACTTAAGAGAATACACAACAACCAGGCTTTAGGAAGGACAAGAACCATACAGATCCAAAGCCACAGGAACTAAATTACATGTTCTTCAGCATTCTGCTCTTATGGTGAACTGGATACCAATAAATTGGTCAAGATTCAAATTTCATGGGAAGTCTGATGGGCTTGCCTGGCTTATACAACTGGCCTCTGACCAGAGGAAGGTGGGACATAATCCACTGGGAAAGGGATTGTTTTCTAAAGGAAAATTATGGTGCTGCTACCAAAACTGGGGGCATGTTTGTTATGCAATTAGAAACAACAAATGAACATTGTACTGCTGAAAGTGGGATTTAGAAAGAGCAATTTTTCAGAAGTATTCATGACGAATTGGAGGAAGCAGGGAGGTATATTAGGAAGTTAATAAGGAAAGTTTGTATAGGGTTGGTGACAGTGGAAGGGGAAGAATCCACTGATTTGACAGAATAAATAAGAACAGCAAAGGAGCTAGAAAAGCACCAGAAAAGCAAACAAAGTTATCATGTTACAAAGAGTGTTAAATACTCTAGTCAAGGAAAATGTAATTGAAGAGAAAAATCAGATTCTTCTGGAAGTACTGTTCTATTCTTAACGTTACACATAAATAATATGCTCAACATGTGCCCTGCCTCCTAATACACAATTAAAAACTGGTTCTCCTTTGCTTTCAGGATCAGGATCTGAAATCCTTAATATGTGAAAAACCCTTTTATGATCTGTTTCCTTCTTCCCTCTCAAGCCAAATATCCTGTTATGCCATTTTATGCTCCAGCCATGTTGTACCTCACCTCTGTGACTTTGTACCTTGTCACTGATATTTCCCCCTCCCCACAAAACCAGGTTAATATTCTATTCATGCTACAAGACTCATGTTAAGTATCATCTCCTCCAGGAAAACGTTTCTGATCAAGTCTGGGCTAGCACTACTCTTATGTGCCTCCATGACACACATTCTCTTGTGTTACAATGCAACACCTAACACAGTGGCTAACGCATAGTATGTGCTCAAAAATATGTTCATTGAGTAAATAAATAGATGAATTAATGAATGAATGGGCTTTGGTAGCCATGGAAAGCAGTTGCCTGAGTATGGTTCATACAAAAAATAGCTTGTCAATGAGGACTCAGAGACCAGTAGAGGCCAGGCATGATGGCTCACACCTGTAATTCCAGCACTTTGGGAGGCCAAGGTGGGTGGATCACCTGAGGTCAGAAATTCGAGACCAGCCTGGCCAACGTTGTGAAACTCCGTCTCTACTAAAAATACAAAAGTTAGCAGGGCAGGTGGCACATGCCTATGGTATCAGCTACTCGGGGGGCTGAGGCAGGAGAATTGCTTGAACCTGGGAGACAGAGGTTGCAGTGAGCCGAAATCGTGCCACTGCATTCCAGCCTGGGTGACAGAGTGAGACTCTGTCTCAAAAAACTAAATAAAATAATAAAACAAACAAATAAATAAATAGAACAGTAGAGATTGGGTGTGGCAGTTACTTTGTAGCTGTGAAATGTATCAAAAATTATTTAATTTTGGGTTAATCTGCAGGCTTCTTGACAACTTTCAATTAGTCACTATACCCTCTAAGCACTAGCTACAGGATGTCATTTGCTAAATTTCAAACTAACTGATTGCATTTTGTTACAATACTAGCTGTGACTCTGCATCTTCATTACACATAATTATGGCTAGTGTGCTGGTCCCTAGTATTGGTGGCCTCTACTTCACCATCATGTTGATTTCTCCAACCCATCGTCTCAGAAAAACTGTCAATGGTCAGTAGCTTCCAGTGTTTTGCTTGGGGGTCGATAGATGTTAATGTGTTCCAACAACTCCTGGAAAGGCAGTGAGTGATGAAAACCTCTTGTCATATTGGGCTTTTGCACATGTTCAACCATGAGCTGCTCCTCTTGGCTTGTAATCATAATTAGAGGTTTTTTTTTTTTTTTTTTTTTTGCAACGGAGTCTCGCTCTGTCGCCCAGGCTGGAGTGCAATGGCGCAATCTCGGCGCACTGCAAGCTCCGCCTCCTGGGTTCAGGCCGTTCTCCTGCCTCAGCCTCTCCGAGTAGCTGGGACTACAGGCGCCCGCCACCATGCCCGGCTAATTTTTTTGTATTTTTAGTAGAGACGGGGTTTCACCGTGGTCTCGATCTCCTGACCTCGTGATCCGCCCGCCTCGGCCTCCCAAAGTGCTGGGATTACAAGCGTGAGCCACCGCACCTGGCCGTATTTTTTTTAAAATGCAGAGCATGCATCTAGTTTTTAATGCACAGAATATTTTAGGCTTCTCTCTCAAATTTGGCTTCATGACCAGATTATTTTCAATGCCTCTATGATTTTCTTAAAAGGCCTATAAAACAAAAATAAGGTTATCATTTCACTTTAGGCTATTAAATATGCTTTATCTATTCCAGTCTGTTGCTGTGGAAATAGATACAACACAGGAGCCTTGGCAGTATGACAAGCAATTAAGACACCAAGACGTTTAGCCATGTATGAGTATTTTCTCACAGTGAGACCTCAAAGCTTAGCCTGCCACTGACATTGTTAGTCATTGAATCAATTACACAAGATGAGGTTGACAGGTGTAATTATATATTTCTGTGGTGATTATGTATGGCCTGCCATAGAGACCAACAAGCCTGTTACTTTGCACTCATTTAAGCAATCACTTATATAGCAAAGTATTTGGAGTTAGAGAGCCTCTTTGGAGTGAAGGAAATCCAAAATAAAGTAAAAAATCCACTGCCAACTGTAACTAATGTCATTGGGTTGAGTCACACTATCTTTGTCATTAGAATGCTATCCAGCTGCCAGGTGATTATACCCTCACACACTCTAGAAATATGTGTGGTTATGTGGGACTGGAGTGAAACAACAATTGATAAGAAAAGTACCAGATATTTGACTGAAATCAAACCCAGGTTAGTAATCTGTTCAGAAATGGAGAATAATCTTTCAAAAAATTCAAACTAGTTTGTATGTATAGACACAATTTGTGTGTTTTTCTTTTATCAATTCAAATAATTTAGATTCTATAGTAAGAAGAACAGAGCCAGCATAATTTTAGACATTAGTTGCTTTCTACATACCATGTTCCAGTTAGAATAGTTTAGATTTGCTTTGAGAAATTATTATTTTTATATTCCCATTTTCCCCCAACTGAGATTTTTTTGAAGAGGTGGAATTGAACCAAAGCAGCCTCAAAGTATCTCATGGAGAGCAAGGGAGGTGATTTAAGAAGTGTAATTGTCTTTTTAATCTCCATCCTGCTTCACCAAAGCATCCCTCAAAGGCAGGATATTTTTGTCATTAATGAAATCTTAATTAGCATATGTCTAGATCACTGTTTGGTGCTGAATCTGGGTCAAAGACACCTATGATGTGTTTGTGTTACCAGAGGGTTAAGTTGAGCTCTGCAAATTAGGTCTGTGCTCCATGTGTGAGTATATTGGGAAATATCCAGCAGTGATCAGCAAATGCATAGATTGTACCCATGTTGTCACATCTGTTTTCAACCTAATTTTACAAATCTAAGTGTGTTCAGGAATTCCGAAAACATGAAAGAAATATAAAACAAACAAAAACTTGAAAACGCAATAAAACTAGCCAAAATATACCATTTGTTACTGTGCCAAGCTTCACCAGATTTAAAAAACATATGAAATATCCTTAATTGATAAAGTTGTATTTTAAAAGTTGTAATTTAAAAAGTTGTATTTATTGAGTACCTACTATTTGTCTAGCACTGCCATAGGTACTGAACAAGAACACTGCTTAAAACATGGGCCTTCAGGGAATTGAGTTAACTTACAGAGAAGAGACATACATAAAACCACTCAACTTCCTGCTTGCTAAACTGAGGGATACAAATTAGAAGTGCTATTGGCCTCTATAGAAAGAGGAGATTAATGCAGCTAGAAGAGTCAAGAAAGGCCAATTAGAAGAAATAGAGCAGGAGCCCAAATTGATGGGCAAAGGAAAGCTAAAGGCATTCATTTCCTTTGAGAGGAACAGCATGAAGCAAGGATTGAAGTCAGCAGCAAGCAGTAAGCATATTGAGTCAGGGACCAATGAAGAAACCTTCTTGGCTGGAATGAAGGGTTTGTGTTTTTGATTGCTGAGAGGGAAGTTTGGAGAGAGAAGGTGGCTGGAGCTTGCAGTGTTAGGTACTAGAGTCTAAACTTTATTGGGTAGGCAATTGTAAGCCTCTGAAAGTATTTGAGAAGAGTGATACAAAGTAAGTGTTTTCAGATGGTTGCTTTAGTGGCTATACAGTATTTATTCTCCAAGTGTGATCCTTGAGCTAGGAGTGTCAACAGAACCTGGGAACTTGTTATAAATGCCAATTCTTGACCCCCACCCCAAACCTACTGAATCAGAAACTCTGAGGGTGGGGCCCAAAAGCCTGTGGTTTAACAAGACCTATAGGTGATTCTGGTGGATTTTCCAGTATGAGAAACACTACTAAGGAAGGTCAAGTAGGAGGCTTTTGCAGAATTCAACCCCTGGGCCATAAGGGCCTAAACTAGAATCTTCATCTCACCAGTTAAATAAACAAATCACTAACTGGAGAATATAATCTAATGATTTTTTTCGTCCTTAAAGTAATTAGCTGCTTGATGAACACAGGCAATGATTACATGCATTTTTATGCATATATTATGAAAAATATGTTATAAGATAGGGTAGCCTGTGAATAGCATGATTTGATGACTGAAATTTTTAAAGACCTTTCGAGTATCTCTGCCTGCTCATCAGATAGCTATTTATCTTATTCCTACATGTTCTCTGCTATCTATATCATTATAATATCATCCAGGTTCTTTTTTAACAGGATCTAGTCATGACTCATCAATATAACACAACTAGAGACTCTTGTCTCTCTGATAACCTGGTGTTAATTTCTCCAATGCCATTTTTATGGTTTCCATGTGTTTTGGATTTCCTCAAGGTTAAAGTCATGTTTATTGCATTTGGGAGTTTGAGGGGGAGTTCTCCGTATCTATGACACATAGACTGTGTCTGCATGGTACCAGATCAGCTGGTCAGTTCAATCAGTAGAGAGCTGGAGGCAGGGCTGAAGAGAGAAACTTCATGATAGGGTTTGGATGCTTGTCCCCTCCAAATTTCATGTTAAAATGTAATACCCAGTGTTGGAGGGGACCTGGTGAGAGGTGATTTGGCCATGGAAGCGGATCCCTCATGAACGGCTTGGTGCCCTCCCTATGGTAGTAAGTTGAATTCTCACTCTGGGTTCATGTGAGATTTGGTTGTCTACAAGAGTGTGGTGATCTCGGGAACACAGCAAGATGGCAGAATAGAAGCTTACTTACATCATTTATTCCTCCTGCGAGAACACCAAATTTTCACAACTATCTGCATGCAGAAAAGCACCCTCACAAGAACCAAAAATCAGGTGAGCAACCACAGCACCTGTTTTTAACTTCATATTGCAGAAAGAGGCATTGAGGAGGCAGGAGAGACAGTCTCGAATCACTAATGCCACCCCTCTTCTACCCCACAGCAGCAGTTATTTGATGCAGAGACAGAATCTGTGCACTTTGGGAAGGGAAAACACAGCAACTGGGAGACTTTACATTGAACTCAGGGTTGCCTTGTCACAGCTGAGAGTAAAGCTGTGCAGTGCAAATGCCTCCAAGGCCAATATTGTCCTGATACCAAAACCAGACAGAAACATATCAAAAAAAAGAAAACTACAGGCCAATATCTCCGATGAATATTGATGCAAAACTCCTCAACAAAATACTAGCAAACCAAATTCAACAATATATGAAAAAGATCATTCATTATGACCAAGTGGAATTTATCCCAGGGATACAAGAATGGTTCAATGTACACAAATCAATGTGATACATCATATCAACAGAATGAAGAACAAAACCTATATGATCATTTTAATTGATGCTGAAGAAGCATTCTATGAAGTTCAACATCCCTCAAACCATCAAGTCCCCATTTTTTGGTGATGATAAAACTGTCAAAAAACTGGATATAGAAGGAACATACCTTAAGATAAGAAAAGCCATTAGCCAGGCGTGGTGGCATATGCCTGTAATCCCAGATACTCAGGAGGCTGAGGCAGGAGAATCACTTGAACCTGGGAGGCAGAAGTTGTGGTGAGCCGAGATAGTGCCATTGCACTCCAGCCTGGGCAACAAGAGTGAAACTCCATCTCGAAAAAAAAAAAAAAAAAAAGAAAAGAAACAAGCCATACAGGGTAGACCCTCGGCAAGTATCATATTGAATACGGATGAATTGAAAGCCTTTCCTCTAACATTGGGAACACAAGGATGCCCACTTTCACTGCTGTTATTCATCATAGTACCAGAAGTCTTAGCTAGAGTAATCAGACAAGAGAAAGAAATAAAAGACATCCAAATTAGAAAGGAAAAAGTCAAATTACCATTTTTTGCAGATGATATGATCTTACTTTTTTTTTATTTTTTAAATTTTTTTATTTCAATAGTTTTTTGGGGAACAGGTGGTGTTTGGTTACATGAATAAATTCTTTAGTGGTGATTTCTGAGATTTTGGTACACCCATCACCCTAGCAGTACCCAATGTGTAGCCTTTCATCCTTACCACCCCCCACTCTTTCCCCCAAGTCCCCAAAGTCCAATGTATCATTCTTATGCCTTTGTATCATCATAGTTTAGCTCATCGTATGAGTGAGAACATAGAATATTTGGATTTCCATTCCTGAGTTACTTCACTTAGAATAATAGTTTCCAATTCCATCCAGGTAGCTGCAAATGTCATTATTTCATTCCTCTTTATGGCTGAGTAGTATTTCATGATGTGTGTGTGTGTGTATATATATATATGCCACATTTTCTTTATCCAATTGTTGATTGATGGGCACTTAGGTTAGTTCCATATTTTTGAAATTGCAAATTGTGCTGCTATAAACATGCATGTGCAAGGGCCTTTTTTGTGTAATGATTTCCTTTCCTCTGGGTAGATACCCAGTAGTGGGATTGCTGGATCAAATGATAGATTTACTTGGATTTCTTTAAGGAATCTCCATACTGTTTTCCATTTTTCCATAGTGGCTGTAATAGTTTACATTCCCACCAACAGTGTAAAAGTGTTCCTTTTTCACTTTATCCATGCCAACATCTATTGTTTTTTGATTTTTTGATTATGGTCATTCTTGCAGGAGTGAGGTGGTATTGCACTGTGGTTTTAATTTGCATTTCCCTGATCATTAGTGATGTTGAGCATTTTTCCATATGCTTGTTGGCCATTTGTATATCTTCTTTTGAGAATTGTCTATTCATGTCCTTAGCCCACTTTTTGATGGGATTGTTTTATTTTTCTTGCTGATTTGTTTGAGTTCTTTGTAGATTCTGGACATTAGTCCTTTGTTGGATGTATAGGTTGTGAAGACTTTCTCCCACTCTGTGGGTTGTCTGTTAACTTTGCTGATTATTTCTTTTGCTATGCAGAAGCTTTTTAGTTTAATTAAGTCCCATCTATTCATCTTTGTTTTTGTTGCATTTGCTTTTGGGTTCTTGGTCACAAAGTCTTTGCCTAAGCCAGTGTCTAGAAGGGTTTTTCTGATGTTATCTTCTAGAATCTTTATGGTTTCAGGTCTTAGCTTTAAGTCTCAGATCCATCCTGAGTTGATTTTTGTTTAACGTGGGAGATGAGGATCCAGTTTCATTCTTCTACATGTGGCTTGCCAGTTATCCCAACACCATTAGTTGAATATGGTATCCTTTCCCCAGTTTATGTTTTTGTTTGCTTTGTTGAAGAACAGTTGGCTGTAAGTATATGGCTTTGTTTCTGGGTTCTCTATTCTGTTCCATCGGTCTATGTGCCTATTTTTATACCAGAACCATGCTGTTTTGATGATTATGTACTTGTAGTATAGTTTGAAGTCAGGTAATGTGATGCCTCTAGATTTGTTCTTTTTGCTTAGTCTTGCTTTGGCTATGCAGGCTCTTTTTTGGTTCCATATAAATTTTAAGATTTTTTTTTTCTTTTTTCTTTTTTCTTTTTTTTGACAGAGTTTCACTCTTGTTGCCCAGGCAGGAGTGCAAGGGTGCAGTCTTGGCTCACTGCATCCTCCACCTCCCATGTTCAAGAGATTCTCCTGCCTCAGCCTCCTGAGTAGCTGGGATTACAGGTGCCTGGCACCATGCCTGGCTAATTTTTGTATTTTTAGTAGAGACGGGGTTTCACCATGTTGGCCAGGCTGGTCGTGAACTCCTGACCTCAGATGATCCACCCACCTTGGCCTCCCAAAGTGCTGGGATTACAGGCGTGAGCCACCGTGCCTGGCCTAGGATTGTTTTTTCTAGTTCTGTGGAGAATGAAGGTGGTGTTTTGATGGGAATTGCATTTAATTTGTATATTGCTTTTTCACAATACTGATTATACTCATCCATGAGCATGGGATGTGTTTCTATTTGTTTGTGTCATCTATGATTTCTTTCAGCAATGTTTTGTAGTTTTTCTTGTAGATGTCTTTCATGTCCTTGGTTAGGTATATTCCTAAGTATTTAAATTTTTTGCAGCTATTGTGGAAGGGATTGAGCTCTTGATTTGATTCTCAGCTTCATCACTGTTGGTGTATAGTAAAGCTACTGATTTACGTACATTAATTTTGTATCCTGAAACTTTGCTGAATTTATTTGTCAGTTCTAGGAGCTTTTTAGAGGAGCCTTTAAAGTTTTCTAGGTATACAATCATATCATTAGCAAACAGCGACAGTTTGACTTCCTCTTTACTGATTTGGATGCCCTTGATTTATTTCTCTTGTCTGATTGCTCTGGCTAGGACTGCCATTACTATATTGAATAAAAGCAGTGAAAGTAGGCATTCTTGTCTTGTTTCAGTTGTCAGGGGGAATGCTTTCATCTTTTCCCTGTTCAGTATAATGTTGGCCATGGGTTTGTCGTAATGGCTTTTATTATCTTAAGGTATGTCTCTTCTATGCCAATTTTGCTGAGGGTTTTAATTATAAAGGAATGCTGGATTTTGTCAAATGCTTTTTGTGCAGCTATTGAGATGATCATGTGATTTTTGTTTTTAATTCTGTTTATGTGGTGTATCACGTTTATTGACTTATGTATGTTAAACTATCCCTGAATCCCTGGTATGAAACCCACTTGGTCATGGTCGATCATCTTTTCGATATGCCACTGGATTTGGTTCACTAGTATTTTGTTGAGGATATTTGCATCTATGTTCATCAGGGACATTTTTCTGCAGTTTTCTTTTTTTGTTATGTCCTTCCCTGGTTTTGGTATTAGATTGTTACTGGTTTTATAAAATGATTTAGAGAGGATTCCCTCTTTCTGTATCTTTTGGAATAGTGTCAATAGGATTGGTACCAATTCGTCTGTGAATATCTGATAAAATTCAGCTGTGAATCCATCTGGTCCTGGACTTTTTTCTGTTAGTAATTTTTAAATTACCATTTCAATCTTGCTGCTTGTTATTGGTCTGTTCAAAGATTTTATATCTTCCTGTTTAAAGTAGGAGGGTTGTATTTTTCCAGGAATTTATCCATCTCCTCTAGGTTTTCTAGTTTATGCATGTAAGGGTATTCATAGTAGCCTTGAATGCTCTTTTTTATTTCTGTGGTATCAGTTGTAATATCTCCTGTTTTGTTTCTAATTGAGTTTATTTGGATCTTCTCTCTTCTTTCATTTGTTAATCCTGCTAATGGTCTATCAATTTTGTGTATCTTTTCAAAGAACCGGCTTTTTGTTTCATTTACCTTTCGTTTTTTTTGTTTCAATTTCATTTAGTTCTGCTCTCATCTTCATTATTTCCTTTCTTCTGCTGGGTTTGGGTTTGGATTGTTCTTGTTTCTCCAGTTCATGAAGTGTGATTTCAGATTGTCTATTTGTGCTCTTTCAGACTTTTTGATGTAGGCATTTAATGTTATGAACTTTCCTCTTTCCTTTTGCTGTATCTCAGAAGTTTTGATAGGTTGCGTCACTGTTATCATTCAGTTCGAATAATTTTTAAATTTCCATCTTGATTTCACTGTTGACACAATGATCATTCAGGAGCAGGTTATTTAATTCCCATGTATTTGCATGGTTTTGAGGGTTCCTTTTGGAGTTGATTTTTAATATTATTCCACTGTGGTCTAAGAGTACTTGATATAATTTTATTTTCTTAAATTTACTGGGACTTGTTTTGTGGCCTATCATATGGTCTTATCTTGGAAAATGTTCCATGTGCTGATGAATAGAATGTATATTCTGCAGTTGTTGGGTAGAATGTTCTGTAAATATCCATTAAGTCCATTTGTTCTAGAGTAGAGTTTAAGTCCATTGTTTCTTTGTTGACTTTCTGTCTTGATGACCTGTTTAGTGCTGTCAGTGAAGTATTAAAGTATTGTGTTGCTATCTAGCTCATTTCTTAGGTCTAGTGGTAATTGTTTTATAAATTTGGGAGCTCCAGTGTTAGGTGCATATATATTTAGAATTGTGATATTTTCCTGTTGGACTAGTCCTTTTATCATCATTTAATGTCCCTCTTTGTCTCTTTTAACTGCTGTTGCTTTAAAGTTTGTTTTGTCTGATATAAGAATAGCTACTCCTGCTCACTTTTGGTGTTTATTTGCATGGAATATCTTTTTCCACCCCTTTACCTTAAGTTTATGTGAGTCCTTATGTATTAGGTGAGTCTCTTGAAGACAACAGAAACTTGGTTGGTGAATTCTTACCCATACTGACATTCTATATATTTTAAGTGGAGCATTTAGGCCATTTACCTTCAATGTTAGTATTGAGTTGTGAGGTACTATTATATTCATCATGTTATTTGTTGCCTGAGTTGTTATGTAGGTCCTGCGAGATTTATGCTTTAAAGATGTTCTATTTTGGTGTATTTTGAGGCTTTGTTTCAAGGTTTAGAGCTCCTTTTAGCAGTTTTGTAGTGCTGGCTTTGTAGTGGTGAATTCTCTCAGCATTTGTTTGTCTGGAAAAGACTGTATTTTTTTTTTTTTTTTTTTCATTTATGAAGCTTAGTTTTGCTGGACCCAGAATTCTTGGCTGATAATTGTTTTGTTTAAGGAGGCTAAAAATAGGATCCCAAGCCCTTCTAGCTTGTAGGGTTTCTGCTGAGAAATCTGCTATTAATGTGATAGGTTTTCTTTTTATAGGTTACCTGATGCTTTTGCTACACAACCCTTAAGATTCTTTCATTTGTCTTGACATTAGATAACCTGATGACTATGTGCCTGGGTGATTTGCAATGAATTTCCCAGGTGTTCTTTGAGCTTCTTGTATTTGGGTGTCTAGGTCTCTAGCAAGGCCAGCAAAGTTTTCCTTGATTATTCCCTCAAATATGTTTTCCAAGCTTTTAGATTTATCTTATTCCTCAGGAACACTGATTATTCTTAAGTTTTGACTTTTAACATAGTCCCAAACTTCTTGGAGGCTTTGCTCATTTTTTTTTAAATTCTTTTTTCTTTGTCTTTGAAGATTGGGTTAATTTGAAAGGCTTGCCTTTGAGCTCTAAGGTTCTTTCTTTTGCTTGTTCGATTCTATTGCTGAGACTTTCCAGTGCATTTTGCATTTTTCTATGTGTGTCCTTGATTTCCAGAAGTTGTGATTGCTTTTTATTTATGCTATCTCTTTCACTGGAGAGTTTTCCTTTCATATCCTATATCACGTTTTTTATTTCTTTAAGTTGGACTTCACCTTTCTCTGGTGCCTACTTGATTAGCTTAATAATTGACCTTCTGAAATTTTTTTCTGGCAATTTGGAGATTTCATTTTGATTTGGATCCATTGCTGGTGAGCTGGTATGATCTTTGGGAGTGTTAAAGAATCTCATTTTGTCATATTACCAGAATTGTCTTTCTGGTTTCTTCTCATTTGGGTAGACTATGTCAGGTGGAAGTTCTGGAATTCAAGGGCTGCTGTTCAGATTCTTTTGTCCCACGGGGTACTCCCTTGATTTGGTGTTCTCCTCCTTCCCCTAGGAATGGGGCTTCCTAAGAGCTGAAGTGTAGTGATTGCTTTTGCTCTTCTGGGTCTAGCCACCCAGCAGAGCTACCATGCTACAGGCTGGCACTGGAGAGTGTCTGCAATGAGTCCTGTGATGTGATCCATCTTCAGGTCTTATAGCCGTGGATACCAGCATCTGCTCTGGTGGAGTTAGCAGGGGAGTGAAGTGGACTCTGTGAGAGTCCTTGGTTGTGTTTTTGTTTAGTGCACTGGTTTTGTGTTGGCTGGCCTCCAGCGAGGAGTTGGTGCTTTCAAGGACGCATCAGCCACAGTCTTATAGGGAGGATGCAAACTTGCCCTAGGGACACCTGGTTAAGTATTCAGGTTTCTCAGGCAGTGGCAGGGCCGTAGAGTTTCCAAGAGATTCTGACCTTTGTCTTTGGCTACCAGACTACCAGGGTAGTTAGAGAAAAACCACCAGGTGGGGGCAGGGATAGGGGTGTCTGAGCTCAGCTTCTCCTTGAGTTGGACTTGCTGTGGCTGCTGTGGGGGCTGGGAGTGTGGTTCCCAGTCCATTGGGGTTATATTCCAAGGGGGATAATGATCCCATTAAAAAGTGGGCAAAAGATTTGAATAGACATTTCTCAAAAGAAGACATGCGAATGTCAAACAGGCATATCAATAGGTGTTCAATATCATTGATCATTAGAGAAATGCAAATCAAAACTACAATGAGATATCATCTCATTCCAGTTAAAATGGCTTTTATCCAAATGTCAGGGAATAACAAATGCTGGAGAGGATATGGAGAAAAGGATCCCTTGGGGACTGTTGGTTGGAGTGTAAATGATTCGAAACACTACGGAGAAGAGTTAGGAGGTTCCTCAAAAAACTAAAAATAGAGCTACCATACAGTTTAGCAATTCCACTGCTGAATATATACCTAAAAGAAAGGAATTCAGTATATTGAAGAGATATCTGCACACTCATGTTTGTTGCAGCAGTGTTCACAATAGCCAAGATTTGGAAGCAAGCTAAATGTCCATCAACAGATGAATGGAGAAAGAAAATGTGGCACAACAGAATACTGTTCAGCCATAAAAAAAATGAGATCTTGTCACTTGCAACAACATGGATGGAACTGGGGGTCATTAAGTTAAGTGAAATAAGCCAGGCACAGAAAGACAACTATCACATATTCTCACATATTTGTGAGATGTAAAATTCAAAACAATTGAACTTGTGGAAATAGAGAGTAGAAGAATGGTTGCCACAGACTAGAAAGGATAGTGGGGGGCAGCAGGAGTGGGCATGGTTAATGAGTACAAAAATGTAGTTAGAATAATGGATGAGACCTAGTATTTGTTAGCACAACAAGGAGATTATAATCAGTAATAATTTAATTGTACATTTTTAAATAACTAAAAACACATAATTGGATTGTTTGTAACACAAAGGATAAATGCTTGAGGGGATGGATACTTCATTTTCCATGTGATTATTACCCACTGAATGCCTATACCAAAGTATCTCATGTACCCTATAAATATACACACCTACTATACACTCACATAATTTTTAAAATAAAATTTTAAATAAATTAATAAACTATTGAAAAAAGAATGTGATACCTTCCCCATCTCTCACTGGATCCCTGTCTCACTATGTGACATCCTGGTTTCCCCTTCACCTTCTGCTGTGGTTGTAAGTTTCCTAAGTCCTCACCAGAAGCTTCCTGAGTTTTCACCAGAAGCCGGCATCATGCTTATACAGCCTGCAGAAACGTGAGCCCATTAAACTTTTTTTCTTTATAAATTACCCAGCTTCAGATTTTTTTTTATAGCAATGCAAGAATGGCCTAATACACTTCAGAACCTGGAAGATTAGCAGTGAGAAATAAAATCAGTTAAGTTGATGACTTCTGGTATTTCACTACATGGTTATTTTGCCAAAATGAAGGCAATATCAGTGTCTTCACACTTAAAAAGTAGTATATTGAACTTTGAGGTCAAAGAGCTGGGGTTTAAATTTGTGCTTTACCAATTATTAAGTGTCCTTGAGCAAGTTACTTGCTTTCTGTGATCTTTAGTTTTCTTATTTGTGAAATTGGAAGTGGTGGTGTTTCAGAGGGGGGTTGTATATAACCTTTGGAAACTATAGAGTGCTGTACAAAGGTAACCTGCTAGTATAATTGTTTGCAGTCGTTTTAGTCATGTGGTACTTAAAGAGACAGCAGAGCCTACCAGAATAATAGAGCCAATCCTTATTGGCTGTGGCCCTCAACCTGAACCACTCAAATAGTTCCAGTTAGCACCATTTTCTCTGATCCTTGCTGTACAGTCCCTTGAAGGTTAAGTAAATGTGGGGGTAGTTTGACTACATAGTGAAGGGCTAGTTTGACTTTATAATGAATTGTCCTGGGAGTCCTTGAATTCATTGTTTTCCCTAACTTGGCTAGAACCTCAAACTATCTGACATTCAAAGATGTTTGGATGATAGGCAAATAGAAATTTTTACTAGGTTCCAGATGAAGAGCAACTGAAGGTATGGATGAATCACAGGGTACCCTGACTCAAATTTTTGCAGAGAAATTCCATTCAGGGAGCAGTGTGGTATGGTAAAAAGAATAGTGGATTTAGAACAAAATGGGCCACAGTTTGAATCCTGTATTGATCTGCTATCTGAGGCCCAGTTTTTTCATCTGTAAAACAGGGGTTATATTAGGACCTACCTCATAGACTTTATGTGAAAATTAAATTGAAGAACACAGGTACAAGGGTCCTGCACAATGTCTGCAAATACTAGTTTCTTTTCTCAAGGACACATTTCCCAGGTACAGTGTTGCCATATGTTTTCAGGACCTTTTCTTTTACAGGCCTCCAAGTCCTGTGGATTTTATAGTATTGGAAGCATTTGGAAGGTTCTGAGACTTACTGTAATAAATAATACTGCTAAGAATAAAATCCTTGAGAATCTGTGGACTCAGTTCTTGCTATATAATTTTTAAAAGTATAATGTTTGCAACATATATAGGCTACAAATTTTATACAATGCCTGAGACTGAAATTTGAGGTTTTCCATGATCTGGCCCTACCTAGCGTGAATTTGATTTTCCAGTAATCCTCTGAATGGTGTTCAGGTCAAACTGGTGTATTCATTGTTCCCAATCATGCTAAGCATGTTCCTACTTCTGCATCTTTGCTCGAGCTTTCCCCCCGTCTTGAATTTCTTTCTTCTTCCTTTGTACTGTGTACAACCTTCATTCTTGAGACCTAGCTTCAGGATTGCCTGCTTCATAGAGCCTTGACTGACCACTTCATCTCCCAGGAGATCATTTGTGCCTCTGAACCCTTATAGCATTATTATTACCTATGCTGGTTGAATGGAAGGGTTGGTTGGATGAATGGCCAATGTTTACACCAATCTAGAACCAACCTGAGTCTGTGGGCAAGAGAGTCTGCTGGAGGGGAAACCCTCCTTCATGTTTTATTCATAAGAAAATATAAACATTATTTTGTCAGCTGGAGTATAATTCTCCTGAGAGCAGAGGAAGTATGCAAACATATAGGGAAGGTGTAATGGTGTTGTGCCAAAACTAACATATATATCTTGTTGTTTAGAAGAAAAAGTACCATTTAAAACAATAGCACGTATTTCCAAATTGGACCCCAAACAATACCTTTTGTGTGAGGTCGATAGTCATCTTTTAGCAATAAATGCATGATTGTACTCAAAGCATTTGCATTTAATTTTGTATGTAGAAGGAATGAGCACACATATTCTGAGCATTTATTGGCACCAAGCACTTTTCCAGGTAGCTTTACAAATTCTGTCACTGAAGCCCTTGCCATAGACGACTTTGAAATAGTTACTTGTGTTCTCTCCAGTGTTATTCATCTTTTTCTTCCTCCCAACATTTGGCACAGTGCCTGGCATATAGTAGGTGCTAAATAAATGTTGAACAAATGAATTCATGCATAAATGAATGAAATCATGCAAGGCTCAAAATGTAGCCTTTAATGCCTTCCAAGTTTTCTTCCATAAATGCACAAAGTAAGCCTCCATTTAACATTTTAGTCGTCAAAGACAAACAGTCCCATGTCTTTCAGCCAGTCATTGCAATGTCCTTTTGTGCTTGGCTTTATGAAGTTGTTAAAAAAAAGTTTTCCTTGGAAAACTTTCACCAAGAAACTACCTAATGGGGGCCAGCTGCAGCTCCAGGTTTTATGAACACTTTGATAGAAACCACATTAAATAGCAACACTGGTTCACACATTAATTTTGTCATGTTAAATTCCAGCTTGGGCATGTGGGGAGTTCATAAGATATTGACTTTTCATCATTGTCATTGCAGAAAATATGATTTTTTTTTCTGGCTCAGCCATTAGCAGACATAATGAAGTAGAATAGTCTCAAAGTGCCTTAAGAAAACTCAATCTAGTCACACGTTTTTCTGGCTTTGGAGTTCAGTGAAGCAGGTGAGGGTCAAGGATTACCAGAGAAATACTCAAATGGTTCCCTAAGTGGCAGGGGAAGTTGGACTCTTTTTTCTCATTGCAAACTTTGGTAGCTGTGTGGCCTCACTAGTACTGGTAGATTTTTTTTTTTCTTTTGCTGATTGCCACTGCTTTGTTATTTTCTTTTGGTGCAATCTCTGAACTTCATTGGCTCCAGGTATCTCACTCTTTTGCTTCTATTGGCACCCAAATTGGAGAGGGTACAAATGGCCCAGCCACCACTTAATAGATTCATATGGACAAAAAAAGGTGTATCATTTGAGCTGCAGAAACCTAGAGTAGTACCCTGATTCTGCCATCGGCTAGCTGTGTGGTATAGGTAAATTGCTTAAGTTGGAAGAACTTCAGTTTCTTCATTTGTCAAAGTGGGTTATCAATCTGGGTTGAACAGTGGATAAGAACACAGGTTTGGAGCCAAACAGTTCTGGATTTGTCTCTTAGCTCCATTTCCTACTGATTGTATGACTTTCTCTAAATTTCAGAATTGTCATCTGTAAATTGGGGATGAATAGTTCACAGGGCTGTGGTGAGGATTAAATGAGAGAATGCATATAAAGTTTCTGACACATAGGTACACAATGAGAGCTATTATGATTATTTTATAAGAAATACAAAACAGGGGAGGGTCATGGCTGACTGTTGCAGAAGTTTCTGAAGAAAAAATACCCTGATTCAGTGGTTTTCAATGACGGGCAAGTTTGACTCCCTAGAGCACATTTGCCAATGTCCAGAGACATTTTTCATTTTCATTGCTTGGTGGAAGTGTTGCTGTTATACAGTGAATAGATGCCAGGGGTTTTGCTAAACATCTTACAATACACAGAGAAGCCCCTCACTACCCCCAACAAGTAATTATCCACTACAAAATGTTTTTTTTTTCTTGATTTCCAGCTTTTATTTTAAGTTCAGGAGTACATGTGCAGGATGTGCAGGTTTGTTACCTAGGTAAACATGTGCTATAGTGGTGCACAGATCATCCCATCAACTGGGCATTAAGCCCAGCATCCATTAGCTATTCTTCCTGAAGCTCTCCGTCCTCCCCTGGTCCACCCTCTGACAGGTCCCAGTATGTGTTGTTTCCCTCCCTGTGTCCATGTGTTCTCGTCATTCAGCTCCCACTTATAAGTGAGAACATGCGGTGTTTGGTTTTCTGTTCCTGCATTAGTTTGCTGAGGATAACAACTTCCAGCTCCATCCATGTCCCTGCAAAGGGCATGATCTTCTTCCTTTCTATGGCTGCATAGTATTCCATGGTGTACATATATGACATTTTCTTTATGCAGTCTATCATTGATGGACATTTAGGTTGATTCCATGTCTTTGCTTTTGTGAATAGTGCTGCAGTGAACATACATATGCATGTATCTTTATAATAGAATGATTTATATTCCTTTGGGTATATACCCAGTAATGGGATAGCTGGGTCAAACGGTCTTTTTGCCTCTAGGTCTTTGAGGAATCTCTACACTGTCTTCCCCAATAGTTGAACTAATTTACACTCCCACCAACAGTGTAAAGGCATTCCTTTTTCTCCACCACCTCACCAGCATCTGTTGTTTGTTGACTTTTTAATAATAGCCATTCTGAATGATGTGAGATGGTATCTGAATGTAATTTTGATTTGCATTTCTCTAATGATCAGGGATGTTGAGCTTTTTTTTTCATATGTTTGTTGGCTGCATGTATGTCTTCTTTTGAGAAGTGTCTGTTCATGTCCTTTGCCCACTTTTTAATGGGGTTATGTTTTTTCTTCTGAATTTAAGTTGCTTGTAGATGCTAGATATTAGACCTTCGTGAGATAGATTGATTGCAAAACTTTTCTCCCATTCTGTAGGCTGTCTGTTCACTCTGATGAGTGAACTTTTGCTGCGCAGAATCTCTTTAGTCTAATTAGATCCCATTTGTCAATTTTTGCTTTTGTTACAACTGTTTTTGGTGGTTTTGTCATGAAACCTTTGCCTGTGCCTATGTCCTGAATGGTATTTCCTAGATTTTCTTCTAGAGTTTTTATTGTTTGGGTTTTACATCTAAGTCTTTAATCCATCTTGAGTGGATTTTTGTATATGGTGTAAAGAAGGGTTCAAGTTTCAATTTTCTGCATATGGCTAGCCAGTTCTCCCAGCACCATTTATTAAATACGGAATCCTTTCCCCATTGCTTGTTTTTGTCAGGTTTGTCAAAGATGAGATTGTTGTAGGTGTATGGCATTATTTCTGAATTCTCTATTTTGTTCCATTGGTCTATGTGTCTGTTTTTGTACCAGTATTATGCTGTTTTGGTTACTGTAGTCTTGTAGTATAGTTTGAAGTCAGGTAGCATGATGCCTCCAGTTTTGTTCTTTTTGCTTAGAACTGTCTTAGCTATTCAGGCTCTTTTTTGGTTCCATATGAATTTTAAAATAGTTTTTTCTAATTCTGTGAAGAATGTCAATGGCAGTTTAATGGGAATAGCATTGAATCTATAAATTGCTTTGGGCAGTATGGCCATTTTCACTATATTGATTCTTCCTATCCATGAGCATGGAATGTTTTTCATTTGTTTATGTTATCTCTGATTTCTTTGAGCAGTGATTTGTAGTTCTCCTTGAAGAGGTCCTTCACTTCTCTTGTTAGCTGTATTCCTACAAAATGTTAATAGTGCTGAGGTTAGGCCTGGTAAGGTGGCACACGCCTGTAATCCAGCACTTTGCAAGGCCAAGGGAAGTGGATTACTTGAGTTCAGGAGTTTGAAACCAGCCTAGGAAACATGGAAAAATCCCATCTCTACAAAAAAAAAAAAATTAAAAATTAGCTGGGCATGTGCCCATAGTCCCAGCTACTCGGGACGCTAAGGTGGGAGGATCGCTTGAGTCAGGGTGGCCAAGGCTGCAGTGAGCTGAGATTGTGCCACTGCACTCCAGCCTGGTGACAGAGTGAGACCCTGTCTCAAAAAAGAAATAGTGCTGAGGTTGAGAAACCCTGCCCTAATTTGAGAAACACAATTTACTAGGCTTATTGAGACTTTTGCAAAGTCATTTAACTTAGTGGTTAGCCTTATAAATTTATTTTTTCTCTCCCTTCCATTCATGAGAATTATGCACGTTAAAACTTCCAGTTCATCTGTGATCCTCGTTCAGTTTCCTTTCCAGTAGTATTGCCTAGAATGTCTCTTTGCCTTTCCCTGTCATATTCTGTTGTTCCAAGAATACAGATAATCAGATTATTTCTGAATTTGTAGTTTAACTCTTTTCACCCTGAATCAGATAAAAAAGGTCCCATACCTCTAAAAGCCATCCATACTCTGTCCAATGACCCATGAGACTATTTTCTTCTCTTTAAAGACAATAGAGGAAGAAGTAAGAGCTGTAACGCTTTAGAACTGGGTATCATGGGAATGGACTGGATTCACTTTGTGGATATGGTTTGGCTCTACAAGTGAGTTTGCCTTGAAAACAAAAGAATTTATAATAGCTATCACCATCAATATTTCTGAAGCGTTCTAAAGCAGTTTATAAGATAAAAATACACACATGAATATATGAGGACAGTTACAAATGAGAGAAGACTGCAGTTGGAACCACAAGGAATTATGCCTGGAAGGAGCGATATGATAGCTCCTGAAATAGAATGATAAATTTAGCTCTGAGCTTCCTAGTAGCTAAGGTAGAAATGAAAATATGATTCCACTTCGCTAAAAAAAATGCTGGATAAACAAAAGATAAATTTTCTGCCTCGAACCAGATTCTAGGCAGATCTTATCACATGAAGTATGATATAAAGAACACTGTATACAACATTCTATTGTTTTCTGCAGATAATGACTTGTTTTAGATCAATTTTGAATGACAACTTAAGGCTTTATGAATGAATTCCCATACAGACCCAAGTTAAATCAGCCAAAATAAATGAACTTCTGCTTATTTAATTTGCATAAAATTAGACCTGGGAGAGTCTAAAGGGTTGGATGATCAATATGTCCTTCAGACTGCCTCTTCAATATTACTTATCTAAATCATGTCTCCCAGTTGGTAAAATAACTTTTTAGTCAAGATTAGACTCTTTAGTCAATGACTAAGTTACAGCTCTCAGAATGAAAAAACTATAGCCTTAGATTATGACTGTTACCAGTCAGAATAGGCTAGAATATGCTCTGAAAACAAACACCACCCAAAGCTTGGTGGTTGAATACAACAAAAACATTTTGATCACTCATGCTACATGTCCAGCATGGGTCAATAGGTGGGTTTGCTTCATGTAGTCACTCTATAGCACCTCATGACCTCATCTCAATCAACACTGTACTACAGGGTTTACCAGACCAGGGCAAGAAAGCCCTGGAACTCCTGGCAATTAAATGCTTCTACCCAGAAGTAACACATAGCACTTTCACTCACACTTCATTGGCCAAAGCAAGTGACATGGCTGTGCCTACCTTCAAAGGGACTGGGTTCACATTCCTCAGGTATGCCCACCCCTTCATCTAGAAAATGTTTAGCAGTTGTAATGCCTACCACACTTGACAGCCAGCCAGGTAGCAGGGTTGACATTCTGTTTTGTAAATTAAGCAGGGTTCCTGGTGCTCTCACACAGATGGAGGACCATCCCACATCTGCACCAGATTGGATATCAGGGATGTCTTCAGACAGGACCACATTTCATAATCACCTCTTTTGAAATCTACTACTCAATACAGTTCAGTTAGTCTCTGTGACATGCTGTTTCCATTCCCACTGGTTTAGAAATGGGGATATGCTTTCAGTGCCTGGACTATCATTCATGTTTCTTCCATGTCTAATGTTTTAGGAAGGAATGTTCTTCGGATAGTCAAGCAGGCCCCTGAGGTTGGGTGACTTTCTGAGGGCTTCTTAGATCCTGGTAGCAGAGTCAGACTTGGAACTCACAGGTCCTGTAGTTTTGTGCTTTGCAATCTTACTCGTTACAGGCATCTGATTTAAAAATGCAAGGATTAGTCTCCTTCACCTATAATGCAAGTTGGTGCTGTTGCTGCGAATGTGTTGGAATGAAATGAGAGGGGACTGGATTCCTGTGACGGTCTAGAGTAAGCCCCAGATAGACAGCATTGGAACCTCCCTTCCTTTTCTTGCTGCCAGCCTCCAGATTGCAGAAAACTGGAGCTAGAATCCTGACCATATCCCAACACACTAACAGGTGTGCCATATTCGTATTGGAAGTATTGACATTACTAGATTCTGAAAGGGATGACATTACAATTGTTATTCTTTGTTACTCAATTTATTTGTTGACATACCATGAGCCACATTGTTTATTGATGTACAAAAATCATTTAATCTTAGTGCATTAGTTATACAACATAGTACAGCACAGCTGCAGCTAGCTGTCAGCTTTCCAAATTTTCCAGTTGGTTCCGGCACAGTTGTTCTTCCTCTTTCTGTAATCAGAATTGTCTGAGAATGCTTGTTTTGGAGGGAACTTGAAGGGAAAAGGAACCAAAACCTTAAGAAGTGAGATCCATTGGGAGCTCAAGAATTATCAGACTTTCCAGGAAAATGCATGGGGTGAGGGGGGCAGTGACACGGGTGTGGAGACATGGAGAGGAACGGTTAGGAGCAAAGGATAGGCAATAGGCCAGAAAAAAATGTAAGCAAAAAAATATCTTGCAGAGATGTGAAAAGGAACTTTCAATAAAGGCTTACTCTATAACCCATTCTGTAAATCTAATTTGCTGGAGCAACTGCCCCCACCACACAACCTTCTACCTTCCCCCATCCTTTTTTTTTTTTTTTTTTATAACTGCTACCAAATGGCTGCAGTTTTTAATTCTTTACTTTCCATTTTATGGCCTACAGCTTCATACAAAAGTGTGAGTGCCCTCTCCAGATGGACTGTGCACCTCATTTGGGAAGAAGGGCAGCCGATTTTCATCATCTGGGCCTTTAAGAACTCTCTAGGTAGCCCTAAAATACATAAAAGTACAAATGGTGGACAGGAAATTTAGCAATGTCTCTTGCTGAACAATCAGAGTATGGGTTTTAGTCAGTTCGTTTTTCTTTTACTGTTGGTTAGAACTACCAGCCTTGCAGGCAAGCTGGAATATGGGGGAGGGGGGCACATGCGCAGAACACAAGTCTTTCTTGCTAGGTGACACTTTTTATTCCGAAACTGCTTTCACTGCAGACATTCCCAGTGATCCTGGGAGCTTCATTTCGTTGTTGGCCATATGGCTCTGCTCACGAAATTCCTCAGGCTCTTCCAACTGATGTTTTCCCACCACGTGGCCACAAATTGACTACTTGCTTTGCCTAGAGCTTTTAATTGGTTTAAATAATAAACTCCCCAAGTCTTTGTTTGTTGGCACACAGAACTGAGCACACAATTGCAAATGAGTTGGGCAACCTGCTTTGATTTGGTGATTAGTCATTGCTCTTAATTGTTTTTACAATTTCCACCTGAGCGATCAGGAAATGAAGCGCCGCCTCACACTTCCAGCAAGTTGCAAAGAGCCTAACTATGGTATTTCCTTATTGACTGTTTCCTTGCCTGGGAGGAGGCTGCACTAAGATGTTGTGGCTTGGGAGGTGGGCGCTGCAGGGCTAAAGTCAAGTCTTGGCTTTTTAAGCTGATTCCCGTCTGACTTTGGGAAGTGATGGAGACAGATTAAGCCATGAAGCATAAAAAGGCCCCCAACAGGACACTAGGCCCCGGTCACACCACAGCATAAACACAGAAAACATAAATGTGGCTTTGGGAGACAGGGCTTTCCTCCTGTCTCAAAAGAGGTCTTTTTTGTTTAAGGCGTTTTTGTTTTGTTTTGCTTTGCTTAGCTCTCCTGGTTTATTTTCCTACATCGTTGGTGCAGATGGCAGATTAGCAATGCCTTTGGTTTTTTTTGTTGTTGTTGTTTGGTTCTGTTGTGTTTTCTTTTGGTGGTCAAGTCTCTGAACTTCTGAAACAGAACTATCAGCAACTGTAATATAGATTCTTTTTTTGGAAGTTTGTTTTTTCATTTAAAAAGTTTTATGAAAATTCCCATATGAACAATATTTCCTGTCAGGAATGTACTCCACACCCACCAAGCACCTACTGCCTACTCCTTGTGTCCTTGGTGACTCTTATCAGGACTCAGTTCAAGGGGCTACTCTTCTACAATGTTTCCCTGACCGGCCCTCCACTCCGCATGCTAAGCTGACATGGTAACATTTTCTCTCCTTCAAGTTCCACTGTACCTTGAACAAACATTGAGCATAACTATATTTGAGTTATTTGTTACCAAGTTTCTTCCTCACTATTAGAGTGTTTACCCCCAAGACAGGGGCCAGAAGTCACTGAGCACAGGCTTATTGAGATCTGTGGTCAACTGGAGGGAGCAAAGACTACAGATTTTGGAGTCAGTCTGACCTTAGCTGTAATCTCAGCTCTGCAAGCTAATATACTAAGTGACCTTAGGCAATTTACACTATCTCTCTGAACCTCAATGTCAGTTTCTTAGTCTGCAAAGTGAGAATCATGAGATCTACCTTATGAGATTGTTGGGATGGTTTGGTGAAATATTGTGTATTAAGCACACAGCACTGTGTCTGGCACAGAGAAAATACTCTAAAAATGTCTGGAAATTTGTGTAGAGAGAAAAGTGGGCTCCATCAAAAAAAAAGAATTAAAAAAAAAAAAAAATCAAGCAAAAAGTGACCAGAAGCAGGGACAAGCTGCTAGTTAAGGCTGCCAGCAGCTTCTTATCTTTGCTTTGAGAGTTCATTGCTGAAAAAATATTGCTCTTTTCTTTTGGGAAAAATCACTTCAATGGACCATTAATTTTGAAAAGCTCTAACTTACATTCTGTTCTAGAATGAAGAGGTTGTCAAAATAAAGAGTAAACTGCCCTGTAGACGAGTGTACCTGGCGGGCTTCCTGGGGATAGAGTTGGATATCTGTAGAGATTATGATACTTTCCACTGGAGGCAAGGAAGGCTTTCCTTCTCTCTTTGGGCCTTGAAGGAGAAGGTCAGGGGGTGACCTCTGGACAGTGGATAAGATGGAAGATGCTTTTCTCCATGTGAGCTAAGCTAAACTTTCACCATGGCAGTAGATACTGAGACTAAGGAAAGAACCTGCTAATGGGGACCCTTGTGGACATACCTGGCTGATAGAGCCTATGCAACATGATAATGAACAACCAACATTGAGCTTTTTTTTTTTTTTTCCTACACTGTAATTCCCCTCTGTCGTCCCCAAGCCTTCAGTAAAATTCTTTTAAACTCCATAGCCAGGTCTTAACTCTGTCATTATTTGCCACGACATGGTTTGGAAAAACAGCAGCAGCCCAGGGAAATTTAGTTACATGAAGGCAAGAAGTGACCAGTAGAGAAACGTGAGACAGAGGTCTAAATCTAAAGGTGATAAATGACAACCAGAATCGATTTATAAACTTGCAGGCATCTCTTAATGATTCCCAGGAAATCTAAGCAAAGGAAACTTGATAAAAAGATGAGTTTTTCTGCAAAATAGGCAATACATCAGTTAGGCAAGGCTAGGTTAAGCTGAAGTAACAATCCTAAAATTTCAGTGGCTTTAAAAAACAACAGAATTTGTCCATTGCGGGTTGGCTGGCTCTTCTTCTAGTCCTCACTCTGGGTGTCAGGCTCAGGGAAGTTACATCTCCATGCTTCCATGATTGCCTAGGCATGGAAAAGTTGTTAAAGCTTCTGGTCACATTTCATTGGCTAAGAGACATCACAGTGCCACACCTAACTTTAAAAGGAGTGGGGAGGTGGAGTCTGCCATGTGCCTGGAAAGCAGGGAGTTGAAAATATTTGTTGAGTGGCACTAATGACTGCTACAGAGGGAATTGGGAGCCTGGACTCTAATCTGTGTGTTTCAAGACTGGAGAACTTGGAGACATCTGGGTTGTAGCTTAGGATAGCAAACTTGGCACTGTCTGAATGCCTGAATTCAACAAATATTTCTCGAGCACCCTCTATGTGCCAGGTGCTGTTTCAAGAATTGGGGATAAATTCTTGTAC
Source organism: Nomascus leucogenys (assembly GCF_006542625.1). NCBI lineage: Eukaryota > Metazoa > Chordata > Mammalia > Primates > Hylobatidae > Nomascus > Nomascus leucogenys. The sequence continues at coordinate 123,385,561 of NC_044406.1, forward strand.
AAAAAGACATGGTTTCTGTGCTTAAGGAGCTTACACTCTAGTGGGAAGAGGTAGGTAAACAGTAGACCCTTCTCCCTGGGAAAAGCATTGCTTGTATTTGTACCCTATCCTAGGGCTCCTCACATTCTGTAAGATGATACCTAAAGGTGAGTGGCTGTGGCCTTCTGACTGCTGCTTGGTATGCTAGAGCCTTTGCTAGCTTTTCATGATTCCCTTTCTGAGTACAACAATCAATCGCCTGGGCCCATTAACCATTTCTCTGAGCATTCTGATTTCTTGCTCTTGCTTCTTTCGTTTTTCACTCTCAGCACTTTTAGGGCTTAGCTTCCAGCAAGCAGTGTCTGTGCTGAGTCCTCTATTGGCTTTTATGAGGCTTTGTACTCTTGCAAAAACCAGCTCCCTTGGAGATCTCTGGGATATCCATAGTACTACCCTATTGGTTACATTCAGCTCTAGTCTTTTGGGTAGTCAGCAAAGACCCAGGGTTTCTGATTCTCTTGCTGATACATGTAGTATGGTACAGTGGTTAAGGACAGTAGCTTTGGCCTCAGACAAACCTGGATTTAAATACCAGCTCTGCAATTTACTAAACCTCAGTTTTCCTATCTATAAAGCAGTGAAAATAATAGAATCTACTTCATGGGGTTGATTGATGATTAAATTAGTTATACTTAAATTACTTAACACAGTGCAAGGCATATGGTAAGTATTCAAAATAAGCTAGCTGTTTTAATTTACTGATGGTTGAATAATCAATAATCATTTGTTGATTGTTAGATGACAGAGTCAGCTCTCATGCTCTTGAAGCAAGGCTCCAAAAAATTAATGTAATCAATAGAGTCAGTACCAATTCCAAATCTCTCCTGATATATTCCTCTTAAGACACAAAGCCACATATGCCAACCAAAACCTAGGAGCAGCTAGGCAAAGAGACATTCCTAAGAAATATGCAATGTAAACTGTAACAATGATAGTGTTCTCTAGCTTCATGTTCACATCTGTCTGTCTTCCTGTTTTCCTCATCTCTCTGGATCCCTTCTTCCTGTAAGATTCTGTAATTTTCACATGTACTTCTAGTTTGAATGTGAGCCCATCCAGATAGTCTATATTTCAGAATGCATTTTTTTTTGGCAAGAAAATAAAGAAAATAACACACTACTTTTGTCATCACGAATGTGCTTGTGAACTTCCCTAAAACAGATGTCAAACAGTTGATGCTTTCAAAATATTGCACATCTTTTTACAGTATGGCTCTGACCAGAATAGATGAAACAGGAAGACATTTCTCATTTCATGGCTTCTCTGACCTAGGATCAACATGTATGGTCCAAGCAGGTTTTTCTTACCAGCCGTCACTGGCCTCATGCCTTAACTGTGTGCAGAGTGATGTCATATGGCAAAATTGTTGGCTCTGAATATACGTGAAAACTAGGAAGACAACAAACGAGGCCCCAAGAAGCCAAAACAACTTTTGTTTTACCCAAAACATAAACATGTTTGGCTGTCTTCATTGTACCAGCATTTATCAAGCACCTGCTACCTGAAAGGTACAGTGCTGGACACTGCTCTCCAAGCTTATAGGAAGAGAGAGAGAAAAAAAAAGAAGAGTATTTACAGTCTTTTTAACAAGAAAGGAGACTGAAAATCCCCAGTAAGAAAGCCCCAAAATACCAAAAATGCAGAAGGCTGATACTACTTTAGTGTGGGATAATGTAGCCCTGCCCACTTCAGTAGCCTTAAAGACATTGTTCATAATGTACCTGTGTCAGTAACAAAGTTGCTCTTTCAGGACTGTGATAGCGAGTCATCCAGAAAAGTTTAAAATATTTGCAATGTCTTCTCTTTAAGCAGACAGAGAAAAGTCTAATATACCTTAGTTGGCTTTTTATCACACATGGTTAAAATAAACTTTTTGTTTGTTTGTTTTATTCAGGCATTCTGGTACCCTGAGAAATCTCCCAAGCTTCTAGCTGGCTGAGTTATTACTACAGATTGCTTAGCACTTTTGTCAATCTCACTGTAGATTAATTATCAGATTTCTCTAGAAGTAGTAGTTTTTCTGGCTGTCTTGGTTTGTTTTGTGCTGTATAACAGAATACCATAGATTGGGTAATTTATCAAGAAGAGAAATTTATTTCTTACAATTTTGGAGACTGAGAAGTCCAAGATCAAGTCACTAGCAGGTTCAGTTGTCTGATGAGGTTCCATTCTCTGCTTTTAAGATGATTCCTTGAACATGGCATCCTCCCGAGGGGAGGAACACTGTGTCTTCACATGGCAGAAGAGTAGAAGAGACTGAACTCACTCCCACAAGTCCTTTTCATAGCAGTGTTAATCCATTCTCCCTCATGATGAAAACACTTCCCATTAGGCCCCACTTCCCGACACTGTTGCATTGGAGATTAAGTTTCCAACACACAAATTTCGGGGCATACATTCAGACCATAGCACTAACATTCCACAGAAAGTTGAGAGAAGTGAATCCTATAAACCAGACGCTAGCCTGGGAAGAAATAAAGTACAGAATACTACCTACTTCTTCAGCCCAGATTGCCAGCCTTATCGCAAGTTAAAATCAAAGTTTGATGACTTCTCAGCTATCATTTCTTACCCAGCCTCCTAACTGATCTGTAGCTTCCAGCCTTGAAATCTAGTGTCTAATCTCAACACAATAGTCTGTGTGATCCTTTAAAATAAAATGATTGTACACTCATGTTAATAGAAACATAGTTTACAATAGCCAAGGGGTGAAAACACCCCAAATGTTCATTGACAGATGAATGAATGCAATGTGATACTGTGTATATATATATAAAATCATATATATATAATCATATATATGATGGAATATTATTCAGCCTCCAAGAGGAAGAATAGCCTCTCAGATGCTACAACATGAATGAACCTTGAAGACATTATACTAGGTGAAATAAGCCAGTCATAACAAGAATAAATACTGTATGACTTACATTAGGTTTCCAGAGTAGTCAAATTCATAGTGATAGAAAGTGGAAAGTTGGTTACCAGAACCTGGGGGAAGTAGAAAACATAATGTGGAATTATTGTTTAATGGGTATGGAGTTTCAGTTGGGAAAGATGAAAAAGTTCTTCATCTTTTAGAGATGGACGGTGATGATGATTGCACAATATGGTGAACATATTTAGTGCCACTGGACTGTCCACTTAAAAATTTTTAAGATGGTCAACTTTTTGTTATGTATATTTTAATACAATTCAAAATAACAAAAATTCCATTACAATAAAAAAATCTGGGCCGGGTGCAGTGCCTCACGCCTGTAATCCCAGCACTTTGGGAGGCTGAGGCGGGTGGATCACCTGAAGTCAGGAGTTCGAGACCAGCCTGGCCAACATAGTGAAAACCTATCTCTACTAAAAATACAAAAATTGGCCAGGTGTGGTGGTGCACACCTGTAATCCCAGCTACTCGGGAGGCCGAGGGAGGAGAATTGCTTGAACCTGGGAGGCAGAGGTTGCAGTGGGCCGAGATTGCACCACTGTACTACAACCTGGAAGACAGAGCGAGACTCTGTCCCAAAAAAAAAAAAAAAAAAAAAAAAATCTGATTCTGTCACTACTCAAAACCCTTCTATAGCTTCCGATCAGGCCTCCTAATAAAATGTAAAGTACTTACATTGGCCTCCAAGCCCTCCCTTCTCTGGCTTCTGGCTACCTCTCTACCTTGTTTCTTACAGTCCGTTGCCCTACTCATTCTGCTGTGGGTTGATTCTTGAACAACCCAAGCTGTTTTCTGCCTCAATGGCCTTTGTCCTTGCTATTTCATCTGCCTACCACACTCTTCTCCTAGATAACCACATTGCTTATCATTCACTTCTTTCAGCCACCTGCTCAGATGTCATCTCCTCAGAGGTGACACCAGCCTGTTTAAGATACCTGCCATCCCAATCCTGCCCTGGGACCTCTTCATCCTCTCACATTGTTTTATTTTTCTCCATAGCACTCTAGATTAGATATTTATTCATGTGTCAGTTGTCTGTCTCAGACCCCTGAAGGATAAGCTCCATGAGGGCTAGAATTTTGTTGCTCAACACCATATTACCAGCACCAAGAGAAGTGTCAGGAACCTAGCATGTGCTCAGTAAATATTTGCCAAATGAATGAATAATACTCCAGGACTCTGTTTAAAACTCTTACCTCACGGAATGAGGTCCCTTCACCACATCAGCTGAGGTCCATCAGACCTCAGAAGAAGGCAGCAGTTCCAGGCACTGCCATCTCGATACGACACCCAAGTGGTTTGCTCTCTTTTATTGAATTCTTTCAAGTTTATGTGGTAACATCCAACAAGGGTTTATTCCAGTGATTTAGAAATTAGGTTGATTTAGTGTAATCATAGCACTCTGCTGTTTGGATGATTTTTAAACACTAATGTGACTCTTCATGCTCACTGCTAGAGAGCAATTATGGCATTTCAGAATGATTTTCACAGACCACAGTGTTATGCCCAGCTTCCTCTTCATGTTGAAAGCTACAGGGAACCTTCTCTCAAGTGAGGTCTGCTGCCAGCTGCAGACTTTCTCTTGAACTTTAGTGGGCATGATGGTGACCTTTACAGACCCCTAGGAGAGGAGGACTTCTACCAATAAATCCAGGCTGGGAAGGGCTGGCTCAAGACAAATGTGGGAAATAAGAGGCCTCCCTTTTCTGTGCCTTTACCCAGCCTCAGTACCCAGTGCTCTCCCTGGGAACTTTTACTCATAGGAAGGAAAGTCTGTAACAAACCTCAGCCTGAATATAGTTTCACAGATTCATCCTCAAAAACACATTTGCATTTCCGAAGAGAAGTGTCCTTGAAGAATCATGAAGCATTACAATAGTAGCTCAAACTCTTTAGCACTTACTGTGGACCAGTCCCTGTGCTAAGAATTTAACATTTCATATCAGGAATGCACTTCCTCCTTACCGTCTTGCTGTGAGGTATTTACTATCATTTCCTCCACTTTACAGGTGAGGAAAGCAAGACTCAGGAAATAAGTTACCCACGGTCATGCAGCTGGCTAGTGGTGGCTGGGCTGTTCAGGGAAGGTTTCATGAGAGAGGTCTAGTTAATTAATGTCCTTGCTCAGAGTAATATTCAACAAATATTTGTTTCATTATGTTTTATAATAAGGAGTTCAGACTTTATTTTATAGACAATAGAGAGTTACTAAAGGCTTTATTTTTCTTTCAGAAAGTCAGATAAAGTTCCATGAGGGCTGGAACCACATTATTTTCATATTTGTACCCCAAGTGTACAGCACAGCATCTGGCACCTAGTAAATGCCCAGTAAATGTTGCATCAACAACAGAATTCATCACTGCATATGTTTGGATAAACTATGCCAAACAAAATTCCTGGAAATACAATTACATACAATATATTCCTAACACAGCGTGGGTAAGGCCATAACACAGACATAATGGTCTTGCCTACAACCACTGTAGTAAAAAGTTCCACTATAACAATTGCAATTCTTAGGAAAATGGCTTGGGTATACTTAAAATCAAGATAATTGTTCATTTTGAGCACTAAAGCATGAGTTCTGATAACCCCACTTGGCTTTTATCCTTTCACATCTTTTATTATTTAGGGCTTTTAGTGACATGATCAAGCCTGTGTTTTTAGAAAGCTCTCTCATGGTGGATGTAGAGGACTGATTACAGCGGGAGGAAACAGGAGGCTGGGGGCCAGTGGAGAAGCTGCTCTATGCAGGGGGTGGAACAGGGGGCGGGGGCGGAGAGATGTGGTGGTGTGTGGTGAGGGCGAGGGCCAGGACAAGGAAACTGCTGAGAATGGAAAGGAGGGAAGGGATTAGAAAAAGACTGAGGAAGTTGAATTTACTAAGAGTTACCAAGAAGTATTGACAAATGATGGAATGCATTTCAAAAGGGTTAGGAAATTGCCAGGGATACCTCTGAGGATTTGTGTGGGAATGTGGATAGAAATAGGGAAATCAGGAGCCAAGCCCTTTTTCAGGGGGTCAAGTATAAATAATGACTTTGATTTAGAGCACTTTAAGTTCATTGTGCCAGAGGATATCCAGAGGGAGACGTCTAGCAGACATTTAGAAATTGTAATCCATTAACAATTCATTCTCCTTTTTCTCCCCTCAGCTTGCAAAGACTAATCACCATTTGAAAAAATCAGGTTCTACAAATTACAGAGTGCCCAATATTTAGATGTCCTACAGGCACCTGTATTACAAGGGCTGGTGCTATAGAAAGCAGTATTTTAAGGCTAGGTTTTTTGTTGTTGTCTTGTTTTGATGGGGGGGCAAATGTGAAGATAGTGTTGCAGGGCAGAGTTGGAGAGAGAGTGAGCTGCTTCGCCCATTTAGGAAGCCGTGTGTGCTTGCACTTCTCACTCTCAGAGGCAGGCTAGTGAGTGGTGATTTTCAAGAATGATAAGGCACTTAAATACTTAAGTACTTGGTAAGTAAGATTCTATATGAGCAATCAGTTGAAGAAGCAAATAAGATTCCGAGGGGAGCATTAATCATCTCTGTGTCTAATGGGTCTTCCCTAAGGCCACATCTACACAAGTGTGGAATTTTAAATAGGCTTTATTTCTGTAGACTTGCAAAAGGACAAGAAGACAAGAATATATTTTGTTTTTTAAAAATAGGTATTTTCTGGTAACTCTTTTTACATGAAAATGAACTTCAGAGCAAAGGTCCTTGTACTCTTGTCCCTAAAGCTGAACAAGTTTTCAACTTGACAAATTTGCTAGAGTATCTGGGGAGCTCTGTGAAGTTGGAAGCCTTCAAAACCTAACCAAAAAGGGTCTTGCAGTTCAGATGCTTCTTCCTGAAAGCATCCGTCTGTCAACCACACTTTGTTTACCAAAGTAGACTTAGCCCAGCATATCACATCTTCGTGATTGAATAAATTATAAAGCCTGATTTTTTTTTCCTTAGGATTTGGAGCTATTTCACTTTCTTTGATATAAGGACTGAAAACATATTGGCAGATGTTAAGAGTTACCTTTGTTTCATCTGCTGAAATGTAGCTTACTTCAAAAATTTGGAGGCTGTAATATACTCAGGCCTCTCTGATGAGAAATCCACCAGGGAGACTGTTTCCTCCTTGCCCCTGAATGACAGAAACATGGAGAATTGTTAATAAAAGTTGGCAGCATTGAAATTCTGAAAATGACTTGAAAGGAGAATTTGCATGGGACACCACCACCCAAACTCACTCCAGGTGTGACTACTTTCCCCGGCTCCCTGACCGGAAGGGGAGGGCATATGGGGGTCTGCTGTGATTCTTAAGAGAAATATTGAAAAGGAGGTGTGACTGCCTCCTTAGAGGTTATCTTTTGGTCTGGGGAGGAATATTGATTACTCTATTTTGTCCCAATATCTAAGTTTGAAGTTTAAGCAAGATTTACATGATCTCAACCACATTCCTAGGACTCAGTGAAGCATAAAGCTTATGTGGGGCAAGGCAGCCAAGTTTTGATCACCATGACCTTCTATTTCTTCCTCTGCTATATGGCCAGTGAAGGCATTGGGCAAATTTCTTAAAACCATCTTTCTGTGAGAATATGTTTCTGATATAATTTTGTCTTCTGATGCGCTTTTATATTTTGCAAGGAAAACCCACTGCAGGCAAATTCATCTAAAAGGTTTTATTAGAGTGTGAATGATATCTGGGGAGCCCTAGGAAACATTTATCTAAGCTGTGCCCTAAACTCACTTTCAAAAGCCTGGGAACATTCAAATAATACTGAGAAAACAGATATTTTTCATGGGCACCATAACCCTTGGAATACTACAAAAAAAAAAAAATACCTACCAGTTTTAAATGTATGCCAAATCTGTGTCCAAATGAATAATCCATCCTACTTGAGAACAAATGATGATGATGATGGTAATGATGATTATGCTAATAATAATCATCATCATAATAGCTGCCATCACTAAGCAATTACTATGTACAAGGCACTATATTAAACTCTTCGCATGCGTTTTTCTTATTTATCCTCATAACAATACTGAGGAATAAGTATATAATTATCCCCGTTATAGAGATGAGAAAGTGAGGCTCAGAAAGATTTAAGTAATGCTTCCAAGATCCCACAACTAGTTAGTGGCAGAGTTGAGATTCAAAGCTAGGTCAATCTGATTCCAAGACCCATGTAATTAACTACTACATTATATTTCCTATATAGTACATATAGAAATGCCCATAAAATCGAGACAATATCCTCACATGACTTTAACAAACCCTGAGTAGCTATTATGTGCCAGGAATCTGAGTAGGTTATGTGAAAACAACATATATGACTCTCTACTACTTTCCTTAATCTCAATTGATTAAAAAAACCCACAGTTGGTATCTTTGTTTTTAGGTAAATGAACCATCAAGTTTGTAAACACAATCTTTTTTGCCTAAAATTACAGAATGTCATAAACTATCAGGAGTGCCAGTCATATTATGTAGACCAGTGCTTCTCAAGGTTGAAGTGCACCGGAGTCTCCTGGAGGGCTTGTTGAAATGCTGCTGAGCTCCACCCCTAAAGTTTCTGATTCAGTAGAAGTGGGGTGGGCCCAAGAATTGACATTTCTTTTTTTTTTTTTTTTTTTGAGACGGAGTCTTGCTCAGTCACCCAGGCTGGAGTGCAATGGCGCGATCTCGGCTCCCTGCAAGCTCCGCCTCCCGGGTTCACGCCATTCTCCTGCCTCAGCCTCTCCGAGTAGCTGGGACTACAGGCGCCCGCCACCACGCCCGGCTAATTTTTTGTATTTTTAGTAGAGACGGGGTTTCACCGTGGTCTTGATCTGCTGACCTCGTGATCCGTCCGCCTCGGCCTCCCGAAGTGCTGGGATTACAAGCGTGAGCCACCGCGCCCGGCACAATTGACATTTCTAACAAGGTACCAGTGATGCTGATGCTGCTGGTCAGGGAAGATTAGATTGAGAGCCACTGATCTAGTGATGTGAAAGCTAAGGTGAAAAATACATCTATGAAAGGCAGCTAGCCAATGGCCTTATATTGGGGTCTAGCCCAGGCTCTTTTGCTCTTTTGTTAACCAGCAGTGGGATCCTTGGGAAGTAACTTCTTATGGGCTTGGCTATTTTTTCTTCAGTAAAATAAGGGAATTGGATTAGATGAACACTTAAGTTTTTGTTTGTTTTGTTTTTTGTTTTTTTAGTTCCAGCATTCTATGAGGAAGGATGAAGGATACTACATAATTAAAGCCCATTGAAATTAAAACACATGCTCTTTAGGGTCTAGAAACTTTAATCTATTCATAGTGACACCAAGTATCATACAGATACATATCACATGGCTAGCTTGAATCTAAAATTTATTATTTTCATTCATTCAATGTATTTATTGAGCACCTACTATAAGCTACGTGCTATTTTAGGTACTGGGATGCAGTGGTGAATGGAACAACATGATTCTTACCTTCGTAGAGATGATAGGCCATACTAGCTAACTGCAGACATTTAGATAAAAGTAAAAAATAAACATTATTAGAAGCTCCAGCATGTCATTTTCCTATCTAAATGGACCATGTTACATACTCCTGATTTCATGATTCAACAACTAGCTACACAAATGTTAAGTATTTATGTGATTTATGGTATCAAATATATATTTTAGGACAAATTCATGCTAAAAATAATTATAAAGCTAAGAGCTACTTAAGACCATATCAGTTTACAAACAAAAGGAAGCAAACTGCAAATTCTATCCTATATTCTTTTCTTTTAGTTTCCTCCATTCATTTTTCCATATTTAATGTATTTTTATAAACTAGTTTTTTCTTCACAGATTTGTTTTTAAATTTACATATTCTAGCATCTATCCTATAATCTTTAATAAACAAGCTCAATTTAAAATCTAGCTTAAAATTTTTATGCTTAAAAGTATGGTGATATACTTTATCCAAAAGTAAATAAAAATGTTTTATTTTGTGTGTTTTTTTCTGTACACACACATGCACACATATATCCACGTGCACAGCAAAGGTAAAAGGTATGTTTGCGGCATGATTTTATTAACAATACTATAGACTGGAAGATGTGCTGGGGCAGTCATCAGGAAACCTGTGTTCAACGCCGAACTCCACTACCAACAGTAACTTATAGTAAGTCATTGACACTTTAAGGGCCTTGGTGTCTCCATTTGAAAATAAAAAATTTGAAAATAAGAAGATTGCATAAGATATTTCATGATATCTTTCCCTTTCAGCCTGAGCAGTTTATTAAGCAGATGCTAACAACTAATAAGAGGAAAATACTGTATTTCTACTCCCTCTCTAAAAAATAAGTATTTATTCTATTAAGTATATTATTTCAAGTGTTGAAATCTCACAATATGATGTGTTGTATTTTTTTAAAAAATCTAATATTACTCCACTGTCTTGGAAAGCAAACTGGTCACATCAAACACTTCCTTTTAGATGGTAATTTCACAAGGGGATACATAAACACAGTGGGCCTAGCAAGCCTGCTACTAGAGACGGCCATGGGCTGGTTTAGCTGTAAGGTTCCCTCTCATTTGTGTGCTTACTGCCCAACTGGTTATAATAAGAAAAGAACTGTGGTGGTGATTCTTCCTGCACCGGACTTTTCAGTTTCTGTGATTAGTATCTATGATTTTAGCCCAACTGTGTTGGTGTTAGAAACTTCAAAGCAAATTCAAAACCCCGTATTTAGGGGAATATATTTTAAAGGAATACTCACTACCAATTAGCCTAGGCGGTAATGAAAATCATCATATATTTTCAGTGATGAAAGATCCCAGTAGGAGGGCTCCTAATGGATGACAGGTGCCAGAGTGAGAGAAGTCCAGCCAGAGGAGGGCAAAGCTTGTTTCTCAGTCAGCTTAGGAGAGCACAGCACGACCTTTAAGCTGGACTCAACACGTACAGCATGCAACCCACAATTTCTTGTTGGATTTCATTCAGAACACTGCTGCTTAGACTCAAATCACCTGAAACCTAGGAAGACAAGACAGGTGACCGTGAGTCGACTGTTTCTTCGGGTGTCTTGACTGCTGCTGATCACATAAAACTAACCATGGCATAATCTAATCAATGAGGATTTAGGTTTTGAAGATTCCCATATATTTCCTTCAAAAAACTACCGCACTCAATGCTGATAGGATATGCCTCCAACTAGAATGTGATTGCCACAAGGGCAGGAGTATGTGTTTTCTTCACGATGTGTCCCAGGCATTTAGAATGGCGCCTGTCTCATGAGGGTTGTTCAAGAAATATTTATTGAATGAATAAAGCAGTGCTATCACTGTAAGAATAATTTTTTTGTCTGGCTCTTTTTTTTCTATTTTTCTTCCATAACAGTTATTCCAAGATGTTCAACCACCTTATTTCTGTCTTTCGCGCCATTCCAATTTGCCCCACCAAAACCCCTTTTATTCAGTATTTTTATTGGTATTGTGCTTTATTAAACTTATTAAAGAAGTGTAACATATATCAGAAAAGTGAAAAAATTGTGTCAGCTTGATGACATTTCAAAAACTAAACATACATACCAGTGTAACCAGCACCCAAATGAAGAAATGCAATCTGAATAGCACCTAGAAGACTCCCTCAGTCACTACCTCCTCCTCCCAAGGGTAGTCACTAACCTGACTTTGAACACCATAGATTGGTTTAGCCTGTGTTTATATTTTATGTAAATGAAATAATACAGCATATCTTCATTGATTATGGCTTATTTTGCTTGACATTGTGTTTTTATAATTCATGCCTTTTTTTTTTTTTTTTTTTTGAGACGGAGTCTCGCTCTGTCACCCAGGCTGGAGTGCAGTGGCGCGATCTTGACTCACTGCAAGCTCCGCCCCCCGGGGTTCACGCCATTCTCCTGCCTCAGCCTCCCGAGTAGCTGGGACTACAAGTGCCCGCCACCTTGCCCAGCTAATTTTTTGTATTTTTAGTAGAGACGGGGTTTCACCGTGTTAGCCAGGATGGTCTCGATCTCCTGACCTCGTGATCCGCCTGCCTCGGCCTCCCAAAGTGCTGGGATTACAAGCGTGAGCCACGGCGCCCGGCCTATTCATGCCTATTGTTGAGTGTAGTTGTGCTTCGTTCATACCCATCACTGTATAATACTTGAATATACTGCAATTTATTTATTCATTTTACTGTTAATAGGCATTTGGGTTGCTTTCAGTTTGGGGAAATTATGAATAAGGCTGCTATACATATGTTTGCAACTGTCTTTTGGTAAACTTATGCATGCATTTTTGGGGGGTATATACCTAGGTTTGCCCCATTTTTAGTGGTGTGCATCTGACTTATTCCTCCTCTGCATTTCTTTTCCATTAGGTTTTTTGCCATGTTAGGGAGGATTAGCCTTGCCAGTTTCCATAAAATCAGCCCTTTTAATGGGAGTTGAAGACTCTGCAATTAAATCAGACTGAAAAGGCCTGGCTATTTCCTGTTATATGCCTGATATTCCCACCATTAACATCAATTCCTAAGGTTTTTCTGGGAATCATGTACTCTGGATGTCACGTACATTTTATTGGTTAAAGTATTGGTTTATCTAGATGGTAGTACATGAGCTAATCTTAATTGACTCATTACCACTCATTGAACTCTAGCAGAAAGTGGGATCTTGAAAAATGGGGACACTGAACAGAAAACTTTTGAATGGGGTTTCCAGGGAAGAGGTTGATGTGTGGTTTGTAGAACCAGTGCAACCTGGAGAGCTAGGAGACAGCATAAGATTTGGAAGGGCAAGAGACAGAACTGCTTCAAGATGAGAATGAAAGTGCCATTATGTGAAGTGGAGGGACCCAGAGATCCAGTAACTTTATTGATTTTGCAGCCTTGCCCAGGGCTTATGCTCATTCCAGGGTGCACTCTGTCCACAGTGACCTATCTGATGAGGTCATACAGAGGTCAAATTAAAAAATTTTTTGAAAGTACCTCTCCACACAGCAGGAAAGAAAATCAGAGCAAATGAGTGATTTTGTAGTAGTCTAGGCAGACCCTTTACATGCTAATGGTCTAGCCACCTAGCAGTACTAAAGTTTAGTACTTAAGTATACAACCTGATGCCCGGACTGTATTTACATGGTCTTGTTTTCTGTTTAGAAAGAGCATTTTTACTGCCACAACTGTCAGTCAGCTTTGAGTACAAACCCACCAGGTAGCAATCATGGGAGCTTAGGTCAAAGGGGGTAGAAATGGTCAAAGCAGCTGACTCTGAACGTTTTTAGAGACAAACAAGGTTGAGGTGATGGATGAATTCTGTCAAGGCTGAAATTGAGCAGTTTGAGTCTCTTAAATGGCATCCACTGAAATGCTGATACAATCATTTAAAAAGTCAGCAGGATTTAATTATTTTTATAAATGTATGTGATTTTATTTGAGGTTTAGTAAAAAGTACTATTTTTTTTTCTAGCAGATCCCCTTTAGCTGATATCCTGCCTTAGGCAGTGTTTGGGTTAATAATGACATTTCTGACAGAGAAATATGGTCATGAACCATGCTTACTTTTATTATACAGCTTTATCCTTTCAGGTATTTCATGTCAAGCCACATGTTCTATTGGTTTGCCAACCTTTGTCATGTCATGTACTGAAGCACCTAGCTTGGATTCACTTATTCATATGAGTGTATACTGAGCATCAGTGAGCTAGGCGGTGCTAGGCACTGTTGGGGAAACTAAAAGTGTATAAAATCTGCTCTGTGCCCTCAAAGAGTTTACAGACTAGTAGGGGAGCTGAGGCAGGATTATTATTCTAATATAAGGGGGAATGGGAGAAGTGCCAACAGGGAAGTACAAAGGGCAATGGTGTTCAAAGGAGAGTGCGATCATTTCCAGATGGAAAGATCAAAGAAGGCTTCATGCAAGAAGTGGTATTTGTGCTGAGCCTTAAAGGGTAAGATTTCTGCTGAAGGAGATGAGTGAAAGGAAAGGGAAGCCTTGTAGGTTTAGGGCTAGTGAGAGTTGAAGTGCAGGAGTGGTTAATGTGGCTAAACTGGGCAAATATCTATCCCTGAAAGGACTGGAGGACTTGCAGAAGATTCTGCTAACATTTGTTAAGCAATCCTTATTACAGCCCAGGGCTGTAGAAATACTAGCACACACCAGAAAACCATTACTGTTGACCAGAAGCTTTGATAGAGAGGTTCTGAGAAACATCCAGGCGAGGTGTGATGGCTCATGCCTGTAATCCCAGCAGTTTGGGAGGCTGAGGCAGGTGGATCACCTGAGGTCAGGAGTTCGAGACCATCCTGGCCAACACAGTGAAACCCCATCTCTATTAAAAATAATAATAATTTAAAAAATTAGCTGGGTGTGGTGGCGCATGCCTGTAGTCCCAGCTACTCAGGAGGCTGAGGCAGGAGAATTGCTTGAACCCAGGAGACGGAGGTTGTAGTGAGCTGAGATCACACCACTGCACCCCAGGCTGGGTGACAGAGTGAGATTCTGTTTAAAAAAAAAAAAAATAGAAAAAGAAACATCCAAACATGTATCATTCATTCATTATCCATTCATTTATTCTTTAAACAGTACTAAGTTTCTACTTCGCTCAATGCCCTGGGCCACGTACCAAAGGGAGAGCGGTCATACAATACTAAAATATATGATTCTGGGCCGGGTGCTGTGGCTCACACCTGCAATCCCAACAATTTTGGAGGCCGAGGAGGGTGGATCATTTGAGGTCAGGAGTTTGAGACCAGCCTGGCCAACGTGGTGAAACCTCGTCTTTACTAGAAATACAAAAATTAGCCAGGCATGGTGGTGCGCACCTGTAATCCCAGCTACTCAGGAGGCTGAGGTAGGAGGATCACTTGAACCTGAGAGGCAGAGGTTGCAGCAAGCCAAGATCATTCCACTGTACTCCAGCCTGGGCAACAGAGTGAGACTCCATCTTTAAAAATAATAATAAATAGGCCGGGCGCGGTGGCTCACGCTTGTAATCCCAGCACCTTAGGAGGCCGAGGCGGGCGGATCACGAGGTCAGGAGATCGAGACCACAGTGAAACCCCGTCTCTACTAAAAATACAAAAAATTAGCCGGGCGTGGTGGCGGGCGCCTGTACTCCCAGCTACTCGGAGAGGCTGAGGCAGGAGAATGGCGTGAACCCGGGAGGCGGAGCTTGCAGTGAGCCGAGATTGCGCCACTTCACTCCAGCCTGGGCGACAGAGTGAGACTCCGTCTCAAAAAAAAAAATAAAATAAAAATAATAAATAAAATATATGATTCTGGTCTTTTAGGGCCTTAAAATACTTATATCTTTCTTTTCTTTTGGTGAAGATAATTAAATGAAAATCAAAATAGCCCAGAACTTCAGAACTTTTGATAAAGTTCAGGTCCTGGTCAGGTTTAGAAGCTAAAACATCCCCACAGTCTTACTGGATGACAACAAACACCAATACTAATAGCTACCGCTTATGAGCTCCACTTCTGTGCCAAGCATTTTATATTCATGACCTTTAAATTTCCCATCAGCCCTACCAAGTAAGGATTCCCACTCCACAGTTCTGCCTCAGTTTTTGGGGGGTAAGTACTGTTGGGGTAGGCAATATCATGCTAAAGTGCGTGTGTGTGTGTGTGTGTGTGTGTGTATGTGTGTGTTGGGGGGCAGTGCTGGTGAGCAATGGGACAGGGCGAAGCTTGCTTAGCAGTATAGGACACGTTTTTCTTACTGCCTGGAGCCCAGGGAAGTCAGGGAGTGCCCCTTCATCTGCTGTATCGGTGACATTTAGGACCACACCCCAGAATAAACAAATCCTTATGAAACTGTCAAAAAGCCACGTTGTATGAGGTAGATTTGATTGTGATGGACTCCATGCCCCAATATTGCATTTGATATGATTATTGAGGCAAATTCCATGCCCCAAACCCTTTACATGAGTACTGATTCTGCAGACAGACTATACTAGGTACTTTTACATGCTTGAATTTAATCCTCATGAGAGTCTTGGACGATATCATTATCATTTTTCAGATAAAATTGAGTCTCAGAGAGGTTGGGAAATTTCCCTAAGAGTACACAGTCAATATGAAACAGAACCAGAATCTGTAATCCATATTTTGTCCATATTTATTCTTTGTGATTCTATGAATGAGGGTGCCATATTTGAACCCACTATAGGGACATCTAGGCATCTGAACATTTGACATCCAGTTAGCCACAGAAACCTAATCTGAAAGCCAAGAAAGTAACAACTATTTCCTTTATGAGCTGCCTGTTTGAAATGAGAGAGAGAGAGAGAGAAGAGAAGAAATGAGACGAGAAGAAAGGAAGGAAGAGAGAGAGGGAGAGAGATTGAAAGGGAAAGGAGAGGGGCAGAGGAAGGGAAGAGAGAGACAGGGAGAGATATCAAGAAAGAGATCCTGCAAAACGTTCTTCATAGGTTAGGCTGAAGTTGGGCATCAGGCTGAGGGGGCACAGTCAAGGCTGTGATAGGAAGATTCAGATTTGTTGACCCAGAGGTTGGCTTTTATCTTACTTCCCTTTTGTTCCTCACTTCAGAAACATCTTGCTTTTGCCTTCAGTCTCCATTCAGCGTGGGGTTAGGTGACTCTCCATGGAGATTTACATTTTGGTCACCAGTCATCTTTTCTGTGCCCTCCTAACTGTGATAGCTTTGAGCAACTCTGAACCTCAGGTTGCTCATCTTTCAAACAAGGATGATATCAATAATAATTGTAATGATAGCAACGACAACAATAATAAATATCTGTTTCATAGGGTTGTGGTTATGAGACTTACAGTTTGCAAACGTTAGTTTTGTTACTACTTCTCCATTCCATGTAAAGGCAGCCTTGCTGAAGGAAATCCACTGTCTAAGTATCAAATTAAGTATTCCACCTCAGAACCACACCCATGAGAGTATCTATAAATTCTTTGTCCCCAGGTCCAGGAGATGTTATCAGCTGCTCTGTTCCTGTTATAAGTTAGCTAACTCGGCTACTTCTCAAAGAGTGAAACATGCTTCTGATGTGTTGGTCTTTATTTTATTTTGTATCTTAAAACTTTTTCATCAAGGGAAAAACGCAGAGGAAACAAGGCTGTTAAAAATTATTTCAGATGATTAATTAGTACCCATTTGTCCTCAGAAGGTCGGTAGTGATTTGCTTAAAGCTCATCTGTGATTTTTTTGTAAGACTTGACTTTGAAACAAAACATCCATAACTTACTGGAATTCACATTTTCTCTCACATCTCTACTCAAATCTCTTGACTATCCTGTGTGAACTCCATTTATATTTTCCAAGGACTTATCACTAAAGTGGTAAAGTTGTTAATATTCTTACAACTTCCTTTGGAATATTCCAATTGTTTAAATTTATTTTGTTAGTAGAGTTAGCTTACCAGAAAACAAATAAATTAGCATGGAATTATCTTTAAGGTAATTAAGTGTATCATTGGCTAAAACAGCAGCACCCAAAACAGTAAGGACTTAGAAGAACAAATTAGTTTTTATTCAAATAACTGAGTATGCATAGCAAATGATCTTCAACATGACCAAAAAAAATCTCAGACATAACTCCAAATTTCTCTAAGCTGGGGACAATGGTTTTGCCTGTTTTTAATAAAATATAGAGCTTGAAAAATCTCACTGAAAATATCAAAAGACTTCTTTTGACATCAAATACCTCTTAAGAAATAATACTTGGAGCATTTTAGTGTAAATGAATCACAAGCATGTGGATTAAATTTCCCACAAAATATGCACAGCTCAAAAATTAAGTGAAAAATTAAGGGAAAGTATTTCAAAGAAATGTGTTGAGTTATGTTAACTAAAATGATGGTCTAATTAGTGAAATCCTTAAGACGTCCCATGCACAGTAAATTGTTTTGTTTCGATTCCTGCAAACAGCTGTACACACTTCTGAATCAGACACACCCTTCCATTTACTAAGTTCATGAATTTGGACAAGTTATTTTACTTTCTCCGAGCTTCAATTTCCTCAGCTGTGCAATGGAATTAGCAATACTTAACTAATAATGTTGTGTGGATTCAATAAGAGTGGCTCACTTATGCATACCACTTACTTGATATGTATATATGTATATTTTTGAGTGTGTATGAATGTGTTTAAATGTGTACATATGTTTTAAGTGTGAATGTACATGTGCATGTGAGCATGCAGAAGTTTTATGAATGTGTGTCCAAGTGTATGAGAATGTGTATATAAGTGTGTGTGCATGTGAATGAGACTGTGTGGGTGGTGTGTGGATGTGTGTGATTGTGCACATGTGTGTAAGCACCTGAGTATGCACATGTATGTGTATGTATATCTATGTACTCATGGGCTTGGTGCCTCTTTTCTCCATAGAAGCAATAGGTTATGCATTATAAATCAGTGTAACAAAATGTACAATGAAGCTTACCTGGGATGTTTCAGAAAGCTGACATGTAGTGAATTCATTTCTGAGAGTGTGATGATTTTTTTTTTTTTTTGAGACAGAGTCTCACTCTTGTCACTGAGGCTGGAATGCAATGGCACGATCTCAGCTCACTGCAACCTCCACCTCCCGGGTTCAAGTGATTCTTCTGCCTCAGCCTCCTGAGTAGCTGGGATTACAGGCGTGCACCACCACACCTGGCTAGTTTTTATATTTTTAGTAGAGATGGGGTTTTGTTGTGTTGGCCAGGCTGGTCTTGAACTCCTAACCTCAGGTGATCTGCCCATCTTGGCCTCCCAAAGTGCTGGGGTTACAGGCTTGAGCCACCGCACCTGGCCAGGGTGTGATGATTTCTAAAAATGAGGATGCTATAAGATGCTATGTACTGTGCATAAAATCATTTTATATATTTTAAATAAGGGATTTTATAAACTCTAAATTAGAATAAAGGTTTGAGGAAGAGCAGGATATGTATATCTGAATAAAAGTATAGTTACTTCTTACAATACATGTATGCTCTTATCTTTTAGGATGCTAAAGTTACCTGGGCAAAAAAATAAGTGCCAACCCATTTATTTGACGTGGTGTTAGCAAGTACTCCCCGGTACTTTTTGGGCTGGAGATGATCTGCTGTAGTTGTAACTCTCAGTCTTTGATGCATCCTAGCCTGAGGTTCCAACCAGAAACCTTCTCATATAAAGAAATATGCTCCAACAAGAAATATGCTCCCTGATCTCTTTGGTAGACTCTTGATAGCAGCTGTGAGGTCTTCAGCAGCTTCTGGACAGTTCCCAGGTCTCCTTCAGGACACTTACCCTGCTGGAGAGCTTACTCCATGGCTACAGCTCTCCCAAGTATGTAGTTTTCCCAACTTTCCCAGGACCCAATTCTTCCACTGGAGAGGATTAGGTTCACTGTTCCAGGACAGAGTCTATCTACTGGTGAGGATTCAAGCACGACGTTCAAAGGTGGTTTCTTTGCTTCAGCTGACTGCTTTGAGTTGGCTTGGCTGCTAGGCTAGGGAGGACTGCCTACCCGCTCTTTGTGGGATGTGCTTCTCTCTTTGAGGGGCTTACCCACCCCACTGGTGTGGTTGTTTCAGTAGTCTGTACTAAGATCTTTTGGTGCCACTGTTGTGATCTCCTTGCTTTTTGTGTAGTCTTCTTTTCTCTGGTTTGGTCTGCTCTGTGCTCTCTACTGGCACTCTTCCTAGGTAACGACTTTGGGTCTTCTCTTAGCTGTTGGATTCTTGCAGGCACGGCAGCCTTTGCTGAGCACCCTCCTGATTTGATCTGGGGTTTCAGTCCATTTTCCCATCCTCTGCTGCTGTGCTCACTGCTCTAGAAATCTATTAGACTGTCTGTCCAGAGATTTTTCTCTCCATCTTCTCTCTGTATCCCTGGCCCATCCCTTTGTTCCCAGGTACTTGGCTCCTGAACACAAAGATGTACCTAAGAGCAGGGGTTAACACAGCATCCTTTCCTCTACAGCTCACGCTTGTCCAGCTCTTGACCTCCTTGATTAGGTCTCAATTTGCTTCTGTGAGGTACTGGAACTAATTATGCAGATGAAGAGCTTGCACGCAAATTCGAATAATCACCATGGGTTAGAGTAATAGGAAATTCAAGGGGGTTTTAGTACAGGTCAAATCCTTTACATTAAGCTTCCAACACCCTGTCCATATTCATTTTGTTCAAAAAACTATCTTAAATATTTCTTGAATTTGTGATAAAGTTGCTAGGATTTGGTTTCTTTTTTGTAATAAAGAAATTTTGGTTATAGCAGAAGATGGCCTAGGGCATTTTGATAACCATATATACTATGATTGGTCAGCAAACTCAACTCAATTTCTATTTCCATCTCCATCCATTAGCAGTCTTTATGAGAGAAGGGGAAAATCATTTTCAAGATTTTATAGCTCTTGCAACAATTTGTCAAGTTACATGGAAATCGTAAAAGAATGGTCATTACAGAGTTGGCACAGACCTTGAGAAGTTCTCTATTGCATGTTTTACCTGCACCCAAGGCAAGTGCACTTTTGGATTTGTGTACCAGCTCTGCTATTTACTAGCTGTGTGGCCATGAAGATTGATTTAACTTCTCTGAGCCTTAGTTTCCTAATTTGTAAAATTGTTTAGTTATGCACAGAGTTGTTTTTACTAATAATAATGGCAGCTTATATTTACTAAGCCTTTAAATAGCAGGCACCATGCTGAATTGCTTTACATGCATTATCTCATTTCATTCTCATAATAGCTCTTAAGGCATGTATTATTAGATGCTAATTTTACAAGTGAGAAAAATTAGACTCATACAAATGAAGTGATTTGCCCAAAGTCACCTAGCTGGTAACTCAACTCATGGTTCGGTTGAGACTTGAACCCAGATGATGGTGTGAAGATTTCCAATGCACTTCGTTCTTAACCACTATAAGATGAGGCTACGAGGACCAAATGAAATATAATTGTGGTAGTATAATAAATGACCAGGCACTATATAATTATTTATTACGTTATGGCCGTGATTACCTCTGTGAGGTAATCATGATTTGTTTTTTTTTCTCTTAAGCTCCTTAAAGCAATAGTTTATGAAAGCATAGGAAGAGTCATGTAAACACTGGAAGGGTTATAAAATATGACTACAGAGCCAAGACCTTGACTCCACTGATTCTAAGATTTGTGCTCCTATTTGATATTCCCAAGTGATAGAGTACACTAAACATTCACTCTCATTTTGAGGGGGACTTAATGCCAGACAGGATCTGTTTTTGCTTTGTTTGAGAGCCACTGTTAGCTGCTTTTCTAATTACATTGTTGTTTTCCTTAACTTTGGTGATTCCAGACTGTTTTGGAAGCTACTCTCAAGGAGTCTATAATTATCCCTAAAATAGTCATGAAATTATCAAAAAGTATAAAACACAATTAATATTTCATTTAAAAAGTGATTATAGGCTTGTTAAAGAGTAGAAAAGAAGTTATGAAATAAAACAAGGTCCACTAAAGTCTTCTCGTTAGGAAAACAGACCTGGTATACAAGCCTCAATTCTTTTATTAGCTGCGTGACCTTGAGCAAAACACTCAATGCCATCAAATCTAAGATGTCATCAATTATAGGATGCATTATTATTTTACAGACCACTAAGAAAGAAAAATAATTCCAATGAAACAGTGATATGTTCTTTTAGCAATATTGCTGTGCAATGTGCAAGTTGGCTACACAGGCTTCTCATTACAAGCCTTGAAATTTTTTGCATCTATATCGTGAGATTTGACACTTTCTCCTGCCTTCAATCACTTTGTTTGGCAATTCTTCTGGATATGTAAGTTAACACAATACAACAAAGCTTTCTTTTTGTTGGCATCTTTCTTTCTTAGGTCTTGCAAATTACTTTGCAAGAAAATAAGGACTTGCATGCATTCCTCTAACGATGTATGTTTGTTTCACTAATAACCCAATTGCTACCTTGCTACTGTGTTTTCAGTGCTTTTCAGCATACACAATTCCTTTTCCTTTCAATGTAAATTCGGAGTGAGTACTCTTGAAAACATTTAAAATGGCAATAAAACTCACCATGTCTAGTACTAACATTGTATATAAACGCAGAGGAAGTGACAACAATATCAACAACTGTGACCAAGTGTGCACACACACAGGTAATAGCTACTATGCCAGGCTATCATCTGGGTAATAGTGATTGTAAGAAGTCATTGATTACAAGATACATACTGACTTTGGAGATGTAAACTGTGTATCTTATTATCAATGAAATACAGTCATTCAGCTTTAACAGCTTGTTTCCTTATTCGAAAAAAACTGAGACTAGTAATGTTATTTGACTCCGAGGGATAACATGAGAATATAGTTAAATCCTTTAGCACAGTGTTGGGTGTTATAGTAAGTGCTCAAAGATACTAAAAAACAACAGCCAAACTACCCCTAAAGTGGACAGCACTGTGAAAACCAAACATAAGGCATAAGATTCAAGGACATCTATAAGAATATCTTAGCCAAGTGCTAATTTTATCATGGAGGAAAAACCATAAAACATTATTTGCAGACAGAGGCCATGACTTCTGAATGCCACAGTGGCAACTTGTAAAGCAAAATGGTTGGCTTCTTTTAAAATAATTAATCAGTTGTTTTAATGCCAGTGAAAAGCAAACTTAACTCATCTTTAATGGACTATTTTAAATCACTCTTAGGATTCCAAAATATCTAGTTTACCGAAACCCCACATATGAACTTCTAAGCGTTTTCTCATTTTAAATCATTTATAAATCATAACATGGTGCAGCTACTATAGAAAACAGTATGGAGGTTGCTCAAAAAATTAAAAACAGAATTACCATATGATTCAGCAATCTCATTTCTGGGTATATATCCAGAAAAATATTGAAAGCAAGATCTCAAAGAGATAGTTGTACACCTATGTTCATAACAGCGTTATTCACAATAGCCAAATGTTGGAAAAAATCCAGATGCCCATGGATGGATGAACTGATTAACAAAATGTGGTATATGCGTACAATGGAATATTATTTAGTTTTAAAAAGGAAGGAAATGGTGTCACATGCTGCAGTATGGATGAACGTTGAGTACATTATGTTAAGTGAAATAAGCTAGTCACAAAAAGGCAAATACTGTATGATTTCACTTATATGAGATATCTAAAGTAGTTAAATTTATAGAAACAAAAAGTAGAGTGGTGCTTGCCAGGGGCTGGGGGAAGGGGCCAAAGGGGGAATTGTTATTTAGTGGGCATAGAGTTTCAGATCTGCAAGATGGAAAAATTCTGGAGATAGTTTTACAATAATGAGAATGTACTTATCACTACGGAACTTTACATTTAAAATGGCTAAGATTATAAATTTTATGCTATATTTTTCACCACAATAAAAAATTATATGTTCTCAGCACATTCTTTTTTGTTTTTGGAAAGGACTAGTACATTTCAAAAACATTATTTGTTTTTCTTCCAAAATCTCTTCTTGTCTTTCTTCTGATAGTGAGAAGATATTGTTCTGAACAGAATGTATAAATGCATGTGTCAAAACAATAATGTTCTATTCAACTCGGAGCACATTAGGGATGAAGTGTGATTTAAAATCAGAAAATAATCCCATTTTGTACTTCTCTGATTACACTGGAGTTAAGCTAGAGATAAAATATATATATAAGTAGAAAATTATGTGTTTGAAAATTAGGAAATAATTCTTTATAATGAACTCACATATCACAAAAGCAAATATTAAACTAAATATAACATATTTAGCACTAAAATTACTAGAATACATATAAAAACTCATGAATTACAGCTTAAATAGTGCTTAGAGGAAAATTTGTAATCTTAAATGCTTTTATCAGTGTAGACTAAATATTCATGAGCTAAGCATCCAACTTAAGAAATTAGAAAAAGAATGACAGACTAAATCCAAAGAAAGTGGAATGAATATTAGACTAAAGATAAGAGTGGAAACCAATAAAATAGAAATAAACACTTACTAGAAGCAATCAATAAAGCCAAAAATTGGTACCTTGAAAAGACTGATGAAATTGGCAAAACTTTGGCAAGAATGATCAAGAAAAGAAGATGTAAGTAGCAAATAAGGAATATCAGGAATAAAAAGGATAATTACAAATGTTTCAGAAATGGACAAATTAATAAAATAATAATTATTGAATAATCCTAAGTTAATAAAACATGCAGATGAAGTGGAAAAATTTATATTGAGTTTTAACAAACATTCAAGGAAAAAATAATTCAGATTTTACACAGATTATTTCAGATTTCAGAAAAGAGGGAACACTAACAAACTCATTTCACAATACTAGCATAATGTTGATAACAAACAAGAAAAGAACAGAGATAAGAAAAGTACAAGCCAATTTTATTATGAATATAGAATTCAAAAATTTTAAACAAAATATTAAACCAAATCTAGCAGTGCATGAAAGGATAATACATCATTACAAATTGATTTATTTCCAGAATGCAGGAAAGGTTTAAACTTTTAAGATCAATTAGTGGAATTCCCCACTTCATGTGATTAAAGAAAAAACAATATGATTATTTCAATAAGAAAGACCATTTGATAAAATTAAACATCTATTCATGCTAAAACTCTTAGTAAACAGGGAACAAAAGAGAACATCTAAAC
Organism: Nomascus leucogenys; assembly: GCF_006542625.1. Taxonomy (NCBI): domain Eukaryota; kingdom Metazoa; phylum Chordata; class Mammalia; order Primates; family Hylobatidae; genus Nomascus; species Nomascus leucogenys. The sequence goes on from NC_044406.1 coordinate 123,410,093, forward strand.
CTGCTGAATGAGAAAAAACATACTACACACATCATATTTATGGTAAAACATTGAAAATATTCAATTTACCTTTGTGAAAAAGGCAAGGTTGTCTGCTATCACAGCTTCTACTCAACACTGAGCTGGCAATCACAGCCAGTTAAATAAGAAAAGAAAGAGAAATAGTTTGAGTATTGCAAAGGAAGAAATAAAAATATTGTTATTCACAAATCATATGATGGTGTACACACAAAAATTAAAAAGTGTACAGATAAGTTACTAGGATTAATAAGAGTGTTTGACCAAGGTGTTTGGATATAAAGGTAATATAGAAGTTGGATTTCTACATACCAGCAGAGTAAATGTGAATGGCTAATAAATATATAAAAAGTTTCTCAACTTCATTAATAACCAGAGAGGTGTAAATTGAAATCACAATGAGGTAAATATTTCACAGCTATCAGACTAGCAGAATGAGTAACAAGTCTTCCTGAAGATATGCATCAACTGCAATTTGGCATTATCTAGTAAAGTGGAAAATGTGTATTTTCTTTCCTAGGAATTCACCCTAAATTTGGGCACTTTTATACTGTGAGACATGTACAAAAATATTTATAATGGCACTATTGTACTGTGAAAATAAAATCGTGTGATGTAAATATCTATGGATATGTAGAGACTGTATGAATATGAATACATTTTGGTATACACATGAATAGAATACTGTGCTTCAATGAAAGTAGTGTATCAGTCTGTTCTCACACAGCTATAAAGAAATACCTGAGACTGGGTAATTTATAAAAGATATTTAATTGGCTCACAGTTCCACACACTGCCAGAAAATATGGCTGGGAGTCCTCAGGAAGCTTACAATTACAGCGGAAGGCAAAGGGGAAGCAGGCACATGTTATATGGCTGGAGCAGGAGGCAGAGAGAGAGGGGCGAGTCACTACACACTTTTAAACAACCAGATCTTGCAAGAACTCTCTCACTATCAGGAGAACAGTTCCAAAGGGGATATCCACCCCTATGATCCAATCACCTCCTACCAAGCCCTGCCTCCAACATTCGGGATTACAATTTGACATGAGATTTGGGCGGGGACACAGATCTAAACCATATCAAGTAGTTTAATTCAAGTTACGTGCTACAACATGGATGGAACTTGGACGCATAATATTAAAAAATGCAGAAGGATACATTAAGTATTATTTTGTTTTAGAGAGCTCAAAATATGCAAAATTCAGCAATATATTGTTAGGAGATACAAATGTATATAGTAAACGCTGTAAAAAAAGAGCAAGTGGGTAATAAACACAAAATTCAGGACAGTACCACTGGGTGCAGAGGGAAGGATGTAGAATTGTGGAGGGGCTAATGGGACTCCCAATGTAATGGTAATTTTTTTTTAATCTATGGTAACTTAAATATATTTTATACATATTCCTTACATACATGTTCTTTTGCATACAATTTAATAACCCAACTCTGTCTCCCTATTCTAGATACACTGTTTCCCCCCCATTAATATTAAGTTATTTTTAAAAAGACCAGCTAATATTCTTCTTGATATTCCATCTTAATGAGGGAGGAAATGGAAATATTTTCAAGCAATGATCATCTCTGAAGCCCTGGAGCGGGATGCTTGGGGCTAAGGGAAGTCCATGATAAGAGCAGAGGAAGTGGGGTGAGGGAGAATATATTCGGAATATAAACAAATCCACTTACAGAATCCAGTTGTTTTCTCAGGTAATTGTCGATAGTTCAAAACACATTTTTGTTCAACAACTTTTAAGAGCTGCAAACAGACTTACTGGCAGATTTTCTGATCTATTATGGCAATGGAAACCAGCTGATGCCTGTTTTCAAATGCGTTTGCAGACGGCCAGAACTTATGACTCAATTAATATAACAAACGTGTCTATGAACTTAATGTAATCCTTTTGACCTTAATAAAATCTTAAATCCCGAGTAAATCTGTTTTAAGATTGAAAAATGTATACAAAAGTGAAACATTCCCTACACTTGTGCTGAAGTTTATGACCCTTGCCTTCTACCACGGCTCCCTCACTAACTTAGTGCCATTTAAAGTGCTTCCTTTGGTGGTAGCAAATTATAAATCCATATCTTTGTAAGATGCTCTCATCAGCCCACAGGCTTGTGCATAAGTGGGTGCGCATGCGAGCACACACACACACACACACACACAGTTTTCTCTTGGCATTGATTTGTTTGGCAGGTTGAAAAATGACTGAGGACTTTCTGTTCTAATTCCAAATATCATTGTTTGTAATGATAATATACTGTTCCCGTTCTTGGATTTTCCACCATGGAAATGCTAGACACATTACAATAAAATATGTTCTTATGCGAATAATCCAAACAGAGTTTTTTTTAACCCCCAGAAATCATGTCTGAAAGAACGTTCTGTCAAAAGCAAAATACTAGACTGAGGTTTCTCAATAGGCCACTATATACCATTCTTTCACCGAGCTGTTAAGTCTCCAGGTTATTATATTATTACTGAATTGAAAGAATAAAATAATACTGGATAGTCAGCCCTAACCCCTCCCATACATAGCAATTACAACTGCAGCTGAAAATGACTGAAATTTTATCACATCAAAGAAGACACCAGTCAGCCATGGCCTCATGAAAGCCATTCTGGAGTTTTGAGTTAAATTCAAAAGGGAGTTTGGCATATTCTTCTATTGTTTTAGAGGCCCCTGTCAATCAGCACAGCAGTTAGTGGGGAACTCTACTACTTGCTACCATCAACCAATAGACAAGCTAGTTTGGCATTTTTAACCTAGCTGGTTATCGAATCTATTTTTATTATGAAAGAAGAGTAGAGTTGGTGGATTTGATCAAGACTGAAACTAAACTTGAATGTTTTAATGGCAAGCAAATTATTCCTTATGTTATCTGCATTCAAACCTGTTTTTCATAATTATGTTGGTGGGGAAAGGAAGAAATATCCCTAAATCTGAATTAAGGAAACACAATTTCTATTCTCCCTATGAGTTCCACTCCATGCTGAAGATGCTTTGCAAAACCTTGAGGATCCTGTATTCATTTGGGGAATTGGTAGTACTTTTGTCATAGAAGGAAAATTAATCCTTACTTCGACAAGTCAATATAGCAGCATTGAAGTTGAGAAAACAAATGAGTCTCCTATGTCACATTTGGCATTATCTAAACTTTACCTTATCTTATTCTGGCATCTCTAATCTTGATGGTAAGAAGCTTAAACCGATGTCTGAATGCAACTCAGTCTCTTCTAATTGAAAACTCTCTTTTAGGTATTCATTTTGTTCAAAGTTCAAACTCTTTCTCAAGGCTGTTTCAAGGGGTTTTCGCTTTCCTTTTTCCCCCAAATGATATCTGTATGCAGAGGAAGGCCTATGCATAGTGGCAGCAGCAGCGGGACAGGAAAGGTTTGTTGGTTTCTCCTGGAGTATTCCTCATCCTGCTAGGTTATGGCACATCTATCCAGTGTTAATGTCTGCTATGGTATGCCTGTTTGCCTGTAGTATCCACTGCAACGATCCAGGGCTTCTTTGCTCTTGGGGTCTCTTTGCCTCTTCATCCTGCACCAGACCTCTGCCAATTCATTAGTTCTCTCAGTTTCTCCCTTCCTCTGCTACTCACAGACTGTGTGGGTCATTGGAAGTGCTGTCTCAGATCCATTCACATAAGTGCCTTTCCTGCTGATGCTGCCACACTTCATGTTTCCAGTATATCATAATTACTCTTTCCATTTTATAACACGGCCATGAAAGTAGACCACCACCCGGTATGTTCTGGATTCTCTCAGTATATCTAGTTGTTTTGTTGTTTGACCTTCTCAGGAGTGAGGCATCTTCTAACTTATCTCATCTGTTCAAAATGTATTCGTCCACCAACTCTTCCTTTCAACACAGGAAGAGTTTTTCCCTTTTTGAGTGACAAATCCTTTTTGTGACATATCCTTCATGCTCTTTTACGTTGTGGCTAATAATAAATCTTTATTCTCAGACCTCCAAGTTTAACTTTTGCTATATAATGAGATTTAAACAGAGATTTAGAAATCCTTCAGTTTGTCAGCTGAACCCGGCTTTTAAGATAATTGTCTTGTTAGAGAATTAAAAAATGTAGTTTGAAATCCAAGCTGACTGATTATCTCTTTGTTCTAAGTTGTACCAGGAGCACTCCCTCTCCTTACCCTGCCATGTCTCTCATCCTAAACAATGAATGTCATTGGTTCAATGGGTAAGAAAAATACTTATGGAGAATGAAATATACATTCTTTCAACATTTTCATATATCTGATATGCTTTGGCTGTGTCCCCACCGAAATCTCATCTTGAATGGTAGCTCCCATAATTCCCACATGTTGTGGGAGGGACCCAGTGGGAGATAATTGAATCATGGGGGCAGTTTCCCCCATACTGTTCTCGTGGTACTGAATAAGTCTCACTAGATCTAATGGTTTGATCAGCTGTTTCCCATTTCTTTTGGTTCTCATTCTCTCTTGCCTGCCACCATGTAAGACATGTCTTTCGCCTTCTGTCATGATTGTGAGGCCTCCCCAGTCACTTGGAACTGAGTCCATTAAGCCTCTTTTTCTTTATAAATTACCCACTTTTGGGTATATCTTTATCAGCAGCATGAAAAAGAACTAACACATTTAGGCCGGGCGCGGTGGCTCAAGCCTGTAATCCCAACACTTTGGGAGGCCGAGGCGGGCGGATCACAAGGTCAGGAGATCGAGACCACCCTGGCTAACACAGTGAAACCCCGTCTCTACTAAAAATACAAAAAATTAGCCGGGCGTGGTGGCAGGCACCTGTAGTCCCAGCTACTCGGGAGGCTGAGGCAGGAGAATGGCGTGAACCCGGGAGGCGGAGCTTGCAGTGAGCCGAGATTGCGCCACTGCACTCCAGCCTGGGTGAAAGAGCGAGACTCCGTCTCAAAAAAAAAAAAAAAAAAAAAGAACTAACACATTATTCCATTATATAAATACATCTTTTCTCTTCAATTTTTTTTGAACTGCAGTCTCGCTATGTCACCCAGGCCAGACTGGAACTTCTGGACTCAAGTGATCCTTCTGCCTCAACCTCCTGAGTAGTGGGAGTACAGGTGCATGCAACCATGCCCAGTGTTTCTCTTCAATTATTGACCACATTTTACAACATAAGTTTGATGCACTACACTGCCTACTAGGGAGCCAATGGTTTTCAGTGTTAAGCATCAGAGACCCAATATGGAGAATGTTAAGAAGAATAAACCCTTTGTTTACCAAGTAAGATTTTTTAAATTGAAGAGAGAGATTCAGGGTATCTTGGGATTAGTAGCCCCTACGTGTGTGGTTGAACGTGTGTACTGTCTCAAAGTGCTAGTGCATTAGATGATTGTATTTGAGAAGACATTGCAAAAGGCACGTGTAGCAACCCCTTAAGGTGTTTGTTTGATGAAGAATGTTGAAACTATATCTTGAAGGAGATGCATTGACTCAAATTTATTGTTAATTTGTCACTCAAGCTTCTTCTGAGTTGATCTTATCATTAATGATCCAGAACCCCAGTAGCAGTGTTTGAGGGCAAGGGAAAGTAACATAACAACTTTACACTTGAACCACAAACATTATTTAATTTGCTATATTTCAAAATTCATTGCCTTCAAACAATATTTACTCCTATAGTTAATAAATCTTATTTTCCTTATTTTACAAGTTAGAAACTGAGTCCCAAGGAGGGAAAAACGACTTTCTAAGGATGTACCTCAATTCGTTACTATCTATTTTGCAATATCTGTGCTACACTCCTGCACAAATTTTAATCACAAAATAAGCATCTACATAAAACATTTGTGTTTCGGCCAGGCATGGTGGCTCACACCTGTAATCCCAGCACTTTGAGAGGCCAAGGCGGGTGGATCACTTGCGGTCAGGAGTTCAAGATCAGCCTGGCCAACATGGTGAAACACTGTCTCTACTAAGAATAGAAAAATTATCCGGACGTGGTAGCTCACGCCTGTAATCCCAGCTAGTAGGGAGACTGAGGCAGGAGAATTGCTTGAACCCTGGAGGCTGAGGTTGCAGTGAGCTGAGATCATGCCATGCACTGCAGCCTGGGCGAGAGAGTGAGACTCTGTCTCAAACAACAACAACAACAACAACAAAAACATTTGTGTTTCACAGTTGCAGTGTCATAGGCTCATAATACAGCCACACTTTGTAGAGAGCAGAGAGTTTGGATCAAATATGGTGGAAAAAAAAAGCTAAGAAAGTATGGAGAAACTTCAAATAATTTTGAGATTAATTTTAAGCTTTGGGGGCTTCAAAGTATAATTAATACTTTTATATCAATCCAGATGCCAAGTGAAGTTTATTGCAAAACTTTTTTGTGAACTAGAGGATCTTGGTCGTAGGCACTGCAGCATCACAAAATAGACTGATTGATTTGATCCAAGTTAGTCAACTTCTGGACCTCCAGTTTCCTTATGGGTGAAACAAGAGCACTTAACTGGATAATCTCCAAGTTCTCCTCTAAAATTCAGTCAGCCTATGTGGATTCCACATCCCACAGATCTATCATTTTTTTTTCAGTCTCCAGATCCAATCAACCAACAAGTTCTGCTGTCTTCTAAATATTATTTGAATTTTTCCATGCCCTTCTATTTCAGCTGCCATTCTTCTTGCTGTGAGCCTCAGTATCTTTCATCAGCCTCCTAACTAGTCTCCCTGACTCTCTTGACTCCTTCCAGAATCTCTTCTTTGATGGTGCCAAGGTGATTTTTCTAAAACATTAATTTGATCACATCACATTCCAGGTTATAAGTCTTCTGTAATTCCTCAATTGCTATAGTATAAAAGATGGCTTGCATGATCTGGCCCTGTATCTTTGTTTCCTCTGTCCTCCTCATCTTTAATGATTGGGCCAAGCTATTTCTGTCACTCCCCTGCTTAAAAACTACAGAAACTGTGGCTGTAGTCTCAGTGCCTAGTCCACGGTCTACCATGTGGTAGGGGCTCAATAAGTTTGTGGATGATACTGCATAAATTCAATTATAAGCTTGGCTCTACAATGGATATGTGTCAGGACAATTGCTCACTCTCAGGTTCTTCATCCGGAATCCCTCCTATGGGTTAGGTGCCCTTCCTCTGTGCTTCATCAGCCCCCTCTGCTGACCTTTGTAACAGCACTCATCACACTGGACCATAATTGCCTGCTTGCTGTTCTGTCTATTCCAAAAGACAGTGAGCAACTAGGGAGCAGGGCCTAAGTCTGAGTCGGCATTTTATTCTTAATGCCTACACATGACAGGCATTCAACAATTGAATGACTGAATGAGTGAATGGATGCATGTCACAGAAAGAGGACTCAGTTATATTGATAAACACTTCTTTGTAGCACACTGATTGCTATGTTTGTCAAATAAGGAATTAACAGCATGGTACTGGTACAAAAACAGGCACATAAACCAATGGAACAGAATAGAAACTCCAGAAGTAAGGCCGCACACTTATGGCCATCTGATCTTCGGCAAAGCTGATAAAAGCAAGCAATGGGGAAAAGGCTCCTTATTCAATAAATGGTGCTGGGATAACCGACTAGCCAGTTATGCAGAAGATTGAAACTGGACCTCTTCCTTATACCATATACAAAAATCAACTCAAGATGAATTAAAGATTCATATTTAAAACCTAAAACCATAAAAACCCTGGAAGATAACCTAAGAAATACCACTTTGGATATAGACCCTGGCAAAGATTTCATGTCAAAGATGCCAAAAGCAATTGCAACAAAAATAAAAATGGACAGATGGGACCTAATTAAACTAAAGAGCTTATGCACAGCAAAAGAAGCTATTAACAGAGTAAACAGACAACTTACAGAATGCGAGAAAATATTTGCAAACTATGCATCTGACAATGTCTAATATCCAGCATCTATAAGGAACTTAAACAAACTTAGAAAAACAAATAACGTCTTAAAAAAATGAGCAAAGGACATGAACAGACAGTGTTCCAAAGAAGACATACATGCGGCCAACAAGCGTATTAAAAAAAGCTCAACATCCCTGATCATTAGAAAAATGCAAATGAAAACCACAATGAGATACTGTCTCACAGATGTGGAGAAATAGGAATGCTTTTACACTGTTGGTGGGAGTGTAAACTAGTTCAACCATTGTGGAAGACAGTGTGGTGATTCCCCAAGGATCTAGAACTGGAAATACCATTTGACTAGCGATCCCATTACTGGGTATATACCCAGAGGATTATAAATCATGCTACTATAAAGACATATGCACACGTATGTTTATTGCAGCACTATTCACAATATCAAAGACTTAGAACCAACCCAAATGTCCATCAATGATAGACTGAATTAAGAAAATGTGGCACATATACACAATGGAATACTATGCACCCATAAAAAGGATGAGTTTATATCCTTTGTAGGGACATGGATGCAGCTGGAAACCATCATTCTGAGCAAACTATCACAAGGACAGAAAACCAAACACTGCATGTTCTCACTCATAGGTGGGAATTGTCCAATGAACATTGGACACAGGGCAGAGAATATCACACATGGGGGCCTGTTGTGGGGTAGGGGGCAGGGGGAGGGATAGCATTAGGGGAAATACCTAATGTAAATGACGAGTTAATGGGTGCAGCAAACCAACATGACACATGTATACATATGTAACAAACCTGCACGTTGTGCACATGTACCCTAAAACTTAAAGCATATATTAAAAAAAAAATGAAGATACTATCTCACACCAGTCAGAATGGCTATTATTAAAAAGTCAAAAAATAACAGATGCTGGTGAGGTTGTGGAGACAAGTGAACACTTACACATTGTTGTTTGGGAGTATAAATTGGTTCGACCATTGTGGAAATCAGTGTGGTGATTCCTCAAAGAGCTAAAAACAGAGCTACCATTCAACCCAGCAATCCCATTACTAGGTATATACCCAGAGAAATATAAATCATTCTATCATAAAGACAAATGCCTGCAAATGTTTATTGCAGCACTATTCACAACAGCAAAGACATGGAATCAACTTAAATGACCATCAGTGACAGATAGGATAAAGAATATGTGGTACATATACGCCATGGAATACTATGCAGCCATGAAAAAGAATGAGATCATGTCTTTTGTGGAAACATGGGTGGAGCTGGAGGCTTTTATCCTTAGCACACTAATGCAGGAACAGAAGACCAAATACCAAATGTTCTCACTTATAACTAACTGGGAACTAAATGATGAGAACTCATGGACACATAGAAGGGACAACAGACACTGTGGACTACTGGAAGGTGGAGGGTAGCAGGAGAGAGAGGAGCAGAAAAAAACAACTATTGTGTAGCAGGCTTTGTACCTGGGTGATAAAATAATCTGTATAGCAAACCCCTGTGACATGAGTTTACTTATATAACAAACCTGTACAAGTGCCCCTGAGCCTAAAATAAAAGTTAAAAAAAAATACAAATAAAGAAGAAAGAGACTATCTTAACAGCAAATGTCCAGGAGAATGGGTTCCTTTGGCTCTCAAAACTCTGACTTTTGCCAGCTGACCCATTGAATTGCTGATGGAAGATGCAATTGTTGGCCACTATGGGTGACTGCATCCTTGGGGTAGGAAAAGGAAAAGCAGTCCTTAAGGGGTAGAGGACATCTGGAACTGTGAGGATGGTGCAGGCACCTTGGGAAAGAAGGACAAATCACTAGGAATAATCAGGCAGTAATGACTGAGGATTAGTTTCCATTGTGTGATTGTGTTGATATTTGAAAATAAGAAGGTATTTATTTTACACACTGTGGTAATTAAGCAAACAAAAACCTATACGACCAAAAAGTGAAGATTGATACATGCGTTCAGTGAGAGCAGGGAAAATTACACTCGCGGAGGAAAAGATTCCATATGTTCTCCAATACCTAGGCACAACTGGGTGCCGCTTTAATGACTTTCCAAATGCACCCCGTTGCTCTTAGGTATTGAAGAACATATGGCACGTTTCCCCTTTAACTGTGAATTTCCTTGCTTTTGTCAGTTGGTGTCTCAAGCTTAATGTATTTTAATGCAGCTTTTGTGGGTGTGAATACAGTCCGAAGTTGTTATTAGAGAGGCCATGTTAATAGTATACGCAGATGTTATCTCTTAGTCTTCCTCAAATATGCTGCGAAAATCTAAATATACAGGTCTAACTTTGAAATTGTTAATAAAGGCCCTTAAGAGTTTCCAAATCGTTCTTCTGAGCTCCAAACTTAGCATGGATGATAAATGACCATTTAGTTGCCAATATAGCACAATATTTCAATTTCCTGCCTTCCCAAAGGTATTTGAAAGGTTGTATGAAGTTCATACTCACAGTATGTGTTGTCTACAACGCTGTGATCTCCGACTGGCTAACTTTAACCAAAACCTTTTCAATTAACTCAACACATTCCTGGATAAAACCAGCCCACTCTAGGCTCTGTACAAATATGTCTTTATTGATTTTCTTGGCAAAGACTCCCTAAATTATGGTGAAATCTGTTCTTTCAGGTGATGTGGAAAAGGGAACATTGGCAGTATAAGGCAAACACTAAATGAACAGAAGGATGATCAACATTTTATATCCAAAAATACAGATTTAATTGTCTTGTGTTCTTTGTACAAGCAGCCTCTGAGAATGTTAATGAATCTCTAAAGGAAAGGAAAAACAAATCCTCATTCATAGTCCTGCCACCCCCCGCAAATCAAATTGTTTTCAATTTTCCTCATCCCCTTCTAGTCCTTGTCAATATGCATACATAATTTTTACATAATTACACTTCCAGTGTAGAAGCAATTTTGTAATCTGCTTTTTTTTCTATGTAAAATTATAGCATAGGGTTCTAACGAAAGCTATATAGCACATTCTTGTGGACAAATAGAGCAGAGCCCAGAGCAGAAAACTGAAACTCATATACTGAGGTTTGCTGGGCAAATAAAGCCCAGCATTTCAAAGTATAGAAAGGTCCCTGAGTAGACTATGTTGGCTCATTGTTTGCTTTTGAATCCTCATTGTAAGCGGGGGAGCCAAAAGAGGGCTGCATAAGATTGTCCCATTATTCTGAGAGCCAGGCTGCCCAGAGAAAGGAGACCAGTGCAGGCCAGTCAACAACTCCACTGGGGGCTTAATATCATCCAAACTAAAAGGAAACAAGGCTGATTTCTGGTGATCCACCAGAAGGCTGACTACAGAACGAGCATTTTTGAAGTGTGTCACTTACAGTTCCTGTATGTTGACTGAGGACCTTAAGCTCACTGCATTGAGGCTAAGGCTGTGCGGCTAAGGCTTATTTTAGGCGTACTGAATATCAACAAACACACCGATTTGTGTTGCAGATGGAAATTATGATCAAAAAGTGATTGGAGTGATAGAATTCCTAAATAAAGATTTATATACACAGCTAAACCTAGTTAGTGGACGTAACACTTTTAAAAAAGGACAGATATACAAGTTTAAAAAAATCATGTGTTTCAGTTAAAACTCAAGCTTTGCTTAATATTTATTGGTTGGCTAAGTCAAGCAATAGTTCACTTGAGGCAGAGGAAGAAATTTCTAATGTTTTCATAGAATTGGCAATATGAGAGGAATAATTAGAATACAAGTTTGAGGGTTCTTTCTGCAAGTCCACATCACTGAACCAATTCTCTCTGTTCTCATTGCAAGATTTAACATCAAGTAATCCCTTCTGGATAATAACATATCCCGTCAGCTAACTATGATGTTAGCCAGAATGTAGATGGCAACTGTTGGGCTATGATTATTACCAGGGCTATGATTATTACCAATGTCTGGAATATCAGATTTGGTAGTCATTGCTTAAAGAAATGTAGCCTGTATACTATTTTTTCCAATTTTGATTAAAAGTCTAACTTACTCGCTCCAGATTTATATGCAAAAGCTAGCTGACAAGACTATTGTTCGTGAAGTCGTGACAGACTGAAATGTACATAAGAATTTAGTGAAACTTTCAAACAAGATGGAATAACCCTATCTGGGACATAATATTGCAGAGGTTCTTAAACTCCCTCTCCGCAAGTGTCCCTAACAACAGAGGAGTGTGAACACTCCAGGGGCTCTGAAGCTGTCTGTTAAAAGCTTGAAATTTCTTTGAAGATTCTGTTTTATCTTAAAACATCACGGGCCTTTGCATACTACTTCATGATATGTTCATGTTTGTTTTGATTTTTAAAAATATTTTACATTGTCACACAAATTACATAACTTTTCCTTCCCAATCTTTAAGGAAAATAGATGTTCCAGGAAGATGTATTGTGTTTATTCTACGGCTCAAACTGGTTGCATGTGTCTGTTGAAAAGCATAACAGAGCTATTTTAAGATCTTATTTTCCAACTATTAAAAGTCACTTTAGAATTCATTAAATACCAGGGAGCAATTGCCTGAAGCATTTTACCACTGAACTTCAGTCTGCCAGATTACTAATATGAGATAATACATGAAAAAATTATTTCAAACAGTCCTTGGTGCTGTATTTGTGTTAGGTTCTAGCATTTGTTGATTTCTTCTTCCTCTCTCTCGAGCTGTGTACTTCAAGTTTCCCCAGCTAATGCATTTGCTTCTGTGAAGTTTTCATGTTAGAGTTTTAAAATGCACTTTGAAGTAAAACAGGCATACATTCAGATCACACCTCTGCCGTTTCATAGCCTTGTCACTTACCTTCTCAAGTGGGAATCATAGTATCCATTTTTGAGGGTTGTTGTGAGGATTAAATGAGGCAATGTATTTAAAGAGCATAGTATGTAGAAGGGGTCCCAATAATGCTAGTTCGCCTTCCTATGTACCTCATTGTCTTATAGTACATGTGAGCTGGATTTACTAACAACTCTTGCTCCTGATCTCTGTGAGTTGGTATAGTTGGGTAGGGAAAAATACTCTAGGTATCTTCTGCTAGCATTTTCATTGCTCTCCTGTCTCAATGAGCGGTGTAGGATACTTTGTCATTTGACAGCAACTCAGATATCTGCACCTTTTTCATTCAAAAAGCAAAAGCAATCTAGGTAACAGATGTATCTTCCTAACCACATGCTGTGCCATTTTGAAATTCTCAAGATTCTAGGATTTTCTTTGGTTGATGAATTTTTTATATTAGAATATTAAATGTTCCTTATCTGATCAGATTTCGATAATTTCTTCAGAAAATGTAGACTATTTGCTTGAGATGGATTTAAAGGTTTGATTTGCAGTCCAAAACACTTGAATTACATAATAACATCAAACACCGACATTGTTCTAGATACTGTTCGAAATTTCCTATGAGGCAGATGGTCTTATGTATATGTGAACCTGTGTATGCTCACACATACTATCTTTTGAATTATCTATCTTTCTGTGTATCCATTTGCAGTAATATCCTAGGTAAATGGTCTCTTTGTTCTCTCTTTCTCTTAGTGTAACATCTGGTGTCATGTTGTCAGTGTTCAAATCCCAACTCCATTATTACTTAGCTTCACCTCAATTTTTCTCATTTATAAAATGTGGACAATAATAGTGCCTACTTTTGCCAGCCAGGTTTCTTGGTTGCAAACAACAGCAACCAACTACAGTTAGCATGTTCAAAACAGAAATTTCTTGGAAAGATATTAGGAAGACTGGCAAAACAGGTTTCAAAAATGGCACAAAACAAAGGAACCTGCAAGGGCCAGGTTAGGTACTAGACTCTGGAGGCTATTTTTGGTACCACGACAACTGATCACTCTGATCACTTGATGTTCCTACTGCTAAAAGGCATCACTCATTTCAGATGCCAAGTCTTCTATGGGATTATTCAATTAGCCAACTTTAGGGCACTAGCTCATGATCACTATAGTAGCAAGATCTGGCTTTTGTAGTGGGAGATAGGACCGTGCCTTCCATAAAGATTCACACGGTGGGTTGGATGCAGTGGCTCACACCTGCAATTCCAGAATTTTGGGAGGCTGAGGCAGGAGGATTGGTTGAGCCCAGGAGTGTGAGTTCAGCCTGGGCAACATAGTGAGATTCTGCCTCTACAAATAATACTAATAATAATAATTAGCCAGGTGTGATGGTGCATACCTGAGGTCTCAGCTACTATGGAGGCTGAGATGGGAGAATCACTTGAGCCTGAGAGGTCGATGCTGCAGTGAGCCATGATGGCACCACTGCACCCAGCTTAGGTGAAGAGTGAGACCCTGTCTCAAAAAAAAAAAAAAAAAAAAAAAAATGACTCACACAGTGGTGGAATTTTCTTTTTTTCTTTTTTTTTTTTTTTGAAACAGAGTCTGGCTCTGTCCCCCAGGCTGGAGTGCAGTGGCACCATCTCGGCTCACTGCAAGCTCTGCCTCCCAGGTTCACGCCATTCTCCTGCCTCAGCCTCCCGAGTAGCTGGGACTACAGGCGCCCGCCACCACATCCTGCTAATTTTTTTGTATTTTTAGTAGAGACAGAGTTTCACTATGTTGGCCAGGATGGTCTCAAACTCCTGACCTCGTGATCCGCCCACCTCGGCCTCCCAAAGTGCTAGGATTACAGGCTTGAGCCACCGCGCCCGGCCACACAGTGGTGGAATTTTCAAACAAGGGAAGAATGTTCAAGTACTAGACTACCATAAAGCAAGTCAAAACAAAATGAAACAAACATCACTGGAAAAAAGTCTACAATCCATCTCATAGGGTTGTTGTACAGATGAAATGAGGGGCACATAGTTAAGAACCCTTTAAATTTTACCTATTATGATTATGTAGGGGAGAAAAAATATCTTTGCCCTTCTACTTTTCTAAGTTCTTAGCTGGGGCACTGGTAACAAAAGACAGAGTAACAAGAGAAAAGCATACAAACTTATTTAATATCATGGCAAGGTAGCCTTCATAAAGAATTGAAAACACCAAGAAATGGTTAAATCTGAGCAGGTTTATGAGGAGTGAAAAACTGGGAAAATTTGATGGAACAAACCGGTATGAGCCCGTAAACTGGGGAAAACTTAGCAAGGCCTATTCATTCAGATTCCTCTCCACATCCCTCTGCTTTGGGAAATAAGGGTGTTCCTTTTGCCTGGGTATGGGGAGGGCACCTCTCACATAAGGGTCTTATGACCAGCTTCAGGGAAAGATCAGAGTCCTAAGTGCACCTGCCATTTCTGAAATACCTTCGGCTTAAAATATTCAACACGCCAAGTTGCCATATTTGGGGTAGAGTGTCCTGAGCCCTATCAATTTTTCTCATATACTATTTTGCAGTAGGTTGTCGTATAGTACTCTCTTTTCACATGTGAGTTTCTGCCTTCTGGTTCAATGTTTTCCTGTGGTCATTTCTAATGTCCTTAAAACATTTTTATATTTGATCCTAATCTTACAAGTAAAAATAGTTCTAATAAGAAAAGTAATGATGTTATATTTATATAGTTCAAAATTATTTGAATTTATTGCATCTCATTTAATCATCACAACAGCCATATGAGAAACTCTTTAACAGCCCAATTGAGAAACAGTGTAACAGCCCACTGTAACACTGTAACTGTTACAATTGAGCCCAATTGTAACAGCCCAAAAACTGTAACTACTAACTGACGAAGCTGTATTAGTCCATTCTAATACTGCTATAAAGACATACCCGAGACTGGGTAATTTATAAAGAAAAGAGGTTTAATCAGCTGATAGTTCTGCAGGCTGTACAGGCTTCTGCTTCTGGGGAGGTCTTAGGAAACTTACAATTATGGTGGAAGGCGAAGGGGAAGCAAGCACATCTTCACATGGCTGGAGCACAAGGAAGAGAGAGCAAAGGGGAAGGTGCCACACACTTTTAAACAACGAGATCTCATGAGAACTCTATCATGAGACAGCACTAGGGGGATGGTGCAAAACCATTTGAAACCACCTCCATGATCGAATCACCTACCACCAGGCTTCACCTCCAACACTGGGGATTACAATTCAACAAGAGATATGGGTGGGGACACAGAGCCAAACCATATCATAAGCTGAGGCTCAGAGAAGTAATGTAAATTGCCTTAGATCACAGCTTAGTGGTGGTGGATCCAGGATTCGAATGCACATCTTCTGATAGTCCAGTACTTTTGCCATGCTGTGCCCATTCAGGGAAGAAGAGAACTTTCTCTCCATATCTGAGTCTTGTCTTGACTTCCTATCCTTGGAGATGTTATAGCTATCTTTTCAAATGAGTTGTTGATAGTGTGGGTTGTCAACTGAGAGCACAGGGACAAACTTGAATTTTGTCTCTATAACTTCCTAGCTGTGAAACTGCGAGCAATTAACTAAACCTCTTTGAACCTCTTTCCTTATCTGTAGAATAGGAATGCTGTTACCTTACTTATAGGGTTATAGTTAAGGTGAAATTAGACAACGGATGAAAAGAGCATAGCATAGTGCTTGGCCCACAGTAAATTCTCATTATTTCGGTATTATTATTATTATTACTGGATGAATGTAGAAAGGAAAAGAAGAGTAGTAGAAGCAACGTGTCAACTGCCATAATTATCTCGGTGATCCGGGCGTCACCCCCCTACCTTTGTTTGAATTAACCATATATGTCCATATGTGTGGTCTCTCTGCTTAGCTAACTCTTGAGAGTCTTTGGAGCCTGGCCTAAGTTCCATTTCCTCTGAGGACTTCTCCAACTGCTCAATCAATCTCTCCCTTCTCTGGATGCCTATAGATCAACATTGTTAGTACCACGTAACTATGCTTTTCTAAAATCTTTTGTATGGCTATCAGTTAGATTGTAAACTTCTTGAGGATTGTGATTAGTTTCCCACAATGACTAGCACAGGGCCATGAAAGCACATAATAGTGGCTTGATTAATGTTTGTAGATTAATTTCCCTGGATCATTCACAGGAAAGGCCAATAAAAATTGCTGAGTAACACTCAACAATAAGAAAACAAACAACTATACCAAAAAAATGTGCAGGAATATTAACAGATGCCTCATCAAAGATGATATACAAATGGCAAATAAGTATATGCAAAGATGTTTTATATCATGTCATCAGGGAAATGCAAATTAAAACAACAATGAGATATCTGCACACTTATTAGAATGGTAAATCCAGAACACTAACAACACCAAATGCTGGCAAGAATGTGGAGAAACAGAAACTCTCATTCATTGCTCGTGAGAATGGAAAATGGTACAGCCACTTTGAAAATCAGTTTGGCGGTTTCTTACAAAACTAAACATATTCTTAACATATGATCCAGTAATTGTGCATCTTGGTATTTACCCCACGGAGTTGAAAACTTATATCCGCACAAAAACCTGGACATATATATTTATATCAGCTTTATTCATAATTCCCAAAATTTGGAAGCAACCAAGATATCCCTTTATAAGTGAATGTATAAACTGTGGTATATTTAGATGATAGGATATTATTGAGTGCTAAAAAAAAAGAGTTATTGAACCATGAAAAGACGTGGAGGAATCCTAAATGTATAGTACTGAATGAAAGAAGCCAATCGGAAAAGGCTACATCCTGTAGGATTCCAACTATATGACATTCAGGAAAAGGCAAAACTGTGGAGACAGTGAAAAGATCAGTGTTTTCCAGGGGTTGGGGCATAGGGGGAAGGAATGAATGGGTGGAGTATAGAGGAGTTTTTAGGGCAGTGAAACTACTCTGTGTGATATTACAGTGGTGGGTACATGCATTTGTCCAAACCCATAGAATATACAACACCAAAAGTGAACCCTAATGTAAACTATGAACTTTGGGTGGTAATGATATGTCAATGTAGGTTCATCAACTGTAACAAATGTACCACTATGGTGGGGGATATTGATAATAGGGGAGGCTGTGCATGTGTGGAGACAAGGGGTAAATGGTAAATCTCTGTACAGTCCATTCAATTATGTTGGAAAATTAAAACTGCTCTAAAAAATAAATATATTTTTAAAAGGTCAAAAAATATTTCTGTGCAACAATACCATATTTTGGCCTAACTATTTTTCAAAACCCCTTTGAAGTGTAATGTTATGACAATCATATTACCCCCTGTGAGGAAGGCATAGAGTGTTTTCAGTTACGGTTTAATGACTGCAGAAACAGCGGGAAAGGGCTTTCTTGTTTTTGTTCCATTCTGCTGTGCTTCCGGTGGGTTTGTATTACCAACTTTCCATGCTAAAATTTCCCTAGGAATACACCTGGTTCTAACTAGGCAAACAGAGAAAGTTTGATCATATGGTCTTTAATTAGCATTATATGTAAAAGGGCAGGGCCTAGTGTTGAAGGAGTTGTGGAAGTGAAGGATCCATAAGTACCTTCAGCAATAACTCTGAGCCTCAGTCTCCTTTGGCGTAATGGAGAAGATCTTTAAAAACATTTTCAGATTTGCTCTTCTGTGACTTGGGCAGTGTAATAGTTAGGATAATGCTAGCTGCTGTAACCAATAGATCCAAAAAATTCAGTGCTGTATTAGTCCATTCTCATACTGCTATAAAGAACTACCTGAGGCCGGGTGCAGTGCCTCACGCCTGTAATCCCAGCACTTTGGGAGGCCGAGGTGGGCGGATCACCTGAGGTCAGGAGTTCGAGATCAGCCTGACCAACATGGAGAAACCCTGTCTCTACCAAAAATAGAAAATCCCAGCTACTTGGGAGGCTGAGGCAGGAGAATTGCTTGAATCTGGGAGGTGGAGGTTGCGGTGAGCCGAGATTGCACCATTGCACTCCACCCTGGGCAACAAGAACTAAACTCCATCTAAAAAAAAAAAAAAAAACTGAGATTGGGTAATTTCTAAAGGAAGGAGGTTTAATTGACTCACAGTTCTGCATGGCTTGGGAAGCCTCAGGAAACTTACAATCATGGAGGAAGGCAAAGGGGAAGCAAGCACCCTTCTTCACATGGCAGCAGGAGAGAGACAGAGAGAAAGAGAAGGTGCCACACAGTTTTAAGCAACCAGATCTCATGGAAACTCTATCATGAGCCAGCACTAAGGGGATGGTGCTAAACCATTAGAAACCACCCCCATGAGTCAATCACCTCCAACCAAGCTCCACTTCCAACACTAATGATTACAATTCAACATGAGATTTGAGTGGGGACACAGAGCCAAACCATATCAAGTGCCTTAACACAATAGAAGTTTATTTATTGGTCATGTAATGGTCCAATATAGGTATTCCCAGTCCGTGGTAATAATGATAGGGCTCTGCTTTATGTAGTCATTTTAGTGACCCTGGTTGCCCTTCAACATGGGGTATCCAAGGTTGTCCTGGGGTCAGCATCTGGCAAACGGGAGGGGAAAGAGCATATAAGATTGTGTTTTAAAGGCCTGGAAGTGGTGCACATAACTTTTGTTGATTTTTTAGTAGCCAGACATGACTAAAATTAATTACAAGGGAAATTTGGAAATGTACTCTAGCTGGGTGCCCAGGAAAAAAAGGAGAACATGGATATTGATGAATTAGTGTCTGCCACACATAATAATAACAATTACCATAAGTAACATTTTAGGACACTTATTCTGTGCCAGGTTCTGTGCAATGTGCATTTACATGCATTATCTTATTTAATCTTTGCAACCTTAATGAGGTGAGCACTATTTTTGAGGTGAGCCCGATTTTTCAGATGAAGAAACTGAGGTTCAAATAATCCAGCAAGTCAGCTCTAAAGCTGTGCTTTAAACCTGGGTCCACTTGACCTCAGAGTTGGACCCCTTAACGTCTATACACTTATAACTGCCCGATATGATTGTTTAATATTGGTATATATTCTATTGAGTTCCAGCCTAATGGAAACACAGATCATTTAGTAAATTGCTTTCTTTAGCTCTTTGGGTGTTTATATCATGTTATAGCTGGCCAATGTCCCAGTCATATTTTAGCTCTCCACAGGTGAGCTTTCAGAATATATCCATAGATAAAATATACTGCCTCAATCAGATTCTTATCCACAGTTTCTCTTGGAATGTTGTCCACGCGTGGTATATGAAGTGTTTATGAATGTAGGGAATGATGATTGGAAATGAGGTTGGAAATCTCAGGAGCTACTTCTCTGATGAGGTTTCCAGTTCCCTTTGAGTCATGTGGGACATTGATCTAACTGTACTCTTGTGGTACTGGGAGAGTTCTGCTTTGGGTCTTGGCCATCATCAGAAGGGCTGGGAAGTGAAGCATTCAGGGATGCAAATTAGCATGGATCTGTGGCCAAGGCTATAAAGAATCCAGACTGCCTGAGGTCAGAAACCTTACACACTGAAAGCAACTGGCCTTTCAGGTGCATAGTTTGTGGGGGAGGAGAATGCACCTGGAGAAAGTAGAGACCTGGATATGGCAAACCCCGTCCTCTGTGAAGGATGGAGGTGGCAATCGGTCATATCAATTGAGGAGGGATGGTGGCCTGACTGAAGAAGTTTAAAAGCCTGCTGTGAGGCTAACGAATGTTGGAGAAAAATATATAAACTACGAGTAATGGAATCTTTTGAGTGTTTGATTTTCAACCTGTTGTTTTGATATCTTGTAAACACACTGGTTTTCCTTACATATTTTTACTCACTCAGGCTTTAAATTCTGAGAAACACTACTCTTTCAATTAGGTCATGTGGCCCAGCCATAAGATGAAATTTAAGCTATTCCTCCACTCTCTGTTCCTACCTACTTCCCTCTTAAGTTGGTTGTGATAACTGGAGGTAGGAATTTTTTGTTTGCCTTGTAAAACAGGGAAAACAAAGTGATGTTTAGCATACATGTTCACGGTAGTTCCTCAACACAGGCAGCAGGGGCAGCAAGGGGCACAGCAAATTCTGGTGCCATGCAGATAGCTTCATTTCAAAGGACTTCAGGCCTTTTGCTCTAACCATCTGGTAAGCAATGGTTTGTTTCATGCGCGTCCGTGTGAAGAGACCACCAAACAGGCTTTGTGTGAGCAACATGGCTGTTTATTTCACATGGGTGCAGGTGGGCTGAGTCCGAAAAGAGAGTCAGCAAAGGGTGGTGGATTATCATTAGTTCTTATAGGTTTTGGGATAGGCGGTGAAGTTAAGAGCAATGTTTTGGGGGCAGGGGGTGGATCTCGCAAAGTACATTCTCAGGTGTAGGGAGAATTACAAAGAACCTTCTTAAGGGTGGGGGAGATTACAAAGTACATTGATCAGTTAGGGTGGGGCAGAAACAAATCACAATGGTGGAATGTCATCAGTTAAGGCTATTTTTACTTCTTTTGTGGATCTTCAGTTACTTCAGGCCATCTGGATGTATACGTGCAAGTCACAGGGGATGCGATGGCTTGGCTTGGGCTCAGAAGCCCATTCCTGCCTTCTTATATTAACAAGAAAAATAAAACAAAATAGTGTTGAAGTCTTGGGGCGGCGAAAATTTTTGGGGGGTGGTATGGAGAGAGAATGGGCGATGTTTCTCAGGGCTGCTTCAAGCGGGATCAGGGGCGGCATGGGAACCTAGAGTGGGAGAGATTAAGCTGAAGGAAGATTTTGTGGTAAGCGGTGATATTGTGGGGTTGTTAGAAGAAACATTTGTCGTGTAGAATTATTGGTGATGGCCTGGATACGGTTTTGTATGAATTGAAAAACTAAATGGAATAAGAGAAGGAGAAAAACAGGTTCTAAGAATTGGGAGGACCTAGGACATCTGATTAGAGAGTGCCTAAGGAGATTCAGCATAGTACTGCCAGCAAAGATTATTTATTTACTTCAAGAGCTAAGAGTGGCAGTTTGGGGATAGCACGAGGAGATATCAGCTGTGATGGCTTGGAGAAACAGTGTAAACCGGCAGTGTAAACAAGAGCAGGGCATGTATGAGTAGTTGAGAACAGAGAATAGGAGTATGACTAGACAGAAAATAGTAGGGATGACAAGTTTTTTTGGGGCACAGTCTAAGTTGGTCTGGTGTCTGGAATGATACTGGGGCCTAATAAAAAGGAGCTCAAATGGGCTGTACCTTGTAGCATTCCGAGGACAGGCCTGAATTCTGAGAAGCAAAAGTGGTAAAAGTATTGTCCAGTCCTTTTTAAGTTGGTGGCTGAGCTTGGTGAGGTGTGTTTTTATTTATTATTATTATTTATTTATTTATTTATTTTTGAGACAGAGTCTCGCTCTGTCACCCAGGCTGGAGTGCAGTGGCGCAATCTCGGCTCACTGCAAGCTCCTCCTACCGGGTTCACGCCATTCTCCTGCCTCAGCCTCTCCGAGTAGCTGGGACTACAGGCGCCCGCCACCACGCCCGGCTAACGTTTTTTGTATTTTTAGTAGAGACGGGGTTTCACCGTGGTCTGGATCTCCTGACCTCATGATCTGCCCGCCTTGGCCTCCCAAAGTGCTGGGATTACAAGCGTGAGCCACCGCGCCCGGCGAGGTGTGTTTTTAAAAGACCTTTAGTCCCTTCTACTTTTCCTGAAGACGGAGGACTGTAAGGGATATAAAGGTTTCACTGAATACTAAGAGCCTGAAAATCTGCTTGGCTGATTTGACTAATAAAGGCTGGTCTGTTATCAGACTGTATAGAGGTGGGAAGGCTAAACTGAGGAATTATGTCTGACAGAAGGGAAGAAATGACTGCGGTGGCCTTCTCAGACCCTGTAGGAAAGGCCTCTACTTATCTAGTGAAAGTGTCTACATAGACTAAGAGGTATTTTAGTTATCTGACTCGGGGCATGTGAGTAAAGCTAATTTGCCAGTCCTGGGTGGGGGCAAATCTTCAAGCTTGATGTGCAGGGAAGGGAGGGGGCCTGAATAATCCCTGAGGAGTAGTAGAATAGCAGATGGCACACTGAGAAGTTATTTCCTTGAGGATAGATTTCCATAATGGAAAGAAATGAGAGGTTCTAAGAGGCAGGCTAGTGGCTTGTACTATAGCATAGCCTGCCTTTGCTGGTGCCTGGCGATTAGGCCTGGTGGAACTGCCATCAACAAATCAAGCGTGATCAGGGTGAGGAACAGGAAAGAAGGAAATAGGGGGAAATGGGGTGAATGTCAGGTGGATCAGAGAGATACAGTCATGGGGGTCAGGTGTGGTATCAGGAATAATGTGGGAGGCCGGATTGAGGTCTGGGCCAGGAACAATGGTAATTGTGGGACTTAACGAAGAGTGAGTACAGCTGAAGGAGCTAGGGAGCAGAAAGTATATGCATCAGGTGTGAGGAAGAAAATAGATTTTGGAAGTTATGAGAAATGTAGAGAGTGAGTTGAGCATAGTTTGTGATTTTTAGGGGCTCTAAAAGTATTAAAGCAGCGGCAGCCACTGCATGCAGACATGAGGGCTAGGCTAAAACAGTAAGGTCAAGTTGTTTGGACAGAAAGGCTACAGGGTGCGATCCTGGCTCTTGTGTAAGAATTCTGACCACCCTAACCATGCCTAGGAAGGAAAGGAGTTGTTGTTTTGTAAGGGATTGAGGTTTGAGAGATTAATCGGACACGATCAGCAGGGAGAGCACGTGTGTTTTTATGAGAATTATGCCGAGATAGGTAACAGATGAGGATGAAATTTGGGCTTGACTGAAGTAATGGGGGCTGTCTGTGAAGCCTTGCGGCAGTACAGCCCAGGTAATTTGCTGAGCCTAATGGGTGTCAGGGTCAGTCTAAGTGAAAGCAAAGAGAGGCTGGGATGAAGGGTGCAAAGGAATAGTAAAGAAAGCATGTTTGAGATCCAGAACAGAATAATGGGTAGTAGAGGGAGGTATTGAGGATAGGAGAGTATATGGGTTTGGCACCACAGGGTGGATAGGCAAAACAATTTGGTTGATAAGGCGCGGATTCTGAACTTGTAAGCCTTGTCTGGTTTTAGGACAGGTAAAATGGGGGAATGGTAAGGAGAGTTTATAGGCTTTAAAAGGCCATGCTGTAGCAGGCGAGTGATAACAGGCTTTAATCCTTTTAAAGCATGCTGTGGGATGGGATCTTGGCATTGAGCGGGGTAAGGGTGATTAGGTTTTAATGAGATGGTAAGGGGTGCATGATCGGTCACCAAGGAGGGAGTAGAGGTATCTTATACTTGTGGGTTAAGGTGGGGGGATATGAGAGGAAGACTTGAAGGAGGCTTTGGGTTGGGGAGAAGGGCGGCAATGAGATGTGGCTGTAGTCCAGGAATAGTCAGGGAAGCAGATAATTTAGTTAGAGTATCTCAGCCTAATAAGGGAACTGGGCAGGTGGGGATAACTAAAAAGGAGTGCTTAAAAGAGTATTGTCTAAGTTGGCTCCAGAGTTGGGGAGTTTTAAGAGGCTGAGAAGCCTGGCCATCAATACCCACAACAGTTAGAGAGGCAAGGGAAACAGGCCCTTGAAAAGAAGGTAATGTGGAGTGGGTAGCCTCCATATTGATTAAGAAGGGGATGGGCTTACTTTCTGCTGTGAGAGTTACCTAAAGCTCGGCGTCCTTGATGGTCTACGGGGCTTCCAAGGCAATCGGGCAGCATCAGTCTTCAGCCGCTAAGCCGAGAAGGAGTCAGAGAGCTTTGGGCCAGAGTTCTAGGGGCTCTGGGAGTGGCTGCCAGGTGAGTTGAACAGTCCGATTTTCACTGGGGTCCCACACAGATGGGACATGGCTCAGGAGGAATCCCAGGCTGTGGGCATTCCTTGGCTCAGTGGCCAGATTTTTGGCACTTGTAGCAAGCTCCTGGGGGAGGAGGTTCTGGAGGAACACCTGGCTGCTGCGGTTCAGGCATTTGGAAGTTCTTGTGTGCTGGAGATGTGGCTGGGGTTTGTCTCACAGTGGAGGCAAGGAATTGCAACTTTTTTCTATTATTGTACACCTTGAAGGTGACGTTAATTAAGTCCTGTTGTGGGGTCTGAGGGCCAGATTCTAATTTTTAGAGTTTTATTTAATGTTGGGAGCAGATTGGGTAATAAAATGTGTATTGAGAATAAGACGGCCTTTTGACCTTTTAGGGTCTAGGGCTGTAAAGCATCTCAGGGTTGCTGCCAAACGAGCCATGAACTGGGCTGGATTTTTATATTTGATGAGAAAGAGCCTAAACGCTATCTGATTTGGGATAAAGAAAAAGGAGCATTAACCTTGACTATGCCTTTAGCTCCAGCCACCTTTTTAAGAATAAATTGCTGAGCAGGTGGGAGAGGGCTAGTCATGGAATGAAATTGTAAGCCGGACCAGCTGTGAGGAGGGGAGGTGATAAAAGGATTATAGAGTGGAGGAGCAGAGGCTGAGGAAGAATTGGGACCTAGCTCGGCCTGGTGAGGAGGGGAGAGGTCAGATGGGTCTGTAGAAAAGGAAGATTAGAAAGACTCAGTGACGCTTGGGGTTGGGATTGAGGGGACAGGCAGGAGGGAAAGAAGGAAGATTTGGGACGAGTTGCATTGGGCACAGAGACTAGGAAGGGACTGATGTGTAAAAGAATGCCTGGATGTCAGGCACCTCAGACCATTTGCCCATTTTACGACAAGAATTATTTAGATCTTATAGGATGGAAAAATTGAAAGTGCTGTTTTCCTGCTATTTGGAACTACTGTCGAGTTTGTATTGAGGTCAAGCAGCATTACAGAAGAAAATAAGATGCTCAGATTTTAGGTCAGGTGAGAGTTGAAGAGGTTTTAAGTTCTTAAGAACAGAGGCTAAGAGAGAAGGAGGAGGAATGGAAGGTGGAAGCTTGCCCATAGTGAAGGAGGCAAGCCCAGAGAAAAGAGTAGAGACACAGAGAAGGGGTGGGGGATTCTTGCCCTCCAGAAAAGCAGAGAAGGGGTTGGGGCACAGAAATAAGGGATTGGGGTGCAGAGATATAAGAGGTTGGGGTGCAGAAATAAGGGATCAGGGCACAGAGATAAGAGGTCGGGGTGTGGAAATAAGCGATTGGGGGTTCTTGCCCCCTAGAAAAGCGGGACTTGCCGCTAAGCGTGAAGGAGAAGGGGTTGAGGGGCTCTTGCCCCTGCCCCAGAAAAGCAGAGAAGGGGTAGAGACATGGAGAGAAGGGGGTGGGGTAGTTGCCCCTCCCCCAGAAAAGCGGGACTTGCTGCTAAGGGTGAAGGACCAAGGCAGGCCTCCCTGAGTGGTCTGACACCTCTGAAACATGGGTGAATAATCAGAGAGGCATCCCTGCAATGATTAAACACCAAGGGAAGGCTGCCTTCCCAGTCCGTGACCGGCGCCGGAGTTTTGGGTCCACGGATAAAACGTGTCTCCTTTGTCTCTACCAGAAAAGGAAAGGAATTGAAATTAAGAGAAGGGAGAGATTGAAGTGTGGCACCAAGATTGAAAGGAGAAAGAGGTTGAGGGATAGTGAGGGAGGTTGGAGAAGAGAGTAAAAAGAGGCCGCTTACTGGATTTCAAATTGGTGAGATGTTTCTTGGGCTGGTCAGTCTGAGGACCTGAGGTCTTAGGTGGATCTTTCTCATGGAGCAAAGAGCAGGAGGACGGGGGATTGATCTCCCAAGGGAGGTCCCCTGATCCGAGTCACGGCACCAAATTTCATGCGTGTCCCTGTGAAGAGACCACCAAACAGGCTTTGTGAGTAACATGGCTGTTTATTTCACATGGGTGCAGGTGGGCTGAGTCCGAAAAGAGAGTCAGCAAAGGGTGGTGGATTATCATTAGTTCTTATAGGTTTTGGGATAGGCGGTGAAGTTAAGAGCAATGTTTTGGGGGCAGGGGGTGGATCTCGCAAAGTACATTCTCAGGCGTGGGAGAATTACAAAGAACCTTCTTAAGGGTGGGGGAGATTACAAAGTACCTACCTAAGGGTGGGGGAGATTACAAAGTACATTGATCAGTTAGGGTGGGGCAGAAACAAATCACAATGGTGGAATGTCATCAGTTAAGGCTATTTTTACTTCTTTTGTGGATCTTCAGTTACTTCAGGCCATCTGGATGTATACGTGCAAGTCACAGGGGATGCGATGGCTTGGCTTGGGCTCAGAGGCCTGACAGTTTGCAATTAGTCAAAGGATATCTGCAAGAAAGCCTCGGGCACTGTACTAGGCTCTGAACACACAGAAACAAAATAGACGTGGCTCTTGGCCTCAAGGAGCTCACAGTCTAGTGGGGGACAATACAGTGTGATAAAGATTAGGCTAGAAGAAGGAAAGTGGGACAATAGTAGCAAAAGGGGTTGCCCTTAGGCATTGGAGATTGTGATGCTTAATACTGAGTGTCAACTTGATTGGATTGAAGGATGCTCTTCCTGGGTGTGTCTGTGAGGGTGTCGCCAAAGGATATTACCATTTGAGTCAGTGGACTGAGAGAAGCAGACCCATCTTCAATCTGGGTGGACACCATCTAATCAGCTGCCAGCATGGCTAAGATAAAGGCAGGCAAAGGAACACAGAAGGACTAGACTGGCTAAGTCTTCTGGCCTTCATCTTTCTCCTGTGCTGAATGCTTCCTGACCTCGAACAGCAGACTCCAAGTTCTTCAGCTTTTGGACTCTTGGACTTACACCAGTGATTTTCCAGGAGCTCTCAGGCCTTCAGCCACAGACTGAAAGCTGCACTGGCCGCTTCCCTACTTTTGAGGTTTTGGGACCCAGACTGGCTTCCTGGCTCTTCAGCTTGCAGATGGCCTATTATGGGACTTCACCTTGTGAACATGTGAGTCAGTTCTCCTAATAAACTCCCTTTCATATATACACCTATCCTACTAGTTTTGTCTCTTTAGAGAACCCTGACTAATACAGAGACCTAGGCTGTTAAAAGTACTAACACTAAGGTGACCTATGGTAGCGAGTCTTATAGAGCCAAGCCTCTCCACTAATTCTCAAGCAAACTTATAAAAACTGTATTTTGCACAGTTGGAAAATGAGTTTCTTCCTCCTTTTCTTCACCAAGAAATGCTTTTCATCCCTTTTATAAATACTGGCTTGATACCTACCATGGGCCAGACACTGTTCAAGGGCTATAAAGATCTGTGACATTAACAGGGATTGGACATAGAGAACAGAGGGCTAAACAAATAATATGGCACATGGAATGCTAGAGATACGCACAGGGGATTATGGGAGCACAGAAGAGAGGTGCCTAAATCTAGCCTGGGTATAGAGGAGGAAACGCTGGTGGTCTGCCAAGGTTTTGTGGAGATGTGAGCCTGAGCAGAATCTTCAGGAATAAGCAGGAATTAGCCAGGAGAGGTAAGAAAGGGCATAGCAGGGGGGTGGCACATGGCATCCCTGGTAGAGGCAATAGTGCAAGTATGAAGGTCAAATTTCAATATGATACAAAAATCACTATAACCATTCAATTTTGTTAAATGGATTTTCAATTAATATATGTTTCTGATCAATGTATTATTATAAAGATAAAACAGCCTTTTGTGTCAAATTTGAGGATTACAGACATGCTCTAAGAGAAAAGTAGAAATTATTCTGATTGCCCTCACTGTGAGGGACCCGCCATTAATATTTTGCAAACTGTTTTCTTCCACATAAGTTATGGTAATTTTCTCAAATCACTAAATAACCTTTTAGGTCATGATTGTTGGTGTCCACATAGTACTCCATTGGATTTACTTAAGTGAGCCCCTATTGGCATTTGTTTACATTATTTACACTTGTACACAAATATAAATCCTGCTGTACGTAGTATCCTTCCATAGATACCATGACATAGAGATTAAGAGTAAACAGTGTTTGGGTTTAGATTCTGGCTCTGCCACTTATAAGCTCTGTAAATCTTTGGCTAATTACTTAGCTTCTATGTGCTTTTATGTTCCCATATATAAAATAGAGATAAAATAGTAGCAATCTCAGAAAGTTGAGAGAATTAAATGAGTTAATGCTAGTAAAATTCTTACACAAAGCCTAATACCAAGTAAGCAGTTGTAATATTTGCTATTATTGTTAAATTTGTGCCTCTCTGATCATTTACTGAGGGTAAAATCTTGCAGGTGGAATGGCAGGGTTAAGGAGTATGTCTATTTTTAATACGCTTAATGCTCGTTTTCAAATTTCGCGGCAGAAGGGGTATACCCATTTACTGTCCTACCAGTGGTGCACGACAGTGCCTTTTGTCTGAAACTCTCTTCCCACTTTTCCTTCTCCATCTCCATCCAAACACTTATGAAACAAAGCCTGTGTCTAATTCACCAGCACTTATTACTTAATGCAGTGCCTGATAGGTAATAGTTGCTGCAAAAATATTTCTAGAATTAAGAAAAATATGCCAACTTGGTATTTTTGTTTTTAAAAAGTGGCTTATTTTAAAGCATATACTTTCTCCAAGTTTATTATTTGCCTCCTAATTTTGTTTATGGAATAATTTTTTAAATTTCAACTTTTAGATTTAGGGGGTACATGTGAAGTGTGTTACATGGGTATATTACATGAGGCTGAAGTTTGGGGTATGATTGATTCTGTCACGCAGGTAGTGAGCATACTAACCAATAGGTAGTTTTTAAGCCCTTGCTCCCCTCCCTTCCACCTCTAGTAGTCCCCAGTTTCTATTGTTGCCATCTCTATGTCCATGAGTATTGTTTAGCTCCTGCTTATAAGTGAAAACATGAGGTATTTGGTTTTCTGTTCCTGTATTAATTATCTTAACATGATGGCCTCCAGCTGCATCCATGTTGCTGCAAAGGACATGATTTCATTCTTTTTATGGCTGCATAGTATTCCATGGTGTATATGTACCACATTTTGTTTATCCAGTCCACCATTGATTAATACCTGGGTTGATTCCATGTCTTTGATACTGTGAACAGTGCTGCAAGGAACATGTGAGTAAATGTGTCTTTTTGGTAGAATGATTTATTTTCCCTTGTGTATGTAACGAGTAGTGGGATTGCTGGGTCAAATGGTAGTTCTATTTTTAGTTCTTTGAAAAATTTCTGAACCGCTTTCCACTGTGGCTGAATGAGTTTACATTCCCACCAACAGTGTATAAGTGTTTTCCTTTTCTCTGCAGCCTCACCAACATCTGTTGTTTTTTGACTTTTTAATAATAGCCTTTCTGACTGGTGTGAGATGGTATCTCATTGTAGTTTTTATTTGCATTTCTCTGATGATTAGAGATGTTGAGCATTCTTTAATATGTTTCTTGGTCATTTGTATGTCTTCTTTTGAGAAGTGTCTGTTAATGTCCTTTGCTCACTTCTTAATGGTGTTACCTGTTTTTTGTTTGCTGAATTAAGTTTCTTATAGATTCTGTGTATTACACCTTTGTCAGATGCACAGTTTGCAAACATTTTCTCATATTCTCTAGGCTGTCTGTTTACTCTATTGATAGTTTCCTTACTTTAATTAGGACTCACTTGTCAATTTTTGGTTTTGTTGCCATTGCTTTTGAGGACTTAGTCATAAATTCTTTGCCAAGGCTGATGTACAAAATGATATTTCCTAGGTTTTCTTCCAGAATTTTTATAGTTTTGGGTCTTACATTAAAGTATTTAGTCCATCCTGAGTTAATTTTTGTATATGGTGTAAGGAAGGGGTCCAGTTTTATTCTTTTGCATATGGCTAGCTGCAGCATCATTTATTGAATAGGGATATATCATTATTTTAATTTGCAATTCTCTGAGTGGTAATGAGACAGAACATAATTTTCTCATGTTTCTTGGCAATTTCGTTTGTGTGTGTGTGTGTGTGTGTGTGTGTGAATTGTCTGCTCATATCATTTGTTTATGCTTCCAATAAGGTGTTTATCCTCTTTTGATTTTAAGTATTTTCTGTGTATTATATAGTCTTTTTCATATATGATGTAATTCTATCTTTGATTTTGTTATTTGTCTGTTAATTTTGTTTATGGCATTGTTTTGACATGCAGAGTATTTTAATATTATATAGTCAAATCGTTTAATCTTTATAGTTTTGTCTTTGCTGCTATGCCTAAAATGCCTTCTTTCCTCCAAGATGGTATTTTCTCCTAGGTTTTATGACTTCAGTGTTTACATTTAACTTTTTAATTCATCTGGAATTAATGTTGGCTCAATTTAATCCCAAGGATCTAATAATTGTTCCAGCATTTTCCTTTCCCCCATGGATTTGAAATATCATCTTTACCATATACTAAATTTATATGTACTTCCAGAACAGTTTCTGTGCTTTCTTTCCTGATCTCTTAATATTGCCAGTCTATTCCTATGCTAGTATAATATTGTTTTAATTATTGTTGCTTTAAGAAACATTTAAGTATTTGGCAGGGCAAGTTCTTCTTCATTACTCATTTTTTTTTTTTTTCTTGAGACGGAGTCTCGCTCTGTTGCCCAGGCTAGAGTGCAGTGGCGCGATTTTCGCTCACTGCAACCTCCACCACCCAGGTTCAAGCAATTCTCTGCCTCAGCCTCCCGAGTAGCTGGGATTACAGGTGCCTTCCACCATGCCCAGCTAATTTTTGTATTTTTAGTAGAGACGGGGTTTCACCATCTTGGCCAGGCTGGTCTTGAGCTCCTGACTTTATGATCCACCTGCCTCAGCCTCCCAATGTTCTGGGATTACAGGTGTGAGCCACCGTCCCTGGCCTACTCATTTTGTTTTAAAAAATATCTTGGTTATTAAATAAATAAGTAATTATGTATATATCTTCGGAGATTCACAATTCCCCAAAATATGTTTCTTTTTTTTTTTTTTTCAAAATGATGCAGATATTTTTATAGATGGTGGTCCTAGAAGGCTGCTATACTTGAGGCATTTTTTTTTTCTCTCTAGGAAAACATTTCCGGGCCCTTATTCTGCAGAATATTACAGATTTTAAGCTAGCAGGTACCTTCAAAATTGTCTAGTCCAGCTACCTTATTTCACAAATAAGACACTGAAATGTCAGCAGTCAGGCAGCTAGTTAAAGGCAGGGCTAGGGAGAGAATGAATGGTCCCTGACTCTTCATTCTGGAACACTAGCACAAAAAAGATAGTAATGAATAGTTATCATATCATCTCATGCACTAACATCCATGAGACCACTTAACATGTACCCTTTGACACAAAATTCTCTTGATATTTGTTTTTTTTCTCTCTTCTCTTCCCCACACCCCAATTTAAACATCTAAACAAACCTCTTTCTGCCACCATCATAGACTTTATAAATATAAATGTTGTATGTAGTACATAGTATTTTACAGAAAACTACAATAAGATAAATTTAGACTATGGTTTGAGCATATAATTATAGCCTGCCATGAAACAAAGAGAGTTAAAAATACAAAGCTAAGCCCACAGCAAATAAATATTGTATAAGACACTCACTACTTTATGGAAATTCAAAAGAATTTGCAAAATCTCTTTTTGAAGCATTTCACTCGAATTTGTAGTGCAGACTCATCAAATTGAGCTATGCTTTTGGATATTCCCAGACTTTACCATTAAAGTAAGTGTCAATAAGTAAGGAGGTTAGATTGCAGGACTTTGGGAATAGATATGTAGCCTAAATATTTAGCTTTCTTGGCCTAAATCATCTCTGACCAGCAAAGACCAAAAATTAGCTCCACCTCAAATATACATGTTGGCCTTTTGAGAAATGTTTGGATTGTAACATTTACTACTCTGAGCCCAAGTCATATGGTCAGACTCCAACAACCTGCAGGCTCAGAAATAAAGATCTTTGATGGAAGTTCCTGCCAAGAAGTCAATATTGAATAGGCAGAGATCATGCAAAGTTGAGAAGTAATTATGTAGCCAGGATTTAAATTGAGGTAGAAGATTTGAAAGAGGATGGGGACCTATGATTCTATTCCTGTTTGAAAAGATCTGATACATAAGTGCACATCAGCATTCCAGAATGTTTTACATCTCTCACAAGGGGAACTGTTTATAGTAATGGATGAGGGAGACCCCTGCCAATCTTGGAAAAGAAATTGCCTTAATGGAAGAAAGTCATGCACCACTGAATTCCTACTATTGGGTTATATTAAAACGTTATGCCCCTCATCCTCATCAGTAAATAATTGAACTCCCTTTGGGTGTGTGCCATGCCACAAAGCATGATGAAAGCTTATGGATTTGGGGCTAGGCTCCAGGATGCAATGGAAAGAAGTTACGCAAAGTGAGTTTTACTTCCAGTTCAGCCACTATGTGTCTGAGCAAATTACTTTCCCACCTTGGGCCTCAATTTCCCCAAATGTTATGCTTCCTGGGTCAGGGACACCCCTGAGAACCTGATGAATGTTATGGATTGCTTCAGAGAAATGCGTACACATACATACACTACTGCCCCAAAACACACACCAGGTTCAGAATCTCTGATTGATGTGATAGCCAGATTTCTTTCCAGTCTACAAGAACCTCTGCTCAAAAAGCTACATTTACAAAGAAATTATAGGTGGGAAGTCATAAAAAATGAGGTTGGTCTTGAGTTCATAAAAGCGAAAAATATTCTTAGTAGTTACATTTTTAATGATAGGCTTTTCCACACTGTGTGTATGTACACATGCATGCATGTGCATGTGCAAAATGGCAAATGACCAATATGAAGTACTTAGCAACCACCACTCACTAAAACCACCACTATCCTCTCATTTTAGGTAACTTTGGTAGTTGGTCCTTACTTGGAAGAAGGTAAATAAATGACTTAAGTCCAGTTGTGAGATTCCTATGGTGCATCACTTTTGAAATATCCTGTTTTTGCCAGTATTATATAGATATACATTTGTTAATGAGGGATATAATATATCTGCTGTTGAATTATATTTAGTTTGGGAAGTCTCTAGGTTTCTTGTTTCTTCATTAATTTATCCGTTTTGAAATATGGTAATTAGTAGGAAAGCTGAAATACGCCTAGATTTTTAGGGGCCTGAGATAAGACTAGGGTTTTAATCCTGCTTCTAACTCTCAGTTTCCACCTATCACATAGTTGCCTCTATTTTCAGCCACAAATTATCTTACATAATGTCTTCCTGAAAATTTAGGTGACAGTCCAATATGCAGAAGTCAAACAATTGATTTGGATGCTCTAAGTGTGGTTCTGTTCTTGGAAAGCTACAATATATTTATTTGATAATTATATTTTGCTTTTCACACATAATCTTCAATGTTTAATATGGCTAGAATTTTCCACATATTTCTAAATTGAATTTTAAATTCATCAAGTGAACCTGCAGTTGGTCAATGTAAGCCTGATAAATATCACAAGGAAGTTAAATATTTGTTACTTTGGTCATGATCTTTGTCACAGTTAGGTTATGTTTATGAGACTCATTTCTATTTACAGTCATTTTTATAAAATAATAGAACAAAATGCAATAACACATTCGAATGATTGCAAAAGCACTGATGGCTGTACAAAGATGGTGAATCACCTAAAAATGGATAAAGTCTAACATAGGAAAGTCCAAAGGCACATTTAAGTTGTAGTGAAATCTAACCTTTGGCAAAATCAACACTCATAATAACCCCTGCATAGCTCTAGGAAGAAACCCTAATAAATACATATATTCCACTATTTTTAAAAATATATGTATTTTAAAAACAAAATGTGTACAGTAAGTTTTTTTAAGTCCAAAATGCTAAAAGTCCTTTAATAAAAAACATCAGTTCCTTGACCTACCCTGATCAACTTCATTCCCTAGTGGCAACCTCTTTCAAATCTGTAACTCTTTCCTCTGATATTTATGTCTATTTTCCAAAATGTTCAAAACACACACACACACACACACACACACACAGGGTTATTGGATCAAGTTTAGACATTGTCTATTGAGTATTATTATGTCAAATCTGGAGTTTAGCTCACATACATACTCTTTTCTATTCCATCCCACATCCTTCCAGTATGTCTTACTTTTTTATGGAAATATGTATTACACATTTACTACTGTGTTTATGCAGTATAATTCAATGTTGAGCCAATTAGTGAACTATGAATACATTTACTTTCTTTTTCAATTTGCTTTTATTCCTAGAGTTACTTATTAACTAACTTTTGTGTTACTTTTTTTTTTTTTCTTTGAGATGGAGTCTAGCTCTGTTGCCCAGGCTGGAGTGCAGTGGTGCTATTTCGGCTCACTGCAAGCTCCGCCTCCTGGGTTCACGCCATTCTCCTGCCTCAGCCTCCAGAGTAGCTGGGACTACAGGTGCCCACCACCATGCCCGGCTAATTTTTTTGTATTTTTAGTAGAGACGAGGTTTCACCGTGTTAGCCAGGATGGTCTCAATCTCCTGACCTCGTGATCTGCCCGCCTCAGCCTCCCAAAGTGCTGGGATTACAGGCATGAGCCACCAAGCCTGGCCATTTTGTTTCACTTGTTATGAAGTCTTCTAACATAGTTCAACAGTTCTGTAAAGAGGCTTATAACAATTTTCCATACCTTGTCAGATGACACAAACTTTAAGTTTCAGTAGAAGGTAAATTTCAAGAAGTCAGAAACTTAATTTTGTTCATAACTATAGCCTGAGTGCCTCTAACAGGCTCCAAAGCATAATATGTTCTCCATAGATATTTGTTGCATGGAAAATGAAAAGAATAATTTATCATTTTTATTTTTCCCTGGAAGTAGTCCCTCTGAAACCTTCCAGTCTTTTACTCCAATCTGGACTGATGGCTTGCTTCATAGCTGACATCTGGGGACTTACCTTCAAGTATTATTTGGTTGTTTTTTTTTTCCTGGATCCCATGTCTTCTATTTTCTTGGTTTGCACCCTCATTTCATAGAATATATCCTTCAGAAGCTTCTCGAGTAGGAAAGTCTTTATGGAAGATAAATACTGCACTTGCACATCTAAAACTATTTTTACCATATACTTGCTTGATAATTTAGTTGCATATCAAATTAAAATTTGAAAATGGTTTTTAATGCAGCCTTTTGAATGCATTTCTCTATTGTCTTCTATCTTCCAGTATTGATTACCATTCCATCACCCTTTGCAGACACTTGAAAAGCCAGAAACAAACTCATGTGATATGGTCTGGCTCTGTGTCCCACCCAAATCTCATCTTGAATTGTAATCCAAATTGTAATCCCCACGTGTTGGGGAAGGGACATTGTGGGGGGGTGCTTAGACCATGGGGGATTCCCCCATGCTGTTCTTATGATAGTGAGTGAGTTCTCACGAGATCTGATGGCTTTATACCTTCACTCTGCACTTCTCTCTCCTGCCACCTTGAGAAAAAGGATGTGTTGGCTTTCCTTTCCACCATAATTGAAGTTTCCTGAGGCATCCCCAGCCATGCAAATCTGTGAGTCAAATCTTTTCCCTTTATAAATTACCCATCCTTGGGTATGTCCTTATAGCAGCATGAGAACAGAATAATACAGTAAATTGGTATTGCAGAAGTGGGGTGCTGCTATAAAGATACCCAAAAATGTGCAAGCAACCTTAGAACTGGGTAACAGCCAGAGGTTGGAACAGTTTGAAGGGCTCAGAAGAAGACAGAAAAATGTGGTAAAGTTCGGAACTTCCTAGAGACTTGTTGAATGGCTTTGACCAACATGCTTATAGTGATATGGACAATAATGTCCAGGTTGAGGTAGTCTCAGATGGAGATGAGGACCTTGTTGGGAACTGGAGTAAAGGTCACTCTTGCTGTGCAGAAAGACTGGCATCATTTTGCCCTTGCCCTAGAGATCTGTGGAACTTTGACCTTGAGAGAGATTATTTAAGGTATCTGGCAGAATAAATTTCTAAGCAACAAAGCATTCAAAAGGAAGCAGAGCATAAAAGTTTGGAAAAATTGCAGCCTAAAGATGCAGTAGAAAAGAAAAATCTGGGCCGGGCATGGTGGCTCACGCCTGTAATCCCAGCACTTTGGGAGGCCGAGGTGGGCAGATCATGAGGTCAGGAGATCCAAACCATCCTGGCTAACATGGTGAAACCCCCATCTCTACTAAAAATACAAAAAAAAATTAGCCAGGTGTGGTGGTGGGCACCTGTAGTCCCAGCTACTCAGGAGGCTGAGGCAGGAGAATGGCATGAACCCAGGAGCAGAGGCTGCAGTGAGCCAAGATCACACCAATGCACTCCAGCCTGGGGGACAGAGCGAGACTCCATCTCAAAAAAAAAAAAAAAGAAAGAAAATAAAAGAAAAACCCATTTTCTGGGGAGAAATTCAAGCTGGCTGCAGAAATTTGCAAAAGTAACAAGGACCCACATGTTAATCACCAAGAAAATGGGGAAAATGTCTCTAGGGCATGTCACAGACCTTCATGGTAGCCCCTCCCATCACAGGCCTAGAGGCCTAGGAGGGAAAAATGTTTTCCTGGGATGGGTCCCCCTGCTCTATGCAGCCTTGGGACATGGTACCCTGTGTCCCAGCTGCTTCAGCTCTAGCTGTGACTAAAAAGGGCCAAGCTAGAGCTCAGGCCATTGCTTCAGAGGTGCAAGCCCCAAGCCTTCATGGCTAACACATGGTGTTGGGCCTGTGGGTGCACAGAAGTCAAGAATTGAGACTGGGGAACCTCTGCCTAGATTTCAGAGGATGTATGGAAATGCCTGGATGTCTAGGCAGAAGTTTGCTATGGGTTAGAGCCCTCATGGAGAACCTCTGCTAGGGCAGTACAGAAAGAAAATGTGGGGTTAGAGCCCCCACAGAGAGTACCCACTGGGGTTCTGCATAGTGGAGCTGTGAGAAGAGGGCC
This sequence comes from Nomascus leucogenys, assembly GCF_006542625.1. Lineage (NCBI taxonomy): Eukaryota > Metazoa > Chordata > Mammalia > Primates > Hylobatidae > Nomascus > Nomascus leucogenys. The sequence goes on from NC_044406.1 coordinate 123,447,491, forward strand.
ACCATCCTCCAGACCCCAGAATGGTAGATCCACCTACAGTTTGCATCGTGTGCTGGGAAAAGCCATAGACACTCAACGCCAGCCTCTGAAAAAAGCCAGGATGGGGGCTGTACCCTGCAAAGCCACAGAGGCAGAGCTTCCCAAGGCCATGGGAGCACACCTCTTGCATCAGCCTGACCTGGATGTGAGACATGGAGTCAAAGGAGATCATTTTGGAACTTTAAGGTTTAATGACTGCCCTATTGGATTTTGGACTTGCATAAGGCCTGTCACCCCTTTGTTGTGGCCATTCTTCTCCTATTTGGAACAGGTGTACTTACCCAATGCCTGTACCCCCATTGTATCTAGGAAGGAACTAACTTGCTTTTGATTTTAAAGGCTCATAGGCAGAAGGGACTTGCCTTGTCTTAGATGAGACTTTGGACTTGGACTTTTGGGTTAATGCTGAAATGAGTTAAGACTATGGGGAACTGTTGGGAAGGCATAATTGTGTTTTGATATGTGAGAAAGATGAAATTTGGGAGGGGCCAGGGGCAGAATAATATGGTCTGGCTCTGTGTCCCACCCAAATCTCATGTTGAATTGTAATCCAAATTATAATCCCCATGTGTTGGGGGAGAGCCCTCATGGGAGGTGATTAGATCGTGGAGGTGGTCCCTCCATGCTGTTCTCATGATAGTGAGTGAGTTCTCATGATAGTGAGTTCTCATGAGATCTGATGGTTTTATAAGGGGCTTTTCCCCACTTTGCTCTTCACTTCTCTCTCCTGCCACCTTGTGAATAAAGATATGTTTGCTTCCCCTTCTGCCATGATTTTAAGTTCCTTGAGGCCTTCCCAGCCATGTAGAACTGTGAGTCAATTAAACCTCTTTCCTTTAAAAATTAACTGGTCTTGGGTATATCCTTATAGCAGCATGAGAATGAACTAATACACCATATATATATATGGTTAACTGATTTTTGACAAGGATCCCAAGACCATTCAATGAGGAAAGAGTAGTCTATTCAACAAATGGCATTGAGACAACTGAATAACTACATGCAAAAGAATGAAATTGAACCCTTGCCTCACACCAAATACAAAAATCAACTAAAAATGTATCAAAGGCCTAAATGCAAGAGTGAAAACTACAATAAAACCCTTAGAAGAAAACATAGGGGTAAATCTTCATTATCTTGGATTTGGCAATGAATTATTAGATATGATCCCAAAAGCATACATGCAAAAAGAAAACATAAATGAATTTAACTTCATCAAAATTTAAAACTTTTGTGCTTCAAAGGACACTAACAAGAAAGTAAAAGACAATCCACAGAATGGGAGAAAATATTTGCAATTTATTTATTTAATAAGGGCCTTGTATCTAGAATATATAAAGTACACTTACAACTCAATAAAAAATGACAACCTAATTTGAAAATGGGAAAACAATGTGAATAGACATTTCCCCAGGGAAGATATAAAAATGACAAGCACATAAAATGATGCTCAACATCATTAATTATCAGGGAAATGCAAATCAAAACTACAACGAGACATTACTTTATATCCCTAGGATGGCTAGAATAAAAAAGATCAATAAAAAGATAATCGATGACAATGTGGAAAAATTGAACTTTCATGCCCCACTGGTGGGCATGTAAAACTGTGCAATGGCTTTGGAAAACAGTCAGCAGCTTCTCCCAAAATTTAACATAGTGGTACCACATAACTCAGCAATTTTACCCCAAGGTATCTACCTGAGAGATTTGAAAATATTTGTTAACAGAAAACTTGTACATTTGTAAGCATATATTATTTGTAATAGCCAAAATGTGAAAACAACCAAAATGTCCATCAACTGATAAATTATTAAATGTGATATATCTATATAATAGAATATCATTCAGCCATAAAAAGTAATGACATACTGATAAATGCTACAACATGGATAAATCCTGAAAACATTACACCAAGCAAAAGACATGAATTTAAAAAAATTCACATATTATATAATTCCATTCCTATGAAAGTCCAGAATAGGGAAATTTACAGAGACAGAAAGTAGATTATTGGTTTCTTGGGGCTGAGGTGGAGTGGGGGAATAGTCTTGTAACAGGTAAAGGATTCAGTATTTCTTTTCAGGTGATGAAAATGTTCTAAAATGGATTGTGGTGATTGTTGCCTATATCTGTGAATATACTAAAAACCATTGTATTGTACACTTTAAGTGGGCAAATTTTATAGTATATGAATTATATCTCAATAAAGCTGCTTAAAAAAGAGGCCAGCCAGAGACAGACTTCATCCATGAAATGGTAGTTGCAGTTGTACATTCCCACTGGAGATATTCAAGAAACTCAATAAAGCACACCAAAAGAGAGAGACTCAGCTCTGGGAGCACACCTTAGTCAGGAGGTACCAAATACAATTTGTAACCAATCAGCTGTGAAAGACTGGGCTTTTCTCCTCATTCCCCCTTCACCTTGGGTCTGACCTTTGATGAAACATTCATGTGGATATCTGAGGGAAGTGTTTTTTAGGCAGAGGGAACACTATGTACAAAGTCATAAGATGGGAACATACATGCTGTGTGTACGGAGTGGAGTGAGTGAAGGGGATAAGGGTAAGAAATGAAGTGGGGAGGGGCAGTGAGGTCAATATTAAAAAATGACCATGAATTCTTCTCCTTTATGCATCCCTGCCCTTGCAATTGCATGCAATCCATGCAATAGCAAATGTAATCCATGCCATTTCAGATCTTCCCATCAAAGATAGCCTCTATTTCTTCACTCCTGAAATTAGCCCTGTGACTTGCTTTGGCCAATAGGACATTAACAAACATGACACAAGTAGAGTTTTGAAAAACACTTGGGTGTTGGAGCTTACTTTCTTGCTGCTCTTAGAATCCCAGGCAGCCATGTGAAGAAACCCAGGCTAGCTGTGTAGATAGAGATGCATGAACCAGTTGCCTTTGTTATTTGAGCTGACACCCAGCCAACCATCAGACAAGGCTATTGACTGCAGTTAATAACAGATGCATGGATTAGCCTAGCCAAGACCAGCAAAAGAACCACCCAGCTGAACCCAGTCCAAATCACTGACCCACAGAATTGTAAGCTACATAGTTATTGTTTTTAGCCATTACATTTTGGGGTGGTTTGTTACATAGCAAAATCTAGGTGATACAGTAAACATAAAGGAGGCTTCTCAGGCACACCTCTGCCCTGTGCTCAAAGCTAAAGGGGGAAGAGGGGTTCTCAGATTTTCATGTCCTAAAGCCCAGCTCACAGGATTTGGGGCTTAACTCCCAACTAACAATAATGGGTACACGTTTTCTTGGAGTGTTTTTTGTGCTGCATAGTCTCCTTGGAGACCAAACATATATTTAGTGGGAAGCAGCAGAAGTAGTATGTGGATTACAGCCTTTCCCCTGGGAGAGCGTGGATTCTAACAATGAAAATGACATCAGCTATCATTTCTTGAGCTCCTGGTATAGCCTGGGGGCTTCTATTTGCATTATCTCCTTGAATCCTCATAATCACCATGGGAGGTAGGCACTATTGTTGTTCTCATTTTACAGACTAAGATTCAGAGAAACTAAGTGACTTGTCCAAGGTGACACAGCTGGGAGGGCTAGGATTCAAATCCTGATCTGCCTGACTCAAGAACCCAAACACCTAAGCACAATACTACACTGTCACTCGGTTGAGACATAACAAGCTCACCCTGAAGTGTGCAGTTGCTGACCTGGTTTACTTGCTGGGAGGCATCTGGCTGGATGATGGCCAGTAGATGGGCCCACCCCATCCAATGCAATTCAGCCCCATGCCTTGTTCACTCATTTCTTGTCTTTGTATCATCTGCAGCCGGCCTAGGTCCTCCGATTTCTGCAGCAGTGGAACAGCTGGGTTAACCCTTTCCTTCAGTAGGGGATCTCAGGGGAGAGTATGAGCCAAGGGTTGCTCCTGGAGAGGCCTGGCAATGCTTTTACTCTTCATTAAAAGTTTATGTGCATTATACACTTCATTATATGCAATTGGGTTTCTTATATGGCACTCCAGTGCATAAATGACTCCCTAGACACGTTTGTGAGTTTCCATTGTTATAATATAAATGCTGGCCAAGTCACAAGTCAGACATGTTTTAAACTATTCAATTATTCTTGGTATAATAACCAAATCCAGGGGAGGTTTTCCTTTACAATCCCTCTACAGGATTGCTTGGTGGACCCATCCGTATTTCTATTGGTCAAAACCTTTCAGCTTTGATTCTGAGTAGTCAGGAAGATGGGAAAGGCCATGGGTAGAAAATTACTCTCATTTCCAATTTATTGTGAATTCAATTTATTGTGAATTGACTTATGTGGTGGGCTAGTTTACAAAACATAAATGTAGATCCTAGAAAGGCTAATATTTTTATATTGAGAAAATAATGAAGCCATGAGTATTGTGTAGCTTTAAGAGCTCATAAAGAGATACACATGCATTCATTCATTCACTCACTCATTTTTTTTCAACTGACATTTACCAAGCGTTTATTTTATACCTAGCACACAGAGCTAGGCACTAGCTAGGTAGAGATGAATACAAGACATGGTGTTCACTCTGAAAGAACTTACCTTCTAGTGGAATGGCAGAGAAATGTACAATTTCAGTGTAGTATAATAACTGCTATGAATGAGATACGCCCAGAGTACTGTGGGAAACCAGATTAGAGAGTGGTACATGAAGAGAAAATGGCTGTTGAACAGAGTTCTTAGCAGAAGGGTATGTGGCTTCAGAGAAGAGGGTGTTCTGCTTGCTGGAGTGGGGATAGCTCCCAGAACAACATGGAAACTCACATGCTGCAGATTGCAGGGCCACTTGTCAGCCTGATACCCTCCATGGAGGATGGCCGATCTGCCTGTTTCTCCAGGTGTTCAGTGCTGTTATGTGAGCCAGAAACAAACTGCTCCTTCAAAGAGATTTGAGCCATTATTCACTTCAGAATTTGCTTGTTACAGTAGCTAGCCCATCCTGGCCCAGTTCAGTCACAATATCCTGCCTGTTTTCATAATATCTCGATTCTGGCCCCTCCTCTCTGTTACCTCTGCCACCATTTAGGTCCTCAGTGTATCCCTCCTGGACCACAGCAACAGCCTTCTAATTGCTTTCCCTCCTTTGCCTTCAGCTCTCTTTGCTAAGTGGAAGGCTAATATGTTTTACAGAACATGCTTTGGAGAAACAATAATTTAGGCCAGAGGAATAATATTAAAGAAAGGTCTGCCAGAGTGGTGGTGAGGAACTCTTCCAATGATAGGCATCCCTCAGATGTTCATTATTTGCAGGCAGCCCCCTCCTCTGCCTCTGCTCAGGATAGTTCTTATAAAAGCCCATAAGCTGGATCCCAGCAAAAATGGCTCCGCTTTTCTCTATTTTAGGCATGTCTTATAACATTTGGTGTTAGACACTAGAGGAACAGATCTGAGAGTATGGATGGTTCAGGCAAATACATCTCTATTCCTAGCAAGAGCGCTCAAGGCATCATGGCTCCTGATTTGGTGGGAGGGTCAGGGTGAATGATATTTTCATTCCATCTCGACCACTTGTTAGTTGTTGAAAACTTGGGCAAGTTACTTGACTCTAACTTCAATCCTTTTCAGCTGTACTATGGGAATAAATAAAAAATTAAAATAAATTCAAAACCAACATGAAAAATTAAAATGATAAAAAGAATCTCAAAGAGTTGTGAGATGATGAGATGATAAATACAATGCCCTTGGAATACTGTCTGGCACCTCATAAATTCTTAAATGTTTTTACTATTATTGCTTTTAACATTAGAAAGTAGAGTAGTTATCATTAATGCTATTTTCTGATTTATTTTTAAAAATAATTATTTCCATATTAATAAATATTTCCAGTCATGTTTTAGAAAAATAAAGTTATCAAGTAGCCAAAGACTTCCATGCAGGGTAGAAATTCTTCCTGACTTGGAAACACAGCTCATTCTGTTGCTAACATACTTAAATATATTTCCAAATGACTTTTAGTTATGGCAAGTTCTTTCCCAGAGTTTGATCATATTTAGAAATGCAATACAGTGTTTTCCCTTTCTTTCCACAGTTGAGGAACAGACACAAACAGATATTGAGGACGGTTTTCAGGGAATTCTCTTTAAAGCTCTGTTAGCTGAGGCTGTGGCCAAAAGGAATATTGAGGCTTCTGAGGGTGTTTTAGATCCAACACAAAGTGGTGTATTTTGTGTCAGGCTCTCTCAGAGGACTCCTACCTTTGATATTATTTGTTTTGTGTACTCTGAAGCATCTTCATCACCTGCACTTTCTACTAGAAGTGATACATGTTTTTTGGTGTGCCTTTCAGATCTGAGAGGGAGGCATTCTGATTCTCCTATCTCACCTTTTCTAAAACAAGGACAAGATGAGTAAGGGCACAAAACATAAGCTGAAGTCCCCTCTGGGATTTCTGAGTAAGGAAGATGGGAAACAGCCACTGCCTCATTTTTATATACCCACCTATGGTGAATTGATGGTAAATACATGCTGAGACAAGTTTAACTAAAGACAGGAAACCACTAGATCTTCAAAATATGAATACAACTGTTACAGGGGGGTCCTTGCTCACAGAGCTCCCAAGGTGGTGGCGAGCCACTTCCAAGATGGTGGCTGGCCACTTCCAAGATGGTGGCAAGCCTCGTGTTCTCTGACCTGGGGCTCTTGGCCTCACAGATTCCAAGGAATGGAATCTTGGGCCATGCAGTGAGTGTTATAGCTCTATTAGAAGCTGTGGGTCACGGAAGAGAACCGTGGAACCCAGTGACTAGTGTTCAGCTCGATTAGGATGAACCCAGGCACTTAGCTGTGCAGGAACAATGGCAAGCCTTTAGCCCGATCGGGAGTGGCAATGGGTGCCTCACTGGATCAGGAGCACAGCGGACACCCTGCCGGATCCGGAGGGATGGAAGTCAGTGGCGGGTCTGTGACGGCGGCAAACAGCAGTGGTGGACTGCGAGCGAAAGCTCAGCTGGAGCCGTAACAAACATGGACCAGAAGAGTGCAGTTGCACGATTTAATAGAGTGAAACAGAATGAAAACAGAGCTCCCATACAAAGGGAGGGGACCCAAAGGAGGTTGCCGTTGCCGGTTCAAATGCCTGGGTTTATATCCCGATCCTCGTCCCTCCCACTGTGCTCTCAGGCAGTAGATGATTGGCTATTTCTTTACCTCCTGTTTTTGCCTAATTAGCATTTTAGTGAGCTCTCTGATTGGTCAGGTGTGAGCTAAGTTGCAAACCCGTTGTTTAAAGGTGGATGCGGTCACCTTCTCAGCTAGGCTTCGGGATTCTTAGTCGGCCTAGGGAATCCAGCTAGTCCTGTCTCTCACAGCTAGCTCCAAAGAAAGAATAGTGTGGCCCAATTAGAACTCTGCAATACAAAGCCTTAGAACACAGGCCAGCAAACTTTTACTGTAAAAGGCTAAATAACTAAATATTTTAAGCCGTATGAGCCATATGATTTCTGTCAGAACTATTCAACTCCACTATTGTAGTGGGAAAGCAGTTATAAGCTGTACATAAACAAATAGGGATGACTGCATGCTAATAAAACTTTATTTACAAAAAAAAAAAAAAAGGATTTGGTCCAAGGGCTATCTATAGTTTGCTTACCTCTGGTTTACAGATTGATGGAAGTCCAGGCTAGGACAAGGAAATGAGCCAGGGGTCTTGCTTGGACCTAACTGAGCTAAGTCAATCTAGGATTCATATTGTTTCTAGTTCCATGAAACTAGGACAGGCATAAGACTCCTTCTGATCCCAAGGGGGAGAGGTGAGGAGCACTAGCATGACCCTTCAGTGAAATCCACAGGGAGATGAAGAGAGTAAGGACAGAGTCTGTGGGTTCTCATTCCTTACAAACTTTAAAGAGATGTGGGTAGGGTGAGGGGAGGGGTATTCTGGCTAATCCATGATGATTTATACTTTGGTATGTCATCAGAAGGGTTCAACTCAAGGTGAGGTAATGGAGCTACCATGACCTATTGACCTTGTTATGTCATCAAAAGGCACAGCTTTTGACCAGAAAATGGTGGGTTTCTTCCTAGTGATTCACACGTTACCCAGAAGCCTTTAGCTTATTGTAGTGCTTCATAAAATTCCAAATATGTCAAAAATAATTTGATAATGCCACAGTGTGTGTGTGTGTGTCTGTGTGTATATGTGTCTGTGTGTTTAAGCTAGCACTTTGACTAATTCCTCTCTTTGTTGCTTGGGACCTGATTATAGATTTGTCAATGGGAAGGGGGCAAGTTTGTCCTAAATGTTGTGGTCATTAGTGTGCATCTATTTGCACAAAGGAGGCCCACACCCAAGTGGGAATGACTGAAAAGGAATTTGATGTCTCATGTTTTTGGATGAAATTCAAAATACAAACCTTTGTCCATAGTTGTTGGGAGAAGCTAAACAATGTAATACCCTGAGTGTTGCCTACTTTCTGAGGGGGTAGGGAGAGACAACATGTATTTTGCAGAGGCAGACCTTTATTTAATTAGCCCTGATGTAAAGATTTCTTGTCTTTTGCAGCTACATAGCTTTAAGAGAGTGCTGGGTACCTGAAGGCCGGCTCCTACTGGGACTAATTCCATCCAGACAGCTCCAAGTATGTTCATTAGGCGCTGATTAGGTTTCACACAGGTGGGGAAGGTTAGGGGCACAGATAGAGAGGCAGTGCTGATTGTGTTAAGCATAAAACACCATCTGTTTCCCAAGTAAGAAGAGGAACTGCATCCACACTTCTGGAGAGATCACCAGGCCACTGCTGAAGTTGCTGCTCCCTCCTTCCCTTTCTTTTATTCTCCAGCTACATTTACAGGTCTTAAAACAAGTTGGTAAAAAATAATGAAAAACAAAATAATATATCTGAAGGCTGTTGAAGAAGATGCTAACTAATTATCACATTCAGGCTTGCTGATCAGAACGAATGGGAGAATTTTTCCCCCTGATGCAGGCATTGTACTTGGCATGAAAATAGAATACTACATTGCCTCCTTTTCATCGTAAGGACTTTTTCATCCCCAAGGCAAGCAGCCTGTCCAGTTAGCCCAGCTCTTCAATGCACTTTAATATGGTTTTGTTTGGGACCAAAGAATGCAAATGAGCTGACATGCAGATCCCCCTTTTCTAACAGAAAATAAACAGCCTGGAGGCGCATGGGGGAGGAGAGGCAGCAGTTGGTGGAGTGAGCTGATAAGCACTTGAGTTCACCTGATAAGGGCTCCTCGCTACTGTTCTGCTCGCCCACACAGAACCAGAGGCTCACAATGCTGTCGTCATTCCATCCAGCCTCCCAGAGCAAACCACCCCACCACCTGGCCTCTCCCCATTCACCATTCCTCTTTCCTGCCAAGAAAACTTTCCTACCCAGCAGGTGGTGGCAGGCAGGGCAGTGGGGGGATGGGGGGAATCCAGAGCAGGGTGCAGAGCTTGTCTCCCTCCTACTCTCAATTGATGACCTCACTGGTAAAGAGTCCCATCTTTATTGTTGTTAGAGCTCAGCAAAACCAGCTGGAAGCCAGTCAGTGTGACTCCCGTCCCCCACCCCAGGCACATGAAGGAGCAGGAGGCCTTACCCTAGAGCCATGGCCAGCAAACCATTCTGGGGCACTTGTGGTAGACTTCAGTTCTGTGGGTGCAGTGTGAGATGCGCAGCCTGGAACTGGGTGATGCCTACTTTCACTGGATTCTCTGGGGTAGCTTTGTTGGAATTGTGGGGGAGTCAGGCCCCAGCATGCAGTGAGGGCAGCTCCGGTGGGGGAAGGGCAGTCTATCACTGCTGTCAGACACAAAGGGCCCAAAGACTCCCCAACTCCAGAAGCTAATGCAGGATAACTGACCTCCTTCCTTCCTTCAGCCCAGTAGTCCTGACTGCTTCTTTTTAGTGGGCACTTTGTATATATGAAAAGCATGGCCTCGGCAGAGATGTCTCCTAAATTGGAAATCAGTTTCCAGTAAGGGACCCCACGGCCTGCTCTTTGCCAATGACTAGTAATGTTAATTTTAACTGGGCACTCAAGGCCCTCCACCATCCAACACTCATCCAACCCCCAATACCTGATCTCAGAGGGATCCAGACTGAGTGCCTGGCTTTCCTCCAGTGTGCTGAGCATGTTCCCACCCCAACATTTGCACACATGTTATTTTTCCTGACTGGAATGACCATTTTCTATTATTTCCATTGTATCTCAACCTCTTCTTCAAAGGACATTGAAGCTTTCCCTAATTTTGTCTGTCCATTTAGACCTATTTCTCTTCTGAATACCTCTGGCAATTACTATATGTCTTCTGGGATTCTTAATGTGTGTGTCTCTGATGGTTTTCTTACCTCTACCTATAGTTTGTAAGCTCTCTGAATGCAGAGCCTTTTTCTTCTATTCCTTCATCTCCCCTGTAAAATGTAGCACAGAGCTTGGCAAATAGTGAAATTTACTTGGCCTAGTAAACGTGAATTCATTTGACGACTTGTCGATTGACAACCCGTGATAGTGTTGGAGTTCGGAAAACTACACCCCAAAATATGGTGTTTTGACATGTTGAACTAAAGAAGCTGCCTCAAGGTCTCTCTGACCTTCCCCCATTCCTGTCCCTCAAGCCTCTGTCTCTCTCAAAGCATAGGATGAGGCTGTTCTCTGAAGTACCTTTTTCTACCTAGTAACCAGACCCCCAAAGAGGAATTGCCTTAGATCCCTTCCCTGAAATTTTGTTAAACAGAGAAGATTAAAATTTATAACACGGAGGAAAAGACTGAAAATTAAACACCACACCTAGAGCACAATGAACTTCAAACTTCGTCCCAAACCATTGTTTGTTCTCCAGTCCTATTCGATTTCCAAATAGAATCACGCATAAGATAATGTCTGCCTCCCAGGTCCATTCATTGCCCCCTAAAAATCATTTACTCCTACACTCCCATCTCCCTTATCCTATGAAGAAGGGCCTATAAGCATCTGGATATCATTGGGGTATTGGGTAATCATTCCCCTGCAATGTTAACTAACTTTGTATGCCTTTTCTCCTATTAATCTGCCTATTGTTGGTTCATTTTCAGTAAACCTTCAGAGGGCAGAAGAGAAGTTTTCTCTTAGCTTCTACAATAGCATGGGTTAATGTTTGTTTGTTTGTTTTTTACATTGGGCCTGTGCCTATGCTAAAAGAAAAAGAGAAAGTAAGGTTTTTGTGTGTCTAATGTATGATATGTGTGTGCACATGTACATGTGTATATATACATACACCTGTCTCATATTATCTCCCTCAACAATTTTGTGAGAGCTATTATCCCAATTGTATATACAAGGAAAACTGAGTCTCAGAGAGCAAAATGATTTGCCTAGATTTACACTTTCAAGAAGTTACATTGTTAAATTTGAGCTCAGGGTGGTTTATCTTCAAAGCTAAAGTTATTTTCATTATTATTCTGCCTCCTCACCTCTCCAGTGCCAGGGCCCCAGTGGGGTGTTAGCTGGGGGGATTGTGGTCTAGAAACAATGGGTTTAAATTTTTGATTAATCAGCTGAATGTATTCAATAAGCACTTAATATTTAGTAAAACATTTCATACATACCGTATTGGATGCTGGGGGGATAGAGAGAAGATCAAGAGAAAGTCCCTGACTGCTAGGAGTTCACAATCTCATAGATGAAAAAATACCCATTGAACCAAATTCTGATTAAAAAACAAAAAACAAAAAAACCTTTATCTGACAAAGATCTGTATAGGTTTTTGAGGAAAGAAGATACAGGTGGATTCTGACTGAAATTGTTGGAGAGGCCATTGTGGAGAATGTATAATTTTAGTTGGGTTTCAATGGGAGGATCAGATATTTACAAGTAAACACATAGATAAAGAACCTTCCAGGCTAGGGGAAAGAGACAGGTGGGAGAACCCTGTATGTATGTGTGGAAGGGATTTTCTCTGGAGCCCAGCACCATTGGCTGGGTAGTGTTGTGCTCACAAAATTCTGTTTAGAGAGGTGCTGTCTTGGTCTCATACTATGCCTGGAGTACAAACCATCCATAAATAAGTAAGACTCTCGGGCTCAGTGATGTCAGTACTTGGAGCCTTCAACTTTTGTGATCAAAAGCTCATGGCAGTGGCCCATAGACCTCTTCCCTTTTGACTCAATGGATTGTCACAGGCTCACGATTCAATAAAGACACTGTATCTTTTTTGTGCCATCTTGATTGCCATTTAAAATGGTTATAAAAGGTAAAACACACAATTATAAGTCATTCAACAAGGCAGAGTATATAATTCCACAATTGATTTTCTTGAAAGTTCATAGAAAATGTTCTTTGGGGTAAATATGTATGTGCCCAGACATTTCATATCATCAACAGAAGTCTCTGAGCAAAAGTGAACATGAAGGAAAAGAGATCTGTCTTGTTTAGATAAAAAAAATTCTGATTGCTCTTTTAACTGCCTCTCTAGAGACAATAGGATGTTCTGGAAAGAGCATAGGCTTTGGAATCATTTAGCCATGTGTTTAAATGCAAGTTAATATCTCTGTGATCTTGAACAAGTTACTTTACCTCTCTGAGCCTCATTTTCTTTATCTGTAAAATGAGGATAGTAAAACCCACCTTCTAGGTTGCTGTGAGAATTAAAATAGATAACACATACATGGTATCTGGATCTGTGCAAGTCACATAGTAAATCCTCAACATATAATATTGTTATTTTGATGCTATTTAATCAAATTTTTTCAGCAGAAAAATTGTCCCCCCATTTGATTTTAATGTACATGAAACCTAGAGACCATGCTTACGTTATCTAGCACCTAACATATTGCATTGTTATAGTAGGTACTCAGTTAATATTTGTTGGATGGATGGATGGACAGATCAATGGAAAGAACAGCATTTAGCAAAGTGCCTGACACCAAGTTGTCACTTCATACTTAATTGTTAAATTGACTTGCAACTAGCCTGATTGGGTAAGAGAGAGGGAAACAGAGGGACCAGAACTTTCAAGTATCCTTAAGATTCATATTGGATCTTTTCTTCATCAATCTTTGTGAATACAGGGTTATAAGTTTGCCCTCTCCATCTTTTAGTGTCCTGGTCCACAGTCCTGTCCAAAATAGAAGTTAAACAAAGAGTCAAAGGCTAAATCCTCAACTGACAGAGTAAAAACTGGCCACAAGGTTTTCCCTTTAAAGGCAATTTCTTGCTGCCAAGCTCTTAAAAGGAGCATCTCCTGGGAGGCAGAGAGGCTAAGTTGTTCACCGGTTACATTAAGCCTCAAATATAGTTTTGGTCAGATCATGAGACACCTGAAACTTGCTTGTCGTCCAACAGAGAGGAAAGGATAATCTTGTGTTCCAACAGAGAAAAAAGGATAGTGTTTAATTTGTCTTAAATGAAAATATAAATCTCTACTTTGGAGGCTGTTTCTTTCCCTTTGCCCTTTCTATAGTTTGAAACCAAATCCTTAACACTTATTTTATGCTCGCTGTACCAGCTAATATTCGCATAAAAGGTTCAGCCTTCCATAAGACCTAGCTTTGTGTTTTCATTTGGCACATATTTACTGAGCAGCCCCTTAGGACCTAGCACTCTTCTACTGGCTCACACAAGTTTGCTGAATGTATCTTTCTGGCTAAATGGCATCACAGTTTTTGTGTACTGAATTTGACTTCAAGACTTGTAGAGATGTTTCCATCTTATTCATGTAAGAGTGGGCAGCTGCTTCAATAGCCGCATTAGAGGACATGAAAAACAGATTTACTCTAAGACATTTCTTTTTCCATTCTCATGTTCAAAATCTCTATCCTTAACATCACCAACACACCAATAGGCTATTAGCAAAGGAGGGAGCATTTTCTTCCTTTCAGAAAGCCCCAGTTGACAAAAATATGTTTTATCATTCCTATTGGCATAGTGAACAAGGTTCCCTGGTCTACTGAGCTGGATGGAAGCTTGGGCTCTGAAGGGCTTCTGCTCACGAGGGCAAGATGGTTCATGCCATCTGAGTGGGGAGCTGGAGGATAGAATACTTGAGTGAGTTACTGTGAGATAAGGGAATGAAAAAGAGGCTCACAGGGAGGAGCCAGAGACAAATATGCTCTGCTCCATAATTTTGCCTCCAGAAGACCCTGTGAATGAGTTCGAGTTCCTCTTGCAGAAAGGCAAAATGTAGTCTGCATAACTTCATGCCAGAATTTAATGAAATCCATGTCTTGGAACCATTGTCTGCTATTTTGTTTGAATTGATTTTTTGTTACTGTTGTTTGCTTGCTTGTTAATGATGTAAGTGGATTAGTGGTGCTCTCCTTACAGAGATCATCAGCATTATCCCCTAAACTTCAGAGGTCAGCGTATCCCTAATACACAATAAAACTCTGCTAAACATCTTCTCAGGTCTAGAAGAACCTCTCAAAGTTCTAGGGAGAAAATTTTCCTTAATCTGGGATTCATCTGTATAAACTGAGAGACTGAAAATAGGCATGACTTATCCCCTATTATCAACCTGTTCGCCTTATCCCATCTTCCCTGTCACAGCTTTAAGGGTTATAAAAAGGTCAGAGTACAGGACAGAGATAGGGAGAGAAAGCCAGGAGAGAGAGGGAGTAGGGAAAGAGAGAGAGAGACAGATTAAAGGGACAAGACAAGGAGTGAGAACCAAGAAAATGAGGAGAGCTATGAAGCTATTTGTTATATGCCAGGCTTTGTTAAAGGTTCAGATGACATAGCCATGAACAAACAAAGTAGGCACAACCCCTGCCATGATACAGCACACAGTGCAGTGGAGGAAGATAGACAGCAAGCAAGATAATGGAGTGAAACACATAATAAGTCAGTGTTAACTGCAATGGCAAAAAATAAATTCGGCCAGGGGAATAACAAGCATTGACCAAGGGCTTGTTCTTTTAGGTATAGTCAACAATGAAGGTGTCCCTGAGAAAGGGATATTTGAGTCACTTTCTCAGTCATTTCTTAACTCATAGTTGTTGATCAGGGTGATGGCATGAAATTCACTGTGGTGGCATAAAATTCCAGGATGTGAGTTGATGAGGCCCATGGAAACAACAATTCCTATGATGACAAGGGTCCTGAGAGGTCATTTCTACCAGTCTCTGCATTTGCATATGGTGGTAAGTGACTTGCCCAAGCACATAGGCAAGTAAGGAACAAAGCAAAGAAAAGAAACCAACTTTTCTGACTCCCAGTCCAGTGTCTTTTCCATCTACTTAGAGGTACGAGGACAGATTTTTTTTCTCATGCCCTTCAAAAATGAAAAATATGGATATTGCTCCCTAAGTCAATTGTTCTCAACCTTGAAGATGTGAGTGAATCTCCTGGGAAATATGTTATAAATAAAGATACCAGGGTTCACCCCTAGAAAATTCTGGTGCAGATAGCCCATGGATCTCACGTTGAGAACCCCATCTAGGCCATTGGGCAGAGACGTAGGGTTTTATCAGAGTTTTGTCTTGTCTTCTTCAAGTCTCAATTCCTTGCCAAAAGTTAGTTTTAAGTCATTCCATTCATCCAGTGAGTCTTGTCATATTTTGTTTAAACGAGTCACCATTCTTCTAATCTGTGTTCTCTTAGAATCTTTTCTCTTCATTGGGCATGTGAGCATCCAGATTAGAAATGTCTAGAGCATAGGGACTGTGAAAAAATATGTAGATGAAGCCTAAAAAGAGATTTAAAGGTGATAGATGATAGAGGAAATTTAAGGTCAGGCCAAGAAATTCAGATTTGGGCCTATAGAAAATGAACATTATTTGTAGACTTTTCAAGAGAGAGGTGCTGTTATCAGACTTGTTTTTTGGGGGACAATAAGTCAGGTAAGATTGTATAGGATAGATGATAGTGAGAAACTGGTGGCAGGAGGAAAGTAATTTTAGGAGGATATTTTAAGATTGCAGGCAAGAGGAGAAATGGGACTGTGGCTGTGGATGTGAGGATGAAAATAGAAGGGGCATAGGCATACAAGCCATTGGAGATGTTTAAATCCACAGGACTTGATGACTGGCTCTGCATGGTGAAAAAAGATAAAGGAGTCAAAATGACTTCAAACTTTCTTCTGGGCTAGGAACAATTGCAGGAAGAGCAAGTTTGGCACAGGCAGATATAATAACTTTGGTTTGGGCCATGTTAAGTTTGAAGTGTTGGTAAAATAACCATAAGGATGTGTGTATTCAAGAGAAGGATTAAGTGTAGCGATCTAGATATGGCACTGATTATTTCATAGCTGATAGTTCCTTTATTCCGCAAAATTTATTGAACACTTACTATGTTCCAGGTGTTAATCCAGATGCTTAATGTATGTGAGTGTACAGACAAAATTCCCTGCTTTCATGGGGCTGATATTCTTGCAGGGATGAAGTAGGGAGGGGGTAGACACCAATAAACATAATAAATAAGTAAAATATAAGTTAGAACATAATAAGCGTTATGAAGAAAACTGGTATCAAGGGAATGACAATGATAGCCCAGAAAGAAAGAGATGGAAGTGTAAAATCCAGAGAGAGGGGTAAGGGCAAACTCTTTGGAACACTGACATTAAGAATTTGATAGCGATATAACAGTGATTAATCAGCAGAAGAAATAAAAAGTGAAATAGGAAGGCTGAGAGAACCAGGGTGATTGGAGGAAAATATTTCTGTCAGAGACTGAGCATCGGTGTCAAATGTTGCCAAGGGGTGAAATACATTGAGGGGCCTGGTGCTGTGGCTCACGCTTGTAATCCCAGCACTTTGGGAGGCCGAGGCAGGCGGATCACGAGGTCAGGAGATCGAGACCACGGTGAAACCCCGTCTCTACTAAAAATGCAAAAAATTAGCCGGGCGTGGTGGCGGGCGCCTGTAGTCCCAGCTACTCGGAGAGGCTGAGGCAGGAGAATGGCGTGAACCCAGGAGGCGGAGCTTGCAGTGAGCCGAGATCGCGCCACTGCACTCCAGCCTGGGCGACAGAGCGAGACTCCGTCTCAAAAAAAAAAAAAAAAGAAATACATTGAGGGCATTTATGAGGCTATTGAGATTGAAAACTAAGAGACTATTTAGTGGAATTGCAAAGGCAGCTCCTAAGTGTGACATTTACTTTATATTAGGATACACACTTATAGGGAATTAGTAAGAGAATGGATGATTTACAAAGTAGCAATGATGAATGAAAGAATTATTTTTAATGTTTATAAAATAAAAAGTAAGGTTGAGATTGTACCTAGAGTGAATAAGAACTAACATTATGAAGAGCATTTTTGATTGAGGGCTGATGATTAGTGAGGGAAACACGAGAGTATGTGTTGGCTGAGAGAAAGGACCCAATGGGAAAGAAAAGTGTCACAATTTAAGAAAATGGAAAATTGATGCATCAAGGTAGAATGAAGAGTATAACAGAGATTTATACTCTAAGGCTAATAAAATTGTTGAGATTAATTTTGAAATGAAGATATAACAGGAGAAAAGCAAAACAGATTGGATGAAGATATGGAAAGACTTTGTGGTGGGAAGGAATGGGAACTGAGGACATTTATGTTTTATAACATGACAGTTTGAGAAGCATAGAAAGGGTCAGAAAAGCATTTGTCAGGAAACAAATAAGAGCACTGAGCAGCAGTGTTGCAGGCCTAACTGAAGGTCGATATGTGAGTATATAGTGGGGCCACTCAGAAGCATGAGTTGTCTGTGTGTGTGCTCACTAGGATCTTTATAGATGGGGAGGAGTAAAACAGTAACTATGGGTGCACCCAGGATTGAGTTTAGCACAGTAGTCTCAGAAAAAGATGACATTAGAGAAAATGTATTATTATTGAGTTTAGAAGTGATTAACCATGGTCTCCTGAATGGGTAGAAATAGAGGTGAAAGCACCTAGTGGCAAGAATAGGGAGGTATACAAGGAGGGGAAAGTCCGATGTCCAATGGGGGTGGGAGCGTATGTTTAATGGGACTGAGGAAAGAGAGAGCTTGGAGTGTCTTGCAGACTGAAGTAAGAGAGGGAAATTTTGAGGTTTAGGAATTTAGGGTAAGAACAGTTTCAGATGACAATAAGGTCATGATGTGGCCACTGAGATGATTGGTAAGGTAGAATACAGATGAAGGTCATTGGAATAAAGGGGATCAAGGCCAGTGTCATGAATGAGTTATCTACATGAAGATTGAAGTTATTCAGGAGGTAAGAGGGGATCTGGTGGAAAGAAGATGGTAATCTGGATTTCAGAATGTTTAGTGAATGCACTGGAAAGCCTGGGAGAGAGATCTGAAGATGAATCTGAAAAGTTTATCAGTCAAATAATGAAGGCTTCAAAAGAGGAGGGGTTGTTGATGAAAAGAAGCCTAGAAGAGTCTGGAATGGGGAGTCTGGAAACTCTTGCCAGTCTTTTTACCCCAGGATATATGGAGTGTGGGTGAATGAAGGAACTTTAGAGCTTTGCTAACTCAAGTGCGGCTTGTAAACCAACAGCACCCAGGAACATCTGGGAGCTCATTAGAAATACAGAATCTCAGGTTAAACCTCTGACGCGCTGAATCGGAATCTGCATTTTATCAAGATTTGCAGGTGACACATCTACACATTAAAGTTCAAAAAACACTGCTAAAGTGGTTATGAAGGAAGTGTCCCTATCAGAAGAAAACTAAATTTTAATGAAGGGGTAATAGAAACTTTACAAGAGATGTGTTAACAAAACCTAGGGGTGGGTGGAGCTGAACCAAGTAGAGAACTAACCAGTTATAACTGGAACTAAGGTGTGAACCTAAACTGCTCAAGAGTGGAATTGGGTGTGGTACATCCAGGCAGGTGATCTTTGTCTTGGTCTAGCTTCAAGTGGTGGAGAAAACTGGGCTGGCTGTGGCTGTTCAGGTGGGTTGATGAACCTTTTTGAAAGGCTCTTCTTAAGAAGAACATCTGTGCTCATTGTCTGGTGGAATTGCTTATAATAACGAGGCTTCTTGCTGTGAAATTGAATTCATGTTGAAAGGCAATGTGAACATTTCCTGTTAGTTGATGAGATGGAGTAAATCCTTCATGAGGCGATGTGTTTTGAGACCATAGCATGCCAGTTAAGTGTGCAGTGGTGTTGCCAACCCAAATCTTTAAGGGATTTTTGCCCCAGAGATTTTGAGCTGTGCCTGGGAAGAAGTTGACGATGTCAACAAATGGCAGAAGACAAAGGTGCTTCAAGCTGAAAACCTGGCAAAGTTGCCTTTAGCTTTTCGGAGTTTTGTTCACTGCTTTTTCTTTCTGTATTTATTTCACTAGCCTTACCATTTCCCTTTCCAAATAAGAGGTGAATATTAATCTAGGTAATATTAATTAAAATAACCTGGAAGCTTAAAGCCATGGCTATAACATATACTGGCTGAATATATGTGCATGTAACAGTATCAATATTGAAAGCCCCTGCTGTGAAAAGCCATAGCAAAGAATTTTTAGCAGACTTACTTCTGGGATCACTAATGATTAATTAGTGTGTATCATAATGTAAAGCAAATGTCACCCTAGCTAACTGGGGTTGCTGTCATTTGAGAGTGGAGCAATTTCCTGTTGATCACCAACAGTAAAATGAAAACTGCCTGCCATCTTGTGGAAGATGGTGGGTATCTCATGCCCAGGGAAAAAAGCAAGTGAGCCTTCTAGACCCTTCTTGCATGTTCTCGTGGAAGTTTTCATAAATTTATTGTCTCTTGTAGAGAACCGTAATAAGAACATGGAAATGAGCACATTTCAATTAGAAATGCACAATTATGTTTCCTTTCTCATTATACATTTCGAAATCAGGGCATCTAAGTCTAAATAGTAAACAGAGTCTTTTCATCGGGTGGCCGTTTCTCGAAGAATTGTGATTTGGCCTGACCTGCTCAGTTTATTGGCTAGCCCCAAGAGAAATTGTAGCTGAATAAGTATTTCAGATCACTACCTGAGAAGCAAAGTACAGGCTATGAAATGGTGAACTGAATGCCAAACCAGCAGTTCATGGATTTTTTGATTTAAGCAGGATTCTTAGAGCACTCAGGAGTTTAACCTGCTCCTGGGTAGCCTTTAAATGGTTCTACCCAGGGCAGCCATCAGCTCAGTTGATTACTGTAACTCCCTCAATCCCAGGAAAATTTGTGTCCTGGGGAACAAATAGTTATTTCCTAACTCCAATCACAATTGAGAAAACAATTGAACCAGTAAAGGGTTGCTTGGAGGAGACAGGTGAGTAGAGCAGTAGAGGGAATTGTTGTTTGGAAAGATCAGGAAAATAAGACTGTCTCCAAGTTCCTTAACAGGTGGTTTTGGTTAAATTGAGGTGGGGGGAGTTAAGTGGTTATTTCATTAAATTGACTGGTCAATTTAGTCAAAATGGACAATTTGGTAAGCTTGTATAGACCCAGTCACAGTCTTTTTCGGAGGCTCTTTAACAACCCGGATCCAATCCAGTCTATGTGTCCAGTCCCCGGTAGTGAGTGTATTTTCTCTCTCTCTCTCTCTCTCTCTCTCTGTATCTAAGTATGTTTTTTATGTGTCTATCTATGTATTGACTTTAAATATCAAATTTGACTTCTTGGTTTCAAGTACATATATCTATTTCTCACTTTCTTGCCATAGTACAGGAGCTGATTTAGTGAGATCAAAATTTATTTTAAAAATATGGTCTCCCACTACAACCACGCTTGACTAGCTTCGCGTTTATGGCTGGGTGCAGTGGCTCACACCTGTAATTCCAGCACTTTGGGAGGTCGAGGCAGGCAGATCATGAGGTCAGGAGTTCAAGAGCCTGACCAATATGGTGAAACTCTGTCTTTACTAAAAATACAAAAATTAGCTGGGCATGGTGATGCGTGCCTGTAGTCCCAGCTACTCAGGAGGCTGAGGAAGGAGAATCGCTTGAACCCAGGAGACGGAGGTTGCAGTGAGCAGAGATGGCACCACTGCACTCCAGCATGGGTGACAGAGTGAGACTCCGTCTCAAAAAAAAAAAAAAAAAAAGAAAAAAAGAAAGGGAAGAAGACTATGCATTTAAAATAAAAATAATACATATCTGTTGATGGATGACTTGGGACAGTTTTCACGAGAACTTAAAATGATTTTTGCTATTTTGCAGCATATATTTTAATTGAAAGACATCCATGCACACTTTCCACAACAAATAATTATAGAATAGTCAAACACAATAGAACACTCAAACATTTATTATTTCAGTAATGAGGTTATATATGAACAGGAAGCCAAAATTTCTCCAATGGTTAGCTACTTGTAAGGGTAACTCCATAATTAAGTACATTCTACAATTTCATATAGCACCTAGTTACTGAGTAAATATTCATGCAAGTGTCCAATTATTTTTGAATTGCCCTATATTGTCACAGTTACATGATCAAAAATGAATGGAATCAAAAATACTACATGCAAGTAGTAGAAAATAGATCATTTAGTGGCCTTTCCTTCATACTTTTATTTCATTTCTTTACTTGTGAGAATTCCAAAATGTATCCTCTTCTTGTAAATACTGATTCAAGCATTCTTATACCTACTAGTTGACCAGAACTGAAAGCTACAACTCCCAAGAAGCTCAGCAGCATCCTGATACAATGATGGCTGGCAGTAAAGAAAACAGTTTAAATATTTTGTAGTGATATCATTCTCTCTTTAGATATGTGGCACAAGAGTACATTTTTTTTTTATACACAGTAAGCATAAAACCTGATAAGCAAGCTGAAATCAAACCAATGAAGGAAAGTTCTCATTTTCAATTATGCTCTTGACAAGGTGTATTTTATTTTGCTTTTTAATAATTTATTTTTTAAGGATGTGAGTTTTAAATGTACACTCTTTTAAAATATGAATGTAACTACATATTTTACCTATAATAATAAATGTCACCCGTGAGCATTTCAATTTTTTAAAGGCACTTAGAATTTCACAAAGAGTTGGCATTTTGAATACCAAAATAAGAATTCATGTTTTCCAGCTGAGATAAAGCTTTTTGATGGGTGGAATATATTACAGGTCCAAAAAATGCAGTGGTGAGAATAAATAAAATAAATTGCTTCCCAACTGCTGTCTTAGTTTTCTTTCCCCCAGCATTAGATGGTATGCATCGTTTAATAAGAGCAAGTCCGTTAAGTGTTTTTGCTCTTTGTAATATCAGGCTGCTGGTGATGGACAGAACTGTATTACAAATAGGGAGTGGATGTGGAAGTTGTTGTTATAAAATCACTTTTTCTCCACTCATTGGAAAATAAGTTCACTTATAGTTATGCTACCATGGGGTAGTTAAGCTTTTAACTCATGGAAACATTCTATTAGACCTGAAAATATTATGCATTTTATTTGTTTATTAGCGTAGTGTTTAAAACTACATGTTTGTTACTAAAGATTACATGCCAAACAGAAGATATACAGAAACAGCCTCCTTCTGTATATGAAGGACAAGAAATGACAAATCCATCTGCAATTTAAATTTTCTTCTATAGGTATTATCTTAGGTCCTCTTTGTGTGTTTTCTCTTATTTTTCTTTGTGTTAGCTCTATCTTTCTTTGTTTTAGCTGGTTTGTGCATTATGAAGACTGCCTTGCTTATAGCTCCTCAGCGGAGGCAGCCTTAATAACATCAGTGTCATTTTGTTTCTTCTCCTGATGTGCCTTTGTTTGATAGGCAGTTTCATTTGGTGTCATTGTTTAGCTTAAGCAGTTGGCACCTGGGAAAGTCTATGGAAACCTTCAATTCATCAAATCAGGACTGACTGGCAAAAATATCGCTTGCTGATACAGACAGTCCCATATTTGGTTACTCAAAAATTGAACATGTATTTCAGTCTTGATTGGAAAGGAAGTCTTTGGAAGACATGCAGCTGCCAAGGTAGGGGGAGGTGCAGAGAATGGCCGGAGAGGTTTAGGTGGGGAAATCTTCAAACAGAGATGACTTAAGGTATCCAATATTTGCCATCTTTAAAAAGGGGGTATTTGAGAAGTGACAAAGAGCCTGATACTTTACGGAAAAAGTGGACACTGATTATACAAGAACCCTGATTATATAAGTACTAAAAATTGACTCAATCAGTTGAGTATTTTCAATTCATGACATCAAACAACTGATCTGGCCATCTCCACCCCACCTCAAACCCTAAGGTGACGAAAAGGAATGGTTGTACATACAAACTTTTATCCCACTCTTCAGTGTCTCAGGTTTTATGCCGATGGCCACAGGTCAGGACATGGATGTAATTGCATCTAGCGACATCAATGTGCTTTTTGATTTATTTGGTTTTTGTTTATTTGTTTACTTTGTCAATTCAGACAAAAGATTCAGCAACTGAGCAGGAAAAAATACCACTCAAACCAATCATTTGAGACTGTTGACTTCTTTCCATTTCCTGGCAAGTTCCACAAAACCAACTGCTCCAGCAACACTACATAGACATAGCCTGATTGTATCACAGGTACCAAGCACAAAGACAGGAATTGGAACTGGAATTTCATATTTGTTAGCAACAAATATTGACAACATGACTCGGTTGGCAGAGACTCTAAGGTTGATTTAGGTTCAATTTTTCATTCATTCAGCCACAATATCTCATCAGCATATACTATGTGGCAGTCACTCTGCTAAAGAGGAATAAGAAAGATCAATTCCTGGAATATGAGGCATGAAAGAGGAAAATTTCAATACAGTGTAATAAAAAAAAAAGTGTGACTCTCTTTCCACCATGTGAAAAACTGCTTCCCTTCTTTAACCCGTTTTCTCTGGCCGGAGGGTTAGTGCTTGCTTTCTACACCTTCTCCCATCAGGTGATGCTTTGAAATTCCAAAATGTTCCAACAGTAACACTTCTATGCTATGTATCTGCACTTCACATCAACTTGAAACTGCCACCGAGTCTGGGAGCATACATGAAGGATTTCTCTGTGGCTAGTTCCACAAAGGAAATCAATTGTGCTCCAGTTCTGCACCTGTGGGATGGCTTTGCTTGTAGAATATCCTTCTGCCTGTGAAGTGCAAAAGGACCTCTAATGGGCAGGCTTTCTAGCCACAGCTGGGGAGATAGGTTTGCTCTTTCTCTTCTCCTGCATCTGCACAATGCATGCAGATACCCCAGCCACGTCTCCCCATTAAGCACAGCTTGAGACACTATAACAATCATTGCTACTTCAGAAGTCACCAAGTGGGTTTGCCCTAGTTTGTGTTGAAGTGTCAGCTCCAGGAGCAGTTTGACAAAGCAAAGACCTCCTCAATTCAGTCAATCAAAACAGAAAATATTGTCTTTGGCCAATTGTAGAAGTAAATTGTCAACAGGATCATCTTCAATAAGATAAATTGCTCTCTATATCTCTGTACTCTGTCACACACATACACACACTTACACACACATAAATACACTCAGATTTTTCCTTGAAGACTGTGAAACCTTCCTGATTTGGCCCTCACTAATCTCTTCCTCTGACCCATTTATTGTCCAACTCACTACTAGACAGTTTGACTCTAGTTATAATGTTGCTAATACAAGTCCCATTTTCCTGTTGCATCCTACATCTAATCTGTAAGTAAATCCTTTTGGCTCTACCTTCAAAATATATTCAGAGTTTCACAACTTCACACTATCTCTGCAGCTACAATCCTGGTCAAAGCCACCATCACTCCTCTGAATTACTGAAATAATTTCCTAACTGGCATTACTGTTTCTATTCTTGACCCTTTATAATACATTTTATAACTAGCCTCCAGAATTATTCTTTTATTTATTTATTTATTTTTTTGGAGACAGAGTCTGGCTCTGTTCCCCAGGCTGGAGTGCAGTGGCACCATCTCGGCTCACTGCAAGCTCCGCCTCCCGGGTTCATGCCATTCTCCTGCCTCAGCCTCCCGAATAGCTGGGACTACAGGTGCCCGCCACCACGCCCTGCTAAATTTTTTGTATTTTTAGTAGAGACAGGGTTTCACTATGTTGGCCAGGATGGTCTCGAACTCCTGACCTCGTGATCCGCCCACCTCGGCCTCCCAAAGTGCTAGGATTACAGGCTTGAGCCACCACGCCCGGCCAGGAATTATTCTTTTAAAACATAAGGTAGATTATGTTATTCTTTGGCTCAAAATGTGCTATTGCCTTCTCATTCTTCTTAGACATAAATTATTGACTATGGCCTCTAGGGCCCAGTGTAATTTGTCCATGCCTAGGTCTCTCATCCCATTTTGTATGATTTCCCCTCTGTCACTAAACTCTATCCAGCCTTGTTGGTCGTCTTTTGGTTTCTCAGAGCCTTTGTACTGGTTATTCTTTATGTCGTTCTGAAACTCACTGCCCTCAGATTTTCTCAAGGCTTATTTTCTCGCTTTACTTTCATATCAGCTCAAATGAACCATATCCTTCTCATTATACAGGTTGCAGCTCAAGAAACACCTCCTCCCAGCACTTAGGGAGGCTGAGGCGGGTGGATCACGAGGTCAGGAGATCGAGACCATCCTGGCTAACAGGGTGAAACCCCGTCTCTACTAAAAATACAAAAAATTAGCCGGGCGTGGTAGCGGGCGCCTGTAGTCCCAGCTACTCGGGAGGCTGAGGCAGGAGAATGGCGTGAACCCAAGAGGTGGAGCTTGCAGTGAGCCGAGATTGCGCCACTGCAGCACTCCAGCCTGGGTGACAGAGCAAGACTCTGTCTCAAAAAAAGAAAAAAAAAAGAAACACCTCCTCAGAAAAGTTTACCCTGACTGCCCTATGTACGGTAAATTTCCTTTCCAATTTACAAATCATAAAAGTCAATTACTTGTTATCCCATTACTATTTTATTATCATTACATTACTTATAACTATTTGAAATTTTCTTGTTTATTTATTCCTTATTTATTGTCTCCCCAACCATTTTCTACAATGTGCATTCCATGAATATAAAGATTATGTCTACCTTGTTAATTACTGTATCCCTACCACCTAGAACAGTTCATGACACATAGTATGTATGCAGTCAGTATTGTTGAATGAATAAATAGATGCTATGTAGAAAGCACAATTATGCATAGAACTGATGTTTAAAAAAGAAAATTAGATTAATAAATAATCTGAACAATGCATATGGAAATGTTGTTTCGAAGTGAGAATTTCCTTCTGTTTTGGTAAAGTATAGCAGAAAAAGCCAGAAGATAAACTGCAGTGGTTCACCACTGATAGAGTTTGGATTTTTGTTCCCTTCAAATCTCACGTTAAAATGTAATCCCCAGTGTTGGAGGTGGGGCCTGGTGGCAGTTATTGGATCATGGGGTCAAACCCCTCATTAATGTCTTAGTTCCATCCACTTGGTGATGAATGAGTTCTTGCTCAGTTCATTCACATGAGCTCTGCTTGCTTATTTATTTATTTATTGTTCCTTTTTTATTTATTTATTTATCTTTGAGATGAAGTTTTGCTCTTGCCCAGGTTGGAACGCGATGATGCAATCTCAGCTCACTGCAACCTCCGTCTCCCAGGTTCAAGTGATTCTCCTACCTCAGCCTCCCGAGTAGCTGGGATTACAAGTGTCTGCCACCATGCCTGGCTAATTTTTGTATTTTTAGTAGAGACAGGGTTTCATCATGTTGACCAGGCTGGTCTTGAACTCCTGACCTCAGCTGATCCACCTGTCTCTGCCTCCCAAAGTGCTGGGATTACAGGCATGAGCCACTGTGCCCGGCCTTTATTTTTATTTTTTAATTTTTAATTTCCATAGGTTTTTGGAGAACAGGTGGAGTTGGGTTACATGAATAAGTTCCTTAGTGGTGATTTCTGAGATTTGGGTGCACCCATCACCCAAGCAGTATACACTGTACCCAATTTGCAGTCTTTTACCCCTCAACCCCCCTCCCACCCTTTCCTGCTGAGTTCCCAAAGTCCATTGTATCATTCTTATGCCTTTGCATCCTTATAAGTTAGCTCGCACTTAGGAGTGAGAACATACAGTGTTTGGTTTTCCATTCCTGACTCACTTCACTTAGAATAATGGTCCCCAGTTCCATCCAGGTAGCTGCAAATGCCATTATTTAATTCCTTTTCATAGCTGAGTAGTAGTCCGTGTTATGTATATACCACAATTTCTTTATCCACTCATTGATTGATGGGCATTTGGGCTGGTTCCATATTTTTGCAATAGTGAATTGTGCTGCTATAAAAATGTGTGTGTAGGCTGGGTGCAGTGGCTCATGCCTGTAATCCAAGCACTTTGGGAGGCTGAGGTGGGTGGATCACCTGAGGTCAGGTGTTCAAGATCAGCCTGGCATCTGTCTTGGAGGCGGGTGGTCACCTTAGGTCAGAAGTTCAAGACCAGCCTGGCCAACATGGTGAAACCCCATCTCTACTAAATATACAAAAATTAGCTGAGTGCAGTGGTGTGTGCTTATAATCCCAGCTACTCAGGAAGCTGAGGCAGGAGAATTGCTTGAACCTGGGAGATGGAGGTTGCAGTGAGCCAAGATCATGCCACTGCATTCCAGCCTGGGTAACAGAAAGAGACTCCATTTCAAGAAAAAAAAAACTGCATGTGTAAGTATTATTTTTGCATAATGACTTCTTTTCTTCTGGGTAGATATCTGGTAGTGGGATTGCTGGATCGAATGGTACTTCTACTTTTAGTTCTTTAAGGAATCTCCACACTGTTTTTCATAGTGTTTGTACTAGTTTACATTCCCACCAGCAGTGTACAAGTGTTCCCTTTTCACCACATCCCCAATGATGTGGTTTGGCTGTGTCCCCACTCAAATGTCATCTTGAATTTAACTCCCACAATTCCCATGTTATGAGGGTGAGTCTTTCCTTCACTGTTCTCATGATAGTGAATGAGTCTCAAGAGATCTGATGGTTTTAGAAATGGGAGTCTCTGTGCAAGCTCCCTCTTTACCTGCCACCATCCATGTAAGATGTGACTTGCTCCTTTTTCCACCATGATTGTGAGGCTTCCCCAGCCATATGGAACTGTAAGTCCATTAAACCTCTTTATCATCCCAGTCTCATGTATGTCTTTATCAGCAGCATGAAAATGGACTAATACAGTAAATTGGTACCAGGAGTGGGGTGCTGCTGAAAAGATATCCGAAAATGTGGAAGTGACTTTGAAACTGGGTAGCAGGCAGAGGTTCAAACAGTTTGGAGGGCTCAGAAGACAGGAAAATGTGGGAAAGTTTAGAACTCCCTAGACACTTGTTGATTGGCCTTGACAAAAATGCTGATAGCGATATGAACAATAAGCTCCAGGCTGAGGTGGTCTCAGATGGAGATGAAGAACTTGTTGGGAACTGGAGCAAAGGTGACCCTTGTTATGTTTTAGCAAAGAGACTGGTGGTATTTTGCCCCTGCCCTAGAGATTTGTGGAACTTTGAACTTGAGAGTGATGATTTAGGGTATTTGGCAGAAGAAATTTCTAAGCAGTAAAGCATTCAAGAGGTAACTAGGCTGCTGTTAAAGGCATTCAGTTTTATAAGGGAAGGAGAGCACAAAAGTTTGGAAAATTTGCAGCCTGAGAATGTGATAGAAAAGAAAATCCCATTTTCTGGGGAGAAATTCAACCCAGCTGCAGAAATTTCAGTAAGTAACAAGGAGCCAAATGTTAATCTCTAAGACAATGGGGAAAATGTCTCCACAGCATGTCAGAGGTCTTCACAGCAGCCCCTCCTATTGCAGGCCCTGAGGCCTAGGAGGAAAAAATGGTTTCGTGGGCCAGGCCCACGTTGCCCATACTGTGTGCAGTCTAGGGACTTGGTGCCCTGTGTCCCAGCCACTCCAGCCATGACTAAAAGGGGCCAATGCACAGCTCAGGCCATGGCTTCAGAGGGTGCAAGCCCCAACCCTTGGCAGTTTCCATGTGGTGTTGAGCCTGCGGGTGCACAGAATGATATGGTTTGGCTGTGTCCCCACCACCCAAATCTCATCTTGAATTGTAACTCCCTCAATTCCCACATTTCATGGGAGGAAGCCAGTGGGAGGTGATTGAATTATGGAGTTGGGTCTTTCACGCACTGTTCTCATGATAGTGAATGAGTCTCACAAAATCCTGCACAAACTCTCTCTTTACCTGCCACCATCCAAGTAAGACGTGACTTGCTTCTCCTTGCCTTCCACCATGATTGTGAGGTCTCCCCAGCCATGTGGAATTGTAAGTCCATTAAACCTCTTTTTGTTCCCAGTCTTGGGCATGTCTTTATCAGCAGCATGAAAACAGACTAATATACCTGCCATCTGATTGTATACCTAGAAAACCCTAAAGACTCCTCCAAAATGCTCCTAGAACTGATAAATGAATTCTGCAAAGTTTCAGAATATAAAATTAATGTAGACAAATTAGTAGCTCTGCTATACACCAACAGTGACCAAGCAGAGAATCAAATCAAGAACTCAACCCCTTTCACAATAGCTGCAAAAAAAATATACCTAACCAAGGACATGAAAGACCTCTACAAGTAAAACTACAAAACACTGCTGAAAGAAATCATAGATGACACAAACAAATGGAAACATCCCATGCTCAGGGATGGGTAGAATCAATATTGTGAAAATGACCATACTGCCAAAAGTAATTTTCAAATTCAATGCAATTTCCATCAAAATACCGCCATCATTCTTCACAGAACTAGAAAAAAACATCCAAAAATTCATAAGAAATCAAAAAGAGCCTGCATAGCCAAAGCAAAAAGAAAAAATTGAGAGGCATCACATTACCTGACTTCAAACTATACTATAAGGCCATAGTCATCAAAACAGCATGGTACTGGTATAAAAATAGGCACATAGACCAATGGAACAGAATAAAGAACCCAGAAATAAAGCCAAATACTTACAGATAACTGATCTTTGACAAAGCAGACAAAAACATAAAGTGAGGAAAGGACAGCCTATTCAACATATGATGCTGGGGTAATTGGCAAACCACATGTAGAATAATGAAACTGGATCCTCATCTCTCACCTTATACAAAAATCAACTCAAGATGGATCAAAGACTTAAACCTTACACCTGAAATGATATTCTACAAGATAACATAGGAAGAACCCTTCTAGACATTGGCTTAGGCAAAGACTTTATGACCAAGAACCCAAAAGCAAATGCAACAAAAACAAAGGTAAATAGATGGGACTTAATTAAACTAAAAAGCTTCTTCACAGCAAAAGAAACAATCTTAAACTAAAAAGCTTCTTCACAGCAAAAGAAACAATCAGCAGTGCTAACAAACAACCCACAGATAGGGAGAAAATCTTTGCAATCTATATATCTGACAAAGGACTAATATCTAGAATCTACAAGGAACTCAATCAAGTGAGCAAGAAAAAACTAACCCCATCAAAAAGTGAGCTAAGTACACGAATAGACAATTCTCAAAAGAAGATATACAAATGGCTGGCCAACAAACATGAAAAAATGCTCAATATCACTAACGACCAGGGAAATGCAAATCAAAACCACAATGTGATACCACCTTACTCCTGCAAGAATGGCCATAATCAAAAAATAAAAGGTCCGGTTATTTAAAAGAGTGTGGCATCTCCTCCCCTACTCTCTCTCTTCCTCTTGCTCTCACCATGTGACATGTTGGCTCCCTGTTGCCTTCTGCCATGATTGTAAGATTCCTGAGACCTCATCAGAAGCAGATGCTAGCACCATGCTTCCTATAAAGCCTGCAGAACTATGAACGAATTAAACTTGTTTTCTTTATAAATTAAACAGGCTGTTATTTCTTTGTAGCAATGCAAGAACAGACTGACACAGAAAACAAGGAAGTGGACATTGCTATAAAGATACCTGAAGATGTGGAAGCTGCTTTAGAGCTTGGTAATGGGCAGAGTTTGGAAGAGTTTGGAGGGCTCAGAAGAATACAGGATGATGGGGGAAAGTTTAAAACTTCTTAGAGACTGGTTAAATTGTTGTGAGCAAAATGCTGATAGAAATATGGGCTGGGCACAGTGGCTCATGCCTATAATCCCAGCACTTTGGGGGGCCAACGCGGGCAGATCACCTGAGGTCAGGAGTTCAAGACCAGCCTGGCTAACATGGTGAAACACCATTTCTACTAAAAATACAAATAATTAGGCAGGCATGGTAGCATGCACCTGTAATCCCAGCTACCCAGGAGGCTGAGGCAGGAGAATCGCTTGAACCCAGGAGGTGGAGGTTGCAGTGAGCCAAGATCGTGCCATTGCACTCCAGCCTGGGCAACAGAGTGAGACTTGGTAAGAAAGAAAAAAACGAAAGGAAAGGAAAGGAAAGGAAGGGCGGAAGGAAAGAAGGAAGGAAGGAAAGAAGGAAGGAAGGAAGAAAGCCAGGCTGACCAGGTCTCAAATGGAAGTGAGGAAGCTATTGAGAAATTGAGTAAACATTATCCATGTTATGCTGTAGCAAAGAACTTTGCTGTATTGTGTCCATGCCCTAGGGAATCAGTGGAAGTTTGAACTTAAGAGGGATGACCTAGGGTATCTGGCAGAAGAAATTTCCAAGCAGCAAAGCACTGAAGAAGTGACATGGCTGCTTCTAACAACCTACAATCAGAGACAGAAGCAAATAAATGACTTAAAATTGAAACTTATATTTAAAAGGGAGGCAGAGCATAAAAGTTTAGAAAATTTGCAGCCTAGCCATGTGGAAGAGAAAGAAAAAAGCCTTTTCAGGAAAAAAATTCAAACAGGCTATGGAGCAACCACTTGCTACAATGATGGGAGGGGCTACTGCAAGGGTCTCTGAAATGCCTTCAAGGCCTTTTCCCTGTTTTCTTGGCTATAAGCACTGGGCTCCCTTTTAGTTATGCTGGATCCCTGTTCCCTTCTGCATCGATTGTAAGTTTCCTGAGGCCTCATCAGGAGCTGAGCAGATGCTGGTACCATGCTTCCTGTACAGACTGCAAAACTGTAAGCCAAGTAAACCTCTTTTCTTTATAAATTACCCAGCCTCAGGTGTTTATAGCAATGCAAGAACAAACTGACACAACCACTGATAATAATGTTAATAATTTCACTGTGACAGCATGCCAAAAGCTATTGGTATTCCACCTACCATCAATTAAATGGTCCCTAAAAAGTGGTAAGTTCCCTAAGGAGAACCCTGAAACTTTTCCCCAGTGCCCACATTTCTACCTCTTCTGAGACTGAGCTCACTTCTCTATAAGTGCCAAGTTCTAAAGACAGACATGGCATGACATAACAGGGAATAATTTGTTATGGGAAAACCCCCTCCAGTTAAGCACCATATTTACTACTCCTTTGTCTTAATTCCACATTACCATCACAATAAAGCCAAAAAGGAGGGAGATTATACTGGGTGCTGTCACCCAAATTCTCCATTCAGTACTGAAGGAATCATTTTCACTACTGCTGAGAGTGTTGGCTGTTAATGACTCACCGCTGAGTCCCTCTCTGGGTTCTGACCTCATCTGAAGAGAACAAGCTCACCCAGAGTTGTATCCTCTCTCTGAAGAGGAGTCCACATCTAGTGACTGTGATGTAGGACTACAGCTCCTGGCTTCCTTGCATCAGTTTAGGACAAATTCGAAGGGTTATCCCAACTCCAAAACCCCCTAAGGAACTGGCTGAAGCCTCTGCTGCAACTGCATGGTAGTTCAAAACTTCTCTGTATCTAAATATTCTTTCCTGATTATCTTAGAAATCTTATTTCTGAGAGGACTTCCCGAAGAAACCTCCTCATACAGATATTCATTTTAGAGGGTATTGACTGAGGAATATGACTTAAGACTGGGTTCTAGGAGTAGACCTAGAAAGAAAACTCTAAAGCGGCATTTTGGAGGTGGATTATCCATCACCCAGCTTGGAGTGGGAATCATTTCACTGGGGGCAGGTGGAATACTAACTGCTTTTGGCATTCTGTAGGCAGTGAAATTGTTTATGCATCTTTTGGCAGTGAACTGGGATGGAATACCAGAGAAAGAGAACACGTTGACAAGTACAACATCTTGTGTTTCAGCATTTGGGTGAGGTAGTAATTATAAGGACTAGGGATTGAATGGCTTTTGCTAGATGCTATTCATGCTTTGGACAAAAACAATGAAAGGATCAGGAGGTCTAGTAATTGATTTAAGATGGAGTGTGAATGACAAATATCTTTGCCAACACATAAAGAGGCACTCATTTTTTTCAGCTGGAAGGCAGAAAAAGCTGGTGATCAGACCCAGGACTTAATTATAAAGCATCTCAGAGTCCAGAGAAGGTTGAATTTTCAACCATGGTTAGTCAGCTCTGCCAAGGTCAGGGTACTGATTGGGAAGGAATGGGACCTGAGGCATGGGATAGGTACATCTGGGTCAATGGACTCTAAAATCTTGATTTCCAAGATTCTCCGGATCTCTCTAGGGCTGCAAAAGTTAAAATCCTCCTCCTTGCTAAAATCTAGTGCTCTACCCTGTTTGGAAGATGTTAGATATTTCTGCTTTGGAACAAAAAAAAAGTATCCTGGCTGGGCACGGTGGCTCACTCCTGTAAGCACTTTGGGAGGCTGAGGTGAGAGGATCACTTTAGCCCTGGAGTTTGAGGCTGCAGTGAGCTACAGTGTGCAACTATACTCCAGCCTGGGCAACAGAGCAAGACTCTTTCTCAAAAGAAAAAAAATACACTCCCCCCACCACAGAAAACATGTATCCTCTCTCAGAATCCTCACTTCACTTCCTTGCCATGAGACCCCAAACTAAAATCAAGTAACAACATTATCCAGTTAGGGAAGTGCTGGGCCTCTTAAGAGAGGAAAGGGAATATGTACCAAAGTAGCTGCAGGATCTAGTCAACATGATTAAGTGGAGACAGAACAGTATATATAAGACTGGATCCTGTATGTGCTGGATCAAAAAAACAAAATGTAAAGTTGGATAAATGTGAGTTTTCTTAATATGGATTACTTTCCCATGATAGAGGATTTACTTGGTCAAGGACCCTGGAAGATAGGGCTAATATGCTTCTAAGGTTGCTCTTGGAATCTTGGGAAAATGATTATCCAAAAAAAGTGAAGTAAAAACTGCTGGAAATTGCATGAAAGATGATGGAGGAATAAATCAGAACTCTCCAGAACTTGTCATGCCAGGGAAAGGGAACACACTGCAAGACTGGAAAATCTGCCAGCCAAATATTTTCTGAAGAAAGGCTCAGAAGACATTCTATTTAACCAAAGCAATAAAGAATGATGTGCTAGCAAGAGAGACACATCCACTACTGAGAAACTTGCTGTCCTATACAGATCAGGGATAACACTGGAAAATGCTGTAATAAAACTGGGCTACTTGATGGTGAAGGTGATGACAGGATCTGGAAGTAATAGAGGACAGATGTCATTGATTTACTATCAGGAGCAAAGTGGCCACAATTATTGTAGTGAACAGCAAGGTCAGAGTGGCAGCCAAGGGGTCCTGACCTGCAGAGAACTATGCGGATAGTTAATAGAACATAGTATTCTAGGAGCAAGATAGATGGGAACCCAACAAGAATTTTGCCTAATTGACACAACCAAAAAAAAAAAAAAATCAAAGATGGATGACCAGAAAGGGCAGCTTTCCCAATAAAATATATGATCTCTCGCCCAATTTCTATTCCTAAGCCTGTTCTCATATCCAACACCAAAGCAAGCTGAAAAGCCTATAATGTCTTCTCCAGTCTCTCCCTGAAGTGACTTAAAATTATCTGCTTGAGTAACTATACACTGGGATAAAGGAAATACCTAAGTATTTTGAGGTTTGTTAGGATCAGTTGACATTGCTAACAGGACACCACAAGTGTCATTGTGGCTTCTCTGTTGGAGTGGGAGTATATATAAGCCAGGTAATAAGTGGAGTCCTGGTTCAGGTTTAGCTCACAGTAGGTCCACGATATCTATAGATTCACCTTGGGGTCACTACCCCAGTCAACATATGTATAATTAGAATGGTTATACATGATACTTGGAAGAATCCCTACATCAGGTCTTTGTTCTGTGGGGTAAAAGCTATCATAGTGGGAAGGCTAAGTGCAAGCCTCTGGATAACTCCCTCCCTCTCGTATCCCCAGTCAAAACAGTAAATCAAAAATAAAATTACATTCTGGAAGAGTGACAGAGATTATTGCCTCCCTTAAAACTCTGAAGGATGCAGAAATGTGAGTCCTTACCATATTCTCATTGATTGACCATTCTGGTTCATATAAAACCAACTACACACTGCAGGACTAAAGTGGATTATGGTAAACTCAATTAGGTAGTATCCCCAATCACAACTGCTGATCTAGATAATGGTATTTTTGCTGGAGCATATTAACATAACTTCAGGTACATGGTATATGGGAAAGTTTGGAATTCCCTAGATACTTGTTGAATGGCTTTGACCAAAATGCTGATAATGATATGGACAATGAAATGCAGGCTGAGGTGATCTCAGATGGAGATGAGAAACTTGTTGGGAACTAGAGCAAAGGTCACTCTCTTGTTATGTGAGTGGTGGCATTGTATGTTTCAGCATTTGGGTGAGGTAGTAATTATAAGGACTAGGGATTGAATGGCTTTTGCTAGATGCTATTCATGCTTTGGACAAAAACAATGAAAGGATAAGGAGGTCTAGTAATTGATTTAAGATGGAGTGTGAATGACAAATATCTTTGCCAAACAGACTGGTGGCATTTTGCCCCTGCCCTAGAGATTTGTGGAACTTTGAAATTGAGAGAGATGATTTAGGGTATCTGGCAGTAGATACTTCTAAGCAGCAAAGCATTCAAAAGGCAACTTGGGTGCTGTTAAAGGCATTCAATTTTATAAGGGAAGCAGAAAATAAAAGTTTGGAAAATTTGCAGCTTGAGAATGTGATAGAAAAGAAAATTCCATTTTCTGAGGAGAAATTCAAGCCAGCTGCAGAAATTTGCATAAGCAACGAGGAACTGAATGTTAATCCCCAAGACAATGGGGAAACTGTCTCCAGGGCATATCAGAGGTCTTCATGGCAGCCTCTCCCATCATAGGCCTGGAGGTCTAGGAGAAAAAAATGGTTTAATGGGCAAGGCTCAGCGTCCCCATGCTGTGTTCAGTCTAGGGACTTGGTGCCCTGCCTCTCAGCCACTCCAGCCATGACTGAAAGGGGCCAACATGGAGCGTGGGCCGTGGCTTCAGAGGGTGCAAGCTCCGAACCTTGGCAGCTTCCATGTGGTGTTGAGCATGTGAATGCACAGAAGTCAAGAACTGGCATTTGGGAATCTCCACCTAGATTTCAGAGGATGTATGGAAACACCTGGATGCCCAGGTAGAAGTTTGCTGCACGGGTTGGGCCCTCATGGAGAACCTCTACTAGGGCAGTATGGAAGGGAAATGTGGGGTTGGTGCCCCTGCACAGAGTCCCTACTGGACACTCCCTAGTGTAGCTATGAGAAGAGGGCAACTGTCCTCCAGACCCCAGAATGGTAGATCCACTGACAGCTTGCACTGTGAGCCTGGAAAAGCCACAAACACTCAACTCTAGCCCATGAAAGCAGCTGGGAGGGAGACTGTACCCTGCTGAGCCACAGGGGCAGAGCTGCCCAAGACCATGTGAACCCACCTTTTGCATCAGCGTGACCTGGATATGAGACAAGGAGTCAAAGGAGATCATTTTGAAGCTTTAAGATTTGACTGCCCTGCTGGATTTCAGACTTGCATGGGGCCTGTAGCTCCTTTGTTTTGGCCAATTTCTCCCTTTTGGAATGGCTGTATTTATCCAATACGTGTACCCCCACTGTATCTAGGAAGTAACTAATAAACTAATAATAAAGTTTGACTTGCAATCTCAGGTGCTGTGGTTGAATTGAGCTGCTCCATGAAAATGATTTCTTTCATATTTTTGAAATTAGTATTCTCAGACATTTGTTTTTCAGATAGTATTTTTTAATTTAATGTAATTTGCAAAAGAACAACTGGCTTCTGGTTTCAAATAAAATATTTCCATGTGTCTTTTATTCTAACAAAAACAAGAGAAAATTTTTATTATAAGCCTGCCTGTAACTTGCTGGATAATTTTACCAAATTATATTTATCTTCTGTGCTTGATGTTACCTCTCTTTATAATGAAAATAGCAGAGAGGCAGAGGACTTTAGGAATACTTACAGAGAAACTTTAATTTCCAAAAGTATCTGAGGATAAATACAAAGACTATTATAAACCCAAGATTCTAGAACAGAAAATAAAAAGACAGATAGTCATCTATATATAGATGAAGCATGTTGAAGCAAATATCAACCCTTTACATGAATATAGTGCTTTATAGATTATAAAGAGTGTTTATATACCAGCGATTGGCTAGGTGGATGCTATAATCATTCCTCTTTTATAAACAGGAAGGCTGAAGCTGAGAGAGGTTAAGATTCTTAATCAATATCTCCTGGGTAATAACAACATAACTGGGAACCTAGGTTTTCTGATTAGAAAGTTCAGGAATGTTTTCACTACACTAAAGTTGTATTTTGAAATACAAGCAGGAAAGATAAGTTTCAGTTAAGTTTAACATAAGTAAGTTAAAGAACATTTCAGAAAACATTAGGGAAGAAGAAAAATGTCTAAACAGATATTTTCAGAAATGAATGTAGTTTTGAAATGTTTTTCTCCTTTTAAAATTTTAGCTGACATTTATAAAATGATTTGATCATCCCAAATTCTTTTTTCAGAAAATCCAAGGCAACACAGAAGTAATATTTATTGGGAGCCTACTTTGACACAGAAGTAATATTTATTGGGAGCCTACTTTGTGTCAAGCACTGTGCAAGGTGCCTTACAGAATAAGTTCATGCAATTGTCATAGTTACCCTATTATTTTACAGGTAGGAAAATTGAGGTTCAGAGAGAATAAATTACTTGCCTAAAGTTCCAAAGCTTATGAGGAGCAGCACTGAGATTTCAGCCCAGGTTGTCTGACTCCAAAGCCCATGTTACAATTATGAATCAATCATTTAATCCAGAAGTATTTAAGTGGCACTAATTATGAGCTCAGCATTTTGAGGATCAACATAAGAAATATAAGATTGAATCCCAGCCCTCAGAAAATTGACAACTTACCTGGAGAGAAAAAAAAAGGGATTAGAACAAATTGTTGAATTATGTAGTATAGACTTGTACTCAAAAATATGGTCCCTACCACCAAGTAGGGTGGCTCATGTCTGTAATTTCAGCACTTTAGGAGGCTAAGGCAGGTGGATCTCTTGAGCCCAAGAGTTCGAGACCAACTTGGGCAACATAACCAGACTCTTTCTCTACAAAAAATACATTAAAAAATAGCTGGGCATGGTGGCATGCACCTGTAGTCCCAGCTACCCAGGAGGCTGAGGTGGGAAGATCACCTGAGCCTGGGAGGTTGAGGCTGCATTGAGCTGTGATCATACCACTGCACTTCAGCCTCGGTGACAGAAAGAGACCCTGTCTCAAAAACAAAAACCAACCAACCAAACAAACAAAAATATGGTCCATGGATCACCTGCAGCAATTTTATCAGCTGGAAGCCCAATAGAAATACAGAATCTTAGGCCCTCTGCTCAGGTCTACCCAATTAGAGTCTGCATTTTAATAAGAACCTTGAGTAACTTGTATGCACAGTAAAGTTCAAGAAGTTTGTGTATGGATTATCAATTCCTGCCTAGGGAATAGGCAAGAAAGATGTCAAGAAAGAGATGCTGCAACTGGGCTTTGAAGGCAGGGGTGATGTGACTCTCCCTATCTCCTTCAAGTTATCTTATCTCCAGTGGGTCTGGCAAGGCTACTCTGAGAGTAGTGATAGGGGAGAAAAGGGAAGGTAGGGAAGGATTCCAGGGAAGTAGTACAAGCAACTGAAAAGTGAAGGAGTTGGTGACGATAATCAGGGAGTTCAGATTCCACCAATAGGAAGAGAGAATGTAAAGGTATTATTTACACCCTTACCCTGCATCACTCCCCATCCTCTCCTCAGGTGGTAGGCTGGAGGCAGTCTTGTTTGTATGTTGCTGTATGTCATTGGATGTGTAAATACACGCATAAACCTCCACCTCAGGACTTCTTTAATGCTGTAGGCCTAATTGGTGCATTTTAATAATAAAGTCTTTTTTTCAAATAAACTCATATCCTAAAGCTGTATTTTCTTTGATAAAGCTCAGCCACAACTGGTCCTCAATAAAATTTACATTTGCTCTAGGGACTAAGAACATTAAATATCTTTCTCTTAACTGAGCACCATTCTAATTAGGGAGAAATTGCATTAGGGAGCCATGTGACTATCTGAGAAGAGCACATTCATTCCTGATTTTGATATTTTAAAATATAGCAGATTGCAGAAATGCAGATTACGATGTGGATATAGTGTTAAAATTGCTTTTGCCATTATAAAGATAAAAATAGCTCTTGGCTCAAATTTCCTGCTGCTTCTTTCTAAATGAAGGAGTTAAATACTGAAAGGCAGGTGGATGCTGACGCTTCTTTAGAAAGAGATGAATAGGGTTGATGGCAGGAGCTACAGGGAAGCTATTGAGGCTGCAGATGCATATGCTGCCCTTACTTCCCACAAAGTTCAAAGTGGGGTGAAGCTGCCCGGGTAATTGGCTATGAAATAGCAAACCCTCTGGATGAAAATGGCCCTTGTACTTAATTGCCCACGTTCTGGGCAGCGGGTAGCCACCTGGTTGATTAGTGACCCTACCTATATTTACAACCACCCAAGTTTAAGTGCGAGTATGATTGTTAAGACACTGGCACCAAGTTCAATCGGGGGCCTTGGAATTTCAATCAGTTCTGACCACTTCAGGTCCAAGTCCTTCACCTTCCAGACCCAAGCAGATGGTCCTACAAAGCCCCAAGGTAAAAGCCCATTTTACAATTGAACAGAATGAAGACATGCATATTTGTAAAATAGCAAGTACAATAGCAACAACTGTGATGAGAAAGAGGCATTTTATTTGTATAGCACTTAGCAATTTGCCAAGCACTTTTCTTGAAATTCTTATTCTGGTCTTCACAAAAAGCTTGTAACAGAGGGTTTATTGTGTCCATTTTTTAGATGGATAAATTAAGATCCAGTGAAGGTAAGTGAGTTTTGCAAGGCTGCACAACTAGTAGGCAACGTAACTGGCACTCATATTTGGATCTTTTGACACAAAATCCAATCTCTTTTTTACAGCAGTAATTTACCTTAATTGTATCCACTCTCACAGTTCTGCAGGATCTAATTTACGTCTGCTTTAGCCACAGAACACCTTTGGGTAGGAGATACCCACGTGTGAAACATACCCAGGTTTACATTGGCTTCTGGTGAATTGGCCAATCACAATGCCCGCCTTGTATTCCCTAATGGTCAAGTTCTATAGTCCATTCTAAAGTAGTAACAGTGGCTAATACTGTGTGCTGAGTGTTGCACTAAGCACTTCACATTTATTAACTCATTTAAAGCTTTACCTTACAACAACCCTGCAAGGTAGGTATTGTTTTGTATCCACATTTCACAATTGAGGAATCTGAGGCAGAGAGAGGTTAAGTAATTTGTTTGTAGTGGAACTCCCTAGTGTGGTCTGAATCTATGCTTTCAACACTATACAAAATCATCTGTCTATGGCAGAATTCAGAAATCCATCCATGGGTACAAGACATTCACACTCCCAGATCTCCAAATCAATCCTGCTAATGCCCCAGAGCTGTGCATTCCCTTTATTGAACTGGGAGTGGAAAGTGTGAGGCTAGATGGCTAGGTAATTGCTATGCCGAAGTGAAAGGAAGAGAAGAAACTAAAATTACAAAAAGAAAAACAAAACCCATTTAAAATGGCAGCGGTATGGTACCAGGTACTATATTAGTCAATTCACTAATGTTTTCTTCTTTCATTTAAACCAAACTATTATAAAACCTATTTTTCAGGTGAGGAAATAGGCTCAGTGAGGTTAAGTTGCCTAACACAACCTGTAGTTCCATAATTGCATCCCAAACAGTTTGATATCAGAGCTTGAACACTGAACCACTCTATCAAAGTTACATAATGACAACCATTAAACATTACAACTTAATGGGCACATACCACGTGCCAGGCACTGCCTTGAATGCTTTCTCTACAATGGGTCACTTAATTCTCAGGACAACGCTATGAGCCTGGTCTTATAATTATCCCCATTCCAAAGAAAGAAAACTGACTCATACCCACTAAGTGTTGAAACCAGGATTTGAACCCACTTCTCTTTGTTATCAAAGCTCTTTCCAATATAGGGGAAATGGAGAAAGCCGAGCTTTGCGCATCACATAGGAATGTACTCCCTGTTTAGATTGGTCAGGGATGCTGCTGGCTATTTGCCTAGCTGATTCCGAGGCTTCAAGGGAAGACTTGAAAAGCAGAGGCTTGGATTTTTTTCCATAATGTGTGGCTTAGAAAAAAAGCAGGGGGTACTAATTCAACATAACCCTCCTATTGACACATGACAGCTCACCTTGTACCCACCTTTGGGTCCCCATGGCGTCTGAGAAATCTTTTTCATCCATGGGTATAATAAAATCTATAAATATAGATATATAAGCGAAAGTGGGCATACATTACTCTTATCTGGTCCTTAAAGCAGATCTAAGGATTTCTACTTACCAGTTAGTTTTATTTTATTTTGTGTAATTAAAGAAATTAAGCTTATTCTCTACATAGCAGACATTGGGCTGGTTACCTAACCTTTCTGTGCCTCAGCTACCCATCTATAAAATGAGAATAATGACATACTGGCCTTATAGTGTCGTTATAAGTATTGAATGAGTGCATATAGAGTGCTGTAAACAGTGCTTCGATGCTCAATATGTGTTACCTATTCTTTTATTGGTAGAGGCCACAGAAAAGAACAATTTGAGAGGTCCTGAAGTACTGGATCAATTATGTTTTCCTTTGATGGAGGACAGGTGAGGGTAGGTTGAAGACAATGAAGAGGGGTAGATGGGTTAAGATGAGGCTTGGCTAGGTTGAGATAAAAAGTTGATCTGTTATGTCTCTTAGATGGGAGAATGGCCTTAAGGTGCCAGTCACTGTCTAGGAAGAATGCTACGTTCTAGAATAGTCGCATCAGGGTTATTGACTGCTGTTGACCAAGGAATTATGAGACCTGAGATCTAGCATAGGTTCTGACACAGACTAACTGCACATTACATCATGAATGAGTGATTGCATTATACCTACAATTCATGTAAACACGTCAGTTAATAAATCCGAGTACATATTTTATTTTTTACTGATGTCAACATCATGAAAAATACTCAATCTCTATCTAACGTACCATCTCTCTAATTGAGAAAATGACAGGCTTATAGAATTTAGGCCAAATCCCAAGATGAATTTTTAAAATTTTTTAATTTTTAATTTTTGTGGGTACATACTAGGTGTGTGTATTTGCAGAGTACAGGAGATATTTTGATACAGGCATGCAAGACATAATAATCACATCATGGAAAATGGGGGTATCTATGCCCTCAAGAATTTATCCTTTGTGTTACAATCAATTCTACTTATTTTGTTATTTTAAAATGCACAATTAAATTATTTTTGACTCTGGTAACACTATTGTGCTATCAAATACAAAGCATTATTCATTTATTTATTTTTTACTCATTAACCATCCCCAATTCCCCCAACCCCAAACTCCAACTACCCTTCCCAGCCTCTGGTAACCATCCTTCTACTCTCTGTCTGCATGTTTTCAACTGTCTTGATTTTTAGATCCCACAAATAAGTGAGAACATTCGATGTCTGTCTTTCTGTGCCTGGCTGTTTCACTTAACATAATGACCTCTAATCCCATCCATGTTGTAAATGACAGAATCTCATTCTTTTTTATGGCTGAATAGTACACCATTGTGTATGTGTACCATATTTTCTTTATTCATCCATTGATGGATGGACGCTTAGGTTGTTTCCAAATATTAGCTATTGTAAACAGTGCTGCAACAAATATAGGAGTGCAGATATCAGTTCAATATACTGATATCCTTTGTTTTGGGTATATACCCAGCAATAGGATTGCTAGATTGTATGGTAGCTCTATTATTAGTGTTTTGAGGAACCTCCAAACTCTTCTCCATAGTGGTTGTACTAATTTACATTCCCACTAACAGTGTACAAGGGT
This sequence comes from Nomascus leucogenys, assembly GCF_006542625.1. Classification (NCBI taxonomy): domain Eukaryota; kingdom Metazoa; phylum Chordata; class Mammalia; order Primates; family Hylobatidae; genus Nomascus; species Nomascus leucogenys. The sequence continues at coordinate 123,490,479 of NC_044406.1, forward strand.
TCCCTTTTCTTCACATCATTGCTAGCATTTGTTATTGCCAGTCTTTTGGATATAAGCCATTTTAACTAGGGTGAGATTATATCTCATTGTAGCATTGATTTGCATTTCTCTGATGATTAATTATGTTGAGCACCATTGTTTAACTTTTATTTCAAGTTCAGGGGTGCATGTGCAGGTTTGTTACATAGGTAAGCTTGTGTCATGAGGGTTTGTTGTACAGATTATTTAATCACCCAGGCATTAAGCCTAGTACCCATTAGTTGTTTTTCCTGATCCTCTCCCTCCTCCCAACCTCCATCCTTTGAAAGGCCCCAGTGTGTGTTGTTCCCCTCTATGTGTCCATGTGTTCTGATCATTTAGCTCTCCTTATAAGTGAGAACATGTGGTATTTGGTTTTCTGTTCCTGTGATAGTTTGCTAAGGATAATGGCCTCCAGCTCCATCCATGTTGCTGCAAAGGACATGAGCTCATTCTTTTTTATGGCTGCACAGTATTACATGGTGTATATGTGCCACATTTTCTTTATCCAGTCTATCATTGATGGGCATTTAGGTTGATTTCATGTCTTTGCTATTGTGAATAGTGTTGCTATGAACATATGCATACATGTCTCTTTATTATAGAATGATTCATATTCCTTTGAATGGTATTTCTGTCTTTAGGTCTTTGAGTAATCACGACACTGTCTTCCACAATGGTTGAACTAATTTCACTCTCGCAAACAGCGTATAAGCATTCCTCTTTCTCTACAACCATATCAGCATCTGTTAATTTTTGACTGTTTCATAATAGCCATTCTGACTGGTGTGAGATGGTATCTCATTGTGGTTTTGATTTGCATTTCTCTAATAATCAGCGATGTTGAGCTTTTTTCATATGATTGTTGGCCACATTTATGTCTTCTTTTGAAAGGTGTCCATGTTTTTTTCCCCCTTTTTTATTTTTTTTTTTCTTGTAAATGTGTTTAAGTTCCTTATCGATGCTGGTATTAGACCTTTGTTGGATACAGAGCTTGCAGAACTTTTCTCATATTCTGTAGATTGTCTGTTTACTCTGTTGATAACTTTTGCTGTGCAGAAACTTGTTAGCTTAGTTAGGTTTCATTTATCAATTTTTGCTTTCGTAGCAATTGCTTTTGGCATCTTCGTCATGAAATCTTTTCCTGTGCATATGTCCTGAATGGTATTGCCTAGGTTGTCTTCCAGGGTTTTTATAGTTTTGGGTTTTGCATTTAAGTTTTTAACCCATCTCGAGTTCATTTTTGTTTATGGTATAAAGAAGGGGTTCAGTTTTAATCTGCAGATGACTAGCCAGTTATCCCAGCACCATTTATTGAATAGGAAATCTTTTCCCCATTGCTTGATTTTGTCAGGTTTGTTGAAGTTCAGATAGTTGTAGGTGTTTAGTCTTATTTCTGGGTTCTCTATTCTGTTTCATTGGTCTATGTGACTGTTTTTGTACCAGTACCATGCTGTTTTGGTTACAGTAGCCCGGTAGTATAGCTTAAAGTTAGGTAGCATGATGCCTCCAGCTTTGTTCTGTTTGCTTATGATTGCCTTGGCTATTCAGGATATTTCTTGGTTCCATATGAAATTTTAAAGTAGTTTTATTATAGTTTTTTGAAGAATGTCATTGATAGTTTGATAGCAATAGCATTGAATCTATAAATTGCTTTGGGCAGTATGGCCATTTTAACAATATTGATACTTCGTATCCATGAGCGTGGAATGTTTTTCCATTTGCTTATGATATCTCTGATTTCTTTGAACAGTGGTTTGTAGTTCTTGTAGAGATCTTTCATGTCCCTAGTTAGTTGTATTTCTAGGTATTTTACTCTTTTTGTGGTAATTGTGAATGGGAGTTCATTCCTGATTTTGCCCTCAGCTTAACTATTGTTGGTGTATAGGAATGCTAGTGATTTTTGTACATTGGTTTTGTATTCTGAGACTTTGCTGAAGTATTTTATCATTTGAAGAAGATTTTGGGCTGAGACTATGGGGTTTTCTAAATATAGGATTATGTCATCTGCAAACAAGAATACTTTGACTTCCTCTCTTCCTATTTGGATGCCCTTTATTTATTTCTCTGGCCTGATTGACCTAGCCAGAACTTCCAATACTATGTTGAATAAGAGGGGTAAGAGAGGGCATCCTTATCTTGTGCTGGTTTTCAAGGGGAATGCTTCCAGCTTTTGCCCATTCAGTATGAATGGGTTTGTCATATATGGCTCTTGTTATTTTGAGGAATGTTCCTTCAACACCTAGTTTATTGAGAGTTTTTAATATGAATGGATATTGAATTTTATTGAAAGCTTTCTCTCCATCTACTGAAATAGTCATGTGGGTTTAGTCTTTAATTCTATTTATGTGATGAATCCCATTTATTAATTTGCATATGTTGAACCAACCTTGTATTCCAAGGAAAAAGCCTACTTGATTGTGGTAGATTAGCTTTTTGATGAAGCATTTTTTTGTATCCCTGCTTGCCATTTGTATGTCTTCTTTTGAAAAATGCCTATTCAGTTCTTTTGCCCATTTTTAATTGGATTATTAGGTTTATTTCCTATAGAGCTGTTTGAGCTCCTAATATATTCTGGTTATTAATCCCCTGTGTGATGGGTAGTTTGCAAATATTTTCTTCCATTCTGTGAGTTGTCTCTTCACTTTGTTGATTGTATCCTTTGCTGTGCAGACGCTTTTTACCTTGATGTGATCTGTTTTGTCAATTTTTGCTATGGTTGCCTGTGCTTGTGGGCTATTACCCAATAAATTTTTGCCCAGACCAATGTCCTGGAGAGTTTCCCCAATGTTTTCTTGTAATAGTTTCATAGTTTGAGGTCTTAAATTTAATTCTGTAATCCATTTTGATTTGAGTTTTGTATATAGCAAGAGATGGGGGCAAGGTTCATTCTTATGCATATGGATATCCAGTTTTCCCAGCACAATTCATTGAAGAGACTATACTTTTTCCAATGTATGTTCTTGTCACTTTTGTAAAAAATGAGTTCACTGTAGATGTGTGGATTTGGTTCTGGGTTCTCTATTCTGTTCCATTGGCCTATATATGTCTGTTTTTATGCCAGCCTTATGTTGTTTTTGTTACTATTGCTCTATGGTATAACTTAAAATGAGGTAATGTGATTTCTCCAGTTTCATTCTTTTTGCTCAGTAAAGCTTTGGCTATCCTGGGTCTTTTGTGGTTCTGTATACATTTCAGAATCGTTTTTCTATTTCTGTGAAAAATGTCATTTTTTTTTGACTAATGAAGGTATTCTGTCTTAAAATCTTTTTAAATTTTTAGTTTTTACTTTTATTGGGTACATAGTAGGTGTATATATTTATGAGTTACATGAGATGTTTTGATACAGGCATGCAATGCATAAAAATTACATCATGAAAGATGGGATATTCATCCCCTCAATCATTTATTCTCTGTGTTACAATCAATTGAATTATACTCCTTTAATTATTTTAAAATGTGCAATTAAATTATTACTGACTATAGTCACTCTGTTGTGCTATCAAATACCAGGCCTTGTTCATTTATTCTAACTATTTTTTGTACCTACTAATAATCTTCACCTCCCCCTCATCTCCCCTGCAATAGCTTTCCCAGCCTTTGTAGACATCCTTCTATTCTCTTTCTCGATGGTTTCAATTGTTTTGATTTTTAGATCCCTCAAATACATCAGAACATGTGATGTTTGTCTTTCTGTGCCTGGCTTATTTCACTTAACATAATGACCCCTAGTTCCATCCATGTTGTTGCAAGTGATAGAATCTCATTCTTTTTTATGGCTGAATAGTACTCCATTGTGTATAAGTACCACATTGTCTTTATCCATTCATATGTTGATGCACATTTAGGTTGCTTCCAAATCTTAGCTATTGTGAACAGTGCTGCAACAAGCATAAGAATGCAGATATCTCTTCAATATACTGAATTTCTTTATTTTAGGTGTATACCCAGTGGTGGAATTGCTGGATTGTGTGGTAGCTCTATTTTTAGTCTTTTGAGGAAGCTCCAAACTCTTCTCCATAATGGTTGGACTAATTTACATTCCAACCAACAATGTACGAGGGTTCCCTTTTCTCCACATCCTCTCCAGCATTTGTTATTGCCTGACATTTGGATAAAAGCCATTTTAACTGGGATGAGATGATATCTCATTGTAGTTTCGATTTGTATTTTTCTGATGATCAATGATGTTGAACACCTATTCATATGCCTGTTTGCAATTTGTATGTCTTCTTTTGAGAAATGTCTATTCAAATCTTTTGCCTACTTTTTAATCAGATTATTAGATTTTTTTTCCTATAGAGTTGTTTGAGCTCTTTGGTTATTAAGCCTTTGTCAGATGAGTAGTTTGCAAATATTTTCTTCCCTTCTGTGGATTGCCTCTTCACTTCGTTGATTGTTTCCTTTTTTGTGCTAAAACTTTTTAACTTGATATGATCCCATTTGTCCATTTTTGCGTTGGTTGCCTGTGTTTGTCGGGTAATACTCAAGAAATTTTTGCCCAGACTGATGTCCTGGAGAGTTTCCCCAGTGTTTTTTGTAGTAGTTTTATATTTTGCAATCTTAGATTTAATTCTTTAATTTATTTTGATTTGATTTTTGTATATGACAAGAGACAGGGGTCTAGTTTTATTCTGCTGCATATGGATATTAAGTATTTCCAGCACCATTTATTGGCACCTTTGTCGAAAATGAGTTCACTGTAGGTGAGCAGATTTGTTTCTGTGTTCTCTATTCTGTTCCATTGGTCTAAGTCTCTGTTTTTATGCCAGTAACATGCTTTTTTGGTTACAATCACTCTGTAGTATAATTTGAAATCAAGTAATGTAATTCCTCCAGTTTTATTCTCCTTGTGTAGGATAGCCTTGGCTATTCTGGGACTTTTGTGGTTTCATGTAAATTTTAGGATTGTTTTTTCTATTTCTGTGAAATTGGCATTTTGATAGGGATTGCATTGCATCTACAGTTTGCTTTGGGTAGTATGGATATTTTAACAATATTAAATCTTGCAATCCATGAACATGGAATATATTTCAAATTTTTGTGTGCTCTTCAATTTCTTTCATCAGTGTTTTATAGTTTTCATTGTAGAGATCTTTCGTTTCTTTGATTAAGTTAATTCCTAGGTATTTAATTTTATTTGTGGCTATCATAAAAGGGATTACTTAAAAAATTTCTTTTTCATATTGTTAACTGTTGGCATATAGAAATGCTACTGATTTTTGTATGTTGATCTTGTATCCTGCAGCTTTACTGCATTTATTTATCCGTTCTAAATGTTTTTTTCAGTAGAGTCTTTAGGTTCTCCAAAATGTAAAATCATATCATCTGCAAACAAGCATGATTTGGCTTCTTCCTTTCCAATCTGGAAGCCCTTTATTTCTTTCTCTTGTTTTATTGCTTTAGCTAAGACTTCTATTACTATGTTGAATAACAGTGGTAAAAGTGGGCATTCTTTTTGCATTCCAGATATTAGAGGAAAGGCTTTCAGTTTTTCCCCATTCAGTATGATACCAACTGTCGATCTTTAGTATATGGCTTTTATTATGTTGAGATATGTCCCTCAACACCCTTGTACACTGTTGTTTGGAATGTAAATTAGTCCAACCACTATGGAAAAGGGTTTGGAGGTTCCTCAAAAAAATAAAATAGAGCTACCATACAACCCAGCAATTCCACCACTGCGTATATAGCTAAAAGAAAGTTTTGTGAGGGTCTTTACCATGTAGGGATGTTGAATTTTATCAAATGCTTTTTCAGCATTGATTGAAATGAACATATGGTTACTACCCTTCATTCTCTTTATATGATTTATCACATTGATTGATTTGCATGTGTTAAACCACCCTTGCATCCCTGGGATAAATTCCACTTGGTTATGATGAATAATCTTTTTAATGTATTGTTGAATTCAGTTCACTACTGTTTTGTTGAGGATTTTTGCATCAATATTCATCAGAGATATTGGCCTGTAGTTTTGTTTTATTTTAATGTGCCTGTGTCCAAGACAATTCTTATGCCAGGATCAGTGCCAGTGCTCTGCCCATGTCTACTTGGGATTCATCTCTATAAGTTGGAAGTATGATTATTTTCTTTATTATCAAGGGAGGAGGCTCAGCCTGCTGGCAGTGCAAGCCAGAAGTGGTACAGAGTGAAAACCCTTGGAAACTGCCCCCAAACAATGACAAATTGGGAGTCAGTGTATATATACTGCACCTTCTTGTCCCTCAGTTGGCATAACTCTGAAGAGTATTCTGCACTGTTCCCCAAAGTTTTCCAGATGGACCGAGCTGCAATTGCACACAGTAGTAACTTGTTTGATACTGCAAACTTTATTGACTTTTTTCCCTTTGCTGTCTTAGATGCCCACTTTCCCATGAATGCTTACTGGGATCACTTTCCACAAAACTAATTGCCCTGGAATCCTCATTTCAGGGTCTGCTTTGGTGAGCAGAACTCAAATCAAGATAAAAGAATAACATGTGCTGGAAAATACTTAGAAACTATTTAAGTGATATATGAAAATAAAATATCCATTTCTCTCCCCAAACTCTTTATCTTCCTGTAAAATACAACTGGAGTGTAGCTCTCTCTACATATTGTTTTTTTCATTGTTCTTTTCCCCTGTTTCTTGCTCTTTCATTCCTCAATAGCAAATAAGGCAAGACTTCAAGGTTCCAGGCAGCTAAGCAGAGTTTCCTGGGTAACAGGCTTCTAGTTTTTCATGTCTACTTCCATTTTCCTTGTGGAGGATGCAGAAAAATTCATTATGTCACTTGGGTCAAGTATTATTATGCACAAGCCCACCTTTATGCTTAAGTGCATTTGAGGCTCTCCTAGACAAGAACACTGAGATCCAGATATATTTTGGTGAGCAGGTACTTCATCACCATTACACTTACGGTTTTCCCTCAAACGCTTAGCTGAGTCTGGCACAAAACTCACCTTGGAATTTGGCCTAAATTTCATAAGATTTATTGCTTCTTCAAATTGACACTCAAGTTAAGTGAGGGTTATTTTCGATGCTAGGTTATTTAGGTAATAAAATGAAGCATTTTGTAATGATGTAGGCGTTAGTAATTATTTACATATGTAGTCCAAATACACACAGTCTTGCTCTTCCCAGCTCACATGATAGAAGCACAGTCCCTAAATCTTGGGCTCCCTTGGCAAGATATTTTTTCTGTCATAAGACATAGGCATTGAAAACACAGCACAACATTCATGTTTTTCACTTTTGTTTCATTCATTTTCAAAGAATCAATTCTAAATGTATTCCAGGGCATGAAGAAAGGGGGATTAACAATGATTCCATTGTGCAGCTTCACAAATTTTGTGAAGTTTTCAGCTGTTTAGAAGCTGTAGCAACTTATCCTATATTAATAGAGTCAGGGGGTTCAGCTGTGTCAGTGTATCAAGGGGTGTTATGTTTCTCCTAAGGCAGTCATATGGAAGAAAGGAAGTACAGATCTGTTTTATCTTGGGCTCATAGGTCTGAGAAGAAAATAACTTGACCAAATTTGGCTTTCTTTTTATTAGGCTTGTGACTTGCTACCTTTCATATTCCCCAGTATGTTCCACTAGATTTCATTGATTACAGTCAGGAATTCTCGGTGCTGGGAAGGGCTTTGGATGAGAAAGTGCCTCATGTCCTTCTGAGAAGACAATATGTGGAAACTCAGATATTTCACTAGTTATTTATATAGGCTTCGTGAGTATCTAGAACTCTGCATTTATGAGTCAACTCCCACTCCTTTAATTTACCCAGTCTGGAAGGATTAAAGAAAGGAAAACCATTGCTCCCTTTTCTTCACTTTACTTCAAAGCTGAAGATAAATGATCAATCAAATTTTTTTAGTTAATCAATAACTTCTGCTTATTTCTAATTCTACACTGTACTTGTTTCAGTGTGGAATGTTGAAAAAAAGAAAAATTAGTTGATGTTTTGTAGAAGTCTGAGGATGCTTTTGAAAACAAATTGAAAAAGCAATCTTTTAACAATGAAGGAAAAATTATTACTGGAAAATACAAAAAAATTGCAGAATTTCAGTAACTTAGCATTGAAAGTAAACCTAGAGGTCACCCAACTCAATGTCTTAGCTCACGCAGGAATCTTCTCTTAGCATTCCATTTGTGTACTTTCAGTGATGGCATCTTTACTACCTCCTCAAAGTAGCCCACTCCATTTCTGGATAGCTCTAACAGGGAATTATTCCTTATATTGAGTCATTTTCACATTAATGCACATGAAAATGATAGAAAAACAATCAAGTAAGCCATTTGCTAACATAAGATTCCAAGGCACTGTCTTTATATGATGAGCAACTCGTGTTAAACCAATTTAATTTCCTTCTGTGACAGAACTGCAGGTCTTGAATAAAGAGGAGAGCAATCAATGTAGGATACATCTGGACTTCGCTAAAGTTTTGTGGATCTGCAAGGTATTTCCATTAGTGAGCCAAGGAGATCAGGCCTGGACTGTACCATTACATGAGTTATACTCCAAGGGCACTAAACAATGCTTTGGGAGAAACGTGGGACAACATGCTCCAGAGACCACATAGTTTTGTCCCAGAACTTTTCATTTTTTTTCCTACAAGGTCTAGAATGAGAAAAATGTATACATTCCTACTAAATTTGTGGATGACACCACATTGGGAAATGGAGCTGGAGGGTGGGGGAATTAAAAGCTGAAAATTTCTTGTGAGACAAGAGCAGAATCCAAGGTGACCCTGACCAATTAGAAAAATGATCTGTCAAAAAAGGCTGACATTTGATGTTCAACGGGGAAAGTGCTGGGCAATCCATGCGCTCCCCAAATCCAAACCACATGAATACCTGCTGAGGAATGGCTGGTGAAACCATCACTCTGAATCACACCTTGAGTAAATGGAAACAATACAAAACCATTGTTTAAAAGGCTGGCATAGGCCTGGGTTTTGTGAACAGGGTGCTATTAATGTACAAAAGCCAGGACATAATTCTTCTACTCTATATTCTGCATCAATGTAGACTTTATTAGATACACTCAGACATTCAGCATGTTGGTCTGCATATAAAATATGGAAGTAGAAAAACTGGAGAAACTATCAAGGTAAAAGGGGTAAAAAGCAGTCTACCTGGAGAACATGTGAAAAAAGCTGAAATGACTACATTCATTAGAAGATTCACTGTTGACTCCTTACTTGCCTTCCTTTCATCTGATTTCTCCACATCCGCCTAATTATAATACATCTTTTCCACATTGCTTGTGAAGTTCTATCTAAAGCTGTTGTTGTCCAGACCTGTTCATCAAGATATTCCGTATTTGGCTTAAACTGCTTCTTAAGTTTGGTCACATGCCATGTAGATAAGCCAGATTGGCAGCAAACATTTAGTGCTAAGTGACATGCTTTGGCCATAACACTATCATAGCAATCATCACATTGATAACTAATCTATCCTGGCATACATACATACATGAGGTACCTTATGACTATATGTTGTATGAAGGAATGGGAGAAGGGATTTACCTAATTGGTTATTATTTTTTTAAATCTGGACTTCTTTCTGTCAAAGTGAAGTTAATATAAGAATGTTGTGGCCAGGCGCGGTGGCTCACGCTTGTAATCCCAGCACTTTGGGAGGCCGAGGCAGGTGGACCACGAGGTCAGGAGATCAAGACCACGGTGAAACCCCGTCTCTACTAAAAATACAAAAAATTAGCCGGGCGTGTTGGCGGGCACCTCTAGTCCCAGCTACTCGGGAGGCTGAGGCAGGAGAATGGCGTGAACCCAGGAGGCGGAGCTTGCAGTGAGCCGAGATCCCGCCACTGCACTCCAGCCTGGGGGACAGAGAAAGACTCCGTCTCAAAAAAAAAAAAGAAAAAAAAGTTAAGAAGCAACAGGTGCTGGAGAGGATGTGGAGAAATAGGAATGCTTTTACACTGTTGATGGGAGTGTAAACTAGTTCAACCATTGTGGAAGACGGTGTGGCAATTACTCAAGGATCTAGAACTAGAAATGCCATTTAACTCAGAGATCCCATTACTGGGTATATACCCAAAGGATTATAAATCATGCTACTATAAAGACACATGCACACATATGTTTATTGCAGCATTATTCACAATAGCAAAGACTTAGAACCAACCCAAATGTCCATCAATGATAGACGGGATTAAGAAAATGTGGCACATATACACCATGGAATACTATGCAGCCATAAAGAAGGATGAGTTCATGTCCTTTGTAGGGACATGGATGAAGCTGGAAACCATCATTCTGAGCAAACTATCACAAGGACAGAAAACCAAACGCTGCATGTTCTCACTCATAGGTGGGAATTGAACAATGAGAACACTTGGACACAGAGCAGGGAACATCACACACCAGGGCCTGTCGTGGGGTGGGGGGAGTGGGAAGGGATAGCATTAAGAGAAATACCTAATGTAAATGACTAGTTAATGGGTGCAGCACACCATCATGGCCCATGTATACATATGTAACTAACCTGCATGTTGTGCACATGTACCCTAGAACTTAAAGTATAATAATAGTAATAATAATAATAAAGAAATAGCTGAGACTGGGTAATGTATTTTTAAAAAGAGGTTTAATTGGCTCATGGTTCTGCAGGGTGTACAGGAAGCATAGTGACATCTCTTTCTGGGGAGTCCTCAGGAAGCTTACAATTATGGCAGAAAGCAAAGGGGGAGCAGGCACATCAAGATGACCAGAGCAAGAGGAGAGTGAGGGGGGAGGTGCCACACACTTTGAAACAGCCAAATCTCAGGAGAACTCACTCACTATTGTGAGGGCAGCACCAAGGGGATGGTGCTACACCATTCACAAGAAATTTAACTCCATGATCCAGTCACCTCCCACCAGGCCCCACCTCCAACATTGGGGATTACAATACAACAGGAGATTTGGGCAGGGAGACAGATCCAAATTATATCAGTTTAACCCTTGAGAACTGTTCAACTTGAAAATCTATTGAGACTAAGATTCCCTGAGCCAACTTCTGGGAACCTCATCATTAATCTTTCTCAAACAGTGGAAGTCAATACCTTCTTCACATTTCTAATATTAGAAGATACTAGAATTTTGCATATAGTAGTAATCTTTAACTAAAGAACTTTCTGATATTTTTATAACTATCTTGGGTGCCTGTGATAACAGTACTCATTCAAGGTAAGGCTTTCTATTGATGACAACAATGTAAATCAGTAAGTGATATTTTTAGTTGAAATTTTTAAAAAGATTGGATGTTTAGTAATGTAAATTTCAACTAGATTGAGTCCCATAGTTTTGTTGACAATTGTGTGAAGTTGTTTAATTGTGCATGCAAATAAGTATGAGCAGATGATTGCAGATGTAAATGGCCAATCAGTAAGAAAGATTCATTTCCTCTACCACCACATCCTCCCAGATCTGGGAGGCTGGGTGAAATTCGGCTCAGTTTATTTCCAGAGAAAGGAAAGTTCCTTGATCAGTGGTGGAATTATGCTCTGCCAATAAAGCTCCAGATGAGAAATCAGAAGAGGGGATTTCTGTTTTCGATATGCCACTTCTTCATTCTGATACAAGAACAAAATCTTCAGATGCCCTGCATTTTCAAATATTTGTAATTGATCACTATCCCTGGAGATTTCTGAGCAGAATGAGTATGACATTTAAAAACTTCATCAAAAGACATCACAGTGTACATTCTCAAAAAGAAACTTTTTTATTTTTGATAATTTCAACTTGTATTTTACATTCAGGGAGTACATGTATAGGTTTGTTACATGGTTATAGTGTATGATGCTGAAGTTTGAGCTATGAATGATCCCATCATCGAGGTAGTGATCATAGTACCCAACAGTTAGTTTTTCAACCCTTGATTCCCTCACTGCCACCCCTTCAAGTAGTCCCCAGTGTCTGTTGTTACCATCTTTATGTCTGCAAATACCTAATATTTAGCCTTCACTTATAAGTGAGAATATGCGGTATTTGGTTTTCTGTTCCTGTGTTAATTTGCTTAGGATGATGGCCTCTAGCAGCATCCGTGTTGCTGCAAAGGACATGATCTCATCCTCTTTTTTTTTTGACAGAGTCTTGCTCTGTCATCCAGGTTGGAGTGCAGTGGTGTGATCTTGGCTCACTGCAACCTCTGCCTCCTGGGTTCAAGCAATTCTCCTGCCTCAGCCTCCCGAGTAGCTGGGATTACAGGCATGGACCACCATGCCAGGCTAATTTTTGTATTTTTAGTAGAGACAGGGTTTCACCGTGTTGGCCAGGCTGGTCTCGAACTCCTGACCTCATGATTTCTTCGTCTTGGCCTCCCAAAGTGCTGGGATCACAGGCATGGGCCACCGTGCCCAGCTGATCTCATTCTTTTTCAATGGCTTTGTAGTATTCCTTGGTGTATATGTACTGTATTTTCTTTATCCAGTCTATCATTGATGGGTGCCTGGGTTGATTCCATGTTTTTGCTATTGTGAATAGTGCTGCAGTGAGCATACAAGTGCATGTCTCTCTTTTTGCACATTTTGCCATCAGTCTTTCAATAGAATGATTTATTTTCTTTTGGATATATACCCAGTAATAGGATTGCTGCATTGAATGGTAGTTATTTTTTAAGTTCCCAAAAGACATTTTGAAATGGAATTCTACTGTGCTATTCTTAGATTCTTAGGGTGACCACTCATCCAGGGTTCCTCTGCACTGTCCCAGATTTAGAACTGAAAATACTGCCTCCTGGGAAGCTCCTCAATCCTAGGCAAACCAGGACAGTTGGTCATCCTGTTTGTTCATGAATGAACCTATTCCAGCTGACTTTCTCAAAGTGTGGTCCTGGCCACCTGCACCCCAATCTTTTTTTTTTTTTTTTTTAAAGCAGTTTCCCTGGTGATTCTTAGACACACTATAAAGTTCGGGACAGTATCAAGAATTTAACTCAAGAATGCCTTGGAAGTCTGTATATATGGTATGCTGTCATTATCTCTGAGTATTTGCATAAATACTTTCCTCATATCTGACACCCTTTCTTTGACCAAGTCCTCCTTACTCCCAAGGCAGGATCTGGTGCCCCATCTTTGTGCTCCCATCCTACCCATCCCCACATCCCTTTATTATGGCACTCATTGCACTGGGTTATTTATATAGCTGCTTTCCACACTTGACCTCCTTGAGGCTGGGGTCTTTCATTTCTATACATCTATAGAAGATACGTAGTAGGCCCTGTAATTAGTTTCAGGAACAAATTAATAAATGATTCATATCATCAATACTCACCTACAAAAATATTAAAGTACTAATACTGATCCTAAATTTCTACCATTTACTCTTTTCCACTATTTGTGCCTCCTATCCTTTTCTAAATTTCTTATTACTGATAATTTGCATTTATTCTATAGATATTCTTTCCTCCAATAACTTATTAAAGATTTTTAAAAGATAGCCTATCAAAAGGATGTTTTTGAAATGTTTATTGTTGTATTAGTTCTAAATATTAAATAGGAAAAGTAACTTTGACTTGTGGCGGGAAAACAATCAGAGTCCCCCTTTTTGATGATTTGTGTGTGCTTATATTGGTTCCTACAACAAACTAGATTTGAATTGGTGACAGCAGACCTCAAATAAAGTATACAGGGATGGAATCTCAGAGAAAGATTATATTAGCAGCAATTTCCAACTCTGGCAAAGTGCATAAATTCATGGGCTGGCAAGGAAAATTGTCTCCCTTGACTCTTTTGTGGTATAATGAGGACCTTCTACATATTTTTAAAATGAAACCATTAGGAGCTAGCAACAAAAATGGATCATTTATATTTTTATGAACTGATGTTTTAAATCATTTTTCCAAGTTGGAGAAGATTTTAATATTTTTGCAGCTTCAATTTTCAGTCTTCTCTGGAGTAGATGTGCTGTTCTCTGTGAATTAAAGGGAGGTATAGAAATGCAAATGTTGCAGATTATAAAATTGTACAAAAGGACTGTCTGTTAAATTGATTTCAAGGCTATATGGGACATTGTATGCTTAGACAAAAGAGAATTGGAAGTTAACAAAAAAAGAAGAGAGATTTAGGTAAAGAACTTAATGCAGAGAAGTGGGAATAGATATGTAGCTTAATAAAAATGGATTTGCATAGAACTCCGACATCAGATTATTCAATTTAATTATCTCCTATCCTTAGTAATTTTTACTGTCAAATTGCACCAACTATATAAAATCTCGTTCTTTATTTCAAATGTGGGACAGTGTGAGTGATAGTAATACAGAATATAGAAGAAATCCATGGTATACATATTACATTAAGAGCACATTCAGTGTTGATGAGGGTATATATACTGATTTGAAAGTTCTACATATTCAGATCAATCCTGTGCTGTTAGAATTATTAAGATTATGCTGATAGAGAAGTATCACTTAAAAACTTGTCAGAGGTCTCATTTGAAGACAGAAGGTGAAAACATGGATTAAAAAGAAGAGTCATTAGTTTCAGGGAGTCCTGATAAGGTTTAGAAAGACAGTGAATATCAGTTTATCTAGAATCTGGATACTTTAGTTTTAAATTGTCCTTCCTCTTCCTTCTCCCTGTCATCAGTGTTCTGGAAGAGGTATTTTGTCCATTTGTACTCTCTCTTTTCATTTATAAATGGGAACCCAGTGTGGGTTCTAGACTTGAAGTATTTTGGAATGTGAGAGTAATCTTTTGAACTGAAGGCTGAAGACAAGTTATTTCTCCTGGCAGCAGATTAAACAACTAACTGAAACCCATCAGCTTGCCATTTGCCAAAGGGAGAGTTCCTCATAAGAGAACACACATGTTTTGGAAGAAACCAACAACCTACATTAGAAAACATGACCCAAAGTTCATGTCCTGATGGGAATCAGTAGCACCATCAGAAGCAATGATCATGATGAGCAGTTATCACATGAAAAGCACCACACTAGCTGGCATTACACAGGCAGAGGACACTGGAATGAATGAGACAACTGCCCTCAAAGGGGTTAACAACAATATATAGAGGAAGACATGTTTCAGACTTTTATGATGGAGTGAGCTGAGTTTGAGGAGGGAAGAGAAGTATGAATTTATTGTGGAACTAACCTTCCGATATCCAAAGTGAAATATTGGTGGTGTGGTGTGCTCTAAGCATTGGTGTCATGATTATTCTAACTCCTCCCCATACCAGTATAAATTGGCTGTACACTGTAAAAAAGTGATATCCTCAGATGCCTCTTAGTAATGTTGATAGTCGAGTCTCTTTGGCAAACTAGACAAACACAATTGGTGTTTGGTTGGGAGTGAGTCATAGTAAAGTCCCTCTCTGAAACAATGGAAATGTATTAGTAAGCCCTGGGACTATACATTTCTTTCTCCATTTCAAGTATAGGTTAATAGCCAATAATCCAGAATTTTTTTTTTCTTTCAAATACTAACTTCCACACCCACAGATTTTTCTTGTGGTTTTGTATTCAGCTAGCCTCCCCATCTTGATGTTGTAGCCAGAAAATGTCACACAGATGTGGACATATTTATTAGCTTATTAAACCAATATGACTACAGAGGCACATTTTCTAAGAACTTAGAAACTCCTGGAGTTGATTCCAAGATGGCTGAATAGGAACAGCTCCGGTCTACAGCTCCCACCGAAATCAATGCAGAAGATGGGTGATTTCTGCATTTCCAACTGAGGTACCTGATCCATCTCACTGGGATGGTTTGGACAGTGAGTGCAGCTTATGGAGGGCGAGCCAAAGCAGGGCGGTGTGTTGCCTCACCTGGGAAGCACGAGGGGTCAGGGGATTTCCCTTTCCTAGCCAAGGGAAGCCATGAGTGACTGTACCTGGAGGAATGGTACACTCTGCCCAAATACTGCACTTTTCCCACAGTCTTCACAACTGGCAGACCAGGAGATTCCCTCCCATGCCTAGCTCAGCGGGTCCCACACCCACGGAGCCTTGCTCGCTGCTAGCACAGCAGTATGAGATCCACCTGGGATGCTGAAGCTTGGCAGGCAGATGGGTGTCCACCATTGCTGAGGCTTGGGTAGGTGGTTCTATGCTCACAGTGTAAACAAAGCAGCAGGGAAGCTTGAACTGGGCAGCGCCCACCACAGTTCACCAAGGCCTACTGCCCCTCTAGATTCCACCTCTGGGGGCAGGGCATAGCTGAACAGAAGGGAGCAGACAGCTTCTACAGACTTAAACGACCCTGCCTGACAGCTCTGAAGAGAGCAGTTGTTCTCCCAGCATGACATTTGAGCTCCAATAATGGACAGACTGCCTCGTCAAGTGGGTACCTGACTCCCGTGTAGCCTGACTGGGAGACACCTCGCAGTAGGGGCCAACAGACACCTCATACAGGCAGGTGCCCCTCTGGGATAAAGCTTCCAGAGGAAGGATCAGGCAGCAATATTTGCTGTTCTGCAGCCTCCACTCATGATACCCAGGAAAACAGGGTCTAGAGTGGACCCCCAGCAAACTCCAACAGACCTGCAGCTGAGGGGCCTGTCTGTTGAAAGAAAAACTAACAAACAGAAAGGAATAGCATCAATATCAACAACAAAAAAAAAATCCACACTAAAACTCCATCCATAGTTCACAAACATCAAAGACCAAAGGTAGGTAAAACAACAAAGATGGGGAGAAACCAGAGCAGAAAGACTGAAAATTCCAAAAACGGGAATGCCTATTCTCCTCCAAAGGAACACAACTCCTTGCCTGCAAGGGAACAAAACCAGATGGAAAATAAGTTTGAACAGTTGACAGAAGTAGGATCCAGAAGGTCGGTAATAGCAAACTTCTCCAAACTAAAGGAGCATGTTATAATCCATTGCAAGGAAGCTAAAAACTTGAAAAAAGGTTAGACAAATGGCTAACTAGAATAAACAGCTTAGAGAAGACCTTAAATGACCTGATGGAGCTGAAAACCACAGTACCAGAACTTCATGAAGCACACACAAGCTTCAATAGCCAATTTGATCAAGTGGAAGAAAGGGTATCAGTGATTGAAGATCAAATTAATAAAGTGAGATGACAAGATGAGAGAAAAAAAGTGAAAAGAAATGAACAAAGCATGCAAGAAATATGGGACTATGTGAAAAGACCAAATCTACATCTGATTGGTGTACCTGAAAGTGATGGGGAGAATGGAACCAAGCTGGAAAACACTCTTCAGGATATTATCCAGGAGAACTTCCCCAACCTAGCAAGGCAGGCCAACATTCAAATTCTGGAAATACAGAGAACACCACAAATATACCCCTTCAGAAGAGCAACCCCAAGACACATAATTGCCAGATTCACCAAGGTTGAAATGAGGGAAAAAGTGTTAAGGGCAGTCAGAGAGAAAGGTCAGGTTACCCACCAAGGGAAGCCCATCAGACTAACAGCGGATCTCTTGGCAGAAACCCTACAAGCCAGAAGAGAGTGGGGGCCAATATTCAACATTCTTAAAGAAAAGAATGTTCAACCCAGAATTTCATATCCAGCCAAACTAAGCTTCATAAGTGAAGGAGAAATAAAATCCTTTACAGACAAGCATATGCTGAGAGATTTTGTCACCACCAGGCCTACCTTACAAGAGCTCCTGAAGGAAGCAGTAAACACAGAAAGGAACAACCAGTACCAGCCACTGCAAAAACATGCCAAATTGTAAAGACCATCGACGTTATGAAGAAACCGCATCAATTGTCGGGTGAAATAAACAGCTAACATCATAATGACAGGATCAAATTCACAAACTACAATCTTAACCTTAAATGTAAATGGGCTAAATGCCCCAATTAAAGGACACAGACTGACAAATTGGATAAAGAATCATGACCCATCAGTGTGCTGTATTCAGGAGACCTATCTCATGTGCAAAGACACACATAGGCTCAAAATAAAGGGATGGAGGAAGATCTACCAAGCAAATGGAAAGCAAATAAAAGCAGGGGTTGCAATCGTGGTCACTGATAAAACAGACTTTAAAACAACAAAGATCAAAAGAGACAAAGAAGGCCATTACATAATGGTAAAGGGATCAATTCAACAAGAAGAGCTAACTATCCTAAATATATATGCACCCAATACAGGAGCACCCAGATTCATAAAGCCAGTTCTTAGAGACCTACAAAGAGACTTAGCCTCCCACACAATAATAATGGGAGATTTTAGCACCCCACTCTCCATATTAGACAGATTAATGAGATAGAAAATTAACAAGGATATCCAGGACTTGAACTCAGCTCTGCACCAAGCAGACCTAATAGACATCTACAGAACTCTCCAACCCAAATCAACAGAATATACATTCTTCCCAGCACCACATCACACTTATTCTAAAATTGACCACATAATTGGAAGTAAAGCACTCTTCAGCAAATGTAAAAGGACAGAAATAACAACAAACTGTTTCTCAGATCACAGTGCAATCAAATTAGAACTCAGGATTAAGAAACTCTCTCAAAACTGCACAGCTACATGGAAACTGAACAACCTGCTCCTGAATGACTACTGGGTACATAAAGAAATGAAGGTGGAAATAAATATGTTCTTTGAAACCAACAAGAACAAAGACACAATGTACCAGAATCTCTGGGAGACATTTAAAGCAGTGTGTAGAGGGAAATCTATAGCACTAAATGCCCACAAGAGAAAGCAGGAGAGATCTAAAATCGAAACCGTAACATCACAATTAAAATAACTAGAGAAGCAAGAGCAAACACATTCAAAAGCTAGCAGAAGACAAGAAATAAGTCAAGATCGGAGCAGAACTGAAGGAGATAGAGACACAAAAAACCCTTCAAAAAATCAATGAATCCAGGAGCTGGTTTTTTGAAAAGATCAACAAAGTTGATAGACCACTAGCAAGACTAATAAAGAAGAAAAGAGAGAAGAATCAAATAGACGCAATAAAAAATAAAAAAGGGGATATCACCACCGATTCCACAGAAATACAAACTACCATCAGAGAATACTATAAACACTTTTATGCAAATAAACTAGAAAATCTAGAAGAAATGGACAAATTCCTGGACACATATGCCCTCCCAAGTCTAAACCAAGAAGAAGTTGAATCCCTGAATAGACCAATAACAGGCTCTGAAAGAGAGGCAATAATTAATAGCCTACTGACCAAAAAAAGTCCAGGACCAGATGGATACACAGCCGAATTCTACCAGAGTTACAAAGAGGAGTTGGTGCCATTCCTTCTGAAACTATTCCAATCAATCAAAAAAGAGGGAATCCTCCCTAACTCATTTTATGAGGCCAGCGTCATCCTGATACCAAAGCCTGGTAGAGACACAACAAAAAAGAATTTTAGAACAATATCCCTGATGAACATCGGTGCAAAAATCCTCAATAAAATACTGGCAAACCGAATCCAGCAGCACATCACAAAGTTTATTCACCACGATCAAGTCAGCTTCATCCCTGGGATGCAAGGCTGGTTCAACATATGCAAATCAATAAACGTAATCCATCACATAAACAGAACCAAAAACAAAAACCACATGATTATCTCAATAGTTGCAGAAAAGGCCTTTGACAAAATTCAACAGCTTTTCATGCTAAAAACTCTCAATAAATTAGGTATTGATGGAACGTATCTCAACATAAGAGCTATTTATAAAAAATCCACAGCCAATATCGTACTGAATGGGCAAAAACTGGAAGCATTCCCATTGAAAACCAGCACAAGACAAGCATGACCTCTCTCACCACCCCTATTCAACATTGTATTGGAAGTTCTGGCCAGGGCAATCAGGCAAGAGAAAGAAATAAAGCGTATTCAATTAGGCAAAGAGGAAGTCAAATTGTCTCTGTTTGCAGATGACATAATTGTATATTTAGAAAACCCTATTGTCTCAGCCCAAAATCTTCTTAAGCTGATAAGCAACTTCAGCAAAGTCTCAGGATACAAAATCAATGTGCAAAAATCACAAGCATTCCTATAGAGCAACAACAGACAGAGAGCCAAATCATGAGTGAACTCCCATTCACAATTACTACAAAGAGAATAAAATACCTAGGAATCCAACTTACAAGGGATGTGAAGGACTTCTTCAAGGAGGACTACAAACCACTGCTCAATGAAATAAAAGAGGACACAAACAAATGGAAGAACATTCCATGCTCATGGATAGGAAGAATCAATATCGTGAAAATGGCCATATTGCCCAAGGTAATTTATAGATTCAATGCCATCCCCATCAAGCTACCAATGACTTTCTTCACAGAATTGGAAAAAACTACTTTAAAGTTCATCTGGAACCAAAAAAGAACCTGCATAGCCAAGACAATCCTAACCAAAAACAATAAAGCTGGAGGCATCATGCTACCTGACTTCAAACTATACTACAAGGCTACAGTAACCAAAACAGTGTGGTACTGGTACCAAAACAGAGATATAGACCAATGGAACAGAACAGAGCCCTCAGAAATAACACCACACATCTACAACTATCTGATCTTTGACAAATCTGACAAAAACAAGCCTTGAGGAAAGGATTCCCTATTTAATAAATGGTGCTGGGAAAACTGGCTAGCCATATATAGAAAGCTGAAACTGGATCCCTTCCTTACACTTTATACAAAAATTAACTCAAGATGGATTAAAGACTTTAATGTAAGACCTAAAACCACAAAAACCCTAGAAGAAAACCTAGGCAATACCATTCAGGAGATAGGCATAGGCAAAGACTTCATGACTAAAATACCAAAAGCAATGGCAACAAAAGCCAAAATTGACAAGTGGGATCTATTTAAACTAAAGAGCTGCACAGCAAAAGAAACTCTCATCAGAGTGAACAGGCAACCTACAGAATGGGAGAACATTTTTGCAATCTATCCATCTGACAAAGGGCTAATATCCAGAATCTACAAAGAATTTAAACAACTGTACAAGAAAAAAACAAGCAACCCCATCAAAAAGTGGGCAAAATATATGAACAGACACTTGTCTAAAGAAGGTATTTATGCAGCCAACAGACACATGAAAAAATGCTCATCATCACTGGTCATCAGAGAAATGCAAATCTAAACCACAGTGAGATACCATCTCACACCAGTTAGAATGGCGATCATTAAAAAGTCAGGAAACAACAAATGCTGGAGAGGATTTGGAGAAATAGGAATGCTTTTACACTGTTGGTGGGAGTGTAAATTAGTTCAAGCATTGTGGAAGACAGTGTGGCGATTCCTCAAGGATCTAGTACTAGAAATACCATTTGACCCAGCAACCCCATTACTGGGTATATCCCCAAAGGATTATAAATCATGCTACTATAAAGACACATGCACACATATGTTTATAGCGGCACTATTCACAATAGCAAAGACTTGGAACCAACCCAAATGTCCATTAATAATAGACTGGATAACGAAAATGTGGCACATATACACCATGGAATACTATGCAGCCATAAAAAAGGATGAGTTCATGTCCTTTGCAGGGACATGGATGAAGCTGGAAACCATCATTCTCAGCAAAATTTCACAAGGACAGAAAACCAAACACCACATGTTCTCAAAGTGGGAGTTGAACAATGAGAACACATGGACACAGGGAGGGGAACATCACACACTGAGGCCTGTTAGGGAGTGGGGGGCTGGGGGAGGTATAGCGTTAAGAGAAATAGCTAATGTAAATGACGAGTTGATTGGTGCAGCAAACCAACATGGCACATGTATACATATGTAACAAACCTGCACATTGTGTACATGTACCCTAGAACTTAAAGTATAATAATAATAAAAAAAGAAACTCCTGCAAGCTTTGGGAAGCCACAGAACGCATGGCAGGATTTCAACTTGTCAGCTAATGGCATTGTAAATATCACTGATTATTCTCTTTGTTTATAAAAGAGCAGTATTAACAACTCAATCAACCAGCTAACTGAAAGGAGAAGTGATAGAATGGGTGACTTGCTGCATTATCGAAGCTTTGCGTAGTGGCTCAGAACCTGTTCAGAGAACACTTTTCCTAATGAGCAAAGTGTCAAACCCTAATAGCTGGTTGATTTGGATATGATAATCAGAACTGAAATAATTAAAGGAATTGTTAATTTTAAAAACCCTGATTAGGGGTCAGGATAAGACTTGGAAGAGATCTGTAATGACTGTGCTTTTGGGCAATGTGCTTGCCTAACATAATGGGTTATCTATTAGTTGCCATTGTCACACTTCCTTTGGTGTTGGAAGTGCATAGTGACTTCAATATTTAAAAAATAGAAGGATACTATTTGTCAATGAAATCACAGGTAATCTTTTTAAGGTGTTAAATTCAGGAGTATGTGTGGGGGGTTGTGGTGTGGGAGCAGTGGCAAGACATAACAGTATGGCATATGGAAGTAAGTCTTTTGTTCCAGAGTGATCTTGCCTTGCACATGCTTGCTAATTAACTTTCCTATCCTGTTTGATCCATTTGGCAGGAATACCACACACATAGGTCAAAGCCAATCTAGAAAGAGGGAGGACTAAGAGAGGCATTTTAGTACTTAACAAGAGTGATTCTTCAATTTTTGGGGAAAGGGTAAGAAAAGCACTCTTTCTATTTCTCTTGTCTTTCAGTGAGTTTGATAGGAGTAACTTTTGTTGGTTTTCCTAGTCAGTCTCTGGAAGCAGCGTATTTAAAGCTGTGCTTAATACAGTGCATGCCACACAGTAGGAACTCAAGAACAATTTGTTGAGAAAATGGAGGTGGTATGAAATGTACAATAAGACAAATGGT
Source organism: Nomascus leucogenys (assembly GCF_006542625.1). NCBI lineage: Eukaryota > Metazoa > Chordata > Mammalia > Primates > Hylobatidae > Nomascus > Nomascus leucogenys. Next base: position 123,513,190 of record NC_044406.1, read on the forward strand.
CTATGGACTTATCTGAAATGAAGAAAATCAATGGGAAGTCCATGGACTCTCATCCTGCATTGACATGTTTTCAAGATATGGATATGGGTGTGAACAGCGCTACTTGTCTAGAAAAACTGCAGTCTAGGCATGGTACCTATAGCTTTCACTTGCTAGGGTAAATGGAACTGATCATATGAGTAATGTAGTGTTTTTTGGCTCATGTTGGACACTGGACCTATTTCATTAAAATGTTAATCACCAGACCCTTTGAAATAACCCATCTTGGGCTCATTTGTTTTTTGGGAAACTGATCCATTTAAAAATAGCATAGATTCTTAGCTTCAAATCATAGACTTTCTGTCATATATAAAGGTAGATATAACCAATTCATCATCATATCAATTCAATCATCCATTCATTTATTCAACATACATTAGACATCTACAATGGATGAGTTATTGTGCTAAGAGCAGTGGGATAATTTCCTAAGGGCAGAAAGGTTGTTTAGTTTTTCTACATTGCATCCCTAACATCTAGCATAATATATAGAATATACAGCATATATTTAACTGATTCTTGATGACAAATGAATGAATAAATAAGAGAGAGGACAGATACATACAGAAGTAATTATGCCAGACAAAGTAAAAAAAGTGGTATAATCTACATATTGTGAGCACCAAGGGAAAGACGCAATTAACTCCCCCTTAGGTGAAATTGGTCAAGAAAGGCTTCCAGTAGAAGATAACATTTGAATTAGTAAGATAGGACAAACACATACACACATGTAAACACACACACACACACACACAAACACACAGTAGGGAGGGCATTCCAGGCTATAGTAACATCACACAGGTTGTAGCAGTGTTAAGGTGTATGCCATGTTTTGGGAATGGTGAGAGTGCGGGGTGATTGGAAGAGCATGGTGATGGATGGGGCTCAAAAAGATGAGCAATGGCAAATCACAGAATGCTCCAAATGTCCTACTAAGATAGTTGTGGACCATTGAAGGTTTTAGAATGATAAGATTCAATCTACTAACCAAGGCTTTATTAAGCATCCATTAAGTGCCTATATTGTATTGTAAGGAGGACATCCCTTTACATAATACTGTTTGGATTTGCAGATAACTGTCATTTCCTTTAGCAAGGGTGTCCTGCCCTAAGTTCATAGCACTCTATATTTTCCTTATCATCACATTTATTACAGCATAATGTAATTGCTTGTTTAGTTTTTACTTTTCTCCACTGGGCTGAGAGCTTACTGAGGGCTGGAACAATATCTACCTTGTTCATCATTTAATCCCAGTGCCCAGAACAGTCTCTGGCATGTATAATAATAGGTATTCAGTAAACACATGTTGAATAAACAAATAAATGAACAAGTAAATTAATCATACAGTTAGTTTGATGTATGTGCAAAATACAGAGGGACCCTTTATTGAACATTTCTACTGTAAGATGGAGGGAATTTATTTATGAGATTGGGGAGTCTGTGTCTGTTAAAGATAAAAGGTCCTGAGAAAGAACAGGTTTCTGTGCATCTGTGCAATACTGGGAATTTAGTTACAAGTCAAGAATTTCTATGTATTTAGTGTTAGGATTTCTCCAGGATCTTTTTTTTTGTTTTTGTTTTTGTTTTGGAGACAGGAACTTATTCTGTCACCCAGGTTGGAGTGCAGTGGCACAATCATGGCTCACTGTAGCCTCAAACTCCCTCTGGGATTCTTTAAGTCACAGGGTTGGCAGAGGAGACTTTGGTGGATATGTGTTTATCTCTAAGATGGTGAGATGATATCATGACAACAAGATTTGCAGTCTTTCAGGAAGTTATTTTTTGAGGATAGATTTGTTTGGCAAGTTACAAGGGACAATTCAATTGGACTAGTGTAACTTTGAAGTATGGTGCATCAATGCAATAGTGACCTATGCAAAGTATAGGAGCCCCGTAAATATTTGTAGAGCCAGTGAATATTTGTTGAATGCCTACGTTAATGTGTTGTGGCAGTTTGTATTTTGCAGGATGGTCCCATACACATATTTATTGCATCTTTTTGGCTGTTGGAGAGGTACAGTCTCTGTTCTTTCATCTTGAAACTGAGTGAATCTGTAACTGCCTGCACCAGTAAAATACAGCAGAAATGAAGCTATGTGAATTCTGGCTAGGTCAGAAAAGATGACAGTATGGCTTCTCTCTCTCTCTCTCTCTTCCTCTCTTTCGGAAGGATCATTTGTTTAACTCAGCCACTGTGTTGTGAAAAATGCCAACATTTCCAATGAAGAGACCACATGGAGAAACATGTAGAGAGGAACCAAGGCCCTTAGCTGATAGCCAGCATTAGCCATCAAGCATGTGAATGAATGAACCTTCAGATGATTCCTGCTCTCTGTCGTTGAGTCTTCCACTTGTGACCCCAGACATGGTAGAGGAGATATAAGCCATCTTCACTGTGCCTGTTTGGATTCCTGAGTCACAGAAACTGTGAAAGATAAGTGATTATTGTTGCTTTAAGCCACTATGTTTTGTGGTAATTTGTTACTCAGTGATAGATAATGAATACACTTGTACTTGGTAGACTGGAATGGCGACTTGTAATATATTTTTTTTAAAGTCATAGATTCATTAGAAAACTTTATGAAAACTAAAGTGACTTCCATGACCCCCACATTCTGGTGTTCATACCCATGTATAATCTCCTTCTCTTAGGTGTGGGCAGGACATTTGGCTTGCTTATAACCAATAGAATATGGCAAAGGCTTTGAGCTGTCACTTCAGTGATTATGTTACCTTATATAAGACTTTCTCTTGCTAGCAGACTCACTCTAGGGTCTTGCTTTCCTGGTTGGTTTTGATGAACCAAGCTGCCATGAATCTTACAACCACAAGGAAATGAATTCTGCTAACAACCAGAGTGAACTTGTAAGCAGACCCCAGTTGAGCCTGAAGATGAGAACAGAGGCCTAGCTCACACTTTGATGGCAGTGTCACAGAGAACATTGCTAAGCCATGCATAGACTTACTGACCCACATAAACTGTGAGATAATAAATGTATGTGTTGTTTTAAGCCATTACAATTGTGCTAATTTGTTATACAGCATAGAAAACGAACACAAAAGTGATGGATCCTCTCCAAGAAAAATGTAGAGACTCACATATACATAGAATTCTTATGCAATATTTTTGGATGTTGATGGACCCCTGATTTCCATGAATGGTGCCTAGTTTAAGAACCACTGCTCTAGAATGTTTGTCCTGCAGTAACATGCAGAAGAGTGCAATGCCTAGAAAATTTCCTTTGTAATGTTTTGTATTAAATATTTTATTTACCTGCTTAACTGTTCAGTATCTTATCACTGAGTATTTTCCACTTGAAGATTGAATTTCTCTTCTGCATCTTTGGAGGTAGATCATTGGAACAGCATCATATTATTTTTCCAGTCATAGAAGAAATCCACTCTCAGTCACTTTCCCCACCTCCCACTCCTCTCTTTCAGGAGAAAAAACTAGGTGGAAGATCAGCAGACATCAGTAAACAGTAGACAAACAGGAACAGTAGGTAGAGTGATGCTAATGAGTTAATTATTGCATGGATACTAATGAATACAACTCAGTAAATGGTTTACATTTTTTTCTATTTTTCCTTGGGAAGTTAAATTTAAGATAAAGTTATTTCTTTTGATCATAATTGAAATGCAATGCAAATAAAAATCTTTATTCTAACCTCACTGTTAAAGCAAGTATTTACTCTCTTTTTTCATTAATAATTGCTATGCTCTAATAAAATTAGAGGATGTAGAAAATAATACTTATTAAGAATTCTTTAACACTGGCATGCAAACATCCTCATTAAAGCCAGTGATCTATGTTTTGTTGCTTGGATAAATGTCTGTATTCTTGTCTTTTATTCTTACAATCTATTTCTTTGCTGAAGAAGCACAATAAAGCTCTGACAGTGTCAACTCCCATTTTTGATGATACTTAAAGGAAGGACACATTTCTCTCTAAGGGCAAAATGGGATTGTAATGGGAGCTCCAAAGTAGTTAGAGGCATAGTATATAATGACTTTCTGCCTTCAGATACCCTTCATTTATTCTGCGAACATCAACTCAGGGAAGGTGACAAGCAAGTATCTATATGGCTCCCTGGAACCAGCTTCTGCACTAGGAATATCTGGCTTGTGGAGATATCCATGTCTGCCCCACACATCCCTCCCATACATAGGGAAGGCAACTTGCATCTCGGCAAGGTGTGGATGGCATAGAAGAGTTCACTTGCTTGCTTGGTAAATGACAGTGACACAAGTTGCATGCAGGCATGCCAACTGACTTAATCTTTCTCTACCTTCCCAATCACAATTTGGCTTTGCCTATTTATTTTTGTAGATACCATTAAAAGGAATACCATAGCTGATGTTATATCAGACCCAATTACCTAGTGAACTGCTTCTATTTTTTTTTTCTTTCATGCTGTGGCATTTCCTTTTCCCTGAAAACACTCTTTCACTCAGTCTAGCAATTAACTGCTTGAACAGTATAATAAGGAAGCAATTAAGAGGTGACAGAGAAAAATTAACACTCCATTTCACATTAAAGACTAAGTGAGTATCCTTGCCATTGTGAGTTAAATGTGTCTTTGAAAACCTGTAGTTTGGATGTATTTTCCTTTTGAATAAGGAGCCTAGCTCCATGTTTTTTGTCTAGCATCCCAATCTGAAAATGGATGATAACTAATTGGGTGCTGTCTGCTTAAACAGGCTATATTAATTGCAGTTTGTTCTCCTGTAAGTGTCAAGGAAAACAAAATCTTTGTAATGTGTAGGCATAATGTACGGCTGCCTTCATTTGAATATGCAGGCCATGTCCTAGTGCAAATAAAGCAAACTCCTAGATGCAATGTTGCCATGGCAGGCAGCATTTGCATAATAAATAACAGCTATCATGAGACTTTCTTTATGAAGTTATCTGTTGTGTTGTCAGCTGTAAGGGCCTCTACTAAAGCAGCCAATATTGAGGAAGTAGAGTGTGTTTTGCTTGCAAATGCAACACCCCAACCCAAGTCACTGTCAAGAATACATGATTTTAGTGTTGCTGGCTAAATGGGATGGATTGTGTTAAGTACGTACATGGAATACATGGTGAGCTATATCAACACACATCCAAAGGATGACAAGAATATGACTTAACCCCAAGACATTTGGTTGGATTAAGTCAGGAACATATCAATAGCTTACTCTCCGTGCCATGGTCTTTCAGCACAATAGTGATATGCGCGATCTTATTCCTCTGTCACTTAAGCCTGGGTCAAACAAGTTAGAAAATTCCTCTTATTTCTGGCTATAGGGATTGGAATCTCATTTATAGTGGGGGTGGTTTTCAAAAGCTTTATCCTGTGAGGTTTATTCTCATAATATCTTAAGGCTACTAGCACTTTTCTGATGCTTATTTGGAGGCTTTCTTGAGGGCACTGGGTGAATTTACTTTTAGTTAGTATTAGCACAGGAGACTGGCAAAAAAGTCAGGTTATTTTCATATTGACTATTTCTTTCTTTCCTTTCCCTCTTTCAGAAACCCTTCTTGACTGCGTATTCTCTGGGTCTCAGAAGGATGGAAGTTTAATTGTGTGTAAGTGTGTGTGTGTGTTTCCCAATCTTTAACTGCCGTTCATGGAATGAGATCAATAAGAGCCTTAACTTGCATGGATTTACACATCCTACCTATTTCTTTGGCCCAGAGGAGATACTATAGTTTTATTCCTGATGGGGTTAAGAACGTTCTTCCCAAAATATGGCATCTTGGCATGTTGAATATTTTAAACTGAAGGAATTTGAGAAATGGCAGGTGCAATTAGGACTCTGACCTTCCCCTGAAGTAGGTCATAAGACCCTCATGTGATAAGTGCCCTTCTTATACCTGGAGGAAAGGAACATATTTTTTCTCCCAAGACAGAGGGAAATAGAGAATAATATGCGTGAAGAGGCCTTGCTAAGTTTTCCTAAGTTTAGTACTCTTAGCTCATACCTCTTTCTGTCGGATCACATTTTTCCATGACTTTCTACTCTTCATCAAACCCAGCGTAAAAACGCTCAGGTTTAACTTTTTCCTTAGGTCTTCATTTCCTTATGAAAGTTCTTATATTAGGTAAAACTTATATTAAACATATTTGTATGCTCTTCTCTTGTTACTCAGCCATTTGTTACAGCGACCCAGCCAAGAACCAAAAAGAGTAAGAATGAATTTTTCTTCCCCTACATTCCCATCGAAAGAAATCACAGCCACCACCATCACTTTTGCTACTACTTATTGTGCACCTACTAGGCACCTGACACTGTGGTTAAGTGATTTTGTGTACCTTATTTCATTTAACCCTTACAATTCTCATAGTTTTTATTTTAAGCCTGAGAAAACTGAGGTTCAATGTCCTTCAGTAACTTAGTAAGGGTCACAAAGCTTGGCGGAGCCAGGATTTGAATGTTGTGCTATTTCGCTGCAAATCTTGTGCTCTTTTTCACCACACTTAGTGCCCGTGCCCCAAGGGTAGGATTTTAAGAACTGAGCATTAATGAAACCATCTTTAAACAATGCTATTTTAATGACTACAAGAAGCACCGTACTTTTTTTTCCCTCAGGCCAGTGAAAACAGCAATATTCATGACTGTAAAAGAAAGGTGCAACAAATCTGGAGCTGATTCTCACCTCTTTATAGCCTGACTTATAAGGGTAAATAAGTTAGAAAGAAGCCTGCTCTAGATGGAGGCATAATAGGTTGTCTTTTATTTCCTCCAAAAAGGAGAAAAAACCGACAGCAAAACTTCAACAACTCATTTTCAACTTTTAAGAGCTCAGAAAGGTAGACTAAGCTATTAAAGATTATTTATTATCTTTTAAAAAATGTTTTATCATCTTAAAATTTCTTTGCTCATATGAGAACTTGCTGTTCAGGTGTCTTTATAGAGCAATTTTTGTAGCCAAGTTAGACGTCTTAAAATAATGACTATAATGGAAACTGGGCGTGAGGTGGCTACAGCATTAGCTAAAGGGCACCATTAGAATATGCTGTATTATAGAAAATAAACACTTGGGTACTTCAGCTTTTAAAATGAAATCCTTAAAAGCAAGGCTACTGTGACAAATGCAGTAATAATATTTAATAATTGTGAAGAGAGTGGTGAAAATGGCAAAAGTGACCAATCGTTTGGAGAACCTGAAAAGGTTATGTAGTTAAGATCTCTCCTGCTCCTTCCAGAAGGATTTAAGTATGAAAAATAATTTCCTGCAGCTTAGTTCTCTTTACCTTCTTTGTAGTTCTCATTATTTCTGATCTGCTGTCTTATGAACCACGGCTTGGGAGGCAAGGTTTTACTTCTTTTTAATATTTCTCTTAAATGAACATGTCCTTCAAGTTACATAATTGCCTATCCAATCAAGTCATTCTTGGATTATTCAAGTTTCTCTACTCTGCCCATTGATGGAGTTATATTACCAAAGAGCCTAACTATTCTTTTACTCTTGAAAGTAAATCTTTGCAAAAATAAAATCATGATTCTTTTTCATTGCTCTGACAACAGGTCAGGTTTTTTTTGGTGTGAAGCAGTAACAAATTTGCTCAATTATTAATATGTACCTGTGCTCTTTTACTGTTAGTGGATTGCGCAGCATTTTCTCAAGTCTACATAATGCCTACATTCTGGGCTCTCTCACAACCGCATCTCAATAAATTCTTCAAAAAAGTAATTACAGCAGCACTCATTTGGTACATTGCTACCTTATCAGGAACTTGCACAAAGAAGTTCTTCATCTGTTCACCAAGAGGATAAGTGGAGATAGGGAGGATGAAAGAGAGAGTTTATGTAACATATTTCAAGTAACCTCACTCATGTCAGAGACCCAAGTACTGTGTGTATATTGAACTTTAAAAATATGTACATAATTACTTTCCTTCAGAAAGTATGGGAACTGTGCAAAATTTTCAAAGGAGAGAAAGGCCAGGATTCTGTGACAAGGTTGCCTCCATGAATTCCAAAAGATGGGAGCTGGATGGGACATGACTCTTTGTGTACCCTAATGCTCTCTAAATGGGAGAGACTTTCTTTTTGGTATTTGTTCCTGTCTACTCTCCAATCTGCTGCTCATGGCAATACAGGCAGATCCTAAGTCTCTCAGTTCTTTTCACCTTCTCTGCCTGACTCTGGAGATACCAGGCTTTCTAAAGTTCATCACATCCATCACCCCAGAAAAAGAAACAATAGGTTCTCCAAGAAATTCTATCCACCAGCATCCCTAAACGTTTCTTAATTTGTCAAAAACATTGCAGCCAATGCACTAAGGCAATCATTTACCATGGCATTTTCTGCCAAACAGGTCCATTGCCACTACCTAAGACATAAAAACAGAGTTCCCAAACACTTTCAGAATGAAGTTCTCTTTTTAGAAATGTCAGGTGATCTGGTGATTGATAAAGTACAAAACAACTAAATACAACCATAAATGAAGAGTGCTTTTAGCTGGAATTTTGTTTTATGACTTGCAAAGGGATAGACATTAATTTGAGAAATGAAAAACAGTGGCAAATAGTGATGCATATGTCTGTGAGACACATTATATATATTGTCTGCATGTAATGCATGATGAGTATTCCAAAGTCCCTGGTCCTTAGGCTTGGGATCATTAGATTAAAGGAGTTTTCCTCTGTAGTAGAAAACTGGGAGGCGCTCCTGTCCTTTTGTTCTCTTGAATGCCACTCACCTCTAGTGGTCAATATCCCTTGTGTCTCTCCAGCAGTTTACAGAAAAAACTGTACTTCAGGGCATGGTGACCGTTGTCAAACCCAAATATAATATAGACGGATACATTTGTAATTTACCAATTTTCTATGGCTGGATTTTAAAAAAAATTGACTTCTCGATTTCTATTTTCTTCAGCTGCTAGTAGAAAGAAGAAGCCAGATCCTTTCTACTGACTTTCTCCATAGTCATCTACCTGCCTTACTTCCTTCACCCACCTCCCTCTGCACCCTGCATCCTGCACCAATGCTGGTAACTTTCTTTCCTAAATCCCACACTCTTTAGCTTGTCCCCAGCCTGGGACGAGTTCCATGACCTTTTTCTCCCCATGACTTTCCAGACAGAGCTTAATCCTTTCAGACACTCCTCTTTCTTAATCAGATACCTTAAAAAGTGCCTCTCGGCCGGGTGCGGTGGCTCACGCTTGTAATCTCAGCACTTTGGGAGGCCGAGGCAGGAAGATCACTTGAGGTCGGGAGTTCAAGACCAGCCTGACCAACATGGAGAAACCCCGTCTCTACTAAAAATACAAAATTAGCTGGTCGTGGTGGCGCATGCCTTAATCCCAGCTACTCGGGAGGCTGAGGTAGGAGAATCGCTTGAACCTGGGAGGTGGAGGTTGCAGTGATCCGAGATTGTGCCATTGTACTCCAGCCTGGACAAGAAGAGTGAAACTCTGTCAAAAAAAAAAAAAAAAAAAAGGAAGAAAGAAAGTGCTTCTCATTGTACTGGAAACATCTCTGTTCAGTCCCCATGGGGTGAGGGTGAGAGGGCAATATAAGGCAGAGGAGGAGAAAGCCTTCATACTTCTACCCTAGAGCCATCTTTCTGACCCTCAGATGTCTTCTTCCCCTTTGTTCTCTTTCCTGCCAGTCAAATTCTATCTCATTACAGATGAATGTTTTCAAGCGCCCACATTTACATATAACATCTATAAGACAACTTTAATTGTCTACTAGAAAAATGGAGGATAATTACTTTTCACATATAATTGAAAATGGGGGTTGTTCATCACACACATGAAAACTTCAATCAATTATTTGTAATTCGTCTTTGGTCCTCACATCAGCACCTTGCTGAAGCCCTGTGTTGAATGTGAACATCACTTACCTTGTCAAATAACTTTCTGGTGATGTTTTTGTATTCATTATGTAATCCCTGGGACCAGTATAGAATATTTAGCTTTCTAATTCTGATGCTTCCAGTAAAGCCTTATAGGGAGCTAAAGCAGAATTAAAAACACAAGTAGTAAAGACTTCAGATAGAAAGGCAAAATGCCAAGGGGAAAACCAGAGTTAACTGGTCTCTGTGCCCTTACAGAATCCTATGTTGTATTATCACAGAGCTTGAGAATATCTTCACATTTTAGAGCTGGGTGAAACTGAGATCATATAATCTCACATTTTAATTTTACAAGTGGAGAAACTGAGGCCTGGAGAGAGAAAACTCACCTCAAGTCATGTGCTAGTCAGTAGCAAAAACAGGATGCAATTCCCAGATATCAGTCTCTCGACTGTAGGGATGTAGGGGCCTTTCTCCTACTGTCATGCAAATGCAGGAAACAAGGTACTAAGTATAGCTAAAAATTAACACTAGAGATGTGGGTTAAATTATACAATTAATTTCAACACTCTTATTGTCCCAACACAGCAAAAATAAAGAACACAGAAGGAAAAAAAAATAAATAGCAGGTTTGTTACTTACAGCCACTAATACTTGCTTCTGTACAAAAGTGTTTCTTTAGATTTGTAACCCCAGATCTAATCCAGAAGCACAGCATGTGTCAGTTTGCACTGTGTCATGTGACATAAAGCTTCTTAATATAACCTGAGTCAGAGTGACATTTCTATTGCTCTGTACTGCAGTAGAAAGAAATAACAGTTCTTTCTCAGGTGGGTAATTATCTCTGTCAGTTGATATTGTTTTGCTATTTGCAGGTAGAAATGGAAAGTAGGTATGTTCTTGAGAGTGCATCTTTAAGAGAAATACCAAGATAAGAAACTTGTGAGAAATATATTTGATAGGGTCACAGAAGTTCAGGCAACATAAATGAAAGAAAACATTATGTTTAATGAAAGATGTATGTTTACCTTGAGAAGCAGTCTGATTGGATTGCAAAGAATAAAAAACTTATATAGGAAACAATCTTAATAAAGTGAGATTGTAATTGCAAGCTAAGAGGAGCTAGTTGAAAGTAAAGGGCAAATGTCTAAGCCTTCCTTATAAAGATATACATAAGGAATTTACTGGAACATAGAAAGATAAATGGTTTGATAGGAAAAAAAGTCATTAACATTAACAGCACACACTTACTTATAGTGTAAACATTACTTGAAGCACTTTATGTGTCTTAAGTCTTTTATTCATCACAACTACTGTATAAGGCAGCTACTAATTTTTTTTTTTTTTTGGGGGATGGAGTCTCACTCTGTTGCCCAGGCTGGAGTGCTGCAGTGGCATAATCTTGGCTCACTGCAACCTCCGCCTCACGGGTTCAAGTGATTCTCCTGCCTCAGCCTCCTGAGTAACTGGGACTACAGGCATGTGCCACCACGCTAGGCTAATTTTTTGTATTTTTAGTAGAGACGGGGTTTCACCGTATTAGCCAGGATGGTCTCGATCTCCTGACCCCATGATCCGCCCTCCCCGCAAAGTGCTGGGATTATAGGTGTGAGCCACCACGCCCAGCCAAGGCAGCTACTATTATACTAATTTTACAGATGAGGAAGCTGAAGCCTGAGAGGTTAGGCGTCTTAGTTTGGAGGGCTACTGTAACAAAGTACCACAAACTGGGTGGGCTACACAATGGGAATTTATTGTCTCATGGTCTTTCAGTCTAAAAGTCTGTGATCAAGGGATTGGCAGAGTAGGTTTCTCCACAAAGCTATGAGGAAAGAATCTGTTTCAAGCCTCTATCCTTGGCTTGTAGATAGCCATCTTTTTCCTATATCTCTTCACATTGTCTTCCTTTCATGCATGTCTGTCTCTCTCCCCAACTTTCTCCTTTTTACGAGGATATCAGTCATATTGGATTAGAGCTCACTGTAATTTTAACTTGATTATTTCTGTAAATATCCCATCTCCAAATAAAGTCACACTTCAATGTACTGGGGGTTAGGATTTCAAAATATGAATTGGGAAGTGGGTGCAACTCAACCCGTAACACTGAGTCATGGGTCTAAAGTCACTAGTAAGAGGAGAAGTTGCAATTCAAAATCAGGCAGTCTGCTCCAAACCAGTACTTTACAGCATCACTCAATTTTGACATTAATATCAATATCAGTTTTATGCCAAGTGGAAAAAAATCTTGAGAAATCTGTGAGGCCTGATGATGTAAACATGTTTCCTTTTAATCCAAAAGTGACTTAAGTAAGATTGAAACAAGGCAATGGTCATATCTAGAACAATATCTGATGAAAATTATCACCTGGGAGTCAAGAGTGAGACTGACTTTCCTTCCTTGATTGATCTCCCATTATCTATTACACAAAGTCGTCACTCTAAACACAATAATTGCCTTGCACTGAACGCTTTTACCAACACTTTTCCATTTTGTCCTAGCCCATTTGTGATGCTGTAACAAAATACTCCAGACTGGGCAATTTATGAACAACAGAAATGTATTCTTTCCCAGATCTAGAGTCTGGAAAGCCCAAGATCAAGGGGCCAACAGGTTTGGTGTCTGGTGAGGACCACATCTCTGCTTCTAAGATGACGACTTGAACACTGCATCCTCAAATGCTGTGTTCTCACATGGCAGAAGGAACAGAAAGGCAAGAGGGGACAAATGCTGTGACTTCACATAGCAGAAAAGCAGAAGGGCAAAACAGGACTAGTTAGTTCCCTGCAGCCCTTTTATAAGGTCACTAATCCTATTCATGAGGGCTCTGCCTTCATGAATAAATTACCTCCCAAAGGCTCCACCTCTTAATACTATGACATTGGCGTTTAAGGTTCAACATAAAAATTTTGGAGGGACACATACATTCTAACCATAGCACACCTCTAGGTTTTTACCTCTGCTGTTCTTTCTATTTTGAATGCTTTCAACAACCACTGGTGAATTTTTTTGAATCCTTTGGAGCCTATCTCAAACCTCATTTATCTCTTGGGATTCCCAACCGTATGTGATCCTTCCCTCTTTTGAACTCAGAAAGCTATCGTAGCACTTCATATCATATAATGCTTCTTAAGACACTTACTTTTATGAACTGAATGTTCATGTCTCCCTAAAATTCATAGGTTGAAATCCTAACCCACAACATGATAGTATCTAGAAGTGGGGCCTTTGAGAGATATTAGGTAATGAGGATGAAGCTCTCATGAATGAGATTATAAGAAGAGATATGGGAGCTTGCTGTCACTCTTTGCTTCCCACCATGTGAGGACACAGCAAGAAGATAGTCAGATATGAACTTGGAAGGCTCTCACCAGACACCAAATCTGCCAGGACCTTGATCTTGGACTCTTCAGCCTCCAGAACTGTGAGAAATAAATGTTGATGTTTTAGCCACCCAGTATATGGTATTTTTGTTATAGCAGCCTGAGCTGAATAAGACACTTAACATATCTGTGCATCTTAACCTTTTAATCTTGCCTTCCTTCCATCCACACACTCTTACTATAACACCTTTCATCACCCCTGGTGATTCTGATGTGAAGAGGAAAGGCCTGTGACCCTCTAAACAGTATGTTAAAATTGTCATGTAGAAATGACACTGGAAGGGTAAACAGTGTCATTTCAAAGCCCTTATCCTAAACTAAATATCCCACATTATCATGCGGCTCAATTATTTCAAATAGTGCACATTATAAACTTGAAATATTTTTCTTTGTAACGACAACAAATGGCATCAGCAACGAACTCCTTCATTTCAAATATCCTAAAAGCCTTTCTTGGGAGGAGGATATCTTCTGGTTGATAAGCCCTGTAAACTTTGAGTTATCTCTTCACTTGATTTATTCACCATCAGTCTCGGAGCTCCTTGAGAGAATAATATTGCCTTTTTTTAAAAGCATTTATGTCCCTTACAGTTACCAGCATAGGGCCTTGCACATAGTAAGTGTTGAAGAAATGTTGGTTGAACATTTGACACACCATCCTTAGATTTCCTGATGAGGAGCCATAATTTTTATAGTTCCTCATCAAGAAATCTAAGGATGGTGTGTCAAAAAATCTGTAATGTATTATTTCCTATAAATAGAACGGTTTAAATTCCCAGTGGCATGGATTGATACTTCCCTGAGGCAAAACTTGCAACTCCACATGTTCACACTGAGATATTCTTGCTTAAATAACTGAGATTAAAAACTGAACCAAACTACCCTGGAGGGTGAGGCAGGAGAAAAGCTTGAACCCAGGAGGTGGAGGTTGCAGTGAGCTGAGATCACGCCATTGCACTCCAGCCTGGGTGACAGAGCGAGGCTCCATCTCAAAAAACAAAAAACTGGACCATGGCATGAACCAAAATAACAACTTGTGTTTGAATTCATGAGTCAGGTCTAGCCTAGTCATTTAAGTCACATATTGCAATGTCTTCCAGAGGAATGGTCAGGACTGGTTGTGTTTAACTACAAGTACATGGAACATAAACCAATACATTCATCTGTTGATTGAGTCAATGGTTGATTGATTCTTAGGCAGCTGTGAGTATATGGGGGATAAAGGTGGGGTTATGGGAGGACTATTAGAATGACCTGTGGAGCATTGCAAGTTAAACCCACATGCAGACATGTTCTACCCCTTGAGAGTATGCCATACTGCAGAATGAGAACACGCTAGAGAAGTAATATCAGAATTTTGAGAGCAGGAGCTAGGGTTTCATAGCCCAGATGAAAAGGTTGAAAAAATTTCCCATGGATTCTGATACCATCCTCACTGCATGCTTCCTGTGAGGACCACTGTTGTAAGACAAGCTGAGGAGTGAATGCTGTACCAATGGATTGTTTGCCCACACTCTACAAGGATTAGGCTGTTGTTTGTTTTGGCCCACCCATGCATATGATCTGGGCCACAAACAGGGCAGCTGCATATGTTTGTGCAGGTACTCACCGCACAAGGGCTCCAGGTGAAGGTGGTGAATGGGGGCTGAAATTTAGTCCATGCTCTACACTATTTACTCTACATTGTGTCTAGATCTCTACATCTTTAGACCTAATGGTGGTCTAACTCACTTACAAGAGGAAGTATTTAGGTTCTGGTGTTTTTTATTTGTTTATTCATTCATAATTTTTATATTTCTAGAGGCTGTGTGAACTCCAAATACTTTTCTTCATAGCATCTTGAAATTCCTAATAAAGAGCATGTTTGTAGTGAATCAGAATACTCATTTAATTATATATCAGGCTCTGTATTGAACATTGAGGGTAAGATGCAATCCCAACTCTCAAGGGACTTCTAAACCAATGAAGAAAGCAGAGAAATAATCACACCACGATAGGAAGTGTAAGAAGTGCCAAGACAAAGAGTTAACATGGAGGTTTTGAGAGCATCAAGGAGGAGCCCCAACCCTGACTGTTTCTGGTGTGTGTGGCATGCATATATGCATGCTGGGGAAAGGACTGTGAGGCTTCCCTGACGGGAGAGGAGGATTGAGTTGAGTCTTGAAGGAGGAGGAGGAGTTCAGATAACACTTCAAATATAAAAGTGAGGTGGAGAGGAGCCTTACAAGCCAGAGAGATCTACAATTGGCCTTCCATATCCACGGGTATGAGTACTTCAACTATGGATCAAAAATACTTGAAGCTGGCACGGTGCCTCGCACCTGTAGTCCAAACTACTTAGAGGCTGAAGAGAGAGGATCACTTGAGTTTGAGGCTGCAGTGACCTATGATTGTGCCACTTCACTCCAGCCTAGGCAATAGAGAGAGACCCTGTATCTAAAAAAGTATATTTATATATATACATATATATTAAAAAATAATAATACAACAATAAAATACAAATAAAAATATAGCCTAAAGCATTCACATTGTACTAGACATAAGTAATCTAGAAATGATTTATGTATATGGGAGGTAATGTATAGGTTATATACAAATATTACACCATTTTATATAAGGTACTTGAGCATTTGTGGATTTTGATATCTGAGGAGGGGTCCTACAACTAATCTCCCACAAATACCGAGGGATGAATATATCTGAAAACAGAAAGACCTTACAGAATCTAAAGAGCGTACGTGTGTGCATGTGCATGCGTGTGTGTGCATTGGAAGGGGGTTGTTGGGGATTGATGATGAGAGTCAAACTTGAAGAGGTTTGTGAGGGTGTGAAGGAATAGGGAACTACAGCAGGGTTATAAGCAGGGGGAAGAGGGAACTTTGCTGCTGCTGCTCTGTGGGTAGTGGATTAGAGTGAAGACAAGTCTGAAGGTAAGGAGATGGGTTAGAGAGTTGTAAGAGTAATCCAGGTGACAGCCAATGAGTGCTTCCATTAGAGCAGGGGTCAGCAAACTCCAGCCCATGGGCTAAATCTGGCCCACCATCTGATTTTGTAAATAAGGTTTTATTGGAACACAGCCATTCCCATTAATTTATGCATTATCAATGGTAACTTTTGCTTTACAATAGCAGAGTTGAATAGTTGTTACAGAGACCATATGGCCCACATAATCTAAAATATTTACTACCTGGGGCTTTACAGGAAAAATTGGCCAACATCTAAAACAGAGCAATTATTAGGAATAAAGAGAAGTAGATGATTCTAGGCATATAACAGATGGACTATTTTCCTTGTATTTATTTACTTCTTATTTATTAACATTTTCAAATGCAGAAAAAGAGCGAGAATAGTATAGTGAGTATCCATCATCTAAATTTATCATTTATGTATATTTTTCTATATATGCATCACCTATTTTTCCCTGAGGGATATAATATACCTTACAGATATTTAACCCATAAATACTTCCATATGAATCTCTAAAAATATTTAAGAATATTTACTCATATAATAATAAACTTTATACAAAATTAATATTAATTTCCTAATATCATTTAATAATCATCAATTTTCAATTTTCTGAGTTCCATAAATGCTTTTTCTAGATTGTTTGCTTCAACCAGGTTGAGAATCTAATTTAATAAGAAAAATAGGCCAAGTGCAGTGGCTCACACCTGTAATCCCAGCTCTTTGGGAGGCCGAGGAGGGTGGATCACGAGGTCAGGAGTTTGAGACCAGCCTGGCCAGCATAATGAAACCCTGTATCTACTAAAAAAATACAAAAAAATTAGACGAGCATGGTGGAGTGCACCTGTAATCCCAGCTACTCAGGAGGCTGAGGCAGGAGAATTGCTTGAACCTGGGAGGTGGAAGTTGCAGTGAGCCAAGACCACGCCACTGTACTCCAGCCTGGGCAACAGAGTGAAACTCTATCTATAAAAAAAAAAAAAAATGAAAGAAAAAGAAAACCTGTATAGAACTTTTATTAATTTTCTTATGTGGGACTCATGATGCAAATGGGTTTCAAGAACTAGTTCCTTGAAAACACATAGCAACCTTGAGAAATATATATTAATATCCTTTCCATTTTACAGACATAAACTTCAGTACTCAGATAAGTTACTTTCTTCAAATTACATGGCTACTAAATAGCAGAGCCTGGATCTGCACCCAGGACTGTCTTTTTTAAGTACTATGCGTTATACTGTATGCTTAAAAAAAACTTTGTGCCTAATTGTGAGTTGTGAAGGATAGAGTAGAAATTAAAGATGAGGGCCGGGCACGGTGGCTCACGCCTGTAATCCCAGCACCTTGGGAGGCCGAGGCAGGCAGATCATGAGGTCAGGAGTTCGAGACCAGCCTGACCAGCATGGTGAAACCCCGTCTCTACTAAAAATACAAAAAATTAGCTGGGCATGGTGGCACGCACCTGTAGTCCCAGCTACTCAGGAGGCTGAGGCAGGAGAATTGCTTGAATCCAGCAGGCGGAGGTTGCAGTGAGCCAGGATGGTGTAAATGCACTCCAGCCTGGGTGACAGAGTGAGACTCCATCACACAAAAAATAGAAATTAAAGATGAAGTCCACAGTTTTGGATTAGAGACTCAATGAAAGAGGTAATTCATTGCTTTTGGTGTTTTAGACATGAAGTCCTTGCCCACGCCTATGTCCTGAATGGTATTGCCTAGGTTTTCTTGTAGGATTTTAATGGTTTTAGGTCTAACATATAAGTCTTTAATCCATCTTGAATTAATTTTTGTATAAGGTGTAAGGAAGGGATCCAGTTTCAGCTTCTACATATGGCTAGCCAGTTTTCCCAGCACCATTTATTAAATAGGGAATCCTTTCCCCATTTCTTGTTTTTGTCAGGTTTGCAAAGATCAGATAGTTGTAGCTATGTGGCATCATTTCTGAGGGCTCTGTTCTGTTCCATTGATCTATGTCTCTGTTGTGGTACCAGTACCATGCTGTTTTGGTTACTGTAGCCTTGTAGTATAGTTTAAAGTCCGGTAGCGGGATGCCTCCAGCTTTGTTCTTTTGGCTTAGGATTGACTTGGCGATGCGGGCTCTTTTTTGGTTCCATATGAACTTTAAAGTAGTTTTTTCCAATTCTGTGAAGAAAGTCATTGGTAGCTTGATGGGGATGGCATTGAATCTATAAATTACCTTGGGCAGTATGGCCATTTTCACGATATTGATTCTTCCAACCCATGGGCATGGAATGTTCTTCCATTTGTTTGTATCCTCTTTTATTTCATTGAGCAGTGGTTTGTAGTTCTCCTTGAAGAGGTCCTTCACATCCCTTGTAAGTTGGATTCCTAGGTATTTTATTCTCTTTGAAGCAATTGTGAATGGGAGTTCACTCATGATTTGGCTCTCTGTTTGTCTGTTATTGGTGTACAAGAATGCTTGTGATTTTTGTACATTAATTTTGTATCCTGAGACTTCGCTGAAGTTGCTAATCAGCTTAAGGAGATTTTGGGCTGAGACAATGGGGTTTTCTAGATATACAATCATGTCATCTGCAAACAGGGACAATTTGACTTCCTCTTTTCCTAATTGAATACCTTTTATTTCCTTCTCCTGCCTGATTGCTCTGGCCAGAACTTCCAGCACTATGTTGAACAGGAGCGGTGAGAGAGGGCATCCCTGTCTTGTGCCAGTTTTCAGAGGGAATGCTTCCAGTTTTTGCCCATTCAGTATGATATTGGCTGTGGGTTTGTCGTAGATAGCTCTTATTATTTTGAGATACGTCCCATCAATACCTAATTTATTGAGAGTTTTTAGCATGAAGGGTTGTTGAATTTTGTCAAAGGCCTTTTCTGCATCTATTGAGATAATCATGTGGTTTTTGTCTTTGGTTCTGTTTATATGTTGGATTACATTTATTGATTTGCGTATGTTGAACCAGCCTTGCATCCCAGGGATGAAGCCCACTTGATCATGGTGGATAAGCTTTTTGATGTGCTGCTGGATTCGGTTTGCCAGTATTTTATTGAGGATTTTTGCATCAATGTTCATCAAGGATATTGGTGTAAAATTCTCTTTTTTGGTTATGTCTCTGCCAGGTTTTGGTATCAGGACGATGCTGGCTTCATAAAATGTGTTAGGGAGGATTCCTTCTTTTTCTATCGATTGGAATAGTTTCAGAAGGAATGGTACCAGTTCCTCCTTGTACCTCTGGTAGAATTCGGCTGTGAATCCATCAGGTCCTGGACTCTTTTTGGTTGGTAAGCTATTGATTATTGCAATCGACAAATGGGATCTCATTAAACTAAAGAGCTTCTGCACAGCAAAAGAAACTATCATCAGAATGAACAGGCAACCTACAGAATGGGAGAAAATTTTTGCAACCTACTTATCTGACAAAGGGCTAATATCCAGAATCTATAACGAACTCAAACAAATTTACAAGAAAAAAACAAACAACCCCATCAAAAAGTGGGCAGAGGACATGAACAGACACTTCTCAAAAGAAGACATTTATGCAGCCAGAAAACACATGAAGAAATGCTCATCATCACTGGCCATCAGAGAAATGCAAATCAAAACCACAGTGAGATACCATCTCACACCAGTTAGAATGGCCATCATTAAAAAATCAGGAAACAACAGGTGCTGGAGAGGATGTGGAGAAATAGGAACACTTTTACACTGTTGGTGGGACTGTAAACTAGTTCAACCATTGTGGAAGTCAGTGTGGCGATTCCTCAGGGATCTCGAACTAGAAATACCATTTGACCCAGCCATCCCATTACTGGGTATATACCCAAAGGACTATAAATCATGCTGCTATAAAGACACATGCACACGTATGTTTATTGCGGCACTATTCACAATAGCAAAGAGTTGGAACCAACCCAAATGTCCAACAACGATAGACTGGATTAAGAAATGTGGCACCTATACACCATGGAATACTATGCAGCATAAAAAATGATGAGTTCGTGTCCTTGTAGGGACATGGATGAAACTGGAAAACATCATCTAGTAAACTATCGCAAGAAAAAAACCAAAACCGCATGTTTCATCATAGTGGGAATGAACAATGAGAACCATGGACACAGGAAAATCACACTCCGGGATGTTGGGGGGGGAGGGGAGGGACAGCATTAGAGATAACCAATGCAAATGACGATAATGGTGCAGAAATCAACATGACATGATACATATGTAACAAACTGCACATTGTGCACATGTACCCTAAAACCTAAAGTATAAAATTAAAAAAAAAAAAAAAAAAAAAAAAAAGTAATTCAGAAAAAAGTGCAGTTTTGAGGGCCAATGATAGATTCAGTTTTGAAACATTTGAGTTTGAAGTGCAGATGTGATATCAATATAAGTTTTAGAAGGAGCTCTTAGGGGCAGGATGAGAACAAATTGTTAGACAGCAAGGATGGAAGCAAGGAGACTAGCTAGGAGGCCACTACTGTGCTCATAATGACAAATGGTGGGCTCTGGACTAGTAGGGTGGAGTTAGAGAGAAATGGATGGCATCTGTATGGCACTGTAGTTCCATTTGGTTAGATGGGGAACACTGGGAGAAGAAAATCAAGACAAAGTGAGCGTGAATAGGGTGTGAAGCATGAAGCAGAGGGTGATGAAAGGAGGCTGGGGAAATCGGCAATAGCAGTCATGAGTTTAGACTTTGTTATAAGGACAGTGGGAAGGTATTGACAGGTTTTAAGGAAGGATTTATGGTTTGACAGATTCACCCTGGCTTCTCTATGAAAAGTGGATAAGACAGGGCAGGAGTGGAGGCAGATAGACCATTTAAATAATGGTTGCAGTGCTCCAAGTGAGGAAAGACAAGGCCCTGAACTAGAGCAATGCCAGAGCATGTGGAGAGGAAGGAACAGTTACAAGAGGTGTTAAGGCAATATAAACAAAAGGTGCCATGAAAGAGGACTGTGGCAGTTGAACAAAATGGCCACAGTTCTCGGACACTCCTCTCATTGATAGGTGGGATCCTCTCCTTAAATCTACGTGTGCTTGTAGCTACTTTGACTCATACAGTATGACAGAAGTGATACTAGGTAACTTCTGAGACTTGATCATAAAAGGCCAAACCACTCTATCTTGTTCTCTGAAGCAGTTGCTCTTGGAGTGCTGAGCTGCCATGTAAAAAGACAGACTACCCTGAGACCAATATGCTGGAGAGGACTCAGGTAGCCTTTCTTAGGGATAGCCCCAGCTGAACCTGTCCTACAGCCATTTCAGCCCAGGCCTAAGACATGTGAGTGATGAAGCCATCTTGGAAGTGAACTCTCCAGCCCTCAGGGGTTGTGGCCCCCAGCTGTTCATGTTACCCCACCAGTCAGTTGAATCAAGGAGCTGAGCCTCCAGCCTCAGGAAGTAGAGAAGAGATGACCCTGCTGTGTCTGTTCCAAATTCTGGATGCACAGAGTCCATGACCATAAGAAAATGATTTCTGTTTAATGCCACTAAGTTGTGAGATTGTTAGCAACACAGCTATCAATAATTAGAACAGAGCTGAACATAAGATATATAAGATATGGTCTTTGCCTCCTAGGAGTTTATAATCTAAGGAGGCACATGAGAAAAATATACACACAAAAAATTATTAGAAATATGTTAATGTTTGCATAAAGCATGTGCAACAAAAATGCTGTGCAAAAGCAATTAAGAATAACAATGGCTAACTTTATGCTAGTGTTCTCTAGGTATTTTATATATTAAATGAATAAGGTCTCATGCATTTACTCCTCAAAATAGGCCTATCAGACATAGCCACTTATTGAGCCTGTTTTCAGATAAGAAAAACTAAGACTGATAGAGAGGATAAGTAACTTACCTTACTTAACAACTTGCACACATATACTTGGCTTCCAGAGTTTTTCTTAGAGTAACTCTAAGGCCTGTCACTGTTTTTAGCTAGGGGATATTAGCGTTGGCTAATGGGGGAAGCTGAGAACATGTATTCATATAGCCCATGCTATCTCCTGTAGAAAAGTTTAGATTGGTCTTTCATTGACAGGGTATTATGGAAAAATTCAATCTTCAGTGTGATTTCATTAATTATACCAAGTCACCAAAATTCTTTCTTTCTTCTTTTCTGTTGCATGGATTGCCTCTTCACATTTCTTGTCTATCTTTAGTTAAAACTCCATATTTTCTTTCAGAACGAACTTCATCTCGTGGTCCTCAGTTTCTACATTGATGCAAAAAATGAATGGAGGGTTTTCCCGACACCAGAATCCTGCAGCTACAAAGCAGCAGCAGCATCTTAGGGATCCTAAAGAGAAAGGCACTTTGAGATTGTTCCATGCATCTCCTCTTGCTGGATTATGTCCACTAACCTGCCTTTCTGGAACATTGGTCCCTGATCTTGAATTTGATTCTTATTCTTGGCCTAAAAATACTGCTCAACCTGAGCAGACTCATTACTTTATTGCTGTTGCTGCTCAACAATCTTTTACTTTATTGAATTGGATGTCCTAGGACACTCCTGCCAGTAACCATTTTAAACTCTCCTGCTGTCTCACACTTGTAATTCCACCCCTCATCTCCTCCTGTATGATGACATGACCTTCCTCTTTTACCTCTTCAGTATGTCTCCCCACATCCCTGGCCTCTCTTTGCTTCCCACTCATCTGAGAGGAAGATGCGATTCTGCTCTCAGAGGTTCCCTATCCCCCGGTGCTCTTAAAGCCCTTGTGTTTCACCACTTTTCAAAATTGTGCTGCTCCAGTGACCTCCTTCATCAGCTATCTTCAGTCTCTCCTGAAAAAAGAACAAGTCTCCTCTTTTTTTTTTTTTTTTGTTTGAGACGGAGTCTCGCTCTGTCACCCAGGCTGCAGTGCAGTGTTGCGATCTCCGCTGGCTGCAAGCTCCGCCTCCCGGGCTCACGCCATTCTCCTGCCTCAGCCTCTGAAGTAGCTGGGACTGCAGGCGCCCGCCACCACGCCCGGAGAATTTTTTGTATTTTCAGTAGAGACGGGGTTTCACCGTGTTAGCCAGGATGGTCTCGATCTCCTGACCTCATGATCCACCCGCCTCGGCCTTCCAAAGTGCTGGGATTACAGGCGTGAGCCACCGCGCCTGGCCAAGTCTCCTCTTTTTTTTCTTTCCAGCCCCCTGCCCCAAACCCAGGTCTCCTCTTTTTTGAAGAAGACAAGCAATCGCATTTTTCTTTGATCCCACTCCCCAAGTTAGTCATAGGTTTATTTTTCTCATTCTCTCTCAACCTCTTTTAGCCTATGTTGCCTGTTTATTCCCTCCCGCTCCATACCCCCTTGCAACATGATTCCTGAGCACTCTCCTCTATTTGTACAATCTGAGTTACCATGACCTCCCAAACTCCAGTTACAGCAGTCCTTACTGCCTTGAGCTTCTCATCAGCTTCTCGAGCACTGGTGCCCTCTCCTGAAAACTCTGTCTGTTCTTATAAATCTGGGACTTAGAAGAAGACTCATTCTCCTTCTGTGCCAATGACATCACCTTCTATAGTTCCTTTGCTGCCTTTTCCCTGCTTTTAGATACACCTAACCGTGGCCATTTCCTGAGATTCCATTCTAGGCCCACTGTAGATGATATAGAACCTGTCTTCCCGAGGGACATTTTCACTGAGTTGTTCCCCCTGTAACAACTCCAAATCAACATATGTGAAACGTTGTCCTCCCTAAAACTACTTCTCTTCTTAAAAATGACTCTGAACTTTAGAGTCACCTTTGACTTTTTCCTCTTTCTGCCACCAATTATGTACTTGAGGTACAGAAACCCAGGCTAATATTAGCATAAGAAAAAGTAATTAGGAGGGCCCACCTGCCACACATACACACAAGTCACGTAGTGCATTTTCAGAACCAAATATAAGTGATTTGGGGGTTATTTACTGTTACAGCATAATGCATGCTCAGGCTTAGATTATTGAGAGTGTACATTAACAGCCCCTTCCAGAGTTATTGCCTGGCATCCTAATAGGGTTATATTGTGGAACAGCCATTTTATTTAATGGTTTAAAATTTGGGATCCTCCTTTCTTCTAACCCAGAAGAAAGCAGTGATCAAACCATGTTAATTGATGTGTTTTGATCAAGAAGAAACCAAGGTTAGTATGAGGCTTATTTCCGCAGTACTAAGTGGAAGAGTCAACACATCAGTCTTTTCGAGCCCACCACAGAACTCTCATTTCCATTCTTCTATCCAACAACTGACACTCTAAGTAGCTCAGATTCAAATGCAAATGCAAGCACAAGAATGCAACACACTTTGAAATCAATAACATCGTTTTGTCAGGCAATTCATTTAGTATTTCTAAAAACCAGTGAAGTTTAAAAAACAAGGGAGTTGAAAGCTTACTCTCCTGTTCCTCAAGTTTTAATGAGCCTATTCCTCACTCTGGGACAGAGAAGCCCTCATTATAACTTGTCAATAGAACATTAGCACCCAAGATGGAGGGAGCCCTATGATCCTAGTTAATTTTCTTTCTTTCTTTCTTTTTTTTTTTTTTTTTCCATCTGGATATGGTTGAAAAATCTTCTAATGGGAAAACTGTCCATTTATTTGAACACTTTTCTAAATCATAGATTCATCTACTTAAGAATAGGATGTGACTCTTACCATGTTGGTAAAGACGGTTTTGACTGAGACTTTCTCTGCTGGGATATTATGCATTCATAAATGATATGCAGCCTTCGTCTCTCTCAAATGAGCTCCGTGGGACTGCATAGAGACATTGCAGGCTGCACACTGAGCACTCTGTGCTGCCTGAGCACTTTTGTGCCCCCTCTCTCCCATACTGTACCTTAGCCTTCCAAATGAGAAAATCAGATTCAAGTTTCCATTTTAAGAAGAGGCTTTTGGAGCTAGAGATAAACACAGGGGGAGATTGAGTGGGGATAGTAACCTGACTTCCCCTTTGTATAACTGCATCTGTTTCACTTGATGCAGCAGCCCTTGAAACCATGAGCAAATGTGAGACAAAGAAAAGTGCAAGTCGCCCTTGTTTTCTTTGCTGTGCCTGATAGGTGGCCTCATATGCCGCCATGTTATCCAAGTTAGGTTTTGTTGTTTTTAATTACCTGGTCTCATTGATCATTACGTATTGTCAAGATGTAAAGTTTTAGAAAAAAAATACGTTCCCACTTTTTGTTTCCATCTTCAGTGCAGCCCCCAATTCAGGTCAATCTAGTGTGTGTAATAAACCCTTTAATCAGATAATACTCTTTCACTCCCCAGATCCTTCACTGCACTCCCAAGAGCCGAGCCTCGTATTCAAATCTGAATGAATCAGGTTCTGATTCAGTCTCTTCAGGAGAATTGTCTGAGAGATCTCTAGAACCTGAACTGGATGTCGCGATTTATTTCCAAAAGTTGTTCACAGTAGTAAAACAGTTCCAGAGACTTGAACTTTCATGGTGTTTCGGATTCTACCAACAGCCCTATTTGGTTTCATTTCTAGGATGGTTATAAAATCCAATAGATTTGGCTACAGTGCATTTATTTCAGCACACAAATATTCAGTTCCATAGACCTTTTTACTAACACCCATATGCATCAAGCATTGTGCTTGGCACAAGGGATACAAAGAGAAAATACATATTCTTTAGGAAAATTGTATTTTGTCAAAAAGGAAATATTCGTGAACAAAAAATTAAACACTGAAATGTGGTAAGTACTCAAACAGAAGGAAAACTGAAAACCTGAGTGACTGACAAACAACACAGGGTTGTCTTCTCTCAAATTATTTTCTTTTCCTTTAGTTCTTTTTATCTTCATTGATTTTAGACAATTTCAGGTCAGAACCCTTTACGACTTGTGTCTTGGCAACAGAAATCTCTGTATAACAAAATGATCATCACACTTCATGCATCACTTTTTAATCATCACTAGCCTGCTTAGTGATACAATATTCTGCACTACAAAATTGGATTCTGTTTGTTACATGCGCAGAGGTTTCTTGGTCCTAAGGAGGCCCCAGGCTCAGCAAGGTGCTCTCTATTAAAGTTTAAAATACAGCCTGGCAGGATACTTAAGAACACTCTCTTGACTTGGTACTTTCTTCTTCTTTGCCTCATTCTAGAAGCAAGATGACAAAGGGGCTTTATAGTCAGACAGCTCTGAGTTAGAATTCTGATTCTGATTCTTGCTACTGTGTAGCTCTGAACAAGTTACTTTGTCCATCAGTTTCTGACTCCGTAAAATGGAAATAATAATAGTCCATAATTTCCAAGGATATTGTGAGATTTAAATGAGCCAATGTATGCAGAGAGTTTAGCATTGTGCCTGAGGCATACTAAGTGCCCAGCATATATTAGCTCTTATATTCATCATTCAGTGTCCTTGCTTAAGAAAATATACAAATGAAAACAGTATCTAGGTTCCAGTCCTGGCTATGGAGCTAGCTAGCCCCATGACTCTGAGTAAGCTGCTAGGGCTCATGTTTCCATCTGCATAATAATGGCAGTTTTAGTAGATGACTTTCAATGTCCCTTTTAGTGCTAAGAGTCTATGTTTGGCCTGTTGCTTGGAGTGACATTGTGAGCTCCTGGGCATGACAGTCATACTGGATGTCCTGCAGGGCCTAGAAGCACCCTACTTCCTGTGCAGTATAAAGATAATGCTCGGCTTCCAAAAAGAGGTTCCAAAGGCAGTAAAAATGTCCCAGAAGATCTGGTAATGATTTGTTACCCAGAGTTTTAAATGGAATATGTAACTGCTGAGGAGTCCAAGTCTTCTATTAACCCCATAGGGGTTCTCTTAACTGTGTAGAACTAAAGAGATTGTCATTCAAAAGAGATCTTAATTCTAGGGTTTATTCAGTTATGCTTCTTTTTTCTCTAGCATAGATGTTGAAAATGAAAAAAAAAAGATCAAGCATTTTGTCATTACTGTTCAAAATTTCTGTGAACTTGTTAACCCTATGGTATTCTCAGAAGCATTTTAGTGCTCATTACAAAACTACCTTGCATTTTTATTACACCTTGAATATAAGCAACTCAAAACTCTTTATAGACATCATGAAATCTCACCCTATCTCTGAGCAATTTCTCTGCGAAGAAGCCAGCCCCATGTCATCCATGAATTAAATTAGCCACTTTATTCTACTAGCCATAGTGGATCCCATCCCAATCATACTTATCTCTTTATTGCCAACACTACTTGATGTTGTTGGAATTTCCATGAGGTCTGAGGCAAAGGGTCTTGTACATTAGGAATCTATTTGATGGCACTACTCTGTGGGATTCCTTCTATCTGCCAAAGTCAGGGTGAGCTAACCTTTTTTTGGCTTTTTAAAGGACGTACATGAAACAAAAGCTGGGTAGGGTCTGAGGGCCCCCAAGGGAATTATATTATTCTACTTTTACAATTCATCCCATGGAGATGACTTCCACACAGTGGTGTTCATATAGTGAAATGAATAACTGAGTGGTTGTGTGAGAACAGCTCTGGAAGGATACTAGTTTCAAACCAGTTATTCCAAGGCTGTGTCCTGTGTATACATCGAGTCTGACTGAATTCAGTTTTATTTCTTTTTTTTTCAAAGCTACTTCCAGCCAACAACCAGGATCTCGTGATCAAATGGTTGTCACAGCCTCAAGATTCAGCCTAGCCTACCATTTCACTTTCTCCATGGCCATGCCCCATACTCACACTCCATACCCTAAGTGGACTGAACTTTTGGTTTCTAGAATAAGTTACATTTTCTAAACAACTTGGGGGACACACACACACACACACACACGCACATACACATGCACACTCTGTGAATACTCATAGTTTAGGTCTCAACTTAAATGCCACTCCAGGAAATCTTTCTCTCCCATAATCCTGGTTAACCAGTCTGGTCTGTGCTCTCAGGGTAGCCTGTCCTTTTACCAAACTTAGCACTTACCACACTGTGTAATTAATTACTTTATTGTTTCTTCCATTTGACATGCAAGCACTCTGAAAGTAAGGATGTGGTTTACTCAACTTTCTGTTGTGCCACTCATGCTTAGTAAAAATGTGCCACAATTGTTTGTTGAACAGATGAATAAATTGATTGGGCATTTTAATTTCAAATGTTTATTCTGGCATTTCACAGCCTCATCAAATATCACAAGCTTTGTTAGATAATAGCCCATATGTGTGTAATTGAGTTTTTTATAAACCATACCTACAGAATCCTGGTCTTTTGGGGCCTTTATATTCTAATTGCATTACCATGAATGTATAGTACAAATATTTTGATTTTTATTCCTTCTACTTCAAGGCTGAAACGTATCCTCTGTTTAAATGGTAATGATACTAAATGGTTGCATATCTACTTTAGATTCCAACTAATTTGCCAGGGAAATCATAGAAACTATCCACTAAATGTCTTGTATTATGTAAACATATCTCCCAATATAAAAAATTCATATGAACATTAATAAATTCCTCACTTCACTACTATTACCACTGCATGCTTTCTGATGAATGTAAAGATGCTTGTATTTATATGATGATAAGCTGTATTTACTATTAGCTTTGTTGTCTTGGAGTTGACTCCTGAATTTCTAGAATGAAGACACATTGAACTTGTTTCCAAATCTAAAGGAATATCTGCTCATCCAGTTATTACAAGTATCCGTGTTTGTGGATATGGGGGCAGCTATAATATTCAATGGAGAAAATGTAAATAGAAATGGATAAAAATATAAACTCTGAACCATATGCTTATCATCCATCCAAACCAGTCCTCGCAAGAGAGGAAAGAAGAATATCTGCATTGCTGTCTGCTCAGCTGGACGAACAGACCTGACTTTCTATGCCTGTTACTCTTCATTTAAACCTATTAAAATTCTAACTATCTTTTAAATTTATATCAAATGTATCTGCACTAACAGCCCCCACCACCACCATGGAAAGGGATGTCAGTTCCACAAAGGAGCTCTGAGCTCACCTAATTCAGTGGTTCTCAACTTTACTTACATGTTAGAATCACCCAGGGCACTTTGTGCACATGTACCCTAGAACTTAAAGTAAAATAATAAATAAAATAAAAATAAATTAAAAAAAGAAAATACTAAAGCCTAGGCCTCAAATGAAATCAATTTAATCAGAATCTCTTGGTCTGAGGTACATCGGGGTGTTTCAAACTGTGCCAGGTGATTTTGAGATGCAACCAAAGTTTTTAGCCACTGCCCCAAAAGTTCAGTGTGGCTGCAGCATAGAGGTTGAAGGGTAGGGGTGGTGGCAAGGAGGAGAGGTTAGAAATATTGGTAAGGCTCAGCTTTGCAGGCCTTATAATCCATCCCATAGAGTTTGGCTTTTTTTTTTTTAATTTTATTTCATTATTATTATACTTTAAGTTTTAGGGTACATGTGCACAATGTGCAGGTTTGTTACATATGTATACATGTGCCATGTTGGTGTGCTGCACCCATTAACTCGTCATTTAGCATTAGGTATATCTCCTAATGCTGTCCCTCCCCACTCCCCCCAAGAGTTTGGATTTTATCCTAGAGGCCATGAGAGTCAAAAAGGGGTTTTTCCTGGGAAGTAACATAGTCAGTTTGGTGTTCAAGAAATTAAAGTCCCTTCATTTCTCAGAGCTTTCTTTTAATCATCTGCATCTCTTTGAGAATTTGAAGAAGGCCATAGGCCACAGGCCACTGTTGACTTCTGCAATGATGGGAATATTCCATGTTTTCACCAGCCAATGAAATAGCCACACCTGGATATCATTAGTCATCTGTAAAATGCAGTGACTGGACTAGATGACTTCCAATATCCCTTCTCATGTAACAGAAAATTATTGGCAGGGTCATCATTTCTAACCTAGAATGCCTACTGTAAACAGATGCTTTACATCTTCCCCTAAATATAGGCCTTTGCAGAATATAGTGTTTCTTTTAGAGGGCAGGCTTTCTGAGGGGATTTTTTAGAGGGGATGACTGCTAACAACCAGCTTCTGCCTCACCGAGGAATTGACCTCGATGGAATGGAGGGCCCGTTAATTAGCAAAGCCTTGCAGGCCAAAGCTAACAGAAAGGTTTTTCCTTACTCTCGAAAGAGAGACTGGCAGTTGTGGGAAACTAGGCCTAGGCCCTTCCCTGCCCTTGCAAGTACGGGTCAAGAATCCAACATGGGTATTTGTTGAGTTGAATTGAATTGAGCACTGCTTGTTAAAATTATACTTGAGGCCGGGCGCGGTGGCTCACGCCTATAATCCCAGCACTTTGGGAGGCCGAGGTGGGTGGATCACAAGGTCAGGAGATCGAGACCATCCTGGCTAACGCGATGAAACCCCGTCTCTGCTAAAAATACAAAAAATTAGCCGGGCGTAGTGGCGGGCCCCTGTAGTCCCAGCTACTCGGGAGGCTGAGGCAGGAGAATGGCGTGAACCCATGAGGCGGAGCTTGCAGTGAGCAGATATTGCGCCACTGCACTCCAGCCTGGGCGACAGAGCAAGACTCTGTCTCAAAAAAAAAAAAAATAAATAAAATAAAATAAAATTATACTTGAAATAATTGTAAGGAGACAGGGCTTTATTTTCTGACTCTAGTTCTTGGTTATATCATGGGTAAATGAGGCTCCCAGAAATGTGACCTCTGGATGCAGCATATAGTAAATATGCATACACATAAATATACTTAGAAAGACATTTAGCCATTTATTATTTTGATTTTTCAAAGGGCTAAGGAGACATTACCATCTGAAATAGTGTAAACTGAATCTGGTTCAGCTGTTTTCAGTGGCATTGCAGGTCACTATTCTTTATCGTAATAATGCCCATCATTGCCTTACGTTGCAGAAATAGTCTGCTTGATAGGTATCAATGGTGCTCATCAGCCACTGCTTGGGCAGGGGCAGACTTCCTCTTGATACAGAGGGAGACATGCATGTGGACCCAGCTTAGAACATGTTCCAGAAATCCACACCATATGCATTTAAGGGCTGGAGTCCTATCTTCCCTTCTCCAGCCAGTGTCAGCTTCTTTATCCTCTTTCTGATTCATAGAAAACCAGCACATCTGTTTGAAATTGTATTTACTTTGCATTGTCATTTGGAAGAAAAGGTTGCTGCTAATGAAGCTGGTGAATTAATATGGATTACTTGGGAGTGAATATGATGGATACTCTCAACAAACACCTGCACCATTAAAAGCAATTTTCTGAGACCAAATGCTGTTTTAGGGGAGATAGAAGCTACTATAATTGAAGTCTTGGGGAAATGTCACCCTTTATGCCTTCCCTTGCACAGAAATCATCACATGTTGTTATGTTGAGGTAAGCATAAAATTTCAATTACATTTTGGAATCTGAAAATGAGAATGCCCTACTTTGCACCCACTTAATTCTCTGGCCATATCAGCTGTTTAGCCCTTCCTTTCCTCAGCAAGAAAGCATTAGGGATTAAAAAAAAGAAATCACCAAAAACAAGAAATCTTAATCCATGTAATTACTCTAATTGGCTAATAGGAGTCTTTTCTCAATAGCAGATAATTCTTTGCAGTTTACGGACACGTGTGTACATGTTAAAAAGATTCAGTAAATGGAGTTCACTTTCCTGTCTCTCACAACATGGATGGGCAGGAAACATGGCTCAAATTCTTGGCAAAGAGATGCAGCCCTTAAATTTTCCTCCAAACAATTTATTTTTTTAAGTTCTCCTTCACTTGTTTGTTGAGATGATGGTTAATGAAGTATTCATTGATGGCAGTGTCACTAATAAAACATAAACTGGGATTTACATACGATTCATATGCTTGAAGGAGGCAGCAGTGTGAGCTGGTGCGTGTTTCCAGCTGTTTTCTTGTCATTAGCTTTTAATTTCAACAGCTACCTACTTGGGCCACCCCTCTCTTTTCTCAGCTCAGGTATTTGTGCTGTTAGTGTGATTGTCAGTCCTGTTCTGCTTGAAAGGTTTCAGTGTATGTTGCTATGGTTACAGGTGCCAGAATTGGAAAGAAATGAAGGGGGTATCAGAGGTTTGATGTAGCTGTGATGAGGGCTTAGTGCTAAAATGTTAGCTATTACTTTGGCGGATTCTATGTTATTTGACAATGAATCCATTTTAATAGAATATTTAAATGCATTCTTGAATATATGGCACATGAAAATGGAAATATGAATAACTGGATTTAAAGTAAATAAATATTTTAAAACAGTTTTGAGTACATACCGTATGGGACACTTGGGAACTAAGTGAACACTGTTAGTGTAATATGCAGTATCACCTAAGTAATGTGGGCAATTTCATTAGCTCTCTGTGTCTCCTCTGAATGTCAGTGCCTTCTCGTTTTCTCTTTATTTGTTCTCTTCTTTTCCTCAACAGCAGAATGAATTTTTTTTTTTTTTTTTTGAGACGGAATCTCTCTCTGTCGCCCAGGCTGGAGTGCAATGGTGCCATCTCGGCTCACTGCAAGCTCCGCCTCCCAGGTTCACGCCATTCTCCTGCCTCAGCCTCGCGAGTAGCTGGGACTACAGGCGCCCGCCACCAAGCCCGGCTAATTTTTTTGTATTTTTAGTAGAGACGGGGTTTCACCATGTTAGCCAGGATGGTCTCGATCTCCTGACCTCGTGATCTGCCCGCCTCGGCCTCCCAAAGTGCTGGGATTACAGGCGTGAGCCACCGCGCTCGGCAGCAGAATGAAATTTTATAAATTTGGTAATAAGGAGATGAGTGCTTTAGTTGTTGAGGTAACTGGGAAGACAGGGCTGGTTCTGAGGTTTCCCATAATTCCCCTTCTTGTTTTCTTCTGGAAATATTAGATGAAAGGCCTGAGGGATTGGCTGTCTCACTCTTTCCAATGGGGGACAGTCAGGGAAACTGATTATATAGAGGTCACCTTTGGCAATGCTCTAATACTTTCTCTATGTGCCTATCTAACTGCTCAAGATGGTCAATCCCCCTTAAAGAAATTGAACAGGCTGCCATTCCTGGTTTCAATCCCCTCTCCTACATCCTTTGCTCTCCAGAGCACTGCTACTTTTCTCTTTGGTTCTATGATCTCCACGGCTGGAGATCCAGATGGCTCACTCCAAGCTTTGGCCTGCTCATTGTGCTTCGGATCCTCCTCTTTTCACTCAGTGACTTGAGGGAATAAAGACACTTGTTTCTTTTCTAAAAAATAAATTTGATTTTGACAAGTCTTGAGGTGACCTGTCTTCTTAGCACTCTCCGCAGGAGGAAAGGCCCTCTGTTTCCACTGTTGGTGTCTACACTATCCTTGGAATACAGCATTGTGGCTAACAACATGGACAGGACACTGGAATCCAAATGCCTGGATTCAAATCCCAGCTCTGCCACTTACCAGCTCTGTCATTTTAGGTGTATTATTATGTAACTTCTATGGGCTTCAGTATCCTCATTTGTAAACCGGATTAATTGCAATTAGTCCATAGAGTTTTGTGATATATATATCACAAAACTCTATGGACTAATATATATATATATATATATATATATATATATATATATATGAGAGAGAGACAAAGATAGTCTCAGAATATTAGTCAAGCATATCTATTAGGTGCTACGTAAGTGTTTGCTTTTATTCAACATATATTTATTTTCTACTCTGTGCCAAGCTCTATGGATGGCCCTGAAAGTAGAGCTGGAAACAAAATAGATGTGGTCCTTGCTCTCATAAAGTTTATCTGCAGTGGAGAAGACAAGCAGTAAGAAAGTAATTACAATAATGGACGATGAGAGCTAAAAATTCTTGCAACCCACAGTTTTCAGAGCTGTCTAAATATGTAATCTCATGAAAAACACCTGTATAGCCATGACAAGGAATTCTCTGCTGTCTGAAGTGTTTTGGTCTACCCAGGCAGATCTGTGAATGAGGAAAGGTAGTTGGCCTTTCAAGAACTCCCACAGAGGGCTCAGACTGGAGGGGCCGTGTGACTGACAGCAATAAAAGTTTCACTTAAGCCAGAGTCTGGCTGGGACTTTCTTGCTTTTACAAACAACACAAAGGATCTAATTCTCCCTAATAAGCAGAGCTACCAACAGCAGTCTGTACAATAACTTTTAGAAACCTGACCTTGTGACCCAGAGGCCATCCTGAAACCACTGCACCCGTCTCCCCCCTCTTCCCCATCACTCAATAAACGTCCAGGCTGATCTATTGTCCCAGGGAAGAGAAGGCCCATGAAATAATTAACAATCCCCTCTCTGTTCTGCAATACTTACTCCAAATGTTGAGCATTCAGAGACTCTGGAAAGACTAAGCAAAGATGATGTTCTTACCAGGTGATTAGATGACAAAGAGCCCACTGCCAGTCTTCCGGAACACTGTTGAATGCAGACCATGCCTCAGCATTCCTGGAAGTAGCATAATTAAGAGCTTGCCCTTGTTAAAGGACTAACTTCTTCCCACCCTAGCAGCTTGTCTGGTTACAACGGGACTACTAAGAAGGGATTGGGACTTTGACTTGTCTTGAGTCTCTTTTATTAAAAGATTTAAAATTGGGTTGTGCTAATGCTTCTAGTTACAAGGGAATTGTTTATCAGTCAAAATACCACTATGTTAACTTTTTTTTGAAAGAAAAATAAGCCCTATTATGTAGGTTAGTGGAACTCTTTGCTTTTAACTTGTTCTTGCAGAAATTTCTGAGCAGCAATTTGATGGGTGGGAAATAGAAGGAGCTGAAGTTCAGAGTTCTAAAACGGATGACTTGAGCTTTCTTTGGTCCTGAGTGCCTAGATTGGGTAAAACCACACGGACCGTGGCCAGAGTGTGATGGTGAAACAGCTGAGTTGGACTGGGAGCTGCCTAGAGCAGCAGAATACACCTGAACAGCAGCAGGAACCACAGGCAATGACCACCAAGACAACAACCATCTTCAGAGCCATAGTGAAGTGTGAGGCCACAGTGAAGAGTTGAGGCAAGAGGTCAGCAGTTGAGGATAAAGGGACAAGGAGACAGAAGAAACCATGATTAAGATCATGGCCTCCAGAGACAGGCTACCTCGGTGGGTGTAAATCCTGACTTTGTCACTTCTTTGCTGTGTGACCTTGGTCAGTTACTTAACTGATCTGTGTTTGTTTCCTCATCTGAAAAATGTGGTGGGGAAGGGTAGTGTTACCCACATATGCCATCAATTCACCTGTTTTGTGTTAGATTGATTTTCCACCTTCCCCCTGCTCTCCCTGTATGGCAGGAGAACTGTCCCTATAGGCTATATTTCCCAGTCACCTGTGTCAGCCGGCTTCCCACAGCATTTGGCCAATGAGAGGTTTGGGTGGGAGACTCGAAAGGAGGAAGAAAGGAGAAACCAGGGAATTTCCTCCTATCTACCCCAAATAGGTGCCTGGTAGCTCACACAGGTTACTGGCGGCAGCTGTGGTTCCTACTGGACAGTGCCTTCCTTCATGGTCCTAGCCTTCACCATAATTCAAGCCCAGTGTGGTCCAATAGAAATATAATGAGAGTCACATATATAAATTTAAATTTTCTAGTAGCCATATTAAAAATATATAAGAAATGAGTAAAATCTGTTTAATAGTTTTAGTTAATCCAATATATTATGATTTCAATGTGTCATCAATGTAAATATTAATGAGCTATGTATTTTTCTACTAGTACTTGAATTCTGGTGTGTGTTGTCCACTTACAGCACATCTCAATGAGGACTAGACACATTCAAATGCTCAATAGCCACATGCGGCTAGTGGCCACCACATTGGACAGTGTAGATATGGACCCTACTGGCTGGTCCTAGTTCCATATTCTGTCTTACCATTTTCTGTCACTATCCCTCTTGATCTAGGGAAAGTTGGGACTCCTTGCTTTTGTTAATCACCAAATTGCATAATTGTCCTCTGTTTGGCCTCTCAGATTTTTAATTGGTCATATTACCAACTTCTTGCATTAAATTCTTTTCGAAATACCTAGAATGTTGTCTGTTTCCTCACAGGCCCTGACTAATCCACTGCCTTATAGGATTATTGGGAGGACTAATGAAGCTTTTGCACATAAAGCCTTTGGAATAGTGAAGGCAGAGAGTAAGTGTTCAATATATGGTGGTACTTGAAAAGTAAAGGTCTTAAAAAGAAGTGTAAGACTTCTGTGTAAGCTGTGAGCTGAACAATATGAGCAAATATGATGATGAGATGAAAGATGGGGTGACAATGACATTGTTCCCCACTACCCCTAGGATCATGTTCAAACAGCCTTATGAGCAGATGTCCTCATGGCCTGCAAGTGTACCTTTCTGCTGCTGCCTCACAGAGACGAGCCTGGAGCGAAAGGAAGAGATGGTTCTCTAAAGTCCCCAGCTTCTGTAAGTAAGGCCTTTTGCCTCTCACTTTTTTGAGGGTACCACCATCACCCTGTCACTAGGAGAGCATATAACTGGTACAGGCAGCAATCCAAAAACATTTTACCACAGGAGATATATGCTTTGAACAAATAATATGATGAAATACTGAGTAGAGAGCATGCATCTTTAAATTAGACAGAACAGGATTTATATCCCTGCACTGCCACTTTCTGGCCATATAACCACTGGCAAGCCATAGATGCTCTCTGCAGCTCAATTTCCTCATCTTCAAAATGAGCGATAATAATGCTCACTGGATTGTGAGGATTAAATAAAACATAAGCATAAAGAAACTGGTACATTGCTTGGCTTAGAATCAGTGCTTAACAAATGCTAGTTTCTAGCACTCTTTCTTCTAGGTAAAATACACATGATTTTATAACCTCATTCAACTCAGGTTATTTGATGTGGGCTAAAATATAACGCATTCTTTTCAGCTCTCCCATTGTTTTATCTGTTGGACACTTGGTTTTTCTTGCTGGTTTACCCCCTTGTCCGGGACTAAGTTGTTTAGCACATCTACTTGGACCTTTGGCAAACGGCACTCCTTTTTTGTCCGTGCTCTGACTGAGTGTAATCTAAATCATCATGTACAGAGAGCAAAAGTAAACTTGGGCCCTATCCAGGCCAGTGTTGCTGCCCAAGGAGGTCCAGTAGGGCACAGCAGCAGGAATTCCAGTCACTGTTGACTCTTGAAATGAGAAGAGAGGGCAGTAAAGTAGTGCAGGGTAGTCTGATTTAGCTGGAGCAGGACCCCAGACTGTAGCTGGAGAACCTGGAGTAGACTCTGTCCCCTTGGGATGAAGGCTAACAAGGGCACGGCCAGGTGTTTTGGCTTCAGCCAAGTGAGCTACAGGTCAAGATAGGCCACATTGCCCAGCAAGACTGTAAAAATTGATAACTGAGATGGTTACATTGATTTATGGATTGGGAATACGTGGCAGAGGGTGGGATTTAGGCATGGCAGTGTCTGAGCTTAGGGCAGCAAGCCCTGCATAATACTAAGCCCTGCCAACTGGTAAGGCTAAGCCTTCTGGGGGCCTTCCAAGTCCAGGGGCTCTGTGGATGGTGCCTATAGTTGCAAGAGCTGGAGGAAAACTTTTAATTTTATTTTTAATTGCCAAATAATATAGTGATTATATATATTTGTGAGGTAAAATGTGATGGTGTATGTATGTTTACATTGTGAACTGATTAAGTCAAACTAATTAATATATTGATCACCTCAAATACTTTTTTCTTTTCGTGATGAGGACCGTCATTCATTAGACCAACCAATAGCCTATGAGGTGGCCTGGCATGTGTATTCATGCTGAATAGACAGTTCTATTCAATAGAACTGTCTATTCAGCATGAACAAGATTGACCAGTCAGGCTCTTGCTATGGAAAATATAAAGACAACTAGATACCAGAGGGAATCTAAGGTGTGAAAGGTGCAAGTAGAAGCTGTCATGAGGGCCCATGAGCAAGCTGAAGTCACAAGGAAGCAGAAACTCAAAGTAGGTTGTAGCTATGTCACGGAAAAAGAAATTAAGCTGGGCCCAGTGGTTCATGCCTGTAATTCCAACATTTTGAGAGGCTGAGATGGGAGGATCACTGGAGACCAGGAGTTCAAGACTAGCCTGGGCAACATAGTGAGGCTTGTCTCTATACAAATTTGGAAAAAAAAATTAGAGAGCTGTGGTAGTGCATGCCTGTAGTCCTAGCTACTTGGAAGGCTGAAGTGGGAGGATCACCTGAGCCCCTTGAGTTTGAGGCTGCAGTGAGCCATGATTGTGCCATTGCACTCCAGCCTGGGTGAGAGAACAAAATCCTTTCAAAACAAAATAAACAAAACAAAACAAAACAAAACAAAAAAAACGGAAAGGGGAGGGAAGCCAGATAAGAAGAGAGAAGTGAGAAAGCACCCAAAGAAATATTATATTGCATTATAAAAAAGTCTTATTTTTGTCTCTGGATGTATTAGTTAAGTGACGGCTGCCTGGTGTAATAAATAAACCTTCATTCTTAGTGGCTTAACACAATGTTTCTCACACACCTCACAGTCTAGTACAGCTGCTACCATAGAAGTACCCTTTCACATGTAGTCATTCAGGGACTCAGGTTTTCTCCTTTTGTGGCTCTGCTCTCTTCCAGGTCCTTGGAGTCTTCTCTATTCAGCTGGTGGATGGGAAAATAGATCATGAAAAAGGGACATCTCCTTTTTAGTCACTTTTTTCCTGTAAATGATGCACATCAGTTCTCCCACATTCCATTTATGAAAATTAGTTTCAGGGCTCTACTGGGTCAAGTAGGAGGGCAAATATGTTTCCTGGCTTGGCAACCACACTCCATGATATTCTACACTATGGAAAAGGAAGGCCAATCCTTGTCAGCCGATTTTCCCTACCACTGACTTCTTGGATTCCCTTGAACTCTCTGTCTCCTCTTCTTCACAACTGACGAGATAAGTTAAAACAGGTGCCTTTGGAGGAGAGCATGTCTTTCCCTCTGTCAGTAGAAGACTATCTATATATTGTTAGTGACTGCAGAGGAATGTTACTGCGCAAGGAACATGTTCTATTGGCTAGATCCCTTGTCATTAGAACTGAATAGGGCAAATGATGCTGTCTCTCACTTCTTGGGCTCTTCTGGGACTTTGGATCCTGGATTTCATTCCTCCCTTTTGTCTGCAAGTTAGAAACCTACCAACTCTTGAGAGATCTTTCACAAAACCTGGGTTCTTCCAGGGTACCCACAGCAGGAGGGGGAGTTTCTCTCAAGACCAAGGAGTAGCATTGCCATGTATATGGGGGTGCTCTCATTCCAAGTTCCTCCTCAACCTGTCAAGCTAGGTTTATGCTCTGGGATATGCTAACTTACTTGGGAAAAGTCTAAGGAAGAAGGCTCTTAATCAGAGTCTTCTTAAACAGAGTATTTTTAAGAATATTATTGGGGTCACTTTTAATTTCATGTTGATATTGAGAGTCTCTCCACCAATTGTATCCTAGTTTTGTAAACCAGGTCAATGCTGGGTGGGAAGAAGAAAGAGGAAGGCTGAGGCTAGGCGCGGTGGCTCACGCCTGTAATCCCAGCACCTTGGGAGGCCAAGGCGGGTGGATCACGAGGTGAGGAGATCGAGACCACAGTGAAACCCCGTCTCTACTAAAAATACAAAAAATTAGCCAGGCACGGTGGCGGGCACCTGTAGTCCCAGCTACTCGGGAGGCTGAGGCAGGAGAATGGCGTGAACCCGGGAGGCGGAGCTTGCAGTGAGCCGAGATTGCGCCACTGTACTCCAGCCTGGGTGACAGCAAGACTCCGTCTCAAAAAATAAATAAATAAATAAATAAATAAAAAGAAAGAGGAAGGCAAAGGAAAAATCATAAAGTTGAGGTAACCCACATGAAGTGGGGCAAAACTGGATCAGAGATCAAGTAGCATAATGATTTTTAACATTTGTTTTGATAAAGCTAAAAGTTTTCACTTTCAATTTTTTAAAGAGTATCAGTTCAACACTATCCCATTCACTGAAATGTCAACAAAACAGAACAGCCAATATAACGAGAAATAAAAGGTGATTAAAAATAAGCAGTTTTGTCACAGATCTCCTTCAGGAAATATAGGACAATGCCTTCTCTAAGATGTGTATTTCCAGTTTTAATGAC
Organism: Nomascus leucogenys; assembly: GCF_006542625.1. NCBI lineage: Eukaryota > Metazoa > Chordata > Mammalia > Primates > Hylobatidae > Nomascus > Nomascus leucogenys. The sequence goes on from NC_044406.1 coordinate 123,553,305, forward strand.
TTGAAAAAAGTTTTAAGAAGTCTCCTGTTGCATTTCAAATGGCAACCCTGTTTTTATACTCAAAGTCTCTCCTTGCAAAACAGCATTGCTTCCCATAAACTTCCCTCCTATGGTCACACCAGAGCCATCTCACTTCAGTTGGTTACATTTATTTATTCAATCATTTATTTCTCAAATATTTACTAAGTATCTATTACGTACCAGGAATTCATATGTGACCTGATTGGTAGTTGTTTACATAATCAGCCTCATTTAAAGTTGTAGATTTAAGCAAGACAAACTGATTGTAAATTCTGGCTTAGCAACTTACTAACCACATAACATTAAACAAGTTAGATAACTTTTCTGTGTGTCAGCTTCCCATCTATAAAAGGATACATAAAAAGAGAAACCTACCTTACAGGGTTGCAATGAAAATTAAAAGACAATTCTTGTAAAGCACTTAACACCTGACATACGACATATATATGTAAATATTTGCTAACTAAAATAGAGTTGGAGAGGACCCCGTTATCAATCTTGAGACTGACTATCAAGTTGAGGGTGGGGTGGAGATTAGGCTAAAAAATTATTTTGTATTGAATGAAGAAGGGATTTGAAAAGCCAATTGAGTGGCATACAGAAAGTTTTACAAATAATTTTCTACCCAGAAACTGAACGTAATAATTTTATTTTATTTATATACATGTTTTGTGCCTTGCTTTTTGGCCACAAAATGCTTTAAGTGGCTTACAACAAAACAGTAGTCACACTGAACTAATAACTAAGAAGACAAAAATTGAAAATCCAGTTTAAGAAAGGAAAATTTCCCCAAATATTTCAATCATGAGGGTCAGTATAATTGTTATGGTTTAGCTTCAAACTGAGTTCTAAACTTTTGAGTGGTGAAGGCATAGAAGGAAACGCAATCAATTGTGTAATTCTTGATATCACTAAATCAGAAGCATACCAATTCCTTATTGGAAACCAAATATGTTCCTGCAATCTTTCTAAAATATATTTCTCCTATCAGTCTGTATATGATGGATGTGAAATTGAACATAGATTTGGAATCAAGCAGATCTGATTTCAAATTCCAACTCCATTACTTATTAGCTTTGTGATCTGGGGCACATAACTTAAATTGTTTGAGACACTGACTTACCTGTAAAATGGGCATAATAATATCTCTTTTATCTAAGGACTTCGATGAGAATTAAATGAGATATAAAGTATTTAATATAGTGCCTGGAACATACTCATACCTCAATAAATGGAAGCTCTTCTTTTCCCTCTCCACTTCCTTCTCTTCCTCCTCTTTGTCCTATTTCTCTTTCTCCTTTTCTTCTTCCTCTTTTTAATCTCTCCATCCTCCTCCTCCTCCTTTTCGTATCCCCATTACCTGATATGCTATATTTGGAAACATCACTTCAATATTCATTTTGGGTGCATATAATGACAACGATTGTAACAGCTCTATAGCACTTACTATGTGCCAGACATTATTCTAAGCACTTTACTTTCCTTGATTCATTTAATCGTCAATTAATTTTTGAAAAAATCTAGGCCAATTATGTGCAAGGGTAAAAGCTATGAGGATTATTTAAAGGAAAGTTGTATTAAAATTCAATGAGATATCAGAAAATAGATGGTGTCAACTGAGTTGCAGGACTTATTGGGTATATTTTCTTAACAGGTAAATGGACTTACTTGCATATACTTATCTTTTTTTTTTGTTAAAAGGTAGAGTAGAAGCCCAAAAGAGAAAGGATTCCTGGCATGGATGATATAGGCCAACTGAGATCTAAGCCTTATATATAAGGGCTCTCGCTTTCCTGGCTCTACCTTCACTTGTAGACTGTCGCACTCAATCACAAGCATCAGACTCAGAGGCTTAATCAAGAATATTATTCTAATAGCAGTCTGTACCCTGGGAACAATTTACAAGACCCCTTTGGTGTCTATGCATGGGCTTCAAGGGGCCTGGGAACCTTGTGAAATTGGATGTATTAGCCTGTGTTTATATGTCTATCTATCTTCCTGAGGGTGGTCGTTAATATATCTCACTAGATTCTTCAAGGGATCTCTGCTCCCTCAATGTCAGAAACTACTACTGTAAAATACAAAAAAATTTCGCTGGGCGTGTGGCGGGCACCTGTAGTCCCAGCTACTCGGGAGGCTGAGGCAGGAGAATGGGTGAACCCGGGAGGTGGAGCTTGCAGTGAGCCGAGATCATGCCACTGCATTCCAGCCTGGGTGACAGAGTGACACTCCATCTCAAAAAAAAAAAAAAAAAAAAAAAAAAGACCAAGGAGAAGACTCACATGTAGTTCGGTTCAGCTCACCATAGTTGGAACACTTTTTGATGTGGAAATTTTGGGGGAGAGATTTTGAAACCATACATTATATGTCCTAAGAAATTACAGCAATGATATGCAGCTAGACAGTAAGTCAAGGATATTAGCATTTGGGGATTCTGAGATCTTAATGTGGCCACTACTCTCAATACTGACAGGAATATATAGGTGGCAGTTGAAGGTATGGATGTGAAATGGTGACTTAGAGACACTCAATAGATGAAACAGAGCAGAGAGCCAAAGAAGAATCTTCAGGGGACCACAGATGTTAAAAAATAGGTGAAGGAATAAAAATAGCAGCATATAGTATGTTTCAGACACTACTTTAAATATTTATATTAAGAAATTTAGCTGGGCACAGTGGCTCACGCTTGTAATCCCAGCACTTTGGGAGACCGAGGCGGGCGGATCACGAGGTCAGGAGATCGAGACCACGATGAAACCCCGTCTCTACTAAAAATACAAAAAAATTAGCCGGGCGTGGTGGCGAGCGCCTGTAGTCCCAGCTACTCGGAGAGGCTGAGGCAGGAGAATGGCGTGAAACCGGGAGGCGGAGCTTGCAGTGAGCCGAGATTGCGCCACTGCACTCTAGCCTGGGCGACAGAGCGAGACTCCGTCTCAAAAAAAAAAAAAAAAAAAAAAAAGAAATTTAATGTCAGAACAATTTTATGAGGTAGGTACCACTATTCTGCCCATTTTACAGAAGAGGAAACTGGAACACAGAGAAGTTAAGCAATTTAATTAAGGTCACACAGTTGGTAAATGCCATAGCTGGGATTCATTCCCAGGCAGTCAGTGTGGCTCCAGGGCTCACACTCTTAACCATTAAACTGTATTGCTTCATTCACTTGGCCATTAGAACATACTGTTTCATTGGTACCTGTCGCCAATGAGTATGTCTCGGATCATAAAGATGCAGATTAACCTTCATATGTCTTTTGGGTTCCTCTCTGGACATAGCACAATCTATGTGCTAATAGGTCCACAACAAATACTTGTTGAATGAATGGCCTGGGGCACAGACCCACTGGGTAGCTAAGGAGTCATTATAAGTAGTCTGTGATCCTATGAAAAGGCACTGAACATTGTCTGGTGATGAAATAAATAGGTTATTAATTACAGCTATTGTAATTTTTCACAGATGTGCAGATCCTCTTATTATTCATAAAATACAAATTCATTTAAAAGCATCTTAGAGCGCCTAGTAGCTTTGTGTTATGAGGAATTACCTCCATCAATGGAAACTTAAAGTACACCTACTATTATTTGTGATGTTTTTTACAAGAGTCATATTCAAAAAGTAACCACTGAGTTGACATAGAAAAAAACACGTATTAGTCATGATATGCTCAGTTATGTTGGGGTAACAAACATACTCCAAATCTTTGTGATTTAAAACAACAAAGATTTATTTATTGCTCACAGTGCATGTCACAAGGCAGCTGGAGTCTCTGTTCCATGTCATCTTACTCCAGGACACAAGATGATGCAACAGCAAACATTTGGAACTTTGCCAGTTGTTGTAGCACAGAAAAAAGGGAATTTATAATTTCTGCTAGCAAGTAACACATTACTTTGATTACATTTTATTGAACAAAGTAAGTTTCTTTCCCAAGTTTGAGTTTAGATCTGGAGGGAAGTGTCATCCTATCATGTGCTTAGAAAAACAACTAGAAATATTTGGTAAGCAGTGCCGATAACTCTCATACATGTGGGCTTTGCTTTGTACAATGGCTGGGTGAAAAGCAAGTTTGTATAATCATCTTTCAGATGATTCAGGGCTGTTTACTTTTTGAGAGAATCCTAATAGCTGATTAATTTTGTAATAAAGCAAAAGCCCAACTCCCAATGCAAATAATCAAGTGCATCATTCCATCCTCTCTTAAATATAGACTTTTGTGTAGTTTATGCCCATATACAAGTTTTTAATAGATGATGTGGCAAGACCTCCAGAGAAAAAGCCATCAAGAAAGAGAAAAAGGAGGACTAGGAGAATCAAGTAAAGGCAAAAGTGGTACCACTTATTATGCCTTCTACTAATGTCACCACAGAATGACATTTGACTCCATCCAGACAAGGCTGGCCAGATTGTCTGTGTTTGCAAGGAGCACCTTTCTTGGCCTTAGACGGTCTGTGTAATATGGGTTAGACATTTTGAATATTACTCTGTGTCTCTGCTAATAACCATAAGAAACTATGAGGCCAGGGGCAGTGGCTCACACCTGTAATCCGAGCACTTTGAGAGGCTGAAGCAGGCAGATCATGAGGTCAGGAGTTCGAGATCAGCCTGGCCAACATGGCGAAACCCTGTCTCTACTAAAAATACAAAAATTAGCCAGGCATGGTGGGCACCTGTAATCCCAGCTACTCGGTAGGCTGAGGCAGGAGAACTGCTTGAACCCGGGAGGCAGAGGTTGCAGTGAGCCGAGATCGTGCCATTGCACTCCAGCCTGGGCAACAAGAGTAAGACTCTGTCTCAAAACAAACAAACAAATAAGCAAGCAAACAAACAAACAAAATAAACACTATGAGGTATGGACGTATTTTTTATGCCAGATATTTAAAAGTTAAGAGATAAATTCATTTGACGTTAAATTAATCATTTAAAAATGAATAAATTAGTGGCATTCAGTACATTCAAAGTGTTGTGCAAACACCATTTCTATCTAGTTTCAAAATATTTTCGTCATCCAAAGATGAAGTTCTGTACCCATTAAGCAGTAAATCCTCATTCCCTCTACCCTTCATTCCCTGGAAACCAGAAATGTGCTTTCTGATTCTTTGTATTTACTTGGATATTTCACATAAATGGAGTAATATAATATATGACCTTTTCTGTCTGCCTTCTTTCACTAAGGATAATGTTTTCAAGGCTTTTCTATATTGTAGCATTCATAGATACATTCCGTTTTGTGGCTGAATAATATTCCTATATATATATCCCACAACTTGTTTATCCATTCATCTGTTGATGGGCATTAGGTTGTTTTCACACTTTGACACTTTGGCTATAGTGAATAGTGCTGCTATGGATATGTGGGCATATGTATTTGAATATCTGTCTTCAATTCTTTTGGATATAAAAATAGGAGTGGAATTTCTGGGTCTCATGATAACTTTCTAAGGAACTGTCAAATTGTTTTCCATAGTTGCTGAACCATTTTTGCCTTCCCAGCAACAATGTACATATATTCCATTTTTTCCACATCCTCAGCAATATGTGTTAATTTCCATTTTTTAAATTGTAGCCATCTTTTTATTTTTTATTTTTTATTTTTATTTTTATTATACTTTAGGGTTTTAGGGTACATGTGCACAATGTGCAGGTTTGTTACATATGTATCCATGTGCCATGTTGATTTCCTGCACCCATTAACTCGTCATTTAGCATTAGGTGTATCTCCTAATGCTGTCCCTCCCCCCTCCCCCAACCCCACAACAGTCCCCGGAGTGTGATGTTCCCCTTCCTGTGTCCATGAGTTCTCATTGTTCAATTCCCACCTATGAGAGACAACATGCGGTGTTTGGTTTTTTGTCCTTGCGATAGTTTACTGAGAATGATGTTTTCCAGTTTCATCCATGTCCCTACAAAGGACACGAACTCATCATTTTTTATGGCTGCATAGTATTCCATGGTGTATATGTGCCACATTTTCTTAATCCAGTCTATCGTTGTTGGACATTTGGGTTGGTTCCAACTCTTTGCTATTGTGAATAGTGCCGCAATAAACATACGTGTGCATGTGTCTTTATAGCAGCATGATTTATAGTCCTTTGGGTATACACCCAGTAATGGGATGGCTGGGTCAAATGGTATTTCTAGTTCGAGATCCCTGAGGAATCGCCACACTGACTTCCACAATGGTTGAACTAGTTTACAGTCCCACCAACAGTGTAAAAGTGTTCCTATTTCTCCACATCCTCTCCAGCACCTGTTGTTTCCTGATTTTTTAATGATGGCCATTCTAACTGGTGTGAGATGGTATCTCACTGTGGTTTTGATTTGCATTTCTCTGATGGCCAGTGATGATGAGCATTTCTTCATGTGTTTTCTGGCTGCATAAATGTCTTCTTTTGAGAAGTGTCTGTTCATGTCCTCTGCCCACTTTTTGATGGGGTTGTTTGTTTTTTTCTTGTAAATTTGTTTGAGTTCATTGTAGATTCTGGATATTAGCCCTTTGTCAGATGAGTAGGTTGCAAAAATTTTCTCCCATTCTGTAGGTTGCCTGTTCATTCTGATGATAGTTTCTTTTGCTGTGCAGAAGCTCTTTAGTTTAATGAGATCCCATTTGTCAATTTTGGCTTTTGTTGCCATTGCTTTTGGTGTTTTAGACATGAAGTCCTTGCCCACGCCTATGTCCTGAATGGTATTGCCTAGGTTTTCTTGTAGGATTTTAATGGTTTTAGGTCTAACATATAAGTCTTTAATCCATCTTGAATTAATTTTTGTATAAGGTGTAAGGAAGGGATCCAGTTGCAGCTTTCTACATATGGCTAGCCAGTTTTCCCAGCACCATTTATTAAATAGGGAATCCTTTCCCCATTGCTTGTTTTTGTCAGGTTTGTCAAAGATCAGATAGTTGTAGCTATGCGGCATCATTTCTGAGGGCTCTGTTCTGTTCCATTGATCTATGTCTCTGTTGTGGTACCAGTACCATGCTGTTTTGGTTACTGTAGCCTTGTAGTATAGTTTAAAGTCAGGTAGCGTGATGCCTCCAGCTTTGTTCTTTTGGCTTAGGATTGACTTGGTGATGCGGGCTCTTTTTTGGTTCCATATGAACTTTAAAGTAGTTTTTTCCAAATTGTAGCCATCTTAGTAGGTGTAAGGTGGTAACTCATCACGGTTTTGATTTGCACTTCCCTAATTACTAATGATGTGAGGATCTTTTTGTGTGTCTGTGGTCTTTTGTAAATCCTCTTTGGGGAAATGTCTACGTCCTTTGTTCATTCATTTATTGGGCTTTTGTCTTTGTGTTGTTGAATTGCAGGAGTTCTTTATATATTCTGGATACAAGATTTTTATCAGGTATATAATTTCCAAATATTTTCTCCCATTCTATAGGTTGTATTTTTACTTCACTTTCTTGATTATGTCCATTGTTTTTAGAGACAAGGTCTTGCTCTGTCACCCAGGCTGGAATGCACAGGACAATCATAGGTTACTGCAGCCATGAATTCCTGGACTCAAGCAATCTTCCCACCTCAGCCTCCCAAATAGCTAGGACTACAGGCACATACTACCACATCCAACTAACTTTTACATTTTTTTGTAGAGATGGGATCTGCTATGATTGCCCAGTCTTGTCTCAAACTCCTGGCCTTAAACAATGCTTCTATCTCAGCTTCACAAAGCACAGACATTACAGGCGTAAACCACCATACCTGGCCTTGATTACGTCCTTTGCTGCACAGAGATTTTCTTGACTGCCAGGAGTTAAGAGAGAAAGAATGAGAAAGAGAGAGAGAGAAAGAAGAGGAAGAGAAGGAGAAGGAGGAGGAGGAGCAGGAGAAGGAGAAGGAGGAGGAGGAGCAGGAGGAGGATGAGGAGAAAGAGAAGGAGGAAAGAAATAAGTAACAAAACCTCTACCAGTCTTTGCAGATTAGCTCTGTGCTGGCCACTCTGTCAACACTTAACCAGGCTGTTTACAACTCTGACTTACTTTCATTTCTTTGCATTAAGCCTAGAAATCACCCAGAGTTGAAAGCTTAAGGTGTTCTCAGGTCTTCCCTAAGCATCTGAGCATGCAGTGTGCCCTAGGCATGCTTGTGGCTTTCTAAATTCCCCAGGACTATCACTGGGACTTTTAAATACCTAAACTTCCCCCCCAAAACCTCTCTCCCCAGCTGTTCCTCCCAGGCTTCTGGTGGTTAATTGTTTGCCTTTTTCATAATCTTTTGCCTCAAGCAGCTGTGGGTTATTCATTTGCCTTACAATGTTTTCCAGCAATGCCCACTGTTTTTAGCCCTGAATGAGTTCTGTGTTAGGTGAAGGAAAGACAAGCACTCTGCATCAGTACTTCAGGGAACCCCCAGACATATTAGAATAGATAAATGCAGTTCTTTGAGAACAAGGTCTGCTCTGCTTTTCCTGTATCCAGGCCCCAGGGTTCCACACTGGGAAAATGAGCTGCTGTCTTCAAAACTGCCGCAAATCCAAGGAGGTGTATAGGGCAAGGAGAAAGCAAAAATGCCACAAAACTTTTCTACTCTTCTAAAGTTGCCTCTTTTCTTGATTCAGCATTTGCTTGGTTGCTGTGCCTTTGACTATTTTGCAGAATTTCTCCAAAGTTGATTATGACAGTTTTTGCTTGATTTTTCAGTTTCTGTGGAGGAATGAGCCTTTGAAATTACCTACTCTGTTATTTTCCCTGATGCCATTTAGATCTATGCTTTTTATCTCTTTCTTAATTCTTAAGGTTAAAAAGATACCAAAAAAAAAAAAATTATGAGTGGGTGGGTGACTTCAGTCTAATGAAATTTGAGACCTTTCTGGTAAAGGCTAACTTGTTAGAAAATATGAAGATGAAACTCTCTTAACTGTCTTTTGTACAGTCTTATTTTCCAATATCATTGTTGTGATTTGTAAGGAAGGCATTATTGCATGATGGTTAAGAGCATGGTCTTGAATTAGAAGATATGGGATTGAATATTGACTGTTATTTAACAACCATATGAATTTGGGCAAGTCACTTAATTCTTAATGTCTCTGACCCTCAGTTTCCTTATCTGTAAGACGTGAAAACTAAATTCTTACCTCATTGGGTTATAGTAGAGATTGAGTTAATGCATATGAAAGTTGATGGCACATACTAAATTGTGCTTGACATTCCTTATTTTTTTCTCTAGATCTACTCTACATCATTCTCTGACCCTGTTTGTGTCCTGGAAAGCACGCACATGGACTATATCAACTGGCTCCCTTGCCCTCTGGCTGCTAATTGGGTTTGGCCAATGTGGGCACCATCAGGAAATCAGAGGGGGAGATGAGAGAGAGTGTTTAGGTTATTTATTTTTCCATTTTCCTCCCTACTGGGGTGCAGTTTGTCAGTGACTGTGTTCCTCTACCCTAGTCCACAATTGCTGTCAGGCAGTCATTTTTCCTTGGCTCTAGCTTTCTCCTTTACTGAGTGCTTTACTGGTTGATATCGTGACAGCCCACAGAAACCCTTGGATTAAACTCTCTTTAATTACTCCTTTTTTCCCATCTCCTTTTTTTACCATCTGTTTTCCCATTGAAGCCCTACCTGTTCATATGGGTGCTCATGAATTGTTCCTTTGGTGTACTTTTCAAAGCAAAAACAGTTAATGTGGCCATTATATGGCATTTTCAAGGTGAAATGGATGGAGGCTGATATGATCATGGTAGAAGTAAGAGTTAAGGTCTCACATGAGTCAGGGAATAAGAGTTGGAACAGTTAGTAGTTACCATAAGCATCACGTGCTGAGTAAGTACCAAGGAACACCTAAGTATAAGAGAGACAAGTTGCAGTTCAAAGTCATGATTAGTTTATATTTCAAAGTCAACTGGAATAAAAATGGATATAAAGAATTATAATGTATTGACCAAAAGCATTAACTTGAAACCAGATGATTTACATTGGAATCTTGGCTGTACCCATAAAAACTGTGTGATCTTGGATAAGTTGCGTAATGCTGCTGTGCATGGGTTTCCTAATCTATAAAATGGGAGAAAATATTAGTACCTACATCATAGAGTCAAAGTGAGGATTCAATGAATGTAAAGTACCTAGAAGAGTTCTTAACACCTGATAAGTACGGTATATATGTTTACTAGAATAATTGGAAGTCATATGGTCGAGGATTATTTTGGAGTAGATCACTGGCAGAGGATGAAATCCTACTATGGATAAAAAGCCCTTGTTTGAGTGTGTCCACTCCTATAGATGTAGTACCATAGCTCTGGAGTTTGGTTGGGTCTATAATGACTACATTAACCCTGAAAAAGAACCTTTGGGTCTTCCCAGGTGGCTCCTTGATCAAGGCTTTATGACATATGTTTACATGGTAGCAAATGCTAGGCCTCTGGAAGTCCTAACAGATTTGGCAGAGGGTTTTATAGAGACTATATGTCCACCAAGACAGACTTTGTGACAGAGAGTACTTGAACACAAGTGCTTCCAGCAAGAGTGTATGGATGACATAGTATCCCTCCTTGGTGCAGTCTGAGGAATGCAGAGAAGTCAGTGACGATCTCTCGGGTTTGGAGGCAGGGGAATGTCTTTTCTGAAGCTGTTGGAAAAAGTGTACACTCTATATTTTGTTCCATGGTCCTTTATAAGCCATGTAGATAAGGGAGGAGGCATTATTAACCATTTATAAACAAACAAGAAAACTGAGGCCTACAGTGACACGTCTTGGAAATGGAGGAACTAAGAATCTGAACCAGATTTGTCTGACTCTTCGTCCAACTTTCTTTGGACCCCATGATGCTGTGCACTTCTCTAACAGGGTTTCTATGATATGACTTTCTGTGTATACAGAAAAAGTCAAAGGCAGAGAAGATAGCACTAGTATAACATATACCAAGGCAAAAGAGCATGAAATACTAAGCTTTTCAATGACTGGATAAATGCATTCAGAATTCAGAAAGAGGAAACTATGTACATCTAACGCTTCAATAAAAAAGTGCAGAAAGACCAGACAGATTCCACCAACGGCACTGGAAGCAGTTTGATTATAGTTTGAAATAACTGAAGATGAAACTGATGAGTATGGTGAGTTGGGGAGAACTACTATTTCTTTTTTCTGGAAAGTGCACAAAGATCATTGCGACATCACTGTAGGACAGAAGTTCTCTCATCACCAGTAACACTGTGGCACATAGACTAACTAACTTTTTATTGAAAGAATAGAGCCTAGGAAACTGATGCTAAGATGTTGGGCAAGTTTACATTTCTGAAGTGTGGCATGGTTAAGGTGGTCGGGCAACCCACTGCAGGATGGCTTACAGGTAGTGTTTTTGCATGGCAGAGTCTGTAGATAGGAAGAAGATTCTATTGGATTCTACCCCCTTGGCCCTTGCCTCTTTTATCAGAACATAGTTGGATTGGCAATCTGAAAAACTTATTGAAAGTCTTGTTAGGTATAACTAACAAACAAGTTCCTATGCCTGGCTCTCAGAATTGCAATGACATTCTAGACTACTTTATCATTATCATCTTTTATCTGTTGTAACACTATAAATTCCATGTCACAAGAACTCATCATATTTTATGGATCGTAGTGGCATATCCATTCATCATTCAACAACTATGGATTGGACCTTAAGGAAGACCAGAATAAACTGATCCAAAATTTGAAAGATTGTTAAGCTGAAGCCAATTAAGAAGTTCTCTGCCTTCCCTTTATTTGTCTAAAAGCAGGACATAAATTTACAAAGATGAAAGGTATTATGCCCCCACCTCCCTACCCCACCTTCTACCAAGGAGAACAAAGGTTAACCAATGAAGACAACTTTGGAACTGTATTGGCCTGGAGATGGTACCAGAAGAACCTATATTAACAAACAAACATTAGTAACTAGTCTTTATCTGCCATTTATTTGCCTTCCTCCAAGTTGCCACCCGTGCAGACTCAGTTTTTTTCCTTTGTCTTGTTACTTTTCTAAAAATGTGCTGTTTCTGGGGGCAGGGGCAAGATGGCCAAATGGACACAGCCAGGAAATGCCTCTCCCACTGAGAGAAACCAAAATATTGAGTAAACCATGACACTTCAAATAGATCTTTTGAGAGAAAACACTGAAATCCAATAAAGAGTCAATGCAGACACTGAGGTTGAAGAGGGAGGAAGCGGGAAAGCATGCATGGAGTTGTCAAGGGCCAGGACTAGCATGAATGGGTCCTAAGAAAAGGAGGAGTGAAGGAACTCTGGGGCACCACACTCCTGTTACAGACTTCTGGGATCCCAGCAACAAGAGATCCTATGACCCTCATTGACATTTGAATTGGCAGGGCGAACTGCCTGGAGAGTAGACAGAGGCAGCACTCAAACCTGTGCGGAGCGCAGAGTGGGTTGCTCATGGGGCAGGTACAGCAGAACACGACAGTAGGCATCCATCCCCCAAGGCTCTCCATTTTTCTCTGAGTGACTCTAACCCATGCTGAGTGCCGGGCCAGGAGACAGCAGAGCTGCCTTTTCTGTGGGACTGAGGCACAGCTGATCTGCATGCTCCCTTGTCTGCTGGCCTCTCCCAAGGCCCCTACCTGGCTGCTTTTGAGAGGGTGCACACAGTACAGCCTCCACTGCACCATCTGAGGCCAGCAGCCTGGGAGCAGTTTGCCTGTCCCCCAGCAAAGCTGGTGCTCAAAACTGTGGGGACAGAGAACAAAGCTACAGGCCCATTTCTAATCTCCCAGTGTTAGAGCACAAAACTCAGGAATATCGAGCTGAGATTTTGGTGAGAGCTCAAGCACAGGAGAAGTCCCCACTCTCAGAACACTGAGAAGAGTGAGCTGTGATTTCATGTGTCGGTGTGGGTGCTGGGCATCCCTTCCTCCACAACACAGGTCCAGGAAGGGTGTAGCCTATTGGCCGGGCACAGCTTCTGTTTTAGAGAGCCCATGGCCTGGGACAGATGAAAAAGCCCAGCAATCTGGGCATGGAAGGCTAGGGAGAAAACCTAGCTGGTTGGGCCTGCTTCTGGAGCAGACACCAGAGGGAGATCCAACTGGGCGAGTGCAAGCTGTGTGTTCTACACAGTCATCTTCTGGGGAAACAACAACAACAACAACAACAAACAGGTCAGTGTTCTGCCTGGGGATCCTCTGCCCTTGACCCTCTACATCACCAGAACACCTACACACATACCACACAACCCACTTAGACTCTGCCAAGCTCAGAGGATCAGTGGGTACCTGGGGAGTTGAAGGTATCCTGGTAACCTAACCTTCAGCTTGGGTTGCCCCTAAAGGGGGGATAGTGCAAACTACCAGGGTGCCCCTTGGGGCTAAGGAAATGTGAGCACAATATCAGTGATTGTAGGGTGTTCCCCCAATGCCCAGGAACAGACTCGGTGAGAGTTTATCTCTTGCCACCTTCCTCCAAGTCTCCCCCTCTCCAGAGTACTGCTGTGGACACATTGAAATAAAAAAGAGATGCACAGCTGAGTAGTAGCCTATCTGAAGGCACTTACTCTTAAGTGCCATCTACTGGATTACAGCCCAAATTACACTACCAACAAAAATAAATTAATTCAATATACATCCCGTGTGAAACCCAATGCAGGAAACTAAGAAACCTGTACAGAACCTTGGTCCTCTGAAAGCACCTAGAAACAAAGACAAGTGACTATAGACAACATACACCACAGTGAAATCCTCAAGGAAAAAAAAGAATATAAAAGCAAAAATCTCTATCCAAATGAAAGCAACTTCAGAAAGATAAACTCTAGCCCTTTCAGATGACAAGGAACCAGTGCAAGTGCCAGAGGCATTTGAACCAGAGCAACTCCATCTTGAATAAGGGCTGGGTAAAATAAGGTTAAGGCCTGCTGGGTTGCATTCTTGGATGGTTAGGCATTTTAAGTCACAGGATGAGATAGGAGGTCAACACAAGATACAGGTCATAAAGACCTTGCTGATAAAACAGGTTGCAGTAAAGAAGCTGGCTAAAACCCACCACAACCAAGACGGTGATGAGAGTGACCTCTGGTCATCCTCACTGCTACACTTCACCAGCGCCATGACAGTATACAAAGGCCATGACAACGTCAGGAAGTTACCCTATGTGGTCTAAAAGGGGAGGCATGAATAATCCACCCCACCCTTTTTTAGCATATAATGAAGAAATAACCACAAAAATGGGCAACCAGCAGCCCTCAGGGCTGATCTGCCTATGGAGTAACCATTCTTTTGTTTCCTCTCTACTTGCTTTCACTTTACTCTGTGGACTTGACCTGAGTTCTTTCTTGTGCAAGATCCAAGAACCCTCTCTTGGGGTCCGAATTGGGACCCCTTTCTGGTAACACAAGAACTCTAACAGTTTAAAAAGTCAGAGTGTTTCTTTATCTCCAAAGGATTTAACTAGCTCCTAGCAATGGATCCTAAACAAATTGAAATGTTTGAAAAGACAGACATAGAATTCAGAATCTGGATGGCAAGGAAACTGAACAAGATTCGGGAGAAAGTTGAAGCTCAATACAAGGAAACCAGTAAAATGATCCAGCAGTTGAAAGATGATATAGCCATTTTAAGAAAAAAACAGGCCGCGCGCAGTGGCTCATGCCCATAATCCCAGCACTTTGGGAGGCCGAGGTGGGCAGATCATGAGGTCAGGAGTTCGAGACCAGCCTGGCCAACATGGGGAAACCCCGTCTCTACTAAAAAATACAAAATTAGCCAGGTGTGATGGCGCGTGCCTGTAATCCCAGCTATCGGGGAGGCTGAGGCATGAGAATTGCTTGAACCCAGGAGGTGGAGGTTGCAGTGAGCTGAGATTGCGCCACTGCACTCAAGCCTGGGTGACAGAGCAAGACTCTGTCTCAAAATTAAAATAAAATAAAGAAAAAAACAAACTGAACTTCTGGAATTGAAAAATTCACTGCAGGAATTTTCAAATACAGTTGGAAGACTTAACAATAGGTGAGAAGAAGCTGAGGAAAGAATTTCAGAGCTTTAAGATCAGTCTGAATCAACCCAGTCAGACAAAAATAAAGAAAAAATAATTCATAAAAATAAACAAAACTTCTGAGAAATATGGGTTTATGTAAAGAGATAAAACCTGTGATTTACTGATATTCCTGAGAGAGAAAGAGAGACAATAAGCAACTTGGAAAGCATATTTGAGGATATAGTCCACATCGATTTTCCCAATATATGTAGAGGTTGACGTGCAAAGTAAAGAAATTCAGAGAACCCATGTGAGACACTATACCAGACAACCATCCCTAAACCACATAGTAATCAGACATTCTGAGGTTAATGTGAAAGAAAAATAAAAGAGACAGCTACAGAAAAGGGTCAGGTCACTCACAAAGGGCAGCCCATCAGGCTAACAGTGGACTTCTTAGCAGAAACCTTACAAGCCAGGAGAGATTGGGGGCCTATTTTCAACATCCTTAAAGAAAAGAAATTCCAACCAACAATTTCATATCCCACCAAAATAAGCTTCATAAGCAAAAGAGAAATAAAATATTTTTCAGAATAGCAAACACTAAGGGAAATCATTACCCTAGACCAGCCTCACAAGAAACCTTTAAGGGAGTTTTACACAGGGAAATGAAAGAATGATACCTGCTTCAACAGAAACACACTTAAATACCTAGCCCACAGATCCTATAAAGCAACTAAACAATCAAGACTACAAAGGAACCAGCTAACAACATCATGACAGTATCAAAAGCTCACATATCAATATTTACCTTGGATGTAAATGGTCTAAACACCCCACTGAAAAGGCACAGAGTGGCAAATTGAAAAAACAAAAAAAAACCCCACAAGACCCAAATGTCTCCTGTTTTCAAGAGACCAACTTCACATGTAAAGACATTCATGGGCTCAAAGTAAAGGGATGGAAAAATCTAGCATGCTAATGGAAAACCAAAAAAGAGCAGAGATTTCTATTTTTATATTAGATAAAACACTTTAAACCAATAACAGTCAAAAAAGGACAAAGAAAGGCATTATACAGTGATAAAGGCTTGAATTCAACAAGAATAATTAACTATCCTAAATATATATGCACCCAATATTGGAGCATGCAGATTCATAAAACAAATATTTCTAGACCCGTGAAAAGACTTAGCCACTCAATAATATTGGGGGACTTCAATACCCCAGTGACAGGGTTAGACAGATTATCAAGGCAGAAAACTAACAAAGTAATTCTGGACTTAAATTTGACACTTGAACAATTGAACCTAATAGATACTCCACTCAACGTCCACAGAATACACATTCCTCTAACTTGCACACAGAACATCCTCTAAGATTGACCACGTTCTTGTCCATAAAGCATGTATCAATAAATTTAAAAAATTCAAAATTATACCAAGAATAATTTCAGACCACAGCAGAATAAAAATAGAAATCAATACCAAGAAGATCTCTCAAAACCACACAATGACATGAAAATTAAACAGCTTCCTCCTGAAATAAATTGGGGTAAACAATAACATTAAGGGTGAAATTTAAAAATTATTTGAAACAAATTAAAACAGAGACACAACATACCAAAATCTCTGAGGTGCAGCTTAAGTAGTGTTAAGAGGAAAAATTATATTGCTAAATGACTACATCAAGAAGTTAGAAAGATCTCAAATTAACCATCCAACATTGCACCCAGAGGAACTAGAAAAACAAGAACAAAATAACCTCGAAGCTATCAGAAGAAAACAAGTAAAATCAGAGCAGAACTGAATGAAACTGAGATGCAAAAATCCATAAAAAGGATGAACAAAACCAAAAGTTGGTTCTTTGAAAGGATAAACAAGAATAATAAATAGCTAGCTAGATTAACAAAAAACAAGAGAGAATATCCGAATAAAAAATCAGAAATGACAAAAGTGTCATTATAACCAATTCCACGAAATACAAAAGATCCTCAGAGACTATTATGAACACCTCTATACACAAAAAATAGAAAATCTAGAGAAAATGGATAAATTACTGGAAATGCACAGCCTCCCAAGATTGAATCAAGAAGAAACTGAAACCCTGAACAGGCCACCAGTAATGAGTTCCAAAATTGAGTCAATAATAAAACCCCTACCGACAAAAAAACAAAACAAAACAAAACAAAACCCTGGACCAGATGGATTCAAAAGTGAATTCTGCCAGATGTAAAAAGAAGAGCTGGTAGCAACCCTACTGGAAATATTCCAAAAAATCAAAAAATCGAAGAGGAGGGGCTCCCCTTAACTCTTTCTATGAAGCAACATCATTCTGATACCAAAATCTGGCAAAGACACAACAGAAAAAGAAAATTACGGGACAATATCCCTGATTAACATAGACACAAAAATTTCAACAAAATATTAGTAAACCAAATCGTCAACACATTAAAAATTAATTTACCACAATCTAGTAGGCTTTATTCTGGGGATGCAAAGTTAGTTCAACATACACAAATCAAAAAATGTGATTCATCACATAAAAAACACACGACTATATGAATAGATGCAGAAAAAGCTTTCAGTAAATTCCAAGATCCCTTCTTTATTGAAAATGCTCAATAAATTAGCCATTGAAGGAAAACATCAAAATTATAAGAGCCATCTATAACAAACCCATAGCCAACATCATACTGAATGAACAAAAGTTGGAAGCATTCCTCTTGAGAACTGGAAGAAGATAAGGATGCCCATTCTCACCACCCCTATTCAACATAGTACTGGAAGGCCTAGCCAGAACAATCAGGCAAGAGAAGAAAATAAAAGGCATCCAAATAGGAAAAAGAAGTCAAACTGTCCTCGCTGATGATAAGATTCTATACATAGAAGACTCTGACAAAAGGCTCTGAGAACTGGTAAATGATTTCAGAAAAGTTTCAGGACACATAATCAATGTACAAAAGTCATGAACATTTTTATACACTAAAAATGTGTAAATAAAATACCTAGGAATACCTCTAACCAAGGAGGTGAAAGATCTTTACAAGGAGAACCACAAAACACTGCTGAAAGAAATCATAGATGATACAAAAACTGAAAAAACATTCCATGCTTATGGATTAGAAGAATCAATATTATTAAAATGTCCATACTGCCCAAAGCAATCTACAGATTCAGTGCTATCTCTCTCAAACTACCAAGGTCATTTTTCATAGAATTAGAAAAAACTATTATAAAATTATATGGAACCAAAAAAGAGCCAGCATAGCCAGGGCAATCTTAACAACAACAACAACAAAAAGCTAGAGACACTGACTTCAAAGTATACTAGAAGGCAAAGTTAACCAGAACAACATGGTACTAGCACAAAAACAGACACATAGACCAATGGAACAGAATAGAAACCCAGAAATAAAGCTGCACAACTACAACCATTTGATCTTTGACAAAGTCGACAAAAATAAGCAATGGGGAAAGGACACCCTATTCAATAAATAGTGCTGGGATAAACTGGCTAGCCATATGCAGAAGAATAAAACTGGACTCCTAGCTTTCACCATATACAAATAGTAACTCAGTGTAGATCAAAGACCCCAAACTATAAAAATCCTAGAAGAAAACTTAAGAAATACACTTCTTGGCATTGGGCTTGGCAAAGAATTTATTTTGTAATAAATATTATTACAAAATATAATATTTTGTATTTATATTATATCTTGTAATATAATATCATTATATATAATATATATAATCAAAATTAATTGCAACAAAAACAAAAATTGACAAGTTGGACCTAATTAAACTAAAGAGCTTCTGCACAGCAAAAGAAACTCCCAACAGAGTAAACAACCTACAGAATGGCAGGAAATATTTACAAACTATGCATCTGACAAAGGTCTAATATCCAGAACCTATAATAAAATTAAATCAAGAAGCAAAAATCAAATAACTCCATTAAAAATTGGGCAAAGGACATGGAAACTTCTCAAAAGAAGACATATGAACAGCCAATAAACATATCAAAAAATACTCATCATCATGAATCCTCAGAGAAATGCAACTAAAAACCACAATGAGATACCATTACATACCAGTCAGAATGGCTATTAATGAAAAGTAAAGAAGTAATAGATGTTGGTGGGGCTGCAGAGAAAAGGGAATGCTTATACACTGTTGGTGGGAATGTAAATTCATTCAGCCACTGTGGAAAGTACTTTGGAGATTTCTCCAACAACTAAAAATAGAAATGCCATTTGACCTAGCAATCTCATTAGTGGGTATATACCTAAAGGAAAACAAATTGTTCTACCAAAAAGACCCATGCACCAATATATTCATATCAGTACTATTCAAAATAGCAAAGACATGGAGTCAATCTAGGTTCCCATCAATGATGAATTAGATAAAGAAAATGTGGTACATATACATTATGGAATACTATGCAGACAGAAAAGGTAATGGCATTATATCCTTTGCATCAACATGGATGCAGCTGGAGGCCATTATTCTAAGTGAACTGACACAAAAACAGAAACCCAAATACTGTATTTTCTTACTTAGAAGTGGGAGCTGAATATTGGGTATATGTACACATGAAGATAGGAATGATAGATACTGAGGACTACTAGATGTGGGATGCAGGGAGAGGGGCAAGAGTTGAAAAACTACCTACCAGGTACTATGCTCAGTGCCTGGGTGACAGGTTCAGCCATACTCCAAACCTCAGCATCACGTAATATATCTGTGTAACAAACCTGCACAAGCGCTCCCTGAATCGAAAACAAAAGTTGCAAAAACATTTATTGTTCTTTGTTGAAAATGATTGATAGGGTTTGGCTGTGTCCCAAGCCAAATCTCAGTTTGATCATAGTTCCCATGATCCCCATGTGTCATGGCAGGGACCCGGTGGGAGGTAATTGAATCAAGGGGTCGATTACCTCCATGCTGTTCTCGTGATAGTGAGTGAGTCTCACGAGATCTGATGGTTTTATAAAGGGCAGTTCCCCTGCACAGGCTCTCTTGCCTGTCACCATGTGAGACATGCCTTTGCTCCTCTTTCACCTTCTGCCATGATTGTCAGGCCTCCCCAGCCACGTAGAACTGTGAGTCCATTAAACCCCTTTTTCTTTATAAATTACCCAGTCTCACATATGTCCTTATAGCAGTGTGAGAACAGACCAATACAATCGAATATAAGCTGAATTTCAAAACCACATCTTTGAGAATTACTCATTCCCTGGGTGTCTCACATGTATATATGAAATATACATGTAAATAAACTTATGTTTCTTTCTCTCCTGTTAATCTATCTTTTCTTACAAGGGTGCCTTTCAACTCAGAACATATGAGAGTTATTCTTCCCCTAACACATACCATGTACTTTGTTAGGGGCTGGGGATCTAATGGTGAGCGAAAAACACACACTCAACGTTTTCTTCATGGAACTTATGTACTAGAAAGAGAAAGAGGCATCATTAATTAATCATTGATTGCTGCTGCCCATGCTCATTTGAAAGCGTAAGACTTTGGCGGAACCCTTTGTTTGTGGCTTCTTTTAGGAGATGGAAATAAAACTAGATTTACTGACAGCTTCTTTGTACCAGGCACTATACTAGGCCTCTTGCCTATAGTATCTCATTTATTTCTTGTAATAAACTTACTAGGAAAGTATTATTTATTTCCACTCTTATAGATGAGAAAATGGAGGATCAGAGAAGTCTAGCAACCTAATCAAAGTCAGGCAGCAAGTAATCAGTAGAATTGGAGTTTATTTCTGGATTTCATTCCAGTACTTCTTATAGTACCTCTATTAAAAAAAAAAAAACCGCTACCTCCAAAGTTATGAAATGATTGCTACCACACCATCACAATAGCTCAGATAATTAAATAATCTTGGATTCTCTTTACAGAAATTCTTATAATCTATATGATGAGTTCAGAATTTTATTCATTAAAATGAAATAAATTAGACATTAGTAAAAATTTATTCATTGTCTTTTGACCCGAGTTCTCATCACAAGCTCACCTTTTAATGATAGCTTTTTATTGTCTACTTTTCAGTATTTTGGTTGAATCTTGATGAAAAGGTTAACAATATTCTCAAAATAAAGAAGTCTGAAGTAAAGGAAACCGGAAAAATGGAAAATATTTTTTTTTCTTGAAATGAAAGCATTGATTTCCCTATGGAATAGAATACCGTTTTGTAGTTTAGTTATGCCATTAGCCATTAAGCAGTGCTTCCCTGCTGTAAAAATATTCTTCCTAAGCAATGTAAGTCTAGCTGTTTCTAACTTTGTTATTCTAAATATGATTGACATAAACATTTATTAGCTTGTTATATGGTGAACAAATAGGATTGTACAAAGATTGTCGCTGTCTTAATTTTGGTTTTATATTTCCATTCATGTCTCCTCTTTTGCCTCCTCACCATCCCATCAGAATAGCTTTAAGTTTGGAAGCTCAACAGTGTCCACTAGTGGACAAACAAAAGTATAACTATGTGATTACAAAGGAAAACCTATTAGATTAAAAAAGTAAAGACTTTCTCCCGACTACTGTTTTTATATATATATATATGAAATCAAAATAACGTTTCTCCATAATATCCAGATTTTATAACAGATTAAAAATTAAGATTTGGGGAAAAACTTTCCATTCCACATTTGCTTAATGAAGAAATCCTAATTCTCTGTAGAATTCAAGTAACAATATTAGACAGTTTAAAAATTCTTAAATCTTTTGATTTTTCACAATTTAAATATTGTTAAAAATCAAAAGTGTCCATATTTTTGAAAGCCCATATTGTCCTCAATCTTTGCTTGAAATTCCAACTCTTATAGAAATGTCTTAAAGACAGTGGAGGCCAAATGTATATTTGATCTCCACATTCACTAAAATGTCTGAGCCTGCAAAAGAGCACATTCCTCCTTGTTAGGAGATAGTGCTTACCCTTTACTTGAAGACAATGCAGAGTTTTCTCCTCATCAAGAAAACATCTGCTGCCCCTAGACATCTGCTCTCGTAGAGATCTGCCTTAACCTCAACTTACAGCTACTAGGACAATAACTGGGGTCAGTCATGGCATAATTTAGCAAGGGCATGCTTGGCATGCTAAAAGGAGAAATAGAATATGCCTCAAGAGAGCTATAGGACCTAACTAACAGGTACCGGCTACATGAACCAGCGAAGTCTGTATTGGACTAGATTCTGAGACATGTAGATTCTGGATTATGGGTTGGGGAGAAAAAATCGAATAAGGGTGAGCATAATCATTTGAAAGCACTCTACTAGTATACAGAATTTAACATGTTAGCAAGGACCCTGGGGCACAGGGTAAAAATGTCACTAGAATGATTCCTAGAAACCTAGAAAAAGTGCTAGGCCCCACTGGGTGAAGGAGAAATGATAGAAGTGTCTTAGCCAACAATGGTAGAAGAAATATAAAGGCACAGAGATGTGGGCATCCTAGTAGATATATTTATGTAAGGATAAAGAACTGTGTTGGCTGGGTGTGTTGGCTGGGTGTGGTGGCTCACGCCTGTAATCCCAGCACTTTGGGAGGCCGACGTGGGCGGATCACGAGGTCAGGCGATCAAGACCATCCTGGCTAACACAGTGAAACCCCATCTCTCTACTAAAAATACAAAAAATTAGCCGGGCGTGGTGGCGGGTGCCTGTAGTTCCAGCTACTCAGGAGGCTGAGGCAGGAGAATGGCACGAACCTGGGAGGCGGAGCTTGCAGTGAGCCGAGATCACGCCACTGCATTCCAGCCTGGGCAACAGAGCGAGACTCCGTCTCAAAAAAAAAAAAAAGAATTGTGTTACATGCGTGAACCTGAAGGATACTCCATTTGCCAAAGCAATAAGAAATGGTAGATAGAGAGATAGAGCAAGATAGCTGAATAGAAGTCTCCATTGATCATCTCTTCCACAAGGGCACCAATTTAATAACTATCTACATAAAAAAATAAGCACCTTCATAAGAACCAAAAGTCAGATGAGTACTCACAGTACCTTGTTTTAATGTCATGTTACTGAAAGGGGCATTGAAAGAGGCTAGAAAAGACAGTCTTGGATGGCCAACACCACTTCTCCCTTATCCCCTGGCAGCAGCTGCATGGTGAGGAGAGAGTATTTGTGCACTTGGGAGAGGGAGAACACAGGAATTGTGAGACATTGCATTGAACTCAGTGCTGCCCTGTTACAGCAGAAAGCAAAACCAGGGTGAACTCAACTAATGCCCGACCATTGAGGGAGTATTTAAATCAGCCCTAGCCAGAGAGGAATCACCCTTCCCAGTGGTCAGAATTTGAGTTCCAGTAAGCTTCAGCACTGTGGGCTAAGTGCTTTCAGGCCCAAACTAAACTTGAAAGGTTTCTGGGCCACAAGGATGGTAAATACTAGGTGAGTCCTAGTGCTAAACTGGGCTCAGAGCTAGTGGTCTTGGAGGACATGTGACCTACTGAGACACCAGCCAGGGATGCTAAGGGAGGAATGCTTGTGCCACCCCCCACCCCAACCCCAGCCTGCACAGCTCACAAGTCTAGAAGAGACACCTACCTTCTTTTTGAGGAGAGGAGAGGGAAGAATAAAGAGGACTTTGTCTTGCATCTTGGATACCAGCTGAGCCACAGCAGGATAACCCAGCAGTCAGAGTTATGAGGCCTCCTTTCCAGTACCTAGCTCCTGGATGACATTTATAGTAACACCCTGGGCCAGAAGGAAACTGACTGCCATGAAGGGAAGGACCCCATACAAGCAGGACCTATCACCTGATGACTATGGAGCCAATGGCCCATGAATAACCAGCAGCAATACCCAGGTAGTATGCCGTGGGCCTTGGGTGAGGCTAGCTGGCTTCACTTGACACTCAGCACATTCCAAGTTGTGGTGGCTATGGGGAGAGACTCCTTCTGCTTGAGAAAAGCAGAGGGAAAAGCAAAGGGGACTTTGTCTTGAACCTTAGGTACCAGCGTGCCCATGGGGTCAGGTAGAGAAACTAGTGGGCTCTTGGGGTCCCTGATTCTAGACCTTGGCACTTGGATGGCATTTCTGGACTTTCCCTGGGCCAGAGGGAAGCCCACTTCCCTAAAGGTGAGTCCCAGGCCAGAAAGGATTTACCACAACATGACTGAAGAGCCCTTGGGAATTAAGGGAACATCAGTCATAGCCTGGCAGTACTCCCTGTGGGGCTGTGGTGGTAGTGGCCATGAGCTGAAGCTCCTTCATCTGTGGAAAGAAGAGGGAAGAGTGGGAAGGACTGCATCTTGTGGTTTCAGTGTCAGCTCAGTCACAGTACAATAGAACAACAGATAGACTTCTAAGGTTTTTGACTGAGTTCCTGGCTTCCAGATGGTACCTCTGGACCTGCCCATGGCTTGGGGCAACTTGTCACACAGAAGGGAATGACACAAGCCAGGGTGACTTGATGACCTGCTGATTGTAGAACTCCAGGGCCTTGAGCAAACATAGGTGATAGCCAGGTAGTGGTTCGAGTGACCCTTGGGTGAGAACCTGTGCTGTGCTGGCTTCATATTTAAGCCAGTGAAGTTGCAGTGGTGGTAACAACAGGGGTGCTTGTGTCACTCCACTTCCAGTTTCAGATGGCTCACCAGAGAGAAAGAGAGAGAGAGAGAGAGAGAGAAAGACTTTGTTAGTTTGAGAGAAAGTAGGGAAGAGAACAGGAATCCCTTCCTGGTAATCCATAGAATTCATCTGGATCTTACTCAAGACAACCAAAGTGGTACCTCTATAAATTTACAAGAACCATTGTGTTACTGGGCTTGAGGGGCCCTCTAATTCAGATAGAGGTTGTATCATAACACCAAAGTTCTTTACAATACTTGGAAAGCCTTCCCAAGAGTGATAAGTACAAACAAACCCAGACTGCAATGACTACAATGAATACCTAACTCTTCGATGCTTAAACACAGACAAATATCCACAAGCTTCAATACCATCCAGGAAAACATGGACTCACCAAATGAACTAAATAAGGCACCAGAGGCCAATCCTGGAGAAACAGAGATATGTGTTT
The DNA here is from genome assembly GCF_006542625.1 of Nomascus leucogenys. Classification (NCBI taxonomy): domain Eukaryota; kingdom Metazoa; phylum Chordata; class Mammalia; order Primates; family Hylobatidae; genus Nomascus; species Nomascus leucogenys. The sequence goes on from NC_044406.1 coordinate 123,578,245, forward strand.
TTTTCAGACAGAGAATTCAAAATAGCTGTGCTGAGGAAATTAAAAAGAAATTCAAAATTGTTAGAGAAGAAATCCAGAATTCTATCAGATAGATTCAACAAAGAGATCAAAATAATTAAGAAAAATGAAGCAGAAATTCTAGAGCTGAGAAATCAACTGACATACTGAATAATGCATCCGTTTTTTTAATAGTAGAATTAATCAAACAAAACAATTAGTGATCTTGAAGAAAGGCTATTTGAAAATACACAGTCAGAAGAGATATTAAAAAAAACAATAAAAAACAATGAAGCACGCATGCAGGATGCAGGATCTAGAAAATAGCCTCCAAAGGGCAAATCTAAGAGGTATTGGCCTTAAAGAAGAGGTAGAGAAAGAGATAGGAGTAGAAAGCTTCTTAAAAGGGATAATAACAGAGGACTTTCCAAACCTCGAGAAAGAAGACTACTTCAAGGCATTTGTTAATCAAACTCCCAAAGGTCAAGTATAAAGAAAGTATCCTAAAAGCAACAAGAGAAAAGAAACAAATAACATATAAGGAAGCTCCAATACATCTGGCAACAGACTTTTTAGTGGAAACCTTAAAGGTCAGGAGAGAGTAGCAAGACATATTTAGAGTTTTGAAGAAAAAAACCTTCTACCCTAGAAAAGTATATCTGGTGAAAATATCCTTGAAAACTAAAGGAGAAGTAAAGATTTTCTGAGACAAATAAAAGCTGAGGAATTTCATAAACACCAGACCCTGTCTTTCAAGAAGTGCTAAAGAGAGCTCTTCAATCAGAAAAAAAGGACATTAATGAGCAAAAAGGAATTGCCTGAAGGTACAAAACTCACTGATAGTAGTAAGTACACAGAAAAACACAGAATATTATAACATTGTAACTGTGTTGTGTAAACTGCTCTTAAATAGAAAGACTAAATGATGAACAAAAAATAATAACTAGAAAGAATTTCTATAACATAGTACAATAAGATATAAGTGGAAAAAAAGATAAAAAGTGAGGAGATGAAGTTAAGGTGTAGAGTTTTTATTGGCTTTGTTTTTGCTTGTTTGCTTAATCTTACATTTTTTTCAGTTTAAAATGATATGTTATAAGATAGCATGTGTAAGCCTCATGGAAACCTCAAACCAAAAAACATACAACAGATACAGAAAAAAATAAAAAGCAAGACATTAAGTCATACCACCTGAAAAAATCACCTTCGCTAAAAGAAAGACACAAAGTAAGGAAAGAAGGAAAAGAAGACCACAAAACAACCAGAAAACAAATAATAAAATGGCAGGGGTAAATCTTTATTTATCAATAAAAACATTGAATGTAAATGGACTAAACTCTCCAATCAAAAGTCATAGAGTGGCTGAATGGATTTAAAAAAACAAGACCCAATAATCTGTTAACTGCAAGAAACACACATCACCTATAAAAATGTACATAAACTGAATATAAAGGCATAGAAAAAGATAATTCATGCCAATGGAAATCAAAAAGGGCAGGAGTGGCTGGGCTTATATCAGACAAAATAGATTTTAAAGCAGAAACTCTGAGAAGAGACAAAGAAGATCACTATATAATGATAAAGGGGTCATTCCGCGAGTGGATATAACAAGTGTAAATATAAATGCACCCAATACTGGAGAATCCAGATATATAAAGCAAATATTATTAGAGTTAAACAGAGAGATAAGCTCCAATAAAATAATAGCTGGAGACTTTAGCAACCCATTTTCAGCATTGGACAGGTCTCATCCAATGGCTGCAAAAGACACATTCTTCATCACAGCACATGAATCATTCACAAGGATAGACCATATGTTAGGTCACAAAACAACTAATAAAATATTCAAAAAATGGAAATAAATAATATCAAGTTTCTCCTTTGACCACAATGAAATAAACCTAGAAATTGGTAACAAGAGCAATTTTGGAAATTATACAAACATACGAGAATTAAACAATATGCTCCTGAATGACCAGCGAGTCATTGAAAAAATTAGGAAGAAAATTGAAAAATTTCTTGAAACAAATGGTAATGGAAACACAACATACCAAAACCTATGGGATACAGCAACAGCAGTACCAACAGGGAAGTTTAAAGAAAAGATTTTCCAGCCCAGAATTTCATATCTGGCCAAACTAAGCTTCATAAGGGAAGGAGAAATAAGATCCTTCTCAGAAAAGTAAATGCAGAGGGAATCTGTCACTACCAGGCCTGTGTTGCAAGAGCTCCTGTAGGAAGCACTAAATATGGAAAGGAAAATCTGCTACCAGCCACAACAAAAACATACTGAAGTACAGAGACCAGTGACACTATGAAGCAACTACATCAACAAGTCTGCAAAATAACCATCCAGCATCATGATGACAGGGTCAAATTTACAAATAACAATATTAACCTTAAATGTAAATGGGCCAAATGCCCCAGTTAAAAGATACAGAATGGTAAGCTGGATAATGAGCCAAGACCCATTGGTGTGCTGTATTGAAGAGACCCATCTCATGTGCAAAGACACACATAGGCTCAATAAACGGATGGAGGAAAACTTACCAAGCAAATGGAAGGCAGAAGAAAAGCAGGGGTCACAATCCTAGTTTCTGACAAAACAGACTTTAAACCAACAAAGATCAAAAAGACAAAGAAGGGTATTATGTAATGGTAAAGGGTTGAATTCAACAAGAAGAGCTAACAATTCTAAATCTATGCACCCAATACAGGAGCACCCAGATTCATAAAGCAAGTTCTGAAAGACCTACGAAGAGTCTTAGACTCACACACAATAATAATGGGAGACTCTAACACTCTACTGACAATATTATATCATTGAGACAGAAAATTAACAAAGATATTCAGGACCAGAATTCAGCTCTGGATCAAGTGGATTTGATAGATATCTACAGAACTCTCTACCTAAAAACAACAGAATATACATTCTTCTTTTTGCCACATGGCACTTACTCTAAAATTGACCACATAATTGGAAGTAAAACACTCCTCCGCAAATGCAAAATAACTGAAATTATAACAAAGTTTTTCAGACTGCAGAGCAATCAAATTAGAAATCAAGATTAAGAAACTCACTCAAAACCACACAAATGGAAATTTAACAATCTGCTCCTGAATGACTCCTGGGTAAATAATGAAATTAGGGTAGAAATAAGAAAGTTTTTTGAAACCAATGAGAACAAATAGATGATGTAGCAGAATATCTGGGATGCAGCTAAAACAGTGTTAAGAGGGAAATTTATTGCACTAAATGCCCACATCAAAAAGCTAGAAAGATCTCAAGTTAGCAACCTACTATCACAACTAAAAGAACTAGAGAACCGAAAAAACCCCAAAGCTAGCAGAAGACAAGAAATAACAAAGATCAAAGGAGAACTGAAGGAGATAGAGACATGAAAATCCCTTCAAAAAATCAATGAATCTTGGAGCTGTCATTTTGAAAAAATTAATAAAATAGACAGACTGCTGGCTAGACTAATAAAAAAGAGAAAAGAATCAAATAAACACAATCAGAAATAAGGGGGATATCACCACTGTCCCCACAGAAATACAAACAACCATCAGAGAATACTATAAACACCTCAATGCACATTAACTAGAAAATCTAGAAGAAATGGATAAATTCCTGGGCACACACACCCTCCCAAGACTGAACCAGGAAGAAATTGAATCCCTGAACAGACCAGTAATGAGTTCTGAAATTGAGACAGTAATAAATAGCCTACCAACCAGAAAAGGCTCAGGACCAGATGGATTTACAGCTGAATTCTACCAGAGGTACAAAGAAAAGGTGGTACCATTTATAATGAAACTATTCCAAAAAGTTAAAAAGGAGGGACACCTCCCTAACTTGTTCTATGAGGCCAAGATCATACTAATATCAAAACCTGGCAGAGATACAACAACAACAACAACAACAACAAACTACTGGGTGTGGTGGCTTACGCCTGTAATCCCAGCACTTTTGGAGGCTGTGGCAGGCAGATCACCTGAGGTCAGGAGTTCGAGACCAGCATGGCCAACATGGAGAAACCCCATCTCTACCAAAAATACAAAATTAGCCAGGCGTGGTGGTGCATGCCTGTAATCCCAGCTACTTGGGAGGCTGAGACAGGAGAATCACTTGAACCCAGGAGGTGGAGGTTGTGGTGAGCCAAGATCATACCATTGCACTCCAGACTGGGCAACAAGAGTAAATCTCAAAAAAAAAAAATAAGAGAAAGAAAGAGAGAAAGAAAGAAAGGAAGGAAGGAAGGAAGAAAAAAAGAAAGCAAGAGAAAGAAAGAAAGAAAGAGAAAGAAAGAAAGGTAAGGAGGGAGGGAGGGAAGAAGGAAGGAAGGAAGGAAAAGAAAAGAAAAGAAAAGAAAACTTCAGGCCAATACCTTTGATGAACATCAATGCAAAAATCCTCAACAAAACACTGGCAAACTGAATCCTGCAGCACATCCAAAAGCTTATCCACCACAATCAAATATTGATTGACCCAAGGCTTTATCCCTGAGATGCAAGGCTGGTTCAACATACAGAAATTGATAAATATGATTTATCACATGAACAAAACCAAAGACAAAAATGACGTATCTCAGTAGATGCAGAAAAGGCCCTTGATGAAATTCAACATCACTTTATGTTAAAAGCTCTCAATAAACTAGGTATTGAAGAAATGTACCTTAAAATAATAAGAGCCATATATGACAAACCCGCAGCCAATATCATACTGAATGGGCAAAAGCTGGAAACATTCCCTTTGAAAATCAGAACAAGACAAGGATGTCCTCTCTCACCATTCCTATTCAACACAATATTGGAAGTTCTGGTCAGGGCAATTGGGCAAGGTGAAGAAATAAAGGGTATTCAAATACGAAGAGAGGAAGTTAAATTAATTTTGTTTGCAGATGACATGATCCTATATCTAGAAAACCCTGTCATCTCAGCCCAAAAACTTGTTAAGCTGATAAGCAACTTCAGCAAAATCTCAGGATACAAAATCAATGTGCAAAAATTAAAAGCATTCCTATACACCAACAATAGGCAAGCAGAGAGCCAAATCATGAATGAACTCCCATTCACAATTGCTACAAAAAGAACAAAATACTCAGGAAGACAGCTAACAAGGGAAGTGAAGGATCCCTTCAAGGAGAACCACAAGCACTGCCCAAATAAATCAGAGGACACAATCAAATGGAATAACATTCCATGCTCATGGATCGGGAGAATCAATATCATGAAAATGGCCATACTGCCCAAAGTAATTTACAGAGTCAATGCTATTTCTATGAAACTACCAATGACATTTTTCACAGAACTATTTTTAAAAGCTTTTAAAAATTCAAAAAAGAGCCCAAATAGCCAAGGCAATCCTAAGCCAAAAGAACAAAGCTGAAGACATCACATTACCTGACTTCAAACAGTACTACAGGGTTATAGTAACTAAAACAGCATGGTACTGGCAACTAACAAACAAACAAAAAACAGGCACATAGACCAATGGAACAGACTAGAGAGCCCAGAAATAAGGCCACACACCTATGACCATCTGATTTTCAACAAAGCTGACAAAAACAAGCAATAGGAAAAAGACTCCATATTCAATAAATGGTGCTGGGATAACTGACTATATGCAGAAGATTGAAACTGGACTCCTTCCTTACAGCATATACAAAAAATCAACTCAAGATGGATTAAAGACTTAAATATAAAACCCAAAACTATAAAATTCCTGGAAGACAACCTAGGTAATACTATCCTGGACACAGAACAGGAAAAGATTTTATGAGAAAGACATGAAAAGAATCACAACAAAAGCAAAAATTGACAAGTGGGATCTAATTAAACTTAAGAGCTTCTGCACAGCAAAATAAACTATCAACAGAGTCAACAAACAACCTACAGAATGGGAGAAAAATTTTGCAAACTACTCATTTAACAAAGGTCTAATACCCAGCATCTATAAAGAACTTAAAAATTTTATAAGAAAAAGCAATCTTATTAAAAAGTGGGCAAAAGACATGAACAGATACTTTTTCAAAAGAAGACATACATGTGACCAAAAGGATATGAAAATATGCTCCACATCAATAAACAAAAGAGAAATGCAAAGCAAAACCACGATGAGATACCATCTCACATCACTCAGAATGGCTACTACTAAAAAGTTAAAAAATAACATATATTGGCAAAGTTGTGGAGAAATGGGAGCACTTATACACTGTTGGTGGGAATGTAAATTAGTTCAACCATTGTGGAAAGCAGTAGGGCAATTCCTCAAAGAGCTAAAAGCAGAACTATCATTTGACCCAGCAATCCTATGACTGTGCATATACCAAGAAGAATATAAATCATCCTGCCATAAGGACACATGCATGCAAATGTTCATTGCAGCACTATTCACAATAGCAAAGACATGGAATACACCTAAATTTCCATCAATGGCAGATTGGATGAAGAAAATGTGGTACATACATACCATGGAATACTATTCAGCCATAAAAAAGAACAAGATTATGTCTTTTGCAGGAACATGAATGGAGCTGGAGGGTTTTATCCCCAGCAAACTAAACAGGAACAAAAAACCAAATACTGCATGTTCTCACTTATAAGTTGGACCTAATGATGAGAACTTATGAACACAAAGAAGGAAACAACAAACACTGGGATCTACTTGAGGGTGGAGGGTGGGAGAAAGGAGAGGATCAGATAAGATAACTATTGGGTAATGGGCTTAAAACCTGGGTGATGAAATAATCTGTACATCAAACCTACATGACACAAGTTAATCTATGTAACAAACCTTTGCATGTACCCCAGAATCTAAAATAAATGTTAAAAGAGAAGAAATCAAGCAGAAAGTTTATTAATCAGATAGGCCTAAGGAGGGTAGTGTATGGTATTCTTGGCCCCATGGGGTTGTACTTGGGAATAGAATGAACAAGCAGGAGCTATAGGATGACTTCTGGCTCCCCTGGGAAGATGTGATTGACTTATTTGAATAATTTCCCATGCTGGAAGAGAGGTGAAATCCATTAGTTTGAGACTGTTAGGGAAATCATCCAGGTGGGAAGACTTTGCCACTGGGTGGGGGTCACTGGTGAAAGCAGGAGAATTCATGGTTAGGACACTGGTGTTCTGTGAGGCTTGAAGATACGGAAGAAAGAAACACATGAAATATTAGGCCTTACTACATAAAGACTTGTATTGTTACAGAAATCCAAGTAATTATTATTTCCTCTATGAAAAAAGAACTTCCCTAAAGCTTCTCTAAGGGTTAGCTCCTTCTCTTCCCACCTATAGATGGGAATAGAAATTGAGAACCTTTCAGACTACTTTTTAGGTACAAGTTTTACAAATTTGCTAAGAGAGAAGATCTAATGTTAAATGTTCTTATGATAATTAATCAATCAATCCAAAATAAATAAAATATCTATTTTGAAAGTCTAAGCTAAATTTTGTTCAACATTTTTTTCTCAATGAAGTTCTTCCCTCCCCCACCCCCAGTAAGAGTGGATCTACAAAGTAGCTATTTTTATTGTTACACTTGGTGTACCTTCTTTATTTTAATAGGCCTACCCAAACTCTTTCTTGCCTACCCTAATTGCTACCACTTAAGAATGGGCCTTCGTAGCACTTCTACTCTTCACAGTTGACTTGTACCAATTGTGCCTTCTGCTTCCTGACAGATTACTGGGCTGTATTATTATTAATATATAGTGAGAAAACTGAGGTTGGACATAATCATAATATCTACCTTGCAGAATTTTTATGGGGATTAAATAAAAATAATAATATCTGTAAAGTGCTTAGCACAGTGCTTGGTACATGGTGAGCAATTGTTAGCAATCATTATTATTAACAGTGTCCTTTTTTGACCGAAGTAACACACAAATTGCTTTCTTTCCAGTTCCTTGCTCCACACCAAATCATGTCTTCTAGGTGTCCATAATGAGTTGAGGCTGTTTAAAATAATACAGTCAGTTTAACTATGCTGCCCCTATTTTCCTTTCTGCATAAAAGCAGGAGAGCAGAGCTGAGAATGCTTCAGCCCTCTCCAGCACAGGGTAAACAGCTTTACCCCTCCTCCCCAAATTGAGGAAAGAGGGTCAGCACAAGTTTCAGAGTCTGTGTTTTTCTTGGTCACTGCCATGTTCATCAGGCCAAGGATTCGAAGGCAGCTGCCAATTTATCCTTGTTGCTATGATGACAAGAACTCCTGGGGAATCTCATTCATAGAAAAATGTCCAAATTTCTTTCACACAAGGGATAAGGCCAGCTGACCAGCCAGTGGTTTTGGGCCAAGACGAAAGCCCGAGAGCCTGGTTAGGGTCTGGAACAGGGAAAGTCAGTGGTGTAATAACCACTGCAAAAACATGCAAAGAGTATCTCTTGGCCAGGCACACCAGAGAACAGATATAAATTCTCCTGTTCAAAGTGGCAGGTGTCAAATTGTAAACAGAGGAGGAAGCTGTGAGGACCGTCAACAAGCAGGGGACTGTTGACTATCGGTCAACAGGAAAAAAGGGACTGGAATTCCAGCTGTGCCACTTAAGAGCTGTGTGAACTTGCACAAGTCATTTAACTTTTCTGTGTTTCAGTTTCCTCATCTGTAAAATGAGAATAAAAATATTATTTATCTCACAGGGTTATTTTGAAGTTACTACACGCAAAGCACTTAGAACAGTGCCTAGTACATATTAAGAACCATTAAAGTGTTTTCTCTTATTATTTTAATTATTTTCAAGTTCAAATTCTTTAGTATGGCACATAGGGACTTTCAGATGAGGTCCTCTTGCCTACCTCCCCAGCTCACACCCTTTCCTAAATGCACACTCTCCCTATACATACTGTGATATATACAGATCCTAGAGCCCACCTGGCTGCTTTAAAGCTCCTGCCTCTGCCCACTCTGCTGCCTCTGCCAACAGAGTCTGTCATGTGAACTTCTACTCAACTTCCAAAACTTGCTTCCAAAAAGTCCTGCCTTTAAAATGTGCTGGCTTTTTTGTGTTGCTATTCCCTGCATGGACAGCTGTCAACATACATAAGACATTCTTTTGCCTGTCTTTGTGCACATATCCATCTATTCACTAAAATATGAGTCATTTAGGAACAAGGTCAAAATTTGTCTCTGCATTGCAGTACTTAGCATGGTACTTGGCACATATTAGATAATCAATGCATGTGTATTAAATAAATGAATGAATGAGTGAATAAATGAAGGAGGGAATGAATATATATCACGGATGTGGCTAAGATAGTGCTGAGATGACTGGATGAAAACTCTGCTCCTTTAATAGAGAATCTTAGTGGACATGGTCTTCCACAGGAAGATTTTCTTCTCTGCAGAAAGGACTTGCCTCTATTGAGATAAGGAGAGAGCTCCTCAGACTCCTTCTTGATGATGCCTAGAGTAGCTGAGAGATCTTCAGGCTTCTAGAGTTTGTAGTGCCTGGACAGGCTCGTAAGCATCTAATCTCACTGTCAGAGTGCCACATGCAGCAGCCAGCAGCTGCCAATGCACTGGCTGCCACCAATATTCCTGAACATCATGGGATGTATTAAGTGACTGAATATCATGGGGCTGTTGTCATCATTAATCTTGCTCAGTGGCAGTATTTTTCTTGGATGAGATTTTTAATAAATTCAAGGTGAAAATTTTTTTCATCCTTTTACTGAGGAAGAAAAAATATTTAGTATTTTTGTTGTATAAGGAACAGTGCCTAAGGCAGGTACGTATACTCCTGACCTCAGCACCACTCACTCTGGTTTTATAAAGCTATAGGACACAGCAGAGTTGGAATGAAATATAGGGTAGAAAATAACACATAAGTTGGAGGGGAACAGTGGGATGCAGAAAGAATGACAGCAGCCACATGTGTCCCACTCAAATACTTTTAGTCCCTGCAGCATAAGAAAGATGCCAACCAAGTCTCTACACTGGCTGGGGATCCTGCCATGGATGCAGGAGAAAATATTCAATCAAAGGGAGTAAGTGACAAGAAAGAGAAAAGTCTGATCCACAGCTACACTGGAACAATCCAGAGAGAAGAAGGGGAGTATCAGATTTTGCTACTTGTGTCACACAAGCTAGAAAAACCCTACCTCTCCCATTGGGGAGGCAACCTATATTTCACCCATTTCCTTGCCTTATCAAGATGAAATTTTATGTAAACTAGATAATAATCTGATTTGGGCCTATTCCTTAATGGATGGACCCAAAGTGGCAGGTACATTCATATTGTTAGGTTTGTATCCTGTGCCATTTGAAGATTATATTAGATTGCAGGCCAAGATGACCATCTAGACACAGCCAGGAAGAACATCTCCCACCGAGAGACTGGGCCATCTGGAAGACTGGCACACACTGAGCAGATCTTCTGAGGGTAGGCCTTGAGAGTAGATTGAAGGAAGATGCAGATCTTGGGCTAAAAGGATAGGCTAAATGAGAATCCTACACAGGGTTGCTAAGCACTGGGACACATTCCTGGCCCCTACCAGCTTCTAGGGAAAGGGTGAGTTAAACAGATGAGGAGTAGCCTGTTTTTATCACAGACCTCCAGAATCCTAGCTGCAGGAGACCCCATGACCCCTCTGGACAGTTGAGCTGGCAGGGAGAGCTGTTTGGAGAGGTGACAGGGAAAGGATTCCAGCCTGTGCAGAGCTCAGAGGGTTTGGCATGGGAATGGTTGCATTGGAGCACAGCCATGGACACCCATTCCCCCAAGGCTTGCCATGCTCCTCTAGGTGGCTTTGGCCTTTGGTGACTGTTGGACCTAGACAGAGCATGGTGGTCTTGCTCATGGGATGGAGCCAGTCCATTCTGAGAAAACCCCTCTCTGCCAACCTTTCCTGGAGCCCCAGCCTAGCCATACCCACTTGTAGTACAGCCTCAGATGCCCAAGCAGATCACTTCCTAGGGGCCATCATTATAACTGCTTCACCAGCAGACTGCACATAATTGTCAGAGAGCTCCAGCAGAATGGCCCCCGTTGATGCACACCCACTGACCCACAGCTTCCCCCAACTGCAGCCTTCCCCTGCCACTTGCTGGTGCACACTCATTCATGGTGCACCTCCCCACTGCTTTACTGGCACACACAACCACATCTGTCCCATCACTGGCATGAGCATGGATGCATGGATGCTGCCTCACCCCTGCTGCTGTCCCGTCCCCTCCAATGCATGTGCACCCTGCTGCATCATTACTGCTATTGGCACACATGTAGGAGCATGGATCCTGCTGTCACTGACCCAACAAAGAGCTGTGACTGGCACCTCCCCACACCACCACCAGAGTGTTGCTACCAGTGGATTGGGAACACCTCAATCCCTGCAGTGCAGCAGGTTCCTAACCTCAAGGGGCCAGAGATCAAAGCCCTGGGCCCATTACTAGTCCCCCAGGGTTACAACACATATTCCAGCAGTGATGAACTCAGGCTTCGCTTCCTGAAATTTTACAGAAACAAAGTCAGTGAACTGAACTCATGTTATACCACAATAAAATATTGATGCCCACAAGGGCATCAAATAATATAAAAGTAAAATACTCTATCTAAAGGGCAGCAACTTCAGTGATGAAAGGAACATCATTTCACAGAGATGAAAAAGATCCAGGGAAAGAACTCTGGCAACTCAAAAGTCTAGAGTGTCTTCTTACCTCCTAATGATCATGCTTGTTCCCCATGCAATGGTTCTGAACCAGGCTGAAAGGGCGGAAATGACAGACATAGAACTCAGCATCTACATAGGAACAAAGATCATTGAGATTCAAGAGAAAGTTAAAACCCAATCCCAATCCAGGAATCTAAGGAATCCAATAAGATAATACAAGAGCTGAAAGACGAGATAGTCATTTTAAGGAAGAACGAAATTGATCTGATAGAGGTTAAAAAAAAAAACTCACTATGAGAATTTCATAATACAATCACAAGTATTAATAGCAGAATACACCAAGCTGAGGAAAGAATCTCATAGCTCATAGATAGGTTTTTCAAATCAATGCAGTCAGACAAAAATAAAGAAAAAATAATAAAAATGAATGAAAAAAACCTCCAAGAAATATGAAATTATATGAAGAGATGAAACCTATGACTCATTGGTGTCCCTGAAGACAGGGAGAGAAAGCAAGCAATGTGGAAAACATATTTGAGGATATTGACCCAAACATTTCTCCAAGCTCATTAGAGAGGGCAACATTCAAATTCAGGAAATGCAAAGAATCCCTGTGAGATACCATACAAGATGACAATCTCTGAGTTAAATAGTCACCAGACTCTCCAAGGTTGAAATGAAAGAAAAAATGTTAAAGATAGCTAAAAAAAAAAGGGGGGGTCAGGTCACTTACAAAGGGAAGCCCATCAGGCTAACAGTGGTCCTTTCAGCAGAATCTCTACAAGCCAGAGGAGATTGGGGGCTATATTCAGCATTCTTAAGTAAGAGAAATTCCAACCAAGAATATGATCCTTTTCAGACAAGGAAATTCTAAGGGATTCTCAGGAAATTCAAAGAAAAGAAAAAAAATTATACCAACAATACTCTTGGACCACAGTGCAATAAAAACAGAAATCAATACTAAGAAGATCACTCAAAACCATACATTTACACAGAAATTAAACAATTTGCTCCTGAATGACTTTTGGGTAAACAATGACATTAAGGCAGAAATCAAGAAAGTCTTTGAAACTAATGAAAACAAAGAGACAACTTACCAGAATCTCTGGGACGCAGCTAAAGCAGTGTTAAGAGGAAAGATTATAGTGCTAAACAACCACATCAAAAGTTAAAAAAATCCCAAGTTAACAACCTAACATCACACATAGAGGAACTAGAAAAACAAGAGCAAACCAACCCCAAAGCTAGCAGAGGATAAAAAATGAACAAAATCAGAGCTGAATGTAATGAAACTGAGATGAGAAAGCTGTACAAAAGATCAATGAAACCATAACTTGGTTCACTGAAAGAATAAATAAGATTGATAAACCACTAGCTAGAGTAATAAAGAAAAAAGAGGCCGGGCGTGGTGGCTCACACCTGTAATCTCAACACTTTGGGAGGCCGAGGCAGGTGGATCTCTTGAAGTCAGGAGTTTGAGACCAGTTTGGCCAACATGGTGAAACCGCATCTCTACTAAACATACAAAAATTAGCTGGGTGTGGTAGCACATGCCTGTAATCCCAGCTACTCAGAAGGCTGAGGCAGGAGAATCACTTGAACCCGGGAGATGAAGTTTGCAGTGAGCCAAGGTCACGCCACTGCACTCCATCCGAAGCAACAGAGTGAGACTCTGTCTCAAAAGAAAAAAAAAAAGAGAGAGAGAAGATCCAAATAAACACAATCAGAAATGACAAAGAGGATTTACCGTGGTCCCCACAGTAATACAAAAAACCCTCAGAGACTATTACACACACCTCTATGCACAGAAACTAGAAAACCTAGAAGAAATGGATACATTCCTGGAAACATACAAACTCCCAAGATTGAACCAGGAAGAAACTGAAATCCTGAACAGACAGGACTATGTGAAATAATGAATTCCAAAATAGATCGAGTAATAAAAGTCTTACCAACCAGAAAAATCCCTGGTTACCAACCAGATGGATTCACAGCCACATGCCAGATACATAAAGAAGAGTGGGTATTGTTTCTATTGAAACTATTCGAAAAAATTGAGGAGGAAACATTCCTCCTTAATGCATTCTATGAGGCCAACATCACTCTGATATCAAAACCTGGCAGAGACACAACAAAAAAGGAAAACTTCAGGCCAATATCTTGATGAACGTAGATGCAAAATTCCTCACAAAATTCTAGAAAATGAAATCCAGCAGCACATCAAAAAGCTAATCCACCAGCCAGGCACAGTGGCTCACGCTTGTAATCCCAGCACTTTGGGAAGTTGAGGCAGGTGGATCACCTGAGGTCAGGAGTTCGAGACCGGCCTAGCCAATATGGTGAAACCGTGTCTCTACTAAAAACACAAAAATTAGCTGGGCATGGTGGCAGGCTCCTGTAATCCCAGCTACTTGGGAGGCTGGGGCAGGAGAATCGTCTGAACCCAGGAGGCGGAGGTTGCAGTGAGCCTAGATCATGCCATTGCACTCCAGCCTGGGTAACAAGAGTGAAACTCCATCTAAAAAACAAAGAAACCAACAAAAACAAACAAAACATAAACAAAAACAAAAAAATCCCTAATTCACCACCATCAGGTAGGCTTTATCACTGGGATGCAAGGCTAGTTCAACATATGCAAATCAATATATGTGATTCATCACATAAACAGAAGTAAAAACAAAAACCACATGATCATCTCAATAAACGCAAAAGCCTTTTGAAAAAGTTTTAACAGCCCTTTATATTAAAAAACTTCAACAAATTAGGCATTGAAGTGATATACCTCAAAATAGTAAGAGCCATCTCTGAGAAATTCACAGCCAACATCACACTGAATGGACAAAAGCCGGAAGCATTCCCCTTGAGAACTGGAAAAAGACAAGGATGCCCACTCTCACCACTCCTATTCAACATAGTACTGGAAGTCCTTGCCAGAGCAATCAGGCAAGAAAAAGAAATAAAAGGCATCCAAACAGGAAGAGACAAAGTCAAACTATCTCTGTTTGCAGATGATATGATTCCATACCTAGAGAATGGCATGGTCTCTGCCCAAAAGTTCCTAGATTTGATAAACAACTTCAATGAAGTTTATGTACAAAAATTAGTAATATTTCTATACACCAACAATGTCCAAGCTGAGAGCCAAATCAAAAATGCAATTCCATTCACAATATCCACAAAACAGATAAAACACCTAAGAATACAGCTAACCAGTGACATGTAAAATATCTACAAACAGAATTAGAAAACACTGCTGAAATAAGTCAGAGATGACACAAACAAATAAAAAAATTTCCATGCTCATGGATAGGAAGAATCAATATTGTTAAAATGTCCATTCTGCCCAAAGCAATTTACAGAATCAATGCTATTCTTATCAAACTAGCAACAAAGTTTTTCACAGAATTAGAAAAAAAACTTTCTGCAATTCATATGGAACAAAAATAGAGCCCAAATAGCCAAAACAATTCTAAGCAAAAAGAACAAAGCTGGAGACCTCACATTACTTGACTTCAAATTTATACTACAAGGCTACAGTATCCAAAACAGCATGGTACTGCTACAAAAACAGACACATAGACCAATAAAACAGAATGGAGGGCTCAGAAATAAAACTACACACCTACAATCATCTGATCTTCAACAAAGTTGACAAAAACAAGCAATGGGAAAAGGACTCCCCATTTAATAAATAGTGCTGGGATAACTGGTTAGCCATATGCAGAAAATTGAAACTGAACCCTTTCCTTTCAGCATATACAAAAATCAACTCAAGATAAGGACTTAAATGCAAAACATAAAAACTATAAAAATCCTTGACTAAAACCTTTGAAATACCATTCTGAACATAGCCCCTGGCAAAGATTTCATGACAAGGATGCCAAAAGCAGTTACAACCAAACCAAAAATTAACAAGTGGTACCTAATTAAACTAAAGAGCTTCTGCACAGTAAAAGAAACTATTAACAGAGTAAACAGATAACCTAAAGAATGGGAGAAAATATTTGCAGACGATCCATCTGACAAAGGTCTAGTATGCAGAATCTATAAGGAATTGAAATGAATGAACAAGCAAAAAATAAACAACACCATAACAAAGTGGGCAAAGGACATTAACAGACACTTTTTGAGAGAAGACATACAGTTGGTCAACAAGCATATGAAAATATGCTCCACATCACTAAACATTAGAGAAATGCAAATCAAAGCCACAACGAGACACTTACTGCCTCATACCAGTCAGAATGGCTACCACTGAGCAGGCAAAAAATAACAGAGCTGACAAAGTTGTGGAGAAAAGGGAATGCTTCTACACTGCTGGTATGAATGTAAATTAGTTCAGCCACTGTGTAAAGCAGTTTGATAATTTCTCAAAGAGCTTGAAATAGAACTACCATTCTACCCAGCAATTTCGTTATTAGGTGTATACTTAAAGGAATATAAATTGTTCTACCACAAAGACACATGCATGCGTATGTTCATCACAGCACTATTCACAATAGCAAAGACATGGAATCAATCTAAATGCCCACAAATGATAGACTGCATTAAGAAAATGTGGTACAAATACTCAAAAGAATACTACACAGCCATAACAAGAATTAGATCATGTCCTTTGTAGCAATATGGATGGAGCTGGAGGCCATTATCCTAAGCAAGCAAACACAGAAGCAGAAAACCAAATACAAGTTCTCACTCATAAGTGGGAGCTAAACATTGAGTACACATGGACACAAAGAAGGGAACAATAGACACTATAGCCTACTTGTGGGTGGAAGGTGGAAGGAGGGTGAAAACAGCAAAAAAAAACTACCTATCGGGCACCATGCTTATTACCTGCATGATGAAATAATCTGTACAACAAACCCCCATGACACAAACTTACCTACGTAACACACTTGTACATGTACCCCTGAACCTAAAAGTTTTAAAAAGTAAATTAATTTTAAAAAATGTTGTATCATCTGGGAAAAAAAGGACACAATCAAGGAGTTTAGTTGAAAATCATTGAATGAAGAGACTAGTTACAAATTTATGGTCAGGGTTAAGGAAACATCACAGGATGCCAAAGCACTAGGAATCTGTAACCGTCAGAAACCTTTCCTTTCCTAAGCCTGAAGGTGAAGGAAATGGAATTATGGGAATCTTGAGAGAGCTTGGAGCCACAGAAGAGAGGCTACCAGGCAGGATTTGTGGCCAATGATGAATATAGTCACTTCCAGAACCATGAGGGTAAGGGATAATGGCTGGCTTCCTTTTCCCTTCCACTCTTAGATCCTATTTTACTACTTCCCATTGAACAAACTAAAACAAAAGCCAGGGGAAAAGGGAGCCCAAGATTTGCAACTGTGATCAGCCTCCAGGGCATAGAGCCGGATGTCCTAAGAATGGAGAGTATATAGGGAAAGGAGCACTGAAGTAGAGTAGACAGATTTAGTAAATACAAATACAGGGCATGCAGTTGAGTTTGAATTTCAGATAAGAATAAATTTCTAGTATAAGTGTGTATCAAATATTCCATGGAACATGCTTACACTAAGCAGTTTTCATTGTTTATCTGATACTCAAATTTCATTCAGTATGCTGTATTTTATCTGGCAACTCAGCTAGAGAATAATCAGCACAGAGGTGTTCCTATTATTTGGGCTTGTGACTAGACCATGACTTTATTACTTTAAACACTTCTGTGTGTATCTCAGCAAGAATGGAATTATATTTTTCTATGTATCAGAAGAAATGATCTCTGACCCCTATCCGCATCCCATTCCCAGATAAGCTCACTGGATCAATTGAGGTGAATGGCAGCCTCTCAGAAGTAACTTGCTAGATTTCAGTGTGTATGAGTAGAATGCCACATGCATGGCATTTCAGCCAAATAGCGAATAGGTGGCAGTCTTCATCAATTTATCAAAGGGAATAACATTTTCTCTTTGAAGATAAAACAGTGACACTATAGGAAAAAAAACCATGTAGATAGCTGAATATTATAGAAGACATTTTGATTAATTTTGATATGATTCAGGATTGAAACATAGTACTATAGTGAGATTTCATCTGTGTTTTAATGTGTTTTTTCCCTTTTCTGAGTTATTTTAAAAATTAGAACCAAATTTATTCTTGAACTTCCATGCAGTTGTGCTTAAAACTATAGGATAATGGTGAGCCATAGGTAGAAGAACTGTGTGCTTGACCCTGCAGGGTAACTTCACCCTGGCTTCACAATAGGGCAGAGTGGCAAAGGAGAGGAAGCCTGGCCAATCATGTGTAATTCACTCAATAAATATAAGTGCCTGCCAAGGCCAGGCATTGAACCGGGTATGTGGGATGCATAGGAGAATCAGGCTCAGTAACTTTCATCAGGAAGTTTACAATATTATGTGAGAAAGTGGCATTGATTAAACTAGCAGCTGCCGTACATGTATTATTTCATTTAATCTTCACAGTAATCCTGTGGGTAGATGTTATGATTGTCCCATTTTTCAAATGAGAACATTGAGACTAAAAGAGGTTAAGTGACTTGTCCAAGCTCACACAGCTAGCCAGTGACATCCATACACTTATATAAATAATAGGATGTACTAGTGTAAGTGTTTTCTTAGTAATATTACAGTGTGCTTCAGATCAAATGGGAAAGTAATCCCTTTCATCAGGTGTTATTAGGCAAGTGCTTCATGGAGGATGAAGTATTTCAGCTGTGTTTTCCTGAGCAAAGAACAGATTTAGCACAACCATGGAGGCACTAAGTTTCAAGGAATGGAGATTAGCAAGCGGACTCATTTGACTCCAGCATCACAATCATGTAAATTGGGGGAAGGAGAGACTCAAAAGAAAATTAGCTTAGGGCCTGAGTGGGATGGGCATTGAATGCCATAGTGAGAATTTTTTTCTGTACATTTTAAAGAAAGCTATTGTCACTCTGAGCAGTGTAGTGACATGAGTGAACCTATGCTTTAGGAATCATATAGGATGAATCCGAAAGAGAAGACAACATAGATAGGAATGACAACCTGTTAAGAGGCCATTGCTATGGTTCAAACAAGAGAACTGGAAGTAGGGTATTAGGGAAGACAATGTATTATATGCATGAAAAAAATATAAATAGTCTGCATGACATGTGTACTGAAATGAGTGCAAATGAGAGTTGTTCTGATTGATGGGCATTATAAAGCAGAGAGCAGCTTAGTAAATAGAAATTGCCTTATAACAGAGTACCATTATCAGTGATCTATAAGACTCAAGTCCAAAATACTATTCTAAATTGAATCCTATTCTCAGCAACAGCATTTCCAATGTGGATTCATACCACATACTCTTCCAAAAACAATTTTTTTTCTATATGTTTCAGTAATTCCATTTCTGGTTATATATCTAAAGGAAATAAAGTCAGTATATTGAAGAGATATTTACACTGCCATGTTCATTACAGCACTATTCACAATAGCCAGTTATGGACTCAACCTAAGTGATCATCAGCAGATGATTGGATAAAGAAAATGTGGCATATATACACAATGGAATACTATTCAACCTTTTAAAAAATAGTGAAATCCTATCATTTGCAGCAACATGGATGGAACTGGAGGTCATTATGTTAAGTGAAATAACTCAGGCACAGAAAGACTAATATTGCATGATTTTACGTATATGTGGAATATGAAAAAGTAGAACTCATAGAAGCAGAGAGTAAAATGGTGGTTACTAGGGGCTGGTATGGAGGGAGGAGGATGGGGAGATGTTGAAACAAAGTTTCAGTTACATGGCAGGAATAAGTTCTGGACATCTATTGGCTAGCATAGTGATGAGGTAATAATATATATTTGAAAATCGCTAAGTGAGTATATACATATATACACACTTTATATATACTTCTTTTTAATTTATATATATATATATATATATATATATATACTTTTTATATATACAGATAAAAAAAAAAAACAGAAAAAGAAGAGGAGGTTTCTCTACGTTTACCAGGCTGGTCTCAAGCTCCTGTCCTCAAGTGATCAAGTGATCCTCCTGCCTCAGCCTCTGAAAGTGTTGGTATTACAGCATGAGCCACCATGCCTGGCCCTCAGTGAGTAGATTTTGGCTGTCTCACCACAAAAAGGTGCTAAGTATGAGACGACAGATATGTTAATTAGCTTGATTTAATAATTTTACGATATATATATCAAAACATCATATTATACAACATATATATTTTATTTGTTAACTAGAAATATTTAAAAACCCAACCAAACACAAACAGAGGGTTCTGAGGTCAAGTAAGTGTGGAAAACACTGTATATTCAAGCCCCTTCTTAAAGGATCACAATACACATTCACCTAGGAAAGGCTCTGAGAATTCCTGCAGCAAAGATACTAGCTGAATCTTGTTAGCTAATCATTTCCTAAACTTATTTAAACCTAGAACTCTTTTTAAAATGTTGAAACCTAGTAAGACCTGCAAAGATTGTGTTTTGTGAAATTCATATTAATGTTATCCTCTTCATCTGCAATGCATTCCCTCTGGTGAACTCTAGAGTGCAGTCCCTTCTTTCAAACACAGTTGAAATAAAACGGAATTCCAATGTTTGGTGGACACCTGCCAGCAGTGACCTCTGCTGCAGCAAGTATTGATCCTGCTGTCGACAACTGGTGTCAAATAATTTTTTTTTAAAGCAGGGATGATGGTGATGTTGCAAGGGTAGCTGTCGGTCACCAGCCCAAGAGCTCAGCTCACTGAAGTTGTCCCTTTCCCCTTAAAGTTGTTTTCATCAGTTTGTTGTTCATCTGAATAAACTTTTATGGCTTTCTCTTTGTTCTCCTGACCCTAGTAGCCTTAGTGATGGTGGAAAAGTTGTGTCTTAGTAATTTTGAAGTGTCTACGTCTAGTAATAAAACCCAAGCTATCTAGTTAACTCCATCATCCCCTTGCTCAAAATCTCCCCCAGATACCCATCACCTACAGAAACAAAGATCCAAGTTATTTGTGTGGACATCATGACTCTCCATGCTCTGACCCCAGCACACGTGCACACATGTTTGCATGAGAACAGACACACAAATCACTGCTTATTATTTTCCAATAAGAAGGCCTGCTCTTTATTGCTTCCTATGGTTACTCTACTCTCTGTAATTGAAGGGCCCTTTGTCTTCAATGTCAAAAATCTCAATTAGCTGCAAAGATACACATCAAGTGCTTTCTTCTCCTAGTAGCTCTCCCAGACACCTTAGACACCTCCAGTTGGAATGATTCCCAATTGCTGTCTTTTACTTTTTACTTATCTTTAATCAGTTTATTCTGGGTGCAAACTAGCTTCATATGAGTCAATATTCCCCACTGAATGCCAGTGTCTTAAAGGTAGAGAATGTTTTACTAACCTCAGTAACCTCTCTAATCAATCAATCCATCAACAAATATTTGAGTGCCTACTCTGAGCCAGGCACAACATCCTACACACAGTAGGGGCTCCTATTGATATTTGTATACTTTCAAAGCACAACCCCTAGAAGTGGAAGTGGGTTCTGTGAATCAAAACCTCAGGAAGTGATTAATGTCACCAGCATTAACATGATGAATAGGACCACAGGCTAAGTGTTGTTGAGACCACCCTAGATGTGACTTTGTCGTGAGAAGCCTTGGATTTCCAGGGAGGCATCTAAGACAAGCCAGTGATTCTGCTGACATGCTGTCAATTCCAAGTGAACCAAAGAGAGAGGGGGCATTTGTAATTAATTTTGGAAGTTTCTGGCAAAAGTCAGCAAAGATAAGTTCCCAACGGGAAAGCCCCTGTCTTGTTTCTGTACTTACTTGCATTGGTATCATTACACAACCACCGTGTCTGGAAAATCAGACCTCTTGGATTTGGCCCTTTTTCTCTTCATCTGTGGAATATCTGACCCCAATTCAATAATTATAACCACCCCAGTGGAACAGATGCTGTACACACCATATCTCAATGAACTGTCATAACAACCCTAAGACATTATTATAAATACAATATTCATTTTGATAAACTAGGAAATTGTAGCTCAGAGACCAGAAGTGCTCTGACACTTTCATCAAGGAAAAGCAAACATATTAAAGAGCCAGTCACTTTGTGTTTGAATTCTGTGGATCTTTTCACTCTCAGCTGGTTATTATTAATAATATCTGGCATATATGAATGCATGCTATATTCCAAACATTCTAATAAGTATTATTTTATTGAATCCTAAAAATAATCCTTTGGGGTGTCTTGAATTTAAAGAAAAACTAGGCCCAGAGAAGGTAAACAGCTAGTCCATGGTCACAGAAGAGGTAAAACAGGGCCAGGATACAGATTCAGGTCTGTTGGACTCCAGACCTGCCACCCATTCACTATACTACATAACCTCCTCTTGTAATGCAGTGGGCAGTCTAGGAGCTGCTGGCTGAAGGGATTGTATATCCTTAGTAGACTCTCAGGTCTTCTAAACAGAAATGTTCCACATTAGTGACTCAGTCTCAAACTTTACTTATGCTCCTCTAAGCCCTCCCCATTTTCCCTTTGGACAGGTTGACCCCTCTTTTAACCTCATTTTCAGGGTCAGTCTGAGCTTTCTTGCCATGGTTCAGTCCAGAGGCAGAATAATTTCTTTTAGCATCGTTAGTGTCTAGGAAAACAAATCTCTTTCTCAGATTTCTCATCAGTTTCCTGGAACAGAACGACTGTGCTGTCCACAGACTGAATTTGTCTCATCTTCTCTGGGCACACAGCTTTGTGCTCAGCTTTCTTTAGCTGCTACTAATGATAACAGTTCTTTAAGACAGGGCAGTCTTTCTGCCTTAGATGATTTCTAAACCTCAAGTTTCTTCTTAGCTCATATCCCTGTTTCCTTTATCTTTTTGGCTTTGTCTCTTTTGTCTAGTAAATATTAACAGGTTCTATTTAATATTTAGGAGGTGTGCATTTGGGCCCCAGATCAACCTCTGACTTGGTTTTTGACCTGGGGCAAGTTACTTCCTCTTTTAGGCCTCAGTGTCTTTATATGTAAAAGGTGAGAGTGGGAAGATGCCCAAGGTTCCTTGCACCTCTGAAATTCTGTGTCTCAAACTTCAATGTCAAAGGACAATACTGTATGAAAACAGTCTGAAAATTTTTCCCATCTTCATTTGACTGCCTAGAAAGGTGATTTGGCTACAGAGATGTAAACTCATCTACTGACCTTCTACTTATCTGTACCCAAGTTTACGAATGTATACCACAAAGGGAGAAAATAATTATCTCAATTTAAAGTATTTATGACCCAATTTTTTCGGATTGCCCAAAGTTTAAACAGTGTGCTCATTGAAAACCTCAGTCCCACCTCTGACAAAGTGAATGCAGAAACCACTTTATCAAATCCCAAATCAACACACAAGTATGAGTGGGCAGAGCACTTGAAAAGAGGATTCTTCTAAAATTTCCAGGATTCATGATCTTCCCTCAGTAAACGATAGAATTTTAGAATTTTCATGGTAAGGTATAAACTGGACAACCAGGCCCAAGGCCAGATAAGAGCTTAATTAAATGAATGCTGCTGCAGCTGCCTCTTGTCACCTTCTGTCACCCCAAAGGAAGTATATAGCTTTGGGTTGGTCTAGTGGGGGAATTAGGAGGGAATGATAGTCTTTTCATTCCGTCTACATTTAGCATACCCACCAAAGGGCAAGTTAGCAACTTCAAACAACACCTTGACAATGATAAACAGTGAAGTTAATGCAGGCTCTGACAACTCCAGAGCATACTCTGACTAAAACAAAGGGCTCTGGCTCAAAAGGGGGTCCTCCAAGCCAAATGAAAGAGCAGTTTCCAAATGGATAGCAAAATTCAGAGGAAGAAGGAGAGATGAAGGGTGGAAGATGAAGCTGTTTACTTAGAATTTGATTGTTCACACTAAGCCCAGCAACCCCTGTGGTCTTGAGCTTGCTTTGAAAACACGATGTCGCTAAAAAGATCAGGATTCGATGGGAACATTCACACTTGAACATTTGCCCAGCTCTTCAGGGAAGTGCTGAAATCAGTGGGAGGGTCTTCAGCACCTCTGTGATTGCAATCATGGCCAAGCTCAGGCGCTGCAGTTGTGCAGCACAAAATACTGCCCAAGACAAATCTTTCAAAACAAAGTGCAGCTAAAACATCTCTCTTTCTTTAGGGTTAAGTAAAGACTAAAACATTTCAAGCTCAAGGACTTAAACTTGTTTTGGCCAGGCATAAGGAACCCAAAGTTATTCAGGCCCATGATATCATATCAAGTTCATAGTTTACAGAGAAATCAAAGTGGTGGTGGGAAGGATTTAAATTTAGTTGTTTACTAAATTCTACATGAACAGTGTTTGACCAAGTTTCTTATATAGAAAGACCTGATGTTTACCCTGAAAAGGTGGTTAGAAACAAATAACAACAACAAAAAGTCTGCTTTCACATCTTAGTGTTTTTAACTTCTGAGATTGAAAAACACAGGATGGTGATAAAGTTAGAAGTCTCCCCAAAGACGATCTCATTCAAACTTCTCATTTTATGGTTAAGCCAACAGAAACCACAGAAGACAAAGGACTTGCTTATGTCCCAAAGCTAGTGAGTGACAGAATTAAGAACAGAACCCGGACCTTCTGACTTCTCATCTTGGGTTCTCTTTGAGTTGTCTGTATATAGCACATGGATGAAAACCAAGCCCTTGGCTAGCTAGTGTCCACTGCTACCTTTTAGCATCCTCCAGCAATGTGGGTGGAAGTGGTGTTGATTACACTTCCAGAAGAATATTGGGACTGAAGTTTCTTAACAACAGTCTACTTTATCAGTCTCCCTCCTTTCTAGGCTTCCAGCTCCTACTGAAGGGCATCTCACACCCTTCACCCACACTGAATTTCTCCTCCTTGGCGGGATGTAGTTCAGTTCTCTCTCCTTGATCGCCTTGTCATCTAAATAGCACTGCTACCATCACCTTTGCCCTGGTTCCCTTCTCTTCTATGCATGTGAAGGAAAAGTTAGATGTGAGTCCATAGGACATGTTCTAGCCATCTGGAGGTCAGCAGGTTTTCTTGCTTCTAACATGATGACAAATTTTCTGCACAAAACTTTCCCTCATTTCATTTTGTGACTTTAATACTAGGCTGTACATTCACCAAAAATATACAAAGGGCTCGTAATACTTCTCAGTAACATTTAAAATCCAGTTCCTTAAATATACAAGAATCTTATTCCTTTGTCTTGAAAGCTAAAACAAAAGGAAACAAAACAGAATGATATATTATGATGTTTATGAGTAAGTTCCAAAAACAAACTGCATCAAATATAGATCAGTAGAAAACAAACAACTCTCAATCAAAGGAATTTCTGGGTCCATGTGGATATTATTCAACTAAAAATAGATCTTTAGAAGAAGAAAACACAATATATAGAAACCACAATGACCTGTTTCAGTTTATATCAGTGCTTTAAGGTAGTGGCCATACTGAATTGTGACTTGACATTTAATAAATCACAACTTGTAAACTGCATAGAAATAAAAATAACTAATATTACTGTATTGATCACCTACTATGTGTTCCAGGTGCTCTATGCTAGATTCTTTGCAAATTCCATCCCATTTGCTTTTTTTTTTTTTTTTTTGATAACTCTAAAGTATAGGTGGTATTTCCCCCATTTCTTATAAAAGAAACTGAGTTCTCACGGAAAGGTAGAATGACTTTGTTAGTATCACATAGCTAGTAAGAACAGAGCTGGGACTTAAGTGTTTATACCTGGGACAGAAACCCTTTTACAAAGGGGAATGGAAAATGATCCACAGAGTTGTGATTTCTGCTAGAATAATAACCCTAAAAGAAGAAAAATAATTTTTTTAAATGACAACCGATCAGTATTTTATTTTATCAGCACTTACAAAACTGATCTTAAAGGTTCAGAATTTGTGATAAAGAGCAATAATTGGGATAGAATTCCAATTCAGTTCATTTAAGCTCCGCTCCGAACCTTAGAAAGCAATGCCCATAGCCAACTGGTAATTGCTTTTCAGGAGATTATGTCCATTTTGGTGAAGCAGTTGAGAGCTCACCCTATGCAAGTATACAAAGCACAACATACCTGCATTAGACTCAAGTGTTTATATGAGCATATTTATAGTGTTCGGTTGTTACCTTGACTTTAAAAAACAACAGCCGATAATATATAGTCTTTTCAGAAGCTCGGTTACACGCAGAGTAGCAGGAAACAGTTTGAAATCAATATTTAATGCAAGTTTATTGACTTTTTTTAAACTGGAGAATGCTATCATAAGCACTTTTAAACCACATGTGGTTCATATAGTATTTATGCTCTCAGTGTTTCCAGAGAAAGGTTCAGGCTGCTCCAACAAACACTTCTTTGGGGATAGTTTTGATATAGCAAAAGAACGTGTGGGAAACCAAACTCCAATATTGGCAAGGCTGTCACCAAATAAAGATGGAATCAGTTATCTTTAGGGCAGTAGTGGTTATGGATGGCTCCTAAGGACATTAACCAGGAGAAGAGAGAAGGTCAGATTGAAGAACATCAATGCTAATAGTTCCTATTCCCAGCTCCATCATTCTGGGCAGCTCCCCCTTCAGACAGAATGAAGTATATTGTAGATATAGCTAAAGCCTCAGATCATGTATAGGACAGATGTGGGTTTTAAGCAATCTACAAGACTGGAGATGGCTGAGCTTTCCAGCACGTATCATCTTGGTGTGTTCCAAGTGCCATAGTCATGCCATTGGGGTTGGAGCAGAAATCACATGGACCTTGGGGTCAGGAGGCAGAGCATGTGGGCAAGGTCAGTACTGGGAAGCTAGTAGGCCTGCCAGGCATAGTACAGGATCTAATAAGGCAGCTCAAAGGTAAAACTCTGAACCGTCTGTGGGAAACTTCTATTGCCTTTTCTACAACACCGTTACAGGGTAACAATGTGTATGTGTGTGCACACATACTTCTCTTCCACTCCCATTCTCTTTCAGCTGAGGTCTACAGAGCTCCAGCAGGTTTTTCTAAGTAATTTTCAGTTTTTATGTGAGGCTATGTCCTCTATTGTCTCCCTTTTGCATGGAACTTCCAATTCCTTGTTAACCAGATTTTCTGGATTTTCCCTGACTATGCCAATTTCAAAGATTCAGTTTCATTGTCAGTCCATGCGAGGCCACCTGATTGTCAGCAGGTAGACCAAATCTGCTAATATCTGAGTTTCTTATTTAGAAGGACTGTGCAAAGCTGAAGCTACTCCAAGATGGGAAGAACTGCACTGCTTCAGTGGGAAGTGAGCTGCCCATCACCAGAGGCATTGAAGCAGAGGCAAGAGGTGATTTCTATATCTGATGTAAAATTCAACTTAGAGAATGTGAAAATCACTTTCAGTGTTTTTTTTCAGGATTTTGCCCTTTGGGGGACATGCATAAGGAAGTGGTTGCTTGACAGAGCATTGAGAAAGCAGGGCATGGTGAGACAGTAAAAAAGAATGGCAGAAATGTAAAATGAACCCCCAGTGTAGCTGCAGCATTTGAGCAACTACGTTTAAGGGAAGGAGTCATAGGTGGTGCCTTCATCTCTGTTAAGGACTTTAGTTGCTTAAAAAGCTGGATCTGTGGAATAGGATAGCAATTAACATTTGTTGAGTAGTTTGTATGTACCCATGCACATTGTTAGGCACTTCAAATACACACAAAAATGCTAAGAAACAGAGTCAACTCCATGTTGTGGATGAGAAAATTAAAACTCACTTTTAATTTTGGAGTTCTGGAGTTGTTGGGCGTGGAGTTGACATACGCAACATTTCCCTGTAAAGAGCAGAGTTGGAAATGCAATCCAAGCCTGTCTGACTCCATATCTGTGCTCTCTGCTCAGCACTGTACTTCCTCTTCGTCCCTACTTACTGGCTTCCTTTAGGAATTACTTGCTGAGCAAGGTCAGGAAAGGAAGAAAAGGTCAGGAATCTCTTGGTCACTTTCTTGGCAAGCCCTCTGATTTCTTTAAGCTCCAAGCTGAGCTTGGACCAAGTGACAGGTTTCTCAGGGTGCCCTCAGTGTCTCCCTCAGTTACAGATGAAAAGAGCAGGATGGAGAAGAATCTTCAAAAGGGTCCCTGTAGTGAGTACTTAACAGAGCCACACTCATGGCTATTATCCCTTAGACTAGTCCTCCCTTTTTCCTTGCTGCCACAAAGGATAGCCTCTTAGGAGTTGGTGGAATAAAGTAGCATGTTGTGTACCCACAGCTGGCTTTGCCTGGTGCATGGTTTTGAATTAGTCTGAGACTGCTAGGCTCTGGAGTATTTTACTCTAGATATCGTGCCAGGAAACGTGCTATGTACAGCATAGCGAGCCACACAGGCATAATTGCTGCCCTTTGGGTACTTACAATCTAGTGGGAAAGGTGGATATTAACTAAGGGATTATAATAAATAACTACACAATTTCCAAGAGGCAAAGAACTGAAAAGAGGGCAATCGCATGCAAGAGAATCTGAACTAGGCTGAGTATCTTTGAGGAAGTGGTAATTCAGCTGAGACACTAAGAAAGTGTCAGCCAAACAAGACACTGGGGAGAAGATGTCTCTAGGCCAAGAGAGTAGCATGTGTAAGTGACCAGGGAAGGATAATTTTTAAAAATCATACATCTTTTATTTTTTAAATAGAAATCTTAACTCAAACTGCACTATATGAAATAGACAAATCAGGGATGATCCAGTTGAAGCTAAAGTGTTGTTTCCAGCTTTTGGCTATTGTGAAAAATTCTGCTATAAACAATGTTGTATGAGTATCTGTTTGAAGGCCTGTTTTCAATTATATTATACATTTTTAAGTTATTTTCTTAAGAGTTATTTTGGTACTATAATTAACATGTTAATTTATAACAATCTTGTTTGGATTACCACCCCCTTAATTTTAGCACCATATAAAAATTTTTTTTATATAGCTCTATTCTCTCCCCATTCTTTCTGTTGTTATTGTTATATAGATTACGGCTTTACACACTGTGTGCCACGACTTTTAAAATTTTTCATTTTTTATTATGAGTATATAATAGTTGTATAAATCTATGGGTTACATATTATGTTTTATATAAGCACACAATTGGTAATAATCAAAACAGGGTAATTGGGGTATCCATCATTTTAAGAATTTATCATTTCTTTATGTTAGGAACATGCCAATTTCACAGTTTTAGTTATTTAAAAATATATAATAAATTATTTTAAACTGTAGTCACCCTATTATATCTTATTTATTCTATCTAATTACCCAACTAAAGTACTGGGGAAAAAAAGCCTGCTATCCAAAAATACCCAATAGTGTGCATTTTTGTACCCATTAACCAACCCCATTTTATCTCCCCTTCTTCAATACCTTTCCCTGCTTCTGGTAACCATTATTCCACTCTCTATCTCCTTGAGATCAATTTTGTCTTTTAGATCACACGAATAAATGAGAACACACAATGTTTGTCTTCCTGTGCTTGGTTTATTTCACTTAACATAATGTCCTTCGGTTCCATCCATGTTGTTGAAAATGAGAGGATCTCATTCTCTTTTTATGGATGAACAATACTCCCTTGTGCACATGCACCACATCTTCTTTATCCATTCATCTGTTGATGGATGATGGACACTTAGGTTGATTCCATATGTCAGCTACTGTGAATAATGCAGCAAAAAACATGGGAGGGCAGATAGCTCTTTGATAGACTGATTTCCTTTCTTTTGGATATATACCCAGGTGTGGGATTGCTGAATCATATGGTGGTTATATTTTTAGTTTTTTGAGAAACTTTAACTTTGTTCTCCATAGTGATGGTATAAATTTACATTCTCACCAACAGTGTATGAGGGTTCCCCTTTTGCCATATCCTTGCCAGAATTCATTATTGCCTGTTTTATGGATAAAAGCCATTTTAACTAGGATGAGATATTATCTCACTGTAGTAGAAAAAATTTTCATTATTGGCCTATGCAATTGTTGTCTCAATGATATAGGAGAAATAGTTACAAATAAAATATATATGTGTACTATCTTTTATATTAATTGCATAGTTACCTTAACTGGTGCTCTTTAATTTTTCATGTAGATTCAAGTTACTGTGTAGGGCTCTTTCATTTTAACCAGAAGACTCTCTTTAGTAATTCTAGTAGGGCAGGTCTGCTAGAAGTGAATTCTCTATTTTTGTTTATCTGGGAATTTCTCAATTTATCCTTCATTTTTGAAGGACGGTTTTACCCTATATAGAATTTTTGGATAGCAGGCTTTTTTCCCAGTCCTTCAAATATCTCGTCCCACTGTCTTCTGGTCTCCACGGTTTATGTTGGACAATCAGTTTTTGATTTTACTGAAAAGCACTTGTATGTGGTGACTCACTTCTCTCTTGCTGTTTCCAAGGTTTTCACTTTGTCTTTGAGAATGGACAGTTTGATTATGATGTGTCTAGGTACAGATCTCTTTGAGTTGATCTCACTTGGAGTTTTTGAGGTTCTTGGATGTATAGACTATTATTTTTTATGAAATATGGAAAGTTGTTGACCATTATCTTTTCACTTTTTTATTTTGCTTCTCTCCCCCTCTCCTTTCCTTCTGGAACTTCCAGTATGGACACACTGGTACAGTTTCTACAGGTCTCTAAGGAACTGTTTCTTTTTCTTAATTTTTTTTCGGTTCCTTAGACTAGATAATCTCAATTGGCTTATCTTCAGTGTCACTCATTCTTTCTTTCGTCTGTTCAAATCTGCTGTTGAGCTCCTTTGGTGAATTTTTTATTTCAGTCTTTATACTGTTCTACTCAAGAATTTCTATTCAGTTCTTTCTAAAATAATTTCTATGTCTTATTAATATTCTGAATTTGGTGAAGCATCATTTTCATATTTTTCTAAATATGTGATTTTCTTTAGTTTTTAAAATATATTAAAATAACTGATTTAAATTTTTCATCAAATAAATTCAACATCTGGGCTTTCTAAGGGTCGGTTTCTATTGTTTGCTTTTTTTTTCTGTGTATGAGGTGCACCTCCTTATTTATTTGAATGTCTCCTAATTTTTTGTTGAAAACTGTACATTTTAAGTAATAAATTAGGGAACTTTGAATATTCAGTTTTAGCCATTCCAGGGATTTGCTGCTGTTTGTTGCTGTTTAGTGACATTCTTGGTCTATTTCCTTGAAGTCTATTTTTTGTCATGTTTAACTTAATCCGTGTTTAATCTAGTAGTCATCTAATGCTTCTACAGAGATTTCTTTAACTGCTTGGAACCAATATTCTCCCCTTCTTTGCTGAGAGGCTCTGTGTATGTACTGGAGCATGTTTTGAACACTCATTCAGAGGGTTTACAAATCTGCCTTATTCTTCCCATTCTGACTATACAGAATCTCAAGGTTTGCCTGGTATGAGAACCTACAGCCATCCATCTAAGCTACTTCCTGAGAATACATACGCCCTAGACACGTGCATAGCCTTCTAGATTTTAAAGTTTTCTGGAGTTTTTCAAAGTCCCCTATGGACACCTCACGCGATAGCTTTTCCTTTGTTATCTACTCATCCACTTTTGCTTTTCCCCACTTATGTCTGTGGCACTAGGTCTTTTCCTTCTGAGTTATTTTTATACTTTTCATATTCTACTGCACTGTAACATGACAAGTAGTGGTCTAGTAATTCACCTTTGCATCCTCCAGAAGACTAGCACAGCACATGGCCCAGAATAGGCTCCAGGAGTATTATTTTACTTGAATTTAATGGATTAGAATGGGTTGAAATGGATAATGATGGAGTAACTTTTGACAGAACAACCTTCCCACAAAACAATGATATATTCTAGACCAAAATACTAACATATATTACTTAAAAACACTGAAGAGTGACTAAAAATAGACAGTAGCTGGAATGGAGAGTTACATCCTCAGAAAAAGGTAATGGCCCTAAGTGGGTTTCCCAGTTTTACGTCCCTTCACTTGAGGACAAGAACCAGTTGGCCACACAAGGAAGCTAAACTTCATATAGATAGAAATACACCATCTTACCATATTGAAGACCTAAAGCTGTGGTCCTAATATTTTTTTGGTAAAGGACCACGGAGCAAATATTTTAGGCTTTTGAGCCACATATTGTCTCTGTCACATAGTTTTTTGTTTGTTTGTTTGTTTTACAACCCTTTAAAATGTTAAAAAAGCCACAAACACAAAAAACAAAAACCTTAGGGAATGAGCTTTACAAAAACAGGTAATGGGTTGGATTTGGCCCAGGGACCTTATTTTGACAACCCCTGAACTAGAGAATACAGTTTGGAATATCTGGAGAAACTGAAAGGTGAGGGGAGGGAATCCTAAAAACAATTAAGCCAGCAAAGAGGAATCTGAGTATAAACTCAGAGTACAAACCCTGCCCAAATTTCTAACTGACTATCTGAAATACATATGTGCAGTTCAGACTCCAGATAGATGCAATAAAGCTAAAGTGATTGAAAAGAGTTTTTAGCTCCATCCCTTTGCAAGAAGCCAAGAGTCTTTAGTTTGAGTCCAGCCAAGTTAACTATCTGCTAAAATAAAAATATTTTTTAAAAGGAGCGAAATTGAGAATATCTCTAACATATCATTAATAACGCATAGAAAAATATAAAATTATTAGGCATATGAATAAACAAGATAATTTTGTTAGTACTCAAGAGAAAGGCCAGGCAATGCACAGTAATCTTGAGTTTACCTAGATGTTGGCATTAGAAGACAAAAATGTTAAAGCAGCTATTTTAATGATGCTAAATAAACCAAAGGGAAATATCCTCATAATGAAAAAAACAAATAAGAAACCCAGGCAGAAAAATTAAAACTAGAATAACCAACTGGAAATTCTACAAATAGAAAATTCAATTTCTGAAGTAAAAATTTTACTGAATGGTATTAAGAAAGGATTGGAGATAACATAGAAATAGTGAACTTAAAGATTGATGAAAATCATTCAAATTTAAGAAAAAAGAGAATCAAATGAGATCACTAGAATAGACCCTGCCATCCAGCTAGGTACTGAGAACATAAAATAGAGGGCAGAAAAGTTGCATTCAGTGAAAGAAAGAGAAGAGGGTTTTAGCATGGACCTTGCCTGGAATGTGCAGATTATGAAGGGTTGGTGCTGGTGGATGAATAGTTCCTTGAACAAAATCAAGGCTTTTGTTGGTCAGTAAGAGAAAGTGAGTTGGTAAACAAACAAACAAACAAACAAAAAAGGAATAAAATTTTAGGGTGATGTCACTAAAAATAGCAGAAAAGAAAATTCCAGGGTGCTTTCCTTTCATAAAAACAACTAATGAGCTAGTAAAACCTGTCAAAATAAACTTTTACAGCACTCTGGAATCTAGTTAAAAACACAGCAATCAGGTGAAAGCTTGGTGAAGAAACAAGTTGCTACAGTAAGAAAACGCTGTGACATTTTAAACTGCCCACAAGCCATCACCCAGATCCCAGATCTATGGCCGCTATTAGGACAACACGTTGCATTCCTGGTACAGGTTCCTAGTGCAAGAAAGAGCAATACAGATTTTGTTCTCAAAGAATTGTGGTTGTGGATTTTGACTTGTCCAGTGGCTCCCTTAAGGGCCTGTGAAAAGCCTTGCCTTTACTTCATCTGGCTTTGAGCATTCCCAGGGATAGGATGGCTTCCCAGGCAGATTTTGCCAAGATCAGTTAAAAACTGTAAATACCTACATTGAAAGAGAAGAAAGGTCTCAAATCAATAATCAAAATTTATACTTCAAGAAATTAAAGAAAGAGTCTGGAGGTTCCAAAATGGCCAAATAGGAACAGCTCCAGTCTGCAGCTCCCAGCGTGAGCAACACAGAAGATGGGTGATTTCTGCGTTTCCAACTGAGGTACCGGGTTCATCTCACTGAGGCTTCTCAGACAGTGCGTGCAGCTCACGGAGCAGGGCGGGGCATCACCTTACCTGGGACTTGCAAGGGGTCGGGGAATTCCCTTTCCTAGCAAAGGGAAGCCGTGGCAGACGGTACCTGGAAAATCAGGAAACGCCAACCCTAATACTGAGCTTTTCCAACGGCCTTAGGAAACAGCACACCAGGAGATTATATCCCGAGCCTGGCTCAGAGGGTCTCACGCCCATGGACCCTCACGCACTGTTAGCACAGCAGTCTGAGATCGAACTGCAAGGAGGCAGCGAGGCTGGGGGAGGGGCGTCCACCATTGCTGAAGCCTGAGGAGTTAAACAAAGCCACCAGGAAGCTCGAACTGGGTGGAGCCCACCACAGCTCAAGGAGGCCTGCTTGCCTCTGTAGACTCTGCCTCTGGGGGCAGGGCATAGCTGAAAAAAAGGCAGCAGAAACTTCTGCAGACTTAAACGTCCCTGTCTGACAGCTTTGAAGAGAGTAGTGGTTCTCCCAGCATGGAGTTTGAGATCTGAGCCTCCTCAAGTGAGTCCCTGACCCCTGAGTAGCCTAACTGGGAGACGCCTCCCAGTAGGGGCCGACTGACACCTCATACAGCCAGGTGCCCCTCTGAGACAAAGCTTCCAGAAGAAGGATCAGGCAGCAACATCTACCATTCTTCAATATTTGTTGTTCTGCAGCCTCCGTTGGTGATACCCAGGCAAACAGGGTCTGGAGTGGGCCTCCAGCAAACTCCAACAGACCTACAGCTGAGGGTCCTGACTGTTAGAAGGAAAACTAACAAATAGAAAGGACATCCACACCAAAACCCTGTCTGTATGTCACCATCATCAAAGACCAAAGGTAGATAAAACCACAAAGATGGGGAGAAACTAGAGCAGAAAAGCTGAAAATTCTAAAAATCAGAGTACCTCTTCTCCTCCAAAGGAATGCAGCTCCTCGCCAGCAATGGAACAAAGCTGTATGGAGAATGACTTTCATGAGTTGAGAGAAGAAGGCTTCAGATGATCAGTAATAACAAACTTCTTTGAGCTAAAGGAGGATGTTTGAACCCATTGCAAAGAAGCTAAAAACCTTGAAAAAAGATTAGACGAATGGCTAACTAGAATAACCAGTGTAGAGAAGTCCTTAAATGACCTGATGGAGCTGAAAACCACGGCACAAGAACTACATGACGCATGCACAAGCTTCAGTAGCCAATTTGATCAGGTGGAAGAAAGGTATCATTGATTGAAGATCAAATGAATGAAATGAAGTGAGAACAGAAGTTTAGAGAAGAAAGAGTAAAAAGAAATGAACAAAGCCTCCAAGAAATATGGGACTATGTGCAAAGACCAAATCTACATCTGATTGGTGTACCTGAAAGTGATGGGGAGAGTGGAACCAAGTTGGAAAACACTCTGCAGGATACTATACAGGAGAACTTCCCCAACCTAGCAAAGCAGGCCAACATTCAAATTCAGGAAATACAGAGAACACCACAAAGATACTCCTCAGGAAGAGCAACTCTAAGACACATAATTGTCAGATTCACCAAAGTTGAAATGAAGGAAAAAATGTGAAGGGCAGCCAGAGAGAAAAGTTGGGTTACCCACAAAGGGAAGCCCATCAGACTAACAGCGGATCTCTCGGCAGAAACTCTACAAGCCAGAAGAGAGCGGGGGCCAATATTCAACACTCTTAAAGAAAAGAATTTTCAACCCAGAATTTCATATCCAGCCAAACTAAGCTTCATAAGTGAAGGAGAA
Organism: Nomascus leucogenys; assembly: GCF_006542625.1. Lineage (NCBI taxonomy): Eukaryota > Metazoa > Chordata > Mammalia > Primates > Hylobatidae > Nomascus > Nomascus leucogenys. The sequence continues at coordinate 123,613,457 of NC_044406.1, forward strand.
ATAAAATCCTTTACAGACAAACAAATGCTGAGAGATTTTGTCACCACTAGGCCTGCCTTACAAGAGCTCCTGAAGGAAGCACTAAACATGGAAAGGAACAACTGCTACCAGCCACTGCAAAAACATGCCAAATTGTAAAGACCATCAAGGCTAGGAAGACACTGCATCAACTAATGAGCAAAATAACCAGCTAACATCATAATGACAGGATCAAATTCACACATAACAATATTAACCTTAAATGTAAATGGGCCAAATGCTCCAATTAAAAGACACAGCCTGGCAAATTGGATAAAGAATCAAGACCCATCAGTGTGCTGTATTCAGGAGACCCATCTCACGTGCAGAGACACACATAGGCTCAAAATAAAGGGATGGAGGAAGATCTACCAAGCAAATGGAAAACAAAAAAAAAGCAGGGGTTGCAATCCTAGTCTCCGAAAAAACAGACTTTAAACCAACAACGATCAAAAGAGACAAAGAAGGCCATTACATAATGCGAAAGGGATGAATTCAACAAGAAGCGCTATCCTAAATATATATGCACCCAATGCAGGAGCACCCAGATTCATAAGGCAAGTCCTTAGAGACCTACAAAGAGACTTAGACTCCCACACAATAATAATGGGAGACTTCAACACCCCACTGTCAACATTAGACAGATCAATGAGACAGAAAGTTAACAAGGATATCCAGGAATTGAACTCAGCTCTGCACCAAGCAGACCTAATAGACATCTACAGAACTCTCCACTCCAAATCAACAGAATATACATTCTTCTCAGCACCACATCACACTTATTCCAAAATTGACCACATAATTGGAAGTAAAGCACTCCTCAGCAAATGCAAAAGAACAGAAATTATAACAAACTGTCTCTCAGATCACAGTACAATCAAACTAGAACTCAGGATTAAGAAACTCATTCAAAACTGCTCAACTACATGGAAACTGAACAACCTGCTCCTGAATGACTACTGGGTACATAATGAAATGAAGGCAGAAATAAAGATGTTCTTTGAAACAATGAGAACAAAGACACAACATACCAAAATCTCTGGGACGCATTTAAAGCAGTGTGTAGAGGGAAATTTAGAGCACTAAATGCCCACACCAAAAGCAGGAAAGATATAAAATTGACACCCTAACATCACACTTAAAAGAACTAGAGAAGCAAGAGCAAACACATTCAAAAGCTAGCAGAAGGCAAGAAATAACTTAGATCAGAGCAGAACTGAAGGAGATAGAGACACAAAAAAAGCTTCAAAAAATCAATTAATCCAGGAGGTGGTTTTTTGAAAAGATCAACAAAATCGATAGACTGCTAGTGAGACTAATAAAGAAGAAAAGAGAGAAGAATCAAATAGATGAAATAAAAAATGATAAAGGGGATATCACCACCGATCCCACAGAAATACAAACTACCATCACAGAATACTATAAACACCTCTACGGAAATAAACTAGAAAATCTAGAAGAAATGGATAAATTGCTGGACACATACATCCTCCCAAGACTAAACCAGGAAGAAGTTGAATCCCTGAATAGACCAATAACAGGTTCTGAAATTGAGGCAATAATTAATAGCCTACCAACCAAAAAAAGTCCAGGACCAGACGGATTCACAGCCAAATTCTACCAGAGAGACAAAGAGGAGCTGGTACCATTCCTTCTGAAACTATTCCAATAAATAGAAAAAGAGGGAATTCTCCCTAATTCGTTTTATGGGGCCAACATCATCCTGATAACAAAGCCTGGCAGAGACACAACAAAAAAAGAGAATTTTAGACCAATATCCCTGATGAACATTGATGCAAAAATCCTCAATAAAATACTGGCAAACTGAATCCAGCAGCACATCAAAAAGCTTATCCACCACAATCAAGTTGGCTTCATCCCTGGGATGCAAGGCTAGTTCAACATACACAAAAATCAATAAGCGTAATCCATCACATAAACAGAACCAAAGACAAAAACCACACGGTTATCTCAATAGATGCAGAAAAGGCCTTCAACAAAATTCAACAGCCCTTCATGCTAAAACCTCTCAAAAACTAGGTGTTGATTGGACTTATCTCAAAATAATAAGAGCTATTTATGATAAACCCACAGCCAATATCATACTGAATGGGCAAAAACTGGAAGCATTCCCTTTGAAAACTGGCACAAGAGAGGGATGCCGTCTCTCACCACTCCTATTCAACATACTGTTGGAAGTTCTGGCCAGGGCAATCAGGCAGGAGAAAGAAGTAAAGGGTATTCAATTAGGAAAAGAGGAAGTCAAATTGTCCCTGTTAGCAGATGACCTGATTTTATATTTAGAAAATGCCATTATCTCAGCCCAAAATCTCCTTAAGCTGATAAGCAACTTCAGCAAAGTCTCAGGATACAAAATCAATGTGCAAAAATCACAAGCATTCCTGTATAGCAAGAACAGACGGAGAGCCAAATCATGAGTGAACTCCCATTCACAATTGCTTCAAAGAGAATAAAATACCTAGGAATCCAACTTACAAGGGATGTGAAGGACCTCTTCAAGGAGAACTACAAACCACTGCTCAATGAAATAAAAGAGGACACAAACAAATGGAAGAACATTCCATGCTCATGGGTAGGAAGAAGCAATATTGTGAAAATGGCCATACTGCCCAAGGTAATTTATAGATTCAATGCCATCCCCATCAAGCTACCAATGACTTTCTTCACAGAATTGGAAAAAACTACTTTACAGTTCATATGGAACCAAAAAAGAGCCTGCATTGCCAAGACAATCCTAAGCCAAAAGAACAAATCTGGAGGCATCACACTACCTGACTTCAAACTATACTACAATGCTACAGTAACCAAAACAGCATGGTACTGGTACCAAAACAGAGATATAGACCAATGGAACAGTATAGAGCCCCCAGAAATAATACCACACATCTACAACCATCTGATCTTTGACAAACCTGACAAAAACAAGAAATGGGGAGAAGATTTCCTATTTAATAAATTGTGCTGGGAAAACTGGCTAGCCATATGTAGAAAGCTGAAACTGGATCCTTTCCTTACATCTTATAGAAAAATTAATTCAAGATGGATTAAAGACTTAAATGTTAGACCTAAAACCATAAAAACCCTAGAAGAAAACCTAGGCAATAGAATTCAGGACATAGGCATGGACAAGGACTTCATGACTAAAACACCAAAAGCAATGGCAACAAAATCCAAAATTGACAAATGGGATCTAATTAACCTAAAGAGCTTCTGCACAGCAAAAGAAAGTACCATCAGAGTGAACAGGCAGCCTACAGAATGGGAAAAAATTTTTGCAATCTCTCCATCTGACAAAGGGCTAATATCCAGAATCTACAAAGAACTTAAACAAATTTACAAGAAAAAATCAAACAACCCCATCAAAAAGTGGGCAAAGGATATGAACAGACACTTCTCAAAAGAAGACATTTATGCATCCCACAGACACATGAAAAAATGCTCATCATCACTGGCCATCAGAGAAATGCAAATCAAAACCACAGTGAGATATCATCTCACTCCAGTTAGAATGACCATCATTAAAAAGTCAGGAAACAACAGGTGCTGGAGAGGATGTGGAGAAATACGAACACTTCTACACCCTTGGTGGGACTGTAAACCGGTTCAACCATTGTGGAAGACAGTGTGGTGATTCCTCAAGGATCTAGAACTAGAAATACCATTTGACCCTGCGATCTCATTACTGGGCCTGCACCCAAAGGATTATAAATCATGCTGCTATAAAGACACATGAACATGTATGTTTGTTGTGGCACTATTCACAATAGCAAAGACTTGGAACCAACCCAAATGTCCATCAGTGATAGACTGGATTAAGAAAAGATGGCACATATACACCATGGAATACTATTCAGCCATAAAAAGGATGAGTTCATGTCCTTTGTAGGGACATAGATGAAGCTGGAAACCATCATTCTGAGCAAACTATCGTAAGGACAGAAAACCAAACACCGTATGTTCTCACTCATAGGTGGGAATTGAACAATGAGAACACTTGGACACGGGGTGGGGAACCTCACACACCAGGGCCTGTCATGGGGTGGGGAGAGGGAGGAGGTATAGCATTAGGAGATATACCTAATGTAAATGACGAGTTAATGGGTGCAGCACACCAACATGGCACATGTATACATATGTAACAAACCTGCAGGTTGTGCCCATGTACCCTAGAACTTAAAGTATAGTAATAATAAAAAAGAAATTAGAGAAAGAAGAACAAATTAAGCACAAAGCTTCAGTAGGAATTAAAGAATAAATATTAGACCAGAGATAAATTAAATAGAGAAGAAATAACCAGAGAGAATCAACAAAATCAAAGATTGGTTGTTTAAAAAAATCAACAAAATTGCTAAACCTTTAGTTAGGACTGATAAAGAATAAAAAAGTGCAAATAAGTAAAATCAGAAATGAAAGCAGGAACATTCCTACTGACTTGACAGAATTAAAAAGTATTATAAAAGAATGCTATGACCAGTTGTTTGCCAACAAACTAGATAACCTAAATAAAATTGGCAAATCCCTAGAAACAGTGAAATGAACAAAACTGACTCAAGATGAAATAGAAAATCTCAACAAATGTATACCAAGTAAAGAGGTTAAATCAGTCAACCAAAAACCTCCCACCAAAGAAAAGTTTTGGATCAGATGGCTTCACTAATTAATTCTACCAATAATTTAAAGAATAATTAACTCAAATCCCCTCAAGTTCTTCCAAAAAATACAGAAGAAGCACTTCCTAACTCATTCTATGAATTCACCTTTACTAAGATAACCAAGCCAGACAGACACATCACGATAAAGGACCAATATTCCTTATGAAAATAATGCAAAAATCCTCAACAATATACTAGGAAAAAGAATTTAGCAACATATTAAAAGAATTGTACACCACGGTCAAGTGGGTTTCCTCCTAGGAATTCAAGGTTCAACGTAAAAATAATCAAGTCATGCAGTAAATCATATAAATAAAATTTAAATGCACACACAATCTTCTAAGTTGATACAGAAAAAAAACCATTGGTCCAAATCCAGCACCCTTACAATATAAAAACACTTAAATTAGAAATAGAGGAAGCTTCCTCAACAAGATGAAGAGCATTTTACAAATCTTCATGCTCTTGGATTTGGCAATAGATTGTGTAGATATGATATTAAAAGCATGAGTAACAAAAGGAAAAATAGATTGTATTTTATCAAAACTAAAAACTTTGGGCATCAAAAGATGTATCAATGAAGTGAAAAGACAACTTAAAAAAATGGGAGGAAACATTTGCAAATCATGACTCAGATAAAAGCTTAACATCCAGAATATAGGAAAACTCCTACAACATAATAACAAAAAGACAAAAAAGGGCAAAAGACTTGAATAGAACATATTTCTCCCAAGAAGACATATAAGTGACCAATAAACACATGAAAGATGCTCAACATCATCAGTCATTAGGGAAATGGATATCAAAACCACAATGAAATATCACTTCACGCCCAATAGGATGACTATGATTTTTTTTTTAACAAAGGAAAATATCATGCTGGCAAGCACATAGAGAAATTAGAACCCTTATACTTTCCTGGTATGGATGTAAAATAGTGCAGCCACTTTGGAAAACAGTTTTATGCTTCATTAAATGTTAAAGATAGAGCTAACATACAACTCAGAAGCTCCTTTTCTTAAAAGTGCTCAGAAATTTAAATATATCCTTGTACAGAAAAGTTAGTAGCAGCATTATTCAGAAAAGCCAAAAGATGGGAACAACCCAAGTGTCCATCAACTGATAAATGAATAAACAAAATTGGTTGTATCCATACAATGAAATACTGTTGAGCTATCAAAGTGATCAAAATGCTGATACATGCTACAACATGGATGAATCTCAGAAGCCAGACACCAAAGGTCACATATTATATTAGTCCATTTATATGAAATATCCAGAATAGGTAAATCCATAGAGATAGAGAGCAGAATGCTGCTTGTCAGGGGCTCTGAGAGTGGGGAAGGGGGAATGACTACTTAATGGGCAGGAAGTTTTCTTTTAGTATGACAAAAATGCTTCTGAATTAGATAGAGGTGATGATTGCACAATATTATGAAGATACTAACTGCCGCTGAATTGTACACTTTAAAATAATTAGTTTTATGTTACATGAATTCTACTCCAATAAAACATTTTTAAAAAGAAAAATTTCACCTCAGTCCAATGAATATTAGTAAGAACCTTTTCTGTATGAGCCCTGTGATGGACAACTGCAAGCCTATGATTTGTATTGGAAACAGACCCTGCTTTCCAAGGGGTCCCAGGGAAACACACGCAAACACACACACACACACACAGAGATGCACACACATTCACACACGCATACCTCTAATATATTAAGTGGCAGATTAATGATGCCATTAGAAAACTTTGAGGGCATAGGAAAAAGCACTGGACGGTGATGGGAAGGAGTGCGTAGAATGCTCCAATGTTTCGGAGCTACCTCATTTGAGAAACAGATTGATGTAGTTTAACAGAAAGAACATAGGGCATTGAAGCTAGACTATGTGGGTTAAAATCCTACCTTTGCTTGATCCAGCTGCATGACTATGGGTAGGTCGGTGCATTTCTTGGAGCCATGTTTCCTCTTCTGCAAAATACAGATATTAACAATTCCTACTTATTAGGGTTGTTTCGAGGATTGGATGAGAAATGCCTGTAAGTACTTGACTCACAAAGGCACAGGTGCTGTTCTTTGCTAATTTAGCTTTCTTCCTCGGTTCGGCGCATTGCTCTGCAGGTGGTGGGAATAGACTCTTTGCAGGAGGTGTAGGGGTTGGGATGGGGAGAAAATGAGGTGAAATGATGTTTTTGAAGAAGTCTTTCATTTTCAGAATCTCAGAGAGGAATCTTGGGAATCTCCACTATTTCCTTTTCCACCTAGATTTGTGTGCAGCTCCTAGAAAAATGCTGCACCCTATGAGTAGCAGGCCCAGTATGCAGATGGCTGCAGGGAGAATTCAGCATTGATAAGCTTTAAGCCCTGTAGACTCCCTTTGCTTGCTGCTCTCTCCCTTGGTATGCTGTCAGCTGGTGGGTGCGTCAGGCCCTAGTAATTCCGGGACACATGGTTGCTGTGTCTTATTTCAAGGAAACCCCAAAGTGCAACACATTAGGAATTACATAAATAGATTAAATGAACTGCTCAGCCATAACCTTGCACCTAATTATTTTACTGCCTTTTGCTTTGTAAGCGTTTTTCTGTCCTGAAGAACTCAAAATGATGAAATGGCCTTGGCTAAAAACAAGTGATTCTCTGCATAGCAGCTCCTTCTCTCCGCAGGGACAACGCAGCCTGAGGTTGCTGGTGTCTGCACAAACACAGCAGCTGACAAGGCAAATGATGAACAGGCTGACTTTTAATGGCATATATTTTTCTAGGTTTTTAAAGAGCTTTAACCCATTTGCTGCCCAAATTAGTTTAAAGATTTTTATGCAATAACTTGTAATAAAATATATTTACAACCAAATGAGTAAGTAAACATCTCCACCCCAGCAGTTCTTGGCTGGGTTCTGCATAGCTTAGACATTTTTCTGCTTCTGCCTACCAAAGGATTGGGGCAATTTTTTCTTCAAAGACTGAACCCTTGGGATAGTAGGTAAATGCCCCTTTCACATTTCTTGTGGTATACTGCCCCCTCAGTGTTCACTGCAGTGTGACTCATACACAGTCATTGTGTAAAATAACTATTTTATCACAGAGTAAACAAATATGATGTAGTAGAAGTAGCACCACACCAAAATTAGGAATCTTAGAGATTCTTTTCTACCAACGAACTCTGTCTGTCATTATCATTCCATAACTGTGTGACTCTGAATGTGCTTCTTGTCCTCTCTGTCTGTGTGTCCTCTCTGTGTCTCATGTTCAAATTATCTTATTATGTGATTGCAGCATTCACTACAATCCTGGTAAATTGCAAGTACATAATCACACATTCTTCTGTTGAGCTTGGCTTGCCTTAAAGCATTGCTGGTCCCACTCAAGTCCTCTTTCTTTCACTTATAGATTAGCTAACACTCATAGTTTAACCTATTGAATCATTCAGTCTTTTCAATTTTTTTTCCAATCCTGTTATCACAGAAGAAGCAAAGTCTTTGAATTCTGGTTTCTAGATTTTTTGTTATTCCTTGTTTAAAGTATGACTCTTTCCTTAAGAGTAATCTGAAGCAAACCCAAAGTGAGCCATGTCCCTGAGAACTATTCCAAAATTTCTTTAAACTATCATTGTGCTGACCTGGTCACATAGAACTTGTTCTTTCAAGTCTTCTGCCTGAGGATTTATGTCTTCATAATTTCTAAAAGGTTTATTTATTCTGTCACCAAAGACTCCAAACCATGTGCTTGGCCTTACTCAAACACACAGTAGTGTTAACCATTATTTCAGCCTTAGGATGTGGGTTGATCATCTGCATATGACTTTCGAAACAGTTTTTTCCCCTTATTGTTTTTTTGTCATTAGAATTTGTTTACTTGGGGTTATTCCATGGAATGTTCTGACAGTATGGACCTATTAATCCATCAGATTGTGTCCAATGTTTGGGGTGAGGGAAATGATCAATTTAGTTCTTGACATGTGCATTTTAGTTACCTGTAGAAAAATTAGAAACAAATAACTAGTGAATAGCTGGATATTCTGCATATATAGTTTAGGAGAGAGACTATAGCTGAAAATATAGATCTGAGATTCATAATTTCATAGATGGTAACTGAAGTGTGGAAGAAGATAACATCAATTATGACAACATACAGGGCGAGAATAATAGGGTTGAGAATGGAGCCCTGGGAAATACTGAGGTTTAAGAAGGAGGAAGAGAAGCTTCACAATGAGGTAGAGAAAGGAAGGTTTGAGAGATAGATGGCTAATTAAAAGAGGATACTGTAAAGAAGACAAAGGAGTAGGAAATCTCTAAAAAGAGAAAGTGGTTAATGATAATGACAGACAACAGAAAGATCACATATATTTGACTTGGACATGGCCAGAAGCCTCTTTGTGATGAAGTTATTCCATTTTGATAAAAATAATTTCAATAAGAAACTCATTATTGGTAATTATTTTGTAATTAAGTTATAAGTGAATGCAACTAACAGTATTAATCTGATAAATTTTGAGTGAGGGACAGCACTGCAATTTCAGTACAGTGTAGTAGAAAGCAGAGTATGAAGTCTGATGATGGTTGTTACAGTGAATTTAATTTCTTTAAGATAGAAATATTGGTGGAATGTGAAAATCTGTGGCATTTTTTTCTGCTTTCTGTTAAATTCATGAAATATTGAAGCACCCACTTTTTTCTGTGCTTAGAAATCTATCCTTGGCTTCTTAACTTTCTTAAAAGTTGGGACACATAAATTTCAGCAGTTTTTAGCTTATTTCCAACTTTATTCAGGAGTTAAGATCATTCCAAGGTTGTCATCATTCCTTTGACTTTTATTTCTTAAAACTGTCTCCAAGATGCTAAAAAGCTGATTAACTAATCAGGCAAGTCAACCTTGTTTGATGCTGGATTGACATCAAATAAATGATGTGAAGATGTAGCAGGGTATAGAGATTGCAATCTCAGCATCTAGTAAAATAGTGGGAATGGCAGAGAAAGGACCAGTGAAAATCCTCCCCTTTGTAAAAGCAATGCAGATACTGGAAAAAATTGTCAGAATCTTCTTTTTCATAACTCTGAAAATTAACCAAAGATTTGCATCATTCCAGGAAGTATACATTCAATAAAAATGGCTGAAACACAGTAAGATAAGTGAGTTTTATGGCATTTTTACTTGCCTTTTTCCATTTCCCTTTTCCCCGGCTCTGCAGGTAAACAACAGCTTGTCAGCAACTGGGAGATTGTGGCGGTGGGAGGGATAACTGTCTTTACTCAATTTGTTTAGTGGTTCTCCGGAAGACCCAATTCACAACGTTTGTTTTTACATGCCTGGACTTGCCTGGTGCAAATTGACCTTTACCAAAAGTATTTGTCAAAAATAATCAGCAGCAATTGTTTAGCATCATAGCAACTTGAGGTGGTGGATAACAGCTGGGGTAAATAATGAGCTAATTAAAAACTTAAAAAGGAAAAGCTGAGGAATTAGATGACGTTGGGAGACTTTGAAAAGTGTTAGCTTGCAGAACTGGACAAGCTGATTAAAAAATTTCTATGAAAATTCAAGGAAATTAGAATAGCCAAATAATCTTCAAAACAATTGGAAGATTACACTTTCCAATTTCAAAACTTACTACAAAAAACAAAAATCAAAATAGTGTGGTATTGGCCTAAGGATATATATATATATATCTGTGGAATAGAATAGATAGTTGAGACATAAAATCAAAAACAAAAATCAAAATAGTGTGGTATTGGCCTAAGGAGATATATATATATATCTGTGGAATAGAATAGGTAGTTCAGACATAAAATCAAAAACAAAAATCAAAATAGTGTCATATTGGCCTAAGGATAAACATATATATCTGTGGAATAGAATAGACAGTTCAGACATAAACCCTATGGTCAATTGATTCTTGACAAAGATACCGAGAAAATTTAATAATGAGAGAATGTAGTCTTTTTTTTTAGATGGAGTCTTGCTCTGTCTCCAGGCTAGAGTGCAGTGGCATGATCTCGGCTCACTGGAACCTCTGACTCCCTCGCCAAGCAATTCTCCTGCCTCAGCTTCCTGAGTAGCTGGGATTACACACACATGCCACCACTCCCTGCTAATTTTTGTATTTTTAGTAGAAACGGGGTTTCACCATGTTGGCCAGGATGTTCTTGATCTCCTGACCTCATGATCCGCCCACCTCAGCCTCCCAAAGCACTGGGATTATAGGCATGAGCCACTGCACCCGGCCAAGAATGTAGTCTTTAAAAGAAAAAAGAAAAAGAGAAGAAAAAAGAAAGGTGCTGGGACAACTACATAAGCATATGTAAAGCAATGAACTTAGCCCTCTACCTCACACCCTATACCAAAATCAACACAAATTAAGTCAAAGTTTCAAGTGTAAGAACTAATGCTATAAAACTCTTAGGATAAAACATAAGTGTAAATATTTATGACCTAGAATTAGGCAACAGTTTCATAGACAAGACACCTAAAGCAAAAGAAGCTACAAGAAAATATAATTTTTTCTATTTTTTGATGAATGAAAAAAATGAATTAAAAAAACTGAATTTCATCAAAATTACATTTTTTGTGGACCCAAGGATACTATAAACAAAGTGATAAGATATCTTGCAGAATGTTAGCGATTATTTCCAAATTATATATCTGACAAGTATCTTTTATCAGGAATATATAAAGAACTCTTGATAACTGCACAATAAGAGAAAACCCAGCTTAAAAATGGGCAAACAATTTGAATAAACATTTCTCCAAAGAAAATATACAAATGGAAGCTAAGCACAGCAAAAATGCTTAACATCATTAGCCATATGAAGTAAATGCAAATCAAAATCATTTGGACACTGCTTCTCCCACACTAGGATGGGCATAATAAAAAGATAGATAAAAAACAAGTGTTGGACAGGATGTAGAGAAATATACATTCCTGGTGGAATATAAAATGGTGCTGCTGTCAGGGGGATCATGGCAGATGGGATGCAAGACTAGATTGCAGCTCCCACCCGGACAGACAGAGCAGCATGTGGAGGCTCACATCATGAACTTTTGCTCCAGAACAACTGCAGGAATACATTAGGAAAGCCGAGAGAACCCACAGACCCTCTGAAGGAAGCAGATTGCTCCTGCAGGACCTGGGAGACACCCCAAATACTGTGCTGGCATCCATGACTGAGAGACCCACAGATGGTTCACATCACAGGACTCTGTGCAGACAACCCCCAGTAACAGCCCAGAGCCTGGTAGACTTGCTGGGTGGCTAGATCCAGAAGAGAGGTAACAATCACTACAGCTCACCACATTCCTAGGAAAAGGGGGAGAGTACTACATCAAGGGAATATCCCATGGGAGAAAAAATCTGAACAACACCCTTGAGCCCTAGACCTTCCCTCTGACAGAGCCTACTGAAATGAGAAGGAACCAGAAAACCAACTCTGGTAATATGACAAAACAAGGTCCTTTAACATACCCTCAAAAATCACACTAGCTTACCAGCAATGGATCCAAACTAAGAAGAAATTCCTGATTTACCTGAAAAAGAATTCAGAAGGTTAGTTATTAAGCTAATCAGGGAGGCACCAGAGAAACGCAAAACCCAATCTAAGGAAATTTAAAAAAAAAAGATACAATAAATGACGGGAGAAATATTCAATGAAAAACATAGCATAAATAAAAAACAATCAAAAGTTCAGGAAACAATAGATGCCTTTATAGAAATGCAAAATGCTCTGGAAAGTCTCAGCAATATAATCGAACAAGCAGAAGAAAGAACTTCAGAGCTTGAAGACAAGGTCTTTGAATTAACCCAATCCAATACAGACCAAAAAAAAAAAAAAAAAGAGTAAGAAAATATGAACAATGTCTCCAAGACGTCTGGGATTACATTAAAAGGCCAAACCTAAGAATAATAGGCGTTCCTGAGGAAGAAGAGAAATTTAAAAGTTTGGAAAATATGTTTGGGGGAATAATCAAGGAAAACTTCATTGGCCTTGCTAGAGACCTAGACATCCAAGTACAGGAAGCTCAAAGAACACCTGGAAAAGTCATCACAAAAAGATCATTACCTAGGAACATTGTCATCAGGTTATTTAAAGTTAAGATGAAGGAAAGAATCTTAAGAGCTGTGAGACAAAAGCACCAAGTAACCTATAAAGGAAAACCTATCAGATTAACAGCAGATTTCTGAGCAGAAACCCTACAAGCTAGAAGGGATTGGGGCCCTATCTTCAGCTTCTTCAAACAAAACAATTATCAGCCAAGAATTTTGTATCTAGAGAAACTAAGCTTCATAAATGAAGGAAAGATACAGTCTTTTTCAGACAAATGAATGCTGAGAGAATTTGCCACTACCAAGCCAGCACTACTAGAACTGCTAAAAGGAGCTCTAAATGTTGAAAAAAATCCTGGAAACACATCAAAACAGAACTTCCTTAAAGCATAAATATCACAGGATCTATAAAACAAAAATACAATTAAAAAACCCACAAAAAAACAAGGTATACAGGCAACAAATAGCATGATGAATTGTATGGTACCTCACATCTCAATACTAACATTGGATGTAAATGGTCTAAATGCTCCACTTAAAAGATACAGAATTGCTGAATGAATAAGAAGTCACCAACCAACTATCTGCTGCCACAAGCGACTCACCTAACACATAAGGACTGACACAAACTTAAGGTAAAGGGGTGGAAAAAGACATTCCATGCAAATGAACACAAAAAAGCAATCAGGAGTAGCTATTTTCATATCAGACAAAACAAACTTTAAACCAACAGCAGTTTAAAAAGACAAAGAGGGACATTATATAATGATAAAAGGACTAGTCCAACAGGAAAATAACACAATCCTAAATGTATATGCACCTAACACTGGAGCTCCCAAATTAATAAAAAAATTACTAATAGACCTAAGAAATGAGATAGATGGCAACTCAATAATAGTGGGGACTTCAATACTCCACTGATGATAGCACTAGACAGGCCATCAAGACAGAAAGTCAACAAACAAAAAAAACCAATGGATTTAAATTATATCCTGGAACAAATGGGCTTAACAGATATATACAGAATGTTCTACCCAACAATAGCAGAATATACATTCTATTCAACAGTGCATGTAACTTTCTCCAAGATAGACCATATAACAGGCCACAAAACAAGCCTCAATAAATTTAAAATAAACTGAAATTTTATCAAGCACTGTCTCAGACCACAGTGAAATAAAACTGGAAATCATTCCAAAAGGAACCTTCAAAACCATGCAAATACATGGAAATTAAACATTTTGCTCCTGAATGATCATTGTATCAAAAATGCATTCAAGATGGAAATTAAAAAATTCTTTGAACTGAACAACGATACTGACACAACCTAAGAAAACCTGTGGGATACAGCAAAAGTGCTGCTAAGAGGAAAGTTCATAGCCCTAAATGCCTACATCAAAAAGTCTGAAAGAGCACAAACAGACAATCTAAGGTCACACATGAAAAAACTAGAGAAACAAAAAGAAACCAAACCCAAATCTGGCAGAAGAAATGAAATAACTAAGATCAGAGCAGAACTAAGTGAAATTGAAACAAACAAACAAAAAACGATGCAAAAGATAAATAAAACAAAAAGCTGGTTCTTTGAAAAGATAAATAAAATTGATAGATCATTAGCAAGGTTAGCCAAAAAAAAAGAAGAGAGGATATCCAAATAAGCTCAATTAGACATGAAACAGGAGATATTACAACTGACACCACAGAAACACAAAGGATCATTCAAGGCTACTATGAACACTTTTATGCACATAAACTAGAAAACCTAGAGGAGATGGATAAATTCCTGAAAAGATACAATCCGCCTAGCTTAAATCAGAAAGAATTAGATACCCTGAACAGACCAATAACAAGCAGTGAGATTGAAATGGTAATCAAAAAATTACCAACAAAAAAAATCGCAGGACCAGATGGATTCACAGCAGAATTCTACCAGACATTAAAAGAAGATTTGGTACCAATCCTGTTGACACTATTCCACAAACTAGAGAAATAAGAAACCCTCCCTAAATCATTCTATGAAGCCAGCATTACCCTAATACCCAAACCAGGAAAGGACATTAAAAAAAAAAAAAAAAAACTACAGACCAATATCCTTGATGAACATAGATGCTAAAATTCTTAACAAAATACTAGTAAACCAAATCCAACAGCATATCAAAAAGATAATTCACCATGATCAAGTGGGTTTCATACCAGGGATGCAGGGATGGTTTAACATATGTAAGCCAATAAATGTGGTACACTACATAAACAGAATTTTAAAAAATCACATGATCATCTCAATACACACAGAAAAAGCATTTGACAAAATCCAGCATCCCTTTATGATTAAAACCCTCAGCAAAATCAGCATACAAGGGACATACCTTAAGGTAATAAAACCGGTTTATGACAAACCCACAACCAATATTATACTGAATGGGGAAAAGTTGTAAGAGTCACCTTCAGAAATGGAACAAGACAAGCATGTGCACGCTCACCACTTCTATTCAACATAGTACTGGAAGCCCTAGAACAATCAGACAAGAGAAGGAAATTAAGGGCATCCAAATTGGTAAAGAGGAAGTCATACTGTCACTATTTGCTGATGATATGATCATATACCTAGAAAACCCTAATGACTCTTCCAAAAAGCTCCTAGAACTAATACATGAATTCAGCAAAGTTTCAGGATACAAAACTAATGTACATAAATCAGTAGCTCTGCTATACACCAAAAGTGATCAAGCTGAGAGTCAAGAGCTCAACCCCTTTCACAATAGCTGCAAAAAAAAATTAAGTATGTAGGAATATACCTAACCAAGGATGTGAAAGACCTCTATAAGGAAAACTACAAAACATAGCTGAAAGAAATAACAGATGGCACAAACAAATAGAAAGACATCCGTGCTCATGGATGGGTAGAATCAATATTGTGAAAATGACCATACTGCCAAAAACAATCTACAAATTCAATGCAATTCCCATCAAAATACCACCATCATTTTTCATGGAATTAGAAATAACAATCCTAAAAGTCAATCCAAAAAAGAGTCTGCACAGCCATAGCAAGACTAAATAAGAAGAACAAACCTGAAGGCATCACATTACCTGATTTCAAACTATACTATAAGGCCATAGTCATCAAAACAGCATGGTACTTGTATAAAAATAGGCACATAGACCAATGGAATGGAGTAGAGAACCCAGAAATAAACCCAAATACTTACAGCTAACTTATCTTTGACAAAGCAAATAAAAACATAAAATAGAGAAAGGACACCCTATTCAACAAATGGTGTTGAGATAACTGGCAAGCCACATGCAGGAGAATGAAACTGGATCCTCATCTCTCATCTTATATGAAAATCAACTCAAGATGGATCAAGGACTTAAATCTAAGACCCGAAACTATAAAAATTCTGGAAGATAATATTGGAAAAACCCTTCTAGACACTGGCTTAGGCAAGGATTTCATGATCGAGAAGCCAAAAGCAAATGCAATAAAAACAAACATAAATAGCTGGGACTTAATGAAACTAAAGAGCTTTAGCACGGCAAAAGGAACAGCCAACAGAGTAAACAGACAACTCACAAAGTGGGAGAAAATCTTCACAATCCATACATCTGACAAAGGACTAATATCCAGAATCTACGATGAACTCAAACAAATTAGCAAGAAAAAAAAAACAATCCCATCAAAAAGTGGGCTAAGGACATGAATAGACAATTCTCAAAAGAAGATATACAAATGTCCAATAAACATATGACAAAATGTTCAACATCACTAATTATTAGGGAAATGCAAATCAAAACCACAATGTGATGCCACCTTACTCCTGCTAGAATGGCTATAATCAAAAAATCAAAAAATAATAAAAGTTGGCATGGATGCGGTAAACAGGCAGCACTTCTACATTGCTAGTGGGGATGTAAACTAGTGCAGCCACTATGGAAAACTGTGGAGATGCCTTAAAAAACTAAAAATAGAACTACCATTTTTTCCAGCAATCTCACTACTGCATATCTACCCAGAGGAAAAAAAGTCATTATTCGAAAAAGATACTTGCACACTCATGTTTATAGCAGCACAATGCACAATTGCAAAATCATGGAACTAACCCAAATGCCCATCAATCAACAAGTGGATAAAGAGACCTGGATGAGATTGGAGACTATTATTCTAAGTGAAGTAACTCAGGAATGGAAAAGCAAACCTTGTAGGCTCTTACTCATAATTGGGAGCTAAGCTATGAGGATGCAAAGGCATAAGAATGACACAATGGATTCTGGGGACTCAGGGTGAAAGGGTGGGAAGGAGGTGGGGGATAAAATACCACAAATTGGGTGCAGTGTATACTGCCCAGGTGATGTGTGCACCCAAATCTCACAAATCACCACTAAAGAATGTACTCAGGTAACCAAATACCATCTGTTCCTCAATAACCTATGAAAATAAAAAAAGTAATAAAATAAAATAAAATGGTGCTGCCACTTTGGCAAATAGTCTTGTGTTTCTTCAAAATATTAGGGTTATACAACCCAAACATTTCACTCCTAGGTATATACACAAGAAATTTGAAAACATATGTTTACAGAAAAACTTGTACAGTAGCAGCCTTTATTCATAATAGACAAAAAATGAAAAAAGTACAAATGTTCATGAACTGATGAATGATCAAATAAAATGTGGTATATCTGTTCAATGAAGTACTATTTAGCCACAATGACATGAAGTGCTGATATGTACTACAACATGAATGAATTTTGAAAACATTATGCTAAGTGAAAGAAGTCAGATACAAAAAGCCACATTTTATATTATTTCACTCATATGAATTGTCCTATATAGGAGCAGTCATGAATGAAAAAAAGTATATTAGTGGCTGCTAGAATCAAAGGGAAGAAAGGAATGCGAAATGGTGAAGAACTGCTAATATATTTAGGGTTTCTTTCTGTGGTAATAAATATTCTGCAATTAGATAATGTTGATGTTGATATAACCTTGTGAATACACTAAAAGCTACTGAATCATATATTTTATTTTGTTATTTGTATAAATGCAAGGGATGTAAATGTAAATTTGTTACATGGATATATTGTGCAGTGGAGAAGTCTGAGGGTTTAGTGTATCCATCATCCAAATGATGCACAGAAAAAATATAAAGATTTCTTCAAATCTTTATAACTGAAAATAGAACCACCATTTAAACTGTATACTTAAAATAGTGAGTTTATGGTATGTGGATTATATCTCAGATTTTTTTAAAAAAGATAAGATAAACTATGCAAAGCACAATAAAGCAAAGCACAATAAAATGAAGTAAGCCTGTACTCACTTTTTCTACCTTTGTTGTTTTCAGATATTCATCAATCCACTGTAATTTTGGAGCTTACCACTCCACTGAACATAATTTAGACAAGGAACCAACTGAACTTTATATTGCAAGCACCAACAGGACATTCTTGAGACCTTATTTTACTTGTTCTTTCTGCAGCATTCAAGGCTATTGGCCACACTATTCCCTTTTTGAAACTGTATTTCCTCGATTTCTAAAATACCACTCTCTCCCACTTCTACTGGTTTAAAGTTTGAGACTGCTTCTTTGATATCTACTTCATAGAGTCTTTACTGTCTGATTATACTGGTTTGTCTGAGGTTAATCTTTAGCTCGTTTTTCTTCTACATGTACATACTCTCTCTGACTGATCTTATTCATGCAGTTTCATTTTTACCTGTATGCAAATGATTCCCAACATGAATTGTAAAGACTTCTTTCTTGAGCTCCAGATCCACGTATGGCAGAATAAAATGTTTGAATGTGATAGTATTTACAGACTCCTCTCATTCATCAGTCCTCCAAAAATAATCTTGTAATTGCCATCTAATTTCTTTTTTCCTCCTCATATCCTGAAAAGAAGCAATCATTTATTGCTGGAAGAGAGGCTATTTATATATAATAAAATTTAGGGGTTGGAGAAGAGAAAAGAGACATAAAGCTGAGAAAGCTGAGGTAAGAAGAACTGTTCTTTTGCCTTAGGTTTGCAAGAGATTAGAGCCTTAGGGGCCTTGTGGGGTAAATATAATTGATTAGAGAGAAAAGAAGGTTTAAATAAGGATTGCTGTAGATTGTATATTGGGATATCCTCTGAAATGTTTCAAGAAATGTGAATAAATTAGTTTTGGCTATTATATAATGATTCTTGAAATCCCAATTCCTGCAGAGGCTGAGCCACATGCCTTCCCTTATCAAGATCTATTATGATTAAACATACAGATATCTAACAGTCAATGAGTTTCTCCACGGGCATCTCAGATACAATGTGTTCAAAATTGAATTTGTCCAAAATGTAACATATGGAAAAACAAACTCAATGGTATATATAGTGGTAAAGAACATAAATTCTAGAAATGAACTCACTGAGTTCAAATTTTATCTACATCACTTAATATCTGAGTGGCCTTGGGAATATTTCTGAAAATATCTATGATTCCATGATATGTTTGTTAAAGGGGGATTACACAAGTGCCTACCACAGGGGATTGCTAGGATGGTTAAATGGGCTAATATTTGTAAAGCACTTGAAACAGTAGCCGATGCCTAGTAAATAATACCTGTATTAAATGAATAAAATACAAATCTTCACCCTTCCATTCACCTTCACTCTTGTCTTCCTCCAGTGATCACCATTTCAGTGAATGAAATCATCATGTACCCAAGAGCCTATATCAGAAAACTAAATATTATTCTTGACCTCTCCTCTCTCATTTCTCACCTTAAATTGGCTGCCAATTATTGTTAATTATGTGTTCCTGATACTATATTCTTCCTTCTAAAACTACATTAACTCATACTTTCTGTGTTAGGCACTAGGAATACAACAATGGAAAGGATGGCAAGCAACATTCTTCTCATATAATCTATGGTTTAAAAAGGAAGACAGGTATTGTACAATTAATTTCAAAACGTCAAGTTTTCTTCTAGATAATATGGCTATAAAGTTGAGTACTTGTTTCCTTGAGGAACCCAGTGTACGAGAAATTGACACATAAAGTGAGAATTACAAATTACAGTTTTGGGATCAGTGTTCTATTGGAGAGATTTACAAAAAGCAGTGGGGTCCACACAACCAAGTCTTCCTGAATGGGAATTTAGGCATATATTCCCAGAGGGGGTGATTTTTTTGAGTCAGAGAAGAAATAAGGAGTTTATTACATGACAAAGGAAGTAAAGACCATTCTAGGGGTAGGAAATAGTATATGTAAAGACATTCGGTCATGAAAGAGCATTGTTTTAAGAAAATTATGATAAGTTCCATGGGGCTAGAACATAGCAATAGGAGAAGGCCTTGTTAGGAGGAAGAAAGGAATGTTGAGGTTTGATGATGAAGATCGTTCTGACAGGCTAAGGAGTTTGGTCATAATTCTCAGAAACTAGGCTCTACCAGGAGATTCTGAGTGGAAGGATAGCGTGATTCCACCAGGGTGCTTCCATGATAAAACAGGATTAGATTGACATTGCCTTACTCGGTTTGCAAAACTGTAGCATTTCCTAGAAATTTTAATCTGATTAAGTGTTTATAAAATCCCTGAAGCTACTAAATTGGGCCTATGGAACTCATAAACTGCTCAGGTTTTATGAAAAAGAAAATCAGATGTAGGGGCTTCAAGATGGCTGACTAGAGGTATTTTGTACCCACTTCTTTCAGTAAGAAACAAAATAATAGATAATCACACTTTGAATAGATCGTCCAAGAGAGAACACTGGAACTCAACAGAAAAGTGACAGGAAATACCTAAAGTAAGAAGAAGGAACTGAAGCAGCCTGCTTGGTTAGGATTGGCTGGGAGCTGAGAAAGACTCTTTAACATGGGAAAGGGTAAGTGAGAGAACCTCAGCGATCCACATTCCCACCATGGACTCCAGCAAACCTAGCCAGGGGACAGCACATTGACCCTCACAGGCCCTGAAACTAACATAAAGAGCTGCTAGTGGATTGTGCAACAGCACTACTCCAGAAAGGAGCTCACACATTCCTTGAGACCTAAGCACCTAGAGAAGGGTGCCGTTTTATAGCTCCACCCCCAACAGACTGCTCTGTCCTGGAGCTCAGCAGCACTAGGGCTTAGGCATAAGAGACACGCAGATTGTTGTCCCTAGGGCTGAGGTGTGACTGAGGCACAGAATACTGCCATAAGGGCTGAACCATGAATGTGGTATCGGCTATCACAGCAGGGGCTGAGGTGCAAGTATTGCCAGGACTGAGGCATGAGTTGTGCTCACATTCCCCACCCACTGGCAGCCCTGGCCTCCCCAGTGGCAGGGCAGCAGCATGTTTGCTGCTGGACCCCATCTAAGCATTCCAGTAGTTAGCCTGGGAATTACCCTGCCCCTTCCCACCATGGCTGGTACCTGCAAATACCATTGAGGGGCCTAAGGACAAGCCTTCCTGGCCTGGCTTCACCACCCCTGGGTCCAAGCACACAGTCTGGGGATCAGGGAATTGCCCAACCCATTCCATCATCATTGGCACATGAACACTCCTTCCAGGATCTGAAGGTGGGCCTACTCACTCAGTTGTTACTACTTCAGCTGGCATCTACTTGCACACACCATCTATGGGCCTGGAGATTGGCCTGCTTAGCCAATTGCAGCCACCACCATCACCAGCATGCACCACTTGGGAACTAGAGGGTTGACCTCCCACTGTCATTGCCATTGCTCAAATTACATCAGCTGTCAAGGGACCCACTAACCCACCCATCCACCTAGCCCACCATTGTTACTACCGGCATTTGAGTAAACCCCTTGGAAGCCCAATATTTGGCCTGTTTGGACCCGCAAATACCAATACCAGCATATGCTGCCCTGGGGCCCAGGGACAGGCACATTCAGCCCACCACTACTACCACTGAGTCTTGAAGACTGGCTCACTTGGCATCCCAGTCTCCAGCAAAACTTTATTACAACCTGTATTAGTCTGTTCTCATGCTGCTAATAAAGACGTACCCGAGACTGGGTAATTTATTAAAAAAAAAAAGGTTTAATGTACTCACAGTTCAGCATGGCTGGGGAGGTCTCAGGAAACATACAATCAAGGCGGAAGGGGAAGCAAACACATCATTCTTCACATGGCAGCAGCAAGGAGATATGCAGAGCGAAGGGTGGGAAAAGCCCCTTTTAAAACCATCAGATCTCGTGAGAACTCACTCACTATTATGAGAACAGCATGGAGGTAACTGTCCCCATGATTCAATTACCTCCCCCTGGGTCCCTCCCACAACATGTGGGGATTATGGGAGCTACAATTCAAGATGAGATTTGGGTGGGGTTACAGAAAACCATATCCCAGCCTCTACTAATAACTACACCTTAAGCCATGGAGGAAATAAGAAATACCACTGATGCAGTTTACAGCTGAAGAAATCATACATAGACCACACTACTGTATGCATTTAGGATTACAGTGAAAGTGCCCTACCCAATCAACACCATAGGTATATTTTCAGGAAAAAGTCCTCCCCCGAAAAAGGAAGTTCAAAAAATTGGAACAAGTGACTATTATATTAGATGCACATATATCAATGCAAGGACACAAGAAACATGAAAAAGCAAGGAAATATGATACCTCCCAAGGAATACAACAATGCATCAGCAACAGATCCTAATCAAAAATAAATTTATGAAATCTTGGAAAAGGAATTTTAATTATTTATTCTTACTTAGCTCAGTGAGATACAAGAAAATTCTGAAAAAAATACAAAACATCAGAAAAAACAAGAATATAAATCACAAATTTACCAAAGATATATATACATTTTATATATAATATATATTTAATATATATTATATATTAGATATTTCAGATCTATAATATATAATATATATTATATATATTATATATATAATATATATAATATATAATATATATATTATATATATAATATATATATATATATTATATATAATATTATATATATTATATATATTATATATATATATTATATATATAATATATATATATATATATTATATTATATATATTATATATATATAATATATATAATATATATTATATAATATAATATATATTATATATATATTATATTATATAATATAATATATATATATTATATAATATAATATATATTTAATATATTATATATATATTTATATATATAATATATATTTAATATATTATATATTATAGATATTTGAGATCTATAATATATATTATATAGTTAATATATATATATTTAATATATATTATATATATAATAAAAAGAATCAAACATATATTCTGGAATAAATAATTCATTGACTGAAATACAAAAGACATTTGAAAGCTTCAACAATAGTCTAGAACAAGTAGAAAAATCTCAGAACCTGAAGAAAGGTCTTGGAAATAATACAGTCAGACAAAAAAAAAATTAAAAAGAATGAGCAAAGGCTTTTTGAAATATAGAACCCTGTAAAGTGACCAAATGCTTGTATTATCAAGGACCCAGAAGACAAAGGGAACATGAAAGTGTTAGAAAACCTATTTAACAAAATCAGAGATGAAAACTTACCAAGTTGAGCAAGAGATACAGGAGTTTCTGAGACTCCCTAACAGAAACAATGCAAAAGGTGCTCTCAATGGCACATTATTGTAAAACTGTCTAAAGTCAAAGACAAGGAGAGAGTTCTAAAAATATCAAGAGAAAAGCATACATTCATAGAGAACCCCCATCAGACTAACAGCAGGTTTTTCATCAGAAACCTTACAGACTAGAAGAAAATGAGATAGTATATTCTAAGTGATGAAAGAAAAAGAACTCTGCCAGTCAAGGATACTATATCCAGTGAAATGATTCTTCATAAACGAAGGAGAAATAAAGTCTCTCCCAAACAAGCAAAAGTTGAAGGAATTCATTAGTACTATACTGACCCTACAAAAAATGCTCAAGAGGATGTTAAACAAGGAAGCAAAAGGACATTTATCATCATGAAAACACATGAAAGTATAAAACTCACTGGTAAAGCAGACACACAAATGAGGAAGAAAAATGATTCAAATGGTGCCAGTACAGAAGATCATCAAATTGCAATGACAAACAATAAGAAAAAAAGAAAGGAACAAGGAATATGTAAAGTAACCAAAAAGACAATCAACAAAATCATGTATATCAATAATAACCTTGAATGTAAATGGATTAAGTTCTCCACTTAAAAGATATATACTGGCTGAGTGGATGATAAAAACCATGATCCAATGATATGCTGTGTAGAAGAAATGCACTGTACCTGTAAATACACATATAAATGGAAAGAAAATGAATAGAAAGCAGATATTTCACATAAGTGAAACCAAAAGTGAACATAAATAGCTACACTTAGATAAAACAGACTTTAAATCAAAAATAGTAAAAAAAAAAAAAGACAAAGAGGATCATTATATAATAATAATGAGATCAATCCAGCGAGAGGATATAACAATTCTGAATATATTTGCATCCAAAACTGGAGCACTCAGATTCATCAAGCAAATATTACTACATATAAAGAGACAGAGAGAGAGAGAGAGAGAGAGACTCTAATACAATAATAATGGGGAACTTCATCACCCCAAATGCAGCATTAGACAGATAACCTAGACAGAAAATCAACAAGGAAACATTGGTTTATGCTGGACTTTAGACCAAATGAACCTAACAAACAATTATAAAACATTTTATCCAACATTGCAGATTATAAATCCTTTTCATCAGCACATGGAACATTTTCTAGGATAGATTGTATGTTAGGTTACAAAACAAGTCTCAACAAATTTTTAAAAACTGAAATCATATCAAGTATTTCCTCAGACCACAGTGGAATAAAACTAGAAATCGGCTGTGCGTGATGGCTCATGCCTGTAATCTCAACACTTTGGGACGCTGAGGCGGGTGGATCACCTAAGGTCAGGAGTTCAAGACCAGCATGGCCAACATGGAGAAGCCCCATCTCTACTAAAAGTACAAAATTAGCTAGGGGTGGTGGCACATGCCTATAATCCCAGCAACTTGGGAGGCTGAGGCAGGAAAATTGCTTGAACCTGGGAGGCAGAGGGTGTGGTGAGCTGAAATCGCACCATTGCACTCCAGCCTGAGCAACAAGAGTGAAACTCCGTGTCCACAAAAAACAAACAAACAAAAAAAAACCAAAAAAAACACAAAAACAAAAAGTGAAACTAGAATACCAAGGGACCAAGGGGACTTTAGAAACTATACAGATACATAGATATTAGATAACATGTAAATTGTTAAGCATGACACATCACATCAACAGAAGAAGGGCAAAATTATGTTATCTCAATAGATGCAGAAAAAGCATTTGATAGAATTCAACATCCCTTAATGACAAAAACTTTCAATAAACCCTACATAGAAGGAGCATTCCTCAGAATAATAAGGACCACATGTGACAAACCCAGTTAACATCATACTGATTGGTAAAAAGTTGAAAGCCTTTCCTCTAACAACTGGCAAAAGACAAAAATGCCCACTTTTAACATTCTCATTCAGAATAGTACAGGAAGTCCTAGCCAGAGCAATCAGGCAAGAGAAAAAAAATCAAAGGCATCCAAATTGGAAAAGAAGAAGTCAAATTTTCCCTCTTTGCAGATGACATAATTTTATATTAAAAAATACCAAAGGCTCCACCAAAACATTCTTAGAAGTGATAAACAAATTCAATGAAGTTGCAGGATACAAAATCAATATACAAAAATCACTATTGTTTCTATGCGCCAATATTAAAATTGGTGCTGAAAAAGAAATCAAGAAGGGAATACCATTAACAATAGCTACAAACAAATCTAGGAATAAATTTAACCAAGGAGATGAAAGATCATTACAGGAAAAACTACAAAACACCAATGAAAGAAATTGAAAGGACACAAACAAACAGAAATACATTCCATGCTCACCAATCTGAAGAACTAACATCATTAAAATGGACATACTGCCGAAAGCAATCTACAGATTCATTGTAATCTCTATCAAAATACCAATGTTATTTTTCACAGAAATAGAAAAATAACCATACTAAAATTTATTTTGAGCCAAAAAACAGCCCAAAGATCCAAAGTAATTCTGAGTAAAAAGAACAAAGCTGGAGGCATTTCATTACATGACTTCAAAATATATTACAAGACTATAGTAAACAAAACAGCATGGTATTGGTGTATAAAATACACATGTAGAATAATGGTGCAAAATAAAGAATTCAGAAATAAATCCACATACATGTTTATAGCAAACTGAGTTTTGAAAAGGTGCTATGAACATACACTGGGGAAAGAATACCCTCTTCACTAAATGGTGCTGGGAAAATTAGGTATCCATAAGTAGAAGAATGAGACTGGACTTCTACTTTTCACCGTATACAAAAGTCAAATCAAGATAGATTAAAGACCTAAAAATAAGACCTGAGACTATAAAAAAACTAGGAACATTGGACTTAAGTTGGACTTTAGACCAAATTGACTTAATAGACATTTACAGAACATTCTACATTCTTTTCATCAGCACCTGGGACATTCTCCAAGATAGAACACATTAGGCCACAAAACAAGTCTTAACAAATTTTTAACAATCAAAATAATGTCAAGAATCTTGTCAGACCACTGTGGAATAAAGCTATGAATCAACACCAAGAGGAATATTAGAAACTATACAAATACATGAAAAATTAAATATCATGGTCTTGAACCATCACTGAGTCAATGAAGAAATTAATATGGAATTTAAAAAAGAAATAAATGAATGAAAATAAAAACACAACATACCAAAACCTGTAGGATACAGCAAAGGCAGTGCTAAGAGGGAAATGTGTAGCAGTAAATGCCAACATCAAAAAGTAGAAAGATAAAAAACAAGAACCTAACATTGCACTTCAAGGAACTAGAAAAAGAACAAATCAAACCTAAAGATATCAGAAGAAAAAAATAATAAAGATTGGAGCAGAATTAAATAAAATAGAGACAATAAAAAATACAAAGGATCAATGAAATGAAAAGTTGATTCTTCAAAAAGATAAAATTAGTAAACCATTAGCTAGACTGAGAGAAAAAGAGAGAAGATCCAAGTAAACACAATCAGAAATGAAAACAGTGACATTATCACTGATACTGCAGAAATAGAAAAAATTATCAGAGGCTATTATGAACAGCTGTACACTCAGAAACTAGAAAACCTAGAGTAAGTGGATAAATTCCTAGAAATGTGCAACCTCCCAAAGATTGAGCCAGGCAGAAAGATAACTCTTGAAATGACCAATAATGTGTAGTGAGATTAAATCGGTAATAAAAAAATCTCCCAATAAAAGAAGCCCAAGACCAGATAGACTCATAGCCAATTTGTCTTTGACTGAGTCTTGCTCTCTTGCCCAGGATGGAGTGCAGTGGCACCGTCTTGGCTCACTGCAACCTCTGCCTTCCAGGTTCAAGCAATTCTCATGCCTCAGCAACCCTAGTAGCTGGGATTATAGGTATGTGTCACCATGCCTGGCTAATTTTTGTATTTTTAGTAGAGACAGGGTTTCACCATGTTGGTCAGGCTGGTCTCCAACTCCTGGGCTCAAATGATCCTCCTGCCTCTGCTTCCCAAAGTGCTGGAATTACAGGCGTGAGCGACCACACCTGGCTCATAGCTAAATTTTACCAAACATAAAAAGAAGAACTAACACCCAACCTCCTGAAAATGTTCCAAAAAAATCAAGGGGAAGAGAATTCCCACTAACTCATTCTGTAAGGCCAGGATCACTCTGATACCAAAATCAGATAAGGACACAGCAAAGAAAGAAAACTACAAACCAACAACCCTGATGAACATAGAGGCAAAAATCCTCAACAAAATACTAGCAAATTCAATTCAATGGCACATTAAAAAGATAATACACCATGACCAGCCAGGATTTATCCCAGGGATGCAAGGATGGTTCAACATACGTAAATCAATAAATATAATACATCACATAAACAAAATTAAGGACAAAAATCATATTATCACCTCAATAGATACAGAAAATGCATTCAATAACATTCAGCATCCCTTCATGATAAAAATTCTCACCAAACTAGACACAGAATGAACACCTGTCAACATAATAAAGGCCATATATGACAATCCCATAACCAACCTCGCACTGAATGCAGAAAAGTTGAAAGAATTCCCTGTAAGAACTGGAACAAGACAAGGATGTCCACTTTCACCACTCTCATGTAACATAGTGCTGGAATTCTTTGACAAAGCAATCAGGCAAGAGAAAAAAAAAGGCATCCAAATTGAAAAGCAGAAAGTCCAATTATCCCTTTTCACTGATGATATGATTGTATATTTAGAAAAACCTAAAGAATCCACCAAAAACTCTTAGATTTGGTAAATGAATTCAGTAAAGGTTCAGGACACAAAAATTAATATAGAGAAATCCGTAGTGTTTCCATATAATGATAAAAATCAGGCTGAGGACAAAATCAAGAAGGCAATCCCATTTACAATAGCTACAAAAACTAGAATGCCTAGGAATATATTTAACCTAGGAAGTGAAAGTTCTCTATAAGGAGAACTACTACAAAACACTGTTGAAAGAAATCATAGATGACACAAATTAATAGAAACACATCCCATGCTCATGGATAAGAAGAATCAATATTTTGAAAAGGACCATACTGTTCAAAGCAATCTACAGATTCAATGCAATTCCTATCAAAACACCATCATCATTTTTCACAGAACTAGAAAAATATCCCAAAATTCATATGGAACCAAAAAATAGCCTGATTAAGCAAAAGAAATCCTAAGCAAAAAGAACAAAGCTTGAGGCATCACATTACCTGTCTTTATACTACAAGTCTATGGTTACCAAAAGAGCATGATACTGGTATAAAAATAAACACATAGATCAACGGAACAGAGTAGAGAACCTAGAAATAAAGTCATGTACTTACAACCAACAGATCTTTGACAAAGTCAGCAAAAATATGCATTGGGGAGGTGGCATTCTATTCAATGAATGGTTCTGGGAAAACTGGATAGCCATGTGCAGAAGAATGAAACTGGATCCATACCTCTTACTATACACAAAAGTTAACTCAAGATAGATCACAGACCTAAGCATAATATCTGAGACTATTAAAATCCTAGAAGAAAACCTAGGACAAACTTTTCTAGACATTGGCCCAGTCAAAGAATTTATGACTAAGATCTCAAAAGCACAGAAAAATAAAACAAATATAGACAAATGAGACTGTTTTAAACTCAAAAGCTTCTGTACAGCAAAAGAAACAATCAACAGAGGCCAGGCGCAGTGGCTCACGCTTGTAATCCCAGCACTTTGGGAGGCCGAGGCGGGCGGATCACGAGGTCAGGAGATCGAGACCACGGTGAAACCCCGTCTCTACTAAAAAAAATTCAAAAAATTAGCTGGGCGTGGTGGCGGGCGCCTGTAGTCCCAGCTACTTGGAGAGGCTGAGGCAGGAGAATGGCGTGAACCCGGGAGGCGGAGGTTGCAGTGAGCCGAGATCGTGCCACTGCACTCCAGCCTGGGTGACACAGCGAGACTCCGTCTCAAAAAAAAAAAAAAAACAATGAACAGAGTAAACAGACAATGTACAGAATGGGAAAAATGTTTGCAATCTATGCCCCAACAAAGGGCTAATATCCAGCATTTACATGGATTTCACACAAGCCAACAAGAAAAAAGACCTAATTAAAAAGTGGACAAAGGGTATGAAAAGACATTTTTCAAAAGAAGACATGCAAGTGGCCAGGAAACATATGAAAAAATGCTTAATATCACTAGTCATCACTATAATGCAAATTAAAACCACAATGAGATACTATCTTACACCCTTCAGAATGGCTATTAAAATGTCTAAAAACAGAAGGAGGTTCCAAGTTGGCCGAATAGGAACAGCTCAAGTCTGCAGCTCCCAGCGTGAGCGATGCAGAAGATGGGTGATTTCTGCATTTCCAACTGAGGTACCAGGTTCATCTCACTGGGGCTTGTCAGACAGTGGGTGCAGCCCACGGAGCAGGGTGGGGCATTGCCTCACCCGGGAAGTGTAAGGGGTCGGGGAATTCCCTTTCCTAGCAAAGGGAAGATGTGACAGACGGTACCTGGAAAATAAGGAAACTCCCACCCTAATACTGCACTTTCCCAACGGCCTTAGCAAACAGCACACCAGGAGATTATATCCCACGCCTGGCTCAGAGGGTCCCACACCCATGGAGCCTGGCTCACTGCTAGCACAGCAGTCTGAGATCAAACTGCAGGGCTGCAGCCAGGTTGGGGGAGGGGAATCTGCCATTGTTGAGGCTTGAGGAGGTAAACAAAGCCGCCAGGAAGCTCGAACTGGGTGGAGCCCACCACAGCTCAAGGAGGCCTGCTTGCCTCTGTAGACTCTGCCTCTGGGGGCAGGGCATAGCTGAACAAAAGGCAGCAGAAACTTCTGCAGACTTAAACATCCTTATCTGACAGCTTTGAAGAGAGTAGTGGTTCTCCCAGCACGGAGTTTAAGATCTGAGAATGGATAGACTGCCTCCTCAAGTGGGTTCCTGATCCCTGAGTAGCCTAACTGGGAGACACCTTGCAGAAGGGGCTGACTGACACCTCATACAGCCAGGTGCCCCTCTGAGACGAAGCTTCCAGAGGAAGGATCAGGCAGCAACATCTACTGTTCTGCAATATTTGCTGTTCTGCAGCCTCTGCTGGTGATACTCAGACAAACAGGGTCTGGAGTGGACCTCCAACAAACTCCAACAGACCTGCAGCTGAGGGTCCTGACTGTTAGAAGGAAAACTAACAAACAGAAAGGACATCCACACCAAAACCCCATCTGTATGTCACCATCATCAAAGACCAAAGGTAGATAAAACCACAAAGATGGGGAGAAGCCAGAGTGTAAATGCTGAAAATACTAAAAATCAGAGTGCCTCTTCTCCTTCAAAGGAATGCAACTCCTCACCAGCAATGGAACAAAGCTGGACAGAGAATGACTTTGACGAGTTGAGAGAAGAAGGCTTCAGACAATCAAACTGACGAGTTGAGAGAAGGCTTCAGACAATCAAACTTCTCTGAGCTAAAGGAGGATGTTTGAACCCATTGCAAAGAAGCTAAAAATCTTGAAAAAAGGATAGATGAATGGCTAACTAGAATAAACAGTGTAGAGAAGTCCTTAAATGACCTGATGGAGCTGAAAACCATGGCACGAGAAGTACGTGATGCATGCACAAGCTTAAGTAGGTGATTCAATCAACTGGAAGAAAGGGTATCATTGACTGAAGATCAGATGAATGAAATGAAGTGAGAAGAGAAGTTTAGAGAAAAAAGAGTAAAAAGAAATGAACAAAGCCTCCAAGAAATATGGGACTATGAGAAAAGACCAAATCTATGTCTGATTGGTGTACCTGAAAGGGACGGGGAGGATGGAACCAAGTTGGAAAACACTCTTCAGGTTATTATCCAGGAGAACTTCCCCAACCTAGCAAGGCAGGCCAACATTCAAATTCAGGAAATAACAGAGAATGTCACAAAGATACTCCTTGAGAACAGCAACTCCAAGACACATAATTGTCAGATTCACCAAAGTTGAAATGAAGGAAAAAATGTTAAGGGCAGCCAGAGAGAAAAGTTGGGTTACCCACAAAGGGAAGTCCCTCAGACTAACAGCGGATCTCTCGGCAGAAACTCTACAAGCCAGAAGAGAGTGGGGGCCTACATTCAACATTCTTAAAGAAAAGAATTTTCAACCCAGAATTTCATATCCAGCCAAATTAAGCTTCATAAGTGAAGGAGAAATAAAATCCTTTACAGACAAACAAATGCTGAGAGATTTTGTCACCACTAGGCCTGCCTTACAAGAGCTCCTGGAGGAAGCACTAAACATGGAAAGGAACAACCGGTACCAGCCACTGCAAAAACATGCCAAATTGTAAAGACCATCGAGGCTAGGAAGAAACTGCATCAACTAATGAGCAAAATAACCAGCTAACATCATAATGACAGGATCAAATTCACACATAACAATATTAACCTTAAATGTAAATGGGCTAAATGCTCCAATTAGAAGACACAGACTGGCAAATTGGATAAAGAGTCAAGACCCATCAGTGTGCTGTATTCAGGAGACCCATCTCATGTGCAAAGACACACATAGGCTCAAAATAAAGGGATGGAGGAAGATCTACCAAGCAAATGGAAAACAAAAAAAAAGCAGGGGTTGCAATCCCAGTCTCTGATAAAACAAATTTTAAACCAACAAAGATCAAAAGAGACAAGGCCATTACATAATGGTAAAGGGATGAATTCAACAAGAAGAGCTAACTATCCTAAATATATATACACCCAATACAGGAGCACCCAGATTCATAAGGCAAGTCCTCAGAGACCTATAAAGAGACTTAGACTCCCACACAATAATAATGGGAGACTTTAACACCCCATTGTCAACATTAGACAGATCAATGAGACAGAAAGTTAACAAAGATATCCAGGAATTGAACTCAGCTCTGCACCAAGTAGACCTAACAGACATCTACAGAACTCTCCACTCCAAATCAACAGAATATACATTCTTCTCAGCACCACACTGCACTTATTCCAAAATTGACCAGATAGTTGGAAGTAAAGCACTCCTCAGAAAATGTAAAAGAACAGAAATTATAACAAACTATCTCTCAGACCACAGTGCAATCAAACTAGAACTCAGGATTAAGAAACTAACTCAAAACTGCTCAACTACATGGAAACTGAACAACCTGCTCCTGAATGACAACTGGGTACCTAACGAAATGAAGGCAGAAATAAAGATGTTCTTTGAAACCAATGAGAACAAAGACACAACATACCAAAATCTCTGGGACACATTTAAAGCAGTGTGTAGAGGGAAATTTAGAGCACTAAATGCCCATAAGAGAAAGCAGTAAAGATCTAAAATAGACAACCTAACATCACACTTAAAAGAACTAGAGAAGCAAGAGCAAACACATTCAAAAGCTAGCAGAAGGCAAGACATAACTTAGATCAGAGTAGAACTCAAGGAGATAGAGACACAAAAAACTCTTCAAAAAATAAATGAATCCAGGAGCTGGTTTTTTGAAAAGATCAACAAAATTGATCAACCACTAGCAAGACTAACGAAGAAAAGGAGGAGAAGGAAATAGATGAAATAAAAAATGAAAAAGGGGATATCACCACTGATCCCACAGAAACACAAAGTACCATCAGAGAATACTATAAACACCTCTATGGAAATAAACTAGAAAATCTAGAAGAAATGGATAAATTCCTGGACACATACACCCTCCCAAGACTAAACCAGGAAGAAGTTGAATCCCTGAATAGACCAATAACAGGCTCTGACATTGAGGCAATAATTAATAGCTTACCAACCAAAAAAAGTCCAGGACCAGATGGATTCACAGCCGAATTCTACCAGAGGTACAAAGAGGAGCTGGTACCACTCCTTCTGAAAGTGTTCCAATAAATAGAAAAGGAGGGAATCCTCCCTAATTCATTTTATGAGGCCAACATCATCCTGATACCAAAGCTTGTTAAAGACACAACAAAAAAAGAGAATTTTAGACCAATAACCCTGATGAACAACGATGCAAAAATCCTCAATAAAATTCTGGCAAACTGAATCCAGCAGCACATCAAAAAGCTTATCCACCACAATCAAGTTGGCTTCATCCCTGGGATGCAAGGCTGGTTCAACATATGCAAATCAATAAATGTAATCCAGCATATAAACAGAACCAAAGACAAAAACCACACGATTATCTCAATAGATGCAGAAAAGGCCTTCGACAAAATTCAACTGCCCTTCATGCTAAAATCTCTCAATAAACTAGGTATTGATGGGTCATGTCTCAAAATAATAAGAGCTATTTATGACAAACCCACCGCCAATATCATACTGAATGGGCAAAAACTAGAAGCATTCCCTTTGAAAAGTGGCACAAGACAGGGGTTCCCTCTCTCACCACTCCTATTCAACATAGTGTTGGAAGTTCTGGCCAGGGCAATCAGGCAGGAGAAAGAAATAAAAGGTACTCAGTTAGGAAAAGAGGAAGTCAAATTGTCCCTGTTTGCAGATGACATGATTGTATATTTAGAAAACCCCATCATCTCAGCCCAAAATCTCCTTAAGCTGATAAGCAACTTCAGCAAAGTCTCAGGATACAACATCAATGTGCAAAAATCACAAGCATTCCTATACAGCAAGAACAGACAAACAAAGAGCCAAATCATGAGTGAACTCCCATTCACAATTGCTTCAAAGAGAATAAAATACCTAGGAATCCAACTTACAAGGGATGTGAAGGACCTCTTCAAGGAGAACTACAAACCACTGCTCAATGAAATAAAAGAGGACACAAAAAAGTGGAATTACATTCCATGCTCATGGATAGGAAGAATCAATATTGTGAAAATGGCCATACTGCCCAGGGTAATTTATATATTCAATGCCATCCCCATCAAGCTACCAATGACTTTCTTCACAGAATTGGAAAAAACTACTTTAAAGTTCATATGGAACCAAAAAAGAGCCCACATTGCCAAGACAATCCTAACCCAAAAGAATAAAGCTGGAGGCATCATGCTACCTGACTTCAAACTATACTACAAGGCCACCGTAACCAAAACAGCACGGTACTGGTACCAAAACAGAGATATAGACCAATGGAACAGAATAGAGCCCCCTAAATAATACCACACATCTACAACCATCTGATCTTTGACAAACCTGACAAAAACAAGAAATGGGGAAAGGATTCCCTATTTAATAAATGGTGCTGGGAAAACTGACTAGCCATATGTAGAAAGTTGAAACTGGATCCCTTACTTACACCTTATACCTAAATTAATTCAAGATGGATTAAAGACTTAAATGTTAGACCTAAAACTATAAAAACCCTAGACGAAAACCTAGGCAATACCATTCAGTACATAGGCATGGGCAAGGACTTCATGACTAAAACACCAAAAGCAGTGGCAACAAAAGTCAAAATTGACAAATGGGATCTAATTAAACTAAAGCACTTCTGCACAGCAAAAGAAACTACCATCAGAGTGAACAGACAACCTACAGAATGGGAGAAAATTTTTACAATCTACTCATCTGACAAAGGGCTAATTTCCAGAATCTATAAATAGCTTAAACAAAATTACAAGAAAAAAATCAAACAACCCCATCAAAAAGTGGGCGAAGGATATGAACAGACACTTCTCAAAAGAAGACATTTGTGCAGCCAACAGACACATGTAAAAATGCTCATCATCACTGGACATCAGAGAAATGCACATCAAAACCACAATGAGATACCATCTCACACCAGTTAGAATGGTGATCATTAAAAAGTCAGGAGACAACAGGTGCTGGAGAGGATGTGGAGAAATAGGAACACTTTTACACTGTTGGGAGTGTAAACTGGTTCAACCATTGTGGAAGATAGTGTGGCGATTCCTCAAGGATCTAGAACTAGAATTACCATTTGACTCAGCCATCCCATTACTGGGCATATACCCAAAGCAATATAAATCATGCTGCTATAAAGACACATGCACACATATGTTTATTGTGGCACTATTCACAATAGCAAAGACTTGGAACCAACCCAAATGTCCATCAATGATAGACTGGATTAAGAAAATGTAGCACATATACACCATGGAATACTATGCAGCCATAAAAAAGGATGAGTTCATGCCCTTTGTAGGGACATGGATGAAGCTGGAAACCATGATTCTCAGCAAACTGTCACAAGGACTGAAAACCAAACACCACATGTTCTCACTCATAGGTGAGAATTGAACAATGAGAACACTTGGACACAGGGTGGGGAATATCACACACCGGGGCCTGTCGTGTGGTGGGGGGATAGGGTAGGGATAGCATTAGGAGATATACCTATTATAATGACAAGTTAAGGGGTGCAGCATACCAACATGGCACATGCATACATATGTAGCAAACCTGCATGTTGTGTACATGTACCCTACAACTTAAAGTATAATAAAAAATAAAAAAAAAAGTTAAGGGTAATGAAAATGCAACCATTTAACGTTTTAAAAAATATGAGTTTTACATGATTAAAAAGATGTCTAAAAACAACAGATGTTGGTGAGGATACAAAGAAAAGAGGGGCAGTTATACATTGTTGGTGGGAACGTAAATTAGTACAACCTTTATGGAAAACAGTATGGAGATTCCTCAAATAATTACAAGAAGAACTACCATTCAACCCATCAATCCCCCTACTGGGTATTTATACAAAGGAAAATAAATCAGTATATCAAAGAGACCTGCACTAACATGTGTGTTGCAGCACTGTTCACCATAGGAAAGTTATGGAATCAACCTAAATGTCCATCAGTGGACGAATGGATAAAGAAAATGTGACATATGTACACAACAGAATGCTACTCAGCAATAAAAATGAATGAAACCATATCTTTTTTAGCATCATGGATGGAACTGGAGGCCATTATCCTCAGTGAAATAATAGAAACAGAAAGTCAAATATTGCATATTCTCACCTGTAAGTGGGAACTAAACAATGGGTACACGTAGGCATACAGAGTAGATTAATAAACACTCGAGACTACCAAAGGTGGGAGGCTGGGAGGGAGTGGGGGTTTAAAAATTACAATGTTTACCATTCTGGTGAACTTAGCCACTACATAATATATGCGTGTAAGAAATCTGCACTTATATCCCCTAAATGAATATTTTTAAAAATTAATAAAGATGAAATAAATTTAATTTTATAAATTAAATAAAGATAAAATAAAATGTAAATTGGATCATAAATTTCCCAGCTTAAATTTTTCATTGCTTTTCTAGTTACTTTTCCTTTTAAATATTTTATTTTGGAGAATTTTTTAAAATATCAAAAAATCCCAGACAAGTTACAAAAACAGTAAAATGAATTTCTGTATAACTTTTGTCTGTATTGACGGTTATTCTGTTTTGTTTTAAATTTTATATGTGTTTTATATATTTAAGGTGTACAACGTGATATTTTATTATATATGTATACATGATATTTAGTGAAATGGTTACTATAGTCAAGCAAATTAACATATCCATCATCTCACATAATTACTCATTTTGTTTGTGGTAAGATCACCTAAAATCTAACTTTTAAGCAACAATCCAGAATATTTTTAAGGTAAAGATCAAAATCCTTCATTTACCCATTCCTTGGTGATTGTCCCAGGGAATCTCTGCAGAATCATTTTGCTCCTATTTTTACATTTCTGTGATTGAGTAATATTGATGTTTTGAAGCAGTTTTATTGAGATATAATAAAGTATATTAATATATTCACAAAGTTGCTCAACCATCACCACAATCTACTTTTAGAATATTTTCATTAACCCAAAAAGAGCCTCTTTATGTGTTAACAGCCACTACCATTCTTGCTCCACTCTCTAGCTCTAGGAAACCTAAACATTCTTCGAGGCATTCATAAGAGCTTCTTTCTCTTGACTGGGCTATTTCCTATTTATCTTTGAGATCTAACTACAAATGTCACTTCCTCAGGAGAAATTTCTATTTCCTGTATGTACTATGTCAAATCTCCCTGTTATATTCTCTGTTAGCATCTTGAACTTGTAGCACTTAAAACAATTATAATTTAGTAATTACTGGTTTATTAATTTATTTTTATTTTTTGAAATGGAGTCTCTATCTGTTGCCCAGGCTGGAGTGCAATGACGCGATCTCGGCTCACTGCAACCTCCGCTTCCAAGGTTCAAGCGATTCTCCTGCCTCGGCCTCCAGAATAGCTGGGATTACAGGTGCCCACTACCACACCCAGCTAATGTTTTGTATTTTTTCAGTAGAGATGGGGTTTCACCATGTTGGCCAGACTGGTCTCCAACTCTTGACTTCAGGTGATCCTCCTGCCTCAGTCTACTAACGTGCTGGGATTACAGGCATGAGCCACAGTGCCTGGCCTAATTTTTAAATTAAAATCTGTCTTCTCCACAAGATTATAATCTTCATGGGAACTTTCGTTTACCAATGATTGTTTAGTGCTTAGCACAATGCCTGGGGTGGAGTAGGTGTTCAGTCAATAGATCTTTATTGTATTACTAAATAAAAGTTTTAGATATTTGTTGAATGAATGAATACACAAAAGAAAGAAGGAACTATTGAAATAAATAGTCATCCTGAGTAAATTCTATGTGGTTTCGCTATGTTCACTCTGAACTGAAGTCAAAACTGGAAGCATTCTTCTAAGTGATGAAAGCATCCCCTCTGGCAAACCCACACAAGCTCCCAAGACCACTTCAAAAAGTAGCTCATATGACTACGCATCTTGCCGACACCACCTTATTTCTTGATTTTCTGGTAAACAAATAGCAAAAAGTTATTCTGAGCTTCCCGAGATGAAATTTCATTTCAGATTTCTTTCATCAATTTTCACCTAATTGAACCTCCACACATAGTCTGCAAGCACCATGGGAACCAGCAGCCTTTAGAGACCCCAGCCAAACCTGTGGCCTGTTATATGATCACTTGGCCGTGCCTAAGAATAGATATAAGAGCCTCACAAACCCCATCTTCTCTGCTACTCTCAGAACCAAATTATTCCACCTGGTTTTACGGTGACTAAACCCAAACAGCAATTTTTCCAGCTTAACAGAAGTCAGAGAAAGGTTTATGATTTGCTATCACCTTTTCCCACTTTTTTAACTTTGCAAAATTTTGTGTTTCTTGCATTTCCAACATTTTCCCCTGTGACTTCCTGGTTTGAAGAAGAAAAAGAAATAAACCATTCTTTTTCCAGTGCCTGGCAGGGAGGGGTTGAAGCCATTGGAAAGAGAAAATGGATCAAATTGCAGGAGAGAAAATTTACGATAAGCATCACACAAAGCTTCCTGGCAGAACTCTATTAGCTATGGAATTGGAAAATGTTGGAAGTACTATCCCTAGAGAGAGTGGCTAAGGTCTATGGATGAAAAAGGAGATGTAAATACCATTCAAAACAAACCCATTTAGATAGCCATTAACCCATTTGCTTCACAGGATCTTTCGATCTCAAATGTATAAATATTCTATAACATCATCAGGAAAATTGAGTTTAGTACTTTGGGCTCAAGTTGCCCACCTTACAAAGAGTGTCTATGACTCACTAGGTACTCAAAATATCTGCTTTGTAACAAAACTTCTCCCAGGAGCCCCAGAGTTTTGTAATGTTAGAACTAGAAAGATCTACCTTAAAGTGTCTAATCTACCCTCTCATTTTCTAGATGGGAAACTGAGGCCTAGAAAAACGAAGGGATTTTCTCAATGGAGCACAGACAACTGGTAGAATCAAACCCAATGCCCTGCACTTCAGTCCCCTTTTCTCTATGTGCTGACTTATTAAATTAAGCCATGTCCATATGGGCACATATTAGTTCAATCTAATGAGAA
Organism: Nomascus leucogenys; assembly: GCF_006542625.1. Taxonomy (NCBI): domain Eukaryota; kingdom Metazoa; phylum Chordata; class Mammalia; order Primates; family Hylobatidae; genus Nomascus; species Nomascus leucogenys. The sequence goes on from NC_044406.1 coordinate 123,652,619, forward strand.
CGTTTTCTTCCTATTTGTTAGATTTAGAAAAACTGAAGCTATTGTGAAAAAACAAACATTTAAACAGGAAAGAGACCAATCTTGAAACCCTTCCTTTATAAAAAACCCCCTTTTTCCTTTATTCCAAAGCCCTAAGAACATTTGATTGCTGAGTGTTTTTTAACCCAGTCTTGCTTTGCTTTATTTCATCCTTGATTGCATTCTCGTTCTCTCTCCAGCAGCCACTTCTTAACTGCTACCATTTTGTAAGCTTCCCTGCTGCTCTAAGACTGTCACTACAACTGATTAATTTCATTAGCACAATGATGCACTTAAGAAAGACTAACTTTCATCTCTTGTTTTGTGATCCAGAGTACACATCACCGACAGAATATTTGCAGCAGGAGATAGCCACTTAGATGCCAGATAGGAATAGAAAAATGGAAGCATCTTTTATTGTATTTCTTTAAGTAAAATGTTCAAGACCTCCTGAGTCCTCAAGGAACCCAGCTAAGGTGTTCACATACACAATCGGAATCCTATTGTTTTGCAAGTGTTTTGCTTATCCTGGCACTTGGAAAAATGGCTTCCAATCTATTATTTTTCAAGTGGAGAGGAGAAAGAAAGGGCACTAACATTTATTTAACATCCGCTCAGTGCCAGGCACTATCCTGGTAGACATGTTTCATCAAATTAAGTACAGCCTCACAATGATAAATTCTTAGCTGCTTAGGAGCCTTTTAACCAGGATGCATAATTCCCTGAAATCATGTGGCTGCTCTGATCCCTGGTTACTACCCATACAAGTTAAGAAACTCAACTACAAGATGAGCAAGGGAAATGAGAGGAAAACCCAAGATTTAAGAATGAGGACATTAATACAGAACCCAGCCCCTAATTAAAATAGACATAAGATAATAATTTATTATTACTTTCTGAAAAGTTTGCAGACTTTTCATAGATATGTTATAGCAGAAAACACACTGTGCCAAATGACCTGAGTTCTAGTCACAGTTCTGCCACTCACTGGCTTAGTGATGTTGGGTAAGGCTCTTTCTGTCTACGGAGCTGAATTTCAACAAAGCTATGCCTTGTAGAGTCCTTTTATGAGTCAAAGGGAAGAAGCTATTGGAGTTATGACTGGGAAAAGGACTAAGGTGGCAGTTTTCTGAGCTTGCTATCCTGTCTGAAATCAAGGCATGTTTTTTGTGTGTCTTTTAGATAGTGGGGTTCTAAGATATATCTTATGTTAACAAAGGCTTATATAACTACAAAAGTTTGAAAACCATTTGATTAAATGATGTCTAAAATCTTCCTAACTCTGGGTCCTGTGAGTCTATGATTCTTTTTTCTTTTCTTTTTTTTTCTTTCTTTCTTTTTTTTTTTTTTTTTTTTTTTTTTTTTTTGACAGAGTCTTGCTCTGTCACCCAGGCTGGAGTGCAGTGGCCCAGTCTTGGCTCACTGCAACCTCGGCCTCTTGGGTTCAAGCAATTCTTGTGCCTCAGCCTCCTGAGTAGCTGGGATTACAGGCATGAGCCACCATCCCTGGCTAATTTTTGTATTTTTAGTAGAGAAGGGGTTTCACCATGTTGGCCAGGCTGGTCCTGAACTCCTAACCTCAAGTGATCCACCTGCCTTGGCCCCCCAAAGTGCTGGAATTACAAGCATGAGCCACTGTGCCTGGCCAGGTCTATGATTCTTGAAAATTTGATTGCTGAGTCCTGGGCTACAAAAGCGAGCTGAGATTCTACGATATTTCCTTTCATTTTCAACTCCATAATTTTCACTCTTCTACTACTGGAGACTTATTTTAAATACACTTGCCTTGCCACTATTCATTTTATAAAGGCACATCTTCAAGTAATTTTGTTTATTTCTCTCTTGAGAGAGGAGGAAAAGAAAACAACACCCTGTTTTCCTGATGAATAATCACATGGTTTGGAGGAAGCTATATATTTCTTAGAGATGGAACAAAAATCCAGCCATTGCTGAAGATGTTTGGGAAGAGGCAGTTTTTCCAGACAGTAAGCCCTTGGGTGAGGGAACCGACTGTTATAATATGGATGAACCAATGAAGTGCCAAATTCAGGGCCTCCTTGACAATTCATGACTATGTGAATCCCGTGTATCACTCTAAGATATACTTCATAGTTTACTGTAGAACAGGCCAGGGAAGAGAGAGCCTCATTTAGTATTATGATCATCAGCCAAATTTAACCAAAAGAATATGGGCCTGGAATGTGTTTGCTCAAAAACTTCTAGATTTTTCTAGTCACTCCAGACCCAGAATGCTCTAGTCAGGCAACATTCCTAATAGTCTAAGCTGCTTCTCTTTTGGTAAGAAAAACCAGTTACCAGTCCTGGTGCTTTTCCATGAAAACTGAGTGCAAAATTATTTTAAGGAAAAAAGAAAAACAACTTTTGAAAGTTTGGGTTTTGGTGTCTCTTCTCCCAGTCCTAAAGAGATGCAATACATATCAGAGTGGTTCTTTCTTGTTCCTCTGGATATCAGGTGGATTTTAGTACTATAGAAACATAGTAGTATAGAAACAGATAGGAATAACTTAACCAGAAAGGTTACAATGGATTTCTTCAAGTTATCAACTTTTTTTTTGGATGGAGTCTCACTCTATCACTCAGGCTGGAGTGCAGTGGCGTGATCTCAGCTCACTGCAACTTCTGCCTCCAGGGTTCAAGCGACTCTCCTGCCTCAGCCTCCTGAGTAGCTGGTATTATAGGTGTGTGCCACCACGCCTGGCTAATTTTTGTATTTTTAGTAGAGACGGGGTTTTACCATGCTGGTCAGGCTGGTCTGAAACTCCTGACCTCGTGATCCACCCGCCTCAGCCTCCCAAAGTGCGGGGATTACAGGCTTGAACCACCAAGCCCAGCAACTTTAGCTTTTAAAGCCTTTTTAATTTAATGTATTTTAAGAAACAATCTTCTCTGTTATAAAACAGTACAGTAACATCCACACTAAATACAATCTCGAGGTAAAAGGAAAATGTCACTTATCCCTCCCTTTTCACAGATTGATTTTTGCTGTGTGCAATGTCTTTCAATTGATATATGCAAACATTTTTATAGTTGTTTCAAGCAGAGTATGGATATGGCTTTTTTTTATGCTGTTATATTCATTCCACATTATCACATGTGTACATTCTCTTGTTCCTACAGTGTTCTTACAAGCGTTTTTTTTTAAAAAACACTTTATTGAGGTGTGATTGGCATGTAAAAGATTGCCCTTGTTTAATGTATACAACTTGATGGATTTTGGGGATATACACTTACAAAGCCACCACCATCATCAAGACCATAAACAAATTCATCACCATCCAAAGTTTCCTCCACCTGCTAAGGGGGCATTTAGGATGTTTCCATATTGTGGCTATTGTGAATAATGCTGCAATGAACATGTTAGTGCAGGTGTCTCTTTGATATCTTGATTTTAATCCCAAAAGTGAGATTACTGGATCATATGGTAGTTTTATTTTAGTTTATTTGAGGAAATGCCATATTTTTTTTTACATAAAGCCTGTACCAATTTACATTTTCTTCAAGAAGGCGCAAGATTTCCCTTTCCTTCACATCTTTGCTAACATGGTATCTTTCATCTTTTTAATAACAACCATCCTAACAAGTATGAGATGATATCTCATTGTGGTTTTTATTTGCATTTCTCTGATAGTTAGTGATGTTGAACATTTTTTCATATACCTGTCTGCCATTTGTATGTTTTCTTTTGAGAAATGTCTATTCAGGTCTTTTACCCATTTTTAAATTAGGCTATTTTTTTTTTCTTGCTGTTGAGTTGTTGAGTTCCTTAAATATTTTGGATATTAGCCCCTTATCAGATGCATGGTTCGCAAATTATTCTCCCATTCTGTAGGTTACCTCTTCAATCTTTTGATTATTTTCCTTTGCTGTACAAGAGCTATTCAGCTTCATGCAATCTAACTTGACTATTTTTGGTTCTGTAGCCTGTGCTTTTGAGGTTATAGTCAAGAAATGATTGCCCAGACCAATGTCGTGATTTCTGGGGGAATACTTTCTTTTCTGCCAGACTTTCCTTATTGAACAATTACTTTTTTTTTTTTTTGCCATTCCCCAGCCCTGTTATCTTATAAACTACTTTACAGTTAATAAACAACATATACTTTATAAACTTTATAGTTTATAAATCCAACGATTCCACTTCTAGAAAATTAAAAACATGTTTACACAAAAACTTGTACATTAGCAGCACTTTTAATAGATAAAAAGTGGGAAAAATAAATGTTAATCAACTTATGAATGATTAAACAAAATATCGCATTTTCATTTAGGTATATTCATTCATTCATTCATTCATTCATTCATTCATTCATTCAGTGAATAGACCTGATATTCATTTAGTGAATATACCTGAAAGAAATATACTGCAAAGAAATACCAAAAAGAAATAAAGTGCTGATATATAATAAAATATGGACAAACCTTGAAGATATTATGCTAAGTGAAAGAAGTAAGACACAAAAAGCCACATTTTGCATGACTCCACTTCTATGAAATGTTTAGTATAAGCAAATCATAGAGACAAAAAGTGTATTAGTGGTTGCTAGAGTCAAGAGGAAGGAAAGAACTGAAAATGGTAAAGAACTACTAATGTATATGGAGCTTATTTCTGGAGTGACAAATTTTCTGCAATTAGATAGTGTTGATGTTGTCATAACTTTGTGAATAGACTAAAAACTACTGAACTGTATAATTTAAATGGTGAATTTATGTTATGTAGATAATATCTCAACTTTTTTAAAGTATAAGAAAAAAAGTTCATTTCTTTCCCATATATGCTCTGAAGTAAGATTGCTGGATCATATGGTAGTTCTGTTTTTAATTTTTTGAAGACACTTCATACTACATTCCATAATGGCTGTACTAATTTACATTCTCACCAACAATATGCAAAGGTTCCCTTTTCTCCCCATCTTCTCCAAAACTTATATTTTGTCTTTTTGATAGTAGCCATCTTAACAGGTGTGACATGATACCTGATTTAGGTTTCAATTTGAATTTCCTTGACAATTAGTGATGTTAGAGCATTTTTTCATATACCTGCTGGCCATTTTTATATCTTCTTTTGAAGAATGTCTATTCAGGTACTTTGGCCATTTTTCTATTGGGTTATTTACTTTCTTACTGTTGATTTGTTTGAGTTCCTTGTAGATTTTGAATATCAAGTCCTTATGAGGCATTTGGTTTGCAAATATTTCCTCCCATTCTGTAATTGTCTCTTGACTCTGTTCAGCAAGTACCTAAAATGATTTTAAGATTTTAAACTACACAAAAGGTCCATCTACAAGGATTTATTTCATTTACATTTACTCAATTTATTTTTAGCAGTTAATCTAGATTACTCATGAGAACCAAGACATTAGACAAAGCTAGTGATCATTCCAAGTTATCTCCTTGTTAACCATTTTCTTAGCCTGCGAATATCAGGTGTTCACCTAAATGAGAGCCTTAAAGTTACAAACATGGTCATTTTTACCAATAACTCAGAAAATTTAGCTGTTTTAATTAAACCAACACTACCAAATTGGTCTTGCTTATCAAAAAATCACACAAACAAAGATCATTCTAAGCAAAGACTAATCAAAGATTAGTCTTGCTTATCAAAGAATCACACAAACAAAAAGATCATTTTTGTCTAGGTTTATGGTGTTATAAACTTCATGTCAAACCCTGATACCTTAAAATATCTAGCAAAGGCAAATATAAAACTTATCTAATTAGTATACCCAAACAAAAATGTGTGCTGACAATTCTGAAGACATTTTTATATTTATTTTACCAATAATTTTAAAGCCAGTTTATTTATTAAAGATCACTAAATTCACATGAACTTGAAAGACATTTGAATTTCTTTATTTTATGAGTGCTCATTTACTTGTAAGCCAATTTGTTATTATGCTAAACACAACATCTAATATAATACATGTGCATATAGATAAACACATTTAAACATGTATACCACATACACAAAGATTCAATAGCTTTTCCCTCAGAACTCTAGCCACGAGACAGCATCACAAACTCACTATTTTACAAATGACAGCTGGACCCAAATTACTTCTGACAAAATTGGGACCTCTTCACATGATTAAAATTTGTTTGCCTTATAGGTAATCCAATGAAAGCTATGGTCCAATATTTTGGGTGAAACAGTTTCCATAGCAGTTTTATTCTAAAAAACCTCTTTTATCCTTTCTTTCCAGACAGTTTCAACTGAGTTTTTAATGTTTACATTTTAGCTAGAACTGGCTGAACTGTATAAGCAAAACAAAATCTCCAGTGGCCTTGAGTTGGAAGTACCATAAACAGTGAGTTTTATCTCAACATAGTAGCTTAATAACAGCAGATTGAAAGCAGATAGAAAAGGGAATAAAGAGAATTAGATAGAAAGCTTTAGAAAAATCGACTTAACTATAGTTGCAGGTTAACCATTTGAGCTCTGATTTTACTTTTGCTGTAATTTGCCCATCCGTTTAAAAATGTACAGAGGAAAGGGCCAGAATAGTTAACAAGCTGGAGTCCTAGAAAACCTGAGATGCCTTTGAACTTCTGCAGGAGTTACTACCCTTTTTTCCTTTCCTGATCTAATAATTTCTCAGTAGCTGGCCTTATTGCAACAACAAGGTATTGACTCTCCTATCATGCTTTAATATTTTAACTTTTTGCAGTATTTCCTCAATCCCCACCAGCATTTTCCAAATGTTCCTGTACTCACATGGTGGCTCAAAAAGGTTGAGCAGTTGGGCAACTCCACCACACATGCATATTGCCAACCACTCCGGGATTCCCTCAGCAGAGACCCCTTCTTGACTCATCATTTGATACCTCATATCCTGTCCGTGATGCCAATTGTTACAAGAAAAATGTGAGACTGTAACCTCCCTCCCCCCGCAAAAAAAATTAGGAAAGGAACTGAGACACCGAAGAATGACTCAAAAAAGTCCAGCTTGATGAGTAGATGAGTTTATTAGGATTTACATACAGGGCACTCCTGTATAGAGGCAGGACAGCTCTAGAGATGCGTGCTGTCTCCCATTTCTAAACTGCTTTTAAGCTAATTTTCTGGCTCTTTTCCTAATGTGTTTGAACACTGAGACTTTTTTTCTTGGTAGGTTCTCAGATCCTCTGTGGAATGTATGGGTTCTCAGGACACCTGCTCTTCAGCTGAGCATCATGGCTTTGGCTCACTGCCTGACTTCCAGGGTTCAAGCAGCAGACATATACCCTTAAGTAACCTGGTGGAGGACCTGTCATACTAAACATGATTCTGTGGTTTTACAATTTTCATCCCATTTAGAAAACTTCGGCCATTTTTTTTATTTTTAGAAATTATTTCCTTTTTAAAAAAAATCAACTTTTATTTTAGATACAGGGGATACATGTGCGGGTTTGTTACATGAGTATATTGCATGATGCTGATGTTTGGAACATGAATCCTGTCACCCAGGTAGTGAAGATAGTATGCAATATGTAGTTTTCAACCCATGTCCCCCTCCCTCCCTCCACCCTCTCGTTGCCTGCAGTGTTAATTTTTCTCATGTCCATGTCCATGTGTGCACAATATTCAACTACCACTTAAAAGTGAGAATTATACAGTATTTAATTTCTGCTGCTATGTTACTTTGCTTAGGTTTATGGCCTTCGGCTGCAACCACACTGCTGCAGGTTATTAGTAAAAACGCCCATGTGTGTCACTTTAAGGCTCTTGTTTAGGTGAACACCTGATATGATTTCATTCTTTTTTGTGGCTTCATAGTATTGCATTGTGTATATGTACATTTTCTTTATTTAATCCACCTTTAATGGGCAGCTAGGTTGATTCCATGTATTTGCTATTGTGAAAAGCATGGTGACAAACATGCAAGTGCATCTATTTTGGGGAGAATGATCTATTTTTCTTTGGGTATATACACAGTAATGTGATTTCCAGATGGAATGGTAGCTCTGTTTTAAGTTATCTGAGAAATTTCCAAACTGCTTTCTACAGTAGCTGAATTAATTTACATTACCATCAACAATGTGTAAATATTTTCTTTTCTCTGAAGCCCCACCAGCATCTGATATTTTTTGACTTTTTAGTAATAGCCATTCTGACTGCTGTGAGATAGTATCTTATTGTGGTTTTGATTTGCAATTCTCCATTTATTAGTGATGATGAGCAGTTTTTCCTGTGTTTGTTGGCCACTTGTGTATCTTCTTTTGAAAAGTGTCTGTTGATTTCCTTTACCCATTTATTAATGGGGTTATTTATTTTTTTGTTTGTCGATTTGTGTAAGTTCTTTATCGATTCTGGACATTAGGCCTTTGTCAGATGCATAGTTTATGAGTATTGTCTTTCTCATTCTGTAGGTTGTCTGTTTTCTCTGTTGATTATTTATTTTGCTGTGCAGAAGTTCTTTAGTTTTACTAGGTCCTACTTGTAAATTTTTGGTTATGTTGCAATTGCTTTTGAGGACTTAGTCAAAAATTCTTTGCCAAGAAAAAGAAGAAAAAATGCTTTATTTATTTCTTTAAATAAAGAAGATGTACAGCTGCATTAAGGTCTTGCATTTAAAAATTTAAATCACTTTGAGTTTATTTTTGTATATGGTGAAAGGTAAGGTGTCCAGTTTCAATCTTCTGCATATGGCAAGCCGTTTATCCCAGAACTTTTTATGAACAGGGAATTCTTTCCCCATTGGGTATTTGGGTCAGCCGTGTTGAATATTAGCTGGTTGTAGATGTGTAGCTTTATTTCTGAGTCTTCTATTCTGTTCCATTGGTCTATGTTTCTGTTTTTGTACCAGTACCATGCTATTTTGGTTACTATTGCCTTTCTAGTACGGTTTGAAGTTGGGTAGTGTGATGCTTCTGGTTTTCTTTTTGCTTAGGATACCTTTGACTCTTCAGGCTTTTTTTTTGGTTCATATGAATTTTAGAATAGGCTTTTTAATTCTGTGAAAGATGACATTGGATAGGAATTGCATTGAATCTGTATATTGCTTTGGGTAGTAGGACCATTTTAATGATATTAGTTCTTCCAATTCATGAGCATAGAATGATTTTCCATTTATTAGTATTGTTCCCGATTTTTTTTCAGCAGTGTTTCGTAGTTCTCCTTGCAGAGATTGTTCACCTCCTTGGTTAGCTTTATTCCTAGATATTTCATTTTCTTTGTTGTTATTGTACATGGGATTGTGTTCTTAATATGACTCTGAGACTGGACATTATTGATGTATAGAAATGCTACTGATTTTTGTACACTGATTTTGTATCCCAAAGTTTACTCCAGTCATTTATCATTTGTAGGAGCCTTTTGGCAGTTTTTAGAGTTTTCTAGGTATAAAATCATGTAGCCAGTGAAGAAAGAGAGTTTGACTTCTTTTCCAATTTGGCTGCTTTTCATTTCTTTCTCTTGTCTGATTGCTCTGGCTGGGTCTTCCAGTCCTTTGTTGAATAGGAGTAGTGAGAGTGGGCATCTTCTGTCTTGTTCTAGTTTTCAAGGAGAATTGTTCCAGCTTTTGCCCATACAGTATGATATTGGCTGTGAGTTTTTCATAGATGACTCTTATTATTTTGAGGTATATTTCTTCAGTGCCTAGTCGGTTGAGTTTTTTAATCATGAAGCGATGTTAGATTTTATGGTAAGGTTTTTCTGCATGTATTGAGACAATCTCATGCTTTGTGCTTTTGATTTTGTTTATGTGGTGAGTCACACTTACTGATTTGCATATGCTGAGCCAACGTCGCATCCCAGGAATAAAGCTCAATCGGCTTAATTGATCATGGTGAATTAACTATTTGATGTACTGCTGGACATGGTTTGCTAATATTTTGTTGAGTAGTTTTGCATGTATGTTCCTCAGGAATACTTGCCAGATTTTTGTTTGTTTTGTTTTGTTTTTTGCTGTGTCTCTGACAGATTTTGGTGTCAGGCTGATTCTGGCTCGATAGAATGAGTTAGGAAGGAACCCCTCCTCCTCAATTTTCTTGTGAGGGTTTCTGTATAATTGGTACCAGTTCTTCTTTGTATGTCTGGTAGAATTCAGCAGTGACTGTATCTGCTCCAGGGCTTGTTTTGTTGTTGTTGTTGTGGTTTGTGGGTTTTTTGTTCATTTTGTTTGTAGGTTTTCTTAAATTACTAATTCTATTTCAGAGCTCAACATTTGTCTACTCTGGGTTTCAATCTTCTCCTGATTCAATGGTGGGAGGTTGAGTGTTTGCAGAAATTTATTTATTTCCTCTAGATTTTCTAATTTGTGTGCATAGAGTTGTTCATAGTATTTTCTGAGGATATTTTGTATTTCATTGGAATCAGTTGTAATGTCATCTTTATTATTTCTGATTGTATTTATTTGGATCTTCCTCTTTTTCTTTGTTAATCTGGCTTTCTGTTTATCAATCTTGCTTTTTTTTGAAGAACTAACTTTGGTTTTCATTGATCTTTTGTATGAATTTTTGCATTTCAATTTTATTCAGTTCTTATCTAATTTCTGTTTCTTTTTAATGCTAGTGTTCGGGCTGGTTTGTTCTTTTTTTCTAGTTCTGTTACATGCAAATTTAGATTGGTTATTTGAGATCTTTCTAACTTTTTGATGAAAACATTTAGCACTATAAACATTCCTCTTAAAACTGCTTTGGCCGAATTCCAGAGATTTTGGTAAGTTTTGTCCCTGTTTTCATTAATTTCATAGAATTTTTAAATTTATGCCTTAATTTCAATGTTCATTCAGGAGTTAATCAGGAACAAGTAGTTTAATTTACATGTGATTGTGTAGTTTTGAGACATCGTCTTGATATTGATTTCTATTTTGTCCAAGGGTGTGCTTGATATGATTCCAATTGTTCTGTATTTACTGAGACTTGCTTTATCACTAAGCATGTGGTCAATCTTAGAATGTCTTCCTTGTACAGATGAGAAGCATGTATATTCTGTGGTTGTTGGATGGAATGTTCTGTAGAAAACTATTAAGTCCTATTAGTCAAGTGTCAAGTTTAAGTCAAGAGCTTGTTAGTTTTTTGCCTCGATGATCTGTCTAACATGGTCAGTGGTGTTGAAGTCACTCATTATTATTATGTGGCTAAGTATTTTATAGGTCAAAAAGAACTTGTTTTATCAATCCAGGTGCTTCAATGTTGGGCGCATATATATTTAGAATGGTTAAGTCTTCTTGTTGGATTGTACCCTTTATCATTATGTAATGTTTTTCTTTGTCCTTCTTAATTGTTATTGGTTTAATGTCTGTCTTATCTAATATAAGAATATTAGTGACTCCTGCTTTTTTTCTTTTCTATTTGTTTGTAGATCTTTCTCCATCCTCTTACTTTGAGCCTGTGAGTGTTGTTACATGTCAGATGGGTCTCTTTAAACAACATATGGTTGGTTCATGTCTTTATCCAGCTTGCCACTCTGTATCTTTTAAGTGGGGGTATTCATGGTTAGTATTGATACATGAGATTTTGATACTGTCATCATATTGTCAGCTGCTTGTTATGTAGACTTGATTGTCTAGTTGCTTTATAGTGTCTGTGGCCTATGTACTTAGGTGTGTTTTTGTGGGAGCAGGTGTCATTCTTTTGATTCCATGTTTAGCATTCCCTTAAATGCCTCTTGTATGTCTGGTCTAGTTGAAATGAATTCCCTCAGCACTTGCTTCTCTGAGAAGGATCTTATTTCTCCTTCACTTATGAAGCATAGCTTGGCAGGAAATGAGCTTCTTGGTTAGAATTTCTTTTCTTTAAGAATGCTGAAAGTAGGCCCCCTGTCTGTTCTGGCTAGTAAGTTTTCTGCTAAGAGTTCCATTGGTAGTCTGATGGGGTTCCTCTGTTGCGACCTGACCCTTCTCTCAGACTGCCTTTAAGATCTTTTGTGTTGGCCTTGGTGAATCAGATGACCATGTGCCTTGAGGATGGTCATCTTGTATAGTATCTAGCTAGGGTACTCTGTATTTCTTGGATTTGCTTGTCAACCTCTCTAGCAAGATTAGGAAAATCTTCATGGACTATAGCCTCAAATATATTTTCTAAGTATCTTATTCTCTTTCCTTTTCTCAGGAATTTCAATGAGTCATAGATTTGGTCTCTTTACATAAGCTCATAATTCTGGGAGGTTTTGTTCATTTTGTAAAATTTCTTTTTTCTTTATTTTTGTCTGAGTTGATTTGAAAAACTGGTCTTAAACTCCGAGATTCTTTCCTCAGCTTGGTCTATTCTGCTGTTAATACCTCTGACTGTATTATAAAATTATCGTGGTGAGTTTTTCAGCTCTAGAAGTTCAGTTTGGTTCTTTTTGTTTGTTTTGTTTTGTTTTTCAGTTTTTGAGACGGAGTCTCGCTCTGTTGCCCAGGCTGGAGTGTGCGGTGGCACGAGCTCAGCTCACTGTGACCTCTGCCTCCCGGGCTCAAGTGATTCTCCTGCCTCGGCCTCCTGAAGTTTGGTTCTTTCTTAAAATGGCTACTTCATCTTTCAGCTCTTGGATTGTTTTACTGTTTTCCTTAGATTCCTTGAACTGGATTTTAATTTCCTCTTCAATCTCAATGAACATCCTTGCCATCCAGATTCTGAATTCTGTGTCTGTCATTTAAGTCATTTCAGACTGGTTAAGAACCATTGCTGGGGAGCTAGTGAACTTGTTTGGAGGTAAGGGGACACTGGTGTTTTGAATTACCAGAGTTCTTATGCTGATTCTTTCTCACCTGGGAGGGCTTGTGTTCCTTTAACTGGTGTGTAATTTGAATATAGTCAGTTGGCTTTGTTTCTGGATGTTTTCACGGGGCCAACACTCTGTACAGAGTCTTCATCTGGGGCTGAATTCTTGCCCTTATTTTCACAGGGAGGGTGTCCTTGCAATTAATTTTGGATGTTGTAGTTTGCGCTATGATCCAGTAGATGGCGCTTAGGATTAATGGCCCATAGATAGGCTCTTAGCTGCGTGTCTCCTTTGTGTTAATATTTCCTGGCATTTTGCAGCTCTGCTCTGCGCTGCATGAGGAAGACCGATGCCCCCCCTTACCAGGTCCACTCCTGGGCCTTGCGGCGGGGGGGCTGCCTCTTGTCACTGGCACTGTACTCACATTTCTTTTATTAGGTGTTCTGGGCTACCAGGCTCCCTTGAGTGAAGGCCACCACAGGGAGATAGGCCACACTCTCCATACTGGCCCTGTGTAGGGTGCCTCACCCTGCTCCCGTGCCAGTGCATGAAACTGCGTGTGTCACCCTTCTCAGTGTTCTGAGAGTATGGCTCCTCCTTCACTGAAGTGCCCGCCACAAATCTTGGCTCCGCACTCTCAAGCTGTATGCAGCGGCCCTGGGGCATGGGTACCTGTTCATGGCTCCATCCTCTTGACCTTTGGCATCAGGTTTTGGGTGTACTGGGAGGTCTGAGAACAGGCCACTGGGAACATAGGTGGAGCAAGGAACCAAGGCATCAGAGACTGTGCCGTGCACATGTTCCTGTGGGGCAGACAAGCAGCGGCTCTTGGAAGGGCTCATGGCAGGGGGGCCTGCAGAACAGATGTGCCCCAGTACCACAGGAAAGACGGCCCCACTTTCTCCAGGTCAAGCATTCAACTGGGTCTAGAGCTTTTTGGAAGGAGATGTAGAGCCCTGTGGGGGTGTGTTCCTGCCCTGTGCACAAAGGTCTCTGGTTCCATGCTGGCTGAAGCTCTGTCTCTGCCTACTCTCTGAGAACATCCCTCTGCCAGCTCAAATGTCCATGGGGGACATGGGGTTCCTTGCAGCTAGGATCCCAGAGGGCCACAGTGAGAGTAGGGAGTCCCATAGTCTCTTCACTAACCCCTTCCCCAGGAGCCATTTGGGGCTGGGAAGTAGCCCTAGCCTGTGGGTACCCCTCACAAGGCTCCCAGCTCCCTCCCTCTTAAGCCGCAGTGTCTGTGTGGCTTTTGCATCAACTATTGTCATTTTCTCTCTGAAGAGCTATTCAAATTATATTTGGTTTACTCAAAATTTCTGTCTTTCTTGGTGGGAGCAGTGCTTCCTGGCTACATCTAGTCGGCCATCTCATTCCTCTCTCCAGAAATTATTTGTTTTCTTTCCTTTCTCTTTTCTCTTTCTGGGAGTCCCATAAATTAGGCTACTTCGGGTATTTCCAGACTCACTGATGGTCTTTTTAGTTTTAAAATACATTGTTCAAGTAGATATCATAGAACTAGAGAGTAGAATAGTGGTTACCAGATGCTGGGGAGGGCTGGAGGAAAGAGGTATGGGGAGACATTGATCAAAGGATATAAAGTTAGTTAGGAGGAATAAGTTCTGATGTTCTATTGCAGTAGGGTGACTGTTATTAACAATAATGTATTGTATATTTCCAAATAGCTAGAAGAGAGAATTTTGAATGTTCCCAACATAAAAAATAATAAATGTGTGAGGTGATAGATTTGCTAATTATCTTGATTTGATCATTACACAATGTATACATGTATCAAAACATCACATTGTACTCCATAAATATGTACAGTTATTATTTGTGAACTAAAAATAAAATATAACTTTTCAAAAGTTCTTGGTAATTCAGAGAAAAAATACATTCTTTCCCATGTGTTTCATTTCGGATCATTTCTATTATTCTGTCCTTGAGTTTACTGATTTTTTTTTCTGCTCTTAATTTTATCCAGTGTATTTTTAATATCAGACACTGTGTCCTTTTATCCCTAGAGGTTGGGTTTGAGTGTCTTTTAAATTGCTCACATTTCTACTTAACTTTTTGAATGCATGGAACACAGTTATAACTGTTGTAATATTATTGTCTTCTATTTTTTAACATTTGGGTGAGTTTTGGTTTCAATTATTTAATTATCCTCATTATGCATAGCTTTTTTTTTTTTTTTTTTTTTTTTTTTTTTTTTTTTTTTTTTTTTGCTACTTTCGATGCTTGGTAACCTTTATCTGGAGGCCAGATATTGTTAATTTTACTTTGTTAGTTGCTGAATATTTTTCTATTTCTATAAATCTTCTTAAGCTTTGTTTTGGGATACAGTTAAGTGACTTGAAAAGTGTGGGCCCTTTACATGTTGCTTTTTAAATTTTTTTGGTGGATCCAGGGAATTTTTCCATGTAGAGCTAATTACTTATCACTATTGAGGCTAGACCTTTCTGTGAACTCTATCCAATGACCTGTAAATTATGAATTTTCCAGTCTGGCTTGTGGGAACATTCACTATTCCCAGTCTTATGTAAGTGTGAGACACTGCTCCCTTTAATTCTATCAGATGGTTCTCTCCCGCTATGGACTAAATTGTGTCATTCCAAAGTTCATATGCTGAAGCCATAATGTGACTGTATTTGGAGGTAGAACTTACAGGTGCCTAATAAGGTTTAAATGAGGGTATAAGTGTGTGGGGTTCTATTCTGATAGAATTGGCAGCTTTATAAAAAGAGGAAAACATTCTCTCTCTCTCTCTCTCTTCCCCTCTCTGTCTCTCTCTTTCTCTCTCTCTTCCCCCCTTTCTCTCTCTCTCTCTCTCTTCCCCTCTCTGTCTTTCTGCATGCACTAAGAAAGCATCATGTGAGAGCATAGCAAAAAGGTTACTGTCTGCAAGCCAATAAGTGACCATCCCCAGAAACTAACCCTGCCAGATCTTGATCTGGGACTTCTAGCTTCCAGAAATGTGAGAAATAAATTTCTGTTGTTTAAGCTGCCTGTATTTCAGTAATCTGTTATGCAAGCTCTAGCTGGCTAATTCATCCCCCTAGCCCATGATAATTTCCTCACATGCGTGCTCTGCTGAATACTTGAGGAGGACTCTCTTTAATCTCCAGGACTCGTTCTCTGTATAGCTCTCTCTTCTTTGGCTATCATGGGAACTCTAGCAGCTATGGACTCCCTGGGCTCTCAGTTCTGTTTCCTTAACTCAAAGGGTTTTCTAGGTTCTGCCTAGGTTTCGTTTTTTTTTTGCTCTACCGCCTGGAAATTCTCTCAAGACAACAAGTTGGGTTATCATATGGCTCACTTTATTTGTTTTCCATCTCTTCCATGCTCTTTCGTTGTTTGATGTTTCTGGTGTCTTGAATACCATTGTTTCATATACTTTGACTGTTTTTTTTTTTTAATTGTTTCGTGTGCGCAGGTAAATATGGTTCTTGTTACTTCATCTTGGCTTGCAGAAATTATCTTCTTTTCTCTAACATTTTGATTGATTAACATTTGTGTTTCATTTTCATATGATCTTATTGCCAAATACTGGAAAGCAAATGGCCCCTTACTGCAAAGCAACATTTTCAGATTCCTGTTTCTCTAACTCTTCCAAAACTTAGTTATTAACACTTCCCCACATATACCAAATGTTTCCATACATCTCTGTGTCTTTGCACAAACCGGAATATTTAACCCTTCCTAGCTCTATGGGAAAACCTACTTATCTAAGTAGTTACCATTTATTAAGTACTTATTATATGTAAAACATTAATCCTTACTACAGTGCTCTGAAGTAAGCCCCAATATTGTATTTTTTAAAATATATAGAAAACTTAAGACTAAAGCATTAGAAGTAATTTGCCCAAGGTCAGACAGCTAAAAATAGCTGACCCAGTATTTAAACCCAAGTTGGTTTGATTCTTTAGCATATGCCTATTATTAGTCTTCTCTCTAATGTAATGATATATTTCTATGCCTGTATTTACCACTAGCCTGTGTACTCCTTGAAGTCAATATCTGATTTATTTACACATTTTCAGTGCCTAGTCCAATACCTAGCACATCATAAACTCTCATAATGTATGTTGACTGATTAAATAAATGAATGAATGTGTGGACCAGATATAGGCTTGGCTGGAGGAAGGTGTCAGTCCTGGCTAAGAGAGATTATAGAGGACCAGTCTATGTAGAAGAACACTGAACAAGTTCATTCAGGAAATACTTCACGCAAGATAAATACATTTTAAAATCCAAACAAGATCACAAATACTTTCTTTAGTAGTGGTAGACATGCATTCAGAATTTTACCTTAGCACTTCAGAAATGAAAGAAAATGTCTAGTCCTTCAACCACTTGAGGAAGATAAATTTTGTATTTCAAATCCATCAGAGGGTTTATGTGATTTAAGAGATATGTGACTTCAGAGCTAATCCTTATCCTCTTGTCTTAGAATTTCAAGGCAAGTTAAATTTGAAATGCCTTGATAAATTACATGGAGGCCAGAAACCTAAAAAACATTTTGGTTCTCATAGCCTAAATGTTAAGGATATTACTCTTCTAACTTTAGCTTTTAGGATAAATTTGGTGTCTAGGAAATGATAAGATTAGAGGCCTGGAAACAGCACAAATGCATTGGCATTCATAAGTAAAAGGGGACATTTGGCCTCTGCTCCTGAGTAAAGGGTATGTGCTTTGGGACCTTTCTGAATTTGTCAAACATGCTTAGACTTGAGCCATGTAATTGTCGCATGTTGGAAAGGCATTGGGTACTTTGAATGTTTCTTGTAGTGACCTGTGTCTTTATGTTTGGGCTTAGAGATTGAAGAGACTAAAGAGGATCTGGATCAGTGAAGAGGCAGACATGAGAGGATTTGGCCAAATTTCACCTTCCAAGCCTGGAAGTATAGTATGTTCACACTTGCATGTTTATGAGACTTTCTTGATCCTGATTCTGGGAATTATGATATGTTTCACAGAGTCATAGCATGTCAGAGCTGAAAAGGGTTTTAGAGATCATCTAAACCCATCATGATTGTATGGAGAAACTGAGGACCAGGAAATGATTTATCCAAGGTCTCAGAGTCAGTACGTGCTAGGATAGAACCCTGGTCTCTGACACTTCAATACGTTGTTTTTTCTACTACTCCAAAGTAACTCCTTGGAGAAAGAAAAGGTTGAGGGAAATGTATCTCCTTTCTCAATGAGTGACACCACCACTTATTGCATTATATTCTATCATTGAATCTTCCTGGACAAATACCATCTGGAATTGGTCCCACAATATGTTTCTCTAGTCTTGTCCCAGAGCATCTTCGTACTGTAAGAGAAAATCCTTCTAAAAATTCATGACCATCAATCTCAGTTGGATTCTTGATACTTCTTGGACATCATTTTTGCTTGTCATTTCTTTCAGTGATTGTACCAAATTTTTCCTAGTCTCATTAAGTCCTGTATCCAACTATCAGCAAATGATGTTGCATGACTTCATTAAGAGAGTTAGAGTTATCAGATAGGAATTTTCCCTCTTGGCCCTCCTCGACTATATTTTCCTTGGCCTCCGGTTTTTCTTCTTTTCTCGATTCTCAGTGAAAGATGTGTCCTTTCTTCAAATCAAGTTCATTCCCTTACCCTGGTTTTTGGTCATATTTAGAATCAGCTCCTTTTCTGGGATAAGTTAGTTACTCATTATTCTATTTCTTTATGCTCTCTCCCTACTAATTTCACTCTGGTCTGTCTGTTTTTGCTTTTTAAGCCTTGCTTCTTGAAAATGTATTCCATATTTGCTTTCTCCATTTATTCATTTGCAATACAATCCTCAATGCATTGCAATTTAGATTCTCTTCTCACCACTCCACTAAAGGCTTTTTACTAAGGAGGCTAATAATCTCCAAGCTGACAAATAGCTAGCTCTCTATTTTTAATGTATTGCATCTATCTGCTATGTTTGAAATTGATTTCTACTTCATCTTTGTTTTAAAACATTCTATTTCCTGGGTTTCCATAATACTAGTTTTTGTTTTTGTTCCTTTGTCTTTATAGCCACTCTTTCTCAGTCTTTTTCAACACTTCTTTCTCTTCTTTCTGTCACTTAAACATTTATGTCTCTCATGAGTCCCTCCTTGGCCCAATGTTGTTCTCTCTTTACATGCTTTTCTTGGGCCATATTATACTCTTCCAAGGTTTCAACTACAACCTATATGATCACTGACACTTAAAATAGGATTTTCAGCTTAGGCCTTTCTCCTGAGCTCTGGACTTACATTTCGCTTTATTTTATTTTATTTTATTTATTTATTTATTTATTTATTCATTTATTTTTTGAGACAGAGTCTCGCCCTCTTGCCAGGAGTGCAATGGTGTGATCTCTGCTCACTGCGACCTCCGCCTCCTGAGTTCAAGCAATTCTCCTGCCTCAGCCTCCCGATTAGCTGGGATTACAGGCACACACCACCATGCCCAGCTAATTTTTTGTATCTTTAGTAGAGACGGGGTTTCATCATGTTGACCAGGCTGGTCTTCAACTCCTGACTCTTGTTGCATGCCTCCTGTACCTTAGTCTAAATGTGACCCTATCTGAATTAATCATCTACTACTTGTTTTAGTAAATTGCATCATCTACCTAGGCATCTAATAATGCAACCTGAGAATTATCCTAGCATCTTTCCTTTTCCTCTCTGCCTTTCCGTTTTCCACTTTTTGTCAATCATCTTCTTGCATTTAGTGGCTAGGTTGATCATTCTAAAATAATCTGACAATTATACACCCATATTTAAAACTTTTAATGGATCCCTATCTTCTAGAGAATAAAAGTTGATTCCTTTATGATAATTTACAGGATACTTCATGATTTGGTCCCTATGTGATTCTAAAGCATCATTTTTTTTGGTCATTTCTCACTCCTTCTGTATAGTCTACTACTAGCAAATTACACATCCTTCTCTGTAAATAAGTGTGCTGACTTCTATTTGTTGTACTTTTCCTTCCTGCATTTATCCATATAGAAAATTCCCATCATTAAAAAATCAGGAAACAACAGGTGCTGGAGAGGATGTGGAGAAATAGGAACACTTTTACACTGTTGGTGGGACTGTAAACTAGTTCAACCATTGTGGAAGTCAGTGTGGAGATTCCTCAGGGATCTAGAACTAGAAATACCATTTGACCCAGCCATCCCATTACTGGGTATATACCCAAAGGACTATAAATCATGCTGCTATAAAGACACATGCACACGTATGTTTATTGCGGCACTATTCACAATAGCAAAGAGTTGGAACCAACCCAAATGTCCAACAACGATAGACTGGATTAAGAAAATGTGGCACATATACACCATGGAATACTATGCAGCCATAAAAAATGATGAGTTCGTGTCCTTTGTAGGGACATGGATGAAACTGGAAAACATCATTCTCAGTAAACTATCGCAAGGACAAAAAACCAAACACCGCATGTTCTCACTCATAGGTGGGAATTGAACAATGAGAACTCATGGACACAGGAAGGGGAACATCACATTCCGGGGACTGTTGTGAGGTTGGGGGAGGGGGGAGGGACAGCATTAGGAGATATACCTAATGCTAAATGACGAGTTAATGGGTGCAGGAAATCAACACGGCACATGGATACATATGTAATAAACCTGCACATTGTGCACATGTACCCTAAAACCTAAAGTATAATAAAAAAAAAAACAAATAAAAAATAAAAAAGAAAAAAGAAAATTCCAACACACTCTCAGCAATAATTTCCTCCTGGAGATTTTGAGCCAGGCTATGTGCCTTGCTTCAGACTTCTCATGGCATCCGTATAGACGTTTTGCATTACATATGCCGTATTTTTCTGAAATTATCTGTGTATGTGTCAATTTTCTCAATGGGCAATATACTCCATGAGAGTTGGGTTTGTATCTTATTTATCTTTGTAGTTTTGTGTTTTGTATAGTATAGGCATTCAGTAAATATTAATAAAATATTTAATCATATTAACCACTCAAGACAGGCCTATTGGATTCTTAGAAAACTCTTTTTCATTCATCTTTCCACATCTAATTATTCACCAACTTTAGAATATATATTCAACTTGTCTTCTTCCCTCCATTGCTACTGTTACTGCCTTACTTCCAGACTTCATATTCTCTTGCCCATGTAATTAGAATAATTTACTCATGAATATTTCCCTCCAATTTATTCTTCACACTTCAAGCCAATGTAACCACTCTTACAAATTTAACCATGTCTCACCTTTGCTTAATACTTTTGATAGATTCTCGTAGGGCAAAAACCAAACACCTTAGTCTGGCTTTCAGTAATGTCAGTTCCTATTTCTCCAGCTTCATATCTTGCCATTTTCCCCCCATACCTTTATGCTGTATTTGTACCAAAAATTTAAAGTTCCCTAGTCACCTGTACCTGCTCCATGCTACCATGGCTTTCTGATTAAAATACTTTTCCTCTTTCATTCTGGGATACATGTATCCCAGAACGTAAAGTACATTAAAAAATACAAAAAAAAAAAAACACCTTTCCCTCACCCCTTGTCCTTTCGGGAAAAATATTTACTTCTTTGAGAGATTCGAGATTGGTTAAATACTGCAGTCTCAGCATCCAGAACAGTGCCTGGTATGGAGTAGGTACTTATTGACTGCTGTTGAATGAATAATTGTATGAATAAACAAAGGTGATAACCCAGTTTACGTACCATATAGAGACAAAAGGAGAAAGAATTTTAGGGGATAATGAACGTGGAGATTAAGAAGTGTATGATACCAGAATAAATAATTCCTCTGGTCTCATAAAGTTCAAAGAGGGAACAAAGTTGAAGATATAATCCTGAAATCAGACAAATGATCTGTTTTTAGCAGTCATAACATGCTGGTGGGTTGAAAGGAAGCAACTTTTATATTTTAATGCCATACTTCCTCATCCTGCTAAACACATAGCTCATTCCCTTCTTCTGTGACAAGTGCTCCTTAGATGGCTGAAGGAAAAAGACTCAGTGTGAATTAGATTAATCAACTTGCTTTTCTAACATTTAATAAGCAAACTGCACTGAGGAAATAAGATTTTTAATACAGTAAGAGAGTAGGACCAGGGCTGTGTGTTGAATCTTGGCATGGGAATGAGAGATGGACAAATCTCAGTGGTCTCTGACGTGAGCAAGAAGGCATATGAAAGCACAAAATGGATTGGGTGAAGGGAGACAAGGCTAACAGGGAGATGTGACTGCATCTCCCTGTTAGCCTTAGTTTATTTACTATAGTTTATAGTTTATATAGTTTATAGTAAATAAACTATAAACAGACTTATGAACCTGGGTCTAACATGATATGAGCACACAGAGTTCACAGGGGAAATGAAAGGGCTGTTAGAATTCCAACAAAAGAGAGCAGACAAAAGGAAGAAAGATAAAAGGTCAGAAAAGAGGCCTTCACATGGCCATTTTGATGGTTAGCACAGAAATAGTTGAATGTTGAAACTTGTTGCCTCATGTATTTGTTTTCTATTGCTGAAAGTTTGTAACAAATTACCACAAACTTGGTTGTCCTTAAAATATCAGAAATTTATTATTCTTACAGTTTGGAGTGTTAGAAATCCAAAATACATCTTGCTGAGCTAAAATCAAGGTATTGGCAGGGCTGCATTCCTTTTGGAGCTCTGGGGAGAATCCATTTTCTTGCCTGTTTCAGCTTCTAGAGACTGTCCACATTCCTTAGCTAGTGGCCCTCTTCCTCCATTTTGAAAGCCTACAACACTGAGTCAAGTCTTTCTCATGCTGCCATCTCACTAATTCTCTTTCTTCTACTGCCCTCCTCCACTTGTAAGAACACATGTGATTACATTGAACCCAGATAGTCTGATAATCTTGCCACCTAATTAGCAACTTTAATTCCATCTGCAACCTTCAGTCTCTTTTGCCATATAACCTAATATAGTCACAAGTTTCAGGAATTAAGATGTGAACATCTCTGGGGAGGAGGCACATTATTCTACCTAACACACCTGGCCTACCCAATGCAGCATGGGTACATGAGGATAAACTATGATTAGGGAGAGAAAAATTAAAAGGTCCCCTTCATTTTCCTGAAGGTTGCTAATTCTGGGTAGTTTGTCCTAACATTCCTTGGGCCTGGCTCTGAGGCATCTCATAAACAGTATGTAGCAGAAATTGCTGAACAGAATACCCAGGCCAGCAACCTACGTGCTTGCTCAGGAAGTACAGGTGGATTAATATATGAGATTCAGTTAGTTTCACAGTTATATCCTTCCAGAACCAGGGATCTAATGGATCCCCTGAGACCCTTCTACATCCTGACGGGAGAGAATAATATTACCTTCCCCTGAGACTCCAAGCTTTCATTTTTCTCCTCTTACAATGAAAAAAAAAATGTTAGAAGAAAGCATCTGACCAAATGATCTGTGGAATTGCTATAGCTGCTCCTGCTGACTGCAATCTCCCAGGGATACTTTAGCTAAGCTCAAGATGAAGGTAGGACCTATTCAGAAAGTCTTTAATCAGATTTATTTTGCTTTGAGTGTATTATACATTCTGCCACCCACAATTAAGCAGAGTGCAATGTGCCCATTTTGATAGTCATTTTCATATTCTTTAAACATAAAATAGTCTTTTCTAAATCAACACAGAGATAGAGAAATTGCAGGTTAAGTAAGAACAGAACTATGAAATTACTTGATTCGTATGAAGTCCTAGGCCAAAGGAACACCCCATTTTTTAGTTTCACTGTTAGTTTCAGCATTTTGAAATGCATTGCCATTTTAATTAGTCCTTGAAATGCTAAATTATGCTCAGAAGCAGCACATTACAGGAGCAAAGATGAAAGAAGATTGCCACAAGCAAAAATGATTTTTTCTTTGCTTTTTAAAGGTAAACAAAACAAAGCACAAGGACAAGCCCTGTCATATGAATTAACCACTACATCAGAAATACAACACTGTAAGCTACATTGGAAACTTATACAGCTTGCATATATCATTGTCATATATTCCAGGGTTTGGGCAGAGAAGCAGAGCTACTATAATTGATATAAAGTAGGGATTTATTATAGAACTTTGATGTTATGCTATTGTGGGAAATGGTTAAGTGGTCCATGTACGGCTGTTGCTTTTGCATCTAGTGTTGATCATGTTAAAAGAAAAACTTCAGCCAAATTAAATTTAAAGGAGTTTAATTGAGCAATGAAGGATTTGTGAGTCAGGCAGCCCCAGAATCATAGCAGATTCAGAGACTCCAGCTCAGCCACGTAGTGGAAGATTTATGGACAGCAAAAGGAAAGTGAAGTGCAGAAAATGGAAGTGAGGTACAGAAACAACTAGATTGGTTACAGCTCGGCGTTTGCCTTATTTCAACACAGTTTGAACAGTTGGTTACATTTGATTGGTCAAAACTCAGTGATTGGCACGACTGTGGGCTACGGTTGGTTTACATCTTCATTTGTCATAATTCATGATGTACAGAAAAACCTTTAGGTATGGCTGGGCACAGTGGCTCATGCCTGTAATCCCAGCACTTTGGGAGGCCGAGTTGCATGGATCACCTGAGGTCAGGAGTTCGAGACCAGCCTGGCCAACATGGTGAAACCCCATCTCTACTAAAAATGTGAAAATTAGCTAGGTTTGGTGGCCTGTGCCTGTAATCCCAGCTTCTTGGGAGGCTGAGGCAGGAGAATCGCTTGAACCTGGGAGTCGCAGGTTGCAGTGAGCCGAGATTGTGTCACTGTACTCCAGCCTGATAGACAGAGGAAGACTCTGTCTCAAAGAAAAAAAAAATGGCCTTTAGGTTGAACTTAAATATGTAAGGAGGCAGCTTTAGGCTAAACTTGATTTAACAGGCTTGAAGTAATCAGGGCTGGCAACCAGGAAAGAAAGATGGTCATAAAGTGAGGTGAGCAAGGACAAACTGGAACCCATGAGGTTAAGCTGGAATGTATGAGAATGAAGTGAAATCATCAAGGACAAAGTGGAAACCACAAGAGCAAATGAACTTGTGAATACAAGCTGGAATCCATGAAGATAAGTTGGAATGTGCATCTTTCTCTCATCACTACTAACTTCAGTGATGTGGATGAGCCACAGGGTCTTCACAGCATAAGCCCATTACCATACCTTACTGTCTATAAAATTAGTTCCTTGGTCAGAAGCAATGCTCTGTAGAATACCATGAGGTGTAAGAAGACACATATAGTGGTTATAGTAGAAGTATTATAGACAGGAATGGTAAACCTGTATCCAGAGTAAGTGTCTATTCCAATGTAAACCCCACCCTTTCTATTAATGCAAGGAGTCCAATACAATAAATTTACTACCTGGAAGCTAGATGATACCTCTAGAGAATGCTGACATATTAGGAGCTCATTGTTGATTTCTGCTTTTGGCAGCTTAGGCACTCAGCGGTGGCTGTAGCCAGATAAACCATGGTAGGAAAAAGCCTATGGTGCTCAGCCCATGCATAATCTTCAACCTTGTTACTATAGCTACCATGGTTGTGAATATATTGGGCAGTGACAGGAGTTGGAGAAATAAGTTAGCTGTCTGGCTTACATAGAACAGGCAAACTTGTCCATCTGATTATTAAGCTACTTCTCTGCTGAGGTAATTCTTTGATGGTTTATGTGGTACACAAATACCATCACACTCTATGCCTATTGACAAAGGTCTGTACACATAGTGCTTCCTCAGATCTCCTTGTCACCACTTTTCCAGTATTATATTTTTCCAAGTCCCTGAACATCCAGCCAAACCACTATCTAAGCTCATGAATCAATGTAGATTTGTGCACCTCCAGCCATCTCTCCTTTTAGGCACAATGAGCAACCAGATGCACTGATCAAAATTTTGCCTGTGAGAAGGACTTCCCTTCACAACTTTCTTTCAGGGCCATCCAGAGTGAGACAGGAATAGTACATCTGTCAACTTTTGGGTGGTGACTGCAATTTTGTAAACTGATCTTGAGTTTTTTCTTCTTCAGATCAGCTCATAAGGAATTCCTCATGAGACCACACATGCAGGCTGGGAGAGAGAAGATAATGCAGCAGGAGCAAGGGTAATGTGCAGCTGGGCCATTTGCTCATGCAATTTACTTGTTGCCTCCAGGACCTAATTGAGACTAAGCTAATCTGTAGTCTCTAGTTGATGAGTAAGTGCTGCTATGCAGGTCCAAATTTGTGTCTCAGTTGGTCAGACAACAGCCAATTTATGAGGGGCAGCTTAGGTCACATGGTAACTTGGAGATTTTCCCTGAGGCACAATAGAAAGTCAGAAACTGTTTATCAAAAGGAGAATATCTGCATATTTCATTTATCTCCTGCATAAATGACTGTGCTGTGATTCACCAATAGGGGCCTGGCTAAAGTTCCATACAGCATCTTTAACCGTTCCTGACACTTCAAGCTCCCAGATCTCCTGTATGTCAAGCACTTTAGATCTGCTAGATTAATGAAGCCTACATGGCTGAGTGGCTTGCATGAGTCCGGACCTTGTGCAGAGCCTTTTCTTGTTCTGAGCCCACTCAAAACTGCCATCCATTTGAGATACTCATTACATGGATTGAACCCAAATGAGGACCAAAATAAAGACTCAAATGCTTCCAAAATCTAGAAGCCCACTGTGCACTGTGCCTCTGCCATCAACAAATATGTTAATTTGCTACAGCAATGAAACCACATCTGGAAGAGCAGCTGCAACTGAAATTTGACTTCAATTTATGATAATCTGCTGTCATTCATTTTCCGTGCTTGATCTGCCTTCTGCACAGGTTAAACAGTTGACTTGGATGGGAAACGGTAGGTAAAAGCAGTTTTAATGGCTTCTGCTTTTCTTCCTTACCCTAATAGTCCTCACTTCATAAATCGGAAAACCAAGATGAGTATTCTTCCAGAGCAATGATCAGGCAGCAGCATCTGTGGTTCACCAATATCTGCTGTTCTGCAGCCACCGCTGCAGATACCCAGGCAAACAGGGTCTGGAGTGGACCTCTAGCAAACTCCAACAGACCTGCAGCTGAGGTTCCTGTCTGTTAGGAGGAAAACTAACAAACAGAAAGGACATTCACACCAAAAACCCATCTGTATGTCACCATTATCAAAGACCAAAGGTAGATAAAACCACAAAGATGGGAAAAAAACAGAGCAGAAAAACTGGAAACTCTAAAAATCAGAGTGCCTCTCCTCCTCCAAAGGAACGCAGCTCCTCACCGGCAATGCAACAAAGCTGGATGGAGAATGACTTTGACGAGTTGAGAAAAGAAGGCTTCAGATGATCGAACTACTCCGAGCTACAGGAGGAAATTTGAAACAATGGCAAAGAAGTTAAAAGCTTTGAAAAAAAAAAGATGAATGGATAACTAGAATAACCAATGCAGAGAAGTCCTTAAAGGACCTGATGGAGCTGAAAACCAAGGCATGAGAATTACGTGATGAATGCAGAAGCCTCAGTAGCAGATGCGATCAACTGGAAGAAAGGGTATCAGCGATGGAAGAAGAAATGAATGAAATGAAGTGTGAAGAGAAGTTTAGAGAAAAAAGAATAAAAAGAAACAAACAAAGCCTCCAAGAAATATGGGACTATGTGAAAAGATCAAATCTATGTCCGATTGGTGTACCTGAAAGTGATGGGGAGAATGGAACCAAGTTGGAAAACACTCTGCAGGATATTATCCAGGAAAACTTCCTCAATCTAGCAAGGCAGGCCAACATTCAAATTCAGGAAATACAGAGAATGCCAAAAAGATACTCCTCGAGAAGAGCAACTCCAAGACACATAATTGTCAGATTCACCAAAGTTGAAATGAAGGAAAAAATGTTAAGGGCAGCCAGAGAGAAAGGTCGGGTTACGCACAAAGGGAAGCCCATCAGACTAACAGCTGATCTCTCGGCAGAAACTCTACAAGCCAGAAGAGAGTGGGGGCCAATATTCGACATTCTTAAAGAAAAGAATTTTCAACCCAGAATCTCATATCCAGCCAAATTAAGCTTCATAAGTGAAGGAGAAATAAAATACTTTACAGACAAGCAAATGCTGAGAGATTTTGTCACCACCAGGCCTGCCCTGAAAGAACTCCTGAAGGAAGCACTAAACATGGAAAGGAACAACTGGTACCAGCCACTGCAAAAACATGCCAAATTGTAAAGACCATCAAGGCTAGGAAGAAACTGCATCAACTGACGAGCAAAATAACCAGCTAACATCATAATGACAAGATCAAATTCACACATAACAATATTAATGTTAAATGTAAATGAGCTAAATGCTCGAATTAAAAGACACAGACTGGCAAATTGGATAAAGAGTCAAGACCCATCAGTGTGCTGTATTCAGGAAACCCGTCTCATGTGCAGAGACACACATAGGCTCAAAATAAAGGGATGGAGGAAGATCTACCAAGCAAATGGAAAACAAAAAAAGGCAGGGGTTGCAATTCTAGTCTCTGATAAAACAGACTTTAAACCAACAAAGATCAAAAGAGACAAATAAGGCCATTACATAATGGTAAAGGGATCAATTCAACAAGAAGAGCCATTACATAATGGTAAAGGGATCAATTCAACAAGAAGAGCTAACTATCCTAAATATATATGCACCCAATACAGGAGCACCCAGATTCATAAAGCAAGTCCTTAGTGACCTACAAAGAAACTTAGACTCCCACACAATAATGATGGGAGAGTTTAGCACCCCACTGTCAACATTAGACAGATCAACAAGGCAGAAAGTTAACAAGGATACCCAGGAATTGAACTCAGCTCTGCACCAAGCAGACCTAATAGACATCTACAGAACTCTCCACTCCAAATCAACAGAATATATATTCTTTTCAGCACCACACCACACCTACTCCAATACTGACCACATAGTTGGAAGTAAAGTACTCCTCTGAAAATGTAAAAGAACAGAAATTATAACAAACTGTCTCTCAGACCACAGTGCAATGAAACTAGAACTCAGGATTAAGAAACTCACTCAAAACCGCTCAACTACATGGAAACTGAACAACCTGCTCATGAATGAAAACTGGGTACATAATGAAATGAAGGCAGAAATAAAGATGTTCTTTGAAACCAACGAGAACAAAGACACAACATACCAGAATCTCTGGGACACGTTCAAAGCAGTGTGTAGAGGGAAATTTATAGCACTAAATGCCCACAAGAGAAAGCAGGAAAGATCTAAAATTGACACCCTAACATCACAATTAAAAGAACTAGAGAAACAAGAGCAAACACATTCAAAAGCTAGTAGAAGGCAAGAAATAACTAAGATCAGAGCAGAACTGGAGGAAATAGAGGCACAAAAAATCCTTCAAAAAATTAATGAATCCAGGAGCTGGTTTTTTGAAAAGATCAACAAAATTGACAGACTGCTAGTAAGACCAATAAAGAAGAAAAGAGAGAAGAATCAAATAGATGCAATAAAAAATGATAAAGGGGATATCACCACCGATCCCACAGAAATACAAACTACCATCAGAGAATACTATAAACAATCTTACGCAAATAAACTAGAAAATCTAGAAGAAATGGATAAATTCCTCGACACATATATCCTCCCAAGACTAAACCAGGAAGAAGTTGAATCTCTGAATAGACCAATAACAGGTTCTGAAATTGAGGCAATAATCAATAGCTTACCAACCAAAAAAAGTCCAGGACCAGATGGATTCACAGCCGAATTCTACCAGAGGTACAAAGAGGAGCTGGTACCATTCCTTCTGAAACTATTCCAATCAATAGAAAAAGAGGGAATCCTCCCTAACTCATTTTATGAGGCCAGCATCATCCTGATACCAAAGCCTGGCAGAGACACAACCAAAAAAGAGAATTTTAGACCAATATCCTTAATGAACATCGATGCCAAATGCTAATCATTAGGGAAAAACAAACCAAAACCACAATGAGATAGCATCTCCTACCTGTTTGAATAGTAATTATTAAATAGTCAACAGATGACGAGTGTTTGTGAGGGTGTGGAGAAAAGCGAATGCTTGTACACTGTTGATGGAAAGGTAAATTGATGCAGCCATTGTGGAAAGCAGTATGGAGGTTTCTGAAGAAATTAAAAACAGAATTTCCAGTGACAGAGTAAGCCCGCTTCTGAGTGTATACCCAAATGAGAGGAACTTATCACTTAGAAAGGAAATTCACAATAGCCATGACATGGAAACAATCCATGTGTCTGTCAATGAATGAATTTTAAGAATGTGATATGCATACACACACACACACACAATGATATATTATTCAGGCTTATAAAACAAGATCTTGATATTTGTGACAACATATATGAACCTAGAAGACATTATGTGAAATAAGCTAGATACAGAAAGAAAAATATGGCATGATCTCGCTTATATGTGGAATCTAAAAAACAAACAAAACAAGGAAACTCAAATACACAGAAACAGAGTTAAAAATAAATGGTTAGTGGGGGTGGGGTAAATGGGGAGATGGAAATCAAAGGGAACAAAGTTTTAGATATGTAGAATAAATACGCCTAGAGATCTAACGTACAGCATGAGGACTATACTTAATAATATTGTATTGTATACTAGTAATTTGCTAAGAGAATAGATTTTAGGTACGTTTACCACAAAAAAAGTAACTATCTGAGATGATGGACATGTTAACTTGATCAACTGTAGTAATCATTTTACTAACCATATGTATATTAAAATATCATATTGTACACTTTAAATATATACAGTGAAATAATGATAAAATAAACATGAGTTCATGTTGATATCTCCAACTGTAATCCTTCACTGGAGGGTTCATTTTAGCCTTCCTTCTTTACTTACTTGGAACCTCTTTCTCTGTTGGTGAGAAATCTGGCTTCCATTATGTATAACATACCTATAAGGAGGTTTAAGAATTGCTAACCCATATCCCTGTGAGAAAAAAATATCAACTAGAGTCGGATGTGTATGTACAGCTCTTTTTCCTTTATCCTTACAATATCCAATCCGCTCTATATTTTTTCCAACCCCTTTTAATGAGGTTATGTCGTACATTTACATTAAAGTTAAATTTATCTGTCACAGTTTGCATTTAATCCTGGGGTTTTCAACATACTGGTTGTTTCCCATTAAAAAAATTTAGACAGATAAGTTAATTCTTTATAGTATAGAGTTCTATGGGTTTTTACAAATGCATAGAGTTATGCATACATCACTACAGTACCATATAGAACAGTTCCATCATGCTAAGTATTAGTTTATGTGGTCCCTTTGTAGTCAATCCTTTTGCCTTCTCATAACCCCTAGCAACCCTGCTTTATTTTCCTTCCCTATAATTTAATCTTTTCTGGAATTACATTTGAGTACAACTACTTTCACTTAGATAAATATATTTAAAATTCATCCATGTTGTGTGAATCAATAGTATATAAATTACTGAATAGTATCCCATTTTATGTGTGTCCCACACAGTTTGTGTATCCATTCAGTTGGAGGAACATCTAGGTTATTTCCAGCTTTTTTGGTAATAGTTAATAAAGCTGCTATATATATTTCCATGCATGTTTTTATATGAACATACATTTTCAATTCACTTGGGTAAATATAAAGAGTGAGATTGCTGAGTCATATGGTAAGTGCGTATTTAACTTTATAAGAAACTACCAAATTGCTTTCCAAAGTGGATGTACCATTTTTCATTCCCACCAACAATGAATGAAAATTCCTATTGCTCTATATTCTTAGGAACATTTGGTATTATCAGGTTTATTTACTTTGGCTATTTTAGTAGATGTGTACATACTCTCACTGTGGTTTTAATTTTGGCTTCCCTAATGGCTAATGATTTTGAACATCTTCTCATATGCTATTTGCCATTAATTTACCTTCTTTGGTGAATTGTCTGCTCACATCTTTTGTCCATTTTTTAATTGTGTTGTTTCTTTCCTTTTTGTTGAGTATTAAGAATTGTTGATGTATTTTAGATACAGGTTCTTTATTTGATAGGCAATTTCCATCTAGTCTGTGATTTATCTTGTCATTCTTTTAACATTGTCTTTCACAGAGCAAAACATTTTTTAAAATAAGACCTTTTATGTTGAATTAATTGTATGTTCACATGCAGTTGTAACACATTATATGGAGAAATGTTGTGTAATCTTTACCCAGCTTTCCCCAATGCTGTCATCTTGCAAAACCATAATACGACATATCAACCAGGATATTAACATTGATACAGTCAAGATAGAGAACGTTTTAATCACCACAATGATCTTTCATGTTGCCCTTTTATAGCCACACCCACTTACTTCCAGACCTCAGACTGGCAACCACTAATCTGTTTTCCATTATCTATAATTTTGCCATTTCAAGAATGTTATATAAATGGTATCATACAATATAAAGATTTTGGGTATGGCTTTTTTCCTAAAGCACAGTTCTCTAAAGAGTCATCCATGTTGCTGTGTGTATCAATCGTTCATTCATTTTTATTGCTGAATAATACTGCATGGTATGGATGTACCAGAGTTTTTTTCTTTTTTTAACATTTTACTCACTGAAGGACATCTGGGTTCCAATTTGTGGCTACTACAAAGAAAGCTGTTATAAACCTTTGTGTATGACTTTATGTGTGAATGTATTTTCTTTTCTTTGGGGATAAAGAGTATAATAAACAGTGCCTCAGAGTGTAATTGCTAGGTCATAATGTAGTTGCATTTTATTTTTTTTAAGAAACTGCCAGACTATTGTCCATGGTGGCTTACCATTTTACACTCCCACCAGAAATGTATGCATCATCTAATTTCTCTGTATCTTCACCAGCATTTGGTGTTGTCACTATTTTTTACTTTAACTATTCTGATGACTGCGCAGTGATATTGAAATTGCCTTCCCCTAATGTATAATGATATTGAGCATCTTTTTGTATGCTTATTTGCCATCTGTATATTTTCTTAAGTAAAATGTCTATTGATGTATTTTTCCAGTTATCTAATTGAATTATTTGGATTTGTTTTTAACTGTTGGGTTTGAGGTTTCTTCATATGTTCTAGATATACTCCTTTGGAGGATATGTGGTGTGTACATTGTTTCTCACACTATGTAGCTTTTCTTTTCATCTTCTTAACAAGGTCTTTCACAGAGAAAATCCTTTTATTTGGGTGAGGTCCAATTTATCAGTTTTTCTTCTTATGGATTTTACTTTTGTTGTCAAGTCTAAGAAATGTTTCATTAGCTTTAGATCCTGAACACATTCCATTATGTTTTTTTCTAAAAGTGTAATATTTTTATGTTTTACATTTAAGACCTTGATATAATTTGAATTACTTTTTTATCAGGTGTGACCCTTGTGTCAAGAGGTTTTTTTTTGTTTTGTTTTGTTTTGATTTTGCATGTGGATTCTAGTTGCTCTAGCACAATTTATTGGAAAGACTCATTCTACCACTGAATTACTACTGTACCTTTGTCAAAAATCAGCTGGACATATTCGCATGGTTAGGTTCGTAGATTCTACATGTGTTTATTCCTCTGTAACACCACAGAGTCTTGATTACTCTGGCCACATAACAAGTCTTGACATTGGGTACACTGTGTCTTCCCCCTTTATCTTTATTTACAAAATTATCTTATTTGGTATAACTCCTTTGTCTTTTATATAAATTTTGGGATAATATTACATATTTACATACGTAATTACACATTTACATATTACATATTTACGAAAAATCTTGCTCAGATTTTGATAGAAATTGCATTAAATCTGTATATCAGTTTGGGGAGAATTTATATTTTTCATATGTTAAATCTTTCAGTCCATGAGCACAATATGTCTTTCCAGATATTTAGATTGATATTAATATTTGTATGTTGTATCCTGCAATCTTGCTGAAATTACTTATTCATTCTAGGAATTTTTTTTGTATACTTCAGATTTTCTACATAGACAATCATGTTATCTGGAAATAGGGACAGTTTTATTTCTTCCTTTAATATCTGTATGCCCTTTCTTTCCTTTACTTGTCTTATTGCGCTGGCTAGCAACTCCTACATTATGTCAACTGAAAGTGGTTAAGAACAGATATTCTTGTCTTGTTCTTGACTTGGGGTAGGATAGGGAAAGCAATTAGTCTTTTATTATTAGGTATAAAATTAGCTCTGTTTTTCTCTAGATGCTCTTCATGAAGTTAAGACAGTTCTCTATTCCTATTTGTCTAAATGCTTTTTATAAGAGTGGGTTTTGAATTTTATCAGATTATTTTCCTGCAATTATTGTTTCGATCATGCAGCTTTCTTCTTTAGCCTGTTAAGATATTGCGTTACATCTATTGATTTTCATTATTGAGTCAGTCTTGTAGCCTGGGAGAGCAAAAGTTTTTATTTTGATGTTGGAATTTAATTAAAATTTTTAATTAAAAAAAGTTTTTCACAAATTGTTCTTCCAGTGTTCTATCTGAAAACTGGTTGCCAAAGATCACACAGATTCTTTTCTATATTTTTAGTTAAAAAATTTATAGTTTTATGGTTTATAATTAGTTCTATAATCCATTTGAGTCCATTTTTTTGTAATATATAAAGTTTATGTCTACATTTTTTTATATATAGATATTTACTTGTTCTAGCACCATTTGTTGAAACGATAGTCCTTTCTCCACTGAGTTGAGTTCACACCTTTGTCCAAAATTAGATGAATATATCTGTGTGAGTGTATTACAGGGCTCTAAGTTCTCTTCCATTTATTTGTGTCTATCCTTTTACCACTATCACGCTGTCTTGATTAATGAAACTTCATAACAAGTTTGCAAACAGGTACTGTAATTTCTTCAGCTTTATTCTTTTTTTTGTTTCAAAACTGAACTATTCTTGCACCTTTACCCTTCCAGAGAAATTTTAGAATAAGCGCCTTGAGCATAGTTTGATCTTGATAAGAGTATGTTTATTTAATAATGACAACTACCTTCACTGAGTGCTTGCTAACTACCAGGAACTTAAAACATTAAATTTTCATATTAAATCTGTGTGATAAGAACTATTTTTAATCTTCATTACACACATGCGAACACTGTGGCTCAGAGTGGTTAAATGTCTTAACGCAAATTCAAAGGCGGTTGCTGACATCTGAGCTAAGGTGCTGCAAACTGACATAAAGCAATTCAGTGGTTCAACAACTGTCAGGTCGTTCTGGAAAATACTAGAGGCCTCATGATTCTTCTACCCAGTGATATGTTACATAGAAGGCAAGTCTGAGGCATGTACAAAATTTAATTAGTAAGTAGACCCTAATGGTCCTGTTCTTGAGGACTTGGTGAAATCCCATTTTGTCTTTGGGCACTGTTCCGGTTAGTAATTTATTGCCCCTCAGCTCCAAACCCACTTTTCTGTGCCTATTGTGATACTGAAGTTTAACACTGTAGATTACATTTCTTATTTGCCACCTAGCTCCGTGTTAAGCTCTGCCAATACAGTGAACAGGAGGGAGACTGCAAGGTGGGAAATGGAAGAAGAGACATGCTATTTTCCATGTGGCAGCATGCATATCAGTGTATGTGAAGTCCCATCAGCTTTCGCAGTTCAGCAATGGGCTCCTTCTGGCAATTTCTTCATCTCTAGAGCAGCAGGCTATTCTTGCACGTGAGAGGCAGGCACCCTCTGACAAGCTTCATTGTCACTACAGTGGCTGCAGCTTTCACAGTTCCCCAGCAACTGCCCCCACTAAGTTCCTTCATTATCACAGAAGTGCAGCATATCTCTGTGGCAGCCACTATCTCTCCTCAGAAATCAGAATCTCAGTTTTTCAGGAGGGGGTCTACCTCTAAGTTTCTAAGTTCTTTCCTTGTTCACTCTTTCTTTAGCCCTAGGCCTAGCAGCTACTTTTAATATTCACTACCTTTGTATATCTTGGAATTCTTTTATACCCCCTTTAATAGTTAACCACCTTCTACCTAATTAATAAATCTTTATATTAAATTTTCCATGTCCAAATTACTAGTATAAATTGTCTCTCTTGAGTTAACCTCCAAGCACTCTATCAATTTCCTTGAATAAAGGAGTTTTCCTAAGGCCAACACAATGACATCCTGACAACAAGAAATACAAGCTACTAGTCAGATCATACATCAGAGTTCTTCTGTAGCCAGACTCTGGACCAAACAGCGTTCGTTCAGAATTTCAGATGATACCCTTTAAGTTATTATACTTTGTTCCTTCAAGGAGGAGTAAACTTATACAAGTTTTCTTTTGAGCCACATATTTTGAATAACACTATTTTTTGCCAGTAATATCTCTATAATAACTTTCCTGACAATTAACAGTCTCCAGTACAGGTTTAGATAACACTATTTAAGGTACTTGCTGTAGCCCATTTTGGAGTGTAGACCCTAAATTTAGAGTCCTGCAAATGCTAAATGCTCACTAAGCAGTCGTGGGATATGGATTCTTGATCACAAAACTTTATATGGTAGGTAGCTAACTGTCCCTACGTATAAATTTAATGCCACCTTATATACTCATATGCATCAACCTGTTTATATTGAAACATTTTAAAATAAATCATCATAGCAAGACTGTTGTTTAACATTATGCTTGACAGCATATGGAATATCACAATGACTTGGTTTATCTAAACTGGCTGAAAACATGGCTCAGCTTGGCATAATTCTTTGTTTGCAGCAGGGGTCCACAAATTATAGCCCATTGGCTAAATCAAGATCAACACATGTTTCTCTAAATTTTTACTCCATCAAAGACATCCCCACCGTTTTACATATCATATATGACTGTTTTTGTGCTAAAATGACAGAGTTGAGCTGCTATGATAGTCACAAAGTCTAAAATATTTACTTTGTGGCCCTTTAAAGAAAAGGTTTGCTGACTTCTGGTCTAGAGTTATGTTTAAGAAAATATTTTGATTATTATCATAAAAGCAGTAAAAGCTGCCAGCTTTCTTTATTGAAAACTTAATGGTGAAATGTAAGAGTAGACTTGATTTATTTCTAGCTTCCATTATCAATGTCTTCTATCTGAAGTGACAGAACAGATTCATTCTGGAAAAGCCTTAGAGATATTTCTCATGCCTTCATTTTCAGAAGTGGAAATTAATGCTCAAAAGTGTCTAAAAGAAGGCAGTAATGACATTCAACTTGCTGGTTTTTACTTAGTACATTTCCATTTCAGTTGCACAGTGCATCTCAAACTGGATTACCTACCACAAAATAAATATGATTCATCTCCCCAGCTCCACAATGTCTTAGCTTTGTGACCTCAGGCAACTTGTTTGACCTCTCTGTGTCTTAATTTATTATCTGTAAAATAGGCTGTTGTAAGTATGAGTTAATCCAGGTGAAGTGCTTAAAATAGTGCCTGGCACATAGTAAACATTCATTAAATGTTAGCTATTATTAGTAGTAGTAGTCCAGAGTATGATTATTATCATCATTATTATTAGTCCCAATTTTACTTGAAGATTTGGAAGAAAAAGACTTTTAGAAATTTAAAACAAATATGAACATGTTATGGACTAGAATGTATGATCTGCATGAATTTGGAAGATAAAATACAAGATCTCAAAGTGATATATTAAAGTCTTCCCTGCTCCTTGGGGAAAATTGGCTGGGAAAGTCGGAGAAGTTCTGTGCCCTACTCTGCTGTCTGTCATTTCTATCTTGTCACAGGTACTCTGACTCCAGTATCTGTGCGACTTCTGCCTTGCTGGAGGGGCTTTGCATTTCCCTTTGGAGCTGCTTGGGAAGAAACTCTTTGTATCTGTTAATGTGGACTGACTGAAAACTTGTGGCTATTGTTTTCTAAAAAGTTGCCTAATGACAGAACTCACCTAGAATTCTGGACTTTAACTTAGGAATGATGCAGACCCATTCCATTCTTCTTCTGGTGCTGGTTTTTTAATTACACACTGCTTAGGGAACACAAGGTGAATAGACAAGGCACCCTTGGGCTCTTTATGCCAGCACAATGTAAGGAGTGAGTTGCCTTGTCACTGCTTGTTCCAACATTTCTCGTTAATGTGATTAATATAGATAGAGCTGTCAACTTTCATTTTCACTAAACAATAAAACAAGCCTAACCTTGTATCTATGAGGCTAACAGTTTGAAAAGCAGATGAAATATAATTGGGATCTCATTAAAATAGAGTATATTATAGTTTTTTTAATTAGAAACTCAAAATATACAGTATTAGCATGAGTATGTTTTCCATTTGACTAAGTCAGTCACAAATTGATCGGTTTTTAGAAATGTCTAGACATAGCCTTTAAAGATTGGGACAAATTGTTCCCAGAATGTTTCTTGACATTCTAGGAAGGATGTGAGGATAGGAAAGATGTTAATAGTACAGAAATCTCTTAAAGAGAACACTTTTAGAAAGCACTTGGATTAAATGGCCAGATAATTTACTGCAAGTGGGTGAGCATAAAAACAAACCAAACAAATGTTTGAGGTTGCGGAGTAGAGCTTATTTTCTGAGGACTCACTGTGTGTTAGGCGATATGTCAGAAGTTGATAATGCAATGCTAAATAGGCAAAATTATTGGCTTGACAGAGCTCATGGTTTAATGGAGGAGAAGACAGGTGAATTAGTCTGTTTTCATGCTGCTAATAAATATATACCAAAGACTGGGCAATTTATAAAGGAAAGAGGTTTAATGGACTCACAGTTAACACATGGCCAGGGAGGCCTCACAATCATGGTGGAAGACAAATGAAGAGCAAAGTCACGTCTTACATGGTGTCAGGCAAGAGGGCATGTACAGGGGAACTCCCCTTCATAAAGCCATCAGATCTCATGAGACTTATTCACTATCACGAGAACAGCATGGGAAAAACCCACCTGCATGATTCAATTACCTCCCACTGCATCCCTTCCATGACACATGGGGATTATTACATGAGATTTGGGTGGAGACACAGAGCCAAACCATATCAACTGGCAAGTAAGCAATTCTGTAGTTCAATTTGGTAAGTAATAAGGTAGAGACTACCCAGGGTCCTATAGGAGCACACAAAGGAGGGGCACTTAACAAGGCTAGGGGATGGCAAGGGAAGGCTTTTTGGAGAATGCATCCTGTGAAGTAAATGTTAAAGGAGAAATCTGTTATCTAGGTGTAGTATGCCAAGTTTTTGAGTAACAAAGGCCACCTCACCCCAATAGCCTTTGGTATACAAAAATCTATGTTTGCTAGGAAAAGCATAGGCACATTTGCATTGGGAGTAGGAAAACTCTTGGCAAAAATGGGATGGGTAGCCAAAAAACTAAACATAGAATGACCATTTGGAGGGTGGAGCCAAGATGGCCGAATAGGAACAGCTCCGGTCTACAGCTCCCAGCCTGAGCGACACAGAAGACGGGTGATTTCTGCATTTCTGTTTGAGGTCACTCACAGCTCAGCCTGCATGATAATTTTTAAAAGAGGATGGCCGAATAGGAGCAACTCCGGTCTCCAGCTCCCAGCCTGAGCGACAAAGAAGACGGTGATTTCTGCATTTCTGCTTGAGGTACTGGTTTCATCTCACTAGGGAGTGCCAAACAGTGGGTGCAGGACAGTCGGTGAAGCGCACTGTGCGTGAGCTGAAGCAGGGCGAGGCATTGCCTCACTCGGGAAGTGCAAGGGGTCAGGGAGTTCCCTTTCCTAGTCAAAGAAAGGGGTAACAGACGGCACCTGGAATATCCGGTCAGTCCAACCCTAATACTGCGCTTTCCCAACGGGCCTGGAAAACGGCACACTAGGAGATTGTGTCCTGCACCTGGCTCAGAGGGTCCTATGCCCATGGAGTCTCGCTGATTGCTAGCACAGCAGTCTGAGATCAAGCTGCAAGGTGGCAGCGAGGCTGGGGGAGGGGTGCCCACCATTGCCCAGGCTTGCTTAGGTAAACAAAGCAGCCAGGAAGCTCGAACTGGGTGGAGCCCACCACAGCTCAAGGAGGCCTGCCTGCCTCTGTAGGCTCCACCTCTGGGGGCAGGGCACAGACAAAAAGTCAGCAGGAACCTCCTCAGAATTAAATGTCCCTGTCTGACTGACAGCTTTGAAGAGAGTAGTGGTTCTCCCAGCACGCAGCTGGAGATCTGAGAAGGGACAGACTGCCTCCTAAAGTGGGTCCCTCACCCCTGAGCAGCCTAACTGGGAGGCACCCCCCCAGGAGGGACAGACTGACACCTCACTGGGCCGGGTACTCCTCTGAGACAAAACTTCCAGAGGAACTATCAGACAGCTGAATTTGTGGTCTCACGAAAATCCGCTGTTCTGCAGCCACCGCTGCTGACACCCAGCCAAACGGGGTCTGGAGTGGACCTCTAGTAAACTCCAACAGGCCTGCAGCTGAGGGTCCTGTCTGGTAGAAGGAAAACTAACAAACAGAAAGGACATCCACACCAAAAACCCATCTGTACATCACCATCATCAAAGACCAAAAGTAGATAAAACCACCAAGATGGGGAAAAAACAGAGCAGAAAAACTAGAAATTCTAAAAAGCAGAGCACCTCTCCTCCTCCAAAGGAACACAGTTCCTCACCAGCAACGGAACAAAGCTGGATGGAGGATGACTTTGACGAGTTGAGAGAAGAAGGCTTCAGACGATCAAACTACTCTGAGCTACGGGAGGAAATTCAAAACAATAGCAAAGAAGTTAAAAACTTTGAAAAAAAATTAGAAGAATGGATAACTAGAATAACCAATGGAGAGAAGGGCTTAAAGGAGCTGATGGAGCTGAAAGCCAAGTTTTGAGAACTACGCGAAGATTGCAGAAGCCTCAGTAGCCGATGCGATCAACTGGAAGAAAGGGTATGAGTGATGGAAGAGGAAATGAATGAAATGAAGCGAGAAGGGAAGTTTAGAGAAAAAAGAATAAAAAGAAATGAACAAAGCCTCCAACAAATTTGGGACTATGTGAAAAGACCAAACCTACATCTGATTGGTGTACCTGAAAATGACGGGGAGAATGGAACCAAGTTGGAAAACACTCTGCAAGATATTATCCAGGAGAACTTCCCCAATCTAGCAAGGCAGGCCAACATTCAGATTCAGGAAATACAGAGAACACCACAAAGATACTCCTCGAGAAGAGCAACTCCAAGACACATAATTGTCAGATTCACCAAAGTTGAAATGAAGGAAAAAATGTTAAGGGCAGCCAGAGAGAAAGGTCGGGTTACCCACAAAGAGAAGCCCATCAGACTAACAGCTGATCTCTCGGCAGAAACTCTACAAGCCAGAAGAGAGTGGGGGCCAATATTCAACATTCTTAAAGAAAAGAATTTTCAACCCAGAATTTCCTATCCAGCCAAACTAAGCTTCATAAGTGAAGGAGAAATAAAATACTTTACAGACAAGCAAACGCTGAGTGATTTTGTCACCACCAGGCCTGCCCTAAAAGAGCTCCTGAAGGAAGCACTAAACATGGAAAGGAACAACCGGTACCAGCCACTGCAAAAACATGCCAAATTGTAAAGACCATCGAGGCTAGGAAGAAACTGCATCAACTAACGAGCAAAATAACCAACTAACATCATAATGACAGGATCAGATTCACACATAACAATATTAACGTTAAATGTAAATGGGATAAATGCTCCAATTAAAAGACACAGACTGGCAAACTGCATAAGGAGTCAGGACCCACCAGTGTGCTGTATTCAGGAAACCCATCTCACGTGCAGAGATACACATAGACTCAAAATAAAGGGATGGAGGAAGATCTATCAAGCAAATGGAAAACAAAATAAGGCAGGGGTTGCAATCCTAGTCCCTGATAAAATAGACTTTAAACCAACAAAGATCAAAAGAGACAAAGAAGGCCATTACATAATGGTAAAGGGATCAATTCAACAAGAAGAGCTAACTATCCTAAATATATACGCACCCAACACAGGAGCACCCAGATTCATAAAGCAAGTCCTGAGTGACCTACAAAGGGACTTCAACTCCCACACAATAATAATGGGAGATTTTAACACCCCACTGTCAACATTGGACAAATCAACGAGACAGAAAGTTAACAAGGATATCCAGGAATTGAACTCAGATCTACACAAAGTGGACCTAATAGACATCTACAGAACTCTCCACCCCAAATCAACAGAATATACATTTTTTTCAGCACCACACCACACCTATTCCAAAATTGACCACATAGTTGGAAGTAAAGCTCTCCTCAGCAATTGTAAAAGAACAGAAATTATAACAAACTGTCTCTCAGACCACAGTGCAATCAAACTAGAACTCAGGATTAAGAAACTCACTCAAAACCGCTCTACTACATGGAAACTGAACAACCTGCTCCTGAATGACTATTGGGTACATAATGAAATGAAGGCAGAAATAAAGATGTTCTTTGAAACCAACGAGAACAAAGACACAACATACCAGAATCTCTGGGACACATTCAAAGCAGTGTGTAGAGGGAAACTTATAGCACTAAATGCCCACAAGAGAAAGCAGGAAAGATCCAAAATTGACACCCTAACATCACAATTAAAAGAACTAGAAAAGCAAGAGCAAACACATTCAAAAGCTAGCAGAAGGCTAGAAATAACTAAAATCAGAGCAGAACTGAAGGAAATAGAGACACAAAAAACCCTTCAAAAAATTAATGAATCCAGGAGCTGGTTTTTTGAAAAGATCAACAAAATTGTTAGACTGCCAGCAAGACTAATAAAGAAGAAAAGAGAGAAGAATCAAATAGACGCAATAAAAAATGAAAAAGGGGATATCACCACCGATCCCACAGAAATACAATCTACCCTCAGAGAATACTACAAACACCTCTATGCAAATAAACTAGAAAATCTAGAAGAAATGGATAAATTCCTCGACAAATACACCCTCCCAAGACTAAATCAGGAAGAAGTTGAATCTCTGAATAGACCAATAACAGATTCTGAAATTGTGGCAATAATCAATAGCTTACCAATCGAAAAGAGTCCAGGACCTGATGGATTCACAGCCGAATTCTACCAGAGGTACAAGGAGGAACTGGTACCATTCCTTCTGAAACTATTCCAATCGATAGAAAAAGAGGGAATCCTCCCTAACACATTTTATGAAGCCAGCATCGTCCTGATACCAAAGCCTGGCAGAGACATAACCAAAAAAGAGAATTTCAGACCAATATCCTTGATGAACATTGATGCAAAAATCCTCAATAAAATACTGGCAAACCGAATCCAGCAGCACATCAAAAAGCTTATCCACCATAATCAAGTGGGCTTCATCCCTGGGATGCAAGGCTGGTTCAACATATGCAAATCAATAAATGTAATCCAGCATATAAACAGAACCAAAGACAAAAACCACATGATTATCTCAATAGATGCAGAAAAGGCCTTTGACAAAATTCAACAACCCTTCATGCCAAAAACACTCAATAAATTAGGTATTGATGGGACATATCTCAAAATAATAAGAGCTATCTATGACAAACCCACAGCCAATATCATACTGAATGGGCAAAAACTGGAAGCATTCCCTCTGAAAACTGGCACAAGACAGGGATGCCCTCTCTCACCGCTCCTATTCAACATAGTGCTGGAAGTTCTGGCCAGAGCAATCAGGCAGGAGAAGGAAATAAAGGGTATTCAATTAGGAAAAGAGGAAGTCAAATTCTCCCTGTTTGCAGATGACATGATTGTATATCTAGAAAACCCCATTGTCTCAGCCCAAAATCTCCTTAAGCTGATTAGCAACTTCAGCAAAGTCTCAGGATACAAAATCAATGTACAAAAATCACAAGTATTCCTGTACACCAATCACAGACAAACAGAGAGCCAAATCATGAGTGAACTCCCATTCACAATTGCTTCAAAGAGAATAAAATACCTAGGAATCCAACTTACAAGGGATGTGAAGGACCTCTTCAAGGAGAACTACAAACCACTGCTCAATGAAATAAAAGAGGATACAAACAAATGGAAGAACATTTCATGCTCATGGGTTGGAAGAATCAATATCGTGAAAATGGCCATACTGCCCAAGGTAATTTATAGATTCAATGCCATCCCCATCAAGCTACC
This sequence comes from Nomascus leucogenys, assembly GCF_006542625.1. Taxonomy (NCBI): domain Eukaryota; kingdom Metazoa; phylum Chordata; class Mammalia; order Primates; family Hylobatidae; genus Nomascus; species Nomascus leucogenys. The sequence continues at coordinate 123,696,263 of NC_044406.1, forward strand.
AATGACTTTCTTCACAGAATTGGAAAAAACTACTTTAAAGTTCATATGGAACCAAAAAAGAGCCCGCATCACCGAATCAATCCTAAGCCAAAAGAACAAAGCTGGAGGCATCACGCTACCTGACTTCAAACTATACTACAAGGCTACAGTAACCAAGACAGCATGGTACTGGTACCACAACAGGGACATAGATCAGTGGAACAGAACAGAGCCCTCAGAAATGATGCCACATATCTACAACTATCTGATCTTTGACAAACCTGACAAAAACAAGAAATGGGGAAAGGATTCCCTATTTAATAAATGGTGCTGGGAAAACTGGCTAGCCATATGTAGAAAGCTGAAACGGGATCCCTTCCTTACACCTTATACAAAAATTAATTCAAGATGGATTAAAGACTTAAATGTTAGACCTGAAACCATTAAAATCCTACAAGAAAACCTAGGCAATACCATTCAGGACATAGGCGTGGGCAAGGACTTCATGTCTAAAACACCAAAAGCAATGGCAACAAAAGCCAAAATTGACAAATGGGATCTAATTAAACTAAAGAGCTTCTGCACAGCAAAAGAAACTACCATCAGAGTGAACAGGCAACCTACAGAATGGGAGAAAATTTTTGCAACCTACTCATCTGACAAAGGGCTAATATCCAGCATCTACAATGAACTCAAACAAATTTACAAGAAAAAAACAACCCCATCAAAAAGTGGGCAAAGGATATGAACAGACACTTCTCAAAACAAGACATTTATGCAGCCAACAGACATATGAAAAAGTGCCCATCATCACTGGCCATCAGAGAAATGCAAATCAAAACCACAATGAGATACCATCTCACACCAGTTAGAATGGCCATCATTAAAAAATCAGGAAACAACAGGTGCTGGAGAGGATGTGGAGAAATAGGAACACTTTTACACTGTTGGTGGGACTGTAAACTAGTTCAACCATTGTGGAAGTCAGTGTGGCGATTCCTCAGGAATCTAGAACTAGAAATACCATTTGATCCAGCCATCTCATTACTGGGTATATACCCAAAGGACTATAAATCATGCTGCTATAAAGACACATGCACACATAGGTTTATTGCGGCACTATTCACAATAGCAAAGACTTGGAACCAACCCAAATGTCCAACAACAATAGACTGGATTAAGAAAATGTGGCACATATACACCATGGAATACTATGCAGCCATAAAAAATGATGAGTTCATGTCCTTTGTAGGGACATGGATGAAACTGGAAAACATCATTCTCAGTAAACTATCGCAAGGACAAAAAACCAAACACTGTATGTTCTCACTCATAGGTGGGAATTGAGCAATGAGAACTCATGGACACAGGAAGGGGAACATCACACTCCGGGGACTGTTGTGGGGTTGGGGGAGGGGGGAGGGACAGCATTAGGAGATATACCTAATGCTAAATGACGAGTTAATGGGTGCAGGAAATCAACATGGCACATGGATACATATGTAACAAACCTGCACATTGTGCACATGTACCCTCAAACCTAAAGTATAATAAAAAAAAAAGAGGATTCTAAAACATAAAAAAAAAAAAAAGAATGACCATATGATCTAGCAATTCTACTTCTTGGTATATACCTCAAAAAATTGAAAGCAATGACTCAAATAGCTATTTGTATACCCATGTTCATAGCAGCATTATTCACAATAGCCAAAAGTTGGAAAGAACACATATAGCTATCAGTGGATGAATGGACAAATAAAATATGTCATTATAGGGAGTTGTTTAATGGGTGCAGATTTCCAGTTTGGAAAGAAAAAGAAGTTCCAGAGATGGATAGTGGTAATTGTTGTAAAACAGTGTGACTACTTATGGCCAGCGAATTATTAAAAAATAGTTAAAATGGGCTGGGCGTGGTGGCTCATGCCTGTAATCCCAGCATTTTGGGAGGCCGAGGCGGGCGGATCACGAGGTCAGGAGATTGAGACCATCCTGGCTAACACGGTGAAACCCTGTCTCTACTAAAAAAAAAAAAATACAAAAAAAATTAGCCGGGTGCGGTAGCAGGTGCCTGTAGTCCCAGCTACTCGGGAGGCTGAGGCAGGAGAATGGCGTGAACCCGGGAGGCGGAGCTTGCAGTGAGCCAAGATAGCGCCACTGCAGTCCGGCCTGGGCGACAGAGCAAGACTCCGTCTCAAAAAAAAAAAAAAAAATAGTTAAAATGGTAAATTCAATGTTACATATTTGTTACCACAAAAAAGATACGGAGACTTCAATGTCTTTCCCTTTTGAGATACAATTTTATTAGGACATCTTTGACATTTTAGATAAGATGGCCTCAAGTGAGATCAGTGGGCAGAGAAAAACACCAAAGATTCTTTAAAGGAAAATTCATTCTAGGGAAATGTGGAACATGGACCAGCCACCCAGGTAGGTTCAGCATTTGAGCCTACATTTCCCCTTGAGAGGAGAGGCTGCTTAAAACACAGTGTGTCGGGAGGTTAAAAACTGCTCCTGGACTTGCTCCCACGCACTGTGGTTATGCTTTTGGATTAATGGTTATATGAGAATGTGTGAGTATAAAAATGAAAAGTCCAGACCATGGATGTGGTATTGAAAGCCATCTCTCATCTTAACTCTAAGGGAGAGACTTATTTTTTCTTACTTTCTCCAAAACATGGAGAATTACTGCAAGAGTGGCAATAAAGCCATTGTAGTGATGAATAGGAAAAAAATTGATATGTAGAATGGCTTTCTTTCAACAATGTGTGTATGACAGCACATTTGCTTATTCTGTAAGGTGCTTGGAAGAACAAGGGTTGGTCTGGCAGAAAGCATTTTGTTGGTAGCAATGCTCATATTTTGGTGGTAGTAGTGGTAACAAGTCTCCTTGGAATTCCTGAGTCTTTAATTGTAGTCCTTGGCATGATGGCATGGTACAGCAATCCTTCCTAAAGCAAGTGTCTTCTGGTGACAGTGGAAGCATTCTCCAGTGTCAATGGGGCATACCGGATTTTCAGATTAAAAGGCCAGGTGGGAGTTACTAGAAATGAGAAGAGGGATTATCCCAGTAGAAATGACTCTGGGGTGGAGAGGAGATTTTGAAGGTGCCAAAATGTGTACTGAGAGTCATTTTGACTTTTAAAGTTAAAAGTGTTGTGGGATGCAAGATAATACATGCACAATTATTACAAAGCCTATAAATATGCATATAAAATATGCATCAACATTTTATCAAATGGTAAAATTTGACAGTGATTGCATGACAGAGTTGGAGTTATGTACCATTTTATTTTATCCATTTTTCAAATTTCTATAATATTGTTATATATAAAAAAGCATTTGATCCTAGGCGTAAAAGTGGGCAAAGGATATGAACAGACACTTCTCAAAAGAAGACATTTATGCAGCCAAAAAACACATGAAAAAATGCTCATCATCACTGGCCATCAGAGAAATGCAAATCAAAACCACAATGAGATACCATCTCACACCAGTTAGAATGGCCATCATTAAAAAATCAGGAAACAACAGGTGCTGGAGAGGATGTGGAGAAATAGGAACATTTTTACACTGTTGGTGGGACTGTAAACTAGTTCAACCATTGTGGAAGTCAGTGTGGCGATTCCTCAGGGATCTAGAACTAGAAATACCATTTGACCCAGCCATCCCTTTACTGGGTATATACCCAAAGGACTATAAATCATGCTGCTATAAAGACACACGCACACGTATGTTTATTGCGGCACTATTCACAATAGCAAAGACTTGGAACCAACCCAAATGTCCAACAATGATAGACTGAATTAAGAAAGTGTGGCACATATACGCCATGGAATACTATGCAGCCATAAAAAATGATGAGTTCATGTCCTTTGTAGGGACATGGATGAAACTGGAAAACATCATTCTCAGTAAACTATCGCAAGGACAAAAAACCAAACACCGCATGTTGTCACTCATAGGTGGGAATTGAACAATGAGAACTCATGGACACAGGAAGGGGAACATCACACTCCGGGGACTGTTGTGGGGTTGGGGGATGGGGGAGGGACAGCATTAGGAGATATACCTAATGCTAAATGACGAGTTAATGGGTGCAGGAAATCAACATGGCACATGGATACATATGTAACAAACCTGCACATTGTACACATGTACCCTAAAACCTAAAGTATAATAAAAAAAAAAAAAGAAATGCAGGAAAAAAAAAGAAGAGATAAAAAGGAATTATAAGCAGAAGAAGTAATATTTATGAAGACATTCGCAAAAACATTCGATCCTCCTAACAATCTCACAACATCTACATTAATGTCCATCTTGTGCTGATGAGAGAACAAATTCATCAAGGCTAATTCACTTTTTCTGAGGTTAAACATCTAGTGAGTTGGTAGGACAGGACTTCCAGCTCTAATATGTGAGACTCCAAGGACTGTGCTCTCATCACCACAGTGTTTGCCTTCCAGAAATAATATCTAGTAGACGGACCCAATAATCAAATATGTCAACATTTCATTTTTTATCGAGCAATTTTGATAATGTGTAGCCATAAACAAGGACGAGTTTGCCAGGAATCTGACAAATGTACCAAGGCCAATAACAAGGCTTCCAAATTCATTTTAATCAGGTGATACTCAACAAAATAAGCGAAGTCCAGTGGCCCTTACTTTTCATACAGTCTATAGAAGACTCCTGGTCATTTGCAAGTAACCATTGACTATCTTATTATATAGAAGACCTGTTTCAAAAATATTCCACATCTCAATGTATGACATATCAGTGTTATTCAATAAATATTATAATTAAATTGAATGAAGACAAATCCCTGCTTACTTAGCACCATGTTTATACACAGCAGTATTTTTAATTTATTTGCATTTTTAAAAATTCTACATTTAATGAAAAAATACTGGTTCACTGGATTTGGATTGGACTCGATTGGATTGATTTTTCCTCCTTTAGCTGGTACTTCTTTCATTCTGTAAATACTGCCAAAATTGTGCATGTGTTGGTGGAGGCTGGCTAAGCAAATTGAAGAATGAAGGGTACAGCCAGATAAAATAAAGTTTGCCTACACAGTTGAGGAGGGAAGTTTCCATATGCAACTCATGTAACATTTCTAGGTACATTTTATTCAGGACATTAACTGTCTCTGAGGTTATCAGGATTTGGCTCTTCCTCCTGATGTTCATCATGGAAAAAAGAGTTTGTTCCCTAAAAATAGAGGACTAAGGTGGTAGCCATGTAATTTGGGATTCCAGCCCAATATCACTTTTGATGAGAAACTGCTTCTATATAACACTACACAGACACTTTGGGAGAAATACAATGGTGTCCAGGGGCTCCAGCATTAACAGGTTATACCTGCTAAGCCTTTTATCCAAATCTTGTTCTCCATATCTGAGCACTGGTAGGAGGTTTCTTTACACAAGCCTCTGATTGTCTACTGCAAAGTCTGTTTTGAAGATTCAAATATCAAATAAATTGGAGTCTGTTCAACTGAAATGGCCAAATGTAGGTGCTGATTTCAGCCCTGATTAATTTTACATCAGCCATTGTTCTGGAGTTTTCCGCAAAGCAGCCCCTTCTCTCAGGTGTACTAGAATGATAAAGGTTTGTTTCCAACATTTCCTCCTAAGAAAGATCTTATATAGGTGATAAATTGGGTTAATTTTTAAAAGTATTTTATTATGGAAAATTTAATCATATACTAAAGTAGAAAAAATACCATAACATGTACTCACTCTCCTCCTCTATTCCTCCAATGGATTATTTTAAAGCAAATCTTGGACATCAAACCATTTTATCCATAACTACTTCAATAGATATCTCTAAAAGATAAGGATTCCTTTTGTAAAACGTAATAAAGAGACCATTCTCACAACTAAAAATGTAATAACAATTCTTTTATATCACCAAATATCCAGGTAGTGTCCATATCTGGCCGAATTTGATACAGGTTTTCCTTGACCTCATTTGTCTTGCAGATCCCTTTGGGGATTTTCTCTGACAAAGTCTAGGTCCAATAATGTATAATGAGATGGATAATTTCATTCTCCAGAAGTTCTTCACGGGGATTCCCTGTGATAACACACACACACACACACACACACACACACACACACACGAACACAGAGCATTTTTATGGCAGTGAAAATACCCTGTATGATACTAAAATGGTGGATACGTGTTCTTATACATTTGTCCTAACTCATAGAATCTACAACACCAAGATAATATAAACTATGAACTTTGAGTGATAATGTTGCATCACTGTAGGTTCATCAGTTCTATTAAATGTACAAATTTGTCAGGGATGTTGATAATGGGAGAGGCTACACATATAATAGAGCAGGAAGCATATGGGACATTTCTGTAACTTCTACTCAATTTTTCTGTGAACGTAAACTTCTCCTTAAAAAAAGCTAATGTCTTTGCAAAAAGCAGAGAGTAAATGCCTCCCAAGAGGTTTTGTGCCTTTGCTTCCACTGACAGCAAGAGCAAACTGCAGGACACAGAGCCTCCAGGATCTCTGTACATCTCTTGATACAGTTGGGCCAGTGACAGGGAGCATAGCCCTGCTGGTCATTCTGGAGTACAGCTTAGGCTTGCAGATTTAGCAAATTTAAAAAAAGACGCCCAGTCAAGTTGGAATTTCAGATAAACAGCAGATGATATTTTAGTACACATTTGTCACAAATATTGCATAAGATATATGCATATTAAAAATGTCTAAAAATGTAATTATTTATTTGAAATTCTAATTTAACTGTACAACCTATGTTTTATCTCACAAACCTATGACAGGTGGCAGAGTGGGTTTAGCACAGGGAAAGAAATAACTAGAAGAGCTCATGAGGCCATGGTTTCTTGCAGAGTTGAAAGTGCCTGTAGGAAATGAAAGGCCTGGGAGAAATGAAGACAGGAGATTTAAAGGTGTTTTGGGGTGAGGAATTATAGCTCTTTTAATGCTTTTTGAAATAAGTAAAATTTACAATTACTTTTTCAAGTGATTTTGGTTGTTGAACATTTACTTTGAATATGACACCACTCTAAAACGGAATCAAAATTCTGAATGTGTGCGGTTTCTTTTGTTTGTTTTTTGCCTCTCCAGAGTTGGGCTTCCTCAAAGTGGTTTGTGGGATAACCTTTTTTTTTTCTTTGCAGAATCAAGGTAGAGGAAGAAAGTATTCCGATATTTGCTTAGATACTCAACATGCTCTCATTCTCTTCAGCTCCCGCCACATTTCTAGTCTCTGTAAGAAACTTCTGTTTGTGTTTGTTATAAATTTTTATAGTATCCCAAATTTGTAAATGTTCTTAGGCACTTCTTAATTTTTAACATACATGGAACCTCTATAAATGGAAGCAGAAAAAAAAGAAATGTCTCTTAACTCCCTTCATCTTCTTAAGGACCTGCTTACTGGTAATGAAGAAAAATTAAATGTGATTTCTAAGTCCTTGTGTGCATAATATTGTATGGTTTGCAAAAGTCTTAGATGTAACTCTTCATTTGTATAGTATTTGACAGTTCACAAAGCCTTTTCACATCGGGTTCAGTATCTCATTTGGTTTCCACAATAGTTCAATTGGGTAAGCATAGCACAGATGCACAGATTAAGAAGTTAAACCACTTGCTGTTGGTTATACAGCTAGTGGGTGGCAGATTCCAGACAACGATCCAGTTGTTTGCTTCCTAGTTGTTTTCCCCATGATGCCACACTTACTCGGGTTACAGGATTTTAAAGAAGTACATTTAATACACACATTCTGACTCGCACTCCATTTGACATTTTGTTGTTGTTTAATTGCAGCTTATTTTTTCCTGTTATTTTAAAGACTTCCTTTCCAATCAGAAAGCCATTTCCAAAAAAAAAAATTTCATAAAACTCAATACATCACAGGCAAAGCATTTGCTAGCCTCTTTGCTATTTCTTTTGGAATATATTTTTCAGGCCTTTGCTTCATTATGAAATATCAAGCCAATTGCTGAATGCCATTCAAAATGAAAAAGATCATCATTTTTTCTCACTCTGCTATCTTCAGAATAATTGGAAGCAAAAATGATGCAGGAATTGAAATAACTTATCTAAGGAATGCACCTGTTTTTCATATTTTAATGTCATTTATGACTCTTTAGAAAGAGTGAAAAGCAACTTCACCAATGCAATGGGTGTTCTTCCAGAGCAATTTTTTTTTTTTTTTAGTTCAGGTAACAGGGTTTTAAGGCAATAAAAAATTAACATAAAATCCTCTTGAAGAAATGATGGAATTTTTCCAAAGAGCTAATTTTTGCCTTTAAAATTCTTTTGATATTTGCATTTCAATATGAATTCCCACTGGAGTGTTAAAAGCTAGTGAGTAAGGATTCCAGCTCATGGCAGTGAGTCTCTGGTTCACAGAGTTTCAGAACATCATCTGTCACTGCCAGGAAAGAGACAGTTTCTTAGAAGCTGGTACATAAACCTAGGTTTAGAGCTCTCTGAGTCATTATCCACTGACTTAAGGCTAACCTCTGGATAGAGAGGAAAAGGTTCACTTGTTATTTTGTTTCCAGTCAGTGGGGATAGGGATAGGATAGTTAAGAGCTGCCACAGAATTAATATACATTAATGGTAGTTGATTGGGATGGATGAAATGTAGCAGAAGTACATTGTGTAGTGTGAGTTAATGATATTGAGTATGGTACTAACCAAACACTGGATTCCGATTTGTAACTTTATGTATTTATTTAATTGTCAGATAAAATTGTATATACAACATTATGTTCCAAAATATATGGACATTGCAGGATGGATAAATCAAGTAATTAACATGTGCAATTTTTCACGCAGTTGTCATTTTTATGGTGAGAAAATATACTGTTAGCATTTTCAAGAATACAATATATTTTTATTAACTATAGTCACAATGTAGTACAATACATTGCTTGAACTTATTCCTGCTATCCAAGTGAAATTTCATAATCTTTGATCAACATCTTCCCATTAATATCATGGTGGGGAGGGGCAAAGAGCACTCTTAAATCCCTGTCTTAGCTGTATAGTGAATAGTAGTCTTGACTGCCTCTGGTGGCGGATAAATAGGCCTCAATTTCCTTGGAAAGGCATATTCTTTAAATGAATTCCTAGCTTAAAATTTGTCTTCAGTCCTATATTGAAACATCCATTTAGTAAACAGGATGTTATCAAGGAAAGAAACAAAATATAATATTCCTTTCCTTATTATTGAAAGGATAATAGTGATGCCCAATATGTCATGAATAGAGGAGGAAATTGGATTCTATTCTTAATTGTTAATGACTAAACTTCACAAAAATACTTAGTTTCCATTATACTTTCTTCTGTGTTAATTGTGGAAACAATGGGGTAAGTCGTCCTGTAGAAACCAATTATCTTACATGACACCTCTTAATTCTGTAATTTATTGATCCTCATGAAGTTGAGAATTTGAAACCAAGTTTGGCAGTAAGCAGTTAATTAAAATTATCTTAGCTTAATGGCAATGTGAATAACTTTGAAATCGTCAAGAATAGAATATGCAAACATCACAACTAGATATAGATGTTTACCTGACTTTACAGACTAAGTTCACTGGTAACTCTGTTTTATTGAGCACTACTATGTGTCATGCACTGCTCTGACTGTCTCTATACATACAAGCTTGGAAGTGAGAGGAAGAATAAAAATTATCTGCTTGAATTCATTTGAACAAACTATGTGAAAGAAGAGCAAGGAAGATGAATTCTGTCAAAAAGCAAGGTGATTTGCGAATCACCAGTTGCACCCAATCAGTCAGCTGTTACTTGACTATTTTCAAAACGACTGAATGCAACCAACTGACTTAAAAATCACTAACACTCTGACTAAAGGTGAACTGATTGGTATAAATATAGCCTATTTTCCTTCTTTACATTGTTCTCTTACAGTCCAAACAGAACAAGAAAAAAACATTTAGACCAGATTACATCATATAAAATTAGGGTTAGTTTGCAAAGTGGAAAAGTGGTTTTTAAGACTCACTGATTAAAAAGCAAACATTCCTAAGTGTAAAACAAAGTTTCTGATGACTTCTAGAACATGTATACAATACATAAGTATTTTATCTTAATAAGGAATTTGTAATGAAGCTTAAATGCTTCATTACATTTGATTTTGCTTATTTTAAAATTATTATTTTTCTGTTGAAATACTGGAGTGCATGTGTAGAAATGAGAATATTTCCCCAAGTAACCTAACAATTACAGATTTAGGTCCTACTTTTGAGCTTAACACTCTGCTAGCCACTGTATACTGGAGAGTTTTCCTTTGCTTTCTTTTCTTTCTTTTCTTTTCTTCTTTCTTCTTCTTCTTTTTTTTTTTTTCACAGAATCTCACTCTGTCGCCCAGGCTGGATTATAGTGGTGTGATCTCGGCTCACTGCAACCTCCGCCTCCCAGGTTCAAGCGATTCTCCTGCCTCAGCCTCCCAAGTAGCTGGGACTACAGTCATGCGCCACCATGTCCAGCTAATTTTTTTTTTTTTTTGGTATTTTTAGTAGAGATGGGGTTTTGCCATGTTGGCCAGGCTGGTCTCGAACTCCTGACCTCAAGTGATCCGCCTGTCTCAGCCTCCCAAAGTGCTGGGATTACAGGTATGAGCCACTGAGCTAGACCAAAGTTAATTTTCTTTATTGGTACTTTGCAATGACCAGTTAAGTGAAGTATGTAGGCTTATATTTATTATAATGTTTTTCAGATAATGAAGAGAGAGAGAGAAAGAGAGAGAGAGAGAAGGAGAGAATGATCACCATTTCATTTAATAGGGAAAAGATAGGTAATTAAACTTGAAAGTAGTTTTTTTTTTCTTTTAACTGTTTTTAGTTCCTTTTTGAGAATGAAGGATTAAGTGTCCACAGGTAATTATCCTAACAGATATCTGTCATATATCTTACTGGGAAGAGCTCCTTGGAGTGAATCCTGGAGTTGAGTGTCAAAGAGGACCTGGGATCCATCCATACTAGAAAAGAGTACAGAATATTAGTTTGTCAAAGGGCATTTAAAACTTGTCTTCTTTAATTCATTTCACAGTTAGGAAAATTGAGGTCCAAGGAGAAAATAAAATGTGTATGATATCATCCAGTCAGTTAGTTAATTAGTTAGGAGAGTCGGGCTAAAATCCGAGTCTCTAATCCCTAGTTCAGTACTTTTTCACCCAACATATGGTACCCATGGTGGTAAAATCCAGATATGTCTGACCAGTGTGCTGAACTCTTCTGGCTTTTTGAGGAAATGAGATCATGCATCTTTGATTTATCACCTCTGTAAATTATTTGCTCCTTAAGAACTCTCATATGTTAATTAGTCTAATGTAGCCATGCCACAATATACATATATTTCATGAAGTCATGTTGCGCACCATAAACATGTATAGTTTGTACTTGTCAGTTAAAAAAGATTTCCTCAAATGGTACACATTTTTACATTTAGAATGACTGCGCGCTTGCTGTGTGCTAGGTCAGAAGTTATTGGAATGAAAAAATGCTAGAAAACGATGAAAAAGGAACAATCTCAATCTTTGAAAGAGAAACCTCTTGTATTCCTTTGAGTTATGGCATAAATTCCTTTAGAATTTATCAACAGGAGGAAGTAAACACTTGAGAAATCTTCTACTCTCAGTCTCTTCTGTCATAGTTGTTCACAAGGAAAATCTGATCCTAAATTTCTAGACATTCCTCCAGATTACCCAAGAACCAGTAACAGTCTTTGTGCTCTTCTAGATGTCAGGAGAACAAGTCCTTCAACTTTCCAACTAAAGTTTTTCAGCAATAGAGAAGAAATAGAATAACTCACTCTGATGAGCATCAACTAAGTGCTTTTTCTGTAGGTAATTGGCTTCCTGGAAGGTGAATCGGCACTCATTTAGCAATCCAAGGCTAAGTGGGTCTTGGCCAAGGGAAAATAAAATGTATCACATTTAGTGCTAAATTAAAGACAGGATCCACAAGCTGAGAACCCACATGAATCAGAAACATGAATCACAAAGCCTGTTCAGTTTATGGCAAATTGGCCCTGAAGACAAATAAAAAATCAATCATTAATTTTCACACTCTGCTTTTGATAGACTTTCTCATTTCAAGGCAATTGCTATTATAATAACAATAATGGCACCTTATAATTTTACTTTGCAAAGTGCTTTTCTGTCTACTCCTCATAATTCTAATTTCTCTAAGTTCAGAGGGGAAAAATATGACTTTTTATAACTGATGCAAAATGACAATTCAAAGGAAATTCAAAGAGATACTAAAGCTCCAATTATATAGTGCCTAGCATAGAGTGATTATGTTTGAACCAGTATGGATAACATTTATCAGAAGCCAGAATTTTTTATGGGTTGTTTGGTGTGGTGCTGGCTCAGAAAAGGTGATGCTTTCATCCTGTGAATTATGTTACAGCAGGTTAAAAGTAACTTGTGTGCTTGTCCGTGATGTATCAGTTCAACAGCAAGCAATAACTGACTACCTTCTGGTTGGTTGTCACATATGCTAAACTCTGAAGATTCAAAGTTGAGTAAGACATTGGCCATGCCTTAGAGAGAGGAAGGATATTCTTGGTAGAAGGAATAGCAGATGCAGAGGTCCAGAGATACAAACAATCATGGTTTGTCTGGGGAAATACAAGAGTTTGTTATGGGCAGATCATAGAGTAAAAGGGGGGTGAAGGGAGTGAGGAAGTAACAGAAGATGAGGATAGGACCACACGATAGAGAGGCTTATGGGCTATGCTAAGGCGCACAGACCTGAAGCCTAAAGAATAATGAGCATCATTAAGGGATGTTAATATAGAGGGTGACATGAATTGATTTCTTTTGCAGAAAGATCACTCGAGTGACTTATGGTTGATGGATCAGAGTTAACCCAATATTGGAGGTTATGGTAGTAATCCACTCAAGAGATGAAGACTTGGGCTTTGACAATAGAATTGGAGATGAAAAGGAAAGGATAGATTTGATGACCTTGACAGGTAAAATCAGAAATTATTGATGATTGAATGGGAGGGGTGAGGGAAAAGGAGATGTCAGAGTATCAAGGTGATCCAGTGGGTGATACTATATCCAAATATCAGCTCTTCATCTTACTCCCAAACTCGTTTCTACCACAGTCTGCCCTGTCTCAGTAAATGACAATTCCATCTTTTCAGTTACTCAGCCCCAAAACATGAACTCATCCTTGAGTTTTCTCATTCTCTCATGTTCTACAGCCCATCTGACAATAAATTTGGTTCCACCTTCAAAACATATACAGAATATGACCATTTCTCACCAACTGCACTGCTGCTACCCTGTTTCAAGCCATCATCATCTCTCATCTGGACTATTACAACAGTCCTCTGTCTAGTTTCCTTGTACTCATTCTCACCTCACAGCATATTCTCCGATAAATTATCCAGACTGATTTATTTAAATATAAGTCAATCTAATCAGAGCATTATTTCTAATTACCAGGTTACAAAAATACATGAAGAAACACAACAAATGACACAAGGAAACAATCAGACAAAGCTTTCCAGGATAACTGGTTCAGGCTCTTCAATAAGTTAATGCCATAGGGAGAAAAAATGCGAGCTGGAGTACTGTTCTGCATTAAAAGGTATGTGAGAAGCAAAGCAATCAAGTCGATACAGGGTCCTTGATTTGATTCTGGTTTAAACAAAACCACTATAAAAGAAATTATGGGGATGATTAGGGAAATATAAATATCAAGTAGGAATTAGAGTTATTAGTTTTGGTAGTTGTGATAATTATGCAGAAAAATATTTTACTTAGATATACACAGAAGTATTTTGGGATTAAATATCATGATATCTACACTTTAAAATACTTCAACAAAATATACGTGAAGAAATACACTATGGCATAACGTTAACATGTTACTTCTAGCATAATGGATGTTTATTATGCTATCATTTAAACTTTTCTTTATATTTTAAATTTTTTTATGTCAATAAAAGTAGACCATATCTGGATACTCCTCTTCTCAAAATTCCTCCAATGGCTTCCCATACCACTAAGAATACAATTCAATCCTTTTACAATGATCTAAACCTCTCTCTCTCTTTGATTTCATCTTCTACCACTCTCTCCCTCATTCACCGTTCCAAGAAGACAGCTATCCTTGCCAAGTACATCCCTTCCTCTGGGCCTTTGTGCCTGTTTTTCTAACTGCCTGGATTATTTTTGTCTCGGATATCCACATAACTCATAGTTTCACGTTATTCAGATTTCTATTTCCCTCATTAGTGAAGCCTTTCTGGACCATCCTTTACAAAATATCACCCCTTCCATCCACTCTTTCTGTGCCCTTACCTTGCTTTATTTTTCTTCTTGACATTTATCACTACCTGACATATAATATTTGTATTTTCATTGTCTGCCTCTCCCCACCCCACACAAGCAGAAACTTGAATGTAAGCTAAATATTAGCAAAAGCTTGCCTGTTTTTTTATTGCTTTCTGCCATGCATGGGTAGTGATGAAATAAATCTTTTTTGAATGAAATTAGTAAGTAAAGGTGTTTTGGTGGAAAGGCTAAGTTAAGTTTAGGGCATGTACAGTTTGAGAAACTGTAGCATATTTAAGTGGAAATGTCTTGTTCTCTATTTAGCTTGGAGAAGTTGTGGTTTTAGATTTTGTGATGAGAAGATAAATAATTTTGCATCGGTAGTATCTACTTATTTTCATTGAAGAAGGGAGTAATGTCATCAACTAAAAATGGAACAAAGATTAAAATTAAAATCATGGAAGCTCATGTCTTCTCATTCTATGTACTTTCTTAAGTGATGAAAAGTGAAGAAAGACAGAAAGTCCCCTGAGAAAAAGAATATTTAAGGGGCAAAAAGACCAAGAGGAGGACATTTAAAAAACAAGAAAATGTGATTATAAAAAAGGGAAGACAACCAGGATAATCTAGGTATTATGCAAACTAAGAAATATAATAATTTTTAATAGGATATCAGATACCAAATGCCCTAGTATTGGCCATGTAAAATAAAGACATATGAAGACATTTGTTGTCATATGAAGGCAAAGGTGAAAGGTGAATTGGGGTGTTGGATCCTTAATTTCAGGAAAGAATAAGAGATACAGAAATAAATATTCAATTTAGGATACTTTTTAAAAGAAGTTTTCCTGAGAAGGAAAGAAAAAAGTAACTTGGGCAGAGGGGCTGTATACAGTGCTAAAGGAGTGACTTTTCTTTAGAATTAGAAGACATTCGAACATATTTTAATGCTGAGGGTGATAACACAATAGAGAGAATTAAATTGACAATCAAATACTAAGAGAAAATATACGAAGAAACGAGCTTTAGGAAGAAACAACAGAGAGGGCCCAAGTGAAGGGCTCACTAGGAAGAAAGACATGATTGTCTATACAATGGGAAAGAAGAATGGACGGGTACAGAGAGAAATCTGTAGGTAGAATACTGGTAAGATAAAGGATTTCATCCTAATTGATTCAATATTAATGTTATAGGAGTTTTTGAAAGTGAGGGAATTTGCAATTAGGTAGATAACTTGAGTAGAGAAGCCAAGATTTGGAACAGTTATTGTGAGAAATAGGGATGAACTAAAAATAAGTGAAGATATTGATAAGTGCTATGAAGGATCCAACTGAAGTAAGAAATCATAGATTTGTAAAATCATTTGTACAAGGTTTTCTTTAGCAGTGCTCAGCTTTCTGGTTATAAAATTGAGGAGAGCAGACTGTATACTGAGAATTTGTGAGGCAGGTACTGAAGCAGGGGCAGTATTGCATTGTGGTTATTTGTAAAGGTTTTAGTCACAGACCAGGCTTTGAGTTCTGGCCCTGCTAAGTGTATGAGCTCGGGCAATTTACATATCCTCCTGAACACTTAAGTTCCTCAACCTTAAAATAGGGGTAATAATAGTAACTATTTCATGGGGTTAGAAAAATTAGATGAATCACTGCAAATTCCCTGATACTTAGTATGCCTTCAATAAATGTTATCTAAACACAGAAGAAAAATAAAACAGGGATGGGAGGAAGTTGAAAGAGCTGGTGAGACAGAAATGCATGTTATTGACCATGGGCTCCAGGCAGCATTGGGAACAAAATGAGACTTTGGTGGGGGGGAGTTGTAAATTAGAGGCAAATGAAGGAGTCATGGATATGGAGTCTTTTATTGAGGCTGAAGAACAGTTGTAAAGGGAGTGAGAGAACTGTACAATAGATAACTCTTTGAGACTGGTATTGACATTTCCAATTTTTAAAAATTAAATATTTATTAGTAGTTACAAAGTCTAGGGTAAGGTCCTACAGGCAATTGCCTGAAGTAAAAAGAAGTTGAAAGGCACTAACATAAGAAGATGCAAAAGGTTTTTTTGTTTGTTTGTTTTCCTTTTTTGAGACAGGGTCTCACTTTGCCACCCAGGCTGGAGTGCAGTGGCAAGATCATGGCTCACTGCAGTCTCAACCTCCCGGGCTCAGGTGATCCTCCCATCTCAGCTTCCCGAGTAGCTAGGACTACAGGTGCATGCCACCACGGCCAGCTAATTTTTGTATTTTTTGTAGAGACGAGGTTTCACCATGTTTGCCCAGGCTGATCTCGAACTCCTGAGCTCAAGCGATCTGCCTGCCTTGGCTTCCTAAAGTGCTGGGAATACAGGCACGAGCTACCACACCTGGCTAGGATGCAAAAGTTTGGGGTTGGGTGTTGAAATTGCCCAAAACTCATGGGAGAATAAAGGTGGAGAGATGCTAAAGCCTTCGATGGCTACAGACTGTGTATTAATTTCCAGTGACTGGTGTAACAAATTGTCACAAATTGGTAGCTTAAAATAAAAGAAATTTTATCTATCTTGGATCAGAGTTCAGAAGTCTGTAATCAAGGTTTCTCCAGGGCTGCGCTTCCAACGATGACCCTAGGAGAAAACACTTTCTTGCCACTTTAAGTTTTGGTGGCTCCAGGTATTCTTTTCCTTGTGACTGCTTAACTCCAATCTCTGCCTCTATGTTCACATGGCCTTTTTCTTCTTTTCCCTGTGTGTCTCCTTTGTGTGTCTCATATAAAGGCATTGTCATTGGATTTAGAGTCCATGTGGATAATCAAGGATGATCTCATACAGAGATTCTTAATTACAGCTGTACAGACACTTTTCCCAAATAAAGTCACATTCTCAGTTTCCAGGGGTTGAGACATGGACATATATTTTTGGGGGCCAACATTCAACCCACAACAGGCAGTGATTTGACAGTTAAAACATTGATGGCTAAATGTCTAACTACATTTCATCTCTCAGATCCTATAGACACATGTTACAGTTAGTAGAGTTCAAACATAACATTAATCTCTGTTGATGATGCAAGAACTTTACTTTATCAAATACTTTCTAGCTTTCATTAATGGGGACAACATACTTAAGAATAGTGGTAATATTAAACCGCCTAGTCATGGTAGGTAATTAACAAAAAATCTATTACATATATCTGTGGCAATTCTCATTGATTCCTGGGTCCAATGGATCCAGTTATCTTGTCTAAGAGTACTTAAAATATTTTCACATTATTTTGTTATTTGTCAGCTAAATAATGAAGGGATGAACAAATGTGGCCTGTGAGAATGCTGTGGTCAAGGGTAGCGGGTAGATCAACTGGGGAGTAAAGGGAGCAAGAAAAGATAGGCTGAGGTTGGGGCTACTATCTCAGTCCAACTTCAGTCCCCTGGAACCAAGGTGTACACCCTCCTTATTTGGTCCTGAAGTTGGAATTTGATAGGTGGATTAAACTGGACTTTAGGGTATATTGCCCCATTTGTGGAAGGTCACCAGAGTTTGTTCTATCACCTTGAGTTCTATTTTTCTGGAGTGATGAATAATCATTTAATGAAGGAATGATCCAGTTCATGTTACCTAAATTCTCACTAGACTTGATGAATCAGACATCATGAATGAATGATCCAGCTCATTTTACCTAAATTCTCACTAGACTTGTTGATGAATCAGACATTGAATCTATTAATTTAAAATGATAAGTAAAAGTTACAAGGAAATCTGAAATGTCCCTTCTGTTCAATAAGCCCAATCTTCTCCCAGAAGGGAGATCACAAGATCTAAATGTGGCTTGATGAGAATGGTGGACTGGTTGAGGGAGGGCATGGAAAGGTCATAAACTCTGTTAACGAAGGAATGTCCCATCCACTCTATGCACACCAAACCAAGTATTAAGTGTTCAAGTCACTGTCTTTCTGGACATATCTGAAGAAGCTGGCAAGGGCCAATTCCAATTCTCATTTTTCTAGACTCTGACATGACTGCCCTTCAATTTATCTTGTCATTACATTATCCTTCCTACTTTAATAGATTTGCAGAACCTTTTATAACTTCCAAGTTGATAACTTATTTCATGCTGATTGCATTTAAGGTTGGCTGCTTCCTAGGAAGACACTTTATTCTTGTTAGTAATATGTCACCCTGCTGGATGGGTAACTTTAGGGAAGGCTTTCAGTAGCCAGCTGCTTTCATTCACAGGCAAGTTTTAATCCGAAAAGATCCCATTTCAAATGCTTTTCTTTTTCATCCTTTTTATTCTTTCATGTCCACCTTGGTTCCACATCATCTTAGCTACTTTCATCCTTCTGGAGAATATTCATAAACCAAATATACACAACTAGGATGTCTACTGCTCATGATATGCAATTTTCCATAGAGGTAATTGTTTACACTTTTCTTTCATATGCAAAAACATAAAACATACAAGTTATAACATATAAAATATAGAAGTTCAAATGTTCCAGTGAATCTTTACTAGATAACTTTCATGGAGACAATCTTTTTGTGGATTGCACAGCAATTAACACCAAATCATCATATTAGAGATGGCCTCATAAAATTCCTTCATTCTGTGTTGAATAGAACAAATCAATAAATGTTATGCTTCTTTTCCAAGATTTTCCAGTGAGGCCAGTTGTAATTCAGGATAAACAAGAGAGCATCTAGGGCAGTTAACTAGGGGGGGAACTTGTAACTTCCACATCTCAAATCAGGGCTATTTAAATTTATCTGGAAATTTAATGCTTGATCAATGTTTGCTAGTGAACATATAGTTATTAGAAAAAGAATCATACTATCAGTTATGTTGAATGTGGCAATTCTTAACACATTCAATCTTACTTTTGAAGAAATCTTAAAGAAAGCAGGTGAAAGGGGAAGATGGGCTAACATACGCATTATATATCTTCTTGTTGCATTGGAAACAAATGTGCACACGTCTAATTACGTGCAAACAATAAATAAAGATCATCTGTGCAGGCTACATGGACTTCTGCACAGATCCTATATTTAGGAAGAAAGAGTAAAGGTAACCACTTTGCTCCAGGTGTATAGAAAAGAGCTTTGTGAAGATAAATTTTAATAGAACCATTCATCAAGGCTGTGCTTGCTAAGTGCCACAATAGATGATTTCACTAAACTATATAAATCAAGACAGCATTTCACTTTTTTTTTTAACTGAATGGAAGAAAAGGCTGGCTTTTTCATATGATTATTTTCATTTTGTATACTCTAGTTTATATTATTAACCAACACTGAAGCCCACTTGCTACCAGCAGAGGGAGCGCAAAGACAAGTTGCGAAGCTGCAGCAATATGCAGGAGAATGAAGGCTTTTTTGGGGGGTGTAGGGTAGGGGCTGGAGGTATGAGATTGCTCAAGAATGTACATCACTCAAGAAAAAGATAGCCACAAAAATAATTGCCAAAAAGTGCATAGATTACATAAATGAAGCCAAGTTTGGGAATCTATTGAAAGGGTCGTTTTTCAACACCCACATTTACCCCTCCTACTTCATCTACTGATTAAAATGAATTTAACAAGTTAATCATTACATCCTTTTCTTAACAAATGGAAGGAGTACCTAAGCAATTTTGGAAACTTTCTAGTTTATTCTTCTAACCATTGCTGAAAACAATCTTAAAATATCTGCACTTAGAGAGTCCAATTAATTATTTTTAAATTAAAGTTGATTTTATTACACAGTGATTTGCCATCCGTCTTTTAATGGTCATGTTTAATAATCCTCTTTATTTTAAGAGGCTTTTTTTCCTGCATATACATTTGCACGAGCTTAATTCAAACAAACTCTGTGACAATATGTACACAGAGATCTAATTTGAGCCATTGTTTTGTGAACAGTTTGGTGTCTACTATAATCTGAATGTTTGTGCCTCCCAAAATTCATATGGTGATACTTAATCCCCAAGGCAGTAGTATTAAGATATTTAACCTTTGGAAGGTAATTAGGTCATCAAGGCAGAGCCCTCCTGAATTGGATTAGTGCCTTTATAAAAGAGGCCTGAAGGAGGCTGTTTGCTTTTCTGCCATGTGAGGACACATGGAAGGTACCATCTATGAGGAATGAGTCCTCACCAGGTATCAAATCTCCTGAAGCCTTGATGTTGGACTTTCCAGCCTCCAGAACTGTGAGCAATATATTTTTGTTTATAAATGACCCAGTCCAAAGCATTTCGTTATAGCAGCCCCAAAGGACTAAGACAGTGTCCCACCTATATTCATGTATCAATTTATCCAACATATATTTATTGAAGACCTATGATATACTGGATACAATGGACCCACTAGGGAATATGACAAAGAAACTTACAGTCTACTGGGTTAACAGGCAATAACCGATCAAACAAATAATATAATGTCAGAGAAATGCCATGAAGAAATTATGAGGATAATGCGAAAGAGTGACTGGATGGGAGAGGGGGCATATCTCTCAGAGATGATAATATTAACCCAGAGATCTAAATAAGGAGAAGGCCATAAAAGGATCTAGCTGTGTTTAGCAAACTTTTTTCTTAAAGGGCTTGTGAGTCCTAGGATATTTGTCTCAACTTCTCAACTCTGCCACAAAAACAGCCGCAGTCAGTAGTAAATGAATGAGCATAGCTATGTTACAATAAAACTTTATTTACAAAAATAGATCCATGAAAGGGGAAACATCTTTCAGGCAAAGGGAACAGAAATATTAAAAGTCCTAAATCAGGAATAAGCTTGGCATTTTATAGGAACAAAAAGTCTAGTATGACTGGAGAATAATAAGCAAGGAAAGAATGAGACCAGCATATGTCAGAGAGATAAATACTGGGCAGGTCAGCTTATAGTTTGTGGTAAGTTGTTTGAACTTTGTTCTAAGTATGAAAGGATACTTTTGGAGAATATTAAGCAGGTGATTATTAACATAATTATTAACATAATCTGATGTGCATTTTAAAAGATGAACTCTGACTGTTGTGTGGAAAGTAGATTTTAGGGAGGAAGAGTAGAAGTCAAAGAATAGTTACTAGTTGGTCCTAATGAGAGGTGATGGCAGATTTGATTAAGATAATAATCAAAGTAGAGATAGGAATGGAGATAGCAGTGGATGGACTCAGTGTGTGTGTTGGAGGTATAATCAATAGGAATCACTGATGCACAAGAAAGATAAAGAGGGAAATCCAGAGTTTTTAACTTGAGCCTCTAGGTAAATGGCGATACAATTTACTGAGTTGGGAGAGATTAAAAGAGAAGCAGTATTTGGGGGCAAGACAGAAACCATAAGTACTCTTTTGAACATAAGAAACTTACAGTTGCCTATTAGATATTCAAAGAGGCAACTGGAGATATGAGACTGGAGCATGGAGCATATGGCAAGTCTAGCAATATAACTTTAGGGGTCATTTATTAACAGAAAGTATCAAGTCTAAACGTATAATTTTTCAAGTCATTAGTTAATAGATAATATCAATACCATTTAGTTCAATGTGCTCACCTAGGGACAGTGTATTGGACAGAGGAGATAAATGAAGATTGGTACCAAGCCTTGAGGTCCTCAATATTTAGAGTTTGAACAGAGAAGCATCATCAAAGGAAACTGCTTTCCTCATTGGCCATGAGGAAGAGTAGGAGAGTGTACCCTTCCTGGAATTGAATGGAGAAGTGTCCCAAGATGAGAGAGTAGCCAATAACCAATAGCGGTCAGTCAGTTCCAGCTACCGGCCAAGAAGGTAGCAAGCAGGGAAGCTGAAACCAGAGGACAAAACCTGTTACTGTTCCTCTTAAGTGGGAAAAATGTATAGTGTATCTAAGCACCAAATGATCGCGCCACTTTAAAAACATGTATTAATTTGAACACTTTGGAAGCTGCGTTGTACACTCAACCTATGATGATCTATTCTAAATATCCTAATTGTTTTCACATTTTTACCACAATGACAAGGAGCAGTTCTTTTTTTTTTTTTTTTTGAGACGGAGTCTTGCTCTGTCACCCAGGCTGGAGTGCACTGGCGCTCTCGGCTCACTGCAAGCTCCACCTCCCGGGTTCACACCATTCTCCTGCCTCAGCCTCTCCAAGTAGCTGGGACTACAGGCGCCCGCCACCACACCCGGCTAATTTTTTTGTATTTTTAGTAGAGACGGGGTTTCACCGTGGTCTCGATCTCCTGACCTCGTGATCCGCCCGCCTCAGCCTCCCAAAATGCTGGGATTACAAGCGTGAGCCACCGCGCCCGGCCAGGAGCAGTTCTTTAATTAGAGTATTTCCAGCGCTGTTTACTTCTGTTCTGGCCCCATCTTATCCAGTTTGCTTCTCAGTTTTCCAGTACCAATTCTAACGTAAAATGAAATAACATGAACCGTGATTTCCAAAGCTAAGTGCTGGACTATTTGATGCTTCAATTTCTTGAATAAATGAAAAAAGGCAATAGGAGATCCACAACAGGCATCAGAGAGATCCTTGGCAAAAAAGGAACATTATTCTGGGTGTATGAAGAGACACACAAAAAAAGACAGACCTGTTATTTTCCTGGCATCAGGAAAGATGCTCTTGGCAATGGTGAAGAGCCATGGTTGTCTCTGAGAATACCAGTCTCAGTGTCTTTACTGTTGCTATGAGGTTCTGCTAATTGACACTTGCCTTTGCCTCCATATTGAATGGAATCACTGTGTCTGAGAAAAGAAAGCTGTCTAGTGCTCAAAAGAAATAATAAACTAGATGAAACAGAGAAATAGACAGTTGTTTGCAAAAGTTATGTTTATGAGGGGAAAAATCTAACAATGATTTAAGTATTTTGGACTTTTCTATTCACATAAGATTGCTTTGAACGTTCATGTGTAAGTTTTTTTGTGAACACATGCTTGTGGTTCTGTTGGATATAATAGTAAGAGTGGAATTGCTGAGTCACGTGGTAACCTTATGTTTAACTGTTTGAGGGACTGCCAAACTGTTTTCCACAGGGGCTGTAGCATTGGACATTCCTGTCATCAATCTATGGGGATCCCAATTTCTCCAATTTCTGATCAACACTTCTTATTTTTCCATTTTTGATAATGATGGTGATGAATCCCATCCTAATGAGTGTGAAATGATCAGAGGAGCAATCTGGCCTAGTGACAGTCCAGAGAACCTTTTGATTTTATGGTTTTCATTTATATTTCCTGTTGACTACTGATGTTGAGCATCTCTTCATGTGCTTATTGACTATTTGTATATCTTCTTAAAAATCTCTATTCAAATTTTTTGGTACATTTTAACAGGGTTGTTTATATTATTCTTGTTGAGTTTTAAGAGTTCTTTATGTATTCTGGATACTAGACCCTTGTTAGGTAAATATTTTGCAAATATTTTCTCCCTTTTTTTTTTTTTTTTTTTTTTTTTTTTTGAGATGGAGTTTCGCTCTTATTGCCCAGGCTGGAGTGCAATGGTGCCATCTCAGCTAACCACAACTTCCGCCTCCCGGGTTCAAGCAATTCTCCTGCCTCAGCCTCCTGAGTAGCTAGGATTACAAGCATGCATCACCATGCCCAGCTAATTTTGTATTTTTAGTAGAGATGGGGCTTCTCCATGTTGGTCAGGCTGGTCTCAAACTCCTGACCTCAGGTGATCTGCCTGCCTCAGCCTCCCAAAGTGCTAGGATTACAGGTGTGAGCCACCGCATCTGGCCTGTTTTCTCTCATTTTGTAGGCTGCATTTTTACTTTCTTAATAGTGTCATTTTGAAGTGCAAGTTTTGAAAAATTTGAGAAAGTCCATTTTACTTATTTTTTCTTTTGTTACTTGCCCTTTTGTTGTCATATCTAAGAAACTGTTGCCAAATTTTAGGTCAAAAGATTTACTAATATGTTTTCTTCTAAAAGATTTATAGTTTCAGCTCTTACATTTGAGTCTTTGATATATTTTGAGTTAATTTTATATATGGTGTAAGGCAGGTGTCCAAATTCATTCTTTTGCATATGGATATTCAGTTATCCCAGAGCCATTTGTTGAAAAGACTATTATTTCCCTCACTAAGTGGTCTCCAGACCCTGGTCATAATCAATTGACTATAGATGAATGGGTTTATTTCTGGACTTTCAATTCTACTCCATTGATCTATATGTCTATTCTTATGCCAGTGCCACAGTATTTTGATCATTACAATGAACTGTAGCTCTAGCTTTGTAGTAAGTTTTGAAATCAGGAAATGTGAATCTTCTGACTTTATTCTTCTTGTTCAGAATTGTTTTGCTTATTCAGTGTCCCTTAAATTTCCCCAGGAATTTTAGAATCAGTTTGTCCATTTTGCATTCCCACCAACAGTGTGCAAGGGGTTCAATTTCTTCATCTCCTAATCAACTGTTGTTGTCTATTTCTTTGATAATAGCCATTCTGACAGGAGTAAGGTGATAGCTCATTGTGGTTTTGAATTGCATTTCCCTTATGATTATTGATGCTGAGAATTTTCTTATATACCTGTTACCCATTTTTATGGGCTATGAAACATTTTGGAAAAATGAAGGTAAACAACTGTTTTTGAACATCTAGAATTTAAGGCTTTAATAAAATCAGAAAATACTAGGAAAATAAGTCACTAGTACATCTTGTATTCCTTAGCCTATTTTTAAATCAGGTTATTAGGTTTTTTTACTATTGAGTTGTATGAGTTCTTTATATATTTTGAAGACTGACACCTTATTAGATATATGACATACAAATATTTTATTCCATTCCATAGGGTGCCTTTTCACCATGTTGATTGTTTTCTTTGCTGTGCAGAAGCTTTTTAGTTTGATGTAGTCCCATTTGTTTATTTTGTTGCCAGTTGTTTTTGCTGTCACATCCATGAAATTATAGTCAAGACTAATGTCATGAAGCTTTTCCTTGAGTTTTCTTCTAGTTTTATAATTTCAGGTCTTAATATTTAAGTAGTTAATCCATTTTGAGTTGATTTTTGTGTATGGTATGAAATAAGGGTTCATTCTTTTTTTTTTTTTTTTGCATGTGGATATCCCATTTTTCCAACATTTGTTGAAGACACTATCATTTCCCCATTGTGTATTCTTCACACCCTTGTCAAAGATCAGGTGACCATATATACATGGATTTATTTCTGGCCTGTCTATTGCGTTCTATTGGTCTATACATCTGTCATCTGTCTTTCTTTATCTCTTTCTTTCTTTCTTCTTTTTTTTTTTTTTTTTTTTTTTGAGATAGGGTCTCACTCTGTCATCCAGACCGGTTGCAGTGGCATGATCATAGCTCACCGCAGCCTGGACTTCCGGGTATAAGTGATCCTCCCACATCAGCCTCCCAATTAGTACTATCATGCCCAGCTAATTTTTGTATTTTTGTAGAGACTGTGTTTTGCCATGTTGGCCAGGCTGGTCTCAAAATCCTGGGATCGAGTGATCTGTCCACCTTGGCCTCTCAAAGGGCTGGGATTACAGGTGTGAGCCACAGTGTCCAGCCTATATATATGTCTTTATTCCAGTACTGTACTGGTTTGATTAATGTAGCTTTGAAATTTATTTTGAAATCAGGAAGTATAATGCTTCTAGCTTTGGTCCTTCTCAAATTTGTTTAACTATTCATAGTCATTTATGATTCAATATGAATTGTGGAATTGTTTCTTCAATTTCTGTGAAAAATTTATTTGAGATTTACTAGGGATTGTATTGAATCTGTAGATTGCTTTGGGTAGTATGGACATTTTAACAATATTAAGTTTTCCAATTCATGAACATAAGATGTCTTTCCGACTGGAGGTTCCAAGATGGCCAAATAGGAACAGTTCCAGTCTACAGCTCCCAGCATGAGTGATGCAGAATTTGGGTGATTTTTGCATTTCCTACTGAGGTACTGGGTTCATCTCACTGGGGCTTGTCGGACATTGGGTGCAGCCCACAGAGCATGAGCTGAAGCAGGGCAGGGCATCGCCTTACCCCAGAAGTGCAAGGGGTAGGGGAATTCCCTTTCCTAGCAAAGGGAAGCTGTGACAGATGGCACCTGGAAAATCGGGAAAGTCCCACCCTAATACTGTGCTTTTACAACAGTCTTAGCGAATGGCACACCAGGAGATTATATTGTGCGCCTGGTTCGGAGGGTCCCACGCCCACAGAGCCTCACTCACTGCTAGCACAGCAGTCTGAGATCAAACTGCAAGGCAGCAATGAGGCTGGGGGAGGGGCATCTGCCATTGCTGAGGCTTGAGGAGGTAAACAAAGTGGCCTGGAAGCTTCAACTGGGTGGAGCCCAAAGCAGCTCAAGGAGGCCTGCCTGCCTCTGCAGACTCCACTTCTGGGGGCAGGTCATAGCTGAACAAAAGGCAGCAGAAACTTCTGCAGACTTAAACATCCCTGTCTGACAGCTTTGAAGAGAGTAGTGGTTCTCCCAGCATGGAGTTTGAGATCTGAGAACAGACAGACCGCCTCCTCAAGTGGGTCCCTGACTCCTGAGTAGCCTAACTGGGAGGTACCCTCCCAGTAGGGGGTGACAGACACCTCATATGGCTGAGTGCCCCTCTGAGAGGAAGCTTCCAGAGGAGGGATCAGACAGCAACATTTGCCGTTCTGCAATATTTGTTTTTCTGCAGCCTCTGCTGGTGATACCCAGGCAAACAGGGTCTGGAGTGAACCTCTAGCAAACTCCAACAGACCTGCAGCTGAGGGTCCTGACTGTTAGAAGGAAAACTAATAAACAGAAAGGACATCCAAACAAAACCCCATCTGTACGTCACCATCATCAAAGACCAAAGGTAGATAAAACCACAAAGATGGGGAGAAACCAGAGCAGAAAAGCTGAAAATTCTAAAAATCAGAGTGCCTCTTCTCCTCCAAAGGAATGCAGCTCCTCGCCAGCAATGGAACAAAGCTGTACAGAGAATGACTTTGACAAGTTGAGAGAAGAAGGTTTCAGACAATCAGTAACAACAAACTTCTCCAAGCTAAAGGAGGATGTTCGAACCCACTGCAAAGAAGGTAAAAACCTTGAAAAAAGATTAGACAAATGGCTAACTACAATAAACAATGTAGAGAAGAACTTAACTGACCTAATGGAGCTGAAAACCACACCATGAGAACTACGTGACGTATGAACAAGCTTCAGTAGCCGATTCGATCAAGTGGAAGAAAGGGTATCAGTGATTGAAGATCAAATGAATGAAACGAAGTGAGAAGAGAAGTTTAGAGAAAAAAGAGTAAAACAAAAGGAACAAATCCTCCAAGAAATATGGTACTATGTCAAAAGACCAAATCTACGTCTGATTGGTGTTCCTGAAAGTGACAGGAAGAATGGAACCAAGCTGGAAAACACTCTGCAGGATATTACCCAGGAGAACTTCCCAAACCTAGCAAGGCAGACCAACATTAAAATTCAGGAAATACAGAGAATGCCACAAAGATATTCCTCAAGAAGAGCAACTCCAAGACACATAATTGTCAGATTCACCAAAGTTGAAATGAAGGAAAAAATATGAAGGTCAGTGAGACAGAAAGGTTGGGTTACTACAAAGGGAAGCCCATCAGACTAACAGCAGATCTCTCAGCAGAAGTTCTATAAGCCAGAAGAGAGTGGGG
The DNA here is from genome assembly GCF_006542625.1 of Nomascus leucogenys. Classification (NCBI taxonomy): domain Eukaryota; kingdom Metazoa; phylum Chordata; class Mammalia; order Primates; family Hylobatidae; genus Nomascus; species Nomascus leucogenys. The sequence goes on from NC_044406.1 coordinate 123,724,104, forward strand.
GCCAATATTCAACATTCTTAAAGAAAAGAATTTTCAACCCAGAATTTCATATCCAGCCAAACTAAGCTTCATAAGTGAAGGAGAAATAAAATCCTTTACAGACAAGCAAATGCTGAGAGATTTTGTCACCACCAGGCCTCCTTTACAAGAGCTCCTGAAGGAAGGAATAAACATGGAAAGGAACAACTGGTGCCAGCCACTGCAAAAACATGCCAAATTGTAAAGACCATCGATGCTAGGAAAAACCTGCATCAACCAATGAGCAATATAACCAGTTAACATCATAATGACAGGATCAAATTCACACATAACAATATTAACCTTAAATGTAAATGGACTAAATGCTCCAATTAAAAGACACAGACTGGCAAACTGGATAAAGAGTCAAGACCCATCAGTGTGCTGTATTCAGGAGACCAATCTCATGTGCAAAGACACACATAGGCTCAAAATAAAGGGTTGGAGGAAGATCTACCAAGCAAGTGAAAAACAAATAAAAGCATGGGTTGCAATCCTAGTCTCTGATAAAACAGACTTTAAACCAACAAAGATCAAAAGAGACAAATAAGGCCATTACATAATGGTAAAAGAATCAATTCAACAAGAAGAGCTAACTATCCTAAATATATATGCAACCAATACAAGAGCACCCAGATTCATAAAGCAAGTCCTTAAAGACCTACAAGGAGACTTAAACTGCCACACAATAATAATGGGAGACTTTAACACCCCACTGTCAACATTAGACAGATCAATGAGACAGAAAGTTAACAAGGATATCCAGGAATTGAACTCAGCTCTGCACCAAGAGGACCTAATAGACATCTACAGAACTCTCCACCCCAAATCAACAGAATGTACATTCTTCTCAGCACCACATCACACTTATTCCAAAATTGACCACATAGTTGGAAGTAAAGCACTCCTCAGCAAATGTAAAACAGAAATTATAACGAATAGTCTCAGACCACAGTGCAATCAAACTAGAACTCAGGATTAAGAAACTCACTCAAAACCACTCAACTACATGGAAACTGAACAACCTGCTCCTGAATGACTACTGGGTACATAATGAAATGAAGGCAGAAATAAAGATGTTCTTTGAAACCAACGAGAACAAAGACACAACATCCCAGAATCTCTGGGACACATTTAAAGCAGTGTGTAGAGGGAAATTTAGAGGACTAAATGCCCACAAGAGAAAGCAGGAAAGATCTAAAATTGACACCCTAACATCACAATTGAAAGAACGAGAAAAGCAACAGCAAACACATTCAAAAGCTAGCAGAAGGCAAGAAATAACTAAGATCAGAGCAGAACTGAAGGAGATAGACACACAAAAAACCCTTTAAAAAAATCAATGAATCCAGGAGCTGTTTTTGTGAAAAGATTGACAAAATGGATAGACCACTAGCAAGACTAATAAAGAAGACAAGAGAGAAGAATTAAATAGACACAATAAAAAATGATAAAGGGGATATCACCACCGATTCCACAGAAATACAAACTACCATCAGAGAATGCTATAAACACCTCTATGCAAATAAACTGGAAAATCTAGAAGAAATGGATATATTCCTGGACACATACACCCTCCCAAGACTAAGCCAGGAAGAAGTTGAATCCCTGAATAGACCAATAACAAGCTTTGAAATTGAGGAATAATTAATAGCCTACCAACCAAAAAAAGTCGATGACCAGACAGATTCACAGCCGAATTCTACCAGAGTTACAAAGAGGAGCTGATACCATTCCTTCTGAAACTATTCCAATCAATAGAAAAAGAGGGAATCCTCCCTAATTCATTTCATGAGGCCAGCATCATCCTGATACAAAGCCTGGCAGAGACACAACAAAAAAAAGAGAATTTTAGACCAATATCCTTAATGAACATCGATGTAAAATCCTCAGTAAAATACTGGCAAACTGAATCCAGCAGCACATCAAAAAGCTTACCCACTACGATCAAGCTGGCTTCATCCCTGGGATGTAAGGCTGGTTCAACATACGCAAATCAATAAACCTAATCCATCATATAAACAGAACCAAAGACAAAAACCACATGATTATCTCAATAGTTGCAGAAAAGGCCTTCGACAAAATTCAACAGCCCTTCATGCTAAAAACTCTCAATAAATTAGGTATTGATGGGACGTATCTTAAAATCATAAGAGCTATTTATGACAAACCCACAGCCAATATCATACTGAATGGGCAAAAACCGGAAGCATTCCCTTTGAAAAGTGACAAAAGGCAGGGATGCCCTCCCTCACCACTCCTATTCAACACATTGTTGGAAGTTCTGGCCAGGGCAATCATGCAAGAGAAAGAAATAAAGGGTATTCAATTAGGAAAAGAGGAAGTCAAATTGTCCCTGTTTGCAGATGACATGATTGTATATCTAGAAAATGCCATCGTCTCAGCCCAAAATCTCCTTAAGCTGATAAGCAACTTCAGCAATGTCTCAGGATACAAAATCAATGTGCAAAAATCACAAGCATTCCTATACAGCAAGAACAGACAAACAGAGAGCCAAATCATGAGTGAACTCCCATTCACAATTGCTTCAAAGAGAATAAATTATCTAGGAATCCAACTTACAAGGGATGTGAAGGACCTCTTCAAGGAGAACTACAAACCACTGCTCAATGAAATAAAAGAGGACACAAACAAATGGAAGAACATTCTATGCTCATGGATAGGAGGAATCAATATTGTGAAAATGGCCATACTGCCCAAGGTAATTCATAGATTCAATGCCATCCCCATCAAGCTACGAATAACTTTCTTCACAGAATTGGAAAAAACTACTTTAAAAGTCATATGGAACCAAAAAAGAGCCCACATTGCCAAGACAATCCTAAGCCAAAAGAACAAAGCTGGAGGCATCACACTACCTAACTTCAAACTAAACTACAAGGCTACAGTAACCAAAACAGCATGGTACTGGTACCAAAACAGAGACATAGACCAATGGAACAGAACAGCGCCCTCAGAAATAATACCACACATCTACAACCATCTGATCTTTGACAAACCTGACAAAAACAAGAAATGGGGAAACAATTCCCTATTTAATAAATGCTACTGGGAAAACTGGCTAGCCATATGTAGAAAGCTGAAATTGGATCCCTTCCCTACATCTTATGCAAAAATTCATTCAAGATGGATTAAAGACTTAAATGTTAGACCTAAAACCATAAAAACCCTAGAAGAAAACCTAGGCAATACCATTCAGGACATAGGCATGGGCAAAGACTTCATGACTAAAGCACCAAAAGCATTGGCAACAGAAGCCAAAATTGACAAATGGTATCTAATTAAACTAAAGAGCTTCTGCACAGCAAAGGAAACTACCATCAGAGTGAACAGGCAACCTACAGAATGGGAGAAAATTTTTACAATCTACTCATCTGACAAAGGGCTAATATCCAGAATCTACAAAGAGTTTAAACAAATTTATAAGAAAAAAATCAAACAACCCCATCAAAAAGGGGGCAAAGGATATGAACAGACACTTCTCAAAAGAAGACATTTATGCAGCCAAAAGACACATGAAAAAATGCTCATCATCACTGGCCATCAGAGAAATGCAAATCAAAACCACAATGAGATACCATTTCACACCAGTTAGAATGGCCATCATTAAAAAGTCAGGAAACAACAGCTGCTGGAGAGGATTGGAGAAATAGGAACACTTTTACACTGTTGGTGGGACTGTAAACTAGTTCAACCTTTGTGGAAGACAGTGTGGTGAATCCTCAGGGATCTAGAACTAGAAATACCATTTTACCCAGCCATTCCATTACTGGGTATGTACCCAAAGGAATATAAATCATGCTGCTATAAAGACACATGCACACGTATGTTTATTGTGGCACTATTCACAATAGCAAAGACTTGGAAGCAACCCAAATGTCCATCAATGATAGACTGGATTAAGAAAATGTGGCACCTATAGAGTATGGAATACTATTCAGCCATAAAAAATGATGAGTTCATGTCCTTTGTAGGGACATGGATGAAGCTGGAAAACATCATTCTGAGCAAACTATCGCAAGCACAGAAAATCAAACACTGTATGTTCTCACTCACAGGTGGGAATTGAACGATGAGAACACTTGGACACAGGGTGGAGAACATCACACCCTGGGGCATGTCGTGGGGTCGGAAGAGTGGGGAGGGATAGCATTAGGAGATATACCTAATGTAAATGATGAGTTGATGGGTGCAGCACACCAACATGGCACATGTATACATATGTAACAAACCTGTACGTTGTTCACGTGTACTCTAGAACTTAAAGTATAATTAAAATAAATAAAAATAAAAAAATAAAAAAAGATGTCTTTCCATTTATTTCTGTTTTCTTTAATTTCTTTCATGAAAGTTTTGTAGTTTTATGTGTACAAGACTTTCATTTCATTAGTTTAATCCTAAATATGTTATTCTTTTTGCTGCTATTGTAAATGGGATTGCCTTTCTAATTTCCTTGTTAGAGAGTGTGTTGTTAGTGTATAAAAACACAACTGATTTCTGTATGTTGGTTTTGTATCCTGCAACTTTACTGAATTTGTTGATTAGTTTTAACAGATTTTTTAATGGAGTATAGAATTTTCTATGTATAAGATCATGTAGTCTTCAAACAGGGACAAAATTATTTCTTTCCTTCTGATTTGGATGTGCTTTATTCACTTATTTTCCTTGCCTGATTGCTTTGGCTAGGACTTACAATAAAAGTGGTGAGAGCGAGCACCCTTGTCTTATTTGAATTTAAGAGGTAAAGCTTTCAGTTTGAGCTACTCTTCCAAGCATCAGTTACACAGATAAACTAAAGACAGTTGTGAATAAAGCCTATGCTGCTCCCTCTTCTACTAGTACTGGGAATATCAGCAGGGGAATGTCAACTTTTCAAGATTGAGCTGGGGATCATGACATGTGGTATTAAAATGCCAGGAATCTCACTGTTCTTATTGAGATTCAGAGTTTTTTGTGGAATAAGTGCTCTTTGGGTTTCTGCAGGCTTTTGGTTAGTTTCCAGAGTTCTTAAAAGCTTTACTCAGCCAAGTTCTCCCAGTTATTAAGTAATTGTTATAGTGGAGCAAGCTTTGTAGTTCCTTTTCCCTACATCTTCACTGGTATCACACTTTTTAATTTTTCATACTATAATTGATGCAAGACGTTAGAGTCACATCCTACTTAGAACTAGTTCAAATATCTTCCCATGGAGCCTTTCCCATGTAAACTGACCTAGCCTAAACAGAGTCTACTTTAGCCATAAAGTTCAGTCATTTAGATATCCCTTAAATAAAGACTTACTATTCTGCTGGCAGCCCCCATACTATGACTGATCATGACCAGGATCTGATCATTTCATTACAACATGAGACTTTTCTAATGTATCCATTCCTCCAAAAGAGGGTTCATGCTGGAACGTAATATAAATAAGATTGGCTAAGAAGGACAGGCCAACATTACGGATATCTCACAAGCTAAACAGAAGTCTAGGCTTACTATGTAGGCAATAACTGGTTATTGCAAACTTTAAGTTTTATAATTCTTTTTATAATACAATAAAAGTTGCCCTTACGGCTACTATGGGGGTGTGTTTTCTGGATCTCCCTTCAAGAAAGAACCTATCACTCAGCTATAAAGAATGTATTTATCTGACAACCTCCACCAATTTCCTTAAACCAATTTGCTCAAAGACAGCAAATGTCTTTCTCAGTCACACAAAAAGCTAGTTGCCAAGCTATGGTTGAAACCAAAGTCCTCCTGATTTCACAGAGCTCCCACTTTCTATTTGTGTGATAACCATACTGGATGTGTCATTGATTCTAGAGTATTCCTGTTATCAAGAAGCTTAACCCAACAAAGTGCCTCCATCTATAACTCTTTGCCCTTCTCAATGAGCTAACATGCAGCTCAACAGAAAATTTTCTTTATATCTGCAGAGATGATCCTTGATACATGATGAAGTTAAAATCAACTAGAGGTTACATAATTTAGATTATCCAACTCCGAAACAAGAGAAGACCTCAAGCAACATTATCTGATTACGGAATTTTGCTGTTATAGAGAAGTAATCAAATTAATCTTAGAGGTTCATTTATGGGTGTGACACGCTCATTTCATCATACTGGAACTCCTCAACAATTTTCAATACAAAATGTACTGGTGACTTCTTTTCCTAGTATTTTCTGATTTTATTAAAACCTTAAACTCTAAATGTTTGAAAATAGTTATTTACCTTGAATTTTCCAAAATGTTTCATAGTCAGGCTTTCTGGCTTTAATGTTGATTTCTAATGATATAGGTCAGCTCCTAAAAGGACAGCAAACTTATTAAGTCGTTTCTATAGAAAAAAATATATACCAGGTGCAATAGAATCGGGTGCAGTTGGATCTGCTTTTTCCAAAGTGCCAGGTTTAATTATAATTTTATCTTTTGGCAACTTAGTGGCTGGCATTTTTCCCTTAGTCATTATGTAACTCATGTTCCTACAAGGTATCAGGGAATACAAGGCATTGTGAAGTGCCAAGCTATTGACCAATTCTGGCTGCAGCAAATCCTATGACAAATGAAAGGATTTAGCTTGACTCCTCTGTTCTCTTGTCATCCTCTTTTGATTGTTGTCTCTGAGGATGGTCCTTTGGTTTGAAATTGGCGCTACCTTGAACTGGTGGGACTCAGGCACTTCAGCAGGGTGAGATAGGCAGAGATTGGTAATGACTATAGCTAATCAGGGTTATAAAATGTTGGAAAGACTCTAGAGATTTTATTTCTACATCCAATTTTTATGGGTAAATGCCTGTTCCTGGGGAAGTATAGGCTGGTACATGTTCCTGTCTTAAACTTTCTTATAGCAGAATCAAGTTTAAATGAATTTCAAGGATATCTTACAAGGGGAGACTGTGTTTGCATATTTGTGGTGGTAATGCATTACCAAAGCAATGCTCATTCATTTATTAAGCACACACTGTGTATCACATACTGGGCCAGACAATGAGATTATAATACTAAATAAGACAGTAGAAGGTCCTTGATTTCAGAGAAGTTACAATCTAATGGGAAATAGAAACAGATACATGTATAATAATTACAAACTATACAGAGATGGATTCTATGGGACTACCTAGAAAAGGAATCTAACATGGATTTGGGAGTAATGAAAGACTTCTTAGAGGAAGTGATATCTAAGTTAAGACCCAAAGAAGGTGAGAAGTGAAGGGGGACAGAGTTTGTGCTCAGTAGTGAGGGTGGCATCTGTAAACAGATTAAGAGAGTAAAAATCATGAAAGAAAGATCCATTCAATTAAGGAGAGAAGTCATCATAGATGGAGCATGACGTGTAAAGTAAGGAATGATTAAGCTCTGAGGGCTGGCTATTACTCTGAAGAAGAGAGTTAGGACTTTAGCATCAAAACGTGTATAGGTCTATTTCAATGGCATTCTATTCATTAGTATTCATCATATGTGAAACTCTGCACTAGGCACTCTGGGAGTCAGAGCTTTTATTATTATAGCACATATTTATTGAGTATTTAACTCTATGAGGTAGATACTATTGTTATCCTCATTTTGCATATGAAAATACTGTTGAATAAATGGGAGAAAAATGTAAGCAGTATGTAGCATGGACACTCATAAGAAGAAAGGATCATAGGACTCGAGCTCTCAAAATGACAGAAGACCTCGAGATACAGGAAACGACTGCAAAGGAAAGGTCAGAATTAGATTTTTCATCAGCAACTATGGGCTTAGATAGACACTGCCCCTAAAAGAGTGACTGAGCATGAAGAAGGGCAGATACCGATGATAGAAACTTAGAAGATGCTCATGGTCTACTAGAGTGAAAAGGCAAAACCATCAAATGAGACCAAGAAGGAAATTCTTCTCTTCTCCCCAAAGCAAGTCAAAGTAACCAGAATTTTTCTTCCCCAAGGCAGGCTGTAGAAACTAGAACTCTTTTCTTCCAAAGCAAGCCTTAAAACTTAGAAAGGTCATTATCTCCCTTTTCCCTTTTCCCTTCTCCCTTGAGGACCCTCATTCCAGAGGGGTCTTGCCCCACACCTGGGAGGAAGGAATGCTACACAGATAGAACAAGAAAAATCGAAACAAACAGATCTTGATGGGTTCCTGGAATCTAGAAAGGATGAGTTTCACAGAATGTGTGAAGGATTGTGTCAACTAAAACGGAAGGAGGAAATTACTGTGACCTCTAACAATAAAGTTTTACTTTTTCTTCTAAATATACGATGTAACAAAGCAAATGTTGATAGTTTTCTTGCTAATATGAAAACTGAGATGCAGAAACATGATGTGTTGACAGGAATTGAAGACACGTTTTTGATGTAGTTAAATCCTAAAGGTGTGTCAACAATTTCATAGCCAGAAGATTTTTCGGTGCATCACCAGATCACTTCTTTGCAAAAGTACTTGATGTTTTAAAAATAAAATTATCAATTTATTTCATAAGATGACTGCTCTAACAATGCCTTCATCCTCCTCAAGAAGAACTTCTCTTTGCTACAAAATCTCCAGCCCAATGGCATAAGATTAAGATTCATGAAATGCTTCAATTAAAGCCAAATGTGTAACTACTTGATAAGTGCTTCTGTTAAGATTAGAACCCAGGTATCCATAGTTCTAAACTGTGCTTTTTCTTCTGGGGTGTCTCTTAATATAAACCAAATTAAGAAGGCATTAACCATTGAGCTGAATGAATCCTGGCCTTTGTATTAATCAGGGTTCTCTAGAGGGACAGAACTAATAGGATAGATGTATATATGAAAGGGAGTGTATTAAGGAGAATTGACTGACATGATCACAAGGTAAAGTCCCATGATAGACTGTCCGCTGCAAGTTGAGGAGCAAGGAAGCCAGTGGTGGATCAGTCCAAGTCCCAAAACTTCAAAAGTAGGAAAGCGACAGTGCAGCCTTCAGTCTGAGGCCAAAGGCCTGAGAGCCCCTGGCAAACCACTGGTGTAAGTCCAAGAGTCCAAAAGCTGAAGAACTTGGAATCTGATGTCCGAGGGCTGGAAGCATCCAGCAAGGGAGAAAGATGAAGGCCAGAAGACTCAGCAAGTCTGCTCTTCCATCTTCTCCTGCCTGCTTTATTCTAGCCATGCTGGCAGCTGATTAGATAGTGCCCACCCAGATTGAGGTTATGTCTGTCTCCCCCAGCCCATTGACTCAAATGTTAATCTCCTTTGGCATCATGCTCACAGACACACCCAGAAACAATATTTTGCATTCTTCAATGCCATCAAGTTGACACTCAATATTAACCCATTACAAGTCCACCCCTTGCCAACTTGAACCTATACATATCTCCTGAAATCATATGTAATCTTCAAATAAAGACGACAATAAGGTCATAATTATGCCTAACATAATACAGCTACCCTTCACTAATCCTTAACCTAAAGTTAAAGTGCACTAATCCTTAACCTAAATGCTATTACATCAAGTTAACAGCACTTAAATGCTGATATAAAGTCAATAAATCTTATGTCACATGATAAGGAAAAAGAGATGAAATAAAAAGACTTTTTTTTTCCCCAAGATGGAGTTTTGCTCTTGTTGCCCAGGCTGGAGTACAGTGGTGTGATCTTGGCTCACTGTAACCTCCGCCTCCTGGGTTCAGGCAATTCTCCTGCCTCAGCCTCCTGAGTAGCTGAGATTACAGGTGTGTGGCACCACTCCTGGCTAATTTTTGCATTTTTAGTAGGCACAGGGTTTCACCATATTGGTCAGGCTGGTCTTGCACTCCTGACCTCAGGTGAAACACCTGCCTCAGCCTCCCAAAGTGCTGGGATTACAGGTGTGAGCCACCACCCCCGGCCAAAAAGATATTTTCTTACTACAAGTGTATAAATGCACAAACATGTTCTTAACAAAATAAGGAGGAAATACTCATGATAATTACAGTCCTAATTTCTGCAACTGGTCATGTGGTAGTAGCTGGTAACCATGACTACCTTCTTCTACTACCCATTCTGCATTCCTTTTTAAACGTAACTTCTAATTCCAAACTATATCTTTGTGAATGAATAAAACTGAATGTCTTTTAAGAGCAACCTACTCACATCTTGAAAGTTTTGCTGCTTAGAATTTTCTTCGGCCAGATACCCTAAATCATCTCTCTCAAATTCGAAGATCCACAGATCTCTAGGGCAGGGGAAAAATGCCACAAGTCTCTTTGCTAAAGCATAGTAAGACTCACCTTTGCTCCCATTCCCAATAAGCTCCACATTTCCATCTGAGACCACCTCAGCCTGGACTTCATTGTCCATATCACTATCAGCATTTTGGTCAAAAGCATTTAACAAGTCTCTTGTGGGAAGCTCTAAACTTTCCCACATCTTCCTGTCATCCTCTGAGTCCTCCAAACTGTTCCAACCTCTGCGTGTTACCCAGTTCCAAAGTTGCTTCCACATTTTGGGGTATCTTAATAGCAGTACCCCACTCTACTGGTACCAACTTAATGTATTTTCATACTGATATGAGTCCATTTTCATACTGCTATAAAGAAATACCCAAGACTGGGTAATTTATAAAGAAAAAGAGGTTTAATGGACTCACAGTTTCACATGGCTGGGGAGGCCTCACAATCGTGGTGGAAGGTGAAGGAGAAGCAAAGACACATCTTGCATGACAGTGGGCAAGAGACAGTGTGTAGGGGAACTCCCCTCTATAAAACCATCAGATCTCATGAGACTTTTTCACTATCACGAGAACAGCAAGGGAAAAATCCATCCCTATGATTCGATTACCACCCACCAGGTCCCTCCCATGACACATGGAGATTATGAGAGCTACAATTCAAGATGAGATTTGGATGGCTTCACAGCTAAACCATACTAGCCTTCATTCTTTTCCAAATGGTTGATGTGGTATTTGGACTTTTGAGGGACTATGAAGTTTTAGTAAGCAATTCCTAACTTATCATGAACCAGGATTCTTAAACCAATGACCTTTGATGTCACATACCTAAAATACAGAAAGAATGAGAATATTATCTTCCAAATTTGCTTCTTTAGCTTGATAAGCTATAATTTGCAGGTTGAGAAGTGATACATTACTTAAAAACATTTACAAAATATGATACGTAAACATTTCTGCATAATTTTAATGGCTGTACCCCTACACACAAACCTATTTGAACCCAGTCAATACCTTTGCAGGGGTGAAGGGAATGTACACTATTTCAACAAACTAAAATAATAAAATTCTTATTTTCTGATACTTCTGTTTCATGTAGGCACAATATGATAAATAGATTTTCAGTGCAAGGAAAGTTAAAGACACAGAATAGATGGAAATAAAGGAAGGCTAGCAGAATAAAAGGAAACAGAGAAGGTTGAGGCATTTTCTTGGTCTGTCTGACCTTCTACTTAGGTGATCACTGGAAAAGGTCAAGTATTTTTCTCTAGATGAAAGTGAATCTGATTTAAATGGGAATATTGGATTTTTCAGATCACTGCAGAATGGCAATCATGCTATTTAAATGATTCATTTCTTTTGTTGACTTCACTTTGTCTTCTAATCTTTATATACCTGAATAGCAGAAGAAAGTTCCTCAAGTAATAAAAGGAACTTCAAACACACCTAAGCCCTGTTCGTTTTTCTCTATCAGCTATAAACTTCACATTAACCCTAGCTGGCCAGCTCTCAAAAATGCTTTACCTTTTATAAGGAAGACTTGCAGGAAAGGAAAAATGTCTAGGTCTACTCTCGAGGTTTCTACTTACATGGAAAAAATGCAGAGGAGTCACTGTTTATAGAGGGGGCCCATAAGACGAGTTAAGAAAAGGAGGTTGTAATAGCTGTTTGGTGTGCTCCCAGATTCTCACATCAGGAATGAGGCACTCATTCCACCAACTGGAGTGTTGGCTGCCAAGCTGAGTTTTTACCTGGGAATCACTCCATCAGCCAAAGGAAACTGCTATGTTCAACATTAAGCTTTCTCTCCAGGGGTAGCCCACATCCAGTGGCTGGAAATATGGGAGTACAAAGCCTGGACCCCTTATGTTGGTTCAGTACAACTCAAAAGGGCCATCTTACCTCCAGAATTCACCCATAGGACCAGCTAAGGCCTTTGTTGCAGCTGCATATCAGTAGAACCTCTCTGCCAAAACTCACTTCTCCCATTCCTTTACCGTGCTATTCCTGACAGCATTGCTCAAGAAAACTCCTGCACACAAATTTCATTTCAAAGTCTGTTTCTTCAGGAACTTGGTGTAAGACAGAGGGAAAAGTAGAGATGTTGTTATCTAGCAGCATAGAAAGAGCTCCAAGGAGCTGGATGTTTCTTCTTTTTTCTGGGTTAGTGACAAAATACCACACCGCTGGCATACCACTTTCAGTCCAGGAATTGCTGAGTTTATCAGTACAGAGTGAACTTCTGATCTATTTATATTTTGCCACATTTAATATGACTCCATTGGGATAAATAAAATACCCTCTGATATTTTGACTGAATTGACTATTTAATTCAGTTAAGATGGTAAACTCACTCAACTGTATAGATAACAGCCCAAGAAAAGTTAATAAAATCAGACTGGGGAATTTAAGAATAATGAGTAAAGACTTATATGATGCATAAATCTGAAATTTTTTTTTCAGTAGAGTGGGTTATAAAATAAAAGGCTGATATACAGAGAAAAGAAATATATTAGTGGAAGTGCTAGGATATGCATTATTGATTAGTACATAAGTTATTACCCTTGCACTTTCAAGTGATCTGCAATGACCAATAAGGGATAGGAATGTTTTGTGCCTCAGTTTGATCATTTTTAATACAAGGCTTTTGACAAGTTCAGTGAGGTTCAACCTTCTCACAACCAAGGTCTCTTTTTAAAAAATTCCCTATTCCGGCCAGGCGCGGTGGCTCACGCTTGTAATCCCAGCACTTTGGGAGACCGAGGCGGGTGGATCACGAGGTCAGGAGATCAAGACCACAGTGAAACCCCATCTCTACTAAAAATACAAAAAATTAGCCAGGCATGGTGGCGGGCGCCTGTAGTCCCAGCTACTCGGAGAGGCTGAGGCAGGAGAATGGCATGAACCCGGGAGGCGGAGCTTGCAGTGAGCCGAGATTGCGCCATTGCACTCCAGCCTGGGCGATAGAGCGAGACTCCGTCTCAAAAAAAAAAAAAAAAAAAAAAATTCCCTATCCCCACCCTTGCAATACCATGGACTTCACAATTTAAAATATTAAACCCATTCTGCAAACTTCTTTTTACTAAAGAATAAGTAATTTTTTTACATTTAAGTGGCTAAACATACATGAGTCTATCAATCAGAGATTCTGATGAATATGAGGTAGCCAGATAAAGCACACAAATCTCATAAAAACTCCAGCCCAATGCAATGACACTTAATATTCTACTTAGCCTGTGTAGCTTTATTTTGAGAAATTAGGACTTCCAATTTAAAACAGTTCCAAATGCCTTAATATAAAGCTTAGAAAACCTATAGAAACCTTAGAACCTCAGGCTGGAAATTACCAGACTATTTTACCTTGAAAGTATCTCTCAAGTCTAACATTTTATGTTTTATGACGTTTCTTCATGTCTCCTTTTAGCAATTCATTTTAATGCATTTTTGTTCAATCATAAAGAGTTTCACTGGATTCTGAACCCTTATAAATCTAAGAAGTAATTTCCTTTTCAATTGGTTATATATAACACTTTGGTATAATCTTAAAAATAGTCTAATCAGAGGTGAGAATCAGAAGTTTATTATGACAATCTACAAGATAGGTGGTATCAAAGAAGTCACAAAGACCTCTACCTCTTGTCATAACTCACGAGGTAAATCCACAGTGCCCCAGAAACCTAGGATCCATTATTCGAGAAACATAACTAACAAATTCCAACGGGTGAATTCTGCCAACAAAGCTAATTTTTTGCATGTACAAGTAAATCAGCCATCTGAATTTTATCTGCAAGTTCACTTGATTTCATAGGTTTCTATTTACAAATGAACAAAGGAATGTCATCTATCATCCATCAGGGTCAACATACATTTTTCACAGACATGACAAATATTTGGCCCTGCTCTAATTGGAAAGTGATGGGATAGATCATCTGTGCTTATTGGCAGGACTGGTAAAATTTACTGGCAGCAGGAAGAATTCCTAACCAATATGCAAAGTATCTCCATTTATGGACAAGATGGCTTTATCAAGCAGTAGCAGGGAGGACTGGCTAAGAGGAAAGCCAAAGCCTCCTTTTAAGCTGCCTAGCTCCACGCTACAAATCTCAGTCAGTGTGAAAATTAAAATCACATTTGATTTAAATAACATTCCACTTTGGTGTAGGAAGAGTGGAACACCCTACATGTTGAAATAATGAGAGGACACATTAATTACTATCTTTTGAAGAATGACTGGGGGTACTGAAGGACTGCAGAAGAGTTTCTTTGACTACTTTAAACACTCTTCTAAAGCAATAAAACACGCATAATATTAAAATACGGCACATTTTACGTTTCTGTAATTCTTGTTTACCTGTCTTCTTCAAATGCTAATGAGCAAGGATTATTCAGTTTACAAATGCATCCAAGGCCATGTTCAAAGACCAGTGGAGTCAGATCACATATGCAGAGATCGCCATTTTGGAAGTCACTGGACATTAATGCCCTGCCTGTTAATGGTTTTGCTCCTATGCAGAGGTGGTGCAGAATACCTTTGGTGAGTTTATAAGCAGCACTTCTGTTAAGTTCCTTCCTGTCTAGGTGCTTTAGCTTTCTGGGAGACCATCACTGTCATTCGAAGTCTATGAATTTAGTCATCTATAGATTTAGGGTGAGTTACAGCTAATAGAACTGTGATTCTCTGTGCTTGAAAAACATCCAGGTCCCTTCTTTACTTATTTATGTGACGTTTGAGGGAGGGTGACCATCTTTATTTTGTTATCAGGTTCAACTAGACAGAATCTCAAAGGCATTAAGGACCAGGCACCTTTTTTATTATCTCAGAATTTCAGCAGAGAGGGGTGACAACTGTGGTATCCTGGAAGGCACACTGGAGTGGGAGATGAGAGAGCTGCTTTACCTGTACTACTAACATCTTTAACCAAGGTCAATCACTTTTCTCTCTAGTAGGCAATTCTCTTACTTGCAAAATGAAAGGCTCAGGGATATGGGGAAGGAAGTAAGTCTCCTTTTATTGAGAGTTTTCCATGTACTACTGGACACTACAAAAATTCTTTAACATATTATTGTATTTGGTCTTTACAACTACCCTAAAAGCTAGATGCTAGAGTTCTTTCAGTTTTACAGAGGAGAAAACTGAGGCTTACAGAAACTAGACATTTTAAATAGTCCTCAGCAGAGCCCTAGGAGTCCATAAAGGTGCCTCTGTACCCCTCAATGTAGTGAGAGGGTAGATGCCTTGACGACCAATTTCAATCAAACCTACTGTGTTTTTATACATTGTATATGTTGGGTTTCCATGTATGTTTTTCTTTGTACTTTATATTCTGATGCTAGAAAGATATTTAAAAATTTTTAGTAATCTCAAAGATCTTGTCTGCCATCAATATAACATTCAACATCCAGTCACCACAAGAAAATACTAAAAGGTAGACATCTGCTGGGCTTTCTCATTAGAGATCATCAGTTTCTCACATGAATTTGAAATCATCCATGTTTTTCTTGCTCCTAGTATAGAAACCGACATTCTGAGCTTTCCATATCTTATGCTGTTTTGAATTCTACACAGAAAGCCAGGTTGACCTGGCCTGGGTAAAATGCTCATAGGAAATGGCTGGAAGAGTTTGTTTCTTAGACCTGGTTATCCTGGGCAAAGCAAAAGTTCAGGGTGAAGTCAGGACTGTCCTCAATTCTCTGTCACTTCAAGCAGAGATGAGCTATTAGGCTTGCCCCACTTAGATGAGGCTTGGACAATCTCCAATTTCCCAGCTAATGAGGCAGCCCCTACTGCCCTGTGGAAGTTTCCAATACTGCATACTGTCATAAATATGAGTAAAGCACCATATCTTGGCTGTGAAATCACTCAAAATTACAGTTTGGTTTCATTTTAGCACTCTTTGCCATCCATCTCTCACCAAGTTTTTTCCTAAAGACAATGTAATAATAAAATCTCATAAAAGAATGAGATTTAAAGCTACCCAATCTGCACTAAAATGCTTTCCTGATCAATAAGGCTTTTTTTCATTCTTTCATTCATTTCCTTATTCATTTATTTTCTATTATGTGCAGGCAGTGAATTAAATGCTGAAAATGAAAAGATGAACAGCAAACACATGGTTCCTGCCCTTAAGAGGCTCACAATCTTGTAAGAGACACACATGCACGAGTAAGAATGAGTCAGGGAGATGAAGGTAATTATCCAGGTATGTTCAAGGTATATTGGTAAGGACCAAAGGACCAAATGGCTCTCAGAAGCCCTCTAAGAAGATTCTTTTTTTAAAGAAATTATACTTTAAGTTCTGGGATACATGTGCAGAACGTGCAGGTTTGTTACATAGGTATACACGTGCCATGGTGGTTCGCTGCACCCATCAACCCATCATCTACATTAGGTATTTCTCCTGATGCTGTCCCTCCCCTAGCCCCCCACCCCAAGACAGGCCCTGATGTGTGATGTTCCCCTCCCTGTGTCCATGAGTTCTCATTGTTCAATTCCCACTTATGAGTGAGAACATGTGGTGTTTGTTTTTCTGTTCCTGTGTTAGTTTGCTGAGAATGATGGTTTCCAGCTTCATCCATATCCCTGCAAAGGACATGAACTCATCCTTTTTTATGGCTGCATAGTATTCCGTGGTGTATATATGCCACATTTTCTTTATCCAGTCTATCATTGATGGGCATTTGGGTTGGTTCTAAGTCTTTGCTATTGTGAATAGTGCTGCAATAAACATACGTGTGCATGTGTCTTTATTGTAGAATGATTTATAATCCTTTGGGTATACACCCAGTAATGGGATTCCTGGGTCAAATGGTATTTCTGGTTCTTGATCCTTGAGGAATTGCCGCACTGTTTTCTACAATGGTTGAACTAATTTACACTTCTGCACAGCAAAAGAAACTATCATCAGAGTGAATAGGCAACCTACAGAATGGGAGAACATTTTTGAAATCTATCCATCTGACAAAGGGCTAATATCTGGAATCTACAAAGAACTCAAACAAATTTACAAGAAAAAAACAAACAACCCCATCAAAAACTGGGCAAAGGATACGAACAGACCCTTCGCAAAAGAAGACATTTATGTGGCCAACAAACGTATGAACAAAAGCTCATTGTCACTGGTCATTAGAAAAGTGCAAATCAAAACCACAGTGAGATATCATCTCATGCCAGTTAGAGTGGTGATCATTAAAAAGTCAGGAAACAACAGATGCTGGAGAGGATGTGGAGAAATAGGAACACTTATGATAAGGCTTAAAAAAAAAAGAATTTAGACAAACAAAACCACACAACATTACAAGTTATAGTTTACACCAAAGCTGGGAACATGACCTGGAGCAGAATAGATGTATTAATTCTTCCAAGAAGTCAGAGCACTATGCCATCAGGGGCACCATTGTCTTTGTGACCCTCAAATTGTATCATGGCCCTAGATGCTTCTGTCTTCTCCATCATCTCTGGGACCTGCACCACGGGTAAAGGGGTGAGGAATAAGAGCCACCTGGTTGGGCTTTGGCCATAATCCCTTGCTGTTGGTGTTTTGTAGTCTCCAGGGCAGTATGGCACCCATGTTTTCCCCTCCTATTTCTCCAATAAATTTTTATTGATGAGGAAATATTTTTGGGTGATAGATGTGTTCACTATATCTTGATTGTGATGACGATTTTACAGGTGTATAAACATGTAAAGACTCATCATATTGCATACTTGAAATATGAGCAGTTTGTTTCAAGTGAATTAGACCTCAATAAAGCTGTTAGAATGTTTATCGGGTGCTTCCCCTGTGTCAGTCACTGTGTTTGATGCTGGAAGTGCAATGATGAATAATACCTCATGGTCTCCACCAAATTTGATTGAACCATATAAAATTGCTTTTTGTGTAGGTTAAAAATGAGCAAATATTGGCAATGATTCAACCTAATTTAACAATGATATGTACTTGTACTGTCACTTTGAGATAGGCAGTGTGGATATTAATACCATTTTATAGGTAAGAAAATCGGGGCTCAAACAGGTAAGGTTAATTTTTGCCACCCCTTATTAGATTAGTCTGGCCTAAGTACGCTAAGAAGGCCAACTCATACAAGGCTGGACATACAGACCATTGATTGTTCCAATTTCTATATTCCTAGTAGCCCTTGGAGGTGCTGCTCCTGTGGCAACTATGAAGCCAGTGGGTCCTAAGGACCTGTTTGCTTTTCCTTGTTGACATACGGGTCCTTGCTGAGCTAGTCTTATGTGCTCTGGGTCTGTCTATGGGTCTCAGACACTTGCCTCCATTTGCTACAACCTCACCTACCTTTTTGGTTTTTCATTTCTACTCACAACTTGCTTTTTTATCTATTTCCAAGTAAATTTCCTTGACCTTTGACTTTCATATTCCAATGGTTTGGCTATGGTTTTCCTACCCAATAGTGAATCTTACCTTCTAACTAGAAATGGCGCCTTCAAGGTCAGGGGCTAGAGGGCCCTGAGGAAGTCACAGTATTTTTTAAAAATATTTTCTGAGTTCACACAGCAATTCTTTCCATCAGTGAATGTTTATATTTTACCTATTATTGTTGAGTTACTTTTCATGAAATGGATATAACAAGTGTACCTAATTCGTGGAGTTATTACAAGGATAAAATGAGAAAAACCATGCAGACAACTTAGAAAAGGGCCTGGTCCATAATTAGTAGTCAATAATGTTAGCTATTATTCTTATCCACATAGCATTAGATTAAGTGGTTGGTTTATGTTCATAGCAGTTTAGATCTGATAGGATTAGAGACACAACAGACGTGGATACAGTAAAACTACTACCTGCAAGGAGCTTGCAATTTATTATCTAATTTTAATATAAGAGATATCATGACAATTAACATTTAAAAAGCAAAATATGCTACAACAAAGGTGGAATTCCAAGTTAGGGATGGGGGACTGGGAAAAACTTTATAGAGAATGTGGCGTTTGAAGTGGTCTCTAAAGGAAAAATCAGGCTTTGACATGAGAGATTGGCAAGAATGGAGTGGCTATGAAGGGTCAAGGAAATGACATGGGCAAAGGCAGAGAGGTGAAAAAGTATTCCCGGACATTTGGAGGAAAGGCAACTTGCTGTGGTGTTCCTACAGGTATCATAAAAGGGGAAGCTATAAAGGTAGTCTAAGACCAGGCTTCCAGTAGATTTTGGTGTAGAGGTATTACAAGTACCTGTCAAAATCACTTTGTATATCCCGAGCCCAGCGTTAGAAGCAACTGAATGTGGTGTTTTTTCACAACTGGTGATGAAACTGATTCAAAAGCTGATTGCGATAAGTGGCACTAAAATTTGCTTGTCTGTGAACCAACTAATCGGATGCAATGAGAAGAACATGGCATTGTTTCTGTAGTATCTCTACCAAATGTGTACAAACTGAATCTAACAATGAGAAAACATCAGAAAACCCCAGATCGAAGGGCATTCTACAAAGTAACTATCCTAGCCTGGAGTATTCAAAAGTATCAAGATCTTGAAAGTCAAAGACAGGCTAAGGAGTGTATAGAGGGAGATTGGATATGCATAACAACTAAATATAACACGTGATTCTGAACTAGGTCCTTTCACTATAAAGGGCATGTTGTGATGATTGGTGAAGTTTGAATGAGTTCTAAGAATTATACTGTATTTACATATAAATATTAATTTCCTGATTTTTATGGGTACATTGTGATTATATCAGGCTGGCAACTTACTGTCACATGATTTGGAGAGTAGAAAAGCCCCTTGCATTCTATTTGAAATGTTTCTGTAATTCTAGATTGTTTCAAAAAATATATAAAATTATCCAAGTGGGTTTCTCAAGGGAAAGATAAAATTACAATGATGTTAAAAAGTTAACTTTTCAAAAAAAAATTGCTGGTGACTGGCTGCTATGGTTTCTTGGAGAGACCCCTTAGATTGCCAGCTATCTGTGTGCAGGATGTGTCTCTACCAATTTGGTCCAGGGAGGCCAGCACGGCAGAGGCTGCTGTGCTTTTTAAAAATTAAAATATTATTGATACACAATAATTGTATGTATGGGCTACATGTGATATTTTGATACATGCATATAATACATAATGATCACATTGGGTAATTGGGGTATCTATCACCTCATTTCTTTGTTTTGGGAATATCCAAAATCTTCTCTTTAGCTATTTGAAATAAAGCTATTTGGAAAAAAAGAGATTTCAAATTAGCTAGAAGAAAAGATTTGGAATGCTTTGCCCTTTGAGGGACTACACACAAAGAAGCAGTATCGGGAATTCTCTTCTGCTTTGGACACTTCAGTTATATATTGTAAATTGTCGTCCCCTCATCTTGCTCTAAGACATAGAGGGCAGAAAGAAATAAGAATGTGACCCAATAACAATATTCTAATCGACACATGGGCTACTCTTCCTCTGCTTGTAAGAAACATTAGTATTTATACCCTATCTTATATGTTTTGATTGGCCCTATGGGAACCTAGACAATAGTTTATCTTGCCACCCCTTTTTACCCCAGCATAATCAGAAACAAGCTCTGAATCAATAGTTGAAATGCACAGGGATCATATACTTTAAGTAAGGTTTCAGTGAGCTAATTCCTCCTTCAGCATGGCTAGGGATTGCCCATATTTAAAAACCTGTCACAATGGATATAAAATTTAGAACATTGTCTATTCTCACCCCACACCCCAATCACTGCCAATGCTGCTCCCACTGCCACTACCACCACTACGACCTGCCACCTAAACTGTGGCAGCATCTTTCTAAAAAGCCCAAAGCCCAAGAGGTGTGCTACCTTGCCCAGAAGGCTGAACCACCTCCTAGTATTTCAAGAGCCAATGATTAAATCCCTCAGTCAGTTGCCTGTTAAGCACTTTGAATCATTTACGATCACATTTGTGTGTGTGTGTGTGTGTGTGTGTGCGTGCGTGCTTACTGTGTGCCAGACATCATGCTATGTGCTTTACATGTATTAGTTCATTTGATTGTCATAAAATCCTATTAGGTGGGTGCTACTTTTGTTTTTAATTTTATAGATAGGAATGCTGAAATTTGGAGAAGGAAAGTGCTCAAGTCACACATCTCCTAAGTTGCAAAGCTAGGATTCAAACCCACATGCCAAAGCCAAGTTCTCCACCACTTTGCTATACTGTCTTCCAGGCCATTTGATCTTAAAACTAAAAATTAGACACATATCCAAAAACCTCAGTCTAGTTTGGACTTTCAAGTCAGACTGTCATCTGCTAGCGAGACCTTGGGCAAGTTACTTCAAGTCTCTAAGCTTCAATGAACTCACCTGTAAAAATAGTAATAATAGCATTGCCTCTCTCATAAGGGGTATTGAGGTGAAATGAATTTATGTATGTTAAGCATTTAGACCAACACCAGGCACGCAGGAAGTACTGAATACATGATGCTATTACTATTACAGAAATTTGAGTGTGCCATGGGAAATATTGTGTCCTCTGAAATAGTACCCAGACAATGACAGTCCATCAGACTCCCATTATCCCATTATGCAGACATTACTTTTGCTCTCAATATTAGCATAATGAATTTAGAAATTCTGCTCTAGTCATAGGTGGTCTGCTATGAAACTAGAGGAATTTTTTCTTTGTAAATTATTTAATTGACAAGTATTATGGAGAAACTCCTACCTGTCTCAGCACTGTACTAAGAGTGAGAGTATTACATACGAAGTAAGGGATAGTTGCCCTGCCTTCATGAAGGCAACAGTCCAGCCAGAGACTAGCATGGAGGAAATAACAATGAGGAATGCTGGACAACACATAATTAAGTGCCAAGTGGTATGATATTTATTTGAAGGGACATGAAAGTTCAATAGGCAGGGAAGAGGTGAATTGGAATCAATATTCACATCAGAGCCAATTGATGAGAATATTCACTCCTAAAACATGCAGCAGAATTGACTGCTTGAGTGCTAACCAAAGCTAGAGTCAGCCTGGCCTGGTAGTCACTGGGACAGATGTCATCTAGCCAGTCCCCTATGTTTCTTAGCAACCCCTCATTCCCTCTCATGACTGTTTTCTAGCCAGCCGCTCTCACTATGTATCCCCTTACTCTGTGTTCTGTTTCTTTATAGTACTTATCACTACCTGACTTAATCATATATTTACTAGTTTTGTGTCTTGTCTATTTCTACCATTGGATTGTCAGATTTTTTATAGCAGGAACTTTCTTGCCTTCATTCCTCAACCCCCAGCCCCCACAAGAGTGCCTAGAACCTATAGATGCTCAATAAATATTCTTTTGGGCAAAGGAATGAACTTCTCACCATAATGCTCTCTTCAGCTTTCTTTTTTGTTCTAAGGCCAAGGCTACCCCAATATTGAAGCCACAGTTAGCTGCCATAGAAAATAATAGTTACTGGTGATTGAGCCTTACTATATGCCAGGCTGTATAATGTGGTGCACACAACCATCTCATGAAGTAGATAATGTTATTATTCCCATCTTACCAATAGAGCAACTGAGGCCCAAAGGTGTTGTATAACTTGCTCAGGTTCACATACTTAAGAAATGAGTGAGCTGTAATAAAGATTGACTACACACCTTATGCTCTCTGGCTTTATATCTTATGCTGACTTCTAGTGCTTTGGGGACATGCCCAGAATTGGAGGCACAGAAATAGACCCTTGAAAAGGTAGGGGTGGAGGAAGGTGAGAGAGTTGGTGGACAGGTGTTATAGTTTGAATTGTGTTCTTTCTCCCTCAAAGACCATTGTCCCTTACAAGGAAACCTGCTGAGACTTCACAGATTATGTGGTCTTGCCAAGGTCAACGTTCCCCTAAGCTATCCTAAATCTTTGTACGTGGATAAACTTCAGAAAATCTCACAAAGTTATATCCCTCACACATCATATGTTGGTGGCACTGCTTGAGAGAAAAAGTTGGAAACAGTTGGACACTTAAGGAGAAGACACCTTCTTACTCTCTGCAGTGTCTGTTGCAGGGTATTCATTCTATTGTCCTTTAACCCTCTGGCACAGAGGCTGATATTAAAAGCTGGTAATGAAGACAGGAGCCTGCCAGGAATTGTAAATGTCAGCGAGTCACTATTACAGGTCTTTTCACAGTAAAATAATGGGGGCTCAGGACCAATTTTATAAAAAATGACAAGAGAAAATGTTTATGCCACCTCCATACCAACAGACCTACTCAGGGTCTTTCACAGACCTACTGAAGGTCTTTATGCCAACTCCATACTCACAGACCTACTAAGGGTCTTCCAGAACAGCAATTTGTGTTCTGAACATAACTCCCTTGTCATGACAACAGGAAGCTTTCCTCCTGACTGGGGTTAGTGTTTGATTTCTCTAACATAAGGGTCAGCAAACTTTTCTGTAATGAGCCAGATGGTAAATATTGTGGATTTTGAGGGTTATACAGTCTTTGTTACAACTACTCACTTAAGCCATTTTGTGCAACAATGGCCATGAACCATAAATCAATGAATGGGTGTGACTATGGACCAATAAAACTTTACTTACAAAAGGCCGGGTGCGGTGGCTCATGCCTGTAATCCCAGCACTTTGGGAGGCTGAGGTGGGTGGATCATGAGGTCAGGAGATCGAGACCATCCTGGCTAACATGGGGAAACCTCATCTCTACTAAAAAAAAATACAAAAAATTAGCCAGGCGTGGTGGCGGGTGCCTGTAGTCCCAGCTGCTCGGGAGGCTGAGGCAGGAGAAAGGCATGAACCCAGGAGGCGGAGCTTGCAGTGAGCCAAGATCGCGGCACTGCACTCCAGCCTGGGTGACAGAGCAAGACTCCTTCTCAAAACAAACAAACAAACAAACAAAAAAAACTTTACTTATAAAAATAGCCAGTGTTCAGATTTGGCCCATGGGCCATAATTTGTGGACCTCTGGTGTGTAACATAAAATGGCTGGTATTTGGCTGCTCATGGAAATAATGTTATTGTTTCCAAAGCTTTGGTGTCCAATCTTTTCTGGGAAATGTCATGTCACGGCTCACATTATCATTATTATTATTGCTCTGTATATTCAAACAGACAAGAGAAATGAATTGATCTGTATTGTTACTCTTTTTTTAGGGCTCCAAATTACCAACACTAAACTAAAGCGATGCCAACCTATGACCCTTTAATTATTTTCCCTAGAATATATTGGCTCATAAATTTTGTGATAAAGAACAAAGAAGAAATTGCCTTACAGAGTGTTTCCCTCAGTGATGAAATGGCATTGATAGAAGAGGACTAGACTCTGTGTCTGAAGCCCTGGCTTCTTGTCTCTTGTCTCTGTCTCTGGCCCTGATGAGCCCAGTAACCCCTCACAGTCATTTCATTTCTCTGATGTGACAATTCCTTCCTTACCTACTTCATGTGATTGTCATGAGAGTAAACTAAAAAGACCAAGATAAGAAATGTAAAGGCATTTCATACAAAGTTAAATTGAAGCTAAATTCAGCTTTATTAGAGAGATTATTGTCACAGATATATTTCTCCAAAGAAGCCAGAAAGATGAGAGGAATGTTTTTGCCGCATAGACAGAAATGTTACAACTGAACACGGCACTGAATCCGCACAATCTAAGGGGACCAGGACAGGAGAGGGCAAAGGGTTGCAGATGAAGCAGGGGCAGTTTCAAGCCTTCCCATTAGACTGGCTGGTTGTTGTGTCATTTATATCTAAATTGATTCCTTTCACTTTTAGTTGCTTCCTGGCAAGTTTATTGGAAAGAACAGGTGCTCATTATTGAATTTCCTTGTTTATTTTCCCCCAGATCTATTAAATCGGTACCAAGCAGTCAGAATTCTCTGACACTAAAGCAAGTGATTTATTTATGTGTAGTTATCTATTGCTTCTTGCTTGATAGGCTTCATTTCTATGTTAAAGACATAGAGCCCTTTAAAAGCTTAATTTTGCTGCAAAAAGAAAAGTGACAAAATAAGCTATGTAGGAGGATGTGGATGGGAGTAAAGGGGAGCAACTCTCTGGCTGACAAGCCTAAATGTCAATGCTTTTTAAAAAATACACAAAAATATATAGAGTCTGAACATGGACTAAGAGACCAGACTTCCAGAAATCCTCATAGGGAACTCTTGTTTAGGTTTAGGCCTAAGATGAATGTGGGAGATTTGGTGCAAGGGAAAGAGCAGTGGGGTCAGGAAGCCAGCTTTGAGTCCAGGATCTGCCACTAACTTGCTATGTGATAATAGCTAAGTTACTCACTCTTGGCCTTTGTTTTCTGATTTGTATTATGAAGGGATGTAATTTGATGTGCTCCAAAGCTCTTTCTCCACTCATTTTCTACAAAATAAGAATTCAGTCACATGACACATAAACCAATAGTTCCTACCACAAATCTCATCATTCATTTGTTCAGGAAATATTTATTGAGATGCTACTGTATGAGCTAGGCACTGACAATACAGTGGTAGACAAAGACAGCCTCAGATCCTTAACTTCTTGTGTCCCATAGCGTAGAGACAATCTCTCTCTTTCTTCCCTTGAATCAGAGAAGCAGAAGGGCTTCTATACCATCATTCTTCAATTGTTATTTCAGTCCATTTTTTTGAACAGCACAAATTTTACCGGAGTCATAAGACAATATTGACCTGATCAAAAATCAGACTTTGTTGTGGTAATAAGCATAAAGTTTGAGTGTGCATGTGGAAGATGTTTTTGATTTAAAGAATATTACTAGAGGCTAGGGTTTCCAGTTTGAGGGCAAGAGTTGCCAAGCTTTTAGATCTTGATGACTCAGGCATTGTAAGTAACCTTGCAACCTCACCAGAAGCCTGAGTCCAACTGGCTCTACCTATAGCCTGGGTCAGGAGGGGTGGGACTCCTAGCCGATTTGCCTGGAAAGAGGAGGGAGAGGTTTCAGCAGCCTCTCCAGAGAAAGAGCCACAGCCTAGAGCTTCACAAAGCATAGGACATGAAATAAATGGCTACAATAGCATAGAAGTGTCCAAAAGTTTGCAATGGCTAGGAAAGTAGGTAGGGAATGGAAAGAAAAAAGATCAGGGACAGTTGTCTGGGTTCATAATAGACAAGAACAGCCATGCTGGGGCTACTACATAGTTGTGAAAGTTGAAAATTAATTCATTGACATTTGATTGTTGAGTGCCTAATTTGCACGACATACTTTGCTACATTCTGGAGATATAAAGGTGAGTTGGACTTGACCTGTGCCCTCCACAAGCTTACGGTCCAGTGAAGACGACAGATGAATAAACAGATAATTAGAATACATGCCTGAACTCTGTGAGGACAGTGTTACAGTCTGTTTCATTAACTGCTGTTTCCCCAGTTCAATACATGACCTGGCACAACAGATTGTTAGAGACCAGAGAAAGGGTGATGATGGCTGAGCGAGAGAAAAATGGAAGAGGAAGGATCAGTGAGATATTAAGAAGGGAGACTAGACCACACTTGGTAACAGATCGGAAGTAAAGTCAGGGGGAAGTGTCAGGGATAACTTTCAGCCTTCAAACAGGCAACTAAGTGGATAGTGATGCCATTCACTGAGGGGAAAAACTCAGGAGTTTGAACCAAGTACAGAAACTGCAGAGTAAGGGATGGGAGCCTAGTAAGGCACAACTTGCTGTGAAGCTCTGAAGTCACAAAGGAACTGATTGTGATACTGATCTTTCTGTTTCCAGCTTTGTTTCTACCCCAGGATATCTGTTTGTGTATCATATCCTGAGAAAAAGATAACTGTTCTTTTTGAAGAGTGAGTAGAAACTGGGAATGGTCTGCAGTCTGACACAGTGAGAATTAAATCAGGGAGGTGTGCAGTAAGTGAAGTCTAGTTGCTCCTTCTTCAGGGATTCCAATGCTTAAGTAATGTCCTGAGATATTTAAAATGATAAGGAAGAAAATCTATGTGGGACTATTTCACCCGTCAGTTCCATAGCTCAGCTCACAGATATGGGTATAGGGTTTGCCCTTCATCTATAAAGCCTTACCTTATTTGTGACTCCACGAAATTTTGAGATTCTCCCTCTCTTAAAGGCTCCTTTATAGAACCATTATGGCAATTAAGTTCAGGCACAATGGAGCCACATCCCCAAATATTATGCTAGGTAGAAGGATGAAAAATTAGCATATTACTAGTGAAAAGTGCTTCTGTCTGGAATTTCTTCTTGATGGGTTCCTTAGGAACATATTTTTGTGATTTTGTTAGTTGAAACTGATGGCTATAGCAGAATACTCAGTATGTATTTGTATATGGGGTGAAAGAGTTTTGTTGGCATATTTTGGCATAGAAGTTTAAGTAGTATAACTCAAATTGAAAATTTTGTACAAAGGCAACCATCATGAGGGAGTCAAGTGTAACACTGCACTGGGAGTCAGGAGCCCTTTACTTATTTTTATCTTTGTTTCTATCTAGCTATGTGACCCTAAGCAAATCTCTTTCTTTCTGTATATCTCAGTTTCCTCAGCTATAAAATACGGAAGTTGGACTAAATGGGCTTTGTTCTTTTCAGCTCTGAGGTTCTAGAAAAGTGAACTGAGAAGAAAACTACTATGACATAACTACTATGAACTACTGTGAGATAAATTGAGAGTAAATAACTACTCTGGTCAATGGCTTCATTGCATACCTCTTTGAAAAGGCAGTAACTGGTAGATGAAAAGATAATTAAAACAGCTTATAATTTTAATTAATTATGTTCCTATCCTAGAAATTAATCTGATGCATTTTCTACCTACAGAGCTAGACTAAGGAGCCAAATTGCAGTTCTGACAAGTAAGGAGCTCTACGTTTTTTGAGAGAACATCAATTGGCTTTAGGTTAACCCAAGTACTCACTTGGGGGTTTCTGCTGATATGCTTTGGTTGTGTCCCCACCCAAATCTCATCTTGAGTTGTAGCTCCCACAATTTCCACGTGTCATGGGAGGAAACTGGTGGGAGGTGATTGAATTATGGGGGTGGGTCTTTCCCATGCTGTTCTTGTGATAGTGAATAAGTCTCACGAGATCTGACGGTTTTATAAAGGGGAGTTTCCCTGCACAAGTTCTCTTCTCTTGTCTGCTGCCATGTGAGATGTGCCTTTCACCTTTTGCCATGATTGCAAGGCCTCCCCAGCCACATGGAACTGTGGGTTCATCAAACTTCTTTGTTTTGTAAATTGTACAGCCTCTGGTATGACTTTATCAGCAGTGTGAAAACAGACTAATACTTCTGCTAAATACAGAAAGTGGCTAGGATAAAGGTAATCAAAGGTTCCTATACTGACAGTTAAGTGAGGGCTATGGTGAACTCCACCCCTACCATCCTAAAGTGATCTTTTCCTACGCCCAAATAAAAATGAGTGCCTCATAATGCACTGGGGATCTGGGCTGCTTCTCAAACAACAAACATAGCCTTTCCAATCTCAAAAGGAAAGAAGCTATGGTAGCTAACACCTCTGCAGTTTGGCTAGAGACTGTAGGAACCAATCATTTCTACTAGAATTGTGATGAGGGTCCACATCACTTTGGGACACTGAGTCTTTCTGTCACTGCCAACCCAGAACTGACAGACTGGACATAACCAAGTCATGTTTTCTTACAGGCAAAGAGTAGAAAATATGAAGTCAACTGTGTGGAGTGGGAGAATTTAAGGTACCTGAAGAGTGGCTCCCTATGTTGGGCTTAAGACCCTGAAGTGCCTACTTGTTGGCTTCCCTTTCAAAACGGACTATTTTTCATGACAGTATTATTCATGGCTTGTACTGACTGCAGCAGTGTAAGAAAAAGAACATGAATAGTCACACCCTGTCTGTGTACTCAAGCAGTGCTCCAGGAACCACAAGACAACTCCTTTTCTCAGACTCAAGAAGTCTTCTGTGAGTATCCCAAGAGATTTTCTTACCCTCTCCCCAGAAACAGGAATGCAGAGCCTTGGGACTTGGGCCTGGGCCATGCCATGCCTCAGATCACAGTAAGTTAATGGCAAAGTTAAAACTCAAAATCAGACTATTTTTTTTTTATTATTGTAAGTTTTAGGGTACATGTGCACAATGTGCAGGTTTGTTACATATGTATCCATGTGCCATGTTGGTGTGCAGCACCCTTAACTCCTCATTTAGCATTAGGTATATCTCCTAATGCTGTCCCTCCCCCATCCCCCAACCCCACAACAGTCCCTGGAGTGCGATGTTCCCCTTCCTGTGTCCATGTGTTCTCATTGTTCAATTGCCACCTATGAGTGAGAATATGCGGTGTTTGGTTTTTTGTCCTTGCGATAGTTTGCTGAGAATGATGGTTTCCAGTTTCATCCATGTCCCTACAAAGGACATGAACTCATCATTTTTGTGGCTGCATAGTATTCCACGGTGTGTATGTGCCACATTTTCTTAATCCAGTCTATCGTTGTTGGACATTTGGGTTGGTTCCAAGTCTTTGCTATTGTGAATAGTGCTGCAATAAACATACGTGTGCGTGTGTCTTTATAGCAGCATGATTTATAATCCTTTGCGTATATACCCAGTAATGGGATGGCTGGGTCAAATGGTATTTCTAGTTCTAGATCCCTGAGGAATCGCCACACTGACTTCCACAATGGTTGAACTGGTTTACAGTCCCACCAACAGTGTAAAAGTGTTCCTATTTCTCCACATCCTCTCCAGCACCTGTTGTTTCCTGACTTTTTAATGATGGCCATTCTAACTGGTGTGAGATGGTATCTCACTGTGGTTTTGGTTTGCATTTCTCTGATGGCCAGTGATGACGAGCATTTTTTCATGTGTTTTTTGGCTGCATAAATGTCTTCTTTTGAGAAGTGTCTGTTCATATCCTTTGCCCACTTTTTGATGGGGTTGTTTGTTTTCTTCTTGTAAATTTGTTTGAGTTCATTGTAGATTCTGGATATTAGCCCTTTGTCAGATGAGTAGGTTGCGAAAATTTTCTCCCATTCTGTAGGTTGCCTGTTCACTCTGATGGTAGTTTCTTTTACTGTGCAGAAGCTCTTTAGTTTAATTAGATCCCATTTGTCAATTTTGGCTTTTGTTGCCATTGCTTTTGGTGTTTTAGACATGAAGTCCTTGCCCATGCCTATGTACTGAATGGTAATGCCTAGGCTTTCTTCTAGGGTTTTTATGGTTTTAGGTCTAACATGTAAGTCTTTAATCCATCTTGAATTAATTTTTGTATAAGGTGTAAGGAAGGGATCCAGTTTCAGCTTTCTACATATGGCTAGCCAGTTTTCCCAGCACCATTTATTAAATAGGGAATCCTTTCCTCATTGCTTGTTTTTGTCAGGTTTGTCAAAGATCAGATAGTTGTAGATATGTGGCGTTATTTCTGAGGGCTCTGTTCTGTTCCATTGATCTATATCTCTGTTTTGGTACCAGTACCATGCTGTTTTGGTTACTGTAGCCTTGTAGTAGAGTTTGAAGTCAGGTAACATGATGCCTCTAGCTTTGTTCTTTTGGCTTAGGATTGACTTGGCGATGCGGGCTCTTTTTTGGTTCCATAGGAACTTTAAAGTAGTTTTTTCCAATTCTGTGAAGAAAGTCATTGGTAGCTTGATGGGGATGGCATTGAATATATAAATTACCTTGGGCAGTATGGCCATTTTCACAATATTGATTCTTCCAACCCATGAGCACGGAATGTTCTTCCATTTGTTTGTATCCTCTTTTATTTCATTGAGCAGTGGTTTGTAGTTCTCCTTGAAGAGGTCCTTCACATCCCTTGTAAGTTGGATTCCTAGGTATTTTATTCTCTTTGAAGCAATTGTGAATGGTAGTTCACTCATGATTTGGCTCTCTGTTTGTCTGTTATTGGTGTATAAGAGTGCTTGTGATTTTTGTACATTGATTTTGTATCCTGGGACTTTGCTGAAGTTGCTTATCAGCTTAAGGAGATTTTGGGCTGAGACAATGGGGTTTTCTAGATACACAATCATGTCATCTGCAAACAGGGACAATTTGACTTCTGAATAATTAATCGTGGCCACTTTTCCTTCTAGTGGTTCTGAACTGGAGGCAGCACCATTTCCCACACCTCTTCTCTGCCACATACACAATGGACATTTGGAAATGTGTGCAGCATTTGGGGTTGTTACAATGACTAAGAGTAAAGATGTTACTGGCATTAATACCCAGAGGTCTGCAATGCACTAGCCAGTCTTGCATTACAAAATGTCAACAGCATCACATTAAGAATCACTACAGGTCTATACCAGGTTGTGTCCATTTAGAAAAAAGAGAGGGTTATGGCTAAGTCTATACCAGGTTGTGTCCACTTAGAAAAAATACAGGGTTATGGCTGTATCCTGTCTCCCTCTTTGCCTCAGAATAAAGCATGGAGAATTGAGGGGTAGGGTGATTAGTGACCTTGGTTCCAGTCCTAGCTCTGGAATTACATCACTGTGTGACCTTAGACAAGACTTCCTATCCAGACCTCAGTGACCTAGTCTGTAAAATAGTGGTTTAGTCAAGAGGGTCAGCAAGAGCTCTTCCAATTAGACATTTTTCTCCTTTTTCTTTCAGAGGATGGTCCAGAGACCACCTGAGAAGCTGTTTGTTAACAATTCAGATTCCTGAACCCTATCACAGACTTGCTAAATCAGAATTTATGAAGGTAGGCCACTGGGATCTGTATTCACCACTCACTCCCATCCCTGGTAATTCTGAAATACAAAATGTTTGAGAACCAGGATTCTAGTATTCTAAATGTTAGAACTGTACCTGATCAGCTAGCAAATAGAGCATAAAGAGATGGTTTCCACCTCCCATTCAGAGGTGCAGCAGCATTTGTGTGATGGTAGGCCTGTCCCCACCAAAGCTTCACCACTGCATTCAATGCCCTTTGCAGGCTCCTTGCCAGATTGCTAAGGCATATGGGAAAGAAGACAGAGTCAGCTCAGGGATTGGAACTGGTAGAGGCAGAGGGTCTCCAAGGGAGAAGCCTGGCTTTTAAGACTGCAAGATTCACTGCTCTAACAACAGAGAGGAGACAGCCTACTCCTATTACAGCTGCCCACCCAGCACCTGCCTTCTCAAGCAACTGCCTCTGTCGAAGCTCTAAGCTCAAGCTGTATGTTCCTATTGTTGCTAACTAAAGAACTTCTGCACTTAGTCTAAGCACTTCCTCTGTAGCCTGTCTCCTCACACAACTCCAGTGGCTTTCTCTCTATTCCAGTGCAGTGAATAGAGTCAGCAGCAAACATATTGTGTACAACACACCCAGAGTGCATTGATGAGTCACAGAGTGCTTTGCTCTTCTATTCAACAACCCAAAGTTGAAGACCTCCAACAATGTTCAAAACCAAAAGGCAAATACATGGAATTCAGTCCAGCTAGTTTGGTGGAGGGTGTTTGAGCTTGGAAACGAATGGATAAATAAAGTGGCAGACAGATTGCTTTTATTCATTGTGAGGAAGATGCAGGTGTTGTGTTCCAGGGAAGCTTTGAAGATTTATTATCTGGCATACTAGATGACCTTCAGGCCAACAGGCCATTGGTAATCACCCTTCTAAATAATGCAAAATATGTTGGCACAAAGAAATAGACCACACACACACACACACACACACACACACAGATGCACACACACATTTATTTATTAAAAACTCACTGTTTTCTCAGGGATTCTCAGGGATCTTAAGTCACCAAAAGAGAATGGAGGAAGGTTAGAAGTTAATTGTCAAACTAGTGTCCCAATTTAGGGTGTACTCTCTCTTTCATGGATAGTAATCTTTCTGAGTTTAATTTGCTAAAAGCAATGACATATAAGATGAGAGACAGTTGATTCCAAGATGGCCAAATAGGAACAGTTCTGGTCTGCGGCTCCTAGTGTGACCAATGCAGAAGATGGGTGATTTCTGCATTGCCAACTGAGGTACCTGGTTCACCTCACTGGGACTGGTCGGAAAGTGGGTGCAGCCAACAGAGGGTGAGCTGAAGCAGGGTGGGGCAACGCCTCACCTGGGAAGTGCAAGGGGTCAGGGGATTTCCCTTTCCTAGCCAAGGGAAGCCATGACAGACTGTACCAGAAAAATTGGGACACTGCCACCTAAACACTGTGCTTTTCCAATAGTCTTAGCAAACGGCACACCAGGAGATTACATCTTGCGCCTGGCTCAGTGGGTCCCACGCCCTTAGAGCCTTGCTCACTGCTAGTCTGAGATTGAACTGCAAGGCAGCAAGCCTGGCTGGGGGAGGGGTGTCCACCATTGCTGAGGCTTGAGTAAGTAAACAAAGCAGCCAGGAAGCTTGAACTGGGTGGAGCCCACTGTAGCTCAACAAGGCCCACCTGCCTCTGTAGACTCCACCTCTGGGGGCAGGGCATAGCTGAACAAAAGACAACAGAAACTTCTGCAGACTTAAAAGTCCCTGTCTGACAGCTCTGAAGAGAGCAGTGGTTCTCCCAGCACAGTGTTTGAGCTCTGAGAATGGACAGACTGCCTCCTCAAGTGGGTCCCTTACCCCCATGCAGCGTAACTTGGAGACACCTCCCAGTAGGGGCCAACTGACACTTCATACAGCCGGGTTCACCTCTGAGATGAAGCTTCCAGAGGAAGGATCAGGCAGCAATATTTGCTGTTCTGCAATATTTGCTGTTCTACAGCCTCTGCTGGTGAAACCCAGGCAAACAAGGTCTGGAGTGGACCTTCAGCAAACTCCAACAGACCGGCAGCCGAGGAACTTGACTGTTAGAAAGAAAACTAATAGCATCAACATCAACAAAAAGGACATCCACACCAAAACCCCATCTGTAGGTCACCTATATCAAAGACCAAAGGTAGATAAAACCACAAAGATGGGGAGAAACCAGAGCAGAAAAGCTGAAAATTCTAAAAACCAGAGCACCCCTTCTCCTCCAAAGGATCACAGCTCCTCGCCAGCAATGGAACAAAGCAGGACGGAGAATGACTTTGACAAGCTGACAGAAGTAGGCTTCAGAAAGTCGGTAATAACAAACTTCTCTGAGCTAAAGCAGGATGTTTGAACCCATTGCAAGGAAGCTAAAAACCTTGAAAAAATATTAGATGAATAGCTAACTAGAATAAAAAGTGTAGAGAATACCTTAAATGACCGGATGGAGCTGAAAACCATGGCATGAGAACTACATGACGCATGCACAAGCTTCTATAGCCAATTCGATCAAGTGGAAGAAAGAGCATCAGTGATTGAAGATCAAATGACTGAAATGAAGTGAGAAGAGAAGTTTAGAGAAAAAAGAGTAAAAAGAAATGAATAAAGCCTCCAAGTAATATGGGATTATGTAAAAAGAGCAAACCTACATCTGATTGGTGTACATGAAAGTGACAGGAAAAATGGAACCAAGCTGGAAAACACTCTTCAGGATATTACCCAGGAGAACTTCCCCAACCTAGCAAGGCAGGCCAACATTCAAATTCAGGAAATACAAAGAACACCACAAAGATACTCCTTGAGAAGAGCAACCCCGAGACACATAATTGTCAGATTCACCAAGGTTGAAATGAAGTAAAAAATGCTAAGGGCAACCAGAGAGAAAGGTCAGGTTACCCACAAAGGAAAGCCCATCAGATTACAGCAGATCTCTCAGCAGAAACTCTACAAGCCAGAAGGGAGTGGGGGCCAATATTCAACATTCTTAAAGAAAAGAATTTTCAACCCAGAATTTCATATCCAGCCAAACTAAGCTTTATAAGTGAAGGAGAAATAAAATCCTTTACAGACAAACAAATGCTGAGAGATTTTGTCACCACTAGGCCTGCCTTACAAGAGCTCCTGAAGGAAGCATTAAACATGGAAAGGAACAACCGGTACCAGCTCCTGCAAAAATATGCCAAATTGTAAAGACCATCGAGGCTAGGAGGAAACTGCATCAACTAACAGGCAATATAACCAGCTAACATCATAATGACAGGATCAAATTCACACAAAATAATATTAACCTTAAATGTAAATGGGCTAAATGCCCCAATTAAAAGACATAGATTGGCAAATTGGATAAAGAGTCAAGACCCATCAGTGTGCTGTATTCGGGAGACCCATCTCACATGCAGAGGCACACATAAGCTCAAAATAAAGGGATGGAGGAACATCTACCAAGCAAATGGAAAGTAAAAAAAAAAAAAAAAAAGCAGGGGTTGCAATCCTAGTCTCTGATAAAACAGACTTTAAACCAAAAAAGACCAAAAGAGACAAAGAAGGCCGTTACATAATGGTAAAGGGATCAATTCAACAAGAGCTAACTATCCTAAATATATATGTACCCAATACAGAAGGACCCAGATTCATAAAGCAAGTCCTGAGGGACCTAAAAAGAAACTTAGGCTCTGACACAATAATAATGGGAGAATTTAACACCCCACTGTCAATATTAGACAGATCAACAAGACAGAAGGTTAAGAAGGATATCCAGGACTTGAACTCAGCTCTGCAACAAGCAGACCTAATAGACATCTACAGAACTCTCAAACCCAAATCAACAGAATATACATTCTTCTCAGCACCACGTTGCACTTATTCCAAAATTGACCACATAGCTGGAAGTAAAGCACTCCTCAGCAAATGGAAAAGAACAGAAATCACAACAAACTGTCTCTCAGACCACAGTGCAATCAAATCAGAACTCAGGATTAAGAAACTCACTCAAAACCGCACAATTACATGGAAACTGAACAACCTCTTCCTGAATGACTACTGAGTAAATAATGAAATGAAGTTAGAAATAAGGATGTTCTTTGAAACCAATGAGAACAAAGACACAACATCCCAGAATCGCTGGGACACATTTAAAGCAGTGTGTAGAGAGAAATTTAGAGCACTAAATGCCCACAAGAGAAAGCAGGAAAGATCTAAAACTGACACCCTAACATCACAATTAGAAGAACTAGAGAAGCAAGAGCAAACAAATTCAAAAGCTAGCAGAACATAAGAAATAATTAAGATCAGAGCAGAACTCAAGGAGACAGAGACAAAAAAATCCTTCAAAAAATCAATGAATCCAGTAATGGGATGGCTGGGTCAAATGGTATTTCTAGTTCTAGATCCCTGAGGAATCGCCACACTGACTCCCATTACTGGGTATATACCCAAAGGACTATAAATCATGCTGCTATAAAGACACATGCACACATATGTTTATTGCGGCACTATTCACAACAGCAAAGACTTGGAACCAACCCAAATGTCCAACAATGATAGACTGGATTAAGAAAATGTGGCACATATATGCCATGGAATACTACGCAGCCATAAAAAATGATGAGTTCATGTCCTTTGTAGGGACATGGATGAAACTGGAAACCATCATTCTCAGTAAACTATCGCAAGGACAAAAAACCAAACACTGCATGTTGTCACTCATAGGTGGGAAGTGAACAATGAGAACTCATGGACACAGGAAGGGGAACATCACACTCCGGGGACTGTTGTGGGGTTGGGGGATGGGGGAGGGACAGCATTAGGAGATATACCTAATGCTAAATGACGAGTTAATGGGTGCAGGAAATCAACATGGCACATGGATGCATATGTAACAAACCTGCACATTGTGCACATGTACCCTAAAACCTAAAGTATAATAAAAAAAAAAAAAGAAAAAAAAATCAATGAATCCAGGAGCTGGTTTTTTGAAAAGATCAACAAAATTGATAGACTGCTAGCAAGACTAATAAAGAAGAAAAGAGAGAAGAATTAAACAGATGCAATAAAAAATGACAAAGGGGATATCACCACCAATCCCACAGAAATACAAACTACCATCAGAGAATACTATAAACACCTCTACGCAAATAAACTAGAAAATCCAGAAGAAATTGATAAATTCCTGGACACATACACCCTCCCAACGCTAAACCAGGAAGAAGTTGAATCCCCGAATAGACCAATAACAGGCTCTGAAATTGAGGCAATAATTAATTGCCTACCAACCAAAAAAAGTCCAGGACTTGACAGATTCACAGCCGAATTCTACCAGTGGTACAAAGAAAAGCTGGTACCATTCCTTCTGAAACTATTCCAATCAATAGAAAAAGAGGGAATCCTGCCTAACTCATTTCATGAGGCCAGCATCATCCTGATATCAAAGCCTGGCAGAGACACAACAAAAAAAGAGAATTTTAGACCAATATCCCTGATGAACATTGATGTGAAAATCCCCAATAAAATACTGGCAAACCGAATCCAGCAGCACATCAAAAAGCTTATCCATCATGATCAAGTTGGCTTCATCCCTAGGATGCAAGGCTGGTTCAACAAATGCAAATCAATAAATGTAATCCACCATATAAACAGAACCAAAGACAAAAACCACATGATTATCTCAATAGATGCAGAAAAGGCCTTTGACAAAATTCAACTCCTTCATCCTAAAAACTCTCAATAAACTAGGTATTGATGGAAGGTATCTCAAAATAATAAGAGCTATTTATGACAAACCCACAGCCAGTATCATACTT
This sequence comes from Nomascus leucogenys, assembly GCF_006542625.1. Classification (NCBI taxonomy): domain Eukaryota; kingdom Metazoa; phylum Chordata; class Mammalia; order Primates; family Hylobatidae; genus Nomascus; species Nomascus leucogenys. The sequence continues at coordinate 123,761,637 of NC_044406.1, forward strand.
AATGGGCAAAAACTGGAAGCATTCCCTTTGAAAACTGGCACAAGACAGGGATGCCCTCTCTCACCATTCCTATTCAACATAGTGTTGGAAGTTCTTGGCAGGGCAATCATGCAAGAGAAAGAAATAAAAAGTATTCAGTTAGGAAAAGAGGAAGTCAAATTGTCCCTGTTTGCAGATGACATGATTGTGTATTTAGAAATCCCCATCGTCTCAGCCCAAAATCTCCTTAAGCTGATAAGCAACTTCAGCAAAGTCTCAGAATACAAAATCAATGTGCAAAAATCACCAGCATTCTTATACACCAATAACAGAAAAACAGCTAAATCATGAGTGAACTCACATCCACAATTGCTTCAAAGAGAATAAAATACTTAGGAATCCAACTTACAAAGGATGTGAAGGACCTCTTCAAGGAGAACTACAAACTGCTCAACAAAATAGAAGAGGATGCAAACAAATGGAAGAACATTCCAAGCTCATGGATAGGAAGAATCAATATTGTGAAAATGGCCATTCTGCCCAAGGTAATTTATAGATTCAATGCCATCCCCATCAAGCTATGAATAACTTTCTTCACAGAATTGGAAAAAACTACTTTAAAGTTCATATGGAACCAAAAAAGAGTCTGCATCGCCAAGACAATCCTAACCAAAAAGAACAAAGCTGGAGGCATCATGCTACCAGACTTCAAACTATACTACAAGGCTACAGTAACCAAAACAGCATGGTACTGGTACCAAAACAGAGATATAGACCAATGGAACAGAACAGAGGCCTCAGAAATAACACCACACATCTACAACCATCTGATCTTTGACAAACCTGGCAAAAACAAGCAATGGGGAAAGGTTTCCCTATTTAATAAATGGTGCTGGGAAAACTGGCTAACCATATGTAGAAAGCTGAAATTGGATCCCTTCCTTACACCTTATACAAAAATTAATTCAAGATGGATTAAAGACTTAAATGTTAGACCTAAAACCATAAAAACCCTAGAAGAAAACTTAGGCAATACCATTCAGTACATAGGCATGGGCAAGGACTTCATGACTAAAACACCAAAAGCAATGGCAACAAAGCCAAAATTGACAAATGGGGTCTAACTAAACTAAAGAGCTTCTGAATAGCAAAACAGACTACCATCAGAGTGAATAGGCAACCTACAAAATGGGAGAAAATTTTTGCAATCTACTCATCTGACAAAGGGCTAATATCCAGAATCTACAAAGAACTTAAACAAATTTACAAGAAAAAATCAAACAACCCCATCAAAAAGTGGGCAAAGGATATGAACAGATACTTCTCAAAAGAAGACATTTATGCAGCCAAAAAAGACATGAAAAAATGCTCATCATCACTGGTCGTCAGAGAAATGCAAATCAAAACCACAATGAGATACCATCTCACACAAGTTAGAATGGCAATAATTAAAAAGTCAGGAAACAACAGGTGCTGAAGAGGATGTGGAGAAATAACGTTTTTACACTGTTGGTGGGAGTGTAAACTAGTTCAACCAGTGTGGAAGACATTGTGGCGATTCCTCAAGGATCTAGAACTAGGACTAGAAATACCATTTGACCCAGTGATCCCATTACTGAGTCTATACCCAAAGGATTATAAATCATGCTACTCTAAAAACACATGCACACATATGTTTATTGCGGCACTATTCACAATAGCAAAGACTTGGAACCAACCCAAATGTCCATCAATGATAGACTGCATTAAGAAAATGTGGCACATATACACAATGGAATACTATGCAGCTATAAAAAAGGATGAGTTCATGTCCTTTGTAGGGACATGGATGAAGCTGGAAACCATCATTCTCAGCAAACTATCCAAGGACAGAAAACCAAACACCGCATGTTCTCACTCACAGGTGGGAATTGAACAATGAGGACACTTGGACACAGGGTGGGGAACATCACACACCAGGGCCTGTCCTGGGTTGGGGGGATGGGGGAGGGATAGCATTAGGAAAAATACCTAATGCAAATGACGAGTTAATGTGTGTAGCAAACCAACACGGCACGTGTATACCTACGTAACAAACCTGCACGTTGTGCACATGTACCCTAGAACTTAAAATATAACTTAAAAAATAAAAAAAAGATGAGAGACAGTTATAAATAAAATTAAATATATCAATATATCTTCCCTGTGGTATTTCTTAAAAATTAGCATTGCTTCCCCTTCCACTGCCCTCCTCTAAGGAGAAAAATAATTGTTAACGTAGGGTTTATCGTTTCTGGCCAATCGCAACAATTCCTGCTCAGGGCAAATGTCAAAGAATCATTGCTCATTATTCAATAGTTCGATGTGAATATTTAATTACAAATAAGTAATTCATTAAGATTAAAAGATAAGTCAAAACAAAGGCCAAAAGACAATGCATTGTCAGTAAGGTAAGGCCCATTTTACACCTGTTGGAATATCATTAATCTGCCCTGACAGGAAGAAAGTAGTTTTGTACCTGACAGACTTGATAAATGTGCAAATATCAGTCCTACATTTTAAAATCAATATGAAATGTTTTTCATGGCAAATCGAGATCAAGCTGGCATACCAAACACATTGCATAACAATCAACATGTAGACTAATTGTTTAAATGAGTTCCAGGGGGCAAATTAAAATTACGAGAGGGAAGATAAGAGTGAGACAATCGTGATAAAAGGAAAATGGACTTGGCTTGGGTCAAATAAACTTTTCTCTAATAAAAACGATCTGGGATGTGAATGGGACCTGTTATGACAGACAGCAATAAAATGCAGGCAAGAACTGAGCAAGCATTCAGTGAGAGCTCTTTATGGATAGCACGCAATTTGGGGCTGAAAGTGTGAACTACGAATCAGAATCCTACACAGTTATAGGCACAAAAGCACTAACATAATGGAGGAATCCTCCAGGTTAGAGATACCCAGCTACAGCTTTTATTTTACCTGGATCAATTTATTAACTAAGCACGAACACTTACCAAGAATCCTGGAGAGTCACTGGTGAACAGAACACTGTCCTTGCCCACAAGGAGCTCAGAGAAGAGTAAATAAGATAGAGATATATATGGGGAAAACTACAGTACCGTGCAACAAGTGCTGTCACTGAAGGAGGTGCAAGTGTTGTTGGACCAAAGAGCAGAGGCACCAAGTCCGACCTTTCTGGAGGAGAATCCAGGAAGCTTTCCTAGAGAGAAAGGCAGAATTATGTCACAACTTTGAGCCAGGTTCTGAAGTCAGATAGCCCGGAGTTCACATCCAGGTTTTGCCAATTGCTAGTTATGTGTGACTTTGACCAACTCACTAATTTCTATGAGCCTTGGCTAACTCATTTCCAAAATGAGAACAATAATAGGACCTACCTCATAGGCACGTGCAGATTAAATGAACGTCCCAAGAAAAGCACTCAAAACCATTTCTGTCCTCCAAAAATTGTTTAGAAAATAAAAGAGAATGTATTTATTCATTCTCTTCTTTTTAAAGCAATGGGTACTATAGACAGTAAGGGATGTTCTGCTAATGCACAAGTTTATTTCCATAAGGAGATTAAAAGGGAATGAATTTTTCCACAGCAAAATAAAAAGGGAATGATTTTTTTTGGAAGTCTTGCACTGAACTTGCTCAGTCAGCTTTGGAAAACCAATCCCACAACTGCTACTGACACCTGCTGCTCTTTGTTTTACTAAAGCTGGCTCCTACACCTGAGCCTTAGAGGAAGCTGGTCATTAAACGCACATTCATGTGCACACACACATATGCGCATGATACGCACACACACATCTACCTTCTCCTGGGCCTTGTGTTAAGTTCTTTCACATATTTTCTCTTACTAAATCTTCACACCAAACTTGAGAGAAAATTCTTGCTCTCCCCCATTTACAGATAAAGAATAGGAGGCTCAGAGAGATTGATTAACTTGCCGTACTGGTTAATTTTGTGTGTCAACTTGACTGGGCCATGGGGTGGCCAGATATTTGGTCAAACATTATTCTAGGTGTTTCTGTGAGGCTGTTTTTGGATTAGATTGACATTTTAATAAGTAAAACAAATTGCCCTCCATAATGCGAGTGGGTCTTATCCAACCAGTTGAAGTTCTAAATAGAACAAATAGACCAACCTTACCCCTGTAAGAGAGAATTCTCCAGCAGACTATCTTCAGACTTCATCTATATCATTGAATTTCCTGGGTCTCAAATCTGCCAGTCTAAGCCACAGATTTGGACTTGTCAGCCTCTATAATTGTATGAGCCAGTTCTTTTAAATAAATAAATGTGTGTGTGTGTATGTGTGTGTGCACACATGTGTGTGGTGTTCTGTTTCTTTGGAAAATGCTCAGTGATACAGTCACATTTTCTATTTTATTAAATTATTTTAAAAGTTATGTAAGATTTAAATATTATTATTCACATTTAACAGACAAAACAGTGAGGTATAGAGAGACTAAGTTACCAAAAACCACAGTTAACCACACATTTTCCCACGGCCAGGATGATTCAACATGCCTGTTTAAAATCCTAGTTTGCACACAGCAAAACGTTACCAGTGGCTAAAAAATGTTACCAGTGGTTTTAGGTTGTAGCAGCATCCAGCCAAAGCCCTAACGTCCTTTGAAGGACATGGCACAGCACACACAAACATGTAAATCAGGTTATCAAGTGCAAATAGAGGCATCAAGTTGGGAGTACACTTCAGTGTTCACAAAAGGTACTTCCTTATCCAGTATGCGTTTCTCCAATCAGAAAGCCTGCTCTGCATAGCAAAGACAGACTTTCAGCAAATTCAGTTTTTCTTCAGTGATGAAACTCTGGGTTTAGAAAACTCTTTTCCATTTCTTGTCAATGGCTGGTAGCCTTGGGTTAAGTTTGGCCTTCTATGAAGCTACTAAATGAAAAGCATATCAGAGAACACTGGACAGAAAAGTGGAGTCCCAGAGCACAGGCAGAAAGGTTCAGGTGATAGACAGGGATGGATTTAGTTGAGGAGTGGAATGGCCTCAGATTTTCTGGCAGAATGTTTTTTCATCCAACATTTATCAAAAACCTATGCTGCTGATGGTTACCCTAAACACCCAGACTTCAGGACTGCAAAATAGATCCATGTAATAAAATTGCACTTGTACCCTTTAAATTTATACAAATAATTTTCTTAAAAAAAGAACCTATGCTATGCTAGGCATGGGAAATCCAAAGACAAATAAGATGTATCACTGTTTTTGAGTAATTAATAATCTAGTATGTATCACAAGATGACCAGGAATTCCTTCATCTGTACAACAAACTTACTAATCGCCAATGATGTGTCAAGGCCATGTGCTAACTGCTGGACATGAAGTGGTGAGTAAATTCATGTAGTATAGGCTCCCAGCACTAATGAGGCTCACAGTCTACCACTATATCTGCCCTCAAATCACCAGAGTGGGGAGGAAGCCCTAGAGCTCTGCTGCCACCCTCTTCCCAATCTCTTTGAGTTGAGCTCTCCTGCAACAACGTATTGTGTTTCTCTATTAGATTCTGAATTCACTCCCTTTGTCAGGAACGTAACCCTGTGACTGTGGAGAGATTACTGTATTTTCAGCTTTACAAAGCCTAACGCTTTTGGGAAAAAAATAAGATGGGCAGACACTATACTCAGACATGCAATCTTCTCAGCCAGGATGCAAGGCAGCCAGAGTGCAGTAATGGCCATCCATCTTCCCTAGCCCAACCCAAGAACAAACAATCTTCTCTGAATCTTATAGGCCTAAGAACAATTTACAGGGAAAGTCTGCACTTGCTTTCTCTCCCCTACCCTATTCAGTGAAATGCAATTCTGATGTGCAGAGAGGCATCTACTAAGTAGATAATACAGCCACATTTTTCAAAGGGCCTGCCATGGCTTTTTATCCTCCACAGCATCTAATATCTGTCAAACATTTTAGATTAAAATGAATATAAAAAACACAGCCTTACTCAGCACTTCCTTTGCTCTGCAGGTCAGGGACTAGGATGAGAACAAGCCTCAGGGCTTTTAGGTTCACACTGGGATTCCCCTTCCAGATACCCCCCACCCTGCCCTTCACCGGCCAATAGCAAATAAGAAGTAGCATTGGCTTTGGAGTTGGGCATACCATTGACCTGTTGTTGACCTTGGGAAGTCACTTCACCTCTCTGAGCCTCAATGTCCTTATCTTGATACTAGGAATAATAATCCTCCCTCTCCCCATAGGATTATAATGATAATTAAATAAGATGATATATATAAAAGATTTGATACACAGTGGACACTCAACTGACAGATGTCCATCCTCTTCATGTCTCCCATCCCTGAAGACAGCCTGAGAGCAGATCCCTTCTCAAGGCTTACACCCTTGTTTTGACCTGTACTTACTTACTACTTCTCGATTCTTCATGTAACTAGGGAACTCCTCCTGACCTTCCTTCAGGTATTTCCTGCTTCATTCTGGTTTCCATTTTTGCTGCTAATTAGGAAGTCAGATATTCATGCAATATTAGTACAATCCAATCAAAATGAACACATTCTGTCATCATTGAGAATCTGTATAATTTAACTGATGCAAATCCTCCAATAATGAGAAAGTTTCATGTTGCATATGAAAAAAAATATCTGATAATTAGCATCTTCTTGTCATCACTGTGTTCCGGCAGGTTGGCTGAATGGCTTAGGTCAGGGATGGGCAGCACTCCAAAGCCTCAGTCTGTTAGGAGTTCAGGCCTTTCAGTAGGTTAAAAGGAGGTAATTTAGGAAGGAGGAGAACTTTCAGCACTTCTCATGTCATACCATGCGAGTGGCCTAAAAATTGCCACCCTCTGTGCAGAAAGCTCAAAAACATTTTCCGGTCACCATCTCTCCCCCAGTCAAGCTTGCTTGCTTCATTCATTGAACTGGCATGTCTGTTGCTAATTTACTGTGTGACTTGGGAAATTCTCCTCACTTCTCTTAGTGCCAAACTTCTCTTAATTGAATAATCTGGAGAAGGGCCAGAAGAAATCTGGAATGTACTGGATTTGGATTATTTTATTGTCCTCATCTCCACTCACCACTAACATAAAAAAACTCTCTAGGTAACTTAAACGGCAGCAATACAGGTCTTTATTGGCAGGATATCAAGATGATTGCAGATTCAATGGGAAGCTGTAGATCTGGGTTAGGAAACAGACTGGAACCTGGTCAGAAGTTATTTGGGCTCAGGGTGCTGCTGCTTGCATGGGTCAATCCCAATCATATATATTTTGTCTTTGGATCACTCTTTGTAAGATTGAAAGTGCTGGGATGCAAAAGCAAATGCAATAAAAACAAAGATAAATAGCTGGGACCTAATTAAACTAAAGAGCTTTTGCATGGCAGAAGGAACAGTCAACAGAGTAAACAGACAACCCACAGAGTGAGAGAAAATCTTCACAATCTACATATCTAACAAAGGACTAATCTCCAGAATCTACAATGAACGCAAACAAATCAGTAAGAAAAAGCAAAAAATTCCATCAAAAAGTGGGCGAAGGACATGAATAGACAATTCTCAAAAGAAGATATACAAATGGCCAACAAACATGAAAAAATGCTCAACATCACTAACGATCAGGGAAATGCAAATCAAAACCACAGTGCGATACCACCTTACTCCTGCAAGTATAGCTATAATCAAAAAATTAAAAAAAAAAACAGTAGATATTGGCATGGATGCAGTGATCAGGGAACACTTCCACACTGCAGGTGGGAATGGAAACTAGTACAGCCGCTATGGAAAACAGTATGGAGATTTTTTAAAGAACTAAAAGTAGAACTACGGCTTGATCCAGCAATCCCACTACTGGGTATCTACCCAGAGGAAAATAAGTCATTATTCGAAAAAGATCCTTGCATGTGCATGTTTATAGCAGCACAATTCACAATTGCAAAATCATGGAACCAACCCAAATGTCCATCAATCAATGAATGAATAAAGAAACTGTGAGATATATATATGATATATATGATATACACATATATATACATATATAGATGTACATCTATATCTATATACATATATAGGTGTACATCTATATCTATATACATATATAGGTGTACATCTATATCTATATACGTATATAGATGTACATATATATGATATATATATATATACATATGTATGATACACACACACACAATGGAATACTACTCAGCCATAAAAAGTAATTAATTAACAGCATTTGCAGTGACCTGGATGAGACTGGAGACCATTATTCTAAGTGAAGTAACTCAGGAATGGAAAACCAAACATCATATGTTCTCACTGATATATGGAAGCTAAGCTATGAGGATGCAAAGGCATAAGAATAATACAATGAACTGTGGAGACTTGAGGGGAAGAGTGGGAGGTGGACAAGAGATAAAAGGCTACAAATATGGTACAGTGTATACTGCTCGGGTGATGGGTGCACCAAAATCTCACAAATCACCATTAAAGAATTTACTCATGTAACCAAATACCACCTGTACCCTGATAACTTATGGAAAAAAATTAAAAAATAAAAAATAAATAAACAAATTAAAGGAAAGTGCGACCAGGTGCGGGGGCTCACACCTGTAATCCCAGAACTTTGGGAGGCCAAGGCGGGTGGATAACAAGGTCAGGAGATCGAGACCATCCTGGCCAACATGGTGTAACCTCGTATGGACACAGGAAGGGGAACATCACACACCGGGGCCTGTTGTGGGGTGGGGGGAGTGGGGAGGGATAGCATTAGGAGATATACCTAATGTTAAATGACAAGTTAATGGGTGCAGCACACCAACATGGCACATGTATACATATGTAACAAACCTGCACATTGTGCACATGTACCCTAAAACTTAAAGTATAATAAATAAATAAATAAAAATAAATAAATAAAAATACAAAAATTAGCAAGGTGTGGTGGCATGCACCTGCAGTTCCAGCTACTCAGGAGGCTGAGGAAGGAGAATCGCTTCAACCTGGGAGGTGGAGGTTACAGTGAGCCGAGATCTTGCCACTGCACTCCAGCCTGGGTGACAGAGTAAGACTCTGTCTCAAAAATAAATAAATAAATAAATGTGCTGGGATGGAGAGCCCAGCTGTCTGCATTTAAGCCACCTGGACAGACTGGGGCATTTGGAGCAAAGGCAGGACAGAAGGAAGCTTCAGGCAGCTTTTTGACTTCACAGTGAGAAGGAAGGCTTCCCTGATCACCTCCGCAACTTTAAATAGCTTGAATAAGCTATTCAATTTATTAATCTATTAACAAAAATAAAATCTCTTGGCTTTCTACTTTGTTGGTTAAGATGAGGGGCCTGAACCTTCCCTTATCTCCTCACCCACTTCCTCTAGCTGTGTCAGCTTGTTTCTTCACTTTTGATATTGTCAAGGTAGTTAAGGTTTATGCTTTGTCTTGTAATCATGCGAAAAAGAAAAAAGAAGGAAAAAAGGAAAAAATTCTTTTTATTTATTAAAAGTTTATCTTCTATTTTTAAAGGCACTGTCGTGTTTAATCATTCCTCTATTCCTCCTAGTTAGTCTTTGCTTTTCAAATGATTATTTTCTTTTATTTGTAATTCTTTCATAAGTTCTGTCACTTTCTTTCTGAACATTTTAAATCATGATATATATTGTTCTTTCACATATTGTTTCATTTTTTAATATCTTGTAGCTTGTTTAAAATAATAAGTTATGATTTTGATCTGTTTTGTGGGCATGTCTTTCTGGCATGCTTTCATCGTCTCTGGGATGTTATGCTTCTTTTTTCATATAATAACTTTGTATGAGATTTGGCTCTGATAAACTTTGGTTTGCTCATTTCTGTGTTAGATTAATTTTACGTTGTTTGGTGAAGTAGTCACAAATATAGCGTCTGGCTTTCTGAGAATCCCTGGCTTTCTCCTCTCTCTTATTTTGATCTGAAACCTTTTACCTTTATCTCTGTTGTCCTTCTTCTGGTCAATTTTGATTCCCCCACCATTGATTTTAAAGCCCTGGCCAATCATGTGGAGAGTTCCTAGGAGTTATACTGCCTCAGTCTCTTTAGTAGTTGATATGGTTTGGCTCTGTGTCCACACCCAAATCTCATGTCAAACTGTAATTCCCACATGTTGGGGGAGGGACCTGGTGGGAGGCGATTGGATCATGGGATCAGTTTTCCCCATGCTGTTTTCATGACAGTGAGTGAGTTGTCACGAGATCTGATGATTTAAAAGTATGTGGCAATTCCCCCCTCACTCTTTCTTTCCTGCCACCATGTAAGACGTGCTTTTCTTCCCCTTCACCTTCCACCATGATTGTAAGTTTCCTCCCCAGCCATGCAGACCTCTGAGTCAATTAAACCTCTTTTCTTTATAAATTACCAAGTCTTGGGTGGTTCTTTATAGCAGTGTGAGAACAGACTAATACAGTGGTCCATTCAACTTTTCAGTTATATGATCTCACCTATGTAGGTCATTTGTTTTCCTCTGTTTCTAGGGAGACTTCTGCCCACTCACTCTAACTCAGACTTTATAAATTGGTCTTTTTTCAGGCCTACAGTGCTATCCTAGGAATCTCCTTTACTATTCTTCTAGGGTGGATCTAATGTCTTCCTCTTTTATGATTTATTATCTTATTTTGATGAATTATATCTGCAAGGAATGTTCTAAAAATGGGTTTTAGAAAGGCATACTTTCTGAGTTCATATGTATCTGAAAAAATCTTTATTCTACTGTGAGGTTTGACTAATAGTGTCAATAAGATAAAATTCAAGTTTTCCATAGAGCTTTGTATATATGTCTTCATTGTATTTTAGTTTCCAATGTTGTTGACGGGAGGTCTGATGGCACTCTGATTCTTGTTCCTTTATAGGTGACCAATTTTCTATCTCTGAAAGCCTTTAGGATTTTCTCTTTATCTTTGTGGTTCTGAAATCTCTCAGTAATGTCTGTGCAAGGGGAGTCGTTTTTCATTCGTTTTTGAACACTAAATGGGCCCTTTTAATCTGAAGATTTATGTCCTTTCCACTCTGGAAAATTATTATTTATTTTATTCAGGAACAATTTCCTTCCTTCCATTTTCTCTATTCTCTTATTTTGGAATTCTATTTGGTCAGCTGTTGGACCTCCTGGTTGGAGTTTCTAAAAATCAATTTTGTTGAAATATTATTCAGCAACAGAAATATACACTTATTTTGTGTGCATTTTAGAGAGTTTTGACAAAATGTATATGTCCAGGTAACCACCACCACCACAATCAAACTATAATGTATCTTTATGATCATAATTTTTTTCATGCATCTTTGCAGTTATTCTCCCCACCTCCAGCTCCAGTCAACAACTGATCTGCTTTCTGTCACTATAGATCGCTTTGACTTGAGAAGGTCATATAAATGGGATTACATAATGTGTATCTGGCTACTTTTGTTTAGCTAATTTTTAAAACAACTGATCCATGTTGTTGCACATATCAAAAATGCATTGTTATTGCTGAGTAATAGTCTATTTTATGGATGTACCAGAATTTATTTATCTGGATTGACTTTTTAAAATCTCAGAGTTTAGTCGCTCAGAGTATGTGCTCTGGAGCTCCTGAACTTTACCCTCTGGTATCACACTTTTGATTGTGTTATGTTACTTGGCAAATGGGACTTTGAAGATGTCATTCGGACTACTAATCAGCTGACCTTAAGATAAAAATAAGTATTCAGGATTATTTGGTGGGTGGGGCAAATATAATCACATGCACTTTTAAAAGCAGGAAAAAAAAATCAGAATGATGTGGCAGAAAGGAAAGTCAGAGAGGATTAAAGTATGAAAAGGATTCAATGTGCCTTTTCTGGCTTTGGAGATGGAGGGGAGCATGTATCAAGAAATGTGATCAATCTCTAGAAGGTGAAAATAATCCCAGGCTGACAACTAAAAAGAAAATGGAGACTTCAGTCCTACAGTCTCAAGGGACTAAATTCTGCCAATTATCTAAATGAGATTGGAAGCAGATTATTCCTAGAGCTTCATAATTATAGCCCAACTGACCAACAACTTGATTTCAGCTTTGAGAGACCCTAAGCAGTAGACCTAGATGGGTCCTGAGAACTGCCTGCCTCAGAGCAAGCATTATATTACATGGTGGACATTGCTATTATCATTTTTGTTCTTTTGTATTCAACTTTCTGGGAAACTGTATCAAGTTTATCTTCTAATCTTATTAAATGCAATATTTTGACAATTATTTTATTTTTTAGAGTGCTTTTTTGCTGTCTGACCATTCCCTTTCTATAACACCCTGTAAATCTTCTGTTTCTTGAATTATCTGATTGCTAGTCTTTTAAAAAATTTGCATATTTAGTCTTTCTTATTCATATTGCATGCTTTTCTCAACACCCATTGACCTTTGCTTTTGCATTAATATTAAAAAAGTAATAGAAAAACTGACTGGAAACTCGAGGCATATGGGATTTGGGGCTTATCACCTGGCTGGCTTTGCCTTTGGTAAGTGAGCAGAGAGCTGCCATTAGGCAGGAGTCCTTTGACATCTCCCAGTCCAGACCCTTTCTATGGTATTGGCAAACAGATAAGTTCCTGCCTAAGCTGCAGCTGCCTCTGCACAAATTCTAAGCTGTGTTTTCCTCTGTCCTACAACAGCTGCCAATTTTTTAAAACTGCTCTCTTCCAGAAATTTGTTGTTATTTCTTATCCACTGATGGTCCTTTTTCTCGTTTTGTTGGTGTTGAATATTCATACCTATTTAATATTTTAATCTCATTTTCACGGGCTTTCCAGATGCCCAGCCTACCATGTTGAACCAGATGCCCCCTGTCTGCCCTCAATCCCTCTTAATATGTGACCTTGCCTTTTCTTTCCCTGAGAAAATAAATGCTTTCTGACTTGCTACTCTCAACTTCCAGCTCTTATAAATTTGCTTACACACCCATACTCACCTCTTTTTCTCAGAAGAACAGATGTCTCTTATTTGTCCAGAAATAATCCTCTACCTCCATTCCCTTATACTTTTGGTCATAAGAAAATTAGTAATTGGTGACTCTTTCCTTTAACATATCTTCTCAGAAAACAGACAAAATAAGCTGTGTAAAACAATGATAAATTCACTCTGCTCTTCTTGGAGAGACTGTTCGTGTCTCTTGCCTATGATTTCAAACCTTTCCACCTGCCAATGTGAGTGATAGGAGAAAAGGTAGGCAGTCACTTAGTATTTATCAGGGATAAAATACAGAAAAGAGTCAATTGCATCCATGAATGATGTGTCTATATATTTCTAGGTCCAGTCAAGCACAAAGCTTACTGCCACACTTCCTAGCCTACAATTAAAAATATATTAAAAATAAGGATATTTCTTTTACTTTAGCTTTGGTCTTCTATCTTACAGCTGCAATTTCCTCACATGGTTTCACTTGGCATATATCCTCATTACCACCTCTCTTTCTCACTCAATGTTTGTAGATTATTTGAAGTAATCCTAAGTAGAATAGAAGAAATCAAAATGTAAGGCAAGAGCATGTTTCAAGAAAGAGTAGAGGATCAACAGCATCAGACTATTCAGAGGTTGAGGAGGATGGAACTGAGAAAAAATACCATCAGATTTGGTAACATGAGATCATTGGGGATCTCAGTGAGAATTGTTTCTAGAAGTTTTTTTTAGATCAGAAGTCCATAATGCAGGAGGCTGAGAATTGAAAAGCATGTTGAAAGCCTGAGATGTATCTAGATGAAAGAGAAAGGAAATGAGAGAAGGCAAGAGTCAAGAAGGAGGTTACCTCTAAAATGTGGATGACTGGAACATGTTTGTGGGCAGAGAATAAAAAGCCAGTAAAGGGAGGGCCAGGGTGTATGTGGAAGACCAAAGAAGAGGAAACCAGTCTTTTTCTGCCCTTAAATTTGGTCGTTTACCCACATTTCTATCTTTAGTCTTCTTTTTTATACCTACACACTCTGTCAAGTGTTTCAGCTATCATTATAGTTTTAATCACTATCTATCCATTAGTAAACCCTCCATCTTCAGCTCTAGCTTATACCTCACTCACAAGCCTCAGTTCAACATTCTGGATTACTTATTGGGTATGGATGTATTACTAGCCCTCAAAGTTAGTGAGTCTCAAAATATACTTCCCTGTGCCTTCAGGTCTGTTATTTCCCTTGACTTATCCATCTTTCTGTGAAATATTCATTTTCCAGGTACCACTGAGATAAATTCTGCATTGTCTTTGCTTTATTTATTTTCCTCATTCTCCTTATCCAGTCATTCTTCAGATCTTATTAAGTTTCCCTTCACAGTGACTCTAAAAAATACTCCATTCTTTTATCTTCATCTTCACTGCCGCTGCCATATAACAGCCTCTCGTAATTGCTCATATTTACTATTGGCACCTCTGCCTCTAGTCTTATTCACCTTTATTTTATCCTCCACACAACTATCAGTGCCTTCTTTCCTAAATACCACTTTCATCATACCACTGCCCTACTTAAAACCAACCATCCAACCAACCAACCAACCAACCAACACCTACTGTGGTTTTCAGTACCTTTCGTAAAGTAAAAGTCAATTACTTATTTTGGCAGTCAAAGTCCTTCACAATCTTGTCCCTGACTTTCTTTAAAACTTTGTATTGTGTTCATCTCCAAAGGACCGCCTTCACTCCACCAATTTGAAATGGCCAAATGCTCCATTTACCATCTCTGTACTCATGCTGTCATCTAAATTGAAATGTAGTTCTTTCACTCATTCTTACCATTTATTGATATTCTTTCCATCCATTGTAGCCTAATATAACCCCCACTTGCTCCATCTACCCTTATGCCCAGTAACAATGTTGGGAATACAATGCTGAATTCAATAATTTTTTTCCATTCTTCACCAAAAACTATTGCAATAAGCTGTATGTTTTTATACCCCTAAAATTCATGTGTCTAACCCTAATCCCAATTTGATCATATTTGAAGGTAAGGCCAAATGAGAGGTAATTAGTTCATGAGGGTGGGGTGGGGCCCTTGTGAATGAGATTATTGCCCTTATAATAAGAGGCCAGAGAACTAGCTTGCTCTCTTTCTGCCATGTGAGGAGGACACGAGGAAAAGTTGCCTCTGCATCCTGGAAGAGACCCCGCCCCAGAATCTGACCATGTTGGCACCCTGATCTCAGACTTTCAACCTCCAGAACTGTGAGAAATAAATTTATGTTATTTATAAGCTCCCTAGTTTATGGTACTTTGTTTTAGCAGCCTGAACTGACTAAGACAATGATCTATCTCATCTTCTAGAATCCCATAATGGCAACACTGTAAATTCCTTCAAATATTATCTAGCCCAAGTTTCTCACTGTTTAGAAAATCAGGCCCTTGGGCTGGGGGTGGTGGCTGACTCTTGTAATCCCAACAATTTTTGAGTTCAAGGCAAGAGAATCATTTAATGCCAGGTGTTCAAGATCAGCCTGGGCAACACAGTGAGATATCATCCTTACAAAAATACAAAAATTAGCTGGATGTGGTGGTGTGTGCCTGTAGTCCCAGCTACTTGGGAGGTTGAGGTGGGAGAATCACTTGAACCCAGGAGTTTGAGGCTGCAGTTAGATATGATCCAGCTACTGCACTCTAGCCTCGGTGACAGAGAAAGGCCTTACCTCCTGAAATGAAGGAAGGAAGGAAGGAGGGAGGGAGGGAGGGAAGGAAGGAAGGAGGGAGGGAGGGAGGGAGGGAGGAGGGAAGGAAGGAAGGAAGAAAGAAAGAAAAAGAAAGAAAGAAAGAAAGAAAGAGAAAGAGAGAAAGGGAGAGAAAGAAAGAAAGAAAGAAAGAAAGATGAAGTCCAGTGAGAAGTGTCCTGCAACAATAACACAGTAAATTGATGACTTAAGGTGTGTCTAGAATCCAGATCTCAAGCATCTTAAGCCACCAAGGTATTGGCCACTGCCCCAGCTGATTTCCTTATTATTTATCCTATGTTTCTTATATGTTGCTGCCTTAGAGTGTAGACATAAAGTTGATTCTCATATCCTGATTAGTACTGAGTTTTAGGAGGGTAGGTGATATTTCCTCTACTCCTCTGAATTCCCCACAGCACTAAATCTATTGTTTTGGAGAGAATAGTCACTAAGCAAATATGTATTGATTGAACAAGAAATAATACATCACAACCTGAGATAAACCATCAATTTCCACTGTCTCATTAGCATATTCTACAGAGTAAAATTAGTAATAACCTTGGGTCCTTGGACAGTTACAATAACAAAGCACAATATTCCAATATAGGCAGGAAAACTTGAAGACTCAATGTATATTTGATAAAATATTTGAATAGCAGAGCTGGAATTTCCCCTTGAAGGTCATCTTACATAGCAGTCTCTTCCTTTCCCACATTTTTACAGATGGGAAAATTGAGATTCACAGAGTGACAAAATTTCCCCAAAATGTGCATAAATGCATAGTAAATTAATGATGTAGTTACTAGCAGAAATTAAATCTCCAAATTCCTGGGCCAAATTTTCCATAACCCAAAAAAGCAGGTTGCACACTACGATGATTATATAGTTGAAGACATGGGATTTAGAGTCTGACTGACCTGACTCTGCCACTTGATTAATTAACCTAATTGAGTAATCCTGAATTTCTTTATTTTCAGTAATAAGCCTGCTTGTGGAGCTCTGAGGCCAATTGAGAAGTCAGCACTCTCTATATAGTCTGTAATGCTGCCTATATCATTCCTTCAGTCTGTGTCTTCTGAATCGGATGGAGAAGATCCAACCACTAGCTTCAGCCCAAGACCATACAGGCTCCTGAAAACACTAAGTGTAAGATATGGCCCATACTGTGTCATACTTACTTTGAGACACTAGAGAGTAGGTACTGAAGTAATAGGACAGCACCCTTAGGAGTTGTCACTCCTCCATGACATACCTGTTATGAAATTGTCAACAATGGCACTGAAAGTCGCTAAGTAGAGGATGACATCTTGTCTCTAAGGTACTTAATTAGAGCTGTTTAATGCAAGGATAGCTAGAGGGACTCTTAACGCCTTACTGTAGGAAAGGTAGAGAAGAGTCTTCCAGAATAAAATATTTAGCATCAACCCTTTGAGTAGCTGTGGCTACAGGGACAGAGCTGCTTGGAGAAAGCTATGACCTCCAAGTAGAACTCTGTAGTTCAGACAGAGCAGGACTGGGTACTTGGACACCAGAGACACTTTTAAAAAGTCATGAAAGGTCAAGTCTGCTGGGAAGCATGGGAGGCAAGAGAGAAATTTCTTCTGTCTCTGATTTCTATACTTTCTTGTAAAAGACTCATCCGATTAGATCAGACCCACCCAGAATAATTTCTCTTTTGAGTAACTCAAAGTCAAACTGATTGGTGACTTTAATATATCTACAAAGTTTATTTTTTCATCTTTACCATATAACATAACCTAATCACAGTTGTGACATCCATCATATTCACAGATTCTGCCCACACTCAAGGAGAGGGATTATATAGCAATTGGTAGAAATATTGGAGACCATCTTCGAATTTTGCCAACCATAGTCTTCCCTCTGGCCACCAATGACTCACATCCCTTCTAAGTGCAAAATGCATTCACCATGTTTCTACGAGTTTCATCCCATCATAGCATCAGCCCGGTGTCTCATCATCTAAATCTAAATTGTATCCACTTATCAGCTGAAAATCCAAAATCTCATCTAAATCTCATCAGCTAAAAGATCAAAATCTCATCATCTAAATTATGTATACTAGGTACAGATGGGGCTTCCATCTGTTGAGTTCTTTACATACATTATTATATTCAATTCTAAAGACAATCCTCTGAATAAATTTTCATCATCTTCATCTTATAGATAAGGAAACTGGAGCATTGAGAAGTTAACTAACTTGCCTACAGTCATTTAGAGATTAAGTTTCAAAGCTAAATCTTGAACCCAGGTATTTGCAAGTTTGCTAACTATACTAATCTCCAGAGAATAATTTTCTGAAGCCCTCTTGGCAAATAGGGGGTCTTAAATGATCATCCACATCCACAGTAGCCAAGCCTTGGAGGCCATTAAGATTCTCACACTGGAGCGCTAAGTATCAGATAGCATTACTAACATCTTAGAATTGATTATTTTCCAGGATATATTCCAGTGGCACAGGTGAGCATTGGGTTAGGGCAAAAGTATGAATTAACGAGAGGAATGAAAAAATGTTAGTAACCCCAATTACATGATACAAGAAGAAAAAAAGCAGATGAGAAATAGATAAGTGCTGGCTTCAGTCCTGTCATGACTTCTTATGACTTTGGGCAAAAAGCTTTTTTTCTTTTTGAGCCTCAGTTTCTTTTTATGTAAAATGAGGAAGATACGTTTGAATGCTAGATGATCTCTAGGTCACTTTCAAAAGCCTGTAATTCTAACAAGAGGAGCAACCAACAATGCAGACAAACGTCATGATTTGGCATTTGATAGAGAAAAGAGACATGGCTATTTGAATTCCATGACATTGTTCTTAAGCAGAAAATGCTTAAGCATATGGACAACCATAGCTTTGACTTCAGAATATGTGATGGAATCCTACAAAACATTGCAAGGGAAAATCCCAGTACCTTTGAGCAACAAAAGTGATACTTGAACCATCGATCATCATTATTCAGGCCACTATATTTCTGAAAAACAGGGTCATGAGGAGTGGTGAACAAAATGAATGAATCTCCATGAGAAGTGGACATATCCTGGAATGATCAGGTTGAGGAATACCAGAGGCCCTGAATGCTTGGGCAGATGAGAGGGAGTTGTGTGCATTTGAATACTAGGTTAAATTGGAAGAAATGCCTCTCTCTCATCACTATACCTACCCAAAATAACGATTCACATCACGCAATTCCCTTCTCTCCACTCACAAAACCCTAAAACCTGTTTTCATTCATTCCACAAATACTGATAATACAACTCCTTTGTGCTGGGCACTATGGGAGCATATAACAATTGATAAGATATAGTCTAGAGCCAAATTATTTATATTAGTCCTTTGATGTTCCACAAAGTATCTAAAACAATTATTCATCCTTCAAGGTTGAGGTCTGTTGTTGCCTCTTCCATGAATTTTTTCTGTGGGAAGTGGTGCTGGCTGCCTTTCCTCTTCCGTTACTGCCCCTTCCTTCCCCTCCTTTACCCTCTCTTTTCAGCTCTTTCTGTGACTTCTTCATATAGAGTAGTCCCCGCTTATCCACAAGGGATAAGTTCTAATATCTCCAGTGGTTGCCTGCAACTGTGAATAATACTGATCTCTATATATGCATTGCCATACAGTACCAGAGTTAATGTGCCCTTCCACGTTTTATACCCTGGTGCCTCCTTTGCACTTTTATGAATGTAAGTGCTGTTGGGCATCTTCATCGCAATTGAAACCTTGCTTTGCATGGTATCCTTTCTCCTTAATCAACTTTTTCAACTCAGCCAAATGTGGCAGCAGATTCTTTGTTGGCAGATGCAGCCGCTCCAGTAAATTATGTCTTTTTCAGGCCAAATCTATTCCTGAATCTGCGTAACCATCCTTTACTTGCCATAAATGGCTTGGTGTCACTAGTTTTGGGAAATCCCTCGCTGAAGTCTTCATATAAGCTCAATGCTTTCTGGTGCAACATGTTGCTGTCAATCAGAACATGCTTCTGTTCATGTCTTCCACCTACAAATATAATGTCTATTCCACCTAAACTAAGCACTTATCATGCACTATGGCAGTAACTTTTTAAGTTTAGAGTGACACAGCAAAACTAACACAAATTTATTTTTCCTTCTTCACAATTTCACAGACAGAATATTTGTTCTTACCATAAATCTTAGCAAACTCAGCGTATATATTTTTCTTTCTTTATTAAGTTGAGAAATTTCACCTTTTCACTTAAAGGAAGGACTTTATGGCTTCTCTTTGGCACACCCAAATGGCTACCATCACTCCTTTTGCACTTTAGGGCCCTTATGAAGTAAAATAAGGGTTACTTCAACACAAGTACTGTGATACCTGCACACTCAATGTGATAATCAAGAAAGCTATTAAGTGACTGATGGGCAAGTAGCACCTACAGCAAGTATCCACCAGATGATGGGATGATTCACATCCCAGGCAGGACAGAGTAGAACAGTGTGAGATTTCATAATGTTACTCAGAATGTTGTGCAACTTAAAACTCATAAATTGTTTATTTCTAGAATTCTCCATTTAATATTTCCAGACTGCAGGCGACTGTGGGTAACTAACCCACTTAGAGTGAAACTACAGATGGAGGAGAGTACTGTATTTTGGGACCTAGAAAACCATACCCCAAAATATGGCACTTTGGCATGCTGAGTATTTTGCATTAAAGGAGTATTTTGCATTAAAGGACATTGGAAGGCCTCAAAAGCAGTCTCAGAACAAAGATCTCTCCGACTGTCTTTTGCCTTCTTGTCTCTTGCCCCTCATTCTCCCCTGAAGCAAGTCATAGACACCTGAATTCCTGTTCCCGAAGGTGGGTCATAGAAACTAGAATCCCTTTTCCCCAAAGCCAGCCATAAAAACAAAATTATTATTCTAAAATTCTCCTACCTTTCTAAGAGCTGGCCATAAAGAAATTCTTGGACCTACCCTTGTCTGATTATAGGTCATAAGACCCTTATTCCAGAAAGGTCTTGCCACATACACAGGAGAAAGAAATGTTTCAATCCAGAGACCGAGAAGAATCTGAACATGTTTCACCTCTCAGTTTACTAGCATTCGATCATATCATTTTTTCCCAATTATATTTCTACACAGCTGTCCATTCTTCTTTGAACCTAAGCATAAAAATGGATAGTTTTCCCTGTATCTTTGGGTCTTCATTCTGAAGACTCCCATGTCACATAAAACTGGCTAAATAATTATGTTATGCTTTTATCTTTTTCACCCGTATTTTGTTATAGGAATGTCATCCATGAGCCTTATGATCGTATCTTTCCACCCCTACAGTGTAATACTTGGCACCACCTATCTTATGCTCTAGATCTTGTACATAAGTGTGATCTCCACTGGTAGTCTGTGACAAACTTCAAAAGAGAGTATGTTTTGTTTATCACACAGTAGGTGCTCAGTGCTGCAAGATATTTCTGAGGCTGACCTTTAAGGCATTATTCAGAATAAAAATCACTATCATTACTGTTTAAGGTATGGTGCTGAAGGTGCTGAACATTTTACATTCATTATCTTATTTAATCTTCATCATAATTGTACAAGCTAAATTGGACTATTAAAATAATGCAGTTCCTATAAGAACCCAGGTCTGCCTGATTCTCAAACCTGTTTAAACACCATGCTAATTTATCTCCCAGAGTATTCAGTATTGCCCTGTCATTCTTTACGGCTGCTATAAATACAGTGTCAGTTAAAATATAGGTCTTCCTAGCTTTGTTTAGTTCCGGCAAATACTGAAATGAATTTGCATTCAGTAAGCCCACACTAACTACTGGTTCGGGTATGGAAGAGGGGGGGTGGAGAAAAGTAGGATGAAAACAATCCTGAAAGGTACTGGGACAATATACCATTGCAGGGAAAATGATCTTCCAGGGTCCCCAGAATCATCAAATCCTGAGGTAACAGAAGAAAAGAAAACAGCCAATGACAAAATGATTACATTTTGTCCAACCACATGCTTGGAGATTGTTTTTTATGAAAGAGCAGAAGAGGGAAAGCCCTTAACCAATATGCTCAGCTTCCTTCACTACTAAAGGGAAAGCCAGAGGGTCTCAGTTCCCTGAACCTTACCCCACAAATCTCTATCACCTGCAGTAGGAACCAGCCAAGACCAGCATTGGCTCCCCCAAAGAAAGTGGCACCCCAGTGACAGACTTCATTTGACACTTAAAGATTTTTATCAGGTTTGTGACACATGCATGAATTTTTGACAAAAGATGTGAAAATATTTTTTTAAATCCAACCATTACTTGTTAACAAAAAGCACAGAGCAGCTTTTTGAACAAACAACACAGTGACCCTTCCATATGAGCACTCTTTCTTATGCAGGAAAAAATGGATTCTTTCTCCATATATTTACAGTAGGGGTAAACTTAGGACTTTACAAAATCCATCTATAAATCACATTTTAATGCTGCATATCAGATACGAATTAGATCCTCTCCCAGTTTTCTTAATAGTTTATATTCCAATCACTTTTCCTCGCTCATATTTTATATGAACAATTTTTAATTTGTCTCTAGGGCTGTTTTCAATAAATCATTTGCTGGTGCTCAGCTTGCATTTCCCAGCATTCTACGTGCTCACATACTCAGCTAGTTCTGGAACTACCCAAGATTATTTTTCAATCTTAGGCACTTGGAGGATGGTAAGGAGCTCCCTCTTCAAATGCATTTTATCAGCTGCAAAACATATAAACCACCATGTAATGCACTGTTAATATGTAAAGATGTATGTGCACAGACTTTGATTGTATAATCAAACTGTGGGAGGTGAAGGGTAAACCTTGGGGAAAGTATTTTCCATTTGTCAGAGATGCTGAAAGATGGAAGGTGCTGATAGGGTTTTGGCTTTGTCAAGACCTTTAGAAATTTACATTCTCCAGAGTGTAAAATTTAGCCCCACGAAGAGGAAGAGGCTTTGTCCTTTTTGAATGATTCTGCTGGCTTTTCAGAGGTACAAGCAAACTGAACACCCCAGGGGATCAGGAGAAAATGCCACTGAAAGGAATGAAAATGCTCAACTGAGACATTCAAACTTCACTGTTCTGGAAGAAGGCATACTGCCCTGAGAGTGGGGAGGGTCATAGTCATATTTATCCCTATTCCAAAATGCAGGTACCCAGAAACCAGATATAGTCCCTTCATTAAAGCTGGTATCCTGCGCACACTTAACAGGCTTGGAGTTGAGGACAGTTGAAGCAGAGGTACATTGTGCATGTGGAAAGGCAGACACAGGGCAGAGATTCAGACAGGCAGTAAAGTCAATATATTTTTCAGCATTTTCCAGGTCCGGCCTAAGGTCAGTGTCTAGAACTGGAAACCATGGTTAAATGGTTAAAACCACAGTCTTTGTAGTCGTGCAGACCTAGATTTAAATCCTAGTCTAGAAACAAAGTATGACTTTGGGCAAGTTATTTAAACTCTCTCCTTCTCAATTACATCATCTTATAACAGGCATAATTATAGCCATTGCCTCCTAGGGTTTTACTGGCGAGTTAGTTAAGATAAGGTGATTAGAACAGCACATAGCCCAGGGTGAGTGCTCAATAAACAGTGGCCAGTATATAAATTAGACTTTAGGGAAGGACAGGCAAGGAAGGATCTAGAGCTGGAGAACCTGGCTAACCAGACACCAGGCAGATCAATGTTCCATCTGAGAGCTTTAGTTCGGTTTCTAGAACTTTGTGATCAGATTAGAGTAAGATTTTATGCTGAAATATCTGACATGTTTAACCAGGACTACCAGAATACTCCGTATTATTTGGTAATGATTTTCTGGCCTTGTTGAGTTGAGGGGTGGGGTGAGAACTCAGCTCGTCCAGCTATAGAGAGAAGGAATCCAGAGGGGCAGAGCACTAGACACCTCACCATCTTTGCAGCAGCCAAAATAGTGGCAGGGACACTTAGATCCCCTCATATTTCTCATTCTCAAATCACCTCATCCAAGCCATCATGAACTTTTGCCTGAATTATGGCATTGGCTTCCTAACTGGTGTTCCTGTTTCCACCTTTGCTTCCTTTGCTCCAAATCTCTTCTCAAAATGCACACATAGTAATCTTGCTAAGCAATGATTCTTGGCCGATAACACACAGATTAGAATAACTTGAGGAAGTTTTAAAAATACCTTATTCCAAAAACTTGAATCAGACCCTTTGGTGTAACATTTTACTTCAGTGCTCATACCCTTTGGTATCTTTCTTTCTCACTCAGAGTAAAAGACAAACTCCTTAGAAGGGTGTGTATAATCAGGTGTTTGCCTGTTTTTCTGACAATCCCTGTCAGGCCTCTGAGCCCAAGCTAAGCCATCATATCCCCTGTGGCCTGCACATACACATCCAGATGGCCGGTTCCTGCCTTAACTGATGACATTCCACCACAAAAGAAGTGAAAATGGCCTGTTCCTGCCTTAACTGATGACATTGTCTTGTGAAATTCCTTCTCCTGGCTCATCCTGGCTCAAAAGCTCCCCTACTGAGCACCTTGTGACCCCCACTCTGCCCACCAGAGAACAACCCCCCTTTGACTGTAATTTTCCTTTATCTACCCAAATCTTATAAAACGGCCCCACCCTTATCTCTCTTCGCTGACTCTCTTTTCGGACTCAGCCCACCTGCACCCAGGTGATTAAAAGCTTTATTGCTCACACAAAGCCTGTTTGGTGGTCTCTTCACGTGGACATGCATGAAATTTGGTGCTGTGACTCGGATCGGGGGACCTCCCTTGGGAGATCAATCCCCCCTTCCTCCTGCTCTTTGCTCTGTGAGAAAGATCCACCTACGACCTCAGGTCCTCAGACTGAGCAGCCCAAGAAACATCTCACCAATTTCAAATCCAGTAAGCAGCCTCTTTTTACTCTCTTCTCCAACCTCCCTCACTATCCCTCAACCTCTCTCTCCTTTCAATCTTGGCGCCACACTTCAATCTCTCCCTTCTCTTAATTTCAATTCCTTTCATTTTCTGGTAGAGACAAAGGAGACACATTTTATCCGTGGACCCAAAACTCCGGTGCCGGTCACAGACTGGGAAGGCAGCCTTCCCTTGGTGTTTAATCATTGCAGGGATGCCTCTCTGATTATTCACCCATGTTTCAGAGGTGTCAGATGGTGCAGGGATGACTGCCTTGGTCCTTCACCCTTAGCGGCAAGTCCTGCTTTTCTGGGGGAGGGGCAAGTACCCCACCCCCTTCTCTCCATGTCTCTACCCCTTCTCTGCTTTTCTGGGGGAGGGGTAAGAACCCCTCAACCCCTTACCCTTCACCCATAGCAGCAAGTCCAACTTTTCTAGGGGGCAAGAATCCCCAATCCCTTATTTCCGCCCCCGACCTCTTATCTCTGTGCCCCAATCCCTTATTTCCGTGCCCTGACCTCTTATCTCTGTGCCCCAATCCCTTATTTCCATGCCCCAACCTCTTATCTCTGTGCCCCATCCCTTATTTCTGCACCCCAACCTCTTATCTCTGCACCCCAGTCCCTTATTTCCACACCGGGACCTCTTATCTCTGTGCCCCCATCCCTTATTTCCATGCCCCGACCTCTTATCTCTGCACCCCAACCCCTTATTTCTGTGCCTGACCCCTTTCCCACTTTTCTGGAGGGTAAGAACCCCCGAACCCCTTTCCTCAGTGTCTCTACTCTCTCTTTTCTCTGGGCTTGCCTGCTTCACTATGGGCAAATTTCCACCCTCCATTCCTCCTTCTTCTCCCTTAGCCTGTGTTCTTAAGAACTTAAAACCTCTTCAACTCTCACCTGACCTAAAATCTAAGCATCTTATTTTCTTCTGCAATGCCACTTGACCCCAATACAAACTCGACAGTAGTTCCAAATAGCCAGAAAATGGCACTTTCAATTTTTCCATCCTGCAAGATCTAAATAATTCTTGCCATAAAATAGGCAAATGGTCTGAAGTGGCTGACATCCAGGCATTCTTTTACACATCAGTCCCTCCCTAGTCTCTGTGCCCGGTGCAACTCGTCCCAAATCTTCCTTCTTTCCCTCCCGCCTGTCCCCTCAGTCCCAATCCCAAGCATTGCTGAGTCTTTCTAATCTTCCTTTTCTACAGACCCATCTGACCTCTCCCCTCCTCCCCAGGCTGCTCCTCGCCAGGCCGAGCTAGGCCCGAATTCTTCCTCAGCCTCCACGCCTCCACCCTATAATCTTTTTATCACTTCCCCTCCTCACACCTGGTCCAGTTTACAGTTTCATGCTGTGAGTAACCCTCCCCCACCTGCCCAGCAATTTCCTCTTAAAGAGGTGGCTGAAGCTAAAGGCATAGTCAAGGTTAATGCTCCTTTTTCTTTATCCGACCTCTCCCAAAACAGTTAGTGTTTAGGCTCTTTCATCAAATATGAAAAACCCAGCCCAGTTCATGGCTCGTTCAGCAGCAACCCGAGACACTTTACAGGCCTAGACCCTAAAAGGTGAAAAGGCCGTCTTATTCTCAATATACATTTTATTTCCCAATCCACTCCTGACATTAAATAAAACTCCAAAAATTAAATTCCAGCCCTCAAACCCCACAGCAGGACATAATTAACCTCACCTTCAAGGTGTACAATAATAGAGTAGAGGCAGCCAAGTAGCAATGTATTTCTGAGTTGCAATTCCTTGCCTCCACTGTGAGACAAACCCCAGCCACAGCTCCAGCACACGAGAACTCCAAACGCCTGAACCAGAGCTGCCAGGGGTTCCTCCAGAACCTCTTCTCCCAGGAGCTTGCTACAAGTGCCAGAAATCTGGCCACTAGGCCAAGGAATGCCCACAGCCCAGGATTCCTCTTCAGCTGTATCTCATCTGTGTAGGACCCCACTGAAAATTGGACTGTTCAACTCACCTGGCAGCCACTCCCAGAGGCCTGGAACTTTGGCCCAAGGCTCTCTGACTGACTCCTTCCCAGATCTTCTTGGCTTAGCAGCTGAAGACTGACACTGCCCGATCACCTCAGAAGTCCCCTAGACCATCACAGACACCGAGCTTTGAGTAACTCTCACAGTAGAAAGTAAGTCCATCCCCTTCTTATGGAGGCTACCCACCCCACATTACCTTCTTTTCAAGGGCCTGTTTCCCTTGCTTCCATAACAGTTGTGGGTATTGATGGCCAGGCTTCTAAACCTCTTAAAACTCCCCAACTCTGGTGCCAACTTAGACAATACTCTTTTAAGCACTCCTTTTTAGTTATCCCCACCTGCCCAGTTCCCTTATTAGGCTGAGACACTTTAACTAAATTATCTGCTTCCCTGACTATTCCTAGGCTACAGCCACACATCATTGCCACCGTTTCCCCCAGTTCAAAGCCTCCTTCACATCCTTCCCTTATATCTCCCCACCTTAACCCACAAGTATAAGACGCCTCTACTCCCTCCTTAGTGACCGATCATGCACCCCTTACCATCCCATTAAAACCTAATCACTCTTACCCGGCTCAATGCCAATATCCCATCCCACAGCACGCTTTGAAATGATTAAAGCCTGTTATCACTCACCTGTTACATCATGGCCTTTTAAAGCCTATAAACTCTCCTTACCATTCCCCCATTTTACCTGTCCTAAAACCAGACAAGGCTTACAGGTTAGTTCAGGATCTGTGCCTTATCAACCAAATTGTTTTGCCTATCCACCCCATGGTGCCAAACCCATATACTCTCCTATCCTCAATACCTCCCTCTACTACCCATTATTCTGTTCTGGATCTCAAACATGCTTTCTTTACTATTCCTTTGCACCCTTCATCCCAGCCTCTCTTTGCTTTCACTTAGACTGACCCTGACACCCATTAGGCTCAGCAAATTACCTGGGCTGTACTGCTGCAAGGCTTCACAGACAGCCCCCATTACTTCAGTCAAGCCCAAATTTCATCCTCATCTGTTACCTATCTCAGCATAATTCTGATAAAAACACAGGTGCTCTCCCTGCTGATCGTGTCCGATTAATCTCCCAAACCTCAATCCCTTACAAAACAACTCCTTTCCTTCCTAGGCATGGTTAGGGCGGTCAGAATTCTTACACAAGAGCCAGGACCATACCCTGTAGCCTTTCTGTCCAAACAACTTGACCTTACTGTTTTAGCCTAGCCCTCATGTCTGCGTGCAGCAGCTGCCGCTGCTTTAATACTTTTAGAGGCCCTAAAAATCACAAACTATGCTCAACTCACTCTCTACATTTCTCATAACTTCCAAAATCTATTTTCTTTCTCATAACTGATGCATATACTATCTGCTCCCCAGCTCCTTCAGCTGTACTCACTCTTCGTTAAGTCCCACAATTACCATTGTTCCTGACCTGGACTTCAATCCGGCCTCCCACATTATTCCTGATACCACACCTGACCCCCATGACTGTATCTCTCTGATCCACCTGACGTTCACCCCCATTTCCCCATATTTCCTTCTTTCCTGTTCCTCACCCTGATCATGCTTGATTTATTGATGGCAGTTCCACCAGGCCTAATCACCACACACCAGCAAAGGCAGGCTATGCTATAGTACAAGCCACTAGCCCGCCTCTTAGAACCTCTCATTTCCTTTCCATCGTGGAAATCTATCCTCAAGGAGATAACTTCTCAGTGTTCCATCTGCTATTCTACTACTCCTCAGGGATTATTCAGGCCCCCTCGCTTCCCTACACATCAAGCCTGAGGATTTGCCCCCATCCAGGACTGGCAAATTAGCTTTACTCAACATGCCCTGAGTCAGATAACTAAAATACCTCTTAGTCTAGGTAGACACTTTCACTGGATAGGTAGAGGCCTTTCCTACAGGGTCTGAGAAGGCCACCGCAGTCATTTCTTCCCTTCTGTCAGACACAATTCCTCAGTTTAGCCTTCCCACCTCTATACAGTCTGATAACAGACCAGCCTTTATTAGTCAAATCAGCCAAGCAGTTATTCAGGCTCTTAGTATTCAGTGAAACCTTTATATCCCTTACAGTCCTCCATCTTCAAGAAAAGTAGAACGGACTAAAGGTCTTTTAAAAACACACCTCACCAAGCTCAGCCACCAACTTAAAAAGGACTGGACAATACTTTTACCACTTTCCCTTCTCAGAAGTCAGACCTGTCCTCAGAATGCTACAAGGTACAGCCCATTTGAGCTCCTGTATAGATGTTCCTTTTTATTAGGCCCCAGTCTCATTCCAGACACCAGACCAACTTAGACTGTGCCCCAAAAAAACTTGTCATCCCTACTATCTTCTGTTTAGTCATACTCCTATTCATCGTTCTCAACTACTCATACATGCCCTGCTCTTGTTTACACTGCCGGTTTACGCTGTTTCTCCAAGCCAGCACAGCTGATATCAATATCTCCTGGTGCTATCCCCAAACTGCCACTCTAAACTCTTGAAGTAAATAAATAATCTTTGCTGGCAGGACTATGCTGAATCTCCTTAGGCGCTCTCTAATCAGATGTCCTGGGTCCTCCCAATTCTTAGACCTTTTATACCTGTTTTTCTCCTTCTCTTATTCCATTTAGTTTTTCAATTCATACAAAACCATATCCAGGCCATCACCAATAATTCTACATGACAAATGTTTCTTCTAACAAGCCCACAATATCACCCCTTACCACAAAATCTTCCTTCAGCTTAATCTCTCCCACTCTAGGTTCCCACACCGCCCCTAATCCCGCTCAAAGCAGCCCTGAGAAACATCGCCCATTATCTCTCCATACCACCCCCCAAAATTTTCACCGTCCCAACACTTTACCACTATTTCATTTTATTTTTCTTATTAATATAAGAAGACAGGAATGTCAGGCCTCTGAGCCCAAGCTAAGCCATCATATCCCCTGTGACCTGCACTTACACATCCAGATGGCTGGTTCCTGCCTTAACTGATAACATTCCACCATAAAAGAAGTGAAAATGCCCTGTTCCTGCCTTAACTGATGACATTGTCTTGTGAAATTCCTTCTCCTGGCTCATCCTGGCTCGAAAGCTCCCCTACTGAGCACCTTGTGACCCCCACTCTGCCGGACAGAGAAAAATCCCCCTTTGACTGTAGTTTTCCTTTATCTACTCAAATCCTATAAAACGGCCCCACCCCTATCTCCCTTGGCTGACTCTCTTTTCGGACTCAGCCCACATGCACCCAGGTGATTAAAAGCTTTATTGCTCACACAAAGCCTGTTTGGTGGTCTCTTCACAACCTCGGTTGGAATCCGAGTCAGGGCACCAAATTTCATGGGCGTCCGTGTGAAGAGACCACCAAACAGGCTTTGTGTGAGCAATAAAGCTTTTAATCACCTGGGTGCAGGCGGGCTGAGTCCGAAAAGAGAGTCAGCCAAGGGAGATAGGGGTGGGGCCGTTTTATAGGATTTGGGTAGATAAAGGAAAATTACAGCCAAAGGGGCGTTGTTCTCTGGCGGGCAGAGTGGGGGTCACAAGGTGCTCAGTAGGGGAGCTTTCAAGCCAGGATGAGCCAGGAGAAGGAATTTCACAAGACAATGTCATCAGTTAAGGCAGGAACAGGCCATTTTCACTTCTTTTTCGGGGGAATGTCATCAGTTAAGGCAGGAACCGGCCATGTGGATGTGTAAGTGCAGGTCACAGGGGATATGATGGCTTAGCTTGGGCTCAGAGGCCTGATAATCCCCTCCTACTTTCCTCCGTTCTCACTATGCCCAAAACACAGTGTTCTCTGCTCTTTTTTGAATGTGCCAGGTAAGCTTCTACTTTGGATACTTACTTTGCATTTATGTTCCTTCTGCTCACAGTACACTCTTCCAGACACATTCAACGTTCACTTCCTTGCTTCCTACACGTCTCTGCTTAGATGCCATTTCATCAGAAAGGCCTTCCGTGCCTAGTCTATCTGGAGTAACATGCTAGTCACTCTCTATTTCTCTACCATGCTTAATTTTTTTATGCACTATCAGTACCTGATGTTACATTTTAGATCAATTTGCTACTATTTCCCTCCACTGGAATCTAAGATCTATGAAGTCAGGAACTTTGTCTTGTTCATAACTATATCCTTAACTCCTAGAGTTGTATCTGGCACATAACAGACACACAATAGATATTTGCTGCTGGTTGACTGAGTGAATGCATGAATGGGTGAATCTGTGTTTCCACCTCCTAGGTTCTGAGTATATGGGGAAAGCCAGAGGGAGTTCCCAGGCTGTGAGAATGCATATTGAGCAGATGGCTGAACAGAATTGGTGTCCAAGGTCTAAGCTCAGATCTCCATTAATTAATTGAAAATCCGTTAATAATCATTATGCCCAGATGGATTTTTGTTCAATGGTCATAGAATGGATCCCTAGCCTTCTTAAAGCCTGTTGATAGTACACAATCTGATAGGTATTCAAAGGCTTTATGTAGAGTTTTGGAGTGGAGAGATTTCTGAGCTCAGCTCTGACAACATAGCAGATGGCCATGCACATTTGGTATCTGATAGTAATACCACATTTGCATAAACGCTGTATTTTCAAAGAATTTTTTTTTTTTTTGCTTTACAAAAGACTAGA
Source organism: Nomascus leucogenys (assembly GCF_006542625.1). Lineage (NCBI taxonomy): Eukaryota > Metazoa > Chordata > Mammalia > Primates > Hylobatidae > Nomascus > Nomascus leucogenys. The sequence goes on from NC_044406.1 coordinate 123,792,728, forward strand.
CTAGAAATGGTATATTATGGATTTCCCATTAGCCACTGAATGTGAATCCAGTTCGGGTAATAGGTTAGGTGGCTCTATATTCTTCAGGTTTCTCCAGTAAAGCTTTGGGAAGTTGCCATGTGGGTCCGGGTGAATCTAGAACGAGCAAAGAGCTTCCCCAAACTGGCTATGCCCACTTGTCATCACTAGAGAGTGACAGAATTAGCCCTCATTGCTACTTTTTCTGCCTATTTCACTCTATTCAACCTGACCCCCCTGGACAACTCACTGTCATACGAACAATTCTGTCTTAAGCATTGCTGTTTCTATATATGTGCTTCTGGAATAGTCCCTGAAAAGAAAACTCTGTACTGTCTTCCCTGCCTGTTTGAATTGTATCTGCCATTAAGGGCCAGATCAAGTACTCTCCTTCCAGAAAGGTCTTCTCTAACCATCCTAGATCAAACTGATAGCCTCTGTGAACTCCAGCAGGCCCTGCCCATGCCATCAACCAAGCCCTTCAGTAGCTTTATCTCTGGGCTTCATATTGGTTAGGAACACAGGCTCTTGTCAAGATATACCTGGGTTTCAATCTTGGCTCTGACACTTCCTAGCTGCATGACCTTGGACGACTGACTTCACCTCCCAAACGATCTCACGTTAGTTGTAAAACTAAAATAGTCCTAGTATTAAAATGACTCCAGATCCAATTCAAAGTTTTTAAAAAGCTATGAAATTATCAAGCTAATTCAGAAGTAAAATAACTGACAAAACAAGTTCCCCATTGAAAGAGGACAATAAAATGTGGACACTAGATAAGTTTCACAGTGTCCATCAGCCAATCAAAAATTAACAGGCCTACAAAGAATCTGAAAAATGTAATGTACAACCGGGAGAAAATAAGTAAAAAAAAAAAAAAATGGAATTCAGAAATAACATTGATGGAATTAACATATAAATTGTGTTATGCCATTCTTCTATTGCTATATAGAAATAGCAGGCTGGGTAGTTTATAAAAAAAAAGAGATTCAATTGACTTATGGTTCTTCAGGCTGTACGAGCATGGTATCAGCATCTGCTTTCTTCTGGGGAGGCCGCTGGGAGCTTTTACTCATGATAGAACGTGAGGCAAGAGCAGGCACCTCACATGGCTAGAGCAAGAGCAAAAGAGAAGGTGTGGGGAGGTGCCACACACTTTTAAACAGCCATATCTTGCAAGAACTCACTCATTATCACAAGGACAGCACTAGGCCATAAGGTATCTTCCCCTATGGCCCAAACACCTCTTACCAGGCCCCATATCCAACACTGGGGATTACATGTCAACATAAGACTTTGGTCGGACAAACATCCAAACCATATCACAAAGATGACAGCTATTACAAATACATTAAATAATTTAAATAAATTGTGTACATAATGAGGAAAAATGGAATCTATAAAAAAGGACTACATTGAACTTCTAGAGCTGAAAAATGCAATAGCTATAATTAAACATTCACTGGATAGTCTTAAGAACATATTAAACCCTATAGAAGAAAAGATCATTGAACTTGAACACTTAGTAGTAGAAACTATACAAACTGAAGCACAGAAAGAAGATGAACAGAACTTTAATGATCTGTGGGACAATATCAAGAGATGAAGCAAATGTATAATCTAGTTCCAGAAATGGTGAGAGTCCAGGAAGATATTTGAAGTAATAATAGCCAAATACTTTCCAAATTTGATGTAGAGAAAAAACCTACAGATACGAGTTAAACCTACACAGGACAAAAAGTAAAAGACATGAAGTAAACCACAACAAAGTACATAATAATCAAATTGCTGAAGAGCAGTAATAAAGAGAAACTATTAAAAGCAGTTAGAGGGAAAAAAGTCACATTACATATAGGAGGAGCAAAATGAAACACTGCATACAGGAGAAGAAAATAAAAATAAACACTGATTCTGCTTCAAAAACAATGTTGAAGGAAAAAACACCTATCAATCTAGACAGTTTTTTCAGACAAACACAAGCTGAGAGAATTAATCACCGAAAGTCCTACAATATAAGAAATTGTACTCAGGTTGAAGGAACATCATACCTATGAGAACTCTATCTATACAAGAAAATAAAGAGTGCTGGAAAATATTAAATGTTTTCTCATTATTAAAAAATGAATAAAAATAGTTGTTTAAAGAAGTAAAAACAGCAGTATATTGTGAAGCAGAAAATATGTATACAAGTAAAATGTATGAAAAGAATAACAATGTCTTAGGGGAAATTTTGTAAGGTTCTTACTTTATACATTAAATTATGTAATATTATTTGAAGTAGACTACAATAACTTAAAAGTACATATTGTAAAACCTAGAGAAACAATTTTAAAAAGTAACAACTAAAACTAATAAACCAATATAGAAGAAAAATATATCCTAAAACAAAACAAAAACAAAAACAATAAGCAACAACAAAAACAAACCCCTCAATCCAAAAGAAAACAGGAAAAGAAGAAAAAATGGAAAAAAGATAAACAGAGCATATATTAAAAAAACTGATATGGTAAATTTAAACCCACTCATATGAATAGTTGGATCAAATGTAAATAGTCTAAACACACCAATTAAGAGGGTGAGTTTGTCAAATTAATAAAAAAAAGCAGACTCAACCATATGCTCTGTATAAGAGACACACTTTTAATACATCAACATAGATTAAAAGGATTGAAAAAGGTATACCATGCAAATAGTAATCATAAAAAGTTTGAGAGCAATATTAATACCAAAGTGCTCTTCAAAACAAGGAATACTTGCCAGTGATAAGGAGGGACATGATATAATGATAAAAGGGTTGATTTATCAGGAAGACAAAAACAATCATAAATATTTATCTATCTAATTATATAGAAAACTACACAGACTGAAACAAGAATTTGACACAAGTACAATCTTACTTGGAGACTTCCACATTTTTCTCTCAGTAACTGGTTAAACAAGTAGAAAGAAATCAGTGATGATACAGAAAACTTAAACACCATCAAACAATTTAACCTTACTGACATTTATATGCCACAACATCCATTAGCAGCAACTTGCACATTCCTTTCAAGCATACGTGGAAGCATCGATAGATCATATTCTGGGTCATGAATCAAGTCTAACTAACTTTAAAAATATTTAAACAGTACAGAGTATGTTTTCTGTCCACCAAAAAACAAACTACAAAGTAATTAAAATGTTATTTGAGAAATACTAAATTATTTGTAAACAAACATCACACTTCCATAAAACCACAGGTCAAAGAAGAAATCATAAGGGAAACTGAAAAATGTTTGAACTGAATGAAAACAAAAAGCACAGCATATTATTATTTGTGCGATGTAGTTAAAGCAGTGCCTAGAAAGACATTTATAGCATTGAATGGATACATTAGGAAATAAAGTTTCAAAATCTGGGCTTCCATAGTAAGAAGCTAAAAAAGAATGTGTTAAATCCAAAGTAAGTAAAAAAAGGAAATAAGATAGACAAAGAGGAAGGCAAAGAAATTTTAAAAAACAGACAATTAATGGAGAAATACTGAAACCAAAAGTTGTTTCTAGTCAAAGTGATCAAGAAAAAAAAAGAGACCACAAATTCTCAATTTCAGGAATAAGTGCAGACTCATTAGATATCCTATAGATTTCAAAAGGAAAATAAGAGTATATTATGAACAAATACACACCAATAATTTTAACAACTTAGGTGAAATGGAAAAACTCTCTAAAAGATGCAAATTATAAAATCTGACTAAAGAAGAAATATAGAATCTAAGTATCACTATCTCCATTAAAATAATTGAATTTGTAGGTTAACCCCTTCCAACAAAGAAATGATAGCCCTCGTTTCTTCACTGATGAATTATGCCAAACATGTAAGCAAGAAATAATATCAATCACACAACTTATTTCAGAAAATAAAGAACAAGGGAACACCTCCAAAGTCACTTTATGAGGCCAGCATTACCCTTTTTTTTTTTTTTAAAAGACATTCTAAGACTAGGAAACTACAGACCAATATCTGTTCTCTATTATAAGTAGCATCATCCCTCCTCTTAAGGAGTTCCAATATGTGGGTGGGTGGAGTGCTTAAAAATGCACCGAAGTGTGTATATCATAAGGTAGAGCATAATTGGCATTGTAGAAAGCTCCTTGAGCAAGGTTATGTTGTTTGATGGTGTTCAAGTTTTCTATAGCCTCACTGATTTCAAGTGGGCACACAGAGGAAGCAGCTAAGAAATCTTCTAACCAAGTGTCTGGGGAATTGGGCAATTATTTGAATCCATATCTGAGCTTCCTTATTATACTCTAAGCTTCTCAAAAATTGGGAAATATCTCATTCATCTCTACCTATGTATCGTTCTCTAATAAATTAATACTTTAGAGGAGGGATTAGCAAAGGTTTTCTGTAAATGGCCAGAAATTAACTATTTTAGGCTTTGCTGACCACATTGTCTATATTGCAGTTACTCAACTCTGCTATTGCAGAGCAAAATTAGTTATAAATGATATGGAAATGAATACATGTAGGCATGCCCCAATAAAATTTTATTTACAAAGACAATTGGAGGGCCAGATTTGGCCCACAGTCTATAGTTTACCAACTACTGATTTAGGATATGCTACAGAATATGCCCAAAACTGATCCTGTGTGGTGAAGCTAGCAGTATAAATCAGAATAGTATCTCCCAATTATTGATGTTATTAGTGTTCATTCTAGTACTATAATAGTAAAATACTGGAAATAGCCCATATATTGAAAAATAGAGTAGTAATTGACTAAATTTTGTTGTAGAAATACGATGGGATGCTTTGCACTCATTCAAAATGGTAAAGATTTACAGCGTTTGACATGAAATTATATTCTGTACACATAAAGCAGAAAAGCAGAATATAAAAGTCTTGCTTGCATTATTGTCCTAGGCTCCTAGACTCCTTACTCCAAAGGATTTACATCACTCAGCAGTTAGAGTGATATTTTAAAAATTCAAATAAAAATGTCTCATACTCCTTTTTCAAATCCTTCAGTGGCTTTCCAGCATATTTGCTTACAAAGCTTTACGTGATCTGGTCTTTGTCTATCTCTGATCTCATCTCTTACTACTTTTCCTACTTACCCCCTGTATTATAGCTAGCACCAACTCTATTTATTCTCTGGATGCCTTCTCCACCTCAAGAGCTTTGTGTTTGCCATTTTCTCTGCCTGAGATATCCCAATTCTCATCCTTCAGATCTCAGTTGAAAAGGCGTCTTCTTATAGGCACCTTCCCAACTCACTATTTGTCAAGTTGGCCTTTTGCAATTACTTGTTTATTTCCTTTGGAATTTCTTTATTAAGTCTTTAATTATTCTGCTTATTAGTTTTTTATTGTCTGTCTTTTCAACAGGTATGTAAGCTCCAAGAGAACAGGTGTTTTTTCTTAACATAGTACAGGCACATTTTAGCCTCTGAGTATACATTTCTTGAAATAATAAATGAATGAATGAAACACATTCATAGTAGAAAGCAGAGCACTAACAAAAGCATGGGATTGCAAAGTGCTAGAACATGGAAATAGCCCCTAGACTTTTTGTCTTCTCCCTTTTTCTCTTTCTTTCTCTGACACATGTGGACACACACACATACACACACACAAATACACACACATACACATGGTTTGCAGTCAAATAAAATGTTGGTTAAAGCCTCAGTAAACTTGTACTTAATTTTACACTACTTAAAATTTCTTTATATGTAGGCTTCATTTAACTGTACTGCCTGCTCTCAAAAGATATTCAGATTTCTCAATAGAGAGTGAGCCATCTTTTTTTGTTTGGTTTGTTTTTCCTTTTAACGGTAGGTAGCAGTTATTTCCTGATGGGAAACAGTAAGAACACATGTTTTCATTTAATTTTCAAAGCTTTTTTTTTACCCCTAATGAGAAAGAATCTCTTAACTGGAAGTATAGCTTGTGATCTTTCAAATGGCTATTGCATTCCTTTTGCATATATATGCAAATATATATGTATATATAATATATATACATATATATTATATATCCACTAATAGTTTGATTGTCAAATCATATAGTAGTTTTATTTTTAATTTTTAAAGGACTCTCCATACTGTTTTCCATTAACAGCTGTACTAATTTACATTTCCACTAACCATAGACAAGGATTCACTTTTCTCGACAGTCTCATCAATATTTGTTATCTTTTATATTTCTGATAATAGTTATGATATGGTTTGGCTGTGTCTTCAGCCAAATCTTATCTTGAATTATAGCTCACATAATTCCCACATGTCATGGAAGGGACCCAGTAGGAGGTAATTGAATCATGGGTGTGAGTCTTTCCCGTGCTGTTTTTGTGATCGTGAATAAGTCTCATGAGATCTGATGCTTTATAAAACGGGAGTTCCCCTACACAAGCTCTCTTGTTGGCCACCATGTAAGATGTGACTTTGCTTCTAGTCCTCCCTTGCCATATGGAACTGTGAGTCCATTAAACCTGTTCCCTTTATAAATTACCCATTCTCAGGCATGTCTTTATTAGCAGCATAAGAACAGATTAATACAGGCTACTTTAACTGGAGTCAGGTGAAATCTCATTGTGGTTTTGATTTGCATTTCTCTGATGTTCAGTGGTGTTGAGCATTTTTTCACACACCTGTTGGTCATTTGTATGTCTTCTTTTGAGAAATTTCTATTCAGGTCTTTTGCTAGGTTTTCAGTCAGATCACATGTTTTATTTTCCTGTTGAATTGTTTGAGTTTCTCATATATTTTGGATATTAACCCCTTGACAAAAGTGGAGTTTCCGAATATTTTCTCCCATTCTGTAGGTTGGCTCTTCACTCTATTGATTATTTCCTTTGATGTGCAGAGCTTTTTCATGTTTATGTAACCCCATTTGTTGATTTTTGCTTTTGTTGCCTTTTTTTTGTTTGTTTGAGGTCTTATCCAAAAAATCCTTACCCAGTACAATGTAATGAATCATTTTGCCTATATTTTGTCTTAGTAGTTTTACACTTTTCGGCTTCACATTTAAGCCTTTAATTGATTTTGAGTTGATTTTTGTATATGGTGAAAGCTAGAGGTACAGTTTCATCCTTCTGCAAGTGGACATCCAATTTCTCCAACATCATTTATTAAAGAGAGAGTCATTGTGTGTTCTTGGCTTCTTGGCATCTTGTTCAAATCAATTGACCATAAATGTGTAGACTTATTTCTGGGCAATCTATTCTGCTACAATTGTCTATGTGTCTGCTTTTTATACCAATGTAATGCTGTTTTATTTACTATACCCATGTAATATAGTTTGAAGTCAGACAATATGATGCCTGCAGCTTTGTTCCTTTTGCATGGGTGGCTTTGTCTCTTTGGGCTCTTTTTTTGGTTCCCTACAAATGAATTTTTTTCTATTTGGAAAACAGGAAAAAAGTCATTTTCTATGGAAAATGATATTAGCATTTTGATAGGAATTGCATTGAATCTGTAGATTGCTTTTGGCAGTATGATAATTTTAATATTAATTCTTCTGTTCTGTGAGCATAGATATCTTTCCATCGGTTTGTGTTCACTTCAATTTATTTCATCAGTGTTTTGTATAGCTTTCCTTGTAGAGGTCTTTAATCTCTATGGTTAAATTTATTCCTTGACATTTTATTTTTTGAAGATATTGAAAATGGTCTTGGCTTCTTGATTTCTTCATTAGCTATGTCATTATTGGTATATAGAAAAGCTACTTGTTTTTGTATGGTGACTTTGTATCCTGCAACTTCACTGAATTTATTGGTCAGCTCTAAGGGTTTTTTGGTTTTTTTTATTATTATACTTTAAGTTCTAGGGTACATGTGTACAATGTGCAGGTTTGTTACATAGGTATACATGTGCCATGGTGATTTGCTGCACTCATCAACTCATCATTTACTTTAGATATTTCTCCTAATGCTATCCCTCTCCCAGCCACCCACCCTCCAATAGACCCTGGTGTATGATGTTCCCCTCCCTGTGTCCATGTGTTCTCATTGTTCAACTCCCACTTATGAATAAGAACATGTGGTGTTTGGTTTTATGTCCTTGTGATAGTTTGCTGAGAATGATGGTTTCCAGCTTTATCCATGTCCCTGCAAAGGACATGAACTCATCCTTTTTTATGGCTGCATAGTATTCCATGGTGTATATGTGCTACATTTTCTTAGTCCAGTCTATCATTGATGGACATTTGGGTTGGTTCCAAGTCTTTGCTATTGTGAATACTGCCACAATACACATACATGTGCATGTGTCTTTATAGTAGCATGATTTATAATCCTTTGGGTATATACCCAGTAATGGGATTGCTGGGACAAATGGTATTTCTAGTTCTAGATCCTTGAGGAATCACCACACTGTCTTCCAAAATGGTTGAACTAATTTACACTCCCATCAACAGTGTAAAAGCATTCCTATTTCTCCACATGTTCTCCAGCATCTGTTGTTTTATGGTGGTCTTTAGATTTTTCAATATACAATATCACGTCACCTTAAAGAGGGAAAGTTTGACTTCTTCTTTTCCTATTTGGATGAATTCTATTTCTTTGTCTTGCCTGATTGCTCTGGCTATGACTTCCAGTACAATGTTGAATAGGAGTGTTGAAACTGAGCATCCTTGTCTTGTTTCATTTCTTAGAGGAAAGTGTTTCAGATTTTCCCTGTTCAGTATGATACTAGCTGTAGGTCTCTCATATATGGCTTTTATTGTGTTGATGTATGTTCCTTCTATATCCAGTTTTTTGAAGGTTTGTATCATGAACAGATGTTGAATTTTATGAGATATTTTTCTGCATCTACTTAAATGACCATATGGTTTTTGCTCTTCATTCTGTTGATGTGATATATCATGTTTATTGATTTGCATATATTGAACCATACTTGCATCCCTGGGGTAAATCCCACTTAATAATGGCATATTATCTTTTGAATGTGCTTTTAAATTTGGTTTTCTAGAATCTTGTTGAGGATTTTTGTATCTAAGTTTATCAGGGATATTGGCCTATAGTTTTCTTTCTGTGTTGTGTCCTTTTCTGGTTTTGTTATCAGGATAATGCTAGACTCATATAATGAGTTAGGGAGAATTTCCTTCTCTTCATTTTTCTGACAAGTTTGAGGAAAATTGATGTTAGGCCTTCTTCGAAATTTTGGTATAATTTGCAGTGAAGTCATAGTCCTGGACTTTCCTTTATTAGGAGACTTTTTATTACGGATTCAATCTTAATACTCATTACTGATCTGTTCAGGTTTTCTATTTCTTCCTGATTCAGTCTTTATAGGTTGTATGTGTCCAAGAATTTGTCTATTTTTTCTAGATTTTTCAGTTCATTAGTGGGTAGTTGTTCATAATGGTCTCTAATAATCTTTTCTATTTCTATGGTATCAGCTGTAGTGTCTCCTTTTTAATATTTGATTTTATTTGGGTTGTCTCTCTTTTTTTCTTGGTTAGTCTAGCTAGCAATTTATTAATTTTGTTATTTTTTAAAAAGTCAAACTTTGATTTTGTTTGTTTTTGTGTTTTTTTAGTCTGTATTTTATTTACTTCTGTTCTGATGTTTAATAGTTCTTTCCTTCTACTAATTTGGGGTTTGGCTCATTCTTAATTTTCTATTTCTTTGAGGTGCATTGACAGATTATTTTAAACCTTTCTACTTTTTGATGTAGGTGTTTATTGCTAAAACTATACTCTCAGTACTGTTTTTGCTGTATTCCATAGGTGTTGGTATGTTGTATTTCCATTTTCATTTTTTTTTTTTTTACGAAAAAATTTCCTCCTTAATTTCTCTTTTGATCCAATGGTCATTCAGTACCATATTGTTTAATTTCCACATATTCATATGGTTTCCAAACCTCCTCTTGTTAATTTCTAGTTTTATTCTATTGTGGTCTGAGAAGACACTTTATATGGGTTTGATTATTTTAAATTTGTTGAGACCTTCATCAAATCAAGCAGCCTTGTATATGCTGCATATTTGAGATTCAATCATTGATGTTGCTCAAAGGGTTTAAATTAGGTTCCAAGCTTCTGCAAGACTCCCTTTCTATAGCTTCTACCAGTTCTCCAATGGGTGATCATTTTCTTAAACTGTCCTCACTGATCTGGTGGGGACAGAACAATTAAACATCCCATGCTTAATCTGAGCAATAAAGCTTATTTTGATTAGACCTGCAAAGGTTCCTGGGAGGATATTATCCCCAGCAAGTCTCTCTGTTCCTTTCCAGGCCCTAATTAGCTCTTTATACTCTCTGGATATGAATATTTTAGATCATATTTAACTTAATTAGTGTAAAGATTTTTATGATGATTTTCTTCCATTATTACCAAAAAATGGAAAAAGAAGAGAAGAATTATTGGATTCAACAACATAAAAATTAAACTGCTTAACAAACTTATTGTAAAAAACAGTTTCAATTATAAAATAAGAGAAACATTGGCAACATACATGAGAAAAGACAAAGCCTTAATATAGAAACAACACACAGAAATCAATAAGTAAAAAATCCGTATGCCAAAAAGGAAACAGATGAATAATAAAATCTGGCAATTAAAACTTTATAAAGTATATGGCTGAAAAATATAAAAAATGTTCAACCCAACAGATAACAAATGAAAAGCAAATTAAAACAATAATGTGTTACTACTTTTTTCATATCATGGTGCAACAAAATATACAGTTTCTACAGTGTTGCCAGGGGGAAAATGTTGTAAATAATTATTTTCATACATGTTTAGTAGGATTGTAAGTTGATGCAATCTTTCTGGAGGGAAATTCAGCATTTGTTAATAAACACTATAGAATCTGATAATCCTTTGGTTCAATAAAAATGTTGGCTGACAAAGATCTAATATCCAGCATCTATAAGGAACTTAAACAAATTTACAAGAAAAAGAAACAATTTATCAAAAAGTGGGTAAAGGACATGAACATATACTTTTTAAAAGAAGACATACATGCGGCCAACAGGGACATGAAAAAAAGCTCAACATCACTTATCATTAGAGAAATGCAAATCAAAACCAAAATAAGATACCATCTCACACCAGTCAGAATGGCTACTAAAACATAAAAATAAAAAACAGATGCTGGCAAGGTTGCAGAGAAAAGGGAATGCTTATACACTGTTAGTGGGAGTGTAAATTAGTTCAACCATTGTGGAAAGTAGTGTGGAAATTCCTCAAAGAACTAACAAGAGAATGACCATTAGACCCAGATATCCCATTACTGGGTATATACCTGAAGGAGTATAAATCATTCTACCATAAAGACACATGCATAAGTATGTTCACTGCAGCAATATTCACAATAGCAAAGACACAGAATCAATCTACATGCTGACAAGTGATAGACTGGATAAAGAAAATGTGGTATGTATACACCATGGAGTATTATGCAGCCTTAAAAAAGAATGAGGTCATGTCTTTTGCAGGAACATGGATGGAGCTGGAAGTCATCATCCTTAGCAAAATATCACAGGAACAGAGAACCAAATACCATATGTTCTCATTTATAAGTGGGAGGTAAATGATGAGAAACATGGACACAAAAAGGGGAACAGAAGACACCAGGGCCTACTTGAGGGTGTAGGGTGAGAGGAGGGAGATAATCAGAAAAAAGTAATTATTGTGTACTATATTTAGTACCTGGGTGATGAAATAATCTGTATACTAAACCCCCGTGACATGAGTTTACCTATGAAACAAACCTGCATATGTATCCTTGAACCTAAAATAAAAGTTTAAAAAAAAATCAGGAATGTGTACAAGTAATGGGTGACAGGGATGTGCATCTCAGTGTTAGTAGTGATAGTAAAAATGTGGGAAAACCTAGAAATCCAACCATAGAGGATTTAATAAATACATAATTGTATTTATAGTATAATTCTATTCAATCATTAAAAACCATTCAGTAAGAAATACTGACATGGAAAATGTTCTAAAGTTAAAAAAGAATTTACAAATGGTGTGTTTCAGATGAACATTAGTAATTTATAAATATGAACAGAAAACGTTATTGGAAGAACATATAGCAAAATATTACTAGTAACTATATCTGGAGGGATTATTAATTTACTTATTTTATTCTTTCTGCTTTTTAGTATGTTCTTCAATTAATATCACTTTGAAATTAGAGATAAAGTGTTTATTTTGGGAGTGGTTCCAAGATGGCCAAATAAGAACAGCTCCAGTCTACAGCTCCCAGCATGAGCGACACAGAAGATGAGTGATTTCTGCATTTCCAACTGAGGTACCGGGTTCATCTCACTGGGGCTTGTCAGACAGTGGGTGCAGGACAGTGGGTGCAGCCCACCAAGTGTAAGCCAAAGCAGGGCAAGGCATCGCCTCACCTGGGAAGCAGGGGTAAGGGAATTCCCTTTCTTAAACAAGGGAAGCTGTGACAGTGGGCACCTGGAAAATCGGGTCACTCTCACCCTAATACTGCACTTTTCCAATGGTCTTAGCAAACGGCACACCAGGAGATTATATCCCGCACCTGGCTCAGAGGGTCCTACGCCCATGGAGTCTCACTTATTACTAGCACAGCAGTCTGAGATTGAACTGCAAGGCATCAGGGAGGCTGGGGGAGGGGCGCCCGTGATTTCTGAGGCTTGAGTAGGTAAAAAAAGCAGCCTGGAAGCCCGAACTGCAGGAGTCCACCACAGCTCAAGGAGGCCTGCCTCCCTCTGTAGACTCCACCTCTGGGTGCAGAGCATAGCTGGACAAAAGGCAGCAGAAACCTCTGCAGACTTAAATGTCCCTGTCTGACAGCTTTGAAGAGAGTAGTGGTTCTCCCAGCATGGAGTTTGAGATCTGAGAATGGACAAACTGTCTCCTCAAGTGGGTCCCTGACCCCCGAGTAGTCTAACTGGGAGGCACCCCCCAGTAGGGGCAGACTGACACCTCACATGGTTGGGTACCCCTCGGAGATGAAGCTTCCAGAGCAACGATCAGGCAGCAACATTTGCTGTTCAGCAATATTCGCTGTTCTGCAGCCTCCGCTGCTGATACCCAGGCAAACAGTGTCTGGAGTGGACCTCCAGCAAACTCCAACAGACCTGTAGCTGGGGGTCCTGACTGTTAGAAGGAAAACTAACAAACAGAAAGGACATCCACACCAAAACCCCATCTGTACGTCACCATCATCAAAGACCAAAGGTAGATAAAACCACAAAGATGGGGAAAAAAACAGAGCAGAAAAGCTGAAAATTCTAAAAATCAGAGCACCTCTCCCCCTCCAAAGGAATGCAGCTCCTCATCAGCAACACAGCAAAGCTGGACAGAGAATGACTTTGATGAGTTGAGAGAAGAAGGCTTCAGACAGCCAAACTTCTCCGAGCTAAAGGAGGAAGTTCGAACCCATTGCAAAGAAGCTAAAAACCTTAAAAAATGATTAGACGAATGGCTAACTAGAATAACCAGTGTAGAGAAGTCCTTAAATGACCTGATGGAGCTGAAAACCATGGCATGAGAACTAGGTGATGCATGCACAAGCTTAAGTAGCTGATTTGATCAACTGGAAGAAAGGGTATCAGTGATTGAAGATCAAATGAATGACATGAAGTGAGAAGAGAAGTTTAGAGACAAAAGAGTAAAAAGAAATGAACAAAGCCTCCAAGAAATATGGTATTATGTGAAAAGACCAAATGTACATCTGATTGGTATTCCTGAATGTGACAGGGAGAGTGCAACCGATTTGGAAAACACTCTGCAGGATATTATCCAAGAGAACTTCCCCAACCTAGCAAGGCAGGCCAACATGCAAATTCAGGAAGTACAGAGAATGCCACAAAGATACTCCTTGAGAAGAGCAACTCCAAGCTACATAATTGTCAGATTCACCAAAGTTGAAATGAAGGAAAAAATGTTAAGGGCAGGCAGAGAGAAAGGTCGGGTTATCCACAAAGGGAAGCCCATCAGACTAACAGCAGATCTCTCGGCAGAAACTCCACAAGCCAGAAGAGAGTGGGGGCCAATATTCAAAATTCTTAAAGAAAAGAATTTTCAACCCAGCATTTCATATCAAGCCAAACTAAGCTTCATAAGTGAAGGAGAAATAAGATCCTTTACAGACAAGCAAATGCTGAGAGATTTTGTAACCACCAGGCCTGCCCTAAAAGAGCTCCTGAAGGAAGCAATAAACATGGAAAGGAACAACCGGTACCAGCCACTGCAAAATGATGCCAAATTGTAAAGACCATCGATGCTAGGAAGAAACTGCATGAACTAACGAGCAATATAAGCAGCCAACATCATAATGACAGGATCAAATTCACACATAACAATATTAACCTTAAATGTAAATGGGCTAAATGCTCCAATTAAAAGACACAGACTGGCAAATTGGATAAAGAGTCAAGACCCATTAGTGTACTATATTCAGGAGACCCCATCTCATTTGCAGAGACACACATAGGCTCAAAATAAAGGGATGAAGGAAGATCTACCAAGGAAATGGAAAACAAAAAAAGGCAGGGGTTGCAATCCTAGTCTCTGATAAAATAGACTTTAAACCAACAAAGATCAAAACAGACAAAGAAGGCCATTGCATAATGGGAAAGGGATCAATTCAACAAGTTGAGCTAACTATCCTAAATATATATGCACCCAACACAGGAGTACCCAGATTCATAAGGCAAGTCCTTAGACACCTATAAATAGACATAGACTCCCATACAATAAGAATGGGAGACTTTAACACCCCACGGTCAACATTAGACACACCAACGAGGCAAAAAGTTAACAAGGATATCCAGGAAATGAATTCAGCTCTGCACCAAGCGGACCTAATAGACATCTACAGAACTCTCCACCCCAAATCAACAGAATATACATTCTTCTCAGCACCACATCACACGTATTCCAAAATTGACTACATAATTGGAAGTAAAGCACTCCTCAATAAATGTAAAAGAACAGAAATTATAAAAAACTGTCTCTCAGACCACAGTGCAATCAAACCAGGACTCAGGATTAAGAAATTCACTCAAAACCACTCAACTACATGGAAACTGAACAACCTGCTCCTGAATGACTACTGGGTACATAATGAAATGAAGGCAGAAATAAAGATGTTCTTTGAAACCAATGAGAACAAAGACACAACATCCCAGAATCTCTGGGACACATTTAAAGCAGTGTGTAGAGGGAAATTTAGAGCACTAAATGCCCACACCAAAAGCAGGAAAGATCTAAAATTGACACCCTAACATCGCAATTGAAAGAATGAGAGAAGCAAGAGCAAACACATTCAAAAGCTAGCAGAAGGAAGAAATAACTAAGATCAGAGCAGAACTGAAGGAAATAGAGACACAAAAAACCCTTCAAAAAATCAGTGAATCCAGGAGCTGTTTTTGTGAAAAAATCAACAAAATTGATAGACTGCTAGCAAGATTAATAAAGAAGAAAAGAAAGAAGAATCAAATAGATGCAATAAAAAATGATAAAATGGATATCACCACCAATTGCACAGAAATAGAAACTACCATCAGAGAATACTATAAACACCTCTACGCAAAAAAACTAGAAAATCTAGAAGAAATGGGTAAATTCCTGGACACATACACCCTCCCAAGACTAAACCAGGAAGAAGTTGAATCTCTGAATAGACCAATAACAGGCTCTGAAATTGAGGCAATAATTAATAGCCTACCAACCAAAAAAAGTCCAGGACCAGACGATTCACAGTCGAATTCTACCAGAGGTACAAGGAGGAGCTGGTACCATTCCTTCTGAAACTATTCCAATCAACAGAAAAAGAGGGAATCCTCCCTAACTCATTTTATGAGGCCAGCATCATCCTGATACAAAAGCCTGGCAGAGACACAACAAAAAAAAGAGAATTTTAGACCAATATCTGTGATGAATATTGATGCAAAAATCCTCAATAAAATACTGGGAAACCGAATCCGGCAGCACATCAAAAAGCTTATCCACCATGATCAAGTGGGCTTCATCCCCGGGATGCAAGGCTCTATCAACATACTCAAATCAATAAACGTAATCCAGCATATAAACAGAACCAAAGACAAAAACCACATGATTATCTCAATAGATGCAGAAAAGGCCTTTGACAGAATTCAACAGTCTTTCATGCTAAAAACTCTCAATAAACTAGCTATTGATGGGACGTATCTCAAAATAATAAGAGCTATTTATGACAAACTCACAGCCAATATACTGAATGGGCAAAAACTGGAAGGATTCCCTTTGAAAACTGGCACAAGACAGGGATGCCCTCTCTCACCACTCCAATTCAACATAGTGTTGGAAGTTCTGGCCAGGGCAATCAGGCAGCAGAAAGAAATAAAGGGTGCTCAGTTAGGAAAAGAGGAAGTAAAATTGTACGTGTTTGCAGATGACATGATTGTGTATTTAGAAAATGCCATCGTCTCAGCCCAAAATCTCCTTAGGTGATAAGCAACTTCAGCAAAGTCTCAGGAGACAAAATCAATGAGCAAAAATCACAAGCATTCCTAGACACCAATAAGAGACAAACAGAGAGCCAAATCATGAGTGAACTCCCATTAACAATTGCTTCAAAGGGAATAAAATATCTAGGAATCCAACTTACAAGGGATGTGAAGGACCTCTTCGAGGAGAACTACAAACCACTGCTCAACAAAATAAAAGAGGACACAAACAAATGGAAGAACATTCCATGCTCATGGGTAGGAAGAATCAATATCACGAAAATGGCCGTACTGCCCAAGGTAATTTATAGATTCAATGCCATCCCCATCAAGCTACTGATGACTTTCTTCACAGAATTGGAAAAAACTACTTTAAAGTTCATACGGAACCAAAAAAGAGCCCGCATTGCCAAGACAATCCTAAGCCAACAGAACAAGGCTGGAGGCATCACGCTACCTGACTTCAAACTATACTACAAGGCTACAGTAACCAAAACAACATGGTACTGGTACCAAAACAGAGATATAGACCAACGGAACAGAACAGAACCCTCAGAAATAATACCACACATCTACAACCATCCGATCTTTGACAAACCTGACAAAAACAAGCAATGGGGAAACGATTCCCTGTTTAATAAATGGTGCTGGGGAAACTGGCTAGCCATATGTAGAAAGCTGAAACTGGATCCCTTCCTTACACCTTATACAAAAATTAATTCAAGATGGATTAAAGACTTACATGTTAGACCTAAAACCATAAAAACCCTAGAAGAAAACCTAGGCAATACCATTCAGGACATAGGCATGGGCAAGGACTTCATGTCAAAAACACCAAAAGCAATGGCAACAAATGCCAAAATTGACAAATGGGATCTAATTAAACTAAAGAGCTTCTGCACAGCTAAAGAAACTACCATCAGAGTGAACAGGCAACCTATAGAATGGGAGAAAGGTTTTGCAATCTACTCATCTGACAAAGGGCTAATATCCAGAATCTACAAAGAACTCCAACAAATTTACAAGAAAAAAACAATCCCATCAAGAAGTGGGAGAAGGATATGAACAGACATTTCTCAAAAGAACACATTTATGCAGCCAACAGTCACATGAAGAAATGCTCATCATCACTGGCCATCAGAGAAATGCAAACCAAAACCACAATGAGATACCATCTCCCACCAGTTAGAATGGTGATCATTAAAAAGTCAGGAAACAATACGTGCTGTAGAGGATGTGGAGAAATAGGAACACTTTTACACTGTTGGTGGGACTGTAAACTGGTTCAACCATTGTGGAAGACAGTGTGGCAATTCCTTAAGGATCTAGATCTAGAAATACCATTTGACCCAGCCATCCCATTACTGGGTATATACCCAAAGGATTATAAATCATGCTGCTACAAAGAGACATGCACATGTATGTTTATTGCGGCACTATTCACAATAGCAAAGACTTGGAACCAACCCAAATGTCCATCAATGATAGACTGGATTAACAAAATGTGGCACATATACACCATGGAATACTATGCAGCCATGAGAAAGGATGAGTTCATGTCCTTTGTAGGGACATGGATGAAACTGGAAATCATCATTCTCAGTAAACTATCGCAAGGACAGAAAACCAAACACCACATGTTCTCACTCATAGGTGGGAATTGAACAATGAGAACACTTGGACACAGGAAGGGGCACATCACACACTGGGGCCTGTCTTGGGGTGAGGGGAGTGGGGAGGGATAGCATTAGGAGATATACCTAATGCTAAATGACGAGTTAATGGGTGCAGCACACCAACATGGCACATGTATACATATGGAACAAACCTGCACGTTGTGCACATGTACCCTAGAACTTAACGTATAATAAAAATAAATCAATAAAATCAGTTGACTCAATATGGCGAATAAAACCAAAACACCACTAACTTTCAGCATAAAAATAAGATGTTTGTTTTAAAAGGGGTACAATTCTATTACTGATTCTAATAGAAAGAAAAGAGCTTTGTAAATTTATTATATTGACCATCATTTGTGAAATTTATTAAAAGCTTCCATTAGCCATTCTAAAATAAAATGGACATTTTAAAAGTTTTCCAATCTGAGGCATAATTGACTTAAAATGCATAGTTAATAAATGTACAGTTCAATGAATTTTGACAATTGTATACGTACATGTAACTACCACTCAATGAAGAAAAATATGAGAAACTTCCATTGTACCCCTTCCAAATCAACTCTTGCCATCCAAGGGTAACCACTTCCTGAAATCTACCATGAGAGATCCTTTTTTTTGGTTTTTATAGAATTTTAGGTACATGAAAATCGATATTTACTCTTTTGTGTCTGGTTTTTTCCACTTTTCATAATGTTTTTGAGATTTGCCCATGTTGCTACATATTTTAGAAGTTCATTTCATTTTATAACTGAGTAGAGCTTTTTATTAAATGAATATAACACAAAAAATTGCTTTCCATATTCTTGCTGATGAACTTTTGCTTTTTCATTTTTGATATTATAAATAAGGCTGCTATAAATGTTCTTGTCCAAGTCTTTTTGTAGACATATTTCTCATCTCTTGAATAAACACCTAAGAATAGAATTGCTGGGTCATAGGAAAGATATGTTTTTAATTTTACAAAAAAAATTGCTGAAGTTTTTCAAAGTAGTTGTAAATTTTTACACCTCCACCGGAAGTATATGAGCATTCCAGTTGTGCCACATGCTTGCCAACATTTGGTATTCTATCTGTCATGTGTTAGATGGTATCTTGTTATGGCTTTAATTTTCATTTGCCTCTTGCTTATTGATGTTGAGTACCTTTTCAAGTCCTTATTGACCATTCATGTATCTTCTTTTGCCAAGTGTCTGTTCAAGTTTTTTGCCTATTTTTATTGGGTTATTTGCTTTCTTTTCATTGAGTAGTAGAAGCTCTTTATATACTCTGGGTAAAAATATATATATATAGCAAATATTTACTTTCATTCTGAGGCTTGGCTCTTTCTTAATGATATCTTTTGATGGGCAGACATTTTTAATTTAATCTACATTATCTATTTTTTCTTAAAATGTTCATGTTTTGCATTCAACACTAACATACAGTGTCACCTTGCCAGCATAGGCAGTTCCCTAATACAACTAGTAGTCCAGCTAACTTATTCCTATGAAGGCATACTGGCCCTTGTTGCTCAGAACAACATGGAAACTTATTAGAAATGCATTACTTCAGTCCCCATTCTAGCCTAACTGGATCAAAATCTATATTTTATTAAGATCCCAGGCGACTGGTAAGCACATTGTACTTTGAGAAGTCATGATCCATTGTGAATTTACTTTCCTATTAATGCCATAAGGATATCAACTAAATACACAGTGTCCAAGTGTATTTAACCTCCAACATTTTCAACATTAGAACAAAAGAATTTTTGTTAGCATGTGAATGGGTGGATTCTCATGTTCACTTGCTCCTAATCATCAATATTTAGTTTAATTTTAGATACTCAACAGCAGCCAGAAAGCCAAAGTAGAAGGGCTGGATTAGTTTATATACTTTAGAAAACCAGTTTCCTTGCCTCTCCTGAGAGACCATTGAGTCAAGCAATGCATTTTTTCATTTTTTCCACCATGTGGTTAGCTCCTGAGCTAATTCATTTTGTCTTCACTCTGAAAAAGCTCCATTTAAAGCTCATAATCTGGTTGGGCAATTGCTTTCTTTCCCTCTGTGTTCTTGGTTATTCTCAGAGGGACTTACTAAAAACTAAACCTTTTTAGCCAGACATCCGCCCAACTCTCATTAAGACATGTCGATGTAGGTGAACAACCAATTTATGCAACACCACGGCCTGCATAGAAAAGGACTCTAATTGTACCCTGTTAAACTACATTGACATCTGCACTTGAAGACATTCGCATAGATAATGTTATGTGAAGAAGCTATATTCTACGGGAGTGTTTGTTACTCACTACATTAGACCTGCACTTGCATTCATCTGTTTTATTGTACTACAAAAATGAAGGCTGATATAGCTTTAATTACCCTCCAAGTCTTGAACTGGGTTGCCATATTTTCTGTAGGCAATGAAATCACTGACTAAGGAAAGTACCCAATGGGTCAGGGAAACCTGGGCTGCAGACCAAGTTCTTCTGCTTACTAGCTGTATGAATTTGGGAAAACTACCTACCTTCTTTGAGACTCAATTTCCCTCATATATGAAATGGTGATAAATGCAATGTGAGGATCAAAGTCAATAATGCCAGGAAAACATTTTGGCAGTTTTCCTGGCCCATAGTATGTGCTCAATAAATGCATGCTATAAGCTATAATTATTATTTCACATAGCACCTCTAACCTGGTCTGGTGTTTAGAACCCATACCATTCTCTATTCTGGAAATGAAGGTTGCTTTTCACATATGTATGCATAGATGCATGTATTTGGAATTTGGGCTATCAAAGAGAGACTAGAAAAGCCATGGATGACTGGTGAGGATTACAACAGGCAAACAGATGCTTCTTAACCATTGCCCATTTGATTTTTGTTGTAAGTATCTGAGTGAAACTATGGCAGAAGTGCTCAGGGATAGGAAAGTTGTTTCATATGTCCCTGCTCATTAGGCCACCTGAAGGACTAAGGATAGATTCAGGACTTGCCACTTCTGCCTACTAAAAGAAAATGCTACATAATTTTATTGAATGTGCTGTACCAGAAATCCTGGAAGATCTATGAATATAAAGCTAGAAAGATTATAATTTACCATGTGAAGAATTTTTTCTTTGCTAGGAAAATATTTTTTTAATGAGAGTGCCTGTTAGATTAGATAATATTCTGCAGGAAGAACTGATTGGTAAAAAGCACAAAAAAGTTTTCATTTTCTGATACCAGCTCTCTGAGTTGGGCTTATTTATAAAGTGTTTTAAATTTCACTTGTTCCTAGTAGGGAATAAAAGGTCTGTAGCTGACTGTTTCATTTGGAGTAATGGGCAAGCATATAAATGTAGAAGCACGGAAAAGCAACCAACTTTTTACCACTGTTTATTAGGACAGTGAAAAGTCAGAGACCGACGTTGTTTACGGTGTGTCTCCTGAATTACAAAGCTACAAATCCTCCCTACCTATATTCCCCTCACACCTCCCTTGGCAGCCTGTGTATGGTGTGTTGCATGATGTACCCATCTTTCTGCTTTTTGGGATTTTATGCCAGTGTAAATTAGTAAGCTTCTATTGCAAAGGTAACAGCTTGATAGGAAATCAGCTTAATAGCTAAAGGTTATTCTTAAATATTACATTGCACCTTAATTTTATGTCCACCTTGCAAAAGCGCTTACCAAGGAGGTGTGTGCCAGAAAGCACTATTGATTTAAGAGCCCTTTGCTGTATTGTGGTACATACTCTCATTAGGCCAGCATCTTGAGATGTGAGGGACTCTCTTCCTGCAGCAGGAACTGTGTGAAAACGACCAGGAAAGTAGTGTGCTAATGACATCACTCTTGCTCCTGCTACTTCATTATTAAGTGCAAACTCCCTTGGCCTTTGCCTATGTTATTCCTTGGAATCCTGAGGTCATTGAAAAGTGGGAGGATGCTTAGCTGCCTGAATTCATTCAGCATTCTGCAGCTACCCTACTTTCCTTATCCCACCTCTATTCTACTGTCCACTTTTGCCTCTTTTGTCCCAGTGGTGACTATGGGATTCTGGAAGGAGGTGTGCGTGCTTCAGCATTTTTAGCTTCCTTTTCTTAAAGGCAGCTGATTTAGTGAAAAGAACCATTAAAGTGAAACAGACGGGTTTCTCTCTGGACTCTGCTATTGTCTTAGTCTGCTATAACAAAATACCACAGACTGGGTAGCATATAAACAACAGAAATGTATTGCCCATAGTTTTGGAGACTGGGAACACCAAGACCAAGGTATTGGCAGATTCATTGTCTGGTGAGGGCTTGCTTTATAATTCGTAGATGGCCTTTTTTTTTTTGCTATATCTTTACATGGTGGAAGTGATGAAGAAGCTCTCTGGTCCTCTTTTGTAAGGGTACTAATCCTATTTATAAGGGCTCTACCCTCATGACCTAATCACCCCCCAAAGGTCCCACCTCCTAATACCATCACATTGGAGATTAGGTTTCAACATATGACATGAATTTTGGGAGAACACAAAGATTTAATCTATAGCAGCCACACACTAGCTGTGTGCTTTGGTCTCTGAACTTCATTTTTTGTGATCTACACAATCAAAGTAATAATAGCTCATTCATAAAGTTGACAGGGGAATTAAAAGAAAAAATGTGTCTAACATTTGACATAGAGCCTAATACATAGTATCCACTTTGCAAATATTAACCTGTATTTAATATTTCTTCAAGACAGAAACAGGCCCCATCCCACTCAGGGTCCCTCAGAGGCCTCATGTCCTTTATGCTCCCCTTACCCACTCAAGGACAACAGTACATACATACCATCTGTCTTTCTTCCCTGACCATGCCCATCTCCCCCGCTCAGTCCTGGCCTCCTTACTCCTCTTCTATCAGCATTCTAAAGGTTTAGAGAAATTAAGAGTAGCCCCTATCCTTACAATCATTGAGGACTGTAGTGGTAACATCTGATATTAATCTCCTCCTTAACCTGGAGCCCTCTTTAAGGGGACTGTTGCCTTCAGTATCCTGGAATCTGGTTTAAACCCTAGCTTTTTCTTATACTCACAGATCCTTGATTCTAGTTGAGCTGGGAAGGAAGGGGAAAGGAACTTACATCTTCCGCCGAATCCCTGAACAAACGTCACAATGACTGGCCATGGCTAGGACTCAGCTGCAAGGCAAGAGGAGGCATTAGGTTTTATTTCACTCACCCCACAGCTTTATGAGCTTGTTAACACACTATGGCTAGAATCAGTGTTAGCCTCATCAGGCCTCATGACAGGGAGAGAAGAGCTATGAGCAGCAGTTGTCAGTTTTCTGTGCCAAAGCTTATTGCATCTTCAAGTTTAGATTGCAATCTGGGTAACTTGGGCCTGAACAACCTGATGATCTCTGAGACGTTCCCTCACAGAGCTGGGGAGAGGCAAAAGCAGTCATTGACTTTACTGAATTTCCTAGTTGCATCTACATAAACCTAAAGCAAGTGAGAGAAGAATCCAGTCGAACTAGTTCTTTGTAGTCAATCCAGAGGATTTAGGAAGGGACCAGAGGAACTTCCTCAGAGGTAGGCTTGTCAAAGAAATAGGTTCAAATATACACTCTTGGAGGGTGCGGTGGCTTAACACCTGTAATCCCGGCACTTTGGGAGACCAAGGCAGGTGGATCACTTGAGACCAGGAGTTCAAGACCAGCCTGAGCAACATAACAAAACACCTCCCTACCAAAAATACAAAAATTAGCTGCGCCTGGTGGCACAAGCCTGTAATCCTAGCTACTTGGAAGGCTGAGGCATGAGAATCGCTTGAACCTTGGAGGCGGAGGCTGCAGTGAGCCAAGATCGCGCCACTTCACTCCAGCCTGGGTGAAAGAGCAGGACTCTGTATGAAAAAACAAACAAACAAAATAAAAAAATATATATATACACACTTACAAAGCAGAGCAGTGTATTGGAAGATACATGGGTCTTTCCCATTTCCAGTGGAACTATCTACATCATTCAATGCAGTGATGAGTTGCCAAACTCCTAGTTACTTTGTCCTGTTATCTAATATACCTATAGAGCCCACTTGTAATCAATTGATTTATTTTGCATTATTACTATTTGTGTTATCACTTTCAGGAGATAGGAAACAAAACTGCTTTTACACATCTGATCACCAGTGACATATTTTGATACTCTTATTTCAGCACAGAATAGGGCAAACAGGGTACCAGCTCTGTGCCCTCCGATAGTCTTTCCATCTCCTGGGTTCAGTTTCACATCAGAGAAGGTATATGATATGTGTTTACTGAATGGATGAATAAATGAATCTGAAATGGGGATAATAATAACACTCAGCTTAAAGCAATTTTGTGGAGAGTAAATGAGAAGATTCATGAATTTAGCACTACACCTGGATCATAGCAGTAAGGGTTTCAATAAATGTTAGCTCCCTCCCTCTTTCCTGCTCCCTCTCCCAGGCATCCATACAGCCCCACCACCTTTCAGGCAGCCCTGTTAAAATTGCTGGAGCAAATATTTCATTTCAGGCTGTCTTCCCTCAGCACCTCTAGAGACTGCCTCCCACGCAGCTGGTATGTGCATTCAGACGGCAAGTGACTCAGGGACAGTGTCAACAGGGTGATGAAAACTGTGACAAGAGAAAAGGGTAGTCTGAAGGCAGAAATAACTACTGTGAATCCAAGTGTTCATTGATCATTGTTCTTATCAAGCTGAGAAGTTGCACTTTGGGTGATAGGAGGTTTTGCTGAAAATGAATTTGTTAGAATATTTCAAGGTTCGTACTCATGTAGATATTTAGACAAATTAAAGAAAACCCAGCAGGAAGCAATCCTGATAATTTACACACAGCACCAGGGGTTGTGAACTAGGTTTCAGATTTCCTTGAGAGCTGATATGTGCTCAGTGATGTATTAAGAAAATAGAGGATATGGGTGGAGCTGCTCCTGCCACAGAGGACCCTCATGGCCCACACCATGCCAGTGAAAAGTAGTTTTATTCTGATCCTCCTGGCCTTTGCAGCTTCTCCAAGACATGCTTCGTCCCCACATTTTACTTGCATTTTTGACTGTCTCAGTGTCATAGCTGAAGTTTTTTTTCTCTCCTCTTCCTTGCCTTCCCTGCTTTCTTTTGTGAACTCCCTTCCTTCAGGGTTGTTGATTTTCTCCTTTCTACTGCACCATCTATTTTCCCATGCCTGATGCGGCCTACAATTTGATCTGCCAGATTACCCCAATTATCTCATCCAACTGAAAGCGTTTTCAGCTAGGAAGATCATTTGAGAAAATAAAACTTCCCAAGAGTTTGAGCTGCAGAAAATGAAAATGGGCTTCCTAGACAGGTTGCAAGGTCTAGTTCATACAATATAAAAACAGAATCTGTGGCCCATTGATGAAGATGTTGGAGAAGGGGTTTTAGGATCTGATGAAGCTCCTTAAGAATTCTGAGATTCTATAATGTTAGCAACATCAGCCCTCTCATTTTACAGATGAGAAAATTAAGGCTAAATGTTTAAGGAGATGCAATACCTGAACAGGTTTCCTGAGTTTTAGTCCAGGACTTTTTCCACGATCACACACTGGTTTCTCAAACCCACTACCAATCTCAATCCCTCTGAAAAGCTCTCCTTGGTTAAATGAATTTCAGGCTTAATTACATTCTATTTCAAATATACCTTGTCTTGCAAAAAATTCCACCACCATTATGAGTCCCACTCACACACCCACAAAGAGGGGCATTACAATTTTTATGAAAAAATATATTTGTGCCAAGCTACTAGATGCACAATTGCTAATGAAAATAATCAGACTTAGAAAAAGTCATCTAGGGAGTTTGGCTGAGACCCTTCTCCTTTCAGATACTGTCCATATCCCCCTTCTTGATCACTTGTGGTTGCTTAGACAACTAGGCTTGACTGAAACTCTAGGTTGACATTACCAAATTCTATATTATGCAAGATGAAGAAAAACAAAAGGTCAGAGTCTTGCCTTTGGAGAGCTTAGATTCCTGTAGAGAAGATCACACATAGGTGAAAAAGGGATTTAAGAGCAAGTACAAGTAAAATGGTAGCAAATAACACAATTGTATGCTTTAAACTGAAACCGTAGGTAAGTGCTTAGAGCACATTAAAGAAAAAAATTAGGGCTATTTCTCCATCAAATGTTTTTCTTAATAGCTGCTCTGTTGGGAAAAATTGTTCCATCATCATCAACAAACATTGATGAGCACTTTCTCTGCTGGCTGGGGAGAAGAGGAGGCATCTACATCAGGATAGAGATCTAGGCCATGCGTCAGGTCCAAGAATGTTCAGGTACACAGATATGCAGGGGAGGTGCTGAAATCAGAAATCCAAGGGCCCGAAGAGAAAGAGAGGGATTTTCTTCAGGATGCTGGTCTCAAAGTGTTCCTTGAAGAATAGCTAGGAAACAGAGAGGGCAAAATTATGCCAGGTTGAGGAAACAATAGAGAAAGGAGGTTTTGTTTACTACGAGGTTTTAGGAGCCAACATTGAAGAAAGAGAAGCCCAACTGTGGAGGACCATGGATAATACATTAAATAAGGATTTGTACTTTATCCTATAGCCACTTGGGTACCATTGAGGATTTTAAAAAGAAAAGGAGAGGGATAAACTTTACAGAAAGTTTTTAAGAAGTACTCTCTTTACTTTCAGGTGTGGGTTGTTGGTGGTAGTGACGGTAGGGAAATGATCATGTAAGTGTACAAATGGAACCAAAGCTTGGGGATGTGGATCTCAGGAAGAAGAAATGGATAAAACTGTAGTCCTTGTTTTGATGCGAGTATTCATGAAAAACAACGTACTCCATTTTAAAAACAAAAATCAAAGAATGTTGTTTACTTAAAATCAATATACATGTCTTTAGTGATTTGGGGTATTTGACCTCTTCTTCCAGTTTCATGTTTTAAAGGAAATACAAGAACAAGGTGCCTTTTGATTTCTTTTTAAAATTATGCATAAGTAAAACTGTCTAATATGCCGGTGAGTGTCTTTCCTTCTTTAAACCTAAATATACTTAAAACACTATTTATTGCCAAATTAACAATTCTACATTAATTTTTAAAAATAAGTTATTGTTCCTGATGATACAACTCTTTGTTATTTTTCATGTTCCCTTCCAGACCTAATCCTTATATATAATTTATTTTATATAACTGTTATTACAGTCCTTTATGTAACTGTCACTAAAACCTATGTATAAAATGAATGAGTTTTAATAGAAAACTAAACCACATAAAAATAAACAAAAATGTTGTAAAATGCAGTTAAAAATAAAAATGCTATTTTGATACAACTTTGCTATGCCTCCTCACACTCTCTCTAAACTACACCTGAAGTCATACAAACTGTTAGAAGACTCTCATATTTTACAAGCCTGAGATTTGACATCACTGGACCATAAACTGTTGATACTTTTAGGGTCATTATACTTCTCATGAGTAAGTAAAGTGGGCTTTAAGATTTGGTCCCTAATAGTTGTGATACTTATTTAATTCTTCAAATAATCATAGTAGTTCCTTTTACTGTATGCCAATGGAATGCCAGGCACTGTGCTAATCAATTTTCATACATTAATTATGTCCTTACGACACCTGAACAGGCTAGCAATTATCCTCATTTGACATAGAAGGAAACTGATGCAAGAAAGGTCAGAAACATACCTAAAATCATGAAGTTAGTTAAGTAGCAGAATGGGATTTCAAATTCAGGTCAGCCCGGTTCTTGTGTCTGAACTCTTAACTGATACTCAACTTGCTATTTTCAATTTTGAAAGGGAAAAGAGCTATTTTTGTTCCTATTTAGTGCCTCACCCCCAGCTCCCATGTAACTTTTAGTTTCAGCAGCAGCAACCTACAGAATCCTTGATGGGAGCAATCAGTAGAGTGAACAACCCTATGGCTGACAGACACTAAATATATGAATCCTGAGGAAACTGGGAAACTGCCCTGATCAAACCTTTTGAGGCTTCTACCTAGTAGGAAATTGTTTCTTCCCCACAATAGTATTGACACTAGGTTCCCAGCTTCTGGTAATCACTTGCTTGCATAATCCATGTCTTCTATTTCTGTATTACAGTAACTGTTGGGGTTGGGGGATGGGAGTTGGTATGCAATTAAAGCATAGCTTTCATCCCATTAGTCCTTCAACAAATATTTTTTGAGTACCTCGTACATACCTGGTACCATAATTGAGCAAATTTTATCATTCTCATTTGTGTTTATTCGGATGTTTTCTATCAATTTAATGGGAAGTTTAATTTGTTTTCTCTTCTTAGTTGTTGCTTATTTGTCTCTACTGTATACTTGAGGAAATGGAAACTTCCTCAGCAGTCTTCTCCTGGGCACTCTGAGCTAACCATGTCAAACACTGTCTGGTCACTTTCCTAATGGAGTCATGTCTGAGAAGAAGTCTTCTAAGGTCTCACAATCAGTGCTCTGGGTGGGGCAGGGCTAGCTTGCTGGGCATGCAGCTTGTGCAGTCATACAGGGCCTGAGCCTAGAAAGGCCCTGTACTTTGTAGAATGCTCTGCTGTTGCTGACTTGAAAACCTTAATGACTTTTGAACAGGGTGCCCCACATTTTCATTTTGCATATGGCCTCATAAATTATAAGGTTGGTCTTGGATGGGCCAACGGCCCAGTGAAGCCAGTGGGAACTGGGATCACACAAATGATCCTTGCCAGCCTTGCCTAGATCCCCCATTTTGAACTGAAGAAAGATGGGAAGATGAATGGCCAATTCATCTTGTTCAATGTATGTCTGCTCTCCATTGAACAATGTGAACCACCTTTGAGGTTTTTGTTTTTGTTTTTGGAGTCTCGCTCTGTCGCCAGGCTGGAGTACAGTGGTGTGATCTGTGCTCACTGCAACCTCCACCTCCCAGGTTTAAGTGATTCTCCTGCCTTAGCCTCCGGATTAGCTGGGACTACAGGTGTGTGCCACCACGCCAAGCTAATTTTTGTATTTTTAGTAGTTTCACAATGTTGGCCAGGATGGTCTTGATCTCTTGTCTCTTGACCTCATGATACGCCTGCCTTGGCTTTTTTTTTTTTTTTTAGAAGGAGTTTCACGCTTATTGCCCAGGCTGGAGTACAATGGCACGATCTCGGCTCACCGCAACCTCTGCCTCCAAGGTTCAAGCAATTCTCCTGCCTCAGCCTCCCGAGTAGCTGGGACTACAGTCACGCAGCACCACGCCCAGCTAATTTTGTATTTTTAGTAGAGATGGGGTTTCTCCATGTTGGTCAGGCTGGTCTCATACTCCCGAACTCAGGTGATCTATCTGCCTCAGCCTCCCAAAGTGCTGGGATTATAGGTGTGAGCCACTGCATCTGGTGAATTTTCTTATATTTGCAGATTTCCCTGCAGTCAGACATAACCCAGGTGTAAAAGGATAGAATCAGAAGACATAGGTTACATTTAGCTCTAACACTTACTTACAGGGTGATATTAATAAACCACTTAATGTCTTTGGACCTCACTTTTCTATCTGTAAAATGGAGATAGCGGTGGTCTGCCTTACGTATCTGAAAGAGTGTTTGTGAGACTCAAATGAGATAATATATTTGAAAACTGTTGAATGTTATTCATGCTTTTGAGATCAGTATAATTGTATATTCTTTCTAAAGTCTATGTAAAATAGATTGTAAATTTTTCTATTTAACAGAATAAGTGTTTGTGATTATAAAATCAAATAAACAACTACAGAAGTTAAGAAATGCACAAAGAAATAGATCAAAAGAAGAAACATAAAACCCTGTAGAGAATGCATGACATTTCTTGCATTGGAAGCTACCAAAGTGATTAACAAACTGCCATGATATTTTCAAATTCTTATTGCAATTCTCATTATTTAAATAATAATTGGGATCTCAGGAGCATCATTTTCCAGCTACAAATCTATTGTCTGTCTGTACATTTGCCTAACACTTCAAAAAGTGGAACTGGAAATATTTGAGAGAAATTTGTACCTACTTGTCTAACTTCCAAATCCCTTGTATTCATCTTTCTCCTGTCCTTCTATTTGTTGACAGTTGATACTAAATTCTTGTTTTTGCTTTTAGGAGAGAATGAAAGAAATGTTTAAAATGGTATGTTTCTCATATATCAGAAGCTACCATCAATCACCTATTACCCCCTCCCTTTCCTGTCAGCTATGGGAAGTTTACACAGGTATAACTTTTATTGAAAGTTGTTGTTGTTGTTGTTTTTAGCCAGAGGAGCCTACATCCACCAGAACTACCAGTCACTTCTTCTGTTAACTGGTATGCGGTGAGCAGTCCAGCCACTTTTAAAGGTTGTACTCTCAAATAAGCTTCCTCTAATCCTCCATGGCTGTTCTGACAGTTTTCTGGAAAGTTGGCTCATGCCGTGATGTATATAGTGAGTTCATTTTTAGGCTCATTTGCCACATTTTTCGAGTAAAATGCACAACATGAATTCCTAAGTTACAAGCTGGGCTTTGTATCTATTTATTTCAAGTCAAGAATTTGCTTCTTGGTTAAAAACATCATATTTCCAAGCTAATAGACATCCAGATGGGCCATATGCTCCTCCAAAAAATTTAGGAGCAGGATGTCTCACAACCACTCCTAGGGCTACTTCCTCTCCAGGCAGCTCATTTTGGAAGTGGGCAACCTTGCCTAACTTGTACATAAATGATTTTAGCATCCAAACAGTCCATACAAGTTGGTCATGAAGATAGTAAAAAACATTGATTAACCATTTGTGGTTCTATTTTGCTTATCATATACACATGGTTACACAGTGTAAAATTTAAAATTAAAAAGCAATTTTACAGTTTCTTGTACTTCATTTCATTTTGTCATATCACTAAAAGCCATTCATAAATGAATCTTCATATTTGTATGGCTTAGCCTCTGGTCTTACCACAGATCCTGCCTTAGCACTTTGGTTATTAAAAAAATAGGCAATACCCTTCCTGGGTTAGTGTCTCTGAGGTGTTTCAGTAGATTTGTCAAACTTACTTTCCCCCATATGCTCCAAGACTGACAGATTGAAGCTCTTTGAAAGGTGCATATGTGCACAGCCTTAAGTAAAATATACCCCCATTCACAACATTAGTGACAAATGGGAAATGGAGTTGAATGATTCCATTTGTCTTAAAACTAGCAAAGGGACTCTTTTTCTGACTGTCTGTGCTCAAACCCCTGAAATAAAGGCTAATGACAGAAGGGCCAAAAGAATGTATGGTGCTCATGGACTAGATGC
This sequence comes from Nomascus leucogenys, assembly GCF_006542625.1. Taxonomy (NCBI): domain Eukaryota; kingdom Metazoa; phylum Chordata; class Mammalia; order Primates; family Hylobatidae; genus Nomascus; species Nomascus leucogenys. The sequence goes on from NC_044406.1 coordinate 123,824,024, forward strand.
TTCCTCCCAAGAGATTGGCTGCCAAAGGTCAATGATAGGGCAAGATATATGTGAATAGTAGGCTCTACTGAAGATGACTTTGGCCCAAGGCAATCTGCTTTTCCTCTCTTGACTTCCATTTCCTCTTCTGTAAAAGCAGAGGGTTGAGGTCAGCAGAAAAAGTGGGCTTTGTGATAGATAAGAGACTGTAGAGAATAGTGGCAGAGGATGGGCTATGTAGCTAGGTTGCCTGCATTCAAATTCTGGCTCTGCCATTTACTGGTTGGGTGGCCTTGGGGAAGTTGTACACTCTGTGTTTCAGTTTCCTCTTCCACAGAAATGGGGCAATAATAGTGCCTACTTCACAGCATTGTAAGAATAAAATGAACTCATACATGCAAAGACTTTAGCACAGTACCTGACACACTGCAAGTGCCCAATATGTTTCAGCTGTTACTATCAGTGGTCTGTAAGCAAAGAAAGGTCCAGAATTGCTGATTAGGATGATATCTCATCCTGGAGTCCCAGAAAGCCCCAAATAGTAGGTCCTTTAGTGCCTCTCAGCCATCCCACTACTGAACACTGGTCGTTATCCTCTTCACCTGGCTGAGACATTGATGAATGGAATATTCCCTTCTTTGCCTCCTCATCGTATGAACCACACATACCTTACAACTCCCACCCCTTTCACAATGCTTTACCCAAACCACAAGGCACATCCACAGACTCACCACAAAAGTAGGCCCACACATAATATTTAGACACATCATTTAAAATACACTCTCTCACACACCCTCCACACCACACACTCACAATCAATCTCTCTCTCTCTGTCTCTCCCCCTTCCCCCCACCGCACCCCCCGACCCACCGCCTCTCTTTCTCCGGGTCCATGACTTGCCAACATGTAGGTTTAGAACAGTGGGCCAGGCCCAGGTTGTGCCCCAAGAGGGCCACTTCTTGCACAGTGCTGTATGCCTTGCCTCTCTCCATGAAAACAATGTGCTCTGGCTGGCTTTGTACGATCCTTATCCAGCTGGCTGGCAAGCAAATGAGAATGCCTCACATTAACTGACTGAGTGAGACCTTCATTACCTGGAGTTCAAAGCTCTTCTCTTTCCAACTCTGTATGGGTGCCAAATAACAGAAAGAGTCCTTTCTTGCACCATGATCCCTGCAATAATTGCTGCCTCAGAGGTCAATGCCATATTACAGCATTAAACATGAGTGACCTGTACTTCCTTGCCTGAGCCTCTATGTTGCTTCTGTGACCTGTGTAAAAACTGTGAGCTATTCTAACAAACGTACCATTTTCTTTCATAGTTTGGGGTCCAGGTACTAATTACTGGGTCAGAAGAACATAGCATAGTTGAAGCTATAACTTATTTTGATATTCTGAATTTTCTGCAACACTGGTTCAGGTCTTAGGCCAGCTGCTGAGAATGGTGGGGGACAGAAAAGAGGCTGCTACTTGATGAAAATTCAATTTAAGAAAATGAGTACCTCCCTTTCTAGCTGTAGGTTAACAACACTGACCATCTCGTCAATATCATTTAGCCTTTATGGAACACCCTTTAGCCTCAAAGTTTCTTTTCCTCTTTAAAAACTTTTCCTCCCCAGTTACCTGTAAATTGATGCATTATAGCAGTAATAGAGATAACAAAATGCTGTAGGAAAATCACCAACTTCCACTCAGCCACAATCCTTCTGTAAGACCTCATGGAAGATAATTTGCTTTTTCTCCTGGGTAGCAGTTTCTCCACTGGCTATGTTATGTTTTTAGGCCATGTTTTTGAACTTCCTCTTTGGTGGGTAGCCTGAGATGATCATTTAAAGCATACACACTTATTTTCAAAACCAGAAGAGGTTACGTCTTGGGTCTAAAAAGTACCCCTGACATAGGAGGTGCCTCCATACCTATAAGCATTCCCAGAAGCCAACAGGATTGCGTGGATCAGAACACTGAGTAATGCAACATGGCTTAAACCCTTTGCTGTTCATAGTTGGAAAGCAGCTTCCAAGGAACCAGATCTCAATTTCTTCTACAACTGAAGACACTGAAGCAGGACTTGAAGGCTGAAGCAGGACTAAAGAGCCCAGAGACAGCATGGTGTGTTAGGAGAGAACTGGCCTTGCACTTGGAGGACCCAGCTTCTGGTGGGTCCCGCTTGTGACCCGCTATGCGACCCGCTTGCTTGGTGACCAACTTATGTCTCCTCTCAGGACGCTTGTTTTTCCATGTTTCAAAAGGGGAAATTGGACTAGATGGTCCCTAAGGTCTCTTCCAGTATTGATATTTGATTGTTCTCCCTAGGGGTTTCACATAGATCATAACCATTCTAGAGTCACACCCTCTGTCCCCAATCCTGGATCAGTATTTGGTTGCTAAGGGAAACAGGCAAGCAAAAATGTTTGACAATCCTTAGTGTTATCACCAGTTGCCAAGTACACATCTGTCATGCTGACAGTGTCAGCAGGGTCACTTTTTGTGTCTGGATGACAGAATGGTCATATTATTGCATGATTTGAAGAAGAGCACCATTGACTATCTGCTGGAAAAAAGCTGTGGGTCCTTTATGACTGCATGATGCACTCCCACTGTTTAGGAAGCTGACTATCTGATCATGTGAACCGACAGATATGGGGCTGTGTTAAATATTAAGTATTGTAGAAATGAAAGCTGTTATTACAGTAGTAAAATGTTTATCTAGAGAGCAGTGCTGATTGAACACTGTGGTTAGTTCTTGCCCTCTTTATTAAAATAGGTAATTGATTGTACCATCCACATATCCACGTGAAAATTATCCAGCATGTTGTATTTATAAGCTCCTCCCTACCTGAGTGAGAGAAAAAAATGATAATTATCTAGCCTTTTTGTCCTGGGTCACTTAATTCAGTTTCAGTCAAAGTTTTTGACCTTCTTTAATAAGAAAATGCCGGATTTTTCCATCCCATAATCTGGTTATCTAATACCTTGCTCAGTGATTAAAATTGATTAAAATGAAGAAAGAGTGCTCTTTTAAAAAAAGAAAATGAATTTCTATGGTTTAAGTTGTATTTAAGCCAAGATTGGATTAAGTTGATCTGGGTTGAATAAAGGACACTCTAAACAATTCTAAACTTATTACAACTCTGAATATTGCTTTCTGGAATGCCTCAGCACAAAACGTCACTGTCACTTTTGTTTCATAAACACATATATCTTTTAATGCATAGATAATGCACTTTTTAGAGGCGTTTAAAACATACACATTCGCATAGATATTCATTTACAACTGTTTTCACTAAACCAAAATAGAAAAGACTTAGCTGACTTTTAAGCACTTGCATTTTCCTGTTTGAATACAGAGAATTATGACTTTGGAGATCCCCATTTACATAACCAAGAGGTGGCAGTATTACATCCATTATGTATTCACTGCACCATGTATCATTTAATGATAAAAAGTGAAATGTGTAAATAAAAATATGTAACAAATACTTCTGTCCTTTATAAATGTCTGCATCGCTAAAAACCATTCATTAAAGTGTAATGTTTCCTTGTAAACAACAATAACCTTCCCAAAAAAATCAAAGCTAGGAACCACAATTTATTACCACTAGTGAGTTTATTGCAGCTCCAAGAATCCATACACATCTCCTTCAGTCATCACTTGTTTTCTGGTAAAACATTCACCTCCTTCCCAAATATATATATATAAATCAACTTAAAAAAAAAATCACAAGATGCCCCAAAGTAAGACCCTCTGTTTCTTTATAAGAAACAGTTTAGAAAAAAAGTAAGTAAAAGAGTTAAATATAGATAAACATCATCTTATTAACTGATTATTACTATTAAAATAACTATTTGGAATCAAACCTTTTTGGTTACCTTCCAAGATTGTTTTGAGCATCTACTATGTTATAACATGTCACTTGTGTTATGATCCAAGTAAGTTTTATCTAAGCTACCTAATCTTTTCTGTTTTATTTTTGGTCTTCTATTTCTAGCCAGTCTTGGAGATTAAAAAAAAATAATAATAATAGCAGAAGCAAAAACTACGTAAAACTTGAATCTGTTGAATCACCAGTTTATTATAAAACTATCCTCAGTAAAAATCAATACCACAAATACATCTCAGCAATGAAGTATGGGTATTTGGAATAGAAATTCTTAGAAAAATAGTTTAAATAGAAACTGAGCACTTTACATTTGCCCTTGTGGAAAGTTGGGTTACTCATAAGGAAATATGATGTTATTTTAAACCACGCACTGCATTGTATAAGATTTCTAAAGATCCTTCATCCCCGGAACTAAGCCATTTGAGTGTTGGGAAATATTTTATGTTATTTAGATGCTTATGCTACTGATTAGAATCAGTGCATATCCTAACTGTATAAGAATGTTTGTTGTACAGGGTCTAAAATTTATCTAAAAAGCTTTTATAGGGCACTTAGATTATCAATATCAAACCAAAATATTTATAGCTCTCAATTTCCAAAAAGGTATTATATAGTTATGAGATTGACAGTTCTAATTGTGGACACTTGAATATTTTAAATATGTCCCTTTTATTTCTATTTTTAGATCTCATTTAAAATCAGAAATTGTGGTTGTAATGGAGAGAATTGGGCATTTTTTTCATATATGGAATAAACAGCAAACACATTCTCAATGAGTTTAGACTGAACATCTAGTTTGAGAAAATTTGATTTATGGACAGGAGTCAAAGTTTACATGTGAAGATAATGAAATAGTATTACAGAAAAGAGTGGTGTTGTGCCAATGGCCAAAAGAGTAGATCAGAGATTGCCTTCCAATGATTTCAAAGTGGGCAAGAGTTTTAATTACTGAAGGTAGAAGGGGAATTAATTTAATTATTGTAATCACTCCTAAGAAATCTTCTAGTTTCACTACCCTGTGGAATAATTTTAAGTTTATAATTCATTCTTAATCAAATTTGATGCATTATATTGCCATCTCCCACAATGTTAAAATAAAAATGTATTTTAATGTTTTAATTAAGTTTACATTTTTTCTATGTATGAATTATGTGGTTGTATTACAATATTTGATACTTCATCAAACTCTCACCTTCCTCTGTGTACAGGTACTCCTGTCACATTTTCAGATTCTTTCCCATGCCTCTATTTTCCTTCCTCAATCAAATATTCATTCCAAGGAAAGATGTTGGTTGGTCAGGAAGAGGAGGAAGCAACAAGATAATATCAACATTTATCTGGTTACTTAAAACATACCAGGTGCTTTGCTAAGAGCTTTGTACTGATTATCCTGTGTAATATTCACAACAACCATTTCAGGTAGGAACTGTTATTATCCTTATTTGACAAAAGGGAAAACCAGAGATGTGAACTGACTTGCCCAAAGTCAAACAGCTTGTAAGCAACAAAGATACAACACAATTCCACTTACAGGAGGCAACATCACCATCAACAACAATAATAGCCCCCATTTATTGAACTGCATTATGTGTTAAGCACCATGCTAAGCATTTTACAAACATCAGTTCATTTAATCCTCACAACAGTCCTCATGAAACAGGGGCTAATCTTTTCTCTGTTTTGCAGGTAAGCAGATGGAGACACAAAAGATTTGTAACCTACCTAAAGGCATGTAGCTGGTAACCTAGGATTCAAATCCAGGTCTCTCTTCACTCCATAACCCTTAATTCTCCTGCTATAAAATAGAAGAAGACAGAACTGAAGGTGGGCTCCAAGGATGATTCAGCTTGTTCAGCATATTCAAATAGTCCTAGAGCTGTCCAAAGATATGAGATTTGACTTTATACTTCTTATTTGTAGCTACCTTCAAAAGTAGACCTGGGGCTCTGTCCATACACAGACTTATATGGTACACCTTAACTCAATATATTGTTTTGTTCTGTCTTGTGGATAGGGATTAATCCAGGAGGCAACGTGCTCATGTCACCCTTCTGATTCAAAAAACTTGTTAACTGACCAGTTTTATCAAAAGGGTGGAAAATCTCGCCTATGTAGATGCTACTTACAGATACAAATGATTCCTTACCACCACTCATACCATCAAGGCATCATGAGTAGAACGGATGCCTTTGGATTTTATAGACTATTTATTTATTTATTTATTTTTAATATATTTTTTATTATACTTTAAGTTCTAGGGTACATGTGCACAACGTGCAGGTTTGTTACATATGTATACATGTGCCATGTTGGTGTGCTGCACCCATTAACTCGTCATTTACATTAGGTATATCTCCTAATGCTATCCCTCCCACCTTCCCCCACCCCACAACAGGTCCCAGTGTGTGATGTTCCCCTTCCTGTGTCCAAGTGTTCTCATTGTTCAATTCCCACCTATGAGCGAGAACATGCGGTGTTTGGTTTTTTGTCCTTGGGATAGTTTGCTGAGAATGATGGTTTCCAGCTTCTTAAAGAGTAGTACTGGTTGAGGTGGGTAGAGGACCCTGACCCGGGGTATTTGCACGCAAAGGGAAAAGCCATTAAAGACCAAGATGTGAGATCCAAAGAAATGAATCAGAATTGATGAGATTTCTTAGAAGTTGAGAGATTACTTGCAAATATCTTTCATTTTATGGACTATAGTGCAGACCTAGGACTGTGAGCATTCTTTTTCTCAGAAAAAAAAAAAAAAAAAAAAGGCTTTTTGACACTAACACACTGTGAGGCAGAGCTATCTACAAAAGACCACAATTAAAGCAAACTTACTTTTACTTTGTACCAAAGATATGATTTATATCCTAGTCTCCAAAGATTAAAAAAGCTCATGTGCAAAGATAGAGACATCTATGCCTTGAATTATTAAAGTTGTCAGTCTCTATTTTTAAAAAGTCAACTTAACGTGCAGTCCTGGATTTCTGAACCACATTCCATTTGCAAAAGGCAGCAGTGAGGATGCTCACTTCATCTATTTCTTTGTTAAGTAATGAGCAATCTGAAAAGACAAGTTATTTGTAATCAATGCATCCATTTTTAAAAAGGACATGTCTAAGGAGAAATCCAATCATCATCAGTTGAAGTTTGGATTCAGTGGTAGACTTGCCTTTGGAAAACTAAGTATTAAATCTCATCTATTGGTGCGTGCATAAGAAATTTATTACAAGCTAGTCTGCTAGGTTTTACCTTATGATATGCAGAATATTGCTGCTATATATATTAAAAAAGCTTAGTGATACATTATGACCTCAGCAGTTTTCTATTCAAGAATTGTGTGGAGTGTGGATAATTTCAATCAGAGTAAACGCAATGGAGATATGACATTAAGTCAAAGCTCTGTCTGTGTGACCTTGGAAAAGTTACTTAACCTCTCGTGCCTCAGTTTTCTCTTTTGTGAAGTAGGATGTTTGATTCGTTCATCTCACAGGTATGTATAGGGTACCTAATATTTGGTAAGTACTAAGGTTGCCATAGTGAACAAGAAAAGCCCTTGCCTTCATGAAGCTCATAGTCTATGTGTAGAGACAGCCAATAAATAGGCAAATAAATAGTTTAATGTATAATTTCAGACAGTAGTATGGTTTATGGAAAAAATAAAGCAGAATAAGGAAATAGAGTGTGATGAAGAGGATAGACTAACTTTTTGAAAGACTGCTCCAGAAAGGCTTCTTTGAGGAGGAGACTTTAAGCAGAGACCCAGATAAAATAAAGGATCTAGACATACAAAGATTTGGGTGAAGGAAGAAGGAGACAGAAAGTGCAAAGACTCTAAATTCAGTATGCTAAATATATTGGAGATACATAGAGGAGGCTGGAGCTGACTGACGAAAATTGAGAGCAGTAAGAAATATGGCAAGAGCATAGGAGGCCTTCTGGCCATGGTTAGGAGTTTTGTTTTATTTTAAGTATGATGGGATGTTATGGAGATTTAAGCAAGGTAGTGCTTTGATTTGATTTACATTTTTAAAAAGATAACTCTGTCTTCTCTGCAGACAATAGACTTTAAGGGGAGCAAGAGTGGAAACAGAGAGCAGTTAGGAAGCTTTTACAATAATCCAGGCAGGAAATGATGTTGACTTAGATCCTGATTTTCATCAGCAGAGGTGGTAACAAGCGTTCATATTTTGAACATATTTTGGAGGTAAAGCCTACACAATATCTTGATAGATTGGATATGATGTGTGTATTAGTCTGTTTTCACACTGCTGATAAGGACATACCCAAAACTGGGCAATTTACAAAAGAAAGAGGTTTAATTGGACCACAGTTCCAGGTGGCTGGGGAAGACTCACAATCATGGTGGAAGGCAAAGAGGATCAAGTCACGTCTTACATGGATGGCAGCAGGCAAAAAGAGAGAGCTTGTGCAGGGAAACTCCCATTTTTACAACCATCAGTTCTTGTGAGACTTATTCACCATCATGAGAACACCATGGGAAAGACCTGCCCCCATAATTCAACCACCTCCCACAACACAGGAATTCAAGATAAGATTTGGGTGAGGACACAGCCAAACCATATCAACATGTGAGTGAAATAAAGGTACCAAGGATGATTCTCTGAGAGTTTAGGTCTGAGCAAGTGAAACGTTTGATAGTGAGATAGGAAATATCAAGTGAGACAGGAACTACATCTCACTTGATATATCAAGTGAAATAGGAAAGATGGAAGAACGTTGTTTAGGACAAGAATCACTAGTTCTGGTAGACTTGCGAAGTTTGACATACTTATTAGATATTTAAGTAGAAATGTTGAGGCATCAGTTGAATATGTGCATCTGGAGCTTAAAGAATGCTAAGATATGGAGTGACAAATTTTGGAATTTTCGGTATGTAGAAGGTGTTTGAAACCATAGAAATGTAAAATATCAACTCCTAAAGGAGAAAATGTAGTTGAATAAAAGAAGAGGTCCAAGGATTAAACCTGGATCACTCTTTCATTAAGAGATTAAATAGATCGGGTGGATCCAACAAAGGAAACAGAAGAAACAACCCATGAGATAGAAGAAGCAGCAAGAAAGAATGGTGTTTCAGAAGGAAGTGTTTCAAGATGAGGAAGAGAGTGATAAACCATGTCAAATTTTGCTGAGAGAATAAGTGAAACGAGACTTGAGAATTGGCCAGTAGACCTAGCCACATGGAGGTTGCTGAAAAACGTGTTAAGGGTGGTTGCTGAAAAATGCTTGGTGAAAAATTGTTGGTTGAGAAGACAATGGAATGCAAAGAAGGAGAGACAGTGAGTATACATAACTATTTTTAGGAGTTTTGCTGTGAGTAGGAGCAGAGAAATTATGTAATAATAATGCTGTTTTTACTGGCCTATGAAAGTTTTTGGCAGACTTATGTTTAATATACAAATAATTAGACTATGATAAAAATTAATCACTTTCTAATGTCCATAACTGGCAAATTCACTTTACATGTTTCTACATATTCACACATTATAAAGGTTTATTAGTATTTTTGACCACATTAATCTGAATGTTAAACACACGGCAGTCTTCACTGAGTCAGAGACCCCCTCATATGAAACACAAACCCTTTGCCCCATGCTTACTGCCATTCTGGATGACTTTGTTCACTAATAACCACTATCTAAGAAGATGTCTATATTTTTCTACCAGCCTACATGCCTTGACACATATACTACATAGAGGGAGTATACTTTCTCTTTAGTCTTCAATATAAGCATAAGATCTGTGAGGAAAATTAAACAGAGTGAGTCAATGTTCTAGAAGGTGGCTTGAGGTCATGTCATAGTTATGGAAAGGGGAGCAGAAAGCTAGAGAACAAAATATTTATTGATTTCTTCCTTTTCATGAGACAATCATGGAAAGGGGAGGGAAATAAACTTGCAATGGAATGAAACTTTCAGAGACATTGAAGGGTATTTATGTGATTGTCAATTTTTTTTGTCCCAAAATGTCTAAGGAGTTCCTTAGAACCCAACCACATTCATTTATAAAATGAGGGTGTTGGAGGAGTTTATGCCAATAAGTGACTGACAACATTAACTCATCCTAGAGGTTCTGGCCATCACCAATATTCCCTGTATTCCCAAGTAATAGAAATATAATTTGACTTAAGCCAAAGGAAATATTGACTGCTATTTTAAGGGTTTACCTGGCAGAGTTGGTAATAGCAAAGAATCCCTAGTGTGTCAAGGAGAGAACGGAATCTTCTCTCCGGGTGTAAAGCCTATAATAATCACTGGCATCCACTTAGGTCAGAAAATAAAGCTTTCAAGTTAGAAAACAGCAAACATTTACTTAGTGGATTTCAGCTAACCCCATGTGTGCATGTATACACATGCATGTGTGCACACATGCACACACTTTGTGTGATATAATAGCTAAAGGACAACTCTAATGTGCTTCATAAGGAAAATTAGTCAACAGATGCATGGACTGTGTTTACATATTTATTCCCAGAGTTGATTGTTTATGTTAATTTCCAAAAACACTTGTGTTGATGAGAGCTAGTTGGTAGAAAGAGAAACAAACTCTATGTCATTGTATAATTGTGCCCATGTTTGTAAATTTCTTTTTGTTTCTCATCAAGATGCAAGGCTTACCATATATCACTATGCACTGACAATGCTAATAGAGGAAAAATTAAGGCAAACAATTAGCCTTGAGGAAAAGATATAAACTAATGCACAATTCATGAATTTGCTACTCATTCACACCTGTGATTCTAACAGTGAGTGATTTTGAACAATTCTGAGTTAATATTTTGAGAAAGCACTTGATGTTGGGATTATTTAAAATACGACTTCTTATGGTACGTATGCAAAATAAGTTGTTTTCAACAGAGATTAAGTTCACTGAGTTTCGTACAACCTTCTTAAGTAGGCCAGGAATGAGACTCAGGGCAGCTTCGTTACTGCCATGAAAGCATCTTACTGTGGACTAAATTTTGTGTCCCCTCAAAATTCATATGTTGAAGCCTAAACCCCAACACGATAGTATTTTGAGGTGAGGCCTTTGGAGGTTGATTAGGTCAGGATGTTGGGGCCCTAATGAATGGGATCTGTACCCTTATAAGAAGAAGAGACATGACAGAGTTTCTCTCTTTCACTTTCTCTCTCTCCCTTTCATCTGAGGATATAACAGTAGATGACCATCTACAAACCAGAAAGTGAACTCTCACCAGGCCTTGGATCTGCCAGCAGTCTTGATCTTGGAACTTCCCAGCCTCCAGAACTATGAGAAATAGATTTCTGTTTTTGAAGACACCCAATCTGTATTATTCTGTTACAATAAACTGTATGGACTAAGACATGCCCCTAATGATAACGTCCGGATGGGATACAGTTTCACAGATACAGGTATGATCTGCAGTCATCAGAACTCTGGATAGATCCCAATTTAAATCAGCTTATGCAAAAATGAGGATGTATTAGTTTAGATTACCTAGTATAGAAGGAGGTGTATAGCTGGTTTTCAGCAATGACTACAGCAAAGAATTTTACTACTCCCTGCATATACTGTTTTTCTCCATTGCCTGTCCATTTCTCAATATACAGTAATTTTATTCTTTCAGATTAGCTTTTAAAATACTAGAGAAGATATCTTATTGGCCCACCTTGGGTAAGGCCCCCACTGTTATACCAATGAATGGTCCCTTGAGCACTACCTCTTGGAAATATAAGACTCCCTATGTCCCCACGAAGCCTTCAGAAGCCCTGAAAATGTGGTTTCTGGGTATATACCAGCCACACAGCATTACCTGGACTACGTCCAGGAATATAGTTACTACCTGCCTGGGATTTAGAACTGTTCATATCTCAAACAAGACCAAATAAAACAAAGGAAAAGAATGCACAGACACATATATCTCCTCAATAAATCAAAGGGCTTCATTTTGCTGGATTCCATTCTAGACTCACAGACACCTGTGTTGGAGTTGGCAGGAGCTCATTACTCAGCTTTTCCTTTTTCTTTCTGAAAGTAATCAAGAAAATAGGCCTAGGAGCTAGGTTAATTTAACTATTTGTTTATAGTCAGTAAAACTGTATTGGAAGAAGTGGTTTGGACTGGTTGCCAAAGTGGGAATTCCATATTACTTCCCCTCAATCTGTATTATGAGACCTACATATGGGAAGAGTTGGGTCTATAAACCAGGAATTTACCCAGCTAGCCGCATAGAAAGCTGATACATACCCTAGCTGAGCAAGAGTCAGAGGGAAAGAAAAGAGGGAGACTTTCAGTTTTGCCCATAGAAAGTATGTCCTGAGCCCTGATTCAGCTATCTTTACCATATATGGAGCAAGGATAGAGAAAACAAGTGCCCCTAAAGAGAGAGCAAGCAAGAAACAGATATATGCATGTCTCCAGCAACACCTTTCCTCATTTCATCAATCATGTAAATCATTTTTTCTCCCTAGGAAAGGAAAAGTTGAAAAAATAAACTTAAAACCTTAAAATGTCTCTCTGATACTACTTCCTCCTGGGGAGTGAAGCCAAAGCTCTCTCATGGAAACATGAGGACAGAGGAATAGGATCCACACCCCTACCTACAAAGTATTATTTTTTCATAACCATGATTATATGATAGTACATTCTTATTGTTTATTCTAATCTACTAAGCCACCAATAATAGAGGCATATACCAATTTTACCAAAATTTTGCAAGCATCATGGATGAATCATTGAACATTTTGGTTTTGACTAATTTAATAGCTATAAAATGCAACTCATTAATTTTCTCTTTTTTTTTATTGCTAGAGGGTTTAAATATTTTCCCATATGCTTGTTTACTAATAGCATTTTCTTTTTTAATTTGTTTACCTCCATTTCCCGCTTATCTCACCAATTCGTATGAGCTTATTAGATTATATAGACAGCAACTCTTTGTCATATTTACTCATAACTTTTTTTCTCATCTGTTGTTTACCTTATTATTCTAGCCACTTTTGTATGTATGCAGAGGTTTAATTTTCAGGGAGTCCACATCATCCATTTTCCCTTGTAAATTCTTTAATAGCTTAAAATCTAAGAATGTAATTGACCCCTTGTTCTAATGTATTTTAGGGGATGGAATTATTTTTTAAAAAGCAGCAGTCATGTCTCACTTCCAAAAAAGTTATAGGAATCAAAGCAATCTTGAACTAAATCACAGTTTGTAAATGAATTAATTAAGCTTCAAGCTGGTTTTTCCTTATTCATGCTGAAAAAGACTTTTTCTCTTTAAGCAACAAAATAAGGATCACAGCGGGAAGTATTAACTTCTAACACTTTCAGAAGCGCACAAACCTTCTGTTATTCCATTCACATAAAATACCAGTTGACAGATGGTATTTGCCAGAAAATAGGAGAGAAAAGCATCTGAACAGAGATTTATAAATTGAAAATTCTCTCAAGAGAAGTACCTATCTATTTGGTTGGATATTTAAGAGATAATAAGTCTAGGGCCAGTGTCAGAAAATGGAAAGAAGATAGGGAGAAAAGGAAGTTTAGTCTTAAGCCTGGTTCGGTTTTAACTAACTATGTGACTTTCATCAGCTATTTACCTTCTCTGGGCACATGTTTTCTTATGGTTTTTGTAAGAAAATTGAACAGAATAATTTATTAAATCCCTTTTGATGCTAGCATTCTGATTCTTCATTTATTTGTTTAATAAAGATGTCTTGAGTTCATAATATGTAGCAGACACTCTGCTAGTTGCTAGGAATACAATGTTAAATAAGAATAGTTGCTAGGAATACAACGTTAAATAAGAAATAGCTCCTCTTTTCACTGACCTTTTGAGCAACTTGACAGGGAAAAGAGATACATAAGTAGAACATTAAACCCTATGTTATTAGTTCTTTAATGGCAGTGGGAGGTAGAGCTATGCACTGTAGGCTAAGGAAACAACTAAGGGGCATCCTCTCCATCCCCAACTTCCATCTCCATGCTTTCCTCAGCACAAGTTGGGTTGTCAAAGGAAAACTTAACTGAAACTTAAAGATGTATAGGATTTAGGTAAGAGGAGAAGAGATGTGGGTAGATGAGGAAGACTATGTAGAGGAATCCAGTAGAAGCAAAGGCTGAGAAGCATAAAACAACAGGAACCATGTGGAAAACTGCAAGTCTTGATTGTGCTGGAGTTTGGATTGTAAATCAGAATAAGCCAGAGACAAGGCTAGAGGATAGGGCTCAGATCATAGAGGACTTCTTGTGTTAGGCTAAGTAATCTGGCATTTATTCTCTCAGAAAAAGAGACTTTATAATTATAGAGTTTCAGGTATGAGAGTACCATGGTGAGATTTGTATTCTGTCAGAAGACTGCAGGGTGGATTGGAGGAGAGTAACAAATGGAGGCAGGATCAGGTAATATATTGAAAAGCTATTGTCATAAACCAAGTATGATCCTAGAGGCTTAAATAAGGACAGTAAGGGTGGCTGCATATGGTTGTTCTGGTCATTTACTGCACAATGGTACCTGGCTAGGGGACAAATGGGAGCTAAAATTCAGTTTGTACTCCAATTGTCACGTCTGCGCCTTGGTAAGAGGCTTCATCCTTCCAGAGAAAGAGACACTATGTTCTAATTCCTGCAAAGAGGTCATAAATGCTAACTAGCATTGGCCCTAAAAATGATCTTAGACATGAACACAGATTTGAGAAATATTTAGGAAGGATGTAGGAAGGACTTTAACAAAATTATTGTGAGTAGCAAACAGTCTATTTGTTATTTCTAAAAAATCAATATTAGATGGCATTGCTCTTTCCCCTCATTGAATTTACCTGTGTAAGTTCTGAACTATATCAAAGTTAACTTCATTTATTTAAATATAAGCTACCGGAGTTAACAGGAATTGTTAGTTTAAACATTTACCATACCATGTGTGACAAACAATTGCCATCAGCTGGGTTGGGCTATTGAAGATGGTAACTAGGACCTCCTATGGCCATACCATTAGGCTCTAAAAACTATGAGGCCATAGTGCTTCATGGTTGTTGTAAATATCCACTTTCATTGTTGCTTTTTATTTTCACACTAACCTTCTAAGGAAGGCACAGAAAAATGGCCTTATTCCCTTTTGTAAATGAAGAAACTCAGGATCAGAAATGCTAAGGGACTTGGCATGGTCATACATAGACACAAGATGAGAACCCGAGTTCCAAGCCTCCCAGGCCAGTGCTCATTCCTTCACACTAATTGGCCTCCATGACTACTCTATCTATTGTAATCTCACTGCTAAAATTGTTTGAGAAATATCACAGCTGAAAATTTCTATATTAATTTTCAGTAATCATCAGCAGAAATCATATTGATATTTAAAGGTCATTAGTAAAAACGATTTATAAAATACTAAGTGTCAGTCCCAGTAGACTAATAAAGCTATCTGAAATGGGAGAGGCACCATTTCTCTGGCATTCATTCCATCATCTGTGCCTTCTATTCCTGTATTAGTTGTCAAGTGCTGCATAACAAATCACCCCCACCTTGGTGAAATAAATGAATAGATTCAGCAAAAAATCTTAAATATTTACTATGTGCCAACCTTTATACTAGGTGCTGGAGATACTGTGAGACACAGCCCCTGCCCTCACAAATCTTATGACGTAGTGGGAAAGGTAAACAGGCAAAAGCAATAGACTGTGATGAGGGCTTTGATGGAGGTAAGCCCAGGGTAGTCTGGAAGTGCAAAGAATGTACACTCCTATCTCCAATTCTGTGATAAGGGAAAAGTGAAAAAAATCACCACAGAAGAAGTAACATACAACTAGAATCTTGAAGTAAAAGTTAATATACTAGTGAGAACAGGAGCAGGGGGAGGAAATAGCATTCCTGGTAGCAAGAAAAAGAAGTGCAAAGGCCTAGCAACAAAGTGTGCTTAGATTGCTGTATTAGTAAGCGTTTTTCAGAGAAACAGACCCAATAAGATAATAAGATGTGTATGTTTATATAGGTGCTATATTGCTTGTGTGTGTATATATATATGTATTTGTGTGTGTGTGTATATATTTGTGTGTGTGTACATATTTGTGTGTGTGTACGTGTTAATGTGACAGCAATTAAGAGAGAGAGAGAGAGAGAGAGATCTTAAGACGTACAATTGTGGAGGCTGACAAATCTAAATTTGCAGTGTAGGCCAGCAGGCTGGAGACACAGAAGTTAGTGCTACAGTTTGAGTTTAAAGGCAGTATGCCGGCAAAATTCGTTCTTGCTTAGGGGATATCAGTCTTTTCTATTAAGGCCTTCAACCGACTGAATGAGTCAGTTACATTACATTACATTACATTACATCTACATTACAAAGAATAATCTGCTTTACTCAAAGTTAAGTTCTTAACTGTTAATTGCATCCAAAAAAAACCTTCATAGAAACATCTAGAATGATGTTTGACCAAATATCTGGGTTCCATGGCCTAGCCAAGTTGGCACATAAATTAACCATCAAAGTTGCTGAACATAGTTGAGTATACCGAGAGAGCAGATGTCATGTTGAGAGGGAGGTTTTGCAAGAGACGAAACTACAGAAGAAAATGGAGTCCAAAACCCTAAGGATTTTACAAGTCTAGAAAGAAACTGAGGACTGTATCTTGAGGGCAGTGAAGAGCTATGTAAGGCCTAGATTCCCATTTTAGAATGGCTCTTCTGACTGCAGGGCAGAAACTAAATTGGGGAGAACAGGGAATCAAGAACTAGCAAGAGGAAGACCAGAGAGGAGAAAATTGCAGAGTTCAAGCAAGGTATGGTGGTAGCTTGGACTAGAGAGATGGGGATGGAGATGGAGATAAATGCTTGAAATCCACAGATAATTTAGAGGTAGTAGTCCCAATAATTGATCGTGGATTTGATGCATTAGAGAGGGAAAAGTAGCCCTAAGTGATACCAAGGATGCTGGTTGGGGCACTGGATAAATAGAGATTTCATTTACTAAGATGGAAGAAAGAGAAGGAGGAGGCAATTTGAGGGAAACTATGAAGCATTCCTTTTGTACAAATTGAATTTGAGATACTGTGAGATTCCAGATAGAATGGTAATTGAATGAACAGAGAGGTATATAATCCTATTCTTTCTAAAAGCAGTGAAAGGTGCTTTTACGCTACCACAATTCATCTGCCTTTTTCTCTTCATCAGGCAAATACATTCATTGTAAATTCCTGCTATTCCTATAACGTAATGATTGTCAGCCCTTCTCCCTGGATTTTACTGTGGATGCAACTGGAAATAACATAATGGAGCTGCACACACTAGCAATTTAAAAATTCCTGGAACTCCTTGAGATTTTTAGCTTAAAATAATAAAATGTGGATTATTTTTGGCATCAGATTCCAAGCCATTTCCATTGACTCCAGAATCCTGGAAAAGTATTTGGTTTTGGTGCTATCAAGCAGGTTCCCAGGATACCCTCATAAATTGTTCTTTTCCATTTTTATCCACACAGAAGCCTGAAAGATACTTTTACAATGTAAATAAGATGATGTTACTGCTTTGCTCAAAACTCTCCCATGGCTCCCCATTTGGTTCTGAGTAAAAGCCAAAGCTCTAATAATGGCTTTCATTCTACAGGATCTGTCCCCTGACTATTTTTTCTGATCTTATTCCAGTCTCCCCCTTACCCCTTCCACTCTATCCACAGAGGCCTCCTTTCTATTTCACAAATGCACCAGATACACCTCCATCTTAGGGTATTTGTATTTTCTTTCCTACTGCCTGGAATGTTTTTCTGCCAAATATCAACATAAATACCTTCAGTCTCTACTCCAATGTCAACTTGCCTAAGAGGCCCTCCCTGATAACCGTAAATGAATCTTGCATAAATGTGCCAAATTCAGTGCCTTCCTCTTATCCCTGCCATACATACACACACAGGCACAAACACACGGATTCAGTCATTTCTCTCTGAAAGCAGAGTTTCCTGGTAGAAACATGTTATTTAACAAAAGATATCCTGGGCTAAGGCAGTGTGGAATGATGGGAATAGAGAGTAAGCAGTGGAAAGATGCTGAAGTCAGCCTTCTTTGGGGACGCTGGTGGCCTAGTTCTACCTAGGATAGGCCCACTAAGAGTGGCTTTCTCTTCTTTTTTTAAATATTTCATTGTACTACCACTTTTCTAACATTGCCTTCTCCTGTTGAAATGGCATGTCTCCAGTTCTGCTCCTAGCTCCAGGGTCTCTGTCCCAATTACCTACCCTGAGAAGAAAGGAGTCCTGACCTGGCTATATGAGGTAGAAGGCAGTGCTATAGGTATAGTTCAGGCCCTGAGACATCCAGTCCTTCTTCTTTCTCCCTGAGGCCAAGAGTCTTATCTCTCTCCTCTCATTGTAATAATCATGTTTTGGTTCACTTCCAGCCCTTTGTCAAAGAGAGTAGGACATGGGCTATCCTTCAAGATATGGGCCTAAAATCTCCCTGGCATGATGAATGATTGTATCGGCCCAGAAGCCATTGAGGGCTGTAATGGGAGAGGGCATCATCTCTAATCTAGTTCGTCACTCTCCATCTCAGAAGTGCATGTCTTATTTTCCATTTGAACCACTGGAAGTAAATGTTCTACTTTCAACTCCTAGAGATTATGGTTCTGTTCTTTACCTGATATTTATGTTCTCTGTCAACAACTCATTAGATATGCTAAGAAAAGAAAAAAGTGGTGGGGTTGGGAGTTGAATGGAGTACGTCAAAGGGATGGGATATCCTGGAACATGTGATTTGCTTTAAGCTCTATTCTTGTCATGTCTTTTCATCCACTGTGTCCCCAAACTCATGATTGTTCCTGTAACATCAGTCTAACAAACACACCATTATAATCGCATATTTTTTTACTACTATTTCAGAGCATCAGGAGTTGGCCTAACACCTTGGCTATTATATTCAACAGAGCCTATTCAAATTATAAATAAAGCTTCACTGCTAGCTCTTTCCATTTTAATTTCTCACACATATACATTATCTTTGCTTGCCAGAATGATAGCTCCCTATCAGTGAGCAAACACAGGCAGAGGAAGAAACTACCCAGCAGAGAAATTGAAACTAGCTGAGAAGTTCAACATACATCCCTCTCTACTAAGTCTCATCTTGGAAGAAAGAAGACTACTTTCAGTTAGAGTTGGAAATCTAGGACACTGCCTCTAAGAGAAATTCCAAATCCCACACCTAGCTTTTTGCTCCATCTAGTAAGCTATTTTATACCCCTGCAGCTTTTCTGAGGGGCTATTCTTTCAAGATTCAATTCAAGCCCTACCTCCTATGGAAACCCCCCCCCCCCCCCCCGGGGATTGAAAGGCTGTTTTTACTTTTATGCCCCTGTAACATTTTTTAAAACTTTTAATTTTGAAATACTTTTACATTTACAGAAGAATTGCAAAGATAGTACAGATAATTCCTATAAATCCTTCACCCAGCATCCTCTAATATCAGCATCTTACAAAATCCTTGTTCATTTGGAACTCACCAGTTTTTCCACCAATAACCTTTTTCTGTTCCAAGAGCCAATCCAGGATCCTACATTGTGTTTGGCTGTCAGGTCTCCTTAGTCTCCTCCAATTTGCAACATTTTCTCGATCTTTCCTTGTTTTTCATAACCTTGACACTTTTTAAGAGTACTAGTCCAATATTTTTCATAATGTCATCTTTCTTCACTGTAAAGTTATTACATTCTCTTTTCACACTCTATTCATTAGAAGTGACTCAGCGAATCCAGCCCACACTGAAGAGAAGAGGAGTCAAGTTCCACTTCCTGGAGGGAGGAGTATCAAAGAATTTGTGGATACTTGTCAAGGCCACCACAGATGCAAAAAATACATTTGCGAATATTCAGTTTCTCCTTAAGGTTTTGCCTGCACAATGTGCCACTATCATGTTCTAATAGTTCTAATAGTGATTTTCTATTTATTTCATTCCCTTCACATTTTATTTATTTTTAATTTTTAATTTCCATAGTTTTTTGGGGAACAGGTGTTGTTTAGTTACATGAATAATTTCTTTAGTGGTTATTTCTGAGATTTTCGTGCACCCATCACCCAACCAGTGTTCACTGTACTCAGTGTGTAGTCTTTTATCCCTTACCACCCCCCAACCCTTTCCCCCAAATCCCTAAAGTCCAATGTATTATTCTTATGCCTTTGTGTCTCATAGCTTAGCTCCCATATTTGAGTGAGAACATACGATGTTTGGTTTCCACTTCTGAGTTACTTCACTTAGAATAATAGTCCCCAATTCCAGCCAGGTTGCTGTGAATGCCATTATTTCATTCCTGAGTAGTATTTCAGGGTATATATACCCCATATATTTTTTATCCACTCGTTGATTGATGGACATTTGGGTTGGCTCCATATTTTTGCAATTACGAATTGTGCTACTATGAACATGCATGTGCAAGTATCTTTTTCATATAATGACTTCTTTTCCTCTGAGTGGATACCTAGTAGTGGGATTCCTGGATCAAATGGTAGATCTACTTTAGTGCTTTAAGGAATCTCCACACTGTTTTCTATAGTGGTTGTACTAGTTTACATTCCCACTGACAGTCTAAAAGTGCTCACTTTTCACCGCATCTACATCAACATCTATTATTTTTTAATTTTTTGATGATGGCCATTCTTGCAGGAATAAGGGGATATCACATTATGGTTTTGATTTGAATTTCCCTGATAATTAATGATGTTGAGCATTTTTCCACATGCTTGTTGGCCATTTGTATATCTTCTTTTGAGAACTGTCTATTCATGTCCTTAGCCCACTTTTTGATTGGATTGTTTGCTTTTTTTTTTTTTTTCCTTGCTGATTTGTTTGAGTTCTTTGTAGATTCTGGATATTAGTCCTCTGTCAGATGTATAGATTTTGAAGATTTTCTTCTACTCTGCGGGTTGTCTGTTAATTCTGCTGATTATTATTTTTTATTTTTACTGTGCAGAAGTTTTCTTTAGTTTAATTAAGTCCCATCTATTTATATTTGCTTTTGTTGCATTTGCTTTTGGGTTCTTGGTCATGAAGTTTTTGCCTAAGCCAATGTCTAGAAGGGTTTTTCTGATGTTATCTTCTAGAATTTTTATGGTTTCAGGTCTTAGATTTAAGTCTTTGATCCACCCTGAGTTGATTTTTGGATATGGTGAGAGATGAGGATCCAGTTTCATCCTTCTACATGTGGCTTGCCAAGTATCCCAGCATCATTAGTTGAATAGACTGTCCTTTTCCCACTTTATGTTTTTGTTTGCTTTATCAAAGATCAGTTGGCTGTTAAGTATTTGGCTTTATTTCTGTGTTCACTATTCTGTTTCATTGGTCCATATGCCTATTTTTAAACCAGTACCATGCTGTTTTGGTAACTATGGCCTAATCATATAATTTGAAGTCGAGTAATATGATCCCTCCAGGTTTGTTCTTTTTGCTTACTCTTGCTTTGGCTATGAGGGCTCTTTTTGATTCCATATAAATTTTAGGATTGTTTATTCTAGTTCTGCAGAGAATGATGGTGGTATTCAGATGGGAATTGCTTTGAATTTGTAAATTGCTTTCGGCAGTATGGACATTTTTACAATATTGATTCTACCCATCCATGAGCATGGGATGCACTTCCATTTGTTTGTGCCATCTGTGATTTCTTTCAGCTGTGTTTTGTAGTTTTCCTTGCAGAAGTCTTTCACTTCCTTGGTTAGGTATATTCCTGAGGTGTTTTGTTTTGTTTTGTTTTGTTTGCAGCTATTGTGAAAGGGCTTGAATTCTTGATTTGATTCTCATCTTGGTCACTGTTGGTGTATTGCAGAGCTACTGATTTCTGTACATTAATTTTCTATCCTGAAACTTTGCTGAATTCTTTTACCAGTTCTAGGAGATTTTTGGATGAGTCTTTAGGGTTTTCTAAGTATATGATCATGTCATCAGCAAACAGCAACAGTCTGACTTCCTCTTTACTGATTTAGATGCCCTTTGATTTCTTTCTCCTGTCTGATTGCTCTGGATAGGACTTCCAGCCCTATGTTGAATAGAAGTGGTAAAAGTGAGCATCCTGTCTTGTTCCAGTTCTCAGGGGGAATGCTTTCAACTTTTCCCTGTTCATTATAATGTTGGCTGTGGGTTTGTCATAGATGGCTTTAATTACCTTAAGGTATGTCCCTTCTATGCCAATTTTGCTGAGGATTTTAATCAAAAGGGGATGCTGGATTTTGTCAAATGCTTTTTCTGCATCTATTGAGATGACCATGTGATTTTTGTTTTTAATTCTGTTAATGTGGTGTATCACATTTATTGACTTACATATGTTAAAACATCCCTGCATCCCTGGTATGAAACTCACTTGAGCATGGTGGATTATCTTTTTGATATGCTGTTGGAATTGGTTTGCTAGTATTTTGTTGAGGATTTTCACATCTATGTTCATCAGGGATATTAGTCTGTAGTTTTCTTTTTTTGTTATGTCCTTCTCTGCTTTTGGTATTAGGGTGATATTGGCTTCATAGAATGATTTAGGGAGGATTCCTTCTTTCCCTATTTTTTGAAATAGTGTCAATAGGATTGGTACCAAATCTTCTTTGAATGTTTGTTAGAATTCAACTGTGAATCTGTCTGGTCCTGGACTTTTTTTGTTGGGAATTTTTTTTATTACCATTTCAATCTCACTCACTGCTTGTCATTGGTCTGTTCAGAGATTCTATATCTTCCTGGTTTAATCTAGGAGGATTGTATATTTCCAGGAATTTGTTCATCTCCTCTAGGTTTTCCAGTTTATGCACATATATGTGTTCATAGTAGCCTTGAATAATCTTTTTTTTTAAATTTGTTTGGTGTCAATTGTAATATATCTCATTTTGTTTGCAGTTGAGCTTATTTGGATCTTCTCTCTTCTTGGTTAATCCTGCTAATGGTCTACCAATTTTATTTATATTTTCAAAGAACAAGCTTTTTGTTTCACTTATTTTTTGTATTTTTTTTTGTTTCATTTTGTTTCATTTAGTTCTGCTCTGATCGTTGTTATTTATTTTCTTCTGCTGGGTTTGTGTTTGGATTTTTCTTGTTTCTCCAGTTCCATGAGGTGTGACCTTAGATTGTCTATTTGTGCTCTTTTCAACTTTTTGATGTAGTCATTTAGTGCTATGAACTTTCCTCTTAGCACTGCTTTTGCTGTATCCCAGATGTTTTAATAGGTTGTGTCACTATTATCATTTAGTTCAAACAATTTTTAAATTTCGGTCTTGATTTCATTTTTGACCTAAAAGTCATTCAGGAGCAGGTTATTTAATTTTCATGTATTTGCTGGCTTCTGAAGGTTCCTTTTGGAGTTGATTTCCAATTATATTTCACTGTGGTCTTAGAGAGTACTTGATGTAATTTCGATTTTCTTAAATTACTGAGACTTATTTTGTGGCCTCTCATATGGTCTATCTTAGAGAATGTTCCATGTGCTGATGACTAGAATATATATTCTGCAGTTGTTGGGTAGAATGTTCTGTAAATATCTGTTAAGCCCATTTGTTGTAGGTTATAGTTTAAGTCCATTGTTTCTTTGTTGACTTTCTGCCTTGATGACCTATCCAGTGCTGTCAGTGGAGTATTAAAATCCCCCATTATTATTGTGTTGCCATCTATCTCATTTCTTAGGTCTAGTAGTAATTGTTTTACAAATTTGGGAGCTCCAGTGTTAGGTGCATATATATTTAGAATTATGATCTATTCCTGTTGGACTAGTCTTTTTATCATTATATGATGTCCTTCTTTGCCTTCTTAAACTGCTGTTGCTTTAAAGGTTGTTTTGTCTGATGTAAGAATAGCTACTCTTGCTCGCTTTTGGTGTCCATTTGTATGGAATATCTTTTTCATCCCTTTACCTTAAGTTTATGTGAGTCCTTATGTGTTAGGTGAATCTCCTGAAGACAGCAGTTAACTTGTTTGGTGAATTCTTATCCATTCTGCCATTCTGTAACCTTTAAGTGGAGCGTTGAGGCCATTTACATTCAATGTTATATGAGATGCTATTCTATTCATCATGCTATTTGTTGCCTGAATACCTTGTGCTTTTTTCATTGTGTTATTGTTGTGTAGGTCCTGTGACAATTATCCTTTAAGAAGGTTCTATTTTGGTGTATTTAGAGGATTTGTTTCAATGTTTACAGCTTCTTTTAGCAATTCTTATAGGGCTGGCTTGGTAGTGGCAATTTCAGCATTCGTTTGTCTGGAAAAGACTGTATCTTTTCTTCATTTATGCAGCTTAGTTTTGCTAAGTACAAAATTCTTGGCTGATAATTACTTTGTTTAGGGAGGCTAAAAATAGGACCCCAATCTCTTCTAGCTTGTAGGGTTTCTGCTGATAAATCTGCTGTTAATCTGGCAGATGTTTCTTTATAGGTTACCTGATGCTTTTGCCTCACAGCTCTTAAGATTCTTTTTTTCACCCTGACTGTAGATAACCTGATGACTATGTGCCTAGGCAATGATGTTTTTGTGATGAATTTCCCATGTGTTCCTTGTGCTTCTTGTATTTGGATGTCTAGATCTCTAGCAAGGCCAGGGAAGTTTTCCTCAATTATTCCCTCAAATATATTTTCCAGACTTTTAGATTTCTCTCCTTCCTCGGGAACACCAATTATTCTTAGGTTTGGATGTTTAACATAGTCCAAAATTTCTTTGATGTTCTGTTCATTTAAAAAAAAATTTCTGTGTCTTTGACAGATCAGTTTAATTTAAAAGCTTTGTCTTCAAGCTCTGAAGTTCTTTCTTCTGCTTATTTGATTCTATTGCTGAGACTTTCCAGTGCATTTTGCATTTCTCTAAGTGTGTCCTTGATTTCCAGATGCTGTGATTGTTTTTTGTTTATGCTCTCCATTTCACTGAATAATTTTCCTTACATATCCTGTATTATGTTTTTGATTTCTTTGAGTTGGACTTTACCTTTCTCTGGTGCCTCCTTGATTAGCTTAATAATCAACCTTCTGAATTCTTTTTCTGGCAATTCAGAGATTTTGTCTTGGGTTGGATCCATTGCTGGTGAGCTGGTATGTTCTTTTGGGGGTGTTGAATAACCTTGTTTTGTCATATTTATATAATTGTTTTTTTGGTTCCTTTTCATTTGGGTTGACTATGTCAGAGGGAAGATCTGGGATTCAAGGGCTGCTGCTCAGATTGTTTTGTCTCACAGTATGTTCCCTTGATGTGGTGTTCTCCTCCTTCCCCTAGGAATGGGGCTTCCTGAGTGCCAAACTGTAGTGATTGTTTTTGCTTTTCCTGGCCTAGTCACCCAGCAGAGCTATCTGGCTCTGGACTGGTACTGGGGAGTGTCTGCAGAGTCCCATGATATGATCTATCTTCATATCTTGCAGCTGTGGATACCAGCACCTGCTCCAGTGGAGGTAGCAGGAGAGTGATGTGGACTCTGTGAGGGTCTTGGGTTGTGTTTTTGTTTAGCATGCTGGTTTTATGTTGGTTGGCCTCCAGCCAGGAGGTGGCACTTTCAAGGGTGCATCAGCAGCAGCCTTTTAGGGAGGATGACAACTTGCCCTAGGACACCTGGTTAAGTATTCAGTTTTCTCTGGTGGTGGGCAGGGCCACAGAGCTCCCAAGAGATTATCCCCTTTGTCTTTGGCTGCCAAGGTGGGAAGAGAAAGACCACCAAATGGGGGCAAGGATAGGTGTGTCTGAGCTCTGCCTCTCTTTAGGTAGGGCTTGCTGTGGCTGCTGTAAGGGATTGGGGTGCTCTTCCCAGTCCAGTGAAGTTATGTTCCCAGGGGGATTATGGCTGACTCTGCTGAGTCATACAGGTCTCCAGGGAAGTGGGGAAAAGCTGGCAGTCACAGGCCTCGTGCTGCTCCCATGCATCTGCAGTCCTAAAGGCTGGTCTCACTCCCACCGTGCACCTGCCCCCCTGCCAATAGCACTGAGGCTATTTCCAAACAGTCAGTGACCAGGGCTGGGAACTTGCCTCAGACCCTCAGCCTCCCCGCTCAGAAAGCAAGCAGGCTCACAGGTTTTTGGCATCTCAGGGAGCCTGCAGCGGGGATCCAGATCCTTCAAAGAGTCTGTGGATTATCTCAGCTTTCCTGGTATGTTCCTGTATTATCTCAGCTTTCCTAGTATGTTTCCTGGTATGTTCCTGGTATGTTCCGGGTATGTTTCTGTATCTCAGCTTTCCTGGTATGTTCCTTGGAGCAAAAGTTAAAAATGTGAGTTTCCACATGTGACTCTGTCTGTAGGAGCAGGAGCCGCAAGCTCTGCCTCTTCTCCACCATCTTAATCCTAGTACCACCCCTTTCACATTTTTAATTGGCATTCTTCTGTGAGGAAGATTTGGCCCTTTACCTCATTTATTATATAATCATCTATTTGATCCAAGAATCATATGGACTCTTGGATATTTATTT
Source organism: Nomascus leucogenys (assembly GCF_006542625.1). NCBI lineage: Eukaryota > Metazoa > Chordata > Mammalia > Primates > Hylobatidae > Nomascus > Nomascus leucogenys. Next base: position 123,850,223 of record NC_044406.1, read on the forward strand.
TATACTTTGGATTATAATCTAATACTGTTGTAATTTACTTTCCTGCTCACATTTTCAAGTGTGAGACATGGAGAGCTATTTTAGTTTGGCTCCTGTGTCCTTTTGACATCACCTGAAACATTTTAATATACTTTCCCGTGTGTGTGTGAGTGTCCATTTCATTCAATTAGGTTGTCCTCAAAGACAGAACTGTTGCACTATTTATTTTTGTGTTCCTTGTGTTGAACACAGTGATGGACATGGTAGGTCCTTGATAAATGTCTGTTGAATTAATTAGAGGATCAGAGAAATGGGAGTGGAAGATTTATCTCACAATAAAAGAAGAATTCATCACTTTAGGCCCATACAAGTCCATATGGGACCACAGGAAACTTATATACAGAGTTGTTTGTAAAGACCTTATCATTTTTATGAGAATATCATCTAACACAGTCATAGATCAATTTGTGAACAGAATTTCTGCTGCCAAAGAAGAAGAGGTATTGTTGAATAAGTGAACATAGATAGGGTGCTTGAAATAGTAAGTGTCCCCAGAATCATGGCCTCAGAGTTTGGAAATGTGATTCGTGAAGAGCATTTGGAAGCAGTCCATATACATTCCCTGAACACAGAGCCTTCATAAGCTACTTCTGACTGGGAAGTTCTCACTGACCCCTGACATCCCAGAGAGTTACATTCTGTCCAGGATCAGGAGGGTGGTATAGATTTTAGAGTGAGGCTATTCAGCCAGTCAGAATATTTGGCTAAGAAATTTAATGCTTTAAGGTAGTATCTCATGTATCCCAGAGCTTCTGAGATTTATTTTTCTTTTTTTCTTTGCACCTGTGAGAAAAAGCCAGCTAGTGGCAAAATTTTAGAAAGCATATTATTCTCATCCATTTTCATCTTTGGTAAGGACCATCAATCTAGGTTTCTCAATAGAGAGCTTAGAGCTCCTGAAGGCAAAGTTGTATGAAACTCAGCCAGGATATTCTTGGTCTCTGCCCAGGTATTAAATAAGAGCCAGAAAAAGCTGCACTCAGGCTAACTCACAGCTACCTTAGTCTCACAATGTCCAGAAGAGAGAAGATAACCAATCATCTTTGGGTGGTGGGAAAACCTTTCTAGAACTGCAACAGAGTAGGCAATAGAATCAGTGAAACTCGAGTTGGAATTTTCTTTACCTTTTGCTTATTTTATAACCTTGGACAAACTACTTCCTCAAGTCTCGGTTTCTTCATCTGTAAAACAGCGATAATATTGCCACCTTGGTAGGTGGCTTTAAGGAGATAAATCATAGATGTAAAGCCCCTAATGGAATGCTTGGCACACAGCAGGTGCTGAAGAATGACACCTGTTATGAAGCCTCCAAACTCCCATTGCCCAAGCTCTTCTTGCAATTTCAAGTTCTTGTCCAGTCTGTAGTAACTAACTGTTGCTGCACTACTACATCCCAAATGTGAAAAGAATTCACAAGCCTTCCTTTATACAGCCCGCAATGCCCCCAGCCTACAACCTTTCCTTTTAGTTTTTCATTATGTTTATAGTTCCCCTCAGAATGGCTCCCAAAAAGTTTCAAATTGTTACCAGCTGAAAAAAACCTCCAAAATCAACCTCCTTCTTGTATCTATTGTCCTCTCTTCAAACCATCCTGTGGCTGTCTTGACAATACTCTGTGTTCCTACAGCATATTCTAGTAAAATGGGATTAAGTCTTTTCTGTTTGGCTCTAGGAAGCCATATTGCTTTCTGATCAAGTGTTACAAGCATTTTTTCAATACAAGGAGAGATGGAGAAAAATGTATACCACATCAGCCAGAATCTCTAGTAGAAAAAAATTCCTACACATGGGAAATTCTCTTCACCTGAAAGCCTTAAATATAATATAGTGATTGGTTTAGATTGTTACTTGACTTCTGAGTAGTATGACTCTAAAAACACAGAGCTCTTACATGCATTTTAACTTTCTCTGCATCCAGTACTCTGCCCGGTCAGGCTGACGGAGATGAATCTTTGAGTACAAGCTTTTAGGTTAGACTGTCGCAAGCACAGCACTGCACATCCTATAAGCTGACAATAAATAATAAGAGCATATAGTAAACACATATAAAAATTATATGGTCTGGCCTCATGTAGTGCAACACATAACTCCTGTAATCAAGACCTAACTGGCCATTTTTAGGACACCAGTTCCCTTCTACAAATCTCCTGCTTCCAGGACTGCAATTTGATATGTGTAGCTGAGAAAAAAGTTGGTAAGTGGGCAGAAGAATATTTGCCTTACATATCTGAGGAGAAACCATAAAAGGAAGAGCTGAAAATTATTCATGTGGTCAGTGGGGCAAGAAAGAGATTACAGAGCTTAAATTGTGTTTTCCCAAGCGTCAAGCTAGCTACATCATTAGGGAAAACAGCATAAAACAAAAGGTGAAACAGAGAGCATTCTAAAAACTCATCATTAAAATAATTTCAATATCTTATATTTATAGGCAGGTTAGTCAGGAAAAGAAGCCTACAAGATTCCTTGTAGGATGAGTTTCCAGAATAGGGGCACAAGGTCAGGCAGAGTCACTCTGATTGGGATAATAAGAATTGAAAATGAAATAGATGGGGTTAGCCATCTGTGGAAATCTTTTCAGAAGCACCCAACCCTAAGAGATGACTTGAAAATGTGTTGCTTAATGAAATGAAGGCAAGTCCCTAAAATTTCCTTGGGAAGATGCCAATCAAAATGTCATGCATTTAGGATCTGCTGTAATCTCAGAATTGTTACTTAGATTGGGAGTCATAAGAGCTGGCACCCTACACTTGCTAAGTGACCTTGGGGAAGTTCTTTGACTTCTCTGAGACTCAGTTTCTTCATCCGCAACATGATAAAGACTTATATCTAGCTGATAGAATTGCTGTATTATATGAAAATATTCATTAGAAAGTGCTTTGTAAATGATAAAAACCCTAAAATATTAATTTGATGATGATGCTGATGATGAAAGTGACAAAAATGTAAATGGATATGGGCTGTAGAAAAAGGATAATTGTAGGCCGGGCACGGGGGCTCACGCTTGTAATCCCAGCACTTTGAGAGGCTGAGGTGGGCGGATCACGAGGTCAGGAGATCGAGACCACGGTGAAACCCCATCTCTACTAAAAATACAAAAAAACTAGCCGGGCATGGTGGTGGGCGCCTGTAGTCCCAGCTACTCGGAGAGGCTGAGGCAGGAGAATGGTGTCAACCCGGGAGGCGGAGCTTGCAGTGAGCCGAGATTGCGCCACTGCACTCCAGCCTGGGCGACAGAGCGAGACTCCGTCTCAAAAAAAAAAAAAAAAAAAAAAGAAAAAGGGATAATTGTAGTGTATGTTCTTCTTAATTATGATTGTGATTAGGTCTCCCTGCCTGGTTTAGGGATATCCTAGAGTGCAACCGCCCACTGCCTACATATTTTAACCCACCCAGCCATAATTATGAGTGATTTGTCATCTCTCTCCCTTGCACATGATGACAAATATCCCTTATTCCCTTGCCAAACCCTCCCCTTTCTTACTTTAAAGCACCTCCCATTTCTCCTTACAACTAGTTCTATGTAATTAAAGGAAGAGAAATCATGATGTAGTCTTGCCTAGCATTTTTCTGTCTTTTCTACCATCTTTCTTTTGCTTATTACTCCCCAAAATACATCTTCATGCAAAATAAGTTAAGTCAAAAGTGCCTTCGATTAGGTCAATAACCATAGCCTTTGATCTAAAGCTTGCTTCATTTTAATTCTACACTAGAACCCCACCAAGCATTCCTAAATATTTTACAGCTTATGGTCCTATAGTCCTAGAAGACTACCAAGTCTCTATCCAATGTGATTTTTATCATGTGATTTGGCAACTGATTTCAAGTATATGCATATCTTCTACTTAGGCTTCCACTCGCATCAGCTCTTTTGTAAATCCTGCTCTAGGACTGTCAACTGGTCAAGTTTGTGTTCTACCTTGGCAATGTATTGTTAAGATACATAATTTATTTTGATTGCTTGAAAAACACTTAATACAGAGTTCGGCATTGGAAAGAACATTACACCAAAAAGTCAGGGGAACTAAGTTCAAGTTCTCAGCCTGCCACTAACTAGCTATGTGACTTGAATAAACCACTTTATTTGTTGAACTTCAGTTTCCTTATCTGTAAAATTAGAATGATCACTGCTTGACTGTGTATCTCACAGGAGCATTGCAAGGATCACTGTATCCTATACTTGTGTCTCTCATGCTATTTATTACTTTGTGCTTTAATTGTTTGCTTACTTATCTGTCTCTCTATTCCCAGAACCTAGCAGAAAACCAGACATATAGTAGGTGCTCAATGACATTTGTTGGAAGAATGAGCACATGAATGAATAAGGTAGTGATTGTGAAAGTGATTTGCAAAAATAAAAATGTATTCAAAATTATTTCAAAATGTCCTAGTAAGGCAAGTATTGTTAAGTATTTGCATACCCCATTTAGAGATGAAGTAATAGACTCAGGGGTAAAGTACATTGTCCAAGGTGGTAAAATGACTTGATGATGGAGAAATGAGAAGACTGGGGTCTTTTGACTCCTAGTCCAGTTCATTCTCTACTGTAGTACATTGTCTCACGTTTTGCTATCAGTATTGTAAATCTTATTGGATGGAGACTTCAGATATCTTATTTTCTGGACCATGTGGGATGAGACTATAGTAATGATCAATTTGGCCTGGGCTTCTCAAAACATTAGAGTGTAAAAAGTGACTGGTAGTGCATAGGGCCCATTATGTAATTTTTTTTTAAATAGTTTGATTCTAAAGTAATCTATCAGACCAATAAACTCAGAGCAAAAGACCACTTCTGAGCAGGGCCTAGCCGAGTAAGAAACCACTACCCAACAACAGAAGTTAAAAACATTTGCAGTCAGTGACCCGAGATCACACTCCAACCTGGGTGACAGAGTGAGACTCTGTCTCAACAAAACAATAACAAGCAAAAAAACAAAACAAACAACAACAACAACAAAAATTGAAGTTATGACTACAATTTGCAGATAATCAAACAATTGACAGGAAGCCAGACTTTTCTAAACCACTTTAAACCATTTTCTTCTCATGAAACCAGGTAACTTGCCTTTATTTTATCAAGAAACTGTTACCCTACGATTCTTTACAGCTAGAATGAATGCTAAAAGAGCAATAAACACCTTTAGGAAACAAGTGTAGGACAGAATTCAGGAGCCCTGCAATTGCAGTGTGATGTCGCAATCAATTACATTGAAAAAGCAGCAGCTGCAGAGGCGTTGTTACCTTGGAAACAAAATAAACATAGCTTATAGAAGTGGACAACACGACCTGAACACCCCACGCACTTTTATGAGACGATAGTTCAGAGCGCAATTATGCCAGTTCCTGCCACACACTAATACCAATTTTAATACACAGAGAACAGTCCTTGAAGTCTTCCCTGAGGTTTGCTTTTGGCACTGTATTATATTGCAAGCACACTGAGTAACCAAATCTAGATGGGCTCCAAGAAAACTCTGTGTTGGACTCAATTCCATCCTAGAATATTTATATTTATTTATTATTTATTATCTATTAATTATTATTTATTTATATTTATTCTATACCTTTCAGCTCCACCATCATACCTCCTCCCACAAACAAGATCTCATCTTTTCTCATCTGTAGTATTGCAATAACCTTTTGGGTAGACCCCTTTGGCCTGTTTTTGGACCACCTACGACACTTCCTTTACATTGTTCCCCGAGTAATCTTTCTAAAATTCAAATATTTGATCATGTTATTATCCTGTAAAAACCCTTTTAAGTAGTTCTCCATAATCTCAACTGTATTTTAAAAAATGTACCCTGGGGTTGCACTGTCAAATAAGTTTGAGGAAGTGTTTCTTAAAATATTCCTGCTCCTGGGCCTTCGCCCCGCGTAGTAGTGTATTGAGAGCTCTGAGAAGAGTACCATAAAAATCTGTTTGATTTGTTAAATCCAGTACTTCCATACTTATTTGACCACAGACCCATTTTTCATACTACCTCTACCGACATGTCTAAGCCATTGATGTATCAATTTATCAATCTTTTCAGTGTCGCTCTCTGAAAAAAATGGTTTGGTAAGTTGTCAGTATATGAACAATTTCTTAGACCCATGTTCTTTTTTAGTTACAAGTTAGCTTAAAAAAAAAACCTTAAAGTTTTTAAAATGTTTTGTTTTTAGCTCATTAGCTTGTATTCTATTTTATTAACTAACAAACTTTATTTTACAGAGCAGTTTTAGGTCCACAGCAAAGTTGAACAGAAAGTACAGAGTTCCCATATATCTCTGTCTTCACACATGGACAACTTTCCCACTGACCACATCCTGTAATCAGGTACATTTGTTACAATCAATGAACCTATATTGACCCATCATTATCACCCAAAGTCCATAGTTTACATTAGATTTCACTCTTGGGAAAACCTTAAGTTCTCACTGTGAATTGGTTCCTTGTCAGTTTCTAGCCTCTATTGGGATTATACTTCTGTTTAAAATAGGGGCACCAAGCAATTCATTTTTAGGGATCAGCTTTTTACTACTCAATAAAGGTCCTTGATAAAGAATCTTACCATACCATGAACTTAGTTGTACATCAACATCTTAGGAAATCAGTTGTTCTCATTAACAACATTTCCCACAGAGCTGAAGGCTAATCCTTTCCTGCCATCAAGGGCGTGACACCAAGGTACAGCACACAAACAGAAAAGATGTGTGTTGAGTTTTGAAAAGGGAATAGAAGTTTGCCAAATTAAGAAATAGAGAAATGGATTCTGCTATGGACTGAATTGTGTCTCCCCCCACACAAATTCATATGTTGAAGCTCTAACCTCATATGATTGTCCTTGGGAAAAGGGCCTTTAAAAAAGGGATTCAGGTGAAATGAAGTCATAAGGGCGGGGACCTGATCCACTACAACCGGTGCCCTTAAAAGAATAGAAAAAGACAGCTGATCTTTCTCTCCACCGTGTGAAGTCACATGGAGAAGGCGCCTATCTACAAGCCACGAAGAGGACTCCCCTGGACCCAACCATGCTGCCACCCTGTTCTGCGAATTCCAGCTTCCAGACCTATAGGAAATACTTTTCTATTGTTTAAGCTACCCGGTCTGTATTTTGTTATGGCAGCCTGAGCTGACTAAGACAGCATCCAAATAGAGAGAATAGCCTAAATACAGGTAAAATGTCACAGGAAAAGAGTTTGCAAAGACTACCAGTGATAAAGCCAGATTGCACATGCCCTTTATGTCATTCAAAGAGTTTTCAAAAAACACTGGTCAATAGGATTAAGTCCAATGTGTGTTCTTTTCAACAGTAGTTATATTGTGCTTTAGGGACAATTTACAAGAAAAAGAGAAAAAAGTCAGGAAATACCACTGGAGCCTGTGAATGCTCCAGGAACTGATAAGAAAACTATAAGATTGATAAAGGATGACCTGATTTTCAGGAGTGGAAACTTCAGTATCCACATCATCTTTCAACTCAATTGTCATAATAGCTTCTTAACTGTTCTCTGAAAATCTACTCTTGTCCCCTCCCAACCCTGCAAACCCATTTTTTTTCTACGTCAGACAGAGTTGTAGATAAAGCTTCTCACAATCTGATGTGCACTGGAATTCCCTGAAGGGCTGGTTAAACAGATTACTGGACTCCACTCCCAGAGATTCTGGGTCAACAGGTCTGTGATGGAGCCCTGAGAATTTGAACATCTACCAGCTCCCAGGTGATGCTTTTGCTGCCAGTCTTTGGACCATACTTTGAGGACCACTGGCATGAAAACCAACCTGATTAGTCTCAGAGTTGCAATTAATATTCATTTTTTCCTCCACTGTACAAATGTAGACTCCCCTCAGCTACCATACCTTCTAACCTTGATGGCTTCTCTTGCAGTGTGAACTTGACTCTCATCCCTGAGTGATCTGAGCCTAGTCATCATATTGTCTCATGCTTAACCCCTGCCCTTGTCTATTCAGAATTACCATGGAGCAAGGGGTGTGCCAAGAGATGCCCCAGTTGATTATCTGGGTTTCATAAGTATTCACCCTGTTACCATTGTGTAACAACAACCCCACCTCTTCATGCCAATAAGTCAGTGACTCCTACCAAGATGATGACTCTTTTTTTTCTCTTGTGGCTCAAGTTCTCTAGTGGTAGTTGTCACTTGTAATTCAATGTTACGCTTGCTGTATCCCCTGGTAAAAGTGTGCTGCCTTTGGTGACAAGCATCTCTATTCTAACTCTATTGAGCCTACAGTTCCAGGGACAGGAAGAACAAAGTCTCCCATTGTAAGACAGGGAGTAATCGAAAATGGAACCATCCTTGCTTTCACCTATTGGTTTTCAGATTATGTATTCATCCTGTAGGGTCACAGCAACATATATAAGTCTTTTATTTAATTCATACACTGTATCCTAGAAAAGGGAACCCCATCCTTACAGAGAATTTCCTCGAAGCTGGCACTTCAGCTGTGCCTTCAGCAGGCCTTACAGACAGTCTATCAGGCTGGAAATTTCTGAATAGCACAATATCTGAAACAGTCAGCAGAACCCATGGTTTTATTCTTTGAGATGTTTTATTGGATCCCATTTTAATGGATCCCTTTATAAGCCTTCAGATAGTGGTGCTGGCTGAGGCTCTGCAGGCAAGAAAGGAAAACCCATACCTGATATACCCATCTATTTATAACAAGAAAGCACTGGCCCTTCCAAGATGGAAGAGACCGACTTGCCACCCTCATGGCCAATTTGCATCTTCAAGGAAAGGTTCTATACTGAGGGCTCAGTGTTGTCCTTTGTTTCTGGCCAATTGAATATTTGACAGCAGCAATCAGCCTTGGTGAATGGGAACCCATGTTGTTTGGTCCATATGTGGTCTCATTTTTTGCCTCCACGTGCCCACTATGCAAGTTCCAGAGTAGCCAATGTCAAAAACAAGCTAATGTCAAATGACTGAGTCATTCTATATATTTGGCAGTTCAGTGTCTCTCCCATAGTAGATGTTTTCTGGTAAGTGTTAACATGTGAAACAAAGATTCTCACATGTTGTACCCACTCAATTATGTCCATCCACATGGCTTTACCCCAGAGTTCTTTCTTTCAGTCCTTTCTATTTTCTTTTTCATGCCCCTACCAGCCAGACAAGCCATTTGCTGCTGCTCATGAGTCTGTATGTGTATTCTAAACCCTGGCCACTTCTCCTTCCATAAAAGGTGGACGACCTGGTGCACTGCCTGAAACTGCTCATTGGAAAAATTGTTTATCACCAGTTTTTCCTGGCCATCCCTGAATAAGATCGTATTGCAACTGTCATCCATTTTTTGTTTGCACTCATCTACCCAGCTGACTAATCTTTAAACAAAGTTTGAACCTTTTCAAAACTCCCACATCAGCTGGTCATCTGAGACCCCAGATATGGCCATAGGCATGGCTGAGGCAAGGGAAAGGATGATGGTGCAAATGTGGTAGATGATTCTGGTGTCTGGGCTACTGGTTCACGTAGTTTGCTGGTATCCTTTGGTCTTGCTTGTACTTATCTCAGATGTGGCACTTCTACTCTATGATGGGTTCATTCCATATCCTTATGATTTCATCCTCTTACCATTACCAATCAGCAACCCCAGTCTTCTCGTCTCTTGCCTGCCATCATTCCCTTAAAAACTTTACCCCATAACCCTTCAAGGAGATGGATTTGAGGGTTCCTCCTGTCTCCTCATCCAGCTACCTAATGATTATTAAACTCTTTCTCTGTTGCAACTCCTGCTGTTTCAGTGTATTGATATGTTATGGTACAGCAGGCAAATGATCCTGGTGGTCCCATAACACAGGCATACTGCTTTTCTTGTGGTAAGGGGAACAAGTGCAACAGTATGACTTTTCCTTCAGTGAGGTCCCAGCACATTTCTGAAACCAGGACCCCTGAAAACTATACCGATTCAGCAGACTCCCGAATCTTTCAGTATTTACCTTTTACCTCTTGGAGTGGAATGCATGTGTCTTACCAAGTTCTCCATCATGCTAACCATCCCTTGCTGATGTGGCCCAATTAGCATGAAGTCATTGGCTTAAAGGATCAATATGATTTTCTGCAGTATGTGCAGATGGTTCAGATCTCTTCAGACTACTTTATAACAAAGGGTCAGAGATTTAGCATAGCCCCATGGAAAAACTGAAAATGTGTGCTAATTTTCATCCTTGAGAACGTGAACTGATTTTGATCCTCTTTGATTGGGATATACAAGAAAGAATTTGCCAAATTGGAGGCCACATATTAATCTCTTCTGACAGGCATTTCATATCTAGCACAATGGCTGTAGTTTGAGCTATCACTTAAATGAGTTTGTAGTAGTCTCTAGTTACCATCAGTATTTATTACATTTCAGAAGGGACTAAACTGGTGGATTAAATGGAGATATAATGGGAACTACCACCTCTGCATCTTTCGGGTCTTTAATAGTGGTGATAACTTCAGCTACTCCCCAAAAGTAATACTGGCTTGAATTTACTATCTTTGCCTGAGGTGACAGGGGGTGGAATGAGGCAGCTCTTATCTTATAGGCCAAGGACCCAAGTATGTTGAGTTATTCCAAACGCCAAATATGCCAACCCAATTATACATTTGAGCGTGGGGAAAAGAAACAGAGATCAGATTGTTACTGTGTCTGTGTAGAAAGAAGTAGACATAGGAGACTCCGTTTTGTTCTATACTAAGAGAAATTCTTCTGCCTTGAGATGCTGTTAATCTGTAACCTTACCCCCAACCCTGTGCTCCCTGAAACATGTGCTGTGTCAACTCAGGGTTAAATGGATTAAGGGCTGTGCAAGATGTGCTTTGTTAAACAGATGCTTGAATGCAGCATGCTCCTTAAGAGTCATCACCACTCCCTAATCTCAAGTACCCAGGGACACAAACACTGTGGAAGGCCCGCAGGGACCTCTACCTAAGAAAGCCAGGTATTGTCCAAGGTTTCTCCCCATGTGATAGTCTGAAATATGGCCTTGTGGGAAGGGAAAGACCTGACTGTCCCCCAGCCCGACACCCTTAAAGGGTCTGTGCTGAGGAGGATTAGTAAAAGAGGAAGGAACGCCTCTTGGCAGTTGAGACATGAGGAAGGCATCTGTCTCCTGCCCGTCCCTGGGCAATGGAATGTCTCGGTATAAAACCCGATTGTATGTTCCATCTACTGAGATAGGGGAGAAAATGCCTTAGGGCTGGAGGTGGGACAGGCGGGCAGCAATACTGCTCTTTAAGGCATTGAGATGTTTATGTGTATGCATATCTAAAGCACAGCACTTAATTCTTTACCTTGTTCATGATGCAGAGACCTTTGTTCACGTGTTTATCTGCTGACCTCTCCACTATTATCCTATTACCCTGCCACATCCCCCTCTCCAAGAAACACCCAAGAATGATCAATAAATACTTAAGGGAACTCAGAGGCTGGCGGGATCCTCTGTATGCTGAACACCGGTCCCCTGGGCCCCCTTTTTTCTTTCTCTATACTTTGTCTCTGTGTCTCTGTCTTTTCCAAGTCTCTCGTTCCACTTAAGGAGAAACATCCACAGGTGTGAAGAGGCAACCCACCCCTTCATTTGAGACCAGGGAAGTAACCATTAGGTGTGGTTTCGTGGACCCAGTAAATCCATAGTAAGCCAAACCTTGGCCAGATTTTTGTTTATTATCTGGCCTCCAATATGCCTCCACCCTAACAGAGGAGTCATGGCTTTTGCTTACATCCTGTTTCCCGGAAATGAGTCATATAGCTACTCCTGGCTGCAAGAAAAGTTGTGAATGTGAATATTTTAATATTATGAGTAGTTGAGCAAATCACCAACCCAAACACAATCTGAGCTCTGTAAGTAAAGAAGAAATGGAAAATAGATGCTGAGTAGGTAGCTAGCTTGTCTGCAACAGCAATGCCTATTGGATCCAAGAGGTTTTTTTTTTTTTAATATGCCATATTCCTTTTATACTTAAATAACCAGTTTAGGAAAATTAGAGCAATATTCATTATTATTCCATTTAAGGTAATGTCTACAAAATACTGAGGTCTCCTAGTGTTAGTGAGGTTATTCCCTCAAAATCAGTGCCTATGTGACTCTGAACAATGTCTGTCTCCAGCTTTCCATTGTTCCAGAATCACATTTTCCCCAAATTAATATGAATTGCTAAGAACATTTTCTATTTTGTTATAAGGCAGAGAGAGAAAGCCAATTTTTTATTAGTTTCAGATTATATTCATCCCACTTTTTTGGTGGTAAAATTACCTCCTATGAAGTGACGATGATTGTAACTTATAATTAAATAATAATTAATTTATTTAATATCCTTATTTGGAAAAATAAATTTCCAAATATATATAACACCTGAACTTAACCCTTAAAAGTAAAGGAAAGATAATGCAGACCTCAAGTAAATTGTCTTAATGTCAGATGATATACAAATGTCTGAGTCCAGAAGAACATAATAAAGTCTCCTTTACTTTCAATTTAACTGTATGTTTCAAATCATTTGAGGCCCACATAATAAAAATTGTCTCTTCTTTTTCATTTTACCCATGCCAAGTTTCCTAATGGACACAAGTTCTTCATTCTACTCTTTTAAATTACCCCACTTAATCAACTCTTTTCGATTGGAAGGAAATCTCTTCCTTTTAAAACCACCCTATCTCATTTCTTTCTCATGTGGCCTCTCAGATTCGGTGATTCTTCCTCTTGTCCTGTGAAAAAGGTTATCGAGCATTGAGCATTTTGATCCTTAGACACCTGATGGATTGCTTAGTATATTAGAAAAGAGGGAGCTTTAGATTCTGAAGGATAAATTGGGGAATTTTAAAAGAAGCTATTACCTTTCTCTGCCTTCAGGGTATAATATCTAAAAAAACAATCAGGTATTGTACACTGCAAAGATCAAACTTCTCTTAGCACTTTCACTATGCATTATTAAGCTAAAATAATCTCTAGTTCTTTTTTAGCATGGAGGTACAGGACCAGAGAACAACTTTAGTTATTCTGGCCTAGATATGCTTTGTATCTCCAGAAGAAATGCAAGAAAAAAGAAAAAATATGTATCCCATTACACTTATATCACTCCCTGTCTCAGATTGATTTTTGAAATTTGGTGACTATAGTGAACTCTAGGTGTACAATAGTAAAATTATAGCAGACTTGTACCATGTAGTTAAAATCATCTCTTACATCTAAATGCCACTTTAAAGTTAGTAAAGACCTGCTTTTATCCATTACTTCATTTGATTTTCTTTAATCTCTTATGAAGGTAACTGAGCAAGATAGTCATTAGTACCGATCACACATATTTAAGCAGTCTCTCCCCTTTGGCACATAGGAAGATTGCCCTTCTCTCTGCCTACTTCAAGTTAGGTGTAATCATATGACTTGCTTTGGCCAATGAAAGGTGAGCAGATGTGTCATTTCCAAGGAAAAGCATTGAGAGGCAGTCCATGCTTTTCCACATTGTTTTTTCCCTCTGTCAGGGCAACTGGCAATGCTAAGTCTGTGTCCCAGAGTGAGAATGAAAATTCAGAGCAAAGTCCCCAGACTACCCACAATGAACACATAGTGTGAATGAAAAATAAACCTTTTTGTTGTTTTAGGTCATTAAGACTTTGGAGTTATTCATTACAGCAGCATAACCTTGCTTAACTTGCAAGATTGAAGTGGCTTTAATCTTAACAATATATTGTTTGTTTGCGAAGAATGGAAACCCATTCAAGCTAGCTTGAGAAAAGTGGGCTACAAAGGTATCACATTAAACCCAAGTGTAGGAAACATGACCAAGCCTTGTGGAACCAACCACATATTTGATGATCTCTTTCTTCTCCTCTATTCTGTCTCTCTCTCTCTCTCTTTCTCTCTTTCTCTCCTTCTGTCTCTGTCTCTCTCATCTGTCTCTTTCTCACTCTTACTTTCTCTTTCACACACACACAAACACTTTAAATCCCAAGTCTACATGATCGAATTTCTAGAAAAGAGAAGCTGATTGCCTAAGCTTGGATTAAGTGTCCATCCCTGTATCATTCAGCTGTGACCAAGGCACAAGGTCATGTGGCAAGCAAGCTGCTCACTTTCTGCAATAGGCAAGGCATATTCTGTAAGAAGAGAGAATAGACAGAGTGAAATGATAGGCATTTTTAGTCCACCAGTCAAAATTAGTTGGCTTCAGAGCCAGAAATAGAACTCAGGTGTTCCGACTTGTAGTTCAGGGCTTTTTTTCTACCACACCATTTGCTGAAGCTTCACACTTTTATATTTGGAAGAAATGATTGGACCTAAACTCTATCTGAACCCATGTAATGATAACACTTTTTATAACAGGGCACTGCTGTTATTTTCATTGAAAAAATATATATAGTGATGCAAAAATAGACTGGTATCTCATAGAAGATATCCAGCTTTCATTGGATAATAAGTCAAAACCTCCTTGAATTTATAATTCTATATTTATTGTGCCTTATTTTGTTTCTTCTTTCAGTGTTTCTGTATTGAATGATCTTTGTCCTAAATCTATCTAAAAAATTACAAAAAAGTCTTTGATTTTCTTCTCAAAGTTTCAGAGTTAGATGTATTTTTTATCCAGATTTTTTGTGCTCAATTTTTATTTTCCCTAATTTAACATTAACTTTTTAACTATTAGTGTTCCTCAAAAAACCTTGTAACAGCATGAAAATCAACTTATAACTTGAGTAACTTGTATTTCTCCCAAATTAATAAATATGTTATTTTTATGTCACCTGTGATGTTACTCTCACTATATGCATGCTGTACATAAATTCAACATTTAATACTCAATAGCCTCTGAAGAATATTTGCACAATTTGAGTAAGCTACCATGCGTTAAAAGAGCAGTGACAGGCCAGGAGTGGTGGCTCACACCTGTTATCCCAGCACTTTGGAAGGCGGAGGCGGGTGGATCAACTGAGGTCAGGAGTTTGAAACCAGCCTGGGCAACATGGTGAAACCCCATCTCTACTAAAAACACAAATAATTAGCTGGGCATGGGGGTGCATGCCTGTAATCCCAGCTACTAGGGAAGCTGAGGCAGGAGAATTGCTTGAACCCAGAAGGCGGAAGTTGCAGTAAGCTGAGATGCCACTACACTCCAGCCTGGATGACAGAGCCAGACTCCGTCTCAAGCAAACAAACAAAAGAGCAGTGACAACTTGGTTATGGTTCTGTGAATTGAAATGCCAGGCTTCCCTTAGGGTTAGTTCCTCCATAAGAAAGATGATAATTCTTCTATCCTCTACAAAGAAGTAAAATGTTTATCTTCTCTCTTCACCCTTCCCTGCCTCACCTATCACACACATTTCTGCACCTGATTATGGTGTTCTCCCTTGCCACTAATACTTGGGCCATGTTTCTGAAATCCAGAGCTTAAAGTTATCCAGAAAACTGCTTGACTTAAAGCTTGCTTAGGATGCAGCATGCTGTAGTAGAAAAAGCTCAAACCAGGCTTGAGAAAGCTAGATTCTAGTCCTAGCTTTGTCCTTTAAGAATGGCAAACCTTCTGCAAGTCATATATACTCTGAGCTTCCATTTCCTCATCTGGAAAAGATATATTATAAATACTGTTCTACTCACCTCTCAGGCACACTGAAGGCTCAAAGGAGATATATGTGACAATTTGTTTAGAACTGAGAAAAGATATACTAATGTAATATACCATTAACAGTATTTTCTATAAAAATCTCTATCTCTTACAGTCTCTCCGAAATTGACATTAGAAGAGAAAATTTAAGAATAATCTTAAATAGAAGACAAGCAATCCCTTATTTAACAACATCTGTGTCATAAATGTTTCATATATGTTGTTTGCCACAGTTCTTCCAACTGTTTCTGTCAATGTAAAAACGACTGGAAATTTCAGACACCCTAAAGTTTACAAATAGAAGAAGGCAAGATGCTGTTTAATAAAATAAGTACTTCAAGACCCAATGATAGATTTAATAGTCATGTCCTTTAGCAGATGCCCAAATCCTAAAATTCACATGACCCTTAGATTTTTTTCACTGCTAGAAATCCTACCAATTATAGACTCCATTGCATTAATATGCATCTTCTTTGAAAATGCATGAAAATGCATGTTGATCTCTGCTTTATAAGGATGCAGATTTTGGTTGAGGTGCAGAGGTAGGTATTTCTGTGGCCAGTAATACTTTGTGGGAATATAGACCTGAGCGATTTTCTCTGGTAGGGGATTAAGGAAGTTATGCAGGTATTGGGCTCCAAGACCAAGGAATAGGAGAAAAGTAGTGGGAGGGTAATAAAGATAATCTTCATCTATTTTTAATGAAAAAGTAACTAATGATAGCCCTGTAACTTACAATAGAAGAAATACTCTCCTTTCACTTCCTTCTCCTCTTTCTTCTGCTTTCAACACATGAGCCCTGTATTAGGGATACAACTATTACATGGTTTCTAATATCTAGGAGCTTCCTTACCTCAACCCTACATTTCAGGAATACAGCCCTCAGTATCCAGAAATCAGGCAGAGACATTAGATCTAGAGTTATATTTCTGAGCATAGTTTACTTTCCATGCTACCTTTTATATCAATACCCTTAGATCAATCAATCTGGAGCCTCTTAGATCAATATGCTTCTCTATTATCATCCCCTGATGTGTATATGGGAAGGATGGAAGTGGAGGGGAAGGAAAATATTGGGTCTCACCAAGGGTTACATGTATATGAGGCAACTGAAGAAAATGACTCTGCTTTTCCATATAACATTCCATGTTGATTTTGTGGGCAAATTCAATTCCTTATCTTGAATGATATACAAAAGTTTAATATATTCAGCAAATATTTATTGAGCACCTTCCTTGTACCAGACACTGTGGCAGATTATGGTATAATATGAGATGAATAAGCCACTATGGACATTCTAAAGAAGCTTACTGTCCAGTGGGAAGAAGACACAGGCATCAGATTTCAAAACAATAAAAAAATACTGTATTAGGAAAACAAACAGGGTTTTATGAAAGATCAGAAAAGACTTTGTGCAGGGCAGGTTTTCAGACAAGCTAAGAGGAAGTTGGAAAACTGCACCAGACAGAGGAAATAGAATGTGCAAAGTTTAGCATTGAGATAAGGCATGACATATTTGAAGAAGTGCAAAAACTCTATTGTGGCTAGAACATAGAGTGAGGTGAAAAGGTGGGAAGAATAGCAAAAGACAAGGTTGTGGCAGTGAGCCTTATACGTTTTATTAACATATTACAGTGGCTTTCCAATTATGTGTGATGATAATTCTGGAAGATTTTGGAGTTAGATGAGGTCAATAAAGAATATTCTTCTACCATATCTGAGGTTAGAACCAACAGAGGGAGAAAAAAACAGTCAGACAAATGTAGATAAAAATATCAACTTTATGTTGGAGAGTATAACTTTGTATATATTATAATGTCAAGTAGACTTGTTAATACTGCATCCTTAATTTGAATTTATCTACCCAATCCCGGATACTACTGAAATACCCTAATAGTCTTCTATAGCAGATCAGCCTTTGTCAACTTTACAGCATGGAGGAACAGATAATTCATGTATCCTGAAGGCAAACTATTTCCTGAAAATAGAGCCCAGGAGCTAAAGAATGTGAGTTGTCAGATGTCTTGTAATGAACAACCACAATAGCAACAACAACAAACTCATTCAGACACATAAAATATGATAACAAAGAGAAGGTCTCAGAATTTCCACAAGGAAGAAAACAAAAAAAAGTTATACTACAAAGGGGCGAGAATCAAACTGGCATTAGACTGTTCACCAGCAACTTGTACCTCTGTGTATCTACTGAACATCTGTCATCCTTGAAAGTCCTGTTATACAATAAACAAGTAATCGAATCACACAAACAATAACTTCTCCAGCCTGGGCAACAAGAACAAAACTCTGAAAAAAAAAAGAAAGAAAGAAAAAGAAATAAGAAAGAAAGAGAGAGAGAGAGGGGAAGGAAGGAAGGAAGGAAGGAAGGAAGGAAGGAAGGAAGGAAGGAAGGAAGGAGGGGAAGGGAATGTTTGGGCACTTGCATATTTGAAAAGGTATTTTGTGTTCAAACAAGATTGGTGTATTATGTGTAGAACTCTAGGATTAAAATGATTTTTCATTAGAACCTTGAAGTGTCCACATCATTGTTACTCCTACCATCCAATTTTTTTTCCTCTAATAATCTTCCACTCTGTTTTTGAAACTCAAATATTTAAATAATGGATCTCTTGGATTAATTCCCTCTGTTTATTTTCCTCATATATTTGTTTCTTTTTTATTTGTTTTAAATCATGTGACATCTCCACAAATTTTTCTTCTATCAGTTTCTAAGAGCTCTTTTTAGTGCTCTGATTGTTATTGCCTTTCCTGGGAACTCTCTTTTATGTTGCTATCTTCAAACGTGTAGTTATGATTTTTTCTTTGTATTTTAAGATTTAGCAACAGAAAAGCTTTTCATATTCAAGAAGTTTGTTCACTCACAGAGTTTACTTTAAGGGAGAGAAGGCTGTTTCACAAAGTGACCCACAGAAGCCAATGTCATTCTGGAGGTGCTAATTACTACACTAGTTGCCCTAATTTCCCCAATAACATATAATTTTAACTTCTTTAGGAAAGTGTCTTATAATTTTGTTTGCTTATTTGTTTACCTGGGAGATAAATTTTGGCAGTGGGTGGTGCAAACTTAATAAGCTTCAGTGTTTTGAGGTTACGTTTCTCTTTACTGACCTCTTTGCAGTAAAAGAGACTCAATAATTCTGCAAGTCAAATTAACCTTCCCCCCAGCTGCAGATGATAGCTCCCACTGTCCCATTCATCAATCGCTAGAACATTTTCTAGAAATTTGTTGAAATCTTTTTCCACTAATGGCCTCCTTTAGTTATTATTGTGATTTAGGATTAAAGGGGGACTCAAGAAAAAGAGGGGTTAAAAGTGGTGTGTTCTGTCATTCTGAACTGGAAGCCTCTGTGAGTCCTTCAAATTTCAATATTGCTAGGTTCGTTTCTCAAATGATTGTTATGAATAACACTGCCACCAGCGATATATGAGAATACTTGTTGGCCTGTGTCCTTCACAACAATGAATATTATTGCTCTTTTGAATATTGACCATTCTAATAGGTTAAAAATGGCATATCTTTATTGTTTTGCTTTGCAGTTTTTTGATTAAAAAAGAAGCTGAGTACCTTTGGATCTCAGGAGGGATTTTTCTCTGATAGAGTTTGCTTTTTATGTACTTTGATCATTTTATTGAGGTTTGATACAAACTTTGTATTCATTTGTAGCAGTTGTTTGTATAATATATGTTATGTATTGATAGATACCAGATAAATTTAAAAGTCAGTTCTACTATTATAAAGCAGCAAAAAAGTTGCTTTATATATATTAGTTGTTACACAACAACAAAGAATGTACCTAGGAATACATCTAATAAAGGATGTGCATGACCTTTAAGCAGAAAATTACATAACTTTATTGGAGAGTATTAAAGAATGCCTAACGAAATGAAAAGATGTACTTTGCTTATGGATAGAAGACTCAATACGAAAAAATGCAGATTCTTTCCAAACTCATTTATAGCTTCAATGGCAGGTCAATTAAAATCTCCCCAAAATTCACTGTGGAACTTGACAGCTGATTCTATTTTATTTTATTTTATTTTATTTTTTTGAGACGGAGTCTCGCTCTGTCGCCCAGGCTGGAGTGCAGCGGCGCAATCTCGGCTCACTGCAAGCTCCGCCTCCCGGGTTCAGGCCATTCTCCTGCCTCAGCCTCTCCGAGTAGCTGGGACTACAGGCGCCCGCCGCCGCCCCCGGCTAATTTTTTGTATTTTTAGTAGAGACGGGGTTTCACCGTGGTCTGGATCTCCTGACCTCGTGATCTGCCCGCCTCGGCCTCCCAAAGTGCTGGGATTACAAGCGTGAGCCACCGCGCCCGGCCTTGACAGCTGATTCTAATAAACACACACACACGCACACACACACACACACACGCGCGTGAATGAATGAACAAAAGGCCAACATTAGCAAAGATAATCCTGAAAAAGAAGTTTGTGACAGGAGAGAGAGAGATGTTCCTTATCTGATACAGATATTTATTATAAAACCATAGTTACACAGATAGTGTGACATTCATAGATACACAGATGAGCCAATGGAACAGAATGAAGAGGCTAAAAATAAATCTATGTCTATATATCTATCTATATCTATCTATATATATGCACACACATATATACGGAAACTTGATATATAACAGAGATAGCATTTGCAGATTAGTATGTAAAAAGCATAATATTTAATAAACAATGTGGTTGTATACATATGTAACAAACCTGCATGTTGTGCACATGTACCCTAGAACTTAAAGTATAATTAAAAATAAATAAATAAACAATATGGTACAATTGATCTTCTGTGTGAAGAAATAAAATTGTTTCCCAACCTCACACCAGAAACAAAATCAATTCCGATTGGATTAAGGTGGCAAATCTGAAAGGCAAATCTGAAAGGCAAAATGTAAGAAAAAAATTCACATGACAATATAGAGGAAATCTTCTATACCTGATGTTAGATAAAAATTTTATAATCAAGGCACAAAAATCCAACCAGACTTGCCAACATGCTGAAACCCTGTCTCTACTAAAAATACAAAAATTAGCCTGGCATGGTGGCATGCACCTGTAATCCCAGCTACTTGAGAGGCTGAGGCAGGAGGATCGCTTGAACCTGAGAGGCAGAGGTTGCAATAAACCAAGGTCGTGCCACTGCACTGCAGCCTGGGTAACAGAGCAAGACTCTGTCTCAAAAAAATGAAACAAAACAGAAAAAGCCACAAAAATCTCAAACCAGAGAAAAATGCAGATAAATTGTATTTAAAATTACAATTTTTTTTCTTTTTTTTTTTTTGAGACAGAGTTTTGCTCTTGTTGCCCAGGCTGGAGTGAAATGGTGTGATATTGGGCTCACCGCAACCTCTGCCTCCTGAGTTCAAGCGATTCTCCTGCCTCAGCCTCCCAAGTAGCTAGGATTACAGGCATGTGCCACCACTTTGTATTTTTAGTAGAGATGAGGTTTCTCCATGTTGGTCAGGGTGGTCTCGAACTCCCAACCTCAGATGATCCACCCACGTAGGCCTCCCAAAGTACTGGGATTACAGGCTTGAGCCACCGCACCCGGCCTACAAATTTCAATTTTTTAAGATATTTAAATACTGAAAAGACAAACAACAAACTGAAAAAGTATTGGTGACACATATAGCCATAAAATGTTATTTTATTGATATATAAATGTCTATTAATGAATAAAGCAAATAGCTATGAAATAGGCAAAAGAAATCCATAGGTATTTTGTAATTGAGGCAACACGAATGGCCAATAACTTATTAAAAGATACACAGACTCATTAATATTTAGGAACAAAACCACAATGAGACACTATTACACACATCACATTGGTAAACATTTAAAAGTCTGAAAATACTAAATGTTGGGAAGTTAGTGGAAGAAGAGAAACTCATATACCAGTGATGGAATGTAAAATGGTACAATCACTTTGAAAAATAATTTTCCATGGCCTGGTGAAGTTGACCATGTGCATATCCTACAACCTAGTAATTTCACTTCTATGGCTGTACCATAGAACACTGGCTTTCAAATTCTCATGACTCACAGTAAAAGTAAATTTACATCATGAGTCAGTGTATACTTGCATATATTTTGACTAATGTTGAAACATATCATGTGTGTTTCAAAATAATACTCATTGCTATTACTTTTGATGCATTCTGATTTTTTCATGTTCTATTCTTTTCTGCACAATTTCCTTTTATCCTAGATGTGACTCAACCCACTAACTGGTCACAACTCTCAGTTTGAAAAATATAAGTTTAGAGAAAGCTTTTGAGTGTGCACTTGGAGACACAGAAAAGAATGTTCATAACTGCACTTCCTAAAATAGAAAAAAATAGAAACAACCCAAATGCTTTTCAATAGTACAATAGATAAAGAAATTGTTGTTTATTCATACAATGTAAGAATACTATGTATCTGAGGAAATGAATGTCTTACAGCTACACACTACTCTATGAATGGATCTCTGAAACATGTTGAGTAAAAACACAAGTTGCAGAAGACTATATATGTATTTGTCCATTTATATTAAAGTTAAAACCACAAAATTATACACTGTTTAGAGATACATATTTATATATTTTATTTATTTATGTGGTAAACTGTAAGAAATACAAGAGAGTGATTTAGACAAAATTCAGGAAAGTGAATCTTCTGGGAAGATGAAGGTGGATGCCATAAAGGAGTGACACACTGGTTATATCTAACGTATTGCTAATGTGCTCTGTTCATTTCATTAATAATCCCTAAACTGTCCCCATTATTATGTAGGCTCTTTTATGTAATGATATAGTTTATAACTTTAAAATGTAAAGGAATGAATTTATTATTTTATTTAGCAAATATTTAGTAAATGCCTGCTAGGGACGAAAAGATAAAAATCCCTGTTCTCATGGTGCTTGCATTCTAGTGAGGGGAAGACAGACAACAAATAAGACTAATCAGTAAAAGAACTTCTATTTTAGAAAGTGATAAATGCTAAGGATGAAACATAAATCAGGAAAGGAGTTATGGAATGTGGAATATGGGTGGCAAGGAAGCCCTTCACAAAAAGTAAGGGAGTAGAAGATGAGGTTTGAGGAGAAATTAGGACCAGATCTAAGTGAGATGGGAAGCCATTCGAAAGTGTCAAGCACAGGAGTAGATTTAATGTGATGTACTTTTTAACAGTCTCACTGCTAATTCATGCCCTATCACTAGAATGAAAAATAAAATGGGTATCGTAAGTGTTCTAAAATGTTACTCTGAAGATAATAAATAAGGTATTAAATGCACCAAGGCCAAAACCCTAAAAAAATGGTAACTACATTACTTTTGGATGTTTTTGAGCAAAATGATAACATAAGAGAAACAACAAAATAAGAAAGAAGACATATTGGTGTGGGGGTTATAGTCAAGAACATCAGGTTGGCAGCTATTACAATAGTCCACCTGTGAGGCAGTGCTGTGCCCTGAACCCTCTGATGAGTACTACAGTGAGGCTTCTGGGCATTTGCTGTTTGAGCCTATCTTCATGTACACGTCCAGTTTTGCAGTCCCCCTTTCCCGCAAAGCTTTTCTTTCATCTTGAAATAATTTCAGAAAGAAATGACTGTTAGGAATCTATGTAGGAGCTACATGTGGAGCTACATATATAGTCATGTAGAGATCATAGTTTCCAATGTGATCTTATTGGACAAACCACACACCTATTCATTACTCAGCGCCTGGCAATTGTTTCTCTAGCTGAGAAGCTAAAAAAAGAATTACCTGAAATGTATACACCAAACAAAGATGATCTTGGGGAGAAGTTTGAAAAGTAAGTGCAAAAGTAATGATATAGTTGTCTGCTTCTTATTTCATTGTGTCTTATCACTTTCACAAGTCTATTAACAAAAGTGAGTCCACGAGCAGACACTGAGATTTATATGCAGAACTACTTGTTAACTTCCATTGTAGAAGATATGAACACGTGAAATTTTACATGTGAGAAGTTTGCAAAAAATAAAAATGTTAGAAGTATTAGTTCACAAAATACAATAAATCATATTTACAAGTATATAGTTTGCTATGCATAATAGCTATACAAGTCAACCTCATTTATTTTCCTTTAGAAGCTTTTACAAACTCTATTACTGGGCATAAATAATACAGTAAATTAGCATTTTCAAAGTCTAGTATGATTCAGATAAATGATAAGAGGCATAGAAATGACACATGGGAAATGTCAGATATGTGGAGGGAAATTTAAAGAGTCATTTTTATTGATTTATTTTCCTTGTATGTAAAATCAGATACTAAACCTGGGAAGCATGGGAATTATACCGATATTAATTTGACACTGAGATGGTAGGGCAAAACAAATACAAATGAGACATCTATGAATGTCACAGGAATTGCTTACGACTTTCATGCGTGTCCGTGTGAAGAGACCACCAGACAGGCTTTGTGTGAGCAATAAAGCTTTTAATCACCGGGGTGCAGGCGGGCTGAGTCCGAAAAGAGAGTCAGCAAAAGGTGGTGGATTATCATTAGTTCTTATAGGTTTTGGGATAGGCGGTGGAGTTAGGAGCAATATTTTGGGGGGCAGGGGGTGGATCTCTCAAAGTACACTCTCAAGGGTAGGGAGAATTACAAAGAACCTTCTTAAGGGTGGGGGAGATTACAAAGTACCTTCTTAAGGGTGGGGGAGATTACAAAGTACATTGATCAGTTAGGGTGGGGCAGGAACAAATCACAATGGTGGAATGTCATCAGTTAAGGCTATTTTTACTTCTTTTGTGGATCTTCAGTTACTTCAGGCCATCTGGATGTATACGTGCAAGTCACAGGGGATGCGATGGCTTGGCTTGGGCTCAGGGGCCTGACACTGACATAAAGAAACTTTTGTCTCTGTGCCATTGGCTAAAATCAAGCTGGTGCTGGTCAATGGTATTACAATACCCTCTAGGACATTGATCACAAGAATTTCTTGCACAAGAATTTAATTGCACTTAGTATTGGTTAGAATACATGAACCAAACTCCAGACTGTGCAATCTTTGTTATACAGAGGTTTATATTAGATATGTATGGAATGATAAAAAAATAAAAACTGAGTGTTGTATGTTTAACTTGTGGTATAAATGAATTAGGTTGAATTTATTTCAAAATAGACTGACTTAAAAAAATAACTCACTTAGAAATTAGTAAGTCAGAAGCACTTTTGGGCAGATGACACTTCAATGTACAACAGTATCTTAAGAGTCAGGAAAAATGGACAGACGTTGGGGCTATCCGAGGGCTGATCTTCCTCCACAAGGGAGACTGCCTCCCAGACCTGAAGCCAAGGTTCTCCCAGTGATAGAAAAGTATCAGGCAGAAGGAATTCATCAAAAGGAGGCTCTTAGTAAATTAATAATGAAATAAAGCAAGGCTGACATTGAAACCTGCTGAGACTTAGTGCTTAAATTGACCAAGAATTGGCTGAGGGAGAGGATCAAGGCCACTTTAGGTCAAGTTAGAAAAGAAATTACCATTCCTTTGTTTGCTTTTATTTTGGGTGTTGAATTGGCTACTTTGTTATTTTAAACACACAGCACTGTATAGAGCATTTTATTTGTTCATTCTACAAATATTTATTAAGCAACTATAATGTGACAGATACTTTTCTCAGTGCAAGCATAAAGTGATGAACAAAATAGGTATGATCACTGTACTCATTAATTTAATGGTCTAGTGGGATAGGCAAACAAGCAAATTAATCTATACATATATACGTGAATATATATATACAAATCAAGAACAGTCCTCTAAAGGAAAACAATAATGTGCAATAAAGGAAAATAGCAGGGATACTTACTAGTTGATTGCATGTTAAGGAAGGCTTCTCAAAGAACGTGACTCATTTCATTTAAAACTCAATTATCCCTATTTTACACACAAGAAAATGGAGATTTAAAGTGACTAAGTGCCAATAGTTAACTCAGCTAGTACTGATAAGAAACTGGGATCAAATCAGGCCTGTCTGATACTGTATTTTATGCCTGCTATTGTATTTTATGCTCTTAACTACTGACCTTAACCATCAGGTTGAGGAACAGGTGTCTGTGAGTTTCCCTGAACTGCTTGTTTGGGTTTATTTCGGTTCTGAGCAACGGCACCATCCATGCCACCTAACATCCAGCACTGTTTTAGCTTCTGATAGTCAGCAGAGGTCAGAGTGTGATACCAAGAAACAAAGAGATAACAGGACTGAACCAGAAGGTTGTGGTCATAAATTCACAGCAGTACATGTAGCAGCATTTGATTGGTATGAAATAATCATGTCATATTTTGGGTTAAACCATGTATTTATTTACATAAATCTTGTTAAACATTGAAGTTCAACTACAGTTGTGGAACTCTCTTCACCTTTTCCAGATATTTGGTTAAGTGCAGTAACAGGCTAAGCAACTTTTAGAACTGCTCTTATTAATGAAGCACCCAGTTGCATATTTTTGATCCAAGTAAGTGAGAAGAACAGAATAAAATCAACTAAGACAAATAACACATTAGTAGAAGGATAAGAACAAAAACTAATAAACTCATACAAAGACAAAGAGAATATTAATAAAGGAAAAGCTGATTCTTTGCAGAAAGAGAAGGATAGCTAATAAGAGATGGTGTCAAGTCCAGGAAACATTTCCTTATATTCTTTATTGCCAAATGTGCCATCTTTGGCTAATTTCATTTCTGCCACCACAAAAAAAGGTAGCAACACTCTTACTTAGCAAAATGTCATGGCTTTTGTTTGCATTGAAACAATATATATCTTCTTTCATCTGTAGTTTCCTAATACAATTTATTTAGTACTGGTTACATAATTACTTTGGATCCTGACCTGTGGCTGAGAACCATCCCAGTCAGATGCAGTGGCGGGACCAATACATGAGCTGAGGCTTCAATCCCCTGACACATGCTCTATTGTCCCATCTGACTTCACTTACCAGACACAATTTCTCACAGAAAAAAAGAAATTAACAACTTCAAGATTCCAACTACAGAGCCTTAAACCCAGTGTGAGGCACTTCTGAGCACAGGGTCCTGTGTGACTATACTGGCAATATGCCCATGAAACCAGCCCTGGTTGATCAAGTGATTGTTCCTTACATAGGGGCTTTTGCCATTTAAGCTCTTGTAGCTTTAATAGGCAACCATACTGAGCTAATTCCATCAAATGGTACTTGTACGATCACTTGTTTAACTTTAAAAAATGGAGTCCTGGAGCACTTAAATCAATAAATACTTGTGCGTCCACTGTGTTTGGGGTAAATCAACAAAAGTAAAGACAAACTTCCTCTTCCCCAAGAGCTCACAAATCTAATTGGAGAGGGAGAAATAAGATATGATCAATGGATGTATAGCTAACTTATTTTTCTTAAAAGCTTCATAATGTAACATAATGTGCCACTATTTACTCAAATATTTCCCTAATGTTGGGGAGTCATATTATTGTCAGTCAGTCATATCAGTTACCTTTTGCTGTGTAACTAACCACCCCTAAATTTAATGGCTGAAATTAATCATTTATTAATTTCCATGATTCTGTGGGTTGGTTGAGAAGTTTTTCTCATCTAGGTCAACTCAGCTGATATATCCTGGGCTCACTCTTGTGTTTATGATATTTAAGCAAATTGACAGAAGGCTGGATATCCAGGATAGTCTCATTCTTATCTCTGACAGTTGGAAAGCTGTTGACCAGAGTGACAGGACTGACAGGTACACATGTCTGTCGTCATCTGTCATTCTAGCTAGTTTCATTCACATGGTAATCTAACGCTTCCAAGAAAAAGATCAAGCTTCAATGCATAAGCACTTTTGAAGCCTCTTGATCATATTTGTTAATGTCCTATTGGCCAAATGAACCACATGGCCAACTCAAATTTAAGGGATAGAGAAACAAAATTCACCTCCTAATGAAAAAAAGTGATCACTTTTACAATATTTTGCACTAGTTTTTCTGATACTATATAATAAAGATATTTATGCAAGCATACGTCGTTTTATTGTGCTTCACTTTATTTTGCTTCCCTTTATTGTACTTTCCAGATACTGCATCTTTTACAAATTGAAGGTTTGTGTCAACCCTGCATTGAGCAAGTGTATTAATGCCATCATTTTTTCCAATAGCCTGTGCTCATTTTGTGTCTCTGTGTCACATTTTGGTAGTTCTCGTAATTTTTCAAACTTCTTCACTCTTATTATATCTGTTATAGTGACCTGTGTGATCAGTGATCTATGTTCTTACCATTGTAGTTATTTGGGGCACCAAAAAAATATGCCCATATAAGATGTCAAACAATTGACAAACGTTGTATGTGTTCTGACTGCTCCACCAACCAGCCACTTTTCCACCTCTCTCTCTTTCCTTAAGCCTCTCTATTCCCTGAGGCACAAGAATATTGAAATTAGGCCAATTAATAACCCTACGATGGCTTCCAAGTGTTCAACTGAAAGGAAGAGTGACACATCTCTCAGTTTAAATCAAAACCTAGAAATGATTGAGCTTAGTTAGAAAGGCATGACAAAAGCTGAGATAAGCTGAAAGCTAAGCCTTTTGCAACAAACAGCCAAATTCTGAATGCAAAGGAGAAGTTATTGAAAGAAAATAAAAGTGCTACTCTAGTGAACACATGAATGATAAAAAAGAGAAACAGCCCTTATTGCTAATATGGAGAAAGTTTTAATGATCTAGATAGAAGATAAAATCAGACACAACATTCTCTTCAACCAAAGCCTAATCCAAAGCAAGGCCCTAACTCTCTTCAATTATTTGAAGGCTGGGAGAGATGAGGAAGCTGTGAAAAAAAAAAAGCCTGAAGCCAGCAGAGGTTGGTTCATGAGGCTGAAGGAAATAAGCTGTCTTATAACATAAAAGTGCAAGGTGAAGCAGCAAGTACTGATGGAGAAGCCGAAACAAGTTATCCAGTAGATCTAATTACGATCATTGATGAAGTTGGCTACACTAAGCAACAGATTTTCGATGTAAATGAAATAATCACCCATTGGAAGAAGATACGTCTAGGGCTTTGATAGCCAGAGAGGAGAAGCCAATGTTTGGCTTCAAAGCTTCAAGGTCTCAGGCTAATTCTCTTATTGGGGCTAATGTAGCTGGTACCTTTAAGTTGAAACCAATGCTCACTTACCATTCTGAAAATTCTAGGGCTCTTAGGAATTATGCTAAATTGACTTTGCCTGTGCCTTATAGATGGAATAATGAAGTCTTGTTGACAACACATCTGCTTACAGTAGGATTTACTACATATTTTAAGTCTACTGTTGAGACCTACTGTGCAGAAAAAAAAAGATTCTTTTCAAAATATCACTGTGTCTTGACAATGCATCTAGTCACCCAAGAGCTCTGGTGGAGATGTACAAGAAGGTTCATGTTCTTTTCATGCCTGCTAACACAACGTACATTCTGCAGCCCACAGATCAAAGAATAATTTTGACTTTCAAGTCTTCTTATTTAAGAAATACCCTTTGTAAGTCCATACCTGCCATAAATAGTGATTCCTCTAATAGATGTATCTGAGGAAAGTAATTTGAAAAGCTTCTGGAAAAGATTCACCATTTACATGCCATTAAGAACCTTTATGGCATTAACAGGAGTTTGGAAGTAGTTGATTCCAAACCTCATGGGTGACTTTGAGGGGTTCAAGACTTCAGTGGAAGAAGTAACTGCAGATGTGGTGGAAGTAAGAAGATAACTAGAATAAGAAGTGGAGACTGAAGATGTGACCCTACTGCTGAAATATCATGATAAAACTTGAAAGGATGAGGAATTGCATCTTATGGATGAGCAAAGAAAATAGTTTCTTGAGATGGAAACTACTCCTGGTGAAGACGCTGTGAACATTGTTGAAATAACCATAAAGTATTTAGAATATTACATAAAAATAGTTGATAAAGCAGCAGCATGACTTGAGAGAACTGCCTACAATTTTGAAAAAAAATTACTGTGGGTAAAATGCTATCAAACAGCAATGAATGCTACAGAGAAATCTTTTGTGAAAATAAAAGTCCATTGTGCAGCAAACTTCACTGGTGTTGTATTTTAAGAAATTACCACAGCCACCTCATCCTTCAGCAACCACCACCATGCTCAGCCAGCAGCCAGCAGCATGAAAACAAGACCCTCCACCAGCAAAAAGATTATGATTGCTGAAGGCTCAGATGATTGTTAGCATTGTTTAGTAAGAAACAATTTTTTAATTAAGGTACATACATTTTTTTTTAGACCTAATGCTATTGTATACCTAATAGACTACAGTATAGTATAAACATAACTTTCATATGCACAGGGAAACAATTTGTCACTAACCTTATTGCACTATTTGCTTTATGGTGGTAGTCTGGAACTGAACTTGCAATATCTCCAAGGTATTCCTGTACAAGTATGGTGGGTTTTATTTCTGTAAGATAGATTTCCTGAAATGGAATTGTCATGCTAAAGGGTATGTACATTTTTAATTTTAATAGGTATTACAAAATTGTTTCCAGAAAGATAACAGTACTTTATATTTGAACAGCAATTTATCAGTGTTCTTTCCTCTGCATTATCACCAGGAAAGAATGTTAGCACTATTATTTTCTTTTCACAATCAAATGTGTGCAAAATGCTATCTCACTGTTACTATAATTTGCAGTATCTTGACTACTAACGTGCAATAAACTTCAGAAAACATTTATGTTAACACAGTTGTTGAAAGGTTATTTATTAAGGTGATTAAGGACAAGTCAGGAGAAATTCTCAATTGATGTTGACAAGAAAATTGCTTATCATTTAGTTGTCGATGTAAAACCTGCACATAAGTCCAAGATTTGGACTTTTAGTAAAAAGCCATAGCAAAATTACACATAAAGTGCATTTAATAGAAGTATGGAGAAAGTTTTATCTGGCTTTGGAGATCAGGAAGGGTTCCTAAATGAAGTGATAGATGAAATGGCATTTCTTAATCCTGTGCATATTTTAGAGCATATTTTATGTATCAATCTTATCTTCAGCTCTATTTTGCCTAAGTTATCAGAGGTAAGAATTAGAGGAAACAATATATGCCTGGTGGGTGAGTGGGAAAAGATAGACTTATTAGAAATTTCACCAAAAAATAGTGCATATAGATGATGGAGATAATTAGGTGTTTCAGTAGTATAGGAATTGGTCTTTGGGGATCAGGCTCAGAAAAAAAAATCTGTCATTTCTTATTTTTCCACCAAACACTGAGTGCTTTCCTTTAGAGGTAGTGAGGTGATTAACTGATTCTGAGTTTTTTCTCATTCTCAACTTTGTTGAGTTGTTGGTGTTAAGTTATGTTATAGTCACAGGGCACCAAATTGTCCATGAATCAGCATTGTTAAATTTATAATCCTAGACAGTTAATCCTAGGAGAGAGAAAAATATTGGAAAAACCAAAGCTTAAAAATCAAAAATACATTGAAGACTTCCATATCTGCAAATATTCACATATTTTTCAAAGCTTATAATGAAGAGTTGACACTTGGGATTTCTTCCTATATATCTTAGATGGAGTTATATTCCTTGGCTAGCCAAAATTCTTTCCTGATTCATTAATACACCAAGAAAATCACTTCATGCTTAATTTACACGATTTCATGTTTTAAAAACTACAATACACATATTCATTGTAGAATCAACTAAAAATCACTCAGTGTATGTGGAGATAATTTCCATATGATCAGGGAAATGAAAATGGCAATAACCTTATCTCTATTCCTCCAGGGAAGGAAATTGAATATAACATTTTAACCTTAAAAAAGACACATAGATTGAAAGCTTAGAAAAAAGCCAGTGATAGCTTTGGACAGTGGCAATACGTTGCCCAAATCAACCACTAGAACATGCACCAAAATTGTGCCTTCCTCTATTTTTATTACTTGATTAAATTATACAATCTTAGGATCACCAGAGTTTGATGACTAAAATTTTAAAGTATTAGCATGAATTTTTCCTTTCATTTTTAAGTTGTGTAATGTCAATTTTAAATGCAAAGCATTTAACTTGTATGCAAAAATCACTAAAATTACACAATTAGTACTTTGTGGCTTTTCCCCGGAGGGCACCTAGGGTTGGCCAAAAGAAAACAACATGAGCCAGACTTAAATGTTAAAAGGAGAAAGAGAGAATAGACCTAGGCCCGAAGCTAGCCAAGGGAGTGCTCCTGAGCACTAGGAAACTAGCAAGATGAATGCATACTCTTTTGTATTAGTCTGTTCTTACACTGCTATAAAGAAATACATGAGACTGTGTAATTTATAAAGAAAAGAGGTTTAAGTGGTTCATGGTTCCGCAGACTGCACAAGAAGCATGATGCTGGCATCTGCTCAGCTTCTGGGAAGGCCTCTGGAAACTCTGACTCGTGGCAGAAGGTGAAGGGGAAGCAGGCACGTCTTATATGGCAGAGCAGGAGCAAGAGAGTGAGGGGAGAGGTGCTGCATACTTTTAAAACAACTAGATCTGAAGATAACTAACTCACCCACTAACACAAGAACAGCACTGAGGGGATGGTGCTAATCCATTCGTGAGAACTCCACCCCCATGATCCAATCACCTCCCATCAGGCCCCACCTCCAATATTGGGATTATAATTCAACATGATATTCAGGTGGGGACACATATCCAAACCATATCACCCTCGAAAGTACGCAGAGGCCTTATTTCATGATATGAGGCATGCTCAAACCTTACTGTCATTGGACTGCCCTGCCCACCAGCTACTAGACCTGTACATTGCACCCTAGAAGGAGGGGTCTGAGGAAGTTAACTTAGGTATTTTACCAATCCACAGCAAACAAGTGACTTCCAAATATACTTAAACCTTTCCATTGAGGTGTGCTTGACACTAGAATTGTAGGTGGGTGGGCAAAAGACTCACCTCAACCAAGAGGCAGATTAAGGCTGGCCACCCACTAGACAGTCATTTGTGCTGCCAGCCTGGCCTGGGGATGGCTGCTGCCACCATGCCTCATGCTAAGATGTCATGGGGCATGCATGCCCAACTTCAACTCACCCTGCCCTTTCACCCAGGCTTCTGCAGGGGCCTGGGGGTAGCAGAGCCCAGGGAGGAAGGGATAATAGGCAGGGCACAGAGTTTCAGAGAGTGAGAGGGTGGCCAAGAACTGAACCTGTCTGGGGAAGGTGGCAGAAGGTAAGACTGCATGTGAGCCAAGACTCCGAGCCTCCAGTGCATGTCCCATTTGGCTTAACTCAAAAAGCAGAATTGTAATGATAAACTCATTTATAATATTGAAGACAGCAACTACAGAATATTAAACCCCAGGTGCAGGGTTTTCTGAATGTAAGATCCTCTACAACTTCACTGATCACATGGCTATGAAGCTGGTTCTTGCAGCAGGACTATGGAAGGTACATGTAACCGGGTGAGTAGGGTTGAAGAATGGATCCAGTTGTGGGCTACTGTAATGATTTGAATGACAGAACTGGGACGTGAGCAGTGCCAATGTGCATGAAAGGAAGAACGCCATTGGTGTGCTGTGGATAGAAATATTTGGAGACACAAAGATGAGAATATGCCAGTAAGTAGGTGGGGCAATGAGAAAGCCGAATGGCTCAGGAAAGTCAAAGGCAGTGTTTTCTTGGGTCAGTAAATGTGACACAGTAGCTTCTTCAGGATACCACACTAGTAGAGTCCAGTACTGTAAGATGAAAGGCAAAATGAAGTGAAAATGAGGTTAGAACACTTTAGAACAAGAGGAATACTTCTCAAAGGCATTCACTCTCTCACTTCTACTCTCTCTTATAGGTCTTCCCTTTTCCCTCTTTCAGTATAGCTACAGTCTCCATATACCATACTACTGGGAATGTATATGTAGTTCTATGGTTTGCTCGGTCATTTTGTGCTGAGCTATGGCAGATAATCGAGCTACCTGTTTATACTTTGGTATCATCCTTGGCCTATTTGCACACATATGTTGATACAGCCACTTCTATCTATATAATGAAACTTTTTAAGGACTCATTTTAGAAAAGACTCTCTTTGTCTTTCCTTCCTTTACCTATACCTCCAAAGTTCCTGGTTTTTATTCCTTTTTTTTTTTTGTGACTCCAAAGGTAAGGAGAAGATAAACCACAGCAGTATTTACCAAAGTTCTTTTTCTTTTTCTCTATCCCATTTCCTCCTCTAGAGTCACATTTCAGCTGCTCAGAAACTTTTCTGTTAAAGTTGTTGATGTATAATTTATACATAATTATAAGTATATCGTTTTATAAATTTAGACAGATGTATACACTATGTAATATCACACAATTATAAATACAGAACATTTTCACCACCCAGAAGGTTCCTTTATGTATTTGCCTGTATCCCCCACCCTTCCATCTTACGTAACCACTGATTTCTATTAACTAAAGATTAGATCTGCCAGTTCTAAATTTCATAAAAATAGAATCACACAGTATGTACTATTGTGTCTGGCTTCTTTTGCTTAAGATAGAGATTTTGATATTTACTTTTTTATCACTGAGTAATATTCCATTATAAGGGTACATGGCCAGGTGTGGTGGCTCATACCTATAGTCTCAGCACTTTGGGAGGCTGAGGTGGGAGGATGGCTTGAGCCCCAAAGTTCAAAACCAGCCTGGGCAACAAAGCAAGATCCCATGTCTACAAAAAATACAAAAAGAAAGAGTATGCAACTAATTTATTCATTCACTCATTGGTTGACATCATTTCCAAGTTATTGGCTATTATGAATAAAGCTGCAATGAACATTCATTTAAAAATATTTGCATGGACATGTGTTTTTGTTTCTTTTGGATAAATGCCTAGGAGTAGAGTAGCTATGTAACTAGGTAAATGTATATTTAAATTTATATGAAACTGCTAAACTGTTTTCCAAGGTGATTGTACCATTTTACACTCTAACCAGCACATATGATTGATCCAGTTGCTTCACATCTTTGACATTTGGTGTTGTCAATGTTTTCCATTTTAGCCAATTAAATTAGTAAGAAGTGTTATCCCAGAGAGTTTTTTTTATTTCCTCCTTCTGGATGACTGATAATGTTAAAAATATTTTCATGTGCTTTTTGTCCTTTTATAAAGTACCTGCCCAAATATTTCATCCATTTTAATTGGATTATCTTACTTTTTAATTACTAGAGTTTTTATGTTTTCTGGACAAAAGTCTATTATCAGATATATGTATAGTAAATATTTTCTTCTAATAGGTAGCTTGACTGTTCATTTCCTTAACTGTGTCTTTTGAGAAGCAGACCTTTTACATTTTGATGAAGGCCAACGTATCATTTTTACTTTTGTATGATTTCTCTAAGGGTAACAAAGTGCATCCTTAACTTATTAAAGTTTATTTACAGTCAATATCGTACCTCTTCATACCTGACCCTTCATAGTCTCACTTCCCAGTTCTCATTTAACACCTGACACATCCCACTTCCCTCTCCACTTCACAAATACAATATTCTTACAACAGTTTAATTACACGTACTCACCTCTTAACATTTGTGTTATTGTTGGCATATTTATTACTTCCACACACATTGCAAACCTCATCTTGCAGTGGTATTATTTTTACTTGAATCAGTCAGTTGTCTTTAATTAAAGACATTATGAGAAGAAAAATAAAACCTAGTATTTTATATTTACCCACTTATTTATAATTTCTGATATTCTTATTTCCTTTATGTAGATCCTATTTTCTATCTGGTATCATTTCTCTTTAACCTGATGAGACTCTGTTAGCATTCATTTTATTGCAAGTCTGCTGATAAAAATGCATCAGTTTTATTTATCTGAAAATATATTTTACCACCATACTTGAAAAATATTTTTGTTGGATATGGACATACTAACAGGTTTTATTTTTTCCCTTTAAGTACTTTACAGATGGTATATGCATCTTAAAGACGTCATAGTCTTCTGGCTTACACTGTTTATGACAGGAAGCCAGCATCTATTATTACAATTGTTTCTGCTATGTAATGGTGTTTTATATTTTGACTGCCTTCAAGATTTTCTCTTTATTTTTGGCTCAGTAATTTGATTATGATGCGATGAATTTTGGCTTATTTTTGGTTGGTTTTTTTTTGAGCAAATTGGATTCATAAGTCAATATTTTCCATCATATTGGGGAAATTTTTGACCATCACTTCTCCAATTTTTTCTGCTCTATTACTAGCCTCTTCTATTTCTGAGATTCTGATTACAAATATCCTGTATCTTTCAATGTCATTCCACAAGTCTCTGAGGCTCTGCTCATTTTTACCTATCTCTAGTCTTCATCTTTTCAGATAGAATATCTATTGTTCCATCTTCGAGATTACCGACTCGTTAGTCTGCAATCTTCAAACTGAAATCTGATGTTAAGCCCATGTATTGAATTATTTATTTCAGTTATTGTACTTTTCACTCTTAGAAATTCCATTTTTTACATTTTTGCTTTTACTGTTAATATTCCTTGCCTCTTGACTCATTAAGATCATGTATTCCTTTAATTATTTTAATACATTTTCATTTAGTTCTTTGAACATTTTTATAATAGCTGCTTTAAAGTCTTTTGTCTGCCAAATCCAAAGTCTGGATCACCAATGGGTCAGTTTCTATAAACTTTTATTTTCACTTGACTATGTGTCACATTTTCCTATATTTTTGCATGTGTACTATTTTTTTAAAATTGTACTTGACATTGTTGATGATATATTTTAAACACTTTAGACTGTGTAATCTTTACCTGGAAAGTGTTTATTTTTTCTTAATTACTAGCCAATCATCTTCAACTTGGGTTAGATTAGGTTTACATTTTGGTAGGTAAGATCTATGGAAATTCCAGTGTTTTCCCAGATCCTCCTACTTAATGAAACCCAACTTCCAAACTTTGTATCCCTCAAAAATTTTGTCAGGGTTTGGTTTTAGTCTTCATTAAGGTAGATCTAGAGTCAGCCATATTGTGGTTCTTAATCTTAAGGCACATCCTTTCTGGTGTCTCGGTTGGGTGGTATAGATATGTTAATGAAAACTTTATACTCTAGCTAGGTCAGACTCAATATTTCCCAGTGCTCATTGACCTCTAGACTCTCTTCCTTTCTCAAATTCATAGTAGCTTCTCTCTAGTAAGCATCATGCACTCTCACCCAACACTTGCAGAGGCCAGCCAAGAAATCACGCAGTACGTTTCCTCAGAGTTTTGGGTGCCTTCTCTATGTGCAGCTCCTTTCTCTTCAGTATTCTGTCCTGCAGATTCCAGCCACTTCAGCTTCCCTGAACTCTCACTTCTGCTTCCTCAGTTCAATGAAATTTCTATGCCCTGCTCGATTCCAGTCCTTTGCACCATGCTTGAGATATTGTCCTCAAGCAGAGAGCTATCTGTTTTTTAAATTCTGTGAACTGTTTCTTTATATATTTTGTACAGTTTTATGGTTGCTTATGATGGGGAGGCAAACCTAATACCAGTTACTCTATCATGGTTAAAAACCTAATTATTTTTTTCAACTCCACTCTCACTGTTGATTGCTTGTAATCACCATGCCCCTGGCTAGAATCACGGGGTGTAATCCTGGCCTTTCAAGTCATTCATTTTTAGTATACTTATTATCACTTAAGAAAATTACATTTATAAGATCAGAATTAGTGAACTGTTAGTAAGGAAACAGTGTTAGTTATACTAAATATAGCACCATGAAAGGTTTATCATTTGCATTGCCATTTCAAGAGTTATTTTTAAGATTGGTTACTTGTTATTCAGTGTGCCTCCCATTTCCCTTTACATCAATGAGCTTTCTATTTTTTCATAAAGTTAATGCTTATTAAACTTTTACTGTGATACACACACACACACACACAGATTTTACTGTGTACTGTGAATACAGAAATCAAATGCAGTCCCTCATGAAATTTATTGTCTAGTGAGAGAGGCAGACAAATAAACAAATAATTAATACAATGCCCAAATTGTTGAGATACATAGTACATCTGGGAAACTGACAAATAGGGATGTGTTGATATCTTTATTACTGATCTGTTATAAATTATCTATTAATTTGATTATTATTCAACATCTTATTTTTCCATCAGCTCATGCTCAAACTTTTGCCTCATTCAAAAATCCTCTTTGGTATTACTGGACCATCTACAAAATTAGTCCCTTTAACTGTTGGTACTTTGGGTAATACAATGTAAACTTTTTCAGATATAGTGCTTTAGACTCAAATATAAATTAACTGAGTTTAAGTAGGTGTTTTGATCAGACCTTATAAATATTCAATTACCTTAGTAAAAAACTGAAATACAATTTTATTGCTTCTTTTCCTATGTAGAAAAAATAAGTCATTTAAACGTTCAATAGACAGTACTTTTTATGATTAATCCACAATTTAATATACTACAGTTGGCTGCTACCAAATGTATGGTGAGACCGAAGAGATTGAGGAAAAACATATAAAACACCTAGATCCCTCTTTATTGAAAGGCTAAGGGTCGGAATAATTTTATTTGATAGGTTAAGTGCTGACCTATAAAAGGAGAAAATAGGCCAGGGAAGAAAGGATAAGCCTGGTGGAAAGAAGTTAAAGTATGGCTGCTTTGGAGTTATAAAACTCCTAAACCTGATCAAAGAGAGGGAGGCCAAAGGGGTTCTTTCATGTGCTCGAAAGGATGTTTCAGAACATCCTCATGAAAAATAAGCAATGATTTCTATTTAACTGCGAACTGGATTTCCCAGGCTTTTTCTGTTCTTTTATTCCAGCCTTAGTAGTTTAATCAGGTTTACGAAGAGAGAGAAGAGCTTGTTAAAAATCCTGCTTTGGCTTTTCTCCTTTTTCTTCTTTCTTGCACACAGTTCAAAATCAACCAACAAATGAAAAACCTGCATGGTACTATCTCAGCTCATTAATGTGAAGGGAAATGGGAAGTATACTGAGTAACGAATAAGTAACCAATCTTAGAAATAACTGCTAATTGATGAAGTATTAAACAGCAGTGCAAATGATGGACCTTTCATGGTGCTATATTTAGTATGATTGAAATTCATCCATAAAAGCTTCATTTTAGAGGAGATGGGAAAATTGAGCTTTCGATTAGTAAAAAGTGGATTTTCAAAAATAAAGAGGAAAAATATGCAATATACCTAAAGATGGTACGACTAAAATCTTAGTGATAGTGTATTTGTTTCACTTGTTTTTCTGAATTTTTAGCTCAGAGCAGTCAAGTTCTCAATGCATTGAACAGAAAAATTGCATT
The DNA here is from genome assembly GCF_006542625.1 of Nomascus leucogenys. NCBI lineage: Eukaryota > Metazoa > Chordata > Mammalia > Primates > Hylobatidae > Nomascus > Nomascus leucogenys. The sequence goes on from NC_044406.1 coordinate 123,889,101, forward strand.
AGCTCAGTAGCAAAAATTTAGCCTCTGTGAAAAAAAATTACTGATAGTTTCTTGGTCCATGTGGGATGGGGTAACAGAAGAGGGAAAGGTCTTCTCTATTTTGATGGCTAAATTTCAATGTAAACAAAATTAGTATACTAGTTTTTGGGCAGAGCTGCAAATATTTTTAGAAATAGTATGAGTGACTGCTTAACCAAAATTTCAAAGACTTTTTAGATATAAATCACTGTATGGTCTTTTGTTTTGAGATTGATTCTGTGTGAAAACTTGTGACGTGGAGCCAAAATTCTTGGTTTCAAATCACATCTCTCCAATTTGTCGACTTAATCTCTCTGTGCCTCAGTTTATTCACTTTTTAAGTGGGCAGGGAATTATAGCGTCCTTTCAATGTTGTAATAATTTAATGAAATTATGTATGTAATATGTCTAAGACAGCTTAGAGCATAAAAGTAGGTGATGAGTACGTGGCAGTTATGTTATTCACCAAAATGGAAATTCCACGAGGGCATAAACTGTGTTATTCATAATTTTATACCCAATATCTTTTTAAGTGCCAGGCACATGGTAAACACACAATAAATAAATAAATGTTAAATGAATAAATTCCAGTTCCACACTCTTTAAACATATATAGAAATTGGTCATATCAACGATGGTTTTGGCTTTTGTTGATGAATTCTCATAGAAAGCAACCAATGTAGTCAACAAAACAGTCCCAAGTAGGTTACCTCTAGCTCTGCTCCTATGTAATGTAGATGCTTGAATTATAAGGCCTAATCACTAGAAGGTAGAGAGCTAGCAATCTGGCTCTCTTACAACATACCAGTTTCAATAAATGAAAGGCATACGGTTTTGGTTTTAATATTTTGCTGTTTCTTTAAATTATTCCATCATATCAGTGACACATGATAATTTCCCCAATAGGTAGTGGGTCTCTAAAAACATTCTTCCTGGATCCCATGATTTAATCTATGTTGGTTCAAAACTACTGGATACAGCAGAAATATTCATTGATTTTCATCTAATTTATCCTTTTTCTTTTGTTAAAGTGTTAACATGTCCCCTTGATCCTCATTGATATGATTTTAAAAGTACCCATAAATATATTTATACTGATCTAATTCCTTGCATTTTTTGATCCTTTTCTTTGTTGAAATGAATCCTCTGGAAGTATACAAATGTAAATGAAAAATTCATAATTTACCAATAGTAAAATAAATATCAAAATGAAGGGAAAAAGGATAACTGTAAGATGGTATTAAATTCTAATTGCACTAAACTATAGCAAAGAGCTATTCTGAATGGGAGCAGAGATAATCAGCAATCCTTCAGTACATGCACGTTGTGTGAGCAAGTGTACTCTGGCTATGCAATGAGAACCTGCCAGTTTTGAGCCTTTGAAGATTACCTTGATGATAACGTATGGATTTTGTCCAAAATTCATGGCATTCTTATGAAAGTTATGAAAGGGTTTTCTTTTTGAGTATGCTTTCAAACCCTGTGATAAAATAAATACTTTAGTATTTCTGCTATATTTGCATATCTGTAACTTATTAACAAAAATGTCTGTTTATCTTTCTTATTATGAAATTAACCTCTTTTAATTGAGAGACTAAGTATTGCAGTGGATAAAAAGACAGGTGTTAGAGTCAGGAAACAGGTTGGATTAGACCTCAAATCAGAATCTCTATCAGTTACATATGACCTTCAACAAATCCCTTTGTTTTTCTGTAACTCAATTTCTTCATCTATAAAATAGGAAAAAATAACACCCAGATAATACAACTCTAAATTGTTTTTTTTTAACATTATTTTAAGATTTATTATTCAAAAGTCCATTAAAACAAATTCCTCACTGAATTCTTTGCTATGCCAAAAGCTTGTCCACTGGGATAAATATATCTTCTCTTTAGTCACATCATGTGGCTATAAATTTATATTTATATTTTAATATTATATTCTTTATTTTCCTTTTCCCCCTAGTTATGAGAAAACTCAGAATCAAATTCAGTTCCTCATCCTAGCATGTGTGTCAATTCATTCATTTGTTCAATAATGAAAACAAAATCAATAATTACATCTAGATGTATAGATATAGATATAGCTACATCTATCTAAATTGTTTTCTTAAATGTTAAATTCTCTTTCTTTTCCATTTTCAATCTATTATACAAAATAAGAAACAGAGAGAGGGGAAAGTTTCAGATATTTTTGATCTTTAGGTATACAGACTTTTATTTATTTATTTATTTATTTTATTTTTATTTTTTATTTTTTACTATTTTGAGTGAATATATTTTTTGGAATACTAATTTCAAGACATTACCATAGTTTAAAATTTCTTTTTTTCATTGCTTTTTTTAATTATTATTATACTTTAAGTTTTAGGGTACATGTGCACAACGTGCAGGTTTGTTACATATGTATACATGTGCCATGTTGGTGTGCTGCACCCATTAACTCATCATTTAGCATTAGGTATATTTATTTTATAAATTACTAGTCAATATAATTAATCACATTTCACTATAGAATAGTAAAGAAAATCCTGAGCATTTTCACTGCATTTTACAAAAAGAACAATACACTTACTTAAAATATTTGCCAAAATGATGAAATGTTTTTTTAGAGTACAACATAAGTAATATACTCAAGTAGCTTTCAGGGAGCAGAAAATCTAGCTGTGTCACTTGATTTAAAGAATTGTAGCTATATTATTTTAGATTAGAAGTGTGGTGGCTAGGACTGCCTCCTATCTTTCAAAGCTATGCAGTCTGTGTTTAAGGGCAGTGGAATGACTAATCTCATTTAGATAGGCACAAAGATGCCTGCCAATCAGTGACCCAAGCTTTTCTGCAGAACAATACAATTGGAGAAACTGACCTCTTTCACTTCAGGCTGCATTAAGAACTAGAGGCAAATATGGAACTATTAAATGTATAAATGAGTTTAGACCAAATTGGGGGAAAAAAGGCAAAAATCAAAAAGGCAAAAAATAACTAGAAAATTGGTACCTCTTATGCATGTAAATAAGTTCATTTTTAATGGTTTTATTGAGACATAATTCACATACCATAAAATTCACTAATACAAAGTGGACACTACAATGGGTTTTAGTATATCCACAGTGTAGTGTAACCACAGCATTATCCATAATTTGACATTTTTTGTTATCCTAAAGAAAAACCCTGTGCTCATTAAAGAATCAAACTCCATTCTCCCCTTCCCCAGCCCCTGGAAATCACTAATCTTCTTTTTGTCTCTGTGAAGTTGCCTATTATGGACATTTCATAGAAATGCAATTATACAATATATAGCGTCTTGTATCTGACTTCTTTCATTTAGCACAGTGATTTCAAGTTTCATCTAGGTTATAGCATGTATCAGTACATTATTCCATTTTATTCATTTGTACAGATACGTCAAGTTTTGTTTGTCCATTTGTGTTCTGATGGACATCTGGGTTGTTTCCACTTTTAAGCTGTTATGAATAACGCTTCCACGAACATTCATTTATACATTTTTATGTGGCCATATGTTTTCATTTCTCTTGCATGTAAACTTAGCACTGGAATTCCTGGGTCACTTGATAACTGTTGAGTTGTAAGAATTCTTCATATATTCTGAGAATAAATCTCTTATCAGTTGTATATTTGTTAATACTTTATCCCATTCTGGGTGGGTTATTTTCTCACTTTCTTGATGATATCTTTTGGTACATAACTTATAATTTTGATGAAGTCCTACTTATCTATTTTTTTTTATTTGTTCCCTGTGCTTTGGTGTCGTATCCAAGACTGTTGCCTAAGCCAAGGTTATATGACTTACTCCTATGTTTTCTTCTAAGAATTGTAGAGTTTTAGCTGTTGCATGTAGGTAAATGATAGATTTTGAATTAATTTTTGTATATGGTGTAAGGTACTTGTCCAACTTCGTTCTTCTGCATGTGAGTATCCAGTTGTCTCAGAACCATTTGGCACCACTTGTTGAAAACATAATTTTTCTTTCATTGAATGGTCTTGACACGATTATCAAAAATCAATTGATCATAGAAGTATAGGCTTTTAAAAAGAATGAGATCATGTCCTTTGCAGGAACATGGGGATGGAAGTGGAGGCCATTATCCTTAGCAAACTAATGCAGGAACAGAAAACCAAATACCGCATGTTCTCACTTATAAGTGGGAGCTAAATAATGAGAACCAATGGGCACAAGGATGGGAACAACAGACACTGGTGCCTACTTGAGGGTGTAGGATGGGAAGAGGGAGAGGATTGGTAAAAATAACTATCAGGTACTATGCTTAGTACCTGGGTGACGAAATGGTCTGTGCATCAAACCCACATGACACGAGTTTGCCTCTAATAACAAACATGTGCATGTACTCCTGAACCTAAAATAAAAGTTAAAACAAAGGAAAGAAATATGGATTTATTTCTAGACTCTCAATTCTATTTTATCGATCTATATGTTTACACTTAGACCAGTACCACTGTAGATTTGTTGTAAGTTTTTCAAGATTGTTTTGCTTATTCTGCATCCTTTGAATTTCCTTATGAATTTTAGGATCAACGTATTAATCTCTGCAAAAAAAGTTGGGATTGCATTGAATCTGTAGATCAACCCGGGAAGTACTGCCACCTTAATAATATTAGGCTTCCAACCTATGAACACAAGATGCTTTCCATTTATTTAGCTCTCCTTTAATTTCTTTGAACAAGATGTAACTTAATTTTGTAGGATGAAAATTTTTATGGGATGTTCTTTGGCTGTCATCCATCTCCTATTACACCATGACACCTCATAGTGGCATCCATATTGTCTCATGCTTTAGATCTTTTCATGGGTAATTATAGGCTTGGTGTTCAAACAGATCTGGATTTAAAACCAACTCTGTCGTTTATGGTCTGTGGGACCATTTAAAAATCCATTAATTTTTCTGTGCTTTGTTGCTCTCTTATTTAAAATAGAGAAAATATCTGCTTCAGGATTACTGTAAGGAATCAATAAGTATTGGAAAGTGTCTGCATGGTTTCTGGCACACAATGGTCATTCAATAATTGCTACTCTCCTTCTTAATCCTTGCTCACATCAAAATAGATCTTAAGATGAGTGCCAATGGATAATGGGGAAACCAATCAATCACTGGTACTGTGCTACCTTCTTAGGTAGTAGATGTATTAACTTTCTTAAAAATAATAGACATTTCAATAAATATTTTGGGGAGATTTTAGGACATGTGCCTTTTAAATCACACACTACAGGCCACTCCCTCATAATAGTATTTAGCATTTACCACATAAATTATTCTGTGAGGAATTATAGATATGTGTAAGGTATAAATAGCTCTGCCTAAAGGTACAGATATTGGAGTTGGTAGGACAAAAAAATAAGCAAATAATTGATAGCTGTCATAAAGGCAATAGTTGACAGCATTTTCTCAAAAAGATTGTCCAAAATAAGTGATATGAGGCTTTAGAGAAAGAAAAGGTCAAATGTAGACTGGACTGGTCCACAAGGCTTTTTGTAAATAAGGTAAATTTAGCCTTGGGGTTGAACAGCCTTAGATAAGAAGAGAAATGGGAGAAGAGAGAATGGCATGAATAAAGGCAGTGTGTCAATGGAGGTTATATGATTGTAGGTTAGGAGATTGACTCCTGGTTAAAAACCTTTGTGATTATACAGGCCTACCCATACACAATTACAGGTTTCACCTGGCAGGCCTCATGGAGAAAAGCTGCCCTTCCCACACCAGACACAGTTCACAGCCAATTAACTAAAGTTTTTGAGGGGAGCTGCAGTGAAGGCATCCCCTGGCCAGTCATGTTCTTCACGTATTTGCATTCATAGCACCAGTGCCACAACGTGGATGGAACTGGAGGACATCATGTTAAGTGAAACAAACCAGGCACAGAAAGTCAAACTTTGCATTTTCTCACTCATTTGTGGGAGCTAAAAATTAAAACAATTGAACTAATGGAGAAAAAGAGTAAAATGTTGGTTGCCAAAGGCTGGGAAAGATAGTGGGGTGGGGAGGGGAAGTTAGGATAGTTAATGGGTACAAAAATACAGTTAAATAGAATTAATAAGTTCTAGTATTTGATAACCTTCATTCTTAAATGTGTTTACCTGAGATTTGGGCAGAGGTCTTCTTCAGGTGCCTCTGCCAAGGCTTCATTATAGAGGGAGGAGGGGGAAACCTTAAAGATAACTTTTATTTCACTATGACTCAGTAACCAGTACTTTTCTACTCCAAGCCCACCCAACCCCAACCACCCCCAACTACCTCAGAGTCCATAAAACTCTAGGAGTCTTTTGTCTAGACTGAGATGACCCCCAAGTCTGTGCTGGTCAACCTGATGCTCGACTGGTGCATCTTTTCATGGAGACAAATAAATTAGGGTGAGTTAGCACTTCATTTTCTTAGGTTTTGACCTCTTACTTATAATTTTGCAGTAAATGATTACAAGCTTAACTCTTATTTTTGACTTGTTTTAATCAACTACTCCAACACCTGGCAGCTCAGCAATCTCTCAAAGCTCAGTTTAACTCCTAACAGTAGGTAAGAGCAACTTAGCTCTGTCTAAATATGCAAAAGAGAAAATTTATTGGAAGGGCATGAGACACAGTAGACAATTGAAGGAAAAGCCAAAGAACCAAGCTTTAGAAAAGACAGGAGGCAAAGAATGCTAAGGCAGTAGGATCTAACAAACAACATTCCAGGAATCACTTTCTAAATTAATTAAGTCTAATTCTTGTGTTTAGTACGTGTGTAGCTCCATTCTGAGGGAAAGTTCCAGACAAAGGGAGCTTGGCTTAATTAGGACCACATTTCTACTTTGGGCTCCTTATTTGATAATCCACAAAGGTTGTATCCAATGCGGGTTAGGTATTTCCTCAGAGAAAAATTTGCTGCCAGACGAAGATAATTGGATACTGGTAGACAAAAAAGACAAGTGTATTGTAAGGAAGCACAAGTTGTCTTTGAAGGACAGTATAGATTTCAGTTTCTCAGGACTGTTGGGTTCATGTAGAAGAGTAGAAGGGGATAGAACATAAATATCAGGGGCTTACTGTGGGACATCATAAAAGTCAGACTAAGAATTTTGTTATTTATCCTATAGCCACTGGGAGCCTTAAATCAAAAACATTTTGTCATTCGAGCAACATGATAAAAATAATAATGTAGGAAGATTGCCTTGGTAACATAAGGATGAAACTGAAAGGAAGAGCGAACAAGGCAGGAGGTTACCATAAGAGTGCAAGCATGAGATATTAGCTTCCAGAAGGATGATAAGTGGAAAGAAATTGCCAGAAATTGTAAAGGTAGATTTTCATAATTGACTGGTTGAATGAGGGGTAGGGAAGTCAAAGATGAAGACTGACCAACAGACAGATTGGGTAGTGAAGAGGAATACCTTAAAAGAGAAAAAGGCTTCAGTTTCTCCATCTGTACAATAAAGAGGTAAGACTAGATTTCTAAGGTGACTTCTAGGTTTCAATTTTTATGATTATATGAGTTTTAAACGACTTTACTGAGGAATAATTGAGATGCAAAAATGGCACATACTTAATTGATACTACTTAACGAATTGTGACATATTCATACACCCTGAAACCATCACCACAATCATGATAATAAACATATCCATCACCTCCAAAAATTTTCTCATGCTCCTGATGCTCCTCTGTTTTTATTTTATTTTTGCAGGAAGAACACTTACTAAAGCCCTCAACTGAGCTGAAACCCTTAATAACTTTTTAAAATGCACAATAAAGTATTGTTAACTATACGCACTATGTTGTACAGAAGATCTATAGAACTTCTTCATATTACATAACTGAAACTTTATACCCATTGAACAACAACTCCCCATTTCCCTCTCTTCCCAGCCCGTGGCAACTACTACTATCTATCAGTTTGACTATTTTAGATACTGCATATATGTGGAATCACATAGGATTTGTCCTTTTGTTGCTGGCTTATTTCAGTTAGCATAATGCCCTCAAGGTTAATCCATGTTGTCACATATGGCAAGATTTTCTTCTTTTTAAAGATTAAATCATACTCCATTGTAAATATACACTACTGTTTTATATACATTCATCTGTCAATTGACATTTAAGTTGTTTTCATATCTTGGCTTTTGTGAGTGATGCTATGTGAATATGAGAGTGCAGATACTTCTTCGCAATTCTAATTTCATTTTTTTGGATATATGCCTAGAAGTTGAATTTCTGGATCATAAATTACATTTGAATTTTTTTTGAGAAAACTCCATACTATTTTCCATAGTGGTTGCATCATTTTACATCCCTACCAACAATGTACATGGGTTTCAATTTCTTCACATCCTTGCGAACACTTCTTTTTGTTGTTTTCATAGTAGCCATCTTAATTTGTACAGGATGATATCTCATTGTGATTTTTATTTGGACCTCACTGATAATGAGTAATGTTCGGCACCTTTTGATATACCTGTTGGCCATTTGTGTCTTCTTTGAAGAAATGTCTATTCAAGTCCTTTGCCCACTTTTTTTTAAATTGGGTTATTTGGTTTTTGTTTTTGCTATTAAATTGTATGTTATATCTTATAGTTGTACCTCATATATTTTAGATACTGATCCCTTATGAGATATTGGTTTGCAAATATTTTATCCCTTTCTAAAGGTTGCTTTTTCATTCTGTTGACTATTTGCTGTGCTGAAGGTATTTATTTTGATACAGTCCCATATACCTATTTTTTCTTTGTTTTCCTGTGCTTTTGGTGTCATATCCAAGAAATCTGGTTTAATGCTGCTGGCATAGCTCTGTGAAATTTAGAGAAGACGCCAGGTGTGGTGGCTCATGCCTGTAATCCCAGCACTTTGGGAGGCCAAGGCAGGTGGATCACGAGGTCAGCAGTTTGAGACCAACCTGAGCAACATGGTGAAACCCCGTCTCTACTAAAAATACAAAAAAAATTAGCTGGGTGTGGTGGCAGGTGCCTGTAATCCCAGTGACTTGGGAGGCTGGGGCAGGAGAATCACTTGAAATCAGAAGGCGGAGGTTGCAGTGAGCTGAGATTGCGCCACTGCACTCTAGCCTGGGCAATAAGAGCAAAACTCCATCTCAAAAAAAAAAAAAAAAATGCTTAGGGAAGGCACATAATGCTAAAACTTCTTCCCCAGGAGAGAGAGATTGAGAGAAGAGTAAAGCATGTATTCACTATTTTGGCCTTTCAGTGCACTGTTATAAGGAAAAGGAATGGATGGTTTACTGCAGCAAGCACAGCTCTATGAGATTGGGAAAAGGTGCAGAATACTGAGACTTCTCCCCCATGATGGAGGGAGAAGACTGGAAAGTGCACATTCATTAAAAAGGTTTTAAAGGCTTCCAAAATATGTAGTCAGGCTGATCAGTGAAGGTCTTTCCCTGTCAAAGACAGTCTGTAAAATTGGGAGAGGTCCCTGTTTTTTCAAATGAATGAACACCAACACTAAACTACAAGAAACACAAAGAATCAAGAAAATATAACACCAAAGCAAAAAGTAAATCTATAAAATGTGACCATAAAGAAATAGACATCTGTGAATTTCTTGATAAAGAATTCACAATAATAGTCTTAAAGAAGATCAGTGAATGATACGGTTTGGCTCTGTGTCCCCATCCAAATCTCATCTTGAATTATACTCCCATAATTCCCACATGTTGTGGAAAGGACCCAGTGGGAGATAATTGAATCATGGGATCATTTCCCACATACTGTTCTCGTGGTAGTGAATAAGTCTCACAAGATCTGTTGGTTTGATAAGGGGAAACTTGTTTTGCTTGGCTTTTATTTTCTCTCTTTGCCTGCTGATATCCATGTAATATGTGACTTGCTCCTCTTTGCCTTCTGCCATGATTATGAGGCTTCCCCAGCCATGTGGAGCTGTAGGTCCAATTAAACCTCTTTCTTTCATAAATTGTCCAGTATTGGGTTGTCTTTATCAGCAGTGTGAAAATGGACTAATACAGTAAATTGGTACAGTAGAGTGGGGTGTTGCTGGAAAGATACCTGAAAATGTGGAAGCGACTTTGGAACTGGATAACATGCAGAGATTGGAACAGTTTGGAGGGCTCAGAAGAAGAAAAGAAAATGTGGGAAAGCATGCAACCTCCTAGAGATTTGTTGAATGGCTTTGCCCAAAATGCTGATAGTGATATGGACAATGAAACTCAGGTTTAGGTGGTCTCAGATAGAGATGAGGAAGTTATTGGGAACTGGAGCAAAGGTGACTGTTGTTATGTTTTAGCAAAAAGACTGGTGGCATTTTCCCCTGCCCTAGAGATTTGTGGAATGTTGAACTTGAGAGAGATGATTTAGGGTATCTGGCAAAAGAAGTTTTTAGCAGCAAAGCATTCAAGAGGTGGCTTGGATGCTGTTAAAGACATTTCATTTTATATGTGAAGCAGAGCATAAAAGTTTGGAAAATTTGCAGCCTGACAATGTGATAGAAAAGAAAAACCCATTTTCTAAGGAGAAATTCAAGCTAGCTGCAGAAATTTGCATAAGTAATGAGAAGCCAAATGTTAATCCCCAAGACAATGGGGAAAATGTCTCCAGAGCATGTCAGAGGTCTTCATGGCAGCCCCTCCCATCACAGGCCCAGAGGCGTAGGAGGGAAAAACAGTTTCTTGGGTCAAGCCCAGGGTCCCCGTGGTGTGTGCAGTCTAGGGACTTGTCCTGCATCCAAGCCACTCCAGCCATGACTAAAAGGGGCCAAGATAAAGCTTGGGCTGTTGCTTCAAAGGGTGGAAACCCCAAGCCTTGGCAGATTCCACATGGTGTTTAGCCTGCAGGTGCACAGAAGTCAAGAATTGAGGTTTAGGAACCTCTGCCTAGATTTCAGATGTATGGGAATGCCTGAACATCCAGGCAAAAGTTTGCTGCAGGGGTGGGGCCCTCATGGAGAACCTCTGCTAGGGCAGTGAAGAAGGGGAATGTGGGATTGAAGCCCCCACACAGAGTCCCTACTGTGGCACTGCCTAGTGGAGCTGTGAGAAGAAGGCCATTTTCTTCCAGAGCCCAGAATGGTAGATCCACCAACAGTTTGTATCATGCACCTGGAAAAGCTGCAGCCACTCAACATCAGCCCATGAAAGCAGCCAGGAAGGGGTCTATATCCTGCAAAGCCAGAGGGGCAAAGTTGCCCAAGACCATGGGAAGCCACCTCTTGCATCAGTGTGACCTGGATGTGAGACACAGAGTCAAAGGAGATCATTTTGGAGCTTTAAGATTTGACTGCCCTGCTGGATTTCAAATTTACATGGGGCCTGTAGCCCTTTATTTTGGCCAGTGTCTCCTATTTGGAATGGCTTTATTTATCCATTGCCTATATCCCCATTATATCTAGAAAGTAAATAACTTGCTTTTGATTTTACAGGCTTATAGGTGGAATGGACTTGCCTTGTCTCAGGTGAAATTTTGGACTGTGAACTTTTAATTCTGAAATGAGTTGAGACTTTGGGAGACTGTCAGGAAGGCATGATTGGTTTTCAAATGTGATGATATGAGATTTGGGAGGGGCCAGGGACAGAATGATATGGTTTGGCCTGTGTCCCCACCCAAGTCTCATCTTGAATTTTATCTCCCAGAACTCCCACGTGTTGTTGGAGGGACCTGGTGGGAGATAATTGAATCATGGGGGTGGTTTCCTTCATACCATTCTTGTGGTAGTCAATAAGTTTCATAAGATCTGTTGGTTTGACAAGGGGAAACTTTTGCTTGGCTTTCATTCTCTCTCTTTGCCTGCTGCCATCCACGGAAGACGTGGCTTGTTCTTCCTTGTCTTCCGCCATGATTGTGAGACTTCCTCAGCCACATGGAACTGTAAGTCACCCAGTTTCAGGTATGTCGTTATCAACAGCATGAATATGGACTAACACAGTGAGTTTCAAGGGAACAAAAATAGACAACTAAGTGAATTCAGTAAAATGATTCATAAACAAAAGAAGAATATTAACAAAAAGATAAGAAACCATAAAAAGAACTGAATAGAAAAACTGAAGCTGAAGAATACAATAACTGAACAAAAAAAATTCACTAGAAGGATTCAACAACAGACACATCAAGAAGAAGAAACAGTAAATCTGAAGGCAGGTCATTTGAAATTATCTAGTCAGAGGAACAAAAAGAAAAACAGAATGAAAAAGAGTGAGGAATGCCTAAGGGACTAGGGGACACCTTCAAGTGAACCAATATGGAAGTTCCAGAAGGAGAAGAGAAAGAAAGGGGAAGAAAGCTTATTTTAAAAAACAATGACTGAAAACTTTCCAAATCTGGGGGGAGGGAAGGATGGGAATGGAGATCCAGATTAATGAAGCCCTAAGAATCCCAAAGAGAATGAATTCAAAGTAGTCTGCCTCAAAACACATTATAATCACATTGTCAAAGAGAATCTTGAAAAGAAGCAAGAGAAAAGTGACTCATCACATAAATGGAGCCTCCATAAGACTGTTGGCAGATTTCTTAGCAGCGCCTTTGCTGGCCAGAAGGAAGTGGAATGATATATTCAAAGTGCTGAAAGAACAATTTGCCAACCACAACATTATACACAGTAAAACTGTCCTTCAAAAATGAGGAAGAGATAGAGCTTAGGGAATTCATCACCACTAGGCCTTCCTTACAAGAAATGCTAAAGGAACCTACCTCTTCAAGTTGAAATGAAAGGATGCTGAACAGCAACATGAAAGCATATGAAGTATAAAACTCACTAATAAAGGTAAATACATAGACAAACATAGACTGTAGTACTGTATTGATGGTGTGTAAATCACTGTATTTTAGTATAAAAGTCTTTAAAAAGTATTAATAATAACTTTATAAAAATTTGTTAATTGATATGCTGGATAAATGATGAAAACTGTGAAATCAATAATATAAATTGTGTGTTGGAGAGGTGTAAAATTGTGGAGTTTTTGTATGTGGTTGAAGTTAAGTTGTTATCAGCTTAAAATAGACTGTTACAGGATGTTTTATGTAAGCCTCACAGTAATCACAAAGAAAATACCTTAGCAGATACACAAAAGAAAAAGAGAAAGGAAGAGAAAGGAATCAAAACATACCATGACAAAAAATCAGTGAAACAGTCACCAAAAAAGACAGCAAGAGAGGAAAAGAGCAACAAAATAACTACAAAATGAGCAGAAGGAAATTAATAAAATGGCAATAGTAAGTCATTTTCTATCAATAATTATTTTAAACATATATGGATTAACTCCCTCAATCAAAATACATAGAGTGGCTGAATAGTTCAAAAAACACTATCCAACTGTGTGCTGTCTACAAGAAACTCACTTTAGACTTATGAGTTTCATTTGATTTGATCTAGAAGTATGCTAGGCCTGTGGCATGCATCGTTTAAACATATATGCCCATTCTTTGGGTCTAGTGCTGGAGCTGTTATTAACCCACTCATTTTGCTTTGTGCCACTATTAGGCCATTCTCACTCTGCTAATAAAGACATACCCAAGACTGGGTAATTTATGAAAGAAAGAGATTTAATTGACTCACTGTTCCACATGGCTCTGGAGGCCTCACAATCATTGTGGAAGGTGAATGAGGAGAAAAGGCACGTCTTACATGGTGACAGACAAGAGAGCATATGCAGGGTAATTCCCCTTTATAAAACCATCAGATCTTCTGAGACTTATTCACTATCATGTGAACAGCATGGGAAAAACATGCCCCCATGATTCAGTTACCTCCCACCAGGTGTCTCCCATGACACATGGGAATTATGGAAGCTACAATTCAAGATGAGATTGGGTGGGGACACAGCCAAACCATATCAGTGCCCCTAGACCTTTTTTGGTCAAAAAAAGGTTAATGCTTTTCCTTACCATCCTACAGGAATAAATACACATTTCTTTACATTTAACCCTTTACGGTTAGAGTACTCTTCACATCTGAATCTACTATGCATTTCACCCTGTGAGGTAGGCAGTGCAATAATATATTTATTTCATTGATGAGGAAACTGGGGCATAACAAGATGAAGTGAATTTCCCAAGGACACATAGATAAAAGGTGAAGCTAAAACTAGGATTCAGTTGTTCTGATTCCTAGTCTAGGACTGTTATATTATACTAAACTGTATAAAGCAGTTATAGCCTCTGAATGAATTTAGATTTCATATGAATAACTTAGGTGAAAATGTGCTACGGTAGATGACTATATTGGAAGTATTTGAGTCCTCAAAAATCATATAGCTACATTTATTTCCAAAATCTAGAATATAAACAGAAAAAGTAGATATGTGTGTGTTGCAGAATGGTGTCTTTGGGCCAGTTTCAATAACTTCCCTTTTATTTTACTTCTCCCTAATGTAACCACATGGTTCAAAATTGGGTTTTAAAAATAAGCTTATTTGTCGAAATGATTAATAAAAATTGAAAATATAGAAATGGGACCAGTCACAGTATTTCCACCTCTATTTCCTTTCCCTTGGCTGTAGTATGAAATACATTTATAGGTTAGGCATGGATGTTGCTTATGATAGACAACATTAATGCCTCCCCCAAGATCACTGGATTCTGCTGCATGAGTACACCGATACCACCCCAAAACTATTTTTTCCCATACCAGGAAGAGTTAAAGGATAGTAGGGTTGGATCTCAGGGCATCATCCTAAAAAGCATGGATGTTTGGAATGTCTTTTATAATTCCCACCCATAAGAGTAGAACCAGCTTCCCACTGGTCCTTCTCCAAGCCTGGAACACTAAAAGTTCTTCTCCAAGCCTGGAACACTTAAAAGTGGGGAAAGAAACTTATTACTCATTAATTTATTGCTTTTTAAAATGAAGAGAAAGGAGAGAGAGATCTAAAAATATTGGCTCAGGTACCTTACTTCTTCAAGGGGAAACATTGTAAAACTCAAAATATTCCTCCAACTTGGTCATGCTGACCAGAACAAAATTACTTTTGATTCTTCATGTATTTTGAAAGGAAATGTTTAAAAGAATAAACTAGTTAATGTCTGAACATTAGTATGGTCTTGGACTTTATTTGTTACAAAAAGGAAAATTCACATACAGAGTCTAAAGTTTGCTTCACCATCCTTTAACCCAACCTCTAAGATCAAACAATCACAAATAAAAATTTCAGAAATATACTCTACTGTCCATCAGTCCATCTATCACATTGAGGCAGAGGCGTAGCAATCATCATTTTGAGCCACTGCTTTTATCTCGAAACCTCACAATTCCAGCTAAGAAAAAGGCCACCACAACTAACTAATTTTCTTGGAATACTGATTTTACATGTGTTTACCATTCAATTTTATGTCGTTTTGCTTTGTGTGGTAGGAGTAGAGTTAAGTCAGTAAATATAATTTTTAAAAAATTTTAATTAGTTTCTTCCATAAATACTTTTCTTAAACTTCTGGTACTTTCTACAACATGTCTTCTAGTGAGTACTCATAGATAACACAAAAGAAATAGCAAGTGGAAAACAGGTTCTATCAGAAAAAAGCTAGTGAAAATCTTATTCACTACCTATCAAATGAGTGTAGCTTTACTGTATTTGGAAAACTTTTTCAAGTTCATTGTTCAGGCAAGGTTTTCTTCAATATATGCATTTATAATCATTTTCTGCTTAGAACCCTTCAGGCCCTTTTCACCAAAGTCAGTGTATATCTTCTGCTGGGTATCTACCCTGAAAGTAAACAGTAGATATGTTGTCTTAAATATTAGCAGTTCAAATCTGAAAAGCCAATATAATGAGTAGAAAGGTAAAAATAGGATTAGCATTTGTTTTTATAATATATATATACTTGGAATTTGAATTCCAATTAACTAAGCCCACACAAAGTGCCAGGTACCTTGCTAGTTGATGGGATTGAAAACCTAGATAGGAAAGCATCTGTATACTTAAGACCCTCAGCGTCTCATAGGAGATACAGAAAAAGAAGCAAATAATTCTAATGCAATGTGGTGTGGTACCGGCTATCATATATATATGTTCAAAGTACTATATGTAATTTCAGGAGCTGCAAATTTCCTCAAGTGGTGTTAACGAGAGATTTTCCTGAGGTGGAGATATTGGCTTTGAGTCTTAAAATGTGATTAGGAACTCCTCAGACAAAGAAAGATGGGTAAGGGCAATGTGAAAGGAGTAAAAACTGATATGAAGTTAAGATGACTGGTATATCCGAATATATGGGGCAAAGTAAAAAATCCAAAAAAGCCCATTGGATTTTTTTTTATTGATTTACAGCTTAATCATATGAGCACAATGAATATTTAGAGACTATATGATATAAAAAGAACAATCAGAATAAGCTATTATGTCTTCCTGAATCTCATTTAAAACTTAATTATATCTGGTGGGAAGCTGGCAGAATCCTATCTGGTTGGAAGGAGATAGATCTATCACTGTAAAAAAACATCAAAAAGTCAGCTTATTTCTCCACAAGCCCAGAACTTATGTGTAAACTCAACTTTGCAATGTTGGAAGAGTAGATTCTTGCCTTAAAAGAGACATTTCAGTTTATAAGTGTTTTCCAAATACGTTTTCATTTTATCCTTACAACTATTCTTTGAGGTATTGACAAATAGGACATTTATTATTATCCCTTTCATCCATATGTGAACTAAGGTCAGAGAAGTCAAGTAACTTTTCAAAGTCACAAAGCATGTCAGTTTGTATAGCCAAGACCAAAATCCATTATTTTCTGATACTAAATATTTCATTCCCTACTACACCACACACTATATTCGCCAAAATTTACAACACACTTTTAAAACAAATTATGCCATGAAATTATAATTATACTCAAATTGTTTTATGATAATCTTTACTTAAATTGAATTGAATTAATTCATTTCTTCAAAATAAATCTACTTATGTCTACCTTAAGACATGTAGGCGTGAGGTAACTTTTTTCCAAAAATCCTTACAGTAGAAAATCCTACATTCTTCACCTTGCTCATTGCCCTGTGACATTGACTTGTGTAAACATACGCCAACAGGCCTCTTACCTTTAGCTTCCTGTTGGCTTTGACCAATGGGAGGAGGCACCTTCAGGTGAGAGAAAAGGCAGAAGATGAGGTTGTATGTATTATATTCCTTTGACTCCTTCCCTGCTGTTCTACAGTAGGATGGCTATGTCCTGCTACTGAAGGCCACAGCTCCAGTCATGTGGCCCTTCACACATAACTATCCTGTCTGGGTTCTGATAATCATTTCCTCCTTTGTTCCTTCAAGCCCAGCAGTGCTAACAGTACCCTATTGTTGTTAGTCCTGGGGTACTTCACCATTGCTTACTGCTATTCCTAAAATCCTAGCCACACTTTTGTGAATAGTCCATGTGTTAAATTCTTCTCAAATTATTCATCATAAGTGTGTCATATGTTTCCTGCTTGGACTTCACTGATAAAGCCCCTACTTTTCCTTTTTGCTTCCTTGCACCCATTTCTGATAGTCTCCCCATGCAAACTCCTTGTTTCATTCTTTTATAAGGCTAAATAGTATGCCTCTGTGTGTGTGTGTGTGTGTGTGTGTATGTGTGCGTGTGTGTGTCTCAATTTTGGGGGAGGGATGCGGTGGGAGGTGGTTGGATCATGGGGGCAGATTTCCCCCTTGCTGTTTGCATGATAGTGAGTGAGTTCTCATTACATCTGGTTGTCTGAAAGTGTGTGGCACTTCTCCCTTTCTCTCTCTCTCTCCTGTTCCACCATGGTAAAACATGCTTGCCTCTCCTTCACCTTCTGCCATGATTGTAAGTTTCTTGAGGCCTCCCAGTCATGTTTCCTGTTAAGCCTGCCCAACTGTGGGTCAATTAAACATCTTTTCTCCATAAATTACCAAGTCTCAGGTAGTTCTTTATAGCAGTGTGAAAACACACTAATACAATGGACATTTAGGTTGTTTCCACATCTTGGCTACTGTGAATAGTGTTGGAGCCAGTGAGAAAGGGAAATAGGGTATGTTGGTCAAGGGGTACAAAGTTTCAGTTACACAGGATGAATAAGTGAATAAGTTCTGGAGATCAAAAGTACAACAATATGATAACAGTTAATACTGTATTGTATAATTGACATTTGATAAAAGGTTAGGTCAATAAGTGTTGTCACCATACACACACAAGCAAATGGCAACTATGTGAGGTGATAGATATATTAATTAGCTTATTTTTGGTGATTATTTCACAATGTAAGTGTATATCAAATAATGAGTTTGCACACCTTAAATATATGCAATTTTAAATTGTGAGTTATACCTCAATAAAAAAAATAAGTAAATAGCTCCACCCTCATCACTCTTTCACACAACCTTCTTTTTTTGTTTTTATGTTGAGACAGGGTCTCGTTCTGTTGCCCAGGCTGGAGTGCAGTGGCGTGATCATTTTCCACAGCATACTCAAACTGCTGCGGTTTGAAACTGTCCTCCCGCCTCAGCCTCCTGAGTAGCTGAGACTACAGGCACATGCTGCCATGCCCATTTTTTTTTTTTTTTGTAGCCACAAGGTCTTGCTATGTTGCCCAAGTGGGTCTCAAACACCTAAGCCCAAGCAATCCTCCCATCTCAGCCTCCCAAAGTGTTGGGATTATAGGTATGAACCACTATGCCTGGCCTATTTTTCTTATATAATGTATTACTAACTGAAATTTCCCTTTTTGTTTATTGTGTCTCTCCCTTCAAGAAGGAAAGCACCTTGTAAGAGGAGAACAACATGGTTTGTTCATTGCTGTATCTCCAAAGCCTTGAGGAATGTCTGGCATACAGTATGTACTTGGCAAATAATTCCTGAGTAAATGAACAAATAAATAATTTTGGCCAAGTGATTAAGTGGTTAAGAATCAAACTTCCTAGATTTGAATTCTGACTCTCCAATCACCAGTCCTATGCCCTTGGGCATGATGCTTGACCATTCCATCACTTGGCTTTCTGATCTTTAAAAATAGTTATATAAATAGAACCAAACCCTTAAGGTTGATATGATGTTTGACTTAGTATATGTTAAGTGCTTAAAACAGTGTTTGGCATATAGAATGTGCTTTATAAGGATTATATCATTACTGCTACTATTAGTGCATCATAGATTCACTGGGGCATTCTCATTCTTATTATTCCCCAAATCCTCATATTCCAGTAGTAGCTCTTGGTCATTAAATCATTAATGAGGGCTCTGTCAGATGTGTTTACAGGGTTAAGGATGTAACCCTGTACACACTAAAGATCTATGGAGTCATTGATGCTTAAAATGTAATTGTATTTATTCAATGGCAAGATTCATCACACATTTTACAAATATGGAAGATACTCAACACACACACACACACACACGCACACACACACACACAGCATAACTTTATCAGATGGATCTGGGCTTGTTGAAAATTTTGAGGTCTATGCAATTGGTAGTGCCCTAGAAAGTCCAAGCTATACGCTTAAATTATAATGCCCACAAGTCTTAGGAACTATTTTTGTCATTTCAGTGTAGTGCCTTTCTCAATAATGTCTATTTTGCTGAAAGCAAAAGAAGTCAGAAAACCAACAATTATAATTCTTTTTTAAAAACTTTTATTTTAAGTTCAGGGATACATGTGTAAGTTTGTTACACAGGTAAACTTGTGTCATGTGGTTTATTGTATAGGTTATTTCATCACTGAAGTATTAAGCCTAGTACCCACTAACTATTTTTTTTGATCCTCTTACTCCTCCCATCATCCACCCTCTGATTGACCCCAGTGTGTGTTGTTCTCCTCTATGTGTTTATGTGTTCTCATCATTTAGCTCCCACTTGTAAGTGATAACATGTAGTATTTGGTTGTGTGTTCCTGTGTTAGTTTGCTAAGAATAATGACCTCCAGCTCCACCCATGTCCCTGCAAAGGACATGATCTCATTCTTTTTTATGGCTACATAGTATCCCATGGTGTATATGTACCACATTTTCTTTATGCAGTCTATCATTAATGGGCATTTGGGTTGATTTCAGGTCTTTACTATTGTGAATAGTGTCGCAGTGAACATACCTGTGCATATGTCTTCATAATAGAATGATTTATATTCCTATTGGTATAGTATACACCCAGTAATGGGATTGTTGGGTTGAATGGTATTTCCGTCTCTGGGTCTTTGAGGAATCTTCACACTATCTTCCACCATGGTTGAACTAACTTACACTCCCACCAATAGTGTATAAACATTCCTTTTTCTCCATAACCTTGCCAGCATCTGTTATTTTTTGACTTCTTCATAAAAGTCATTTTGACGGGTGTGAGATGATATCTTATTGTGGTTTTGACTTGCATTTCTCTAATGATCAGTGATACCAAGGTTTTTTTCATATGCTTGTTGACCACATATATATCTTCTTTTGCAAAGTGTCTGTTCATGTGCTTTACCCACATTTTTATAGAGCTGTTTGTTTTTTTCCCGTAAATTTATGTTCCTATAGATACTGGATATTAGACCTCTGATGAATGCATAGTTTGCAAAACATGTCTCTCGTTCTGTAGGTTGTCTGTTTACCTTGTTAATAGTTTCTATTGCTGTGCAGAAGCTCTTTAGTTTAACTAGATCCCATTTGTCAATTTTCATTTTTGTTTCAATTGCTTTTGGCATCTTCGTCATGAAATCTTTGCCTGTGCCCATGTCCTGAAGTAATGCTTTGGTTGTCTTCCAGGGTTTCATTTTACGTATTAATATTGCCATGTTGCCTCAACATAAATTGACTTCTCAGTGGCTACATTTTTCCTATAGTTAAAATGGGCAACCTTTGAGAATGAGTTAATGTGTTGCAGGTTAGCTCCTGCAACTCAGGTAGTAAAAAAGTCTCTAAAAATCATGGAGAAGAGGGACAAGATGTTTGACTACATGCAGTCACAAAGCACTGCTGCCATCAAGGGAGTCCAAATTATCCAGCAAATCACCATAATTTGGAGAAATTATGCTCAGAGTGGAGGTAGAGGCAACGCTGAAGCTGAGACTTTTTAGTCTCAGCTTCACAGCAGGGACAAAGCTGTGAACCCTGCACAGTGTGGCCAAATTACAGGGCTTATACTTGGCCTCAAAATGCTCCTGGCAAAGGAAGGAGCTGAGGAATAGCTCACTTTCACTGTGGGCCTCTGAGAGCCTAGCTACAAGGAACCCCACATCCCTCATGGACATGTTAGCTGTCAGGGGACTCTCCCTGGGGAGCAGGCAGAAACAGGTCTTCAGACAGCATGGAGCCTAGGAGCTTTTTTGTTCTGAGCAGCTCCAGTGGACAGCAGTCATAGACACCCATTCCCCAGGGCTCCATATGCCCCACCAGGTGATATGGGCCCCAGCTGAGTTCTGACCCAGCAGAGAGTAGGGCTAGCCTTCTTGTGGAAGTTCAATGCATCTGCTCTGCAAATCCTTCTGCCCTCTGGCCCTTCCCAGGGTCTATACCTAGCTACCCTGCAGGAGGGGGTGCATAGCACAACACTTGTAGCACAGCCTGAGTGCATTGCTGCACCTGAATACTTTCCTGTTGGTCAGGAGCACATTGGACCCTACAGTGCAGCCAGGACTCAAGTGGAAGAGAAGACCCCACCATCAGAGCAGTGAGGGGGATGAGACTTGTGGGCTCCTGTGCTGGGGTGGGAACAATGCATGCCTCCTCCTATAAGGTCAGTCCAGAGAAAGTGTGACATATCTCTCTGTTGCAGCCTTTGCACTTAACAAAAAAAATGCAGGCACAGGACTAGCAATTGGAGGTGGCTCCCCTAAGGCCCAGAGGAACATCTCTGATATGAGGGGGTCATCTCTCTTTCTGCCTCCCTGTAGAGGACACCTATGGTGCATGCCTCCTCCTACAAGGTCAGTCAAGAGAAAGTATAACATATCTCCCTGTTGCAGCCTCTGCACTTAACAAAAGAAATGCAGGCACAGGACTAGCAATTGGAGGCAGCTCCTCCAAGGCCCTGGAGTGGACCTGGTGAGGGGGTCATCTCTCTTTTTGACTCCCTGTAGAGCACACCTGTGAACATAAGAAAGTACAGAAGAGTCATGTGGCTGGGTATTAACCTAACTACCTGCCATCATTCTCAAGTGCCATCTTCTGGATTGCAGTCCAAACTACAAAATCAAAAATTTATCCAGCTAATATATATACATGTGAAACGAAGTGAAAGAATTCAGCTGCACATGAAGATGCTATGCAGACCCCTGGCCCTCTGAAACCATCCGGAAACAAAGCCACCTGACTGTACTCAACTTATATCATAGGTAAAGGAACACCAACCCTCCCAGATGAGAAAGAATCAGCATAAGAACTTTGACTATTCAGAAAGCCACAGTGTCCTCTTACCTCCAAATGAACCCATGTGCTCGCCAGCAATGGTTCTTAACCAGTCTGAAATGACAGAAATATCAGACATAGAATTCAGAATCTGGATGGCAGGAAAACTTGGTGAGATTCAGGAGAAAGTTGAAACCTAATCCAAGGAATCTAAAGAATCCAGTAAAATAAGCCAAGAGTGGGAAGACAAAATATTCATTTTAAGAAAGAACTAAACTGAACTTCTACAGCTGCAAAAACTCAACTACAATAATTTCATAATACAGTCAAAAGCATTAACAGTAGAATAGACCAAGCCTAGGAGGGAGTCTTAGAGCTCAGAGACTGATTCTTTGAGTCAACTTGGTCAGACAAAATTTAAGAAAAACAAATTCAGAAAAATAAACAAAACCTCTGAAACATATGGGAATATGTAAAGAGACTAAATCTATGACTCACTGGCATTCCTGAGAGAGAAGAAAAGAGAAAAATCAACTTAGAAAATATATATGAGGATATAGTTTATGAAAATTTCCTAATCTCACTATAGAGGATGATATGCAAATCCAAGAATACAGAAAACCCCAGCTAGATACTATATAAGATGACCATCCCCAAGGCACATAGTCATAAGATTTACTAAGGTCAAAGCAAAAGAAAATCTTAAAGGCAGCTAGGGAGTAGGGGTAGGTCACATAAAGAAGGAACCTCGGCCGGGCGAGGTGGCTCATGCCTGTAATCCCAGCACTTTGGGAGGCCGAGGCGGGTGGATCACGAGGTCAGGAGATCGAGACCATCCTGGCTAACACGGTGAAACCCTGTCTCTACTAAAAAATACAAAAAAATTAGCTGGGCGAGGTGGCGGGCGCCTGTAGTCCCAGCTACGCGGGAGGCTGAGGCTGGAGAATGGCGTGAACCCCGGGGGACGGAGCCTGCAGTGAGCCGAGATGGCGCCACTGCACTCCAGCCTGGGTGAAAGAGCTAGACTCCTTCTCAAAAAAAAAAAAAAAAAAAAAAAAAAAGAAGGAACCCCATCAGGCTAGCAGCAGACCTCTCAGTAGAAAACCTATGAGCCAGAAAAGATTGGGGGCCTATTTTCAACATCCTTAAAGAAAAGAAATTCCAACCAAGAATTTCATAGCCTGTCAAACTAAGCTTCATAAGTGAAGAAGAAATAAAATACTTCTCAGAGAAGCAAATGCTGAGGGAATATGTTTCAACTACACTAGCTTTAAGACTCCCTTAAGGGAGTGCTGAGATATGGAATTGAAAGAATGACACCTTTTACCAAAAAAACACACTTAAGCACACAGCCCACAGGCATTATAAAGGAACTACACAATCAAGTCTACATAATAAGCTAACAACACAATGACAGTATCAAAATCACACATATCATTGAATGTAAATGGACTAAACATCCCACTTAAAAGACACAAAGTGGCAGACTGAATAAAATGACAAGATCCAACGATCTGTTGTCTTCAAGAGGCCCATTTTACATGTAATGGCACCCAAAAACTCAAAGTAAAAGGGTGGAGAAAGATCTACCATGCAAATGGAAAACAAAAAGAAGCAGGAGTCACTGTTCTTATATCATATGAAACAGAATTTAAACCAACAAAAATTAAGAAGACAATGAAGTGCATTACATAATGATAAAGGGTACAATCCAACAAGAAGCCTTAACTATCTTAAATATATATGCACTCAATACTGGTGCACCTAGATTCATAAAACAAGCTGTTCTTGACCTACAAAAAGGCTTAGACAACCACACAATAATAGTGGGAGACTTCAACACCTTACTAACAGCATTAGACAGATCATCAAGGTAGAAACTAACAAAGAAACTCTGGACTTAAACTTGACACTTGACCAATTGGACCTAATAGGCATTTACAGAACACTCCACCTGACAACCACAGAATATACATTCTTCTTATCTACACATGGAACATATTCTAAGATAGACCACATGCTTGGTCATAAAGCAAGTCTCAACAAATTAAAAAATTGAAATTGTACTCTCAGTCCAAAGTGCAATAAAATAGAAACCAATGTCAAGAAGATCTCTCAAGACTACACAATCACATTAAATTAAACAACTTGCTCTTGAATAACTCCTGGATGAACATTGAAATTAAGGAATAAATAAAAAAAAATTTGAAAGTAATGAAAATATGGACACAATTTATCAAAATCCCTGGAATGCAGCTAAAGGGGTGTTAAGAGGAAAGTTTATAACCCTAAACACCTTCATCAAGAAGTTAGAATAATCCCAAACTAATCAACTAACTTTGCACTTAAAGGAACCAGGAAAAACAGAACAAACCAACCTGAAAGCTAGCAGAAGAATAAAAATAATTAAATTTACAGAACTTAATGAAACTGAGATGCAAAAATCCATTTAAAAGATCAGTGAAACCAAGAATTGGTTATTCAAAATAATAAATAACATTGATAGAACGCTAGCTGGACTAACAAAAAAAAGAGAGAAGATCCAAGTAAGTAAAATCATAAATGACAAATATAACATTACGACTGATCCAAAGAAATTCAAAAGATGCTCAGAAACTACTATGAATGACTTTATGCACATAAATTAAAAATCTAGAGGAAATGAATACATTACTGGAAATGCACAACCTTGTAAGACTCCATTATCAGGAAGAGATTGAAACCTTGAATAGACAAATATCAGGTTCTGAAATTGTATCAGA
The DNA here is from genome assembly GCF_006542625.1 of Nomascus leucogenys. Taxonomy (NCBI): domain Eukaryota; kingdom Metazoa; phylum Chordata; class Mammalia; order Primates; family Hylobatidae; genus Nomascus; species Nomascus leucogenys. The sequence goes on from NC_044406.1 coordinate 123,914,103, forward strand.
AACAAACAAAGAAACAAACAAACGAAAACCTATCCACCAAAAAAAGCCTTGGACCAGATGGATTCACAGCTGAATTCTACCACACATATGAAGAAAAACTAGTACCAATACTACAGAAACTACCACAAAAAATTGAAGAGGAGGGACTCCTTTCTAACTCACTCTATGAAGCCAACATCAGCCTAATACCAAAATCTGGCAGAGACACAGTGAAGAAAAAAAACTTCAGCGCATCTGATAAACACAGATGCAAAAGTTCTCAACAAAATTCTAGCAAACTGAACCCAGCAGCACATCAAAAAGTTAATTGGCCCCAATCACGTAGGCTTCATTCCTAGGAAGCAAGGTAGGTTCAACATAGGAAAATCAATAAATGTGATTCACCACATAAATAGAATTAAAGCAAAAATTATATGACTATCTCATTAAATGCAGAAAAAGCTTTCCTTGAAATCCAACATCCCTTCATGATAAAACCCTCAACAGACAGGTCATTGAAGAAATATAGCAATACCTCAAAATAATAACAGCCATCTATGACAGACCCACAGCCAACATCATGCTGAATGGACAAAAATTGGAAGTATTCCCCTTGAGAACAGAACAAGACAAGGATGCCAACTCTTACCACTCCTATTGAACATAGCACTATGAGTCCTAGCCAGAGCAATCAAAGAAGAAAAAAGAAATAAAAGGCATCCAAATAGGAAAAGAAGAAGTCGAAATATCTCTCTTCACCAATGATGTGATTCTATTCTTGGAAAACCCTAAAGACTGTGCCAAAAGGCTACTAGAACTGACAAATGATTTTGTAAGATTTTAAGACACAAAATCAATGTATAAAAATAAGTAGCATTTCTATACACCAATAACATCCAGGTGGAGAGCCAAATCAAGAACACAATCCCATGTACAATAGCCACAAAGAAAATGAAACGCCTAGGAATACAGCAAACCAAGGATATGAAAGAGCTGTACAAGGAGAACTATAAAACACTGCTGAAACAAATCAGAAACAACACAAACAAATAGAGAAACATCCCATGCTCATGGATTAGAAGAAACAATATCATTATGATGGCCACACGCCCCAAAGATATTTAGAGGTGTAATGCTTTTCCTGTGAAATTGTCAACATCATTCTTCACAGAATTAGAAAAACTTATTTTAAAAATAATATGGGATGAAAAAAAGAGCCTAAATAGCCAAAGCAATCCTAAGCCAAAAGAACAAAGCCAGAGGCATCACACTAAATCACTTCAGATTATATTATAAGGCCACAATGACCAAAACAGCATGGTACTGCTACAAAAACAGACACATAGACTAATAGAACAGAATAGAAAACTCAGAAATAAAGCCACACACCTACAACCATCTGATCTTCAACAAGGCTGACAAAAACAAGCAATGGGGAAAGGGCTTTCTATTCAATAAATGATGCTGGCATAATTGGTTAGCCATATGCAGAAGAGTGATATTAGCCACTTAACTTTCACCATATACACAAATTCACTCAAGGTGGATTAAATATTTAAATGTAGGACCTTAAACTGTAAAAATCCTAGAGGAAAATCTAAGAAATACCCTTCTCTACATACACCTTGGCAACGAATTTATACCAATTCCCCAAGAGCAACTGCAAGAAAAACAAAAATTAACAACTAGGAACTAATTAACCTAGAGAGCTTCTATACAGCAAAGGAAACCATCGATAAAGTAAACAGACAATCTACAGAAGAGAAAAAATTATTCACGAGCTATGCATGCAACAAGGGCATAACATCTAGAACCTATGAGGAACTTAAATAAATCAAGAAGCAAAAAACAATCCCATTAAAGTGTGGGCAAAAGACATAAACATACACTCCTAAAAAGAAGACATACAAGGGGCCAGCAAACATATGAAAAAATGTTCATCATCACTAATCATCAGAGAAATGCAAATCAAACCAGTCAGAATGGCTATTATTAAAGAGTCAAAAAAATAACAGATTCTAGTGAGTTTATGGAGAAAAGGGAATGCTTATATACTGTTGGTGGGAATCTAAATTAGTTCAGCCTCTGGGGAAAGCAATTTGGAGATTCCTTAAAGAACTTAGAGATACTATTCAACCCAGCAATCCCATTATACACCCCCAAAATATAGATCATTATACCAAAAAGACATATAACCTCATATGTTCATCACTGTACTGTTCACAATAACAAAGACATAGAATCAACCTAAATGGTCATCAATGGTGGATTGGACAAAGAAAATGTAGTATATATACATGATGGAATACTACACAGCCATTAAAGAGAATGAAATCATTTCCTTTGTACCAATATGGATGGAGCCGAAGGCCATAATCCTAAGTGAATTAACACAGGAACAGAAAACCAAATACCACGTGTTTTCTCTTAAACATTGAGCACACATGGACATAAACATGAGAACAATAGACACACTGCGGACTACTAGTGGAGGAAGAGGGAGGAAAGCATGAGCTGAAAAACTACCCATTGGGTACTATGATCACTACCTCGGTCTAATATACCCATGTAGCAATCCTACACATGCTATGTGTAGGATATGCTATGTATCTAAAACAAAAGCTGACGTTTAAAAAATAATCAGGGAACAACTCTCTGTATGTTAGAACAAAGCATATACCTGTATATGCCTATCAATTAGCTCAAATGAGCATGACTACTTGAAGAGTATGATTTTGCAGAGCCATCTTAGCACTGTGCAGTACTTCTGAAGTTCTACCTCAAAATACTATAATACAGAGAAAACATGAGCAAATATATGAAAAACAAACATTCTTTTTTGGTGTTAGAAAACTGCATTCAGCTGTTTTTGATGGATTTGTTAGTTGGTTCATTGAAACAAATTCTCAGCTAATTCAAACAACTCATGCATTTTGCTGTTATTGCCCACAAAATTGATGTATTTGTCTAAATTGCTAGTTGCTGTGGTTTTCTGTAGCAGAGGGTAAGTTCTGATGAACTCTAGTAGATGGATGAAAGCAATGTAGTTAGCTTTCGAATAACATCCACAAATGATCACCAAAAACAACACATGTATATAGGATATCAAAAAGATCCTAAACCATCATCACAATTTGACTTTTTAAAACTTACACAACAAGGCAATTTGGTGGTAACTTCTAAAATTGTACTAGAACTAGGGCAACTTGCACACACAGAAACAAATAGAAGAATTTGTTGCTAGAATGTTTCTGGTGTCTGTGGGTTTTAAAATAAGTCCCAGTTTTCCTCCCGATCTAGAACATCTCATTATCATCATCAAAAGGAATACTTGCTTCTGATGTCTTAATATATTTACTATCTTTAACAGATAGCCAGGGGATTGCAGTCTTTGATGTTTACATTTATCTAATTTATTGTCCACAGGCTTTGAATTGCTTATTTAATTTAAATTAATGAGCCATGTTTAAATCAAAGAAATCTAAACCAATTAAGGCAGAATAGCCTAATCTGGCACTTTAAACTTTAAGATTTATTGCAGACATTCAAGATTTGAAATTGACTGCATTTATTGAATAAAGCCAGGAAGCCATTTTATTCTAATGGTTGGGCTAGGTTAATCTGTAACGAAATCCAGTCTAAGATTAGAGGTGGGAGTTCAATTCAGTTAGACATTTGAGTACTGTGTGCCATATAGATGCTAGATACTGAGGACAGGGAGATGACTAGGCCTCACACCGTACTTTCATGGAGCCCACAGTCTACTAAGAAGGATGGAAAGGAAGAAATAATTATCACAAGGGATGCATCCTCCTTTCTTCTGTAAGTATGAAGTCCACTCTTCTGAAGAGGATTTAACTTCCAAAGATATATTCAGTTCAAAAAGCTTTTACTGAAGACCTATGATTACGTGTTGGAAACTGGTACTAGTGTTAGGGACTGAGAATACATAAATGAAGCCTTTGCTTCTGTCACTGAGATGAAGGAGACAAAAGAAACAAATGTTTACAATAGAGTGGAAATAGATATATGAGCACAGTGAGTAGAAACACAACTTGCTCTGGAGGACTTAGAGATAAATAGATATTGCCAATTGATGCATTCAATAAACGTTTAATAAGTGCGCTCACTATGTATGAGGTCATAGGAGTAAAGGGATGAATAAGTCATAGATCCTTCCCTAGAGGAGCTCATGATTCAACGGAGCTGTGTATTGCAACGTGCTAAAACTTTTTGCATCTGGTGGATTATTTTAACAAAAAATAAAAAGTGTTTGAAATTCTCAGGCTTCTGAAAGATACAGCACTGGCTTAATGTAAAAATATAGAAAATCCTGAGGACAGAAATAATGAATGATGTAAGACTCAGAACTATCAGTTAGATGAAGGTTAATAAACAATTTTTTTACTGAACTATATTGTGTTTAAAACAACTTACAAGCTGAAGTTCAAAAATGACTCACGACGCAATTATGAGTTCTAGAAATTAAATCATGATAAATTGCCTCAAATGTTTTTCTTGGATTGAATTATAATCTATGATATTTGACTGTTTACACAATATCAAAATCACTGGTGGAAAATTGTAAGATTTGGTCAACTAGTTTTTCTCTACTTTATGCTAAATGATTTAAATTTAACAATAATAATTTTCTAAAAATAACACTGTTCAATGATGATAAAATTGTTGTCTCAGTGTATTTCTGTACAATTGTGAGTTGTTGAATTGGTTGGGTATAAAACTTCTTAAAGTTACATACGGTAGTTGCTTTGCCTTTACAGACATATTCTTTTCAAGTTCCAAGATTCATAAATAATAAGATTGTATATGATTTCCTTACTAAAACATCTATGACTAGAAATTGTTACTTTTTTGGAATTATTTATATGCATTGCCAGCAGTTGACTTTCTTGTGGGGGCTATTCTTCCTCACATAAGATTTTATTACTTAGAATTTTGTCAGGTTGACTAGAGAATAATCATGACACTTGCAGAGAAAAATGCTTTCCAGTCCACTGCTTCACTTACCATCCAAGTGAATACTAAAGGTTGCCAGGGGTGTGGAAGGGAGACAAATCATTATATCATCAAATCCAAGGGTCACTTGAAAGTATTTTAAGCTTTGAATACGAAATCTAAGAATGTTGTTTTGTACTATATAAATAATCTTACCCTTTTATTTTTAAAATACATACCTGACTATGTCTCTAATCCCATGCCAAGCAATACAAGGAACTTAGAAGTAATACCAATCCTTTGGGAGGCCTAGGCAGGCAGATCACCTGAGGTCAGGAGTTTGAGACCAGCCCGGCCAACATGGTGAAACCCTGTCTCTACTAAAAATACAAAAATTAGCTGGGTGTGGTGATGTGCACCTGTAATCCCAGCTACTTGGGAGGCTGAGGCAGGAGAATCGCTTGAACCCGGGAGGTGGAGGTTGCAGTGAGCTGAGATCGCGCCATTGCACTCCAGCCTGCGTGACAGAGCAAGACTCCATCTCAAAACAAAACAAAAACAAACAAACAAACAACAACAACAAAAAAAACCAAAAGTAACACCAATCAGCCCTCCCATCTTCCATGTTATTTGTCTAGTATTATAGTCTCATCTTCTTTTTGGTCACATCAACCGAGAAGATTATTCATCAGTATGATTGTTTTTATCAGGGGTTAGCAAACCTGTTCTATAAAGCTCGAATAGTAAATACATTTGGCTGTGCAGGCTCTACAATCACTGTCACAACTGTGTAACTCTGCTAACGTAGTGCAGAAGTGACCATAGACAATAGGTAAATTAATGAGAGTGGCTGTGTTCCAATACAATTGTACTTACAAAAACAGGCTGTAAGCTGCATTTGACCTGTGTAGGCCATAGTTTGCCAAACCCTGGTTTATATATCAGAGATTTGTTCAGCTTTACCACAATCACCCCGCTTTTTAAAAACGTTTGCATTCCACTTCTTATACATTCAATTTTCTTCTTCCTGAAGGGGAGCTCCTGTTCGTATTTCAGAGAGGGTCTCTAAAGCATAATCATCTTTTACAGCTAGGATTTCCTGAAGCTCTTCAGTTCAGATATTCTAATCTAATTTGATTGGTAAGTGTTTTAAGTTTTATATAAAAATTACAAGTTCTTTCTAATACTGTGAAGAAAGTAGCTTGATGGACATTTCATGTGGAACCAAAAAAGAGCCCATATATCCAAGACAATCCTAAGCAAAAGAACAAAGCTGGAGGCATCACACTACCTGACTTCAAACTATAAAGGCTACAGTAAGCAAAACAGCATGGTACCATTACCAAAACAGATATATAGACCTATGGAACACAACAGAGGCATCAGAAATAATCCCACACGTTTACAGCCATCTGGTCTTTGACAAACCTAACAAAAACAAGTAATAGGGAAAGGATTCCCTATTTAATAAGTGGTGTTGGGAAAACTGGCTAGGCACAGGCAGAAAACTGGACCCCTTCCTTATACCTTATACAAAATTAACTCAAGATGGATTAAAGACTTAAATGTAAGACCTAAAACTATGAAAACTCTAGAAGAAAACCTAGGCAATACCACTCAGGACATAGGCATGGGCAAAGATTTCATGACTAAAATACCAAAAGCAACGGCAACAAAAGCCATAATGGGATCTAATTAAATGAAAGAGCTTCTGCGCAGCTAAAGAAACTATCATCAGAGTGAACAGACAACCTACAGAATGGGAGAAAATTTTTGCAATCTATCCATCTGACAAAGGGCTAATATCCAGAATCTACAAGGAACTTAAACAAATTTACAAGAAAAAAAACAACCCCATCAAAAAGTGGGTGAAGGATATGAACAGACGCTTCTCAAAAGAAGACATTTATGCAGCCAGCAAACATATGAAAAAAAGCTCATCATCACTGGTCATTAGAGAAATGCAAACCAAAACTACAATGAGATACCATCTCACTCCAGTTAGAATGGCAATCATTAAAAAGTCAGGAAACAACAGATGCTAGAGAAGATGTGGAGAAATAGGAACACTTTCACAATGTTGGTGGGAGTGTAAATTAGTTCAACCATTGTGGAAGACAGTGTGGCGATTCCTCAAGGATCCAGATCTAGAACCAAAAATACCATTTGACCCAGCAATCCCATTACTGGGTATATAACCAAAGGATTATAAATCATTCTACTAAAAGATACACGTACACGTATGTTTATTGCGGCACTATTCACAATAGCAAAGACTTGGAACCAACCCAAAATGATAGACTGGCTAAAGAAAATGTGGCATGTATACACCATGGAATACTATACAGCCATAAGAAAGGATGAGTTCATGTCCTTTGCAGGGACATAGATGAAGATAGAAACCATCATTCTCAGCAAACTAACGGGAACAGAAAACCAAACACCACGTGTTCTCACTCATAAGTGGGAGTTGAGCAATGAAAGCACATGGACACAGGGAGGGGAACATCACACACCGGGGCCTGTTGGGGGTTGGGGGGCTAGAGGAGGGATAGCATTAGGAGAAATACCTAATGTAGATGACGGGTTGATGGGTGCAGCAAAACACCATGGCACACATATACCTGTGTAACCAACCTGTGCATTCTGCAAATGTATCCCAGAACTTAAGGTATAATAAAAAAAATTATAAGTTCTGATTATTTTATTCAAAAGGTCATACTCTAATAGAAAATTGTATCTATACTAGGTTTAAAACTGTTTATGATATAAATATAAACAAGGACTGGAAGGAATGTGGGAAAATAAAAATAGTTGATTTGTTAGAATAGAAGGATTGTAGCTGGTTCTTTTTTTCTAGTTATATTTGTAGAATAAATAAATCTTTTAAAAGTTTTTGTTTCAACTGATTCAACTTTATTTTCCTTGGACAAAAAACATATTGATAGCTTTCAAGTAAATTGGTGTAATATCAATATCTAAACAGAATGACATTGATTTCTTTTTGTAAGATCTCAGTTTCTCAAAGAATACCTTAGGGAAATCTTTTGACAACTCTGTGTAGTTATGCCATCTGGATGATACAAATGTGTTGAACACTGATTCCCAGAAGTATACACTGGTTTCTTCTCCAAGAGGCCTGTGTGCCTACCTGATGCTGAAAATTGGTAGCTACTTGGCATAGGAGCTGTATTGCATAGTCAAAACTCAAGTTCCATAAGTATCATTTGCGCTAATGATTGACTGTCAAACATATGTTGATTTTAATGTCTTTGGCGATGAGTGCTTAGGGGAAAAAAAACTTGTCAGTAGACTACCACTAGAATCACCTTAATTTTATACTCATGACCTTTGATAAGGACTGTTATAATGTAATATTTTTATCAGTTATTTATCACTGCATAACAACCTGCCTCAAAACTTATTGGTTTAAATATGCAAATATGTCTTATGTCTCAAGATTCTATGAGTTTCCTAAGATAATTTTCTGGACTGGGTTGGTTTAATTAAAGTCTGCTCTGCTCACTGATGTGTCTCTCTTCAGGCAGTGGGTTAGCCGGCACCTGGATGTTCTAGGATGGCCTCATTTCACATGTCTAGCACTTGTCAGACTTATTAAATGGGGCACATTGGTTATCTTCTGTAGTGGATGCTATGGCATGCAACCTAGATCCTCTTCTACAGGGCCAAGACAATTTTCCCACAGTGTCTAGAAGTGTTGCCAGCTGACAATTTACTACTGTGCCCTTACTCCAATTATTGCCAAAAGTTGCTGCATAGCCCAAGATCATATTCCCTCACTGAGAGACACCCTCATTCTATTACTGGTTCGTGCAAAGAGAAAACGCCTAGACCCTTTGCCCAACTTGGTACAACTTTGAATAACCATCTCAGTTCCAGAGCTTCCCAAGGAATCAGCTGAGACCTTCATCTCAACTGTGTTGCAGCCCAACTTTATCTTGTGGCCAATCCTATATTTGTTACTGCCTCACAGTTGTTGCCAACAGTGCTCTCAAAAGCTTCCTGCTTGGAAATCTCCATCCCAGAATCTGTTTTCTAGGGAACGTCACATAAGACATCTTTATGTGGTTTCTCATCCTCTAGCAGACTTTCAGTCTCATTCATCTCAGGGTTGTTACAGGGTTCCCAAGTGCTTAAAGAAGCCACGTCTTTTGAAGACTGGGATCAGAACCTGCCCAATTTCTCTTCTGTCACATTATTTCGGTCAATCTTTCCAGTTGTTAAAATAAATTTGAAAGGGTTAAATAATCATTAAAAAAAATTATAGAGGTGGGAACTTTGTATATTGCTCAGGCTAGTCTCAAACTCCTGGCCTCAAGAGATCCTCCCATCTCAGCCTCCCAGAGTGTTGGAATTACAGGCATGAGCCACCACTCTTGGTTCTATATAATCTTTAAAAAAATTTTTCAAAACAGGGTCTTGCTCTGTTGCCCAAGCTGGAGTGCAGTGGCATGATCATGGCTCACTACTGCCTCAACCCCCTGGGCTCGAGAAATCCTACTGCCTCATCCTCCTGAGTAGCTGAGACCACAGGTGCATGCCATTATGACTAATTTTTTTTGAATTTTTGGTAGCAATAGGGTGATATTGTTTGGATACTTGTCCCCACCCAAGTCTCATGTTGAATTGTAATCCCCAACACTGAAGGTGGGGCCTGGTGGGAGACGTTTGGATCATGGTGGCAGATCCCTCATGGCTTGGTGCCATCTTTGTGATAGGGAGTTCTCACAAGATCTGGTCATTTAAAAGTGTGTGGCACCTCCAGCCCCACTCTTTCTCTCACTTACTCCTGCTTTCACTATGTGAAGTCCCTTTTCCCGCTTTGCCTTCTGCCATGAGTAAAAGCTCCCTGAGGCCTCCCCGGGAGTTGAGTAGATGCCAGCACCATGCTTCCTGTAAAGCCTACAGAACCATGAGCCAACGAAACCTCTTTTCTTTGGAAATTGCCTAGACTCAGGTATTTATTTATAGCAATGCAAGAAGGGCCTAATACACGATGTCTCTCTATGTTGCCCAGGTTGGTCTCAAACCCCTGGGCTCAAGCAATCCTTTTGCCTTGGCCTCTCAAAGTGATGGGATTACAGGTGTGAACGACCACACCTGGCCTTAATTAATCTTAATAGTGGTGATGACGATGCTTTTTCGAAGGTTATTTTCTGCCAGGCATGATTCTAAGCACTGTATTTATAATGACTTATTTATTATTACAGCCTTATATGGTAAATACTGTAGTTATCCTTTTTACAGATGAAGAAACAGTGAAGTTTCATCATATATTTCCCTCAAATAAGCTAAATGTACCACATGAAATCTATGAAATACCCCCCTTTCCTAATGTGAAGATGGGTGATGTGGTTCTGTGATGCACAGAGCAATCAATCAATTGGCTGACTTCATATTTGGGATTTAAATCATTGAACAATGCTGATGCTAGTGAGAAGTTTCATTAACTCGAGAATTATATTAAGTGAGTGAGACTTGGAAGTAAAGAATGAGAGGCCTCACATCTCCTGGTTTTTATTTGGACTCTACAAATGTTGTGGACTTCAGCGTGCTTGTGTTCATGAATCCCTACTATATTTTATTCACTGAGGGATTCCTACGCTGAAAGAATTTCAATTGAATTTGTCTGGTGTAGTCAAACTGCCCGTTGTACATCAAAGCAGGCATTTTAAGCATCAAGCTAGCTTATATTTGAATAAAGGTGGATCTACTTACTGATCCCATGCATTTATGCTGTCTGCCTTTTATTTTAATGATTGTTTTTCCCCAACCTCCTTTGATAATCAGAAGCTATTTTTATGGCTATTCAAATATTATTGAGACAGCATAGATTTAACATAAAACCTTCTACAGCTAAGAACTGTCTCCTCATTCCTCTAACACAAAAATGCAGAAACTATTACTAACGGAATGTGAGAGCAATGTTGCAACATTTTTACTCCACAGCATGACCGGATGGCAGTTTAGTCTGACTGGCTGTGTGGGTATTCCCTTTCTCTCTCACTATCCAATATATAATTGACCAAGGGGCTGACCTTTCCTTATGGTAAAGATTGCTATTTGGTTATGGAAATGCAAGTTGCTGTCCTCTTGTGCTGGAATTTTTAAACAAGCTTCTAGAGAACATAAAGGGCATCTTAAATGCCCTATAATTACAACATATGTAATTTTCACCATTGAGATATTGTAAGTAGCCTAGAGTTGTCTTTGTGGATTCTCAACCCGAAGCACCAACACTTCACTGTCACTTGTACTATAGTTAGAACACTAAAAATATAATTCATAATGTAAACATATGTTCAGTTTATCCTTAATAAAATCAAAAAAGAAGTCATCTTCCAAAATGGGGCACTGTTCAGTCGCATTCTTTACAAGCTGGTCTACAATGCGTTATCATAAAATTTTGGCTCAGAAGAGGAATTGTAGTCTACTTTCTCTAAACGGCAGTCATTGACTTAAAAAATCATAACTATGCTCCAGGGACAGTTAGTAAAATTATTAATGGAAGGCGACTGAGCACCTATAAAGTTTGAAAGGTTTCCCAGTGAACAGCAGCTAGCCAAATCAGAATATTAATTTTTATTGTATTTATGACTTATTGAGCATATTAAATAAACAAAGCTCAATGTTAGGCTCCTGACCTCAGTATTATTATTGATATTACTTACAGAGTAAGATTTTCATTCACAGAAATTATTTTGATTAATTTCTTTGTTGACTAAGAAAAGATTCTCATTTCCCACTTCTAGAGTTGCTACTTCATTTACTTCAGTTGGCAGTAAAGAAGGTGATTAAATTGTTGACTACTCATGTTCTCTTTTGTAGTAGATTCGAGTTTGTCTACTTCAAAAAGTAGAACAGGAGCATAATCTTGGTGACAGAGTTTCTGGGATCCGTAGCTATGCATCTCCTCAGGTCATTGCTTATTGTATCTGCCTGACTCAGGGAAAGTTCCACCTCACTAAATGTTGCCAAGCCACAAACTGATAGAACACCACCATTTTCATCGATAGAGCAATTTGCTAAAAAGTCTTTCAGCAAATGATTTGTTATAACTGAGCCTAAATATACAGAACACCCTGGGCTTCTATTTGTTTTTACCTTATGCAATTGTGTTCTCAAATAATAGTTAGATAAATTAATATCGGTTCTTAAAAATTGCCTCAAATAAGACGAAATAAAGACCTTACAGCAGTTTACAGCAGTTTGTTTTCTACTCTTAAGTCCTCCATTTCCACAGATGACATTCTGTTCCAAGAGAATTAAAATCAAACCATCAGGTAATTGTATCTATATACGAAGTTATTTTCTTCCATATTCAAATGCCTTTGAAATTGTCTTCCCTTTAGCACTTAGTTTCTAATTAAGCGTGTCTTTGGTACAAACTTGAAATCATCATTAAATTGCCGCAGATGGTTCTGCCTTGTTCACATTTTTTCCTCAGTCTTTCCCTTGATGTAGCTAGGAGCTAGCTTTCTGCTTTGATTTGCCTTAGATTTTAAGAAGTTAGAAATGCAAATATCATTTTACTCCATAAACTGGCCTAAATGGCTTTTCCTTCTCAGAATTCCTTGGAGGATCTTTGTTAACATCAGTTTGTGTCGCTATTTCTAGTCATATGGCATGTGACTTATTTTCCTAAAATGTGTTTAAACTGATATGGTCTTCACAATCAACTGAAGGTATTTATCAAGATCATTAAAATAAATCCATATGTTATCCATTCATCTGTGTAGATATTTCAGATGGATATGTTTTAGTCAACATTTTAAGCCATTTCCCTAACATTCCACCTTGCTATGCAACTGTAAACCTGAGTGCCCTACAAATAGCCATACGCACACAAAAGGGATTTTCAAATGCCAGTGCTGATGTTTGTAACAAGTTTTCCCCAGTTTGTGTGCAAAATTGTATTTGTTTTATGTGTTGGGTAGCTAGTGGAATTTCCTTCCAAATGTCTGTAGTAAAAGAGCCACCTCTTGAGTTAAGCTGTGAATTTTTTAAAGAGGGAACTCTCATTAACCTTGATTATGGACCCACAAGATCCAGCCTAATGCTGTGGACTCCGAGTACATTTTTGGTGAATTACGGACTGATTATCTGTGAAAAGCACAGGCTGTGAAGAGACTGTTAATTAGGGATTAAATTGTATAACTGATTAAATCATATTTAATAACTTTTATGAAATCCAGTTTGATTGAAAAGATATACAAGTGCCACTTAAAAATGAACAACACTATATAAACCATAATTGGAGGTAAACATGAATGCAAACAGTCCAGAAAAAATGCAGCATCAGATTGTGAACAATTGAAAACTTGGACTTCCCATGCTTGGCATGCGCCTTACTTCTGTCTCCTTTCTCATCATATGGAGAAGAATTAAGTTAAAGAAGGGAAACTGCATGGAAGGTGATGTCCTTATTCTTGTTCACTTTGTGGTTATTATTCTTGCCCACTTCTGGTTTACCTTGCTCCTTGTAAGCACCTGGATAGCATTTTATGTTTTAGAAATTAAAATTGGACTTTGGGAATTATAGTTGGGAAATTATTTTCATCTTTCTCAACTTATTTGATCTTCATCAGAACCATATGATTTAGATAGTTATAGTAGTAGTTGTAGTAGTAGTAGTAGCAGCAGCACTAATAGTAGCAGTAATGATATAATCCTTATAAAGCACATTCTATATGCCAAACACTGTTTTAAGCACTTTATATATATTAAGTCAAACATCATATCAACCTTAAGGGTTAGGTTCTATTTATATTACTACTTTTAAAGATCATAAAGCCAAGTGATGGAATGGTCAAGCATCATGCCCAAGGGCATAGGACTGGTGATTGGAGAGTCAGAATTCAAATCTAGGAAGTTTGATTCTTAACCACTTAATCACTTGGCCAAAATTATTTATTTGTTCATTTACTCAGGAATTATTTGCCAAGTACATACTGTATGCCAGACATTCCTCAAGGCTTTAGAGATACAGCAATGAACAAACCATATTGTTCTCCTCTTACAAGGTGCTTTCCTTCTTGATGGGAGAGACACAATAAACAAAAAGGGAAATTTCAGTTAGTAATATATAAGAAAAATAGGCCAGGCATAGTGGTTCATACCTATAATCCCAACACTTTGGGAGGCTGAGATGGGAGGATTGCTTGGGCTTAGGTGTTTGAGACCCACTTGGGCAACATAGCAAGACCTTGTGGCTACAAAAAACAAAACAAAACAAAACAAAAAAAAACCTGGGTGTGGCAGCATGTGCCTGTAGTCTCAGCTACTCAGGAGGCTGAGGCAGGAGGATAACTTCAAAACCCAGCAGTTGAGTATGCTGTGGAAAATGATCACGCCACTGCACTCCAGCCTGGGCAACAGAACGAGACCCTGTCTCAACATAAAAACAAAAAAAAGAAGTTTGTGTGAAAGAGTGATGAGGGTGGAGCTACTTACTTATTTTTTTATTGAGGTATAACTCACGATTTAAAATTGCATATATTTAAGGTGTGCAAACTCATTATTTGATATACACTTACATTGTGAAATAATCACCAAAAATAAGCTAATTAATATATCTATCACCTCACATAGTTGCCATTTGCTTGTGTGTGTATGGTGATAACACTTATTGACCTAACCTTTTATCAAATGTCAATTATACAATACAGTATTAACTGTTATCATATTGTTGTACATTTGATCTCCAGAACTTATTCACTTATTCATCCTGTGTAACTGAAACTTTGTACCCCTTGACCAACATACCCTATTTCCCTTTCTCACTGGCTCCAACACTATTCACAATAGCCAAGATGTGGAAACAACCTAAATGTCCATTGTATTAGTGTGTTTTCACACTGCTATAAAGAACTACCTGAGACTTGGTAATTTATGGAGAAAAGATGTTTAATTGACCCACAGTTGTGCAGGCTTAACAGGAAGCATAACTGGGAGGCCTCAAGAAACTTACAATCATGGCAGAAGGTGAAGGGGAGGCAAGCATGTTTTACCATGGTGGAACAGGAGAGAGAGAGAAAGGGAGAAGTGCCACACACTTTCAGACAACCAGATGTAATGAGAACTCACTCACTATCATGCAAACAGCAAGGGGGAAATCTGCCCCCATGATCCAACCACCTCCCACCACATCCCTCCCCCAACACTGAGACACACACACACACGCGTGCATATACACGCACACACACACACAGACACACACACACACGCACATACACACACACACAGAGGCATACTATTTAGCCTTATAAAAGAATGAAATTTTGTCATTTTCAACAATATGAACATGAACTTGTAGGCCATCATGCTAAGTGAAATAAGCCAACCACAGAACAACAAATACCACATGATCTCACTTATAAAGGGCGGAGCTGCTTTTGGCTATAATCTAGGAAGTCCTTTCTGAAGAGAAGACAATTGGAGGAGGCTGAAACATTTACAAGAGGAATGAAACAGCCATGTAGACAGAGTTCATCATAAAGTAAGAATAGCATTAGTTCAAAGGTGATAATGACTAAAATCATAGCAGAAAAGAGAAGAAGAGAGTGTGTCTAGAATGTAGAGAATGAGGGGGAGCGTGCAGAACATGGGTTCAGAGGTCCCAAAGGGGTTTGGTTCCATAGAAGGATTTTGGATTTTGCTCCAAGCAAAATGAAAACTCATGGAAGACTTTTGAGCAAGAAAGCGTTATAGTCGGATTTAAATTTAAAATGGCAATTTCTGGCTGTTTTGTAAAGAGAGAACTTCGCACAGTTAAAACTGGAAGCAGAAAGACCCATTAGTAAGAAGTGAATGGATTTGGGGCATACTTTGGACTCACAGACAGTAAGGAGAGAACCTGGATGATAATTCAGGTTGTCTACTCCTCAAAAACTAGTTTCAATTTTAACTCCAAGAAAATTAATATTTTAATTGCTGAGTGTGGGTAAGGAAGGAAAGAAATGTGCAGGAGACAGACAGGAGAGACACAGAGAGAGAGGCGGGGCCAGAGAGAAAAGAAGGAAGAGTAAAGAAAGGGAAGGTGAGGGAAAGGAGGAGAAGGGAAGGGAAGGGAAGAAAGGAAAGAGAAAACATTTAGAGTATAAATGTCTGAGGAATATCTTTCAAGTGAGTTGCCACAGATGAGAGCTTTAAGCAGTAGAAAGTCTCTGGAATTGGGGAAGCAAATATTCAGTGTTTCAGAATACTAGGAGACCAATTTAGCCGAGAAATTCTTCTCAAGATAGACTAAGGGCCAGATAGACTCTAGGTGGCTTCTAAAGTGAGAGACAGAATATCATTGTTTATGCTTATAAAAGTGGCCTCCCTTTTATCCTTACAACTGACATCCTCCCCTAAATTGATAAGCATTACAGAATTTAGTCAACTGAATGTATTTTTTTTTCTTTTGCTTCTTCAATAGAGAGTTATTTAGCAGAGTCTTGCCCCCTTCCTTTAAATGGGGATGTGTTTAAGCAAAGCATATGTCTCTTGTGCATCTTAGCCAGTCTAGTGTGCTGTGAAAGCCTGATAAATGTTCAATCACTCTAATGACCCAAGACTTCTTCCTGAATGTCCTGAGGCTTGTCTCTTGGGTGTAAAGCCTACATTGTTCTGGGAAGTAGTCACAGTTATGGTTTGGTCAATTAGTATAAGTATTAGCTGTGACTAGATCCAAATGATAAAACTGTGTTTTTAAGCATTCTGAATGTAAGGCACAATATATCTAAAACCTCTTTGTAGATTAAATCAAGTTATAGCCAATATTTCATCAAGCTCCATTTAACAAAGCGTGCCAAGAATCTTAGGATCACTCTCTCTCAACTTTCTTTCTCCTTCACATCCCTTCTCCTGTTAAAACCTGCTCTAAAGAAAAGATTTGAAAGTCATTTGCAAAAGTATAAATGTCTAATAAGCCTTCAGATACTTATTTACTCCTTCAAATACATTTTATTTCAACAGGAAATAAGAAGTCTTGAAGGAAAAGAATGACACTCCAGTTACAAAATTTGCCCATCAATGAAAGGGGCAGAGCAAATCAATCAAATGCTTACTGTATTAATCAAGATTCTGCAGAAAAACAGAACCAATAGAATATTGATTTATTATTTATTTGCTCATTTATTATAAACACTTGGCTCACGCAATTATGGAGGCTGAAAAGTCTAAATCGACAATGTAGTCTTGCAGACTAGAGATCCAGGAGAGGTGGTGGTGATGAAGTTCCAGTCTAAAGGTAGTCTGCTTGAGAATTCACTCTTGCTTGGGGAGGCCATTCTTTCTGTTCTATTCAGGCCTCCATTTTATTAGATGATGCCCACCTGCATTAGACAGGGCAATCTGCTTTAACCGAAGTTCACTGGTTTTAATGTTAATCTCATCCACAAACATCCTCCAAGTTGACACATAAAATTAACCATCACATCTACCTTTGATAAGAACTGTTGAAGATATGGTTCTATTTGCTTACTTCTCCCATGGGTTGTGTTTCTCATTATATTTGATTGTCTTTTGTTTGGAATTCTGTTCAAAACCAAAATGATACATATTTGAAATGTTACGTTCAAAACAAAAAACATACATATTTGATATGTTATGTTTTCTTCTATCAATATATAGATATAGTAAAGAACATACTGGGAATAACTGACCATGTTCAAATTCACAAACGTATGTATTAAGCCCTTATTATATGATAAGGATAGCAGGTGAAAACAAAAATAGGTAAACCATAGACTTATTCTCACACACTCTTGGGGCGATGAGTAATATAAGTATATAAATTATTATATGTAAGGTAGAATAACAATACTATCATAAAATTAGTATATGCATGATATTTGAGGATTTAAAGAAAAGAGACATGATATCCCATTGAGAGAATGCATCCATTTCTTTCTTCCTTCATAAAATAAATATGTATGAAGTTCTACTATAGCTAAAGCACTATTTTAGGTGATGGTGATACAGCAGTAAAAAAAAAAAAAAAAAAAATCCCTGCCCTCATGGAATTCCCCTCCTAGGAGGGAAGACAGACAGACACCCAACATGAAAACAAATCAGTAGAGTGGTTTTAGGTCCTGATAATATTTCAGAGAGTGATAAATAAAACTTTAAAATTAAAATAACCAAAGAGAAGGTGATGGGTTACTATTTAACTTAGGAAGGCCAGGGTTTTGTTATTGTTTTTGCTTTTTAAGTCAGGGTCTCCCTCCGTCACCCGGGCTGGAGTGCAGTGGCAGGATCACGGCTCACTGTAGCCTCAAACTCCTGGCCTCAAGCAGTCCCCGTGCTTTGGCCTGCCCAAAGTGCTAGAATTACAGGAATGAGTCACAGCACCCAGCTCCTTTCTAAAGAATGGCATTTGACGGAGAGGCTGAGGCAGGAGAATGGCATGAACACGGGAGGCGGAGCTTGCAGTGAGCCGAGATTGCGCCACTGCACTCCAGCCTGGGCGACAGAGCGAGACTCCGTCTCAAAAAAAAAAAAAAAAGAATGGCATTTGAGTGGACAGCTGAATAAAGAAAGGAAGTTATCCATGCTTTCGTCTAAGGGAAAAGCATCCCAGTAAACAGGAATCACAAATGTAAAGCCTCTCAGGAAAAAAAAAAATGGGTTTGGAATGTCCAGGAAAATCTTCACGAGGGGTGGGATTTACAAAGAAGCTTAAAGAAGAGGTGAGATTTTTTGCAAGTAAAAATGGGAGTGAGAAAGTGGTGTTGATTTAGAAATATAAAATCTTCTATGAAGAGTATTGGTTATATGTATTTATGTGACCCTATAATATTAATTGTAATATTTTATTTCCTAAGTGCTTTTATTTCTCCTCTGTTTTGTGCAATGAATAATTCAAGACATTATGAAATAAATATGAGTGTTGGTCTCATCCTTCTGAAAGTAAAGGAGTGCGGTGGGCAGGGCTACTATCCAGAGTATGTACAATCTAATGGAAAGAGCTCTTTCCTCAAAGAGTTTTGTTCTCCCATTTCACAATGAGATCCACATAAATAGCTTTTGCACGCCTCAATAGAGGGTTATTTCTATCTGTCATTCACACTAAAGTGAGAATAATTTTGATCTAGTAGTTGAATAATTTCTTTGTATACTCACATAACCTCAGAAAATCAGAAGGAGACTTAAAAGTCACCTCAGCCAAGCACCTCCTGATGCTTTTCTCCCCACCAAGTGATTGCCTATCTTACTGAACACAGCTAATGTTCTCTCTGAGACATCCCATCCCATCATTGGTCAGCTTGGATGAAATCATTCTTTTTGTAGCACCTATCCATTGGTCTAATACCTATACCTCTATGTCAGGATTCTTAGTCACAGATAATAAAATCCACCCTAGGTAGCTTAAATATAAAGGGATTTATTACAGCTTGTTAGATAGCTTACAGAATGTTTGACAGTGTGGGAGATCAAAGATTGGTTAATACACAGCCAGTAACAAGAAATTCCCAACAAAACTGTAGGGCTAATCTAGCAGAAATTCCACTAACACGAATGCCCACTATTCAGCATCTGTGATTTTAGACAACAAAAAGTAGAATCTCTGCCACATTTTCCCTTGAAGATTCTAACTCTTTATTCACAATCACCACTTCTCTCTCAAATTTAATGGTCAAGTATATCTGTTTGGTGAAGCCTAGATCACATACAAAAGCTTAAACATAAGGGAATCTGGACAATGCAGTTTTGTCATTGCAAGACTCTTACTAGTGAAAAGTATGGTAGAAGAGGATTGGGAAGGATATGGAATGAGCCAATCTGTAATATTTGTCATATTTCCTCTCTGAGATTCCTTGAAATTAAACAGCTTCAGTTCCTTCAAATGTTGGAGGCTGTTGAGATTTAAGTTGGTTCACCATCCTGGTACTTCTTCTCTGAGAACACCACTATTTGAGTATCTCCTTCAAAATGTCATACCAAGAACATGATAAATTTTTCAGGTACATTTTGACCTGTGAAAAATGGAGCAGTCCTACTACCCCTTCAAGACACTGAACATCTATTCATAAAGCCTTAAAATGCTGTTGACTTATGGAGCTTATTGTATAGGACAGCAAGTCCTTTTCACATGTCTCACTGTTTTTTGTGTTTTTTGTTTTTTGTTTTGAGAAGAAGTTTCTCTCTTGTTGCCCAGGCTGGAGTGCTATGGCGTGATCTTGGCTCACTGCAACCTCCACCTCCCAGGTTCAAGTGATTCTCCTGCCTCAGCTTCCTGAGTAGCTAGGATTACAGGCCCAGGCCACCATGCCCGGCTAATTTTTGTATTTTTAGTAGAGACGGGGTTTCACCATGTTGGTCAGGCTGGTCTCGAACTCCTGACCTCATGATCCACCTGCCTCAGCCTAGCCAAAGTGCTAGGATTACAGGTGTGAGCCACCGCGCCTGGCCATCTCATTGTTTTAAAGATAAGTCATCCCAAAACTGTGCTACTATACTTGTAGGGCTGGTTTTATACACAAAGTTAGAATGTTGAAATGTATCACTATTAAATTTCATGTTGTTAAAAATCAGAATTCAAAACCTGGTATCAAGAGGCTAAAAGTATGGGCAAAATATATTTTCCAATATAACTCATTATCTCTCCTGGTTTTGTATCTACTAATGGCTTGATAAGCTTTTCAACTATGTTCTCACTCAATTAATTAATATGATTAATATGACAAGGTAGAAGATGATGAGTTAATACTGATATATTAATTAGAATAAATTCTGCTTAACCATACACACACACACACACACACACAATTGTTGTCTGGTCCCAATTTATTCATCTTATACATAGTATACCAGGAAAGACTTTGAGTGTTCGTTTTTTTGTGTTGCTATAAAGAAACACCTGAGGCTGGGTAATTTATAAGGAAAAGAGGTTTAACTGGCTCACAGTTCTCCAAGTTGTCAATAAGCATGGCACCAGTATCTGCTTGGCTTATGGTGAGGCCCAGGAAGCTTTCAACCATGGCAGAAGGCAAAGGAGGATCCAACAAATCACATGGCAAGAAAGGGAGCAAGAGAGAGCAGGAAGGTGGCACATTCTTAAACAACCAGATCTCACATGAACTCAGAGCAAGAACTCACTCATTATCACAAGGGTAGCACCGAGCCATTCATGAGGAATCTGCCCACCATGACCCAAACACCTCTCACTAGGCCCACCTCCAACATTGGAGGTCACATTTCAATATGATATTTGGATGGGACAGAACATCAAAACCATATCACTTTGTAAAATGCCACATAAACATCCAGTTACATCATTTTCACAGAATACCCTTTATCTACCAGACTGATGAATTTCAACATAATTCATCTCATCATCCTACCCACATAATAGATCTGACTCCTGATTTTCATATGTCTGACAAAAGGTCGTTTCTCCTTTAGGTCACTCAGGAATGTTAAACCGTCTTTGAGACCTTTAATTTCCTCTCACCATGATTAATTAATCACTAAGCTGGTTGTTTTTCTTCCATTATAATGCTCTGGTGTCTCCATTTTGTACTTTCATCACCTTAATCTGGGCCTGTATCACTTCAGACATGGGCTGCTGCAAAAATTTAGCTGATTTCCCTCATTGTTTTATTTGGTGACATCGTGAAGAATAACTTCCTTTTGTTATTGTGATTTCCATTTAAAATGCAATCACCCATCTCCTCTGTACACATTTATTAGAGATTCTTGAGGGCTGTTTCTTTCAACCTGTTTGTAAGCAACTTAAAAGCAAATATTATGGTATCAGCTCCCACAATTATTGTTCACAGAAATATTATTTAACAGCAGTTAACTAGAGCTTGAACCCATTGAATCAATTTACTTATTAAATGTAGGTACGGAATACTTTCGTAGCACCTATGTGAAGATGAATATATGCAACTGTTTTGAACCAAGAGCAGCAATACCACATTGAATTCATTTGGGTGGTCTTGTGGTAAAGCTTTAAGAATTTGTCATCTGACAATCTTCCAAATGTATTGGCTGCTACTGCAGGCAGAAATCTATTGGCAGATAAAATGCCCCAAGTGTTTCACTTGCAGTGTTTGGCTGAATCACATTTGGCAGTAAAATCTATTCAGAGACCTCAGAGACTCATTAAAACCAGATAACGTTGAAACATAGCAAAATGGTTTCTATTTGGACCATAGTGCCAACTTAATAGATGTGTGAAAAATTAAAGAATTAAGTAGTTTCTTGTAAGAACATATATCTAACTAGCCAAGTCCTGAAATCAGTCAATATGTGTATATGTATTAGGTCGATGGCAGTTGACCTACACAGGTGATAAGACAGAGATGCCTAAGAGCACACTATATATGTGCTAGAATATTGAAAATAAATTGCTTAGCATTAAAGTTAAGGTATTAGTACATAAATATGCTTCATTTGCATGACACCAAAAAGAATAGTCAGTCTATGGGAGAACCACTTACTAATGGGGGCATAGCTCAGTGGTTCCCAATCCTATATATGATACACATTTATCTCAACTCTTAAAGCAATTAAAAAGTTTTTCTAGTCACTAGAATAATTCATTGTCATTATAGAGCATTTGGAAGATGCAGAAGTACAAAAGAAAAAATACCATTACCTGGAATCCTGCCACTCAGATTTTACTCCTATTACCATTTGGTAAAACTATATAGAATTTTCATATATTTTTATATATAGGTATCTTAATGTGCATATTGTCAAAAGAAATGTTTTCTGCTAAAATAAAAGTTCTTAGTTTTCTTATCATTGATGCTTTCAAATGAACGTCCATATGTTAATTCTTACCAACTTTAATCTTTTTGTTGATTTTTATCAGTGCTCTAACAGGGAAAATCAAGAATGTATGTATTGTTAAGATAACTAACTGATGCTTGTTTTAGAAGTTGTGCTAGCTATTCTGAAGCTCCTTTCTAAAAGACCTCACTGAAGGCATAATAACCTCCAGTAAAATGTGAAGCACTTTGGTAACTGTCAACAAGTGTCAAATAGGTCCCTTGCAGGGAAGGCTGAGTATCTTACTTCTTGGGAACCTGTCTGGTAAGGAATATTGAACACTGTGAATACTGCTTGCCTGGTAATCAGGACATCAGAGCTCTAATTCTGACTCTGCCACTGAATTGCCACTAATCTTATTTTCTGATATATGGAATGGGGGTGGCAGGAAAGTGAAAATATTTTAAATTATCTGAAAATTTACTGAGGGTCTATTCTGATTTAGACAGAAGACATAAGTAATCAATGTATTATATATTGGATGTTAAATGATTGAACAGCATCTTCATCTCAGAAAGGTTAAGCAGTTATAGATATAGCATTAAATTAATTGGAAATGTGGGAAAAGGTAGAGGAAAAACAAATTGTGTCAACTCTCCTAAAATGCTTTTCAGAAAAAAAAACAAAAAAACACAATAAGGAAGTCTCCTTGAAAAGTATAAATATTTGAAAATAGTCATTAAATAATACTGACATTGATTTGTTGAGATTGGAGTCTTGACTCCCTGTTGGCTCCTTCCTAACATCCAGTTTTCTTTGCTCATTTATTATTTATTCTAATCATGAAGCAGTGGAGTGACATAGGTCCATAGTAAATACCAAAGGAAGTCTCAAGCCAAGTTCATTATACTAAAGTCTTAAAATATATTATTATGTGCCTTACTTATATTCTTATTAAAGTAGTTAGGGTTAATCTTTCCTGAATGAATGGACTATTAATTTCTTTTAAAATGGACTGGGGGAACAATTGTATATGTGTATCAGTAAGGTTTACTAATGAGATGGTCTGTTTTCATTTTTTGGCTGAATTTTAGTGATTCAACGTTGGAGAATCACATTAGCTATGTGGCTCTTCAAGACCTACAGCTGACAGAGCAGATTATGAATGATACAAAAGAGTGGAGCTCTGACAAGGCCTCACAGTGATAAAGTACTGGGGGCAGAGACAGGCAAAAACCTATGAATCTCAAATTTCTGCCATGGAACTCTCTAAGTTTTCAACACTAATCATAGCCACACTTTAAAAATAAGATAAAGAAGCTCCACTTTCCCAGTCACTGGTTTCTTTCCTCTGCATTTTTCTTGTGTTTGCCTTTATAGACGTGGTATCTCTTCCCTCTATTCATATTGTTCCCTGGTTGGCTTTGACCACTTAGAGGGCAAAGTCAGCAAAAAATTTTTGAGAGTTTGAGAAGATAGGAGAACTGTGAAGGAATTGGAGATTTTGCTTGTGAAGTACTGACCTGTTGCTCCTTGTTACTAACGACAGGAAACTGAAAAAAAGAGATTGTCAGATAAAGGGAAGAGTGAAAGAAAGGAAACATCAAGTATCTTTTTTCTTCTCAGGGATAGGGGGATGGGGGGCACTCACTGAAAGCCATGGGGAAATATGAAGAGAAGTGACAAAACATTGTCACAGGAGGGATGGAGGAGGATGGCAGAATAGCAGGCTCCACCAATCATCACCACTACAGGCACACAAAATATAACAACTCTCTACACCAAAAAAAGCACCTTCATAAGAACCAAAAATCAGATGAGCACTCACAGTACCTGGTTTTAACTTTATATCACTGAAAGATACACTAAAAAGAGTAGAAAAGACAGTCTTGAATCATGACACCATCCCTCCCCACCCCTCTGGCAGTGGCCACATGGTGTAGAGAGAGAATCTGTGCATTTAGGAGAAGGAGAGTGCAGCAATTATGAAACTTTGCATTGAACTCAGTGCCACTCTGTCACAGCAGAAAGCAAAACCCGGCGGAACTCAGCTGACACCCACCCATAGAGGGAACATTTAAACCAGCCCTAGCCACAAGGAATCACCTATCACAGTGGTTATAATTGGAGTTCTGGCAAACCACGCCACCATGGGTTAAAGTGCTTTGGGATCCTACATAAAGTTGAAAGGCAGTCTAAGACACAAAAACCTTAACTCCAAGGACAGTCCTAGTGCTGAACTTGGCTCAGAGCCAGAGGACTTGAGGGACACATGACCTACTGAGATACAGTCAGAGCAGCTAAGGGAGTGCTTGCAACAGCCCTCCCCCAACTCCAGGCCACAAAGCTTGTGGCTTCAAAAGAGATCATTTCCTTCCATTTGAGGAGAGGAGAGGAAATATCAAAGAGGACTTTGTCTTGCAAGGGATTCCAGCTCAGCCACAGTAGGATAGGGTACCAGTCAGAGTCATCAGGCACACTTTCCAGGCCCTAACTCCCAGATGACATTTCTAGACACACCCTGGGCTGACAGAGAACCCAGTATCTTGAAGGGAAGGACCCAGTCCTGGGAGGATCCATCACCTGCTGACTAAAGAGCCCTTGGGCCCTGAATAACTAGCAGTGACACCTAGGTAGTATGCCATGGGCCTCAGGTGAGATGCTTAGACTTGCTGGCTTCAGGTGAGACTCAGCATATTCCCTGCCTAGCTGTGGTGGCTAAGGGGAGAGACTCCTTCTGATTGAGAAAAGTGGTGGGAAAAGTAAAGCGGACTTCTTGCACCTTAGGTACCAGCTCAGCCATAGGGGAGTGCAGCACCAAGCTGGCTCTCTGGATCCTCAATTCCAGGCTTTGGCTCTTGGATGGCATTTCTAGACCTCCCCTCTGGACCTCTGGGAGAGAGGGAAGCTCACTGCATTGAATAGTGAGTCTCAGGCCAGGCAGCATTCACCATAAGCTGCCTGAAGAGCCCCTGGGCTTTAAGGGAACATTGGTGGGTAGCCTGGGAGTAATCCCCATGGGCCTGTGGTAGTGGTGGCCACAGTGAGAGACTCCTCTGCCTGTGGAAAGGGGAAGGAAGACTAGGAAGGAGAGCATCTTGTTTCAGTGCCACCTCAGCTGCAATATGACAGAACACCAGGTAGACCTCTAAAGTATTTTACTCCAGTCCCTGGCTCCTGTACAGCACCTCTGAACCTGCTTGGGGCCTGGGGGAAGTCACTGCCTTGAAGGGAAGGAAACAAACCTGGATGCCTTCACCATCTCATGATTGTAGAGCCCCAAGGGCCGTAGGTGGACATAGGCAGTAGCCAGGTAGTGGTTACAGTGAGCCTTGGGTGAGACCCAGTGCTATGCTGGCTTCAGGTCTGATCCAATGCAGTTCTAGTGGTAGAGGCAACTGGGATGCTTGTTCACTCCATACTCAGCTACAGGTGGCTCAGAATAGAGACTCTATTTGTTCGGGAGAAAGTAAGGGAAGAGAACATGAGTCTCTGCCTGGTAATCCAGATAATTCTTCCAAATCTTGTCCAAGACCATCAAGGCAGTACCTCTATCAGTATGCAAGAATGACAGCGTTACTGGGCTTGAGGTCCTAAAGCAGATACAGCTTAGATCACAACATCCATGTTATTTCAAATATTTGGGAAGCCTTATGAAGAAGAAAGAGTACAAACCAGCCCAGACTGTGAAAACTGCAATAAATACTTAACTCTTCAATGCCCAGACACAGGTAAACATCCACAAGCGTCAAAACCATCCAGGAAAACATGATCTCACCAAACAAACTAAATAAGTCACCAGGGAAGAATCCTGGAGAAACAGAGATATGTGAATTTGAGACAGAATTCAAGCTAACTGTTTTGAGGAAATGCAAATAAATTCAAGATAAGCAGAGAAGGAATTCAGATTTCTATCAGATAAATTTAACAAAAAGATTGAACTAATTTAACAGCAGCAAGCAGTAATTCTAGAGTTGAAAAATGCAATGGATATACTGAAAAATGGATCAGTCTTTTAATACCAGAATAGATCAAGCAGATGAAAGAATTAGGAAGCTTGAAGACAGGCTATTTGGAAATACACGGTCAAAGGAGACAAAAGAGAAAAAAATAAAAACACAATGAAGCATGCCTACATGATCTAGAAAACAGCCTCAAAAGGGCAAATCTAAGAGTTACTGGCCTTAAATAGCAGATAGAGAAAAAAAAAGGGTATAAGGTTTATTCAAAAGCATTATAACAGAGAACATACCAAAACTAGAAAAATGTATCCAAGTACAAGAAGGTTATAGAACACCAAGTAGATTTAACCCAAAGAAGACTACCTCAATGCGTTTAATAATCAAACTCCCAAAAGTCAAGGATAAAGAAAGGATCCTAAAAGCAGCAAGAGAAAAGAAACAAATAACATACAATCAGGCTCCAATATGTCTGGCAGCAGACATTTCAGTGGAAACCTTATAGGCCAGGAGAGAATGGCATGACATATTTAAAGTGCTGAAGGGAAAAAAACGAACTTTTACCCTAGAATAGTATATCCAATGAAAATATCATTCAAACATAAAAGAAAAATAAATACTTTTCCAGACAAACAAAAGCTGAGAGATTTCATCAACACCAGAACACCTACAAGAAACACTAAAGGGAGTATTTCAGTCAGAAAGAAAAATATGTTAGTGAGCAATAAGCAATCATCTAAAGGTACAAAACAAACTTGTATTGGTAAGTACACAGAAAAACACAGAATATTATAACACTGTAATTGTGGTGTGTAAACTACCCTTATCTTAAGTATAAAGACTAAAAGATAAACCAATCTAAAATAATAACTATGACAACTTTTCAAGACATAGACAGTAAAATAAGATATAAATAAAAACCAAATGAGTTAATTGTGGGATAAAGTTAAGGCATATGGTTTTTATTAGTTTTCTTTTTGCTTGCTTGTTTGTTTATGCAAGCATTGTTATATTGTTATCGGCTTAAAATAATGGGTTATAAGGTAGTATTTTCCAAGGCTCATGGTAACACAAAATCAAAATTATATAATGGATACACAGAATAAAGAATAAGGAATTAAATCATAATTGAAGAGAAAATCACCTTCACTAAAAGGAATACAGGTAGAAAAGAAAAAAGGAAAAGAAGACAACAAAACAACCAGAAAACAAATAACAAAGTGGCAGGAGTAAGTGCTTACTTATCAGTAATAACGTAGAATGCAAATGGACTAAACTCTCCAATGAAAAGACAGAGTAGCTGAATGGATAAAAAAAAGTGAGACCCAATGATCTGTTGCCATAAGAAACACACTTCAGTTATAAAGATACACATAGACTGAAAATAAAGGGATGGAAAAAGATATTCCATGTAAATGGAAACCAAAAAAGAGCAGAAGCAGCTATACTTATATCAGACAAAATTGATTTCAAGGTAAAAACTGTAAGAAGAGGAAAAGAAGGTCATTATATAATAATAAAGGGGTCAATTCAACAATATAACAATTTTAAATATATATGCACCCAACACTGGAGCACCCAGATATATAAAGAAAATATTATTAGAGCTAAAGAGACAGACCCCAATACAATAATAGCTGGACACTCCAACACTCCACTTTCAGCATTGGACATGCCTTTCAGACAGAAAATCAGCAAGGAGACATTGGACTTAATCTGCACTATAGAACAAATGGACCTAATAGACGTTTACAGTACATTTCATCTAATGGCTGCAGAATACACATTTTTCTCCTCAGCACTTGGACCATTCTCAAGGACAGACCATATGTCAGGTCATAAAACAAGTCTTAAAACATTCAAAAAGTTGAAATAATATCAACCATCTTCTCTGACCACAATTGAATAAAACTAGAATTCAATAACAAGAGGAACTTTGGAAACTATACAAACAAATGGAAATTAAACAATATGTTCCTGAAGGACCAGTGGGTCAATGAAAACATTATGAAAGAAAACGAAAAGTTTCTTGAACAAATGATAATGGAAACAAAACATACTAAAACCTACGGAATACAGTGAAAGCAATACTAACAGGGAAATTTATAGCTGTGCCTACATCAAGAAAAAATAAAAACTTTAAATAAATAATGTAAGATGCATCTTAAAGAACTGGAAAAGCAAGAGCAAACTAAACCCAATATTAGCAGAAGAAAATAAATGATAAAGAACTGAGCAGAAATAAACAAATTTGAAATGAAGAAAACAATAGAAAAAAGCAATGAAACTATAAGTTGGTTTTTTGAAAAGATAAATAAAATTGACAAATTTTAGCCAGGCTAAATATGAAAAAAGAGAGAAGACTCAAATAAATAAAATGATGGATGAAAAGGGAGACATTACAACTGATACTTCAGAAATTCAAAGGATCATTAGAGGCAACTATTAGCAAGTGTATGCCAACAAATTGGAAAATCCAGAGAAAATGGATCAATTCCTATACACATAAACCTACAAAGTTTGGACCATGAAGAAATAAAAAAACCTGAACAGACCAATAACAAGTAATAAGATCAAAGCCATAATAAAAAAAAGTCTCCCAGTAAAGAAAAGCCCAGGACCCTATGGCTTCATTGCTGAATTCTACCAAGCATTTAAAGAACTAATACCAATCCTACTCAAACTATTCTGAAAAATAGAAGGAGAGGGACTATTTCCAAACTCATTCAATGAGGACAATATTATTGTGATACCAAAACCAAAGACACATCAAAGGAAAGAAAACTATAGGGCACGATCTCTGATGAATATTGATACAAAAATCCTCGACAATATACTAGCAAACCAAATTCAACAATACATTAAAAAGATGATTTGTCATAAACAGACTTTACTTTTGAAAGTCTTTTCTTATCAGTAATTTTTTAAGTTTTATTTTAGCTTCAGGGGTACGTGTGCAAGTTTATTATATAGGTAGATTGAGTGTCCAAGGGGTTTGGTGTACAGATTATTTTGTCACCCTGGTAAAATGCATAGTATCCAATAGGTAGTTTTTTGCTCCTCTCCTTCCTCCCACCCTCCAAGCTCAAGTAGGCCTCAGAGTCTGCTTTTCCCCTCTTTGTGTCTATATGTTCTCATATTATAGCTCCTACTTATGAGAAAATGTGGTATTTGTTTTTCTGTTCTTGCATTAGTTTGCTTAGGACAATGGCTTCCAGCTCCATTCATGTTGCTGCAAGGGACATTGACTTCATTCTTTTTATGGCTGCATAGTATACCATGGTGTGTATGTTCCACATTTTCTTTATTCACTCTACCATTGATGGGCATTTAGGGTGGTTCCATATCTTTGCTATTGTGAATAGTGCTGTGATGAAAATATGCATGCAAGTGTCTTTATGATGAAATGATTTATAATTCCTTGGGTACATACACCAAATAGTGGGACTTCTGGGTCAAATGGTATTCTAAGTTCTTTGAGGAATCACCATACTACTTTCCACAGTGGCTGAACTAATTTATACTATCACCAGCAATGTAAAAGCCTTCCCTTTTCTCCACAACCTCACCAGCATCTGTTATTTTTTTACCTTTTTTTTTTTGACAGAGCCTTGCTCTGTCACTAGGCTGGAGTGCAGTGGTGCAATCTCGGCTCACTGCAACCTCCACCTCCCAGGTTCAAGCGATTCTCCTGGCTCAGCCTCCTGAGTAACTGGGACTACAGGTGTGCACCACCATGCCTGGCTAATTTTTTGTATTTTTAATAGAGACGGGGTTTCTTCGTGTTAGCCAGGATGGTCTCAATCTCCTGACCTTGTGATCTGCCTGCCTCAGCCTCCCAAAGTGCTGGTATTACAGGCGTAAGCCACTGCACCCAGTCCTTGACTTTTTAATAATGGCCATTCTGACTGGCATGAGATTGTATCTCATGGTGGTTTTGATTTGCATTTATCTAATGACTAATGACGTTGGGCATTTTTGCATATGCACACTGGCCACGTGCATGTGTTCTCTTGAAAAGTATCTGTTTATGTCCTTTGCCCACTTTTTAAAAATGGGGTTGTTTTTTGCTTGCAAATTTGTCTACATTCCTTATAAGATTCTGGCTACTAGACCTTTGGATGCAGAGTTTGCAATAATTTTCTCCCTTTCTGTGGGTTGTCTGTTTAATCTGTTGATATTTTCTTTTGCTGTGCAGAAGCTCTTTAGTTTAGTTAGATCCCATTTGTTATTTTTTTGCTTGCATTGCAATTGCTTTTCATGTTTTCATCATTAAATCAGATGTGGTTTGGTTTGGCTGTGTCCGCACCCAAATCTCATCATGAATTACAGCTTCCATAATCCCCACGTGTCGTGGGAGGGACCCAGTGGGAAGTCATTGAATCATCGGTCCAGGGTTTTCCCATGCTGTTCTGTTGAAAGTGAGTAAGTCTCATGACATCTGATCATTTTATAAACGGGAGTTCCCCTGCACATGCTCTCTTGCCTGCCACCATGTAAGACGTGACTTTGTTTCTCCTTTGCTTTCTGTCTTTATTGTGAGGCCTACCGAGCCATATGGAACTGTGAGTTCATTAAACCTCTTTCCTTTATAAATTGCCCAGTCTTGGGTATGTCTTTATTAGCAACATGAGAACAGACTAATACAGTAAGTTGGTACCAGGTAGTAGGGCACTACTGTAAAGACAGCTGAAAATGTGGAAGTAACTTTGGAACTGGGTAATAGGGAGAGGTTGGAACAGTTTAAAGGGTGCAGTAGAAGATAAGAAAATGGGGGAAAGTTTGCAGCTACCTAGAGACTTGTTGGATGGCTTTGATCAAAATGCTGATGGTGATATGGACAATAAAACCTGGACTGAGGTGGTCTCAGACGGAGAAGAGGAACTTGTTGGTAATTGGAGTAAAGGTCACTCTTGCTATGCAAACAGACTGGTGGCATTTTGCCCCTGCCCTAGAGATTTGGGGAACTTTGAACTTGAGAGAGATAATTTAGGGTATTTGGGGGAAGAAATTTCTAAGCAGTGAAGCATTCAAGAGGAAGCAGAGCATAAAAGTTGGAAAATGTGCAGCCTAACAATGCAATAGAAAAGAAAAACCCATTTTCTGGGGAGAAATTCCAGCTGGCTCCAGGAATTTTCAGGAGTCCCTACTGTGGCACTGCCTAGTGGAGCGGTGAGAAGAAGGCCACCATCCTCCACACCCTGGAATGGTAGATCCACCGACAGCTTGTACCGTGCATCCAGAAAAGTCAAAGACAATCAATGTCAGCCTGTGAAAGCAGCCAGGAGCAGGGGTGTACCCTGCAAAGCCATAGAGGTGGAGCTGCCCAAGGCTGTGGGAGCCCATCTCTTGCATCAGCATGCCCTGGATGTGAGACATGGAATCAAAGGAGATCACTTTGGAACTTTAAGATTTAATGACTGCCCTGTTGGATTTAGGACTTGCATCGGGCCTGTTGCCCCTTTGTTTTGGCCAATTTCTCTCATTTGGAATGGGTGTATTTACCCAATGCCTGTACCCCCATTGTATCTAAGAAGTAACTAAATTGCTTTTGATTTTACAGGCTTCTAGGCAGAAGGGACTTGCCTTGTCTCAGGTGAGACTTTGGACTGTGGACTTTTGAGTTAATGCTGAAATGAGTTTAGACTTCGGGGAACTGTCGGGAAGGCAAAATTGGTTTCGAAATGTAAGTACATGAGACTTGGGAAGGGTTGGGGTGGAATAACATGGTTTGGTTTTGCTGTGTCCCCACCAAAATTTCATCTTGAATTGTAGTTCCCATAGCCCTACATATCATGGGAGGGACTTGCTGTGAGGTAATTGAATCATGGGGGTAGAGTTTTCTCATGCTGTTCTCATGACAGTGAATAAGTCTCATGAGATCTGATGGTTTTATAAAAGGGAGTTCTCCTGCACATGATCTCTTGCCTGCCGCCGTGTGAGATATGCCTTTGCTTCTCCTTTGCCTTCTGCCATGATTGTAAAGGCCCTCTAGCCATGTGGTACTGTGCGTCCATTAAGCCTCTTTCCTTTGTAAATTATTCAGCCTTGGGTATGTCTTTATTAGCAGTGTGAGAGCACACTAATGCAAAATCTTTGCCAGGTCCTATGTCAGGAATGGTATTTCCTAGGTTATCTTCCAGGGTTTTTTACAGTTTTAGGTTTTACATTTAACTCTTTAAGCCATCTTGAGTTGATTTTTGTGTATGGTGTAAAGAATGGGTGCAGTTTCAACCTTCTGCATATGGCAAGCCAGTTATCCCAGCACCATTTACTGAAGAGGGAGTCCTTTCCAAGTTGCTTCTTTTTCTTAATTTTGTCAAAGATCAGATGCATGGCAGTGGTACAAAAACAGACACAGAGACCAATGGAACATAATAGAAAGCCCAGAAATAATACCTAACTTTAAATTAAACTACAGAGCTATAATAAACAAAACTGCATGGTACTGGCATAAAAACAGACATATAAATCAGTGGAACAGAATAGATAAGCCAGAGATAAATCCATACATCTACAGTGAGCTAGTTTTGACAAAAGTGCCAAGAACATATATTGGGAAAAGGACAGCCTCTTCAATAAATAGTACTGGCAACACCGGGCATCCATATGCAGAAGAATCACACTGGACTCCTATCTCTCACCATATACAAACATCAAATCAAAATGGATTACAGGCTTAAATTTAAGACCCCAAACCATGAAACTACTACAAGAAAACATTCAAGGGCCGGGCATGGTGGCTTACGCTTGTAATCCCAGCACTTTGGGAGGCCGAGGCGGGCGGATCCCAAGGTCAGGAGATTGAGACCACGGTGAAACCCCGTCTCTACTAAAAATCCAAAAAATTAGCCGGGCGTGGTGGCGGGTGCCTGTAGTCCCAGCTACTCGGAGAGGCTGAGGCAGGAGAATGGCGTGAACCCGGGAGGCGGAGCTTGCAGTGAGCTGAGATTGTGCCACTGCACTCCAGCCTGGGCGACAGAGCGAGACTCCATCTCAAAAAAAAAAAAAAAAAAAAAAGGAAAACATTCAAGAAACTCTATAGGACACTGGACTAAGAATAGATTTCTTCAGTAATACCCCACAAGCACAGGTAACCAAGGCAAAAATAGGCAAATGGGATCACATCAAGTTAAAAAGCCTCTGCAAAAAAAAAAAAAAAAGGAAACAATCAACAAAGTGAAGAGACAACACACAGAATGGGATTAAATATTTGCAAACTATCCATCTCTCAAGGGATTAATAATTCATAACCAGAATATATAAGGAGCTCAAACAACTCTATAGGAAAAAAAGCTAATAATCCAATTAAAAATGGGCAAAAGAACTGAATAGACATTTCTCAATAGACATACAAATGGCAAACAAGTATATAAAAAAGTGCTCAACATCACTGATCACCAGAGAAATGCAAGTCAAAACTACAATGCAATATCATCTCACCCCAGTTAAAATGGCTTATATCCAAAAGTCAGCAATAAGAAATGCTGGTGAGGATGTGGAGAAAAGGAAACCTTCATACACTGTTGGTGGGAATGTAAATTAGTACAACCACTATGGAGAACAGTTTGAAGGTTTCTCAAAAAACTAGTAATACAGCCCACATATCCCACTCCTAGATAAATATCCAAAAGAAAGGAGATCAGTAGATCAAAGAGATACACTTCTATGTTTATTATAGCAAAATTCACTATAGCCAAGATTTGGATTCAACCTGTGTCCATCAACAGATGAATGGATAAAGAAAATGTAGGACAAATACACAGTGGAGTACTTACTATTCAGCCATAAAACAATAAGATCTTGTCACTTGCAACAACATGGATGAAACCAGAGGTCATTATGTTAAGTGAAGTAAGCCAGGCACACAAAGACAATCTTCACATGTTCTTACTTATTTGTGGCAGCTAGAAATTAAAAGAATTTAACTCATGGAGATATAGAATAAAAGAAAGGTTATCAGAGGCTAGGAAGGGTAGTGGGCATGAGTGGGTAATAAGTGGGGATGGTTAAGGGGTACAATAAAAGTTAGAAAGAGTGAATAAGACCTAGTATTTGCTAGCAAAACAGGGTGACTGTAATTAAAAATAATTTAATTTTACATTTTAAAATAACTGAAAGAGTATAATTGGATTATTTGTAACACAAAGGATAAATGTTTGAGATGATGGCTACCCCATTTACCCTGATGTGATTATTATGTGCCGCATGCCTGTATCAAAATATCTCAAGTAACTCATAAATATATACACTTACTATGTGCCCACAATTTTTTTCAAATATCTAAATAAGCATCTGTTGCTGCAAAAAAAGCATTGCCATATGTTTGAATGCAGTACTACCTGTCGGCAAGAGACTGAATGACACATAAACCTTCCCTATTGACACTTGAATCAATATGCCAGTAGTTTGCAGCAGCACAGCCATAATCACCTACTGAGGAGTTTACAGAAAAAAAAAAAAAACAAACAGACACTTAGGTTGATTCCAGAAATTCACATAGAATCAGTGGCCAGTTTATAGCATCTCAAGAGAATAAAAGAGTGATAAGGAAGAAAGGCATCTAGAGAAACAGCCAAAAGCTTCACCATCTTTTGTTAAATGTTCTGCTCACAGCCAACAAAGTTTCACCAAGACCAGTCTTGGCAGAGTCTTGGGAAGACTAAAAACTTAAGTTTACACCTAATGCTTAAAAGCAAAGGGTTAGCTAGGTGACTGCTAAAGCGTGTTTCCAATCTTTCTTGATCACATATCCTCCTTATCAGTAAAATAATAATAACTCCCAACATGGCTGACATTTGGCTAATACACTCCTGTACTTCCCTACCTATTGTTTGCATCCATTCTAATTGGCCAGTGTCCAATTAGGCTATCATATTTCTTTAAGGGGATTTTTGAAACAAAATTTCCTGATCTGTCTTGATTTTCCCTGATATACTTCATGGCTGTGCAGGCCTCTTCCATAGAGTCACTTGGGAGGTCTGAAAGGGTCACAGGATGAAAATTTCCCCTATCTTACATTTGATAGCCCAATGTTGCCAGCTATTTAAGGCCTGACTAAGTTAATAAACCAGAGAACACTTGGTTAAGGGGTACATATAAGTGAAAAGAACTAACTGCTACCAGATGGGTTAGGAGGTCCAGGAGGAGCCTATTAATTCACCCCTCATCAGCTCTGTCTTCTCTTATCACCAGTTGCAGGGAGTTCTCACGGCTGCTCAACCTCCACCAAAACCAGGAGACCCTGGGAGCTCTAGCTATGCAGAAAGCCATACAGCCAAAAGAAGTCCAGGAAACTTCAAGTGGCAGCAGGGACATTCTGAGTGGGGGTTTTTGAACAGCACCTATAACAGGCGATGTGGCTAAAGCAACAGTAGTACCTAGAGGTTAGCGGTGGCAACCTTAGAAAGGTTGACAAACTTTAGGGTAAAACCCAGATCCTAGCTGGTTCCTTGAGATTTGGAAGCATTTAGTATCTTTGGTTACATGGCCATAACTAGTTTCCTGCTGCCTTTTCACTCCAGCTCATGGTTATTCGGCGAGGAGGAGAAGCGCCACAGAACAATGCCAACACCAGTTCAGTCTGAGGTGTGAGTGTGGGAGAGGCTGTGAGTGTGAGAAAAGTAGCATGAAAAATGCAAACATTCTGATTCTAAAATGTAATATTAAATCCATTTCTATAAGCAAGTACAGGAGGATCTTGGCAGTGTATTAAAGTTCATGATTCCTGCACATCGTCTCATATTGCAAGTGAAGTCCTAATAAGGGGCAGGGAGATGGGCTGTGGTAGCCAAACGTCTTTTATACTTTAAGATAATGTTGTCAGGGACATTGTTCAGCCATAAGAAGCTAGTTCAAAATGGACAGGAAACTCAGATAGATGGGTGCTTTAAAAAGTGGGAGGTAGCATGGTACGATGAGAAGTGTACAGATTTTGGATTCAGGTAAACCTGAGTTCCGATCCCAGACCTGCCATTGAATATATATTTTGTGACTTCAATCAAGTTGGCTTTCATCTTCTCATTTGTCAAATTGAACTAGTAATAGCACCTATAAACTAAGGTTTAATGAGGATTAATGAAAATGCTATATGTAAAGCCCCTAGCACAAGAGTCTGTCACATAATAAGTGCTCAGTAAGTGGTTATTCACATTCCACTTTACTCTCATTTTTTCTTGGCCTCTTAGAGTATAAGAACTTAAGACACAGACAAAAACATGGGCCTAGGAAGGCCAGAAAGTGGAGGATGACTAGGCATAACACTTCTTTTTTTGAGACTGTAACTAGAGACAAAGCATTTCTGCCTTCTGGGTTTGGAAAGGCTCTTGTATAACAATCTGGGGAGTATAGGCAGGAGGTTAAAATAAACAACTCATTAAACCAGAACATTTAATATGCTATTACAAGAGGCAGGAGGGAAAATTAATAACTTCTAAAGACTTCTTGGTCTCCTCTGTGTATCTGTGCTCTGAAGACTTCAGCCAGATCAGCTTGACAGAACATGGGCTTGTCAGGGTAAGTTATGCTCTGATGGGAGGCTCAGTGGCCTTCCAGCTTTGCCCCAAATGTATGATGATCATTCATGAAGATCTCATACTGACTCATCAGAGAAGTCTAAGAATTGAAAAGCTGAGCTAAGTATCATTGTGGGCAGCCTTTTCTGAGTATGTAGGAAAGGAAGATCAAGAGATAAATATCTCTGCTAAAAAGGATGCAAACAGCAGTGTTGCCAAATAGGCTGTCCTACTTGCCTTGCCTAGGATAAGCCATAAAGATTCTTCCCAGACAAACCAAAATGGTGGCCAAAAGCCCAGATATTACAAATAATTTAATTCAAAAAAATAGCTGAAAGATACAAATGCTTATGAGAGTCAAGTTGTTTTCCTGGCTAGACTCTTCAAGTGCTCTAAGAACTGCTGAGATATAGCAAACATGTTACAAATGTACCACAATTTATTATGTAAAATTGGTATTTCCTATGTTGAATTTGCTTGAAGATAAATTAGAAGCCATTTCTTTATAAAAAGATTCACACCACGATTTTCTTTCAATAGTGCATTTTAGAATAAATTTTCTCCATATGCAGCTCTTCATGAATGTGCCTACTGGGCAAAACAGAAAGTTCTGTAAAAAGAAGGAAAGAGGTTAAGATTTATAAAGAGCCAAGGAAAGCAACTGCCTTCTCATTGATCATACTGTGCTAACAACCAATCATCAGGAACAGCCAAAAATGTTACAAAGGGCTACAATTATAAATGTGGCTCCTGAATTGTCTGTTTGGAATCAAACATTGCCACAAGGTTGCTACATGCATCAGCATCTCTTAATAAGTATTATATTCTGTGGCTATATACTATGGTTAAAATCTATTAAGTACTGATTCTAGGCATCCAGGCAGTCGACATGTGTCACCATAGTTCTTTTGGTGATGGAGGAGAAATTATAATTTAGAAAGGCAAGGAGGAAATAAAATTAGTTTCTATTAAAATTAAAAGAAAGCATTAGCTGACTTCATTAAGGCAAGTCAGAGCCATTAGGAAATGAAATTACATATCTAAAATCATGAAGCCTGCAGATAGAGCAATAACTATGGAATCTATCTATTTCTCTTCTAAATTTATCCAATGTTACCTCAAAGCCCTGCCAGAAACATAATTCATTCTCTCATGCCTCTTTCATAGTTAGAGTTATAGAACTTTACATAAGAGGCTAAAATTACCCCATATTGTAAGACACTTACAAGGTTGCTATTCATGTGTTTAGTCCTAGAGTTGCATCCTGGCCAAAACAGTCTGTGCAATCAAGAGAAATTTCAAAATAAGCCAAGTTTTCATTTTTATTTATTTTTATTTTTTTTACAGACAGGGTGTTGCTCTGTCACTCAGCACAGCAATCATAGCTCACTGTAATGTCGAACACCTGGCCCCAAGCAATCCTCCTGCCTCAACCTCCTAAAGGGCTGGGATTACAGTCATGAGCCACCATGCTTGGCCATCATTTGTATTGCTTAAACATTGCTGTATCAGTCAGAGTCTCACCAGGACATAGATAGAATGCTCAAATGGTGTAATTGAGGAAGGTTTAATATAGGGGCCCTTTTTATGAAGATGTAGTCAGGGTAGGGAAAACCAACAAAGACAGTGACATGTCTGGGGACTAATAACAGGGGGAAGCTGCTACCATGTCCAGAAGTGAAGGAAACAAGAGAAGGAGTGGTGTTACTAAAACTCAGTGGACACTGTAGCCATAAAAGTAGGGCTTCTCAACAGAAGTTTTAACACTTAATAAAGGAATGAAGCCACTGCCAAAAGCATAACCAGGTTAGTTGTTGGGTAGGGAATCAATACCCTACCCAACATCTCTCTTTTCTCATTATTTGATCTCATACTAGTGCCTTCCATCGACTGAATCTGAAGAAGCCCCAGCTAGAGACCTGGGAGATACAGTACCTAGAGCCTGCTGGGGTGCAAATCAGAGAAGATAATGGTAGAGAATAAATCTGTAGGAAAAAAAAATGGAAAATAACTAGTACTGATGGGGCAGAAGAGGGCAGGTTCTCGGCGAGAGCCCCACCCTCAAACTGAAAAGGTGATATGGAGGCCCAAAGTGAGAACATACATTCCTGTTTTCTAGTTTGAATGCTGCCTTTTCCAAAACCACCCATAGCCCACCCCGCTCCCCCATCCTGTGCCCATAAAAACCCCAGGCTCAGCCAGTGAGAGAGAGAAGCAGCTGGACGTTGGGGACTACAGTTGGACGTCACGGAGAAGTAGCTTGACTTCAGAGGGAAAGCTTGATGGCATAGCTTCAGAGAGGAGCCCAAGTGGGGAGGGCCAGACTCCATGGGAAGATTACCTTCCCATCCATCCCCTTCAGCTCCCCTTCCCACCGAGAGCTATTTTCACCAGCAGTAAAATCCCCCACATTTACCATCTTCAATTCATTCATGTGACCTCATTCTTCCTGGACACCGGACAAGAGCTCAGGTGCCACAAGTGTGGCTGCGAAAGGCTGTCACACTATCCTTCCACCAAGCTGTTAACACTTAAGCCATCTGTGGATGGCAAAGCTAAAAGGGCACTGTAACACTTCCTCTGGGGCTTCAGGGGTCACAAGCATGCTCCCCTATATGCTGCCATGGGATGGGTATGAAATTTGCTCTTGCTAGTGCCCAAAAGCACTCACGCTGGCTCCTGCACTTGCTCACATGAGCTCCCTCTCCCACAAGAGGTGAAGCAGCGAGTGAGTGAAGTTCACCCCAGCTGGCACCTGTGCACTCCAGTTTACACCTGCGAAGGGGTTGGGGAAATATCCTGCTTCAGTACCACTATGAACATGGATTCATAAACCACAGCAATACTTCCTTAAGATGTCCCATTTCTCTTTCATCAATTTCCTTCACAAATCACAGTTCTCCTCATAACCCCTTATAATCCCCTCTAGCTCTTCCTTTTATGTACCTATTATTAATATCTTATTCTCCCACCCTCCTTTTTTACTCTTGATTCATTCTATACCACAGAAACTCAAGAGTGAGTCTGATAAGGCAGAAACCTCTTTCCATTGTGCAGGAAAAGAAGAAAGCAAGGTATGCCAGGCTTGAATTCCCTTTAGCAAGCAGG
Source organism: Nomascus leucogenys (assembly GCF_006542625.1). Taxonomy (NCBI): domain Eukaryota; kingdom Metazoa; phylum Chordata; class Mammalia; order Primates; family Hylobatidae; genus Nomascus; species Nomascus leucogenys. The sequence continues at coordinate 123,954,346 of NC_044406.1, forward strand.
AAGAAGGAAACACTGGAAACATTCATTTATTAACAATTTTTATCTCTTTAAAATAGAACTTTCTAAAATTCTAATCTAACTGCTCCTTTATTGCCATCACCATGAACACAACAATTATCAGTATTCTAAGGTCACTCTGCTAAAGCCATACCTGCTTACTCTCAAGGTTTTTAGTATTGTATCTTGACTCATCTGAGGTTAAATGTCACTATGGTTTCTGCAACCTCTTACATTTTTTTCTCTAGGAGTTAGAGTATTCTTGAAAGAAGTAAATGGTACTAAAAATGAACTTTAAAACTTAAAGCAATAGAGTAATGGGCCTGCAATTAGTGGAGCTTATATTCTGCTGGGTGTTGTCAGGGAAAGAGTCAAACAAAGGATTGGTAAAAACATTGTCATCCCAAGGTAACTGTGTGCATGCCCAAACTGTATCCTATGAAGAGCAACATCACAGGCCTCACACTACAGGGGAAAACAGACTGCCTTAAAGTAATACAGCCAGCAACTACACACTCTCATGTTCACTGAAGCATTATTCACAATAGTCAAGATATGGAATCAACCTAAATGTTTATCAATAAAAGAATGAAGAAATCATGGTATGTATACACAATTGAATACTCCTTTGAAAATACTGACTTGAAAAGAAGGAAATCTTGACACTTGCAACAATATGGATGAACCTGGAGGACATTACACTAAGTGAAATAAACTAGGCAGAGAAAGAAAAATGCTGCATGATCTCACTTATATGAGGAATATAAAAAAGTTAAACTCACAGAAGTAGAGAGTAGAATGAGGATAACCAGAGGCTGGTTGGGTGGAGGAAGGGAATGGGGAGATGTTGGTCAAAAGGTACAAAGTTTCATTTAGCCATATAGAATAACTTTTTGAAATCAATTGCACAGTGTGGTGACTATAGTTAATAATAATGTACTGTACATTTCAAAATTGCTAAGATAGTACATTTCAAATGTATCACTACAAAAATGATAAGTAAGTGAGGTGATGGATGTGGTTTAGCTTGATTTAGTCATTCCACATTGTATACTTATATGAAAACATCACACAGTACTCTATAAATATATAAAATTATTATTTGTCAATTAAAAATAATAATTTTAAAAGAACCATATGGAAATTCTGGAAATGAAAAGTACAATAACTAAAATGAAAAATTTGTTAGAGGAGCTCAACAGATTTAAACTGGCAGGAGAAATAATTAGTGTGCTTGAAGATAGATTAATAGAGATTATGCAATCTGAAGAGCAAGAAAGAAGAACAGAGCCTTAGAGAAATGTGGAACACCATTATGTGCACCAATATATGCATAATTATGGTGACAGAAGGAGAAGAGAGAGAAAAGGGATAAGAAAAATATTTGAAGAAATAATGGCTCAAAACTTCCCAAAACTCTTGAAAAACATTAATCTACACATTCAAATATATCTCAGCAAACTCCAAATATGATAAAAATAGAGATCTGAAAATAGTCACATAATAGTAAAAGTGCTTAAGGACAAAAAAAGGGAAAATATTAAAAACAGCAAGAGAAAAATGGTTCATTACTTACAAGGGAGCACCAATAAGGTTAATAGCTGACTTCTCATAAGAAACTTTGTACGTCAGAAAGCAGTGTGATAACATATTCAAAGTGCTCAAAGAAAATAATGAACAACCAAAAATCCAATATTCAGCAAAGCTATATTTAAAGAAAATGAAGAGAAAAAAAGCATTCTCAAATAAGTGAAAACAGAGAGAATTCATTGCTAGCAGAATTTCCTTGCAAGAAATATTACAGAAAGTTCTTCAGACTAAAAGCAAATGACCCTAGACAGAAACTCAAGTCTATACACACAAAAAATAAAAAGCACTGGTTTAGGGAATTATATAATTATAAAAGATAAATGAGTCATATTAGCATAAATGGTAGAGTAGATACCTCCCCACTTTCATCCTACTCTCGGCCCCCACTCCAAAGAAACACCAAAAAAACAAGCAGAAACTGTCAAAATCAACTTTGTCAGAACTCCAGAAAACAATCAAAAGTTTGCAGTAAACAAGCTAACAGTGAATCAAGAAAAAGGCAATATGGAACTGTTTTGTGATGTTTTTACCTGCCCTTACTCCATCCCCTTTCCTATATGGCAGTAGTCTTGGTCACTAAACAGTGGCAGTCTGTTTTCCTAGTGTGAGACCATGGCCCCTGGTTCTAGAAGGGAGCAGAGCATTCCTTATTCAGAAACTATTGTGAATATATGTTCTAACCTGTCTAGGGGCTACATGGAAAACCAAGGCAAGACACTCATATCTATTTTGCCTAACTTGGGGCTCAAGCTAGAAAAATGGTAGACTACTGGAAAACACTGCAAGCTAAACTAATGATCCTTAGATGCTAGGGCCAAAAAATTATAGTCAAAACATTAAAAAAACCAACAACTAAGGAATGAGAAAAAACCTTGGGAGAATTTCTTTGTGAACCTAGGATTTTCAAAAGTAGCAGTTTAGACCTGGTAATTTAGGAAGTCATGCACACAACCAGAGACACATGCTAAGACCTAAGCTTTTACTTTGGGCTGAATCCTAGGCTTAGTGCAAGCCTAAGTGTTAAAGGAGTGCCCTGGCACAGAGCTAATCTGCAAATACTGGGAGAGGTGTCCTTTGTCTGTGCTCCTGGAGTGCAAGGTAATCTCTATCGAAACACCAGCTGAATACAAGCTAAGGAACAGAAACTTCAGTTATCATACATGACAAAGAATACAGTATTTGCAAAAATTGCTTGAGTTAGACTCTAAACAAATGAACTAGTTCAGCCTTCAGCAATAAAAAAAGCAAACATTGGGGAAGAGGGAGAATTTCATAAATAAGCTTGTGTTTGAGGTAGGCCTTAAGGAATAGGAAAATTTGCCTTCAATAGTAGAATGAGAAGCTAGGAGAGGAAAGCTTTCACCATTAGAGGAATACAGGGAGCCACACTATGGAAAACAACAATATCTAACCTTGGTGTTATGAAAACTCAGCCTCCAAGATATACGGCCCAGATTGTCCTTTGGGTAAGAAGAGCAAGGAAAAAAATACACACTCAGTATTTCCTGATGAAGCTGTAGGAAAATAGGAGTTACTTTCTGCATTAGAAAGGTTGTCATTTCCATTAGGTTGACAAAGGTTGAAACCAGGCCAGTAGTTCTTGTTGAAGTGGATTAATATAAATGTTGAGAGTTGAGAGCTAGTTACTATCCAGTGATAGAAATAAGAACTTTGTCCAATACTCTAGCTTTACAGATGAGGAAGACGAGGCCAATGGACAGGGTGTGACTTTACTACCAATATATTGAGGACCTAGAATTTGAGCTAGGTCTTAAAGAATGGTTTGTATTCTAGCATTTCAGTTTTCATTATACTCTAGTGTGTATTCTGGCAACAAGGGAAACAAGTTATAGGATATTGAAAATACTTCATCAATGTCTCCTTTTAAATACCCTCTCACACCAAGGGAAAAAAATATACAGATATTATTAATGTTATTTGTACATAGATCTAAAAATGTCTAACAGTAGCCCCTTAATGTACAGTATTTGTAATGAAATAAATAATGTCTAACTTTCACGAAGTGCTTTAGAGTTGACAAAGCATGTTATAGATTCAATTGAATCCACAAAACAACCTTATGTGGTAGGTATTATTATCCACAATTTTGTAAATGGTGAAAAAAAACAAAGAACACTTAAATAAAACTTTGAGTGCCCCAAATCATACAACTAAAAGTCTATTAAAGTTCAAACCTACATTTCATGATTCAAGCCAACTCTAGGAATTATCCTTGACTACATAATCTATGTTGCTAAGTCCTGTCAATTAAATCCTGCATATTTTTCCTCCTAAGCAGGTTTCAAATCTGTCTTGTTCTCCATGCCTACTACCCCTGGCCTCATCAGACTTTTGTTGTATTTCCCATGTGCTGTTGTAATAGTATTTCAACTTTTCATTCCTCCATTCTCATCCTCCTTAAATTTACCTTTCATGCCACAGCAAAAGTGTTGTCAGCCGGGCGTGGTGGCTCACGCCTGTAATCCCGACACTTTGGGAAGCCAAGGCAGGCAGATCACGAGGTCAGGAGATAGAAACCATCCTGGCCAACATGGTGAAACACTTTCTCTACTAAAATACAAAAAGTTAGCCAGGTATGGTGGTGTGCACCTGTAGTCCCAGCTACTCAGGAGGCTGAGGCAGGGGAATCACTTGAACCCAGGAGGTGGAGGTTGCAGTGAGCGGAGATCACACCACTGCACTCCAGCCTGGCAACAGAGCAAGACTCCGTCTCAAAAAAAAATGTGTTATCTAAATACAAATCAGACTTGTCTTTATAATACTTCAAATAAAAATAGAAGAATAAGTCAAAATTTGGTAATATTTTAGTCGAAGTGGATTAACACATTGTTAAAGGGAACTCCAATCTGCAGTGCCATGTAGTGTTGCACTGTATATATGCCTTCAGTGGTTTTATAACTTTACTGGGGAGATAGAATTAACATTCTCAGCACAAATATCCCAAAAGAAAGGAGAGTATATAATAAAGTGCTAAACTGCATCAAATTAAGAGTCAGGATGCGTGAAAAAAGTACCATATGGTTTATTCTCTTGGTTTCAGAAACTGCTTTGAAAAAATATTTTTTTGTCAAATTGAATGGTATACCCTTAAAATGTCAATTTTTAAATTTTCCTTTTAATCCTTAAAATAGATGAATACAGTTTGATATGGTTTGGCTCTGTGTTTCCACCCAAATCTCATGTTGAATTGTAATTCCCAATGTTAGGGGAGGGACCTGATGGGAGGTGATTGGAATATGGGGGCGGATTTCCCTCTTGCTGTTCTTGTGATAGTGAGTGAGTTCTCATGAGATCTGGTTGTTTAAAGTGTTTAACACTTCCCCCTTTGCTCTCTCTCTCTCCTGTTGCCATGTGAAGATGTGCTTGTGTCCCCTTTGCCTTTCTGCCATGATTGTAAGTTTCCTGCGGCCTCACGTCCATGCTTCCTGTACAGTCTGTGGAGCTGTGAGTGAGCTAAACCTCTTTTATTCATCAATTATCCAGTCTCTGGCAGTTCCTTATAGCAATGTGAGAACAACTAATACAGAAAATTGGTACTGGAGAAGTGGGGCACTGCTATAAAGATACCTGAAAATGTGGAAGTGACTTTGGAACTGAGTAACAAGCAGAGGTTAGAAGAGTTTGGAGGGCTCAGAAGATGACAGGAAGATGAGGGAAGGTTTGAAACTTCCTAGAGACTTGTTGAATGGTTTTGACGAAAATGCTGACAGTGATATGAGGTGGTCTCAGATGGAGATGAAAAACTTACTGGGAACTGGAATAAAGGTCACTCTTACTATGCTTTAGCAAAAAGACTGGAAGCATTGTGCCCCTGCTCTAGAAATCTGTGGAACTTTGAACTTGAGAGAGATGATTTAGGGTATCTGGTAGAAGAAATTTCCAGGCAGCAAAGCATTCAAGATGTGACCTGGCTGATTCTAACAGCATACCCATATGCAGGAACTAAGAGATTATCTGAAATGGAAACTTGCATTTAAAAGTGAAGTAGAGTATAAAAGTTTGGAAAATTCGCAGCCTGACTATATGGTAGAAAAGAAAAAAAACTATTTTCTGGGAAGAAATTCAAGCCAGGTACAGAAATTTGCATAAATAAAGAGGAGTGGAATATTAATAGCCAAGACAATGGGGAAAATGCCTCCAAGTTATTTCAGAGACTTTCGTGGCAGACCCTCCCATCACAGACCTGGGGGCCTAGGAGGGAAAAAAGGTTTTGTGAGCCGGGTCAAACACATACAATACTGTACAACTCCATTAAAATATCATACTCATTAATGAGAATGATACCTCTGATGGAAACCAGGACTGCTTTCCACTAACACTTTCACACTGATTGGCACCAGCTCTATCCTTCTCAGCCCAAATGGCTTCTCAAGTTGCTGAAGAGAGTTCTTCCTCATCATCATAGTGAACTGGCAGGCTTATAATAACCACTGCCTGGAAATAGGAATTAGCAATCTCTTACACTCAACTCTCAGAATCAATTAAACTACTTTATTGAATTGATGAGTCAAATTTCCATCAAGTATCCTCTCTAAGGTCCTAAAGCACAGCCATTCTTTCCTTAGATATCCGTTTGTCTCAGCGTATGCCTTCCTTTTTAATTATCCTATATATCTGTCCATTTTCCATTTTGGCAAAATATACATGGAGTATTTGGTAGGCCAGGAAAGTGGATCTTAGTATATGACCACTAAATACAACTTTAGTGAAGAAGGTGATGAAGATAGGAAGGGGAAGAAATAAAATACTAAGTATATTTAAAAGAATAATTTAAAAAAAATTTAAAATATATCAAAAAGTCACAGTTGCATGAGAATAAACAAAACATATGCCATGTTACTGAATATGAAGACTCCATAGTATACAAATGTCCATTGTTTCTGAATTACTCTATACACCGAACACAATATAAGAAACAATGAAATTCATTCTGGAACTTAAAACTAATATGTTAATCAGGAAAAGTAAATGTAGGAAACCCATCAAGAAAATTGTGTAAAATGAAAAAAATTAGAGGGTACTTGTATTATAAAATAATTTTAAAAGCATAATTTTATCACAGAAAGAGTCAGCACATTGAAACAGAACAGAAACTCTTGACAGATATCACATGTATATCAGATATAAATATATGATTAAAAAGCCATGCCAATTTAGTTGATAAAGCAAAGCCATCATATATTAACAAAATCCAGCAAACCAATAAAACCTTATATAAGGAAAAAATACTATGAAGAAAATTTGAAGGCAAATGACTAATAAGAAAAAAACCCTACTACTTAAAGTCCTATTACAAATCAAAAAAAGAGTAATGTTTCCCCAAAACTGGCAACTATAAATTTGAAAAAGGAGTACAAAAAGCAAACAAATGTGAAGACTGGATAAAATAGGAAAAAGCTCAATTTCAAAAATAATAAAGTGATGTAAATAAAGTGAGACACAATTTCACCTCTTAAACTTGCTAAATCATACAAAATTATAATTACTCATGTTGGCAATGTAATGGGGAATGGGAATGTTGATAGGCCTAATTTGGGAATGTAATCTGGCGAGTCTCTGGAGGCAATCTGGCAATATGTACCAAAAACTCTAAAAACGTGCATCAGCTAGGACACAGCTATTCTGCTTCTAGGAATTTATTTTTAAAAATAATCATGGAAATGCAGAGATTTAGCTGCAAGAATGCTCACTTAATATTATAAGTGATGCCAAAAATTATTTCTATCTTCTTGTGATCTCCTTTTCCCCTAAATTTCTACAATGAGGAGTACTTTTGATATAGGAGAAAAAGAATTGTTGCTTATGAGCAGATCTAAGTAAACAAGAAAGCCACATTAGTTTAACGGAAAGAATACTGGAGACTGAATTCCAAACCTAGATGCAACTCAGAATCACCTGAGTAGCTTTTTTAAAAAAATTATCTTAATTGGAGAATATGCCAGTTCTGACTTCTTGCCTCTATTACTCTATTACCCATCACCTCCATGGCTGCTAACAAGCAAACTACTATCATCCCTGGCCTACAGAAAAGAGCCACTACTGAACTTGGTGATGCTAGCGCCTTTGCACTAGCACATTCTTGATAATCTTGATGAATGGTGAGTCCTTTGGGTTCTCCTGTGGAACATAACTCTCTGGTGAGTTTTATGGCCTCGCATAATAAATCAATTCCAGCATTCTTCCTTCCCTGAGCCTTTTTATTTCTTCTTCTACCATCTGCCAGGGCAACTTTGACATTTTCACTTCCCACAGCGTGAGACATCACTTTCTCCAGGCTTGTAAGAAACATGCTAGCAGTGAGTTTGTCCCATCCAAGGAGTCTTTGCCAGGGTGTTAAATCCTGTGTCCTAAAGAAGTGCCCCTAAATCAATGAATTCTTGGTAATCTAGTCTTACATTCCAGATTCCTTGTAGAAGCATCCTCGAAACCGAATCCCAGAAAATACTATGGCTTCTTGCAGAACATGCTAGCAAGTTTTTGCAACTCTTTCAGATGTAACGTCTTTCCTCCTTATCAAAACTATCACATTCTGATCCAGGTTATGTTAATATTTAACCCTAGTTATTGTCCTGGCAACCAAGAGAGGAGATGGGACATCTCTGTGTGGGGAGAGGGATAGTACCAGTTGCCTTGCATGAGAGAAGCCTCTGTAATTTCTTTTCTCATAGGAAAAGTACTAACTCTTACTCCAAAATGGTGGGCCACTTCTAGAAGCTTTAAGAGATGTAGGGGGGATCTATAGAGTGAAAATCTTCAAGACCATCCCCTTAGATGTCTCCATCTCATGTTGCAGCATCCCATCTAATAGTAGACTTGACTTTTGCATAACGGACCTACTTTGGCTGATAATTTAAACATTTCTGGACCTCTAGGACCCTAATTAGCAAATCCTTAATTTACCCCTAAGTTATAACTATTCTCCCTTTGGAGGCCTCCTGTTAGGCTACCTTGAAGACATTCTGGCTCTCACATTTGGCTTTTAATTGTTTGTTAACCACCCTCATTTTCTCATTATCTCTCTGCAGGGCATTAGTGCAATTTAGTAACAACAAACAATCCTTACTACATCAAAATTGAAAACTTTTACTGGCCAAAAGACATTGTTAAGAAAATGCACAGGTGACAATCATAAAGACTGAACATATTCGGGGTCATAAAGCAAAACTTAACACATTTAAAATACTTCAAACTAAGTTCTCTGATTGTTACAGAATTAAACTGGAAACCAGAAAAGAAATATTTCTGGACAATCCCCATGGGTCCAAATGGAAAATATTTTGAGTTGAATGATAACAAAAACACAACATACCAGAACTTGTGGGATACAGCTGAAGCAGTGCTGAAAGGAAAATTTATAACAGTTAATGCCTATATTATAAAAGAAGAAAGGTCTCATCAGTGATACAAGATTTCATCAGAAGATGCTAGATAAAGAAGACCATACTTAACAAAAAGTGAGGAGAGGAGAAGAATCAATGAATCAAAAGCAGGTTCCTTGAAAAAGTCAACAAAATAAATTTCTAGCCAGACTGATCAAGAACAAAATATGACATGAATTACAAATATCAGGAATGAAATTGGGGAAATTACAGAAGACAATGCTGATATTAAAAGCATAATAAAGGGATATTAAAAACAACCCTATGGCAATAGATTCTACAATATAGATGAAATGGATGAATTCCTCAAAACTTGCAAACTTCCAAAATTCACTGAAAGAGACATAGGTAACCTGAATAGTACTATGTAATTCTGAGAAATTAAATTTTTAGTTTAAAAGCTTCCAACAAAGAAAAATTCTGGTCCACGTGGCTTCACTGGCAAATTGTATCAAATATTTAAGTAAGAAATAATAACAACTTCACAGGAATTCTTCCAGAATATTTGAGGAAGAAATTCTTAACTCAGTTTATGAGACCAGAATTACACTAATAAGGAAACCAGAGAAGAGCATTACAACAAAAGAAAATTGCACGACAATATCCCATATAAACATCAATGCAAAAAACATCAACATAAATACTACCAAATAGAATCTAAAAATATATAAAAATTATATCATGACCATGTGGGGTTTATCTTGGGAATACAAGGTTGGTTCATTCAAATTATCAATCAGAGTAATTCATCATATAATAGATAAAAGAAGAAAAACATGTCATCATCTCAATACATGTGAAAGAAGCCTTTGACAAAATTTAACATCCATTCATGATTTTTAAAAACCTCCCAGAAATCTAGTAGTAGAAAGAAACTTCCTCAACTGTTTAAGGCTAACTAAAAGAACTATTAAATTTTTCCATTGATGATTTACATTCATTATTTCTTTCATAATTGAAAAAGTTTATTTTTCAGTTTATGCTGAATAGTGACATTTAGTCAAATCCTAAAAATTCACCATAAGCTTTTGAGACATTGGATTAGTATGGAATATTCTAAGCTTTGAAATGAGTAATATCACACCAGGCAGTCTAGAAACTCTTAACTGTAGTTTCTCCAGAAGATAAACCTCATGTCTCATCCTCTTTGAGTTAGACATGTGACTGTATGAGTTGGTGTTGAGGACCAGGAAGTCTAACAGCATTTTATGTCGATTTTAAAACTATCCTTATCCTTTCATATCACCTCAAGTTCACACATACTTTCTGTGGGCATGTGTGGAATGGGGCCTACTAATCCAAAGCCTATGCTCAGGTTTGTCTAAGAAAAATTATTTCACTTATTATTTCCATAACTACTTAGGCTTCAGCTCTTTCTGTTCTGATAAGTCATTTCCATCCACTTCTATCCATTGCTTTCCTTTCAAAACGTTGTTTATTTCTCTCTTGTGCTATAGTTTCTTCTCTTTCTCTGGTGGCTGTGTTTATATGTGTGTTTTTTTGTTGTTGTTTTAATGGGATTTAGGGTGGTAGCACAGACCAGCATATGTTTTCATGTGCCATTTTTATAGCTTTATTATTTTGTAATTTATACAACATATAATTTACCCACTCTGATTATATATTTCAGTGATTTTCAATAAATTTATAGAGTTGTTAAACTGCTCCCACAGTTCAGTTTTAGAACATTTCCATCACCCCAAAAAGTTCTTTCATGCCCAAGTGTTGTCAGTCAATACTCTCAGACCCAGCCTCAAGCAACCAGTGATCTGTTTTCTTTCACTGTAGATTTATCTTTTCTGGATAATGCATATAAATAGAACTGTAAAACACACAGTCTTTTGTATCTGGCTTTTCTCACTTAGCATTATGTTTCTGAGGTTTGTTCATGTTATAGAATTTATCAGTAGTCTGTTTCTTTTTATTGATGTACTGCATTTTATGGACACACCACATTTTTTAAAATTCTTTCACTAGTGGATGAATATTTGGATTCCAGTTTGTAGCTGTTATAAAAAGAATGCTTTTATGAACATTCTCTCACAAGCCTTTATGGGAAAATGTTTGTATAACTCATGGATAGATATATAGGAGTAGAATTGCTGTGTTGTGTGGTATGTTTAACTATTTAAAAATCTGTCAAACTGTTTTTAAAATTGCCTAAAATATTTTACATTTTCACCAGCAATGCTCTAATTTTTCCACATTATTGTCAACACTTGTCATTATCTGGCTTTTTGGCTACAGTCATTCTAGTGGTTGTATATTGGTATGCTATTATGGTTTTAATTTTCATTTTCATAATGACTAATGATATTGACCATTTCTTCATGTGCTTATTTCCTATTCCTATATCTACATTTGCTGAGCTGTCTATTCAAATCTTTTGTCCATTTCTTAATTGAGCTATTTGTCTTATTACTGACAAGAAATTGAGTTGTATTGAGTTGTGAGAATTATTTAATTACTCTTGATAACAGTCCTTTACAGATACATGACTTGCACATATTTTTCTCCTGGTTTGAGTTGTTATTTCATTTTCTTGTCTTTTGAAACACAAAAGCTTTTTATGTATATAAAGTCCCACTTGTCAATATTTTCTTTTATGGATCATGCATTTGGTGCTGTATTTAAGAACTTGCCTAATCCAAGGTTACAAAGATTTTCTTCTAAAAGTTTTACCTCTTACATTTTGATATGATAGATGTTTAATTGATTTTGGGGTATTGTGTGAGGTTATAGTGTAGATTCATCTTTTTGCATATGCTACCTCAGTGTCTCAGGACCATTTGTTAAAGACCACCTCTCCTCTATCAAATTGACTTGGCAATTTATTGAACATCAATGGAGTATAAAGGTGAGGATGTATTTTGAGAATTTCAGTTTAATTCCATTAATATATATGCCTATCTGTTTACCACTACAATACTATCTTTACTAACATATCTTTATAATAATTTTTGAAATTAGGAAGTGTGAATCCTCCAACTTTTTTTTTTCAAGTTTGTTTTTGGCTATTCTGGGTCCCTTGCATATCCATATGGATTTTAAGAAGAGCTTGTCAATTTCTGCAAAAAGAGCTGTATTAGTCCGTTTTCACGCTGCTGATAAAGACATACCCAAGTCTGGGCGATTTACAAAAGAAAGAGGTTTAACTGGATTCAGTTCCACGTGGCTGGGGAGGCCTCAGAATCATGGCAGAAGGCAAGGAGGAGCAAGTCACATCTTACATGGATGGCAGCAGGCAAAAAGAGAGCTTGTGCAGAGAAACTCCTGTTTTAAAACCATCAGATGTCATGAGACCCATTCACTATCACGAGAACAGCACGGGAAAGACCCACCCCCATGATTCAATCATCTCCCACCAGGTCCCCTGCCTCCACAATTGGGATTTATGGGAGCTACAAGATGAGATTTGGGTTGGGACACAGAGGCAAACCATATCAGAGCCACCTGGGAATTTGGTTGCATTGAATCTACAGATCAATTTTCCATCTTATCATTACTGAGACTTATAATCCATAAATGTGAAATATCTTTTCATTTAATTTGATTTTCTTTAATTTCTTTCAACAATGTTTTATGATCTTCAATGTATAGACTTCCACTTGAAATGTGTTTCTAAACATTTGCTTATTTTTGATACTCTAGTGAACAAAATTGTTGTCTTGGTTTTATTATCATGTTATTCACTGCCTTACAAGAAATACTCTATAATGGTCTTTCTCAGCTGTTTTATCTAAACTATAAATTGCATGATAATGTGTGAAAATGTATTATACACAAATATGATTTCCTGGACCATTTGCAATAACTCTTTGCACCTTCTCCATCAGAAATCCGAGGTACAACATTTTAAAATTACTTTTTTGTTAGTATAAACAACTTGGTACCTAAAAATATAATTTAAAAAAACAGTAAATATTGCTTTCTAAATTTAGAGAAATGGGATTAAGAGAAAATCTCAGATAATTTATACAAATTTAAAGATTTTCTTAGTTGGTTTAACTCCTGACAATAAACTTTTATTAGAGAGTAGAGTTAGACTTGAGAGTTATTATAAGTAGACAGGCTGAAAAAATGGAAATAAAGTCATTCTCATAGAGTACTTCTGTGTAATATTCTATACGTATATTTGGTTTTCACTCATGACAATAGAGTTTTATTATGGCATAAAATTAAAAACCTTTTTAATGTGCCTTGTGAACAATTTATCCGTTTACTATGGCCACAACAACATTATGTGACTAACAACCACAAAATCTCAATGTTATAAATGTTAATCATTTGTTTAGCTTACAACTCTGTGGGTCAACTAATTTAGGCTGGACTCTGCTGGGCGGCTCTGCTAATCTCAGTTTTGCTTGCTTATACATGTAGGTGATGTTTGATCTAGGATAGGCTCATCTGGGCAGCTCTTCTTAACTCGGGTGTGCTGGCTCACACATCTGGGGGTTGGCTGATCCAGGATGGAGTAGAATAGGCTGTTTTGCTAATGTGAAATATGCTTTCTCAAACATATGAAGATAAGCTGATCTAGGCTGGTCTCTGCTGTGGTAACAACTCTGCTCCAGTTTTCTCTCATTCTTCGGGGTTCAATGGGCGAGCCTGAGTCATGTTCCTTTTCTGACAATAGGAGAGGTCCAAGAGCAAGTGTAAACATGCAAGCCTCTTGAGGCCTAAGGTTAGAGCTAGCTCACTGTTACTTCTAACTTTTTCTGCTCTCCAAAGCAAATATCATAGTCCTACACAAATTTGAGTTTGGGAGGACATTTCTGCAACATGGACATAGGGAGGGATGAGGAATTTGAAACAACACAATATACAACAAAACCCTAAAAATAACTCATTATTAAAATTCTGAAATCATCATGAGTTTATTCATGACTTTTCAAACTCACTCATATTTGAGAGTTTCACCCTTAGACTCTCTCAAAATGACCTTCAAGAATGCCAACTCAGTGTCAGAGTAAGGGACTACTGAGTCTTATTATCTGAGCCTTTGTTGTGTTTTCTGTGTTTTTGGTAAATAAATACATTTCTAATTCAAGGCTATATTGGTGTGCTGACCTACACAGTATGTCTTGAATGGCAGACATTTATCTAGATAATGCTTTTTAATGTCACAATGAATATATTTAATTTGATAAAAAATAAAAAAGGCTTTGTACTTTTGAAACTGTGCTCTAAGCATTTGCTAGCCATTTGTACATTACTCCCTTTGATTGTTATACAGCTCTAATGGATGCATGTTTCAACACTCCCTCACCCTCTCGTGTTGAGGAGACTCTGAGTGGGATGTTCAGTAGTTGGTATATCATTCCTAGTTGGCCGGATTCCATATAATCACCAAATGGTAGAAATTATCTCAATGTGTTACAAAAAAAGAAATATTTGACATGTAATTAGACTGTACTTATTTAGTAAATTATATTGGTAGCAGAGGGAAATTGCGTTTTGAATAAATATACCAAGAAGCTAGTATTTTACCCTAATTTGTAGTTTCACTATGGTTTTCCATTCAACTGTGACTAGGAAATTATTTCACTCAGTGAATTCTAAATATAGAAAAAAATTAAAAACAAGAAGCAATTCATTTAAATTCTAAATTTCTTACAAATCTTTTTCTGTTGGTAAAAATACGAATAATATTTCATAGTCTAAAACCCCATAAGAAGTCACTTGGCACCCAGATATACTGTCTTCAGAATGCTATGAAACCTAAGGGAATCATAAGTTTTTGCTATAGTTAGTGATATGTTTGGATAAGAACAAACCATTGGTTCAGTTTAAGTTCTCTTCTATTCATGAATCTGTTGATCCACTAGGAAAATGACCACAGCTCTTTTAAAATCAATTCATTTTAACAACTACTTATTGAATCCTCATTACTTCCAAGGCCCATGATAAATGCTGTATGCATCCAGTCTAAGAAAGGAGAGAAAAATCTAGAGAAATACTTATTATAAGAACTCACATTTATTGAGTGCTTACTACATGCCAGGTACCACATTAACTGTGTCATAATCATTATGTCATTTAATCTTCACAATAACCCTAAGATATGGGGTATTATCATCATTCCCATTTTACATATGAGGGAACAGAGGCTTAAAATGGTTAAGTAACTGGTGCATGGTGTCAGAGCTAATAAAGAAGGCAGAACTTGTACTTGAACACACTTTTGTTGGAGTCAGTATTAATCACCATTGTTCAATAGGTTACAAGTACTCTTATTAGGGAAAAAATGCAACGGGCTCAAAGAGAAGGAAGATATTAGATATGAAGGAAAGGAGTCATAAAGGGGTGGGGTCCTGTGAGGAATGGAATGCCAGGCTGAAGGATACATGAGCAAAGCTAAACCTCTGCAGAGCATATTCAGGCAATGGTAAGGAATTCTAGCAGGGCTGCTATCATTTGAAGTTTGAAGAGGAGGGAAAATAGAGGGAAATGAGCCAGACATGGTAGTTTGGGGGAGAGTTTGTCTCATGTTTTGAATGCTTTTCATAAGAAATTGAGCTTCAGTTTTGAAGGCAGTGGGTTGTCATAGAAGGTATTTTAGAAAAGGAGGTGATTAATTTAAAATTATGAGATCTCTATGTTTACATAAATGGTGATACCATGTACTATTATTCAGAAAGCTGAAAACTTCTATTATTATGGCATGCTGGCCCCAGTGCAGGTGGATAAGACAGTCAACTTAAAAAGCCCAAGATTGGGCCAGTTTTAGTATTAGACATGTAGTGAAGCTATTGAATCAATGCTATATTAAACAGTGCTCATATACAGATGTTTGTAAAAGCTAAGCCATTTGAAATTTATTTCTCAAGTGGGTAAAATTGATAGTAAACATTCAGGGATCTCAAGATTCTTTTGAGAAATGTATGGGTTATAAACTGAAAGAAATATACCACCTATAAAAGGTGTCTTCGCAAATGAATTGTTTAATGAGGTGATGAGGTATCACATTAAGGACTAAAAATGAACTTTCCTATCCTACTGATGTTTTTGTTTGTCTTTTTCCTTCCAGAACTCCCATCCTGAATCTCTCTTAGTCTTATCTGAATGTCTTTGCACATAGTGATCCTTCTACTTGGAATGCACTTCCCCTGTCTCTTTGCTTGATTCATTCCTAATGGTCACGCAAGACTTATCTTGGGCATCACCACCTTCTCCAGTAAGCTACTCTAATACATTTTCCCCACCCAAATCTTAATTAAGTACACATTTTGTGGTCAATCAAAGCCTCTTGTTCCCTCTTCCAGCTTCTCTTATAGTCCTTCTTACATTACATTGTAGTATTATGTTTACTTTTCCATGTCCTAATGACTGTGAAGTCCATGAGTGCAGGGACAGTTTTATTCATCTCTGGGTCCTCAATTTTTGTATTATTTGTTCATATAACTACATATGCAATAAAATGTTTGCTGAAGGAATGAATGCATATGTAACTGTGCAGCTAATACCTCTGAAGAAGCAATTTGATTGCTTAAAAGCCATAAGTTTATTCCTAAATGCTATAAAATGAGATGAGATAGCCTTTCCTTTTAATAAATGTTTGTTTTTATTTAATGGCTGTGTATTTACATGGAAAAACAAATGTTGAGGCTAAAAACTGGATGAAACTGAACTATTACAACAACCCTTACTCTGAGAATGAATACAAAGACAATCAAAGGATATAAAGTAGTCCCCCTTATCCTCAGAGGATAAGTTCCAAACACCCAGTGGATGCTGAAACTGTGGATAGTACTGATTCCAACTGCCATCAATTGGAACATGTTTCCATTCATGTCTCCCATCCACAAATGTAATGTTTTTTCCATCTTTAAAAAAATGGGGTACATAATAGGTGTATATATTTACGGGGTAAATGAGATGTTTTGATATAGGCATGCAATTGTGTAATAATCACATCATGGAAAATGAAGTATCCATCCCCTCAAGCATTATCCTTTATGTTGTGCCTTTTCTATCTCAGCTAAGTACTTATTATGCACTGTGGCCATAAATTTTGCAATGTGAGGTATGACAACAAAACTAGCACAAATTTATTTTTCCTTCTTCACAAGTTCATGGACAAAAGATTTGTTCTTACCGTGTATCTTAGCAACCTCAGCATACGACTTTTTTTCTTTCTTTATTAAGTGAAGAACTTTCAACTCTTCACTTAATGGAAACACTTTAGTGCTTCTCTTTGGCATATTCAAACTGCTAGCATCACTACTCTTCATAATCTCATGCCTTCACTTGGAAACTAGAAGTTAGATAACCATCTACATCTTATTAAAGTCATTGCGTTTTATTAGGTCAGCTCCCAGTTAACACAGTCCAGAAATTTCATTCATGTGCATGATTTGGGAGTTTTCACTTACATATTTATCTCAACCGACATCTCTGAATTTGTTTAGATATTTCTTAAGAGAGAAAATTTTATTGGAATAGCAATAGGCATTCCCAGTGTTTTTAGACCTATGCCTTCAAAACTGTGATAAGATTCAAGAGGGGACTTCCCAACTTTTAGTTACTTGAATCCCTCTCTCATCCCAGGATAGTAGAACTGAATTATCTGTGACAGTGTTTTTATATTTACAGTTTAAAACCTCCCATACTACACAACAAAAATACACCTTGTTATCTATGATGGCATGATGTATAAAGAAATTAAAGGCCCTTTCCTACCAACAGTACCACTAAGAAGCAAGAAACTAAATATTCACATGGTATACTGAGTTGATTTATCAGTTGATTTACTTTAGGGTTTAAGTGTACTGCATTAGATATCTCTTAGGGAATATATTATCAATGCAGTTTCTTTTCATATTGTATTAGTTGTCTCTTAAAATCCAAGCATTTATGTTTAAGACATCCTCAAGGAAGAACATGGTTTAATTACAAGGAGAAAAGCCAACAGAAATGCTTTTGGCACAGAAAATTTGCACTCTGCCAGAGTATAATTTATCCCTGCATGTACATACATAAGAGTATAGAGTGGAAAAAAAAGGGGGTATATTTTCTTTTCAGAGCACATCGTTTACTGCATTCCCAGCAAAATGAAGGGAAGATGGGTTAAATAACACATAAAGCCTATGATTTCCACATTCAGCAGCAAAACTAAGATAAGCATTAATTAATTAATCCAACAAAACTTTGAGTACCTCTTCAATGCCATAATCTGGGGTTGGATTTCTGAGGAAGCCAGTTCTGAGATGGGCTTCATTATGCAGGATATTTACTAAGAAGTGACCTTGAGATAACATCTGCAGAAAAAAGAGGGAAGGAAACAGGAGTAGGCAGCAGAAGGTGATGTTTGATGCAGCCCAATGACAGCCTTGTACAACCCCACAGGGTCTCTGAAGTTATAGCTGCCCTTCAGAATTCCCACACCCCTCCATGGGTGGGTAGGATCAGGCATATATAATCCTAAATCATTTACTCATTGTGTCTTGGCCACCTTGGGAAGGGATGTGACCTTGAGCAAGGCAACCCTCTACAGCTGAGCTGATCCCCGAAGGGGCTGATTACTGAAGGCTGTTTGCGGACAGCACTTCCAATAGCTGAGATGAGTCCTTCCCTGAAGGGGAATCTGGATAACACATCATTGTGTCTACCATAGCCATGCACTATGCTAAGACTGGAAATACAAAAATGGGCACAATTTTTGCCCTTGGGAAGGTCAAAGTCTTGTAGGGTAGATTGTCTTATAAACACAAAAGCAAAAAAACTAATTATTTGTTTTATGCTATTTGTGTTATTTATTTTGTGTATTTAAGGTACCGTTACAAACATTTACATACATTACCTCATTTAATCATCACTAGAACCCAATGTGGGTGGAACTATTAATATCCTATTTATCAGAAAGGAGGAATAAATGAATCAATGGTAAAGTGACTTGCTCAAGGTCCAATAGTAAGTGGTTGATGGATCCAGCATTCAAAGCCTTTCAGTTTGACTCTAGCGTGATAACTGTTTTTTTTGTTTGTTTGTTTGTTTTTTAAACTAGGTACTGCAGAAACGACAAAAGGTGTGTGATCAACTTTGCCTATGTTTACAGGTTTCAAAGAGCAGGATCTTTTCCAAACACAACACACACGTCACTTCCCTGTTTTAAAGCCTTCAATGACTACTCATTGCCTTCTAGGACAAGGCCAAACTCATCAGCATGAGGTTTACCAAAGCCGATCTAGCCTTTCTAATTAACTGTGTGTGCCCTCTCTCATCCCACACCTCCTCGTTCACAGGTTAAACAACTTGTAGTTTTATTAACCAAATAAGTTGATGTTGTTTTAAACTTATAAGCCTTTGCACACACAGCTCCCTCTACTAGGAATGGTTTTACCAGAATGGTCCATGCCCATCCAAGCAACTTTTATATGTTCTTGAAGACTTGGCTCAAAGATCACCTGCTCTCTGAAGCCTTTGTCAAATTTCCCAGTTAAGGTAAATCACTTCCTCTTCTTTAGTCCCCATTGTAGCTTGTACATAATTTTACTAGGGTTCCATCATACTGTCTTATAAATATTTTTATTTATTTCCATTTATTTCACCTGAAGACAATTATTGTGTTTTACTTATTTTTAGAATTCCAGGCTCTAGCAGTTTCTGGCACAAAGTAGGAGATTAATATATTTTTGAAATAAATGGATAAATAAGTCATTCTGGACTCCAATCTCTACTTCATTCTCCACACCCAATCGGTCACCAAGTCTTGGGACATCTGCCTGTTAAAAAAGATTCTAAATTTCTGGTGCCCTCTTTATCCCTGCAAGCACAGTCTCATTCAAGTCAGCAGCCTCCTAAGTGGGGTTTCTGTTTCTTGCCTTCAATCATACTTCCTCCTCTCCTTGCTCAAGCCATCTTTTGCATGGCTAGCAGAGTAATTTGTCTGAAATGTAAATAAAATTACACCAATCTCATAGTTAAATCTCTCCATGGGTCCCAATGACACACAAGATCAATTTTATACTTTACATTGCATATATGGCCTGCTAGTTATTTGTCCCCAGCTGATCTTTGTAGCTTCATCTCTCTCATTACTCCCCCACATTCAGAGCCAGAATGATAAAAAGTGGTACTCTCAGGAAAGCTAATAATTTGATACTAATCAAGTCAGTATTTTTTCAATACTTCTTCAGCCATTTTGTCTAAGTGAGGATAGGAAGAAATGGATTTATTAAGGATAAAATTTTATTCCTCTTTATGCTTAAGGTAAAAGATTTATGACATTAATTTATACCATACAATTCCTAAATTCTGACAACTTCTTGGGAAGCATCATGAACCAGTTAAAATGTAGCTACCAGATAATTTCTAATTCTAAATAAATTATCCAATATATTGTTGCTGAATATAGGTGACTATCCTCTGACTGTCTTGGGTTTAGTTGTGCCAGCTGTAGTTGGAACATGCAACTTGTGCATGTGTGTTGCAGAAAACATTTAACAATGAGAAGTCAGTACCAGTAGGAATGCTTTTTAATTTTTAGGCGAGGTACTGAGCATTTCTGTCAAAGAATGTGTGATTTCTATTTTGGCAGTGATATAATGAGTTGTAGATAGAAACATGACTTAACTGGTGCCATCTACTACTTAACACTTTAATGTTTAATGCCCATAGTAGATTGACATCAGAGCAGCTGCCTGCCTGGCCTCCTCCTGGATATGGTTCATTCCCTACTCACCTTGACCATACCATATATATGCAAGTTTTCAACATGTCATAGTTTCCTGAACATATGCTTTTTGGATACACTGTTCTTTCTCCCTTCAATATCTTTCACTTTATTTTTCTTCCACTAGGTTTATTTTGTTTTTCTTTTTGAATTTTTTATTTTGACAAATTATAATCATATACAATTATGGGAGCCACAGTGATGATATATGTATATAGTGTGGAATGATTGAATCAAGCTAATTAACATATCCATCACCTTAAATACTAATAATTTATTCCCCCTGTCTAAATGCAATTTTATACCCTTTGACCAACATCTCCCTGATTCCTCTCCCCAACCCCACCAGCCTCTGATAACCACGGTTTTCCACTCCCTGCATCTATGAGTTTGACATTTTTAGATTCTAAAATAAATAAAAACATGCACTGTTTGTCTTTCTGTGACTGGCTTATTCCACTTAGCATAATGTTTTTGAGGTTCATCCATGTCACAAATGCCTGAATTTCCTTCTTTTTAAAGGATGAATAATATTCTTTTGTGCATATATGCCATGTTTTCTTTATCCATTCAACCATCGATGGACACTTAGATTGATTCCATAACTTGGCTATTATGAATAATGCTGCAGTGAATATGGAGGTGCAGATATCTCTTCGACACGCTAATTTTAGGTTTTCTTTTTGGTGTCATCTCTTCTATGAAGCTTTCCATGAAGCTTTTCCTAATGCCCATCTTCAAGACACTAGAGGTAGAGATAAAGTTCTCCCTCTTCTTCATTTCTATAGGGCTCTTACATGATTCCTAGGTTTATCTTCAGTCATTGAGTAGGAGGTGTCCATTACCAGGCTAGATTATGGAGATATTTGTAAGAAAGATAAAGAGTTCATTTTTAACATGTTTAATTTGGGGTATCTTTTAGAACATCCAAGTAGAGATGTCCAGTGTTCTGCTAAATATGTATGAGTTTACAGTTCAGATGAGAAGTGTTGGGAAACAGTTCCTTATGGTTTCTCACATTTTTGTGCATCTTGAGAGCAGAGTATTCCATGTAGGAGTTCTAGATTTAGGGGAATTTTTTTTTACCATGGAATGAAGATTTCTAAACCTACAGTGGAATAGGCCATGAAAAAAAGTCAGTAGTGGAAGGATGATTTAATGCAGAGCACTAAGAGGTGAGAGCAACAATGTCCTTGACTCTAAAAAATAATCTGCATTTAATTATCCTTGTCTGCCTAAAAAGCTTCTATTCATCCTTTTATTCTCCATAATCTGCAGAATAAAAAACTCAACAACTCTATGAAGGCTTCTCAAATTTCCAAGAAGACTTAGGTTTCCCTTTCCTATGATATATTTGTAATATCTACATTAGTCTATCACTTTTCACACAGTATTATTAGCACTGATTTACATGTTTGTCTTTTCTTCTGGGGCAAGAAATAAATAAATATAAAGAAGACAGTAATTTTCTGAATGTATAGTTATTATAAGTGGGTTTGATAAAAAAGGAGAAGAGAGGTATCTGCAATTGGGCTGATAATAGAGAAATGTAGACAGATCCAAATCCAGAACAATCTTATACTGGGCAGAAGTATGACTGAATTGTGGGGCAGGGTGGAGAGGCTTAGGAGAGTTGCATGGCCAGTGAGCCAACACTCGGGCATGGCCATGGGGGGAATATTCGTGGTTCTGCAGGGGTTGCACAGATGATGATGAAGAGCAGGACATGGTGATAATAAAGAGGTGGATGCTAGGTAATGGCTACATTGCTTCAGCATCTATGCTAGGCACTTTTTGTACATTATTCTATATAATGTTCCAAACATCAATGCAAGGTAGATTGTTACTAAGAGGCTTAGAGATATTAGAAAATTGACTCAAAGTTGCAAAGCTGATAAAAGTGAAAAATGAAAAAGCCTAGGCCTGTCTAGCTTCAGATGCTTTTTCGAGTACACCAGACTTTCCCTATCTGAGATTAACATAACACTGATTTATGCATAACTGGCCAGGAGATGTTAGACTAGTGGTACACAATAAAGTATTCTGAGGTCAAATAAGTTGAGAACACATAAATAAGAAAGACAATCAGGTATATTAACTGCAGAATTTCAAAAATTAATTTGATTATAGTATTCCTTTGTTCATATACCAAAAATTACCATCTATCATGCCACTAGCATCAGGTCAGAGTCTGGAAAATGCTACACTCCACTATGATAGCAAATGTCACCCATGTAAAAATCTTATTTTGTTTACAGAGAAATTGTAACCAGAACAAAACTTTCATGGCCTTCCCCTACCCATTGTCACTCAGAAGTTATAAACAAGTGGATCATATGGCTCAGAGCTCCTATGAGCTAGTTCACATTATTAGTTGTCAATCTGTTATTTCATTAAAAAGGTATCAAAGTATACTTATTTCATACCAGGGACACACATTTTGCTTCTGACTAGTTCTAGATAGGAAAATGCTTCTCTCTACCTTAGAAATACTACCCAAGTATAATTATAGAGGAACAAAAAGATCTGCCAGTGATCTTATGCAAATTTTGGAAATATCAGTGTGAGTTATCTTAAATTAAGCAGACTTTCTATGTAAGAGTACTGATTATAAACTGTTTAGGGAAAATGAACTATTTGTTGTTACATAATAGCTAGGCAGTCCACCTGCTCTTCTTTGATCACTGTTCTACTTTGAATGACCATTTGGTATTTAATTAATCACCTTATTGGAGAACCCATCTCACATTGTCTGCATGTGATTGTATAGGCAAAGGAAGATGGAGACACTAGCTACCAGAGGCTTCTTTGTTTATTTTCATGTAGGTATTATTTCAGATGGATTGCATTTTACTCACAGCCTCAAAATAAATAAAATTTACACTAACTGCTATTTTATTATAGGGAAGTAATAGCACAGTTCCACCTGCTATTTAAAGTAAATGCATTAGAATAAAATTTTAGTTCAACTTGGCATAGTAGCTAGAAGTAAAGACTCTAGAAACACACCTTGGACTCTGTCCCTTACTAGCCAGGTGGTATGGAACAAGCAAAATATTCTCTCCATGCCTTTGTTTCCTCAACTATAGAATAAAGATAATACTGATCCCTGCCTCAAAAGATTTTAGGTGAATTAAATGAACTAATATATATAAAGCACTTAGAAGAGTGCCTGAAACACAGTAATGCTATATAACTGTTAGAAGATTAATTAACTACAGACTTTTAGGTCTTCTCAAAACCTTTAATATGCTTGTGTTTAGTGTGCATCTATAAGAACCTAGTTGTTAAGAAGGCGAATAGCATCCCCTCTATTCGGTATTGTACTAGAATTCCTACAAGCTAGCACTGTAAGGCAAGAAAAATAAACCAAAGGTATTAGGTTTCTAAATAAAGAAACAGAACTGATGTTAATCACAGACAAGCTTATCGACATAGAAAACTAAGAGAACATGCACAGTGGTTTTTGGAACTAACGAGAGAGTTCAGCCACATTGCTGCAAAAAATATCAATATGCAAAAATAAGTTTTGTTTATTCACACTAGCAACAAACAGAAATCGCAATTAAAATTAAAACCATTGATATTAGTAACAAAAATACTATCTAGAAATAAATCCAATAAAAATGTACAAGAGCACTATAAAAATTATAAAATTATGCTTGAAAGGTATTTTAAACATTTTATTTAAAATAAGAATTGTAGTCATGAGAAGACTCAGGAGAGTACAGAGATCAAATTTTGCTGAATTAATCTAAAATTCAACGTAATTCCAACTAGGAGAGTAAGCTCTGGATATAAACTTGGCAGCATTCAAATTCCAATATAACCACTTACTATGTTATCTGGGGCAAGTTACTTCAACTTTCTGTGCTTCGGTTTTGTTATCAGATAGAGGCAATGTAATATTTTTCTCTTTAAGTTCTTCTGAATGATACATAAAATAATAAGGATAAAGTTCTTAAAATACTCCTGGCACATAGTCAATTGCTCAAAAAATGTTGCCTATTACTTTTGTTCTTGTTATATTAAGAACTCCTACAGGTTTATAAAAAAGAGAAATGACCTAATAGAAAACAGAATGTCAAACTAAAAGGAGTTCACAGAATAAGAAATACAAAGTCCAATATGCATTTAAAATATTCTTTACTAATGATTTTTAAGGAAAATAAAACCCTATATTTCTTTGGTAATATTGGAAAAGATTAAAAAATATGTTTCTAAGAATATAAGAGAAATAAATGTTTTCATACACCACAAGAATGTAAATTAGCACCATTTTGAAGAAAAATATGACAGTATCTAACAAATTATAAGATGTGCATAAATTTTGATATAGCAATTCAATTTATGGGGATTTATCCTACAGAAGCAATAGCGTAAGTAAACTAAGATGGAATACAAGGATGTTTATTGCCATAATTGTAGTAGCAGAAACTGAAAATATCCTAAAAATTCATATTATTCAGCCAATGAAAATGGAGAGATAGACAGATACACATTAACATGGAAAAATGCCCAAGACCTATTGTTAAGTGAAAGAGCAAGATGCAGAACAGTAGTCTAACAAGACATCACAATTTAAATTTTTCATATAAGTTTTGGAATATACATAAAATCCTCTGAAAGAATGTACAGAATCTGTTCACTGTGCTAAACTCTGGGGATAGGGGTGGGGAGGGAATACATATAGCTTTCATTATCTCTTTTAAGCATGTCTCAATTGTCTAAAAATGCTACAAGGTGACTGGCTTACTTTTATGGTAAATAGATTTACTTCTGCTAAGTTTTATTTAGTTAACATGGTTTTCACTGTTAAGCTGTCTCTTAGCTTCATATATATGTTAAATTATTTATATTCATTTACTAAGTACTAAACACTTCTCTAATTCAGTAAGATGTTTACTATTTAAATTTATGAAAACAGAATGCTAGGTCATTGACATTTTAGTTCAATCTTTTCTGGTTCATGCTTAAAACTGATTATATATTTCTCCAGTATGATGGTTAATATTGAGTGTTAACTTGATTGGATTGAAGGATGTAAAGTATTGTTCCTGGGAGTGTCTGTGAGGGTGTTGCCAAAGGAGACTATAACATTTGAGTCAGTGGACAGGAAGAGACAGACCCATCCTCAATCAGGGTGAGCATCGTCTAATCAGCTGCCAGAGAGACTAGACCAAAGCAGGCAGAAGAAGTTGGAAGGACTTGACTTGCTGAATTCTTCTGGCCTTCATCTTTCTCCAGTGCTGGATGCTTCCTGCCCTTGAACATCAGACTCCAAGTTCTTCAGCTTTTAGACTCTTGGACCTCTACCAGTGGTTTGCCAGGGGCTCTCAGGCTTATGGCCACAGACTGAAGGCTGCACTGTCGGCTTTCCTACTTTTGTGGTTTTGGTACTCGGATTGGCTTCCCTGCTCCTCAGCTTGCAGATTGCCTGTTGTGGGACTTCACCTTCTTTAAAACCTCCCCTTCATATATACATGTATCCTATTAGTTCCGTCCCTCCAGGGAACCCTGACTAATACAACCAGAGTCAAATTGCAAAGGTTTCAGTTGTCTATTTGAACAATTTTGTCATTTCCTTATACAGTATATACCCCTCACTAGGACAATGAAGAACCATACCCATAAACTTTGTTTGATCAGCATGGCAACTTTGGGTTCATTTGGACATTTAAAAAGCATGACTCTTGATACCTCTGGGCAGGAGTTGGGGAAATTCTAGTGAAGCCAAAATGCTCTGATTGGAGAAAGAGGGTATCTTTTTAGTATCCCCTAAAAAGCCTCCCTGAAATGATCTTCCACCTCTCCTCATTTCCCTATGTTCCATTCTGTTGGCACACATGGCAGGGAGAGGATGTTTTCTCTAAGCCTTTCCCCATTGCCAGCCCATTCAGTTAGTGGTTTATTCAGTTCTCCCCTACTCTTCACCAGCACCTACTATTTTGGATGTCTTGCCTAACATCCATTCAAGGTAATGTGGCTGTATTTAGTATTAAGTCTTGGTGAATATGTGAATCATCCCACTTTTCTTTCTCTCTCTCTCTCTTTCTCTCTCTCTCTCTTTCTCTCTTTCTTTCTTTTTCTCTCTTTCTTTTTTTTTTTTTTGAGACAGAGTCTCGCTCAGCCACCCAGACTGGAGTGCAGTGGTGTGATCTTGGCTCACTGCAACCACCGTCTCCCGGGTTCAAGCGATTCTCCCGTCTCAGCCTACTGAGTATCTGGGATTACAGGCACCCGCCATCATGCCTGGCTAATTTTTGTATTTTAATAGAGACAGAGTTTCACCATGTTGTCCAGGCTGGCCTTGAACTCCTGACCGCAGGTGATCTGCCCGCCTCGGCTTCCCAAAGTGTTTGGATTACAGGCGTGAGCCATTGAGTCCAGCCCATCCCACTTCTTTCTTATAAATTTCCTGTTAAATCTTGGAGGTTTTGTTAATCTCAGAAAGTGTATTACCCAGACTTAGGCTTTTTTTGTCATGTAACTGAAGAAGGGGCAGATATTCACATGCTGAAAGTTGTTCTGAGTGTTTGCATTCAGGAAAGTACAACTAAAAGCAATCTGTTTACCTAGGAGGTTGTTCAATTTTGTACTGGAGATTCTATCCAGTGCAACAAGAGAAAAGATAAAGGTCTCTAGATTTGAAAGAGTGATGTAAAACTGTCTTTATTCACAGACTCCAAGAGAGCATATGTAGAATATCCTATTAATCTAAAAAAAAATGTTTCAAGAGCTAATAATTGAGTTTAGCAGTATTACCGGACAAATGATCTATATGCAAAAAATCAGTTGTATTTTTATATACTAGTAATGAACAATTGGAAACTGAAAGTTAAAACAGTGCAATTTAAAATATTATCAGTAAATATAAAATATGCAGTGAAAAATCTGGCAAAACATGTAGAAAACCAAATGCTATAAAAACCATTGCAGATATAAATTAATGAAAACCTAAATAAATGTTGATCTTTAGGAAAAACCCTATAGAGAAACAGGTTTTGGTGGATTGAATTGTAGTCTCCAAAATATATGTGCAAGTCCTAACCCCTGGCATTTTTAAATGTGACTTTATTTGGAAAAATATTCTGTGAAAAGGTTTAAGTGAAGGATATTGAGATAAGATTCATCCTGGGTTATCTGAGTGGGCCCTGAATCCAATGACAAGTGTCCTTATAAGAAAAGGAAAAGACACAGAGAACACAAAGGAGAGACACAGAAGAAGTCATGAGAAGATGGAGACAGAGATTGGAGTTACACAGCCCCAAGCTAAGGAACCCTTAGAGCCACCCAAAGATGAAAGAGGCAAAAAAGGATTTTTCCTAGAGCCTTGAGAGAGGACCACTCTACCAACACCCTGATTTCAGACTACAGGCCTCCAGAACGGTGAAGGAATACATTTCTGTTTCAATCTACCCAGTTTGTGATAATTTATGACAGCACTAGAAAACTAATACACAGATATAAGAATTACAATGGACCTCTTGTCAGCAACCATGCAAAAAAAGAGCGAAATGAAATATTTAAAGTGTCGAAAGAAAAAATTAATCCACCAACCTAGAATTTTATATCCAGAAAAAATGTTATTCAAAAATGAAGGAGAAATAAAGACTTTCTCAAACAAAAACTGAGAGAATGCATCACCAGTAGAAATACCTTGCAAGAAATGTGAAAAAGGTCTTTGGACAGAAATAAAAACATATATATATTAAAACCTTATATATAAGAAAAGAAGAGTGTCAGAGAAGGAATAAGTGAATGAAAACAAAATGATTTTTTTATTCTTAATTGACGTAACTGACAACTGTCTGAAAACAGCGTATTGGGTGATCATAGCATATGTGTAAGAAAAGTGAATAATAGCAATGTCACAGGAAATGGATGGAAGAAATTGGGAACAATCTTTTAATAAAATATACTACATGGGAAGCAGTTTAGTGTTATTTGAAGGTTGGACTTATATTAAAACTATATGTTGTAAAGACCAGGGCAACTTAAATTTCTTTAAAAAGAAATATGATTGATATACTAAGAGAGAGAGAATGAAATGGAATCATATTAAATACTCAAGTAAAATCAGAGAAGGCAGAAAAGAGAAAAATGAAGAATAAATGAAACAGAAAGGTTACAAACATGGTATATATGAAACTAACTATATCAACTATACCTTAAATGTATCTATGTACACAATTTTTTAAAAACAGAGATAGCAAAATTCATGGAAAACAACACCCAATCATATGCTGTTCACAAAAAATGCATTTTAAATATAAAGACTCAGGTTAAAAGTAAGAGAATATAAAAAGATATATCATACTAACAATAAAATAAGAAATCTATGGTACCTATATTTATTTCATATTATAGTTGGAGAATTCTATACTATTCTATCAGTAATTGGTAGATGAAGCAGGCAGAAAATCAGTAAGGATATAGGTGACCTAAACAGCACTATCAATCAACTTGATCTACTTGACATTTATAAAACACTGTATCCAAAAACAGTATAAAACTTATGCACTTCAAGCTACATAAAACATTCAATAAGATAGAACACAATCAGAGCTATTAAATGCACCTTCACAAATTTAAAAGAAGATAAATTATACAAGATACATGTGTCTAAAATTCACAGACCAAAATACGTATAATTCATAAATCATGATGGAATTAAACTAACAATCAACAACAGAAAGTAGCCAGAAGAGCCCCCAAATATTTGGAAACTAAATAACATACTTCTAAATAATTTGTGGGTCAAAGATGAAGCCCTAAGAGATAGATAAAAAGACTTTGACTTAACTTAAAAATGAAAATAAACCTTCACAAATTTTAAAGAAAGTAGAAAAAATAAAAACAAAAATTAGATAAGACATCAGGGGGTGGAGCCAAGATGGCCAAATAGGAACAGCTCCAGTCTACAACTCCCAGCCTGAGCGATGCAGAAGATGGGTGATTTCTGCATTTCCAACTGAGTTACTGGGTTCATCTCACTGGGGAGTGTCGGAAAGTGGGTGCTGGACAGTGGGTGCAGAGCACTGAGCATGGGCCGAATCAGGGCAAGGCATCACCTCACCTGGGAAGTGCAAGGGGTCAGGGAATTCCATTTCCTAGTCAAAGAAAGGGGTGACAGACGGCACCTGGAAAATCGGGTCATTCCCACCCTAATACTGTCCTTTTCCAACTGTCTTAGCAAATGGCACACCAGCAGATTATATCCCGCACCTGGCTCAGAGGGTCCTACGCCCACAGAGCCTCACTCATTGCTAGCACAGTAGTTTGAGATCAAACTGCAACGTGGCAGTGAGGCTGGGGGAGGGGTGCCCACCATTGCTGAGCCTTGAGTAGGTAAACAAAGCAGCCAGGAAGCTCAAATTGGGTGGAGCCCACCGCAGCTCAAGGAGGCCTACCTGCCTCTGTGGACACCACCTCTGGGGGCAGGGCACAGCCAAACAAAAGGCAGCAGAATCCTCTGCAGACTTAAATGTCCCTGTCTGACAGCTTTGAAGGGTAGTGGTTCTCCCAGCAGAGCTTGAGATCTGAGAACGGACAGACTGCTTCCTCAAGTGGGTCCCTGACCCCCAAGTAGCCTAACTGGGAGACACCCCCCAGTAGGGGCAGACTGACACATCACACGGCCAGGTACTCCTCTGAGACAAAACTTCCAGAGGAACGATCAGGCAGCGACATTTTCTATTCACCAACATCCGCTGTTCTGCAGCCTCTGCTGCTGATACCCAGGCAAACAGGGTCTGGAGTGGACCTCCAGCAAACTCCAACAGACCTGCAGCTGAGGGTCTTGACTGTTAGAAGGAAAACTAACAAACAGAAAGGACACCCACACCAAAACCCATCTGTACATCACCATCATCAAAGACCAAGGGTAGATAAAACCACAAAGATGGGGAAAAAGCAGAGCAGAAAAACTGGAAACTCTAAAAATCAGAGCGCCTCTCCTCCTCCAGAGGAACACAGCTCCTCACCAGCAATGGAACAAAGCTGGACGGAGAATGACTTTGACAAGTTGAGAGAAGAAGGCTTCAGACAATCAAACTACTCCGAGCTAAAGGAGGAAGTCCAAACCCATGGCAAAGACGTTAAAAACCTTGAAAAAAAATTAGACAAATGGCTAACTAGAATAACGAATGCAGAGAAGTCCTTAAAGGACCAGATGGAGCTGAAAACCAAGGCACGAGAACTATGTGATGAACACAGAAGCCTCAGTAGCCAATTCGATCAACTGAAAGAAAGGGTATCAGTGATGGAAGATCAAATGAATGAAATGAAGTGAGAAGA
Source organism: Nomascus leucogenys (assembly GCF_006542625.1). Taxonomy (NCBI): domain Eukaryota; kingdom Metazoa; phylum Chordata; class Mammalia; order Primates; family Hylobatidae; genus Nomascus; species Nomascus leucogenys. Next base: position 123,985,306 of record NC_044406.1, read on the forward strand.
GAAGTTTAGAGAAAAAAGAATAAAAAGAAACAAACAAAGCCTCCAAGAAATATGGGAGTATGTGAAAAGACCAAATCTACATCTGATTGGTGTACCTGAAAGTGATGGGGAGAATGGAACCAAGTTGGAAAACATTCTGCAGGATATTATACAGGAGAACTTTCCCAGTCTAGCAAGGCAGGCCAACATTCAAATTCAGGAAATACACAGAATGCCAAAAAGATACTCCTCGAGAAGAGCAACTCTAAGACACATAATTGTCAGATTCACCAAAGTTGAAATGAAGGAAAAAATGTTAAGGGCAGCCAGAGAGAGAGGTCAGGTTACCCACAAAGGGAAGCCCATTAGACTAACAGCTGATCTCTCAGCAGAAACTCTGCAAGCCAGAAGAGAGTGGGGGCCAATACTCAACATTCTTAAAGAAAGGAATTTTCAACCCAGAATTTCATATCCAGCCAAACTAAGCTTCATAAGTGAAGGAGAAATAAAATACTTTGCAGACAAGCAAATGCTGAGAGAGTTTTGTCACCACCAGGCCTGCCCTAAAAGTGCTCCTGAAGGAAGCATTAAACATGGAAAGGAACAACCAGTACCAGCCACTGCAAAAACATGCCAAATTGTAAAGACCATCGAGGCTAGGAAGAAACTGCATCAACTAACAAGTAAAATAACCGGCTAACATCATAATGACAGGATCAAATTCACACATAACAATATTAACTTTAAATGTAAATGGGCTAAATGCTCCAATTAAAAGACACAGACTGGAAAATTGGATAAAGAGTCAAGACCCATTGGTGTGCTATATTCAGGAAACCCATCTGACCTGCAGAGACACACATAGGCTCAAAATAAAGGGATGGAGGAAGATCTACCAAGCAAATGGAAAGCAAAAAAAGGCAGGGGTTGAAATCCTAGTCTCTGATAAAATAGACTTTAAACCAACAAAGATCAAAAGAGACAAAGAAGGCCATTACATAATGGTAAAGGGATCAATTCAACAAGAAGTGCTAACTATCCTAAATATATATGAACCCAATACAGGAGCAGCCAGATTCATAAAGCAAGTCCTTAGAGACCTACAAAGAGGCTTAGACTCCCACACAATAATAATGGGGGACTTTAACACCCCACTGTCAACATTAGACAGATCAACGAGGCAGAAAGTTAACAAGGATATCCAGGAATTGAACTCAGCTCTGCACCAAGCAGACCTAATAGACATCTACAGAACTCTCCACCCCAAATCAACAGAAAATACATTATTTTCAGCACCACACCACACCTGTTCCAAAATTTACCACATAATTGGAAGTAAAACACTCCTCAGCAAATGTACAAGAACAGAAATTATAACAAACTGTCTCTCAGAACACAGTGCAATCAAACTAGAACTCAGGAATAAGAAACTCACTCAAAACCGCTCAACTATATGGAAACTGAACAACCTGCTCCTGAATGACAACTGGGTACATAACGAAATGAAGGCAGAAATAAAGTTCTTTGAAACCAATGAGAACAAAGACACAACATACCAGAATCTCTGGGACACATTCAAAGCAGTGTGTAAAGGGAAACTTATAGCACTAAATGCACACAAGAAAAAGCAGGACAGATCCAAAATGGACACCCTAACATCACAATTAAAAGAACTAGAGAAGCAACAGCAAACACATTCAAAAGCTAGCAGAAGGCAACAAATAACTAAGATCAGAGCAGAACTGAAGGAAATAGAGACACAAAAAACCCTTCAAAAAAATCAATGAATCCAGGAGCTGGTTTTTTGAAAAGACAAACAAAATTGATAGACCGCTAGCAAGACTAACAAAGAAGAAAAGAGAGAAGAATCAAATAGACGCAATAAAAAATGATAAAGGGGATATCACCACTGATCCCACAGAAATACAAACCACCATCAGAGAATACTATAAACACCTCTATGCAAATAAACTAGAAAATCTAGAAGAAATGGATAAATTCCTCAACACATACACCCTCCTAAGACTCAACCAGGAAGAAGTTGAATCTCTGAATAGACCAATAACAGGTTCTGAAATTGAGGCAACCATTAATAGCTTACAAACCAAAAAAAGTCCAGGACCAGATGGATTCACAGCCGAATTCTACCAGAGGTATAAGGAGGAACTGGTACCATTCCTTCTGAAACTATTCCAATCAATAGAAAAAGAGGGAATCCTCCCTAACACATTTTATGAGGCGAGCATCATCCTGATACCAAAGCCTGGCAGAGACACAACCAAAAAAGAGAATTTCAGACCAAAATCCGTGATGAACATCAATGCAAAAATACTCAATAAAATACTGAAAACCGAATCCAGCAGCACATCAAAAAGCTGATCCACCATGATCAAGCTGGCTTCATCCCTGGGATGCAAGGCTGCTTCAACATACACAAATCAATATACGTAAACCAGCATATAAACAGAACCAATGGCAAAAACCATATGATTATCTCAATAGATGCAGAAAAGGCTTTGACAAAATTCAACAACCCTTCATGCTAAAAACTCTCAATAAATTAGGTATTGATGGGACATATTTCAAAATAATAACAGCTATTTATGACAAACCCACAGACAATATCATACTGAATAGGCAAAAACTGGAAGCATTCCCTTTGAAAACTGGCATAAGACAGGGATGCCCTTTCTCACCACTCCTCTTCAACATAGTGTTGGAAGTTCTGGCCAGGGCAATCAGGCAGGAGAAAGAAATAAAGGGTATTCAATTAGGAAAAGAGGAAGTCAAATTGTCCCTGTTAGCAGATGACATGATTGTATATTTAGAAAATGCCATCGTCTCAGCCCAAAATCTCCTTAACCTGATAAGCAACTTCAGCAAAGTTTCAGCATACAAAATCAATGTACAAAAATCACAAGCATTCTTATACACCAATAACAGACAAACAGAGAGCCAAATCATGAGTGAACTCCCATTCACAATTGCTTCAAAGAGAATAAAATACCTAGGAATCCAACTTACAAGGGATGTGAAGGACCTCTTCAAGGAGAACTACAAACCACTGCTCAACGAAATAAAAGAGGATACAAACAAATGGAAGAACATTCCATGCTCATGGATAGGAAGAATCAATATCATGAAAATGGCCATACTGCCCAATGTAATTTATAGATTCAATGCCATCCCCCTTAAGATACCAATGACTTTCTTCACAGAATTGGAGAAAACTACTTTAACGTTCATATGGAACCAAAAAAGAGCCCACATTGCCAAGACATTCCTAAGCCAAAAGAACAAAGCTGGAGGCATCACACTACCTGACTTCAAACTATACTACAAGGCCACAGTAACCAAAACAGCATGGTACTGGTACCAAAACAGAGATATAGACCAATGAAACAGAACAGAGGTCTCAGAAATAATACCACACATCTACAACCATCTGATCTTTGACAAACCTGACAAAAACAAGAAATGGGGAAAGGATTCCCTATTTAATAAATGGCGCTGGGAAAACTGGCTAGCCATAAGTAGAAAGCTGAAACTGGATCCCTTCCTTACACCTTATACAAAAATTAATTCAAGATGGATTACAGACTTACATGTTAGACCTAAAACCATAAAAACTCTAGAAGAAAACCTAGGCAATACCATTCAGGACATAGGCATGGGCAAGGACTTCATGTCTAAAACACCAAAAGCAATGGCAACAAAAGCCAAAATTGACAAATGGGATCTAATTAAACTAAAGAGCTTCTGCACAGCAAAAGACACCACCATCAGAGTGAACAGGCAACCTACAGAATGGGAGAAAATTTTTGCAACCTACTCATCTGACAAAGGGCTAATATCCAGAATCTACAAAGAACTCGAACAAATTTAGAAGAAAAAAGCAAACAACCCCATCAAAAAGTGGGCAAAGGACATGAACAGACACTTCTCAAAAGAAGACATTTATGCAGCCAACAGACACATGAAAAAAATGCTCATCATCACTGGTCATCAGAGAAATGCATATCAAAACCACAATGAGATACCATCTCCCACCAGTTAGAATGGCCATCATTAAAAAGTCAGGAAACAACAGGTGCTGGAGAGGATGTGGAGAAATAGGAACACTTTTACACTGTTGGTGGGACTGTAAACTAGTTCAACCATTGTGGAAGACAGTGTGGCGATTCCTCAAGGATCTAGAACTACAAATACCATTTGGCCCAGCCATCCCATTACTGGGTATATACCCAAAGGATTATAAATCATGCTGCTATAAAGACACTTGCACACATATGTTTATTGTGGTACTATTCACGATAGCAAAGACTTGGGACCAACGGAAATGTCCATCAGTGATAGACTGGATTAAGAAAATGTGGCACATATACACCATGGAATACTATGCAGCCATAAACAATGATGAGTTCATGTCCTTTTTAGGGACATGGATGAAGCTGGAAACCATCATTCTCAGCAAACTATCGTAAGAACAAAAAACCAAACACCGCATATTCTCGCTCATAGGTGGGAATTGAACAATGAGAACACTTAGACACAGAAAGGGGAACATCACACACCCGGGCCTGTCGTGGGGTGGGGGGAGGGGGGAGGGAAAGCATTAGGAGATATACCTAATGTAAATGACGAGTTAATGGGTGCAGCACACCAACATGGCACATGTATACATATGTAACAAACCTGCACGTTTTGCACATGTACCCTAGGACTGAAAGTATAATAAAAAAAATTTAAAAAAAGAAAACAAGTTCGAACAAGCTAATAGTGTATAATTTCATTTATATGGCATTCTGAAAAAAGATAAAACTATAGAGACAGTAAAAGGATCAGTGGTTGCCAGGGTTTGGGAGAAAGGGAAATAGTTTAATAAGTTTAGCACAAGGCATTTATTAGGGCAGTGAAATTATTCTGCATGATACTGTACTGGTGGATACACCAGTTGGAGACACTAAACATTTGTCAAACCCTATGGAACTTTTCAGCACAAATAGTTAACCTTCATGTATACAAATTAAATAAAATAATTTAGAAGGTTGGGGGAATCTCAGGATGGTCTGGAGAATACAATAAAACAGCCTAATTCTATTACAAAGGTATGGAACAACCTCACTAGAGGGTATTGGCTGGGGCAGCGAGGGGGGTGGCAAGCTGCTGACCTAGATAACTTTGGAAATGAGTGAACCTCTTCAAACGTAAAAAATAAATAAATAAAGAACCAAAATGCACTGTACAGAGCAGAGGGGATCAAGGTGGATGGGAGGCAGGACTAGAATGCAGCTCTCACTCAGACGGACAGAGCAGCGTGTGGTTTGGAGGCTCTTGCATCGTGACCTTTTGTTCTAGAACAACTGCAGGAATACATTAGGAAAGCCAAGAGAACCAACAGACCCTCTGAAGGAAATAGATTGCTCCTGTAGGACTTGGGAGACACCCCAAATACTGTGAGTGAACAAACTGTGGAAGTGGGAAAGGGAACCACTGGGGAACCTGAAGTTCTAGATTATGAGAGAAGATTCCAACCTTACCTGGAGCTGAGTCCATTTAGAGAACCGAGTGAAATACAGGGGTAGAAGAAGCAGCGGGAAAAGCCCTGTAGGCTTGCTGGTACCCCTAGCAAGCCATTTCTGCCCTGCCTCACAGGGGTCCTTGGGGATGGGGGCCAGAGGCACTGGAAAAAAGCCACAGGGAGAAGGAAACCTCCAGATGAACTTTGTAACAATTTGAACCCATCGAGATGTCTCCTGGCCGGAACTCAGAAGAGGGCATAAATGTGGTCAGACTCCACAGGCAGGGGAAGAACTAAAGCGCTACTTGCTTTTGCAGCTGGGAGGCAGGTAGCCTGGGGCAAGTTCTCAGCGCTGCTCATCCACTGCCTAGAAACAGACTTGATGCTGTTGGGGGATGGGGGACACAGTGGGAGTGAGACTGGCCCTTTGGGTTGCAGGCAAGCTGATTGAGGCCTGTTAATGCCAGCTGTCCCCACTTCCCTGACAACCTGCATGACCCAGTAGGGGCAGCCATAATCCTCCTAAGAAGATAACTCCATTGACCTGGGAACCTCACCCACATCCCTGACAGCAGCCACAGCAAGACTCGCCCAAGGAAAGTCTGAGCTTAGACACGCCTAACTTTGCCACTACCTAATGGTCCTTCCCTACCCACTCTGGTAACTGAAGACAAAGGGTATATACTCTTGAGAGTTCTAGGGCCCCACCCACTGCCTGTTCCTCCCCATACTATGACAGCTGATGCTCTCTTGAAAGCTCCATCTCCTGGCAGGAGTTCAACCGGCACAAAAACAGTGCATTAAGCAACCAAGGCCAAGGACCATTTTAACCCCCTACCACCTCCACCAAAGCAGGTGCTGGTACCCACGGCTGAGAACCGCAGATGGTTCACATTACAGGAATCTGTGCAGACAACCCTTAGTACCAGCCAGGAGCCTGGTAGACTTGCTGGGTAGCTAGATCCACACGAGAGATAACAATCTCTACAGCTCAGATCTCAGGAAGCCACATCCCTAGGAAAAGGGGGAGAGTACTACATCAAGGGAACACCCCATGGACAAAAGAATGTGAATAACAGCCTTGAGCCCTAGACCTTCCCTCTGACAGAGCCTACCCAAATGAGAAGGAACCAGAAAACCAACTCTGGTAATATAGCAAAACAAGGTACTTTAACAGGCCCAAAATTCATGCTAGCTCACCAGCAATGGATCCAAACCAAGAAGATATTCCTGATTTACCTGAAAAATAATTCAGAAGGTTAGTTATTAAGCTAATCAGGGAGGCACCAGAGAAAGGCAAAGCCCAATTTAAGGGAATAAAAAAAAAGATGCAAAAAGTGAAGGGAGAAATATTCAATGAAATAGGTAGCATAAATGAAAAACAAAGCTTCGGGAAACAATGGATGCACTTATAGAAATGTAAAATGCTCTGGAAAGTCTCAGCAATAGAATCAAACAAGCAGAAGAAAGAACTTCAGAGCTCAAAGACAAGGTCTTCGAATTAAAGTAATCCAACAAAGACAAAGGAAAAAGAATAAGAAGATATGAACAAAGCCTCCAATAAGTCTGGAATTATATTAAACGACCAAACCTAAGAATAATCGGCATTCCTGAGGAAGAAGAGAAATCTAAAAGTTTGGAAAACATATTCATGGGAATAATCGAGGAAAACTTCCTCAGCCTTGCTAGAGACCTAGACATCCAAATACAAGAAGCTCAAAGAACACCTACCTGGGAAATTCATCGCAAAAAGATCATTGCCTAGGGACATTGTTATCAGATTATCTAAAGCTAAGATGAAGGAAGGAATTTTAAGAGCTGTGAGGCAAAAGCACCAGGTAACCTACAAAAAACTTTAAAAAACCTATCAGATTAACAACAGATTTCTCAGCAGAAACCCTGTGAACTAGAAGGGATTGGGGCCCTATTTCAGCCTCCTAAAACAAAACAATTATCAGCCAATAATTTTGTAACCAGCAAAACTACGTTTTGTAAATGAAGGAAAAATACAGTCTTTTCCAGACAAACAAATGCTGAGAGAATTCTCCACTACCAAGCCAGCACTACAAGAACTGCTAAAAGGAGCTCTAAATCTTAAAACAAATTCTGGCAACACATCAAAATAAAATCTCTTTAAAGCATGAATCTCACAGGACCTATAAAACAAAAATACAATTTAAAAGAAATCAAAAAACAAAAAACCAAGCTATATAGGCAACAAATAGCACGATGAATGGAATGGTACCTCAAATCTCCACACTAACATTGAAAGTAAATGGCCTAAATGCTCCACTTAAAAGATACAGAATTGCAGAATGGATACGAACTCACCAACCAACTATCTGCAAACACATAAGGACTCACATAAACTTAAGGTAAAGGGGTAGAAGAAGACATTCCATGCAAACGGACACCAAAAGCAAGGAGGAGTAGCTATTCTTCCCTCCCACCACCCGCCCCCCACCCCACGATGGAGTTTCATTCTTGTTGCCAAGACTGGGGTGCAATGGTGTGACCTCGGCTCACCGCAACCTCCGCCTCCCGGGTTCAAGTGATTCTCCTGCCTCAGCCTCCCGAGTAGCTGGGATTACAGGCATGTGCCACCATGCCTGGCTAATTTTGTATTTTTAGTAGAGATGGGGTTTCTCCATGTTAGTCAGGCTCCTGGCCTCAGGTGACCCACTCACCTCAGCCTCCCAAAGTGCTGGGATTACAGGTGTGAGCCACCATGCCCAGCCAAGTAGCTATTCTTATATCAGACAAAACAAACTTTAAAGCAACAGCAGTTAAGAAAGACTAAGAAGGACATTATATAATGATAAAAGGCCTTTTACAACAGGAAAATATCACAATCCTAAATATATATGCAACTAACACTGGAGATCCCAAATTATAAAGCAATTACTAATAAACCTAAGAAATAAGGCAGAGAGCAGCACAATAATAGTGAGGGACTTCAATACTCCACTGACAGCACTAGTCAACACAGCACAACACAGGTCATCAAGACAGAAAGTCAACAAAGAAACAATGGATTTAAACTATACTCTGGAATAAATGGGCTTAACAGATATATACAAAACATTCTACCCAACAACTGCAGAATATACATTCTATTCAACAGCAAATGGAACATTCCACAAGATAGACCATATGATAGGCCACAAAATGAGCCTCAATAAATTTAAGAAAATTGAAATTATATCAAGCACTTTCTCAGACCACGGTGGAATAAAACTGAAAATCAACAGCAAAAGGAATATTCAAAACCATACAAATATATGAAAATTAAATAACCTGCCCCTGAATGATCATTGAGTCAAAAATGAAATCAAGATGGAAATTTAAAAATTCTTTCAGCTGAACGGCAATAGTGACACAACCTATCAAAACCTCTGGGATACAGCAAAGGTGGTGCTAAGAGGAAAGTTCATAGCCCTAAACACCTACATCAAAAACTCTGAAAGAGCACAAACAGACAATCTAAGGTCACACCTCAAGGAACTAGTAAAACAAGAACAAACTAAACCCAAACCCAGCAGAAGAAAGAAAATAGCCAATATCAGAGCAGAGCTAAATGAAATTGAAACAAACAAACAAACAAAAAATACAAAAGATAAATGAAACAAAAACTGGTTCTTTGAAAAGATAAATAAAATAACAGAATATTAGCAAGATTAACCAAGAAAAGAGAAAATCCAAATAAGCTCAGTTAGAAACAAAATGGAAGATATTACAACTGACACCACAGAAATCCAAAAGAACATTCGAGGCTGCTATGAACGCCTTTATGCACAAAAACTAGAAAACCCAGAGGAAATGGATAAATTCCTGGAAAGATACAATCCTGCTAGTTTAAATTAGGAAGAATTGGATACTCTGAGCAGACCAATAACAAGCAGTGAAGTTGAAATGTTAATAACAAAATTACCAACAAAAATGTCCAGGACCAGATGGATTCACAGCAGAATTATACCAGTCATTCAAAGAAGAATTGATACCAATACTACTGACACTATTCCATAAGATAGAGAAAGAGAGACCCTTCCCTAAATAATTATATGAAGCCAGTACCACCCTAATACCAAAACCAGGGAAGGACATAACCGAGAAAGAAAACTACAGACCAATATCTCTGATGAAGATAGATGCTAAAATCCTTGACAAAATACTAGCCAACCAAATCCAACAACATATTGAAAAGATAATCCCATCATGATCAAGTGGGTTTCATACCAAGGATGCAGGGATGGTTTAACATATGCAAGTCAATAAATGCGATACACCGCATTAACAGAATTAAACACAAAAATCACACAATCATCTCAATAGCTGCAGAAAAAGCATTTGACAAAATCCAACATCCCTTTGTGATTAAAATTATCAGCAAAATCAGAATACAAGGGGCATACCTCAATATAGTAAAAGTCATTTATGACAAACCCATAGCTAACATAATACTGAATGAGGAAAAGTTGAAAGCATTCCCTCTGAGAATTGCAAGAAGACAAGGATGCCTAATCTTACCATTCCTCTTCAACATAGTACTGGAAGTCCTAGCCTAGCCAGAGCAATCAGACAAGAGAAAGAAATAAAGGGCATTAAATCAGTAAAGAGGAAGTCAAACTATTGCTGTTTCCTGATGATACGATTGTTTACTTAGAAAACCCCAAGGACTCCTCCAGAAAGCTCCTAGAACTGATAAAAGAATTCAGCAATGTTTCCAGATACAAAACTAATGTACACAAATCAGTAGTTCTTCTCTACACCAACAGCAACCAAGCTGAGAATCAAATCAAGAACTCAACCCCTTTCACAATAGCTGCAAATAAAATAAAATAAAATACTTAGGAATATACCTAAGCAATGACGTGAAAGACCTCTACAAGGAAAACTACAAAACACTGCTGAAAGAAATCATTGATGACACAAACAAATGGAAACACATTCCATGTTCATGGATGGTAGAATCAATATTGTGAAAATAACCACACTGCCAAAAGCAATCTACAAATTCAATGCAATTCCCATCAAAATACCACCATCATTCTTCACAGAATTAGAAAAAAAAGTCCTAAAATTCATATGGAACCAAAAAAGAGCACGCACAGCCAAAGCAAGAGTAAGCAAAAAGAACGAATCTGGAGGCATTACATTACCTGATTTCAAACTATACTATAAGGCTGTAGTCACCTAAACAGCATGGTACTAGTATAAAAATAGGTGCATAGACCAGTAGAACAGAATAGAGAACCCAGAAATAAACCCAAATACTTACAGTCAACGGATCTTTGACAAAGCAAACAAAAACATAAAGTGGGGAAGGGACACCCTTTTCAACAAATGGTGCTGGGATAATTGGCTAGTCACATATAGGAGAATGAAACTGGATCCTCATCTCTCACTGTATACAAAAATCAACTCATGATGGATTAAGGACTTAACTCTAAGACCTGAAAATATAAAAATTCTGGAAGATAACATTGGAAAAACCCTTCTATACATTGGCTTAGGCAAGAATTTCATGACCAAGATCCCCCCAAAAATGCAATAAAAACAAAGATAAATTGCTGGAACTTAATTAAACTGAAGAACTTTTGCATGACAAAAGGAACACTGAGTAAAGAGACAACCCGCAGAGTGGAAGAAAATCTTCACACAATCTTCTGACAAAGGACTAATATCCAGAATCCACAAGTCCTTCTGACAAAGGACTAATATCCAGAATCCACAAGGAACTCAAATAAATTAGCAAGAAAAAAAACAATCCCATCAAAAAGTGGGCTAAGAACACGAATAGACAATTCTCAAAAGAAGATATACAAATGGCCAACAAACATATGAAAACATGCTCAACATCACTATTGATCAGCGAAATGGAAATCAAAAGCCCAATGCGATACCACCTTACTCCTGCAAGGATGGCCATAATTTAAAAAATCAAAAAATAATAGATGTTGTCATGGATGCAGTGAACAGGGAACACTTCTATGCTGCTGGTGGGAATGTAAACTAGTACAGCCACTATGGAAAACAGTGTGGAGATTCCTTAAAGAACTAAAAGTAGAACTACCATTTGATCCAGCAATCCCACTACTGGGTATCTACCAAGAGGAAAAGAAGTCATTATACGAAAAAGCTACTTGCACATGCATGTTTATAGCAACACAATTCGCAATTGCAAAAATGTGGAACCAACCCAAATGCCCATCAATCATTGAGTGGATAAAGAAACTAATATATATGATGGAATATTTCTCAGCCATAAAAAGGAATGAATTAATGGCATTCACAGTGACCTGGATTAGATTGGAGACTATTATTCTCAGTGAAGTAACTCGGGAATGGAAAACCAAGAACTGTATGTTCTCACTCATAAGTGGAAGCTAAGCTATGAGGATGCAAAGGCATAAGAATGACACAATGGACTTTGGAGACTTGGGGGGAAAGGGTGGGAAGGGGGTGAGGGATAAAAGACCACAATTTGGGTGTAGCTTATACTACTCAGGTCATGGGTGCACCAAAATCTCATAAATTACCACTAAAGAACTTACTCATGTAACCAAACACCACCTGTTCCCCAATAACCTATGAAAATAAAAAATTTCAATAAAAAATAAAAATTAAAATGAACTGTACATATAAACACTGTTTTCTAGTTCTACACAACCACTTTACCTGTATACTGGAATTGAACAGTTAAATGGGTGGCAGATGGTGAGAGCCATGTTTCTCACTATTGGAGTAAATGTTACAGCAAAGCAAGGCTCGAATAATCCTTGCCATAGCGAATTAGAGATAGAAACACCAATATAAACTAATGTTCAGTTTGATATAGACGCAGATAGTTACATATATTAATATTTATAGATATGTGTGTATACATGAATTAATACACACACACACGCACATGTAGACAGTAGAGAAACCTGAGAAATACCATCTCAGCCAGATGACCAAGATGAGTACCAATGGTAATAAATCATGTTGCTCAAATGTACTCTTGATATGGTTTGATAAGAATAGCACTTCATCTCTCATCTTCCTCCTCAAACTCCATAACCCCAGTCTCATCATGGGAAAACATCAGAAAAATCCAAGTTTAGTGTCATCCTACGAAATACCTGACCAGTAATCCTCAAAAATTTCAAAACAAGCAAAGTTTGAAAAACTGACATAGCCAAAAGGAGCCTGAGACATGATGACTAATAGCATCGTGGCATCCAAACGAGATTCTGGAGCAGTAAAAGAACATTAGGTCATACTGATTTGTTATTTGTGGCAAATGTACTACACTAATATATGACATTAATGGGAGAAACCAGGTGTGAAGCATATGGGAATATTCGTTATTATTTTAACATTTTTCATGTAAATTTGAAATTATTCTAAAATTAAGTTTTTCAAAAAATGCATTGTTAAGATAATCTGAAGGAAACAAGTCACAGGCTGGGAGAAAATGTATGTGCATACCATATCTGATTAAAATAACTAATTTTCTGAATGAAGAAATCTTAAAACACAAAAATAATTCCATAAATGCATACAATTATGATTTGTTAATCAAAAAAATTTTAATAAATAATTTTTTTAAAAAAACTTAAATCCCCAGCTACTTGGGAGGCTGAGGCAGGAGAATCGCTTGAACCTGGGAGGCGGAGGTTGCAGTGAGCCAAGATCGCGCCACTGGACTCCAGCCTGGCAACAGAGTGAGACTCCGTCTCAAAACAAAAACAAAAACAACGACAACAAAAAAAAACTTCAATCCTAAAAAACACAGCAAAATGAAAAAACATATGAATAAAAAAATGTACAAAAGATTTGAACAGACTTTTCACCAAAGAGGGCATACAGATTACAAAAATTCATATTAAAAAATTTCAATATCATTTGTCCTTAGGGGAAAATGCAGATAAAAGCCACAGTACGATTCCACTATACACTTATTAGAGTAGCTAAAATACAAAATCTGAAATTTCCAAATATTGGACAGTATGTGGAGCAACAGGAACTCTTATTCATTGCTCCAGAGAATAAAAATTGATACAGCCACTTGAGAAGACCGTTTCTTATAAAGACAGAATTACCATAAGTTGAAACGATCTTATACTTAGGTTTTACCCGAGTGAATTGAAAACTTACATTCACAAAGCAACCTTTACATGAATATTTCTAGGAACTTTATTCGTAATTGCCAAACAAGATGTGCTTCAAGATGTAAATGGACAAATAAACCTTGTTACATCCATACAATGGAATACTAGTGAGTGATAAAAAGAACTAGCTATTTATTCATATAACATGCATGGATCTTAAATGCATTTTGTTAAGCGAAGAAGCCAGATTCCAAAGACTAAATATTTTATGATTCTACTCATATGACATCCTGGAAAAGACAGTGATGTAGATACAAGTAGCAAATTAGTAGTTGCCAGTAGTTTAGGAAGTGGAGGAAGTGGCTGAATACAAAGGGGCTTCACAGAGGAATTTTAGACTTACGGAACTGTTCTATATGATAGTTGAGTGGTAAATATATGACTGTATGCATTTGTTAAAATCCATACATCTGTACATCATAAAGAGTTAACTTTGATGTATGAAAACTTAAGTAATTCAACCAGCCATTGTATATTTAAAAGAATCACTGGCTGCTGAGAGAGGAATGAATTTTACAGGGGTAAATGAGGAAGGAGAGGCACCAGTGTGGAAGCCTTTACTGTAGTCTAGGTAAGAAATGATGTTAGCTTCACCCACAGAGGTAGTGATGGAGATTCCAAGCAAGGAGAGTCTGAGAAACTGGCACGGATAAGAAGAGGCTAAGGAGATGTGACCATTGAAAGCAGTGTGATTTACTGGAGGGCATAAAAAGGAAACTAGCTGAAAATTAGGTAAGGAATTATGAATAAACTATAAGTTTTTGTTAATAATGATGTATCAATATTGATTTATTAGTTGTAACAAATGTATCATAATAATGTAATCTTTTAACAATAGGAGAAACTGGTTGTGGGGCATATAGGAACTTTGCACCATCTGTGCCATTTTTCTGCATGATTCCACTCACATGATGTATATAAAGTAGTAGAAGTCACAAAAACAGAAAGTGGAATGGCTGTTGGCAGGGCATATAAGGAGAGAGAAATGGGAAGATGTTGTTCAATGGGCATAAAGTTTCGGTCATGCCAGATGAAAAAGTTATAGAATTTTTTTGTACAACATTGAGCATACACTTAACATGTTAAAAATTGTTAAGATGATAAATTTATGTGTTTTTAATCACAGTGAAAGAAAAACTGCACTAGAACACAAGGCCAGAGGTATTGATATCAAAACAAGTTAAGAGTGATGAATATTGAAAGGAAAGAGAACATATTTGGTAACAATACAATCTACCCAGAAAATCAATAAATTAGGCATGGGGGAAATTCAAATACTTAAGAGACTTCCAAAAGATTGTGTATGGAATTCACTATAGCAAAATCAAGAGTGCTGCCCCACAAAATCAATAACCAATTAGAACATGTAATAGAAAATATCCCACTTACAACAGCAACAAAATCCAGAAATTATCTAAGAAGCTCGACAAAACTGTGTAAGATCTTTATGCAGGCACCTAGAAGAGTTTCCTGATAGATTCAGGTAAAAAAAGTCCCAAATAGAAAGATCAATATACCGTATTTGTCGATAGAAAACAAAGTATTGTAAATATGTCAATTGTCCTTATATTATTTACTGATTTGGTGCCTTATCTATATTTGCCAAGATGACAAGCTTGGCCTACTGTCTTCCTGGGAAACAGCCCTGGGAAATTGTAGAAGGGAGAATGACAAACAAAGGAATTAAACTCGCCAACTATATTGTATTCATTTCTCAGGGCTGCCATAACAAATTGCCACATACTAAGTGGCTCAAAGCAACAGAAATTTACTCTCTCACAATTCTGTTCATCAAAATCTGAAATCAGTATCACTGGACTAAAATCATGATGTCAGGAGGATTCACTTTCTTCATGCTTCAGGGGAGGATATGTTTCTTGCCTTTCCAGCTTTTGATGGCTGCCACTATTTCTTGGCTTATGGCCTCATCACTCTAATTTCTGCCACCATCTTCATGATGCTTCTTCTGAGTATGTGAGAAATTTCTCTGCCTCTCATTTATTAGGACACTTGTGATGTATTTTGGGTCTACCTGGATAATCCAAGTTAATGTCCTCAGCAGAAGATCCTTAATTTAATTACATTTGCATAGACCTTTTTTCCAAATAAGGTAACATTTATATTTTCAAAAATTGGGACCTTATAGCTTTCAGAAGCCATTTTCTAGAATACCATAGTCTATTATCTAGCACCCAGAGATTCACATCCATCCCACATGCTATATACATTCACACTATCCCAGCATCTGAAAAAGTCTCAATCTGTTACAGCATCAACTCAAGTCTAAAATCTCATCTAGATAACTTTAGCTCAAAAGTCCCAAATCTGAATCATCTAAATATGGTATAGGCATGATCCATTCTGGGGCATAATTTTCATCTCTGTGTCTGAACCTGTGTAACAAAAAAACAAGTTAGCTGTTCCCAAAATACAATGGTGGAACTGGCATAGTGTAACATTTATAAACATTCACATTTCTAAAGAAGATGGGAGGAAAAAAGAGACCACATTTCCAAATCATTTAAAAATCCAGCAGGATAAATTCCATCGGTTTAAAATCCTGTGAATAATCCTCTCATGATTCAAGGCTTTAATCACTGGGTCCAAGTCTTTGCTTCTGGAGTTATCCATCTTTTTTCTTGAAAGGTAGCACATGTGTACTGATGAGTAGTTCTATCAATCTGTTTTCCACCCGTAAAATTTTAAAAATTCAATAGCCTTCTTTCATTTCATATTGTCTTTGTCCCTTTCAGTCCTATCTGGAAGTATTTCTGTTGATATACCTTTCTTAAAAACTTTGTGGGCCTCCCATGTATGTCACAGGGATTCACTCCATTTTAAAAGATGGTCCTCCCAAGATATTGCCTGGAAAATCTCAACTCTATTCCTGGCTTCTAATGGTTGAGTGTATTCATGAGTTGCACACAATTTCTTCAGCACTGGCCTTCTCTGCAGAGCATACTTTCTTAACAGTAAATATAATTCAGCAATTTTTGAAACCTGGTAAGTTGAGAATTTCCCAAATCAAGGGCTGGTTCAAATTTGCTTAATAGTTCTTGCCTCAATTTATCTCTTTCCTGTCACACTTTACTATAAGCAGCAAGGAGAATCTAGAGAGAATTCATTCCTTGACTCTTCCAGTTTCTGGTGGCTGCATCGGACCCCATCACTCCAATCTTCATGGACAGTATCTTCCAATCTCTCTGGTCCATCTTCACTTCACCTTCTCGTCTGTGTGTGTCAAATCTCCCTCTGCCCCCCTCTCAAGAATGCCAGTGATTGTATCTACGGCTCACCCATGTAATTCAAATAATCTTATGACAAGACCCTTAATCACACTTGCAAATACCCCTTTCTCAAATAAAGCAAACATTTACAGGTTCAAGAGACTGGAATCTGATATCTTGAGGGGCTCACCACAAATAACATCAATATCTAAACAACATGAGAAATGCTTGGGAGTGGCTGAAGATTGTGTTGAATTGGTACTTGTGTTTGGAATGAGAGTAGAGGGAGGTGGCAGTGAATTTGGGGAAAGTCTGCAACCTGCAATAGATACTAGATGACAGAATAGATATGCTATGGTCTGAATGTGTCTCTCCAAAATTCATATATTGAACCATAATCACCAATATGATAGTGTTAAGAGGTGGGGACTTTAGGAGTTGAATAGGCAACGAGGGCCCCACCCTCCTGGATGGTATTAATGCTATCAACTAAAAAAAAGAATCACAAGATCCATACATTTAGAAAAGGAGATTCTATTTCTTATAAAAGATTAGAACCTGCAAGGTGGCCATCCCACAGACTGGCAAGCATAGGCACTGGTAAACACCAGAGACAGGCACTCAGAAGGAGGAGGGGTTAGGGTAGAAGCTTTATGCCGAATGAATTCGCTAAATATACATAGTCAATAGGTTATAGGAGTAGTTATGAATACTTATGAAGGTGGTTCTGATACATGCATATTGAACAAACATGCATGTTACATATGACCCATGTTCACCTTAGGGTAAAGACTTAACACTTAAATGTATACAACTGCAAACTAGCCAGAACCAGTCCATTGTGAATAGAATGTTATTGAAATCAGTCTCTTGTCCAATCAGAGCTCTAGTTATGACTGCTGGAAGAGGGGAGTCAGTTAGTCAGTGCCTGTGAGCTGGATGAGCTGTTATTGTTTCAATACCGCTTATCTTGAGGCCAGTGCTTGTTCAGCTGGTAGAGAAAGAGAAAAACCTCATGGCAGTTAGAACATAAATTATTCTTTAAGTGTAGAAGGTACATGACTTAACCATTGCCTGGCACATCCATTAAGTCTTACTTATAATTTGGTATCTTATTGCCACAAAGAGTTGGTGCTGTCAGTCGTATGATCTCTATTTTAATATTAACGCTGGTTAGTGGTTGTGCATAAACTACAAAAGGAGGGGATATAATGAGACATGTCCAACTTCCTGTTTCCATCATGGCCAGGAACTCAGTTCTTAAGAATTCTCTGGGGTTCCCTTGGCCAAGAGGAGTCCATTCAGTCTGTTGGGGAGGGGGATTTAGGATTGTATTTTTAATTTACTGTGCCTTTACAAAAGCACTTGAGAGAGAGAGTTCACCCCATTTTGCCCTTCCATCTCTTCCGCAATGTGATTCCACTGCTTTCATCCCTTTTTGCTCTTTTTGCCCTTCTGCTTTCCATCATGGGAAGACACAGCAACAAGGCTCCATCTTGGAAGCAGAGACAAGAACCTCGCTAGACAACAAACCTGCCAGGGCCTTGATTTTAGACTTCTGAGGCTTCAGAACTGTGAGAAATAAACCTTTGTTATTTAAAAATCACTCAGTCTCAGATGTTTTGTTATAGTAGCAGGAAAGAACGAAGACAAGGTAGCAGGAAAGATTTTAAACTTTGGTCTCTGCTTCACCGCATAATTCTGGGGCAGTCCCTCCAAACACAAGTGCCATTAGCCATGGGCTAATATCAGGACAGAAGGAAAGATGGAATGGACTGAAGCAGTATGACTTGAGTCTGTATTGACAACCACCTGAAACCACTTTACAGGAGGAGAACTATTCTTTTAAAAAAATTATTATTTTAACAGTGTATAAAAATGGAGTACAAATAAAATAGCAACTATCATAGTAAATCACACATTGGGTAGGTGTTCTTTCATGTGTGTGTGTGTGTGTGTGTGTGTGTGTATTCTACACATACGCTTTGTAGAGATGTAAAGTACATTTCATACCAAAAATGAGAGTTAAAAAACTAAAAATCATTGCATCAAATAATGCAACGTTAACTTCAAAAGAGCAGGACCTTTCAAGATGATGAAGAGATAAGCCACAAACTGGGAGAAAATATTTGCAACTGACATATCTGAAAAAGGACTGTTATCCAAAATATACAAAGAATTCTTTAAAACTCAACATTAAAAAACAAAAACCTGATTTTAAAATGGGTCAAAGACCCGAACTGATACCTCACCAAAGAAGCTACACAGATGGCAAATAAGCATATGAAAAGATGCTCCACATCATACATCATCAGGGAAATTCAAATTAAAGCAACAAAAATAGAGCACTACACATCTATTAAAATGGCAAAAAATTCAGAAAACTAACAACAGCAAATGCTGGCAAGGATGTGGAGCAACAGGAAATTTCACTCATTGCTGGGGGAAAGGCAAAGGGTACAGCAATTTGGAGGAAAGTTTGGCAGTTTATTGAAAAATTAAACATACCCTTACCTTACAATCCAGCAACTGCACTCCATGATGTTTGCCCAAAAGGGTTGAAGACTTATGTACACACAAAAACCTACACACAAATATTTACTGTAGCTTTATTCATAATTGCCAAAATTTGGAAGTAACAAAGATGTCATTCAAAAACTGTAGCCCATCCAGGCAATAGAATGTTATTCAGTGCTAAAAGGAAATGAATTATTAAGCCATGAAAACAACATAGAAGAAACTTAAATGCATACTACTAAGTAGCAGAAGCCAAGTTGAAAAGCCTTCTGTTGTATGATTCTAACTATATGACATTCTGGAAAAGGCAAAACTATGGAAACAGTTTAAAGATCAGTGGTTGGAGAGGTTGGGAAGAATGAGGGATAAATAGGTGAAACACTGAGGATTTTCAGGACAGTGAAACTATGCTGTTTGTAATACAACAATGGTGGATACATGTCATTATTCTTTTGTTCAAACCTGTACAATATCCAGCACCAAGAGTGAACTATAATGTATACTGTGGGTTTGGATGATATGATGTGTCAATGTAGGTTCATCACCTGTAACAAATGTCCCACTGTAGTAGAGGATGTTGGTAATAGGAGAGACTATGCATTTGTAGGGGCAAAGCGTATATGGCAGTGGTCCCCAAACTTTTTGGCACCAAGGACCGGTTTTGGGGAAGACAATTTTTCCATGAACAAGAGCAGGGAGGATGGTTTCAGGATGAAACTGTTCCACCTCAGATTATCAGGCATTAATTAGATTCTCATAAAGAGCGTGCAACCTAGATCCCTCACATGTGCAGTTCACAACAGGGTTCGCACTCCTATGAAAATCTAATGCCACCACTGATCTGACAGGAGGCGGAGATCAGGCAATAATGCTTGCCTGCTGCTCATCTCCTGCTGTGCTGCCCTGTTCCTAACAGGCCACAGACTGGTACTGGTCTGCACACGGGGGGTTGGGAACCCCTGGTATACGGGGCATCCATATACCTTCATCTCAATGTTGTTGTGAATCTAAAACTGCTCTAAAATCATAAAGTCTTTTTTAAAAAATGAATTGGCCACAAAATGTCATAAAGTGCAGCAGATTAAAGCACTTTTTTGAAGTCTTGAAAACAAAGAGCATAGCCTTCCAAAATCAGGCTGTTCAGCCTCTTCCATGTAGAAAATAAATATTTCAGAACAAAAGACTTTGAAAGTCTAAATCTGCCTGGTGAAGTGACTCCAGAAAAAGGTGTGCTTCTTCTGTAACAGATCACTTCATATCATGTGTGCTGCCGCTCTCCCTTCTAGCACCCAGCCTGGGAGCTGAAAACATCCTCTGTAAGAGTTACAGGTATATAAATGCTCAGAGCTGAAAGGCTGTGCTTTCTCTCATGGAATGTTTAATCCAGGATCCAGGACCTAAGACAAGGACCCTCAAGAATGAAGAGTGGAGTTTGCTGTGGGATGGGGAAGAGATACACCCACCTCAGAACATGAGGTCCTTGGTTTGAGGTAAATGGACTCCAGTTTGCAGAGGGAGGAGGCCAACTCAGTGTCAGAAGTCAAGGTGATGATACTGAGGAAGGCTAAGCAGAATCCCCACCACAGAAGAGTCTGGGCTACACGCCCGTCCTGCCTGAGCTGTTAGCCTTAGAAGGCTTTGGGGACATGATGGCCCTCAACCTGATTTCCACCCTGAGAGGGGAGCAGTTTCAGGGAAGTGAGGGTCTTGGTCTGAGGGGGTAGGACTCAGGTCAGCAAAGGTAGGAGTTCCAGGTCCTTCAAGGGATTCCAGGTTAAGTGAGGAGGTTGGCAAGATGCCCTTTAAGACCTAAAGAAAAAGTACAAAGAAGGAGTGAGGAAGTGGGACTTCAGATTAAACAGTCAAGAATAAATGCTTGAGCTAAGGAAGTTTGGAGCTTTGGAAAAGTGCAACTCCTTCTGTGGGAGTTAATTTTAAGTTAAGCTGGATGGTGGCAGGGGCCAGGCACTCAATATGTCTCATAGGTGAGATAAAAGCCTGGACTGGAAAACTGCTCCTAGCAGTTCCTTCTGGATGGTGGACAAAGCAGAGAGGAATCTCTACCTGGGGCAAAGTATAGAATGTGGCCTGCATTTGTCCCAGTGTAGCTGAACAGAGTGCATGAACTAAGTGTTCATACACATCATCTGCAAGGGTTTCCTGAGAAATAGGGTGATACCCCCTTCAAATGGTGCCCAGAAGCCTCTAGGCTGGCATTCATTTCCCTGGTGTGGGAGAGCCAGGGCCCACTCTATTAAAAAGGCATTTAATTAAATGATCTTGACTGTAATTTGGCCAGTTGTAAGCAAAGGCCAGATTTTGAGTGGGAGTGGAATGAATGAAAATAGTGATTTGCATGGAAGAGAAGTTGGGAGGGTTGGAAGGAGTTACTCCTTGACTCAAAACTTCTAGGATCCCTGAGTTGCATCCAGCTGGTGAAAGCTTCCCTACATCCAAATCAAATAATGTGTCTATCGATAGGGAAAATTTACTGAGTTTTATTTATAAAGTAGCATTTCTGACCCATTTGGTGTGTTATGTCCTAGTGTGCTGCATATTCTCTGAAATATCCTTGATCTCTCTCTGCCCCACCTTCCCAACACACACTCCCAGAGAATATGGTACATATGGAGGGTTTAGGGTTAAAATCATATTGAAAACAACTGCCATTCATGAAAGATCCAATACATGCAAGTGGCTGTGCCAGGTGCTTTACTCACATTGCATACATTCCAACACTTCTACAAGACGGGGCTTATGAAATCCACCTTACGTATGAAGAGCCTGAGGCTCACAGTGCTTGATAATTTCCCCAGATCTTATAACTAGTAAGTGACAGGACTGGGACTTGACCTCTGGCCTGAATTCATCTAGGCCCACACTGCCCCCCTCATCCTAGCCTGAGGCAGGCCTTCTGCCTCTTGGTTCATATCTGTTCTCAGTACTCCATAATGTTGTTCAGGTAACAAAAAGAACCTTGTGGCTAAGGTACTAAAAAGCAGGCCTAAGGAAGGAAGATGGAATGAGAAACACAATCTGGGAATAGTCTGTGGGCCTCCTGTCCAAACCTGGAACCTGGACTGCTTACCAGATCATCACTGCCTCCTCCTCTGAGGGCTGTGCCCTGCTCCAGGTGGAAGAACTCAAAATCACCTGCCCTTCCCCTGACACAGAGCATTCCTTCTATCTGCAGATGTTCCCTGAACTGTTCCATCCCTCATTCTGGAACCCCATTGATAGCCATGCCCTTGCTAATGTTAAAAGCACACTTTGGAGGATGTTTTGATGCCTGGTCGTTCCCCGGGGGCCTCTTCAACACATACGCAAATTGTCTTGCAAATGGATTGGTGAGTAGAGTTTGATTTGCACATAATATGCTAGTTCTTGGGATATAATCCTAAAGTTAGAGAAAAAGATCTTTTAATCATCCTGATATCTGCGATAGGAATTTAATAAAGTGTATTATTTGAAGCAGGCCACTGAATGCATTGACAAATGAATGGTAATCCTTCAATGGTTGAAAAACCAAAGCCTCCCTTATAAGCAGTAGGGAAAGACAGACCATATAAATTACTTGATAAGCAAACATCAACAAAAGGCTGAATTCCTAAAATCCTAAATTTCTCCTAGGAGGTGAACAATAATTCCCTGATAGACATGCTAGCTCTGATGAAAAAGAAAATAAAGGTTCACCATCATTCTACTTGCTCTTGTCTGTGTTTCTGCCTCCACAGGAAAATCCTGTTTTGTAGTTCACTTAATGGTACCTGTACAGGTGTTCCAAAGTGTTCAGTCCTGTGGAGGGTAGCAGAAGCTCATAAGTTAAGATTTTGACCATGCATCAAATAGAAGGAAAAAATTCTTAGTCTACTAAAATTATGGAAGTTTTTCAAAGATCAGTGCAGAACTCCCTGCAAAGATTTCTAGGATTCTTTGAAAACTGGATGTGATCCTGTATTTGAAAGCACTTAAGAAACGTGGTGAATTTCAAGATGAATTTAGTTTTCTCAGAAACTCCTCCAAGAAATGAAGAGTGTTGTAATAACAAGTTATGATAGTTGCTTTTTATTGAGCACCTATTATGTGACAGCAAAAGCCAGTGTGCCATTTCCATGCCTCCTCTCCCATTGAGCAGCAAACATGGTGGCCCTGAGTTCAGATGGTGGAGCTACAGCAGGGAAGCAGCCTGGATCCCTGGGTGGCCTGACAGAGGAAGTCCCTGGCAACCTGCATCAGAATTTATGCACACAAAAAGTAAACTTTTGTGGTGTTAAGCCATTCAAATTTCAGGTTTTATCTGTTGCATCAGCTAGCAGTTACTTAACTGATAAATGCACAACTTTTATTTATATATATGTTCATACAATACATTTTATTTAAATATAAAATTATTATATTTAAATTTTTTATACTTGTATTTATACTTGTTTACATAAATATTTGAATAAGTCTCGAGGAACTCCTAGGCTTATTTAAATATTTTCATTACAAAAGTAACTGTGCAAGTACACTTATTGCAAAAAATTTTTAAAATACAGATCGATCAAAATTCTTGCCTTTATAAAGTTCCTCCAAAATTCAGGCACCTTTTTTGGGGATAACCACAATTAACAATTTGATGTGTATTATTTCAAAGCTGAATCTCGGCTTTTTCTTAGATTAATATAGTAGAAAATTGTGAGTTTTTTGGTAGAGTTAGCTGAGGCTTTATTTTGGAAAAACACAATTGAATTGGTTTTTAGTTAGGGGGCATGGGCAAGATCAGGTACCCGAGGCAGTAAACTCCCCCCAGCGGTGGGCTAAGGGCTATGGCTGAGCGTCAGATGGGTCTCCTGCTCCCTATGCTCCCCTGCACAGTGGCCTCTCCCACAGGTTCTGGGGCAGCCACAGGAGCAGGTAGTCTGGGAGGGGCTGCTGTGGCTATTCACTTGAGCAGCACATCAGGGGACCCTGACACTAGCTTCCCATCACGGGTCGCGATAGTCTTCACAACCATGGCCCTGGAGGAGCTCCTGTGGCTAAGGGCGTCAGAGCCCCTGCCAGAGCCAAAGCCAGAGCCCAGTCTGTAGAGCTTGTGAGGCTCGCATAGGCCAAGCTCAGCCCACCTGAGTAGCCACTGGTGATCTTCCTACGGATACTCACGTTACTCATCCCAGATTCCATCCAGCTCTTCTCATCCTCCACTCCAGCAGCCTCCTGTAGGTGGCAATCTTGATGTCCAGGGCCAGCTTGAATTTCATCAGCTCCTGGTACCCGCGCAGCTGCCAGGCCATGTCCTGGTTGGCCCCCTGCGGGGCTGCCTCCAGCGCCACTAGCTTTGCATTGACGTCCTTAATGGGCATTGGTGTCCTTACCAGCCAGCTCCCCACACTGCTTGGCATCTGCCATGGCGGCTTCAGGTAAGCCATCTGGCTTTTGAGGCCCTCAGTCTCAGCTTAGAGCTGGCTGATGTTCCAGTTCATTTCAGAGATATCCATCTTTGTACAACACAGGTCATCTCTGTGCTTCCCAGGCGGCATCTGCAGCCCCTCATACTTGTTCTGGTGCATGTTCTCAGCCTCAGCTGGGTTACGGCTGGCAATCTCCTCATACTGGGCACACTTGGCAATGATGCAGTCCACATCCAGGGAGTGGCTGTTGCCCATGGACAGGAACCACAGATGTATCCAAAAACTGGGACTGCACCTCAGGATCTTTTCTTCATATAGCTGCCTGAGGAAGTTGATCTCATCGGTCAGCTCTTTCAGCTGAGACTTCAGCTCTACTTTGTTCATGTAAGCTTCATCCACATCCTTCTTGTTGAGGACAAATTCATTATAGCTGTATGCTTATTGATCTCATCCTTGTACTTATTCCTGAAGTTTTCCACCAGTCCCTGAATGTATCCAAGATCTGCTTCCAGCTTCAGCTTTTTTATGGCCCAGAGTTTCCAGATGTTTCCAAAGGTTATTGATGTAGTTGCCAAACATGATGTTGTTCCAAGCTGTCTTCTGCTATGGCACGAGGCTCCACTTGGTCTCCAGCATCTTGTTCTGCTGCTCCAGGAACTGCACCTTGTCAATGAAGGAGGCAAACTACTTGAGAGTCTTGATCTGCTCTTTCTCCTGGGTGCCCACAGCCTGGATGTTGGGGGGTCCACCTCTACCTTAAGAGACTCTGATTCACCTTGAATGGAGGCCGGCCGGCTGAACCAGATGGAGATTCAAGGAGCCCAGAAGCTGCTTCTGAGTAGAAGCATTTTTTAAAAAAATATGCATGGGTAATGAAGTACACATTCACCTGACATTTGCCTTTGCCACTTAATAAAGTGGATGCAGAATCTTTCCATAACAGCACACATAAATCTACCTCACTTTTGTACCTACTCCCTAGTATTCTAAAGAATGTAAGAATGTATGTGTCATAAATAATTGAAAATTTTTCCTCCTAATGGACAAATGAGTTGTTTCTAGATTTTTTTGTATGATTAATAGGACTTAAGTCAACATTTTTTTAAACATGAATTCTTGGTCAAATGTGTGTTTTTTTCTCATAAGAAAGACATTTTAATGTGGAAAATTGGGTTTAAGTGGGAGAGGTGTGAATGTTCTTAATTTTTATAAATATTGCTGACATTTTATTCCAAAAATGCTGCAACATTCATTTTCTCATAAACCAATGTATGTTAATACCTACATGCTCAGAACCATATTTTATTATTAATATTTTAAATTTGGGGTAAAATTATGGGTGAACAAGTATTATCTCACTATTGTTTTAATATTTTCTCATTTTCTCATTAGGTTAAGCAAAAAATATAACTTAATTCCTCACCCATACAAAGCGAGATTTATGCAGTGATGTCCAGAGCAACAGAATTCTTCCAGGTATGATTTAAAATTCTGAAATGTCAAACATTCTCCCTTTGCTTTGAGAAGGAAGGATTTGGTCAGAATGTTCAGGAGCAGAGCCAGGGAAGTAGACTAGACAGGACACCCCTAAGCTAGTGAGGGGCACTGGAAGGATCTAAGGCAGAGTAATTGCCAGAGTCCATGAGCAAGACCACATGTGAAATGGTTCCAGAGAGCCCAAAGCCAGTTGACACTCAGAGCTGTAAATCTGGAGTTGAGTGTAGAGTAAAGCAGTGCCTATAAGAGAAGGTGGGAAATCTGGGTGGGGAGCATGGTGGTTCAGGACAACTTATGTGAATAGGCTTAGGGAATCTCTGAGTCTTTGTTACAAGCTGGAAGCTTCAGTGTGGTCTGGGTAGGCAGGTCTGCTGACAGAGTGGACCAGTGGCATGCCAGACACACCACCCTGCCTTAGCGTCATCTTATGTCCTGTCAGGAAGAGCATGGCTGGCTACCCAGCATTATTCTAGGTGAGTTACATCTCCTGACTACTCTACTAGTCCATGACACCCTTGCCAGTTTCCCAGGCCTGGAGTTGTTGCAATGCCTGCCAGAGTCTGGTATGTTTTCCCCTCCATAGTGGACCTCCTCCACGGAGGCTGAGGCTTTGTGAGTGAATGGGGTTGGTGACTGATGACCAGCAAGATAACAAGCTGAAACACTGAGGAGCAGTGGAAGTGATGCTGCAGCTTCGAACAGGGGCAATTGGAGCGGGAATGCCCTGGGACAAATTATCTCAGTGACTGCAGATAAAGGGCTGAGGGTAGACTTGCCTGGAAAATGGTCCAAATGATGTCCCCTGCTCAGATTACCTCCCTTGGAATCTGAGCCGTTGGCACTCTAGAGGGTGGGTGTCTTGTGGTTATGACTGCTGGCCTATGTTGCCACCAGATGCTGTCTGGCATAGAGGATTGGCCCAAGGTGCAGACATGTGCAGCGTAGATGGAAAACCCATGCAGATAGCACATGCTTCCTTGTTAAACTAACAGGAATATGTGGGGTGCAAAGCAGGAAGCATCATGTATGATGATGTTGAAAGCATCCCCACAGCCAAGATAGTGTTTAGGCCTGAAGATGAGACATCCATAATGACACACTCGGTGCTACTTTCCCTTGGGAATTCTGAAGTTACATGAGCAGTTGTGGCACTGCAGGTTTTTTTCCATGGAGGCAGAAAGCCCAGGCATGAGGCAGGCTCTACATTTTGAACCAGCTAATGTGACCCTCTGGTACTTTGATTTATTCATTTATTCTTCCAGCAAACATTTATTGAACACGCGTTGAAGAAAAACAAATGAAAAAGACAAAGCATTAAATTCAGACTGGAAATTAGGCTGTGCTGCATCAATAGAGATCATAGGTTTAGGGAAAATTGAGGTTTGTATACATAGCAGCCATCCTCTCTCTGGCAAACACAGTTTGCAACCAAACTCATACAAAACTTGATAAATCCAGGGAAGAATTTAAAAGGAGAAAGTACCCATCCAGAAAAATCCACCAGAGAAAAATGTCCTGTGTTTTCCTAAATATAGTCTATATTCATGTATGTATGTATGTATGTATGTATGTATGTATACTTGTGTCCATGCTTGTGTATTTGTGGTTTGTTATATGTGTATATGAAAAACACCCACACATACAATTATATATTGTGAGTTTTCAATCTCACATCTGCTATCTTAGGTCACCTCTAAGGCCCTAATCTTACTGGCACCAACACCCAGACACTCTTCTAACCCTGTGTGGCTGTTTTAGGGAGCTGGCAGATCTGCATTAACTAAAGTTTCTATAGCAAACAGACAAAGTGCTGGGTGTAATCTTGGGTGCCAGGACCTGAAGGCCAGGTCTCAATTATCTATCATATTTATATCTAGCTGGTGGACAGCAGTTGTCAAAATTTTAGATGAGGGACCCATCATTCAATCTGAAGCCTTCCACAGAAATCCAATAAATGAACATGAGAAGGCAGAGCAGTCTGATTGCAATGAGGACTGTAAGACCAGAGTTTTGTCCACTCAGTACCCTTTCTTCTTCCTCTGAAGCAGTGGGCCTTGACACTCAACCCACAGAACTTTAGTCTTCCCTTGAGCCCTGCTAGGAAAGCTCTATGCTAAAAGACCCTTCCTCAGACATGGATTTCATCATACTCTAGTACAGGCAGATATCTGTGTGGACTCCATTGTGTCCAATGCACTGAATTTCAATTTTGCTGTCTAGCTTTTTGATACTGTCAACAACCTGTGGCCCACCAACCTCAGCATCTCCTGTATACCTTACCATTCGTTTCTTATTTCTGTGACTCCTCATTGCTCCACCCCATCAAGTTAGACACCTATAGATACACACCGTCCTCCTATCCACTTATCTAGTCTTCATTCTTAGAATGGGACTGGCTACCTTCCCTCTAATGCATCATCCACTTTCAGATTTGCACAGGCTTTTCCTTCCTACCGACACCAATCCCTGTCTCTACCTTGTATAGGTCTGTGTCAAATTCTCATCTCGGAAAAAGTCTCCTACTATTGCCTTTACCTGGTAGTCTCTTCAGCACCAAACAACAAAGAGAGCTTTCTCTGACTTTCCACCATTCCCTTCTTTTAAAACTATTCTCAGGTTCTGTTCCAGCTTTTTCAACAAGAGCAGGATCATTTTACCTTCACATGTTCTCTCTGCTCTTCCAACATGGCTCACAACCTTCTTGACTGATATTCAGAACATTAATTCCCTTTAAGTCTTTTATTATGTAGCTTAATTTCCCTTTAATCACAAAAGGTGAAGTTGTTCCTGTGAGAGTTCCCTATGTAAAATAAAGAAAAGTAATTTGGGGTTCACAACATCCGTTCTATTAACCATGTGCTCACTCTAAATTACGCATGTTTCTAAAATCCTTGGTATGTGTGACCACAGTGACCACACTGTGGTAGGAGGGCCCTGGGTATAAAGAGGGAAACAGCTGGCTCTACCCACTGGAAATTCAGAATGCTCAGAAACGCAAAAACCAACAATATACGTCTATTTCTATAAATCTCTTCATATGTTTTTTTTTTATTTTAAACTGTCAATTATCACAAAGGTATTTGCATAATAAGGAAAATATATTTTATACTTACCCATGTAGTTGCAATTTCTAATGCTCTTCATTGCTTTATGTAGGATACAGATTTCTATCTGGTATCATTTTCCATCTGACTGGAGGACTTTTTTTTTTTTACATTTCTTTGGTGCAGAACTGTTGTTGGTGAATTCCCTTAAGGTTTTGTATTTCTGAAAGAGGCTTTGTTTCATTTTTGTTTTTGAAATACATTTTCATAAGGTATAGAAAACTAGGTTGACATTTTATTTTTTCCTTTCAGTACTTTAAAGACAGTGTCCCAATCTCCACTGGCTTTCATTGTTTTTGACAAGATATCCACTTTCATCCTTATCTTTGTTCTTTTGTAGGTAAAGTGTCTTTATTTTTCTTCTTGCTACTTTAAAGATTTTCTCTTTATTAGTGGTTTTAAGCAATTTGATTATGATATGACTTAGTATAGTGTTCTTCATGTTTCTTGTTCTTGGAATTCGTTTTGGATCTGTGGGTTTATAGTATGCATCGAAATTGGGGATTTTTAATTTACAATTTATTCAAATATTTTTTCTATCCCCATTTGACCCTCTTTTTCAGAGTCTCAAAATTTATGTATATTAGGCCATGTGAAGTAGCCTCATAGCTTGCTAAGTTTCTATTTATTAGTATTAGTCTTCTTTCTTTCTCTGAGAGCATCACTGTTTCATGGTGGAAAATGTCTATTGCTGTACCTTCAAGTACATTAATTTTTTCTTCTGTGATGTCTAATCTGCCGTTAATCCAGGCCAGTGTAGTTTTTTATTTTAATATTGTAATTTTCTTTTCTCAATGTTCATTTGGGACTTTTATTATATCTTCAATGTCTGCATTTAACATGTTTAACTTTTACTTTTATTTCTCGAACGTGTGAAATACAGCTTTAGTAACTGTTTTCATATCCTTGCCTACTAACTCTATCATCTGTGTCAGTTATGACCAACTGATTCTCCTTTTAAGTAGCAATCTTGATTTCATGCCTCTTTGCATGTCTGGCAATTTTGATTGTATGTTAGACTGTGAATTTTACCTTGTTGAGTGCTGAGTATATTTTTTAAGTCTATAAATAAATATCCTTGAACTTTTTTTCTGAGACATAGTTAAGTCACTTGGAAATACTATGATCCTTTCAGGCCTTGCTTTTAAACTTTTTTTGGGTAAGATCATAGCAGTTTTTAGTCTATGGCTAATATTGCCTCACTACTAAGGCAAAATCCTTCAGAGTACTCCACCTAATGCCCCATGAATTATGAGGCTTTTCACTCGAACTCATGGGAAGGAGAACTATCCCCAGCCTTGTATGAGCTCTTGAGTTCTCTCTGTATGTTGTTCTCTCCTCTTTGGTATTCCACCCTGAAAATTCTAGC
Source organism: Nomascus leucogenys (assembly GCF_006542625.1). Lineage (NCBI taxonomy): Eukaryota > Metazoa > Chordata > Mammalia > Primates > Hylobatidae > Nomascus > Nomascus leucogenys. Next base: position 124,016,066 of record NC_044406.1, read on the forward strand.
TACATAGGCCTCCCTGGACTCCCAGCTTTATATCCTCAATTCAAAGAGAAATGTCAGTTCCCACTGTGGCTTGCATTCTCTCCAAAAGCAGTAAGCTGAAGCAAAGGTAGGGCTCACTTCATGTGTTTTTTTCTTTTCTTTTTTTAAATATAATAAAAAATTGTTTATTGATACATAATAACTGTACATATTTATGGGATACATGTGATGTTACATAATACAATGTGTAGTGATCAAATCAGGGTGTTTAGAATATCCATTACCTCAAACATTTATGATTTCTTTGTGTTGGAAAAATTTCAACTCTTCTCTTTTAGCTATTTTGAAATATATGTTATTATTAATTATAGTCACCTTATTGTGGTATCAAAAACTAGAACTTATTCCTTCTATATAAAGCTGTATGTTTTTGTACCCATTAACCTACCTTTTTTTTATCCCCGTCCCTTTCTCAGCCTCTGGTAATTATCACTCTACTTTCGACTTCAATGACATCAACTTTCTTAGCTCCCACTTATGAGTGAGAATGTGCATTATTTGTCTTTCTGTGCCTGGCTTATTTCACATAACATAATGAATATCCTCCAGGTCCTTTCATGCTGCTGCAAATGACAGGATTTCTCTCTATTTATGGTTGAATAGCATTTTATTGCTTCTCATTTCTCAGAAATCACTGTTTGTCATTGCCTGATGTCAATAAATTAAAAATCATTGTCTTATATATTTCATCTGGTTGTTATGGTATATAGGTAGGAGTGAAGATTCAGTTCCTGTTGCTACATTGTGGCCAGAAGCAAAGTCCTGCAATTTAAATTTAAAACCTAAATTACCTAGGCATGACACACATCCCAAAATTTCAATCTTATTTAAATTAAAATCAGAATTGAAAGACAGGAGGACACACACTTATGTTCATATAGACACATTACATACAACTGGGAAAATATCAAAAACATTTTTCTCTGCTAGTTGAAATATGTTACTTTTTATTTTCTTATTTATGGTTTTAAAATTTCTAACATTTATTAAACACATATGAGTTATTTTATCTTTAAAAGTTTTAAATAATATAAATATTTTTATTTAGACGACCAAGAATAAACACACGGACATTCTCAAGATTGTTTGTTGGCAATGTTGCTCAACCTCTTGCTGGGCTCTTAGCCTCTGGCGTGCCTACCATTTGTTTAACTAGAAAAAAAAATCACAATCCAATTAATAAGCTGTGGTTAGTCATCAGACTTCCCCTGCAGTTTCAAATACAATGCTGCACAAGTAAGACTCTATCTTCTTTTTAAAGCCCTCACTCTAGAAACAGTACTAGCTTACAACTTAAAAGGGGGAATTATATTAATATCTAAGCCATATTCTCCATGACATGATTGCATCCAATATTTATATGAAGACAGTATACAGGCAATATGGGGCGATTGAATTATAATGATCACATTCATTATTGCGACTGATGTTTTATATGTCTCTTGTCAAAGCTTATAACAAATAAATTACGATATTTACAACATATGTTCTTTAGTCGTTACTGCCACTAATTCCAAGTTGTACTTGGAAATGCACCTTTAGTTAAATACTTCTTGATTTTCCTATGAATGTTATTATTCAACATATAGTCTCTTAAGTTTCCATATGATTATCTTTCACAAAGGAAATAGCATGGAGAAAGAGCTTTGATTTATGGTTTTGTTAATGCTTCTCTACCATATATATTATGTGCTTTCTTGTTAGCTATGTGTCACATACTCATTTTCTTCGTTCAAAAATTCCACCATTTGAATGATTTCATTCACACAATGTCCTAATGAAACCATTAATTGTCACTGATATGATACCATATTATCCTTGTGCTTTAGGATTTTCTCTTCAGTATTACTTGTTCCTTTGTGTTTTTCTTTTTAGAAGAACCACACAGCCCCTTTCCTTATATAAGCCCCTTTCCTTATATAAAAATCTCTATTTTTTTGACCATGGCCTTCTTTCTGAGACTCACGAATCCCTGGATTTTACCAAATGATTTTGACTCCAAAGTGTTTGTATACATTTTCATTTGTAAAATATGCACATATTATCTTTTATTTGCAATGGAATCATCTTATAAGGCATATTTTTTAATTTTTTTTTAAATGTAGGTTTACGTTCTCCACAAAAGGTACAAATGAATTAATAAGCACCAATATCTTTGCTGGTACTGTTTTTTCCAACACCATTTAATATTTAACCAGCATTTTCCACTTGTAAAAATAAGGCTTTCAAAATTTTTTATGTTATCACGTTGTTTCCTCTATATGCATTTGCTATAAATCTAAAGAATTTGATGGCTATTCCACAAGTTCAAAGAATTACAAATTATTATTATACTATAAGCATGTATTCATTTATATGATTATAATACGTGCTCTTTCATTTTTCCCTTTCTGCACACTCCTATATCATATATTCTTTTCTCTATTTGCACAGCTTTTTATACTTCAAGTTGTGTTCAAAGTCATTGCTTTTCTATAGTCTTTAAAAAATTTTTTGTAAATATTTCAGCTGATACACACATATATATATATATATATATTTTTTTTTTTTTTTGAGACGGAGTCTCACTCTGTTGCCCAGGCTGAAGTGCAGTGGCGCAATCTCAGCTCACTGCAAGCTCCGCCTCCAGGGTTCACGCCATTCTCCTGCCTCAGCCTCCCGAGTAGCTGGGACTATAGGCGCTGGCCATTACGCCCGGCTAATTTTTTGTATTTTTAGTAGAGACGGGGTTTCACCGCGTTAGCCAGGATGGTCTCAATCTCCTGAAATCGTGATCCGCCTGCCTCGGCCTCCCAAAGTGCTGGGATTACAGGCGTGAGCCACCGCGCCTGGCCTTCTCTGATATTTTTAAAGAAATGATTTTTGTTCCATTGATACTATTTATTGTTTTATGAATTTCAATTACATTGAATTCTGCTGTTATCTATATTATCACTATCTTCTGCTTGCCTTGTGTTTAATTTATTTGCTTTTATAGTTTTTTAATTTGGAAGCTGATATTATTGAATTGAATCTTTTTTTTGTAATATGAACATTTAAGGACATAAATTCCCACTAAGCACTTATTTGGCAGAATCTCACAGATTCTGATATGTTTTAGTTAGATTTTCATTCAGTTCAAAATATTTGCTAATTTTCCCAATAATTTTTGAAGCATGGGTTAGTAAAATGTATCACGTAATTTCTGCATATTTGTGGACCTTACAGATAATAACAAAATGTAATATTAGAGCCTTAAATGCCAGAGTGACATGTTTGTACCCAGTATTTTGAAAAATGGGAGTCATTGATGATTTCTGAGAAGTAGACTCACATGATCAGAGCCATGTTGAGACAAATCAATCCTGGAAGGTAGAATAGATTGGAGGCAGGAAATAAGTAGGTAGGAGTCTGCTACTCATTCTAGCCAACTATACCATATCCTGCACTTAACATGTATTGAGTTTCTCTCTGTTTCTGAAGGATGATTTCTCTTAGTACTCAGCTTACTTTGAAATTAAAAGCCAGTTTGAATGTACTGGCAAATTCACCCGTTAGTGTCATCTGCAATCCTAATTAACACACACTTTATCTACATAAACGACTGGTTTCACTATTATCATGACCAAATCAGTTAAATAACTCAAATTGGGCTAAAACTGTTATTAGTGGTATAGATATTTGCATTTACTATCGGCTTTTCAAACTGTAATTGCTACTTAGTTACGTAGAATCTAAAATGCAATCGTCATGAGACATAATTAGTATGAAATCAGAATCTTATAAATCTGTACCTAATTATTCTGACTCGTATACCTAGAAGTCTGGTTGCTGTATACTTTAAAAGGTTTTATGATCTTTTAAATCAAAGCATTTATTTCAACAGATCTCTTGCAACTTACGAATACTGTGGAAGTAGCACAATTGTTACTTAACGTGTGACTTACAAGGTAAGCAAAACTAAGTTGACCTGGACTCATAAAATAACATTACATTTTATTCAGGAAGAATTCTGTGATTTCAAAGATTTTTGTTATTTTTTCAGAACAGACAATTATCATAAGATCCATATTATACAGGCAGGAAGTTGGAATATTCTATTCATTTGGCATAAGGGTAATTACTTGCCATAAATGGGAGAATAGACAAGCATTTCAAACCAAAGCCCTGCAGTTAAAACAATCTGTTAGCACATTCACTTTGTCTCACTTGCCTGTTCACAGACAGTCAGCATTGGAGAGACACATGTATCATGGATTTGATATGCCACACTTATTCTGAGTCACAAAGCAACCTTCAAGTAACACTTGAGGACTTTGTCCATGGCACGCTTCTTAATGTTTTGGGGTATGGACCTCTTTCAGAATCTGATGAAAGTTGGGGAAAAGAGGACTTTTGCCAAGGAAATTCTTTAATATGTACATAAAACTCATAATTTTTTCTATAGTTTCAGGCAGTTGGTAAGTTCCTCCTTGTTGTAAGTTGAATTGTGTTTCCCGAAAACATATATTGAAGTCCTAACTTCCAGTATCTGTGAATTTGGAAAGAGAATCTTTGCAGATGTAATCAAGACATTAGGGTAAGCCCTAATCCAATATAACGAGTGTCCTTACAAAAAGAGGGAAAACAATGTGAAAAGAAAAACACAAGGAAAATGCCATGTAATGAAACAGGCATATTGGAGTGATGCGTATAACCCATGGAACACCAAAGATCCCTAGTGGTGTGGATTCTCTTGAGATCCATCCACAGAAGACTGAAACGATTTTTAAGAATTTTACCAGCAAAGCATTGCCAGCCTGGATAGAAAGAGAAAGAGGTGGGGCAAAATGAAGGAAGAATGACTTCAAGGGCAGAGCCATGCATGCAGAGGCAAGAGATAGCACAGGCCTTGAGGGGCAGGGCTTCCACTTCATAGTTGCCAGAGATTGAAGCCACCACTCAGGGTCAAGAGGGCAAATCCACATCAGTGGGCCCAGAGGACAGAGCATTGAGTCACAGAGAATTATTCTCAGTCCTTGGAACCTATTGAAAGTTGCCCTGCTGTGTTGCAAAATTGCTTTAGACCAGTACCCCTTTTTCTTCCAATTCCTCCCTTTTGAAATAAGATGTCTACATTATACCTGCCCCACCATTGTATCTTGGAAAAAGATAATTTCTTTTCCAGGTTTCACAGATCCATAAAAAGAGAGGAACTTTGCCCTAGTATGAATCACATCCAGAGTCTCATTCATAATTTATTTAAATAATTTACATGATGAGATTTGGGACTTTTGTAGTTGATTATATATAGATAATATTTTGGGCTTAAAATTAATGCTGGAATGGGTTAAGACTTTTGAAGATGTTGGGATGAGGCTCAGGTATTTTGTGCATGAAAGGGACATGGATTTGGGGAGGGCAAAGGTCAGATTCTTCTGGGTTGAATTGTGTCTTCCAAAATGATATGTTGAAGTTCCACAGTACCTGTGAAAGTGACCTTTTTTGGAAATACATTCTTTGCAGATATAATTAAATCATTGGGGTGGGCTCTAATCCAATATGACTAATGTCCTTATAGAAAGAGAGAAGATGATGTGAATACATATATACAGGGAAAATGATATGTGCAGATGCAGCGAGACACTAGAGTAATGCATCTAAAAAGCCAAGGAATGCCAAGGATTCCTGATCATCATCAGAAGTGAGGAGAGAAATACAACAGATTCTCCCTCAGAATGCTCATAAGGAACTAACACTGATAACACTATGATTTTGGACTTCTAGCATCCAGAACGGTGAGAAAATAAATTTATATCTTTTTATGCCACCCAGTTTGTGGTACTTCGTTTCAGTAGTCCTAGAAAACTAATGACTTCAAGTCCCATTCATAATATTTTTAGCAGTCTATGAAACCCAGGATCCTTCCATTGGCAGGTATTTGTTTAGCAGCCAGACATAGTGGCCAGATGCCTTGAATACAGTGTAAAGCACATTTTGAACCAACTTATATGACTAAGACTAGATAATATTATACCTTTTAAGATCTTTGCATAATGAACTACTGAAGAGTATGCTTTGAAAACAGGATAAACTGGCAGCAGACATTTCATTCCAGTATTCTGATTATCCATCTGACTAACCTTTGCATACTCATTGATTAATATGTCTCCCTGTCTTCTCCATAAGCATAGGATTGAATATCAAGTTTGGAGCTGACTCACCATTCAATAGATATTCAAATACACTCTTTTTCAAATGCTGGGTAAAACATTCTTAGTAAAATAAAATATAGGCAATGGACAAATAAAGTTTTACTTACTAAGCTCTTGATATGAGTTCTTCTTAGGCTGTTACCTTGAATGTATCTGTCTCCCATGCCCATAATAAATATTTGAAATATGCAAAATATATGAGTTTAGCAATGTATGGTGCCTAAGTCAAAAATCAAACAATATGGGCTAGTGCATCATATTGTTTTGAGGTCAAAGCAGTTTTACTGAAAATTCATGATATAGAGAAGGTTTTACAATGTTAAAAAATAGATAAAAATTAAAAATTATTTTCATTAAATTTATTTTTATATTTCACTCTTCAGGGAAAAATGTACTGTTCTATCAAGTTTGAGTGTTTGACTATATTTAGGAAAGATTTTCTTCTAATTTTCTTTTGTGCAAATGGTAAAATAAATTATTATAATTAGATATAAAGAGAAAATATCAATACTAGTATCAGGAGAATCATTCATTTATCAAATACTTACTGAGTGCCTATAATGGGTCTGGTACTCTGCTGGATAATAACAATACAGGGACAAACAAAGCATGGTCCCCACCCTCAAGGAATTTTGCTGATAGAGAAAGACATTCAAAATAGTAATTATACAGTATTGGTGGGAGAGAGTGTGGAGAATGGGTGTCCTACTGGAGATAGTAATTGAGCTGATATTAAAATGGGCAAGTGAATTCCAGAGAGATATAACAGCATGAACTAAAACAAATGTAAGAAACAGCATGTTACATGGGAAATACTTATACTAAAAATATATTAGCTGTTTATCTGAAATTCAAATTTAACTAAATGTCCTATATTTATACTTCATAAATTTGGCAACTGTATATGTGGAGAACTGAAAGCACTTCTGTGTTGTTAGAATGTCAAGTGTAAGGCAGGGTTTGTGACAGTTAATACTGGAAAGGTAGGTAAGAAGATGTCAGATCATGAAAAACTAGGTTTGCCAAATCAGGCAGCTTGCTTTAAGTTCTGAGGGAAGTAGTGAGCCATTGACAAGTTTTTAGTAGAGTAGTAGTACAATCAGACTTTTAGTGTGGTATTCTGACAACATACAGGGAATACATTGAAGTGAATAAAATTAGGGACAGGAAAATTATTAAACTGACTAAAGCTAGGTAATCCAGGAGAGATGATGGCAGCTCAAACTAGTGCAGGTTGATAGAGCTGGAGATTAAGTAATGGAAGAAACTTTTAGAAGTAAAACCTGGAAATTTGAGTGATTAACTAAATAGGGTAATGAGGGAGGGGAAGTCTAGGATGACTCCAAAGATTCTATCCTAGTGACTGGATGGATGTCATGGAAAATTTGGAAAAAGGGTAAATTTTTTAGAGAAGATAACAAGTAATGTTTTGGACATGTTGAATTGGTAGTGTTTGTGGGACAGCTAGATAAAAATGACCAGCAGAAATCAGGGAGCAGTCTAGGTTGACAATATAGATTTAGGAGTCATTAGAATAAAGTTACAAAAGCTAGAGAAACAATTAAGAATAATCATATTTGCAGTTGGTAGAATTAAAATCTTCTTAAAGGAAAATTGCCACTCAATGTAATCATAATTTTGGCTCATCTATACAGCATAAAATTAGTCAATAAAATAAATATATAATTATGGATAAAGGCACTGTACTTGTTCCAAATCATGTGGCAGAGTTACTGTTTCTTATTTGTGGAATGATTTTATATTTGATAGACCTGAACATAATGTGAGAAATTCTAGCAAGGAATGGGGAAACTTATAGAAAAAGCTAACAATTGATATTTGTTATGGCGTGGATATATCATTCACTGCACAAGGCATGGCCTAACATGAACAATAAGATAATTCATATGTTCCAATGCGGGCATTTATAAAAGGAAATTCCAGCCTTTAATGTGTATATATATACATATATGCAGCCTAATTACATTTTATCATTGTCAAAATCCTAAGTTTTAATTTTGGTTCATGGTTCATATCATAACATCTTCTTCAAAAGGAAGAGTATAACATGGATTCCTCCCTCTCTGAACACCTATATCATTAAACAACCAACATAATGCTTTGCCATATGTCAGTTTACCTTCGTAGAGTTGAGCAATGGAATCTCAGAGTTGAAAACTACTTAAAAATGTATCAAGTCTAACCTCATTTTCTATGTAGGAATCTCTCTGTCATCCCTGATATATGGGTTTTATTCCCTGCTCAAATACTTACAGTGACTAGGAGGACAAAGGTCCCTCATTCCATTGCTGGACAGGTGCAGTAGATCCTAAAACTGCCTTCTAAAGGTATGCAGAACCACACCTTCTGTAACAACACTCTGCTTTTTGAAGACATTTTTTAGGTTATTCCTTTAGTTATCCTGGCTTTTTCTTTTCATGAAATTTCCTTCAGCCTTTCTTTGCATGATTTGTATGGTAGTTTTAAAATATGTCCACATATTCTTTGATACTAACCCCTTCAAGAAGTAGTGCTTAATTTCCCTCCTTTTGAGTACAAGTTGGATTGATGAGTAGAATGTGGCAGAAGTGACTGTGTATGACATGTCATAAAAAGCAATGAAGCGTCTTCCTTGTTCTCCCGTTTAGATCACTTGCTCTGGCAGAAGCCAAATGCCATGTCGTCAGGACACTCAATCAGCCCTATGGAGCAATCCATGTGGTGAGGGGTACTAAAGCCTTATGTCAAGATCCATCAAGGAACTGAAACCTTATGCCAGGAGCCATGTGAGTAAGCATTCTTGGAAGTGAATTCTAGCTCCCCCAGTCAACCTCAACCCTTCATATGACTGCAGCCCTGGCTGACATTTTGATTGCAAGTACCTGAGAGACACTGAGCCAGAACCATGCAGCTAAGCTCCTCTTAAATTACTGACCCTCAGAAACTGAAATGATAAATGTTTTTTTAAGCTGCTTAATTTTGAAGATGATTTGTTGCACAGCAAAAAAACTAACATCATATGGTTTCTAGGTCTTACATTCTTGACCTTGTCCTCTGGACACATTAAAGTTGTTGATGTCTACCATAATATGTAACGCAATAATTGATCCAACATTTTATCAAGTGTGTAGATTTGGATATCTACCATGGTAGTCAAGTCCTAAACTGTTAAATACCAGAAGAATCACCAAACCAACTTAAACCAACTTAAATTCTTCTCCCAAACCAACCTAAATTCTCTCTCCAAGCCATCTTGACCATTTTGGTAACCACTGATCTATCAACAGTAGAAATGGCAGAGTAGGTAGCTAAAGAGGTCACCCCTACACAGAAACACACACACACGCAAAAAATGAGCAAAAACTGTCAAGATCAACTATGTCGGAACTCTGGAAAAGAGTGAGATGTTTACGAAACTGAAGGAACCAATAAGTCAAGACAAATACAACTTTAAAATAATAGGAAAAGTTTCTGGTGTTTTTACTTGCCCTTGCCTCACCCACCTCCCTGGCTTGACAACTATCTTGAAGATAGGAGCTAGGATAGCCAGTATGAGAGCTTTGTCTCTCATTCTAAAAGAAGCAGAATAATTTTATTCTCAAAGCATTGTGTTTGTTTCAACCTATCTGAGGGTTATATGAAAGACTGATGCAAGGTGGTTGCCTTTGTTCTGCCTAATTTAGAACTCTCGAGGTGGAAAAGTAGCTATGCAGAAGGCATTCCTTAAAAACATTGTAAGACAACTGAACAATCTGCCACCGCTGGAGAAAAGACATCATAGATGAAGCAAACAACAGACATATTGAAAGTCTGGGAGGAAAATTTTGGAAGAAATTTCATGAGAAATTCATGTTGTAAAAATCACCTGCATATACAGAGGAATTTAGAAAAGTATACACATGACCAGGGCAAGATAGATGCTCAGAATATATCTGAGAATACTCCAGACATTCACTTCTGGATGATCTCTAGGCTCAGCACAAGCAGAAAATGAAAGCGAAGGCAGAGTTGTAAGTGGCCTGGCTAAGCCCCAACACTGACAGAATCTGCAAAAACAGGGACCTTTTTTTCTTTTTCCTTTTTCTTTCTTTTTTTCTCTTTTTTTAGCTTTAGGTATTCAAGGAAATATCTGTCAAGAGACTAGCTGACTGCAAGCTAAATAAACAGGGACTTCAGAGACTACATACAATAAGAATATAGACTTTACAAAAATAGACACTAAGCAAAAAATAGACACTAAACAAATGAACAAACAAATGTAAAGCACAGTAAATTTACAAATAAAAAGATGAACAAAGGAACAATCTGATTTCCAAGAGTTACCACATTATAGTATTCAGAGTGTCCAAATTTCAAGAAAAACTTATGAAGCATGCAAAGAAACAAGAAAATACAGCCCATTCACAGGATAAATTAATAATAACTGTCCCCAAGGAAGCTCATAAATTAGATTTACTGAAGAAAGACTTTAAATCTGTCTTAAATATGATCAAAGAACTAAAAGAACCCATCAATGGTTTCTAGCTAAAGGAAAGTAGGAGAATGATGTCTCAATAAATAGAGAAAATCAACAAAGAGATAGAAATTTTAAAATAAACCACAGAAATTCTGAGCTGAAAAGTATAACACCTTAAATTTTTTAAAAACTTACTAGTGGGCTTCAATAGAAGCTTTAAACAGGCAGAAGAGATAATTAGAAAATTTGAAGATATGTCCATTGAAATTATCCAGTCAGAAGAGCAGAAAGAAAAAAAGAGTGCCTAAGAAACCTGTGGGATACCATCAAGCCTACCTATTTTCACACAATAAACATTTCAGGAGAGGAGAGACAGAAAGAGATGGAAAGAATATCAGAAAATGTAATGCTCAAAATATCTCAAATTTCATAAGACATTAATCGACACATCTAAGAGGTTCGACAGAGTCAAAAAAGGATAAGCATAAAGAGGTCCACACTGAAACATATTATAACTAAACTGTTAAAAGATAAAAGCAAACAGAATGTTGAAAGCAAAGATAAGTGACTCATCATTAACAGAGGATCCTCAATAAGATTAGCAGCCAGTTTCTCATCAGAAATTATGGAGTCCAGAAGGTAGTGGAAGGGCACATTTAAAATACTGAAAGAAAAAAACTGTCAGCCAAGGATTCTACATCCAGCCAGATTATTCTTCAAAAATCAATGAAAAAATAAGACAATCTCAGATAAGTAAAAGCTGAAGGAGTTTATTGCTAGAACCTGCATAAAGGAATGCAAGAAATGCTTTCAAATATAAATGAAAGGACACAAAACAGAAACAGATAAAGAACATTGTTCAAGGTTAATACAAAAGCCAATATCATTGTGTATTTGTTTTTGTAACTCTTTTTTTGCTTTCCTATATGTTTTTAAGAACAAGTGCCTGAAACAATCATTGTAAATCTACATTAAGGGGCAAACAAGGTATAAACTTTTCATTTGTGACAACAATTATATAAGAGATGAGGGAAGAAGCTGTAAAGAAGCAGAGATTTGATTACTATTGAAGCTCAGATGGTATTAATTCATAAAATATTTTAACTGAGCCTAAAAGATTAATTGTAATCCTCATGGCAAACACCAATAAAATAACAAAAAATAAAGAAAAAAAAAGAAATCAAGATGGTACCCTACATGCATTGTCCATTCTTGCATAACTTTAAAAGAATACCTGAGACTGGCTAATTTATAAAGAAAAAAGAATTTAATTGGCTCACAGATCTGCATGCTGTGCATAAAGCATGATGGAAGGCAAAAGGGGAGCAAGCACCTCACATGACCAGAGCAGGAACCAAGAGAGAGAGTGCAAGGGAGGTGCCACATAATTTTAAACAACCAGATCTCACAAGAACTCACTCACTATCATTAGGAGAGTACCAAGGGGAATGGTGCTAAACTATTCATGAGAAATCTGCCCCTATGATCAAATCACCTCCCACCAGGCCCCATCTCTAACACTGAGGATTATAATTCAACATGAGGTTTTATGAGGACACAGATCCAAATCATAACGCTACAAAAATCAATTAAACATAAAAGAAGGCAGCGTAGAGGAATAGGGGAATAAAAAGGATGTCAGACATAAGTTTTTCCTTGTCAGTAATTACTTTAAATTTTAAGATTAGTTCTCCAATTAAAAGGCAAATACTGCCATGAAGTCTTTGCCCATCCTATGTCCTGAATGGTATTGCCTAGGTTTTTTTCTAGAGTTTTTATGGTTTTGGGTTTTACGTTTAAGTCTTTAATACATCTTGAGTTTATTTTTGTATAAAATGTAAGGAAGGGGCCAGTTTCAGTTTTCTGCATATGGCTAGCCAGTTTTCCCAGCACCATTTACTGAATAGGAGATCCTTTCCCCATTGCTTGTTTTTGTGAGGTTTGTCCAAAAGCAATTGCAACAAAAGTCAAAATTGACAAATTGGATCTAATTAAACTAAAGAGCTTCTGCACTGCAAAAGAAACCATCATCAGAGTGAACAGGCAACCTACAAAATGGGAAAAAATTTTTGCAATCTACCCATCTGATAAAGGTCTAATATCCAGAATTTACAAGGAACTTAAACAAATTTACAAGAAAAATGCAAACAACCCCATTAAAAAGTGGACAAAGGATAAATGAACAGACACTTCTCAAGAGAAAACATTTATGCTGCCATCAAACATATAAAAAAAAGCTCAACGTCACTGATCATCAGAGAAATGCAAATCAAAACCACAATGAGGTACCATCGCATGCCAGTCAGAATGGGGATTATTAAAAAGTCAGGAAATAACATGCTGGCGAGTCTGTGGAGAAATAGGAACACTTTTACACTGTTGTGGGGAATGTAAATTAGTTCAACCATTGTGGAAGACAGTATGGTGATTTATCAAGGATCTAGAACCAGAAATACCATTTGACCCAGCAATCCCATTACTGGGTATATACGCAAAGGAATATAAATCATTCTATTATAAAGACACATGCACACGTATGTTTATTGCAGCACTGTTTACAATAGCGAAGACATGGAATCAACCCAAATGCCCATTGATGATAGACTGGATAAAGAAAACATGGTACATATACACCATGGAATACTATGCAGCTATATAAAGGAATAGGATCATGTCTTTTGCAGGAACATGGATGAAATTGGAAGCCTCAGCTTCTAACACAACAACGCAAACTAACACAGGAGCAGAAAACCAAACACTGCATGTTCTCACTCATAAGCAGGAGTTGAACAATGAGAACACATGAACACAGAGAAGGGAACAACATACACCAGGGCCTGTTGGCGGGTGGGGGGCAAGGGGCGGGAACTTAGAGGATGGGTCAATAGGTGCAGCAAACCACCATGGCACACGTATACCTACCTAACTAACCTGCATGTTCTGCACATGAATCCTGCTTTTTTATAGAAGAAATAAAGAAAACAAATGAACAAGCAAAAAAAAAAAAAAGGCAAATATTGTAAAGTAGTTTAAAATCAGGGAGTGTAATGCCTCCAGCTTTGTTCTTCTCAAGATTGCTTTGGCTGTTTGGGATCTGTTGTGGTTCCACGTTAATTTTAAGATCGTTTCTTTCTATTTCCATGAAAAGTGTCTTTGGAAATTTGATACAGATTGTATTGAATCTGAAGACCATTTTAACATAATTAACAAGATTAATATTGTTAATATACACGATAATATTAATTCTAACAATTTATGGACACAAGATATCTTTTTATTTATTTGTGTCTCCAATTTTTGCATCAATATCTTACAGTTTTTAATATACAGAGTTTTCACATCCTTGGTGACATTTACTCATAAGTATTTTATTCTTTTTGATGCTGTGGTAAATAGGACTTTATTTCAAATTTCTTTGTTGACTATTGCATTTAATTTCTTTCTTGGCTAATCTTTCTGTTAGGGTATAGAATCACAAATGATTTAAACCCTATGGTACTGGCATGAAAACAGACACATAGATCAATGGAACAGAATAGAGAGCCCAGAAGTAAACCCACATGTACAGAGTCAACTAGTCTCTTATGACAGTGCAAAGAATACACAATGGGGAAGGGATAGTCTGTTCAATCGATTATATTATAAAAACTAGATATCCACATGAAAAAGAATAAAACTGGACCTTTGTCTTAGACCACATACAAAAATTAACTAGAAATGGATTAAAGACTTAAATATATGTTCTGAAACTATAAAATCCATAGGAAAAAAACATAGAAAAAGCTCCTTGACATCAGTTTTGGCAATGAATTTTGGATATGACACAAAAAGCATAAGTCGAAAAAGCAAAAATAGGCCAAGCACGGTGGCTCACACCTGTAATCTTAGCACTTTGGGAGGCCAAGGTGAATGGATCACTTGAAGCCAGGAGTTTGAGACCAGCCTGGGCAACACGGCAAAACACTATCTCTATTAAAAATACAAAAATTATCTGAGTGTGGTGGTACACATCTATAGTCTCAGCTACTGGGGAGGCTGAAGCATGAGAATTGCTTGGACCTGCAAGTTGGGGGCTGCAGTGAGCTGAGATCGAGCCACTGCACTCCAGCCTGGGTGACAGAGCAAGACTTTGTCTCAAAAAAAAAAAAAAAAGGAAAATTAAATAAGTTGGATTACATCAAACTAAAAAAGCTTCTGTACAGCAAAGGAAATGATCAAGAGGGTGAAAGTCAACTTATGGAATGGGATAAAATAATTTTAAACCACATATCTAAGGCATTAATATCCAAAATATATAAGGAACTCACACAACTTATAGGAAAAAAATGAGCAAAGACCGGAGTGGACATTTTTTTCAAAGACATACAAACAGGTATATGAAAAGGTGTTCAACATTGCTAATCATCAAGAAAATAGATACCAGAACAACAATGAAATATCATTTCAAAACTGTTAGGATGGCTATTATCAAAAATGCAATAAATAACACATGTTGGTGAAGATGTAGAATAAAGGGAATCCTTGTACACTGTTGGTAGGAATGAAAATTGGTACAGTCATTGCAGATAACAGGATAGCTGTTATTTAAACAATTTTAAATACAGCTACTATATGATCCAGCAATACCTCTACTGGGTATGTATACAAAGGAATAGAAATAGATATCTTGAAAAAATATCTGCACCTCTGTTTTCATTGCAGCATCACAATAGCCAAATATGTAAACACTCTAACCATCAATTGAAGGATGAATGGGAAAAGAAAATGTAGAATACATATATATGTATATACATGGATATATGTAGAAAATGTAGAATACATATATATGTATTGCCATTCATCCTTCAATGGAATATTATTCTACCATAAAAAGAAGGAAATCCTGTCATTTGGTACAACATGGATGAACCTGGAGGACATTATGCAAAGTGAAATAAGCCAAACACAGAAAGACAAATACTGTATGATCTCACTTAAATGTAGAACCTAAAATAATTGAACTCATTGAAGCAGGGAGTAGAAACTTGGTGGTTGCCAGGGGCTGGGGGGTGGGGGAAATGGGGAGATGTTAATCAAAGGGTACAAACTTCCAGATATAAGAGGAGTAAAGGCCTGGCACAGTGGCTCATGCCTGTAATCCCAGCACTTTGGGAGGCCAAGATGGGTGGATCACCTGAGGCCAGGAGTTCGAGACCAGCCTGGCCAACATGGTGAAACCCCCCCATACTACAAATACAAAAATTAGATGGGTGTGTTGGCACATGCCTGTAATCCCAGCTACTCAGCAGGCTGAGGCACGAGAATCGCTTGAACCTGGAAGGTGGAGGTTGCAGTGAGCCAGTATCATGCCACTACACTACAGCCTGTGTGACAGAGCGAGACTCAGTCTCAAAAAAAAGGAAGATGAGTAAATTATGGGGATCTAATGTACACAATGGTGACTGTAGTTAATAATTTTGTGTTGCTTAATTGAAATTTGGTAAGTAGGAAGATTTTAAGTGTTCGAACCACACACACAAATGCAAGATTGGTAGCTATGGATGATGGTGGATATGTTAATTGATTTGACTGTGTAGTCAATATGCAACGTACACCTATTTCAAGTCATCATATTGTATGCCTTGAATATAAACAATTTTTGTTAGCTAAATATTTTAAAATAAGAAAACAAATTGGCAG
The DNA here is from genome assembly GCF_006542625.1 of Nomascus leucogenys. NCBI lineage: Eukaryota > Metazoa > Chordata > Mammalia > Primates > Hylobatidae > Nomascus > Nomascus leucogenys. The sequence continues at coordinate 124,032,413 of NC_044406.1, forward strand.
AATGGAATTTTTAAAAATATGATCCAAATTTATGCTGCCTCTGAGAAACTCATTTTAAATTGAGAGACAAATGGGTTGAAAGTAAAAGAATGGAAAAAGATGCAGACATACCTTTGAGATGTTGTGGGCCAAGTTCCAGACAACTGCAATACAGCAATTATCGCAATAAAGCAAGTCACATGAATGTTTTGTTTTCCCAGTGGATATAAAAATTATGTTTACACTATACTGTAGGTATATTAGCCGCAATGGCGTTATTTCTAAAAACCAATGTACATGCTTTAAAAATATTTTACTGCTAAAAATTCTAATGATCATCTGAGCCTTCAGCAAATCACAGTCTTTTTGCTGGTAGAGGATCTTGCCTCAATATTGATGGCTGCTGACTGATCAAATTGGTGGTTGCTGAAGGTTGGAGTGACTATGACAATTTCTTCAAATAAGACAATGATGAAGTTTATAGCATCAAGATTTCTCTGTAGCATATAATGCTATTTAATAGCATTTTACCCACAGTAGAACTTTTTCAAAATTGCAATCAATCTGCTCAAACCCTGCCACTGCTGTATCAACTAAATCGAAGGAATATTCCAAATCCTCTATTGTCATTTCAACAATATTTATGGTACCTCCACCAGAAATAGATTTCATCTTAAGAAACCACATTTTTTGCTCATTCATAAGAAGCAAAGCCTCACTCATTAAAGTTTTTTTAAAATAAGATTGCAGCAATTCAGTCACATATTCAGGTTCCCCTTCTAATTTCAATTCTCTTGTTATTTCCACCACATCTGCAGTTACTTCCTTCACTGAAGTCTTGAACACTTCCAAGTGATCCATGAGGGTTGGAATCAACTTCTTCCAAACTCCTTTTAATTTTGATATTTTGACTTTTTTTCCCATGAATTACAAATGTTCCTAATGGTGTCTAGAATGGTGAAATCTTTTCAGAACGTTTTAAATTTACTTTACATGGATCCATGAAAAGAATCACTATTTATGGTAGCTATAGCCTTATGATATATATTTCTTTAAACAAGAAAACTTGAAAGTCAAAATTATTTCTTGATCCACCGGCTTCAGAATGGATGTTGTGCTAGCAAGCATGGAAACAACATGAATCTCCTTGTACATATCCATCAGAGCTCTTGGGTGACCTGGTGCGTTGTCAATGAGAAGTAATATTTTGAAAGAGATCTTTTGTTTTCTAAGCAGTATGTCTCAATAGTTGGCTTAAAATATTCAGTAAACCATGCTGTAAACAGATATGCTGTCCTCCAGGCTTCACTGTTACACTTACAGAACACAGGCAAGTGGAATTAGCATAATTCTCAAAGGCCCTAGGATTTTCAGAATGGTAAATGAGCACTGGCTTCAACTTAATGTCACCAGCTGCATTAGCGCCTAATAAGAGAGTCAATCTGTCCTTTGAAGCTTTGAAGCCAAGCATTGACTTCTTCTCTCTTGCTATGAAAGTCCTAGATGGCATCTTCTTCCAATAGAAGGCTATTTTGTCTACATTGAAAAACTATTATTTAGTGTAGCTGACTTCATTGATGATCTTAGCTAGATCTTCTGGATAACTTGCAGCTTCTACATCAGCACTTGCTGCTTCATCTTGCACTTTTATGTTATGGAGATGGCTTCTTTCCGTAAACCTCATGAACCAACCTCTGCTAGCTTCAAACTTTACTTCTTCAGCTTCCTCACTTTTCTCAGCCTTCACAAAACTGAAGAAAGTTACGGCCTCTGGATTAGGCTTTGGCTTGAGGGAATGTTGAGGCTTGTTTGATCTTCTATCCAGATCACTAAAATTTTCTCCATATCAGCAATAAGACTGTTTTGCTTTCTTATCATTTGTATGTTCCCTGGAGTAGCACTTTTAATTTTTTCAAGAACGTTTCCTATGCATTCACAATTTGACTAACTTGGGCAAGAGGCCTAGCTGAAAGCTAGCTTTCAGCTTTTGCCATACCTTCCTCACTAAGCTTCACCATACCTTCCTTTCATCATACCTTCCTCACTAAGCTTAATCATTCCTAGCTTTTGATTTAAAGTGAGAGGCACGTGACTCTTTCCTTCATTTGAACACTTAGAGGCCATTGTAAGGTGAATAATTGGCCAAATTTCAATATTGTTGTGTTTCCGGGAAGAGGAAGGCCTCAAAATGATCAAGTGCGGGGAGGAATGGGCAGTTGTTAGAGAAGTAAGAACACAGACAACATTAATCAATTATCAATTATTTGTTGTCTTATATGAACATGGTTTTTGGTGCCCCTAAACACTTACAATAGTAGCACCAAAGATGACTGATCACAGTTAGCAATAACAGATGACCCAAATTCCTAAAAATCACAAATGAAAGTGTAGACATTACTGCTGACCTTAAAGAAATAAAAATGATTATAAGATAATACTGTTTGGTTTTTTGTCCTTGCGATAGTTTGCTGAGAATGATGGTTTCCAGTTTCATCCATGTCCCTACAAAGGACATGAACTCATCATTTTTTATGGCTGCATAGTATTCCATGGTGTATATGTGCCACATTTTCTTAATCCAGTCTATCGTTGTTGGACATTTAGATTGGTTCCAAGTCTTTGCTATTGTGAATAGTGCCGCTATAAACATACGTGTGCATGTGTCTTTATGGCAGCATGATTTATAACATGTACTCTAAAACTTAAAGTATAATAATAATAAAATTAAAAAAAGATAATACTGTTAGCAAGTCTACATAAACAAATTAGAAAAGGAAGACAAAATGAACAAATTCCTAGAAAGGCACAAACTACAAAAACTATCTCAAAAAGGAAATAATAAATCAAAATAGACCTACAACAACTAGAGATTGAATCAATAATTCAAAACTTCCCATTCCTGAACAGCTCAGCACTAAATGGCTTCACTGCTGAATTATACCCTATCTCATACCATATAAAAATTTTAAACATAAAATTGATCAAATATCGAAATGAGGAAGCTAAAAGTAAAAAAAAAAGTCTTAGAAGAAAGATTTACACTTAAAAGTGTAAATCTTCGTGACACTGAATTTGGCAATAGATTCTTAGATGTCACACCAAAAGCACAAGCAATAAGAAAAAAAAATAGGTAAATTAGACTTCAAATTTTTTAAAAATTTGTGCATCAAAGGACATTATAAAAATGGTGAAAACACAATCTATAAAATAGGAGAAAATATTTTCAAACTATGTATTTGATAAGGGTGTAGTGCCCAAGATGTAAGAATAACTCTTACAACTCTACATCAACGACAGCAACAACCCAATTAAAAATGAGCGAAGGGCTTGAATAGCCACTTCTCTAAAGGAGATAGCCAAATGATGACAAACAGGCACATGAAAGTATGCTTAACACCATTAGTCATTAAGGAAATGTAAAGCAAAGCCACAATGTATCACTTCACACCCACTACGATAGCCATAAGCAAAAAATGCAAAATGAGTGTTGGCAAGGATGTTGAAAAATTGCTGATGGAAATATAAAATGGTGCAGCTGCTGTGAAAACCAGTTTGGCGGTTCCTTAAATTAAACATAGAATTACTCTATGACCCCAGCAATTCCATTCCTATTTACCCAAGATATTTGAAAATAGATGTTCAAACAAAAACTTATACATAAATGTGCATAGCAGCACTATTTATAAAAGCCAAAAAGTGGAAAACAACTCTCAAATGTTGATCAAAGGGTCTTCAAAGGAAACTTCTCATTCCCAAACTAAAATTGATTCTCAATATATGAAAGGAAATTCCATTTTCAGGAGTTCAGACTCAAAGTTTCATTCCTATCTATAAGTAGATAAACAAAATATACATCCATACAAGGACATATTATTCAGCCACAAAAAGAATGAAGTATTGTTATGTGCTACCATGTGGATGAATCTTTAAAACATTATACTAAGTGGAAAAAAAAAACAGACACGAAGGGTCACATGTTGTGTGATTTCATTTATATGAAATATCCAAAATTTTTAAATCCATAAAGACAGAAGGCAAATTGTTGTTTTCCAGGAGCTGGGGGAAGGGTTTAATGGGGAGTAACTGCTTAATGAATACCGTATTTCCTTTAGGGATGATGAAAATGATTTTGAACTTGATATAGGCAGTGGCTGTACAACATTGTGAATGTCCCAAATGCCATTGAAATGTACACTTTAAGATGATTAGTTTTATGTTATGTGAATTTTGCCTTAATAAAAATAAATGGTATATAAATGCAATCATACAGTATGTGACCTTTTGAGATTAGATGTTTTCATTCAGCATAATTCCCCTGAGATCCATCTAAGTCATCTGCCTTTTTTGTCTTCAGAAAAACTGATGAAAGAGTCAATGCCAGGCACAAAGGCAGCTAACATGTCAGTGGCATTCTCTACCTATGTTAACATTGCTCCCTTTGTATTTGTGTACACTTCTACCAGGTGTAATGACACTTCTCTGTCCTATCAGCTATTCTACATTTCTCTCTTGTTCCTAAAGCAATATTAAAATTCTTTGCTGAATTTAATAAGTATCCAAATTAGTTATTATTGCTGCTGTAACAAACTACCACAAATGTAGAGGCTTAAAACTACAGAAATTTATCTTACGGTTCTGGAAGTCAGAAATGTGAAGTGGGCTTCACTTTACTAAAATCAAGATGTCGTCAGGGCTGCATTCCTTTTGGAGACTCCAAGGCAGAATATGTCTCCCAGCCTTTTCCAGTTTTTAGAGACTGCCAGCATTCCTTGCCTAGTGGTCCCTCCGTCTTCAAATTACATCACTCCTACCTCTGCTTCCATCATCACAGCCCCTCTCTTTCTGGATGGGTCATTTTTCAGTTGACCAAAGTATTTTTTTATTATACTTTAAGTTCTGGGGTACATGTGCAGAACGTGCAGGTTTGTTACATAGGTATACAAGTGCCATGGTGGTTTACTGCACTCATCAACCTGTCATCTACATTGGTACAAAGAGGAGCTGGTACCATTCCTTCTGAAACTATTCCAAACAATAGAAAAAGAGGGAATCCTCCCTAATTCATTTTATGAGGCCACCATCATCCTGATACAAAAGCCTGGCAGAGACACAACAAAAAAAGAGAATTTTAGACCAATATCCCTGATGAACATCGATGCAAAAATCCTCAATAAAATACTGGCAAACTGTATCCAGCAGCACATCAAAAAGCTTATCCACCACGATCAAGTTGGCTTCATTCCTGGGATGCAAGGCTGGACCAAAGTAATTTTTGCTGAAATCCAGACATATTGGTTCAACATCATTCCCTTGACTTACCAGCCTACATAGCCTTTCAAGGATACCAATCTAATCTGTCAACTGCGGTGTATTAAATGAAGTGAGTGGGAAGAACCACAGTAACCTGGATATGCCAAATATGCTACAGCAAGGCTGGACATCCACAAACTGACTTTTTTGAGTTACGAATTTTATTAAAGCACAATTAGTACTGCTTATTCCCACATTCTGCCAGTTTAGGGGCAATGCTTGGGATATTTTGCAGGCAAAATATGCATTGATTAATGATTCTTTCTGGTGTCTCTTCACTAAGATATTATTTTGGTGGTTTGTATTACTGATTAACATTTTCTTACAATAAAAGCAAAGTAATAATTTGTATTAATAAATAGAATAAACTGATACTTATTCGTTTGACTTATAATACAACCAGCTCTCTAGAAGGCAGAAGAAAAGAGATACAACATAATCTCAGAAAAGCTAAGCATTTCTTCTAAATATGTGTAAAATGCAAAATACAGCAATGCATTTAATGTACATTTTATATATATAAACAAGACAGTAATGTACATACATGTCCTCACATAAAGTAAATATTACGTGGATGTGTTTTCTCCCCTTAAAGTGTGAAAGCATATCCCAACAGGAGCATTTTTTCTAATCCTTACCCATACTGGGTCTTCAAAAAAAATTTCGCATTACCAAACTAAAATCTATTCTCAATATATAAAAGGAAATTCCTTTTTCAGGAGTTCAGACTCAAAGTTTCATTTCTATCTATTGCAATTACTAGCTGTATACATAAAAACATAAAAAAATTTCACCATACCTTCTGAGTAACATTGAGAATACTGAGACATGTATTCTCTCTGTCTGTGATTCCACAGGGACCTTAGTAGTCTTCTAGCTTAAATGTTATCTACTAGGTTTTGTGACATCTGCACATTTATTTAATAAATTTTTTTTTTCTGGGGATTCATTGAATATGTTGACTGAGTAGGGCTAAAGACAGACACTAAAGCAAGAAAGCCCCTTTAGGACACTCATGGCAGATAGGCCTTCAGTCTTTAGACGCTTCCTAAAACTGCTTTAGGGTTTTTTGAAGTTACCTGCTACCCTCTCTTTCTCTCTCTTCCTTCCCATCCCATGCTACCTGCTTTGATGATCATGCCCTTTGCTTTGTATTTACACACATATCTGGTTGGAATATTTTGATGTAAGGGAGTTACTGAGGATCTCTCTTTAAGCTTCAGTTTCATTCTGTGTCACTAAGTCCAGGGGACAGAAATCTCTTTTTTACAGATGGTGAGCTCTATTAATGTTTCCATAATATCTTTGCTGCAGTTTGTAGCAACTGTGGATTTGCCTTACCTTACCTTTTCTCTATATGTTGTCACATTATTTATTTTTAATCAAATGATATATATTGATATTTCATTGTTTCTGTGTTTTTCTTTGTTTCCATTTGTCTCTCTAAGCTGTGAGTTGAGAGGGTTGAGAGCCAGACTTTGAAATGAGTCAGCTGTGTAGAGCCCAGACACTGAAAGAGGTTTCCTTAGCAACGGGAGATGTGTGGGAAAGCCTTATGCACACTATAGCTTAGGAAGCAGGATTTACTGGCTGAGGCACAAAGCTTTCCTTTGGTCCTGGAGTTATATTCTTAGTACAGGGATACTTGGTCTGTGTTAGTTTTAGCTAACAAACATTGTAAAATTTCTTCTCAACATAAACTTTGCATTATGTGAAAATAAATTAAATACTGATATTTAGCACATACTGTTTCAAAAATAACTGTAAAATTAATAAAGCACTATTGACCAAAGCGGCCAAGCTTGAATCAAAGGTAAATAACAAAGGCATCTTGTTGATCTCATCACAAATACATACACTGCAACAATGACTTCAATCTGGAAAATGTCTTACCTCCATCCTTATCTTAACGCTTTTCTTAAATACATGGAAAAATATATGACACCTGGCAGGTTTCCTAGAAGACATTTGATTTAAGCTATCCAAGACTTTAGGTGTGATACCCTGTTCCTCTCAATCCTAGGTGGTTGCATTGTGAGACAGGTATTTGGCAAAAATGAAGGAATCAGTGCATTTTCACCTTCACTACTGAAGAAGCAACACCAAAGGCATTACTTCTATTATCTAGACTACTATGTAATGTTCATAAACACTAAGTGCCATGCTAATTCTTATTTCTGCATTAGTATAACAATATTAAAGGCACAGCTATAGATTTAGCAACCTACTTTATTCAAGACAAATAGTCTTATGGCTGAAATGAGAGGATGTTTGTGTTGGTTGTCTTTTATTAGGTAGGCTCTAAATAGAAAGGATGCCTATAAAAATGTTTTACAAATAAATATATCATTTTCACTATTCTGCCTCCTTTTCGTCTTGGTAGTACTGAGGTAGTAAAATTAACTCAAAAGTCAATAACAAGTTTGTTGAATAATTTCAGTATGTCTTAACAAGTATACAGCACGTAGTTTGCGCTTAGCAAATGCTTGTTAAATGAATGGGGCTGGGCGCGGTGGCTCACACCTGTAATCCCAGCACTTTGAGAAGCCGACGCGGGCGGATCACGAGGTCAGGAGATCGAGACCATCCTGGCTAACACGGTGAAACCCCGTCTCTACTAAAAATACAAAAAATTAGCCGGGTGAGGTGGTGGGCACCTGTAGTCCCAGCTACACGGGAGGCTGAGGCAGGAGAATGGCACGAACCCCGGGGGGCGGAGCCTGCAGTGAGCCGAGATCGCGCCACTGCACTCCAGCCTGGGTGAAAGAGCGAGACTCCTTCTCAAAAAAAAAAAAAAAAGAATGGGTGAGTGAATAATATTCCCAACTGGTTTTAACCAGTCTCTCTCATGGACTCCCTATCTTCCATCTAATCCCCCCAAATTGCGAGTATTAACCAATGTCCTATATTATGGTTTCAAATGTCAGGTAACTTTCCAATTTAATCCTTTCATTTGAGTCCTAGTTGTAATAACTCTACCTGGATACTAGACATGTTTTTTGAATTGTGAGTTCTTTACCCCCAAACCAATTATGTCCATAAGTGAACTCCGTTTCCCATAGCTACCATATCCAATCAAATTCAGTTTTATTCCAAATAACTTTATCCCTGTTAGTAACATTTTTATTCTCTTAGGGTATTCACACTTAAAATTTCGAGTCATCTTTGGCAATTTCTACTCACGTAGCTCTTATTCCAATTAGTCACAGACCCCATTCGTTTCCTTTCAAAACGACTGTCATTTCCATCCATATTATGTTCCTTCTCAAGATTTTGTCTTCTCATCCTTAGATTACTGCAAAAGCCTCCTAGCCAAGGCCCCGGGTACTGAGTTCTCCTTTACCCCAAATTGCCTCAAGTGCTCTCCCTTTCTGCTATCTCCTACAGCATTTAAAATTTGTGTCTCTCAGTTTAGCACTGAATTACATAGTTTTACACTGGTCCTCATTGCTGCATATAAAGTTCATTTCCCTGATATATTATAAATTCCTAAGAGGCATTAATTTCTTAAACTGCTCTGTATATTTTACAGCCCTGAGCAGACTAGCCACTCAAAAACTTAAGAAAGGCATATGAGTAAAACTAAAGAGAAAGTAGGGTGATAGGAAACAGACAAGATGAGGAGAGAATAAAGAGGAAATGAAAGGGAGTTTTTCTATGCAAAATTTCCATTAAAGGAGCGATATCCCCCAATCCTGATCCACTCTGCCCCTGTTGCACTTGCCCTAGTCAAGTAGATAAGAAACTGTATTCTTTACCTTACTTGTCACCTTTTGGTTGGGCTGAATAATCTGATAGACAGGTAGCAATGGCAGAAGTGAGCTCTTAGACTTAGCATCAGAATACAGCCTGTGATGGAGCTGATGTCTCGGCTAAAGTACTGAATTTTGAGAAGGTTTGGAGAAGCATTGGGGAATAAAGCACCTTCGCTAAAGAAACAATAAAGCCTCGCATTTATCTTGCAGGGACCACTGCCAAAAGGTTTTCAGCATTCCACATCTCCGGTTTCCAACTGCCTTTCACACACACACACACACACACACACACACAAATGTTAAACAACAATGTCTTATGCTTGTGCTATGGTCTGCATATTTGTGTCCCCTCAAAATTCAAATGTTGATACCTGAAATTCCCAATGCAATAGTAGTAAGAATTTGGGGCCTTTGAGAGGAGATTATTTAATAAAGGCAGAGCCCTTGCGAATGGGATTAGTGCCCTTATAAAAGCGATGCTAAAAACTTTGCGTCATCTGCCATGTGAGGACACATAGAAGGTGCCATCTATGAGGAAGAGGCCCTTACCAGACATGAATCTGCTGGGGCTTTGATCTTGGATTTCCCAGTCTCCAGAACTGTGAGCAATACATTTCTGTTGTTTATAAATTACCCAGTCTAAGATATTTTGTTATAGAAGCCCAAAGAGACTAAAACAGTTATAACACTGTTAATCAGAAGATGCTTCAATATGTTTCAATAACATACAGCCTCAAAATCTCAAAAGATTAATACACAAGTATTTATTTCTCACACACATAAGACCAATTGGGAATCATTTGGGGGTAGGATTTTCTGCTATTTAGTGACTCAGTGACTTACACCTTTTCTATCTTACAATGCTATCATTTCAACATATTATCTCTGCAGTTGCTAAAGAAGGGGAATAGAGAGCTTAGATAGCACACCAAGTTGTAATGCTTTGACTTAATGGTGACCCACATCTTATCTATGCAAAACCCATTGGCCAAAGTGTTTATATGGTCCCCACATAACTAAAAAGATACTGGGCTATTTAGGGGAACACATGAAAAATTTGGAGAGTGCTACTGTCTTCCAGGGGAACCTTTATGTTATCCAATAAATTTCACATCTGTTTCTTACTTGATTCCCATAACAGTTCTATGAGGTCTACAGAGCAGATAGCCACTCCTTCATAGAAATGTAGCAACTAATTCCCACAGGGTACAATGACTTTTCTAAGGTCACAAATTTGACTGATATAGAGGTTGAATTAGAACCCAGGATGCCTCGGTTCACTCATGAGTTCTTCGTGTTTCAAAAAATTTCCTCCTGAAAGGAAAAAAATTAAGTTCCAGGAAGAATCCTAGAAGCTAAAGGTGGTCAACTCACTCAGCCAATTTCAGCCACTTTCAGATATAAAACACGATTCTCTATCTTCCAAATACATTAATAAATAATATATTAAAACATTAGGAAACTTTTAAAAATAGATTATTGTATATTTGATAGCAAAAAAGAAAATTAATTTGGTAGCAAAATTAATATTTACTGGCAAAAAAGAAAATTAAAAAACTGTTGATCTGACAGCAGTTAGCACCACAAAGCAGTTTTAAGGAAATAGTAGAGAAAGAAAATCATGCTTAATACGCAAAAGGGATACTGAAAGGAAATCTAATCAGAGGAAGTTTAATATTAATTATGTGGTCTTATGTCATGATCATTTGACATTACACACACACGAGTTAATACAGTATGCTAGACAGATAATTTGGTCAACTGGATTTCAAAATAATTAATATTATCCATTCATTACTATGCCTCTCCTTATACTCATCTCTCCTACACTTATGTACCCCTGTTTTACTACTTGTCATATTGTGTTTTAATCATTGATGTTGGTGTCTCTTCCCTCCCCCAGATTTTGAAGACAAGCACTGTGTTTTATTGGTTGTTACAGTCACAATACATAGTGCAGTGCTCCTACCTCTCTTGTTCCTTCTCTGAAGGTTCTTCAGCTTTTGTTAATCACTTGCTCTTCCATGTTCCTCGATGTTCTGTCCTACATCTTCTCTTCTCAATCTATACTCTCCTCTTGGGAGATTTTAGCTACTCTCATGGATTTAAGTACCATCAATATCATGATGATCCTTGATCTCTATTTCTAATTGATCTTTAGACCCATCATTCATTGTCTACAAGACCTCTCCACTGGTCCTGAAACTCAAAACATTTCTAGTTGACTCAATTTTCTCCCTCCCAACCCCCAAAATGCTGTTGATTCTATGTTCCCTAGCTCATTGAATGGCACCATCATCTAACTAGTTGTTCAAGCCAGATATGGAGGAGTCATTTTTCTTCCCCCCAATCATCCACTATGATCAATCACCAAATTCTACCCATTCTACTTCATTAAAAATCTCTCAAATACATGAAATTTATTTCCATCTCCACTTCCGTTGTACTAATCATGACACTATTACCTCCCAACTGGAATACTCCAGTCTTTCCTCTTCTACCTCACTTTCCATACTTCAGAGAGAGTAATCTGCCTAAAATACCAATAAGATCTTATTGCTTCCATATTTAAAAATAATTAATACTCTGTTATTTCTAGGTGCTTTGAGTTTACGAAGAAGGAAACATACATGATTCTTGTTTTTAAGGAGGTTGAAGTATAAATTAGAGTGGCGATGGAAAGAAAATAACTAAAGTTTTTTGATACCAACAACAGAAACTGACTCTGGCTAACTTAAGCAAAATTTAAATAATATATATTAAAAGAATAGTAGATCGTTTCCAAAACCAGTAAGAAGTCTGAAAAAGTAGGTTTGGAAAAGAGTCAAGAACCAACGGTAACTAGGCAGCAAAAAATATAGCCAAAGTCACTCCACAGGAGCAGCTGATGTTGGCACTACTACCTCTGGCCACTGACTCTACCGTGTTAAAGAATAATCTTTACCTGTCCACTTTTCTTTGCATCATTCCCTTAAAATTCAAAATCCCAGAAGGAACCATTCAATTAGAGAAGTCCAAGTCATGCATTCATGACTACATGCCACAGAGGAAGGAGTGGGAGTATCTGGTTACTTCAAAATCCACGAAGGAGATGGAACCCTAATTCCCACCAAGACTCACACAATGGAAGATTCTCTCAGAATAGAAAGATGGTTTAGAGAGTAAGCAGCTCCCAAAAGTGACAACTATATATAAATATATGCAAGTTTACAATTCTTTTTTTTTTTGCTTTTACAAATTTATTCTTATAAACTAAACATGTACATAAAATCATTGACAAGAATGTTTGTCACCGTTTTCATTTTTTTTTCTTTTTTTTATTATTATACTTTAAGTTTTAGGGTACATGTGCACAATGTGCAGGTTTGTTACATATGTATCCATGTGCCATGTTGGTGTGCTGCACCCATTAACTCGTCATTTAGCATTAGATATATCTCCTAATGCTGTCCTTCCCCACTCCCCCCACCCCACAACAGTCCCCGCAGTGTGATGTTCCCCTTCCTGTGTCCATGTGTTCTCATTGTTCAATTCCCACCTATGAATGAGAACATGCGGTGTTTGGTTTTTTGTCCTTGCAAAACTTTACTGAGAATGATGGTTTCCAGTTTCATCCATGTCCCTACAAAGGACATGAACTCATCATTTTTTATGGCTGCATAGTATTCCATGGTGTATATGTGCCACATTTTCTTAATCCAGTCTATTGTTGTTGGACATTTGGGTTGGTTCCAAGTCTTTGCTATTGTGAATAGTGCCGCAATAAACATACGTGTGCATGTGTCTTTATAGCAGCATGATTTATAGTCCTTTGGGTATATACCCAGTAATGGGATGGCTGGGTCAAATGGTATTTCTAGTTCTAGATCCCTGAGGAATCGCCACACTGACTTCCACGATGGTTGAACTAGTTTACAGTCCCACCAACAGTGTAAAAGTGTTCCTATTTCTCCACATCCTCTCCAGCACCTGTTGTTTCCTGACTTTTTAATGATGGCCATTCTAACTGGTGTGAGATGGTATCTCATTGTGGTTTTGGTTTGCATTTCTCTGATGGCCTGTGATGATGAGCATTTTTTCATGTGTTTTTTGGCTGCATAAATGTCTTCTTTTGAGAAGTGTCTGTTCATGTCCTTTGCCCACTTTTTGATGGGGTTGTTTGTTTTTTTTCTTGTAAATTTGTTTGAGTTCTTTGTAGATTCTGGATATTAGCCCTTTGTCAGATTAGTAGGTTGCAAAAATTTTCTCCCATTCTGTAGGTTGCCTGTTCACTCTGATGGTAGTTTCTTTTGCTGTGCAGAAGCTCATTAGTTTAACTAGATCCCATTTGTCAATTTTGGCTTTTGTTGCCATTGCTTTTGGTGTTTTAGACATGAAGTCCTCGTCCATGCCTATGTCCTGAATGGTATTGCCTAGGTTTTCTTGTAGGATTTTTATGGTTTTAGGTCTAACATTTAAGTCTTTAATCCATCTTGAATTAATTTTTGTATAAGGTGTAAGGAAGGGATCCAGTTTCAGCTTTCTACATATGGCTAGCCAGTTTTCCCAGCACCATTTATTAAATAGGGAATCCTTTCCCCATTTCTTGTTTTTGTCAGGTTTGTCAAAGATCAGATAGTTGTAGACGTGTGGCATTATTTCTGAGGGCTCTGTTCTATACTACAAGGCTACAGTAACCAAAACAGCATGGTACTGGTACCAAAACAGAGACATAGATCAATGGAACAGAGCAAGTTTACAATTCTTTATCTAAAAGCCTTGGGAAAAGATGTATTTGTGAATTCATAAATTTTCAAACTCAGAAGAGTAACAAGGTTGATATACCATATATTAAGTAATACAATGAGTGGGATTTGGGGCAGTATCCCATAATTAAATACATTTATATTTCTTAATTGAAATATATTACTATTAACACTAAACTTGGATAAATAAAGACTAGAAAGAGCCTTACATCAGTTCAAGTTAGGTTTCACTACCAAATAATTTCAGGTCAGACCAGACTTTTTAATGAATTATGAAAAAAATTTCTATTTTCATGACTTTGGGAATTTAAACATTATAAGAAAGAGTCGATTGTCTTATTTGTGTTAAGCAACATAAATATTAATCAAAGTTTCTCAGATAAAGGACACAATTATTCTGAAGAGATCAAGGAACAATCATCCTAGTCTATCTTAAAAGATTACTAGGATTTGAATGGACCTGAATGTGAGGAAGGACATAAACTCTGGAAGGCATAGCATGAGGAAACACTCTTGGATGGGAAAAAAAGAAAATATGTGAAGGATAGCTTAGATGAAAGTTTTAGGGTCTGTGAAGGGGAAGGGCAGGACATAACCTTGAAAGGTTGAGAACTAGATTAAGGGAGTTCTCCAACCAAGAGGGAGTCATTGAAAGGTTTTGAATATAAAATTATAAAATCAGAGCTATGCTTTGTATAGATTAATCTAGTTGTACTGTGTCAGTTTCAAACCATCTATATAGATAAATTCTATCTGGTCTCACAGGAGGTGTTTATGCAATTGAAATCCATTTTCTCTTGTCCTTGTCTCAGTAAAGATAAACAGCTGCTCAACACCAGCAAGTCAATATTACTACACTTGCAGAACATTCCTACTCAATTGCCTACTAAGAAGTATTGAAAAATTGTCAGAAGACTTGTGAAGATCTAGGATACTAATGTAAGATAAACCATAAATACACAATGTAATGCAGAATACTGAAATTAAATGTTAATATTTAGTCACTTCTTCAATTGTTGCTTGTTTCTTTTAATGATCTAATATCAGTATGCCAGATGTTGATCATAATAATGAGTTAATTACAACTATTCCACTGTGAGGGAAATAGTCAAAGAAAACATAAGTTCCAACAAACATTTGTTGAACATTCAATGGAGCCAGACATTATCCTAGGCAATTTCTGTACATGATACTCAGGTCAGGAGTGAACTATTTCTTGGACATACACCAGTACAGTAACCTCTCTCCCCTCTCTCTTCACCCCAAATTCCACCCTCCTTTCTTGGTTGCAGAATAAAACCTCCATATTTGGCACTTATTTGTTCTTAGGAACAGGAACTGGTAGTTTTCTTCATTTTCAAAGTATCTCTAGTCTCAGCTACAGGAATCAGAATGACTATATATCAAAGAGCATTGGCTGCTCCAGTTGTTTAGCAGCAAAAAGCACAAAAGAAATGCAGCCTCAGCATGTTTGATGTTATTATCCCATTATAACCCACTAAGTGTGAGCTACAAAAATCTCATAATTGTCTCCACTTCCACCACTGCATTTGGCTCTGTAGTACTGTCCTCCCCACAAGCTGTTACCTGCAGACTCTACCATGACACATATTTGCCAGTTATGGTTGTGCTTAAACTGTAGAATAATTTTGCTCTGTGGGCTAGAATATTTCCAATATTTCCAGGAGTTAAGGGTCTTCAGAATGAGTTATTTTAGAACTGATTATTGTTCACTTGTTTCACTAATATCATTACAAAACTATATAGTACAGCTCTTCAAATCTCATAATCCCTCCCCAACAAACAACTCATTCTCCAAAGTGATTCCCCTTTAACTGGGAAAAACATTTTGTCTAAATATTCTTAAAATTGCCTCGTTGTGTTAAAGAGATTTTTAAACAATGGATTCATAACTAGAAAGACAATGTGAAACAATGCAGCAATTTTGAACTTTATTCTCCCATGCCACATGAAACCAAAAAGGTGAATATACTTACAACACTCCCCTGAGAGAGTTCCGGTGCACTAGTCATGATTGCATCCTGTTTTCTTTCATCAGGAAAGCAAATAAGATTTTAATGGACTGATAGCAACCACATATTCTCCTGGTTTTCCTTCTGTTCCACTAAGTGTCACTTTTTGGCTCTTCCTTCACAACCTGACTTCAAAAGAGTGGAGAACTTTGTGATTCGGTCTGGTGACATCTCTTCTCATTCTGTACTCTTGTTAGGCACTTCCCTAGATATCTTAAGATCGATTTAATATCTATATGATGATGACTCCAAAAATTTCTATTTCTAAGGCAAATCTCTCCTCCGATCTCCAGAAATCTATTTGTCCCTCTGTCTATTTGATACCCCTTCTTTGATGTTTCAAAGGCATTTCAAATTCAACTTTTCTGCATAATTTTTCTTCAGCAGCTGAGTCCTCTTTCAACAGATCATGCTTCAGTGAATAGTTTCACCATCCATCCAGTCTTGTATGTCAGAATCCTAGAAGTCACCTATAAACCTACTTCTCACTTAACATCTATAGCTAATGTATTCCCAAATCCTGTTAATGTCCTTAATCTATTTTTGTATTTTTCCCTTTCTACAGCTATCCTTCTAGTCTAGGCCATCATCCCATTTCACCTAGACTACCATAATTTATTTTCTGCACAGTAGACATCAAATATAATATGAATAGTGTCTTCGGAGTTAGGAGTTGCTCAACTCAGCAGTTCTCAAGCTACTTGAGAGAAAGTAAGGTCAGGGGATCATGGTCAGAAGTCAGTTACTAGAATTGTAGTTGAAGAGATGCACAACTTTAAGCAGATTAATATGAAAGACATACATTTCTCTGTAGAACAGTCTAAGATCACAGGTAATAAGGAAATGTTAGTAAAGGCCTTAAGAGTCAGGATTCAGGAGCTGGGAAGACTAGGTTCATTTTCTGAATCCGTTCCTGCTTCCATGACACTTACAACAATCCTGCATCTACCTGTGAGAATGAAACTTGGCCATCTTAAAAACTCACTACACTGACCTAGCACCTGGCATATAATTTGTTTTCCACAAAGGTCAGCTCTGCCTCCTAGATTGTTTCAGCTCTGTCTGCTAAATCCAATTCTCTTGAAGAGGGAAAGGGGTAGACAGGGAGATGCCAATGAAGGCAGGGATAAAGAAAAAAGAGGTGCAATACTAGAAAAAAGACAAATAAGATGGTCTTATACAATGAGAAATTATTGAACCTATAGCTACCTCTGTTCTCTTGCAAAATCACAAAATCAATTTCGTCATATATTTCTAACTGGACATGAGCCTATAGCAAAATAATAATATGTCTCATCTTTTCCACTCTCCCCTTCCTTATTCCCTTCTGACCACACCATCTTTTTGCTGTTATTGAAATATACCAGGTTTTCCTCAGCCTTAATGATTTATACTTGGTGTTGTCTCTGCTTGGACCCATCTTCTCCCAGATATCCTCACCACTATCTCCCTCACTTCCTTCAGGTCACTTCGCTGACAATATTTAATCTGAAGTCTTTCTTGACTTCTCTCGCTTGCACATACTATCCCCCTTCTTGTCTGTGTCTCACCAGCAAAACATGAAAGCCACCAGAATAAGGTCTTCCCTTTTTTTGCTGTGGTATCCACAATATTTTAGAATAATGTCTGACTTACAGTAGGTGCTCAGTAAATATTTTTTATATGAAAATAATGAGAAAATAATCTGATGCAACCTAGTGATGAAATATCCTAGTGAAAATTCTTCTATTAATTACTAACAAATGCTAACAAAGAAAGCTTACTTACTTAAGAAACATCAGTCTGGTTGGATAGAATCCAAGAACTGTGACAATCTCTGCCAACACCCGCTCAGAACCTTCTTTGCCCCATCCATCTGCTAAGTGTTTCTATTCATGGATTTGCCTTGCGGCTTTGTTTTCAGTCCCATCTAAACTTTTTCTTCCCCAAAGGAAGAAGCATAATCTCAGTGTCTGGTACATGTTTAGCCTTTTCCTGTTCAAGACTTGGTGTCATTTCTTTTCTCAGGCATTCTGAGCCACAGTCCCACCTCTTCGACGGTTTTCCTACAGGCCAGGCCTTGTGCCCTACTCACCAAATTGCTTATCTGAAAGAGATTCAGATTTTCTACAGACTGAGTTAAGTCCCTGCTTCATACTGGGAATGTATGGATGAGCTAAGTTGTATGTGGGCAGTACAACTGTGGGAACTAGTTTTCAAGCTACTTTTAGGAGCTGTTTGAGTAGTATGCTTATGACAGTTAGCAGCATAAGATTGTATTCATCTTCTCTAAACCCTAGATAAAAATACTAAGAACTCAGATTTTCAGAATTTAAAAATAAAAATGTGTACTTACTTATATAGAACCAAAATAAAACACTAATTATTCTACTGCAATTATATTGGACATTTTTCTCTGAAGGTTTTGCAGAATTTTACAAATATGGCTAAATCAGTGTAGCACAGAAAATAACAGAAAATGCAACTCTCATGCAGTAATTTAGTGACTGTAGAAGGTCCATAAAACATATTTTTAAAAACCCAAATATATGACAATTAAACAACTCACTTAAATAACAGGTGAAGAATGAATAAATCACAAGGAAAATTAGAAAATATTTTGAACTGAATAACAATAATAATATAACATATAAATTGTGGAAGGTAGATAAAGCAATGCTTATAGGAAAATTTATAGCTTTCAATGCTCGTAAAAGAAAAAAGCCTCCATCCCTAAAAGCTAGACTAAGAAGAGCAAACATAATCTTGAATCCTAAATAAGTAAAAGGAAATAAATAACGAAGATAAAAGCAAATATCCACGGAATAGAAAACAAACATTACAAAATATAAACAAAGCCAAAATTTGATTCTTTGACAAGTTCAACAGAAGCAATAAACCCCCAGCTAGACTGGTCAAGGAGAATCACGACTACCAATATCAGTAATTAAAAATGTGTAATCACTGTAAATCTTATAGACATCAAAGGTATAGTAAGGGATATTATGAATAATGTTATGACAACAAACATTGTTTGTTTCGACTTTCTATTTCACTTTTTGTCAGTTTTGATAAGTTGTGTTTTTCAACTGAAAAATATAAAATAGCTGGGTCAAATGGTATTTCTAGTTCTAGATCCTTGAGGAATCGCCACACTGTCTTCCACAATGGTTGAACTAGTTTACAGTCCCACCAACAGTGTAAAAGTGTTCCTATTTCTCCACATCCTCTCCAGCACCTGTTGTTTCCTGACTTTTTAATGATGGCCATTCTAACTGGTGGGAGATGGTATCTCATTGTGGTTTTGATTTGCAGTTCTCTGATGGCCAGTGATGATGAGCATTTTTTCATGTGTCTGTTGGCTGCATAAATGTCTTCTTTTGAGAAGTGTCTGTTCATATCCTTCGCCCACTTGTTGATGGGGTTGTTTGTTTTTTTCTTCTAAATTTGTTTGAGTTCTTTGTAGATTCTGGATATTAGCCCTTTGTCAGATGAGTAGGTTGTAAAAATTTTCTCCCATTCTGTAGGTTGCCTGTCCACTCTGATGGTAGTTTCTTTTGCTGTGCAGAAGCTCTTTAGTTTAATTAGATCCCATTTGTCAATTTTGGCTTTTGTTGCCATTGCTTTTGGTGTTTTAGACATAAAGTGCTTGCCCATGCCTATGTCCTGAATGGTATTGCCTAGGTTTTCTTCTAGGGTTTTTATGGTTTCAGGTCTAACATTTAAGTCTTTAATCCATCTTGAATTAATTTTTGTATAAGGTGTAAGGAAGGGATCCAGTTTCAGCTTTCTGCAAATGGCTAGCCAGTTTTCCCAGCACCATTTATTAAATAGGGAATCTTTTCCCCATTTCTTGTTTTTGTCAGGTTTGTCAAAGATCAGATAGTTGTAGATATGTGGCATTATTCCTGAGGGCTCTGTTGTGTTCCATTGGTCTATATCTCTGTTTTGGTACCAGTACCATGCTGTTTTGGTTACTGTAGCCTTGTAGTATAGTTTGAAGTCAGGTAGCATGATGCCTCCAGCTTTGTTCTTTTGGCTTAGGATTGACTTGGCAATGTGGGCTCTTTTTTGGTTCCATATGAACTTTAAAGTAGTTTTTTCCAATTCTGTGAAGAAAGTCATTGGTAGCTTGATGGGGATGGCATTGAATCTATAAATTACCTTGGGCAGTATGGCCATTTTCATGATATTGATTTTTTTCTACCCATGAGCATGGAATGTTCTTCCATTTGTTTGTATCCTCTTTTATTTCATTGAGTAGTGGTTTGTAGTTCTCCTTGAAGAGGTCCTTCACGTCCCTTGTAAGTTGGATTCCTAAGTATTTTATTCTCTTTGAAGCAATTGTGAATAGGAGTTCACTCACTTTCACACTGTTGGTGGGACTGTAAACTAGTTCAACCATTGTGGAAGTCAGTGAGGCGATTCCTCAGGGATCTAGAACTAGAAATACCATTTGACCCAGCCATCCCAGTACTGGGTATATACCCAAAGGACTATAAAACATGCTGCTATAAAGACACATGCACAAGTATGTTTATTGCGGCACTATTCACAATAGCAAAGACTTGGAACCAAGCCAAATATCCAACAATGATAGACTGGATTAAGAAAATGTGGCACATATACACCATGGAATACTATGCAGCCATAAAAAAATGATGAGTTCATGTCCTTTGTAGGGACATGGATGAAGCTGGAAACCATCATTCTCAGCAAACTATTGCAAGGACAAAAATCCAAACACCGCATGTTCTCACTCATAGGTGGGAATTCAACAATGAGAACACTTGGACACAGGAAGGGGAACATCACACACCAGGGCCTGTTGTGGGGTGGGGGGAGGGGGAAGGGATAGCATTAGGAGATATACCTAATGTTAAATGACGAGTTAATGGGTGCAGCACACCAACATGGCACATGTATACATATGTAACAAACCTGCACGTTGTGCACATGTACCCTAAAACTGAAAGTATAATAATAAAAAAAAAACTCGGTTCATATTTAGATGACGCATTTTCTTCAACTGAACAAGAGTCCACAGTTACAAATGCAAACAGAAAGGGCACATCTGCGAAAAACAAGCCTCTTAAGCTGGAAGAATGAATAATGATGATGTGTGGGCTGTGCTTTCTATACAGCAAACTCTGGGAAGACCTTTCTGTGAACAGCTATCTGATAACAATTGAAGAGGCTTTGTGCTCCCACCCACCTCCCACTCTCTTTTGTATCAGTAACTCCGCAGGGGAAAAGGAGATTGGTACTTAAGATTCCTTGGTCATTAGAAACTCAGGTATCGATTCAGAATCACAGAATTTGCAGGTATTCTTTTTTTCATCACTTATAGTTTTGAGTATGGAGTAAATGCTTGAGTGTTTTCTTTGGGGATGTGAAAGTTGTTTCTACTTTGAGTCTTAAATCCCCAATAGAGGCTTCTAGATAATGAACCAGCTACTTAAATGAAATACTGGTTCAATTAGGATTTAATTAAAGTTTACAGTTATGAAACAATTCCATTTTCATTATAGAAATTATATGTGGGATTTCCCATTTTTATTTTGCATACATTTCTATCATTCTAGAAAATGTATAAATTTGCTTCTAATTTGAAAAAATATATATGAAATATATCTTAAGGAAATCGAATTTGTCATTTAATAAAAAACTGCCCCAAAAGAAAACATAGTGCTTTTATAGTTTTACCAGTTAATTTATCAAACATTTAAGGAGGAAATAAAATGAATCTTAAAGAAATGTTTTCAGAAAATAGAATAAGAGGGACCAATTCACAACTCATTTTATTATGCCTAGACTAAAGGCGCAACCTGAGAAATTCATTATAAGCTGGGCACGGTGGCTCACACCTGTAATCCCAGCATGATGCAAAGCTGAGGCAGGAGGATCACTTGAGCTCAGGTGTTCAAGACCAGCCTGGGCAACATGGAGAAACCTCATCTCTATTAAAAATACAAAAAAAAAATATCTGGGTGTGGTGGCACATGCCTATAGTCCCAGCTACTGGGGAGGCTGAGATAGGAGGATGGTTTGAGGCCAGGAGGCAGAAGTTGCAGTGAGCTGAGATGGTGCCACTGCACTACAGCCTAGGCAACAGAGCCAGATCCTGTTTCATAAATAAATAAATTCATTACAAAAAAAGAAACCAAGAGACCAATATCTCTCATAAATACAAAACCCTTAACACAATTAACACAATTTGAGCAAATAGAATTCAGAAAAAGAAAAATATACTGTAACCACATATCATTTATCCCAAGAACATAGGATTGATTTAATTTTTAAAGGTCAATGTAATTTTCTGTAGTTGTTAAATAAAGGAGAACCAGCATTTGATAAATTTCAACACCCATTCATCGAAAAGAACCTTCAGAAAACTGGGTATAGAAAGAAACTCTCTTAGTCAGATAAGAGTCATTTACAAAAATACCTAGAGCCAATATTATATTTAATGGTGCAATATTGAATGAATTCCCCTTTCAAACAAGGAAAGAATGACTTCTTTTACCACATCTATTCAGCACTTTACTGAAAGTAAATGAGGAAAGAAAAAAAATGGAAGTCATGAAGATCAGCAAGAAGGAAACACCAAAATTAGGGAAGGAGAAAGGAAATAGACAGCCTGCCTGTCTGGGTGACATGGTTTGGATTTGTGTCCCCATCCAAATTGTAGTCCCCCGTGCTGGAGGAGGGGCCTGGTGGGAAATCACTGGATCACGGAGACTGACTTCCCCTTGCTATTCACCTGACAGTGAGTGAGTTCTCATGAGATCTCGTTGTTTAAAAGTGTGTGGCACCTTCCCCCACCTTCCTTTTTCTTCAGCCATGTAAGAGGTGCCTGCTTTCCCTTTGCCTTCCACCACGATTGTAAGTTTCCTGAGGTCTCCCCAGTCATGCTTCCTGTACAGCCTGTGGAATTGTGAGTCAATTAAACCTCTTTTCTTTATAAATTACGTCTCAGGTAGTTCTTTATAGCAATGTGAGAATGGCTAATACACTGGGAACTCCTGAGAGCCAGAAGTGACTTTCCAATGTAGGGAAAGGGTGAGTGAGAGACTCCCAGCAGCCAACATCCCCATCATGGAATTGTGCAACCCTGGTTATGGGTTGCCTCTTGACGTTCCCAACCTGGAAACTAACGTAGAGAGCTGCCATGAGACTGTGGGATGGACAAGCACCAGATAGGGAGCTTGCATTGGGTTCTACACCCTTTCTGAGACCTAAGTGGCTAAAGAAAGGTGCTATTTTCAAACCCATCCTTTGGCAGACTGCACGCTTTCCTGGGGGCCAGCGGTGCTGGGACTAAGCCATTAGGGAAATTGGACTGTCACTGCTGGTACTGGAGAGTAAGCTAGAAGCAGTCCCATAGCTGGAACTGGCCCTAAGAAGCAAGCAAAGCATGTACTACAGCTGCCAATCCCAGGAAGTTAATGTTTTTGGGACAGAGACTAGAACATGAGTGAGGTTTTGCTGCTAGGAATTGGTCACTACTAGGGTGACAGCTCCTGCAGCAAGGTTGGGGGCACTTCTAATCCTTGGGAGCAAGCCCCATCAAAACCAGGGTGGGAAAGGGACACGCATTCCCCACCTGCTAGCCTACACTGTGGCCACTAAGAATGGCCACATCCTCTTCAGTGACAGGGTGTCAGAATGGCTGCTACTGCTTCTCATTCAAGCACTCCATTTGTGACCTGAGGATTGCCCAGCCCCGGCCCATCATGGATGGTCCCTGCTTTTAGCATTGGGTGATCAGAGCACAAGCCCACGCAGCCTAAGTCTGTCCCCCTACCCCCAAGGCATAGCACATATGTCAGAGTCCTGGGGATTTCCCAAATCAATCCACCACCTTGAGCATCTGAGCACTCCTCCTGAGAGCCTGAGGTTGAGCCTAAACTCCTAGCTGCTACCACCTCAGCTGGCACCTGCCTGCAAGTGCCACTTGCGGGCCTGGAGACTGGCCCAACCAGCCCATTTCAACCACCACCAACCTAAACACACTGTGCTCTGGACCCACAGAATCGTCCTGCCACTGCTACTTCCATTGCTCATGCAA
Organism: Nomascus leucogenys; assembly: GCF_006542625.1. NCBI lineage: Eukaryota > Metazoa > Chordata > Mammalia > Primates > Hylobatidae > Nomascus > Nomascus leucogenys. The sequence goes on from NC_044406.1 coordinate 124,056,285, forward strand.
TGCTGGCTGCCCAGGGCCTGAGAATTTGCTCACCTGCCTGGTCCACCACTGCCACTACCACCATCTGAGCAAGCAACCTGGAAGCTTAACAATCAGCTTGCCAGTAACTGCTAATACAGGTGCAAGTAGACATTGCCCTGAGGCACAAAGATAGGAATGCTCAGCCCTGGATAAAGAGATCGATCCAGCAAGATGATATAATAATTCTAAATATATATGCACCCAACAATGGAGAACCCAGATTGATAAAGCAAATACAATCAGATCTAAAGAAAAAGACAGACCGTAAGATAGTAATAGTCAGGGACTTCAACACCCCATACTCAGCCTTAGACAAACTGTCTAGACAGAAAATCGACAAAGAAACATTGGCCTTAAACTGGGCTTTAGACCAAATGGACCTAAGAGAAATTTATAGAAGATACTATCCAACAATTGCAGAATACACAATCTTGTCATCAGCACATAAAATATTCTCCAGGATAAGTCATATTTTAGGCCACAAAACAAGTCTTAACAAATTATTTAAAAATTGAAATCATATCAAGTGTCTTCTTAGACCACAATGGACACAACATAACTAAAACATATATGATTAATATATGTTCATGGATTGGAGAAATTATTATCATTAAAATGACCATATTTCCCAAAGCAATCTACAGATTCAATGCAAATGGTAGCAACATACCAACATTATTTTTCACCGAATTAGACAAAAGCAATCCAAAATTCATATGGAACCAAAAATTATTCTAAATAGCCAAAGTAACCACAAGCAAAAAGAACAAAACTGCAGGCATAACATTACCTGACTTCAAAACGTGTTACAAACTATAGTAAGCAAAATAGCATGGTATTGGTGTATAAAATAGACACACTGACCAATGGAACAAAATGGAGAACCCAGAAAGAAAGCCACACATTTAGAGTCAACTGAACTTCAACAAAACTGACCAGAACTTTCATTGGGAAAAGGATACCCAATTCAATAAATAGTGCTTGAAAATTTTGATAGCCAGATGCAGAAGATTGAAATTGGACTCACATCTTTTATCATATACCAAAAACCAGCTCCAAATTGATTAAAGACTGAAATGTAAGACCCAAAATTATCAAATTACTAGAAGAAAACCCAGGGAAAACTCTCCTGTATGTTGATATAGGCAAATAATTTATTACTAAGATCTTAAAAGCACAGAAAACAAAAACAGACAAATGGAACTAACTATATTAAACTGAAAAGCCTGTACACAGCAAAGGAAATAAGCAACAGAGTGAAGAGACAACCCACTGAATGGGAAAAAAAAATTGGCTAACTATTCATCCAACATGGGACTAATATCCAGAATAACCAAGGAACTCAAACACCTCAAGAGGATGAAAATAAATAATCTCATTTAAAAGTAGGCAAAATACATAATAGACATTTCTCCAAAGGAAATACACAAATAGCCAACAGGTGTATGAAAAACATGCTCAATATCACTATCGTCAGATAAATGCAAATCCAAAACACAGTAAGAATATCATCTTACCCTAGTCAGAATGGCTACTATTAAAAAGACAAAAATAAAAGTTGTTGGCGAGGATGTGGAGAAAAGGAAACTCTTACACACTGTTGGTGGAAATACAAACCATTACAACGACTATGGAAATCAGTATGGAGATTTCTCAAAAAAACTAAAAATAGAATTACCATTCAATCCAGCAATCCTACTACTGGGTATCTATCCAAAGGAAAAGAAATCTGGATACCTACATTCCTATGTTCATTGCAGCACGATTCACACTAGCAAAGATGTGGAATCAACCTAAGTGTTTATCAATGGATGAATGGATAAAGAAAATATACTGTATACTATTCACAATAGCAAAGACATGGTATCAACTCAAATGCCCATCAATGATAGACTGGATAAAGAAAATGTGGTGCATATACACCATAGAATACTATTCAGTCATAAAAAAGGAACAAGGTCATGTCTTTTGCATGATCATGCATTTTGCATGATCCATGACATGGTTGGAGCTGGAAACCATTATCCTCAGCAAACTGGAACAGAAAAGCAAACACTGCATTTCCTTGCCTATAAGTGGGAGCTGAACAATGAGAATACATGGACACAAGGAGGGGAACAACACACACTATGGCCTGTCAGGGCAGGGAGATGTGGAGGAAGGGAGAGCATCAGGATAAATAGCTAATGCATGCAGGCTTAATACCTAGGTGATGGGTTTATAGGCGCACCAAACCATCATGACACACATTTACCTATGTAGCAAACCTGCACATCCTGCACATGTATCCTGGAATTTAAAATTAAAAAAAAAAGAAAATGTGCTGTGTATACACAATGGAATGCTATTCAGCCTTAAAAACATGAACTCATATCATTTGCAGCAACATGAATGAAACTGGAGATCATTATCTTAAGTGAAATAAGCCACATATAAAAAGACAAACATCATGCGTTCTTGTTTCTATGTGAGAGCTGAGAAATTTGATCACATTAGATAGTGGAAAGGTAGATAATAGAGACTAGGATAGGTGAATTGAGAGGAAGAAGGAGGATGAAGAGAAATGAGTCAAAGGGTACAGTAAGATAGAAGGATAAATTCAATATTTGATGGCAGAGTAGGGCGACTATACTTAAAAAAGTATATTATACTCAGGTAACAAACACTCAAAATACCCTGACTTGATCACTATGCTTTACATATGTGTAACAAAATTTCTCATGTACCCCATAAATTTGTATACATTTTTTAAAAATCAGTAAGGAAGAAGCAAGTCTTTTTGTTTTTAGGTCCCATGAAAGTATATGTAGAAAATTATAAAGAATCTACCACTAAAATTACTATAATATGTATGTCATTTTATCAAGGTAGCAGGATATAAATTAATATAAAAATCAATTATGTTTTCATATTTTACTGTTGAAAAATAAAAAATAGAACTCACAATAGGAACAAAAACCTATTACTGGAAATAAATCTAATGACAGATGTGCAAGACCTCTACATTGAAAACTAAAAACCATTGCTGAGAAAAATTAAGGCCTAAATAAATGGAAACATTTTCATGTTTGTGAATTGGAAGACAACATTTTTAAGATGTCAATTATCCTCAAAATTATCTGTAGATTCCATGCAATCTTAAACATAATGCCACCATGCTTTTTTTGTAGAAATTGACTATCTGATTCCCTGAATATATATGGAATTTAAACAACTGACCTAGAATAGTGAAAGTAGTTAGAAAAATAACAACAAATTTGAAGAAATATACCACCTTATTTTTTATTAATTTTTATTTCAGTAGTTTTGGGAGTAGAAGTGGTTTTTGGTTACATGGATGAATCATATAGTGGTGAAGTCTGAGATTTTAGTCCACCAGTCAACACAGTAGTGTACATTGCCCACTATGTGTAATTCTTTTTTTTTTTCTTTTTTTGAGACAGAGTCTTGCTCTGTCGCCCAGGCTGGAGTGCAGTGGCGCAATCTCGGCTCACTGCAAGTTCCGCCTCCCGGGTTCATGCCATTCTCCTGCCTCAGCCTCTCCGAGTAGCTGGGACTACAGGTGCCCGCCACCACGCCTGGCTAATTTTTTGGATTTTTAGTAGAGACGGGGTTTCACCGTGGTCTCGATCTCCTGACCTCGTGATCCGCCCACCTCGGCCTCCCAAAGTGCTGGGATTACAAGCGTGAGCCACCGCACCTGGCCAATGTGTAGTTCTTTATCCTTCATCCCCATCCCACCCTCCCCTTTCTGATACCACTTAATTTTGAGAATTACTGTAGAATTACATTACTCAGGACAGTATGGTACTGGCATAAGGATTAATAGAACAAAGTTCAGAAAAAGACTCACACTTATAACAGTTATTTAATTTTTGGAAAAGTCACTAATGCAATCCAATGTTGAAAGAAATGGCTTTTCAACAAAGTTTTCAGAAATACTGGCTCTCCATATGGAAAAATAATAAAACTCAACCCTCACCTTACATCATAAACAAAAATTAATTTGACATAGATCACTTACATAAATGTAGCATAATGCATGTTGTATATTTATACAATGGAACAAAACTTAATAATAAAAAGGAGAAAACTACTGAAACACAAAACAATATGGAAAATCATAAAAATATTATGCTTAATGAAACAAGCCTTACACAAATGAGTACCTACTGTATGATTCCATTTACATGAAGGTCTAGAACAGGTAAAAGTAATCTACTGTGGAAAAAAATCAGAACATTGCTTCTGATGAGGGTATGGGCACGATTTGACTGGGAATGAAGCACTAGGGAACTTTCTGGAGTAATGGTAATGTTCTACATTTTTATAGAGGTTAGAGTTATATTGCACATTCATTTGTTAACAATCTTCGAATGTTACACTTCAGCTTTGTATGGACTTGAGCTCATAGGTGCTGCTCGGCAAAAGGCGGTCCGACTATAAAATCAATATACCATCCTGGCTAACATGATGAAACCCCTTCTCTACTAAAAATACAAAAAAAAATTATCCAGGTGTGGTGGTGGGTGCCTGTAATCCCAGCTACTTGGGAGGCTGAGGCAGGAGAATGGTGTGAACTGGAAGGTGGAGCTTGCAGCTAGCCAAGATCGCGCCACTGCACTCCAGCCATGGCGACAGAGCGAGACTCCGTCTCAAAAAAAAAAAAAAAAAAAAGGAAAAAAGAAAAAATCAATATAATGTGTATACTGGTGCTATTGTACCTTTCTTCTTACATTTTGTGTTCTTCAAAGATTTCATTACAAAATGTTGGTAAAAATCAAACAAATAGAATATCTATTTATTTTGTCTGTTTGTTTTTTACCAATATTTTGTAATGAAATCTTTGAAGTACACAAAAGGAGGTCTTCAGAAGCCTAAAGATGTACTCTGCCTCTAAGGGAGAAAGGGTTTGAGATGGTAAGGTTTACCTCTCTCATTGCTTTATCTCATCAATAGAAGTGTCTAAGTTGACTGAGAGAAACTTGGGTAGAGAGGATATACAATCCACTTTTTCTTTCCAACTCAGATGATGATAATGAGCTTTCACTACATTCTAATTACTGATTTCTGCCTGGAGGAACATCTTGGCTTTTCCAATTAACAATAATTTAATATGTTATTGCTTATCTTTTGTTCTTTTTTCTTTGAGCTCATCCAATTACTGCATACTGCTTTTTTCTTAGCTCTGAACAGTAGTTTTATTATTTTTCTTATGAGTTTTTTTTTAGATCTTGTCCTAATTATGAAATATTTCCAGTTGTACTTAAAATCATGGTTATATGCTTTGTATTTTTGGCATGCATTAAAAGAGTGGATAAAATATCATCTGTTTGTTACTTGGGGAATAATGTAACTTATAAAATATTGTTTTGAATTTTTTAAACAAATCATTTTCATCTCTTTAAAATATTATCAATACAAGGTATATGCAATTTAGGCTAAATTGCATCTTCTTTGCAAACCAGCGGCTTCATAAATAATTTCCTTTGTTGATTGAATAATCAGTCAGGGAGCCATTCTGTATTTTCCTTCCTTTTACATATTGCGGATCTCAAACCATCTGAGAAGCATAGTGGTTTCACCATATTCCTGAAATATTTTAGAAGAAATCATTCACTGACGTAAAATTTCCCCAGATGACACTCTGTTTTTATTGAGTAATAATAACTATCTGGTAGGCATCATAATTAGTGTCTTCCAAACAGAGCTTGCAGTCTATACCTCATAACTTACTGTATTGCAATGTTCTACAGTTCCGAAATGTAACTATAAAACTTCTTGAAGGCAGAAACTTATATCATGCCTTTGTATGTCTCCATAGTGCCAAGCAAAAAGGTAGAGTTAGAGTAGGATTCCAAAAGTAAACTAACTGATATGTTGTAGTTGCATTTCTCCTTCAGTGCACTGGCTATATTTGTGCTAAATGGGAATACCTGAGGATAAAGTTCAGTAAAATTAATCTTTTTTAATCTAATTGTTCATCTACAATTACACTGAAATTATGCTTGGTCCCTCTGTGTGTTCACAGACAGACTGACTGATCTGCTGATGAGATAAAAAAAGAAAAAACAATTGTAGAATAAACACATCTTTCTAGTCTCTACTAAAAAAATTCTATAGCCCAAAGGCCAAAGTACAACTTTTTTTTTTTTTTGAGACGGAGTCTTGCTGTGTTGCCCAGGCTGGAGTGCACTGGAGTGATCTCGGCTCACTGCAACCTCTGCCTCCCGGGTTCAAGCAATTCTCCCGCCTCAGTCTCCCAAGTCAAAGTACAATTTTTAAGACTACTTTATTAGCAGAACTTATCAGCTTTATTTAACTGATTTCATTCAAGATTTTCTGGTCTAATAGAAGAAATGTAACCTCTGAACCATTTATTATAAGAGTACTATACTTTCAATCAGGTTGTATACTTTGAAAAAGGTTATAGATATTGGTATGTCTCAATTACTTACCAACCCATACTCTCTAAGAGACTGGGGCAGTTTACCTCACTGCAATGAATCATATCCCTGTAGAAATAAATTATTAGAAATGTGTCTGTGAGCATTCTCATTCCATTCAAGTTTGCTAAAAATCTTTTCAGTTGATTTGTGCTTATGTAAGAGAATATGTTCTAAATGTTGATCTAATTTCACCTGTAAAATATGTGGAATAGGCCATGGGTAGCAAAATAAATTCTGAACTTGCAACTGGAAGAACTGTTTCTAGGCTGGAGCATATCACTTATTAGTCAGATAATCTTGGGGGAGTCACTGTACCTCTCTAATGCTTTGACTTCCCCTGTAATGCTGCCTCCCCTCCTACCTCTCAGGGATGTGAGGATTTACATGCTTTGTAAGTGGTTGAACAGGATGCAAATTTAAGGGATGATAGCCATAACTTAACCAAACAAATTTCTAGCTTTAGCTGTTCTTTTATGGCTTGAGCATAAATTTTCCTGGGGGAAATTCTAGTATATAAAAGAATGAAAGTTAAAGTCATAGTGGCTAATGTTTGCCTCTTGCATACAAACATTGTCCAGCTCTCTCTAAAAATGTACCTCTGCTTCCCTCTCTCTGACTTGAATACCTTATATTTCTAACTACTGCTTATGCCATGCAATTCCTCCTCATTTTTTTCAGGCCATTTAAAGTCTAGTTCCTTGATAATGTATCTACACCATGCTGATTTCTTCTTCACTGAACTTCCAGAGATTTTTTGATGGTTCAAATTATTTGATTAAGCCAGCTCCTCCAGCAAGCCTTCCCTGACCACTGCTACCAAGACTGGCTTATGGGCTCCTCCTTTGTGCTCCAGGAGGCCCTTGGGCATATGTCTCTTCCGGCGCCTGTCATACTTAAATGTTTTAAAGAGCATTATGAACTGCATCTGAAATAAAATTGAATTAAATCATATTGTGATCACTTATTTACTCAACAGGAAACTTAAGAAATAATGACATAAATATATTAAAGCCTCCTAGGTTCTTTTTTTGAATTCTGTTCCTCTCCATAACTTTCAGAAAAACCTACTGAATTGATGTACATTATTCCATGTAATTCAATATTATCTAACTACCCATAAATCTAGAACTATAAAATATATAGTATTATTTGGCATGTTGTAAAAATTTTATCTGGAATTACACTGAAGTATCCTTCTGTGGTATATACTTTTACTCAATGTTGTTTGTGAGATACCTCCATGTTGCATCCTTGAGTACATTACAATACTCAGCTTTGAATATACTACACTGCATTCATCTATTCTTCTAACTGATGGTGTGACTTTTCAAAAAATATTTTAAGAGAACTGTACTATGAACATTCTTACACTCGCTTTTTGCCATACATGTCTGCATAGAAGTGGAATTGTTGGGTCTTAAAGTTATGCACATGTTAAGCTTTAATAAATATTGCCAAATCATAAAAATTTACACTCCCAACATCTTGTAGAAGATTTGCACTTGCTCTACACACTCTTCAACACTTAATATAGTTATACTTTTAAAATCTGATGAATCTTGGTCCCACTCCAGATTTACTCTTCATTCTTTTCTGCCCTACTATGTGATCCGAAAGACTGAACTGTATGGAGGCCAGCAAAGGGTTACCTTCTCTTTGGCTTCTATTTGGGTTCATATGGGAAGCAATAGAAGAATATTGAAAAAAGGGAAGAAAGCTATTCTCATTCTTCAGTCCCCTCTCTGTGAAGAATAGATTTTTTTCCCTTCAGTTTCCTTTCTGTGAAGTAACCTCACCAGAGCCTGGAATACTTTCTACATCATTTCTATTGAAGTGACCTTTTTCTTACTAATTTGTAGAAGTTCTTTACATATTCTGAGTACTAATCCTTTTGGGGGAGGATACATGCATTGTAAATATCTTCTCCCAATGTATGACATGTAAAAACATTACATGTTAAAATATTATTATTAAGATTTTTTAAAATTTTATAATGGTTCTATTTATCAAGTCAACCATTTTACAGTGAGTAATTTGTCTTCTTAAATAATAAAATACTGGCAAACCGAATCCAGCAGCACATCAAAAAGCTTATCCACCATTATCAAGTGGGCTTCATCCCTGGGATGAAAGGCTGGTTCAACATACGCAAATCAATAAATGTAATCCAGCATATAAACAGAACCAAAGACAAAAACCACATAATTATCTCAATAGATGCAGAAAAGCCCTTTGACAAAATTCAACAACCCTTCATGCTAAAAACTCTCAATAAATTAGGTATTGATGGGACGTATCTCAAAATAATAAGAGCTATCTATGACAAACCCACAGCCAATATCATACTGAATGGGCAAAAACTGGAAGCATTCCCTTTGAAAACTGGCACAAGACAGGGATGCCCTCTCTCACCACTCCTATTCAACATAGTGTTGGAAGTTCTGGCCAGGGCAATCAGGCAGGAGAAGGAAATAAAGAGTATTCAATTAGGAAAAGAGGAAGTCAAATTGTCCCTGTTTGCAGATGACATGATTGTGTATCTAGAAAACCCCATTGTCTCAGCCCAAAATCTCCTTAACCTAATAAGCAACTTCAGCAAAGTCTCAGGATACAAAATCAATGTACAAAAATCACAAGCATTCTTATACACCAATAACAGACAAACACAGAGCCAAATCATGAGTGAACTCCCATTCACAATTGCTTCAAAGAGAATAAAATACCTAGGAATCCAACTTACAAGGGACGTGAAGGACCTCTTCAAGGAGAACTACAAACCACTGCTCAATGAAATAAAAGAGGACATAAACAAATGGAAGAAGATTCCATGCTCATGGGTTGGAAGAATCAATATCGTGAAAATGGCCATACTGCCCAAGGTAATTTATAGATTCAATGCCATCCCCATCAAGCTACCAATGACTTTCTTCACAGAATTGGAAAAAACTACTTTAAACTTCATATGGAAACAAAAAAGAGCTCGCATTGCCAAGTCAATCCTAAGCCAAAAGAACAAAGCTAGAGGCATCATGCTACCTGACTTCAAACTATACTACAAGGCTACAGTAACCAAAACAGCATGGTACTGGTATCAAAACAGAGATACAGATCAATGGAACAGAATAGAGCCCTCAGAAATAACGCCGCATATCTACAATTATCTGATCTTTGACAAACCTGACAAAAACAAGAAATGGGGAAAGATTCCCTGTTTAATAAATGGTGCTGGGAAAACTGGCTAGCCATATGTAGAAAGCTGAAACTGGATCCCTTCCTTACACCTTATACAAAAATTAATTCAAGATGGATTAAAGACTTAAATGTTAGACGTAAAACCATAAAAATCCTACAAGAAAACCTAGGCAATACCATTCAGGACATAGGCATGGGCAAGGACTTCATGTCTAAAACACCAAAAGCAATGGCAACAAAAGCCAAAATTGACAAATGGGATCTAATTAAACTAAAGAGCTTCTGCACAGCAAAAGAAACTACCATCAGAGTGAACAGGCAACCTACAGAATGGGAGAAAATTTTCGCAACCTACTCATCTGACAAAGGACTAATATCCAGAATCTACAATGAACACAAACAAATTTACAAGAAAAAAACAAACAACCCCATCAAAAAGTGGGTGAAGGACATGAACAGACACTTCACAAAAGAAGACATTTATGCAGCCAAAAAACACATGAAAAAATGCTCATCATCACTGGCCATCAGAGAAATGCAAATCAAAACCACAGTGAGATACCATCTCACACCAGTTAGAATGGTGATCATTAAAAAGTCAGGAAACAACAGGTGCTGGAGAGGATGTGGAGAAATAGGAACACTTTTACACTGTTGGTGGGACTGTAAACTAGTTCAACCATTGTGGAAGTCAGTGTGGCGATTCCTCAGGGATCTAGAACTAGAAATACCATTTGACCCAGCCATCCCATTACTGGGTATATACCCAAAGGACTATAAATCATGCTGCTGTAAAGACACATGCACACGTATGTTTATTTCGGCACTATTCATAATAGCAATGACTTGGAACCAACCCAAATGTCCAACGACGATAGACTAGATTAAGAAAATGTGGCACATATACACCATGGAATACTATGCAGCCATAAAAAATGATGAGTTCATGTCCTTTGTAGGGACCTGGATGAAACTGGAAATCATCATTCTCAGTAAACTATTGCAAGGACAAGAAACCAAACACAACATGTTCTCACTCATAGGTGGGAATTGAACAATGAGAACACACGGACACAAGAAGGGGAACATCACACTCTGGGGACTGTTGTGGGGTCGGGGGAGGGGGGAGGGATAGCATTAGGAGATATACCTAATGCTAAATGACGAGTTAACGGGTGCAGCACACCAACATGGCACATGTATACATATGTAACAAACCTGCACATTGTGCACATGTACCCTAAAACTTAAAGTATAAAAAAAAAAGAAAAGAGTTGAAAGCCAGTTGCAGTGGCACACGCCTGTAGTCCAAGCTACTTGAGAGACTGAGACAGGATGATTGCTTCAGCCCAGGAGTGTGGTGTAGTGCACTATTATCACACCTGTGAATAACCACTGTATTCCAGCTTGGGCAACATAGTGAAACCCTGTCTCTAAAAAAAAAATAAAAAATAAAATAAATAAATAAAAATAAATAAATAAATATTTTCATACTCTAAAGTCATGAAGGTATTTTCTTAAATTTTCTTCTAGAAGATTAATGAAAATTTGGCTTTTAATATTAGACTTTTAATCCACCGAGAATTTACACTCGTATACAGTGTGAAAAAGAAATCCACCTTTACTTAATTTTTAAGGCCATACTGCCTCTGGAGGCTCTAGAAGAGACTCCTTTCTTGTATTTTCCAGCTTCTGGAGGCCACCTGTACTATGTGCATTCCTTGGCTCATGACTCCTTCCTCCATGTCTGAAGCCCACAGCATAGCAACTTCGAACCATTCTCTGCTGAGGTTGTCACATCTTCTCTATTCTGTGGAAGAATCTCTTACTCCCTATTATAAGGGTACTCATAATTACATTTAAGGCCCACATGGTTAATCCAGGTTAATCATCTCATCTCAAGATCTTTAATTTAATCACAACTGTAAAGCCCCCATTACCATAAAATATAACATGCACAGGTTCCAGGGATTAGGATCTGGATGTATTTGGGGGCCATTATTCAGTCTACCACATGCTACATTAGATATGTGAGCTTCTTGAGAGCCTATGGTCTTATCAGGCTCAAAATCTCTAGTGCATCACATATAGCAAACGTTAAGCAATGTTAAGCAAGTGAATGAATACAATTTTGTTTCATTTCCATGGTATTATCATAAATTCCTTCAAGGAAGACTTTGCATCTTTAGCTTTTTATATACCTTACAGTTAGTCTACAACAACACAGATCCCTAGTAAACTCAATATACTTGACACAATATGGTAAAGTATAAAAAGATCAAAAGTCCAGTCCTGGTTGTGTCACTTATTAACAACTAATTTTAGGGCAAATTTATTTTTGCTTATCTAGGAGTATCTTTGTTCATTGACAAAATAGAGAAGAGAGAGTAAGCCTAATTGGTAAGAACCCAAACTTCTCATTCCTCATTCATACAGGGCATTTCTGCTTTTATCTGTTTTATGTAACTACTGAGATCTTTAATACAAAATTTCATTGGTAAAAACAAAGGGTTCTGCTTCTTTAAAAACTTCTGAAAATTATTGTTCTCATCACAGCCCACCACGGGGATCCTGAAGCACAGAGAGGTACATGGCTTTGCCTCTTGAATTTGCTTTCTGAAACCATTGCCTTGAAACCATTCTGTTGAAACCAGTACCTTAAAACCATTGTGTTAAAAAGGCTACTAGGACCATGTCTGTCCTCATCCTGGGGGTTGCCAATATTTCCTCTTGTGCCCACTCAAAGGACAACTGGAGAAGTTCTGAGACACCATGTAAATATATTATTATCAGTGACGCATTTCCTATAGGCAGACTGAGATCCAAATCTGCAGCACAGTTTCAGAAATGCAATACTGCAGCAATCATTTAGGGAGGAAGGACATAGCAGCACTAGTCAATCAGTAGGTTAGGCAACTTACTGTATGCAGTGTGGTAAGGTGTACAAAATGCTCCTTGAAAGCAGGAATGGTGTCTTATTTATATTTCTATGCGCACATTTATGTTTCATAAATGACACAATATCTTCCCCAAAGGAACTTATATCTCAGTATATTATATCATATGCACAACTTTAATCTATTTTCATCAGTAAGACAGCAAAGCTGATTAGATTGACTGTGGGCCAATATTTGCAGTCACTCAGATATGACTTATATTGTCTCTCTCTAAACTTCATCTAGAGCTCACTGTCATAAATCCAGGAAATGGTCAAAAAATTACCAAGGAGGAAGATCTTAGCTTTTCTTGCATGTACTTTCACAGCTTTTCTGAAAAATAAACTTAAAATCACAGCCTCACTTTGTTACATGAAAAATAATCATGTTTATGTATTCTGATCACTATCTGTGTGACCTTAAGTAGTCCCTTCCTAACCCAGTGAGTCATTTTTACCATCTATAAAATGTGAAGACTCAGACTAAATAATCCCCAAATTCCTCTTCAGATTCAAAGGTCTATGATCTATGGTTACGTGAATAAATACATCACTTTAACCCACTGAATTGGTTTTCTTAGGTGTCTTTACTATTAAATAACTATTTATTAAATGCTTGCCAGGTACAAATACTTCACTCAGAAAGAGTAAAAAAGGAGAATAAAAAATGTTGATTCTGTTACTGATAAACAATTATATTCATTGACACAAATTGTGACTTCTGGAAATTTTTTTAACTCCACCAAGAGTAACCATGGCAACATAGGTTAAATTGACTATTGCCCTATAGTAAAGTGTGAAAGTCTTAAATTCTTCCCTTGAAGCAACAATATGGAAGTAAGAAATGTGTCTCTTATTTCTGAAGCTGAATTAGTTGAAATAAATGCAGTAAGCTGAGTAATTTCAATGGGCTTTTCAGAAATTCTGTGACAGGTCATTTAAGGGTTGAAGAGCAATCTAACTGCCACCAACAAAATAAGATTACCATTTATTAATGTCCCATTCTGTCCACACAACTTAAAACCAATAGTCTGGGTTCTTGAAGAATGTGATAATGAAGTATTAATATTGTAATTTTTGTTATGAAAGAGAAGTCTGGTCAATTTTCTAAACGATTAAAATCAGGAAATAATTTTTAAAATTGCATCAATATTATAAGAAAAGGTGGATGAAAAAAATCACATGACATGTGGAAAAGATGAAAAATAAACCAGTGCACGATGAAACATAATTTTTAAAAGGTTGAATAATTTAGAAATACCACTCAAGTAAATCACTTGGGTATTTTATCTTAATTCATGTTTATGTTATAGTGACCCATTTTTTCACTACAAGCTATATATTGACAGTATTTGTCAACATGTTAAATTGCCTCCCAGATAAAGACAATTGAATATTTTTTAATTCCTCAACATGACGTTAGGAGCAATGCCCACACATGTCGTGTCCCTAATCTTTCTTTAGCTACTCTCACTTTCAGCTCCAGTTTTACCAAAAAGATCCAAGGAGATAGAAGTCATCTTCTTTGAGTTCCCTCAAAGTCTTTCCTTTCCATGTCTAAAGTCCTTTCTCTGTGCTCTCATTCTCTAATTTTCCTTTTGCATTTTAGAGAGAAATGTCTCCCATGGTTTTAAATCTAAAAAATTCATTCCTACTACTCCTTTAATCCCATTACTCTCCTCTGGTTCTTTCTCTCAAGCATATTCATCTCTATTTTTTTTTATCCACTTTCTTCACTTCCATTTCTAGTATCTACCTTTCAATCTAGGATCCAAATCAAACGTTACCAACTTCTGGGTGGATATTTTTAGGCAAATATTCCTTAGAGTCCTTAAATTTAGTGTTTTTAAAAAATAAAACTCACTATTGCCTTGTAAACTCCTATGCAACATGCTGCCTCTCTTGATTCCTCATTTTGTGTAACAGTACTACCCAGTTACTCTGTATCCTCTTGTATCACATTTTGAACCATTCTCCCGGTAATCCTCTATATCCAGGTAGTCATCAAGCCCTGTTGATTGTAAGCCTACAATATTGATGACATCTGTCCTCTGCTTTGTGGTCAAGTTAACCTAATTCAAGTCTTCATTCTTTCTTTCCTAAGATTACTACCAAAGTCTCCTAAGTCGTCTTTTTCTATTCTCATTCCCCTTCATTCCATCCTTCATACCACCACTAAAGTCTCTTAATATATAGCTCTAATCGTGTCATGCATCTGTTCAAACACCTTTACTAAATCCACAGTATAAAACATAAACTAGTTAACATGTTATTCCATATCCTCAGCAATGTGGGATGATGTTCCTATAAAATTTGCTTCTTAGATATACTTAACTGCTTTCTGTTCTAGACATGATCCTAGTACATTTCAGTCTTTGCAGACCTTGCCTTCGGTATTGGCAGTCTTGTTCTCATGTATCTGTACCAAAATTCAAGATTAGTTCAACTTTCAACTCCTCTATGAAGACTTTTATCTCTCTGTTTGAAATCAGTCTTTCCTGTTCTGTTTTTCCTTCACTCTCTACTTGTTCTTATCATGCTTTCCTTATAGCTGTTATATTCCTACAAATTCTGACATAATATAGGCACTTGTATGTTTGAAGTGAATTGAATCAATACATAATTGGTATGATACATTGATTATGGTTGTGGTAATGGTATTATATTCTGCCATATGAAATAACTTTTTCTTGGCAATAAATGACTGAATTTAGGTGATTTTCCATAATTTAACCAAACACTTAACTCTATTTTTTTCTACTTATATATTTTTTAGAAAAGAATTTTTATAGTACAGCTGGACTGTAATTTAGCTAGTTTGAGGGCCAGGGTTCTGCTAGTTAGAATAGAGAATGTCAGTTAGACATTCTTATTTGTATTCCCAACTTTTTAGCAGTCTCGTTTTATTCCCTAGATCATGTCACCTAAATAACAGCACTAAGGTCATATACGATCAAAGCTAACAGCTAGGCACAGTGCATCACTGAAGAAATGTTGGCACGCATATTTGATGGAAAACAGTCATATGGGCCAAAACCAGTATGATCAAACATCCCAATTCAATGGAAAAGTGCAATTTTGGTTTAGCTGATCTGGTTCCATTGAGAGAATATGACTACATTCTTGCTGCACTTTACAAATGAACTGAATTCTGATTTTCTTCTTTAAATTCATGAAGTCCTGATGGTAGGAACTTCTAAAAAATTTTCACACATGCAAATGAAATGCACTTATGACCTCCTTATAATTTACTTCATGGCATTGAGTCCACAGAGGCAAATGATTTTCTGGAAATAGGTGGCATACATCAGGATGGAGATCAGTACATTTGAGTTACACCTTGCATTTTCTCAACTACCAAATATGCTCTTTTGGAGTCAAAAATACATTGGAAAGTACATAATTTTATTGTCCTATATTTAATTTTTATTATCTAAGTCAACTAATCTTCCTAAAAGTCATAATCCATTTTTAACTGTGCCTCAGATATTGTACTGTTCTGGCAATTATATACCAGATACTATACCAGAATGATAGCATATTATGAGAAGGGTAGAATGATTCTTTATATTTGAATGGCCAATGTACAATTAATTCTACATAAATATTCAATAAATAGTAATTTGTAAATACATCATCAAGTAATTTTTAAGTAATACATCATTTGACAAAATCAAGCATTTTTGTTCATTCCTCTGTTAAATACCGAAAGGAAGGAAATTGACACTTTGTCAACTGGGATTCTAAAATACTTTCCAGGTTCAACCTATGTATCTGAGCCAGTGTGAAATCCTTAAAAATCTCTCTTTTTCCACCCATTGCCAAAGGTGCAGGTGCCCTGAAAAGAAGCTCAGTAATTTTTTCTAAGTTCGACTTCAATTTTCCATCATCTGTCTTGCTCTGGCCATATATTGCAGATCTCTATCCTACTTCATCATTTGTGGATGATGCTCTTTGGCCTCAGTCTTCTGTTTGGAACTCTTGAACTCAGTTTTTTTTTTTCTCTGGATACTATCACTCAACACTCTGAAGACCAGGGGGCAGATCACTACTACACCCTTTGGATTGCAGCCTAGGTACCCCAGGCTTCAGCTTGTTCAAGCACAGAGTTCAGACACTTGGTCTGATCTAATATTGGCCATATTGTGAAGTCAAAACCAAATTCTCATGCCAAATGTTCTTGAAAGTTTTCAAAAGCCAGGAATTGGGACAAATGCATTTTGATAACTCAATTAAAAGTGTTAAAAAAAAAAAAAGAGGTCGGGTGGGCAGGCAGGAGCAGTTCAACAAAGTGATTTGGAGTCAGTGGGGGTAAGTTTGAGTCTCCGCTCAGGCACATACTGGCTGATGACACTAGACAGACTACTTAATTCTTATGGGATTTTACTCCTCATGTATAAAATAGGATAACACCTTTTTTGCCAATTTCTGAGGGTTGCTGTGAGAACTGAACAAGATAACCAACAAAAACACTTTTCATGAAAAGCAGTATCATCCTTATTGAAACTATAAGGACGAACAAGGTAACATTTTGAAAGGAATAAAACCTTTGACACTTTACCAAGTAGGTAACAAAATAATAGCCTAAAATATAAAGGTACCCCAGCAAATATTATTTTCCTGCAGCTCCTGGAGCCTCCTAGCAGAGTTAATTGTTCATGCTAACTGGCTGTTGCCATTTTTTACTTACAATTTGCCCATACCACACCATCAATCTTATTTTCTACATGCAGAAATAGCTGCCTTTATACATCACCTCTTCTTTCCAATATCCAGACTAATACACCACAGTGACATGAATAATAGCCGATCTGCCACAGCGTGCGCTACACACCTCATAACATGATTCATTGATGCAGTTTTGGTAGTGCAATGCTTCTTGATTAGAAGTTCTGGAGGTCTATGGTTTCCCTCTATATTAACTTTGAACATGTCCTGTCTAAGACACAGTGGCTTTGGACTGAAGAATGCTATATTTTGAGGCACAAAATATAGTTCTGTTATTCTACAGTACAGAACTATAGTTTGTAAACTAATTCATTTTCTCAGTTTTCATGCCCTTGTTTACATAAGAAATAACTGTCACACTACAATTTATATAATGATTGGGTTTACAAAGTATTCTATTGCTTTTGCTTAATTTCCTTTTTATAAAGAGCAAGGATGAGTTAGCAAAGCTACCACCAAAAGCCTTTTAATTGAATGAGCAGTCTATAAAGTTATCAATGGCCATGATGAGGGCAATCCCATCTATGGCTTGTCAGCTTACTTGTAATTTAAAATAACTTCCCAGCACTTTCTGAGAGATTCGTTCTTCAAAACTATGAGATATTCTCTTTGTTCTTAGATATCAACCCTATTTATATCTCTATACCTGTAAAGTCATGTATCTGTAGAAGAGTCAGCTCTCTATTTTTAGCTGTGCTAATGGCCAATTTTCACACAAATAGAACAAGTTGACCAGTGACCTGAAACAGCATGTTAAGACAGATGACATGTAGACCTGCTGCTATAATCCAAAATATTGGCTATTAAAAGCTATATATGGCAAGAGTTAAATCCAGGGCTGTTTAAAGATGACAACCACAGTACAACTTTGGTAGAGTTATTTTCAGCTCAGTTTCATATAGACGCTAAATTCACGCTATGGGACGATGCAACAAGCCCTTTTATGGGCTGAGGTTGACATTTCAACTGACTGATACATATTTCTTGAGCCCTTGCCAAATGTCCAAGGCTGTCAAAATGACTGAATTGTTTGATTGAGTTAGAAGGCAAAAACAGAGTGTTAAGGCAAAGATCAAATTTATGAAGTGAAAAACTAAAAGCTAAAATAAAAATGCCTGTACCAGGGCCTGTGCTGAGATACCTTAAAAATTCCTCAAACAGGGAACCAGAAGAGCAGGCTGGGGGACAGCCACAGCAAGGGACACAAAGAGCAATGGTATATACAGCCTCAGAATGGGACTGTGGAGATGAGGGCAGACCTCCAGTCATTCTGAGAGAACACTGGATGACTCTAGCCTCTTTGACATACAGGCAAACTAGTCAATTGGTAAATATTAACCATGTGTAGACACTTTTCTAGGTATTGTAAGAGAGGGATGCAAAGAAACATACTATGGTCTCCATCCTTTAGTTGTTTATAGTCTAGTTAGAGAATGAAGATATCTATGCATAACCATTCTGCCTTAAAAGTTTGAATTGTGTGCCAAATGAATGGCATGGTTTATAAAGGTTATGGAAGTTTATAGTTCTCCATCTGTTTGGACCAATTTCTGCCTTCCTTACCTGACTTCTTAAGCTAGGACAGGTTATTTCATTATAGGCCATCCTAGAACCTCCCCTCTTCCTCCTAGTCCTTTTTCCAGTCTGTAACTCTCTGTGATTGCGTTATTTCTAGCCACCTCCCCATATAACCTGTAAGCAGGTCATGAAAGACCAAGGCCATTTTTCTGTTCGCCACTGTATCTCCAGCACCTTGCAGTTCTTAGCTTCTCTCTCATGTACTTAATTTAATATATTTTCTAATATTATTTATAATTAACTTTAATTAGGTATGATTTACGTGCAATCAACCAAATTTATTTAAAATTTCAAGCTTCGATAGATGCATAGAGCCATGGAAGCACCACCAACAACAAGATACGGAACATTTTCATCTCCCCTAAAAGTTCTCTTGAGCACCTTTACAATCCATCACTACCTCTGATACTGGCCCCAGAAAACCACAAACGCATTTGTTACTATAACTTATTCTGCATTTTCTAGAATTTCATAGACATGGAATTATACAGTATGTATCATTGTGTCTAGCTTCTTTCACTCAGTCTAAGGATTTTGAGATTTCTTCATGTTATTGTCTACCCACAATATTTTTTCTGCATCCTCCAACAGCATTTTCTGACAAAGAATGTATTTCCATTTTACTATCATATTTTCTTACATATCATTTCATTTTATCATGAAAACAAAATGTGTTTCAACTGGTGTGTGATATTTTCTAATCTTATAGTAATAAGTAAGAATTCTCAGATGAGGCTTTAATACTTTTATCATTTTAAATGAACGTATATAATGTATTGAAAGGGTATTACATTATTTTAAACATTTTAAAACTCTGGAGTTAACTTTTTTCTTCTTTTATTGTCCTTTTAAGTGAATCCTTTTCAGATCTGTAGTCATGATTTTTCCCTTGTAATATAGCTGATTTGTAACAGGAGTAGGAAATGTGTCAGATATGGCGTTTATTTGTCATTAATTTGTGCTTTTGTTATTTGTTTTAGTCTCAAAGCTAAGTGTCTTCAAAGAAATATTTTTAAGTTACTTGTCAATTTTGTAAAGGTTTATTTCAAGCTAGATTTTCAAAAATCCACAAATCAACTAGGCTCACAGAAACCATAAATAGTTGTAATCAGCGGAAACTGAGAGGATGAGTGAAGATACTACAACAAAGGGATTTGTCCACTCCTTCCTCAGGACACTTGGCCTCCCTTATGCAATAGGTGGTCATATAAATACCAAGTGGGGGTGCCAGCGCATATTTACATACTCAAAACTAGTAGAACTAGTAAAGACTCTTCTCTTTTTTACTTTTCTGAGCTAAAATTTAGAAATAGACCATACCCCACTTTGGAGACCATTGCTAGGCAATGGAGAAGTATTGAGAATCTTTAAGCTGAGAAGTGACCTGACAGAAAAAAGGAAGTTTTAATTATATTAACCAGGTGATACTACACATACTGTGTTGCAGGGATTAGAGACTACAGGTAGAGGGAATAATCAGAGGTTGTGTTTGTTTTTATTTCCATTTATTTTTAATTAGTATTTTAAGTACTATACACTCAAAAGATTTAAAGGAATAAAGGGTATATAAAGTCTTCTTCCCCTTCTTATCCTTCGGCCCAAGTCTTCAGAGTTAACTACTATTAAGAGTTTATTGTGCATCCTTCTGGATAGTTTCTAAGTACATACACCATATAGATGTATGCCCATCCTTTTCTATTTGCATAAACGTGGTTAACTGTTCACACTGTGCTGAATACTGCTTTTTCATTTAACGATATCTCCCTTGAACATCTTTCCACATATATAGGTAGAGAACAACCTTATTCCTTGTCAGTGCTACTGAGATATGTTATAATTTGTTAGCCAGTTTCCTTAAAATTTTTGATCCTTGTTAGAAACCCTGTAGTGAACATATATGTACATGTGTCTTGTGTAGGATTATCTTTAGAAGCAAAATTTCCTGGATAGAAGTGTATTATCAGTCTCTATTGCTGCATAACAAATTGTCCTGTAAAACAACAGTCATTTACCGGTTCATAAGTTTGTGGGTTGGCAATTGGAGGAGGGTTTCTTTGACATGGTTTATCTCTGCTCCACATGATGACAGTTGGACCCACTTAGGCATTTTCAGTTTGTTGGTGGGTTGTCTGGGAGCTTGCTATTCTTAGATGGCCTCTCTCACCTCTCATGGGCTCCAACTCTGAGTGCTGCTAGAGCTCACATGGCTGGGCCTCTTTTTCTCTCCACATGGTCATTCTCTCTATGTGACATCTCATTCTCTCAGAGGTTAGCCCAGGCTTGTTTACAAGGCTTTTGTGACCCAGGTGAGTGAGATCAGAAGCTGCAAAGCTTCTTCTAGACTTGGAAGTCATACAATGTCAATTTTGTCACATTCTATTCGTCAAAGAAAATCCATAGCATCCAAGACTCAAGGAGTAGAAAAATAAGCCACTTCTTGGTTTTGAGACAAAGTAACACTGCAAAGATATGTGTACAGAGATGGGAGAATATTTTATGGCCATATTTGTAAACAATCCTCAACAAAGAATGTGTGAAAGATCTTTCCAATGAGGGGACTATTGTGATATTCAGGTAAGTGTAGGTTAATAACCCAAGAATGATATAAGACACATTGTAAAGGAAGAGCCAAAAGAACTTGTTAACTGATTAGTTGTGAGATGATAGACAAGAATTTAAAAATTTTGATGTTCAAAACTAGACTTCGTTAGCCAAGTTTAGAATTTAGGACTGGAAGAAATCTGCTCCAACCCTGACTAATGCTCAGATTCCCTCTACAAACTCATTCCTAATAGGCTTGAGCACCTCCAGTAATAAGGACATCTCTACCCTTGAGACAATAAATTTTTTTGAAAGTTCTGCTACATGGGTCTTTCCTGAATCAGGCCAAACTTTGGCTCCCTGAAACTTCAACTCCTCAGTCCTACTTCCAATCTGTAAACTCCAGAGAATGATTCCATTTCTCCTTTGACATAAGGCCTTCAACAGCTGAAGCCAATTATCAAGCGCTGTCCTTCCTTAGTAACTTTTTCTCTAAACATCTCCAGTTTTTTGATCTGTTCCCATATCTCATCTCTTCCAGAATCTTCTTTCTCTATATGTATAGCAGTATGTGGATATGCTCATGTTTGCCAATCTCTCTGTCTCCTCAATATATAATGTCCAGAATGAAACACAGTACACAAGGATTGCCTAATATACAGCAAATGAGCGTGATTAGTTTTTCCCCTTGTTCAACTTAATGTTTAAAATTTTTTAAATTTTAATTATTATGGACATATAATAGTTGTACATATTGATTCCATTTTGATTAATTCAAGCCAATACTACCCTAGCTTTTCTGGAATCTGCATGTTATATTTTATCCATTTCTACTTTCAATACATGAGCAACCTTTTTTTATCAGATATACTTCGTTTCACGATGTTACAAGAAACCATTGAAAAATCATGTCCTTCCAAGCCAGGAGCTTTTTGCCATTCTCCATGTGACAGCCCTTCATCTGTTAAAAAAAATCAGCTTAATACACTGCTGTTCATATTCCTAGAGAGTAGTATCACAAGTACTGGGGCATTCTATCCTCAAATGATAATTTATGTATTGCATGCTTTGTGAGGGAAGGGAACAAAACATGAGATACTCTACAAAAATGTTATATCTGGCTTTTTGTCCTGAGACACTATATATGTTAGTTACCTTGTAATTTTTTAAGTACAGAGGAAGCCCATTTCTCAGTGTTCCAAAAAAAGAAAGAAAAACTTGTAATAAGGCATTAAAACTGTCAACCATCTCGGTTATAGAAGAGGTCACTGTAGTTTCCCCTAAGAAGCAATTATCAGGTGAGCTTAGCTTTCCTGAGAAGGTGGAGGAGTGAGGTTTATCCTTTTCAGATTTTTAAAACATAAGAAAGAAAGGTTAGCAGCACAGGGTTTAAAACTGATTACAAGTAAACACAAATTGTTCCTTAATATTATCTTTAGTAGAAGAGGGCCTTTGTTAAAAAAAAACTCTTTTGACTTTCTTTGTGAGTCTAAATTTTTCACCAAATTGCCTTATAAAAATAATCAATTAACACATTTAGGACCTAGAAAGGAAAAATGTCCTTTGATATTTGGCTAAGGATTCTCCTAACATAAGGTAGTATTTCCCTAAACTATATTTGCAGAACTGTTTTTGTCAGCACAAATATAAAACTTTGTATTTATTTATATCAATCAAGGTATATATTTTAGATTCAGACTGAGTCTACCTTGAAGAAATCTTTAAGGTTCCTGATTATGTCTTAACAATATAGTCACTGTCCCTACTAAATTATTTTCATAAGCAGATTTTATATGCATGCTATGAATGTCCTCGCCCAAGTCATTAAAAAATTGTTGAACAGGGCAACCCCAAGTATCAAGCTCTGCAGCATGGCACTAGAAAATTCTCTTCAGGTTTTCAGTGAGCCATAATCAGAACTCTTTTGGCTGCAGCAAATCAGCTGGTGCTGAATCCACCAAGTTCTCCTGGGCATCTAGCCCATGCTTCTCTAACTCATCCAAGAGGACATCATGAGAAATACTAATATCTGCTTTCTTGATGCCTTCTTATCTTTTCCTCTTGGAATTCACAAACTCATCAAGGTTAAAGTTTATTTAAACTTTATAAGAAAAGGTTTTCTAATGCTGAGACATTTTTTAATGTCCATAAGTTTCTTTAATTTAAAAATGCCAAATTCATCTATACAACAAATAAAGCAAAATAGCCCAATGCACACTATTCTTAGCTCAATCTGCCAGAGCACATTTGCATAATATCACAATGTACTGATTTCAGCTGTTTGTTATATCAGTACCAAATGGAGCAAGGCCAGGAAACAGAGCAGAAGTGGCTATAGATATTACCGTACTGCTTTTCATTAATAAGAAGCTTAAAAACTGGCCTTCAAAAAATAACACTTGTCACAACCTCAAATTGGTGCTGTCTAAGGAGTATTGATTGATCTCGACTAGCCAGGAAATTACAAAGAGGAGAGTCATAGTGCAACAATTCATCTTTGTCAATAAAAGGATCTCTGTTTCCACTGGAAACCATCTCTTTCCTGGTTCATGGGATGCAAACTGTATGTTTCTGTAGGAGCTTTCATGTGTTATCTTGGAAAGTCCTTCAATTGTAATAATTATGTGTGCTTACACTTGTCACTTTGAATCACTTTTAGTCACATTCTCTTACCAAGCAAAGTGCCATAGAAATGAAATGTTGACCCAACACACCAAGGAATTTATTAGCATGGTAGCATTGAAAATGGGGAACGTTTATCACTTATTTCAATGCAAGCTACAAGTTACATTCAGTTATGTTGTCTGGATCGTAATTTTTTCACTAGAATGTAAGTGCCATTAGAGCAGGAACATTATTTTGCTCAATGCCATGTCCCTGGCAATGAGATGAGTACCTGACCCACACAAGATGGTCAATAAATATTAATGAGACTGATAAATAAATTAACGAACAGCTAATACATATCCATAGAATTACTACTATGGAACAAATATTAAATGTTTACTACGCCTCAGACACTGAATGAACTAGGTTCTAATGGGACAGCTATGGAGAAGACAGAATGTGCCCTCTTGTCGATTATAACCCAGTGGCAGGTAACCAGAAGTAAAAGATTGGTTCTCTGCTCTTGGGAGTTAGCTATGTTAAAATTGAGTTGGAAGGGCAAGAAACAGACACACAAAAAGTTAAATAAGGAGACTTTAATATATATAATACAAAAGCTATCATCCTTTTTATATGTGTAGCTCATAAGGTTTACAGAGTCCATCTGCAATTAAGTTCATGTGTAGGCTTTTTGTTTTGTTTTATGAAGCCTCAGCTGCCCTTACCACAAACACTTAATCTTATCATTTCCTTCCTCCCTCTATTTTATTTTCACGTATCGTATCATTTTTTTCTTTCCTGTATACTATAAACCCCCAACCAAATAGGAAACAAAATAAAGTGTGATACATCTTGTTTACTTTAAAACATCTCAACCTTTCTGCCTACACCACCAAAAGCAATCATACTTCAAAGTCGGTTGGCTGTATCATCACAGCACTTTTAATTTAGATGTAGTTACATTTGCATAACAGTTTAGCTGTGAATTTGGCAGGAAATTTCTGAAGAGTTATTTTGGTTTTACAGAAAGTATGCCCAATGTCTAATAAGCAGATCTCCTGTGCAGTGTTGCATTTTTATCTTTACGAAAAAAAAAAAAGACCTGGAGGCTCATACCTTGGCAAAACCTTTTTTCCTAACAAATAATACAATTAGCAACATTGCTTTTCTCAAGGGTGATAATGTAGTAAAGCTTGTTAAATTTCTGAAACCATAGTAACACTACAGGATAAACTCAATGGAAATGATATTTAATATTTGGTTTACTTTTTCTGAGTATAAAATAAATGCATATTCATATCATATTTTTGGAAGATGCAGAGAAATATAGAAAGGATAAAAATTACCCATAATCTTATCACCTGAAGCCTACTACTTTAATATGTTAGAATAAACCATTCTAGTTATTTTTTTCCTATGTGTGTACTTATGCATATTTAAGAAACTTAGAAGTATACTCTAAGGATAGAGTATCTATCCAAGGATAGAAAGTAAGTGTTATCTCAAGTGGCCTTCTGGTTGATTAATAGAGACTACTAACATATTGAAGAGGCTTCTTAGATAAAGATACCATGAAGAATTAGTAATGGCTGCCTTTTTTCTTCCATTCTTTCTTCTTTACATTCTTTCTTTCTTTTCACTTTATATTACAGAAAATTTCAAACATAAATTAAGGAAAATAATATAATGAAACCCCATGTACCTAATCACCCAGCTTCAACAACTGTCAATGTTCTGTCATTATTTTTTCATCTGTATCTCCACTCAATCCTCACACTACTTGATTATTACATTTGTACACTTTTTAGGTAAAATTTGCATATGTTAATATACACACATTTTAACTGCACAATTTTGAAAAACAAATCACACCCATTTCCAGATAATTCCGTGTGTCTCTCCACAGTCAATCCTGCCCTCCTCCACCTTGGAGGTACCCAGAATTCTGCATCTTCTAGAACTTTACCTATATATACATGTACAGCATGTACTCTTGGCTTCTTCACCCAGCACAGTACCTAGGAGATTAATCCATGTTATTGTGCATATCAGTAGTTCAATCTGTTTTATTGCTGAGTAATAGTCCATTGTATGAACATACCATGGTTTGTTCATCCATTTTTCTATTGATGAACACCTAAAGTATTTCCAGTTTTGGCAATTATGAATAACAATGCTATAAAATTCTGGTGCACTAATTCACATGTGTGGGTGTAGATATATTTTTGTTTTTCTTGAATAAATACCTAGAAGAGGAATGGTTGTGCCATAGGGTAAGTGTATGTTTATTTTTGTAAGAAACTACCAAACATTTACCAAAGTGGATGCGCCATTTTCCACTCAACCAACAATGAATGAGAGTTCCTTTTGCTCCATATCTTCATCTACATTAGGTGCTATCAGCCATTCCTGTGGGTATATTGGCTTCACATTGTGGTCCAGTTATTAGAATGACCAGCTTCCTCACATGTACGTTTCTAGGCCGAAGCCTGACCAGGGCCCAGTG
The DNA here is from genome assembly GCF_006542625.1 of Nomascus leucogenys. Taxonomy (NCBI): domain Eukaryota; kingdom Metazoa; phylum Chordata; class Mammalia; order Primates; family Hylobatidae; genus Nomascus; species Nomascus leucogenys. Next base: position 124,082,842 of record NC_044406.1, read on the forward strand.
GACACCAATGGCATGCCAATATCTAGAGAATCACAAGGTTGTTCCTTTACCAGTCCCAATAACAGGCTGGATCGCAGAGTTATAGTGTCCAGGAACGAGCATTTGTTATAGGTGTTTTTTTTTTTTTTTTTTTTTTATTATACTTTAGGGTTTTAGGGTACATGTGCACAATGTGCAGGTTTGTTACATATGTATCCATGTGCCATGTTGATTTCCTGCACCATTAACTCGTCATTTAGCATTAGGTGTATCACCTAATGCTGTCCCTCCCCCTCCCCCACCCACAACAGTCCCGGAGTGTGATGTTCACCTTCCTGTGTCCATGAGTTCTCATTGTTCAATTCCACCTATGAGTGAGAACATGCGGTGTTTGGTTTTTTGTCCTTGCGATAGTTTACTGAGAATGATGTTTTCCAGTTTCATCCATGTCCCTACAAAGGACACGAACTCATCATTTTTTATGGCTGCATAGTATTCCATGGTGTATATGTGCCACATTTTCTTAATCCAGTCTATCGTTGTTGGACATTTGGGTTGGTTCCAACTCTTTGCTATTGTGAATAGTGCCGCAATAAACATACGTGTGCATGTGTCTTTATAGCAGCATGATTTATAGTCCTTTGGGTATATACCCAGTAATGGGATGACTGGGTCAAATGGTATTTCTAGTTCGAGATCCCTGAGGAATCGCCACACTGACTTCCACAATGGTTGAACTAGTTTACAGTCCCACCAACAGTGTAAAAGTGTTCCTATTTCTCCACATCCTCTCCAGCACCTGTTGTTTCCTGATTTTTTAATGATGGCCATTCTAACTGGTGTGAGATGGTATCTCACTGTGGTTTTGATTTGCATTTCTCTGATGGCCAGTGATGATGAGCATTTCTTCATGTGTTTTCTGGCTGCATAAGAAGACATTTATGCAGCCAGAAAACACATGAAGAAACCTAACACATTTTATGAAGCCAGCATCGTCCTGATACCAAAACCTGGCAGAGACATAACCAAAAAAGAGAATTTCAGACCAATATCCTTGATGAACATTGATGCAAAAATCCTCAATAAAATACTGGCAAACCGAATCCAGCAGCACATCAAAAAGCTTATCCACCATGATCAAGTGGGCTTCATCCCTGGGATGCAAGGCTGGTTCAACATACGCAAATCAATAAATGTAATCCAACATATAAACAGGACCAAAGACAAAAACCACATGATTATCTCAATAGATGCAGAAAAGGCCTTTGACAAAATTCAACAACCCTTCATGCTAAAAACTCTCAATAAATTAGGTATTGATGGGACGTATCTCAAAATAATAAGAGCTATCTACGACAAACCCACAGCCAATATCATACTGAATGGGCAAAACCTGGAAGCATTCCCTCTGAAAACTGGCACAAGACAGGGATGCCCTCTCTCACCGCTCCTATTCAACATAGTGCTGGAAGTTCTGGCCAGAGCAATCAGGCAGGAGAAGGAAATAAAAGGTATTCAATTAGGAAAAGAGGAAGTCAAATTGTCCCTGTTTGCAGATGACATGATTGTATATCTAGAAAACCCCATTGTCTCAGCCCAAAATCTCCTTAAGCTGATTAGCAACTTCAGCGAAGTCTCAGGATACAAAATTAATGTACAAAAATCACAAGCATTCTTGTACACCAATCACAGACAAACAGAGAGCCAAATCATGAGTGAACTCCCATTCACAATTGCTTCAAAGAGAATAAAATACCTAGGAATCCAACTTACAAGGGATGTGAAGGACCTCTTCAAGGAGAACTACAAACCACTGCTCAATGAAATAAAAGAGGATACAAACAAATGGAAGAACATTCCATGCTCATGGGTTGGAAGAATCAATATCGTGAAAATGGCCATACTGCCCAAGGTAATTTATAGATTCAATGCCATCCCCATCAAGCTACCAATGACTTTCTTCACAGAATTGGAAAAAACTACTTTAAAGTTCATATGGAACCAAAAAAGAGCCCGCATCGCCAAGTCAATCCTAAGCCAAAAGAACAAAGCTGGAGGCATCACGCTACCTGACTTTAAACTATACTACAAGGCTACAGTAACCAAAACAGCATGGTACTGGTACCACAACAGAGACATAGATCAATGGAACAGAACAGAGCCCTCAGAAATGATGCCGCATAGCTACAACTATCTGATCTTTGACAAACCTGACAAAAACAAGAAATGGGGAAAGGATTCCCTATTTAATAAATGGTGCTGGGAAAACTGGCTAGCCATATGTAGAAAGCTGCAACTGGATCCCTTCCTTACACCTTATACAAAAATTAATTCAAGATGGATTAAAGACTTATATGTTAGACCTAAAACCATTAAAATCCTACAAGAAAACCTAGGCAATACCATTCAGGACATAGGCGTGGGCAAGGACTTCATGTCTAAAACACCAAAAGCAATGGCAACAAAAGCCAAAATCGACAAATGGGATCTCATTAAACTAAAGAGCTTCTGCACAGCAAAAGAAACTATCATCAGAATTAACAGGCAACCTACAGAATGGGAGAAAATTTTTGCAACCTACTCATCTGACAAAGGGCTAATATCCAGAATCTATAATGAACTCAAACAAATTTACAAGAAAAAAACAAACAACCCCATCAAAAAGTGGGCAGAGGACATGAACAGACACTTCTCAAAAGAAGACATTTATGCAGCCAGAAAACACATGTTATAGGTGTCTTGAGAGGCTCAAGCCTGTTGGACAATCAAACTGGGCCAATCATAGCAAAACCCAGCAAATACCATGTTTTGGAAGAGAAGGCAAAGGAGCTCCTATAGGTGTAGAAATCAGACTTTCTCCTACTCCATAAGAGCCAAGCAGCAGTTCCCCTTGAGCTGTGTGCACTGCCTTTTGTGGAAGAATCACTGCCCAAGACCTGAACTTGTTCACTACTTTCAAATACTTGGTGGCAACATCCTGGAGCTGATGGGCAACAAGGTCCACAAAAACTATAGGATGCACATCACCCCAAAATATGTGGAAAGAGTAGTGGACAACAATCTATTGCTCAGCCACCTCTTTGAAGGTGACACAAATTCAGGTTGATGAACTATTTTGATCTAGAAAGAACAGCTGTTGTCTGGATCCCAGAACCTGAAGGGAGTCCACACAGCCTCATTTAGCTCTCAAACTTTAACCAGCTGAAGGGCCCCTAGGATACTGCCATCAGAAAATGCTAATAAAGAATCTAAATCCATGGGTATGCTTCTGGCTCCTCTCAATTTCAGACGTTCTGAGCTGAAAGTGTTTGTGAGACATCCAAGAGGAGAAATCCCATATAGAATTGAAGGGACAGAAAGTGTGGTCAGTGTCAGGTGTTTGAGTCAGTGATTTTAGAGAGGAGCAGTTTCTAATGATGAGAGTGCAGAGCTCATTAGCTCTATGAAAGGCCTTATGAGATCAGGAAGTTGTCCGGGGTCCTCCTAGGCATGTTGAGTTCTCACATGATGATTGTAGTTGGGGTGAGCTGAAGACCGTGGCTGAGATGCAGAAGGCTACATTCGTGATAGGGAATGCCTAAAGGTTGGAGGTGAGAGGGTTGCATAATGGCTGGCATAAAATTAATGGAGTTTTAAGGTGAAGATTTAGGCATGATGGAGAAAATATTAAATAAATATACAAAAAAGAATTAATGTTGATTTTATTTATTATTGATTTTATTTCATATTTATTTATTTATACACTACCACATTCCAAAGAAGAACTTGAAGCAAAGATTATTAGCTACTTAGTGTTATGGTTCTTCCTGTGAAATACATCCTTCTGTCCTCTCTTATGGACACTGGTAAATAGTAATATTACACACAAGCTACTATCCAGCCTAAGGCATGCACTTCAAGCAGTTCTTACTGCTTATTAAATATTAATGAATAGATCTACTTATTAATGTATTCCATTATAAACACAATTATTAATCTCATTCTCAGATGAAACACCAATGAGTCTAATGATTATATATTTGAGAGAGCACCATACAGTGGTTGAATAAGTATTTGAAAATGTGTAAGTATACTCTATGCAAATTCTGTTTCCAGTGATGGATTCAAAAGAAAATATAATTCTTACAGACATATTAACACACAGTATTAAGTTAAAAATAGGTGTCGCATTACATGCTGTGGAAATCTGAGATTAATTTTTATTAATAATAACTATTCTCCCTTGTGAGGGAGGTTTTCACTTGCTCACTGGATATTCAAGGGCCACCCTCTACTGCCTCTTGGCCTTCTTACAGAAAGCTGATAAAAGAAAGTCTGTCCAGATGATTTAAAAAATGGAATTAGAAAGCCTAGCTTTGAGACTGCAGTTCACTACTTACTGGCCATGTATTCTTGGACATTCATTTATTCCCTCTGAGCATCAGTTTCCTCTTCTGTAAAATGGGGACAATAAGAGTTTCTTCATCTTTGTGTCTTTGAAGGGATTAAGTCAGCCTGTGACTTAAAGCCACCTGGCACACAGTATATCCTTAATTAGTGGCTCCACGGGTCTTCCATATATACCAGATATTTAGGTGTGCTTCCCTGAGGTAGATGTGGTTCTCATGTGATTGTTGGATGCTTAGGCAACTAGATGTGAAAATCAGACTCTGCTAAACCTTTTGGAGAGACATAAGAGTATTGTGAAGTGGAAGTAAGAGTTAGAACAAAGAACTAGACAGTCCATACACTGGTTTCCTCTTGGTTCTCCACTGCCTGGTGACCCACCCTCTCCCTGCTGCTTTCCACCATCTTTCAAAGCAGAAGTACCTGGCTTGGCTTTTGCCTGCTCCACAGGAGTGGCCTGAGTATGAAAAATATAGTACTGGTGTTGGGTTTTCAGATGTTTGGAATATGTGCTTGCATAAATTCCAAGAAACCTTTGTTGCCACATAATGCTCACAAAGCATCATGTTTACAGACAGCTCATTGTCAAAATGTTCACAAATTTGTGATTTGTTATAGAATCACAAAGCCTTCTTAACATCAGCCAAGGTAAACTCTTATCTTCTTTTTGTTTTACCTGGCAAGCCGGCCTCTCTCTGCAACAGCTGGCAGTGGAGATTCGTTTTCAGGTGAAAACACCATAACACCCACATGGCAGCCATCACCCAACCCCAAAATGAAGTATCTGTTTGTGCAGAACACTGGTTTCTCATATTAGATTGGTGCAAATGTACTTACGGTTTTTGCATTGTTGGAATTGCCGTTTGATATTGGAATACATTCTTAAATAAATATGGTTATATTATAATCATTTTAATGGGCATTTCTCACTTTATTTATTTATTTTGCTAATGACATATTAGTTGCTGTTTATTTTAGAGTATGGAAATGATGTTAGACAAAAAGCAAATTTAAGTGATTTTCTTATTCTAGTTCAAAATGGCTCATAAAGCAGCGGAGACAACTTGCAACACCAACAATGCATTTGGCCCAGAACTGCTAACAAACGTACAGTGCAGTGGTGGTTCAAGAAGTTTTGCAAAGGAGATGAGAGCCTTGAAGATGAAGAGAATAGTGGCTGGCCATCAGAAGTTGACAATGACCAACTGAGAGCAACCATCAAAGCTGATCCTCTTACAACTTTTTATCTTATTTGTCTAATTTATTGGAGTAATATTTCTCATTTGATATCTGTAGAATCTGTAGGAAAGTCTGTTTTTGCATTACTGATACTGATTATTTGTTCTTTCTCTCTCTTTTTTCTTAGTCAGTCTTGCTAGTCTTTTATAATTTTATTAACTGCTTCAAAAACCAACATTTGACTTAGTGCATTTTATGTTGTTTATATGTTTTCAGATTCATTTATATATACTCTTTACCATTTCCTTTCATTCTACACATGAGGTTCAATTTGGTACAGTTTCTAATATCATAAAGTAGAAACAATGATTTTTACTTTCTGTATTATGAGGATTTTTAGCATGCTTTAACTGCATATCATGAAGTTCGTTGTTATATTTTTATTTTCTTTCAATTTGAAATATTTTCTATTTTCCCCTTTGATTTATTTTTACCATGGGTTATTCAGAAATATATTGTTTTATTTTCAATTGGGACTTTTCTAGCTATCTGTTTGTAGTTGGTATCTAATATAGGTCCATTATAGTCAGAAAGATGTTCTGTAATATTTCAAACATCTAAAATTCATTGAGACTTGACTTATGTCCCTGAATATGGTCTGCCTATCTTGGTGTACATTCCGTACACATTTAAAAAGAATGTATATTCTGCAATTGTTTGGTGTCATATTCTGTAAATGCCAATTAGGTCAAGGTGGTTGACAGTGTTCTTCAGATTTTCTATATGCCTAATTATTTTCTGACTAGTTGTTCTATTAGTTACTGAGACTGAGGTGTTAAAAATCTCTGACTATGTTTGTGAGTCTACCTATTTCTCTCTTTAATACAGCCAAATTTGTGTCACTGATGTTTTCTGGCTGTGTTTTGGGCATTCTAACTATGAGTTAGAATTTCTATGTCCTCCCAATGTATTCATGTTTATTATCATTAATAAATGCCCCTACATTTCTCCAGTAATACTATTTGTCTTGAATTATATTTTGTCTATTTATATAGTCACACCTGATTTTTTATGCTTCTCATTTATATATTTTCCCAACTTTTTACTTTCAACCTATTTGTGAATGTTTATTTAAAATTCATCTTTTGTAGATATGACATAGGTGTACCTTGTTATTTCTTTGTTTTTATCTTGCCCAGAATTCTCTGCCTTTTAGTTTGATGTTTGGTACATTTATATTTAATACGATTATTGACATGATTGCATCTCGAACTACTAATTTGTTATTTATTTCCTAATCAGCTCATCTGGGTTTTGTGCTTCTTTTAATGTCTTATTTTGATTTAATAAAAATATTTTTGGAATTTAATTTGAATTCTTCTATTGGCTATTTATTGTACAATTATTTGTAACATTAAAAGCATATCAAGCTTATACACAAGTTGTAAGCACAACTTTTAAAAAATATTTTTAAAATATTTTTTCCTAATCTCATTGAGCTAAGTTTGGTGACATGATGCTCTATCATCCCTAAATATTTTATTAGTATATCTTTTAATAGTAAGGACATTCCCCCCAAACAACCACATTGCACCATTAAAATTAGAAAGTCAACATTGAAACTATTATTTAAACCAAATACTTCATTTAATTCCCCTCAAAATTCCCAAAGAGTAGTAAAATATTCAATTCAAAATGATGTGTTGTATTTAGCTTCATGTCTGTTAGTATTCCTTGGTCTGCAAAATTTTCTTAGACTTTATATGAATTTCATGAATCACACAACTTTGAAAATGATAAGGCAGCTATTTCATAAAATGTCTTTTAAGTTGAGCTTGTCTGATATTTCCCTATAACTAGATTTAGGTTATACATATTTTACAGTTATATCACAGAATTTATGTTGTGTTTTCATTTTATTCTATGAGTACCCAACAATGTTGATTTGTCTCATTACAGATGATGTTCACTATGTTCACTTTGTCAGGCTTCTATACTTAAATATCCTTGTGTTCCAAGTTTCCTTTTGGCATCATGCCTATTCCTCTAACTTAAATCCAAGACAACAAAATTCATTCATGTTTTCTCCCTTTCTGTATTTAGAACTCCATTCTCTGACATTGAGAAACTAAAATTCTGAATTCATTCATGAGAAGACTGTAATGGAGATAAAAGCCAATCATCCCAATAGGTCTTTGGAGAGGTCCTAGGCTCAAAATCAGCAGGTTCATAGGATGGAAATAAAAAACAGGATTGTTAAAAGCAACATGAATTGAAGGTCTCTCTTTCCATCTTATATATTAACAGAGAGTATATCTGACTAAACAAATGAAGAAAAGCAGCATCCCAAAGAGAAGGAAAAAGTTAGCTGATTGTGGAGGAAACAGATGTTTCAGGGAATAGAAGATAAATTTAAATAAAATAAAATCTTTCTTAATTGATATCTTTAGGCAGATTTGAGGAATTTGTGCCATCCATAAAAAAAGATATCATAAAAAATAATTAAAGAATAAGAAACAGCTCTTAGAATTAAATAAGATTGCTTAAAGAAAAAATTCAAAAGAAGAGATGGAAGAAAAAGTTGAAGAAATTTCCTAGAACATTGGGGGAAAATATTAGTGATATACAAATTCAATCAAAAAGTCAATATCTGATTAATAAAAGTTCCAAAAGAAACAATAGAGGCTGATCATTAGAGAAATGCAAATCAAAACCACAATGAGATACCATCTCATGCCAGTCAGAATAGCGATTATTAAAAAGTCAAGAAACAACAGATGCTGCGAGGTTGCGGAGAAATAGCAATGGTTTTACACTGTTGGTTGGAGTGTAAATTAGTTCAACCACTGTGGAAGACAGTGTGGCAATTCATTAAAGATGTAGAACCAGAAATATCACTTGATCCAGCAATCCCATTACTGGGTATATACCCAAAGAAATATAAATCATTCTATTACAAAGACACATGCATGAATATGTTCATTGCAGCACTGTTCATGATAGCAAAGACATGGAATCAACCCAAATACCCATCAATGATATACTGGATAAAGAAAATGTGGTACATATACACCATGGAATACTATGTAGCCATAAAAAGATATGAGATCATGTTCTCTGCAGTGACATGGATGGAGCTGGAAGCCATTATCTTCAGCAAACTAACGCAGGAACAGAAAACCAAACACCGCATGTTCTCACAAGTGGGAGCTGAACAATGAGAAAACATGGACACAGGGAGGGGAACAACACACACTGAGGCCTGTCGGGGTTAGGGGAAGAGCATCAGAAAAAATAGCTAATGCATGCCAGGCTTAATACCTAGGTGATGGATTGATAATTACAGCAAACCACCATGGCATATGTTTACCTATGTAACAAATCTGCACATCTTGCACATGTACCCAGGAACTTAAAAGATAAAAAAATAGAGAAACAATAGAGGAAGCTGAGGGTAATAAATTATCAAATAAATAACAAAACAAAATTTCCCATGGGGGCACAAAGACATGAATTGTCATATCAAAAGGACCTATAGAGAGGTGATTAGAATGAACTTTTAAAATATCGTGTCCAGATGTATCCTCATAAAATTTTAGAACACTGAGTACGAAGAAATGATTCTAAAAGCCTCAGTGGGGGCAGGGGACAGCTCATCTGCAAATAAACAAGTATCAGACAAGCATCAGACTTATGTGTAAAACTGGATGGTAGGAAACAATACAAGGATACCTCAAAATTCTGAAGTAAAATGTTTTTGATCCTAGAAGTTAGATTTGACTTCATTGTGCTAAGTAGCTAATGTACTTCCTCTGTTGTGTATACTAGGCTTGTTGCCCTGTTTAGTCTCTCCCTTGAAAAGGAGTATGACTAACATCTTTGTAATACAGATCTTTCTTTTTCTTTCTTTCTTTCCTTCCTTCCTTCTTTCTTTCCTTCCTTCCTTCTCTTTTTTTTTTTTTTTTTTTTTGAGACAGTGTCTGGCTCTGTCTCCCAGGCTAGAGTGCAATGGTGTGATCTTGGCTCACTGCAACCTCTGCCTCTCAGGTTCAAGTGATTCTCATGCCTCAGCCTCACCTGTAGCTGGGACTACAGCCACGTGCCACCATACTTGGCTAATTTTGTATTTTTAGTAGAGACGGGCTTTCACCATATTGGCTAGGCTGGTCTCGAACTTCTGACCTCAAGTGATCTGCCCGCCTCAGCCTCCCAAAGTGCTGGGATTACAGGCATGAGCCACCGTGCCCTGCCAGATTTTTCTAAATCATATATTTCTGCTTTTTTTCATAGATTGAATTTTTATAGGATGCTAGATATTGAGTTTTTTTGTTGGGACTTTGTTCTATTCTTTTAAATAACCTTAGACTTTTTTATCTTAGTTTAGTTAGTTGGGATATGTTTGATCCCATGTTAATTGCAGCACTATTCACAATAGCAAAGACATGGAATCAACCTAAATACCTAAAAATGACAGACTGGATAAAGAAAATGTGGTACATATACACTATGGAATACTATGCAGCCATAAAAAAGAACAATATCATGTTCTTTGAAGAAACATGAATGGAGTTGGAGGCCATTATCCTTAGCAAACTAAGGCAGGAACAGAAAAGCAAATACTGATGTTCTCACTTATAAGTGGGAGCTAAATGATGAGAACACATGGACACATAGAGGGGAACAATACACACTGGGACCTACCAGAGGTTGGAAAGAGGGAGGAGGGAGAGGAGAAGAAAAATTTAGTGTTGAGTACTAGGCTTACTACATAGGTGATGAAATAATCTGTGCATCAAACCTGTGTGACCTATATAATAAGCCTGCACATGTACCCCTGAATCTAAAATAAAAGTTTTTTTAAAAAGATAAATGTCTCATGTTAATATTGGTTATTTCTGGGTAGTAGGATTGGTAGTAACTTTATTCTTATTCTTTTACTTTGTATTTTTCTAAATTTTTGAAAATTCTACAGTAAACACATTTCTTTTATGGCAGAAAAAGGAAATAGAAATTATTTTATTTATTAAATAATGAGGTCTGGTATTAGGAGACAGTATTTTGGTTACTTGAAAGTGCAGGAATCTTAAAATAGATGAATGCTTGCCCAGTTTTCAGGTCTATACAGATTCTGGGTTTTCTGTGCTAAAGTACAGGTAGCAAACTGACAAAAATATGTCTTCTCATCTTTCTTTTTCTTTTTTTTTTTAAGACGGAGTTTCACTCTTGTTGCCCAGGCTGGATTGCAATGGCATGATCTCGGCTCACTGCAACCTCCACTTCCCAGGTTCAAGAGATTCTCCTGCCTCAGCCTCCCAAGTAGCTCGGATTACAGGCATGCGCCACCACACCCAGCTAATTTTTGTATTTTTAGTAGAGAAAGGGTTTCACCAAGTTGATCAGGCTGGATGGTCTTGAACTCCTGACCTCAGGATATCCAACTGCCTCAGCCTTCCAAAGTGCTGGGATTACAGGCATCAGCCACTGCGTCCGGCCCTTCTCATCTTTCTATTGCAGGAGGTTGAACATTGATGTGGTACTGATAATTTTGTTCAGGACTCAATTAGTAGAAATTCTTCCCCTAAACGGTCAGTAGGTTGTCTTTCTTAATTTTCACTGCTGCTTTGTGTTTTCATCTTTCTATGTGACTTCATTGGTGTTTTAGGAAGAAGTTGTGCAAGGCTACATTGGCGATGTTAGCCTGAAGTCTTTTTAAAACTTTGAACATACAGGGAAAATTGTTTCTGCTGATCTACAATTCAGTTGTCATATATGCGATGATATCTTAAGTGGGCATTTTTTTTCTTTTATATTATTTCACAGAGATCTGTAATTCCTTTCACTTGAAGGTCACTTTAGTAAGTTGAGTGTGGCTTCCTGACATATTGGGGAAATGTGTTTTGTTTTGTTTTGTTTTGTTTGTATTTATCCCAGATCTCTGAACCAGAGCACATGTAACCCACCCTCAGATGCAAAACAAAGGAATGTAACAGGTAGGGACTGAGCTCTGGGTGCAGCAAGTTTGTTGTTTCCAAGGATCACCTCTGATGGCAGAGGCTACTTTGGTTTTGGTTTCCTGAATCATGATTCTGAGGCCTTTTCAGAAAAGGGAAAACTATTCTGAGTCAATATAGAAAGTTCTAGAATCAATGCTGCCTTCTTGGTTTCCAGGAACTTCAGTCACCTTGTAGTTGTTAGTGTGCTTGGGGTGAAATCACCCTAAAAATTTGATTTTTGTCTACATTGAAATTAAGGTCAGCACAAGAAAAAAGTAACTGTACATAAATCCCACTTCTTATGTGTATGTTGGTAAAACTATTCTTTAAAATTTTTCTGCCAGAGCAGCATTAAAATGTATGAACAGACACATCTAGTTGCATGAAGGTTTTATGCAGATTGGGAAATTAGGCTGTCTTAGAAGTTCACTGCAATTTTCTCCTAATATAATTTTTTGACACCTCAAAACTTCTTTTTAATTGTGTACTTGTTTTTAGTGCCTTATGTGGGTTACCTTGCATATGTACAATTAAGTTTTATAGATTTATATTTAAAATTGAGTGAGTTTTAGAATTTGAAAATTATCATTCAAAAATAATGATGTAACTGTAGAGTCAGGTCATGTTTCAGTTTTGTGCTGTCCTTAAGACAGTGTGATCAGTAATAGTTCTGAATTCTTCTTGCCGAAATTGACAAACCTGAAACATTCTAAAAACTAGTATCGCATTTTTTTTAGATTGAAGAAAACTTGGATATTATCTAAACATAAATCTTCATTTTATAAGACAGAAAGCTGAGAGCCATTAAGAATAAATATATAACCTAGGATCATACACCAGAGTGTTAAAATCACGCTTTACTGTGCCTTTATGAGATAATCAACTGTACAGTACATGACCTGCAGAGGACACCATTGCAGGTATCCTATAATAACAAAATTGTGTACTTATTTGTCAAGCAACTATTTCCTTTCTATGAAGAGAAAGGAATCAGAACATCTATTGCTTCTGCTATCCCTTTAGCTACTTAAATTTAGTTCAGATTTTTTTCAAAAGCCTATTTGATAATTGCACAAAATCACAACCATTAGGGATGAGTCATTCTACACTCAAGCAAATTTTTGAGATTAATTTATGCTAATCAAGGATAATAGGCTGAACATGAGCAACAATATTAGCTAATTTAAATACCCGTTCAAGTTATAAGAGTGATGGCACTCTTAGGAATAAGCCAGTTTGTAATGAAATAGACCTCTTCCACATCTAAGCTACAGCTGTAGACCTGTCAATCCTTCAAACTCCCTGAGGCCTATGCTTCCTAAATTTTAATGGTAGCTAGCAGAAACTAAAAACGAATTCATAATGTTTTTCACAAAAGTCCTTCTGGCATTTAGTGTCTTATTAAGCGCCTGAGCAGCAGATAAATATCAGCTTCATGAAATTTGACTGTTTGGCTCTGTCTCTAATGGAGATGAAACTAAAGCAAAAGACCATTGATTTCTGACATTATCATGATTTTCTGCAAAATTATGTGAATATATTGTCATTCTGGTGTGGACCACTCTAGCTGTTTTTTTGTGGGCTTTTAGATAATAGTTACTAATAGAGTTCTTGGGTAATGCAATGGTTGTCTAGTGATGACTCAGTTTTCCACATGCAGTTAATGCCTGCAATTTTTTTTTTTTCGAGACAGTCTCGCTCTGTCATCCAGGCTGGAGTGCAATGGCATGATCTCAGCTCACTGCAACCTCCGCCTCCCGGGTTCAAGCAATTCTCTGCCTCAGCCTCCTGAGTAGCTGGGATTACAGGCATCCACCACCACACCTAGCTAATTTTTGTATTTTTAGTAGAGACGGGGTTTCTCCATGTTGGCCAGGCTGGTCTTGAACTGCTGACCTCGTGATCCACCTGCCTCAGCCTCCCAAATTGCTGGGATTACAGGTGTGAGCCACCACGTCTGGCCAATGCTTGAAATTCTACAAGCACCGCCAACCCCAACCCCATCCCCATATCCTCCCCCATCTCTCCCACAGGAAGTGATCTCAACCTAAAAATGCAATGGTGACTTCAATCCAATATATAATTCCATCTAATTTCTTCTTAAATACATTTGCGCATAGTTGAAATTGTTAAGAGGCCAGTTTGGATTAATGAAAAATTGATATTTCTGAATGCTTTAGATAAAGAGTAAGTAATAAAACATTTGGCATGTGGAGTGCCTTTATGCTTCCAAAAGGATTTCAAATCCATTGTTTCATTTGATGCTCGAAACAGCACTCTGAAGTTCATAGCACAGGTACTAGCATTCTCATTTTACATCTGAGGAAACTGAGAGGCAGAGTGATTGAATGATTTTCCCCAGCTTACTCATAGAGTAAGTCTTACAGTAGAGACAAGTACCTATATACCTTGACTCCTATCTAAATGGCCTTTCTTCTACACACAGCTGAAACATTTCCCTTTATAAACTGTCATCATTGATATTGTTATTAGCTTATTTACATTAATAAATTTAACAATACTATTTATTATAAATGAACTTCACCATGATATAACTAAATGAGCATTTCTAAAGTGTTTGAAAAGAGTTAATAAAAATCACATTATTACAAAATTATTGCAGAGATACTCGGAAGTTTGCATAGAAAAGGCAAGAAATCAGAGAATTCTAGATAATATACAAAATGCTAGCACACAGCCCATCATTTTCTGATCAGAAATTGACCTTTTAAAATTGACAGAATGAGGTTAGCAGGGTTACCATTCCCATTTTAGCATACTTGAGTTGGTGTTTCTAGTGGTAAGTACAAAGTCCATGAAAGTTGAAGAATAAGACATTTTCACTCTTTTGTATGTCATCATGTGTCCCCTTTGCCTCTATCTCAATTGTAAGTCCTGTACCCAGCAAGTTGGCTCTACCAGGAAGTTTTCTGTTCTTATACTTTAAACTCCAAGGAAACATAGCTTATTCACTGCTAGTGGCACTGAGACTATAACGGCCTCTTGCCTTTTTCTCTTATGTATTAGTCATATCTCTCATTCCTCACATTTATCATGCTGCCCTTCAATACAGGAGGCAGTATAGTGAACTTGTTAAAAAAAAATCATAGATTTAGAAGTCAGACCAAGTGAGACTTGATCTTATCACTTACTGCCCTACACACTTTGTAGCCATGTGACTGCCTACCCAGGGTTGGGTTGTTGATTCCTCATCTGTAAAATGGTGTTCATGCATTAATCTGCAAGTGGTTGGATAATGTTTGTACATAGAGCGTATGTAGCTGAAACAATGCAGGGATTAACACTAAAAGTGGTTCAATTGATTGTTAAAACAGATTGTTTGGTTTGAGGAGTCGTTGTGTCATTTAACATGGTTGTTACAGCTCTTGAATTATGGATATGGAGGTAGACAGACAGACAGACAGACAGATAGATAGATAAACTGGCATAGATATTGATAGGTAACTTCCAGATTCTTCCACGGCTAATTGATTATGCTACTACCTAAGTATAAATGTATTCTTCTATATACGTGTATTTGTCACATTGTTTCTGCAGTTCATTCAACCAGAATTCTTCTTCTGGGGCCCTATTTCCCTATTTTTAGAATATTTATGTCGCAAGTAATAGAATATCTAACTAATAAATGACTTTTAAAATAGTAATTTATTATCTCACTTAATAAAACTCCATAACTGGGCTTTTCCTGGGTCTATAATGGCAGGACTCTCAGTTGGTTTCTCTGCAATTATTTTAGCTTTCCCATCAGGGTTGCAAGATAGCTGCCAAAATATCACATTGTCAGAAAACCCATCAAAGAGTGGAAGAAAGATACTTTCCTGCTGCATCCTCTGCTATTCAACAGGAAGGAAACCTTTCACAGAAGCCTGCCCCCCTCACCCCCATGAAATAATTCCCCTTACATATTTTTAAACAAACTTGGTCACATGCTCATCCTTAAACAGATAATTGGCAAGAGGGCAATGGGGTTACCATGTTTGGTTTGGACTGGAGAGATATCCACCTTCCCTGAGCTTGTCGCTGCTTATACTGAACAAAATCAGTATTCTGTTTGGAAGGTAGCAGGGGGCTGTTGGATGAACAATAACCAGCAGTGCCTGCCATAAGGATGCAGAGACTGTTATCAGGCAATAGATTTCTATCTAATGTAACTAAAACAAAGCTCAAGCCTCCTCTTGATCTGAAACTAAACTAAACTAAACTAAACTAAACTAAACTAAACTAAACTAAACAGCCAAAGTGATTTACTAAAAGCAATGTTCTGATGTTAATTATGGGACACTGCTCTGTGCTTTTTTTTTCTCTTTTGATATAGAAGTGAAATTTGTTATTCAAAAACATATAGGCTGAAATTGGAGCATAGGCTGAAACTGGAGTGGAGAAGAAGAATAATTTGCACATGAACAATTCACAGAGCTTTTCAAGGTTGGAAGGAACATTAGAAAATATCTACACTTATGGATCAAAATCCTCCATCCATTGTTTCAGTTTGCAAAAGAGAAACTATGTCAAATAATTGTTCCCCTTTACTTGAATACTTTTGATGATGGGCATCTCATTATGTCATGAGGCAGTCCAGTCTCTTTTTTGAACATTCTAACTATTACAAATTTCAACTTATAGTGACACAAAATCTATCATCTTCAAACATTCATTATAGTGCTTAAATCTAGTGCCACATAGAACTGATCCAATTTCTCTTTAAAATTCTTTAAATTTAGAAGAAATTGCTCAGTCTTGTTTCCATATAATAACCCTGAAAATAGTTGAAGGAACTTACGGTTCACCCTCTTGTCTCTCCTGAAGTTGTCTCTTGATCCTGTATGGTTTCATTCCACGTCCATCCTGGTCCTTTGCTTGCAGTCTCTGCTCATCTTAAAAGTGGCACCTAGAAAACAATAAAGTCCTCCTGAGTGGATTGACAAGTGCAGAGTAGAGGGTAACACATCTCCATCATTCAAAATGCTAAATATCTATTAAAGCAGTCTACATGTGCACTATTTTTATAATGATATTTAAACGATGGACATACTGAACTAGTTTTCGACTATATCTTAATTCTTTTTTAAAATCATGATTTAATGTTAAGCCTCAGCAGCTATACCTTGTAAAGATATTGTTCTTATTATTTGAGGAATTTTTAGGGGAGGGGTGGAATTTGAGTAAAGGATGTTAAATTGATTCCTCTTAAATTTCATCACATTAGGTTAAGGTGTTTCTTTTTCAAAAAAATCTTATGCTCTTTATTTTTTTTAACATGCATCTAAGTTTTGGTAACTGCTAACGTTCTATAAAAAAAAAGGGGGGGCTTACAGAATTTCTTTAGATTGCTGCTCTCAATCCTGACTACAAAACAGTATCACCTGGGAGACTGAAAAAAAGTCAAATCAAATATCACAGACAAAAACTCTAATATTTAGGCCCAATCCTAAACCAATTTAATCAGAAACTGTGGAGACTGGCTTTGGCATTACTATTTTTTTAAAAAACTCCTCATATAATTCTTATGAGCAGCCAGGATTGAAAATAACTGTGCTATATTGACCCAAGGCAATTCTAGATAGCTGATGAAATGGTCCTCCAATTCAAAAATTATAGCTCTATATTACAGAGACAAGATAGACCTCTCAAGTTCAGATGTCTTTCCAAATTTTTATGTATTTCAGACACAAATTAGAAATTCCTAATATTAATTTATATAATCCCTTTTTTACCCTAATACGATTATTATTAACATTTTTGTATGGTTTCTTGCAGTATCCGATGTACCTTTTTTTTTAACAGTTTTAACCATATTAATAGTAACCCAAAATATTTTAGATGCTGTTCTCTATTCTTTATAGCTATCATTTTAATGAATGTGTAATTTTCCAGTGAAAGAACATAATATACTTTCTTCCCACTTCCCTATTACTAGACATTTAGGATGGTTGTTTTAGACAATGCTGCACCAAACACTCTCATTGATATAATGTTTACTATATTTTGATTTTGGATAATTTCCTAAGCATGAGTCCCAGAAGTAGAATTAATTAAGGGTATTAATATTTTATTGTATATTTTTAAATTGCTAAGGGGTCTGTAAAATTGCCATAAAATTTTATACATATAAGGATACTGGTGCTGCCAGATTGTTGCCTGCATTAGGATGTATCATTGAAGTTTTTACAACTTATACCAAAAAAAAGACCTTATATTGCTTTTAAAAAAGAAATCCCCTCCCTAGATTATCAGCAGAGTTAAATGCGTGCCTGCTTGTAAATACTTCCTTCTTGCTCAGGGTGGCTTTGGCTGTGTCTTTTGTGGTTTCATGTAAATTTGAGGATTGTTTTTTCTATTTCTGTGAAGAATGTCATTGCCATTTTGATATAGATTGCATTGAATCTATAAATTGCATTGAATCTATATTCTTTGGGTACTATGAACATTTTAACAATGTTGATTTTCCAATCAATAAACATGGAATATTTTTCCATTTTTGTATGTCCTCTTCAATTTCTTTTATCAATGTTTTATAGTTTTCAATGTAGATGTCTTTCTTTGATTAAGTTTATTCTTCAGTAATTTGTTTCATTTGTAGCTATTGTAAATGAGATTAATTTCTTCATTTGTTTTTCAGATTGTTCACTGTTGGCATACAGAAATGGTACTAATTTTTATGTTGATTTTATATCCTACAACTTACTGAATTTATTAGTTCTCATAGTGTTTTGGTAGAGTCCTTAAATATTTCTAAATATAATATCATATCATCTCCAAATAACAATAATTTGACTCTTCCTTTCCAATTTGCATACTCCTTATTTCTTTCTCTTTAATTATGCTGGCTAGGACTTCTAATACTATACTGAATAAAAGTGGTGAAAATGAGCATCCTTGTATTGTTCCAGGTCTTAAAGGAAAGGCTTTCAGTTTTTCCCCATTCAGTATGATACTAGCTGTGGTTTTGTTGTATATGGCTTTTATCATGTTGAGCTAAGTTCCTTCTACATGCAGTTTTTTGAGGGATGTTGAATTTTCTATATGAAGGGATGTTGAATTTTATCAAATGCTTTTTTCTGCCTCAATTGAAATGATCATATGATTTTTGTGCTTCATTCTGTTGATATGATGTATCACATTTACTGATTTGCATATGTTGAACCATCCTTGCATCCCTGGGATAAATCCCACTTGATCATAATGAATGATCTTTTTAATGTGTTGTTGAATTTGATTTGCTAGTTTCTTGTTGAGGATTTTTGTACCTATGTTAATCATAGTTAGTGCCCTATAGTATTCCTTTTTTGTTGTGTCTTTGTCTGGTTTTGTTATCAGAATAATACTGATAACATAGAATGAGTTTGGAAGTATTCCTTTCTCGATTTTTTGGAATTGTTTGAGTAAGATTGGTATTGATTCTTCTTTAAATGTTTGGTAGGATTCTGCAATGAAGGCATCAGATCCTGGGATTTTCTATTATGAGAGACTTTTTATTACTGCTTTTATCCCATTACTTGCTCTTGGTTTATTCAGGTCTTGGATTTCTTCATGGTTAATTCTTGGTAGGTTGTGTGTGTCTAAGAATTTACTCATTTGATGTAGGTTTTCCAATTTATTGGCATATAGTTGCTCATAACAGTCATTAATAATCCTTTGAATTTCTTTAGTATCTGTTGTAATGTCTCCTTTTTCATCTCTGATTTCATCTGTCTTCTTTATTGTTGTTAGTCTGGCTAAAGCCTTGTCAATTTTGTTTATCTTTTCAGAAAAACAACTTTTCATTTCATTGACATTTTGGATGTTTTTAGTTTCAAATTTATTTATTTATGTTCCCATCTTTATTATTTCTTTTCTTCTACTAATTTTGGGTTTAGTAATCTTGGCTTGCTTTTATTATTTCTTTTCTTCTACTAATCTTGGTTTTAGTAATCTTGGGCTTGCTCTTGATTTTCTAGTTCTTTAAGACACATTGTTTGATTGTGTATTTGAAGTTTTTCTACTTTTCTGATATAGGTGTTTATTCCCACAAACTTCCCTCTTAGTACTGCTTTTGTTGTATACCACAGGTTTTGGTATGTTGTGTTTCCATTTTCATTTGTTTCAAGAAAAGTTTTAATTTCCTTCTGATTTTTAAAATGACCTTCTGGTTGTTCAGAAGCATATTGTTTAATTTTAATGTATTTGTAGAGTTACCAAAGTTCCTCTTGTTATTGATTTCTAGTCTTATTCCATTGTGGTCAGAAAAAAGATTCTTGATATGGTTTTAATTTTTTGAATTTGTTGAGACGAGTTTTGTTGCCTAACATATGGTCTCTCCCTGAGAATCTTCTACGCACTGAGGAGAAGAATGTGTATTCTGCAGCTGTGAAGCAAAATGTTCTATAAATGTCTATTAGGTCCATTTGGTCTATAATGCAAATTACATCTGATATTTCTTTGTTGATTTTTGTCTAGGTGATCTGTCCAATGCTGAAAGTCCTCAGTTATTATTGTATTAGGATCTTTCTCTCTCTAATTATAATTTGCTTTATATATCTGGGTAATCCAATGTTGAGTGCCTATATATTTACCATTATTATATTCTCTTGCTAAACTAACCCATTTATCACTATATAATTACCTTTTTGGCACGTTATATTATCTATAAGCTTTATTTTAAGTTAACACAGGCAGTTACAATACAATAAGAAAAGGCGCATTTGATTTGATAGAATCGAGACCCACTGTTCCATATATTAATTTATTTGTGCTTTTGACATTGAAAATGATCTTACCCTCATCATTCTTTGTCTATACTATATTTTAATGAACAGAGCCTTAGATTTTGATATGATCAAATATAGCTTTTTCCATTATATTTTGTTTCATCTTTCTAAAAAATATTCTGAAAACCCAATATTAATGGATTTTATATTTTCTTCTAAGAAAGTTACAGCTTTGCATTTCATCTGGAGTTAATTTTTTTGCACATTGTGAGAAGTACAGGTCTTAGTTCATCTTCTCAGTGTGGTAAAAGTTTTTCCAGTTTTATCCATTAAATAACCTATCCTTGATTTGTGACACAACCTTGTAATATGTTTTAAAACTTGGTAGGGCAAGACCATTTCTTAGTCTTCTCTTTTAGAATTGTCTCTGCTATTTGTAAACATTTACTTCTTTCTAAAATTTTAGAATCTATTTGCCTAATTACTGCTAAACTAGTGCTGCATTTTTGCTATAATTTCATTAAACCTGTAGATTATTTTGGGTAGAAATGCATGCAACAATATGGGATATGGTTCCATTTATTCAGGTATCATTTAAAGCTTTTTGTAAGCATTTACAAGTTCTTTAATAGGTTTTGTGGGGGTTTTGAATAAATAACATTTTAGATAACTTATAGTGTTCTCTGCTATTGTAAGTTTTATCTTTTCTATTTTAATTAGTTATTGATCTGGAGAAATGCTATTGATTTTTATGTTGACTTGTGTTCAGCAACCTTTTTGAACTCTTCAACTAGTTCTAATAGTTTGGGGATTCTCTTCAACTTTCTGTGTAAATTATCATACCATCTGCAAATAACAGCACTCTTTTCTCTTGCAGTATTAATACCATTTATTTTCTTTACTTTTCTTATTGCATTGATCAGGACTTCTAATACAGTCTATTCTGTTCTAACAGGGAATATGAATTCCTAAAAAGTACAATGATATACAAAATTATTCAATAAACATCACAGGGCTTGTGGACAAATGGGGTTAGGGTCACAACATTTGAAAACTTCATCAGGGACACATTTTAAAAAATAATTTTGAGAACTTAAAATACATGGTATTACAGATTTTTACATGTTAAATGGTTAGGAAATATATGAATGCACCAATAAATATGGCATTTTACCTTGAAAAAGATTTGAAGTAAGTTTGTGGACATGGGTAGTGGAAGTATTGCAGCTTGTGAGTTTTTGTGAAATGGTAGGAGGATTATCTGAAATCAGGTAGAAAGTTGGAATGCCAGATATGAGCAAGCATGGCTCATAAGCACGGAGTAAACTGAGGGAGCTGGGACATGTTGAAGTTTGTGAATGTGTTTGTGTGAGAGAGAGTGAGCACAAACACATGTTTTGTTTACTCCTCTTTGGTTCAGTTCAGCTGGGTATGGTTTCCTGTGTTTGCCTAGTGTCTCTCCTAGAAGAAATCATGCATAAGAAAACACAAAATGCATGTTACACTCAAGTTGTTTTGATATATTAATCATGCTAGAAAAAAGTGTGTTTTCAAAATTCACATTATATCAGAAACAACGTGCTATCATTAAGCATAGTAATGATAGTCAGCATCCTTGTTTAGTTTCTAACTTTACAGAAAATTTGTGTGTGCTTTCTGTCTTAAAAAGTGCTTGCGGCTGGGTGCGGTGGCCCATGCCTGTAATCCCAGCACTTTGGGAGGCCTAGGCGGGCAGATGACCTGAGGTCAGGAGTTTGAGACCAGCCTGGCCAACATGGTGAAAACCCTTCTCTACTAAAAATACAAAAATTGGCTGACTCTCTTTTCGGACTCAGCCCACCTGCACCCGGGTGATTAAAAGCTTTATTGCTCACACAAAGCCTGTTTGGTGGTCTCTTCACATGGACGCGCATGAAATTTGGTGCCATGACTCAGATCGGGGGACCTCCCTTGGGAGATCAATCCCCTGTCCTCCTGCTCTTTGCTCCATGAAAAAGATCCACCTATGACCTCGGGTCCTCAAACCAACCAGCCCAAGGAACATCTCACCAATTTTAAATCGGGTAAGTGGCCTCTTCTTACTCTCTTCTCCAACTTCTCTCACTGTCCCTCAACCACTTTCTCCTTTCCACTCTTCAATCTCTCCCTTCTCTTAATTTCAATTCCTTTCCTTTTCTGGTAGAGACAAAGGAGACACGTTTTATCCGTGGACCCAAAACTCCGGTGCCGGTCACGGACTAGGGAAGGCAGCCTTCCCTTGGTATTTAATCATTGCAGGGACACCTCTCTGATTATTCACCCACGTTTCAGAGGTGTCAGACCATGCAGGGATGCCTGCCTTGGTCCTTAACCCTTAGCAGCAAGTCCCGCTTTTCTGGGGAAGGGGCAAGTACCCCAACCCCTTCTCTCTGTGTCTCTACCCCTTCTCCACCTTTCTGGGGGGCAAGAAACCCCCAACCCCTTCTCCTTCACTCTTAGCGGCAAGTCCCGCTTTTCTAGAGGGGCAAGTACCCCAACCTCATATCTCTGTGCCCCAATCCCTTATTTCTGTGCCCCAACCTCTTATATCTCTGTGCCCCAACCTCTTATATCTCTGTGCCCCAATCCCTTATATCTGCACCCTGACCTCTTATCTCTGCACCCCAATCCCTTATTTCCATGCCCTGACCTCTTATCTCTGCACCCTGATCCCTTATTTCTGCACCCTGACCTCTTATCTCTGCACCCCAACCCCTTATATTCATGCCCCAACCCCTTTCCTGATTTTCTGGAAGGTAAGAACCCCCGAACCCCTTCCCTCCGTGTCTCTACTCTCTCTTTTCTCTAGGCTTGCTTCCTTCACTATGGGCAACCTTCCACCCTCCATTCCTCCTCCTTCTCCCTTGGCCTGTGTTCTCAAAAACTTAAAACCTCTTCAACTCACACCTGACCTAAAACCTAAATGCCTTATTTTCTTCTGCAATGCCGCTTGACCCCAATACAAACTCGACAGTAGTTCCAAATAGCCAGAAAATGGCACTTTCAATTTTTCCATCCTGCAAGATCTAAATAATTCTTGTCATAAAATGGGCAAACAGTCTGAGGTGCCTGACGTCCAGGCATTCTTTTACACACCAGTCGCTCCCTAGTCTCTGTGCCTAGTGCCACTTGTCCCAAATCTTCCTTCTTCCCCTCCCACCTGTCCCCTCAGTCCCAACTCCAAGTGTCACTGAGTCTTTCTAATCTTCCTTTTCTACAGACCCATCTGACCTCTCCCCTCCTCCCCGGGCTGCTCCCCGCCAGGCCGAGCTAGGTCCCAATTCTTCCTCAGCCTCTGCTCCTCCACCCTATAATCTTTTTATCACCTCCCCTCCTCACACCTGGTCCGGCTTACAGTTTCGTTCTGTGACTAGCCCTCCCCCACCTGCCCAGCAATTTACTCTTAAAAAGGTGGCTAGAGCTAAAGGCATAGTCAAGTTTAATGCTCCTTTTTTTTTTTATCCCAAATCAGATAGCGTTTAGGCTCTTTTTCATCAAATATAAAAATCCAGCCCAGTTCATGACTTGTTTGGCAGCAACCCTGAGACACTTTACAGCCCTAGACCCTAAAAGGTCAAAAGGCCGTCTTATTCTCAAAATACATTTTATTACCCAATCTGCTGCCGACATTAAATAAAACTCCAAAAATTAAATTCCGGCCCTCAAACCCCACAACAGGATTTAATTAACCTCACCTTCAAGGTGTACAATAATAGAAAAAAGTTGCAATTCCTTGCCTCCACTGTGAGACAAACCCCAGCCACATCTCCAGCACACAAGAACTTCCAAACACCTGAACTGCAGCAGCCAGGTGTTCCTCCAGAACCTCCTCCCCCAGGAGCTCCTCCCCCACTTCTGCTACAAGTGCCAGAAATCTGACCACCAGGCCAAGGAATGCCCGCAGCCCAGGATTCCTCCTAAGCCGTGTCCCATCTGTGTGGGACCCCACTGGAAATCGGACTGTTCAACTCACCTGGCAACCACTCCCAGAGCCCCTGGAACTCTGGCCCAAGGCTCTCTGACTGACTCCTTCTCGGCTTAGCGGCTGAAGACTGACGCTGAGCAATCGCCTCGGAAGCCCCATAGACCATCACGGACGCTGAGCTTTGGGTAACTCACAGTGGAAGGTAAGTCCGTCCCCTTAGTCAATATGGAGGCTACCCACTCCACATTACCTTCTTTTCAAGGGCCTGTTTCCCTTGCCTCCATAACTGTTGTGGGTATTGACGGCCAGGCTTCTAAACCCCTGAAAACTCCCCCAATCTGGTGCCAACTGGGACAACACTATTTTATGCACTCTTTTTTAGTTATCCCCACCTGCCCAGTTCCCTTATTAGGCCAAGATATTTTAACCAAATTATCTGCTTCCCTGACTATTCCTGGACTACAGCCGCATCTCATTGCCACCCTTCTCCCCAACCCAAAGCCTCCTTCACGTCTTCCTCTCATATCCCCCCACCTTAACCCACAAGTATGGGACATCTCTACTCCGTCCCTGGCAACCAATCACATGCCTGTTACCATCCCATTAAAACCTAATCACCCTTACCCTGCTCAACGCCAATATCCCATCCCACAACACGCTTTAAAAGGATTAAAGCCTGTTATCACTCGCCTGCTACAGCATGGGCTTCTAAAGCCTATTACTCTCCTTACAATTCCCCCATTTTACCTGTCCAAAAACCGGACAAGTCTTACAGATTAGTTCAGGATCTGTGCCTTATCAACCAAATTGTTTTGCCTATCCATCCTGTGGTGCCCAACCCGTACACTCTTTTGTCCTCAATACCTTCCTCCACAACTCACTATTCCGTTCTCGATCTTAAAGATGCTTTTTTCACTATTCCCCTTCACCCCTCATCCAAGCCTCTCTTTGCTTTCACTTAAACTGACCCTGACAGCCATTAGGCTCAGCAAATTACCTGGGCTGTACTGCTGCAAGCCTTCACAGACAGCGCCCATTACTTCAGTTAAGCCCAAATTTCATCCTCATCTGTTACCTATCTCAGCATAATTCTCATAAAAACACACACATGCTCTCCCTGCTGATCGTGTCCAATTAATCTCCCAAACCTCAATCCCTTACAAAACAACAACTCCTTTCCTTCCTAGCCATGGTTAGTGTGGTCAGAATTCTTACACAAGAGCCAGGACTGCACCCTGTAGCCTTTCTGTCCAAACAACTTGACCTTACTGTTTTAACCTAGCCCTCATGTCTGCGTGCAGCATCTGCCACTGCTTTAATACTTTTAAAGGCCCTAAAAATCACAAACTATGCTCAACTCACTCTCTACAGCTCTCATAATTTCCAAAATCTATTTTCTTACTCACACCTGATGCATATACTTTCTGCTCCCCGGCTCCTTCAGCTGTACTCACTCTTCGTTAAGTCCCACAATTACCATTGTTCCTGCCCCGGACTTCAATCTGGCCTCCCACATTATTCCTGATACCACACCTGACCCTCATGACTGCATCTCTCTGATCCACCTGACGTTCACCCCATTTCCCCACATTTCCTTCTTCTCTGTTTCTCACCCTGATCACACTTAGTTTATTGATGGCAGTTCCACCAGACCTAATCGCCAGGCACCAGCAAAGGCAGGCTATGCTATAGTACAAGCCACTAGCCCACCTCTTAGAACCTCTCATTTCCTTTCCATCGTGGAAATCTATCCTCAAAGAAATAACTTCTCAGTGTTCCATCTGCTATTCTACTACTCCTCATGGATTATTCAGGCCCCCTCCCTTCCCTACACATCAAGCTCAAGGATTTGCCCCCACCCAGGACTGGCAAATTAGCTTTACTCAACATGCCCCGAGTCAGATAACTAAAATACCTCTTAGTCTAGGTAGACACTTTCACTGGATAAGTAGAGGCCTTTCCTACAGGGTCTGAGAAGGCCACCGCAGTCATTTCTTCCCTTCTGTCAGACATAATTCTTCAGTTTAGCCTTGTCATTCCCTTCTGTCAGACATAATTCCTCAGTTTAGCCTTCCCACCTCTATATAGTCTGATAACATACCAGCCTTTATTAGTCAAATCAGCCAAGCATTTTTTCAGGCTCTTAGTATTCAGTGATAGACTAATGGTCTATTAAAAACACACCTCATCAAGCTCAGCCACCAACTTAAAAAGGACTGGACAATACTTTTACCACTTTCGCTTCTCAGAATTCAGACCTGTCCTCAGAATGCTACAAGATACAGCCCATTTAAGCTCCTGTATAGACACTCCTTTTTATTAGGCCCCAGTCTCATTCCAGACACCAGACCAACTTAGACAGTGCCCCCAAAAACTTGTCATCCCTACTATCTTCTGTCTAGTCATACTTCTATTCATCATTCTCAACTACTCATACATGCCCTGCTCTTTTTTACACTGCCGGTTTACACTGTTTCTCCAAGCCATCACAGCTGATATCTCCTGGTGCTATCCCCAAACCGCCACTCTTAACTCTTAAAGTAAATAAATAATCTTTGCTGGCAAGTCTATGCTGAACCTCCTTAGGCACTCTCTGATTAGATGTCCTGGGTCCTCCCAATTCTTAGTCCTTTAATACCTGTTTTTCTCCTTCTCTTATTCCGTTTAGTTTTTCAATTCATACAAAACTGTATCCAGGCCATCACCAATAATTCTAAATGACAAATGTTTCTTCTAACAAACCCACAATATCACCCCTTACCACAAAATCTTCCTTCAGCTTAATCACTCCCACTTTAGGTTCCCACACCGCCCCTAATCCCGCTCAAAGCAGCCCTGAGAAACATCGCCCATTATCTCTCCATACCACCCCCAAAAATTTTCGCTGCCCCAACACTTTACCACTATTTCATTGTATTTTTCTTATTAATATAAGAAGACAGGAATGTCAGGCCTCTGAGCCCAAGCTAAGCCATCATATCCCCTGTGACCTGCACGTACACAACCAGATGGCCGGTTCCTGCCTTAACTGATGACATTCCACCACAAAAGAAGTGAAAATGGCCTGTTCCTGCCTTAACTGATAACACTGTCTCGTGAAATTCCTTTCCTGTCTCATCCTGGCTCAAAAGCTCCCCTACTGAGCACCTTGTGACCCCCACTCTGCCCGCCAGAGAACAACCCCCCTTTGACTGTAATTTTCCTTTACCTACCCAAATTCTATAAAATGGCCCCACCCCTATCTCCCTTGGCTGTCTCTCTTTTCGGACTCAGCCCGCCTGCACCCAGGTGATTAAAAGCTTTATTGCACACACACACACACACACACACACACACACACACACACACACATACAAAAATTAGCCAGGCATGGTGGCAGGAACCTGTAATCCCAGCTACTCAGGAGGCTGAGGCAGGAGAATCTCTTGAACCCAGGAGGCAGAGGTTGCAGTGAACTGCGATCCCCCCATCACACTCCAGCATTGGGTACAAGAGCGGGACTTCATCTCAAAAAAAAAAAAGTGATGCTTTGGATTTTTGGTATATATATTTTATGAAGTTAGAAATATTTCATTCTATTATTAATTTGGTAAATACTTTTATCATGAAGAGAGACTCTTTTTGGTCTGTTAAAGTGGAAATTACATTGACAAAATTTTTCTGCCACTAAAGTATTCTTTTGTCCCTGAGGTAGATCCTACTTGGTCATGACATGTTATTTTTTCCTATACTTGAATACAGCTACCTAATACTGTGTTAATAATTTTAATATCAACAGTCTTTGAATTTCTTAATTTTATATGTTTAACTGGTTTTGGTATTAAGGCTATGAGAGTCTAATAATATTAGTTTCTCTGCAAAAATTTGTATAAGGTGGTGATATAGTTTGGCTGTGTCCCCACCCAAATCTCAACTTGAATTTTATCTCCCAGAATTACCATATGTTATGGGAGGGACTCAGGGAGAGGTAATTGAATAATGGGGGCCAGTTTTTCCTGTGCTATTCTCATGATAGTGAATAAGTTTCATGAGATCTGATAGATTTATCAGGGGTTTCCACTTTTGCTTCTTCCTCATTTCTCTCTTGCTGCAGACATTTAAGAAATGCCTTTCATCCTTTGCCATGATTATGAGACCTCCCCAGCCATGTGGAACTGTAAGTCAAATTAAACCTCCTTTTCTTCTCAGTCTTGGTTATGTCTTTATCAGCAGTGTAAAAATGGACTAATACAGATGGGGTTGACTATTCTTGGAAAGTCAGTGAAACCTAGCTATAAAAAAAATTGGGGTCTGGTGCTCATCTGAAGGGAAGCCTTTGCTTTATCATTTCATTTCTTTAATGTAATTAGTTTAATGAAGTTTTCAAATTGTTGTGACAGTTTTGGCATTTTGTTTTTCCAGATTGATTCAACTTATGTAAGTTTAAAATTTTTTATTTATTAGTGACTGTTTCTCCTAGTATGTATCCAATGAGTAGCTCTAATTTTCTTGATGTAATTGTTCCACTAGTGGTTTGAGGGGTTCACATTTTATTTTTATTGCTTTCAGATGTCTCTAGCTTCACAAAGATATAAACCCAGACAGTTTGATAAGTGAAATTGTTTCAGAGCTGAATTCCCCAATACTGAAGAGATGGAATATTCATGGGTTCTTGAATGTTGGGAACATGTAGCATTCTTGCATACAAAATTAGGAGTTGGCAGTTGTTCTGATGGGGGTACTTGTGTAGATGCAAGGTACTGATCTCCGAGCATCACAGATTTTAAAGATATAGTGAACATCTCAGTGGTCAAATTCTTCCCAGAGGTAGTATAGGCTGTGATTAGGAAAACTGGCACATTTTGAGTGTATTATTATGGCTTCAATATCTTCTCAATAACCACATTGGATTAAAATCCAGAAAGCTTTCCTGAGACCCATGCTGAGGGGAGCTCCACCTCTGAGCTTTCATAATTGCTGAGCCGGAAAAAAAAATGTGATGGATTAGATACTGGTTCTTAAAGCTTACCCTTGAAAATTACAAACATACTTTTCACTGACATTCAATTGACCCACAAGTGGTGAGACTGGAATTGGCTTCAAGGGGGAGAAAAGTGTCACCTACCTCCTCCCATATCTGGAAAGAGAATCAGAAATATTTGGTGAATAGCAATAATGACTACCATATTTGATGATGAATATGAGACAATATATGGCTTCAAGGAGCTCTAAGTTTATGACGTATGCTCATAAATACCTGCAAAATAAAGCATAATATAGTAAATCCCAAAAGAATGAAACAAAGTTTTGTGGGGCATTAGAGGAGGAAGAGATCTATTTGGCTATGGTGGTCTAAGAGCACACCATTTTCTTCTATAAAGGTACTGATTTTACTTCTAGTTTGTGAGACCAAACTAATCTTTACAGTAACCATGCCCACTATTATATGAAAATAGGCTTCAAATGCCTCACACAATGAATAAGCTCAATGATTTCCAGGTGTACTGCATTAAAAAGGTAAAAATATATGTAAGATGGAGTTAGAAGATCTATCAGTCATTGGGCTTGATCTCTGATTTAGTTTAGGAGAGAGAATAAATTTTAGGTTCATGTTTGTAATTCAGTTCAACTGCTGCTATTGTGATTATTCTGAGTTTCCATCATTTCAAACTTTCTTCCAAATATATAGAGTCATATCTGAAATGTTTCCTGCCAACACTGGCAAAGTAAAAGTGAATATCATAGTAAACTTTTCAGGGATGATAGATAGGCCTTGGGCATCAAAACTGATTATATTTTGAAGCTTTCCATTTGCAGTACAATGTTCACTAAATTGCCACTCAATTTCTTTTAATCATGCTCTGAAAACTTCTCAATGGATTTGAATTGAGGCATGTTTCATTTATTCATTTAACAATGATGGTGCTATTAGAATGTCAATTCCAAGCCTCATTATATGTGGAACTTCCTAGATGGTTTTGCTTTTATTTATGGATTTCTAATTCTCTCATTATTTTGTTACCCTTGAAAATGCTTAGCTTAGGACTCAGCCAATTCCTGTTCTCTAACTCTGATATACTTCGTCTGATGATGCCTTACTTCAAATTACCCTGGCCAGAAAAGAATGGGCCCAGGTTTCCATTGATCATAGAATCTCAACCCCAGTCCCAGTGTTTGCCTCAATAGTGTGAACTATAGTATGTCCCCCATGACACACTCAGATTCATATTATTCTTGGTACTATTTGCCTGCGTATATGGTCCTCATAGATAGATCCTGCAAAGAAAACCTCCCGAGAATTTCTACAACTATTCTGTTTGGCTTTGGCAAAGTTTATGTTTATCAGGTCTTTACGTAATTTAGGGAGAGGGATGAGATATTTAGAAGCTTAAATAAGCATTTTTGACTACAGCTGGCAAAAGTCATAGTTACTTTGTATTGGTAACAGTTTTTGTTTTGTTTTGAGACAGAGTCTCGCTCTATGGCCCAGGCTGGAGTGCAATGGCACTATCGCGGCTCACTGCACCCTCTACCTCCCAGGTTCAAGCGATTCTCCTGCCTCAGCCTCCCGAGTAGCTGGGATTACAGGCGCCTGCCACCATGCCTGGCTAATTTTTAATAGAGACGGGTTTCACCATGTTGGCCAGGCTGGTCTCGAACTCCTGACCTTGTGATCTGCCTGCTTCAGTCTCCCAAAGTGTTGGGATTACAGGCGTGAGCCACCATGCCCAGCTGGCAACAGTTTTATTGTTCTCAAATTCTATGAACTATCTTTATACCAGAGGTTGTTATAAAAAATTACATATTACCAATGTAGTTTTACTGTCTGTCTTCATTCTTAGGTGATGATATCCCTACTTTTACTGATAAAATAGAAGCAATCAGAAGAGAATGTCCACATCATCCTACTTCCAACTCTACTAACCCAATTACACTGTGCACTCTGCTTCATTCTGCTTCTAACACCAACCCTTTCACTTTTGTACAGGGTTCCTAAGCAAGGATTAAAACTATCACCCCTTTCTACCATATCATTGTATGCTGATGAGAATGATTGATGACAAACAGAAAAACCAAATATGCTGTATCTCCCATTTAAAAAACCCTCTTTAAACCCCACAACCACCCTCCTCACTCCCCTACCCCTATATTAGTTGTCCATTGCTGTGTAACAAATTCCCCAGAACTTAGCAGCTAAAAGCAACGTGCATTATCTCATGGTTTATGTGGATCAGAAATTCGGGAGCAGGTTACATGGTGTCTCTAGCTTAGTTGCTCTCATGAGACTAATTAAACTATTATCTTCAGTAACAATCCTGACTCTACCATACTCACTCACAAGGCTGTGATCACAAAGCTGGATTCACTTCCATATTCACTCACAAGGCTATTGGCTGGCATCAGTTCCTCATGGGCTACTGGATGGAGGGCCTTAGTTCCTTGATATACCACCTGGGCCTCTCCATAGAGTTTCTCACTGTATGGAAGCTTGCCACCTCCCACACCAGTGTTCACAGAGAGTCATGGAGAAAGAAGGAGACATCCAGAGAGAAGCTACAGGCTGAGTGTGTTGGCTCACACCTGTAATCCCAGCACTTTGGGAAGCTGAGGCAGGCAGATCATTTGAGTCAGGAGTTTGAGACCAGCCTGACCAACATAGTGAAACCCTGTCTCTACTAAAAATACAAAAAATTTAGTCAGGCATGGTGGCACATGCCTGTAGTCCCAGCTACTCAGGAGGCTGAGACAGGAGAATCATTTGAACCCAGGAGGCAGAGGTTGCAGTGACCTGAGATCATGCCACTGCACTCCAGCCTGGCCAACAGAGTGAGACCCTGCATCAGAAAAAATAAAAAAATAAAAATAAAATAAAAAGAAAGAATCTACAGTCTTTTTGTAAGTTAAACTCAGAAGTGACACTATTCTTCCTGCCACTTTCTATTCTTAGGTATAAGTCATTAAATCTAGCCAGAACTCAAGGGAAGAGGATTACACAGGGGTGTGAATACCAGGAGACAGAATCATGGGAGAGTAGTTTAGAGACTGCAGACTCCTCTAGCTACTGCCATAAGTCCTCTGCCTCCCTTTCTAACTAGCCTCACTATTAGGATAGTGTCTTAGTCCATTTGTGCTGCTATAACAAAGTACTACAGAGTGAGTAATTTATAAATAGTATAAATTTATTTCTCACAGTTCTGAAGGCTGAGAAGTCCAAGATCAAGGTGCCAGGAGGTTCAGTGTCTAGTAAAGGCAAACTTTCTGTTTCCAAGATGATGCCTTGTAGCTGTGTTCTCCACAGGGAAAGAATGCTGTTTCCTCACAAAGTGGAAAGGACAGAAGGGCAAAAGGGAACTCCAGAGTTCATTAAAGCCTCCTTTAAAAGGGCATTAATCCCATTCATGAGGGCTCAACCCTCATGACCCAATAATTTCCCATTTATTGCATTGAGGATTAAGTCTCAACATGAATTTTAGAGGAACACAAACATTCAACCCATAGCAGATGGCTACTATTAAAAATATGAAGAAAGAAAGTGTTGATGAGAATGTGGAGAAATTGGAACCATTGTCCACTGTTGGTGGGATTGTAAAATGATGCAGCCACTATGGAAAGCAGTATGGGAGTTCCTCAAAAAGACACCACAAGAAAAGGAAACTATAGGTCAATCTCTCTGATGACACAGATGCAAAAATTCTCAATAAAATACAAGCAAACTGAATTCAACAATACATCAAAAGGGTTATACATCATGACCAAGTAGGATATATCCCTGGATGTAAGATTGGTTTCACATATGCCATATCTCTTTGCCCTTAACTCCTAAAAAGTGTAATCCATACTTATTTTCATCATTTTCTCACCTCAAACACCCATTAGATTTATAGTTCTTTCATTCCACTGAAAGAATTCTCACCTTGCCAAATTCTTTTTTTTTTTTTTTTTTTTTTTTGAGATGGAATATCGCTCTGTTATCCAGGCTGGAGTACAGTGGCATGATCTTGGCTCACTGCAACCTCTGCCTCTCGGGTTCAAGAGATTCTCCTGCCTCATCCTACCCAATAGCTGGAACTATAGGTATGTGACACCACACCCGGCTAATTTTTGTATTTTTAGTAGAGATGGGGTTTCATTATGTTGGCCAGGCTGGTCTCGAACTCCTGACCTTAGGTGATCCACCCACCTTGGCCTCCCAAAGTGCTGGGATTACAGGTGGGAGCCACCATGCCCGGCCACCTTGCCAAATCTAATGATCCATTCTCAGTCCTTATATTAAGGATTCAATCACAGAATTTGATGGGGTAATTATATCTTACATTTTGAAACACTTTCTTCACTTGGCTTTTAGGACTCCATAGTCTTTTGGTTTTTCTGATACCATATTTGCTTTTTTAAAATCAAACTCTAGTTGGTTTTCCCTCCTCTTATGTCCCATTTCTAAATGTTGGAGTCTACAAGAATTCACTCCTAGTCTTTCTTCTCATCTCTAGATTACAGCATCCAGATGCACATCTAACAAGCATCTAAATCCTAAAATGTCCAAAACAGGACACTTGAGTTCTACCCACAAAATTGACTTCCAGTTTTCCCCTTCTCCCTGAACAGCATCACCATAAACCCAATTGCTTAGGTAATTTTTAGCAAATCCAATATACTCCACCTTCAAATATATCCTCAATTCAATCCCTACATACCGCTTGCATTATTAGCATTTTGATCTATGCCACCACCACATTTTGCCTAGATTAGTGACTCCAAATTGGAAATTATGAACTTCAGGATCTCCACAAGATGACCGATGAGAACATGCCAAAAAAATAGAATTATGATCAATATTTTTTCACTAATCATTTATTGCATATGTTTTAGAAGATACATGATATATTAGAACATCATATGTGTATATAATCTATAAATAATTAAATACACATATATTAGGATATGTGCTTGCTTTAAATTTGTTACCATTAAGGGAAATTGATTAAAAAGTTGGGAGATATATTTAATGGAGACTACTACCTGGAGGTCATTTCTGTTATCTTTTTAAATCAAGAAATAACTTTCCTATAACAAAATTTACCATTTTAAAGTGTATAATTGAGTGGTCTTTAGTGTATTTGTGAGGTTGTGTAAACACTACCACTTCCTAGTTCTACAGCATTTTTATCACCCCAAAACAAACTTTATTCTCACTAGCAGTGACACCGCATTGTTTTGTTCCTTGATCCCTTGGAAACCATTAATCTACTTTTTGTTTTTATAAGTTTCCATATTCTGAATACTTCAAATACATTGAGTCATATTATATGTGATCTTTTGTGTGGTTTATTTGACTTAGCATAATGGTTTCAAGGTTCATGCATGTTGTAGCATCTATTAGTATTTCATTTCCTTTTATTGCCAAAGAATATCTCATTGTATGAATACATCACACCTTATTCACCTATCACCAGGTTGATGGACATTTGAAGTATTTCCAGTTTTGGTTATTGCAAATAATATTTCAATGAGCATTTCTGTACAAGTTTTGTGTAGACATATCTTTTCAATTATCTTGAACCTATAATAACATTACTGTGTCATATATCAGTCTCAAGTTTAACTTCTTCAGGGACTGCCATGTAATTTTCCAAAATGGTTGCATCATTTTACATTTCAAATCAGTAACATATGAGGGTTCCAATTTGTCTACATGCTGACCAACACTAGTAAATGTCTGTCTTTTTTATTGTAACCATCTTAGTGGGTGTGAAGTCGTATCACATTGTGGTTTTGATTTGCATTTTCTTAGTAACTAATTATGTTGATCATCTTTTCATGTGTTTATTGGCCATTTATATCTTCTTTGGAGAAATGTTCATTGAAATTCTCTGACCATTTTCACTTTTAGTTTTTTAACTTTTATTTTACATTCAGGGGTACATGTGCAGGTTTGTTATATAGGTAAATGGTGTGTCACAGAGGGTTGGTGTACAGATTATTTCATCACCCAAGTAATAAACATAGTATTCCATACATAGTTTTTCAAACATCACCCTCCTCCCACTCTCCACCCTCAAATAAGCCCCAGCTTCTGTTGTTCCCTTCTTTGTGTCCATATGTACTATATGTTTAGCTCACACTTATAAGTGTAGTTATCTAAGTATCTTCATAGGTCTTTAAAAACTTGCTTTATGAATCTGGATGCTCCTGTGTTAGGTGCATATATATTTATGATGGTTAGGTCTTCTTGTTGAATTGAGCACTTTACCATTATGTAATGCCCTTTGTCTTTTTTGATCCTGGTTGGCTTCAAGTTTGTTGTATCTGAAATGAGAATATCAGTCCCTGCTTCCTTCTTTATTTTTTGTTTGTTTGTTTGTTCGCTTGGTAGATTTTTCTCCATCCTTTTATTTTGAGCCTATGAGGGTCACTGCATGTGAGAAGAGTCTCTTGAAGATCGTATACCACTGAGTGTTGCTTCTTTATCCAACTTGCCACTCTGTGCCTTTTAATTGGAATATTTATCCCATTTACATTCAAGGTTAGTATTGATATGTGTAGATTTAATTCTGTCATCATGCAGTTAGCTGGTTATTATGCAAAGTTGTTTGTGTGGTTGCTTTATAGTATTCCTCTAGTGTGTTTTTGCAGTGTCTCATAGAGATCTTTCTTTTCCATATTTAGCACTCCCTTCAGGAGCTCTTGTAAGGCAGGTCTGATGGTAATGAATTTCCTCAGCATTTGCTTGTCTAAAAAATATCGTATTTCTCTTTATCTTATGAAGTTTAGTTTGTTGGATATAAAATTCTTGGTTGAAAATTATTTTTTTTTTTGATCTTCACTAGCGTGACTTTTTTTTATTATTATACTTTAGGTTTTAGGGTACATGTGCACAATGTGCAGGTTTGTTACATATGTATCCATGTGCCATGTTGTTTTGCTGCACCCATTAACTCGTCATTTAGCATTAGGTATATCTCCTAATGCTGTCCCTCCCCCCTCCCCCCACCCCACAACAGTCCCTGGAGTGTGATGTTCCCCATCCTGTGTCCACGAGTTCTCATTGTTCAATTCCCACCTATGAGTGAGAACATGCGGTGTTTTGTTTTTTGTCCTTGCGATAGTTTACTGAGAATGATGGTTTCCAGTTTCATCCATGTCCCTAAAAAGGACATGAACTCATCATTTTTTATGGCTGCATAGTATTCCATGGTGTATATGTGCCACATTTTCTTAATCCAGTCTATCGTTGTTGGACATTTGGGTTGGTTCCAACTCTTTGCTATTGTGAATAGTGCCGCAATAAACATACGTGTGCATGTGTCTATATAGCAGCATGATTTATAGTCCTTTGGGTATATACCCAGTAATGGGATGGCTGGGTCAAATGGTGTTTCTAGTTCTAGATCCCTAAGGAATCGCCACACTGACTTCCACAATGGTTGAACTAGTTTACAGTCCCACCAACAGTGTAAAAGTGTTCCTATTTCTCCACATCCTCTCCAGCACCTGTTGTTTCCTGACTTTTTAATGATGGCCATTCTAAATGGTGTGAGATGGTATCTCACTGTGGTTTTGATTTGCATTTCTCTGATGGCCAGTGATGATGAGCATTTCTTCATGTGTTTTTTGGCTGCATAAATGTCTTCTTTTGAGAAGTGTCTGTTCATGTCCTTTGCCCACTTTTTGATGGGGTTGTTTGTTTTTTTTCTTGTAAATTTGTTTGTGTTCATTGTAGATTCTGGATATTAGTCCTTTGTCAGATGAGTAGGTCGCAAAAATTTTCTCCCATTCTGTAGGTTGTCTGTTCACTCTGATGGTAGTTTCTTTAGCTGTGCAGAAGCTCTTTAGTTTAATTAGATCCCATTTGTCAATTTAAGAATGCTACAAATAGGCTCTGAATCTTTTCTGGCTTCTTAGGTTTCTGATGATAGGTTTGAGGTTTGCTGTTAGCCTGTGGAGGTTCCCTTTGTAGGTGACCTGCCCCTTCTCTCTAGCTGCCTTTAGCATTTTTCTTTCATTTTGACCTTGGAGAATCTGATAATTGTGTGTCTTAGTGCTTGTGTGATATTTCACAGGGGTTCTCTGCATTTCCTGAATTTGAATGTTGGCCTCTCTAGTGAAGTTGGGGAAATATTCATGAATGTTATCCTGAAATATGTTTTCCAGGTTGCTTTCTCTCACCACATCTTTTTCAGGAATACCAGTGAATCATAGATTTGGTCTCTTTACATAATTCCATATTTCTTGGAGGTGTTCTTTATTCTTCGTTATTGTTTTTCTTTATTTTTGTCCGATTGAATAATTTTGAAGAGCCAGTCTTTGAGCTCTGAGTTTCTTTCCTCAGCTTGATTGATTCTGCTGTTAATATTTGCAATTGCATTATGAAATTCTTGTAATGTGTTTTCCAGCTCTATCAGGTAAGTTTGGTTCTTTCTTACAATGGCCATTTCATCTATCGGCTTCTGTATTGTTTTATTGTAATACTTAGATTCCTTGGATTGAGTTTTGAATTTGTCCTGAATGTTGGTGATCTTCATTCCTATTCATATTCTGAGTTCTATTTCTGTCATTTCAGTCTTTCAGCCTGGCTAAGAACTGATGCTGGGGAACTAGTGTGGTCATTTGGAAGTAAGAAAACACTATGGCTTTTTTAGTTGCCTGAGTTTTTGTGCTGGACCGTTCTCATCTTTGTAGGCTGATATTCCTCCAATCTTTGGAGTTGCTGTCCTTTGGATGTTTTTTTTTTTTCCTTTTATCCTCTTTTATGTGCTTAGGTGTTTGATTGTGGTATAAGGTGGGTTCATTCAACTAGCTACATTTCTAGAAAATTTTAAGAGGGCCAAGGCTCGGCCCAGGACTCCTGGGCTAAGTTCACTCTGGCAGGCTTGTACCAGGCCCCTGGCTTTCTTCTCTGGCCCCTTCAGATTAAGAACCTGCTGTGCTGGAGTGGTTGAAATGTTCTCAGTCCTGTCATCACAGGACTCTGATGGGTGGTGCCAGGCAAAGCTCATCGGGCAGTGGCAGCAGATTCCATACTCATTTGCATATGCCAGCAGCAGTGGCAGTGTAGTGAGGTGCACTCTCACTGGCTGTGGTGAAGCCTTGGTGGATGCAGGGGTGCCAGCCTCCATGCAGGCATTCACGATGGTGGCAATGGCAACACAGTATGGCAGAGTTGGGCTCTTTGCTCATTTTAAATTTGGCTATTTGACTTTTTATTGTTCAGTTGTAAGAGTTCTATATATATTCTATATACAGGCTCTTATCAAACTTATGATTGCAAAATATTTTATGCAAGGGCAATCTTTTCATTGCCTTAATGGTGTCCTTTGAACACAAATGTTTCTAATTCTGCTGAAGTCTCATTGGTCTACTTTTTCTTTTGTTGCTTATGCTTTTGGCTTTTTATACTAGAATCATTGCACGATCTAAGGTCATGGAGATTTAAGTTTATGTTTTCTTCTTAGAGTTTTATAGTTCTAGATTTCAAATTTAGGTCTTTATCCATTTTTAGTTAATTTTGTATATGGTATGTAAGGTATGGAGCCACATTTGTTTTGTTGCCTATATATATCCAATTATCCCAACATCATTTGTTGAGAGAACAATTCATTCCTATTGATACCTTAGCATCCCTCTCTAAAGTCAATTGACCATAAATATACAGATTTATTTCTGTACTTTAATTCTATTCTACTTATCTATATATACAGTTTTAATTACTGTAGCTTTGTTAGTAATTTTGAAATAAGCATGAGTCCTCTACGTAGTTTCAAAAAATTTTTTAGTTATTTGGATTTCTTATATTTTTACATAAATCTTGGGATTTATGTAAAGAGCAGACAAGAGCAGACACCCTTGCTGAGTTTCCAATCTTAGAAGGAAAATTTTAGTCTGTTATCATTGAGCTTCCTGTTAGCTTTTGGTTTTTGTAGACGTCCATTGACATTTTTTTTTAAGTTTCCTTCTGATGTTAGTCTGGTTTTCTTAAATCATGAAAGGTTTTGGATTTTCTTAATTTTTTGCATCTTTTTCAATATTCTAGTCAATTAATATGGTGTATTACATTGATTGATATTAATATGTTGAACCAACCATGCCTTCCTGGAATAAATTTCACTTGGTCATCGTGCATATTTTTTTCATATGTTGCTGGATTTGGTTTGCTAGTATTGTGTTGAAGGTCTTGCATTTAATTTCATTGGGGTAATGGTCTGTAATTTTCTTTTGTTTTAGTTTCTTTTCTGGCTTTTGTATAAGGATATCACTGGCCTCATAGAATGAAGTGAGAAGTGTTTTTTTCTTCTTCTATTTTTTGGGAGAATGTGTGAAATAATGGTTTTAATTCTTATTTAAGCATTTGGTAGAATTCAAGAACAGTAAAGCCATCTGGGCATGGGCTTTTCTTTGTGGAAAGTGTTTTGATTACTAATTCAATATTTTTGCTTGTTATAGGTTTATTCATATTTTATACTTCACTCAGTTTTGGTAATTGGTGTCCATAATACCCACGTATAATACTGTTTATGTAAGATCAGTAGAAACATCCCCTTTATCTTATCTCTCCATCTCTATTATGTCTATCTGACCTTTGGTAAATCTATAATACCTAAAGGTTTGTCAATTTTACTAATCTTTCCCAAGAATCAGCTTTTGGTTTCATTGATTTTTAAGATTCTTTATTCTCTCTTTTGTTATTTTCTACTCGAATCTTTTATTTCCCTCCTTCTGCTTGCTTTGGGTTTAATTTTCTCTTTTTCCACGTCTTAATGTGGAAGATTGATTTGAGATCCTTATTTTTTGTTATAGGCATTTGCAGCTATAAATTTCCTCACTAAGCACTGCTTTTAAGGTGCATCTTATGAATTTTGTTATGTTGTGCCTTTGCTTTCATTCATTTTTATAATTTCCCTTTTTTGATCCATTGATTATATAGGTTTGTGTTTCATAACTTCCACACAAATGTAAATTTCTCAAATTTATTTCTGTTATTGTTTTCCAATTATATTTTATTGTGGTTGCAGAACATACTTTGTATGATTTCAATTATTTTATGTTTATTTATATTGTTTTGTAGTCTAACACATGGCACATCCTGCAGAAGTTCTATATATACTTGAGAAGAATGTGTATTTTCCTGTTGTTGAGTGGATTGTTCTACAAATGTTTATAAGATCTAGGTTTGTATAATGTTATTGTTATTTTCATCTGGAGAATTTCTATCTTGTTTTTTAAAATAATTTCTCTCCATTTATATTCTCTATTTAGTGATACATTGGTCTCCTAGTTTCCTTTTTTTTTTTTTTAAGATAAAGTTTCGCTCTTGTTGCCCAGGCTGGAGCACAATGGCGTGATCTCAGCTCACTGCAACCTCCACCTCCCAGGTTCAAGCGATTCTCCTGCCTCAGCCTCCCGAGCAGCTGGAAGGTGTGTGCCACCACACCTGGCTAATTTTTTATATTTTTAGTAGGGATGGGGTTTTACCATGTTGGCCAGGATGCTCTGGATCTCCTGACCTCGTGATCCGCCCACCTCGGCCTCCCAAAGTGCAGGCATCAGCCACCTTGCCTGACTTCCTTTTGTTCTTTTTTTTTTTTTTCTTTTTTGTGACGGTGTTTCGCTCTTGTTGCCCAAGCTGGAGTGCAATGGCACTGTCTTGACTCACCACAACCTCCGCCTCCCCTGTTCAAGCGATTCTCCTGCCTCAGCCTCCTGAGTAGCTGGGATTACAGGCATGCGCCACCATGCCCTGCTAATTTCATATTTTTAGTAGCTCTTTTGAGCATATTTAAGACAGTTTATTTAAAGTCTATTAAAGTGTAACATCTGTGTTCATTCAGGGACAATTTCTATTAACTTCTTTTCTTTCTGTTTATAAGGGCCATACTTTCTTGTTTCTTTGCATGTCTCATATTTTTTGCTGAAAACTTAGGATTTTATATAATATAATGTGTCACTGATGGAAATCAGATTCCTCTACATCCCTGAGCTTTGCTATTTTTGCTTTTTGTTTAGTGAACTTTCTGAACTAATTCTCTAAGGTCTGTATTTATTATAAGCAAATTCTTTTTTGTGTGTGGTCACTGAAGTCTCTGCTCAGTTAGCTTAGTAATCAAGTAATGATTAGACAGATTACCTAAACACTTGGCACTAATAAGTCTCCAGTGTTAGCTGGGGGTCACTGTTTTCGTGTAGTGCATGGCTTCCATCCTCAAGCGGTTAATTTACAACTTTATTTTCACTTTCTACTTGTGCAGAGCCATAACTTCAGCTTAGGGTGAGAATTTAGGACCTCCTCAGGTTTGTCCTGACCATGCTTAAAGCCCTGGGAATACACACAGCCCTTCATATGTGCATGGTTTTCTAGATTTCCAAAAATATAACAGAGCTTTTCAAAGTCTCCTGTGGACATCTCATTCCCTAGCTTTCTTTTTAAGCTTTTGATTAGCCTGTAGTTTCCTCCAACTCTTATCCACTGTCTCAGGCAGACATGATTTTAAACAACTGCTGTAATTGTTTTCCACAAATACCTCCAAGAAAAGATAGTCAACTTTGGGTGAGTTTTGACCCAGGCCAAATAAAGACAAGCCATGGGAGTGGTGTCTTCCAGAAAACCACCAGATAGATTAAGTAATGATCCCTCTGGGAATAGGGCTTTAACAAAACTTCAATCCCATTCTGTCCCCTCCAGTGGCTGCCAACTGCTGGTTTTCATTCTGATTGTAGATCGTTTGCTTTTTTGGCTACTGTGCAGCAGGGAAGAGGGGATTGGAAATAGGGTAAACTAAAATGCCACAAAGCTCTCTGGTCTGACCAAGATGCAGCTATTTTACTTAAATAAATGTTCTTGATTATTCCAAGCCTTTGGTTAATTCCCAGCATTCTGAAAAAAAAAAAAAGTATTAACAGTTTTTACTGGTGCTTTCCTTGCTTTTATAGAGGAGAGTGGTTTCCAACGTCTGTACTCTACCATTTCCACTAACATAACCTAAATTTTTTTATTATGACAGAACATTCATCCTCTGGATTTTACATACTTGGTTATCTCACTTTGATCAGGTCTTTGCTCACATTGTAACACCTCAGAGTGGCTTTTCCCACTCACTGTTTTCACAATACTTATAACTACCTAACTGTACTGTATTATCTTTATAGTACGTGGCAATATACTATATAGTTAACCAATGTTGTCCCCTGTAAAATATTACTCTGTAAGGATGAAGACTTTGTGTATTTTGTTCACAGTTTTAACTCTCTCATATAACACCATCTTTGGCACATGGTATGAGCTCAATAATTATTTGTTGAATTATTAAATTGATTGATGACCACTTTTCCTTTCCCCAAACCAAATACCTGGCTAAATGAAATCAGTTTTTAATAAAATAATATTTATTACTTTTTATGAATATTAATGTGGTATATACTAATTAAAATATGGAAATATAGAAACAGAAAATAATAATTACCCATGGATACTATTGTGAGCAGCTTGTTACATAACAGTTTGTTTTACTGAATTGGATTTTTTTTTCTGAACACATTTTTACATATGGATGAACCTGCTTTATTTAACTATGTCTATATTGTTGGACTTTTTGAGCTTGCCTTCAATTTTTTGTTAATCCATGATAAATATCTTTGTAAAAAATACTTTTTTTCATTTTTATGGTTATTTCCTAAGATTAAAATTGTACAATTAAAGTTTCTGAGTCTTAGAATATACAAAATGATGAGTTATTTTGATACATATTACTAAATTTCCCTTCAGAGATGATTTTCTTAACTTGTAACCATTCTGCAGTCTTGGAGATTTCCTATTCCCTCAAAACTTGCCAACCTTTACTACTTTCATGTTTATCAGTTCATAGGCCAATAAAAATGTTATCTTGTATTGTTAATTTCTTTCATTACCAATGACACTGAGCATTTTTATATGTTTATTAATATTGATTTCAATTTTACAATTGTCTGCCCCATAACTATTTTTAGTTTTTTAGTATTCAGTGTTTCCTTTTTTATAAGGGAGCCCTCTGTTAAGTAAATAATTCTTTATTGAACATATAAGCTCTTTCTTTGTTTCTCATTTCTATTTTTATATAAATTCTAGCATTTTTATTTCTTATGCAGTCAAATATCATAATTTTATTTATATAAACACTTAACTCTTTGTTGTGTTTAATTCTTAATATTTAATATTTTTTGCTATTGTGACGAGATTTTTGTCCTTTATATTTCCTTTTTTTTTTTCTTTTTTATTATTATACTTCAGGTTTTAGGGTACATGTGCACAATGTGCAGGTTTGTTACATATGTATCCATGTGCCATGTTGTTTTGCTGCACCCATTAACTCATCATTTAGCATTAGGTATATCTCCTAATGCTGTCCCTCCCCCCTCCCCCCACCCCACAACAGTCCCCGGAGTGTGATGTTCCCCTTCCTGTGTCCACGAGTTCTCATTGTTCAATTCCCACCTATGAGTGAGAACATGCGGTGTTTTGTTTTTTGTCCTTGCGATAGTTTACTGAGAATGATGGTTTCCAGTTTCATCCATGTCCCTACAAAGGACATGAACTCATCATTTTTTATGGCTGCATAGTATTCCATGGTGTATATGTGCCACATTTTCTTAATCCAGTCTATTGTTGGACTGTCCTTTGTATTTTCTAAATAATTACATTGGTAGATTAAAAAGGCATTGATATTTATTCAATTTTTACAGATAGTTTTATTGCTTTCAACAATATATTAATTATTCTCTTTTATTTTCATATGGATTATATTACTTGAAAGTAATAGTTCACTCATTTCTTCATTTAACACATAATTATTTGGTACATACTCTATGCCAGAGACTGTTCCTCACACTGAGAATATATTTCCATCTACAGAACAAGACACATGGTGACTCTATCCTCATAGCGGAAGAGAGGTAATGATCAAACAAAACCTTCTATAATATATCATATGATGATAAGTGTTATGAGTTAAAAAATGGGGAAAGGGGCTATAGAGTGATGATGGCAGAAAAAGGTTACAATTTTCAATTTTCAATAGGGGTGATTAAGGAAGAATGCTCTGATAAAGTGACATTGGAGAACAGACTTGAGGAAGTTAGGAAGTAAGTTATGGGAAGATCTAGATCTGGGTAAACAATGTTCCAGATAAAGAGAAGAGTACATGAAAAGTGCTTCCCTGAAGCAGAAACAAGTCTAACATTTTTAAGGAACAGTAAGGAGGCCAATGTGCCTTTTGTGGAGTGATCTTTAGGGAGAATAGTAGGAGACAAGGTCAGAGAAGGAGTAGGGGTCGCAGAATATGTATACTCTTGTAGAATTTGGAATTTTATCATGAGTGAGATGGGAAACCAGTAATTTTAATGAAAAAAGTGACATGATCCAGCTTAAATTTGTTAATGTTATTTTTCCGACTACTAGGGGAAGAATAAAGTAATGGAGAAGGACAGAAGCATAGAAACTAGTAGTTGTGAGGCTATAGTCTAGGCAATAGATGATGTTGGTTACGACCTGGGTGGTAGTGTCAGAGCTTGTGGAAGTATACAGATTGGGAATATACTCTGATGGAATAACTGGTAATATTTGTCTGGTCATAAATTATGAGAGAAAGAGGATAAAGAGTGTAATTCCTAAGTTCTGGGCCTGAACAATTGAGTTAATGACCTAACCGTTTATGCAGATATGGAAATCTAGGAAAGGGTTGGGGTTAGAATGAGGAATAAACCAAGCATTCTACCTTGTAAACAGTAAGCTTGAGTTTCCAATTAAGCATCCAAGTGGAGATGTCATGTAGGCAGTTGAC
This sequence comes from Nomascus leucogenys, assembly GCF_006542625.1. Lineage (NCBI taxonomy): Eukaryota > Metazoa > Chordata > Mammalia > Primates > Hylobatidae > Nomascus > Nomascus leucogenys. The sequence goes on from NC_044406.1 coordinate 124,127,813, forward strand.
TATACAAACGTAAGTTCACGGGGAGTTCTGGGATGGAGATGTAAGTTTAGGTGCCACCCATTTATGGAAGGAATTTGAAGTCATTGGGTTGGCTGAGATCATTTTGTGTATGAAGTCCTCAAAGGCTGAGCACTGAGGCATTTTCACATGTATACATCATGAAAATGAGGAAGACCTAGCAGTGGAAATGGTAAGAAGTGGCCTGTGAGGTACAAAGACAATTAAGAGCAAGTGGTGCCATAAAAAAGAGTACTTTAAGAAGGAGCAATTGGCTCTTACTTTCTAAAATGTATATCTCTTATTTGTATTATTGCGTTATATAGAAATTCCAATAGTGATAGTACTATCAATTAGTATCTATTAAGCACCTAGTATGTATTAGGCATTTTGTTTAGCACTTGACATTCATTATACAATTTAGTTCTCATAATAATATAGGAGTAAGTGAAAATTATCATCCCAATTCCTCAGATGCAAATCCAAGGACCAGGTAAATTAGACTACTTGCTTAAGATTTCATAGCTAGTAAGTTTTGAATCTAGATTTGAACTCAGGATGTCAGAAGTCAAAATCAGTGTTTTTAACTGCTATGTCATTTTGGCAAAATACTGTTAATAGTGATGTTAGCAGCAGTCATCAATGGCTTTGAAATACTTGCATTTTTGCATTGAGCATGATACTGGTTGTTGGCACATAAATATAAATAGATTATATGATAGGTAGGTAGGTAGATAGATACACATAATCTTGCTATGGAAATGTAAGAAAATGACCTTTTCTAATTTAGTAACAATTTTTATTAGAAGTAAATGCTGAAATTCATTTAAAACCCATTTGGGGCTCTTTTTGAGTAAATATTGACAAGATTATTTTTAAATGCATATGGAAATTCAAAGGACCTAGAATAGCTAACATAGTTTTCAATAACAACAAAGCGAGACAACTTACCTATTTGATCTCAAAACTTACTATAATGCTATATTAATATAGAGAACTAAATTGTATAATGAATGTCAAGTGCTTAACAAAATGCCTAATACATACTAACTGCTTAATATATTGTTAGTACTATCACCAGTAGTAGTAATAAAAACAAAATAGCACTGACGTAAGGGTAGACATATAGATCAATAGAACAAAATGGAAGTTCAGAAATAGACCCATACATACATATATAGCCAATGATTTTTGACGAAGGTGCAAAGGCAATCCAGAGTCAAAAAGATAGTCTTTTAAACAAATTGTGCTTAAACAATTGGATGCAGTAACAATTAACCTGATTTTTTTTCTGATCATACACAAAATTAACTTGAATTGGATTATAGACCTAAATCTAAGATCCAAAATTATTAAATTTCTAGAAGACATAAGAGAATACCATTATAATCTTGGGTTAGGAAAAAATTTCTTAAATAGCACACAAAGTATATGGACCACAAGAAAAATGTTTAGTAAAGTGGACTGCATCAAAATTTAAAAGTATTGTTCTTCAAACTACATGAGTAAGAAAATGAAAAGATAAGCCATAGACTTGGAGAAATAGTTGCAAAACATGCTGATAAAATACTTACAACCTTACAATAAGTTAAACAACCCAATTAAAAATTGGCAAAAGATTTAATCGGCCACTTCACAAAAAAAAAAAAATGGTATATGAACGGTCAGCAAGCACATGAAATGAACAGACACTTCACAAAAGAAGACATTTATGTGGCCAACAAACATGAAAAAAAGCTCAACATTAGATCATTAGAGAAATGCAAATCAAAACCACAGTGATACCATTGTCTGCCAGTCAGAATGGTGATATTAAAAAGTCAAGAAACAACATGCTGGTGAGGCTGTGGAGAAATAGGAAACTTTTTACACTGTTGCTGGGCGTGTAAATTAGTTCAACCATTGTGGAAGACAGTGTGGCAATTCCTCAAGGACCTAGAACCAGAAATAGCATTTGACCCAGCAACCTCGTTACTGGGCATATACCAAAATGAATATAAATCATTCTATTATAAAGATACATGCAAGTTATAGTCATTGCAGCACTGTTCACAATAGCAAAGACATGGAATCAACCCAAATGTCCATCAGCGATAGACTGGGCAAAGAAAATATGGTACATATACACTTTGGAATACCATGCAGCCATAAAAAGGAATGAGATCATGTCCTTTACAGGGACATGGATGGAGCTGGAAGCCAGTATCCTCAGCAAAGTAACACATGAACAGAAAACCAAACACCATGTGTTTTCACTTATGAGTGGGAGCTGAACAATAAGAACACAATGAGAGCACATGCACACAGGGTGGGAACAACACACACTGGGGCTGTGCAGGGGAAAATGAGCATGAGGAAGAATAGCTACTGCATGCAGAGCTTAATACCTAGGTGATGGGTTGATAGGTGTAGCAAACCACCATGGCACATGTTTACCTATGTAACAAACCTGTGCATCCTGCACATGTATCCTGGAATTTAAATTTTGAAAATAAAATAAAAGTTGCTCAACATATTATCAAAAATGGCAATTAGGCCAGGTGTGGTAACTTACGCCTGTAATCCTAGTACTTTGGGGACTTGAGGCAGGTGGATCACTTGAGGTCAGGAGTTCAAAATCAGCCTGACCAACAGAGTGAAACCCCATCTCTACTAAAAATACAAAAATTAGCCAGGCGTGGTAGTGCCTTCCTGTAATCCCAGCTACTGGGGAGGCTGAGGCATGAGAATCTCTTGAACTCAGGAGGCAGAGGTTGCAGTGAGGTGAGATCATGCCACTGCACTCCAGCCTGGGTGACAGAGCAAGACTCCATCTAAAAAAAAAAAAAAAAAGCAAATATAACCACAAGGAGATATCAGCACACATCATTAAATTTAAAATTTACAAAAAGATAGAACATGACAACTGTAATTTTCACACACTGATGGTGAGATGATGAGATACAAAATAGTATAATCACTTTGGAAAACAGTTAAAATTTTTCTTATTAGGTTAAACATACACTCATTATGATTCAGTAATCCCACACCTACATTTTTATCCAGGAAAAACAAAACCATATGCCCACACATAGAGTTGTGCACAAACGATTATAGCAGGTTTGTTGTTAATAGCCAAAAACTATGAACAATACAAATACCCATCAGCACAACAATACAATTAAATACTACTCAGCAATAAAAAGGAATGAACTACTGCAGACACATGCTACAACGTGAATGAATGTCAAAAATATTAGGCTGAGCAAAAGAAGCCAGATAGGAAAAATACATACTGTATTATTCCATTTATATAAAACTATAGAAGAGACAATTTTTTTTAAATTTTTTATTTTATTATACTTTAAGTTCTAGGGTACATGTGCACAACATGCAGGTTTGTTACATATGTATCCATGTGCCGTGTTGGTTTGCTGCACCCATTAACTCATCATTTAGCATTAGGTATATCCCTAATGCTATCCCTCCCCACTCCCCCCACCCCACAACAGTCCCCAGTGTGTTATGTTCCCCTTCCTGTGTCCATGTGTTCTCATTGTTCAATTCCCACCTATGAGTGAGAACATGCGGTGTCTGGTTTTTTGTCCTTGGGGATAGTTTGCTGAGAATGATGGTTTCCAGTTTCATCCATGTCCCTACAAAGGACATGAACTCATCCTTTTTTTATGGCTGCATAGTATTCCATGGTGTATATGTGCCACATTTTCTTAATCCAGTCTATCATTGTTGGACATTTAGGTTGGTTCCAAGTCTTTGCTATTGTGAATAGTGCCGCAATAAACACACGTGCGCATGTGTCTTTATAGCAGCATGATTTATAAAAAAAAAAAAAGGGTGGAATGTATTCATCATTTACACAATTATTTCTTGAATGCCCAATACATCACAGGGAAATAAATGTATTGGATTACATAACTGGAAAGTTTAAGGATTCTAGTTTTTGGCAATGCTGTGGTCTGGAATATTAATGATATCATCAATGTTCTATTGCTCTCTCTTAGTTCTCCTTTCCTTTTTGTTTGCTTCATCTCTGGCTGATTCTTTTCATTTCATAGCCAAGATGTCACCCAAAACTTCTAGATTTACATCAACAATATAGCCATTGATTTCAGTAAATAAGAACACCTATTTCCACACAATGCTGGCAAATGTTCAAGGAAGGAATGTGATTGGCCCAGCTTGGGACATGTGCCCATTTCTGAACCAATCATATTGAGTTAGAAATTGATGTACTGGGGCCAGTCCTGGGCCATGTGCTCACTCATCTATTCATCTAAAGAAAAGTCAATCTATTAGAAGCTCAATTATATGAGTTCTCAAAAGGAACAAGTGATATTGTTAACAGAACAAAGGGGAATGGGAAATATGCTAGGCTTTCAAACACTGTATGAACACTACTACAAGTACTCTCTTGCACTTCTTACCTCTTTTTTCCTTTTATTCCCTAGTGTTATTTCATAGTCTGTTATTTAAGATCAAGTTGATTACACTTATTTATTTCTTTCTTTATTTATTTTGAGATGGAGTCGCACTCTGTCACCCAGGCTGGGGACATGATCTCGGCTCACTGCAACCTCTACCTCTGACTCCCAAGTTCAATCAATTCTCCTGCCTCAGCCTCCCGAGTAGCCGGGATTACAGGCATGTGCCACCACACTCAGAAACTTTTTGTATTTTTAGTAGATATGGGGTTTCATCATTTTGGTCAGGGTGGTCTCGAACTCCTACTCCATTCAGTTTCCTTCCAGAAACTGAATCTAATTATAGGAAATTCATTTATCTTTTGCTCCACTGAACTCTAAATATACGGCCATTTCTCCTCACACTTCCAACGAGTACCTGGCCAGTCATAGCTTCTCACCTTTAGACTTTTCAGAAAGTCTTTAAACACCATTCTTTGTATCCCATCAACTTCAGGGGATACATGTCAAGTTCTCTAAACTGTTCTATTGAAGTGACCCTCTCCTGGCTTGAGGTAGAGGGAAATAATTCTTTCTCTACTCTCACAAGTGGTTGAGAGAGACTATATACCATACCGACAACTCTAAATTTTTCACTCTCTTCATTTTCTCAAAGAATTCTCAGTATTTGCCTATATTATTTAGAGATGGATGATGGTGGTAGATCCAGTTTGCAAGTCCTACACAGAAGGCTTAACTGCACTTTGAAATGAAGATGTTTCATGACACCTGTGTATCTCAGCCTTTGGAGTTTTTGCAGACGCCCTGGTACAAAAGAAAATGTCTTATTAAACAAATCAGCTATACACAATTTCAGTTACTTAAAGTTAAATCTGTAACTGGCTCCAGAAGTCACTACCTTTTATAACATAACTTCACCATTTTAGGTGATTTGTTCTGATGCATATTACTTTTGGCTGATGAATATTATTGAATAATGTATACCCAAAGACTTTTCCCTACAATTTTTCTTACATACTCATATTTAGTCTCTTATTTTGTACTGTCCATTTTTAGCACGCTCATTAAAAACGGAAGTTATCTAAAATGCGTTCTTGTTTTCTCCTGTAAATCATTTTTAAAAGTATGCCCTTTCACTTGCAAGACAAGATATTGTCCATGATTGCTATTTCTCCATTTGCAAAGTATAATAGACTTAGTAGATTTGACACTCCAAAGGTATTCATAGTACCCTTATAGCTTGCCTTCCTTCATTGTAAAAGCAGAGTATCTAAAATACCTTGAGAGACTGCCTTGAAGCTGACTATGGCTATATGAGGCAATATTTGGTCAATGAAATACAAACAAATGTTGCTGGGAGGGCTTGCTACAAACTTTTTATATGAACATACTAAGCATGTATGCAAGTGTATGAGCATACTAAACCAGCATGTCCCTTGGATACTTTGTATATTCCTGCCTGAAATTCAGATATGAAGCTAGGAGATACAGCCACCTTGTAACCATGCAGGGAAAAGCTACACACTAAAGCTAGCAGAGTAAGAAGACAGAAAAAGCTTAGATATTTGTTGACGTCCTTGAGTAGCTGTACCAGCCCTGGGTTGCATGCCTCTGGCCTTTACATCACTGAAATATATAGCCTCTCACCTTTGTAGGTGCTCTTGGTCAGCTTTTCTCATACACGCAGACAAATGTGAGTGCAATTTTCTTGTTTACATTTAATACCTACCAGGTTGCTGTTGAAATCTCACACCTTAAACTGGAGAGCAGAGCGATATGTATTAAAAGTAACTATAACTAATGGCCGGGCACAGTGGCTCACGCCTGTAATCCCAGCACTTTTGGGAAGCCAAGATGAGCAGATCACTTGAGGTCAGGAGTTCGAGACCAGCCTCTACTACAAAAACAAAAATTAGCCAGGTGTGAATGGTGCATGCCTGTAGTCCCATCTACTTTGGTGGCTGAGGCAGAAGAATCCCTTGAACCCGGGAGACAGAGGTTGCGGTGAGCCTCACTGCACTCCAGCCTGGGTGATAGAGTGAGACTGTCCCCCCCACCCCCCCAAAAAAAGTAACTATTGATGGAGCAGTGTATGAAGAAGGGGTTGGTGCTTTGAGAAACCTCTGGAGAAGATTTTTATATTTCTATGATAGCTTCCCTCTATTTGGTAAGCCACTGAACTATAGGACGGCTTTCTGTATTCAGATGTCTTTTTAGTTAGCCTCCATCCCAGTTATTTGGTAGCTCTGTCTGTCTGGCCTTCTTCCCAAGCCTGTTGCCAGAAATGCAACCATCTGTACAGATGGCTATCTGCTCCTGGTAGCTCTGTGAATCATGGAGCCTCCCAGAGTAGTTGCTTGTTGATATTATGGCTCTTCACTGACAAAGGGTACTTAAGGAGGGTTGTTATACATCTGCCCTAACATCCACCCTTGCCTGCAGCCCTTACTCTTCTAAATGAGGTGGTAATGGTTGGCTTTTTCTGGGATTGCCTCTACATATGGTCATGATTCTGTGATGTCTTTTCAGAAGAGAGTTGACATTAAGATTTGCAGCTTTCTTCAATATGCTGACATGTTCATACTATTAAGAAGAAATTCCCAGTATGTGAATAGCACCCTTGCCAGATTTCCAGAAATGAAACAAATTCCTTGCCATCCTTTTAATTCCTTGGCTTGTTCAATAGGTGGATATTTAGAAAGAGGCATTATTCAAGTCTCAACTTATGCAGAGTTCTCAAAGTTTGCTTTAAATTTATGAAGATATGTAAACATTCAGAAGGGAAATGAAACATATCTGTCCCAAATGCAAATGTTCTGCTATATGACACTTGATATTAAATCAAATGTCCCTCAGTCCGATCAGTGTGGGGCAATGTGAAGTGCAATGGCTTGAGACCTAGAGATTCAGTTACCAGGTGTGTGACTAGGGGCAAGGGATTACAATTTCTCCATTTCCTCATCTCTGAAAAAAAAATGTTTGGATTATAGTTTTCTGTTGTCATTTGTTTGTTGACTAGTCTGTTATTTTATTATTATTATTATACTTTAACTTCTGGGATACATGTGCAGAACGTACAGGTTTGTTACATAGCTATACACATGCCATGGTAGTTTGCTGCACCCATCAACCTGTCATCTGTATTAGGTATTTCTCCTAATGCTATCCCTCCCCTAGCCTCCCATGCCATGATAGGCCCCAATGTGTGATGGTCCCCTCCCTGTGTCCATGTGTTCTCATTGTTCAACTCCCATGTATGAGTGAGAACATGGGGTGTTTGGTTTTCTGTTCCTATGTTAGTTTGCTGAGAATGATGGTTTCCAGCTTCATCCATGTCCCTGAAAAGGACATGAACTCATCCTTCTTTATGGCTGCATGGTATTCCATGGTGTATATGTGTCACATTTTCTTTATCCAGTCTATCATTGATGGGCATTTGGGTTGGTTCCAAGTCTTTGCTATTGTGAACAGTGCTGCAATAAACATATGTGTGCATGTGTCTTTATAGTAGAATGATTTATAATGCTTTGGGTATATACCTCGTAATGGAATTGCTGGGTCAAATGGTATTTCTGGTTCTAGGTCCTTGAGGAATAGCCACACTGTCTTCCACAGTGTTTGAACTAATTTACACTCCCACCAATGGTGTAAAAGTGCTCCTATTTGGATTATAGTTTTTAACCAAAACCATACTGAGAAATAGAAACTATCCAATGTCTGTAGTGTGAAACTCAGGAATAAACACATAGAAGAGAGAAACAAAAAGGGACATACTTTCAAGGCATGAAATAGCAGGCAATCAGCTAAGAGTCCTTCTAGCCCTAATATTCTACTATATAATCTGATTCAGTGTGTGACATTTCTTGGAATTACCATACTTTCATCAACAATGGGCTTCCACATTCTTGTGAATTAAAGATAGATAGGTAGAATAGATATAGATTTACATACATACAGCGGTTATTTTTAACTTGATGGTTTTTATGTTTTAAAAGTTTGTGCCTTTCTGAATTTTTCGTATTTTCTACAGAGCCATATATTTTACATTTCATAATACAAAAGGAGAATTATTTTCCCATAGTGACACACATTTTGGGAAGGGGTTGTCAAACAAAGACCAATGGGCTGTGTAATATACTGCTGTCAGTTTCTAAAAAGGTTGATACAATAATTGCTGCAGCTGCAGCAGCAGCAGCAGCAATAATAATGATAAAAAACATTACGCTCTTACTTGAGCCCTATTTTTATACCTTTATTTTTATGTTATATAGTTAATATTTTTATTTAGCATGTGTCATCTAACTTCTTTAATCTTCATAAGAAACCTAAAAGAAAGGAACTATTATTTATCCTATTTTAATATATAAATAAACTTTGAAATATAGAGTTGTATACCATCAGAATGATGCATCGTTGCATGAAACATCAGAGAAGAACCACACAAACCCAAAGAATTCTGCAAAGGTGAAGTCAACTTCTCTGGCACAAGAGCATTTACAAAATGCTTGCTTTCTTTGTTTCCTAGAGCTGTGGGTCTTAATTGTGTTCATTTGACACATATGTTCTGAAAGGCTTTAGACATATTTTGTTACTAATACTAGTTCAAAGACAGAAGTTTCTTAATTATATACATTTTAAGTTTGTTTTTTTATTTTTAATTTTTTAAGGTGTACAATTCAGTGGTTTCCAGTATATACACAAAGTTGTACAGCCAAAACCACTATTTAATTCCAGAATATCTCAACACCCCAGAGGAAACCCCATACCAATTAGCAGTGACTTCCCAATCTTCCCTTGCCCGAGTCCCTGGCAACTATTAATCTACTCTTTGTCTCTATAAATTTGCCTGTTCTGAACATTTAATATAAATAGTATAATAAAATATGCTGGCCGGGCACGGTGGCTCATGCCTGTAATCCCAGCACTTTGGGAGGCTGGGTGGGGGGGGGGCGGGTGGAGCACCTGAGGTTGGGAGTTCGAGACCAGCCTGACCAACATGGGGAAACCCCGTCTCTACTAAAAATAAAAAATTAGCCGGGTGTGGTGGTGCATGCCTGTAATCCCAGCTATTCGGGAGGCTGAGGCAGGAGAATAGCTTGAACCGGGGAGGTGGAGGTTGCGGTGAGCCGAGATCACGCCATTGCACTCCAGCCTGCGCAAGAAGAGCAAAACTCTGTCTCAAAACAAACAAACAAACAACAATAAAAAAAGTAGTTTTTTGTGTCTTCCTTCTTTCAATTAGCATCATGTTTTTAAGTTTGTATGTTGTAGATATGTCAGCACTTCATTCACTTTTATGAGTGAATGATACTCCACTGTATGGAATATGACATATTATTTATCAATTCATTAGTTGGTGGACTTCTGGGTTGCTTTTAATTTTTAGTGAATAATGCTGCTGTGAACATCCGTGTACAAGTTTTTAAGATAAAATATGTTTTCATTTTTCTTTGGTATGTACCTAGTAGTGGAATTGCTGTGTCATATGATACCATCATGTTTAGCTTTTTGAGGAAATGCCAGACTATTTCCCAAAGGAGCTGCAGCATTTTACATTCCCATCATTATTGCACGAGAGTTCCAATTTCTCCATGTCCTCATCAATATGTGTTACTGTCTTTTTAAAAGCCATTTTAGTGGATGTGTTTATTGCAACCTCATTGTGGCTGTGATTTGCATTACCCAAATGACTAATGGTGTTGAACATTTTTTCATGTGCTTATTGGCTATTTCGATGTAGTCTTTGGAGAAATGTCTATTCAGATCACTTGGTCACATTGAATCACGAACATTTGATCACAAAAGTTATGTATATATTCTGTATTGATTTGCAAAATTTTTTCCTTCATTCTGTAGATTTCCTTTTCATTTTCTTTATATGACTTTCGAAGCACAAAAATATTTAATTTTAATGAAGTCAAATTTAGTTATTCTTTCTTTTCTTGTGCTTTTTATGTCATATCTAAGAAGGTTTGCCTAATCTAGAGTTGTAAATGTTTATGCCTACATTTTCTTCTGAGAGTTTTAAAGTTTATATCTTATATTTAGATATTTATATTTTGAATTAATTTTTGTGCATGATCTGAGCAAGTTGTCCAACTTTATTCTTTTCTGTCTAGATATCCAGTTATCCCAGAACCTTTGGTTGAAAAAGTCTTCTTTTTCCATTAAATTATCTTGGCACTCTTGATGAAAGTCAATTGACAATGAATGTAAGAGTTTATTTTTGTACTGTTAATTATATTCCATTGACCTATATCTATTCTTTTTTAACTTTTATTTTAAGTTCAGGGGTACATGTGCAGGCTTCTTATATAGGTAAACTTGTGTCAGGGTGGGGGGGTGTTGCTGAACAGATTATCTTCTCACCCAGGCATCAAGCCTAATACCCATTAGTTACTTTTTATCATCCTCTATCTTCTCTCCTCCCACCCTCAAACCTCTGGTATGCTCCAGTGTGTGTTGTTCTTCTCTAGGTATCCATGTTTTCACATTATTTACCTCCCACTTACAAATGAGAACATGCAGTATTTGGTTTTCTGTTCCTGCATGAGTTTCCTAAGAATAATGGCCTCCAGCTCCATCCATGTTCCTGCAAAGTACATATCTCATTTGTTTTTATGGCTGCATAGTATTCCATGGTGTATATGTACCACATTTTCTTTATTCAGTCTACCATTGATAGGCATTTAGGTTGATTCTATGTCTTTGCTAATGTGAATAGGGCTGCAATGAATATATGCACATATATGTTTTATGATAGAATGGTTTATATTCCTTGGGGTATATATCCAGTAACAGGATGGCTAGGTTGAAAGGTAGTTCTGTTTTTAGGTCTTTGAGGAATTGCCACACTGTTTTCTACAATGGTTAAACTAATTTATGCTCCCAGCAACAGTCTACAAATGTTCCTTTATCTCTGCAACCTTGCCAGCACCTATTAATTTTTTATTTTTTAGCCATTCTGACTGGTATGAGATGGTATTGAGGCAGGAGAATAGGGTCTGGAGGCAGGGAACATAAGGCCAATTCACACTACAGCTATGACAGGAAATATCCTCTCCATAGAGGACATTGTCCAATTCTTGTTCAAGATGCCAAGAACCTGGGTACCTTCCACCTTTGACAGAATCTCATGTAGTTTACATTTGCATTTCTCTAATGATCAGTGATTTTGAGATTTTTTTCCTTAGGCTTGCTGGCCGCATGTATATCTTCTTTTGAAAAGTGTCTGTTCATGATCTTTGCTCACTTTCTAATGGGGTTGCTTTTTCTTGTAACTTTGTTGAAGTTCCTTATAGAAGCTGGATATTAGATTTTTGTCAATTGCATAGTTTGCAAAATTTTTCTCCCATTCTGTGGGGTGTCTGTTTACTCTGTTGATAGTTTCTTCTGTGTTGATTGCTGTGCAGAAGTTCTTTAGTTTAATTAGATCCCACTTGTCAATTTTCACTTTTGTTGCAATTGCTTTGGTTGTCTTCATCATGAAATCTTTGCCCTTGCCTATGTCCTGAATAGTATTGTCTAGGTTGTCTTTCAGGATTTTTATAGTTTTAGGTTTCACATTTAAGACTGTAATCCATCTTGAGTTAATTTCTGTATATGGTGTAAGGAAGGGGCCCAGTTTCAATCTTCTGCACGTGGCTAGCCAGTTATCACAGCACCATTTATTGAATAGGGAGTCATTTCCCCATTGCTTGTTTTAGTCAGGTTTGGCAAATATCAGATAGTTATATGTGTACAGTCTTATTTCTGGGTTCTCTATTCTGTTCCCTTGGTCTATATGTCTGTTCTTGTACCAGTACCATGCTGTTTTGGTTACTGTGGCCCTGTAGTATAGTTTGAAGTTGGGTAGCATGATGCCTCCAGCTTTGTTCTTTTTGCTTAGGATTGCCTTGGCTATTTGGGCTCTTTTTTTGTTGTTCCATATGAATTTTAAAAGTTTTTTTTTTCTAGTTCTAGGAAGAATATCATTGGTAGTTTGATAGGAGTAGGATTGAATCTGTAAATTGCTTTGAGAAGTATGGCCATTTTAGTGATACTGATTCTCCTATCCATGAGCATGGAATATTTTCCCATTTGTTTGTGTCATCTCTGATTTCTTTGAGTAGCATTTGGTAGTTCTTATTATAGACGTCTTTCACTTCCCTGGTTAGCTATATTCCTAGATATTTATTCTTTGTGTGACAATTATGAATGGGATTGCCTTCCTGTTTTGACTCTCTGCTTGGCTGTTGGTGGTGTATAGGAATGCTAGTGATTTTTATACATTGATTTTGTATGCTGAGACTTTGCTGAAGTTGTTTAGCAGTTTAAGGAGCTAGACCTACATGTATTCTTATAGCAATATCACAATTTCTTGATTACTGCAGTTTTTTTTTTCACCTTTGTTATTGTTTTAGTTATTCTGGTCTCTTGCATTTCCCATGAATTTCAGGAAAAGCTTTTAAATTTTAATACAAAAAGCAACTGTGACTTTGATAGGAATTGCAGTGAGTCTGTGGATCAATTTGTGGAATGTGATTGTTAGTTTTATATGGCAACTTGTGTAGTACTCAAATCAAGCATTAATCTCAGTGTCTCCATAAAGGTATTTTCTAGATATAGTTAACGTCTACAGTAAGTTTCCTTTAGGTAAAGGAGATTACTTTTGATAATGTGGGTGAGGCTTATGCAATGAATTGATAGGCCTTAAGAATAAAAACAAGTTTCCTGGAAAAGAAGAAATTCTCTTTCCACACTCAGCATCAATTTCTGCTTGAGTTTTCAGCTGGCTTGCCTGCCCTACAGATTTGGAACTTGCCAGCACCCACAATCACACAAGCCAACTCCTTGAATAAGTGTTTTCTTTTTTGTGTGCTTTTGAGACAGGGTCTCACTCTGTTGCCCAGGCTGGAGGGCAGTGGTGTGATCATAGCTAACTGCAGCCTTGATCTCCCAGGCTCAAGCAATCCTCCCATCTCAGCCTCATGAGTAGCTGGGACTATCAGTGCACACAACCATGTCCTGGCTAATTATATTTTTTGTAGAGATGGTTCTCACTATATGGTCATGGGTTGTCTGGAATTCTTGGGCTCAAGTGATCCATTTGCCTTGCCCTCCCAAAGTGCTGAGATTCCAAGTATGAGGCACCACACTTGGCCTGAAATAAATGTCTTCATAAATATTCTTTCTCCTTTTTCTCCTTCTCTCTCTTCCTCTCTCTCTCTCTCTCTCTCTCTCTCTCTACCACTCTTTCTCTCCTATTTGCTTTCTCTGGAAAACCCTAACTAATAACAGAGAGTATAGCCATCTTAACAATACAAAGTCTTCTAATGCAGGATCATGAGATGTCTTTTCATTCATTACATTTTTTCCATTTCTTTCAACAATGATTTATACTTTCTAGTGTACAAATTTTGCACTTCTTTCACTTAATTTACTTCTGAGTATTCCTTTTGATGCTATTGTAAATGGAATTGCTTTCTTAATTTCATTCCATATGATTTATTGATAAAGTACATAAATACAGTTGATTTTCATATACTGATTTTTGTATCCTGTGACATTGTTGAACTCATTTATGATTCTAATAGGTTTTTTTGGAAATTACTTATAATTTCCTCAATACAAGGTCATGTCATTTGCAAATAGAGGTAGTTTTACTTCTTTCTTTCCAATCTGAATTTCTTCCATTTCTTTTTCTTACCTTATTTCCCTGGCTAGGAACTTCAGTAAAATTTTGAAAACATATGGAAATGGCAGATATCTTGTCTTGTTCCTGATCTTATGGGGATAACTGTTAGTCTTTCATCAATAATTGTAAAGTGAGTTGTAGTTTCTCTTTATCAGATTGAGGAAGTTCCCTTGTGTGTTTAATTTGTGAGTATTTTTATCATAAAAGAGTGTTGGCTATCTTCAAATGGTTTTTCTAAATCTATTGAGATGATTAAGTGTTTTTTTTCATTATCAAATGAATATGGTACATTTTTCATTTTTATATGTTGAATTAACCTTGCATTACTGGATTAAAGCTGCTTGTTCATGGTGTATAAAATTTTTTTATTTGTTTCTGGTTTTGGTTAGCTAGCATATTTTTAGAATTTTTACATCTTTATTCATAAATCATATCGGTCTGTTTTTGCTTCTTGTATTTTGGGGTGCTGTTGGTAGGTGCATATACATTTATAATTATTATGTCCTCTTGATGGATTGAGCCTTTATCATTGTAAAATGTTATTTCTCTCTAGTATGAATTTTTGTACTAAAATCCATTGTTTTCAATAGTAGTATATCTACTCCTCTATCATTATTACTTTTCGCACAGTATATCTTTTTCTATTATTTTACTCTCAACATATTTTTGTCTTGGAATCTAGAGTGTGTTCCTTTTGAAAACATGTATCTAAACATATCATGTGGTTTTCTTCATTCTGCCAATCTCCACGTTTGAATTGGAGATTTTAATCCATTTATTTTTATTGCAATACAATATATATAACCTAAAATTTACTGTTTAGACCATTTTAAATTGTACAATTGTCATGAATACATTCACAACCCTCAAAACTATTTATTTTCAGCACTTTTTTGTCTTCCCAAACTGAAACTCTGTCATTTTATGCACAATTTTTTAAATTATGGTGAATCCAATTTATCTATTTTTTCATTTGTTGCCTGAATTTTGGGTGCCATATCTAATTCATTTATTTTAATGTCACTACTAAGACAGTAGGATTGACATCTGCCATTTTGCTATTTTTTTCTATATATCTTACATCTTTTTTGTTCCTCTTCTTCATTACCAGGTTTTTTTCCCCCTGTTAAATAGCTATTTTCTACTGTACTACTTTAATTCCTTTGCCATTTTTATGCTGTTTTAAAGTTATTTTCTTAGTGCTTGCCCTCAGGATTTCAATTAACATATTAACTTATAACAGTGTATTTTAGATTAAAAACAACTTAAGTAGTATAGAAAAACTTTCCTCCTATATATCTCTGTTCCCTCCATGTTCCTTTTTACTATCACTGTCATATAAATTCAGTCTTTATACATTATAAGTGCATCAACAGAGTTTTATAATTATTGTTTAATGCTATTTTCTTTTAACTCAGTTAAGAGAAGACAATTACAAACAAAAAAATATATACTATCATTCGTATTTGCTTTATGTTGTTACTGGTACTCTTTATTTCTTTATATGGATTTTAACTACCATCTTAATGTTTTTTTTCTTTTTAACCTGAGGACTTTCTATAGTATTATTTATAGGCAAGATCTGCTAGTGACAAATTATCAGTTTTTGCTGATCTGGGAATGTCTTAATGTCTTCATTTATGAAAGATAATTTTTCTGCATAGAGAATTGTTGGTTGACAGTCTTTTTCTTTAAGCACTTTGAATATGTCATCCAACTGTGTTCTGTCCTCCATGATTTCTGATGAAAAATTATCTGTCAATGTTATTGTGGATTCTTTTTACACAATGAGTTGCTTCTCCCTTTCAGGTTTTAGGATTCTCTATTTTGAATTTTGAGAGTTTGATTATGATCTGTTTCTGTGGGGATTTCTTTGCATCTATCCTACTTGGATTTCATTAATCTTGGTCATACAGATTAAAGTTTTTCTTTGAATTACTGAGATTTTGAAAAGTGTTTCTTCAAATATTCTCTCTGTCTCTTTCACTCTCTCTTCTTCTGGGATTTCTATTATGCATATTGTGTTAGACTGAATAATGGCCCCCAGTGATATCCAGGACCTAATCCCTAGAACCTTGAGAATATCACTTTAAATGCCAAAAGATATTTTTCACTGTGATTAAATTAAATATTTTGAGATGATGGGATTATCCTAGATTAGTCACATGGCCTTAAATGCAATCACAAATGTCTTTACATGAGAGAGACAGGGGGATATTTGACACAGCAGGCATAAGGTGATATGAATGTGAAAGTACAGAGATACATGAAGACACTATATTGTTGACATTGAAGATGGAAGGAAAGAGCCCTACATATAGAAATGAAATTCTAGGAGCTGAAAAATACAGGGAAATAGATTATCTCTTGTGTCTCTGAAGGGAGTGTGGCCCTGACAACACCTTTGTTTTGGCCCAGTAAAACTGATTCCAGTCTTCTGGCCTCAGAACTATAAGAGAATACGCATTTTTAAAGTCACAAAGTGTGTGATAATGTTTTTTACAGCAGCCAAAGGAAGCGCATATATGTATGTTGGCATGGTTGATAGTATATCAAAGTTCTCTGAAATTCTGTTAATTTTTCTTCATTTTTTTCTTTCTGTTTCTGAGACTAGATAATCTCAATGACCTCATCAAGTTAGCTGATTCTTTACCTTCCTTTTTTCTTTCTTCTGTCTGCTGTTGAATCTCTCTGGTACATCTTTTATTTCTGTATTACACTTATCAACTCTAGAATTTGTAGTTCATTTGTTGTAATGTGTATCAATATTCTCTACTTGATGAGACATAATTCTCACACTTTCATTTAATTATTTAGAAGTAGTTTCCCTTGGTTCTTTGTACATATTTAAAATAGCTGATATAAAGTATTTTGCTGCTAAGTACAATGTCTGCTCTTGTATTTTCCTTTAGTTTGGTCTTGAGGTCTCTCTCTGGAGAGAGGTTATAAATTCTAGACCTGCTCTGATGGGGTTCCAGAGGATTTGGTTGCAGATGTTTACGGTGTGCCTTTCATTTCTTAATCTTGGAAGACAGCCTAATACCTAGATGTCCAACCCACATGGAAGGTGTCTTTTTCACAGGAAACTTGTTTATATTGGCAGACACCCTTATGGCTTTTGTCTGACCTGTGTACAGTTCATTTCTACCAGGATAGCCATTCTCTAAAAGAGCCTCACTGAGAGGAAAGTACAGTTTGCTTTTGTCAATCAGGTGAGAAACATAGGAGGCAGCACAATACAACACATGAAATAACAGAAGAATTTTTAAACTCTCAGATCCATAGGAGAAGAGGGGTACCCATGAGGGAACACAGAAAGCCTGAAGGCAACGAAATGCTCAACTAGTAGGTGAGGGGTGACAGACTCGGGGGACATGTGGGACTATGCCTTTATTAAGGCTCATGGGTGTTATCCCTTAGGCTCTCCCACAGGGACTGTGGTTTGGCTAGTTTAAAGAAAACATGTATGAAGCAGGAAAATTATTCACAGGACTCTGGTGTTGATCATTAGATTTTCTTATGTTCAGCAGCTATGGGATGTGTTAGGTTTTGAGTAAGCGAGATGAGGAACAATCAGGCTATATCAAAAACACAGAGAGAGCAAGTTTTAACTAGGCCAAATGGGTCAGAGTATGACTAGGTTTTGAGCAACTTATGTCAGGACTAAAAATGGATGCTGAAATAGCAACTATGCTAAACAAATTTCTGATAGCTCTTCTTTAGGGATAGTTTCTACTGACTGCTTTTTCCTCAGGTATGGGCCATAGTTTCCAGTTTCCTTGCATGTCTCAGTTGTTTTGTTGTTGAAACTGAACATTTTAAATAATATAATGTGAAAAATCTGAAAATCAGATTTTTCCCCATTCCTAAAGTTTGTTGGTGTTTTTCTGTTTGCTTTTGTTGTTGCAGTTTGATTAATGACTTTCAGGAACTAATTATGTAAAGTCTGTATTATTTGATGTGTATGGTCACTAGTCTGCTCAGTTAGGTTAGTGGCCAGCTAATGATTGGACATATATTAGATTAGACACATATGAGAAATTAGGGCCTTCTCAAGTCTTCCCTAGGTATGCACACAGCCCTGCCCACACATGCATCCTTCTAAAATTCCCAAGAATATATTGAAACTTTTAAAATCCTCCTATGGACATCTCATTCCTTAGCTTTTCCTTTTAAGTTTTTCTAGTCAACTTTGTGTTTGCCCTAACTGTAGTTGACACCTCAAGCAGCTGCAATGTGGAACAATTGCCATAGATTGATTTCAACAAAAGCCTGTTCACACTGAATGAGGTTGAATCAGGTGAAACAAAGACAAGTTCTACAGGTTGGGATATTTAGAGAACAGGTCCCTGATGCCATTCTGTGGGGATGGAGCTGGCAGACACCCTTAATGGCATTCTTCCACTTTTGATGGCTGCCAGACTGCTGTTTTTATGCCACTATAATTGCAGGGCACTTGGTTTTTGAGAATATTGCAGAGCTGAGTAAAAGAATATGGAAATATGGTAAGTTAAAATGTCACAAATTTCAGTGTTCTTGCCAATATCCAGCAAATTTTCTAAAATAAAGACTTCTCAAATTCTTACAAGTTTTTAGTTAATTTCCAGAGTTATGAACAAGTTAATTTAGAATTTTCACCTGTGTTCTTATTGCTTTTATGGAGGAAAGGGTTTTCAGAAGTTCTTACACTGCCATTTTAGTAATTAACCACTGGAAGAAAATATGCAAACTACACCTCTGACAAAGGATTCATAACTGGACTATACAGCAAAGTCTGAAAACTCAATGAAAATTTCTTAAAACATCCAATAGAATATAGAGAAAATTCATCAATAATCATTTTGTAAAATAGGATATATGTATCGAAAATAAACAAATGAAAAATATAGCTACCTTAAAAAACAGTTTGGCAATATATTACAAAACTGAATATGTGATTACTATATAACTCAGAAATGCTTATTAATTTATCTTAGAGCAATGAAAGCCAATGATCACACAAAATCTTATACATGAATGTTCATAGCAACTTTATTTGTAATAGCCCAAAAGTAGAAAGAACATAAATGTTGTTCAACAGGTGAATAGTTAAACTATGGCACATCTCTACCATGGAATACTACACAGAAATTAAACATATTGCATTACTGATATACACAACAGTTTGGATGCATCTCAAGGGAATTGTGCTGAGTGACAAAAGCCAATCTCTATGTGTTATATACTGTATGATGACATTTATATAACATTTCTGAAATAATAAAATTATAAGGATGAAGAACAGATTACTGTTTACTAGCTTTTAAGGGTGAAAAAGGATGACAGGGAGATGTTTATAAAGGAATAGCACAAGGGATCTTAGTGGTGATGGAACAGTTCCTTATCTTGATCATTGTGGTGGTTACCCAAATATACACAAGTGCTAAAATTGCATAGAGCTACACACACACGTGCACGCACACACACACATAGACACACACATACAAATTAGTGTATGTAAAACTAGAGAAGTCTGAGTGACGTCTGTGGATTATACGGATACCAATTTCTTAGTTTAAATATGATACTGCAGTTATGTAAGTTGATACCACTAGAGGAACTAGATAAAGGGCATATAGCACTTCCCTGTACTCTTTGCATCTTCCTTTGAATCTATAAATACTTCAAAATAAAAGTTTTAAAAGATCAATTGGAATAGACACATGCTTATTCCTATAGTAGTGTTACTATATTCAATTATTAATATATTCTCATAGCTTTCTTCATATGAGGATAAGGTATAGGGAAGAGTCATATCTAGTATTTGGGAAACTGAAAGAAACCCCAGTGGACCCACTTGAGTGTATATCATGGCAGAAAAAAAAATTGTTTCAGATGTACTATTTTCTGGTACCATAGATAAAGAATAAGGATAATGCAATGGGAACAGTTGAAATATTGGCTTGTTTACTTTCATTTGTGCGTTTGTTTTTAAATTTTTACCCTGTGTGTTATTTCATTCCCATGCTTCTATAAAGAAATACCCAAGACTAGGTAATTTATAAAGGAAAGAGTTTTAACTGACTCACAGTTCCGCATGGCTTCGGAGGCCTCAGGAGACTTACAATCATGGTGGAAGGCCCCTCTTCACAGGGCGGCAGGAGAGAGAATGAGTGCCAGCAGGGGAAATGCTAGATGCTTATAAAACCATTGGATCTTGTTATAAATCCTTATCATAAGAATAGCATGAGGGAAACCACCTCCATGATTCAATCCTCCACCTGGTCCCACCCTTGACACATGGGGATTATTACAATTCAAGGAGAGATTTGGGTGGTGACACAGAGCCAAACCATATCATTCTGACCCTAGTTCCTCCCAAATCTCATGTTCTCACATTTCAAAACACAATCATGCCTTTCCAATAGTCCCCCAAAGTATTAACTCATTCCAACATTAACCCAGAAGTCCAAGTTCAAAGTCTCATCTGAGACAAAGCAAGTCCCCTCCACCTATGAGCCTGTAAAATCTAAAGCAAGTTAGTTATTTCCAAGATACAATGGGGGTACAGAAATTGAGTAAAAACACCCATTCCAAATGGGAGAAGTTGGCCAAAACAAAGGGGCCATAGGCCCATGCAAGTCCAAAATCCAATAGGGCAGTCATTAAAGCTTAAAGTTCCAAAGTGATCTCCTTAGACTCCATGTCTCACATCTATCCAGGTCACAATGATGCAAGGGGTGGGCTCCCACAGCCTTGGGCAGCTCTTCCCCTGTGGCTTTGCAGGATACAGCCACCCTCACAGCTCTTTTCATGGGCTGGTGTTGAGTGCCTGTGGCTTTTCCAGGTGCACGGTGTAAGCTATTGGTGGATCTACCATTCTGGGGTCTGGAGGACTATGGCCCTCTTCTCACAGCTCCACTACACAGTGCCCCAGTGAAGACTCTGTGGGGGAGCTCCAACCCCACATTTTCCTTCTGCACTGCCCTAGCAGAGGTTCTCCCTGAGAGCTCTACCCCTGAAGCAGACTTCTGTCTGGACATCCAGGCATTTCCATACATCCTCTGAAATCTAGGCAGAGGTTCCCAAACCTCAATTCTTGACTTCTGTGCACCTGCAAGCCCAACACCATGTGTAAGCTGCCAAAGCTTGGGGATTGCACTCTCTGAAACAATGGCCTGAGCTGTATGTTGACCCCTTTTGGCCACAGCTGAAGCTGAAGCAGCTGGGACGCAGGGCATCATGTCTCAAGGCTGCAAAGAGCAAGGGGGGTGCCTGAGGCCTGGCCCACTAAACCATTTTTTTCCTTCAAGGCCTCCTGGCCTATAATGGGAGAGGCTGCCGTGAAGGTCTCTGACATGCCCTAGAGACATTCTCCCCATTCTTTTGGTGATTAATATTTGTAGTAATAGGAATATTCTATATCTTGAAAGGAGTTTCTGTTACATGGTGTATGCATTTGTCAATACACATGAATTGATATACCTAACAGGTTTGTATATGATACAGTATATAATTTTAGCTCCATTTCTCCCCAAAGAAGTATAGAAATATTAAACTCTACTTCCTGATATGCATGATAAAGGGTTTAAAGATGAAGTGCATTGATGTCTGTAACTTATTTTGAAATGCAAAAAAATAATTATTTTATAGATAAGAGCATTAATTGATGGATATATTTTCATAATGAAATGTTGGGGGAAATATTTGGAAGTGAATATAATCAACTAACTTGTAACCTTAACTTGGAGATTGTATCAAATTGGTTAGAGGTGTGGACCAAGCCAAATTAAATTGTAACTATAGGTTTTTTAAAATTTGTGTTGAGCTAAATTTTAAGGTAAACTGAAAGAAGCTGTGTAAAAGAACCAAGGATCATTATGGTAAAGAGAATGAACATGAGATGTGTGTGTGTCTGTGCATGCACAAATGTGTGTGAGAGAAAGAGAGAGGGGGGATAGCTGGGCACAGTGACTCACAATTGGTATCCTCGTGACTTGGGAGGTGGAGGTGGGAGGACCACATGAAGCCAGGAGTTCAAGACCCACCTGGGCAACATAGTGAGACCCCATCTCTACAAAAAAATTTAAAAATATTAGCTGGGCATGGTGGCACACGCCTTGTAGTCCCAGCTACTTGGGAGGCTGAAGTGGGAGGATCACTTGAACCAAGAAATTCGAGGCTGCAGTGAGCTGCGATTGTGCCACTGTAATCCATCCTGGGTGACAGAGTGAGACCTCAACCCCAGAGAGAGAGAGAGAGAGAATATTTTAAATTATTTTGTAAAACTCAACAATTCCAAAATAAACTTTATACAAGGAAAAAAATAATTAAAATATGCATTTTAGATATTGGAGTGATGTCAGCAAGATGGCAGAATAGGAATTTTTTCCTGTCATGTCCCCAGTATCTACAATTTTGACAACCACTCAAGTATGAGAGTACCTTTGTGGGAGTCTGGTAGTCCAGCTCACAGATGGAGCAAAACAATTATGAGAATAGGCACATTGAAAAGAACCCAAAAATAGTTTCACTACTTATGTCAACCCTCTCTCAAGCTAGCAGAACTCAACGCCAAGAGATACAACTTTGACTCATGATTTCTCCACTGGGTGAAAGGGAGAGTGTAGTAAATGAGTGCCTGGCTTTCCTAGCCATATGGGACACTGACCAAGAGGCCTACTTCTTTCTATTCCCACTCAGAATACTGAGGGGATCATCATGGCTGAGTGAGAGGCTGTGAGCAGGGAACAGAGGTAGGGACTCACAGCAACCAGAGACTGGAAATTCAACAAAGGGACACATATACTACTAACAACTTCATAGACTCCATCAGGAGGCCCACCCACTAGTGGCTTGGGATGCCTGAACTGTAGACCCCCGAAACTGACACATGCATGCTCCCAAAACTTTGCATGTCTCCCTCCCTCCTCTACCTTGGCTTGCTCCCTGCACATGGCCCAAACCCTGACGGTGAGTGTGGACTTGTGAGCATGCAGAGGCAGGCAGCTTGACTCTGTGGGAATGGGAGAAGGCACAAAAACTTGAGCACTTCAGGGCACCACGTTAGAGAAAACAAATGGGAAACTCTCAGAATTTGGTTTGGTTTTATGAGATTAAGAAAATACAGATAATCTTAAAATTTCTCAAAAAGAGGTTGAGTAATACATCTACAGAAAAGATGTGCAAAAGTCTTAGTATCCACAGTCAGGCTAACTGGTATAACTGTTTCTCTTCTGAAGCCAGTCAGTATAGGCTGAAGGAGGAGACTACTTCTTCAAATGTGAACATGGCAACACGAGAGTTCAAGGAACACCTGCCAAAAACAACACAAAAATAATACCACCAAAGAAACTCAATAATTTTCCAGTTGCCAACAAAAAAAAATGGAGATCTACAAATTTCCTGACAAAATATTAAAAATAATTGTTTTAAATAAGCTTGAATTGCTACATGAGAACACAGAGAAGTCAGTAGAATCAGAAAAACAATGTATAACCAAAATAATAACTTCAACAAAGAGATAGAAACTGTGAAAAACAAACAGAAATTCTGAAGCTGAAGAATACAATGAATAAAATAAAAAAATGTAACAGAAAACATCCACAGCATACTCAATCAAATGAAAGAAATAGTGAAGTCAAAGCATTAGGAGAAACACCTAATATAGATGACAGGTTGATGGGTGCAGCAAACCACCATGGCATGTGTATACCTATGTAACAAACCTGCACATTCTGCACATGTACCCCAGAACTTCAAGTATAATAGAAAGAAACTATCACAGTGAACATATAACCTACACAGTGGGAGAAAATTTTGCAGTCTATCCATCTGACAAAGGTCTAATATCCAGAATCTACAAGGAATTTAAGCAAATATACAAGAAAAAAAAAACCGCATCAAAAAGTGGGCAAAGGACGTGAACAGACACTTCTCAAAAAAAGACATTCATGAGGCCAACAAACATATGAAAAAAAGTTCAACATCACTGATCATTAAAGAAATGCAAATCAAAACCACAAGGAGATACCATCTCATGCCAGTCACAATGATGATTATTAAAAAGTCAAAAAATGACAGATGCTGGCAAGGTTGCAGAGAAATAGGAACACTTTTACACTGCTGGTGGGAAAGTAAATTAGCTCAAACATTGTGGAAGACAGTGTGGTGATTTCTCCGAGATCTAGAACCAGAAATAACATTTGACCCAGCAATCCCATTACTAGGTATATACCCAAAGGAATATAAATCATTCTATTGCAAAGATACATGCACGCATATGTTCATTGCAGCACTGTTCAAAAGAGCAAAGATATGGAATGAACCCAAATGCCCATCAATGATAGACTGGATAAAGAAAATGTGGCACATATACACCATGGGATACTATGCAGCCATAAAAAGGAATGAGATGTCATTTGCAGGGACATAGATGGCGCTGGAAGCCATTATTCTTAGCAAGCTATTGCAGGAACAGAAAACCAAACACTGCTTATTCTCACTTATAAGTGAGAGCTGGACATGAGAACACATGGACACAGGGAGGGGAACAACACACACTGGGGCCTGTCAAGGGGGGTGGGGTGTGGGGAGAGATAACGTCAGGAAAAATAGCTAATGCATGCTTGGCTGAATAACTCAGTGATGGGTTGAAGGTTCAGCAAACTACCATGGCACATGTTTACCTATGTAACAAACCTGCATATCCTGCACATGTACCCTGGAACTTAAATAAAAATAAAAATTAAAAGAAATCAAACCATAGTACTACAGGAAAATCATCAATCACAAAGAAAGACAGCAAGAGAGGAAGAAACAAAAAAACTTACAAAACATCTAAAAAACATTTAACAAAATAGCAATAGTATGTCTTTACCTATAAGTAATTAATTTTAATGTAAGTAGATTAAATTCTCTAATCAAAAGACAGTGAGTGGCTGAATGGATGAAAAAGGAAGACCTAAGTTCTTGCTATCTATAAGATAGTCACTTTAGTTGCAAGGACACATATAAACTGAAAGTGAAGAGATTAAAAAGATATTGCATGTAAATAGAAACCAGAAAGAAGCAGAGACACCTATACTATATGAGACAAAATAGACTTAAAGTCACAAACTGTAACGAGACAAAGAATGCCATTATATAAAAATAAGTGAGTCAATTCATCAACAAGATGCAATTTTGAATATATACACACCCAACATTGGATCACCTAAATATATAAAGCAAATATTAATAGATCTGAACAGGAAATATAGACTGTAATAGTATAGTAGTAGAAGACTTTAATACCCAGCTTTCAACAATGGACAGATCACCCAGACAGAAAATCAATAGGGAATTGACTTGAACTACACTTTAGACCAAATGGACCTAACAGATACAAAACATTCCCTCCAAAAGCAACAGAATGTACATTCTTCCCAAGTAATTGCACAGGTACATTTTGAAGATACATCAAATGTTAGGCCACAAAACAAGTGTTAACAAAATTAAGAAGATTGAAATCATACCAAATATCTTTTCTGACCACAATGGTAAGAAACTGGAAATCAATAAAGGGAGGACAACTGTAAAATTCACAAATATGTGGAAATTAAACAATACACTCCTAAATATTCAAGGAATCAAAGAGCAAATCAAAAGAAAAATTTAAAAAACTTGAGACAAACAAAAGTGGAAAAACAACATACCAAAATATATGGGATGCAGCAAAAGGCGTTTCTAAGAAGGAAGTTTATAGTGATAAATGCCTACATTAAGAAAAAAAAATCAAATAAACGACCTAACTTTACACCTCAAGGAACTATAAAAGAACAATAAACTAATCCCAAAGTCAGAAGAAAGAATGAAGTAAATATCAGAACAGAAAAAAGTGAAATAGAAACTAGAAAAATAAAAAAGAGCAATAAAACTGAGTTGTTTTTTGAAAAGATTAAAAAACAGACAAGCCTTTAGCTAGAGTAACTAAGAATGAAAGAGAAAAGACACAAATAAAATCAGAAATGAAAGAGAAGACATTACAACTCATACCATAGAAATATAAATGATCATTAGAGACTATTATGAACAATTATACACAAGTTGGGTAATCTAGAAGAAACAGATAAATTTATAGAAACATACCACAACCTAGCAAGACTGAATCATGAATAGAGAATCTGTAGAGACCAATAATGAAAAAGAATATTGAATCAGCAATTTTTTAAAAAAGAACTTCCCAACAAAGTAAAGCCCAGAACCAGATGGCTTCAGTGGTGAATTCTACCCAACGTTTAAAGAAAATATAATACCAATCCTTCTCAAATCTTCCAAAAAAAAAAAAAATGAAGAGTAAGGAACACTTCTAAACTCATTTTATGAAACCAGCATTATTCTCCTACCAAAGCCAGGCAAGGACACTACAAGAAAAAAAAAGAATATAGTCCCAAATCCCTGTTGAACATAGATGCAAAAATCCACAACCAAATACTAGCTAAAAGAACTTAACATCACATTAAGAAGATCATTCACCATAATCAAGTGAGAGTTATCCCTGGGATACAAGGATGGCTCAACATACTCAAATCAATAAATATGAACAATAAGACAATGAAGGATAATAATCATATGATCATTTCGACAGATACAGAAAAGGCATTTGAAAAAAAATCAACACCCTTCATGATGAAAACTTTCAAAACATTAGGTAGAGAAGGAATATCCCTAAATATAACAAAGGCCATATATATGACAAACTCACATCTAACATCATAGTCAGTAGCGAAATGCTGAAAGCTTTTCTTCTGAAATCAGGATGAAGAAGAGAGTGCTCACTCTTGCCACTTCTATTCCACATGGTACTTGAAGTTCTGCTTAGAGCAGTAAGTCGAGAAAAAGAAATAAAATGCACGCAAATCAGGACAGAAGAAGTAAAATGGTCTGTTTCAAATCACATGGTCTTCAATACAGAAACCCAATGACTCCAACAGAAAAATGTTAGAAGTGATAAATAAATTCAGTAAAGTTGTGAAGATTTTTGGGGACTTATGTGGTTCCATATGAATTTTATAATTTTTTTTATTTCTGTTAAAAATTCTATTAAGATTTTGATAGGGCTTGCATTGACTCTGTACATCACTTTGGTTAGTATTAACATTTCTGTAATATTAATTCTTCCAATCTATGAACAAAGGGATCTGTTCCCTTTGTCTTCTTCAATTACTTTCATCAATATTTTGTAGTTTTTAATATAAAGATCTTTCACCTCCTTTGCTAAATTTATTTCTAAGTATTTTTTTGCAATTGCAAATGGGATTGTGTTCTTTATTTTTTGGATAGTTCATTGTTCGTGTGAAGAAACAACTGATTTTTTATGTTGATTTTTTATCAACATTGGTGAATTCTACCCAAGTGAAATTGGTGGAATCCCACTTGATTATGGTGAATGATCCTTTAAATGTGATGTTAAGTTATTTTAGATAGTATTTTGTTGTGGATTTTTGCATCTATGTTCAACAGGGATTTGGGCCTGTAATTTTTTTTCTTGTAGTGTCCTTGTCTGGAATGGTATGAGAATAATGCTGGCTTCATAAAATGAGTTTGGAAGTGCTCTTTCCTCTTCATTTTTTTGGAAGATTTTGAGAAGGATTGGTATTAGTTTTTCCTCAACTGTTGGGTGGAATTCACCAATGTTGATACAAAATCAACATAAAAAATCAGTTGTTTCTGTACACTAACAATGAACTATCCGAAAAATAAATTAGTGGCTGGGTGCAGTGGCTCACGCCTGTAATCCCAGCACATTGGGAGGCCAAGGAAGGTGGATCACCTGAGGTCAGGAGTTTGAGACCAGCCTGGCCCACATGGTGAAACTCCGTCTCTACTAAAAGTACAAAAATTAGCCGGGCATGGTGGCAGGCGCCTGTAATCTCAGCTACTTTGGAGGCTGAGGCAAGAGAATCCCTTTAACTCGGGAGGCAGAGGTTGTGGTGAGCCAAGGTCACACCACTGCACTCCAGCTTGGGTGACAGAGCAAGACGCCATCTCAAAAACAAACAAAATAGAATAAATTAGAAAAACAATCCCATTTGCAATTGCATCAAAAAGGAAAATGTACTTAGGAATAAGTTTACCCAAGGTGGTGAAAAATCTGTACATTAAAAACTATAAAATACTGATGAAAGGAATTGAAGAAGAGAAATAAATGCAACAGTATCCTGTGTTCATAGTTTGGAAGAATTAATTTTGCAAAAATGTTGATACTAACCAAAGTGATCTACAGAGTCAATGCAAGCACTATCAAAATCTTAATATAATTTTTTACAGAAATAGAAAAAAATTCTTAAATCCATATGGAACCACCTAAGTCCCCAAAGATCTAAAACAATCTTGAGAAAGAAGTTTAGAACATTTCCTGATTTCAAATTATATTATAAAGCTATAGTAATCAAAACAGTATGGTACTGGCATAGAAGCAGACACACAGACCAATGGAACAGAATAGAAAGCCAAGAAACAAACCCACACATATATGATCAACTAATCTTCAACAAAGGCACTAAAAATACATCATGGGGAAATATAGTCCATTCAATAAATGGTATTTTAAACATTGAATATCCAAATACAAAATAATGAAATTGGACCCTTATCCTATACCATACACACAAATCAACTCAAAATAGATTAAAAACTTAAACATAAGACCTAAAATTGTAAAATTACTAGAATAAGAAATAAAGTCTATGGCATTGGTCTTGGCAATAACTTTTTTTGGCTGTAACACCAAAAGCACATGCAATGAAGTAAAAATAAACAAGTCAGACTACATTAAATTAAAAAGTTTCAAAGCCAGGAATGGTGGCCCATGCCTCTAATCCTAACATTTTGGGAGGTCCCAAGGTGGGCAAGATGGCTTGAGCCCAGGAGTTTGAGACCAGCCTGGGCAACATGGTGAAACTCCATCTCTACTAAAAATACAAAAACTGAGGTGAGAGGATCACCTGATCCTGGGGAGGTCAAGGCTGTGGTGAGCCATGATCTCGCCACTGCACTCCAGCCTGGGTGACAGAGACACTGTTTCAAAAAATAAATAAAATAAAAAAATTATCTGCCCAGCAAAGGAAACAATCGACAAAATGAAAAGGCAACCTGTGGAATAGGAGAAAATATTTGCAAACCATATTTCTCATAAGGGTTTAATATCAAAATATATAAGGAACTCATACAACTCAATAGCAAAAATACAAATGACTGTATTTTGAAAAATGGACCAAGGAGCTGAATAGACATCTCTCCAAGGAAGACATACAAATGGCCAACATATATCTGAAAAGGTACTTAACATCATTAATCATAAGGGAAATGCAAATCAAAACCACAATGTAATATCACACTTGTTATTAATAGGAATAATATTATCCAAAACTTAAAAGATAATAAGTGTTGGCAAGGAGGTATTCTTGTACACTGTTTATGGGAATGTAAATTAGTATAGCCATTATGTAAAACAGTATGGAGATCCTCATAAAAGTAAAAATAGAACTACTGTGTGATCCAGCATTCCCACTTCTGGTTATATATCCAAAGGAAATTAAATCAGTATGCCAAAGAGACATCTGCACTCCCATTGCACCATTATTCACAATAGATAAGTTATGGAACAACCTAAGTGCCCATGGACAGATGAATGAAGAAAGAAAATTTTATATATATATCTTAGCCATATAAAGAGGGAAATCCTTCTATTTACATAAACATGGATGAAACTTCAGAGCATTTTGAAATAAGCAAACTAAGTGAAATAAGCCAGATGCAAAAAGAAAAAATACTACATGACATCCTTTATATAAAAAGAATCTTAAAAAGTTGAACTAATGGAAACAGAGAGTTGAATGGTGGTTACCAGGGTCTAGGGGTTGAGGTAACGTGGAGCTGTAAAAAAAATTAATTTTTCACCTTTATATACCGTTTCGGTTGTTCATAGTAATTATGTCACCTTAAAAAAATAAAATGTGCACTTTAGATGGGAAGATGTTGTTAGAACATAATTTTGCGGATATTTTTCTTATATGATTGTACTGGTCAAACTACCCCTATAACTTGAGGAATTCCTTTTTGAGCAGGCAAAATACAGATTGTTCAATAGAAGAAAAGGAGGAATTAGTAGAGCAATCTTCTGTAGCCTAATAGGCAAGGTTGTGAATCATACTTTGCTCATAGTCCATTTTCTTTCATTTTGTCTACTGACGAGAATAAATTACTCATTAGGTTTCTACAAAACGTGTAGAGCAACTCCATTTCAGAGATGCTCAAATAATACAGACCTAAGTGGCTCATAATCTTTTTCTGGTAATGAGGTATGATGGAATGAGGCACTGTAGAAAGATTGCTCCTTTCCCAGACATCACCTGCATACCAGGGGCTCTGCCCCTCATTGTCCAGCTACACTAGGCTAATTAATATTTTTGAGATACCCAGTGCTATTTCACGTGCCTTTCATGTGGAGCTCTATGCCTTCACTTATACTATTCTGTTCTGTTTTGTTTTATTTGACATGGAGAGTCTACACTTCCCTTCTGGCTGTTGAATTCCTACTCATCTTTTAAGACTCCACTGAAAAATTAACTCGTCTTTGAAAATGTTTAAATTTCCCCAATCAAAAATTTTTCCTCCATTGTATGTTTTATATTGCAGCATTTATTGTAATCTAAGTGTGATGCTTGCATGTCTATCTACCACTCTACACTGAGAGTTTGTAGAAAGATCATGCAAATTCCGCTTTTAGTACAGTTAGCCTTGCAGGTGACTCCGAGGAACTTTGAAGCTCTCTTTACCAAAACTTCCCTAAAAATAGCAACATGACTTCTTTATTTAGTGTCCTGCTACACACACACACACACACACACATACACGCACACAGAAACAATAGGGTAGTGTTTGTTTTGTGTATATCTGGCACTAAATATGTTGGTAAATATATTGGTGGTGTATTTTGAAATGTTCTTAAGACCCATGAAAGTCAAACATTGTTCAAGCTGTTTTATTCAGCTGTTTTACATTAATAAGAAAACTATAGTATAGCCAGACTTGGAGAACTAATTCTTTCTGGTTTTGAAATTTTTGAAGAAGAAAATAACACTTGGATTGTAATCATCCAGTTTGTCCCAGGGTGTTAGTGACAGAGAGGTTTCCGTATGTGAAGAACATAAAACTGAATAGTTACTTTCAATTGGAGTTCCACTTTATTAATCCCAGTAAGGAAAGAAAAATTCTCTGTTACTAAACCCCAGAATATCTTTTTCTACAAAATTGATGCAGTTTCAATCCATTTATCTTTGTGTGAATGCTTTATCCAGGCCTCAGTAATGTGCTGTGCAGCACTGACAGTATTTAAGGTAATAAGTATCTACTGTGCCCATAAGCTGAGTGATTGACTCAAAGGAGCTGAGTTTTACTCAATCATTATCCCATACATTTCTCTTACTCTAATTGCTAACTTTACACAGCATTAAAAACAAATTGTTAAGAGCGTACACATTATTACAGTACAAAATATGCAGCTATGCTAACATGTTGTAGGGCAAACCTGGGCAATACTATTTAGTGTGTGTGTCACAGCTGAAAGGATAGCTTCTGAAGCCAGAGAGCCATGGATTTTGAACTTGACTGCTCCATTCTCCCAACTGAATAGACATATGATCATCCTCCCAGAGGAAGACAGCATCTCTTGAATTCTTTTGGAGGCACATCTATGTGTGTGCCTGTGTGTGTGTGCGTGTGTGTGTGTGTGTGAAGTGTTTGTACAAAAAAGAAAGAGAGAGGCAGTGTTTGTAACAAAAACTAATAAAAAATGAGAAACTGAATTGACATTTGGTTAATTAGTTTACAATTCTAAAACTGAAAATCATCCACATTGCGTGTTCTAGAAAGACTTCCTGCATTGTGACAGAATTGCAACTGTTACAAACTTCTTCCAGTATGCCCACATAGAAATTGGAAAATCCCCAAAATGATGCCATGTATTATATTTGTCTGCATTCTTTATTATGGTAAATGTGATGAGAAATACAAGATACTTGTACTCATGTGATATTGGCAAAAGGGCTCATTGATTTGTCATAGATTATTGTTCTCTGTGCAACAAATTCAACCTCTAAAGAGTAACAGTGTTTAAAAAGGCCCAGAAAATGTGATGGTTCATGAAGAGTAACTTCCAAAATTCCTCTAAGCTGGGATTTTTTTTTCATTCTCTCTCTCTCTGTTTCTTGGAGATAAAGAGCAGTCCAGAATTAGAGACATGTTCTTTTCAGTATACTATTACTTGTAGCATTCTCAATCGTGTGAAACCATGAGACCACATCTTTGTGGACAGAGCAATAAAAGTTATGAAAAGTTGTCTTTGTAAATATGGTTAAGAATTTGAAGGGTACTAGTGGCCTGACCTCGCTATACTTTGCTAATTGTTTTATAATTGGAAATGGTCATCTATTATACCACTGCCATATCCCTGTACAGATTTTTGTACTGACAATTAGAGTCCTGCTGTAATCAATTTCTAAAGTGCGAAAATGGCTTTGAATAGAGGTTGAAAGGATTTTCAGAAACAATAGAAAAAAGCGTAGGTTGTCTTGAAGAGATTGTTGTTTAAAGACTCTGCCAGTGAAGGCACATTTCAATTTTACCCATGAATGACATCTCATCTAAATGAGGCTTCTAAGACACATTCGTATGAAGTTTGTTGAAAATGGTTATCAGTTCTGATCCCACCACCCCTTATCCACAGCATAGTTATGGTCAGCTGATGTACATGAAGAGATATTCATTTTCCCTCATACGTTCATTTGGACAATGGATGCCTGGAAAAGTTAAATCCATGTAGCTAAGGTCTTTGAAAAACTCTTTGGTGAGCTTGTGACTGGCTTAAAACTGGAACAAATGTTCTGGTTAGGGAGGGGAGGGGTGCCACAGATCACTTCCCTCTCAGTCCTTTAAGGATTCCATGGCAATGCGCATGTGCTCTCTTTGGATACAAACAAACTCCTGGGAGGGGGAATTGGAGCCTGTTTTGCTTTTAAAAAGTTGCAAAAAGCCTGAAGAAAGTGTTGTTTTCTTTTCCATATTCAATCTCAGGCTAAATACAGTGTAATGATTGAATATACGTTCACAGATGGGGTGGCAAACTGACATTAAGTGCTATGCCATAGAACACTGACATTAAGTGCTGTGGCATAGAACAGTAGGTATCAGATTCAGGAGATTCCCAGGCCAAGCTTAAAACAAAAGAAGCATATAAAACATCACAGGTGATTCAGGTACACATAAAAAGCTTGAGGACTACCACTCTACTGCAATGTTAATAGATGCTCCATGAAAATGTGGCTTTGTGGCCCAGTAAGTTTGTCTCAGCATTTGTAAAAGTTAAACAGATTTCTTTAACACAAGACTTTTCAGAAATCAATCTGCTAATGCACACTAATCTTGAAGAAAGGAATAGTGTATGCCAGTGTGATATGGTTTGGCTCTGTGTCCCCACCTAAATCTCATTTAGAATTGTAATCCCAATGTGTTGAGGGAGGGACCTGGTGGGAGGTGATTGGATCCTCGGGGCAGTTTCCCCATGCTGTCTCATATAGTGAGGAAGTTCTCACTAAATCTGATTGATAAGTGGCGCTTTCCCATTCTCTCTCCTGCTGCCATGTGAAAAAGGTCCTTGCTTCCCCATCTTCTGCCATGATTGTAACAGCCATGCAGAACTTCAAGTCAATTAAACCTCTTTCCTTTATAAATTACCCAGTCTCAGGTAGTATCTATATAGCAGCATGAGAATGAACTAATACCAGTGGTTCTCAAAGTCCCAAGGATCAACAGCCTCAGCATCACCTGGAAACTTGTTAGAAATGCCAAGTTTTGGGCCCACACAAGACTCACTCAATCAGAAACTCTGAAGGTGAAGTCCAGTGATCTGAGTGGTACAAGCCTTCCAGGTGATTCTGATGTGAGCTAATAACTGAGACCCAATAGTATTTGAAGTGTTTCCCACAACTATTTGACTAAAGAGTCTTTTTTTTCTTTCATCAGTTATGTGGCAGGACTAATATTTTCTGCCAGGAGGACTGCTACTAAAGGATGTGCATGAGGGGATGGGGTGGGAAAGGGTGTGTGTGTATGTGTGTGTGTAATGAAGATGTGTGAAAGTATTGATATCATCACTTGTAGGAAGGTTTGAGAACTATTCATTTACTTATTAATTTATTTTAACACCACTGTCTGTTTAAAACAACTTTAAGGCAGCTCAAAAAGAATGCTGGGGGTAAAGGATTCTTCCTGGGCATTTTGACTCCATCCTATTAATGCAGGCATCCCTGAGACCCACATAGTGCTAATTTGCTTATTACCAGCAGACCTACAGTATTTCTGAACAACAGAAAAAGCAAGATCAGCAACTGAAGTAGTCAGTGACCAAACTTTAAAGTTCTTAGAGAAAGAGGGAGACAATGCACTACTTTTCCCTACTGATTGAAAATTAGTAAGAGTTAATAGGGAGAGGTGGTTGAGTGAGAGTCTCCTCATTTTTAAAACATGGTAGAAAGGATCCTGCATCCAAGATAGGCAGGTGGGCTTACCTCATGTAGGTGTGTTTAGAGCTCAGGCAGGATGAAGCAGGATGAGGAGGACTTAGCTCATGAAATCACA
Source organism: Nomascus leucogenys (assembly GCF_006542625.1). Classification (NCBI taxonomy): domain Eukaryota; kingdom Metazoa; phylum Chordata; class Mammalia; order Primates; family Hylobatidae; genus Nomascus; species Nomascus leucogenys. Next base: position 124,162,565 of record NC_044406.1, read on the forward strand.
AGGTGACTAGACTTGGCTGGGGTGGGCAGGGATAGGAGCTCATGCTGAATCTGGTCCAAACATCTTAGAAATGAGGAGTCTCCCCTCTTTGCAAAAGCAGGCTGTTTGGGGCCACAGTAATTTTATTTGCAGATGCTCTGAAAAGCACTAGTCAATTACGTGTTATGTATTTCACAATTCTTCCCTCCACATACAGATGATCCTTCACTTACAATGGGGTCATATACCAATAAACCCGTCTTAAGTTGAAAATGCATTTAATACACCTAACCTAGCAAACATCATAGCTTAGCCTAGCCTACTTTAAATGTACTTAGAACGCTTATATTAGCTTACAGTTGGACAAAATCATGTACTACAAAGCATATTTTGTAATAAAGTGTTGAATATCTCATGTCATTTATTGAATACCATACTGGAAATAAAAAGCAAAATGGTTGTATGGGCACTTAAAATATGAGTTCTACTAAATGGCTATTGCTTCTGTACCACTGTAAAGCCCCCCAAAACATGTAAGTTGAACTACTGTAAGTCAGAGACCATCTGTATTGACTGTTCTCAAAGTGTTCATTGCCAGACAATGCAGCTTTGGGGAGCTAGAGAAAAGTCATCAACATTAAAAAAAATTTACATTTTCCTTCAGTTCTCAAAGGTAGAAAGGACACTAGATATCTAGTCCTGGGATTCCCTCTAGAGAGGAGAGAAATAAGCAACAGAGAGGGGAAATGACACTGTGAGTGACAGAGAAAATACTAGCACAAAGGTCTCATTTGTATAATTTGACTACTGAATGGGAATGTGAATTCCTCTGTACCAATCTGAAGTCCAAGTACAGTAACTAGTAAAATAAACACACTTTAAAGTGTTCATGTTAATATGAATCTCTAGACTGTAGATTATCTGAGGACAGTGACCTTATCTACATTATACAATGTTTACTTCCAGTTGCTACTTCAGTTACTGGCACATAATGGACGCTCAATAAATACATGTTGGAAGATTATTCTTTGAATGAATATAAAGAGTTTATTCGGTGCGTATTTGGGTATACAACAACAAATATTAAACAACTTTTTTAAACTTTTTGTGCACAGGACAGAAAACTGCCTGTACATGCTATGTCCACTTTTGGAACACAGATTTTTTAACAATTATTAATGCACAAAATCTTACATATCATGCAACTCTATGCCAAGAACCCAACTTTCTTCCATGCAACAGATATGAAGATCTAAATGGAAACCTAGCTAAGTCTTAAACACTTTTCCAGTAGCAAGTATAATATATGTTGTTGAGGGAAAACCAGTCTTAACAATTCCTTGTATACAATATTCATGTGCCAAATACGATGACAGGAGGACTCATACATATACAGATAAGACATTTCTTATTTTAACAACACAAAAGACAACATCACAGTTCCACAGTTCCTGTCTTTACACAAGAAGCCACAACAATAGTTTAACATGATACACAAATGGAATTAAGAGAAATCTACACTTGAGGATAATTTTTTGAAGTTATCTTTACTGACTGGGGTTGACAATACAACTCAATTTCTACGCACAAAGTACAGCACAATAACTTGACCAGAATACCACAAATCTAAAAAAAAAAAAAAAAGAAAAACAATTGGTAAAACCACAAGAACACTGTTACCTTGAGCCTGAGAAGCCAATTCAGATTCAACCCTGAATTTGGTTGATTTGGATTAAGTGACACAAAAAGTCAATAGAACCATTGAATTTCAGAAATCATAAAGTTGCACTATGCCAAAGAAGAGAGTACATGTGAATCAAGCGTAGATAGAAAACATCAAGCCAAGAAAACAACACAGTTCACATAATTTTGTTTGCCCCGACAAAACATTTAAGCAGTTAATTTTGTTATGTTTTGTTTTGTTTGTTTTTGAAGAACAATTGTGGTCTTTTACATTTTCTTGGTAGGAGAGCAAATTTTGATCAGCATTAGTGCTGTGAAATATTTTTGGATTATCATCCCCAAAGTATAGGTGAGATCATGAGAAAATTTAGCAGTCCTTCTCCCAGGTTTAGTTCACTAAAATGCTTGGCATTGTTTTGCACAAGCTCAATCTAAATAATGGGGCTTTAGTATGGATGATAAGAAGGTCTAATGGCAGATAGAATAGTGAACTCTGCCTGTTTGTTTGGTAAATGTCACTGACAAATTTGAACTTTTGGGTGAAGGACTGCTACAAGAATTCAACAGCACCTGGAGGTAAGGTTCTGTTACAGAGCCCTTCTTTTGCCCTCACTGGCTACGTTGATTCATTGTGGCTCATGGATTTGCCTCCGTTCAGCACGCCAGAGACACTTCTGCTCTTGGTTGGGGTCCCACTTCCAGATCGGGAGAACTCCGTGAGATCGTGCAGTGATGGCTCCTTGTACATGGCCACTGAAAAGCACACAAAGATGGTTTACACCTTTGTAATGGCCTTCAAATGGGCATACCAATTGTGAAAATTTCTAATAGTTTTTAAGTGTTCTATTCTACACACCTAAATGATAAGTATGTGAGGTAATGCATATGTTAATTAGCTTGATTTAGCTATTCCACAATGTATACATATTTCAAAATATCTTGTTCATAATAAATATATACAATTTTTTATGTCAATTATAAATTAAATTCAGAAAAGGAAAAAGAGAAAAAAATACATTTAAAAAATGGGCATACGACACTGGTCCTCAACTTTTCTTTTGGTTACTAGGCTTCTGTGCCTTAAGCCAGGCATGAGAAACACTGCTTTCAAGGACTAAGTAGAGAGTGGACAGGTTCAGATTAAGCAAAAATCTAGCCTTGGTGTAGTAGTGTGTAAAGAATTTTAATGCCTAACTTCAATCACATATGGTTATGTAAGAGAGGATTAATAAAAAACGCATTTAATAAACCTCTTAGAAGTTTAAATATGATCTATAGCATACTGTGCAATGCAAATATTAAAATTTAAAATATTTTAAAACACTGATTTCTATCATACCTTAAAATGAAACACTTTAAGAGTCTAAGTATTGGATAATTCTTGGTACAGTAAATGGTAAAGTTTATTATTGTGCTATAAATAAACATAATAGCTTATAGTTATGGAACACTTATAACATTAGATACTACTCTAAGTTATTTGCATGCATTATCCCATTTAATCCCTATGAGAATCTTATAAGTACTCTTATCCATATTATACAGATGAACTTGAGGCATACACAGGTAAATAACCTGTTCAAGACCACCCAGTTAGTAAAAAGTGAAGTTGGGCCTTGAATCTAGGTAGTCTGGCTCCAAAAAATGTGCTGTAAACCACAGTGCTATGCTTATTTGAATTGCACAGTGTCTGCCTCTACTCTAAACCCCTACTCTAACAGGCTAGTAATCTCTTTGAAGTCTTCCTCTGCTTTGCCTGCATTTTCTGTCTCTTCTCTACCATATCTCACTATTTCTTATATCCCTATCTTCCATAACCTATTCTTGTCCCTTACCCTTTCTAATTTGCTATTAATCTGCTAATAATGATGGGAAAACTATAAGCAAAATTTGCTGAAATAATATGTTGGGCCCTTAGAGAGGACCCAAGGAGCTCTCTGGTAAGTGTTAAGTGTACACACATTTTTTTGTTTTGTTTTGTTTTCTGAGACGGAGTCTCGCTCTGTCGCCCAGGCTGGAGTAAAGTGGCGCGATCTCGGCTTACTGTAAGCTCCGCCTCCCAGGTTCACGCCATTCTCCGGACCTCGTGATCCGCCCGTCTCAGCCTCCCAAAGTGCTGGGATTACAGGCGTGAGCCACCGTGCCCAGCCGTGTACACACATTTTTAACAGCTATGTTTCTGCCCAGGCAATATTTTAGCATAATTTGGGGGTCTTGGCTGTCCTGAGTTAGCATGTAAGTTACTTCCACATAAGTAAAGTGTCACTGTATGTACATGCACTATGGAAAAATTCAAATCAGGAGAGCAAATGTTTTTGAGTGTTACAAAATGTAAGTTTTTAAAATAAATGTCTTAATGTGGAACAACTGTTTCATTTTCAAAAGTATTATTAAGGACTACTTTAAATTACTATTTCTAAATGTTCAACATCACTAATCATCAGGGAAATGCAAATTAAAACCACAATGAGATACCACCTTACTGCTGCAAGAATGGCTATAATTAAAATGTCAAACAACAACAGATGTTGGCATGGATGTGGTGAAAGGGAACACTTTTACAATGCTGGTGAGAATGTAAATTAGTACAACCACTATGGAAAACAGTATGGAGAATCCTTAAAGAACTAAAAGTGGCATTGGATCCAGCAATCTCACTCCTGGTTAGCTACTGAAAGGAAAATAAGTCATCATATGAAAAAAACAATTGCACAGGTATGTTTATAGCAGCACAATTCACAATTGCAAAAATATGGAACCAACTTAAGTGCCCATCAATCAACGAGTGGATAAAAAAATGTGGTATATATACACCATGGAATACTACTCAGCCATAAAAAGGAATGATATGATGTCTTTTGCAGCAACTTGGATGGGGCTGGAGGCCATTATTCGAAGTGAGGTAACTCAGGAATGGAAAGCCAAATATTGTATGTTCTCACTTAAGTGGGAGCTAAGCTATGAAGACATAAAGCATAAGCATGATATAATGGACTTTGGGAACTTGGTTGGGGGGAAGGTTGGGAGTGGGGTGAGGGATAAAACACTACATACTGGGTACAGTGTATACTGTTTGGGTGATGAGTGCACCAAAATTTCAGAAATCACCACTAAAGAGCTTGTCTATGTAACCAAAAACCACCTGTACCCCCAAAACTATTGAAATTTAATAAATAAATATTTAGTAGCATAATCCATAGTTCCCACAATATCAAATTTACCTTTCAGTGGTTTGGGCAGAAAATGAGCTGCAGGCTTGTTCTTCTTCACATGGTTGCCTTTCATGATCTCTCCTTCTTTGTTCAGACCCAGATACCACCCTCGGCCTGACTGCTGCTGACGGTATATCATTGATGAATATGTCACGTAATAATTTTCAAACACTGATTCTTTGAATTTGCACTCAGGTGTGAAAAGTTCCTGCAACAAAAGTAAATAAACAAAAGTTCAGTGTTTATAGCTATGAAGTTCCTGTAGAATCATGCGGTATTGCCTTTTAGGAGATTAAGACATACTTTGTAAAAGCTTGTGTGACTGGTGCTCTCATTTTAATAGTATAAACTATCATCATTGGAAACCATCAGACTATAACATGATGCTTTAGAAAAAGTCATAAGTGAAAGTGCTATTGATCAATGATTAGCTCTCTTTGTAATAGGTAATCGGAACATTAGAACAAGCCACATAAGTGAAATATATTGGACAACTACAAGGGCCAAGGATTGAAAAGACAAGCATAAAAACGACACATGGAGCTTTATTCCCTTCAGGGTTCAATATGAGAAAATAAACATTCGGTTCTTGTACTTAATTTTCATGGATTCTTGAATTATTATACACTATGGTTGTCAATTGCCTCAGGCTGAAATCTGTGTTACAATGCTTTCTACCTATATTTCTAAAAGAATGCTACAAAGAAAGCCTACCTTTTACTTTTAGGTAAACCAAATTGATTTTTTTTGGATCATTGGACCTTGACTTGAGACAGAAAGAAAAATTCCCCCCTCACCCCATCCTTGCCTTACAGTAACATTTACATGCAAATCAATACAAAAGCAAGGAATTTATAGCAATTTTACTAGCATACATGATAGAGCAGCCCAGTGGACTTTGAACTCAGGAATATGATTTTCTGTCATGCAGTTGGCCATTTTTACTTTAGACTGGATTTTTCAAATGAAGGGCTCCTGCCCTCAATAGACCATTTCAAGGAAACAAACAAAAAAAAAACCAACAACAACAAAAAACCTTTTGTGTGTTTGAGTGTACACGTGTCTATGTGTACAATAAACAGCCATTAAAAATGATAATTTCTAAGCTAAATGAAATGAATAGTAGATTTGAATCTATAAGTAATCCATAGAGTAGCAAAGGGCCTACTTGGAGTGGAAGATTATTAGGAAAATGCTTACTGAGCTACATGTCATAGAGGCACCAATTAAACTGTCAGATTTTTGCTAATTTGCTGAGATGTTATCAGGAAAAACACTTGGTACTATCACCAAAAACATGTATACAAACAAATATTGCAAGCTTTCTGGGGCACTAGTCTTTTAAAAACAATGTCTCCATGGTTCTACCTTCCTTTATTTTCATATTGGATACCATTTTAAGCAATACACACTAGCTGAGCAGCAACATCTGAAGCCCTCTCAGTCACTTCAGCAAAGAGAGATATATTCCTCAGGCAAGGCAGCTTTTCTCTGAAATTTAAGCACTCAAGCAATTTCCTTTCCTTTTTTTCTGGGATTCTACAAACAGTGTTTCACACAGTAATCTGCCTAATCTCCCCCCATCTTCCCAATCTGGCTCCCAGAATGCAAGAACTGAAGTATCTTTTGGGGTTATTTCAACCTAGGGGCACACTCGATAGATCTTCAGAGGATTCACACAAATTCAACCTAGCTCAAGAAGCAATGTACTTCTAAGGCAACTGTCACATGTTAGGAACCAAAATGTTCTATTTATGGGCTGTGAAAACTCCTCTTTGTAGGATTTCTCAACATAGAGAAAGCCAAGAAAGTACCAAGAAATTTGACTAGAAGTCTCCACATCTCCTTTAGTGATGAGGACAAGTACATAGAACGTTGCTGAAATTCTTTGGGAATTAAATCACTGTACGGAAAAAAATCATCATTGGAGAATGGATTTTCCTTTCATAAAGAATCAAACCATTTGAAAATAAATTGGTGAAAAATGCATATGATCAAGGCAAATGATACCAATTAGCCACATAAACAATGTATGGCTGACTCCAGAATGGTGAGATGGGATCGTTGCATATTCTAAGTCAGGTTCCAAAAATGGGCTGCATTTAATGTCTTGTGTGATAGCAGCATTCATTCATTCATTTAATGCACATTTTCTATGGATCCATTATGTAGTTAGTTGGTGCTAAATATTCATAGGTAAGTAATATGTGGCCTCAGACAGCTTATCATGTATTTGTAGGCATCAAGCATGTACACAAATGTCATAGATATAATGTGTGCTACCATAAGGAAAGAAAGGGAGGCTTACAGGAGGTACTGTATGAAAACAGAAAAAGCCAGACTTAATTCTGACTGAGGGACTAGAGAGGGATTCACAGAGAGGGTATCATTTTAGCCGAGCTTTTCAATACAGAAAACAGGGAAGAATAATAATTGAAGCACAGAGCCACATTTCCTCTACTTTTCCTGTGTTCCCTGTCTTAGTAATTGGAATCCACCATCCTGGCAGTTGCTCACTTAACACTTCAGAGGGCCTTTCATTTCATTCCTGTGCCCTCTAGTCCATGATCCATGACCTTCACCTTCCATTCCCAATGCCACTGCTCTACTTTGCGCCTTATTACCTCTTCACTGGACTGCTGTCATAACATCCTAACTGGTTTCTTCTCTTCAGCTGGCAGGTTTGCTTTCCTAAAGCAAAGTTCCCTTCCTTGGGAAATTTTGATGATTTCACCTTGCCTATAGTAAAAACAACAAACAACTTGATGTAACATTTAAAAATTCTCCACAATTCAGTCACTACCATGCCTTCCAGCGTCATCTTCCAGTGTCATTCACCACAGAACCATGTGTGCCTTTGTGCTTTACTGATGCCATTCATTTCCTTTGCTTAGAATGCCATTCCTTTGTTTCTCTACCTACTGGCTTTCCTCTAATCCTCCAAGGCCTAGCTCAGATATGACTGTTTCTAGAATCACATATAATCTCTCCTAATCAGAACTGATTACACCTGTTATCTGTGCTCCCATAAACTCTATCTACATCTCTAGCATGGCCCTGTGACTCATACAACGGTATGATTAGCTCCAGATGGTAGGGAACTTGTCTTATTTTTTTCCCCAATCTACCTTCCCCCAACAAAAATGACACGTTAGCACATGGCAGACCACTTGATTATTGTTTATATAATTTGAATTTCAGAGATTCCGATTTAAATATTGGAAATTCTAGGACTCAGAATTATCAACTAGTAAAAAGTCTACAGGGAATTTCCTTAATACCATATCATGAAATCAGCTGTATGTAAAATGAGGCTGTCACTGCATGGACAGATTCTGCAAGTGTAATTTAGTATCTGTTAAGAATAACATGGCACCTACAACATCAGGAGAAAATCTTGGCAATTGTTACAACTATTGAAAAATGGCAAGGAAGGACTCAATGAACTAAATGCTCTGTCACATCCTGGCAATTTCTTAGTCATCACCACTAAATTTGGACTCAAAAACTCAGTAGAGAGGGAGAAAAATGAGGCCAAAAAAAGAATGTTGAAGCAACCAAAGGAGTGTTCTGTTCTCTGTGTATGACACTGTCATTTTATCCAGTGTTGAGTAGGCAGAACAGGCTTGATTTTTATCAAATGTGGAAAAATGTGAGCATCCCACCCAACACAGGCAGGTCCACCAAAAGGATACAGTTTCAACCCTATGTCTCTGCAGTGATTCGTATGAATAATAGAAATTGGATTTGTCCAACCCACGAAATCCCTGTTCAGAGGAGACTAAGTAGATGTATGCCAAGGAACCAACCTACTTTGACTGATCTGGAGATGCTCACTAGTGCACTGGAAGAAGGTACCATAGCGGTCTTGACACATGAGAGGCACTAAATAAAGGCAGCAATCACTGTGTTCTGGATTTAACAGGCACTAGATAAATGTCTGCTATTGTCATGAATGCATGAATGAGTTAAAAAGATGTCATGCATTCCCTGCATAGTCACTGAGAAATTACTTGACATGAGTACAAAATAAAAGATGCTTTAAGTCTTATAACCTTTTATGTGTTGATTTCTCTTAAAAGAAATATATGTTTTGCATATCTATGTTTTTTCAGAAAAATAACAACTTTTTAGTTAATGAAATAATCTGTCTCTAATATCTTTCCTCTGTATAATCCTGTCTATTTCTCTTGCAATTCAATGTTTGTTTCTTCTCAGTGAATACTGAACCTTTTATTTAAGAAATTCATGGTGGCTCATGCCTGTAATCCCAGCACTTTGGGAGGCTGAGGTGGGCGAATCATGAGGTCAGGAGATCAAGAGCATCCTGACTAACACGGTGAAACCCTGTCTCTACTAAAAATATAAAAAAAATTAGCCGGGCATGGTGGTGGGCACCTGTAGTCCCAGCTACTCAGGAGGCTGAGGCAGGAGAATGGCTTGAACCCGGGAGGCAGAGGTTGCAGTGAGCCGAGATTGCACCACTGCACTCCAGCCTGGGCGACAGAGCGAGACTCCATCTCAATTAAAAAAAAAAAATTCGTATCAGTTAGTATCATTATAGTATAATGACAATATTTTGGATAAGGAATGAGGAATCTACATTCAGAGAATAGGTGGATCCAGGAGCAGAATCTAATACTCCTTTTTACCAACGTACTCACGTGATTAAGGAGGAAATAATTCTTTGGAGGTTGAAATATCACTGACAAGAATAAAACATTTGAACTCTAAACATCACATCCATATAACATATTGGGGAATTGTTACAGCCACAGATGTTAATGATCAGCTGCCCTTCTCAGGGCATATTAAGACCTCCACACAGACTGTGAGAGGCAAGTGAAGAATGCATTAGTGCAACCAGTTATGTTGAATATATGCAAATAACCGCGAGACCCAAGGGTATGCCAGAAAACATTTTTTCCCTTGAACAAAGGCTTGGGAGCAATATAAAGTGCTATTCTCTGTTACAGTCAGAAGAAGCAATAGTGGCCTGGCTTGCCCCTGGCACCGAGGGCAAAGTATGGACAGAGTGTAGTATCTCTTTGGCCTCCCGGAGCTGGAGCCAGATTAATAGAAGAGTGGGCTGTGATGATGGCTTCCCTGAATTGAGCCAAGTAAGGACCATGTCAGTCAGCAGATGGTGTGTAGCTATATCTTCAGTAGCCATACCAAAATGATGAGAGCTAAAATATCTGTATAACATTTATGTTGTTTCAGCGTCTTAAACACATCTCCAATACCAAAAGATACACACCAAGACTAAATGCCTTCCTGATTAAAATAAGTAATTTGGCAAACACAGGCCTTAATAACAGGTTTTTCATACTTTTTTTTCACCCTACTCTTGTATTTTCAGCTATAGTGCAACTGATAGGGTGGCACTGTTTCATGTGAGTCCATATCTCAGCAGGATGGGAGGCTTTGAGGATTGCCATGCAGACTGTAAATGTTTCCCTTTAACACATTTCTCTCAAAAACATATTTTTTTTTTTACATGGGCTGCACTGATTCCCTTGGATCTAGAGAGAACAACAGAGTGTACTGAAGTTGTCCATACATAAAATGGGAACAGTAAGTCCTCAGCCTGGCGAACAAAGCCTGTGATGGCAATGTTGCCAAGTGCACACATCCTGGTATAGATTAATGTGTCTCAATATATTTTGTTTAATTCACATGTAACATTTTTTAAAGCAAGAAGCATAGAACACAGAAAAACAGTTGATAGATATTATGAGTAGGCATTTAAAGAATGTTTCATAATGAACCTAGAAACACAGTTTCCTCTATTCAGTAGGTTTTATAAACCTATTTTAACTAATCTACCTTTTCCTTCTACATTCCCACCTCTCTCTTCTTCTCCTCTCTTCCAGTCACATTTTCAGTAGCCTGACCATCCAATTAATTGAACAATTACTGCCAATAGCAAGGGTCACTCTTCTAGTTCTGAGCCATGATCTGATGATAATTAATTTTCCAGATTAAAAGTTAGGTTATTTAAGCAGGTTTGACTTGTGTGCATCAATTATTTCCCAGCCTAATGAAATTAATATGCAGATTAAAATTAGATTTTCAACTCTGTTAAAAAACTTGAAACAACAGAATCTTAAAACATAAATCATGCCCATAGGGGTGACAATGTAACTACCTGTATTCTCTATACAGGCTTCCCCTCCACCAGTGATTTCAAAATCCAGGACTAATTATTATATTTAGGGCTTTGATGTTCTCTTCCAGGGTATATTTGATGTGAATGAACTTCATTATTACTGAGATCAAAGCATGGGAAGGGAGAGATTGAGGAAGAGGGAATCAATACTCACCCAGTGCACTGTAGCTAAGCAAAATTATTAATTCACGATAAACAGAATATGGATTGCTCACTCAGATATCTACTGGACTATTAGATACTTGAGGGCAGCTCCTAACATAAGGTCTGGCATACAGTAAATTATCAATACATACCTAGTGAAACAAATAAATTAAAAACAGAATATATGAAGAAATTTTGGAAGCTCCCTTGTATAAATCCAAAAAACGGTTAAATGTGGCACTACATTTTCCAATGAACAGACGACTATTTTAAAGTAGATACAGGCAAGTCAGAAACTTGCCTGTGAGGGCAGAAAAAGTAGGCGATCAAAGGAGGAAAGTGGCCTAGAGGTAAATTCAATTTTAAAACTGGAAAGGATGAGAGAAAGGGGAAGGAGGGGAGGTATGGAGAAAAGGGGGAGAGAGTGAGGGAGGGAAGCAAGGAGGAGGGAGAAAAGGAGGAAGAGAATAGAGAATAACAAAAGCAAAACAATAATTAAGCAAAAATAAATTCCTAATAATCCTGACATAGGCAAGAACCTTATACTTCTGGTCTTTTTGTCTGCAAATAGTTAAGTGTTTCAATTAAATTCTATTAGACTGATTTTTGTCAAATGGTGAAAAAAATCTACCAGTTCTGCTGATCTTACTGGTTGTTGTATGAGGATGCAATGAGATGATCTAGGGTGAAAGAAGCTCTGAATATTGTAAAGCTCCATAAACATGAAATGTGGGATTGCTTCTGATAATATAGGCCCAGAAATCAAGGCCAAAAAAATAAATCCACTTTTCAAGATTCTTTTTCACTATGGAATCAATTTACAAAAAAAGGGCCTGGCTATATGTGTTTTATTAACATGGAAGAATATAAATTCTGTCAAAAATTATGGCTGTACATGAATTACACTTTGTGTTCAGCACTCTCCTCCAAGCTTGGTTCTCAGAGAACTGTTTTGCCTCCTTTCATTTTTCATTTCTGTCTGCAATAGGCTGAAATGGCTGCAGTAATCCAAGCCATAGCACTAAAGAAATGCAGTGCTTAGAAAGGGCTTCATGAAATACCATGCCACAAAATGACTTAAAAATACACATGTTAATTAGCAACCATTTCTAAAGAAATGCAAATTGGAATTAAGAGTATGCACATTGGGACTATTTTTCCTCATATGGTTACACTGAATTCTTTACCAAGACTTTGTATATTCCTAGATATTTCATAGGTATTTTAATTTACCTTATGTTGACCCCACAAAATATGTCAGCACAGTGTTGCTTTTTTTCCTTAGTTCTTCACAAACAAAAATAAGAAAAATATTCAGGAACCTGTCAACCAATGGCCTGTTGAAAACAGAACTAGGACTCAGATATGACCATATTTCAGCCCTGGAGTTCATTTAGTCCTCTATACTGAATTGTTCTGGATTTTCATATATTTCTGTAAAGCAATGTCATACAATGGATTATCCAGGCTCTCCATTCTTCCAAAACAATGTTTTATAAAACACACTGAAATAAGCTAGAAGTTAAAGAATGAGAGCAAACAAATACAATACATCCCTTCCAGAGGCTAAGACGGGTTGTTTTTGTCATGATATAAAAATTACATGATCCAAACGCCTCACTCTCCTTCTAGCCTGGTCAGCAAATACATTTTGACATGGAAGTAGCTTGTTGAGACTCGTGACAAAGAAGAGAGATAGGCCATATGTCTTCAAGACTGTGTGACTGGCCCAAGACTGTGTTAGTCTGACCTTAACCTTGCAGAAGAATACAGATTGTTTAGGCAATCCAATTAGGTGGCAGGGGGCGTAATTCATTTTACATAAAATATGTTCTAGAGAGACTGTGTGAACTGCTGTATATTTTAAAACTTATTAGGGCATCTCACTGTTTCACAGAAATCTGTGGAATTTTTTTTTTCACTTCTCTAAGGTGAATAACCCCCTGAAAAACCCCCTATTAACCTGCTTATTATGTGTATTAATTCAGTATATTGGTTTATTCATGGCAGGGTTGATCTATGTGTTTTGAAAGGTGAATCAAGTATCAGATATGATTTCTAAAAATAAACCTTCTAGTCTTTTAGCCATTCTCTGGACTTAATTTGTGCCTATCGGATACATAGTCTCTGCTACTATGAAGCTTTCTAATTTGTGGCAGTCCTCTTCTCTGTACTGACTTCAGAGTGGGATCTAAATCCAGCTGCAAGAATATGAGTTCTGAAGTACATGTTATCAGGCGAACAAGCTTAGTAGGTTGTGTCTTTTTAAATAGCTGTTGCAAGCACTTGACTACAAATTCAAAGCTTAGGAGCTCTGAAAAATTTTCACAGAGATCCAACCAACTGTCATGCACAAGACAAAGGTCCTTTCCTCCTAGATGAATTGAAAAGCTCTGGCAAGGCCTATTAAAAATAAAATGATACCAAGGTGGGTGCATATTATATTCTTGTACCTCAGGATTTTTTTTTTTCTTTTCTTTTCTTTTTTGAGACGGAGTCTCGTTCTGTTGCCCAGGCTAGAGTACAATGGCATGATCTTGGCTCGCTGCAACCTCCACCTCCCGGGTTCAAGGGATTCTCCTGCCTCAGCCTCTCAAGTAGCTGGGATTACAGGCAAGGGCCACCACGCCTGGCTAATTTTTGTATTTTTTTAGTAGAGGCGGGGTTTTACCATTTTGGCTGGGCTGGTCCCGAACTCCTGACCTCAGGTGATCCGCCTGCCTTGGCCTCCCAAAGTGCCGGGATTACAGGCGTGAGCCACTGCACCTGGCCAGGAATTTTTGAGAATCATACTTCTGACACACATTGGATAGCAGCTCTGTTACATTTGGTAGGGTGTGTCTCTGAAGAAAAGTGTCACAGTAATTAGGAGTCTGCTTCTTGTGGTGGGGGGAGGGGGGAGGGATAGCATTAGGAGATATACCTAATGCTAAATGACGAGTTAATGGGTGCAGCACACCAACATGGCACATGTATACATATGTAACAAACCTGCACATTGTGCACATGTACCCTAAAACTTAAAGTATAATAATAATAAAATTAAAAAAAAAACTTTGAAAGGAGACTTTCTTGAACAAGTAGGAAAGTAATGCTAGACAACAGCAACCGCTCAAATGGAAGTCACCAATGCATTCTTTCTGCTGCAAAACATAAAAGCTGGTGTCACAGGGCAAGGTGCAAAGGCCTCATCTATAAACCAAGGATTTGAATGGATGAGAATAGTGCTGCAGAGGACTATTAAACTGCTGCATCACATTACATCTGCAAATGACTGCTGAGGATAACAAGTGCTAAAGAGAGGAATCCTTTTTATGAGGAGTGCATTTCTACTCATCAGCCCCTTGAAAGGAGCTACATGAGAGGATGCTAGTGGCAGTCATTTGTCACAAATCTGAATGGAGGGAGCCAATTTATTCATTTGAGACCCAAATAGAATTAATTCTAATCTAGGATTTAATGAAAGCCTACTGTGTCCCAGGCACCGTGACAGCCCCCTTTGTAATATATAACAATCTGCTTTACTCTTGAAGGCACCTCTCAGTAATTACTTCCCTCTGGCCTGAGAGGAGAGTTCCTCCCACCTCACAGGTGAGAAAATCACAGCAACGGTGCCCTTAACAAGTCATTTTTAAAATAAACTCAATTGCAAGTGCACCTTTTCACCCACAGAGTAGTCACTGGGTAGACAATAGCTGTAATGTCAACTCCCTTCTAAATGTGCAACTTCAACGTTTGCTGAAGGCTCAGCCCTCCCTCCTATTTGTGTGCCCTGGCCCTTTTGAAGAGCTCAGCTCAAAGTTGCCTCTTCCACTTCCCAGTTTTCTGACGGTAGACGATTCATGTGTTTTCTGATCCTGCATCTGCAAGATGGGGACAGCATCATGTGCTTCATAGAGAAGATCACAGAAGGCATGGGGAAGCAGTCAGCCTAAGTGGAAATGCTCAACAACTACCCGATCCCTTCCCTTCCTTTAACTTTCCATTTGCGTGATATATAAGAAAACGTAGTATTCTCCCCACCCTGCAACTTGAAATTGGAATAAAAACTGGTGATTGTCAATAAAAACAGAGAAGAAAAGCACCTTTCCATTTCTGTGAGGGGCTAGTGCTACACATTAATTGTATGTGTGAGAAATGCTTACAGTAGTGATTCCTTTTCAAGGATGACAATTCATGAGCCTTTGATTTAGGGCTTAAAATATTCTAAGAATCTAATACTGGAATTACTATAATGTGTATCAGTGAGACCACATGATAATAAAGGGATTTGTGAAATAATTCCATATTAATAGGCCAGATGACATTTACACATCTCACTTTAATTACTATGCTACAAAACTACAATGTTATTATCTCACTTCTTTTGTTCCAAACCACTGTTTTACTAGTTCTGCTTTCATAATGTAGGTTACTAATAACAATAATGAAAAATATAACAGTACTTTAAGCAGTGCCTACATTTAAAGTTTTCCACAACTGCTTGAATAGTTATGGCATTCAAGTGACAGGCAAGGGACAGTTTAACAAAAGTAATGATAACAAAAGTAATGATTATAATGGCTTTTGGTAGACTTTTAAAAAATTCTCTAAAGAGCTTGTTTTAGAGTCAAAGAAATGAAACCAGAGATGCTAATACACTGGAACCTGGCATTAACACTTTCTGCTGGAGAACTAATCCAGTGCAGGGAAGCAGCTCCTTCTAGAGGAAGCTGGGATCTGTTTACGGTAGCTGGTACTGGCATGTGATGTTTCTGGGGCTGCAAGACACTGAAGATCCAGGAGCTCCAACTGATCCTGAGTTCCAGAGGGTAGGAAGAGGTCTGACACAGAGCAGAAGCCAAGCCAGGCAGCCTATCCCCTAGGCCACTTCTTTTTCCATTACAATGGGCAGCAGCATTCCATTTATCTTATATAAATCTGTCCACTTAACATTCTCCTAGATCATGGCATGAAAACTTCACTCTTCTATTGCAAAAATATTCACAACTGAGTTTGGGCACATGTTGGGTTTTTTATTTCCAGTGAACTCTACTCTAGAGGTATTCAGGAAATGACCCTAGAGCACCTTTACTGAAATTAGGCTTCTGCCTTTTCAGGTGCAGATGCAGGTAACACATATAAGGAGATACGTAAATTATTTAGTCAGATTCATGTGTGTGTATGTGTGCACTCACATGCATACATACATGAGAGAGAGAGCGAAACAAATACAAAGCAGAGAAAGACAACAGAGAATGAAAACACAGAAAGTTAAAAAAAAATGGGCCATTTGCTTTCCCCAATTCTATAAACCTGTGGACTTTGAGAAATATCCACCACCCTCACCCGTGAATGTTTAGTGGGGAAGGCTGGAAAGTAAGTTGTCTCCCCTTTGCTGGAGAAGGCATCTCTTTACTGTCCAAACTCCCAGCTGTGCTCAGAGCTCAGGGTGAAATCCGATAGGCTGCCCAAAGTAAGTAAAGTTCTTCTGTAAAGTTAGTATCTATAGAGGAGCCAAATAGAGGAGTAAACATATTTCTTCCTGAAGATTTTCCTATGCTCAATGCACATCCATCTCTGGGGAAAAAAAAAAAAAAGGAAATCCAGGACTCTTGAGAAGTTCAAGATTAGTGCAAAGAAATCCTGTGAAAGCTCATTAAAACAAGACACTTTGAAATATGAATGTCACCATCATAAAGTAATCGCATTTTCACAAGGGATATATAATGCTTAGATGTGTAGCTGTGTTGCAGTGAACAGGACAACGGTTTCCTATTTATGACTAAAATGCCATCGCCTGTGATGCTGTTTATGATTATCACCTTATATTATGGCTCTGTAGAAACCACTGCGGTGAAGCCTGAATCCTAAAAATGCAATGCTTCACAGGAGTGTTTGGCCACGTATCTAGCTACAATTCATAACTGAGCCCCTAGTAGCTTAAATTAAATTTGGCTCGCCTTGTATTTCCTGGAATACTGCAACATTTTATATTAATATTTTAAAAGGATTTTGATGACATTAAATTTTGAAATTGGCAAATTACAGTTCTTTATCAAAATACGCAATTTAAATTTTCAAATATTTGTTACCTAAGTATCACTGTAGCTGAAAACACAACACAGTAATATAATATAAACTATGAGAATATATAAAAATGATGAATACATCATAAGCTTTGTACAACCATTACCTATCTGAAGTAATGTTCAGTTCTATTTTCAACAATGTAGACTGTTAAAGTATTTGCATGAGAATGCAAAATGCATAAATTATCCCTGCAAGGAGCACTTAAAACTTAAGGTAATTATATAGCATAGAAGTGGTTTCAGATAACTCAAACAAAATAACAAATAATTCTACAGTCACCCTTTAAAATGATTACTATTCTGTGTTACCAGTGATCTTGATCATTTAAAAATCCCTCCTTACAATTACATTCACATGATCAATTCTTACTTTGTTCTTTTACCATCAACCTCTTACTCTGAAAATTTGCATGCTATAAAAACTGAACTAGTCAGCTAGTAGAGATGAATCCTACAGTTATATTCATGCTGTGAACAGAACCGTAACACTCCCTTAATATATCTTATCATTGCACTTTTATACTAAGCGTGCATCCAAATCAAGTCCTATTTTTTACATTCCTCCTGCTCAAAATCTTTTAATGGCTCTCTGCTGCCTACAGGATAAAATCTAAACTCCCTGGCCGGGCGTTCAAGGCCCTCCACAATCTGGCACCTGCTCTCCTACAACTCTAGCATAAGATTCCTCAACTCAAGCCAGATTGGAGAAATAAGTCCAGGATGAAAAGTAGGAGATATTTTTTTCTTATGAATGGAAAAATATCTCCTACAAACCAATTACTGTGCTTCAAGGGTAAGATATTCTCTGTGGGTAGAGAGAGAATCATTAGGTCACAAGGAGTATGTAACTAATTCCTCCTAAATCTCTTTCTTATGTTCTGCAGTATTATTTTTTTTAAATCCTGAAAAATGACTTGCAGTTCTCGAACATCCCAGTTGTCTCATGTCATGCTTCCTCACACTGATTTAGCAGGCAGTGCACTTGTACAAGGCTGCCACTATGCCACGCAATTCTTTGGGGCCACTTGATAATAATAGGCACCTCTGCTTTTCACAGCGCAGAGAAAAAGAATCAAAAGTCAGCATGTCAGAAACCTCCAGGCTCAGCTTTGACAGGAATGCAAATGCACTTTACCATTGATTATTTCTGAAGACTTTTCACAGCATCAAGGAAGAGGATAATGAAGTTGTATCTGAACAGAAGGAAGCTAAATTATTTATCTCATACTAATTTTTACCAGATGGCTGGTGAAGAAAAATCTATATTGGCAAATATGTTGTATATATTACCTTAAAGATAATCAAGGGGGCTAAAACTTTAAATGTCCACAATATATTTGCATTTAGTCTTAGCGCTCACATTGATTTCATGCACAGGTTCTTCTGAGTGCACGTGATTGGTATACAATAAATTGTTATCACCAAGTCATTATAAGTTGCATCATCTATTCATGAATCACATCAGCAATTGGATTGCTTCTAATTTTTAAACTCTCAGATAAAATACACTTGGTATGTCGTTACATGATGATGGCTACTATATCCCTCAACATCAGGAGGATACAAACAACACTCCTTCCCCAAGAGAAAGAGAATATTGCCCTTCAGTTGAGAACACAGTTCTCAGAATCAAACTCCCTCACAAAGCTTCAGGCAGAACTGGTTAAATGCTGACTTCCAACTAAAATAAACACAGTTGATGGAAAGGTGATGACTGTAAGGGAGACAGGGTGTACCAGATATACATTCTTTTCCTCTCCTGCCCAAGTTATGTCTCTGGGGGTAGGGTTGCATGCACTCCACATCTGATTCTTCCCTCCCCAGCCCTGTCATGGATCTATTTGCTCTGCTTTGAAGCTCACTACTGGGGAAAGGAGACATAGACTTGTTCTTTGATTGACTCTCAAATGCCAGTTGTTCAGGAAAGAAGACATTCAATTATGTGTGCTGGTTTATATCAAATAAAACATTTTCAGATGAGCCTAGCTATTCTATTCTGTTCTCTAGGTAAAGCAGGTATAAGTTCTGGTTCCAGAAAGAAAGTGGTTTGTGTAAAGAATCACAATGCATGATTTCCCTAGACAGTCAGAACTCCTCTGAACAACATCTTCATATAATGTTTGTTGTTTAGCAGAATGTGTGGTATCACCTCTGGCTGACTTATGAAGACCACTTTTTCTATATGCCATTTAATGAAGAGTTTACTCATTCAATTCAACAAAGAATTCTTAAGTGCCTATCACATGCACTAGTTTTCCTAAACTAGATTCTGACAACCATGGTGCTTAGCACTTTTGGAACAGCATGTGCCTTCTCTAGACAGTTGTCCAAAGAGCACTTCCCAGGTCTCAGCCTGAACTCATGAAGTATCCTAAAGTGTATTCTTACAGCAAGAAGACGACAGATCAAAACTGAGTTCTATAGTCTACACTGGCCAAGCAAGATATAACTCTACTTTGCATGAATCTCTTCCTACTAGAATAACCTGCTTGAGCATTTATTCCATTCCAAAAGGATTCATTTGGTAAATTCATGTTATAGTTAAGTATTCTATTATCATTAGAAGTGGCAGCAGCTAATTGCTTAGCAATCTCTAAAAAAAAAATGTGATTATCCTAGATCAAGGAATAGATTAAAATTGAAATAGCTTATGTTGAAACCTAAAACCAGATCTTTCAGAATCACACTTCAGAATGACCCAAGTTGCCACCATGACAGTACCTACAAGAACATACAAGTTGTACATGCTATGACCAGCCAAATATGAGTCAATTAATCATAGTGAACTATAAACAATACTGTACATTCTATGCCAATATAAGATATTAAGATTCAATTTTTTCTTTCTCTTTTTAGTTTACACATAATAATTGTACATATTAATGGGATACAGAGTGATGTTTCGATACATGTGTACAAGGTGTAATGATCATATCAGGATAATTAGCATATCCATCACCTCAAACATTCATTTCTTTGTGTTGTGACCATTCAAAAATCTTCTCTTCTAGCTTTTTGAAACTATATAATAAATTATAGTTAATCATATTCACCCTTTACTGCTGCACAACACCAGAATTCATTCCTCTTATCTAGCTGTAATTTTGTATAAGGCGGCTCCATTTTTAAGTCACCTTTCTGCACAGTAAGATTGCTTCAATCATCAGAAACAACAAGCTACGAAACACACTTTGGTGTCACTGAAGTTATACTCTATGCAATTCAGATCTACTGAAGGAATGTTTACAGAAGCTGGATATTTGCTGAAAAACGTAGGGAGGAGGAAGGAACAGGGGAACCATAAGCCAAGTGACCAGAATAAAAGATAGTATGAAGACTCTGAGTAAACACTAACAGTTTCAAATCTCATAGCTTTGGGGTAAGCTCTACAGACTATACTTAGTTGCCAGGGACTTCACTAATTTTCCAGCATTTGAAGGAAATAGGAGTAGACAAATTTAGCAGGTATGAAGCCATTAGAATAGGGATGTTTAACTCTGTGCAAGCACATCAAATTATGTGTACAACTCTAACAAAAAAGCAAAGAGATGGGTGTGTGACAGGAAGTGACAGGAAGACAGACATACACATAAGCAGTGAAAATAATTTCAGACTACACATTTGTTTTCTTAGCAATATTAACTCTCCACTCTTTAAGTATTCTCAATATTTAGCCACAGTTGCTCACTGTATTCTGAATACATAATAATAGATTTGATTTTTCCTGAGCCTGAGTCACAGCCTGGTAGTAAATTAGGGGCTTAGGAAGGTACTTTATTTCCTTGAGGCCACTGAGCCATCATTTAGGGCGTAATATGCTTGCCTTGGTTTATGAAGATGCTCCTGACTCACTTCAGTGGGAGTTGTTTTTGCTGCACTGCTGATAGCTGAGTTAAGTGAGCGTACTCATTATTTTCTTTGTGCAGTGTAGATGGGATGGGCTGAGCTAATTATACTTTCTTGCCAATTCCATTCTGACCTACAGAGCAAATGTCCACAATGTTTTGTTAAAATCTGAGGTTCATTCTTTGTCTGTGGAACAAAGCAAAGTCAGTGAGTCCACATGGGGTAGAGGGAATATCGTGGACTCCTTGATAGCATTCCCTAATTCACTCTGTTAGTTGGCCACTAGTACCATGTAAACTATACATGTAGTATAACATTAATTTACAATATAAAGCAGATCATGTCATTCTTCTACTCTATACCTCCCAATAGCTTCTCATTTCACTCAGAGTAAAAGACAAAGTCCCTGACTTGGCCTATGAGATCATCTGTGATCTGACCACTACTACATCTTTGCTCTTATGTATCATTTGTCCTCTTTTTTTCATTTTATATGTCACGCTGGCTTCCAAGCTTGTCCCTTTAATATGCTAAGCATATCCCCACCTCTGACTCTTTGAACTGGCTTACACCTCTGCCTTGAATAATTTTCCTCCAGATATCCGCCTGAACCTTCCCCTCTCATCCTTCAAATACCACCTCAACAGAGAGGCTTTCCCTGACCGTCCTATATAAAAGAGAAACCCTTATCTCTCTGCACTCTCTATCCCTCTAACCCTTCTTGCTTATTCTCCAAAGAAAACTATATTTGTTTAAAGTCTGTCTACCCTCTCTATAATATGAGCTCCCTGTGGACAAGGATTATGTTTTGCTCATCGCTGTACTCCAGTGTTTGGAACAGTACATGGTACTCTATTCCTGACATAAAAATTTACTAAATTAAGGGATAGATGAATCCTGGTGGCCCGGTACAGTGAAGGGACAAATTATTCCAAATTATTAAGGTCTTTGCATAAATTATTAAACAATTAGACCTGTCATAAAACATTTAGGACCCTACTGAGGTACAGTTCTCGGGACTTTAATTTTCACTGCTGTTATGAACTGCATTACAATTATAAATCAGCATCTCTACCCAAAGAAACAAAATAAACCTTTATGAATACTCTTTTGAGCTAAACATGACAGGCTATTCACAAAAAAGGTAGGGCAAGATGAAAGGAAACAGCTAAAGAGAATACCTTTGAAAAGTGTGCCAACAGGTAATTAATCATTAAAAGCAGCAAATCCTGATGGCTAGTAAATTTCAAGGACTTATCCTAGTAATATATGAAAGTGAAATCTTCTCGACAAATCAGAAATGCCAACTCCTTGTATTGAACCAAACAACAAATGAAGAATACATCTTTCCAAAGAAAATTCTGTAATTTTGATGATTTAATTAAAATACATTGCAGATAACAGATTGAACATTAAAACATCGAAAGCAGGTTAGCCAGGGACCTAGTATTTATCTCTGATGTTTCATGGGGGCTTAACACCTGATCTCACTCATGCTTAAATTGCTCTTTGTAGAATATGGGCATCTCAGGCTGAGCACATATAGTACAGATGGGTCCATGGTTCATTCTTTTTGCCATGGACCACAATTTCTCTTCAATTTACCAAAACAAAGATAATAATTTTTTTAGAAAGAGAAATATTAACCAAATACATGCCACAACTTGCTAAGTAAGTACAACGGGATACAAAAATCTATCACTTCAGTGCCACGCTTCCAATGTTGTTTAGAGAAGGAAATGATTTGAAAGGAAGCATAGTGAAGGAAAAAGAAAAAAAGAATGATTAAGTTAATTATTAGTAATTATTAAAATTAAATAAAAAGTTAATAAATTTTTAATTTAAAATTAATTAAAAATGGAATTAAAAGTGATTAAATTATAAATTACACTTTGCACAAGTGTTTTATCAACAGCAATAAACACAAAATCTATCTTTATTCTACTCACTGGCAAGTAGGTACATCAGGACTCCATCATAGTGTGCCTTGCTAATAAGTGAACTCAGAAGTAACTTATCTAATCAAATACCTGGGATGGCTTAGCCAGGAGCCAAGGTTCAGGGCCCTGACCTAAGAGCAGTGAAGAGGTTTAGCTGAATTCCCTGCAAGATAGTCTCTTTTGTATATAAACTAACAGACTAGATACTGGACTCAAAATAAAAGTAAGGCAACAAGCACAATAGGCCCTTTAGTCGCTCCTTTCATGGAAACTGGTTTTTAAGACATGCCCACTACAATCAACTGTCTTGGCTTGCTGATTTTGGCACACTGGGAAAAGGAAAAATGTATAAGGGGCGATTACATGCCTTTAAAAAAATCTGAACTAATGGCAAATAGCGTCCCAGATTGGTGTGCTGTACACTCTTGTTCTTCACTTTACATTCTGTATTAAGGAAGCTTTGCATTTGCATACTGGTTGAGTTTTTAAGTCAGTAAGTTGCAGAACAATAATTAGAACCCAGTTGGGTCTAACTTAGTAACTTTGGGCAAGTAATGTTACCTCCAAGCCTCAGTTTCCTCATCTTTAAAATGGGGAAAATATAGTACATTCTCCATAAAGTTGTTAGGAGGATAAAATAAGTTAAGATTTGTAAAGGGCCACCCAGCCTATAATAAGGAATACAATTTCCTAAAGCAGAAGTTTATAAATTGAGGAATGAATGGCAGTATTTTAGAATGTTTGCATTCATATAAAACAATTACTTCATGCCTGAATAAATAGCATAGTAATGGCTGCCCCTATGTATAAACCAAAACAGGACTAACAATCAATTAGTGTCTATAGTCAGCATCAAATCTGCTTCAAGGTGAGTGATTTAGGCTTTTGGTTTTCAAAATGGGGTGATGGGCTGGGCATGGTGGCTCATGCCAGTAATCCCAACACTTTTGGGAGGCTGAGGTGGGCGGATCGCTTGAGGTCAGGAGTTCAAGACCAGCCTGGCTAACATAGTAAAACCCCATCTCTACTAAAAATACAAAAATCATCTGGGCGTGGTGGCACTCACCTGTAATCCAAGCTACTTGGGAGGCTGAGGCAGGAGAATCGCTTGAACCCGGGAGGCGGAGGTTGCAATGAGCTGGGATTGCACCACTGCACCCCAGCCTGGGTGACAGAGTGAAACTCCGGCTCAAAAATACATACATACATACGTATATACATAAATAGCGGGGTGATGGCAGGTAATGAAATTCTGTGACCTCATTTTTTTTGGTAAACTTTGTTTTTCTTTCTGTACTTCATCAGTCATCCTTAGAGCATAGGTTAGAATCCTCCAACTTGAAGAATTTAAACCCTATTTCTAAATATCTGGCTAAGAAATCCCCAGGAGATTTCTCTGCAAGTGCTTTTCCACTCCTTTGCTCTTCCATAGCTTTTGAGGAGTGAGGCTGCTCCTCCTATTGCCAGGAAATGAATTCCAAGAGCTTAAATGTTGATAGTGACCACCTAAAAATGCATTTCATTCTAGTGTACCTTCTTCTTGTCTACATAGTAGTTCCTAGGTTTTTCTTGTTGTTTTGTTAATACCCTCATCTAAAATATTGTCAAACTGTTGCTCTGCAACAGTAATCTATGCCTGGTAGTCTTCATTTGGGAGTGGCCGTATCATAGAAAGAGGGAAACCCAGAGTATCCACTGGCTTTTAATTCAATGTCTGTTCAATATCTGTTTCTCCCATTTAACGATAAGCTCAGATAAGGCAGAGGAAGTTTTTGGCAAGTATCAGACAATCAGTGGATTATTGTTGAGTGAATAAATGTTTGGATGGATGAAGGGATAGAAATATATAATGTAGGAAGCTATCTTGACGATAGTAGAAGGAGTAAATATAAAAGGGTCAAAAATAGATTTATTCAGAATCTTGCTAATTGGTTAAAGAAAAACAGAAGTTTAGATTGTGTATATAATTTGGTGAGACGATTGATAACAGGTAGACAAAGTAAAAAGTGAGAGAGGGTTAAGATGTGCTAAGGAGGGGCTACCAGGGTTGATGAATGTGGGTGACAGTTACTTGAGAGCTGAAGTGCCTTTTCGAAGCTGCTACTCTAAACAGATTTTAGCCAATCAGTAATGATACTAAATAATGATGGTAAAATAATAATTTATTATGCAATCAAATAATTTTAATTAATATCAAAGTGCTATTATGTTACATCCATCCTGAGATCAGTATTTGGAGCATAATTGCTAATATTAATGCTTGGCATCTATTCATAGAAAATATGTTGATTATGCCAACCCTATGGTTTCAGAGGGTAACTGGAGAATGCATACCTTCTTTGGGGACTACTCTTACTCTGTAGGAATAATTCAGAACCTGTGATACTAGGATACTTTTCATTCATTCATTAATTCAATAAACACTTACTGAACACCTACTACATGCACAAAAAGTGTAGACACTATGCTGAAGCCCTAGGGATACTACAGTGAACAAGTCACAGCTATTTCCTGCTTTTTCAGAATTTATAGTCTGGTTAGAGAAACAGGAAGGATAAATGTTGCAAGTATTGTTTGGCAAGGTGAGTACCAAAGTAGGAGTAATCATAGTGCACTATAGGAACTTTGAGAACACATGGTGCTCTAGTCAGAGAAGGAGCTGCTGTTTAGTAAGAGCATCCTAGACTGAGGTATAACAGTCATTTTAGCCTGAGGGCCACTAGAGAGGCTCAGTCATAATAATAGATATTTGATAATAGAAATAGCTGACATTTATTCAACACATATAGCATGTCAGTAATGTGTACAGGACTTTACATACATTATCATAGGGAATACGATGGCATAGCACATGTAAATCCCGTAGGTGTTAGGGGGGAATAGCAGAGTTGCCTTGGGAAATTGTCTAAGGCTTTCTCTAGGCTGCAGCAGGTCCTCAAAGCTGATAGCAATAACAAATAAGAACAATCCTGTCACAGTATCTCTTGGTTGGCAAGGAGTTCAACTGAGCTTATTGGAGGAGGAGACCATAGCACCTTGGGGGGTTCATGATAACCAGTGAATGATAAGACTTGGTATAATATTTCATATTGCCAATCACTAGAAGCATATGGGTTGGGTTTAACACTAAAAAATCTTCTGGCAGACGCCAGTAGGTTATTAGCTTAATGCTGGTGGGTTAAAGTGTCAGAAAAGTAGGCGGCACAACCTCCTTTTCAATCTTCTAGGTAGGTACTACTAAAGTGTGAAACAAATGGCAGGCAGACACCTCCTCAAAAAATAGACACAATGTCCAAAAAACAGAGAAGGCTGAAAGATACTAATTTGAGAACATTATGAGGCATCTTAACCAG
This sequence comes from Nomascus leucogenys, assembly GCF_006542625.1. NCBI lineage: Eukaryota > Metazoa > Chordata > Mammalia > Primates > Hylobatidae > Nomascus > Nomascus leucogenys. Next base: position 124,188,965 of record NC_044406.1, read on the forward strand.
GGAAATGCTACACATAGAAAGGAACAAAATACCAGCTATGGACATCATTAAGGCCTAACTTTTCAATCAGACTGATAGCACTGAATGAAATAATCTGTTATATTTAATAACCCTTGCTAAAGCTTTTCAGAAATCATGATGGCATTTCATAGATCACCCCTGTGCACTCTGAGCTCAATTCTCAATTATTGGTAAAATGACTCCTACATATTATTCTCCTTGACCTTGTTCTTTAGGAATTATTGGAAATCAATTTTAGAAAAAAAAAAGCTAATTAATTGGCATATATTTATTGATTGCCTATGGGCAGGGTAATGTACTAGGTTCTTGGAAATGAATGAAAATATTTAGCTGAATCTTTAATTTTGATCCTCTGAGGTCCTATTTGTCATGAATAAACACAACCCACTAACTTAAGAATTAGGTGTTTATGTGACTCCATCTATTATTAAAATAACATTAATCACCATGTTATTCAATTATCTTATTAGAACTGCAAAGAGAACTACCTTTAGCAATTACTGACTTCCTACAGACACAAGCATTTAAATATGGGCATTTGCCTTTAGCCCTAAAGAGCCAATATTAGGAGCTTTTGCCTCAAGCCACATGGGTATGCATAAACTATTTGAAACTATTTTGAAATTTTGACACAATATTATACAATCATATTGCATGTGATGATGGAACTACATTGCCTACTTTTATTATCTCAATTTTCCACTTAATGGCTTTGGCTATATACTTAAGGAAACCAAATCTTTTACTGACTACTGGGCTTTATGAAGGATTATTCTGGTAATCCACACTTGATCTTAGCCAAAAGGCCGAGAAGCAATTATTCTGGTAATCCAAAACCAAAATTCAGATTCTGCCTGCTAGAAATAAAAACAACCAATTCCCAGTATGATTACTACACTGATGTCAGAAATCACAATCTGAAATATGTCATTGATGTAGATCTTTGATAATTATGTTTCTTCCTCCATTACTGCATAGGACAGCAGAGAATTCTAATAAAGATCTTGCCTTATAGATTTGCTTCTGATTTTTAAAGTGACTGTGTTCAAGTTACTAAATCAAATATTTATTATGCTTAACTGGTTGTTTTCTTTTATTGAGGATCAGTCATGAAAGTGGAAACTATGAAATAAGCTTCCACTGTAATGGCAGAACCTTACTGAAACAAAGCCAACAAGTGAAGTTGAGCAGTTAGCTTTCACCAGGACTACAATATTTGTGTTCAGGAGGGAAGGATGTTTTTCTATGATACAAAGAAAATAACTTTTCTGCACTCAAGTAATTTTCCCAAGTAATTTTCAGAATGAGCAAAAAATGTGAGACTGTCAAAACAGACAAGTTTCCTTTAAATAAAGGTGTAAGCAAATACAACCAGCAATTAATAACAGAAAGTGCCTTCACTACAACAGCTATCAGCTATACTACATAGCGCATGAAAGAAACTAATCCTTAAAACCTCTTTTCTTTTGTATGAATACTTAAATGAAAGCAACTAGTTAAGCCAATGATTCTAATTGGACTTTTTAAAGTAAACATTTTTATTTATTTAGACTAGGTATATAAGTCAAAAGTTACAATTATGACAAATTTAAATTCAATCTATGAATGCAAAAGAATAATCATTCTTATATAATAGTACAGAAAATAACTTTTCAGTTTGTCTGAAAAACATTTGAACATTCGAGTGTTGGGAGTAGCTTAAGGTCAAGACCAGTTACATTCTTTTATATCTAGGAATTCTAATGGAGAGGAATCTTTGGATCGGTCACTGGTTTAAAGATGACCCTTACTAAAGTCTGGCAAATGCTTTGAGCCTTGAGTTTCAAAATTTATACAACAGAAAGAATGATACTGACCTTTCTCATTTACAAGTTAAGGGATGATAAATATTATTTCTACTAGGCTACATAATCATAGCTTGATTTTATTCTCAAATTTGTCTTTAAGAAGAATTTTTAAGTGTAAGTCCTCATCTCTTGCCTATTCTGACAAATACCTCAAATTGAAAAACATTCGCCTCTATCACCTGTATAAGTCAAAATATGGAATCTTATCTCAAGCTGATGGTGGAAATACTGGCTTGCTTTTTCTATCAATCTTACATAATCTTGAAAGTTGATCTTCTTATCTCTCTAATCCTTCTGAAATGTGAAGGACACGAGTAATGACTTGAAAAAATGAATGACAGATCTGAACCATCACATTAATACCTTCTAAAGCAATGAGCTAAAAATGTTCTAGAAAGATATTTTTTAATTAAGTAAGGCTAGGTGCAGTGGTGCATGCCTATAGTCCCAGCTACTCAAGAGGCTGAGGCAGGGCGATCACTTGAGCCCAGGAGCTGGAGTCCAGTCTGGACAACATAGCAACAACCTGCCTCTAAAATAATTAAGTATAAAAATGAACATTATGTGCAAATCAAAACCACAATGAGATACCATCTCACGCCAGTTAGAATGGCGATCATTAAAAATTCAGGAAACAACAGATGCTGGAGAGGATGTGGAGAAATAGGAATGCTTTCACACTGTTGTTGGGTGTGTAAATTAGTTCAACCATTGTGAAAGACAGTGTGGCCATTCCTCAAGGATCTAGAACCAGAAATACCATTTGACCCACCAATCCCATTACTGGGTATATACTCAAAGGATTATAAATCATTCTACTATAAAGACACATGCACATGTATGTTTATTGCAGTACTATTCACAATAGCAAAGACTTGGAACCAACCCAAATGCCTATCAATGATAGACTGGATGAAGAAAATGTCGCACATATACACCATGGAATACCATGCAGCCATAAAAAAGAATGCGTTCATGTCCTTTGCAGGGACATAGATGAAGCTGGAAATCATCATTCGCAGCAAACTAACACAGGAACAGAAAACCAACCACCACAAGTTCTCACTCATAAGTGGGAGTTGAACAGTGAGAACACATGGACACAGGAAGGGGAACATCACACACTGGGGCCTGTCGGCAGGTGGGGGCCAAGGGGAGGGAGAGCTTTAGGACAAATAGCTAATGCATGCGGGGCTTAAAACCTAGATGACGAGTTGATGGGTGCAGCAAACCACCATGGCACATGTATAACTATGTAACAAGCCTGCACATTCTGCACATGTATCCCAGAACTTAAAGTATAATTTTTTTAAAAAAATGGACATTATAAACATAACCATTCTTCATGGTCTTATAAGCTATGTACTTAGTTGCTAATTTAACGCATGCTTGAAGTGTTCATTTCTAAATAAAGGTTTCATATAGGTTATTAATTCAACATTGGTGAGATGAAATAAAATGTAACTGTATTTCCAATTCAATCTGTAAAAGGAACTTACTCTTCGAGAAGTGAAATGTTGTAGCCTTTCCTGACAGCCCTGTGGGTGGCAAACAAGTCATAGTCTTTTTTTTCCTTTTACCCAGCTGTATATTTTGTTAAAATAATTTACACTTTGTCTAGCAAGGCAAACCAATGATTTGGAGTGCCCTTCTTAGAAATTCTCATGACACACATTTAATTTTTTAAATTTGAATTTAAAAATTTGTTTGTGGGTACATAGCAGGTGCACATACTTATGGAGTACATGAGATATTCTGATACAGGTATACCGTGTGTAATAATCACATCAGAGTAAATGGGGTATCCATCACCTCAAGCACTTACCCTTTCTTTGTGTTACAATCCAGTTATACTCTTTTAGTTATTTTAAAATGTACAATAAATTATTGGTGACAGTAGTCACCCTGTGAATATGAAACACTAGATCTTATCCTATCTAACTATATTTTTGTACCCATTAACCATCCCCACTCCTTGCCTCACCCTTTCCAGCCTCTAGTAACCATCGTTCTACCCTCTACTTTCTATGGCAAATATTTTATTTCAATGTTGCTCTATGTAAGATGTACTTGATTTTTAGAATAAAGTGATTTGAAATATATTACAGTTGGGGGAATTACACAGATAATACACACCCACTATAGTATACATCTAAGAAAAATATAACTAGGAAGTTTCATTTCTGTCCCCAAACACTATGTTATACAATCCAAAGGTCCAACAGAAACACATTTGAGGAAGTCTGCTCCTTTAGGTAATATACACTGTGTTGTCTTTTCAGAAATCTACTACCACTACTCCTCATTCACTAGAGGAGTTAGGGCTAGTTAATAGATAACAAGTGACCCAAACTACATAAGTTACTTGGCTAGTATAGGTCCATGGAATTTTCCTTCCTTCTCCCAAACCCTATCAGAGTTCTCTTACTCAGCCTTTCCTTTTGTTGTACTCTAAATAAATAAGAGCCTGGAAAAGGGTATAAGAAGCAACATATCCCTCAAAGATCTTCCTCTCAGATACTTGGTGCTCCTCTACAATTGACATTTGCGGATAAAGAGTAATGGTTTGCTTTGTGCCTCTTACACAAATCAAAACTGTGATTCCATTTCTTTGCGGAGACTTACGGCTAACGAAGTCTTCAGTTTCTTAAGTTCTGATGCTAAGTCCACTTGGTGCTTTGGAGTTCCAGTGGGGATGAATGAAAACATTTCACTGTGAACTCTGGTGATGTTACTAGTGCTGCATTACTTCCTAATATTAGATGACTTCCATATTAGGAAGTCCAGGAGGCACCATGATTGTTTGGAGATTTTCTCTGTTTCTCACATAGTCTTCTGTTTTCACCAATAGTATTAGATAGAAATTTAATTTCTCTGCCTCAGATTACTTTGGTAAAAGAAAATGAGAGAAGGAGAGTTGGTACATTAGGTTAGAAATAAGGGTATAGGAATAGTTGAAGATCAGTATTTCCTTGTTCATTTGTACAGGTAGTTTGCCATTTTCATGTGTTTCATTCTATAGGAATGGCTTTGTTTTATTTTGTTTGATAATTGGGATATAATGAGAAATAGAATCAAGCTGTGAAAGTGTTCATGACAAAATCTCACTAAGCACTATTTCTTTGAATGTGATGCAGATTTCATCAGGGGGTTCTAACCTTCTTTACCACCTTAGTCTTTAAGAACAATAAAACACAATCCTCAGTAAAAATTCTAATCTGCATATTAACCAAGATTTTCTTCTCTTTGGAGGAGTTAGAATAAAAATGCAAATAAACAATGCATCAATATAAGAAATGAGAAAATTTGCATTCACATAAAGCTTCATCCAAGTCTATGTGAGAAATATAACAAAATCCACATTAGTAAAGTTGAAATTCATGAAGTCCTAATGATGTTTCCCTGAATTCTATAGGACTGGCATTGAGTGATTCACTTCCTGGGCATGGACAAAATCAGATCCATTGTTCCTTTAATTTCATTATTTTTTCTTATACAATAGTGCCTTTTCAGACAAGAGTATAGTAATAGGTAATGACAAGTACAATAAAAATGATAATGTTCTTTGTTAACAATGAATGATTAAACTGTCTTGGTAGAAGTCAATACGGTTCCATATTCTTGTGAGTTAAAAGATGACTTTGGAATATGCTTCAACCATCACTTTAATACATGTTGTTCAGCATGAAAAAGTTAGCTTACTAAAGAATGCTTTCTAAAAAGCATCTGAAATAAATGCAGCAATCAGCAAGACATACTGAATCCACATCCAGAAAATTTCCGTTTTTAAATGGAATGAAGCATGTAACCCATGGCAGACTCATAAAATGGAATTCAGGTAAAATGGCACATCTGACTCTAAAAAGAGCATTTTTATTCTGTTCAAAAGTTACTTCTAAACACTAAAAGCAGCAAGGGCCTCTTCAATTTTCCATTTGCTAATTGTTTCTAATCTATTCTGCAATAAAAACATGGTGTGCTAATGGATAATCATTAAGAAGGAGAGAATGGTTTTCAACTAGCTCCCATTCTCTCGAGGTCCACCAGTTGTACTTCAGATGCTCTGGTGCCTACTGGATACCTACTGGGTACTGTCACCAGCTAGCTGACAGGCATAAGATTTGGGGTGTTTCTTTGTTCTAGAAGGCTCTGAGCTTTCACATTTCCTTTTTTACTGTCTGGTCCAAAGCCTTATTCAGGATTTCTAAACCATCTCTCATTAATAAGGAGCTCCACCTTGAACAAGACTAGTTCCCCCTCCACCCTCAAAGTCTAGAGTCTGGACTAATGGAAAGAAAGAAAAAATTCCACATTAGTGAAGTTGTGGAATCACAGGCCTCTATTCAGAGTTAAGTTATCCAAGTTAAAAAAAAATTACCTCAAATGTATTTCTCTTGGAGTTTTGTATTAATATTATGCAACACAGTATTCAGGGCAGAAATTTATCTTCCTATTTTATTTTGCTTAGGTGAATATTGAAATGATTGTGTATTTTCTGAGCCTCCTCAGATAGGGAGGAGGCAGTCAGAAGTGTGGTGAGGCTAAGCCAGCCTGGAATCAAACATTTCCTACAGACAGAAATCACTAATCAATCTTGTGTTAAATTGCTCAAGAAAATCCATAAAGCAGTTAACATCACCTTGATTATTTATATACACAGATAGTTGAAAGTTGACTAACAAGATTTGGGAACAAAAGATACAAAGCAGCTGATGCCCATCATGAAAAGGTACACATAAAATCCATGCCATAATCCAGGATGACAATTTCTAAATTCATACCTTGTGTTCAGGCATCTACTAAAACCTTGAGAATGATAATATTTGTTTTATATTTTAATTCTGTATCTAGTCCCAAATGAATCATCATTGACTACTCTCCCTCACCCAACATTATGTAAACATATAATAAATGGAGTTGTGGTTGTGGATAATCTTAGGGACATTCAAATAAACAGGCATATAATTCTTAAGTAAACTGGCCATCTATGTAAAATCCAAATACAATTTGCATCAGAAAAATTATGGGGTTGGGATGTGTTTATATGATAAGAGAGAGAGGAGGGGGACCATTTTAATCTATGTTTTCAAGGCTTTACACTTCACTCAACATAACTGCAGCTGAAACTTTAGTTATTCTAAAGTCATGGTGGGGAATTCCTTACAGAAAGTCTCACAGCATCTTCTTTTGTGATTCACCTGTATCCTTGGTATTCTTTGTCATCTTATCATCTACTAGTCTAAATTAGGTTTCATTCAGCACACCTCCAAGGCTGTTCTTACAAACAGGCAGCTGCCACTAGAGCATCTTCTTAAATGGCTCCATAAATGAAGTAAAGAGTATGGCTGTTCCAGTGGCCTGTTTTGGCTCAATGGTACAATCTTCCAGCTGGTGAATTCCCCAGTAAGTAAGCACTACAAGAACAATTTGTTTGATTGATGCAATGAAGCCTGAAAATTGCTATGGCACAAAGCTGCCTCCAGATTGGGAGGAAACTTTGGCTAGCACAGTCTCTTGAAGACATAAATGTGAAAGGCCATCTTATATTTTGTTTTGGCTAGGGCCCTCGAAAAGCTCAAAGTTATTTCAAATTATTAGTCAGGTCTGAAATGTTATATTCAATACATGTACGAGTCTTTAAAAGACCAATCATTCCTTTGTTTCAGTGAACTTATTTAAGTGATTTTAGGAGATAACATTCAGAAAAGCGATCAGCTGAAAAAGGGAAGTTGTTACAAGAAAGATCATTTGCTCATTGATCTTCAAACACTAGTTTGCATGTGTGTGAGAGAGAGAGAGAGAGAAAAGGGAAATGAATTAATTTAAAAAATTAACTTAAGAAAAAAATATTCCACAGATGGCTAGTTATAGAACACTTGGCAGTTAGAAAATGCCAAGAGGGTTTCCCACATAAGGCTGAGAAAAAAATGAGTTTATTTCTTTTTAAAAGAAGCAGTGGCAGAAGGACCAAGAAACGGAAGAAAAAAGATAGAGGTGGAAAATCTGTATCTCCCTCTACCAATAGCCAACAATGGTCTGATTACAAGAATTTAGGAAACATACTACTTATTTTGGCTCAAAGAAGTCCAAAGGAAGTTCCCTTCTCATCCTTTTCCACCTTCCTCACCACTGCTCCATTCAATTTTATACCTATGTTGTTTTTAAACTCGGTATGCACTGACCTTAATACTCAAGGGTATGCTGGGTCCGATGAGCTCTCTGGAAGTGAGGGAACACAACCAAGATCTTTGTTTGTAGGAAAGGGGTTCTCAGTGACCTAGAGTTTGCTCCTTTAGTCCCTTTATATTCTTCTACCCTGGAGAGTAGATTATATCCCAGTTTCCAGAGATCACCCCAAAACAAGATCCAGGTCTCACTTAAACCTAAGATTCCTCCACTCAAAACTAATTTGAAGGAACAAAGTGAGGCTGTCTGCTTCTCCTTGAACCTGTGAGGCCTTAGAATCTGTGTCAATTCTTCTTCAGGTATCATAGGGATTCTATGGCTACCTGGGGTTCAGTTCAAGCCAAGGCTCTAATGATCTCAATTTATTATTGATTTGACTGTGTAATTAAGTTAGTTTAACCCTTGTGCACTGAACAACCAGTGTACTTACTGCAAGTGTTCCTGACTGGATAGAGGAGATAGTAGGGGAGCTGTTTCCTGTGCCTTTTAAGCAGACACAGGCAAAATAATTTTGGAAGATTTTGTAAACACTTAGAATATGTCTATATGCAATGTATCTTTCTGGCTGGGCCTTTGGAAATATATCAAAAGCGTCTAGCATACTTTAGTTAATGCCTAAGCATTAACTCTGAACACAGGGATAATATTAAAAGCATTTCATTCCTATTTATGAAACATATGTAGATTTTTTGCAGTAGATTATATTTCAGTATTCTGTAAATGCTTGTCATATGAAGGCAGTTTAACTGAGATGTAGTGGCACTTAATTTTTGAAAAGAAAAGAGAAAGCCCCTACCCTCATGTAAAACTAGTGACAAAAGTGTGTGCCTAACCACTTTTTAAAAGAGCACAAGGATAAGACAGGGCAGCAAAAGGTGCTATTTTGAAGTAAAAAAGAATAGCAATCTGCTATAAAGAGAAAAAGAAAGCAGGGAGCAATAATGCCATCAACTTAAATTAGGGCTGATACAGGGCTGGGAGGTACATAATCATGTTTCTCAGATAATCAGATGAGAAGTGAAACCATTCCCAGTGTTTTCAAAAATTTTAACATGTATGCTATCACTAAGATGTTTTCATAGGGAGTTTTTGTCCTGTGATTTAATTCCCTGGCATTTACATTGTATTTCTTCAATTGTCTACATTTTGAAATCAAAATGTTCAAATGCTGAATGATGGCAGTCTAGACTCTCTAAACTGTCCAACAAAAGACATGGATTTTCTTCTTCCTGAGAAAAGCCTGAGTTGCTATATTATCTCATAAGCCTCATCAATAAGGATCCAATATCTGAGAGTTTTTTTTCTAGATATAATACACTGTGTATTTGCATTCCTGAAAAGAAAAAAATGTGTTTTTATTGTTAAAATCTAGCCATATTCAGTTGTCGGCTAACGAGGAAATTCATGAGAAAGCTACATTCTCCTAAGGTATGATCCAAAAAATATGTATGACAATAATTGAATAAGAGGTGCTAGAAAAGAAGCACTTAAAGAAAGTGAAGCTGGGACATGGCAAAGTGTACTGGAAAGAGTATTGGTTAGGAGTCACAAGACTTGCTTTCTAATTCCAAATTCCAATGTTGTCAAGTATTTATTAGCTGCGTGTCTCTTGGAAAACCACTTCATCTTTCTGGACATAAGTATCCTTATCTATAAGGACAGAATAATAAGCCCTTCTCTATCTCACAAGGTGTTGCAGGGATCAAATGAGGAAATAAAGATGAAAATACTATAAATTTTAAAGTGTTAGATATAGGTCTATTTCAATTATCATATATAACAGAATACAGAAACATATATAACTTATAAATAAAAGATCATTATTATTCCATTTCCTAACACTTTTTTAAGAATTCAAGTGCCTGATCTAGACATAAAGGTTGTACACATTTAGGTGTGAACAGTTCCTTGTTCCCAAAAACAAAAACAAATAAACAGAGAACAAACTAAATAGATTATTACTATTCAACTACTAAAATGTAGATTAAGAATAATATTTTAATATATGGAGGAATATTCATAATAATGAGTAAAGAGCAGGTTTGAAACATGGTATGCATAGAGTTATTCCAAATATACATATATATCTTTATGTAATATATATGTAGTTTATATATGTACACATAAGTGTATACATATATTATGCTATATTATATATTAGGTTATATATGTATATTATTTATACATATATAAAATACATATATATTACATGAAGATATATATGTATATTTGGAATATATGTATACATATATAATTTACATATATATTATATAAAAATGTATATTTGGAATATATGTATATACATAGAGAGAGAGAGAAAGAAAGACAAAGAGAGAGAGAGAGAGAGATACACAAATTCCAGCTAGCCACTACAAGGATCTATAACAGAACATTAATATTGGTTTTCTCTTGGTTGGGGGACTTTGTAGATACCTTTTTGTATTTTCCAAATTTTCTGCAAAGAACATATATTACATTGGTAAAAAGAAAATAAACATGCACAAAATAAGTGTTCAGAGAGAAAAGCTCAATTAGAAACTTAACATTCTTATTGAACCTAAGACTATAAGAGAGTTAGTTACAAAGACATTTCAATAACTACTAAAGAGACTTATCAGGATTGAGTTTCTTCATAGAAGATGATCAGTTGAATTTTGATGAAGCATTGGGGTGGTGGGGTAAGATTCCAGGTGAAATGGCTTTGAAGTTGAGTTCCAGTCAACATTTGCCATACGGTGGTAGTCTGTGCCCTCTGTATGGGAAACCCTGCCCTGCACTCCCTTCAGTAAGAATACAGATAGAGTGCAGACCAGGGTCTCCCAACAGCAGCTGATTCAACATTCCACTCCATATTTTCTGTCTTCTGTTGTGATTCTATGTGGGAAATGGATGGCTTGTTGAGGTACCTTTTCCTTTTGAGTTATTCCACTTCAGTGATGGACAGTAAGTGATGAGGGTAGACTGTGGCCTTGTGGATCAGTTTGTCCCCTGTAAATAACTGTACTTTCGGACTTTACATAAATTTTTCTTAGTCTTAAAAAAAAATGACAATTTAATACATGATAGGATTTCCACAGTCTTCCAAGAATTATAGGCTTATATATATTGGCCCGAAGGCAGCATGTTATTATACGGACTGTAACAGCAAATAGTATCAAGCATTTGTTAACTTAATGAACTTAACACTGTAAAATGTTGTGCACGTATTATCATTCCATTTAATCCTCTTAAGAACCCTATGAGGTCTATACTACTATTACCTCCATTTTATAGATGAGGAAACTAAAGGACAGATGGATTAATAATTCCTTTGCCCCAAATCATAAACCTTATAAGCATTTGAATTGTGTTTCAAATCCATGTAACGTCAGAGCCCTCCTCTTAACCACTACAGCATTTTAAAGGCAGATATTATGTATCATTTATTATGATGCTGCAGCCTGCTTAAAATTAGGATAGCGAAAGTTTGTTGCCACAGGGTAAGAAGGGGAAGAAGTGGGGGAGGGTAGTGTATTCTATTTCAGAGATAGAGACAATGACTCCATTGTTGGTTATTTTGAGTTTAAAGAGCCATTAGTGATAGGTTAATGTGCAGCAGCCATTTGTATATATAAGCCTGGCTCTCAAGATGAAAGGTGTCTGCATATGGATGGTAACTGAAACCACAAGAATACATTTAATGATCTAGAGAACACAAGCAGAATACAAGACAACTACTGAGGCTGGAAACTGGGTGGGGAGGACATCAAACATTTAAGAAAAGATGAGGGAAGTGTAAAAATTAAAAGAAAAATAGTGGTGGCGTAGAACAGAGAAAAAGCAGCGTTGTGAAAGCCCGCAGAAGAGATGGTTTCAATGAAAAAGTTGACCAACCTGGTCAAGTGCTGTAGAAAGGAGAAATAAGGTAAGGACTGAAAGGAGAAATGGATTTTAGTTGGCAGTCACTAGTGACGTTAGCAAGAGGAGTTCATGGATGGCAATGAGGGCAGAAGATAGAATGCGGAGGGCTGAATAATTAAGAATTAGATGAGAAAATAAAAGCAAAGGTAAAGCTGAATAATTTAAAAATAGGCGAGAAAATGAAGAAAGCTCTTGCCTATCAAAGGAAAGAGACAGTCTGAAAGAGAAACTTAGGAGGGACTTTTTAGGATGAGAAGTCTTGAAACGATCTGTATGCCAGTGGAAAAAAGTTAGTAGTCCAGGAGGTAGTGAAGGTATAGGACAAAGGATAATTGATGTATCTAGGTCCACATGACTTTGGGAAGAGATAAAATAAATGGAAATATAGGCTCTGAAAAAGAAGAGAAACTTTTCTTTTGGGAGACGGTTGTTGAACTGAATGGCTTTTAAGGCCCTTCACGATACTGATGCAATTTCATAAAGGATGGAAAAATCCTACAGTTATTGTAGTGAGTTCTGGAAAACTAGACAGAGAATGTACTCCAGTGGTATTGGCTGGCAATACATGGCACAAAACAATGTTGTAAGGCTCCAGTGTACTTCAGACAACTACCAATAACCCCTTTGCCTGATGCTAAACCCAGACTTTTTTCAACAAATAACTGTCTCTTTTCCTTTCTTGTCTGGCTTCTTTTAAAAGCTGAGTTTGAAAGGTGATACCTTTGCATGAAAGTGGCATGCAATCTACATGTCAGTTGATAAGAGTATACTGGAAATATTTCACTTTAATAATGTGGATAGGATCTTTCTGCCTCTCCCCTTCTCTCTTGGCCCCCACACCTTGTTCTTAATATCTCCGGATTCCCTCTCTTCCCTAAAATACCTTTAGGATTTCTCCTATGTGCGTAACAAATAACAGCATTATTTACATTTTAGCACTTCTTCAAAGAGGTTTCCAGGTGCTAGATACAAGCTGTAGAAGAGCTTGCATTTTTTCCTTTAGATCTAAATAGTCTGAATCTCAGTATTGCTCATGGGAAACTTTCAAAGGCTGAAGTGTCAGAAGCAGAAAGGAAAGAAATGAGTGGGTGGGAAGTTCTACATGCAAACCTGTCACACTCTTCTTTCATTTTCAGACCTGAATATGCATGGATGCAGAAATTATAGCTTATTCCGAAGTTTTTATTGTCAGCATCAAATTTAACAAAAAAAGTCAAGAGTATCAGATTGGTATATTTAGGTGAAAACGTTCAACAGACTTCATCTTTAACACAAATAGCCCTATCTGTTAATAAGCCCCTTAATTCCCTTTGAATACACTTCAAGAGAGGGCTCCAGGCAAAGTACACAGTAAAATCTCATTTATTCCAATTTCACTACTTTGAAATTTACAATAATTTAAAAACAGAATAGGGAAGAAACTTGATTTTGTTTAGAGATCCCTTTATACATATAGAACAAAATAATGACACTGAGAAAGAAACTTTAAAAATACTTGCAAGTCAAATTATAAAGATGATGCATGCATAAGAATGTTTACCATAACATTATTTTATAACAGCAACAAAGAAAAAAATGCATCAGCAGAGGACTGGATAAGCAGATTATGGTACATACATACAACAGAATATTATTCCTCTTTTAAAACAATAATGTGGATGTACATTTATTGACATAGAAATACATGCACAAGATGTGAGTAAAAAAGCAAGTTACAGAACAGGTCATATAAAATTATCTCATTTACATACAATCAAGTAGATATATGTGTATATATACACAGGGAGGCATACAGGTGATAGACACTGAAATATCTGTGTAGTGAGTTTGGGGTGATGTTTTATTTCTTTTTGTTTCAGTATAAAATAAAAACTAGAGATGAAAAAGTGCCTATGAACAAACTTTTCTGGAATACTCAAACAACTTATATTTACATGTAAACAACTGAAACACTAATTATGTATCATTTCATTAATTCAAGTCATCTGAAAACAAGAGTTAGCACAGTTTGAGTTAATCTAGAAAATTCATGTAATTATGTTTCCTTAAAAATACTTTATAAGACTGACCCACTTCATAATTAATTTTTAGTTGTAAGTGGATTTTGTGTGTGTTGTGTGCACTGAAAAAGTTTCAATGTTGTTCTTTAGCTGTGACAAACACACATGACCATCACCATCGCCACTACCACCGCCATCATCATTTCCATTATTAATCTACATCAGCATAAAGTATATTTAAAAAATATTAAAATTGATTACATAACTCTTAGTGGAAATACATGTATATTTCAAATACTCGTAATGCTCCCTAGCAACAAATGTCCGCAAGTGATAAGGAATCAATAGTTGGACTATAGGAGTTCAATATAAATTAGGCTGAATTACATCTCTGCTTCATATAGAGGGATACTCTTATCAAGAAAAACCTCTGGTTTTTCTATTTATATTTACCTGCTTTTGGACAAGTCAACATTTCTCATCAAAGAGTTGGGTAAAATTATGAATCTTATAAATACAGGCAATGTTTATCAATATCTTTTCCTCATACGGTACTTGGATATTTATCCATTACATTGATTCAGTTTAAACATTACTCTTGGAAGCTGTTTCAATGTCTGAACTAACTAATCAATTACTTAAATATTGTTGAGTACCTAGTATATTCCAGGCTCTGTTCCAGGTACTTGGGATAGATCACTAAGCAAAATAAAGACCCTGCCCTCAAGGAGCTGACATTCTAGTAGAGGAAGACAATAAACAAATAGGCAAGTACATATTTATCCATTCAACAAAAAACAGTGAGCAAAACAAAAATCCTGACTGCAAAAAAATTTATATACCACTGCGTATACACAAACAATATACGAATAGGCATTTTATTCAATAAATGTACATTTAACATATTTAACATGACTTGATTGATGTATTTAAATGTGCTGTATAAATCATGGATGCATAAAATGGATATATAAATAATAGATAATGGGAGATAGGAAATTATGGTGACAAAATGCTATTTTAAATTAAGTAGTCAGGGAAGCCTCTGTGAAAAAGTCATATATGACTAGAGACCTGAAGGTAGTGAGGGAGTGAGCAATGGGGAATCTGGGAAAGAGGAGTCCAGGCAGAAGAAACAGCCAGTGCAAAGGCTCTAAAGCCGGGGTGGGTTTGTCACAATGTGAAGAAACGGCAGGAAATCTGATATGACCAGAGGATAGTGAGTGGTAAGTAAGGAGCTAATAAGGGTTAGGGGGATGAGGTCAGAAAGATAGCCCCCTAGGCCATGTCACAGAGGGCATTAAATTCCATACTAAGGATTTTGGACGTTGAAGAATCCATTGGAGAAATCTGAACAGAGGAGTTGTCACATGATCTGACTTACTATGAACAGGATAACTGTGGAGCACAAACTGGGGAGGCATAAGGATGGAAGCAGGGATGTTAATGAGGAGGCTATAACAATAATTCAGGTGTGAGAGGGTAGATGTAGAAGGCAGAAGTGGAAGTGATGAGAGTTGGTTTAGTTCTGGAGTGCATATATTCTGAAAGAAAGACAAAGATTTGTGGTGCATTGACTGTGTCATGTCAGAGAAAGAGAGAAGGCAAGGAAAACTCCAAGGATGTTGACCTAAGCAAATGGAAGGATGGGGTTGCCGTTTATTGAGGTGGAGAAGACTGTGACCATATAATATTTAGGGAAGTGATAAGAATATTTCTATTTGGGACTTGTTAACTGAAATATGATAATCAGGCATCTACATGGAGAAGTCAAAGAAGCAGTTGGAAATATGCCTGAACTTTAAATAAGAATGCCAGGCTGGAGAATTTGGGGAATCACCAGTATGTAGACAGTGTTTGAAGCCATGAGAGTAATACACAAAGAGGGTGAGTGTGGATAGAGAAAAGAACAAGTTCAAGGATGAGTCCTGCAGCCCACCAAAGTTTACAGGTTAGGAAGATGAAAAAGAACCAATAAAGGAGACTTAGAAGGATCAGTCAGTGAGGTAGAAGAAAAGCTAAGCAAGTGTGCTGTCCTGAAGCCAAGTGAAGAAAATGTTTTCAGGAGGAAGGAATGATGAACAGCATCAACCACCACTGTTTAGGTCAAGGAAGCAGATATTGAGGACAAGACACCATATTTGGGAAGGTGGAGGTAACTGGTGACTTTAGGAAGAGTAATTGGGTAGAATAATGCAGGGAGGGGTAAAAACCTGATTGGAATAGGTTTAAATAGAGAGAATGGGAAGAGATGAAGTGGACACAATGATATACAATTCTTTCAGGGATTTTGCTGTAAAGGGAAACTGGTAAATGGAATGGTAGCTGGTGAGGGATATGCAATAAAGGAATATTTTTTCTCATTTAAATGAAGCTGAAAGAGGAGACCTTGTGTTTAGGGGATACCAGCCAGTTACATGCGATGGCTGGAGGAGGCGGTGTTTGATTTGCATAGGGCTCAGGGGATTGGTTTGACCAGGCATGTTATTTACGTAGCCTGCGGAAAAACTGACTCTTCCACCCTAGTCTTTTAATATGGAAATGCAAGAAGCCATAATGTTTTACACACATGGGGATATGTGGGAGTAGCCATGCTGCCAAGCACATGTGGGGGCAAGGGGACAACGGTGGGAATTGCCATGTTGGGTGGACCCAGTTTTTATTGGCTTGGATTTGCATATTAAAGGCTGTCAGTTTGGGTTTAAGAGCCAGGGATTTTATGCGAGACAAGAAATTACTTGGAACTGCAAAAAATCTTTTAAGGACCCCTTTTTCTTTTTATTTGCCTAAATCAAATGGGATAAATAATAGTAATGATTGTATGCTGATGGGGTTGATATGGTAGAGAGGGATACGAAGATAGAGAGAGAAAGAAAGAAAAGAACAATTTCTAGACTGATAAATTTGAGTAAGAAATATGGAGTTGAATATACTGCATGACTGTAAGAGCTGGCCTTATATAAGAACAAGGAAAAGGATCTATAGTAACAAAGAAAAAGACAGAATATGGGTCACAGCTAGAAGTGGGTGAGTAGATATGGTGGTAGAGGTATGAGGACATTTTGTTCTGACTTTCTGTTTTCTCTGTGAATTAAAAGCCTTAGCCTTAGGAGGGGGAGAGGGAGGCATTCAGGATTTCAGGAGAAATAAAGTTCAAAATAATTAATTAGGTTGATATAAAGGTAATTTAACCAGGGAAATTCTAATATAGTACTACTAAAAAGGAGAAGGTGGAAGAGGAGAGGGAGAAGGAAGGAGAGAGGAGGCGGAGAAGGAGGGAGAGAGGTGGGGGAGAAGTAGAATAAATTAAGCACTTACTAGGTACCAGGCACTATTGTCAGGTTCTTTGTATATGGGAATACACTTAAATCCCTCAACTCTATGACTATAGTTTTCTATTATTCTTCCCATATTATAGATGAGAGAACAAAGTAAAGTCAGTAACTCATTTGAGTAGAAGACTTATTGGTCTGCACTGATGGTCATTAAGTTTAAGCAAAACCAATCAGCACAGCTGTATTTTCCTCCAGCAGAGCTAGTATAGATGCTGAATTAGCACAGATGTGGATTGAACAAGGGCTGGAGTATTGCCAGTTGATTAATTATGGTGGGAGAAACAGAAAATTGAATCAATATCTGAAAGTGTGATTATTATGAGGTCTGCATCACCTAAGATGAGGAAAGAGAGAAGTGAAGACATGGAAGCAAGTTGAAAGAGGGAGTGCAGGTTAAGGAACTGAGAAAAGTGTTAGGATAAATATACTATCTCTCTGTGGGTTCAAGAAATTTGAAGTCTGAGAACTAGAAGGAATAATCTGTAAATGTAGAAGGTAACAGTCAAACAGTGGGATGCTTGAAACGGATATGGGGCAGAGGTTACTGATGATGACAGTCTAAGGTTTTCCATAAGAGTGGATGGCTGAGATAGGGTGGACAAGATCATTGGAGGATAAAAGTTCAAGGAACTGAGATGGCAGAGCACTTAAGAATCATCTATATGGATACTAAAATTATCAAGATTTATAGCTAGAGTAATGTTGGAGGGTGTGACAAAATTGTCAAAGGGCAATTGATAGTGGTGTTGGAGAGAATGATAATCAAACACAGGAAAGGCTCCCAAAGAGTTTTATCTCCCCTTTATAGGAGGTGCAATCAAGGGAGAACTAAACAGTGGTGTACAGTATAAGGTAAACTAATAGTTAAGGACAAACATTTGGCAGTTCTCATGGTTATGGCTCTGATGAGCACCCCAAACTCTTGCCGCTTTCCCAAGTAATCAGTTTATGTTTCTATCATCAGTTTGCTACTTAATAACTTATGTTGTCATGAGCTTGTTAAATCTATGGATACTGTTTCTCATGCCATTTTCTTCCCAATGAAGCAAGCTAGACTTTGTACGATGCAAACGCAGAGCTCGTTTGTTGTAAAAAGCTCCAAACAGAAATATTTGTTAGATAAATATTTTTCTTTAAAGTCCTAGTAACCTAGTCGAAGAAATTGGATTTACTCAACTGCAAGGCAAAGGATAAATGGAATCTAAATCTTTGACATTTGAAATATTCATAATTTTATTATGAAAATCTTGAGAAATCATAATATTCATCTGCCACATTTTTAACTCTACATTGTATATTACATGCAACAATAATTCTGTGAAAGAAAAATTTTTCTAATTTTTGTATTTATTATATAAATGTTATAAAATAAGTATGAATAACTATATAAATATTACAAATTCTATTTACTATTATTTTCATATTTATTCTGATTTATTATTCTTAATTTTACTCCTTTTTCACACTGATGCAATTCTGATAATCTAATATGCATCTTAATAATGATGCCACAAATTAAATCAATGCCTACACAAAGGGGAGTGGAAAATCGAGATAAGTTAGACACTGTCTAAAGGGTCCATTCTTCTGCTTTTTTTTCTTTAACAAAGGTAATAAAACTAATTTAGAAACTTGGATACAGGCATAAACATAAGAATCACATATGATTCTACCATGTGGTGACAGCCATTTTGAATCTTTTTGGGGAATGTTCATCTTTGGTAGGGAAGGAGACCTAAGAGATGAGACCTGAGTCTTCCAAGAGATATTTTTGTTGCTGTTATACCCTCTCACTATTTGCATTTTGTAGTAATTCAGCCTTCTGCTAAATCATCGAGAAAAATGATAGTTGCTAAAGCATCGTTATTATTAACTAACAAACAGTTTTACTTTACTTTAAACAAGAAATAGTTGTTTCAAATGAATGGAAACATTTTCAATCTGCAGTAAAACCAAAGGGGGAAAAGCAACTAAAGATTAGAGTCAGCAGAAAAAGACATAAGGAAAAAAAGCTGAAAAACACTTCCATATTTTAGACTTGTAATAGCACAGTGAATCCACAGCTACCTCATGTCTAGCCCCACCAAGCCTACAAGATCTGTTAGCCCGGCAGACTAAGAAAACTGGGTGAGTTGGAACTAAGGTACAGGCTACGTTTAGGGGCCATTCAGGGTTCAAAGACACGTTAAAACATGAATGGGATTAATGGACTTGGAAAACCCACTTACATGTCCAGTAAAGATTTATCTTTATGAATTTATCTTTTCTTCACCACTATGTCTCATTGACTTCATAATGCCTTAACTGTGTCCTCAGTCTTTCAATCTATGAAATACGGGCCCTATAAAACAGTGGTCCCCAAGCTATTTGGCATCAGGGACTGATTTCATGGAAGAAAATTTTTCCACAGATGGGGTTGGTGGAAGGGGTGAGGGTTTTGTGATGAAACTCTTCCACCTCAGATCATCAGGCATTCGATTCTCATAAGGAATACACAACCTAGATCCGCCATATGTGCAGCTCACAATAAGTTTCAGGCTTCTATGAGAATCTAATGCTGCTGCTGATCTGACAGGAGGTGGAGCTCAGGTGGTAATGTTTGCTCCCCCATCGCTCAGCTCCTGCTGTGCAGCCAGGTTCCTGACAGGGCCATGAATTGGTATGGAGGTTGGGGAACCCCAGCTACAAAGCATAATTGGTTATATTATCTGAATTATAGAGTACATCATCCTTATGGACACAGTCACTATTTCCTTATAAGGAATTCACATTGCTACAGAATCTTTCCCATAAATCATTCAATCAGAAATTTACAAGGTTGAGAATATGATTCATATTTCAAACTAGCTCTCTCTTCAAATTTCATTGATCCTTTCACAGAGATTTTCATATTTCACTATATTATGTACTATCTATTATAGTTATGTGCTGATCGAAAATTTCTGTAAAACAGACCATCAGGAATAGTGATGAATTGTGGGATGATAGCTTAAGAAATAAAGTAGCATTCCAAATAAATTATCCCTCAAAATGGATAACTAAACTGTTAGATTCACGCATGCCAATCTTTCTTATTGTAGTTTTAAAGCACTCTTTGCTCCTTTCTGATATATGGCATTCACACTGATCTTGAGTCCATGACCAAGTTAGAGGAAGCTACAGCTGTGAGCCTATCATCATGCCCTATTTGTGCACATTTACAACTGAACCGTAGATTTTTTTATTGTTACACAGGTGAGCCATGTAAAATCTTTGCTTTGAAATGATGGCAAACTTATATCATATGAACTTGAATGAATGTAGTGTTTCTTTTTCCACTGATAGCCTCAGCTTATTTAACTTGTAGGCTTTTGGCCTATACTGAACAAAGTACCCTCAACCAAATTAAACAGGGAACAAAGCACTCACAAGAGATGTTTTTCTTTACAAAATGTTTCATTAAAAGTCCAAAAATCCTGATTGCTTTTCCTCAAGTTGCACTTCTAAGCTAAAATTAGATTTCAGATTCTACAACTACATGAGCCTCAAGAAATGTTTCTAAAACTTTCGGCACATAGAAGAAGGTAGCCTTAGTCCGATGTTCATTCAGCCACAGTGATGGGATGCAAACATTTATTTAGCAAATATATATGACTAATAATTCACACAAATAATCTCACATAACCCCATGAATAGATAATGCTCCATTTTATTTTTAGAGGCAGGGTCTCACTCTATCAATCACCCAGGCTACAGTGCTGTGACATGACCACAGATCAATGCAGCCTCAATCTCCTGGGCTCAAGCAATCCTCCCACCTCAGTCTCCTGAGTAGTTGGGACTACAAGCACATGCCACCATACCCCGCTATTTTTTTTTTTTCTTTTTGTAGAGACAGGGTCTTGCTATGTTGCCGAGGCTGGTCTTGAACTCATGGGATCAAGTGATCCTTCCACCTCAGCCACCCAAACTGCTGGGGCTACAGGCATGAGCCACCACACCCAGCCCCATACTCCATTTTTTATTAAGGATTCTATTAGGTAACTTTCCCAAGAGCACACAGCTTGGGAGTGATAGAATATACAGGCATACCTTGGAGATATTACAGGTTCAGTTCCAGACTACCGCAATAAAGTGAGTATCTCAATAAAGTGAATATTGCAATAAAGTGAATATTGCAATAAAGTGTGTCACATGAATTTTGCTTTCCCAGTGCATTTAAAAAGTATGCTTACACTATATTATAGTCTATAAAGTGTGCAACAGCATTATGTCTAAATATTCAGTGCACATACCTTAGTTTAAAAATATTTTGTTAAAATATGCCAATCATCATCTGAGCCTTTGGCAAGTCATATCTTTAGTCCTACTTGGGGGTTTTGCCTGGATGTTCATTGCTGCTGATTGATCAGGATGGTGGCTATTTAAGGTCAGGATGATTCTGGCAATTTCTGTGACAATAATGAAGTTTGCTGCATCCATGGACTCTTCCTTTCATGAAAGATTTCTCTGTAGTAGGTGATGCTGTATGATACGACTTTACCCACGGAAAAACTTATTTCAAAATTGGATTATATCCTCTCAAACCCTGTATATGATTTATCAAGTAAGTTTTTGGAATATTCTACATCATTTGTTGTAATTTCGAAAATTTTCATAGCATCGTCACCATTCAAGAATAGATCCATCCTAAGAAATTCTTTGCTCATCCATAAGAAAAAACTCTTCATCCATTTTGTCATGAGTTTTATCATGAGATTGCAGCAATTCTGTCACATTTTCAGGCCCTACTTTTAATTCTAGTTCTCTAGCTGTTTCCATGACATCTGCAGTTACTTTTTCTAATGAAGTCCTAAACCCATCAAAGTCATCATGAGGATTGGAATCAACTTCTTTCAAAGTCCTGTTAATATTTTGACCTCCACCTATGAATCATGAATGCCTTAATAACATCTAGAATGATGAATCCTTTTCAGGTTTTCAATTTGCTTTGCCTGGATCCATCAGAAGAATCACTATCTATGGCAGCTATGGCCTTATGAAAAGTATTTCTTAAATAGGAAGACTTGAAAATCAAAATTACTCCTTGATCCATGGGCTGCAAAATGGATGTTGTGCTAGTAGGCATGAAAACAACTTTAATCTCTTTGTACATCTCCATCAGAACTCTTGGGTAGGACTAGGTGCATTGTCATCAAGCAGTAATATTTTGAAAAGAATCTCTTTTTCCCCCAGCAGTAAGTCTCAAAAGTAGGCTTAAAGTATGCAATAAACTATGCTGAAAACAGATTTGCTGTCATCCAGGCTTTGTTCTTCCGTTTATAGATTAGAAGTAGAGTCATAATTCTTAAGTGCCCTAGGATTTTTGGAATGGCAAATGAGCATTGGCTGCAGCTACACTAGCTCCTAATATGAGAGTCAGCCTCTCCTTTGAAGCTTTGAAGCCAGATATTGACTTGTCTCTAGCCATGAAACTCCTGGGTGGCATCTCCTTCCAATAGAAGGCTACTTCATCTACATTGAAAATCTGTATGGCTGGGCGTGGTGGCTCACCACTGTAATCCCGGCAGTTTGGGAGGCTGAAGCAGGCAGATCACTTGAAGTCAGGAGTTTGAGACCAGCCTGGCCAACATGGTGAAACCCTGTCTCTACTAAAAATACAAAAAGATTAGCCTGGCATGGTGGCAGGCACTTGTAATCCCAGCTACTTGAGAGGCTGAGGCAGGAGAAAGAATCTCTTGAACCCGGGAGGCAGAGGTTGCAGCGAGCCAATATTGTGCCACTGCACTCCAGCTTGGGCAACAGAGTGAGACAAAAAAAAAAAAATCAGAAAAAAGAAAATCTGTTGTTTTGTGTAGTCACCTTCATCAATGATCTTAGCTAAATCTTCTGGATAACTTGCTGTAGCTTCTGTATCAGCACTTGCTGCTTCACCTTGCACTTTTATGTTACAGAGATGGCTTTCCTTAAGCTTCATGAAGCCACCTCTAGCTTGCAACTTTTCTTCTGCAGCTTCCTCATCTCTCTCAGCCTTCACAGAATTGAAGAGAGTTAGAGTCTTGCCCTAGATTAGCCTTTGGCTTAAGGGAATGGTATGGCTGGTTCCATCTTCTATCCAGACAACTAAACCTTTCTCCATATCAGCAATAAGGCTATTTCTTTCTTATCATTTATGTGTTCACTGGTGTAGCACTTTTACTTTCCTTCAAGAACTTTTCCTTTGCATTTACAACTTGGTTAGCTGGTGCAAGAGGCCTAGTTTTTGGCTTATCTCAGCTTTTGACATGCCTTTCCCACTAAGTGTAACCATTTCTAGTTTTTGATTTAAAGTAAGAGAAGTGCAACTCTTACTTTCACTTAGAGGCCACTGTATAGTCACTGTATAGTCACTAGTTGGCCTAATTTCAATATTGTGTTTCAAGAAATGGGGAGGTCTAAGTAGAAATAGAGAGATGGGGGAATGGCCTGTCAGTAGAGCAGTCAGCACACACACAATATTTATCAATTAAATTTGCCATCTTATATAGCCATGATCTGTGGTGCCCCAGAACAATTACAAGAGTAATATCAAAGATCACTGATTACACAAGATCACCCATAACAGATATAACAATAATGAAAAAATTTGAAATACTTCAAGAATTACCAAATGTTACCTGGAGACATAAAGTGAGCACATGCTGTTGGAAAAAATGGCGCTGATAGATTTTCTTGATGCAGGGTTGTCACAAACTTTGATTTGTAAAAACTGCAATATCTGCAAAGCATAATAAGACAAGGTATGCCTGTACATGCTTATGGTGGCTATATTTGGTATCAGGAGTGGATTCCCCTATATCTCTATTTTCTAACTCTGCATACAAGGAAAACAAGGCTGTGTGTAGCTACCACTGTAATTCTTTCCCATAGCTGTCTATAAGTATATTTTGAAATGGAAAATATAATGCATTGCCATGTCTAGGAAATATTTACAGTACCCCCACAAGTTGTGCCATTCAGGTGAGCTATGTCTCTAAGACAGAAAACAAAAAGTGCCAATAGTGGAAAGCTACATCATTGAATACGTTCCTTTCCTCTGTTAATATCAGAGGTGTGTGTGTGTGTGTTTGTGTGTGCGTGCACCTTTGTTTAATTTGCCCCCCACAGTGCAGTCTTCCAAACAATTTGTTATTTTTATTTTCATGTCATGTGAATAAATGTGAGTAATTACGGTAGTTAGAGGCTTTACTCCCTCGGATGGTAATTATCCAATCTATAGTTCCATTCCAAACTCAGTAAAATAGTATTAGAAAAGTTGATCTTCATCAGAAAGGATCTCTGGGCATAGCAGAATATACAAGACATATAATCATAGGTCAAATTAAAATAATTTTACCCCCCGAAAGTACCTGTTATTTACTATGTTAACAGGTTTTATTTGTATTACTGCAAAATGTCAGCAAGCTTATATTCATAGGAATCTTCCATCTTCTACGAATTTATCAAGCTATTATTGCCTAGGACTTATATTACTTTTGCTGGCAAGAAAACATGCTTGAGAATGCTTCAGAGGAATTGTTAGCAGATGAAACATCCAAGCTCTGGTGATCTGAAGTGAGTGGAAGGGCTAATGCACAAGGTTGGCCTTAGTTTTGCTTATTTATTCCTTTATATTTAACTCTATCAATACAGTATAAAAAAGGATGATATTTAGGATTTCTGAAAATTAAACCCAAGGAGTTCTGTCCTATTCCCTCATAAGCGAGCCAGGAAAAAGCTAGTTTATAGTTTACAAACTCCTTTCGTTGATCACTAAATGGCAATGAAATTAATTAAACAAAACTATTAGAGGACATAGAGTATGTCATAAAATTCCTATTTATGCACAAATTATATTTTAGAGAAACACAGTAAAATCAATGATTCCAAGTTCCTCCTGCAAAATAATATTTGAAGATGGGGATTATCTGTCAGGAACTATGAAGATTCTGAATTCACTTAATTTGCAGGACCATCAGTGCTTAGATGGAAACTAAACAAACACACACAAACACACACATACACTCTCTCTCTCTCACACACACACACACACAGCTCCAATGTTAATAGAGTAAAGAAATCATGTCTCTTCTCTTGCTGTATAGGGTATTGATATTTTAGTTTTAAGTCCACTTGATTTGCTTCCTGACTCATTATCAGTGAGACAAGTATACAGACTAGGCAAGTGAGCCCTCATTAAATGATTTAACAACTAATTGCACCATAGATGCACATGTTTAAGCCCAAATGAGAATTTTCTTCAGTTTAGAAATATCTAGTTTTATACCTTACCATTTTCAAAAGCTGTCTACCTCCCTTTACATACAGCAAACTGCTGTATTTTGACACTATTCACACATTCACCTGTTATACGAGTCATAGGCCAAGGAAATGTGACATTTTCCATAATTCAGAGGGATGAAGAGCAGGACAATTAAGTGGAGGCAAATAGAAGGCACAAACAGTCATCCTTTATTGGTCAAGTCCAGTTATGCCCCAGTGGAATTCTGTTACTTTTATATAAATAAACCAAATAATGAAAGGCAGAGGAAAATCAAAGAATGCTGTCATGAAAGATTCATTAGAAACCTATGTCCACTGTTGTAATCACGAGCAGGAAATAACTGTTCATTTCCCTAGGTATATCCCATCTATTTCAAATATGATCCACTGGCTACCCAGTGCTAAAGAGCACTCATTAGATCTATATTCTACATAACCTCATTGCTGTAGATTTTATTAAAAATTTAACAATGGACGCAAAGTTAAGGGATTTATTACTTGCAAAATAGACTTAAGAGGTCAAAGAAATATATTATACACTATCATTTGATATTTAAGGTAATTGATAACCTGACAAAGGAAGGGTGATGCTCAAGTTCATACATTCAGTTGAACAGGGGTTAGAAATTGCATTCCTGTATTTCTAATTCTGTGTGCCCATATTGTGAAACACACGTAATTTGAACCTCAAATTCTTCCTTACTAAAGTGTATCATTTTGATCCAGTCATCTTCTATTATGTAAAAGAGAAAAATCACTCATTTTTTTCTGTCTTTGGCTTCGTACATAGTAAAATTGTCTTCTATCATTTATTTACTAAATATTGGTAAAATATTTACTTGGTATTTAGTAATGAATTTGGTATGGTGGGAAATATAAAAGATGGGGAAGGCACCATTCTTATATTCAAATAGGTTAAAATATGGTTTGGGAAATATCAGATATACATGCAACAAATATTTGGAAATAAAGGAGATATGAGAAAATATTACACACATTGTGCATCAAGAACACAAAATGAGGCACGGTGATGCCTCTGCAGGCTTTTTATGAGGTTGTAACATCACAAGAAAATAGCCTGATATTAGCCAATATTACTTATCTCTAATATCTGTATTTACAATTGACTTAATGCAGCCCAAACAGGGTATGTGGTCTCATGGGCATGCAATCCAACTTCTACTCAAGAGATTTTTTTGCTAAATAAAAATATGAAGGCAGTGAGTCCTTCCATCAACAATTCAAGAAAGGGAATAACTGCAGAGAACAACAAACAATAAAGCAAAAACAAACCAAAAAAAGATCCTAACTCATTTGAATTTAGAATGTTACACCTGAAAGGAAAATGAACTACTAAATATTCTTACAAAACTCCAATTAAAAGCAGGAAGTACTGTTGAGCTGGTATGCTTCGTTTAGTAACCACAAGGAGATATAATAAAACTATCTAGAGCAACACTTCTTTCTTTAATTAAGTGGGATGACCACTAAAGGAGCATAATTGCCTTGGGGACCACTAGCAATGTCATAACAGCAAGAGAAACTTTCTAAGACTTCTGGAATCTATACAAATCTGCCACAAGATCATACCAGGGGCAGTGATTTGAGAATTCTACACAAGATTGAGACTCATCAAACAACTAAAGAAAAGTTATTGTATCTTGCAAGAAAGCCAATTAATGGTTTCTTGGCCAGCATCCCTAACAAATAAAGGTACTTCATCTACAACTTCTAGAATGAAATAACCCTTTCAGTGTGACCCTACACCATAAACAAAAACTGCCATAAATGAAAAAAAAATGGACAAAATGATGAATTGCACATTATCACGATTTACTTACTGTTACAACTATATTTACTTGGTCTTTATATTTAATTCAACAGTTCAAAATAGCAACCCAAACACAGCAGCTTTTCTCGATCACTCGACAAGTGCACATAGTATGATGTAAGATAATGCAGGCAATAGGGTTTTAAAAGTATGAATTGCCATACTTAAAAGTATGTATTTTAATATTATTATTACACTGAGCTGTCTCTATAATCCTACTCTTAGAATCCTAGAAGCAATTTAAATGGAAACTATTTTTATAGCAAAGTTTATTTGGCATGTTACAAACTAAATTGCCTCAGATGAGATCCCCCTATATAGAGTGAGAACATTTATTATTTTTTTAATTAAGGGTCCCTATGAACTTTTGACCCTCAACGTATTCTGATGTAGTAGCACTGCATGTGGCTTCCTGAAACAGCAATTTTCTCAATATACTAAATGAAATGCTGGTTTGTGATGAGACGGTAACAGGTTGCGTGACCACAATAACAGCAAATAAAGGTTCAATAAAATCTAATAAAAAAGAAAAATTCTTTACTATGGCTGTACTTAGATAAACTTCCTATGAATAATATTATTATGTTTTATATTATTATGTTTTAACATCTTGCTGCTAACTTTTAAGAAAAAAGGTTAATCTTACGTTCTAAGGGAAAAAAATACTATTTATGCAAAACTGATACTGGTCGCCATCAACTTTTCCCTAATGCTCCAACAAATATTAGAGAATGCTGTTTAGCCACTTGGTAAGGTGAACCTATATTCTTATTTATAATGTATGAAAGAGTCATTGATTCATTAAGAAATTAAATTAAATGTTGGCAACATTCTGTAAAAGAGAGTGTTATTGTGCTTATAAAAGTGAAATGGGAACATGATGAACAATTTGTGAAATAATTAACGTGCCAGAAATGAACAATTTGTTGGTAATACATTCCAGGATTTTTCACAATGTGCCCAATTTTCATTTTTCTTGACTTGCAAATACTATATGAAGTTTGAGATCTGTCAGGTTCAGGGGTCTGAGACATATAAAAAGCAAGATTTAACTATTAATACATGTTATTCAATAAATCAGTAGGACAATATTTCATACTCTTACAACACATTTCATATAGAGATCTTAATATACTTACGCCTCTATGCAAATGATATTGATGTCTTGGTAGAATTTCTTGTATTACTCAATTTTAGGTTTGATAAAATCTATACAATGTCAGCTAAGAAAATTATATCATATTAAAGGAGTGACTCAAAAAAAAACTGTGTAAATGACACCTATACTTGATGATTAGTTATACTTAGAAAAAGCCTAGAATGTGTATATATAAAGCCTCTTAAAGGTTGACTTAGTATTCAATGATGCATAATAATATTTCAGGAAATAATAATAAAACAATTAAGCACGGGTTGTTAAAGCAATGTAAGAATCCAAAACAAAATAATGATCTATCTATCTTCCTTCAGCATGCTTTTGTCAGCATTTTGCTAGTATAATAACCTACCACATTCAACATATACAAAAATCAACCCAAAATGTATTAAAGATCTAAATGTAAGTCCTGAAACTGTGAAATAGAAGAAAACATCCAGAAAATGCTACAGGACATTGGTTTTGGCAAAGATTTTTTGGGTAAAACCTTAAAAGCACAGAAAACAAAATTTAAAAAATAGACAATACATGAAGCTAAAAAGTTCCTGCACAGCAGGGAAACAATCAACAGAGGGAAGAGACAACCTACAGAATGGGAGAAAATATTTGCATACTGTCCACCTAACAAGGGATTAATAAGCAGCATATATAATGAACACAACTCAATAGCAAAAATAAATAAATCCAGTTAAAAATTGGGCAAAGGACTTGAATAGACATTTCTAAAAAGAAGACATACAACTCTTCAACAGACACATGAAAAATATGCTCAACATCACTAATCATCAGGAAAATGCAAATCAAAATAATGAGAGATCATCTCACCTCTGTTAAAATGGCTAATATAAAACAGACAAAAAACAACAGTTGCTGGGTACGGATGTGAAGACAGGAGAATCCTTGTACACTGTTGGGAATGTAAATTAGTACAGCTATTATGGAAGACAGTATGGAGGTTCCTCAAAATACTAAAAATAAAACTACCATATGATCCAGCAATCCCACTACTGGGTATATATCTAAAAGAAAGGAAATCAGCATATCAAAGAGATATCTGCATTCTCATGTTTACTGCAGCACTATTCACAATAGCCATGATATGGAATCAACCTAAGTGTCCATCAGCAAATGAACGAATAAAGAAAATGTGGTACATATACACAATGCAATATTATTCAGCCACAAAAAAGAATAAAATCATGTCATTTGCAGCAACATGGATGGAACTGGAGGTCATTATGTTAAGTGAAATAAGCCAGACACAGGAAGACAAATACTGCATGTTCTCACTTGCATATGGGAACTAAAAAATTGGATTTCTTTTTTTTTTTTTTGAGGAGTCTTGCTCTGTTGCCCAGACTGGAGTGCAGTGAGTGGCACGATGTCGGCTCACTGCAACCTCCACCTCCCGGGTTCAAGTAATTCTCCTGCCTCAGCCTCCCAAGTAGCTGGGACTACAGGCATGTGCCACCATGCCCGGCTAATTTTTTGTATTTTTTTTTAGTAGAGACGGGGTTTCACCATGTTAGCCAGGATGGTCTCGATCTCCTGACCTTGTGATCTGCCCACCTGAGCCTCTCAAAGTGCTGGGATTACAGGCATGAGCCACCTCGCCGGCCCCAAAAATTGGATCTTATGGAGGTAGAGAGTAGAATGATGGTTACCAGAGTCTGGGAAAAGTAGGTGGGAGAGGGAACGCAGAAAAGTTGGTTCATGGGTACAAAAATACAGTTTGATAGAAGGAATACATTCTAGTATTTGATAGTACAGTAGGGAGATTATAGTTTACAAAAATTAATCGTATCTTTCAAAATAGCTAGAAGAAAAGATCTGAAACATTCCCAACACAAAGAATAGAGAAATGTTTGAAGTGACAGATGTCCCAGTTACCCTGATTTGATAATCACACATTGAATACATGTATTAAAATACCATGTGTACCCCCTAAATATGTACAATTATTATATATCAGTAAAAAACTTAAAAAAAACCTACCCCAGTAACAATCAAATCTCATTTTGGTTCCAATTTTTAAACTAAGGCAGTTCACAATAATTCTGACAAGGACAAGTGTTTCCCCTTCAAAATGGAAAACTGACCATATAAAAAGAAGACTGCTCAAATGCTTCTATATTTACCATAAAAAATACTTTTTTCAAATATCCTAATAGAAAAATGCTAAATGAACAATAGGAGAATCTGACTTTTGGGTATGAAATCAAATCATTTAAAGCCTATTTGCATAGGTATGCATGTGAATATTAGCACAGATGGAGAGAAAATCAATGATAAGTGTCTTTGAAAATATCTGTCATCATGTAATTTCCATTACTAAATAACTGAATTTCCTCCTTTTTGTACTGTATTTCTTAATACAGAGGTGATACAGAGATTACTGGGCATCTGGACCAAGAGCTCTCACACTGTTGAACCCTGAGGGCAGAGGCTAGTCAGAATTTCAGAGAATACTAAAAACCTTGTGGAAGAAACTGCCTTTCGTTTTCATTTTGATTCCCTGAAACTCCCAAGAATGGTGTCCTGACTGCCAAAAAGAAAGGTAGCTAAGTCTGAAATAAATCTAATTCAGAATTGTTTTACATTTCTGGAATTCTCATTTCTTTACTATTATTATCTCTCATTTATCTGCCAGCATCTTTTGAATGTTTTGATTTTACATAATTACAAAGCAACACTACTATCCAGGCAGTTTGTTGCAAAACAACTTTCTCCATGGGTCTACACCTACACTCACGCCCCAAGTGGCAGAGCCCTTGCCTCTGACAGCAAGGACCATGAGTGGTTCCTGCAAACTGATAGGCATCACTAGAATGTGTTATAGATACTGAAAAACAAATGAACCAAACCAAACAAAACACCTCTCTTGATGCTGAAACTCCTAGTCTCACCAAGGCTTCTGAGGTTCAAGATAGCTGCCGCTGATCAGAGGAGGCAAAAAGATGCGTTATAGAGAAGAAAAGTCTCACCTCAAAATCTGAAGAGAACGCATACCTCAAGTAAGTAGGGTACTGGAAAAGAGAACACAAAATAAAATGCTGCTCTATTTGCTCTCCATGTGGACATTTAAGGCCAAGGTCCACGGCAAAGAAAATAACTCAGCAAAACCACCCATCATGGTTCTGTTGACCCCCTATTTTCAAGTTTAATTATTTGTTTGAATAGTTTCATGCCTTGATCAGAGATAGCAGTTAAAGTGTCTGTTGAGTGTATTTTCTTATGTGAAATTTAACAGTTTGACTGAAATACCCTTGTGATGTACATGAGCTTTGATTTTTTGACAGCCCTACTGAAAACAGAAATTTTTTGTTCAAGCGAATAATTCTTTCTGGGACTAGAGGAGTACAGAGAAACATAATGAGTTGGCCAGGTTGCTTCCCTTACTGGTAAAGATATGAGGAACATAAATGTAATGAAGAGCTTTAATAAATGTGTTTTGTATCCACTTAGTGCTTCTAGTGTTAACCACCCATCTAATCACAGGGAAGGGGTAAATGAGTAACGGGGATCTCAAAGAAGGAGGAGATAGGAGGGTCAAAACTTTGCTCTTTCCTCATCACTCATGAAAGTCAATAGTATAAAATGATAACTCTTTTTTTAGAGAAATAAGCACTTTCTGTTCCTCAAAATATCAGGTGTTAATATATATTGCATGTTATAGCTTCAGGAAATTATATCTCTCTCTATGGGTCAGCATTGTTTCTCTTTGTTATACCTACTATTGGAGCTTGAAATTATAGAAAAATGGAGGGAAATATATCCCTGTGTCATTGGCCAAACATGTGAGGTGGACTTTGATACATCTAAAAGCTTTGGTTGGTTGAATCTACTGTAATCCACTTGTGCTGGGCAAGTGGGAGCCTTTTTTTTTTCTGAGTCACACATATATAAAAATTTTAAAGCATTTTATCCTACATCATTTCTTGATATAATTGAAAAACCACTGTCCAGTGTATTCAATTTTACCTCCTCATGGCATATAAGCATGATCTTAGTGTGATCTGCTAAAGTCTGTGGTGCCAAGCAACCAATATATATTGTTTGATATAACTGGTAAATTTCCATAATGATGCACTCTCACCCACCCCCATCCCAAGGCATTCAAATTGTTTCCCTATATGGAATCTTCTTACAGTGAGTTCTGGGCTAAAAATAGCATTGCCAAGCTGCAGAAGTCAGGATGAAACAGTTTATGCTGATCCTGTAGTAGATCAACTATTAACAATTACAGATCTGAATTTGGGATGAATCTCCTTATGTATACTATAAATTCCAGACATTGACAGTATGACTGGATCAACATGATCATGGTTTGGGGTGCCTAGTATCTTATGGATATTCAACAGGTATATGCTAATTAATTGGTTGGCAAAGCTTGTGGACCATTTTATGCTTCGACTTCCCTGGGAGATTAGATGTGTGACTGGGCTCTCTGAGACTCGAAGAGCAATGAAGGGAGTTTTCAGGAAATTTCTGCTTCAAAAGCTCTCAGCTTCAGGTCTCCCATAGGCTCTATCTTCCTCAGTGAAAATAACACTGCAAAGAGGCTCTTTCGTTAACACGTTAATTACAGTGAATCATTGTTATGACATGGGAAGGAGCCCGGGAATACTTTAAATATTTTTAAGAAGTCTTTAATCAGATCAACCACCAAGCACTCTAAAGAGGACTTTTGTTGTTGTAGCCTTGCTGATTTTGTGGCCAGGATATAGCAATAGATTTGTTACACACAGGCTTTTTTGTTATAGTATTTACTATACACAATGAAGTTTTACCTTTTCGAATTTCATTTCTGAAAGCTATGACTTTCATTTCCTGGTATCTCATTGACAATTATGAAAGTATTATGGAATGATTCACATCCTCTTTCTATCAGACATTTTTCACCCTTCGTATTATTACAGTCTAAGTTATAATACTTTGGGGTTGTTATTTACATTTGACTCTTCCAAATCTTTATAGGACATTTTTTCTTGGGTAAAAATGAACATCATACCTAATTTTAATTGCTTTTGTTATATGATATGCCAGAATTCCTATACACATCTGAGGTCCTTTTAAAAGGAGGTGTTTATATTATGGCTGCTGGCTATATGAAAAATCCATCCAAGAAATCAATTGAGGTTTTCACAGTAGTTCTATCTCCAGAATTGTCAAAAGTAGTTAGCATCAGATTATCTGATGAATAACTTAATCAGAATGATAGCACAGATGTGTTATCTACTCACACATTCAGCTGGACAAAACATATTAACTGTATTATTCAGGGGCTTGCCAGTTATTAACCTTGGTTACAGCTATTATAATGATCAGAAAATGCTTTCATTTAAAATTTCCCTGTTCAGAAGTCACAATTCCCTTTAAGTGGTGTAATCACTGGAACCAGTGCTGTAGCTTCCAATTTTTTTCTTGTGTCTCAGTCATTCACTTTCTTATGCAATTTAAAAATGTTAACACTTCAGAGGACCCACAAAAGTTTATAATTGGTCTCTGTAACTTATTTAAAATATTCAGTAGGCCTGACAGAAACAATATCATCAGTCTTCATGTTTTATTATACACATCTCTATTAATTATTTCAATAAATATGTGTTAAAAACATACGTTTGCTAGGCTGCTCTATGACTAAGGGGGAAGTAGAGAGAAAACAAATCAGTTACTAATTGATGAGCATAGGATTTTGTAGGCAAACTATTTCAATGCACAGGGTTCATGGGGAAAAATGTTTTGTTGAGCTGTTTTTTTTTTTTTTTCTATCATGTTGTGGATTAACATTATACAAACAAGGAGATAGAGACTAAAAACAATGTCTTCACCAAGACATGAGAATCACCTGGTAATCACATAAAATAGAGCTAAAAAGTCGTATTTGCTCTCTTTCATAAAGCTATTTAGCATTACCAAATATGTTGCTAGAGCAATTTCCAAATGTTCACTGTAGGTTATGTATTTAAAACTTAGAATTATTTTAGGAATTCCAAAATAACTAGTGCCGTTATAGCAACAGAGCAATGAATATAGCATTACATTTTTCCATTTGTCTTTCTTGTATGTGTGTGTGCATGTGTGTATGTGTGTGTCTGTATGTGTGTGTAAATCCCCTTACATCTGGCTTTACTTGCTAAAATTCCTCTTAGTCCTTCTTGCCAATTATTTTATTGTTTAGCTTCAAGAGTCTGGCTTTTTCCCACAAATATGAATTTAGGTTCAGAGTTAAAATCATGAAATACTCTGTTAAATATGTGCTCCATGACCTCTAATTTGGATTTTTTTTTTCAACTTGGCCTCAAAAACAGAATACAGAGCCAGTCACATTCTATTTACCTACAACCAATATTGTCTCCCTGATTTCTCAGAAAGTACCATTCTCAGTCATTCTTACACCTAAAACGCTAGACCATCACCCTGAATACTTTACCCATTTTTGTTATTTTTTCAGAGTCCATAAAGAGAAAATAGTTAACTTTGAAGGTACAAGCAACCAGATTTATGCAATTTCATATGCAAATAATGCCAAGCTAGATTTTCTTCATATTTTAGTGAAACTTACATTAATTGCAAAGAATAATAAACGTGAAATAATCTGTGATGTAGGAAATGTTTTATGGCCTTGAAAATAATGCTGATTTACTTGTGTTTGGAAGTAAAATCTAAGATGAATACTGCTACTTCTGTATATTTTTCACTGCAATAAATTTAAAGACTTTCATCTTAATTAACACCAACTCAATAGCTGGATACCTCTTTAAAACATAAAATCTAGCTCTTTGAGCTAGCAGATCCATTTAATAATAAATAAAATTTGCTTATTTTCTCTGCTTTTTTCCTGTAAAAATTTAACTTTCTATATTTTCCATTTCTAGTGATAGCATTCAGAAATATATGTGTTTGCATAATTACCCATACAAACCATTAGTGTGAACTGAAAACATTCATCAGAAATGTTTAATCCCATAAAATTAAATGATTCATCAAAAAAGTTTATCAAATGTATACTACACACCAAAATTAGGAACCTAAGTTTTGATAGTAAACACTTTTCCAATTTTACATTAAATAAACCAAATTCAACAATTTGTTAATTAACTGACATATACCAATAAGCAAAAGTTTTAATCTGAAGTTAAAATACCTTTGTGCCTATGCTTTTTGATTTTATTTGATAATGATCATTTTCTTCAATATTGGATGTGATACTGCTTGAGTTTATTTTAAATCAATTTCCTTCCATAATTGAGTCCATATCACTTCCCTAAAGAGTTTTCATTATTAAACAAAGCTCTCCATTTTATTCTATTAGATTTTTAAGCCTCTAAAAAGTAACCCTAGAATTTAAATTAGATGTACTTGCTGATATACCATCTAATATAATTCAAACATTTTACATGCTACAAATATTTGCTAGAAGTATATTCATCACTGTAAATTGATCAATGAGTTCATCTAAAGTTTGACATCCTTTCTGTATTAGAATAAGAGCTAAAGATGCAAAGCCATACCATTGAAAATTAGGTCTTCAATTGTCACACATTAAAATCACAGGAAGTAAACAAATCAGCAAAAGTGTAACCCTGCATTTGACAGGTAAACATGCTGAACATCTGAGGCATCTTAACATGAACCAACCCCCTACTCATGGTATGAAATTAAAACATCATAGAATCGATTTTACTGCACCTAAACAATGCAAACAACCTTTCCATTAATTGTATTTAAGCCCAGTGACTAGAATGCTGAATCCAGAAATTGCTGCCAGATCATATTTTTTATGACTTTTTTTTTTTTTTGGAAATACATGTTAATTTTTTCTTTTCTTCTTCTTTTTTTTTTTTTTTGAGATGGAGTCTCGCTCTGTTGCCCAGGCTGGAGTGTAGTGGCGCAATCTTGGCTCACTGCAAGCTCCACCTCCCGGGTTCATGCCATTCTCCTGCCTCAGCCTCCCCAGTAGCTGGGACTACATTCTCCTGCCTCAGCCTCCCCAGTAGCTGCCACCAAGCCCGGCTAATTTTTTGTATTATTTTTTTTTTTTTTCAGTAGCAATGAGGTTTCACCGTGTTAGCCAGGATGGTCTCGATCTCCTGACCTGGTGATCCGCCCACCTCGGCCTCCCAAAGTGCTGGGATTACAGGCGTGAGCCACTGTGCCCAGCCATGTTAATTTTTTTCTACCTCAGTTTAGCTATCAGTAAACTTATATGACATATCTGGGAATCACTGGTTATTTCTCAATTTATGGACTAATTATTTTACTTTTCTAAAGAGGTTTGGGATTGCTGAAAACATAGTATTAAAAACTGGGCTCTTAGGACTAGGATATTTACATGGTCTCAAAGTGTCTTCCAGTGGATTATTTACTAGTTGAAACACACACAGACACACACACACACACAAACCCAGAAAACCAAGAGTTATACAGGGGAAAATCAGATAACACCTTGATTTTATCATCAAAATTAACATCCAATGAGGGGCAAACGGATATTGCATACCTCCAGATGTGATACCCTAAGAAGGACATACTATCACCTCTGCAGTACTCTGGCTAAAATGCTTAATCTCAATTGAATTAAGAAAAACCATCAAGCAAACCCAAAATTGTGAATGCTTATTTTAAAATTAGAAAGTGGACTCTTGTCTTCAAAAATTCTAATGTCATAAAACACAAAGAAAATCTCTGGAAATGTTCTAGATTAAAAGAGACTAAGAAGACATGCCAATGCTGTAACTGACCCTAGACTGGATTCTCTACTGAAGGAAAAAATGAGCACATTTTTCACTTAAAAAATTGGAATATGGACAGTAGATTAGCTAAAGTATTGTATTAATGTTACATTTACTGCAGTTCATTACTGTCAGTATATAAGAGTATATAATCTTAGGTAATAGGTGTAAAGTGCCAGGGTACATACTCTCAAATGGCTTAGAAAACTGTGTGTGTGTGTGGGCAAGAAAGAACAAATGATAAAGCAAATGGAGCAAAATGAATTGGAGGATAGGATATATGGAGTCATTTGTACTAGTGTTATTCTTGTGAACTTTCTATAAGTTTGAAGTTGTTTCCAAATAAAAAAATTTTAAGCAAAGGAACTAAAATCGGACTATAAGTACATATTTTCTTTCCCTTTTGAAGACCACAAAGCCAGTCAGTAAATATGTATTGAGAAAACAACAGCATGCATTAATCAAGGCACTGGGGATAGAGTAGTGTATAAGAAAAATGGAATATATGCTGTGAACATGTTAAATTCTAGTTGGGGAAGACAAACACACAAAATAATAATTTTAAATAGTGATAATGCCTTGAAGAAGATAAATGTGGATAATACAGACAGTGAATGTACTGCTTTAGTTAAGGTGGTCAGAGATGGCCTTTCTAAAGAATGTCATTCCATTTGAGACGTGAATAAAGAAGGAAGCAGCTATGCAGGTATTTGGGGAAACAATCCAAATGTCCATCAACTGACAATGAATAAACCAATGTAGGAATATACAATGGAATATTACTCAGCCATCAGGTGGAATGAAGTACTGATACATGCTACAACATGTAAGAGTCTTTTAAACTTTATGCTAAGTGAAAGGAGACAGTCATAAAAGGCCATATATTGTATTCCTTTTGTATGAAATGTTCCAAATAGGCAAATCCATAGAGAGACAAAGTAAATTAGTGCTTGCCTGAGACTGGGGAAAGGGATAAGGTGTGTCTACTAATTGGTATAATTTCTTCATTTAGCGTGATAAAAATATTTCTAGAATTACACAGTGGTGATGGTTGGACAGCCTTGTGAAATATACTAAAAACAACTGAATTGTACAGACTTTAAATGGATGAATTTAAGATCTGTGAACTATATCTCATTCAAGCTGTTTAACAAAAGGAGGTAATAGATAATGGAAAAGTGGTCAATAGCCTGGAATATGAAAAGGTCCAAGAGTATGGCCATGAGATTGATAAGGCTGAGGAATAGAAAAATATCCTTACAGCTAAAAAAGGTCACAGAACTTGAGACCAGTTTTGTTGGATGAGTCATCTTCAGGGATTCTGAAGTTACCAAGAATGTTAACATATGACTGACAAACTCAATGTTAGTGTCTTTGAGAACAAGGAAAATGACAAAACACTTACTAATTGAATTATGTGTAGCAAAAGCTGCATCTTGGGCTGCCATCTCGGGCTTTTCTCTGTTCATCAGCAAAAGCATTCTAAGAATATTTATGCATGTATTCATACATCACACACCTCAGTAATCAAATGCATCTCTCTAAATGTAACGTGTTTAGAGGCATGGTCAAATGAATTTTTCCATTTAATATTTATATTTCTCATATTTAGTTTGTTTAAAACAGTAATTCTTCACTGATTTTACAATGGTCAAAAATTTGCAATATATGTTGAAAAATTATAAAATTTTAAAAACCAAGCTAAATGCATTAAATATAATCTAAATATTAACTTAGGCATAGAACATTCTTAAAAGAAAGCAAATCTAAGTTGTCAAAGAATAAAACAAGTGAAGCTAAGGTGTCACACCTGCTAAGGGGCTGGTCTTGTTTCATTTGTCACTATTTCTGGTAGTGACTCCTTCAAAGGAGATTGCATTATGAGATGTTGTGAGTGATACGTAAGAAAGAACAACTCTATGTAATGAGAGAAGAAACGGTAAATTTAAGGTCTGTGAAAAATAATCCAGTAGAGAAGAAAAATATGTCCCCTTAGTTCAGATTGCAATCTGACTGAGCCGTTGGGATCAGTAACACAAGCTGTCTCATTCCCATGGCATCAAGCTGACTCTCAGAAAGAGGACGGCTTTCTGGTCTTGCATCTAGTTTGCTATGGTAGTCCCAGGACTAGAAAACATGACAGTAAAATCACTCCTACAAGTTTTCCCTGGAAATTCATGAATGAAAAAGGCTTGTCAAAGGATTTCTACTTGTCTATACATTTTGTCTGCCCCAACCTCAACCCAAGCAATACTGTGTATTGTGAAAAAGGAAAACTAGATTTTTTTGAAAGGTAAGTAATTATATGGGTAGAACTGCTGCTAATGAGTTCTAGAACATTCCAAAATAAAAATAATAATAATGCTTTTGGTTTAACTTTGAGTTTTTGCTATCCTCTTTCTAGTATCTGTTATTTCTTATTAAAGTAGACATAGAACGGGAATTTTTTTCTATATTTAAGACACTTGACTTTCTATAGTTAATGATTATTTCAAGCAGTTTTAAAACATTTATTACAAATAGCTTTATGTTATTAAATATTCATACTGTGAAGTTTTGAGGAACTCTCAAAAGCTTGTGTACAACTCCTTATTATTGCTAAAGAAAACCAAAGGTAAGAACAAAATTATCTCTGCACAACAAATAACAACTTCCTTGCAGTCCCAGAAAGACTCAGCATATATCACGGACAAAAGTAAATATGTTATGAAATAATGGCTAATTATGATTCTCTGTGCCACAGATGGTTTTGTACTGCCACTGGAGCCTACATCAAGTCTGTCCCCCATGGCAACAAGAAAAAACAAGGGGGGGGGGAAGGGAGGGTGCAGTGCAAGAATTCCGAGATTAATCATGGAAAGTAAATTGCTATCTCTGTAACAATAACAATGTGGAGGTGTTGTTTCTTTATTTAATGGACAAAAGGGAGAATATAAAGGGCAAAAACTGTAAAGTTGAATTCTCCCCCCCCAAAATTGAGGGATATAGAAGTAGAAATGCAAAAGAAGGTAGAATAAAGAAAAAGAGATAAAATAAGAACGCTCTTCCAGGGATCAGCATTTTCCATCATCTCAAGAAATATCCCTTCAAAAATGTAAAGGCAATTTGCTTGCAAGAACAGAAAAACATTGGTATCAGGAATTTGGAACAAATGATTAAGTGCATATAAACTCATGGTTTCTGACTTCAGTGACGTGTCCTCAGTGCCTCAGTGCTATTCAACAATCATTTTTCTTAAGCTCAGATCAGTGGTTTTCATAAGCAGTAGCTGGTGAGCTTTCGAAAATATTCATGCACAGATCCCACCCTTGGATATTCTGATATAATTGGTCCAAGTGTAACACAAAGAATGGAATTTTTTAAGTTCTCCAGGTAATTCTGATGGGTACCTAAGGCTGAGAATCATTATCTGATTAGGGGTCAGCAAACTTTCTGGGAGGTAAAGGGGACAAGTTATTTGGTAAATAATTTAGGCTTTGTGGGCCATAAGGGCTCTATTGCAACTATTCAACTCTGCTGTTGCAGTGCAAAAGCAGCCATAGACAATAAGTAAATGAATGGGTGTGGCTGTGTTCCAATAAAACTTTATTTTCATAAACAGGTAGTGGGCTGGATTTGACCCATGGCCTTAGCTTACCTACTCCTGTTTCCATTCCCCTTGCCCAAAACAGTTGTTCCCACCCCTGTTTACCTATGGTTACCCCCATACCTTTGACTTTCAGTAGGTGACCTCTTATTCTACTTTAATGGAAAAATGCAGATCATCTGGTAGAAAATTCTTCTACTTCGTTGTCTATTACTTGTAGACTCAGTAAACCTATGTCTGCATCTGTCCTCATCTCTTTGTCTCCTATTAGAGATTCAGTGTCCCTTTTTTTCAAGATGAATGTAATTCTTTCACTTATACTTAATTCCATCACCCTTCCATCTCTTCTACAGCTCCACTCCATAAAGAATACCATTTCTTATGTCTGTAATCACTCCCTTTCTATTTGTTCATTTCCTATACTTAACAAATATGTTCAAGTGACATCCTTAACCAAAGAATCCTCAGTCTTCCTCAACCCTGTGTTCTGCCCTAAATACACACCCACCCTTCCCTTCCCTTAGAAATTCTATACCTGTTGCCTCTACTTCCTCTCATCCCATTTACTCCTCAAGCCACTAGAATCTGGCTTCTGTTCCCAATATTCCACTGAAACTGCTTTTGTTAAGATCACCCACAACATATGAAACATTTCACATTGCTGACTCTTCTTAAAACTCCTTCCCCATTTAGCTTTTGCAATACCATTATATCTGCCATAATTAGTTATTCTTCCTCTGC
Source organism: Nomascus leucogenys (assembly GCF_006542625.1). Classification (NCBI taxonomy): domain Eukaryota; kingdom Metazoa; phylum Chordata; class Mammalia; order Primates; family Hylobatidae; genus Nomascus; species Nomascus leucogenys. Next base: position 124,230,583 of record NC_044406.1, read on the forward strand.
TGGTCACTTTCATGCTGCTATTTTCTAATATTATTTGACAAGCTCTCTCCTCTTCTTATGCTACATATTTTCATAACTATTTCCACGGCATAGACTGCTACCTACATGTGATAACTCCCGAGTTTTATTTCTAGTTCATGTCCCTTTCTCAAGTGCTAGGTTCATATTTTCAAATATCCCTTGAAAGCTATACTCAGGTATCTTCCTCAAATCTGCTTTTTCCCGCTTTATTCCCATTTGGTTAATAGCTTCACCATCAGCCCAAATGCCAGAGGCAAAATTCCCCCTCTCCCTCATGATGCCTGATAATCCACTGAGCATTTCTGTGAAGATTTATTTTTTTTTAATTCTCTACCTGAAGACATCTCATTCTCATCTGTGCAGTGAATGGCAACCATACATGTTTAACCATGTATGGTGTTCCTGCTTTCCTTCCAAATCCAATCAGCCACCAAATCCTGATGATTCTACCTCTAAAATATCTCAGCAATCCATCTCCTTTTAGCCATTCCCACTGCAATTGCTTTTTAAGCAGACTGTAGCCATCCCTCATCAATTTTTTTTTAACTTGCCCACATCAGTAGCCCCTTACCTCCTTTGCTTACTTTTGCTTTCTCTTTAGGTCACTGTCCTGTTCTGTCTTCTCTTTGCTAAGAGGCACTTTGCAAAATTGCATATAGTATTTCTGTAGTAGAAGTGCCATGGTTTTATGCAAGGGAAGAGTGATCCTTCCTCTTTGGTTGCTGTCTCTTCTTGATGAACCATGATATTTCATTAAGCTTTTGATCTCAGCAATATAAGTTGCTGAAGTTATTACGATAGAACTCCATCCTAAGTAATCTGGGCACTGCACTTTAAATAAGACGACAACAAAATGAAGTGCCCACTGAGGATGGTGATCAACTTGGTGAACGGATTCCCAGCCACAATTAATAAGGAGTAATTGGAAGAACTGGAAAATTAATTCTAAAGAGGATTCTGATTTATTTCCTGGACAGACTAATTTGGATATTCTTTCCATATATGAACTCTAGGATCATCAAGCAGGCATATTTCCTCCTTAACAAAAACACGGTTCCTTTTCTCTAATAGAAACACTTACTTAAGGCTTCTTTTTTCTTAATAGGAAATACATACAAGGTGTGCCACATTTGGGTGTATATTGGCCCACCCATCATGGAAAGGAAGTTCATCAATCTATAGTCCTCATTTCCCTGGGAAGCCTTTCTAGAAATGAGCTCACATTGACATTTACCAGTTTGCTGGAATAATGATTAATTTGAATGGTAGGCTGTGCATTTTCAGTATTGGTTCCTTAAGTGTAATGCTGAATGCCCTAATTTTCTTGAGTGGGGGCACCTGACATATAACCCAAGTTAAATAATTTTCCACATTCTTACTTAAATATTATTTCCAAAGTACGTTCTTCAATTGTGATGTTGCAAAATTTATATTTAGTCAGCTTTTCTCATCAGGGCACCATAACGGTGACTGCAACCCATTGAAATTCTGGATGATTTATCAGTAATTATTTCATATGATATCTGGCATGTGCTTTCTCAAAAGTATGCCCAGTGTATTCCGTTTTCTTATCATGCCTTCACAATATTTTCAGAAAGCGTCTATTTTATTAAAAAACCTACCTTTGTATCTGGTCCTGTTGAGGCAGTCTGTTGATCTAAAGGAAATTACTTAAAATCCTTCATTATTAAATTATCTTACCTTAGTACACAAATCTAAAATAAAATCCCCTTTCCTATCTTTTATAGTAGCACTCTAGTAATAAAGTGACGTATTTCATGAACTTTGCGATAAAATCACATTTTTCATTTAGTAAAAAGAGCAAACCCCCATATTTATTAAGCAACCAGACCGCTGAAATTGCCTGATAGGAAAACTGATAGTGACCAGGGTTTGAGGTATATGCTGATAATTATCTTTTTTTCATAATCTTTTATCATAATATGAAACAAACTACCTGATTTACCATATAAACAGGCCCTCTGTGGCCTTACTCTATTCCCACCTCTTTCCCATCTTGGCCTCTGCAAAACAGGGTTATGATATGGTTTCCACCATATCTGCCAAGAGTCTTCCTGCACACCTGGCTTTGAAAGAAATTCAGGAAACAGGCGAGCAAGAGTGGTTAAAGGTAGTGTTTCACTTGAAGTTTGAGGAACAGATTTCTATAGTCATACTAACAACCTGCTTCAAGACTTGCTAGTAAGAAGTTCGACAAGCAATTTTCTCCATTTTAAACATTCTTTTCCTTTATTAAAATACATGAATTCAAAACAAAGATTTAAAAAATATTCATACATTATGCTGGGCACGGTGGCTCACGCTTGTAATCCCAGCAACTTGGGAGGCCATGGCAGGCAGATCATTTGAGACCAGGAGTTCGAGACTAGCCTGGCCAACATGGTGAAACCCATCTCTGCTAAAAATATGGAGTGTCACCACAGCACTCCAGCCTGGGCCACAGAGCAAGACTCTCTCTTAAATTAATTAATTAAGTTAAATTAAAAATTCATATATTAAATAGTCTCCTATAATCTGAAACTAGATCTGCCAATAAGAATAAAATCTTAACCCCAATACTGTACCATTTTGCTTATATCTAAATGTTAACTTTTTTTAAAGTTTAATTTGGCCCCATGTTCCATATTGAATTGTAGTCTACACTGTTTATACATTCATATGAGAAAAAGTTCCATTTTTCATTCTGTTCACTCCAAAGTGACAAGAAAAAGACAAGCAGGAATTTATAGGTAAGGAAAGGTTAAATAGTGCTTATATTTAAAGCAGAAGCAATCAGGAATCCTGTTCAATTAAACTGAAGATAAGAAATAGAACTCTAGAAACCCTTCAAGAACTAGTTTTCATGTCCTCGAGTTGATCTGAGGGAGAGATCTCATTATGTTTTTTTATGAGTAAACCTGGATAAATATATGTTCAACTGAGTTATAGAAATGACTTTGTTTCCCACAGCTGCAAAGCAAGGCAGCAAGACAGACCATTATATGCTACATAAAATGACCCAAATGACACTGTATTAAAAAATGTTCAGTGAGTCTTTGATTATATACTAAAATGCTTGCTTCAAACAATTGATTAGTAATAGATACATTTTTCACAGAAAGTTAATCTGTCCTTTCAATGAAATATTTCCATCAACATTCTTCTCCTCATCACAGAAATCTGTAATGATAACACATATAAAGCACATTTTCTTTCATATTGGATGAAAACTAGAATAGTCAAAACATGCACACAGTCAAAGGCTTACCGAGGTGTACAAGTATCCCTCACTGTTCATTGCCAAGTACAGCTTGGTTTGAACTCCTTGGATAGCCACCACTCGCAGACCCACAGGGATGAGGTTAAACAGAGCTGAAATTAACAAAGAAAATGAAAGCAATGTTACAATTCTGAATTTCAGAACTTTTCAGTGTTTCCAGCAGGACTGTCTGGTCTTGCAAAAGTAGTGTGTAGTTGGTGAGGGTATGCATATATGTCTGTTTATGTATACATGCATACACATACAGACCCCCCACAAACACACCCACACATACCCCGAGGCAGACAGATAGGTCTCATTCTACCTTTTAGTGTATTTAATTTCATGGTTGCAGCCAGATGACTGGAGCTGTAACTACATATTATTTAACAGCCTGGAGAAAATGGAAGGCTTTGGTCACAATTTCATGGTTTTTACAGTGTTGGAGGTGGGGAATCTTGATGTTTCTGGAAAGATACAGTCCCAAGAATTGTTCTGTACATTAAATAGCATCATTCTCAACAAATTAAGGTTTTAAACTGCTCCCCAAGATAACTGCTGAAATTCTCACAGTCATATCTAAAATCTACCTGTTGGGTAGAGTCCTAGACTTTCAGAAGAGTCCAATGCCCTCATCTAAATTATCTGTTACTCCATATACAAGAACTCCAAAATAAATTCAGGTCCTGTAAAAAGAAAAAGTCATTTTGTAGTCCTATGTTTCCAGAGTGGTATTTCCTTTTTTTATTTTTTGAGATGGAGTCTCGCTCTTGTTTCCCAGGCTGGAGTGCAATGGCGCGATCTCGGCTCACCACAACCTCCACCTCCTGGGTTCAAGTGATTCTCCTGTCTTAGCCTCCCTAGTGGCTGGGATTACAAGCATGTGCCACCACGCCCGGCTAATTTTGTATTTTTAGTAGAAACGGGGTTTCTCCATGTTGGTCAGGCTGGTCTCGAACTCCTGACCTCAGGTCATCTGCCTGCCTCGGCCTCCCAAAGTGCTGGGATTACAGGCGTGAGCCACCATGCCTGGCTTCAGAGTAGTATTTCTTAAAGGACCAACATTTTCCAAGATTAGAGTTGGGAGGGCTCCTAGCTTTTAGTCTCGAAGAACAAAGGACATAGGAATAAAAATAATGGACTTGAAAGAGGTTTATTATTTTATTATTATTATTTTAGCAAAATAGTTGCAAGTGGGCAGCCAGTTGGTGCCAGTGAGGACTTCATTTCTCCATTTGAAGATCTGACTGCGTGAAACTTACACCCAGGCTTTCCTCACAACCACACACCACTCACTGGAGACAACTAGTGGGTGTCCTCCCACTACCAGCTGTCTACTCCCTCCCACACTGTGAATAAAAATAAAACAGTACATTTTTAAAACGTAGTGCTTGCCACACACATCTTTTGAAAATAGCCTGTGCACCTTTCTCTCAGGAGTCGTAGACCAATGTTGATGATTTTGCCTTGTTTTGTAAGTTTATTGAGGATAATAAATCAGTCTGTTATGGTTTCTGTGAACAAGAATGTAAAGGAGTCACCCTGTGGGTAAGAATAGTTTTTCTGGGATCGTTTATCTCTGTGCATATACATTCTGCTGCAGTAGGTGGGGTAATATGGATGAGAAATACTAATGAAGAACTAAATATTCCTTGGTGAGCCTACAACGTATCGTTCCTTTAAAACCAGGGTGTTACCAAAGAGGAGCTAGGACATATTGTACAGTTCAAAAGACAAGTGTTCCTACCACATGCCACTGATGGCACTTCATTCAATACTCATCAAATTAAAAGCTGTGCCCTTCTGTTATGTGAGGTAAAGGAATGTAATTGCACAGATTGCAAGCCAAGATCTCATGCTATATTTGACAATGCAATACACAGGCAAGAAGTCTGACATCTCTGAGCATGTCATGTGTTTGTCATATGCCTTTCTGTTGACAATGTCTTGTTCACAGCAGGTGTTCAACACCCATTTGTGGATTGATAGCAATCTGTATGGTGAAAATATGATACTATGTTTTTGAGAAGTAAGAGACCACAATCCCATTTATATAAAAGCTCATACTTGAAAAATTCTGAGATCTAAAAAACTAAACCGAAACTTCCAATATGGGGTTGGTTTAAAAGCAGTATCACTACATACCACTTGACAACTATAATATCAGTATATGTTTGACACCTAGTTCAGTCATAGTAATAAATGACAGAGAATGAGAAATGAAATTCAGAATTATTTATAGAACTTCTTTTTTTTAAATAACATTCTGAACTTTCTTAGTTCTCTTAATGCAGCTTATAACTAGTACAAGAAAGAAACAGAGAGAGATTAAAAAAAACTGATTTGATTTTCACCATGTTCTCTAATCACTCTGACTCAGGTTTTAATGAGCAATGAAATGTCTAAATTTCAAACATCAGACAACAGAAGGAGGAAGAGAAGAAAAAAACATCAGCAATACATTCCTGTGATTATTTAATCTTGAATAATGGTATTAACTATATAGCAAAACTATGTACTTTTCACTATGCACTTTAAATTTCCATGAAGCCTGATTAAAAAACAAAAAACAACACCCCAAAATAAAAACTTGACGAGAGTAGCGAATCTAGAGATTGACTGATCATACTACCGCGATCTTTTCATTTCTTTAAACATTCAAGATAGATCATAAACTGGGTTGGTTTAAAATATGTCTAAAGGGACAGTCTGCCCAGATAAAAATGCAAAGAAATTATATCAGGGGTGAGCTTAAACCAAATAAATATCTTCCTGTGTGCTTTTGTTTCTCTATATCTGGTACCTTTCCTCATGGATTTATTATTTTGATCAGGATAAAAATACTATAAATATGAGAAGAAAACAGTTGACTTCATTTATGTATTTAAAACACATTCATTAAATACCTAAAATCTCTTCTTCCATTTCAGTGAAAGTTTTGAAGAAGCTTTTAAAACATAAATGTGCCTGTGTTTCTTGTTTGTTCTCTGTTATGTCTGCATAAAAACAACTTCTATTTGATGGGCCACTTCATCAGAGCCATGCACCTAGTTGGCACCCAGTGTTTGCTGAAGGCAACACTGAAGCCATGCTTCTTCATCAGTTGGCCAAGGTCAATTTCTCAAAAGAGAATAATTAATAAAAGTATATGTTAATGTAGGTTGGAAAGGCAACATGTTGAACTGATAATGCTACCGTGAGTTTGAAGAGAAAGGGAAAACTAGTCTTTTAAAATGTCCTTCCTTGCACCCAGGGCAGATATAATAAAACTACTTCCATGGAATGCCTATCATCTTTTCCTTTCCAAGGGAAAATACATAATTTATAATGGCTGATTTCCTCATGATGAGATTTTATTGAACTGACATTTATCATTGTAATAAATCTACATAAGGCAAGGTTAAATGCATAATATCAAACATATGTTTTCAGAAATGGATATATCTGGATAAATGTGAACTGATTTATCATGACATTGCTTACTATGTCTGAATAAAAATAACGCAATTCAATCAAACTAAATGAGAAAATATGCTGAAAATAATGAAGGTTAATAAAAATAAGAGTAAGAAAAATATAAACATAGTATCACGAATACATATTAGGGAAATATTATATACATGAGTGATAGTTGAAAAAAACAACTTGTATTCTCGTTATGCACATTTAAAATAATTAAACAATACCAATAAAATGGCTTGGTTTTAAGGAAAAAAAGAATAAATTTGGATGGCTGGCCTTCATGATATACCAGTTTAATCATTAAACCTTCTTGTTTCATGGTGGCTTATGCCCCACAATATCCTCAATGGCAAAGCTAAGCCAACTCACTAGTTTCTGGTCACTCTTAACATCAGGAGCAGATCCAAGCTCTACTGACTTGCTATTTCTATTGAGATACTTTCCATTTGTATGCATCATGTTATGACAATACTTACCTTTAGTTGACTTACCTCTCTATTTTAATCTGCCTAAATACAGATTCCTGTTATCAGACTATGTTCTTTAATGGTCTTTCAATATCATTAGTAGTATACAGAAATGCCATGCATATCAGTCAGTTATAAGACAACCAAAGGCAGAAGCTATGCATATGTAGGAACTGAAGAGTAAAACCTACTGTATGATTTGAAGCTCCACAGTAAGAAATGGAGCCTTGATACATGTGTGTGTGGTGTGTATGTGTATCTCTTAAAATGATTACTTAGAATGTGATCTTGATGAATTTGGTATATTGCTGTTAATAGGACACAGAACATGAATTATCTATTATTTTTTTATTTCTTTTCAGGAAACACATGTGAACACCAGACCCAAAATATTTCTTCTCTGATTTGTACCCGGAGACGTTAAAAAGGGGAAAGAAACGTGACTGGACAGGCTTACTGGCAGCTAATCATGAACTTCCCTTCAATAATGCTCAACGGACCCATTTTCCTGAGGCACTCTGGAAAGCAGGGCAGCTTACATCCCCTAATTCCTTCCCCAAATATTAATTTGCACAATAACTTATGGGAATGTTTTATTGCAGATGATCACTATGCACTAATGTCTGTTATTTGATTACAGTAAAGCCCTCTAGTTACACTTGCCTAATAGTTTCAAATAGAAGACTATGCATAAAAGAACAACTAGGATTCACTATAAAACTTTAATATCACAACAGTGACATAGAACTTTTGCAAAACAGTGAAGAATCATTGAGTATGAGGTTTTTTCATCCTCCATACCAACAAAGCTTTCTTCGATGGTAATTAAAAGTGACCTCCTCTTGAGGTTATAGATCAGCCATCAGCCCACGAAGCATTCCTAAAAGGTGGGAATTCTTTACACTTATTGAGACCCTCGTCAATGGCATTGCTGTAGTCATATATCTCTTAAAAAGCTGCAGAGTATACTGCTTAGCATTCAGATCTACTTTCCTTGGCTATTTTCTCAGCTGACAATTGGAATATTAATGCGAAATTATCAAAGGGTTTGAGAGAAATTCAGTAGAAATTAGAGAAAACAAAAAAACATTGTGAGAACTAAGTGTTTTAGCCTTGTGGAACATTTAATAAGTCTCCAGAAATCTGTAAATTGCAAGAAAACATCAATTATCATTGAAGAGAAGCCTGCACTATTTGTGCGTTTATACTTTTATTACTCTTAATAAATAAAACATGTAATTAAAGGTTACGTAACATCTTGGAATCACCTTCTTTCAGTAATTAGAAATAAAACCTAATTATTTTTTATGTGTTTCTTTTTTAGGCTCACCATTATAGTCTCCAATTTGGTCTTAAACCATGGTTAAAAAGAACTAAAAGAAATCCCTTTACCCACCTGTGGAGGTATCTCAATGTTAAAATTCCACTAGTCTCAGAGTTATCAGTGTGTGTGTGGAGCAGGGAGCAGAAGTGAAAGCTTGTAATGATGAATTTTCATGGTATGAAACCACTCCTCTCTCTTGGGTTAAGACCGGTTCTTAAGAGTAGAGATAAACATGCTATTTCTGGATCAGTGTGTGGGTGAGTAAATTTTCTGTGGGAAAAAAGTAATAAAATCCAAAGGATAGCCATAAATCTATCTAGATTTCCATGGAGATGACATTTGGATTATTCTTCAGATGGTGTCAACATTATTTGCCCTAGTTTACTATCTTAGATAGACTCATATTCAACTTCCTTTAGGTTAACCTGTGTAAACACGATTACGTAGTGTGAAGATATTTTGCATTTAATTCAGGATTTAGGAAAGCGTATTTATTTTTAAAATAAATAAAAACAGAATGTTAACAACATGCTGGCATATACTATTTATTTTGCAGTCACTTACTGTAAGTGCTGTCCTCATCTTTGGTGCCATCAATGGTTCCATCCGCCTGCAGCTGCAAGTGGTAGCCTTGTCGGCTGTATAGCTTGGTAACTATACCCTTAAGCTGAGGCTCTGCAAAGAGAACAATGATTTTGATCAATTGATAAATTGTGCCTATGTAGTTGAAAAGACTCGGAATTTCAATTTCTAATTTCATTTGCAAATCTTAATGGAAAAAGTCAAACTACACTTTTAAAGTGTCTGGAAGAAAGAAAACAAACTCCGAGTTTCAGAATAAATTTTCAAACTAAAGAAACATTTTATGTCTACCTGGAAACATTGGTAAAGCTTCTGAAAGTGTCTATAGTTTCTGATAACCTGTCCTTTGGTTTACAGAGTGGAACTCTATCTCATTGAGTATTTGTAATGGGTTGGCAAATGGCTATTCTGCCTTTTGAAATTGTGCTACTTTTCATGTGAAAGGAAAAGGAGAAATACAAAGATAATTCAGAGTTGTTTGCCAACCGACCAAGGACCAAAAACCCACTAGCAAAGATTTCCTTCAGAATGACCACAATTTGAATAAATAATCTCCTTTATTCTAAGAAGGTAGAAAATGCATAAATAACGTGGAACCCCATTAAGGAAACCGTATTTGGAAAATTGAGCCTTTTATACCAAAAAAGGGAGGAGGGAGATACAACCACCATTAACATATCTTGTCATATTAATTAACATTAGTGAAAAATGTGTGTGAAAAGAGCAGGGTTTTTGTTGGTAGGAAGGAAAAATATCAGTGCATACTAATTTTTCAAATTTCATATCAGAAGTATGATCATCAAAAATGAGTTCTTAATTAAAATGATTTTCAATTATGAATAACCATAGACTAATCAAGTGTCTAATTTACCAATAACAGCCATGTTATCCAAAATTTTCTTTTACTGAATATAGACACCTGCGCTGAAATAATATTTATGTGATTATTCGAGCCACATAAGCATGCTTTGCAACCATTTAAGCCTTTTTGAAACAAGCCTAATTTACAGTTAATGCATTAAAAACTTTGTGCAAACAGAAAACGTTATGTCTGCTTTTCCATCCCAGGGTGTAGCACACATAAATGGAGAAAATAACAGATCGGTGAGTCTTTTTTTTGGTAATATTTATCTAGTAAAAGGTATAAAAGAGTGTAAAAGATTCATTTGGTTGAGAATGGCAAAAAAACTGCATGCTCGCTTGAAGGGTCTACCTTGACGCAACCTGACACCTAGAGCTGAATTTCCAGTCGCTGGAATATCGCGCTACTCTTACCCCTGAAAATGTTCAAAAGCACCACAATCTGGGAATGAGTGAGTTTAAATTCCCTCTTCAACACCGCATTTTAGTAGCATGTAACCAATTATACTAGTCTAACCAAATCTCTCAGCTCTTTGCAGCAAGGTTCTAGAAATCCCCCCTCCCCCCGCCCCAGCAAACATTTCGAAGCTGCACCACAAGTCGAGTCTGTCCCAAAAAGCTTAAAAGTAATCAAAGAAACGCAATGCCTAGACAGCAGAAGCCCACATCCCTCGGAGGTGGAAGCTGGAGGGGAAGGGTCTGAGGCAGAGATAAAGGCAAGAGAGGGATTCCCCAGGCTCTCCTGGGGCGGGAGGATGGTGTCTGCCCAGTTCTGCGCCTGCAATTTCCACGCCATACATATCATAGCCATGTCTGGGTCACGCCTGCCCAGAGCCCACCGGGCATGCATATATGTGACATGTCCGAAGCTGAGGGCAAGCCTCCCAGGGCAGAGTATGCCCCCAGGCTCTGCGCCTGTCCCAGGGCAGTTGCAATGCAGCAAGCGTGTTACTGTTACGGAGGCAAGAAAGCCATCACCTTCCCACGCACGCACACAGGCTAGGTGGCCTCTTCTGCACAAGATGGGCCACCAACAAACTCACCTATGCTACATACCTGCTCCCCACCGCCCCCACCTCACTCGTAAAGTATGGGGAAAAGAAAGCAAAAACCCTTTCCGACCTGGTCTTCTTCTGCGCCTCTTCTTGGAGCCGAAGAGTTTGACCCGGGAAAAGACATTTAACTTGTTTTTGTCGCAGCTGGTCTTGCCTTTGCTGGGGCTGCTGACACACTTGCAGGCGTTGGATTTCTCGCGCTCGCGGGCTTGCCTCTTCTGACGGATGAGCGAGCTGGCGATAGCCGCCGCCATGGCCACGACGCCCACCACCACCGCTTCTTTTGCTGCCCCTCTCTGGGTTCGCCTCCTCCTCCTTCTCCTCCGCTGCTCGTCCGCTGTCTCGCGACTTCGCCGCTTTGGTCTCCTTAGCCTGCGTTTGCCCGGGCTTCTCCGCACTCGGGCTTCAGCCAAGGAGGGGGCTCAGCATGCCGTCCAAGCTCCTCCGGCGGCGGTCCGGCTCCCGCGCGGGCTGCTGGCTGCCTGGGTCGGAGTCGACGCCACAGCCCCGGGCCGGGATCGCGGGCGAGACTGGCAGGCGGAGGCAGAACTGCGCGACTGCGTGCGGTCGGCCCCTGCGCCCGGCGGACACTGTGCAAGTCCAAGTGGCTCGGGTCGGAGTTTCGCGGCACCCCCCGCCCTGTGCCGCGCGGAGGGGGCCAGAGGAGGGAGGCGGGCGGAGGGAGTGAGCGCGGGCGGGAGAGAGGCCGGGAGCTCGGGCGGCCGGAGGGAGGAGGGAGGAGGCAGCGCGCGGGGGAGCGCGCCCTCGCCCTGGCCCCTCCGAGTCTTCGACTAGTCCTTGCAACTTCTTGGCGTGATAATCGGGAAAAGTTGGCCCGTGCCAGGTTTCCGACAGGGATCAAACAGGTAATGGCCTCGCATCTTCGCTGTTGCTGCTGCTCTGGGCGCGGCACAGTCGCAGCACAGGAATTCAGCCGCCGCAGGCACCCTCCGGAACAGCGCGACAGCCTCCTAGCAGCCCCCTCCCGCGACGGCCCCTCCCTCCCGGGGCTGAGCCCGTAGGCTCGGAGCCGCAGGCCGCCCCTCCCACCCCCACCCCCACCCCCACCCTCCAAGTCCCCGGCCGTTCCGGCTAACACCTGTAGGGGCTTCCGCACTGCCCCATCGTCCAAATCCTTCTCCCCTCCTTTTCCCGAAAGGAGCTTCGGGAGGAAACAGTGATGGAGGAGGAACTGGGATGAGGTAGTTGGGCTGACGGAGCGGGGGTTTGCTCGGCATTGGGGGATGGCGTGGTGGGGGTGTTTCCTTAGTGTTTGAGCTGACCAGATTGTGCTCCGGCTGGAGCCCCTCAGAAGTTCGCCAGATCCCTGCCTCAGGCTTGGACGCACCAACAACCCGGAGAACCCTCACCCACCCGCGCAGAGGTATTTTGCTTGGCGACACTTGTAGCCATTCAGGAGAGGAGGCCAGAGTCCCCAGACGGGTTCAGCCCCAGCGGTAGCAGCAGAAGCAGACACTGCAGAGCTGCGCCCGCACACCACGCTGCCACCCAGTGGTTTTTGCTGACTTTTCATTTCAAGCCAATTTGTAGGGTCCAAAACCTGTTTTTCCTCTGCGCCTCCTTATCTGTCCGCTCAGATTTGGGATTCAAGCAGAGAGCTTGGGTCGTGTACCATAAGCATTACGTATTTGGGAAATGCAGAGTCGAACCTCTCTATTTAAGCCGTGGCCCATCTCTCATCTCCTAACTTATTTTTTTCTGCTCCTCCAAAGTCAGGCAGCCTCCCTCCCTCCAGTTCAGGAACCAGTCTGGCTTTTTGCTGGCCTCACTCTATTAACAAGTTCTGTCCTCTCCCTGTGTTATATTTTATTCTGGAGGAAAAGAAAGAAGAGGTTTTGAGGCCAGAAATGCAGCAAAGAGAAATGGCCTATCTACATCCCTACCTTCAAACAGACACAATTATTTGACTATTTTACTTGATTTCTGAGGCCAAATAGGAAGCAAAATAGAGCAGCTGTACTACCTGGCAGCCCTACACCGTCTTTACTGGACTCCTACATGGCACCCCCATCACCTCTTTTCAGAACTAATGTAGATTTGCAAAACCAGATGCTCAGCTTATCTTCAGACTCCAGCCTTTTTTCCTTGCCTGACCACCCAACAGACAAGCTCGGACTCAGCAACACTGAAATGCTTTCAGGCTTCTTAGCCCATAAGAGCTGAATCACCAGATCCTTATGTAGATTCCATTGCTTCACGGGGGAAGCTGTTGCTACCCCTCCTTCCACTTCTCCCCAATCTTGAAATGTCTCTTGCTCCATCAGAAGCACCACTGTGTGTCTGCAAGGCAGACTGAGGTAAAGGTTGCAGTGGGTTGAGACTGATAGTTACAGGAGAATGATGCCAAAGGGTCTGACATTTTCTACCTACTCTTTTGTGCTTTTGGCTTTCCCAAATGAAAAGGGAGGCCAAGGTAGACGAGAGTTTTAACACCTCAAGTCTATTCAAGTATCCACTTCTTTAAAATTTGATTCATAGGGAAAAATAAATCCCTGATGAATGACTGACTGATATTGATTCTGAAGAGTAGGAGGCTATTTCCTAGTTCAAAATGTATGTGATTGTTGTTTAAATTCCAGATACCATGAAGGGAAATATCTGACATAAGGAGGGGTCAGGAGAAGCTTTGATCAAGCCCAAATATTTGGGGTGGGTGATGAACAGGTACAAGTCTCTGCTTATTCTCTGCATGTTTTTACCTTCTGCCGAGCACCAACTCCAAGGGCCTTTTGTTTCTACTCTCATTTCTCTCTTGGGATCCTGACCCAGAGCAGGCATGCAAAAGCTAAAGAAGGATGAAGTTCTGATTCAGGAAGGAGATAGACCTTAGAAGAAGAGATGGTATTGAGAAAATCATAAGGGCTTTGCCACACCGTTTTTCCTCCACTTCTCCTCTCAGATAGCTCTCACTGTTCGCTTCTGCAAACACCATTCATAAGGTATTTTCAGGATGCCTGTAGAATTATTGGTGTGGACACTCTGTGGTACATATTAGAGGTAAACAGACTCAGAGAAGACTTCAGGAATATATAATAAGAATGGCAGGGGCATTTATGACAAATTTGCAAACACAAACTGTAAATACATCCTTTCTTTTCTAACTCCTGTCTACCATCCACATAAGCTCATGGAACCACTGGGCCGAGGCTGATAACCAGGTGATTCTACACGTGTTTGTAGATGTCCTTCTTGCTCTGATCCTTCTCTCCCTGATTAAATTGTATAATATTGAAAAATGAAGAGTATGGGGGAGGGGGAACCAGGCTCTCCCTCTGTCACATGTTCCTGCCAACCCACAGAAGGTATTTCTGTCTTTTTATATCCTGACCCCCTTGAATCTTTTGTCTTCATGAACAGGAAAATGCATGGCACACAATTAATGAGACTTGAGAAGGGGGCATCTCTCTGTGATCTGTCTGCCTACAGACCTCATTCATTCTCCTCTCCCTTCCACGAAGAGAACTCACAAAGGCCTGTGACCAGAGGGCAAATTCAATCTGGGGCAGAAAGTGAAAGAAAACCATTTTGAAATTGTGTCCAAATCATATTGCTCAATGAACTTAACCATTAATAATGCAGATACTGGCCAGGCATAGTGCCTCATGCCTGTTATCCCAGAATTTTGGGAGGCTGAGACAAGCAGATCACCTGAGGTCAGGAGTTTGAGACCAGCCTGGCCAACATGGTGAAACCCTGTCTCTACTAAAAATACAAAATTAGCCAGGCATGGTGGTGCTTGCCTGCAGTCCCAGCTTCTTGGGAGCCTGAGGCATGAGAATCGCTTGAACCCGGGAGGCGGAGGTTGCAGTGAGCCAAGATCAGGCCACCACACTCCAGCCTGGGCGACAAGAGCGAAACTCCACACACACACACACACACACACACACACAGAAAAAAGAAAAAAAAAGCAGATATGTTCGCATTTTCCTAACTCTCATGTCTATTTCCCAGGTGCTTAAAATTTCAGAGACGAATGTGAATATTACTTTCAAATCTCCAACAGGAAACTATGCCAAAGTCACATCCATCTTGAGAAGGTATAATGAAAGAATTGCAGCCAATCCTAGAGAAGCATATTTTGCTTTTCTTTGCTGTCCCACTGCCATCCTGGGCCAATAGTATGACATTTGTGTAGGGGAAGTAATAAAGAATTCTCTTTTGACACCTATTTCCAAATCCCTTTTTCTCCAGTTTTGATTTGTTCCTAGCAGTTCACATTGTGCCCTTGCTATGGAACTTCCTGGATATCCTCCATATTTGTACATTTCAATTATCTCTGCTTATCCCTGGTGGTTCAAACTCTTCTATGCTCTATTCTAAGGTAGGGTCTATTCTCTGTTGTTTCTCCCAGGTGTCCGCTCTCCCATTGCATTGTCCACCAACCTCTCTTTTTGGCCACGTTCAGAAAGAAAGCATTCTTAGCTTCTTTTTCTAACTCAACTCCCAAAGAGTTCTAGCCTGGCAGGCTGGAAACATATGTTTTAATCGTATCTCTGCCACTAATTGGCTGTGTGACCTTGAGTATGTCATTTCTCCATATTACAGGCCTCAGTTTTCCCATCTTTAAAGTAATACTTAGACAAGATTGGCAGTTTTCACCTTGTATTCTTCAGCACTCTAATGAAAAGTAATAAAAGTTCCCTCGCCAATGTTTCAACAGCAGATTTCATCTATTTTAACTGTTTTCGTTGAACTGTTTATTTCTCTTTCTCTTTTCGTCTGTTTTATATAGTGGAGCTCATTGTATGATGTCTTATGTAAAAAATAAAAATGAAAAGATTCTGGTACTAAAAACAAAATGTTTGAAAACCTCCAGATGACATGTTCCTTAAAGTCCTTTTGGCTCTGGGAGCCTATGATTATTTTTCCCATATGTTCCTATTCCTACTTCTTTATCTTCCCCTCTTCATACTTCCCATCTCTCTGTTCTCTTCCCACCCCATGAGAACATAAATTCTAAATTGGATTCCAAGGAAAAATGCAAAAGTCCCTTTGATTCCACTCCTCGTGGGTTCACTTGAGAACTAGGTTTTAGCATTCTTTTCAGAGAGAGTTATGTGAGTTATCTGGGCATAGAATGCTGATCGTTCTCTGCCAATCTCTTTTGGCAGGCCTCAGAGGAGCTGTAAGGAAGCTGAGGGGACCTGCTCTCAAGAGGCATCTCCAGGAGAGAGACAGAAACCCAAACAGATGTGACTGTGATGAGTAAAAATGAGAGAACTCAGACAGCCTAATCGGGAGCAGCCTCAGTCCATTCTGAGCAGAAAGGAATTGGCTGTCTTTCTGAAATTCTGAAAATGAGAAATTTCAAACACCCTTCCTATGTGAAGATAAGCTCACTCAGAATCACTTGCCAGTTTGTTCTCCTTCTACACTAACAGTTCACCAAAATATCTGAGTGGCAAGTTACCTGGTCAAGGACTGATGATGAGCTCAAAGAAAGGAAACACTGGCAGATTCAAATGCACCAACGTCGAGTAACACTGGGATCTTCCCATTTACTAAGTAAGGCAGCAGAGACAGTATTTACGAGACGAGGTAGCCAAGTACCACCTTTTGTGGTCTATCTAATTATGTACAAAGGCTCAGAGAAACAACTGGATAGAAATACAAATGAGGAGTTTAGAGAAAAGCTAACAGAATACGTTCTTTTCAGCCAGCCAGGCACAGTGGCTCACACCTGTAATCCCAGCATTTTGGGAAGCTGAGGCAGAAGGATCCCTTGAGCCCAGGAGTTACAGGCTGTGGCAAGCTATGATCCCGCCACTGCATTGCACCCTGGGTGACAGAGTAAGACCCTGCCTCTAAAAAAAAGAAAGAAAAATAAGAAAAAAGAAAGAAAAGAAATAGACTCTTAACACTTAACTCCAGGAAGAAAAATGCAATTTAAGGAAATCTTGTTGGTGTCACACTAGAATTCCAGGTAAAGAAAGAGTGACTACTGTATTCTGTTACATACCCTGACACATATATTAGCTGGCAAAGATTAGACCATTTAGGGGAGTTACACTTCAGAAACAAAGGTCTCCAGAACCATCCTTTTAGAAACTGATTGGCCTTCCTGAACTGCATTTAGAATGAAAATCCGCAAGACCTTAGGCTTGCATCACACTAGGATGGTGGCTTGGTCTTCATTATGTCCTGTTTCTGAGATCATTCTCTAAATACTTAAGCTATAGAATTTACTGATGCTACCTCTGATTTATATTTAAAATCAATTGAGAACACTGATTAATTATGATCCTTAAGAAGAAAAATCCTATAACCCACATAAAAATTTCATTGTTCAGTCATAATTTATGAACATTAAAGCCATAAAATGCCCTGATGGTATTAATCATGTCTGTGAATTCAGCACTTCACCATTTAATTAGCCATGGCAGCTGCAACATCGAGAGTTCAAGGCCTCTGATTACCTGCTTGGCCATTTAATCAAGAAAACCTGGAGAGAAATAGCAGCTCTCTGGGGCAGAGGTTTCTCAATCTTGAAGAGAGAATACAAGGAAATGAGCTTAAGCTTTAATATGTGGGGATTTAAGTTTTGTACAAGGAAAACATTCTTTTCAGTGAGGGTTGTTAAATACTAATAATTGATTGCTGATTTTTCTTCTATAAAAGCTTTTATGAATACAACAAAAACCTTTTCTATCTAGGTAGGTATGTGGGTTGGTTTCCATTAAGACTATCATTCTGTCATAAAAACTACACGACTATTTGTATAACCATGACCTGCCACCAAGAAGTAATCACAAGGAAAGTGGAAAGGGGCAGTAACACCATTATGAGAAGGCAAAGGTCCCCTCTGATAGGGCATGGGGATTGCTAGTGTTTTTGTTGTTGTTTTTGTTTTGTTTTGTTTTGTTTTGAGATCTGGTCTCTCTGTCACCCAGTCAGGAGTGCAGTGGCGTGATCAGCTCACTGTAACCTCTAACTCCTGGGCTCAAGCCATGTCCCATCTCAGTCCCCAAGTAGCTGGGACTATGGGCACGTGCCACTACATTTAACTATTTTTTTTTTCTAAGGCTAAGGTCTCACTTTGTTGTCCAGGCTTGCCTCTATCTATCTCCTGGCCTCAAGTGATCCTCCCGCCTTGGCCTCCCAGCGTGCTGGGAATTACAGGTGTGAGCCAAAACACAAAGCTAATTGTTAGTGCTTTTGCCTTTGGAAGATCATACTGGATGAACTTGGAGCATGTGGATCAAGGCAGTCACATTCATTTCCTAAAGTTTCTGTTATCCAACTTGCAGAAAACACTTTGTAGACACAATAAATGTATTATTAATCAAATGGGTTGCTTCAGTGGTGACAGAGTGTCTAGAGCCAAGAAGAGAATCAGGTTCTCTAAGTGAATTTGATTCTGTTTTACTCAATAATATTTGAAGATCTTGAAGGAACAATTTCTATTTTATGAACTAAGTAATGGCTAACAAACATAAGTGAGGTGTTTCTATGGTGAGACATTTATGGCAGGCTAAAAATGTACAAGAATCAGAGGCAAAATATCTGTAACACTGGGTTCATTTCTTGCCCAGTGAACTAGGTAATCTAAATGAAAAGCTAGGGGAAAAAATGATGGAGGATTTGAGGCAAAGGCAGACAACCTACTTTTTCTGGATTTAAGCCAATTCAGGAAATAAAGTTACTGGAAGGTGACCTAAACTCAGGATTTGAGGAAAGGAATGCAGTGTGGGCAAATGATCTAGTGTCTGTTATTATTTAGCATATGGAGGCAAGATTCACAACCAGCATTAAGGAACACTGGATGGATTTCCTACTTGCCAATGGCACTGTTTGCCCCAATTTCCTATCAAGAATTTATATTTTTTAAAGCAACAGAGAGGTAATGGGAAAATACTTTAGTGTTCCCTCGGGGTTAAGAGTCTTAACACATCTCTTTTCAGACACTGACCAAGATTTGGGCAGAAGAACCTGGTATATTCAGAGAAAATACTATCCTCCATATTCTAAGGAGGAGATGAAAGACAGGTTGATAACCCACCTGAGAATTGTGCAGATGCCCTAGATGATTTTTAAGCTCTCCCCTCTGCTTTAGATTTGTTTTTCCCAAAACTGGGGTTGGAAATGGTGATAACACTCAATAAACACTATGGTTATAATTGGACAAGCAACTTGTTAAGTGCTATAACCTTATTCCCTTTAATCCTTACAACAACATGTAAGGTAGAGATTATCATTATTGCCCTTGCAAAGGTGAAGAAAGTGAAGCTTAGAAAGACTAAGTGATATGACTATGGTTTCCTGGCTAGTACATAAGTGGAAGTGCAAGTATTTAAACTAAGGATCCTTAGCCAAAAAGTACATTTATGTATACAAGGCCAGACCTTTAAATACTACTTCTTTCCTCGTTGGCAGTGGGTCTGGAATTTGGGAGGCTCAACAGTGGTGCCTGCATGTGACTATCTTTTGGCTTGGGGGACTGAACAAGATGAAATATAGCATGATTTTCTAATCAGTTTTTTTTTCTTTAACAAAAGTGAATTATGAAATAAAAATAATACATATGATCTATGCCTAGTTATAAGCACAGTTCATAACACTCGATAACTTCTTATAGCAATATTTAAAGAAAACATTGCTAACTTTCTCATGAAAACTATAGGATTATAAATCACTACTTAATGTTATTCTATGTTTCCTAGCCCAAGAAATAGTTTGACACTAGAACCTGTTTTGGCTCAGGTAATCTGGGACTTTGGAATGCTATGAGACCCAAAGGACACTTCCCGGCCTTTCTCTCCATCACTACTTAGCAGAGACAAGAAGTTAAAGCACTCCAAACACTCAGTTCTTTTCATATAGGAAAAACTGGCTTTCCACACTGTAAGCTTTTTTGTGCCATCTGTTTTTAGCTACAGGAAGCTTGAGTTCAGCCAAAAGAGAGAAAAATATTATACGCAGTGTATTCACTTCCATACTCGGAAGCCCATGACTATCCTTTTGCAATTAGGAGCTTCTCCAATATCTATTCTAGCTAATTTGCTCTAACTTTCCTCTTCTGACAAACAGTTAAAAGTACAGTCAACAGACTGAAATTATTTAGTAACTTTTCGTGCAACCACTGAAGGCCTCAAGCAATTTTAGAAACTGATTTCCTAACAGGAGCCTTGATGCTTACCTAACGATTTCATTTTAGAGAAGAGATCTGAAGCAAGAGAAGTTAAATACATTTGGCTTGGGCCATTTGTTCATTTGTTCATTCATTAATTTATTCATTCAAAATTTACTGAGAACTATTTGCCAAGTACTGAGCTAAGACCTGAAGGATGCAAAAGTACTAATAGCTCTAATGTACTGAGCACAAACTCTACTCCGGGCACTATTCAAAGTACAATCAATCATTACTTAGTGTCATTGATATGTTCTTGAAAACTACAGTTTTAAGCGAAATGACATAAGGAAACCAAATTTTTTTCTCATCAACATTATAAGGAAACAATATTGAAGGAAATGACATTATTTGAAGACCTGCTGTATGTCATCTCACTTAAAGTTGCAATTTCCAAGAACTTATTTATGACATTTAAGCGAGGACTTATTGTACTTTATCTTTGTTTACTCTTTTAATACTTATAATAACCTTAT
Organism: Nomascus leucogenys; assembly: GCF_006542625.1. Lineage (NCBI taxonomy): Eukaryota > Metazoa > Chordata > Mammalia > Primates > Hylobatidae > Nomascus > Nomascus leucogenys. The sequence continues at coordinate 124,251,238 of NC_044406.1, forward strand.
GAACTTATCTCCATTTTACAGATTAAGAAGCTGAGATGAAGAAAGGGTAATGCATTCATTAGTGTAGGGAGTGGTGGAGTCAGAATTTGAATTCGTGCATACTGCCTTTATATCTCATGTTTTAAAAAATGACTCTGCTGCCTCTCCAGTGACTGTCCCTGGCCTCAAGTGGAGGAGAAAGAGAAGTAAATAGTTAACTAAAACACAAGTGTGATAAGCACATTAAGAATGATACTAAATATCCAGTGTTTTCAGAGCCCAAAGAGGGCGCAGCTAACTCCGTGGGCAGGAGGGCAGGAATTGAATCCAGCTTCAGAAAACAAAACCTGTCACTGAAGATGAAAGTGGGAAGTTGGGAAGAAGCTCAGAAGTTGGGGAACGAAATTAGGTAAAGCCAGACTTCAAACCTGGATTTCAACTGACTACTGGTACTATATTCTTCTTACTAGGCCATATTACTTTCTCGCAGCTGAAAGAACTTGCAAAACCTTAGATTTTTATATCACTACACTTTGAACATCAATCATTGGGGACTGGGAGAAATCGACTATGGTATGTGGATATTCTGATGAACATTTGTAAGTTTTTATTCCTTGCTTTAAAAAGATCGTCTTCTTTTTCCTACTGATTGCGTTCAGTATATATTGTCAACATTGATGTTCAAGTATACAGTTGTTACTGATTTCTGACTGGCAACAGCAGAGGGTGTAGTAGAAGTCATCCCTTTAGAAAGATGCCAATAAAAATGAAAATTATATTGGCATGTATGTCATGGTAAGTCAGCCATTCTCCTGATATAACTGGAGTGAGGTTGGAGACCAGAGAGTTTTCACATGGGCAGTCAATAAATAATTTTTATGATGATAAAACTTTAAGGTAACAAATTAAAGATTGTGTGAAAAGACTGTCCAAGCCAGGTAATGCCAGTAATTCATCTATATAGATTTCAATATTCCTACAGGAGAGGAACAACTAGGATTTGGTTGGTATTTGAATATATTGAAAACATATTGAAAATTTCCCTGCTCACTGTATTCCTCTTCAATTGTGCTTCATCAGTTTTTCTACTTCTGTGCTTCAATTCTGGAAATTTAGCTATCAACTCTTTACTTATTGCCTCTCTTTACATCTCTGTTGTTCTACTAAAACTTCTGTTAGGTGCATCCTACCTATTCTTCCATAAAACACAGAAATAATGGATAAAATATCCATTTTATTTAGTCTCTCCCTCATGATTCCTTACTTCCCTTTCCTAGTTCCATCTCTGTATCTTTCTTTGCAAAATCTGGGTGCTTCACTGATCCCCTCTTTAGCTGGATTTATCTGTTGATTTTGTTTTTATTTCATTGGTAGAAATACTATATATTATACAATAATATTTTATGAATGGCATATAAAATTACATATACACACAAATGTTATATATAAAATATATATATACACATATATATTAAATACATATATATTTACAATTTCTGTTTGGTGTTTGATAATATGTCTATTTTTTCATAACGTTCTGATCTGGTTAACACGGTGACACACCGTTTCTACTAAAAATACAAAAAATTAGCTGGGTGCAGTGGCGGGCGCCTGTAGTCCCAGCTACTTGGGGGGCTGAGGCAGGAGAATGGCGTGAACCCGGGAGGCGGAGCTTGCAGTGAGCCGAGATTGCACCACTGCACTCCGGGCTGGGCGAAAGAGCGAGACCCCGTCTCAAAAAAAAAAAAAAAAAAAGAGTTTTATTCCTTTATCTTACTGAACATTTTGATCACACTTATGCACTTATGTTAAAGCCTCTTTCATATTGCCTTATTTCTGGAATATGAATTACTCTGGTTATTGTCACTGCTGACTCTTCCATGGTGTTTTATTCCTCTTCTTGCTCTGTAAATTTGATTGTGTGCTTACATTCAACAGGAGAGTTGTTCTCTGTAAAATACCACATGAACCCTGGATAGTAGAGTTATCTACCTCAATAGTTTTGTGTTTTTCTCTACCAGCACTCTACGGGTTTCACTGATTACAGATCAGTCTTTATTTTAATTTCCCAGTAGAAATTGATGGTATGAGTTCAGATGTGGGTTCCAATATCTTATATTCTCAGCCCAGAATGGAAACCCCACTTACATTCTATGTCCCCAGGCCTTGGGCCCTGATTTGTCATGAACTGACTTGGACTCACTGGCTCCTGGGGTTGTGCAGTAAACTCAGGGCTCTGTATCAGGGCTGTGGCTTCAACTTAAGTCCCACGGTATATACCCACTTCTGCTACACTTGATGGCCATTTAGCTTCAACTGCTGTAATTTGCTTTGGCTTTGAATTGTTGCTTCATTTCTATCACCTACAGAGTTTCCTTTTTTTGCTTTTGAATTCTCTTGCATATTGTCAAAGACTTAGGGTAATATTTTACTCACTATTGCTGTGTTTTTGTAGAATAGGTAATAACAAGCAATACATTAGTTCAACATATTGACTAGAAGTCCTCATTCATTCTTTATTTTCACCATATCACTAAAACTACTGTTACTAAAGTGATCAGTAACCTTCTTATTGTCATATCCAATGCCTTGTTCTCCGTCATTACTTTATACAACCTTTCAGCAGTGTTTGATGCTATTGACCATTCTCTTTGTAACACATGAATCTTCTCCCCTTGGCTTGTCCAACACTGTGCTCTCCTAGTTTTCCTCATATCTGTATTTGACTGCTCCCACTTTGTCTCATTTTCTGGTTCCCCTTTCCTCTTATTAACCATTTGAGTGCTTTAGGATTCTGTCCTATACCCTCTAATTTTCTCCCTCAATCTTTTCTTTCTAGGTATTTGCTCTAGTGACTTTATTCATCCATCCTACGAATGTTCTTTGAGCATCTACTATGTGCCAGGCTGAGTTGTAGGTATTCAGTGGTGCTCAAAGCAGATATCTTGACCACATGAAAATTATAGTCTAATGAGGAGTCAGATAATAAACAACACATATAAGTAGTTATAAATTGTGATTACTGCTATAAAAAGATAATGTTATTCAAGAGTAATGCAGAAGAACCTAACTGAAATTGGAAGGTCAGAGAAGGCCTCTAAAAGGAGATAACATTTTGCTGACTCTTGAAATATGATACGGACCCAGTCATATGAATAGTACAGGAGAGAAGTACCATTTACACTATGACAACTCCAATGGTCTCCACTGCTTTCATCTACTCAGTTCTGAGCTCCACATAAGGATAGTTATACCCAGTTGATCCTCAGGACCTCAAACTAAACAAATCCAAAATTGAACGTATCTCCCAATACTGATTCCTCTTCTCTTATCCATGTAGTGATTAATGGTGTTTCTTTTATCTCACCCCTTTCTGGATACATCCTCTGTTTTAACCAAACCAGAAACCTGGGCATTCTCCTCAACTCTTTCCTTTCCTCCCACTCTATATCCAAGGGGTAACCAAACACTATGGTTCTACCTTCTTCATAGCACCTCTAAATTCCAATTGTTAAGGCATTCATCTATTCTTGTTTCATTTCTTCCCTGAATTTCATCATAGTCTCCTAACTGCATTCCTCTGCCTCTTCTCTTGCCTGTGATCAAACTACTCTGTTCACTGCTACGGTTCTAACCAACATATCTGATCATGTTATGCCCTGCTAACAGGTATTCAGTGGCTCTTCATCATGCACAAGCCTTCCAGTATCTGGACCCAGATTTCTTTGTCACGCTTACTTTTTGTCACTCTCTGACACACTGTATTTCAGGCATACCAAAGTATTTCCTTTCTCCAAAACAACCCCTCATACCCTTCAGCCACTCCAACTGCTATACCCTTTAAAATTCTATTCCCTCCTACCTAGCAAAGTCTTTAGGATTGATCTCAGGTATTATCTCTTCTGGGACATCTTCCTCAAATCTCCCATGTAAAAATGTTCTGTTCCATAGCCCCTATATATATAGCCATTTAATGACAACTATAAGATTAATTTGTTTCTACTTGTCTGTCTTTCCCACTAAATAGTGAGCTCGCTGAGTTAGGGATTAGGACTTCATCTCTGGGTCTCCACATCTAGACAGAGTAGGGGCTCAATAAATTATAGTTTTATGAATAAATGAATTAGCTAACTCTCTCTTTCTCCTTTTGGAAATCACACAGGAGACATCTGAAGCAATGAAATGCAAGACAGGTCCATTTTGATGAGTAGGTTCATGTACAATAAATGTTAGAGTATGTAGGATTTAAGCCATGTTTTAATAACAAACAGAAGCAATGTTCAGGCATTAAAGTATAAACAGAGGACTATTTGATTCTTGTTAAAGGGAAAGTTAAATCAGGTTAGTAATTATGTTGGTCCATATTTTAACCATATTATGATATTAAAATACTCTTTTACAAGTATACTATCATACAGTACTCTGTCTCATGAAACTCTTTTACAACTAGTGTTATATTCAATCTGCATGAGAACTGGTGAAGTAGGCAGAGTAGGTTTCAACCGGCTCTTTTTATAAACCAGAAAATTGTGTCCCACCAAGAGGTCATGGTTTACTTAACAGCACACAACAAATTTATTAATTAATCAGTCTAGGGCCTACCTCGTTCCAAAGAAGAACTGAAGTGGCTTACAAAAAGGTTCACAAGAAAATAAAATTGAAACACAAATAAAGAAACATTAGAGTGAACGACCAAGAGTCAGATGGTAGAGGAGGCCAGCAGGGTTTCCAACCAAGGTTTCTAACTCTTAGTCTCACTCCCTTTCAACTCCATTAGGCTGCCTCCAAAAGCTTTTGAACCACTGGGTGGTGACTGGCAAGAGATTTGTTGGCATTAATAAAAAAGTAGCAACAATTTTGACCTCACAAAGCAAACAGCCCAGTATCTATTTGAATAATCTCCCATCAAATGTAAGCACTGAAAATTGAATCCAAACTTGAATTACAGCAATTATCCTGCTTGGATTAGAAGCCTAATCAACCAACAGACACAAGTAAGGTGAAATGAGCTGAAACCACAGAGAAAATTGGTCCATGAGAGGACAGGGGCCTGGGTTAAATTTTCAGAGCTACATATATGTTTAAAAAGGTAGCTCTATTTCTGAGATAAACTAATTCAATTTTGATCACATCACATTTTATAGATATCCACCTGCTCCCGGATTTTGATGAGAGTTTAAATAATAAAGTGGCTTTACTTGGATCCTATGCTTCAACTAGTATCACAGCTATCATTTTCTTAAGTGTTGTACTGAAATTGAAAATGATAATATCTATAAAACCTTTCTAGTGCTGACATTTCCAAGTCTCTTTCCCAGCACAAACAAAATTAGAAAATGAAAAATATAACCTTTCCCACTCTGTAGTTTCTTTACAGGGTATAAAATAGAAAGGTAGTCTATATTCAAGAATTATGGCTAACTACGAGGAATAATAATAACAGTGATAATAATAATAGCAGCTAACATTTTTCCAAGCATTTACTCTGAGCCAACCATTATTCCAAATACTTTACATATGTTAACTTATCCAAATCTCATAACAACCTTCTGAGGTAGGTACTGTTATTAGCTTTATGTTATAGGTGAGGAGAAAAGATACAATGAAATTAAAAATTTTGCCTAAGGTCACACAGCTAATGGATGGTGGAACTAGGATACTAACTCAGACAGTCCTGCTACACACAGATATGCAAATAATCCTGATTTATAGTTATTTAGTCAGAGGGATGGATTGTATATTTTATGAATGATTTCAGACCCTCTTCTACTCCCTCTTACTTTCTTTCTGTTTATATCACTGTCAATTAACTTTCCAGTAGTAGAGGCTCAGAGATGGTAAAACTACTACTAAATTTATAGAAAGTTGTATGAATTTCTTTAAGAAGTGGGAATACTTCTCCTTTCCTCAGTTTTTTCCTATTTATGGTCATTGCAGTAATTTCTATCATCCTTTGCAGCTCTGAAATCACTTCTTCACATGTAAACAGCTAACCCTGGTGTTGCCATGGAGATTTATATCAATGCCATGAGCCAGGGCCTAATTTGCGCATTCTGCTGATTAACAGGAGTATTTGCTAATCCCTGCCAAGCTCTCCCATCCACTGCCATGACTAATCTCACCGGTTGGCAATGCATGGAATTCATGAATGCTAGAAACCCATCATCTTAGGTTATTTAACACTTCAATTCTGTTCAGTAACAACTTAATTAAATCTCGAGGGGAAAAAAAGGTCAACAGAAAAATAAAATTAAACCTTTTAAGAAATTAGTTAATAAGAAGGGAACGTTAGAATTCACTGCTGTGAAGCAGAACTAATAACACAATAATGCAATATAACATAAATGGTACATTTCATCTTGGGTACTCAGGAGGTGATCATCTGACCAAAAGGTAACTATCATTTATTAAGAGAATTCTCTGAGCTTGTCAGTGTGCTAGGTGCTTCAGTATATGTTATTTCTTTCATTTTCACAACACTCCTATGAGGTAGGGTGTTTTTATGTTTGTTTTGTTTTTATCAGGTAAGAAAATTAAGGCCCAGAGAGGTTGAGTCATTAGCCCAAATTCACACAACCAGCAAGTGACACTATGTGAACAAAGCTAGGACCACCCAATTGTGTCCGACTCCTTGCATACCACTTGAGTGGAACTGTGCACGGAGCTTACTTTCCATCCAATATTTTGATTTTCTGGAAGACAGAAATAAGACAAATGAAGAGAAGCTGCACGGAAATAGATTAGGGCTCATTTTGATGAAGACATTCCCAACAATAGGGATTGTATAAAAATAGGTAGCATGGACTCTCTTGAAAGGTAATCAATGTCTTGTCACTGGCAATATTCATAGAAGGGCCATGGGATCACACAGACCTATTCCAGTACCAATAAGATGTTGTGGAAGGGATTCTTGCATTTAGTAGATGATTGAATAGTATCATCATAGACCCTTTTGTCAAAGCCCTCACACAAAGACTACCAGAGAAACCTGCTGATCATACAAAGCTGGGTATGTGAAACACACTAAGCAAGAGAAAGTCCCCCTTGACAGAGTCTCAGTACTATGTTAAAAAGGAGGAGTTGGCAAAGAGTACTTACAGGGTTTTCAAGGCTGGGGTTAGTCAAAGGTAATTCATTTTAGGATAGAAGTTTTTAAGTATAGTGCTTAACAATGCAGGTTAGAATTTATAAACTAGGCGAATTGCTGGAATAGTCAGTGGTCTTATCTTTAGGACACGTAAGCCATGTGGAATTACTATTAAAACAGTCTAAGCTAAAAACCAATAAAAAACAAAGAAACTCTCACAAACCAGAGGAGATTGAGGAGACATAATGACTAAATGCACTATGCTATCCTGGATTAAATCCTGGAACAGAAAAAGGGCCTTAGTGGAAAACCTGGTGAAATCCAAATAAAGTCTGGGGTTTAGTTGATAATAATGTACCAGTGTTGATTTCTTAGTTTTGACAGATGTACCATAGTATGCTAACTTTAGGGAAACCTAGATGAAGGGTATATATGAATTCTCTGTACTATATTTGCAACTTTTCTGTAAACCTAAAATTATTCAAAACATTTTTATAAGTTTATTAAAAATATTTGGAGTTTAATTTGTCTTTCATATCATAGTTGGCTTCAATTCATCTATTTTGCGAGCTATGGTTCAATATGTTTTACAACTTACGGTTTACTTTATTTCTTACCTTGATCTGGAAACCACCTCAGAGAACCATCTGGTCTGAACAGAGTTTCTACTTAATTCGAACTATGGGGAAATAAGTAATGCGGTATTATGGGACTGGAAAAGATGTATGTAAAATAAGGCCTATTTTTCACTCAGTCTTTTTTTCCCTCTAACTTTATAATTTCTGGAGTTAAGGGGACCATCTTGAGTACACAAATAATACTGCACCAACAGGTCTGTAGGAGAAGCATGCACATCCTTCATCACTGCTAATAGAAAAGCAACAAGTAAAGACTACTGAAGGCCATGATATGGTTATTTACCCAGGGGATACAACTCCCTGGATCTAAGAGCCAGTGCACGAGAAGTCAAAATGGGTCAAGAACAGTTCCTTCATGTCTCATTCAATCAGAAACTGCACACTTGTTCTTCCTAAGCAGTACGGTAAGATTTTTCAGCATTAAGAGTGCCAGCACCAGACATTATGAATTTCAAGTCTGTACTTCTTCAGGGAAGCTGGCTGCAGATGGTGTTCATGATTGCAGTAGAGAAATGCCATTTAGGGCAAAGAGTATTGATAATATAATGGATTTTTTTAACAGTATTTGGCATGTATTTCTACTGATATTTACTTTTAGGTACTCAGGAAGCTTGAAGTTTCTCCCTCCCACAACCCTCCTGTAAAAATATTATATTATTGGTAATGAACAAAGCATGATTTTGCATTTGCAAAAGTAAGGACTAGGCATTATAATACGGCAACATTTGTTATGGGTTTGCACATAACTAGAAACAGCATTGAGCTGTATAAAAGTTGCATTGTCATTGCCATTTTTCAAACTACAGGCTTGGTGGAATGATGGAAAAACACATCCTGGGGTTTGAGTATCAGTTTTCCTGCCAACTCGTCTTAAACTTCAGGAAAGCTCCATCTATACTCTGGGCATCTACTTCCACACCGATAAAATGACAGATCTAAGTTATATGACCTCCAAGGCCTATGGACATGAAAGTTCTTTGAATTTAATTAGTCCACCACTAATCAAAAAGACAATAGTTATGAGGGTTTTCATTCGCTACATCAAATTGAAAAATAAATCATGCAGCACAGGAATCCTGAAGCCCTGGGGTAAGCTTCCCACTTAGTGCAGAAGACAGTGGACTATATGGCAGAGTGGTTAAGAGCATGGGCTTTTTAACTAGGAAACTTAATTGTGAATCTTGATCCAGTAGCACATTAGATATGTGACTTCAGAATGCTATTTAACCTCTCTGATCTTCAATTTTTTCTATTGTGAAATTTAAATAACTGTAGTGTCTACCTCCTAGGGTAATTGGGAGAACTAAATGGTTAATATTTGTAAAGAGTTTAGCATGTGCTTCGCATGTAGTACACACTCAATAAATTGTAGTTGCTGCTTTTGTTATTCTTCTTGTTGATATCCATACACTATTAAAGACAGCTTTATCTGCACATACATTTTGACAAAAAGTCATAATCTCTTATCTACTGTAGACCAACTGAGATGACTGATACTCAGTTGAGACCTCTAATGGTCTCCCATCTCCTCAGCTTGCCCTAGTATGGGCTGTGTGAAATGGAGAAGAATAATAGCAAATACTTATATTGCACTTACTCTATGCACCAAACACTGGTCTTACACATGTATCAATTAACCTAATCCTACTGATGAGGTAGGTACTGTTATTACTCCTAACGTTTGGATGATAAAACTGAGAGGTAGGGAGGTTAAACGATTTGCCCAAATGGCAGCTAGTACATATCAGAATCAGGATTTGGTCACAAACAGTCTGGCTCTGGAGTCCCTACTTTTAACACTTTGCTTTGCTGCCATAATGACAGCTCATATTTGGTAAGTGCCTACCAAGTACCAAGCTCATTATAAACCATATCTGTAATCGTTACAATAATCCTTCAAAGTAGGTATTATGTGTATCTCATTTTTTTCTGATATGGAAAGTGATGCTCAGAAAGACTAACTTGCCTGACATCACATAATGAAAAGGACTAAGATTCATTTTTTTTTTTTTAACTCAGAGGCTTTAGGAAATAAGGCAAATTTTACTCCGTTATCAAATATCTAGAAGGGTTAGTAACTGCAACACCAACATTCTCTCTGGGAAATATGCATAGCACCCCTATTAATGAGGCACAGGAAGCAGTACCCTTCATTGAAGCCCCCCCTGCTGCTAGTTCAGGCCCCCCAGGCACTGGGGAGATCTGTAGATCTCTCCAACAGGAAGATTTTCTCTTATATAAAGGGAGAGAGTTACTGAAGCACATAAAGAAAGCTATCATATGAAATTCAAATTTGTTCAACCTTCCTGAGAATGAATCTTAAGTGAACAAAATAACATTCTGACTAAAGCCCATAATCACATTACTTTCTACACGATGAAATACAATGAGATGCATAGAGAAAATAACTGTGGAACAAATCCACCCTATTTAATTATATGGGAGAACAGTTCTAGATTTACCATAGAAATACATAGGATATCAATGTGAAGCTAATACATTCTTCATACTCTACTAAGAAAATGTACCTAGGGAAAAACGTGGAACTAGGCTAATGATTAATATTTTCTTGTCTTTAAATTAGGTGTTTGAAAGTATAGCCCATAAAGAATGCTCCCCAAAGCATTACAGTGAACATGAACAATAAAGAGATGGAAAAACATATATGTTCTGCAATTTTATGCTTTCATCTTTGGACATTAATTTCATGTAACTCCTTATTTCGATTTTGTGCAAAAAAATGTCTCCCAAGTTCAAAAGGTTGTAACAATAAATATGAAAAAGAAGACAGATGGGAAAACTTATATGTTAACAATGACTTTTATTCATCCAATATTTTCATATTATATTATCCTTTCCAAAGTCAAACTTAGCAAAAACTAAAGAAAAATGCGTGAATTAATACTCTGATGAGGATCCTTATATGCAGTAAAATATAAACACATTTATATTAGATCAAAGCCTTTTATGAACCATAATCCATCATGGAATGGCTTATTTGATAATATTTCACTCTAAGTGATATAATTTTTGCAACTTTCTTGTTTTGGCTCTGTGGGTTATAACTCCTGGTTCTCCAAAGTTTCAGAGTGGAATCCATCTCTCATCTGGCATTTAAATGGGGAGTATCTCCCATTCCCAAATACTCCATCCCTTGAGCCACTGCCCCTTGAAACTTTAAAGACTATTTTCAATTAAAATTTACCAAGAACAAATTCTGGTATCCAAATTGGAGACTGGGTTTAACCAGGCAATATGTGTAATTATTGCTTAGCCAAGTATGCACAGAGTTTTGGAATATTATGTGGCTGGTGGATATTTTATTTACATTATATTGAGTTCGCATACTTCTGCGATAATGGTACTCAGGCACAAGTCTAATATATGCTAGTAAACAAATTTCAGAAAGTATGAGTTAAAACCCTCCCACACTCTAGGCTTTACAAAGAGTGGGAAATAGTGCCCATTTACTATTGGGAGAGGGGAAGGAGGGCTGAGAGAGACCTCCTCTCCCAGTCCTAGGTGCATAGTACAGGAATGCTAGGAATAACATCTGAGAGACACTCGATGGGCATTGAGTACCTTCAGTACACTGATTACCACCCATTGACCCTCTGCTGTCGTGAAGGGTAAAAATAAAAGGGAGAACACACCCTCCTGCCTGTGTTATGGAACACAGAGCTTGCAGATGTATGGCGTTAACAGAACAGAGACAAACCATCCAGGTACTCATAGCTAAAGCATTGCTGTAGATAAGATGGTGATCCTGCTCTTAAATAAGGTTAAGTCGGTGGTGAACTGAATGTTACTAAAGCTCAGATCTAGATCAATCTAAGAGTAGATTGATCCCAAACAAAATACTAATGGCCTAATAGAAGAAAAGGTATTCTCATTTTTGGACATTGACATAATTTACCTCAGTTTCTGTTCTTTTACACATAGTGACTTGCCTTCAAATAGACATTAGATAAACAAGAAAAGACTTACAAAAAAAAGGAAGAATATACGAAACATACTCAAGTGATAGATCTGAGTCTCAGAGATGGCCCAGATTATGGGATTATCAAACAGGGACCATAAAATAACTATGATACATATTTTAAAAGGTCTAGTGAGAAAAGCAACTGACATGCTTGAATAAATGTATTATTTACATATTGCGATGGAAAGCACAAATAGAGAAAAAATTGAAAAGCTAGAAATAAAATGTAGAATGTCAGAGATGAATTCTTTTTAAGGGCTAATCAGTTGACTGACTGAATATAGTAGAGAAAGGAGTTTGTGACTTGGATACATTTGAAAACAAAGTATCCAAATGCAACGGCAAGAAATAAAACAGTTAAAAAAATTGGAACGGTGTGTGATACCTGTGGGACAACAAGAAACCATCTGGCAAATGAGTAATTTGGAGTCTCAGGAGAAGAGAGAATGAAGCAGAAGTATATGAGGGGATAATGGCCAAGAATTGTTCAAAATCAATGAAAGACAACACGTTATGTATCTAAGAATCTCAGAGAATATCAAACAAGACTAATAAAACAAACAAACAAAAAACAGCTAAGCATATCATAGTCAAACTGCTAAAAACCAAAGATAATGAGAAAATCTTGGAAGCAGGCAGAGAAAACAGAAACAGTACCTACAGTGGGACTACAATAAGAGAGATATATAACTGCTGACCAAAACAATGAGGGAAAGAAGACAATGGAATATCTCATCTTTAAAGTGCTGAAAGAAAAATAAAATCTGCCAAACTTGAATTACATATCCAGCAAAAATATTCCTCAAAGATAAAGGTAAAATAAATAAGTTTTCAGAAAAAAAGAAACAAAGAATTTTTCTCCAGCAGATAAACACTAAAAGAAATGAACAAAAAATGTTCTTTATAATGAAGGAAAATTATATCACATAAAAATCCAATTCTGCCGGAAGAAATGAAAAACACGAAGAGTAAATAAATCGGTAAAATATTAAAGACGTTTATTTTAAAAATAATGCGTGCATGTCCGGGCCTGTCGCGGGGTGTCGGGAGGGGGGAGGGACAGCATTAGGAGATATACCTAATGTAAATGACGAGTTAATGGGTGCAGCACACCAACATGGCACATGTATACATATGTAACAAACCTGCACGTTGTGCACATGTACCCTAGAACTTAAAGTATAATAATAAAAAAATAATAAAAATAATGTGTGCATGTATATAGAAATTATATCAGTAATGACTGCTATTAAAAATAATAAAATTGTAATGAGAGGTTTATAGCACATACAGAATAAAATATGAGAAAACAATCATGAAGCTTGTAAGAAAATTGGAAGAATAATGTTGTAAATGTCTTACCTTGTTTGTGAAGTAATAGACTATGTTTTGAAAGTAGCAGAGATAATTTAAAGATGCATATTGTAATCTTGAGAAACTGCTAAAAATAGTAAAAATAATGTAATACAAAAGTTATTTGATTCACTCCCAAAACATTAAAAAAGAAAAACAGAGGGACACAGAGAAGATGGGACAAATAGAACTCAAATACTAAAATGGAAGATTTATATCCCCAAACACATCAACAATTACAATAAAATTGACTGAAAAACGAAATAAAAGTCAGAATTTGGGAGCTAGAAGAAGAGAGACTCAATTACATATTGCTTACAAGAAACAGACATTAAACATAAAGGCACATAAACAATAACAGTCAAAAGATAGAAAATATACACATTGCAAACACTAATCCTAACAAAGATGTTGTGGCTGTATAACGATCAGATAAGGTGGACTTCATGGTGAAGAATATTATCAGAGATAATGGGGGAAATGTCATAATTATAAAATGGTCAATTAATCAATAATACACAAATTCCTATGTGTGTGTACCTACTAACAAAGGCACTACATATTTGAAGCAAAAAATTGATAACACTAAAAGAAAACATAGGTAAATCCATAATCATAGTTGGAACTTGCAATACTCATCTTTCAAGAATTGACAGAAATTGTATACAAAGTCAGAATATAGAAGAATTGTACAACACTGTCAATCAATTTGACCTGATATAAACGTATAGAACTGACCAACAGCAAATAACACATTAATTCACGTGAAATATTCACCAAGTAAACCATAAGCTGAGCCATAACCCAAATTTAAATACATTCATAAGAAATCAAACAGAGTATGTTATCTGACTGCCAAATATCAAGCTTGGAATTAACATCCAGAATGTACATAGACCACCCCTTCAATACGAAATCAAACATTATATATCTAAATAAGTCACGAGTAAAAAAAAAAAAAATTCAAAAAGAAAGTTAGAAAATAGGTTGAATTGAATGATAAAGTACAATATATCAAAACAATGAAGTTAATGTAAAGCTGTTATTATAGGAAAATTTGTAGCTTTAAATGCCTTCACTCAAAAAGAAGAAAGTTATGAAATAAATGATTTATGTTTCCACCTTAAGAAACACAAAAAAACTAATTAAACCCCAAATAAGTAGGAAGAAGGAAGTAATAAAAATGAGAAAGGAAATCAGTGACAGAAAACAAATGGAGATAATCACCAAAGCCAAAAGTTGGTCTTTGAAAAGATTAATACAGTTTTAAACCGCTAGCAAGACAGACCAAAAAAAGAGAGAAAAAAATGAATCATTAATATAATAAATAGAAGTGGAGATATCACTAGAGATGCTACAGACATTAAAAAGATAATAAAGAGCTACTGTGAACAATTCAATAAGATAAGAAAATAAAGATTGGCAAAAGACTTGAACAAATACTTCCTTAAATAATATGTACAAATTACCAATAAACACATGACAAAGTACTCAACATCATTAGTCATTAGGCAGATGCAAATTATTACCAAGATGCAATGCTACCATATACATGCAAGAATGAATAGAATGAAAATAATTGACAACCCTGAAAGCTGATGATTATGTAGAACAATCAGAACTCTCATACATCACTGGTAGGGATATAAAATGGTAGAGCCATTTGGGAAAATTCTTAGGCAGTAGCTCAAAAAGTTAAACTTATATCAACTTTATGACCCAATAATTTCACTGCTAGGTTTTTGTCCAAAAGAAATAAAAACATTTGTCCACAAAAAGATTGGTAAAAAATGTTTATAGCAGCTTTACTCATTTAAGCTAAAAGCTAGAAACAATCCAGATATCTCTGAATGAGAGAATAGATACACAAACTGGCATATTCATGCAATGGATACTAGTCAGCCATAAAATGTAGTGACTTACTGATATACACAGAAAAATAGGTGAATTTCACAAACATTATTCTGGGTGAAAGTAGCCAGACACACAAAAAGCACAAAATGTAATGTTTCCATTTCTATGAAGTTCTAAAATAGGAAAAACGAACCTATGGTGATAGAAGTAAGTTAAGTGGTTTCTTCTGGTGGCAGAGAAATGTTGACTAGGAAAAGGCATGTGGAAGCTTTCTGGGGTGATGAAAATATTCTAGATCTTGAAAGAGGAATAAATTGCACGAGTAGGTGTATTTTGAAAAACTGATAAAAGTACTTAACATCTGAGCACTTTATTTTATATAAATTACACTTAAATTGAAAAAAAAAACTTTAAAAGCAATACACAACTGCTTGTGTATGGATGGGCAAAGGGATGACAACAATGAAGACTAGTGAGTCACTGGTGCAGAAGAATACTTACAGAAGTGAGATGTGGATGGTCTTCCTGTATCAGAATCACATGGAGTGCTTATTAAAATGTAGATCCTTGGGTTCCAACCAACTCAGCTTGAAATCTTCAATTTTAGCCAGTTTCACAGAGGATATTGATGGCACACACTAAAGTTTGGGAACAGCTGGGTTGCAGAATTTTCAGCCCAGAATACAGAATTTTCCCATATAGAAATAATGTAGTTAGACAACATTGAAGCTAATGCTCAAAATGTGATTTTGGATATTTTCATGAGTTATGAGTGTTATGAGTCAGCTTTCATATGTCTATAAAATCAGATTATTTTATTTTATTGCGATGAGCTGACACTTATTTTTAGTTGGATCTTTGAAACTGGGCATCTTACAGAAACTGTAACTGGGATTCTAAATCTTTTTGTGTTATTTACACATGAATTGTCAATATGTATTCATGTAAAAATGTTTAAAGAATGTTTAA
Organism: Nomascus leucogenys; assembly: GCF_006542625.1. Lineage (NCBI taxonomy): Eukaryota > Metazoa > Chordata > Mammalia > Primates > Hylobatidae > Nomascus > Nomascus leucogenys. The sequence goes on from NC_044406.1 coordinate 124,267,100, forward strand.
GCATCAAAATAATGGCTTTGTTTCTATTAAGCATGAAGCATTCATGTAATTGCTATTAGGAACATAAGCACACATGCCTGGGATTAATAGTTACCAAAGACTAACAACCTCTTATATTGTAATTTAAAATATATAAAGATCTTTTAATCAGAATGGTAACAATCAACCAATGAACAAACCAAAACTTGCTGAAAATCTACTATATCTGGGATAGGATGGCATTACATGAACCAAAGACTGGCTTCAGTGTTCATTAATCACAAATCTTGGTCATGTTATGTAACCTGAGCCTCAGTTTCCCTCAGTATTAAAATGAGGAAAACAATAATCTACATTGTGCAGTTACTGTATGAATGAGTTACACCTGTGCAGTGTACAAGCTGGGGAAGGGGCTGTAGTTGACACTTAACAAATGGTAGTTTTTTTTTTTTGATCACACAGTCTAACCAGTAGGGTGGTTATTTAAGACTACTTTATTTAATGAAGAGGAGCCAAGAGACTGTTTAACAAGGATCAAGTGGATCACATACCCAGAGAATGAAATAGTATGGACAGGAAAAAAAAAAAAAATGAAAACCTGACATTTTGTCTTTGGACTGTTTTCCTTTGGAGTACTAAGATATATAGGATAGATGCTCAGTGCAAGGGGACAAAAAAATTTAGAAAAGCTATATAGGACAGGGTTATGATGTGACTTGGGGGAAAAGGACCAAAAGGCTGTTTGAACTGCTTCTAGACTATATATTCCATGTTCTATTCAGTACTGCATACCTAGAAGCTAGCACAGTGCCTGGACTATTATTGTAGGTTCTCACTGCATATTTGTTGAGTGAATGAAAGAAGGCAAAGGAATCTTCACAGCTTGTATGCAATCCAGTGCAGTTCCCCAGGAGGCTATATTAAGGTTTGGAATGAAGTTCCCAGCCAGTAGTAGTAAATTTGAGTCATTTTGTCATCTGTCTTATTATCTTGGTATACTACTGTATAGCAGTGGTTAACTAAGTCAAGGAATTCTCAGAACCCAACCAAGTATTTTTCACATAAATGACATGTGTAGTTACTATCATTAGTAGTTCTGTGCTATCAGTTAGGGAAATAAAGTGTTGAATATGGGCCTTGTCTCCTAGGAATATAATAATCCAGAGGGGAAAATGAGCACAAAGGTAAAAACAATGTAAGAAAGTTTTGGATGAGTGTCATATGATTGGTTTAGCCAGTAAGTATTATGAGAGTTCTAGAGGTGAAGAAGTCTCATTTGGTTGTCAGGAGAGGAAAGGTATCTCAGAGGACACAAACCAAATTTTCACATACATTTAAGTCCCTGGTTAATTTATACCTCCCCGATGAGGCTATCCCAAATCCAGCCATCAGAAAGCATCTTTCCTAGTTCTAGTCCTCTGCTGCTTTTTTTGTTATTTTGGTTATAGCATTCATCACAGAGTGTCTGATATAAGCTAGCTGGGCAGCCAGCCTGTGCCTTCCTGGAAGGCAGGGTCTATGATTCTTTCATCTTGGCACCTTCCTTGGTGTCTAGCACATCACAGAGAGAGCACTGCATAGATTATACATTAATGAATTGGGCAAATTCCTCTAGGAGGCAATTGGATTGGCTGAGGTAGTTCTTGTAGGAAAGGAAGGAGATAAGACTAGAAAGGTATGTTGAGCCAGACTATTGTGGGCTTTGCTTACAGAACAACATCAAACACTGCCTCCAACTAGCTGGCATTCAAAGTGAAGCCAGTACAAGTTTTGATATAAGGAAGGGACATAATAAATGTGGTATTTAGAGACTTTATTTAGATTTTATCATATTAGCTAGTATTAGAGCTGGAAAAAATATCTTCTCTTATTCAGCTATGCAGTTAAGCATTAGTGGAACAATGAATACTACAAAGAACACTTATATTTTGTATTTACACAGAGATGCATGCACTAACCAACCACAGAAAGAGTCCTAGTAAACACCTCCAAGGCTGACTGCTCTGGAGCCTCGGAATATGCCTAAATAACACCTACTCTGTTGTACAAGGCGAAGTTCCTGTATCATAACTCTTCATTCTCTAAGAACAGAGTAAAGGATGGAGTACATTGGGAAAGAGCCAATATTTAGACATTTCAGCGGCATCTTGAACTAAATATAGGGAATTGGCATGGTAACAGATTAGAGTTTTGGGTCCAGGAGATATGTGTATACCCTATTTATATAAGTAAGTGGCCATGCCAGTTATTCATGGCTCCTTTGGATAAAGTTTTTAAAAATTCTATTTTAGAAGGCAATAATATAATGTCATATCAGATAAAGCTGCTAAATAGTAAGAAACACCAATAAGCTCTTCAGAAACTTCCAAAGCAAAGTAAGCAGATTTAAATGTAACCATTTTTAACATTCTCACAAATGAGGCATTATTACATTAAAGCATACATAAGCTTAGCAAGCTTTGGTCAAATAATTTCTTCTGAATAGAATGCAGATACGTTGTTTTCATTCTGATATTTTAGAACTCAGACTTTCAAATGGATAAAGAGTAATCCTTTTAATATGTCTATTATAAAATAAGTCTTCACTTTCTAGAAACACTTACAAAAAGGCTCCTTTCTTTACTGCATATCCCATGTGGATTTCACGTGGGATTTGATTTACATATAATTTTCTGGAAACAATTTTATTTTATAAAACAAGAGACACTTATACTGCCAATTGAGATATGCCTAAACTTTTAGGCCATACGCAGTGGCCCTGCTGGAATGAAAATAAAAGTTATGGCACATTTTTCTCCCATGAGACTGGTATCCCAAGGGGGACTTACAGAACTCTTTCTACCCAGGAGGCACTCACTTCCTTTTGAATACTCTCCCCTTCCTTCTCAAGAGCTTAGCAGCTGGGGTGAATTTTTCCACCACCCTGGATGTCTTCACTTCTAATAGTTTTCTCAATTCAAAAGCCTCCAGTTTCTAAGGCAAATGGCAAAAGACAAATATAGACTACCACTATACATTCTAAAAACCCAAATTGAAGATGGTCATTTTTGCTTTGTTTTGTAAGATCAGCTAGATTGTTTAATCATTTTCCCAAAGAAAATATAAAGAAATATTTTCTAGTGGTCTATACAGCCACTTTGGGTATATACAGTCACTCAACAAAAACTAAGTATATACTAAGCACAAGCCCAGGGCCAGGCAGTTGGAACTGCATATCATGAGAAAGCACTTTGAGGCACTGCCCAGGTGACAATGGCCTCAATGTTTGGAATGAGTGATCTATAGAACAGCTGAAAGCACACATTTGCAACCCCTGAAAAATGCACAGGGGATTATCGATAAAAAACAATTAGTAAACATATTGTTTCCTAAGTCCCTACAGCTAAGGAAATGATTAACAAATATATTATTTTATATATATACACAAATATATATATGTAAATATATTGTTTTCTTCCCTGAGAGAAGAAAATCTGTCTTCATGTGCTATTTGAGAAACTCTAAGTCAATATGATACATGGAGTACTAGGCAGGTGTAGGAATAGCCACTGAATAGAAAAACTCATAATTACTTAGAAGAGAACATGAAAGGACCTTAAAAAGCTGAAGAAGTAGTTGTGGACAAGCAGAGGGGAACACAACAAGGACAAAAACATTTAGAGAAGTAAATGGGTGAGCTAAATAAGGTAGGTTAAAAACAAGATCGAAAGGGTAGACTAAAGAAACTAGGGTTCCTTAACTTAAATAAGCATAATCATGAGAGCTTCTGGGCTCGGAAGGGTTACACAGAGCACAGCTGCTGCCTGTTCTTTAGCTTCCCTGAGGATCAAATGAGAGACAGCAGACTTAACTGGAGATGGAGAACTTAGGATGGATGTTCTTGCCTTGAGAGCTATTGAAATGAGTTCTTTAGAGAGCTTGTGGATGCGGTGGCTGGGACAGTCTCATCTGTGTACAAGGGTTGAAGTGTTTTCCCATATGAAGGCTAAGAGATAAACTACATGACCTTTCTTGCAACTTGCCATTCTTTGGCTGCATATCCTTTCTCCTGATTTCATTTGCATTGCATTGTTCTACCATGAACTCAGAGCCTATGCGATATCAGATATTTTAATATTTCTTTCAGAGGAGCAACTGCAGCATTTATTTTCAGTCACTACCAATCTGTCTCATAGCTTGCATTCATTTCTGCAAAGGGGCTCAGTTTCCCACAAACATACATTTATTAAAAATGGACATGTCTATTTATAACATTTCATCAATCAACCTATAAGTCTATTGTAAGTGTAAAGCTAGTTTGTGCTTGAATCTAACCAAACAGCTTAGATGGCAATTTGACAGTCTCCAATTCATAGACTCACATGTCAATAAAATAATTGTTTGGTGAGAATTTCCTGTGTCATAGATCTTACTCAGCAAATAATTAATGTGTGTGTTTCACTCAAATACTTTACAAGCAGAGTGATGAGTGTAGTTGTTTCAGCCACATATACTGTATCCTGAGTAAAGAGGCATATAGTCTGTAGTCCTTCCTTTAATGAGGATTACAAGCTGTCCACCACCTGGAAGGTGAAAACTCTAATGGGTTTCTTAGAGACATGAATTGTGGAAATAATCAGAAAATTAAATGTTGAACGAATCTCACAAATTCTATAATGATTTTCATCACTAATATTGCCCTTGATGTACTAATCCTTCAAATAAGCTTTTTTTCTCTCATTTTTATGGGGAAACCAATTAAAAACAATCAGATAAACAATGCTCATGCAACATGACAGATCAATCCAAATCTCCATTTGGGGATGCTCTAGGAGAACTCCAAACAGCTGAGGATGTCCTGTGAAGTACTAAGAAGAGAAAGCCTATTAATCCCAGTTAATTACATGAATAAACACATGCTACTCAGCAGTTTCAGGACAGAGAGAAGGATTTTGAGGAAACAGAAAATCACCATGGATAATTACTCGTCTGGACAAAATGTTCTAGCAAAATAAAACATTTAGCAAGGTTAGAGTTCTCTGGGATCCTTTCAGGTTCAACGATAAAGAAAGTGCAAAGGGTTTCAATGAAAGTGTTTGCTTCATGAGGTTGCTTTATTCAGATAATACGAAGATTGGCAAAACCATTTTTTTATTAGTTATATGTAAAAACTTCCCATTAAAAATGTAGCTGGAGGAGTGATTTCAATCCTCCAAAAGAATCCCTGTCCTGCTCTTTTCAAAGAGACTTGAAACTGGTCGCTCCGGCAACCTTCTCTCAGCTTGTTTTTCTCCGTGAGCTGGAAGCTCTTGGGCGTTGGTTCCATCAGCTATCTGCAGCATCTGCCTTGCCGCCATGGAGGAACAGATACCCTCCTGGTTTCACTGAGACATTATGGAGTGCCTATCTTCTGTGATTTCCCTGAAGATACACCTAATAAGTTTCTCAGAATTAAAGTGTGATTGTGTCCACCTTCCCTTAGCTAAGTGTCATCTTCTCTTTCTTTCCTTTCTTTCACTAAGCTAAAAGAAAAATACATTAAAAGCCAATTATAATTACTTATTCTCTTTTTTCTTTAGAAATTAAAATTAATGTTTTGTGCTGTATGCATAGACTAAATGTAAATCTAGAAGTAGGAAATCTCTCTTGAATCAGTTAGTGCCACCATTTTCTAAATGCAAATAGAGTTTTAAATGGTCAGAAATACACATTCACTTTCCTATAACAATTAATATTTTAAATTCCTCCTCGAAAAAAAAAATGATGCATTTTCCCAAAAGAATCCATTCTTAACAGTCAAACATTCCAGAGTAAAGGGAATCAAGAACCCCTGTCCCATCCAGAGCGAAAAATATCTCAGCAGAAAGATCCCTGGTATAATTTTGTTAATTTCTACAAAGGCATTAATGTCCAGGATAAACATTCAAACCTATGTCCTTCAAAAATATTGCATAAATAAATCTTACCTGAATACGACTTCCTTAACAAAGCCATGCTTCTTTATAAGCTGGTCCTACCCAGACAATTGCTGTCTACATTTGGAGCAGACACAGAGAGAGAGGAGATCAGAGAAAGTTTAAGGCATATCTAAAGTATTCTCCAAGGTAATGGCCAGAAACATCAAGCCCATACTCTCAGTATAGAGAGATCATTAATGGGCATTAGTGACAGACCATTATGACTCTCCCAGATCATTAATGATTCATCATGTAGCAGTATTGTTCTGGCAGTAATCAGACCATTGCTTGGACTCAGACATAAGCTTTGCCTATACTATTTGCTTAAACTTATTATTTCCAAGCATACAATTCTATTTTGCCTTCTAGAATTATGAAAAACGGTCTGTAACAGGATCCCTCAGCAAATTAGAGAAGTTTTTGGAGCTAGCTGCCTTATTTGGTAGACTTCTCCCACAGTCAGGAATCTTACAGTCTGAAAGGCTCCCCGATAGCATTTGGGATGTTGAAATGTGTCTTTTATTTTGAAATTGAATTATTGATGAACAGAAAACGCTACAAGCAAAATAGACATTTGTAAGAATTATAGTTGCTCAATCCTCTGTAACAATTACTCGTAAAATGTTGAAATTCTACCAGAACTTTTAGTTCTGTGCCACAAAATTATATTTTCATATCAAAGTCCCTTGTTAAAAATTCAGAAAATCTATGAGCAGCGTATGAAAAGGCTTTTAGCTAATTATAACAAAGAGCAAGAAACAGACTATTTTAGCATTACACCATACTCGTTACTGAAGCACTCAATAGTGTTAATATAGGAATCAAAATTTTAAGAAAAAGCAAACCCTGAAACAAAATTGCCATACTTTTTATTTTTGCTTTATGGAAGACCCACTATTTTTGCTAAAAATTCAAATAGAAATGGAAATGTAAGTTATTCTGGGATCAAATGAGTCTTTCCTATTGAACAGACTGGATTCTCCTTCTGTGTGGCTCTGGGAAAACTGCCCTTGAGTCAGACAGAAAGGAAATCTGTCTCAAGTTCTGAATATTGTCACTATCAATGAATACTGAAGAATTACCAACACCCACGAGGAGCTATATTTATTAAGCCCCAGTACCCATATTCAGTGCTATATGGAAAGTAAGATAATGTATATCCAAAAGCATTCCATAAACTTACATATTTTTTCATAAGCTTCTCTGCATAATCAAAATTGCCTTGTGCTCTCTCCCTCCACTTTTCCATCCAACACTAAGAGTGTAACAGACAACAGCTGCAAATGTTAGCCCCTCCCAAAGGGATCCAGCCTCAACAAAATTGCTTTAGCTCTGAGGATGGGATTTCAGCAGTAGGCAGAGGATGGGGAAAATTTGTTCTGCCCTGAAATCAAACACCGTCCCCTATACCCCAATAGCCATCCACAGCCCAGGGACCTGAACAACAGGAGCCTTCAGAACCCAAAAAGGCAAAATAGCTATTCTTTGGTAGGGCTACCTCCTGGACACATGACCTATGCAGCAGCAAAGGGCCCTGCTCTGAGAAGGGCCCTGCACTGGGTTTAATGATTTGCTGTCACCATTTTGAAACTAACATTTTTTTGAACAAGGCTCTCTACATTTTCGTTCTGCACTAACCCCTGCAAATTCTGTAGCCAGTCCCGTTTCCTAGAAAACCATTATTTTAACTAGTCAGTCATGCTGAGAAGTACAGATTATCAGATTCAGAATGTGGCCATGGGGTATTCCCCATTGTTCTTTGGTTGGGAAGCTGAGCAAGTGCTCAGGCCACCAGGTAAAAAGCTGCATATATTCAGATCCCTGTTTGCAAACCAAAATGGCTAATGGAAGAATTTAGGCTTCAGTAAACTCTTTACACAGGAGAGATGCCAACTTCCTTCAAACAAAAATAGAAAACCTTAATATGGAGGCAGTCTCTCTTGGCCAATGTGAGAGCTCTTAAAAAAGGCATTTCTCAAGGGACAAAATTAAGTCATCTTAATATGAGTGGTCTTATCAGGTCTAATCAAGAGACCCAGTCTTTCAGCTGTGCCATAGCTTCTTATAATGGCCCTGCAGGGGCTGCACTGGTCAGTGTAGTGGGGAAGGGGGTCCCCAGGGATGGGAGCAGCTCAATCTATTGATGTCTAGACAGCACAGAAATAAACAAAATGAGAGCTGACATGGAGCCAAATTGCAAGTCAGGTAAAATTTATTTCTGCTATCCTCTCTTTCCTTTCCCTTAAACTAATTCCCAGCCATGCAGGGCCTTTGTGCTGCTCCCTAGCTGCCTGTAATTCCACTACAAGAGGAGCCCTCTCCATCCTCAGTACCCCATGCTCCTACCTTCTTTTGCATTCCACATCCCCCTATTCTCCTAGTCATCAGAGTGGCTGGTCTTGGTCAGGTGTTGTGGAGGAAAGCCATCTGATTAAGCTAATTCACACAAATTTGTCAGTTTTCACAAAGGTATTCTCATTTTGGAAGCAAGTGTCTTGTTCTCCAATTGGCATACTTTTAAGAAGTATGACAAATGGAAGGATTTTAAGCAATAGAAAGGCACAGAGAATGGTAGTGCTCACCTCTTCCATTTAGCCTTATGTGGTGATATATTTCAATAACGTCATCATTTATTGATTGATTTAGGTTTTTAAACCTGAGGACTAAGGTCACCCCATCCTTTAAAAAGTACCAGGGGACTCAGGTTCCACACTACGAGACTGGGTTCTTGGAATGTACTAGAGGCTTTTTCACACCTCCACAGGTTTGTTCAAGAACTTCCCTCAGTTTGAAGTGTCCTTGTCCCCTTGTCTGCCTACTAATCTTTCAAGTAGAACCTTCTCTAGAAAGAATTTTCTGCCAGCCCCTCCACATCTCTCAATTTGAATGTGACCTCCTTGGTCCCCTCACTGAACCCAACAACAACTATCACTGTGCTGGATTGTACCCAGCTGCTTACATGTTCCCTCATTTACTGAACTGTGAGTAGCTAGAGGGCAAGAACCGCATGTGATCTGACCAGCACCTGTGAATAGATGAAATCAATAGAGAAGGTGAATACACTAGATGTTTGAGACTGCGTGTCCGTCATAACTGTGGCACACACATATTCACAGGTTAGAGTGCAGTTTGCATTAGTTGACTTAGGCAGTGACTACATGGGTGGCTTTCACTTGCTTTACAATGGTTTTAATCCAGATAGTGTAAATACTGAGGTCACCACATGGCGCTGTGTCATTCAGCCTTTTCTAATAGATGCCATCAGCAAGGGGCTCTCTCTCTCTCTCTCTCTCTCTCTCTGCCAATTGACGAATAATACCCCGGAGGTCATGATCTATCATCTGTTCCGACAGGCACAGTCCAACTAAACAGAAGCTGACAAATCTAGTTAAATTTTTGGCTAGTGGCCTTTAATTCCAGCCCAAGGAGTTACAGATCTCCAAGCTTTCACTGCATTGTAGTCAAGCAGCACAAGTAAGCTTCCTGCCTTCCTGGAGGCCTCAATCAATACTCTGCCCTCTTCTTATGGCCTAGACACATCAAAGGCAATAATGCCTGAGATTTAATCATTTCCCATTAAAATGCAAAGCTCTCGTCTCCAGGACCCCTTGACAGTTTAATTGTTTTAAAATGTCTGCAGAAGCCTCTGTAAACAGATTTGTAGTACGTTGTTTACTTGCTGTGCCACCGCAGCCTCTTGGCTAATTAATGAGCATTTTGCTGCAAATTGGGCCTCTTGGATGCACTGATCCCTCACCTTGGGAAGAATTGACAGAAAGGAGGAATTTATGAGAGTAAGGACAGACATATTTTTCATTTAAAAACTACTGAGTACTCATGAGTTGAAATCTAATATCCACACAAAAACCTGCACACTGATGTTTATAGCAGCTTTATTCATAGTTGCCAAAACGTAGAAGCAACCAAGATGTCCTTCAGTAGGTGAATGAATAAGTAAACTGTGGTACATCCAGACAATGGCATAAAAGAGTGCTAAAAGAGATGAGCTATCAAGCCATGAAAATACACAGAACTTTAAATGCGTATTACTAAGTGAAAGAAGCCAATCTGAAAAGGTTACTCCATGTGACTCCAACTGTATGACATTCTGGAAAAGGCAAAACTATGGAGGCAGTAAAAAGATCAGTGGTTGCCAAGGGTTGGTGGGGAAGGAGGGATGAATTAGAGGAGCACAGAGGATTTTTCGGGCAGTGAAACTCGTCTGTATGATACTATAATGGCCTTTTATACATTTGTCCAAACCCAGACAATGTACACCACCAAGAGCAAACCCTTATGTAATCTATGGACTTTAGGTGATAATGACATGTCAATATAGGTTCATCAATTGTAACAAATGTACCACTCCGGTGGGTGGATATTTCTAGTGGGGAGGCCATCCAGGGAATCACAGGGTATATATCAACTCTGTACCTTATGATCAGTTATGCTACGAACCTAAAACTGCTCTAAAAATAAAGTCTATTTTTAAAACATGTACTGGGTACCTAACATATTGCAGGAGCACGTTCTCTCTGATCTTCACGACAACCCTATAAGGTTTTGTTTGTTTAGTTTTTTCATTTTTGTTTTTGTTTTTGCGTATGTGGAAGCTCACTAAGAGAGGTGAAGTTTTTTGTCCAAGGTCAAAGAGATGGCAATTTGGAATACTGTCAGGGGATTCAAAAGCTTGCTTAGTGGTTAACGTGGATACCCTTGATGGTTTCTTTCAACCCAGAGCTTTCAAGATTTTGTGTTCCTCCTCCTCCTCCTCCATAAAATGTTCTTCAGTGAATCCAGTTGCTTGAAGTCTATCGCAATTGCCCAAGTCACTCATTTCCTACAATACTAAAGAGTTCCAGGAAGGAGGGGAAATGCCACACAGGAAGCTCTCCAACCACGGTTAGAAAGTTGGAAACCTTCATTCCTGTCAACCACTATGTACTGTGCTTTTCACTGAGGGTAACAGGGGCAGACAGAACAGCCAGGAAGATTCCTGCCCTCCTGCATGAACACAAGAGTCAGCTTCAAATAACAACCCATGAACTATACTAACCCACAGTGCAAATCCTAGTCAAGCACCATTGAGGCCCTGATGTATGGAAGGCATAGGTAAAGACTATTATATACCTCCAAATACCATCTATTTGATTATTTTGATATCACGGCCACAATCATGCAAGAAACAGGTGGTGGGACTGGGGTGATAATTATTTATTGGGCTTTTATAAGAATTAAATGAGATATTTATATAAAGTCCTCAGCACAGTGTGTGGCATTTCGCGAGCAGTCAATGGAAGTTAGTCCTCTTATTTTACCCTTAGTCTCTTCTTGCCTATTCACTTGTCTCCCTTGTAACCTCATCATTATCCTGCTTGACATTTTTTGGCAGCATTTTTGTGAAAACAGATCAATAAGCAAGCAATCCACAAACATTAACTGAGTCCTTACAATGTATCAGGACCTTTGTCATGTGCAGGAGTTATAAACATGGAAAACACACACATACACACAGAGCCCAGGGGTTAAAGGAACGAGTCTAAATGGGAAGACATACATGAGTACAGTTCAAAAATATTACTCAGAATCCAAAGCCATCAAAATATGCTGAAGGTAGAAACTGCAGATGAGATGTTGAAGACAAGATTTCATTTGCTTTAAGCCACTGGTTACACAAAGTACAACTTTCCCAAATATTGACTGTGTTATGTGTGCTGCCCACCATGGTTTCATAAGAAACAAATCTAAACAAGTATACACAGTTGGTACTACTATATCTATGTGTTACTACTGACAAGAGCTGACTGATATCTCATCTCTGATACCTGGATGAGTCTTCCTCTAAAATGGTCTATCCTATGTGAGAGATAAAAGCAGCATAGTGCATGCTTTTATTCTGTTCAGTTGTGTTTCTGACATCATAGTACATAACATCTAAATCTGTCAATGAACAAATTCCAGATATACCACAAATCATACATCTTTAAACCTGATGCCTGAATCTTTTAAAGGAGTTGGGGGTATGTGTGTGAGTGTGAATCTTATTAGTAGGAAGCCTTGTCCGAGGCATACATAATTTTCTGGCAATGGTGGAGAGTTATTCCATTCTTGCACAATTGTACACAATGCAGGGAAAATAAAAAAGTTACTTGGTTTGTGCAGTTCCTCTCTCTGAGGAAGAATAAATTAACAGAGAATGGCCTCTTTTGTGTTCATAGCACCCCCTTGTGGAGAAATAACGTATTTCAGTTGCATGCTAATCCTCCCAACAACAAGGCACCAACCTTGGTTTCAACAATTTCTTTTTCCTCTCAGGAGTTTCATGGAAAGATAAATTAAATATTTAGATTTTTCCAGGTTAGCATCTCATGACAATAGGGACAAAACAAATCAAATGACAATCCTTATTCATTTCATTTATCTTGAAGATTCTCTTGGCCAATTTTAAAATTAATGTCAAATTCTTACCCTATTTTAGGAAAACTTCCTTTCCATTCTTTTATTCAGCAAACACTACCTGGGTTCCCATTATGGATTAGGCCTGTTCTGGGTGTTTGAGACACGAGAATAAATAATCCCAGGTCCCTGCTGGGGAAGGAGCTTGTCTAGAGATGAGAGATACCTGCAGAAGGCAATCAGTGCCATCTTAAAGAATATAAGGCTCAGAGGCTGTACCAGGCCTGGTAAGACTCAGAGAAGGTGAGAGGGAACCAGAAAAACTTCATAGAGCAGGTGATAGTTGAACTGAGCATTGAAAATTGAACAGCTGTTCCCAAGGCAGATGAGGTTGGTGAGGGAGCATATTTAAGTGTGAAATTACCTGAAACTAAACAGGACACAGCTGAAATTGGAAGTTGTTTGGCATGTCCACAGACTAACGGGTGAGATTTGGCACAGAGGAGAGGGTTTGGGAGGCACACACTGAAGAAATAGGCAGGGAATAATTTAGGAAGCCAGTTGAAAGAGTTTGGATTTGTCTCAATGGTGACTAGGTTTTACACCAGAAAGGGATCAAATGGCATTCAGAAAGGCGCCCTGGGCTGCAGAGTGGAGAATATGTGGGGGAAAGAGGAAGATAGGATATAGGGAGCGCTGTTAAGAGACACAGGTGACAGTGATGAGGATCTAAGTTAGCACCTCGTTGTGAGGATGAAGACTGGACTTGTACGTTCCCTACCAGAACCTAGATCATTGTCTATAAAAAAATATAGTTCTATTGACCACAGATCTATTTCCTAAAAGTCATTGGTTCTTGCAGGAGGGGGCAGAAAGAGATTATTTCAAAGAGCTATCTAAGGTACTCTTTGATTTGACCAACACAATGCAGATGGACCTCACCACCTCCCTAGATTCACCCGGAAGCAACAGAGAAAACTAGTGAAAAGCAGGGACCCTAGAGCCACAAGGGCATAGATGAGTCCTGTGCTCTTCTGCTCATGCTAAGCTATGCTTCATTGGGCTTGTCTCCTCATATTTTTGAAACTCAGTTTCCTGCTCTGTAAAGTGGATCCAAAAATTCTGTCCATCTCATAGGTTGGTTGTAAGAACTCGAGTAATGTATGCAAAGCACTTATTACAGTGCCTAGCATATAGTAAGCAGTTGATAAATGCTGGTTTCCTTCTTATTATTCTTCCTTGGCCAGTGTGGCCAGGCAAATTAGACTTTTGTGAGATGGCTAGTATGCAAGTCCCTTAGTATCTCCCTAGGGCACTCTACCCTGGGCTGTAAGCAAAGCCTCTATTTGAAAGGTATCAAGTGATTTCATCTGTTCCCCTCCTAACCCGGGCAGACTCTAAGCTCCCTGATAGAGTTAGGAACAAACCAGGTCTGACACTCCCAAGGGCCTGATCTGTGTGCCCACCAATTCTCATCAGAAAGAATGGAACCTGGAAACAAGGCTGACAACAGAATCCTATGGAAATTCTAAGTCAGTCAAGAAAAAGACATGCTAACAGGAGAAGGCAGCTCAGCCAAGATAGGAGGCCAAACGAATTTGGCATTACTGGGGGCCATTGTGTAGGTGGCTCAGGGAGGGAGAGAGCAGGGTAGGCCTGGAGGAATTATTTGAGTCAAAGTGCATCTCACAGCAATCTCTTTTTTCATGATTTTTTTCATTGTTACCATTCCTAAAAGAGAGTCTTGGAGAATAATAATCTGATCAAGATTCTCTGACTGAAAAGGTCCTGTGATCAGTGAGTTTGTGAAAGACTGCACAGCACACCAAACTATTGGTAATTAGTATTATGTATTTGGCTCGCTAAAGGTTCAACTAAAGCCTACAGTAAATAAATCTATTTAATGTGAGAAACTCTGGAATAAACATACTAATTGGCCTTCAGAATCCTTTCTTTCCCACAGTAGCTACTAAGGTCCCTTAATAGTAGCATTGAGTGAAAAACACTTCAAGGGCAAGCCAGGCTGATGTCTCCTGGACACAGGCCTCTTTAGCCAGGACTGACAGAATCACTCAGAAAGGCCCCACTTCATGGCCTCTCAAAGGTCTTAATCTCAGTTGGCACTGTATTCTCAACCCATCTATCAGATGGCCAGAGTGGGATGAGATCATAAAGTTTCCAAGGATGAGGCCATCTCCACTGCTTCTAGTATTTTTGGTTCCTAGGCAAGGGTTCTTTTAGGGAGCTTTTGGATGCCTGGTACCTTGGAAATGGTAAAATTAAAGTCCTTGAAGAAGATGTCCACTTGACCTGGAGAGAATGGAGCTTCTCTGCCTGCCAACGAGATTCTAGGCTTCAGGAATAGTAACCTGAAGGGATGGAATGGGAGAGAACTCAAATACCGTTTCTCAAGCCCAAAGGTTCTCTGGGACTTCCACTAGTCCCTGCACTGCTCCAGCAGCATAATCCCCCTCCTTTGAGATATAAGGTAAGTGACACTCAGAACATTTGATCATTGGTTACAACTAATTCTGCTGCTTTGCTCCAAGGTGATTTAGATATATTGTTTCATATAATTGCACAAAATTTTGATAATCTTGGGATGTATACCTGTTACGAACTGAATTGCATCCCCCAAATACATATACTAAAGCTCTAATCCCCAATGTGACTGTATTTGAAGATAGGACCTTAAGGGAGATAATTAAGGTTACATTAGGGCCCATAAGGTAGGGCTCTAATCTGATAGATCTGGTGTCCCTATAAGCTGAAGAAACACTAGAGCTCAATCTCTTTCCATGGAGAGGAAAGGCTATGTGAGTATAGCAAGAAGGTGGCCATTTATAAGCCAGAAAGAGAGGCTTCTCCAGAAACCAACCTAACAGTACCTTGATTTTGGACTTCTAGCCTCCAGAACTGAGAGAAAAATCCATTTGTGTTGTTTAAGCCACTCAATCTGTGGTCTTTTGTTATGTCAGCACTAGCAGACAAATACAGTACTCATTTATTTGAAAGCATATACAACTTGGCCATTTCTTTTTCAGACAACGCCACCTAGAGGACAAGATAGCAGTCCAAACTTATAAAACTATATAATGCTTGGAAAAGTTGATGTAACCAGGAGTGTTCTAGAAACGGAAATCCACTGTACAACACTGTGCTCACTTAACAATATTGCATTGTACACTTGAAAATTTAAAAGAGTAGATATCATGCTATGCTTTCTTACCACAATAAAAATTTTTTTTAAAAAAATGGGAAAGCAATTTTAATGAAAGAAATAAGAGGCAAAATCACAATCTCCAAAAGAAAAGTGAACCAGCAAATGTTTAACAAGTGTCTAATCTGTACTGCTCTCTGTGCTTGGCTATAGGAGGTTGCAGCGGGAAACATAATTGTGAACAAAACCTAGTCCCTTTCTTCAAGGAGTTCAGTGTTTACTGGAAGAGACAGACAATAAACAGGCACTTTCAATGCAAAGGAGAAGTTCTGTGCTACAGAGGAGGGATATCTCACAGAACCTTCCGTTGGCTGGGGGTTGGGAGGTTGAAGTCAGGGAAAGCATCCCAGACAAGACGATATTAAGCTGAGAAACGAAGGAAGAGCAGGAGGCAACTAGGTGAAGAGAGTAGCTGCTCTAGAGAAATCATACAAAGCCTCTGGCCTAAATGAGCTTTTAGTCCCAGGGGAGAGAGACCAAAATACACACACACACACACAGACACACGCACAAACACACACGTACACATAATTATCTTAAAAGGTGATAAGTGTAATGATAGAAATGTGGCACAGGCATTGTAAAATCACAGGGGGGCGGGTGCGCGTGCCTACCTACCAAACCTAGCCTCAGGGATGATCAGGAAAGCCTGTCTCAGAGCAAGTGTTTGCAGCTGAGTTTTGAAGGCCAGTGGCCATTAGTCAAATCAATTGTGGGGAGGGTGAAAATGTGCTGGGCTGAGAAAATTGCAGGCAGAGTTCACAGGTACAAAGACATACAGGCTTGGGACAGTCTAGCACAGTTTAGAAATGCAGGCAGTTTGGAATGGCTGGAGCACAGATTTCCAGGGATAGGATGAGGGATAAAACGATGGAAGGTGTTAGGAGTCAGATTATGTGTGACCCCCTGGACCAATGGATAGGATTTGACACAATCCTTTATGCCATGGGGAACCATGCCAGGCCTTTAAGCAAGGGAGAGACTTGGTCAGATTGGCATTTTAGAAAGATTTCAGTGGCTGCAGCATGAAGACTAGTATGGTGGTTGTAGGTACAAGACTAGAGGCAGAGAGAACTATGCAGAGCACGTCAGTTGTGCAAGAGCAATGTTGATAGCCTCAATTAAGGCAATGACACTGTGACTAGAGAAAAGGCAACAGACCACAGGGCCACTGTGGATGTACAATCTATAGACGTTGGTTATGGACTGCAATGGGGAGGGGAAGAGGAGGTAGGTTCCAAAGAGTACTCTAGGGCTTCTGATTGGGCAACAGGATGGTTGGGGTGTTAGAAACTTGGAGTGCATTTCCCCATTTTTTTAAAGAAATAAAGGTTTATAATTATATGGGTGATTTAAATAACTATGGTTAGGTGAAAACAGTTGTTGGATATTAGAGCAATAATTATTTCGAGCTATATTACAATGCTAAACTGTCAGGGTTTTAAATAATTCAAATTAATGGAGAGACATTTTAATTTTTTTATTTCTTTCCAAAAGACAGCTTTAGTTAACATCTTTAAAAATTTAATTCAGGGGGTACATGTGCTTGTTTGTTACATGGGTATTACATTTGTAAATGGGGGTGGTGGGCTTCTAGTGAACCCATCACCCAAATGGATTTTTTTAACATTTTTATAGGTGAGGAAACTAAATGTGCACAACATCACTCAAAAAGTGACAGCTCGTCCTACATACCAGTGTTTTTTTTGACTCTCTGCCAACTAATTGTTTTGCTGCACACATGTGAATGCGCACACATATACACATACGTTCAGTGTTAGGTATGCCTGTAAGGTATGGCAGTGAAGATAATCTAGACATAGTAAGCCTGGAATATGGGAAAGGGACCTGGTCTAGAGATAAAGATTCTGTAGTGATGAGCAAAGAGATGGTGTTTACAGTCATGGCGTGGGTGTGGAGATGGATGAGCTGCTCTAGGAAGAAGGGCCTCCTGAGAGTTCAAATAAAACACTCTTGAGAAGTCAAGTTAGTTCAGGACTGTATATATCCACTGGCTTTTGTCATTAGAAGATGACAACCTTGGTAGGACAACCTTGGTGAAAGTGGTGGAGACAAGTGGGCTGAGGAAAGAAAAGGAGGTGAGGAAGTTATTTTTCTTTCCTTCTTTCTCTGCACCCTCTATTGCCCCATTGCCAACTCACAGTATAATCATGCACTGTACTCCAGACTAGCAGAAACTGGGCTCTAAGGAGTCAGAAGAGAAATGAGAAATATGAGTCCCCGCAGAACTTTTCCTGGCTTCATTCCTGCCTTACTTCAAAGTGATCCATGCTCAGAGGCATAGGCAGGTTCTGATAAGGGTGGAGAGGCAGGCGGAGGGTAACTCCATGTCTCATAGTTGATTAGATAGGGGAGTTAGTACATAAGATGTCACCCTTTAACTCCTCTAAGTGTGTCTTGGTCTTGCTTTTATATCATTTCCACTAGCATCTTTCTTTCACAACTTAGATCGTTGAAAGTACTACTTTTGGAGATATGCTTAAAGAGGGTAAATACCTCCTCCTTTTTTGCTTTTCTCTATGTCCATTACCAGGAAATTATGTTCACAGGCTGGAACAGATGTCCTGCAGGAACAGATCGTACTTCAAAATCCTGTGTATGGAATGCATCATATCAACTGGAATACATGAGGTGTATCCATGGTCAAAAGTGATGATGTGATGAGGGTAAGACCTAAATCATTTCATCTAAGAAATGGAGAATTAAACGTGTTTTCCATTGTTATCATCATCATCAATATCACAGCAATTATTATTAACATTTGCTATATTATTTAATTTATGCCTCACAACAACCCCCCAATACAGCTATTATTATTTATACCATTTTATGGATGACAAAACGAAGGCCTAGAATATGGATAGCAGAACCTACCCAGGTTCACACAGTAAGTAGAAAAACCCGGATTTAAACTCATTCAATAATTCAACAAATGTTATTAATTGAGCACCTATGATGGACTACATGCTAGAGAAGTGTTCTCCAAAGTGGGATGCATGAGCCTCAGGAATGGGCAAGACAATTATATACGGACGGCCGGGCGCGGTGACTCACACCTGTAATCCCAACACTTTGGGAGGCCGAGGCGGGCAGATCACCTGAGGTCAGGAGTTCGACACCAGCCTGGCCAACATGGGGAAATCCCGTCTCTACTAAAAATACAAAAATTAGCTGAGCATGGTGGCGCACGCCTGTAATCCCAGCTACTTGGGAAGCTGAGGCAGGAGAATCGCTTGAACCCGGGGAAAGAGGTTGCAGTGAGCCAAGATTGTGCCACTGCACTCCAGCCTGTGCGACAGAGCAAGACTCCATCTCAAAAAAAAAAAAAAATTAGATATGGAAAGAGCATATTGGAATATGTATTTTTCTCAACTTTTAAAATTTGTATGTTTGCGTCTACTTTATAATACAACAAATAAAAATATGAAATATATTTGTAGATACATACACATGTGTAATTTAGACATATATAAATATGCACACTCAGGTAGAGGTGCGTGATCAGAAAGTCTATAGATGGCTAGTCTAGTGATAGTGGCAAACAAGACCTCATTACCCCTGACCTCCTGGAGTTCACACGTTCAGACATAGGACTGTCTGTCCTCTGAGTCTACGCTCCTGAGTCTCTCAATTTTACACTGCCTTGAAGTACACAAATCCTTCACATTGTTTGGACCAAAGCACAGACCATGGGTTTAATCTAAAATATATTTTTGTGAACATTTTTTTTTCCAGACATTTATCTCTGAGGCCATTCCTCATTGTCAGAAAAAAATCAAAGGTATCTGTGTTTGAATCTGCACCTTCCATAACTCATTTTTATTGAGGATGAATTTTTTATAGTTGAAACACGAAATGAATCTTATAATTTGAAATACAAACCCAGATAACTGACCATATTACAGAATAGTTTCAATTTTCACACACTCCCTAATTACTATTTTGTGTTTATATATTTAATTAATCCATTCTTTCAATAATTAATTCACCAGAAATTTATTGAGAGCATGCTGATTTCTGGCCTCTGTTCTGTTGTTCTAGGCATTAAGGAATTCAAGCAGTGATTCAAGTTGTATGTCAGCATGTCTCGAAATTTTTGTCATTTCCAAGAGCTAAATGCTAGGAAAAGCTTTACTTATCTGGAGTGCTGTGTTTTTCTCCTTGCTGTTTCTTAGCTACCTACGGCAGACAGGGAAGCACTGTCAGTTACTCAGCTTTGTCAGATAAAAACGTAGCAAATATATAGAAATTTATTGTATTGGCAGAAACAAAGTAACAGTTCCAAAAGTGGTTTCCCATTTTCATGGCTATGAGCTACACTTTGGATTTTTAGCGTACAGACATCAGGATAGATCTGATTAATCAACTTTCTACCTTATCAGCGTACTGGAGTTCTGAAAGAGCGTAATTCAGTTGAAAATAAACAATGTCAATCTGTAAGATTCATGGGACTTTGAGATGAGTGTATAAATGCTGTAACCTTCCCAACCTCTTCAGTTTTGTGGCCAAATCTGGGAAATTTCTGAGTGTAAGACTGAACTCCGTGAAAGTAGATGTTTCTTTTATGAAATGCCTCAAGTTAAGCCAAGAGGAACTCTCAGTGGTATAATATGGAGACAGGATTGAGATGTGTCCTGGCTGACTACACTAGACAGTTAACAAGAATAGTTCTAGTCTACTAAATGGCAGCATTCTTGTTGACTTAATCAAAATTGATCTGATACTAGGCTTCTAATGATGCTCTTTTCTTTGAATAAAGCTGATTGATCTCTTTACTGAACTGGTTGTGTCTTACTGCTCTCTAAATAGCTAACAGGTCGTTCTTCATTATGGTTATCAACAACAACAAAAAAATCACACTACCAGCACATAAATGATTTAGTTTCTGATCATGGGACTCACAACTGACAAAATGCCAAGGCCTCTGATCACAGTGGTAACAAACAGCTTCCAATTAGAATCAACTTTATCAGCATTTAATACACACAGGTTACTAATACACAGGCCTAACTGGAATTTTGAGTAGAAGGCATCTTCTTGTGTTTCTTCTAATCAGGGAGTGTGTGAAATATATGTAAATCCTGATGTTTTGCTCGAGACTGGAGAGAGAATTTCCAGCAAAATGGATGGGACATAATTCAGTGTATGCATATAAAATGCACTAAAATGTAGGCTCCATAAGGACATGAATATTTGTTTGATTCCCTGTTATGTCCTCAGTTCCTTATATAACACCCAATGCACATTTTTTGAATGAATAAATGGATATGAGTATCACAAACAGTGTCCATTTGATTACCTTGACTCCCTCACCTTCTCTTGGGCATACCAAACTACTTTCAGCTTCATGAGTAAGTCAGGCTCCCTCTCCCACTAGGCTTTTGCATCTTTTGTTGCTGCCATTGGGAATCTTAATTTCCAGAATACTAGCCCCACTCACGTTACTTCACCAGTCTCAGGACCTGAGACTTCTGTCCTTAGAAAGGACTGCTTCAACGGTTGGCCTTTGGCTGGTGTCTGGGAACTTGGCTGGCAAAAGTTCTTTACACTGATACAAAACTTGCTAAATGGTAAAAGTGCCTCACTATGTTTAAACAGTTTTGCACAAACAATGTGGTTTATGCCAAACACCTACCTGTTTCCCTTCTGGGCATCTAGAATTTTGGTACATCCCAGGCAGAAGATGCCTATGTGATCAGTCCCCAATAAAAACCGTAGGCACTGATTCTCTAATGAGCTTCTCTGGTAGACAATTTTTCATGTGTGCTGTCACACTTGTTGCTGGAGAAAATAAGCACGTCCTGTGTGATTGCACTGGCAGCGGACTCTTGGAAGTTTGTGTCTAGTTTCCTCCAGACTTCTCTCCATGCACCTTTTCCCTTTGTTAATTTTGCTGTCTGTCCTATTGCTGTAATAAATCTTAGCCAGGAGCATGACTATGTGCTGAGCCCAACAAGTTCCCGAGTGAACCATCAAACCTGGGGGTGATCTTAGAAGCCTCCAACATATCTTTTACTATACACTCATCACATTTCATGAAATAAACAAATAGCCTCAGATTCAATCTAGACAGTAAGTTTTATGAGGGCAATAACCTTCCTGGTTTCACTCACCACCATATCCCTAGCACCTAACTCCATGCATTGCACACTGTGGATATTAAAAATACTATTGGAATTCAGGAATCAATCAATCAATCAATAAACCAACCAGAGAATTCTCTGTAGGGAATTAAGTTAATCAAAGTCTACACTTACAAACCAATTGTTAATAATAGGGGACTGGTTATAAACTCAATATTGGTTTTGATTTTTACACTTCAAGGTCCAACAATTTCTTGTGGAATACATGTGTAAGCTTATAGTAAGAACTAATTCAAAAATCTGATCTAATGCATTCAGCTTTTTCTTTCTCACATTTAGCCTAGTATGTGGCATGCATAAGGCAATAAACATGGTTATTAAATAACAAATACATGAAAATATATAGCAAGTTCAAACTCTATAATGAAATTACATTAGTTTACTCTCAGAATAAGAAATCACCCTGAACTGTGAAACACCATTCATTAGCAAGTCATCACAAACTTGCATTTCTTTTCTGCAAAACTTGTTTGACAAGATCTCCAAGCTTCTTGCCCTAACCCATTATTGTAGTGATGGGGAGACAAAGGTTCAGAGAGGAAAAGAATCAGGGCTCTCTGATAACTGTATGCAGTGTTATGGATTGAATTGTGCCCTCACAAAATTCATAGGTTGAAATACCCCCAATATCTCACAATGTGACTATATTTGGAGATAAGGTCTTTATAGAGGTGATTAAGTTAAAATGAGGCTGTTAGGATGGGCTCTACTTCAATCTGATTGGTGTCCTTATAAGAAGAAGATATTAGGACATACAAAGAGACACCAAGGATGCATGCACAAAGAAACGTCCGTCTGAGAGCACAAGGAAAAGGTGTCCATCTGCAAGCCAAGGAGAGAGGCCTCAGAAGAAACCAAACCTTGAACTTGGACTTCTAGCCTCCAGAACTGTGAGAAAATAAATTAGTGTTGTTTAAGTCACCCAGTATTTTGTTATGGCAGCTCTAGCAAACTAACAAAAGGAGTTTCTCATCCTCCAGATGAAAACCTTTGCTACAATTCCTGTCAAACCAGAGAAAAGAGAAGGCAGCTGACAGTCAAGGATTCCAGAAGCCCTGGGCAGTTTCTCCCTCTCTCCAGCTGTCCAGTCAAATTTCAGACTGGAGAAGCCAAGCTAGTCAGTGGGAACTGCAGTGGGGGTGGGAGGAGTCTGCCTGGGCAGCCAGTTTGAAGCAGGACTGCCGTGTGCTGGCTATTAGCAGGCAGGCTCCTGGAGATGGCAGCATTAGCTAATGATTGCTCCTTCAGGCAGGCCAGCTGCCTTTCTGCTTTTTTCCG
Organism: Nomascus leucogenys; assembly: GCF_006542625.1. Classification (NCBI taxonomy): domain Eukaryota; kingdom Metazoa; phylum Chordata; class Mammalia; order Primates; family Hylobatidae; genus Nomascus; species Nomascus leucogenys. The sequence goes on from NC_044406.1 coordinate 124,290,073, forward strand.
TAGCAATCTGTGGCAAGGGAAGGCTAAGCAACGGGCCCAAATAAAGCAAGGGCCCTTGCCAGGGCCGTATGTTTCTAACTGAAATGGGGAGCCCTAGAAATGCTTTTAGAAATAACCATTTGCTCTTAGCTAATTGCAACTCCCCTACCTCAGCCCTTTGTCAGACCACAGCCTTCAGGAGGACCAGGCTGCCTGGGGGACAATTGTACATTACATTGTCAGTCTGGGGTGTAAATTTCCCACTCCAGTCATCCTGTTGAACTCACAGTTCTGTCCCTCCTCCTAATCCTCCTTCCCCAACATGCCATCCATATTTCTGGCTCCAGGTGATGCCCACTATATACTCCATCTGGAATACCCTCCTTCTTTCTCTTTATCTAATTCCAGTCCTTTACCTACTTCCAAGCTGAATTATACCTGTTATCTGTGAAGCCTTCCTTGGGCACCACAAGCAGCAGTAAGGCTTCTTTTCCTGAAGTGTAATGGTGCATAGTGACAAGGGACCTATACTGGAGCCACATAGAAGGAGTTGAGCAAAAGGTACACAGAGGCAGGGGATGGATGTGATGAGAAACAACCCTGTCTGTGCGCCTAGTATGCCATTTACTGGCTTGGTACCTAATCCCACGCTGCCTGAGGAACATACCCAGCATCATGGTTTGACCCTTGGTCACATTACATATCATGTGCACTGGTCACTGCTGCCTCAGGGTTCTCCCTGCCAACCTCACCCCTTTCCCACCCCTCCCCCATCCTTTGAGCATCACCTATGGTGTATGTCGCTGAATTCCAAGTGGCATGCAATTTTCTGCATGCCACTTGGCATATTCTCCCAAGCGGCTTGCAATTTTCTGAACTTGGTGTTGAATATACATTTAGAGGTGAATTCAAATCAAGCATGGAACCTCCGTGAATTTCCAAGAAACTCTAAAAACAACTATTTTGCTATGTTTTCTGCCATCCTTAAAATGTCAGTCAAAGGCCTGAAGGAAGAGCTAGCTGCTCTGTGAATTTCTTTTCTCCGTGAATTTTTTTTTCTGTGCCTAGAAATGTGTGTGAACCAACAGTGAGCTGGCAGTATATGAGACATGGCAAAGGAGCACAGGAAGGAAGACATCAAAAAAATGCCCAACACAGGATCTCTGACTTGAATTCTTTAGATGAATAAGGAAGACAATATACTGAGTGCTACAATGAGGGACAGGCAAGGAGATGTGGGACCAGCAGGAAGGCAGAAAGGAATAGAAAATGAGGAACGTTTACTGAGAACCTACTATACACCAGATTCTGTGACAGCTGCTTTACATGGATGGTCTACTTCAGTTACTTTAGCAACCCTGTGAATTGGTAGTATTATTACATCCATGTCTGCCAAAACAAAAATCAAGGATAATTGAGTTGCCCAGAACTGCACATCAAAAAAGTAGTAAGGGTAGGAATTGAACTCAGGTCACTTGTACTTCAGGGACTGTACTGTTAGTCACTGTGCTAAACTAGCACATGCAGTACTGAACTTCAGCTCTAAATCCGTGGCAAGTTAACTTTTACTAGGCGGGAATAAGGAAGCTGTGTCTGCTCCTCAAAGTCAAGTTGGAAGGGGAGAAACAAATGCAGGGGAAGCCAGAGTGATCCCTAAATGTCCCTACTACTACACTTCTTCCTCCCATCTGAGCTCAGGGAACCTAGTCCTCTCCTCCTCCCTCAATGTACATACCGGGGGAATGTACTCTGGGGAAGAGAAAAGGACCTGTCCTGTGTTCACACAGCATGTCTCCTGATGCTCAGTGCACTTTCCCTGCACCCAGGTTTTAGTCCCAGAATGTCACCTTCTCAAAGCAAGAACTGTACATTTCTATGCATGGTCTTTTCCAGACACATCCCAGCTAGAGCAATCAACAGCCCAGACCTCAGCAACTAGACCACTGAAACTGACGAGAAAAACACAGCAAGTTCCTAGGTCCTCATGCCTGGCATTCAAGCTCTCCACTCATCTCTGCTCTGGATCTTCGACCCTCTCTTCTCAGTGACCACTAGCTAGTGGTTGAGATTAGTCCAATCTGGCTCCTCTCACACAAGAAATGCGAGGCCCTTGGCATACCATGTGTCCCCTCCTTAAACTGCTTGGTTCCCGCAGCCTATCCTGAAGCTTTCTGGTCCCACAGCTCTTTTTGCTTTTCAGCAAAAAAAGAGTTTTGATTACAAAAACTGTCAGAAGTAAGAAAATTTATCCTTGCTAAAACAAGGACACAGCCAAAATCAATATATACATTCTATTCCATATAACGGTCATTTCATTTATGCTAATTAAATAACCGATCCACAATCAATTATTTGGCTATTTACTAATGGAAAATAATGAAAGTGACTCATGTGAATAAATCCATGCTCCTCCTTTTAATCATTTTAGGATGGTCTGCACACATTTTAATACAAAAGTGCTCACATTCCAGGTCTGCCGGAACAGCAGGCAGGTCCTTTTCTTGAACGACAACTCCTTAAGGCCAACAGGGTAGCAAAAAGTAATGAGTGGAAGCTGAGAGTGTAAAAATATTTACTGCATATAGTCCACATTTGGTTTCCATTGCAGGTTGGTCTGAGTCATTGCTGGCTTTTGGTTTATAAATTAAAAAAGCAGATTTCTGGGTAATTGCAGATTCCCTGACCAAGGGCTTGGGATGGCATCACGTATCTGGCAAAACGACTTTTGCTTCGAGAACTCAACACTCCTAACCTTCTGCAATAGATTGGGAACACTGCATACACCAAGTGAATATTGATGTCCTGACATCTCCTTAGGGCTTATTTCAAACTGGTTGCCTTCCCTGTAAAATGCCATTTATGGCATCTGGCTGAGAGGGAGCTATTTATAGTAAGCTAAGCAGGGCATTGCTCTCCAGACACCTCAAGTGTGCTTTTCTCATCACCTGTTTCTCTGAACAAGCAAACAAGGGAAGAATGAAGTTCTAATGTTGGCTGAGGAGAAAGAAAATGTGTGGAGCAGCTACAAAGGATCAGCTTGCTGTTCTCAGGCCCTGGTTTCCAGGGGAGATGCGGTAATCTTTAACCTTCTCAGTGCACTCCCGCCTGCCTTACTCTGTGGCTGAATTCTGGCCACTGCATTGTCCCAACTGGCCTACTTCTCAAGTGCAGCATTGGAAAAGTGGAAGGGGTACGGGCTGTGGAATCCAAGAGACCTAAATCCACTCTGCCACTTAGAAGTCATGTGACTTTGGACAATTACATCACCTCTCTTAACTGTAGCTCCTCATCTGTAACTTGGAGCTGTGTAGGCTTGTTGTGAGGCTAGAGGAGTAAAGCAGCTGACACATCATAGGCCTTCTGTAAATGGCAATTGTTACTGTTAATAGTGAAGGTCAAGATCCTGTATTTCACCTCTTCTCTATACCTAACAATGATTTTATGAATGAAAACAGCCTTTAATAAACCCTTGCTATATGCCTGGAACTCTGCTGGATGCTACGCATGCCTTGTTGGGGTGTATGAGGATGCAGTGGGGGTAAGTGGGGAGATGATTGTTACAATGAAAGGAGTCCTCTGCTTTCTGAACTCCTGTCACCCTTAGCAACCATTATTAAGCTCAAAGATGTTTGTGCCAGAGTTCCTAAACAATGCACAGTTAACCCAGATCGATGTTATTTATATCGTTGTGCACCTAACACATATTTACCATCTTTCAACAATTCTTTGCAGTCATCCTAAACAGAATAAGTGGAAAGGCACCACTGTGTGGTTTGAATGTCTATGTGTGCATGTACATGTGTGTGCATACTTGGACCAAAGAGAAGCCAAGGAATAAAATCCCTTTGCAAGTGCTTAAAAAGCAGTTGCTTTCCATTAACCCTCTTCCCCTTTGTTTGAGTTCCAGTGTTGATTCCTAGGGAAAAAGGACCACAAAGCTGACACAAGCCTGCCTTGGTGTTAGCCCCACTTTACAAAGTTAGAAAAGAGAGATTCTGGAACCCACCAAGGTGGGCAGGGGAGGGTGTTGGGGGGATCTGGCCAAAACAAAGGAAAACATTTACAGACAATTAGTTGCAAGTTAGAAGACTGAGGGCTAGCAGGCTTGCCTTTGTCCATACCACTCCTCCTTATCTCCTCATCCACAAAACCTTGTGAAGCTCAGCAAGTTTAACTACTTCGCCCAAGGTCACGTGGCTAGTAAGAGGGATAGCCAGGATTCCACTTCAATGTGAGCTTACTGTCAAGGCCTCCAGCTTTCCTCTTGTACCATAATGTACCATGAGGACTTTATTGACAGGTCACTGAGTCAACACAGAGCCAGATTAGAATCCACATCTAAACTGTTAACCTAGGTTCTCTAACATCTCACCATAAGAGGTGCCTAGAAAGCTACAAGTGAAAACAAACAAAAAAACAAACCTGGAACAATCAAGTAAGGACAGGTCAAAATGAAAGCTAAACTTTCTCCCAGCTTCTAAGAACATGTGTCTGGTCACAAATTGCATTACATCAGGTACTGGATCAAAATCCAATACTGTCATACTGGATGTAGATTTACATGGATGTAGATACTGTCATATCATGTAGATTTATGTTCCTCTCCCGCCCTGATCTCAGCAGAATCACCATGTTACACGTGCCTGAAAGAACTTCAGGGGGTTAATTCAAGTCAACTTAAAAGGCCCCTGACAATACTTTTTTATGGCTCTTGAGATTTAATATTCTCTACAATGCTGCCTGCTCTTTCTCTTGCTTGCCATTCAGATCTTGTTAATGATTACTGATGAATTTCGCAAAGGTCACAGACACGATTTTTTACTCTCATTACTATACTCAGTCATCACCCTTGAATTGAGTAGTACTGCTCTCCCGGAGCTCTGAGTGTTTCACCACTCCTGGAACTGCTTTGGGAATGTTTAAGGTCAAAGGCTTTGAAAGGACCACTGAGGCAGCAGATAGGTAAGGAGCCATGCTGCCATCCACGGGGTTAAAGCCAGTAGTAAGCCAGTGGCAAGTCAGTTGCTCAAAAAGCAAATCAATAGTGCACTTCCTCATGATGTCTGCCCTATTGGACTTGAAAGCAGAGGCTGTGACTAGGGACCTCCACTGTCCAGCACAGTGCCAGTAATAAAGCCGCCCCATCATCAGTGCCCATCATGTTTGCCCCAAATGTCCACCTCCAGAGGATATTTTTGACCTTTAACTTCAAAAGACTGCTTGCCAGCATTGGACACTGAGAACCACACTTTATTCTTTGATATTCCCATACCTTGACTTTCCTGACTCTGCATTATCCTGGTTATCTTTCCACCAAATCCATCTCCTCCTTTGTCTCCTTTACTACCTCGTTTTCCACTTTCTGACTCCTAATTGTAGGTGGTGACCAAGGTCTGTCAACACCTCTTTTTTCTTTCTCTTCTTGCCTTTTTCTCTAGATAAGTGCTGTGCAATAGCACTTTCTGTGATAATAGAAATGTTCTATACCTCTGCAGTCCAATATGGTAGCCACTTTCTATATGTGACCATTGAGTAATTAAGTGTATCTAGTGTGACTGAAGAACTGAAATTTTAATTTCATTTAATTTTAATGTTTAAATTTAACTAGCTGCCTGTGGCAGGTGCCTATCTTACTGGATAATGTAGCTCTAGACATTTGCATGTGGCAATCTCATCTCATCCTATGGTTTCAGGTAGCAACTTTATTTATGACTCCTCAATGTCGTTTGGCTTGATACCAACTTCCCAATGGTGCCTTTGACCTGATAACCACTGTATGTGGAAGAATTTCATAGCTGTTAACTCCAGTGAAATCTCTACTTACTGCCCTAGCATATATAATAAATAGTTAATGAAAGGATGAACAAAGGATAGGTAGTTAATTTTAATTTCATCCATTTTTGTGAGAACTAGATTTTTTGGACTGAGAGGAAGACTGTTTAGACAAAGAAGAAATTAATTGGCTGGTTGTTCAAAGATAAAATTTACATCTTTCTTCAAATTTATTACATTTCTCCACCACATTTAGGATGTTATGGGCTTCAATTCTGTCTTATGAGGAGGAAGCATAGTGTTAGAGTTAAGATCTTGGTATTGACAGTCAAATTGTCTGGGTATGAACCCTGGCTGTACCACTAACAAGCTATGCAACAATAGGCAAGTCACTTACCCTCTCTGTGCCTAAGTTTTCTTATCTGTAAAATGGGAATAATAGTAGTACTTACTTGATAGGCATATTGCAAGAAGTAAATGAGATCATGCATAAAATTGCACCTAAAGCAATATCCAGCATATAATAATGATGATAATAATAGCTAATATTTACCTGAATCACAATCTTCCTGTGTTCACTAAATTTGGCTTGGATATGCGATCCATTGGGAAGCCCAAGAATGCTGGATCTCAGGTCCAAATGAAGTACCCTTAAGGAGGTCCCCAAACTCCAGAATCTAAGTTAGCAGAACTGCTGAGTAGACATAGTCTTGTACATAATTTCCAAAATGGCTGAGTTTTGTTTTTACCATATTTGACTATAAGTAGAGAAAATGGAGACACCTCCTTAGCTCACAGCAAACTTGGGAAAAAATGTTTATGTTTATGTATATGTATTATATCATACATACCAAGATAATATATAGTTTATATTATATATACGTATATAGATTTCAAAGCATGCTGTGAGTTAAGCAAAGGGATCCATTGTTTCAGTTACACTACATACATCTTATATAAATATATGTTATGCAGATCACACACTATATATATTTTATATATATACATGTTCTATATATATGGAGGGGTTTCCCCTATTTGAGTGGATACTTAATACCTACAAGTCTAGCTGGGAAATCATGTATGTCCTTGCTGGTTTGAGGACCGATAGAGAACATACTCCACAAGTGTTTGTAGTCCTTGCATTGTCGCATCCAACACATTTGCCTATGCACAAAAGCGTGGCTTGTTGTATCTGCAAAGACACTGTGTCTCTTGTACTGCAAGCAAGATAATTGGATGCTAAGACCCTAAAGTCAACATTTGTTTTTGGATTGAGTGTTCTGGTAACAGTTAATTAGCATCTTCATGCACAGTATTATCCTCTATCCTAAATCATGAACCTCAACATGAGGGGCTGCTTCAGTGGATACTAAAGAATTGGCATTCTTCCCTTTGTGCACCACCCCCTGCCCGCCTTTAATTCACCAGCTGTAAAACATGGCCTTTAGCTCTTTCTCCACATGGTATGTTGAGTTATATGCTACATCCAGTGTTAATAGTACATCTTCAGCAATGGGACAGCTGTCACTCTTGCATTTACATATCAGATAGTGAGAAAACAGAGCCAGGGAAATGGCTGTACCAGGGCAGCATGAGGACAATAAGTGCTCACACACCAGCTGGCTGCTCCTTAGAAAGAAGCAAGAGGTTGTCAACTAGATACTTTGCCATCTACCCTGTGCCTGAGGCATAGTAGAAAGGTAAGCATTGACAGTTCCACTGATCCAATCATTCCAAACCAGCTTTACTTCCCCCTGCATGAATAGCCTTTGCTGACTGTGTTTCTAGCTTAGACCCTGAGCTGAGAAGCCCCTTCCATTCCTAAAGAACTTCAGATCCAGGGAACTATGAGAAGAATCCAGCATCTCAGGAACAAACTGTGATGAGGAAGCATGCCATCTCTGAACCTGGGCCATAGACTCTTGGCATAAACCTCAACATGAGGGGCTGCTTTTCCAGATGAAAGCATGTGTAATTAACCCTGTGATACTCTAGCTGAATAAAATCAAATTCTATTTTTCTGCCTGAAATAAAGTTTGGATATGGAGCAATCCTCTAACCCCTGATGATGTAAACACTTGACTTTTTGCAAATAGTATAACAGTTATTAGGCATACACTCTAGTATAGGCTGCTTAAAGGCAAACTGTGGCCGCAAGGTCAAATCTGGCCCAATGCCATCTATGTTTACACAGTAGCAAGTTTAGGGTGGCTTCTACATTTTATAATGGTTTAAAGAAATAAAAATGAAGACCGTTTCATGATACATAAAATTATGTGAAATTCAAATGTCAAGGTCTGTAACTATAGTTATAGAACCTGCCATTAGTTATAGACACAATCATACTCATTTGTTTTGTAGTCTATGGCTGTTTTCTAACCAGAAGGTTGAGTAGTTGGAACAGAGGCTGCAAACCCTAAAATATTAAGTACTTACTGTCTAGCACTTCACAGAAAAATTTGCCAACCCCTTTCTTAATGCTCCAGTAGCCTGTTTTATAAAATGTGGTTAACTTTACCTTTATTTTTAGACTTTTGTAAGGATCCAATTAGATGATGCATATAAACATGCCTTCTTGGGGATTTGAAAGGCAACACAGAGGCAGGAAATAAATCTAGGGTCATCAGAGAAATGGCTGTTACTTCTACTTTTCAATAAGTTCCTCCACAATAATGGCAAGCATCTATTCAACACAATAAACACGTGGTAAGCCTCTGAATGGCAATAAAATGGTTAAGAACTCAGGAGTTGGAGGGATCTTGCTTTGGATATGAGTTCTATCATTTCCTTAATATGTATTTGGGAAAAGTCTTATGACCTCACTGAGCCTCTTTCTTCATCTGTGAAGTGAGGCAATAATATATCATTCCATATAATGTTCACAGCAGTCCAGTGAGAGAAGTAATTATTAATAAAGTGTTTTGTAATGCAAAAATGCTTTGCATGCAGCTGTGATTATTATTACATGTACTGTCTCTCCCTCATTCACTTGCTTAGTCACCCCTTCAGAAAATTCCAGATCTATTAGGCATGGCTTCTCTTTACAGAATCTAATGACACATACTGCCTTTCTTCAGATAGATTTCTGTGGTCCTGTTCTCTATTATAAATTCCACCAGCTTATTTGATATAGAAAGCTAGACTCACTCATCTCACTGGTACTATAACAGGCACTCTGTCCCAGTGCCCATTTGTTATGTAGTAGAAAACACCCAAGACATCTTTCAAAACAAATCAAGGCACAATTTGAATTAGAGATGGCCTGAAGTTTAAGGCCTGGAGGAGATTTCAGAAAAAGTGTAGTTGCATAAAAATGAGCAGGAGCTATATTGTGATTGAAAGAGCTGTCGCAGCAGTCAGATGGCCATGGGTTTGAATCACCACTGTGTCCTTTACAGCTGTGAGGCCTGGAACAAATTATACTCAATCTCTCCGAGCCCTTTAAGGTCTCCCCATTGCACTAGAGAAAACATCACCATCCTTCCTATGACTATCAAGGCCCTGCACAATCACACTTGTCGTGTGCAACTCTTCCTCTCTCTTTACTCTCAAGTCTTACTGGGCCTGTTTCAGTTCTCGAATGTTCCATGCTCTTTCCCAGCAAAGGGACTGTGTACTTGCTATTTCCTCTGCTGGGAATGAAGCCCCTATTTCCACTCTGCTCTCTCGCCCATCTTACCTAGTTGACACCCATTCATCTTTCAGACCTCACCTCAGCTTAAAAGTCATTTCTCTAAGAAAATCTTCTCCGACTCCATCCTCCATGTCTACATAACTGATTTAATTCTTTCTCACAGATCCCCACTGTAGCCTGTACCTTTGTGTACTAGCATTTGACACCAATACTTACATTTTTTTAAGTGTAAATTGAGCATCATTTGTTAAATGTCTGTCTCACCCAGAGAGCTCACCATTGAGTTTGGACTTCCTCACCATTTTATCTGTAGCACACAGATTTGCACCTGCTACATAGTAGGTGGTCAATAAATGCTTGTTGTATAAATGAATGAATGGCTCTGTGATGTGCTCTTGCTAATGTGAAATTTTAGAGGACATCAACTTTACAGAGCTAACAAGTTCTGGAAGGCTATCAATTGCACAGTGGTCGTTCCACTAATGACAAAATGCCTTGGGAAGCAGGAAGAATGTTTTCAGAGTAGCAGTTACAACCTCCCTGCTGACATGATTTCAGTGCAACCCATTTCTCTTTGCTATTGCTAGTCAGAATGCTATTAGAAGTCAAATAACGCAACCCATATTTAGGGAGCTTAAATATCTTTTTGATGTTGCACATGATTTATAATGTCTACAAAGGCATAGCTGAGATGGCTGATGTTTCCTTACCTTGCAGCAAATTAAGGTGTCTATTTTTCCCTAGCAGGTGTGTGAATACTGTAAACCCAATTAATGCTAACGATAGAACATGCCTGCAAAGAGACCAAAGTGAAGGAGAGAGATCGTTCCTGTTAGAATCTTCTCACCACTCCCCATGTTATAGTTTGAGGTCTTACATTTACATCTTTAATCCATTTTGAATTAATTTTTGTGTATGGTGAAGGGTAGTGGTCCAGCTTCAATCTTCTACATATAGCTAGCCAATTATCTCAGCACCATTTATTGAATAGAAAGTCCTTTCCCCATTGCTTGTCTTTGTCAGCCCTGTCAACGATTAAATGGTTGTAGGTGAGGTGCCAAGGCCAGGAAAGCTCACCAGAGCATCCATGCCCAGATGACTCACAGGCCCAGGTGCTCAAGGACGAGGCCCTGTGGGCCAGGTTTTCAGAGTCTAAGCGGCTTCAGGGGAATCTACGTTTTCTGCTATATGATGTGAGGTGAGAGGGGACCAGAACTTGGAGAGCGATTATGGAAACAGGATTCAGGAATTGGGATTGCCAAGTTGAGTTTCTTGGCCTCAGCAAGGCACTGGTGCTGGCTTCTTCTTCTTGAAATAAAATAAATATTCTCACTCATATTTTTATGTCTTTTATCCAAGACATAAACTCCACATAGCCCATTTAGCAGAATATACTAAACTTTGTTTCCAGGCATTCAATGATGCATCTGAAATTTTAACGTGTGCACAAGTCCCATGGGGATCTTGTTAAAATTCAAATTCTTACCCAGGAGGTCTAGGATGTGGCCTGAGATCCTTCATTTTATTCTGCTGGTCCATGGATCAAACTTTGGGAAACAAGTAATACTTTAGTCTGGTTCTGATATTGTCAGTAGTAACTGGTGTGATTAATGATCATTCTGAGGCCCTGCAAATTCCTTCTGAATCATCTCAAAATAGTAGAAATGCAGGACATCTATCTGAAATTCTGGAGGCCATAGTCAAACTATCTCCAATGAAGCAACTCTTGGTGAAGCTATGGAGTGTTTCAAGCTTGATATATAACAGATACAGGCAGAAGTTCTAGTCAAAACAGACATGGCTTTGCATCCTGGCCCAGGCATTTACTAGTTATGTGACCTTGGTCAGGGCATTTAAACTTTCTGAACATCAGTGTTCCCATCTGTGAAAAGGGAATAACAATTCCATAGGGGAATTTGGAGAATTAGAAACCAGAGATATACTACAGAGTTTGGCAGGAATTACATCATCAGAGCAAAGTGTTGTCTGTTCAGCCACATAAAATCTGGTTGCAATTAAGACTCACACTACCTGGCCAATGAAGCTTTCTCATTGGCATTTTTCTACTGTGGGAATACCTTCTCAGAAAAGAGAGCCCCGAAGGGACTGCAAAGTTACAGAGGTTTAGGACTTGGCCCTTAGCCCTTTTTGATCACTACTGTCATGAACCCATCCAGGGGGCAGCATCATGAAAGTCGGCCATCATCATGGGCTCCCCTCTCCACAGCCATGGTCACTCTTTCAGGCCTGGCTATTTAGAAACTTGTCATTTTAACTTCAAACATCATGAAACATTTTTTGAACTAAAAATATTCTTCCCTCTATGAAATGTGGAAAGGCTTGTAGTTTTAAGCATGCATTATCTGATGTATAAGCTCTGGAGTCAGATAGTCCAAGTATGTCTGTCATTTAGTAGCTAGACCATGGTTTCAGTTCTTCTAGCTTTTATGCTGCTCCAATTTAGGATAGAGGTTAACCTTAAGGGTTAGTGACCACAGTGGCTCTTTTTCGGGGTGCTGGTAATGTTCTGCTTCTTCATCTGGGTGCTCATTATTTAGGTGAGTTCAGTTTGTAAATATTCATCATTAATTATACATGTACTCTTTTGTATGTATATTTTATGACAAAATTAAAATATATCATTCCTACCTATTAATGCAACTACAAGGACTATTCAATGATCTGAATGAATACTTTCAAATGCAAGTGCAAAATGTGAAGTCAACAGTAAGTAGTATATATATATATATATATCATACTTATATATAAGTATATATTATATATATATAAAATTTCACAAGTGACCAGTCTCTGTGCCAACAGCCTAGGAGGAGACATTTCATTAATCCTCACAACCAGCCTACTTTGTTTTATTTTGGTCTACGTGTGAGAAGATAGAAGAAGCAGATTCATGGATCCCTAGAACCTCTGAGAGAAGAATGGGGAAGACTCAGTAGTTTGGGGCCCAGCACAGCATACTCTTGACTGCTTTTGTTCTGTTCCCAGGGTGTCTAATTGTGTTATGCTGTGAGTAGTTAATATCTTGCATCAAGTACAACTTATGAATCAGGGTTTAACATGATTCGGTTGACTGTTCTAATAACACTGTAACACGCTTGACCTATTCACATATATAGCAATGATACATAATTGATCCGTGACTACTTGGCAAGTAGGTATAAATGGATCCTATTTAATGGTAGTCACTGAGGTTAGGATTGTTTTCTTGAAGATATATTTGTGTGGACATAGGAGTGACATTGAACTTCTCTTTGATTATACACTGCAAAGGATTTATAGAAGGCTTAACAGTAATATGGCGGGGTGGTTAAACATGTAATATGTAAGCTTTGGCATCAGGTAGACCCAGGTCCACGTCCCTAATCTGCAAGTTACCAGCTGTGTAACTTTTTACAAGTTACTTAGCCTCTCTGTGCTTCAGTATTGTTATAAATGAGTTGGGTTGTCATGAAGGTCAAATGAGATAACAATTGTAAACTGTACTTAGCCCACTGCCTGGCAGAGAGTAAACATTCAATATGTAATTATTATGATACCATTATGCCCATGACCATCATGGAAAATCAGTAAGTTAAAATGTGGAAAGTGCCTGGTGTAAAGTTAGTGCTTGATACATGTTTTTACCTTAAGACCACAGTTTCTGAGATTAGCATTGGCGTGGGACCATTCGGCCCACAGGGAAAGTGAATATTTTTCTGATTAGCTATAGTACAATCTGAACGTGTAAACAAGGGAAAATAAAAAGTGAATACAAATTATTGTTGGTGAAGAGGACTTGCAAAGCCCCCTGGAATTTGGGCCAGCCCACCTTGTGTCCGGCCTCTCGTGCTGCCCACTATCAATGAATCACCTAGTTCCAAGAAGACGATAGAGAAAAAATTGAGCACCATTTCACATAAGCATAAGCCCTGAAACCTTATCATAGATTTCTCTCACTTTATATTTTCATGTCTTCTTTAGAACATGATTTCCCCAAGTGTGTTTCAAAAATAATAGATTTTAGAAATGTATTATTCAGTGACAAAAACAGTTATGTGGTCAAATAAGGTGAGAATTCTGCATACTATGCCCCTCTCTTGAGAGCTATAAGACACATTGTTCTATCAAAGGCTCTGACAAGTCCTGCCATGTATTCAATCACTTGCTCATTCATTCATTCATTTAATAAAACATATATTGAGTACTTACTATTAGCTAGTCAATATTTTCGGCACTGGGGGGAATATAGCAGGAGCAATGTTACCCCACAGGGCATTGTTTAATTCAGTGTTTCCCAAATCATTCTCTCTGTAAAGACCCTTTATAATTTGCCACACCCTCAGCCCCCTACTTTTACCCCAGCTAAAATGAGTTATCTTGAGGTTTCCCAAGCAGGGCACTCAATTTCAGATCTCTGTGAATTTGCTTGCTGTGTCACCCTCAACCTAGAATGCCTTTTCTCCCTCCCTTCCACCCTCTCTTGACTCACTAACCCCATTCTTTCATTTACATCCTGTTTAAGTTCCAACCTCTCTGAGAATCCCTCCTAGTTCCATGCTACTAGGCTGAGATAGCTTTCTGTCCTCTGTGCTCTCATCGTGTCCTGTGCACACCTACTATCGTGGCACATTTTTAAATGATTTCTTTGCTTGTCTGTCCCATGCCAGACTCTAATTTCCTAGAAGGAAGAGACCACGCCCCATCCATCTCTGCATTCCCAGAACTTAACGTGGTGCTTGGCTCTGGGTAGTGACTGTGCAAATGGGCATTAAATGTTTTTGTGAATCAGGGCCAAGAGTCTACTGCCTTCATGCAAATTATATAAAAAGGCACCAGCTCTGAGGAGGCACAAACTGGGAGTGCATGATCTGGCAAGTGCAAGGCACATATGTGCATGTCTGGGTGGGGGTGGGGTGGAGAAGGTGGGAAGTGCCTTCTCCAGGTGCAAGGTTTGAAAAGCAGAATGTAGGTTGGTCTTTGGCCGCAACTGACCCCTCTGGCCTGGTAACTTTTTGTCAGCAACCCTACAGTGTAAAGAATGGGGTCCCAGGCCAGGGTGAGGGATTTTGGAGGTGACATTACACTGATGGACCTCCACAGCTTTTTCAGACTCTGAAATACTATACATCTAAAATGAGTAAACTAAAGAAAAATTTCTATGCAAGCCTACATATAATTAGCATGCATCCTTGCTCCTGCTTAAATTATTATATAAGCTAGTTGTACTCAGCTGATAGCCCATTCACCAAATCAGACATCTGCTACTCATTTGTTTCTAAGGAAGCGAAGACAATTCGGCAGGATTCCCACTATGATGAAACAAGTTAAAATTGGTCTTACTGCTGTAACTCAATTATGTAATCTGGAAATTATAATTAGTATATAGGGTTGCCAGATGAAATATAGGGTGCCAATTTAAATTTGAATTTCAGATAAATGATGCATTTTTTAGTACAAGTCTGTCCCATGCAATATTTGGGATCAACTTATACTAAAATTGTTTTGTTGTTGTTTCTCTGAAGTCAAATTTAACTGGGTGTCCTCTATTTTTGTTTGCTAAATCTGAAAACCCAACATGTGATACCCTTGCCACAGCTAAACAGGGAAGATTTTCCTGGTACTTCCCCTCCAGAAAAAGGTATATTTGGGGTAGTAATTAATAGAGACACATGAGAACAGTCTCCGGTCATTCCCTGACTGCAAGATAGAGTATACAAGGAAAAGAATACAGTCATGATTCTGGAAGATAAAGAAGCTCTTCTCTCAGACAAAAAAAAAGTTGGAAACTCAGTTTAGAAGGATTTAGAACACCAAGGTGTCATTGCTAAATTCTGTACAGACTGTGATAACCAATCCATTTGAAGTGAAAAAGAGTGCCTTCATTTTTGCTGTTGATTTGTTAGGTTTTGTTCTCTCTGCCTTAAGAGAGCATATAAATTTATTTTTTCTTTAAAATGAAGTTTTTAAAATATTACATTGAGGAGAATAAAAATATTTATATAGAAGGATTTCATAAAAGCAAATATTAAGATATATATATAGTAAAATCATCTCTATAGTGGGACAAATGAGCATATCCATCACCATGTTGTATACCTTAAATATGTACAAAATTTATTTTAAAATTAATATATTGAATGTAAAAAATAAAATAAGATTTCAACTGGAAAAAAGCATGAATTAAATGTGATAACGCATTTTAGGCATGTAAGCATGCCTAAACATTAGGCTAAATGTTCCAGAAATTAGACTTGTTAATATTATCTTTTTTGTTGTTATTATTTCTACATCTGCAGCAATCTAATATGAGCTTCCTTTCTTTTAGCACATAACAGGAGGACTACCTGTTAGAAAAGGGGACATCCGTACCTTGAACTTTACCCTCAAGGCTGTGTTTGTGCTCTCAAATTATGGCACACTCAACAGCAAACGTTTTACCCAGACACAATTTTGATGCCATTTATCTTCATTCCTTATATATTTTGTATGTGAGTTCTTCAATCCATGCTATTTTCATCCATTTTTTTAAACACTGGCATTGGGCAAACTTTGCTGAGTTTTGTTAGTGAGTTGCAAACATTGGCAGAGGTTGTATGTTACTTTCCATTCAAAGGCACATTCTGCTAACAAGATTATGAATTAGAAACCTGAACCCTACCATAAGATGATTCACCATGGTTTAGGCCAAGCCACTTTTTCTTTAACCTCTGTGACCTATTTAATAGGTCATTATCTTTGAAAACCTTCAAAATCCAGGAAGTACTCTAAGTATAAACAGATCCTACATAAAGCTGGTGTTACCTTTCATATTATTAGTTCCTGACAGCAATCTGGATAAGTATCATTCATTGAGTCTTGCTGGCATAACTAGCTATAAAAGTATCTATAGTGGGCTCAAATCATAGCAGCATAGAAGAATATTTCTGCACTATTGACCGAACTAACTGGTGTGTCAGTTTTTAAGTTCAAGTTGATGGCTGGTCTATATTTAGTAAAAAAATAAAAATAAATAAAAAATATATTTAAAAATGCCCTCATTGAGAAATGATAGAGGTGATTGGATGAATGATCAGCAAAAGCAAATGATAGTCGCCACATAAAATTAAAAGAGGCATGAGGATTCCAGGAGGGAAGTCGATTCAAATACAGCCATGAAATCAGTTAGTCCACCCATATGGCCTGTGACCCCGCAATGTATAGTGTGCCTGGGAATCCATCCTGATGCACAGTGCTGCTCCTTCCAGTGGGGTCACTTGCAGCCCTTCCAGAAAAATGCTGATCTCAATGGGTCCTCAGAGGACAAAGGAGCAAAGGTGGACTTGACAATAGGTGAAGTTGTTGAGCTTTCCAGATTTCAGTGATCAAGACACAGGGAGTGCAAACATGTCATTCCCACTTGGACTTTTTTTACAACATAGTAAACACTCATGACTACAGCCCATCAAGATCCCACTCTGAAATACTGAATTTGGATCTCAAGACTCAAGTGATGAATGTTATCCATGTTTCATAAAGTCACGCTACGATATATTGTCAGGTGGTTAAGGCATTAAAAACAAAGTGAAATTTTAGCTATTCTTAGTCCATAGCAGTTAATTTTACAGTTTTACTTCTTAGCTGTCAATACTTTTGCCATGGCACAAAACTAATTTATGATTAAAAAATTTATTAGAGAATAATTTTCAAGGAGGGGTGATTTTACAACTTGGGGACAAAGAGCATTCAGCATCAACCAAGTATCCACAGAACAGGCCTAAGGTACTATATGCCAGCAATGCAGCATGCCTTTGCCCTTACTTTATGTAGCTTCTGTCCAGCCATTTCAGCTGATTTTGTTAAAGCCAACGGAGAACAGGTTTTGCCTTCACAAATATACACGTAAAAAGATACAAATAATCTAAGTCTTGGCTTATCTCCTCCATAACTTGATACAAGCCCCCATGAGCCATTCATTCCAATGACAACAGTTTTGCTGTCCTCTGTCCTTTCATTTTCCCATGCTTTTGCCTGTAAAGCTCTTGCCTCAGGCCCAGACTTTACAAAAATGATGATCTAGTAGAAAAAAGTAGGTAAGGGTATTCCTACCCATTCTTCACAGGAACTGGGAAAAATAGGAACTCAATAAATAAATTCTTGGCAAAGTTTTCAAAAGAAAAAAGGAATAATGAAATTTAACTCAGCTTACAAAACACAACTCTGATACTTCTGCAGGAATAGAGATGATGATGGTGATGATGGTGATGATGATGATGATGATTGATGATGGTGATGAAGATAGCTAAAACTTATACACAACTTGCTATGCATGAGGAATTATTCCAAGTACTTTGGAACTCATTCAACCCTTGCTTCAATCATATGAGGTGGGCAGTATGTGATCTCAATTTATATATGAGGAAACTGGGGAAAAGAAAAGCATAGCACTTTGGCAAAAGTCACCCATCTAGTAAGTAGTGACATTAGCATTCAAACTGAGAGAGTTTGGTGCCAGAATCCTTGCTCTTACCCACCATTCCAAGCCATTATGCTTTCCTAGACCTCTCATAGCACCTCCGCAAAATTTGGCTTAACTCCACACTGTTGGCATTTAACAGAAATTATTAAAATAGAAGGCACGGTATCTAAGTGCCCACTTCCACACCAAATGATAAGATTCCTAAAGGCAAGGCCCATGTATTATTTGTCCCTTTATCATCTAGGGCCTACTACGGTATCCTGACCTATCATATACCCAGAATAAATTGTTTTAAGTGAACTGATTCAAAATATTAGGCCAATCCATAAGAAACTGACATTGTTATAGGTCAAAATAGTTGATTGTCAGCAATTTATTTTAATTAAACTTAGTAGAATATGGACAACACCTACCTGCTCTGAAGCTACCCATATTCTTCATGCTCTTTATTTTTCTTATTTTTAAAATGTTTATTTATTTGAGACAGGGTCTTGCCCTGCCACCCAGGCTGGGGTGCAGTGGTGCAATCTCGGCTCACTGCAACCTCCACCTCCAAGGTTCAAGTGATTCTTGTGCCTCAGCTTCCCAAGTAGCTGGGATTTCAGGCATGCGCCATCACGCCGGCTAATTTTTGTATTTTTTATAGAGACGGGGTTTTGCCATGTTGGCCAGGCTGGTCTTGAACTTCTGGCCTCAAGTGATCCACCCTTTTTCTCCTCCCAAAGTGCTGGGATTACAGGCATGAGTCACTGTGCCCCAGCTCTTCATGTTCTTTGAATGATATATTAATTTGCAGCACATTGATAATCAGGAAGAGAAAAATACCATTAGAAAGTTTACTCACCTACTACTGATAAGGCCAGGACAAGAAAAAGTTCATAGCTCTTGATTTCTTAATGCAAATATTTTATTCTTCATTTTCCTTTATGGTAGGTACATAATAATGCCTTGGGGTGTCTACAACACCATTTTTAAAGGTCTCCAAATCGCAATGGACAGTGCATCAGACATTTTATCAAGGTGATGTTTAAGTTAACAAAGTCTCCATCCAATTCTTATCTCGTCTCTCATTTATTCATTTAATTCTGCAAGTAATTTTCAAGCATTTCTTGCAGACCAGGACTTGGGAGATACTAAAAAAATATAACCCAGTTCTCATTGGCGACTCTTAAGTGGTAATGATATATCACTCCACAAGATGGCACTAATTCTTTGTATTCCTTTCCCATCATGATAGAAGATCCTACGATTTTTCTGCTGTCAGAGAACACATAGAAGCATGACTTCTGTTTTGCAATTTATGCAGCTGACTGCCCATATTAACATATTCCAGACACTTGAGTCCATTTGGCTTTCTCAGGGACTTTCAAATGTTACTTTGGGAGAGGGTGTGTATTACAGCATGGAGACATGTTTTGGTGTGAGGGAGTCGAAACCTTTTCCTATTGCTGGTCTCTACCCTGGAGGAGCACTCAGACTTCAAGAAAAGGAGGGCAGAAAGCTGCATACAACATAGCAAAATGTACGCTAAGGCTGGAGAAGCTCAGTGGGCCTTGGGCACTTGCCTAA
Source organism: Nomascus leucogenys (assembly GCF_006542625.1). Classification (NCBI taxonomy): domain Eukaryota; kingdom Metazoa; phylum Chordata; class Mammalia; order Primates; family Hylobatidae; genus Nomascus; species Nomascus leucogenys. The sequence goes on from NC_044406.1 coordinate 124,309,485, forward strand.
AGCTTCCCAGGGAAATAGATGTTCCAACTGCATCTTGGAGCTCCTCATATGCAGCTTCCCCATCCCTACTATTTCTACCAAGCCTGATATTATGTGTTTGTGCCCACTGGCACCTAGACCCTCTCTGACAAAAACATGGGATTGGCAAATTGTGACCTATGATTTTACTTCAAGAAAATATCCTAAGGCTGCAAAGAATACTTTTGAAAATCATAGTAACACTGAATGTTATATACCAGGCAGTTTGCTGCACACATTGTAGAGCTTATCTTATTTAATACAAGAACCTTACGAGATATTTTTGCCTACATAACAAACACTTATACCATATTAAAAGCACTTTTCAAATATTAACTCACTTCAATTAACCATCATAACGGTCCTATGAGGATATATGCTGTTTTAATTTCCATTTTGTGGGAAACTGAGGCACAGAGGGATTTAAGTGATTTGCCAAAGGTCTCACAGGTGGTAAGAAGTGCAACTGGGGTTCATAACCAAAAATGTAAAACATCGAGTTTGGGCTCTTATGTTGCCTCTCTGTTTCACAGGAAAGTAAGTAGACCCATCAGCTAAGAATGTCCTCAAATTCCTGCTACCAAACCTATAAACCTATCTGAATATGCATCTTCTCTCCTCTCTGTCCCTTGCTAATACTTATATCCTCATCTGTGTTCTGAGTTCTTTTCTCTAGGCACTTTTTGGGACCTCGCTCTGTTGACTCTCCTCTCTCTCTCTTTGATTCCCATTTTAGGCCTTTAAACTGTAATCAGATGTCTGGTCCAGACAAGATGGTGTAGATGTATTTCTCCCTGCTCCTCTGCCCAAAGTGCTAATACAAATGTGAACCCTGGGAATAATGCAAGCAACAACTAGAGGAAAACTCTGTAAGGTGGTAACAGGCTGGCTAACTGGTTTAGGATCCCAGTATTGGATAAATAACACAGTAGCAGGGTGTCTTATGATCCTCCCCCTATCCAACAGAAGAAGGTGACACAGACCCAGCATTTCCATATCCCTGACGGAACAGCAGATGGCAGCCCAGGTAGGCTTGCTTCTTTACTGGATCAAATGGTAATTCCTCTGACAATATCAGGTGAACCTGGGAATGGCGGCAAGGGGACATGATTGGGAGCCCTACTAATAAGTAGCCAGGGGAAGCACTCTCCTTCCCTGCCAGCCTAGGACTCTCTTCCCTTACTGTGAAACACCAGGCAGCCAGGCAGTACTGGCAATGGGTATCCTGCCCCAACAAGCAGACCTTGTCCAAAAAGGTTTTTTGTTTCTACAGACCTGACACTTCTCCCATTTTCAGAGACATCAGGTATCCAGGAAACAGCAACCAGGGGATTTCTACCACAAGAGGGTGCCCTGTACATGAAGCATTTTTGTCCCAACAAAGGAGAAAAAAAGGACCCAAGAATCCCTTCTTCTGCCAGAGGATGCTGGAGCAGGTGGGTGGAAATGATGGGAAGGACCCAGCCACGACAAGTGACCTACCAAGGAAGGTTCTTTATTTCTGTGAGCCTGGGAAAACCCTGTCTGCTCCCTTAGGCAGCACAAGCAAGGACCAGTGGGAGTTCCCAAGGCACCAGATAAACCACGCCGACCAAAATAGCACCGCGAAAGCTCTAAAAAAATATTAAACTGCCATTGTGGCCTCAACTCACAAAGTAGGCCAGAACCTTAATGCCAAATCTCAATGGAGTGACTTCCTCCTAAAATACAAGATTTAAATAGGATCCATAGTCTCCCAATATATTAGCCAAAATGTCCAGGACACAAACAAAAATATCACCTGTCATACCAAGATCCAGGAAACCCAAAACATAAATGAAAAAAAAAAAGATACTCAGTTCATAATAACATTGAGATGACTTAGATGTTAGCATTATCTGATTGATAAGGATTTTAAAGCAGCTATCATAAAAATGTTTAAACAGCAATAACTTATTGAAAAGGTGTCCTGAGTTCTCTTGTGTCAGTTTCCTCATTGCCCATTCAATCTTTAATCCACTACAATGAATCCTACCATTCCATTGAAATGGCTCATGTTAAGGTCAACAATGATCTTCTTGTCATTATATCTAATGTTTACCTTTCTATCCCTATTTTACTTGATGTCTTGACTAGTTACCTGCTCTTTCCTTTTGGAAATACTTTCCGCCTCCTATCTCATTGGCCCATCTTAATCTCATTTTTGGGCCCTTATTTCTCTATTAGCCTACTTCTTTTCCTTCCAGTTCATATGCCAGAGTAATCTCATTCTATTAATTCTCTAATTTTAGCAAGACCTGCAAGGTACTGACCTCACCACCTTCTCACAGTTCATCATCTACCTCATGTATTCACGTCTCTCTATCCAGACCTTATATTTGATAATCCATTATATTCACCATTTTCCGAATATTAACTCCCTAATTTCTTTTTCCCTCCATCACACACACCTGCCTTGCAAAGCCCCAACTCTAGTTAGCTCTACTGTCCTCCTACTTCATTGCTGTATTTTAGTAGGTGAGTTTTGCTTGAGAAAAGCACACAGCAGTGTTAACAAGTTTCACTTTAAAATCATGGTTGGACATTTCAAATGAGCCCTCTGTGTTGCCTGAACAGTCTACTACACTTCCCTTTAATGTTCACACTTCCATTCTCCAACACAATGATGTTACAGTGTTTTTTCTATTCTCAAACCTACATGTACATCCAACATCCAGACCTTCAGTCACATATGATGACCTTGACTCAATTGACCAGGAGGAGCACTATAGTGAAATGTCCTTACTTCGCTCCATGGCTAACTCCTCCAATTGTGCTCAGTATCCATCTCAACCCATCTAGCCTTCTCAAGGGCTTTCCTCTCTTTCTTGCATCTTAAGTTTTCCCTCTTTACAGGATTGCCCACATCAGCAGATAGGCATACCCTATTTATCAAATATCTTACCTCACCTCTGCATTCCAGCTACCACTCCATGTCTCTGTCCCCTTTCACAACCAAATCTCTTTCATAAGTAGTCTATCATCACTACTTTCAACCCTAAATTCTTTTTCTCCCCTTGACTCACTCTAATGTAGCTTTTCCTTCTCCACCACTATATAGACATCACTGTTATCAAAGTTATCAACAACCTTCAGGTAATCAAAGTCAGTGATCTCTGCTCTTCATTTACTTGAGCTCCCAGCAGGATTTGACACAGCCAACTAGCCAATCTTTTAAAAAAATCTGTTCTTCTCTGGGCTTCCAGGACATTTTATTCTCATAGTTCTATTTCTATGCCACTGGTCTTTGCTTCTAAAAATTTTTTACAGCTCCTTTTCTTCTCCCTCTAAGTGACCTCGGCCTCATTCCGTCCTACAGATTTAAACACTATGTATGTGTTGATGACTCCCAAGTTTATATTTCTACTCATGCCCAACTGACTACTTGACATCTCTACTTGAATGTCTAATAGGCACCTCAAACCTAGGATTCCAGATGCAAACTCATGATTCTTACCCACAAATCATCTCTCCCAGCAATTTCTAGTTGCTCACATAATAAATGATGCTGTGAAAACTGGCTAGCCATTTGCAGAAAGCTGAAACTGGATCCCTTCCTTACACCTTATACAAAAATTAATTCAAGATGGACTAAAGACTTACATGTTAGACCTAAAACCATAAAAACCCTAGAAGAAAACCTAGGCAATGCCATTCAGGACATAGGCGTGGGCAAGGACTTCATGTCTAAAACACCAAAAGCAATGGCAACAAAAGTCAAAATTGACAAATGGGATCTAATTAAACTAAAGAGCTTCTGCACAGCAAAAGAAACTACCATCAGAGTGAACAGGCAACCTACAAAATGGGAGAAAATTTTCGCAACCTACTCATCTGACAAAGGGCTAATATCCAGAATCTACAATGAACTCAAACAAATTTACAAGAAAAAAACAAACAACCCCATCAAAAAATGGGCGAAGGACATGGACACTTCTCAAAAGAAGACATTTATGCAGCCAAAAAACACATGAAAAAATGCTCATCATCACTGGCCATCAGAGAAATGCAAATCAAAACCACAGTGAGATACCATCTCACACCAGTTAGAATGGCCATCATTAAAAAGTCAGGAAACAACAGGTGCTGGGGAGGATGTGGAGAAATAGCAACACTTTTACACTGTTGGTGGGACTGTAAACTAGTTCGACCATTGTGGAAGTCAGTGTGGAGATTCCTCAGGGATCTAAAACTAGAAATACCATTTGACCCAGCCATCCCATTACTGGGTATATACCCAAAGGACTATAAATCATGCTGATATAAAGACACATGCACACATATGTTTATTGTGGCACTATTCACAATAGCAAAGAGTTGGAACCAACCCAAATGTCCAACAACGATAGACTGGATTAAGAAAATGTGGCACATATACACCATGGAATACTATGCAGCCATAAAAAATGATCAGTTCATGTCCTTTGTAGGGACATGGATGAAACTGGAAAACATCATTCTCAGTAAACTATCGCAAGGACAAAAAACCAAACACCACATGTTCTCACTCATAGGTGGGAATTGAACAATGAGAACTCATGGACACAGGAAGGGGAACATCACACTCCGGGGACTGCTGTGGGGCGGGGGGAGGGGGGAGGGACAGCATTAGGAGATATACCTAATGCTAAATGACGAGTTAATGGGTGCAGCAAAACAACATGGCACATGGATACATATGTAACAAACCTGCACATTGTGCACATGTACCCTAAAACCTAAAGTATAATAATAAAAAAAAGAAAGCTAGGATTGATTCCACTCATTTTCAAACATCACGTTCAATTCTTTCTAAGTCCTTCTGACTTTGCTCTCAAATATACATAGCAATTCTACTTTTGTCCATCGCTACTATTACCATCATAATCTGATCCACTATACCCATTTGTTCCAAAGCGATTGCTTCAGATGTTTTCTTTCTTAGCTTCGTTAACTCTGTAGCATCCATTCTTCACTCAGAACCAGAGTAATCTATTTAAAAAAATAAATCAAAGCATTCACTCCTTTTCTTAAGATCTTCTAGGAACTACCCAACAGACTTATAATAAAATCCAAACTCCTTTTTCTGCCTATTTTTCCAACCAGTCCTGTAGGAAAAGCCACAGAGGGATTTCCATCTTCACTTCCCAGAAAAAAAAAAAAAAATTGGGCCAAGGTGGGATGGAACTAAAATATAAATACCCATTCTGTATCTGCACCTGAAGAGGAGGAAGCTGCTTTACTTGCAGGAAATCAAAAGACCATGGCAGCTCTTTTCCAAGTAAGGATGACTCAGTCTGCCACCTCCAGAGCCTTCCTTGGGGGACTACTTTCTAAATTTCTCTAATATAAAGCCCCTGCTTCAAGCATGCTTATTTCTTCAAGGTGTCACAGTGAGTCAGACAACTTGTTGCCTCTCAGAATTCCCCCACCCCTCTCTTTACTTCACCTCCTACTGTGTCCTCACCTAGCCAAATCCTATGATCATTCACCAGCAAGGCCAGAGGGCAGCAATGACCCAAGGAAAGGCAACAGAAACTTTTTGGCCTCTCGACTTCAGGTCCCATGTAGATCTGCTACTAACTAGTGTGTGATGCTGGACAAGGCACATAACCTTTCTGTGCCTTCATAGTGTTAAAGTGGTCCCTATTAACACCACAATTCCATCATTAGTTTCTACTTTTCAGGTCACAACACATCACCAGTTCTATCAGCACAAGTCAAAGAGAGGAAATGCAATAGGTCATTTTGGAAAAACTGCAACTGGGCATTTTGCCTTCTTTTTGGGAAATCCTATATAGTGAATCAATGCTTTAATCTTTCCCTTGTGAAACAGAGAAATCTTAAGCTCCTGGACCAAATTGTCACTATCTGCTCACTTACTAGTTTACAATTTGCAACAGTTTTAGACTAATTTTTTAAAGTGGTGGGTTTTGCTTGACTTTTCAAAGCAGAAGATTCTTCCTCATTATCTGCACAGTGAAAATGTTTTAAAAGAAATTAAATGAGGAACGATTAATTGATATTTGAATTAGCCCTTAATCAGCCAGATGGGGCTGTGGAAGCATCAGGGAAGTATTGGCTTTGACAGCCCAGATTTTGCTGCACAGAGAAAGAGTGCTGCTCCCCATAACAGACACTGAATGTCTTAGTCATTTGGGGCAGCTATAACAAATTACCAGAGGTTGGATGGCTTAAAAAACAAGCATTTATTTCTCATAGTTCTTGAGGCTGGAAATTCAAGATCAGGATGCCAGCATAGTTGGGTTCTGGTGAGAGTAGTCTTCTGCATTGCAAATAGCCAACTTCCCTTTGTCTCTTCACATGGCAGAAAGACAGCCAGCTAGTTCTCTGGCTTCTTTTTGTTTGTTTGTTTGTTTGTTTGTTTATTTTGCTCTAAGTTCCCAGATACATGTACAGAATGTGCAGGTTTGTTACATGGGTATACATGTGCCATGGTGGTTTGCTGCACCTATCAACCTGTCATCTAGGTTTTAAGTCCTGCATGCATTAGGTATTTGTCCTAATGCTCTCCCTCCCTTTGCCCTCCACCCCCCGACAGGCCCTGGTGTGTGTTGTTCCCCTCCCTGTGTCCATATGTTCTCATTGTTCAACTCCCACTTATGAGTGAGAACACTGTCTTCTTCTTATAAGGTCACTAATCCCATCATTAGGGCTTCATCCTCATAACCTAATTACCTGCCAAAGACAACACCTCCTAATACCATCACATTGGGATTGGATTTCAACATATGGATTTTGGGAGGATGAAAACATTCAGTTCATTGCATTCCAATCTGGCTTCCCAAAATTCTTGTCCTTTCTAAAAGCAAAATAATTCATTCCATTCAAACCAACCCCCAAATTCTTAATTTTCAACTCCAAAGTCTCATCTGAATGTCATCTAAATCAGATATGGATGAGATTCAAGGTACAATTCATCCTTAGGCAAAATTCTTCTCTATTTATAAACTTGTGAAACCAAACAAGTCATGTCTTTCCAAAACACAGTGGTGAGATGGCCATATGATAGACATTCCCTTCCAAAATGAAGAAATAGGAAAGAAAGAAGGGGTGACCAGTTGCAAGCAAGTCTGAAACCTAGCAAGGCAAATTCCATGAGATCTTAAGGCTTGAGAATAATCCTTTTTGGCTTAATGCTCTGCCCTCTAGATCCATTGAGATGGAGGTCTCGTCTCCTGAACATGCTGGGGCAGAGGTCCCAACTTCTGGACCCACTGGGGTGGCCATCTTGCCCCTGCAATTCTGCTGGGCAGGGGTCAGGCCCCTAAGGCTCTGGGTATCCCATACGTCATGGCTATGGGTGGAGATTGTTTGACCTTCTGAGACTCAGGCAGTGGCACTAATGATCTCTGAATCACCTTTAGGATCCTTCTTGCCTTGTCTTCAGGAATAAAGCACATTTTCAAGCAAATAACTCTGTGGTCCTGTCCAATACAATCTAAGAAGTCTGACAGCCTTCCTCCATTCCTTCCCATCTCCATTCCCTTCAGTTCAAACTGTCAGCTTTTTCTATTGGGGTAGCTGATTATGTTTGTGGTTGACATCCATGCTAATCTCCCTGTCAATGATTCCTTGGTCAAACATACTTTCACATTTTTTTTTTTTTTTTGCAATATGGACATACTGAGAAATTTCCAAATCTTTAAGTTCTACTTCCTTTTTGCATAATTCCATCTTGAAGTCATTTCTCTCCTCTTGAATTTTACTATAAGCAGTGAGAAGGAACCAAACTACTCATTCAACAGTTTGTGTAGAAATGTGCTCAGCTAAATAAATATCCAATTTCATCACAAGTTCTGCCTTCCACAAAACACCAAAACATGAACATGACTCAGCTAAGTTCTTTGCAACTTCATAAAAAGGATCGTCTTTTCTTCATTGTCTAGTAACATGTTCCTCATTTGCATCTGAAATTTCATCAGAATGGCCTTTATTCATATTTCTACCAGCATTCTATACAGGATTATTTATTTATTCATTTGTTTATTTTTATTTTATTTATTTATTTTAGACAGAGTCTCCCTCTGTCACCAGGCTGGAGTGCAATGGCATGATCTCGGCTCACTGCAACCTCCGCCTCCCGGGTTCAAGCAATTCTGCTGCCTCAGCCTCCCGAGTAGCTGGGATTACAGGTGCCTGCCACTACCTCAGCTAATTTCTGTATTTTTTTTTTTTTTTTTTAGTAGAGATCGGGTTTCACCATGTTGGCCAGGATGGTCTTGGTCTCCTGACCTCATGATCTGCCCGCCTTGGCCTCCCAAAATGCTGGGATTACAGGCGTCAGCCACCGCGACCAGCCCAGGATTATTTATTTGTTCTCTAAGAAGATGGAAGTTTTGTCTACAGTGTTCCTCTTTCCTTTCTGAGCTCTCATCAGAATCACCTTTAAAAGTCCCTTCACCACCAGCTTCTTCCAAAATGCACTTCAAAATTCCTCCAGTTTCTAGTATCTAGTTCCAAAGCCACTTCCACATTTTAGGTATTTATTGTATCAGAACCCACCTCTTAGTACCAATTTCTGTCTTAGTTCAGGCTGCTGTAACAAAGTACCATAGATGGAGTAGCCTTAAAAAACAAACACACAGCCGGGCCCGGTGGCTCATGCCCGTAATCCCAGCACTGTGGGAGGCCGAGGCGGGTGGATCACGAGGCCAGGAGATCGAGACCATCCTGGCTAACACGGTGAAACCCTGTCTCTACTAAAAATACAAAAAATTAGCTGGGCGTGGTGGCGGGCGCCTGTAGTCCCAGGTACTTGGGAGGCTGAGGCAGGAGAATGGCATGAACCTGGGAGGCGGAGGTTGCAGTGAGCCGAGATAACGCCACTGTACTCCAACCTGGGCGACAGAGCGAGACTCCGTCTCAAAAAAAACAACAACAAAAAAACAAAACAACAACAACAACAACAAACAAACATGCTGGCACCATGATCTTAGACTTCCAGCCTCCAGGGCTATTTTTCACAGTCTTGGAGGCTGGACGTCTAAGATCAGGATGCCAGCATGGTTGGATCCTGGTGAAGCTTTCTTCCAGGTTGCAGAAAGCCAACTTCCCATTGTATCCTCACATGGGGGAAAGAGAACTAGCTCTCTCTCCAGCCTCCTCTTATAAAGGCATTAATCACATCACCAGGACTCTACCCTCCCAAAATTACCTCCCAAAGGCACCACCTCCTAATATCATCACATTGGGATTAGAGTTTCAACATATGAATCTTGGGAGGACACAACATTTCATCCATGGCACTGGAGCAACCCTGAACTGCCCATCCAATATCCAACCCTAAAACCTCATGGCTTGCCTGTCTCCACACTCTTTTTCCTTTTCAATAGCCTATCCATCACCTGGTCCTGGCGAACCCACCTCAGAAATGTTTCCCAGATAGGTCCAGACCTAAAGAGCCAACTCTTTCTCTCATCACCTTCATCTACCTTATGGTTTCTTTGTGTTTTCTCATCCCTATGCCTTTGGCCTCTGCCTTTAGTAAAATGTCTGCCTCTAATCCTATGTTTGCTTCTTATTCATCTTCTCAAATGCAGCTGAATTGTCCCCTCCTCTTGGAAGCCTCACCTGACTCTCTAAGACATAGACATGCTTTACTTCCTCTGTACTTTCAAAGCCATTTGCCATACCCTTTCCAAAATGCACCATAGTGTATCAAAATATTTCAAATTTACCTGTTAAGGCTACGTCATTGTTATCTATATATTGCCAGCACCTGGCATAAGGCTGGTGTACTCAAGTATAGTCAACCTTCCTTATCTGTGAGTTCCATATCTGCGGATTCAACCAGCCACACAAAAAACATATTCAGAAAAAAAGAACAATAAAAAACTGTATAACAATAAAAAATACAAATAAAAACATGTCAAGAACCCCATAAATATATACAACTACTATGTACAGATAAAAATTTAACAAAAAGAAAACCAAAACTTTAAGAAAAACAATACAGCATAACAACTATGTCCATAGAATTTACATTGTATAAGGTATTTTAAGTAATCTAGAGCTGATTTAAAGTATGCCAGAGGATATGTGTAGGTCATATGTAAATACCACACCATCTTATAAAGGGCACTATGTCATCCTCAGATTTTGGTATCCACATTGTGGAGGGAGGTTCTAGAACCAATCCTTCATAAGTACCAACTGATGGCTGTACTTAGTCACTGTCTGTTGAATAAATGAACACAAGAATGGATCCTCAAAACCTGGATTTGCCTATTCATGAAACCAAAAAGTTGCGCTTCCTTTACCTAATCTCTAGAATGATAGCTAGGCCCACTTTTTTATGTCAAACTGTTAATTGGCTGTTTTATTTGGAAAGTTCTTTCTTCTACCATTGGTTGTGCTATTGCATTTGAACTGACCACAGAAGACTTAGCTACTGCTTTGTATTAAACTGCAATGAAAGGAAGAAGTAATAACTCCTAGATTGTTGTCCTGGAAGGCTCTCTCAGTGGCCTGAATGGTAGTATCTTATTGTCTGTACCAACACTTTAATTTCTGTACAAAGCAAGATATTTATGTACATTCAAGCTGGTTTTGTCACCCTAATGAACATCATTGGAAAAACTCCAGGAGCATTCAGCTAGAAAAGTAAAATGCAACTTTAAAAGCTTCATTTGTTAGTCATCAACATTTCTCAACTTACCCCCAGGATATATTTAAAATCCACGAATTTTGACAGAAAAGACATTAGCTTTGATCTGTGGTCTTGATGTCAAAATTTTAACCATAGTTAAAATGTTTGCCCATTAATATTTAATTCACCCCCAGCTTCTTCATTCCCTTCTAAATTCCTAAAATTTATGCAATTTTACCCAAGAGCAAAGATGACTTAACTGTATTCAAAGAAGATAATTTTAGTGGCCAAAAAGCTGAGTAGTCTTGCTAGCTTCTCACAATAACACTATCTTTCTCCCTAACGATCAATCTGCTCTATAGGAGGACTGAGATACATATCTGCATTGCTCCATCATGCATGGCAGAATGTCTAGCATAGACTAGGTACTCTGTAAGTTGTAGCTGACATCAATAACAACAATAAATTTAATAAACATGAATTGACACCAACTATATTTTCTGTACTTTTTAAAATTAAATCTTGACATCTCTTCAAGTTATTACCCCTATTCTTCAGATTAGGAAACTAAGGTTTAGAGAGTTTCAATGTCTTGCCCCAAATTGCATGGCTAGATAGTGGGTGGCAGAGCCAGGAAATAAACCAATGTCTCCTTGTCTCCAAAGCCTAGGTATTTTTTTCTCCCTAGAGCATGTGACCAAAGTGATCTCATTTCTAATTTGCACGTGAGCATTCCGAGTCCTAGAGAGGTTAAAATAACTTATCCAAGGCCATATCACCAAGAATTATTGGAGTAGCTTTTAACCAACTTCTGTCATATTCCTAAATTTATACTCTTTCTCTTATACTACTTTGTTTCAGTGAACAAATGGACCTAGGATGGCCTGAGACTGATCCCACAGGCTGTCAAGAGAATCTGGAGACTGATGGGGCATGATGGGTGAGGAGTGATATTTTAAAATGTAGGAATGGAAGGCAGCCATAATTCTCTCTTCATATTCCTAGTGGTCCAATTTGGCCCTGTACATCCTTGTTTCCTGTATTTCAGAGCACTGTTGGGGATGTCAAGTCCCCTGTAGTGGGTTGAGTTATGTTCCCCCAGAATACATATCCCTGCCCTAACTCCTGTAACCTGTGAATGTTACCATGTTTGGAAAAGGGGTCTTTGTATATGTAATTAGGAACTTTGAGATGAGATTATATTGGATTATCTGATAGGCTCTAAATTCAAAAACAGCAGTTTCTTTATAAAAGGAAGGCATAGGAATATTTAAGACAGAAGAGGAGAAGACACATAAGAAGAGGAAGTGATGCGAAGACAGGTAGAGACTGAAGTGCTACAGCCACAAGCCAAGGAACACCAATGCCTGGGGCCACTATAAGCTGCAAGAAGCTTGAAACGAATTCTCCTCTAGACCTTCTAGAGAGGGTGCAGCCCTGGTGAAAACTTGATTTTAAATTTCTTGCCTCCAGAAACTCAAGAGAATAAAACTCTATTAATTTAAGCCACCAGATTTGTGGTAATTTGTTACGGCAACCACAGGAAACTACGTGCTCTGAGCATGGTTTAAGGTACCTTCATTTCTACATACACAAGGGGATAGTTCTATTTACCTCTAGGGCTGAGTGCTTTAATTCTGACAAATCCCCAGCTACAGATTCCAGGATGGTCAGCATTCAGGGTGCAGGCCAAACTTCTTGGACTCCAAGGCATAGGGAATCAATGGGTGGCAGTCAGGACCTAGTAAATGCCCTGTGACTGGAAACATCTCCTGGTCTAATATGTGTGTCAGTAAATTCTTGATAATTCTGAATGTAAAAATTCTAACAGAGGAGGAATCAAAACCGTACAACATGTATTAACCTATACATGTGAGGGCTTCAGCTAGGCTTCAATTAGGTCAATTTGCCCTGCCTTTAAACTTCATCTGAAGATTCATGATGTAGTGAAGTCCACATGGGCTTTGGCCTAAAAACCTGGGTTTGAATTCTGGTCCTGTCCAAGGTCACAGTTATTTTGAGCTGACATGACTAGAAGCTTCTCAGTTTCCTTGTATGTAAAATTGGGATAGTGACAATAACTAACTCATTGAGATGCTGTCAGGATTAAATTCAATATTGCAATTTTACATGCAATATCATTGACACAAAATAAGTGCTCACTAAATGATAGTTGTTGCTCCATTCAGTAATGAGACCTCAGGCTGCAGCTCTATCACTGCCATCCTCTCTTCCAGGTGGTTTGGGAGTAAGGGGCAGGGACTATACTCCCACGCCCAATGCTCTAACTTAAGTGGAAGATGGCTCAGAACAACAGCCTCCCCTCCATCCTGGATCAAATTCTCAAAGTGGGGAAATGGTGAAATCCAGTATATTTTATAACTCTGAAAAGAGGTGATGGCTTCTCACCTTATCTGCTAATTGTTTCTCAGATCTTACGATAAAATTGTTTGGGTGAGTAATGTGATTGTCCCCAACCAGTATTTTTTGCAACTCAGGATAAAATGTAGTCACATTTTTGAAATGAATGATTCATAAGGATTAAATTTTTTTAATGAAGTCAGCAAAACTATACAAGTCGCCATCACAGCTAATAGGCTATACTCTAGAATGTCATGATGTTCAGTGAAGGCATGCACTTGAGTAGCTATGAAGATTGGATGATCCTAGTGACATGAGTACTTTCTATGAAGTCACACTTCATTTACATTGTGACATTTACATTGTGACATCATATGACTCAACTCATCTATTACACTGTTAACAGGCCTTACCTCCAGTCTGATCTCTCATGTCCTTTTAGAGGTATTACAAGGAAGATCTGCCAACCTAATGGCTGGTCTTTTTAAAATTCTGACAAGTGAGAAAATACCTGTAACTTCTTATTTAGTGGCGGAGAACATCAAAGGTAAGGAAACTGACCTATTGCCTCAAAGGTAATAATTTGTTTTGAAATATTCTCTAGGGAAAGGAGAGGTCAGGATGGAGTGAGCAAAATTCGGTGTGTTTTTAACAGTCTCTATCACTGTTACCAAGTCACAGGTTAACTCCCTCTTCAGAATGTCAGTCATTTAAGAGAGAAAAAAACAGAATCATAAATAACTCTAGCCAGAAATAGTACAATGCCTGTGTTTGTCCTTAACTGAAGAGGTATTTTGACATTTTGTGCTGTGCCTGACATCTTAGAGTTTCTCCATGAAAGTATGCAAGAAGTTAAACTCAGACAATCCAAGTGAGGTTTTATTCATTCTGTTGGGAGTTCTCTTTATAACTACGAACTCAGAGTATAGGAGGGGTCAAGTTATTCCCTCAAGAAGCTAAACTGTAGGTGGAATGGAGCCAAATTAATTAACTCCTACATAGGTTTAAGTTATTTATAAACCTGAGAAATAAGCACAGCCTGGATTCCCAAGTGCCTCTAGCTAACACTCTTAACTCTTTATTGACCAGCTAAAAATACCCTGAGTCTAGCTTCTATAGAGGAGAAATTTTAGTTTAACCAGGTCAGTTCTGCTAGCCTTACTCATTCTTCACACTATATAACTTGGCAAAAAGTCCTACAATAAACACAATGACACAAAACAGTGCTAAAATACACAACTATTTTAGGATAGTTTGTTCTATAAGTTATTCCTGTAAGTGACAGTTACTCTGAATCATCAAGATCAATCCAAATTGAATGGCTGTCATGGTTGATTGGCAGATAACACATAGATAGCAGGTCTGGGACAGGTGAGTTCAGGAACACACAGCCTACGCTGGAAAGACAATGGTGTTGAAAATGGTTCCTTTCATAGACCACATGGCCAACATAGATGTTTCATTCCAGTCAAGTTCATGCTAAAAGAAATGTAGGACTGGACTGGCCCATAAGTAATAAATATAATTACATAAATATAATTTATTGTCCAAATCAGGATACTTTTGAAGATATAATGAAGACCTATGAAAAATTATACTAAGACCCAGCCATAAAGCAGGGAGCAGGCACTGCTAATATTATACCTCAGTGGCAACAGAGAGCTAACACTTTGCATGATGCCTGGCTTATAGTAAAGTCCAATAAAAGTTTATTGAATGAATAAAGGAATAAATTAAAGTTGAATCACTTTGCTTCTCCAGTGTCTTTCAAGCACTGATCACTGAGGTTGGTGAAGTGAACCATTATTAAAGACTTGGTGGTGGCAGTGGTCTTGATTTACTTATGTTATAATAAAGGGAGAGAATGGTGTTCTAACCATCAAATCCAATGACTTTGTTTCAGATGACACATTCTTCTTGAATTTTTTTTAGTAAGTTTTGTGTCTTTCTCTTTTTAAAAATTTTACTTTAAGTTCTGGGATACATGTGCTGAACATGCAGGTTTGTTACATGGGTATACATGTGCCATGGTGGTTTGCTGCACCTATCAATCCGTCATCTAGGTTTTAAGCCCCACATGCATTAGGTATTTGTCCCAATGCTCTCCCTCCCCTTGTCCCCCACCCCCCGACAGGCCCGGTGTGTGATCTTCCCGTGTGTCCATGTGTTCTTATTGTTCAGCTCCCACTTATGAGTGAGAACATGAGGTATTTGGTTTTCTATTCCTGTGTTAGTTTGCTGAGAATGATGGTTTCCAGCTTCATCCATGTCCCTTCAAAGGACATGAACTCATTCTTTTTTTATGGCTTCATAGTATTCCATGGTGTATATGTGCCACATTTTCTTTATCCAGTCTATCATTGATGGGCATTTGGGTTGGTTCCAAGTCTTTGCTATTGTAAATAGTTCTGTGATAAACATACGTGTGCATGTGTCTTTATAGCAGGATGATTTGTAATCCTTTGGGTATATACCCAGTAATGGGATTTCTGGGTCAAATGGTATTTCTGGTTCTAGATCCTTGAGGAGTGGCCAAACTGTCTTCCACAATGGCTGAACTAATTCACACTCCCACCAACAGTGTATTTCTCTGCATCCTCGCCAGGATCTGTTGTTTCCTGACTTTTTAATGATCATCATTCTAACTGGCATGAGATGGTATCTCATTGTGGTTTTGGTTTGCATTTCTCTAATGACCAGTGATGATGAGTTTTTTTCATATGTTTGTTGGCCGCATAAATGTCTTCTTTTGAGAATTGTCTGTTCATACACTTTGCCCACTTTTTCATGGGGTTGTTTTTTTTCCTGTATATTTGTTTAAGTTCCTTGTTGATTCTGGATATTAGACCTTTGCCAGATGGATAGATTTCAAAAATGTTCTCCCATTCTGTAGGTTGCCTATTCACTCTGATGATAGTTTATTTTGCTGTGCAAAAGTTATTAAGTTGAGTTAGGTCCCATCTGTCAATTTTGGCTTTTGTTGCAATTGCTTTTGATGTTTTAGTCATGAAGTCTTTGCCCATGCCTGTGTCTTGAATGGTATTGCCTAGGTTTTCTGCTAGGGTTTTTATGGTATTACGTTTTATGTTTATGTCTTTAATCCATCTTGAGCCAATTTTTGTATAAGGTGTAAGAAAGGAATCTACTTTTTGTTTTCTGGATATGGCTAGCCAGTTTTTCCAACACCATTTATTAAATAGGGAATCCTTTCCCTATTGCTTTCTCTTTTTTTTGGTAAAGTTTATTGAAGACCAGATGATTGTAGATGTGTGGTATTATTTCTGAAGCCTCTGTTCTGTTCCATTGGTCTATGTATCTATTTTGGTATCAGTACCATGCTGATTTGGTTACTGTAGCCTTGTAGTATAGTTTGAAGTCATGTAGCATGATGGCTCCAGCTTTGTTCTTTTTGCTTAGGATTGTCTTGACTATACGGGTTCTTTTTCGGTTCCATATGAAACTTAAGGTAGTTTTTTTCTAATTCTGTGAAGAAAGTCATTGGTAGCTTGATGGAATAGCATTGAATCTATAAATTACTTTGGCCAGTATGGCCATTTTCACGGTATTGACTCCTCCTATCCATGAGCATGGATTTTTTTTTTTTTCCATTTGTTTGTGTCCTCTCTTATTTCCTTGAGCAGTGGTTTGTCATTCTCTTTGAAGAGGTCCTTCATGTCCCTTGTAAGTTTTATTCCTAGGTATTTTATTCTCTTTGTAACAATTGTGAATGGGAGTTCATTCATGATTTGGCTCTCTACTTGTCTATTATTGGTGTATAGGAATGCTTGTGATTTTTGCACATTGATTTTGTATCCTGAGACTTTGCTGAAGTTGTTTATCACCTTAAGGAGTACTTGGGCTGAGATGATGGGGTTTTCTAAAGGTACAATCATGTCGTCTGCAAACAGAGACAATTTGACTTCCTGTCTTCTGATTTGAGTACACTTTATTTCTTTTTCTTGCCTGATTGCCCTGAACAGAACTTCCAATACTATGTTGAATAGGAGTGGTGGGAGAGGGCACCCTTTGGTTGTTCGAGTTTTCAAAGGGAATGCTTCCAGCCTTTGTCCATTTAGTATGATATTGGCTATGGGTTTGTCATAAATAGCCCTTATTATTTTGAGATATGTTCCATCAATACCCAGTTTTTTTAGAGTTTTAGCATGAAGGGGTGCTGCATTTTATCAAAGGCCTTTTCTGAATCTATTGAGATAATCATGAGGTTTTTGTCATTGGATCTGTTTATGTGATGGATTACATTGATTGATTTGCATATGTTGAACCTGCCTCGCATCCCAGGGATGAAGTTGACTTCATCGTGGTGGATAAGCTTTTTGATGTGTTGCTGGATTCGGTTTACTAGTATTTTACTGAGGATTTTCACATCGATGTTCATCAGGGATACTGGCCTGATTTTTTTTTTCTGTTGTGTCTCTGCCAGGTTTTGGCATCAGGAGGATGCTGGCCTCATAAAATGAGTTCGGGAGGAGTCCCTCTTTTTTTATTGTTTGGAATCATTTCAGAAGGAATGGTACCAGCTCCTCTTTGTACCTCTGGTAAAATTCGTCTCTGAATCTGTCTTAACCTTTGCTTTTTTTGGTTGCTAGGCTAATAATTACTGCCTCAATTTCAGAACTTGTTATTGGTCTATTCAGGGATTTGACTTCTCCCTGGTTTAGTCTTGGGAGGGTGTATGTGTCCAGTAATTTATCCATTTCTTCTAGATTTTCTAGTTTATTTGTGTAGAGGTGTTTATAGTATTCTCTGATGGTAGTTTGTATTTCTGTGGGGTCAGTTGTGATATCCTCTTTATAATTTTTTTGTGTTTGATTCTTCTCTCTGTTCTTTATTAGTCTGGCTAGCGGTCCATCTATTTTGTTATTCTTTTCAAAAAACCACCTCCTGGATTCATTGATTTTTGAAGGATTTTTCGTGTCTCTATCTCCTTCAGTTCTGCTCTGATCTTAGTTATTTCTTGTCTTCTGCTAGCTTTTAAATTTGTTTGCTCTTGCTTCTCTAGTTCCTTTACTTGTGATCTTAGGGTGTCGATTTTAGATCTTTCCCGCTTTCTGATATGGGCATTTGGTGCTATAAATTTCCCTCTTAACACTGCTTTAGCTGTGTCCCAGAGATTCTGGTAGATTGTCTCTTTGTTCTCTTTGGTTTCAAAGAAGTTATTTATTTATGCCTTCGTTATTTACCCAGTAGTCATTCAGGAGCAGGTTGTTCAGTTTCCATGTAGTTGTGCAGTTTTGAGGGAGTTTCTTAATCTTGAGTTCTAATTTGATTGCACCGTGGTCTGAGAGACTGTTTGTTATGATTTCCATTCTTTTGCATTTGCTGAAGAGTGTTTTACTTCCAATTATGTGGTCAATTTTAGAATAAGTGTTATGTGGTGCTGAGAAGAATGTATATTTTGTTGATTTGGGGTGGAGAGTTCTGTTGATGTCTATTAGGTCAGCTTGGTCCAGAGCTGAGTTCAAGTCCTGAATATCCTTTTTAATGTTCTGTCTCATTGATCTGTCTAATATTGACAGTGGGGTGCTAAAGTCTCCCACTATTATTGTGTGGGAGTCTAAGTCTCTGTAGGTCTCTGAGAACTTGTTTTATGAAACTGGGTGCTCCCATATTGGGTGCATATATATTTAGGATAGTTAGCTCTTCTTGTTGCATTAATCCCTTTACCATTAAGTAATGGCCTTGTCTTTTTTGATCTTTGTTGGTTTAAATTTGTTTTATCAGAGACTAGGATTGCAACCCCTGCTTTTATTTGCTTTCCATTTGCTTGGTAATTATTCCTCCATCCCTTTATTTTCAGCCTGTTTCTTTGCACATGAGATGGGTAGCCTGAATACAGCACACTGATGGGTCTTGACTCTTTATCCAATTTGCCAGTCTGTGTCTGTTAATTGGGGCATTTAGCCCATTTACATTTAAGGTTAATATTGTTATGTGTGAATTTGATCCTGTCATCATGATGCTTGCTGGTTATTTTGCACATTAGTTGATGCAGTTTCTTCATATTGTCATTGATCTTTATATTTTGGTGTGTTTTTGCAGTGGCTGGTACCAGTTTTTCCTTCCCATATTTAGTGCTTCCTTCAGGAGCTCCTGTAAGGCAAGCCTGGTGGTGATAAAATTCCTCAGCATTTGCTTGTCTGTAAAGGATTTTATTTCCGCTTCACTTATGAAGCCTAGTTTGGGTGGATATGAAAGTCTGGGTTGAAAATTCTTTTCTTTAACAATGTTGAATATTGGACCCCACTCTCTTCTGGCTTGTAGGGTTTCTGCACAGAGATCCGCTGTTAGTCTGATGGGCTTCCCTTTGTAGGTAACCCGACCTTTCTCTCTGGCTGCCCTTAACATGTTTTCCTTTGTTTCGACCTTGGAGAAATGGATGATTATGTGTCTTGGGGTTGCTCTTCTTGAGGAGTATCTTTGTGGTGTTCTCTGTATTTCCTGAATTTGAATGATGGCCTGTCTTGCTATGTTGGGGAAGTTCTCCTGGATAATATCCTGAAGTGTGTTTTCCAACATGGTTCCATTCTCCCCGTCACTTTCAGGTACACCAATCAATCGTATGTTTGGTCTTTTCACTTAGTCCCATATTACTTGGAGGCTTGTTTGCTCCTTTTCATTCTTTTTTGTCTAATCTTGTCCTCATGTCTTATTTCAGTAAGTTGATCTTCAAAGTCTGATATCCTTTCTTCCACTTGATCAATTCAGCGATTGATACTTGTGTAGGCATCACAAAGTTCTTGCTCTGTTTTTCAGCTCCATCAGGTCATTTATGTTCTTCTCTAAACTGGCTATTCTAGTTAGCAGTTCCTGTAACCTTTTATCAAGGTTCTTAGCTTCCTTGCATTGGTAGAACATGCTCCCTTAGCTCAGAGGAGTTTGTTATTACCCATCTTCTGAAGCCTACTTCTGTCAATTCGTCAAACTCATTCTCTGTCCAGTTTTGTGCCCTTGCTGAAGAGGAGTTACAATCATTTGGAGAAGAGGCATTCTGGTTTTTGAAATTTTCAGCATTTTTGCGCTGGTTTTTCCTCATCTTTGTGGATTTATCTACCTTTGATCTTTGATGTTGATGACCTTCGAATGGGACTTTTTGTGTGGGCATCCTTTATGTTGATGTTGATGTTATTGCTTTTGCTTGTTAGTTTTTCTTCTTACAGTCAGGCCCCTCTTCTGCAGGTCTGCTGGAATTTGGGGGAAGTCCATTCCAGGTCCTCTTTGCCTGGCTATCACCAGTGGAGGCTGCAGAACAGCAAAGATTGCTGCCTGCTCCTTCCTCTAGAAGTTTCATCCCAGAGGGGCACCTGCCTGATGCTAGCCACAGTTCTGCTGTATGTGGTGTCTGTTGACCCCTTCTGGGAGGTGTCTCCCAGTCAGGAGGCACAGGGTTCAGGGACCCACTTGAGGAGGCAGTCTGTCTCTTAGCAGAGCTCGAGCACTGTACTGGGAGATCTACTGCTCTCTTCAGAGCTGGCAGGCAGGAACGTTTAAGTTTGCTGAACCTGCACCCAAAGCCGCCCCTTCCCCCAGGTGCTCTTTCCCAGGGAGATGGTAGTTTTATCTATAAGCCCCTGACTGGGGCTGCTGCTTTTCTTTCAGAGATGCCCTGCCCAGTGAGGAGGAATCTAGAGAGGCAGTCTGTCCCCAGCTGCTTTGCTGCACTGTAGTGAGTTCCACCCAGTCCGAACTTCCCAGCCTTCTTAGCACTGTCAGGGGAAAACCACCTACTCAAGCCTCAGTAATGGTGGATGCCCCTCCCCCCACCAAGCTTCATCGTCTCAGGTGGACTTCAGACTGCTGTGCTGGCAGCAGGAATTTCAAGCCAGTGGTTCTTAGCTTGCTGGGCCCCATGGGAGTGGCACCCGCTGAGTGAGACCACTTGGCTCTCTGGCTTCAGCCCCCTTTCCAGGGGAGTAAACAGTTCTCTCTTTTCTCTCTTGCTGGGTTTCCAGGTGTCACTGGGGTATGAAAAAACAAACAAACAAACAAACAAACAAAACAAACTGCTGCAGCTAGCTCAGTGTCTGGCCAAACAGCCACCCAGATTTGTGCTTGAAACCCATGGCCCTGGTGGTGTAAGCACACGAGGGAATCTCCTGGTCTGTGGATTGCAAAAACCATTGGAAAAGCATACTATGTCAGCTGGGTAGCACAGTCCCTCACGGCTTCCCTTGGCTGGGGGAGGTAGTGTCCCAGCTCCTTGTACTTCCCAGGTGAGACAACTCCCCATCCTGCTTCTGCTCACCCTTGCTGGGCTGTACCCACTGCCTAACCAGTCCCAATGAGATGAACTGGGGACCTCAGTTGGAAATGCAGACATCACCCATCTTCTGCATTGGTCTCACTGGGAGCTGCAGACTGGAGCTGCTCCTATTTGGCCATCTTGCCAGATGTCCTAAAAGGAACACCTCCTTGAATTTTTTTAAGTATCTGATATTATTGACCAACTCCTCTTGTATCTTGGCTTCTATGACATTGTGCTGTCCTAGTTTTCTTCTTACCTTTCTGACCACTGTTCCCTCCCTCCTTTTCCTAGTTGCTCTTTGGAGTGAGTAATACATAAAAGTATGTGAGACCAACAAGGAAGAGCATGTAGAAAGAGAGGAAAGGGAGTCAGGGATAGAATCCCTGTGAATATTGCTTTTAGTGCAGAGAAAGAAAAAGACATTCTCCTCAAATTTTCGCCCCCCTCCAAAGCATCAATTGCAGAATGCCATGTTTTTTCAGCACCTCAGACTCAATATTTGAAACATGGCTAAACAACTTCCACTAACTCTTCCTTCTTATTTCTTTCTAGGAAGAGCACCTCTATTTATCAAGGAACCAAGACTTGAAACCTCAGCCTCATTGTTTTTTCTTCCCTCTCTCTGAGCCACACATCCACGCCAACACCAAGTTCTCCTGGAACTTTTTACCCAATTATTCCTGCATTTCTCCAACTCTAATGGCAACTACTTTGGTTCAGGCTCACCAACTCTTTCTTATTATAGTGTATCTATCTCTTAATTAGCCTTTCTGCCTCCATTTCTAGCCTACCAATTCAAATCCCTAGGATTTGAAGTTCCCTCTATTTGGATGTGAAGGTATGACCTATCTTGGCTACATAATTGCTACTGCTGAAAGCATGTGAGGATGATTCAGAGGTGATCCAAATATTAGATAAAGAATTTGAGTAGAAATCTGTAAGATCCCTTCCATTAGCTAACTAACAGGGCAGGTAAGAGGTACGGCTCTAGAAATTAGATCAAGATGAGCATCTAGACTGCTTGGAGTGGGTATTATCTCATGTTTATTGAAGTCCATTCCATGGTATTCATTTCTGCTTAGGCTAGTCTCTCTCGCTATTTATTTTCCTGGGTAAGGGTCTTGGCAGTTCAGACTAAACCTTTAGGATTTCCACCCTCACAGTCTACTGGGTGAAGCCCAAAGGAGCATTACCGAGATGTTTTAGCTAAGAGTTTATGAAACTGGTAAGATACTGCCTCAGTTATCTGATGATGCCATTGTAGGGAATCTCTTGGCTACTACAGCTATCCATTTGTATGTCCCTCATGACTAGCTGATAATGTTTTGGCCTAGAGTCCTGATGAGGCCTTCCTCTATTCCACACAATTCCACAGCATTTCAGAAAAATAGCAACAGCATAGTTTTCACAAAAAGCACAACTTTGTGGTGACATTTCTTCCTGTGAAGCAGAGTTGGTCTTTTGATTTGATGCCAAATGCAGTGGCAGCATAGCGTGTGACTTGAAAGTAAGAAGCAAATGAAAAAAAAATAAATTCATACTCTAACCAATAATGCTCACTTTGGTGCAGTTTGTGCCATCATTTCTGAAAGGAGTCAGCTCTCCAGGTGACCGCTCCAAAGTGAGGAATGCATTACCATATTTAGACTTAATATGCTTTATAAAACCTGACACACTTTGCTCGCACAGAATTTACATTTTCTTTTTCATTCACTTAAAATATCCTTAGCTCCCTAACAAGGAAAAGGCACCGAAGTTAAACAGCAAGCACTCTGCTTCTGATTTATTCTCTCAAACCCGTTTTCCTGACTTTATCAGAACCATTCACTTTATTCTCATGGGCAGCTAAATTCTTCAAATGTGGCATTATATTTTCTCAGAAAATGCTCTCTATCTCATTGTCACAGCTCTTCCTGCCACCATCATTATCTGTCATATGTCACCTTCACCTGAACTGTGCAATTCACTGTGCACCAATTTCCCAGGGTATGTGGCCACAATCATTATTTGGAGCCATTAATTGTTCGATGAATGCACTTTTAACCATAATTCTTCAACATGAATTATTCCAATATTATATATGTTTCTGTGGAATGTGTACACATTCACACAAACACACATATACTTGAAACCACATATATTATTGACATTTTCCTGGTTTATAAATGGGGAATCATTAACATGATAGGTGACTATGCAATTTGACTTAGGTTATATTTGTGTAAGTACACACATCCTATTTTTAGAAGGCCACCTTGCGATTCAAGTCTGTGCTGTATAAGTATATTAAAAAACAATTCGCATTCAATCTTTCTTTGTACTATGTTGTGGTAAACTTGGAAACATATGATTATTTGATTTTTCAGACTGTCTTTTCCACTAAACTACATTAAAACAATGTTAACATTAGAAACAGATTCTTTACAGTCTTATAACTTCATTTCAGAATGTGGGGTCTAAAAGATCCCATCTTATTTTAAATAAATATTGAAATATCAGCCTGATTATAGGGTGAAGATGGATAATAGCATTTAATACTAAATGGTATCATGATTCATTCAGGATAAAACTATCTTATAAAAATTATTTCTTGACACCAATCAAATTGAAAAGGCAGATGCTTTAAGCAGGTGAAAAATTAATTGACCTGGGTTTATGTATGTTGCGTAAACACAAATTTGGAGATGTATAACTTCCTACACATTCAACTTTATATAAATACCCTGAGATATGGATAACAAAAATCATCTATATATAGTAACTTGCGGGAAATAAATCTACAAGGTAATATTGATGTCTGAGGAAATCTCATAATTTCCTTCCCTTAAACCCATTTAAAATACTTTGCTATATGTTCAGACAGTTGGCAGATTACCCCTGAAATTAATTGAATTGAGAAAATTGTGATAAACATAAGAACACCCATACTTTTAGGAAGGAATCTAAATACAAAAATGGCTGATGCTTTCATTAAATTGACTGCATGGATTGTATTTTTTTTTAATGCAACATTTGATTGGACCTGTGCTTGAGCAATCTGAAGTCAAGGGTGAGAGTGGGGGAATATTTTAGGCTCTACAATATAATCAATCATCTGCTAAGTAGTTGGAATGAGAAACAAAAATTGCATAATTCAAAAAAGCATAAAGGCCAGTTAAATTCTGTAAATTTTAGGATATAACCAATTAAAAAACATTTATTTTCTTCAAAAAATTTTATTTTATTGTAGTAAGAACACAACATGAAATCTGCCCTCTTAACAAATGTTTACACATAAAATATATTATTGTTGACTATGGGTACAAGGTTGTACAGTAGATCTCTAGATCTTATTCATCTTGCTTAAATGAAACTTTATGACCCTTGATTAACTCCCCCTTTTTTCACTCCCACTTTCAATCCTAGAGAGAAAGGGGAATGTTGGGTCACTACTCAAAACCTGGTATGGCTGATTATTTGATTAAAAAAGTCTACAACCCTTGCATCTAGTTCATCTTTGTGACCCTAGGATGAAGCATGGCACTTGACTCAGTGTGGGTGTTTAATAAATGGCTGTTAATGAATAACCAGGTTAATGAAAATAAGATGCTTACATAATAACATAGTTTTCCAAAATATTCTCTTAATCATTTAGTTCAGTGGCATCTTACTCTAGTCATTTTTGTTGTTAACTTTGAAGGTTTATTCTCCCTTTAAAATTCATATTTTTTCTGCTATATAACTTACCTAATCATAAAAATAAACACGTTCTTATGTTTCAGAAGCAGCCAACAATTCTGAAAAAAAAATATCTCCCAATTTATTGAAAGACTTTAGTCATATTAAGAGCGTGAATCTCAGTCAGTGCAGCCAGCACAGTCTGCCCCATCCTCACTGCGTGCCAGGTGGCCCACCCACCACTGTAACCATGGACACTATCAATAAGAAAATTCAGACGCTAAAGGTGGAGAAGGATAATGCCACCGACCCCGTCGAGCAAGTCAAAGCCAAAGAGAAGCAAACTGAAGACTGCTACAAACAGCTGGGTGAGGAGCAGCGGGGCCTCCAGAAGAATCTGAAGGAGACAGGAGACGACATAGAAGAGTATTTAAAATTCATGAATGATATCTTGGAGAAACTGGAATAGGAGGATAAGGATACTGTTGCTGAGGCAAATGTGGTCTCTATAAAACGCCTCATTCAGCAGATAGAAGAGGAGCTTGACTGGGCACAGGTGCATCTGGCTGTAGCCCTGCAAAAGCTGGAAGATACTGAGTAGGGAGCCAATGAGAGGGACAGAAGGATGAAGTTTATCAAATACCAGGCCATGAAGTATGAGGAGAAGATCTGGGGAGGAAAACTAGATCACTCAGGAGAGATAGATGAGGTGACCAAGATCCGAGCCAGACAGCTGGAGGAGAAACTTCAAGCCATGGACCAGGCCATCAGGGCACTGAGGGCCTTAGAGAGGGAATATTCCATGAAAATGTGTAAATATGCAGAGGATATCAAATTGGTGGAGAAAAAGCTGAAGGGGGTTGAGACTCAAGCAGAATTTACAAAAAGGTCTACAGCAAAATTGGAGAAGGCCACCAATAAGCTAGAGAAGACCATGAATAGTCCCAAGGAAAAGAACATGGAGACTCGCCAGACCTTGAACCAGACCCTACTCTAACTATGTAACCTGTGAGGGCTGGCCCTGCCTTCATCCAGGCTTTATAGTTGATACCCCAGTGCAATAAAACTGATGTTACTAGCAAAAAAAAAAAAAAAAAAAAAAGAATTATTATTTTTTAGTATTTTTATGTTTTACAACAGCAAATTTCAGTTTATGTAACTGAAACCCTATGTGAAAATCAAGCCAAAACAATTAAAAGCAGAGCTTGGATGTATGGGGAGGTAGGAAGCTAAGCTTCATAAGTGAAGGAGAAATAAAATCCTTTACAGACAAACAAATGCTAAGAGATTTAGTCACCACCAGGCCTGCCCTACAAGAGCTCCTGAAGGAAGCACTAAACATGGAAAGGAACAACTGGTACCAGCCACTGCAAAAACATGCCAAATTGTAAAGACCATCAAGGCTAGGAAGAAACTGCATCAACTAACAAGCAAAATAACCAGCTAACATCATAATGACAGGATCAATTTCACACATAACAATATTAACCTTAAATGTAAATGGGCTAAATGTTCCAATTAAAAGACACAGACTGGCAAATTGGATAAAGAGTCAAGACCCATTAGTGTGCTATATTCAGGAAACCCATCTCATATGCAGAAACGCACATAGGCTCAAAATAAAGGGATGGAGGAAGATCTACTAAGAAAATGGAAAGCAAAGAAAAAGCAGGGGTTGCAATCCTAGTCTCTGATAAAACAGACTTTAAACCAACAAAGATCAAAAGAGACAAAGGTCATTACATAACGGTAAAGGGATCAATTCGACAAGAAGAGCTAACTATCCTAAATATATATGCACTCAATACAGGAGCACCCAGATTCATAAAGCAAGTCCTTAGAGACCTACAAAGAGACTTAGACTCCCACACAATGATAATGGGAGACATTAACACCCCACTGTCAATATTAGACAGATCAACGAGAAAGAAAGTTAACAAGGATATTCAGGAAATGAACTCAGCTCTGCACCAAGCAGACACAATAGACATCTACAGAACTCTCCACCCCAAGTCAACAGAATATACATTCTTCTCCGCAGCACATCACACTTATTCCAAAATTGACCACAGAGTTGGAAGTAAAGCTCTCCTCAGCAAATGTAAAAGAATAGAAATTATAACAAACTGTCTCTCAGACCACAGTGCAATCAAATTAGAAATCAGGATTAAGAAACTCACTCAAAACTGCTCAACTACATGGAAACTGAACAACCTGCTCCTGAACGACTACTGGGTATATAAAGAAATGAAGGCAGAAATAAAGATGTTCTTTGAAACAAATGAGAACAAAGACACAACATCCCAGAATCTCTGGGACACATTTAAAGCAGTATGTAGAGGGAAATTTAGAGCACTAAATGCCCGCATGAGAAAGGAGGAAAGATCTAAAATTGACATCCAAACATCACAATGGAAAGAACTAGAGAATCAGGAGCAAACATATTCGAAAGCTAGCAGAAGGCAAGAAATAACTAAGATCAGAATAGAACTGAAGGAGACTGAGACACAAAAAACCCTTCAAAAAATAAATGAATCCAGGAGCTGGGTTTTGAAAAGATCAACGAAATTGACAGACCACTAGCAAGATTAATAAAGAAGAAAAGAGAGAAGAATCATATAGACGAAATAAAAAATGATAAAGGGGATATCACCACCAATCCCACAGAAATACAAACTACCATCAGAGAATGTTATAAACACCTCTGTGCACATAAACTAGAAAACCCAGAAGAAATGGATAAATTCCGAGACACATACGTCCTTCCAAGACTAAACCAGGAAGAAGTTGAATCCCTGAATAGACCAATAACAGGCTCTGAAATTGAGGCAATAATTAATAGCCTACCAACCAAAAAAAGTCCAGGACCTGATGGATTCACACCTGAATTCTACCAGAGTTACAAGGAGGAGCTGGTACCATTCCTTCTGAAACTATTCCAATCAATAGAAAAAGAGGGAATCCTCCCTAACTCATTTTATGAGGCCAGCATCATCCTGATACCAAAGCCTGGCAGAGACACAACAAAAAAAAGAGAATTTTAGACCAACATCCCTGATGAACATTGATGCAAAAATCTTCAATAAAATACTGGCAAACTGAATCCAGCAGCATATCAAAAAGCTTATCCACCATGATCAAGTGGGCTTCATCCCTGGGATGCAAGGCTTGTTCAACACATGCAAATCAATAAACATAATCCAGCATATAAACAGAACCAAAGACAAAAACCACATGATTATCTCAATAGATGCAGAAAAGGCCTTCGACAAAATTCTACAGCCCTTCATGCTAAAAACTCTCAATAATCTAGGTATTGATAGAACATATCTCAAAATAACAAGAGCCACTTATGACAAACCCACAGCCAATATCATACTAAATGGGCAAAAACTGGAAGCATTCTCTTTGAAAACTGGCACAAGATAGGGATGCCCTCTCTCACCACTCCTATTCAACATACAGTTGGAAGTTCTGGCCAGGGCAATCAAGCATGAGAAAGAAATAAAGGGTGTTCAATTAGGAAAAGAGGAAGTCAAATTGTCCCTGTTTGCAGATGACATGACTGTATATTTAGAAAACCCCATCTCAGCCCAAAATCTCCTTAAGCTGATAAGCAACTTCAGCAAAGTCTCAGGATACAAAATCAATGTACAAAAATCACAAGCATTCTTGTACACCAATCACAGACAAACAGAGAGCCAAATCATGAGTGAACTCCCATTCACAATTGCTTCAGAGAGAATAAAATACCTAGGAATCCAACTTACAAGGGATGTGAAGGACCTCTCCAAGGAGAACTACAAACCACTGCTCACTGAAATAAAAGAGGACACAAACAAATGGAAGAACATTCCATGCTCATGAAGAATCAATATCATGAAAATGGCCATACTGCCCAAGGTAATTTATAGATTCAATGCCATCCCCATCAAGCTACCAATGACTTTCTTCACAGAATTAGAAAAAACTACTTTAAAGTTCATATAGAAACAAAAAGAGCCTGCATTGCCAAGACAATCCTAAGCAAAAAGAACAAAGCTGGAGGCATCATGCTACCTGACTTCAAACTATACTACAAGGCTACAATAACCAAAACAGCATGGTACTGGTGCCAAAACAGAGATATAGACCAATGGAACAGAACAGATACCTCAGAAATAATACCACACATCTACAACCATCTGATCTTTGACAAACCTGACAAAAACAAGAAATGGGGAAAGGATTCTCTATTTAATAAATGGTGCTGGGAAAACTGGCTAGCCATATGTAGAAAGCTGAAACTGGATCCCTTCCTTACACCTTATACAAAAATTAATTCAAGATGGATTAAAGACTTACATGTTAGACCTAAAACCATAAAAACCCTAGAAGAAAACCTAAGCAATACCATTCAGGACATAGGGATGCGCAAAGACTTCATGACTAAAACACCGGAAGTAATGGAAACAAAAGCCAAAGTTAACAAATGGGATCTAATTAAACTAAAGAGCTTCTGCATAGCTAAAGAAACTACCATCAGAATGCACAGGCAACCCACAGAATGGGAGAAAATTTTTACAATCTACCCATCTGACAAAGGGCTAATATCCAGAATCTACAAAGAACTTAAACAAGTTTACAAGAAAAAATCAAACCACCCCATCAACAAGTGGGTGAAGATATGAACAGACACTGCTCAGAAGAAGACATTTATGCAGCCAACAGACACATGAAAAAATGCTCGTCATCACTGGCCATCAGAGAAATGCAAATCAAAACCACAATGAGATACCATCTCACACCAGTTAGAATGGCCATCATTAAAAAGTCAGGAAACAACAGGTGCTGGAGAGGATGTGGAGAAATAGGAACACTTTTACACTGTTGGTGGGACTGTAAACTAGTTCAACCATTGTGGAAGTCAGTGTGGCAATTCCTCAAGGATCTAGAACTAGAAATACTATTTGACCCAGCCATCCCATTACTGGGTATATACCCAAAGGATTATAAATCATGCTGCTATAAAGACACATGCACAAGTATGTTTATTGAGGCACTATTCACAATAGCAAAGACTTGGAACCAACCCAAATGTCCATCAATGATAGACTGGATTAAGAAAATGTGGCACATATACACCATGGAATACTATGCAGCCATAAAAAAGGATGAGTTCATGTCCTTTGTAGGGACATGGATGAAGCTGGAAACCATCATTCTCAGCAAACTATCCCAAGAACAAAAAACCAAACACCACATGTTCTCACTCATAGGTGGGAATAGAATAATGAGAACACTCGGACACAGGAAGGGGAACATCACACACCGGGGCCTGTCGTGGGGTGGGGGGAGTGGGGGAGGATAGCATTAGGAGATATACCTAATGTTAATGACGAGTTAATGGGTGCAGCACACCAACATGGCACATGTATGCATATGTAACAAACCTGCACGTTGTGCACAGGTACCCTAGAATTTAAAGTATAATAATAATAAAAAACAATAAAAAAATAGTTTTCTGCCTCCATAACCAGACTAGCGGCTCTTTTAAGATAGACACTGTATAGTAATTAACTGTGTAGCTCTATGTCAAACTTCTCCAAATGCCCTATAGGAGAAAGCTGTGAACAATCAATAACTCCAGTATTGACTTGTCTATTTCCACATTCATAAAGCCACTGCCAACTGCATACTGAATATCTCCATTTCAGTGTGTAATAGACATCTCAAAATGGACATGACTATAACAGGACTCTAGATTTCCAGTCCCACCTGTACCCTATCCTGCTTTCCCTCCAGTATTTCCTATGTTAGTAAAGGACACCACTATCCACCAGGTTGTTCAATCACAAAAACGAAACTTTACCCTTGATTTTTATCATTCCCTCATCCCCAATCCAATCCATCATTACATCTCATTAATTCTACCTATAAAATATATTCCAAATCCAACCACTTTTTTTTTTACAGTTCAGCGGTTTTTAATGTGTTGACAAGGTTTGCAACCATCACCACAATTTTAGAATGTTTTCAACACCCCAAAAAGAAACCCCATACCCATGAGCAATCACTCTCCATCCCTCCTCCTCCCAGACCCTGCAAGCACTAACCTACCATCTGTCTCTAGATTTGCCTATTCTAAAACATTTCACATAAGTGGAATCATAAAACATGTGGTCTTTTGTGATTGGTTTCTTGCACTTAGCATAATGTTTTCAAAGTTTATCCATTTGCAGCATGCATAATATTTCAGTTTTTATCATAATAGTAGTATAGACAGCCCACATTATCTTTATCCATTCATCAGGTGATGACCTTTGAGTCATTTCCACTTTTAAGCTATTATTAACAATGGTGTTATGAACATTCATGTACAAGATTTTGTGTAGACACGTTTTCATTTCTCTTGGATATGAGGCACTTGTTTTGAATAGTCTTTGGTTTTTGGTTCATCATCTAGTTATCATTTAAACTTTTTAAGTGGTTTACCTCCGCATTTTTCCACTTTTGATGGTATCTGTTAATGTCCCACTATGGAAAAAGGAGAATTTATGGCTCTTATACCACTTCCTACCTCTCCATTCCTGGTGATCTTGGTTATACCTTGATTTTAGACCAATGTGATAACACATTCCATATGTAGAAAAGTTGGGAAATATAGTTACACATGTTTTTACATGAGTAAGATTTGTAACATTTTCTTTTTAAAAATTTTTGGATTTTAAAAAAATTTCTTCTAAAAAATGGGATACATGTGCAGAACGTGCAGGTTTGCAGGTTTGTTACATAGATATACGTGTGCCATGGTGTTTTGCTGTACCTATTGACCCGTCTTCTAAGTTCCCTCCCCTCACCCCACCCCTTAACAGGCCCTGGTGTGTATTGTTCCCCTATCTGTGTCCATGTGTTCTCAGTGTTCAACTCCCACTTATGAGTGAGAACATGCAGTGTTTGGTTTTCTGTTCCTGTGTTAGTTTGCTGAGGATGATGGCTTCCAGCTTCAGCCATGTCCCTGCAAAGGACATGATCACATTCCTTTTCGTGGCTGCATAGTATTTCATGTTGTATATGTGCCACATTTTCTTAATCCAGTCTATCACTGATGGGCATTTAAATAGTATTACAATACACATACATGTTCATGTGTCTTTATAGTAGGATGATTTATATTCCTTTGGGTATATACCCAGTAATAGGATTGCTGGGTCAAATGGTATTTCTGGTTCTAGGTCTTTGAGGAATCACCATACTGTCTTCCACAATGCCGATAACTTTTCATAATCTCCACTATCATTGTGGAGTCTAGCCAGAGCACCTCATACTCTGCTTATTACTGCACCAACAGCTTCCTAACTGAGCTCTCCGCTTTTGTTGTTGCTCTATGATTGTCCATTCCTTCATTCTCATTCTCCCTCTCTTTCTTCTCTCCCTCAAATTCTTTGGTCAAATAAACTTTACTAGGAAATCCAAGTTGAAACAACAGCTGCTTCCTTGTTTTACTTTTCTGCTGCTTCTTGATCTACCCTCTAGGGCAATGATGTGCTACTGGATACCCATTTAATGAAGCTTGGATAAAAATACTATTTTAACAGTTGCTATATTGAAATACTGTGCTCTGTTAAGTTTGCAGTCAATCTAGATACCTCCTCCAGATGTCAAAATTAATGCAGTTGAAGCAACTTTTTCCTGACTTTCACCTATGCAATTCCACTTTTAAGACTCAGTATAGAATTTTCTCCACTTGTTGAGTTTAGGTTGATCATTCCAGACTGTTAAGATGGTTTTGAATTTTGAGTATTATCAGTCATGACTGTCATCTCTTACGAGTATTCTCATTGGTTTTGGTAAGTATGTTTTCTGGCTTCAGTGGAGTCACCAATGAGAATATATGAACGAATAAAGGAAGGACTAGGACATTTCTATCTTGGAATATAATTAGAATGGCATTGGAGAAAATTTGTTCTCCTCTTGTTCTTTGTTCTCCTATGCTTGTTACATATTCACATGTTATGCTTGTTAAATATACTTTTCACATCCTGTATAACTTCAAAATCCCAAAACTATATTTTTCTTAATTTTCTCCATCCATAAAGGAAAGGAAAGTAGATTTGAAGAAATAGACATTTCTTGTTTTCTGATAGGATGACTCAATAGTATAAATATGTAAATCAATTCATAAATTTAATATAATCCCAATAAAAATAACAACAAGTTATTTTTAGAATTAGACAAGTTGTCACTGAACCTCACATGGAAAAATTAACGATAGCCAGTGAAACACACAAAAAATGATAAACTATGAGCAGGTACTAGCCCTACTAGACAGTAAAACATACTACAAATCATCTATAATTTAAAGGGTGTTGGGATTGTGTCAAACTAAATAGCTTCTGCACAGCAAAAGAAACAATCAACAGAGTGAAGAGATAACCTACGGAAAGGAAAAAAAAATTCAAACCATACATTTAAGGGATTAGTATACAAAATATATAAGGAACTCAAACAACTCAATAGCAAGAAAACAAATAACCAAAAGAAAAAATGAGCAAAGCACTTAAGTAGACATTTCTCAAAAGAAGGCATACAAATGGCCAACAGGTATAAGAAAAAATGCTCGACATCCTAATTATCAGGGAAATGTAAATTGAAATCATAATGAGATACTACTTGATATCTCTTAGAATGACTATTATCACAAGATAACAAGTGTTGGGGAGGATGTAGGGAATATCATTGTGTTCTCATTCAGTGGGAATGTAAACTAGTACACCTATCATGGAAAACAGTATGGAGGTTGCTCAAAAAATTAAAAAAAGAACTATCATATGATCCAGCAATTCCATTTCTGGATACACATTAAAAAATAAAATCAGTATACCAAAGAGATACTTGCACTCTCATGTTCATGGCAGCATTATTTACAATATTCAAGATACAGAATCAACCTAAGTGTCCATCAGTGGGTGAATGGATACATAAAATGTGGTCTATATATACAATGAAACAATAATCAGTGTTAAAACAATGAATTCCTGTCATTTGCAGCAACATGAGTGAACCTGGAGGGCATCATGTTAAGTTAAATAAGCTAGACACAGAAAGATGAATACTGCTTGATCTCATTTATATATGAAATCTAAAAATGTCAAACTCATAGAAGCAGAGAGTAGAATGGTGGTTGCCAGGGGCTGGGGAGGGGTGATGGGGTTGGTTAAAGAGTACAGAGTTTGGATTAGATAGGAGAAATAAGTTCAAAGAATCTTACGTATAGCATGATGATTATAGTTAATAATACTACATTCTATACTTAAAAAGTGCGAAGAGAGTAAAACTTAAATGTTCTTACCAGAAAAATAAGTATATAAGGTAATACATGTTAATTAGCTTGATGTAATCATTTCACAATCTATACATATATCAAAATGTCACACCGTACATTGTAAATACATAAAATTTTTATTTGTCAATTATATCCAAAAAAAGCTGTGGGAAAAAATGAAAAAAAAATGAAGGTGTGGTACTGACACATCAATAGAGCCCAGTTAAACAGAGTAGAAAGTTCAGAAATAGACATAAGAGAATATGGAACTTTAGTATATAATAAAGGTGACATCTCAAATAACTTTAGAAAAGATGGAGTTTTCAAATGATAGTGCAACAATGGACGCCATTTAGGAAAAGATACATTACATCCATGATTCATAAATTCCAAATGGATCAAGGATCTAATTGTTCAATAAAACCAAACAAACACTAGGAGAAAACATGGGTGAATTCTTCTTTAAGCTGGGTGTAGAAAGAGTTTTCCTAATTAGAACTCCAAATCCAGATACAATAAAACAAATGATTGTTAAATCTGACTATATAGCAACAACCAAAAACCTAATGCATGCCCAAAATTACCATAAAGAAATCAAAAGATACCACAAAGAAACCATAAAGAAATCAAAAGATAACTGGCAAAAGAAAAGAAATAATTGAAACACATATAACAGATAAATGGCTAATACCTCTAATCGGTAAAGAATTCTTAAAATTCGAGGGGATAAAAAAACAAATCTCAGAAAAATGATCAAATATATGAAAATAAGTCACAAGAGATATTAAAATGGCTTTTACCTTTATGAAAAAAATTCACCCTTACTCATAAAAAAGGACATGTAAGTTAAAACTACACTGATACACTAGTTCTCACCTATCAGGCAAAAATTAAATAGTACAACCTACTCTGTAGGTGAGGCTGTGAAGAAACAGGCACAATTCCTATTGCTGGTAGAAATATAAAATTTCTGAAGGGAATTTGGTAATATTTAACAAAAATATATGTATTTTGACCCAGCAATCGCACTCATCAGAATTTATCCTGAAAATGTATCACCAACAATATGAAAATATATAAGCACTTTATTGCAGCATTTCTTGTAATTGCAAAAAAATAGGAAACTGATGTACTATACGGTACTGTTTTTGTGACTTTTTGGAAGTATGAAATCATGTCAAAATTAAAAGTTTAACAAATGATTTTTTTTTCTCTAAGGCAAACTTGTCCAACCCATGGCCCATGGGCCACATGAGGCCCAGGACAGCTTCGAATGTGGCCCAAAACAAATTCATAAACTTTCTTAAAACATTATGAGACCTTTTTTGCAATTTTTTTTAACCTCATCAGCTATTGTTACTATTAGTGTATTTTAAGTGTGGCTCAAAGACAATTCTTCTTCTTCCAATATGGCCCAGGGAAGGACATCCCTGCTCTAAGGAGATCTTCATCTGCTTATCAGAAGAGTATTCAGGGCCCCTATTGTCATAGTATCCATCTCACATTGCATTTTAAAAATAATTAGAGGATTAAGGCTTTGAATATGTAAGTGAAAAGAATATTTTATAAATCATTAATCACACTGTTGTAGTCCTCTCCAGATTGGTAGTAAATTCTAGAAGAATACAGTCAGTCAACAACATTTATCTTGAGAATTTCAACTGTGCGGATAGCACTTCAGGAGGCCCTGCAATGATAGGAGGGCAAATGTGATCATTATGGTTATTCCTCCATATCTGCCCTAAAACTGATTATTGAGAACTTGTGAGTCCTGCTTAGTAGGACTTAGGTATACTGCCTTGTGATAACAACAATGGCCACAGACACTGGGCTTCCATCCCTCTGTATGGGAAGGAGGATGGACCCTAGTCCATTATTTCCTGAAGAGTTTCCTATAGATTGATGTCCTCAGCATGAACCAGATAAAGACCCTGAACTTGTTTGGTTTTAAATTAAAACAGTAACATGAACATCACTCGTTCTTAATTTCTTTTAGAACGCAAAGGCAACCTATGGATGTTGCTGTCACTCCTGCATAAATTGGCAGGCTAAACTTTATATAATTTTGCCACTTATCTGTAGGGTGCATGTATGCTCTCCTTTTTAAGAAAATGTCAGTGGTGTGTCATGAATGCTATAGGGGCAATATGCAGAGATACTGATGGAAAATGAAGACAGTTATAACCTGCAATGTCTCTTCCCACTCAAAGACAGCACAATTATATGGTTTAATTCCTCTGAAAAATTTCTGATCCTTGGTCAAGAAGAAGTAATCATATGTGCTGCCTTTATGTTTCCTCCAGTTTCCCACTTAGGTCACTGGATCGAAGTTACAGATGTACATGTTTATCTACAACAAGGCCTGGCAAACTTTTGTTATAAAGAATCACATAGTAAATACTTTGGGTTTTGTGGGACATATGGTCTCTGTTGCAACTGCTCAATTCTGTTGTAACATAAATGTAGCCACAGATAATATGAAAGTGAATAAGTATGGATGCATTCCAGTAAATTATTATTACCAAAACATACAGTGGGTGAGATCAGGCTTTTGGGCCACAGTTTGCACACTCCTGGTCTGTGACATTCAACACAGAAGAAATGTCCTAAGTCTTGACATCTCCAGTTCTAGCACAGTACCTAGAATCCTCAAAGGTACTCAATAATCAACTGTTGAATGAGTGTGTAGTTGAGCACAGGGTTAAAATTTGTGGTTGTGCTTAGAAATTTCTACATAGTTGATTTCTCAGAGTGTGAAGTATGGAATAACATTAATCATAATTGTAACCCAATCATCAATTTAATGTCTGAATGACTAGTATGACATTTCCAACAAGTTGCTATCCATTTCTACTTGAATAACTTCAATGACAGGAAATTCACCACTACTTACGGTATCTCAATCTACTTTAGGAAGGCTACGTCCATACGAAGGAATTTCTCATTTGAGCCCAAATCTATCTCCTTCAATTGGTCCTGGCACCTCCTAATCATACTCCTAAAGTTATGTAATCATACTCCTAAAGTTATATAAGGCTATATATATGCACAGACACACACACACACACACACACACACACACTCATATGCTAGAAAGGACTTTATATTTCATCTAGTTCAAGTTCTTCATTTTACAGATGAGAAATTAAGGCTCAGAGAAATTTAGAGATTTGCTCACAGCACCCCAGACTGTCAGCAGCAGAACTCTTAAACAAGCAATTTGGTATGTGCTGGCATATCTGGCTGGATTCCCAAAAGATTTGGTAAAAAAGAATCATCCTTAGTTTACTTTGGGAGGGCTGTCATTTTTTCTTTCATTTTCTCAAAGCAGAAATACTTTTCTTTAAATGAATTTTAAAATAAAAATAAAATGGGTACGCACTTGGCTATTTTTATCCAGAAATGTGGATTGAAATGTAGTATACAGAGCAGTAGACCAGGTGTCAGGAGGCTAGAGCATTGTATGGGCCACTAATTATGCTAAGTTAACTTTGGCAAGTCATTCAGCCTCTTAATAGGTGACTTCTCTGGCCCCTCCTAGCTCTAGGACTTCATTCTTCAGAGGAAAAAGGTAGAATATTTCAAAGCACCATATGGAAACTTTTTTTTCAGAAGTCTCACTGCTTTAATCTCAGAAAATCTTACAGTTTCTATGGTAGTTAAGAGCATGGGCTCTTGAGACTTAGGTAGAAAACCCAGATCCGCTACTTCCTTCTTATGTAGCCTTTTTGAGGCTCAATATCCTTTTCTGTAAATTAAAAATATTAGTACCTACCTCAGTGGGGTTTTTTTTAGGACAAGATATCAATTATATCTCCTTAAGCTGATTAGCAACTTCGGCAAAGTCCCA
This sequence comes from Nomascus leucogenys, assembly GCF_006542625.1. Taxonomy (NCBI): domain Eukaryota; kingdom Metazoa; phylum Chordata; class Mammalia; order Primates; family Hylobatidae; genus Nomascus; species Nomascus leucogenys. Next base: position 124,347,547 of record NC_044406.1, read on the forward strand.
GGATACAAAATCAATGTACAAAAATCACAAGCATTCTTGTACACCAATCACAGACAAACAGAGAGCCAAATCATGAGTGAACTCCCATTCACAATTGCTTCAAAGAGAATAAAATACCTAGGAATCCAACTTACAAGGGATGTGAAGGACCTCTTCAAGGAGAACTACAAACCACTGCTCAATGAAATAAAAGAGGATACAAACAAATGGAAGAACATTCCATGCTCATGGGTTGGAAGAATCAATATCGTGAAAATGGCCATACTGCCCAAGGTAATTTATAGATTCAATGCCATCCCCATCAAGCTACCAATGACTTTCTTCACAGAATTGGAAAAAACTACTTTAAAGTTCATATGGAACCAAAAAAGAGCCCACATCACCAAGTCAATCTTAAGCCAAAAGAACAAAGCTGGAGGCATCATGCTTCCTGACTTCAAACTATACTACAGGGCTACAGTAACCAAAACAGCATGGTACTGGTACCACAACAGACACATAGATCAATGGAACAGAACAGAGCCCTCAGAAATAATGCTGCATATCTACAGCTATCTGATCTTTGACAAACCTGACAAAAACAAGCAATGGGGAAAGGATTCCCTATTTCATAAATGGTGCTGGGAAAACTGGCTAGCCATATGTAGAAAGCTGAAACTGGATCCCTTCCTTGCACCTTATACAAAAATTAATTCAAGATGGATTAAAGACTTACATGTTAGACCTAAAACCATAAAAACCCTAGAAGAAAACCTAGGCAATACTATTCAGGACAGGCTTGGGCAAGGACTTCACGTCTAAAACACCAAAAGCAATGGCAACAAAAGCCAAAATTGACAAATGGGATCTAATTAAACTAAAGAGCTTCTGCACAGCTAAAGAAACTACCATTAGAGTGAACAGGCAACCTACAGAATGGGAGAAAATTTTTGCAACCTACTCATCTGACAAGGGGCTAATATCCAGAATCTACAATGAACTCAAACAAATTTACAAGAAAAAAACAAACAACCCCATCAAAAAGTGGACGAAGGACATGAACAGACACTTCTCAAAAGCGGACATTTGTGCAGCCAAAAAACACATGAAGAAGTGCTCATCATCACTGGCCATCAGAGAAATGCAAATCAAAACCACAGTGAGATACCATCTCACACCAGTTAGAATGGCCATCATTAAAAAGTCAGGAAACAACAGGTGCTGGAGAGGATGTGGAGAAATAGGAACACTTTTACACTGTTGGTGGGACTGTAAACTAGTTCAACCATTGTGGAAGTTAGTGTGGCAATTCCTCAGGGATCTAGAACTAGAAATACCATTTAACCCAGCCATCCCATTACTGGGTATATACCCAAAGGACTATAAATCATGCTGCTATAAAGACACATGCACACGTATGTTTATTGCGGCACTATTCACAATAGCAAAGACTTGGAACCAACCCAAATGTCCAACAACGATAGACTGGATTAAGAAAATGTGGCACATATACACCATGGAATACTATGCAGCCATAAAAAATGATGAGTTCATGTCCTTTGTAGGGACATGGATGAAACTGGAAAACATCATTCTCAGTAAACTATCACAAGGACAAAAAACCAAACACCGCATGTTCTCACTCATAGGTGGGAATTGAACAATGAGAACTCATGGACACAGGAAGGGGACTGAAGGAACAGCATGAACAGAGTCAGGAGGCATGAAAGTTCACAGCATGTTTGGGGATTGTCAAGTGGTCCAATGTGTCTGGAACAAGAGAAGCTTTGAGAGGAGATAACAGTGTGTTGTAATATATTAAACACTGTGAAAAAGGATTGAGCAGTGGCGCTATGGTGAGATAGCTAGGTGGGAAGGAGTCCCCAGAGAGACTGCAGCCAGCCTGCGCACTAGGAGGAGTGCATGATGGGGTGGGGTCACAGAAGTTCACAGTTTGCAGCAGGGAGGAGCCTGGCCTCTCCTCTTTCTGGGTGGAACCCAGAATTCAATCTGTAAGTCCGGAAGCCCGCTGGCAGGATAAACACACTCTCTCACTTCGCTAAGAGTCTCTGTTTCCCCTTTTCTTCCTTTTTACCCAATAAAACCCTGCCTTACTCACTCTTCAAATTGTCTGCAAGCCTAATCTTTCATGGTATGTGACCAGAACCCTACCTTTAGCTGAGCTAAGGAAAAGTCCTGCAACATTGGGATTCAAGCTTCTACTTTTGGAAGCAAGGGGCACCTTGAATCTATTTCAGTTCAATTCCCCTATACAATTACTCCTGCTATTACTACTGTAAGTACTGTAAATAACACCATGACTGCAATTGTTATCATTTCTGAGCACTTACTAGGTGCTAGTTTCTATGTTTGGTGATACATATTGTTCAGTGAGGTGACATGCACTGTTTCATCTGATCCTCAAAAGAACCATACCATGTCTATATTATTATATCCATTTAAGAGATGAGAACATTCAACTGATGGATTATTTTTATATAGGGAATAGGTGAAGCATGTGAGTGAACCTGTAACTCATTTCTTGCATTTCCTATCCCTGCCAATTAGCACCAATAGTCATCCAGTCTCCAGAGCTCCTTTATCTGAGCATATTTATATTTTGAAAGACAGCAAAGTCAATGAAGTGAGAAGGAAGAAGCTAGAAATGTAAGAGAGGGAAGACTGATTGAGATCAAGGTAATTGAAGGGGCAGGAAGAATGTGATCCACAGCACATACCAAAAAGGAAAGGAGGTTTAACTTGGCACAGGAAGAAAGACATTTTCTGTAAGATGGGGAATGGGATGGAGGCTGACTGCAAATGGGGTAAGTTTGAAGGTGCAGAAGAGGGAAGCTAAGGGAATTCTCCTGGACTTTCATCTGCAAAGTCAGACAGTTCATCTGATGAGTAGACTTCAGATGGGGCAAAGGCTTGAGCCCAGTTGCAGAGGTTTAGGACATCTGCTATGGAAGATGAAAAAAGAAAACAATAAGATACATGACTGAATGACTGATGTGGTGACTTCAGTGGCAAAGCTATATCCTAAATGCACTTGACCTACTCACTTGTCAGGTCAAAGAGCCAATAGGGAGAATTATTCTTTTTAAATAACCTAAAAAATTAGAACCTGACCAACTGATACTTTTTGTTCAAAACTGACCTAATGCAAGTCAAAAGTTAAGGGATAACTGAAGATATATAATGACAGTAATATGTTAGTCTTAAAGATAAAAAGTACATTTTAAGTGGAGCTATATATGATATTGGCCATAAATACAGGCCAAATTTTACTAAATTTTGCCTATATTCCTTCTAAGTATATTCAAAGAGCCCATGATATGTTAACATTTGGTCTTTGAAGAAAAGTGATTGGGCACGGTTAGGATTTTCTATGTTAAAAAGTCTCTAACTCACCTCCTTTTCCTTCACTTAGCTATAGTTTCATGGCCCCTAAGGAAAAGGAACAATGTCTTTCTGCTTCAAGGAATTATATGCCCCGTTCAATTCGTGCGTAAGAACAATATTCATGCTCAACCATTTTCTCCTCTGGGCATTTCCTCCACTACACAGGTAGCTCCCAATACATCGTTTATGCATACAGGACCAAGGACATGAGAAAAGTGTTCCTTTAAAGAGGATGACTCTAGGATCACTGAATAAGGCTACAGGATGTTTGGGCTGTTATTACACTAATCTTCTCTTCCTCTTACCTATCACTGTGACATCTTAGTTGTGAGAAATCCCCATACAGGTTGTGACAGTTTCAATGTTTTAGGAGTTGCTTACTGGGGAAATGTACACATAATAGTTAAAGAGCATTGTCTTTGGAGTCAGACAAATCTGGGTTCAAATTCCAGCTCCAATTTACTAGCTAGGTGATCTTGGGCAAGTAAACACAAATTCATACTCCACATCTGCATTTCTCATCCTGAAATTAAGGACAAACATTAAGATCAAACTCATGATATTCTTATGGTGATTACAAAAATAATGTGTATAAAGACTTATTATGGTACCTGGCACATAATAGTGGTCCATAATGTGCAGCTAAATAAAAATAACTCAGTGCTTTCTCTTGCTTTTACTTCAAAGGAAAAAGCAACTCTTTCATCCTTTACTTTTCCAGGCCGCCATGATAAGCACACAGACCCTCTGAAAATGAACTGCTATAGTTAAGAACTTGACCTCTGGACTCTGATTGCCTGGGTTTGAGTCTCTGCTCTGCTGCTTACAAGCTGTGTGACCTCAGGCAAGTTATCTTTTTAAGCCTCAGTTTTCTCATTCGCAAAATGAGCAGTAAACGGAATCATGTATTTAAAGTGCAGCGATTAGCATATATGTTAAATATGTAAGCAAATGATGTTAATAGGCAGCCTCACTCTTAGATCATGAAGATAAGCTGATAGTTTTTTCAGAGGCAGTATGACAAAAATGGAATTTTAGGCTTCCTACCAATGGTGTACACAATTCTGCACTATACTTGGTTCTGTGGTGGCAGCAAAACTCACCCTAGGATGGTTAATTACTTGGCTTCTTAAATAGGGAGTTTCTAACTCCTTAGGCAATAAAGAAATAGTTCAGCTACACTGGGACAACCTATGAGGACTTCTAGACCTCCAGTTATGGGTCTCACAATGTGGGCAAGGGCATTCAGAGACAGCATCTGACAGAAAAACTTTTCTGGATTGAATAGCCATCTATGCTCTCAGTCACCATCAGCTCAGCTTTCTGATTCATAAAGATCCTTTCTAGAAGATCATTACATCTGTCCTTTCTTAAATATTTGGATGTGCTATTTTCCACAGAACCATGTGCCATGGTGCTGTAACTCTAGTTTTAGGATGCCTCGCCCAATGCGTTAGGTTATTGCTATTTCCGGAAACCTCTTAATTCTTTTAGGCGAAGTGAATTCCATTAGACAACATATATCTACAATGTACTAATGGCACCCAGGTGGCTTAAAACTTGGCATATCCCTTAAATTCCTAACTCATTTCCATAAAAGTCATTTATAATTTTCAAACAAAATCTATCCAAAGTGAAACCAAATTATGATATCTTTCCACAGAATATAAAACACAGAAACACATGTTTAAAGTACGCATTTCTCAAGTGGTAAAGGAAAGATCTACATGTTAATATTTCACAATAAATATTCCAGTTATGAAAGCCTCTTCATGATCTGCCGACTAAACGGAAACAGAAAATCAGATCCTAAGAATGCTGCTAAGGGATGGAATCAAATAAGGTAATCCCTTATTTTATCTAATAAAATGGTTTGATCTTAGGTGCATATGAATGAATGCTTACTTAAATATACTTTGGAACAGCATTACAAAGCAATCTTTCAGTGGATCTATTAGCAAATTGAATAATCACTCCCATTTACCTGTTTATAAATCCAAATGCTCAAATAGCAATAAAGTGGCATTTACTTATGACCCAAGAGATCCTAGCTCAATAGCTACATACCTTAAGTAACTTTTATTCCAGCAAGGATCTTATGGCACTACACTGGTACACAGGTATATTAAGGCACAGTAAACTGAAAGACAAGCCATAAGGCTTGTAACATCAGGAATTGTAACATGGGGGAGCATATATGGCACACAGCCGCCTCTATATAGATTCTACTTCCTGTTCCATTGGCTACATTTTAAGATTCAATGGTATCAAAGGAAAAGTCTGCCAGCTACCAGAGCATGTTCTAACGCTAGAAGAGTTTGTATCCAAGATAGGAAAAGGCATTGAGAAGCAACTCCCCGGAAACTTCTAATGAACAGATCAGGTTGTTCTGCGGTGCTGTGGCCGGATCCCAGTGATTGCAACTTCATGCCCTTGCGTATTGAGGGACACTCCTGAAGCAGAAAGAGTGAAAGAATGTTGAGGGTCCTGAATATAGAAATTAAGACAGAAGCACAGAAGAGCTTTCATGGGGGGAGGCAGTACTTTGTAACTGTGGAAATGATTTTATATACATAAATCATATAGGACTGTTTAGATTATTTAATATTCTAATGTACAGTGAAAAATTTCCAGGGCAGGGTTATGGCAAGTACCTGTTTCTCAAACAGTTTTTACTCTTGGGAACTTTCCTAGGTGAGTATTTCATTTGGGTAACATATTAAGAAATGCTGCTGTAAAGACAATTTTAACAACAATAGTTAGAATAACTAGAATTTATTAAGTGTTGGGAACAGAATATGTGAAACTCAGGAATCATTCTAGAAACAAAGTGTAAGATAGGTCCCAGTGAGCAGTTTGCGAGTGGCTAAAAACAGATGAGGACTCTGAAGGCCCATTTTTACATGTCAATGACTGTATAAGCTTAAGGATGGCAAAATAAGTTAAAAGAATCACTCAGAGCTAAATCATCATAATCATAAACAAAGGTAATAATAATAATTTCCCTTTATTGATTACTTGCTATGTTACAGGCACTATGCTTAATCAATCCTCAAGACAACTCTGTAAGTTGAATCTTATCATTGTCTCTATTTTATGCTTGTTTTCCTCCAATCACACAGCTAATAAGTGGCGGAGGTGGGGTTAAAACCCGGGTTTGTTCAGCTACGAGTTCTTTGTTTTAATTCTAGTGGAATGTTCCCTCATGAATACACTGGTGATGATAAATTCTCAAGGACCTTCAGAATATCATGTACAGTGGTTTACACTGTAGGTAACTGCAACCAGCAGAAGGCACTAGGAGAAAATGATATATATGAATGGATTCTCACAGCTCAGAATTAAAAATACAGGAAAATACAATCAGCAACCCAAATTTCTTTAACCCAAAGTAACTTGCAAAAAAATTCTATGTGGAGGCTAGTTGCCTTGATTAACTAATGAATCTATTGCTCACTCTGCATTTTAAAATCTCCATTAAGGTGAAACAGCACTCAAGAGACAGATCTTATTGTGCAACACATTCTGTGAAAGCCACTTAGTAGTAAGACTAACATGCCCTTAACAATGGTGTGGAACAGTCAGTATTTCCAATTATGAGAAGTATTTTTTTTTTTTTTTGCATTGAGAGGTATCAGAAGGTTCCATTTACTTTGTATGCCCCCCCACCGTCTGCTTTATAAAACAGTAGCATTGTGGTCTTCAATTCAGAAACATGTATTGGGCACCTACTATGTGCCAGGAAAAAGACACAGGACATTCCCTCTATGGGAAGACAAAATCCTTTAATTTTTAGCAGGAAGTGATGAGAACTTAAATGGAGAGTACAATAGTTTCAATATCCCCTCTAAAACCAATATTGAAATTTAATTGCCATTGTGATGGTATTAAGAGGTGGAAACTTTGAGAGGTGATTATGTCATGTGGGCTATGGCCCCATAAATGAACTAATGCTGTTATAACAGGAATGGGTTACTTAAGGCAAAAGTGTGCTCCTGGTAAAAGGATGAGTTTGACCCAATTTCCTTTCTCTGTCTCACACACACAAAGATGGGGCCTAGTAGAAGGTATTTGGGGTATGGAAGTGGATCCCTCTTGAACAGAGTAATGCTGCCCCTGGGGGGTGAGTGAGTTATTACTCTACTGGTTCCCAAGAGAGCTGGTTGTTAAAAATAGCCTGGCACCTCTTCCCCTTCTCTTCCTTCCTCTCTCACCATGTGATCTCTGCACATGCCTGTTCTGCTGCTTCTTCCATGAGTGGAAGCACTCTGAGACCTTCACCAGATGTAGACACCAGTGCCATGTTTCTTGTTCAGGCAGAACTCTGAGCCAAATAAACCTCTTTTCTTTACAAATTACCCAGCCTCAGGTATTCCATATAGCAACACAAAATGGACTAAGGGAGATGCTTTCTGCCATTTTTTGACTCAGCAAGAAGGTCCTCACAAGATGCAGCCACTCAATCTTTGACTTCACAGCCTGCAGAACCCTGAGCCAAATAAACTTCTATTCTATTTTTATTTTTTTTTAAGACAGATTCTTGCTCTGTCACCCAGGCTGGCGTGCAGTGGCATGATCTCAGCTCACTGCAACCTCTGCCTCCCAGGTTCAAGTGATTCTCCTGCCTCAGCCTCCCAAGTAGCTGGTATTACAGGTGTGTGCCACAGTGCTTGGCTAATTTTTGTATATTTTTAGTAGAGACAGAGTTTCGCCATGTTGGCCAGGCTGGTCTCAAACTCCTGACCTCAGGTGATCCACCCACCTCAGCCTCCCAAAGTGCTGGGATTACAGTTGTGAGCCATCACGCCTGGCTTAAACTTCTATTCTTTATAAATTACCCAGTCTATAGTAGTTTATTATAACAACAGAAAACAAAAACAGCAAATGGGTAATAAAGATGGGAATGTTGTTATAACAAATTCCTAAAACTGTGGAAGTAGCTTTGGAACTGGGTAATGGGCAGAGGCTGGAAGAATTTGGAGGAACAGGCTAGAGAAAGCCTAGATGGCTGTGAATAGAATGTTAAGGGGGATTCTGGTGAAGGCTCAAAAGAAGAGGAGAGCTATAGGAGAAGTTCAAATCTTCTTAGAGATTACTTAAGTGATCATGATCAGAATGTTGACAGAAATAGGGAAAGTAAAGACCCTTCTGAGGATGTCTCAGAGAAAAATGAGAAACAAAGTATTGGAAACTGGAGTAAAGACCATCCTTGTTATATAATTAAAAAAAACTTGGCAGGATTGTGCCCATGTCCTAGAACTTTATAGAATGCATAATTTAAGAGTGGTGAATCTGGCTGAAGAAATATCTAAGCAGTATAGCATTCAAGCTATTGCTTGGCAACCTTTAACCACATACAGTGAGATGTAAGAGAAAAGAAATTACTTAAAGATAAAATTTATAATTAAAATAGAGAAGCAGAACAGAAAAGTGTGGAAAATTTGCAACCTGGCCATGTAAAGAGTGAAAAGGTGTGTGTGTGTGTGTGTCTGTGTGTGTGTGTGTGTGTTTTAAGCTATCTCCTACAGTAGGAGAAAAGGTGTGTTTAGGAGAGCAAATCAAAGGTATTGCCAAGCAACCATTTGCTAAAGAGATTATCATAAATAGAAGGGATCAGGAGCTACTTGTCAAGACAATGGGAGAAATATCCTGAAGGCATTTCAAAGATCTCAAAGATCTTTGAGGCTGCCCCTCTCATCACAGTCCAAGAGCACCAGTGGGGCAGAATGGTTTTGGGTGAAGGGCTTAGGGCGTCTTCCATGGACTCTCTGCCTAAGGATGGCTTGGGTCTATTCTCCCCACATTCCAGCACAGTGTCCCCTGGCCAACCCAGCTGTGGCCCAAGTGAGCTCAGATGCAGCTCAACCTGTTGCTCCAGAACATACAAGCCATACATGTTAGCAGCATCGACGTGGTGCTAATTCTTCAGGTTTGTGGAAGGCAGGAGCTGTGTAGAGATGGCTTCCTCTACTTATATTTCAAAGGATGTTGTGGACTGCCTGGGGGCTTAGTTAGAGACTTGTCACAGGGGTGGAGCCACCACAGAGAGACTACTAGGGCAATGACTAGAGGAGCCGTAGGAGAAAGGCAACCTCAGAGAATCCAGAACTACGGGGCCACAAGTGGGCAACTCCATACTGGGAAAGCTACAGGCATGAGACTCCAAATTGTGAGAGCTGCTGGGTAGACTGGGCCCAGAAAAGCCATAGAGGCAGAACTTTCTGGGACCTTGGGGGCCCAACCCCAATCTCAGTGTATCCAAGAAGTGAGACATGGAGTCAAAGGAGATTATTCTCCAGCTTTAAACTTAATGATGTTTTCTCTGTTGGGTTTGGGAATTATTTGAAACAACTAACCCTTCCTGCCTATTTCTCCATTTTAGAGTAGGAGTAGTAGGTTTTTTACATAGGTAAATTTGTGTCATGAGGGTTTGTTTTACAGATTATTTCATCACTTAGGTACTAAGCCAAGTACCCATTAGTTATTTTTGCTGATCCTCTCCCTCCTCCTACCCTCCACCTTCTGAAATGCGCCAGTGTGTGCTGTTCCCCTCTATGTGTCCATGTGTTCTCATAATTTCGCTCCCACTTATAAGTGAGAACATGCAGTATTTGGTTTTCTGTTCCTATGTTAGTCTGCTAAGGATAATGGCCTCCAGCTCCATCCATGTTCCTGCAAAGGAGAGGATCTCATTTTTTATGGTTGCATAGTATTCCATGGTGTATACGTACCACATTTTCTTTATCCAGTCTATCATTGTGTCTTTGCTATTGTGAATAGTGCTGCAATGAACATACACGTGAATGTGTCTTTATAATAGATTGATTTATACTCCTTTTGGTATATATCCAGTAATGGGATTGTTGAGTTGAATGGTATTTCTGTTTTAGGTCTCTGAGAAATTGCCACATTGTCTTCCACAGTGGCTAAACTAATTTACACTCCCACCAACAGTGCATAAGTGTTCCTTTTTCTCCACAACTTTGCCAGCATCAGGTATTTTTTGACTTTTTAATAATAGCCATTCTGACTGGTGTGAGATGGTATCTCACTGTAGTTTTGATTTGCATTACTCTAATGACCAGTGATGTTGAGATTTTTTTTTTCATTTGATTATTGGTCACATGTATGTCTTCTTTGGAAAGTATCTGTTCATGTCCTTTACCCACTTTTTAATAGGGTTGTTTGTTTTTATTCTTGTAAATTTGTTTAAGTTCCTTATAGATGCTGGATGTCGACCTTTGTCAGATGCATGTCTTGCCAAAATTTTCTCCCATTCTGTAGGTTGTCTGTTTAGTCTTTTGATAGTTTATTTTGCTGTGCAGAACCTCTTTAGTTTAATTAGATTCCATTTGTCAATTTTTGCTTCTGTCACTATTGCTTTTGGCATCTTCGTAATAAAATCTTTGCCCATGCCTATATCCTGAATGATATTGCCTAGGTTTTCTTCTAGGGTTTTTATAGTTTTGGATTTTACATTTAAGTCTTTAATCCCTCTTCAGTTGACTTTTATATATGGTGTAAGAAAAGGTTCCAGTTTCAACCTTCTGCATATGGCTAGTCATTTATCCCAGCACAATTTATTGAATAGGGAATCCTTCCCCCATTGCTTGTTTTAGTCAGGTTTGTCAATGATCAGATAGTTATAGGCATGCAGACTTATTACTGGGCTCTCTATTCTGTTCCATTGGTCTACATGTCTATTTTTGTACCAGTACCATGTTGTTTTGGTTACTGTAGTCCTGTAGTATATAGCTTGAAGTCAGGTAGCATGATGCCACCTACTTTGTTCTTTTTGCTTAGGATTGTCTTGGCTATTCAAGATCTTTGTAGGTTCCATATGAATTTTAAAATAGTTTCTAGTTCTACAAATAATGTCAATGGTAGTTTAATAGGAATGGCACTGAATCTATAAATTGCTTTGGGCAGTAAGGCCATTTTAACAATATTGATTCTTCCTATCCATGAGCATGGAATGTTTCTCCCTTTGTTTGTGTCATCTCTGATTTCTTTGAGCAGTGTTTTGTCATTCTTATTGTAGAGATCCTTCACGTCAGTCATTAGCTATATTCCTAGATATTTTATTCTTCTTGAGGCAATTGTGAATGGGAGTTCATTCCTGATTTGGCTCTTGGCTTGACTGTTGGTGTACAGGAATGCTAGTGATTTTTGCACATTGATTTTGTATCCTGAGACTTTGCTGAAGTTTATCAGCTTAAAAAGCTTTTGAGCTGAGACTAGGGTTTTCTAGATAAAGGATCATGTCATCTGCTAACAGGGATAGTTTGACTTCCTCTCCTCCTGTGTGGAGGTGCTTTATTTTTTTTCTCTTGACTGACTGCTCTGGCCGAGACGTCCAATACTACATTGAATAAGAGTCGTGACAGAGGGCATCCTTGTCTTGTGCTGGTTATCAAGGGGAGTGTTTCTAGCTTTTGCCCATTCAGTATAATGTTGTCAGTGGCTTTATTATAGATGGTTTTTATTATTTTGTGGTATATTCCTTTGATACCTAGTTTACTGAGAGTTTTTAACATAAATCAATGCCGAATTTTATTGAAAGCCTTTTATGCATCTATTGAGATAATCATGCAGTTTTTGTCTTTAGTTCTGTTTATGTGATGAATCACATTTATTGATTTGTGCATGCTGAACCAACCTTGTATCCCAGATATAAAGCCTACTTGATCATGGTGGATTAACTTTTTGATGTGCTTGCTGGATTTGGTTTGCCAGTATTTTCTTGAGGATTTTTGTGTTGAGGATATTGGCCTGAAGTTTTCTTTTTTGTTGTATCTCTGCCAGGTTTTGGTTTCAGGATAATGCTGGCCTCATAGAATGAGGTAAGGATGAATCCCTTGTTTTCAATTTTTTGGAACATTTTCGGTAGGAATGGTACCAGCTCTTCTTTGTACATCTGGAAGAATTCAGCTGTGAATCCCTCTGGTCTTGGACTTTTTTCAGTTGGTAGACTATCTATTAATGCCTCAATTTCAGAACCTGTTATTGGTCTGTTCAGGGATTCAATTTCTTCCTAATTCAGTCTTGGGAGGGTGTATGTGTCCAGGAATTTATCCATTTCTTCTAGGGTTTCTGGTTTGTGTGCAAAGAAGTGTTCATCCTATTCTCTGATAGTTGTTTGCATTTCTGTGGGGTCAGTGGTAATATCCCTCTTGTCATTTCTGATTGTGTTTATTTTAATCTTCTCTTTCCTTCATTAGTCTAACTAGCAGTCTATTTTATTTACTTATCTTTTTTTCAAAAAAAAAAACAAAACAAAACAGCTCCTGGATGGATTGATCGTTTGGTTTTTCATATTTCTATCTCCTTCAGTTCAGCTCTGATTTTGGTTATTTCTTGTCTTCTGCTAGCTTCTGGATTTGTTTGCTCTTGGTTCTCTAGTTCTTTTAGTTGTGATGTTAGGTTGTTAACTAGAGATCTTTGTATCATTCTGACAGTGGACATTTAATGCTATAAATTTACCTCTTACCACTGCTTTAGCTGTGTCCCAGAGATTCTGGTACATTGTATCTTTGTTCTCATTAGTTTCAACGACCTTCTTGATTTCTGCCTAAATTTTATTATTTACCCCAAAGTCATTCAGGAGCAGGTTATTCAATTTCCATGTAATTGTATGGTTTTCAGTGAATTTCTTAGTCTTGATTTCAAATTTGATTGTGCTATGGTCCAAGAGGCTGTTTGTCATAATTGCAGTTATTTTCCATTTGCTGAGGACTGTTTCACTTCTGATTATGTGATCAATTTTAGACTAAGTGCCATGTGGTGATGAGAACATATATTCTATTGTTTTGAGTTGGAGAGTTCCATAGATATCTATTAGGTCCATTTGATCCAGTGATGATTTCAGGTCCTGAGTATCTGTGTTAATTCTCTGTGCCAGTGATCTAATATTGTCAGTGGGTTATTAAAGTCTCCCACTGTTATTGTGTAGGAGTCTAAGTCTCTTTGAAGGTCTCTAAGAACTTGTTTTATGAATCTGGGTCCTCCTGTGTTGGGTGCATAAATATTTAGGATAGTTAGATCTTCTTGTCCAACTGAATCCTTTACCATTATGCGATGCCAATTTTTGTTTTGTTTTGTTTTTTGATCTGCATTGGGTAAAGTCTGTTTTGTCAGAAACTAGGATTGCAACCCCTACTTTTTCTGTTTTCCATTTCCTTGGTAGATTTTCCTCCATCCCTTTATTTTTGAGCCTATGTATGTTACTGCATATGAGATAGTTCTCTTGAAGACAGCATACCAATGGGTCTTTGATCTTTAGCTTGCCACTGTGTCTTTTAATTGGGGCATTTAGCCCATTTACATGTAAAGTTTGTACTGATATCTGTGGATTTCAACCTGTCATCATTATGTTTGCAGACTTGTTTATGTGGTGCTTTATAATGTCACTGGGCTGTGTACAGACTGTGTAATTCAGTATGTTTTTGTAGTGGCTGGTAATAGTCTTTCCTTTCCACATTTAGTGCTTCTTTCAGGAGCTCTTGTGAGGCAGGTCTGGTGGTAGCAAGTTCCCTCAGCATTTGCTTGTCAGGAAAGGATCTTATTTCTCTTTCACTTATGAAGCTTAGTTTGGCCAGATATGAAATTCTAGGTTGGAATTTCTTTTCTTTAAGATCGTTGAATGTTAAAAAAAGAAAAGAGAATGTTGAATATTGGCCCCCAATGTCTTCTAGCTTACAGGGTTTCAAGTGAGAGGTCTGATGTTAGTCTGATGGGCCTCCCTTTTTAGGTGACCTGGCCTTTCTCTCTAGCTGCCTGTAACATGTTTTCTTTCATTTAGACCTTGGATAATCTAATGATTATGTGTTTTGGGGATGATCTTATCGTAGAGTATCTTAGTGGTGTTCTCTGCATTTCCTGGAATTTGAATGTTGGCCTCTCAAGCTAGGTTGGAGAAGTTCTCATGGATGATATCCTGAAATACGTTTTCTAAATTGGTTCCATTCTCCTCGTCTCTTTCAGGTGCATCAATCGTTTGTAGATTCAGTCTCTTTACATGATCTCATATTTCTCAAAGGGTTTGTTCATTCCTTTTCATTCTTTTTTTCTCTGTTCTTGTCTGCCTGTCTTATTTCAGAAATCCAGTCTTCAAGCTCAGAGAGTCTTTCCTCCACTTGGTCTATTTGGCTATCAATACCTGTGATTGCATTATGAAAGTCTTGTAGTGTATTTTTCAGCTGTATCAGGTTGGTTATGTTCTTCTCTATACTATTTTGTCTGTCAGCTCCAGCAATGCTTTATCATAATTTTTCGCTTCCTTGCATTGGGTTACAATGTACTCCTTTAGCTCAGTGAACTTCATTCCTATCCATATTCTGAATTCTCCTTCTGTCATTTCAGACATCTCAGTCTCAGCCTCAGCCCAGTTCCGAACCCTTGTTGAAGAGGTGATGCACTCATTTAGAGGAAAGAGGGCACTCTAGCTTTTTGAGGTTTCAGGGTTCTTCTGCTGATTATTATTATTTCTCATCTTTGTGAGATTATCTACTTTCAATCTTTGAGGTTGCTGACCCTTGGGTGGTGGGTTTTTTTTTTTTTTTTCTTTAACAGTCTGGCCCCTTTCCCATAGGGCTGTTGTGGTATGCTGGGGGTCTGCTCCAGTTTCTAGTAGACTTGGATTTTCCAGTACCTGGAGGTATCACCAGTGAAGGCTGTGAAACAGAAAATACGGGAGCCAACCCTTTCCTCTGGGAGCTCCATCCCAGGGAGGTATGGACTTGTTGCCAGCCTAAACACATGTATAGGAGGTGGCAGGCAATCCCAGTTGGGTGGTCTTGCCCAGTTAGGAGGAATGAGATTGGGGACATGCTTTAAAAAGTAGCCTGGCCACATTTTTGTAGAGCTGCTATGCTGTGCTGGGGGTCCACTTCATCCCCTGGTCATCATGGACACACTGAAGCCTGAAGACTGGAATGGTTAAGTTTTCCTATGAGCAAAGATGGCGGTCTGCCCCTCCCATTGGGAGCTGCATCCCAGGGAGGGCTGAGACCTCTGTCAGCCAGAGCACACCATTAGGGGTAGCCAGACCCCAGGTGCGAGGCTTCACCTGGTGATGAGAAATGGGGTTGGGGACCCACTTTAAAAAGCAGTCTGACCACATTTTCGTGGGTCTACTCTGCTGTGCTGTGGTATTGCTTCCACTCCTGGTCAGCTTTGCTCTGCAGAAGCTGGAGGCTAAGTTGTTTAAACAGCAAAGATGGCAGCCCACCCCTCCCTCTGGGAGTTTAATCTCAGGGAATTTTCAAAACTCTGTAGACCAGGGAACACCAGTGGGGGTGGCTGCAGGCCCTGGCTGGGAGATTCTGCCCCATGAAAAGGAAGAGGATAGGGGACCTGCTTAAAGAAGAAGTCTGACCATGCTTTTGTAGAGCAGCTGCACTGTGCTGGGGTACTGCTTCTGTCCCGTCAGTTTGGACTCTCCAAAGCTCACAGGCTGGACTGGCTATGTCACCTAAACAGCAAAGATGGCAGCCTGTCCCTCACTCTGGGTTCTCTGTCCCAGGGAGTTTTCAAATCTCTGTTGGCCAGAGAAAACTGGCTTGAGTGGCTGGTGGCCACAGTTGGGAGCTCCTGCCCAGTGAGGAGGAAAAGCACAGGAACTCACTTAAATAAACAGCCTGGCCATGTTTTGAAAAGCAGCTGTGCTGTGCTGGGGGATCCCTTCAAAACTTGGTAGGTTTAGACTCTCCAAAGCTTGCAGGCTGGATCAGCTAAGTTGCCCAAACAGCAAACATGGCGCCCCACCCTTCCCCCAGAAAGCTTTGTCCCAGGTAGGTGCAATACTGCTACTGGTGACTGGCTGGAATTCTAAACCAGTGGGTCTTATCCTGTGAGGCACAGTGGAAGTGGTGTCCACAGACTATCACTGCTTGGTCCCCTGGATTCAGCCTCTTTTCCAGGGGTATGTATAGGTGTCCAACCTCCCACTTTGCTGGAGTTGCAGTTACTTTTGCTGAGAAGCCTGAAATGCTGGCGGATCTAAAGCTCCTGGGTCTCCACACGTGCCTGAGTGGCTACTCTGCAGAAACTCCACGTAGCTGTGTGTGTCAGGCTGAAGGTCCCAGTGGAGTGGATTCATGATGGGATCTCCCGACCTGAGGATTGCAAAGATCCATGGGAGAACTGTGGTTTCCCAGGGTCGCACATTCACTCAACTGCTTCCTTGGGTGGGGGAGGTTCACTTGGTTCTGTGTCACTCTCAGGTGGGCTGTCATTCTTTGTTTTCCATGGGTTGAGTTGTTTCCTTCGTTAGTCCCAATGCGAATACCTGAATGTTTCAGTTGAAGGTGCTGTGTTTACTGCCCTTTCCATTCCTCTCTGTGAGAGCCATGGAGCTTCTAGTCAGCCATCTTGGCCACTTCCCATTCTCTCTATTGTATTTTGAAAGTAGACAGTTTGTTTTGATTTCATAGTCTCACAGCTGGAGAGAAACCGCCTGAGGAATTTGCCTCCCTGCGTCTCACCCATATATGATTTAGATGAGACTTTGAACATTTGAGTTGGTATTAAAATAAGATTACTGGGGCTACTGGGATGGAATGAATCTACTTTACATGTGAGAAATACATGAATTTTGAGGGACTAGGAGAAGAATGCTATGGTTTGAATATGTCCCCCAAAACTCATGTTGAAATTTAATTGCCAATGTGATGGTATTTATGGGTGACACCTTTAAAAGGTAATTAGGGCATGAAGGCTCTGCCCTCATGAATGAATTAATACCATTATTGTAGGAGTAGGTTAGTTAAGGCAGGAATGGGCTCCTGATAAAAGGATGGGTTTGGTTCAATTTCCTCTATCTTTCATGCCTGCACACTTCTTTGTCATATGATACCTTTCATTATCTTATGACACAGCAAGAAAGCCCTCACTAGATATGGCCTTTCGGTCTTGGACTTCCCATCTCCCAGAATGGTAAGCCAAATAAATCATTTTAAAAATAAATTTTCCAGTCTATGGTATTCTTTTATAGCGGCAGAAAACAGACTAAGACAGAGGGGCTCAGAAAAGTGCTGAGAAATTGAGAAGGAAGGCTTATTCCACGAATATATCAAGATGAGAGTTTTGGGAATTGATCTGGGAAGGCAAAGGGTGAGGTTATGGTTTGTGCAAGGTTTTTAAGAGTTATGAACTTGACAAACTTTGAACTTATAGAGATGAGCTGTGCTGTTCACAGAAAAAGGAAAGTGAAAAATCTCAAGTTAAAATGTCAGATATGAAAATCTTTAATAAAGCAGGTCTTCTATTTATGAACAAGCAGATTTGAATGCATACATATGCAGCTACCATCTTTATAGCTAACAAAAGATTTACCAATGCAGTGTTTTTGTATCTAGTATAGCAATTACTCTAGAATAAAATGTTTTGTCAATAGAGAATATAAATTTAAGTTTAGTCACATCTTAAACAACAGTTCAAAGTCAGTAACCCAGGTAACACCCCAGATGGAAAAGCCATCTGGCTTACAAAACTTATAGTTCAAAATTCAAATCACATTATATTTTTAACACCTACTGGGTTTTTCAGTTCTGCCTTACCTAAACTCTTTGAGGTTCAATTTCCTTCTGTATAAAAATGGGATAAAATATCTACATTCTAGCATTTCTATCGAGATTATAGAAACTTGAGGTGATATCTGGCCCAGATTGCACTTTAGAAATGGTGGTTATAGTGTTGCTTCTCTTAATCCAATGTCAGATGCTGGGGTCAAGGGTAAAGAAAGGTGAAATGAAAACCTGACTTGAGGCAATATTCTACAAGGTTCTCTAGTTTCCACTGAAACTGGAACATCTGTATGTTTCTCTAGCTATTCATTAAATTCCTCCATTATCTAAACTACTGGAATTTGGAATAGCTGTGGAAATATTAGAGATCTGAGCAGCTATGGTGCTCATAAATCAGTAGTGCTGATTCTATGAAGAGGCTGCCACCTAAAAGAGAACTGGGGAGTTTGAAAACCTTTATACTTTTAGTTAGATAAACAAACATCTCACCATTGCACCTAATGCTTATCCAGAAACAGTTTACACACAGGGAGAATATGGATTGCTATTCAACTTCTAGCAGAAATAGGCAAATACTGAGTAAATGAATGGTAAAATTCAATATGCACAACAGGTCACCCTGCCACTGTATACTTCTCTACAGGGGAAATCATAATAAAACAATAATAAAACAGTGGATATCTAAATGAAAAAGGGAAAGTGAAAACAGATGTGGTTCCTTTCAGAATAGAGCCTCCCCATACCTGACTCTCACTGTGTTATCTGGAAGGGAAGGAAGGAAATATAGGCAGAAGATGAATGCCAGGGAAGCCCCAAGACAGGGGCTGGTGAATTGAGGAGTGATGTTAAAATTGATATCTATCATTTTGAATCAGGATATAAAGGTACGAAGTCCAGTGGCCAGGGTGGTGGTCCACCAACCAAGCATTTTCTTTTGCTTCCAGTTTCTGACTTTCTGCCTATGGTGAGGGGATTTTCTTTGCTCCAAATTATTCTTCCACAAAATAACACAAAGCAAGGGGTTCTTTGCATTAGGTTCATGAAAGCATTAGGTCCCTGAAGTCAAGATTTGAGGCACTAAAAGGAAGAGTTAACAGGTCACAAAAGGAAAAGTATGCTTACCTCCTAATCCATATGGCAGGTCTTGAGAGTCTCCCTTTTGGAAGAAACAGAGTGTGGCTTGGAAAAAGAATATAGTTTTGTACTTCAATCTCCCCATTTTCTAATGGTGAGATATTGGGTAAGTTACTTAGCTAATTTCAATAATATTACCTAATTTTCAAGAGGAAGACAGGCAAGTACTTACAAAATGTTACTTTTCCTTCTCCCTGTGCCCATACCAGGTCATGCCTAGGCTTTAGTCTTCTCAAAGCCCAGAATTAAGATCACGAGTTTCAGCAAAAATGTGAAAAAGGAGAAGCCCATGGCCATCAATATATGGCCAGGAAACCTCCACTTGAGCTCAACCAAGGCAGCAAAAACTTGAAACAATTATGAAGTCAGACTTCAACAATATCTATTAGTTGAACTTCCATTTTAACTATGCATAAAGTTGTCAGGAAACATAATAACGA
This sequence comes from Nomascus leucogenys, assembly GCF_006542625.1. Taxonomy (NCBI): domain Eukaryota; kingdom Metazoa; phylum Chordata; class Mammalia; order Primates; family Hylobatidae; genus Nomascus; species Nomascus leucogenys. Next base: position 124,367,030 of record NC_044406.1, read on the forward strand.
ATTGAGTCTTATTTTAAACCATCTTGAGATATATAAAATAAGAAGAGAATTCAGTACCTATTCAATCCTTTTTAAAAATTTTTTTTTATTTATATATATATATATAAGGATATGGAGACTCAAGGAAGGAACAGACCTTATCCAAAGAAACATGAGTCACTGAGGGCACTTTAGTATGATAAAGGAACAAAATCAAAGCTAAGAAACAGGAACCAGATAAACCACAATTGCTTTTGAAAAAATAAATCAAAATACATTAAATTAGCTGAGAGGTAAATTTAATTCTATTCTTTGATAGTCTTTTGGAGTATTAATTTCTCTGAATTTTAATGAGTTTAGTTACTGTATGTCCCCCAAAATATTACGTGAAGCTTCCAAAATTCCTTCTTTCCTGATATCATAGACTTGCTGACAGTGTAAAGGAACCAGGATGAGGTAAGGAAAAAGTGATGCTTCATTTTGGCTGTTATTTTAAAGATTAAATACTGAGCGAAGCAACTAGCCAAGTGCCTGGCACCATTATAGGTACCCTATGTTAGTTGAGTCTGAATAGTTAGCTTGAATGTTCTAAGCTTTTTAATGTTGAACTAGATATGAAAACATGAAAAATAAAATCTTGAGGAATACCTTCACCTCTGCTCATCATCAGCCCTGCTGAAGAAAGGCTAGACTGAGCAGAAGCCTTCTAAAAGGACAGCAATGAAAAGATCTTTCTGAATGAGCTTATATTTGAGCCTGAGCCCATGATATAACTGACTTACATTCCTTTTCATATACAGAGTTTTCATGTCAAGCTCCTAAAAGGCAGGGACTCTGTCATATTTCTCCAGATCTCCTATAGTAGACACAGGGAAGAAACCAAATTGGAACTCATTCAATGACAGTAGAATTTAACCCGAGGCAGCCTCAGTTTCCTTACACCAAATCATTGCATTGAGCTCTACTGGAAAGCCTTATATAATATAAATATATTTATACTTGTATAAATAGCTGAGATAAGTTAAAGGTTTGAGAAGGGCAGGGGAAGGATCAGGAAGAGTAAGGCAGAGTTTGAATTAAGTTGAAACTATTACCTTAGTAACCTAAGGATGGAGAACCTTGGTTATGATGAAACAGAAGTATTTTGACTGGCTCTCAAAGAAGCAGAATAATTTTCAGAATATATGTGTTTTGTTTGTATAGGTATTACATAGCCCAGTGGTTCTTAACAAGGTGATTTTGCTCCTTATAGGATATTTGGCAATATTTGGACATATTTTGAGTTGTCACAACTAGGATGGGGTGCTACTGGCATCTAGTGGGTAGAGTCAAAGGATGCTGCTCAATATCCTTCAATATACAGGACAGCCCTTGACAACAGAATTATCTAGCCCCAAATGTCAATAGCACCAAAGTTGAGAAATCCTGCTCTAGCTCAACACAGAGCCTGGCACTACGGACTGAAGGAAAAATAAATATCTCAACTAATTTTTACAGCAGAAAAGAATCACTAACAGATATGCTCACTGGGTTTTAGGTCTCACTTGTGCTTCTCATGATAATTTGGTGTAATTTTTAAGCCAATGTTATTCATTATCAAGTATTAGAATGTGTTGGTTGATTTGTTAAAACCTTCTATGTAGAAAAAAAATAGGTAACATTCCATAAATGTAATAAATACTAAAGCTCTGGAGCACTCTAGGGGCACAGGTTGGCTTCTGATTTTCCCAGTGTCCACTCCCTGCCCCTCCAACCAGCAGTGATATTACTAAACAAGAGAGAAGATAAAGTTCAGTTCGCATGTTAAATGTAACCTTCTTCCATCTACCTGCAGAGATATTTCTCCTTCTTCTTCAAAGTCCTTTCTCAAGGTTACCACATAGGTGAGAAAAGGATGACAGGATATCAAAGGGGTTCACAAGCTCCCTGGTTAGCTCACATGTTCCACTATTGAGATCCCAACAACCTATAATCAAAGCACAAGATCCTGTCTCAGCACGGATTTAATTTAGACAAAGTCAGGAAGAAAAGTAGTATTGGATATGCTAAGGAAAAAATGGAATGCTGCTAGAGGTAGGTCCATGAATGCAGTATTTTGTGTCTATATTTTTTTTTATTTCAATAGATTTTTTGGGAATTCAGTATTTTCTGTCATGACATTCTCCTGTCTTAGGAAAAAGGGCAGTCAGCAAAAAGTGTCTAAAAGCTCTAGTCTCTGATATTAATTTAGAAGTGGGTAGTATCTGGCCAGGCGCGGTGGCTCAAGCCTGTAATCCCAGCACTTTGGGAGGCCGAGGCGGGTGGATCACGAGGTCAGGAGATCGAGACCATCCTGGCTAACACGGTGAAACCCCGTCTCTACTAAAAATACAAAAAATTAGCCGGGCGTGTTGGCGGGCGCCTGTAGTCCCAGCTACTCGGGAGGCTGAGGCAGGAGAATGGCGTGAACCCGGGAGGCAGAGCTTGCAGTGAGCCAAGATTGCACCACTGCACTCCAGCCTGGGGGACAGAGAAAGACTCCGTCTCAAAAAAAAAAAGAAATGGGTAGTATCCTAATCCAGTCTGAATTAAGGGACAATCCAAATGCAAGGGAAAAAAACCTTCAAATATATAGGACAGACCTTCAAAAAGAATTTTTTTCCCCAAACACTCTATCTTACACTATGAAAAATGAATTCATTTAATTTCTTATTTTTTTTAATCCCAAAGACACATAGCCTATTTCCTCCCTTGAGGCAACTAAGGAAGTAGCATTTGACCTTGGTGAGTGGGACACTGTACAGAAAACTTTCATCATATTTTGCATAGGAAGTTATCATTTCCTTAGGATCAAAATTCACAAATCCTAGACAAAAACTTAGCCTAATTACATAGACTCTATAACATACTGTTAACAGTTCTTCACCACAAAACTGTGTATTTGTTCTTTTTAAACACTACTTCTTTCATTCAGCAAGAAACGTTCACTGCTAGACAAGGAATCAATTTCTACAGTCTAGCAAAAGTGCACGTTTATAAAGTTGGCAGAAAACTTGCTTTATTGGAAACACATGTAATGCCATCTTGATTGTACCATATTAATATGGCTTCAAAGTTTGTCAGTTTTAAAATACCAAACTCAAGGGGTGATTTCATTTTAATTCTCAGTGGTGCAATGTTTTTAGATTACAGAAAAAATTACTGAGCAAGCTGAACAACATTTAAAAGGATAAACAACAAAAGAATAAATTGGTCTTGCCAAAACCTTAAACTTTACAGGCATTATAGAGAAGAAAAATCTATGACATCTTTACAAAGACCTACTCTTTCCTTAGCAGTTAGACAGCATCTAATTCCTCATCACTCTATCTATCAAGGGTCATTTTAACTATTTCAGTGATTTATGCCATTTATTCCCAAGAGCGTGAGAGGCAGAGACATCTGTTCTACATTGAAAGGAATTGGATTACAAAGCCTAGATGCTAAAAGGGATATATGAAAGGATTGTATTAAATTAGCAACGATTTACTGCATTCAGCTCTACTGATCCATTCCTTCTTCCTGAAGCCGAGTCCTTCCTTGGCTTCCTTAGACCTCAATCTCTTGGTTTTCCTTCTTTTTCTTCTGGAGTCCTTTCTTCTCTATAACATCTTACAATGTTTCTATGCCCCAGGCCTTGCTTCTCTAGTCTCTCTCCCTATGTGTCTCATCTGCTCTCATGGTTTTAATACTGGCCAGAGGCTAACAATATTGAATGTCTGTTACCAGCATAGAACTCATTCCTGAGCAATTTAAATGCAAGGCCATATAGTGCCTGACACACAGAAAAGTTGCTCAGTAAATGTTCAGTGAAAAAAATTAATAAATGAAATATTAAAATAGATAAATAAGACTTGAAAAACACATGGAGAGCTGAGGTGTCCTATACAAACTCATCGCAGAACAGTCAATGCCACCCTGCCTTACCAGCTGACCACAAATATATTGTTGAGCCCAGGAAAGATAAGCAATGCCCAGCTTAGATCAGCAGAACCACATAGCCAACCTATAGCCCAAGAGAAACAAAATATATTTAGAGGGTTTAAGCCACTATGTATTAGAGTGTTTCTGAATGCAACACAATCTTGATAATCAACTAGTTCCAAGTCTGCTTTCCTGCTAGTCTTTAATTCCTCCTTGAGGGCAGAGATGTAATCTGTCTTATCACGCTGTGCCTACCCACCATAATGCCTGGCTTGTGTAAGACACTCAATAAACATCTATTAACAAATATATCAATTCTGCTAATGGTGATGAGAAGCACTCAGTCATTTGCCACCTGGAATTAGAGCAAATGGCCGTTGAACACAGAATATCAAAATGTGTTAGATAAATAAGTTATTTGTAATAATAAATATTAATTGAGCACTTACTGTTGACAGACACTGTGCTACGCTTATGGTATCCATTTCATAAAGCTCTATTAAGTAGGGATGCAATGGAGGTTGTAGATTTAAATGGAGTCCTGACTGGGAAGGGAGATAGACCACTTTTAAGACACCAGCAGCCATTCACAAAGAAAAAGTAGCACTAGAGGAAAAGGTTCCTAAACTATTCTGATTTGCTTTGGGGATTTTTTTTCTCCCTCACTAAATATTCTGGGTACATTTAACCAGTTATCCACTAAGTGAACAGCTTACCATGTATGCCAATTAGAGATTTACTGAATTAGTTCATGAATCTTCTAACATGAATTCTAAATGCTATCTTCTCAGAGAAAAATCAAGTAAGTACAGAGGGGAAATGGCTGAAGAAGGAACATAAGAGAAAAGTTACTTGCTGGCAGCTTCTATAATCCCCACTTTTTGAAATGCCCTTTGTTCCTTCCTTGTTGCTTGAAAAGAACCCGATTTTGTTCACAGCCTGAGGCAGTTTGCTAGACAAATGTCCTCGCTGTTATGAATGGCTTGCTTGAGCCCATATTATCCCATAAAGGGCTGTGATTAATCTGGGCTTTGTTGGGCTGGATGTATCATAGAAAGGACTCCAGTAGAGGGACCATGTGAGCTGTACCATTCTGCTTTTAAGTGTTTTTCCCCCAAATAAACTATTTTAAATAGTAATATGTGTCCATTTGTATGTGTGTGTGTGTGTGTGTGTGCGCGTGCGCGTATTCAAACCCTCTTTGAATGGCAACTAGCAATCACGAAGGGGCATGTTTCCCTTGTCCCAGTGTTTTGTGCTTTTGGAAGGGACAGAATCAACTGTGCCATTATGAGAGCAATGGCAGGTCTCTGGTGGAGCTCAACTGAGACAGCTCCTGCCCCATCGAGGTCCTCTGTGAAGGTTTTACACCCAATTCAGGGCAAGTCACCTGTGCTCATGCACGGAAAGAGAGAGAGAAGAAGCAAATAACCTCAATATGGATGTGTCATTTCCTAGACTCTCCCTGTATTTGTGGACAGACTATCATAAAAAGGATGCCACCTCTCTCAGTGCTGGCTCCTGCATTGCCTTCTGCCATGATTAAATGTCTCCTGAGGCCTCCCCAGAAGCTAAGCAGATGCCAGCATCATGCTTCTTGTACAGCCTGCAGAACTGTGAGCCAGTTAAACCTATTTTCCTTATAAATTACCCAGTCTCAGGTATTTCTTTACAGCAGTGTGAGAACTGACTAACACATAGGTGGAAAGGCACATTCCCTAGCCTAAAGAAAGCAGAGTAGACAAGTGAGCTTTTAATATCTTTTATCTAGGAACAGAACTATTGCATTCAAACTGAATTGCAGTATTCATTAATCACTCCACTACTTCTTTGTATGCCGGGACCAAGTCATCAGTTCCTTAAAGGTAAGGGTCATTTCATCTCTTCCTTTTGAGTGCTGCACTCCACCTAATCTTAGGCCTACAGAATGAGCAAGTACCTCCTGAGTCCCTTCTGCTTATGACAAACCCTTGCTGTCACAAAGCTGAGGAAGGACTGTAGACAGAATTTTATTCCTTTACACTTAAGATCACTTTTTAGCATTACAATTTGTTTTAGATAACAAATGCACTTATGGAGCAAGACTGGGGAAACTGAGCATATGGAGAAGCCATGGAGGGGAGAAGGCATGGGTTTTAGAAGCCAGAAAAACTAGGTTCAAATCAAGTCCTCTCATTTACTGGTGAAGCGACTTACTCTTTCTGCATCTTAGTTTGCTGATCTGTGAAATGGTAGTAGCAACCCTATCTGACAGGGTTTTTGTGATCATGCTTCTAAGGGGCTATGCACAGTGTTGTCACTGAAGATGTGGCCCAGTGGAAGTACGCTCTCTTCCCTTTCGTAGATATAGTCTTGGGGCCATTGTACACTTGCTGCTTCCAAAGCTGGACATGCTTGAAGGTTGTCCTGGAGCTGTTCTGAGAATATATATCTTAAAATAGCTAGGGCTCATAAGTAAAAATTTGCTAGCACATGGGTGGAAGTGGACAAGTGATTTTCATGTGTTGGAGTGAGTGTGGATATTGGCTGTGAGGCAAGACAAGGGTAAGTGCTGATAAAATGCAGCATATAATGTCTCTTGTTTAACACTTTCCCAGTGGTCATTATTCAAGGTGCTATTCTTAAGCACACTAAAAAATGTTGTAGAGTATAAGAAATGAATATCAGAATCCAAGTAGTTTAAAATGCTAGGAATGATTTATAAACATGGATAGCAATTAAAGCCTCCTAATCACGTCACAGTCAATTTTCACATACAGGCTGCTTTTATGCTGCAGTAGCCGATTACATTTAGATGATAAGAGGGCAACGCCTCGATGATGACAGCCTCTGGTGTAACACAGAGACAGATACCCAGGCTACAAGCTGCTTGAGTCAAGCTTTGCAATCTTACTCTAGAGCAGTAGCAATCAAGTAAAGAATTGTCAGTACTTTTCTGGCATATTGTGACACCCTTTTCTCCTCCATCTTCTTGTTTAAGTACAGTCTGAGCAACTCTTTGACCCATATTTGCAAGCTGCATCAGATTCTGAGAGCAGAACAAGTGTTTCAACAATTGCTTGCAAGAAAGAATGTTGGTCACAAGGTGGCAGATTACCACACGCTTATGGAGAATCCTAATTATTTTTCTAAAAGCACAGAGTGGCAAACAAGTAAGGGAACTTCAGAAAGGTGTGTGTGCACATGGTGGGAAAGACGGATACCTTACATGGCCATAAGTTCTAAAGGTCATATAAGGGCTGCCTCTCCAGCTGAGCCCTCTATCACAGGGCACCTTTTGAAGAGGCCCATGCAATCAGCATGATAAGATTCCTGGATTGACAGCTGACATCACTCAGCAGACCTTATGCCAAGGTGATTATTTCCTAAGGCAGTGATTGCAACCCTGTTAGCACATTAGAATCACTTAGAGAGATTTAAAAAAACAAGTACCCCCTGTTGAGCCTCTACCACAATAAATTTTTTTCCAGTTATAAAGTCCTTTTTACTTAATCATTTCTTCTCATGAAAAAATATACAATGAGGACATAGAACAGAAATGTTTTACCCATATAAAAACTAGTAACTAAAAGTTGAGTATCTCTTATTTGAAATGCTTGGGACCAGAAGCACAACAAGAGATTTTGCAGGTTTTGTTTGTTTGTTTGATTGTCAGTTTTTGGTTTGATGTTGAGCTCAGGCGTCAGTAGTATTTAAAGATCCTCGGCCGGGCGCGGTGGCTCACGCTTGTAATCCCAGCACTTTGGGAGGCCGAGGCGGGCGGATCACGAGGTCAGGAGATTCGAGACCACGGTGAAACCCCGTCTCTACTAAAAATACAAAAAAATTAGCCGGGCGTGGTGGCGGGTGCCTGTAATCCCAGCTACTCAGAGAGGCTGAGGCAGGAGAATGGCGTGAACCTGGGAGGCGGAGCTTGCAGTGAGCCGAGATTGCGCCACTGCACTCCAGCCTGGGCGACAGAGCGAGACTCTGTCTCAAAAAAAAATAAAAAAATAAACAACAGATGCTGGAGAGGATGTGGAGAAACAGGAACACTTTTACACTGTTGGTGGGACTGCAAACTAGTTCAACCATTGTGGAAGTCAGTGTGGCGATTCCTCAGGGATCTAGAACTAGAAATACCATTTGACCCAGCCATCCCATTACTGGGTATATACCCAAAGGACTATAAATCATGCTGCTATAAAGACACATGCACACGTATGTTTATTGCGGCACTATTCACAATAGCAAAGAGTTGGAACCAACCCAAATGTCCAACAACAATAGACTGGATTAAGAAAATGTGGCACATATACACCATGGAATACTATGCAATATTTCTCAAAATAATGAGAGCTATCTATGACAAACCCACAGCCAGTATCATTCTGAATGGGCAAAAGCTGGGGGCATTCCCCTTGAAAACCGGCACAAGACAAGGATGCCCTCTCTCACCACTCCTATTCAACACAGTATTGGAAGTTCTGGCCAGGGCAATCAGGCAAGAGAAAGAAATAAAGAGTATTCACATAGGAAGAGAGGAAGTCAAATTGTCTTTCTTTGCAGATGATGTGATCCTATTATCTAGAAAACCCCATTGTCTCAGGCCAAAAGCTTCTTAAGATGATAAGCAACTTCAGCAAAGTCTCAGGATCCAAAATCAATGTGCAAAAATCACGAGCATTCCTATACACCAACAACAGACAAGCAGACAGCCAAATCATGAATGAACTCCCATTCACAATTGCTACAAAGAGAATAAAATACCTAGGAATACAGCTAACAAGGGAAGTGAAACACCTCTTCAAGGGAACTATAAACCGCTGCTCAAAATAAATCAGAGGACACAAACCAATGGAAAAACATTCCATGCTCATGGGTAGAAAAAATAAGTATGTTTAAAATGGTCATACTGCCCAAAGTAATTTATAGATTTAATGCTATTCCCATTAAACTACCATTGACATTATTCACAGAATTAGAAAAAAACAATTTTACAATTCATATGAGACCAAAAAGAGCCTGCATGGCCAAGACAATCCTAAGCGAAAAGAAAGCTGGAGGCATCACGCTACCTGACTTCAAACTATGCTGTAAGGGTACAGTAACCAAAACAACATGGTACTGGTACAAAAGCAGACACATACAACAATGGAACAGAATAGAGAACTCAGAAATAAGACCGCACATCTACAACCATCTGATCTTTGACAAACTTGACAAAAACAAGGAGTTGGGAAAGGATTCCCTACTTAGTAAATGGTGCTGGGTGAACTGGCTAGCCATATGCACAAAATTGGAACTGGACCTCTTCCTTGTACCTTATACAAAACTTAATTCAAGATGGATTAAAGACTTAAATATAAAACCCAAAAGTATAAAAATCCTAGAAGAAAATCTAGGCAATGCCATTCAGGACATAGGCACGGGCAAAGATTTCATAATGAAAACGTCAAAAGCAATTGCAACAAAAGCAAAAATTGACAAATGGGATTTAATTAAACTAAAGAGCTTCTGCACAGCAAAAGAAACTATCATCAGAGTGAACAGACAACCTATAAAATGGGAGAAAATGTTTGCAATCTGTCCATCTGGCAAAGGTCTAATATCCAGAGCCTAAAAGGGACTTAAACAAATTTACAAGGGAAAAACTAAACAACCCCATTAAAAAGTGGGCAAAGGACATGAACAGACACTTCTCAAAAGAAAACATTCATGCAGCCAACAAACACATTAGAAAAAAAAGTTCATTATCACTGATCATTAAAGAAATGCAAACCAAGGCCCCATGCTTTTCTAATAGAATAGGAATGTCCCCTCAATTATTCTAAAGGAGACAGACATGGAACCTAGTTAGGTCGTTCCTGAAAGTCAAGATATTTTCAGCTGACAAGCATCAGAGGTTATTACCCAACTCTAGCTTAGTGACAAAATGATTTAATAACCATAGTTTAGTTTTATTTAACTATTAATTCAAATTAATGCTGACACATTTTTCTCAAAAGGAAAATTAGCATTAAGATGAGGAAGGCACAACAGGAAACAACAATGTTGAAAAAACATGAAGATGAAAAACATTTCCCTCAGCATGTTCCTCAGCATTCCTCTGACTTCTTCCTCTCCCATCATTAAGGTAAGACTGATATTCATGGTGATGTATGCTGTTTCTGGAATAACCCAACGCATTATCAGAGTAACAGACATGGTAGTTACAAGTATTATACCCTTACCATTTAGCATGTAATTTTGCTTTCTCTTGGTTGGTGGAAGCTGCCATACTTTATCATCAATCTCCAGCACAGATTCTCTTCTCCAACCAAAGCCACGATGGTTGGATGGCTCTCTGAATAAAAAGGTTACGAATGCCCTAAGGGAGACAGAACGTGTGTGTGTGCATGCGTGTGTGTGTGCATGCGTGTGTGTGTGTGTGTAATCACATGAAAACAGGACTATAGCAAAGAGCCCAAATGCCTGATAAAAAGATGGTGACAAATCACCAAGCTCTGTACTACTTTCCTATGTTGCATTAATCTCTTCACATTTACTACTGTAATCAGAATTTTCAACCCTAAAAGCAAACACTGGGAATCCATGATTTATTTTTCCCTGTAGATTTCCAACCCTATCTACTTGCAAGCATGTTTATCTTGCTGTGATTCTCTTTAACAATCTTCGAACATCAGTAAAAGCCCAAGGAGTGGCATTTAGGAAATGACAACTATGCTAATATTAGATTGGCTTCCAGGAGTTACTCTAAATTAGTGATTTCATTTTGGCGCAAATGGCATAGAAAGATAAAGTGAACAAAAGAATAAAGCTATGAAGCTTATACTTTCTTTTGCCAAAAGGCTCCTGGAACAGTAAGAAAAAAATTTTGGTAATGATCTCCACTCTCCATGTGGCTTTCTTTTAACAAAGAACATTGCTGGTACAGGGCCAAATTAGACTCTCAGATACTTGTGTGCACTTATTCAGCCAAATTCCAGCAGTCACATAATATTATATCATAAGTGGTTTTTATAGAAATAATCATGTCACTGAAAATTGCAAATGTTTGGAACAGATTTAAAAACTTTTTTGGAATTGGATATTCATAAATAGAAACCTGGTATTGGCAAAGTTTAATTTGGACTTCGTGTATCCTGAAAAGCCAGTGAGATATTTCAGTCCCTTTATGTATTATTTTATATGGATTCTGAGGGCCCTGGACATAAGACAAAAATATCTTTAAAAAGATGGGTGACTATAAACAACGTTAAATTATCTCTAGCAAATCTTAAGAGGTCATAAACTATGAAAATAGCCCAGCCCTTATAAACCACTGCCAAACAAAAGAAACAGCAAGACTTTATCTATACTAATTAAAAAAGAGTTGGGTAATTTTTATCAATTTAGTAATTCCAACTGTATCACAATACACATAAACCTGTTTAATCATTTCTAAAGCTTATGCAATTCAAACATTTATTTCCCCAAAAGGCTTAAATTTTTTTTTTAATTTTTCATTTGGGGGTTTTAACATTGCATTAAAAAATAACCTCATTAGAAGAAGTTATACTAGCATGTTGGCATTGCATAGATCAAACAATGTATGGCTTAACCACCCTGTCCATTGCCTTCACCTGCTGTAGAACTGGTGGGCATCCACAGCCAAGGTCAATTAAGGTCTCATGTTTTGGCACCGAGGCCATGACAGGGAGTATCTCTTCAAAATGTTTCACATAACGATAAGATGTTTCAATGTATAGACATAGTTTAAATGCAAAACACTATCCATTTGTAAAAAAAAAAAAAAAAAAGAGGTCTTTTATTTCTACTAATTATAATAAAATGTCACAACAACTTTAAGAGGGAACCGAACACTATAACTTACAGCAATTAAAAAACAGTTCTGCAAAAATCTTCCAGGTTGCCAGAATGACCAGTGAACCCTTCCAAACCCATAGTTACTTTGCCTCCTGGAAATGATGAGCTTCGATATCCTACATGAAGTAAGCATGTTAATTTCTTGGCAATGTTTCCTTATTTATCCAAGATCAGCTCCACAGCATGTTTTCTTTTGCCCCCATCTAAAGTCTTCTGGATCCTGTTAATTTGTGTAGAGATTAAGTGTTTTCATTTTAAGGTCTGAGTTCATCATTAGATTCTGGGATCTTGTTTGAGGGGGTACAGTAAGATTGCAAATAGTATTTAAATGTCATCCCAGAAAACCTCTGACTTTAATACTAGTTACAAATCATTCATAGGAATAAAGACAGAAATATTCGCTTTGATATCGTGGCAGGAGGACCTGGAAGGAGGGCAAGACTAAGGAAAATCTCCAGTCTCAAAGAAGACAATGCCCATCATCACAGTACACAAGTGAAAGGATGGCAGCCCCATTAAACACAATGGCAACAGCTCAATATGTGGATTAAATGACAGATCAAAAGCCACCCAAACTTTGTAGAAGAGAGTCTAACTGCTACCTATTCTCTTAAGAATTCTCTATATCTGAAAATATTCATAACAGTATTTACAATACACTCCAGATGGTACTTGAAAATAACAGATCCTGTCAAAATTATATGTAATAATAAAAGGAATGGGGTCTTAACTGTTTTTTAAAATCTGAAATATTGTTAAAAATATTTTAATTATGTAACTGATCGCTTGATCAAATTTAACCAGTTGCTTCTTAACAGGCTTATTTTTCTTAACGAAACCAAATTTTGATTTTTAGGCTGATTTGCAAGTACAAAAACTCTGTGTGTGTGTGTGTGTGTTTATAATTTTTAGAGAAAAGAAAGCAGAAAATATTGGAATGTAGTATATAAAGTAATTGTCACTGGTTAAAATTTTTTGTTTCATTAAAGTACAAATAAAGTTAGTTATCTTCTCCACTAAACAACCAAATGATTGTTTTTACTCACTGTAAAAGTTCACCATTTATACCTCCGGATGAATATGTGTGGAAGTCGGTGGTCACACTCAACGTGAATAGTTTAGATACCAAAAGTATGGGTAGAATATAAATATGAGTACTCTATTCTATTGCTGAATTAAACACAGATACATGTAGGCTTCTCATTTTCTGCCAATGATTGTCTAAAACTCTATTTGGAAAGAAGAAAAGGGGAAACTTTGAGTTGTGAAGTTTTGCTTCCAAAACTATGGACTAGAGTGCATTTGGAGAAATTCATTTACTCACCGAATTTTAACCCACATGCCAGCCTTTCCCATATCAGAAAGACAATTATCATAAGGATTCCCATAATGATGCAAAAGGGCAACTTGAAATAGAAACAAGGTCGCTTTTAGAAATTATACAAAAACCACTAATGCAAAAGTATACACCAACTGCCAAAGAACAGGTGAATTTTGTCACTTCCAAATGTTATTCATTGGTAAACTGCCTCAGTGATATTTAATGAGGGAAAATGGGCTGTTTAACAATAAGTATTAGCATTTACATTATAATTCTCAGGTGTTATTTTGGAAGCTGGAATGTAAACAGATGGCAATAAATTTACCACATTTTATTTGCAATGTGAAAAATATTTCTCTTTGATAGATGCAAAAATGTTGGAAACAATGAATAAATACCATTTCTGGCCAGATGAAATACTTTGAAGATATATTTGTGATATGGATTGCAATGAGTACCTTATTAACCTCAGTTTAAGTAACAGCAAGTAGAGTTGTCCAAACCTGTACTTGAGCTGAAAAGAAAAAACAAACTACTCATAGTTTCCTTGAGGCATGCATTTTACCATGGCAAAGTGCAACGGGGCGTGCATTATACAGGTAATCTGGGCCTGCTTCAGCAAACTAAGTAGACCATGAGCATTCTTCGAGTGCAATGCAGAAGCTTTATGGAGTGAAGGAGAGTTGAAAATTTTTGAAACAATCTTCTCATTATTTCATTTTAGAAGTTTCATTCCTCAGCTGACTGCTGCTTCAGGAATGCAAGGTGATGGGAACAGAATTGGCCAGATGTTGGCTACAGAAGCAAGCAACTTTGCCAGCCCAAATGGGGCAGTAAAATGACAGCAACTGAAAATGTTTCAGCTGTGAAAAGCAGAGTGACGCTGTGCGCCGTGCCAGAGATGACCATATTATACAGCGTCCCATCTGAGACTGTATAACACTTTCACCAGCCAGCCAGGGGGCCTCCTAGCTATGGCAGGGCCTGAACAACACACAGCACACCAGAGGGCAATGCACAATCCAAAAGAAAGAGAAAGAAAGAAGAATGAGAGAAAACAAGCAAAACACGCGTCTGTCGTGCACAAACCTTCCGGCTCTGTGTTCTCTTTGTGGTGTACTTGCTTCAGCGGGCAGCAGAAGATTTCGTGACACTTAGCACGAAAGGGGGACTCTTTTTTCTTTAATTCCGCAGATTGGATGGAATCTTGTCGTAACATAATGTATTCCTGTGTGCCAGGGGGGGCGTCATCCAGAACTGTGGTCACCACATAACAAAATGAACTCAAGTTAGAGCCTCAGAAAAGCAGCGAATGTCTTAAATCAAATATACTCCCAGGGAAGACTAAAGAAACAACAGCCCTAAGAAAAGTTTCAAAGAAAAACATCTAATAGCTTGGTGATTTTATTTTAACAGGCTTAGTTTAAAATACTAAAGCCTTGGGAATAGCTACTCGACTATATATACCTCTGTTGCTAGTACAATGAAAAACAGTGTTAAATCATACCCAACTGCAAAAACGTATTTTAATATCAATAAACATGTTGTATCTAAATAAACACCATGTAGAACTTACAGGTTTCAGATTGAGTACCATATAAATATTTATAGGTTAAACCGGCTAATGTCCACCAATTATCAGTAAATTTGCTTCTGTTTCTTTTCTTGGTCTGCTCCTGGTGAGGGCCTTACTTCCAAGCAGTATACACAGAGACAGACAAGAATCAGTCACTGCTCTTTACTCTTTGATTTCCAAAGAGAACTGAAGCTGTTGCAAACATTCTTCAGATGTTCAAAACCCCTTAATGAAGGCAAGAGATTCCAGCTGAGAGCCTACGAAACAACACTTGGTCAAAGGACTACCTTGTGGGTTGTAAAAGAGCCAGGCCTGGTTTAACAATTTTGGCTGTAGGTATACACCAGGATCCTCTCAGTTCACATTTTTCCTTCTAGGCTGTTTATATGCTTCCTAAGTGTATCACTAGTGTTTTTGTATCACTATTATTTTTATTCCCTGCAAAAGCAAGATATCTGCCTTTATAGGGTTCACTGTTACATTCTCTATTCTGAAAACCTTCCATGAAAATAGGTGCAAATTTGATCTGCATTTTCAGAAACAGGGAACTGACCCCAGCATGAATTTTTTTCTTTCACACCCTTCCCAATGAGGCCATTCCATTTCACCAGAAGTGAGTCAGTGCCTCCAAAGCTGTGATTAATGACGAGCTGACTCATTCTACTACCCGAAATGCATACACTTAACATGCATTTAGGAGGACTGATACTACTAGCAAATTTCTTGTGGAGTGAATAATGCCGTGGTGTTTGTAAAAAAAATAAATAAATAAACAAATGGTGGCTGAATTTAGATGGGATATGAAGCTTCTGTGTTGGGTAAAACATTCCTAGCTCATTGGCTGGGATCTTAAGGGGCTTTAAGAACTTCCTTTCATGTTAAGGAAAAAGTGGTATAAAAACCAACATAACTTTTAAATTAGTATTATGAGTTTGGAACAAGTTCTTAATAGATTGACTCTATGAGGGATTGTTGTCTTCCTTTATAAGTCATTAAATTATGCAAGATGGTGATGGTGATGGTGATATTTTAGTCAGTTCTCTATTTTCCTCTAGCACTCAGCAGCAGCAATCAAAAATATTATATAGACACACCACGATAGCTTTTTCTGTAGAGAGTTCCCTTCATCTACTAGGAATGTGACTGTAACTTCTTAGAATCTCGTTGTTGAATGCACATCTTTGCTAGCAACAGCTGCTATTCAAAACATTTGTAACCATTTCCTGCCATGAGCAGATAGTTATGATAATATAGACACTCATCAAATCCCAGCATCACAGCTGAAGACAAATTCTAGTTTTACCATCCAAAATATTTAAATAAAACTCCCCAAATTGGAACTCTTTAAAAAAAGAAGCACCCATGATTATATGGAAACTGAGAAATTCCATTTTCACCCACTGCTGTATAGAAAACATATTACAAGACTGAAAGACAATTCGAGGATAAAAGAGAAAAAATGACTTTTTGACAATGCATAAGGAATTTGTTATTCAGAAGTATGCGACAAATAACAGTAAATTGTCTTCCATTTTCATTGTTCAATACCAACAATGATGTCACAAATGGGCATTTCTGGAGATTAATAGTGGACTGAAGCTAATAGCCTTTGGCTGACTCTCCAGCCATCAGCTTTTCCCAGCTGGTCATTAATTCCCAGAAAATGCCTTGTACTGGCATCATTATTGTTTAATTAGATACGACTGGTTATCTGTAACACACAACAAAATTCTAGTGAAAGCTACATGCTGACTGATACAAGTGCTAACCCCAAAATTCATCATGATGGGAAAAACATGAAGGTCATAAAAGTGCAGGATAATTGCTTTCCACAAAATTCTCCCTGTCTTCTGTTCTTTCTTCAAATTGAATTTAGCAAGTGCAAAAGGTGCCAAGATGAGAGTGTTTAAGGAGTCATCAGAACAATAACCACAGGCGCAGAACATTTCCTTGGAAATCGTGAACATCTGGGAGTTAATGGGTCAGCTTTGGGTCTCAGGCTGTCTCTACTCAGTACCTCAAATGTCAGTCAATTCAAGCAAAACAGAAAAAAAAGAGTAGTCAACCAACAGTAGTTTGTTTTTATGTTGGCAAAAGAGCTAGAAACACTGATTTTTTTTAAACCAGAAGTGGCACTGTATAGGCAACACATTACTCTGGCTTATAAAATCTCTTTAATTAGAGATATTTTGGATGGAAAATTAAAACTGTTATATCAAATGCACTTATTCCCAGGGCTCCCTCAAGTAGGAGGCTGGCTGTATGTGCAGTTGACAGCAGAAAGAATGAAAGATGACTTCCCACAAGACTCCAGCAGTAAGATAGGTGGGTAGCTTTGTTCTAATTCCCTAAGAAAGTGATGAGGATGCAATGAGTCCATGGGGTACCAGCTTTAGGAAGGGAAAAGGAGACCTGCAAAGAATCCAGCCCATTAAGATAGGAAAAAAGAATGGGTTTCTTTTTTCCCTGGCTTAGTGCAATGTTTTCTGCCATTTTACCCAATCTGGTACATTCCCTTCTTGCACATGACCTCTATCCTCTGACAACCACTCTTGCCACTGTTCATTTGAACCATCTGTCCACCTTTCATTCAGTGACTCCTGCTGCCCTACCCAAAAATAGATTTATCCAGTCTTGGAGGTGGACAAAAAATTCCAGTGATTAGGTAGACATTAGATTTATACAAAGCTTCCTCCGATTTCAGAAATTCAACTCGACTCTTCAAGACAGATAAGGTGGTAAAAGTGGCTCATGGTTTATTTCTGGATCTGGAAGCCCCATGCTTTTTGAAAGGCTGCTGAGCCCCATGAGAATAGCTGCCAAAGAATAGGCCTTTGGGGGAACATTTTGCCCATATAGGCAGTGCCCCCAGCCTTGAAAACACAACCCTCCCATTCAGGACTCCAAAGTCTCACAGGAGTAGTGCAGAGTAGGAGGACACAAGTGCACATGTGCAAATCCACACATCCACAGACACACAGACACTGACAGGTGGCATACTCAGACACAGAGGTGATAACAATAAGTGACTTTAGTGGTGGGATGATGGTTATAAGCACCATTTATAAAAGAGCTAGTTCCCATTGCAAATGTTGTTCCATTGACTAACCATCAGGTGGGCAAGCTTGCATCTAGGTTTGGTTTCTCAGCAGCAGCAGTGCTGTTCTGCCATTGTCAAGGTCAAGGACACAGTCAGGGAGCAGTCATGGTAAGAGGAGAGAGTTTGACAGAGTCTAAGCCTGCTGACCTGGCCTAACATACTCATGTTCACAGAAATACAGTATTCCCATTTCAAACTAGAGGTAAAGAAAGAACCAATCTATAGTAAACCTTAATCTCTGATAGAATAAAAAAATTCCAATGCAATGTATCCTTTAAATATATTTTAAGCTAAATAAGTTAAACATTTATCTTTCCTATATTTGGAATGTTTTTGTTTACTCTATAAAAGTTGTATCAATAGACATAACATTGGCCTCAGAAAACAGCTACCTAAATATTTAGTACATGACAAACACTATGATGCAATCCTCTATGTCATTTCAAACAAAATTTCTTTAGAGATAATTTAATGCCACTCCTTTGTTTTAAAACATAAGGAAAATAAAACTCAGAAGGGGAAGCAACTTTTTAAAAGGCACATAGTAAGTTATTGAAAAAGCCTATCCTGTAGCCAGGATTCCAGTGTGTTTGTCAACAAGTCTAAAGTAAGACAACTTTGGCCGGGTGTGGTGGCTCATGCCTGTAATCTCAGCATTTTGGGAGGCCAAGGCAGGTGGATCACCTGAGGTCAGGAGTTCGAGACTAGCCTGGCCAACATGGCAAAACCCCATCTCTACTAAAAATACAAAAATTAGCCAGGCATGGTGGCACACGCCTGTAATCCCAGCTACTCAGGAGGCTGAGACAGGAGAATTGCTTGAACCCAGGATGCGAAGGTTGCAGTGAGCCAAGATGGCACCCCTACACACCAACCTGGGCGACACAGTGAGACGTCATCTCAAAAAAATTAAATAAAGTAAGACAACTTTGTAAAAGCATCAATATATTAGACAGTTATTGGGTTCTTCAGTATTTTTTACTTTCCAAGACTACTTCTGTCTCCAAAAAAACTTTTTCCTTTATTCAAAGACAGAAAAGCAACCAGAGACAGCCTAGGAAACTGTTTTGACAATGCCACAGAGGCATCTGCCCCCTCAGCAGGCCACTGTAATTCGCAAGGTTTGCTGGCTTCAAGCTAGAAGCAGTTAACAAGCCCTCAATTATTTGATGATGATGCTGTTTGCCTTTAAATTAACTCTTCTGAAAGATAATAGAACATAATTAATGATACATGATTTAAAATCAAAGCAAATCTGAGATCACCAAGGCCACAGCAATGTAGACAGCAATGGGACTACCAATCAAAATTATTAGACACATATTAGTGACTCCAACAATAAAATACTTTAAAAATCTATGAAACAGAAAATATGGCAAAATATACAGATTATCAGACATCCTTACCTAATCAGAAAGAGAGAAAAAAATGGGGTAATTAGAGCAATTACTCTTCCATGTCACTGAGCACCTGTCATGCTGAAAAGTGCATTCAACCAGAGGATGTGTTAGCTCAAGACCTCCATTTTTCCTCCCAGCTAACCATCTACTTATCTCTATATAAAATTTAAGCTTTACTGCCACCATGGACACTATGAAGTTAGCAGGTTTAAATGTGCATGAGTAACTTAAGTAAATAATTCACTGAATGGAACAGATCAATGCTAATGGTCTTTCAATTTGTCCAAGGTAGAAACAACTTTTAAATGTTTGGAAATTTCAGTTACCTTCTCCTTTGCAACCTCCCTCATTCTCCAAGCATTACTAGGTCTTCATCCATCCTATGTTTCTTCAGGCTAACTTGCTCTTTTCATGGTAGAATGAAATGCAAACTCCCTACCATGCTGGCCCCCCACCTCCTGAATTTTATTATATGCCTCTCTTCTGGCTCACGTTAGCTTTCCATTAGTATCTAGAATATGCCAGGCTTTCTCCTGCCTCAAGGCCTTGTACCCCTTTGTGTCCTTCAAGTGGCCCCTTTATGTCCTTCAGGGTTCCACTAAAATGTCACCTCCTCAGAGATGCCCTTTTAGCCACGTTAGGGAGGTTTCAATTTGTCACAATCTATAATTACTTATATATGTATGTATTTCTCTCTTGTCTAGCTTTCTCTACAAGAATATAAGCCCCCCGAGGCAGAGACATTATATGTCTCATTGACCATTTATATATGGGATCTAGGATAGTGCTTACTCATAATACACACAAATAATTCTCTTTGACCTATGTAGCCTTCCCGTGATGCTAAGGCATATGGTCAGCTCCCTCTCCTAACTCTTAATTTCCACATACATTTTAAGAAATTTATCTTGTGGTGCCTTGGGACAGGTTTTTGGTTATTATCATGGGCCTTAAGTAAAAAGTTAGATGATCATTATTTTGACATATATCTTTTCTCCACAACTTGAATGTAAGCTCCCAGGACAAGAACCATGCCTCAGTCTCTTTTGTAATCATTTTTGCTTTCCTAATGGCCTATAACACTTTTCATACAGTTGTTTTGCATGCACAAAATGAGCCACTTCTAGGGATAGTCATGCCTACATTGAAGGTGTGCGTTATGAAGCGGTAATAAATGAAGAGTCTAGCCCATTGCCTGGCACCTAGTAGGCACAAAGTAAATGGTATCTGCAATGGAGGAAACACTGTCCCTGCCAGAGATGAAACTGTTGAGCAATGCACTCTGGTAGTTCGAAAACCAGGAGCCTCACCCTGACTTGATGCTTTCTGTGTAACCTTTAGAATGTAATTTCACCTCTGTGAGCCTCAGCTGCCTCATTTCAAAAATAAGGGGTTTAGACTAGGTCAGGGTTTCTCAACACTGGAACTTTTGACATTCGAAGCCTAATAATTATTTGTTGTGAAGGGCTGTTTTGTCCATTGTAGGATGTTGAGCTGTATCCCTAGCCTCTACTCACTAGATGCCAGTAGCAGTGCTCCCCAAAGTTGTGACAACAAAAAATGCCTCCAGACATTGTCAAATCCCCCCAATCCCCGCCCTGACAACTGAAGGCAAAATTGCCTTGAGAATCACTGGACTTGATGGGTAAAGTCCCTTTGGCCTACAAACCTCTTTGTGAAGAGTTAGCATCAATCCTGGAAACACTTTTGTGACCCTCAAAGATGCTCAGCATCCTGCAAGGACTCAGCTATTCCATTTTGGAGAGTTTGACCCATACAATGCAGACCAGGAAGAGAGGGGAATGCACTGGTGTGCACATCAACCTCCCAGGTAAAAGAACGCCTCTGACTGACAAAACATAAAGCACCACTGCTACACATCAGTGGGGTCTTTACTCAGCATAGGACAAAGACTTTCTCTACTGAGTGTCATCACTTGGCATTCTGTGAGTAGCCTCGGGGGCCTGCTGTGAATGGCAGGTGGGGCCCAGCCAACCAAAGTCCTGGCCTAGGTGGGAACGAGAAGCAAGAAGGGGAGGTTGGGGGACCCTCTTGCACCTTATGTATGCAGCTTCCTCAAAGCCCAGCCTTTCCATCAGCCAAAGGCCCATGTGGCCAGGGAGGATAGATCCGCCTCCTGAAGACAGAAATAGGTCCACTAAGAAGAAAAGTGCAGCTACTACCAGAAAAGCAGAGTCTTCTTCCAGAAGTCTTCTGCCCCTGCATGAATGACATATATTTTTTTCTGTGCTACAGTTTCCAACAGATAAGAAAGATATGGTAAGACTAGAGAGGAGTACATTCCACCTTAGAACACTGGTTATTGCTGTACATCTCAATGGTACCATCAGGAGAGTTGACACCAGCTTGTTATGTTCAAGTTTTATAGCTTTAGCTCATTGCACTCCCTTTCCATAAATGTTGTTCATGTCCAAGTCAAACTTAAGTGAGCCTCACAGTCACCTAGAGGGCTTATTGAGACTGACTGCGGACCCCCACCCAAGAGTTTCTAATTGAGGTGGTTTGGGATGGAACTTGAGAATTGGCATTTATAACAAGTTCCCAGGTGGTGCTGATGCTGCTGGTCAAGGATCACACTGAGAATGGAGAACGACTCTCCCAAGCTACTTGTCTCTCCCAGGTTTCTCTGCCTGTATGCATTCTCCTCTGCCCAGTATGAATGCAATCTAAACCAGTGGTTCTCAGTTGTGGTTTAGCATTAGCATCACCTGGAGGACTTTTAAAAACTAAAACACCCATGTTGCCACACCAGATCAATTAAAGCAGAATCACCTGGCTGGGGCCTGAGCACTGGTAGGTTTCAAATCTCCTCAGATGATTTGACTACAGAGCCAAGGTTGAAAATTACTGCTCTAAGTAAAGCCTTTCTTTACTCTCTCCAGTGAAAATTCCTCTCTCTCTCCTCTTTCCTCTCTCTCTCCCTCTCACCCATGATTATCCAATTATTTGCATTTCTTCCCACACCTCAGGCTAGGGTTGCTACATACTCTTGTGCAGTGGCGCTATTCACTGTGTAAAATTGCACAGCAGCACACATCTCTACACAGAAGCCCTGTTCCAGCCACACCCACCACGGTGGTTTGCTCAGAGTTCTATAGCATTAATCCAACCCTGCACTGTGTTCCTATTTTTAAAAATGACCATCTCTTGACTAGCCAGTTTTGTTGAATTGAATAAAATCAAATTCAATTTTTCAAAATACCCCCCAAGATCTTAGGTTACCAAGAAAATCAGGACCTACTACATGTGTCTTTGCCCTGGAGCTGGTCTATGATGTTGTATCTTTCTAAGCTCATCCCTCCTTACCAGCTCCCCACCCTTAGGGTCTGTACAGAATCATTTCAAACTTTATATAGGCTGCAATCTCAGAGCAGTCCAAGCTTGCAGTCACAAAATAAAATGGTACCAAGAACTAATTGGAAATCTTGTTGGTGAATGTCTAGTTAAATACACTGGACCTTCTTTAATGACATCCACGAAAAAGGGGACTGAGGCTACATTTTTCCAGAAATTGTTTCCTTGCATCTTGTAATTCGGTGGTTCTTTATCCTAGCTGCACATCAGAATCACCTGGGGAGCTTTAACAACATGCCCACGTTTGGGCCCCACCTCCAGAGATTCTGGTTTAATTGGCCTATGAGTGGGGCTTGGGCCTTAGTAGTTTAGAGTTCCCAAGGTGAAGCAAGGGTGGCAAACCAAAGTGTCTATTTGAAGAAGCAAGAGAAAAAAACATAAACGTATGCACAATTAACTGCAAAGACCATGTTTTTCTGAGCTTAGAAGAAAGAGCTTTAGAAGAAACTAGGACTTTAAAGTGCCAGGCCCCTTCATCAAGCATGGAATTCAAATGGATTTTCTCCTCTCTTAAGAAGAAAGTTTCAAAAACCTTGGGCGATGCGGCAGATTGTACTGTACCTGCAAGGGCCTTATAATCAACCTATCCTGCTTTCAAATCACAGCTCCGCTCCCACCCCCACCACCACTTACCACCAGTGTGACCTTGGGCAAGTCCTGTATACTCCTTGAGGCTTAGTTTCCTCAACCATAAGATGAGATGATAGCCATTGTTAAGTGTAAATCCTGGCCCAGCATCGTGGGTTTCACCTGGGAGCTTGTTAGAAATGCAGACTTGCAGCACTGCTAAGTCCAGATCAGCAGAATCAGAATCTATTTTCACGAGGTTCTGAAGTGACTGCTATGCACATTAAAGTTGGAGATGCACATTGCACAGTAGCTGGCACACAGTCACATAGTCAGTACTAAGTATGGGTCAATTCTCTTCTCTTCTGAGGCCAAACATTATTTGGGCATCAGTTAAATGTATACGCGTGGAAACACAACTAAAGGTTGGGGAAAGAACACCACCTACAGCATGACCTTGTGCAAATCAATTTCCTGTCTCTTACAGATGACCAAACTGAATCTCGACGTTTAATTCCTAACAAGGTCACTTTAACAATTAAAAAAGATAATGTGGGTGGGGGCATCCAGCATAGTGCCTACCCCATGATCACTATTCCCTATGTATTAAGTACTCCCTGGTGGGTGCAATGGCTCACACCTGTAATCCAAGGGCTTTGAGAGGCTGATGCAGGAGTTTGAGACCACCTGGGCAACATAGAGCACATCTCTACAAAAAAAAATTTTAATGTAAAAAATATTAGCCAGACATAGTGACACACACCTGTAGTCATGGCTACCCAGGAGGTTGAGGTGGGAGGATTGCTTGAGCCCATGAGTTCGAGGCTGCAGTGACCTACGATTGTGCCACCCCACTCAAGCCTTGGTGACAAAGCAAGACTCTGTCTGTATTAGTCCATTTTCATGCTGCTGATAAAGACATACCCCAGACTGGAAAGGAGGTTTAATGGACTCACAGTTCCACATGGTTGGGGAGGCCTCACATCATGGTGGAAGGCAAGGACGAGCAAATCACATCTTACATGGCATCAGGGAAGAGAGAGAATGAGAACCAAGCAAAAGGGGTTTTCCCGTATAAAACCATCAGATCTTCTGAGACTTATTCACTACCACGAGAACAGTATGGGGGCACCACCCCCATGATTCAATTATCTCCCACTGGGTCTCTCCCACAATATGTAGGAATTATGGAAACTATAATTCAAGATGAGATTTGGGTGGGAACACAGCCAAACCGTATCACTGTCTCTAAATCTATCCGTCTGTCTGTCTGTCTGTCTGTCTGTCTATCTATCTATCTATCTATCTATCCTCCCTAAGTAGTAACTGAAGCTGAATTCAATATATCTGCTGGTCCAGAGAAGGCCTCACACGAACTTCACTTTGGTTGTCTAACCAAAGTAGGAGAGTTGACTCAGTGGAGAAAAAGATGGCTGTACTGCTTATGGATTATCAAATTGACTAACAGTATTTCTTTCAAAATGCTGTCTGAAATTTCATGAAAATGTTCAGTATGTGACTGGCTTCATTGAAAAATGTTTGGTCTCACTCACTTTGCTTTAAATGTGAAGTGCCTCCGGCCACAGTGTCCCAGGAACTGAATCATCTAAGCAGCCGTTAAAGATTATTTACATATCGATTCCAGGCATTGTTTTTGCACTAAATTTTGCGTCTTCCTTCATGCATACTTATGGAGGTCACTGCCAACATTTCAGGCAAAGTTTCTAGAAAACTCACTGCCCTATGCATGTTGTTCCAGCCAGCTGGGCCCAGTGTGTGTGTGTGTGTGTGTGTGTGTGTGTGTGTTTGCATGCACATGTGTGTGACGCTGGACACATGTCTTTGACTTTAGCAACTATTAGTAGAGAAACTCCAGTTAGGTTCAGAGTGATGTCATAGTTACTCATATAAACTTTCTTGCCCGAAATCTTCTCAGCCTTTGATCTTAATACCTTTCTCAGGCAATATTATAGGCTAAATTGCTAGAGAAAGCCTATTTTCTTCTCTCAATCTTTTCAATTTTTGGAGTATTAAAGCTCAGAGGACCGATATACAATAGAGTGCATTCTCAGGCATTACACTCCTGTCTTCCTAGAAAATGTGCGCATCAACACCACACCTCTTCACATGGCATGCTGGAAGAGCCCTGAACTATGCACCATCACTATCCCCTTCATACTTTTATTTGGTGTTTGGAAACCTAATCTCTGATCCAAATTTCATGGGTCAAGCGAGAAGTTTGGTCCTGATGGTTGCCCGAAATCTCCAGGGATGTGTTCAGAGCTCCCTGCCTCACGAAGACCCCACCCCATGGACTCAGTTGACCGCCAGAAATTCCTTGGTTCTAGTGCTAGTGGCAAAAAAACTTATACTGCAAATGTTGCTTGAAAATTATATGACTGGAAGCATGATCAATGCCATCATGTGCACCTCCATCTTTCCATAACCACCCCCCAAAAGTATCTAAGTAGCAAACTCATTTTACCTTATTAGTCAGGAAATACTTTTATTTTCAAGCAGGTAGGGTTCTCTTCTTTTCCTTCCTGCCAATGTTCTGTGATCATATATGCTTCTGTCACCTATTGGTGCTTTTCTCCATGCCCAAGAACAATGGTGAAAATTCACTCAAGTACATTAACAACCCATCTTGACTGACCTTTTGGCAAAAACCATGAAGCAGATACCATAGGTGGGCTGATCTATAGAAACCATTTCTGAAATATGATGAAGTATGTGTATGACATTTTGGCTTTATGCTACCTGGCTTTCCATGTGATGTGGCTGTGCCACTGATGAGAGTAGTAGCAAAAGGAGGGAGGAAGTAGAGGAAAGGATGTAGGAGAAGCTCTTCCAATTGATCAAGACATGAGTCCTTGGATCCTCTTGTTTCATTTAAAGAATGCACTGGTAAAATCATCTCCCTAGTTAGTCACAAGCTGCACTCAAGCTCATCAAAAGGCAGTTAGTTCAATTTGGCTACAACATCATATTCATTAATTTGCAAGCTCAAATGGTCAACACCTCCAGGAAATGCATTTCTCTACCTATATGCTGTGGAGGAATTTGTCCTCCTTAGATACTTAAAAGAAGCACATTTTTAGCTAATGGAAAACACTAGAATATAACTCTCAATTACGATAGTTGAAATCCATTAAACAATTCTAATAGAGAAAGAAATATTCCAACTAAATGGGTGCTTTTCTTTGCATTCTTGCCTGCCACAGATTCTAATTCCCCATTCAGTAAATAGAGCTGGTGTTTATTTTCAGGGGGGCTGTCCTTGCAGGGATTACAGATGGAAGAATATATTGTGCCAGGTTAGAACACACTCCAAATTTGTTTGAGAAGAATTTCAAAGCAAATGGTATTTTAGTTTGTTTACTCTTGGCAGCATTACTATTTAAGAAAAAGGCATTATGACTTCTTTGAAAGCCTCAAGTCATCAAATGTCCTTAAAATAGCATTTAACGATTTAGGTATAAATGAATTATCAACACTTATATTTAACTCCCCTCTCATTCCCTATAAACCTAGCTGGTTAATTGAGGTTTTAGCAAAAGAACACTTGACCTCCTTTGTTTTATTAAAGGCAATGTCTTCCACATTGAGCTCTAAGCTGCATTTGATGCTTAGATTCAGAACATTAGGAATTGTCACATTATTTTTTTAAGTAGTAAAATAGAGTTCTTGTTATATATACCATACGCTTTCACATATCATTTTTAATATTCATAGCAACCCATGTTCACATTTAACAGAGAGAAAACTGAATGTCAAAGAGGTTATAACATATCCCGATTAACCCAGCTATCAAGATGCAGAGCTGATTCAAACCAAGGTCTGCATGCCTAGCAAACCTACATTCTTACCAACTATCCCATACCTTCTATTTGTCTGCGTATCTCTGAAAGGCTGAATAATGGTCCTCAAAAATGCCCACGTCCTAAATCCCTGGAACCTATGACTATGTTATCTTAAGACTGCAGATGAAATTAAGGTTGCTATTCAATTTACCCTTAGATGGGGGATATTAGCCTGGATTATCCAGATAGGCCCAATGTAGTCACATGAACTCTTAAAATCAAATGAGGAAGGTAGAATAGTGGAGCAGAGAGATGAAAGGAAAGAAGAGGCAGGAGGGATCAAAAGTTTGAGACTCAGCTTGCCATTGCTGGCTTTGGAGATGTAGGAAGGAAGCCATGTGCCAAAGAGCACACATAGTCTCTAGAAGCCAGGGATGGCCCTCAGTTGACAGTCAACAAGAAAGCAGAGATCTCCATTCTGCAAGGAATTGAATCGTGCTGAGGATCAAAAGGAGCAAGGAAACAGATCCTGCCTAGAGTCTCCAAAAAGGAATGCAGCCCTGCCAAGACCTTAATTTTGGCCTAGGGAGATGGGTGTCTGACTTCTGACCTACAGAAATGTAGGATAATCAATTTATGTTGTTTGAGCCCCTAAGTTTGTGGTAATATGTTATGGCAGCAATAGAAAACAAATGAAATGTTCAAATCTTGATACTGAAAACCTAAGTAGGTTTTAAAGTCCACATACCTTCTATAGTTATAACAATAACCAAATATTGTATGCAGAATTGACACAGCTTCACTGTATTTAACCTGAGAAGAAAACATACACACAAAGAAGCTTCCTTTGAGGTTTTTATTTTCCATTCCTTCTCATCACACTACCTTTCAACATTCTTCCAACAAATATTTATTGGAAATCTACTGTATGCCAGGCACTATTCAAAGCATACAGTATATAGAAGATGGGGGGGAACAGACAAAAATTCTTGCTTTCATATAGTTTACACATTTGAGGGTGGTGAGGAGTAAAGAGACAGTAAACAAATTGTTAAGCTGAGACCTCCAAGGGTATCTGAGTCACTGATTGGAAAGAAGCTGCTCTGAATTGCTGCTAGATCCACCTAAGTGAGAAATAACTATTTATGAGTTAAGTTCCTAATGTGTCAATTAGCTTTCTGCTATTGCAGTATAATTTAGCCTAATCTACATAATATAGAAGGCCTCACTAAGAAGAAGACATTGGCGCAGGGGCTGGAGGAAGTGCAGAAGAGAGTGAGCCACAGAGATACCCAGGAGAAAAGAGTTTCCAGTAGAAGTATCAAAAATGTAAAGGTCCTGACATAGGAGTGTGAATTGCTGTTTCTGTAGAAAATGAAGGAGACCAGTATGGCAGGAACTGAGAGATTGAAGAGGAGAGAGGTGGGAGATGAGGCCAGAAGGGTAAAAGGAAGTCTGCCCAAGTAGGCCATTGTAACAGCTCTGGCTTTAATTCTGACTGGCGGGCAGCCACTGGATAGTGTCAGGCAGAAGAATGATGTGAGCTGGCTTATGTGTTCAAAGGCTCACTCTTGCTGCTATGTAGAGAACAGACTCCGGGGAGCAAAGATGGAAGCAGGGAGACTGGTTAGGAGGCTACTGCTATAATCTAAGCAACAGGTGACAGTAGTTAGGACCAGTGGAAGTTGTGTAGTTGGGAAGAAGTAGTTAGATTCTGGTTATACACACTAGGAATATAAAACTCTGATGAACAGAAGTCATGGCTGATGGCAGGCAGCATCTAATGACACTATACCCTTTGATAATAATAACTCCCTGGGATATACATTTCACAAAGGGAAAATAATGACTGTGGATTAGCTAACTCTACTCTTTGGGCAAGGAGGAGAGACATCCCACACTTAGCTCTCTCCTGTAGTGTCTCATTGCACTAAATCTATCTATGTAGAATGTGATCATATAGGTACTCGGCAAATAATTAACATTGCGGGAGAGTATTGATGGCAGTGATGGAAAAGATGATGGGCAGTTTGCAAAACAGCATCCTCGAAAAACTGATTCTCTAGAACCCCTACACCATTCTTGTTTCTGTCTCTAGATCAGCCTAAATCAGCCTAAGCTCTACTCCTTATTGAATAAGCCACATCATCTGTGTGAGTCCAGATTTCCTCAACTGGAGTTGACCAGATGACCTCTAATTTTTTTCAGAGCTTACATGGGTCAGGGGGTTCTTCTCTCTTCTTGATACCATTTTTGATATGAATCTCACTAGCGTAACAGTGCTGGCTTCCCTCTGGCCCACGATTCACTCTTTTATGGAAGTGGTAGACTGACTGGCGAGGTTTCAAAAGATAAACTACCATTCCTAGCTCAGCTCCTTCCTTTTTACTTTCTCCTTGGGAGTCAGCTCACTGGAGAAAGCATTCATTCTTCTCTGCTCCTTTATGCCTTAAGTTTGTAGGGGGAGGGCCTTTGTGACAAGTGAGGGGTGGAACAGGGAGACAAGGGTCTACTGTCACTCAGGGTTTTCTGTGGCCAAGTGATTATGTCTATCCAATTGCTTTTTATACACTGTTCTCATTTTACTTCTTAATTTGTTTGCAACTTAGACAGAGGGAGAAAAAGAATGTTTTGAGGTTTTTTGTGCTCCACTGCCACAACTCCCAGCAATATTTGTGAATGCTCAGAATCATGGCCTTCATAGTATTGGAGAAGCCTAAATCCTCTACAAAACGTGAAGCTTTGCTGGCCAATTTGGCTCTGGCTTCCTGTGTTTCATGGTCCAGATCAGTACCAGGACACCTGCACTACAAGGCCAGAAAAAAATTGGAAGGAGGAATGGTAAAAACACCAGGTAGAAGGAAAGAGAGAGGTGAGGGAGTGCCGGTTTGGTCCTTCACAGATGGAAGGTACAGACTGCCACATTAATTTAAAAACCTTCTGCTGCCATAGAAATCACTAGTTATTGACTGAAGTTCTTGTAGTCCCACAGGAAGCTCTGTCAAAATCTCTATTTCAAAGCAGCAATAAGGACATGGAAAAGATAATGTAGGTCATGCATGGGAACAGGAAAACTAACGCAAAGGGGAAATACAGCTGTGAATTCATTCTTCTTGAATGGCATTGGAGTAATGTCCACACTGGGAGGCAGCACAAGCTTCCCAAATCTTACCTCCCTGTCTTTTCCAGTGGCCCCTGTCAGTGAGTCTCTCCTGACATGCTTCCGATTTTCCCATTAATTAAATTCATGTTGAGAAACTGGTCATTTGGGGAGTGTTTATTGGTGTCTTCTAGAAATTGAAACATGCCAGTTTTCACAAGCTTGAAAAATGTCAGCTGGAGTAAAACCATTTCCTGACTGGATTAAGAAAATGTGGCACATATACACCATGGGATACTATGCAGTCATAAAAAATGATGAGTTCACGTCCTTTGTAGGGACATGGATGAAGCTGGAAACCATCATTCTCAGCAAACTACCGCAAGGACCAAAAACCAAACACCGCATGTTCTCACTCATAGGTGGGAATTGAACAATGAGAACACTTGGACACAGGAAAGGGAACATCACACACCGGGGCCTGTTGTGGGGTGGGGGGAGGGGGGAGGGGTAGCATTAGGAGATATACCTAATGAAAATGATGAGTTAATGGGTGCAGCACACCAACATGGTACATGGTAACAAACCTGCAAGTTGTGCACATGTACCCTAGAACTTAAAAGTATAATAAAAATATATATATATAAAGTAAAATTAAAAAAAAATTCCCAATTCTCACACTAACGACAGCTCTCTGCGTCTTCCTTAATGGACAGTTAAGTCGAATTTAAGATTAGACTCAAGAAAGACAGGGCGAAAAGTTCCACATAAATTATCTCCCAGCCAATTAGATGCTTACTTGCTGAGTGGTAAAAGAGATACTTTTAGAGTTCTTATGAAATGCAGAATAATCACAATCCTTTAAGAGTTGCCTAGAGGGCAATTCTTTATTCTCTTTTTTTTCCCCAATGGCTTTTTGTAACACCTGTTTAACTGACAGCCTCTCAAAGACAAGCTTACTACATATGAGATATTCTAAGCTACTCAAGACATCACTTGATGCAAGTCTCTATCTGGCAAAGAGATCATTACGTGACGTTATGGCAACCTTGAAAAAAATGTTTTGGGCAAGAGAACAGGATGGGTCACATTCAAATCTAAGAAGCAGCAATGATCATGGACTGACTTACATGCAAATTTGGGTTGTCAGCCTTTTTCAGCAGGCCATTTCTCTGTAAGTTCCTCTTCTCTGCAGGGAACATTGGGAGTTCCTTACCAAATTCCCGGTCAGCAGAAGAGTAACTTGGTTCTCTTTTTGATATCTATACTTAGGTCAGTCCTAATGAATGGAGAATGTGGCAAAGGCAAATAGACAGAGGAGGCAATAGGCATGCCTACCTGGGAAACTACAAGCAGCCTCGGGCCTCTCTCTGTACTTAGCTTCATATTAGCCTCTCTGCTCCTGAGAAACTGCAGCTTGTGACTGGGCGAGGTGGCTCACGCCTGTAATTCCAGCACTTTGGGAGGCTGAGGCGGGCGGATCATGAGGTCAGGAGTTTGAGACCAGCCTGACCAACATGGTGAAACCCCATCTCTACTAAAAATTAGCTGGGTATGGTGGCACGTGCTTGTAATCCCAGCTACTCAGGAGGCTGAGGCAGGAGAATCACTTGAACCTGGGAGACGAAGGTTGCAGTGAGCCAAGATTGCACCACTGCACTCCAGCCTGGATGACAGAGCGAGACTCCGTCTCAAAAAAAAAAAAAAAAAAAAAAAAAGAAAAGAAAGTGCAGCTTGCTTCTCTTCTCCCAGCAGTTCACTGGAGATACACAGCTTAAAACCTTGTAACCACACCTGTAATGTACTCCAGCAACAGATGCTGGAAAGAGCCTGATGGAGGCCACTCATCCTTGACTGGTTTATTGGAATAGCAGAAACTGGTTGAGACCATTTGTCATAATAACTGAATTAGTGTCACTTGTTAGGGGAAATCACATGCAATTACTGAAGGGCAATGTGATGGCTAATTTTATGCATTAACTTGACTGGGCCATGTGGTGCCCAGATAGTTGGTCAAACATTATTCTAGGTATGCCTATGAGTGTTTTTTTTTTAATCGGTAGACTGAGTAAAGCAGATTACTCTCCATAATGTGGGTGGGCCTCATCCAATCAGTTGAAGGCCTGAATAGAACAAGAGGACTGATCCTCTCCTAAGTAAGAAATAATTCTTCCTGCCTGGTGACCTTTGAACTGAGTCATCAGTTTTTCTCTTGCCTTCAAACTTGAGCTGAAACATTGGCACTTCCTGTGTCTCAGCACTGCCAGCCAATGGACTAGAATTACATCATCAGCTCTCCTGGTTCTCAGGCGTTTGGACTTGGATTAGATATATACAATCAGCTCTTCTGCATCTCTAGCTTGTTGACTAACCCTGCAGATCTTGGGACTTGCATACCTGCATAACCATGAAAGGCTGATTTATTATTATCTCCCTATCGGCTTGTACACACACACACACACACACACACACACTTTATTGGTTCTGTTTCTCTGGAGAACCCTGATTGAAGCAAACGCACACTACGGGAAGCTGAAACACATAAAGGGACCACTTGCCCATTTCTTTTACCAAGTTTGACATGGCTGCTTTGGTTTTTCATTGTAAAAATCAGTTCTCTTCTTTCCATCTCTCACCAATGCAGGGTGATAGTTCCACATTGTGGTGGACACACCCTAGAATGATGCCCAACGGGTTACACCCTTGTATAATCCTCTCACTTTAAAATGTAGGCAGAACCTCTGATATGCTTTTAGAATATAGTAAAGGTAAAGTGATTTTTAAGATGTAATTCATGCCCCTGATCAGTTGATTTTGAGTTCATCAAAAGGCACATTAATCTGGGTGGGCCTGACTTAATCAAGTGAAAGCATTAAAAGAGAGATTTACCTTCAGGCCTTAAAAAAGTAAGCTGCCATGTGAGCAGGCCTAGGAGGGGGCCACATGGCAAGGGACTTTGGGAAGTCTCTAGGAGCTCGGAATAGGCCCTGTGTGACAGCCAGCAATAAATGGGGATGTTGGTCCTATTGCCACAAACAACTGAAGTCTGCCAACAATCACATGAGCTTAGAAGAGGATGCTGACCTCCAGAAAAGAGCACAGCCATAGGCCTTGTGAGATACTGAGCCACCTATGCTATGTCCTCTAAGCATTCACTGGCAGAGAGTTTACTAGCCCCAAATGTGCTGTCTTTTTGAGACTTTTTGAGAGTGTTAAGTTTGAGGAAACAAACTATGGTGATGGACCAGAATATTTAAGATGGATCTCTCTATGTGTTCTATAAAGATTACCATGATAAAGATAAACAATTATCTCAATACTTAGTTACCTCAGAAAGGTTACAACAAAAGAAACATTTCTTAATATAATCTAAGTAAAGCAAATAAGGTGTCAGTACTATTTCCTCCATCAAAAAGTCATTTTAAATATGAAATATAAAAGCCTCCTTTTAACAGAAAACCAAGCACCGCATGTTCTCACTTATAACTGGGAGTTGAACAATGAGAACACATGGACACAGGGTGGGGAACAACACACACCAGGGCCTGTTGGGGGGTGGGGTGGGGCGAGGGGTGGGAACTTAGAGGACAGGTCAGTAGGTGCAGCAAACCACCATGGCACATGTACACCTATGTAACAAACTGCACGTTCTGCACATGTATTCCGTTTTTTTTTTTAAGACGAAATAAAGAAAAAAAAAGAAAAAAGCCTCCTTTTAATGAACATTTCATTTTTATTCATAGAAGGGACACATTTGTGATCATCTTTATTTTCTCTTTTAGAGAAAAAGATGTGAAAACACTTTTGCTTCATTTTAAATAATGAAACCACTTTTGAATAACTTTATTTTTAATGGGAATTTTTTATTGTGGTAAAATATATACAGCGTGAAACCAGCCATTTAAATAGTTTTTAAGTGTACAATTCAGTGGCATAGATTATAATCACCATGCTATGAAGCCATCACCACTATTTCGAAAATCTTTTCATCACCACAAACAAATTCTGTAACCATTACACAACAACTTTCTATCCTTCTCTTCCCCCAGCCCCTAGTAGCATAAAATCTACTTTTTATCTCTATGAATTTGCCTAAGTGGAATCACATAGTATTTATCCTTTGGTAACTAGCTTCTTTTACTTAGCATAATGTCTTCAAGCTTTATTCATGTTGTAGCATGTATCAGAACTTAATTCCTTTTTATGGTTGAATAATATTCCATTGTGCATATATACACCACATTTTTGTTTATCTTTTCATCTATTGATGGATTCTCAGGTTGTTTCCACCTTTGGGCTAATTGTGAGTAACGCTACAGTGAACTCTGGCATACATATATCTGAGTCCCTGTTTTAAATTATTTTGTGTATATATACCTGGGAATGGAATTGCTGAATCAGATGATGAGTCTCTATTTAGCAATTTGAAGAACTGCCAAACTATTGTCCACAGTGACTGTACCATTTTACATTTCCACCAACACCACATAAGGGTTCCAGTTTCTCCATATCCTCATCTTCACTTATTTTCA
Source organism: Nomascus leucogenys (assembly GCF_006542625.1). NCBI lineage: Eukaryota > Metazoa > Chordata > Mammalia > Primates > Hylobatidae > Nomascus > Nomascus leucogenys. The sequence continues at coordinate 124,401,573 of NC_044406.1, forward strand.
CTTTAAAAAAGCATACATGCTAATGAGTGTGAAGTGGTATCTCATTTTGTTTTTTATTTGCTTTACCCTAATGATTAATGATATTGAGCATATTTTCATGTTCTTATTGGACATTCGTATGTCTTCATAGGAGAAATATCTATTTAAGTCCTTTGTCCACTCAATTTTCTTTTGTCTTTTTGTTGTTGACTGTTAGGAGTTCTTTCTATATTCTATATATTAAGCCTTTATCAGATAAACAACTCACAAATATTTTCATCCATTGTGTAAATTGTCTTTTTCACTTTCTCAATAACGTTCTTTGATACACAACGATTTTTAATTTTGATATAACCCAATTTTACTTCCGTTGCTCATGCTTTTGCTGTAATATCTAAGAACCCACTGCCAAATCCAAATTCATGAAGAGTTACCCTTATGTTTTCTAAGAGTTTTATGGTTTTAGATCTTATATTTAGATATTGGTCCACGTTAGTTAATTTTTTTATTAAGTTCTGGGGTACATGTGCAGAACATGCAGGTTTGTTACATAGGTATACACGTGCCATGGTGGTTTGCTGCACCCATCAACCCGTCATCTACATTAGGCATTTCTCCTAATGCTATCCCTCCCCTAGGCCCCACCCCGTGACAGGCCCCAGTGTGTGATGTTCCCCTCCCTGTGTCCATGTGTTCTCATTGTTCAACTCCCACTACCTAGGCAATACCATTCAGGACATAGGCATGGGCAAAGACTTCGTGACTAAAACACCAAAAGCAATGGCAGCAAAGCCAAAATTGACAAATGCGATCTAATTAAACTAAAGAGCTTCTGCACAGCAAAATAAACTATCATCAGAGTGAACAGGCAACCTACAGAATGGAAAACATTTTTGCAGTCTATCCATCTGACAAAGGGTTAATATCCAGAATGTACAAATAACTTAAACAAATTTACAAGAAAAAAACAACCCCATCAAAAAGTGGGGGAAGGATATGAACAGACACTTCTCAAAAGAAGACATTTATGTGGCCAACAAACATATGAAAAAAACCTCATCATCACTGGTCATCAGAGAAATGCAAATCAAAACCACAATGAGATACCATCTCACGCCAGTTAGAATGGGGATCGTTAAAAAGTCAGGAAACAACAGATGCTGGAGAGGATGTGGAGAAATAGGAATGCTTTTACACTGTTGATGGGAGTCTAAATTAGTTCAACCATTGTGGAAGACAGTGTGGCAATTCCTCAAGGATCTAGAACCAGAAATACCATTTGACCCAGCAATCCCATTACTGGGTATATACCCAAAGGATTGTAAATCATTCTACTATAAAGACACATGCACACATATGTTTACTGTGGCACTATTTACAATAGCAAAGACTTGGAACCAACCCAAATGCCCACCAATGATAGACTGGATAAAGAAAATATGGCACATATACACCATGGAATACTATACAGCTATAAACAAGGATGAGTTCACGTCCTTTGCAGGGACATGGATGAAGCTGGAAACCATCATTCTCAGCAAACTAACACAAGAAGAGAAAACCAAACACTGCATGAGTTTATTTTTGCATGTGGTATCAGATATGGGTTCAACTTGCATGTGGAAATCCAGTCGACTCACCAGCACCTGTTAAAGAAACTGTTTCTCCATTGAATTGACTTAGCACTCTTTCAAAAATCAATTTATCTTAGATGTATAGGCTCATTTTTGAAACCTCAATTCTATGCTATTAGTCTATATGTATATCCTTATACCAGTATCATACTGTTTTGATTACTGTACTTTACAGAAAATTTTGAAATCTATTAGTGTGAGTCCTCCAACTTTGTTCTTCTTTTTCATGATAGGGGTCTATATAGGAGGCACTTGTAATTCCATATGATTTTGAGGATCAGCTTTTACATTTTTGTAAAAAATGTTATTGAAATTTTGATAGGAATTGCACTGAATCTGTAGATCACTTTGAGTACTACTGATATCTTAACATTATTAAGTCTTTCTATTCATGAACACAGGATGCCTTTCCACTAATTTAGGTTATTAATTTCTTTCAGCAATGTTTTATAGTTTTTAGTGCGTACAAGTCTTTTACCTCCTTTGTTAAATTTATTCCTAGGTACGTTATTCTTTTAGATGTTATAATAAATGGAACTGTTGTCTTAATTTCCTTTTCAAATTTTTCATTACTGGTGTATAGAGACACAACCAAATTTACATGTTGTTTTTGCACCCTGCAATTTTGCTCTATTTGTTTATTATCTCTAGTAGCTTTCTTGTGGATTCCTTGGGATTTTCTGTACATAGTATTATGTCACATGCAAAAAAACGGTTTTATTCTTCCTTTCCAATTTTGTAGCAGGGTAATCCTGGCCTCAGTGAATGAATTAGGAAGTGTTCCCTTCTCTTCTATGTTATGGAAGTGTTTGAGCAGGATCATTGTTAATTCTTCTTTACATGTTTGGTAGAATTCACTAGCAGAGTCATCTGGTCCTGGACTTTTTATGGGGTAGTTTCAAATTACGGATTCCATCTCCTTACTTGTTGTCAGTCTATTTAGATGTTCTGTTTCTTCATTATTCAGTCTTGGCGGATTGTGTGTTTCTAAAAGTTTGAACATTTTGTCTAGGTTATCTGGTTTGTTTGCATATAGTTGTTCATATTATCCTCTTTATATTTATATTTCTGTAAGTTGGTAGTAATTCTCATTTTTGTTATTTGTATCTTCTCTGTTCTTTGTCAATCTAAACAAAGTTTTCTCAATTGTTCTGATCTTTTCAAATGACCAACTTGTGATTTCATTGATTCTCCATACTGTTTTTCTCTATTCTCTATTTTAAAAATCTCTGCTCTAATCTTTATTATTTCCTTCCTCTGCTTGCTTTGGGTCTAGTTAGTTCTTTCTATAGTTTCTCAAGGTGTAAAGTTAGGTTATTGATTTGATATCTTTCTTCTTTCTTAATTTAGGTATTTACAGTTTTAATTTCACTCTGAGTAGTCCCTTTACTATAGCCCATAAGTTTTGGTATGTTGCTCTGTGTTTTCATTAATCTCAATGTATTTTCTAATTTCTATTGTGATTTCTGTTTTGGCTATTGGTTGTTCAAAATTCCTGAATTTTCCAGGTTTCCTTCTATTATTGATTTCTAGTTTCATTCTATTGTGGTTGGAGAAGATACTTTGGATGACTTAGATCTTTTTTAAACTTCTGAGACTTATTTTGTAACCTAACATATGGTCTATCCTAGATAACTTTCCATGTGCACTTGAGAAAAAATGTTTATTCTGCTGTTGTTGGATGGAGTGTTCCATATATGCCTGTTAGGTCTAGTTGATGTACAGTGTGATTCTATTTAATAGTCATTTTATGAGAAGAAGTTTGGCATTATCAGGTTGGAATCAAATAACTTTCTTAAAATAATTAACTTTCTTCTATCATCTATCCTCAAAGGAGCCCCAAATTCTTCAGGATAACCAACAAAACCTTTAGCTCGCCACTAAGTAAGCTGTCACATCAAGGGAAGCATGGTTTCATTTTATACCTCAGGAAACTCAAGCCATCCAGGGTAAACTAGCTGTTAGCCTCAGCTCTCATTTTGTAGGACTCAGCTGGGCTGGTTTCAGTACAGAAGTTATCTGTTTAGTGCAGTAGACCAGTGATTCCCAAACTTTCTTCAACAGCCGAACCCTTTGTTCAAACAATCTCTTGCATGGAAACTCAATACATAAACTTGTTTGAGGAAGGGTTAAAGAGGAATCCCTGCTAGATTTCCTCCTTCCCCTTCCCTCCCTCAAGCCTCCCTCTTCATCCCAGAGGTTTGAAAACCTCCGCCCTAGATCACAGGTTTTGAGGCTAGGAGAAAAGATAGAGAAACCCGCCCCCCAAAACTTGTCTATTCTCTCTGCCTCTAGGATAGTGGCAGTCACCACTGGGCTATGGAATACTGTCAGGCACAGAAGTAGATATGATGTAAAGAAGAAGCGCAGACACATGGATCAAGCAAATTACAGTGTTATCATCTTTGGCATCAGCGGTCCAAGGCTTGCATCAGCTTCAATAATGAAGTTTTCTGCTGCAGTGCCAGCACTCATTTCACTGCAACTTTTCCATGCACCAAACAAATAAATTCAGCCTACTGTGAACATTTCCTCTCTATTCCAGAGATTGCAGAAGTAATCACCTCTGATTTGGAGGTAAAGCCCAACTTCATCTCTGTCAGCCAGAATTGTATCCAGCAGCATCTTCAGCCAACATATGGGAATTAGATATTGGGCAGAGGACCAGAGACAAGTACATGTGATCCTACCTCATAAAAGAAAGCTTTTCTTCAGGTCATAAGGTGAGCTCATGTCCAAACTGGGACACCAAGTTTGCATTTAGAAGAGCAAGCACAGGCTAATGGAGGGAAGATCAATCACTTTAAGGGGATGGAAGGCATGCCACCACAAAGCTGAGGTATAGAGTCATGGTTACTGAAAATCTCATACAATGGAGTATGGGATTAATTGATGATATGTCTCAATAATAGTCAACCAGGAGCCAAGACAATAAAAAGAAGGTGGCAAATATGCTAGCAGATGACAGAGATAGACAAAGAAATAGGTGTCTTACAACTAATGAAAAGCAGTGTAAAATGACATCCAGGAATAATACAGCCACAATCCAGAATATCAGAGCTCACAGAGCCACTCCGTGGGAATCACAGCCAATCTTCAGGGGGGCTTTAATGAGAAGAGCTCTACCTCAGCAAATTACTTGGAGAAAACAAAGATTTGACTTGAATACATGGAAATCCATTGGCATCCCCACACAAAGAAGAAATAAAATGATCATATTAACAAGAAAAATGCTAAAAAATAAGTCATTATCTTTCCCTAACACTTTCTCCAGAAGGGTATAGCAGTTAGAAGACATGGGGTCTATTTCTGACTTAGCCACTTGCTAGCTTTGTGATCTTGGGTAAGTCACTTAAATCTCTGAGTCTTTATTTCTTCATCTGCAAACTGGAAAAAACTGTGCCTCCATTTCCTAATTCACAGGATAGTATTAATTAAGGTGAGAGACAGGGCAATTCACACCATTTGGACTACTACAGGTGTTGGAGAAATAGAGAGCCAGACAAAAGGAGTATATTATACAATATGAGTTTCCCTGGTCTGATACCTTAGAAGTGGTTTTGTGAAAGGGGGAATCAAATGTCCTCAGGACCATGGTCAAATCATATGCCAAAGGTGGGTAGTGGAGAACCTCAAAGAGTTGGAGCAGCTTTTCCCAATCTTGGATTTGCTCATTCACAGTAAATGCAAGGGAGAGGGCCTCCTGTTGGAATTTTCTCACACTGCTTGCTAAAGTTCATATTTATAAGCACACACTTGTTACCCAAAGTATTTGTTCTCTAAACCTTGTCCCCAGTAACAAAGTCCATTTGCCCAAACTAGTGAGAAGTGGAGAAAAGTCAAATTTGTTACTTGGTATTATTGAGATTAGTTCAGATTTTCCAGCCACAGCTTATTTCCCCTTCTTAAAGTTGATACAAGGAATATCTTTTTATTGTCTTGTCTCCTGGTTGGCTATTATTGAGAAATATCATCAATTAAATGACGTAAAGACAAAGTGACGTAAAGCACTAGGGTATCTCAGAAAAGGACAAATACTGCATTCACACACACAATTGCAAGAGGACAGGAAGGAAGTCAATATTTATTGACTAGGATTTCAAATAACTAAAATGAGGCATCTAATGGGACCTTCCTGTGGATTCACTTATCAATGTAAAAATGAATCAATCACTGCAACACCATGCAATTGAGACCCTAGTTAAAATGCTCCCCTTTACTGAGTGACAGAATTAGAAAGACATTCACAGATGTCGACAATGGCACCATTAGCCATCTAGTTCAAAAATATCTTTCCTGGCTCCTTTAGACTGGCAAGAATGATCTGCCTTACCACCAGGGTGCCTAGTTTAATAAAATATAACTCAAAGTTGACATTTGCAGAGAAAAATAGAGCATATTAGCTTCTAAAATTATGTTGTTGAAAGTTTGTTGTTTTAGGTCAGGTTCCTTAGGTAGAAGCAGATCCTGAGATGGATTATTTGGGGTAGAATGAGATTAAGAAGGAAGGGGAAATGAAGGAACTAAAAAAGCAAGGCTGTGGTCTCACCTGGAGTCTAGCTCTAACTGACCCCAGGAGAAGCTCAGGACCATGAATGGAACCATAGGATTGGTCTCACCTTGAGGCCAAGGGGTTGACCCAGTCATCGGCTGTGGGCTGCCCCCAGTGCTCCTGCTATAGAGAAGGGGGTGACTGTAAGCTTTAGCAACCAACACTCCAAGTAGCTAAGGGATAGGTACCTCTGCCTAGTAAAGGGGATCAGGCATTCTGATCAACAGTGTCCACTACACAGTTGAATATCACCAGTTACTTTGTAAACTTCTTTCCATGGGTCAGCCAGCTCCTGGCCACTTCTTTGACTTCATCTCCCATTATTCTCTGTCTTTCTCACTCTACTTCAGCCACATTGGAGTATATCATCATTGTAAGGTCTCTGCTTGGAGCTCTCTGTGAGCATATATCTGTGTTACATCCTCCCTTAACTCCTTTAGTTCATTACTCAGATGTGATCTTCTCCATGAGGGCTTCTCTAACCCACCCCCAATACTGCCACCCATTACTTCCCCTCTTGAATGTTAACTCCAACAGGGCATGAATTTTCATCTTTATTATTATTATTCACTGATGTATCTCCAGTGTCTAGAACAATGCCTTGTTCATTAAATATTTGTTAAATAAATGAATAAATATTTCCTTAATTTTAATTTCTTCTACCCTAAGCTTGAGCTAACTGGAATATATTTCCAATGTTCATATATTTCCCTGTATTTCATCTACACCACTTCCAGTGCATTCGTTTCACTTTAAAAAGAACAACTACAGTAATGGTATTGTTTATTCCCACTTCGTATTTTCAAATGTTCACCAAATCAACTATAGTCATTGCATCCACATGGGTTATGAGTCATGTTTGTTTTGAGAATGAAAATACTTAAAGCTACCAATTCTGCCAGTCACGAGGGACAAGGCACTATAAGAAAGAATGTACTTTCACTTACCAAGTGCAAAAATGACATTCAAATGGAATGAAGATGCGTTGTACATTCTCAAAAAGACCCAAGCCCCTACCCCCACCCCAATGAGCTGCATCTGAACAGAAATCCAAGTAGCTTTTATTAACTAAAGATATCCATTATATACTATTTATTTTGAAACCTAGAAAATAATGCATGCTACTTTTATATTCCTATTTATAATACAGTGTTTTATGAACAAAGTCAATACTTATGGAGTGAGTCTTTTGAATCTGGAATGAAAAAGAAATCCTAGTATTTTGAAAAGCCAAATGTTTTACTAACTGATTCATTTCAATTGGGACACAAAAACAGAATTGCAAGCTCTGGTAGATTTCACCCATTTCCCGTAGTAAAGGTGCACAGCAATGGCTCCAAAACCTTAGTAGTTTCATGACCTTGGGCTTTCTCAGCCTTGTTTCCTCAACTATAAAATGTGAATAACTCTCCTCAGGGTTGTTGTGAGCATCTCATGAGATCATGGATGTGAAAGTACTCTGTAAACAATAATACACATGGTTTGAGGTAAATCTGGCCTCTCAGTAGGCCTCTAAAATTCAGCAAGTATAAGCGTTGTTTTTCACAGTTTTAATTACTTGGAAAAAAAAACTCCACCACACTAGGCAGCTATAAAGTCCTTGTAAATTATGACCACAAAGTACTATGGATACGATGGTAGGAAACTTGGATTCAATAGTCACTTTTAAGGCCAGCCCTGTGCTTTTGTACCTGTTAAACAACTATGACTGGGAGTCCTGCCAGGAAGGCAAACTTTGGCCTTTATCCCAGATTGCTCCTTTGTCTCTGGGCTAGTGCCATCTACTTTGTTCTAGTCTGGTAAGTAGATCCAATGTTGCATGGTGGTTAAGATCATGGGCTGTGGCATCAGATTGAATGGGTTTGCATCCTATAACCCTAAATTACTAACTGAGCAAGCTTAATAATGCTGCATAATTATCTCCCTGAGTCTCAGCATTCTCATTCGGAAAGTGGGCAAATCAGTAGAAGTATTTACCTCACTTATAGGATTGTTATTAGGATTAAATAAATACATGAAATGTGTACAATGTCTAGCTCACAGCAAACTCCGGAAGGGCTAGCTTTGATTGTCACACAGATGAGCTATACTCAAATTCTGTTTTTGTTTCAATTTTACTTTAATAGACTCAAGTTCCCACCGTGCTAAGTAAGCATTATGGAAACCCTTATCAGCTATTAGAACAAAAGCTAAGCTACCTCATCCGGGTCATCATGGATGTAACTAACCAGGCCTCTTCCTTGTTGAGCTGCAATGTGACACCATGAAAAGAGCACTGGACTTGAAGTCAAAAGACTTCAAGTTTTGGCCCTACCACTTACCAGCATTGTGACACAGATAAATTCCCGCTACTTCTCCACTAGAATGAAAGCTCCTAGAGGGGAGAGACAATATATAAATGTGTTCATCCAGCCCCAGCACAGTGATTTGAAACTAGTAGGGGCTTGACAATGACTTATTAAATAAATTAAATAAATCAATACGTCTGAATCCCAATTTACGTATGCATTCAAGGGGATGATCATAGTTACCCTGCCTCCCTGTCAAGGTTATTTAAAGAGTGAGCAGTGGCTCCTGTAGTAACCTCTCTTTTCCTTCCCTAGCATTTATCCCACTTAAATGTGACTGCCTTTTTATGTTGGCTTCCTCTGCCTAATAGAATGTCTCCCATGATTTCTCTCCTCCTTCTTCTCCCTTCTAGTTTAATACCTATTCACCCATCAGTTCTCAGTTCTAAAGGCCCTTTCTCTCCTCAGAGCTTCTCCTGCCATTATAGTTTTTCCCACATCTCCTCCATGGAACTTAAATTATGTTACATTTGTATGGTTGTTTCATTCTTCCTACTAGACTATAAAGACTGTCAGGGCAGGGCCCATGCCTACCTTGCTCACCACTCTATTTTTGTGCCTTGGCCATTTACTAATCTACATTTGCTAACCTTGGCCATTTGCTAACCTACATCAATAATGATACACCATTGAGTTGTATCAGTCCATTCCAATGCTCTTGGGAATATCACTTTGCAAGTCCTATTATTTATCAGGAAAAATGCGCTATAAAATATTCTCAGATACTGAAATTGAGAAAGCCAGAACTCCACCTCAGTCTTTGTGAGCACCCATCTGTTTCATTATGATCCCAAGAGACTAACTTCCTTGTCCTTGGACTCTCACTATCTCTTCTACTTCTAGGATTTGAACCCCCAGCCACCTATATCTACAGCTTAGCATGGAACCTGGCTTAGTGCTCTACTGTTGGGTCCTCTAAGACCCACGCTCACCAGGTCTTTATCTGTGATGGTGATTCTCAGGCTCCCTAAGGTTGGCAGCTGACATTTAGCACTCCTTTTGGCTTATCAAGAGTGGTGGGGAGGGGGTGGAGGTGAGGAGAGAGAAGAGGTGTTATCTTTGCTTGCTTCCGAAGTTACTGCCATTTTTCCTTCTTCTTCTTGCTTCTACCTGCTCATAAGACCAAGACAAAGAAGTCTTGGTACCATAAAAGTCATGCTACCTGCTACCATAAAAGTCATGAGTCAGCACCCTTTAAAAGATCTTCCTGCTGAATCTCTACAACCTTCCTGCAGTTCAGTATTATTATCATGCCTACAATCCAAATGAAGAAACTCTATCGTCAACCATTCTGCTAGCAGCAATCTCATGAATGCCATCATTCTTCTGATATCTTTGTCCACAAGAAGTCCTTAGTGCAATATAAATATGATGCATGACACTGTAATTATTTTTGCTGTCTTCCATGGGCATTAGAATCATTCATCCAACTAATATTTTTTGAGCACCAACCATGTCCATGTGCTCAGCACTGTCAGACACAGAGCTCCAGGAATGGGAGTGGGAACAGAAAGACAGGTGAAAACAAGTATCACAGTATCGTGAGTGCTCTAATGGTGGATACAAAGTATGTCTGTTGGTGCAGAAGCGAGCAGGATAATCCAGAGTTGGGGTGTAGGGGGAGAGAAAAGGCCTTCTTTGCTGAACTACAGAAGAGAATGGCCAAATCCAAACAGGCTAATAACACAAAGCATTTCTTCCCTCTGCAAAATATTTATGTAATCAACACATGTCTGTTGCATACCAACTCTATGCCAAGCACAGTGATGTGCACTAGAGATACAAAAGGAAATAAGGCAAACATGGTCCCTACTCTTAGATGGGAATTTGGACCAGATGTACTAAAAAGACCTCCCAGCAAGAATATTTGATTGTTTTTCCTTTCAAGCAAATAAAAATCCTTTGATTTGGTGTCACCATGACAAACCCCAAGGGTAACAACAGGCAATCTGTCCAAGATAAAAACATCTCCTCAGAATCTTAGAAAATGAAAACCCATCAAATCTCCCTGGTGTCTTAGAGAAGACAACACAGGTGGCTTTCACAACCCATCCCATAGCCTGGCTCTCTTGAAATGGCCCATAAAAGAAATGACAAATAACTCTAAGCAGCAGGCATGGAGAGAGCTCCATGAAAAATCATTCTCATTCATATGCCAGAGCAAAGAGTTATTACGGTGGCATCCTTGTTTGGAACTGTATATCAAGGCTAGAACAGAGAAAAGTCTGCCATGAAAAGGAGGCAATGAGCACTACTGAGCCAGAAATTGGGCTTTGGGAGCTCAGAATGGAGAGAGAGGCTAGATGTTAGTGTATATTGGAAACCCATTCATTTTAACATGAGAGGAATATGTTACCCAACCTCTCCCTTTTGAACTTTTTTTTTTTTTTTTTTTTTGAGATGGAGTCTTACTCTATCGCCCAGGCTGGAGTTCAGTGGTACAGTCTCAGCTCACTGCAACCTCCACCTCCCGGGTTCAAGCGATTCTCCTGCCTCACCCTCCCAAGTAGCTGGGATTACAGGCACCTGCCACCACACCCAGCTAATTTTTGTATTTTTGGTAGAGATATGGTTTCACCATGTTGGCGAGGCTGGTCTCAAACTCCTGACCTCAGGTGATCCACCTGCCTCAGCCTCCCAAAGTGCTAGGATTACAGGTGTGAGCCACCACGCCCGGCCTGAACTTTTTCTATGTAGATACTTGAGCACTGTGAGGGTTTGACATCATTCCATGACTCTTTCATTCTACAAATATTTTTGTAGTACCTGTTATGTGGCAAGTACAGTGCCAAGTTACATATAAGATAGTGATAGTGCTTCTCTTTCCTTGAGATATATGAATCACTGGTGTCATTATTAACACTAACCCTCTCCATTTTGTACCAAGTTGCACACACTAACAGCAATGGCAACAGCAATAATACCAATGACAAAAAAAATAGGTCTTTCTCTTTGCCAGGTATTGAGTATTGTACATACATTAATTCATTTATTCCCCATAATAACCTTATGAGGAAGGTACTATTATTATTCTCATTTTACTGATAATTAAAGTACGGAGAGCTTAAGCCACTTGAAGAAGTTTTAGCATTCTTTTTGCTTACTTACTCAGTCTGGTGTTGAAATACACCATTCCAGGAACGCTTTCAGTACCCTTACCATGTGCCAAACTAAGATACACTATGCTAGCCTTTACTAAGGTTCAGTAGCCTCTCACTTATTAACCAATCAATTGGGCTTTGGGATCAACTCACAAATACTGAGCATAAAACAACTTCCTAGGTCCATTCTAAGGTCCTAAGGAGAGATCCTTCAACGAATATATGTTTCTGTGATTGGTATTATTGCTGTTGTCATTTCTGTTAACGTGTGCAACTTGATACAAAATGGAGAGGCATGTGTTAGCTGGAGCTGCTATAATAAAATTCCATAGACTGAGTGGCTTAAAAAAAAATTTGTGGCTGGGAGTGGTGGCTCACGCCTGTAATCCCAGCACTTTGGGAGGCAGAGATGAGCAGATCATGAGGTCAGGAGATCGAGACCATCGTGGCTAACACGGTGAAACCTTGTCTCTACTAAAAATACAAACAATTAGCCGGGCGTGGTGGCGGGCACCTGTAGTCCCAGCTACTCCAGAGGCTGAGGCAGGAGAATGGCGTGAACTTGGGAGGCGGAGCTTGCAGTTTTGGGATTCAGACTGACTCTGCTTGCTCCTCAGCTTGCAGATGGCCTATTGTGAGATCTTTTGATCGTGTAAGTTAATACTTAAACTCCTCTCTATATATATATGTGTGTGTGTGTGTGTGTGTGTGTGTCTCCTACTAGTTCTGTCCCTCTAAAAGAACCCTGACTAATACAGTCTATAACAGGGAAATAAGAGTTGATGTCCAAGTCTTATCTTCCCATCTAGAGTGCAAGCACTTTTAGGGCAGAGATTATTACCCAAATATGTGGTAGTTATACAGTGCTGAATTCATACAATAACTGAGTCTAAACCTCAGTTTCACCACCTACAAACCATGTGTCCTTGGGAAAGTTACTCAACCCCTCTGAACCTTATAAAATGGGCAAATTGATAACACTGAATGGTAGGGATTAAGATATGTTATTGATGTAAAATATTAAGTACAGTGTCTGACACAAAGCAAACAATTCATACTAGCAATACATATATGTATATCACAAGAAGCAGAGAAAGATTAAGTAGGGAATTAGTGGTACAGAGGGTAAAGTGCTACAGAAGGTCAGCAGAGACAAGTAATATACAGACAAGATCTGTATAAACTGCAGGTGTCAGTGAAGGTTTTTTGCAGGAGGTAAATGCTAAAGGATTCTTAACAATAAGTGAAGCAGAGGAGGCAGAGTGTTTCAGATGGGGAAACAACTTGAGCTAACATAGAGGTCTGGGGGTGGGAATGAGTAGAAGCCTCCAAAGGAGTGACCAGGGATCAGGCTGCCAAGAATAGCTGGTGCTTAGTAGGGAGCCTCTAGTTATAAGTTTGGCTGATTTAGATGAGCCCTTGAATGCCAGGAAGAGGAGATGGGGGCTCATATATAGTGGGTTCTAGAGAACCTAGTTGATAATTCAAGGGGAGCATATATGGGTGGTAGACATACTTAGCTACATGAATGTTTGTCTCCTCTAAGGTTTAAAGTGCCCTAAGAATGCATCCATCCAATATTTAGTGAGTACCCACCAAGACCCAGGAATACATAGATACATGTGTGGAGGAAGCAAAGGGGGGTGGGCAAAAAAGGGAGGGAGTGAGGGAGAGAGAGAGAGAGAGAGGAAGATGAAGGTGATGTTGTAAGAAGCTACAGAGCACACTACAAAAGGCAGCTACCGAGGCAGCTCGAAAAATCCATGCAACATTTGAAGCACGGGGATTAGAAGAGAAAGGGGACAATTAAGAGACTCCCAGGGATATGAGAAGGACCTCAGAGGTAATTGAGAAGGCTGAAAAGGTCAGATGGTGTGAGTGACTGGCTTTGCCCTGGTGACATCTATCTTCCCTTCACCCTGTCCCCACACCCAGATCCTTTGCTTTTTGAGATATCCTTCTCACTCCATTTTGGCCATTTGCCTCATAGCAAATTGATACACGAGGCTTGTCCTTGTGCTTATAATTTTTCCACCTTATGTTGAAGTGGTGCCTTGGAGATTACAAGGTACCCTCACATTTATTTATTATCTATCAAAATCCTCACAGCTCTCTTGTCAGGTGGGCTGGGAAGGGATTACCACCCCTATTTTAAAGATAGGGAAGCTGATGCCTAGAGAGATGAAATGACTTGCCCAAGAGTCACCTAATAAATGACAAGTCAGGTATGACCACTCAGATGCTTCCTTCACCCTGCTATGCTGCCTCCTGCAAGGAGTTGAGCTTTTTGTCCGAGAATGATTTCATGTCATCAATCACTTAAGGGTAAGGAAAAAAAAAACAGGTCTTAGAGAAAAGCTTCACCTGAGGCCTATATTGGTAACACTTCACTAGGTGGATAACTTGAAATAGGTCTGAGTTACTCGTGCAACCTGTAAGGTGAGCCACCTTGCATAATGCCCAGCATAGACACCGAGATATTGCTCAAAAATAGGAGCTATTATGGGTAAACAGACTCACAATGGTAATGCTGACTCCAGCCTGTCCACAAAATGCTCCTCGATGCACTAATCAGAGCCATGATCTGAAAGAGCCAAGCAGAGAGCTCATATTTTTCTATTCATGATGCTTACATTCATTATTATTGGGATAATACAGGTCTACCATACCTTATGAGGTTATTAGTAATTCCAAACTCCAAAAAGTTCTACATAGAAAAGACATATTTCTGTGTTATTATATGAGCTGAATGGATTTATTGGGCAGCAAAATTTTATCTGAACTGCCATGAGGAAACTTACTGTCTTTATTAATCCAACTTTTTTACCATTCTAATACACACAAATGTTCTCTATTTCAAAATGCCCCAGTCTCGGGGGATTTGGAGGAAACACTAAAGGACCTGTAGTATCTTCTCTGCTTACCTTATACAATTATTCTGAGGAGAAAATTTAAATTAATGTGTATGTCCCAGGAGTTCATAGGAAAAAAGGCACTATGAAAATCAAAGTGATTTCCATATAATTTCAAATTACAGCTATAGGGATAAGCTTGTATTATAACAGTGCCAATCTAAGTGGTTGCAATTTTTGTGGGATCATTGGAAAATAAAAGAGCAAAATTTCAATGCACCACCCACTAAGGCTGGTGAGCCACTGGTGCAGGAGATATTTTGTAAAAGTGATCCAGCAGGTTTAGCCTGAACTGTGTATTTCACTTCCCAATACAAGGGCTCAAGTTGCTGTTGTAGATTCTCCATCAGAGTCAGGGTATGGATGCGTGTCTGAAGTTGGTTCCGTTGTGGTGCCCTTGTCCTCGAAATTCTATTTTCTGTGGCATAGAAGCTTCTTCCTATTTTCACATATTTGATTTGGAAGAACCTTCTTCCACGCCCTTCTGACTAATCCCCAGATTCAATGCTTCACTAAAAAAATAAAAATAAAAAAAAAGATAGCAAGTAGCCAGGCATGGTGGCTCCAAGCCAAATGTCCAACAATGATAGACCAGATTAAGAAAATGTGGCACATATACACCATGGAATACTATGCAGCCATAAACAATGATGAGTTCATGTCCTTTGCAGGGACATGGATGAAGCTGGAAACCATCATTCTCAGCAAACTATCGCAAGGACAAAAAACCAAACACCGCATGTTCTCACTCATAGGTGGGAATTGAACAGTGAGAACACCTGGACACAGGAAGGGGAACATCACACACAGGGGCCTGTTGTGGGGTGGGGGGAGAGGGGAGGGATAGCATTAGGAGATATACCTAATGTAAATGACGAGTTAATGGGTGCGGCACACCAACATGGCACATGTATACGTATGTAACAAACCTGCACGTTGTGCACATGTACCCTAGAACTTAAAGTATAATAAAAAAAGAAAGTTAAAAAAATAAAAATAAAGCACTTGTAAGTGCTCAATAATAAAAAAAAATTTCAAAAAATAAAACCAAATAAATGAAACCACCTTTTGCCAATTTGATATATAGAAGCTTCTTTTTTTATTATACTTTAAGTTTTAGGGTACATGTGCACAACATGCAGGTTTGTTACATATGTATACATATGCCGTGTTGGTGTGCTGCATGTTGATTATTAGAGAAGAATGTTGAGCATTTTCTCATAGATTTATTGGATATTAGTAGGTTATATTTTGTAAATTTACTCATTAAGTCCTTTGAGACTAGGGTCATATTTAAAATGAGATTCTAGATATTTCAAATAAGAAGAAATAAAGTTTCCTTATTCTTCCCTATATCTATCCTAAAAACCTCTTTCCAATATCCAAACCTACTTTCCCTTGTTCTGTTCTTAATGGGGATAGCTGGCTTTCTCTATGCCTTTAGATATATAAAGATCTTAATTAGTTTAGCCCTCAGCATCCTCTTCCTTAGAAAGATCCTTTAGTGTAATGGCTCTCAGTCTTTAATGCACATAATAATTTGGCATGCTTCTTAAAATTCAGATTCCTTTATCTCATTCCCGGAGATTTTGATTTAGTAATATTTGTGTGGGACCCAGAAAGTGCATTTTAACAAGCATACCAGGTAATTCTGATGTAGGTAATGTAGAGACCATACTTGGAGAAGCACTGCTTTAGCCATTCATCATAGACCTTTAGTAACTAGAAATTTCGTAGGAACTCTCCTGTGCCTGCTTCACCAGTTTCCTCTTCAGTGTTTTTTTCCAGGGAACTTTGGCATTTAGGCCTGGATAATTTCTTGTTGTATGGGACATCTCACTCAATGCAGAGCATTTCACAACTCTATCACCTGGCCACGAAATGCCAATACTTCCCTTCAGTCAGTACAACAACCCAAAAACACTCCCAGAACTTTGCCAAATATTCCCTATAAGGGTAATACTGCCCCTGGGTAAGAATCACCACCACAGACATTTTGGCTCAAATTGTAAGGGCACCTCTGACCAGTGCTGAGACTCCCAAGAGAAAGTCACTCTGTGTGTGTGCATGTGTGTCTATGTTTAACCCAATATCATGTTTCTTTTTACTTTTTTTTTTAGTTGGGTCTCACTCTGTCACCCATGCTGGCACACAGTAGTGCAATCATGGCTCACTGCAGCCTCAAACTCCCAGGCTCAAGTAACTCTCCTGCCTCAGCTTCCTGAGTAGCTAGGACCACAGGTATATGCCACCATGTCCGCCTAATTAAAAAAAAAAAAAATTGTAGAGAAAGAGTCTCGCTACATTGCTTAGGCTGGTCTTGAACTCCTGGCCACAAGTAATCCTTTTGGTTCAGCCTCCCAAAGTACTGGGACTACAGGTGTAAGCCACCACATCTGGTCCATGTTGTTGGTTCCCCACCTCCGCCCCACCTCCATACGACCTCAGACCTACTTGTTACCCTTCAGCAAAGATTAATACACTTGGCACACACAAGATGGTAGAAGTAGAGCAGAGAGGGAATGAAAAGTACACATCTGTCTCTTTCGGTCTCTAGACAGCAGTCACCATTCAAGTATAATGGAGGAACAATAAGGAGTTTGAAAGCTACACAATGACATAATTAGTGCTCATATTCCTCTCACATAATAAAGTCCTTGCTATACTTTTCGCCAAACCTGTCATCCTATGTCCAGGTTGACTCTGGTTTTAGGCAATCAGGTGGCTGCTGGCATTGGAGGCTAAGGTACATGGAGTATGCTTCCTTGGACTGCCCATTACACAAGAGCAGAGATGGGCAGAGCAAGACAGTGGGTATACATTGGGCAGCTCTTGGCAGCCAGAGGGCAATTTGTGTGGAAGTATATGGGCATTTTGGTCACTATGAGTTTCAGTGACTCCTGGGCTTTCTTTCTCTTCCTTCCTGATAGTGAAGCAACAGTTAGGATGGCTTGCCATGAAAATGTCTCTGCATTAGTAGTTGATCATCTGAGATTAAGATGAAAGAATCAATTTCTGCCACAGTCTATGGAATGAAATGGTCCAGCTAGCATGACTGTCAGCTTCTTGGATTTATTTTATTTTTTATATTAAGTGGGATGGAGGAGACAGGTTCAAGAAGTGATTCTACTAGGGATATCTTCTGGTCAATAACCAACAATGCAAGACCAAGGGCTACTCAAAACGCCAAGTAGGAAACTTGCCATGGAGCTGAGAGTTACTATGCAGGGCTATGTAGTATAGGCCACTGGGGTGCGGCAGACCTTATTGCTGCTCCCACCACTTAAGCAACCACTGTGGGGATGGACATTTCTGTCCTCTGATTGATGGCCAAAGGAAAAAGAAACATAGCATCCAGGATGAAAAAGTCATTTTTGAGAGTTCCAAAGAAAAGACTACAGAGCAACAGTGACTCAATAAGAATTTCTGGGCAGCAATATCAACAGGGGATCTATTCATGCATTTTGGTGGCAAGGATGATTAGTGAGTTCCTCTCTCCAGAGTTTTTGCCAGTCCATTGACTGGCTGCATGACCTCTTGGCAGCAAAAAACACGAATAATCACTTGTTTCTTATTCCAACTGCCCACTTCCTCAGCTTCCAAGGTGCATTTTCTGTCTTGCCTCTGAAATGGCCCCAACATGTACATGCTACACGTCCAGACTGGGAATGTGAAACACCTGATTTGGCTCTGTAAATATACCTGATACTTTTCTTGGGCTCCCTTACTTGACAACCTATTTTTTCCAGCTTTATTGATGTATACTTGACAAATAAAACCGGATATATTCAAGGTGTACAACTTGATGATTTGATATATGTATACATGGTATAATTATTACACCAATCAAATCAGCACATCCATCACCATCCACAGTTACCATGTATGTGTGTGTTGGGAGGAAGGGTGAGGACACTTTTATCTGATGGGTTAATATCTAAAATGTATAGGGAATTCATACAAACAAAAAAGGAAACCCCAAATAATCTAATTAAAAAATGGGCAAAGGATTCAAATAGATATTTTTCCAAAGGAGACATAAAATTAGCCAATAAGTATATGAGAAGGTATTCAACAAATCAAAACCATAATGAGGTAATCACCTCATATCTGTTAGGATGGTCATTATCACATAGATAAGAGATTTGTACAGTGTTAGTGGGAATGTACATTGGTACAGCCATAATGAAAAACAGTATGGAGGTGCCTGAAAAACTAAAAATAGTACTACCATATGATCCAGCAATTTCACATGGGTATATATCCAAAGAAAATAAAATTAGTATGTTGAAAAGATATCTTCAGTCCCAAGTTCATTGCAGTTTCATTCACAATAGGCAAGATAAGGAGTCAATGAATGTCCATCAATGGATGAATAGATGAAGAAAATGTGACATATATACACAGTGGAATACTATTCAGCCATAAAATATAAGGAAATTTTATCACATGCTACAACATTCATGAACCTGAAAAACTTATGCTAAATGAAATAAGCCAGGCACACAAGGTCAAATACTGCATGATATCACATACATGTGAAATTTAAAAATGTTGACCTCATAGAAATGGAGAGAAGAATTATCAGAGGCTGGGGATGGAAGAAGGTCTTGAACTCCTGGGCTCAAAGGGTACAAAGATTAAAGGGTACAGCATTTCAATGAGGAGGAATACGTTTGTGAGATCTGTTGCACAGCATGCTGACTATAATAACAATGTAGTGTACTTTTCACAATTGCTAATAGTAAATTTCAAATATTCTCACTATAAAAATGGTAAGTATATGAGATGACGGATATGTTAATTAGCTTGATTAATCATTCCACAATTTGTGTGTGTGTATATATATATTATTTATACCTCAAAACGTCACATTGTACCCCATAAATATGTACCAATACTACTTGTCAATGTAAAATAAAAGTTAAAAAATATACTTGAGATAAATACTATGATAGGGGAATTAAATATCAATAGCTCAGTACACAATAATGAGTCATAAATCATTTTCACCTATACTTTTCTTTCACCAATCAGTCTCTATTCTAGCCTCTCACTTTCCTAATCCATCCTGCACATGGCCGCCAAATTAATCTTCATAAAACATTGATTTCATCATCTAAGTCTCCTCTCTAACCATTCAATGGCTCCCTACTTCCTATAAGATATACCCAAACTCCTCACCCTATCCTTCATAAGATAGCATACGTACAAATACACAGGCTTTGGAGTTAGGCAGACTTGAGCTTGAATCTTGACTGTGCTTTTAGCTATGTTAACTTAAGCAGGATGCCTAACTTCTCTAAACATCAGTGTCCTTGTTTGTTAAATGGGAAAATAATTGCCCTTCGACATCTGACACTTTTACATGCCATTCCTCCTTCCTGGAATGCCTTCCTCAACCTTACCTGTGCCACTCTGTCTGAATGTGCCCTACCTATCCCTCAGAACACCGCTGCAGTAGCTATAGCATATTAGACAGAAAAGTAATGAGATCATGTAGATGATGGCAGATGATGGTGAGCATCTAAATCCCAGATCCAGTCTAAAGTTCTGGGGGTGGGAACGGGGGACGTGTAGTATGTACATGTTGGGGCCATTTCAGAGGAAAGACAGAAAATGCACCTTGAGACAGGGTCTGGCTCTGTCACCTAGGCTGGGGTGCAGTGGTATGATCTTGGCTATCTGCAACCTCCGCCTCCCAGGCTCAAGCCATTCTTCCACCTCAGCCTCCAGAGTAGCTGGGACTACAGGTGCACACTACCATGCCCAGCTAATTTTTGTATTTTTTGTAGAGATGGGGTTTCGCCATGTTGCCCAGGCTGGTCTCCAATTCCTGGGCTCAAGTGATCTGCCTGCCTTGGCCTCCGAAAGTGCTGGGATTACAGAGGTGAGCCTCCACGCCCAGCTTATTTTCAGTTTTTTTTTCTTTATTCAAGGCTAAGTCTGTTGCTGCTTTGGCTTGCATATTGGAAGGGCTTGGGACTCCATTCCGCCTTGCTTGGCTAAGTGAATATGGATCTCAGGCTTGGAATGGTTCACATTCTGTTGATCACTAACTGCTGTGAACAATTATGTGAGCAAGTTCTAAGGCCACATGACATCAGGTAGAGCTGTTGAGAATCTAAAAGAAAAACCTACCAGTGAAGCATCAGGAAGCAGAGCCAGCCACAGCAGATGCTACACACTTGTCACATCTCTGTCTGCTGGGCCAGCACTATTTCCATCGTGTTGGATCTGGAAGACTTTAAGGGTCCGTCTGAGGCTGGGCACACTTGCTGATTAAGCTGACCACAGCAGGCACAGAACCAAAGAGTTCACACCACCAAACTACTATGAGGTTGATGAGTCTCAGCCCTCACACCACATCTAGGGCTTGCATGATCAGCCATGGCAATTTGTCATAAGAATGCACTTCACAGCCAGGGCACTGGTCCAGATTTAGATCTGAACCAGAATTATTATCTCTGTGATAAAGGAACCCAAAAGCCCATGACTTTGTTTTATCTTGATGAGGTCAAATATTCACAGGACCCTCACAAACACCTGATGGATCAGGGAACACCCTCTCAGGCTTTCAGTAGCACTGCTGACAAATAACACCACATGTACAGAGCTTAGACAGAACATCAGCTGCCTCTGAAGTTAAATCCCACTTGCCTAAATAAATGCCATGGGATCTTTCTCCCACTACAAGAGGCATATTTGTTCTTCTATTTAAAAATGCATCCTCTGACACTAACAACAACAATGCAAATTATGATTTCCTAGTAGAGCTGCAAACAAGCAGGAGAAAGGGAGGGGGTATGAACAGCATTTCATTGCACACCCTTTAACTACCAAAAATACATGAGCTGTTTGAGCGCAAGCACTACCTGTATTATTTACTTATGCGTCATCGGTGACTAGTACAGGGTCAAAGCTAAAAGTAGTTGGTTCATAAATATTTCTTGAACATCTAGCGGGCGCCAGGCCAGGCAATTTACCACACGCTAAGTAGACGCTTGGTATATGTGGATTCAATGGATGCTTTTGTCTCATTTCCTTCTACTCAGTCACTGAGGCAAACATGTAAGTGCAAGGACCATGAAAGGCCCAGCACCCATTTTATGCCCCAGTTCTTTGAAAAAGAAACACAAAGAATTATTTCACCTTCAGTCAATGTGTCTAGACTCCCTTTTTTCCCTCTGTGTCCTTTTACTATTTTGAAGCATTCATAGATTTTTTTTCATAGAAGGTTTAAATAATATTGAGAGGTGATTAAATGCCCCAAGTTTGCTGGGAAGGGGGAGATTCGTGAGAGGGAGAGGATAAAAAAGAGAATCATTTCTTTTAACAGTTCATAAAATATCAGAGCAATTTTATAGATGGAAAGGAGAGAATTTGCGTCATCTGCCTTTCCTGTGCAATTGGCAGTTTGAGGGAGAAATAATTGACAAAAGCTCTTTGGTGATTTATTGTTGCCTCCCTTCGCTTCTCTCCTATTCTCTCTTCTATGCCCGTATCAAAGGCTCAGAAGGAGGTTGTCACACTAAAATGCTTGGAACATCTTTCACTGAGGAAAAATCTTTCTGGTGTTTACTTTCACACTGGTGGGATTGGTCTCCCCTCCCTGCTCCATCACGATTCCAGCCGTCAAGTCCATGGAATTAGAAACCAGATTCAATGCTCTGTCTCTCATGTTTTCTCAGGTTCTCTAGCTTTTATTTAGTTTTTTATTCAAGGCTAAGTCAGTTGCTGCTTTGGCTTGCATATTGGAAAGACTCAGATGAGAAAAAAAGCTTGTGTTTTTTTGAGGGGTTGGGTTATAAAAACATGGAGAAACTAAACAGTTGCTGGCTGTAGGCTAAGGTTGATATGCATGAGTAGGAGAAACATGGGGAAATGGAAGCTTGTATTTAAATACAAATTTCAATGTCATGGTTGTTAAGCCAATTACAATCCCCCTGTCATGTGCAGCATAGCACCCTGTCCAGACTATACCCTGCACTCATATCCCATGGAGCATCCTTCCAGGTGCTGGGTAAGGTCACTTTATCATCCCTTTCCTTAGCACAAAAAGCCAGCCATATCAGCACAATTCTCTCCATTTCTTGGGGAGAATGCTTGCCAAAGTTGACATTCTTGAAATGCTTGCAAGATTTCATGAGAAACTGAGGCTGCTTGGTCCACGATACACATGCCCAGAAAAGCTTTCTGGATCTCAAACCAGGAAGCTGCCAGAATTAGAGAAAGAAGTTTCAAAACTATGTACATGATGGGCCAAGACAAGAATGAACTGAATGATACCAGCTCAGGATGCCCTCCATCTTGGATTTCTCCAAAAAAGAACCTTCTATGCAGTGTATTTACCCCAAAAAGAATATTTTTAGCTTTTCTTAAGGTAATTAATACATGGATAACTAGTTCCCACCACCCTCAGGAAATTGCCTGCAATTTAGAAGCATGAAGCAGACAACTAGCTAGTCCAGCTCCCGAAGTGAGGTCACTCATTTTTGGTCAGAAAATTAGAAATAGCACAATTATGTACGTATATGAATATGTAAGTGTCTATGCACGTGAGTATATGTGCATATGCCCTGGGTTTATTCTCATGAAAGGAGCTCAGTTTTGGAGATAAAAAAAAAATGGGAGGAGAGAAAAGGAAGGAGAATTAAAGCTATAAATGATGAGATGTCTTATCAGGCCTGGTATGTCAGTCAGGTTCTTTTTACTAATTGAAAATGTAATGTGACTCAAGAGCACCAGTCAATATTTTGAGGCTCCCACTGGACTCTCAGCTGCATTTACATACCATAAGCTGACCATGTCACTTACTAATGTCTAAAACTCCACTAACTCAGGGATCCACACAGGATCATGTCCAAACTCCTCAACAAACCATTCTTACACAGCATCTCCATTCTCACCCTTCCATCCCTCCAAACTGCAACTCTTTATACTCATCCTTCCACCTCTGTTCCTTCTCTTAATCTTCTCCATCTCAATAAAAGGTACTATCCAGGAACACAGTACAGAGAATCTGGGTTTCTCTCCTTCCCACACACCCTCAGTTCCAATCCACCAGCAGTTCCCATGAGCTCTATGTCAAAACTAGGTCCCAAATCTGATCACTCTCATTATCCTCACAGCCACAACCCTAGTCCAAGATACCACTACTCCTCTGCTAGATTCTAATAGCTTCCCAATGTATCTCCCCTTCTGCATTTTTGGCCCCTTCTACTCAATTATTCACATAATCATCAGAGCAAGCCTTTAAAAACTGAAATCTGATTGTGTTGCCTCTCACTTAATGGCTTCCCATGTCACGTAGAAGAAAACCCAAACCCTTTGGCATGGTCTACAAGGCTTTATATGACGTTACCCCTGGCCACCTCCCTGGCCTTATCTCCTCTGACTCTTCCCCTAGTTCACTGCTTTTTTCTGCCCTTTGAACATAATCAACACGTCCCTGCTGTACAGGCTTTGCAATTCCTCTGCCCTTGGCCTGGATCACTCATTAACCTCTTTCCTTGATGAGGCTAGCTAGCCCCTTCTTATCATTTGGGTCTCATTCTTAATACCAACTCAACCCCACCTTAAGTAAAGAAGTGCTCTCCAATTATTCCCTGTCCACTCACCTTGCTGTGTTTCTTTAGAACATTGATGACTTTTAGACATTAGGTGTATATTGGCTTCCACATTTATTCTGTCTCCTCACTTTGGCACATAAGATACACATGAATAGGGATGTGCTCTGTGCACTGCTGTATCCTCAGCATATTTTCTGGCACATAATCAGTAAGTATGTGCTAAAAGGCATGCTAGAACTGCTTTTGTTTTTTTAAGTTGGTTATTCCTCTTTCCAGTTTCAGAATTTAGCATCTGGACTGATACGTATTTATGAAATGATGAAGCGCAAGGTGGGACTGTTTGCTGGAACTTTACCCAAGCCTGGTAGTTCTGTCACAGACCCTAAGCCCGTAGGTCCTGCATCTCTTTGTAATCATCAGGAAACTTGCATGGGAAAGTAGGGAGCTCAGTGTGTTGAGGGCACAAGTGCCTGTGCAAGAGGCCAGGGCAGAGGATTACCTATTCCTTTGATGTTTATAGCATTCCACTTGACAGGAGCTATTGATATGGTCGTCCCCAGGCACCTAGACTCTCTTGAATCTCCGAGCCTTTGGATATAAAGTGTTTCCTTTCTCTCTTCCATGATTTATCCCCCTGGCAAACTTGTATTAATGGACTTCTCATCAGCACCAAATGGAGTAGTATTTTTAAAGTACTGAGGTTGTTGGTGGGGACTGAGATATCTCCATCCAGCTAACCCATCATTAAACCAGTGAAAGTGAAATTTCAATCTCAGAAAAAATAAAACTGAGAGAGTTCATTGCTTATAAAAACTTCACTAAAAGGATACACTGCAGTTTGAACAAAAGGCATGGAGTAGGATGTAAGAAAAAAATGACAAGCAAAGAAGTTGCTAGTGAATTTAAATAAACACTAACTGTAAATATTAAAAGAAATAATGGCTAATGGAGGAATTGTGAAAGTAAAGTAGAACTAAATACTGATAGACAATAATTTGGTATGTAGTAATTGGGAGATCAAAGTTAAAACACTCTTAAGTTCCTTACATGTATTGGGAGGAGAATAGAGAAACTGAATAGTTTTAGATTTGTGAAGCTAATCATACTTCCTAACATTTTAAGAAAAACCAGTAAAATAACAGAAAGGGAAAGGTTGATTATGGTTCTGAGTGTTTGACTGGTAATGCAGAAATCTACTTTCCAGTCTTTTAGCCTGTTGAGTTGCAGATTTAAGTATGTCAGATATTTCTGTTAGACTGCTAGAGCAAAGCACTCAACACAGGTTATTTTGATGGTTATAGCAAGGGATAAATGTTGCACCCATTTTGTATAATACAGAAATGTTCTTAATGTGGCCTATAAGCTTGAAAACAAAGTGAGGGTATATTTCACTTATTTGAGTAATTCAATCTTGTTCTCATATGATCTCCTTGTTCTCTGAAGGAAACCATCCCTCCTTTTCTAATAGTTTGATCACCCCTTAACGTTTTCCTTTCCACAGATACTCTCACAGTCTCATTTTAACTAATAATTTTAACATTCTCTCCATCAACTTTTTAGCTATTTTGGGGGTAGGAACAAAATCTAAATTGGATTTTACTTCCTCATTTTTTTCTATCACTGTGATAACAACAAGTAGGAAGGATAAAAGAGGAAGAATACAAAATCATATTGATTAAAACTCTGCAAAGAAGACTCTTGGTAGGAATATTTAAATACCAAAAAATACATTTATTTGGGTAATGGGTTTTTGAAATCTATGAAGGAAGTCTATATATATTTGCTAATGGCCTCTCTTTAATACAAATTATATGCAGCATCACCTAAATGCCTAAGTAAAACCACAAAATCATGTATAAGTGCCTTTAAGGAACCCATTACCACATTTGACTAAATATTCTTAGTTTTAAATAAAGATCAATTTCATAGAAGCTGAGATTAGCTATTGTTTTAGAGCACGGTGAAAAGAACAAGGAGAAAAAAAGATCCAAAGTTTAAAAGCCGGTTGACAATTAAAAATAAAAAAAATCATACTAATTACCAGATTTTGTCCATCATCAAAGCACAAGCTTGATGATTCTTCCTTGCACACAAACTTCTAGGACATCAATAAAAAGTGGATTTCTAAATTCCCATTACTGAATATGCCAACAATCAAATTTTAAGGTTGATATACTACTGGATAAATGTTATTGTAGAAAGGAAGACAAGAAAACTGACAAGTCTATAAAAATATAAAATGGCAAAATGAGTAGGAACCAATAAAACTATACTCCATCAGCTGAAAGCAATCAATCTGGTCCAGGAAAATGATTTCTTATGGCATCGAGATGTCTACAACTGTTTAACAGGGCATAACCCAGCACCCTCCCCAAGCATCTCTACCACATTGCAGGTCAGGCTGAGAATGAGTTTTTCTCGAGTATTCAAAGCATCTTATTTTCACTGGTGGTTGGTATTTTTGTTTCTCAAAACATAAAGGAGTGGTTTAAGTGGACCTTAGGCTGCATCATGATCACTGTTCCTTCCAAATAAGAAGTCTCCAAACCCCAAACAAGTAGATTAAATGGACACAACTACCATTACATTTGAGACAAACTTTTCCCAAATACCAACCTCATTTCTAGCTCCATACCCATGATCTTGCTTTCCACTTATCTAAGATGCCTTCCCAGGCCTCTATGCCCATCTTAGTTCTATTATAGTAGAGTCCAGGTGTCTGCTCCCTCTATTAAAACTTGAGAAAATTCTTGCCTCTTATGACTACTGTAGCATTTATTTTAAACTAAATCACCTTGCACATTTGCTCTGTTTATTTCACATGTTCTTTCTCCCCCAAAACAGAGTATTCTATGCTGCTCAATAGCAGAATGATACAATTTTGGGCACCTCAAGTCTCAAATACTGGCCCAACAATGCTTCTGTGAGCAGGTGTATATGCATGGTAGGTAGGAAGGGGAAACAAAGGAAGGCCACAGTGGCAGTTATGATTGACCATGTATAAATGGATAGAGATTGATTCTCTAGGTGAAAGTTTCTAGCTATATATATATCTTACAGTCTTTTTTCCATTTGGCAGATATGATTGTTCTGCCTCTCTTACTCCCAGAGCTTTAGAAAAGAGATATATGAACAGAAACCTAGTAAATACTAACGTCAAAGTAAAATATGTTAAAGACGATTTCAAGCACAAAAAGACAGTGGCTTGTGTCAGGATACTTTAAGTATGGATACACAGAAGCAGCACAAATAAGATTTCAAAGAAGCACTTTGCAACTCCTAGGATGACACTTAGAATTTGTGTGCATATCGTGGTCATGTGGGGTGGGCGAGGGGGGCAGTATCTTTTAAATGAGATATAGTTGGAACTGTGTTCATGTTTCTGGCAATGGCATAAGGTGTTTGACACAAATTGAATTGTTTCGAATAGCTGTTATCTTCCACATATGAGTGCTGAGCACCTACCAGGTTCCAAGCCCTTTGCTAGGCACTGGGAAAACAGATAAAATATAGGGCCTCCCTTAAGACACTTCCATTCTAGATCAGTGGTGCTCAACTTGCACTGGCTGCACAAATAAACTCTGCTGGTGGACAGCATTAGAAATTCTGTAATTCAGTGGTTCTCACTCTTGGGTGCACATTTAAATCCTCCTAGGCCTTACCCTGAGACATCCTAAGTTGCTTGGCCTGTGGTAGAACCTGGAGGCTGGACACTGGTAATTTTTAGAAGCCCTCTCAAATGAGTTTAATATGCAGCCAGGATGAGAACCTCTGAGTTAGTTGGAAAAAGAGACATGTGCACTCCAAGAGAACAAATCACATGGGCCTTTTTTCTTCCTTGATAATTTATGACTTGAACTAGTAGAATATGTTGAAAGTGAAACTTGGTAAAAAATAGATTTTTCTCTAATGTGACAGGAATCTAAGTGTCAGGACTTTTTCTATTAGAGATTTAGTTGTTACCTGCAAATCAATATGAAATATTGAAAAGGACTTTCAAATCTCAGTTAACTCACAGTAAACGTAAGTACAATCATGACCAAACCAGACAGAAAGAAAGAAGAATGACTTAAATCTGGCAGTGGTCTGTACACTGAGATGGACTCTATGTCCAGATTGAGTTAAGTGGCGTAGAATTCCCCTAAAATCTGGGATTCTTGGGACAGGGACCTTACTGAGCACAGAACCCATGGAGTAGATGGTGCTAGAGCTTGCCTGTTCTTTGCAAACAGCAGTGACCCCTTGAATTTTTCATGAAAACAGAGCCTCTCACTGAAATGTAGGTGTCCTCTAAAAGGAATAATAAAAGTATTTAATTAGGTAATTATAATACAAACACATCATAGAGATTTTAATTTTTATAAACACAAGATAATGTGACTACTCTGACAATGGAATATACCAGATATTGCCATGTGGATAAACTATGCTCAGGATAAAAATGAGACTCCATATACTCCCTAAGCCACGTGGTTGACAGTGCATGGGAGACCCCAGAAGGCAATAAGACTCTAAGGGGACCTTGACAACTTTTGGATGCACATATAAATAAATATGCACTGCCCTAGAGAGCTCAGGGGGCAGCTTTTACTAGGTGTGATTTTGTGGTCTGATGTATTTTTGTTGCATTTTATTTGGGGAGAAGGGAGTACACACAAATTGCACTTTTGTGAATGAAAGTGACTAAAAACATGACCAGGAAGCCCTGACATGCTCTGGCTTTGCGAAACACTTTAAGTTGGGAAACGTGGTTGTTTAGGTCGTGGACCCAGTGGGAGAAAGTCCACATTAGAGCATGTCAGAATAGCCATTAGTCCTTATTCTTAAACCTTTAAGGAAGAAACTACCATTCTCTATCTGATTTGGCTTCACCATTGAACCACAGCTAAGCCAAAAAATGTTCAATGGGTTCTTTTTGCCACAGAACAATGAGGCATATCCTGCTCTTCTGGTTGGAGTTTATAATGACAAGTCCATGAATGCTATAGGTTAAGCAGATGGAAATGAAACATCCATCTCATATGGTCATTTTATTGAAAGAGTTTTACAGGGCCAGGTAAGAATCACGGAAGGAAATTCCAAAAAACCAATGCAAAATACTATTAAGTGAATGCTCAGTCTGATATGTCTGGAATCATTGTCCCCAGGCTGATGATCAAACCTTGGCTGTATTATTTATTCATGCTGTGACCCAAAGGCCACAGAGGCAAGTCACTTAACCCCCAAGTCTAATTTTCCTTAAATGTAAAATGAAAATAAGGACAGCATGTACCATGCAGAGTTACTGGGAGGATTAAGTGAGTTAATGTGCAGCATGCAATAATTATTAATTGCTCTTGTCATTTTTATTGGCATACTCATTGTCTATTGGATACTAAGTTTATTCATTCACATGTTCATTCATTAATTCATTCAACATATATTTCCTGAGCACCTATCATGTTCTGGGCATAGTTCTAGGCTGTGGGGACATAGCAGTGAACAAAGCCAAGCCTCTGTCTTTTTGAGCCTTACATTCCAGTGGCTGAGACAGAAAATAGAAAAATTAATAAACAGATAAAAAGCAATGTCCGGTAGCGGTATGTGCAGGAAAGAACAATAATGCAGGCTAAAAGAAGCGTCAGTGGCAAGGGTTACTTTTAATAGAATGTCAAGGAAAACCTTGGCAGAGGAAACTTGAGCAGAGATCTGAGGTTTCAATACTCCTGGTGACTAGGCCACCTATTTTTTTTCTAACTAAATCAATCAGGTCATTGGTATACCATGCACCCTCAGCCTTCAGTTCTGTGACATGGAGTCCTATGTCTCCTTTCCCCAGCGTTCATGTTTTAGTTGCCCAGGGATATGCGATTACACTGACAGCATTGCACTGAGGCAGGCACAAAAGTCTGTCTCATTTGTAGCCCAGCTAAAAAATCTTGAATGTTAAAATTTAGCAGATCATTATTCCACCTGCCGATCCCAAAAGAGTAAGCTACTACTTTTTCCACCTCTTCTAAAAATAAATAGCTGCTTCACTAACGTGCTGTGTAACAAAGAGGCTGCCTGGCTCTCCATCCCATTTATTTCCTATTATTCAAGTTGGCTAGGACGGTAGAGTTAGCTCCTGCCTCCTCAAGGAATTGTGGCCAGCCAGCAAGACACAGAGAATGTAGATTCCCTGTTAGGAAAAGCTTGGAGGGATCATCTTAGCTCAGCTTAACTAAGGGAATGCAGACAAGGAGGCAGGGGTTCTCCTACTCTCTCCCCAGTGCAGGGATGGTTTAGCAAAACCTTCACTAAGACAGAATATACTGGAAGGCCATTCTGACCTATCTCAACTGCCCTTAGTCACATCTCTGCTAGCTCCCCCTCCCCTCTCCCTAACAGATCAGAATCAGACTGGTAACAAGATTGTGGGCTGGGAAGAGAACAGGGAGTTAAAGTTCAGGCTGCAGCTGGAGTTCTAGTAATTCAGCCTTGGGAGAGAGAATTGAAGTTGGGTTAAAATGCCTAGGGCCTAGGCATTGCATTCCTGACATTAACAGGACTGTAGGAAGCATCCCATGTGGCCTTTTCATTTTCTGCTCCATTTCTGAGCTGGGATGAGCACAGCAGACAGCCCTTGTTTCAGATAGAGGTCATGCCACTGAGCATGCTCCTTGAGGGCAGGGATGTGGCTGTGCTTTTTGAGACACCTCTGTCTAGCATCATGCTTGGCTCTCTGATCTAGGCCATTTTGGTGATCTATTTATTCATTATTTCATTATTACACCTGTTTTCTTAATGAGCCATATACACATGGGGTCTCACTGGCAGCTTTACTTGGTTTTGACAATTTAAAACCTAACTCTTGTTTACCAAATATCAAATAAGAATGCTGATTAGAAAGGCAGCCTGATATGCTAAGAGAAAGCACTGAGCGTGAAGTCAGAAGACCTGAGTTTTAATGTTTCTGAACAGGTGAAAGAAAATGCACAGAGAGAAGACAGAAAGAGAGGTATTTGCTATTTGGTGCATCAAATACACCAAAATGTTAATGATGTATATGTCTGTAGAGTAGGATTATTGGTGATCTTTTTCTTCTTAATCATTTTCTATTTTTTTTCTTTTTTTCTTTTTTTTTGTTTTTTGAGACAGTCTCGCTCTTTCGCCCAGGCTGGACTGCAGTGGCGCTATCTTGGCTCACTGCAAGCTCTGCCTCCCGGGTTCACACCATTCTCCTGCCTCAGCCTCCCGAGTAACTGGGACTACAGGCACCCGCCACCGCGCCAGGCTAATTTTTTTTTTTTTTTTTTTTTTTTTGTATTTTTAGTAGAGACGGGGTTTCACCGTGTTAGCCAGGACGGTCTCGATCTCCTGACCTCGTGATCCGCCCGCCTTGGCTCCCAAAGTGCTGGGATTACAGGCGTGAGCCACTGCGCCTGGCCATCATTTTCTATTTTTTTTCAATTTTATCTAATGAGCATGTAAAATCAGAATATTGACATCATACAAGAGATCAAGTTAGAATCTCATTTTTGTCATCTATTACTTCTGTCACTTTGAAGCCAGGTACAGTCCCTTTTGAGGGTCCTTAGTTTTCCCATCTGTAAAAGGAGAGGCAGGGATAAGGAAGATCCTTCAGTTCTAACATTCTGTGCTGCTAATGAAGTTTTTAAAAATTATATTAGTTAAAAAAAAACACAATTTAAAGAGCTGAGACATTACTACTTCTTCAAGTCACCATTACCAGAGCTGCCATGTGCTGCGGGAGCTAATCCTTTCAGCAGGGTTCTGACTCCCAGTCTGAGAGCTCACAGGTGTTGCTATTATTCTGAATTCATTTGTGAGTCACAGTCAGCCTGATACTGGATGTTGAGATGTCTTTGTTGCCAAAGTGTGGGATTAATAACAAACTATTCCTAACATCTGCCTTCAGCTGAAGCAATGTCTTTATTTCAAATTCTGCCTTAGAGTGTCCATCAGACATACACAGAATATAGTACATCAATTATCTCCTTTAATCATACTATGAAACGGAAACAAGTATTATTATCCCCATTTTATGAATGCTGAAAATGAGGCTCAGAGAAACACAGCAAGGTACCAAAATTTGAACCTAAGGCTGCTCAGACATGCTACATGTCATTCCAGGAATCTGAGTGAAGAAAAATGTGCATAGCTAGGTTTGCTGGGGGTTACTGAGTTTCTAGTTGTCTTTATGTGGTTTTCCTCTGTGACTTAGGGACAGCAAATCTTATAGCCAAAAGGATTTTGCTATTGTGCTGTTTTCCTGTTTCCCGGGGATGGAGATAATGATCAGCACTGCAAAAGCCTCTACCACTGCTCTCACCTGGACTGGGATACTTGAGGGTAGATGTAGAAGCTGACAGAGTACCCAAATGGAGCAGGTGGTAATTATGCCATGATCTCGGCTCCTTCCATATGAGAATGTCCCAAAACCCAGAGAGAGGTAAATGTGGCAGCAGACCCAATGGAAAGCTCCTGGATGTGAGACTAAATGACACACCCATGGAAGCTTCTCAACTTGGTTTTATGGTCTCAGTTCAATTCAGACCTGAAGTAGAGCCCATTCATGCTTTAAGATTAAGAGAGGTAACATTGGCTTCTGATTGGCATGGCCACCCTATGGAAGAGTATTGTTTCCCAACTTTCTGCTAGCATGACATTTTTATCACAAGGGCCAATAGCAGGGCTAATGCATGCAGGGACAGTGAGTGTGGTCAAAGAGCAGCAGGATTACTAATTAGCGTGTACAACTCTGCAACTTATAGGTAGGTGATGCTGGACAAATCCTGTAAGTTCTTTAAACTCCATTTCTGCATCCATAAAAGGGAGATAATAAATCCATTTCACAGCATGTTTATGAGGATTAAACTAGGACATTTTTCCAAAGTGAGAGGAAAACATTATCTGAGTATGTTAGCAGGCATTTGGTGGGTATATATGTGAATTGGCATGCACATGAGCAGGAGTGTGCCATAATCTAATGGGTCTGGGAAACACAGGAGCAAAAAAAATTTAGTGTATCATAGCTCTTATATCACAAACTTCCCATTCCATCATGGAGTCCGGAAGCTGCTCAAAAGCCCCACAGACAGTTCAAAGAAGAGCCAGAGAGTCAGGATGGCCTGAAGAAGTTAATCTAGCCCACCAGCTTGTTTAGAGTATAAAGAGACAAGATCAAGCTATGTACCACAGGTCTTCCTGCATTTGGCTAAAGGACATAAGGACATCACATTAGGAGTCTTCAAGGTTAAGGAGTCCACCTCAAGCTCAAGAAATACTCCCACTGGCCCCAGACTGGTGCCCAAGTCCCTCCGTCATGATCAGGTTGGTCATTTTTGATCACAAAGAGCAACCCATAAGATTGGCAAGATGTGCCATATGAAAAGACCAAGTTACAAGAAGACATTAGTTTAGCCTAGAGGTGACATTAATATCTTGGTACTGTTGTGGTCAAATTCCCAAGCAGATAGGGCAAAACCAGAAAGATTAGAAAGTTCAAAGTAGAGGCCAAAGCATAGCAAGATGGCAGCATCAACTTAAAGAAGTCCCAAATGAATCTAACGTCAACAAAGGAAGCCACTGCAAGTTCTGAAAGGCTGGTCTTTCTGCTAGATCAGAAATATTTAAGGGAACATTCCAATCTTGGCTAGAGCCAAGCAAAAAGCTGAGATTTGAAGGAGACAGAGTATGCTATAAAACAGCAAGAGAAATATACTTTGGCTCTACGGAAACCCAGATGAGCATCTACCATCCCTCCTTGAAACATGGTCTCTACACAGAGGACCCAGGTAATTAATTTATTGAAAATTTATAATATACCAACTGTATCAGCTACATGACAGACATTATATTTAGTGATTAAATAATGTGCCTAGGATAACATTAATGGCAAGAACCAAGATTGAAATCCAGGCTGATCTGATTTCCAAAGCCCAGGCTTTTTCATTTATACCGTGAGGTAAGCAGGTTGTTTGGCTTTCCTAAACCTATTGGCCTCTATGTAAGTATCCCAGTGCAGGATCCTTACCAGTGTCCTACAACTTGGTCCCATGCCTATTCATTCCCTCCCACAGCTCAAAGGCCCCAGCACTAAGGATTTTTTCAAGCAAAGGAGGTGCTGGGATGCTGGGATAACTAACATATCCTCAGGTGACTAAATAGTAAAATGAACCCCAACTTATGTCAATAAAGGAGAAATTACCTCATTTCCAGGGAAATCTGAAAGTCTTGCAGTAGATTTTGAAGACAATTTCATACATACTTTGCCTGAGCGCACCTCCAGGCCATTGTTCCAGCTTTTTTCTGTAGTGAGAATGCCTGTGTCTGGTCAAATCCTGTGTGTTTTTCAAAGTCCATCTCATCATGTCCTTTTCAGGGACATGGATGGAGCTGGAGGCCATCATCCCTAGCAAACTAATGCGGGAACAGAAAACTAAATACCACATGTTCTCACTTATAAGTGGGAGCTAAATGATGAGGACACATGGACACACAGAGGGGGACAACACACACTGGGGCCTACCAGAGAGTGGAGGGGGGAGGCAGGGAGAAGATTAGGAAAAATAATTAATGGATACTAGGCTTAATACCTGAGTGATGAAATAATCTGTACAACAAACTCCCACAACACAAGTTTACCTATAAAACAAACCTGCACATGTACCCCTGAAATTAAAATAAAAGTTAAAGAAAAAAAGGTCTATCTCAAATCTAATTTCCCACTTAGAAGTATTTGCTCGTTCTCTCAACACGCAGGGGCCTTCACTGCTCTGAATCTCCACGGCAAATATTTTATCTTGTATCACAGGCAGCTAATAATTTACCTTTACCCAAAGCTTTACAACCATCTGTAAACTTGTCAAAGTGGAGACTGCATATTCCTCACATCTATATGTTCTGAAACACCCAGAATAACACCCTGTCTCAGAAGATACTCAGGAATGATTCCTTGACTTAAATGCATATGGAAATGTCCAATACATATCGTAACAGAATAGCTCCTTCCAGCTTCCTGGTTTGAAGTAAAAGGGAGTAACACCCTTGGTCTCTGAGCAAACAGCTTTCCTACTATCTTGGAGACTGGTATTTTTGTATATCCCAGAAGTAGCATGGCACATTTTATAAAAATGTTTGGAGTTGAAATAAAAAATACTAAACCAGACAAATTCTGACCTGAAATCCATAATTCCTTTAAAATCCTTATGTTTAAGATGACAAGCAGAGATTGATTAATCCAAGGTTGATGAATGGATAGCTTCATTCACCCCAATCTGTCTTCCCCTTTATCTACTGAGAATACATGTTTTACCAGTGCCATAATGTTTCCATGGCAATTTACATTTTGAACCTTTCACAATCGTTTTCTGTTTGCATTCAGCATGCTAAAAAACAGTGGTTAGGTCCACATAGGAAACAGGGAAAGACTCAGCCATTGAGATGTTAAAGGTCATCCTTCAAATCAGAGGCAGATCTGAGAAGAGAACACTGACTTCAGAGACTTGGGCTCTGAAGGCATATTAACAAGCCAGTTGTCCATACAAAGGAAATAAAGAAAAATGCTACTGAATTAGAGTTAGAAACTTCTATAAATATATCACTATTTAATCAACTTAGAGTAAAATATTGATGCAAGTTGATCAAAATTGGGCGGCCTAACGAACAGATTAAAGAACACAGATTCCAAGCCCTACCCAAAACCCGCTGCATCAATACCTTGGCAAAAATGCCCAGTTATTTGCATTTTAGTAGGCTCCCAAGAGATTCTGTTGTGCAGCTATGATTAACATCATGCATTTATGTAACTGCAAAGATGTAAGATTTGAACTCTCACTCCCAGATTCTGTTCTGCCTTGCCATGAAGTTGCCATTCAAAATGGCAGTGGGGGCTGGGGAACGATGTGGATAGTTTTCAGTCTGCATCCAGGGAAAATGAACCCCTTTAAAGAGTCCTGAACAAGTCTCTGGAGGAGCGCATCCTGACCCTTCCTCTATTTGCACGCAGTGTTTGGCCCGGACATTTCCTCAGAGCCAGGTTTTCACTCTTGCGTTGTCCTGGTATGAAAAGAAAACAAACCCCTAGCAAAGACAGCTCATTTAAACCCAAAATATCATCCCACAGCAATAAACTGTAAACACAATTTCACTACATCTCAAACCCATCTGTAACCAGACAGCATCATTTTACTTTTAAGGGAAGGACCTTGTTATGATTTTCTTCTCTTGCACCTGGAAAGAAAAAGCATCTACTTTTTTTTTTTTTTTTTTTTTTTTTTGAGATGGAGTGTCACTCTGTTGATCTTGGCTCACTGCAACCTCCGCCTCCTGAGTTCAAGCGATTCTTCTGCCTCAGCCTCCCGAGTAGCTGGGACTATAGGCGTGTGCCACTACACCTGGCTAATTTTTGTATGAGACGGGGTTTCACCATACTGGCCAGGCCAGCCTCAAACTCCTGACCTTGTGATCCACCTTCCTCGGCCTCCCAAAGTGCTGGATTACAGGCGTGAGCCACCACACCCAGCCACATCTACTATTTAGAAGTCCCAATTGTAGTTGGGCTACTGTTAGACTTGTGAAAATTTGATGAATTAGATTACTCAGAATCACAGCAATAAACAAGTCAGGAAGGGGAAAGAAAAGAAAAGAGAAGAGAAGAGAAGAAAAGAAAAAGAGAGAGAGGGAGGAAGGAAGGAAGGAAGGAAGGAAGGAAGGAAGGAAGGAAGGAAGGAAAGGAAAGGAAACTATCAGGTCGAACAAGGAAATTTTAACACCAACCTTAAAACATAATAATATGGCTTGACTGTTTTTTCCAATCCTTATGATTAGAAGAATTTTTTGTTTTGGGTTTCTGGTGCAAAGATAAGACTCCAGGATGAAATAACTTAATGGAAACAACATGTCTCCACTCCAGGATTACATCCAGACCAACCCTCAGGGAAGGCTCTCACTGTTATTCTGTTAGTATTCTTTGTACTGTGCTTGAACCAGGTGAGCTAATGCCTCATTAATGAGGGCAAGGCCACCACTGAGATAATTCCTCCCCTTCCGGGCCTTAAAAATAAAGAAAATGCAAAACATCATGGAAAATTTTCATGAGACTTTGACAAAATCCATTCACTAATTACAAATCAATCATCAGTCTTCTCAGAGATCCTACGCTCAAGGCTCCTCCTGAGAGAGCACCTTATCCTCACCTCTTACCATTCCCCTGGACAGCAAGTAGCTCATGGCCAATAAAGTATTGAGATCCAGGCAACAGGATACTAGATGGGATGGTTCCTCCTACTTGTGCCCCCAGAGCTGCCATTGCCTTTCACACAAATACCATTACAATCCTTCTGGCCCCATCCCATTTTCATGAATCCTTCTCCTACCATTATTTTGCAGCTATCCCACACTGTACGTTAGTCCAACTTTGTGGTCTCAGCCTGCTCTTTCTGAAACCATTTGCAAAAAGTGAAAGTCTAGCCCTTCATGCTGCCTTCCTTCTCAGATTCCCCAGACAGCAGGGTTGGGGTATTCGTGGCATGGGAAACATTCATCTCTGCGTTTTTCTTTAGATTCAATCTGCCTGACAGCACATTGGCAGCTTCCAAAACCACCAATGGTTTCCAAAGGTTTTGTAAAGCCAAGACCTCACTAGTTTCGAAGCTTCTGTTGGACTTTTTTTTTTTTTTTTTTTTTTTTGCCTTACAAACAGAAAAATACAAGAAATAAGGAAAAATAATCTTTTTTATTTGTACAAAAAGACCTCCCATGCTTATGTTGGAAAGGCCCTGCTGAGAATTCCTTGCAGAGAAAAGGAAGTAGTAGGAAAACTGCTCCAAGTTTAGTTTAGTTAGTTTTAGTTTACCTTAGAAAATCCACTGGGTTGTTTCAGGTCCCATGACAAATGCGTCACCGTCTATACTCCACCTGTAACCACTTGGCACTGCCTGATCCTGTGCACATGGACAATTCTTTATGGCAATTATTTGCAATTTCTGCCTGCCAGAGTGCATTCTCTGGCCCCAGAAGCTTGATCAGCCTGGGCATAGAGTAAGCTAGAGAGTTAGTAATTTCCAGGGAGTTGACATTCCTAGGAGTAGCCCTTAGCCATGACTGATAGCAGTTAGTGAATGGCTACTCCAGTTTTTTCAACTCAGAGGCATGTTCTGCACAATTCCTAGGGTTCCCAAGATGACTGAGCTCCAGTTGCTCATTAACATACTTTATATTGGCTTAAATAAATTCTTTTCTTCCCTGTTTCATTTCCCTACTCCATTACTGGTGCTTCTGGAAATCACCTCCCAAAGAAACCACTGGAACTCAGATCCTGTCTCAAGGCCTACTTTAGGAAGAAGCTGACTTAAGACACTTATCCTCATTATCAGACTCAATAAACTTGGAAGAAGAAATCGGACATATTCGATTCAGTTCCTTTCTCATTCTTGGTAACTGCTTGCTTGAAGGAGCATGCATTCTTGTTTGCTTGGCCACCGACCTAATCTATGTTCTTTACCAAAGAACAAGCAGCTTTACCAAAAATTGAGGTGATATTTTCACCTTTATCTACCTCACACTTTCTCTCATTTTTTCAAGACTCAAATGGGGAATGAAGGGGTGTTATTTATTGATCCACTAAAGCTTCAACAGGTATTTGTGTCTTATTGTCACACGGGATCTACAGATGAGTAATCCCAAATCCTCAAGGGTTCAGGCTGATGGGTCCATGGTCTTCTCTTCACCATTGTCATCAATTTTTATACCCACTCTTCAGAGATGTAAAAATGCTCATTTCTTGAGATATGAACTTTGGAAAACGACTTAAACCTCTCCATTTCCATCACAGAATTTTTGAAGGATTAGATGTGAACTAAAGTGTCTTTAAAAATGCCTGGCTTATAGTATGTATTGAACAAATGGTAGGTAAATTTAAATGGTGAACTGTGTTGGCTTCTCTAAGTTCTTCTGGTCCTAGTACCTTCACTGATCACATTTACTTCTTACCCATTCCACAGCAAATAAATTATATAAATACATCTTTGTTTTGGGTCATTAGAAGCTGCAAGATATGAACAGCAAGCAGCTCTGTAATGTTTGGGTAATTTCTTTTTCAATTGGTCCTGCTGGTGTTGCATAAAGGTGCCTCCAGAGCTTT
The DNA here is from genome assembly GCF_006542625.1 of Nomascus leucogenys. Taxonomy (NCBI): domain Eukaryota; kingdom Metazoa; phylum Chordata; class Mammalia; order Primates; family Hylobatidae; genus Nomascus; species Nomascus leucogenys. The sequence goes on from NC_044406.1 coordinate 124,440,798, forward strand.
GGGAGACCTATTGATCACAGAGCAACATCTGTTCCATAATTCCCAGTGAGTCGATTGCAAGACAGCAGGAGATGACTTGAAAATCTCACTCTCCAAGTCTAGGATAGCAAACTCCTGACATATGGGACACTCTGACAATTCTTAGTGCACAGTGCCCAAAACACTTTACACAATACTTCTAAATACAGACTCCTGGTATATTTCCACAATTGATTGGAGTTGACAACTGAAATGAGCCCATTTGCAATCCCTGATCTGGTTAAACTAGATCAAAGAAGAAACAGTCTTCATTTAATGTGGGAAAGCTTACAGGTATGTCTGATTATGATGCAAAGAAAGGGTCTGCATTTTCATAGACCACCATCAGACAGGGACAGCAATGAATCAGAAAAAGGCCAGCTTTCAAGACATCATACTGATTATAAACTCATTATCTATTTCTGATGTTGACAAAGATATCATTCAGTGAAATATTAATATGAAACTGGCAGAGCAAGTTAACTCCTTTATAACAAATTAAATTCTCTAAAAAAAGCTGCTTCACTTAAGAGACTGATCACATTCGACATGCTATTCAGGTATCACATCAATATTCAACTGAGTACTAATCATATTTCAGTGAGACCAATATGAGCAGAAGCAGATGAAACTTTAGAGACCAAGTTATCCAACCTACTCTTGGTACAGATTAGAACACTGATTTCTACAAAGAAAAAGAAATTTTCCCAAGTTCACATAGTGAGTTAGTGGCACAGTCCAGGTGTCCCGGCTTCTGGACCAAAGCTGTTTTTACTAAATCAGATTATCCCTAAATTACCCAAACAAAACCAAATGGATGGAGGGAGCACAAGTGAAGGGAAAAGAGGGAGAGGGAACAGCAAGATAGTAGAAGATGTGAAAGTTCTGTTTTAAAGCTGACCCTGACTATAACTATGTAAGTGGGTTCAAATAATACTATTACTTATGCAAAAAATGAGAAATAAAGAAAAAGAGAGCAGCATTATATTGAATTACTAAGTGGCCTAACACTTAGGAAAAGGCACGTTTAGTTTTTGCTTCCTGCACTGTTATGGACTGAATGTCTGTGTCCCTCCCAAATTCATATGTTGAAGCCCTAACCCGCAATGTGATGATACTAGGAGCTGAGTCCTTGGAGAGGTAATTAAGGTTAAATGGGTTTGTGAGGAAAAGCCCCTATAATTACTGTTCTCACAAGAAGAGGAAGAGATACCACAGTATCCTCTATTCACCATCTGAAGGTACAGCAAGAAGGTAGCGATCTGCAACCAAGAAGGGAGCCCTCACCAGAACTCAACAATTCTGGCACCCTGACCTTGGACTTTCAGCATCCAGAAATGTGAGAGATAAATGCCTATTCTTTAAACCACTCAGTCTGTGGTATTTTGTTACAGCAGCCCCAGCTAACTAAGACACCCACACTTCACTTTACTTTTTAAGCAGCAAGTCCCACTCAAGGTATTTTATTTTCCTATCATTTACAATAAATTCTAAACGATAGCTCACTTTTGGACAATTGCTTCAAGTTCACTAAAGATTATCAAAGTGTGTTCTTTATATCTTCTGCTTCCTTGGAGTTATGCTTTATTTTTCCTTTTTTTACTTTTAAGTTGCCTTTGCTATGAACATATTTTGCTACAGGCAACATCTGGGGATATGTATCTCAGATCCCACAGGTTACCACGGCATAAAATTAGGCTTTCACCTCTCTAATTAAAAACAGACTTTTTGCTTCATAATGGCAAAGTCCAGAAGCAGCAGGAATTGACTCGAAAGGAGGTTCTATTTTTCCTCACTTACCACCAGAACAATCTTCCTGAGTTATGATGAATCTGAAAGGAATGTCCATTATTACTACATCTGACATAAGGTGGTACTAGGAATTTTATAGAGTCTAACCCATCTCCCTTGGAAAGAACGTGTCTGTGTCTATGATGGGGAGGCGAATCATACCAACAAATAGTTTAACCATTTTGGACTAAAACCTTTCCAAAACAATTGACACAATTCTCTGCTTCTTTAAACAGAAGACAAAAACAAAATAGGATTTCCTGTTTTCTTGTGCTTCAGTATTATTTTAATGCAGCTCTTGGCTTTTGACACTGAGCCTTGTTATTCGTACATACTCTCTGGGAATTGGACTTTGGTTTTCCTTCACTCTGTCATGATTAAACAACCCCTTTTATTACCAAGGTCTTCACTGCCTTGAGCACAAATCCCCCACACTGCATCCTGTGGCCCCCAGACCCTTATTCACTGTTCTAAGCAGGTCAGCCTACAGAGCTCTGTCCAGTCCTTCTTCTCTCATGAGGAAGGGAGCCATGGACTATAGGGGAATTTGCCTTTGAACTTAGCACACTAAGCCTGCTTTGCTCTGTGAGGTCTTAGGCCTGCTTATTTTGAATGCATCTCTTTCATCCCCACATTCGATAAAGGGTCACTGATCACTTACTATCCATCAGACACTGCACTGAGGGATACAACTATTAAGTCACAGTCTCTTCTCTCATGGAATCTACAGTTGGTTGGGGGACATAAGTGAGTAAACATACAGCTACACTGCAGTGTGAGAAGTGCAATAAGGAGGGTAGCACAAGGTGTTGATTAAACATAAAGCAGGAGCTCAAGACAAGTCTTGGGGAATGTAATGAAAGGCTTCCCAGAGGAGTTAATATTTGAGCACTGAAGGATGACCAAAAGTAGATGACCAACTGGAAGAAAGTAGAGTTAATTGAGATGGGCTGAAAAATCATCATTTGTTGCCATCAGAGTATCTGTCTATAGAATTTCCCTTATGCTTTCCAATATAATTCTAACTTATGAGGTGCTTCCAAATTAGATCAGCAGAAGTATTAATACCGTGTATCAATTAAGAGCAAAGAGGCTGTTTGGTCCCTAGGGGCTTACCTATGGAAAAAAATGCAAAGGAATGTATTATGTAAGATCACAAAAACCACAAATCATAAAGGAAATGACTGATAAACACTGCTATATTAAAATTTAAAATGTGTGCATGAAAAAATACACCACGTACAAATTAACTCAACAGGTCACAGACAGGACAACATTTGTGGTATATTTAACAAGAATGGATTAGTGTTAATAATTTTAAAAAGAACACTAACAAATCAGCAACAAAGGGGCCAAAAATCTCATTAGAAAAAGATGGGCAAATCATATAAATGGAAATTTCAAGGAAGAGAAAGCCCTAATGACTTTATCACATATAATCTTGAAAGTGTAACTTAACAAGAGGAAGATGGTACAAAAACTCGGAAAAATAGTTTGGCAGTGACTTTTAAAACTAAATATGAACTTATCATACAACTCAACAATTGCACTCTTGGGCATTTATCCTAGAAAAATAAATAAATTTTGTAAATTGTAAATTATTCAAACGTTTTTCAATGGGTAAACCAACACAACTGCATGCAACAACTTGGATGCATCTAAAGGAAATTGTTGCTGAGTTAAAAAGGTCAATTTCAAAAGGTTACATACTATATAATTTCTTTTATCTAGTACTTGTGAAATAATATTATAGATATGGAGGACAACTTAGTTGCCAGGGATTAGGGAGAAGAGAGAGGAGACGAATATGGCTGTAAAGGAGTAGCACAGAACAGTCTCCTGTATAGTGGAGTATGTTAACTGTCATGGTGGTTACATGAGACTACACATATGATAAAATTACATAAAACAACACACAGAAAAACACAAAGGGGCTCATGTTTAACTGGTGAAATCTGGGAAAGCTCTAAAGATTTTACCAATGTGTTTGATATTGTACTATAATTATGTTATATGCTAATACTGGAGGAGGCTGGGGAATGTTGTACAGGACTTTTCTGTGTATTTGTTTGCAATCTTCTGTGAATTTATAGTTATTTCAAAATAAAAAGTTTTTTAAAAATTAAGAAGAGGGGAGAGTAGATTTGAGGCAAAGTAGGCCAAATGACATTTGTTTATCTTGTCAGTAGGCAAGTGAGAGTAGGTAATATTTCTGCACCAATACTGTATGTTTAAATTATTTTGTGATCATAGTAAATAATAATAGTAGTAGAAAAAACAGGTTTGAAGTCAAGCATAGCTAATTTAAATCATGTGTCTGTCACTAATTAGCTATATGATCATGGGACTGTCAATCTCTCAGAATATCTATTTCCTCTTTTATGAAGTCAGTATAAAAATCCCTGTTTTTAGAGAGATTTTTTTGTAAGATTGATTAAAATAATGAACATAACTCGCCTGGCATATACTATGAGTGGAATAACGACTGGTATGAATTTATGATAATGATGATGATAAAGGTTGTTCCTTCCTATATAGCATCAGCTGAAATTAATTTAACATGGTCCCACAAGGCAAGCTGAAGATTATTCAAGTTAACCTGTGGAGGCTTTTTCTTAAATGAGAACAAGTCTACCTTTGGTGGTTTTCTTCATTTTAGCAACATCAAATCATATCATCCTTTAGATAATTTCATATAATACCATGAAATGCTATCACACAGAAGGTAAATGGGGATAATTGATGTGCTATCAACTCTGCCACAGAGTTGGATTACTAGTGTTCAATGTTGTAATGATAGAGAAAGGACTGGACAAGCGAGGTGAGAGTAACTGCTGGGAATTATGCTCCCAGTTCTCTTGGTCTTCTCTACTGTCTACCTTATCTCTGTAGATAAAGGTTTCAACAGTTCTTGGCAAGTCTCTATGAACTTGGCCAACTATGCACAAAATAACTAGTATCAATTTTAATGTAGTTAATATATTATGTAAGCAGTTTAGCCTAGTTCTTTTAACAGCATGGATTTCAGGTTTAGCTGACCACTAGCTCTGCCACTTACTTCATGTATACCCTCAGACAAATTACTTGGCCTCTCTGAGCCTTCACTTTCTTATCTATAAAAATACAAATGATAGGGGGGTGGAGCCAAGATGGCCAAATAGGAACAGCTCCGGTCTCCAGCTCCCAGCCCCAGCGACACAGAAGACGGATGATTTCTGCATTTCTGCTTGAGGTACTGGTTTCATCTCACTAGGGAGTGCCTAACAGTGGGTACAGGACAGTCGGTGAAGCACACTTTGCGCGAGCCGAAGCAGGGTGAGGCATTGCCTCACTCGGGAAGCGCAAGGGGTCAGGGAGTTCCCTTTCCTAGTCAAAGAAAGGGGAAACAGACGGCACCTGGAATATCGGGTCAGTCCCATCCTAATACTGCGCTTTTCCAACGGGCCTGGAAAACGGCACACTAGGAGATTGTGTCCCGCACCTGGCTCGGAGGGTCCTATGCCCATGGAGTCTCGCTGATTGCTAGCACAGCAGTCTGAGATCAAGCTGCAAGGTGGCAGCCAGGCTGGGGGAGGGGCGCCCGCCATTGCCCAGGCTTGCTTAGGTAAACAAAGCAGCCAGGAAGCTCGAACTGGGTGGAGTCCACCACAGCTCAAGGAGGCCTGCCTGCCTCTGTAGGCTCCACCTCTGGGGGCAGGGCACAGACAAACAAAAATTCAGCAAGAAACTCCACAGACTTAAATGTCCCTGTCTGACTGACAGCTTTGAAGAGAGTAGTGGTTCTCCCAGCACGCAGCTGGAGATCTGAGAACGGACAGACTGCCTCCTAAAGTGGGTCCCTCACCCCTGAGCAGCCTAACTGGGAGGCACCGCCCCAGTAGGGACAGACTGACACCTCATTCAGGCAGGTACTCCTCTGAGACAAAACTTTCAGAGGAACTATCAGACAGCTGAATTTGTGGTCTCACGAAAATCCGCTGTTCTGCAGCCACCGCTGCTGACACCCAGCCAAACAGGGTCTGGAGTGGACCTCTAGTAAACTCCAACAGACCTGCAGCTGAGGGTCCTGTCTGGTAGAAGGAAAACTAACAAACAGAAAGGACATCCACACCAAAAACCCATCTGTACATCACCATCATCAAAGACCAAAGTAGATAAAACCACCAAGATGGGTAAAAAACAGAGCAGAAAAACTGGAAATTCTAAAAAGCAGAGCACCTCTCCTTCTCCAAAGGAACGCAGTTCCTCACCAGCAACGGAACAAAGCTGGATGGAGGATGACTTTGACGAGTTGAGAGAAGAAGGCTTCAGACGATCAAACTACTCTGAGCTACGGGAGGAAATTCAAAACAATAGCAAAGAAGTTAAAAACTTTGAAAAAAAATTAGAAGAATGGATAACTAGAATAACCAATGGAGAGAAGGGCTTAAAGGAGCTGATGGAGCTGAAAGCCAAGTTTCGAGAACTACGCGAAGATTGCAGAAGCCTCAGTAGCCGATGCGATCAACTGGAAGAAAGGGTATCGCTGATGGAAGATGAAATGAATGAAATGAAGAGAGAAGGGAAGTTTAGAGAAAAAAGAATAAAAAGAAATGAACAAAGCCTCCAAGAAATTTGGGACTATGTGAAAAGACCAAACCTACGTCTGATTGGTGTACCTGAAAATGATGGGGAGAATGGAACCAAGTTGGAAAACACTCTGCAAGATATTATCCAGGAGAACTTCCCCAATCTAGCAAAGCAGGCCAGCATTCAGATTCAGGAAATACAGAGAACGCCACAAAGATACTCCTCGAGAAGAGCAACTCCAAGACACATAATTGTCAGATTCACCAAAGTTGAAATGAAGGAAAAAATGTTAAGGACAGCCAGAGAGAAAGGTCGGGTTACCCACAAAGGGAAGCCCATCAGACTAACAGCTGATCTCTCAGCAGAAACTCTACAAGCCAGAAGAGAGTGGGGGCCGATATTCAACATTCTTAAAGAAAAGAATTTTCAACCCAGAATTTCCTATCCCGCCAAACTAAGCTTCATAAGTGAAGGAGAAATAAAATACTTTACAGACAAGCAAACGCTGAGTGATTTTGTCACCACCAGGCCTGCCCTAAAAGAGCTCCTGAAGGAAGCACTAAACATGGAAAGGAACAACCGGTACCAGCCACTGCAAAAACATGCCAAATTGTAAAGACCATCGAGGCTAGGAAGAAACTATAGCAACTAAGGAGCAAAATAACCAACTAACATCATAATGACAGGATCAGATTCACACATAACAATATTAACGTTTAATGTAAATGGGCTAAATGCTCCAATCAAAAGACACAGACTGGCAAACTGGATAAGGAGTCAGGACCCATCAGTGTGCTGTATTCAGGAAACCCATCTCACGTGCAGAGACACACATAGACTCAAAATAAAGGGATGGAGGAAGATCTATCAAGCAACTGGAAAACAAAAAAAGGCAGGGGTTGCAATCCTAGTCTCTGATAAAATAGACTTTAAACCAACAAAGATCAAAAGAGACAAAGAAGGCCATTAAATAATGGTAAAGGGATCAATTCAACAAGAAGAGCTAACTATCCTAAATATATATGCACCCAACACAGGAGCACCCAGATTCATAAAGCAAGTCCTGAGTGACCTACAAAGGGACTTAAACTCCCACACAATAATAATGGAAGATTTTAACACCCCACTGTCAACATTAGACAGATCAATGAGACAGAAAGTTAACAAGGATATCCAGGAATTGAACTCAGCTCTACACAAAGTGGACCTAATAGACATCTACAGAACTCTCCACCCCAGGTCAACAGAATATACATTTTTTTCAGCACCACACCACACCTATTCCAAAATTGACCACATAGTTGGAAGTAAAGCTCTCCTCAGCAAATGTAAAAGAACAGAAATTATAACAAACTGTCTTTCAGACCACAGTGCAATCAAACTAGAACTCAGGATTAAGAAACTCACTCAAAACCGCTCAACTACATGGAAACTGAACAACCTGCTCCTGAATGACTATTGGGTACATAATGAAATGAAGGCAGAAATAAAGATGTTCTTTGAAACCAACGAGAACAAAGACACAACATACCAGAATCTCTGGGACACGTTCAAAGCAGTGTGTAGAGGGAAATTTATAGCACTAAATGCCCACAAGAGAAAGCAGGAAAGATCCAAAATTGACACCCTAACATCACAATTAAAAGAACTAGAAAAGCAAGAGCAAACACATTCAAAAGATAGCAGAAGGCTAGAAATAACTAAAATCAGAGCAGAACTGAAGGAAATAGAGACACAAAAAACCCTCCAAAAAATTAATGAATCCAGGAGCTGGTTTTTTGAAGAGATCAACAAAATTGATGGACCGCTAGCAAGACTAATAAAGAAGAAAAGAGAGAAGAATCAAATAGATGCAATAAAAAACGAAAAAGGGGATATCACCACCGATCCCACAGAAATACAATCTACCATCAGAGAATACTACAAACACCTCTACGCAAATAAACTAGAAAATCTAGAAGAAATGGATAAATTCCTCGACAAATACACCCTCCCAAGACTAAACCAGGAAGTTGAATCTCTGAATAGACCAATAACAGGTTCTGAAATTGTGGCAACAATCAATAGCTTACCAACCAAAAAGAGTCCAGGACCTGATGGATTCACAGCTGAATTCTACCAGAGGTACAAGGAGGAACTGGTACCATTCCTTCTGAAACTATTCCAATCGATAGAAAAAGAGGGAATCCTCCCTAACACATTTTACGAAGCCAGCATCGTCCTGATACCAAAGCCTGGCAGAGACACAACCAAAAAAGAGAATTTCAGACCAATATCCTTGATGAACATTGATGCAAAAATCCTCAATAAAATACTGGCAAACCGAATCCAGCAGCACATCAAAAAGCTTATCCACCATAATCAAGTGGGCTTCATCCCTGGGATGCAAGGCTGGTTCAACATACGCAAATCAATAAATGTAATCCAGCATATAAACAGAACCAAAGACAAAAACCACATGATTATCTCAATAGATGCAGAAAAGGCCTTTGACAAAATTCAACAACCCTTCATGCTAAAAACTCTCAATAAATTAGGTATTGATGGGACATATCTCAAAATAATAAGAGCTATCTACGACAAACCCACAGCCAATATCATACTGAATGGGCAAAAACTGGAAGCATTCCCTCTGAAAACTGGCACAAGACAGGGATGCCCTCTCTCACCACTCCTATTCAACATAGTGCTGGAAGTTCTGGCCAGAGCAATCAGGCAGGAGAAGGAAATAAAGGGTATTCAATTAGGAAAAGAGGAAGTCAAATTGTCCCTGTTTGCAGATGACATGATTGTATATCTAGAAAACCCCATTGTCTCAGCCCAAAACCTCCTTAAGCTGATTAGCAACTTCAGCAAAGTCTCAGGATACAAAATTAATGTACAAAAATCACAAGCATTCTTGTACACCAATAACAGACAAACAGAGAGCCAAATCATGAGTGAACTCCCATTCACAATTGCTTCAAAGAGAATAAAATACCTAGGAATCCAACTTACAAGGGATGTGAAGGATCTCTTCAAGGAGAACTACAAACCACTGCTCAATGAAATAAAAGAGTATACAAACAAATGGAAGAACATTCCATGCTCATGGGTTGGAAGAATCAATATCGTGAAAATGGCCATACTGCCCAAGGTAATTTATAGATTCAATGCCATCCCCATCAAGCTACCAATGACTTTCTTCACAGAATTGGAAAAAACTACTTTAAAGTTCATATGGAACCAAAAAAGAGCCCGCATCGCCAAGTCAATCCTAAGCCAAAAGAACAAAGCTGGAGGCATCACGCTACCTGACTTTAAACTATACTACAAGGCTACAGTAACCAAAACAGCATGGTACTGGTACCACAACAGAGACATAGATCAATGGAACAGAACAGAGCCCTCAGAAATGATGCCGCATAGCTACAACTATCTGATCTTTGACAAACCTGACAAAAACAAGAAATGGGGAAAGGATTCCCTATTTAATAAATGGTACTGGGAAAACTGGCTAGCCATATGTAGAAAGCTGAAACTGGATCCCTTCCTTACACCTTATACAAAAATTAATTCAAGATGGATTAAAGACTTATGTGTTAGACCTAAAACCATTAAAATCCTACAAGAAAACCTAGGCAATACCATTCAGGACATAGGCGTGGGCAAGGACTTCATGTCTAAAACACCAAAAGCAATGGCAACAAAAGGCAAAATTGACAAATGGGATCTCATTAAACTAAAGAGCTTCTGCACAGCAAAAGAAACTACCATCAGAGTGAACAGGCAACCTACAGAATGGGAGAAAATTTTTGCAACCTACTCATCTGACAAAGGACTAATATCCAGAATCTACAATGAACTCAAACAAATTTACAAGAAAAAACAAACAACCCCATCAAAAAGTGGGCAAAGGACATGAACAGACACTTCTCAAAAGAAGACATTTATGCAGCCAAAAAACACATGAAAAATGCTCATCATCACTGGCCATCAGAGAAATGCAAATCAAAACCACAGTGAGATACCATCTCACACCAGTTAGAATGGCCATCATTAAAAAATCAGGAAACAACAGGTGCTGGAGAGGATGTGGAGAAATAGGAACACTTTTACACTGTTGGTGGGACTGTAAACTAGTTCAACCATTGTGGAAGTCAGTGTGGCGATTCCTCAGGGATCTCGAACTAGAAATACCATTTGACCCAGCCATCCCATTACTGGGTATATACCCAAAGGACTATAAATCATGCTGCTATAAAGACACATGCACACGTATGTTTATTGCGGCACTATTCACAATAGCAAAGACTTGGAACCAACCCAAATGTCCAACAACGATAGACTGGATTAAGAAAATGTGGCACATATACACCATGGAATACTATGCAGCCATAAAAAATGATGAGTTCGTGTCCTTTGTAGGGACATGGATGAAACTGGAAAACATCATTCTCAGTAAACTATCGCAAGGACAAAAAACCAAACACCGCATGTTCTCACTTATAGGTGGGAATTGAACAATGAGAACTCATGGACACAGGAAGGGGAACATCACACTCCGGGGACTGTTGTGGGGTGGGGGGAGGGGGGAGGGACAGCATTAGGAGATACACCTAATGCTAAATGACGAGTTAATGGGTGCAGGAAATCAACATGGCACATGGATACATATGTAACAAACCTGCACATTGTGCACATGTACCCTAAAACCCTAAAGTATAAAAAAAAAAAAAAAAAAAAAAAGACCAGCACTAGGAATCAGCTGGGATTATGACAGGTAGCTTTGGGTTTGAAAAAGGAAGTTCTAGATGTCAAAGCAGTTCAGACCGAGGGGATACTTTTAACTTTTTAGGATAACGTCTGTAAGTTTCAATATATGGAAAAGATATATGCACTCCCATCTTTATTGCAGCACTATTCACAATAGCTAAAATATGGAATCAATCTAAGTATCCATTAGTGGATGAGTGAATAAAGAAAAGGTGATGTATACACAATGGAATATTATTCAGCAATAAAAAAGAATGAGATCCTGTCATTTGCAGCAACAGGCATGGAACTGGAAGTCACTGTGTTATGAAATAAGCCAAGCATGGATAAGCGAATATCACATGTTCTCACTCATATTTGGAAGCTAAAAACGTAAATCTCATGAAGTTAGAGAATAGACTGGTGGTTACTGGAAGCTGAAAGGGGAGGAGGTGGGGGGGATGAAGAGAGGTTGATTAACGGGTACAAATATACAGTTTGATAGAATAAATAAGACCTGGTGTTTAATAGATCAGTAAGGTGACTATGGTTTACAATAATCTATTGTATATTTTGAAATAGCTAGAAGGGAATAAAGCAAATGTTTTAGCATAAAGAAAAGTATTCAAGGTGATGAATATCCCAATTACACTGATTTGATCTTTGCGAATTCTATGAATGTATTCAGTTATCATATGTACTCCCCAAAATAGGTACATCTATTATGTATCAATAAAAAATTTTAAAACAAAAAAAAAATACAAATGATAAAACCTACTTCAGAGGGCTATTATCAGCATTAAATAAAATAATCTATGTAAAAGTCTCAGTCTGGTGCCAGGTATATAGTAAGCACTCAAAAATTAGCTAATATTTACCTACCAAACCACTAAGTATTACTTACATCAAAAGCAATCTCTACTGAGCATGACATTTTTTTCACAAAAGTTCTGAGAGGGAATTAAGAGGTCATAGAAAATGAATTGGGTTAGAACATTCATGCACTCATCACTACTACCATGCAGAAGTTGTGCAATGTGAACTCCAAAGTGTGTAAAGGCTTCATTTCACTGTGTGAATTCAGGCGGTAAATACTATGGATATTTATCAGGTTATTTGCATATTTGTTATTTCATTTTATAGTATTAATTCTTACTCCAATGTAGCCCTGACCGTGTTACTGACAATGTTGATGGAATAGGTATTATAAGAAATGCTACCAAGTTCCTTAGTGTGAGTCCTACATGTACCCTTTCCTGTCACTATTACTTCCAACTTTCGTGGTATTTCTGACTTCCAGCTGTAAAGAGCCCATGAAACTACGGTTTCTCTACTTGTCCTTTTTGCCTCAGCCTAAGAAACATATCTTGTGATTTACAAGAAGACAGTCAATATTATGGGGCAGCTTGATTGCTATCCTGCACAGAGGCATGAGAACAGACTTGACTGCATTTCAAGGACCTTTGAATCTAACCTTGTAATTCTACTTGTTGTGATGTATTTTTTTCCACAAGAGATATCTGAGTGTGTGATACACTAGTTCTGCACTGTGCTAGGCACTGCAGGGAGATCCAAAAATGATGAGGTAGAACCCATGCTTCAGAAAAGATGAAAATTAACTGAGGAGATAAAACTCGCAAACCTAAAACAATCAGAAGAATAGGCTAATCATGTTCTCCTTATGGAACTCAAAAAAAAAAAAAAAAAAAAAAAAAACCAAGACCTCTCTATCATTGTTTTTCATCTTAAGTCTATAGTTTAAGGTGTCAATAGCTGATTTTGCTACTGGCTATGCTCCAAATAAATCTCTCTAAGAAATGACTTCCCATTTCTGAAAATGTTTCCATTGCCATATTTTCTCACAAAAAAATGAAACTAAATTGGGGATTTCTAACTAATATCCTGAGTGTAAGCGATGTTTTTTCTCAAAATAACATGTCCATTATCCAGATACCAAACAGGCTTTCAATGGCAGAATTTGAATGTCTTCATAAGTTTTCCTCTTCTATAGCATAAGGCTTATATCCGAAATCAAAATGGCCCCAAGGGTGCCAATCACACTCATGGGGGAAGGGATGGTGAGTTATGTCAAGGTGGCCTGCATAAGGCTCTGCACGCTTCAATCTGTGGGGAGTCTCTCCCTACATTGACCTACTGGATGAGCTCATCCATTTCCATAGCTTTAGTCATCATCTTTAGGGGAGTGATCTAAAAATGTCCATCTTCAGGACTTAATTTGCTGCTCAGCTCTAGGCCTGCCTTCCAATTGTCCACTAGACACCATCTTCCCAAACTAGAGTTCCTCAAGAATTCCCACTTCTATCAAGAACACCACAATATTTCCAGTTGACTTCACAGACATATATTTGATTCCTGTCCTTCTCTATTTCTTCATCTCTAATCTGTCACCAAGCCCTGATAGTTTTGCTTTTAAATATCTGTATTTGCCTATTCCTTATTTCCACTATCACTTTTGCAGTTCATGGTAGAATTTCACTTAACCCATAGTACTAGAACCATTTCTTTGTAGGATGCCCCGCTTCATCTCTAGCCTGCATCCATTCATTCTCCTTACAAAAAGCAGTCTTCTTTCTACACTATAAATCTACATCAAACAGTCTATATATATTTGTTGAAATGAGATGAATTAAATTGCATTACAAAATATTCCTATATGACAGACAGTTTCCTTATTTGGAACATGTGCATATTAATGATTTAGGGATGCTATGAATGCTAGAGAATAAACACGATTTCAAGGTATTTTGCAAGCATAATGTCCCAGGACTTGGAAATAAAAATACATTTCTATCTACTATATTCACATTCTATGAAACCATCAGAATTTTTGCAGTATGATGTGCTTCATAATAGCAGCTTATTAACACTGTGTGTTCATATCTATGGTACTGCCTTTTGGAAACTGAGCAAAATTCTCAGAGTAAGGTACTCACAGTAAGATGGGTCATACTACTGGCCCATCTAGGGCAATAAGGAGGCAATCACTAAATTAAGCTCTGGTGAATGTGACAGGTTAACTTATTTCTCCAACCTAATCCATTTATTTTCAGCTCCACTAACTTACTAAAGGATCAAACGGAATATATTTAACTATATGATCAAAACATAAGGATGACTCACTGACTTTTCTAGGTTGGTAGCACCGCAATTGATTTGCTGGTACAGCCCTGCAGACAACACCTTATACAGCTACACTGCGTGAAACAGTGCCAGGCAAGCCACCCTGCATTTTCATTGAATGAATGCAGGCCTTCTTTGCTGCCCTTATTGCTGCCCATTTGACCCCTGTCGCAAGTCAGACAATCTTGAATTCATGCATTCTCCTGAAAAATGCACATGGCCCTTGGCTTCTTCTCCATTCCTATATGTCTCCTCCTCTTTCATAAAGATCCAGCCACATGAACCTTCTGTGGAGTTCTTAAGCCAACAATCAGCTTCTTCTTTCCTGTCTCTGGGCCTTTGTGCTTGCTGTTTCCTCTACTTAGAATGCTTTTCCTCTAGATAAGCATATGTATGGCTGCTTCTCATCATCCATGTGTCAGCTCAAATGCTTATTCCTTTATTTAAAGGAGCAACCCTTACCACCACATCAGGTGCTCTTCAGCCCATTACCAAGGAAATCTCTCTCTAGTGGCATCATTATTGGTGCATTCCTGAATTGAGTAAGGCAGGAAGGGATAACCATGTTGAAACTTTGATACTAGAATGAATAACTTGTTGCTAATGGAAAGTTCCTTTTGATTTTCATGAAGCTTTATGAGGTACTGAGGAGAGGATGTATTAGTCAGTTCACTTTTTATTGCAAATGGCAGAAACCCCACTCAAATTAGCTTTAGCAATGATGGGAATTTATTGGCTCACATGTGGGATGTCCAAGGGGCTATGTTCACTTCAGGCATGCCAGGATCTTATGGTTTGAACAATATCAGCAGTACTCTGCCTTTTTTCTCCATCTCTCAGCTTTGCTTTTCTGTGTTGGCTCTATTGTCAGACAGGTTTTTCCCACAGTTGGAAAAGATGGCCACTAGAAGCACTAGGCTCTGGCCTGGAGACATAACCATGAATAGGAAAGATACAGTTCCTGCTCTCTTAGAGGTATGACTTGAGGAAAGATGAGCTGTCTGGACATCTACCTCTTGTGACATGATACAGGAGTAAAATGGGCAATAATGAAGGCAGCAAGGACATATAGATATGCAAATAATGAAATAAATAAGGTAGTTTTAGATGGTGACAACCACTATTTAATATGCCTTTAGGACGTCTTGGTCACAGCTTCCCATATATTTCAATTCTAGCCAGTCTTTATAGAGCGCCTATACTGTGCTTCCCTGTGTCAAAGGGTTGGGGTGCAGAATTGAGTAACTGAGTCCATAACCCTGAATGACATACAGTGGTATGCTATGCTCACTCAACTAGCCACACAGTAAGCAGAATAGGAAGGAAACCATAAGAGACATCCTAACCAGGGGACCATCCTAGTAGATGAACTCCCAGGTGTTTGAGGTAAGGAGAAAGTTAAAAAAAAAAACAAAACTGGTAAAATATTCTATGTATGAAGTGGTGAAGGGCAGAATTACAGTCCTGGTAGTGGTAATTGAGAAGTGATCAGCCATCAATATATCAATATGCCTGGGTGAATGATGGTTTCCTGAGAGCTACAGTGAATTCAAGTAGCAGCAGGTCTCAATGAAAACAGCAGAGCAGAGAGTGATAAGCTTGCTTTGAGACATGTTAGTTTGAAGAATATGTGGAAAGCAGTGATCAATATCATTTCTGTTCCCATTTGTTGAAGGACTTTATGTGCCAAGAAGTATGCTTCATACACATTGTTCCACTTAATTACACATCTATTGTCTCTCAGCAAAGCAGATGTTGGTAGCCCCACTTTTTACTTTTGGGACACTTGAAACTCTGAAAAGTTATGATACTCATGCAGGGTCACACAGCAGGTTATGGCACAGCCAACATTTGACCCCCTACCACTGTCTGACCCTTTCCGCCTTACCACCCTGTGTTATCACAACTATACCTTCAAAATCGGCAACCAAAAAGATCTTACTGGCTTACCTTCCCATTAAAATCATTTCCAGTTGAAGAAAGAAGAAAAGGGGATGACTCAACCCCAACAGGAAGGTTGATTTATTTTGGAAGACTTTTCACAAGACTCTTTACGGAGCTCTCTGACAGTGCTAATTTTAACCAAGTCATTGTGAAGCAACCTTGGATTCCTCTATGCAAGGCAAAGTACAAACACAAGCGTATGACTCAGCACAAAGCAGCTGTGGCTCTCCCTCCACTCCATTACCCACACCCCAAAAGGGATGAGTAACAGGTTCACTAATAAATTCAAAACTTTTTCAGAAAGCCCGTCCACATCCCCCACTGCTCCAAGTTTTTAATACTGAGGCTTTAGCACCACTTCCCCAAAAGTCTACCCTGGTGAATATTCTTCCCATAATTCCCTCTTGCCCTGGTGTTGAAGGCAGGATGAGCTTCGTTGTGGGACATGTCCTACAATTGGTAAATGTCAGCATGCATCTGCTTTCTGACACCACTGATCAAAGGGAAAAGTGGGCATGTAAGAGCTCAGATTGTAGTAAGAACAGCAACAGCAATGGTCATGGAAATCTGGTCTCAATTTTTGGATGAGGGCCTTTGCATAAAGAGCTCTGAGATGCTTCCCTACCTTACCGTTATTGTGAGAGAGCTGCCCAGGACCCTCTAAACCCAAAGTCTCCCCATGATTTTGTCCTGTCTCTCTTGTTGATCTCACTCTCCACCGCCAAGAAATGGAGGTAGGTGGTTCCTCAGACTTTGATCTGGAGTCCACAGCCAACAGCCCAGCAGGTGAAGGGAGTTCTCCCTTGGTCTTCTGAAAAATCTGAAGATCCTCTTTAATATTGCCTGCCAAGCACATGATGAGTTATTCATTCCACAAAAATATAATAATGCACTACTGTGTTTAAGACACTCTTTTAGGGTTCAGTGACACAGCATGGCCCAAACAAAGATTCTTGCTTTCATGAAGTGGGAGAAAACAGACAATATGCAATCAGCATAATACATAAGTAAATTATGTAGCATAATTAAAAGTATGGTATAATTTGATGAAAAAAGAAAAATGTGAGCAGAATAAGGAGAACAAGGAGTGCCAGAGTGGGAGGTAGGTTGTGGTATTAAATAGGATGATCAATGTGGGCCTCATTGACATTGTGAGTGATAAGCAAAGACTTGAATGAGATGAAGGATTTGGTCCAATAGACATCTAAGAAAAGCCCATTCTGTGTTGAACAAACAACCAGTGCAAAGGCTCTAATGTAGGATCATGCCTAGTATATTTTTAAAACAATGGGCTGGGCACGGTGGCTCACACCTGTAATCCCAGCACTTTGGGAGGCCGAGGTGGGTGCATCCCTTGAGGTCAGGAGCTCAAGACCAGCCTGGCCAACGTGGCAAAACCCCACTTCTACTGAAAATACAAAAATTAGTAGGGTGTGGTGTGGCGGGCTCCTGTAATCCCAGCTACTTGGGAGGCTGAGGCAGAAAGAATTGCTTGAACCCGGGAGGTGGAGGTTGTAGTGGGCCGAGATCCCGCCACTGCACTCCAGCCTGGGCGACAAAGCAAGACTCAGTCTCAAAAAAGAAAAACAAAAACAAAAAAACAACAACTAAGCCTATATGGCCAGAGCAGAGTAAGTGAGTCTTATTCAGTCACCTCTTAGAAAGCCAAGATGATTCATTTAGGGCCAGAGTACAAACCTTGCACCAACCGACCTAACGCATTTGAACAAACCACCCAAATGAAAGCTCTAGTACTGTCTTCATAGCTCCATCATCACTACAGAAACAGGCCAAATTCAAAAACAATGTGTTAAATGGATGAGTGAAAGAATGAATAAATGAATGTAAAACTGTAACTTTAATTATTACAACCTAATCTCCCTGCACAGTTCACACTTAGTGGGAGGCCCATCCAACTGTGCTCCACAGACCCATCCATAGACCCATCCAACTGGGCTCTAGGGTTCAACCCACTGGTTTTTACATTGAAACAATCCATGATGTACTCTGCGGTCACCTATGGTGTGCTCCATGGAATAGACCACACTTCATTTTTAACAAGTTTCTCTCCTTGGCCCCATTTGCTTATTTGAAGTTCCAGTGCATTTAACAATATCGTTGCTCACTGGCCCTTCACTTCTCAATCCCACTTCTCTACTGCATCCTCCCACACCAGCTTAAATTACTTTCTTCTTGAATTCCCCACAGACTTAGAACAAAAAAACATGTCTTCGTAATAGATCTTACCACCTTCTCCTTTGACTATGATTTATTCAACAAACTTGCATAGTGTGCCTGATATGTGCTGAACACCATTAAAGGAGAAAATGCCATGGTCTTTACCATGGAGAAGCTTTCCACCTATCAAGCTGATATAAACTACAAGCCATGCTATTACTTAGTACCAGCAAGGATGAGGTAGTCAGCCACTACCATAGACTAGGGGTCTATATAAATGGGTGCACTCTTTCTAGCAAACAATTTGGAACTATATAACAAGACCTTAAAATTTCACATTATTTTCCCTAATAATTTCAATCCTTGAAAGCTGGACTAAAGAAATAGAGATGTGATCAAATATTTACATATAAAGCTATTTATCTGAATAATTATTTAGGACAATTAAATTCCCCTAAATTAGTAAATATTGAAATATATTACAGTAAAACTATATAGCTACCAGGAATATTTAATGACATGGAGAAATGTTCACTAAGAAAAAATGGATACAAAACTGTATGTATAGTATTGTAATCATTTTATTTTATATAACATACATGCATAAAATATTGAAAAGAATACAATAAAATACCAATTTGATCTTCTTTGGATGTTTAGGGTTACATGTACTTTGTAATAGGCCAAATTTGTGTGCTTTCCTGAATCCTCCAGACTGAGCAAATATTTTAATTTATATATTAAATTTTAATAAATAAATAATTTATAAATTTTAAAATTAAATAATTTAAATATTTTAAAGTAAGCAATAGGCATTACACAAAAATATGTATCCTATTTTTGGAAATTTTCTCCAAGAAAAAGGGCATGTATATTCTACATGTGTATTGCATTATATCTAGAGAGGTGAGAGTTAGAGATTTTTTAATCTTTTCCATTTTGGCCTTTGAGGGACACACTCCCCTTGCAGGAAGATGTTATCGCACTGCTCTCAGAAAGTAAAAGACCCCACCCAGGGGTGCCCTCACATCCCAGGAATCTCCCAATCCCCAGAGGGCAGCATAGTCCCTACAGCAAAAGAGTAATAAACAAAGTTCCTCTCAGAAAGGAATCTGCAGGAGCCTCAAACCAAATAACTATAGGCTGGGAAACAATCTTAGAAAATGCTCGCTCCAGTCCCACACCTCCTCACTGATGACAAGAATTTTGTCTACAGTTTCTCTGCGACTTAGCCAGTCAGAATGTGCCTCAGTATCAATGAGACATGAAGACTTCCCTTTTCCACACTTAAAATGACGTCCTAAAATATAGACCCACCGTATCTTTCCAGTCTTCATTCTCACCATGCCCCTCCATGGAAAGCCTGGTTTTCAGTGATACAAGTCTCACTACTGTTTACCAAACACATGTGTTCAGGTCAGATATTAAGCCCCTGCTTGGGCTTTGCTCTTTCTCTCAACAATGACTGACTGTACTTGAAATAACAATCATTTATTTCTCTTGCTCTCTTCTCAAAGTCATACAACTTGCCCAAATAGGCATCACTGATTGGATAAGAATGGACAACTGACCAAAGCTGGGGGACTTGGCATCAGGACACAGGAATTCAAGTCAATCTAGTTTTAAAGTGGAAGCTGATGTGACTACAAGTGTGTGAAAGCAGAAAAAGAAAACTCTGTGTGTGTGTGTGTGTGTGTGTGTGTGTGTGTGTGTGTGTGTTTAGTGTGGAGAAGAGATAAGCTTGAAGTGGTCTTCGAAGCAGCAACCACAGTTTACATGACCCAAGATGATGAAACAAGTAATCCTGGGTTCTCAAACTTTCAGTTGTTGAATCCTACCATAAGATCTAGGGGCAGGCTGTAATCATGGACTCTTCCAATATAATCTCCTTTTTTTATTTGAGCAGTTCAAATGGGTTCTCAACTTACTTACAGAAATTTGCACATAAGTTAGCCAGTAAAAAAAGAATTAAAATAATTGTCTTCATACTAAAAAATAAGCTCCATTAAAGGCCAGATGATGCCTCACTCTGTCCCTAGCACTTAGCAAATAAGAGGCCCTCAAAAACTATTTGCCTCACTTGGACAGCATCCTGAATCCCTGTCCCTTGTGCCTAAAATATACTCCCATTTCTACTTAGTCCAGTTCAAACTCTATTTTTTCCACAGCTCCTTTGTTGGCTGCATGAGTCCACAGATAAGACATCCTTTCCTTGTATTACTCTAGAGCAACTGCAGTCCACAGCATTCACCCTGGTCCACTGTTGTGAACTGCCTTAGCTGTGTGTGTGTGTGTGTGTGTGTGTGTGCGTGCGCGCGCGTGCGTGTGTGTGTGTGTGCTTGATATGAAAAGATTATAAAATCTTGGAAGGAAGGGGCCACCCTTTCTCCCACTTCTCAGTATATTTCTAGTACTATCTTTGCCAGAGAAGACATTTAATAAATATTTGCCTAAAAAGTGCAGCATGCATTCAAAATTTACTTTTTCAAAAGTCCTCAAGTCAGTCTGGCAGGAAACTGATAATTTTTAAAACCATGGACTCAAGCCAGCAGGGTATTGGTTGCCTAGCAGCAAGTGGCCTGAAAGAGTTAACAAGCCTCAAGTCTGAAAAAAATATATAACTTGTTTACATTGAGGCCAATATATTTGTTAAATTCCTAGCAAAACATGCACTGTGCTAGGGTGTCTGATTTCTTTCCACTGTGTTTATACTGTAACAAAGTAAAGATTCTATTTGAAAGCTGATTGAATTCAACTAACAACTGCCGTGTTCATTTATTTAGTAAAAGCAAAGTTTAGATTGTAAGGTTTTGTTTATTTTGATGTTCACATAAAAAGGCAGATAGTAAAATGCATATAGAATGGAAAATATGATCCGCTGCTTTCTGGATGGGCCAACTTTCCCCTTCAAAACAGACTCCAAATCCAGATAAATCACAAAAATGAAGATGTATGAACAAAACCTAGGAGAACAGATCTGAAAGTCTTTTAATCTCTTCTATTTAAAGTCAAAAATAGTCATTTGTTCAGTGTCATTTCTCATCATGAATCTAAGAACCTATGCTGTAAAATTCTACCTGTTTTCACTTGCTATATCACCGTCCCCATGCAGTTATATGGTGGCTTAGTAGAGATGGTAACAAATAAGCCCAGCTGCTTCTGTACTGCAGCTGTTTACCAAAAGTGCATCACAGGGGACACACACAGCTCAAACCACAACTTGACCAAATGGATTTATAATTGAAGTTGAAAAGTCAAGAGCTGTAGAGACACCCCAAACCTCCCTTGGCTGCTCTGGGCTGAAGCACTTGATGTATCCCTAGCAACTTGGGTCACTGAGGTACACACGTTTCCTACATTTAATAATTGATTGTCTGTAGGAAATGAAAAATGAACAGAAAAGACACAAGAAATGAGCAGGAATACAGCTCTGAAATCAATTCTCTTCTGAAGTATATTTCTTATGAATTATACATTAAAAAGGATTTTCTACCATAATCAGAATTCCAATCTTATTTTGCCCTTATGGCCAATCTTTGGGACTATTTACTCTCTAACTACCCAAAATGTTTAGCAATAGTGACTATGTGCTGTAGGAGATACCAGAATACCTGTGCACTGGATACAGCCCATTTGCAATAGCAGACTTGGTCCTTTACTGAAGTGAATATGACAGAACAGGGCTCTCTCTCTCTCTCTTTTTTTTTAAATAACTGTCAACTTTTCCCTAGGCAGCAGGGCTGTGGGCCCATCTACAGCTAGGGAGTAGAGACTGACAGGGACTCTTCCAGCTACAGATGCTTCTGGGAAACCTTCAAGTGAACACTGTCTAGGATAGTATGAATCCCCTTTGCTTTTAGCGCAGATGTTTTTGTGAAACTCCAACCCACCAGGGAGCTGAGAGTCTAAGCAGAATCCTTTTGTCAAGAATCAAAATGATGAACTAACACCTCCAAGCTGAAACAAGAAAATAAACTCATTAAAAATAGAATATGTCACATTATCTAGTTTGGGGGCTGAGTGTTCTTCCAATCCTAAAAACAACTCTCTGTGGCCAAATTGCTCCAGGCCTCCAACACATCCAACGTAGCTATATGTGAATAGAGTCATCAGCTTCTGCTGCTCGTATACAAAAGCCTGTGTATTTCTAGTTTTATCCAAGGATATGGAGATGGCAGAATTTGTGGTTTGCAAAACCTCAAATGTACTGTACTCAGCTATACCCTAAATACATATGTGTCTACCAAGAAGAGTGTAACAAAGGGTGATTTGCAGCATTCAAATACAGATTTATGTGCTCAGATAAAAACAAATAAGTATATAAATAAGAAAAAAATGACCAAAACTCAGTTTGTAACAAATGGGCCCTTTAGCTAGTGTGTTTCCCATGTCCATTCCCCAACAGCTTACGTGGCTACACGGAATGAAAAGCCAGCATCAAACTATCTCCCCACCCCCCATTTTAAAGGTCACTCCTCCATGGAGTTTGCAGCAGTTTGCAGCAGTTCACTCCAGCAATGCATCTTCTTTAGAAAGAGTTGAAGGCCATTTACTGTTCCTGAGATTGGATCCAATGGAGTCATCACTCCCAGCAACGTCCTTAAAAGCTTAAATATCGCCACGAAGATAAAAGGTGCAGAGTATAAAGGTGGAAGAGCTTATTACCATTTGCAGCAAAAGAGCCCATTAATCCCATCCTTTTGTACCAGGTCACAGTTTACTGAGCCATTAAAACGAAACCCTGGCCGAGTGTGGTGGCTCACGCCTGTAATCTCAGCACTTTGGGAGGCCGAGGTGGGTGGATCATGAGGTCAGGAGCTTGAGACCAGCCTGACCAACATGGTGAAAACCCATGTCTACTAAAAATACAAAAATTAGCCGGGCCTGGTGGCACGCACCTGTAATCCCAGCTACTCTGGAGGCTGAGGTGGCAGAGTCCCTTGAACCCGGCGCGGGAGGGCGGAGGGTGGGGGTGTGCAGAGGTTGCAGTGAGCTGAGATCGCACCATTGCGCTCCAGCTTGGCAACAGAGAACGGAGAGGGACTCAGTCTCAACCACAACAACAAAAAAAGAAAACCCTTCCCAGAACTAAACTGAAAGATAACCCCAACTGAAAATAGAAAGGGAAAAACATGTCAGGAGTGGTGTGTGTGTGTGTGTGTGTGTGTGTGTGTGTGTGTCTGTTAACTTTTAAGTTGGTTTGCTTCCTGGTTGTTTTTACATTATAGAACTGTGTCTGCTAGGATCAGTAGCCATCCTGGGCTGTTGTCTGGTCTTCATGGCTAGTGCCCCTGCTCTACAGGCCCTGGCTTATAGAGACACCTATATCTCCTCCAGCCTAGAAGCAATTTGTGCTTCATGGAGGACCAGTGTTAGTTGTCTAAAGCTAAATTTTAGGCCCACCTCTGCCACTTAATATGTGAGACCTAGGGCAAGTATAACCAGGAGACTAGGTGTTCTGTCTGCAAAAGAGAGGTCACTAGCTTTCTTTACACCATGCTGCCTTTAGATAAAAATTTCAGAAATATTTTCATCATGTCAATGTCCAGCTCAAAACTTGTACTGGCTCCCCATTGCCTGCAGGACTAAGTTCATGTATTTGTCTTCCCTACCAGTCTGTGAGGTTACTGAGGGCATTGACCATGTCATATTCATCCTTAGGTTTGCAGAAGCAAACATCTTTGGTTCTATACCTTTCTGAGCAAGGGCATACTAATTTTTTAAGAAAACCAAAAATATTTGAAGGAGAACAGCAACAGACTTGTGGAAGATTCCCTATGATATTTCTTAACATGGACACCCAGTGGCATGACTTGGGGTTAAATATATGTCTCCTAAGACTCAGGTTCTGTAGTGTAGACTGGGAGCTCAGCCAATCAGATGGAGAGAGAAAAAGTTGTGTCCCTCACTCTAAACACAAACAGTGAGGGGCTGTCAAAGTGCCTTGTTGCTCAGTAAATGTAATGAGGGCAAAGCTAATTTCTAAGTTTCACTTTTGGAAGTCCCAAGGGTAACTAACTTGAGAAGGAGGTCACTCTGGTTGAATAACATTGTGTTTACCTTAAGGCCAAATAGTAAAATGTGTGGCCTTTTAGCACTGGCTTCTGAATTGGTCTTTATGCTTCAGGCCCAGCTTTCTTCACAGCATGCTGCCTTTAGATAAAAATTCCAGAAATATTTTCATCATGTCAATGTCCAGCTCAAAACTTGTACTGGCTCCCCATTGCCTGCAGGACTAAGTTCACGTATCTGTCTTCCCTACCAGTCTGTGAGGTTACTGAGGGCATTGACCATGTCACAGTCATCTTTAGATTTGCAGAACCAACCATAGTAACTGTACACATTAAACTGGATTAAGTTATGAACCCAATATCCTAAGTTGAAGACTACAGATGATTTTAATTTTCTATGTCTTACTAACCAATATTTCAAAATCTTCTATAATCAACAGATACAATTTTACTTTTCTAAATGAAAAAAAATAGGTTACTTAGAATTTCGGTGTAACCTCTTTTGCTTTAACTTTCAAGAGCTAAATCCCAGATTCCAGCAATCCACAAAGAACTCTGCAAAGTTCACTGAGCAAGACTTGGCTGCTGTGGAGGGGCTCCTACACTACTCAGATATGTGGCAAGTAGAGGAACAATTATGCCATGATGCAAAATGTGGCAATAGTTGTAAAAGTGGTCCTAGCAAAATACCATAGGAGTTCAGTGGAGGAAGTGGACCCATAACCAAGAAGAAGATGAGGATGCCTTCTCCTTAAAAAGCTGATCAAGATAAGGAGGAAGAACATTCTTCCCCATATGATCACATCTAAAAAGTGATTGGTTTGACCATTTCATGGGCAAGCAGAAATGAACTGCCATCATGCTAAAAAGTGCTTTTCAATCCTGCCTAATAAGTCTGAAGCACAGTAACAATTTGGTATCTTGTCTAACATGTCAGAATATCTTGATGGGAACTTGTATTTTATTTCAAATGTGTGCTGCTCATGGAGCATGGCTCTCTGCTTACAGCTTTGAAAATATACGAGATGAAATGTGCTGTAGGTTGCAAAACTGCATCTGTGATTTGGTTGCTTAGTAGGTTGGAAATCAAAGCATATGCTCTAATGGGAATAAATCGTAGGGGCCCAAGTCAGTCCATTATAAATCCTATTCAGTTGATCCTCATCCTCATACAAAGGTACCCAGCATTTTGACATTTGACTCAGTCCTTCTGGGAGTTAAGCAAGGCAGTAGTCATTAGCCATGTATCCAGGATGTGAAAAGAATCTAAAAGTTTTAAATGTCTGGCCAAAGGTCCCACATCCAGTAAGGAGAGGAGTTTGGAAAAAAAAAATACTATGCATATTACTAAACATAATCTAGTGAGAATAGAATTTGTGACAAAATTTTCTCCCTCTTCTCCTGCCCTCAGGAGGGCACCCCAAAGATTTCAGGAGGAGGAAAAGAGTGAAAGGGGAGATGGAGACCTCCCTGATTTGGTGAAGATGAGTGATCCTCCTGTCCTATAGCATCAGAATCGAAGGTTTCAGAGTCTTTACTCTTTGCAGGAAACTTTGTTGGGCGACCCCTTCAGTGGGTCAGGGCCCCTATAAGTCAAGGTCCGCTTGCTCTGTGCTGCAAGTACAAACAAGAACTACAGTCATGTCAAATACTGTTAGAAAGCTGGGAAGCTCAGCATTTGAGGATTGTGGGCCACAGTTTGGGGGAAAAATGAAAAAAAATGCTCTTTCACACAGCTTCACACTACTTTCCTGGAGAGTGGACTGTGATCATGCACCATCCTATTTTGCCCACAGGGCATTTTTCAAATAAGGGCACTCAGCAGCTTAACAACAGAGATGGTACAAGGGAGGATAAATTAGCTTCTCATGACTTGAAAAGAATCAGGTGCCAAGTTCAAGTAATCTCCCCACTTATTACTCTTCTTCCAACTCTGCCAAATAAAGGCTTTGAATGCTCACATTTTGTACAGCCTGAGAGGTGAAAAATAGAGCACACGAGATGATGTGTGCTTTATTACTTTTATATTTGGACTTTTAAAATTAACATACAGTAAACTTGACTTTTCTTGGTGTATAGTTGTATGAGTTTTAACACATGTATAGATCTGTGGAACCTCCATTGCAATCAATCACTCCCACAGAGTCCCTCATGCTACGCTTTTTGAGTCACACAGACCCTCTTCTATATTCTGACAACCACTGCTTTGTTCTCCATCATTATAGTTGGGTCTTTTCAAGAATGTTGTAAAAATGTGAAAATGGAATCTATGTGGTGTGTGTTTTATTTTGATGTGCATGAGGCACACTTATAGGCCCTGCTGCTTCCAAATGCCGGTGGTTAAATGTACAGCCTGGCTGGGCTGTGGGGTCAGGAAGTTCTTATAAAAACTTCATCTCTCCATTGCTTCTTCAGGGTCACTTAGGCATCCTTAGTGTCAGAGACAAAGACAAGGCATATTGGGTGATTCCAAGGTCCCAAAGTTGTACTTGAGCAAAGGGGAATTATCTCAAAATTCTTGATAAGGCTCAATCATCTCTTGGGGCGAAGGCCCCACAGTCTACACTGGTTGTGCTCCCACAGACCAAAGAGCCTACTATGTTCTACTGCTTCTTCCTAAACCTCTATCCCTGGGATGCTTCTTTTTACACAAAAAGAGCTCTCCCTTAGTAATCTTACTGATGTCTGCCAAAACTCCCTCAAGCTTCAGCCCAGACCCAAGCCAACATCAAAAGCACTTTGGATGACTCCGAGAAAATTATTTAACCTCATTGTGACTAAGTTTCCTCATCTGGAGAGTAGAAAATAATAAAATATATCAAGTAGAGTAATTGTAAGGATAAAATGAGATAATGCACATGAAGCATTACCTAGACATAGTAAGGGCTCACTAAGCATTAGCTATTGTTATAATAAGTATAACACCAAATGGTAATTACTTGTTAGCATATCAGTTTCTTGCATCAGACTGGGAGCTGAGTTCCTTGACAGCAGGGACCTGGTGTCATTCACCTGTGTACCCCAAACATCCATCATAATGGCTGACCAGAATAAGTTCTGGCTAACTCCTGCTCACTCTATAATTCATTAACTCATTCAATAAATATTAATTGAGCACCTATTATGCATTCCTTTCTATGGAAGCACACCTGTGGGCAAATTTCTGTGAAAACTTACATATTGTGGTCTCCAGGGAAAGCATTAATGTTTCACCATTCTCCCTCACCCCTCCACACTGGGGACTGCAAGGCCACAGTGAGGGGAGCGGTCACAATGTTATAGGGTAAAGATTATACTTCATTGAGAAAAGGGATTAAAGGTCTGTGCCTATGTGGCACAAAAATGAGGATGAGTGTGACTTTGGCTTTTTTCTTTTACATCTGTTTGTGAGAATATCTCCCTGCAGTGCCAGGCCATCTCTCTCAAGTGGTGCTCTTAGATAGCTAGTATGACAAAAGCAGGTCCAGGCCCCCTTTCTGCTTGAGAAGAAGTTTCCTCTTTTCTCTCCAGTCCATCTCTACCCTCTCCTTTATAGAGCTTAGTAGAAACCCAGAGAGACAGTTTAGACAAAATGAGCCCTTCTGGTCTTACAAGTCTAATTCAGCTCACTAGGGCTAGAGTTACACAGTATGTTGAGACCAAAAGACCCAGAGAGTGTTCCTTTGTGTATATCATGGGGCAAGATGGCAAGGATGTAGCAAATATCAATATTTTCAACACAACTTATAATAACACACACAGAAATACACACAGGCTAGATATGAACCCTCATCTATATTCATTTCTGCACCCAAATTATCCCTATATGACACTTCCTGCTGCCTTTTCATTGCCTTCAGACTCTCTAACTAAACCATTAGCAGCATGTAAGCAGGAGCTATGCCCTTGTCCTCATGGTATTCCTAGTGTGTGGCATAGCACCCGGTACACTGGCATTCTCCATTAGTATTTGCTGAATGAATATTTGTATGTAACTATGTACTTATGACTGCATGAATGTATACACATTTTTCTAGTATCACATGGAATCCTATATCCAAGTACACGTAACTTCCTAATCCCCAGTCTATACTGCAGCTAGCACTGTGTCTGACACAGTATAGATTATCTTTTAATATTTGTTGAAAGAGTAACTATAGGTGAACAATTTAGAAGAGAAAAATCGAAGGCCAAAAAGAAAAAGAGAAGGCTATTAATCAGTTGACTGCCCTTTAGTATTCTGTTTTAGAGAGAAGATTTAGCACAGCACATGTGGCTAAAAGGGTTAGGATTGGAGATAGAAATATAGAAGTCAACTGCATAAAGATTAAAGCATGGGGAGTAGATAATCTCACTGGAGCAGGATGTAGATGAAGACAAGAAAGCCCAGAGGCAAATCCTAAGGAAACTACCATTTAGAGAATGGTAAGTGGGAAGAAGCCAATTAAAGAGACTGGGAAGGAGTGGCCATTGAGGAAGAAGAACCAGGAGAACATAAATGAGGATGAGGGTGACTAAACATAGGCATATTACTAAACATAGTGTAGTCAGAATAGAACTTGTGATCACATTTTCTCCCTCTTCTCCTGCCCTGGACTACACCACACCCAAGAGCAGTCAACAGATGGATGGTGCTAGGAGGCCAAACGGATGTGAAAACAGAAGACTGATTGGGTGACACAGGAGTTCACTGGTGATCTTGACAAGAGCAGTCTCAATGGAGGGATGGCTGAAATGGCATGAAAAGATAATGGGAAAAGTAGAGGCTGTCAGTATAGACACAAGGAGTAAGCCCTTCTTCCAGCTTTTGGGGAAACTTAGTCTGCCTGCCAAATACCTTTAGAACTTCATTCCTTGCCCACTACTTGAAAAAACATTTCTCCTGGCCAAATCAGAGCAGTCGTAGGATGTAAATAACAGGCATACATAAAAGGAGGCCAGAGTGGCGGGTTCTTGGCCTGGGATACACTGGATTCTGCAGCCCCAAAGAACTATGACTTAACTGCTTATGCTACCCTCTGTTTGCTACTCAGCCCCTGGCATAGTCTCACCCATGCCCCCACCCATTCCATCCATTATTAATAACATAATTGTAATTAAAAGACAGAGAGAATTTGGAATGCATCAAGTAGGAGTTGCAACAAAATATTTTGTTATTCAATGATGAATTTTTAAATGAAACATCTAAATACAGATTTCTCCCCAAGAGATGTTCTGATTTGAGGCTGAGCTTGATGTACTTCCAAGAAACTGTCTAATTACGAACTAGGCCCTAAACCTAGATGCTTAGGTACGTTTCTCCTGCAGAGCACAATGCAGTTTTTTCTACTCAGCTTCTTGTGCAGGACTGGGGTGCAGTGCAAGGCAAGGGTTAGACAAGCTCTGCTAAGGAACTTGTCCATTTAGCTCAAGGAAATAGTCCATTAGGTGTTGAGAGGCATTTGCCATGTTGAGGTGGTTGGCTTTAAATGTAATGTTAATTTTACTTTGCTTTTAAAGTACTTGGAGAATAGAAATTGGTATTTAAAGCCATTTCCTAAAACAACAACAACAAAATCTGAAACTTGATTTGTCCCAAGATTTTCATTCTTGGTTGAGATAGTGCCAGGACATAGTGAAACCAGGCCTAGTCTGGCCTCCTGCTGACATTGCCAAAGCTGCTAGTAAGGGTTTATTTATGGAAACAAGGCCAAAGATCAACTGACCCAGAACAAGCCCTAAGTCAAATGATTTCTCCCTTTATTCATATGCTAAAACTAAGACAACAGAAATATTGCTTCATATTCCATGAATTGCAAATCCTCAGCTTTTTAAATTTAATTTTCATATGTTAGAGTTTATTTATTTATTTCAACTTTTATTTTAGGTTTAGGAGTGTACATGTGCAGGATCATTATACAAGTAAACTGTGTGTCGGGAGGTGGTGTACAAATTATTTAGTCATCCAGGTAATAAGCAAGTACCTGATAGGTATTTTTTAATCATCTCCCTCCTCCCAACCTCCACCCTCAGGTAGGCTCTGGTGACTTTTATTTCCCTGTCTGTGTCCACGTGCTCTCATTGTTTAGCTCCCACTTATAAGTGAGAACATACATCATTGTTTTTTTTTTCTGTTCCTGCATTAGTCTGCTAAGGATAATGGTCTCCAGCTTCATCCATGTTGCTGCAAAGAACATGACCTCATTCTTTTTTATGACTACATAGTATTCCGTGGTGCATATGTACCACATTTTCTTTATCCAGTCTACCATTGATGGGCATTCAGGTTGACTCCATGTCTTCACTATTGTGAATACTGATGCAATAAACATACACATGCATGTGTCTTCATGGTAAAACAAATTATATTCTTTTGGGTATATACCCAATAATGGAATTGCTGGGTCAAATGGTAATTCTGTTTTAAGTTCTTTGACACATTGCCATACTGCTTTCCACAACAGCTGAACTAATTTACACTCCTACCAGAATTGTATAAGCATTCCCTTTTCTCTGCAACCTCACCAGGATCTGTTATTTTTTTACTTTTTAATAATGACCATTCTTACTAGTGTGAGATGCTATGCTATTGTGGTTTTGAGTTGCATTTCTCTAATGATTAGTGATGGTGAGCATTTTTTTATATCCTTATTGGCCACATTTATGTCTTCTTTTGAAAAGCGTCCTTTTCAAAACTGTTCATGTCCTCTGCCCAGTTTCTAATGGGGTCATTTTGTTTTTCTTGTAAATTTGTTTAAGTTACTTATAGATTCTGGATATTAAACCTTTGTCAGATGCATAGTTTGCAAATAATTTCTCCCACTCTGTAGATTGTCTGTTTACTTTGTTGACAGTTTCTTTTGCTGTGCAGAAGCTCTTTAGTTTAATGATGTCTCATTTGTCAGTTTTTGTTTTTGTTGCGATTGCTTTTGGGGTGTTCGTCATGAAATCTTTGCCTGTGTCTATGTCCTGAATGGTATTTCCTAGGTTTTCCTCCAGAGTTTTTATAGCATTAGGTTTTACATTGAAGTCTTTAATCCAACTTGAGATGATTTTTGTATATGGTGTAAGGAAGGGGTCAAGTTTCAATCTTCTGCTTGTGGCTAGCCAGTTATCCCAGCACCATTTATTGAACAGGGAGTCCTTTCCTTATTGCTTGTTTTTGTTGGCTTTGTTGAAGATCAGATGATTATAGCTCTGTGGTATTATTTCTGGGCCCTCTATTCTGTTCCATTGGTCTACATGTCTGTTTTTGTACCAGTATCATGTTGGTTTGCTTACTTTAGCCTTGTAGTATAGAGTCAGGTAACGTGATGCCTCCAGCTTTGTTCTTTTTGTTCAGGATTGCCATGACTATTTGGGCACTTTTTTGATTTCCTATGAATTTTAAAGTAGTTGTAATTGTGAACAATGTCATTGTTTTATCTCAACACATGCAGAGAAGGCCTTCAATAAAATCTAACATCCCTTCATGTTAAAAATCCTCAATAAACTAAGCATTGAAGGAACATACCTCCAAATAATGAGAGCCATCTATGACAAACCCACAGCCAACATCCCACTGAATGGGGAAAAGCTGGAAGCATTCCTCTTGAAAACCAGACAAGAAAGGATGCACTCTCTCACCACTCCTATTCAACATAGTACTAGAAGTTCCGGCCAGAGCAATCGGGGAAGAGAAAGAAATAAAAGACATCCAAATAGGAAGAGAGGAAGTCAGACTATTCCTGTTTGCAGACAATATGATTCTATACCTATAAAACCCCATAGCTTCTGCCTAAAAGCACCTTGATCTGATAAACAATTTTAGCAAACTTTCAGGATGCAAAAGCAATGCACAAAAATCAGCAGCATTCCCATACACCAACAATGTCCAAGCTGAGAGCCAATGCAATCTCATTCACAATTGCCACAAAAAGAACAAAATACCTAGGAATGCAGCTAGCCAGGGAGGTGAAAGATTTCTACCAGAATTACAAAACACTGCTAAAAGAAATCAGAGATGACACAAACAAATGGAAAACATTCCATGCTCATGGATAGGAAGAATCAATATTATCAAAATGGCCACACTGCTCTAAGCAATTTGCAGATTCAAGGCTATTCCTTCAAAATCCTCAGTCTTATACAGGCAGAAAGTCCTCAAACCTCAGGGGATGATATTTAAGTGGAAAGTCCCTGCTTCTGAAATTTGAAGCCAGATTGGATTGTATGTATGGCATCTCATTCCTCTGAAAAAAAAAGTAGCATTTCTGCTGATCTAGGGGCACCTGATGCTCCCTTTCCACTAGTGTGTCTATGATCAAGTCCCCTTATTCCTGGAGTTCCTCAAAACCAAGGCCAGAATCTGGAAGAGCACCAGATACAGCTTAAATGTGCAGTCTATATACTTGTGTCAGAATTCTTCCCTGAGTGAGGCTTACTGGCCCAAGAGAAAAAGACCTCTCATTGGTATTATTTTCAAATAAACAGAGTCTATACTCCCAGCCTTTCCTTGTCCTACAAAATGCTGTCATGCTCATCTATCTTTTATTGAGCCACTACTTAAGGATATGTCTGGCATGGTGAGATGGGTTTTCCACGGATTGTCTCATTTGATCCATACAACAAGCCTTGGAAGTTGGTATTATTATTCTCCCCATGTCTTAGGTAAGCAAACAGAGGCTGAGGGTGAACCATTTGCCCCAGGTCATATATATAATAAATGACAGAACTTAGCCTCCATATCTTATGTTCCTACTCCTGCATACTGTCTACTCTGGAACAAAGTGCCTGCTGAGTCAATAAGCACATTGTATCATCTCCATTAGGAAAGATGCCCTCCAAACAACGAGGGCTGGAGTGTGTTTTTAACACATACACATCTACATAACAATTTGGCAAAGAAAGGGATGCCTTAGAGGCAGCCTACAAACCTTGACCCTAGGTTAGCTGTGTATGACCTACAGTTCTGGGTCCAAGAAACCTGGTTATTTGAGCAATAAGATAATGTCCTTTCCTGTTTTTCTCTCCCTCCCCACTTCCTTGGAAAAGCCATTAGGAAGAAATGGACCCTTTTTTTGCTTGCTACAGAGCTAATTCTTCCTTTCCATACAAAGAACCCTTCTCAGAATTTTACCTCTAACAAAAAATCTCTGGACAGTTAATTAAGAATCCATTTTCAACTAGACACAAAGGTATTTTCTATCTCTTTAGTTCACAACAAGGGGAAAAAACAATGTCGATATTACAAGGAAAATACAACTGGGGAAATTCTCATTATGCCGACTCCTTGTATACTGAGTTCTTCAAGTATCTTGTTGGTTTTTTTGTTTGTTTGTTTGTTTTGCCATTTAACACATAAGTTTTCTTTTCTTTTTTTTCTGTTTTTTAAGATTATTATTATACTTTAAGTTTTAGGGTACATGTGCACAATGTGCAGGTTCGTAACCTATGTATACATGTGCCATGTTGGTGTGCTGCACCCATTAACTCGTCATTTACATTAGGTATATCTCCTAATGCTATCCCTCCCCTCTCTCCCACCCCACAACAGTCCCCAGAGTGTCACGTTCCCCTTCCTGTGTCCACGTGTTCTCATTGTTCAATTCCCACCTATGAGTGACAACATGTGGTGTTTGGTTTTTTGTCCTTGTGATAGTTTACTGAGAATGATGATTTCCAGTTTCATCCATGTCCCTACAAAGGACATGAACTCATCATTTTTTATGGCTGCATAGTATTCCATGGTGTATATGTGCCACATTTTCTTAATCCAGTCTATCGTTGTTGGACATTTGGGTTGGTTCCAAGTCTTTGCTATTGTGAATAGTGCCGCAATAAACATATGTGTGCATGTGTCTTTATAGCAGCATGATTTATAATCCTTTGGGTATATACCCAGTAATGGGATGGCTGGGTCAAATGGTAATTCTAGTTCTAGATCCCTGAGGAATCACCACACTGACTTCCACAATGGTTGAACTAGTTTACAGTCCCACAAACAACGTAAAAGTGTTCCTATTTCTCCACATCCTCTCCAGCACCTGTTGTTTCCTGACTTTTTAATGATGGCCATTCTAACTGGTGTGAGATGGTATCTCATTGTGGTTTTGATTTGCATTTCTCTGATGGCCAGTGATGATGAGCATTTTTTCATGTGTTTTTTGGCTGCATAAATGTCTTCTTTTGAGAAGTGTCTGTTCATGTCCTTCGCCCACTTGTTGATGGGGTTGTTTTTTTCTTGTAAATTTGTTTGAGTTCATTGTAGATTCTGGATATTAGCCCCTTGTCAGATGAGTAGGTTGCAAAAATTTTCTCCCATTCTGTACGTTGCCTGTTCACTCTGATGGTAGTTTCTTTTGCTATGCAGAAGCTCTTTAGTTTAATTAGATCCCATTTGTCAATTTTGACTTTTGTTGCCATTGCTTTTGGTGTTTTAGACATGAAGTCCTTGCCCATGCTTATGTCCTGAATGGTAATGCCTAGGTTTTCTTCTAGGGTTTTTATGGTTTAAAGTCTAACATGTAAGTCTTTAATCCATCTTGAATTAATTTTTGTGTAAGGTGTAAGGAAGGGATCCAGTTTCAGCTTTCTACATATGGCTAGCCAGTTTTCCCAGCATCGTTTATTAAATAGGGAATCCTTTCCCCATTGCTTGTTTTTGTCAGGTTTGTTAAAGATCAGATAGTTGTAGATATGCAGCGTTATTTCTGAGGGCTGTATTCTGTTCCGTTGATCTATATCTCTGTTTTGGTACCAGTACCATGCTGTTTTGGTTACTGTACCTTGTAGTAAAGTTTGAAGTCAGGTAGCGTGATACCTCCAGCTTTGTTCTTTTGGCTTAGGATTCACTTGGTGATGCAGGCTCATTTTTGGTTCCATATGAACTTTCAAGTAGTTTTTTCCAATTCTGTGAAGAAAGTCATTGGTAGCTTGATGGGGATGGCATTGAATCTATAAATTACCTTGGGCAGTATGGCCATTTTCACGATATTGATTCTTCCAACCCATGAGCATGGAATGTTCTTCCATTTGTTTGTATCCTCTTTTGTTTCATTGAGCAGTGGTTTGTAGTTCTCCTTGAAGAGGTCCTTCACGTCCATTGTAAGTTGGATTCCTAGGTATTTTATTCTCTTTGAAGCAATTGTGAATGGGAGTTCACTGATGATTTGGCGCTCTGTCTGTTATTGGTATATAAGAATGCTTGTGATTTTTGTACATTGATTTTGTATCCTGAGACTTTGCTGAAGTTGCTTATCAGCTTAAGGAGGTTTTGGGCTGAGACGATGGGGTTTTCTAGATATACAGTCATGTCATCTGCAAACAGGGACAATTTGGCTTCCTCTTTTCCTAATTGAATACACTTTATTTCCTTCTCCTGCCTGATTGCCCTGGCCAGAACTTCCAACACTATGTTGAATAGGAGTGGTGAGAGAGGGCATCCCTGTCTTGTGCCAGTTTTCAAAGGGAATGCTTCCAGTTTTTGCCCATTCAGTATGATATTGGCTGTGGGTTTTTCACAGATAGCTCTTATTATTTTGAGATACGTCCTATCAATACCTAATTTATTGAGAGTTTTTAGCATGAAGGGTTGTTGAAGTTTGTCAAAGGCCTTTTCTGCATCTATTGAGATAATCATGTGGTTTTTGTCTTTGGTTCTGTTTATATGCTGGATTACATTTATTGATTTGCGTATGTTCAACAAGCCTTGCATCCCAGGGATGAAGCCCACTTGATCATGGTGGATAAGCTTTTTGATGTGCTGCTGGATTCGGTTTGCCAGTATTTTATTGAGGATTTTTGCATCAATGTTCATCAAGGATATTGATCTAAAATTCTCTTTTTTGGTTGTGTCTCTGCCAGGCTTTGGTATCAGGATGATGCTGGCCTCATAAAATGAGTCAGGGAGGATTCCTTCTTTTTCTATTGATTGCAATAGTTTCAGAACGAATGGTACCAGTTCCTCCTTGTACCTCTGGTAGAATTCGGCTGTGAATCCATCAGGTCCTGGGCTCTTTTTGGTTGGTAAGCTATTGATTATTGCCACAATTTCAGAGCCTGTTATTGGTCTATTCAGAGATTCAACTTCTTCCTGGTTTAGTCTTGGGAGGGTGTATGTGTCGAGGAATTTATCCATTTCGTCTAGATTTTCTAGTTTATTTTCGTGGAGGTGTTTGTAGTATTCTCTGATGGTAGTTTGTATTTCTGTGGGATCGGTGGTGATATCCCCTTTATCATTTTTTATTGCATCTATTTCACTCTTCTCTCTTTTCTTCTTTATTAGTCTTGCTAGTGGTCTATCGACTTTGCTGATCTTTTCAAAAAACCAGCTCCTGGATTCATTAATTTTTTGAAGGATTTTTTGTGTCTCTATTTCCTTCAGTTCTGCTCTGATTTTAGTTATTTCTTGCCTTCCGCTAGCTTTTGAATGTGTTTGCTCTTGCTCTTCTAGTTCTTTTAATTGTGCTGTTAGGGTGTCAATTTTGGATCTTTCCTGCTTTCTCTTGTGGGCATTTAGTGCTATAAATTTCCCTCTACACACTGCTTAGAATGTGTCCCAGAGATTCTGGTATGTTGTGTCTTTGTTCTTCTTGGTTTCAAAGAACTTCTTTATTTCTGCCTTCGTTTCTTTATGTACCCAGTAGTCAATCAGGAGCCGGTTGTTCAGTTTCCATGTAGTTGAGTGGTTTTGAGTGAGTTTCTTAATCCTGAATTCAAATTTGATTGCACTGTGTTCTGAGAGACAGTTTGTTATAATTTTTGTTCTTTTACATTTGCTGAGGAGAGCTTTACTTCCAACTATGTGGACAATTTTGGAACAGGTGTGGTGTGGTGCTGAAAAAAATGTATATTCTGTTGATTTGGGGTGGAGAGTTCCGTAGATGTCTGTTAGGTCCGCTGGGTGCAGAGCTGACTTCAATTCCTGGGTATCCTTGTTAACTTTCTGTCTCGTTGATCTGTCTAATGTTGACAGTGGGGTGTTAAAGTCTCCCATTATTATTGTGTGGGAGTCTAAGCCTCCTTGTAGGTCTACAAGGACTTGCTTTATGAATCTGGGTGCTCCTGTATTGGGTGCATGTATATTTAGGATAGTTAGCTCTTCTTGTTGAATTGATCCCTTTACCATTATGTAATGGCCTTCTTTGTCTCTTTTGATCTTTGTTGGTTTAAAGTCTGTTTTATCAGAGACTAGGATTGCAACCCCTGCCTTTTTTTGTTTTCCATTTGCTTGGTAGATCTTCCTCCATCCCTTTATTTTGAGCCTATGTGTGTCTCTGCATGTTAGATGGGTTTCCTGAATACAGCACACTGATGGGTCTTGACTCTTTATCCAATTTGCTAGTCTGTGTCTTTTAATTGGGGCATTTATTCCATTTACATTTAAAGTTAATATTGTTATGTGTGAATCTGATCCTGTCATTATGATGTTAGCTGGTTATTTTGCTCGTTAGTTGATGCAGTTTCTTCCTAGCCTCGATGATCTTTACAGTTTGGCGTGATTTTGCAGTGGCTGGTACCGGTTGTTCCTTTCCATGTTTAGTGCTTCCTTCAGGAGCTCTTGTAGGGCAGGCCTGGTGGTGACAAAATCTCTCAGCATTTGCTTGTCTGTAAAGTATTTTATTTCTCCTTCACTTTTGAAGCTTAGTTTGGCTGGATGTGAAATTCTGGGTTGAAAATTCTTTTCTTTAAGAATGTTGAATATTGGCCCCCACTCTCTTCTGGCTTGTAGAGTTTCTACCGAGAGATCTGCTGTTAGTCTGATGGGCTTCCCTTTGTGGATAACCCGACCTTTCTCTCTGGCTGCTCTTAACATTTTTTCCTTCATTTCAACTTTGGTGAATCTGACAATTATGTGTCTTGGAGTTGCTCTTCTCGAGGAGTATCTTTGTGGCATTCTCTGTATTTCCTGAATCTGAATGTTGGCCTGCCTTGCTAGATTGGGGAAGTTCTTCTGGATAATATCTTGCAGAGTGTTTTCCAACTTGGTTCCATTCTCCCCGACACTTTCAGGTACACCAATCAGACGTAGATTTGGTCTTTTCACATAGTCCCATATTTCTTGGAGGCGTTGTTCATTTCTTTTTATTCTTTTTTCTTTAAACTTCCCTTCTCGCTTCATTTCATTCATTTCATCTTCCATCACAGATACCCTTTCTTCCAGTTGATCGCATCGGCTCCTGAGGCTTCTGCATTCTTCACATAGTTCTCGAGCCTTGGCTTTCAGCTCCATCAGCTCCTTTAAGCACTTCTCCATATTGGTTATTCTAGTTATACATTCGTCTAAATTTTTTTCAAAGTTTTTAACTTCTTTGCCTTTGGTT
This sequence comes from Nomascus leucogenys, assembly GCF_006542625.1. Taxonomy (NCBI): domain Eukaryota; kingdom Metazoa; phylum Chordata; class Mammalia; order Primates; family Hylobatidae; genus Nomascus; species Nomascus leucogenys. The sequence goes on from NC_044406.1 coordinate 124,479,445, forward strand.
TCAATTTCCTCCTGTAGCTCGGAGTAGTTTGATCATCTGAAGCCTTCTTCTCTCAACTCGTCAAAGTCATTCTCCGTCCAGCTTTGTTCCGTTCCTGGTGAGGAAGTGCGGTCCTTTGGAGGAGGAGAAGCGCTCTGCTTTTTAGAATTTCCAGTTTTTCTGCTGTGTTTTTTCCCCATCTTTGTGGTTTTATCTACTTTTGGTCTTTGATAATGGTGATGTACAGATGGGTTTTTGGTGTGGATGTCCTTTCTGTTAGTTTTCCTTCTAACGGACAGGACCCTCAGCTGCAGGTCTGTTGGAGTTTGCTAGAGGTCCACTCCAGATGCTGTTTGCCTGGGTCTCAGCAGTGGAGGCTGCAGAACAGCAGATTTTCTTGAACCGTGAATGCTGCTGCCTGATCGTTCCTCTGGAAGTTTTGTCTCAGAGGAGTACCCAGCCGTGTGAGGTGTCAGTCTGCCCCTACTTGGGGGTGCCTCCCAGTTAGACTGCTCAGGGGGCAGGGGTCAGGGACCCACTTGAGGAGGCGGTCTGCCCGTTCTCAGATCTCCAGCTGCGTGCTGGGAGAACCACTACTCTCTTCAAAGCTGTCAGACAGGGACATTTAAGTCTGCAGAGGTTACTGCTGTCTTTTTGTTTGTCTGTGCCCTGCCCCCAGAGGTGGAGCCTACAGAGGCAGGCAGGCTTCTTTGAGCTGTGTTGGGCTCAACCCAGTTCGAGCTTCCTGGCTGCTTTGTTTACCTAAGCAAGCCTGGGCAACCACGGGAGCCCCTCCCCCAGCCTTGCTGCCACCTTGCGGTTTGATCTCAGACTGCTGTGCTAGCAATCAGCGAGACTCCGTGGGTGTAGGACCCTCCGAGCCGGGTGCGGGATATAATCTCCTGGTGTGCCGTTTTTTAGCCCGTCGGAAAAGCACAATATTAGGGTGGGAGTGATCTGATTTTCCAGGTGCCGTCTGTCACCGCTTTCTTTGACTAGGAAAGGGAACTCCCTGACCCCTTGTGCTTCCCGAGTGAGGCAATGCCTCGCCCTGCTTCGGCTCATGCATGGTGTGCTGCACCCACTGTCCTGCACCCACTGTCTGGCGCTCCCTAGTGAGAAGAACCTGGTACCTCAGATGGAAATGCAGAAATCACCCGTCTTCTGCATCGCTCACGCTGGGAGCTGTAGACCGGAGCTCTTCCTATTCGGCCACCTTGGCTCCCTCAACACATAACTTTTCATCTTAGAGATTGCTCTAGGCCACTTACAAGACTGAAAAATTTTATTTGGGCCTGACAAATAGTTTCTGAAAGCATTAGACTATCCAAGATTCTACTTTGCTCATGTAATTTATATCAACTCCACCTAAAATCCCCCCCCCAAAACCCACCTGTTATCTTGCATTGACTATAAACCCTTCATCAGAATTAAATACTGTGCATATATGTATAATTTTTGGACCATGGGAAACATAGAAGTGGACTGTTGATCAGGGACTGGGCAATCTGTTCCTCTGTAGTTATCCATGTGGGGCACATTGTAGTGAATGACATTTAGTGAATGACATTTTTGACAGACAGGATACCTACTTCCCAGTAGGTCAGATATTAGAGCTTCAGCAGTGCATACTTTATGGGCATCACAGTGGGTGGGCCCCAGGGCTGTGCCTGAGAATATCACTGGCTCACTCCCACTGCCCATGATCTGTGATGAGGGTTTGCAGAGGCCCCTTGTGAGATCCAGTGTCCAATGTGTAGTAACTCAACATTTAGTTTTGCGGGCTATGCAGAACTCATTCTGGTTGATGTGAAGGGCACCCTGCATGTAGGACAGTACACCGTAACTAAAGCCCTGCAACTGAGCCCATATTTCAACATTTCACTGAGCTAAGAGAATATGAGCTAGCTAGGAGCTCCCAAATATGAATTCCTATGAAAATCACATAAAGTATGCACTGCTGAAGCTCTAATATCTGACCTACTGGGAAGTAGGTATCCTGTCTGTCAAAAATGTCGTTCACTAAATGTCATTCACTACAATGTGCCCCACATGGATAACTACAGGACATTTGAACAGTAATAGAAAGGAAGAAAAATTGAAAAGCTAAGTGGATCTTCACTATGACTTCATCTAGAAGGACCGAGAATGAACCATCCTGGAGTAGAGGTATTCAAATTCTCATCATTTTAGCAAGGATCATCACTGTAAAGGGGATGAAAGCAAAAGAGGAGGGTGAACTTCACCACTGAGAATAATTCCATGCTGTTTTCACCTCTTGGAGACAGGGTATAACAGGATACATGGACACTATTTGACTGCCTGAGTAAACCTTTTCAAGAGCAACAGCAGCTGAAATACTCTATAGGGAGATGTCTGAAATCATTCATGAAAAGGAAAGGAAAGGAGGCTGGGTACAAATTCAGAACTGGGAACTGGATATTTGTATTATTTTACTGGTTGTTTAATGAATTCATCATGGATTTTTTTTTTGTATCTCCTATACTTAAGTATTATTGCCCCTATTCTACCAACTCATTGAGCAAAGATTTATGGAATGCCTATACAATACTAAGCTCTTAGACCTAAGGCACATGAAAATTGGGTGTGTAGAGAAAGAAGACTGAGACTCAGGAGACACAAATTCTGGTCCTCCTTGCCATTAAGGTGCTGTGTGACCTTGGGCCAATCACTTTGACTTTTAAATCTGATTCCCCTCCATTCTTCCCTACAGAAGGATAAGATAAATGGCTTTGCACAAAGATTATAAGAAGGTCATCATGGGAATCCATGAGCTATTTTTAACCCTAGACCAACTCAACCATCTACTGCCTTCGCTTTGGGAAGGAATTATATCATTTTATTGTGGTTACACTGGTTATTTCATGCTGACCAGATTCTCTACTGAGAGATCATTAATGGCTCTGAGCAAAAAAAAAAAGAAAAGGAATTATTATGTGATAAAGGTAATTTGTTTAGTAGGCCTGATATTTCAAAACACAGTATGCAGGGGAAAACTAATTAAAGATGCCTTAGATAATGAAAACTTTTGGAATCACTAGACTAGCTCATTTCTAAGGGCCCCTCAAGTTCGAAAATCCTCTAAAGCACTCTTGAGCAGCCAATAGATCATAGGATGCATCTTACAACCAGGCAGGCTAATTTCAGGCTGAAAGATTAAAAAGCAGATTCCGTATTGCCATTTCTCAAATATGACTAGATATTAAATTTTTTTTAGTTGCTAAACAGAAGTGGCAATTCTCTCACTGGTATTTTTCTATTTAGGAAAAAGATGATATAAAATTTGAATAATAAGCTACCCATCCTTCCTTCCTTCTCTCTAAACTTATATATTGAGTGGCCACTATTTGTCTCATACAGTTTTCTTTTTACCAGTTTGACCTTCCACAAAAGCTGTTGGTCACCATTGCTCTAAGGACTCTGTTCTTCTTGGTGGTAGAAGGGCCAAGGTGAGGTGTCAAGCATATAAAAGCAGTCTACACTAGGAGGAGGTCAAAGTACAACTGCAAGGAACAGCCTAGTAAAAGGTAGATACTGCAGTTAGAATCTGCAGGATCCCATGATAGACATGTAGTATAATGGAGGGCCTGAATTTTTGTTTCCTATGTCTTTATAAACCAAAATAGTATTCTTCACTGCTATGAAGAGTACATGCGACATGCATTTATCCCCTTGTGGTGCGAAGTTCTAAGTCCTAAATGCATGGGAAATCATTAAGATGATTTATGTTAGGACTGCTCCTCTACTCCTCAAGCACAGTTGTTGTCCTCCACAATCTTGAGTAATGAGGGTGAGTCACAGGCAGCAACAAAAAAAAAGTAGCCAAATGTCTACTCTACAGATCAAACAGATAGCAGGACTGGTTAGTTTGGCACTCCTGCCTGCTCCAATGAACAGTGGGGGGTCATTCCTAGAAGAAAGGATCTACTGCCCCAGGGCTTTTTATTATTAACAGGGGTTGCCAACAGAACCAATTAACCCTTTGTCAGGAAAGTATCCAGTAACTGTGAATTATCTTGGTAAGTATGTGTTCAATTAAGTGACTATGCACGAACTAAAAAGAATAGGTACATGGAAAATGATTCAGCGGATTAGAGACATAGGAGAACAGAAATAGTTTTCTATTAGAAATGAGCAAAGAAGGCATCCTCTGTGCGCTTACAGTGACTGTAGGTTACCCTCAGAGAAGCTTGTCTTATACCATAAGCTTTCCAATCAACTGTAGAAAGCTATTACCAAATTAGATGATATAGATAAATTAATAATTTATTTTTTTAGTTTTTTGCATTTTTTTTAACATTGTGATTTTTTTTTGTCAACCTATTTCCTAAGGAATGGATTCCTCCAAGCTGTAACTTCCAAATAACTCAGTTAAAAAAGTCAATCTACTCAATTTAAAGAGTTATGGTAGTTTAAAGCAATGGTCTGAAGCCAGACTGGATAAGCTGAAGTTCTAGATCTGCCACTCACCATCTGTGTGATGTTAAGAAAGTTACTTAACAGCTCCAAGCCTCAGTTTCCCATTATTTGTAAGGTAGGTATGATAATACCTCTCTTGCAGAGTTATCAGTTGTGACAATTAGAAATAACACATAGCCAGTATCTAGCACATGATTGATTTCCAATAAATGGGGGCTCTTTGTTAGGAAGTACAAGCAGCAGGAGGAAAGCACTGCGAATTGAATTCACTGTGTGTTCTGTTAAAGAGGCTAGGGAGAAAAGAGCCGCTGGATCTCAATTGACATCCCACTGGACATTTGAAACTAGTAAGCAATTATTAATGGTCCCAATTCTACATAATGTTTTTCCAGGAGGACAAAATGTGCACCAATTTAAAGTGAATGAACTCAGTGTACTGGACTTACAAAGAATAATTTAGCAAGGGAGTTGGTGGTGATCAAAGATGTGGGAGTTTGTCCTGCCTCCATTTAACCTCTTTGAATCTCAATTATTGCATATGGAAAGTGGATATAACAATCCCTGACTGATCACTTCAATATGTTTTTGTGAAAATCAAGTGAGATACAGAAGATCCATGTAAACTCTAAATAATGCAACAGCAGGAAGCATTGCTATTATCAACACCATCTTCATTTTTAAATGGCCCTCCAATACTCCGAAATATATTTCATCTGTCACAGGACCCAATACCCCCTTTCTAAGCAAATAATCTATCCTTACAAACTGCACCATTCACTAGATAGAAAGAGCATTCTAAAATGTGTCACAATCATAGAAAATGTTCAGAAAATTGGGATGTTCCTGACTCTTCCATCAGTCTCCAACAACTTCCAAAGTTTAGGAACAAAACTGCAAAAGAAACAATGAACATAAATAGACCATTTCAGTACTGTAAAGCAATTTGTTGTGACAAAGCAAAGAAGAGCTTGATTGCAGAGGCCACAGGACAAATCTAAACTACTTCATTACACCAGTGTGGCTAAAAGGGCTCTCTGCACCATCATCCCCCAAATTGTTTTTTCAATGTAAATTAACCACTTTGCTGTCACCATTTCCTGATTCTTCAGTTGTTTAAGTTTCTATGGCAAGCTCAAAAACAAAGTGAAGCAATGCTAGTCAAGTATGAGTGTATGATAAATGGACATATGAATAAACGATGACTGTGAACATCTAGAAACTCTTTCATATAATTATTTTTTCATTGTAATGTCACAGCTTAAAATGAGAAAAAGAAACTTTTCAATTCCAGATAAAGGATGTACGAGGAAAGAGCATGAATTTACAGTCAGACAGATTTATATTCAATTCTTAACTCCAGTACTTACTAGTTTTATGCCTTTGAGCAAATCACTTTCGCCCCTCTGAATCTTAATTTTCTCATCTGGAAAATGGGGGTGTAAATATTTATTTTTGCTAACTGGTTGTGAAGAAAAAATAAAAAATCCTATTACCATGCCTGTCACATGGTAGGTGTTCACCAAGTGGTGACTTCCATGATTGTTTTGCCTCTCCTGTCATGAGGAAGACCTGTGAATTGTGCTTGAGTTAATTTCTCTGTGTATACTATGAGGCTAACATCTCAGCCCTCAGAGCCCAAGACTAAATAACAAACAAATTCATCACCAAGTGATTGCAAAATAATTCGATCCTAATCACAAAACTACTACAGGGCTGAACTGTCACTACCCAAAGTTCTTATGTTCAAGTTCTAAACCCCAGTACCTCGGAGGGTGACCGTATTTGGAGATAGGCCTTTAAATTAAAGTAATTTCAGTAAAATGAGGCCATATGTGGGTTGGGCCCTAATCCATTCTCACTCCTGTCCTTAAAAGAAGAAATTTGGACACAGATAAATATGTGCACAGAGGAAAGACCATGTGAAGACAAAGGAAGAAGTCAAGCCCGCCATCTACAAGCCAAGGAAAAAGGCCTCAGAAAGAAGCCAACTCTGCCAACAACTTGATCTCAGATTTCTAGCTCAAGAACTGTGAGGTAATACATTTCTGTTGTTTCAGCCATCCAGTCTGTTGTATTTTTGTTATGTCAGCCCATGCAAACTAATACAAGGGCTTAACCACACAGAAGGGGCAGGTGTGTTGTGCTTACTACCTTCCCCACGTTATCCAGGGTAGAGGTCAACACCTATAAACCCTCCAGTATGCTTTGATAAAAAGGCTCTCAGATGATTCTGATGATATGCCTGGAAAAGAAGATGATGAACGTAAGGGGATGATGTTACTTGTTGACCTTTTTTAAAAAGGTTGGTGGGCATAGAGCCTGGGGATTCAGACAAAGAAAACTCAGGAAGGATAAAGAGCACATGCTAAATCCCCACTTTTGGCCAGGCAGTGTATGCTGCAGGAGTGAAAAAACAGATTTCCTCTAGAGCTGAGGCCTTTGGGAAGATGCCCTAGAGGAAGAGAGACCAGAATGCCACGTGGCGAACTTTTGGCTTTATCATAATGTGCAGCCAAGTATAAGCACGTTCCAGTGTCATATACAGGAGCTGTGAAATCAGTAGAGGGCTCCAACATTTCCAAAATTTTTGCTCCATTTTTAGGCATTAAGACAAAATCTACCTTGGATATTACAATTCTGGAATTCGGGGACTAAAAGGAGGCTTCTCCATTTCAATTTTATAAAACTGTTTCCTAGGTTATAGTTGGAACTCCTACTGTAGACAACTGAATTCCTGAGATTGTCAATGTGAACAATACTTGTCTCTACCCTTGTTAGATAGCACATTTTGTTTTATTGTGTACAAAGCTGATTGCTTACCTATCTATGCTCCCTCCAGCCTCTGAACTGGAAAAAAACAGAATTATATTGTCCTATTACAAAATTATTGCAATCTGAGGCAGAATGGGTGAATTAGAGAGGTAAGGAACAGTCATATTTATTGACACAACAACCCTATTAGGTAGGTATTATTATTTCCATTGTACAGGTGAAGAAATCCAGTCAGTAGCTGGGCCAGGATTAGAGCCAAAAATTCTCTGGCACCAAAGTTTGTGATCTTTTTTTCTGCCACAGCATTGCTACAGAGGTGAAGAAGAGAAATTACATCTAGTTGAAGAAATCTGGAAAAGACATTATATTTGAGCTTGACCTTGAAGAAGGATGTAAAAAACATTCCTAACGCTGCCATAACAAATTACCAGAAACTGGGTAACATAAAACAACAGAAATTTGTTCTCTTACAGTACGGTAGGCTAGACATTTAAAATCAAGCTGTTGTTTTGGCCATTCTTCTTCTGAAGGCTCTAGAGAAGAATCCTTCCTTGCCTCTTCTTAGCTTCTGGTGGTTGCCAACAATCCTTGGTGTTCTTGGCTTGTTGCTGCATCACTTCAATCTCTGCCTCCATCATTACATGGCCTTCTCACCTGTGTGCCCGTGTCTCTGTGATTTCACATGACTTCTTGTAAGTCTTATATAATCCAGTCATTGGATTACAGCCCATTCTAATACAGTATGTTCTCATCTTAGCTAATTACATCTGCAAAGACCCTATTTCCAAATAAGATCACATGCTGGTGTTCCAAGTGGATGTGAATTTAGGGGAATCACTTAAACTCAGTAAAGATGGATATATGTTTAGCAGATAGATATGGGAGGAAAGGCTTCTCAAGATAACAGAATAAATGGAACAGCATGAATAAAGAGGCAGAAACAGTAAAATATTGGAATTATTTGAAAAATAGTAAATGGTTTGCTGTGGCAAGAAAAGAGGTAAGGGTATATAACCAGGTTGAGACCAGAGCACAAAGGCCCTAGAATAATTTGCATTGGGAGAACACCAGTAGATGTAGTTCTGAACACTTGGTTAGAGACTTTGATGCTGAAGGCAAAAGGAATACTCAGTTTGTTGTGCTTCTGTCCGTGTATTGACTCTGAAAACAGCAGTGGTAGCATTAGCAGAAAACAACTTACATACACAATCCTCTCCCTCCCCATCCCCTACAACAGAAGGATGTTAAAAAGGGAAATGTATGGAGCAAGTTCCACATTCTTCTCTATTACTAGACTCATTCAAATATGTGTTTCCATCATTCAGACATGACAAATAGCCAGGGATCCTCCTCTATGATTCAGAAATGCACTGAATCAATGAGTGAGCTGCAAAATGGCCTCACATATCAAACAGATATATTCTGTGAGTACCATTCCTGAACACAGAAGAGAAATCTGTCAAAAAATAAACCCACAAAACTATCTTTCACCTTTTTAAGGATGTAACTCATTTGAAATTGGATATCTCACTTTAGTTTACTATTACATATATGTCATTACAAATATGAGGTTAACCAATAAGTACCATTTTGAGTGCCTATGATGTTAGCTAGTGCGTTCATATTCTTTGAAGCACTCATATTCTCCAATATGTATTTAAACCTCCTTCGATAGATGATAGGAGTGAGCCTCACAGCAATCAAGTCATATGTCCTTATATTCGAGTTCCATGTCTGTTTTATGTCAAAGTCCCCGTTCTTTTCACTGTACACTGACTTAAAAACCTCTTCAACATCTGCATTTACCCACATTTAATGAGCACATTGTGTTTCTGGAAAAGCATTACATGTATTCCTTCATATAATTTCAGTTTTCAATAATAAAATTGTCCTTTATGCCAGGGAATTTTATAATCATATCTGTCATATCTGTGCTTGGAGATTCAGTTATTAGTATTACTCAAAATGATAAAGATGTGATTTTAGACATATAGAAAGAACTGTTTGTAACTATAGCCTACCCCTTCTTAATAGGTCATCTCTATGTCAACGGTTCTGTTTGAAGTCTAATAGGGGAAGAAAAGGTAACCCTTCCTATATTTGCTTCTGGCACTAAAAACTCTTGGTGAAACTGGTATAATATGAATGAAAAGTATTTTAAGTACAACAGACACCATTCGTTCAGGGCTTACTATGTGCTATGCCCTGTGTTAAGAAGTGATCATACACTTGCTTATTTAATAATGATCCTCTGACATAAGTTGGTGTTATTATCTCCTTTACACAAATGAGAGAATTGATACACAGAAAGATCAAGTGACTTGCCTAAGGTCACGCTGCTGGGACTGGAGTCAGAAATTGAACAAAGATCTGTTGAACTTCAAAGCTGTCTTGTTGAATTCTATAGTACTCTGCCTCCCATCAGCTTATTCTGATAAAAATTATCTCATGGACTAATGCATCCTCTATAATAAGTAAGGGCAAAGACAGAGGCATGCTGTAGTCATTAAAATGTAGGCTCTTGAAGAAAACAAAGAAGAATATCTTCATGACCTTGGAGTTGGCAAATATTTCTTAGACATGATATAGTATAAACAATAAAACATTGATAAATTAGGCTTCATCAAAATTAAAATATTCTGTACATCAAAAGAACAGAAAAAGATTAAGTAAGCCACAGTAAGGAAAAAATATTCACAAAAAATATACCAGACAAAGAACTTATATTCATAACTCCTATGATGCAATAAGAATACAAACAACCCAATTTAAAAAATAGGTAAAAGACTTGAACAGATGCTTCACAAAGAAATATGAGTGGCCAATAAGACATGAAACAGTGCTCACCAGGGAAATATCAGGAAATACACATTAAAACTACAATAATACAGCAACATACACACTAGAATGGCTAAAATTTAAAAAACTACATATATCAAGGCTGGCAAAGATGTGGTGCATCCACAACTCTCATATATTGCTAGTACCCTGTTTGGTATAGCCTGTTTAGAAATATGCTTTGTAGTTCCTTGAAATGGTAAACATACTTTTTCCATTATCACCCAGGAAATCCACATCTAGGTAAATACACAGGAGAAATGACAAACCACTACTCAATGAAATAAAAGAGGATACAAACAAATGGAAGAACATTCCATGCTCATGGGTTGGAAGAATCAGTATCATGAAAATGGCCATACTGCCCAAGGTAATTTACAGATTCAACGCCATCCCCATCAAGCTACCAATGACTTCCTTCACAGAACTGGAAAAAACTACTTTAAAGTTCATATGGAAACAAAAAAGAGTCCACATTGCCAAGTCAATCCTAAGCCAAAAGAACAAAGCTGGAGGCATCACGCTACCTGACTTCAAACTATACTACAGTGCTACAGTAACCAAAACAGCATGGTACTGGTACCAAAACAGAGATATACACCAATGGAGCAGAACAGAGCCCTCAGAAATAACACCACATATCTACAACCATCTGATCTTTGACAAACCTGACAAAAACAAGAAATGGGGAAAGGATTCCCTATTTAATAAATGATGCTGCAAAAACTGGCTAGCATACGTAGAAAGCTGAAACTGGATCCCTTCTTTACACCTTATACAAAAATTAATTCAAGATGGATTAAAGACTTACATGTTAGACCTGAAACCATAAAAACCCTAGAAGAAAACCTAGACAATACCATTCAGGACATAGGCATGGGCAAGGACTTCATGTCTAAAACACCAAAAGCAATGGCAACAAAAGCCAAAATTGACAAATGGGATCTAATTAAACTAAAGAGCTTCTGCACAGCAAAAGAAACTACCATCAGAGTGAATAGGCAACCTACAGAATGGGAGAAAATTTTTGCAATCTACTCATCTGACAAAGGGCTAATATCCAGAATCTACAATGAACTCAAACAAATTTACAAGAAAAAAACAAACAACCCCATCAACAAGTGGGCAAAGGATATGAACAGACACTTCTCAAAAGAAGACATTTATGCAGCCAAAAGACACATGAAAAAATGCTCATCATCACTGGCCATCAGAGAAATGCAAATCAAAACCACAATGAGATACCATCTCACACCAGTTAGAATGGCCATCATTAAAAAGTCAGGAAACAACAGGTGCTGGAGACGATGTGGAGAAATAGGAACACCTTTACATTGTTGGTGGGACTGTAAACTAGCTCAACCATGGTGGAAGTCAGTGTGGTGATTCCTCAGGGATCTAGAACTAGAAATACCATTTGACCCAGCAATCCCATTACTAGGTATATACCCAAAGGATTATAAATCATGCTGCTATAAAGACACATGCACACGTATGTTTATTGCAGCACTATTCACAATAGCAAAGACTTGGATCCAAGCCAAATGTCCAACAATGATAGACTAGATTAAGAAAATGTGGCACATATACACCATGGAATACTATGCAGCCATAAAAAAGGATGAGTTCATGTCCTTTGTAGGGACATGGATGAAGCTGGAAACCATCATTCTCAGCAAACTATCGCAAGGACAAAAAACCAAACACCGCATGTTCTTACTCATAGGTGGGAATTGAACAATGAGAATACATGGACAAAGGAAGGGGAACATCACACACCGGGGCCTGTTGTGGGGTGGGGGGAGGGGGGAGGGATAGCATTAGGTGATATACCTAATGTTAAATGACAAGTTAATGGGTGCAGCACACCAACATGGCACATGTATACATATGTAACAAACCTGCACGTTGTGCACATGTACCCTAAAACTTAAAGTGTAATAAAAAAAAAAAAAGAAAACATCTGTCTGCAAAAATACCTGAAAACAAACAATCACGGCAACTTTATATATAATAGCCAAAAACTGAAAACAACTCACACGCCTATCAACAGTAGAATGATAAGCAAATTGTGATATATTCATACATTGCAACATTACTTAGCAATAAAAAGAAACCACTGATACACATAACACTATGGACAGATCTTAAATCACCATCTGAATGAAAAACAGCTAGATACAAAGCAGTTCATAGCATATAATTTCACTTATATGAAATTCTAAAAAAGACAAAACTAACCAACATGTGGTAAAAAAAAATAAATAAATAAACATAGAAAAGACTTTGTCTCTGGAATGCGTGAGGCAGTTGACTTAAAGAAACAAAGAGAAACTTTCTAGGATGAAGGAAATATCTTTATCTTGTCAGGGATGTGATATGCATTATACAGTGATAAACATTTGTCAAAGTTCATAAAATTTTACATCAAATGTTGGTGCATTTCATAGTATGTAAATTTAATGAGAGAGAGAGGAGAGAGCATACAAATTACTGAAGAGCAAGCTTTAAAATCAAACAGACTTGGGTTGAATCCAGGCTTCATCACTTAATTTATTCCATGAATATTTATTTACTGAGTCTCTGTTGTATGACAAACACTGTTCGTATTGCTGAGGATACAGCAGTGACCAAAACAGACAAGTATTACTGCCCACACAAAGTTGTTTAGATAATTTTTTAAGCACAATGAATAAGTCACTGAAAATTTTTAAGACAGAAAGTGATTCAAGTTGCATTTTTAAAATATCATTTTCATCCCTGTTCAACAATAAAAAAATCACTTACCAGTTGTGTGGCCTTAGGTAAGTCACTTTATCTCTTTAAGTTTTATCTTCTTTGTTTTAAAATTAGGGAAAATATTAATGCCTGTTTCAAATATTATCATAAGGATTATGGAAATATAGGTAGCAACTGACACTGAGAAGTTACTCAATATCTATAATTGTGATCTACTGTGAGATAATTCTACTTTATTACATATATTGTTAAACTTCATTACTTAGAATTCAATCACAAAATAGAGAGAATGCATTTTTTTTTTTTAATGATCTGAGAGATCAGCTGGGGGAACTAATTAAAAGCAGATCCCTCAACGTTCACCCTATTCTGTATTACATGCGTTGTGAAACTGATATCAAGCCACTAAAGCAAAACAAAATGAACTTTCCGTGGGGAAAAATATCATCTTTGAGGACCACTAGAAACATTTTCTTATTTTCTCTGTGTGAAAATCACCATGTTTGAATGATGCAGGAAGTCATAGGCCTCATTAATGGAAAGACATTTTTAAACTACAAGAAGTTCCAAGACTGAAAGCAGCGAGGAAAGGGAGAATCTTTACAACTCCCTGGATCAGTGGTTCCCACACTTGACTGCTGATCAGAATCACCTGTGCGACTGGACATATAGTATAGAGCCTGTGACCACCCCCTAGATCTCCTCAATCAGACTGTCTGGGAATTGCAACTGTACATCTACACTTAAAAAATAACTTTTAAGATAATTTTGACACACTCAGGTCCTGAGTCAGCATAAAGAACATGTGCTCAAGCACAAACTCTTCATTGCCTAATGGGGAAAATTAGTCCATAGAGATGGGAGGGAACTAAATCATGTTTCACACAACAGTTATTGGCTAAACCAATGCTCTTTAACCCATTCCCTGCCATGTTTCCTATGTTCCCTCCGTTCAATAGGGATACAGATAATTGGTGGTGAATACAACATTCCGAATATAAAGTCTGCTGTAGGGTCCTGATGAAGATAGGCAAAACAGCAAACATCTGGTAGTCTCTCTTTTACTCCTCAAAAGACTCTCCTAATGTGGGTATTATTTTCTCCAATTTGATTGATGAAAGCATGGAGGCCCAACAAGAATAAGTTAACTCGACCAAGGTTATACAGGTAGTAAGTGGCAGAGCCATGATTCCAATTCATGTCTGACAGGATACAAAGTGTGTGCTCTTAACCACAACACCATACCACTCTCCTGGTTTGAAACTCTGGCCTGGCAATTTTTAATTAGTTTTTAGTTCCTTGGATAGGCTGAAGTTATTTCTAAGTAGGTCTCTGGTTTGTCAGATGAACTATCTTTGTTTCTGAGGTAGCACAAATTCCACCCAAAGAAACATCAGTCTTCAACTCAGGAAGTCTAAAGACCACCTTGCCTCTAACCCTAAGAAAGGGGTCTGTGTACTGCCTTTCTGCTTTCTTGAGTTTGTTGGTTTGTTTCTTCCTCTCCACTTTGGTACTCTGAAGCAATGTCCTCATCCTGCACCAATACAGAAGAAAGAGAGCCCAAGAAAGACTAGGCTTGGCTTGCCCATAGTCAGGTCCATAACGGGTAGATACTTCAGCTGAGGCTCACTTGGGTTTCTTGACAATTACAAAGTAGGTTGGAAGACTGGGATGGAGACAAGCCCAATAATAGCCTAGGTTGTTTTGCCAGTGGCCTGAAGCCAGACAAGCACCATACCAGGGCCAGCACCAGATACTGCTTCTTTAAGAATTAGGGGCAGAGAGTGTGTTTGTGGGAGGCCAACAGAATGGTACTTTGTCGAGGAAAAAGAGGATGCTTTTGACTATGATGTACATTTGAATAAAATACATGTTGTAAAATGGAGACAGGTCACAAAGACACGAGAACCAGCAGAAATAAGACAGAAAGAAGCAAGGCCTTGATGGAGCGACAACACACAAATCAGCTGTATTTCCTTTCCTTGCTGCTCAAATGGGGGTGATTATTTATAATTGTGGGTTTAAATTACATTGTGTCCAGGTTCTTTGAGAAGCTAATGTGGTATGAATGTAGGAGGTTTACAATTAGAAGAGAAGTGAGGGTTGGCTGAGACTCTGTCCTAGGGATCAAGGGCATGGGTTCCAGTCTCAGCTGTGCACTGACTGGATGCATGGCCTTGAGTTAGTCAACTCTGCTCTTTTTGGATCAATTTTCTCATATAAAGAAATAAAGGAATTAGACCTAGATTACGAGCTTTCAAACTGTGTTCCTCAGAACCTCCTCAGGAACCACTCTGAGCGAGGTAGGGGTGTGCATAACTCAGTCTCTCCCTTCTTTTTACCCCCCTTTTCAACCAGGGATTCTGTGGTTAAAATAGTTTTGAAAACCAGTGAATTCAATGGTCTGTGGGGTTGTCCAAGCACTGAAATTCTGTGGTCTTCACATACTATGGGCATGCATCCAAGACTGGGCTAAACTCTTGAGACTCCTGTAACTGGATGATAAATTATATATGTAAAAGTACACATTTCTGAAAGAAGTGTTCATAGCTTTCATCAGATTCTCAAAAGTCAATGATTCCTCCTAAAAAGGATTTCAAAAGGCCCCATATGCTCTAAATCAATTACACTGTTATCAACATTCGGTACACATTAGGACATTAGTATATGCCTACAGGGAAAAAAGAAAAGAAAGGAAAAGGAAAAAAGAGTGAGAGAAAGATCAGCCCACATCTAACCTATCAAATCAGAATTAGAGAAATCATCAAAAGCCACACACAGTCTCTTCAAACAGGAGACTGGAAGTACTGTCCAAGCTAATTAAACCATGTTGTAGTGACAAGAAACAATTAAGACATCCATGACACAGTATCAAAACATATAAATGATTTCATGGTATTCAGAGAGGCTTGGCACAGCTGCTGGGTACATTTTGTAAAAAGATGGATGAAGAACGAAGAGACACAGGAATATATTTACTTTTCATCTCCAAATCAGACATATGTTCAATTCAAGATGAAGAAAGCAGATGGGAGTTAAAAGTTCAGACATCAGAAGCCAGGTAGCGTGATGCCTCCAGCTTTGTTCTTTTGGCTTAGGATTGTCTTGGCAATGCAGGCTCTTTTTTGGTTCCATATGAACTTTAAAGTAGTTTTTTCCAATTCTGTGAAGAAAGTCATTGGTAGCTTGATGGGGATGGCATTGAATCTATAAATTACCTTGGGCAGTATGGCCATTTTCACAATATTGATTCTTCCTATCCATGAGCATGGAGTGTTCTTCCATTTGTTTGTGTCCCCTTTTATTTCGTTGAGCAGTGGTTTGTAGTTCTCCTTGAAGAGGTCCTTCACATCCCTTGTAAGTTGGATTCCTAGGTATTTTATTCTCTTTGAAGCAATTGTGAATGGGAGTTCACTCATGATTTGGCTGTTTGTCTGTTATTGGTGTATAAGAATGCTTGTGATTTTTGCACATTGATCTTGTATCCTGAGACTTTGCTGAAGTTGCTTATCAGCTTAAGGAGATTTTGGGCTGAGACGATGGGGTTTTCTAAATATACAATCATGTCATCTGCAAACAGGGACAATTTGACTTCCTCTTTTCCTAACTGAATACCCTTTATTTCTTTCTCATGCCTGATTGCCCTGGCCAGAACTTCCAACACTATGTTGAATAGGAGTGTTGAGAGAGGGCATCCCTGTCTTGTGCCAGTTTTCAAAGGGAATGCTTCCAGCTTTCGCCCATTCAGTATGATATTGGCGGTGGGTTTGTCATAAATAGCTCTTATTATTTTGAGATGCGTCCATCGATACCTAGTTTATTGAGAGTTTTTGGCATGAAGGGCTGTAGAATTTTGTCGAAGGCCTTTTCTGCATCTATTGAGATAATCATGTGGTTTTTGTCTTTGGTTCTGTTTATATGATGGATTACCTTTAATGATTTGGGTATGTTGAACCAGCCTTGCATCCCAGGGATGAAGCCAACTTGATTGTGGTGGATGAGCTTTTCGATGTGCTGCTGGATTCAGTTTGCCAGTATTTTATTAAGGATTTTTGCATCGACGTTCATCAGGGATGTTGGTTTCAATTCTCTTTGTTTGTTGTGTCTCTGCCAGGCTTTGGTATCAGGATGATGCTGGCCTCATAAAAAGACTTAGGGAGGATTCCCTCTTTTTCTATTGATTGGAATAGTTTCAGAAGGAATGGTACCAGCTCCTCCATGTACCTCTGGTAGAATTCAGCTGTGAATCCGTCTGGTCCTGGACTTTTTTTAGTCGGTAGGCTATTAATTATTGCCTCAATTTCAGAGCCTGTTATTGGTCTATTCAATAGACCAATAGGAAGGGATTCAACTTCCAAATAGGAAGGGATTCAACTTCCCAAACAGGAAGGGATTCAACTTCCCAAACAGGAAGGGATTCAACTTCTTCCTGGTTTAGTCCTGGGAGGGTGTATGTGTCCAGGAATTTACCCATTTCTTCTAGATTTTCTAGCTTATTTGTGCAGAGGTGTTTATAGTATTCTCTGATGGTAGTTTGTATTTCTGTGGGATCAGTGGTGATATCCCCTTTATCATTTTTTTATTGTGACTATTTGATTCTTCTCTCTTCTCTTCTTTATTAGTCTTGCTAGCAGTCTATCCATTTTGTTGATTTTTTCAAAAAACCAGCTCCTGGATTCATTGATTCTTTGAAGGGTTTTTTGTGTCTCTATCTCCTTCAGTTCTGCTCCGATCTTAGTAATTTCTTGCCTTCTGCTATCTTTTGAATGTGTTTGCTCTTGCTTCTCTAGTTCTTTTAATTGTGACGTTAGGGTGTCAATTTTGGATCTTTCCTGCTTTCTCTTGTGGGCATTTAGTGCTATAAATTTCCCTCTACACACTGCTTTAAATGTGTCCCAGAGATTCTGGTATGTTGGGTCTTTGTTCTCGTTGGTTTCAAAGAACATATTTATTTCTGCCTTCATTTCATTATGTACCCAGTAGTGATTCAGGAGCAGGTTCTTCAGATTCCATGTAGTTGTGCGGTTTTGAGTGAGTTTCTTAATCCTGAGTTCTAATTTGATTGCACTGTGGTCTGAGAGACAGTTTGTTATGATTTTTTTTTTTTTTTTACATTTGCTGAGGAGTGCTTTACTTCCAACTATGTGGTCAATTTTGGAATAAGTGTGATGTGGTGCTGAGAAGAATGTATATTCTGTTGATTTGGGGTGGAGAGTTCTGTAGATGTCTATTAGGTCTGCTTGGTGCAGAGCTGAGTTCAAGTCCCGGATATCCTTGTTAATTTTGTGTCTCATTGATCTGTCTAATGTTGACAGTGGGGTGTTAAAGTCCCCCATTATTATTGTGTGGGAGTCTAAGTCTATTTGTAGGTGTCTAAGGACTTGCTTTATGAATCTGGGTGCTCCTATATTGGGTGCACATATATTTAGGATAGTTAGCTTTTCTTGTTGAATTGATCCCTTTACCATTATGTAATGGCCTTCTTTGTCTCTTTTGATCTTTGTTGGTTTAAAGTCTGTTTTATCAGAGACTAGAATTGCAACCCCTGCTTTTTTTTTGTTTTCCATTTGCTTGGTAGATCTTCCTCCATCCTTTTATTTTGAGCCTGTGTGTGTCTCTGCACATGAAATGGGTCTCCTGAATACAGCACACTGATGAGTCTTGATTCTTTATCCAATTTGCCAGTCTGTGTCTTTTAATTGGGGCATTTAGCCCATTTACATTTAAGGTTAATATTGTTATGTGTGAATTTGATCCTGTCATTATGATGTTAGCTGCTTATTTTGCTCATTAGCTGATGCAGTTTCTTCCTAGCTTCAATGGTCTTTACAATTCGGCATGTTTTTGCAGTGGCTGGTACTGCTTGTTCCTTTCCATGTTTAGTGCTTCCTTCAGGAGCTCTTGTAAGGCAGGCCGAGTGGTGACAAAATCTCTCAGCATTTGCTTGTCTGTAAAGGATTTTATTTCTCCATCACTTATAAAGCTTAGTTTGGCTGGATATGAAATTCTGGGTTGAAAATTCTTTTCTTTAAGAATGTTGAATATTGGCCCACACTCTCTTCTGGCTTGTAGAGTTTCTGCCAAGAGATCCGCTGTTAGTCTGATGGGCTTCCCTTTGTGGGTAACCCAACCTTTCTCTCTGGCTGCCCTTAACATTTTTTCCTTCATTTCACCCTTGGTGAATCTGACAATTATGTGTCTTGGAGTTGCTCTTCTCGAGGAGTATCTTTGTACTTCCTGAATTTGAATGTTGGCCTGCCTTGCTAGGTTGGGGAAGTTCTCTTGGATAATATCCTGCAGAGTGTTTTCCAACTTCGTTCCATTCTCCCCGTCACTTTCAGGTACACCATTCAAACGTAGATTTGGTCTTTTCAATAGTCCCACATTTCTTGGAGGCTTTGTTTGTTTCATTTTACTGTTTTTTCTCTAAACTTCTCTTCTCACTTCATTTCATTCATTTGATCTTCAATCACTGATACCCTTTCTTCCAATTAATTGAATCAGCTACTGAAGCTTGTGCATGCATCACATAGTTCTCGTGCCATAGATTTCAGCTCCATCAAGTCATTTTAGGTCTTCTCTATGCTGTTTATTCTAGTTAGCCATTTGTCTAACCTTTTTTCAAGGTTTTTAGCTTCCTGGCGATGAGTTCGAACATCCTCCTTTAGCTTGGAGAAGTTTGTTATTACCGATCTTCTGAAGCCTGCTTCTGTCAACTTGTCAAGATCATTCTCCATGCAGCTCTGTTCCATTGCTCGTGAGGAGCTGCGATCCTTTGGACGAGAAGAGGCGCTCGGTTTTTAGAATTTTCAGCTTTTCTGCTCTGGTTTCTCCCCATCTTTGTGGTTTTATCTACCTTTGGTCTTTGATGATGGTGACCTACAGATGGGGTTTTGGTGTGGATGTACTTTTTGTTGATGTTAATGCTATTCCTTTCTGTTTGTTAGTTTTCCTTCTAACAGTCAGGACCCTCAGCTGCAGGTCTGTTGGAGTTTGCTGAAGGTCCACTCCAGACCGTTTGCCTGCGCATCACCAGCGGAGGCTGCAGAAGAGCAAATACTGCAGAACGCGATCCTTCCTCTGGAAGCTTCGTCTCTGAGGGGCACCTGTCTGCATGAGGTGTCAATCGGCCCCTACTGGGAGATGTCTCTCAGTTAGCCTACTTAGGGGTCAGGGACCCACTTGAGGAGGCAGGCTGTCTGTTCTCTGATCTCAAACTCTGTGCTTGGAGAACCACTGCTCTCTTCAAAGCTGTCAGACAGGGACGTTAAAGTCTGCAGAAGTTTCTGCTGCCTTTTGTTCAGCTCTGCCCTGCCGTATACTACAAGGCTACGGTAAGCAAAACAGCATGGTACTGGTACCAAAGCAGAGATATACACCAATGGAACAGAACAGAGCCCTCAGAAATAATACCACATATCTACAAACATCTGATCCTTGACAAACCTGACAAAAACAAGAAATGGGGAAAGGATTCCCTATTTAATAAATGGTACTGGGAAAACTGGCTAGCCATATGTAGAAGGCTGAAACTGGATCCCTTCCTTACACCTTATACAAAAATTAACTCAAGATGGATTAAAGACTTAAATGTCCTTAAATGTCAGACCTAAAACCATAAAAACCCTAGAAGAAAACCTAAGCAATACCATTCAGGACATAGGCATGGGCAAGGACTTCATGACTAAGGCACCAAAATCAATGGCAACAAAAGCCAAAATTGACAAATGGGATCTAATTAAACTAAAGAGCTTCTGCACAGCAAAAGAAACTATCATCAGAGTGAATAGGCAACCTACAGAATGGGAGAAAATGTTTGCAATCTACCCATTTTAAAAAGGGTTAATATCCAGAATCTACAAAGAACTTAAACAAATTTACAAGAATAAAACAACCCCATCAAAAAGTGGGCGAAGGATATGAACAGACACTTCTCAAAAGAAGACGTTTATGCACCCAATAGACACATGAAAAAATGCTCATCATCACTGGCCATCAGAGAAATGCAAATCAAAACTACAATGAGATACCATCTCATACCAGTTAGAATGGTGATCATTAAAAAGTCAGGAAACAACAGGTGCTGGAGAGGATGTGGAGAAATAGAAACACCTTTACACTGTTGGTGGGACTGTAAACTAGTTCAACCATTGTGGGAAACAGTGTGGCAATTCCTCAAGGATCTAGAACTAGAAATACCATTTGACCCAGCCATCCCATTACTGGGTATATATCCAAAGGATTATAAATCATGCTACCATAGAGACACATGCACACATATGTTTATTGTGGCACTATTCACAATAGCAAAGACTTGGAACCAACCCAAATGTCCATCAATGATAGACTGGATTAAGAAAATGTGGCACATATACACCAAGGAATACTATGCAGCCATAAAAAAGGATGAGTTCATGTCCTTTGTAGGGACATGGATGAAGCTGGAAACCATCATTCTGAGCAAACTATTGCAAGGACAGAAAACCAAACACCGCATGTTTTCACTCATAGGTGGGAATTGAACAATGAGAACACTTGGACACAGGGTGGGGAACATCACACACCGGGGCCTGTGATGGGGTTGTGGGAGGGGGAGGGATAGCATTAGGAGAAATACCTAGTGTAAATGATGAGTTAATGGGTGCAGCACACCAACATGGCACGTGTATACATATGTAACAAACCTGCACACTGTGCACATGTACCCAAGAACTTAAAGTATAATAAAAAACAAAAAGAAAAAAAAAGTGCAGCCATCAGAAATAGAACCCCATTTGACTTTCTTGGTACATAGTAAGGACCTCAAGAAACACTTGCTGATGGATTAGGAGACTGTCCCAAATCACCTACTGGTAGGAAAATTAAACGCTTTCAGGTTCCTAGAGTTTTCTCATGAGTCAGAAAAACCCTTATCTAACTTCTTGAGCACCTGTTAGAACCCCACTCCTGGCAAGGCCCTCTGACCATTCCCACCGGTGGACAGCTCTCAGCATTCTGCAGTTGCAGCAGTTTGAGGAACATATCACCTGGGAAAAAGTTCATGAGTGTCCCTTCACACCTGCTCTAGAGGTTACTGTTTGCTTTGCATTGACTAGCCAATGTCCACAGAAGTGACTCCTGAAGGGATGTGGCCTATGTGACTCCCCTGGCTTGGCTTAGCACTTGCCTCTGACTTTCTCTTTGACCCCACCTTGCCACAGCAACACATGACCTACATAAACCTTCTTGGTACTTGCCACCTACTAACTTGGGTTGTCGGACTTATTTGCTATGCAGTTATCTGACGTCCCCCATTATATTGCATATGCCATGAGAACAAGGAGAACATAAACCAAACACAATCTTTTTCTGTTTTAGACAGTCTCACTATGTTGCCCAGGCTAGTCTTGAATTCCTGGGCTCAAGAAGTACTTCCGCCTCAGCCTACTGAGTAGCAAAATATAATCTTCATGGTTAGTGTTTTGCTTACTGAAAATCCTATTTAATTTGTCTTCTTTGTCCTATTTCTAAGCATCCTATTTGAATGTTTAAAAAAGCAGTGTAGTTAACTGGAAAATTATTTATATTCTACTATCTAATAGCTTTTAGTGTGGTCCCAATCAACTAGCTATGCCTCAGTTTCATCATCTGAAAAATGGGGACAGTAATACTGCACTCATATGTACACTTAACAAATACTTGTTGAGCAGCTACACTCAGCCAGGCAGTGGGCTAGGAGACTGACTTGAACTGTTTAAATAAAAGGCAACTGTAAATTTTTCTTCCATTAAGTCTTCAGTGTATGAAGAGACTTAAACATTAAGTAAACCATGTAGGAGTTGATAAGGAAGCCCCAAGGATACTACAGAGACATACAGCAGCAGAAAAATCAGTTTAGGCAAGTCTGTAGAGAAAGAAGGATTCACAGAGAGAAGAGGCCTACAACAGAAACAGGTTGAGGGAGAGTTTTCCAAGCAGAGGGAAAGCCAATGCAAATAAAGGATCTGTGGCCTGAGACAAATTAATTCTAAATCGGAAATCAGCAAACAATGGCATATGGTACAAATCTGACCCCCCACTATTTTTCTATGTCCTGCAAGCTAAAAATAGTGGCTAGGGCTTCTAGGGATCACAGAAATTTTGGTAGAGTAAAAGTCTATTTGAAATCTAGGATTTTTAAAATATCCAGAGGGGGTGATCAGGTGCCTTAGAGATAAGGGGCACAGTGGATATTTATCCTTTCTTCTTCCATAGGACATTTCAGACATCAAACAGTATGTAATTCCAGCTGTCTTAGTCGACTTGTGTTGCTATAAAGGAATACCCAAGGCTGGGTAATTTGTAAAGAAAATAGGTTTATTTGGCTCACAGTTCTGCAGGCTGTACAAGAAGCATAGTGCCATCATCTGATTCTGGCAAGGACTGCAGGAAGTTTCCACTCATGGTGGAAGGTGAAGGGAAGCTGGTGTATCACATGGTAAGAGAGGGAGCCAGAGAGACGGGAGGGGTGCCAGGCTCCTTTCAACAACCTGCTCTTGCGGGTAGCTAATAGAGTGAGAACTCACTAATTTATGGGGCTGGGGGGGTACCACGAAGCCATTCATGAGAGATCCACTCCCATGGCCCAAACATGTACCACCAGGCCCCACCTCCAACACTGAGGATCACATTTCAACATGAGATTTGGAGGGAACAAATATCCAAACTGCATCACCACCTATTCCAGGAGACAAGTACAATAGGTAGCTTGGAATGGGAATAAACTTCCCGAGAAGAGGCCAGCCAGCTGTTCCATACACACCTGACCCTTAGCCTGATGAATTCCCAGGGCAGGTTAAGATCCTTGCCCTGCTGATGAAAGAATGATGAAAGAACAAAAGGAGGACATGCTGTTTCCTTGGCCTAAATGGCATCCCCAGGATATGCCTCTCACCTCCACTTCCTTTACCCCTTCAGGTCTTTGTTTAGATGTCAACTCCCTTACTCGTCTCCCAGGCTGTGTTAGGGGCCCCTGCTCTGGGCTCCTACACTGTCTATCATGTGGTATTGCCATCTATTCACCTACAACCTTGCCTCTTTTAGAGCACTGACGGAATGCATCTTGTGCACTACTGTATCCCCAATGCATAGCATAGTGCTTGACATAAAGGATGGACTTGAAAAATGTTTGCTAAATTAATAAAGGAATAAGTGAATGGGTGTCAGGGTATCTGGTACACTAACAAGGTAAAGAACATCCAGGTGCCCTTCTATATTCTCATTTAAGTCCAATGTTATCGAGCAAGTGGTTTCTTGCGTTCTTTCACCAAGCATCATTCAAACGGGTCTGTCATTAAAAATTTCACTATGAGCAGGGAAGTTCCAGAATGATTCAAGAGACTCAGGTCTGGCTACACAATTTGTGGGGCCCAGTACAAATAAAAAAATGAAATGTCCCTTGTTCCAAAATTATGAATATCAAGATGGATATAACAGAGCATTGAACCAAGCGCAGGATCCTTCCATGTGTGGTGGCCTGTGCAACTACACAGGCCAAACACCCATGTTGCTGGCCCTGAATAAAATCCAGAGGTCCCTTTGATATCTATAGCCCATGAAAGGGAGTGGTAAAGAAAATATGTTTTTATTTTTGATGTTTTGATGAATGAAAGCTTTGGTTTTTATTTTTGTTTTACATTTTGATATATCAAATCTATCAGTCATTTTCTTTGTGATGTCTGCTTTGGCTTTAAATGCCCCTGTGATAGTTAATACTGAGTGTCAAGTTGATTGGATTAAAGGCTGCAAAGTATTGTTCCTGGGTGTGTCCATGAGGGTGTTGCTAAAGGAGATTAACATTTGAGTGAGTGGACTGGGAGAAGCAGACCCACTCATGGAGAATCTCTGCTAGGGCAGTACAGAAGGGAAATGTGGGGTCGGAGCCTCCCCTCGCCCCCAGAGTTCCCACTGGGGTATTGCCTAGGGGAGCTGTGAGAAGAGGGCTACCGTCCTTCAGACCCCAGAATGGTAGATCCACGGACAGCTTGTACTGTGCATGTGGAAAAGCCACAGACACTCAATGCCAGCTGTGAAAGCAGCCAGGGCAGGGGGCTGTACCCTGCAAAGCCACAGGGACAGAGCTGCCCAAGGATGTAGGAGCCCACCTCTTGTATCAGCATAACCTGGATGTGAGACATAGAGACTAAGGAGATCATTTCAGAGCTCTAAGATTTGACTGCCCCACTGGATCTCAAACTTGTGTGGAGCCTGTAGGCCCTTTGTTTTGGCCAATTTCTCCCATTTGGAAGGGGTGTATTTACCCAATGCCTGTATGCCCATTGTATCTGGAAGTAACTAACTTGCTTTTGATTTTACAGGTTCATAGGCAGAAGGGACTTGCCTTGTCTCAGATAAGACTTTGGACTTGGACTTTTGGTTAATGCTAGAATGGGTTACAACTCTGGGGGACTGTTGGAAGGGCATGATTGTGTTTTGAAATGTGAGGACATGAGATCTGGGAGTGGCCAGGGGTAAAATGATATGGTTTGGCTCTGTGTTCCCACCCGAATCTCACCTTGAATTGTAATAATCCTCATCTGTCAAGGGAGGAACAAAGTGGAGATAACTGAATCATGGGGGGGTGGTTTCCCCCATACTACTCTTGTGATAGCAAGTTCTCATGAGATCTGATATTTTTATAAGGGGCTTCCCCCTTTGCTCAGCAATTATCATTCTCTCTCCTGTTGCCCTGTGAAGAGATGCCTTCCAACATGATTTTAAGTTTCCTGAGGTCTCCCCAGCCACATGAAACTGTGAGTCAATTAAACCTCTTTTCTTTATAAATTATCCAGTCTTGGGTATGTCCTTATAGAAGCCTGAGAACAGACTAATACAACCCCCCAAAATTGCTCCCTGCCCCCCAAAATTGTTAAATATTCCACATTATCTGATATTTATTATTTCATTTTCTTTTAATTTAACTCTTTAATATAGCAGGAATTCACTTTGTCTATGTTGTAGGGTAAGAATTTAATTAGATTTTGTCCCTTAATGGGCAGAAAATTAACGAATGCCATTTGTTGAACACTCCATCCCTTACCCTTTGCGGTTCTTCCTGATTTTCTTGGCTTAAAAAAAAATCATTGCATACTAAGCTCAATGCACACAATTTAAACGTAAATTTCTCATCTTCTAAAAAGGAGAGCCATTAAGAAAAAACAATGTTTTGTGATACAGAACTCACAGGTGGCAGGTCTTCCAATGTTACAGAAACCTTAAGGAAGTAAAGTAAAACTGGACAAGGAGGCTACGGCAAAGAAAGGCAGTGGATAAAGGGAAAGAGGCCTAAAGAAGATGGAAAGTCCTGGGGGGAGGGTGGATTAAGACACCGGGGAAATCAACATCCATGACATCTGGGTGGAGAGACTCAAGCCACAATTTTGAATACAAGCCATTTGATCCAACTGCATAATGCCTTCAGAATCTATCCCTTGGCAAAGGTCAAGACAAAATACAGTAAACAGAATATAAGGCTATGATGGGATTTATTTATAGCCACAGGAAAATACAAGGCTGTACGTTGTGGAGGAGATGAAATGGAAACTAAGGCAGTCTATAACTGATCATCACTCAATTAGCATGTTTGTAAAGTTTCCTGCAAGCAGGAAACTAAAATGAGAAGAGGCAAACTGGAAACAGTACAGTGAGCAGTCATTCTAGTTCCTTCCTTTTCCAGACGACAAAACTAAAGCTCCCTACAGCGAAAATGCTTCCCCTAATTTGGCCAGCTACTAGGTTCCAGAACCCAAACCCGACTTCATATCTCTTAACTCTGCTCTTTCTATTTCATCTTGATGCCCCTCAGGAACCTGATTAAAATAAAATAAAAATATACTTTTTGCAAGTTCTGACAATTATTACATAGCAAGAAGATATGAAGGCAAAGGTTAATTCACCTGTTTGTGATGGATATTTCATTTAATTTGTTAGTTTAATATTAACTTGTAGGATAATGATTAATAAACCAAATCACAAGGGGAAATAATTCATTTCTCCCATACTTTTAAGGAAATATAAGTTATAAAATTTAGTGGCACTTTCTTGACTATGCAATCCTACTGGGTCATAATACAAAACTAGTTATACCTTTTCCAAACCAAGGAGAAATGAAACTAAATTGACTTTTCTCCCTCCCTCACTTTCTCCCTTCTTCTCTCCATCCCTCTCTCCTTTTTATTTCCTTTTTTCTGTCTTCCTCCTTTCTTCTTCCCTCCCTTCAAGGCTTTCATGGACTCAAACATCTTTTCTGTTTCCTGACTAAGTGCTACAACAATGCCAAGTACTGTGAAGACAGAGTAGAAAAGATATAGTCCTGTTAAATAGAGAATGCCACGAGGGAGGGACATGCAAATAACGAGAAACAACGGCAAAGCAGAAGCTATAGTGAAACTCTGAAAAGGTACAGAGAAAAGATGAAAGCAGGCTGAAATCTCTCTTACATGTCATACTTGCAAGCTGATTTTCTGGAAGAAATTTTTAGGCAATTTTTAGACAAATGGGGAGTGAGAAAATTACTTCAGGCAGAGGAAATGGCATATGTAAAGACAAAAAAGTTGTAGAAATAATGTATCCATTTAGTTTGTTTCTCTCACTAGAATGTAAATTCTGTGAAGAAGGGGCCTTTTGTCTGTATTGGTCACAGCAATATACCCAGTATCTAAACAAGTACCTGGCACATAAATATCCACTGAGTGAATAAATGCTTTATTCTGGAGCTATAAATATTTTGGATGACTAGAAAATAAACAGAGTTGATGAGAGTTCAAACTGGAGAGAGGGGGCGAATCAGGCCGACCTTTGTATGTCATGCTCAGGAGTTTGGGCTTTATTCTGCACAGACAATGGAGAGGGACTGAAAAACTCGAAAAACAGAAAAGTGACACAGTCAACTGTGTGTCAGAAGACTTATGCTGTAGTATAGGTAGTAGGAAAGATAGAGGAGAGGGATTGATTGGAGGTAAGGAATTCTGTTAGGTTATTGCTGTAACCTTGAGATAATTGGAGCATGAACTGAGGTAGTGGCAGTGGGGATGGCGATACATTTATGGAGCAAACTCAAGAGAACTTTGGGATAGGACATATCTAGAGAGAAGGGTGACAGAGAATGAAACACCTAGGCTGACTTCTAGGTTTCGGATTTATCTGGTGGCATCACTTACAAAAATTTGGAATACACAGGGCAAAGCAGTTTGCGGAGAAGAATAGAATAGGGCATAAAATTGCAATATAGCTTGTATAATGTCTGAAAAATAAAATAAGGTTGTGGGGTATTTCTCATAAGATAGTATGGTGCATTTTCCTTACTAGTGTTATAGTTTTATAAGAACACTGGCTCTGAATCCAAAATGGAATGTATTAGGAATGTGTTTTAATTAGCCCACCACTACAGCAAATTAGAGAGTTGACAGCTTGTCATTGCCTCCCGTGTATAACAGGCAGCAAGAAACTAAATTTAAAAGTCTAACGCCAATGGAAATCCATAAAGCCACCTGACTCAATGACTATATCCATAAAGCCATTGTCCTTTGTTGGCAGGCAAGTAGCTCAAAGCAAATCAATCAAACCTGTTTTTGATTGGCTGACTCACCTACCATAACAGCTGTGCATGAAAATGGCAACAATCTTAGACTAAAATAAGTGAAGCTATAGAGAATTGAGTGTGCGTGTCTGTGTGTGTGCATGTACACACCCCGGATGCTATGCTGCATGTACATGCCATCTACACCTAACTTTATAATGCTGAAGTGAAGAAAAGGACATTCACACTTTGTGAACACAGTAAATATGTTTTGGGCACTTTACAACCACCACGCCTATTTATTCCTCACGGTAGGCTTACTGATCAGAAGGCAGATACAATCTATTAAATTTTTAGTTTCAGGAGTGCATGAATGATGTCTTTTTATTCGCCATTGCAGCTACAGTGCCTAACACAATGTCTGGCACGTGGTTGGCACTCAATAAGTATTTTTAAAAATAATTAAGCGGAGGAAGAGAAGGCGGGCGGGCATCAAGACCTATTTTTTTTTTTTTTTTTTTTTTTGAGACGGAGTCTCGCTCTGTCGCCCAGGCTGGAGTGCAGTGGCGCAATCTCGGCTCACTGCAAGCTCCGCCTCCCGGGTTCACGCCATTCTCCTGCCTCAGCCTCTCCGAGTAGCTGGGACTACAGGCGCCCGCCACCACGCCCTGCTAATTTTTTTGTATTTTTAGTAGAGACGGGGTTTCACCGTGGTCTCGATCTCCTGACCTCGTGATCCACCCGCCTCGGCCTCCCAAAGTGCTGGGATTACAAGCGTGAGCCTCCGCGCCCAGCCAAGACCTATTTTACAGTGAGTCATGCAGCTACTAAGGGACATAGCTGGGACTGATATGCTCTTTGTTCTCGGACTCTATGCTATGTCTGCACTGCCATATTGTTCTCCACAATGACATAGGAGGGGGAGAAAGAAGAAAAACAATATGTCACTCTGTTTGGAGATTGGTAGGCTACAGAAACAGTATCAATTCAGACGCTCCTAAAAACAGCCTTGCTGAAAAGCTTTTGACCCAGAGCGCGTCAGGATGCTTCTAGTTCAACTGTTTCCAATTATACCTAATTCACCAACAGGAGAAATTTATCTTCTCACAAAGCACCAGGGGGACCCACGATATTTGCTAGTGACTAACAAAAAATGCATTTAGGAGTTAATAGATCACTTCCAAACTGGCTTTCATCTGCTTGAGTTTCCATCAAGCCTTTCAGATTCTCCTAAGTTCCCACTTATTCTCCATACTTTTTTCAGCAACTAAATCTTATTTTCGAATACAACAAGAAATAAAATGATTTTAGGCACGAGAGTTGAGAATTTATAAATGTTACATTTAGATGCTTAAATCAAATAACCACACAACGGTAGCACTTAGTCTTTTAATCTTTCAGCAAACTCATTGGCAACTTGAGTTAAGAGTAAAATTCAAAAACCTGGTCTCCGCAGTTAACAAAGATTAAGGGGGTTCATGATGAACTGTATTTCCTAAACTTCAGAAGTTGAGTGTTTCTAAGTAATGAAAAAGAATATATGCAAATCTGGGGAGCACTGACCAAAGTGGCCCACAACACCAAGTGTTCCCTGGTGAGAAATAGGACAGGGTATTGCCAAGGGCCTGGAGTCAAAAATAGATTGAATTCCTGGCTCCTCTACTTATTTTTTTTTATTATACTTTAGGTTTGAGGGTACATGTGCACAATGTGCAGGTTTGTTACATATGTATCCATGTGCCATGTTGGTTTGCTGCACCCATTAACATGTCATTTAGCATTAGGTATATCTCCTAATGCTGTCCCTCCCCCCTCCCCCCACCCCACAACAGCCCCCGGAGTGTGATGTTCCCCTTCCTGTGTCCATGAGTTCTCATTGTTCAATTCCCACCTATGAGTGACAACATGCGGTGTTTGGTTTTTTGTCCTTGCGATAGTTTACTGAGAATGACGTTTTCCAGTTTCATCCATGTCCCTACAAAGGACATGAACTCATCATTTTTTATGGCTGCATAGTATTCCATGGTGTATATGTGCCACATTTTCTTAATCCAGTCTATCGTTGTTGGACATTTGGGTTGGTTCCAAGTCTTTGCTATTGTGAATAGTGCCGCAACAAACATACGTGTGCATGTGTCTTTATAGCAGCATGATTTATAGTCCTTTGGGTATATACCCAGTAATGGGATGGCTGGGTCAAAGGGTATTTCTAGTTCTAGATCCCTGAGGAATCGCCACACTGACTTTCACAATGGTTGAACTAGTTTACAGTCCCACCAACAGTGTAAAAGTGTTCCTATTTCTCCACATCCTCTCCAGCACCTGTTGTTTCCTGACTTTTTAATGATGGCCATTCTAACTGGTGTGAGATGGTATCTCATTGTGGTTTTGATTTGCATTTCTCTGATGGCCAGTGATGATGAGCATTTTTTCATGTGTTTTTTGGCTGCATAAATGTCTTCTTTTGAGAAGTGTCTGTTCATGTCCTTCGCCCACATATTAGCTGTATGGCTTTTGGCAAGTTAACTATCCTCTCAAGATCTCAGTTTCCTCTGTTAAATGGGAACAGTATCTATCTCAAAGGAATATTGTTAGAATTAAATATAATGTTACATGTAAAGCAGTTAACTCTGTCATGTACATAGTAAGTGCTAATAATTGCTAGGGGTTTTTGTTTTTCAGTTTTAGTTTGTTTTTAACAGACAAATAATAATTGCACGTATTTATGTAAAACTACAGATTCTCCAATTTAAAAATTTGGTTGCCTTTTTTAATTGAATTGTAATAGTTTTTCATAAGTCCCTTGTCAGATATATGGTATACAAATATACTTTTTTCATTGCGTGGGTTTTCTTTTTACTTTTGTTTTTAAGGTATATTTTCTTTTTGTCATATAATAATTGTACATGTTTATTGGGTACAGTGTGATGCTTTGATACATACATATATATTGTATAAAAGTCAAATCAGGGTCAACAGTATGTTCATCACCTCAAACACATGATTTCTTTGTGGTATGAACTCAAAATCCGCTATTTTGAAGTATACAATACGTCATTGTTCACTGAGCACTCTGCTGTGCAATAGAACACAAACATTTTATTAATTCTAACTGTAACTTCATACCCATCGATCAACCTCTCCCCAATAGTGGTTACCCAAGTCTTGGTAACCACTATTGTACTCTCTACTTCTATGAGATCTTTTTTTTTCTTTTTTTTTATTATTATACTTTAGGTTTTAGGGTACATGTGCACAATGTGCAGGTTTGTTACATACGTATCCATGTGCACATGCACATGTATATTTATTGCGGCACTATTCACAATAGCAAAGACTTGGAACCAACCCAAATGTCCAACAACGATAGACTGGATTAAGAAACTGTGGCACATATATACCATGGGATACTATGAGATCAATTTTTTTAGATTCCACATGTAAGTGAGATCACATCATATTTGCCCTTCTGCGCTTGGCTTATTTCACTTAACATAATGTCCTCTAGGTTCATCCATGTCACAAATCACAGGATTTTATCTTTTTATGGCTCACTAGTATTCTATTGTGTGTGTGTGTGTATATATATATATATATCACATTTTTGTCTGTTCATCCATTGATGGACATTTAAGTGGATTCCATATCTTGTCTATTGTGAATAGTGCTGCAATGAACATGGGAGTGCAGATATCTCTTCAACATGCTTATTTCAATTCCTTTGGATATATACCTAGTCATGGGATTGTTGGATCATATGGTAGTTCTATTTTTTTTTTTTTTGAGAAGTTTCCATACTGTTGACCTACACTAATTTACCTTACGACCAATAGTTTATAAGGATTTCCCTTTCTACACATCTTCACCAGCATTTTTTTTTTTTTTTGAGTCAGAGTCTCGCTCTGTCACCCAGGCCTGACCTCACAATCCACCTGCCTCAGCCTCCCAAACTGCTGGGATTACAGGTGTGAGCCACCGTGCCCAGCCATCACCATCATTTTTTATTTTTTGTCTTTTTCATAATAGCCATTTTAATGGGGGTGAGATGATATTTCATTGTAGTTTTGATTTGCATTTACGTGATGATTATTGATATTGAGCATTTTTTATATGCCTGCTAGCCATTTGTATGTCTTCTTTTGAGAAAGTCTATTTAGATCTTTTGCCCACTTTTTAAATCAAGTTTTTTTTTTTTTTGCTATTGAGTTTCTTATAGATCCTGAATAATTTACTCAATTTTTTTTTCTAGGTAGAAGCCTTGTCAGTTTTGTTTATTTTTTCAAAAAGCTCTTAATTTTGTTTAGCTTTATAATTTGTTTAGGCCCTATTTGTTAGTTTTGCTTTGATATTTAATATTTCTTTTCTTCTACTCATTTTGGGTTTAGTTTGCTTTGGTTTCTCTAGCTCCTTGAGGTGTAATGTTAGGCTGTTTACTTCAAATATTTCTACTTTTTAATGCAAGCATTTATTGCTATAAACTTCTCTCTTGGAGCTGCCTCTGCTGTATTCCATAGGCTTTTGTATGTTGTGTTTCCAATTTCATTTGTCTCAAGAAATATTTAAATTTCTTCATTGACCCATTGGTTTTTCAGGAGTATGTTGTTTAATTTCTATGTATTTGTACAATTTCCAGAGCTTCTCCTGTTATTGATTTCTAATTTCATTCCATTGTGGTCAGAAAATATAATTAATATGATTTTGGGTTTTTTTAATATTTTTAAAACTTGCTTGGCAGCCTAACATAGGACCTATCCTGGAGAATGTTCCGTGTGCTGTTAAGAAGAATGTATATTCTGGTGCTGTTAAATAGAATGTTCTGTAAATGTCTGTTAGGTCCATTTAATCTGGAATGTGGTTTAACTCTAGTGTTTGTTTGTTGATTTTCTGCCTAGATGATCTATCCATCGCTGAAAGTGAGGTGTTTAAGTCTCTTACTATTATATTGCAGTCTATCTTCCCTTTTAGGTCTATTAATTTTTGCTTGATACATTTTGATGCTCTGATGTTGGGTGCATGTATATTTGTAATTATTATATCTTCTTTCTGTACTCCCCTTTATCATTATATAATTGCCTTCTTGGTCTCTTTTCACAGTTTTTGACTTCAAGTTTATCTTGTATTATATGAGTTTAGCTACTCATGTTCTATTTTGTTTTCTATTCGCAAAGAATATCTTTTCTCCTTCCTTTACTTTCAGTCTATGCATGTTCTTACAGGTGAACTTGAGTCTCTTGTAGGCAGTATATATTTGGGAGGCAATTAGGATTAAATAAGGTCATCAGGGTGGAGCCCCCATGATATGACTGGTAGCTTTATAAGAAGAAGAGAGATCTGAGTTGAAGCACTCTTGACCTCTCAACATGTAATGTCCTCTGCCATGTTGTGATACACCAAGAAGGCCCTTAACGAATGACATAACCATTCCCTTGGACTTCCCAGCACAGAAAACTCTAATAAATATATTCCTATTGTTTATAAATTACCCAGTCTGTGGCATTCTGTTATAGCAGCTGAAAACAAAATAAGACAAGGGGTCGGAGGCCAGGAGTCAGGTGAATGCAGAATTGGATAATATGGGACAGAGCAAATTTGGGGAAAATAAAGGAAACTAAGGAAACTATAATGTTAACAGAACTGGGTTACCTGTGACTTTTCACTATCGGGTGCTTGGTACATGATGAGTTGATTAAAAGGATATAAGCAGGATATATAGTGGAGCTCTCTGGCTGGTGTGATTTTATTCATTTTATAATACAGCCTACAAGGATCCCCTGACCCTGGAAACAAGGGCTCAGGCAAGACTGCCACCCTGCAGAAGCCTCATCTCTATAGTTCAGCCAAGTAGCTACTATGTGACCTGATTATTACCTTTCAACAGCCTTTTCACTGAATCATCATCTCCTCTTTCTGGTTCTAAGTCTTCTATTCT
Source organism: Nomascus leucogenys (assembly GCF_006542625.1). Classification (NCBI taxonomy): domain Eukaryota; kingdom Metazoa; phylum Chordata; class Mammalia; order Primates; family Hylobatidae; genus Nomascus; species Nomascus leucogenys. The sequence continues at coordinate 124,513,677 of NC_044406.1, forward strand.
TGAATATTTAAAGAAAGTTAGGAGAATTCAACTCCATAGGAAAAGTAAGGAAACAGAAAAAGTCTAACAGCATATCAAATGGGCACAATACGTGTTTTGTAATCTAACAACTAGGATTTCAGTTACATATATTACATCAGTAGATACTTACATTCATCACAGCTCAGTAAAGGAGACTGTGAGAATTAGCATATTCTATGGATTGGCATCAGCATGATGCTAAGCAATGTAGAAGACACAGAGCTGAATCATATGCGGTACCTGTTTTCATGGAACTCATATCTAGTGCAATCAAATGCTGTAATTACAGGCACCCTAATTTTTAAACCCTAAATCAGAACACATAGTGGGACTGAGGATTTCAATTTCTTTTGTGGTGCCAGAGGCAGTCTGGAGAATAAAATTTGGAGGCTGAAATACTGAAGTTTCTGGGACACTTTGATGGTTGTGCTCAGGGACTGACTGACAAACTTCATCCTTCTGTGCCATTCAGACAAATTGCTTCAAGCAGCCTTGGCTGATTTTTCAATGGAAAAACAATAATGAAAGCAATAACACTCCCCATGTGCATGGCACTTCACTGTATATAGAAAGCTTTCACATGCATTATCTCCTTTTAAGTTTCACAGCAAGCCTGTGACATGTGCCGGAAAGGCATTATTATCTCCATTTTCCAGTTGATGGCACAGGCTCAGAAAGTGAGGCTGACTATCTTGTCCAAGATCATGTACATAGAAAATGGCAGAACTGGGATCCAAACTCAGGATTTCTGATTCCCGGCTCTTCTACCACACTAGAGTGTTAAAGAACCAGAGAACTGTAAAGAAGAAAGGCTTAATCCAGTCTATCATTGATGGACATTTGGAACATGTATACATCTGTAACAAACCTGCACGTTGTGCACATGTACTCTAGAACTTAAAGTATAATTAAAAAAAAAAAGAAGAAAGGCCTTCAGTATTACTGGGGGCTCTAAGAAGGTTCCTTGGAGTAGATAAGATTTGAACTTCAATTAGAAGAATGAGTAGTTCTTTTGTCACAAATCCAGAGGAAAGAAAGGGCCCTGGAGGAAGAACGGTGATGGCAAAAAAGCGTGGGGGATGACATCAGGACTGAGAGCAGTTCACTGGGGCTACAGGGGAACAAAATAAAAGCAACGTTGAGAATGAGGGTAAGAGCAAAATTGTGAAGGACTTTGATGAATATGGAAGGTTTGAGATTATCAGAGTTCAAGGTCACTATGTTGTGTTTTAGGAAGCCTAAACTGGCATCAATGTGAATATACTGGGAAGGTGGCAGTTTGGCCTATATAGGAAATGGAGCTTGAGGGAGTTGCCTAAGACCAAGCGTATTAGATTTTGAGCCACTGTTCATTGGACACTTCTCACTTTCTCTTAATAGAAACACAAATTAAAAACCTGAATTGCATTAGTGTCCATTCATTGACAACTCTGTTTTCAGTCTGGTCTTCTGACACTGCATTACTTTTGTTATGTGCTGGACTCAGGAATGCTCCTGGCCCCTTGTGACCACTCAGAACAAGGCTCACATTCCTCTGACCTTTCAAGTAAATCATTGTTAATAAATACGTTTACTCCGTAAACATGTAAGAGCTTTCAAAAGCTCTATTTTAAAGAATATTTTTAAAAATTGTGAATTGCAAAGACATGCAACAAACCTAAGTGTCCATCAACCAATGAGTGGATAAAGAAAATGTAGTATATATACACCATGAAATACTATTCAGCCATAAAAAAGGAACAAAATAAAGTCTTTGGCAGCAACTTGGATGGAGCTGGAGGCCATTATTCTAAGTGAAGTAACTCAGGAATGGAAAACCAAATACCATATGTTCTTACTTATAAGTGAAAACTAAGCTATGAGCATGCAAAGGCATACAGAGTAATATAATGAGCTATAAAGACTCAGAAGGGGGATGGTAAAAGGGGGACAAGAAATAAAAAATGATATATTGGGTACAATGTATACTACTCAGGTGATGGGGGCACTAAAGTTTCAGACTTCACCACTATACAATTCACCCATGTAACCAAAAGCCATTTGTACCCCAAAAGCCATTGAAATAGAAACATTTTAAAATATCTGTGCGAATTTTCTGGAAAAAAGGCCATTGAAAATGGATTAAGGTGAGTTGTTAGCAGATAGATGGAATGACATTTTACAAAAAGAAAACAGGCACAATAACACATTTGAGATTTGATTGTTGAAATTATAGTCCTTTTCTCAGTGGTCAGATGGAATAAAAGGTCAGAGTCACCATTTTCTCCACAGAAAGCTGCTGAAGTTATAATTTTAATATGGATGGATTCCATAAATAAAAAAAGGTTTTACAGTGCTCTATAAACTAGCCTCTGTTAGAATAGCAAATGTTCAAGTCATTTAAGATATTAACTATGACTCCGTGCACATTTAAGATAATCAAAATACTAACAATGAACTCTTTGAACCTGAATATTAGGAACGTAGAGAGGGGTAGTTTTGGAAGGTCCAGAAACTTTGTTCACATGATGAACACTGGCCCAAAGCAGTGCCTGGATAGCAACATGAGTGACTCTCACTTCATGTGGTCTGGCCGGTACTTCTTCACATTAAGCGCAATTCATTTTCTTGATGTATATTAAGTGTTTCTCTTTCCCTTAAAGGACTATTTAAGCTTTCAAAATATAGTGTGTTATAACATGAGGAAGGCATTGAAATGTCATCTTTATATAGCTCTGGTAAATAGTGGGACCTTTTGCTGTCAGTCTACAAAACCTTAAATGATCTTGCCTATGATCTACTACTTAATAGGTGAGTGGAATCAATACTAACTTGATGGACAGTAATTCCTCACATGAAAATAGTGTGGGAAAAGGTTTCTTTTTGCCACAGCTTGCAACTTCCTCACAATCACATTCCATTCCTAAGAAATTGGCCTTTGCACCATAAGTGTCTTCATATACTTGCTCATGAATAACTGACCTTAATTGGTAAGAACATACCTATACATGCACAGGTATCAAAATATATTTGGCTGAGGAGCCTGGCTTTAAAGAAACATGGAGTAATGAAGGAGGATAGCACAGATGAAATGTGAGAAATGGAAGCAGAGCTAGAGAAAAAGAGATGAAAGAGTAACAAAGAGATGGACAGAGCTGGAAGAGACAGTCTTACCTTCACTGTTCTCATGGATTATTTAAGCTGGTTTACTGTTCAAAGATTTAAGGTAATTGACAAAAGCAAAGCTGATGTCTTGGACCTGTGCTGGCCAAAATGTTAGCCACTAACTATATGTGGTCATGTAATTTTAACCGTATATTAATTAATATCAAATATGATGAAAAATTCAGTTTTTTATTCAGATTAGCCACATTTCAAGTGCTCAAGAGCCATATATGACAAGTGGCTATCATATCAAATAGCAGCTATCATAGCAGAAAGTGTGGATGTAGAGCATTTCTATCATCGTAGAAAGCTCCAGTGGACAGCATTGTTCTAAACCATTATTTCAGACATGACTTGATGGACCGTCCATAACACTGCCAGGCCACTTCCTTCTGCAGGTCTGTTCTCTCTGCCTCATAACTTGCCTCTGTGTAAATTTAATCTACTTTCCAACCTGTTTATTCTCTATAGGCTAGCTGCCTTGGTGTTTTTGTTTTTTTTTTGAGATGGAGTCTTGCTCTGTCACCCAGGCTGAAGTGCAGTGGCGCGATCTTGGCTCACTACAAGCTCCGCCTCCTGGGTTCACACACCATTCTCCTGCCACAGCCTCCCGAGTAGCTGGGATCACAGGCGCCCTCCACCACGCCTGGCTAATTTTTTGTATTTTTAGTAGAGACGGGGTTTCACCGTATTAGCCAGGATGGTCTCGATCTCCTGACCTCGTGATCTGCCCACCTCGGCCTCCCAAAATGCTGGGATTACAGGCGTGAGCCACTGCGCCCGGCCCCTGGTGTTCTTAATGTTAGATTACTTGATGGTTTCAATCAAGAATGATGATAACAATAGTTAACATTTACTGAAGACTTATTATGTTTGTACTAAGTACTTCAAAGCATTAGATTTATATAATATTCAATCATCACAACTCATTTTACAGAGGGGGAAACTGAAGTAACAAGAGGTTAACACTGCGTCCAAAGTCATACTGCTAGCAGGTGGCAGACCAGTATCCGAACTGAGGCAGTTTGACCAAATTACTGAATGTTTTACGGGATTTTGAGATAATGGAGTAAAAAACAGTTATGTACTTTGAGACCATACAACTAAATCTACAAAAATAGCAAAATTAAGTAAGTAGTAAACTATTCCAAAAAAAAGATAAGCATCAAGAGATTTAGGCCCTATGATGAAAAGTGCATTTTCCATTAATATGGAGCAAGCTTCTCAAATTACAGGTTTTTGAATGAAGACTTGTTAAGTAGTCACCTTACCTGCTTCACCTCCAAGTAATGTCAGAGAACATACAAACAAATAACTACCATCTTGGCATTCTCTATGTACACACACCTCCCTGTAAAGAATGTAGAGGTCAGACCTCTTCTATGAGAAAAACCCCACTGTGACTGGATAAAGAAATTACAGTCGTTTAAATATAGGACAGATTAAGGAGACACCATGAGGCAGGAAGCACATTAGTTGGGAAATCAAAATACCTATATTCCAGTACCAGCTTTGCCACTGGTTAACAAGCATTGGCACCTGGGGTTAGTCCATTCTTTTTTCGAGGTTTCAGTTGGCCCAACAACAGTAAGGGAGGGATAGATAAGATCAGAGATTTTCAAATTTGGGTAGCTGACTTTCCAAAGAGTGAGTAGCCTGGTATATCTTACCATTTGTACATTCCTTTTTTTCCCATTTCAATTTCCACAATGATCTTTTTCCCATTTGACAAAAGAGAGATAGACATACTTCTCATCCTGAATTTTAGTATGGAGCATTGTACCAGAGGGCAAGATCCTCTGGGGTACCAAACGACAAAGAAGGGATTCAAGGACATAGAGACTCCTGAAAAAGAGTCCCTGGAGAGCAAAGCAGAGTGTTTGGGTAAGAAATATTGATGAGGCAGTGCCTTTATTTCATCTAAGTGACAAACCATGGCAAGGCTCTGTGCCTTAGCTACCTATCTTTATGTTAGAATTCAGTAGTGAGATGCTTGTCACAGGGGAATATAATGAAATCAGACTCTTTCAAACAGAAAGCCAGTCTGAGTTGGCAGGCTGGTTTGACAACGAGGACCGGTTTCACTATTGAGGTTACATGGCAGACATTTCCCATAAACTGAATGAGTTAATTGAGTAATGCCAAGGCTGTGATAAAAATGTACTTAAAACGTATAATCAATACACAATATGCTGAAAGTTATTTCCTTCATAACCATTTAAACTCATGATTAAAATGTGTATACACATATATCAATATAAAGATGTATGAACAGTTATGTAGTTTTTCAAAATGTTTTTTTTTCCTTTTAGAGGGGATATAAGCAAAAAGAGAAATTGAGGATCACCAAAATAGATATTCTGAAAAGTCCGTCCATCTCTATCAGTCTGGGCTTCTCTAATGTTCAAAAGCACTTTTTACCCATTCCTTTTAATCCTTGAGCCAAGCCTTACCTGATTTTCAGTCTTCAGAATTTGTATTACTGGATCCTGCAAATCTCCTTGAAACATGTAGCATCTTACCTTTCAAATTCTTAAGTAGGAATCAAAAAGAATGTACTATTTCATCTCTCTCCTGGCTCATGAGTGATGATCAATAATAATTTCATGTTGTCTTTACCATGAGGACTTGATTAGGGAGAGAACGTTTTCTTTTAAAAACCAAATTTTGCATTAGTTGACACTTTGTTCCTGCAATTAGCTACAAAATGCAATAGAATTGCTAACACTCTTCCCATGAAACAGCTGCTTGATAAATTCTAATAATCTTCAGAGAATACAGAGAATAGTAATGATCGTCATCACTATGGATGCTTCCAGAAGTGTGTGGGGTTTTTTTGTTTTTTTTTTTTTTTGCATTAATGGCAAGGAAAGCATAGAAGAAATTTGTGTTTAGGAGAAATACAGGTTGTTTTCTGGATGATAAGAATGAATAGGGTTTGCTTGTAGATGCCCATTCATTTTGGTGACTTCTTAATATATGTATTCAGTTTACAGACAAAAAAAAATGAAAGTGAACAAAAAAGTCAAATAGAACAGAGAAGATAAATAGAAGGAAGGTTTCCATTCACATATTAGGAAACATACATTGAAATCCTAACATGTACAAGGCCTTGGGTTAAGCACTAGGAGTAGAAAAATACAAATAAGATGCAGTCCCTGCCCTCTACAAGCTCATGGTTCAATATGGGATGAAATCAAAAACAAAACTGTCAAGTTTTGTTTATTTCATTCTTATGGCAATGATGCCTTAAGAGTGGAATGCTATGAGAACACAGAAAAGGGACATATGAGGAGATTCTAGGGCCAACAAGAAAAGCTTTTTGGACAAAGTAATGCTTGTGCTAAGAGTGGAAGATTGAGCAAAAAATAGAGGAAAAGGGTACTCTAGGGAGAGAAACAGCAGGTACAATGGCAACAGGATGTGAAAGAACTTGATCACACACACACACACACACACACACACATGCGAACACAAGGGAGGAGGCTTATCCTGACGAGAAATGAGGCAGTTGAGAATCAGGGCTCTATATGCCATACTAACGAATGCAAGAATTATTCTGAATAAATGATCCTATTTTGAGCAACCATGATATGTCAGGTATATACCAACATGCTAGGAGTGAATGAGAAGAAATGAGGATGGATAGGACATATTCTGTACATCATCATTCACCCACACAGGGTTCCAGAAAATGTTCAATCAGCCTGCACCATCAGGCTCAGGTGATACAGTCCAACAGCCCATTTGGACCACAGTTCACAGACAGATAAGAATTGGGAACCAGCCTACCTTATTAAACTCATTCTCAATACCCACCCACAAGCAAAAGGCATTTAATTCTAGGCTTGGTGGCCATGCCACGAAGCCCTTCTCATACTCAGTCCCCTTACCCTTTTTCTCACATCTTATTTCTCTCTCTCTCTCCCACATATCTCTTGGTTCATCCAATTCCTTTGCTCTTACCGCCTGCCTTAAACTGGCTTCCAGAATCAGTCACCAGTTGGTATTCAGAATCAAGGATCAGACTGGACATCTGATCAGAGCCAAGCAGTTTGACAAGGCTTGGAAGAAGAGTCAGAAAGGGTGTGTTAAATACTATTGCTGTGTGGCCACTTCAGCGAGCATGAGGATGGAAGTATAATTAACAGTGGAGGACATGATTAATGTGGTAGAATGGCCTCAGCTCAAATGGCTTTTTATGGTTGAAGGATATAATCAAGGTTGGGAGAAGGTCGTTAAAGTCAGGAATGCAGGTGTGACCAGAGAGAGGTTGGGAATAGGTCTGGGAAATTTATCTGAGTTGTTGGGTATCGTCAGGATTCAGGGATATGATTTTGTTAAGAGACGTAGTTGTGCTTGGAATATGGTGAGAGCTGAAAGATGTAATGCTACAAGGGACAGGAAGCCATTATACTGTATTTTTTTTTCTCTGATTTCAAGCTCCACCATTGTCTGTGCTTTAACAATATTCTCAGCCCTTCTCCTATGAAATGTTATTTTCCTTTTCCAGTCCCTCCACATAGTCAGGATGCACCTATGCTGAAGAAAACAAAAGAGGACAAAACCCCAGCTCAGAAGGTGTGTATTTGAATGAGGAACAGATTATTACTAGTGGGGGAAAATAGCTTCTGCATTTCAGTAATGCATTTCTGCATGCAGACTCAGGGATTCATAGAGGAAGTTGCACAAGAAAGGCTGAAGAAATAATCACTTCAGCTAAATATGATAGAATCCATGCCCTCACAGACTGGTAGAAGAGAAACTTTAACACACATGATTTAGTGGCAGAGCAGTCATCAGCACAAACTGGAGTGGGAAAAGTATGCCCAAGGAATCAGAAGGCCAAGGTTCTCATCCAGGCTCTGCCACCAGATAGTTTAGAGTCTTTGGGCAAATAAATTTCTCCATCTCTAAAATGGGATTTGATTTGCCTTTCCCTGTTGATTAGTGATGGTGAACATCTTTTCATATGCCTGTTGGCCATTCGTATGTCTTTTTCTTTGGAGAAATGTCTATTTAAGCACTTTACCAATTTTTAAATGATAATATTTGTTTTTTGCTATTCAGTTGTAGGAGTTCTCTACATATTTTGGATATTAACCTCGTATCAGATATATAGTTTGCAAATATTTTCTCTCATTCTGTACGTTGCCTTTTCACTCTATTATTTCCTTTGCTGTACAGATGCTTTTTACTTTGATGCAATCCCACTTGTTTACTTCTGCTTTTGTAGCATGTACTTTTAGTGTAATATCTAAGAAATCATTGCCAAGATCAATGTCAAGAGGCATTTTCCCCATGTTATCTTCTGGGAGTTTTACAGTTTCATATTTTACATTTAAGACTCTTTTTTTAGTTGATTTTTGCAAGTGGTGAGAGATAGGGGTCTAATTTTATTCTTTTGCATGTAGCTATCCAGTATTCCCAGCACCACTCATAGAAGAGGCTATTCTTTCCCCATTGTGTATTCTTGGCACCCTTATCAAAGATAAGTTGATCTTATATATATATGAGTTTATTTCTGGGGAAATGTAAATCAAAACCACAGTGAGAGATCATCCCATACCTGTTAGGATGGCTACTATCAAAACAAGACAAAAACTACCAGGTGTTAGTGAGAATGCAGAGAAATTGGAGCCTATATACACTGTTGGTAGGAATGTAAAATGGGGCAGCTGCTATGGAAATCAGTATTGAGGTTCCTGAAAAAATTAAAAATAGAACTACCATATGATATAGGAATACCATTTTTTAGTATTTATACAAAAGAATTAAAATCAGGATCTTGAAAAGATATTTGGATTCACATGTTCATTATAGTATTATTCACAACAGCCAAGATATGGAAACAACCCAAATTCCCATCGATAAATGAATGAATACAGAAAACTTGGGGTAGACGTACAATGGGATAGTGTTCAGCATTCAACTGGTATAAAGTTTCAGTTATGAAAGATGATTAAGTTCTAGAGATCTGCTATAACATTTTGCCTATAGTTATATGACATTTTGCCTATAGTTACCAATACAGTAGAATGCACTTAAAATGTGTTTAAAAAGACAGGTCTCATGGTAAGTGTTCTTACCACAATAGCAAAAAATGAGGAGCTTTGACTAGTGAGCAATAAAGACCAGAGCTAGAAGAAACCTCAGCATTTTGTTTATGGTTTTGTTTGGTTTGTTTTTTAAGAAGAAGCAAGGTAGGGTGGGCACAGTGGCTCACACCTGTAATCACAGGACTTTGGCAGGCCAAGGTGGGCAGATCATTTGAGCCCAGGAGTTTGAGACCAGTCCGGCCAACATGGCAAAACCTCGTCTCTACTAAAAATACAAAAATTAGCCGGGCATGGTGGTACATGCCTGTAGTACCAAGTACTCAGGAGTTTGAGGCAGAAGAATTGCTTGAACCCAGGAGGCGGAGGTTGTAGTGAACCGAGATTGCACCACTGCACTCCAGCCTCCAGCCTGGGCAGCAGAGTGAGACTCTGTCAAATAAAGGAAGAAGAAGAAAGAAGAAGGAGGAGAAAGAGGAGAAGGAGAAGGAGGAGGAGGAGGAGGAGGAGGAGGAGAGGAGTAGGAGGAGGAGGAGAGGAGTAGGAGGAGGAGGAGGAGGAGGAGAAGGAGAAGAAGAAGAAGAGGAGGAGGAGAAGAATAAGAAGGAGGAGGAGGAGAAGGAGAGGAGGAGGAGAAGGAGGAGGAGGAGGAGGAGAAGAAGGAGGAGAAAAGCAGCAGCAGCAGCAAGGTAAAGGTAAAAATGTACTGAAGTCCTATGTCAGTTCTGTGTGTGTGTGTGTGCGTGTGTTTTTAATTTTTGTATTTTTTAAGAGCAATGAGGCAACACTGTCATCATTTCTCATGAAAATGAAAGTACAACTGGAGATGTTCCCCAGTCACAAAAATTACCTACAGTACAAATAAGATAAAGGCAGTTTGGGGGAATATTAATGACATCACACTTAATCATACTAATGTCTTTTAGTTAGGTAGTAGCTTCCTCCCGAAGAACTCAAATGATGCATCCCTACATTTTTCATGCTTGTCCTCATGACACCTCTGTGAAGTAAGGAAACAAAACATCAACGTCCTCCATTAGGCCTATGTGGAAGGAAAAGTTTAGGCTGTGTCTAGATCACACTGAATATGTTGTGACAAGGAACTAAATGTTTCACAGATTTACAGAAAGGAACTGATGTCCTGGATTTTGGTTTTGGTTTCTGTTTGTTTTTAACCAGCTAAGTTAACAAGGTTCATAGAATCACAGAGTTTTACAGAAACACACAGAGAGGAGAGGACAGTGAATAATGGCAGAGATGGGAAGAGGATTCAAGTCAGCTGTCTCTGCCTATGACTTTCCACCATGCCCCTGCCTACCTAGTATTTCTGTTAAACAGGATGGAGTTTCCTGTGACAACACCTCTTCAATCATTCTGGTTTATTACAGAGATTAAAAATAAAAGTGATCCTTAATCTAAACACCCTACCAACCTCTGTGAGTACAATTTAGAAGGTGAGATATATCAGTAGCCCAACAGGCTGGAAGAGCCTGAAAGTGCTTCCAGGCTTTGCACAAGGTCACACTGGACTATTCTCAAACCCCAAGACAATGGTTACCTAACAAATACGAGTGATTACTGAATGTGGTTCCTAATTTACGTAAGTGTCTTATCACTTAGTCTTAAAGAAATGGGTTAATTATTACTCGAACTATTGTTGTTAGAAAATAAGTAAATAGTAAATAAAAATATGATTTTCTCAGCAGAATGCCTAGCATTGGAATAATTTTATTAGGAGAGACTATCATTTTTGATGAATAAAAGCCATCTGGCAATAAAATTAAATGTGACTTTTTTTCTACAAGATGCCTTGAAAGATGAAAAGACTGCTGGCATATGTGGTCTACATAAATATCATATAACTTGGCTTTTTGAAAAAAAAAAACAGCAAACAGCACTCTGTTTATAATCGACTCTTGAATCTGATGGTTTTACATGCATTACTTCCATTATTTTGCACCCATTAACTCGTCATTTAGCATTAGGTGTATCTCCTAATGCTGTCCCTCCCCCCTCCCCCACCCCACAACAGTCCCCGGAGTGTGATGTTCCCTTCCTGTGTCCATGAGTTCTCATTGTTCAATTCCCACCTATGAGTGAGAACATGCGGTGTTTGGTTTTTTGTCCTTGCGATAGTTTACTGAGAATGATGTTTTCCAGTTTCATCCATTACTGGGTATATACCCAAAGGACTATAAATCATGCTGCTATAAAGACACATGCACACGTATGTTTATTGCGGCACTATTCACAATAGCAAAGAGTTGGAACCAACCCAAATGTCCAACAACGATAGACTGGATTAAGAAAATGTGGCACATATACACCATGGAATACTATGCAGCCATAAAAAATGATGAGTTCGTGTCCTTTGTAGGGACTTCATTTTATTTTTACAACCAGACAACTTGGCATTATTATTACACTCATTTGACAGATGAAAAACTGGGGCATAGGGAAGTTAACAAAGCCAACTAAGGTCACATAGTTTGTAAATGATAGAGATAAAATTCAAACCCAAATAGACTAGCTCCTATGTCTATGTGCCTGGAAATGTACCAATGGTAAGGATTGTTTGTTTTTAATTTTTTGCCCTATAAGAGCAATGGAGTTCAGCTCCATCTCCATGTCTGATCATGGTAATTACAACTAAAGCAGCACTTTGAACTCATCTATCACAATTTCTTTCATTTTGCTCATGAGAACACTGAAGACTAAGCCAGGTCCAAGATCGAACAATGAGTGAATAGCAGAGCCAGGAATTGAAACTATGTGCCATTACCTCGCACTTCCCCAGCCTGAATTTCTTCCACTACACTATGCACTTACCCTCTACTGGGTTAGCAAATCCAGTTAATCACTGCTTCAGCAGCAGCATGTATTATCCCAACATGGGAGGAAGGAGGGTACATTTTCCCACAAAATGGCAACATTTAAAAAATTGTTTTAGAGACGAGGTCTTGCTATGTTGCCTAGGCCGAATTTGAACTCCTGGGCTCAAGCAATCCTTTTGCCTCAGCCTCACAGGTAGCTGGGAGTTCAGGGGCACAGCACTGCATCCAGCTGGAAACACTTTTTAAAGAGTAGCCTGACATACCAACTAAATAAATTTGCTCTAGAATAAATTTCTATAAAGCAACCTGATTTTCCCATTGAATCCATTTTAAAAATAGAAATGTGTTACATTAGATTATCTTGTCACATGATATTATAAAAAGTATATCAAAATAGTCATAGGAAGGAAACAGAAATTTAATAGAAATAGAACATTCTTAATAATCACCTATTACCTCACCATCTCTTCATACCAAATATTTAATACTGTTATAATGTTGCTTGTGCGACAAATATTTAAAATAAACAAAACCTGAAAAACCTTCAGAAGAAAGAAGACTGACATAGCTTTGTAAATGTATGAATCATTCTGAAGGCATGTATGGAGTTAAATGGCCCAGCCACACTTCAGTTCCTCTACATACTGAGGAACTGGAGATACTGGCAAGAGACAGAAAACGTCTCTAAGATTTCTCTGAAGTATAGCACAAATGTTGTGTCACATCCATAAAGGTAGCAGCAGTGTTGGCAGATGTGAGAGTAAGCATTCAGTTTTTCTAGAAATCTAATTATTTTAAATATTCAGATCTCCCTGGGTCACTGTTTGCTCTGCCCCATCCTTTCCCTTTCCTTATAGTGTTCACTCTTAGACTCTGTTCCTACTCTACTAATAAGCCTCTGGGTTATTCTGAATACTCTGCCAGAACTGCTGTAACCAGCATAAGCAGCAAAATGGAAGGTGCAAATCCTGCAAGTAGCTCCAGATGTGCAGTTCCCCAGAGGGAACTCATGGCTTAAATTCATTTAATTAAATTTTAAAATTCAAAATTGGATAATTTTCAGCTAAAGTAAAGCTTTGGCTGATGTTCATTTTGTTGAATAATCTTAACACTGACTGAAATGACTTCTTAATGACTCAGATAGTAGATAAAGTTCTGATCCAAATGATGTATAAAAAATGTTAACACTGGAAAATTAGCTGATGATAATATCAGTCAGATATATCAGGGAAAATCAATGAATTATTGAACTCATATTGGAAATTTCTTAGGGATCATGGTGAAGTTAACATTTGTTTTCTTAACAGCTATTATGCAGCTTTTGGCTATAAAACACATGTACATTTTGATGATAAACTAAGCATATATAAAACATGCCATTCATTTGTGAGTTCATTCTCAATGTTGATGAGGCAACAAAAACATAATCTATATGACTTCCTTTGTAACCTACAATACCTTGGAGGATAGGAATGAATTTTCTCATTACAATAATAAAAATAGCCCATTGTTTTATTGTTACACATAAAAATAATAGTTTGATTTGTACAGCTTAATTATGCTCTCTCTGGTTTTCACCTGTTCCCTAGTTTCCAACAACAAGCAGAATCATTTTCCACCTAACTCACTATATTATCTTTCACAGTTTCCTTGGTGGACTCTTTTACATCTACACTCCTTGCCTAAATCTTGGTCTTCCAAAATCTCCTTTGTTAACACCTTCCTCTTCTTTCTCTATACTCACTCCTGCTGTGAATATCATCTGCTCCCTGGCTCCAACTAGCCATATGCTAACATCTCTCTCTAATCACCTTATTTTCTGTAGCAAATGCATTTGGCACTTAAGTCAGAAAATCAGATTTCTAATTCTTATTACAGGTGAAAAGGCATATACCATGTGTTTCATAAATATTTGTTGAATGAACAAATGAATAATTGAATGCAATCTATGCTATATAATGATGAGCTATTATCATAGGCTGCTCAGCTGGGATCTCTAAATCATGTTCTATAAAAATGTAGGAAAGCCCACAGATCGAAAATTTATCAAAATTTGTTACTATTTTTCTAAAAGTCTCCAGGTTCTGAATGTAAATACTCTCATTCAAAATAGCTTTTCTCTGCCATTAGTATGCAGAGGGAGTATGCAGGCATTAGTATATACGATTGCAACATGTGCATCACACAGAAAGCCCAAACTTCCTCTAGTTCTGGAACACACAAACATCATTTACTACTTAGGTGAATGGGACAGTCAATCTACCTAGCTGCCTCATTTTAAAATACAATCAAAGAAAGCAGGAGCTGAAACTAGCATACAGTTTTGAGGTTTAAGTAAAGAGTGAAAGAGACAAATGCACACCATTGCATCATTCTGAGCATGCTTGCTGGCATCTTCCTTATTGTAGCTCATCTCTTAATAAATTTTTGTACTTCATTTTCTCAACACTAGGAAATATACACAAATATCCTGAAGATTGCTGAGAACAGAAATTAAGAATGACTAAGTATTCATTTTAGAAGGATGAGGGCTAAGGTTTTTATACTCTTTCTCTTAACATGTATCCTTGGCTCTCTGCTACCACTTATAGATGAGTAAAATATATGCCACAGTGAGTTGGGAAATAAGTTTCTTCTCTTATGCTAATGATATGTTTTTAGTATCTGCAACCGGGAACAATGAAAAGAAGAAACTAAGAGAGAAATGGCATCTGTATTTAACTACCAGAAAGGACTCTTTAGAAACTGGATCAAAATGAAAACTGCCCTCCCTAGAAGAAGAACTCCATTTTGAAACTGATATGGTATCCTGGGATTTTATCTTACTGCCGAGTTGTACTGGCCAGAATACCAGGAGGCTATGGTGATCACAACCACACTTCTTACTGGATTTCCCTACAGTTGAAGTGAACAGCTGGTGAGGCCCACCTTGAAACATTTCCTAACCCAAAATATTCATTTAGAAGGGGTCCAGCACCTGGTAGATACTCAATAAACAGTAACTATTGTTACTAATTTTTCCATATTTAGAAATTCCGGAGCTAAATAAATTTCTTGGTATTGTCATAGATATCTGGAGTAGGCAGATTTCATCTGAAAAATAACACTCAGAATTAGAGGTCTTGCAGAGATAAAGCAATAAGAGAAATCATCACAGTTATGGGAAATAGCACAGACATCTAACCATAATAGGAGATTAATTACATTTGATAGTTGAGCCACACAATGATACTATGCAGACATAAAAATAATTATATAAAACGATAATGACATGGAAAAACAATCATAATTTACTATTAAGTGGAAAAAAAAACAGGTAATACATCTTTGTGGAGTTAAATGGCCAGCCCAGAGTTACAAAACTACTTTGAAAAAGCACCAGGAAAGAACCAAGATTCATCCATACCCAAACCGTGTTCACACTATTGTGTCACATTAAAACCCCAAAATTCAAGTTTGGAGTCCCCAAATAAGCTATAATATCCACTGCCTTGAATTAAGTGAAGACTTAGTATAAATTTCCAGGCAGATATTTTTAAAGACTTTATAAAAACAAAGGAATGCTGAAAGTATGTTTTCGGCATCTTAAAAGAATCCTGCCGGAACAGTGTGTCTCAAGGCCTGGAGACTTCCTAATATTTGAAAAATTAAAGACTTCCTTTTTTTCCAGAAATACACTGAATGATACCTTCAGAGTAAGGTATATGTACTGTGGGATTATGTGCAGGACACTTAATCATAAGGGGCCAAAATTATAGTCTACAAAGGGTAAGATTTGGAGCAGATATTCTCTAAAATCTTCTAGCTTCCTGGGTTAAGATTTGAAAATACAGCCCTTACATCTATGTACCCATAAAAATTAAATTATTAAAAAATAAAAATAATAAATAAAAACATAGCTTTCTGAGTAAAGATAGAGAAACATAGGCTTTATATTTAGACAGACTTGGTTTTTAATTCTAACCAGAGCCTCTGTATTAGTCCGTTTTCACGCTGTTGATAAAGACATACCCGAGACTGGGCAACTTACAAAAGAAAGAGGTTTAATTGGACTCACAGTTCCACGTGGCTGGGGAGGCCTCACAATCATGGAGGAAGGCAAGCAGGAGCAAGTCACATCTTATGTGGATGACAGCAGGCAAACAGAGAGCTTGTGCAAAGAAACTCCTGTTTTTGAAACCATCAGATCTCGTGAGACCCATTCAGTATCACGAGAACAGCACAAGAAAGACCCGCCCCCATGATTCAATCATCTCCCACCGGGTTCCTCCCACAACACTTGGGAATTATGGGAGCTACAAGATGAGACTGGGGTGGAGACACACAGCCAAACCATATCAGCCTCCATTAGCCTATATAGCACCTCTGTGTGAATTAATAAGCTCTCCCCTCAAGGTAGACACAACTCTGTAGGCACATGTAGACAGCCTTTGGGAGAACAAAGTCCCCCTTCCTTGGGAAAAGACAGTCCCAAGGAAGGGCTCCAGGCTTAGTTAGCAGACCATACGCTGGATTCCAGCTCCCATCACCTCCCTCGGTATGCATCCTTGTGCACTGTGCAACCACAAGCCTCCTTTGAAATGGAGGCTCCAGGCCCACTTCAGGCCCACAGTTACTAAAGCTCGAAGTCAAACTATCAAGAGGAAAAGATAATAGAGCTGGCCTGAAATTTAGTAGTCACTACTCCGTTGATGCCTTCTCATGATGTTATAGCTGTTAAGTGCTAATGGATGGCTGCTACTTGAGACCCTGGGAGAAATATTATTAATGATCACAGAAATAGAGTGTATGCTTTCCTCAGTTTGATACTTAAAACACAAATTCCTCTCACGGAATGAAATTGGGAACCCTTGCACTCTTTGAAATAAGTGGTTGTTATTGCTCTCATATATTGCATGCCTACTGTGTATCTGGTAATTTACACATGTCTTGCAAGAGATACGAAGCATTCTGGTCAGGACCCTTTTCTTAGAGTCTTGGCTCAGTGTGTGACCCTGGACAAGTCATTGCCCCTCTCTGGGCCTCATTTCCTCCTCTAAATCATTCAGGCATGGGCCAGATCATCTCTAAAGGTCTTTTCAGCTCTGAGTTATATGACTCTATAGCTCTATTTTCTTTTAGAAAATAAGTCAGATCTCTGTATCAGGTGGAGAGTAGGAGGGAAGCAGAAATAGTTTCAGTAACAATGGAGATGGCTGGCATTTTGACGCTCCCTGAACATGACTATATTTCCTTAAAGACAATCAATAAGGGAAAGTTTGGGAAAGTATTTCAAGTAGCTATAAATGTCAGTTGTATAATCTTATGTAATATAACTTATATTACCAGTGACCTCCAGAAACATCATCGTAACGCAGCCTTCTCCCAAATATCACCAGAAAATAAATACCTTTCTGTTTCATCTGTATAACATCTGTGCTAGATAGTTGAAAAAGTCCCCTTTTGCACTGGTTTGCAGTCCCATCAGCAATAAGGAGGAGTAATTCCCCACAGCCTTGCCAAGAGAATATGTTGTCATACTTTTAAATTTTCACCAGTTTCATAGGAAGAAAACAGCATCTTGCTATTGTTTTAATGTGCATTTCTCTAATCAAAAGTGAGCTTAGGCATTTTTCCTATATTTATGGGACATCTTTACATATACATATATATATACATATGTGTGTGGGTGTGTTTGTGTGTATGTATGTGGTTGAATTTCCTGTTCATGTCTTTTCTTCCCTTCTCTACCAGGTTTTTAGTCATTTAGCCCTCGATTTAAGAGTTCTTTATATTTGGGGGATATTAGTCTTTTGTGATATGGTGCAAACATTTTCTTCCTGTTTATCAGTTGTCTTTCAATTTTGTTTATTGTGTTTTATAGTGCAATTGTTTTAGTTTCATGTAGTCTAATTTATCAATATTTTATGTATTTAGTTATTTTTGCATATGGAATTTCATGTAAATTGAAAAGTTGTAGTTGGAAAGCCTTAAACAACAAACCTTAAGAGGAAATCACCCATATTTTCTTCTAACATTTCTGTGGTTTCATTTTTGCACTTATTTAGCTGTTCCTTTTGGAGTTCATTATTTTATATAGCATGAGATATAGGGATAATTAAATGATGATAATAATAGAGTCCAATCCATATAATAAAATAAATACCCTGGAGTATATACTAATAAAAATAAATAATTGAACAAATAAATAAATGGAGAAGAAGGGCAGATCTTTTTACAGTAGAATTAAAATTAATAAATGTAGAATGAATGATATAGATAGAACATTGCTATTGGGCAAACACCACAAATGTAATTATTGCAGTTAAGACATGTTGATGGGTGCTAAAATTAGTGAGTAAAACATATGATGAATAAACAGGTATTCATGGTATTTACATAATTTCAAAGTATTTCCTAATAAAATACTAATTAATACAAAGGGAAAACTAGTATCATCCTTATAATGGAATGACCTGGTGACACCACATTTCCTAAGTGATCAAGGTTAACATCACCAGTAAGGAGACATATAGAAATTATGTACCTCTTGATATCATGCATTGGGAAAGACCCTTCTGTGTTATCCCTGCCAAAAATTCCTAATCTAAATTTAACCATGAGGAAACTTCAGAAAAACTCACATTGAGAAACATACTGAAAAATATCTTACCAGTATACCTCAAAAATGCCAAGGTCATAAAAGACAAGAAAAGACAGAACTGTCACAGACTAGAAGAGACTAAGGAGAATGGCAACTAATTGAAACATGAGATACTGGATGAGATCCTCAACCAGGAAAGGAACATTAATGGAACAACTGGTGAAATCTAAATAAAATCTGTAGTGTAGTTAATAGTATTGTATCAATGAGTGTCTCCTAGTTTCAATAATTATACTATGGGAATAGAAGAAGTTAAAATAAGGGGAAACTAAGTATGCAGAAAATCTGTACTGACGTTGCCACTTTTCAGTAAGTCTAAAATTATTTCAAAATAAAAAGTTAAAAATGTCCTTTTTTGCAATCCAATCTATTTCATCCAAAGTGAACAGCTTAAGAACTAAAGCAGCTTTCACCATCAATGCTTAATGAAAACGTATCTCTAAGACAATAGAGTACTCAAACCTAAACTCTAGCTGTTGGTTAACTATCATAGCTGAATACCATCCCTTCTAGAAACTCTTCCCTCATTACACCCAGTTGGCATAGTGATGATCAAAATAACAGATACATAGGAACCAGACAAACGAAATTCTCACTGCTTTTTGCACATCATAGCTATATGATCTTAAGTGCCTTAATCTCTTAGAGATGTACTTTCCATATCTGTGAAATTGAGATAATCCCCACCTTGCCATGAAGCATAATAAAAATGAAGTGACACACTGTGTTGTCATAAAGATTAAATGAGTTAAGGTGTAAAAGTGCCTCTTACAGTGTCAAGAACCTAGTAGACACCAAGTAGTAACTACTCTTTCCATCAATTTTATTATCATGCTAATTGATCCAACCTTTCCTCTTGGGATCTATGCTTTTAAAATTACTGGAACAATTTCTGGTCATTAGAGATATATATTTTACCTCCTGTATAGTACTAGAGACTACTGGATCCTTGAAATAGAAAGCCTCCAGTTTTGCTGTTGTCATTTGTTTTAGTCTGATCAGACTGCTATAACAAAACACCATATTCTGAGTGGCTTAACAGAGACATTTATTTCTCACAGTCTGGAGCCTGAAAGTCCAAGCTCAGGGTACCAGCATAGTCAGGTTCTGGTGAGGGCTCCCTTCCTGGTTGCAGATAACCACCTACTTGCTGCATCCTCTGACAACAGAGAGAGGAAGCTCTGGTCTCTCTTCCTCTTCTTATAAGGGCACTAATCACATCACAGGTGTCCCAACCTTATGAACTCATCTATACCTAAGTGTCTCCTAAAAGCCTTACCTCCAAATGTCATCGTGTTGGGGGTTAGGGATTCAACATGAATTTTGTGGGCAAACATCTAGTCCATAATTTTGTTGATAGTCATTTTACTTGGGAGACTTAATTTCAAATTTAAAAATAAATACATTTTAAACAAATAATTCCCCTACTATAAAAGTTGACTAATTATTATTTCAGGATATTATCCCTTATATTTTCCTATACATATAGGTTACAGATATTATAAATTATACTGAACATACAGTGTGTTTTCATTTAGCATTTGCATCAATATTCATACAGAAAACACCCAAAATTCATGATTTTTAACCATGCTTTATATTTAATCAGAGTATGTATTATAGTACTAATTAATCCTCTATTGTTTGATATTTTATGGTTTGCTTCACCCAATATTATTCTTATAAACAATGTTACAATGTGTTGAAAAGCATGTAAACAAGCATCTCCACTTTTGATAGCATTTATCTATGCCAATAAATATTCTTTCATAATATTCTTTTTAACAACTGCATTCAGAAAGGGGTGTAGATACAAGGCCAAATGGAAGGCTCCACTGCTTGTCCCACCCCAACTCAAGGACACCAATTCAAAAACTTTGTAACAAAAAAAAAAAAAAAAGCATCTTCAATCAGGTAAACACTCACAGTACCTCGTGTTAACATTGTATCGCTGAAAGAAGCAATGAAGAGGGCAGGAAAGACAGTCTTAAATTGCCAACATTACCCCTCCCCCATCCCCTAGCAATGGTCACATGGCATGGAGAGAGAATCTGTGCACTTGGGAGAGGAAGAGTGCAGCAATTGTGAAACACTGCATTGACCTCGGTGCTGCCCTGTCTCAGCAGAAAGTAAAACTGGGATAATTTCAGCGGATGCCCACCTGTTGACTGAGTACTTATTTTATTTATTTTTTAATTTTGATTTTTATTTATTTTTTAACTTTTATTTTATGTTTAGGAGTACATGTGAAGGTTTGTTACATAAGCAAACACGTGTCACAGGGGTTTGTTGTAGATATTATTTCATCACCCAGGTACTAAACCCAGTATCCAATAGTTATCTTTTCTGCTCCTTTCTCTCTTCCCAACAGCCCTCCCCCAACTAGTGTCTGTTGTTTGTTCTTTGTATTCGCATCTTCTTATTATTTAGTTCCCACATATAAATGAGAACATGCAGTGTTTGGTTTTCTGTTCCTGCTTTAGTTTGCTAAGTATGATAGCCTCCAGCTCCATCCATGTTCCCACAAAAGACATGATCTCATTTTTTATGGCTGCATAGTATTCCGTGGTGTATATCTACCACATTTTCTTTACCCAATCTGTCATTGATGGGCATGTAGGTTAATTCCATGTCTTTCGTATTGTGAATAGTGCTGCAATGAACATCTGTGTGCATGTGTCTTTATGGTAAAATGCTTTATATTCCTCTGCGTATGTACCCAGTAATGGGATTGCTGGGTTGAATGGTAGTTCTGCTTTTAGCTTTTTGAGAAATCACCATACTGCTTTCCACAATGGATGAACTAATTTACACTTGGAGGGAGTATTTAAGCCACCCTTAGTTAGAGGGGAATCGCCCATCCCAGCAGTTGGAACATCAGTTCTGGCAAGCCTCACCAGGGTAAGCTAAAGTGCACAGGTACCCTAAATAAACTTGAAAAGCAGTCTGGAGAGGGTCAGGCAAGATGGCCAAATAGGAACAGATCTGGTCTGCTGCTCCCAGCGAGATACCCACAGAAGGCAGGTAATTTCTGCATTTCCAATTGAGGAACCTGGTTCATCTCACTGGGACTGGTTGGACAGTGGGTGCAACCCATGGAGGGGGAGCCGAAGCAGGGCAGGGCATCACCTCACCCAGAAAGCACAAGCGGTTGGGGGATTTCCCTTTCCTAGCTAAGGGAAGCCGTGAGAGACTCCCAGGAGGAACGGTACACTCCTGCCCAGATATTGCGCTTTTGCCACAGTCTTCGCAACCAGCAGACCAGGAGATTCCCTCCAGTGCCTGGCTCAGCACGTCCCACTCCCACGGACCCCAGCAAGCTAAGATCCATTGGTGTGAAATCCTCTCTGCTAGTGCAGCAGTCTGAAATTGACCTGGGGTGCTCGAGCTTGGTGGGGGGAGGGGCGTCCACCATTGCTTAGGCTTGACTAGGCAGTTTTATACTCACAGTGTAAACAAAGCTGCTCGGAAGTTCAAACTGGGTGGAGCCCACCACAGCTCAGCAAGGCTGACTGCCTCTCTAGATTCCACCTCTAGATGTTCAGGGCTTCTCTGAACAAAAGGCAGCAGCCCCAGTCAGGGACTTATAGATAAAATCCCCATCTCCCTGGGACAGAGCACCTGGGGGAAGGGGTCGCTGTGGGCGCGGCTTCAGCAGACTTAAACGTCCCTGCCTGACAGCTCTGAAGAGAGCAGTGGTTCTCCCAGCACAGTGTTCGAGCTCTGATAACAGACAGACTGCCTCCTCAAGTGGGTCCCTGACCCACACACATGTAGCCTGACTGGGATACACCTCCCAGTAGGGGCCAACAGACACCTAATACAGAAGAGCTCTGTCTGGCATCTGGCGGGTGCCTCTCTGGGACGAAACTTCCAGAGGAAGTATCAGGCAGCAATAGTTGCTGTTCTGCAGCCTCTGCTGGTGATATCCAGGCAAACAGGGTTGGGAGTGGACCTCCAGCAAACTCCAATAGACCTGCAGCTGAGGAGCCTGACTGTTAGAAGGAAAACTAACAAACAGAAAGGAATAGCATCAAATCAACAAAAAGGACATCCACACCAAAACCCCATCTGTAGGATACCAACATCAAACATCAAAGGTAGACGAAACCACAAAGATGGGGAGGAACCAGTGCAGAAAGGCTGAAAATTCCAGAAACAAGAACGCCTCTTCTCCTACAAAGGATCACAACCCTTTGCCAGCAAGGGAACAAAACTGGACGGAGAATGATTTTGATGAACTGACAGAAGTACGCTTCAGAAGGTGGGTAATAACAAACTCCTCTGAGCTAAATGAGCATGTTCTAACCCAACGCAAGGAAGCTAAGAACCTTGAAAAAAGGTTAGACAAAATGTTAACGAGAATAACCAGTATAGGGAAGAACATAAAAGATCTGATGAAGCTGAAAAACGTGGCATGAGAACTTCGAGAAGCATACAAAAGTTTCAATAGTCAAATGGATAAAGTGGAAGAAAGGGTATCAGTGATTGAAGATCAAATGAATGAAATAAAGCAAGAAGACAAGACTAGAGAAAAGAGAGTGAAAAGAAATTAACAAAGCCTCCAGGAAATATGGGACTATGTGAAAAGGCCAAATATATGTTTGATTGGTATACCTGAAAGTGACAAGGAGAATGGAATCAAATTGGAAAACACTCCTCAGGATATTATCCAAGAGAACTTCCCCAACCTAGCAAGGCAGGCCAACATTCAAATTCAGGGAACACAGAGAACACCACAAAGATATTCCTCGAGAAGAGCAACCCAAAGACACATACTCATCAGATTCAGCAAAGTTGAAATGAAGGAAAACATGTTAAGGGCAGCCAGAGAGAAAGGTCGGGTTACCCACAAAGGGAAGCCCATCAGACTAACAGCTGACCTCTCTGCAGAAACCCTACAAGCCAGAAGAGAGGGGGGGCCAATATTCAACATTCTTAAAGAAAAGAATTTTCAACCCAGAATTTAATATCCAGCCAAACTAAGCTTCATAAGTGAAGAAGAAATAAAATCATTTAGAGAAGCAAATGCTGAGAGATTTTTGTCACCACCAGGCCTGCCTTACAAGAGCCCCTGAAGGAAGCACTAAATATGGAAAGGAATGACCAGTACCAGCCACTGCAAAAACATGCCAAATTGTAAAGACCATCAACGCTATGAAGAAACTGCATCAACTAACGGGCAAAATAACCAGTTAGCATCATAATGACAGGATCAAATTCACACATAACAATATTAACTTGAAATGTCCCAATTAAAATGCCCCAATTAAAAGACACAGAAGGCAAACTGGATAAAGAGTCAAGATCGGTTGGTGTGCTGTATTCAGTAGACCCATCTCACATGCAAAGACACATATAGGCTCAAAGTAAAGGCATGGAGGATGATTTACCAAGCAAAAGGAAAGCAAAAATAAAAAAAATAAAAAAAAAGCAGGGGTTGCAATTCTGGTCTCTGATAAAACAGACTTTAAACCAACAAAGGTCAAAAGAAACAAAGAATGGCATTACATAATGGTAAAGGAATCAATGCAATAAGAAGAGCTAACTATCCTAAATATATATGCACCCAATACAGGAGCACCCAGATTCATAAAGCAAGTTCTTAGAGACCTACAAAGAGACTTAGACTCTCACACAATAATAGTGGGAGACTTTAACACCTCACTGCCAATATTAGACAGATCAACGAGACAGAAAATTAACAAGGATATCCAGGACTTGAACTCAGTTCTGGACCAAGCAGACCTAACAGAAATCTACAGAACTCTCCACCCCAAATCAACAGAATATACAATCTTCTCAGCACCACATCACACTTATTCCAAAATTGATCACATAGTTGGAAGTAAAGCATTCCTCAGCAAATGTAAAAGAAGAGACTTCACAACAAACTGTTTCTCAGACCACAGTGCAATCAAACTAGAACTCAGGATTAAGAAACTCAGTCAAAACTGCACGACTACATGGAAACTGAACAACCTGCTCCTGAATGACTACTGGGTACATAATGAAATGAAGGCAGAAATAAAGATGTTCTTTGAAACCAATGAGAACAAAGACACAACATCCCAGAATCTCTGGGACACATTTAAAGCAGTGTGTAGAGGGAAATTTATAGCACTAAATGTCCACAAGAAAAAGCAGGAAAGATCTAAAATTGATACCCTCACATCACAATTAAAAGAACTAGAGAAGGAAGAGCAAACACATTCAAAAGCTAGCAGCAGATAATAAATACCTAAGATCAGAGCAGAACTGAAGGAGATAGAGACACAAAAAACCCTACAAAAAAATCAATGAATCCAGGAGCTGATTTTTGGAAAAGATCAACAAAATAAATGGACCACTAGATAGACGAATAAAGAAGAAAAGAGAGAAGAATCAAGTAGATGCAATAAAAAATGATAAAGGGGATATCACCACTGATCCCACAGAAATACAGACTACCATCAGAGAAAAATATAAACACCTCTACACAAATAAACTAGAAAAACTAGAAGAAATGGATAAATTCCTGGACACGTACACCCTCCCAAGACTAAATAAGGAAGAAGTCAAATCTCTCAATAGACCAATAATAGGTTTTGAAATTGAGGCAGTAATTAATAGCCTACCAACCAAAAAAAGTCCAGGACCAGACACATTCACAGCCGAATTCTACCAGAGGTACAAAGAGGAGCTGGTACCATTCCTTCTGAAACTATTCCAATCAATACAAAAAGAGGGAATCTTCCCTAACTCATTTTATGAGGCCAGCATGATCCTGATAACAAAACCTGGCAGAAACACAACAAAAAAAGAAAATTGTAGGCCAATATCTCCGATGAACATCGATGCGAAAATTCTCAATAAAATACCGGCAAACTGAATCCAGCAGCACATCAAAAGCTTATCCACCACGATCAAGTAGGCTTCATTCCTGGGATGCAAAGCTGGTTCAACATACACAAATCAATAAACATAATCCATCACATAAACAGAACCAATGACAAAAACCACATGATTATCTCAATAGATGCAGAAAAGGCCTTCTATAAAATTCAACAGCCTTTCATGCTAAAAACTCTCAATAAACTAGTTATTTTTGGAATGTATCTCAAAATAATAAGACCTATTTATGACAAACCCACAGCCAATATCATATGGAATGGGCAAAAACTAGAAGCATTTCC
This sequence comes from Nomascus leucogenys, assembly GCF_006542625.1. NCBI lineage: Eukaryota > Metazoa > Chordata > Mammalia > Primates > Hylobatidae > Nomascus > Nomascus leucogenys. Next base: position 124,539,550 of record NC_044406.1, read on the forward strand.
TTTGAAAACCAGCACAAGACAAGGATGCCCTCTGTCACCACTCCTATACAACATAGTATTGTAAGTTCTGGCCAGGGCAATAAGGCAAGAGAAAGAAATAAAGGGTATTCAATTGGGAAAAGAGGAAGTCAAATTGTTTCTGTTTGCAGATGGTATGATTGTATATTTAGATAACCCCATCATTTCAGCCCCAAATATCCTTAATCTGATAAGCAACTTCAGCAAAGTCTCAGGATACAAAATCAATGTGCAAAAATCACAAGCATTCCTATACACCAATAACAGACAATCAAGAGCAAAATCATGAGTGAACTCCCATGCACAATTGCTACAAAGAGAATAAAATACCTAGGAATCCAACTTACAAGGGATGTGAAGGACCTCTTCAAGGAGAACTACAAACCACTGCTCAAGGAAATAAGAGGACACAAATAAATAGAACAACATTCCATGCTCATGGATAGGAAGAATCAGTATCGTGAAAATGGCCATACTGCTCAAAGCAATTGATAGATTCAATGCTATCCCCATCAAGCTACCAATGACTATCTTCACCGACTTGGAAAAAACTACTTTAAATTTCATATGGAACCAAAAAAGGGCCCACATAGCCAAGACAAAGCAAAAGCAAAAAGAACAAAGCTGGAGGCATCATGCTACCTGACTTCAAACTGTACTACAAGGCTACAGTAAGCAAAACAACATGGTACTGGTACTAAAACAGAGATATAGACCAATGGAACAGAACCGAGGCCTCAGAAATAACATCACAAATCTACAACCATCTGATCTTTGACAAACCTGATAAAAACAAGCAATGGGGAAAGTATTCCCTATTTAATAAATGGTGTTGGGAAAACTGGCTAGCCATACGTAGAAAGCTGAAACTGTTTCCTTTCCTTACACCTTATACAAAAATTAACACAAGATGGATTAAAGACTTAATTGTAAGACCTAAAAACCATAAAAACCCTAGAAGAAAACCTAGGCAATACCATTCAGGACATAGGGATGCGCAAAGACTTCGTGACTAAAACGCCAAAAACAATGGCAACAAAAGCCAAAATTGACAAATGGGATCTAATTAAACTAAAGAGCTTTTGCATAGCAAAAGAAACTATCATCAGAGTGAAAAGGCAACCTACAGAATGGGAGAAAATTTTTGCAATCTATCCATCTGACAAAGGGCTAATATCCAGAATCTACAAAGAACTTAAACAAATTTACAAGAAAAAAACAACCCCTTAAAAAAATATACGGGTGAAGGATATGAACAGACACTTCTCAAAGAAGACATTTATGTAGCCAACAAAGTTATGAAAAAATTCTCATCATCACTGGTCATTGGAGAAATGCAAATCAAATCCACAATGAGATACCATCTCACACCAGTTAGAATGGTGATCATTAAAAAGTTAGGAAACAACAGATGCTGGAGAGGCTGTGGAGAAATAGGAATGCTTTTACACTGTTGGTGGGAGTGTAAATTAGTTCAACCATTGTGGAAGACAGTGTGGCAATTCCTCAAGGATCTAGAACTAGAAATACCATTTGACTCAGCAACCCTAATGGGGTTATAACCCAAAGGATTATAAATCATTCTACTACAAAGACACATGCACACATGTGTTTATTGCAGCACTGTTCACAATAGCAAAGTCTTGGAACCAACCCAAATGCCCATCAATGATAGACTGGATAACCAAAAGAAAAATGTGGGCACACCACTATTAAACATACACAGCTACAGTAACCAAAACAGCATGGTACTGGTACCACAACAGAGACATAGATCAATGGAACAGAACAGAGCCCTCAGAAATGATGCCGCATAGCTACAACTATCTGATCTTTGACAAACCTGACAAAAATAAGAAATGGGGAAAGGATTCCCTATTTAATAAATGGTGCTGGGAAAACTGGCTAGCCATATGTAGAAAGCTGCAACTGGATCCCTTCCTTACACCTTATACAAAAATTAATTCAAGATGGATTAAAGACTTATATGTTAGACCTAAAACCATTAAAATCCTACAAGAAAACCTAGGCAATACCATTCAGGACATAGGCGTGGGCAAGGACTTCATGTCTAAAACACCAAAAGCAATGGCAACAAAAGCCAAAATCGACAAATGGGATCTCATTAAACTAAAGAGCTTCTGCACAGCAAAAGAAACTATCATCAGAATGAACAGGCAACCTACAGAATGGGAGAAAATTTTTGCAACCTACTCATCTGACAAAGGGCTAATATCCAGAATCTATAACGAACTCAAACAAATTTTCAAGAAAAAAACAAACAACCCCATCAAAAAGTGGGCAGAGGACATGAACAGACACTTCTCAAAAGAAGACATTTATGCAGCCAGAAAACACATGAAGAAATGCTCATCATCACTGGCCATCAGAGAAATGCAAATCAAAACCACAGTGAGATACCATCTCACACCAGTTAGAATGGCCATCATTAAAAAATCAGGAAACAACAGGTGCTGGAGAGGATGTGGAGAAATAGGAACACTTTTACACTGTTGGTGGGATTGTAAACTAGTTCAACCATTGTGGAAGTCAGTGTGGCGATTCCTCAGGGATCTCGAACTAGAAATACCATTTGACCCAGCCATCCCATTACTGGGTATATACCCAAAGGACTATAAATCATGCTGCTATAAAGACACATGCACACGTATGTTTATTGCGGCACTATTCACAATAGCAAAGAGTTGGAACCAACCGAAATGTCCAACAACGATAGACTGGATTAAGAAAATGTGGCACATATACACCATGGAATACTATGCAGCCATAAAAAATGATGAGTTCGTGTCCTTTGTAGGGACATGGATGAAACTGGAAAACATCATTCTCAGTAAACTATCGCAAGGACAAAAAACCAAACACCGCATGTTCTCACTCATAGGTGGGAATTGAACAATGAGAACTCATGGACACAGGAAGGGGAACATCACACTCCGGGGACTGTTGTGGGGTGGGGGGAGGGGGAGGGACAGCATTAGGAGATACACCTAATGCTAAATGACGAGTTAATGGGTGCAGGAAATCAACATGGCACATGGATACATATGTAACAAACCTGCACATTGTGCACATGTACCCTAAAACCCTAAAGTATAATTAAAAAAAAAAAAAAAAAAAAAAAAAAAAAAAAAAAAAATACACCACAAAATACTATGCAGCCATAAAAAAGGATGAGTTCATGTCCTTTGCAGGGACATGGATGAAACTGGAAACCATCATTCTTAGCAAAGCAACACAAGAAGAGAAAACCAAACACCACATATTCTCACTCATAAGTGGGAGATGAACAATGAGAACACATGGACACAGGGAGGGGAACATCACACACTAGGGCCTGTTGGGGGTGGGGGTCTTGGGGAGGGATAGCATTAGGAGAAATACCTAATGTAAATGACGAGTTGATGGGTGTAGCAAACTCACATGTCACATGTATACCTATGTAAACAAACATGCACGTTGTGCACATATATCCCAGAACTTACAGTATAATAAAAAAAAAAAAGATGAACACAAAAGCTTAAAGATGTATTGCGTTTTTAAATATGGAACTTTAATAAATCTAATATTGCTGTCAAAAACATAGAAAAGCAGTCTGGGCCACAAGGACTGCAAATTCAAGGCAAGTCCTAGTGCTAAACTTGGCTAAGAGCCAGTAGACTCAGGGGGATATGTGAGCTACTGAGACTCCAGCTGGGGAAGCTAAGGAAATGCTTGTACCACTTGTCCCCCAACCCCAAGCTGCACAGCTTGCAGTTCCAAAATAAATCCCTTCCTTCCACATGAAGAGAGGAGAGGGGAGAGTAAAGACATCTCTGTCTCGCATCACGGATACCAGCTCAGTCACAGTAAAATAGGACACCAATCAGAGTTGTGAGTTCTCATTTCCAGGCCCTAGCTCCTGAATGACATGTCTAGACACACCCTGGGCCAGAAGGAAATCCATTGCCATGAAGTGAAAAACCCAGTCCTGCCAGGACTTACCATGTGCTAACTAAAGAGCCCTTGGGCCCTGAATAACCAGTAGTGATACCCAGGAAGTACACTGTAGGCCTTGCGTGAGACTGTAAGACTTGTTGACTTCAGGTAATATACAGCAAATTTCCAGCTGTGCTGGCTATGAGAAGAGACTCCTTCTGTTTGGGAAAAGTGGAAGGACAAGTAAAAGGGACTTTGTCCTGCACTTTAGGTACCAGCTCAGCCACAAAGGGATAGAGCACCAAGAGCACTTTTGAGGTCCTCAATTCCAGGTCTTGGCTCTTCAATGACATTTCTGGATGTGCCCTGGGCCACAGAGGAGCCCACTGCCATGAAGGGTGAGTCCCAGGCTAGGCAGAATTCACCACAAACCAACTAAAGAGCTCTTGAGCTTTAAGGGACATTGGCTACCCTCTGTGGGCCTGTAGTGGTGGCAACATGGTGAGGCTTCTCTGCCTGTGGAATGGGGAGGAAAGCATGGGAAGGACCACATCTCATGGTTTGAGTGCCAGCTCAACTGAGGTACAATAGAACACCAGGTAGACTTCTAAAGTGTTTTGACTCCAGGCTCTAGATCCCAGACAGCATCTCTGGACCTGACCAGGGCCTAGGGGAGCTCACTGCCCTGAAGGGAAGGACACAAGCCTGTCTGGCTTAAGCACCTGCTGATTGTAGAGCCCCAGGGCCCTGAGCAAACATAGATGGAAGATAGGTAGTGGTTACAGTGGGGCTTCAGCAAGATCCAGGGCTGTGCTGGCTTTAGGTCTAATTCAGGAGAAGCCCACTAGCATCGATCACAGGGTTGCTTGTGTCACTGCCCCCCACCCCCAGCTCCAGGTGGTACAGAACAGACAGACAGACTACATTTGTTTGGAAGAAATAAGGGAAGAGAACAAAAGTTTTTGTCTAATAATCCAAGGAATTATTTATTCTGGATATAATCCAAGATCATCACAGTGGTACCTCTAGAAGTTGGCAAGAACCACAGTGTTACTTGGCTTGGGGTGCCTCCTAATGCAGACAAGGCTTAGATCCTAATACTTAAGTCCTTTTGAATACCAGGAAAGGCTTCTCAAGGAGGATGCATACAAACAAGCCCATACTATAAAGACTAGTAAATATCTAACTTTCCAACACCCAGATCAGATACAGGTGGATTTCCACAAGCATCAACACCATCCTGAAAAACATGACCTCACTAAATGAATTAAATAAGGCACCAGAGGCCAAGCCTGAAGAAAGAGATATGTGACCTTCTTTCAGAAAGAGAATTCAAAATAGCTGCTTTGAGAAAACTCAAAGAAATTCAAGAAAACACAGAGAAGGAATTCAGAATGCTATCAGATAAATTTAAAATATTGAAATAAACCAAAAAAATCAACCAGAAATTCTAAAGTTTAAAAATGGAGTTGACATAGTGAAAAATGCATCAGAGTCTAATAGCAGAATGGATCAAACAGAAAACAAAATTAGTGAACTTGAAGACAGCTATTTGAAAATACATGGTCAGAGGAGACAAAAGGTAAAAGAATAAAAAACAATGAAGCATACCTACAAGATGTAGAAAATAGTCTCTAAAGGGCAAAGCTAAGAGTTACTCGCCTTAAAGAGGAAGTAGAGAAAGAAATAGTAGCAGAAAGTTTATTCAAAGGGATAAAAACAGAGAACTCCCCAAATTTAGAGATAGTCAATATCCAACTACAAAAAAGTTATAGAACACAAAGCAGATTTAACCCAAAGAAGACTATCTCAAGGCATTTAATAATCAGACTCCCAAAAGTGAAGGATAAAGAAAGAACCCTAAAAGCAGCATGAGAAAAGAAACAACATAAAATGGAGCTCCAACACGTCTGGCAGCAGACTTTTCAGTGAAAAACATACAGGCCAGGAGAGAGAGGCATAGCATATTTGAAGTGCTGAAGAAAACAAACCTTTACCCCAGAATAGTATATCTGGTGAAAATATCCTTCAAAGATGAAGGAGAAATAAAAGCTTTCCCAGACAAACAAAAGCTGTGGGTTTTCATCAACATTAGACCTGTCCCATAAGAAATGCTAAAGAGAGTACTTCAGTAAAAAGGAAAAGAATGTTAATGAGCAATAAGAAATAACTGAAGGTACAAAACTCACTACTAATAGTAAGTATACAGAGAGACACAAAATATTATAACACTGTAAGTGTGGTGTGTAAACTAATTTTATACTAAATAGAAAAACTAAATGATGAATCAAAGATAATAACTATAACAACTTTTCAAGACATAGACATTACAATAAAATATAAATCAAAACATCAAAAAGCTAAAAAGTGGGAGGATGAAATTGACATGTAGAATTGTTATTACTTTTCTTTTTGCTTGTTTCTTTGTTTATGCAAACAGTGTTAATTTATTATCAAGTAAAAATAATGGGTTAAAGACAGTATTGACAAGCCGCATGGTAACCCCAAATCAAAAAACATGAAACAAATCCATGAAAATTAAAAAGCAAGAAATTAAGTCATATTACTAGAGAAAATCATCTTCCCTAAAAGGAAGACAAAAAGGAAAGAAAGAAAGAGAGAGAGAGAGAGAGAGAAAGAAAGAAAGAAAGAAAGAAAGAAAGAAAGAAAGAAAGAAAGAAAGAAAGAAAGAAGCAAACACTACAAAACAACCAGAAAACAAATAACAAAATGTCAGGAGTAAGTCCTTAGTTATCAATAATAACATTGAATGTAAATGAACTACACTCTCCAAATAAAAGACATAGACTGGCTGAATGGATTTTAAAAAACAGAAAAAAGATCTTTTGCTTACAAGAAACATATTTAACCTATAGAAATACACATAGACTGAAAATGAAAGGACAGAAAAAGATAGTCCATGCCAATGGAAACCAAAAAAAGAGCAGGAGTAGCTATGCTTATATGAGACAAAATGGATTTCAAGACAAAAACTAGAAAAAGACACAAAGAAAGTCACTGTATAATGATAAAGAGGTCAATTTGGCAAGAGGATACAACAATTATAAATATATACATATAGAACACTGGACCACCCAGATATATAAAGCAAATATTATCAGAGCTAAAGGGAGACAGATCCCAATACAATAATAGCTGGAGGCTTCAATGCCCTACATTCAGCACTGGACAGATATTCCAGACAGAAAATCAACAAACAAACATTGGACTTAATCTGAACTATAGACCAAATGGGCCTAATAGATATTTACAGAACATTTCATCCAACAGCTACAGAACACACATTCTTTTCCTCATCACTTAGATCTTTCCCAAGGATAAACCATATGTTAGGTCACAAAACAAGTTATAAAACATTCAAAAAATTGAAATAATATCAAGCATTGTGGTGGTCTATAGAGATTAAGGTGGCAGATAGGAAGCAGGATAAGCTTGCAGCTCCTCCTTGGACTAACAAAGCAGTGTGTAGAGACTCACATCATGAACTTTTGTTCCAAGAACAACTGCAGGGAAATACTAGGAAAGCCAAAGGAATCCACAGACCCTTTGAAGGAACTGGATCATCACTGCAGGCTCCATGAAACACCGAAAAACTGTGTCTGCTTGCCTTCTCAATGGGGAGGTTTGTGGTCTGGGGTAAGTTCTCAGTGCTGGTCACTGGCTATCTGGAAATAGACTCAGTGCTGTTGTGGGGGCAAAGTGAGAGTGAGACTGGCCTTTAGGACTGCAGGCTGCAAGGCAGCGGGATGAGGCCTGTGACTCCTGTCTTTCCCCCACTTCTCTGGTGAACTGTATGACCGAGCAGATGCAGCCATATTCACCCTGGGAATATAACTCCAATGGACTGGGAACCACACCCCCATCCCAAAGGCAGCCACAGGAAGCCCTGCCCAAAGAGAATCTGAGCTCAGATATGCCTATCCCTGCCCCCACCTGGTGGTCTTTCTCTACCCACCCTGGTACCGAAGACAAAGGTCATAATCTCTCGGGAGCTCTGTGGCCCTGCCCACCACCTGAGAAACCTGAATATTTAACCAGGTGACCCTAGGGCAAGTTTGCATCCTCCCTATAGGACTGCAGCTGATGCACTCTTGAAAGTGCCACCTCCTGGCTGGAGGCCAACAAACACAAAACCAGCACACTAAACAAAAACAACCAAGGACCGTCACAGAGTCCACTTCACTTCCCTGCTACCTCCACCTCCACCTCCACCGGAGCAGGTGCTGGTATCTATAGCTGCAAGACCTGAAGACAGATCACATCACGGGACTCTTTGCAGACACTTCCCAGTGCCAACCCAGAGCCTGGTAGCTCCACTGGGTGGCTAGACCCAGAAAGGCAAAAACAATCACTACAGTTCAGCTCTCAGGAAGCCCCATTCCTAGGGGAAGGGGGAGAACACCATATCAAGGGACCACCCCCCCATGGGACAAAAGAATGTGAACAGCAGCCTTTGAATCCCAGATCTTCCCCTGACGTAGTCTACACAAATGAGAATGAACCAGAAAAACAATTCTGGTAATATGAAGACAAGTTTCTTTAACACCCCCAAAACATCATACCAGCTCACCAGCAATGAATCTAAGCCAAGATAAAAATCTCTGAATTGCCAGAAAAAGAATTCAGAAGGTCAATTATTAACCTAATCAAGGAGGCACCAGAGAAAGGTGAAGTCCAGCTTAAAGGAATCAAAAACATGATCCAGAAAATGAAAGGAAAATTCTTCAGTGAAATAGAATAACTAAAAACAGAATCACAACTTCTGGTAATCAAGGACACACTTAGAGAAATGTAAATTCACTGGAAAATCTCAGCAATAGAATCGAACAAGCAGAACCAAATCCATCAAAGACAAAGAAAAAAGAATTTTAAAAAATTAACAAAGCCTCCAAGAAGTCTGGGACTATGGTAAACCTAAGAATAATTGGTGTTCCTGAGGAAGAAGAGAAATCTGACAGTTTGGAAAACATATTGGAAGGAATAATCAAGGAAGACTTCCCTGACCTTGCTAGAGATCTAGAAATCAAAATACAAGAAGCTCAAAGAACACCTGTGAAATTTATCATAAAAAGATCATCACCTAGGCACACAGTCATCAGGTTATCTAAAGTCAAGACAAAGGAAAGAATCTTAAGATCTATGAGGCAAAAGCATCAGCTAACCTATGAAGAAAAACTTATCAGATGAATGCAGATTTCTCAGCAGAAACCCTACAAGTTCGAAGGGATTAGGGCCTTATTTTTAGCTTCCTTAAACAAAATAATTATCAGCCAAAAATTTTGTATCCAGCAAAACTAAGCTTCATAAATGAAGGATAGATACACTCTTTTCCAGACAAACAAATGTTAAAATAATTTGCCACTACCAAGCCAGCACTGAAAGAAATGCTAAAAGGAGGTCTAAATCTTGAAACAAATCCTCAAAAAACACCAAAATAGAACCTCATTAAAGCATAAATCTCACAGGACCTATATAACAATAACATAATGAAAGAAAACAAGGTATTTAGGCAACAAACAGCATGATGAATAAAATACCACCTCGTATCTCAATACTAACATTGAATGTAATGGGCCTAAATACTCCACTTAAAAGACACAGAATGTCAGAATGGATAATAATTTACCAACCAAGTTTCTGCTGTCTTCAGAAGACTCACCTAACACATAAGGACCCACATAAACTTAAGGTAAAGGGGTGGAAAAAGATATTCCATGTAAATGCACACCAAAACCAGCAGGAGTAGTTATTCTTATATCAGACTAAACAAACTTTAAAGCAACAGCAATTTTAAAAGACAAAGAGGAACATTATATAATGATAAAAGGACTAGTCCAAGAGGAAAATATCAGTCCTAAATATATATGTGCCTAACCCTGGAGCTCCCAAATTTATAAAACAATTACTACTAGACCTAAAAATGAGATAGATGGCAACACAATAATAGTGGGTGACTTCAGTAATCCACTGAGAGCACTAGACAGGTCATCAATACAAAAAGTCAACAAAGGAATGATGGACTTAAACTATAGCCTATAACAAATGGACTCAACAGATACTTGCAGGACATTCTACCCAACAACTGTAGAATACACATTCCATTCATAAGCACATGAAACATTCTCCAAAATGGACCATATGAAAGGCTACAAAACAAATCTCAGTAAATTTAAGAAAACCAAATTTATATCAAGTATTCTCTCAGACCACAGTGGAATAAAATTGGAAATCAAATCTAAAAGGAACCCCCAAAACCATGCAAATAACATGAAAATTAAATAATCTGCTCCTGAATGATGGTTGGGTCAACAATGAAATCAAGATGGCTATTAAAAAATTCTTTGAATTGAAATATAATAGTGACACAACCTCTCAAAACCTCTGGGAAACAGCAAACGCGGTGCTAAGAGGAAAATTCATAGCATTAAATGCCTTCACCAAAAAGTCTGAAAGGGCACAAATAGACAATCTAAGTCACACCACACAGAAGTGGAGCAACAAGAACAATCCAAACACAAACCCCGCAGAAGAAAGAAATAATGAAGATCAGAGCAGAACTAAATGAAATTGAAACAAACAAAAAAAAAAATACAAAGATAATGAAACAAAAAGCTGGTTCTTGGCAAATATAAGTAAAATTGATAGACAATTAGTGAGATTAGCCATGTAAAGAAGAGAGAAGATCCAAATAAACTCAATTACAAAAGAAACGGGAGGTATTACCACAGATACCAAGGAAATACAAAAGATTATTCAACACTACTGTGAACCCCTTTATGCACATAAACTATAAAACTTAGAGGAGATGGATACATTCCTGGAAATATACAACTCTCCTAGATTAAACCAGGAAGATACAGAATCTCTGAACAGACCAATAGCAAGCAGTGAGGTTGAAATGGTAATTAAAAAATTGTCAGCAAAATAATGTCCAGGATTAGATGGACTCACAGCTGAATTCTATCAGACATTCAAAGAAGAATTGGTACCAATCCTATTGACACTATTACACAAGACAGAGAAAGACGAAATCCTCCCTAAATCATTCTATGATGCCAGTATCACCCTAATACCAAAACCAGGGAAGGACCTAACAAAAAAAAAAAAAAAAAAAAAAAGAAGAAAACTACAGACCAATATCCCTGATGAAAATAGATGCAAAAATCCTCAACAAAATACTAGCAAACCTAATCCAACAGCATATCAAAAAGACAATCCACCATGATCAAGTAGGTTTCATACTTGGGATGCAGGGATAGTTTAACATACGTAAGTCAAAAAATGTTACACACCACATAAACAGAATTTAAAACAAAAATCACATGGTCATTTCAATAGACGCAGAAAAAGCATTTGACAAAACCCGGCATCCGTTTATGATTAAAACCCTCAGCAAAATCGGCATAGAAGCAACATACCTTAACATAATAAAAGCCATATAAAACAAACTCACAGCCAACATTATACTGAATGGGGAAGAGTTGAAAGCATTTTCCCCTGAGAATTGGAACAATACAAAGATGCTCATTCTCACCACTTCTATTCAACATAGTACTGGAAGACCAAGCCAGAGCAGTCAGACAAGAGAAAGAAATAAAGGGCATCCAAATAGGTAAAAAGAGGAAGGCAAACTATCACTGTTTGCTGATGATATGATCGTATACCTAGAAAATCCTGAAGACTCATCCTAAAAGCTCCTAGAACTGGTAAATGGATTCAACAAAGTTTCAGGATACAAAATTAATGTACACAAATCAGTAGCTCTGCTATACAGCAACAGCAGCCAAGCTGAGAATCAACTCAAGAACTCAACCCCTTTCACGATAGCTGAAAAAAATAAAATAAAATACTTAGGAATATACCTAACCAAAGAGGTGAAAGACCTCTACAAGAAAAACTACAAAATACTGCTGAAATAAATTACAGATGACACAAACAAATAGAAACACATCCCATTCTCATAAATGGGTAGAATCAATATTGTTTAAATGACCATACCACCAAAAGCAATCTACAAATTTAATGCAATTCCCATTAAAATATCACCATCATTCTTCACAGAACTAGAAAATAAACAATCCTAAAATTCAGATGGGACCAAAAAAAGAGCCCACATAGCCAAAGCAAGACTAAGCAAACAGAACAAATCTGGAGGTATCAGATTACCTGACTTCAAACTGTACTATAAGGCCATCGTCACCAAAACAGCATGGTACTGGTATAAAAATAGGCATCTAGACCAATTGAACAGAAAAGAGAACCCAGAAATAAACCCAAATACTTACAGCCAACTGATTTTAAACAAAGCAAAGAAAAACATAAAGTGGGGAAAGGACACCCTATTCAACAAATGATGCTGGGTTAATTGTCAAGCCACATGTAGACAAATGAAACTGGATCCTCATCTCCCACTCTGTACAAAAATCAACTTAAGATGGATCAAAACTTAAATGTAAGACCGAAGCCATAAAGATTCTAGAATATAACATTGAAAAAACTCTTCTAGACATTGGCTTAGGCAAAGATTTCATGACCAAGAATGCAAAAGCAAATGCAACAAAAACAAAGATAAACAGATGGAACTTAATTAAACTAAAAAGCTTCTGCACAGCAAAAGAAATAATCAGCAGAGTTAACAGACAACCCACAGAGTGGGAGAAAATCTTCACAATTTATACATCCAACAAACAACTAGTATTCAGAATGTACAAAAACTCAAACAAATCAGCAAGGAAAAAAACAAACAATCCCATCAAAAAGTGGGCTAAGAACATGAAAAGACAGTTCTCAAAAGAAGATATACAAATGGTCAACAAGCATATGGGAAATGCTGAACATCACTAATGATCAAAGAAATGCAAATCAAAATCAAAATGCAATAACACCTCACTCCTGCAAGAATGGCCATAATCAAAAAATCAAAAAATAATAGATGTTGGCTGGAATGTGGCAAATAGGGAACACATTTACACTGTTTGAGGGAATATAAACTAGTACAACCACTATGGAAAACAGTGTGAAAATTCCTTAAAGAACTAAAAGTAGATCTACCATTTGATCCAGCAATCCCACTACTAGGTATCTACCCAGAGGAAAGGAAGTCATTATACGAAAAAGATACTTGTGCACACATGTTTGCAGCAGCATGATTTGCAATTGCAAAAATATGAAATCAGCGCAAATGCTCATCAATCAATGAGTGGATAAAGAAAATTATATCTATATATATATAATGAAATACTATTCAGCCATAAAAAGGAATGAAATATTGGCATTCACAGCAACCTTGATGGAATTGGAGGCTATTATTCTAAGTGAAGTAACTCAGAAATGGAAAACTAAACACTGTGTATTCTCACTCATATGTGGCAGCTAAGCTATGAGGACGCAAAGGTATACAAATGATATATTGGACTTTGGGGACTTGGGAAAGGGTTGGGGGTAGCAAGGAATAAAAGATTATTCATTGGGTACAGTGTACACTGCTCGGGTGATGGATGCACCAAAATCTCAGAAATCACAACTAAAGAACTTATTCATGTAACCAAACACCACCTGTTCCCCAAAGACCTACTGAAATAAAAAAATATTTTTTAAATCAAGCACCTTCTCTGAACACAACAGAATAGAACTAGAAATCGATAGCAAAAGGAACTGTGGAAACTGTGCAAATACACAGAAATTAAACAATATGCTCCTGAATGACCAGTAGGTTAATGAAAAAATTAAGAAAAAATTTAGAAAATGTATTGAAACAAATGGAAATGGAAACACAATATGCTAAATCTTATGGCATACAGCAAAAGCAGTACTAAGAGGGAAGTTTATAGCTATAAGTGCCTACATCAAAAAAGAAAAAAAAAAAACTTAAAATAACCTAACAATGCATCTTAAAGAACTTGAAAAGCAAGCACAAACCAAACACAAAACTAGTGGAATAAACAAAATAATAAACAGCAAGAGCAGAAATAAATGAATTTGAAATGAAAGAAACAATACAAAAGATAAACAAAACTAAAAGTTGCTGTTTTGAAAAGATATACAAAATTGACAAACCTTTAGCCAGATTAACCAAGGAAAAAAGAGAAAATAACTGAATGAAAATCAGAGATGAAAAAAGGGATGTTACAAATGGTACCACATTAATTACTACTATGAGCAACTATATTCCAATAAATTGGAAAATCTAGAAGAAATGAATCAATTCCTAGAAACATACAACCTATTAAGATTCACCATGAAGAGATCCAAAACTTGTATAGACAAATAACAGGTAAAGAGATTGAAGCCATATTGAAAAGTCTCCCTGCCAGGAAAAGCTCAGGACCCAATGGCTTCACTGTTGAATTCTACCAAAGATTTCAAAAACTAACACCTATCCTACCCAAACTATTCTAAAAAATAGAGAATGACACCAAAACCAGACACCAAATTATTATCCTGACACCAAAACCAGACAAAGATACATCAAAAAATGAAAACTATAGGCCACTATCGCTGATGAATATTGATGGAAAAATCCTCAACAAAATATTAGCAAACCAAATTCAACAATATATTAAAAAGATCATTCATCATGACCAACTGGGATTTATCTCAGGCATGCAAGGATGGTTGAACATACAAAATCAATTATTGTGATAAATCATATCAACAGAATGGAAGACAAAAATCATATGATCATTTCAATTGATGCAGAAAAAGCATTTGATAAAATTCATCATCTCTTCATGACAAAAACCCTCAAAAAACTGGACATAGAAGGAACATATCTCAACATAATAAAAACCATATACGACAAACTCATAGCTAGTATTGTAATGAATGGGGAAAAAACTGAAAGCTTTTCTTTCACGATCAGGTACATGATAAGGGTGTCTACTTTCACCACTGTTATTCAACATAGTAGTGGAAGTCCTAGCTAGAGCAATGAGACAAGAGAAAGAAATAAAGGGCATCCAAGTTGAAAAGGAAGGAGTCAAATTATCCTTGTTTTCAGATGGTATAATCTTACATTTGGAAAAACCTACTAAAGACTTCACGAAAAAAATTGTTAGAAATGATATATAAATTCAGTAAAGTTGCAGGATACAAAGTCAACTTACAAAAATCAGTAGCATTTCTATAGGCCAACAGCAAACAATCAGAAAAAAAATTTTAAGAAAGTAATCCCATTTACAATAGCTACAAAAAAAAACTAAGAATAACCAAAGAAGTAAAAGATCTCTATAATGAAAACTATAAAACATTAATGCAAAAAATAGAAGTGGACACCAAAAAATGTAAAGATACTCCATGTACATGGATTAGAAGAATCAATATTGTTAAAATGTCCATCCTACCCAAAGCAATCTACAGACTCAATGCAATCTCTATCAAAATACAAATGATATTATTCACAGAAATAGAAAAAAAATCCTAAAATCTATATGGAACCACTACAGACTCAGAATATCCAAATAAATCCTGGGCAAAAATAACAAAACTAGAAGAATCACATTTCCTTACATTATACTACAGAGCTATAGTAATCAAAACAGCATGGTACTGGCATAAAAACAGAAACATAAATAAGCAGAACAGAATGGAGAACCCAAAGACAAATCCACACATCTACAGTGAACTCATTTTTGACCAAAGTATCAGACACATACATTGGGGAAAGGACAGTCTCTTCATTCAATGGTGCTGGAAAACTGGATATCCATATGCAAAAGAATGAAACTAGATGCCTATCTCTCACCATATACCAAAATTTCAACCTTCACTAGAAGAATATGAAACTGCCCACCTCCTTGTACTCTTACCAATACATGTCATTATTTTTTAATATCTGCTATTTTAATATGTAGAAAATATTTCACTTCTGCCAATTTTTTTCTTTTTTGAGTTTAGCTAAACATTTCAGTCTCATTTAAATGTGAATTATGTGAAAATAGGAAGGAGTTCAAAATAATATCTGTTTGTGCTTTATCTGTTGATAACCAGCAATATGTGAAAAGAGGGGGGAAAGTACTATTATCTCTATTGCTATTTTTGCAAATAGTGAAGTTGATGCTCAGGATATCAAAGAAATTTTCCCAAAGTCAGTGAAAGATCAAATCTTCTAGCACTCTTCCTAGTTCTCTCCCAATCTGAAGTTGCTAAGTAAACACAGGGCTGATAGGCAATCCAAGATTTTCTAAGTGCAAGTAAAAGTGTAACATATATAATTTAGTGATGGAGTTGTCCCAGCACTCTCCTCTCCTCTCGCCTTTTCCTTCTAGCATAATCTTGGCAAAAGAAAGCAAAGGGAGGAGGAAAGTAAGGCAGCTGGACTCGGGAGGTCTCCCAAGCATAACTAGAACATATTTTATTCACTTCAGCATTTGGCTCCACAACAGTACTTGAGATGACAGTCTGTGAGATGCCTCAGGGCCAATCACATGGCCTCCCTACTGATGTCCTATCTAGGTTGCTCCAGCCTCCCTGGTCTCCAGTTTGCCTTTTGCATGGAGATCCAAGAAGAAATGGGCCACTTGAGGGACGGTTGCTTTCCCCCATACCACACAAATAGACTCATTTCCTAATTTATTTTCTGTGTTTTTAAAGAAAGATGGAAATGCACTAATCTCTTTCAGTCAAAGTAATATTTGATTTTTGTCTTTCTAAAATATTCGTATCCTTCCTTCACACCGAATACTCAAAACAGACCTCTGTGGTAAATAGCTTCAGCATTCCTTCAAATGACTTAAATAACTATCCATTTTACTCCAGAATATATGTATATACAAACATACACATATACATGTGTGTATACATATATACACACACACATATGTGTAATACATATACACATACATATATATCAAAACATCCAGGCCAGGATGGTTTGTGTGGAGATGGGGGGATCAAACTTCTTACAAAATTTAGGCCCAAGTTATGTCCCCAACTCTGTTATATAGATTGCATTGAAAGTCCAGAATAAATCTATGTTGTTGGGAGGAATTCTAGGATGGTTCCAATGGCGATGAATAGATGTGTATATATGTATTACATATACATGTATATATATATATATATACACACACACACATACACAAATGTATATGTACACTCCTATATATGTAATATATATGAATACATACACGAGTGTGTGTAAATATACATGATAAATATACCCATTTGGTTGTATGAATGGGTCCAGAGGCAGTGAGAACAAACATTGGTTAAGAGATTGCTGTGTGCCAAGTACTATAACTATATTATCTAATTGAACCTTCAAAGGAATTCTTGAAGTGGGAAAAGATGGCACCAGGTTAGTCTGTCAGACCAACTGGACATATTCCCTCTTCAGGTTCCCTTATCATACAGAATGTCTCCAGTAAATGCCTGGCCATATAGAATGCCTGCAGTAAATCTGCATGAGATGATTTCACTCTGGGCAGTGTTAATTCAGGATGCTTTGTAATAGAGATAAGTAGGAGCAACTCCTTATAAAACTGCAGCCTGAGGTGTATCATCAACTCTTATATATTCCAGAAGTTATTGAAAAACTGGAGTAATTCAGCGTGGGAGAGAGACAGGCCAGGATTGTTTTTGTGGAGATGGGAACATCAAACTTCTTACAAAATTTAGGCCCAAGTTATGTCCCCAGCTCTGTTATATAGATTGTGTTGAAAGTCCAGAATAAATCTATGTTGTTGGGAGTAATTCTAGAATAGTTGCAATGGAGATAAATAGATCCAACTTCTTATAAAATCAAAGTGCAAGTTGTGTCATTTCTTTCAGCTTCCTTACAATGTGGATTGGCTCAGTGGAAGGTGAAAGGCAAGAATGGTTTGTTGTGAAGACTGATGCATGGAACCTCTTATAAAATGGAGACCCAGGGCATGTCTTCAACTCTTAAATCTTCCAGATTGTATCAAATGTCTCTAGTAAACCTGCACTGAGTAATCCACATTGGAGGATATTTATCAGTGCGGACGATTAAAGCAGATTCCTTAAAACATATGCCCTTAGCTCTATAAAATGTCTCAAGTAATTCAGCATTGGAATTACCAGGACTATCAGGCCAGTGCAGTTTGCATTAAAGACAAATGCATCAGACCTTTGAAAAAATTGAGGCCCGAGGTATGTCTCAACTCTTCAGCTGAGGATATTAAGAGGCGACTAAGTTCCATCTGCCATAAAGCCCCAGGTGGCAAATTATTTTTGCTCTGTGCTTACCTTAGGAAGCTGCCAAATGTAGCTTTCAAAATCCACAAAGGGATAGAGGTTTCCAAGCTGTGTTTCTAAAGGGAGGCAAGCCTGTTAAAGTGGTCACTGTGATGCAGCTGAGGAGACTGTGCAGGTCCAAGACCACATACTTATAAGAGTTTCATTGGGCCACAAACCTGGATGGCCAAACTAGAACATGGGAAAAGGTTCATCTGGGCCTTTGAGGCTGAAGGGACTCCATCGTTGGCCATCTCAGGAACTCTCCCTCCTTTAATCTTTTTTTTTCTTTTTAAACAGCTTAATTGAAATATAGTTCATATGCCATATAACTCACCCTTTAAAGCTAACAATTAAATGGTTTTTAGTATCTTCACAGAATTGTCAAACTATCACCACAATCAATTTTAGAACATTTTCACTACCCCAAAAAGAAACCCCATACCCTTTAGCAGTCAGTGCTCCCCACATTTCCCTCCTAGACCCTCTTATCACTAGGCAACCACTGATCTATTTTCTGTCTCTATAGATTTGCCTAAGCTGTACATTTCATATAAATGAAGTCATAGAATTTTTTAAATGTATCTCTGAAATGTAGCTATTTTCATGTCTTATTTAAAAAAATGAGCACTCAGAGAAGTCAAGTAATTTCCCCATGGATACACAAGTAGAAAGTGGTGGAGCCAGGATATAAACCAGGGTGTTCTAGAAAACCTGGGTTCCAGCCCTGCCTTAGCCACTATTTTGCTTTGTGAAATGAAATGATTCAACCCATACTTTGGATGTATGTTAGAAAAGATATGGCAAGGTTTTGTCTGTAAGAATTAAGACACAGAGAGCTCCTGGCTTGAGCAATTGGGTGGATGAAGGTTCCATTTATTGAAATATGGGAAAAATGGAGGGAAAGGTAGGTCAAGAGAGGCACATTAAGTAAAAGCCAAACTAACATTACAGAAGATAAAACAAAATCCTCACATTCTGAAGGTCTCCAGAGTACAAAAGTCAAAAACTAAAACATGGAAAAGAAGAGAGAAAGGAATATAGATATGAAGGGCTGAACTGACTTAGCCATCATAGGCATTTCGATGAAGGAGACAGAAAAACAAACAATTATTAAAAGTATAACTGAGGATAACTTTTCTGAGCTGAGGAAAAAGCTGAGGATATTGATAAAATGAGTCCCTCAAATTCCAGGCAAAAACAATGAAGAGATCCACACGTAGATAAATATGATGTGTATATGTGTGTGAGTGTTCATGTCTATGTGTGCGTGCATAAAATCCTACAATGATCCAGTCTAGAAAAAAAAAAAGTGCTTAATAAACAATAACTATAAGGCTGGACTTCTCTGGAGATTTTTTCCTTCTGATATTTACTATTGCAGAATTTTGCTAGGAAAAATTAAGACCTTACAGACCTCAAAGGTGTGAGAAAAAAAAAAGGCTAGCAACCACTGTTATCATCATTAAATAGTATCACATTGAGCACTAAAGAAGCAATACAGAGTAATAGAAAACTTGTCAAACTAGGTGCCCTACGATCTAGCTTGTGGTGTTGGTCATATGAAATTACTCAACCTCCTTGAGATCTGGTTCCGTCCTATTTAATATCAGGATAATTATACTTTCTCATACTTTTATAAGAAGGACAAAAAATGATGATCTATGCTAACTTAGGGTTACAAATTCACCAGCAAAATCAGCCTAATGTTTTTCACTTTCCTTTCTTAAAGCAGTTCTGCTTTGTCCTTCCATTCTTCACAGACAGAAATTTGTAGTTGAGACTGCATAACCCATGGGGACATAAAAATTCCTCTTTCCTCATCTCAAACTACCAGCTTATCAATGTGGCAGCAACACAGCTAGAAGCATCTCTTTTGCACAGAGAGCAGCAACTCTTTTGACAGTCTAGGTCCTCCAGAATTTGGTCCCACCCTGCTTGGTAAATTGTATACCTGCCCCTCTCAAGACTGAAGCTGACGGGTCTTCCTATTACATTATTGCTGTCTAATCTACTTTCCATCACCCACTGTGTATTATGGGGCCTGGTTCATACCTGCCCTAGAACCTTTGCTAAATGGAGTTGGCTTACATTGACGAAGAGATCAAAGATCAGCTTAAATTCCACCTTTGATATAAAGCTTTCCCCCCAAGAACTGCAACCATTGTAGAAACTCGATAATTCAAGTTTCTAAACTGTGGTACAAATAATGTGATTAATGGTCAAGTCATATTCTTTAGTTTCTGTTCTTCCCAATTTAGTTCTGTACTATTCACTATTTTAGGTATATTTTATTGCATCCCAAGGTTCACTGTAATTCTCTTGGTTGTTAGGGGCGGAGAAGTAGGATGTACAAAAGAGTTAGTAATGACATGAGAAAATGTTTAAGCTATAACGAAAGTTAAAACAAATCAAGATAAAATATTGAATTGGATAATAACCTCAACCAGAAAAAAAATGTAGAGAAGGAAGAATGGACGGCTGTATGATGAAATGTTGGCAGCGATTATGATCGGGTGATGAAATATATTGTAAAATATATTTCACTTCCTTTTTAGTGGAAGTGAAATATATTCAACCATATTCAATTGCCAGAAGCATCTAAGACGTTCTCCACTAAGGCCAGCAACCAAAAATAATTAAAATGTATGTATAAATTAAAGAAGCCAATAATTCAAATTCCCACAATGAACAGTTAATTACATTTACAAGTTAACAAAATTAAGAGATATGCTTTTGGAGGTAAATTTTGGGCTGCCATCCCCTAAATCTTATAACATTTCTAAGAAGTAGGTACTTGTTTAAGGTTTTATCTTTTATTAATTTTACCAGTAATAAGCAGGTTTATTATATAAAGATTAAATGTAAAAATATTAATAAAGTAGCACTACAGTCTAAAAATAAGTGACACAAAATGGCATACTTATAAGGAAAAATAATAAATCCACAATTACAGCAGCAGAGTTTTAACACACACCTGTCAAAAAGTGCCAGATCAACCATGCAAAATTTAATACAATCATAGATTTGAACTACATAATTAACAAGCTTAATCTAATTAAACCATATAGAACCCTGCACCCAATAATTAGAGAATACACATTTCTTTCAAGCACATGCAGAACATTAGAAAATCTGACCACACATTGGTTGTAAAGGAACTCCCAAAAATTCCAAAGAATTGCTTTAATAAAGAACACAAGCTCTTTCCAAAATCCCAAGGTCCAATAATAAATTATTATGAAAGACAGGAAGGAAGGGAAAGAGAGAGAAAGAGACCTACCAGCCTGTGTGTTCAGAAACTGAAAATATAATCTAAATAATTTATAGGCTGAAGATGGATTTTCAAATATTTTGAACAAAGTATGCATGGTAAATACTTTAAAAGTGAATACTTAAATAAATAGCCACCACATCGACTTTGCATTCAATCAGTCTAGATGATTGAGAATTGATTATGTTAAGAGACATCAGTGACTAGACTCTTTTATCCATATTAGATTCTTTCTTTGTGTTACTCCAAATACCAAAGAGAATTATTTGATAAAATTTCTAGAGAAAGTATCACTTGGAATGGTTGAGGAGTAAGTGAGATGGAAAGGATAATTGATGAAGCAAGGTGGAAGATTTGCCAGGTAAGGATGGGACAGGAGCAAGAGGAGGAAGGAGAAGTAGGACTAATGGACTAGTCTTTGTAGGAAAAGAGGGACTGTTTTCTTCTAAGATGAAAGAGAAAGAAAAAAGGGATGGATATGGAAAGAAGCACAGAAAAGACTTAAGTTACATAAAAGGGGCAATAACTCCAACCTTCGGTTACATAGCAGCATTGGGGTACTCAAGTCATTTATATTAATGCACTTAAAATCCTATGTTTTCTGTATTATTTTTAGGCACACAATACACAGGGCATTGTAAAAATAATTTTCCTACATTTATTTAAAATTAAAAAGCAGTCATCACATCCAATATTTTTTCTTCCATTGGCTTCCCTCTACTCTGTCAAGTCCCTTTTTTCTTTCTTTATATCATCTTTATCCAACCCAGTTTTTATCTTTCCTTTGGTGAAATTGTTTGTTCCATGTGCATTTGCAATCCATGTACTGCTGACAGTGACTTTGTAGAGCAAGTGAAATATATTCAACCACATTCGACCACCAGAAGCATCTAAGATATCCCCACCAAGGATAGCAACCCAAAGTTGCTACTTTATCAGGGAGACCAATTCCCGCCCCAGCCACATGAAAGAGCCTCTGCAATCATTTTAGAAGGCAGATGTGGGTCAAACATATACAGTATGAGGTTCTCCAAAAGAAGCAAGCTCTGTTTTCCTTCCTTTGAAATGAATAGCATACTCTTCCAATGGGACACTTTGCAAGCAGTTGCATGTCCTCTAGTGATGTTACTTTTCAGTTCTGAGCCAAGCACTATTCAAATACTTGAAATGTATTTCATTCATCCTTCACAAAAACCATTTGAAATTATCACTATTATTAGACCCATACTACAGACAAGGAAACTAGCATTCTGATTCACAATATTAGTGTATGGCATACAAGAAAATTGTTCTGGAATCAAGTTAAAGGATTTACATTGTCTATAATAACTTTGTAAACTACTCAGGTTTAAATCAGGACTCATCAATCATTTCCTGTAAAGAACCAAATAATAGATATTTTAGGCATTGTGGGTCATATAGTCTCTGTTGCAACTACTCAACTCTTCCATAGTAGTGTGAAAGCAGCTATAGATAGTATATAAACAAATGGGCATGGCTGTACAACAAACTGTATTAATGGATCCTGAAATAAAAATTTCATATAATTTTCACATATCACAGAGTATCATTCTTCTTTAGAATTTTTCAGCCATTTAAAAATCTAAAATGTATTCTTAAGCTTGTAGGATAAAATTGGTTTCAAGTGTAAATTGTAGCAAAAAACGAAAAGCAGACAAGAAAGCAGGAAGAGAAAAAGAAGCAAAGAGAGAGAAGGGAAGAGAGAGAGAGAAAGAAAACACCGTGATCCAGTCATTACATTTCTAAGAATGCATCTTAAGTAATCATAAATGTGTGCAAGATTAATTTCTCTTTAAGAAAGTTCATACCAGGGTGATTCATAATTCTACGAAGGTGAAAATAACCCAGATGAACAGCATGAGGAGATTGGTTAAGTATATACAGTAAGTTGATGAAATACTATATTGAATATCATGTGGTAGAAGATTAGTGATGATGTGATCATGTTCATAAGACAATCAAGAAAATATAAAGTATGTTGCTATAATCTCATTTTAGCTAAAAAGCATATTCAAAGACATAAAACATTGAATAATATGCATCCAAATGTTAACAGTGGATATCTCCAGCTGGTGAGATTTAATATGATTTTTTCTTTTATCTTTTTCTATATTTTTAATATATTTTACAATGCATATATCTTACTTTCATAATCAGGAAAAAATAAGTTCAACTTCTATCTGCTCCACACCAGTCAGTAGTGCTATAAAATTTCTGAAGAATTACTAAATGTGTCTCCAGGCTTAAAGCATTTTTGGCTTAGGTCCATGAAAAAAAATTTTTTTTTCCAGAAGGGCTGGGTCTTCTGTTCACAGGGACAGTGAACCTACAGACAACCAGCAGGTGCATGGAAAGCAGTAATCAATGAAATCCACACGTAGTGCCCCAAACATATTTTTGACCAAAAGTCTCCCCTGTAAGCCATTTTTTTAAAAAGTCTGTTGCAATGTAAATAACTTGAAAGCTGTATCTAAGCAAGCTCCCAGCTTGGTAAGAAAAACTGACATAAAGTACTATGTAAATTTAGGATCCTTATACAAACTCAAGCTCCGGACTCCAAGAGCTGTCACCCATGACTCGCTTTTATACAACTCATAAAATTGCAAGGAAGCTCCATAAGGCTTCCCATTGGCCTTATGCACCAACATGAGGCCAGCAAATCTCAATATTCCTCTATCCCATACTTGTCATCCTTGGTCATTGCCCTGAATATAAGTGCCTTTGTCATCTACAGTCTCATTCTCACCCTACTGTGCTGCTTCTCTCTGCCTCAAGATTGTACTGCTGCCCTTGTCCATAAACATTCTCGTTGTGTGTTCTGGATCCTTAAGATCATAGTAGATTAATTCATATACTTCATAAACTTGACAGAATGCTTCTCCAACTCAAAACTTCAATGGAACCGGGCTATTCTCTGATGACACTGCTTTCCCTGAAGGGTTTCAAGTGAAGACTGCTTAGTCTTTTATCTACTCCTGCCATTGCAGGATCAGAGTATTGGTGATCTGGCCCTGTTGTTTCCTACCCAACATTATGATCATTATTCCCGGATCATTAATCTAAAGACCTCTGGTCTCTTGAAATGTTTGTTTCTCAACTATATACCTCTCTAGGCCTCCTAATAATTCTTTCACATTCAGGATGATTCTGGGGCATAGTTTACTGCTTCTTCTACCCCATCCTGTCATCACTCTCAAAGAGTCCTGCCATCCATAGGTCTCTGCATCTCCACCCAGCCTAGTAAATGTCTCCTATCTTCACTTTCTTTCCTGCCCTGCCTGGATATGATGGCTATGATTAAAAAACACTTGTCCTCCAGTCCCCTCAGTGTCTTTTCACCACTGTCCTTCTGCCAAAACCCTAAATCCCAAACCCTCGTCTAATTTTACAATCCACCCTTTCTGATTTACACAGCAAGAGAAAGACATGCAAATCTGGAAGTTTGGCATCATTACAAATTCCAACCTTTGCTGGATTCTCAGCTACACTCTTTTATACTTTTCTTCAGTCCATTTTCTATTCTGCTCAATGACTCTGTTCAGTCTTTACTCCCTTGCTCAAAAGTCCTTAGATCAATCCCCATTCCTTCCAATTTCAATATTTTGCTGGCCTCTCTGCTTCGTCAAGACAATTGAGGCCATCAGCTATGATTTTCTTTAACTTTCCACATCACAATATAAGCATTCAAGAGTGAGGACAGTGGGGTCTCTCATCCAGTTCAAGGTCAATCAGTTCCCTCTGTGCCCTGCTCCACATGTTTCTGTTCCTTCTGGGGCATTGGTCTTCAAGTCCCTTCCTGTATCTCAAACCATTCTCTCCCTTTTCTTTCAGACTCCAGTAGTTATGCTAGAGATGCTCCATTTGCTTAAACTTGAAGAAATACCTCTTCCTTACAGATGTGTTCCCTCTAGAAACCACTCTTCTTCCCAGCAAAACCTTTGGAAGGACTGGACTATTCACTAACAATCTTCTCTCTTCCTTCCCTTCCTACTCATCCCTCATTCTGCATATCTGTTTGTTGCCCTTTCAATTTCATGGAAGGGGCTCTTAGTAAGGTCAGCATTGACCTCCCATCTGCAAAGTCCTATGGCTATTTTCAGTCTTTATCATCCTAGACCTCTCTTCTACATCTGACAATGTTGAACACTTCCTCCTCCTTTGCATCCACGACAATGCAAATTCCTGGTTCTATTTGCACCTCTCTGACTCATGGACTCTCTTGTAAGGCCTGCCACAGGATTCAGAACTAGACTTGACATGTGTATGCTTAATGTGGCTCATTATATTCCAATTCCCATTGCCCCGACTTCCCTGCCCTTACACCACTTCACTGGTGAAATGTCCTTGTTGTAATTTTCAATATCTAATTAACATTTTTGACAATAATATATATCTATTAAAAGATGATGCCCTCATCTTTATGTCACATTATGTGATATAATTTTATTTTTTTAACGTTAACATATTTCTCCTTGAATTCAGGAGAGCCACAGCATGAAATAGAGGGCCTTGGTTTAATAATTTTAAAATAAAAATATCAACTTATTTCTAAAATATTATGATTATTAAATGAGATAAAAAGTGCCAGAGTGACCAGAATACTGTCTGGCACAAAGTAAATCACATAAAAAATGTTTACTGAATTCAAATCTAAAGTCGGTGAGTCTCCTTGGCCACTAAACAATTGGCCAATTGGCAAAACACAATGTTAGTCAAGGCAAGTAAAGCATATCAGTTCAACCAACTGTCTGGTGTAGTGACATCAAGGCCCAAGGTCAGTATCCTCTGGTGTATGTGCCAAAGTATGCAAATCATGCCGGGACAGTCCAGTTTCTCTGGTGGGAAACCCTGTGGCTTCCTCCCTGCTGCTCACTACCATTCTCGCCAGCAGAATGGTGACAAACCAGTAGCAATAAAGAGGTGGGAGGACTTAAGGCTGAGCTCCCATGGCTGGCAGGCACAGTATGCAAGGGAAACCTTTGTTGCTGCTCCAACCAGTGTTCATTCAGCATTCTCTTCCCCAAACTGTGACCCAGCACACCTTGGCACACTCCTTTATAAAACTTACAAACACCAGTATAAAGAAAACCAGTGGCAGATGGACTGGATACTGACTTTTACAAGCAGTCATTCTGGCATTATGCATCCAGTCTTTGAGTAATTCTCCTCCCCAAGATTAATGAGGTCACCAAGGGAGTTTGCGAATAGACATAGGAGGTGAAACTGCCACATTTCTGTAACTCCTCTTTTTTGACTGTCAAATGAAATTACTCAGTGTGGCTTTAGTAGTGCCCAAGGCAATCACAAATTTAGCACACATTACACATATCCATTGCATCTCCTCTACTGTGCCCCTTATTCAAAGTGGCATTTGACTGTATTGAGAAAATATTTGTTCTTATGTAAGCTTCCTTAGACCTTATAAAATGTACTGTCACTTGCAATATAACTGATACAAAGATGTTTACATAATGTGACACTGATCTTTTTGAATTTGGAAGTGGCATTAATGCATAACCTTTTTTCCAGAATGGCATGCAAGTTTTCATTCTACATTTTCCCCAAAACATAAATGTTTAAAAACTTATCTGTGCAGTTAATAAACTTTATCATATAGGAAACTTACAGTGAAAAGTAATACAGCATGTCACATATTTTCTTTCCTGAGTATAAGGACTCATTTGTAAGTTTTAAAATTCTCAAGCCATTTGTCTCCCTAAATATAATCTCATTCATACTTTGAAGTTAGCACATGGATTCAGTTTATTTACATCCAAATGTATACACTGACAGTGACATTTAAAACATGTAACATCGATTAACATCTGTTCTTCTTTTGTTCAAAACACAGAGAGGTGTGTTTCCAGTCAAGTTTTCATTCAATACTGATAAGCTGTAAGTACAGATACATCTGTAAACACGTTAAATAAAAGGCCAAGGGCCTTTTGTGCTCTCTCTTTAATGTCACTGCAAATAAAGAAACAGAAAAATGCAGGCAGACCAAAAAAAATGAAAGGAAATTTCTAGACTCAGAAAGAATTCTGGGACGAAGGTATGCCTGTTCTCTCAAGCCAGCCATTTCGTCTCAAATTTTTGAAACAATATCACAAAGTGTCACAAGAAAGTATACACAGATACTTATTTTTGGCAAATCATTTCTACATGCTTTCAAAAGAATGGACAATACAAAAAATTCTAAGGCGGACAGTATCAGTCACACAGAAACCCTCCACCCAGAGATCACTGACAGTATTTAAGCACAGGTTCCTCCAATTATACTCGTCTAGGCATAAGTAAGCTAACACACACATCTCCACTTAAATACATCATGCAGGGAAAGCTGAGACTGCAGTATATACAGAGATCTTTTATCAGCATTACACTAAAAAGATTTCCGATTTCACTAAATATCTTTATAAACATATTTTTTAGTATTTATATATAAAACTCCATCCACATGGAAGTGCCAAACTAAAAATAAGTTTGTGAAAAAAATGCTATTGAGACTACCTTGGATTTGATGGGAAAATCTGGAGCTTGGAAGTGATTAAAGCAGCCACACCTCACACAAAGAAACAGAGTAATCCTTGACTTCTTATTTCAATTGTATGGAATGCCTTGGAAATTCCTGGAATTGAGGCAATAGAGCAATCAGGTGTTTGTGCTATGAGGAAAATAAAGACTGAATGATTATGGTCCAAACCTCATGTCATTCTATCTTTTGTTATAGGTCCTGAAAAGGTTCACCATATGTTTAAGTTAAGGCAGAAGAGAGAGGGAGAGAGAGCATGTGTGTGTGTGTGTGTGTGTGTGAGAGTGTGGTGTGTGTGTGTGTGTGTATGTGTGTTTGTTGCAAAGAAGAGGTGTATGATCACAGGAGCACTTTAATCAATTAAGTTCTGCTTTAATCTGTTTTATACACATTGGATAGAATCATTGGTAGCTTTTTTTAAGTAAAATAAGATTCCACTGCCAAATACATAAATTCTTACATAAATACATACATACAATAAAATAATGAGATAAAAATTTTTAAAGCACTAGTATAGAATAAAGAACCCAATACTGGGCCCATGGACTGGATTCATGTCCTAGCCTAGCCATGTCAGTAGCTGTATGACCTTAAGGAAATCATTTTTTTCTCTCAAAGTCTCAAATTTCCGTACTGTTAAATGGAGACAGAAATATCAATCTCACACGATTATTATATGTAGCAATGAATGGCATAAAAGAAAGCATATATCATGGTACTGAAGGAGTGCCACTCCAAAATATGCCAGATAAATAAATTGATTATTTCGAATTGAAAACACTGGAGAAATTGTAGTTTCAGAAACCTGGCTCTTCCTGCATTCAGCAAGCCATGAAAGCCATGAAGATTCCTCTGGAAGGTGTACCCTCTCTAAACCATGGTGAGAAAACCGTCCTTATTACCAGACACTTGGAATTGATGGCCGCCATGGACATGAATAAACATACCTAATGAAGTAACTCATATCTTCCACCTGTTTTACACCCATAATATATCTCCTAGTGACTCCTCTAGGAAATTTTACTGCCCTATCCAGATCTTCTTAGTCCTATCATTTCTTTTCAAATTTATTGCTCTTTGTCTAGAAAATGTATAAGCATCTTGCTTTGGCCCCTTGTTTAGACTTCACTCTCTTATGAAGATCCCCTGTACATGTAAAACTAATAAAATGTGTGTTTTTATCTTGTTAATCTGCCTGGTGTCAGTTTGGTTTCTAGATCCAGCTGAAGAGCCCACTAAGAGCTAAAGTAGGGCTGGAGGTGATCTCTGGCTCTCCTACAGTAACTATTGCATAGTAGGTACTTAACATATGTTATATGAGGCTCAATTGACCTGCTTGGTGGTCCCCAGCAAAGATGAAATGAGAAGAACATTATCATGAAGTCAAGATCTCAGACTGACTCTATGATACTGCACATTATCTCAAATATCATTAACCAGTTAGTTCAATAGTCAAGACCAGGGTTTGGCAAATTTTCTGTAAAGGTTAGATAGTAAATAATTTTAGTTTTGTACACTATACCATCTTTCTCACAACTATTCAACTCTGCAATTATAGTGCAAATCCAGAAATAGACCTATGTAAACAAATAAGCATGCTCCAATAAAACTTTACTTACAAAAACATGTGGATCGTCTGCAGGCCCTACTTTGCCAACCTCTAGTTTTAAAAGTTAGACAGAGTTAGCCTGGCAAGTAATTTGGGAGAACCATGGCAAAAATCCTCCATATAACTTAAGAATAAGAAATAAAGTGAAAATTTGGATGCCAAAGAGTCCAATGGGAAAGATAAAAGTTGGATTTTTGTCTCAGTGGCCTTGAACCTAATAACAAATGATTTTTCTTGATCTGAGCAGCTAAGCCTTAACAACTTGAGTAAATGGCAACGAAAGCTGGCCTAATTACTAGGAAGCTCCAGGACCTCTAACAATCCTACCAGACACTGTAGTGGTAGCTTCAAACAATTCACCAGTATTTGTATTTATGTGTGCCTGCAAACAATGTGTAATTTAGGCGTCTGTTTCAGTTATCTACTGCTGTGTAAAAACCACCCAGAACTAGTAATTCAAAACAACATTTTACTATATTACCTCACAGTTCTGTGGGTTAACTGGCCCAAACTAAAAGGTTCTTAGATAGATCTCTTCTGCAATTGCAGCCACCAGGGCTGCATGTCTAAAATGACTATTTTACTCAAGTTTCTGGCCCTTCGGCTGGGACGACTAGAGCAGCTAAGGGCTGGTCAGACATCTCCCTCCATGTGGCCTCTTCCTATTTAAGTTTCTCCAACATGGTGGAGTAGACAGTCATACTTCTTACCTGGTTCCCAGCTTCTCCCAGAATAAACATTCCAAGAAACACAGACTGAAGTTGCAAGTCTTCTTATGATTTAGCCCACAAAGTCGTGCATTGTCACTTCTGCCACATTCAATTAGTCAAATGCTAGCCCAGGTTAAAAGGGAGGGCTTGAATCCAGGGAAGCATAGGCCACCAGAGCCATGTTAAAAGGTATATATTTTAAAGATCCGGTTTTTGGAACAGGCCTTGGCGGACTTATTTAAAAGCCTGAAGCCAAAGTACATCACAAACTCTAAGCTTACACTATCTACTATAAATGTGTATCTCTCTAGACAATTTGGCTACAAAGTGCAACATGTCAGCAATTTAGTCAAAACCTCATCTTCCTCAGGGACACTCAGAGCCACTTTACAATAAAGACATAAAATTCCTTCAAAGCAGCTGAAGATATCTGTAAAACATTTTTAAGCTGGACTGAGGCAAAAAAAAAACAATAATTTCCCAAGATTCTATGCCTAAAACCCATTTGAAGGTAAATCCAAAGCAAAAAGGCAACAGCTCCTGGATTATTTGACAAAACATAGCAGAAAGGATGAACCAACAGAGAATCTCAGCATTATAAGGGACCCAAGAGCATCTAATTCAATTTCCCACACAAGGCAGATTGTATTTTCTGTAATAAATCATAAGGAATTTTACGGAACTGACATTTTTACCACCTACTCTATGCCCACCTAATTAACTCCTCCCAACAACTTCATGAGGTTATTATAAAGTAGGCAATATCATTACTCCCATTTTACAGATAAGAAAACTGAGACTCTGATAAATTGATTTGGCCAAGGAAACATATGTAGAAATTGGAAACAATAGAATCTAAAATATATTCTGGGTTGATGCAAAGGAATCAAGCATTGAGTCTGTCATGAAGTAGCCCATTCCAATTCCAATATTGGGCAGTTCTAAAGATTGGGGCAGAGTGGGGCGGGGGGGACATGCTCCAGAAGTTTGTATGGTAAATCAAGAAGCCTCTCCTGCCAGGTTTCTTATGCTCAAAGTGCATAGCTGGACTTTAGTGACACCAGAACTCCTTGAAATAATATGTAAATTGTGCTGTTTACAGATGTATTTTATAACAGTGGTTCTACAACTCCGATTAGATTATTTAAAAAGGACAGCTCCAAAAAGTTTAATAGCAGCCAATCCATAAGCCAGAGCTATGCCCAACAAGAACGGACCAGGTGTCTATTCATAAAGACAGCAAACCTAGGCCATGATCTTCATGGGTTCACATTCCAGTTGAGCAAAGAGAAAATGCATCTATGCAACCACAGCAGGTACAAAATAATATTAACACTAAATGTTAACATTATTAACATTACTTAGGTCCCTACCCCTCTACAGATAAGTAACAGGGCTAAGCAGATGCTTTCCCCACTAATTGTTTTGGCCACAGAACTCATTATCTAAATATTTGCTGATGCCAAATATAAGATACAGATTAAAATGGAACTTCTTTGGTGGAAGTGATGATGGCTTGCCCATAGCCGTTTCTGTTTAGCTTTCCTTGGACACAAAACCACCCATCTTCCACCAACTTCCTTTTTATAAAACCTTTGGGATTCCTTCAGAATATACCTATAGGGTTCTTTTGAAGCACAGTTTGAGAACCACCAAGTATAACTGTTAGGATGGTCTCTGAGAACCCATTTATCTCTATACTTCTAGCACTATGCCTCTGTATTATACCTAAGTAGCCAATGAGCATATAATGTGTTCCCAGCTAGATTACACAAAGAGTTGTTTGGGAATAAGAGTAAATGAGGAAAAGACATTCTGAGAAGGAAAGAGAAAAAACCCCAGAGACATAAACAAAGGGCAACTTGGCTTAGATATTGAAAGGCAAAGGTAGGAAGAAGGAAGGCATCAACCAAGTCACTGAGTGGCCTAAGGAGTTTTGATCCTTCAGCAGAAGCAAGGAAAAACCAATGTATGCACTTTGCAGCTCACTGCTTCCTGCTCTGCTGGGGTCTGAATGACAGAAGAACCATGACAACTGAGATGGATGGATGTTTCTTTATTCAGTTCTCTACCACCTTCCTGCTGCAAGTTAATAACCTTGCAGTCTCAGGAGGCAGATCACAAGCATTTCAAAGGAAACAAGGAGAACTTCAATGGACTTTCAGTTCTTCTTTGAATTTTTTGGTGCCAAGGAAGAATCAGGCTTATTTGTCAGCTCTCCTTTCCTGGCCTGGTGAAATAATTAGAAGACCAAAGTCAGAGTATCCGATTATACAGAAAAAAAAAAAAAAAACTACAGCTCACATTCAAGGGCTAATTTGGAGAGATTTTTTTGGCTCTTCCTTTTCCCCTCAGCTCTGTGAGAAAACTCCTAGCTTGTACTAGATCATATCAAATCTGAGCAAAATTGGAGTTTCTGGCAACTATTGCTTTAACAAATCAATTTTCTTTGGAAAGGTAAGTTACATTTGACATTTTTCTTTTCATAACTGATTTGCAGAGGGGTAAATAGGTAATACTACTACTAATAAAAATGATTAAATGCATTCACAAACTTTGCAAAAGAGGAAAGCCAGAAAGTTCACACTTATTCCTTCTAATGAGGTAAGTCTTTCTTTGACATTTGGATTTAATAGACCTTTATCAATCACTGACTTAGGTACAAGAGAATTTTCACCAGGTTAGTATGAAGCTTATGTCACTGCCCCCATTTTAGAGATAAGGAAATCAAAGCTCAGAATGATGTATTGGCCTGTCCAAAGTAACACTGTTAGGAAGTAGAAAGATGAAAAAGTTTTTACTACAAATTCAGAGCTATTTTCAATATACTACAGGGTCTTGCTTACAAGGAAATAATCAAAATTGTACTGAGAAAAAAGCCATGTAAACATACGTGACATTTTATAACACCCGCCTCTGTGCTTCTAACCCCTAACTGTCATATTTCAGGCACCTTCCACTTCTACACCAAATGACTGCAGCACAGGGCAGAGCTTCTGAAGCTTTGAAGCATTGAAGCACTGAAATAGGCAATGGTCTTGGAAGCATTCAAGCTATCAACTAATATGACCTTTTCTTGCATAGAGCAAGTGTTAACTAAAAGTGAAAATTAGTTTGGGATCAGCTGATTTCTCTCCATTGCTACATGTCTTATTATAATCTCTAACATCATATCTGAAGAGAAAACCATCAGCAGGGAAAAGTAATGTCCAGCTACAGGGTCCACATGCTGTCTGAGCATTCTGTGTTCTCTCACTGAATGATTATGGTGTCCTTCTCTAAAAATGACTTCTATCAGCATTATTGACATATTCCAAGTGCCTTTCAAACATGAAAAACATAAACCTTATAATAACAACAGCAAAATATATGCTTTGAGTACTTACTCTGTCCCAGGCACTGTGCTAGGTACCGAAAATACAGTGACAAAGCCAGCGTCCAGAGCCTATAATCTAACAGAAGAGACGGATGTTCACTAAGTAATCACCATTCATTGGGACAAGTGGCTCAGGAGAAAAAGTACCTACAGCAGGGAAGCAAGTCTGAAAACTCAAAGAAGCTCCAGCAGGAAGTGGGATCTAAGGCAAAACATAGAAAGAATGAAGGGGAGTTAGCTAGGTGAATGGGGGAAGTGGGGAGAGAATGTGATCCAGAGGTAACAACATGTATGAAGACCCAGAAGAAAGACCATGTTCTAGAAACTAAAATATGTTTATCCTGACTAGAGTTGTATGTGGGAATGGAGGGGAGGGGAAGTGATGAATGGCTCGAAAGTTGAAAAAGTAAATAGGGGCCCAGTTTTAGAGATCTCATAGGCTATGGTGTCTGGAGCCCAGCAAGAAGTCACTAAAATAAGTGGCTTGTTCTTATGTGACTTGCAAGTAGCAAATGCGGATTCCAAGCATCTTGAAGACTGGGCTTATTTTTCTTAAATACTTCACTTGTTGATTTTTGTGCTCCTATTTATTTTGCTTAAATAGAAGTCTTCTAAGGACAGATGAATGCTCTGAAAAAATCAAAGGTTTTGTGATGTTGGGGGATTGGAGTTAGGAATTACTTTTTAAATTTCCTTTTTCTTTACTTTTTAAAGCTATTGGTAATAATTCTTCATTTTTTATTAAAACATGAAAGAACTGTGGGAATGTTTTCATAATAACAACACAAAAAACAATGTTTTCTATAATTTCTGCAGCAGGATTGGCCCATACCATTCAATTTGCTGTATCTAATGGGTAGAAAAATGCCCTAGCAGTAACTAGACGCAGTATAAACATCGCTTGGCAATGATCTATCTTTCTATCATCTCTCCATCTACCAATCTATCTATTGCCTCATTTCAAAATCATTTGAAGCAGATCTAATAAATATATAATGAAAAATTGATTTAAAAAATAGGTAAAGAAATTAGGAGGAAGAGTAAATCAGAACATGTCACTATGATCAAGCCCAGGTCAGAACCACACTCAGAAAGGCACATCCAGCACTGTATAACTGTTCAAAAATGCCCCAGACCTGATTTTGAGTTTTCCAGTGACTAAATCACAGAGACTTTATTTTGTTATAATAGTGATCTTCAATGTTACCTACATATTAGAATCAGGAGGAGGGTGAGACAAGGGTTTTTGCAAAATTAGCCTCACCATTTGAAAAATTAAGTTCCTGAGAGTGGGGCCATGCATTCACGCATATCTAATATGCAGCTATGGTTTGGTTATTTAGTGGGTCTGGCCACTGAATAACAAAATTCCAAATACTCGTAAGCTTAAAAACACACTAGCTGCTGCAGAGAAACACAGCTTTTCCTGGCAATGAGGTCTGAGAGAACTTCTTTCCTTTCACGGGTTCTTCTAAAGTGTATTTGGGATATTCTGGACAATGCTCCCAATACCACCCCTACCATAAACACAATGACAAGTCTGTGATGAAGAATTTTTGGAGTGTTCTCTATTGGAGGTCCAGCACCTAATACTGAAGTACAATTCAGAGAAGGTGGGCTTAGGAGGGTTGAGGAGCATTTCAGGGACATAGCTCTCTGATGTGCTCATTTCATTCAGAAAGACCATTTCTAGAGGAGCAGACAAAAAAAGAGTTTCTTCACCCACTCACCCACCTCCAAAAGAGAAGTCCTTTAAAACTCAAGCACATTTCTCAGCAGCCAGTCAAAGTAACAGCTCAATGTGCAATAATTTCAGATGATATATTTAAAGCATTAGAGATAGGAAGTGTTCTTAGTTTGCCAAGGGACCAGTAAGTAAACCTTAAAAGTCATTTTTATGTCAAACAAATGCTTAAAGATCACAGAGAAAGTCACTAGTGATCTATGGAATAATAGTGCACCTGACCTATGACAAAGGGGAACATTTGTGAATTCTATTGATTGTGACCTTTGCCAATACAACAGAAACACCCTGCCATCACAAATGTGTTTAAGCCTCATAGGATATGGAGTTCCAAATGTTATAATCTACTTTAAAAATCAAATAAGAGCCCAGATGCTGTCATATATATGACATTCTGCTGCTTCTCACAGCCAGCTTGTGCTTGGGGGTCTTCAAGAATTCTGCTCTACCTCATCCTCCTTTCTCTGAGTTCCATGGAGTTTGACTGAAAATCACCCTGGAGTTTCTACTTCTTCTTATCATCTACAGTGAAAGTCTGCAGAATGTCCACCATTATGTTCAAACTTCTTTTTAGCCCCAGAATTGTTTTTGTAAATTGAAATGTGGCCTACATCAAAGTCAATTAGTTAAAAAATAGATAAGCATAGAGCTTTACTGGTTGAAAGAACCCCATCACCCCACATCCTTTTCCTCAAAAGCCCTAGGTCTCTGGGGCTTGCTCCAAACATGGGTTTGAAAACCACTGCCTTGCATCAAACATAGTGTATTAGTCCATTTTCACACTGCTGATAAAGACATACCCGAGACTGGGCAATTTACAAAAGAAAGAAGTTTAATGGGCTTACAGTTCCACATGGCCGGGGAGGTGGCACAATCATAGCAGAAGGCAAGGAGGAGCAAGACACATCTTACACGGATGGCAGCAGACAAAGACAGAGAACTTGTGCAGGGGAACTCTTTTTAAAACCATCAGATCTCATGAGACTTATTAGCTATCATGAGGAAAACCCACCCCCATTATTCAAGTACCTCCCACTGGGTCCCTCCTACAGCACGTGGGAATTGTGGGAGTTACAATTCAAGATGAGATCTGAGTGGGGACACAGCCAAACCATATTACATGGGTTTCAGTGAGCATTGATACTCTGAATCTGAAGGTAGGTCAGATCAAGCAGTAGAATCTGTTAGCTCCAATGGAGACAACTCTTCTACCACAATACACTAAACCACCTATTTGTCCCACATCTCCCTGAAGCCTCGCTTTCTTCTGCTGCTTCTCTGCAGAAAAAAATTTAGTGTATTAAGGGAAAAGGACACTGCACTTGGAGTCAAAAAAGCTGAGTTTCATCTCTAGCTGCATCATGTGCTAACTATAGGCAAGACTTTTCAAATCTCTGACCCTCACTTTCTCTCTCCATATACTAAAGAAAATAATTCCTTCCTCACAGAATTGCTGTGAATATTGAAAGTGGTAATGTTCATGAGTATGCTTGATAGTAGTAAAAAACAGTATAGAATTAGAAAGCTATTTTATTGGTTTCCTATTGGTGCTGTAAAAAAAAAAGATTACCGTAAATTTAGTGTCTGAAAACAACACAAATTTATTCTTACAGTTCTGGAGGTCAGAATTCCAAAACAGGTCTCTGGGCTACAATCAAGGCGTTAGCAGTCTGTGTTTCTCCTGGAAGCTCTAGGGGAGAATCTATTTTCTTACCTTTTCCAGCTTGAAGAGGTTGTTTGCATTCTTTGGCTCATAGCTCTACAGCACTCTGACCTCTGCATACATGGGCACATCTCATTCTCTTGTCTGCCTCCCTTTTATAAAATCCTTGCAATTATATTGGGCCTGCCCAAATATTCCAGAATAATCTCCCCATCTCAAAATCCTTAATCACATTTGCAAAGTCCATTTTACCATTTAAGGTAATATATTCACCTGTTCCAGGGATTAGGATATGGACATCTTTGGGGAAGGCATTATTCAGCCTAGCACAGTTATATATTAGATATTGTGATGGATAGTTTGAATTTGTCTCTCTAGATCTATACTCCACCCCTCTCCACATTCTGTGTGCCCCAGAAGACTGATCTCTACAGACTACATCAAACCAAATCCCTTTTCCCTCTGGCTTCCACTTGAGTATGCCCAATAGGAGGTACTGGCAAGAGAGTGAAAGAAGGGCAGGGTATGTGTCCCCACCACCAGATCCCTTGGTTCTGGACTACAGATTGATAGCAGTTATGTTCCTCTACCAAAAGCCTTAGCAGGCCTTCTCCATGCAGGTGCTGCCCTCTCCAAGCTCTGTAACCATCCCCACTCCTAGTTTCATCAACACACAGGGTGATAATCCACTCCCGCTGTCGCTTGTCCTGGGATGCTTCCTTCTCCTTTGTTGGCTTTCTTTAACTATTAACCTTAAACCCTGACCGCAGCTTTGTATATATCCCTTTATTACATTATCCTGTAGCTACCCACTTTGCACGTACCACCTGTTTCCTGTCGGGACCCCCAACTGATAAAATATTGATATTATTTTGGAAAGCTTACCATGACCAACTTTTAAAAAGACATAAAAGTAGAAGGAATATGTTCTGCACAATGTCATTATATTTTTCTCACTTAATCATTAGAACAATTATTCAGATACGTAGATATTGAATTTCATTTTACAGAAAGGGAAGCCCATATTCAGTGAAGATGAGCAACTTGCTGAAGGTTAATCAGCTAGTAAGCTTGGAACAGAGATTTGAAACCAAGCCTTCTTTACTGGGTGGCTCTTGCTAAAAAATAGCTAATGTTTATTGAGCACTTACTTTGTGCTAGGCCTGTACAAGGTGCTTTATAGACATTCTTTCATTTTAATGTTCATGATAGCCCCACAAAGTGTCATTCATTATCCTTACCTAAAAATGAGGAAACTAAGCCTCAGAAAGGTAAATGATTTGCCAGGTGTCACACACATTGCTAAGAAGCAATTAA
This sequence comes from Nomascus leucogenys, assembly GCF_006542625.1. NCBI lineage: Eukaryota > Metazoa > Chordata > Mammalia > Primates > Hylobatidae > Nomascus > Nomascus leucogenys. The sequence goes on from NC_044406.1 coordinate 124,577,967, forward strand.
GTTTAGATTTAAGTTCAGTTGAACCTGACTGCAAAGCCCTTTCCTTTGCATCAAGAATTTCTGAAGCCCTTAACACAGTGTCAGAAATATTAAAGCCTAGAATAAGGTGAGGCTTTCCTAAAAATGATGTGTTTTACATTTTCCAGAAAAAAATAAAAGAGAAATTCGTAGGCTTGTTCTTGGGAACGACAGCATGCTATAACCAGAAGAGAAGGAAAACAAGTATTTTCAACTACTGTTTTGCTTATGTATTCTTCATTATAGGTAATGATCCAAAGATTGGAAAAGGTACAACTAAGGTAGTTTGTAACAGAATAATAGAGTGGGGTGGAATAAGGAAGACAAAGCTAGGCAAAGAGATTGGAAACGAACCCCTGGCTATTTAAGAGATTTCTAATTACTGGGATTGAAGCTTCATGAAGTCAGGGATATTGGTTTTTTCACCCTATATCCCTAGAACAGCAACTGTCACATAGCAGGCATTCTATCAGTATATTATGAATGAACTAAGTCTCCTGATACATTTAGATGGCATCCCAGGCAAAGAGAACACCTGCAGATCAGATTTCTGAATGACCCTTTATAATGCAAGGGAAGGTGAAAAATACGAGACATGTCAGAAGACTAGAGATGGGAAAACATTTTGAAAAGGTTGTATACTTACATTTTCAAACAAATTAAAATAAATCAATGAGATACTTTCTGAGTGGTTTGTTTAACAGTATGGCCTGAGAGAACTTATCGATGAGGAACCCTAACGTTCACCAACGTCTTTTGTTACATTAGTTGAACACTTACTGTGTGCAGGGACTATATAAAGTGTTTAAGTGTTTTATCCCATTTAATCCTCATAATAGTCCTATCAGGTAAGTACTATCATTAGTCTGTTTTCACAGCTGAGGAAAGTGAAGCACAGAGAAGTTGAGTAACTTGCCCTTGGTCTGATTCCAATGCCTGGCCACATCATGGCCTCATCTAATCACTGTAGTAACTAAACCTGCCAAGGAATTTGGAAACAATATCCAGTCATAAAAGTGAATTGAGAGACTCACAAAATAAGGAATTGTGTTTCATTGAAGGATCACCTGTGTAAGGGGAGAGGAGGTTAAAGATGGAGGAAAACAGAGATGCACAGCAGCTAGAAATAGAACGTAGATTAAATCTTCAACATCAAAAGACACTTAAAAACCAAAATCCTGGGAGGGGTAGGAGAAGATCAAGATTTGCCTAAGACTATTATTAAAAAGTCAAAAAACAACAGATGCTGGCGAGATTGTGGAGAAAAAGGAACACTTTTACACTGTTGGTGGGAGTGTTAATCAGTTCGACCATTGTGGAAGACAGCGTGGCAATTCCTCAAAGACCTAGATGCAGAAATACCATTTGACACAGTAATCCTATTACTAGGTATACACCTGAAGAAATATAAATTATCCTATTATAAAGATGCATGCACACGTATGTATGTTCATTGAAGCACCATTCACAATACCAAAAACATGGAATCAACCTAAATGCCTATCAATGATAGACCGGATAAAGAAAATGTGGTACATCTACACCATGGAATACTATGAAGCCATAAGAAGGAACGAGATCGTGTCCTTTGCAGGGATATGGATGAAGTTGCAAGCCATTATCCTCAGAAAACCAATGCAGGAACAGAAAACCAAACATCACATGTTCTCACAAATGGGAGTTGAATGATAAGAACACATGGACACATCGGGGGAACAACACATACTGGGGCCTGTCGGAGGTGGGGGTGGGGGTGGGGAGCATCAGGAAGAATACCTAATGGATGATGGGCTTAACATCTGGGTGATGGGATGATCTGTACAGTAAACCACCATGGCACACATTGATCTATGTAACAAACCTGCACATTCTACACATGTACCCCGAACTTAAAATAGAAATTGAAGAAAAAAAAAGATTGTCTAAGAAAATAGAAGCTTAGACAACCTTCAGTAGACCAATATAATATGTATGCTTAAACAACAAAGGATGTTGTTTTTTTTAATTTCCTATTATGTAGAATAGAATGAGCAGATCTATTTTCTATTATAACCCATTTAAATGATGAGATAGCACTCTTCAGAGGATTAGCTACGATTATAACGTGCATACAAAAGCACTGATACTAATACATGGTTATCTAGGTTGGAAGTAGAATTTCTATCTGAATCTCTTCTGCAGGATGGACTCCTCCTATTGACACCTAAAATTATATTCTAGATGAATTTCTTTTTTATTAATTACTACAGGTACTTATCCATTTAACTGGTATTACTGTGTTTTAAGCATTGCATTTAGTCACATTTTAGCTTTGCTCTTCTACATAAACTCAGGTACTTTAATAGAACTCAGTTGCTTCCGTAAGTCTGATTCTGTGTTCTAAATGCAATCACAGTTCCTAACATTTTTCAAGTAAGCCTCATAGGTATTTTCCAATAACATTAACCACACCAACTTGAATTTAATTTAATGTATAAGCTGGCATTTGAACACAACATCACAACCCTTAATGATTGTTGGTGGAAGAACAATATGGAAAATCTACTATAAGAATGTGTTCAAATTCAGGTAATAAACCTCAAAAGCATGTATTCCCTAGAAAGAAAATGATGTGCATTCTTCTGTCAAAAATACTCAAATTATATATGGTATTTAGTAGCCTGTCATGGAGAGAAAATAGTCTGAACATTCAATCACATATGTAAAACTGCAGACCTGTCAGAATATTTCATCATGGTATTTGACAATATTGGGCTGTTAGCCATTAACTAGAAGAATGGGTATGTCTAAATTACCTAAGAGCTTAAATAAAACTTACACAGAGCAATAAAGACGGCATGGTTACATGTGTTTCTTTCCATTTCAAAAGCCAGAGCTATGCCGTCTATAGAATAGTGCTGTTATTCTTAGTAAGAGATGGGTGTTCTCTGTGGCCCACACTAATGTGATATCCAATGATACAGAACATGGGTTTTGGGTATGTGGAGGCAGATCCATGAGAAATGAATCATTTGGACCAGGAATCATCCCAAGAATGGAGTGCTGTGTTGGTATAATATTTCAGGTAGCGCCTGATGATGGTTAAATGGAGTAGGTGGAGATATAATCAGCTCATTGGTAATGCCTGCTCTCAGGAGTTTAGGGACAAATTCATGTTTTACATGATGATGGTAAATTCAGTTGTAAATCGAAACTGACAAATATAATGCAATTATTGCAGTGTATGTTGTCTAGCTATTAACATGCATTTATGTAAAAAAATTTGATTTTAATAATAAAGTTCAGCTAGTGATTAGTTTGGTTTCTTAATTTAAATATTATTTTAAAGACAGATGAACCACTGTAATTTATTCAATTTTGTGCAGTGCTCATCTTAGCTGAATTATGTGTAATTTTTTGGACATGGTCCCCTACATATTTTATGAACTGACGTAATGTCAGAGTGAGGTCATTTATCATTGAGAGACATCCCCGTATAATGTTAAATTTGTATTTCAGATAATTGGATTTTTAAATGTATCGTGGATTCTGATTAGTGCATTACTATTTCATTAAAAATTAGTGCTCAGCTTTTAGAATCTGAGCTTATGGAGGACAGAAAATTTTCCTTGTTTCTGGATCCACAATATTTGCCACAATTTTTGGTACATTATAGGTCTTCAAGAAGTTTGTGTTTAATAGCTAGATGTCAGTTATTGCTCCCAGCTGTATGTCATCTGTTGAAGATGGCATGCTCTTTTTCCCTGCCCTATGTGTACATGTGAAGGAACTTCAGGTGTAGTAACATCCTGGCTTTATACCCACGTGTGACTTACCCCACCCCAAGGAGGAGGAAGTTATCTAATTAGTGGGGCACATCCACTGGGCTACACTTTTCAATTAGGGAAAGCTAATCAATATTTTTGGGGGTGGGGATGGAGTCTCACTCTGTCACACAGGCTGGAGTGCAGTGGTACAATCTCAGCTCACTGCAACCTCCGCCTCCCAGGTTCAAGCGATTCTCCTGCCTCAGTCTCCCAAGTAGCTGGGATTACAGGCTACCGCCACCACACCCATCTAATTTTTGTATTTTTTTGTAGAGATGGAGATTCACCATGTTGGCCAGGCTGGTCTCGAGCTCCTAACCTCAGGTAATCCACCCACCTCGGCTTCCCAAAGTGCTGGGATTACAGGTGTGAGCCACCGCGCCTGGCTGCTAATCAATATTTTAAAGCCACAAGTGTGGAAAACAGTCTGGTGCTTTCTCAACAAATTAAACATAGAATTACCATATGACCCAGAGATGCCACCGCTAGGTATCTACCCAAAATTGAGAGTAGGTATCCAAGCAAATACTAGAAAACAAAAGTTCATAGCAGCACTAGTCACGATAGCCAAAAAGTAGAAACAGCTTGAATGTCCATCAACAGATAAATGAATAAACAAAATGTTGTATATGCATACTATGGAATACTATGCAGTCCTAAAAATTAAGAAAGTTCTGTCACATGCTACATCATGGTTGAACTCTTGGAAACATTTTGCTAAATGGTGAAAGCCAGACACAGAAGGCAACGTATTATATGATGCTATTCATATGAAATTTCCATAATAGGCAAATTCTCCATAGAGATAAAATAGATTAGAGCTTGCCAGAGTCTTAGGGTAAGGAAAGTTTCAGGGGGAGGTAATTGTTTTGTGGGTACTGGGTTTTCTTTTGGGGTAATAAACATGCTTAAAACTAGATAGATGTTGTGGTTATACAATATTGTGAATACACAAAATGCCACTTAATTGTATACTTCAAAATGGTTAAAAGTTAAATTTTATGTTGTGTATATTTTACTGTTTGTTAGGCCATTTTTGCATTGCTATAAATAAATACCTAAGACTGGGTAATTTACAAAGAAAACAGGTTTAATTGGCTCACAGTTCTACAGGTTTCACTGGAAGCATGGTGCTGGCATCTTCTCAGTTTCTAGGGAAGACTCAGGAAGCTTACAATCATGGTAGAAGCCAAAGTGGAAGCAGTCACATCACATGGCAAAAGCAGGAGCAAGGAAGAGAGAGAATGAGGTGTGAGGTGCCACACACTTTTAAATGACAAGATCTCAGGGGAATTCTATCACAATGACAGCACCAATCCATGAGACATCTGCCCCCACGATCTACACACCCACCAGGTCCCATCTCCAGCATTAAGGCTTACAATTCAATATAAGATTTGGGTGGGAACAATTATCTAAACTGTATCATTCCACCACTGGCCCCTCCCAAACCTCATGTCTTTCTCACATTGCAAAATACAATCATGCCTTCCAAACAGTCCCTCAAAGTCTTAACTCATTCCAGCATTAAAAAAAAGGGGGCTACGTGTCCTATGCAAGTTCAAAACCCAGCACGGAAGTCATCAAGTCTTAAAGCTCCAAAATAATCTCCTTTGACTCCACGTCCCTCATCTAGGGCATGCTGGTGTGAGGAGTCGGCTCCAGTGGCCCTGAGCAGCTCCACCTCTGTGGCTTTGCAGGATACAGCCCACATAGCTACTCTTTAGGTGTAGGCTGCAAGCTACTGGTGGATTTGACATTCTCAGGTCTGGAGGACGGTGGCCCCCATCCCACAGCTCCACTAGGCAGCACCCCAGTGGGGACTGTGTGTGGGGCCTTCGACTCCACATTTTCCCTGTGCACTGTCCTAGTAGATGTTCTCTGTGGGGGCTCTGCCCCTGCAGCAGGCTTCTCCCTGACACCCAGGCTTTTTTCATACATCCTCTGAAATCTAAGTGGAGGCTGCCAAGCATTCTTCACTCTCGCATTTTGCACACCTACAGGCTTAACACCACATGAAAGCCACCAAGGCTTATGGTTTGCATTCTCCAAAGTGGTACCTCAAACTGTACCTGGGCCCCTTTGAGCCACAGCTGGAACTGAAGTGACCAGGATACGGGGTGCAGTGTCCTGAGGGTGTGCAGAGCAGTGAAGCCCTGGGCCTGGCCCATGAATCCATTCCATTCTCCCAGGCCTCTGGGCCTGTGATGGGACAGGCTGCTGGGAAGGTCTCTGAAGTGCCTTTGAGGCCTTTTCCCCATTGCCTTGGATATTATCACTTGGTTCACTTTTAGTTACGCAAATACCTCTAGCAAGTGGCCTGCTAGAATACCTCTCCCTAAAGAGGTTTTTCTTTCTCTGCTACAGGGCCAGGCTGCAAGGTTTCCAAACTTTTACACTCTGCTTCTCTTTTAAATATAAGTTCTAACTTAAGTCATTCCTTTGCTCCTGCATCTGAGCATAGGCTATTAGAAGAAGCCAGGGTAGCTCTTGAATGCTTTGCTGCTTAGAAATTTCTTTCACCAGATGCACTAAATCATTACTCTTTAGTTCAAACTTCCACAGATTCCTTAAGGCATGAACAGAATGCAGCCAAGCTCTTTGTTAAGGCATAACACACGTGACATTTGCTCCAGTTCCCAATAAGTTCCTCATTTCCATCTGAGACCTCAGCAGCCTGGACTTTATTGTCCATATCACTATCTGCATTTGGTCACAACCATTTAACCAGTCTCTAAGAAGTTCCAAACTTTCTCTCATCTACCTGTCTTCTTCTGGGCCCTCTAAACTCTTCCAACCTATGCTCGTTACCCAGTTCCAAAGTTGCTTCCACATTCTCAGTCATCTTTATAGCAATACCCCACTCCTGGTACCAATTTTCTGTATTAGGCCATTCTTGCTTTGCTATAAAAAAATACCTGAGACTGGTTAATTTACAAAGAAAACAGGTTAAATTGGCTCATGGTTCTGCAGGCTTTACAGGAAGCATGGTTCTGGCATCTGCTTGGCTTCTAGGGGGGCCTCAGGAAGCTTACAATCACAGCAGAAAGCAAAGAGAGAACAGACATGTCATGTGGCAAGAGCAGGAGCAAGCAAAAGAGTGGAGTCAAAAGGTGCCACACACTTTTAGATGACTAGATCTTGTGATAACTCACTATAACAAAGTCAGAACTGAGCCATGAGGGATCCGCCCCCATAATCCAAACACCTTCCACGACGCCCCACCTCCAGCATTGGGGATTATAATTCAACATGAGATTTTGGGGACAGGGTCAAGTATCCAAACTATATCACCCTGCAATAAAAAAGGTCAAAGGCACTGAGGAGTCATACTTTTCTGTCACTATCTGCCTCGAATCAGTAAGAGGCAGCACCCTGGGTAAATGCAGTGGCTCCTGTGGGCTCAACCTTTCCCTTGGGTTTGCTGTCCTGATGTCTGGACTTGAGACAGTTGGGGGATGTGACAGAGTACAAATGTCAGAAAACCCTTTTCACTATAGATCTAAAACCAAATTCTTCTGTTGGATTTATTAGTAATAATTCTGGTATTCTGTCTCCATCTCTCCGCCTCTTGAATTTTATTTCCCAATGAACTTTTAACTTGGAAAGGAATGAATGGAATAATATTTATTGGCATACACCCTCTCCATCAACAAAATTGAAAAACCTGACAAGCGTGGCTCCTGTGGCTTCCTCAAATTCGATGATTTATAGGTTGAACAATAAAGGGTTAAAGACAGAGAAGAGCCTGTAGGGCCCCCTCTACTACAGTGCACCCTCCAGGGTCTATTAAGCCAGGCTGAGTATCTGCTTTGATAATACAAGAATTAAGAAAATAACTGGTGTGTCCTCAAAACCCTGGAACAATGTAGACACAGAGCCCTCATTCAGCATTCTCCCAGTTCAATCATTCAAGCCTCTTATGTATCTACCTCATGGGATCTGAGAGCCTTGCTGAGGTTTTCCCTGTGTGTTAGCAGTCAAGCCAGAATCAATAGACTGAATTCCCTGGCTACTTGAGGTCCTCTTTGAACTATAATGCATTATCAGCTCTATGTCAACAATGTTGGGGTATATTTTCTTAATGATCTAAAAATTCATCTAACTATGCCACCAACTAGCACATTTTCCCAGGCTGTGGATAGTGCAGGAGTCAACATTAATTTTTTTTTATAATTACTGTATTTATTATCACTATGGTTTGTTCCACCATGATGATTTCCTTATTGAGCCAATCTGAACTTCTAAAATCAAGGTATAATTTCACTTTTTAAGATTTTAATTAATTTAATTTTTAATTGACAAATGAAAAATGGTGTATATCTATAGTGTACTATGTGATGTTTTGATATATGTATACATTGTGGAATGAGTAAATCAATCTAATTAACATATCCATATCCATATCACCTCACATCCTTATTATTTTGGGGAATGAGAATATTTAAAATATACTCTCTTAGCACATTAATGTTAACTATAGTCACCATGTTGTACAATCCATCTCCAGAAAATATGCTAGCTTTGCCACTTTTGGACTGCATGACTTTGGAAGAGTTAGTCAAACTCATTAAGCCTCAATTTCCTTACATGTAAAATGGATAAATTAGCATTAACTGCCTGTAAGATGAGTTTTGAGGCTTAAATGAGAAGATATATTCCACTTTTCATAGTACCTAGCATACAGTGGGTTTATCATATATGTTAATTTACTCCCTCTGTCAAATGGCAAAAGCGTGATTACTTTTGCACCAACCTAATAATATTCCAAATAAATGTTTCAACAAATTTGTAATTTCTCCTTTAAATTGCCTATCCAAATCCTTTGTTCATTTATCTATTAGGTAGTTTCTTTTCTCTTATTAATTTGTAGGGGTATTTTTATATTAGTAACATCAAGCCTTTCTTCTCTCAGATGTATGCAAATATTTTCTTCCAATAGATTAATTTTATATAATTAAATCTGTAGAGATATTTTTTTCTTTAAAGAACGTGGATCTATGTCTTGTTTAAGGAACATCACCCCATAGACATATACATATTTTTATATCGTTTTCTAATACTTCAGTAGTTCTTTTTTACATCACTTTTAATATATCTAGAAATTACCTTTGTATATGTTGTGAAGAAGCAGTTCTATTTTTATTTTCTTCTAACACCATATATTGAAAAAGGCAGTTTTGCTACTGATTTCAATAACACTTTTATCATGCAGCAGATTCCCACAAATACTTGGATCTGTATTCTGCATTCTGTTCCATTGATAAGCTTGTCCACATTTGGTCCAATATTATTCTCCTTTATGTTAAATTTCATATCTGACCTTCACTTTTCTTTTTCCCTAAGATTCCCTTAACAACTGTAGCACCTGTGTTCTTCCATAGAAACTTTAGAATCATGATCTTCAGTTTTAAAAAATATTATTAAGTGCTTAAGATAATATAATTCTTGCCATGCAGGGGGCACGGTATGTCTCTCACCTTCTACAGCTCTTGTTTTTTTTTTTTTTCTATTGAATACAATGTTGTGATTGATCTCACATAGATTGTACTGTCCTAACTGTATTGTCCTAGTTAATTCTATTCCTGGGTAATTTTTAAAATTACCAACTTGTTTGTGAATGGGATTTTGTCCTGTTTCTAACTGGTTAGTGTCAGTATAATTAAAAGCAATTGTTTAATAATATATATTTTGCACCAAGCCACCCAGTTAAATTTTTATTCATTCAAATGATTTTATAGTTGAATCTCTTGGATTTTATAGATATATAGTGGTACTGTATGCAAATCATAATAATTTTGTCATTTTCTTATTTATAAAACTAATTTCTTTTCCATGGCATATAACACTAACGAGTACTTCTAAAACAGTGTTGAATAGTAGTAACAATGGGGAAATCCCTGTCTTGTTCCTGATTTTAATGAAAATGCCATTTATATTTCTCTATTTATTATGATGTTTACTATTGGTTTATGGTAAATGCACTTCATCATGTTTAAGAGTTAGCATTATTTTCTTAATTTTTAAAATTTTTAATTATCCAGGTGCAGAAAGCCAAATACCACATATTCTCACTCATATGTGGAAGCTAAAAAAAATTGAAATCATGGAGATAGAGAGTAGAATAATGGTTACCAGGGGCTGGGAAGGGTAGTGGCAGGGGGAGGTAGAGAGGGAATGGTTAATGGGTACAAACATATAGTTAAGTAGAATTAGCTTTTTTGTGTTTCTACTGATGATATGGCCTATTTACTTCAAATCTATCATACTGAGAGATCTATCATACTGATTACCAGCTGTTGAGACAGCCTTGCATTTCTATAACGAACCTGACTTTGTAATTAAAATGTTTCTGTCACTCTTCCCCTCCAACTCTCCATCTTCTCTGCCCAACAGTCAACCTGACTCCATGGAGATAAATGAGTTAAAGGAAATCTATTTGTTCAGGAATGTCAGAAGACTGACTTGTGTGCTTCCCTGCCCTTTATGGTCTCCACTCTGGGTTAGGTACCTCTGCTTTTCAGTTCTTTGCTTTTTCAAACTGGGAACTTGCCATGAGTCACAATGGCAGCTGGGCTTCAGAGGAAAGCTGGTCTGAGTCTGCTAAGTTGTCTGCCTATGCAGATGTTATTTCTATCTTGCTGACTGAATGACTTTTCATAGTTCAACCACATATGGCCCAGATGGCAATAAGTTTCGGAATCCCATAGCATTCCTTTTATTTCTGGGACATGCGCATTTGTGTAATAAGCAGTAAGGAGAACAACGTAGGCTACCTTTTAAATAAGACTGTCATGAACATTTGAGCGAGATCTAAATGTTTTCCTGCCACAGTTCAAAGCCAAGTCAATTAACATCTTCTTCCTAGATGTCAATGACAGTTTAAAACACTACATAGTAACATATATTCACCACCTTTTACTTTTCTAGAACAGTCCCTCCCAAGTTATAGCTCAGACTCATGTCTGTCATTCATTGAGTAGGTGCATAACCAACTCTGTAGGAAATGTGCTAGGTTCTAGCCATTCAAATTGAGTCAAAAACCTGCTCTCAAGGCACTCTAATAGGAAAGAGACATATGTCAACAGATCAATGTGATACAATGAGATAAGGTGCAATAAAAAAAGAGGTATAGGATCCATGTCCTTCAAGTCTTCCCCTTTAGCCTCCATCTTGGATATAGTAATCAACTTTCTTTCTCCAGTCTTAATCAGGGGCTTCATCCAAGACAATAATCTATCTTCAAGACATTATCTTCTAAAATGCAATAACATACTAAGAAGAGTGGCTAATCATCTCTATATCCCCAACAGTGCCAAACACAGAGCCTTGCTTTGAATCAGTAGGTGCTCTGTCTGCTTTGGATTGCATGAACACATGAATACAGCCAAATATCAAAAGCATTAAGGCCTACAGAGATAGAGTAAAAAGCAAAAATGAATGAATGAATAGGGAATAAAGAGGCTGATAAAAATGGATAAATGCACATAAAAGCATCACTAGTGCCACAAAGTTATCTCTCTCAAGTAAAATGACACTAATAGCACCACTTTCTCTCAAAGGGAGGCCACTATGTTTTAAAATAGAATGTGCTATATGTCTCCAGCTTATTTTCTTATAGATGTTGGGTGTATTCTGACAAAATCTAGATTTTGCTTTCATGCACGTGTTTTTTAGTCACTTGGAAATGTAATAGCTCAGAACAGCCATTTTTAGTCATAGTTAATTCAGATTGCCTGAAATAACACTATGCCTCAAATAAATCAGCCTTTACTATATGTGTATAAAAAATTGACCAATACTTCATACACACTCCTCCTCTCTGGGTTCTTCCTCATGACATCTTTTATATAGGTGTGAGAAGCATTGCCTCAACTTCAAATTCTTCAGCCTGATTCAATAAACTTTCAACTGCCTGGCATAACTGGGGAATGGCATATATAGGTCAATGAAACATTCCAGTTACTGGAGACCCACCAAATATACTTAGAGCCTCACTAAATATACCACACATAGATAGAAATACACAATAGTAAAATGACAATTAAGCCAAGTTTGATCTTTCTCTGATGATTCAGAAGCTCTTTTAAATTCAATAATCAAGGTGTATGATGTCCTAGGTAGCATGGTAGGTCATTCATCATTGGGCATGTCTATTACCATCATAATTCCAGCCCTAGAACTGGCTAACATATCACAGACAGATAAGTTACAGAATGTCACAAACACCTACTTTGGTTATTCAGATATCACAGAAACTTAAAACCTGAAGAACCTTGATCAGGTTGTGTATCCTAAGTCAGGATCATTTAGCCTGGTAGTGCCCCATGTTACTCAGACCTTAGAACCTTTTATTCAAATGAAACCCCAAGAATAGTCCCTATATATAGACCAGTGGACAAAAGAACTACTTGGGTCATAGTTAGGGATTAAGGTCGCAGAGTCCCTCCTGCAGTGATCTCTGTGACACCTCTGTGGAAGCCTATTACTACAGAACATAGTTTATAATTAATAGTTTTGACTAAACAAGTAGTTTTCAAATGAGGAAAGTAAGATCCACAACATTAAAGTGACTTGCTCAGGGTCACCCTATAAAGCAGTGACTGATCTAGAACAAAAAGCCAAGTCTCCTGATTCCCAGTCAAAGGGCATTTTTCCACCCACTAGCAGTCTGCCTGTGCAGTTTCTCTTGTCCTGTATTTGCCCTAGAAAATATGAATTAGCACTGATATCTGAGAGTTCAAGGTCAAGCATTATGACGGATTTCAGCCATGTTCTAAAACTTCTTCTGAAAAAAATGATCTTTCTCTTATTTTAGGCCATCAATCCAACAATGGAATATCCCATATCCAGGAGTTGGTATAAATTACAAGTCTCTGAAGCTTTAGTTCTAACAATTACCAGTTTAGCAGAAGGTGCTTTATAGTTCATTCATCTGTTCATATCTTTATGTTATATATTGGTTTTTGTACGGAAACATTCTTCCCAACATTGCCTTGTTTTAGTATCCTGGAACCTAGCACTGGTAATAATGGTTACTTATAAAAACTATAAGTTAAAAATAATAAAAATAGAATGTGACATGCTTTAATGTGAAAATTTTGTTTTCACACCACACACACACACACACCCATTACACTAATATGAGGATATTTCAAAAAGTTAGTGGAAAAAATGGAAGTAAAAGATAAAAATAAAAAATATAAACTTTATTCCTCAATGTAAGCTCCATCAAGATCAAGACAGTTTTGTAAGTGATGATCCCAGCCATTTAGTCCACCTCTAAAGAACTGAGCATCCTGGGAATTTAACCATGTCACTGTGGTCTTTTTTACATTAACTGGAGAAAAATGAGTGCCCTTTACAGATCATTTTAAGATGAGGAAACAAAAAGAAGTCAGCAGCAGCCAAATAAGGACTTAAAGTAGATGCATAACAATTTCCCATTGAAACTCTTACAAAATTGCCCTTGTTTGATGAGATGAACGAGTGGGAGTATTGTTGTGGTGGAGAAGGACTCTCTGGTGAAGCTTTTCCAGGCATTTTTCTGCTAAAGCTGTGCCTTGCTTTCTCAAAACACTACTGTTATAAGCAGATGTTATCATTCTTTGGCCCTCCATTTGAAAGTCAACAAGCAAAATGCCTTGAGCTTGTCTTGACTGGCCTACTTTTGCTTTGACCACTTCCACCTCTTAGTAGCCATTGCTTTTTGTTTGTTTGTTTGAAACACCAATTTTCTATATTTTATTTTATCTTTGTTTATTTTCATGATTTTTATTTTTATTTTTTGTTTTAATTTTTCCATAAGTTATTGGGGGTACAGGTGGTATTTGGTTACATGAGTAAGGTCTTCAGTGGTGATTTGTGAGATTTTGGTTGCACCCATCACACAAGCTGTATACAGTGCACACTATTTGTAGTCTTTTATCCCTTGCCCCCCTCCCACCCTTCCCCCCAAGTCCCCAAAGTCCATTTTATCCTTCTTATGCTTTTGCGTCCTCATAGTTTAGCTCCCACATATTAGTGAGAACACATGATGTTTGGTTTCCCATTCCTGAGTTACTTTACTTAAGTCTCCAATCTCATCCAGGTAACTGCAAATGCTGTTAAAAGTGTTCCCTGATTGCTGCATCCATGCCAGCATCTACTGTTTTTTTGGTTTTTATGGCCATTCTTGTGGGAGTAAGGAGGTATTGCATCGTGGTTTTGATTTGCATTTCCCTGATCATTAGTGATGTTGAGCATTTTTTCATGTTTGTTGGACATTTGTATATCTTCTTTTAAGAACTGTCTATTCATGTCTTTAGCCCACTTTTTGATGGGATTCTGTGGTTTTTTTCTTACTGATTGGTTTGAGCTTGTTGTAGATTCTGGATATTAGTACTCTGTCAGATGTACAGATTGTGAAGATTTTCTCTCACTCTGTGGGTTGTCTGTTTACTCTGTTGACTGTTCCTTTTGATGTGCAAAAGCTCTTTAGTTTAAGTAAGTCCCAACTATTTATCTTTGTTTTTATTGCATTTGCTTTTGGGTTATTGGTCATGAAATCCTTGCCTAAGCCAATGTCTAGAAGGGTTTTTCCAATGTTATCTTCTAGAATTTTTATAGTTTCAGGTCTTAGGTTTAAGTCCTTAATCCATTTTGAGTTGATTTTTGTATAAGGTGAGAGATGAGGATCCAGTTTCATTCTCCTACATGTGGCCAGCCAATTATCCCAGCACCATTTGTTGAAAAGGGTGTCCTTTCCACACTTTATGTTTTTGTTTGCTTTTCAAAGATCAATTGGCTGAAGGTATTTGGGTTTATTTCTGGGTTCTCTGTTCTGTTCGATTGGTCTATGTGCCTATTTTTATACCAGTACCATGCTGTTTTGGTGACTATGGCCTTCTGGTACAGTTCGAAGTCAGGTAACCTGATGCCTCCAGATTTGCTCTATTTGCTTAGTCTTGCTTTGGCTATGTGTGTTCTTTTTTGGTCCCATATGAATTTTAGGATTGTTTATTTTCTAGTTCCATGAAGAATGATGGTGGTATTTTAATGGGAATTGCATTAAATTTGTAGATTGCATTTGGCGGTGTGGTCATTTAAACAATATTGATTCTACCCATTTATGAGAATGGGATGTGCTTCCATTTGTTTCTGTTGTCTATGATTTCTTTCAGCAGCATTTTGTAGTTTTCCTTGTAGTTTTCTTTCCAGCATTTTGTAGACTTCCTTTGTAGTTTTCCTTCAAGGAGGTCTTTAACCTCCTTGGTTAGGGATATTCCTAACTATTGTATTGCATTGTATTGCATTGTATTGTATTGTATTGTATTGTATTGTATTGTATTGTATTGTATTGTATTGTATTGTATTGTGTTGACTGTATTGTATTGTATTTTGCAGCTATTGTAAAAGGGGTTGAGTTCTTGATTTGATCCTCCGCTTGGTCGCTGTTGGTGTATAGAAGAGCTACTGGTTTGTGTACATTAATCTTGTATCTGGAAAGTTTGCTGAATTCTTTTATTAGTTCTAGGAGCTTTTTGGAGGAGTCTTTAGGGTTTTGGAGGTAAATAATCATACTGTCAGCAGTGACAGTTTGACTACCTCTTTACTAATTTGGATGCCCTTTATTTCTTTCTCTTGTCTAATTGCTCTGGCTAGGAATTCCAGTACTATGTAGAAGAGGAGTGGCGAGAGTGGGCATCCTTGTCTTGTTCCAGTTCTCAGAGGGAATGCTTTCAACTTTTCCCCATTTAGTATTATGTTGTAGTCATTGCTTTGATTGTACTTTGTCTTCAAGATTGTACTGGTCAAGCCAGGTTTTATCTCCTGTTATGCTTCTTTGAAGAAATGCTTCAGAATCTTGAATCTACTTGTTTAAAATTTCCACTGAAAGCTCTGCTCTTATCTGCAGCTGATCTGGATGAAATGGGTGTGGCACCCATGGAGTGGAGAGTTTGCTCAACTTTAATTTTTCACTCAGAATTGTGTAAAATGAACAAATCGAGATGTCTAGGGTGTTGGCTATAGTTTCTTCTGTTACTCATCAGTCCTCTTCAATTAGGGCATTAACAAGATGAATTTTTACCTCACAAATTGATATGGATGGTCTGCCGCTTCAGGCTTCATCTTCAACATCGTCTTATCCCTACTTAAACAAGTTATCCATTTGTAAACTGCTGATTCCTTTGGGGCATTGCCCCATAAGCTTTTTATAAAGCATCAGTGATTTCACTATTTTTCCACCAATCTTCACGATGAATTTTATGTTTATTTTTGCTTCAATTCTAGCAGAATCCATGTTGCTGTGATAAGGGCTCTTTTCAAACTAATGTCTTATCTTTCTTAGTGCCTCAAAACTAGGTCCTGTTCAAACATATTATACCAAGTTAGTATGAGTTTATTTTGGTGCAAAAATAAATTGAAATTCATGTGTAATTTTTTATAATACATATTTTTCATGAACTTCTTGAAGTCCTCTCATACAGGGTTAGGAAGCAACCAATCTTTGCTTTCTCAATACATTAATGAATGAATAGAAGTGTCTTGGGAATCCCCAAAGCCTGCCACTTTTGTTCCTAGACAACAGCCTTCTCCAACAAAGAATCTAAAAGTACCAACCATATAAGGAACACCTACTAGTACTATGTGTTTTACACAAATTATTCCTCAGAAATGGGTATATAATCCTCACATTTTACAGCTCAGGAACTGAGGGTTAGATAATTACTGAAGAACTAAGGTTCTCCCACTTGAAGTAAATTCACAGTGAGCCAAGAGATCAAACCTTGAAACCTGGACAGCCAGTCTGTGTTAGCATCTCCATCTGAAGACCAAGGATAACAAGACCGGCCCAGGGCAGTCATCATAGAATAAGGATTAGGAAGTTCATGTTTATAGCATTTCCCCTAATCTCCTTTGAAAAAATACAAACTCCATGAAATTACCAAGCATTGTTGTTATTACAAGGGATTTTGAGAACTGCTGAATGTACTTTCAACTCGAAAGATTGTGCTGGGAATCATTTTAATTCAGATTCTCATTTGGTATGAAAGCAATAAACATCCTTTTAAAAGATTTCCTTCTTTGCTCTAAGTGGTTATGAGTAATAATGTGGGTGTAAATCTCCTTAATTCTTCCTGAGCTATTTGAAATTCTTAATCATGATCAGAGTATAAAACAGAAGATATTATGTGTGTATTAAAAATGCTATTTGCTGAAAAGTCACTTTAAGTTTTCTTTCTCTGGCTTAAATGATAGTAGTTTTCAGTGATGGAGCATGCAAGCCTTCAATGGGAGGAGAGCTGCTTCTTTGATGTTCAATTTAAGCCCTAGAAACTTACAACCTTTTTTCCTGTCAAAGATGAATTTCAATCTCTTCAAATTAGCAGCAGAGGAGAAGCAAAGATGAGTAGAGGAAGCTGTCTGGGGAGACAGAAAGAACCATGGAATAAAGTCAGGAGACTTGCCCACTAGGTCCATGTTGGCTGGTCATGTCCATTCCCTTCCCTGAGCTTCAACTTTCTCATCTATAAAATGATGGGATTGTGTAGATGGCCTCTAATGCCCTCCCAGAACTTGGATGCAAAGATTCTATAAGAAGGGGCATCTGAGCTAAATCTTGAAGGCCTTGTCCACATATTTTAGAAATGACAGGAAAATACTTGTTGCTCCAATTAAATCCCTGGATAGGAAATGACTTAAGATTAGTTAATTTATAGAAGTTGGTATCAGTATTATTTTCTGAGTATCACAACATTATATAAAAACCTGTCAAGAAGAAAAAAAAAAAAACTTTTCCACCAGAATGGCTAAAATTAAAGACACTGACCATACGGAGTGTTGACAAGGATGTGAAACAAGTGAAACACTTACACATTACCGATACAAATTTAAAATGGTGCCGTCACTTTGAAAACAGTTTTGCATATGACCCAGAAATTCCGCTACTAGGTATATACCCAAAAGAAATGGAATGTATACCCAGAGAAAATGTGTACCCAAAATAATTGAAAACATATGTCCACACAGAAACTTGTATATAAATGTTCATAGCACAATTATTCATAACCACCACAAAGTAGAAAAAGCTGAAATCTCCATCAACCGATGAATGGGTACAAATATTTTGGTATATCCATACAATGAAATATTATTTGGCAGTAAGAATGAATGATTACCGATACATGTCACAACATGGATGAACCTTGAAAACGATATGCTAACTGAAAGAAGAAAGTCACAAGAGCTGCATATTGTTTGATCCCATTTATATGAAATATCCAGAATAGGGAAATCAAATTAATGATATTAAAAGTTATAGCACTTAACCTTTTCATGAGGAATAAGGTTTAGAAGAAAAGGACAGAAGAAATTCTCGGGTGCTGGTAATGTTATCTTTCTTTATATGGGTGCTGATTACTATGGTTTCTCCAATTTGTGAAGATTTGAGGAGATATACACTTAGGATCTGTGCACTTTTTTGTGTGAATGTCATTCTCCTAAAGAACTATACTAAAAAATCTAAAGAGGCTATTTATAATTCAGCTATTTTGATTTTCCGGGGGAATATTAACTCTGCACAATCAAATACCTGCATCGTCTTGAATGCTATGTTTGAACACAAAACCAGAAAAGGAAAAGGTGCAGTGTAGCTTTGATGTGATTTTCTTCCCTTACTCCCTGGAAGGGCTTCAAACATTTTCAAGATCATAAATAGCAAGCATCCTGTGGCTGGCACTCTGGGTATCCGAAGTAAGGGGACAGATATTTTAAATATAAAAGACAATGTTCCTGTAAAGTGAATATCTTCTTCATGAAAGCTATTTTCAAGCAAATTTCTCCTTTCCATCTGTCTGTTCTGTCTGTTCTTCCTTTCTTCTTTCAATTCTTCCTTCCTTCCGCCTATCCATCAATCCATTCATTTAACAAATACTGACTCATAAACCTCCACAGTCACAATTTAGTCATATAAATGAGTAAAATGTCCTTTTTCAGACGGAGGACCAGGTCCAATTTTCTATATTAGTTGTTAGAATTGACCATTAACTCTATAATATTAAAATAGTGTCTGTACACACTGATTCTCAACATAATGTGTGAACATACTAAATAAGATGAAAAAATCTATAAATCAATAATTGCATCAGAACTGTTTATTAGCACAAAGTTACACATCAACAAATGTATTATAATAGTTGCAGGTTCCTGGAATGAAGAGAAAAAGTTCCAAATGAATACATAATTCAGCCATGCTCTTTCGTATATGCAGAGGAGATTTCAAATCAAATCCCAGGACCCATGAACCCTACCACCTAACTTTATCACCTACGTATGGTGACAGTAGCCTGGGTAGCCATGAGGTCCTGATTTGATCTCTGCTAGCCTTCCCTTTTTCTCTCTTTTAAAGTTACATTGCATTCAAGGGGAGTACTCAACCAAAAAGTTAACTCTTCAAAACTGCCTTCATCTTTTGTGTTCTGAGATTGAAAGAAAAGGGGGTGGGGAAAGAAAAAAGACTTTTAGTATCACTTTCATTATTAGTATGGCCCAAAGCATCAAAATTGTGCTGAATTTTCACAAGTGACGTTCTAATCTTCAACAAAAACCAACCAAAAGCTAGGTGACTAGAATAACCACTAAGAACTTTTTCTTCCAAAAAGTTTTCAGTGATGCGTAAAAAAGAGAGAGAAAAAAAACACAATTTAAGTTCCTCTGGTTCAGCTTGTAAACTCGGCCTTTTAATCTAGAAACCTTAGTCATTTGACCCCTCAACTCTCCTTGGCAGACAGCCTACCAGACAGTATACCTGAGTCACTGCCACAATAATAGATGGTCTTAACACCAGGCTTTTCTCCAATGATAAAGTGAAGAATGTTCTAAAAAAAAAAAAAAAAAAAAAAAAAGAGAGAGAGAGAGACAGAGAAAGAGAATATTCTCTAAGTAAAAAAGGCCAGGAGCTTTCCCCTATGTTTTCCTCTAGTAGTTTCGTGGTTTGGAGTATTACATTTACATCTTTAATCCATTTTGAGTTGATTTTGTATAGGTGTAAGCTACAGATCTTGTTTCATTTTTTTGCATGTGGATATCCAGTTTTCCCAACAGCATTTATTGAAGGCTGCCCTTCCTCATTGTGTGTTCTTGGCTCCTTTATCAAAAATGAATTGGTTGTAAATGCATGGATTTATTTCTAGGCCCTCTATTCTATCCCACTAGTCTGTGTGTCAGGACCATGCTATTTTGATTACTGTAACTTTATAGTATATTTTGAAGTAAGGTAGTGTGATACCTCCAGCTTCCTTCTTTTTGCTCAAAATTTCTTTGGCTATCTGGGGTCTTCTATGATTCCACACAAATTTTAGGATTGTTATTTCTACTTCAGTGAAGAATGCCACTGGTACTCCGACAGGGATTGCAATGAATCTGTAAATCATCTTAGGTAGCATGGACCTTTTAATATTAATTCTTCTAGTCCATGAACATTAGATATCTTTCCATTTATTTTTATCTTTTTCAATTTCTTCAATGGGACTGGTTTTTAAAGGGAAAGTAACTAGATGGACTTCTTGCTTGAATACACTAAGAGGGGGGCGCACAATCCCTAGTGGGGGATCCTTTACTTAGGTGAGATAGGAATAAGTTGAATTTTGCTTAAGCCGGTACCAGAAAAACCAGCATTTTCACTTTGATATTCAATTTCCATAGCAGTAGCCAAATCAAAGCCAGTAAATACTTGAAGGAAGAACTACGACTGAGGGATATTCTCTAAGTTCTTCTCAACAATCTTGTTCACCTTAATTTGTATTTTTTGCTTTAAATGGTTTAATTGCTATTTAGAGGGTCTGGAAAAAATAAGAGAAAACCTCATAGCTCAACCATATTGTGGCAGGGAAGAAGGAGGTAACAAGTCTTGCAGAAACAACTTAAGACCTGAAAGAAAGTCAGAAGTAAGATAAGAGGCAGCAGTGCATGATTATGGATGCCATATTTGTTGTCAGAAATTGCTTTTTTATAACATTTTCTTCTTGGTTCTTGCTATTATAGAGAAGGACTATGGATTTTTACATATTGATCCCATGCCCAGAAGACTGGTTGAGCTCTATATTGGTTCTATTAGTCTGTCTACATGCTCTCTTACATTATCTGTGTAGAAAACATACCATCTGTGAAAACTAACAACATATTTTTGACCTTATATTTTTCTTTGCCTTATAATTAGTTAGGACTGCAATTATAATACCCAATAAAAATAGTGGTGAGAGGTTTTCTTATCAGTCTTCTTCCTGACTTGAAAGGGACATCTAGTATTTCAAGCTGAAGTATAATGTTGGCTATAGGATTTTGCTAGATAACCTTTATCAGATGAAGGATCTATTTCCAGTTTGTTGGGTGGCTTAATGTTTTTTTTGAAATTTATAGAGTGTTTTATGTACCTACTGAGTTGACAACAAGGTTTTGTTTTCTCCTATAATCTACTTTATAGTTGTGGATTTCACACTATATTGCATCTTTATCAAATAATCTGGTCCATAGAATACTGGCTTTTGGTACTACAGATTTTCTTCAGGACGTAGTAAAAGGTAAATTTTTGAGCATGTTCCCTATTTGTTAGAAAAGAATTTGTATTACCTTACTGTTGGGTGCAGGGCTGTATACATGTCCGTTGGATCAGATTTAACCATTTTGTTATTCAAATCTTCCATACCCTCAATACTTGTTTGCTTGATCTATCAGTTTACATGAGTACAGTATGTTAAAATTCCCCAGTATGATTGTGTACTCACCAACTTCTCCTTATAATTCTGTCAATTTCTGCTTCATATATTTTGAAGGCATGTTATTAGATGAACCAGGTTCAGGATGGTTTTTTGTGTATGAAATTATTCATTGTATCATTAAGTAATGTCCTTCTTTATTTTTAATGATGCTTTGGTCATTAATATATATTTTGTCAACTATCGCCTAAACCAAATTTTTTTTTTTTTTTTTTTTTTTGAGACAGAGTCTTGCTGTTGCCCAGGCTGGAGTGCAGTGGCGCGATCTCGGCTCACTGCAGGCTCTGCCCCCTGGGGTTCACGCCATTCTCCTGCCTCAGCCTCCCCAGTAGCTGGGACTACAGGCGCCCGCCACCTCGCCCAGCTAATTTTTTGTATTTTTAGTAGAGACGGGGTTTCACTGTGTTAGCCAGGATGGAAAACCAAAATTTTTAAGTAAATATTTGTCTGGTGTTTATTTTTTCATCTATTTACTTTTCAACATTTCTCTGTCATTATGTTTTAGTAATGTCCAGTTTAATAAGCATAGAGCTGAGTTCTTTATAAAATACAACACTGTGGGTAACCCGACCTTTCTCTCTGGCTGCCCTTAACATTTTTTCCTTCATTTCAACCTTGTTGAATCTGACGATTATTTGTCTTGGGGTTGCTCTTCTCAAGGAGTATCTTTGTGGTGTTCTCTGTATTTCCTGAGTTTGAATGTTAGCCTGTCTTACTAGGTTGGGGAAGTTCTCCTGATAATATGCTGAAGAGTGTTTTCCAACTTGGTTCCATTCTCCCTGTCACTTTCAGGAACACCAATCAAATGTAGATTTGGTCTTTTCACATAGTCCCAAATTTCTTTGAGGCTCTGTTTGTTTATTTTCATTCTTTTTTCTCTAATCTTGTCTTCTTACTTTATTTCATTAAGTTGATCTTCGGTCTCTCACATCCTTTCTTCCTCTTGATCAATTCGGCTATTGATACTTGTGTATGCTTCATGAAGTTCTCATGCAGTGTTTTTCAGATCCATCAGGTCATTTATGTTCTTCTCTAAACTGGTTATTCTAGTTAGCAATTCATCTAACTTTTTTTCAAGGTTGTTAGCTTCCTTGCATTGAGATGTTATCACCAACAGGCCTGCCTTACAAGAGCTCCTGAAGGAAGCACTAAACATGGAAAGGAACAATCAGTTCCAGCCACTACAAAAACATACCAAACTGTAAAGATCATCGACACTATGAAGAAACTGCATCAACTAATGGGCAAAATAACCAACTAACATCATAATGACAGGATCAAATTCACACATAACAATATTAACCTTAAATGTAAATGGGCTAAATGCCCCAATTAAAAGACACAGACTGGAAAATTGGATAAAGAGTCAAGACCCATTGATGTGCTGTACTCAGGAGCCCCATCTCATGTGCAAAGACACACATAGGCTCAAAATAAAGGGATGGAGGAATATTTACCAAGCAAATGGAAAGAAAAAAAAAACAATAGGGGTTGCAATCATCTCTCATAAAACAGACTTTAAACCAACAAAGATCAAAAGACACAATGAAGGGCATTACACAATGGTAAAGGGATCAATACAACTAGAAGAGCTAACTATCCTAAAAACATACGCACTCAAAATGGGAGTACCCAGATTCATAAAGCAAGTTCTTAGAGACCTACAAAGAGACTTAGACTCCCACACATTAATAATGGGAGACTTTAACATCCCACTCAGTATTAGACAGATCAACAAGACAGAAAATTAACAAGGATATCCAGGACTTGAACTCAGCTCTGGACCAAGCAGACCTAATAGACACCTACAGAACTCTGCACCCTAATCGCACTTATTCTAAAATTGCCCACATAATTGGAAGTAAAACACTCCTCAGGAAGTGCAAAAGAATGGAAATCATAACAAACAGTCTCTCAGATGACACTGCAATCAAATTAAAACTCAGGATTAAGAAACTCATCCAAAACCACACAACTACATGGAAACTGAACAACCAGCTCCTGAATGACTACTGGGTAAATAATGAAATGAAGACAGAAATGAAGATGTTCTTTGAAACCAATGAGAACAAAGACACAACATACCAGAATCTCTGGGACACATTTAAAACAGTGTTTAGAAGGAAATTTATAGCACTAAATGCCCACAAGAGAAAGCAGGAAAGATCTAAAATCAACACCCGAAGATCACAATTAAAAGAACTAGAGAAGGAAGAGCAAACACATTCAAAAGCTAACAGAAGAGAAGAAATAACTAAGATCAGAGCAGAACTGAAGGCGATAGAGACACAAAAAAACCCTTCAAAAAAAATCAACGAATCCAGGAGCTGGTTTCTTGAAAAGGTCAACAAAATAGATAGACCACTACCCAGACTAATAAAGAAGAAAAGAGATAAGAATCAGATAGACACAATGAAAAATGATAAAGGGGTATCACCACTGATCCCACAGAAATACAAAGTACCATCAGAGAATACTATAAACACCTCTATGTAAATAAACTAGAAAATCTAGAAGAAACGGATAAATTCCTGGACACATATTCCCTCCCAAGACTAAAGCAGGAAGAAGTCGAATCCCTGAATAGACCAGTAACAACTTCTGAAGTCTAGGCAGTAACTAATAGCCTACCAACCAAAAAGTCAAGGGTCAGATGGATTCACAGCCAAATTCTACCAGAGGTACAAAAAGGAGCTGATACCATTCCTTCTGAGACTATTCCAAATGATAGAAAAAGAGGGACTCCTTCCTAAATCATTTTATGAGGCCAGCATCATCCTGATACCAAAGCCTGGCAGAGACACACACACAAAAAAGCAAATTTCAGGCCAATATCCCTGATGAACATCCATGCGAAAATCCTCAATAAAATACTGGCAAACCAAATCCAGCAGCACATCAAAAAGCTTATCTATCACGATCAAGTCAGCTTCATCCCTGGGATGCAAGGCTGATTCAACATACACAAATCAATAAACATAATCCATCACATAAACAGAACCAAGGACAAAAACCACATGATTATCTCAATAGATGCAGAAAAGGCCTTCAATAAAATTGAACACCTCTTCATGCTAAAAACTCTCAATAAACTAGGTATTGATGGAACATAATTGCAAAATAGTAAGAGCTATTTATGACAAACCCACAGCCAATATCATACTGAATGGGCAAAAAATGGAAGCATTCCCTTTGAAAACCAGCACAAGACAAGGATGCCCTCTCTCACCACTCCTATTCAACATGGTACTGGAAGTTCTGGCCAGGGCAATAAGGCAAGAGAAAGAAATAAAGGGTATTCAATTAGGAAAAGAGGAAGTCAAATTATCCCTGTTTGCAGATGACATGATTGTATATTTAGACAATGCCATCGTCTCAGCCCAAAATCTCCTTAAGTTGATAAGCAAACTGTCAGAATACAAAATCAATGTGCAAAAATCACAGACATTCCTATACACCAATAATAGACAAACAGAGAGCCAAATCATGAGGGAAGTCCCATTCACAATTGCTACTAAAAGAATAAAATACCTAGTAATACAACTTACAAGGGACGAGAAGGACCTCTTCAAGGAGAACTACAAACCACTACTCAAGGAAATAAAAGAGGACACAAACAAATGGAAAAATATTCCATGCTCATGGATAGGAAGAATCAATATCGTGAAAATGGCCATATATCCCACAGTAATTTATAGATTCAGTGCTATCCCCATCAAGCTACCATTGACTTTCTTCACAGAATTGAATAAAACTACTTTAAATTTCTTATGGAACCAAAACAGAGCTCATGTAGCCAAGACAATCCTAAGCCAAAAGAACAAAGCTGGAGGCATCATGCTACATGACTTCAAACTATACTGCAAGGCTACAGTAACCAAAACAGCATGGTACTGGTATCAAAACAGATATATAGACCAATGGAACAGAACCGAGGCCTCAGATATAACAACACACATCTACAACCATCTGATCTTTGACAAACCTGACAAAAACAAGAAATGGGGAAAGGATTCCCTATTTAATAAATGGTGTTGGGAAAACTGGCTAGCCATATGCAGAAAACTGAAACTGGATCCCTTCCTTACACCTTATACAAAAAATAACTCAAAATGGACTAAAGACTTCAACGTAAGACCAAAAACCATAAAAACTCTAAAAGAAAACCTAGGCAATACCATTCAGGACATAGGCATGGGCAAGGACTTCATGACTAAAACACCAAAAGCAATGGCAACAAAAGCCAAAATTGGCAAATGGGATCTAATTAAACTAAAGAGCTTCTGCATAGCAAAAGAAACTATCATCAGAGTGAACAGGCAACCTACAGAATGGGAGAAAAATTTTGCAATCTATCCATCTGACAAAGGGCTAACATCCAGAATCTACAAAAAAATTTAAACAAATTTGCAAGAAAAAAACAAAAAACCCCATCAAAAAGTGGATGAAAGATATGAACAGACAATTCTCAAAAGAAGAGATTTATGCAGCCAACAAACATGAAAAAAAAGCTCATTATCACTGGTCATTAGAGAAACGCAAATCACAATGAGATACCATCTCACACGAGTTAGAATGGCAATCATTAAAAAGTCAGGAAACAATAGATGCTGGAGAAGATGTGAAGAAATAGGAATGCTTTTACACTGTTGGTGGGAGTGTAAATTAGTTCAATCATTGTGGAAGACAGTGCGGAGATTCCTCAAGGGTCTAGAACCAGAAATACTATTTGACCCACCAATTCCATTACTGGGTATATACCCAAAGGATTACAAATCATTCTGCTATAAAGACACATGCACACATATGTTTATTGCAGCACTGTTCACAATAGGAAAGACGTGAAACCAACCCAAACGCCCATCAATGATAGACTGGATAAAGAAAATGAAGAAAATGTGGCACATATACACTATGGAATACTATGCAGCCATATAAAAGGATAAGTTCATGTCCTTTACAGGGACATGGATGAAGCTGGAAACCATCATTCTCAGCAAACTAACACAAGAACAGAAAACCAGACACCACATGTTCTCACTCAGAAGTGGGAGTTGAACAATGAGAACATATGGACACAGGGAGGGGAACATCACACACTGAGGCCTATTGGGGGGTGGGGGAGGGATAGCATTAGGAGAACTACCCAATGTAGATGACAGGTCAATGGGTGCAGCAAACCACCATGGCATGTATATACCTATGTAACAAACCTCCTCATTCTGCACATGTACCCCATAATTTAAAGAATAATAATAAAAAAAAGAAAATCCAACACTGAGAATTTTTATCTTTAAACCAAGTAATTTATCTATACTTATTATAATTCCTGATTATTCCTATGACCTAATTTTGAGTTTTGTATTTACCATGTTGTCTCTACTTCTCTACCATTTTATTGACAATTTTCATTTTTTCATTTATGCTTTCTATTGGTTTGGAAGCTTTATGTTTTATTACCATTCTTTTAGTGGTACACACAAGTTTTTTACATAATACTTAACTTTGAAAAGCATGAAGTTGACCAATATCTTCATCCTCCTCTTACAAAATGCAAAGATTCAGAATGTTTTAAATCTTATTACCTCTCTTCATCATCCATGTTACCGTTGTCCAAGAGTTTTGTTCCTTCTTATTTTAACCTTCTCAAAGTAATGATTATTGTTGTTTATGCAGCCCATGCTTATTAAGATTTACGTACTTTATCAATAACACTGGTCCCCATTGCTTCTTACAACTCACACCTTCTTTGTTTTAATAAATTTCCAATACAGTCCATCCTATAATAGTACTTTTTATTAAGGACCTGTTATTCATAGAATTTCTCCAGCTTTTTCATCTCAAAATGCCTTTATTGGCTGGATGCAGTGGCTCACCCCTGTAATCCCAGCACTTAGGGAGGCCGAGGCCAGCAGATCACGAGGTCAAGAGATCAAGACCATCCTGGCCAACATGGTGAAACCCCATCTCTACTAAAATTACAAAAATTAGCTGGGCGTGGTGACAGGCACCTGTAGTCTCAGCTACTCGGGAGACTGAGGCAGGAGAATCGCTTGAACCCAGGAGGTGGAGGTTGCAGTGAATCGAGATTGTGCCACTGCACTCCAGCGACAGAGCGAGATTCCATCTCAAAAAAAAAAAAAAAAAAAAGCCTTTATTTTTCTCTTTTCTCTCCTGCTTCAACAGTAATGTTTTGGAACCAATTGTGCCCCCTCCCCAAAATTTATATGCTGAAGCCCTAACTTGTAATATAACTATTTTGGATATAGGCCCTTTGGGGAGGTAATTAAGGTTAAATGAGTTCATAAAAGTGGGGCCCTAATCCAATAGCACTGGTGTCCTTATAAGAAAAGGAAGAGAGAACAGAAATCAGAAATATCTCTCTCTCTCTCTCTCTCTCCCCCCCCAAACACACACACAGAAGAAAGTCCATGTGAAGACACAGCAATAGGAAGCCTTCTGCAAGTCAGAAAGGGAGACTTTACCAGACACCCTCTCTGATGGCACCTTGATCTTGGACTTCTAGCCTCCAGAACTATGAGAAAATAAATTTCTGTTGTTTAAGCCACCCAAGATGTGGTATTTTGTTATGGCAGCCTTACGTGGTATTTTGTTATGGCAGCTTTAGAAGGCTAATACAGTGACTTTAACTGGATATAGAGTTCTAGGTTAATAACTATTTTTTCTCACCTATTGGAAGATACTTTTATTGTTGCTGATATCAGGTCCACTGTCTTCTAACTTACAATCTTCTAATAGGTCATCTCTTTTCTCTCTGACTTTTAAGATTTTCTTTTTCAGGGCTTTGCAGTTTCACTACAATCTGTCTAGATGTATTTGTTTTCGTTACTCTGCTTAGGATTTAATGGGCTCCTTTGAACTGAGTATCCAAGTCTTTCTTCAATTCTAGAAAATTTGGAGCTGTTATCTATTTGAATATTGACTTTCTTATATTTTCTTGATTCTTTCCTTCTGGAACATTTCTTAGATTTATACTGGGCCTCCTCATTCTACTTCCATGTCCTTGAACCTCTTTTGTATCTTTTTATGTTTCTGTGTTGCATTTTGCGTGATTTCTTCAAATATTATTTTGACCTTCCCTTTTAAAATTTCAATCATCTTTTTTTTCTAGAAGTTATATTTATTTCTTTTCAAATCTACCTGTCATCGTATACTTTCTCTCATTAGCATTTCTAATACTTCCTTTATCTAGTTAATCGTCTCAACGTTTCATTGTATTGTTTTATTTTTTCTAGTTTGGAGCTGTTTGTCCCCCCCTTTTCTGTGTCTCATGTTGCTCCCTCCATTTCCCCATGGGGTTTGTAATTTGAGTTTTCTACACTTTTCTCTACAAAACTCACGAACACTTGGCTTAGGCTTCCCAGTACAGTGCAAAGAGCATATCTTTTGAAATCAGATAGAGCAGGGAATGACTTTGGACAAGTCACTTAAGCTTCACAACTAAGGAAACCCCAGTTTTCTCAGTTGTGAAGTAGGAATAATAATAAAAATAACAATATGATAAGAGCTGTTACAAAGCCCAAAGAATAAAATGAGGTTAAAGTAGGTGGTGTACAGAAGATTTTAATAAACATTAGCCTTTGAATCACCCCTATTTCACTCATTCTTTTCCCTTTCTTAAGGTGTTAAGGTAATTATATCTCTCTTTCTTGTGTTATAGATCCCTGGTTTCTAACGTTAGCCTCCCTATTAGACAAAAGGATTCTTGCTTAGTCAAGTGGGATAAGGAAGTGGTTGGACAGCCCCATGACTACCTTCTTTGAAGACATCTAGCCCAAGCCCTTGCCCAGAGAATGTGTACCACAACACATATCAATCAAATGGAACTGAACCATTTGAAAGACATAGGCATCTAATTTCAGTGTTTTTCTCCTCTCCACTGGGAATGTTATTTGGATACCCAGAATAGAAATCTTCACTCACAGAGCTATTAGTTTCCTATCACAATTGGACACTGTGCAAAATTATTACAGGGTTTAGTGTGATGAGCTGGCAAGAAATGTTTGCCAAGTTTCAAAATTGTATGGAAAGATGTTATAACCCTGAAAGGCACTTTCTTTTTAATTCTGTTTGGAAGTGTTTGTAACTCTCAGAACAAAATGTAGTCCTTGGGCTGTCTTTTCTCAGATAGCTGGCGCTAAATTTCTCTTTCTTGTTACCAGTTTCCTAAATAAGTGTATTTGTATTTAATTACTGCTAAATGCTGGGGGGTCTTCTATTGATCCTTTTGTTCAGTACTTTAGGATGAGAGGAATAACATGTGTGGTGGCATGTCAATGTTCTTTTATTCATTTGAAAGCCAATTTTTATTACAAAAATTGTATAACTCATCCAGACCACCAGCCTAAAGGGAGTAATTTAATACAATTCTGAATAAATTCTAAAGACTCCAAGCTAGTTCTATCTTTCATTCATAAATCAAGTGTGGACATAACGTTTTTGTTGAATAGTTAACATGTATAAGGGAGGTTATGCACAGCAGATAATCTGAGAGGCAAAACCCAGTGTATTCATTAGGTATGTTAGGCCAAACCTGAAAGAAAATAAGCTTAACTGGGCTGAGAGAGGTGAAGCTACTTGTTCAAGGTCACACAATCCATTCATTTTTCTCCTTGATTCTGCCTTAGTCCAAGAAACCATCATACCTTGTCCAGACTGCTGCTAACAGCTGCCTAAATAGTCACCATGCCTTCAGTGTGGTGTCTACTTTAATCCATTGTCCACCTTACGCTTCCAGAGACATCTACTTAAAACACCATCTTCCATAAAACCTGCCAATGGCTTCCCATTGTTCTTACACTAATGTTCAAGTGCTTTACCATGGACAGGTAGACCTGGAAGTCTCCGCCCCCTTCTCAACTCCTCAGCCTCAGCTTTCTCCGCTTTTATGTGCTGTGCTCCAGACATGCTGGCTTTCATACAGTGCATTAGAACATACTGTATTCTCTTGTTATGCCTTAGGAATCTTAAGCCTGCTCTTCCTTCCTTCAGGAATTTCCCCTTCACATACCCTTGTCTAAATAACTCTTCATTTTTCATATTCCTTGTTTATACCTCAACTCGATCTTCACTGTCTCAGGATGTGAAGCTCCATCAGTGAAGTTCGCTGGTGCCCCAGACTAGACCAGGTCCCTCGTGACATGTACTTTTTCCTCATAGCACCTACCACGTTTGTAATATAGTAAGTTCAATAGCTATTTGCTGAACATATGAATAACTTGATTAACAACTCACTTCCTGACTAGGTATTAAGCTACAAAATGATTGTTAGTTAAATAGTAGTCCAGGATTTGAACCCAGGGATTCATCCCCTCCCTATTCTCTCCCATTACCCAGACTCTATCTTCCCATTCTGCCTTTCTCCACTCCTCTGTTCCTTTGTCCCCAACTTGTCTGGCCAGTGGTCTCCTCACAACAGGCACTACCCGGTCCCACTGGTGGCTCAGTGGGGACTATGCTCAGTTTCATCTAAACACACATTGGCAACTGATCTTTGTCTAGGGAGAGCTTTCCTCATACACAGGAGAGGCATTACCTGCTAATGCTTAAAATGTCAGCATCAGGATATGGTTCCATCCAATAAGAATGGCTGTCTCCATATATCCCTCTCAAAATCCTTATAAGCCTATTGTGGGAAAGGTTAACACTTGCCTTGTCCACACCTCAGAGTCAACATTTTTATGAGTCCATTCTCTTCACCTGGCTCAGAGTGGGCTTAGGCGCAGACGAAAGAAGGAACTGCAATAAAAAGAAATGGAGGAGAAAAAGAAGGCTCTCAACTTGTCCACAGGCTAAACCTGCCTCTCTTTTCCCGTCTATTTTCCCATTTGCCATTAGTGCAGAATGGGTCTTTTAATTTTTAAACCTGTATTATCTGTACATTAATTTGTCCATACCAAACCAATAGCAAATTGTCTGTATGTGTGTCTGTGTACGTGTATTTCTTAAAGTACCTTCATTTATATAGCTTGAATCTATAACAATCATTCAACTCACCCACATGTAAAACTGCTCTCTGATGATTATACTGGTTCCCTTTTCTGGCCATTTAGAGCCTCCATGCATGAAGATAGCCTTCCCCACATTTAAAGTTCTCCATTAGCAAGAACATCATATAAATGGCTTCTCTGATCGCCTAACACTGAAGTACTCTGTAGGCCATTAGTGCATTCTGGTTTAAAAAACTCAAAAAGTGTAAAATGGGAATTTGTGATTTCAATGTGCTCTAATTATCACATGGTCAAATAAAATCCGCGCAATCACTGGAGTAAATACACTGGTATGGAAGTGCAATTTGCACTTATTTGGATACTTATTTACTTTCAAGAGTATCTGGTTTTCGCATTCACCAGATCTGAAAAAGTAAAAAAACAAACACACCCACACACAAAACGGGGAACCATAGCACCTTCTGCATGTATAGAGATTAATTTGCTTTAAAGCAATCAACATTAGTGGGTGGTGTCTTTTTTATTTTAATGAGCTGATATTTTCTCTTCTGTCATTTCATTGACCAGTGAAATAAGAATACTAAATAGAAATCTGAAAAAATGCAACGCTATACTACCATAATGTTTCTGAGTTATAATAATGCACACAACTAAACACTGGAAAACTGAAAAAAATATCACTCCACCGAGGCTGGAATCTGGCTCTCACCTTGACGTTGGGAAAGAAGGAAAGTTTCATTTTTTCTCAGTGCCTTACCTTATGATTCTCTGATCTCTTGGTAGCTCTGTTAGGGAACCCAGTATCTGGAGGGCCATGTGGCCCATGCACGAATTATGTATCTGAGGTTTGCCCAGAAGTATAAGAGGAGGTATTTCAGTCTATCTCCCACTACACTACAGTCCAGGGAGAAACCAGCACCTAGTACAAGTGTGTTTATTTGATGACAAAGAAAAGAAAGAATGTTCCCTTCAGATTTGAAGAGGTGGGTTTTGGGGAACCGCAGGGCTGTTTGTCCTGTATCACTGCACCTGCACTGTTTTGGGGATCAATTCAGTGTTCTGCAAAAGAATGGGAGAGTGTGATGCTGAATGGCACTTAGGGCACAGCTTCCGCTCAAGTGCATTAATTCAGTATTGATGTCACTGCTTTCTAGTAAACTCCAGTTGCCAACTCATCAGACCCCTTGGTAGCATTCAATAAATGCCAGTTAAGCTTAATAAAATGTATCGCTATTTGAAAAGCCAATGGAAGATAACTAAAATAAAGATTACCAATGAAGTGTTTGTTATTGATTAGTTTCTAAGACAATTCTGTTTGGAGAAGCTTAGGTTTGTTTGAAATAAAATTCACCTTTGAATGTCACAGGGAATTTTTTTATACTCTATTTGCAATACTGTGCCACTTTATTACAGAGCAGAATGTGGTATTAGGCAATTTCATTCTTAGGGTCAGGGACAATGATTCATGATCTCTGTGTCCTCAGCACCTAGCACGGTGCCAGGCACAGCATAAATATCCAGTAGCTACACACATACATATATACTTTTATGAGGTGGCACCATAGCATAAAACTGGAACCAGCCCCTGAACACAGACTTGAAGCAAGTGCTTCATATACTTAGCTTTTAAGAATCTTTTAAGTGTAGTGATTCTCAGTGGGGATTGACCTGCAGATAATGTGTAAACTTAAAATGCAGAAGCCTGATTGCCACATAAGAGTGAATCATAGGAAGCACTCAAATATTAAGTATATTTTTTAGTGATTACTGGTCACTTTGCATTTTCTCATTCACTCCTCCCATAACCTAATGAAAGCAGGGCTATCGTGTTACCCATTTGAAAAATGAAAAAAAGTGATGAGGCTAGGAGAAAGTAAATGATTGCCCAAGGGCACACGACTAGCAAGTGATGGAATCAGGAATCAGACCAAAGTCCATTTGTCCTCCTCTTTTCTATTGTCTTACATCTACTTGAGCCATTCAAGCAACATCTCAAGAGCCAGAGCTTAAGCTTGTGGTGGTTTTTTGTTTGTTTGTTTGTTTATTTCATTTCCACAGTGATTCTGATTCATATACCTAGTTGAGTCAGAAATTCAGGGAATGATTTAAATGAGAGAGAGAGAAAGTGATGGGGAGGGAAGAAGGAAGCAAACTGCTCAGGCCATTAGCACAGTTCTCCAAATCTGAGTAAAGTTATGTGAAATAACCCAACCATGTGAATCAAGCAGAAGATATTGGGCCCTCACTTCGCTGCAAATCAAGCGTGCTAACACTTCTGTTGCCAGCGGCTTGCCCTAAACAATCTGTCACCTCATAGCAGAGATGGTCCAGTCATTTATGGTACCATTGCACAGTGCTCACTAAGCCTGATAGATGGGAGTACAAGGACAATGACATGACCTACATGCTATACTAACTTAATACAAAAGGGTAGATGCTATTTTTTAGTTAACATTGCTGATTTTCCCCCACTGAATTTGTAAAGACTTTGAAAAACATTCTAAACTTCAGTGCTATTGCACAATCAAGAAGCAACTACTGTCCCAGTTCCATAACAAATGCAGATCAAATACATTTGAATTGGAAAAGTAAATTTAATTTGCAGGTTTCTGTCTACATCCTCTGCTTCTATTTTCTTTGATAAGATTAGTGAACAAAGTTCAGAGGACTTTTTCAGTCCAAACGTTTTCTCATAATGGCAAATCAATCTGCTCAGGCAAACAGAACATCAAAACGCTAACAATAAGGAGCTATCATTGGAAGCTGATCCGATTTACACATAAATATACCCACTAATGTTTAAATGAAACTTTACAGAGGAACAAAATTGGTGAAAGAATCTTTTTAGTCTTTTAAAGCAGCTACTGCAATAATAACTGCAGAAGTATGTACAAATTGTGCCAACTCTAATCAATCTTGTGTATTTCTTCTGCACTGCTACAAAATACATTTCATAGAAGAGTAAAGCAAGCTCACAGCAGGCAAAATGTAGTAGCTGAATTCAAGCATAGCTAATTTGCTGCTTAGGACAGATGTGATCTACAGAATTCACCAATCCATCCTCATCAGCTCTGACATGGAGCACCAATTCGCAGCGTGTGTTGCTTCTGTGGATTTTATGTTGATGAAATAGGCCTCTTGGATCTAGATGGATATAGGAGATGGTGACAGCATGTGAGCAGAAAGCATACCCTATTTTACAGGCTGGCGTTAAGTATGATAGGAAGGCAATTTGTCATGCCAAGCCTGATGAAGTGGGAGCCAGGAGCAGGTCTCAGACAAAGGTGAGAGCTTACAGAGAGGGCAGGGGCAAGAGACAGGACCATAATATGGAGAACAAGATGGTTGCCTAATATCCATGGATCAAGAAAAAACAGAAGATAAAACCAGGTCTGAGAGATGAAGGAAGCAGAGGAATGGCCCCAAAGGCTTTGTCTTCAGAATATATGTTATGAGCCCAGAACACAAGTCTCTGGAACGGCTTTGCAGGACAAGCACCATCCTCCCTCTAGCTTCTTTCAGAATCCCTATATGAGCACAAAAATGATGAAGAATTTGGAGCTGAACTTCACCCACACCTTTGCCCCAACTAGCAACTAACGCAATCACTTAGCAAAGAGACTGGACATTGGGACAGTTCTACTGAAGGGATAGAGAGATGGACGAGTGTACCAACTTTAACATGTAAAGTCTTTGGCACTGAAAGGCAATGCAGGAGTGGTTAAGAGTGTGGACTATGGAATCATAACGTTCTGGGTTCAAAATCTAATTTTGAATGTTGTTAGTCATATACTGGATAAATTACCTAACCTTATCTGAAAATGGGAGTAATGGTTCTGAATTCTTATGACTGTCATGAGGATTAAATAAATTACTGAATCAAATGAAAGCACTTAGTGAAGTGCCTTCTTCATGGTAAGTACTCATCAAATGTTAGCTGCTTCTATCAACATCACTGTCATCATCACCATCATCATCATCATCATCAAATGATCAGGTTTTTACGTTGACCAAAATAGAGACACTATTACCAAACACACACACACGCACACACACACACACACACACACACACACACACAAAGTAGAACCACAGTGAGTTTTTCCCCAAAATACATGTTATAAAGTTTCTTAATATTAAATATTCTACAAGGCCCCCACGCCCTGCCAAGCAATCTTTCATCCTCACTACACTACTAAAAATACTCTAACCAAGATCACCAACCTCCTTGTTGTGACATTTAGGAGAAAATTTTTATTCTTCCGTGCCAATCTCTCTTGGTAACATACATGTGCTTCTTCTGGGACTGTGTCATTTCCTCACTCTCTCTTCCATACCTGTTTGTAGCAAGTGGAACATACTCCACATTCAATACTTGTGTAGAAGTATTATCTGTCATGTTGTAAAATGAGAGAAGGCACAAAAAGGTAAGGAGGAGACATTAATGAGGCTGAAGAAGATGAATCCAAGAAGAGGTTCGTATATATCCTCAATTCCCAGGCTCCTGTCTTCCTCTGTCACAAACCTTTGGCAAAACCCAAATTTGAGTTAAGTCCAACCCTTTGATGACTCCATGCCTGCTCCCAAGCAGCTTATTTTGGCTAGAAAAACACACAACCATGCTGTCTGTTCTCATTTAAACCGAAGGCCTCATACTCCCAAGTGTGGGCCATCGGTGCTGTCTGCCATCTATTCTCTTGGATAGTTATTTCATAATTTCCCTTTTTTAATTATCCTATGTCTAAACTGATGTCCAAGCTTCTGATTTCAGTGAGGAAATAGAAGCAATTAGAAGAGAAATTCTACATCCTCCCACTACCACATTTACCCAGCATCTGTACAATACAGTCTCGCATCCTTTCTTAATTATTCAAAGACTTTGCCCCGTAATTACTCCCCCTCATGTCTATACCACTGCATCATCCTCATCACATTGCAATAAATCCCATCTTTAAAAAATATAAACCTATTCCTTGACTATGCATTCTCCCTCCTCCAGCCACCACCCTATCCTTCCCTTCCACTTTAGAAAACAACTCCTTGAAAAAGTTGTCCATCCATACTTACTGCTCCAATTCGTCTCCTCCCATTCTCTTTTGAAATGCCCCCCACGCCCTGCCAAGCAATCTTTCATCCCCACCACACTACTAAAAATACTCTAACCAAGATCACCAATCTCCCTGTTGTGGTATCTAGGAGAAAATTTTTACCTTTATATTGTACAACTCTCTGCAGCATTCATAGAGTTGATTACTCCTTCACCCTTGAAACATTTTCTTGGTTTCTAGGATATCTCACTCTCTTGATTTTATATCTATACCCATCAGCCACTCCTTCTCATCTCTATGTTGGCTTCTTCTTCACCTGACTTTTTAATGTTAGAGTAACCCAAAACAGAAAGCTCAGACTTTATCACTTTTCCATCTACACTTCGTTATGATCTCATCCAGTCTCATATCTCTATGGATGGCTTCCAGATTTATATTCTCCATCCCAGTCTTTCCCTTGTACTCCAATCCTGTATATCCAATTACCTATTTGCCACCTGCATCTGCATTCTAATATGCATCTCACCCTTTACTCATCTGAAACTGAAGTCTTCATTTTTTCCTGCAAACTCTCTCGCTTTGCAGTTTTCTCCAACTCAGTAAGTAACGCCACTGAGTGTGCTCAGACCAGAAACCTTGGAGCCATTCTTAACTCCTTTCTCTCTCTCTTTGTCTCTCCCTCTCTCTTATGTGTTGCATTAAATCCTTTCATCTCCATTTTCAAATGATATAACTAATCTGACTACTTTTCATCACCTCTACTATGACCACACTACTTCAAGACACCATCATCTTTTGCCTAGATTTCTATAATAATCTCCAAATTTGCTCCTAGGACACTACCCTTGCTCTGTGACTGACTGTTGTCCACACAGCAACTACAGTGATCATTTTCAAACTGAAGTCAGGTTACATCAATCTCCTGCTCAAAAGTTTCCAGTGGTTTCTTTCTGCCTTTGAAATAATACCCAGATTGTTTCCCCTGATCTTTAAGGTCCTATATGATCTGATCTCTGGTTATTCCTCTGACCTCATTTCCTACCACTCTACTCCATGCCTTCACACGACACTCTAGCTGTGCTGATCTCTTTGTTTCTCTTCTAGCACAACAAGCACACTTCAGATTGACAGCCACTGCATTTAGCCTTTCCTCTGTCTAGAGTGCTCTTCCCTCAGATATCCTCATGGCTGGCTCCACTTCTCTCAGTACTCTCCTCAAATGTCCCCTCTTCAGAAAGGCCTTTCCTAACCATTCTAAAGACCAACCGTAATTATCCCTTCTCTTTCCCCACCTGCAGTGAGTTTATTAATGCCTCCCTCCACCCAAACTTCATGTCCACGTAGAACATCAGAATGTGATCTTATTTAGAAAATAGAGGGTCTTTTCAGAGGTAATCAAATTAAATGAGGTCATGCTGCATTAAAGTGGGCTCTATATCCAATGACTGGAGTCCTTCCAAGAAGAGAGGAGGACATACAGGCACACACAGAGAAGCCCATGTGAAGACAGAGACAGGGATTAGAGTGATGCAGACAAAAGTGAAAAAAACATAAAGGATTACCAGTAACTACCAGAATCTAGGAAAAGTCAAGAAAGGATTCCTGAGAGCTTTGAGAGGGAAGATGGCCCTAATGATGCCTTGACTTCAGATTTCTAATCTCCAGTACCATGAATGAAAAAATTTCCATTGTTTTAAGCCATTCAATTTATGGTAATTTGTTATGGCCATCCTAGGAAATTACTACACCTGTTTCATTTTTCTTCATCGCATTATGGCATTATGGCAATTACATGATAATATAATATAGGTCTATTTGTTTACTGTCTGTCTCCCTCACTAGAATATAAATGTTTGAGGATAATGCTGTATCATGGAGATAAAAGCAGTGCTGGGCACTTATTAGGCACTCAATGAATGTCACCTGAGTGAATGAAAAAAATGAACAAAGAAAAACATGAATTTCTCACTATGAGGCCGGGCGCGGTGGCTCACACTTGTAATCCCAGCACTTTGGGAGGCCGAGGCGGGCGGATCACGAGGTCAGGAGATCGAGACCACGGTGAAACCTCGTCTCTACTAAAAATACAAAAAATTTGCCAGGCGTAGTGGCGGGCGCCTGTAGTCCCAGCTACTCGGGAGGCTGAGGCAGGAGAATGGCGTGAACCTGGGAGGCGGAGCTTGCAGTGAGCCGAGATTGCGCCACTGCGCTCCATCCTGGGCGACAGAGCGAGACTTCGTCTCAAAAAAAAAAAAAAACAGAAAAGAAAAAAAGAATTTCTCACTATGTGTGAAATTCTGTTTTGCATGCTTACAGTGCTCGCTTTCTGTCTCCCTCCCTCTCTCTCTCTCCTCCCCCTCTTACCTTTTGGAGAGAAACCTAATGTCCCAGGAGTCTAGGTTATTAAATGTTGATGTTCCCTTTCCCTGCTTTCCCTTTCTTTTTCTCCTCCTCCTATTTCATTTTATTTCTCTCCAGTCTCATATTCATAACATCTCTGGTATGTACCATGTATGCTATCCAATTAACAAGCTATTATTACATCCATTATCTCATTTGACTCTTCATGTATCGTGCCCCAGTGCTCAGAAACTGGGCTTCCATGTGAGTGATGATGCCTTAGATAGAACC
This sequence comes from Nomascus leucogenys, assembly GCF_006542625.1. Taxonomy (NCBI): domain Eukaryota; kingdom Metazoa; phylum Chordata; class Mammalia; order Primates; family Hylobatidae; genus Nomascus; species Nomascus leucogenys. The sequence goes on from NC_044406.1 coordinate 124,617,197, forward strand.
TGGTCTTGACTAAAGAGTGCCGATGAGTGAGGCCTTTCCAACAGAGAAGTGCCAGCCAGGAAATATGGGAAGTATGCTTGTCAAGCAAAGCTTGATTTAAGACCTGGATCCAATGACAGGAAAGTTTCTTGACTTCCTTCCTTTTTTGCCACTGAGTCTGAGATTATGCCAGAGAATGTGGCAACCCTCAAACACCTATAGAAAGTATCCCAGGGAGGGCCAGGTACAGTGGCTCACGCCTGCAATCCCAGCACTTTGGGAGGCCGAGGCAGGCAGATCACAAGGTCAGGAGATTGAGACCCTCCTGGCCAACATGGTGAAACCCTGTCTCTACTAAAAATACAAAAAATAGCTGGGCGTGGTGGCATGCGCCTGTAGTTCCAGCTACTCGGGAGGCTGAGGCAGGAGAATTGCTTGAACCAGGCAGTCAGAGGTTGCAGTAAGCCAAGATCCCGCCACTGCATTCCAGCCTGGCGACAGAGACTCCTTCTCAAATAAAAAAATAAATAAATAAAAAGGAAAGAAAGAAAGTATCCCAGGGAGAAAGTCCATGGCTTGTATACAGGATCTGCACAGTGCTCAAGAAGCCAGTCAGCCTTTTCAGTCGGGGGGTGCCGAGGTGGGGGACTGGTGTGTTGGCTTGCACATTCTGCATCAGGGTAAGATTTTCAGTTTCTGAGCACTACAGCCATGATACATGAAGGATCAAATGAGATAATGGATGTAACAGTAGCTTGTTAGTTAGCTACCATACATGATACATACCAGAGATGTTGTTATGAATATGACAATGGAGAAAAAGAAAATAAAACAGGAGGAGGAGAAAGAGAAAATGGGGAAGAGGAGAAGGAGTGGAGAAGGTAGAAGAGGGAAAGGAAGGAGAAAATGAGAAGGAAGAGAAATCGTTCATTTAGTTCTACATGTCATTGGTGAATATAACATACAGAAGATTGCAAATGTGACCACTAAACTTTTGATACTCTGGCAGTCGCTCGTTTGGGCACCTTGGACAAGTCCCTTTCCTTGCCTAGGCCCTGGTTTCCCCACCAGTCAATTTGAGGAGTTCACTCCTTAGATGCTTTCCAAGGACCTGCACAACTCTGACCTCTTTAAGTCCATAATCTTTGCATTCGCCCCTTTAGCTCTGTGATCTGGGTCAGTGGAGCCACGAAGCATCAAGGTCAACAGGGACACAGTTTGGGGACTTAGCAGATGTCCTTGAAAACAGGCAAAGATTCCCAGTGCCAAAATTACTTCAGTCCATGAATGGAGCCTTAGCTGCCTTCCCATAGTCCCCAGCTTTATTCCCAGAAAAACATTGGCCCTTGAGGCTTGCTGATGTGTATCTTACTTTACAGTGCTTTTTCCTAAAAAATAAATAGCACAAGCTATCATTTGTTCCTCTGCACAGAATAAAACGGTCCAATGAAATTCAGCCAATTTTAGACATGAATGTCTAAAACACCAAAAGCAATGGCAACAAAAGCCAAAATTAACAAATGGGATCTAATTAAACTAAAGAGCTTCTGCACAGCTAAAGAAACTACCATCAGAGTGAACAGGCAACCTACACAATGGGAGAAAATTTTCGCAACCTACTCATCTGACAAAGGGCTAATATCCAGAATCTACAATGAACTCAAACAAATTTACAAGAAAAAAACAAACAACTCCATCAAAAAGTGGGCAAAGGACATGAACAGACACTTCTCAAAAGAAGACATTTATGCAGCCAAAAGACACATGAAAAAATGCTCATCATCACTGGCCATCAGAGAAATGCAAATCAAAACCACAATGAGATACCATCTCACACCAGTTAGAATGGCCATCATTAAAAAGTCAGGAAACAACAGGTGCTGGAGAGGATGTGGAGAAATAGGAACACTTTTACACTGTTGGTGGGACTGTAAACTAGTTCAACCATTGTGGAAGTCAGTGTGGTGATTCTTCAGGGATCTAGAACTAGAAATACCGTTTGACTCAGCCATCCCATTACTGGGTATATACCCAAAGGACTATAAATCATGCTGCTATAAAGAGACATGCACACGTATGTTTATTGCGGCACTATTCACAATAGCAAAGACTTGGAACCAACCTAAATGTCCAAAGACAATAGACTGGATTAAGAAAATGTGGCACATATACACCATGGAATACTATGCAGCCATAAAAATGATGAGTTCATGTCCTTTGTAGGGACATGGATGGAACTGGAAACCGTCATTCTCAGTAAACTATCGCAAGGACAAAAAACCAAACACCACACGTTCTCACTCACAGGTGGGAATTGAACAGTGAGAACACATGGACACAGGAAGGGGAACATCACACTCCGGGGACTGTTGTGGGGTGGGGGGAGGGGGGAGGGACAGCATTAGGAGATATACCTAATGCTAAATGACGAGTTAATGGGTGCAGCACACCAAAATGGCACATGGATACATATGCAACAAACCTGCATATTGTGCACATGTATCCTAAAACTTAAAGTATAATAATAATAAAAAAAGAAAAAAAAAAGAAATTCAGCCAATTTGTCCTTTAATACTTTTTATTGGCTCTTTAATGATAAATTCAATTGAACACTTTGCCCCAGGCCTAATTCACAGTAACTCTTAATGTAAATGAGACCTCTCCCAATCTCTGCTCCTGGCCTCTTTTGAACTTACATAAATCACACCTCGCTGTCTCAGCCACAGCCACTCTAGTCTTACTTTGGGAAAGAATCCAGAATGACAAGAACCACACTTACAGTTCCACAGAAATTAACTATAGGCAGGTATCCCCAGAGGAAGCCAGCCTAGACTAGAAATGGAGGGGGCACAGTCTACGAACACCATGTTGCTTCCGTACTGTTAAATCTTTCCAAGATAACTGGTGCGGAATCTAAATCCCTTGCCCAAATGTAGGCTCAGAATACTTTACAATTCAAAAAAAGGACCTGTGGTATACTAGGAATAATACTGGATCTAGAACCCAAAAGACCAAAGTAAAATCTTAGCTTTACCACTTACTGTGCTTTGGGCAATTTACGTAATGTCTCTGAGCCTCCTGACTCCCCTCATCTCTAAAATGGAAATAATAACAGTACATAACAAATAACATTGAATAAGGTACCTTTCTCTAAAGCACACAGCACAATGCCTGGCACATATGTGTCCAATAAATATTAGCTATTAGCCACTGATAGTATTAAATGAAATGACGGGTGTGGGTATGCTATGTAAAATAAAAGAGCCACCCAAAGTGTTTGCAAAATAGCTGACTCTAATGTGAGCAACTACATTTTAGCCTTAGTTTCATTATATTGCATCATTATCATCATGAGTAAAGGTCACATATTCAAATTTGTTCAAAGGAAATAATCACAGATACAGGCACAAATTTAGGTGCAAGCTGCAGCATCATTATGATAGCTGACAAATGGAACCTACCTAAATGTCAAAAAAAAGCCTAGTTGAGGAAACTGTAACATCTACATACAATAAACTACTAGGCAGCAATTAAAATGATGCTCTGAAACTATATTTATTGACACAAAAATATGTCTGAAATGTACTGTCCATCAAAAAACAAGATTGGGAAACAGATGTTCTATTTTCTATTTTATAAACCTATCTTGTATTAATTTTAACAATTTTTTACCTTGTAAATAAAATAAGTGTGTACCATATGATCTTACTTTTGCAAATACATAGTATATATGTTAAAATGCAGAGGAAGATTCCCAAAGATATTACAGGAAATGGTGATTATGCCTGGATAACATGAACTGAGTTGACTTTTACTTCTTCTTTGAACTTAGTTGAAAAACTTTCAGGGTTTTGTTTTCAATAATTTGTTTATAACAATGAACTTGTCTCTGTTCAATATCATGACAGATAGCATTCCTAGCCCTTAGTCTCTAAGTCTCTCAAAGTAGCCAAAACTTGGTTTCAGAGGCTGACATGCTGGTTTCAGGGAGATTTGAGCTTCCCAGTAAGCACAGGCAGGCACCTACCTACTGCCCCCCAAACATACTGTGTCAGAGAAATAAAGGCAAAATATAAATTTTAAAAATTATGCCATTCAGGAAGAAACAGCAAAAGGAGGAGTGATTACTTAAATGGGTATGAAGTTTCCTTTTGGTGTGATGAAAGTATCTGGGAACTAGATAGAGCAGATGGTTGAACAACATTGTGAATGTATTAAATACCACTGAATTGCACATTTAGAAATAGTTAACACTATTTTATTATATATTGCAAAATAGCTAGAGGAGTTGAAATGTTCCCAATGCAATAAAATAATAAATGCTTGAGATGATGGATACCACAAGTACTCTGATTTGATCATTAACACACTACATGCTTATATCAAAATCACATGTGCCCCATTAATAATGTACAAGTATTATGTATCCATAATAATTAGAAATTTAAAAATGGAAAAAATGTGTTTATTGTGTGCTGCGTGAATTTCACTTTAACAAAAATATAAAAATTAAGTCACCAACTAAGTGCAGGTAACTTGATTATTCATGTGAAAATTTTTGCCTCTTTAGTTTTTGTGTGGCCAACATGTAAACACCTGCACAACTAGATCAAAATTTTAACAGAAGCCTTTTCACTTTGTTGTGGAGAGATGTATATTATTAACCAATATGCAGATCTCATCACGTTGTTATCATAGTCATAGAACGTCAGAACTGAAAAACAGCTCAGCCAGTTCATTTTAAAGAATAAGAAACTGGCTAGGCACGGTGGCTCACGCCTGTAATCCCAGCACTTTGGGAAGCCAAGGAGGGTGGATTACCTGAAGTCGGGAGTTCGAGACCAGCCTGACCAACATGGAAAAACCCCGTCTCTAGTAAAAATACAAAAGTAGCCGGGCGTAGTCGTGCACACCTGTAATCCCAGCTACTCAGGAAGCTGAGGCAGGAGAATGGCTTGAACCCGGGAGGCAGAGGTTGCAGTGAGCCAAGATCATGCCATTGCATTCCAGCCTGGGCAACAAGAGTGAAAACTCCGTCAAAAAAAAACAAAAAAAAAGAATAAGAAATTTAGGTGAGAGAACAAAAAGCTTAAATAAATAAGTTTAAAAAAAAAAAACAGATTTAGAAGTCAAGTGTCCCTGTTCAGCATTCTTTCCACCATAATCTACAGCTAGTCTTTTCTTCATTTATTTTTCTGGGCCTCTTTAAGAATTATTTTTTAAATACATATTTACTCTTTGATCAGATTCTCTGCCTTCATGCCATTTTCCAGAATTTGCTTTGTGAACCCAAAATCTTTTGATAAACTGTACATAGGCCATGTGTTTTGATGGTTATATTGAGCAAAGTCATCCTTATTTGATATAGTTATTTCAGTTGTGAGAAGCAGGTGATAGGTTTTGGATTGACTCAGTAATGCTTCACACCTTCTCGGCCCTACCACTTTATTCCTGGGAAAGCTGAAGATCTGGGTTTTATCTGGGTCTCAAAAGCACTATCATTAACATAGCAGTTTGTGTGTCTGTGCCCCTTACACTGCCCTGATTCCAAAACCCAGCTAGATTGTTTATTTGCTGGACAAAAACATATTTCCATCAACAGCCAAGAAAATCATACCTTACTTGATCTTTGTATAGATTAATTTCCGAGAAGGCCTATGATCACGTGGCTCTCAAATTTGTCTCCATAGTTGAACAGTACAGTTGCCAGTGATCTCCTATTTAGAGTCAGAGGAGCATTGACATGAGGGAGGCAGCAAGGACCTTCTGGAACACCTTGTTAAGTTTCATGTCATTAATTTTCAGTTTTGCAACACATCCATGCGGCCATTTGGAGTCTGACCTGAAGTATGTTATTCCTGCAAAATGGCAGGTTTTCGAAGACATGCTGGGCAGCTATGACATTGTCAGGAGTTCTGATACATTTGGAGTGAATGATCTGATTTGAATCTGTATCCCAGCCTCTGGGGGTTTACCCATTGCACATCTCAGCAGTGAAACCCTATACAGTGATTCAAAATCACTTCCTAAGCTTTAGAACAAACAAGATTAAGGAGTTCAGTTTGTTTCTTGCCTATCAGAGAATGGTTGATGACTTGGTAAGTAATAACTTCAGCAGGAAAGAAAGGAGAAAGAATTCTATTTGTTAACATATCCCAATCTGTGCAAATAATCAATTTTGAACCAAGGCCAATTTTATGGTAGGGCTTCTGATGCAAGGGAACAAGAGTTTTCCCAGGCAGATTCAACAAAGTCAGCTACAGTTGGATTCACTCAGCATTACTTGCAAGAAAAAAAAAAAAAAACTCAAAACAAATGACCATTGACCCTAAATTTGGCCACTATACACAGATAGATGTAGACCAAACTTCGAAAGGACTGCCAATGATATGTCCCCTCTCACAATCTCCAATTCAGGGATAAAACGAGAAGGTTGACTGCTGTGATTTTCCACATTTTTTTTTCCCACAGTGACACACAAGCAAGGAACACACTCCATCGAGGAGGCTACGGTCTGAATGTTTGCATCCCCACAAAACTCATATGTTGAAATCCTAGCCTCGAAGTTGATGGCTTTTGGGAAGTTATTAGGTCATGAGGTTGGAGGCCTCATGAACAGGATTAATGTCCTTATAAAAGAGGCCACAGATAACTCCCCCAATCCTTCCACCATGTGAGGACACAGTGAGAAGGCATCATCTATGAGCCAGAAAGTGGGCCCTCAGCAGACATTAAATCTTCCATTTCCTTGATCTTGGACTTTTCAGCCTCTGGAACAGTGAGAAATAAATTTCTGTTATTTCTAAACCACTCAATGTACGGTATTTTGTTATAGCAGCCCAAATGGACTAAGACAGGTGGTTACCCAGATTATGATAAATCATGTGTGCATGTGTGTGTGCACGCATGTGTGTTGGGGAGAAAGTGGGAGGAAGCAAGGCAATGAGGCAGCTGAGGACAGGTGGCTGAAGCACTCCAGGTAAATCATGGCATACAGGAAATCAGGTGGCTCATAGACTCTAATTTATTTCAAAAGGTAAATCAAAGTTGGAAACTCCTGGACTGCATACATACTAAAGTCTTTTGCACTGTTTAAAATAACTGGCTTGAATAAAAAATACTATTATCCTTATGAGATTTTTAAGTATCATAACTTTCTTGTGGCCACATTTATGTGGTACCCGACTGGACTCTAATGAAGGGGTGAAAACTATGCTTCAGATGTCATGTTTATGCCCATGTCAGCCTCCACATGATTAACTTCATTCAGTGGTTATGGGCTGATATAAAGGATGGATTTTAGAGACAGAAGACCTGGACTCAATTTTTTTTATCTCCCATTGAGTAGCTTTATATGCCTCAGTTTCTTCATCTCAACTGAAATCCTGGAGCAACTATCTGAAATTTCCTCAATTTCTCTATGGTTTGCTCTCATCACCTATAAAATGAAGACAATAATAGTACTTCTCTCCTAGGCTTGTTAAGGATTTAAAGAAAAGATACTTGTAGAGCTCTTCAAGTTGCCTATGGCAGAGAAAATGCTCAATAAGTGTCACTGATAGGTAATAGTAACATCATCTTCGTGACCATCATTATTATTATTATTGATTGGATCTACCTCTGTCACCCAGGCTGGAATGCAATGGTGCAATCATAACTCACTGCGGCCTTGAACTCTTCTCCTCAAGCAATCCTCCCACCTCAGCCACCCAAGTAACTGAGACTACAGGTGTAAGCCCCTGCACCTGGCTTTTAACATTATTATTAAGGTGCTTCTCATAGCTCTCAGGATACAGTAGGCACTTAAATTTGGCTTTTGAATGAATTTATTAAGTTCCTATACCATAAAAATGCACATAAAACTACTACTAATAATAATAATAAGCTACATTTTTGAGCTATGATGTGTCAAGCACCATGACCACAGTAGCTGTTTTAACATAAAGTAACTTACTTAACCCTAACAGTGCATCTGCAAAATAAGTTTCCAGTAGAGATTCCCATAGATCAAGAACCTGACATCACTAGTCACACAGCACTAGTAAATCACAAAGTCAGGATTTGAACTCAGGTCTGTCTTACTGGAAAGTGACTATTAATAATGATAACAAAAATAGCAAAGACTCATGGAGTGCTTAGTACATAACAGGCATTAATACCTGTTATGTAGTAAGCAATACCCAATGTGTTTTTTTCAAACTCTTATTTTAAATTCACGGGTACATTTCAGGTTTGTTACATAGGTAAACTTGTGTCATGGGGGTTTGTTGTAGAGATTATTTCATCACCCAGGTAGTAAGCTTAATACCAATTAGTTATTAATATTTTCCTGATCCTCTCCCTCCTCCCACCCTCTGCCCTCCGATAGGCTCCAGTGTGTGCTGTTAAACGTGCATTGAGACTGCATCTAAGGCCCAGTGTGGTGGCTCACACCTGTAATCCCAACACTTTGGGAAGGTTAAGGTGGGGCAGATCACTTGAGCTCAGGAATTCGAGACCAGTCTTGGCAACATGGCAAAACCCCATCTCTACAAAAAATACAAAAATTAGCTGGGTGTGCTAGTGCACGCCTGCAGTCCCAGCAGGCTTGGGGAACTGAGGCAGCAGGATTGCTTGAGCCTGGGAGGTTGAGGCTTCAGTGAGCCATGTTCATGTCACTGTACTCCAGCCCGGGTGAAAGAGTGAGATCCTGTCTCAAAAAAAAAAAAAAGACTGTGTACAGTGGATTCTTGGTTTCCAGGGTTATAAATTAGAAAGGCACTGGAAATATTGAGAGAACTGGGGTGTCAAGATGCAAAAACAGCAGAGGCTATCTCTCGGTCTCTTTCTTTGTCTAAAGAAGGAAGCAAAGGTAACAAAAGCCCATGCTGCAGAGGAACAATTTGGGATCTAAGTAGAGCACAAACAAACACAAACCCTTCTTGGAAAGTTGGGTCAGAATCCTAGAACTAGCCAAGGCCTTGAAAAGCAAACTTTGCAAACCCCCTGATTTGTAGTCCAGAAACCTGAAGTCCTGAGAAGGGGAACAATGCAGTTTATCATCTCCCACAGGATCTCAAAGTATTTGCAAGCTTTGGAGCCTGGTAGTTAAGGCCACTACAATATTTATCATGGGCTCTGTAGGGCCCAGAGGCAAAATGTGACAATCATGCATCTGGCACAGGTCCTGGCCCTCAAGGAGCTTACTGTCCACTGAGAGAGACAAATAAGTCATGAGCACATGAATTTAAGCCAGGAGAGAAGTTCAATCACACAGACTATGTGAGTTCTGAGGAAGTAAATCCCTTTCATTTGGGGTTAGGGTGTCAAAAGAAGCTTAGTAAAATAGATGATACTGAAAAAAGACAAGTAAAATCACAAGCAGGAGAAATACATTTAGGTAAACTGCTATATATCAGAGGCAGAAAACTTCAGGGTGTGTTCAGCAAGAGGTAAGGGGTCTAGTTTTGCTGGAAATGAGCACACATGAAGGAGAACAGAGGGGCATAGGCTGCTCAGTTTATTGGAAAGCCTATGGACAAGAAGCTAGGGAGGGGAGATTCTGTTCCTTAGCTGTTGTAGTCTGAGTACAGGACGAAGCTGATAGAACTGAGCCTTAGAAAGAGGTACCTGGCACCACTTTATGTTAAATGCTGGAAAGAGAAGAGGCCAGAGAAGGAAGGCATGGGAAGTTGAAGAACAGCTAAGAGGCTATTTGTTGCAATATACAGACAAGAGGTATCGAGTGCCTGCCTAAATGAAATAGAGAAATGCCCTGGGAAGAGGAAAGGAGGGGAGGCTGCCAGCTACACTTTTGCTTCTCTTCCATTAAGGCTATGCTTAATTGCTGAGTGGCACCCAGGTGACCTGAAGCAATACCTAGTCCCAACTCACATGTATCTTATTCCTTGGATACTTTTGCTCCCTAAAAGGATGTGGCTCGCCAAATAGCTTCTGATTATTCAGTCCTTCTATTCTGGCCTGCATTTGGTCAAACTCTGGCATAATTCAGCACCTTTTAACATTCTCAAATCTTAAATTTTATGATCTCATCAACACATTCCTACTGATTGCTTTCTTTCTTGTCAGAGAAAAGTATCGAAGTGGGTTGCACAGGCAGAAGCCAGCCAGTTCAAACAACAGCCCTTACTGTGATCACATCAACAATTGCATCTCATTGTCTGTGACCACTGCTTTTCTGGGTCTTAGCTTCTAGTTGGAGCTTCTTGCTGCACCAATCCTCAAACAACAAAAGGCATCTGCCTCTCAGGATCGGCGCTACTTGGCAATTTGATATGTGCATTCAGAAACTAGCAATTACCAACTGAAACGCTTCAAAAGTAGCTGGGAGGCAAAGGGCAGGAGATCCCTGATTAATTCTCCACCATGTTCTTAGACATTCCAAGAAACCCAAAAGCCCCACAAGAGAAACTAGTCCTTGGCACTGCATGTTTATGTTTGACCTACTCAGAACAATCTGCACTATCCTCCCAACATTCAGTGAAGATATCTGCTAAAAATAAACTAGGGGGATTTGACTTTCTCCACTAAGATAAGTTACTGATCTTAGGGTAAGGCAATAATATTCAGTAAAGCCACGTCTGTACCAATAGAACACATCTCAAATCTTACTACAACAAAGTCTGTTTAACAACTTTCACAAAGACTAAAAATGGAACCACCACAAGCAAGCAAAAGAGCTTGGAGCATTCAACAGGGAAAAGAATAATAAAGAAGGAGGCATCAGCCTTGCAGTGATGAGCACTGGGGCATGCTACAAATAGCTGTGGAGCACTATTTACCAGAACCAATGGCGAGCAAAATCATCCCTATGAAAAGAGATGTAAAATTAATCAGTTGGTCAGCTTTCTGCAACACACCAGGTGGAAGGTATGGTTCTAGGAGAGTGGGGATAGTTGTCACAATCACATCCCAGCTTTCGCAGCCATGTGATTTCTTGCCTTCAAATTTATCCCATCCTGATCCTAATTTACTACCCTGCCTGTGCATGCAAATTTCAGACAGCTCCTCCTTGGAAGCTGCTTTCAGAGCTGGTCATACATACTTTGAAACATCTGCTATTGCGAGAAGAACCAAGGGTCAGTGGAGAAGCAAGTGACAGATGGAACTGACTCAAGAAAAAGAGATAAGCTCAAACCTCCCACCAGAGAGCTGAAAACTTCCAGAGATAGTGAAGTGGGCTCTAAACTTACTTTAGGATTTGGTCATCTATTATTCTGGATGTTAAAGGAAGGTGTGATCCCAGAATCTACACTGGGGTATTACTTTTACAAACTGCTCTTCTTGGGCAGGACTACTAATGGCCTCAGTCTACTGGGGATGCTAGTGGTTCCAGCCTGCTGGATTTCCGCGGAGCCAAGATGCACATGTTGGGTAGCACTCAGGACGCTGGGCTTAGGGAACACATACAAGAGTACAACAGTATCTCTGCTGTCACAACACCCCCATATAACTGGATTTTATTATTTTCTGAGCCCTCCAATAGCGAACAAGTGTAATGCTACTATTCAGAGAACTGAATACATCACGTCCAAGTGCTTTGGCAGACATTACTTTATTAGATTCTCCCAACATTTCATGGTCAGGGTTTTTATCTCTATCAACAGATGAAGGATCTGAGACTGGGAGCAATGAAATGACTTGACCAAAGTCACTTTGCTTGGTAGAGGACTCCGGGGATAGCACCTCAGCCTACTACAGAAATGTGAATGAAGAAAAGACTAGCAAATCTGATATGCCTTTCAGATACCACATTGTCATACAGGCCGTCTCTAGTGCCTGTTTGTTTTTTTAGATTAATATCCCAAGAGAGGATTCCTTTCTTAAAAATGTGGCAGGACCCAGAAAACTAGGATTTTGAACTGAGTTACTCTGCATCTTATGAACATGGTAAACAGAGCTATATATCTCTGTTAATGGTGCTGCATGAAGAATTCTCATGTAGTTCTAAAGTTCAGTGAAGAAAACTATACAAACTGTATGTACACAATGCAAAACCATTGTTTTAAAACCTACATGAATTAGAAACAGAGTTTGGAATGGACTTCAAGGAACTAGAGCTAATGGAGATACTGGCTGTGGAAAAGCTGAGGTTCAGCACACTTAGGAGCCATATCCAGGTGAGAGGAGTTGCATACAGTTGAGGGCTGCATAGTGGCAAGGGCAAGGCCATACAGAGATAATAGGAGTCATGTTTAATAAGAGTCAGAAGAGGAGAGGGCTGACCTCACCAACAAACCCCTATATGTACAAATCATGGTAGGGAGCCAAAAATCAATTACAAAATGTGTTTTCAGTCTTTAAGGCACTTAAGGACTAACTGAAAATAAAGAACATATTCCATAGAAAAGATAACTGATAAAAAGGGTAGTCTAAACTGAGGGCCAAATAAAGTTTCCCAACCTGGGACGTTCCATCAGAAGTCCTGAGTCTTGGTGCAGGCTTGACTCCCACTCTGCTATGTGACTCTGGATGAGACACTCCTCCTTTCTGGTCTTTAGCTTTTTATCTACACAATGACGGGTCTGGACCACATGATCTGTAAGACTACTGCTGTGACAGCCCTAAATGGCGCTGCCAATTGGTGGAGTAAGGGAAGAAAAAATGTGCTCTCCTAGCCAGCAGAGCTCTGTCTTGAAACAGCAAAGTACAAATTGCCCCCAAATATATGCAGTCACCAAACATTCATGCCCTCTGGCTGGCCTCCTGAGCAATCTCCTGAAGATACCTTTGTTCCCAGCTTCCTTTGAGATAGTTGTCTGCCTCTTCTTTAATTGAGGAAGCTGTTGTTTCCAACAGCTGGATGTTGGTGTGCTCAGGCTTCAGGAAGATCCTACAGATGGGGTTGGAACTACCTGACAAAGCAGAGACTTGTTTCTGAAAAAAAGTTCCAGATCCTTTCAAAACCCAGAAGCCCTCGCTCAGGGAGCAGAGTAAGATGCTGTAGGGACAAGAAGCAGCCAAAGGAATTGCACACATCACACATTCTTGCCTCATTCCAGCAGCTTCAGAGATCAGTCAGCAGAGATGAGGTCACTTTTGGCCACTAAAATAAATACCTGAAAAACTGACTGTGGAACAGTGTGGAGCCGGGCAGAGGTTACTCACATAACAGGTGTTTGACAAATAGCTGAGGTCTTGAGATGAGATCATAGAGAAGAGATAGCTTGGGTAATAGAAGAATAGTCTACCAGACTTCACTTTGAATCTCAACTCTGCCATTTACAGGCTGAGTGGCCTCGCCTTAATTGTTCTACCTATCTGAATCTCAGTTTTCTCATCTTTAAAATTGGAGATGATAATGGAACCCAGCTCTTTGATTTGGTGTGAAGATTACACGTGACTTGGCACAATACTTGGAATACAGTAGATACTAAATAAAGAATAACAACCATATGTACCCACCACTTTCTGCATCTTTGTTCTCCCTTAGGGATGTTCCTTTTCCATGTCTTGTCTGTATATCTGCTCTCAGGAAAAGATCTAGGAAAGCTACCATTTGTTAGGTAACAGGGAAAACTGTGAGGGGTAGGGTGCAATGCCAGGGAGGGCCTCCTCTGCTTTCCAAGACCAGTTAGCATTTTTAACAAGAAAGAAACACATTAAGAAAAATTAGTGGAGTTCAAATAGTGGATTTTCAGACTTCAGCCAGTTGGTGAAGGGGGAATTTTGGGGGGTAAGGACATCTTCACATTATTCCAGTATGAATACCTGTTCAATTCCACTTTAATCCATTCCAATTGAATTGAACAGATTCTGAGTAGTCCCCTGCTAAGTGTTTAGAATGTAGGCATGAAAAAGACAAGGATTTGCCTTCAAGAGGCTCACAACCTACTAGTTTGCAGTCATGTAAGCAACTCATTAAAATAAAACAACACAATACTTGCTATGAAAAAGTCTGAGGGAATGTGTGCTGGAAACACAGGAGAATGAGTTATCTATTCCATTTGGGGGAAACTGGGGGAATTCATGGATCAGGTAGAATTTGCAATGAGCCTTGAGAAGCAATGAGTATTTCAAAGCATAAAGATATAGGAAAGGGTGGTCAAAATGGTGAGAAGGGTATAAACAAAGGTACCAGGTTATGAAAGTTAAGAATACATCAAGAGAAGTACACTAGTTTTGTGTGGCTGGAACTCAAAATAATAACTAGAAAAATTGTGTTTTTTAAATGGAAAGCTAGGCTGGAGCTAGATCATAAAGGGGACTGAAAGTCCTCCTATGATTTGTAAGTAAGGAAGATAATTATATGACTAATAACATGTTTAATAACATTGATTTAGCAATTATGTGGACTTTGAAATAAAAGGGAGTAATACAAGAAGCAGAGGCACAAATAAACAATATTGAGAATTAAAAGGGCCATAACTATAGATGTAGCAGATAATAAAAAAGATCAGTCAATGTTATGAGTAACTTTACACCCATAAATTTAACAATTTCAATAAGATATCGACATTACTAGAAAAATACAAATTTTAAAATTGACTCAAGAACATTCTTATAAGCACTAAATGTTTTTAAACTTCCCATTAAGCAAACATCAGTCAAGTTTTACTAAATATTAAAGAAACAGATAATTCCAATCTTATACAAACTCTTCCAGAGAAAACAAGACAAGAATATTTCCCAACTCACTTTATGGAGCTATTCTCACCTTGTCACCCCAAAATAGACAATAATATGAGAAAGGAAAAATATATACTAGCATAACTTGTGATCATAAATACAAAAATACTAAATAAAATATTAAGAAATGAAATCCAGCAATGTATAGAAAACAAAATAAATCATGACCAACTCAGATTAAATCCAGGAATTTAAGTTTATTTTAACTTTAAAAGTTCTATGAATGTAAAGTGCCATATTGCTTTAAAGCAGGGGCGTCCAGTCTTTTGGCTTTCCTGGGCCACATTGAAAGAAGAAGAATTGTCTTGGGACACACATAAAATACACTAAGACTAATGACTGCTGATGACCTAAAAAAAATCACAAAAAAAATCTCGTGTTTTAAGGAAGTTTACTAATTTGTGTAAAACCTCAGCATCCTACAATATACCCAGGTAACAAACCTACACATGTACTTCCTGAATTTAAAGGAAAAGGTGGCAAAAAAAAAAGGATTAAAGGAGAGAGAACAATAAATAAATTACATTATATGATCATCTCCAAAGACGCAGAAGATGCATTTGATAAAAGTCAACATCCATTCACAGAGTAAAATATTGTAGTATTCCATTTAAAAGTCTAGAAGAAAAGAAGAATGTCTACCACTCTGATTCAACATTGGACTACAGGTCTTAACCAGTGCAGTAAGGCAAAACAATGGAGTAAATGGCATAGGGATCGGAAAGGAAGAAATAAAAGTGTCATTATTTGTAGATGATATCATTGATTATATAGAATAAAAGAATGTTACAAATTATTAGAATTTTATTAAGAGAATTTAACAAGGTTGCCAGAACCAGGCTTTTAAATACAGGTAACACTCTATTTCTCAAGTTATATGGTAAATACATGGGACTTCATTTTATTTTTTCATTATAATTATTTTTAATCTTCATGGATGTGTTATATGCACTTTTTGAATGCATCTTTCACCATAAACATTAGAAACACACACACACACAAAAAAAGTTTGGAGGCAGAAAGATCAGTGTTATGCTCTCCTATTTCAGGCGAGGGAGAAAAGGGTGTGAAACAGATCAGTGACAGTGAGGATGGGCCAGGTGAGGGCTCTTAGAAGAAGCCCATGACCCCCACCTCTGAGCTCAGAGGGGGATGGAGAGAGTGAGAGGGATCTGAATAGGGTAGCACATCTGTTATTTTTTTGACTTTTTAATAATAGTCATTCTGACTGGTGAGATTTCTCAAAGAACTAAAAATCGAACTACCATTTGACCCAGTAATCCCCCTACTGGGTATATACCCAAGGGAAAATAAATAATTCTACCAAAAAGACATATGCACTTGTATATTTCTCACAGCACTATTCATAATAGTAAAGACATGGAATCAATCTAGATGCCCTTCAATGGTGGATTGGTACATATATATCATGTATATATTGGTACATATACACCATGGAATACTACACAACCATAAAAAGAAATGAAATCATGCCCTTTGTAGCAACATGGATGCAGCTGGAGGCCATCATCGTAAGCAAATTAATGTTCAAACAGAAAACCAATACTGCATGTTGTCACTTGTAAGTGGAAGCTAAACGCTGGGTACGCAGAAACACAGAGATGGGAACAATAGGCACTGGAGACTCCAAAAGGAAGGAAGGAAGGGAGAGGGACAAGGATTGAAAAATTACCTATTAAGTACTATGTTCACTATTTGGGTGATGGGTTCAATAGAACCCCAAACCTCAGCATCATGCAATATACCCATGTAACAAACCTGCACATGTACCCATTGAATCTAAAATTTAAAAAGAAAAGAATGAACAGCAAAAATAAACAAAAATAAGGCAGGACAGAGCCACTCTTCACCTATCTAGCAATGAGGACTCCCCTGAGTTAGCAACCTTTGCCACAGAGTGTCACTGCTGACAGCCTGCTCCCTCTGTACCCCGGCTAGGAGAAAATGGGAGCCGATCCCTTACGGCCCCCATGGCTACAAATGGTGGTCTCATCTCACCTTGGTTCGCTTCCTCTGGCCACTCCCTGCCTATGGACACACCCATCTTAGCCATGGCCTAAAATAACGAAGCCAAATGAATCAAACAAATATGCATTTACTGGGTCTGACTAACCTAGCCTCACATAGAATAAAAGTTAGAAATAACAACCTAATTATAAGAACAGAACTTACTTAAATTATCTATTAAAAGCATGGCAACCTGTCGAGTTGCTATCCACAACTGGTTCTGTCTGAGGCTTGTGGCTGCAGAGAATAGTGGTGGAGAGGTTTCTATCTCAAAAAAAAAAAAAAAAAAAAAAGAAAGAAAGAAAAGAAAAGAAAAAACAAAAACTCTACTTGCTAAGCCTCAATACTGGCTGGACAGTTGTTAGAGTACTGACGAATGTAGGTAGGATCAATGGTTGTCCTTTTGCTTCATGCAGGACCAATGACCAGGCCCTGGTCACAAGGTACTTCAACTTTCTGCCCTTGAGCCTTTATGTTACTGTCCTCTCCCCTGTCCTTGTCTCTGGTTCTCACCTATGAATTGAAAGAAAAGAGAACCAATCCAAGGGTATATCAAAGTCTGCTCCAAAGAACTGTGGCTGAGGCGGGGAGGAGGAAGGAAAACTCTGAATTCTCCATCAACATCTCAAGCACAGCAGCTACAATTTGACCTGTTTGAAACACTAAACTTTACATAAGATTTCAGAGAGAATTTTTTTTTAATTACTGTTAGAAGAAAACAAAGCAAAACAAACCTTAAAAGTTGTGAAAACTGCTACATTAGTAGACTTCTGGTCATAAAAATGGCGATTTATTTTTAGAATAGTTAAGTCCAGAACCATAGCCTGAAATACTGGTGGCAGCAACTGAGAGGCACAATTGAAAGTCATCAGGGCCCACCCACAACCCCAAGAATAATGCAATGGCCATGTGGGTCATCCTTCCCATTACTGAGGAAAGCAAACACACACACACACACACACACACACACACACACACACACACACACACATAAACACATGTTCAGTAACCGCCAGGGAGGCAAAATAACTTCTTTGGGGCTGGAACTCATTGTAATAGCATGGCAACAGAAAGATTAGGTATGAGCTGGACTTTGCAGAGCACATGGCCCCAGCTTGGAACATTGCTTTACTATGTACAATAGGCCACAAACCAAGGACACACGAGCACATTAAGGAGGTGAGGTAAAGCTATCAAATATGTACCGCAGGAAGAAGATGTTAGCACTTAAAAGTGAGAGGAATGGAGAGATGTTGGGAGAGAGAGAGGAGGGAAGGATAGAGAAAGGGAAAGAGAGAGGGAAGGAGAAGAGTAGAGATGATAATAGGCAGATATTAACAAGAATGAGAGGCTCTGTGCAGCACTGACTATAAACAACACTAGGAATTTGATCTGAAGCCCAAACCCCAAAAGATGATCAACTCAGGGAAAGGCAGACTACCAACTGAAAAAAAAACTTATGTTTAAAGGACCATGATGAGAATTCTTCAGTGGAGCTACAATACAACGAAAACGATAAAAAGCTTTTTTCCTTTGAAAAATGTGAAAACCTGTAAATGATAGGATTCCTCCACTAGCCAAGAAAGGTGAAAAGCTTTGTAATAATTACCACTTTCTTGAAAAGTAAAAGCTCAGAAGCCAAGCATCACATTCAAGAAGACATCACAGCATTCCCAGGGCCTCGGTTCAGGGATGCGATCTCTTGTATTCTAACAGGGAAAGCGGGATCACTAACCTTTTGTGGTCCCGTAGGTGGTTTTCTATGTGGTCTACCTTCCATGGCCCAAGTATAAGAATGGATATACTATTAATATCATCCATTATCTACTCTTCTCCTGTGATACCATGAATGAAGAAAGGCAGTTGCTATGGCTTAGCATCTCAAAAAGACACAAAAAATCAAGCAAGAAGAGCAATCATTTGTAAGGGTGAGATGCTCTGAATTTGTCCAGTACTCAAATATGACTCATGCCCATTTAAATTGAACAAGTTCATCAGGACTGAAAAAACTTTTGCTGCTAAACCATTAATGCACTGGACTCAGAGACCCAATTCTGACTTCTGCTGAGAAGCTGCTATTAGTACCAAAGGCCATACTCTCCTCAAAGCCATTCTGGCAAAAAGCCAATAGTCTACTATCCCTCCACAGATTATTAATATTGTGGTTTTGTTAGAAATCAATAAATCTACTTTTTAATCATCCTTGAAGCCAACAGCTACTGAATAGTCTGCTGCAAATACCTAAAAACCTGTGTGATTTATTTTACTGCTATTCCAACTACAGCATTTGTTTTAAACACATTTTGTTGTTTGTGGTTTATAATCAGACTTGGTATTATACTTTTATATGTGAAACAGAGTTGCAATTTTGAAAAAGAATATTCGTCGGATTGGGTATTATTTTGCATTTCACAAAAACTAAAAGAACTATCATACTTGGAAAATAAAAATTTGAATTTGAGGAAGTATAAAATCTTTATAATAAATATTAAATATATCTGCAATTAAACAAATAAATAAAGGCCTCAATCTATCCCCTTTAACACTGTAGTAAGTGAAAATACAGATTTTTAAATCAGGACATCATCGAATTGTATAATGTCCTTGCCTTTCCCTTTGATAAATATAAACATATTACAAAGCCACACGGCCATTTCAATATTATGCAACTATTTGTTTCCTTCTAACAGCTGTCCCAATGGTGGTTAAGACCAGTGTCTACACTCTTTCTTAGAGAATTTGAGTCGATGTGGAGGACTGGGCTGGGAGAATGGCTCCACAAGAAAACTTGAGTGTCTTTCTCTCTCTCCTTCTCTTTGCCTCTCTCCTTTGTGCTTGGCTAACCTCACCTATCCTTTAAGGTCTAGCACCAGCCTTCCTTCATCTAAGAAGTTGTCATGACTTTTTTCAAATTGCTATGACATTTATAATCCCCACCACAATACAGTATCTTATAGTTCTTCTAGTTGTTTGTGTATGTGTATCTTCTCCTCCCTATTGTTTTATAGCATGATAATTATTATAAAACAGCCTGCTAAGGCCCCAACATACACAAATATCATGGTAAGGAAAATAAATTTGTGCTTAGAGATAGAAGTTTTAATTTTAACATCCCTGCTTTATTGCTTACTATGAACGTGGCTCTGGAAAAAATACCAAACTTGTATGAACCTTAATTTCCTCATCTGCAAAATGAGAATGATGTTGGGTGATGACAAAGGAGGAAGAGGAAGAGAAGGGACAGGACGAGCAAAAAAAAAAGTCATTGTCAGCCCAGCATTGTGGAAATTACACTTTGGCATCAGATAGACCTAAGCTCTATTACTTAGTTGCTGAGACACCAAATATAAATTATTTAGGATCTCTGAGTCTGTTTCTTCTTTGATGAAACTGGAATAACAGCTCCTACCCTGATGTCTTTTCTTGTTAACAAAGGCAAGGATGTGGTAAAAGACCCGGCACATAACAATGCCTAGGACAAATGATAGGGATTACTGTTATACTAATGATCATGATAATAAGTCATACTTGATCCCTGGCCTCAAGAGGTTCCCAGTCCACCAAAGAAAATGAGATAGAAAAGCATCCCCATCTCATTGTGCAGCCCCAGATGCTGACGGCCCATTTGGCCATACAGACGGCGAGAGCCTTAGGGGATGAAAGGGAAGGGAGAGCTAGCTGAAGGCTGCAGCAACATGGAAAGGCTCCATGGACAAGCGGGGTTTAGAAGAGCCTGATTTAGTCAGCCATAAAACAGAAAGGCATTTCAAGGAGGAGAAACAGAGTCTAGACAAGACAATGAGAAACATATTTGAAGAATGATGCCTAGATCCATGTAAACATAAGAGAGAGTTTGTGTTGAGGATGTTGGGAGATAAGGCAGGGTAAGGACAAGAGCTCAGTAAAGCACAGTTCCCTTGCCATTCCTTCCCCAGTATAAGTGCTCACTCCATGCCTTGCACTTCCCCACAATAAAATCCAAACTCAAAAGTTTAAACAGTGTCCTAGAGGCAATGAGAAACCGGTGATGATTTCTGATTGGAGGGAAGACATAATGAGAGCTGTACTTTCAGAAAATTAATCTGAGAGTGCTGTGCAGAGTCTAGTTAAGAGGCTGGTTAGTTCATAATGTCCAAAAGATGGAAACAACCCAAATGTCCATCAACTTATGGCTGGATAAACAAAATACAGCATGTCCATACAATGGAATATTATTCAGTCACCAAACGGAATGAGGTACTGATACATGCTACAGGCGAGAATTAAAAACAGTACTAAGGCTAAGTGAAAGAAGCCAATCACAAAAGGACATATATTATAAGTCCACCTATGAAAGTCCAGAATAAGCAAATTCATTCAAACAGAAAGCAGATTAGCAGTTGCTTAGGGCTGGTGGGGAGGGAAGGCACAGTGAACAGGGATAGTGGCATGATAGCTGAAGGGTTTGGGCTTCTTTTTTGACATGTTAATATTCTAAAACTGACTGTGGTAATGGTGGCAAAATTCTGTGAATATACTAAAACCATTGAATTGTATGCCTTAAATGGGTGAATTGTATGGTACTATATGTGAATTATATCTCAATATAGTTGTTTTTAAAAGAAACAGTTAAGAGCTACTGCAGTTATCCAAGTGTGAATTACTGTAGGCCTGAGACTGAGAATTGAATAACATGGGAGAGGGAGAAGTGAGAACACATTCTCAGCCCTAGACTGAAAGGAAGATGGAGATAATGTCTGCTTTAGAAAGGCAGGCTCCTTGTGCCTTCTAGAACCTTAAACAGGGATGAAAGCATGGCAGAGTGGTAAACAGCAGACTTTATTATCACCCAGCATGAGCTTCAGATCTGCCTCAGCCACTAAGTAACAGTGACCTGGAACAAGTCATTGAGCCTCTTTGAGCCTCAAGTTTCTCATCTGCAAGATGGCGGAAATGGTAGTATCTCATAGAGTTGTTGTAAGAATTGGATGATAAAAATGTATTAATGTTGGGTAAAGTGCCTGACACACAGGAGGTCTTCAATAAATGTTAGCCATAATGATCATCATTATCATTATTCATAAATACTTTTGAACAAACATGGACAATAATAGAGAGGGTGAAGCTTTAAATTCAGAGGAGCAGTCTGTAGGGCCTGGTATTTGATGAAACCTAGGCTGGGACTTCTTGTCATTGTCATTGGCATACATATTAGCTGATGGGACTTCACTGCCCAAAATACCTTTTAAGCTGGGTTTCCAAGCAGAAGAGTGAAACTTAATAGCCAGTCTATCAGTAAGAAATACCCTCAGAGAAATGTGGCCTTTGGCTACCCAAAGGTAACCAGGAATATTGGGCAGCACTGGATTACTCTGCCTTTACTCAGGCTTGGCCATTTCCTGCCTGCCAGATAAAAAGAGAATACATATCCCAAAGCAGTCATAAACACACTGTCTTAGTCTGTTCAGGCTGCTATAACATAGTACCATAGACTAAGTGGCTTACAAACACCATAAATGTATTTCGCACAATTCTGGAGGCTTGAAGACGAAGATCAGGGTACCAGCATGATCAGATTCTGGTGAGGGCCCTCTTTTAGGTTGAAAACAGACAACTACCCCTTGTATCCTCACAGGGAGGAAAGACAGGGAGCTAGCTCTCTGCTCTATTCCTATAAGGGCATTAAATCCCATTCATGAGGGCTCAATCCGCATGACTCAATCACCTCCCAAATGCCTCACTTCCTAATGATTTCACATTGAGGGTTAGATTTTAACATATGAATTTGTAGGGGAGACAAACATTCAGTCAAACTCCACTCCTTTTATAGAGAAAGTTTGTCAACCCCTAATTTAAGTTATATTGAGCCTGCAACTGTGTCCTTTATAATTTTCCATTTCTTTCAAGTTTTTTTTTTTTCATTTTAATGTCGTTATTCTTCTTCACTGTATTTTACCAAGACCATTGCTAATACCAACATTGTTTTTCAGTAGGACATAGGATCGATTCCCTGTCTGGCCAACTCTCACCTCAGGTATAAAGAGTGGCAGAACTCAGGGCTGCTGGATGCTTTGAAAGATAAGGCCTGTTTACAATTCATTCCCTACCCTCAATGGCCATGCTCCAATTGACATCTATAGACCATGAGGTGCTGTGTGTAGTAGACACAATGTGGTATGGAGGAACAGGTGCTGAGTGGGAACCCAGGCCTTTCCACTAACTTTTTTTAATAACTCAGGGAATTTTTTTTTTCTTTCTAGACCACAGAGTCCTCTTCTGGTTGCAAACTAAGATTCTTTATGTTCTCGTCTGACCTCATGATGCAGGCTCCAAATTCTATAGAATATAAACTACCAGAATCTACCTTCATGCTCACGAACTCCTATCCTGAAGTCAGGCAGGCCTGGATGTAAACCATCACACTGGTATTTGGCCTGCTCTCAAACATCAGATACATGACTTAACCTCTTAAAGACATAGTTTCTTCATCTGTTAAATAGTGAGGATCCAATAAGATGAGGCATATAAAGCAACTAGCACAGGTTGGGACACATAGTAAGCAAACAATAAACAAGTAATTATCAGCACTATTACTAAATATTCACTATTTATTTAGTAGATATCTAAATGACATCATCATCTTTTTAGAATACATTATGTTACACTACAATACTTTAGAATGCATTCCTGGCTGGCATGACTAGAAAAAATTACATAAAAGAACCTAAACTTTTAGAATTGATAAATAGAAGAGATTACAATAGGACTTTTTCTCTTACCAAATAATTCATCACAGGTTTCCTGCAAAAAGTAAACTTCCCTCAAGAAAAAATTATTCAATTCTTTAAGATCACTTCCATTGTGTAAAAACATATGGTATGCTTGATACAGATTGTGGAGAGGCATTTGGTTGACTTCTGTTGGCAATAGCAGCATTCCAGAGATAGAGTGACACTGCATGGGAATGCTAATCCTGTACATTTGCAAACTGAGGCTAAAGCAAATCTGTGCTTCTAATGCAAAATCTCTGAGTAGCCATCCTAAGATGAGTCCCTCCCATGTACATGACAGGCATCTTCCAGCTGACAGAGCACATTCCACACACAGAGGCGCCCTTAAGCCTCCTGGCAACTCCACAGAGGCAGTCAAGATTGATTATGCTCATTTGTCAAATGACTCAACAGAGCCACAGAAAAGTTGGGTGACTTACCCAAGGCCATCTAGCTGGGCAGCCATAGAGTTGGTGTTTAAAGTTCAGTGTTACTCTTCTCACTATACCTTCTGCATAGTTTTGTTGCATTCCAATGTCATGAATTTCTGAAGAAAAGTTGGGCTTTGCTTGCAGGAGCCCAGAGTTTTGCAATTTCCTGCTGACTATGGTCTTACTGACCCTGCATTTATAAATTTTTAGTGCTGGATAGAGTACCAGCCTTCACAGATGGAATGGGAGCACAGAAAAATGGA
This sequence comes from Nomascus leucogenys, assembly GCF_006542625.1. Taxonomy (NCBI): domain Eukaryota; kingdom Metazoa; phylum Chordata; class Mammalia; order Primates; family Hylobatidae; genus Nomascus; species Nomascus leucogenys. The sequence goes on from NC_044406.1 coordinate 124,641,275, forward strand.
TTTGGGCCTCCGAGATGTTTATCCTCATTATTGTTTCTGGTAGCTGATTTAAATATTTTAATGAATCATTTTATTGTGCTTAAGCTCAGAGAATACGTGAGCAAAGACAGTGACTTCTAAGATCTAGTTAGGATTCCAAATTTACTGATGAAAATACTACATAAAGTTCAAATGTAGCTTTGACATTCTTTACAAAGGGGTTTTAAACTCTTCATAGCCAAGTGTGTAAGAGTCTAGATTTGCCTATGCAACCAGTGCCAGGAAGGCCAGAGAGGAGACCAAGAAGACTCTAAGAAACTAGGGGGAAGAAAGCAAGAGTGCCTGAGCAGCATCTCTGCAAGGGCCACTATCACCCCCACTGAACAGATGAGGAAAGCGAGCCTCAGGATATCTCCAGAAGGCTTCAGAAGCTTGTAATTATCCTTTGTGCCAAAGCTATGCTATTTTTTTATTGTTATTCCACTTTTAATATGTATGAGACCCTGGGGATATAAAAGTGATTAAGACACAGTCCTGTCCTTAAGGAGTACACAATAAAGTAGGGAGGAGGGGTGTGAGCAAGTAAATTGACAAGTATGATAAAGTGTGATGAAGAGTGGCAACATGCTAGGCACTATTATAAGAGGCACCTGGCCCCTGGTAATAATGCTTATAGAATAAGTTAATGCCTAAAATTATGGTTGTGAGAGGAGAAGCATATTGTGACTTGCTCCTTTAAGATGGCTTTCCCTGAAACAAAAGCAACTGGTTATTTATCATGAATACACTACATGCAAGAAACCTTTTAAATAGCCCAGGCAACAAAATGAAGTAGACCCCACAGATGGAAAGTAATCAGAAAGCCTTAAGTCATTGATAAAATATGCTGATCCTGAAATATTTATCCTTTATTGCTGAAAAGAGAAGGATCAGGTTATGAAAGCTGGCCTCTCAGGCCATCTGCCAGGGCTAAGTGAATATTGTGAAGAACAGTTCAAAATAAACATTTATGGAAGTAACTGAAGAATGAGAGAAATATGGAGGAAAGGAGGGAAAGGAGAGAGGGAGGAAAGGGAGAGAAGAAGATGCAAGAGGGATGACTTTGATCCCTCTTGTTCTGTGGATTATGAGACTAGTTCATGAACGGATATTCAGACCCCCAAAATATAAAATATTAACTGACAGAAAGATATTGAACAGAAGGAAAAGATGATGGTGATGATCACAATGATGAGAAGGAAGAGGAGAGGAGAGGCAGCAGTGGCGGTAGTGATGATTTTATTGGATATCTAGTATTACTTCAATTAATTCATGAAAATACTTAGTGAAGCAGCAAAAGCAAAAAAAAAAAAAAAAAAAAAAAATGTGGATTCAAGTCTTGGCTCTGCCACTCCCTAGCTGTCCATATCAGGCTTCAGTTTTCTCACCTTTAAAATGAAATAATCCTATCCTACCCACCAGGAAGACTGTGAAGACCAAATGAGATGACGGAAGTGAAGAGCCCCGGTAAACTCTAAAAAGTACCATTCAGAAGTTAGTTATCATTTTTCATAATTGTATTTCCAATGATGGAACACTGTTTGTCTTTGACATAATGCAGTTTTCAAGTCCCTTATGAGTTATAGATCTCAGTAAGGTACGGATTTCTTGTTGTTTCCACATCAAATAAGACACAGAAACCTATGTAAGAAAATATATTCCAAAGGTCAACAGTCCCAAATTTAGAGGGTCCAGATCACTGGAAGTTCTGAGCAATGGACAGTCTTATAAATGCCTTAGTCAGGCATCTGATGCGACCCTAGTGTCTCGAAACCCCAGCTCTGCCCGGGCAGCTGACATAGAAGAGTGCTGTGTCTGATTGACTGGCAGGCAGAGGCACAGAGGAAAAAACGTAAAAGACTCAGCTATAAGAAGATACCAATTAAGGCCATGGTCAACATTTTACTTTACCATTCTTACAAAAGTCATACAAGCCCATGATAGAAAAATCTCAGAATATACACGAGAAAATAAAATCAACTAAAATATGTCATAGCTGTACTACCTATAACCATGGTTAATACCCTCTAGTGTGTATTCGAAGTTCTCATTCTGTGTTGTATGCATGGATTTTTTTATATTTTGTCTGTTTTTTTTTTAATTTTAACTTTTATTTTAAGTTCTGGGGTACATGAGCAGGATGTGTAGGTTTGTTACATACGTAAATGTGTGCCATGGTGGTTTGCTGCACCTATCAACCCATCACCAAGGTATTAAGCCCAGCATGCACTAGCTATTTTTCCTAATGCTCTCCCTCCCCCAACCCCACCCCCCAACAGGCCCCACTGTGTGTTGTTCCCCTCCCTGTGTCCATGTGTTCTCATTGTTCAGCTCCCACTTACAAGTGAGAACATGAGACATTTGGTTTTCTGTTCCTGTGCTAGTTTGCTGAGGATAATGTTTTCCAGCTCCACCCATGTCCCTGTAAAGGACATGATCTCGTTCCTTTTTATGGCTGCAAAGTACACATGGATTTTTAAAACAGCAATGACATATAGTTATCTTTTTTAAAGAGTGAGAATATTTTATCACAAAAATACGCTAGTTTTATAAAATAAAAAGTATTAAATAATGAATGCAAGGAAGAACCAGGACAATATGGTGAGGGTACCACTATAAAGTTTTCTACTTTGTATTCTCTTGACAGGTATTAAAACCTGTTCCTGTGGTATCTGTCCTTGCTCTGGGAGATGCGACCAACTCATTAGTGTTTATTAACAACTAACTCAGCAACAAAAAATGCTCTCAGATGTCAACACATGTCACATGTGGAGTAAGCACTTTATTACCAACAAAGGGGATGAGAATCACAAAATGTATGCCAAAGTATCTGCAGTATGTTTTTGGATGATGACGAAAATGAAAAAGAAGACATGGCAGGAGAAAAGGAAGGGAAGACAAATGCATGCCCTAGATGTCATTCTCTTTGAGAAAACTAGGGCTTTCTCAGCTATTAAGAGCATGGGCTTAAAGTCAGGCAGACACGATTTGGCATTTGAGCTCAGCCACTCACCAGTGGAGCGACCACAGACCAGCCATCACTTTTTTCTGAGCACCCATTTCTTCGCATCTGAAACAGTAGTGAATAATGACCAAAACTTCTTCACCTGGCTGTTGAGAGGCTCAAGTGAAACAATGCATGTTAAATGCATAGAACAGAGCCTGGCACATAATTAGAGAACCGTAACAGTAGCTCTTCTTTAGGCTGCCCTATACAAATCAACCTAAGGAGCCCTTAGGGATATAAACTGGAAAGAATTTAGAGATCACTGAGTCCAAGCCCTTCATTTCTCAAAGGAAGACCCAGCCTCGAAGAGGAAAAGATCATTTACCAATGGCACACACCTATTTTCAATTAATTCACCAAGTACTTACTGAGCATCTGGGCAAAACACTGCTAGATGGAATAAAATGTGTCTCATAGAAGAAGATGCTTACAATCTGTGCAGGTTACTTAATTTCTCTGTGCCTCAGTTTCCTCATCTAAAAAATGGGAGCAATTTTGTAGACCACTGCCTGGAACGTAGTAAGCTATATATGTATTTTTGTTTTCATGTAAATATATTTATATTTCAAATATTTATGTATTTTATATTTGTATACTATAAATAGATGTGTACATGCATTTTATATACATATAATGTATATATAAATGTATATAAAATGTATATATATAAAATATAAAAAGATATATATATATCTTTCATTTTTATATGCTGATATGGTTTGGCTGTGTCCCCACCCAAATCTCATCTGGAATTGTACTCCAATAATTCCCACGTGTTGTGGGAGGGACCCGGTGGAAGATAATTGAATCATGGGGGCGGTTTCCCCCATACTGCTCTTGTGGTAGTAAATAAGTCTCATGAGATGTGATGGTTTTATAAGCGGTTTCCACTTTGCTTCTCCCTCATGCTCTCCTGCTGCCATGCAAGAAGTGCCTTTTGCCTTCTGCCATGATTGTGAGGCCTCCCCAGCCACGTGGAACTGCGAGTTCATTAAACCTATTTTTCTTCCCAGTCCCCGGGTATGTCTTTACCAGCAGCATGAAAATGGACTAATACATGTGCCTATATATTTTATAAACTAGAGTAAGGCAAAGATTATCTTCCCACATCTCCAGCTGTTTAGCTTTTTACTCCTGGTAAGCAAAGTTGTGGAGACATGGTGTATTCACAGCAATATTTGAGCATCCAGTGACTTATTTTTCAGGTGTTGGGAGACAATTGCAGTAGCAGTGGTGGTGGCCTCTTCCCCTTGGACTGCGGCATCAGCTATGTGTCCTGAAATCTAGCGTTCCAGTGGTGGCTTCCCAATTCCCCACCTTTCTGCATGTAAAAGCAGTTGCAGCTCCCTTTGGAGGGCCAGTTTTGTGGTGGTGGTCTACGTTTCATTCCTGGAGACACAGCCTAAAGCCCTCACTTCCACCCACCCCATAGATTTTGTAAGTACCTAATTAACAGCACTAAAATACCTATTTTAGCTTATGTTACCTACAGATGAATGTTGACTGCTACAGATGGCTAAGATCTCAAAAGGCAGAGATAGAGTGGAGGGAGGGTAAATGCATCCCAGCTGGTGGGAACAGCCAGATCAGGTATACGCAGCATACTTTCAGGCGACCATGAGGAGAAGCGGCCTCTGGCCAATCACAGCACGTCTGGCAAAGGTATTCAATAGGGACAGATGCACCAAAATGAACTTCATGATCATGTTATCAGACATGGAAGAGGACGGGATATAATTGCATACCACCCCAATGAGGCAAAGCTGGGAGATCCTCAGTAGCATCACAACTCCTAAGAGTTCTTTTTTAGAACTGGAGAAAGAAAATCTGGAGATATATAGTTATGGCATCATACTCTAAAGATGAAGATGTTTTTAGCAGTAAGGATAAAGATAGAACCGAGGCTGCCTAATACTGAATAACTTTATTGCTTCTAAACAGAAATTTTTGATTAAAGCCTATCAATATTAACTCTTTTTTATAGGATTCCAATATTTCTGCCAAGACAGTTCTGTTGCAGTGCCACAGAAAATGTCCCCAATGAAACTGTTTCAGTTTATGAATGCTATCTATTTCTAGAAAAAACACACGCTGCTGCTTCTCATAAACGGGGAAAGTTTACATAAGAGAAACAAAACATAACACCCAAAATGAACAGTACATTTAAAATAAAATGCTTCTGTACTGCCGGAAAATGAGCACAACGAATAGCTAATATATTTTCCCTATTCTAAATTCCTTATACATGAAGCATTTTTTTATTCCTTAGTTTTTACCTAATAGATTAAAACTTAATCATTAAATTGCTGGATGAACAACCTCCTCCCCCAGCCTGTGCTGTTTCTATGTGGAAAAATAAAACATGTGGGTAGTGATGTGGCAGAAACATTGCAAAGTTTTATTCCATGACCATTTAGTAGTAGAAATGGTCATAAATTCTAAGACCAATAAAAACCAGGGCCATATTTATTTGATACCAAAAAGAAAATCAATCACTTTCCTATTTTACAAAGACAGAAAAAGCATAATCTTTAAAGTCAAACAAACATGGGATTGAGTCCTGGCTCCCACACTTACTATGTACATGATCCTGGGCAAGTCTCTCAATCTTTCTGAGTCCTTATTTCCTCATCTGTAAAATGGGCGTTATGATACACTTACTTCACAGGGCGGTTGTGAGATGAAGTAAAATAATATTTGTAAAACTCTTAGCACAATGCACAACATATAGTAGGCTCTCCATAATTATTAACCATCAAGTTACCATGCTTTTTTTGTAATAACAACATTGAGATACCATTCATATACTATACAATTCACTCATTTAAAATATGCAATTCAATGATTTTTCATATTAAATAAAAAAATCACAGTTGGGCAACCATCACCACAGTCTAACCTTAAGATATTATTGTCTCCCAGAAACAAAACCTTGCACCCATTAGCAGTCCTTTTTAATCCCCATAAAATGTTGCCAAGACCTTAGGCCCTGGAGCCAGTCACAACTGGGCTCAAATCCAAGCTCTACAACTTACTAGCTACATAACCCTTGGCAAGTTGCTTCACTTTACCAGCTCTCAGTTTCTGCACTGTAAGAGGGAGATGATAATAATACCTGCCTTATAGGCCAGTTGTAAGAATCCAGTGAGACGATGTATACACAGTACTGGCTAATGTCTGGCCCATGGGGAGCACCAGAAAAATGGCAAGCATCTTCACTGCTATCCTCCTCTTCATACATTCTGCTTATTTTCCTCTTCCTTTTCTTTACCTGTGTTTCACATCATCCCATTAGAATGCATCTCCAGGACCTGGAACAGTGCCTCATACATAGTAAGCATAATATTTATTTAGTGAATTAATTACTTGATTATGTAGTGGGTGTGTGTATGTGTGTGTGTGTGTGTGTGTGTGTGTTTTCATTTGGACCAGGTTCTATTCCAGAAAATAAAATTAAAGTGGCTTCTTGAGTAGTGCTAAGACACTAAGTCATGAAAACAAAAGGGTAAATCTTCACATCTAATGCCAACTGAAGGCTGTGTCTATCAACAGTGCTCCAAATTATCAAAATCCCTGTCTAGATTCAGCCAGAGACCTAGTGGGATTCAATCACATTCAAGAGCTCCAGATCAACCCATCATCTCTCTCTCCACCAGCCCTTCTCATATTCTTCAAGTGTATGGACCTACACCTGCCAGGTTCTCCAACAGCTCCAAGAAGGTTCTTACTAAAGGCTCACAAGGCTAGTAGATTGTGAAGCCATGACTTAAAAACAGGCCACCTGACACCAAAGCCTATGACCTCTTGGCTACAGCACATTCCCGCCTTGCTAGAATTATTAATGTGTCTTCAGGAATTAAAAAGAAAAGTATACTCCCTCTTTGTGTATTCTTCAATGGTAGCAGGTAACACAAAGATAGAAAAACACTACTAAAAAATAATCATTCAATATTCAATCACAGATGTTGTTATTTCAAACCAGGTTGGGGGTGGATTATACTTGGCTTATCATTTAAAATATGTGGTTAAATTTTAACAAATCACCTCTTTACCCTTTAGTAAAAGTCCGTTCACAATTCCTTATACATGATGAGAATACATTTTAAGTGCTGAATAAGTGGTAGCATGATAGAATAGAAAGAGCACTGGAGTGGGAGGCAGATGGTGAGGCCACTAAATGCTTGACTTGGCCAAGTGCCTGTTGCCACTCTGAATCTCTACTTCCTCTTCCGGAAAATGAGGAAGACTGAAAGAAGGATGACTAAGCGCCCTTCTGGCTCCAATATTCTCAGATTCTCCAGTGTCTCTAGGCAAAGCAAAAGTGTCTCTAGGCAAAGCAAAAGCGACTTCGGATTCTCTTAACACCCACTTAATTTAAATAATTAATGTCTTTACAGCCTTGGATGGCAAGTCATCAAGTGACTTCATCATGAGCTACTCTGAGTAAAACAGAGAGCTCAGGTCTCCTTCTAAGCCTCAGGGCCTGGTTAACTGGAAGCTGGCTTGCTAAAGGGAATGGGAAAACTCATGCTCATGAGAAAATGCCCTTTGTTTAGAATGATTTGCCTTGGAGGGTCTGAGTTATTTTGCCTTAAAGTAAGCAAGCTCCATTATGCAAAAAAGAGAACTGGTTCTGCTTTTGAGAATACAATTACCTAAAATCTAGATGTACAAAATACATGAATCAGGAGGCAACTGTTCAAACACACGGATAGACTCAAATCCTGGCTCTGACAAGTAAACACTAGGTATGTAAACTAGGTAGGCCAGTTGTGTTCAACAATTGGACATTTACTGAGCATTGACTATATGCCAGGTTCCGGGTCAGGGGATAGGACTATCAAACTCAGTACAATCAGCAGCTGCCCATGAAGATCTCACTGGCTTGTGAGTGGAAGAAACACTTAAACAGGAAGCTTTCCTGGAGGAGATAATACACGGGCAAGGCATTGGACTTATCCAACTTCTCTGAGCCTGTTTCCTCATCTGTTCAACGAGGAAAAAGAAGTCTGCCTCATAGGACTGATATGAGAGTTCAGTGAGGACATCAGTGAAGAAACTGAGCACAATAAAAATCCATAATGATAGTTCGTGCTCATGATGTTTTCTCAATATTATATAAATGATGACTTAACTAATCTATTTATTTTTATGTTGATTATTTCTTGTCTGTCTGCCTCACTAGAATGCTTTACATCAGGAAAGAGATCTTTATTTTGTTCTAAATATATATCCCCAAAACCTATAACAGTGCTTTACTTATACTCAATGCTTATTAGACAGTTCTAGAAGAAAGAAGAAAGTATAGAAAACTTTGAGATTTTTAGAATACATAAAATACAATTTAAGATAAAAGTGTATGTATTATACAAATACATTTTCATGTTAAGTCTCTGAGCTCTCCCTTTCAATCATAAGTCCTTCTTTTATGAAAACCTGGGGTTGACAGGAGAAGTAAGGTAGTGGTATGTCAACCTGAAAACTCAACTGGAAGTGTCACAGCCATCTCAAAATTAATGTGTCCTAAATGGAACTCTTGCCGTTCCTCCAAACCCATTCCTCCCAGCCTTCCCCATCTCAGTAAATGTTACCGTGCAGTTCTACTCTTTACATCCTTCCAGTCTGTTTCAAATCTGCTAGTTGATTATCCAACATCCATACCTGCCTCCTTTCTTACTAACAAAGCTCCCATTTTATTCGGTGTGACTACATATCTGGCTAAAAGATAGCATGTCCCAGCCTCTTTTGTAACTGATATGTAAAAGACAATCACTAGGTGAGGCTTCCAAGGATTGCTCTTCAAAAGGACTGAATTATATGGTAAGCAAGCCATTTTGCGTCCCCATCACCATCCTCCTCCTTCCTGACTGGAAGGCCAGGAGGCATCTTGGACCAAAAAGTGACTTTAAGGATGAGAGCCCCATTCTAACTCTGGAAAACAGAAAGCCAGAAGGAGCCTGTGTCCTGATATTCTGGAAGTACCATATCTACCCTGGAATGCTCACCTCCAGATGTCTTTCACTTGAAGGAAACATATTTAAGCTACTACTTCGAAAGATTTCTGTTATCTAGAGTTGAATGACTTTCTGATACAAACGCTCAGGTCAAATATTTATTTTCTTCATAACATTTCTCAACAGCTTTCAATAATTGTTCATTTTTTTCAGTGTTCTATTGTTTCATTGTTGGTCTTCTCAACTAGAAACGTGAACTCCATGACTACAGAGACTGTAGGTTTGGTTCACCATCTTGTAGCATGTGCCTGGCACATAATAGAAGCTTAATAAATATTTTCACATGAGTGATTCAAATATCTTGGATAATACCTGATATATAATGGGTACACCAGGCCACTCCCGTTTTTGGAATCATGAAGGGCTCTTTAGCTCAATGAGTAAATACATAGATCTCCAGGATCACTTCTGTGAATACAGCGCAACAAATTTTATTGAGCACCTACTAGGTGCCAGGCCCTATGCAGGAGACTAAAGGGAAGTGTTCCCAAACGTTCAGTTCAAGCATGTCATACAAAACCTATGTATTGATTTCAATAGAAAATTAACAAAAGCAACCCGACCCTTATTGTGGGCTACTTTTAAATCTTACCAAGAAATATACAATGAGTGATCATTGCTAATTTTCATTAAAAATGTATAAATTCCAACATAGTGGGATGTACATTTTATGACATCAGGTTTAGTATTCTTAATTTATTGTGCTCATTTCTGGCATACTTTATTTCCATTGGTATTTTTCCTTCTAAGTCAAAAAGAAATGCAGGAGCGAATATTTCTAATTTATCCCAAAGACCAACTTGTTTTGGGTAATTAACATATTACAGACTATAATAATTCTATTATAGCTTTGTCTTTTCTAGTAGTTGAATTCTTCCCATGAATATTGTTTTGGCATTTTTTGAATCTTGAGAAAGAATATGAATATTAATATGAAAAAAGCAAATATCCCTTCTCATTGCAAACCTAAAAGCTCATTTTAATTGTCTTTCCATGGAAACACTCTGGAAGTTGTGCTGAAGGTTGAATCCTGCTCCTTCAAGTTGGTGAAGAAAAGAAAAAGGAGAGCGGGGGGGGGGGGGGAAATCTATTTAGCACTGTGTCATGTTCACCAGAAAAAGAGAAAAGAACACCAGGGGGAATATTAGTGAGCAAAGGAAAGGCCAAATTGAAGAACATACAGCAGGAGGGAGAACGGTACAGGGTGACCATGTTCCCATCTCCGCCATAGCAACCACCTGATTACTGATGACTATACTTCCCTGGGGACTGCTAACAAGAAAGTAAAGCAGCCCATTTGGCTTTCTAAGATGTGCTGTGCTACCAACTTAAACATTAAAAATATCAGTCACAGTATGACATGAGGAATAGCCAAGCTATGAATACTACTGAAGGGAAGCATATAACAATATTATCAACTACCATTAACTGAGAACTTAAGATGTGCCAGACACTGTGCTAAAGGCCTCTTAGTAGTAATCACTCAAGTAAAAAAAAAGAAGGCACCAGAGACCACTTAACCCAATGGTTCTCAACTGGGGGTAATTTTGTACCCCCCCCCAACAGAAAACATATGGGCAATATCTGGAGGCATTTTTATTTGTCACAACTGGAAAGGGAGGTGCTACTGGTGTAGAGTTGGTAGAGGCCAGGATTACTGCTAACCATCTTACAATGCACATGATGGTCCTACACAGCAAAAAAAAATTAACAAATCCAAAATATCAGCAGTTCAGAAATCTCAATTAAGCTCTATACTTTATGGTACAGAGGAGATCAAGGTCCAGAGACGTGTGTCTTATCCAAGGTCATTCTTATCTATCTGTCATCTATATATTGGACCTATCTTTTTATCTATCTATCCATCCATGCATGCAGGCATCTATTGGGCTTAGCTTAAAATTTTACTTAAAGGGTCCTGCTACATTAAAAGTGTGAAAATCACTGCTCCAGTCCCCAGGTATTCTCAGAGGAACTGATGCAGGCATTCCTTCCATTTTCCAAGAAACCCACTACTATCCAGAAATACATATAACACTCTAAGTTAATTCCTGTTACTATCATTAGTTTTAAATGAGAAGCACAGCTATCTAAACAAGAGAGGAGATCATCCACCTCGCCAACCCACTCCCCACATACACATTACATCTCACAGATGCCTGGGGTAATACCTCCCTGTTGCTCAGGACTCATACAATGAGTCCCCTGTCCTTCCTCAATCACTACCCACTTGTTTGCTCAATGAAGGATCCTCTTTCATGCTTCCTCACATATTCTATCCTCTTCATATTATCTCCTTGGTACAAGGCACTAAGCTGGGGCTAGGCGTAGGGGATAAGGAGATCTCAAGAACAAGGCACAGTCCAAGTCCACTAGGGACTCCAAGGCTGGTAGGGGATGGAGTGGGTAATGAATGATTTTTCCACCAGGTATGCTGTGATAAGAATCTCTGCAGTTCGCACAGTCCTATAGGGGAACACAGGAGAAGAGGAGTACATATGGCAGCTGAAATGATGAGAGAACACTTCATAGAAAAGGTAGCAGGCATTCTCCATGGCCAAAAGCAAGTAGCAGATTGCCCCTTTATAGAAATGTACATACAGATTCTCCTCTACTTACAATGGGGTTACAGCCCAATAAAGTCAACATAAGTCAAAAATATTGTAAGTCAGTGCTTTTTCAAGTTATAATATTTTCAACTTACTATAGGTTTATCCAGACGTAACCTCATCATAAGTTAAGGAGCTTACTAAATGCGTATTGCTTTCACACCACTATAAAAGTTGAAAAATTGTAAGTCAAACCATCATAAGTTAGGAGCTCTCTGAATTAGGAAATCAGGAGACTCCACAAAAGAGGAAACAGACAGAAAAGGAGGCCCCAGATCCATCCTAGTTTTACAGCTTTTGACATTTAAACAAAACAACAGAACCTTACTGTAACCCCCTATATGCCTTCTACTCAATGGTTTGTAAACTATCACTAGAGAAATAAAAAAATAAATTCCCTACCTTGGAATCCAATGCCCTTCACTCCCTACCTTAAGCCAAATCTCCCTCCTCAGAAACCTGCTAAAGGATACAAACTGGTCTGTTCATCACCACCAGAACTCCCTGAGAGCTTTTCACCTTCCTGCCTTTGCCAGTATCTAAACCTCGCCCTCTCAGCTTTGGGAGGCTAGGCCAGGAGAATCACTTAAGGCTACAAGTTCAAAACCAGCCTGGGCAACATATGGAGACCCCCGCCTCTACAAAAATAAGAAATAAAAAATAGCTAGGTGTGCTGGCTCATGCCTGTAATCCCGGTGCTGTGGGAGGCCAAGTCAGGAGGATCCCCTGAGGCCAGAAGTTCAAGACTACCCTGGGCAACATAGAGACCCCATCTTTACAAAACATAGAGACCACCAACACAAAACCCCACCTCTACAAAAAATAAAAATAAAAAATTAGCTGAGCATGCTGGCGTGCACCTGTAGTCCTAGCTACTCTGGAGGCAGAGGTGGGAGGAGCTCAGAGGTTCAAGGTTGTAGTGAGCTATGATTGTGCCACTGCACTCCCATCTGGACAACAGAGCGAGACTCTGTCTTTAATTAATTAATGAATTAAACCTCTCCTCCCAAGTCCTTATTTACCCAAATCCTTATTTACCTTTCGCACTGGGAGCTTGCAGTCCGCCAATAATAATGAGAGTTACTCCTTGTATTCATTGCAACTGTGAGGCTTAGTAGTAATTGGTGAATAACATCTTCATTTCCTGAGTACTAACCATGTGCCAGGCACTATTCTAGGCCCTTTGTCTGTATTACCTTACATAATCCTCCCAAGGATGTGCTGTCATCCTCTCCATTTTGTAGTCAGAGAAAGAGGCACAGAGAAGTGACATAAGTTGTCCAAGGTCACTCAGCTAACAAGTGACTGAGCCAGTATTCAAACTTAGTTCTTGTAGGCTCATGGCTAAGCTGCTTTCCATCATGCTATGCAAGGTTCCTAGGGCCTGCCTGCTCTGTGATGCCTCTCTTGAGTTCCCAGCTCTCTGAGCTCCCTTGTTTCTCTGAACTCTGAAACACACAGGGTCTGCAACTCTTGTGGTCCATGTTACCTTTGTTAATGATATAAATTAATAGTAATTACAGCAGACTTTAAATTGTCCTTCCATAAAGCAGACACTCTTTTAATTGCTTAACATAGATTAACTTATTTAATCCTGGCAACATCCTTATTATTATCATCATCCCCATTTTACAGTTGAGGCAAGTGGAGCACAAAGAGGTGAAGGCACTTGACAAAGGTCCCACAACTAGTGATATGGTTTGGCTCTGTGTCCCCACCCAAATCTCATCTCAAATTGTAATTCCCAGAGGGAGAGACCTGGTGGGAGATGATTGGATCATGGGGGCAGTTTCCCCCATGCCGTTCTCGTGATATTGAGGGAGTTCTCAGGAGATCTGGTTGGTTGATAAGTGTCTGCCATTTCCCCTGAGCTCACTCGCTGTCTCTCCTGCTGCCATATAAGACATGCCTTGCTTCCCCATAGCCTTCTGCCAAGACTGTAAGTTTCTTGAGGCCTCCCCAGCCATGGGGAACTGTGAGTCAATTAAACTTCTTTCCTTTGTAAATTACCCAGTCTCAAGTAGTATCTTTATAGCAGTGTGAAACAGACTAATAACAACTAGTTAGTGGTTGAGCCAGTTTATGAACTTAGGCAATGTTGCTCCCACGCTGTCCCTTGTCTTCCTAATCACTGTATTGTATTACCTCTTGTATACTAACTCACTTAATCCATGCATCAACCCCATGAGGTAGGTACCATAATTTCTATTTTTATAGCTGAGGAAACTGAGGCTCAGAGATGTTAAATAACTTGCCCGAGGTCCCAAAGCCAAAAGGAAGAGGAGCTAGGATTGGAATCCACTCAGTCTGGCTCCACAGTCAGTGGTCTTAACCTCTACACTATGACCCCTAACCAGTGATAAGCTGTCTGGGGCCTCCCAAGCTGGGTCCATTATTAAACCACCCACCACAAACAGTAGGTTTAAGCCCAAGGAAAAGTATTTTCAAGCCACACTGCTAAAGGCCCCCAACAGGTTTCCCCCCAGGTCTACATGGGAACTGACCTCAATTAGTTTGGGACATGTCCCATGGATAGCTTCAGAGCCTGGGCTTCCTACGCCTTCAGGCACTGTGGGCTGTGGGCCAGCCAGAGGACTTAAGTCCCTGCCTCCTTAGCCGCAGACTGAAGTCAGGCCTAAAGTGACAACCAGATTCACTCTTGAAATACAGATGAATAATGAAGGCAGAGGAGACAGAGAAAATGACAAGCGTATTACTCATTATTAAACCACAAACATACAATTATGACCTCATTCACGAATAATTTCAGGTGGCACTCTGCTGACAAGTAAGGATGACTCTCTGCATGCAACAGGACCATTTAATATAGTAGAAAGTGGTATGGGGAGAAGCATATAATCATTTATTGTTGTTTACATTTCCCCTAAGGGCTTCCAATGTTATGATTCTGACATCATTACAATTTATTACATTTCTTTCTATTCCTCAATAGAGCTTGTCACAAAATGTTAGCAATTCTCATTCTTTATGAAAAGATCAGACAGGATTTAAATGTTTATAGTGTTTTCTTGAGACCTATATCTCCACACCATTTGTAAAATAAGCAAATTTTACAGGGTAAAAGAAAGAGCATGCATCTTAATTTTGGAGATTTGGATTTCAGAAGTTGCTCCATCACTACCTATATGATCGTGAGCAAAGTAGTCATCCTTCTAGGCATGTTTAATGGTACCAAATATTTGATTTAGGGTCTAACTCTGTCATCCAGGCTGGAGCACAGTGGCAAGATCATGGCTCACTGCAGCCTCCAACTCCTGTGCTCAAACTCTCTTCCTGCCAGCTTCCTGAGTAGCTGGGACAACAGGCATGTGCCACCATGCCTGGCTATTTTTTTTCTTTTTTATAGAGATAGGGCTATTTTGCTTAGGCTGGTCTCAAACTCCTGGGTGCAAGTGATCCTCCCGTCTTGACCTACCAAAGTGCTAGGATTATAGATATGAGACAGCACCCCAAACTGAGGATTTGTTTTAATCAGGTATTTAATCAGGTACACAGACATGGAAATGACTGTCAGAAGAAAGGGGTTTAGTATACTACTCAAAGGCCCCTAGAAGCAGGAGGCACACCACACCACATAGGGCCACGTGGGGAAGCACCAAGGCCAGTCAGGAGACAGAGGGTGTGAGAGAAAATGTGAGCAAGAGCATTTATTGTGGTTTCTGCAGGAAGACACGGGTAAGGCAAGGTAAGCAAGCTTAGGATCGGCTAGTTTGAATAATTTTGTGGACTCTGGCGTAAAAAGGCTGTCCCTAGTTATCTGGTACCCAGCCCTGCAGTGATTAGGCAAGGAGATAGTGACCCAGACCATGAGATTCTGATAATGAAGGCAGTTGGGGTATAGGCTTTGTATTGCTTGGTTTGCATATGAAAAGACACTCAAACTGAATTGTTTTCTATCTCTAACAAGTGGCTAGCGCCAGGAGGGGTGGTCCCTCCAGGGTCAGTAAGGCCTCAAGATGCCAAAGCATCAGAATACAGAAAATAAGACAGGATTAATACAAGACCTCAATTCCCTTCTCTATAATTGGGGATGGTAATCATGGTGTGAAGTTATTTTGAGGAGTAAATATCGTATCTGTAAGTGCAAGTTTCTCTGTGCTATTCCAGAACACATAGAAGTAAAGCTGTTAGACAGAAATCATAAGGAGGTGGATTCTCATTCAAGAACCTGCTCCAAGCAGGTTTTCATCTCTACCATTCCACTGGCACCATACTTACCATGATTACCAATGATCTCCACGTTGCCAAATCCAATAGGCAATTCTCTCTCATCTTATTCAACCTTTCTGTGGCATCTGACACGTGAAATCTTTTCTATACATGACTTCTGGAACCAGCACTCTTTTGATTCACATTCTTCTTCTTTGGCTACTCCTTCTTATTCTCCTCTAAGGAATCTTTAGATATATAACAGGCTTCTCAAAATTCAACATTGAATTCTCGATTACTCCCATCCAAACCTTTCCCCTAAGACTTCTTCATCTTAGTAAAAGGACTGGCATTTACTCAGTCCCTCAGACCAAACTTTTTGGGACCATTCTTGACTCCTCCTTACTCTCACACCTGCATCCAATCCATCAGCAAATCTTGTAAACCCTATCATCAAAATATGTGTGTATCTCTAGGGTAGGGATGTCTAACTTAGGCACTATTGATATTTTAAGCCACATAATTCTTTGTTGTGAGAGGTCGTCCCGTGCACTGTAGAATGTTTAGCAACATCCCTGACCTACACCTACTAGACACCTGTAGCAACCCTGCACCCACGTTGTGACAATAAAAAATGCCTCCAGACATTGCCAAATGTTCCAGGGTGGCAGGAGCAAAATCACCCCCGTTGAGAACCACTGCCCTAAAGTAATAACTTCTCACCACCTCCACCCAAGTCCAAGCCACCACCAGCTTTCCCCTGGAGTAGGACAATGGTCCTGTTCCCACCTCTGCCTCCCACAAGTTTATTCTCAAAAGAACATCCACTGATCCTTTAAAAACATAAGTCAAATCATGTCACTTCCTGGCTCAAAACCTTCTAAAAGCTTCTTATTGCATTTTTTTAAAAATGCTGGTGTTCTTACCATGGCTTACAAGGCCCTACAAGATCTGGCCCCTGCCTACCTCTTAAACCTTGTCTCCTGCCACCTTCCCCCTCACTCCCGCCATGATGGCCTCCTTGGTGGTCCTCAAGTACAACAAGCAGGTCCTGAGCACAGATGCTTTGTACTTACTCTTCTCTCTGCCAGGTATGCTCTTGTCCAGTTGTTCAATGGCTCACTCACCATATCTAGGTCTCAGTTTAAATGTCACCTCCTTGGAGAGGACTTCCATAGCTAAAATGGCAATCTAGGCACTATTCCCTTCTTTTTTTCTTTTAAAGCACTTATCACAACTTGGTATTATATACTTGTTTATCGTGTGTCTTCTGTATTAGAATGTCAGCTCCATGAGGGCAGGCACTTTGTCTTGTTCACCACTGTATCCTCCCCACTAAGAATGGTACTAAGCACACAGCAGGTGTTGAATAACAATGTGTTGAATATATGTGATCTAAGTCCTAAATTAAGGCCCAATATTAGGTGCTGCCTTCGCAGGTGGTAAAATTAGGAGGGCCTTGAATGCCATAACCACAAGTTCTCTTTCCCACTCTACTCTTGTAGATAAGGTCCCCTAGCCAAACAATCCTCCTTATCAAGGGGACAAGGCACAATTGTTGCCTGTATATGAGTAGGGAGTTTCAGTTCCCTGCCAGAGTGTGGAGTTATTCAAACCAACCAATCACATCTTCCCAGGGAACGGGGAACCCCACTCTCTTGATACTACAAAGCCTGCCTCCCACAGACCCTGCTGCTTCAATTTCTTCAGGAATTTCTCTTTGTTCACCAGTGAACCCCCATGTGTCCTTGCATGAAATGTAGTGCCCTCGTCCCCGGGATGTGAGTATATGTGGCTAATAAACTGCTGTCAATCTTGTCTGTTCAGTGACAGATGTCATGTGTTCAGCCATCCACATAACCCCATGACATGAATCTCTCCCTCAACAACGGTATAATAGGAGGCAAATAAGACATTGTATGAATGAACATAGAAATCTTTTCACAACTAAGGTCCATCAGATATGGGAATTTAGCTCTCACTTCCCTCTAAGTCTTTTCTTCTTCAGGATAAACATCATCCAGTCCCTTCAGTGCCCTCACAGGTCTTGACTCCCAGACCCTCTCCATCCTCATACACTACTCTGGATGTCCAGATCATACCCGCCTTGCAACACAGGGCCTACAAGTGAGTACAGGAACTTCTCTCCACATGTGGGCTGACCACTGAAATGAAAACAGCAGATCCTAGAATTAGACAATTCTGGGGTCTGATCAAAGCTCTCTAGCTTCCACTCTGAGTCAACCTAGACAGGTTACCTCACCTCAGTTTCCTCATCTGGAAAAGTGGAAATAACAATAAGATCCTCGTAAGGTTTTTGTGAGGCTCAATCAAAGCATCTCTATGGAGTGCAGTCCAGAGTTGGTACTCAATGAGCAGTTGCTATTATTAACATAATCAAGTAAGAAAAGACAAATGTTCCACAGAAGTAAACCAGGATTTGGGGAAGAAAGCAGGCTGAGGGTGGCCTGAGGATGAGTACAACCAGCCTAGACTTCCAAATGGGAGCTCTCTCACATGGTTCCCCTAGGAAGAGGGTGCGACTGCTAACTCCCATCCCAGCTGCACAGACAGCAAACATTCTCAGGCTCCAGAACAGGAGTCCAATTACCAAAATCACATAATATATGTTTTTTGCTTCTGTCCATGAGACCAAAAGAAAATCTTTTAATTTTTTTTCAAAATTATGAGTCCCAAATGTTCATGACATGGAACAAGGACCCAATCAATTAAAATCAATTATGGAAGTAAGGGGGGAAGTCACAAAAATAGAAATTGATACACATCTGACTTCAGGAGTATTTTTACGTCTCCTTAGAAGCAGTTTCCTTATGGGAATATTCATATTTAGGACTGATTTTTCATAAATGTCTTCAATCAGATCCAGAAAAAAACTGTTGTCACTAACATCAGCAATTTTTTGGCAATAAAAAGATGTTCAGCTCTTTCTCAGCTTGCAAAATTATGGATTTTGTAGTGTTCCACCTGCCATTCACTTAAAAATAATTAGTTAAGAATGAAAACTATTTTTTTTCTCTTTGCGGAAGCTCCAATATAATCTGGAAGAGTTCCCATGGTTGTGATGCAGTTCCTATGGTTGTGATGCAGTTCCATAAAGTTGTATGTCTTAGTTTTTATGAACATTAAGTCGCAGCAATTAAAACAAATGGAAATATCAAAAGAATCTGATACCAGTTACATTAAAAAGAGTTATTTAAAGGACCCATAGCCCTTAACTGAATGCTAGGTAAATCAGTTAAGCAGACGTGGTCTGGGCACCTGCTCAGTGCCTGGCCCCGTGTTAGGGGGACAGTAAGAATGAAGATTCATGGCTGACAAGCACACAGCTACAGCAGAGCCAAGGCCTTAGAAAGGGATAGTCTGGTAGGTGGAAAGGACAAGGATAGAGGGTGAAAATAGATCCAGAGTGCTAGGACCATTCTAGATTCTCACAGCTCAGTCCATGCCCATCTACTGCAGCTCACCTACATGCCATATCCCACGTACACCCTCAACCCCTGCTACCAGTGCCTGGGTTTCATCCGTTCAGATGAGGTGCTTAACACACAATCAACTGGTTGGCCTTCAGCAAGTCACTTCACCGCTGTGAGACTCCATTTCTGCACAGTCAAATAGGGATGATAAATGTACCTATACTTTACATGACAGCAGGCAGCCATGGCTACAACAGTAAAGTTCATGTATTTCTATATCGTCTGTTGTGGTTTTTGCACTACAAGGCCGAGTTGAGTCATTGTAACAGAGACTGTATGACCCACAAAGCCTAAAATATTTACTATTTGGCCCTTTACAGAAAATGTTCACTGACCCTTCCCATAGAATGTCCTCCCCTTTTGTTTCTACTTGGCTAAGCCTTACTCATTTTTAAAAATTCAGCTCAAGAGTCCCCTCCTCTAGGAAACCTTCCCAGACCTTTTGCCCTGTCAGTGCTCCAAAGAAATTGGGAATCTAACCCTTCCTCTCCACCCCCACTTTGCACTCAATTCCTGCCCCTATCAAAGTACGAATCACACTGGGCTGGAATTATCTGTCTGAAACCCAAGACAGTGACTTCTCTGTGGGATGGCTCATTCATCTGTGGATTCTGAGTACCCAGAACACAGGGCATGGCCTGGAAAATGGTACCAAATAAATCCTGCTTGAATGAACAGGCTTGGCTGGCCTGTATTTTTAATGTCACACAAAGTCGGCATTCAATAATCCCCTTGGCACTTAGTTGAGGTCACAGTCATGTCCCGTCGGCAAGAATAATGACCTCTAGAGGGAGCTGTGCTCTAGTAGACAGGTGTGGCTGAAGAAAGTCAGCAGGAGAGTACAACCTGTTCCTGCTGGGCAGTGTCATCCCTGCAAGCCTCAAGCCCAAAAGCTATTTCCAAATCTTTCTCCACTCAAATGTCAGCTCTGAGAATGGCTTCACCAGGGGTCTGTTGTCTGAGCCGCATCCCTGTCCACTGGGTCCTCTTGCCTGTCCAAAGGGCTTACCTCCTTCATTTCAGCTCACCACACCCAACTGTGGCCAATCCCCGACTCGCCACACCACAACCAATGTGTCTTAGGTACTACTTCACTCACCATCTACTAGCATGGCTATGGACCTTGGCTTTTCACTTGATCATTTTCTTCTTAGGTATTAATCTTAGTACTAGGAATGGAGGGTGCAGTGCCACAGAAAAAAAGCACTGGACTTGGAGTCAGAATACCCAGGTGTTAACTACAGGTTCCTCCACTTTCTTACTGTGAGAACCTTGAGCAACTTAAGCCTCACCTTCCTTATTCATAATTTGGAGATGATATCACCACCTGGTCAGAGGAAGGGAGGAGATCATAGAAGTGAAAATGTTCTTCCATCTAAGATGTGTGATTCTCAATAATTAGGAGCATGACCCCCTTCCACAAGAAGGTTTTTCAGAGCCACCCGGAGTACTTTCTCCAACTATATCCAGCCCTGGGAAGATCTAGAACAAGGTCTTCACCTCTTGAGAATGAGAGCTGGGTGAGGCATCTTTACCTGTGGTGGATTAGTGTGTCTCAAAGGTCTGAGGCAGGAAAAGGGTTGACAACCACCACTCTGGTTTTGTACAAATGGAAGAGGACATTGTAGCGTAGTAATGAAGAGGCCAACAAGGAATGGGGCTCCTGTAATGTTTCCCAACTTTTTTCATATATGGCACTTAGTACAGCATGCCAATCGTACATGGCACGCTGGGGGAAACAGCTGAGGCTGCTGGCCACCACAGGCGACTCAGGGCCAGCACTCTTGGCAGTCACAAGGGCTAAGGAGAATGACATGCCAAATACCCCTTAACTCATTTTTCAGCACATACTTAGGAAACTGTGCTTGAGCAGATGTTGGTAACTTTGACATATGACCACCTTTCAGGGGCAAGTAAGCCAGCTGTAGCTACCTCTGCCAATACAAGGGTTAAGAGTATACTTATAATCATTACCCCACCAACCCCTGGCGTACCGGGAGTCAAAACCACATCCCATCACTAGGAAAACAGGCTGATGTCGCCTTAGAACCTCACCCTCCTTTGAGTTTAAGGGAGGTTCTTGGTTCACTGCATGAGTCTGCCTCTCTTTCCACTTCTGATGTTCCTTAGCCAGGACTCATAGGCATTATTCTACCTAAGCCTGAATCCTGGACTATGCTCAAATGGGGAAAACAATTTGCCCAGAAGCTTAAGAAACTCAAGAGCTTAAGAAACAGCATCAGTACCAGGATCACGCTCAGGACCAGGGATGCAGGTGCTGCCCTGGTCCTGGACTCTAGTTCTCATTACCGGGATTATCCTTCTTCCTTAGAGTGAGATCCCTGCCTCATCTTCCAAACCCAGTAACTTGTTTCTTGTTTTGTTTCTGTGTCCAGAGCTATCTGTTTCCCAGTTCCTAAAGGCCTGGATACCTATCTTATTCTTTCCTAATCTCTAAAGGCCTAGAATGCATACTCTCAGCAGTAACTACGACACCAATCATTATATACTACCACAATCCCCTAGGCCCACTTGGTTCTCTGGATCTCATACTCTGAATTTTTTCCAAGACCTTGATGCTAATTGTTCTCCCCAGTGCTTGTGCCATCCTGTCTGGGGTGCCTGCTGTCTACATCCATGCCCTTCCTGGTCTGGCCTCTGCCTAGTCAATGGGGTCCAAAGGCTCTTTCTCCTATATAGCCTCTGCTTTAGCATGACAAAGACATGGAGTAAAACTGCAGGTCAACTGCTCACTAGCTATATGACCTTGAACAAGTCAGTCTGCTTCGACTTCCTCATTTATGAAATGATAATACGAAAATTGTCCACCTTATAATGTCATTGTGAAAATTAATGAAAATGTTGCATTCGTTCATTAAATAAATGGTTGAGTGCCCATTATGTGTGAGGCACTGTGCTAACCAGTCAATAGGAGACAGAGTGGTGCTCTCTGGTGTTAACATTCTAATGGAAACTAGTAAATAATTATCTATAAATATTAGTTATAATAATGATAATGCTGGTCAGGGACCATTTCATTTTAAGTGTTTACTAGACCCTCTGTAGTCTATTTCAGCACCTTCAACAACTGTTGGCATAGCAACACTATAATCAGTCTGAACATTGTTCCTAATTTAATCCCTTCATTCAATAAATGTGGTGGGGGGGGGGGGGAGCTCCTCTGTGCAGGTACTCTGTCTGATGCTATGGAGGCATTCTTCCCAAACCTGGTTCCTCAGCAAAATAATCAGGGAAATATACACACACACATACACATACACACACACATACACACACACGCACATACATACATGTGTGTGTGTAATTTATGTAATTAATATAATATGTAATAATATAATGAAATATTTAATATAATGTAATTTATAATATCATATGATATATTCATCATATATTACACCTCCAGTTCTACTAAATCTGAATCACCAGGGTCAAGAATATGTGTATTTTAAGGCTCCTCAACTGATTCTGATAACCAGCCCAGCTCAGAAACTGATGCAGTGGAGAACAGGGAGAAGACAGCCTAAATCCCACCCTTGTTAGCATGGCCTTCTTTAGGCCCTTTGTAGAACAAATAAACCACTGCATGCATAAGTGCAGAGGAGGAAGAGGCATTTTTTGTAAGGGGCACTTGAGAAAGATTTCATATTAGAGACAGGCCCCAAAAGATGACAGATCTCTTGCATCTGAAAAGACCCAGAGCAGCAAAAGAAAGCTAGGAGATACCAGACTAGGGCCCATGTTCAAAATTCTCACATTTCTTTATGAAGACAATGATGAGTTCGAGCTCCCAAGTGTCACGATGGCCCTATCTGTAACACAAACACATGCTGAGAAAAAGTCCAGGCAGAGGGCTAGGAGGCAGATCCTTTATTTGCTTGAAAATGTCAGCAGACAGACTACTAGACCCAGGAACAGTCTCTTCCTTTCTCACTGTGACCACTCCTGCCTTACTTGTTTAAAATGAGGGCAAGTCCCTGATGTTCCACGTTATCAATTCTCTGACATTTCGGAGAAAGCCACTTGTCCGTCTCAAGCCCATTTTCAAAGTCCTTCAATAAGGATTCCTTTCTGCTTTCAACCAATATTTATGGAGTACCTTTTATGAAGCAGGGACAGTAGTAGGAACTGAATGAATAGGGAACAAGGAACTAACAAAAGATCGAACAAATATATGGCAGAAGTATAACTTCAAATGAACAATTTTAAAACTATTTAGTATTTCTGCCTCCTTATTCTTCTATACAAATTTTGCTAGCAATTTGTCATATCTTATAAAGTAACCCACTGGGACTTTAATTGGCATGTAGTGACACTATATATTAACTCAGGGAATATTGTGTCTTTCTTATATTTTGTCTTTTCATCTGGAACAAGGCATCTCTCCATTCATTTATTTAATGTCTTTTATTCTTCCCATTATGATTGTATAATTTTATTTAAATAAATCTCATGTCCCAAATTAAATTAATACCAAAGTATTTAATGTATTCTGTCTCCATTGCAAATGAATTATCTTACTCACTATATTCTTCAGTTGTTTGCAACTAAAAACATGTGTTAATTTGCTTTGAATTTCATGACATTGCTAAGCTCATTTATACCAACTAATATTTCATAATCTTCTGTGTCCTAGACATGCACAGTCTTTCTGGAGTGTATCCCCAGTACCTATCACAATGCCTGGGGCATATGGTAGGTGCTAGACCTGTTAAGAAAGGTTTGGCTTTCTTTGCTGATGGCATTACTTTTTCCTTACTAATGCCTATGGCTCAAATTTCTACTATATTGTTAAAAAAATGGTAGAGCCTTAGTCCTATTTTTGTCATCTGTAATTTTTTCTGTTTTCATAGAGACTTTCTCTTTTCCCCATGAAATAGTGTTAGATTTTATACCAAAATATATGAAAATCATACTCATTTTTGGGTTGCCAAATAAATTATGCAAGAATAGTTGTTTCATTTATTGGATGCTTTTTCAACATCTATTTAAAAATACTATTTTAATTACATTTTCATATTAATATGATTATCATAATTTTTGTTTTATCATCTTATCCTATGCCCCTAGATTAAATGCCACTTAGAGATAAATTTGTAAGTGGAATGATTTTTCTATTTGTAATTTTTAATGAAGAATGAATATCCATAAATAAGGTTGGCCTATAGTTTTCTTTTTTTTTGTACTTTTTCCCAATTTGAGGATTGAAATCATATTTTCTCAAAATGTAAATTAGGAATTGGGTAAACTAGTATCAATTCAACATTTAAAAACAGTTTATGAGAGAATTTTTTTATTCTGGTAGAAAGTATAGCATAGGAAAAGATTATAAACTTTGTAGCCAGATAAATCTGGGTTCAAATCCCCACTCTATCACTTATTTGCTGAGGGATTCAGGCAAGCCATTTAACTTTTCTGAGCCTATTAGATCAGCTGTAAACTGGTTTTACTAATGGTACCCATATATAATTGTTGTATGGATTAGAATATAGAGGGGTGTGTGTGTGTGTGTGTGTGTGTAAAGGATTAAATTTACAGTAGGCAGTCAAAAATTATGAATAGAGCTAGGTGCAGTGGCTCACATCCTGTAATCTCAACACTTTGGGAGGCCGAGATTGGAGGATCTCTTGAGACCAGGAGTTCAAGACCAACTGGGGCAATATAGGGAGACCCTGTCTCTACAGAAAATTTTAAAAATTAGCTGAGCATGGTGGCATGTGCCTGTATTCCCAGCTACTCAGGAGGCTGAGGTGGGAGGACTGTTTGAGCCCAAGAGATCAAGACTGCGGTGAGCCATAATCATGCCAGTGCACCCCAGCCTGGGTGACAGAGCATGACCCTGTCTCAAAAAATAAAAATAAAAAAGATCGACATTGCTCTAAAAGTCAGAATTCTTTCTATTAATCTATTGGAGCCAAAAACCCATGGTTCGTGTGGATTTTATGACAGGACTTTAATTATTTTTCTTATTCCTTCCTTTGTTACCAGTCCATTCATGTTTTCTATTTAAGCTTGCATGAGTTTTATATTATATAATTTTGCAGGAGGTCATTCATTTCTGCTCTGGTTTATCTGATTTATTAGCACATAGAGAAGGTTATTGTTTCTCTACAAATTTCTAAATCTTTCACATTTGTCATCTGATCTCCTGTCTCAGTCCTAATGTAATGAATTTGTGTTTTCTCTTTTTTTAGTTAGCTAAACAGTTGTTCATTTTTTTCAAAGACAAGATGTAGTATTTAATAGCTTTTTCTCTAGTTTATTTCTGGTTTTACATTTACTACTTCCTCTGCCCACCATTTCTGGCTTCTGACATTCTTCCTATTAGAAAGCATCTAGGTGCAAGCTTAATTCATTATATTTGGCCTTTCCTTTCTTTCAAACATAAACACCTAGAGTAATGTATCTTCCTCCAAGCACCACTTTGGCAACATACAACACTATTTTGTTATGTTCATATTTATGCTTGTTTTGCTTTTTAAAATGTCTAGGTTATTAGGATCTGCACTTCTGTCAAAATCAAGGTGTTATATACGAGAGCATGTTGGTAATTTCCCTTAATTTTTTCTCATTTTATTGTAGTTGCATAAAATGCTTTCTTAGTACTTTTGTCTTTTAACATTTACAAAGTATGTATCTAAGTCCAAGTATGTCATTTTTATGAATGATATGCATACATCTGTGAAGAAATCTTATCACTACCTTAAGAGCAAATAATGTGATTAGTTTGAAATCTATGCTGTCATTTTTAATTAAAATAAGAGCAAGAGGACTGTGAAAAATGTACATTTTCATTTTAAGATTCTAATCTTGACTATGGGAATTCTTCCAAAGGAAAATGAAATGCTCTTAGTTAATTTCCTAATATTGCCACTTAAACATAAGAATGACAGACTAAACAAATTATTTTAATGTGTTAATTCTAACTAAATGTAGTAATTCTTGGTATTTAAGAATTAACTCAAGAATTAACTCAAATTGGTATTTAAGAGTAAACTCAAGCTGGGACCACGTGAAAAAAAAAAAAAAATTCTCACCAGAAGACTGAGAAAAAGCAAACGCCCAAGATGGAGGGGAAAGTAGTGAGAGGAGTGTCCTGGTGGTTGTTGTGCAGATTTCAAAGGGTACTCGTCCAAAGGCCAAAGCATAGACTGTCCCAAGTCAAACTCAACTTAACATAGCAAAGGAAGAAGAATGGCTTCATATCGTAAGAAATGTATCCTTTCTCCTTTGAGGTTCACAACTATGCAATTATAGTGCTCTCTCCCTCTCCTCATCATTGTCACCTTAGGCCTCACAGGCACCTTCTCACATTCACTGGGGGCTGTGGTACCTGACTCCCAAGTTTCCTCTTGGCCACAAGCCCCACCTTCACCCCAGGTGACTTCAACGCACATATGGACAACATATCCAACTTCCAGCCTCTGAGTTCCTTGCTCTCTTCATCTCCAAAGATATTCACCTTTACATACCCACGTTGACCACTAGAGTTTGTTCTCACCTGGAACAGTTCAACTCTGAAATCTTAAATTGAAGCAGCCTACTTTCTGAGCACTAGTTTCCTCAGCCTTTTATTCTCACTCTTCTGGAACTTAGAAACTAGAAAAGTCAGGAGGCTATGAAGTCTCCATTAAGTCTATCAATCAGGCCACCCTTGTCTTCCATCTTAGATACCATGGTCCCTGACTTCAATAATTCTTTTACAAATATTCTTAACAACTTTGCCTCTTCTTTCCATTTTTCCCACCTGGCAACCCCCTAACTCCAGATCAACATGGCAGAACATATGTCATGGAATCATATGGCCTGGCACTACTAAATAGTTATATTGTCCAACCTCATTTGGGTCCTCAACCATGCTCAACAAGATTATTGTGTACTAATACTATGTGTCCTAATCCAATTTCTTTCCCATTCCTCAATACAGCTCATTTAATCCTTTCATCTGTTTCCTCAAACTTGATTTTACTACCTGTCAAAATACAGCACCTGTTTAAATCCCCTTCATCTGCCATTCTGCAGATCCACATAACTATTTATTATTCTCAGAAGAAATCAGGTCTCTCTTGCCAGTGGGACTTTGCACATGCTGTTTCCTCTTCATGGAACGCCTTTCTCCTGTGCTGGTAGAAAGTTACCTCCCCTTAAGCCTAGATAGCATCTCTCACAGAATGCTTTACCTTACACCCCGTCCCTTGCATCACCTTGCATCATGGTTTCCTCAAAATCCAACCATGTCAACCCATAAACTGCCAGACTCTCCTTGAAAGCAGGGACCATTCCTGTTCATTATTGGAGCCCAATACACAAGGTAGAGTAGTTTAAGGCATAGTTCTCAACCCGTGTTTGATGAATGATTAAACAGAGTCATTAAACCCTTTTAAAGAAAGCAGTGAGTTGCAACCTCTGCCTCCCGGGTTCAAACAGTTCTCCTGCCTCAGCCTCCCAGTAGCTGGGATTACAGGCACCCATCCTCATGCCTGGCTAATTTTTGTATTGTTGTAGAGATGGGGCTTTGCCACGTTGGCCAGGCTGGTCTCAAACTCCTGACCTCAGGTGATCCTCCCACCTCAGCCTCCCAAAGTACTGGGATTACACGTGTAAGCCACTGCAACCAGCCTGTCGAGATAACTTCTGAGATCTCTTCCTCCTTTTAACTGGGCAGAACCTTGATTGGAACTATTTCACAGGAGCTCAGATGAATGGCAGAAAAAAACAGCTGCTCATTCATTCTTTTTAAATTGTTAATTCATTACTTTATTTTTAAAAACTCTTTAATTGACTAAAATCATTTATCCTTGAGTCTTACTCTGATAGAGAGCAGTGCACAGTGAGACTGACTTTAGAAAGCCAAAGATAGATTTGGCCAGTCCTGCTGTCCTTTCTATTTGCAATGTCTGGTAGGTATTCGTGGGAGTGAAAGAGCCCACCTGCAATTTTAGAGTAACTATATATCCATTTGTTCAAGATTCTAGTATCCTGGGGGCTGATCCTCACCTGTTTAGCTCCATAAGAAAGTGATGATTGTAAAAGTGACTGTCCAGGCAGGGTGTGGTCCACAGAAAGTGAAATGCTGCAAATTGCTTTAAAAACATTTTACTGTGGAGATCTGAACTGAAGGGTGATAGAGCAATTTGGTGTTGCTGAAAGAGATGATCATGTAAAAGCATAATATCTATGGTAATTCTTTTCAAAGCAGCATGGAGTGTGTCTTTGCTAATTTAGATCACATATCTGGTCTTGGTATCAATGATCAGTGCTTGGTTATGTGAGGCACCTACTGAATTTCTTGTGCTTGACACTAGGACAGTTACAGGTTGCAAATATCTATATAACCTTAGTTTCCTGACTCTATGTGCCATGTTTCTGCAATAGGAGTCTTAGATGTTTAAAATGACTGATAGTACATGGAGGTGCTAAAAGCATCACTGCCAATTCCTAATATTTGGGGGCCCAAAGAATTGTTTTTACTTCCACTTGCACATCTGCACAGTGATCCACTCAACTGCCACCCTATGGGGGTTCTGTCTCTGTACGTCTTCATCATTCCTATTAGCATGTTTGAGTCACATGTTAAAATTTCAAAATAAAATTAAATAATGCTAAAAAAAGAAAGCGGTGAGTTAAATCTAAAATTATTTAGAAGAGCATGTTACACTTTAAAGGTATATAATCTCTTTTCTTCCTGCTTCAGATAGTTAACTTCTAATTACCTTTCAAGATTTAACAAGTGTTAACTCTTCCAAAAACCTCTCCCAGATCCCCAGGGCTACTCTTCAGGGCTACCCTTGCCCTCTGCACTAACATCACTCATTGTATTGCAATTATATGCTTACATGTTGGGCTTTCTATCTAAAGTATGAGTGTTCTTTTTTTAATTATTTCTTTTTATTTAAATAGCTTTTGGTGTACACGTGGCTTTTGGTTACATGGATGAATTCTATAGTGGTGAATTCTGAGATATTAGTGCACCTGTCACCTGAGTAGTGTACACTGTAACTAATGTATAGTTATTTATCCCTGCCCCCCACCCTCCCCGTTCTGAGTCTCTAAAGTCCATTATATGACTCCGTATGCCTTTGCAGTAAAGTGTGAGTGTTCTGAAGGGCAACACATGTGTTCTACATTTAAATCTATATCAATGTGTCAGGTTCTCAAGATCAAGCCCAGGTTCAATAATCTGCTAGGAAGACTCAATGGATTTAACAAATTGTTGCACTCACAACTATAATTTATTACAACAAAAGGATACAAAGCAAAACCAGCCTAGGGAAAAAGCACATGAGGTAAAGTCCAGGAAGAACCAGGTGCAAGCCTCCAAGAGTCCTCTCCCAGTAAAGTCACATAAAACGTGCTAAATTCTCACAGCAACAAGTTGTGACAACACACGGGAAATGTCATCTACTAGGGAAGCTCATTAGACTCAGTGCCAAGGGTTTTTGGAGAGAGTTGGTCGTGTAGACACTTTCTGCCAAGCACATACCAAAATGTCAAAAACCCCAGAGGAAAGCAGGTGTTCTGTAAAAACGACATTGTTTGTACAAATGGCTTAGGCACCAAGAGACACTTTATCAATTAAAGAATGGTGGAAACCCTCCTGAAAGATGAATTCCCAGATGCCAGCCAAGGCCCAAGCATGTCAAGAGGGCTTTCAACAGAGAGCAGTCAGGCCTACTATGCTAACTCTTTTCTGCACAATCCATAACACCTAGTATTGAGCCTGAGACTGCCAGACATTTAGATAGGTCATTCACCTATGTTATCCCATGACTTTTCACAATCACACTGGAACATAAGCATTATTACTCTAATTGTTAACAGAAACAAGCTCAGAGAGGCTAAACAACATGCCCAGAGTCACAGTCAATTAAACAAGGCTATGATTTGATATTTTAGCTGCCTAATCTAGATCTCACGCCTTTTACACTTTACCACAATTGCCTATTCAGGGGGACTATATAAGCAGCAAATAAGTGAACAAGGCAGCGGAAACTGCATGTTTAGGCAAACACACAAACAAGCAACTGAACTTGCAGAACACGTACCAACCAAATTTCCAAAAATTCTCAAGAGGCATTCTTGTAGTACCTTATGCAGAGATTTCTGGGCCCTTTTCTGGATTCCATCCACTCTCCAGAGGCAGCTACTTAACTGTGCATTTGCTAAGTTACAGACTTCTTCACCACTTAGAACTCAGGCATGTACCAGATGTACTGCCACACTCATTAGGGCTAAGCACACAGAAGCCCACCCAAGTATTCCACTTGGGATCCAGCCTAGCAATGAGTAGTTGGAAATAATCAAAGCACCAGAACCCTCAGGCCCTAATTGAGGAACACTCACTTTTGCTAATTATTCTTTCCTCAAGAAATATTTTGATTGTGTCAACTCTGGCACCCACTGATGGAGTTTTGAGACTGCAACAGCAGGCCAAACCCACTTCAACAACTCATCTAATGAGTTAGGTGTTGTGTGTATGTTTAGGGAAAGCATTTTAGATCACTGTGAAGCAACGGTCACATGGCCAGTTCCAGTTCTCTGCCCTGTATTCAGTGCCTGCTCACTGGCCAATGCACTAGCCTCGGCCCTGAGAATGCAGAAATGAACAAGATCCAATCATCATCTTTGCAGACAGAGTCCAGAGTAATGGTTAAAAAGTGGAATTTCCCTTGTTCCCATATCCTATGATTGACTAGGGACTATCCTTTGTCAATGCAAAGTTGAAAGGACCCACTGGAATCAATATAAACAATAATAACAATAGCACACACCATTTATGAAGCACTTACTGGGTACACCAGGAACTATGCTAAGCATATGACATGCTTCATCTCATTTATTCCTCAAAATAGCCCTGTGAGGTAGATATTCTTATTATCCCCAAATTACAGATGGTAAAACTGAAGGTTAGAGGAACCAAGTAACTTTCTCAAGCCCAAACACCAAATATGTGCTAGCAGTGGGATTCAAACCCACTTCTGCCTTACTACAAAGCCCAAGTTCTTAACCACAGCACTCCTTACCTTAGAGAAGCTATTATAGAAACTAACTGAAGAAGTAAGACAGCAGGATTTGGCCACTATGCCCCTCTCTCCCAAGTCAGAGGCTATTTCTGCACCAAGGACAAAAAGTCTGCTCATTGCAGGTCCACAATGTGCTCAAAGAGCAGGTCTGGCGATGGCTCACGCCTGTAATCCCAGCACTTTGGGAGGCCAAGGTGGGCGGATCACAAGGTCAGGAGATCGCGACCATCTTGGCTAACATGGTGAAACCCCGTCTCTACTAAAAATACAAAAAATTAGCCGGGCGTGGTGGCAGGTGCCTGTAATCCCAGCTACTCGGGAGGCGGAGGCAGGAGAATGGTGTGAACCCGGGCGGTGGAGCTTGCAGTGAGCCAAGATCGCGCCACTGCACTCCAGCCTGGGCGACAGAGCAAGACTCCGTCTCAAAAAAAAAAAAAAAAAAAAGAGCAGGTCTGTGACCTATAGCCCATCAGTTGTTTTCACATGAACAACTACATCCACAGAGACCCAAGTACACAGAGGGCTTAAGGCAGCCACCAAAGCTCACTTAATAATACACCCATATCTTAGAGACACACAGTACAGGGGAAACAACAGCATAGACTGGGTACAGATCATGTACCCCAGGCCTCAGAATGCTTGGATGGGGTTTCAATGGCAAGCTTCCCTACCACAGAGGAAGGATTTCCAGTTTACAAAGCACTTTCATATCTGATCCTCCTGGCAACCTTTTTAAAATGATTCTCACTTCTGATTTGAGGAAACTCAGGTTCAAGGATGTCCAATGACTTGCCAATATCACACAATCTGTACGAGACACAGTGTGGACTCCAACCCAGGTCTTTTGATTCTAAACCAGTTTGTCTATGCCAGGTCACGCTTGTTATTAATCTTTTTTTTTTTTTTTTTGAGATAGAGTCTCACTCTGTCACCTAGGCTGGAGTGCAGTGGCGCAATGTTGGCTCACTGCAACCCCTTCTCCCGGATCCAAGCGATTCTCCTGCCTCAGCCTCCCAAAGTAGCTGAGATTGCAGGTGGGCACCACTATGCCTGGCTAATTTTTTTGTATTTTTACTAGAGACGTGGTTTCACCATGTTGGTCAGGCTGGTCTCAAACTCCTGACCTCAAACGATCTGCCCGCCTCAGTCTCCCAAAGTGCTGGGATTACAGGCATGAGCCACCATGCCCGACCTGTTATTAATTAATATAAGCCCATCACTACACTGCTAAGCTAGTTAGGCAAAGGCGTATTGAGTGCCTTACTATCTACAGAGAACTGTATGAAATGCCCAAGAGTCCACAAAAATAGGTATGAGTTATGCATCTTCATGTGCACACAGAAATGCTTACCTGGGAATTAACAGATCACTCAAAGTCCAACAAAACATGAGCGTATTTTTAAAGAAGTCTATTAAACAAAGTGTTAAATTCCTTACAGGCTTAAAAAGGAGACTACACAAAGGAAGGCATCCAATTAAAGGTACCAAGAACGTTCAAGCTTTCAGGATTGCACAATGGTGATGGATTGAAAGCGGGGAAAATTTATTTGTTCTACTTATCTTAAAATGATTCAAATACACCTTAAAGAAAAAGGTAACCTAAATGTAGTAAGACCTGTCATCTTTATGGGTCCATTATAGATTCATCCATTCATTTACTCAACAAATACCTACTTAGAACTACAGGCTAAGCAATATACTAGTTGCTAGGCATGAAAGAAAAAATAAGGCATACTGTAAGAGAAATACACAGAGAAGGGTAGAAGGGAAGTCTAGGTACTGAGAAAAATGTGTACAAAGGCACTGAGGCAAGAGAGTATGGTGATTGCTACTGACAACTAATATTTGAAACACCCTATACATGGCTTTTCTGAAGCATGCCCTCTTGATTTTCCTTTACATCTTTAAATATTCTGTTTCTATGTCTCTTACTGATTCTACTCCTCTCAACCTTTAAAAGAGGTGTTACTCAACTTAGGTCATATCTTTTTCTCCTCTCACTCTACTCTTCAACAAGATCATCCACAATCCAGGACTTCATTTCCCATTCATATCTTCCTCCTCATTAACCTTTAAATCCACATCTCCAGCCTGGGTCAAACATCTGAAATCCAGACTCATATACCCAATGATCTACTATGTTTCTCCCCTTTCACGTTTCATAGGAATTTCCAAATCAACCCCAGTTCAAACTGGAGTCATTCACTCACCTCACCACCAAACTAATATGTGCCTAGTGGTCCCAGTAAATGGCATCACCCCAGTGCACCAGCCAGACACCCAGAAGTCATCCTTGACTCCTCCCTCACCCTCATTCCTGACATCCTACCCATCGTCAAAGTCCTGTGGGTCAGCTCTATGTTCTAACTAACTATCTGATATTCCCACATCTCTCCATCTCCAGGCCCATATTCATTTCCAGAACACCATCAGCTTTCTTCCAGTCTCCTAATGTATCTACTGCAACAGGCTGCTCCCTGCTTCTATTCTCAACCTCCTTCAAATGTGTTCTGTAGTAAGTCATTCCATCTTACCACCTTTACAAGAAGCCCCTGGTCCAAGTCATCATTTCCTTGCTTCTACTTTGTCCCTTAGGGGTCTATTTCAACAGAGCATCCAGGCAGTATGGGGGAGGGGAGATGGGGCAGCAATCAGATCAATCCTGTTAACACATCATGTGCATTTGATCATTCCCCCAATGTCTTCCCATCTCACTCAACATGAAAACTAAAATCCTTACATTTGCTAACAATGCTCTCCATGATCTGGGTCCCTACTATCTCAGAGATGTCATCTTCCACCGCATTTCCTTGCTCACTCCATTTCAGTCACATTGGCCTTGTTGCTGGGCCTTGACTATGCCAATTCTCCTTTCTCCTAAGGGCCTTGTGTCTGCTCTTCTCTCTGCCTGTAAAGCTCTTTTCCTTCATGATCAATCTCTCACTTCCACCAGGCCTTTGCTGAAATGCCAGCTTTTCCTCGAGGTCTTTCCTCACCACTAGATAGATAGATAGATAGATAGATAGATAGATAGATAGATAGATAAGAGTGTACACACACACACACACACACACAAAATTGGCACCCTTTCCCCAAGGGCACACTCTTGGACCTTTGCTGCTTTCATAGCACTCCTCACCATGTGATATGCTCTATGTTTACTTGTTGGTCTCTTTACTATCTCCAAACTCCACCCCACTAGAATATAAAATCCACAAAAGCAAGGAATTCCTTGTCTATTTTATTATTTGGCTTATCCCTCAGAGCCGAGGACAATGCCTGGAATGTAGTAAATGTTCAATAATTACTTGTGAAATGAATAGTGACAGCATTGACCTTTTCAAAACGTAACTGAAAATTGAATCATGTTACCCTAGGTTTAAAATCCTTTAATGACTTCCCACTGCTATTAGAAAAAGGTTCAAATCCAGCACCGTCTTGTCCACCCTCCACTCACTCTGTCTGCTCCAGCCCTGCTGAATTTCTCTGTTTCTCTATCATGGTATTGTTTATTCTACTGATAAGCCTTCACACATGCTGGTCCCTCTAACCGCAAAGCTCTCCTCCCTTCTCATCATATAATGACCCCTCCACATTCTTCCATCCCAGCTGAAAAGTCACTTTCTTGGAAAAGTCCGTCAGGTTTGTACATCTCCTTTGCAGTTTTTTCCTACTTCTCTTATTAACTTATGTATATTTAGTTCTTCAATGTTCTGTTTCTCCGAATAAACCATTAACATGGAGACCATGTACATTCTATTCAATACTCTGGTTTCCAATAGGCACATAATAGGTACTCAGTGAATATTTCTTAACTAACTGCTAAGAGCAAGTGCCTTATAATACAGCTCAGATCACATTAACATCCATGAAAGTAGTAATGTCATGGGTTTTGTGTGCCCTAGGACTCACACACTGATTAGCCTAAAAAGCCGAAAAAGAGATCCTTGGAGCTCAGGCCGACTGAAGACATTGCTGGGCTCAAACACTTAAGGTACACATTCTGCCTGAAGAATACATAGGCAAGTGAAAAAAACCCCATTCCTCCTGTGAGATCTAAGTTGGTGCTGTAAACATCAGTTGTTTACAAGTGCATCTGTCACCTGAATATAAAGACAGGTAGTTTCCAAAACTCAGTTATGATAAATGTGTCTCACTGCATTTTTTTCTAAGCTGCAAGCAATGACTGATGTTTATTGTCAATATTTTAGTTGTCAAGTGAGAAAATGGCACAGATAATCGGCCATAGGTTCTATAGGTAAAAATGACAGCTAACAGAAAGAAAAAGATAAAAATACCACCACATAAAAACATAAATGACATCACAGACAATAAAAATAGGCAAGGTGTAAACTTTCAGAGAATAGCAAAGTACTCTCTTCAGGAAAATTTTAATTAAGTACATGGCCTTTCAAAATCTGCCAGTAAGTAGTACATCTCTCTAATTCTTAACAGTTTGGGGGGAAAAGTGGTTTTCAATTTCTGGGTATGGTGTAATGGTTAAGAAAGAGCAATTGGCCACCAGCCTGCCTGAATTCAATTCCTGGCTTGGTCACTTTCAAGCCATATGACTTTGGCAAGTGGTGTTATTTCTTGGAGCCTTGGTTTCCTCCTCAGCTGTAGAAGAGTAAAATTAATGCCTGTCTCAAAAGTTGTTGTGAGAATTAAATGCAATAACATAAGAAAAGAACAGAAAAAGCACTCACCAGTTTTTTCTTATTTTCATTGTGGTGGTGGTTGTTTGTCATCATCCACATGTCGCATGTAACTGAAAATTGAATCATGTTACCCTAGGCTTAAAATTCTTTAATGACTTCCCACTGCTATTAGAAAAAGGTTCAAATCCAGCACCATCTTGTATGGTGAATATGTCATCACCCACATATCGCAAAAAGAAATATTTGCAAGTAGAGGTCCTGATAGACTTTTTAATGAAAAGACTTGGCATTTGGAGAATCATCTAAGGCCATACAAAATAAAATGCTGTAACAACACACTGTCAAAGATAGGGCTTAGCAATGCGAACACTATATATGCCCTAAGTTTGATAACCAGGATAAACGATACAAGGAACTCATGAGAATAAAAACCAATGGGAAATATCCTGCCTCTGAAAATCATGCTATAAAGATGTTGAAAGGGGAGCCAGAAGTCTGTAAGCTCATTTGTGTTTGGATATTTATTTGGTAATCTGGGTTACGGATTCCATATTACTCATGCCTATGGTAATAGTCCTAGTAGTCTGGAAGAGCCCCAGTGCTTCACAGTCATCAACAAGGTGCCTATCATCATTTACAGGTGTTCCACACTTTGCAAAAACTGATAAGCTTCCACACAGCAACCGCAACACAAGCCTGACTAAATGTTAAATGTTAACAAATCTATAACATAATTACAAAAGTAAATATTATAGCCCTGGTTTTATCCGAATGGACATTATTTGGATTACTAGTATTCAAATTAGTGGAGGTTTAACAAAGTTCAAAAGGAAGTACTTCAGTATACTCTGTGTTGTCTGTCTTCCCCACGCTGTGGATGCGATCTCACTGCTCAATTAGGGAAGATGTCCCCCATTCATCCCAATTTGGACCTGCTTGTCCCCCAAAATGTTCTCTGGACTTGAAGACAAACTAACCTAAATAAGGCACTGCTCTTTTAGGTGATGAAGACTGCTTCCCTCCAAGGTGGGCTCCAACCAGACTCCACTAGGGCATTGCTGGAGCCTTTGAGCACAGATTGGGGATGCATCAAAATCTAGTCCCAAGGGACTTCCATGCACAGTGGACCTACATACTAGCTGATCACATAAATCAAACTCTCCAGTCTCCTGAACTGCCTTCTAGTGTGGTTTCAGGCCCAAATGACTGCCTTTCTCTTCTTGCTACCCTAATATGCACCTGCCACCCCCAAATTTCTGTTAGTTCACTTCCCTTCCCAGTGGCCAGCTCTGCAGACCACCAACATGCAAGCTGAAGCCCACACACACCAAAGCCAAGGAAAGGTAGCCCTGGCAGGGTGCAGCACTCCCCTCCTTCCCTCCCTTCCTGTTCTCACTGGCACTGCTAGCCTCAGGCCTGGGATGGCGTACTCACTGAGCTGTAACCCTCACCACAGTCTCACTCTATGCATTGGGTGCCCATTGAGCAGGGAAGCCTGAACCCCCTCCTGGCCTGCGTGAAAAGAACTCTGAACTTAAGTTCAGCCCAGCCCTTGCCAACCCTTTTCCTCTACTCTGATGGTGTTTTACCACAGCCTAAGCCAGAAACCCTGGAGACAAGAAGCTGCTTCTCTCTTAACCACTGCCTGAGACACTCCCCTTTTGGGGAAGCC
The DNA here is from genome assembly GCF_006542625.1 of Nomascus leucogenys. Classification (NCBI taxonomy): domain Eukaryota; kingdom Metazoa; phylum Chordata; class Mammalia; order Primates; family Hylobatidae; genus Nomascus; species Nomascus leucogenys. The sequence goes on from NC_044406.1 coordinate 124,678,958, forward strand.
AGTTCACGTTCACACCCTATGAGAAACAAAGCTCTGAGATTGTACCTCCTGTCCTGATTATTCCTCAAGCCATATCACTTTCTCCAGAAGTCCCCACTGACATGCACTGCAGTCAGGCACTCATTCTGCCTTGCCTGGACTCCCGCAATGGTCTCCTTCCTGGTCTCCCTGCCCAGTCTTCCCCCATCCTTATGCTGCCAAAGTCCTCCTGCTAAAAGCAAGTCAGATCCCCTCATTCCTCTGCTGAAAAGATCTTCAACAGGTCTCCATTAGTTAAGGAAAGAAATTCCACAAATGTTAGCATGTTATCAAAGCCTCTAGAGCAGCGATTGTCAAGCTTTTCAATCTCAGAATCTTAAAAATAATTGAGATGTGGCAGAGAAAAAAAGGGTGATTTCTTGGGGAAAAAAAAGAGTACTCCAAAGAGCTTATATTTTGTGAGCTACATCTGTCAATATATATTGAATTATAAATAAAAACTGAAAAAATTTTTAAATATTCAGGTATCATTTCCCTTGAAATTCACAATAATAAACCAACAACATGTTCATATAAATAATATAACTACATGGTAACATAAGTAACATATTTTTATGAAAAATAACTACAGTGTTATGAAACATAACCATATTTTTCAAAACAACCAAAAATGTAGGTCAAAACAACACGGTTTTGTATTTTTGCAAATCTCTTTAATGTCTGGCTTAATGGAGGACAGCTGGATTCTTATGTTTGTTTCTGCATTTGATTTGTTATGGTAGTTTGTTTTAGCTGAGGTACATGAAGAAACTCCAGTATTACACAGACATGTAATTAGAAGAGGCAGGATTTTGCAGACCCCCTCAAAGGGACTCTAGTGAGGAGGCATCAAATCAGCATCAAATCAAATGGGCATCAAATCAGAGAGGCTGGGAGAGAGGGATAGCAAAAACGCACAAGTATACTTTTGAGAGTGATGGATGTTTTCATTATCTTGATTGTGGTGATGGTTTCATGGTATATACATATGTCAAACTTATAAAATTGTATATTTTAAGTATATGCTATTTGTCATATGTCAATTAGTTCAATAAAGCTGTTTAAAAATAGGAGAAAAAAGCTTCAGAAATGCTGCTCATCATGACGTCAACCTCCCTTTCTTCCCCCTCTGCCTCTACTCCCCTTCAAGCCATAAAACTTACACTCCAACTGTGTGTTACTAACAGTGGTGCCCCAGATCCACCAGCACCGGTCCCTTTCTGCACCTTTCCTCTCATCCCTTCCTCTACCTAAAATCCTTTCCCCACCAATGCCTCCACTCTCCACCTTCCCTCCTCTCCAACTGGATAAATTCCTCAAAATCTACATCAAATGTCATCATCCCTAAAATGCTTTCCCAGATCCCAACACCCTCTTCCAGGAAAATTAAGCTATTGTTTCTTCAACTTTAGTGGGTGGGGAAGGAATCAGGTGAGAGCAGCGGGGGCACATTTCTATCTGAATTTCCTCAGATTGGTTTGTCTCCTGTTAATCTTCTTTGAATCGAGAAAAGACGCTAAAAAAGGGATCCAACCCTTCCTTACACCTTATACAAAAATTAATTCAAGATGGATTGAAGACTTAAATGTTAGACCTAAAACCATAAAAACCCTAGAAGAAAACCTAGGCAATACCATTCAGGACATAGGCATGGGCAAGGACTTCATGACTAAAACACCAAAAGCAATGGCAACAAAAGCCAAAATTGACAAATGGGATCTAATTAAACTAAAGAGCTTCTGCACAGCAAAAGAAACTACCATCGGAGTGAACAGGCAACCTACAAAATGGGAGAAAATTTTTGCAATCTACTCATCTGACAAAGGGCTAATATCCAGAATCTACAAAGAACTTAAACAAATTTACAAGAAAAAAACAACCCCATCAAAAAGTGGACAAAGGATATGAACAGACAATTCTCAAAAGAAGACATTTATGCAGCCAAAAAACACATGAAAAAATGCTCATCATCACTGGCCATCAGAGAACTGCAAATCAAAACCACAATGAGATACCATCTCACACCAGTTAGAATGGCCATCATTAAAAAGTCAGGAAACAACAGGTACTGGAGAGGATGTGGAGAAATAGGAACACTTTTACACTCTTGGTGGGACTGTAAACTAGTTCAACCATTGTGGAAGTCAGTGTGGTGATTCTTCAGGGATCTAGAACTAGAAATACCGTTTGACCCAGCCATCCCATTACTGGGGATATACCCAAAGGACTATAAATCATGCTGCTATAAAGACACATGCACACATATGTTTATAGCGGCACTATTCACAATAGCAAAGACTTGGAAGCAACCCAAATGTCCATCAATGATAGACTGGATTAAGAAAATGTGGCACATATACACCATGGAATACTATGCAGCCATAAAAAAGGATGAGTTCATGTCCTTTGTAGGGACATGGATGAAGCTGGAAACCATCATTCTCAGCAAACTATCGCAAGGACAGAAAACCAAACACTGCATGTTCTCACTCATAGGTGGGAATTGAACAATAAGAACACTTGGACACAGGGTGGGGAACATCACACACCGGGGCCTGTGGTGGGGTGGGGGAGGGAGGAGGGACAGCATTAGGAGATATACCTAATGTAAATGACAAGTTAACGGGTGTAGCACATCAACATGGCACATGTATACATATGTAACAAACCTGCACATTGTGCACATGTACCCCAGGACTTAAAGTATAATAATAATAAAAAATAATAAAAATAAAGAACTTACTTATGTAACTAAATACCACCTGTTCCCCAAAAATCTATGGAAATAAAAAATTTAAAAAACAAGTTAAAAAAAAAAGGGATCCAAAAGTCTATGAGCAGATGAAGACAGCCTAGAGCAAGCAGCCTAGTGCTACAGGGCCTATTGGAAAAGTCAATTTCCTCCGTGTTCCATCTCCCCACCACACACATCTGCAGGGAGCTTGCTGATAGCAAGGCCTACACTTAGCCATCTATAATCCTTAAAGCACCAAGCCCATCACAGGTTCTCACCACATACCTGTGCTGCAAGGGAAGCAGGACTTCCTCAGTAAGACTCAGCTTCCTCAGTAAGACCTTCAGACATAAAAGGCATCTAAGAGTATCCACCTGCCAGGGTTGCCATAAGTCCTTATCAACACAGTATATTATTTTCCTAGGGCTGTCATAACAAAATCGCAAACTGGATGTCTGAAAACAACAGGAATGCATTCCCTCACAGATCTGGAGGCTAGAAGTCTGAAATCAAGTTGTCAACAGAGACATGCTTCCTTGGCTAGTAGCTGCATCACTCCAATCTCTGCCCTCATCTTCATATGGCCTGGTATGTCTCTGTGTGTCTCCAAATCTCTTTCTCCTTATAAAGACACCACTGATTGGATTTAGGGTTGACCCTAATTAAGTATGACCTTGTCTTAATTTGATTACTAGGTTCTTGCAAAAGTAATTGTGGGTTTTTTTTTTTTGCCATTGAAGGTAATGCATCTGCAAAAACAAAAACAAAAACAAACAAACAAACAAACAAAAACCCTATTCCAAATAAGGCGACATTCTGAAATTCTGGGTAGACATGAATTTTGGTGGATGTATCACCATTCAGCACAGTATACAGAGCATGTGTGAAGGTACACAGTAAGTGACAGGCTCATGTGAACATCCTCCCTTCTTTCTACAAAGGTAGAAGAGTAGCAGAGGCCCCTTTCCCAGGAGGATAACCTGGGCTTATGGAGGGCTTTTTACTTAGACACTTACCAACCAAGTAGGAGTAACTGGAAGGAAAATGAAAGACAGAAGTGGATGATAACTGTTTTCCTTCTCAGCCATTGCGCTCCTCCTGTGACTGCTCTGCCTTCATTTTTTCCTGTTTCCTCACTCCACACCCACATGGGCAGTGCCATACAGAACACACACCTGCCTATTCAGAGTAGAACTTCATACACTATCCAGGAATCGCCTCCTTACACTTAGGGAATATAATTTATTGCTACAATTTCTCAGTGATGAGTATAGAATATCCCAGTGAGGGAATGTTTGTTGTGTGCAGCCTACACAATAAATCATAAAGGCCAGCTTTTTAAAATGAATAAAAGGGAAAGAATGACTGAAAAAAACCACTCTAAAAATGCCTTCACAACTAGCTCTGATCCAAAATGCTATAATGTGATTTGGCTTTCTAATGCCAGGTTGCAGCCATTGGTTTAAAAAAAAAAAAAAAAGGAAAAACATGAAATATCATGGCAAAGTATCAAAAGGCTTCATGGAAAAACAGATACAAGTAAATATTCTATGTCCATCTTTAACACTGAAAGGCCAGGGATGTTCAACAAGCCCACATTTAGGAACCTGCACTTGATCTGTTAGCTGTACTGAGTGTGCTCCTAATGTCAGTTTTGCTGTAAGTGCATAACAAACCCTACCAGCTCACAGAGGCTTGGATGCCTAGGAAATATGGTGACAATAATGGGGGCAGGATGGGCAGGGTCCTGACCCCCTACCCAGAACACAGGAATTTGTCAGACAATGAGGTAGCAGGCCTGGAGTCCTTCTGTGATCCCCTTTTACCCCCAATACCAAATCTTAAATTCAGTTTTGAGTTGCTCAAAACATCATTACTTCTCAAAGGCAACTTGAACTGAGTCTTCTGCAATGTTAAAATGACCTTGGCCTTTTCTGCTGTCAGTCTTGGCGATTTGGTGAAGTATTTACACAACTCTATTATTTCCCTTGAGAATTCCTTTTCCCTCCCTGTTTTTCTTCTATTCTTTACTCTCCCTTTATTCTTTCAAGATATTCACACTGCTTTATTCAAATTGTGATACTTAACACATCATTAATTTGCACCATTTCAAAGGTTTTCCATTTCTAGACCTATCCACATAATATATACTATTGCAATACATTAGATTAAGGATTTAAAATTAGAAAAATGTTACATTGGAAATACTTTGTTAAATGTACATAGGAACCTAATCTTCACATATGCTGAAAATTGGTACTGTTCACACTTATAAGAGCTACTAATATTATCTCTTACTAAAGTGTGTTTGGTGAAAGAAAAGTGTGTTTAAGTTTAAAACGTCCTGAGAGTAACAGGTAAGTATCTGGGTCAAAATTCCCATTCAAGTAATTACATTTCCCCAACCAAAAGTTAATTAGCACTTCTTAACAACACTGTTGGATAGTGCTACTGAATAAGATTATTTGAGCAGGTACAAGTCCACAATGTACAAAACAACCTAGATCCCCATAGGTTACTTTTTCTATTAATTGGAAATCTGTGGTCCTTATTTAAAGGTAAGCCCCATTAAAGGAATCTTGGACAGTCCATTAAGACAAAAATAAACTTCATGTACATACTCTCCATAAACTCTTCTGAGAAAATATGATACTAATCACTTGCTTATCCAGCACAAAACCTATCAGTGCATGTCACCCATCCAGAACTCAGGTGATAATGGGAAGAAGGGAAAAACAGATTTTGTAGAGGTGCACCATTGCACGCACCCACACCCACACCCACACCCACACCCACACACAAAGTTTCAGAAATTGTTATTTACAGGAGAACTCCTTAACTCCTCACTAGGAACTTCTATTTTCCTACTTTACACAAAGTTTTTACAGGGTTGGCTAATTCTCTCCATCTAAATATCCTAGAACTACCAAACGAGAGGCAGGAGAGTGAGCAAGTGCTACCAGTAGGCCATAGGAACAAGATAGAAACAGCCAATGCCTGCACAGAGCTGATAGACTAGACAACTTATAAAATACCAATTACTCATTGTATGATAAGCACTGGGATGCAGTGAACCTAAGAGATACAAGAACTCCAAGGAGCAGCCCCTAATTCTGCTTTGACTCCATTACCATAGTATCCTCATGCTAGTAGCCTAGGCCACTTGTTTCGGTGGCCCACATACGGTGCTACACCCACAGCAATGTCTCATGCCTGAATCTTTTCTCATACTCTGTCCATATCCTTCTAATACTTAGCTCTCCTGGGCCCCATATGTTAGGAAGTTAAGACTCCTAAGAGGACACAGTCAGATAAACCACGCATTCTCAAAGGGTCAATACAGTCTCCAAAGGGTTGAAGTTGGTTCTTTGGGAGGGAAGAAAAAAAAAACTTACATATTACAATGGTTTTTGGCCCTTGAGAGCTCAACCCTACCCAACAAAATCTTACAGCTTGTTATTTAATTTCTCCTGTTGTGTTTTCTTGGGTATCATACTAGTAACACTGACCTTGACTTCATAGAAGACATACAAAATGTATGCCAGATCAGTACTAGAAAACTATGGTGAATAGATGACTGTGATTGGAAACTTTCTCTCCATTGATCGCCCATTCTAAAAGTTAAATGGCAGAGGTGGCTGCCACTGGCTGCCTTGTAAATGTGGTTTATATTTGATCTTCAGTTTATATGTTATCATTTAATTCTAATAACATTATTCAGCCCATTATTAATTATGTCAAATATAAAGAAAAACTGTTAGCAAGATCTGAATGACTGTCTAGCAGTTAGTTAAATTAGCAGTTATTTTCCCATATCAAGCAGTAGTTAAATGTTAAGTTCAGTAAAATTTTTTAAGAAGCTAATTTAATTTTTTCAATTACTTTACTTTCGCCAGAAAAAGAGCAGATTTGGATGAATTTTTTAAACATTGAAGCACCTTGCTATTAAATATTACAAATTTATATAAATTATTAATTTGCATATGTAGTTGATACATTGAAATTTTTAAGTAAATAAATTAAATTAAAATGTACTCAGCAAATACACACAAAGTTAATTGTTAATAGCTTTTTAATTTTTAACTTAATTGTTAACTGCAAATGTTAGTCATTCTTAATACTTCATGTTATGAAAAGAGTAAATAGGCCTTATACTTATCCTTGTTCTATATAAAGGACAGATATAGGTACAACACATAAATAGTATATCTCTGGAATTAAAATGTCATGGGGAACAATTAGGAAAAATGCCCAAAAAGGCTCCTTAGGGGAGCAATAATGAAAAATAAAAAGCCTTCAGAAACATTAAGATAAGCTAATCTCCATTGCCTGAATGAGAGCTAACTGTAACACCATTGACAGAGACTGGGTAACAGGAGGGTGCCTCTGTGTACTAGAATTTGAGGAATTCCCTGAAGATGGAAAACAAATGGGATCAGATCGACAAGAGAAGAGCAAACCATAGCGCAAATCATGTGCAGGAAAGGTAAAAGCAGATCCAGACAAACACTAAATTCAGAGCGAACTGTCATAAAAAAAAACAGAGGAGGCCCTGGGGCAATTACCGGTGTGATTAAGTTTAAAAAAAAAAAAACAAAAAACGACGAGGCCAGTATGTACTGGGCAGTAAGTACTCCGATGTGGGCCCAGCACACAGGTGCACAAATACACAACTGAACAGTGGCCTTCAACCACAGACTAAAACCTGAAAACATTATAAAAGGGAACTCTGGTTCTAGGGCCTGATCAAGCACTGTGGCTAATTCTGAATCAACAAATATGTGGGGGGCAAGGTTGGAAAGATGGATCTACCCAGAATGGAGATCCCTGAAGCCTGATTTGTTTAGAATAAAGCTCCGTTCACTATCATATGGGACTTGGGATCCCCAGTCTGAATGCCTACTCCATGCCCAGAAACCTGAAATGACTTCCCACTGCCCAGGGGAAAAAAATCAAATCTCTGAAAGAAAGTTTACAAAGCTCTTCTTGATGCCCCCCAGACCCTGTGCTTCAGCCAAACTGAATTTCGTGCTGTTTTTCCACCACGTGTTTCTCTCTCTCTCACCGCCAAGCGCTCACACAAAGCCTTCCCTTTGTTGGGAATACTCCTTCACCTGCAGCCTTTTGTATTGCTCCTTTACTGGATAACTCTTACTCATGTTTTGGGATCTCAGCTCTTTGACCTTCCCCCACTCCTACCTCCCTTCCCCCAAAGTTGAAATGGATGCCCCTACTATGTCCTTCTCCCTTACTGCACTCAGAAAAATAAGTAGGCAATTGGAGTCTAGCACTGTTTAGGTGCTCACTGTACTGTGAGCTCCGTAAAGGCAGAGATAATGTCTACCCTTGTGATCAGTGAATCCTCAGGGCCTACTTCTGGTTAATAGCTCAATAAAAAGTATTGATCAGATTGAACTGCAATGGGTGGAAGAGAGATTTGGACCTTGGTAGGGCTTTTGGCTGTCAATTCACCCTCTACAGACAGCCAAGAATTCCAACCATTGGCAGGTCCAACCTGGCTTCCACTTTCCCAGCTATTTCTGGTTTTATAGAAATTTGCCTCAATGTCTGTTGCCACATGGTTTTTCAACCACTATTGCCAGTATCTTTATGAAGAGATAATGAAAAAAAAAAAAAAAAAAAAAGTCCTATCCTAATCTCAGAATCAGGAAATGAAGCCTGACGACTGGCTCTATCCCTTATCAGATTTCTGACCTTAGCCAAACAGCCTCCTCTCCCCTAGACCTCAGCTGGTGAAAGAAATGGGCTATAATTTCTTCTAGGACTTTCCTCCTCTTCTAACATCTATGACTTTTAATCCATATAAATCAACTCATTCCTGTGCCACTGGATGGAGGGGAGTTTTCCCTTCTTTTAAATTTAAAAATTAGGAAAAATAACAGAGACAAGGAAAAGCCACTGTTGTGAGTTAAATTATGTCCCCCAAAAAGGTATGTTTAAATCCTAACTCCCAAGTACCTGTGAATGTGACTTTATTTGGAAATAAAGTCTCTACAGATATAATCAAGGTAAGATGAGGTCATAGTGGACTAGGTTAATTGGGCCCTAATCCAATGACTGTTATGGTTATAAGTAGAGGAAAATTTGGACACAGAGAAAGGGGAAATACACGCAGACACATGGGAAAAGGCCTTGAGAAGACACAGGCAGAGACTGTAATGTCAAAGATTGTTAGCAACCACCGGAAGCTAGAAGAGGCAAGGAAGCACTCTCCCCTAGAGTCCTACTAATACTTGGATTTCAGACTTCTAGCCTCCAGAACTATGAGACAATGATTTTCTGTTGTTTCAAGGAATCAAATTTGTAGTCATCTGTTAACAACAATTCTAGGAAACAAACACAGATGCCATCTTGAGAAAAGACCAAACACAAAAAAGTCTTCTGATTTTACCTGAAATCTAACACCCCATGACTACCCCCTTGTATATGCACACATAGGTCCCATTGGTGAGAAAATTTCCTATGACTACTACTAGCAAGATGAGGTTCTGGCTAAACAGAAGCAAGCATGTGTGCAGGAGTGGGCAAGGGGACAAAAAATAGCACTCCTGAGAGTCGCCAGGAGTTTTACCCACTCAGAACATTATGTGCTGATCACTAAGCATGCCATAACTCATTATTTTAAGAGCACTGATGAAGCGATGGATTGACCAACTCCAAATCAGCAACAGGGAGGTATCCAGGACAACGTATCAATTGTCTAAAGAAAGGGCTGGATAAATACATAACATAACCATGGAAGCAATAATTATGAACAAGGGCTCTCCTGCAGATATTAAATGAGAGTCATGTGTCCAGACAATTACCGCTTCTAAATTACAGAAGTCTCCAATAGCAAAATGTAGCCATTAAATGACGATAAGCCCTTAACAACAACAAAAGGTGTGATTGCTTTTCATTAAGCAAAGGATTCAAGAGACAAAACATGCAATCTGCAATAGTAAAAATGATGCGGCAAGTGTAGTCAGGAGCCCTAGGCCCTGTCCCTGGCTCTGTGCTCATTTAAGGAACATAGCAGCAGTTGTGCTTTCAATATATTTTGATTGAGAAAACAACAAACTGCAAGCAGCTACCATGTCTTGGGTTGTTCTTTTAATTTGTATATTAGTAGTAATAAAGGTTAATATATACAGCACTTACTTTGTACCAGGAACTGTTCTAAGGATTTTTTTAAAATATTTAATGTAAGGTAGACAACAACCTTTTGAGGTATATGCTATTATTATATTCATTTCCCAGACAAGGATGTTGAGGCTCAGAGAAGTTAAGCAATTTGTCTAGCATCATTATACATACATACAAAGCTTGTATGTTCTAGATGGAGAATCTCAAACCATGCAGTCTGGTTCCAGAGCCTATTTCTTATCCTGCCATCACAAGAGTATGCATATACTCGTGAAAAACAGGAGCACATATACAGGCCATATTAATCATTTAGTCTATAGCTGAAACTAGGTGTGCATATTTAGTACCTTAAGCATTAATGACACCCCCATACCCTCAGGGTCCATGGCTCCTGACTACTTACCACGTCATTTTTGCTAGTGCAGACCCTACTTTTTGTGTCTTGAAGCCTCTTCTTAATGAAAAGCAATTGCTTCTTAATGAAAAGCAATTGTCATGTAGTAGCTACATTTTGATATTGGGGATCTCTAATTTACATGCAATAACATGAGACCCAGCACTGAAGATGCTTTAGAGCCTAATCCAGCTCTGTCTCTCTATAGGCCCTTCCAGGTCAGTGCTGGCCAACAAGTATCTACTAGAAAGAAAGTCTCCCAAGTCACCAACTTAAGCAAAGAAATCCCCCAACACTCAGATGACAGGTGGAGGGATACAACTTCTTTGACTTTTTAGTTTGTCTCCATGAGTTATCTTCAGGACACTGCAGCTAACCATGGACTACTTTGACTCACCATTCTAGGGTAGGGATTGTAAGTTTCTGGGGACAGGAAGAAAGGCAGAAATGTGCAAAAGTTCTTACTGGCCACAACACAGGAGACTAGCTCCAGCAGTCTTCAGAGGCATGTTTGCCCTGGAGATGTAGATGCCTAGTGAACTGAAGATGGGTGCAGAAGAGCAGGGAAATGCTTGTCTGAGAAGTCAATTTTTCTCCTCTGCTTAACATGAGCTCCCAAAGAACAACAGACCTGATACAAAAGCAGTCTTCTGGAACTTGTCCTCCCCACTCTTCAGAAAGTGCTTGGGATCATGATTTAGGGATTTCCATTGCTAATGGCCACCTTCTGGTGAAAGCTGCTAGGACAGGGATATGCAAGCCACAGCTCGGGGCTGTTTTTCAGGGTGAGCCCTGGGCAGCAGAGTATTCTCCAGACCCAAGAAGCTTTCCCACAGGCAGGGAAAGTCTATGTTTAGTGAGGCCTGAAGTTTATACAATTTCAGAGACTCTTTTTAGGAATGGAATACAAAATGATGAACATAAAAGTGTTTTGTCAGGGGTGAGCCCTGGTCAGCAGAGTCTTCTCCTGTGAGAGAAAATAAATCACCCAAAACTTCTTTAGATTCATTATAAATCCACTTTTGCCCACAAGTTTTTTAAATGTCACATGCAGACAACTGAACTTACTACCTCCCCTCTCCCCTCACATTATATGGGGACAGGCTCTAAGGTGGCCCCCATGATCTCTGCTTCCTGGTATTCACGCCCCTGTATAAACTCCTCCCTTTGATCCTGACTTGCTTCTAACCAACAGGACATTGCCAAGGTGATAAGATGAATTTGATTATGTGTACATGATTACAGTGCATCAAAATGTAACATTTATATTGCTAAGTGACTCCCTTACTGGCTTTCAATAAGCAAGGAGTCTTATTGGGAAGGCCCATGTGGCAAGAAACTGAGTGTGGTCTCTGGCCAACAGCCAGTTAGAAACCGAGGCCTTCAACCTTAAAGCCCATAGGCCTAAGTCGTTCTCCAACTTTAGTATGCACAAGAATAATCAAGGGAGCTTATGATAGTATTTATTCTAACATATACCACCATTCTTAACAAAATCAGAGCCCACTCCCAGAGATTTTTATTCAGTAACTCTACCATGGGGCACATACTTAACATCTAAGGTGAGAAAAAGTACACTGCAGTCCACAAGCCAACAAGTTTAAGCTTTATGGGCCACAATAAATGAAGGTGAGAAAAAAGTACCTGGTCCTTATGTCATTGCTTTATGTCAAATTGAAATGAGAAGTAAAATGCTAAGGAAACTAAGTAAACACCAAAAAGTCATCTGAGGAAAACAAGAACCAAACAGAGGCAGCTGAGAAAATCTAGGAGCACAACACACTATTCCAGGAACCATTAGAAGGGCAAACTGCCAATATGAGAAGAGAATGGGAAGGAAAGTGACATTTGCTGAGCATCTACCATATGCCAGCCACGTGAAATATGCTGTAAGTCGATTATTATCATTATTATTATTATTATTATTTCCTTACCATAGCCCTGTAATGTAAGAATTGTCATCCCTATTTCACTGATAAGCAAACTAAAACTCGGAAGCTATATCATTTGCCGAAGGTCACACGACTAATCAGTGGCAAAGCAAGGACTCAAACCCAGGTATTTCTGATTTAGACCCAGGCACGTTGTACTAGATCAGATTATAATGAGCCCCACCTTCCACTGCTATCTTGTTTAAATTTACTCCAAACTGCCATGTGAGAGACCTCTGCTATGGTTTAAATGTATCCTCCAAAAGTTCATGTGTTGGAAACTTAATACTAATACTCTCATAAAGGGATTAATGTCACTATCAGGAGTGAGTTTGTTATCTCAAGAGTGGCTTTGTTATAAAAGCAAGCTCTCTCTAGCTCTCTTGTTCTTGCCTTCTTAACATGTGATGCCCTTCACCATGTTGTGATGCAGCAAGAAGGCCTTCACCCAACGTAGGTGTAATGGTTTTTAACTTCCCAGCCTCCAGAACCATGAGCTAAATTAACATCTTTATTTTATAAATTACCCAGTCTGTGGTATTCTGTTTTAGCAATAGAAAACAAAGAAAGAAAATTAGTACCAGAAAGTGGTGTTGTTGCCACAACAAATATCTGAAAATGTGGAAGCAGCCTTAGAACTGGATGATGGATAGGGGCTGGAAGAAGTTATAGGATGTCGATGTCCGGGTGGCCGAACAGGCACAGCTCTGGTCAGCAGCTCCCAGTGAGATCAATGCACAAGGCATGTGATTTCTGCATTTCCAACTGAGGTACCCAGCTCATCCCACTGGGACTGGTTAGACAGTGGGTGCAGCCCATGGAGGGCAAGCCAAAGCAGGGTGGGGCATTGCCTCACCCAGGAAGTGCAAGGGGGTGGGAAACTCCCTCCCCTAGCCAATGGAAGCCCTGAAGGAATGTGCCATGTGGAATGGTGCATTCCAGCCCAGATACTATGCCCTTCTCATGGGATTCACAACCCACAGACTAGGAGATTCTCTCAGGTGCTAACACCACCAGGGCCCCGGGTTTCAAGCACAAAACTGTGTGGCCATTTGGGCAGACACCTAGCTAGCTGCAGCGTTTTTTTTTTTTTTTTGATACCCCAGTGGTGCCTGGAACACCAGAGAAAACCATTCACTCCCCTGGAAAGGGGGGGTGCAGCCAGGGAGCCAAGTGGTCTAGCTCAGCAGAGCCCACCCCCATGGAGCCCAGCAAGCTAAAATTCAATGGCTTGAAATTCTTGCTGCCAGGAAAACAGACTGAAGTAGACCTGGGACACTCCAGCTTGGTGAGGGGAGGGGCATCATACATTACTGAGGCTTGAGTAGGCAGGTTTCCCCTCACAGTGTAAAAAAAGCTGCCAAGAAGTTCAAACTGGGCAGAGCCAGGTGCAGAATGCCTCTGTAGCCAGACTGCCTCTCTAGATTCCTCCTCTCTGGGCAGGGCATCTCTGAAAGAAAGGAATTGCTAACTAGAATAACCAGTTTAAAGAATAACATAAATGACGTGATGGGGGTAAAAAACACAGCATAAGAACTTTGTGAAGCATACAGAGGTATCAGGAGCCAAATCAGTCAAGCAAAAGAAAGGATATCAGAGATCGAAGATCAACTTAATGAAATAAAGGATGAAGAGAAGATTAGAGAAACAAGAATGAAAAGGAATAAACAAAGCCTCCAAGAAATATGGGACTATGTGAAAAGACCAAACCTACATTTGACTGGTGTACCTGAAAGTGATGGGGAGAATGGAACCAAGTTGGAAAATACTCTTCAGGATATTATCCAGAACTTCCCTAACCTAGCAAGACAGGCCAACATTCAAATTCAGGAAATACAAAGAACACCACAAAGATACCCCTCAAGAAGAGCAACCCCAAGACACATAATCATCAGATTCACTAAGGTTGAAATGAAGGAAAAAAATGTTAAGGGCAGCCAGAGAGAAAGGTTGGGTTACCCACAAACGGAAGTACATCAGGATAATAGCAGATCTCCCTGCAGATACCCTACAAGCCAGAAGAGAGTGGGGGCCAATATTCAACATTCTTAAAGAAAAGAATTTTTGACCCAGAATTTCATATCCAGCCAAACTAGGCTTCATAAGTGAAGGATAAATAAAATACTTCACAGACAGCCAAATGCTGAGAGATTTTGTCACCAGCAGGCCTGCCTTACAAGAGCTCCTGAAGGAAGCACTAAATATGGAAAGGAAAAACCGGTACCAGCCACTGCAAAAACATACCAAATTGTAAAGACCATCAACACTACGAAGAAACTGCATCAATAAATGTGCAAAATAACCAGTTAGCATCATAATGGCAGGATCAAAGTCACACATAACAATATTAACCTTAAATGTAAATGGGCTAAATGCCCCAATTAAAAGACACAGACTGGCAAATTGGAAGAGTCAAGACCCATCAGTGTACTGTATTCAGGAGACTCATCTCACGTGCAAAGACACACAGAGGCTCAAAATTAAGGGATGGAGGAATATTTATCAAGCAAAGAGAAAGCAAAAAAAAAAAAAGTGTGGATTATAATCCTAGTCTCTGATAAAACAGAGTTTAAACCATCAAAAAAGACAAAGAAGGGCATTACATAATGGTAAAGGGAACAACACAACAAGAAGAGCTAACTATCCTAAATATATATGCACCCAATTAAGGAGCACCCAGATTCATAAAGCAAGCCCTTAGAGACCTACAAAGAGACTTAGACTCCCACACAATAATACTGGGAGACTTTAACCCCTCACTGTCAACATCAGACAGATCAATGAGACAGAAAATTAACAAGGATATTCACGACTTGAACTCAGCTCTGGACCAAGCAGACCTAATAGACATCTACAGAACTCTCCACCCCAAATGAACAGAAGATACATTCTTCTCAGCATCACATCACACTTATTCTAAAACCGACCACATAATTGGAAGTAAAACACTCCTCAGCAAATGCAAAAGAATGGAAATCATAACAAACAGTCTCTCAGACCACAGTGCAATCAAATTAAAACTCAGAATTAAGAAACTCACTCAAAACCGCACAACCACATGGAAACTGAACAACCTGCTCCTGAATGACTACTGGGTAAATAACGAAATGAAGGCAGAAATAAATAAGTTATTTAAAACAAATGAGAACAAAGACACAACGTACCAGAATCTGTAGGACACAGCTAAAGCAGTGTTTAGAGGGAAATTTATAGCACTGACTGCCCACAGGAGAAAGTGGGAAAGATCTAAAATTGACACCCTAAAATCACAACTGAAAGAACTAGGGAAGCAAGAGCAAATGAATTCAAAAGCTAGCAGAGGACAAGAAATAACTAAGATCAGAGCAGAACTGAAGGACATGAAAAGACCTTTCAAAAAAAATCAAGGAATCCAGGAGCTGATTTTTTGAAAAGATTAACAAAATAGATAGACTGCTAGCCAGACTGACTAATAAAGAAGAAAAGAGAGAAGAATCAAATAGACACAATAAAAAATCATAAAGGGGATATCACCACTGATCCCATAGAAACACAAACTACCATCAGAGAATACTATAAACACCTCTATGCAAATAAACTAGAAAATCTAGAAGAAATGGACAAATTCCTGTACACATGCACCCTCCCAAGACTAAACCAGGAAGAAGTCAATTCCCTGAATAGACCAATGACAAGTTCTGAAATTGAGGCAGTAATTAATAGCCTACCAACCAAAAAAACCCAGGACCAGATGGATTCACAGCTGAATTGTACCAGAGGTACAAAGAGGAGCTGGTACCATTCCTTCTGAAACTATTCCAAACAATAGAAAAAGAGGGACTCCTCCCTAACTCATTTTATGAGGCCAGCATTATCCTGCTACCAAAACCTGGCAGAGACACAACAACAACAACAAAATTTCAGGCCAATATCCATGATGAACATCGATGCAAAAATCCTCAATAAAATACTGGCAAAATGAATCTAGCAGCACATTAAAAAGCTTATCCACTACGATCAAGTGGGCTTCATCCCTGGGACGCAAGGCTGGTTTAACATACACAAATCAATAAACGTAATCTATCACATAAACAGAACCAATGACAAAAACCACATGATTATCTCAACAGATGCAGTAAAGGGCTTCAGTAATATTCAGCACTCCTTCATGCTAAAAACCCCCAATAAACTAGGTATTGATGGAACATATCTCAAAATAATAAGAGCTATTTATGACAAACCCACAGCCAATATCATAATGAATGGGCAAAAGCTGGAAGCATTCCCTTTGAAAACCGGCACCAGACAATATACTCTCTCTTAGCACTCCTATTCAATAAAGTATGGGAAGTCTGGCCACCGCAATCAGGCAAGAGAAAGAAATAAAGTGTATTTAAATAGGAAGAGAGGAAGTCAAATTGTCTCTGTATGCAGACGATATGATTGTAAATTTAGACAATCCCATTGCCTCAGGCCAAAATCTCCTTAAGCTGATAAGCAACTTCAGCAAAGTCTCAGGATACAAAATCAATGAGTGCAAAAATCACAAGCATTCCTATACACCAATAATAGACAAACAGAGAGCCAAGTCATGAGTGAACTCCCATTCACAATTACTACAAAGAGAATAAAATAGCTAGGAATACAATTTAAAGGGATGTGAAGGACCTCTTCAAGGAGAACTACAAACCACTGCTCAAGGAAATAAGAGAGGACACAAATGGAAAAACATTCCATGCTCATGGATAGGAAGACTCAATACCATGAAAATGGCCATACTGCCCATAGTAATTTATAGATTCAATGCTATTCCCATTAAGCTACCATTGACTTTCTTCACAGAATTAGAAAAAACTACTTTAAATTTCATATAGAACCACAAAAAGAGCCTGTATAGCCAAGACAACCCTAAGCAAAAAGAACAAAGCTGGAGGCATCACACTACCTGACTTCAAACTACACTACAAGGCTATAGTAAGCAAAACAGCATGGTGCTGGTACAAAAACAGATATAAAGACCAATGGAACAGAACACAGCCTCAGAAATAAAGCCACACATCTACAACCATCTGATCTTTGGCAAACCTGACAAAAACAAGCAATGGGGAAAGGATTCCCTATTTAATAAATGGTGTTGGGAAAACCGGCTAGCCATATGCAGAAAACTGAAACTGGACCCCTTCCTTACATCTTATACAAAAATTAACTCAAGATGGATTAAACGTAAGACCTAAAACCATGAACACCCTAGAAGAAAACCTAGGCAATACCGTTCAGGACATAGGCACGGGCAAAGACGTCATGACTAAAATACCAAAAGCAATGGCAACAAAAGCCAAAATTGACAAATGGGATCTAATTAAACTAAAGAGCTTCTGAACAGCAAAAGAAACTATCATCAGAGTGAACAGGTACCCTACAGAATTGGAGAAAATTTTTGCATTCTATCCATCTGACAAAGAGCTAACATCCAGAATCTACAAGGAACGTAAATAAATTTACAAGATGAAAACAAACAACTGCATAAAAAAGTGGGCAAAGGATACGAACAGACACTTCTCAAAAGAAGACATTTATGTGACCAACAAACATATGAAAGAAAGCTCATCATCACTGGTCATTAGAGAAATGCAAATCAAAACCACAATGAGATACCATCTCATGCCAGTTAGAATGGTGATCATTAAAAAGTCAGGAAACAACAGATGCTGCAGAGGATGTGGAGAAATAGGAATGCTTTTACACTGTTGAGAGTGTAAATTAGTTCAGCCATTGTGGAAGACAGTGTGGTGATTCCTCAAGGATCTAGAACCAGAAATACCATTTGACCCACCAATCCCATTACTGGGTATATACCCAAAGGATTATAAATCATTCTACTATAAAGACACAGGCACATGTATGTTTATTGCAGCTCTATTCACAATAGCAAAGACTTGGAACCAACCTAAATGCCCATCAGTGATAGACTGGATAAAGAAAATGTGGCACATATACACCATGGCATACTATGCAGCCATAAAAAAGGATTAGTTTATGTCCTTTGCAGGGATATGAATGAAACTGGAAACCATCATTCTCAGCAAACTAACACAGGAACAGAAAACCAAACACTGCATGCTCTCACTCATAAGTGGGAGTTGAACAATGAGAACACATGGACACAGGAAGGGGAACATTACACACCGGGGCCTGTCAGGGGGTGGGGGCCTTGGGGAGGGATAGCATCAGGAGAAATACCTAACGTAGATGACGGGTTGATGGGTGCAGCAAACCACCATGGCACGTGTATACCTGTGTAACAAATCTGCATGTTCTGCCCATGTATCCCAGAACTTTAAGCATAATAATTCAAAAAAAGAAGAAAAAGTTGTACACTGGAGAAATCAAACTCAAGGATGGTGAGGGAGTCCTGATCACATTGTTGGAGGTCATTCAGCTTTGAAGCCAGGTCTACTTTTACTCCTTTCAGGTATGCAAATCAATATTATAATAACTACTACTACTACTATTATTACTGCCACCACTACTATCACCACCACCATTATTATTTTTATTATTATTTGGGTTAATGTCTGTTTCTATCAAATGAACTCAACAACTCTAAAATTTTCCTTAAGTTTTCTTAGGAAAATCCAGTCTAAGGATGCTGTGCATTAGAGATCCAAAAACAGTATGTTCAAGCAGCATCATGAATTTAAGTTGGAATGACTGAGCACAGCATGCTTATTTGGTATGTCTTTTTCCTCTAGAATATGCCCCCCAAATATTCCAAATAAGGAATCATACTTTGTGAACAACCAAAACTGAAGTATTTATGATAACATTAAGGTGGGGGCTGACAATTCTGAAATTTGCAGGGCAGGCTTGCAGGCTGGAAATTCAGGCTGGGTTTCCATGTGGTAGTTTTGTGGATAATTCCTTCTATGTCGGGGAACCTCAGTTTTTGCTAATAAGTTTTCCAACTGATTGGATGAGGGCCATGTACATTATGGAGATTAATCTTTTTTTCTTAAGGTCTACTGATTTAAATGTCCAATGACATCTAAAAGTACCACTAGCCAGGTGCAGTGGCTCACGCCTGTAATGTCCACACTTTTAGAGCCAAGGCGGGTGGATCACTTAAGCCCAGGAGTTTGAGAGCAGCTTGGGCAACATAGCAAGACCTTGTCACTACAAAAATTAACAAATTTTGCCGGGCGTCATGAGATGTGCCTGTAGTCCTAGCTACTCAGGAAGCCGAGGTGGGAGGATTGCTTAAGCCCAGGAGGCTGAGGCTGCACTGAGCCAAACTGCACCACTGCACTCCAACCTGGGTGATAGAGTGAGACCTTGTCTCAAATAAATAAATAAATGGAGAATTCTATTAAAAAATACATTCACAGCAACATTTGGACTGATGTTTGAAGAACTGTTTACCTATAGCTTAGCCAAATTGATAAATAAAGTTAATCATCACAATAGTAAATGAACTACTTAATATTATTTTCTCTTATCTGTACTTTAAATAAAATAAGAATAGTTGCTAAACTGAAAAAAAAAAGAATTTATAGGAGCAAGTTTAAAAACCCTAGACTGCTGTGAATGGGCACTAAGGGAGATTCTGGGGAGGGCTCAGAAGAAAAGAAGACTAGAGAAATTCTGGAACTTCTTAGGGATTACTTAAGTGGTTGTGATCACAATGCTGGTAGAAATATGGACGTTAAAGTCCATTCTGACAAACTCTCAGATGGAAATGAGAAACAAGGTATTGGAAACTGTAGTAAATGGCATCCTTGTTACACAGTTGCAATGAACTTGGCAGAATTGTGTCCATATCCTAGGATTTTATGGAATGCAGAAAATGATGAACTAGGATATCTGGCAGAAGAAATATCTAAGCAGCATAGCATTCAGGATGATGACTGGCTTCTTTTAACCACATAAAGTGACATGCAAAAGGAAAGAAATGACTTAAAGATGAAATTCATAATTAAAAGAGAGTAGCAGAACAGAAAGATTTGGAAAATCTGCAGCCTACCACATAAAAACTGAAAAAGCTTGCAAGAGTGTGGCCAAGTGACCATTTGTTAAAGAGATTGGTAGGGCTAGAAGGGAGCCAGGTGCTAGCCATCAGAACAATGGGAGAAAAATCCCAAAAGCACTTTGGATATTTTTTACTCTGCCCCTTCCATCAGGGGCCCAGAGCTCTCAAGGGCAGAATGGTTTGGGGGAACAGGCCTGGGTGGCCTCCAAAAGTTCGCTGCCCTGTGCAAGCTCAGGATACTGCTCCCCACGTTCTGGAGCTTTGTCCCCTAGTTTGCACCAGCTGGGTTTCAAGCAGCCCATGGTGTGCCTCAATCTCTCACTCTGGAAGTTACAAGCCACTAAGCTTGGCTGCATCCACATGGTACTAATCCTGCAGGCCCAAAGAATGCAAGAACTGTGGGGGTATGATAGTCTCCATTTAGATTTCAAAAGAAGTATCGAACAGCCTGGGGATTAAGGCAGAGACTTGACACAGGGTTGAAGCCACCACAGAGAGCTCCACCAGGGCAATACTTAGTGCAGCCTCAGGAGCAGGACTGTTGCAAGGAGCCCAGAACTGTCAGCTACCAAGTTGCTATATCAGCCTGGAAAACCCACAGACATCCAACTCAAATTTGTGAGAGCAGCAAAGCCACAAGGGTGGGACTGCCCAAGGCCATGGGGCCCAACCCTCACCCTAGTGTGTCCAGGAGGTGGCATGTGGAATGGAAGATTATCCCCCAGGTTTAAAACTAAATCTGGTTACCCTGTTGGGTTTTGGGGCCTGATACTCCCTTCTTCTTCCCTATTTATCCCTCATGGAATGGGAATGACTATCCTCTGCTTGTCCCATCATTGTATTTTGTAAGTACATAACTTCTTTTGATTTCAGAGGCTCACTGCTGGAGGGAATTTGCCTCAGAATGAATCATGCCTTGAGTCTCAGATTAGACTCTTGACTTTGGACTTTTGAGTTGGTGCTTGATATGGTTTGGCAGTGTCCCCACCCAAATCTCATCTTGAATTACAGTTCCCACAGCCTCCACATGTTGTGGGAGGGACCCAGTGGGAGGTAACTGAATCATGGGGGTGGTTTCTCTCTCCCATGCTATTCTTGTGATAGTGAGTAAGTTCTCACAAGATCTGATGGTTTTATAAGGGGCTTCCCCCTTTGCTTGGTTATCATTCTTATTTCTCCTGCTGCCATGTGAAGAAGGACATGTTTGCTTCCCCTTCTACCATGATTATAAGTTTCCTGAGGCCTCCCAAGCCATGCTGAACTGTGAGTCAATTAAAACTTTCCTTTATAAATACCCAGTCTCGGATATGTATGCTCTGGATGTGAGACATAGAGTCAAAGGAGATCATTTTGGAATGTTAAGGTTTAATGACTGCTCTGCTGGATTTTGGACGTGGATGAGACCTGTAGCCCCTTTGTTTTGGCCATTTTCTCCCATTTGGAATGGACGTATTTACCCAATGCCTGTACCTCCATTGTATCTAGGAAGTAACTAACTTGCTTTTGATTTTACAGTCTCATAGGAAGAAGGGACTTGCCTTGTCTCAGATAAAACTTTGGAGCTGGACTTTTCAGTTAATGCTGGAATGAGCTAAGACTCTGGAGGACTGTTGGAAGGGCATGATTGTGTTTTAAAATGTGAGGACATGAGATTTGGTAGGGGAAGGTCACAGAATGATAAGGTTTGGCTGTGTCCCCACACAAATCTCATCTTGTAGTTCCCATAATCCCCACGTGTCATGTGAGGGACCCACTGGGAGGTAATTGAATCATGGGGGCAGTTACTCCTATGCTATTCTCGTGATAGTAAGTTTTCACAGGATCTGATTGTTTTATAAGGGGTTTCCCCCTTTGCTTGGTTCTCATTCTTCTCTCTCCAGCTGCCATGTGAAGAAGGATGTATTTGCTACCCTTCTTCCATGATTGTAAGTTTCCTGAGTCTTCCCCAGCCATACTGAGCTGTGAGTCTATTAAATCTCTTTCCTTTATAAATTACCCAGTATGTCTTTATTAGCAGTGTGAGAACCGACTAATATAGTGCTGAAATAAATTAAGGCTTTAAGGCTATTTGGATGGAATGAATGTATTTTGTATGTAAAAAGGACATGATTTGGAGGGATCCCGGGGCAGAATTCTGTGGTTTGAATACCCCCACCCAAAACTCATGTTGACATTTAATTCTCAGTGCAACAGTGTTGGGACGTGAGGCCTAATTGGAAGCATTTAGGTCATGAGGGCCTTACAGATGCCAGACACCATGCCGCTGGACTTCCTAGCTTCTAGAACCATTAGCTAAATAAACTTCTTTCCTTTATAAATCACTCAGTGTGATATTTTGTTATAATCACACAAAACAGACTAAGACACCCTCCCTAAAACCTTTTCCATATGAAAATTTCACTTTTCCATATGAAACACTCCTTCAATTCCCCTTAAAAGATAACACCCAAGCTCCTTATCATGATACATGAGACCCTTCATGATCTGGCCCAATCTCAATTTCCAGCCTCCCTCTTACCCTCACATATGCTTCCCAAACTCATCGTCCTCTTTTATGCTTCTGTGCCTTTGCAAATGATATACCCTCTGCATTTCAATTTGGCAAACTCCTATTCACCCAGTGAGACTCACATCAAATATCACCCCCTCTGAGAAGCCTCCCTTGAGCAATTATTTTATACAAACGAATATCTCCTTCCTTTTCTGTTCCTCTAATACATTGTGCATAAGTCAATGGAAGCACCTGACAAAGTATACTGTCTCCCTTATTGGACTGTGAGCTCTTCAAGAGTAACTTGTATATACCCTGTACTTGGCATAGTAGCTGGCGTATAGAAACATTTGATAAATGATTATGGGAAAATGACAGGTTTAACTTAATCAAGAGAAGATATATTCTAATTACAGAGATAAAGATAAGCAAAAGTCAAGTCAGCAAATACATGTATGTATATACACACACATGTTCTGAGGCTGCACTAAGTATTGCCCTGGTGGAGCTCTCTGTGGTGGCTCCAACCCTGTGGCAAGTCTCTGATTTCAGGAATAAAAAGTTACCTAGGGTGAGTTGAGATGAGTGACATTGACATGTGTGTGTACATACACGTACATAATGTTGGCAACATCTGAAAATGAGGACATCTCACTCAGTGATGTGGTAATAACATTGTGCCAGATGAGTTACATCCAACAAAGCCAATACATCAAATACATGGCCAGGTGTCAAAACCTCAACTGACCCAGATCCTTTATGAGTGATACAGAATGATAAAGATCATCAATGTCTCTGGAGTCCCAGCTAAAAGTCTCAGATCACATAAGTGATAAGTGTACTGATAAGCCACAAGACTGATTCAGAAATAAATATGGCATCATTCATCAGCCCACAAAGTCAGATACATTCCACTTAGCAAAAATGTGGGACAATGTGTTAATGTATATGCCATATTCTGCTTTAAAAGAAAAAAGCATAGGACTCCTTTCAAACAGTAAAGTATAAGTGCTGTGGATTAATAATTTGCAAACTATAACAATGCAACTTTACCAGAATATAAATGCCAATATCTATCCTTTCAAAAATCGTACAATTGTAGTTAAAGAGAAGACATCATATTTCACAAATATAAGACTCTGGAGTTCAAAATGCAAACTAGGATACTATTTCACACTCAAATGAATAAATATGAGAGAATGGTTTATAGATGCATGCTATTTCATTTAAAACCTTTCATGAACCCAACGATTTTTCAAGACAGTTTCATACTTAATAGTCAAGATGCCAAGTCTCCAAATCCAAGCAAGTGTTATGTAAACAGAATTGCGGATGTTTCATCAATACAACCATTCAATCAAGGTTTAATAAAGTGCAGGTTTTGGTACCCTATAATTATGAGTACCCTATAATTATGAGTAGGTATGTCAGATAAAATTCCAAAAACTAACTCTCTTTCTGCCTAGATCTTTCAGGAAGTCAGTTTGAAATACATTTAGTATTTTTAATTTTTTTTTTATTTTACAACAAAAAGCTGACACTATTCTCCATAATAAATAACAATTTTTATTACATCCCTACCTTATGTACAGCAACAAGTATATGTTTATGTTAGGTAAATGTTGAGGGGGAAAAAGAGGGCTGTTGAAGAAAAAATACAGTAAAAGGTCTTCTACATAAAGTTAAAATAATTAAACACAAATTATACATTCTTTACAGATAGCTACAAATGTAATAGCAATATTAAAACATTCATGAAAGTTATTCATGCCAAATTCAGAAACTTGGTCCCCTCCAGGCAAGAAGGAAGGGAATATCAGTGAGGGATACACAAGGAGCTTTAACTGCATCAGTAATGTTTTACTAAGCTAAGTGGTGGGTCCATGAGTACTCCCTGGATTATTCACCATAGCATCCAATTTCGTATCTGAAATACATCTAGTAATTTTTAAAATCCATGCTAGTAGTCATTCCTTGTATTTCTTTTATAGGACATAACTGAAAATATAAGATGCTCATGCCCATGTTGTTGAACTGAGAGGCATTCTTTCTTAGTAAAGAGAAATGTATCAAGATAGGAAGTCTGAAGTTACTGCTGTAATGGAGTAGACAGTGTTCTGATTACAAATAAAGAATATTAACAGCCAAAATATATCCAACACTTACTATGTACCAGGCACTGTGTTAAGCACTTTACACAAATTATCTGCTTTAATCTTCATAAAAGCCCACAACAGGAGGTACTAATATCATAGAGAATGTTTCATAGAGAATGAAGCTGATGATCCAAGAGATTAGGTAAGTTGTGCAAGGTCACACACCTCATAAGGGTTGAGCAGACATTTGATTCCAACTCCAACTCCCCATTTATCTCTTGCTCTTCACCACCTCTTCACGCTGTCTTCCCAAATATCCAATGATAGAGCATAAGGTGCCTTTGTATGAATTAGAAAAAGGTAATCCCTCTGGAAGAGTGCAGCTCCTCATCAGCTGCCAAAAGCACTGTCTGAATATCAGCCTCACTGACCCTGAGGGCCAGACATCCTTGTGCAATGGCCCTGTCTCCAGCTCCCCTTGCTTATCTCTGGCCTAGGCACCACTTTTATCCCCTGCTTGCTTGCTTGTATTTTTTAAAGAGACAGGATCTTGCTCTGTTGCCCAAGCTGGAGTACAGTGGTGCAATCACAGCTTGAACTCCTGGTCTCAAGGAATCCTCCTGCCTCAGCCTCCCAAAGAGCTAGGATTACAGGCATAAGCCACTGCATCTGGCCCTGCTTTCTACCTAGAACCCAGAAATTCCTTTCATGAATTCAGCCTGATTGGACTACAAACAATTGTTCAAAATGCCTTGGGAACTACAATGTCCCTAGGTATCAAAGAATACTCCAGATGCCTCACCAGTGAGCCACCAGGATCAGTAAGAGCCTCTAAAAGAGATCAAGTTCATTGTCCCTAGATAAGCCTGCCTTCTTCAGTGCCCAACCATGACAGCAAGAGGCCAGTTTCCCTCTCCCAGCAGCATGGAGGGCAAAGGCCTGGGTTTTTGGTGGAGCACATGAATCTTTTCAGGGCAGTGGCTTTCAAACTGCATTTGCTGAACTACAAAGGGTTCAAAGAGGTACCTAAGGAGCCATCATGAAATTGTAGGATTTCAAGGGAACAAGCAGGCTTGGATCCAAGCCCAATTCCCACCTGAACTCCATGCAGCTTGGCCCTTACCTTTCATGGAGTTTGTGTAAGATTTCCTTTGAAACAAAGAGACCTATTGTGAAAACCACAGCATTAATTAAAGTATAAAAACCATTCCCCCTAAATCCTTTCAGTCCACCCTCTGTCTTGCCCAGACTCTCTCTAAGCCCCAAACACTGTTTCTTTACGTATTTTAGCTCCATTGCCACCCCACCACTCAGCAAGCTAAGCCTTTCTCATTTGTGCTAATGCATCCTCCTCAACACTGCTAGCGTGATATTTCTAAAAGCAGACATCACAATTGTTTCCTGCATACAGCCCTTGAAGTTGAAACTACCCAGCCAGGCCTACTAGTTCTGCTGGGATCTGGTCTTTGCCCTCTTCCTAGCTTGGTCTCTTGCTACCCAATTCCCAGATACCTGCATTCTCTATACCACAGTAATTGCCATTCTTCAGCATGACATTCCCTCATAGACCACTGAGACTTTGCAGGTGCTACTCTTTCTGCCTGAAATGTCCTTTCCCAACCTATTCCCTGGGGAATTCATATCCATCCTTCAAGGTTCAGCAAAATGTCATCACTTTCATGCAAGCTTCCTTGACGATGCTCCAGCTTTCACACCTTGGCAGCTTAGTGGCTCCCTCCTCGATGCCTCCAACCATCTTGCACTCTCATGTTTCTTGCCACAATATGCTGTAAATATCTGTTCATGACACTGCCTAGCTAATTCTCTGGATATGTCTTAGCACTACCTATAAAGTCCCAAAGACATTGGCCTGACATTCAAGGCTGTCCCTACCAATCTAGCTTCAACTTATATTGCTAACCTGACCTCCCGTCATTTCCCTTCCCGAGCCTCAGACTCCAAGAAAAAAGTGCGTTCTCACTGTTAGCCAACACATCACATGATTTCTCAACTATGTGACAGCTGCCTCCATCTCCTCCCATCTCTTCATGTGCAGATCCTACCTATCTGCCAAAGTCCAGCTCTAATTGCCCTCTTCCAGGAAGCCTTCCCTGAGTCCCTTAGCAGGAATAAATTTCCTCCCTTCTGAATTCCCACAGGGCCTTGATAATGTCTTTACGCTTGAATTATCCTGAGCAGCCAACTGGATTATGAGATCCTAGCAAGTAAGGTTGTGCCCTATTCATCTTAGTGTCCCCAGAGCGGACAGCATATTCTTATGCTAAACAATAAGGATGCATTCTTGGGGCTATTTTTAAAAGAAGAATCCTTATTAGAAACATGAGAAATACAAATTCTAGTTTGTTTTCCTTTTGCCTCTTTAAGAAAACTATTATTAGATGCCTAATTTATTTTAGGTTGTACAACAGAGTACCCAAAAATGCTGAAAAAACTTGTGAAAGAAACAAGTGCAAGAGAGTAGGGGAAAGAGAATACCTCTTGATGGCTTCTGATGGGAGGTTCTAATCCAACCCTCTACTGTATGCTTTTAGGCTATAATCTTCCTTCAACAGAAATGGGATGTGAACAGATACTGTGCCCCAGTCAGGGCTCTGCCCTGCTGTCTTGTTTGTCTGCCTGCTTGTCTCTCTACCTCCTGTAGTAATGACTTTCATTTTGTAAAAAGAAAAAAAAAATCAATTTAATTTCTAAATCTGATGTTTTTTCTAAAATATATAAGCATTAATAACAAATCAGCATGCCCATTTTCAACAGCTTCCTGAGTAGGCCTGAGGACTTATCACAGATACGCGAAAGAGTGTGCTAATTGTTTTCTTTTCAATGTGTGATTTACAAATGAATGCATAAGTTAGAATGCTAATGACTTTATACAAGAAAACAATGGATTATCTTCTCTACTTTGTGATTATGATATTGCTTTGACATGCAGCTTATTCATAAACTTTTCAAGAGTAAAGGATGTGCATTCTTCTATGATTTTCCTTTATTAACATTCAAGTTGCTTCAATGTGACTGGTTCTTTCTTTCCTGCAAAAATTTAAAAAACTGAAAAAAATACCTTGAATGTGTTTTGTCCCCAGTGGGTCCTCAGTAAATATAGTTGTTTAAAACTAAGTTCATCAAGATATGATTTCAACATAAAAACTCAAATATGACTCTATATTTCTACTTTATTTGCATTAAATTCCCCGCTGCTCCATAAAATTCCCATATACTTTCACAAACATTTGAAATGATTTTAAGATGTTTTAACTCCTAAATATCAGGACCCAAAACCAATCTGAGTGGAAAGTTACATGTGATGAATTTGATAGCTCTTGAGCTATTCCTGCAGCAGGTTGTAAGGCCAATTAACTCTTTCTGGCCAGCAGGTCATCTGGGGAGATGACAATCAGCCCTGCCAACAGCCTTGTTTCCTGACTGAAACATGGGGCTTGCATCCAAACTCCTATTCACATTGGCTTACACTTTCCATTTCTTCCTTCCTCTTGCCCTCTCTTCATTTTCTACCTGTGCGTAATCTGGTTTCCACTTTCCTAGCTCTTAGCACACACCAGGTATTCGATCCATCCTAGGATTCCAAGGTTCTGGTCAACCTTTGCACAAAGCTCTAAAGACAAAAATCTTTAAAGGAGAAACAAGATCAACTTTCCACTATTGATAGACATCAGAAAGCTCTGAGGACAATTTAGGTAGTATTTCACAAACCCTATGGCAGAACTCTGCAATCTCAAATTAATCTTTACATTCATGTTCCAACAGTCAGAATACACTGGCAGATACAGATTTTCTCAAATCAGCATACAAATTTTACATAATACCTGATTAGGTTGAAAACTTGCAAATTTTATTACCCGTGATGCTTTTTATATCCTGAGCCAAGAACCAAAAGAGACTTTAATTTCCAGATTTATATTAGACACACACCAACCTCCAGCTGACTTCCACTATCAGACACTAAACAAATATTTGTCAAGCATATATTACAAGCTAGGTACTAAGGAAGATTCAAAGGCAGTATAAAACCTGGCTGGCCCTCAATCCTCAGAGAGATTATAATATAGTTAGAGAAACAAAATGTCTACAAATTTTAAAAGTTAATTACCAATCTAAGGCAATTTGCAAGTGCCAACGAATACCAGTGTCAAAAGAATAACATAGGAAGTGATTCCCTGACAAACCCAAAAGGACAGAAATGACTGTTTTGAAAGAAAAGAATTCAGAGGCAATATGGTGTACTACAAGAAATCAGAAGATCTGGACTTTAGTCCCAGCTGGGCTGCTGGCTACGTCTTGGGCCATTAACCAGCATTTTAACCTCCATGGCTCTAAACTGTCTCTTCTATAAATTGATACAAAACAACCTGCCTCACCTGTCTCATCAGATAGCTCTTTTTTTTAATATATGAATATAAATATAATATATATACATGTAAATGTTTTTAAAATTATACTTTAAGTTCTGGGATACATGGGCAGAACGTGCAGGTTTGTTACACAGGTATACACGTGCCATGGTGGTTTGCTGCACCCATCAACCCATCATCTACATTAGGTATTTCTCCTAATGCTATCCATCCCCTAGTCCCCCATCTCCCGACAGGCCCCAGTGTGTGATGTTACCCTCGCTATGTCCATGTGTTCTCATTGTTCAACTCCCACTTATGAGTGAGAACATGCAGTGTTTGGTTTTCTGTTCCTGTGTAAGTTTGCTAAGAATGATGGTTTCCAGCTTCATTCATATCCCTGCAAAGGACATAAACTCATCCTTTTTTATGGCTGCATAGAATTCCATGGTGTATATGTGCCACATTTTCTTTATCCAGTCTATCACTGATGGGCATTTGGGTTGGTTCCAAGTCTTGTTATTGTGAATAGTGCTGCAATAAACATCCGTGTGCATGTGTCTTTATAGTAGAACGATTTACAAGTCATTGGGTATATACCCAGTAATGGGATTGGTGGGTCAAATGGTATTTCTGGTACTAGATCCTTGAGGAATCGCCACAGTCTTCCACAATGGTTGAACTAGTTTACAGTCCCACCAACAGTGTAAAAGCATTCCTATTTCTCCACATCCTCTGCAGCATCTGTTGTTTCCTGACTTTTTAATGATCGCCATTCTAACTGGCATGAGATGGTATCTCATTGTGGTTTTGATTTGCATTTCTCTAATGACCAGTGATGATGAGCTTTCTTTCATATGTTTGTTGGCCACATAAATATCTTCTCTTGAGAAGTGTCTGTTCATATCCTTTGCCCACTTTTTTATGCAGTTGTTTGTTTTCATCTTGTAAATTTATTTAAGTTCCTTGTAGATTCTGGATGTTAGCCCTTTGTAGATGGATAGAATGTGAAAATTTTCTCCCATTCTGTAGGCTGCCTGTTCACCCTGATGATAGTTTCTTTTGCTGTTCAGAAGCTCTTTAGTTTAATTAGATCTCATTTGTCAATTTTGGCTTTTGTTGCCATTGCTTTTGGTATTTTAGTCATGACATCTTTGCCCATGCCTATGTCCTGAATGGTATTGCCTAGGTTTTCTTCTAGGCTGTTCATGGTTTTAGGTCTTACGTTTAATCCATCTTGAGTTAATTTTTGTATAAGATGTAAGGAAGGGGTCCAGTTTCAGTTTTCTGCATATGGCTAGCCAGTTTTCCCAACACCATTTATTAAATAGGGAATCCTTTCCCCATTGCTTGTTTTTGTCAGGTTTGTCAAACATCAGATGGTTGTAGATGTGTGGCTTTATTTCTGAGGCCTCTGTTCTGTTCCGTTGGTCTATATCTCTGTTTTTGTACCAGCACCATGCTGTTTTGCTTACTGTAGCCTTGTAGTATAGTTTGAAGTCAGGTAGTGTGATGCCTCCAGCTTTGTTCTTTTGGCTTAGAATTGTCTTGGCTATACAGGCTCTTTTTCTGGTTCTATATGAAATTTAAAGTAGTTTTTTCCAATTCTGTGAAGAAAGTCAGTGGTAGCTTGATAGGGATAGCATTGAATCTATAAATTACTTTGGGCAGTATGGCCATATTCATGATATTGTTTCTTCCTATCCAGGAGCATGGAATGTTTTTCCGTTTGTTTGTGTCCTCTCTTATTTCCTTGAGCAGTGGTTTGTAGTTCTCCTTGAAGAGGTCCTTCACATCCCTTGTAAGTTGGATTCCTAGGTATTTTATTCTCTTTGTAGCAACTGTGAATGGGAGTTCACTCATGACTTGGCTCTCTGTCTATTATTGGTATATAGGAATGCTTGTGATTTTTGCACTCATTGATTTTGTATCCTGAGACTTTGCTGAAGTTGCTTATCAGCTTAAGGAGATTTAGGGCTGAAAGGACGGGGTTGTCTAAATATACATTCATGTCATCTGCATAGAGAGACAATTTGACTTCCTCTCTTTCTATTTAAATACGCTTTATTTCTTTTTCTTGCCTGATTGCCCTGGCCAGAACTTCCAATACAATGTTGAATAAGAGTTCTGAGAGAGAGCACATTGTCCTGTGCCAGTTTTCAAAGGGAATGCTTCCAGCTTTTGCCCGTTCAGTATGATATTGGCTGTGAGTTTGTCATAAATAGCTCTTATTATTTTGAGATATGTTCCATCAAACCTAGTTTATAGAGAGTTTTTAGCATGAAGGAGTGTTGAATATTACTGAAGCCCTTTTCTGCATCTGTTGAGATAATCACATGGTTTTTGTCATTGGTTCTGTTTATGTGATAGATTATGTTTATTGATTTGTGTATGTTAAACCAGAGTTGCGTCCCAGGAATGAAGCCCACTTGATTGTAGTAGATAAGTTTTTTGATGTGCTGCTAGATCCAGTTTACCAGGATTTTATTGAGGATTTCTGCATCTATGTTCTTCATGGATATTGGCCTGAAATTTTGTTGTTGTTGTTGTGTCTCTGCCAGGTTTTGGTAGCAGGATGATGCTGATCTCATAAAATGAGTTAGGGAGGAGTCCCTCTTTTTCTATTGTTTGGAATAGTTTCAGAAGGAATGGTACCAGCTCCTCTTTGTACCAATGGTAGAATTAGGCTGTGAATCCATCTGGTCCTGGGCTTCTTTTGGTTGGTAGGCTATTAATTACCGCCTCGATTTCAGAACTTGTCATTGGTCTATTCAGGGAATCAGCTGCTTCCAGGTTTAGTCTTGGGAATGTTTATGTGTACAGGAATTTGTCCATTTCTTCTAGATTTTCTAGTTTATTTGCATAGAGGTGTTTATAGTATTCTCTTATGGTAGTTTATGTTTCTATGGGATCAGTGGTGATATCCCCTTTATCATTTTTTATTGTGTCTATTTGATTCTTCTCTCTTTTCTTCTTTATTAATCTGGCTAGTGGTCTATCTATTTTGTTAATCTTTTCAAAAAATCAGCTCCTGGATTCATTGATTTTTTGAAGGGTCTTTTTTTTTTTTTTTGTCTCTATCTCCTTCAGTTCTGCTCTGATCCTATTCACTTCTTGTCTTCTGTCTTATCCTGGCTTTTGAATTTGTTTGCTCTTGCTTCTCTAGTTCTTTTAATTGTAATGTTAGGGTGTCTATTTTAGATCTTTCCTGCTTTCTCCTGTGGGCATTTATTGCTATAAATTTCCCTCTAAACACTGCTTTAGCTGTGTCCCAGAGATTCTGCTGCATTGTGTCTTTGTTCTCATTGGTTTCAAAGAACCTATTTATTTCTGCCTTCATTTCGTTATTTACCCACTGGTCATTCAGGAGCAGGTTGTTCAGTTTCCATGTAGTTGTGCAGTTTTGGGTGAGTTTCTTAATCCTGAGTTCTTTGATTGCACTGTGGTCTGAGAGACTGTTTGTTGTGATTTCCATTCTTTTGCATTTGCTGAGGAGTGTTTTACTTCCAATTATGTGATTGATTTTAGAATAAGTGCGATGTGTTGCTTTGAAGAATATATCTTCTGTTCATTTGGGGTGGAGAGTTCTGTAGATGTCTATTAGGTCTGCTTGGTCCAGAGCTGAGTTTGAGTCCTGAATATCCTTGTGAATTTTCTGTCTCATTGATCTGTCTGATATTGACAGTGAGGTGTTAAAGTCTCCCAGTATTATTGTGTGGGAGTCTAAGTCTCTTTGTAGGTCTCTAAGAATTTTCTTTATGAATCTGGGTGCTCCTGTTTTGGGTGCATATATATTTTAGGATAGTTAGCTCTTCTTGTTGTGTTGATCCCTTTACCATTATGTAATGCCCTTCTTTGTCTTTTTTGATCTTTGTTCGTTTAAACTCTGATTTATCAGAGACTAGGATTCCAACCTCTGCTTTTTTTTTTTTTGCTTTCTCTTTGCTTGGTAAATATTCCTCCATCCCTTCATTTTGAGCCTCCATGTGTCTTTGCACATGAGATGGGTCTCCTGAATAGAGCACACTGATGGGTCTTGACTCTTTATCCAATTTGCCAGTCTGTGTCTTTTAATCAGGGCATTTAGCCCACTTACATTTAAGGTTAATATTGTTATGTGTGAATTTGATCCTGTCCTTATGATACTAACTGGTTATTCTGTCCGTTTGTTGATGCAGTTTCGGCATAGTGTCGATGGTCTTTACAATTTGGTATGTTTTTGCAGTGGCTGGTACTGGTTGTTCCTTTCCATATTTAGTGCTTCCTTCAGGACCTCTTGTAAGGCAGGCCTAGTGCTGGCAGCAAGAATTTCAAGCCCTTGGATCTTAGCTTGCTGGGCTCCATGGGGGTGGGATCCGGGGAGCTAGACCACCTAGCTCCCTGGCTTCAGCCCTTTTCCAGGGGAGTGAACATTTCTCTCTCTCTTGCATTCCAGTTGCCACTGGGGTATGAAAAAGAACTCCTGCAGCTAGCTCTGTGTTGGCCCAAACGGCCAGCCATTTTTGTGCTTCAAACCCAGGGCCCTGGTTGTTTAGGCACCCAAGGGAATCTCCTTGTCTGCGGGTTGCAAAGACCATGGGAAAAGCATAGTATCTGGTCCGGAATGCACTGTTCCTCACAGCACAGTCCCTCATGGCTTCCCTTGGCTAGGGGAGGGAGTTCCCCAGCTCCTTGTGCTTCCTAGGTGAGGTGACGTCCCACCCTGCTTCAGCTCGCCCTGCATGGGCTGCACACACAGTCTAACCAGTCCCAGTGAGATGAGCTGGGCACCTCAGTTGGAAATGCAGAAACCACCTGCCTTCTGCATTGATCTCGCTGGGAGCTGCAGACTGGAGCTGTTCCTCTTCGGCCATCTTGCCAGCCACCTCATTAGATAGTTCTGAAGAGCAAGCAATATGATCAATGGAAATTATTTCTAGAAGCTATACTTGGCTATGCCAAAAAACCTTGAGCAGGTCCTTTACACTCTCCAGGACTGAGTTCGTCAACTATAGAAAGAATGGCCAGATGATCTCTGAGGTCACTAAGTTTAGGAAGATAGAAAATGGAAAGAAAGGATATGAATGACATCACTTGCACCATACTGCCAGAGGGAATTTGCAAACATCAGTATTTCTGTCCATTCAGGTCTAATAGCCTCAGAGAAAATGCTGCCAAGTATATGATTATTTCCATGCGAACACTACACCAATCCCATCACAAACTTAGAGCCAAAGCCCACACTCCACACCACCATGTCACATAAGGAATTTTTGCATTATTTCAGTTTGAAACTCTCCATGTAAACCTCAAGTGAGGGTAAGGCAGATTCAGATTGTGATTATGAGAGACAAGATATCTCAAGAGCCAGTTCTTCATCTAAGGTCTTTAAACAAACACCAAACAAGTTATGCATAGAAAAACAATACACCATGTGTTTCATGTGGTCTCAATCTGCATAATTTGGGAGTCAGGTCTATAATAATAATTTTGGTGTGAGGTTTGTAATCACAGTCAATTTCTTTTTTTCATCTCTGTCACAAACTGATTCCAGTTATCTTCCTACTTTATCTTTTGATTGCAGAAAAGAATAAGGGAATAAACTGGACATCAGTGTTCTATACTAGATCTTTTATATATCTCTTTTCTTATCTTAAAATTATTGACTCAGTGAAAGGAAGGAAAGAGAAAGAAAATCTACATAATGGACTCTTGCTTTTAAAAATACATTTATAAATTACAAGCTGGCAAGATCAATAACTAACACATGAAGGTGATTACATAACACAAGTGACTTTTTAACAATAGTTTTACCTTATAGAACATTTAACTCTATGGCCAATATTCCATGATACTGCCTGCAGCCTGCCACCAGTTATTTGGAAAAGAAATCTTAATAGATCCAAACAATTCCACAAGTAGTGTGAAGAAGAGTTTTGATGGGGAAAGCTCTAGTCTAGTAAATTCTCATTTTTAATCAAGGTCCTCTCCAAATATTACCACCTCAATGTTCAGCAGTCAGCCTGAAAGGATTCTACAACTACATTGGA
This sequence comes from Nomascus leucogenys, assembly GCF_006542625.1. Classification (NCBI taxonomy): domain Eukaryota; kingdom Metazoa; phylum Chordata; class Mammalia; order Primates; family Hylobatidae; genus Nomascus; species Nomascus leucogenys. The sequence continues at coordinate 124,714,169 of NC_044406.1, forward strand.
GCTATAAGACAAGAAGGAGTGACACGGGACATACTAGAGATCATGGCAAATCCAAACTGGGTATATATTAGTTTGGTGCAAAATTAATTGCGGTTTTTGCCATTACTTTTTAATGGCACCAACCTAATATCTCACAGTGGACTAGTAAAGCAACACACCCTGATGTGGTCCCTTCTTATTTTTAGTACTTTGTTCACTCTCCCATTACATGTCTTCAAACTTTTCATAACTTCCCCTGAGTTGATGGCAATTTTCCCATTCGAAGAATCATTCTTTCATTTTCTTGGAAGATGCCTCTCTTTTCGCAAAAAATCAGTTTTCATTTTATTTCATTTTATTTCTGCTCCTACAGTATGAGTCAAATACTCTTGTGATTCCAGGACATTAAAAAAAAAAAAAAAAAAACATACAGAGGAATTGGATTCACTTCTCAGCTCAGCTACTTCTTAGTAGTATGAGCGTAGACAAATTGCTTAACTGTTCTATGCCTTAGTTTATCATCTAAACTCATAATCTCACTTTCATAATCTCTTAGTTCATAATCTCACAAATTATGTGAGATGGGGACCATAACAGAAACAACCTCACAGGATTGCTATGAGGATTAAAACTGCCTCATATGAGAGAAGCACTTTGCAAATAGCAAATAGCTGACTGTATGTTTTAACACATGCATCTACCTGGAGTATGAGAGTATCTTGGACTGGTCTGACTCATTTCTGTATCCCCAGCATCCAGTGCTGAGTAAGACCCAAAACAGACACTTAATAAATGTTTGTTGAAGGCATGAATGACTCGTCAGTCATTTAACTCTATGGTCAATAAAGGAAGGCACTCCTTGTGTGTCCCCATAGTATGCCAAAAGCAGGGACCATGTCCTGTGTATCTCTGTGTCCCTAGTATCCATCATGGTGTCTGGCCCAAGGTAGTCGGTTACATAAATTTCAGCTGATGAATTAATGAATAATCCAGTCAGGATACACCATTACCAACAGCTCAGGCTCACTTTTACTTTCCTTCCCAGGTCCCCTACCCTCCCACTTTGACTTTAATTTCCACTCACCTACTGCTTTTATCATAAAGCCTTCCTTGACGTACCCCACCCTTAGCATGTCTCCTCTGAATGCCTCCCACATGCACAAAATAGACAGCTTAGCTTTATATTTTATACTCTTCCAAGTTGCTCACCACCACTGCAGATATAACATCTGAGATCATCAATTAGAATGCAAATTCTTTGGGGGCAAAGGCCATGCATCATCAATCTGTCAAATTTTCTACAATGACTGGCATCATACTGGGCACTAAGCTAAATGATGATCTTCTGGAACTTACATACCCTAAGGGTTTTCCATGTACAAATTGCTCTGAGCTGGGTAGCTACTGTAAGAATTCTATCATCCAGAGTCCTCAAAAATTGAGTTTTCCGAAATATTACGAATTATTTTTTTCTTAATTCTGTTTCTCTCTGTATGAAAAAAAAACCCTCATTCTAACGTATAACATATATTTCTTTTACTTTTCAAGTGGAGGCTCACAAACATGATTAGGCCACCTTATATGCATCAGTAATTACAATTGGCTGTACACACAACTGAAGATGGAGATGATGATGTGTGCAATAGGGCTGCCTGATTTAACTGGTGACTGTGTGTGGTCACAGTCCCCGATCTAAACTGCACAGGTTGGCACACTGATCCCCTCCCCAAAGGACTACTGCACTATGGGTTGCTGACCTATATCCCTGCCTCCAAATACATCCAGAAAATAAAAGAACCCTACATCTGTGTTGCTCTCAGGTGCCATTCAGTTCAATAGTTATCTGCTAGATTATTCCTATGTGCCAGGTACTATGTGAAAGAGAATAGTTCCACAGTTTACTGAAGGTTGAAACAAGCAGAAAAGATGACTGATAAACAAGTAACAAAATATGCCTCTTAATGGCATTTGGACAGATTGCTGAGTAGTATCAGAAAGACAAACTGATTCATTTGCTCATTCATTAACCATTTACCTAAAGCAGCTCTACAGAACCGAAACCTCACAGTTCCTGCCCCCATGTGACTCACAGTCTGGTGAGAAGCAGATGTGCAATAAAATCACTAGTCCTTTAATAGAGATGTTCAAATTGCAGTGAAGCACAGGAGTACTAGCAGTTAGGTGTGCCTGGGGGCATCTCAGAAGACCTCACAAAAGGGGTAACACAGGGCATATTCTTGATCTCAGCCCTGTTCTTGATCTCAGTCTAGCTGGAGTACTGAATTATAGGGAACAGCTACGCCCAACACTGACCCCAATTAGCAAAGATGTACTGTCATTCTAGTTGCCTCTTCTCTTCACTTCTGCCCTAGCAATCTCCAAAGCTCACCTTGGTTTTGATGACTACTTCATTCAGATGTTCAGCTCCCCACTGCAGAGTCCAGGCCTTTGGCCAAGTGGCAAATTGAGGGCAGTTGAGACTGGCTCTAGTCTAGACCTGCAGGGAAGGAAATGAACACAAGGAAGGGCAACCCTGAAAGAGAAATCTGCCCAGCGATAGTCTGCCATTCCATGAGCATCAATGGCTTACTGCATACCATGACACTATGCTTGAATTACACTAGTCCCTGCCTTCAAGGAGCCCACAGTCTAGTGAGGGAGAGACTCATAAACAGATAATATAATGCAGTATGATAACTGCTATAATTCAGAAACTGACATATAATTCAGAAATAAAGTGCTGAGATAACAGTGGCAATTATCCACTGGGAGAAGGGTGGAGAAGGTGGAGAGGGTTGATGCTTGAACAGGGTCTTGAAGGGACTGGTGGGGCTTTTCCAGTTGGATGAGGTGGGGAAGAACCTTTGCAGCAGATATTGCTGGTTCTTTACTGAAAAAAATTCCTTCACCACCCTCTTTTCCCTCTCCAGCACAACCCAGACTTTATGCAGACTATTGTTTTAGACAGAGATACTCTAGGCAGATAATCTTCATAATAAGGACTTAAGTAATAATAATAATAACAATAATAATAATAGCAAACACTTATATAGAGCTTACTCTGTGTCTGTCACTATTATATGTGTTGTATATATTAACTGATTTAATACACACAACAACCCAATGAGGTAGGTACTACTGTTATCCCCAATTTACAGATGGGAAAACAAAGGCACAAGCTCTGCATGCTTAACCACTACACCATATTCTCTCTTTATTATGAGATGTTGAAGGTCCACACAGCAAAAGGGACTTTATAAGCAATCTTAGGAAGTACTCTGGATTAAATATGAAACAGTAAAGCTCAGGGAGAGCATTTCCTAAATAGTATAAATTGTCCTTCCTGAAAATTTTCCAAGCTTTGAACTTCAATAGGACCATCAGTCTTTTATGTTAAATAAATTGAAGTGTCATAAGGTGGCTTCTTCTGAAATTGTGTATTGTTCTAGTTCATATAGTATTAAATGTTCTGTAATATTTTCATCACTGAATGACAGCAAGGCAGCAGAACTGCAGGCTCTCCTGCTGATTTGGGCCTGTCACTTTCACAATACATTATCTTTTATCTGTCAATAGTAAATTGTTCACATATTCCCTTGGGATGGGGTGGGGAAGGTAGCAAAATAAAATAATCTGGGCCATGAAAACTTAGAAACCAAGTATGTAATTTCAATTGTGAATAATGCTAATTTAGGGGAAATTCCTGATAAAAGGCAGTGTTTTTTGATAGCTGAACAATATTCTACCAGTAAAGGCCTTCTAGGGAAAAGCAAGTCCATTCATTAAAAAAGTACATTTGCATGTATAATGCTAACCAAATGCTTTCACATATCATATTTTTTTAATACTCCAACAAGCTTAGTGGGTGCTTAATGTTATTATTCTCACTGTAGAGTTTCAGAAAACTGTGACCCATTGAGATTAAGAGGCTCACTCAAGGGCACCCAGTTCCTGTCTTCTTTCCACAAATACACACAGTTCCCTCTCTCCTCACCACCACAGTCAAATATTTATATAATAGATGGGCACTTCACTGAAGACAAAGGGGAAGGACAAATCTGCAGCCCCTTACTACAACAGCTAATTGTCCTGGCATGGATTCACTCCCCTGCTCTGTCTATTTGCACACCATTGGCTGGCAGGACATGCCAAAAACATGTCAAAAGTATCACATGTCCAAATTTTGTACAAGGGAGGCTGGAGCAATAATTTTTCACATTAGGTCTGTGACCTCCTCAATACAGAATCAACTCTGCCCTTCCAGACCTAGTGGGTCTTCCCCACCTTATCCACCTAGAAGTGGCAAGAGGTACACAGAGCACTGTTCAGAGAGTGAAATGATTTGGATGTGTGTCCCCTACAAATCTCACATTGAAATGCGACCTCCAGTGTTAGAGGAGGGCCTAGTGGGAGGTGTTTGGGTCATGTGGGCAGATGCCCCACAAATGCCTTGGTGCCATCCCCATGGTAATGAGTGAGTTCTCACTCTGTGAGTTCACGTGAGATGTGATTGTTTAAAAGGGCCTGGCACCTCCTCCCTCTCTCTTTTACTCCCTCTCATCATGTGATAAGGCAGCTTTCCCTTTGCCTTCCACCATAATTGTAAACTTCCTGAGGCCTTGCCAGCAGCAAATGCTGGTACTACACTTGTTGCACAGCCCACAGAACCATGAGCTAAATAAACCTCTTTTCTGTATAAATCTTCCAGTCTCAGGAATTCCTTTATAGCAATGCACAATGACCAACACCAGGAAATAGGGAGAATATGGATCTACTAGTCCTAACAGTAATCCACAGCAAATACTGAACAACAACCACTCCTCTCCATGACTTTGGCTCACATATTACTCAATGCAAGTGGCTCCACACTGTTCTTGCTTGCACTTTGCAGGTCCTCAGGAGAGGCTGATCTATCTAGCTGATAATTTCTCCTACTTTCAGGAATCAAATGGTCTAAAGTAGCTCAAGCAGAACCTATGTTCCTGAGAGGTGCTCATTCTTCCCAGACATCAGAACAGTTAATACTTTCTTTTGCACAAATGAAAATATGGTATGCCTGAATTTGCAAATCATCAAGTAGCTTCAACACCAAAGCAGGTATATCCATGGGTTCATACCAACTTAGTACATGTAAATGCTATCTGTATGTATATACAGAAATTTCAGAGAGTACAATTTAAAAAGCTGTTCATGAACTTTTAAGATTCAAATAACCAGAGCCTACATTTGAAATTCTGCCTTGCAGAATTTACACAGGAATGCAGAAAGGGCTTTACCCTTGTTCAATAAAAAACGCCTCTTAACTGCCTGACTTATGGGTAATACATTTTTATACTTGTGCACTTTTATTTTACCCAGGCAACATGCAAAAGTTGGTAACCCTCTTCCCCAAGATACCTGCATGGCTTTCTCTCAGAATTTTACTCAAATATCATCTTCTCAGTAAACCCATACCTCATCATCATACGCAAAACTACAGCCATTTACCACCACCACTACCATACATACACATTCCCAGATTTATTTTCCTCCATAGCACTTGTCAGCAGATAACATATCTTTTTTACCTATATATATACTGCTTATTTTATGTCCCTACACACACACATACACACACACACACACACACACACACACACACACACGAATGTAAGCCCAGGAGGGCAAAGATCTTTGTTTTATTCATTGCTATATCACTTATACCTAGAACACTGCCTGGCACATAGTAGGTATTCAATAAATATTTGTTGAATTAATGTTAAATGAAAAATCTTTATTTTCAAAGTTGAAATAAAATTTTCCCATACAAGCCATAAGTGTTATTTCAGAATGAACAATCTTTTTCATTCCTTCTTTTGCTGATGCATTTCTGACTTAACATGGTTGTCTTCTTCTTTAGGGAAAGCACTTAAATGCACATTCCAGGACACTTTATTGGGAGGACTCTCATTTTAGCCTCACATGTAAACGATTTAGTTCTAGTTCACATACAGATGAAACCAGACCTGGAAAGTACTAGTATTAAGTTTGTTTTGCACTGGAACAAAACTCATTAAATCAGACCCAACAATGCAGAATTCATTTAGCTATCTATGGGAAAAGGGGATGCTGAGTATATATAATACTTGCCAACCACACTCACAATAACTGCTTTCAGAAACAATAGGAACATTTTAAAATATTTTTATTTCTTCATTATGGCAAATCATGAAATCCATAAAATTCTACTAGCCAGAAGTTCATGTCATTTTGTATACTTGAGCGTAATAAGTGTCTCTTTTAACCCACTATATAATACCGGCTTTTGGTTCTACTATTCAGAAAACACCTATATCCTGATGCAATTATTGCAAATCTCTGTGCCTTTGAAATGTTGATCATATAATCTAACTTTTGTCAATAGCAGTTCCAATTCCTATACATTTCCCCTTTACTGGTAAGTGAGTTCTTGCCAGTTGTAGTTTTGGCTTTTACATTTGATGTTCTGAAACATGAGAAGACCATATTGCTACAAGACTATGCAGAGCATGGAAGGTCCAAAACAGCGGGAGTCCACTGTGCATGTCCACCAATGTGCCCCCACTGAAGTTGGCGTGGAGTAGAGTCAGGACCTAGATTCTCTGGAAAAGCTCTTCAGGGGCTTCTGTTCTCTGCCTTACACCACCTCCAATGACAAACACCAGGAAGTTCTTAGAGGAAAGGTCTATTATAAACACTAAATGATTATGCTTAAAAGCTATTATCTTGTTAATAATATCACCCCTAAAACTAAAGTCAGGATCTGGCATTATCATAGACATTTTACAAATGGGAATACTGATATAAAGCACATAGGTGATTTTCTGTTGCACTAAATAAAGGCAAGATAACAGCAAAGTAAGGGGGGAAAATGTGAGTTCTTAAGGCCCAGTCCAGTAGAGGGGACCATTATATCACACACATTCTACGGTTTGATTTCCACTTTAGATTATTCCCAGTAATAAGCTACAGATAAGAAAGACTAAATAGGTTAATCTGCACCTAACCAGGAAGTATACCTGCATAAGAATGTAGCTGCACAATGCCAGTTCATTTATTTGGGCAATATTTATAAATGGTCTGCTATGTACCTTAGAAGTAAAGGATATTAGGATCATTATGAATCACCATTGAAAATCAGTCTGCAATCACAGTGGGAAAATGTAAGAGATGAAAAAAAGGAGATGCAAAGAAGAAGTGATACTGCTCAATCACACAGTTGTAAGTGCTAGAGATGGGACTGGATCCCAGAAACATAAGAGTCATCATTCAAGACTCCTGTCTCCCGCTTAAGTAAATGAGATATCATTGTACCACTCATGTTATTATTTGCACAAAACCCAATCTACCCCAATTCCTGGATAGTGCTCTCAAATCTTTAGACATTGTCCATCTTCATTCTTACTCTACCAAGTCTCAGCCTGGACCACTGCATTAGCTTTCTCACTGCCTTCCTAGCCAGACAGAGTTTTTAAAAATGTACATCAGATCACAGGGCTTCCCATCAGGAAACTCTCCAAAGGCTTTCCAATGCATTTGAAATGAAATCCAAACTTTTCATCCTCATACACAAAAGTACACCTCAATGCCTTTGTGTGCCAGCCCCTGCCTACCTATTCAGGTACACCTCATGTCTCTCTAGCCGTAATGCATGTCATACAGTTATGCCCTTTTACATTTACATTTGCAATACCCTTCCCTCTCTCTCTCTCCCTTCCTTCCTGACATTCTTCTCACTTCTTTGTCTTCAAATGAGCTGTTCTCTCTGCTTGAAATTCTCTTTGCCCTCCTCTTTGCCAGGCCAGGTCCTAATTCACTTTTCTGATCCCAGCTGATCTCTCTCCTCAGGGAGCATTCCCTGGCCCTTCAAGGCTCTGTTAGCTGCCCTCCTCTGAGCTTGCACAGTTTCCAGGGCATCTGCTATTACAGCACTGGTCACACTGTATTTGTCTCAATTGACTATTTGCTTGTCTATCTTCCCCACTACACTGTGAGCCCTGCAAGCGCAGGGACAATCTGTAGCTTGGTCACATTTTTCCAACACCTACAATCAAGCTTGACAGAGAGCCAGCACCCAATACGTGTTCCTTGAATGAATAAATGGTATGAATGGAACTATCCTGAAATTTCTGTGTGGCAACATCTGGGAAGTATCTGTGATAGTACATTTACTTTCATGCAACTGCTAGAGACAAGGCAGAGAGTCAACATGAGTGATATAGTTGGAAGTCAGAAATGAGTTGTGTTCTGCCTGATTACACCCTACACTGCCAAGAATGGCATTATCTGTTAAATATCAATGTTCTTTTTGACTTAATAAAAATTCATGGCCTACTAATAATAGCCATAAAACTATGTACTTTCATATGAATAAAGTTGATTAAGCCGCTTTCTGGAATAGTTGTGTCTTACTGCTAAATAATGCATATTCTGAATAGTTAAGAAGTTATCCCTCTTTCTTGTTACTAATAAAAAAATCATGGCTGCAGACACATATATGGATTTCTGATCATGGAGTCCACAATTAACAAAACCCTGAGGCCTCTAATCTTAGCAGAAAAAAAAAAAGTCTTCTACTTAAAATCTAATGGGTTTCATTCATTTATAATGATAGTATCCCGAAGTTTTGTTCACAATCAGCATTTCATCAAGTGCATTAAGTTACCATTGAGCCTACTTGTTTTTCATGTATTTCTTCCTACCAGGGAACCTCCTTGTTAATGCACAGAAGAACTGCATTTTCAATATTTCTGCTTAAAAATTGGAATCAATGGGACTGTCCACTGAAATGAGAGTGGCATAATTCAGCATATGCCAGGACTATCCATATAACTAAGGTGACTCACTACTCTAGGAATAATGTACTTCCTTCCCTTCTCTAAGTAAGCCATGTTCTTGCTCATCTCCTAGCTTCTACATGTGCTGTCCCCACTTTCCAGGACGCTCTTATTCCTCCTCATCAACTGACAAATTCTTACTCATCCTTCAGGTGTCAAGTTAATGATCGCACTTGCTACCACCACCCAACTATGTCACCTCCCTCTCCTATGAGCTTCCCTAGTTCTCTGTGTTTCTCAGCCGAGGCACTGCTTCCTTTTTATTTCTCCCACTATCAGCTCTGTAAGAGCAAGAATAGAGACTCTCCTCATCAGTGTTTCACCAGTGCCTGGGCCTGCCATAATGCTTGATGCTCTTTGAATGAATGGAGTCCAGATTCTTAAGCATGTGTCTCTAAAGTATTGTCTATCACCTGAAAATAAATATATCTGCAGGCTTTCTGCCCACCAATGGGAAATAATATATTAAGGATTGAGGGCGTCTATTACAAACCACAATCCACTTTGGGAGATTTCTATTTCTGGAACATTATAAAGAGGTTGGAGACGGTTCAGGAGAAGGTAGGGGGCATGAAAACAAAGCTTAGGAGCCAATACATGGAGTGGGAAATCTGTGCCCTGATACAAAAACAGCACTCACAGCACTAGCTGCACAACTCAAAGCCACACACAGCTCTTCAGAGGTGGCAGGGAGAAGACAGAATTCACAGTGGAAATTCAGAGGGACTTACTCAAATCAAAACTAAAGTCAAGGCCTGGATATTTCCTCTATTTGATGCCAAGTATTCAACATATGTTTCTCCCACTCCCCAAAAAGAGTTAAAAACAAAAAACGTGATTGCTTCATATTTAAAACTAATTTGTGCTCCTAAACATGAGCTATGTTTCAAATATAAAAGAAGCAGATAAAAACAAATAAAAATGTTGAATTATTCCAATACTAACTGTGAAGTTAAATATTTCCAAATGACAGAGTGGGTCAAATTTCTCTTCAAACATTTATTGCATTTGCCTTATGAGCCAGGCTTTATCCTAAGTACTATTCAGAAATTAATAACTTGGTCCCTGCACTCAACAAGTTTACAGTATAGTGGGAGACACATACAAACGGGAATGGAAATAAACAGTAAAAGGCAAAAATGCAAGGATGAAGGATCATAGAGGCTATCACAGAGGAAGTTCATTGTTTCCACACACACACACACACACACATACACACAAAATCACTTTAAAAAAGTAACATAATAGACCCTAGAGGACCTAAAAAAGTCCTATTTACTCTACTCATGGTTCTCAAACTTGCAAGTCATTTGGATTGATGCCTCAATTCTCCAGTACCTTAAAAATTTGCATTCTTCCTTTATTTTATTCACCATGTTATTTTAATAATCTTAGACTAAAGATTGAGAAAACAAACTGAGTATTTTAAAACAATTTATCCCATCAATTAAAAAAAGATCTACACCCAAGTTCATAACAGCATTATTCACAAGAGTCAGAAGATGAAAGCAACCCAAGTGTCCCTCCATGGATGAATGGATAAGCCAAATGTGGTCTATATATACAATGTAATATTATTCAGCCTGAAAAAGGAAAGAAATTCCCACACACACTACAACACGGATGGGCCTCAAGGCTCATCTTTTCCTTATAAATTACCCAATCTCAGGTGTCTTTTTATAGCAATGCTAAATGAAATAAGTCAGTCACAAAATGACAAATAACTATAGTTCCACTTATATAAGGTATCTAAAGTAATCAAACCCATAGAAACAAAGTAGAATGGTGGTTGCAAGGGACTGGGGTAATGGGGAAATGGGGAATTGTTTAATGTGTACATGGTTTCACTTTTGTGAGATAAAAACGTTCTGAAGAGTGGTTGCACAACCAGTCTTCAGATTATATGCTTCAGTTAAATACTTAACACTACTGATCTGTACACATAAAAATGGTTAAGATGGTAAATTTTATGTTATGTGTATTTTACCACAATTAAAAGTAAAAATAAAATTTTCAAGAGGGTTCATGTTATAATGCTACATGGTGTATTGTCCTGAAGCTCTACTCCAAGAAAACATGATTGGGGTACACAAAGGCCCCAAATGTGAGAAAATGCAATACTTTAGTTCTTTTAGTCATGAATAAATACATTGTGATGAGAAGGATGAACATACTTTTAAAACCTGTTCTTGCCTTTATGGGGAAAACAATACAAGCAAACTTATTTAGGTCATAGCAGTTACTGTAAACATCCCAAGAAAAGCTTATTAATAACAGCCACCCACAAAGGACCTGGTTTCAACAAAAGAATGTCATGGAGTCAGTGAAAGGAAGGCTGGGGAAGAATTGTCCTGTATTTTAGAAATAAGAATGTTAGCATCTTTCTGTAGTTCAACCTGGATTTAGAGATCACAAATACGGCCAATTATTTTAAATAAGGAAATTGAACTAGATCGTGTCTGAAGGACCTTCTGGCTCTAAACCACAATAATTGGTTGCTTGCTTGATAAAAGAAAAAAAAAAAACAGGAAAATACCCTAAACATTTATGTCAATCCTTGATTCTGCTATCAGTAGAGTAACAGAGGCCACCTGCCTGAATCTGTTACTGTGTCAGTGTGGAAATGTACTGGACTAGGCCCCTGCCACTAACTTGTTCTATGACCTTGGACAAGTCATTGCCTCTCTGTGGGCCTAATTCTTCTACTCTGTAGTGGAAAGATTAGACCAAATGATGATGAAGGTCTCTTCCAGCCATTAGAGCCTATGATTAAGGATCTGTGGAGCATGGTGATTAAGGCTGCAGAACAATGTGAATATACTTAATACCATAGAACTGGATACCATAGAGTTGACCATAAAATGGTCAGTTTTATGTTGTATATTTTGCCACAGTAAATATATTTAAAATAATTAAAATAAAAAAGATAATAATCTGAGAAGCAAGACAGCCACTCTGAGCAACAGTTTCTAATTAGAATAGCAGGAAACAAACGCCTCAACAAGAGGCCTCTAGGCTTGGTTTTTATTTCTTTCTTTCTAATCAAGTAGTCCTTCATGCCCAAAGAAACATGCAAGTACACTAAAGATGATGCTATTCAAAGAAAAACTTTTCATAAAACAATAACTCTTTCGATATTGTAACTACCTCCACATTCAGCATTTGAGTTAGATTTGTATATATAGTTTTTATAAATTGAGTCTCCCCTATATACAATATGGTCAAGAGAGATGCACTCTGGACCAAATCTCACTCTCAGCAGAGCAACTACTCTCATTTCTTCCAGCCATGTAAAACAAGCAACTCAACTCTGGCTCAAAGGCAGGGAAATAAGTTTATGATCTTCTGCCAGGATTTTCAGATCCTGGGGAGATGCCTCTGCACTAAAAAGCAATACAAGATTTTTCAAGGTATTCAGTTTTGTCACTTGTTCAGAGACAATGGCCTCAGAAAAGAAGATGAACTGCCTTACTTCCTTTTCCTCCCTTTTTCTGCATGCTGCCCTTTAAAGACATGCTCTTTGTGCCATAAATTCAAAGGTTGCTTTTATGTCCAGTGGGGTGGAGGGAGGAAGCTCAGTGTGTTTTAAACGGTGAAATCTGTCAAAGTCCCAAAGGCTCTTGTGATACAAATCAGGTCATCCTATACAGCCTGAACCCCCAATTCCACAGAGGAAATAAAAACCATTTATAACTCAAAGTAACTAGCAGTAATAGGTCAATGCACTTGATTGGTCATGAACCAATTACAGAGACACTGCTTTGTGCCTCAAGGATGAGAAGGGGTGGGGGTGCACCTAGGCCCAGCCCAACACTCACACTCCTGCTTCCACCTCCCATCACCACCTGCTGCCAGATACAGGCAGAAAAATTATGTCCAAGGAAAAGGGGAATTACCTTGTCCACCCTGTGTCATCCTGCTCTAGACTGGCAGAGAAATGTCTTGGAAGTCCCACTCCCACCCGCTTATCCCACCAGTTTAAGATCCACTGAGGTTCAAGCTATCATAAGGGTCAAAATATTTGGACACTGACCTCTGCTATTCTAACAGCTGTACTAGGATTGCCATCTCTGAATGGCATGCCCGAAGCTCCCTCCAAGCCCCGCCCTCTCTGCGAGAGCCAAGGCTTTGAAATTCTCCTGCTTCCCTACTTTCTCCTAAAGGGAGACCATCAAGGGAAACAACTGAGGCAAGAATGGCAATAAGATAGAAAAAAGTAGCAAAAAGAGAGAAAGAAGGCTTCCAAGCAGAACATGTATATGTGGAAGATGAATAGGGCCGAGAAGGTCTTTAAGGTTACTTAATTCAACCCATGAGGACACTGAGAACTCAAAACATACAGTTGACAACAATGCTGGTCCTAGACTTCAGGGCTCCACCTCATGTAACATTTTTGGAGTGGTTGACTCCTTTGAGAATCTGTTCAAAGCAATGGAGCCTGCTCACCAGAAAAACTGACATTTATACATAATTTCTAGGGAAGTCCTGTGATTGTCTCTAGGACAATGTTTCCCCAACTAGCCTGATGATAAGAATCACCAGGACACCTACTTACAAGTCAGATTACCAGCTCTTTTCCTAAAATTCTAATTCAGTAGGTCAGAGGGAGGGTTTTTGTTTTGTTTTGTTTAGAAAAAACAAACAAACCAACCCTACAGGTGATTCTTTAGGCAAGCTTGAGAAACACTGCCCAGAGGCAGTAGGTCCCTAAACCAGCTGTGTATTAGAACCACTTGAGGAGCTTAATAAAAAATGTGGCTTTCTAAGGCTCATGCCCAGATATACTGAATCAAATTCTCATGGTAGGGGGTATATGTGGTTAGAGGTGATGCTGATGCCCAAACTGGTCCAGGAACCACTGCTTCAGTGGTTCCTGAACTACAGATAAGCAACCCATGTATGACTCCATCCAGCTTGACTCATTAGTAATTTGGCTTGGCCAGAGCCTGATGGCTATGATGGGCACCAGATCACTCACTGCTTGACATACCACCAACATGGAACAGAGTGCTTCATGCACTGAAAGTCTGTTTCCCTAAGGAAACTTGCAAAATATGCTTGTATTATCCACGAAGGCAGGGATAGTTATCTGTTCTGCTCACTGCTGTATTCTCAGTGTCTAAGAAAGCAGATGGCACATAGAAGGTTCAATACATATTTATCGAGTAAATTAACAGATGAACTAATTTACACATGCATTAAAATAACTGAAATCACTTAAGTTGGGGTATGACTGTCCAATGCATGTGTGAATCTGTAGATTTATTTCTATCACCAAGAAACTCTCTATCAAGAGTCCTCTAACTTGAAAAATCAATATGAAAATCACTATTTCAGTAATATTATCAGTATCATCATTGACCAAATTCTACGTAGATAGCCCATTATGAAGTAGCAATTATATCCTAAATTAAATTAGCAAAATTAAATCCAGCAGGATTATTGCTGTCAGTCTAAGGGCTTTTGGTATAGAGTTTCAAAGGTAAAGCAGCATTTGCAGAAACCTAGGATGGATGATAAGCATTGTCATTACGTAACACATTTAGTGAGCACTTGCTTTGTGAAAAGGATCCCTGAAGACATTCCAGTCTATTCAGAGGGATAAGACATAAGCAGATAAGAAGTTAACCATGAGATATACCCAAAGTAGCCCATGGAGATTGCCAGATGGGTGACATAGAAGCCCTGTACAGGAAGTAAGCAGTCAGTGCCTGCTGGGAGGGCGGAAGAAAGGCTTCATGGAGGATGGAGATTTAGCTTGGACTTGAAGCATCATATAATATAAAAATAATAAGTAGTTCACGCTAGATCAAGGAATGAGAGAGCAGAAAACTCAGTTTGAAGACAATCAGTAAGTAATATTTCATTAATATTATTTTTATTATTATATCTAATATAATTATGTATTTCCACTATAGATAAAAATAGAAAATATGACTAAACACTATAAATTTCTATAAGCCAACCACCCAGAGATTCCTTTTGGTGTATATTCTTTCAAGATTTATTGTTAGCATATTTGTTGTGTATCTATTTACATATGTGCATAGTTGTCTATGTGTATTTAATTTGGTATTTACAGATTTATACACACATATACATAGACCCATATGGGCACATATTCATATATGTACTTTTACAAAATACTAATCATGCTTGTGGTGTCCAGTGAGAAGGATCTCAAGGAGGTGCAGGAAAAATGTTCACACCCCAGGCACAAATCACCATCTCTCCTTGGTTACCCCTAAGTCCACACCTACTATACACACTGAAAATGATGGTGCAAATTATTTAACGACGTAAAATAACATTCTAACACGTTGAGGGAAAAAAAGGAAGTTATCGTGTATGTGCCTGATCCCACATACACACTTAAAGATAATTAGCCATGTCTATGTATTATAATATGCAGAGAAAAAGGACTAGAAGCAAAGCCTCAAAAAGTTAACTTGCTAGTGGAACCTTGAGTGATATTTTCTTCTCTATGCTTTTATGATGTTCCAAATTGTCTCCAGTAAACATGCATTATTTTGTAATCTGAAAAAAATCAATGTAATAAAACATAAGCAATATAAAAACACACAGAAAAATTCAAATCTGCCTGTGAGCGTCCTGCTCAAGATGCATCTTCGGTTTTTGAGCAGCTAAAGTCAAATTAGCATTAACAAGAAGACAGAGAAAGCAAAGGCTCTTGGCCTTCTATGCCTGCCTTTGAGGTGTCTAGCGGGTGGGTCAGGTGTACGGAAAGCAAGAAAGCCTTGATAGGTGTCGGTGAGGGAGGAGGGCGCGCCTCCCTGAGCCCCGCCCAGCCACCACCAGCGCTGCTCTGACCGCCACCATCTTAACGCTGCTTCCCCACAGGCTGCAACGTGCCCGCAGTCTAGACTGCGAGGCCGCGGGCCGCACCGGAGCGCGCAGTATCTTCCCCCGGACTGCGGCCGCCCGCACCGCCAGCCACGGAGCCCTGGCCCGGGCCCGCGGTTCCCTTTGCGACGCCTCCCCGTGAGTCGACTGGGCCGTGGGTATCGAGGGCAAGCAAACAGAAACCCCCACTGCCCACCGCCGCTGCCGCCGCCAGGAAGGCGCTTTGTCATGCCCGGAGCCGGCGCCGGGCAGCTCTTTGCCAAGTTTCACCTTCGGTGACACAACTTTTCCGTGTTTCTTTTTTAGGCAGCTGCCACATCACGAGGCTAATGAGCACACTAAGGTTTGTAATAAACCTGCCTGCCAGATACACAGGAACTGAGGGAGGCTGGTTGACCAGACCTTTCATCGCGATCGTCGGGTTCCCAGCTAGCCGAAAAACAAATGTTCCCTGGAATGAGAGCATCTAGGAGCACCTTGTCCTGTTTCCAAGAGAATGGCTCACATTGTTCCCAGAGCTCCGAAAATCACTCACAAATTCAAGAGCTCTTGGAAGCCTTAATGTTCAATAAACCCCCCAAGGGGAGAGGCAAGCATACACACAGAGAATCAAAGGCAAAATAAGCAGGTCAATTCTCAATACTTTCAAAGTCACCACTGAAAGAAGATTCTGAAAATATCTATGGGCATATTCAAGAACTGCACTCAGCCTGTCTTCTTTAGGTTGTTTACTTCTACTTTTAAGAGCTAGATAAATATTTTAAGAACCCTAGCTATTTACTAACCCTCAACTCCACAACAGTAACAAATGCTACCTACATTATTTGGAGCAAGTTTTGAGAACTGGGTTTCATGTTTGTTATGAAATTTACCTATAGCCATGCAATAGACCCATCACTGTTAATTATTACCACTGAGCAACAGTTCTACAATACAGATAAACACTACATGATTCTCAACTTCGAGAACTATAATTAATATGCTTGTTCAAGGCGTTGTGTCTCTCTTAACAAGATTTATTTTTGGAAATATTATCTAACTGAAGGCAGCCTAAATAGTACACAAAATAAAGCTTGCACTTTTTTATTTTTCCATTTAAAATGAGTTATATAAGTAGTGAAAAACCTCTTCTGTGGAGCTACACTTTGTTGTGGGGGGTGGATTTATTTCATCACGATTAATATAGCTATCAAAGGAAAAAATCCAGAAATGAAAATCTTTCAATGAGCTCAGCACACCCTGAGGAGCCCCATTCGGTTAATAAAAACCACTGACATTTGTTAACAAGAAAAGGAGGGAGGGAAAGGAGAGTCGGAGGAAGAACGGGTAGGGTTGAGAGACAAAGAGAAGGGAAATGAGACATAGGATTCTGATGGGAGACAGACTGAAAGCATATACCATGTAATGAAAGCTAAAATAAACAGGTGGAGTTTTTACTCAACAGTGAATTAAGAGGATGTATAATCTTGAAGACACAGGTGAAACAAGGTCCCAGATGCAGTTGCAAAAGAAAGTACCATTGTTTTTAAACCAATATGAAAGCCAAAGTCACCTGGCCAATGTCCTGTAGCAGCGGTTCAAGAAGATGGCCAAGTGAAGTGAGATGCACATGGGAAAGTGAAAAGTCAGAATGTCCCAGGCCAGAGAAGAAGGAAAGGGCACCCCGGCACAGCACCTCATAGAGAAAAGTCACTCAAAAAATGTTCAGATGTTTGTTTAACTGAACAAAGACCACAGCCCTGGAGCAGCCATGCATTTAGTATAGTCACACTCCTCCTAATTATGTCCAATTTGGTGAATGAAGGTAATTTTGTCTTTGTGCAAACCTGCATTAGAAAGACTCAGCTGTGCTGCCTAGGAAGGGAGTGTGATATAGTGGTTAGTGGTTAGGAGGTAGATTTGGAGTCAATCAAATCTGGTCAAATCCTCACTTCACCATCTTGTTAGCTGAGTGACCTAAGGATAGCCTTGGTCTCAGTTTCTTCATCTGTCACATTGGAAGAATAGTGTGGATATTCATTCTCCATACATTGAATGTCCATATATTGTTATGAAGATTTCATGAGATATTTCATGTCAACTCCCTGGCCTATAGTCAGTACTCAGAAAATACTATTATTTTTAGGACACCAGTCAAAATTATTTCTCCCACGTATCTAGGTGTTAGAAAGTCAACCATTAACTATTGAATTCTTTGAGTGGAAGCTCTACCCCAGGCAATCTTTAGATAGAATGTAAATATCCCTAAGTATTTATCAGATTAAGCCACCAGGAGGCTCTGAAAAAGTCTTTCTCTATCACAGTGCCTTCTGATATGACAACAAAACAGGAAGTGAGCAGGGCATAGGACCAATGAGTTTTCATAGGTGCATGGCATATGCATTCATCATTTATTGATTACTACAAGGCCAAGCACTGTGTTAGTAATTTGCAAACCACTAGCGGTGTGACTTCATATAAGCTACATGATCTCCATGAACTTCAATTTTCTCATCTCTAAAGTCTGTATGTACTAAGAGCTACTGTACTTCATTTGGCTGTCAGGATTAAATTAGATATATGTAAAAATAATGTTTGCCTAGTAAATAGTAACTGCTCAATAATTTACAGGCTACTATTATAAAGACAGCAATGTTCATTATTGTTATTTGCTATTGAAGGATGAATAAAACATACCTCTGCTTAAAGGATTTCCCTATCTTTCCCAGGTCATTCAACAACTACTCTTAGAAGACTAACCATGTCCAAGATTCTATTGAATGCCCCAGTGTGGGGCAGGGTGGGAGTCTTCCAAGAAACCAGAGGACAAGACGAGAAGGGTTATCAACAGGGGATGAAGAGTGTTGGATGGGGAGGTGGCTAGGTGTGTCAGAAACCAAAGAGTGCATACAGGAAAAACTAATAGATGATGATAGAAATAAAAATAGGAGGCCAGGCGTGATGGCTCACACCTGTAGTCCCAGCACTTTGGGAGGCCAAGGTGGGTGGATCGTTTGAGGTCAGGAGTTCAAGACCAGCTTGGCCAACATGGTGAAACCCCATCTCTACTAAAAATACAAAAAATTGGCCGGGCGGTGGTGGCGCACGCCTGTAATCCCAGCTACTAGGAAGGCTGGGGCAGGAGAATCACTTGAACCTGGGAGGCGGAGGTTGCAGTGAGCGGAGATCATGCCACTGCACTCCAGTCTGGGTGACAGACTGAGACCCTATCTCAAAAAAAAAAAAAAAAAAAAAAAAAGAATAAAATAAGAGTCGTCTTTAGGTAAGGGGAATGACTAGAAAAGGGCATGAGAGAACTTTCTGGGGTGACAAGAATGTTCTGTATCTTGACTTTGGTGTGGATTTTACGGATGTAAATATTTATCAAAAATCATTGAGATGCACACTTAAGATCTGTACATGTTACTACAGGTAAATTTCAATTACAAAAAAAGGAAATTGAGTTTTACTGTTTTTCTTTTCTAATTTGGCCTTTGACTAGGCCTGCCTTTCACCAGAAGATTCTTTTCTTTCTTCCCAGCCCTACTTACAGGAACCACAAAAAAAAAAGGACAGACATGTACAACTAGGGATTCCTTTAGGCCAAAGAGTGATTGTCCAGACCAAATCTGATGTCTCTGCAGGCAGGCCAAGCAAGCAACTTAGCTCTGGACAGCCCTATTGTACTCCCTAGAATGTCAACCACAACCCTACACCAGCAGAAGCCTTTGCCTGTGGGGAAGGTCATTAGCCAGTGACACTAGTACTATTTCCATTTGAAAATCAATGCTAAAAGTAATTTCAAAGGGCAGAGGCAAGAATAGCTATGAGAACTGCTTTACAGTAATCACAATAAACAGTCATTGTAATTTAGACTTAATATTTATTACAACTCAGATCCCTTAATATAATAGTCCTTCATATGTCCATTGTACCCTAAGAATCAATAATTTATTTCTTTTCTAATAACCGCCCCCCCATTTTCAGAATTAATACTCTGGAAAACACTGCTTTAAAGGAAAAAAAATGGCCATCCAATTCAAGGAGAAATCGGATCTGAGGCCTGGAGTGGTGGTCATAATGACTACTAAATATTATTTCACTTCTTTAGGAAATTAATGCATTTACCTGGAAACCCACACTCTTAGGAAATGTTTCATCAATATATGACATTCAAAAAAGTGATAAAATGCCATGTTAAAAAATGTCAGAAATAAGATTCAACTAAGTTTGTAGAGCTGGTACATTACAAATAGATAACCTACATTTCAAGTTGATGAAGACTAACTAAGATGATCCACATTACACAGGACAATGAGCCTGAAATCCACTCTTCAGCCTGTGCGGATATGTCATGGTGATGATGTGTCTTCTTGATAGGGAAACATAAGTCAGTGACTGCAGAAAATGAGTTATGCAGACATTTGTGTTCTGTACTAATTGCTAAAACTATATTATGTGCCTAGTCTTCACATTTCAAAGATAACGTTAAGCTGAGCAAGGTAATAGACATGTAGGATCCCCTTCATCCACTCTACTTTAATGCACATGGTTTTTCCCCGCTCCTTCAATTGCTTAATCTTGACAATTATTGTCCATTCTTTTCAAATTTCTCAACTCCAAAAATATAAGTCATACTAAAGCAGACACTAGAAAGCCTTTTTATTGGATATATTTGAAGAACTGCAACACATTCTGGTTGTTCTATGTTGATTGTAATTCCCAGAATAAGAAGTTGATTTAGACATAAAACAGCACAGCTGCAAAGAGACCTGGAACACTAACAGTTTCATATCCTTACTCACCGCCTTACAAATCTGCCCTCTGGCTTATCCAATTCTGATTCAAATTCTCTCCCTGATTCCAATTCTCTCCCCAGTCCTGACCCTGTCCTCAAAGCCATCCATAAAATCTCCCCGCTGTGGGCATAGACCTCAACTCCTTCCTTCACCCCACAGCTCACCCTCTGCTTCTTACCCAGGCCCCAATTCAACATCCATTCCCACTCCAACCTCACCCACATCTCCAGACCTAGGACACATACTAACCCCTTTAAATTATTTGAACTGTGCTGAGAAGAGGCTTAGAGGAAGCAGTACGAAGCTAGAGAGAAGATACAGTACCCCTAACCCATGCCCCAACTTGCTCCCCCTTCTAGCTTTAGCCTTTGTCAATAAAGAAGCTACACGCTGCTACAAATTATTATGAAGAGGATTTGGGTATAATGTGCACTCATTTTCTCCACCTATCCCCAAGAACAGACCAATATTTCTGATTAGAGATCTCCCTGGTCACACCTCCTTAGCAAGGCTATGATCACCTCCTTCAGCACAGAAGAGACTGTGTGGCTTATGACACTGTATGTAAAACCATGGGACCATGATGTCAGAGTGAAAAAAACAAGTCCCTACATGAGTAATAGACAGATGATCATTGTTACTTTTTAATAAGAGGTCACCAACCTCATACTTTCTTGTCGGTAAAATACCTCTAAACATCTGCTTTTGCCTGGCGCAAGTCTGAGAAAGACACCTGATGAAACCTATTATAGTAAACTACAATGATCAAGATGATCTTTTGGAAGGCATTCAGGACTCAAGCCTAGATATGCTGGCTGTATGACCACAATGCCCTGTCCTTCTTAAGTAGGATAGGGTAGAAAGACTATTGGAAAGGGCCAGGAAGTGAACAAAAAACGAACTGTGGTGTAAATGCATGGGGCCACTACAGTCCATTACAACAGCAGCTGTACAAGTGGCTGGCTTCTTGGGCTATGCATGGAATTGTCCTCCATTGTCCAGCAGCCAGCATGAGCCCAGCCTGACAACAGTGCTGTCTCACCAAGAGAACCCACGGCCCACAGAGCCTTGAAACTTGCCTGGATATGGTGGCTGTTAAGCTAAGCACAAAGGAAAGGGTTGTTGAAAAGAACACACCCAACTCCAAACATGTAGCCACAAACCTAAAGACAGTTTTGAAAGCGAGAATTAGCTAGCATTTTTACTTAATCCAAAAAAGATTTGGTTTTATCTATAGCAGCCTACAAGATTTCCGATGCCACAGGAAAACTGTTGGAACAAACCAGAAACAGCCTTAACTGAGTGCTTTTCCAACAGAAGACTGCTGAAAAGATCTTATGTGACAAGGTAGAGAAGAGTGAGTCAAAGCTAAGAGAATATCTGCTTGAACAAACAAATATTATGCTTTCTTCTTCCCTGAAATGGAAACAGATCCTCCGGTCCAAGAGCCGCGTGACTCAAACTATATACACATCTGCCAATTTTAAAGTTTATACAAAGCATAAATAAATACACAAAAGGCGACTGGCTGCACAAGAGGCCTTTTTAATAGTTTCAAACAGAATCAAGGTCCCCGCCCCCTTTCCAAAGAGAACAGCCTATCTTGTCTGGCTACATTTTTGAAAAGGTTATGAAAAAGATCAGTGTCCATCACTGGTCTTAACCTCAGTGAGTTGAAGAAAATGTCATTTAAAAAGACAATCAGCAATTTATGTACTCTTAAGGCCATATTTCATTCAGCAGCACAAAATAATTTACTGGAAACCTACTACCTGTGCTTTAAAAGCTCTGGAAACACTGTACTCTATAATAATTGATGTAGTTATGATACACTGTGGGTATGAGCCCTAACTGATGGGGGTGGGAGGCTGAATTTAAATGAGCAGTAGACTCTGAAAACAGATTATGAAATTCATTCAAACTGTTACTAAATTATTTGATTTCATCCAATCATCTGTCACACCACTGTTCAAAATTAAATGTGCTTGATCCTATATCTTGCTATGTTACAAAGAATATGCCAATTGGTTTTTCAGCTTAAAAAATTAAAGATGACCTATATATAGGAAATTTGTAAGTAAGGAAAACTCTTCAGAAATATGGTCAACATATATAAACCCTACTGACTAAAAGATAAGTAGACCTTGTACCTTTCATCTCTAATATAAAAAGTAGTCTTTAAAATTTAGTCACATAAGACTTTTCATATACTTGAAAGAAGAAAATACTAATGGCTACTACACACTTACTATTTTGAAAATGCTCTAAATTCAACAACGAACAGAAAGGCTGAAATGGCAATCTTGCTCTTAGCAGCCAAAAGCTTCCCATCTTCTCGGGCAAGTAAACTCCCTTCTTAAAAGTTGCCTTGTAAAATTAATTTATTCTAATTACAGCCATAATTTCAAGTGCTAATTACACAATTCCTACAGAGGTATGTGGTTTCAAATGTGGTGAGTCAACACAAGAAAATGTTATGACACATGCCTAGTACAAATTTGTATTATTGAATTACAGAAACCTGTCCTGTTTCCAGATGCGTTAATCCATTCTGGACAACTGCAAATTATATTCCTAAAACAGAAACTCATTTTCTGTGAATGAATTTGGTTTCAGGGTCTCCCAACGGTAGCCTGAAATAAACCTGAAGTAACCACCTGATGGAAATCAGGAACCAAAGTTCCAGAAACAAACGAGAAATACTCCCAGATTCAACAGGGGAATGACGTGCCTAGATCAATCTGGTGCTACATTCTTTAATTACATTTACTTCTCTGGGCCCTCAGTGGAAAACAAAACGATTTAATGACCCTGAAGTCATTTTCCTTTATCATATAAATGCCTGTTTGAGACTCAACAATTAGGAGAGCTCTGGAAACCTACAGCTGTCGTTCTACTTTCCAAAGTTACTCTTTCACTTGGGATTGAATGCTAGCCTTGAGCCAGACCGGGGGCAACAACGACCCTTATGACAACGGATCTAACCCCTCCACAAACTTCCGGAACCTTCGTCACCCTTTCGCCTAGTTGGGGAAGAAATGGCTCCACTTAGAAACAAGGATAAAGGCCTTGAGCTGAAGACTTTGACAACTTTCCGCGGGGGAGGGCTGGTGCTGCCCTAGAATCTCCCGGGAAAGAAAGCTCTGAGAGATGGGGAGAGGCGAGAAGGAGGAGAGGAGAAAAAGGAATAGAGAAAGGAGTGGGAGTGAAGGGGGCCTGAGGGCTCAGGGAGGAATTGGGGCCCCCATGAACAAAAGCTGGGACTCCCCGCGCTGCAACCTCACTTCTGCAGTGGGGACTCAGCGTGGGTCGCTGCGGTCCAGTGTGCTTGGGGCCCTCAGGGCTAGTCCAGCCCACTCCAGCGTCTGCTCCGTGGCCATTCCGGACACTTGCACCTAAGGCACCTTGCTGTTCCCCACTGCTCTTCCACATTCCCTCTCTGTGCCTCTTTCTGCACCCCGGTCTTCAAGGCCGCTGTCTCCAGTTTACATTCTGGGGCTGATCCCAGTCCTGAGAAAGGCAACGGCTAGAACCGGCAGAGGGTGGGGGGCGTCCCCTTCCTTTGCCTTAGTTCTCCCCAGCCTGAGCACCGCTTTGCTGCGCCTCCCCAACCCGCCGATGGGAGGCCCTGGGCAGAGGCGCGCACTCCAGGGGGACCAGTGGTCGGGTACCCCGGGCGCGGTGGCTGAATCCCAGCAAGCAGAGGAAGAGGACTGCCCCTTCCCGCGGAGGCCCACTCACGCTGGGCACTAGTGGCAAGGGGACAACAGCCTTTGTTCTCCTGGGGCTTGGCGAGGCTGTGCTGCCAAAGCGCAGCGCGGGCGGCGCCAGGGCACCAGGATTGCTCACTTTTGCACGCGGCGTGTCGAAGGGTGCAAACTCCTGCCTTCCCCGAGGGTTGGGGTGGATAAGGAGTTTGGGATTAGGAGATGTCCGGGGTGGAGGGAGGAGGAGGTGGGGGGAAAGGAGGGGGGAGGGGTTCTGCGTCTCGACCAGGCTCTTTGTTTGCATTGGGGGCGGGGAGAGGGGGCTGAAGGTGGGTTCAAGCTTGGGTTCTGAGAGCAGGGCAGATTCCTGAGTATGTCACCATGTTGCACCCGCGCAGCACACATATGCACACTTGCGCACACGCACACACATGCACTCATACAGATAGGCGGCCGGCTGTCAGCAGACAGCGCGGTTCCCGGCGCTCCGGGCTGCAGCAGCTTCGTCTGCCCGCAGCGCCACCACCGTGCGTCCAGAGGGGGAGTGGAGGAGGCTGGAGGCACTCGAGGGTCGACAATTCCGCGAGGAAGGAGGGAAAGTGGTGCAAACCTAGATCCACCCCCTAGCGACCTCTGCCCCCCCCCTTTTCTCCCGGGGTCGCAGAGGTCATGGGCAGCTTAGGCTCCGGGAAGGAGGCAAGGAGCCGCCGGAGGGCGGCGCGCACGCGAGGGGGCGAGGGAAACGAAGGAAAGGAAAGCAGGCGGACTCGGCGGGCGGGCTTACCCTTAGAAGCATCTTTCTCCTCTTTGGGCTTGGTCACCTTTCCACTCATAGATCCCAGCTTGCTTGACAAGGTTCGCTCAGAAGACGGAAGTCCTCGCCGAGCGGGCCGGACTTGGGAGAGTGCTTAGGGCGGCAAGTCTCGACCACGAGCTCCCCTCGGTATGGTTCGGGGCGGAATCCGCTTTTCCCCACCGCTGCCGCCGCCGCCGCTGCCTACGAGAGAGTGGGGAGGAAAGGAAAGGGGTGAAGGAGGAGCCGCCGTCGCCGCCGCCGCGATCCCGAGCGGCCGGCCGCGGGAGGAGCCGCTCGCCGCGCTCAAGAAGTGAAGAGACAAAGCGGCGCGGCGCTTCCTCCGCGCCCCGCGCCCTCAGCTTCTGCCCGCCTGCGGAGAGCCACGCTCGCAACCCCCGGGGCGGCCGAGAGGAGCGGCCGGGACTCCCCGGCTTCACTGCCGGCCTCCCTGGGCTCCGCGCGGGCCGCTCGCTGGGAGTTGCCTGGGTGGGCTGCCCGCGCACTGGCAGGCTGCTTTCCCCCGCCTCTCCCAATCCGCTGCGGGCCGCCAACTCGATCAAAATAAAACCCCGAGGAAGGCTTTTAAAAAAATCAAAACAAAGATAAAAATATTCACTTAAAAATAACAAGCCTCCCTGAAAGGGAAATGTTTGAGCATGTGATGAGCAACGTGTGAGCCTGTTACACCGCAGAGTCGCGCAGCTTCTCGCCCGCGGGGAATCGGGAGGAGAGGGTCGCCTCTTTTCTTTCTTTCTATTTAATCCATTTCCAGGTTCCTCTTATTTTGCCAAAAAGGGGGCCGGAGTTGGTCGCCGGCGGAGGAGTGGGAGACGATGGCCCTTACCTGCTCTCTTTCTCTCTCTCCCTACACCCACACCCCCTCGGAGCTCGCCCGCTCCCTCGCTCGCGCTCTCCTTCCAAAGAACTCTCCGGTCCTAGAGAGCCACGAATCAACACCGCGGCGCATTCTATATAAACGGCAAGGTGTGGGCACGCGGAGGGTGGGGGCTGGCGAAGGCGGGGCCTCACAAAGCCGCCCGCCCGCTGTAGTAAAAGGAGAGCTCGGCAGGGGCGCGCCGACGTCAGCCGCCGGCTGGCGAAACCCCGGCGAGTCCCGCGTAGTGCGGGCGAGCGTGTCTGCGGGGCGTCCCCCTGGCCCCTCCGGGGCAGGGAGGGCCCGCGGGTGCCGCTGTAGCGGGCCCCACCGCTGGCCAAGGAGATGGAAGCCGGGCGCTCCCCCCACCCCGGCCCCTGTAACTCCTCTACTCCTAGCGCCTGCTTTCCCAGGCCCGTGCTGGTCGCCACCTACACTTTGGGGACTCCCCTGTTGGCAACTGCTCGCACCGAGCAGTGGAATCTCAGTCCGGGAGTCGACGACTTTTCGCTTCTGGCTAGCTGCTCAAGTTGAAACAGTCGGGCTCTCAGGGGGGAGTGAAGGGCTCTCTGGGATCTGGGTGTCAGTAGGTCAGAGTGAAACTGACCGCGGCGGCTGCCACCTCCCACCCCCACCCCCACACGCAGGCCCCTCCTCCTAGGGCTGGTCGTTCTTGTTGGTAAACTGGAAGCAAAGAGTGCCCACCGCCCAGGATGGCCAATCCCAGGCAAATGGGTGAGGTGGGACTGGGGGCGAGTGCTGAAGAGGAGTAAGTAGGATTGAAACGTTGCCTGAGGAATACTTGTGACAAAACCCAGAGAAGGTCCCTGAAGATTAGAACTAGAAGGAAAACTGCTCAGGAATTGCTCTACAGAGGGCAGATGGGGAAGGAAAGAGAGAGAGAAAGAAAGGAAGAAGGAAGGAAGGAAGGAAAGGAAGGAAGGAAGGAAGGGGGGAGGGAGGGAGAGAGAGAGAGAAAGAAAGAAAAGAAAGAAAGAAAGAGAAAGAAAAGGAAAAAGAAAGAAAGGAAAAGAAAAAGGGAGAGAAAAGGAAGGAAGGGAGGGAGGGAAGGGAAGAAAATGAACGAACTAGGGAAGGAGGGTGAGACAGTAGTCAGGAAATAGCCCCTGGGGCGTCCTGGAAAACCTTTTCTGCGATGGCCTCTTTTTGTGCATGCGAATCCCTGGTAGCCTCGTGCTCTGTTGAGGGACTGGGGTGGTGACTAGCAGGACTTGGTCCTCAGAACCGTCCATTAATCAGACCTTAGGCTTGAGCCTGGCCATGAAGGCTCAGTAGCGACTCCCATGCAGAAAATTCGTTTTCCCTCATCCTACTCAGCCCCACCCCCTTCTTAATTCGGTTTTGTTAATGGCATTAAACCAGGCGAAGAAATCATATAGATGGATTAGTCTTACTGAATCCCAGGCGGTAACTCAATTACAAGAGCCTGCTGTGGCTTTCAAAACCAGGAGTGTGGGCTGCCCCTGCTCCCAGTCCAGGTCTAAAGGTCGGCAACCCTCTAAACTCAATTTGCAGCCTCCATCCTCAGTCTGAGAGGAACTCCAGGCCCATTTTTCTTGTAAATAATATCTAATAATCTGGGGCTTGATGACACAATGTGATTATCCAACCCAAAGTTAGACCATTAATTAATATCAGTTGTCTGGGAAGGAAAACATTTCTCTTCGAATGATCGAATTCAAAAGGGTTGGAGGTTTAGATGGGTTTAGAGGAAAGGTCGAGGGGAAGGGGAGTCCTACCCCAAATCTCAGCGTTATGCAGTATACCCATGTAATGAACCTGCACATGTACCTCCTGAATCTAAAATAAAAGTCAAAAGTTTTAAAATAATAATAATTTACACCCAATAACAGTAAACATCAATTTAGCATCTAACCTGTGCCAAGCAGCATGCTAAATGCTTTTACATCATTATCTTATTCCATTTTCACAACAACCCTAAGGACGTGTTTGTTTTGTTGTTATTTTCATTTCACAAATGAGGAAAATGAAGCTCAGAGAGGTAAAGTAACTTGCCAGGAGGTCACACAGCTGGTACATGGTGCAGCATGGATCACAAAGATGGGCGGCAGGCTAGGATACCAGGTGGGTCTGTCTCTAAAACCAGTGTTCATCTGTTATACCACGTGGTCTCTCAAAACTCCTATCAGCCTCTTAAAAAGAGGTGAGAGGCACATTTTCACTGGTCCTGTCTGCCAGTTCTAAACTCCTAGGTCTTTTAAAACTTCCCTAGCTCAGCACATTCAATCAAAAGCATACACACACATACTCCTCCGTTGTGTACATACCATTTAATTTGTCCACATCCCCCCAGTAAGCAACAATACCTTCTTTTGGGAAAACGGTCAGTTTCTGTCTTGGAAGATATTAAGCATGGCATTGATGTGGACACTGGGTGTCTCAGCTTTCCTGCCACGTTAAGATTTCCAGGAAAGTTCTCTCCACAGATAAGACCCCTCTCTAAGCCCTATCAACAATGACACCTCTAGCAAGGGTAACTTCCAGCTGGAAGCTAGATATTCTGTTCCTTAAAGGAGACTAATCTTCAATATATGACTAAACCTAGGTTAGTTAATATGATCAAGGTGAGTTGAGATGTCTGCTTCGGAAAATTAGTGGAGTCTATCTGTCCATGAACACAAACAGGTAAAATACAGTGTTTTTCTTCACTGTAAACCACCTTGGAAAAGAAATACCAGAAGATAAAGGAAATACACATTTCATGTAAGAACAGTATGGTGGTTTGTGTCCATATAGAGACAAATCAATGACATCATAAGGACATTTATGTCAGAGACCAAGGATTATGAATAGTCAAGTGCAGGGACAAACATTCTCATCTAAACCAAGCTTCTGAAGATTCTGCTAAAGAGGTCACTGGCAGCTTGTTCTGTGAAAAGAATGGGGGACTTTCTCTCTTCAAAGCCCCATGACAAATTTAATATGAAAAAAGTTTTTTGCAATTGACTCAGAAAAAGGCATGCTCCAGTGTCCAGCCCCGAAGCTACTTGGTAATGCAGGATGGTCAGCTGGAAGATCTGACACCTGTGTGAGGATGGTCCGTAGGTCTTTTCCTGCCACCAAAGGGATTCAGTCTTGAAGCATCTCAAGGAAGACCTGGCTTAGCTTATAGTACTTCCCCTTTCCCACCCAGATCCATCTCCCTCATCCCACTGTAGCGGAAGTACGTTCAGTTTTCAGTGTAGCAATTTGCACTTCACTGGTCACTTCACCTCTCTGTGCCTTGTCACTTTGGTAAAATGTGTCCCATCCTGTCTCTGCTGCTCTTGTGAGAGAAATTCCATTGACCCGGTAGAGCATGGGGTGCAGAGTTATTCTGTGTGGTAGAGTGAATTCGTCCTGGAATTAAAGCAATATTCTAAAACAAAATGTTGCATGGCCGCGCCTCTAAAGAGGGCTGGGCTGCTTTCTGGAATAAAGGACAGAGGGTTTACTACTTGGTAGTGAAGTGGAAAAGGTCCTAAGAGGCTCACCCTCTTGGCCCTATTATCTCAGTGTCAGTTTCCTGCTAGTCTACAAATGCCTCAAGACACCAGACTCTGGATTCCAGGTTTGCTCATCCTACAGCAGCTCTGAGCAATGTTTCTGGGCAAGAGGCCACATGGTTCCCTTGTCTGTGCTAAAGGGTAAAGTTGGAGTGAGCAGGAGGGCAGAAGACGCATACACTTAGGGCTTTTTTTTTCTGCAGTTTTGGACTACCTGGGTGTAGAGACATTGTCATCAGGCACCACCAAATTAGATGTTTTAGTGACAAGACTGCTTCTCACTGGATGAAACATGTTTTTCATTTGTGAAAACATTTCACAGCAGAAAGCTGGTTCAAAAGGAGGCAGCCTGGCAAAAGCTACACTTCCAGCCAGAGTGCTTGAGATAAAGAAAAGCCCACTGGGCCAAGATCTGGGAGTTGGAAGCCACTTTAATTTTTACGCTTAAGTCTCAATGATTTGAACGTTCAGATCCAAATGCCAGAGCTCTGAAAGGCATTCATTTCTGATTCAAACCCTGCAGTGTTTATCTATATCATGATTTAAGGTTCATTTCTATTGGAATCTCCAATGAGTTGGTGGATTTCCACAACAAAAGAGCTGGAAAACATAATCTCCAGCTCCCCAACTCTTGGCCACCATAGCAGTTTTAAAATGTGGCCATTGAAATGTGGCCACTATGTCCTCCCTTCTTGATACTGACTGGGTTTGTAACTGCTTCAGCCCATAGAGTATGGTAGAAGTGTTACTCTGTTACTTTTAGGCTAGGTGAGAAGAGGCCATGTAGCTTCTGCCTGGCCCTCTTTGGAATGTTTGCTCCGGGAAAAGCCAGCTACCATGTATGAAGTTTGTCCACACTGAGGCTGCCATACTAGAGAGTTCACATTTAGGCTCACCAGTCAACCATGCTAGCTGAGCTCCCAGACGACAGCCAGCATTGCTGGCTGGCAAAGGGAGAGATCTCTCTTGGATGTCAAGTCCAATCATACCACGAGATAACTGCAGCCCCAGCTGACATGTGACTGCAACTTTATGAGAGATCCCTCAGTGGAGAACTACTCAGTGGAGTCCTCCTCACATTCCTAACCCATAAAATTGTGAACAAAATTAAATGTTTTTAATTTCTAATTTGTTTTTAGCTACTAAATTTTAGGGTAATATGCTATGCAGCAATAGTTACTGGAGTCGTGACCGACAAGTTCTCCTAATCCTGTATATATTTATATGCCGCTCCACCTTGCAGAGCTAATGTCTATTTTCCTCACCCTTGAATCCAGGCTGTCCTTGTGACTTGTAATGTGGCTAAAGTGATCCTATGCCAGTTTCAGTCCTCACCTTTAAGAAAATTGGCAGATGCAGTTCCCTCCAAGGGAAGCCAGACACCATGTAAGAAGTCAGACACCCTGAGACTCAAGTTGTAAGGAAGCCCGAGCTGGCCATATGAAGAGTCCATGTGAAAGGGAACTGAACAACCCAGCTGATGGCAAGAACCGAGGCTCCAGACATATCGCACCAATTAAGCCATCTCAGTCAGCTCCTAGCCATTCAAGCTGTGAGCCTCCAGATTTCACGGGACACCGAAAAGCCATTCCTGCTGCACCCTGTCCCCATTTCCAACCCACAGACTTGTGAGCAAATTGGTGGTTGTTTTAGGCCACTCAGTTTGGGAGTGCTTTGTTACACAGCAATAGATAACTGAAATGAGAAGTCCAGAAAGATTTTCAGATCAAGTCTTCTCTGTTCCCTATGTTTGTCCGTTACAAACCAGAATGGGTTTTAAAGGGAGAGAAAGTTACAAGACAGAGCGATGTCAATGATGTATCCAAAAACAGCTTAACACTAAGACCTTTCCAATCTACACCAAGCAGATGTGTGATTTTCTGCCTCCTGTAAAATTGACATTTGGGCCATTATAATGTGATGTTGGGATGCCTGTCAGGAATGAACATCTTTAAATGTTTGTCACTTTCTTCTCCAGCGAAGAAGGAAACAATGAGCTACAGCTTTTTCAAAGATTCCGTCTCATTCCCAACCAATATCACCGGGCAGCAACGGATCTTCACCCAGAATCCCTATCATTCCACAGCATTCAGAATCACCTGTGTCAAAGAGGAATGGGTAATCAAAGTTGGCCTTTTCCTCATAGCATGCTCCCAACATTCACTACATCTGAAACTGAAGACCTTGCCATTGTCTCTGCCAGGAAGTAACACACAAAAGACTTTGGCCTGGGTCAGTTTCCAGAAGATTTTCAGGTCTCGTTCTTGCCTTCATTCTAGCAGTCATACTGACAATGGTAAAATAAAACAGTTCGGGAAAGAAAATTTTATTTCACAAAAAAATTATTGGATATAGTAGTAAGTTGTTAGCCCTTCATATTTGCCTATATCTTGAATTCTCTCAACAAGATTGTAAATTCGTAGAAGAAAAGGATTGTGTGAAACTCCTCTAAGATTAACTCGTCCTATGCCCAACCTGTGGTATAACATAGTGCCTGGCACATAAGAGGCACAATAAATATCCTCATCATTATAAATATTATTTGTTTAATATACTAGTATGTATTACATATTTATCCAGAATATGGCACTTTATACTGAAAGCAACCCTCTGAGTTAATGGTTATTATTATTTCCATTTTCCAGATGAGGAAACAAGCTCAGAGAGGTGGAGCAACAGATCCAAGATTATACAGCTAGTAAGAGGTGCACCCAGGCAGGATTGAGATGCAAGTAGGCCCTTCTGCTTCCAAAGTCCCTGCTCTTTCCACAATATGACACTGAATATTTTGTTAATATTATGAAATAAAAAATACCTCTAAAATTTCTCTGAAGATAAAGTCAAACATTAGAGAAAGAGAAGAGATCTGAGGGCTTACTGGGCTTTCCTTTGTTTTCTGTCAATGCCTGACCCTTGCCCCTCCCCACATCCCGCTACCCCCCACCCCCACAGTGTGATAGACATAAAGGAGTGCTGTCCAGATTCTCCTCCAGAGAAAGGCTTGCTGCCCAGCTATGGGGAGTGCAGTCGCTAGGCAGCCTCCAGCTGTCAGCTCCCTCACGGTTTGTCTCTGCTGCAGAACTGCTTCACTTGAGGTCATTCCCTTCCTAGGTCAGCCCACATTCCATGAATGAGCAAAGCCTGGCCATTTTAGATCAACAGAGGCACTCTGACAGACACTACTCACTCCAGAGCTCCCTGCCAGGTAGGCTAAGGCTTTGTTAGTCCTGCTTCACAGTTCAACTTCTCCCTCTGCCCAACCCAGCCTCCTCCCACTTCCTTTCACAGTTGTTGATCCCTAATGAAAACATCTTCCACCACAAACTCCATCTGCTTTCAGACATTCCCATCTGTGACACCTTCTCTCTCTGTTTCTCTCCAACCCTGTCTCATTGCCCACGATTTTGGTAAAGAAAGATTCTTGGAATCTTCCTCTTCCTCTGATAGTTTAAATGATCTTCACTGCATTTCCAGTCGTTTTGCTTCTGATCCTTTGTCTTCTTGGGTAGCTTCCTGGAGCCTTCTTTGGAGTGCCAGGGGTTGGGACATGTGAAGAGCCCTTATACACAGCTGGTACTGTATACAACTGTTACATTTTAGAGAAAGAGAAGTGACTTACAGATGGTTAAGAAATAATAAGCTGGGTTTCTCATGATGAGACACTTAGACCTATACTTTCCTTCACTTGAAACTGTAACCTACTTGGTATGATTTTACATGGTGTAGAATGGATGTGTCTGGCACATGGCTGAAGTGACTTTACCCATTACACTGTTGTCATAACTGTACCTGCCATACTGTAGCTAACTGTGGTCTTCTCTAAGGGACCTCCCTACTCATGTACTCTTCTCAGTATCCCACGTGTGGGATTCTTTATTCTTCCCCATTCTGCTTCTCCCAGGGCAGTCTCTGCTGCTATTTCCCTTTCCATGTTCTCATCCCCTCTCCCACTATGAGGATCTTGCATGATTGTTTCTTATTACATTTTTTTCTATATTTATTCCACTCTATTCTATAAGGCCTTTTCCCTCCCTACATCACCCAGCCTGCAAGGTAAGGATTCACTGTTGTCTGCTTTGGGGAGGCAACTCAGATCAATAATAGGAGGTTTGCCTTACTGTTGCTAGGACAGCAAAAGAGAATCTCCTTGGAGGGTCCCCACTTACTATAAAAGAAAAGAAATAACAGCATCATTTTCCTTTGTTTTAGGCATGCACCAGAATCATTGTCAAGGCAGCAAGACTAATAACCCAAAATAAATGAGGTAGTTAATATATTGTGCTTTATACAAACTGTTATTTCATCCTTGTACCTTTTCTCAGTATTACACAGTGTCAGCCTTGATTTACAAGTAATGAAAAGAGCTTGGAAAGGGTAATTACCAGTTCAGGTTCCCATATCTATGGAATAGCACTAGCAGTATTTGAACCCAGGTCTTTCTGTTGCAAAATCCAATACTTTTTGCATATCAGATGCTGACATTGTCAAGAAGGCTGCGGTTGGCATGGGCCAGAGGATTCTGAAAGAATCCATGGATAGTGAGTGATGCTCTGTCTTTCTTGGTAGTGAAGAGGACATTTCTGAGAACCACATCAAAGCACACCAATCAAGAAAGCTATGGCACTGTGACTAAGGACAGAGGAGTCCTCTCAGAGGCTTCCTTAGCCACACTCATAATCCTACACTGCTAGTCTTTGTTCTTTCTTCTGGGCTACTTGCTGGATTGTCTGATGTCAACTCAGGGACCACTTCTGGCTAAGGCTGGGAAGTAGGTTTTCAGAAGCTCCTTCCTTGTATGGTTCCAAGTTAGAGTTTGCCACTGAGAGAAACTCACTCAAGACTTGGAATGTGAGAGTGAAGCAGAAGTCATTGTTCTCAGGAGGCTGTGACAGTCAGATAGTGTGGCTTCACAGATCTCTCTATGAGGTCCACCTCCGATCAGCCTTATGCAACTAGACCTGGCGACTTCTCAGAATTCCTGTGAGCTTTTGTTTCCTCACCTCCTCCAGTGTTTCAAGTTAAAGTCATTAGAGACATTTGTGTGATCCTCCAGCATGAATCTTCCAGACTTTCACTCTCTAGCTCCTCCTACTTTTTATGAATCCAGTTTCTAAAATATATTAAATTCCTTATCATGGTAACATTTTAGTGGCTCTATTTTCATGACTGTACCCAAACTGATGCAGGTACCCACCCTGAATTTCACCACTAGTTCTGTGTTATTATAAAGTGACTCCCTAGGAAGTAATGTAACTAAAGTCCATTAAAAGGCCTTTTTTCTTCTTCTTTAGAAACCACAGAGGGCTCTGGGAAGATACCAACTAAGCATGTGTTGTTTCCCATTGTCAGCTCCAGGCTTCCTGCTTCTCCTCAACCTAATGGCTATTGAAGCCTAAGGAGAAGAGCTGGATATGAGTGGGGTCCTAGACGTTATGGAAGACTCAGTAGAAATAAGTGTTGTCAGGCTTTGCCCCTTGAGCAAAGCCTGGATCCAGCACTAGAAAGGCCCAGCACAAACAGACTAGGAGACTGGGAAAACAACATTATACTTGTGTTCCTGGTCTCCTAGACCTTCAAGAGGCCAAGAAGGAATGAACTAAAGCAACAGACAGGGTCAGTGTAGACCTGGGAAGACAGCAGCTTTCTCCAGGTACTAGTTTCTAGTTTCCCACTACTCGATGGCTTACTACCCCTTGGGGAGCTCCCCTTCTAGTATGAGCTGACCTCAGTGTGCTGACAACAAAATGCTTTATAACCATTTCTGTGGGTTCAGCAATCACCAACCAGAGAGAGGTAAATTGAGCAACGTATACCTAAAAAAAATTAAACTGATGGGAGGAGAGACAAGTGACAACTTGAAAACCATCACTACCAATAACAATAACAAAATAGGAGCATATAAGCAGATACATGCACAGCATAAAAATAGACTTTCTATAACTACAAACAAAAATGTGATTTCCCAAATAAACAGTTCAGTAGATGCATTTAAGAAGAAGATTATTGCTGAGACCCAAAACAGTGGCCTGGAAGATAAAGTGGAAGAAGAATCACAAAGCACAAAGTCAAAAATATAAAGGCAATGAAACGATGAGGAGAAACATAAGAACCTTGGAGGATAGATCCTGAAAAATAATAAGTCTCCTAGAAGGAGAAAAGAGAAGAAATATAGGAAAATCTGTGATTTTTTTTTTTTTTGGTCAAAGATAATGGAAAAGAGCTTTTCTGAGCATAACAACTATAAAATTTAAATGAATAATTTAAAATAAGCAAAAAATAACTGTTTGGAGTGTATACCCAAAGGAAAATGAATCAGTCTACCAAAAAGACACATGCTCTTGTATGTTCATTGCAGCTTTATTCACAATAGCAAAGATATGGAATCAACCTAAATGCCCATCAACAGCAGACTGGATAAAGAAAATGGGGTACCTATACACTATGGAATACAATACCTCCATAAAAAATAATGAAATCATGTTCTTTGCAGCAACATGGATGCAGCTGGAGGCCATTATCCTAAGTGAACTAATGCAGAAACATAAAACCAAATACCGTAGGTTCTGACTTATAAGTGGGCGCTAAACATTAAATACATGTGGACACAAAGATGGGAACATGAGTGGGGAGGCTACCTTTCAGATATTATGCTCACTACCTTGGTAGCAGAATCATTCTTACAACAAGCCTCAGTGACATGCAATTTACCCATGTAACAAACCTGCACATATACTCACTGAATCTAAAATAAAATGGAAAAGGAAAAGAGGAAATTACAAAATACACTCCTAGAACACCATTGATTCAAAAGTGAAATTATAAACTATGTAAACTGCAATTAAAAAGAACATTTTATTCCAAAACCTATGTGGCACAAAGAATGTTGTACTCGCCGGGCGCGGTGGCTCACGCCTGTAATCCCAGCACTTTGGGAGGCCGAGGCGGGTGGATCACGAGGTCAAGAGATCGAGACCATCCTGGCTAACACGGTGAAACCTCGTCTCTACTAAAAATACAAAAAATTAGCCAGGCGGGGTGGCGGGCGCCTGTAGTCCCAGCTACTCAGGAGGCTGAGGCAGGAGAATGGCGTGAACCCGGGAGGCGGAGCTTGCAGTGAGCCGAGATTGCGCCACTGCACTCCAGCCTGGGCGACAGCGAGACTCCGTCTCAAAAAAAAAAAAAAAAGAATGTTGTACTCAGAAAAAAATTCTATTTTTTTTTTTTTTTTTTACTTTAAGTTATGGGATACATGTGGTGAACGTGCAGGTTTGTCACATAGGTATACATGTGCCATGGTGGTTTGCTGCACCCATCAACCGGTCATCTAGGTTTTAAGCTCCACATGCATTAGGTATTTGTCCTAATGCTCGCCCTCCCCTTTCCCCCCACCCCCCGACAGGCCCCGGTGTGTGATGTTCCCCTCTCTGTGTCCATGTGTTCTCATTGTTCAACTTCTACTTATGAGTGAGAAAAAATTCTATTCTTAAATGTTTTCAGTATTAATAAACAAAGATGAGAAGGTAAATGAGCTTAAAATTCATCTTAAAATATTTGGAAAAAAAACACAAATAAAACTAAAAAGTACTAGGAAAGGCTTTGATAACATAAAAGCTTGAATTAATGAAATAGCCAAAAATTGTTCTTTGAGAAATAAAACAGATAATCATCTTGCAAGTCTAATTAAGAAAAAAAATAAATATTTACAAGACTTGAAATGAAAAAACAGACATAACCACAGATGAGAAAATTTTAAATAATTATAAAAGAAACTGCATTAAACTCTGTAACAACACATTTGAAAACCTAGAGAAAAAGGATGATTTTTTTAGAAAGCCAAATTTACCCCACAAGAAGAATAAAAATTGAATAGGTCAATTATCAAATAAAAGAATTAAATCGTGAATAAACATCTACCACTGAAACAGTCATCATAGCAGAGAATCATTTGTTTCAATTCAACTTTTTTCTTTTAAAACAAGTAATTTTACTGTCATTTAAACTCTTATAGGCCATAAAAAATAAAGAAAACCCCTTAATTCTTTTTTATAAAGCCAACCTAAATTTAATATCCAAACCTAGAAGGAAGACCACAAAAAAGAAATCTATAGACACTAATTCTTGGGGGTAAATGTTGACATTTTGAATAAAACATCAACAAATACAATCCAGCAATCTTTCTTTCTTTTTTTTTTTTTTTTTTTTTGAGACAGAGTCTTGCTCTGTCGCCCAGGCTGGAGTTCAGTGGTGTGATCTCGGCTCACTGCAAGCTCGGCCTCCCGGGTTCACGCCATTCTCCTGCCTCAGCCGCCGGAGCAGCTGGGACCACAGGCGCCCGCCACCACGCCCGGCTATTGTTTTTTGTATTTTTAGTAGAGACGGGGTTTCACCGTGTTAGCCAGGATGGTCTTGATCTCCTGACCTCGTGATCCGCCCGCCTCGGCCTCCCAAAGTGCTGGGACCACAGGTGTGAGCCACCGCGCCCGGCCGCAATCTTTCAATAAAGTATAATTATAACCAACTAGAGTGTGGTGGATTACAGTTCTTCACTCCTCCCTGTGTCCAGGTATTTTTACATGGTGTACATTTCCCTGTCCCTTAACTTTGAAATCAGCCAAATGCCACTTCCCAGCCTAGGCCTTAGGAAACCTTGTGCATTTTCTCCTTCCCTCCTGTGTCTCTGCAGTCACCTCAAGACTAGCCTGGCTAGCCTACTTGCCTTGTCAGGAGGATAAGAGTTACTTAGGGCAGAGCTGCACTTGCCACTACAGCCTGAAGTAAAGCAGCCCCAACAGACCAACAGACCTACAGTGACAATCAGAGCCACTCAGCTCAACCCAAACTGGATCAGCCAGACCCCAGTTAACCTGAAGACACATAAGCAGTAACAAATGATTGTTGTTTTTAAAGCCACTGAGATTTTGGCTGGTTTGTTTCATAGATATTACTAACTGTCATATAGAATTGAATTTGGAAATGCAAAGGAGGTTCAGTATCAGTAAATCTATCAACATAATTAATTACATCAATAACTTAAAAGAGGAAAACCATATGAGTGATGATATCAAGAAAGGCTTAAAAGTCAATTGATAAAATTCAGCTACCTTCCTAATAAATTTCTAAGTTAAATAAGATTAAAATAAAATCTTTTAAAATGGTACAGATTGTTTACCAAAAATGGATGTGAAATATAATCCCAAATGGCAAAGCACTGACCTGTTCAAATAAAATTCAGAACAAGACAAGAATGCCTCTTATCTTTGTTTATTATTCAACATTGCCTTGGATGGTCTAGTTAATAAAAAGACCAAAAAATAAATGAATATAAACATCAGAAATGCTATCTATTTCTTTGTCTGCTAATGGTATATTTGTATAGCCAGAAAACCAATCACTCTAGTAAAATCTATGAGACTTATTCAAAGAATGTGGTACCATAAAGGAATACAAGGTTACTATAAAACAAATAGTGTATCTCTATTCAGACAACAAACACCAAGAAATAGAAATGAGAAACATTATATTCACAATAAAGAAAATAACCTATGTTATACACTGGATTGAATTTAACAAGAAAAGCATCAGACCGGTATGAAGAAAATTGCTTTACCTTACTGAAGGATGTAAAATGAAATCTGAAAATAAGGGATGAACGAATGAATAATAAAACTTTATATCATAAGACCTCAATTCTCCCAAAGTCAATATTATTTTTTAAATTCCAATTGAAAATTGCCAGTGTGGATTTTTAGGGGAAAAAAAGAGGGCATTTATATAATATAATCTTAGTACTTATATAAAAGAATAAATACCCTAGAAAAGTCATGAAAAATAATAATAATGAGAGAGAAATATCTTAACCAGATACCAGAATATACTCTAAAGTCAATGTAATTAAATCAAAACATGGCAGTGGCATGGGAGTAATAGACAATTAGATCAAAGAAACAAAATAGATAATGCAAAATTGGAAAGCATATATAAGCATTTAATACATGACAAAGGTGATGTTTCATTTCAGTGGGGAAGAGATGGATTGTTAATGAACAGTGTGGATACAACTGGCTATTAACTTAAAATAAAATTGGACCTCTATTTTATACCTAAAAGCAATATAGTTTCCCGATAAATACATATTTTAATGTAAAAATAGTAAAACTCTTGCAAGAAAATCTAGGGAACAACATGCACAATCTAGAAATGGAGAGACCTTAAGATATTTGACTATATACAATTCTTCAAAATTTTGGCAGAAGACATAATAATTAAATCAACAGGTAAACAAGGAATTGAAAACATAGTTGCACCCAGAGAACAGATGAGGGGCTTATAGGACCTCTTAACAATTGACAAAGAAAAACAACCCATTCAAAAAACAGGCAAACGGTAGGAAGAGCCACTTCATAGAGAAGCAAATTCAAATGGCCAATGATTTTTTTCAAAAGATACTCAGACTCATAAGTAAACAGAAAAACTCAAGTTAATGTAACAATGAGATGACTTATTTTTATCCATAAGACTTACAAAACTTAAAAAGAGCAGTAAGATAAACTGTTGGTGGGATTGCAAGGGGAAATTTGTACTCTCATAAATTACTAGTAGACTTGTAAATATGTTATATGCTTTTTAAAAAGCAATAAGTCAACATTTGATGAAATTAAAAACAATATGCATATACCCTTCGACCCAGCTATTTCATTCCTGGGAAACTGTTTCAGACTGAAAAAACCAACAGCATGTAAGGGTATATATATATAAAGGTGTTTATTGCTATGTTGTTTTTTAGTGTAAAATATGAATTGGAAATAAAGTAAATGTCCACTAAAAGTGGAATGGTTGAATAAATTATTCTCCATCTATATCACAAAATGCTGTGTAGCCATTAAAAAGAACGGAATAGTGAGATTGCTGTTGACTTGTAGGTTTTATTGAATGGGAGTAATAGTAACGATGATAATAGCAAACATTCATATATGGTACTCTTTTAAGTGCTTTATGTATTTTAACTAGTTGACTGCTCACAACAACTCTATGAGATAGGTTCTATTATAATCTTCATTTTCTCGATGAGGAAACTGAAGCTCAGAGAATCTAAGGCCACATAACTAGTAAGAGGCAAGAAGAGTAAGATACAAAAAGGTGTGAGTAACATGACATAATTTCTGTAAAATAATCTATAGTAAAAGACAGGCATGGGCATATGTGTATATATACATATATACATGTTTTATATAATTATATGAGACTGGCAATATGGAAATATAATACTCAGCTGGTAGTATGGATTATTATATATATATTATATGTAAAGTATATTAAAAATAATTAAGGAGCCTCAGCATTTCAAAAACAATTTCAAAGAAGTTGCAATTGCTGCTTCAGGTGAGACAAAGAAGGGAAGCCTGTCCCAAGGTAAGTCCATCCAGATCCTTATCACCAAATATCTCTTGCCCCTTATGGTGGGAGGGATCTGCATAGGGCAGAACTACTGTATTTAGAAGTGCCAGGTGCTTCCCATCCTATCTAAGCCAAGAGCCTCCCTGGAATCCAGTCATCACTGTGCTCTGAGACTGTCCAACCGCAGAAGGCTTCTGAGATCCCACTCTTGTGCATAAATCTCAGATCTGGGGCATGCAGACAGGGAAAAGACCTGCCTCATGTACACATCTCCTTGGGAAAATAAAGTCTCATCTTGGGACAAGTTCTATCCTCCCTCCCATCTACAGCAAAGAGATTTAAACTTTACCACCCCCATTGACACAGACAAGATTCATGCCTAAGTTTACAGTGATAAATAAGCAGAGATCTCCTATCTCAAAGAGTTTAAGTTCTTGAAGGAAAGATGTGCCTTTCGTAGCCAATAAATATGTGTTGAGTGAGGAAAATGATGACGTACATGAATAAATCA
Organism: Nomascus leucogenys; assembly: GCF_006542625.1. Lineage (NCBI taxonomy): Eukaryota > Metazoa > Chordata > Mammalia > Primates > Hylobatidae > Nomascus > Nomascus leucogenys. Next base: position 124,755,454 of record NC_044406.1, read on the forward strand.
AATACAAGGTAAAGAGTGAAGTGTTAAATCATAGAGCTACAAACAAAATACTATAAGAGTTGTAGTAGGGAAGGGCAAACATTTCCAGAAATGGTTTTGTAAAGAGATGGCATTTGAGCTAAATGCAGTGTTTCTGAATGTGTGGTCAGCATCAGATTCTCTGAGGTTCTTAAGAGCTCCAGATCTACTGAATCAGAAACCCCAGAAGTGAGACCCAGAAGTTGGCATTTTAAAGAAGCCTTCCACATCAATCTTATGCACACTATAGTATAGACCATGAGAAATGGGGTAGATTTGGGTGTACACAGAAGTGGGACAGGACACATAGTCAAGGGCAATAGCATAAGTAAAGTTTCCAGGCATAAAAGCAAAATGGAAAACAGTGGCCAGTTCAATTCCACCATGAGTGTTGGAAGTGGTGAAGAGGAACAACAAGGAATAAGATTTGAAAGATAGGTTAGGGCTAGATCATGGAGGGCTGGGGGATGCTGAGTTAAAGAATTTGAACTTTATCCCAAAGGGAAAAAAAATTAAGAGATATGAGACAAAACAAAAATATGAGAGCCTAGACTTTCACAGTGCTTCCCAAACTTAGCCATGCCTCAGAATGATTGCTTGCTAAGTCTAGCTTCTGGGGCTCCACCCCAGACTTTCTGAATCAGAATTTCCAGGGACGTGGATCAGAAATGACATCCTTAAACAACCTTGTTAGGTGATTCCTGGGTAGCCAGCCTGGCATTGGTTCATGAAATGGAGTTTGGGAACCACTCCTTTACTGACAAATGCATTCCTAAAAAGTTGTTTGTATGTAGAAATTTTATTAGTGGAGTCACTATTCAAAGTACTAAGCAAGTAGACTATCCAGAGGCAACCTCCTGCAAATGTCCTTGTTCAGCAGAAGAAAAAGAAGTCACTTTCTCTGGAGTGTTTCTATTAAATAAACATCCAATTTAAATGTAAAACCCCTGACAACTTTCCATAACATGTGACAACACATTTTAATGCCAGTATTAGTGATGATATATGGTTGTACAAATAGAACATGGGAAAAATAATTCAAAATATTTAAGTTTCCTCTAGATTTATAGCAAAATGAATGACCATAAGGTAATATCAGAAAAGAGATAGTGCTAGTAGGATGTGATGCTGACAGAGCATGGCTTCAGGATGGACATATCTACCATGTAGCCCTTTTGAGGTTGCAGGGGAAATTGAGGCACCAATATAGGTAGAAACCAGATGGTCACTCTTCTCAACTCAAGCTCCAATAAGGATTAGATTATATGACTTCCAAGATTTCTTCTAGCTTTAAGATTTTAAGTTTGTGTTATTTGCACACCATCTACCTTGAAGATGGGCAAAACGAAAAAAGTGGGCAGGGGAAACAAAGTTCAAGGATCAGTCTAATTCATCTTTCTAGAAAATGCACAGACACAGATGATTCTGAGGCCGAAGGTTTGTTTCCTAAAGCCATGTGATATTTTAAGATTGTCATTTTCCTTTAAATAAAGTATATCTGTTACTAAAGCGTCTCTTCATTTTCATGAAAACACCTCAGTTTGGCTAGTTGGAATGTTGGCATAGTAATTTGTTAGCAAATGCTCAAAAGTCAACTTTGAGCAAGAAATTGCTAGTGTTTAACCTTCCAACAGCCAAGCTTGCTTCTTTTCCTCTCAGAGGGTGTCTAACCTCACCCCCAGAAGTTTCTAGCTCCCCTTCAACTCCAACTCCTTCCCTAATGCCCATTGCTATAAACAGGCCAGAAATCAGAGATGAGTTCTGACAGCAATATTTCAGGAAGGAAATGGAATCCAAGCAAGTCTTTTGTGCACCTGGGTCGGAATCTCTCTTTCACAAGGTCTGTCTGAACTATAGGAATTCCTGCCCTGTGCAGCTCTATGTTACTCTCCACTGCTGCACAGCAGACAAGGAAAACACAGATAACCAGTGCTCTGATCCAAATTCACATTCACACAGTAATGAGTCAGGAAGGACAAGGCACCAAGAATAGAGCAGCTCCAGGTAGAGTAGTTGATAAAGGGTTAAATTTAACATTGAGGTGCTTTCTTGCTAGCTAATTCCTTAGCTTTTGGGTCAGAGGGTACAAGGAAAGTAATTAATTCCCAAACATTACTGTGCCTTGATCAGTGTGTTGGGAGCATGGAGTTGTATTTTTATTTGTAGGCTATGTCCTGCCCAGACATTTGTCTCCCCACCCTAGGCCAAGGAAACCTGGGCCTGGGTTACCTAAGAGGATACCAATTCCCGTAGCATTTTCCCAATGAGTTTGGTTTCACCTACCTTAGAAGTGGAGACGCAATGGGCCTGGTGGTGAGAAACAAGCAAGATCCCACCATGGACCAAAATCTTAAAGGGCCCTGTTGTTATTAGTGCCCGTGGTCACTTGCTCCCAGGCCAGGGGTAGGAAGCTTCTTGGTCATGTCGTCACTGTGAGTTTCTGCGGTTTGCAATAGTCTGCATCTGAGCCAAAGCACCCCCAACACCCTAATCCCCTCCTGGCTTCAAGGGCTCCAGGCTGGAAAAGCAAATAGTCCAGAGTGATTGCAGGGGCCAGTGGACCCTATGCAGTTCATATCAGACTGTTCTGAGGAGTGGTAAGTCACAGGGTCTATATTGCAGCTATTTTTAGTGAAACTGAATTCCTTCCCCAAGTTCTCTTGCTTCCAACTTGTTCTAAGTGTAGGAGACCAGCTGTGGTCAGATCATCTTACTGGACCAAGGCTCTGTCAAGGCAAAGGGACCAAACCAGGGAGGTGGAGCAAAGAGCTCACGGCTGTTGGTGCTTTGGCCCTTTCTCACTGTCTCCGACATCTCCAGAGCGGTAGGATCCTTTGGAAAGGAAAATGTCACTACCCAGGGGAGTGGGCATTCCCCTCCAATCTGGCAGGAACTTGATAGGTAGATGACATGAGAGGGAAAAATCGAGAAATTAGCAAATCTTTCCGTTTTTTTCCCCTCAATTTCTAAACACACACACACACACACACACACACACACACACATCAGATTCTACAGGCCAAACCCAGATCTTGGACAGACTTGCCAGAAGGGTCTAGAAAAGAATGTCATCAGCCATGAGCCAGGCCAGAGGTGAAAGTATGAGGAGCACTGGTGTCTAGTCACTTTCCAGCTGTCATTTATTGTTCTAAGAGGGAGTTTTAATGGGGAAAAAAATTCCAGGAAGATTTATTTTGGCTTTGAACTTTGGCAAGAAGTGTTAATTCAGAAGAGGCAGTTCTCTGGGTTCCTGAGGGTGCTAATTTCTTTCCCTGGCTTCATCTAGGTAAGTATTTTACCAGCTGTGGGCTATGACCCATTAGACAGTAATGAAATCTATCTAATGGGGCATAATCAGCATTAAAAAATGAAAAGAAATAAAATGTATAAAATAATTTTTTTAAAGTTTCACAGAAAATACTCACTGTTAGTATGTGCAATGGAGTGTATTCCACATAGTATGTTCTGTAAAACTTTTGTTTCTTCTATGTACATGTGTACTCAATCGCTGCATAAAATGTATTGTTTTACTCTTGGTCACCATAAAATTCTACTTTTTTGGAAAACACTGATTTCGATGATTTGGTAGAGAAGCGCATGAAGATAAATCATTTAGCACTCCCAATTTTATGAATACTACTACTGTTACTATAACCACTATTTTAGGGGTGTTCATTATATGTCAAGCACTATTCTAAGTATTTCATTTTCATCATTTTCTTTAGTTGTTATCATAACCTTCTGTGATAAATTTATCTCAGTTTCACAGAAGCAACAGCAGAGGCTCAATATCAAGTTCAAGACCTATCAAGAGGAAGTGCTGGGGTATAAACGTAGGTCTGTCTGTCTCCAAAGTTTGTGTTCTTAAAAATTCTAGACCACTTCCCTCCTTAATTGGCCAATACAGAGTTAATTCCATTTGTTAAACAGATTTGAAAATCTTGGGTGTGCTGGTAGCTTTATATAAAATCAAATGAAAATGTTTAGAAAAATAATTTCAGATTCCTAGAAACTTCTAGTAACCTCTTATTTAAAAAGATAGTTTAATTTTGAATTACTTACCTATTTTACTCAGAACCTCACACCCCAAACTGAGCCTCAAGACTCTCTAACGGACATCTGAAAGATCAGCTGAAGGAATATGATTTTAAGGTATTCTACTTTCATGGCCTTACCCCTCTAGTTACTTCCATTCTATTGCACACAGAAATCTTGTCCCAGGGCGCATTTGGTTTTTGTCTTTTTATAGTGTGAGCTAAATCAGTTCAACCACTTTTTGAGTTGATGAGGAAAAAAATCATAGTTATTCTACTTCCAAAATAAGCTTCTCTTTTTGGGTACACAGAAAGCTCAGAAAAGGCTGAAACTTTCAAACTTCCCACTTCACATATGGGGACTACTAGGTCCTCATTACTTTCAAATTTACTTTAAAAATTCCTAGTGATTTGCTCATTTTGCAAACTCCTATGTTCTGTTGTCATTTTTGTAATTTCATGGCACATACTCTGCGTGCATGCCCAATCTGTTATAGACCAGAGGTACTGGTTTCCGTGAACTGGTTTCATGTGGAAAGTGTGTTTGTGGGGAGAGGGAGAAAGGTTAAGTAGGAGGAAGATATTGAATACAGCCTCCTGCAGAGCCCCCGTGGGAGTGCAGGTTAGATGAAAGATGCCCCAAAGGGAAGTGTTTCCTGGCTGCTTGTGTGGATCAGAGCTACACCACATGGCTACTGGCTTCAGAATGGTATTTTCTCCAAACCAGGGAAAGCTGAAACCTGACCTAACTGGTGATTAGCTTCTCTGTAGCAGATCCTGGCCTCTCATCAGAGCTTCTCTGATCTTCTTTGTTTGGAATGAAAACTAATTAACTTGTAAACACATGCGGAATTTCCAGGCAAGAAGTTCTCCATTGTTACCAGTGACATGGCCAGACGCTGGGGTCACAGGTGCTGTCAGGAATCCAGCCCAAATCTCAGCTCCCCACAATGCAGGCCCTGCAGCTTCCTGGCTGGGCTTGGCTCTTAGGGGCAGACATTCACCCCCACCTGTAGCCACATCCTTCCGATGCTTTTCAAAACAGGAACAGTTGTCTCAGTCCTCGCATTCTCCTGGCTATTCTATTTTTGCCGGGATGGAATAGGATATTGCAGGGCTTCTCTGGCCAGAGCTGGGCAGACTTGTCTAAAGGGAGCCCAGTACTCCCTGCCCCAGGGCTCCCCACCCCAGGGCATGCTCCTGGCTGTATCTGTTCCAGTCACCACATTCATGGAAGCAGTGTGGAAAGGGGCTCTACTTAGCAACCTTACCACTCTGCTGAAAGCTTCGATGAACAAAAGGACATGTAATAATAGAATTCCTCCTCTAGTATTTATAGCACCAATTGCTCAAAGCTGTTCTCGGTTTTATTTTTTAATTTCAAGCCTTTGTCACAACCTCCCCAGGAACTGGAACAGAAGCCAGGTATTAGCAGCTCCACTTCGCAGACCAGGAGACTGAGGGATCAATGGAGAGAAACTCTTCCAAGTATGGACAACTTGCAGAGAGAGCTGAGAGCTGTCTATGTCTGAAAGCACAGAGCCCATTCAAACACTGTGCCAGGATGATGAGGCTGTGGTCCTTAACTCACTGACTCACTAACTTGATCATCCATTCACCTAACATTAAGTAAGTTCTGATTATTTCCTAGCCACTGCACTAGGCACCAGGGATACAGAAATGAATATGTTATGCTCTCCTGTTTCTTCAACAAATAAATTTCAAGGAAACAAAAGGAGGGCAAACTTAATGATTGAAAGAGATTTGAAATATACGTGAACCAAATGCAATGTGTGGACCTTTTTTGGATCCTGAATCAAACATACCAAATGCAAGAACACATTTATGAAACAAGAGGGAGTGGATATTTAGTTGCTAAGGAATTGTTGTTAATTTTTTAGATGTGATACAGTTACTGTGTTAAAATTACCTTACCATTCAGGGATATATACCATAGCATTTATAGATAAAATGACATGATGGTTGAACTTAAAGGAAATGGGTAGGGATATAGAATAACCAAGAATGCCCTTGAGTTGATGATTGTGGCAGCTGAATAATGGGTATAGGGTAGTTAATTGTACATTTCTCTTTAGTTTTGTGTGTGCTTGAAAATTTCCACAATAGATGCATATTTTTAAAATAGAAGTCGTGGTATGGTAGCTGCCTTCAAGGAATTCCCAGAGTCTACATTCCCCGGAGACCCTTACTGACAGCCATTTTTGATGAGCCCATCCTCTCCTGAGCTGGAGAGGTCAACACCAAGTAACGTGAGGCCCCAGCATAGGGCCACAAGTTCAGAAACAAGTTAGCTGGAGCACTGCAAGGCAGGACAGGAGTAACTCTGACTAATGTGGGTCTTGATGTCATTTCTCTCCCCATCAAAGACTCACCAGGTGGTGTTTGAACTGGAAGGTCCCTAAGGTCCTCAGATAGGGAAATTGGCTGAGAGGCTGGAAGTGCTTTCCCAAAGCTACACAGCAAATGGTGATAAAATTAACAGTCTGAAATTGGGGACTTTGACTTCCATAGCAGGACCCTATTTTTTAAACATGTATAATATGCCCCCTACATGCCAGCAATCATGTTGGTACTATTATACAGTAATTTCATCATTAGGTCCTCAAATACATAGAAATCCATATTTATTCCTTTCAGCTGCACTTAGTCCAGTATCCCCCACACAATAAACACTTGACTGGAGTTGGATTTAATTACGGTTGGGTCCTGAAGAACAATTTTTGTTTGTTATTAGGATGGTAGGCTTTAATCCAGTACGATGGCTCTCTTTTTAAAAAGGGGAAATTTGGACACAGAAACAAAATTATATACAGGGAAGACAATGTGAAGACAGATAAGGAGAAGACAGCCATCTACAAGCCAAGGAGAGAGGCCTGGGACATATCCTTCCCTCATACCCCCCTGAAGAAACCAACCTTGCTGACACCATGATCTTGAACTTTTAGCCTCCAGGTCTGTGACACAAAACATTTCTGCTGTTAAAACCACCCAGTCTGTGGTACTTTGTTATTGCAGACCTAGAAAACTAATACAGCATATATGAGTAGGCAGCTAAGTGGAGGAGGAGGAGGCTGAAGGAGGGTTGATGAAGAAATTCATTCCACAGATGTGCATTGTGCCCCTTACTGTGCAAGGTACCATGGCGGCTATAAAGATAGCCTTTTGCTCCCAGTGTCCTGATAAGTAGTCATCATAGAGATGACATGTTCATTCACAACTATAATATAGGAAGGAAGAAAGTAACTAGAACCATGAAAAAGTGCTGATAAAGTGCCAGTGAAGTTCAGAACAGGAGAAAGAACTCTTTCAGCTAAGAGAAGGAGAGAATTAGAGAAGACTAAATACAGACGGTGTCAGTTAAAGTATATCTTAAAGATTGAATAAAATTTAGACAGGCTAAGATATCAGAAAAGGGCATTCCAGTGGAAAAAATAGCATAGGCGTAAGCATGGCAGTGACATAAAAAGAGGGGACTCCAGGGGGAACAGTGAGGAGTTTTTCAGATCAAAGTCTAAGGTGGGTGAAAAGAGAATCTGAGGAAAAAAAGCTATCCAAAGGTACGCAGGAAACCAGTTAGAAGGCAGTTGTAGGAGTGTAGCTGAGATAGACGATGGTGGCCTGAAGTAGGATAGATATACAGCATAAGATTTGAGGCAGAAAAGGTAGCTCCCAATGGACTTACTGAAACTTTTTCTCAGGTTCACGGCTATGGCAAACAGAGGGGTTGAAGTCACTTGGTTTAGTAAACTAATAGCACTTAGATGAGTCAGAGTGCTCCTGCTTGGGGCCAAGCTCATGCTAGGCCCTGACCAGTGCTTCCAGACCCAGGAGTGAGCAAAACCATGGTCAATACCCTCAGAAAGCTCAAGCTGGGAAAGATGGGGGCAGTATATACACAACTAATCGCACATTCCTCTCACTCCACTTTGAGAAATGCTAAGAAGGAGATAGATGGGATACTGAGGGGGTGTGTGTGTGTGTGTGTGTGTGTGTGTGAGAGAGAGAGAGAGAGAGAGAGAGATCTTCCCAGTCTGAGCATTCATCAGTCTGAGCATTCATAGAGAGAAGGCTTCTAAGAGGAAGTAATATATCCATTGAAAATAGAAATTAAAGGAAATTTGTGGTGAAGTGGTGGGGATTGAAAGGAAATCCTCTCAAGTAAAAGGAAGACTCTGAATTGGGGAAAACCTCGAGAGAAGGTTAATGTAGTTGGAGCACAGAGAGCTAGGGCAAGCATGGCATGAGATGAAGTTAGAAAGGCAGAGAAGGAATAGATTATACAGGGCCTTATGGGCAATGGTAAGGAGTAGAAACTGTTCTGAAAGCAGTGGGAAGCCATTAAATTGTTCTAAGCAAAGTGTTGACATGCTCAGATTTGCATTTTTAAAATATCCTACTGGCAACATTGTGGGAACTTGAATGGTGGAGACAGGAAAAGAAGCAGAGGACCAAACGACTGAGAGTTACAGAGAGCCAGGTGAGAGACTACAGTGGCCTGGAATAGGGGGATGGAATGAAGATGGAGGGAAGTGGACACTTTTGATAAAAATTTAGGAACTATAATAAACAGAATTAGGTGCCTATTTGGAAGCAGGGGTGGAGTGGGAGGTGTCAGGGATGACTCCTAGGTTTTGGCCGCAGCAGCCAAAAAATGGTAGGGGTAGGGATTGCAGCAAACATATTTAGGAGTGAGTGAAGGTCATGAGATAAATTTTGGAATTCCATGTCCAATGTTTGCTGAGCAGTACAGTAAGGATGTAGTGGCTTCACCAGGCTGAAGGCTAAGTTTGTCTAACATCCTCTCATTTAGAGCAATCTGTAGGCTAAATCACTGAGCAACCTGGGGTGTCATGGTGCCCCACTCCTCATTCCTGCCCCTGTGAGTATATCTAAGGTGATCACGCTGGGTCTGTGCTCCCTGTGATCTCTGTTCTCCAGGAGTTCCTTATCTGGGCCCTTGTATGGATAGGTTCAGCCCTTGGGCAGTATGAAACAGGTAGAGGCAAAAACAAGGAGACTCTGGATCAGTCTGGAAATTCTAAGACCGACTACAAGGCCACTCCCATTCCCACCTCCTACCTGGAGAAACTTAATGTATTTTCCCAGTCATGAGCCCATTTGTTCTCCACAACACTACTATGACAAAGAAGGAAATGAAACAGCTGACAGATGTGGAGACTGAGGCCAGAGAAGTTAAGTAACCTGTCCAAGTCATTTAACAAATACCCAATGTGTGTGCTTTGGGGACTGTACCTTCTTTGTTCATCTCTCTCTCTCTCTTTCTACCTCTCAGTATCCCTAGCATTTAGCACATGGCTTGGCACAGAGAAGGGACACAGCAAGCACTCAGTGGAAGATATAAAATGATATCATTTATTTTAAGTAAACAAAAGAAACAGCAGCACCTTCTAAATCTCTCTAGACATCATCTAAAGTTCCAATCTAAAGCTGTCTGGATGCCCTTTCCAGAAATACAAAACATGCCATACAAAACAAGTAGTTTTGGTAGAATTACTTTTATTTGTTATCATTTGTTATATATCTAAGCATTTCAAAGTGCCAGGTATAGTAAATGATGGGGCCTAGCCTTCTACAAGCCATATGATCCTTCATTTAAATAAATTTAATCAAATGCCTTCAATAGACACAGAAATTGCCATCTGGGAATATGAAATCTGCAAGGGAAGCAGCAGACCTTTATTACTAGAAGCTTGGATCAGCAATAAAATTGGCAATGCTGGAGGTGGGGAGTAGAGGTTAGGGGGTAAGGTAAAACAGGAAAACAGCTCTCTTGGTGGGAGAATCCATAAAGGCAGAGACAGAGGTATACAGCATGGGCCTTAGGAGGAAGCCAGCTTTGGAGCTGCTTAGGTTTCTCAGGCTGAGGTCTGCATGTCATTAGGGCAACTTACCAAAGGGCCAATGTATTTGTGGTTGGAAAGGTGAGGGAGAATAGCAGAGAGGGACTTCTCTCTCTCTGTTGATTGCAAATAACAGAAACCCAATTTCAGCAGGCTTTCCCTGTCAAACTGGCCCCTTTCTGATAACCTCAGAGATATAAATCTACTAAAAAGAGATCTATTTTCCGATAATTTCAACCAAAACTCTAGAATTGAGTTCCATTGAACTGGATTGAGTTCCATGTTTAATCCTAAACCATCAATGTGGAGAAGTGGCTGGAATTTATCAATAGGCCAGGCCAGGCTCACATGCCTATGACTGAGGGATGGATGGGCATGAATCCCACCCAAACTAGTTGAAGTGAGAAGAGAGGCCAAATGATTCCTCAATGAAAAGTTAATGTCATCAGAAGATGGGGAGATTAATGCTGGGGAGGCAGAAATAACCAAAGAGCACTCACCAGCACTCACCAGAGGACAAGACTGCGGAAAATAACACACACGGAAAATTTTGAGGGGAATGAGTCAAGGCAGGAGATGAGGAAACAGCCTTGGATGTGGATGGGAGAGGAATATTGGTGGAGACCTCCTTGAGACCATCTGCATGTCCTTCAGGGATTATTGCTTTGTGTTTGGGACAGTGACAAAATTCTTCACAGAACTAAGAGAAAAATGCTCCTCTGCTGGGATACCCAAAACAGAAGCACCACTTGTGGGCAGGAATTTGAAAAACTTAGTAAGACCCTGTGTCCACAAAATTTTTTCTTAAAAATTAGCCAGGCATGATGGTACATGCCTGTAGTCCCAGCTGCTTGGGAGGCTGAGATGGGAGGATTGCTTGAGCCCAGGAATTCGAGGCCACAGTGAGCTGTGATCATGCCACTGCACTCCAGCCTGGTTGACAGGGTAAAACCTCATCTCAAAAAATAATAATAAAAAAGTAGGGCCTGAAGCTGGTCATGTGCTAGGGAGCAGCAAAATGCATGTGTCATGAACTAAGCAAGTGTGCTTAGTTTGTTTGTTTTTGTGCGTTTTGTTCTGCTGTTCCAAACTCCTTCATAAATATTTGCGATTACAAAGGATAAAATGATTAGTACTGTTCCACAGAGTACCACCAGGCATATTCTGGCTTCCCGTATTACTAGGGAAGTCAGAGAGTAGAAATGAGAAACTGAAAAGTTGTCTATCAGCCTGTTGGGGCCATTCCATCTCATTCAGCTTCAGTTTTCTTGTCTGTAAAATGCAGATAATAATATTGTGTTTATAAATACTTAACATCCTACCTAGTTCACGGTAGACACTCAAAAGTGGTAGTTCCTTTTCTGCTCTACCCCCCTTCCCACAAGCATACACACCCCAAGGTGACAAGAAAAGCCAAGGCCTTTTTCTAAAAGCATCTGTTCACTCATTAGCACACCCTTAGCCAGAAAGCCTGTAAACAGAGGTAAACCATGTTATCTTTGTGCACCTCCGCACTGCTTGAGGTCACTTGTAATTGCCTGATGACCTTCTTCATCCTACTTGCCTAGGAATCTAGGACTGTTACTGGTCTTCTTGTTCTGATCATTCTGCCTTACCAGTAGATTGAGAGATTCATAGCATTTCCAAAACTCACGTGAGCCACAGGCGTAATCTGGTCTGATTCTCTTCCCTGTTTTACAGATAAGAAGACTGAGGCCCAGAGGAGAGAAGGAGTTGGCTCAAAGTTTCATAGTATCTTAGGAAGAGAGTCAGGGATAGATATTGGGACTGAAAGACCAGTGTTCTTTCTACTATTACGTAGCTGTTACAAAGCTGATTTGTTGTTTTTACCAAATGTAATATATACTTTATCAGCTAAACCAACTTCTTCTAACATACATCTACAATAAGGGCTTTCAGGAATGAGACAAAGGGATTAAATGGGGACTACTCCACAAAGAAAAGAGTCATCCTTCTATTTATCCAACCAGGGCTGATTAAATGTAGTGAGGAAGGTGAAAGAAGGAGGAATCTAGGTCTTACCCACATATTCACAGAGGACCTCAAAATTAAATATTTGACTAGTCATTACTTGACAATAATGACAACAACAGCAACAACAGCCACATGGTACTTGCTAGGTATGAGACCCTATTCTGAGCCCTTTATAGATAATAACACATTTAATCCAAATGATGTTATGAACTACAGTGATATTTTAAGTGCATGTTAAAATTGTTACTATGTTAATGTTTTAAACATAATACAAGTGTTGTGACTCTACTTGGCATCACTTGTTTTCTTAATGTATCATGAGCTTCAAACAATGAAAGAAGCCTAGATCTATTGACCTTGGAGAAACTCTGCCACCATGTATCATCTATCATCCATCATCTATCCAGCTATCATTCATCATCCATCATCCATCTATCCATCCATCCACCCACCCACCCACCCATCCATCCACCCAACCATCCATCCATCTGACATTGCTGAGTTCTTCCCATAAACCAGGCCCTGTGGTTGGTGCCATTGATATGCAGATGGAGAGAATATAGTACCTGTGCTTGAGTTGTTCACAGTTTGTTTGGTAGAGGAGGAATAAGTATGAACAGACCGTAGGGCATGGAAATCACTTGAAAACAGTGGCATAGAGTACAGAGAGGAGGCACCTTGCCCAATCTGTTTGCTTGATTGTTTTAGAGGGAAGTGTCAAGGAAGACTTGCCCAGGAAGGTGACACCTCAGAGGAGACCAGGATAATAAGAACAGAAGATTCCAGTGAGAATTCTTCAGCCAATAAGTCATAATATTCTTGGAATATCTGATGAAAATTGTTATCACTCTAGATAAATGCATTTACATATTTGTAGATGTATTTCACCTTTTCAGAGGTGACTTTAAAATTCAGCTCCATCACTCAACAGCTGTGAGATGTTAGGTCTCAGTAACCTAACTGGTAAAATGAAAGTAACAATAATACCTGTCGTCCTCTCAGAGTAGTTGTCACCATCACATCCAAAATTGTGTGTCAGATGCCTGCAGAGACTTGACAATTAGTAAGTTGTAGGTTTTTTTTCCCCTAAGTGGAATTTAACTTTCAAAAGCAGTGAGATGACAACATAGCCAAGAGGGTAAATTGATCTTTTCTTGTTTCGTATGGAGTCCATTTTTTTCTGCCTCTTCTGTCACGCATGTTATTCTATCTAGCCTTATTTTCCCAAGTGGCTTCTTATGGCCAACCTCTTAGATTATTTGGAACCCCTTAGGGTATCGAGAGATATGATTCCTGCTCAGGGTGGGAGGCAGTTCTTTCCCTTGTGGAAATCTTTTTTTCTACCTAAAATGACTTCAACCCCTTTTCTTGTAGGGCCCTTAGAAATTTCTCAGCCACATTCCAATCCCCACTTCAAACAGAAAAATGGCATGGGCTGGAGGCGCTGTGTCAGACCTTTGGTAAAATATCTCCACCACCCCAACTAATCTCTTAGCTTACCTTCTAGGGTCTGTATTAGTTTTCTAGGGTCACTGTACCACAAACTGATTGGCTTAAAACAACAGAAATTTATTCTTTCACAGATCTGGAGGCCAGAAGCACCCACACTTGGAAATCCAAGTGTTGGTGGGGTGGTTCCTTCTGAAGGCTCTGAGGGAGAATCCACTGGCTGCTGCCTCCCTCCTAGCTTCTGATGGTTGCCTGTGATGCTTGATGTTCATAGATGCATCACTCCAATCTCTGCTGTCATCTTCACACCTTCCTCTTCTTTATGTCTCTCTCAGTATCAAGTCATCCTTTCCTCCATCTAAAAAGGACACTTGTCTTTGGATTTAGAGCACATCCAGATAGTCCACAATAATTTCATGTCAAAATCCTTAACCTAATTACATCCACAAAGACCCTTTTTCCAAATAATGTCACAACCATAAGATCTAGGAATTAGGACTTGGACATACCTTTTAGAAGTCCATCATTCAAGCCACTACAGGTCTTATTTCTTTGACCAAATCAAGCCTTTTCAATCGTTGAGTTTAGGCTTTGTGTGTGTGTGTGTGTGTGTGTGTGTGTATGTGTGTGATGTCACTACCTTTGAATAAAAGAAGAAAAAAAAGAAGATCAGTTATAAGTTAATGTCAGACACAGTGCTAGGAACTGTATATGCATTGTCTTATTGAGTCCTCACAACCTTTGTAGAAGGCAGATGTCATGATAATTCCTATTTTGCAGGTGAGGCTGAGAGTGATTCAGTAATTTGTCCCAGGTCACAAAGCTAGTACATAGTGAAGTTGACATTCAAACTCATCTCTGCCTAATTCTGAAACTCAATTGATTGGGCATTGACCCTGGGCAAAGTACCCTTCTATGTGTTTTACAAACCAAAACACATCTGGCATTCACAAGAACCCTACCCGTTGAGTACATTATTAATAGCTCCTTACCACAGAGATAAGGAATTTGAGTCACAGTGAGATTTAGTAATTTGCCCAAGATAATATATCAAAAAGAGCAATCATGAACCTGGATGTCCTTCATCATCAAGGTAAAAACAAAGGTTTACTGAACACTTAACTACCTATCACCTTGTTTTTTCACAATGAGTCTTCCCTGGAAACCTATGAAACAGACACTATAATTATTCCATTTGATAGAAGGGAAAATGAGACTTGGAGGGGTGAAATGACTTGCCTATGCATGATAGAAGTGAAACACAAACCCAAGTCTTTGCAGTTGGCCAGCTATGTTACTTCCACTGGCCTTTATTGCCTTCCAGAGTCATCATGTGGATCTAGTGAGATAATGTGGTGACTGGGTCTCACTTTGAAAAGAAGGGTCTTATGGAAAACTAAGTAATTCTCCCTATCGTTATAGTACTCCTCTTAATCATCATCATTATCACCATCATCGTTGTCATTATTGTCATCAACATCAAAGTATTACTGTAGTTGCCCAACCAGAAAAGTTCAAGGCCAGGGACAGCAGTGCCCAGGGGATGCTACTGGCTTGCACAGCTCTGATCTGACTCTGATACTTTTGAGAAAAAAATTACATAACCTGAGGAAGGGAGGATAAGTTGGCATAAAGCACACAGTTCAGTCACATTGTAGTCATGTTTGAAGTGTCTAAGTATTAAGTGTGTGCCTCTTGGCAACAGCTGAAAAGAGGGTCAGGACAGAACCACACACACCCTGCACACAGGACTGCACAAGGAACTGAGAAAGTAGAACATGAAGGTGCAACAGAACCATGTGGTACCAACAGCTTCTCAAGGTGAGCCAGCTGTTAAAAATGCTGGGGCATGGTTGGGGATGGGGGAGGATAGAGTTAATGCCATCAGAAATACAGTCTGCATATGCACCCTGGAAGTATGGGGCAGCAGGGATCCAAGCACACAGAGCATGTTCCCCAATACACTAGCTTTCCTTGGGTTTCTTTTTGAATGATACAACCAGTCCTGAACCATCAGGTGGCCTTGACTCCTTCTTCACCCCTATTGCCTGTGTGACTTGCATTGTGGTGGTGGCCCTGGTCCCAGAAGTCTCCAAAGGTGCTATGTCTGTGGTCCCCACCTCTCTTTTGAGAAACTGTTCCTATTCCACCATGACTATGTGACCCTAGGAAGCCACCATTCCTAGCACCTCTCATCCCATCCCTGCTACTGTTGCGGAGGTAGGTCCAAATATAAAGTGCTCATAAGATATAAACCTGGCCAATTAACATTCTTTTGTGGAATTTTTCTCATTGGAGCTAGAGATGAAAACCCTTTTCATTCTTGGATCAATGGCATGGAAGGATGTGAACTTGAGGCAGCCCTGTAGTAAAGTTTCTCACCACATGGAGAACGCCAGCCTCCAGCAGGAAAGAATACAGCTGACGCATAAACAGAAGACAGATGAGAGGAAGAAAGAATGCTTAAAAGCACTGTGTTTCTTTCTGATTTCCAGCTGTCCCCAAGGCCAGCGCTACTCTTGTCTTTTCCCTGGCTTGATCATGGGAACGAATATAGTCTGCCTTTTTGGGGAGTTTAAGCTCAATTGAATTGTGTTTCTATGACTTGCAACCAAACAGCTCTTATACATCCATATGCCGATAAGAGTCATAGTAATTCTATGTAGTCCAAAACACTGGTTGCCTCATAAGATTTTTTTCTGAGTCAGCTAGCTCCATTTTATAGATGAGGAAGCTGAGACACAGAAAAGTTAAACGAATTGCACTAAGTCCCACAGCTATTCAGTAGGAAAGCCTGGAATCTGTGTTTTCCCCTACCCCTTGCTACTAAATATTGTTAATTTCACCCCTGCAATACATCTTGTAGCCTTCATTTCCTTTCTGTCCCTTCTGTCATCTACCTAGGGTAGGGCCCCTTCACCTCTTTCCTAGTGTATGACAGTAATATCCTCACTAGTTCCCCTGCCTCTCCCCATCTCCAATCTGTTGTTTCCCAATCAGTATTCCTAAAACATTCTCTCTGGTTGTGTAATTTACTCAACTAAAAAAATCTTTGAGGGCTTCCTATTGCCTACTCAATTAACTTGTTAGCCTGGCATTCAAAATCTGAGCATAATCAACCTTTATATGTTTCTCTTCCTTTCCCTTGATCATCATTGTCCAGATTCCAGCTATATCAGTATGCATTCCTGCTTCCACTCCTTTGCTCAAGTACATTTTCCACCCAAACTGCCTTGGTGTCCACTTTGAAAATCCAACTGGTTGTTTAAGGCCCATCTCAGAGGCCATGATTTCATACATCCTTCACAGGGCCACTAAATATCTACAGGGCCACTAATGATCCCCTCTCAGATCCTGATGGATCCTTCCTTCCCCCTTGTTTAGGGCACTTTTCTCATTCTGCTGAATATTATAGCCATCCTAAAGTTTTTCTTAAAATTTTTACCAAGCCAAGAGTGCCTGGAGGACAGAGTCTGTGGCTTCCTTCCTGTTTTCATTCAACACACATTTTTCAATATTGCCTGCATGCTTGGCCCTGTGCTTTGTGCTGAGTATAGTTAATATTATTAGACAATATGCAAAACACTGAAGACCTTAATGTACATTAGGTAATATAATTCTTAAAATAATTCTACAAAGTAGGTATTGCTGTGCCCATTTTACAGATGAAGAAACAGAGGCACAGAGAAGTTAAGTAACTTGCCCAATGTTACACAGCTAGTAAGTGGCATAGTTGGCATACAAACCCATGCAGTCTGGCCCCAGAGACTGTGCTCTTAAGCACTACACAAGGCTACCTTTGAAAGCCATCTCCTCAGAGTGATTCAAGATGGCTGATTAGAGGCAGCTGTGGTATGTAACACTCACAGAGAGGAATGAAAAGGGGCAAGTGAATTCAGCACTTTCAACTGAGATATCCAGGTTCTCGCATTGGGGCTGACTGGAGGAACAGCTCCACCCTTGGAGAATGAAGAAAAGCAGGGAGTTGGTGATGGCCCACCCGGGAGCAGCACGGAGCCAAGGGAAGCAATCTCAGCCCAGGGAAGCAGTGAGTGATTGTGTGACCTTGCCTGGGAAACCACACTTCTCCCATGGATCTTTGCAACCTGCAGATCAGGAGATTACCCTTGTAAGTCCATGCTACTAGGGCCTTGGGTCTAATACCAAAGCTCTGTGGAGTTTCAGCACAGCAGCCACTCAGCCACACACAGAGGCCCAGAAGTCTTACATATTCTGGCCCTGAGTTTCCCAGCACGGTGGGAAATCCTTCTGTACATATCCCTAGGAAGGGAGCTGAATCCAGGGAGCCAGGAAGCATCCTTTTGTGGGCCCCATTTCCACAGCACATCACAAGTTAAGATTTACTGGCTTGGAATCCCAGCCCCCAATGGCAGTGAGTTGGAGTCTACTTGAGATGGTCCAAGTTCCTGGGGGAAGGGACAGCCACCATCTCTGTGATTCAGTAGACTCAGCCGCTCCAGCCTGCCAGCTGTGGAGAATACAGAAGATCCAGACAAGGAAGGGTCCCCCACAATGCAGCACAGCTGCCTTGCCAGATTGTGGCCAGACTGCTTCTTTAAGCAAGACCCTGATCCATTCCTCCTCACTGGGCAGGACCTTCCTATGGGGGCTTTAGCCACTCCAGCAAAGCTTTAGAGACAGAGCTTTGATCTCTACCTGGGACAGAGCCCCCTGGGGGAGGGGTGGCAGCCATTTATGTGGTTCTGTCAACTCAGCTGCTCCAGTCTGCTGGCTTTGGAGAATACAAGCAATCGGGACAAGGAAGTCCCCACCCCCCAACGCCCCCAACTCCCTCACCCCCAGCCAGTGCAGTACACCTGCTCTACCAAAAAGCAGCCAGGCTGCATTTTGGGGCAGGTGCCTGATCCCATTCCTCTTGACTTGGTGAGACCTGCCAATGGGGAGCTTCAGCTACCTCCTACAGGTGCATGCAGGCCAGGAACAGGTCAGTAACCCCCAGCACAGAGCTTCCAGAGGAAGGAGCTGGCTGCTATCTTTGCTGTTTCACAGCCTTCACTTGTGATACCTCTGGGTACAGGAGAAATCGAAGTGACTGGGGTCTGGGGAGGACCCCTAGCAAACTGCAGCAGCCCTACACTAGAGTGGCCTGTTAAAAGAAAAACAAACAGAAAACAACAACAACAAAAAAAGACCCCACAAAAACCTCATTCAAATGTCAGCAACCTCAAAGATAAAAGGTAGATAAGCCCCAAAAGATAAGAAAGAATCAACACAAAAACACTGAAAAGTCAAAAAGCCAGAATACCTCTTCTCCTACAAATGACCACAACACTTCTCCAGCCAGGGCACAGAAGTGGGCCGAGGCTGAGATAGCTGATTTGAGAGATGTAGGCTTCAGAAAGTGGGTAATAATGAACTTCACTGAGCTAAAAGAGCATGTTGTAACCCAATGCAAAGAAGCTAAGAATCATGATAAAACAATACAGAAGCTGATAACCAGAATAGCCAGTTTAGAGAGGAACATAACCTACCTGATGGAGCTGAAAAACACAACACAAGAACTTCACAATGCAATCACAGGTATCAATAGCAGAGTATATCAAGTGGAGGAAAGAATCTCAGAGCTTTAAGACTACCTTTCTGAAATAAGACAGGTAGACAAAAATAGAGAAAAAAGAATGAAAAGGAATGAACAAAACCTCTGAGAAATATGGGATTATGTAAAGAGGCCAAACCTACGACTGACTGGGGTACTTCAAAGACACAGGGAGAATAGAACCAGGTTGGAAAACACACTTTAGGATATCATCCAGGAGAACTTTCCCAACATTCAAATTTAGAAAATGCAGAGAACCCCAGTAAGACACTCAATGAGAAGATCAACTCCAAGACACACAATCATCAGATTCTCCAAGGTTGAAATGAGAGAAAAAATGTTAAGGGCAGCCAGAGAGAAAGGCCAGTCCATCCACAAAAGGAAGCCCATCAGACTAACAGCAGACCTCTCAGCAGAAACCCTACAAGCCAGAAGAGATTGGGAGCCAATATTCAACATTGTTAAAGAAAAGAATTTTCAATTCAGAATTCCATATCTGGCCAAACTAAGCTTCATAAGCAAAAGAGAAAAAAACATCCTTTTCAGACAGGCAAATGCATAGGGAATTCATCACCACCAGACCTGCCTTGCAAGAGCTCCTGAAGGAAGCACTAAATATGGAAAGGAAAATACGTTACCAGCCTCTAGAAAAACACACTGAAGTACACAGACCAGTAACACTCTAAAGCAACCACACAAACAAGTCTGCAAAATAGCCAGCTAACATCATGATGACAGGATCAAATCCACACATATCAATACTAACTTTAAATGTAAATGGGCTAAATGCCCCAATTAAAACAGAATGGCAAGCTGAATAAAAAGACAAGACCCATCGGTGTGCTGTATTAAAGAGACCCATCTCACATGCAAATACACACATAGGCTCAAAATAAAGGGATGGAGGAAAATTTACCAAGCAAATGGAAAACAGAAGAAAGCAGGGGTTGCAAACCTAGTTTCTGGCCAAACAGACCTTAAACCAACAAAGATCAAAAAAGACAAAGAAGGGCACTACATAATGGTAAGGGATTCAACTCAACAAGAAGAGCTAACTATCCTAAATATATATGCACCCAATACAGGAACACCCAGGTTCATAAAGCAAGTGCTTAGAGACCTTCAAAGAGACTTAGACTCCCATACAATAACAGTGGGAGACTTTAACACCCCACTGACAATATTAGACAAATCATCAAGACAGAAAATTAACAAAATATTTAGGACCTAAACTCAGCTCTACATCAAGTGGACCTGATAGATATCTGCCAAACTCCCCACTTATTTAACAGAATATACATTCTTCTCATCACTACATGGCACTTACTCTAAAATTGATCACATAACCAGAAGTGAAATATTTGTTGGCAAATGCAAAATAACTGAAATTATAACATAGTCTCTCAGATCACAGCACAATCAAATTAGAACTCAAGATTAAGAAATTCACTCAAAACCACACAATCATGTGGAAATTGAAAAACCTGCTCCTGAATGACTTTTGGGTAAACAGTGAAATTAAGGCAGAAATCAGTAAGTTCTTAAAACTGATGACAACAAAGAGACAACATACCAGCATGTTTGGGATGCAACTAAGGTAGTGTTAAGAGGGAAATTTATAGCACTAAATGCCCACATTAAAAAAGCTAAAATGATCTCAGGTTAACAACATAACATCTCAACTAAAATAACTAGAGAACCAAGAGCAAGCAAATCCCAAAGCTAGCAGAAAAGACAAGAAATAACCAAGATCAAAGCTGAACTGAAAGAGATAGAGACACAAAAAAACACTTAAAAAAATCAGTGAATCCAGGAGCTGTTTTTTTCAGCAAATTAATAAAATATATAGACCATTAGCTTGGCAAGTAAAGAAGTAACATCTCAATTGAAAGAACTAGAGAACCAAGAGCAAACAAATCCCAAAGTTAGCAGAGGACAAGAAATAACCAAGATCAAAGCTGAATGAAAGACATAGAGACACAAAAAAACACTTCAAAAAAATCAGTGAATCCAGGAGGTGTTTTTGTGAGAAAATTAATAAAATATATAGACCATTATCTTGGCTAGTAAAGAAGAAAAGAGAGAAGAATCAAATGAACACAATCAGAAATGATAAGGGGGATATCACCACTGACTCCACAGAAATACAAACAACCACCTGAGAATACTATAAGCACCTCTATGCACATAAACTAGAAAATCCAGAAGAAGTGGATAAATTCTTGGGCACATACACCCTCCCAAGACTGAATCAGGAAGAAATTGAATCTCTGAATAGACTGATAACGAGTTGTGAAATTGAGGCAGTAATAAATAACCTACCAACCAAAAAAAGCACAAGACCAAATGGATTCACAGCTGAATTCTACCAGTGGTACAAAGAGAGCTGGTACCACTTCTATTGAAATGATTCCAAAAAATTGAAAAGAAGGGACTCCTCCCTAACTAATTCTATGAGGCCAGCATCATTCTGATACCAAAACCTAGCAGAAATACAAAAACAACAAAAAAACTTCAGGCCAATATTTCTTGATGAACATGATGCAAAATTCCTCAATAAAATACTGGCAAACCAAATCCAGCAGCACATCAAAAAGCTTATCCACCGTGATCAAGTAGGCTTCATCCCTAGGATGCAAGGTTGTTTCAACAAACGTAAATCAATAAAAATGTGATTCATCACATAAACAGAACTAAAGACAAAAACGACATGATTATCTCAATAGATGCAGAAAAGGCTTTCGCTAAAATTCAACATCCATTCATGTTAAAAACTCTCAATAAACTAGGCAATGAAGGAACATAACTCAAAATAATAAAAGGCATATATGACAAACCCACAGTCACCACCATACTGAATGGACAAAAGCTGAAAGCATTCCCATTGAAAACCAGCACAAGACAAACATGCCCTGTCTCACCACTCCTATTCAATATACTATTGGAAGTTCTGGCCAGGGCAATCAGGCAAGAGAAGAAATAAAGGGTGTTCAAATAGGAAGAGACGAAGTCGAATTGTCTGTATTTGCGGATGACATGATTCTATATCTAGAAAACCCCATCGTCTCAGCCCAAAAGCTTCCTAAGCTGATAAGCAACTTCAACAAAGTCTCTGAATGTAAAATCAATGTACGAAAATTGCTAGCATTTCTGTACACAAACAGTCAAGCAGAGCGTCAAATCATGAATTCACAACTGCTACCAACAGAATAAAATATCTAGGGATACAGCTAACACGAGAAGTGAAGGACCTCTTCAAGGAGAACTACAAACCACTGCTCAAAGAAATCAGAGAGGAAACAAACAAGTAGAGAAACATTTCATGCTCATGGTTAGGAAGAATCAATGTCATGAAAATGGCCATACTGCCCAAAGTAATTTATAGATTCAATGTTTTCCCCGTTAAACTACCATTGACATTCTTCGCAGAATTAGATCAACTATTTAAAAATTCATATAGAATGAAAAAATAGTCCAAATAGCCAAGACAAGTCTAAGCAAAAAGAATAATGCTGGAGGCATCATGCTACCTGACTTCGAACTATACCATTAATACAAGGTATAGTAACCAAAACAGCATGGTACTTGTACAAGAGCAGAGACATAGACCAATGGAACAGAATAAAGAACTCAGAAATAAGACTGCTTACCTACAACCATCTGATCTTCGACAAACTTGACAAAAACAAGCAATGAAGAAAGGACTTCCTGTTCAATAAATGGTGCTGGGAGTGCTGGCTGGCCAAAAGCAGAAAATTTAAACTAGACTCCTTCCTTACAACATATACAAAAATTAACTCAAGATGGATTAAAGACTTAAAGTAAAACCCAAAACTATAAAAACTGAAGAAGAAAATCTATGCAATACCATTCAGGACATAGGCACAGGTAAAGATTTCATGATGAAAATGCCAAAAGCAATTGCAAGAAAAGCAAAAATTGACAAATGGAATCTAATCAAACTAAAGAACTTCTGCACAGCAAAAGAAACTATCATCAGAGTGAACAGACAAGCTACAGAAAGGGGGAAAATTTTTGCAATCTATCCATCTGACAAAGGTCTAATATCCAGAGTCTACAAGGAACTTAAACAAATTTACAATAAAAAAAAACATTAAAAAGTGGGCAAAGGACATGAACAGACACTTCTCAAAATAAAACACACATGCAGCCAACACACACATAAAAAAAAAGTTCAATATCACTGATCATCAGAGAAATACAAATCAAAACCACAATGAGATACCATCTCACACTGGTCAGAATGGCTTTTATTACAAAGTCAAAAAACAACAGATGCTGGTGAGGTTGCAGGGAAAAAGGAACACTAATTTACACTGTTGGTGGGAGTGTAAATTAGTTCAACCATTGTGGAAGACAGTGTGGGGATTTGTCAAAGACACAGAGGTAGAAATACCATTTGACCCAGCAATCTCATTACTGGGTATATACCCAAAGGAATATAAATCATTCTATATAAAAATACATACATGCATATGTTCACTGCAGCACTATTCACAATAGCAAAGACATGAAATCAACCCAAATGCCCATGGATGATAGACTGGATAAAGAAAATGTGATACAAATACACTATGGAATATTATGCAGCCATAAAAAGGAACAATATCACATTCTTTGCAAGGATATGGATAGTGTTGGAAGCCATTATCCTCAGCAAATTAACCCAGAAACAGAAAACCAAACACTACATGTTCTCACTTATAAGTGGGAGCTGAATGATGAGAACACATGCATACGTGGGAGGAAATAACACACACTGGGGCCTGCCAGGGCGGGTGGTGGGAGAGAGAGCATCAGGAAGAATAGCTAATGGAGGCTGCGATTAATACATAGGTGATGGGATGATCTGTGCAGCAAATTACCATGGCACACATTTACCTATGTAAAAAACCTGCACATCCTGCACATGTACCCCTGAACTTAAAAGTTGAAAAAAATATATTTTTATATATATATACACACATATATTTTATATATATATACACATATATTTTTTATATATATATACACATATATTTTTATATATATATACACATATATATATAGATGTAGCCACCCCTGACCCCATACCACTCCCCCAACGAAAAACAAAGCCATCCTCTCTCTCAGCACTCTTCCTAGATGATACCATCTACTCTTGCATCTTCATTTCTTTATTCTTTTATCCACTCATATCACACAGTTTTATTGGGGGCCTACTAAGAGCCAGGCAATCACGGTGATTCAGCAGTATAGTGAGCTGAATGGTGGCCCCAAATATATGTCCACGTCCTAATCCCTGAAACATGAAAATGTTACCTTATATGGCAAGATGTGTGATTAAATTAAAGATCTTGAGGGGAGGGGCCTACACTGGGTCGAATTATCCGGGTGGGCCCAATGTAATCACACAGATCCTTATAAGAGGGAGTCAGGAGGGTCATAGTCAGTGGAGACGTTACAATGGCAGTAGAGACTGGCACGGTGCAACATAAACCAAAGAATTCTGGCAGCCATCAGAAGCTGAAAGAGGCAAAGAACAGATTTCTCCCCTAGAGCCTCTGGAGGGAGTGCAGCCCTGCTGGCACCTTCATTTTGGCCCAGTGATACTGATTTCAGATTTCTGGCCTCTAGAATTGCAAGAGAATACATTTCTGTATTCTCAACCACCCGACTTGTAATCATTTGTTATGGTAGCTCTAGGAAACTAATAAAAACAATGAGCAAGATGAATGTGATTTCTGCTCTCATGGAATGGGCAAGACAGATACTAATAAAAAAATTAGGAGGTCACTGAGTATTAGAAGTTGGAGGTGCAGGGCACTATGAGAACTTCTATACTAGCAAGCCCACAGCTCTCCTGCATCATCATACACATGAGAGGGACAAAAGGATAAGAGGGATGGCTGAGGGCCAGAGGAGAGACTTGGTATATTGAACAAGCACAGCAGCAATGCATTTTGACCACTGTCCCTGATAATGTGAATTTCCCATGGCATTACTTTATGAGACTAACAATGAAGGGATATAATTCTCATCCTAACAGCTATCAGTGTTTTCATGGAGGTTACACAGAGGCTTTTGTAGCCCGTGCCCAAAAGAGTGCCTCTCTCTTTTGTTAACATATGTTCACAGGTTCCTGTTGAGGCATTTGTGTAGCCACTTATGCTGGGATGACAAATAGATCTCCATTAAACTGGTAGTGACTGACTAGAGTGCCATTTTGAGAAACACTCTGAAGCCATGTCCAGGTTCAATCAGAAAGGGTGTCATGATTGATTAGCCATACTTGCCACAGGCTATGTATCATGGAATGGGAGTATCATGCTTTTCTGTCCATGCTCTAGACAGTGGCTCTCAAACTTTAGCTCACATGAGAATCACCTTGAGGGCTAGTTAAAACACAGATGGCTGGGCACCACTCCCAGAGTTTCTGATTCAGTAGATTTGGAGTGAGGCCTGACATTTTACACTACTGTCAAGTTCCCAGGTGATGCCAATGCTGCTGGTCCAGTACAGCACTTTGGAAACCACTGGTCTAGAGTGTTTCTGGAAATGTAATATAAGTACAAATCAGTTAAGGTCCTTGTTAAAAGGTAGATTTGGATTCAGCAGTTGTAAGTTGAGGCTCAACAGTCTGTATTTCTTGTCAGCTCCCAGGCAATGCTCATGCTCCATCATGGACTACACACACCTTGAAAAGAAAGGAGCTAAATAAATGGTTATCAATTGTGGTGACAGGGCACATGAGTGTACCAAGGCCAATTTGAGGGGTCGCAAATATTTACAGTTAACCCCCCTTATCCACAGGGAATATGTTCCAGGATGCCTAGCAGATGCCTGAAACTGCAGACAGTACTTAACTCAATTGCCATCAACTAGAACACGTTTCTTCATGTCTTCCACCCACAAATTTAATACCTTTTCCATTTTAGCTAAGTACTTATCACATACTGTGGTTATAACTTTTGCAGTTTGAGATGTGACAGCAAAACTAGCACAATTTTTTTTCCTTCTTCACAATTTAACAGATAGAAAATTTGTTCTTACTGTAGGTCTTAGCAACCTCAGCATACAATTATTTTTCTTTATTTAAGTCAAAAACTTTCACCTCTTTACTTAATAGAAGCACTTTACAGCTTCTTTTTGTCATATTCGAATGGCCAGCATCACTTCTCTTGCACTCTGGGGCCATAATGAAGTAAAATAAGGTTATTGGAACACAAACAGTGTGATACCATGACAGTCAATCTGATCACCCAGACGCCTACTAAGTGACTAACAGGAAGGGAGTGTCTACAGTCCTGAATATGATGGACAGAAGGATGATTTGTGTCCTGGGTCAGATGAGGTAGAACAGGGAGAGATTTTTATCATGCTACTCAGAACACTGTGCAACTTAGGAATTGTTTATTTCTGGAATTTTCTATTTAATACTTTAATACATTGGTTGACTGCTGATAATTAAACATCCAAAAGGGAAACGATGGATAAACAGGGGACTACTGTAAAACTAATTACTATCTCTAAAAGTAAACTAGGGGAGATTCATTTTTTCTCTGTTTAAAAAAGTCTGTCTTGCACTTATGTACTTGTGTAGTATGAGAGAAAGGGTTCCAATTATAGCAAATCACTAGGAATTGTGTGCAAATTCAGAGACCATCCCATCTGTGCGGTAGTTCTTAGTGCATGTCATGCCTCCAATGGTCATTTATTGTGTATAGCAGCAGAAAAAGGCTAAGACCACCGTGATAGAGATTTAGATGCAATCCTTTGGCAAAGAACACCCTAATTCTTCCCACTGAGCCGGATTACAAGAACACCATGAAGGGTGAGGAAAGAGAGAGTAAGTTCTCTAATTAAAAAGGGCAAGTGGGAGCACAGTAGGGTGACAAACGTGCTGGTTAGCCCAGGTCTGAGTGTCTGCTCAGAATGCAGAAATCTCAATGCAAAATCCTGGACGGTGTCAGGAAAACAGGGATGTTTGGTCACACTGGCATCCAGCGTCTTTCTTCTGCCCTCCCCACATTTTATGCTCCCATGTTACATAACGTCCTGCCTCTCGCCAAACATACCATATTCTCTGGAAAGTTTCTGGTGCAGTTCTGGAACATCATAACTGCCTCCTGAATATTAGCCGTTATTATTTCAACTGTGGGCACTGCTGGAGACACATAGTGTAACTTCCAGTTTCCCCACTTCTCTCCATCTCCAAAAAAAAAAAAAAAAATAGGCAAAGGACAGGAAAGGAAGAGAGAAGAAAAAGATGAGAGGCATAGGAAAAGGAAGAGAGGCTCTGATTTGGGAAGAGGCCACACAAGTGAGCAGGGAATTGTGTTTTCAGAGAGACAGAGAAGATATCTCACACACACACACATTTCCTTTCCCTTCTTGTGTTCCCTTCTGGTTAGTTTTGTAGCTTTTCTTCTCTGCTCCCTACCTTGCTTGGTATAATGGGCCTATAAAGTGGGCCTGAGGCTGCCTTATTCAGGGATCTGGTTTATTACAAACAAGCTGGAATCTTTGTGGATAAAGACGGTTAGACAAACAAGGGAAAATCACCCACCCAAAAACCTGCTCATCTGGAGTCATGCATGAACGTATCAAGCCCACACATTCTCTAAAGATAATTGGTATGCCCTGGCCATTCTTGCATAATTCAGGAATTCCAAGCTTGTGTTTTCTCACACAACATTGTCAACGAAGGGAAACAGAAAAACAGGGCTCTCTCTTTTTTGGGGAGACTATCTTCTGGGGCTGCAAGAGAGGAGATAATAAAACTAAATTCAAACCAAGCTGTCGTATTTAGAACCCTGATGCTCTAAAAACCCAAGGTCCTATCATGGTCTGCAGCTTTCTCAGAAACAGTAGAAGAACTTTTAGTTAGTACTTAGATGAATTGCAGCATGTGTTGAGGGAGAAAAAAGCTCTAAGTCATGTGGTGTGGCTATGAATTTTAGAAACAAATACATGTATGCAAAAATTAAGCTTCATTTCTCTAAAGCTTAACTTAGCTCTTATGCCTCCTATTTCTATTGAAGACAGAAAATGTAACCTTACCAATACAGGGTAAACTGTCATTTCTGTGTTTCTCCAGTCTCTTTTAAGTAAATACTTAGACCAAGCTTGTCCAAACCATGGCCTGTGGGCCACATGCAGCCCAGGATGGCTTTGAATAAAGCCTGACACAAACTTTCTTAAAACATTATGATTTTTTAATGATTTTTGTAAAGCTCATCAGCTATCATTAGTGTTAGTGTATTTTATGTGTGGCCCAAGACAATTCCAATGTGGCCCAGGGAAGCCAAAATGTTGGACACCCCTGATACAGAGAATCCAGGACACTCTCTCTCCCCTTTCTTCTTTCCTTCTTCATTCTGGGGGGTTAACATAGGGTCCACATATGTGTGATCTGCTTCTTGTCCTTGATTAGTTTCAGTCCTACACTGACATCCACTGTCCATATAATTTAGCCAGTCTGTTCTTTGCTATGTTGCTATATCCATTGCTGAATTTGCCTGAGTCCTCCTCTAGTCATCATTCCCCTGGACCCCGCTGATTGTTCTGCATCATTCTTTTTGACCGTGCAACTTCCCCAAGCCAACTGGCCTACTTTTAGACACCATGCCCAAATCACAGGAGACAGGAGTGGGTGTAAGGCAATGTCTTGCTAATCATTCCATAATGCCCTCGATGTTGGCAAGGTGTTGTGGGGTAGAAGTAGATATCTTTACTGGCCCCAGAGTGTCTCCTGATCAAGGGATACCTCTGTCCTCAGAAGGAAAAAAAAGAACCAGAGTAGCTCAGAGGGAAAAGAAGACAAAAAGCAGGCTGCTTAGCTTGTCTCTGGTCTGGGTAAAAAATGTCTTGGCCATGCAGAAAAGCTCACCAGAGAAGTGATCACACAGGGACCTGTGGTCAGAGTTCCAGCTACTAGCTTGTTTTAAGATATGACTTCCACTTTCAGGAACCTATAGTAGTAGGAGAAAATGGCTTTAGGGTTAGCAGATTTGGAGATCTGGCCAAACCGCTTGTAACATCCAGAGACCAATTGAGCTTTATTTCCCCAACTATTGATTACACTTATTTCGGTTATGCTCTCCCATCTTCCAAGTAATACATTTTGGTATTAGCTCAGCTCAGTAATGTTGGCATTGCAAAGAAACACTTTTCTCCGTAAGGCAAGAGTTACTGTAAGGTGATCTTTACACAATCTCTCAGGAGTCTTGATTATTGAAACCCACAAAAAAACTAATTATCAAATGTTTTAATGATAACATCTTAGCATGTGTTCCTTCCTATTAGTTTAGAACTATGTATCTGGTTTTTTTTAATAAAAGATATAGTTCATCTTAGTTCAACAGAAAAAACTTTTTAATCGAATACACCTTAGTAAAGGGATCGTTTTATTTGATATAGAAATTATAATGCTGGACTACTATAGCAGTAGCTGAAGGAAGTAGATGTGCAAAATTTTCCTTACAGCAATTTGGCCATATGTACAAAGTAGTCTTAAAAACATGTTTATGCATATCCTTTGTTTCAATTGCACTTCTAGGAATTTATAGTAAGAAATAATTAAAGATGTATGAGCAGACTGTGCTTCTACTTAGGATATAGAGAGATGCAATTGACTGTCTCTTCCACCCTAACAATGAGAAAAAGCTGGATAATTTATAAAAATGTAACATTTCTTTAACCCATCAGAAATCTGAAGTCATAGGATCTTAGTCCATTCAGTGTTGGTACAAAGAAATACCTGAGATTGGGTAATTTATAAAGAGAAAAGATTTATTTGGCTCATAATTACACTGGCTGAAAGGTCCAAGATTTTGTATCTGGTGAGGGCCTCAGGCTG
This sequence comes from Nomascus leucogenys, assembly GCF_006542625.1. NCBI lineage: Eukaryota > Metazoa > Chordata > Mammalia > Primates > Hylobatidae > Nomascus > Nomascus leucogenys. The sequence continues at coordinate 124,785,271 of NC_044406.1, forward strand.
CTTCCTCTCATAGCAGAAGGTAAAGGGAAGTCAGTGTGTGCAGAGATCACATGGTGAGAGAGGAAGCAAGAGGTCGGGGAAAGAGCTAGTTTTTTATTTTTTATTTATTTATTTTTTTCCAACCAGCTTCCTTCAACTAATACAGCAAGAACTTACTCACCCTTTCCCTGAAGGAGGGGATTAATTTATTCCTGAGGGATCCATCTTCACTCCCCAAACACCACCCATTAGACCCCAACTCCAACATTGGGGATAAAATTTCAACATGAGATTTGGAGGGGACAAATATCCAAACTACAGCCTAGGGAAAACAAGCAAAATGAGTTCCATGGTAACCAACCACTGTAAAAAGAGATGAGACACATAATATGTTTCATCTTTGGCAGAGCAGAAGGGAAAATGAGGGAGCCACACAAGTGGTTAAGAAGAAATAAGGTAATTTTTAAATTAATTCTTGAAAGACAAGTGGGGATTGGCATATCAGTTTGGAATATATAAAAACCACAGACATAAGGAGAGTTCACACTCACTTCCACAGACCTCTACAGGATGTTCAATAAAAAGGTTGAAGAAAAGTCAGGAGACTGAGGAGAACTCCTCTCAATGCCACAGGTACGCAAGAGGTGATTGGCTACTGCTGGAGAAAGACACAAGTCCCACTTGCTTCCCTTACCTTTCATTTCTCTGAATCAAATGCTTTAAGTCACTGGTGAAATGGCAGCAAATTATTTAGCTCCCAGGCCACTAGCAGAAATCTATTTCTTCAAGAGGAGAAGTAGACAGGGCATGGTGGCTCACGTCTGCAATCTCAGCACTTCAGGAGGCTGAGGTGGGTGGATGGCTTGATGTCAGGAGTTCAAGACCAGCCTGACCAATATGGTTAAACCCTGTCTCTACTAAAAATACAATAATTAGCTGAGCATGGTAGTGTGTGCCTGTAATCCCCACTTCTCGGGAGGGTGAGACAAAATAATTGCTTGAACCCAGGAGGCAGAGGTTGCAGTGAGCCGAGATTTTGCCACTGCACTCTAGCCTGGGTGACAGACAGAGATTGTGTCTAAAAAAAAAAAAAAAGAAAGAAAGAGAAAAAAGAAAGGAGAGGTAAAAGCAGAAACCTGTTCCTAAGAGAGAGGCAGGAATCTACCTTGTACTCAGGATCCTGTAAGGATACCAAGAAAATCCACCTTGGGCTCAGGATCTGAAAGGATATTATATTACCTAGGAAAGGGGGAGGAAACTCCCACACCAGATCAACCACAAAACAAATTAGAGTTTGACTGCCACACAAAAGAGAGGTAAGAACACTGAGAAAGCCCTACATTTGAGGGCCAAGTGCACAGGACTTATCTAAGGAAGAAGCTGCAGTAGGACAAAAGAAAATCATTCCATCCTCCACCATAAGCCCAGCATGGAGTAAGAAGCAACAGTAGTTTAGCAAGCATGTATAGAGAGTTCACCGCTGTAGTGCAGTTGTGAATGGACAAATAAAAGCTGAGGGGATGTGTTAGTCTGTTTGCATTGCTATAAAGAAATACCTGACGTTGGATAATTTATATAGAAAAGAGGTATATTTGGCTCACAATTCTGCAGGCTCTGCAAGAAGCATGGCACCAGCATCTGCTTCTGGTGAGGGCCTCAGAAAGCTTCCATTCCTAGAAGAAGACCAAGAGGGAACAGCTGTGTCACATGATGAGAGAGGAAGGAAGACATATGCCATGCTCTTTTCAACAATTAGCTCCTGCATGAACTCATAGGATGAGAACTCACTCATTACCATGAGGATGGCAACAAGACATTCATAAGGGATTTACCTCCATGACCCTAACGCCCTCTATTAGGCCCCACCTCCAACATTGGGGAACACATTTCAACATGAGATTTAGAGCAGACAAAACACCTAAACCGTATCAGGGGGGTAATGGAAATACTGAGAAAAACCCACTCACACCCAGTCCCATCCTAAGCACAAGGTAACAGCAACCAATATCTGGAGGAATTTAAAGTTCATGCCACACTTAAGATAAAAACATCAACAACAAAACCCAAATTCCATTCAATTTCTGACTACATTGATTCAACCCCTAACACTAATGGCCTGACAAAATAAGATATGTACTCATTGCCAGGCTAAATACTATTTACTTCTGTATCTAATGTTCTTCTATAAATGATGTCCAGCATTCAATCAAAAATTATAATAAACACCAAAAAAGTAAGTTTAAGAAACGTTGTCAGAGCTAACGTAATCAAAAGAACCAGATTCAGTGATAAACTATTTGTTGGAATTTTTAAACAAGAATTTAAAACTAAATACTAATATATTAAAGGCAAAAGGAGTATGATGATAGAAATTTGGACATATGTAAATAAATTAAGAGTGTCAGAAATGGTAAAGATTAAGGTAAACATAAAATATACTATTTTCACATTTCTAATTGCTTTAAAAGATAACTCATAAGTTCAAGTTCTCAGTAATTTGGAGAAAGCACACTCTATACTCTCTCCCACTGAATGTAGTTAAAAAACCTTGGTTAAGTGTGTGAGTTTCTATTCAAGGACTCTGAAAAGTAGATAGTAGCAGGAAGACTGGAGCAGTAGACCATAATTTAAAGTATTACCAATCCAGCAATGAGTTTACCATTTTGTACCTCCTCTGCTATCCTCCAGCTTAGACTTAATGCAGCCCAAAACCTGCAAGTGGGAATTGGCATGAACAGAGATAGTTTTAGGAAAAACCCTCTAATTATCACTCAAGAAGCAGGGAAGTAACTTTCAAATGCTCAAAATGGGGAAAATTAACATTTTAAAAATGTCTCCATTTTCTCACACTCTAGTCCCCAAGCAATACTGTATCAGTGGCAGCAGCAGCAACAGAAGCAGAAACAGGGGCTGGTAGGGGCCAAAAACCCCAAGAGAGTGGGACTATGCTTTCAAATGAGAGGACCTGTGGTCCAGAAAAGGCAGACTGAACCTGCATTGCATTTCTTCCTCTGTCCTCCCACAAGCTGGTGCCAAATGTGGGCATAGTCATGGGAAATGCACAGCAGTGTGGGGGTAAAGACTGCCTTAGCTATTGAGCCAGAGGACCAAAAAAGGGAGACACAGGGAACCAAAAGTACCTGTAAGATTATAGAAAGCAAGAGAGTATATCAGGATAGAAAACCCATAACATTGTTTATGAAATCATGCTCATGTGTGAATTAGACCCTGAAAAGCACAATGTAAACTTTGAAAGCTGAGTGAGAAGGTAGTCTGCATTCAAGTCCCAGATGGAACACTTGGTGGTACACACATGGGACCAATAACAATCACACTTCAAAAACTTTGAAAGTGGAACTAACATTGAAATCACAACCCACAGAAGGATGGTTAAAACTTGAGACCTGAACCTGACAGAGGTGACTGCTTGCAAGAGCCAAAATATCAAGATTTTCCATTAGATTTAAACAAAACCCAGACTCTTGTGATATGATATTTTAAATGTTCAAGATGAAATCCATAACTACTCGGTATATAAAGAACCAAGAAAAGGTAAACTTGCATAGGAAAAAATAATCCACAAACATCAATGACCAAATGACAGACATTGGAATTATCAGACAAAGCAGCTATTAAAAATTGTTTGTTTAAAGAAGCTGTTATAAAAATGTCTCAAAAAGTAAGGATGAATGAATGAAAAGTATAAACCTCAGCAAAAAAAGATACAAGAACATAATGTAATTTTTTGAACTGAGAAATACAATTAAAAAACATAATAAAAGGGCTCAGTAGCAGAATGGAGATGACAGAGAAAGAGTCAGGAGAACTCGAAGACAGACCAATAGACAATAGACATGATCCACTATGAAAAACAAAGGGAAAAAATTAAATTAAAAAACAGATCCTCAGACACACAGAGACAACCAAAAGGTCTAACAGTTAAGTCATTGAAGCTCGAGAGGAAGAAGGGTGCTTAAAAATTATTTGGATAGGCCAGGCACGGTAGCTCACACCTGTAATCCCAGCACTTTGGGAGCCCAAGGCAGGCGGATCATGAGATCAGGAGTTCGAGACCAGCTTGGCCAACATGGTGAAACCCTGTCTCTACTAAAAATACAAAAATTAGCCAGGCGTGGTGGCATGTGCCTGTAATCCCAGCTACTTGGGAGGCTGAGGCAGGAGAATCACTTGAACCCAGGAGGTGGAGGCTGCAGTGAGCCGAGAACACGCCATTGCACTCCAGCCTGGGTGACAGAGTGAGACTCCATCTCAAAACAAAAAATTATTTGAATAAATTATGGATGAAAATTCCCCAAAGTTGGTGCAAAACATAAACCTATAACTTCAAGAAGCTCAATGAACCCCCCACCCCAAAAGATAAGCCTAAAGAAATCCATGCTCATCATAATCAAATTGCCAAAAACTAAAAACAAAGAAAAAACCTTAAAAGCAGGCAGAAAGAAATAGCACATCACTTTTAGGGAATAATGATGTGAATGACTAGATTTCTTGTAAATAACCGTGGAGATCAGCATTTCAAAGGACTGAAAGAAAATAACTGTCAACCCAAAATTCTATATTCAGCATAAATATTCTTCAGAAATAAAGGTGAAATAAAGACATTTTCAGATGAAGAAAAATGAAGAGAATCTGTTGTCAGCAGACCTGTCATAAAAGAACTGCTAAAAAAAAGTTCTTTGAGGAGAAGAGAAATGATACTTGGTAAATCAGGAATGAAGAAAGTACAACAGATATAACAAGTATCCGGGTAAACATAATAGAACAATCTTCTCTTCTTGAATCCTTTAAAATATTTTTGATGGTTAACTATTCTTTAAACATTAGGTGGAATTCTGCAGCAAAACTCTCTGAGCCTAGAGATTTATTTTTATGGAGTTTTGAAATTAGGAATTCAGTTTTCTTAGGAGTTATAGGGCTATTTGAATTATTCATTTCATATCAAGTGAGTTGTAGTAGTTTTTGCTTTTTGAGGAATTGGTTTCTTTTATCTCAGTTGTCAAATTTATGTGTGTACAGTTTTTCATAGTTTCCTTTATTATCCTTTTGCTGTCTGCAGGATCTGTAGCATTATCTCCTGTTTCATTCCTGATATTTTTAATTTGTGTCTTCTGGCTTTCTTGTTTTTATTTTACAGACTTGTTACAAGTTTTTTTCCCCAATATTATTAATCTTTTCAAAGAGTCACCTCTTTACTTTGAAACAATGTTCTTCTCTATTGATGTTATAGTTTCAATTTCATTGATTTTTGCTGCTTATCTTTAAGATTTTCTTCCTTCTGCTTGCATTGGATTTATCTTGTTCTTGTTTTTCTAGGCTTTTGAAGTTAGAGCTTAGATTATTAATTTAAGACTTTTATGCTTTTCTATTGTATGTGTTTAGTGCTACAAAGTTCCCTCTCAGCACTAATTTAGCTGTGTCTCATGAAATTTGATATGTTTTATTTTTATTTTAATTCCATTCAATGTATTTTTTATTTCCTTCAGTCTTCTATTTGATCTGTAGATTTGTTAGAGGAATGTTGTTTAGTTTTCAAGTGTTTGGAATTTTTCTGTTATTTTTCTGTTAGTAGTGTCTAATTTGATTTCATTGTGGGTGCAGAATACACTCTATATGATTTCAATTTTTTAAAATTGGTTGAGGTTTATTATGTGGCCCAAGATATGGCCTCTCTTGGTAGATGTTCTGTGGGTACTTGAAAAGAATGTTTATTCTGCCATTATTGGGTGGAGTGTTCTACAAATTTTGATTAAATCCTGTTGATTCATTGATTATATTGTTTATTTTATATGGCCTTGCTGATTTTCTGTCTAGTTTTTCCATCAAATATTGAGAGAGTGTTGTTGAATTCCCCAACTATAGTAGTGGATTTGTCTATTTCTCCTTTTTATTTTTTTATTTTTTTGCTTTGCATATTTTACCACTCCGTTGTTTCATGCATATGCATTTAGGACTACCATGACTTCTTAGTGGATCAACCCACTGGTCATTGTATAATGTTTCTTTCTTTCCTTCATAAATATATATTTTTTGCCTCTGAAGTCCACTTTATCTGATATCAATAAAGGCACTCCTGATGTCTTTTTATCCCTCCTTTCATTTACAACGTGCTGCTATTGTTATATTTGAAGTGAGTTTCTTATACACAGTACATGGTTGGATCATGATTCTAATCCATAATGGCAATCTCTGTTCTTAATCAGTATATTCAGACCATTTACATTTAATGTAACTATTACTTTGTTAAGACCCATCAATTTATTTTTTGTTTTCTGTTTATCTTCTATATTTTTCTTCTCCATTTTCTTGTTCCTGTATTCTTGTGGGCTACTTGAACAATTTTCAGAACTCCATTTTGATTTATCTAGTGTGTTTGAGTTTTTCTATTTGCAGTTATCTTCAAGTAGTTTAAAATACTTTCACTATATATATCATTACACATGCATAACGTATTGCAGTTTACTGGTGTCATCATCTAACCACTTGGAGTGAAGTGTAAAACCTTACTTCTATTTACATCCTTTCACTTTGTCACTTACAATATAATTTTCTTGTATAGTTCATCTATGTACAATTAGAATCGTATAAGACTATTATAATTTTCACTTCAACTGTAAAGTATAATTTAGAAAACTCAACAGGAAAAGAACAATCTATTTTATTTACCCATATTCTTACTTACTGTGTTCTTTCTTTCTTCCTGATGCTGCAAGCTTCGTTTTTAATCATTTTATTTTTTTAAAGAACTGTCTTTAGTCTTTCTTTTAAGATAGGTCTGCTGGTGACAAATTCTTTTAGTTTTCCTTCATTTGAAAAGTTTTGATTGCCCCTTCATTCCTGAAGGATATTTTCAGTGGGTATAGGATTATGTGTTGACAGTTTTTTAGTTTCAGCACTTGGGAACATTGTGCCAGTGTTTTCTAGACTTCATGTTTCTTTTCTTTTTTTTTTTTTTTTTAAATGAGAAATCGTCTCCATTCCAATTGTTGTGTTTTTTTTTTTCTCTATAGGAAAGGTGTTATTTTTTCTCTCACTGCTTTGAAGATTTTTTCTTTACCTTTATTTTGCAAAAGTTTAATTATGATATATGTCTTAGCACGGATTTATTTGAGTTTATTCTTTCCAGGTTTGTTTAGCTTCTTAAATCTGTAGGTTAATGTCTGACAAATTTGGGAAGTTTTCAGCTATTATTCTTTAAGTACTTTTTCACCTCTACCTTCTTTCTTCTCTCCTCTAGGACTCTTATTAATGTTACATATTTTATCTTAGTCCTACAGGTCTTTGAGGCTCTATTCCTTTTTCAATCTATTTTCTCTTTTGTTCACACTGGGTAATTTTTATTACTCGATCTTTCAGTTCACTGATTCTTTCCTCTGTCCCCTCCATTTTGCTGTTTAATCCATACACTGGGATGGTTATTTCAGTTATTGTGTTTTTCAGTTCTAAAATGTATAATTTTTTCTTCTTTACATTCTCTATTTTTTTTTCAAGAATTTCTATTTCTTTTCTGAGGCTTTCCACTTTTCACTTTTTGGAAGCATGTTTGTAATTGCTTCTTGAAGTATTTTTTATGATGGATACCTTTACATAGTTGTAAATAATTCTAACAGCTATGTTATCTTGTTGTTGGTGTCTCCAGATTGCCTTTTCTCATTCGGTTTGAGATTTTCTTTTTTTTTTTTTGTATGCCATATAATTTTTGAGGGAAACCTGGGGAATTCTGTATTATGTTATGAAATTCCAAATCTCATTATTTAAAAGCTCTGCTTTAGCCAGCTGTATCTGACATTACTCTGGGAGGGGAAGGGTGATAGAGCCTTATTACTGACAAAAGGGGTTAGACATCCAGATCTCCCACTTGGCCTCTGTTGATACTTAAGAGAAGGCACCCTTTACTGTGAGAGGTGGGAGAGTTCTGGATCCCCATTAGGCTTCAGTTGATACCTCTCTGGCTGGGAGGGGTAGGAGTGCTTTGTTTTTGCTCCCTACATGACCACCACGGACACCTTGAGGTAGAAGAATGGCCTCATTATCACTGAGAGGTGCCAAAAGTCCTGACTTTTCACTAGGCCCTCTCTAACACCACCCCAGTAGAGAACTGGAGGAACACTCCATTAAAGCCAGTTGGGAATAGAAGTCCAGGCTTCCCACTTGATCTCCACTGACACCAGAAGCAGAGGATCTCACTACCAGCTGGTGAGGATGAAAGTAACTCCTTACCTGGTCTTCTCTGACACAATCCTGGTGACAGTTTGGGTCTATCTGTTACAAGCTACAAAGGTGGATGTCTAGCCTACCCACACTTTATTTGCTTATATGAATGGTTGTAGGACAATTGCTTTTTCTGTTCTGTTTGGCTGGAGTATAACAGTTACTGTCTAAAAGTTTCTGTCCTGCTATACTTCCCCTTTCCTAGTCCTTTGGTTAGAGAGGCAATGCTTTTACTGGAACACTTTTATTTTTTCTGTATCCATTAGAGTTTCTGAGTTGGTGATTTCTCTAGCTCCAAGTCTGGGATATATGAGACAAAGAGAAAACCCTGGGAGCTCAGTACCATGTCCTATCTTTTCCAAAATCTTTTTATGTTTGTTTTGTATATAAGTTCCAGGGTTTTAGTTGTACTTAGCAGGGGAAACAGGATAAAGCATATCTGCTTCATCGTCTAAGAAATAAAAGTCTTCTGCAAATGTTTAAGAATTGAAATATTCAAAGTATGTTCTCAGGTCACAAAAGAATAAAGCTAGAAATATATCTTAAAAACATATCCAGAATATACACAAACATTTGAAAATCAAGAAATATACTTCTAAATAAATCATGACACAATAGAGACAGCACAAGGAAAATTAAAATATTTTCAGTTTAATACAATTAAAAGCATAACATATCAAAATTTGTTAAAGGCAGCTAAAGCAGTGCTGAGAGAGAAATTTACAGCACTCAAATGCATACATTAAAAAAAAGAAAAAGTCACAAGTCAATAATCTAAGTGCACACCCCCAAAATCTAGAAAGAGTAGAGGAAACTAAACTCAAAATACCAAAATAAATGAGATAATAAAAGTAAGAAAATTAATAAATAGTTTAATTTGGGTTTAACCCATTTAACCCAGGAATGTAAAGCTGGTTCAAACTTTGAAGACCATAGAATACTGATCAGAAACTTTGAGGTCCTAGTGTACTTCCTAGTTTCCCTAAAATCATCACCATAGGCAGCTTTCTACTCTGCTGAGGCAGGCTGGCTACCTTTTTTTTTTTTTTTTCAAATACAATCTTCTCCTCAGGCACTTTCATTGGTAAGCATTGTTGCTAATTGAAAAAAAAAAGAAGGAGCAAATCTTTCCTTTATTTCCAAGAAATAGGAGAGTTTATGAAGATGTGCGGTGTAGTAGATGATCAGAAAGGATAGATAGAGTTCCTGCTGAGCCCTATGTAATGGACCAGCCTATGAGGGTGGTGAAAAAAATGTGTTTTTGAGTGTTCCAAGATGGCCAAATAGGAACAGCTCTAGTCTACAACTCCCAGCATGAGCGACGCAGAAGATGGGTGATTTCTGCATTTCCAACTGAGGTACTGGGTTCATCTCACTGGGGTTCATAGGACAGTAGGGGCAGGACAGTGGGTGAAGCCCACTGAGTGTGAGCTGAAGCATGGTGAGGCATTGCCTCACCCCAGAAGGGCAAGGGGTCAGGGAATTCCCTTTCCTAGCCAAGGGAAGGGGTGACAGATGGCACCTGGAAAATCAGATCACTCCCACCCTAATACTGCACTTTTCCAATGGTCTTAGCAAATGGCAGACCAGGAGATTATATCCCATGCCTGGCTCGGAGGCTCCCAAGCCCAAGAAGCCTCGCTCATTGCTAGCACAGCAGTCTGAGATTGAACTGCAAGGTGGCAGCAAGGCTGGGGGAGGGATGCCCACCATTGCTGAGGCTTGAGTGCATAAACAAAGATGCCAGGAAGCTCAAACTGGGTGGAGCCCACCCTCAAGGAGGCCTGCCTGCCTCTGTAGACTCCACCTCTGGGGACAGGGCATAGCTGAACAAAAGGCAGCAGAAACCTCCGCAGACTTAAATGTCCCTGTCTGACAGCTTTGGAGAGAGTATTGGTTCTCCCAGCATGCAGCTTGAGATCTGAGAATGGACAGACTGCCTCCTCAAGTGGGTCCCTGATCCCTGAGTAGCCTAACTGGGAGGCACCCCCAGTAGGGGCAGACTGACACCTCACAAGGCCAGGTACCCCTCTGAGACAAAGCTTCCAGAGGAATGATCAGGCAGCAACATTTGCTGTTCAGCAATATTCACTGTTCTGCAGCCTCCACTGCTGATACCAGGCAAACAGGGTCTGGAATGGACTTCCAGCAAACTCCAACAGACCTGTAGCTGAGGGTCCTGTTAGTAGAAAAACTAACAAACAAAAAGGACATCCACACCAAAACCCCATCTGTACATCACCATCATCAAAGACCAAGGGTAGATTAAACCACAAATATGGGGACAAAACAGGGCAGAAAAGCTGAAAATTCTAAAAATCAGAGTGCCTCTCCCCCTCCAAAGGAACACAGCTCCTCCCCAGCAATGGAACAAAGCTGGACAGAGAATGACTTTGACGAGCTGAGAGAAGAAGGCTTCAGATGATCAAACTTCTCCGAGCTAAAGGAGGAAGCTTGAATCCAATGCAAAGAAGCTAAAAACCTTGAAAAAAGATTAGATGAATGGCTAACTAGAATAACCAGTGTAGAGAAGTCCTTAAATGACCTGATGGAGCTGAAAACCATGGCATGAGATCTACATGATGAATGCACAAGCTTCAGTAGCTGATTCGATCAACTGGAAGAAAGGGTATCAGTGATTTAAGATCAAATGAATGAAATGAAGCAAGAAGAGAAGTTTAGAGAAAAAAGAATAAAAAGTAATGAACAAAGCATCCAAGAAATTTGGGACTATGTGAAAAGACCAAATCTACGTCTGATTGGTGTACCTGAAAGTGACAGGGAGAATGGAACAAAGTGAGAAAACATTCTGCGAGATATGATCCAGGAGAACTTCCCCAACCTAGGAAGGCAGGTCAACATTCAGATTCAGGAAATACAGAGACCACCACAAAGATACTCCTTGAGAAGAGCAACTCCAAGACACATAATTGTCAGATTCACCAAAGTTGAAATGAAGGAAAAAATGTTAAGGGCAGCCAGAGAGAAAGGTCAGTTTACCCACAAAGGGAAGCCCATCAGACTAACAGCGGATCTCTCGGCAGAAACTCTACAAGCCAGAAGAGAATGGGGGACAATATTCAATATTCTTAAAGAAAAGAATTTTCAAACCAGAATCTCATATCCAGCCAAACTAAGCTTCATAAGTGAAGGAGAAATAAAATCCTTTACAGATAAGCAAATGCTGAGAAATTTTGTCACAACCAGGCCTGCCCTAAAAGAGTTTCTGAAGGAAGCACTAAACATGTAAAAGGAACAACCGGTACCAGCCACTGCAAAACATGCCAAATTGTAAAGACCATCGAGGCTAGGAAGAAACTGCATCAACTAAGAGCAAAATAACCAGCTAATATCATAACGACAGGATCAAATTCACACATAACAATATTAACTTTAAATGTAAATGGGCTAAATGCTCCAATTAAAAGACACAGACTGGCAAACTGGATAAAGAATCAAGACTTATCAGTGTGCTGTATTGAGGAGACCCATCTCACGTGCAGAGACACATATAGGTTCAAAATAAAGGGATGGAGGAAGATCTACCAAGCAAATGGAAAACAAAAAAAGCAGGGGTGGCAATCCTAGTCTCTGATAAAACAGACTTTAAACCAACAAAGATCAAAAGAGACAAAGAAGGCCATTACATCATGGTAAAGGGATCAATTCAACAAGAAGAGCTAACTATCTTAACAATATATGCACCCAATACAGGAGCACCCAGATTCATAAAGCAAGTCCTTAGAGACCTACAAAGATACTTAAATTCCCACACAATAATAATGGGAGACTTCAACACCCCACTGTCAACATTAGACAGATCAACAAGACAGAAAGTTAACAAGGATATCCAGAAATTGAACTCAGCTCTGCACCAAGCAGACCTAATAGACATCTACAGAAGTCTCCACCCCAAATCAACAGAATATACATTTTTTTCAGCACCACACCACACCTATTCCAAAATTGACCACATAGTTGGAAGTAAAGTTCTCCTCAGCAAATGTAAAAGAACAGAAATTATAACAAACTGTCTCTCAGACCACAGTGCAATCAAACTAGAACTCAGGATTAAGAAACTCACTCAAAACCACTCAACTACATGAAACTGAACAACCTGCTCCTGAATGACTACTGGATACATAACAAAATGAAGGCAGAAATAAAGATGTTCTTTGAAACCAATGAGAACAAAGACACAACATACCAGAATCTCTGGGACACATTTAAAGCAGTGTGTAGAGGGAAATTTATAGCACTAAATGCCCACAAGAGAAAGCAAGAAAGATCTAAAATTGACACCCTAACATCACAATTAAAAGAACTAGAGAAGCAAGAGCAAACACATTCAAAAGCTAGCAGAAGGCAAGAAATAACTAAAATCAGAGCAGAATGAAGGAAATAGAGACACAAAAAACCCTTAAAAAAAAATCAATGAATCCAGGATCTGGTTTTTTGAAAAGATCAACAAAATTGATAGACCACTAGCAAGAGAAATAAAGAAGAAAAGAGAGAAGAATCCAATAGATGCAAAAAAAATGAAAAAGGGGATATCACCACTATCCCACAGAAATACAAACTACCATCAGAGAATGCTATAAACACCACTATGCAAATAAACTAGAAAATCTAGAAGAAATGAATAAATTTCTGGACACATAAACCCTCCCAAGACTAAACCAGGAAGAAGTTGAATCCCTGAATAGACCAATAATAGGCTCTGAAATTGAAGCAATAATTAATAGCCTACCAATCAAAAAAAGTCCAGGACCAGATGGATTCACAGCTGAATTCTACCAGAGGTACAAAGAGGAGCTGGTACCATTCCTTCTGAAACTATTCCAACCAATAGAAAAAGAGGGAATCCTCCCTAACTCATTTTATGAGGCCAGCATCATCCTGATACAAAAGTCTGGCAGAGACACAACAAAAAAAGAGAATTTTAGACCAATATCCCTGATGAACATCAGTGCAAAAATCCTTAATAAGATACTCGCAAACCGAATCCAGCAGCACATCAAAAAGCTTATCCACCATGATCAAGTGGGTTTCATCCCTGGGATGCAAGGCTTGTTCAACATACGCAAATCAATAAACGTAACATATAAACAGAACCAATGACAAAACCACATGATTATCTCAATAGATGCAGAAAAGGCTTTTGACAAAATTCAACAGCCCTTCATGCTAAAAACCCTCAATAAATTAAGTATTGATAGGATGTATCTCAAAATAATAAGAGCTATTTATGACAAACCCACAGCCAATATCATACTGAATGGGCAAAAACTGGAAGCATTCCCTTTGAAAATGGGCACAAGACAGGGATGCCCTCTCTCACCACTCCTATTCAACATAGTGTTGGAAGTTCTGGCCAGGGCAATCAGGCAGGAGAAAGAAATAAAGGGTATTCAATTAGGAAAAGAGGAAGTCAAATTGTCCCTGTTTGCAGATGACATGATTGTATATTTGGAAAACCCCATCATCTCAGCCCAAAATCTCCTTAAGCTGATAAGCAACTTCAGCAAAGTCTCAGGATAGAAAATCAATGTGCAAAAATCACAAGCATTCTTATACACCAATAACAGACAAACAGAGAGCCAAATCATGAGTGAACTCCCATTCACAATTGCTTCAAAGAGAATAAAATACCTAGGAATGCAACTTACAAGGGATGTGAAGGACCTCTTCAAGGAGAACTACAAAGCACTGCTCAATGAAATAAAAGAGGATACAAACAAATGGAAGAACATTCCATGCTCATGGATAGCAAGAATCAATATCATGAAAATGGCCATACTGCCCAAGGTAGTTTATAGATTCAATGCCATCCCCATCAAGCTACCAATGACTTTCTTCACAGAATTGGAAAAAACTACTTTAAAGTTCATATGGAACCAAAAAAGAGCCCACATTGGCAAGACAATCCTAAGCCAAAAGAACAAAGCTGGAGGCATCATACTACCTGACTTCAAACTATACTACAAAGCTACAGTAACCAAAACAGGATGGTACTGGTACCAAAACAGAGATATAGACCAATGGAACAGAACAGCCCTCAGAAATAATACCACACATCTACAACCATCTGATCTTTGACAAACCTGACAAAAACAAGAAATGGGGAAAGGATTCCCTATTTAATAAATGGTGCTGGGAAAACTGGCTAGCCATATGTAGAAAGCTGAAACTGGATCCCTTCCTTACACCTTATACAAAAATTAATTCAAGATGGATTGAAGACTTAAATGTTAGACCTAAAACCATAAAAACCCTACAGGAAAACCTAGGCAATACCATTCAGGACATAGGCATGGGCAAGGACTTCATGTCAAAAACACCAAAAGCAATGGCAACAAAAGCCAAAATTGACAAATGGGATCTAATTAAACTAAAGAGCTTCTGAACAGCAAAGGAAACTACCATCAGAGTGAACAGGCAACCCACAGAATGAGAGAAAATTTTTGCAATCTACTCATCTGACAAAGGGCTAATATCCAGAATCTACAATGAACTTAAACAAATTTACAAGAAAAAACCAAACAACCCCATCAACAAGTAGGCAAACGATATGAACAGACACTTCTCAAAAGAAGACATTTATTCAGCCAACAAACACATGAAAAAAATGCTCATCATCACTGGCCATCAGAGAAATGCAAATCAAAACCACAATGAGATACCATCTCACACCAGTTAGAATGGCCATCATTAAAAAGTCAGGAAACAACAGGTGCTGGAGAGGACGTGGAGAAATAGGAACACTTTTACACTGTTGGTGGGACTGTAAACTAGTTCAACCATTGTGGAATACAGTGTGGTGATTCCTCAGGGATCTAGAACTAGAAATACCATTTGACCCAGCCATCCCATTACTGGGTATATACCCAAAGGATTATAAATCATGCTGCTATAAAGACACATGCACATGTATGTTTATTGCGGCTCTATTCACAATAGCAAAGACTTGGAACCAACCCAAATGTCCAACAATGATAGACTGGATTAAGAAAATGTGGCACATATACACCATGGAATACTATGCAGCCATAAAAAAGGATGAGTTCATGTCCTTTTTAGGGACATAGATGAAGCTTGAAACCATCATTCTCAGCAAACTTTCGCAAGGACAAAAAACCAAACACCGCATGTTGTCACTCATAGTTGGGAATTGAACAATGAGAACACTTGGACACAGGAAGGGGAACACCACACACCGGGGCCTGTTGTGGAGTGGGGGGGAGGGGGAGGGATAGAATTAGGAGATATACCTAAGTAAATGACGAGTTAATGGGTGCAGCACACCAACATGGCACAGGTATACATATGCAACAAACCTGCACATTGTGCACATGTACCGTAGAACTTAGAGTATATTAAAAATATATATATATCAAAAAATAAATAAATAAATAAAACTTTTTTATCTATTTGCTTACTTGTTTTTCCTCATTTTTATACATGGATATATGTAGCTTGTCATAAAAATAATAATTATTTATATACATTACATTTTGTCTCCATCAGCTCTCTTGTATGGTTTAGAAGAAATGTGAGGTGAGATACATGCACCATCTTTCTAAATTTCTCTTCATCCTTCCTATCTTCATCTAAGTAGCTCTCTAGATAAATTTGGCCCCAAACTTATCACTAAACTAAGTTGAGATTTGCATAATTTCATTTGACCTTCATATTTTCCATACTCTAGAATCTCAGTTACATTTCCTGTTTCTCTGAAACACTTTAAGATCCCTTTATATTTTGACATTCATATGCAATTTTGCCTTTTTGAATTTCTTTTTTTTCCCTCGTTACATTTGGTGTGATAATGTGACACAGCACTAATTTCAACAGTAGTTTTAATCAAACAATAGTATAAATGCTCACATTTTCATCTGCATTTTAAAATATCACTAAGTATTCATATCATGTATATATATTTATTCAGATAGCGCTAAGGAATGTAATTTCTGTTTTACTTGTACAGTCTGCTTTGGAGAAAATAACTAATTTACATCTTGAAATTATTATTATGTTAAAATGTTCCTGAGCAGAAATCAGATCCTGAATCATCAACAAAGTCTTTTGCCTGATCCTTTTTCTAAAAGTCACCTATCCTCCCATCCCCTTTAAAGGATTGTAGAAATCATTACACACTAGTAAGTTGCTGACCCAGTACTCTAGTATGTGATGCTGAAATTGAGTAAAAAATCAAGTACTGATAACTGAGTTAATCATAACACATCTGCAGCATAGCATAGTGTTTAGGACAACAGGCACTAGCATCATACTGCTTGATTTCCAAATCCGGCCTTCGGGCCAGGGGTCGTTGGAAATGTTACTTAATCTCTCTCAGCCTCCATTTCTCCTCCTAGAAAATAGAGATAATGCCAGTACATTTTTCAGAGGAATGATATGAAGATAAGTTGAATCATTGCTTGCAATATATTAAGGACTCAATAAATATTATCAATTATTATTTAATGAACTGGTGGTTTGGGGTGGGGAGTTTTCAGGATACAGTTTAATAAACATTAGATTAAGAGGCCCTAATTAATCTAATGACAGCTACATGACTGACAAAATGCTCTGACATTTACTTACTGAGTACTGGATTCCACATATCAGTGCTAAATGCTATTGCATAGGCTGGGCATGGTGGCTCACGCCTGTAATCCCAGCACTTTGGGAGGCTGAGGTGAGCGGATCATCAGGTCAGGAGGTTGAGGCCAGCCTGACGAACATGGTGAAACCCCGTCTCTACTAAAAATATAAAAAAATTAGCTGGGCGTGGTGGCACACGCCTGTAATCCCAGCTACTCAGGAGGCTGAAGCAGGAGAATTGCTTGAACCCGGGAGGCAGAGGTTGCAGTGAGCCGAGATTGAGCCACTGTACTCCAGCCTGGGTGACAGAGCAAGACTCTGTCTCAAAAAAAAAAAAAAAAAGAATGCTATTGCATAATGTTATCTGGTTCAATGTAACCCCCCCCACATAATCCTATGGGATAAGTATTAGCCATGTCTATTTCATAAGCAGCATAGCATAGCAGTTAGGAACTCAGGCCCAGAATCAGACTTCCAGGATTTTAATTCTGGCTCTACCAGTTATTAGCCATGTAAGTTGGAGCAGGTCATTGAAATATTCAGAGCTTCAGTTCCTCCATCTATAAGGTGAGGAACACTTTAAGAAAAAGCCTACGTCATATGATAACTATGAAGATTAAATGAGCTACTGCATATTAAGCTCTTAGCACAATGCCTGGAACAGAAGTGATCAAAAACTCTTAGCTGTTATTATTGCTACTAGAATAGATGATAACAAGTATCTTGTCCTAGGCACAATGTTTCCTAATTTTCTATTTTATGTTTTTTGCATATTTCTGCTTATGATGGTAATTCAGTTATGTTTCCTTCATTTCAGTGAAGATTCTCATTGTTAAAATGTGTTGTGATCTCTGGCTGCTCTGTAAGGTCCTTGCTACTCAAAAAGACAATAATTTTTGGACATATTTAGGTAGTTTAAGTTAAAAGTTGAACAAAGAGCAGGAGGGGATTCTTCCCGGGCATCACATAACATGTCAGCATATATGCAAGACTGAAAGGGAGATACCAGTAATTGGCTCTGTCATTTACAGCAAGGGTATTTGCATGATTTGTGAACTATCTTGTCGTTTTTCTTTTTCTTTTTTTTTTCTTCGTTTTGTTTTGAGACAGTCTCACTCTGTCACCCAGACTGGAGTGCAGTGATGCAATCTCTGCTCACTGCAACCTCCACCTCCCAGGCTCAAGCCATCTTCCCACCACAGCCTCCTGAATAGTGAGTAGCTGGGACCACAGGCATGTGCCACCACACTCGGCTAATTTGTGTGTGTGTGTGTATTTTTGGTAGAGATGGGGTTTCACCATGTTGCCGAGGTTGGTTTCAAACTCCTGACCTCAGGTGATCCACCCACCTTGGCCTCCCAAAGTGCTGGGATTACAGGCATAAGCCACCACTCTCAGCCTGTGTTTTTCTAACAGTTATGAGTATAGAGCATATATGGTCCAATACTCTGGCTAACCTTACCAAAAAGTACAGTAAACTAGGAATGTGTTTTGTCCAACCCAGAGATGAGATGAACTTGATTCTTGGCAGTCCTCTGTGAAAAAATGGGAAGGTGACATGTAAATGGAAAAAGGCAAGCATCAAAATTCACATTCATGTGAAACCATTTTCATAATGTTAAACTATTTATTTATTTGTTTATTTATTTATTTATTGAGACAGAGTCTCACTCTGTCACTCAGGCTGGAGCGCAGTGGTGTGATCTCAGCTTACTGCAACCTCTGCGTCCCAGGTTCAAGTGATTCTCCTGCCTCAGCCTCCCGAGTAGCTGGGACTACAAGCATGTGCCACCGCTCCTGGCTAATTTTTTATTTTTAGTAGAGATGAGGTTTCACCATGATGGCCAGGCTGATCTTCAACTCCTGACCACAGGTGATCTGCCTGCCTTGGCCTCCCAAAGTGCTGGGATTACAGGTGTGAGCCACCACGCCCGTCATGAGAAAATCTTTCTATGGAGATAACCAAGGAGCTCCAAGCAAAGATCTCCTCTGAACAGCCCTGAATACCCCTGATAAGATATAGCCTCTAAATTTGATGGACAAAATTTTTTTAAATTTATTTTGATGAGAAAAAAAGATCATTTGAATCCTGAGATTTCACTTCAGTAGTAAAGTGGTACCAAACCAACGTGAGTTTTTGTTTTATGTAGGCTATATGATTGAACGATCTTTTAAAAAACTTTGAGGATTGGACAGGTGCAGGGACTCACACCTGTAATCCCAGCACTTTGGGAGGCCAAGGCAGGCATATCACTTGAGGTCAGGAGTTCGAGACCAGCCTGGCCAACATGGTGAAACCCCATCTCTACCAAAAATATAAAAAATTAGCCAGGTGTGGTGGCACATGCCTATAATCCCAGCTACTCGGGAGGCTGAGGCAGGAGAATCACTTGAACCCATGAGGCAGAGGTTGCAGTGAGCCGAGATCGTGCCACTGCACTCCAGCCTGGGTGACAGAATAAGACTCTGAAAAACAACAACAGAAACACACCTTTGAGGATCAAGATTCAGAAGTCAAAAAGGTCATGAGAGACAACTTAGCAAGAATACTAAATTTTGTGAAACATCCCAGGAAAACAGTATGAGAGAAAGTGGCTAAGCATAATGCCTCTTTACTTCATTCTAAACCTTGCACCATTTACATTGTATTTAAATTGTCCTTGGAGAAAGCTGTATAAAAGTTTCCACACTAAATAAAAATGCAAGATAATTAGTTTATATTTGTGTTTGAAGAAAGTTATTTGAAGCAACTTATACATCAAGAGTATAGCTTCAAATAAGTAATACTAAGTACTGTAAAGCACAAAGCACATTAACAAAAGTACTTTTATCATTACATCCTTGATCTAGGATCAGTTGTATGACAACACTACCTTACCAAGTTTTTGGTTCTGACAAATATAAAACCAGAGGGATTTCTTGTCAAGGTAGTGTACTAAGATATCAGTAAAAACAAACACAAACTTCTTGCTCCAAACACAAATAAATACTAGATAAAACATTACAAAATCATTTTAAAATGCATAACCAAGGTTAAAAATAAAAAGAATAAATCCCCGTGTGCCAAAAAAACAAGAAGAATCTCAAAGTCAGAATGGCAAATGGCTGTTGAAATAGAGCAGCTTATGGACATCTAAGGAATAGAGTTGCATCTGGGAGTCTGGATTTTAACATCTACTCAGGAATAGCAAATAAGGACTCAGGCCCATGTAGAAAACTAGAATTGAGCCCACTGCATAAAGCCACATGCCACAAAAAGTATCCCTTATATAAAACGGGTAATAGAAAAACTCTGCCTACTAGCCAAGGGAAGCAGCAAAGTATTTCATCATCTTCTTGGCACTGTGGATTATCATAATAATAATAATACAGAGAATTGACTACACATACAGGCCCCCAAATCTGAATCATCCACGATGTGAGTTTTCAATTCACAATACTTGCATGTTATAGAAACCTGAGGCCATATAATAATCATAAAAATAAGTCTGAAGAAAGCTAATTCTGTAGCGATCTCAAAAAGAGCCAAATTGACGTACAGGATTGGCTGTCTACAACGAAATGATCTAGGATGCCTACTGAAAATAACTCCTTTGAAGACTGGTTGACATTCAAAAATTTCAAGAAAAAAACATATGGTGAGAATTTGGACCCCCAGAACAATAAATAATTCAGAATTTAAAATGTACTTAGTTTAGCATCTTTTGAAGTCAACTGAAAGAATAAAAGATAAAGGAAGGAATAAACACTATCATAAGAATAAGTAGGTTTTGAAAATATATAAATAAGAATGCGCATTGAAAAATGTAATTATTGAAATTAAAACTCAACGTATTAGTTAAACAATATATTAGAGATTGCTGAAGAGAGTTAAATGAACTGGAAGATAAATCTGAGGGCATCACTGAAAACGCAGCAAAAAGAGATAGAGAGATAGAAAATATGAAAGAGGTTAAGAGACATGAAACATAGATTCAGAAGAGTCAACACAAGGCAATCAGGAGTTTTAGAAGGTTACAATATAAATGCAATCTTTAAGGTAATAACTGCCAGAAATTTTTCAGAATTAAAAAAATCTAGCATCCCCAGATTCAAGTAGCATCTTGAATCTTTAGGAGGATAAGTTACAGCAAACAACACCTAGACACACTGTGGTGAAATTTCAGAACAAATAGCAGCCAGAAAGAAAATAACGATTAACTGCAAAGGAAAGAAATGCATGTTGGCTGTAGATATTGCATTACCAATGAGATCTCAGAAAACAGTGAGATAATATATTCATAGTACTAAGAAAAAAATTAACAACCTAATAAGCTATATGCAGCTAAACTATCATCCTAAAGTGAACATAATATAAAAACTTTAATAGACATATAAATCCTGAATTTATTACTGACAAACTAACAGAATTACTAAATGATATGTCACCATGAAAATAAAATAGAAGCTAGAAGAAAAGTGTTAAATGCAAAAAGCACTGTAAATAAAGTGCTAAACACTTTGATAAATCTAAACATTATTTCCACTACTAGTACATAATACTTATAAAGCAATATGAGGCAGACACTGTCATAAACATTTTACAACAATCCTGTGAGACAGTTACCTATTTAATCCTATTTTATAAATGAGAAAACGGAGAGGTTAAGTAACTTGCTCATGGTCTCACAGCTAGTAAATGGCACAGTCTGACTACAGAGATTGTGCTCATAATAATTTTGCTCTATTGCCTCTTCAGTAAATGTCAACTATAAAAGTTTCCTAATAAAAGTGATCATTATAAGGTGAAATTAAACATCTAAACAATAGTAACATGGAAAATGGAAAGTGTGAACTCAGAATTAAAGCAGCTTAAAGTCATTGTGTTGTTTAGAAGGATTGAAATATTGACTAACTTTGGTTTGCGTTAAGTATAAAGAGTAAAAATTTAAGCATAATGACTAAAATAATAGAAATAAAATGTATAACAAACCAAGAGAGGGGGGGAAAGGAATAAAGAATCCTTGATTGTTCCAATAAGCAGGTAAAGAGAAAAAATGAATTAAATAAATAGCAGAGTAAAAAGAAAAGACAAACTGAAGAGGAGAAATACCTCAAGATACTTAAATGATAAATGTGAACAGGTTAAATGCAACTATTAAAAGAGAGATTTTCATACTCATTAAAAGTAGCGAGCCATCTGATACTTACAAGAGATACATCTAAAACATAATAATACACAAAGTAAAAAGATTGAAAAATATATACTACACAAATACTAAGAAAAGTTGATTTAATGATATTAGTATCAGATGAAATAGATTATAAAATGCAAAGGATTACTAGAAATAAGAAGACATTTAGTAACAACAAAAAGAAAAATCCACCAAGAATAATCACAGTGATGTACCTCTATGTACTTGACAACATAGCATCAATATATATAAAGCAAAACATTAACCAAACGACAAAATTTTATAAATCCACAATTAGAGTGGAAGACTTTTAATATACCTTACTAAGAAACTGATGGCTCAAGCAAACAAAGATTAGCAAACCTACGGAAGATTTGAATAACACTTGACAGGTACTCTCTGATAGACTCCCATGGAACTTTGAACTCAAATAATAGAGAATTCACATTCTTTTCAAATACATATGTAGGATGCCACAAAGGACTGATTTGAGTTTATTTTTGAGAGAAGGAGGCAGTGAAGTCTTTATTTCAGTTGGCCTTCGTGTATTTTTATTCTAATTCTCCCCAAACTTTTAAGAACAACGTGCTCCTTTGCACATTTTAAAGTTGACATGTTTTGTGATATGTGCAAAT
Organism: Nomascus leucogenys; assembly: GCF_006542625.1. Taxonomy (NCBI): domain Eukaryota; kingdom Metazoa; phylum Chordata; class Mammalia; order Primates; family Hylobatidae; genus Nomascus; species Nomascus leucogenys. Next base: position 124,807,892 of record NC_044406.1, read on the forward strand.
AGGTACAAGGAGTATTATTTTCCACACAGCGTAAAGAAAATAAAACTGCTAAACCATTCTTTATTGCTCACCATTGTCTACTTTAAATATACATAGTTCCTGTTTTTTCTCGACCTCATACAGCCATTCCATTCCCTCCCCCGGATTTTTATGCTTGAATATCTATAATTTATCCACATTAAAATGTGTACATAAATTAAAGTTAATTTTTTTATTAACATAAGGCTCTATGTGTTTTTTTTCTGGACTGGGCTGTCATTACAATGATCCATATTACACAATTTTTAAAAACAATATACATGTATTGAATATCTTGATGAAAAATTACTAAACCCAAAATTAAATTTTATTGCAAATGCATCTCTTAATGCATTGGTTGAAAATGGGTTTTTAATTAATTCATGTATCTCAGGGTGAATATTACTTTTTGCTAGAGATAGAGTTCAGTATCAATTCTATTCTTCTTTTAACATTTTTGTATTTGCCAGGACTAAGAAATTTGGTTTATATAAACAAGTACTAGAAAGAGTTTGGTATAACAATGTCACTCTATTCCTTGAACTCTTTCTGAGTTACATGCCAAAATCACTTAACATATTTCATCACAAATTATTTTTTGTACACTCTTGATGATAGTGTAAATTAATGCAGTCATTATGGAAAATAGCATAATATGTAGTATAGAGGTTTCTTTAAAGATTAAAAATAGTACTACCATATGATCCAGTAATCCCACTACTGCGTATATACCCAAAGGATTTAAAATCAGTAGATTGAGATACCCGCCCTCCCACATTCATTGCAGCATTATTCACAATAGGCAAGAAATAGAATCAACCTGTGTCCATCAGTGGATGAATGGATAAGGAAAATGTGGTACATATCCACAATGGAACAGTATTCAGCCTTAAGAAAGAAAGAAAGAGTGTCATTTTTGACAATATAGATGAACCTGAAGGACCACATATTAAGTGAAATAAGCCAAAGACAGAAAAATAAATACCACATGACCTTACTTAAATGTGGAGTGTAAAAAGTCAAACTCATAGAAATAGAGTAAAATGGTAGTTACCAGAGGCTAGAGGGTTGGCAGTGGGGAACTTAGGAGATGTTGGTCAAAGGACATAAAATTTCAGTTAGAGAGAAGGAGTAAGTCCAGAAGATGTATTGTATATCATAGTGGCTATAGTTGATGACAGCATATTGTGTATTTAAGAATATACAATTTAAACATTTTAAGTGTCTCACCACAAAAAATAATAAGTATGTAGGGTAATGCACATGTTAATTATCTCAAAGTATACATTTTCAAAACATCATGTTGTACACAATAAATATATATCTTTTTTTGTTCATTTTTGAGACAGTGTCTCACTCTGTTGCCCAGGCTGGAGTGCAGTGGCACCATCATGGCTCACTGCAGCTTCAACCTCTTTGGTTCAAGCGATCCTCCCACCTCTGCCTTCTGAGTAGCTGGGACTACAGGTGCGCACCACTATGCCCGGCTAATTTTTGTATTTTTTGTAGAGACGAGGTCTCACTATATTGCCCAGGCTGGTCTTGAACTCCTGGGCTCAAGCCATCCACCCATCTAAAGTGCTGGTATTACAGGCGTGAGCCACCACACCAAGCTTCAATAAATATATATCAATTTTGTCAATTAAAAATTAATTAATTAAAATTATTTTTATTGATCTGTTGGTGGGCAACTTTATTAAGTCATCCTGAAATCTTTTCTCAGGCAAATCAATTTCAGGAGAGAATGCATAACGAGGGGATATAGAAATAAACACAAAGTGCCTATGTAGTCCCATGAGTAAATTCACCCAAATTCAAAAATCACTGTTTTACTTCACCATCTTAAAACTTAAAGTTTCTGTAACATAATTTTTTAATTAAAAAAAATAAAAAAACCTGAGCAAAATGTCAACTTTTATTAATTTGGGATGTGGGCATACGGGTGTGTCAGTTCTAGTACGTTCTATACTTTTCTGTGTTTTAAAATGTCTCATTTAACATAATATAAGAATACCTTGGAGATACTGTGAGTTTGGTTTTAGACCACCAAAAAATTCACAAGTCACATGAATTTTTTGGTTTCCCAGTTCACATAAAAGCTATGTTTACACTATACTGTAGTCTATTAAGCGTGCAATAGTATTATGTATTTAAAAACAATGTACCTACCCTAATTTAAAAATACTTTATTCCTCAAAAATGCTAACAATCATCTGAGCCTTCAACAAGTCTTAATCATTTTGGTGGTTGAGGGTCTTTCCTCCATGTTGATGGCTGCTGACTGATCTGAGTTGGGTGGTTGCTGAAGGTTTGGGTGGCTGTGGCAATTTTTAAAAATAAGACAACAATGGCATTTGCCGCATTGATGGACTCTTCTTTTCATGAAAGATTTCTCTGTAGCATGTGCTGCTGTTTGATATCATTTTACCCACAGTAAATCTTTCAAAATTGGAGGCAATCCTCTCAAACCCTGCTGCAGCTTTATCAATTAAGTTGATATAATATTCTAAATCCTTTGTCGTCATTTCAACAATCTTAACAGCTCTTCACCAGTAGTAGATTCCATCTAAAGTAACCACTTTCTTCTCTCATCCATAAGAAATAAGGCCTTATCTGTTAAAGTGTTATAAGATTGCAGCAACTCAGTCACATCTTAAGGCTCCACTTCTAGTCCTCTTGCCATTTCCACCACATATTCAGTTATTTCCTTCATTGTAGTCTTGAACTCTCAAAGTCATTCATGAGGGTTGAAATCCACTTCTTTCAAACTCCTGTTAATGCTGATATTTTGACCTCTTCCCATGAATCACAAATGTTCTTAATGGCTATGGAATAGCCATCTGGAACGGTGAATTCTTTCCAGAAGGTTTTCAGTTTACTTTGCCCAGATTCATCCAAAGAATCTCTATGTCAGCTATAGCCTCATAAAACGATTTTCTTAAATAGTAAGACTTGAAACTAAAAATTACTCTTTGATCCGTAGGCTACAGAATTGTTGTGTTAAAAAGCATGAAAACAACATTCATCTCCTCGTACATCTCCATCAGAGTTCCTGGGTGACCAGCTGCATTGCCCACGAGCAGTAATATTTTGAAAGGAATCTTTTTTTTTCTGAGCAGTGTGTCTCAACAGTGGGTTTAAAATATTCAGTAAATTATGCTATTAACACCTGTGCTGTCATTCCTGCTTTGTTGTTCCATTTATAGAACACAGGCAGAGTACATTTAGCATAATTCTTAAGAGCCCTAGAATTTTAGGAATGGTAAGTTAGCATTGGCTTCAACTTAAAGTCACTAGCTGTATTAGCACCTAAGAGAGTCAGCTTGTCCTTTGAAACTTTGAAATCAGGTATTGACTTCTCTCTATTTATGAAAGTCCTAGGTGATATCTTCTAAGAGGCTGTTTCATCTACACTGAAAATCTATCGTTTAGTGTAGCCATCTTTGTTAATGCTCTGATCTAGATCTTCTGGATGAATTGACGCAGCTTCTACATCAGCACTTTCAGCTTTGTCTTGCAATGTGTTATGTAGAAAACTTCTTTCCTTAAACCTCATAAACCAACCTATGCTAACTTCAAGCTTTTCTTCTGAAACTTTCTCAGCTGTCTCATCCTTTATAGAATTGAAGATAATTTGGGCCTTGCTCTCAATTAGGCTTGGGCTTAAGGGAATGTTGTGGTTGCTTTAATCTTCTATCCATACCATTAATACTTTCTCCATATCATCAATAAGGCTATTTCACTTTCTTATCATTTGTGTGTTCACTGGGGTAGCACTTTAAATTTCCTTCAAGAACTTTTTCTTTGCATTTAAAACTTTGCTGACTCTTTGGTGCAACAGGCCTAGCTTTCTGCCAGTCTTGGCTTTCAACATACCCTCCTCACTAAGATTAATCATTTCTGGCTTTCTAAAGTGAGAATCATGCAACTCTTCCTTTCACTTGAACACCTAGAGGCCATTTTAGCATTATCAATTGGCCTAAATTCAATATTGTTGTGTCTCAGGGAATAGAGAAGCCTAAGGAGGAGGAGAGAGACAAAGGAACGGACTGTTGGTTGGTGAAGTCAGAACACACATAAGTTTTGTCATTTTATATCGGCACAGTTCATGGTACCCCAAAACAATTACAATAGTAACATCAAAGATCACTGATCACAGATCATTGTAACAGATATAATAATAATGAAAAAAATTGAATTATTTTGATATAACCAAAATGTAGTACAGACATGACGTGAACACATGCCATTGGAAAAAAATGGCATCAGAGACGTGCTCAAAGAAAAGTTTCCACAAACCTTCAATTTGTAAAACAAAACAAAAAAATGCAACATCTGCAAAGTGCAATAAAGTGAAGTGCAATAAAATGGGGGTATGCCTATAATTCATTCCAACTTGATAATGGTTAAAAGGTACAAATGAGAACATTTTGCTCAAGTCTTAGTACAAGCCCCACTCATTGTATAGCACATCTGTTTTTTTCTTTGTGACATTCTGTTGCTTTGATTTCTCAGATTTCACTGTAAATTTCAAAATGTATTATTTACAATAATCACAGGCAACCAAAGCAAAAATCCACTGAACTGTGTATAGAGAATGTGGAGGCTTTTTAAGTTTGGAAGCCCCAGAAATGGCTGATGTTCATTTATGTTTGCTAGCCTCCACCACTCCATATCCATCCACTCATACCTACACTCACACACTCTGAAAATACTCTTTGGGAAGGATCTTTGAGAACAAGACTATAGTCGAAGTTTGGTAACCAAGATATCTGGATTAGCATGTGTAAGGGTTGAGGCAGAGTGTAATATGACACTGAAACTACCTAGCCTGAAGGTGGTAGCATAAACAGTAAATGCTAAATTTGATCACACAGGTTAGACTACTAAAATATAGTCAAGTAAAGAAGTGTTCATTGAGTAGCTACAACCTCAAGACTGTATGAATATCACTGCAAAATCAGCCTATTCAGTGGGAAAATGCACAGACCTAGGAGTCTGAATGACTTGGGTTCAAATTCTGATTATCCTGACATACACTAGCTGAGTAAGCTCGAACACATTGCTTAATTTCTGCAAAGCTTAGTTTCATCACTTGTAAAATGGGGGTTATAGCATCTATGTGAGAAGTTTGTTGCAAGGATTAAATTAAATGAGATTATTTTATGTAATAGGTCCTGGTCAAGTCTAGCACAGAGTAAGCATTCATTCAAAACATGTTTCTTACACCTACGGTGAACTCATTTTCGACATAGGTGCCAAGAACATACACTAGGGAAAAGACAGTCTCGTCAATAAATGATGCTGGGAAAACCGGGCATCGATATGCAGAAGAACGAAACTAGGATCCTATTTCTTGCCATATACAAAAATCAAATCAAAATGGATTAAAGACTTACATCTAAGACCTCAAACTGTGAAACTACTACAAGAAAATATTGGTGAGATTCTCTAGGACATTGGTCTGGGCAAAGATTTCTTGAGTAATACCCAATAAGCACAGGCAACTAAAGCAAAAATGGATAAGTGAGATCACATCAAGTTAAAGAGTCTTCTGCACAGCAAAGAAAATTATCAACAAATTGAAGAGACAATCCACAGAATAGGAAACAATATGTGCAAACTACCCATCTGACAAGGGATTAATAACCAGAATATATAAGGAGCTCAAACAAATCTATAGAAAAAATCTAATAAATTAAAATGGGTGAAAGATCTGAATAGAATTTCTTAAAAGAAGATATACTAATGGCAAACAGACATATGAAAAGGTGCTCAACATCATTGATCATTAGAGAAATACAAATCCAAATTACAATGAGATATCATCTCACCCCAGTGAAAATGGCTTTTTTTTTTTTTTTTTTTTTTTTTTTTTGAGACGGAGTCTCGCTTTGTCGCCCAGGCTGGAGTGAAAATGGCTTTTATCCAAATGTCAGGCAATAACAAATGCTGGTGATGATGATGCAGAGTAAAGGGAACCCTTGTAACTGTTGATAGGAATGTAAATTAGTACAACTACTTTTGGGAACAGTTTTGAGGTTCCTCAAAAAAAACCTAAACATTGAACTATATGATTGAACTATACGATCCAGCCATTCCACTGCTGGGTATATACCCAAAAGAAAGGAAATCAGTATAACGAAGAGATATCTGTACTCCCTTGTTTGTTGCAGCACTGTTCACAGTAGCCAAGATTTGGAAGCAACCTGTGTCCATCAACAGACGAATGGATAAAGAAAATGCAGCACATATACGTAATGGAGTATTGATAACCCATTAAAAAGGATGAGATTCTGTCATTTGCTACAACATGGATGGAACTGAAGATCATTATGTTAAGCGAAATAAGCCAGGAACAGGAAGACAAAGATTGCAAGTTCTCACTTATTTGTGGACTCTAAAAATCAAAACAATTGACCTCATGAAGAGGCTTGGAAGGGTAGTGAGAGGGAGGTGGGAATGGTTAATGGATACAGAAAAATAGAAAGAATAAATAAGAGCTACTATTTGATACCACAGCATGTGACTATAGTCAATAATAATTGTACGTTTAAAAATAACTAAAAGAGTATAATTTGATTGTTTGTAACACAAAAGATACATGCTTAAGGGGATGGATACCCCATTCTCCATGATGTGATTATTATGCATTGCATGCCTATAACAAAACATTTCATGTACCCCATAAATATATACACCTACTATGTAGCCACAAAAAATAAACATAAAATAAAAACAAAACTAAAAAAGTTTATTTTATTTTGTCATTTTATAAAGACATTTTTTCATCATTTTAGGTATTGGAGGTAGAGAAGGTTACACAGATAAATTTTGCCATTGGGGAATTTACGAGTTCTGGGTGGATGGTCATATGCAAGCTTGGTATAGTGCACTGGTTAAAGAGCTCTGTTGTCCAACTCTCTGGGCACAATTTCTGTCTCTGCCACTTTTTAGATGTATAAACGTGGACTTTACCTTCTTGTCCTCCATCCTCAGCTGTAATAGTGTCCCTCGCGGGATTGTTACAAGAATTAAAAAGGAATAATCCATATAAGGCTTTAGCATTGTGCCTGGCACACATACTGAACATTCAGTTCAGTTATTTTACAGACACACACACACACACACACAACTTTATGCAAGACCTCAAACCGAACAAACCATGCCTACATGGCTTTCTATTATAGTTGTTTCTTTAAAAAAAAAATTGCTGAATGAGTGGTTTAATTGACAACTAAGTCAGACAATCTTTTTTGGTTTTGCTTCTCAAAGTTCTGCAGAGATCAGCAACATCAGTGTTACCTGGGAGCCTGTTAGAATTGTAGAATCTCAAGCCCCACCTCAGACCTACTGCATCAGAATCTGCACTTTAACAAGATGCTCAGGTGTTTCCTATGCCTATTATAGTTTGAGAGTTGCTAATCTACACCTCCACCTACACTCTAGTTCTTACCACTAATTGCCTCACAGGACTGTAGCAGACAGAATGTCTTCTAGTATTTCCATGAAACCTACCATTGTGACCTTTGTCCCTTCCAGAAGTTCTTGGTGTCCTCTTTGGTCTGTCCAGCCCTTCCAGTATAGAGACTGCAAGATTTATATCTGGTTCCCCTCCAGCATTAAGCAAGGAAGGCCCTTGGTGTTAGTGTGGTCTCCCCAGCTAGATTGTAGGCTCCTTGAAGGCAAGGACTATGATTTTATGTTTCATCTGTATCCTACCATTTCCCTCAGATATTCAGTGTAAATTATGTATCATAGTCTACCTTGGTGTCTTCATTATGATGATTTCAGCAGACCTTGGAGAGAGAGACTCTAACTGCTGTGGCTCAGGAGAGCATTTCAGAGGGGGAATAAGGAAGAGTAGTTGCTCTGTTCCTAGCACTGCTGATTCCAGTCCAGAAAGCTGTCTTCCAAAGTGAGTAATGGCCCTAACAAAGCTGAGTGTGTCCTTGATGATTTGCTTGTTAAACACATTGTCAGCAGGCCTGTTGGACCACCTGCCCTTGAGATCCAGAAATCCTCAGAATAACAAAAGCAGAGGCAGCCAGGACACCAGTGGCTGGCATAAGTAGAAAGACTGAATAATTTGGAGAAAAATGTCTCTTCTTATTCTCTTCAGGCCCTAATAAAGCAGAGTGACAGAAGTGGGGGTAAGGGAGCTCTGCTTGGTTGAACATTGTGCTAAGCACTTATATAAATTCTTACTTATTTTATCTAATTTGTTTCATTTAAATTTGATGTGATTTCTAACTTAGAGTTGGAAGAAACAAAGAACTTTTGTATACTCGTTCCTGAATTCACCGACTGTTTACATTTACCTTCATTTGTTTTGTGGTTCTATTATTCATTTTCATTCTCTCTTTGCATTATATATATATATATATATACACACACACACACACATACATATACATACAGCGATTCAGAAAAAGGATTATGTGTGTGTGTGTATATATATGTATTTGTGTACATGTATATGATTTCTTTTTCTGAACCATTGTAAGCTGGACACATTGTGCCACTCAACCCTTAAATGCTTCAATGTGTAGTTCTTAAGAACATTCTCTTTTTTTTATTGTGGCAAATATACATAACATAAAATGGGCTATTTTAGCTAGTTTAAGTGTCCAATTCAGAATGTGGTTTGTGACATTACCACTACCAATGTCTAGAACTTTTTCATCATCCAAAACTGAAACTCTGTACCCATTAAATAATAACTCCCCACTCTGCTCTCTACATAGTCTCTGGCGACCACCATTCTACTTTCCGTCTCTATGAATTTGACTACGCTAGGTCCTCATATATGTGACATCATACAGTATTTGTTTTTTGGGGACTGGCTTATTTCACTTAGCACAATGTATTCAAGGTTTATCCATGTTGTAGCATATGTCAGAATTTCCTTCCTTTTCAAGGCTGAATAATATCCATTGTGTGTATATACCACATTTGGTTTATTCATTTATTTGTCAATAGATACTTGAGTGGAATTGCTGGATCATATGGTAGTTTTTTTGTTTGTTTGTTTTTTGAGACGCAGCATCACTCCGTTGCCAGGCTGGAGTGCAGTGGCACGATCTCGGCTCACTGTAACCTCTGCCTCCCGGGTTCAAGCGATTCTCCTAGCTCAGCCTCCTGAGTAGCTGGGACTACAGGTGCCCGCCACCATGCCCAGCTAATTTTTGTATTTTTAGTAGAGATGGGGTTTCACCATGTCGGCCAGGGAGTTCAATCTCTTGACCTTGTGATCCGCCCACCTCGGCCTCCCAAAGTGCTGGGATTACAGGCATGAGCCACTGTACCTGGCCCTATTTTTAATTTTTTTGGGAAGCCACCATACTGTTTTCCGTAAGAGCTGCACCATTTTACATTCCCACCAGCAGTGTATAAGGACTCCAATCTGCCCACATCCCTGTCAACACTTCTTATTTTCTGTTATTTTGATAATAATCATCATAATGGGTATAAAGTGGTATCTCATTGTGGTTTTGTTATGTATTTCCCAAATGATAGTGATGTTTAACATATTTTTATGTGCTCATTGACAATTTATATATATTATTTAAATTATATATTTTCTTTAGATTTATAAATTTTATTTTATTTTTCCTAAGAGTTTTATCATTTTAACTCTTATGTTTAGGTCATTGATCCACTTTGAGCTAATTTTTGTACAGTTGTCCCTCAGTATCCACAGGGGATTTGTTCCAGGACCACTTGTAGATATCTAAATCCACAGATGCTCAAGTTCTTCTTTTTATTTTATTTTTTCTTTTCGAGACGGAGTCTCGCTCTGTCGCCCAGGTTGGAGTGCAGTGGTGCAATCTTGGCTCATTGCAAACTCCGCCTCCTGGGTTCACGTGCCATTCTCCTGCCTCAGCCTCCCGAGTAGCTGGACTACAGGCTCCCACCACCATGCCCAGCTAATTTTTTTGTATTTTTAGTGGAGACGGAGTTTCACCGTGTTAGCCAGGATGGTCTCGATCTCCTGACCTCGTGATCGGCCCGCCTCGGCCTCCCAAAGTGCTGGTATTACATGCATGAGCCACCACGCCCGGCCTCCAGTTCTTTACCTAAAATGGTATAGTATACCCCTGAGCCCACGGAATCCATGTACTGTACGTGCTGTAAGGTAAAGATTCAACTTCATTCTTTTGCTTGTGGATATACAGTTTTCTCAGGTTCTCACTTGTATGTGGGAGCTAAAAAGTTGATTTCACTCAAGTAGAGAGTAGAATGATGATTACCAGAGGCTGGGAAGGGAGCGCTAAAGAGAGGTTGGTTAATGGGTATAAACATACAGTTAGATAAAAGGAATAAGTTCTAGTGTTTAGCAGCAGAGTAGGGTAACTACAGTTAACAACAATTTATTGTATACTTCAAAATAGCTGGAGGAGAAGTTTCGAAATGTTCCCAACACAAAGACATGACCAATGTTTAAAGTAATTGATGCCCTAAATACCCTTATTTGATCATTACACCTTGTATATATGTATCAAAACATCAGACATACCTCATAAATATGCATGATTATTATGTATTAACAAAAGACTGTACTTTACCCATGGAATAGTCTTGGCATTTCTATCAAAATTCAATTGACTATAGATATGTGGGTTTATTTATGAACTCTTTTTATGATTTTACCACACTTTTTTTTATTACTGTAGCTTTTTAGTAAACTTTTAAAATGGCAAGTGTGACCCCTCCATCTTTGTTCTTTATTAAGATTGTTTTGCCTATTTGAGGTCTCTTTAAATTCCATATTAATTTTAGGATCAAAATTTCTATTTATGCACAAAAATATTACTGGGATTTTTTTCTTTGAGACAGAGTCCAGGCTGGAGTGCTGTGGCGTAATCATAGCTCACTGTAACCTCAAACTCCCGGCCTCAAGTAATCTCCTGTCTCAACCTTCTGAGTAGCTAGGACTACAGCTGTGTGCCACTACACTCAATTATTGGGATTTTGATAGAGATTGCATTTAACCTTTAGATCAATTTGGAGAGTTTTGCTGTCTTGACGATATTCTTTCAGTTCATGAATGCCAATGTCTTTTCATTTCTTTAATTCTTCTTTAATTTCTTTTAACAATGTTTGTAGTTTTTAGTGTACAAGTCTTGTACCACCTTGGTTAAATCTATTGTTAAGTATTTTTTTTATGCTATTATGAGTGAAATTATTTTCTTGAATTTCTTTATGGATTGTTCATTTTTAGTGCACAGAAATGCAACTGATCTTTTAATGATGATCTTGTATCCTGGAACTTTTCTTAATTTATTAGCACTAAATTTTTGTGGATGCTTTAGGATATGTAAGACCATGTTATCTGTATTAGTCCATTTTCACACTGCTATAAAGAAGTGCCCAAGACTGGGTAATTCATAAAGGAAAGAGGTTTAATTGACTCACAGTTCTGCATGGCTGGGGAGGCCTCAGGAAACTGACAATCATGGTGGAAGGGGAAGCCAGCACCTTCTTCACCAGGAGGCAGGAGACAGAAGAGTGAGGATCAAAGGGGGAAAAGCCCCATATAAAACCATCAGATCTCATGAGAACTTACTATCACGAGAACAGCATGAGGGAACCGCCGCCAAGATTCAATTACCTCCCACCAGGTCTCTCCCTAGACACATGAGGATTATGGGGATTACAATTCAAGATGAGATTTGGGTGGGGACACAGCCAAACCATATCATTATCTGAGAATAGAGATCATTTTACTTCTTCCCTTCCAGTTTGGATTCTTTTTTTCTTTTTCTTGTCTAATTGCTCTAACTAGAATTTCTAGTACAATACTGAATAACAGTGACAATAGAAAGCATCCTTGTATTGTTCTTGATCTCAGGTGGAGAGCTTTTAGTCTTCTACCATTGAGTGTGATGTTCATTGTGGGTTTCTCATAAATGTTCTTTATCACGTTGAAGAAGTTCTCTTCTATCCCTCCTAGTTTTGTTTTTATTATGAAAGGGCATTGAATTGTATCAAACGTTTTTCTGCATCAACTGAGCTAATCATGTGAGTTTTAAAATTTATTCTATTAACGTGGTTATTACATTGTGTAACGGACTGAATTGTGTGCCCCAAATCCACATAGTAAAGCCTTAACCTCCAATGTGAGTGCATTTGAATATAGGGCCCTTAAGGAGGTAATTATAGTTAAATGAGGTCATAAGGGTGGGGCCCTAATTCAATACTACTGGTATCTTTATTAGAAAAGGCAAATACTCTCGGAATGCCTGTGCACAGAAGAAAAGTCATGTGAGGACACAGCAAGAAGGTGGCCATCTGCAAGCCAAGGAGAGGGGCCTTACAAGAAACAAAAACCAACCCTGTCAATATCTTGTTCATGAACTTTAAGCCTTAAATTTATTTTGTTTAAGCCAACCAGTCCGTAGTATTCTCTTATGGTAGCCTTAGCTGACTAATAACCATTGATTAATTTATTTTTATAATGAAACTCTTGCATTCATTAGACAAATCTCAACTGTTCATGACGTATAATCTTTTTGATATGCTGCTAGATTTGGTTTCCTAGTATTTTGTTGAAGATTTTAGCATCTATATTCATAAGGGATATTGGTCTATAGTTTAGCTTTTTGAAGCATGTTTATAATGGCTAAGTTTTAGTTTCTGGAGAATAAATCTGTCATCTGGGCTCCCTCAGGGTAAATGTCTATTGACTGCTTTCCCCCTCCCTGTATGTGGGCCATATATTTTTGTTTCTTCAGTCATCTTAATTTTTGATTCTAAACTGAACCTTTATAATAATATAATATGGTAACTATGAAAATCAGATTCCTTCTCTCCAGAATTTATTGCTATTATTGTTTATTGGTGTTTTGCTTTTGTTCATATTTGTTTGTTTAGTGGCTTTCCTAGACCAGTTCTATAAAGTTACTATTATCTTTCATGGGCAGCAATTGAAGTCTCTGCTTCATCACCGTAGTGGTAAGCTAATAAGTCAACAAAGATTTTTCTTAAATATTGTGAACCAAATCAATAACTCTTCCACCCTTTGCTTAGAGCAAGCTTGTCCAACCCATGGCCTGTGTGCTGCATGCAGCCCAGGACAGTTTTGAATGTAGCCCAACACAAATTCATAAGCTTTCTTAAAACATTATGAGATATTTGTGTGTGTTTTTTTTTTCTTAGCTCATCAGCTATTGTTAGTGTTAGTGTATTTTATGTGTGGTCCAAGACAATTCTTCTTCTTCCAGTGTGGTGCAGGGAAGCTAAAAGATTGGATACCCCTGCTCTTGAGCGTGTATGTGTGTGTGTGTGTGTGTGTGTGTGTGTGTGTTTTAGGGTACCTGTTTAAACGTTCCAGCAGTTGGCAACTCTGCCTTGGCTTTTACTTCCTGCTTGTGCAGGGCTTCCATATTAGCCCTAGGTGATATATTAGTGCTCTCTGAGGACTTTCCTTGGCATGTTCACATTTCTATGTACATGCGTGGCCTTCTAGATACCCAGGACTTTGTTGGAGTTTTTTAAAACACCCCACGGGCATCTCATTTCCCAGTTTTCCCTCTAAAGGTTTGGCTGGCTTCTTTTCTCTCAAATTGATATTTCTGTATCAGGCAGCTGCACTATTAAGCAATTGTTGCTGATCGTTTTTACCAAATACCTTGTGGATAGGGTTATTTGCCATGGACAAGACGTGAGTCAGGTCAAAGAAAGAAAAGCCCTGAGAATGGCACTTCCTTGCATGCTGCCAACTAACTAGGTCCAATAGTGACACTTTTCTAGGGATGGGCTTTGGGGGAGCTCCAATCCATTCTTCCCTTTCCACTGGCTGCTGGGCAGCTGATTTTCAAGGCTACTGTTGAGTTGAGGTGAGAAAGATGTGAATAGGGAAAGTGAAAGCACCACAAAGCTCTCTGTTCTTATCAAGATGCAGCTGCTTTACTTGAATAAAACGCTCCATGGATTTTTGCAAGCCTTTACTTAATTTCCAGAGTTCTGAAAAAGTTGATTTTGACAACTTTTGCCAGTGATTTCCTTGCCTTCACAGAGGGGTGTGTTTTTGGAGATTTTTACCCTGCCATTGTGCAAATACTTTTCTTTTTCTATTGCATTTTGATTCTAGACCCATATTGCCTCTGTGGCCTTGGGAAACTCACATTACTTCCTTGGTCCCTCTTCCCCTGTACAACATAAAGGAGTCTGGAGGTGTAAAGGGTAGATAATCTCAAGATTATTTTTCTTACCAAGAAATTTTAACATCACTGAATTGGAATGCATGTCATAATTGAATTGTAAGACAGAATTGTATCACAGTTGAATTTTCAGTGTTAAAAAAATTCTTATTGGTATGTAACATACAAGAGTATCTTACATATGTGGCATCTTAGATTCTCTAAGGTACATTAAGTTAGTCCTAGTCAGAAGGCTTTAAAGCATGAAATTATGGCAAGCTAATTCAACCTTTTTGATTAGGGTGATCAGATTATATTATATTTTTTCCCTTCAGATCTTGGACCCAGGCTGAAGTATTGTTAGACTATACAAGACACTTCCTTCTCTAAAAACCTCATAGCTTGGAAAAAGAGGTGGAGATGAATTGTAAACCTCAACCTGTTGGTTTTGTAGTCTTAGATCATTACAACCGGCAGGAATCCTAAAGATCAATGTCCATCCACCTTTTTGTGTACACTGAAACACTGAGGCCCAGCTTGGCAAAAGGTCTTCTCAAGGTTGCTCACAGAGTTAGTGGCAGAATGGAGTTGAAACCATGGTGTATATGGCAGGCTGCCTCTCTTTTTATTCCTTCCCTCTCAACTTCACATTTATCTGCGTATCATTTTTCAAACCATTCTAAAGGCATTCACCCCACCTTAATGGGCAGTTAGAATGGAGACAGCTACATATTTTTAAAAGTCATTAAATTATGTTTGTATTTGAAGTAATGTGATTCCCATTTAGAAATGAGTAAATATGCCAAGATAAGCCAGAGCCTTTTTGCAGACCAGGTTCTCCACCTTCCAGGCCCCAGCCAGATCACTGCTGATGAGTAGGGGTGGGGCGGGTGAGCTGGCAGCAGCCTTTGTTAACTCTTAGCAGTAACCCAAATGTTTACCAGTCATTGGGTTAAGAGATATGGAATACAGAAATACTACATATGTCAGTGAAAAAACTAGAAATAATATTCAGTACGATGTGATAATTTAAGTAAATAAATGATAATATCCCTTTACAGTGAAATGTGATTGAAGTCATCAAAAATAAAAGTAAAATATGTATTTATGGTGATGGAAAAATTTTCACAGTTGATCAAAAGGCAGGTTATAAAATAATGTGTGGGCTGGGTGTTGTGGCTCACACCTATAATCCCACAGCACTTTAGGAAGCCAAAGGGGGAGGATCACTTGAGACCAGGAATCCGAGACCAGCCTGGTCAACAAGGCGAAACCATGTCTCTACTAAAAATACAAAAATTAGCTGGGCATGGTATCACATGCCTGTAGCTCCAGCTACTTGGGAGGCTAAGGCAAGATAATTGCTTGAACCTGGGGGGGCGGAGGTTGCAATGAGCCAAGATCATACCACTGTACCTTAGCCTGGGCAACAGAGCAAGACTCTGTCAAAAAAAAAAAAAAAGAAAGAAAAGAAAAGAAAAAGGAAATAGTGCATGAATTATAATTCCATGTTGTTAAATCAGAAATATATGCATCTCTATATGTGGACTGGTAGCTCTGGAAGACCGGAAGGATGTCCGTAAAATGTCAGCAGTGTTTTACTCTGGTCAGTGGAATTAACACATTTTTTCTTCTTTTGCTTGTCTATATTTTGTATACCTCCTACAAAGAATATATAATTTTTGCATAATTAAAAAACGTAGTGCTTAAGAAAAGCAGGACGACAGACCTTTAAACACAGAAGAGGCTAAGTAGCAATAAAGACTATGGGAATGAATCCATGAAGTGAAAAATATGGGAGCCTAGACATACTGAGCAGTGCTGACCAGGGGAAGGTGGAATGTCACTCTGTGATGAAAGCTCCTCTGGCTTTCTTGAAGGCTCCTGTGCAAGAATATGGGGTGGGTCTTGAAAGCTTAAGGGCCAGTACCCCAGAAGAGGGCACTGTCTTTTGCCCATACATTTGCACACTCCCGCAAGCAACAACCTAGCATGGTGCCCCGAATAAATGCTCTGTAAATGTTTAATGACTAAATAATGATAAACAGACATGCAGCTATTAGTCATTCGTTAAGAAACACATTTTTTACATAACACAGCAGAGGCAAAAACTGCATGATGTCACGCAAATCTCCAAATTAATATTTCAGAAAGAAACACTTCATTTACAACACTATGATATCGTCAAATAAATATATACTCAAAGATATTACTCGCTCAGCTATATTTCCACAACTTCCCCTGAGTTTGGGGGAAGATTTGCCTCCAAGCTCAGTGTACTGTAAAAGGTTTATCACATTAAAATTACTTCTCATCTTTATGAAATGATGAAACCCAAATTTACATTGAAAGAGTCTGGAGCAGTCAGCCTTAATCTAGTTCTCACTCTGGCATTGACCAGCCATAAGATGCTGAACAAGTCTTGTCTACTTCACTCTCTGAAGCCTCCATCTGTACAATCCATACAAAATCTCTTCCAGATTTAAGAGTAATGCCTCCACAGGTTGATGAGAGCTACAACAAGCCTCTGTGTTACCTGTTAAAAATACAGATTCTTTGCATTCCTGCCCAGGGCCCTCTCTCCACTGAGGTATCTGGTATTGAATATGCAAATCACCGTTCCCCAATAGTGATTCTGCTTGTATTGACCCTCATGGGTCAGAGTCACTGCAGAAGGGTTAGGAGGACAGATTTACCTTTAGATAGATGCACAGGGACTGGTGGTGGGGACAGAAGACCTCCCTCAGGTCAGTAGTGACTGCCACACATTAGAACCCTCCTCAAAAATATCTCCCCCCTATTCCACCAATTGGAGAGATACTGAGGTTGATCAATGTGTTTGCACATACATAGAAGTCATTAACTCATTGATGTCTGCTGCTTTAATCAACTCTACATGGAAAGTAATGCTCTCACTCGGTCAAAGTTCTGTTGATTTCTTTTCAGAAAGGAGAAGACAGTAATAAGATAAAGAATACAAGGAAGTGGAAAAAGAGGGTTGTTCATTCCAGCGTATATCAGTTCCTCCTCATCAGTGTTTCTGCTTTTCTTGACTTGTTTCACCTCCTTCCTTTCAATCTAAGTTATGGACACCCCAAAATTATATTTTCCTCTATATTAGTTAGAGAAAATAAAGCTAGCCTCTGTATCTCAAATTTCAATGACAACACAAAAAGGCTATTTCTAACTCATGTCACCATCCAATGCAAATATTCCTGGTTGAGCAGTTCCCACATTGTCATCCAGGACCCAGGCTCCTCTAAGTCCTCAGAGTTCTATGCACTAATCTAATACATCGGAAAAGGGGGTGAGGATCAAAGACTCATTATGAGCTAAGTCTAGACACAGTGCACCTCATTTCCTCTCACATTTTATGTGGCATAATCATGTGGCCATACCTTATTGCAGCCTGGGAACTATAGTCAAGTGTGCCTAATATGATTAGAACATGAATGTTGGTGAGTGCTAAGGGTCTCTGCCACATCCTCCGGAGTCAAGGGCCACCATTCATTGGTCTTCAGTCAGGATTGCAAATCACCAAGTCACTGAAATAAATCTGAAGATGAGTAAAAACTTAGGGAGAACATGTGGGGATCCTGAAACTGACCACAGCATGACTAATACCTCCTCTAAATAACCGAAAAAGAAATACTCAGGCCACAAATTAGAGGTTATTTGAATGAAGACAGAACTTTCTACTGACAGAAAGGAGCTGCTCTCTGACAGTAGCTGAGTCACATAATTAGAGGTGAATGACAGGTAATACAAGTCATGTACTCCTCCTCTCAGCCTATAAAATTATGCTGCTGCTTAGGGGAAGTTAAGAAATGAGACCACTGTGAGTTGTGGGAGAGGTTGTAGCATTCCTCATGTGTCTGCAGACATATTTCTAGGCTTTGTGAGGCAGTGGGTTTAATGAAAAGCGAGCAGGTAGACAGTTTGGTTTTAAGCCTTTGGCTTGTCTTACACCAGATATATGGCCTTAAGAAAGTAACTCAGCCTCTCCAAGCCTTGGTTCTCTCATCACTAAGATGGGTATAATAATAATACTTTTCTCACAGAGTGGCTGAGAAAGGTCAACAATTTGTATAAAAGTGATTGGCTTGAAACTTGGCGTAGAGTAGGTGCCCAATAAAGGGTCTCTTTTAAAAAATATTGGCAGGCTAATTTCTAAATGTGGGGCCTGCTGTTCTAACCTGTCCTCATCTCTCATATACTCCACCAGGTAAAGGGGAAGAGAGGAAGCAATGAGTTTGAGAGCTAACAGGGACTTGCAGGCCATTGCAAGGGCTTTGGCTGTTATTCTGAGTGAGGTGGAGGAACTCTTGGGGATAATATTAGCACTTACCTCACAGGTTTGTTTAGAAGATTAAATGAAATAATATATGTCAATGCTTAATCCAGTGACTGGCACATGCACATCAGCTATTATCATACACAGCACTGATATTATTTATTACTCCTCTTTGGAAGAGATGAAAGTGGTAATGGCTGGGTGAGGAGAAACGGAAAGGAAATCATGGAGTCCCTCAGGCTGACCTCAGCCTTCTCAGTCATATAGAGGGTGGGGTAGGGGTGCAATGGAAGGCTTGAGGCCAGTCACAAAGGCCTGCCAACGCTGCCATAGTCAATGCTGTTTTCCTGAGTCCAGCCTCATAGGAAGATAGTTGAAGACAGGATGAGATCATGCCTTGAAAGTTCCTTGTGCTCCAGCGGAGAAAGATGTCCTGCACATTTAAGTCGCTATTATTTTGAAAGCCAAATGCCAGGCTTTGAAATGCAGCCTGCCTCTCTTCAATATCTAGTTATGTTTCCACAGCACAGGAAGAAAGAAAAAAATACCAACTGTTTATACGCAGTAGTATTTCTGGTAACTGAACTTATTAGTTTAAAAGGCAATATTTACAGAGCTCACAAAATAGCATGCTTTCTGTCCACAGAGACCTGTTTTAATTAAAGCTCTACCTTTAAAATTCATTAAAGTAATCAGTTCTAAGAGATTAGGAGCCTGCATATTAGATTTCAACATATGAGTGCCACATATTCCCTTCCACAGGTGCAGGAGGCAGTGATTTAAGCAATTGTAAAGATCTCTTTTTTCATCTGATTTCAGTTTTATTTAAAGGCACTGACTGGCTAGCCTCAGGAATTTCACTTTTTTATTAGGCATGAATAGCTCAGTTGCCTATTATGTAGATTACCTCATTATTACTGTCACCTGGGCAGAGCCATGACTCAAACTGGTCCAGGGGAAGAGGGAATGGGAAGGGGGCAGCTGACTGTTGAGAGACAAAACATCACCATATTCCCCTGCCACAAAGAGGTTTTGCTCTTATACCATAGATCCCTGGCTGTGCATGGAAGAGGGATGGCTGCAAGAGCTTAATGGGGTAGCTTAAAGTAGTGATGTTATAATAACTATAACAATAGCAATTACAACAACTATTATTAATGCAATGCATGGAACATTTACTATATGTTAGGTATTCACATTACGTTTTGTGAGTCTTATGGCAACCCTATGAGGTGGACCGTTTTGTCACCCTCATTTCTTACATGAGACTCAGAGAGGATAGGTCACTTGCCAAAACCCACATAAAGATTAAGTGACAGGGAAACAGTGTAGGAGGAAAATGATTGGCTTTGGAATTCAGTTATGTCCACTTTCTAGATGTGAGCTCTTGGGCTTCATTTTTCTAGGCTTTTGTTTGCTTGTATGTAAAATGGGCATGACTGTATCTGCTTTTACAGGGTTGTGGCAAGAATCAAATCAGGTAACACAAGTAAAACATTTAGCACAGAGCCAGGCACAGAAGACATGCCCTATATGGGGTAGCAATTACTATTATGAGACGGTGAATCGTGAAGCTAGGCCTCCAACTGCCAGAGAACCAGCACCCTGGGCCTCAATTCCCTCCCTGGCAACCCTGACTGGGAGACCAGAGTGGAGGGCTGGAATGGCACCCCATAAAGGGAAGACAGGGATTTAAATCAGCTTGTGCTAGAGACATAGAAGAGGCCTGAGGGTGAGGAAGCTGTGGCAGCAGATAACAGTCAGCTCTTCTACTCACAGAAGAAGTGGAACAAAGGTTTCATGGAAGGCACTAAGGCAGGTATCCTAGGTCCAGGCCGACAGCAGAGAACAATGAGACCAGGAAGAGGACAACTGGGCTTTGAAAAGCGCCCCAGCCACTCCTCCCAGGGAAACAACTTGTTGCTGCCAGGTGGAAAGATTAAGAAAGGTCCTTGATGGCAATCTTGTCCAGCCTCCTCAGTTTCCACATGGGGGTACCAAGGCCCCATGGTTGTAATTCACATAGTTGTAAGTCTATTCCATTTTCTTTAATGTCCAGACAGCAAATCTCCACACCGGAGTCCAAGATGACTCTGCCACCTTACTAGGTGTATGACCTTGCTAAGAATAACCTAATCCCTTCATGCTTCAGTTCCCTCATGTATAATGTACATTACATTATGCATTATTCTTCATGTGTACATTATCCCTCAATATACATTATTCCTCATGTATAATGAAGCACATACTTCTCAAAGTTTTTCAAGGATTACATTAGACAATGTCTGTAAAACCCTTAGCACAGTGCTTGGCATCTGGTAAGCATTCAATATATAGAAGCTTCCTCTTACTTTTCTCAAATTCTATGAGACTTTACCTCCTATTATAGCTATCATAGTCAACTTCTCTGGTGTTCCTTACCTCTGCTATTCCTAAAAGCTATCAGTCAAAGCTTGCCTAGATGCCTGCTGTTGCTCAGTCCTGTTACCTGTGGCAGTTAGGTCTTCACTACTAATGTCCACAATGGGGAGGTGCTTATTCTGTGAGCCTCTGGCAAATGGAGGGTCTGCCTCAGTGTTTTTGCTCTGGGAGCCCATCTGTGACAGAGATGAGCTTCAGAAGTCCCCTCTGGATAGGCCTGCCTTGCCAGCTACGGTTTCTCTTGCTGAGAATATGGAATGTACCTCTTGCAGGCTTGGCATTCAGTTGCAGGCTTCTACCTACCTTTCTCATTGTCCCTGAGGCAAGACTGGTGCCTATTCCTGAACCCAACTCCCTCACTCCTTCACTGGACGCTGAGGTTGGCACTGAAACTACAGTGGTAAGAAAAATAGACACAGTTTCTGCCCTCAGTGATCTGGAATGATAATTGATTCAGCAAGAAATAAACACAAGGTGATTAGAGCTATTCATTTATTTATTTAACCAATATGGATTGAACCCATATTTTGTACTAAGTGCTATGCTAGGTGTTAGAAATACGATGTGAATCAAAAGCAGACACTGTCCCTGGCAATATGATACTTAGTCTAGCGAAGGCGACTGCGTAATTGTAATTATATATACTTCATGTCGTAATTTCTTGCTTGACAACTAGGTGACAGAAAAAAAGGAACAGGTTGCTAAGACAGCAGATCCTGACCCAGCCTGGAGTTTCAGGGGGCCTTCTCTATGGAAGTAACGTTTGGCTTGAGCTCTAAAGAATGCAGAGTTATCCAGGCAAAGGCAGTAGGAGGCAGGATTGTGGGTTGGAGAAACTATTAGAGGCAGAGAAAACATGAGGGAAGGCCTGAAGGAAGAAAAGCATGTGGCATATTTAAGAAATTGAGATATGATCAGTGTGTCTGAGGCTAAATTAGCAAAAGAAGGAATGGTACAAAATGAGGTGATGAGGTTAATGGGCTCAGATCACGCAAGGCCTTGTGTTCATAATAAGGAGTTCAGACTTTCTTTTAGTGGCAATGGGGAGCTGTTGATGGATTTTAAGCCAGAGAGTGTCAAGATTGGACTTATGTTTTTTAAAGATCTAGCTACTATGCAAAGAATGGATTGTGGGAAGGCAAATCAGAGGGAAAAGTGCAGCGATGAGTTCAGATGCTATTATCCAGTGAGAGATGATGGTAGCTTAGACAAGAGGGGTGTTTAGAGGGAATGACGGAAGTGGGTTGATTTGAGAAGATATTAGAGTTATAACTGAAAATACTTGATGACTAATTGGATGTGGAGTGTGGAGGAGAGGGAGGTGTTCAGAATGACTCCTTGCTTTCAGGCTTGCACACTGGGTGGATGGTGGTGACATTCACTGAGATGGGAAACATGGGAGGAAAAACAGTGGAGTGGGGTGAGAGGAAGATGTGTTCATTTTGAGATATGTTTAACTGAGGTGTCTTTAAGACATGGAAGTGAACAGGTCCATATATAGAGCTAGAGCTCAGAAGAAAGGTGCAGACTAGAAATAAAAATCTTGTTGCTGTCATTTCAGCACCAAGGTGATAACTGAAGCCAGGGAGTGAATAAATTCACTTAGGGAGAATGGAAAGTGAGCACAAAAGAGGACCAAAGGCAGAACTCTAATCATCTCCAATAGTTAAGTCAGGTAAAGGGGGATAAACTGAGAAGACTGAGAAGAAGCCACCAGAAATAGAGCTAGGAAAGAGAATGCTTCAAGGAAGGCATGGTCAAGGGTAGTTCCTGAAACAGATGTCAAGTAAAATGAAGACTGAAAAATATCTATTAGATTTAACAACATAAAGATCACAGGGCATGGTGAAGAACCAGGCCAGCCCCTCCCATTCTTCCCTTTTGCTGAAAGGCATTCTTCTGGCAACTGGCCTTAGGCTGTGGAATCCAACCTCAACTTTTCCACATGCCCCTTTGCCCTTTGCCCAGGCCCACCCACATGTTGAGGAAAACTCCAGTGGCTGAGCAAGACCCCCTTCAATACAATTCATTCAGTCCTTCAGATCTCTGGGTTACTCCCAACTGATTGGTGTTCCAGGCATCATTTTTATAACTACCACTTATCACTAATTTGTTCTTAATTCTAGCTTCATGTTGTTTTCCTTTTAAGCCCTAATAGTCATGCATTAGCTACAATTTATTCCTACAATTACTTTTGAAGGACTCATAGTGGTTTTTAGTCCTATACTATAAATTGTGTTTTAGATGCTATTATGATTACCTAATTGTATAAATAAGTAAATGAACAAATTATTCAAAGTAAAATTCTGTTAGACTCCCAGCATCCCATTTTATTCTTTAGTATGTCAGGTACATTCCCTTTCAAATACTTCTCAATAATCTTCCTCATCCCTGTATGGATAAGTGAAAATTAAGCACAAGGCTAGATTACTAAAGCAACAGACAAAAATTTCCAGGTCCATCCTAGGGAGGAAATTTGATGATGCAGAAGTCATTGAGAAATGGGCAGTTATCTAAAATCACAGAAATTCATAACTAAATAAATAAAATGCAGGATCACAATTCAATTTCTGTTTCAAAATTAGTTATTATTTTTTCTTATATAAGAAAGTAGAACATATCGAGGGTGGATTTTCCTCATATTGTACAAGTTCATCCATTAACATCTCCTTTGAGGCTTATCTTCAGGTTTGGTTTCAAAGATGCCATTACTGACTACTTAACATTTGGACAAAATGGTTCCCTTTTACTCTGTAGTTGTGTTTGAATCTGTTAGGAATGTAATTGAATGCTATCTACCCAGGTTAGCATCTCAAAAATACCATACAATTGTGGGTAAGGAAGATAAGACCAAATGTGATGTGTGCATATCCTATATTGTGCACATGTGGTGTGAAGTCTGCCAGCTTCTTCTGGGATTTTTGCCCATTGTTCTGGGCTTCAGGCCCCACTCAGAAACTTGGGGAATATACCTTCTCAGTCAGCTGAGCACTTCTTACCAACAACCCTTTAGCTCAATTCATAGATGACTTTAAAAACAATCACTATGTAACACTGTGCCCTTACAACAATCTACTTGGTCTCCATTCCCTTTGCTGGGACCCAGTCTCTTAACTCCAATAAGGATCCACTTCTGCAAGTCTTCCTTTTCACTGCCTGGTCTCCCTGGTTCTCCTGAGGTTTGCTGGTTTATGTCCTTGCCCTCTCATTTATGAAAAATGCCAACTTCATGGGAATCACTAGCTCACTTATAATGTCTACTCATGAAGAGACATACCCCTTTATAAAATCCCTCTTACTCTGCTATTACTGGCATTCAATGAAACATACCTCTAATCAGTTACAGTGGCCAATGCTCTAGGCCAAACTTACTGTATTTCCAATCCTACTTGAAAATTGATACATTCTTTTTTAGAAGACTGCACCATAAATCTCCACAGGCTTCTCCAGCCCCTTGTTTATGTCTCAGTTATCTGGAAGAGACCATGGAAGCATAAGAAAATTAGCCAAGTAATAATCAAAGAGGCCCCAACAACAGTCAGAGGTTTGAAGGTATTTTTAAACGGCAAACTTTCTGATTTTGACCAATTTCTTTATTAAAAGATTTCAGTGCCCTAACTCCAGTTTAAGAAATGAAAAAGAGGAAACTGTTCTCACACTATTTGGAAAGCACAGGGCCAACTCTTTATTTTAGAAAGAACAAAACAAAACAAGTGTCATTATCTTGATATTTGACACATGGCTTCCCTTTTATTTCAAGGTCCACTTGATTTTTATCATTATTAGTTTTAAAGATCTTCTGCAAATTTTCCAGAGCTTGATGGTATAAGGTTAAGTGGCTCTAAAGTCAAGTCAGTAATTCCCAAGACTCATTAACAATGAAGAGAAACAACGGGATATGAATTTCTAGGTGAGCTGTGCTCTAAAATGAGTAGCTTATAAATAAGCAATATACTTGTGATTTATGGCATTACTAATACACCCTTTTTAAGAAAATCCTACCCGCAGAACTTAGAAACAACACAGATAAATTAGGGAAAGATTATTTACATTACAAAAGGCCTCTTCACTTTATGAAAAGATTCACCACAAGGCTTCTTTAACTAATGAGAGAGCATTGGTATGAGATTTTTGTTTACAAAAATGGAAACATCGGTTGGTACCAGAGTTACAGGAACTCTCCAATGGGTAATATGAGATCCACCCTCTGTTAGATGATTTATCTTGGGGCAGCTGGAATCAAAGGCCACACTGGGGAATGTGCTGGCTGACTCCTTCAGGACCCTGAAATCCACTGAGTAACTCTAAACTTGTATTTCCCAAATGCCCCACTCTCCTTATCTGTTTTCTGAGTGCACCTGTGTGGAAAAATGCCCCAAGAAAACAATCTTTGGAGACATTTCAACTCAGAGGTAAAATCTGGCCTGATCCTGTGTTATCTATCCCAAGCTTGAGGAATTCTACCATGATTATCTTCCCACTTTCCAGCTTTCTGACCACCAAAAATCAGGAAGTTTGGTAGTCAGGTGCCCCCTGGATCCATGAGACTTGACCTTAATTCCTATCTGCAGAGACAGGGCTCTTTATTCTCGGCTCTGATGTTGAACTTGGATGAAACTGCTTTAAGTCTCCATTTAGAAAAATTTTGTTAATGATTGGCTTAAAACATCCATGAAGGTTCTTTTCTAGCATAAGCCCCAATTTGAGACTGGAAGCTTTGCAAAACAAGGACATGTGTTCATTTAAACAATTATTTAAGGAAGCTCTAAAGCATATTTTAATGATGTTACATCTCTTTGAACTTTGTAGTTCCAGAGAAAGAAGGAAATGGCATAAAAAAGGACCATTCTGTAGTCCCCAGAAAAAGATACCAGTGAGAAACCTTTACCATTCAGGGACATATCCTACTGTGATGGGACAGCTACTCCTTCCATTTCAACTCAGGGGGAAACAGGAAGAAACAAAGTGAGCATCACATAAATGTGGAATGTTTCTCCTGTCTGGAGATGAGCTGGAAAGGCAGCTGGAAGCAGTTGAGCATATTATTAGAAAGAGCCTGTGGAGCTTGGCAGCTCCGCAGACCTGGGTGTGAATCCTAACTCCACCATTTATTCTCTGTGGAACTTGGGCAAGTGAATGTATCTCTCTAATGATATGATTCCTAATCTGGGAAATTGGGAGAATACCATCATCCTTTCAGGATTGTTGTAAGTGTTAGATGTTGTATTTAAATGGCGTAAAGGGCACAGAACCTGGCACATAGCAGGCTCCCAAGAAATGTTGAATTAATGAATGACTACATATAAATATTGAAACTAAAGCTGCCCCTTTAATTCATTCTAAAACTTAAGCAAGGTCAAGGGAACCCCTAAGGTTGAAACATAATGAAAACTAGACAGGTCATTAGGCATTTAAAGCAAATCTTAGACCCAAGAAGGATTTGATTCTCAGATAATATTTATAATAAGTTAACAAGAATGATCTCATCAAAGCCTATAAGCAGAAAGAGTCAGTGAAATGTCAATATTACCAGTACTTTGTCTCAAAGAACCAGTGTACATAGTAATAGCACGACTTCTTTACATATAACTTACCTGTGTGGAAAAATAGTGCCAGTGAAAAAACCTATCAGTCTTATTACCTCAAAAGTGCCGTACCCATGATAACAGCCCGTTCAAATCACTGTCAGTTACTGAACTAGGTTCTTTAGGGAAAAGAAGGATCAAATGTTTTTCCCTTTCAAGCCTGTGACTCCCAGTCATGGAGGTTGCAAGAACAAGGTAACACGGGGGTAAGAAGGAAAAAGGAGGTAACAACACTGAGGTAAGAACTTCTGACGTTCTCCTTCTTATAGCATCAGGCTCCTTGGCTCTTCTTGTTGTTGTCTTGGATTAGTTTGATGAGAAACACATGGCTAGAAATAGCATGACACTAACAGGTGTTCTACAAAGCAAAGCAAAACAGAGCATGAAACTTGCTTTGGCTTAATGAATCTGTTTTTCTTTACCCAGCTTGATATTGGAGAAAATGTTAGCTGATCTCTCTTATTCAAGCTGTACCAGCAACACTCTATCCTGCCCCCAGTTGAATTCACCTTATCTGAGGGGTGAATGCCTTTGTTTTCCCGAGACTCCCTCTCCAGAAGTCAAAGGCAGCCTTTCTCGTCCCTTATCTGAGTGTGAGGGGATCTACAGCCTAGTGCCATAGAAAAGTGTTGTGAGCTCCAAAGTACTCTTTACACAAGGGCCCCATTCTGGCTATCCCAGCTCCTTAAGCAAACACGAAGTTTAGGTCTCATTTGTCCTTAGGCTATAGATTACCACAGGTGGTGTTTCTGACCTTCTTTAGTTCATTCATTCATGTATGCCTTTATTGAGCATATATTGAGCACAATGAGGAACACTTATTTGATTGGTAAATTGGGGTAGATTACCTGGACATTCTCAAGTCAGTTCATCCTCTTTTCTCTTGGGAGCAATCGTATTCATGAGAGTGGGTGTTCTACTCTGCTCCTTCAGTGGGCAATCTGTCCTGCTCCTGCGCTGCCTATATTTAGGTGAAGTCCTCCTACCTTTTTCAATCCATTGAGTAGACACTTTGACTTTCTCATTAATTTAGATCCTCTGGCCTGGCCTCTATCAGTAATGAAGTGGTATTTTTAAGTTCATATTTACTGTTTTGTGTATTTATCAACTTCAGAATCTGGATGATAAAATGAAGTGCTACTTAGTGAGGTTTTTGGGAGACCCCCACAAGTACCAACTATGTGCCAGGCATGTAGTCTAAGTTGCATTGATAAATGGTGAGCATCATAAACAGAGGTCTTGTCTTCATGCAACTTATATGTCTAAGTCTCGCAGGAGACATTTCTGGTGTGAACAGCATTTCTCTCCCCATCACTTGTGTAACATGTTATCTCTATGGAGTAGACTGTTGGGGAGGTCTCCCAGCCATATGACATCAGTGGCAGAGCCAGGGTAGATGATCTGTCCTGCTTTTCTGCTCATGCCTTTTCTTAAAATGGCTTTGCTTGGAATTGTGTTCATAAGAGACAAGACTGTTGCTGAAATAGAGACAGACTCCTGCCTATTAGACCTAATGTGGAAACAGCACTTTTTTCCTTTTCAAATATTGTTCTCTTCTTGTTTATAGATCACTTCAATGCCCTATGGCAGAGTCAAAGCTTTTGAAGGTTCACTATTTAGGACTCAGCAATACTTCAAAGTCCTGGAAACTTTAAGCCTTGACCAAATATCAGATATAAATTTCCAAATAAAACCAAAGAGTTTCCAAAAATATTATATGTGGTGCATTGTGCTTAAAGTTCTGAGATTGTTTCACTGTTCCTAGGTGTGCAAGTCCAGAACCATGACTTAGGACCAATTATAATTTTACTGGATAGATTGGCATTACTTCCAATAAGTAATGCTCCTGTCCCTAGGCCCATCCTCCTCTGTGGTAAGGGCACTAGTTCAACGCACCCTCAGCCCGGGCCCCTCCCTCTCCTGGCGCACTCTTCCCTTGCCCGTCATGGCACTGTGCTCTCCAGATTTTCACTCTCCCAGGCTCTGGCCTTGTTGCATTAGCCAGCTCTGTTTCTGCATATTCCACTCTTTTTTTTTTAATAAGTAGTCTCAATCAACATGCTTTGACCAAGTGCCAAGGATGTGCCCAAATGTATGGTAATTGTCAACCCCTACTTGCCTAGTTACCATTTATGTGTGTGTGTGTGTGTGGTGAGAACACTTAGGATCTACTTTCTTAGCAAATTTCAAGTTTTACAGTTCAGAACTTAGTTTCCTCATCTGTAAAACTGCCTGCCCTAGATGTTCTTTAACATTCTTTGTTCCGTTTCTAATCTTGCCCTCAGGAACGAGGTTCTGGCAAAGAGGCAAAGAAAGATATTATAATACCATTATCTAATTTCCTGCTATGCAAATAAAATGTCCGTGATAGGAATTTGAAAGAATACATTCTATTAAGGCTCATGAAAAGCAGTGAAATGCATATGTTTATATATGTAAAAAATGGTTTGGCACTGTATATTGTGAGAGAAGGCAGGTGGCAGGTATCCATTTTGATCTTTTTCTAATAATGCTAATATATATGTCTGAATCATGAATAATTGTGAGTGGGGAAACAGAATATAGACACTGGCTAAGCATTTTTCATTCACCACTAATTGACTATTCACTCATTTATTCAACAAACATTGAGCACCTCAGCTTCTGGGAATGCAAGGCTACCTGAGCAGGGTCTCTTGTCTCACAGTTAACTAGCATTAAGAGGTGTCACATTTCACTGAAGAATATAACAAACAGTGGGAATGCGGTGGCTGAGGTGTTTCCAAATGGTGTCCTCCCTTCATATATAAATCAGTTGTATTCAACGGATTTTCGAGCTACAAGGATCAGTCACTGTCATGGGAAAGAAGTCATAGAGGCTAGATGAATGAGACATTTAATATAGCAACTCTGCTTTTATGCAATTTATATATTTGATTCTTTACATTATTTCACTTGAAAACAAGTTTTACTGGTTGTGGAAAGCTGAATATTGCCCTCTCCCAATAGACATATAATATCCTAATTCCTGGAACCTGTGGATGTTACCTTATAAGGCAAAAGGGACTTGCCAGTTGTGTTTAAATTAAGAATCTTGAAATGGGCTCATCAAACCCAGCTTCTTTTGTCACTTTATTCTCTTCGTTGCTCTCTAAGGCTTTTAAACAGAGGGTGGTTTTTTTTCTGCTTTGGGAGAGGAAAAAACCCAATGGTATCCCCCTGGGTGTGGTTCTAACTGGAGCAGTAATGAGCAGACCTGATGGAAGTGATCACCGTCCCCACCTAGGGTGACTTAAGGAGAGAAAGGATAAAGTTTTGGTGCTGCAGAACATTGGACTCTAAAAGGTGGGTCTGTGGAACTTTATCAATCTTGAACAACGTTTTTCATATCTGTATCTAAATGAGAAAAAATAAATATAAGGTAGTGTGAGTTTTTCATAAAGTTAAAAAGATTCAACATAATGAACTGCCCTCTATTTTGAGATTATGCCCTTCCAACGTTTCTGGTGATAAAATGTCTTTTCTTTCATAAAATGATGGTGGTAGCTTTTTAAAATACTTTCAGTTGGGAGTCAAACTTTGTGAATCCTATATATCTGTGTATATATAAATATGTGTGCATGTACATATATACACACGTATGTAGAAATCCTATGTATGTATATATATGAGCATATATAAATCTTAAATATAAATATCCTACAGAATAGGATTTACATGTACTTATCTATAAAGTCTATATATATATGTGTGTGTGTATGTGTGTGTGTGTGTGTATATATATATAAGATTTATGTATTTGTTTATGTATAATTGTTGTTAAAATGCTTGTGGGAAATTATATTGGTTCATGAAATCTAAAAAAATCTGACAGCCTTTGATTCAGACTGCCAAAGATATAAAAGGATTCTTCACCATTAAGCTCCTCATCCCAATTTTACAGATAAGTGAACTGAGGGACTTAAACTCACAGAGCATGTTGGGAGCAGAACCAAGACTAGAACTCCAATCACCTGATACTCAGGCTAACTGAACCCTCCTCTCACCTGCCCTACCACCCCAAATGGAAAAGGCACTGAAGAAAACCTTCCTTAACCTCACTATGTAACAAGTTTTTGCCATGCACTGTTTATTTTCTGTTTTGTTCTAAATTCAAGAACTGAAAGAACAGCCAAAATCCCAATGGGAAATGATGACGACTAAGTTCCAGGCCTCATGATCATTAACCCTGTTGGAGTGGAGGCGGGCAATGAAATGGTCACTTAAATATTTTGCTGACTTGCTCCCTCTTAAGTCAGAAGAGTGCCTACTCATAGCATTAATTTCTGATTAGCTGTTAATACAGCCAGGTTAGAAAATAGGATGGAGAAGAATAAGCATTCACATATCCTTTTCTGATTGTTACTAACTAGCAATGGTTTGCAGAGTTGGGTCAGTGCTCTTATAGAGGGAAAAACTGGAGGTTTTGAGCTGCACCTAAAACAACAGACAATCCGCTTCTGGCCTGGAGAAACTGGTGGGGGCAGAATCATCGCAAAATTGCAGCCTTTGGGTAGCTTGCACCTAGAATTCTACCTGCAGTGTCAGGATTAGACAGGCCCTAGGAAGAGTTATGGAGAGGCACTGCTCTGGGAAAACTCTCTACCTGTAGGTTAAAGGAGGCCTGGTTTTGATTAGAAAGACCTTTAAATATCATATGTGTCATATATATATATATATATATTCCATTCTACAATTTTCTCTTCTTCCTGTCAGGAAATCAGTATGAAAGTTCCCATGCATATTTTAAATAAATTTACACCATACCTATACATCCATAAACAATATATACTATTTGTTTGTGTGTTTTTCAACATTTAACAAATGTGGTCATACTGTATGAAGAGGCAAATTGTTCTTTTCACTCAATATTATGTTTTCAAGATACTGCATAGTATCTCTGTACTGATTTTTTTAAATGCAGAATCAAATATATCAAGAGATCCTTTTATGATTGATGCTTTTTTGTTTTATTTTGTTTTGTCTTGCTTTGTTTAAGAAAAATTTCCCTGTCCTATGTCTGAGTCCATTTTGTGCTGCTATGATAGAATATCTGAGACTGCGTAATTTACAAAGAACAGAAATTTATTTCTCACAGTTCTAGAGTCTGGAAAGTCCAAGATCAAGGTACTGGCAAGTTGATTGTCTGGGGAAGCCTACTCTCTGCTTCCAAAATGGTGCCTTGGTACTGCATCATCCAGAGGGGAGGAACACTATGTCCTCACATGGAGGAAGGTAAAAGGACAAAAGATATGAACTCCCTTCATCAAGCCCTTTTATAAGGACACCTGATCCAACTAAAGGAAGAGGAGCCCTCAAGGCCAAGTCACCTGTTAAAGCCTCCACCTATAACACTATCACATAGGCAACACTTGAATTTTGAAGGAGACACATTCAAACCATAGCACCTATGGTCATAAAGATTTTCTCTTGTGTTTGTTTTTGTATTATGTATGTTAGGGGCTTGATTCTACTTTTCTCTGCATGTATAACTATTCTATTAGAATCACATATTGAATATACTTTCTCTTCCTGACTCATCTGAAATGCTACCCTTGACATACATCTGACATGGTTTTGCTCTGTGTCCCCCTCAAATCTCATCTTAAATTGTAATCCCTACATGTGGAGGGAGGGAGGTGATTGGATCATAGAGACAGTTTTCTCCATGCTGTTCTTGTGATAGTGAGTGAGTTCTCAAGAGATCCGATGGTTTTACAAGCATCTGGCATTTCCCCTGCTTGCCTGTCTCTTTCTTGCTACCATGTGAAGAAGGTACTTACTTCTCCTTCAGCTTCCACCATGGTTGGAAGTTTCCTGAGGCCTCCCAAGCTGTCTGGAACTGTGAGTCAATTAAACCTCTTTCCTTTATAAATTACCCAGTCTTGGGTAGTATCTTTATAGCAGTGTCAAAATGGACTAATACATTACATTGGTACCAGGAGTGGGGTATTGAAATAAAGATACTTGAAAATGTGGAAGTGACTTTGGAACTGGGTAACAAGCAGAGGTTGGAACAGTTTGGAGGGCTCAGGAGAAGCGAGGAAGATGTGGGAAAGTTTGGAACTTCCTAAAGACTTGTTGAATGGTTTTAACCAACATGCTGATAGTGATATGGACAATGAAGTCCAGGCTGAGGTGGTCTCAGATGGAGATAGGAACATTTTGGGAACTGGAGCAAATGTCACTCTTGCTGTGCTTTAGCAAAGAGACTGGTGGCATTTTGTCCCTGCCCTAGAGATCTGTGGAACTTTGAACTTGAGAGACATGATCTGAAATTGGAACTTATATTTAAAACAGAAGCACAGCATACAAGTTTGAAAAATTTGCAGCCTGATGATGTGATAAAAAAGAAAAGCCAATGTTTCTGGGGAGAAATTCAAGCCAGCTGCAGAAATTTAAGTAAGTAATGAGAAGCCAAAGGTTAATCACGAAGACAATGGGAAAAATGTCTCCAGGCCATGTCAGAGACCTTCACAGTAGCCCCTCCCATCACAGACCTGGAGGCCTAGGAGGGAAAAATCATTTCCTGGGCTGGGCCTAGGGCCCAGATGCTGCTCTGTGCAGCCTTGGGATTTGGCACTCTGTTTCCCAGCCATGGCTAAAAGGGGCCAAAGTACAACTCAGGCCATTGCTTCAGAGGGTGTAAGCCTCATGCCTTAGTGGCTTCTATGTGGTGTTGGGCCTACTGGTGCATAGAAGAATTGAGGTTTGGGAACCTCCACCTAGATTTCAGAGGATATATGGAAATGCCTGGATGTCCAGGCAGAAGTTTGCTGCAGGGGTGGAGCCCTCATGGAGACTCTCTGCTAGAGCAGTATAGAAAGAAAATGTGAGGTTGGAGCCCCCACACAGAGTCCCCACTTGGGGACTGCCTAGTGGAGCTGTGAGAAGAGGGTCACTGTCCTCCACTTAAGACTTAATGACTGCCCTGCTAGTTTTGAATTTGCATGGGGCCTGTAGTCCCTTCATTTTGGCCAATTTCTCCCATTTGGAATGAGAGCATTTATCCAGAGCCTGTACCCCCATTGTATCTTGGAAGGAACTAATTTGCTTTTGATTTTACAGGCTCATTGGTGGAAGGGACTTGCCTGTCTCAGATGAGACTTTGGACTTGGACTTTTGAGATAATGCTGGAATGACTTAAGACTTTGGGGGATTGTTGGGAAGGCACGATTGGTTTTGAAAACTTGCCTTGTCTTGGATGAGACTTTGGACTTGGACTTTTGAGTTAATGCTGTGATGAGTTAAGACTTTGAGGGACTGTTGGGAAGGCATGATTGGTTTTGAAATGTATAAAGGACATGAGATTTGGGAGGAACCAGGGACAGAATGATATGGTTTGACTCTATGTCCCCACCCAAGTCTCATCTCAAATTGTAATCCCCATGTGTTGAGGAGGGTGACCTATAATTTCCACATGTGGAGGGAGGGAGGTGATTAGATCATGGGGACAATTTCCCTCATGTTGTTCTTGTGATAATGAGTGAGTTCTCATGGGATCTGATGATTTTATAAGTGTCTGGCATTTTCTGTCCTTGCACTTCTCTCTCCTGACACCATGTGAAGTAGGTGCCTTGCTTCCCCTTTGCCTTCTGCCATGATTCTAAGTTTCCTGATGCCTCCCAAGCCATGTGGAACTGTGGGTCAATTAAACCTCTTTCCTTTATAAAGTACCCAGTATCAGGTGTATGTTTATAGCAGTGTGAGAATGGATTAATACAACATCCAAGTTTCATTCATGCATATATGGCTAAATTTCTCAGCTCTCTATACTAGTTCATTGGCATTTTTGTCTCTCCCTACACCAAACATAGCATCATTATTACTTTAGCTTTATAGGTAGTTTTGACATGAGGTAGAGCAAGATCATATGCTTAGTTCTCCCCATGTCTCTCAACTATTTCTTTCCTATTTTTATATTTTCTGAAACAGTTTGTAAAAGATAAGAATTATCTGATCCTTCAACATTTGGTAAAACTTTTCTATAAAACTGCCTGAGGCGGCTGGGCACGGTGGCTCACGCTTGTAATCCCAGCACTTTGGGAGGCCGAGGCAGGCAGATCACGAGGTCAGGAGATCGAGACCACGGTGAAACCCCGTCTCTACTAAAAATACAAAAAATTAGCCGGGCGTGGGGGCAGGCGCCTGTAGTCCCAGCTACTCGGAGAGGCTGAGGCAGGAGAATGGTGTGAACCTGGGAGGCGGAGCTTGCAGTGAGCCGAGATTGCGCCACTGCACTCCAGCCTGGGTGACAAAGCGAGACTCCGTCTCAAAAAAAAAAAAAAAAAAAAAGAAAACCTGCCTGAGGCTAGTGTCTTTGAAGGTAGAAAACTTTTGAATACAGTTCAATGTTACTGATGTTTATTGGTTTATGGAGGTTTGTGGTTTCTTCAGTCACTTTTGACACATTTTCTAAGAAAATGTTGACATAAGTTTTCAAGATTATTGGCATAAAGTTTATTGTAGTTCTATTTTATGATCTTGGAATCTTTATCTATACAATCATTGCATTCCCTTTTTTGTTAGTAAATTTTTTTGTGTCTTTTCTTGACCACCGTTGATATTTTCTCATTGTATTCGTTGTATTTTTTTCCAAAGAACCAACTTTTGATTTTCTTGATCCTCTCTATAGTTTGTTTTCTAACAAACTCATTAATTTCTGCTCTTATTTTTACAATTTTCTTCTTTCTAGATTACTTAGTTGTTCTTTTTTCTGGTTTCTTGAGTTGAACACAACTCATTTTTATTCAATCTTCCTTAACTTTATAATTAATTGTGATTAAGATTGTACAATTACCTTTAACTATTACTTTAGAAAGATAACACTAGATTTTGTAATATAGTATTTTTACATAGTATTTTATGATATAAATTTTTGTTTTACTTTTAAATAATTTGATAGAAAAGATGCAAAAGTAGTAAAACAATTCCCATTTATCACAAACTAATTCTACAAATGTTCGCATTGTATCCTTTTTGATTTAACTTTCTCATTTTCTATCTTCCACACACACATATACACACATAAATACACACAGCTGTGTATGTCTATATGTATGCCCTAAATTGCTTTATTGAAAGAAAGTTCCTAACATAAACCTTCTTTATGCCTTATAATTTAGTGTGTATTTTCTAAAACCAAGGTCAATCGTTTATATAATTAAAGTACAATGATCAAATATCAGAAAATTGTCCCTGAAACAGTATTATAATCTACAGCTCTTATTTATACTTCACCAGTTGTCCCACTAATATATTTTGTAGCAAAAGGCTCCTATCCAGAATCATGCATTGCATTTAGTTTTCATGTTTCCTTAGTCTACTATAACTGGGAACACTCCCTTGGCATTGCTTTATCTTTCAAGATCTTGACAATTTTGAAGAGTACAAGCCATTTATTTTGTAGAATGTCTATCAATCTGAGTTTGTTTGATGCTTCCTCATGGTCATATTTAGGTAGGTTATATAATTTTGGCAGATATATCACAGAAATTATGTTGTGTTCTACTTGTATTATATCAGAAGATACATGACATATATTGGTCTTAACTGGTGATGTTAATTTTGATCACTTGGTTATGGTGGTGTCTTCCAAGTTTCTCCACTGTAAAGTACTACTTTCCTCTTTGTTATTAATATGTGTCTTATAGAGGGAATATTTTGAAAATATGTAAATATGATATTTCTGATTCAACTTTAACCAACTAATTTTAGCATCGATTGATAATTTTTGCAAGTGGTGATTTTCTGTATTATTCCTACTACATTTATTAGTTAATTTTCTTGTGAACAAGTAAAAGATTTCACTCATTCTCCATATATTTAGTATTTATTTATATTTGTGTGAACTTGTAGATTCTTAGCAGGGCCTAGTGAGGAGAATTGGGCAGCTGGGGTGCAAAATTTATGGAGGCTCTCACTTTCAGTGTCATTCAAGTGTCTTCTTAAGAGTGATGTGCCTAGGGCCCCTTTTTTTCTGTTTCCGCTTCTATTTTCAGCCATTCCAATCTAGCAATTTTACAGTTGTCTCCATCTAGACCTGCAGGTCCTTGTTCCAGAATCAGGTCTCACAGGGTCAATTTGGAGTTTCTGCCCAGGGGTAATATTGAGGATGTGACAGATCCTTTCACTAAACAAATGGACAACTTGGCTAATTTTTAAGTATGAGACCGTGTTCTCCTACCTCCTTATGCCATATCTTGCTGGGGGATGATCTTAGCTAACATTTTGCAGCTTCCTTGCATGAGACAAGGTGAAGTATTCTGTCTCCCATTCCCAGTTTTTTATTATAAGCATTCAGCCCGTCCTGTTCAATGTCAAATACTTTAGCCATCTTACCCATAGAGGACCTAATTCCATAGACTTCATTGTCTGTTATTAGACTGGGAGCCCAGTAACACTCAGCCTTGCTTAAATTTGAATTTTCTCTTCTGTATTTAATCCATGGAGATGCTTGTGTGCTATCTAAGACAAGCTATGTCTTTTTGTTTATCTTTTCTATATTTCACCCATTAACATTGTTGTCTGTAGCAGAGGAGTTAAAGTATGTGCCTTCTCAAAGTATGTGTCATTTATCTTATTTTTTATTCAGAGATATTTAACCTATGAGTATAGAGACACATTATAAATGATTGATCTATCATGTTAATTATAATTTTAAAGCCTCCTAAAGGAATGTGTATGCTTTCTCTTTATTTTATTTAGGTATTTAAAATCCAGTTAATAATATATTACAGTGTTAAATAAGGCTTTATATTTCAAATAAGAGAAGCTGGAGAACCAAGTGCAAACAAGGTAGAAGAGCTCCATAAGAAAGCTTGATTAGCATTGTAAAGTGAAAAAGAAGAAAAGAGTGAAGTGAAATAGTTCTGCTAGATATTACAGATCAAGCTTGGAGCTTCTGTGATAAATACCTAAGAAAGAGGAAGAGGTTATTTTTGTCTTACGTATGCATGCAAATTTTGTTATCATTAGCAATTATGATAACAGATCTCTTTCAGAGGAGAGGCTAATTGTCCATTTATCCAGGTTCTAGCCAACTTTACTATAAAATTAATTATGTGGCAGATACAGTATGTGTATTAATCAACTAATAAGCTCATTTTAAGAAAGAACTGGAGGTTGGCATTTTAGATCTTCAAATTTTTTTTTGTTGTGGGCTCGATATTGAAATTAAAGACATGTTCAATGTTTTAAATTCCTAAGCTCTCATTTTTTCCAAGGCCTGATTTATGTATCAAATAGCTAATATAGTTTTGTGGTGGAAATGTGCAGCTTTAGCTACCTAAGACATGTGACTAATTACTCTGGACAGCAATTACATGGACAGATAATCTCCCTTTAATTAAATATCAGACTTAATATCTATAACATTAATGTCACTTCAGAAAATGTAGTGGAAATAATGCAAATGCAAATATTTTAGAATCATAGATTAGAAAATTATAAATATGAAGCTCAATCTTATTTTAGGACTTATTGTCATATAGTCTCACATCCCTTGCTTTTATCTCAAAGCGTTTCACTTCAGTAGTTATAGAATGGCAAGACTTTGAGAGATATGAAATCGACACACTGAATGCCTAAAAATGATAAATATAGATATTGTAAAACTGGAGTCAATGTCTTGCAGTCTAACAAAAGCCCTACAAATACTACAATGCACATGATAGATAAATTTTATTTTGAAATCTGTTCTGCATTTGATGGCAAATTATTCTAGCTAAAGTAAGATTCCTTTTGTTCAAAAATCTAGCCATGCAAGGAACAGTCACTGTCTTCCACTTAACATGATTACTTTCTCTCTTCCCATCCTCTTTTGCCACTATCTTGGTAGGCCCTTACCATCTGATGCCAGGATTATGATAACCTCTAAGCTAGTCTCACTACTTTTCCTTTTTACAAAAGGGGTTCTACTATGGTTTGAGTGTTTGTGTCCTCCCAAAATTCATGTTGAAACTTTATCCTCAATGCAATATTATTAAGACGTGGGGCCTTCAGGAAGTGATAAAGTCACAAGGGCTCCACCCTTGTGAATGAGATTAGTGCCCTTATAAAAGGACTTGGAACAAGTTCATCCTTTTTTCTTTTCCATCATGTGATGACACAGCAAGAAGGCACCATCTTTGAAGCAGACAGCAAGCCTTCACCAGAAGCGGAATCTTCTGCTGCCTTAATCTCAGAATTACCTGCTTTCACAATTATGAGTGAAAAATTTATGTTGTTTATTAATTACACAGTCTAAGGTAATTTGGCAGAGAAACTTGAGCTGGCTAAGACAGGTCCCCATTTACTGTACGATTACCATGGGTCAGGCACTGGGTAGAGCATTTTACATATTTTGTCTTGTTTAATCCTCACAGCATCCCCGTGAAGCAAGCACAGGTTGAGTAAACTTCATCAGAAATGCCTGAGACCAGAAGCATTTCAACTTTCAGATTTTTTTTCCTGATTTTGTAATACATGCATTATACTTACCCACTGAGGGTTGAGCATTTCAAATAAAAAAATCTGAAATCTGAAATGCTCCAATGAGCATTTGCTTTGAGTATCATGTTGGCACTCAAAACGTTTCAGATTTGGGAACATTTTGGATTTCAGATTGGGAATGTTCAATCTGTACATTCTATTATCATCTTTATTCTAAAGCTGAAACAATTGAGGGTAAAGAATGAGAGCATATCTTGACTAACATCACACGGCTAATCAATGACAGGGCCTGGCACTGGCTTCAGACTCAAGTCTCTGGGGCCTGCGCCTATTCCCCCGTTCTTGGGCTATAGAAATAGCATCTTAACTCACCCAATTTCTGCCATTTAATTCGTCCTTGTTTTCTAATGCCTGAGAATCTTCCTAAAATACAGCTCTCATTACCTCAATTCTGCCTTCTCATGAGATTTGACTAACTCCCCACTGTCAATAGGGTAGAATCTCAGAATACTTGTAATCTGGGCCCAGTGGACCTTTTCAATACTACTGTAAATTCTCTGTTCCAGCCACACCTCTATTCATGGTCCCTGGGCCAGGCCTTATGCTTGTCTACCTCTGCATGTTTGGTCATGCTACTCACCCACATCTGGCTATATTATCTTGCTTAGTTTTTGTTTCCTAATCTACAAACTGGGAATAATGACATTGCTCTGGTAAGACCCAGTCATAACTAATTTAAAGTACCTAGTGCAATGCCTGGCACATAGCAGCCTCTAAGTAAAAGAAGGTTCTGTGTATTCAAGTTTTAGTTATCCCTCAATGAGGCACTTAATCATTTCCTCTTCCATGGAGCCATTCATGGACATCCCAGTCAGAAATGGTAGCACCTTCTTCCACAGGACTACTTCTTCTCCTTCCTCTTCTTCCTCCTCTGTCCTTATTCTAGTCCTCCTCTTTCTCCCCTTTCCACCTGCTTCTTTTTCATTGCTCACATGGCACTTATTGCACTAGGCTTTGTATTTTAGTGATTCATCTCTAGGGCCCCTTCCCCACAGATTAGAACACAAATTCATAATGAGCAAGGATCCCGTTTTGTTCATCTTTGTAGCTTCCTTGAAGGCTAGTGTTTTAGAATCAGAAAAATTGGTATTTGAGTTTCAGCTCTGCACCATACAAGTTAGATGACCTTGGGGAAGTTATTCTGCACACCAGTTTCTCAATCTTGATGACACAGGTGATAACAGTACTTACCTCTTAAGGCTTCTGTGAGATTATTTTTTTAAATGAAGCACTCCACACAGAACTGGACACAACATTTTCATGAATATACTGTAAAATTTCTGTAGTGATCTGATATATCCACAAAAATGCACCTAACTTTTTAGGTTGATCCATAACTGGGTTTAATGGCTAAGAGCACTGGCTCTGGAATTAAACTACTTAGATTCTGTCTCAGCATTGCCTCCTACTGTCTGTCCTTGAGAAAATTAGTTTCTCTGAGCCTCAATTTCCTCTTCCGTTAAATAGGTAGGATGATAATAATACTTTATTTCCCACGTGACTGTTTTGAGGTTTAACACTACTGCCAGCAAAGCATCTACAACAATATTCCAGCACATTGCAGATGCTTGATCCTGTCACATAATTGATGCTCAGTAAAAATCAGTATATGTGTGCATGTGTGTGTGTGTGTGTGTGTGTATTGGTAGTGAGAGTGGGTTTGCAGTGTCTGCCATACTGTCTTGTCTTTCTCAGGGTAATGGTTGGCCCTGAGCATGTCAATATGGAGCACTTAGTAATTTGGGGGGAGGTAATGACATAAAACTACTTTTGCCATTATGCTTCTTTGAGAAGCATGGCTTTCTCTGTTTTTCCACTTCCCAAGGAGAAAACTAATGCACACAGCAGCTGTCTGATCCCCAGTACTATCATAGTCAGAACTCCAAACCAAAGCCATGTGTGGTTTTAGCCTCATTAGCATATATGGCTTTGATATCAGAGGACTAGAGAGTCTCACTATTTGCATTCACTGTTCATAAGAAGAATCAAGCTATCATCGACATACCATGTGTTTTAGTTGTAAAGAGAAAAACATGCCAGGAAACTATTAATTTCTCTCAGCCAAAATGACCTCTTATTTCAAAACAGGGGCCCACTAATTCTTCTTGGAAAATTATAGTTCTGTTGCTAGAGTGCCCCTTCATCTGGAAGCAAAATTGCCCATTCATATGGTTGAGCAAGGATGAATAAAACATGTTGGTAGTGAAATTCCCTAGGTATGAGGTTCATTTAATTTCATTCCACTGTGTCAGCACATTCTGTGGAGATAAGTTTCCCAGACTGCCACAGGGTTTTGCTATTAAATACTTAAAATAGCAGAGATTTGGTAGCTTGTTGCTTCCTATCATGTTGAAGCAGGCTTGTATCCAAGTATAGTGTGTAAAAGTAGAAGTGCCCCTGCTTATCAAGAATATGTGTGAGGTTGAAACATTGAAAATAATGCCTCTCTACTTATAAGCCTCTGTAGTTTTGGTACAAATCTAAGGATCTCAGGTTTCGGTCAGCTTCTCAGCATATCAGCTACTTCCTGAAAGGCATTCTTTGTACAAAGCAGAATCATTATTTGCAAATCTCTCAGGTAGCATTTTGTCCAGTAAGACAATAAATTGCTCCTCCAACAGTCCCCATTTGATGATGCAAAAATTAACAAGGCAGAAGAACTCACTACCCTATCATAGCAACAGGATAATTGTCATCATCATTCTGACTATTTGCTATTATTTACTGAATGCTGATTTTTCTTGACAGGCACTTTTCAACATGCAACTCTGGGAGATGGGTATTATGAGTTCTACTTTCGTTACCAGTTACATGACCTTGGATAAGTTATTTTACCTCTCACTTCTTCTACCTACTCATTGGTAAAACGGTGTTTGTGATAACTTTTTGTCCCCACAGTTACAAACATACACAGGGATATATACAGATGTCAGAGAATTAAACCAATTATTTGCCACTCTGCTTGTGAGCAAACCTGATCTATTACTGAAAGCCTTTTGACGGTGTTAGGCACTCCAAAATGAGGGCTGAAATTGCCAACTGTATGCAGATTCCTACAGTGGAT
The DNA here is from genome assembly GCF_006542625.1 of Nomascus leucogenys. Taxonomy (NCBI): domain Eukaryota; kingdom Metazoa; phylum Chordata; class Mammalia; order Primates; family Hylobatidae; genus Nomascus; species Nomascus leucogenys. Next base: position 124,849,928 of record NC_044406.1, read on the forward strand.
TCTTAGTGTAGAGCACAAAGATCACTGCTGAGACCTTGACATGAATGGGTTTTAGTTTAACTGCTTTGCCTCCGGAAGACTTGAAACAAGGTACTTAACCTCTCTGGGATGGCTCTGGAGACACACTAACTGGGTTTGAATCCTAGTTCTGCCATTTGCTAAACTTGTGACTTTAAATAGACTATTTAAAATTGTTGTGTCTCATTTATGTCTTATTGTCTTTATCTATGAAATGTAGTATCCATCTCATAGTGTTCTTTTGAGGATAAAGGAGAATACACGCAAAGCACTTAGCACAATGCTTGTCCTGTAGCATGTGCTTAATGAGTTTCCACTGGCCAGGTGCAGCAGCTCACGCCTGTAATCTCAGCACTTTGGAAGGGTAAGGTGGGAAGAACGCTTGAGGCCAGAAGTTTGAGTCCAGCCTAGGCAACATAGAAATACGTGGTCTCTACAAAAAATTTAAAAATTAGCCGGGTGTGGTGACATGCTCCTGTAGTTCTAGCTACTCAAGAGACTGAGGCTAAGAGGATCACTTGAGCTCACAAGTTCAAGGTTACAGAGAGCTATGATCCTGCCACTGCATTCTACCATGGGCAATAGAGCCAGCATCTGTCTTCTAAAACAAAACAAAACAAAGAATAAATTTCCATTGTCACTGTTGTGATTTTCTGTACAATGTGGATAAAAGTACTTAATCTGTGTGCCTTATTGGGTTGTTTCAAGGGCATTGCATGGAGGATATCATGACAGCTTCAAACAGACAGTATTTAAAATTCAGTCTCCAAGCCAGAAGATACTCTAAGTGCTCAATTACTTTTACTTCTCTTCCCTACTCAAGTATGCCAATCCCACAAATGGAATATAGCTGCAAATATTGCATCCATGTAAAAACCTTGTAGTAGGCAGACATCCCTTGATGTCTGTCCTGCAGATCATCCCTCATGGTAGCCATGCATTGTTGTAGATGGCATCTAGCCCCACCTCAGTTTTCCTGAGATGACCACACCCTTTCTGATTTAGTGGGGTTGAAGCCTACCCCTTTATTACTCCCCTTATTCCCAAGACACAGCTCTTAAAATACTTTAAAAAATTTCAAATCTATTTTGTATTCAATGACCGTATAAGAACGATGCCTCAGTTGGGTGCAGTGGCTCTTGCCTGTAAACCCAGCACTTTGGGAGGCTGAGGCAGAAGGATTGCTTGAGCCCAGGAGTTTGAGACCAGCCTGGGCAACACAGAGAGACCCCGTCTCTAAAATAAAAAAGAAAAAGAAAAATGCCTCTAGTATTTGGTTCAACCAATTATAAAGTATACTAAAGTCAATTATGGCTAATTAAAATAGATATTATCAAGAATCCATTAAATTTGACAATATTTGTGAAGGGCCTTAAACACGTATATATGTTTCAAACAGTAATTCTACTAGGAATTTATGATGAGGAAATAGTTGATCAAAATATAGTCAAATGAATTCATAGTAGAATTATTTGGAATTGTTTTTTGTAATAGCAAGAAATGAAACCAGAAAAATGTCCAGTAATAAAGGACTGGTTAAATAAATTATGGTACAATTGAATGACATGCCACCATGAAAATGTTTTTAACAAAATTGAATGACTTGAAAATATGCTTATAATAAGAGGTTAAATGTTAAAAACCAGAGTAAAAAACCATGAATAAAACCTGTCCATTTAAAAAATATATATGTATCCCTCAGGGATGACAATTTGGAGAAGATATCAAATGCAATAGATATCTCTAGGTTAAGAAATTATAGATCATTTTTATTCTTATTGGTTTTTTCATTATACTTTATCTTCCTCAAGTTTGTTCTAATGGTCATGCATGGAAACAGGATTTGGAGGCAGTAGTGCACAGGCTCCAGAGTCAGAAGACCCAGGCTCTAATTCTAGTACTGCCATTTCCTAGTTATGTAACTTTGAACAGGATGCTGAATTTCTTTGTACCTCAGTTTCTTTCTATGTTAAATGGAAATCATAATATTTACCACCGAAAGTTGCGGAGATCAGTCAATGCATGCAAAACACTGAGCCCAGCACTAGCTGGTAGTATAGACTCAAAAGTATGCCATTATCATCATAATCAGAAAGAAAAAGTTATTTTAAAAATAGCTCTGGACTTCAATACCTAAAGGTGGCCATAGGCACTAGGCGTTTTGTTTACTTGGAAGTTTGTTGGGTAAGAAAACATGAGCAAAGCAAAGAACGTGCTTAAATTAAGGCCTCATTTAAAATACATCACTTAAGAGTTGTCTTGGATGAAAATGAAGTTACACTCTGATCCTCCTATGGGAAGAAAAACCAGTTTCTTTCAGTTTGACCATAGAGCACGGAAAACCAGATCCAAATTCCTTGGGATATTCATTGAGAATGTGTACTTTATGAACACATGGCATGTTTTCACCATATCCTCCATTCAGATATTTTATGAGATGGCGATGGTGTGAATTGTCTCTGCATTGTGCCAGATAGACTCCACATCTCTCCTCAGTAATCCTTTTCAGATAAGCCATGCCAGGCTACACTATGCATGTCTAACAGCTTCCTTATACAAACTCAGGGTACCAAAAGACACTGGACATGTGACAGCACAACCTGGACTGTAAGTAGCTCATCAATCACTCTCCAAAAACCTGGGCAAGGACAATAATTTCCTTCTTCTCCAGGAAGTAATCAACTGTGGGTAAGATAATCCAGAGTCCCTTTGAGACGCCAATTTCAAAACCCAGTGTCAGGTCAGAAAGAAGAAGATGGATTGAGTTTACACATGGGTGGAAATGTAGACAGTTCACCAAAGCATTGTAGATAGAGAAAGCAGTATCCAACACAGACTAAGGTCATAGTGAAGTAAATGACCGAAGATAACATGCCAGACCAGATGTAAGGTGAAGAATCAGAGACTGAGGATTCACTCTAAGATTGGAGATAACTCCATGCACATAAAAAAAAGGCTACACAGACAAAAAAGATACTAAGAAATTTGTGTGAGAATTGTAGGGCACAGTAGTGCATATTTCTGCTTGTTTTATTCAGCAACAAGCTGAGTATCCTCAACAACTTCAAGAAAGCCCCCTGAGAAGAAAACTCCCAAACCCAAATAACTACCCTAGAAAATGGTGCAAAAAGGTGGAGCCAAGATGGCCAAATAGGAACAGCTCCGGTCTACAGCTCCCAGCCTGAGCGACACAGAACATGGGTGATTTCTGCATTTCTGTTTGAGGTACTGGTTTCATCTCACTAGGGAGTGCCAAACAGTGGGTGCAGGACAGTCGGTGAAGCACACCGTGCGCGAGCCGAAGCAGGGCGAGGCATTGCCTCACTCGGGAAGTGCAAGGGGTCAGGGAGTTCCCTTTCCTAGTCAAAGAAAGGGGTAACAGACCGCACCTGGAAAATCGGGTCAGTCCCACCCTAATACTGTGCTTTTCCAACAGGCCCGGAAAACGGCACACTAGGAGATTGTGTCCCGCACCTGGCTCAGAGGGCCCTATGCCCACGGAGTCTCTCTGATTGCTAGCACAGCAGTCTGAGATGAAACTGCAAGGTGGCAGTGAGGCTGGGGGAGGGGCGCCCACCATTGCCCAGACTTGCTTAGGTAAACAAAGCAGCCAGGAAGCTCGAACTGGGTGGAGCCCACCACAGCTCAAGGAGGCCTGCCTGCCTCTGTAGGCTCCACCTCTGGGGGCAGGGCACAGACAAACAAAAATTCAGCAGGAACCTCTGCAGACTTAAATGTCCCTGTCTGACTGACAGCTTTGAAGAGAGTAGTGGTTCTCCCAGCACACAGCTAGAGATCTGAGAACAGACAGACTGCCTCCTAAAGTGGGTCCCTCACCCCCGAGCAGCCTAACTGGGAGGCACCCCCCAGTAGGGACAAACTGACACCTCACTCGGCCGGGTGCTCCTCTGAGACAAAACTTCCAGAGGAACTATCAGACAGCTGAATTTGTGGTCTCATGAAAATCCACTGTTCTGCAGCCACCGCTGCTGACACCCAGCCAAACAGGGTCTGGAGTGGACCTCTAGTAAACTCCAACAGACCTGCAGCTGAGGGTCCTGTCTGGTAGAAGGAAAACTAACAAACAGAAAGGACATCCACACCAAAAACCCATCTGTACATCACCATCATCAAAGACAAAAAGTAGATAAAACCACAAAGATGGGGAAAAAACAGAGCAGAAAAACTGGAAACTCTAAAAAGCAGAGCACCTCTCCTCCTCCAGAGGAATGCAGTTCCTCACCAGCAACAGAACAAAGCTGGATGGAGGATGACTTTGACTAGTTGAGAGAAGAAGGCTTCAGACGATCAAACTACTCTGAGCTACAGGAGGAAATTCAGAACAATAGCAAAGAAGTTAAAAACTTTGAAAAAAAATTAGAAGAATGGATAACTAGAATAACCAATAGAGAGAAGGGCTGAAAGGAGCTGATGGAGCTGAAAGCCAAGTATCGAGAACTACGCGAAGATTGCAGAAGCCTCGGTAGCAGATGCAATCAACTGGAAGAAAGGGTATCGCTGATGGAAGATGAAATGAATGAAATGAAGCGAGAAGGGAAGTTTAGAGAAAAAAGAATAAAAAGAAATGAACAAAGCCTCCAAGAAATTTGGGACTATGTGAAAAGACCAAACCTACATCTGATTTGTGTACCTGAAAATGATGGGGAGAATGGAACCAAGTTGGAAAACACTCTGCAAGATATTATCCAGGAGAACTTCCCCAATCTAGCAAGGCAGGCCAACATTCAGATTCAGGAAATACAGAGAACACCACAAAGATACTCCTCGAGAAGAGCAACTCCAAGACACATAATTGTCAGGTTCACCAAAGTTGAAATGAAGGAAAAAATGTTAAGGGCAGCCAGAGAGAAAGGTCGGGTTACCCACAAAGGGAAACCCATCAGACTAACAGCTGATCTCTCGGCAGAAACTCTACAAGCCAGAAGAGAGTGGGGGCCGATATTCAACATTCTTAAAGAAAAGAATTTTCAACCCGGAATTTCATATCCAGCCAAACTAAGCTTCATAAGTGAAGGAGAAATAAAATACTTTACAGACAAGCAAACGCTGAGTGATTTTGTCACCACCAGGCCTGCCCTAAAAGAGCTCCTGAAGGAAGCACTAAACATGGAAAGGAACAACTGGTACCAGCCCCTGCAAAAACATGCCAAATTGTAAAGACCATCGAGGCTAGGAAGAAACTGCATCAACTAACGAGCAAAATAACCAACTAACATCATAATGACAGGATCAAATTCACACATAACAATATTAACTTTAAATGTAAATGGGATAAATGCTCCAATTAAAAGACACAGACTGGTAAATTGGATAAGGAGTCAGGACCCATCAGTGTGCTGTATTCAGGAAACCCATCTCACATAGACTCAAAATAAAGGGATGGAGGAAGATCTACCAAGCAAATGGAAAACAAAAAAAGGCAGGGGTTGCAATCCTAGTCCTGATAAAATAGACTTTAAACCAACAAAGATCAAAAGAGACAAAGAAGGCCATTGCATCATGGTAAAGGGATCAATTCAACAAGAAGAGCTAACTATCCTAAATATACATGCACTCAACACAGGAGCACCCAGATTCATAAAGCAAGTCCTGAGTGACCTACAAAGGGACTTCAACTCCCACACAATAATAATGGGAGATGTTAACACCCCACTGTCAACATTAGACAGATCAACGAGACAGAAAGTTAACAAGGATATCCAGGAATTGAACTCAGCTCTGCACGAAGTGGACCTAATAGACATCTACAGAACTCTCCACCCCAAATCAACAGAATATACATTTTTTTCAGCACCACACCACACCTATTCCAAAATTGACCACATAGTTGGAAGTAAAGCTTTCCTCAGCAAATGTAAAAGAACAGAAATTATAACAAACTGTCTCTCAGACCACAGTGCAATCAAACTAGAACTCAGGATTAAGAAACTCACTCGAAACTGCTCAACTACATGGAAACTGAACAACCTGCTCCTGAATGACTATTGCGTACATAATGAAATGAAGGCAGAAATAAAGATGTTCTTTGAAACCAACAAGAACAAAGACACAACATACCAGAATCTCTGGGACACATTCAAAGCAGTGTGTAGAGGGAAATTTATAGCACTAAATGCCCACAAGAGAAAGCAGGAAAGATCCAAAACTGACACCCTAACATCACAATTAAAAGAACTAGAAAAGCAAGAGCAAACACATTCAAAAGCTAGCAGAAGGCTAGAAATAACTAAAATCAGAGCAGAACTGAAGGAAATAGAGACACAAAAAACCCTTCAAAAAATTAATGAATCCAGGAGTTGGTTTTTTGAAAAGATCAACAAAATGATGACCGCTAGCAAGACTAATAAAGAAGAAAAGAGAGAAAATCAAATAGATGCAATAAAAAACGAAAAAGGGGATATCACCACCATCCCACAGAAATACAATCTACCATCAGAGAATACTACAAACACCTCTATGCAAATAAACTAGAAAATCTAGAAGAAATGGATAAATTCCTCGACAAATACACCCTCCCAAGACTAAACCAGGAAGAAGTTGAATCTCTGAATAGACCAATAACAGGTTCTGAAACTGTGGCAATAATCAATAACTTACCAACCAAAAAGAGTCCAGGACTTGATGGATTCACAGCCGAATTCTACCAGAGGTACAAGGAGGAACTGGTACCATTCCTTCTGAAACTATTTCAATCGATAGAAAAAGAGGGAACTCTCCCTAACACATTTTATGAAGCCAGCATCGTCCTGATACCAAAGCCTGGCAGAGACATAACCAAAAAAGAGAATTTTACACCAATATCCTTGATGAACATTGATGCAAAAATCCTCAATAAAATACTGGCAAACCGAATCCAACAGCACATTAAAAAGCTTATCCACAATGATCAAGTGGGCTTCATCCCTGGGATGCGAGGCTGGTTCAACATACGCAAATCAATAAATGTAATCCAGCATATAAACAGAACCAAAGACAAAAACCACATGATTATCTCAATAGATGCAGAAAAGTCCTTTGACAAAATTCAACAACCCTTCATGCTAAAAACTCTCAATAAATTAGGTATTGATGGGATGTATCTCAAAATAATAAGAGCTATCCATGACAAACCCACAGCCAATATCATACTGAATGGGCAAAAACTGGAAGCATTCCCTTTGAAAACTGGCACAAGAAAGGGATGCCCTCTCTCACCACTCCTATTCAACATAGTGCTGGAAGTTCTGGCCAGGGCAATCAGGCAGGAGAAGGAAATAAAGGGTGTTCAATTAGGAAAAGAGGAAGTCAAATTGTCCCTCTTTGCAGATGACATGATTGTATATCTAGAAAACCCCATCGTCTCAGCCCAAAATCTCCTTAAGCTGATTAGCAACTTCAGCAAAGTCTCAGGATACAAAATCAATGTACAAAAATCACAAGCATTCTTGTACACCAATCACAGACAAACAGAGAGCCAAATCATGAGTGAACTACCATTCACAATTGCTTCAAAGAGAATAAAATACCTAGGAATCCAACTTACAAGGGATGTGAAGGACCTCTTCAAGGAGAACTACAAACCACTGCTCAATGAAATAAAAGAGGATACAAACAAATGGAAGAACATTCCATGCTCATGGGTTGGAAGAATCAATATCGTGAAAATGGCCATACTGCCCAAGGTAATTTATAGATTCAATGCCATCCCCATCAAGCTACCAATGACTTTCTTCACAGAATTGGAAAAAACTACTTTAAAGTTCATATGGAACCAAAAAAGAGCCCGCATCACCAATTCAATCCTAAGCCAAAAGAACAAAGTTGGAGGCATCATGCTACCTGACTTCAAACTACACCACAAGGCTACAGTAACCAAAACAGCATGGTACTGGTACCACAACAGAGACATAGATCAATGGAACAGAACAGAGCCCTCAGAAATGATGCCGCATATCTACAACTATCTGATCTTTGACAAAGCTGACCAAAACAAGAAATGGGGAAAGGATTCCCTATTTAATAAATGGTGCTGGGAAAACTGGCTAGCCATATGTAGAAAGCTGAAACTGGATCCCTTCCTTACACCTTATACAAAAATTAATTCAAGATGGATTAAAGACTTACATGTTAGACCTAAAACCATTAAAATCCTACAAGAAAACCTAGGCAATACCATTCAGGACATAGGCATGGGCAAGGACTTCATGTCTAAAACACCAAAAGCAATGGCAACAAAAGCCAAAATTGACAAATGGGATCTAATTAAACTAAAAAGCTTCTGCACAGCAAAAGAAACTACCGTCAGAGTGAACAAGCAACCTACAGAATGGGAGAAAATTTTTGCAACCTACTCATCTGACAAAGGGCTAATATCCAGAATCTACAATGAACTCAAACAAATTTACAAGAAAAAAACAAACAACCCCATCAAAAAGTGGGTGAAGGACATGAACAGACACTTCTCAAAAGAAGACATTTATGCAGCCAAAAAACACATGAAAAAATGCTCATCATCACTGGCCATCAGAGAAATGCATATCAAAACCACAGTGAGATACCATCTCACACCAGTTAGAATGGCCATCATTAAAAATTCAGGAAACAATAGGTGCTGGAGAGGATGTGGAGAAATAGGAACACTTTTACACTGTTGGTGGGACTGTAAACTAGTTCAACCATTGTGGAAGTCAGTGTGGCGATTCCTCAGGGATCTAGAACTAGAAATACCATTTGACCCAGCCATCCCATTACTGGGTATATACCCAAAGGACTATAAATCATGCTGCTATAAAGATACATGCACACGTATGTTTATTGCGGCACTATTCACAATAGCAAAGACTTGGAACCAAATGTCCAGCAACAATAGACTGGATTAAGAAATGTGGCACATATACACCATGGAATACTATGCAGCCATAAAAAATGATGAGTTCATGTCCTTTGTAGGGACATGGATGAAACTGGAAAACATCATTCTCAGCAAACTATCGCAAGGACAAAAAACAAAACACCGCATGTTCTCACTCCTAGGTGGGAAATGAACAATGAGAACTCATGGACACAGGAAGGGGAACATCACACTCCTGAGACTGTTGTGGGGTGGGGAGAGGGGGGAGGGACAGCATTAGGAGATATACCTAATGCTAAATGACGAGTTAATGGGTGCAGCAAAACAACATGGCACATGGATACATATGTAACAAACCTGCACATTGTGCACATGTACCCTGAAACCTAAAGTGTAATAATAAAAAATTAAAAAAAAGAAAAAAAGAAAATGATGGAAAAACACAATGCAACTTAAGTGCTCACTAGACTCACTAATGGCTGTGAGGGATCACCGGTATCCATGGTCTTTTCTTCTTGGGTACACAGCTAGATTACCTTTTGTAGCCACTCTTGCAGCTAGATATGGCCATGTGACTGAGTGATGGCACATAGAATGTGGGTGGAAGTGACACATCACTTCCAAGCTGGCCCCGAAAACCTACTACATGCAACAGCTCCCCCACCCTAGTCCCTGTGGAAGTTCATTAGACTATCAGAGAAAAACTAACTTTTATTCCATTCAGCCACTGAGTCTTTGAGGGTAGTTTTTTATAGCAGTTAGTCTACCCTGATTATGCAACTGATCATACTGTTCCCTTCCTCCATATTTGAGCACCACAATTATATTCCAAAGTTATGTCTCTTAACTATGCTTTGACTATCTTTTCCTTTTAAATTTTTCTTGTTATTATTGATATAATAATACATGCTCAGTGTAAGAAATATGAGAAACACTGGACAAAACTAAGAAGACAACAAAGAATATTCATAATTATCATCTACCATTCAGAGATAATTAAGGCTGACATTTTGGTTCATGTCCTGCCAATATATTTTCAGGATTGTTTATATATGTATATATTTCAAAACTGGAACCAGTGCGCACATCATGCACATTCAATACATATACCTCCCCATCATAATTTTACAGCTATATAGGAAATTATTTAATAAAAATAACATTAACCTTTCCATTTATGACAAACGACCAGTTAGGAAATATAATCAAAGAAAACAACCCATCTAAAAAATAGCAACAGAAATGACTCTTACTAAAACAATTCTGGCAAGAATATTTATAAATTTCAACAACCCAAATGAAATACAGTAGGGCATCATTTTCAATCAGCCACACTATAAAGTTCAGATTGAAATATAACTTGTCAGAAACCTAAGGGAAATTCTGAAAAAGAAGTGTATTGAGGGTATGCTAGCAATAACACCTATTAAAATATCATAAATCTTATGTAATTAAAGTTTGATATCAGTATATAAATAGACAAATCAAGGAAACAGAACAGAGAGCCTAGGAATAGGCATATAAACACACACACACACACACACACACATAAAATATATGTAATTTAGTTTATTATGAGGGAAGCATTTCAAATCAACAAGGAGAAATAAATTATTCAATAAGTAGTATTGGGCCAACTGCCTAACCACTTGAAAAAAAATAAAGTAAATACTTGCTTCACTTCTTATACCAAAATAAATACCAGATGGGTAAAAATGATAAACGTTTGTTTTAAAAATGATACTGACAGGTGACAGCGTGCTGGCAGTCCTCACAGCCCTCGCTCACTCTCGGCGCCTCTTCTGCCTGGGCTCCCACTTTGGTGGCACTTGAGGAGCCCTTCAGCCCACCGCTGCACTGTGGGAGCCCCTTCCTGGGCTGGCCGAGGCCGGAGCCGGCTTCCTCAGCTTGTGGGGAGGTGTGGAGGGAGAGGTGTGAGCAGGAACCGGGGCTACGCACGGCACTTGTGGGCCAGCTGGAGTTCCAGGTGGACGTGGGCTTGGCCAGCCCGCCCTCGGAGCAGCCGGCGGGCCCTGCCGGCCCCAGGCAATGAGGGGCTTAGCACCTGGGCCAGCAGCTGCAGAGGGTGTGCTGGGCCCCCCAGCAGTGCTGGCCCACCAGGGCTGTGCTGGATTTCTCGCCAGGCCTTAGCTGCTCCCCCGCATGGCAGGGCTCGGGACCTGCAGCCTGCCATGCCTGAGCCTCCCCCTCCTCCGTGGGCTCCTGTGCGGCCCAAGCCTTCCCGACGAGCACCGCCCCCTGCTTCACTGGCGCCCAGTCCCATCGACCACCCAAAGGCCGAGGAGTGCAGGTGCACCATGTGAGACTGTCAGGCAGCTCCACCTGCGGCCCTGGTGCGGGATCCACTGGGTGAAGCCAGCTGGGCTCCTGAGTCTGGTGGGGGACTTGGAGAATCTTTATGTCTAGCGAAGGGATTGTAAATACACCAATCAGCACTCTGTATCTAGCTCAAGGTTTGTAAACACACCAATCAGCACCCTGTGTCTAGCTCAGGGCTTGTGAATGCACCAATCGACACTCTGTATCTAGCTAATCTAGTGGGGATGTGGAGAACCCTTGTGTCTACCTCAGGGATTGGAAACGCACCAATCAGCACCCTGTCAAAACAGACCACTCAGCTCTCTGTAAAATGGACCAATCAGCAGGATGTGGGTGGGGCCCAATAAGAGAATAAAAGCAGGCTGCCAGAGCCAGCAGTGGCAACCCGCTGGGGTCCCCTTCCACACTGTGGAAGCTTTGTTCTTTTGCTCTTTGCAATAAATCTTGCTGCTTCTCACTCTTTGGGTCCACACTGCCTTTATGAGCTGTAACACTCACCGCGAAGGTCTGCAGCTTCACTCCTGAAGCCAACGAGACCACAAACCCACCAGGAGGAAGAAACTCCAGACGCGCCGCCTTAAGAGCTGTTACACTCACCGCGAAGGTCCGCAGCTTCACTCCTGAGCCAGCAAGCCCACGAACCCACCAGAAGGAAGAAACTCTGAACACATCTGAACATCAGAAAAAAACTCCGGATACGCCACTTTTAAGAACTGTAACACTCACTGCGAGGGTCCACGGCTTCATTCTTGAAGTCAGTGAGACCAAGAATCCACCAATTCCAGACACAATACCACTAAGGTAACAAAAGAAAACAGAAAAAAAATGATTTTTTAAATATTCTTAGGAGTGTTTTGTAAGCATGATGCATACCCGCAGAGTCATTAAACAAGAGATAGAGACAATTGACGAAATTAAAATTTAAAATTTTCCATGTATCAAAATACCATTAACAAAGCCAAAAGATAAGTGGCAGACAAAATACTTTCAAACATATATGGCAAATAATAGAAATACTCAATATATAGAGAGGTTTTTACAAACAAGTAAAATAAATTTAGTAACACATAAGATAAATCGGCAAAGAACATCTATGTAAAAAATGCAAATTACTTCTAAATATATTAAAAGATGATCAATTTATCCATAGAAACAGAGATACAAAATTAAAGTAAAAGAAATGATCATTATTTAACTATGACTGCAAAGGATTATAAAAAACTATACTGTGTTAGTTCTGGATGTGAAAAGACTCTCTCATTCATTGTTGGTGGTAGTTAAACCATGAAACTCTATGAAGGAAAATTTGGCAATATTTATCAACATTGTAAATGTACAAACATGTGATCAGTGATTCTAGTAACAGCCATTTATCCTATGACTTTACATGTACATGAGCAATAATGTGTATATGAAGATAATGCCCTCAAAATTACTTGTAATAGCAAAAGACGGTAAACAACTTTGGGACTATTTACATAAATTGTGGGATATCCATATATTTGAATATCATGCAGCTATTAAAAATAATGAGTGAAAGCTATTCATGCTGAAATGGAAAGATCACCAAGAGACATTGTTAAATAATAAAACCAAAGTTAAAAACAGTGTGTAGAATATGAGATCATGTGTGGGAGAAAAGGCAGAAGGATAAAAATGTACAAATATGCTCTATATAAACAGAACAGCTCTTGAAAGACACACAAAATAATTGCAGTAGTTACTTCTAAGAAGGATGAATTGGGGGCTGGGGTGGTGAGAAAGGGCAATTTATTCTTCAGTGTATAACCTTTGATAGCTTTTCCTTTTTACCTCATGTGCACATATTATTAAATTCTAGTGTTCTATGCCTCATAGGATGACTATAGTTAGCAACAAGATATTATATAGTTTCAAATAGCTAGAAAAAAGATATTGAATATTCCTAACACAAAGAAATGATCAATGTTTGAGATGATGAATATGCTAATTACCCTGATTTTATCACTATACATTAAATGCATTGAAACATCTCTAGGTACCCCATGAATACATAAAATTGTTATTTGTCAATTAAAAAAATAAAATCTAAAAAGAAAATTAGATAAGTTAGTTAATGGATACAGTGTACATTATTTGGGTGATGGACACCCTAAAAGCCCTGACTTGACCACTATGAAACCTATGCATGTAACAAAATTGCACGTGTATTTCATACATTTATATCAAAAATAAATAATAGAAACAAAAGCAGGATAGTCTGGAGAAATACAAAATATATATAAAGTAAGAAAAAGGTCAAATTTTGGAACCTTCTGTGATGTACATTCTTTGAAAGGTTAGCATTTCCACATAAACACCAAGAGGACAGAAAGCTTGGATGTTAAGAGGGGAAAAATAAAGTACAAAATTGTTCCAGCTTAGTTTTCCAATTTATTCAAATTCTAATGAAAAAAATATATACTCCTAATGAGAAAATAGTAGAGCTAAATTTTAACTGTGACTTCTGTAAAGCACAAACTCAAAGTTGCCAACTGTCCACAGAAAGGCGAGATCTATAATTATAGGGAAGGGAAAAGTAATGAACAAATAGATGCTGGACTAGACCTTCCGTATACTTTCTCTTTTAATCTTAATGGCAAATGTGTATAGATGAAGAACCAAACTTATACAGAATAACAGATTTGCTCAAGGTGACATGGCTGGTGACTCGGAGAAAGCAAAAAGATAACAGTTCAATCTTCATGTTATTTCACAGAGGGCTACTGATTAAAAAGAACAGGAAGAATGAGGAGGAAGAGCAGGATAGTGATATAGAAGCCTCCACTGATCGTTCCCCCAGCAAGGATACCAAGTTAACAACTATCTACAGAGACAAAACACATTCATAAGAACCAAAAATCACGTGAGTACTCATAGTACCTGGTTTTAACTTCATATCACTGAAACAGGCACTGAAGAGATAGAAAAAAAAGTCCAGAATTGATGACATTACCTCTCCCCCACCTGCTGCAGCAGCTGTGTGGTGCCAACAGCATCTCTGGGCACTGAGAGAGAGAGAACGTAGCAATCATGATGGATTGAACTCAGTGCCATTCTGTTAGAATGCAAAGGAAAACCAGACCAAACGCAGCTAATGACTGCCCACAGAGGGAGCATTTAAATGAGCCCTAGCCAGAGGGGAATCACCCATCCCAGTGGTCCAAATTTGAGTGCTTGTTAACCCTGCCACCAAGGGCTACAGCATTCTGTGCCTCCAGGTGAACTTGAAAGGCAGTCTAGGCCATGAGGACAGCAAATTTTAGGCAAGACCTAGGGCTGGACTAGGCCTAGAGACAGTGGACTTGGTGGGCATGTGAAATACTGTGACATCAGCTGGGATCAGCCAAGGGAGTGCTTGCATCACCCCTTCCCTAACCTCAGGCAGCACAGCTTGTGTCTCCAAAAGATACCCCTTCCTTCTGCTTGAGGAGAAGAGAGTGAAGAGTAAGGAGGACTTTGTCTGGCATCTAGGATACCAGTCTAACCACATCAGATAGGACACCAGTCAGAATTGTGAGGTCCCCGTTCCAGGCTCTAGCTCCTAGACAACATTTCTAGACATATCCTGGTCAAAAAGGGAACCCACTGCCTTGAAGGAAAGGATCCAGTCCTGGCAGCGTTCTTCACCTGCTAACTGAAGAGACTTTGGGCCCTGAATAACCAGCAGCGATACTCAAGTACTACATCGAGGACCTTGGTGAGCCTCTAAGACTTGCTGGCTTCAGATGAGACTCAGCACATTACCAGCTATGATGACTATGAGGCAAAACTCCTTCTGCTTGAGAAAAGCAGAGAGAAAAGTAAAGTGGACTGTCTTGCACCTTAGGTACTAGCACAACCACAGGGGAATAGGGCACCAAGAGGGCTCTTGGAGTCCGTAATTCCAGGACTTGACTCTTGGATGACACTTCTGGACCTGCCCTGGGACATAGGGGAGCCCACACCCCTGAAGAATGAGTCCCAAGCCAGGCAGTATTCACAACAAGCTCACTTAAGAGACCTTGGGCCTTAACGGAACATCAAGAGTGGTCTGGAAGTACTCCTCATGGCCTGAGGTAGGGGTGCTTATGGGGTGAGAACTCCTCTGCCTTTGGAAAGGGGAGAGAAGAATGGGAAGGACTACCAGACTGTTATTTTGTGGTTTGAGTGCCAGCTCAGCTGAAATACAATAGAATACCAGGTATACTTCTAAGGTTTTTGACTCCAGCCCCTGACTCTTGGACAGCACTTCCGAACCCAGCTGGGGCCTGGGGAACTTCTCTGCTCTGAAGGAAAGGACACAGGTCTGGTTGGCTTTAACATCTGCTGATTGTAGAGCTCCAGGGTCATGAGAAAACACAGGCAGTGGACAGGGAGTGGTTATAGCAGGTCTTGGGTGAGACCCAGAACTCTACTGGCTTCAGACCTGACTCAGTGCAGTCATAGTGGTGGGGGCCATAGGTACTTATGTCACTCCACCCCAGCCCCAGGTGGCTTTGAACACAAAGAAAAACTATGTGTGGGAGAGACTAAGGGAAGAGAACAAGTCTCTGCCGGCTAATCCAGAGAATTCTCCTGGATGTTGTCCAAGACCACAAAGGTGGTACCTCTACGAGTCTGCAAAAACCACAGCATTAAAGGACTTGGGGTGCCCCCAAAAGCAGATATAGCTTAGAGCACAATATAGCTTAGAGCACAACCCAGCTTCTTTTAAATATTTGGAAAGCCTTCCCAAGAAGGACAGCTACAAATAAACCCAGACAGTGAAGACTACAATAAATACCTAACTCTTCAGTGCCTAGACACCAAAGAACATCTACTAGCTTCAACACCATCCAGGAAAACATGTCCTCACCAAATAAACTAAATAAGCCACCAGGGACCAATCCTGAAGAAACAGAGATATGTGACCTTTCAGACAGATAATTCAAAATAGCTGTGTTTGTTGAGAAAACTCAAAGAAATTTAAGAGACACAGAGAAGGAATTCAAAGTTCTATCAGATAAATTTAACAAAGAAATTGAAATACTTAAAAAGAATCAAGGGAAATTCTGGAGATGAAAAATGCAACTGGCATACTCAAAATGCATGAGAGTCCTTCAATAGCAGAAGTGATCAAGCAGAAGAAAGAATTAGCAACCTTCAAGACAGGCTATTTGAAAATACAGTCAATGGAGAAAAAAAGAACAAAAAACAATGAAGCAAGCCTACAAGATCTAGAAAATAGCCTCAAAAGGGAAAATGCAGGGTTACTGGTTTTAAAGAGGAAGTAGAGAATGAGATAGGGAGAGAAAGTTTATTCAACAGGATAATAAGAGAGATGTTCCCAAACTTAGAGAAAGATATCAATATCCAGGTACAAGAAAGTTATAGAGCACCAAGCTGATTTAATCAAAAGAAGATTACATCAAAAGATTTAATAAGCAAACTCTCAAAGGTCAAGATTAAAGAAGGGATCCCAAAAGCAGCAACAGAAAATAAACACATAACATACAATGGAGCTCCAGTATATCTGGCAGCAGACTTTTCAGTGGAAACTTTATAGGTCAGGAGAGAGTGGCATGACATAATTAAAGTGCTGAAGGAAGGAAAAAAAAGTTTTACCCCAGAATAGTATATCTGGTGAAAATGTCCTTCAAACATAAAGGAGAAACAGTCTTTCCTAGACAAAGGATAGCTGAGGGATTTCATCAACACCGGACCTGTCCCACAAGGAATGATTAATGAAATACTTCAATCAGAAAGAAAAGGACATTAATAAGCAATAAGAAATCACTTGAAGGTACAAAACTCACTGGTAATAGTAAATACACAGAAAAACACAGAATATTATAACAATGTAACAAGGCATGTAAACTACTCTTATACTAAGTAAAAAGACTAAACAATAAACCAATCAAAAATAATAACTAGAACAACTTTTCAAGACATAGTCAGTACAACAAGATATAAATAGAAACAACAAAAGCTTAAGACATGGGGGAACAAAGATAAGGTGTAGGATTTCTATTAGTTTTCTTTTTCCTTGTGTATTTATGCAAATAATGTTAACTTGTCATCAGTTTAAAATAATAGGTTACATGATAGTATTTGCAAGCCTCATGGTAACCTCAAACCAAAAAACATACAATGGATACACAAAAAAATGAAAAGCAAGAAACTAAATTATATCTCCAGAAAAAAATTACATTCACTACAGAAAGACAGGAAGGAAAGAACGAAGGAAGAGAAGACTATAAAATCACTAGTAAGCAAATTTAAAAATGACAGAAGTAAGTCCTTATTTATCAATAATAACAATGAATGTAAATTGACTAAACTCTCCAATCAAAAGACATGGACTGGCTGAATGAATAACAAAACAAGATCCAATGATCTGTTGCCTACAAAAAACATATTTCACCTATAAAGACACACATAGACTGAAAATAAAGGAATGGAAAAAGATATACCATGCCAATAGGGATCAAAAAAGAGCAGGAGTCTCTATACTTATATCAGACAAAATAGATTTCAAGACACAAACTATAAGAAGAAACAAAGAAGGTCACTATATAATGATAAAGGGGTCAATTCAGCAAGAGGATAAAACAATTTTACATATATATGCACCCAACACTGGAGCACCCAGATATATCAAGGAAATATTAGCACTAAAGACAGAGATAGGCCCCAATACAATAATAAGAGCTAGAGACTTCAACACCCCACTTTCAGCATTGGACAAATCTTCCAGTCAGAAAATCAACAAGGAAACATCAGACTTAATCTGCACTATAAACTATATGGCTCTAACAGATATTGACAGAACATTTCATCCAAAAGCTGCAGACTACACATTCTTTCCTCAGCACATTGATCATTCTCAAGGATAGACCATATGTTCAGTCACAGAAAAGTCTTAAAACATTCAAAAAATTAAAATAATCAAGCATCTTCTTGGACCACAATGGAATAAAACTAGAAATCAATAAGAGGAATTTTGGAAGCTATACAAATACAGGGAAATTAAACAATATAAACCTGAATGACCAGTGGGTCAATGAAGAAATTAAGCAGGAAAATAAAAACTTTCTTGAAACAAATAATAATGGAAACACAACATACCAAAACCTCTGTGATACAGCAAAAGCAGTAATCAGAGGGAAGTTTATAGCTATAAGTGCCTACATCAAAAAAGAGGAAAAATTTCACATGAACAATCTAATCATGCATCTTAAAGAATTAGAAAAACCCAAAATAAGTAGAAGAAAAAGAAATAAAGATCAGAGCAGAAACCAACAGAATTGAAATGAACAAAATAATACAAAAGATTAATGAAACAAAAAGTTGGTTTTTTGAAAAGTTAAATAAAATAGACAAACCTTTAGCCAGACTACCTAAGAAAAAAGAGAGAAGATATAAATAAAATCAGAAATGAAAAAGGGAATATTACAACTGATACTGCAGAAATTCCAAGGATAATTAATGGCTACTATGAGCAACTATATGACAATAAATTAGAAAATCTAGAAAAAAAAAGGACACATTTTTAGATATATACAACCTACCAAGATTGAACCAGGAAGAATAAAAAACCTGAACAGAGCAACAAGAAGTAACAAGATTGAAGCCATAATTAAAAGTCTGTCAGTAATGCACAGCCTCAGACCCAGTGATGTCACTGCTGAATTCTACAAAATATTTAAAGAAATAATACCAATCATACTGAAACTATTCTGGAGGAAGGAATATTTCCAAAAGATTCTACAAGGCCAGTATTACCCTGATACCTAAAACATACCGAAAACACAAAGACACATCAAAAAAAAAAAAAAAAAAGAAAACTACAGGCCAATATCTCTGTGAATATTGAGGCAAAAGTCTTCAAAAAATACTAGCAAAACAAATTCAACAATCTATTAGAAAGATTATTCATCATGATGAAATGGGGTTTATCCCTGGGATGCAAGGATCATTCAACATACACGAATCAATCAATTTGATACACCGTATCCACAGAATAAAGGATAAAAACCATATAATCATTTCAATTGAGGTTATAAAATCATTTGATAAAATTCAACAAGCTTTGTGATAAAATCCCTAAAAAAACTGGATATATAACTAGTAATAAAAGCCACATATGACAGACCCACAACTAGTACCATACAGAATGCAGAAAAACTGAAAGCCTTTCCTCTAAGATCTGGAACTCAACACGGATGCCCACTGTCACCACTGTTATTCAACATAGTACTAAAAGTCCTAGCTAGAGCAAGGACTTTTCTTGCTCTATTTTATAGAGAAAGAAGTAAAAGTCATCCAAAGTGTAAAGTTAGAAGTTAAATTATGCTTGTTTGCAAATAATATAATCTTATATTTGGAAAAACCTAATGAGTCCATAAGAAAACTATTAGAACTGGTAAAAAAAAAAAAAAATGAGTAAAATTGCAAGATACAAAAGCCACATATAAAAATCAGTAGCATTTTTATATGCCAACAGTGAACAAGGTGAAAAAGAAATAAAAAATTAATCCCATTTACAATAGTCACACATAAAAGTAAATACCTAGCAATTAACTTAAAAAAGAAGTTAGAGATCTTTATAATGAAAACTATAAAACACTGATGAAAGAAATTGAAAAGAACACCAAAACATGGAAAGATATTCCATGTTCATGTTTTGGAAGAATCAATACTGTTAAAAATGTTCAAACTACACAAAGCAATCTACAGATTCAATGTAATCCCTATCAAAATATCAATGACATTCTTCATAAAAACACAAAAAACAATCCTAAAATTTATATGGAAACACAAAAGATCAAGAATAGCCAAAGCTATCCTGAGCAAAAAGGAAAAGACTAGACAAATCACATTACCTGACTTCAAACCATACTACAGAGCTATAGTAACCAAAGCAGCACATTACCTGACTTCAAATCATACTACAGAGCTATAGTAAACAAAGCAGCATGGTGCTGGTGTAAATACAGACACACAGAACAATGGAACAGAATAGAGAACCCAGAAACAAATCCAAACATCTACAGTGAACTGATTTTTGACAAAGATGCCAAGAACATACATTGGAGGAAAAGAGAGTCTCTTCAATAAATGGTGCTGGGAAAGCTGGTTATCCATATGCAAAGGAATTAAACTAGAACCTTATCTCTCACTATATCCAAAAATCAACTCAAAGTGGATTTATGACTTAAATCTAAGACCTCACTCTATGAAACTACTGCAAGAAAACATTAGGGAAAATCTCCAGGATATTGATCTGGGCAAAAGTTTCTTGAGCAATACCCCATAGGGGCAGGCAACCAAAGCAAAAATGGACAAAAGGAATTACATCAAACTAAAAAATCTTCTTTACAGCAAAGAAAATAATTAACAAAATGAAGAGACAAACCCCAGAATAGGATAAAATGTTTGCCAACTACCCATCTGACAAGGGATTAATAACAAGAATATATAAAGAGCTCAAACAAATCTATGGAAAATAATCAATTAACCCGATTAAAAAATGGGCAAATATTTGAAGAGACATTTGTCAAAAGAAGACATACAAATGGCAAGCAGGCATGTTAAAATGTATTCACCATCACTGATCATCAGAGAAATGCCAATGAAAACTACAATGAGATATCATCTCACTCCCATTAAAATGGCTTTTCTCCAAAAACAGTTAATAACAAGTGCTGGTGAAGATGTGGAGAAAAGGGAACCCTTTTACACTGTTGGTAGGAATTTTAAGTAGTACCGCCACTATGGAGAACAGTTTGAATGTTCCTCACAAAACTAACAATTGAGCTACCATATGATTCAGCAATCCCACTGTTGGGTATATACCCAAAACAACAGAAATCAGTATATGGAAGAGATAGCTGCACTCCCATGTTTGTTGTAGCACTGTTTATAATAGCAAAGATTTGGAAGCAACCTAAGTGTCTGTCAACAAATGAATGGATAAAGAAAATGTGGTACTTATACACAATGGAGTACTATTCAGCCATAAAAAGAATGAGATCCAGTCATTTGCAACAACATGAATGGAACTGGAGATCATTATGTTAAATGAAATAAGCCAGGCACAGAAAGACAAACGTTGAATGTTCTCACTTATTTGTAAAATTTAAAAAAATCAGGACAATTGAACTCATGGACATAGAGAGTAGAAGGATGGTTACCAGTGTCTGGGAAGGGGGTTGTGAGGGAGGTGAGGATAGTTAATGGATACACACAAAATATAAAGAACGAATAATATCTACTATTTGATAGAGCAATACAGTGACTATTGGCAATAATAATTGTACATTTTAAAACAACTTACAGTGTAATTGATTTGTTTGTAACTCAAAGGATAAATGCATGAGGGGATGGATACCCCATTCTCCATGATGTACTTATTTCACATTGCATGCCTGTATCAGAACATTCATGTACCCCATAAATATATTCACCTGCCATGTACCCACACAAATTAAAAATAATTTTAAAAGAAAAAAACAGTTCTGACCTTTCTTACCTGCTCAGGATATGTTTAATGAAATCCAGTAACATACGTCTCTTTTGCCCCTCATAGGCATTCTTATATTCACCATTCTTCCCCCTTCAAAGAATATGAAGTTCACAATTAGGAGAAGAGGCTTAATCTCTACAAATTCCAAATTCCTTATCCAATAAAATGGGAAGCACCTATTTAGTAGGGCTGTCATGAGGATTTAAAATAAATTCTGTAAATTGCGTGGCACATCATAGATAATCAATACATGGCAAGCCTTACCACTATTACCATGATCAATTGAAAGTGAAATTTGCATGGGCAACAGTGAGATTCTGATTCCAGATTATGAAAATTTCTGGTAGTAAAATAATGAAGGATTTAAGAATGTGAGCTCTGGAGTCACACTGACCTCTGTCTAAATCCTGACTTTATCACTTCCTAACTGTGTGACCCAGAAAAAGTAATTTAACATTTCTTCTCCTATAGAAAGGGGATAATAGTTTGCAGGCACTATCTCATAGATTTGTATGTCAATAACTATTTTTTGCACTTGTGTTCTTTAATAAATTGTGAGCCTCTTGAAGTGAATAAACCAGGTTTTAATTACTTTTACACTTCTCCAGTACTTCATTTACATGATGCCTGGATAACTTTAGGTGCTTGTAGAACTGTTGGGCAAATGAAACCTGTCACCATCTCCATGTGAGGTGTCCCACTGCATGGAGGATAGCAAATAACAAAACAATGCCTGACACCAGAAGCAGCAGTTAACATGCTCCAGCATGTGAACTTATTCCATGGTTTGGGGAGGGATCATCAAGAAACACATGACTCACACAGGCACTAGGCAAAATGACTCCTTATTCACATGGAGAAGAGACAGAGCAACACTAGCTTCAATTGTGGGCATTGGTAACGCATAGGCATAAGGTCCCATTCCATTACCAATACAGGGAGAGGGTCTGCACCCACAATTCTCAAGCTGCAAGAGAAAGGATCCTGTTCCCTCACCACCAGGAACAGATACAGCAGTGTGTTTGGCCAGATGCTGTATGATGCACACACTTAAGCAGAACAAAGGAATACACACTGAGTCTGAAGGAGGGAAAGATATTCCTGCCTGTCCAGGCTCTTTACCTTCTGGCAAGGAATTCCTCTAGGTCCAAGATCCATTGTTGTATGAAAGCCTTTTGTTGTCAAAAGACTGTTCTTGCTCATGAGACTGACTTTCTCAAGAGTGCTTAATGAATATTTATTGACTAAGTAAATTGAAGTAATATTATATTTTTTTGTCTGAAGTCTACATTCCTAACTAAGCCTTCCAGGGTTGTTTGAGAGGGAGGATCAAGTGTCACCAGCTAGGCGCTGAGAATGGGAATGTCAGAAAGAATTAAGGGACTCATGGTAAGATACTGATTGATATATTAATTAATATTCCAACATTTGTCAAATGCTTGCTACTTGCTAGGCACTAGATAAAAGGGTGACTAAGACTCATCCCTGTCCTCATGAAGCTCACTGGATATGAAGAATATAGGCAAAGGAACTAGTGATTATAGCAGAGCATAACAAGCACTCTGGTAGAAGTAGACAGAAGGTGGTACTTATATGTAGACCTGGAGAGCAAAATCTAAATTCTAAAATTGCAGAATTTTAGAGCTAAGAAGGATCTCAGAGAGGAACTGTTTAACCTGTTGCACCAATAATAAAAATTGACCATCATTATTTGAATGCTTACTATCAGCTCTACATGCCCTTAATCTCACAATAGTCCCTTGAAATATGTATAATGATTTTCATCACTTTAGAGACGATAAAACTGAGAATCAGAGAGGTTAGATGGCTCTCTCAAGGTCACATGGCTACGAGGTGGCAGATCTGGGCTTTATCTAACCCATGCCTGCCTGGATTCCAAGCTGGGGCCCTTTTTGCTGTGGAGTATTGCCTCCCTTTGTGGCAAAGCTTCCTGCTCCTGACACCCCTGAGTTCTAGACTCACAGACCTGTGCCCTTGGGACTTTATCAGTGCTATAAAAACAGGATTCTGTGAGTGCTGAGCTTCAGAAACCATTTCCAGAGTCAGAATCCCGGTCTATATATTGAAACTCCATTTGGCCTCTCTTTTTTCCTTTTCGCTCAAAAAATAAAATTTATTATTTTTTAAAAAAATTATTGAATACAGTTAAATGCCCAGCACTTAAGTGTACAAGTTTTGATTAATGTATATGCCCATGTAATCACCATCTGAATTCACAATGAAGAATATTTTCATCACCCCAGAAAGTTCCCCTGTGCCCCACTTCCCTTGACGGTTACTGTTTTGTCTGTTCTTGATGTTAATATGAGATGAATCATACAGAATATACTTTGTCTACTTTCTTTCACTGGTAATATTTTTGAGATTCAGCCATTGTTTTGCAAGTATTAGTACTTTATTCTTTTTTTTTTTTTAAGTAGAATTGCATTGTATGAATATATCACATTTTGTTTATCCATACTTCTGTTGATAAACATTTTGGTTATTTCCAAATTTTGCTTTCTATGTAAAGCAGCTATGACATTCTTATGCAAGAGTTTTTAGACACGTTTTCATCTCTCTTGGATCAATAATTAGGAGTAGAATTACTGACTAGATCATAGGGGTAGTTCTATAAAAACTGTAAATCTACTTCCCAAAGTAATTTTCATTTTACACTGCAACCAACAAGATATGAGATTTTAGTTTCTCCATATTCTCATCATTGATGCTGTCAGTGTTTTCAATTATAGAAATTATAGTGAGTATAAAATGGTACCTCAATGAATTTACTTTGCATTTACTTTAGGACTAACGATATTGAAAAATTTTATTGGCCACTTGACTGTTTTACTTTCTGAAATGTCTGTGTACTTTTTTTCCACTATATTTTTCAGGGTTGTCTTTCTGTCATTGATTTGTAGAAGTAATTTATATATTCTTCTTATGAGTCATTTGTCAGCTGCATGTATTAAGAATATTTTTTTCCTAGTCTGTGGCTTACCATTTCATTTTATTTCCTTTTCTTAATAATTTCAACTTTTATTTTAGATTCAGGAAGTACATGTGCAGGTTTAATACACGAGTATATTGCATGATGCTGAGGTTTAGAGTACAATTGTTCTCATGACCCAGGTAGGGAGCATAGTATCCAATAGTTAGTTTTTTAATTTTTTCTTATTTTTAAAAATTTCAATAGGTTTTTGGAGAACAGGTAGTTTTTGGTTACATGAGTAAGTTATTTAGTGGAGATTTATGAGATTATCGTGCGCCCATGACCCGAGCAGTGTACACTGTACTCAATGTGTAGTCTTTTATCCTTCACCCCCCTTCCACACTTCCCCCCAAGTCCCCAAAGTCCATTGTATCGTTATGCCTTTGTGTCCTCATAGCTTAGCTCCCACTTATAAATGAAAACATACAATGTTTGGATTTGCATTTTTGAGTTACTTCACTTAGAATAATGGTCTCCAACTCCATCCACATTGTTGTGAATGCCATTATTTTGTTCCTTTTTATGGCTTAGTAGTATTCCATGGTATATATATACTTTTTTTTTTTTTTTGAGATGGAATCTTACTGTTGCCCAGACTAGAGTGCAGTGGCACGATCTCCATTCACTGCAACCTCTGCCTCCTGGGTTCAAGCAATCCTCCCACCTCAACCTCCCAAGTAGCTGGGAGTACAGGTGTGCACCACCAAATCCAGCTAATTTTTGTATTTTTAGTAGAGACAAGGTTTTGCCATGTTGGCCAGGATTGTCTTGAACTCCTGACCTCAGGTGGTTTGCTCACCTCGGCCCCATATTTTCTTTACCCACTCGTTGACTGATGGGCATTTGGGCTGGTTCCATATTTTTGCAACTGCAAATTGTGCTGCTCTAAACATGCATGTGCAAGTATCTTTTTCATATAATGACTTCTTTTCCTCTGGGTAGATACCCAGTAGTAGGATTGCTAAATCAAATGGCAGTTCTACTTTTAGTTCTTTAAGGAATCTCCACACTGTTTTCCATAGTGTTTTTACTAGTTTACTTTCCCTCCAGCATTGTAAAAGTGTTCTCTTTTCACCACATCCATGGCAACATCTATTATTTTTTAATTATGGTCATTCTTGCAGGAATAAAGTGGTATCACATTGTAGTTTTGATTTGCATTTCCCTGATAATTAGTGATGTTGGGAATTTTTTCATATGTTTGTTGGACATTTAGATATCTTTTGAGAGCTGTCTATTAATGTCCTTTGCCCACTTTTTTATGAGATTTTTTTTTTCTTGCTGATTTATTTGAATTCCCTGTAGATTCTGGATATTAGTCCTTTAAATGAAATGTAGGTTGCAGAGATTTTCTCCCACTCTGTGGGTTGTCTGTTTACTCTGCTAATTACTTATTTTGCTCTGCAGAAACTTTTCAGTTTAATTAAGTTCCATCTATTTATCTGTTTTTGTTGTATTTGCTTTTGGTTTCTTGGTCATGAAGTCTTTGCCTAAGCCAATATCTAGAAAGGTTTTTCCAATGTTATCTTCTAAAATTCTTATGGTTTCGGGTCTTAGATTTAAGTCTTTGATCCATCTTGAGTTGATTTTTGTATAAGGTGAGAGAAGAGGATCCACTTTTATTCTTCTACATGTAGCTTGCCAATTATCCTAGCACCATTTGTTGAATAAGGTGTCCTTCCCCACTTTATATTTTTGTTTGCTTTGTCAAAGATCAGTTGGCTGTTAGTATTTGGTTTCATTTCTACATTCTCTATTGTGTTCCATTGGTCTCTGTGCCTATTTTCATAGCAGTACCATGCTGTTTTTGTGACTATAGCCTTATAGTTTGAAGTCAAGTAATATGATGCCTCTAGATTTGTTCCTTTTGATAAGCCTTCTTTGGCTATTCCAGCTCTCGTTTGATTCTATATTAATTTTAGGATTGTTTTTTCTAGTTCTGTGAAGAATGATGGTGGTATTTTGATGAGAATTGCATTGAATTTATAAATTGCTTTTGGTAGTATGGTCACTTTCACAATATTGATTCTACCTATTTATGACCATGGCATGTGTTTCCATTTGTTTGTGTCATCTATGATTTCTTTCAGCAGTGTTCTGTAGTTTTCCTTGTAGAGGTCTTTCATGTCTTTGATTAAGTATATTCTTAATTTTTTTTCAGCTATTGTAAAAGGGTTTGAGTTCTTTATTTGATTCTCAGCTTGGTTGCTATTGGTGTATAGCAGTGCTGCTCAATTGTGTACATAGATTTTGTATCCTGAAACTTTACTGAATTCATTTATCAGATATAGGAGCTTTATGGATGAGTCTTTATGGTTTTCTAGGTATATGATCTTATCATCAGTGAACAATGACAGTTTAACTTCCTCTTTACCAATTTGGATGTCCTTTATTTCTTTCTCTTGTCTGATTGCTCTGGCTAAAAATTCCAGTATGATGTTGAATAGAAGAGGTGAAAGTGGGCATCCTTGTGTTGTTTCATTTCTCAAGGGGAATGCTTTCAACCTTTCCCAGTTCAGTATAATGTTGACTGTGGGTTTGTCATAGATGACATTTATCACCTTAAGGTATGTCCCTTCTATGTTGATTTTGCTGAGTGTTTTAACCATAAAGAGATGCTGAATTTTGTCAAATGCTTTTTCTGCATCTATTGAGATGATCATATGATATTTGTTTTTAGTTCTGTTTATGTGGTGTATCACATTTATTGACTTGCATATGTTAAACCATCTTTGCATCCCTGGTATAAAACCCATTTGATCATGGTTGATTATTTTTTTCATATGCTGTTGGATTTGGTTAGCTAGTATTTTGTTGAGGATTTTTGCATCTATGTTCATCAGGGATATTGGTCTGTGGTTTTCTTTTTTTGTTATATCCTTTCCTGGTTTGGGTATTAGGGTGATATTGGCTTCATAGAATGATTTTGGGAGGATTACCTCTTTCTCTATCTTTTGGAATAGTTTCAATAGGATTAGTACCAATTCTTCTTTGAATGCCTGCTAGAATTCAGCTGTGAATCCATCTGGTCCTAGGTCTTTTTTTGTTGGCAATTTAAAAATTACCATTTCAATCTCACTGCTTGTTATTTGTCTGTTCGGAGTTTCTATTTCTTCCTGGTTTAATCTAGGAGGGTTGGGTATTTCCAGGAATTTAACCATCTTGTCTAGGTTTTCTAATTTGTGCACATAAGGGTATTCGTAGTAGCTTTGAATGTCCTTTTGTATGTCTATGGTGTTGGTTGTAATATCTACCATTTCATTTCTAATTTGAGCTTATTTGGACCTTCTCTCTTATTTGTTAATCTTGCTAATGGTCTATCAATTTGGTTTATCTTTTCAAAGAACCAGCTTTTTGTTTCATTTATTTTTTTTGTTTGTTTGTTTCAATTTCACTTAGTTCTCCTTTGATCTTTGTTATTTCTTTTCTTCTGCTGGCTTTGAGTTTGGTTTGTTCTTATTTTTCTGGTTCCTTGAAGTGTGACCTTAGATTGTCTATTTGTGCTTTTTCAGTCTTTTTGATGTAGGCATTTAATGCTATTAACTTTCCTCTTAGCACTGCTTTTGCCACATTCCAGAGGTTTTGATAGGATGTGTCACTATTATCGTTCAGTTCAAAGATTTTTTTTAAATTTCCATCTTGATTTCATTATTGACCCAATGTTCACTCAAGAACAGATTATTTAATTTCCATGTATTTGCATGGTTTTGAGGGTTCCTTTTGGAATTGATTTCCAATTTTATTCCACTGTGGTCTGACAGAGTACTTAATATAAAATGTAGATATTCTTACATTTATTGAGACTTGTTTTGTGGCCTATCATAGGGTCTATCTAGGAGAATGTTCCATGTGCTGATGAAGAGAATGTATAATCTTCAGTTGTTGGGTAGAAAGTTGTGTAAATTTCTGTTAAGTCAATTTGTTCTAGGGTGTATTTAAGTCCATTGTTTCTTTGTTGGCTTTCTGTCTTGATGACCTGTCTAGAGCTGTTGGTGGAGTATTGAAATCTCCCACTGTTATTGTGTTGCCATCTATCTCATTTCTCAGGTCTAGTAGTAATTGTTTTATAAATTGGAGGCTCCAGAGTTAGGTGCATATATATTTAGGATTGTAGTATTTTCCTGTTGGACTAGTCCTTTTATCATTATGTAATGTTCCTCTTTTTCTGGGCTGGTACTGGAGAGCATCTGCAAAGAGTCCAGTGATGTGATCTGTCCTTAGGTCTCTCAGCTGTGGATACCAGCACCTGCTCTAGTGGAAGTAGCAGGGGAGTGAAGTGGACTGTGTGAAGGCCCTTGGTTGTAGTTTTGTTTAGTGTGCTGGTTTTCTCAATTGCTGGTTGTGCTAGCAGTGAAGCTGTGATGTTGACAGACTCAGGACCTCTGGTTAGCTAGGATGTTACAGGTGGTGGAATTAGCTGTTGTTTTCTCTTTTCTTGGAGCAAGATTGTTCTTTTATAGGTTGCTTTAGTGGATTAAGTTGCTTGGACTCCAGCCAGGAAGTGGTGGTTTCAAGAGAGCATTAGCTGTAGTAGTACAGCGGGAATACAAGCTTGCCCTAATATCACCTGGATAAGGATTTGGGTTGCCCTAAAGTCTGTTTTGTCCAAGAATAGCTAATCCGGCTTGCTTTTAGTGTCCATTTGCATGGAATATCCTTTTCTACCCCTTTACCTTAAGTTTATGTGAGTCCTTATGCATTAGGTGAGTCTCTTGAAGACAGCGGATACTTGGTTGGTGAATTTTTATCCATTCTGCCATTCTGTATCTTTTAAGTGGAGCAATTTAGGCAATTTACATTCAGTGATAGTATTGAGATGTGAGGTGCAATTCTGCTCATTGTTCTAATTGTTGCCTGAATACCTTGTGTTTTTTCCATTGTGTTATTGTTTTATAGGCCCTGTGAGATTTATGCTTTCAGGAGGTTCTATTTTGGTGTACTTCAAAGTTTTGTTTCAAGATTTAGAACTCCTTTTTGCAGTTCTTGCAGTGCTGGCTTGGTAGTGGCAAATTCTCTCAGCATTTGTTTGTCTGAAAAAGACTATCTTTTCAATGCTTCCTGCACCAAAATGATGTGCAGTTCATTTAAGTGCTTCTATCTGGAGCTTGAAACACTTTCATATTCTCATCAATGTGAAAAAAACAACTTTGAATCCATTATAAAGTGCTGGGCTTTGCCATACTCCAAATCAAACAATTTGCTGTGAAATTTGGCACAATTTCAATTGAGTGACCAGCTAAGCATAACTCAAGGAACAATTCAAGCCTTAAAAAGTGATTCCATTTCTTTGTTACTAAAAGACATCAAATTCCACTTTGTGAGGCACAAAAATGGAGAAAAGACATCTCAAGCTGCCAACAACAGAAAATACCAAAGTAAATCCAGCCTGAGCTGTGAAAGGTACAGTTAGAGCCTCCATTTTAGTTGGCTAATTGGATAATGCCAACCTCATCCAATGAATACAGTTCCTGCCCCTCCTAGATCAATGCATGAATAGTATTTATTCTTTCAATAAATATTTATTGAGCACCTACTGGGTACAAGGAGCTAGAAACTGGTAGCAAAGCCTGCCCTGGTGAGAATTGCATTTCCATGGGAGAGACACTAAACAAATAAGCAAATGGATGATTAAATATTATAATAAATGGCAAAACAGAAAAAGTAGGGAGCTATAATAAAGAATAATGGAGTTGGCCAGGCACAGTGGCTCATGCCTGTAATCCCAGCACTTTGGGAGGATGAGGGCGGATTACGAGGTTGGGAGTTCGAGACCAGCCTGGCCAATATAGTGAAACCCCATCTCTACTAAAAATACAAAATACAAAAATTAGCCAGGCATAGTGGCGCACAACTATAGTCCAAGCTACTCAAGAGGCTGAGGCAGAAAAATTGCTTGAACCCGGGAGGCAGAAGGTGCAGTGAGCCAAGATCACACCACTTTACTCCAGCCTGGCAACAGAGTGATGCTGTGTCTCAAAAAATAATAATAATAATAATAATAATGGAGTTGGGGGAAACATAGTGTTCTTCCTTTTCACTATGCTTGATATGTTTTTTGTGACTATTTTCTCCCAGTACTTGGCTTGCATATTCATTTTCTTAATGGTATCTTTCTGATAAACAGAAGTTCTATATTTTTGTTAGTTCTAATTGGTCGATATTTTTTCTTTAATATTTATCTCTTTCTGTGTTCTGTCTACAAAATGTTGTCTTCCCCCAGATTGCAAATATTTTCACTTATATTTTCTTCTAGAAACTTTGCAGCTTGGGCATTATATTTATTTCATGATCCATCTTAAATTACATTTTATGTATGTTGTGAGGTACGGGTAAAGATTTATTTATTTTTTCTATATGGTTATCCAGTCACTCCAGCACCATTTACTGAAAAGACTTTATTTTCCCAACTGAACTACTTTGGCACATTTGTCAAAAATCAACTGACTTTAGAAGTCTGAGTTTATTTCTAGAATGTCTATTCTCCATTGATCTGTTTTTCTATCCTTATGCTTCTACCACACTGTCTGAATTACTGAAACCTTACAGTTAGACTTGGAGTCATATAAATAGGCCACTAACTTTGTTCTTTGTTTTTAATGTTTGGCTGTTAGAGGTCCTTTGAAGTTCCCCATAAATTTTAGAAACAGCTTTTCAATTTTTACAAAAAAAAAACCTGCCAATACTTTTATTTTATTGCATGAGCCTAGTAATTACTTTGAGGAGAATGGGCATCTTAATAATATGTAGTCTTTATCCAGCAATTTTTGTGCTTTCAATATAAGAATCATGTGTTGTGGATATTTTCCCTAAATCATATTATGTTTTGATGCTATGATAAACAGAATTCTTTGCTTAAATTTTTCCAATAGTTTTGTGCCATTATAAGGGTGTACAATTGCTTTTTGTATATTAAATTATGCCACTTTGCTAGATTTACCTATTACTTTGAATATTTGTTTTGTAGATGTCTTAGAATCTTTGACATAAACAATCATGTTGTATATGAATAGATAGGCTTTTACATATTCCTTTCCAATATTTATGCCTTGGTGAAGGGATGGGTTGCCCCTCCACACCTGTGGGTGTTTCTCGTCAGGAGGAAGGAGAGACTTGGAAGAGAAAGAGACACAGAGACAAAGTATAGAGAAAGAAAAATGGGCCCAGGGGACCGGCGTTCAGCATATGGAAGACCAGCGCCGGCGCCGGCCTCTGAGTTCCCTTAGTATTTATTGATCATTATCAGGCATTTCCCAGAGAGGGGGATGTGGCAGGACAATAGGGTAATAGTGGAGAGAAGGTCAGCAGGTAAACACATGAACAAATGTCTCTGCATCATAAACAAGGTAAAGAAAAAAGTGCTGTGCTTTTGATGTGCATATACATAAACATCTCAATGCCTTAAAGAGCAGTATTGCTGCCAGCATGTCCCACCTCCAGCCCTAAGGCGGTTTTCCCCTATCTCAGTAGATGGAATATACAATCGGGCTTTACACTGAGACATTCCATTGCCCAGGGACGAGCAGGAGACAGATGCCTTCCTCTATCTCAACTGCCAAGAGGCGTTCCTTCCTCTTTCGCTAATCCTCCTCAGCACAGACCCTTTACGGGTGTCAGGCTGGGGGACGGTCAGGTCTTTCCCTTCCCATGAGGCCATATTTCAGACTATCACATAGGGAGAAACCTTGGACAATACCTGGCTTTCCTAGGCAGAGGTCCCTGCGGCCTTCCGCAGTGTATTTTGTCTCTGGGTACTTGAGAGTAGGGAGTGGTGATGACTCTTAACAAGCATGCTGCCTTCAAGCATTTGTTTAACAAAGCACATCCTGCACAGCCCTTAATCCATTTAACCCTGAGTTGACACAGCACATGTTTCAGGGAGCACAGGGTTGGGGGGTAGGGTTACAGACTAACAGCATCTCAAGGCAGAAGAATTTTTCTTAGTACAGAACAAAATGGAGTCTCTTATGTCTACTTCTTTCTACACAGACACAGTAACAATCTGATCTCTCTTTCTTTTCCCCACACCTTGGATTTATTTTCTTGCCTTATTGCACTTGTTAATATTTCCAGAACAATGTTCAATATAAATCGTTGGAATGAACATCCTTGCCTAATTCCCAACTTAGGGGAAAGTTTGTAGTTTGTCATTAAATATCATGAGATGTAGGTTATCAGTTGAAGGAAGTTTCCTTCTTTTGGTAGTCTGTTGAGGATATTTTAAAAAGTCATAAACAGGTGTTGAATTTTATTTTACATTTATTGAAATGATCATACATTTTCCTCTCTTCCTTTAATATGATGAATTACACAGATTGAGCTACAAATGTTAAACCAACTTTGCATCCCTGGAATAAACACCATTAGGCCATGTTGTAGTATCCTTTTTATAGATCACTGACTTTAGCTAAATGTTCCGTTAAATACTTTTACATCAATATACATGAAGTATATTGGTTTGTAGTTCTTTTCTGTAAATTTTGAAATATTTTGGCATCAAGTTCTTGTTGCTTCATGGAAAAATTTATGAAGTGGCCTGCCCCTTCCATTTCTAAAAATGGTTTGTATCTGATTAGTGATGTTTCCTCCTTAAATAGTTTATTCAATTCACCAATAAAAATATGGACCTGGAATTTTCTTTGTGGGAAAATATTTGATTACTTTAATAGATACAGGGCTTTTGAGAATTTCTACTTCACTTTGGGTTATCTTGATCATCTATTTTTTGAAGGACTCTGTCCACAGCAGTAATGTTGAATTTACAGGCCTACAATTTTAAATTATATTCCCTTATTATCTTTTTAATATGTGTAGCATGTGGAGTGATATCTCACATTATTTCTAATATAGGTAATTTGTATTTTTTTCTAGTTCTTGAACACTCTAGGTGTTTATCAACTTTTAAATCTTGTTAAATGAAAAACTTTTGGTTTTGTTAGCTTCCTCTGTTGCTTGTCTTTTTATTACTTTCATTCTATTGATTTCTGTACAATTTTAAATAATTATTTCCTTCTTTGTGTTTACTTATGTTTCATTTGCTTCTCTTCCTCAGAATTCTTATGGAGAATAATGAGATCATTGATTTTAAATCTCTTCTTTGCACTGCTTTAGCTGCATTCCATATATAATGATAAGTTGTAATTTAATTATCCTTCTGTTTGAAATATTTTCTAATTTCATTTGTGATTTCTTCCTTGACCCATGGGTTACTCAAAACTTTACTTGTATTTTTTGCAGTTTAAAAATATTTGGGGATTTTCTAGCTATCCATGTTACTGATTTCAACATATTATGTATGGTTCCAATGTTTTGTAATGTTTGATACTTATTTTCAACCCGGTATAAGATCTATTTTGTTTAACATTCTATAGTCACAGGATTTAATTCTGTGTATTCTGCAATTGTTGTCCGTAGTGTTCTGTTTATTTCATTTGTATCAACAATGTTCATAGCCACTATTTATTCAAATACCCTTTATACCCTATGCTATCTCTTCTCTCCTAAGACTCCAAAAACTTTTATAACCTTTGATGTTTTGCTAGAGTTCACAGTTCATTCTTTCCTTCATAATGGGTTTGTTTTATTTATCTAATCTTCAAGTTTACCTATCCATTACACTGTCACTTCTAATCTGCTCTTAAGTCCAGTCAGTGATTTTTTAAATTTCAGATATTTATTTTTAGTTCTAATCTTTCCATTTAGTTTTATTTTTTATGGTTTCCATTTTTCTGCAGAGATTTTCCATCTGAAACTTCAATGTGAGTACATATAATATTATACATTTTCACCTTAGAAGAACCTAACACTGTCCCATAAATTTTAATGTGAGGGAATTATTCTTTTCTTTACTCTGTAGATACATTATAATTTAAAATTTTCAGGTCACTTTCCTGCTAGGGGTGTATTTAAGAACATGATTCTTAATTTACAAATTACTAAGATACTTCTGGCCATCTTTTTATTGGTTCATTCAAGATTTAATTTCATTATAATCAGAAAATATGATTTGTTAAATCCGTTTGTCTGACTTCTTGTTTGTCTTCTGGTCAATTTTTGTAAATATTCCGTAGATACAAGTGAATGTATACTCCGTATTTATAGGATATAAGATTCTGAGGATATCCATTAAATCAAGTATGTTGATTGGATTATGTGTATATGCAATGATTTGTTTAGGTTTTGTTTTTCTATTTGACAAAAATTTGAAAGTGGTATAATAAAATCTCTTCCGATAATTTTATTTTATCAAGTTTGCATCAAAATTTGAGGAATATTTTTGTAACTTAGGTACTATTTTGAGAATACCTAATAAGTTATGATTACTAAACTTCTTTTTTAATTTTAGCTTTTTTCATTGAATGATGTCCTTTAAAAACATGTTTAATATTCTTGAAGTTAAATTTCATTTAGCCTAACAGACATTGTTCTATTTCTACTCCTTTTTTCTTCCTGTTTACCTGTTATTTCTTTACTATTAATTAATTTTTATCCTTATTTTATCACATTATTTTAGATATGTTCTTTTCAATAACATATAGCTGGATTCTCTCCCTTTCAATGAGGGAATTCATCTTGTTTTTATTAAAACTGATATGCTTAGCTTTTTTTTCTTTCATCTTGTTTTGTGTCAACAATATAAGATACATTCTCTCTGGTTCTCTTATTTGTTTTCTTGACTTTTGCTGGTCAAGTTATTCTTTGTTCCTTTATATTTTCTTGTTGGTTTGGACTGTTTTTTCAGTTCTGCTCATGGTTACCATTTCATTTCTAATCATCCCAATTATACTTCTATTAGCCTGTGATTAAATGAAAAAAAATCTACTGCTTTTCTGCTTTTTTGCTGTACATTTTTCTTATCTTCTCTATATATTTAGAACAATTTTATGTCATCACTCCCCTTTCTAAATTTTAATTCCAAAATATCAATAGGCTTTCCATTATAGTATGTCTCACATTTCAACAACTGCTATTTTACATTTAGAGTAGAAATGTACTAATCACCCTATGATCATTTATTAAGATTTGACTAAATATAATATAAAAGTTACTGTTCCCTATGGTTTTCTGTCCACTTTATCTTTTATTATGCTGAATCCTCTAACTTATTATCTTTTGTCTGTAATCCTTCTTATAAAATCTACCTTCTCAAATAAATTCTTCATTTATAGTATATGCATAGTGATATATTTGATTAATATATTTGATTAATATGCCTGTCTTTTCCTCACTCTGAAATATGAATATCTTAATGAGTAAAAATTTTGTTGTAACAGTATTTTTCCTTCATTAGGTTGTAACTATTGATTCAGTCTCCTATGTCTTCTGGATTCCTGAATTACAGTTGAAGAGTCTAATACTGGTATGATTCCCCTTCCATTACAAATAACTTGCTCATGAATTTGAGGACTCTTTTGGATCTTGAGATTCAAATTTTTCTTCAAGTCAGGGTTTTTTTTGTTTTGTTTTGTTTTGTTTTGTTTTGTTTTGTTTGAGGCTGAGTTTTTCTCCTGTCGCCCAGGCTGGAGTGCAAAGGTGCGATCTCAGTTGACTGCAACTTCTGCCTCCTGGGTTCAAGCGATTCTCCTGCCGCAGCCTCTCTAGTAACTGGGATTACAGGCACCCACCCCCAGCCCAGCTAATTATTGTATTTTTAGTAGAGACAGGGTTTCACCATGTTGGCCAGGCCGGTCTTGAACTCCTGACCTCAGGTGATCCACCCACCTCAACCTCCCAAAGTGCTGGGATTACAGGCATGAGCCACCCTGCGCAGCCAAAATCAGGGTCTTTTTTCCTTATTACCTGTTTAAATATGTCTTCTCTTCCACAATTTTACCCATCTTTCTGGAACTCTTAATATTCTCCCATTCAGCCTCCTGGATTTGTTCTTCAAGTGTCACTTCCCCCAACTATTTCTATTTCTTTGTATTTTGCTCTGTTTCTGAATTATTTCTTCCATTAGAGTTTTCAGGTCACGAATATGACATTTAACAGTGACTATCTTCTTTTTCAGTTCATCTATCAAATTAATACCAAATCATATTATTTTAATTCCACTCAGTATATTTCAATGTTCCCATTACATTATTTAATAATTTGTACTTTTTTTTTTTTTTTTACTAAAACTCTTTCCTGACAATTTTAAAATTCTACATAAATAGGGAACACTGAAAAAGTTGTTCAACAAAATTTACTTCTCATTGTAGCTGAATCTCATTAAGTGCATTATTATTTGTCTTAATCATTTCATGTTTGGTTTATCCTCAGTCTTCAGTTAAGGCTGTTTGGGTTTCTTGAACAGTGGCAGTTTTCCACTCTGTGCACAACCTTGAAAGCCATTATTCCTCTGAAGAAGATCAAAAGCTTCACTGATCCCAGAATTCACAAAATACAAGAGAAATTTATCACCTCAAAGACTGTACAACTCAACCCACCGGTTTGTTTTCACATCAAACACTGATAGAGAACAAGATTATGCAGCATCGCAGAATCACAAGCAAACAAGAAGAGGAAGCTCTTCCCTGATTCTTGCCCAAGACCTCTCTGCTACTGATTCCTGGGTTTCTAGTCAGCACAAAGTGCCTCAAGGTTCCATATCTTCTCTACTATCCAGAGATACTTGTAGAGTCTGTAGACTCAAACGTACCATCCAGATTTGACAGCTTGCCTGCTAACATCTCATTCAAAAAGAGAGTTGAGGAAAATTTAATATGGATAAGGATTTAGGCATGTTGCTCTCAAGCCATCATCTTTTCAGAATTCTCCATACATAGATCAGTTGTTAGCAAACTGTGGACCTTGGGCCAAATCTGGCTCACCAACACTTTTGTATTTCTTGTTAGCTAGGAATTGTTTTAATGTCTTCAAATGGTTGGAAAAAATAAAAAAATCAATATTTCATGACATGTGAAAGTTACATGAAATTCAAACTTCAGTGTCCTTAAATATACATCCATTCATTGACATGCTGTTTATAGCTGCTTTCATACTACAAGAGTTGAATAATTACAACAAAAATGTAAGACTTAAAAACTTTACCTGACCCTTCACAGAAAAAGATGATTAATATCTTATATACATCTTGAAAATTATTTTATAATAATTTGTGAATTTGTATCAAAAAGTAAAAAGTACATTTGAAAAAAGTAAAGCATACTAAGAAAGAAACTCTGTATAATTATTAACTCTAGATGCTATTAGAAAAGTGTAAACTGAAGTACTGGTATTTGTTATCTATTGATGTATAACAAATGACTCCAAAAGTTAGTGGCTTC
The DNA here is from genome assembly GCF_006542625.1 of Nomascus leucogenys. Lineage (NCBI taxonomy): Eukaryota > Metazoa > Chordata > Mammalia > Primates > Hylobatidae > Nomascus > Nomascus leucogenys. The sequence goes on from NC_044406.1 coordinate 124,887,907, forward strand.
AAAAACACTTATTTTCTATTGTTCCAAAATTGCTGTTGGTTAAAAATACAGAAGTAACTCAAGGTGACTCTAGCTCAGGTTCAATACATGGTCAAGGCTAAAGTCATCTTAAAGCTTGAGCGATCTTGAAGATCCTTCTTTAAGATAGATCATGCACGTGACTGTTGCCAGAAAGCCTCAATTTCTTGCTAGCTCTATGCAGGAGTTCTTTGTTTCTCACCACATGGATCACTTCATAGGATGCTTGAATGTCCTCACAACATGGCAGATAGATCTCCAAAGTGAGAAAATGGAGAGAAATGGCAATGATGGAGCTGTAATGCCTTTTCTTTAAAATACAGGTATGCAATGTTTAATAATCACATCAGGATAAATGGGATAACAATCGTCTCAAGTATTTATCCTTTGTGTTAAAAACTATCTATCCAATTATACTGTTTTAGTTATTTTTAAATATACAATTAAATTATTATTCACTACAGTCACCCTGTTGTGCTATCAAATACAAGGTCTTATTTATTCTTTCTAACTACTTTTTAGAACCCATGAACTATCTTCACACCTCCAAACCCACCACTCTTCTCACCTTCTGGTAATTATCATTTTACTGTCTAGTTCAATAAGTTCAATTGTAGTAATTTTTAGCTTCCAAAAATAAGTGAGAACATGTGAAGGTTGTCTTTCTGTGCCTGGCATATTTCACTTAACATAATGACCACCACGTCCATTCATGTGGTTGCAAATGACAGGATCTCACTCATTTTATGGCTGAATAATACTCCATTATGTATATGTACCCCACTTTCTTTATCCATGTATCTGTTGATGGACACTTAGGTAGCTTCCAAATCTTGGAATTGTGTTAACAGTGCTGCAATAAACATGGGAGTGCAGATATATCTTCCATATACTAATTTCCTTTCTTTTGCATACATACTTAGCAGTGGGATTGCTGGATCATATGGTAGCTCTATTTTATGTTTTTTGAGGGGCCTCCACTGTGTTCTTCATGGTGGTTGTACTAATTTACATTCCCACCAACAGCGTATGAGTTTCCTTTTCTCCACATCCTTGCCAGCATTTGTTATGGCCTGTCTTTTGAATATGTCATTTTAATGGAGGTGAGATGATATCTCATTGTAGTTTTGACTTGCTTTTCTCTGATGATCATTGATGGTTAGCACCTTTTCATATACCTGCTTACAATTTGTATGTCTTCTTTTCAGAAATGTCTATTCAGATCTTTTGATCATTTTTAAGTTGAATTATTAGATTTTTTCCTATAGAGTTGTTCGATCTCCTTATATATTATTGTTATTAATGCTTTGTCACATGATTCCTTTGCAAATATTTTCTTCCATTCTGTAGGTTGTCTCTCCACTTCATTGATTGTTGCCTTTACTGTGCAGAAGCTTTTAACTTAATGTGATCCCATTTGTCCACATTTACTTTGGTTGTCTATGCTTGTATTGCTCGAAAAATCTTTGCCCAGAGCAATATCCTGGAGATTTTCCCTAAAGTTTCCTTGTAGTAGTTTCATAGTGTGAGTCTTACATTTAAGTCTTTAATCTATTTTGATTTGGTTTTTGTATACAGCAAGAGATAGGGGTCTAGTTTCATCTTCTGCATATGGATATCCAGTTTTCCCTACACCATTTATTGAAGAGACTGTCCTTTCCCCAATATTTGTTCTTGGCAACTTTGTTGAAAATGAGTTCACTTTAGATGTATAGATTTGTTTCTAGGTTCTCTATTCTGTTCCACTGATCTATGTGTCTGCGTTTATGCCAGTACCATGCTGTTTTGGTTACTATAGCTTTGTATTATAATTTGAAGTCCAGTAATGCAATTCCTCCACTTTTGCTTTTTGTGCTCAGTATAGCTTTGGGTATTCTGTGACTTTTGTGGTTCCACATAAATTTTAGGATTGTTTTTCTATTTCTGTGAAGAAAGTTATTGCTATTTTGACAGGGATTGCATTGAATCTGTAAAGTGCTTTGGGTAGTATGGACATTTTAATATAGATTCTTCCAATCTATAAATATGGAATATCTTTTTTGTTTCTAATTCAATTTCTTGCATCAATATTTTATAGTTTTCATTGTAGAGATCTTTCACTTCTTTGGTTAATTTCTAGGTATTCAATTTTATTTTTAGGAATCATAAATGGGATTACTTGCCTGATTTCCTTTCCAAATTTTTGCTGTTGGAATATAGAAATGCTACTGATTTTTTAATGTTGATTTTGTATTCTACAACTTTACTGAATCTGTTGATCAGTTCTAAGCTTTTTGGTGGAGTCTTTAGGTTTTTCCTAATATAAAAACATATTATCTGAAAGCTAGCATAACATGACTTCTAACTTTCTAATTTGGATGCCCCTAATTTCTTTCTCTTGTCTAATTGCTCTAACTACGACTCCCAGTACTATGTTGAATAACAGTGGTGAAAGTGAGGATCCTTGTTATGCTCCTGATCTTAGAGGAAAGGATTTTGGTTTTTCCGCATTCTGTATGACACTAGCTATGGGTCTGTCATATATAGTTTTTATTATATTGACGTAGGTTCCTTGTATACTCAGTTTTTTAGGGCTTTTTATCACGAAAAGATGTTGAATTTTATCAAATGCTTTATCAGCCTCAATCAAAATGATCATACAGTGTTTGCCCTTCATTCTGTTGCTACTATGTATCATACTGATTGATTTGTGTATGTTAAACCATTATTGCATACCTGGGATAAATCCCATTTGGTCAAGATGAATGACCTTTGCAATGTATTGTTGAATTCAGTTAGCTAGTGTTTCGTTTAGGATTTTTGCATCAATATTTATGAAGGATACGGATTTGGGGCTTTCCTTTTTTGATGTGTCTGTATCTGGTTTTGGTATTGGGATAATACTGGTCTTGTAAAATGAGTTTAGAAGTATTCTCTCCTCCTCTATTTTTTGGAATATCTTGAGTAGGACTTGTGTTAGCTCTTCTTTAAATGTTTGGTAGAATTAATCAGTGAAGCAATTGGGTACCAGGCTTTTCTTTGCTGGGCAACTTTTTATTATGGCTTTGATCTTCTTACATATTATTGGTCTGTTCAGAATTCTGATTTCTTCACAGTTCAATATTGTTAAGTTGTGTTTATGAATTTATCCACTTCTTCTATATTTTCCAATGTACTGGTATATAGCTGCTCATAGTAGCCACTAACGATCATTTGAATTTCTGTGGTATCTGTCATAATGCCTCCTTTTTCAAGCCTGATTTTATCTATTTGACTCTTCTTTCTTTTTTTCTTATTCAGAGTTAAGGGTTTTCAATTTTATTTATCTTTTCAAAATACAGACTATTTGTTTAATTAATCATTTGTATTGTTTTCTTTATTTATATTTCATGTATTTCTGCTCTGATTTTTCTTATTTCTTTTCTTCTACTAATTTTGGGTTAGGTATACCCTTGTTTTTCTAGTTCTTTAAGATGCATCATTAGATTGTTAATTTAAATTTTTTATTCTTTTTTCACATATGCACTTATAGCTATAAACTTCCCTCTTAGTACTGCTTTCACTGTATCCCATGCGTTTTGGTACATTGTGTTTCCATTATCATTTGTTTCAAGACATTTTTCAATTTCATTCTTAATCTCATCATTTACTCACTGATCATTCAGGACCATATTGTTTAATTTCCATGTATTTTTATAGTTTCCAAAATTCTTCTTATTGATTTCTACTTTTATTCCACAGGGGTCAGAGAAGATGCTTGATATTAGTTCAATTTTTCAAAATGTTTTTAAGACTCATTTTGTGTCCTAACATATGGTCTATCCTTGAGAATAATCCATGTGCTGAGGAAAAATATCCATTCTGCAGCCCTTGGATGAGATGTTCTACAAATATCTATTAGGTACATTTGGTGTATAATACAGATTAAGTCTGATATTTCTATGTGGATTTTCCAGTGCTGAAAGCGGAGTGTTGAAATCTCCATCTATTATTGTATTTGGGTCTAATTCTTTTTAACTCTGATAATATTTGCTTTATATATCTGTGTGCTCCAGTGTTGGAAACACATATGTTTATAATTTCCATATCCTTTTTTTGCTTTCCGTTGACATGGGATACCATTTTCCATCCCTTTATTTTCAGTCTATGTGTGCTTCTATAGGTGAAGTGTGTTTCTTGTGAGTGACAAATCATTGGTCCTTTTTTTTATCCATTCAGCCACTCGGTCTTTTGATTTGAGAGTTTTATCCATTTACATTCAATGTTATTATTGATAAGCAGGAAGCAGGGAATTTCCTCTGCCATTTTGTTATTTGTTTTCTGGTTGTTTTTGTGGTCTTCCTTTCTGTCTTATCTTCCTTCCTGTCTTCCTTTTAGAGAAGGTAATTTTCTCTGGTATTGTAATTTGGTTTCTTTGTTTTTATTTTTATTTTTATTTTTTGTATATCTCTTGTAGGTTTTTTGATTTGAGGTTACCATGAGGCTTGCAAATACTATTTTGTAACCCATTATTTTAAACTGATTGCAACTTAACACTAATTGCATAAACAAACAAGCAAACAAGCAAAAAGAAAACCAAAAAAAACACTCTATACTTCAAATTCTTTCCTCTACCTTTCAACTTTTTGTTATTTCTATCTTGTACTGTTTACATCTAGAAATGTTTCAGTTATTATATTTGACCGTTTCATCTTTTAGTCTTTCTTATTAAGATGAGAGTAGTTTACACACTACAATTATGATGTTATAATATTCTGCTTTTATGTGTACTTACTATTACTAGTAAGTTTAGTACCTTCAGATGATTTCTTATTGCTCATTAATGTCCTTTTATTTCTGGTCAAAATACTCCTTTTAGCATTTTTTGCAGGACAGGTCTGGTGTTGATAAAGTCCCTCAGCTTTTGTTTGCCTGGGAGTCTATTTCTCCTTCATGTTTGAAGGATATTTTTGGCAGATATACTATTCTAGGGTAAAAGGTTTGTTTTTTTATAGCACTTTAAATATGTCATACCACTTTCTCCTAGCCTGTAAAGGACCTTCTTTGTCTCTTTTCAAAAAAGAAAACTCTGCTGCCAGACATATTGGAGCTCCATTTTATGTTACTTACTTTTTTTCTCTTGCTGCTTTTAAGATACTTTCTTTACATTTGACCCTTGAGATTTTGATTATTAAATGCCTTGAGGTATTCTTTGGGTTAAATCTGTCTGGTGTTCTATAACCTTCTTGTACTTGAATGCTGATAATTTTCTCTAAGTTTGGGAAGTTCTCTTTTATTATCCCTTTTAATAAACTTTCCATCCCATCTCTCTCTATATCTACACTTTAAGGCCAATAACTCTTAGATTTGCCCCTTGGAGGCTATTTTTTACATCTTGAAGATATGCTTCATTTTTTAAATTTTTTGTCCTTTGTCTCCTCTGACTGTGTATTTTCAAATAGCCTATCTTAAGCTTACTAATTCTTTCTTCTGCTTGATCAATTCTGCTACTAAGACATTTTGATGCATTCTTCAGTGTGTCAGTTGCGTTTTTCAACTCCAGAATTTCTACTTGATTCCTTTCAATTATTTCCATCTCTTTGTTAAATTTGTCTGATAGGATTCTGAATTCGTTCTCTGTGTTATTTTGAATTTCTTTGAGTTTCTTCAAAATAACTATTTTGAATTCCCTGTCTGAAAGGTTATATATCTCTGTCTCTCTGGGATTGGTCATTGGTGGCTTATTTATTTCATTAGTGAAGTAATGTTTTCTTGGATATTCTTGATACTTGTGGATGTTCGTTGGTGTCTGGACATTGCAGAGTTAGGTATTCATTGTCTTAATAGTCTGGGTTTGTTTATATCCATCCTTCTTGGGAAGGCTTTCCAGGTATTTGAAGAGACTTGAGCATTGCCATCTAAGCCATATCTGCATTAAGGGGCACTTCAAGCCCAGTAACCTTGTCATCCTTACAGAGTTGTGGAAGTATCACCTCAATGATCTCGGGTAAGTTTTGGAAGGATTCTCTGTATTAGCAGGCAGAAACTCTTGTCCTCTTCCCTTGTTTTTCCTAAATAAATGGAATCTCTTCCTCTGTGCTGAGATGCCTGGAGCTGGGGGTAGGGTGACATCAGCACCCCTGTGGCCACCACTAAAACTGCACTGGACCGTACATGAAACCAACACAGCACTGGGTCTCACCCAAGGCCCACTGTAACCACTACCTTGTTACCTCCTATGTTTGTTCAAGATTCTAATACTCTACAATAAGCAGGTGGCAAAGTCAGCCAGGCTTTTTTCCTTCCATTCGGGGTGGTGAGTTCCCCCAGGCCCCAGGCAGGTCCAGAAATGACATTCAGGAGCCAGGGACTGGAGTCAAAAACCTTAGAGGTCCACCTGGTGTTTCATTTAATTATGGCAAAGCTGGCAGTGAAATCAAGAGGCACAGTCCTTCCCACCCTTCCTTCTAATTTCCACAGGCAGAGAGGCTTCTCCCCATGGCCACCACCACCAAAGGGCCATGGGGAGTAGTGTCAGGCTCCTGCTGATGTTTACTTAAGACCCAAAGCCTCTTAAGTCAGCTTGTGTTGAATGCTGCCAGGCTTGGAACTCACCCTTCATGGAAGTGGGCTCCTCTCTTCCCCAGGGAGCCAGAAATGCCATCCACGTGCCAAGGCCTGGAATCAGGGACCCCAAAAGCCTGCTTGGTGGTCTACCCCACTGTAGCCGAGCAGGTACCTAAGGTGCAAAACAAAGTCCCCTTTACTTTTCCCTTGACTTTTCTCAAGCAGAAGAAGTATCTCGTTGTAGCCACCACATCTGGGAATGTGCTGGGTCTCGTTTGATGTCAACATATCTCGGAATCTCCCCCAAGGCCCATAGCAAGTACTGCCTGGATACCATTGCTGATTGTTCAGGGCCCAAGGGCTCTTTAGTCAGCAGGTGATGTATCCTGTCAGGATTTGGTCCTTCCCTTCAAGGCAGTGGGTTCTCTTTTGTCCCAGGGTTTATGTAGAAATGTCATCCAGGAGCTAGGGCCTGGAATGGGGGCCTCGTGACTCTGACTGGTACCCTAGCCTTCTGTGGCTGAGCTGGTATCCAAGATGCAAGACAAATCCTTCCCACTCTTCCCTCTCCTTACCTAAAGCAGAAGGAAAAGGTCTTTTTTGGAGTCACAGCTGGGCAGTGTGGGGTTAGGGAAGGGGTGATGCCATCACTCCCTTAGCTGTCCTAATTGATGTCTCACTAGGTTGTGTGTGCCTCAGTTCCACTGACTCTGAATCCAACACTGCACCAGGTCTCACCTAGGAGTTGCAGTGTTTGTGGCCTAGACTGCCTTTCAAGTTTATTTAGGACCCTAGAGTGCTTTAGTCTGCAGTGGTGAGGCTTGCCAAAACTCAACTTCCAACTGCTGGGATGGGCAATTCCCCTCTGGCTAGAGCTGTTCTCAAATGTTTCCTTCAAGAGCAGGAGTCTCATGAGGGAGCTGAGTTCAGCTCGGCTTTGCTTTCCACTGTGGGAGGGCAGCACTGAGTTCAATGCAAATCCCACAATCACTGTGCTTTTCTCCAGCAAGTGCACAGATTGTTTATCAGTGCCACACAGCTGCTGCCAAGGGATGCAGGATGGGTGGCATCAGTGACATAAGACTATCTTTCCTACCTGCTCCAATGCCTCTTTCAAAGATATGAAGTTAAAGCCTGTACTATGATTGCTCACTTTATTTTTAGTTTCTATTAAGGTGATTTTTTGCTGTGGATAGTTATTAAATTTGGTCTTCCTGCTGGGTGGAGGATCAGTGGAGTCTTCTATTTGTCCACCTTGCACCTTGTAGCACCTTTCATGACCCAGTCTCCAAAGTTACATATCATCATTTCCACTTTTTTTTATTCTTTAGAAGAAAGTCAGTAAGTCCAACCTATACTCAAGGGACAGGCAATTAAACTCTACTTCTTGAAGGGAGGCGTGTCAAAGAATTAATGACCATTTTTAAAATCCACTATAATGCAGAAATCGAAATTTTGAGGGTCACAATATTCCATTAGAAATTACATGCATAACCTTCAAAGCAATAGAGCAGAAAAGAGGAAACAAGAAAAAAAGATGACTCAAAAAATAGCATGAAATATGACAGGAGAAATAACTACACAATTTAATATATAGTAAATAGAAAATAAAGTGGTTGGAATGATTCCAAGCATATCATTAATCACAATACATTTTTAAAGGGTTATGTTCTCCAATTTATAAAAAGATTCTCAGACTAAATTTTTAAAAATTGAATGCATTTTTTAAAAAAAAGAAACCTAAAACAAAATGAACAAGACAGGTCATAACAAAAAAAAAAAAGGAAAAAGAAAGGATACAGAGTATTTGAAGAACGTTTAACAGAAATGATCTAATACTGATTTAGAGAAACTTTTACTCAAAGATAATCTACCTATGAAACAGTCTTAAAAATTAACTATGCTCTATTTCATACACACACACACACACACACACACATGCTTGCATACACACATCTCAGGAAATTATAAAAGTACATGTCATTGAGGCAAAAATCTATTGATAATGCAATAAACTTAGGCATCAACCAGAAGATGCTGACTGTAAAACAAAACAAAACAAAAACTACAAACAAACAGAGATTCAAAAAACTATTAGAGGTAGTTTCTTAAATTAGACATTTGAAACTCTGGAATTAAAATTATTTCCTTCTTCTTGGGGTTTGCTGTTGTTGCTTGTTTTTGTTATTGCTGCTGGTTCTACTGCTTGTTTAGTTACTTTCCTGGACTAAGTCTGAAAATTCTGTACTCTGTCATGTGTGGCCACTGAAGTCTCTGATTGGTTAGCTTAGTTGTCAGCTAATAATTGGATAGAGTTTTCAATAAATGCCTTGAGCCATCTGCTACCTGCCCATTAGTCACTTAGTAACTATGTCGGTTCTTGGTTCAACTGCCATAATATCATAGTGCTTATGTTCAAGTAGTCCTTATTTTACTTCATAATGATCCCAGAGTGCAAGAGGAGTGATACTAGCAATTCAGACATGTCAAAGAGAAGCCATAAAGTGCTTCCTTTAAGTTAAATGGTAAAACATTTTTGACTTTATAAGGAAAGAAAAAATATATATGCTGAGGTTGCTAAGATGTACAGTAAGAATGAATCTTCTATCCATAAAATTGTGAAGAAAAAATAAATTTATGCTAGTTTTGCTATTGTACCTCAAGCTGCAGATATTATAACCAAAGTATATAAGTACTTAGCTAAGATGAAAAAGGCATTAAATTTGTGGGTGGAAGACATGAATAGAAACATGTTCTAATTGATGGCAACATATTGCACCAGAAAGCATTAAGCCTATATGAAAACTTCAGCAAGGGATCCCCTGAAATGAGTGACATGAAGTCATTTGCTGCAAGTAAGGGATGATTACACAGATTCAGGAATAGGTTTGGGCTAAAAATGTAAAAATTACTGCAGAATCTACATCTGCTAATGAAGAAGCTACTGCCACATTTCCAGAAGAGTTGAAGAAATTGATTAAGGAGAAAGGATACCATGAAAAGCAAGACTTCAATTGTGATAAAATTAGACTTTTCTGGGAGATCTCCAATAGAGCTTAAAAATTCATGAACATGCAAAGAAGGCACCAGGGTATAAAGAAGGACAGATGAACTCTGGTACTAGTGGCAATGATGCAGGGCATATGCTAAAGCCAGGAGGAGCGTGCAGAGCAATGAACCCATGCACTTTCAAAAACAAGAATGAAAATTATCTGCCTATGTTCTGGCAACATAATCAGAAAATATAGGTGAGAGTCATCTTGTTTATGGAATAGTTCTACTAACGCTTCTTCCTAGAAGTAAGAAAATATTTGGAAGAATGGTTGGAATTTAAAGTTGTATTAATAATAGACAATGCACATGGCCATCTTGAATCTGTTTGCTATGAAAATAAAAATGTCCACGTTGTATTTTTACCTGAAAATACAACCTCATTGCTTCAGCCCCTTGACCAAGGCATCGCTTGATTTGTCAAGGCCACATATGCATGTCTGGTATTTGATAACATTCAACAAGAATTTGATGCAGGCCTTAACCTGGACATGAAACAGTGCTGGAAATCATTCACTATTGCTGGTGCAATAACATTCATCAAAGCTGCAATTGATGAATTAAAACCAGAAACTATAATGCCTGCTAGAAAAGCTTGTGAAGTCATAAATGATTTTAGTCTTCCCAAGGATCAATGGAGAAGTTAGAAAATTCATTCATGCAGCAAGACAAGTTGGTGGAGAAGTATTTGTTGACATGCTTGATGAAGAAATGGAAGAATATATTGAAGGCCAATGAGAAGTGTTAACACATAGGAACTAGAAAAACTTGTTGAGTCATCTACAGAGGAAGAGGAAGATGAAGAAACTGAAGCAGAACTGGATTACTGAAATTTGTTAAAGTGTTTCAAATTGCATAGACATTAACAAATAAAATTATGAATGCGATCCTCTGGTAGAACAAAACATTTAAATCACCCACATGACAACAGAAACATTTTAACCTCTGCAACAACACTTTGATGAGTTAAATAGAAAGAGACAACCTCCCATTACAATGTTCTTCCAAACTGTTTCCACACACACCCCAAAAAACCTTCAACTATCGAGGATCCCTGTATTAGTCCGTTTTCATGCTGCTGTTAAAGACATACTCAAAACGTGGTAATTTACAAAGAAAAAGAGGTTTAATGGACTCACAGTTCCACATGGCTGAGGTAGCCTTATCATCGTGGTGGAAAGTGAGGGGCATGTTTTACATGGCAGCAGACAAGGGAGCAAATGAGAACAAAACGAAAGAATTTCCCCTTATAAAACCATCAGATCTCATGAGACTTATTCACTACCCATGGGAACAGTATGGGGGAACCACCCCCACGATTCAATTAACTCCACTAGGTCCTTCCCACAATACATAGAAAGTATTAGAGCTACAATTCAAGATGAAATTTGACTGGGGACACAGCCAAACCATATCAATCCCTAACCATCCACATCATCTATTCCTGGCATCCAACCATGGACATTATCATGGCTTGATGCTCTAGGATCACCCAAGGTAGAAGATCCGCCTTCTGATGTATTGTCAGAAGGTCTGTGTTAGTCTAGTGATATGTCACATTGCCTACGTCATTCACCTCACATGCTTCTCATCACATAGGCATTGTATCATCTCATATCATCACAAGAAGAAAGGTGAGTACAGTACAATAAGATATTTTGAGACCACATTTATATAACTTCTATTACAGTATATTGTTATAAGTGTTATATTTAATTATTAGTTATTGTTGTTAATCTCTTGGTGTGCATAATTCATAAATTATACTCTATCATAGGTATGTATGCATAGGGAAAAACAGTGTCTATAGGGTTTACTACTATCTGAGGTTTCAGGCATCCACTGGGGGCCTTAGAACACATCCCTCACAGATAAGGAAGATAATTGTTATGAAGAGCTGGAAGGGGGACGGGAATAGGCTAGTTAAAATATCACAAAGCTTATGGTTCTTACCATGATTTAAACATGTTTTAAAAATAAACACTCCTCAAATTATTGCAAGTCTTTTTTGGTTAATTTCTATAACTCTGAAAATTTAATTTGGACAATTTTAGCTAGAGTTTTTATATACTTTATAAAGAAGTGGAATTTTGGAAGTTTTTACTGCACCATTCTGGAAGTGCTTCTCCTAGATTATTTCTGAGTTAAAGACAAATTTATAATGGAAATTATAGATAGTTTAAAAGCTAACAAAAAATTAAAAATTACATATCTACCTCTGTGGAATGCTGCCAATATTTATTCAGTATAGAATTTACACCATAGAGTGCATTAACTAGAAAAAATAAAGGCCAACAACAAATAAATTTCATTTATAATTCAGGAAACAATGAAAAGAATCAACATAAATAAAGCCAAATAAAGTATAAGAAAGGAATTAAAGATATAACAAGGAAACCTTGAAATGTAACAAAACAATCCCTATGGAATTCAACAGTCATTCAATATATTTTAATGAAGCCTTAATAAGTGCTTTCAATGCTCTAGAGCAGAACTGTTCAATAGAGCATTCTGTAGTGATGGAAAATCTGTACTATAATCTGCACTGTCTAATTTGGTAACCACCATTTACACTTGAGCCTACTGAGCACTTGAAATGCAACTGTGGAACTGAATTTTACATTTTATTTACATTTAATTAGTTAAATAAAAATAAATAAATTTAAATATGTTTAATTGCTATAATATATTATACTATTAAATTAATATAATACAATATTAAATTATATAATGTAATTATATTTAATTAATATAAAATAACATTAAGCCATAGTAATTAAAATATGTTATTAATTTAAATTAATTAAATATAAATAATTAAAAATAGTCACTCAGTCACATTGCTGAGTCCTGACTGATGAGAGGGAGCCAGCCAAATAAAGAATGAAAAGAATGACATTCTGTGAGAGGACATGGCAATTGAAAAGGCTTTAAAGTAGGAATAAGAAAGGCCTTTTTAAAAAAGTGAACAAGAGCCAGTGTAGCTGGAGAGCCAGGAAACAGGGGGAAGAATAGCCAGAGATGGCATCAGAAAAGTAAGTGAGGATGAGCGCATGCAGTCCTAATACACCAAAGGAAGGTGCTCGAATTTTTTTCCCATTGCAATGGGAAACTAATGAAAGTATAATTTTTATTTTAATATGATCAATCAAATGCAATATAGAAAATGAATTGGGTGTGGGTGAGAAAAACAGCAAGACCAATTCAGAGATGATAGCAATAACCTAGACCAGATATTATGATATTTTTGACTAAGGCTTTAGTGTTGAGGATGATACAAAGTGATTAGATATAGAATATATTTTATTGGTAGAAGGAGCAGGACTTGCTGCTAAAGGTAAATTAAAAAAAAAACAAGGTTTTTTAAAAGACTAAAGGAAAATGAACAGACATTTGGCAATTTTGACTAAGAAAAAAACAGAGAAATCACAGCATCTAAATGAAAAAGAGAATATAACTACAGGTACAGAAGAGATGTTTTAAGTATAAGTGTAAAGCATAATGATATGTACAATTTCAATCAAAACATTAAAACCTATATTAAGTGGATAATTAAACTATATAAATTGTCAAAAATAGAACACCCCAATAGACAATAAGCAACAAAATAAATTGAAATTTAGTCAAAGACCTATATCCTTAATAGGTATAGGCACAAGGCCCAAATGGCTTTATGTGTGAGTTCTAATCATCTCCAAGGCATAAGTAGTGTCTAACTTGAACTGTTTGAAAGTATAAAAAGGTTGTAAAACTAACCATTTATTTTACCAGAAAAATATATCACAGGAAAGGAAAAATGAAGCAAATTTCACAAATGAAAACAGATGCAAAAGTTCTAAATAAAATGTTAGGAAATCAATCCACCACTGTGTCAAAAAAATAACATATCATGACCAAGTAAGTTTCATTCTAGACATACTAACATGGTAACACACTGGAAATTCTATCATTATAATTCTTCATATTATCAGATTAAAAAGAAAAGATTATCTCAAGAAGCATTTTAATTGGTAACATTTCGTATTCATTTATGATTATAAAAATCCTCTTCTCATTTCAAGAGTAGAAAAAAGCATATTAATTTAATAAAGGGTATCTCACAAAACCATACTGTAGGATAACTGCTTCAGACCATTTTTGATTGACTTATAGCAGACCAAACCTATTGCCAAGAAGAACTTAAAAAGTTGGATGAAGAGTGGAGTGGCTGTCAGAGATGCCTGATGTTTTGGCCTAAGGACCAGTCAGTGAGGCAATGGAGCAAGCAAGGGATCACTTACACCTGAGATGGACTACAGACCAGCACATGCCAGAGGTGGAAGTTCAAGTCAAATACAGAACAGCTGCACTGAGCAACCAAGAGTGTCAATTGTACCTGAGGCATTCTCAGCAGCAGCAAGTGCCTGTGGTGGATTTCCAGGCCAAACTGAGACAGGTATTCATAACTGAGACACCAAGATGTGGTAAAAAGCCATACTGGAACAATGAGGAAGCTGAATCCAAGCAGAAACCAGGCTCCATCTACTGTTTGCTTCTGCTTATTCGGGGAGGAATGAGTGATAGCCTAATAAAAAGAGAAATTAGCAACTTCGAAATCCTAAGTAAGAATAAAAAGAATTGAGGCCTTCATCATGTTTTTATTTTTGCTGCTGTGGAAGCTGTATCTTTAGGTAAATACATAATATAAACATTTCTGGATACAGAGTTGGTGTTCAGAGAAAAATATTTCGTTTTCTAGAAGAATATTTGTTGCCAAACGTAAGGACAAGGGAAACGGTCCATTAGAGGACTTCATTGCCCATGTGACCTATTTTTACCTCTCTTCTCCCAAGCGAAGGCAAAATATGGGAGGCCAAGGTGGGCGGATCACCTGAGGTTGGGAGTTCGAGATCAGCCTGACCAACATGGAGAAACCCCGTCTCTACTAAAAATACAAAATATTAGCCAGGCTTGGTAGTGCATGCCTGTAATTCCAGCTACTTGGGAGGCTGAGGCAGGAGAATCGCTTGAACTCGGGAGGTGGAGGTTGCGGTGAGCCGAAATCGTGCCACTGTACTCCAGCCTGGGCAACAAGAGTGGAACTCTGTCTCAAAAAAAAAAAAAAAAAAAAAAAAAGAAAAGAAAAGAAAAAAGAAAAATCCTAAGTGGAATTGGATAGGAATAGTAAATCAAGGAACTCTCACAGAAATCATAACAAAAAGTCAAGACATAGAAAATCTCAGATAATTTCTTTTTAAAATTTTCCTACTCGATTGACACCAAATGACCACAATATAAAACAAAATGGAATTTACCTCAGAAACTCAAATCCCATCTGAGCATACTTCAATACTTGGTTGTGTTCCTAGGTCAGTGACAAAATAAAGATCATCAGGAATAACTCTGGACTTTATGCTCCTCTGTGCAAATATTTCTCTTACACCCTGTTGCCTTCCCCATTGATTCCTCCCTTTTCCCCTTTTATATCTTCTGCCTCACTTTCCATGTTGACTCTTCCTACTCATAAATATCAAAATGCTTAAATCATTCCTAATTTTAAAAACTCATTCCATAACCCCCAAATACCATTGTGTTTTTTTCCTTCACAACTAATCTTCCTGAAAGAATTATCTACATACAGAATCCTTTATCTTCTACTACTGAATTCACAGCAATCTGCCTTCTGACTCGCCACTTAGAGGTAACTGCTCTCACCAAAGCCATCAATGTCCTTCTAGTTTCTAAGTTCAAGAGATAATTTTTAGTCACTCATACTTGACCTAGTTGCATCATTTGTCACTATTGACCAACTTCTCCTTTCTAGACTTGGTTTCTGATATACCACTCTCTATTTGTGTGTTTCCTTTCTCTCCCTCTCTGGCTCTTTCTCAGCTCTTTTTCTAGTTTCTCATCTTTTAAAGGATCCTAAATATTGATGTTTCCCAGGTTTCTATCTTCAGCACTCCCTTCTTCTCAATCTACCAATATTTTTCAGGTAATCTTATCCACTCTTATGTCTTTAAATTGATGATTTCTAAATCAATGTGGAAATTGGCCCATACCACCCATACCACCTTTGGGGATACACATTCATTCATTCAAACTAATTCATACAACATTATTTTAGGCACTGAGGATCCAGCAGTGAAAAAAACAATTCTTCCCTATAGAGCTCACATTCTAGTGGGGAAAATGTACAGTAAACAATCAAATATGCAATGTGCCAGATGGTGATAAATTCTATAGAGAAAACTTAAGCAGTAATTGGGGAGATAAAGTTGTGCTTTGGAGGGTCCAATCTAAAATAAAGTGGTCAGAGGATAGTAGGCTCAAAGAGAAGATGTACATATGAGCATAGGCCTGAAGGAGTTGAGGGAGTGATTCAGGCAGATATCTAGGGAATGAGTGCTATAGGCAGAGGAATAAACAAGGGCAAGAGTCATGAAATGAGACTATGCCTGTTGTGTTTGAAGACCATTAAGGAGGACAATGTGACTGTAATGGAGTGAAAAGGGCAGTAGCGGTATGAGATGAGAACATAAAAGTAACAACTAGCTTAGAATAAGACAATATCAATTTCTGGTTTCATGGAGCTTACAGCCTCATCTATCCAAATTCCTACTGGACATCTCTATTTTGGATGTCCCACAGACACATCAAATTAAACATGCTGAAAACAATTCGGGCCTCCTTCCATCACATTTCTTCCCCTTTCTATGTTTCCCTCTTGGAGTGAACAACATCATCATCCAATTGGTTTCTCAAATTCAGAAGTCATCTGAGATCCTTCATACTCCCCCTTGCATATAATCAATCACCCAATTGTCAATTTGCCAACTGTATCAGTGAAACTCTAGTTGAGAAACAGATACCACTCCAGAAATTGCAAACATATGGAATTTAAAGAAGGTAATTGGCTTAATATGTGATTAAATTGCTGGGAAGCCCAACAGCAGCCATAAGGTAACCCAGAGATTAGCTACTACCTGCCTACCAGGGACTGGAGACAACAAATGTAGTTAGTGTTATCAGATCCCTGAAATCATAGCTGCCCAGTGGTAGCTAAAACTATGGTGAGGATTCCTGGTAGAAGCTGAGATCATATAGGCAGGGGCTATCAGGAACAACAGAGGGGGCACGACCACTGTGGAACATGCTCCCCAAAGTAGAGCAAAAAAAAGGAGCAATACCTGGACTTTTCCCTTCAGTTTCTAACATTCATTCTCTATACTGCTCAGATTTCTAACATGTATATAATGTCATTATCCTGCTCAGTATCCTTCACTATTTCCCAATCACCTATGGGCAAAATCTAAATTCTTTTGCATGGTATATGTGCTAGTTTTCTATTGTCATATAACAAATTGCCACAGACATAACACTTTGAAACAACACAAATTTATAATCTCAGTGTTTTCATGGGACAGTTCAGGTACAGGTTAACTGAGTCCTCTTCTCTGGGTCTCAACAGGCTGAAATTAAGGTGTGGCCCAAGGCTACAATTCTCACAGAAGGCTCGGGGTCCTCTTCCACACTCATTCCAGTTGCTGGAAGTATTCATTTTCTTGCATTTGTAAGGTTGAGGGTCCCATTTTATTGCTGTTTGCTGGAGACCATCCTGAACATCTAGAGACCACAGCTAGTTCCTTGCCACATGCTTCCCAAAGGCAGTTCACAACATGGCTATTTGCTATCTTGCTAGCCAGGAGGAGTACATCTCTGACTTTTTAATACCCATTTAAGAGCTCATACAATATCATCTCCCATTTTATGAACTCTAAGTCAATTGATTAGTAACCTAAACACTGAAGTGATATCCTATTATATTCACAGCAAAATCAGTGTAGTTAACACTGGGAATTTGGAGGCCTCTTAGATTTCTGTATCCCTTGGTAGATCGGTCTCTAGCTTCAACTCTGATAACTACTCTCTCACTCTTTTACAATTTCATTCTAGAATTACAGAACTATGTATAGATTCTGGAATATGTATTTCTATACTTCTATACATGCTATATCTCTCTACTTAGACTACTCTTTCCTCTATTTGTCTACCTGGTAAACTTTTCTTCATCCTTTAAGTGTCAGCTTAAATGCTACTTCCACAATGACACCTTTGTTGACTCCCAGGTGGACTTAAGTGTTCCTTATCCTCTGTTTTTATTGTATTTTGTGTATGTCTCTTTAAAATTACTCTCTCCTGGACTAAGTTTCTCAAGGGCAGGTGCCCTATCTTTTTGGCTGTATCTCCACATCTAGTATAGTGCCAAGTATGAGTAAAAACTCTGTCAATGGTGGTTAGGTAAATGAATACATTAATGAATAGCTAAGGAATTATAAGAAGTCTGGCATGGAGAGGAGAGGTTGAAAATAAGGTTGTAGAGATTGTGAGAAGCTGCTTTGTGGAGGGTTTTGTATGCCATACCAAAGAATTTGGACTTCATCCTAAAAGCAATAGGGACATCAGCAGGTTTTTAAGCAGGTAATAAAAATACGAGATTTGTGGTTTTAGTAATTTCACTCTGAAAGTTGTAGGCCAGTGTTTCTCATAGTGTATTCTTTGGTACACCTCCATCAGAATCAGTGGTGTTTGGATAATGCAGATCACCAGTCAAACTCCTGACCTATTGCATCAGTGAGTGTCAAAGGGTAGAGTCCAGGAATCTGTATTTTAACATACCTTCTCCCCCAGGACTCTTATGTTCCATAAAGCATGAGAATCATTGCAATACAGATGAATTTGGGCACTCACTGTATGTGTGTAAACCTGGACAAGTTTCTTCACTTCTCTCTGCCTCAGTTTCCTCATCTGTAATATGTCAACAATAATGGCACTTACGGAATGGTTATAAAAATGAAGTAAGGTAATGAATATAAAGCTCTTAGAAAATACTCAGCATACAGGAAGAACTCTATGGTAACTATTATCATTATTTCTAGAAAGAGTGAGAGTGGGAACAAAAGACCCTTTTGCACCAATTTGTGTCAGGGATGATAAGGACATGACTCAAGGCATTGGCAATCAGAATAGAAAGAAAGGTATTAAAGGACATTTTGGAGGGATTATCCACAAGGATTTTTCATTGTACAGGAATGGGGAGAGCAAGAATTTGGAGTTGAAATTACAGGGGATGAGGGGGAATCTTAAGTTTTGGAAGGAAAATCCTAAATTCATTTTGGAATATGGTGAATCTGAGATGCCTGCAAGTCTTCTAAGTGAAGCTATCCTGATAGGTTGGAAATACCCTGGAGAGGAGAGGAATATATTGTGAAAAACAACATCAAACACATGGTTATCAGGACTTGCTCAGTCAAAACATATCTGTTTTCTCAAGTCACTCACCAGTCAGTCACCCAGCTCCATTAGGAGTTCTTCTGCAAGTCAGACATCAGAGTGGATGTAGGGGGTTGGCATCTTACCTTAACTCTTGGGGCCTACCTAGAGACTAGCTTCAGTTAAAAACCAACTCATGAGAAATGCTCTTCTAGAACTACATGTTGTAAGGTTGAATTAAACCAAGATCAGGAGTTTTTATCCACATTTGCAGAGGTCTCTGGAATAAGTCTGAAGTGTTACTAGGCGGAGTATGGTAGCCATTCAAGATTAAACATAACTGTGACCACTTAACAAAACCAAGGTGGTGAAGGGGTACTGCAAACTAATGCTGTTCAGCCCTTGATGTCTGTGGAAGAGGGAGTCACAGGTCCAGGGTGTGTGTTTGCTTGTTTTCCCAGCTTTATTAAGGTATAATTGACAAATAAAACAATTAAATATTTATGGTGTACAACAGCATATTTTGAGATACACATTCTTTGTGAAATGCTTTAATCAAGTCAATTAACACATCCATCACCTCACATTCTTGTAATTTTCTTTGGGTTGAGAACATTTAAGATCTGTCTTAGCAATTTTCAAGTATACATTATTAATGACTATATTCACCAGGCTATACCATAGATCTCCAGAACTAATTCCTCCTATCTAACTGAAACTTAATACCCTTTGACTAACATCTGTCTCCCTATCCTTGTCTCCCAACCCCTGCCAACAATTATTCTATTCTCTGCTTCTATGAATTTAACCTTTATAAGATTCTACATGTAAGTGAGGTCATGCAGTATTTTTCTCTTTATTCCTTTATTTATTTCATTTAACATAATGTCTTCTTGTCACAAATGCCTGCTTTTTAAAGGCTGAATAGTATTCCATTGTGCATATATAACACATTTTCTTTATTCATTTATCTGTTGATGGATGCTTAGGGTGATTCCATGTCTTGGCTATTGTAAATAGTGCAATGAACATGGGAGTGCAGATGTCCATTTCACATGCTGATTTCATTTCCTACGGAAGTGGTATTGCCGGATGATATAATAGTTCTATTTTTTAATTTTTGAGGAAACTTCATACTGTTTTCCTTAATGGCTGTAATTTCCATAATTTACATTATTCCCAAGAGTGTACCAGGGTTCTCATTTCTCCACATCCTCAACAACACATATCTTTTATCTTTTTGATAATAGCCATTTTTTACAGGTGTGAGGTGATAGCTCATTGTGGTTTTAATTTGCATTTTCCTGATGATCAGTGATGATGAACATTTTTTAATACACTTGTTGGCCATTTGTATGTCTTCTTTTGAATAATTTCTATTCAGGTCTTCTGCCCATTTTTAAAAATTGGGTCATTTTCTTGCTGTACAGTTGTTTCAAAAGCTGTTAGAGCAAGACAGCTGCTTGTCAACTCCCTCCTAGGATGTGAAACAGGATGTAAGAATAAAAATGAAGGGATAAACAGATAATTTTTTTAAATGGAGTCAAGATCTCATTCTTGTGGCCCAGGCTGGAATGGGGTGGTGTGATCATGGCTCACTGAAACCTCAAAATCCATAGATAGGTTTTATGATACAAATGTTGCTGTGGGAGTATTGATTTATCAGACATCTCTCATCAGTGTAAAAAAAAAAAACGAACATTTTCAAAATAACATTGGCCCTGGGTAATCTAAGTGTGACCTACTCCTTTGCTGTTTACAGACTCTTTTGTTTGTGCAGTCTTTCCTCTGTATGTGGCTAAGGCTTACATTTAGCTCAAAAGGTCTCAGAGAATTTATGTATTAATTAATTGTACTGAAGACCTGTTCCCTAGCTGTTTCTCGTTTAGTCAAAATGTATCAAGTCTTTTCAGAAATTCTGATACGCTGTGAATTAGGCCCAGCTGATTTATAGTATCTGACATCAGTTCCTCTCTTTTCTGCTGGTAGGCTGTAGAAAATATTCGCCACCTACTGCTGTCAATATTATTGATATTTACAACCAAGCATTAGGAGGATTCTAACTGTAAAATTATATATGCCTGTTTTCATGCACATATTTACAATGTAATCAATGAGACAGTATAAATGACAAAACACAAGCACAAAGAATGTGTTTCCTCCATAAAGTTTGGCATCAAAATACAAGGCCCTAGGAACCATATTTTTGAAAAACTACCATTGGCTGTTGCCTGGAGTCTGGGGGTTTGTATTGTCAGAGCGATGGGAATTATTTTTTGATGAAAATTTCTTCCTCCAATTGTAACCACCCAATGGGTCCTTCATGCCCATTGCCCTGGTAGACCTGATTTATCAAGACAGGAAAACTGCAATAAAGAGCTTTACACACATAGAGTTGGCTAAACAGAATACCACAGTTATATTACTACTCAAATCAGCCTTCTTGAAAATTTAGAGTCTAGGGTTTTTCAAAGATAGTTTGGCAGGGAGAGGAGTGGCTAGGGAATGGATGCTGGTGATTGATTGGGGATGCAATCATAGCGGTGTGGAAAATGGTCCTCCTTCTCTCAGTTCACTTCCGGGTGGGGGCTACGGGACTGGTTGGCAGGTCCAGGTGAAGCCATCCTATCATCAGAAATGCAAAAGCCTGAGAAAACATCACGAAAGGCTAATCTTAGGCTCCAGAATAGTGATATCTACAGGAGTAATTGAGGAAGTCACAAATCTTCTGACTTCCAGCATAATGGCTGTTTATCATTTGTGTCTGCATATTAACAGAATTCAGGCTCCTCTCATTCTCCTAACCTGGTGGTCTTTCATTAGTTTTACAAAGGTGGTTTAGTTTTAGAGAATGGCTAATATGATTTAAACTATAAAGTAAATTTCTCCCAAAGTTAGCTTGGCTCAAGGCCGAGCATCACTAAGTGCAGGTTGGAGGTTAAAGGTAAGATGGGGGTTGGTTAGATCAGGTCTCTTTCACTGTCATAATTTTCTCACTGTTATAATTTTTGCAAAGGCAGTTTCACAAAGACACCGGCAAACTTGTTTGCACCCTGTAAGATATTTCTTATAGAATCCTTTACTTCATGTAGTAATTATGATAGCATTGAAGATAAAAATTCATATTGTAAAGCGCTAAAGTTTATATTTTACCAGAGATATTCTATTTCTATGTGTTTTAAAACATAAATTAACACAAGTAGCACACGCACATGGTTTAAGAAAATCAAGTGCCACAAAAGGGCATATTTTTTAAAGTGAGTCTTCTCCCACTTGCGACTTTCCAAAGGTCACTACTTCAACAATTTCTTATGTTTCCTTCCAGCAATTTCCCATGCCAATATACAACTATGTAGATATGCATCCATTCAAATAATAAATGAGAACATACTATATAAATTACCCTGCATCTTGTTTTACCAAAGTCAAATTTCCTCATCTGTTCTCTAGACTTCTGTAGTAACATGTTTAATTGAAACTTTCATTGAGATAACTAAAGGTTCAAGTGCAGTTGAGAAATAACACAGAAGTTCACTTGCTCACTTTTCCCACTTTACCTGAGTGGTAACATTATGGAAAACTATAGTATAATATCAGAATCAGGATACTAACGTTGATACCATCCACCAACATTATTCAGGTTTCCCCACTTTTACTGGTACTCATTAGTGTGCACTTAGTTCTATACTTTTTTTTTTTCCTCTCATGCAGGTTTATGTATCCACCACAAACTCAAAACACTGAACACTTCCAACAACACAAATATCTTTCCTGTTGCCCTTTTATAACCACATATATCAACCTCTGGGTGTTCTCTCCCCCAACCCTGACCCCTGGCAACCACTAATCTGTCCTCCATTTCTAAAATTCTGTCACTTCAAAAATGTTATATAAATTGAATCATATATTGTTTAACCTTTTGGTATTGGCTTTTTCCAGTCAGCAAAATTTCCTGGGGATTTCTCCAAGTTCTTGGTCTATCAATAGTTTGTTTCTTTTTATTTCTGAGTAGTAGCATTCCATGATATGAATGTATCACACTTTTGTTTTTTTTTTAACCATTCATTTGTTGAAGGACATCTGGACTCTTTCCAGTTTGGGGCTACTAAGAATAAAATTGCTATGAACATTTGTGTACAGGTTTTCGTGTGAACATAAATTTCCATTTCTTTGGGATAAATACCCAATAGTATGCTACTTGTGTCATTTGGTAATTGCATGTTTAGTTTTGTAAGACTGTGAAACTGGTTTCCAGAGTGGCCATACCCTTTTACATTCCTACAGCAATTTATGAATGATCCAATTTTTTTCTGAATCCTTACCAACATTTGGTGTGGTCACTGTATTGTATTTTAGCCATTCCAATAGATGTGTAGTAACATTTTCTTGTGGTTTCAATTTGCACCTCCCTGATGACTAATGATGTTGAACATCTCATGTACATATTTCCCATCTCTATACCCACTTTGGTGAAATGTCACTTATTATGTCTCTTGATCATTTTATAATTGAATTGTTTTTGCTTTTACTGCTGAGTCTTGAGAGACCTTTATATTTTTTGTACTCAAAAATATATGTCAGATGTATTGTTTGCAAATATTTTCTCCAAGTCTATTGTTTATCTTTCATCCTTTTCATATGGAATTTCAAAGAACAAAAGCTTTTAATTTTGTTTAGGTTCATTTTTCTATTTTTCCTTTTATGGATGATACTTTTGGTGCCAAATCTAAGAACTCTTTGCCTAGTCCTAGATTCCAAAGATTGCCTCAAGTTTTTTTCTAAAAGTTTCATGGTTTCATGTTTTACAGTTAAGCCTCTTATCCATTTTGAGTTAATTTTTGTATAAAGTATGAGGTTCAGAAGAATTCTTAATTTTTTGGCCTATGGATATGCAATTGCTCCAGCACTATTTGCTGAGAAGGCCATCTCTCCTCTATTGAATTGCTTTTGTACATTTGTCAAAAATAGTTGAGCATATTTGTCATATTTGTGAAGGTCTACTTCTAGATTCTTTTTTTTTTTTTTTGAGACGGAGTCTCGCTCTGTCGCCCAGACTGGAATGGATTCTTTATATTATTTGATTGACCAATCTGTCTATCCCTCTACTGATACCACATTGTCTTGATTATTGTAGCTATATAGTAAGACTTGTTAGGTAGAGTGATTCCTCCCACTTTTTTTGGTCAAGAATATTTTATTTATCCTAGGGCCTATGCCTTCCTATATAAATCAAAAATGCAAAGAAAACCCATTTGCTGAGATTTATATTAAACATATAGATTAATTTGGAGAGAACTGATATCTTTATTATGTTGGGTCTTTCAATCAATGAATGTGGTCTATGTCTCCATTTATTTGGGTCATTTTGGATTTCTTTCATCAGCACTTTGTAATTTTCAGCATACAGATAAAATACGTTTTGGCACATGTATTCCTGATTTTGTTACATTTGGAGTGATTATATATTGCACTGTTTTAATTGCCATTTCCACAGGTTCATTGTTAATATATAGAAATGTGTTTGGTTTTTGTGTCTTGCTCTTATACCTGCAACCTTACTGAATTCACTTATTAATTCCAGGAGATTTTTGTAGACTCCTTGGATTTTCTATATGTGCAACAATATAATTTGAAAATAGAGATTTATTTCTTCCTTTCTAATACATATAAAATTAATTTTTTGCTTTAACACAGATATTAAACTTATAGTACTGTGTTTAATAAGTGTACTGAGGGCAGATATCCTTGCTGATATTAGAAGGAAATCATTCTGTCATCATTAAGAATAATGTTAGCTTTTTTCTTGTAAATTTAAGTTCCTTGTACATTCTGGATATCAGCCCTTTGTCAGATGGATAGATTGCAAAAATGTTCTCCCATTTTGGTAGGTTGCCTGTTCACTCTGATGATAGTTTTTTTTGCTGTGCAGAAGCTCCTTAGTTTAATTGGATCCCGTTTGTCAATTTTGGCTTTTGTTGCCATTGCTTTTGGTGTTTTAGTCATGAAGTCTTTGCCCATGCTTATGTCCTGAATGGTATTGCTTTTGTTTTCTTTTAGAGCTTTTATGGTTTTAGGTCTTACGTTTAAGTCTTTTTTTTTCTTTAGTTCTTTTTTTTTTTTTATACTTTAAGTTTTAGGGTACATGTGCACAATGTGCAGGTTAGTTACATATGTATACATGTGCCATGTTGGTGTGCTGCACCCATCAACTTGTCATTTAACATTAGGTATATCTCCTAATGCTATCCCTCCCCCCTCCCGCCACCCCACAACAGGCCCCAGTGTGTGATGTTCCCCTTCCTATGTCCATGTGGTCTCATTGTTCAATTCCCACCTATGAGAGAGAACATGCAGTGTTTGGTTTTTTGTCCTTGCAATAGTTTGCTGAGAATGAGGGTTTCCAGCTTCATCCATGTCCCTACAAAGGACATGAACTCATCATTTTTTATAGGAACACTTTTACACTGTTGGTGGGACTGTAAACTAGTTCAACCATTGTGGAAGTCAGTGTGGCAATTCCTCAGGGATCTTGAACTAGAAATACCATTTGACCCAGCAATTCCATTACTGGGTATATACCCAAAGGATTATAAATCATGCTGCTATAAAGACACATGCACACGTATGTTTACTGTGGCACTATTCACAATAGCAAAGACTTGGAACCAAGCTAAATGTCCAACAATGATAGATTGGATTAAGAAAATGTGGCACATATACACCATGGAATACTATGCAGCCATAAAAAATGTTTAAGTCTTTAATCCATCTTGAGTTAATTTTTGTATAAGGTGTAAGGAAGGGGTCCAGTTTCAGTTTTCTGCATATGGTTAGCCAGTTTTCCCAACACCATATATTAAATAGGGAATCTTTTCCCCATTGCTTGCCTTTGTCAGGTTTGTCAAAGATCAGATGGTTGTAGATGTGTGATGTTATTTCTGAGACCTCTGTTCTGTTCCATTGGTCTATATATCTATTTTGGTACCAGTACCATGCTGTTTTGGTTACTCTAGCATTGTAGTATAGCTTGAAGTCAGATAGCGTGCTGCCTCCCACTTTGTTTTTTTTGCTTAGGACTGTCTTGGATATACGAGCTCTTTTTTGGTTCCGTATATAATTTAAAGTATTTTTTCTAATTCTCTGAAGAAAGTCAATGGTAGCTTGATGGGAATAGCATTAAATCTATAAATTACTTTGGGCAGTATGGCCGTTTTCACGATATTGATTCTTCCTATCCATGAGGATGGAATGTTTTTCCATTTGTTTGTGTCCTCTCTTATTTCCTTGAGCAGTGGTTTGTAGTTCTCCTTGAAGAGGTCCTTCACATCCCTTGTAAGTTGTATTCCTAGATATTTAATTCTCTTTGTAGCAATTGTGAATGGGAGTTCACTCATGATTTGGCTGTTTGTCTATTACTGGTGTATAGGAATGCTTATTTTTGCACACTGATTTTGTATCCTGAGACTTCACTGAAGTTGCTTATCAGCTTAAAGGGTTTTTGGGGTGAGATGATGAGGTTTTCTAAATATACAATCATGTCATCTGCAAACAGAGATAATTTGACTTCTTCTCTTCCTATTTGAATACCCTTTATTTCCTTCTCTTGCCTGATTGCCCTGGCCAGAACTTCCAATACTATGTTGAATAGGAGTGGTGAGAGAGGGCATCCTTATCTTGTGCCAGTTTACAAAGGGAATGCTTCCAGTTTTTGCCTATTCAGTATGATATTGGCTGTGGGTCTCTCATAAATAGCTCTTATTATTTTGAGATACGTTCCATCAATACCTAGTTTATTGAGTCTTTTTAGCATGAAGGGGTGTTGAATTCTATTGAAGGCCTTTTCTGCATCTATTGAGATAATCATGTGGTTTTTGTCATTGATTCTGTTTATGTGATGGATTATGTTTATTTATTTGCATATGTTGAACCAGCCTTGCATTCCAGGGATGAAGCCAACTTGATTGTGGTGGATAAGTGTTTTAATGTGCTGCTGGATTCGGTTTGCCAGTATTTTATTGAGGATTTTTGCATCGATGTTCATCAGGGATATTGGCCTGAAATTTTCATTTTTTGTTGTGTCTCTGCCAGGTTTTGGTATCAGGATGATGCTGGCCTCATAAAATGAGTTAGGGGGGAGTCCCTCTTTTTCTATTTTTTGTAATAATTTTAGAAGGAATGGTACCAGCTCCTCTTTGTACCTCCAGTAGAATTCAGCTGTGAATCTGTCTGGTCCTGGGCTGTTTTTGGTTGGTAGACTATTAATTACTGCCTCAATCTCAGAACTTGTTATTGGTCTATTCAGGGATTCAATTTCTCCCTAGTTTAGTCTTGGGAGGGTGTATGTGTCCAGGAATTTATCCATTTCTTCTAGATTTTCTAGTTTATTTGCATAGAGGTATTTATACTATTCTCTGATGGTAGTTTGTATTTCTGTGGGATCAGTGGTAATATCCCCTTTATCATTTTTTATTTTGTCTATTTGATTCTTCTCTCTTTTCTTCTTTATTAGTCTGGCTAGTGTTCTACCTATATTGTTAATCTTTTCAAAAAAAAAAGCTCCTGGATTCATTGATTTTTTGAAGAGTTTTCGTGTCTCTATCTCCTTCAGTTCTGCTCTGATCTTCGTTATTTCTTGTCTTCTGCTGGCTTTTGAATTTGTTTGCTCTTGCTTCTCTAGTTCTTTTAGTTGGGATGTTAAGGTGTCGATTTTACATCCTTCTTGCTCTCTCTTGTGGGCATTTAGTGCTTTAAATTTCCCTCTAAACACTGCTTTAGCTGTGCCCCAGAGATTCTAGTACGTTGTTTTTGTTCTTATTGGTTTCAAAGAACTTATTTTTGCCTTAATTCTGTTATTCACTCAGTAGTCATTCCAGAACAGGTTATTCAGTTTCCATGTAGTTGTGCAGTTTTGAGTGAGTTTCTTAGTCCTGAGTTCTAATTTGATTGTACTGTGGTCTCAGAGACGGTTTGTTATGATTTCCATTCTTTTGCATTTGCTGAGGAGTCTTTGACTTCCAATTATGTGGTCAATTTTAGAATAAGTGCAATATGGTGCTGAGAAGAACATATATTCTGTTGATTTGGGGTGGAGAGTTCTGTCGATGTCTATTAGGTCCACTTGGTCCAGAGCTGAGTTCACATCCTGAATATCCTTGTTAATTTTCTGTCTTGTTGATCTGGTGAAGGATATGAACAGACACTTTTCAAAAGAAGACATTTATGTGGCCAACAAACATATGAAAAAAAGCTCATCATCACTGGTCATTAGAAAAATGCAAATCAAAACCACAGTGAGATACCATCTCACGCCAGTTAGAATGGCAATCATTAAAAAGTCAGGAAACGACAGATGCTGGAGAGGATGTGGAGAAATAGGAACGCTTTTACACTGTTAGTGGGAGTGTAAATTAGTTCAACCATTGTGGAAGACAGTGTGGCGATTCCTCAAGGATCTAGAATCAGAAATACCATTTGACCCAGCAATCCCACTGCTGGGTAAATACCCAAAGGATTATAAATCATTCTGCTATAAAGACACATGCACACATATGTTTATTGCAGCACTGTTCACAATAGCAAAGACTTGGAACCAACCCAAATGCACATCAATGATAGACTGGATAAAGAAAATATGGCACATATACACCATGGAATACTATGCAGCCATAAAAAAGAATGAGTTCATGTCCTTTGCAGGGACATGAATGAAGCTGGAAACCATCATTCTCAGCAAACTAACACAAGAACAGAAAACCAAACACCACATGTTCCCACTTGTAAGTGGGAGTTGAACAATGAAAACACGTGGACACAGGGAGGGGAACATCACACACCAAGGCCTGTCAGGGGTTTGGGGGCTTGGGGAGAAATAACATTAGGATAAATACCTAACGTAGATGACGAGTTGATAGGTGCAGCAAACCACCGTGGCATGTGTATACCTATGTAACAAACCTGCATGTTCTGCACATGTATCCCAGAACTTAGAGTATAATAATAATAATAATAATAATAAATTAGGTTGTTATCATCCTCCTAGATTTCTGAGCTCATCTACTGGTGTCTGCCCTGTGCATATGCCCTTTGTTGAAAGACATTAGTAAGAATTTATATTTCCATGGTGTTTGTGCGAAAAAAATATGATGTTAGCTACAAGGTTTTTGTTGATGCACTGTATTAAGTTGAGGCAATTCCTTCCATTCCTAACTTGCTGAGAGTTTTTTCATGATTGGGTGTTAGATTCCATCAAATAACTTTTCCTGTATCAGTTGATACGATCATGTTTATTTTCCTTTAGCTTCTTCATATGGTAGATTACATTAATTGTTTCTCAAATGTTGATCAAACCTTGCAACCTGGAATTAATCCCATTTGGCTATAGTGTAAAACATTTTTATACATTGCTGGATTCAATTTTCTAATATTTTGTTGAGAATTCTGGCATCTAAACTCAGGTGAGATATTGGTCTATCATTTTCTTTTCCTTACTTCCTTCTTGCCTTCCTGCTTTCCTGCCTTCTTTCCTTCCTGTACTGTCTTTGTTTGGTTTTGGTATCAGGGTAATAGTAATACTGGCCTCATAAAATGTGCTGGCAATTGTTCCCTCCTCTTCTATATTTTTCTTTAAATGTTTGGTAGAATTCTCCAGAAAAAAAACAGAAAATTTCTTTTCAGGACCTTTTATGTTATTAACTCAATTTCCTTAGTAGTTATAGGCCCATTCAGATTACATATGTCACCTTTTGTGTCTATAAACTTTTGGTTTTCAGGGAATTGGTCCATTTCTTCTAAGTTTTCAAATTTATTTGTGTAAAGTTGTTCCCAGTATTTTCTTATTGTCTTCTTAATGGCTGTAGGATGTATAGTGATATCTCCTAGTTTAGTACTGATCTTGGTGATTTGCATCTTTTCTTTATATTTTTGCCAGTTTTGCTACAGGCTTAGCAATTATTTTGAGGTTTATCAATATTACTGATTTGTTCAAAGAGTTAGCCTTTTGTTTCACTCATTTTCTCTGTTTCCCTATTGTCAATTTCATTAATTTTGGATCTTATTATTTCCTTTCTTCTGCTTGATTTGGGATTATTTTGTTCTTCATTTTTTAGTTTCTTGAGGTAGAAACTTAGGTTGTTGATTTGAAACCTGTCTTTATTTCTAATTTTAAAATTTTGTATTGCAAATATCCTTCTCACTCTAGTATATTCCACATATTTTGATATGTTTTATGTTTACTTTTATTCAATTCTATGTATTTTTTATTTCCACTGAGACTTATTCTGACTAAGGGATTATCTTAGAAGGATGTTGTTTAATTTTCATATGTTTAGATATATGGTGTTGTATTTTTGTTACTGATTACCAGTTTGATTCCATCATTGTCAGAGCACACACTACATAATTTTAATTCTTTTAAATTTCTTGAGGTTTGTTTTATGGACCACAAAATGTTATATCTGTGAGAAATTCTCTGGGCACTTAAAGATATCCACTCTGCTGTTTGAGGGTGAACTTTTCTATATACGTCAATTAGTTCCCATTGGTTGGTTGCTCAGCTCTTCCATAATTTTGTTGACTTTCTGTGTAGTAGTTCTACCAGTTGCTGAGAGGGGAGGTTTTGAAGTCTCCAACTGTAGTCGTGGATTTCTTTATTTCTACTTTCAGTTCCATCAGTTTTTGTTTCATATATTTTGAGATTCTGATTTTTGGTGTGTACACACTCTGGATTGTAACATTTTTCCTGAGTGATTGGTCCTTCTATAACTATATAATGACTCTCTTTGCAGTGATTTTTCCTCTAATGAGAAGTCTATTTTATCAGATATTAGTATAGCCACACCTCCTTTACTAAATTAATGTTTGCATATATCCTTTCCCATCCTTTTACTTGCAACTTATTTATGTCATTAAATTTACATATGTCATCAAAAAATAGTGTTGAGAAGGAAATTTAAAGCACCAAATGCTTACATTAGAAATGAGGACAGTTCTAAAAAGAATAACCTAAGTTGCTACACAAAAAAATAAATCTAGAAAAAGCCTTGATGTTTTGGTAAGGAGCATATAGTTAGGTCCTGTTTTTTTTTTATTTACTAGTCTTTGTCTTATGATTATTGATTTACACCAATTTAATATAATTATTGACATTTTATCACTTGAATTTGGTATTTGTTTTACTTTTTTGCCTCTGGTGATTCTTATTCCTCAGTTTCTCTTTTCTTGTCTTACTGTGGCTTGCTTAGACAATGTTTGATATTTCACCTTGATTCATTTATATAGTGTTTTTGAATCTCTCTCTTCATATGGTTTTCATAGTGGTTGCTTTGTGTATTACAATATGAATATGTGCCTTATAATGGTCTACTGGTACCAACCAACTTTATTTTTCTTTAGAAATGAAACTTGTTTAATGGCAGATGGCAGGAACTAGCATAGTAGGTTGTACAAGTTCCATAACTGTTTGCTGAATAATGATTATATTGAAGCTTTGGATAATGATGACACCATTCTAAACAACTTTATAACATGCTTTAACCTTATACTTCCCTCATCATTGTATGAGTGTCCATTCCACTACACCTCACTCACCCTCAGAATGAATACTACATTTAAAAATTTCTGCAGCTATGGCAAATGAAAGTTGGTCTTTCATTTTAGTGCATATTTCCTTTCAGATTTTTTTAAATTGTTAATGGTTATTTTTTATTTTGAAAAATAAGTTTCATTGTGTATATTTGATATTTATAACATGATGTAATGGAATTCATATAAATAGTAAAATGGTTACTACAGTGAAGCAAATTAACATATTGGTCATCTCACATAATTACTTCTTTTGTGACAAGAGCAGCTAAGATACACTTATTTAACAAAAATTGCTAATGCAATAGAATTTTATTAACTATAGTGGTCATGTTGTACATTAGATCTCTAGACTTGTTCATCGTACATATCTGCTACTTTGTATCTTTTCACCTACATCTCTGTATTTCCTTCCCTCACCCCTACCCCAGGTAACCACTGTGTTATTTTTTATCTCTGTATATTTGACCCTTTTTGATTTTTCCTTTTAAAAAATATTCCACATACTAGTTAAATCATGCAATCTTTTTCTTTCTGTGCCTGGCTTATTTCATTTAACATAATATGCTCTAGGTCCATCCATGTTGTGGAAAATGGAAAGATCTCCTTTTTTAGGCTAATATTTCATTGTGTGTGTGTGTGTGTGTGTGTGTGTCTGTCTGTCTGTCTCTCTCTGTGTGTATCATGTTGTTGTCCTCTGTTTGACCGGCAACAGACACTCAGATTGTTTCTATATCTTGGCTATTATAAATAATGTTGCAACGAACATGGTAAAAATACCATTTTACCAGATGGTGATTTCATCTCCTTTAGGTATATATTCAGAAGAGGAATTGCTAGGTCACATGCTGGTTCTATTTGTAATTTCTTTAGAAACCTCCATACTGTTTTCCATAATGGGTGCACCAATCTGCCTTTACACCAACAGTATATTAAGGTACCCTGTTCCACACATGCTCTCCAACATTTGTTATCTCTTCTTTTTCTTTTTTTATTTTACTTTAGGTTATAGGATACATGTGCAGAACGTGCAGGTTTGTTACATAGGTATCCATGTGCCATGGTGGTTTGCTGCACCTATCAACCTGTCATCTAGGTTTTAAGCCCCACATGCATTAGGTATTTGTCCTAATGCTCTCCCTCCCCTTGCCCCCCACCCCCACGACAGGCCCTGGTGTGTGATGTTCCCCTCCCTGTGTCCACATGTTTTTCTTTTATTTCTTTTTTTTATAATAGCCATCTTAATGGCCAGGAACTTATGGATAGCTATGACTTTCTCTGGTCTCTCCTTAGAATTCATGCAGCCTTGAGCATGTACACCTTTCTACACTTCCAGAGACATGTGGGAGCCTATCCAGGTCCATCATGGCTATCACATTCCTTGAATTTTCTTTAGTTTAAGGCTAGTCTGCCGATCTGTTGCTTTCTAACCAGGATCACATCAGGTAAGCTGTGATGTTGTCTTTCTCCCATTTGTTTGTCATCAAGATCACTCTGTTTCGCACAATTCTCAGTGTTGTGGGTTTTTTTTCTGCTGCACTCCAGATCAATTCAGCCACCTCTAGTAGCAAAATTGGTTTTACAGCTTTCCTATTGTAGTAGAACTGCTGCACTGATCATTGTAGGGTGAACAGGAGGAGCTTCAGGCTAAAACACATCAGATTCTTGCTATTCTTACATGAGGTTTGGTAATTTTGTTTTTTAAAAAATAAACAATGCTCACATTGTTATATGCCCTTAATTAATTTCAGAGTCCAGAGATTCTTTTGTCAATTTTGACCAGCTTGATGGTTATTTTGGGGGAGAACATTTGCTGATCTTCTCTTTTGGCATAACCCATAATAGTCCGTAACTGTTCTTGCTGCTCCTCTTGTCCTGCTGTATTTCAACCCAGAGGAGCACACCACTTGTTTTCTGTAGTGCTAAAAATAAAATCCCAGACTTCTTAAAGTGGCCTACAGGTCCCAATGTTACAAGATCTCCGGGGTGTCGATTTTTCTGGCCAGAAACCTCAGTGGCTGTGGCACCTTTGCCTGAGTTCTTGTCCTGTGTTCAGGAAGGAGGTATGTAGACAAGTGAAGAGTGAAGGAGTTTTATTTAGTGTTAGAACCACTCAGAGGAATAGGTAGCTCCTCACTGCAGGCAGGTCGTCCTGTCCAGAGATTTAGCTCTCAGCAGAGAGGAGGCCCTGGAGAGGGTGGCTCCTCTCTGCAGACAA
Source organism: Nomascus leucogenys (assembly GCF_006542625.1). Taxonomy (NCBI): domain Eukaryota; kingdom Metazoa; phylum Chordata; class Mammalia; order Primates; family Hylobatidae; genus Nomascus; species Nomascus leucogenys. The sequence goes on from NC_044406.1 coordinate 124,921,550, forward strand.
GTCATTCAGGCATCTCTGCAGGTCTCTGAAGCTCTCGGCAGAGAGGGTAGCTCATCTCTGCTGGCAGGTCGTCTCTGCAGCTCTCAGCAGAGAGGGTACTCCTCTCTGTAGCTGGTCATCCCCGCAGCTGGTCATCCCATCATTTCCAGCTATCAGCAGAGAAGGTAGGTACTCCTCTCTACAGCTGGTCGTCCCCTCCCAGCATCTCTCTGCCCACTTTGTCCTCTGGCTATCCTCTGCCCTGCTCTGGCTGAGTTCAGGGCTTTCATGGACCTCAGAGGGGAGGAAGTGCCTGCTGATTAGTCCATGAGCAGCCATAGGCTGCCCAGAAGAGGGACCACGAGTCACTAGTCTGGTCTGCAGGACTTGCAGCCCAGCCCCCAGTCTTCAGGCCATCCCTGGCCCAAAGGTAGGGCCTTACTGGGGGCCCACCCCCCTCCACCCAGGAATCAGTCTGCCTCCCGCTGCTCTTCATGGCCCCAGGCTTGGCCCCACCCCCCACTCTGAGATCGGAGCAGGCACCAGGAGTGGAAAGAAGTCAAGCAGTGGGAGAAGACACCCTTGAGCCTGCAGGAACTGGGGTCCTTCCTGGGGCATCCTAGGGTACAGGCTGTAGAGACACCTGGCTCCTACGCCCACAGCCACAGCAGGGAATGCAGATCCTGCCTGCTCGCGGCCCTCCCCCAAGAGCACAGGGAGGCTCGGATCCACAGCTGCATTTTGAGTGACTATAGCCCCACCCAGGAGGGTGGAGCTCCTGCCTGCTCCACAGAGCAGGAGGCCTGGGTCTGCAGCTGTGGTTTGGGCGGCTGCAGCGGCAACCAGCAACCGGGGAGCGCCAGTCCCAACTCAGAAGGGGCGAGGCTCCTACAGACTCTATGGAGTGTGCAGTCACAGCGGCGCCTCCCTGCTGCAGCCAGAATGATGGCAGCAGCCTCTGCCATCACTGACATGACCTCAAACTGCACCCCCTGGCCAGTAAATCCACTATGCCTGGTCCCCAGGCCCCTTCTTTCTCTTTCTGCAACATAGATGCTCTTTCCTTCTCTGTTCTCTTGTACTTGCTGTTCCCTCTGCCTCAAATGCAGAACTGTCTTCTTCTCATCACTTAGATCTCACCACCTCAGAGAGGCCTTCCCTGAACACCCAACCTAAAACATACTATCTGGTCCCATTATTCCATTTAATTTTGTTCATAGCACTAGTTTACTATCTGTGCCAACCCCCCCCTTATACATGCTCCATGAAGGCAGGGACTTTGTATTCGTTGGTACCTCATACTGTGCCCAGCATGTAACAGGTGACTATTGGGCATTTTTGCATGTATAAATAAACAAAAGTATATATTAGATGTATTTCTACACCTTTACCGTTCTCTGTACTGGCTGAGTATTTTCTCATTGTAAAATGTACTATAATTCATGACCTTGAACATCTTATTACTATAAGAACTCAGTATCAGCTGGGTGTGGTGGCTCACACCTGTAATCCCAGCACTTTGGGAGGCCAAGGTGGGTGGATCACCTGAGGTCAGGAGTTCGAGACCAGCTTGGCCAACATAGTGAAACCCCATCTCTACTAAACAATATCTGTTGTATGTGTAGATGGGGGTGGGCGTAGCTGGAAGTGATGGGGCAAAGAGATATTTACAAAATTTACATTTATTTGGTAGAAAATGAGCTTTGCCAGAAAATGAAATTTTAAACCTCAAATTTTTCTTAATTAGAATCATACAAACCAAAAACAATGGTCTATTTGATATGTAGTGATACTATTGATAGAAGGTTACACCCAGATTTTAAAAATCTGAGGAGGCTAGGCATGGTGGCTCACACCTGTAATTGGGGAGGCTGAGGTGGGTGGATCACCTGAGGTCAGGAGTTCAAGATCAGCCTGGCCAACATGGTGAAACCATGTCTCTACTAAAAATACAAAAAATTAGCCAGGCGTGGTGGTGAGCACCTGTAATCCCAGCTACTTGGGAGGCTAAGGCAGGAGAATTGCTTGAACCCAGGAAGCAGAGATTGCAGTGAGCCAAGATGGCACCATTGCACTCCAGTCTGGGTGACAGAGCGAGACTCTCTAAAAAAAAAAAAAAAAAAAAAAAAAAAAAAAAAAAAAAAAAAACTGAGTAAATTTGGCTTCCTGTTATGCAACCTAGGTGTGGTAGGGGCTTTCCCTTTTGACTTAAGAGGCAATGTTGACAACCACGGGATGCAATTTGAATTTCTCTTGCACTTGCACTTGGAGGCTCTTCTGTGAGGTCTTCTCTTTCAGGTAACTAGTGGTGACTCCCCCTAATAAACCACTTGGCAGAGGACTGCCTTTCCAGTACCATCTTATTCTGAGCAGTATGTATGCTATTTGCAGGCCTATAACCATCCCTTCTCGACAGCCTCACCATTATTTCACAGATTACAATGAGGGGGGATATAAAGTTCTTTAATAAAGAGTGAGAGAAAGCAAGAGTAAATGGAAGTCACAGTCTTTTAGAAACGGTCTACTACATTTGCTATCCAGTGAAGGGACTTCTGCAATCCAGTGAGAGAAGCGTGGTCTTTTCAATATATACCACTGGATCAATTGCATATTCATGTGGATAATTAACCATGGCACCCAAACAGTGCACAAAAAGTAACTTGATGGCCGGGCGCAGTGGCTCATGCCTGTAATCCCAGCACTTTGGGAGGCAGAGGTGGGTAGATCACTTTAGGTCAGTAGTTCAAGACCAGCCTGGTCAACATGGTGAAACCTTGTCTCTACTAAAAGTACAAAAATTAGCCAGGCATGGTGGCAGGTGCCTGTAATCCCAGCTACTCAGGAGCCTGAAGCAAGAGAATTGCTCGAACCCAGGAGGCGGAGGTTGCAATGAGTCGAGATTGCACTACTGCACTCCGGCATGGGCGACATAGTGAGACTGTGCCTCAAAAGAAAAAAAAAAAAAAAGGAACTTGAGATAGATTATAGTAGACCTAAATGTGAAAGGTAAAACAATAACACTTCTAGACAAAAATATCAGAAAATACCTTCATGACATTGGGTTAGGCAAAAATATCTTAAACAGGGCATAAAAAGCACTACGTCTAGATGAAAAGATTTAATAAGTGAATTCACTACAGTTATGAACTTATTAATGAGTTTTAATTAAAATACTGTGTAAAATAATATATTAGCTTAATTAGCACTAGCTACTGAAACAAACCATGCAACAGTGGTTTATATCTCTTGGAGAAATAAAAATTAATTAATAAAATAATTAATAAAATATAAATTTTATTTATACTACTATAAATAAAATAAAACAGTGGTTTTATTTATAGTAAAATGTGGATTAACTCTTTTCTAAGAAGTGACTCAAGAACTCAGGCTGCTTCTATCTAGTGGCTACAAGGTCACCCTGGTATTATTCAGATAGAGGGCAGGGAAAAGAGTGCGATAGTCTGAATGTTTGTGTCCCCCTAAAATTTCCTTGTTGAAATCTTAGCCCCCAAGGTGATTGTATTAGGCGTCAAGGCCTTTAGAAGAATTATAGAAGAGACCCCAGAGAGCTAGCTAGATCCTTCCATCATGCCACAGCAAGAAGGTGTCACCTATGAACCAAGAAAGGCGCCCTCATCAGAGAGTGAGTCTACTGACACCTTGATCTCGGACTTCCTGCTTCCAGAACTGCGCAAAAATAAATTTCTGTTCTTTATAAGCCACCCTAGTCTATGGTACTTTGTTATAGCAGCCCAAATGGACTAAGAGAGTTTAGAAAAGGCAAACTGCATATTTAACCACCTAGGTGCAAAAGTGATTCATGTCACTTTCACTCACATTCTATAGACTAGAACTAGTCTCAGGGCCAGTCCAACTGCAAAGGGATGCCAGGAAGCGCAGAGTAGTTTAGGGATATCCATAAGCACCAATAGTCTCTGCCAAGATCAGCCAATGGAAAGTGAAGTTTCAAACACTGTTATTACTTTTAGTCAAAAGAATTTTGAAATGATCACATGCCAAAAATAAGTGTGAAAGGAAAAAATATACTCGAAAATGACCATATTCCAAAAGTAAGTCTGAAAGGAAAAATAAACTTGAAGTTTAGATATTCTGGGCATGTCCTGCTATTCCTGATTTACAAAGACCATTTTTCTGCCTGCCTGCTTCTTGAGACCACTTGGAGGATTTACACTGGACAGAGCAGGAAGGTACTGGTAAGAAAGAGATAAATAGATCCTAAAGATGGGAGGAAATAGCATGACAAACAAGAGCCAGCAGCACAAGCTAGACTTGGAGAAAATTTGAGAGAAATTGAGTGAAAAATGAGAGACGTGTGGGGACATCTGCACTGTGGGTAAGCTTCTGAGAGAGAATGACATGGAAAAGGAAGTTTTAGAAAGAACTTTATGAAAGTTTGGCTTACTGTGATATCGAAATCCCCTTTAGTGCTTTCTGAGACAATATTTATAATGCTAATTATAATTGTTTTTCATATTTTTCTTGATATTTAGAATAATGTTTCTTCAAATTTGACCATGTGCCAAGACTGAGTCTTGGGGTACTTTAAATTTATAGAGGTTACATAGAAGTTCATAGGAGATGCTACCAAATGCTTGCATAAAATTCTCACTTTCAAGGAATATAGCAAAGTAGATGTTCTGTGTACAAATCTCTTTTCCTGGAGTGACTGCACCTAGTTCCTTTGAAATACAACAGTATTATGACTGTGAATGGGACTCCTATGTCTAGGAACTTAGAACTCCCATGTTATCCAATTGATGCCAGCAATTGATATGTTTCAATTGCTAACCTTAATATCAAAATTAGTATGGCCACAACATTTCTCCTGGGAGGTTAATGAACAACTTGAAAGGCAGATAGAAGGAACTAGCTTTATGAGAAAGAGCAGAATCTTTGGAGTCATGGAAAACTGAGTTTCTTTCTGGGCTTATTAGTTTATCTATGTCATCTTGGTTGAACTAATTAAGATTTCTGAGTTCAAATTTCATCCTCTGTAAGATGGAAGAAATGCTATTACCTCATGGTGTTATGATGGGGGCTAAATCTTATAAATACAAAGAATTTTGCACCGTGCTTGGTGCATACCAGGTACTTAACGTACGTTAGGAGCTAGTTTCTCTTCATCCGCGCTCCCTAGACGCCAAAATTCAGGGAATGAGAAGATGAGTAAGACTTTGTGTAGGAGATGGATGATGAGAAGGGGGAAGCATTCCTGAGGAAAATAAAAATACAAGTAAAGAACTGAATGTGGGCAGCAGAGCAGGTCATGGCATTTGCTGAAAAGAACAAAGACTTTGTGAGGAGTAGTGCAGAAGATAAAATTGTACAGGTCTTCCCACAGACTGCCATATTCTTCATGGATTGGCCTAATGATGGCTCCAGCTTCATTTTGTACTGCAGAACTCCTTAGCTCTGAATTTCACCCACAGTGGCTCTCTCAGGTTTTTGTTGTTGTCGTTGTTAATACCCTGTGCTTCTTCATATACCTGCCTTGCATGGGGAGGCAAGATATTTTGCATTTGCTGTTCTCTTTATCTGGAATGCATTTCCCATCTTCACTTTTTTTATTTAGTTAACTCTTATTCATCCTTTATATGTTAACTCAAATGTCAGGCAAGTCTTCCTTAAGATCACACCTATTACATGCTCTGAAAATAATCTGTATTTTCCCTTTGTATCACAAATCGTCATTTGAAATTATATATTACCTTGTGTGATTATTTGTTTAATGTGTATATCCCACAGTTGACCCTTTTTACTTTACTTGTCATTGTATTCCTAACAGCTAGAGCATAGAAGGACCTCAATAACTACTCTTTTTTGACTGGATGAACGAATGAGTACATGTCTTTGGGAGGGATTAAAATATAATCCTGTTAAAGTTTTACCCCTAGGCCCTCTGAATAAGAAATGACAGGTTGGTCTAGACTCCCTCATTAATATCTCCAAACATCCAGCCCCATGGCAGAAGCCCATTGCAATGTTATTTGCAGGCTAAAGATTGATGGATACCCTCTTAGTAGCTCTGATTGTATCCTCCAGCTGTGTGCTATGTGTGAAACATGTCTCAAGAGCTAGAAGGGAATTTAGACTCCTTTCCCAAATGCTATACTCCAAGTCCTTTATATAAAAGAATTGAAGATTCTGCTTAAATTATTGTTACCAGGATCTCTAAGCAAGAGCTCTTTCTGCTGACAAAGCCAGTAAGAATGGCAATGTGCAGGTAAAGCTGGAAGCCCCTATTTCAACTCTATTGCTGTTTTCCAGCTTATAAAGAGTCGGCTGACAGCCATTCTGTTGATTCCACAAGGCAGACCTAGGTCCGATTTACAGAATGACGGACACTTGTAATTCACATAAGAAAAAGTTATCTGAGTTGTTTCAAGATTAAGTGGGTGACACTGAGAGACAATGAATTTTCTGTACCTGGAGATAGTCCAGAAGAGACAGGATAACCTTTTAACAGAATTATTGTACATAATATGGGGAACAAAATGAGAAAAGCTCTGGAGTTCTTTCCACCACTGCCGTTGGAAGATTCTGAGATGTGTGTTCTTTGAGTTGTCTCTCTAGTCATGGGGGATGGGTTACACTGAGTCATCTCCTCTCTCCCCTGGATTCCCTTAGCCCCAAGAGTCTTCTGGCTAGGGTTGGGGTACAGCCTGTGGCCAGGGAACATAACTGAGTTAACACCCTCACAGAGACTGAACCCATGACCTTGTCCTCGTTAGCTCTGTCCTCTAATCCCCCAAGTTCACAGGCACACTTCTGATACACAGCAGTGAAATTAACTCCAGAGTTTTACACCATGCATAGTGATGTAATCCAAAGACATCTATTTCAGCATGACAACATTATGCTCCATTTAAAAATGAAATTTTCAGGGTGATAAAAATTAAAATGATGGTTTTGAAGTATTTGAGTGAGGAATTTTCTATCAAAGCAAGAGGAAATGTTATGCATAAGGATTTGCAGTTTCAACCATGCAGAGACATAAATATCACATATTAATAGATGTGACCTAGTTGCAATCATAGTCGGCCTCATTCTCATCTTGTCTCCCTCACATGTTTATTCTCTATTTGGATAGCTTACTCTGAAAGCTCATGGGATATCTGTGGATATGCAAAAAGAATGGGAAGTTGACAGTGTGATAATAAACAACACAGAAAATAAAGTGAGCTTAAAGAAATATTTTATTATTACTAACTTGACTTAAAATTATTGGGATTTGCTGGTTGTTGGTCCTTATTACTTTTGCTGTCTCTAATTTAAAATCATATATTCGATAAACTCCTTACACAGTTAGATTTTCAATTATAATTACCAATGGCAAATATAATACAGCCTTCACTGAACTACCTGTTGAGTTTCCTATCACTCTGTGCTCTGCTAAGGAAGAGCTGTAATAAAACTGCTTAGCAAATCTCTTTGAAATTTAGAGCTACACAGGAACTTAAAAAGTACCTAGCTCAGAAATTCTTCATTTTCTGGGGTTATATGAACATCTGAGAATCTGATGAAAGCCATAGGCTCTATCCTTAGCACACTACATATAAGTATTTACATACACATATACATGCAATTTTGCATAGTTCCTGGGCTTTACAGGCCCCTCCATAAAGCCTGTCCATCAAGCCCAGATTAAGAATCTGTGTTCCAATGCAGTTTTTTCCTTTTAAAGATAGTGAAGCTGAGGATCAGGACCTATCTAAAAAGCAGAAAACTTAAAAAAGAAACTAAAGATATAAGATTTAAGAGAAGACACCACCTGAGGAAAAAAACACTATGAATAAACTTTGAGATAGTAACCATTTTACAATCTATACATATCTCATAACATCATGTTGTAAACCTCAAATATACACAATAAAATGTATCTACAACACAGGAAATCAAAGGAATAAAAACTCTGACATACAAAAAATAATTCTATGGAAATTAATAAGAGAATCTGAAGATTTCTATTTCAACAAACTTGGCTCCTGGCTTTTCTAGAATCATGTGCAGGCAACAATTATTACTGTTATTGCTGTAGACTCAGTTGTTTAGTCTGAAAATATATGATCTTATGTTTTTGGGTCCCATATTTCTGCAATAAATATTTATTGAGCTCCTAAAAATAATTATATAAAAACTTCAGATAATATTATGAGTAAAATAGTTAAAAATAAATAAGTAAAATAAACTTTGAGAGTCAAGAGTCATTACTAAAATGTGGGACTTGCATACGTAAATGGAATATTTTAAGTGATATATCCAGAGAAGAACGAAGACCTTTCTACCTGCTAAATTTATTATAAGTTCTCTTACTTCACACAGTCATATATATTTTAATAAATCTACACCTGCCTTTCTGTTAGTTTTTTGAAACTGCACACATAAGTTAAATAATATTTTTTCCCATTCTAAGGAAAGCTTACAAAGGAACTGTTTCTTTTCTTGTCTGTCCGTCTGCTTGTGGAAATAAATGTAGTGGGGACCCACTAATACACAGAAAGATTCTCCTAACTCTTGCAGTTAAGCATCTTGAAATGCCAAATGAAGATTTTCACATTGACCAAACCCTGGCCGTTTCCACATTGTCTGCAATGGAATGGTTTCCCTTGGGTATCATTTTTTTTTTTTTTTTTTTTTTAGAGTTAGCTTAGGAGTGTTTCCTGCAGTGACTGATATAGAACCATGTAGCTTGAGACCAAGCAGTTACTGTAAATATATCATCTGTAATTCTCTCAAATCCCATTTATCCACAGAGTCATGTGAAGGCTAGAACTGAACATTGACACCAGGAAGACGCATAACCTATAAGTTTCCACAAATCTCTTTTTCCTTCAGTAAAATAAATCCACCGAGCTATGATATGTTCTATAAACCTTAAACCAAACGTTGTCATCCTGAAGGGTGAGCATAGTTCCTGGTGAGAATATTGATGCTAACAGATTGAATGCCATGGAAACTGAGAAAGACCTAATTTAAACAGAAACCATTGCTATTTATTTATTTATTTAGATCAGTCTTCTAAACTCAGAGCGAGCAAGAGTTTGAGGGCTTCTAAAAATAAGATTCATAATATTTAAAACCAGTTGTGTTTTTCTGAATGTAGGACAATGAATACTAAATTTTCTTTGCCATTTACTTCTTCCTTGCAGTGAATCAAGAAAAGACTTCATGACTATAAAATTCTTGAGGTTGGGCTTGAAAATTTTGTAGCAATTGGCAAAAATGTGTAGAGTTCCCAATCTTCACCTGCAGAATCATATACTTGTACAGCTGAAAGTTTTCTTGGAACCAGTTCAGAGATTATTTAATCAAGTCAAAGCTTATTTTACTATACTACTGATAAACATGCCTGCTCACTTTTCTCCAGGGGTATGACATAGCCAGATGAATGTGGTTTCACTTTCATTCATTTGAACAAAAGGGCGATTTGGTCCACAACATAATTAGCAAGCGTAGAATCAGTTGACTGGGGGGAACATGGCTCAATTTTCACCTGGGGAAATGACAAATTACTAGGGGGCAATAGGCTGTGAAACCCAGAGTGCAGTGGAGATGAGAGCCAAACTCCTCCTGCTACTTCCTGGGGTCCATGGTAAGGCCTGGTTGCCAGTCACAGGATAGTTCTTAGATGCCACCTACTGAGTCTCCCCACAAAAATGGACAAACAACAATCAGACTGGTGAAGAAGCAAATCTAGGCATCTTCTGGGATCTTCTAAGAGTCTTATATTGTGGCCAAGCAGTCTCCACATAGCTCAGTGTTTAACACATGAACTATGAAGTTAGACAAAGCTAGGTGTGAATCCTGAGTCTGCAACTACTTGTCATGTGACCCTGGACAAGTTATTTAATATACCCGTGCTTCAGTTTACTCATCTTTAAAATAAGATAGTGAAACCTATCTTGGAAGACTGCATTGAGAATTAAATAAAATAATATAACTGCAGCAATGAATCCTTAGTTGCCTCAAAAGTTGAGCATGTAAGCACATATCATGCTACAATGGCTGACCTGGAATAGGGAACTCAAAGTACCTATTATTTTTTCTGCTTTTTAGCACTGGGTTGCAAACTTTTCTTAGCAGCTAAGAACACTTAACAAATCATGGGACACAAGTCAAACCTCAGTAGCAGTTTTACTCACTTCCACCTCCAGGTAACAAACTTACAATAAATTACCCTTTCCCAAGCCTCAGTTTCCTCATTTATATGATGAAGGGGTTAGATCATCTCTAGGGGCCCTTTCAGCTTTGGTATTCTAGGTTCCTATGGTTTTATATCTAGAGATATAAACATTTAGAGACATTGTGTTCTTGAGATTTTTAAAGAAGTGATAGAGACAAAGATGAGGGGGAGAATTATTGGGAGTAGTGACGAGTTCAACCCTTAGGAATTCAAAGTGACAGAGAAAAGAGTTACAGAATTCCCATAGGCTCTTCTAGGCAGGGAGTAAGGAAGCAGGTGTATGAGAGTTAATGACCTGACCTCGATCAGTTTCAGTGAAGACAAGAGATGATTGTTGGAGTGGGATATTTACCTCTCTCCCCTCCTGTCACCCACAGACATGGGAGACTCCTACAACTCATAGCCCTGGGGTCACTTGTGCCCTACTGAACATTTATAGACTAGGACCATGGACTAATGAAATCTGGCTATGGCCAGGGGTTTGTTACAGAAGAAAGTGTGATCCATGTACCAGGGCCAATTTGAACGCAAATTTACCCACTGTAGGTCTTGGCATGAAGTAAGAAACAGATTTGTTTCAACAGAACAGTCTTTCTATTTGCAATCATACCACTGTGTGCTGTGATCCTATTAGTTATCATAAGCAAAGCAGCTCTGTGGGGCTGACTGCCTCCCTCCATGTGCACACACACATGCAACCTCCACGGAACACTCAGACTGGTATCATGGAGGCAGTAGGTGGCAGTCCTCTACTTTGTAACTCAGAAAGAGTTCAGGGATTGGAGGCTGTTTTCTGCTGAAAGCAAAACTGTGGTCCTGAATATTTCTTGAAAAACCACTGTCTATTTTAAGGTTGATGGAAAGAATCAGATCTGCTCTTCACCAAGAGTAGGGCAGAAACCCTAGTTAATCCGCTAATGGGAGGCAACATAGTATGGTGGATAGCAGCATGGGTTCTGGAGACAAATTGCCTGAGTTTGCTTCCCAACTCTGCCATTTATCAGCTGTGTGACACTGGGCAAATTATTTAACATCACTGTGCCTCAGTTTCCTCCTAATGTAAAGTGAAAGTAACAGTAGAGCCTACCTCACAGGGTTGTTGAGAAAATCAAATGAATTAATATATATAAAGAAGTTATGACAGTGCCTAGCAGAATAAGTGCTATATAATTGTTCATTAAACAAAATAATCTTTATATGTTTGGCACTGTCTAAATTATCTCAAAGTCAATATTAATTTATCTGTTTTTCTCCTTTATTAAAAATCTGCAGCCTACTTACAGAGCACAAGTACTAATGGCCAAAATCGGTAGAGAGGGTTTTAAATGGCTTCACATTACTTTGAATCCAAATTATAAATCCAGAAAGATGCATCTCACAGAAGACACTTGTGTTAGTTAAGGTAGGATAACTTCCAGGACAAAAAGATCCAATATATACAACTGGCTCAAACACAATAGGAGTTTACTTCTCACTCATTTAGAAGCCCACATGGATGCTCCTGTTAGGCAGACAGTTCTCTTCGAAATGGAGAATTAGGGACCCAGGCTCCTTCTACCTATGGTTCCATCATCTTCAACACGTGGCTTCCCAGGTCAATATGCTCCTCTGCAGTAGGTCAGTGAAAAGGAAAACTTTGGGACTTCTCTACATGTATGTTTTTGTGATAGGTTTAATTCATACAAATTCCCCTTCCCTTCCTCCTTGAATTATAGTTACGGATCAGCCATTCCAAAATAGGTCAGATGAAACAATTCCCGGCAGCACTTGTCAGTCCCATGGAGTCAGGCTTTGATGATGTGAGCCAATTCCAGCATCTCTTGGAAGCTGAGAATTTAAGCATGAACTGTTGATGTCACCCAGTCTTTACTGAGTGGCAACTGGCCAAGCTCAGTAACTCCAAAAATTATCCTTTCTTGGATGAAGAGCAACAGTTTCTGATGCTTTGTGTTTCCTCTTATAAAGATTCAAAAGTAAGGCTGGAAATGAATTCAAATCAAAGCTCTTTTCAAATCTTCACTTTGATAGATAATATGAATATAAATTGTCTAAAAGCAGAAATGAAATCTTCCAATAATGATTTTAAAATTCTCCTGGTGTGATAAGATGTGTTTCACCATTAGGTATGCTGTGGGTTTGAGGACTGATCTAGTTTGAACATAGATCAGAGGCGTGGGCACACCTGAAATGTAGAGCCTGGTTCTCATGCAAAACAGAATAATGCTGTGAATGTGTGTGTGCGTGTGTGTTTGCATATGTGTATGAATGTGTGTAGGCATGTATGTTTATGTGTTTGTACATATGTATATGAGTATGTATGCATATTGTGTAGGTATATGTATAGGTGTGTGCCTGTATCTGTGTATGTGTATATATGTGTATATGTATATGTGTTTATACGAGCATGTGCATCAGCATGTGTGAACATGTATTTGTGTCTGTATGTTGGCATACATGTGTGCATGTGTGTACGCTAATGCATGCCTATGCATCTGTATATGCATGTTTGTTGTGTGTATGTGTTTGTATATACATATATACGTATGTATATTTTGGCATGTACATATGTATATGTGTATACATATGTATGTATATGTTAATATGTGTGTATTTGTATATGTGTGTATTTTATGTTAGTGCATTGCATGTTTACATATGCATATGTGCATGTATATATGTGTGTGCATTAGGTATACATGTATTTAAATGTATTTGTAAGTTCGTATGCATGTTTCCTTGTGTATATGTGTGTTTGTATACCTGTGAATATGTGTGCAAGTATATATATGTATGTGTATATGCTGTGAATGTGTGTATATTTATAGGTTTGTGTTTGCTTGTATAAATGGATCTATATATTTTCATGTATAAGTGTACATATGTTATCATGTGTACTCATCTGTGTATGTGTATATGTATGTGAGCATTTATGTGTATATATATGTATATATTATATATACATGCACACACAAACACATGGAACGAGTTTCAAAAACAATATTTCCATCTCCAACATTCAATGCATTCATATTTTTTATTCATTGCTGTCTCATTAATCAAATATCCAGGTCATGACTACATATTTATCATCATCTATTAATGGGTTGCAACCACAGTGTGGAAAATACTGGTAGGATATAGTAATAGCAAATGTTTGTTAAGCACTGGCTATATGCCAAGCATTTTACATATATTATTTCATTTAACACTCATAAAAATCTGATGAGGTAGGCACTGTTATTAGTTCCACTTTATGGATGAAACAGCAAAGTCATAAAAGGGTTGATTAACATGCCACAGCCAGAATTAACAAGTTCATCGTGGTTCCTAAGCAGAGCCAGAATTTGAAGCAAAACAGTGTGGTTCCAATGCCCTAGCTCATAACCAACAGTCTACAATGTTCTGCCATCCATTTGTAAAGAGGCCTCTCCAATCCCCTTGTCTATGGTCCTTGTTAAAAGCATATTCCTCCCCCACACCTCCCTACTCTATTTTCCCACCTCCAGTGCCTGCTACAGGGGCCATAGCTGCCAGCCTCCATAACTTTGGCTACAATTACTCAAGAGAATATGGCACTGCTTTCTGAGTCGATGGGCACAGATGTCGTGGAACCAGATGCAGCTATAAGATGTAGTCATTATTCTTCAGCAAGTTTCATTACTATGATTTTTCCAGTAATAATGCTTCCCAAGTCTTTGGGCCCTAGTCAATCACAGGAATTGGGAGATGGGCCCCAGCAAATCAAATTGACTAAAATTTCCTGGCATGTCTGAATGAATTATGGGCATAAATCTATGGCCTTCATCACCTTTATGAGTCTTGTTTTGACATCTACTAAACGAAGATAATAATAACTGCAACCTTTTATTAAGCCCTCCTTGCTGATTTCTGTTAATTTTCATACTTGGCAACTGTCAACTGTTCTTTTTGTTCTTGTCTTTGTTGTTGTTGTTTTTTGGTGTGTGTGTGTGTGTGTGTGTGTGTGTATGATTGCTTTCTGCTTTTCATCTCCCTAACTAGATCATAAGCAACTCAAGGCCCAAATCATCCGTCTCATTTCCTGGTTGTTCCCCAGCCAGCTGAGGGAAGTGCTCTGCATACAAATGCTCCAGTGCAGCTGTGCCTCCTTTGCTCATGTACCGAGCTCCTATCCTGTGCCTGGCACTGTGCTAGAACCTGTGGGTACAGAGAGCCAAAAACACATAGTCCCTGCTATTAAGGAGCTGTGATGGTTAATACTGAGTGCCAACATGATTGGATTGAAGGATACAAAGTATTGATCCTGGGTGTGTCTGTGAGAGTGTTGCCAAAAGAGATTAACATTTGAGTTAATGGGCTGGGAAAGGCAGACCCACCCTTAATCTGGGTGGGCAAAATCTAATCAGCTGCCAGCACAGCTAGAATATAAGCAAGTAGAAAAATGTGAAAAGGGAGATTGGCCTAGCTTCCCAGCCCACATCTTTCTCCCATGCTGGTTGCTTCCTGCCCTTGAACATCAGACTCCAAGTTCTTCAGTGTTGGAGCTCAGACTGGTTCTCCTTGTTTCTCAACCTGCAGACGGCCTATTGTGGGACGCTGTGATAGTGTGAGTTAATACTTTATATATATATATATATATATTCCATTAGTTCTGTCTAAGAACTCTGACTAATACAGATTTTGGTACCAGGAGTGGTTCTAGACGAACAGAATATTAACGATGGTTTTAGGGTTTCTGGAGTTGGTTGCTTAATATGATTATACCCCAAAATGCAAAGGACTCTACTTCTCATAGTATGGAAAATACTGATAGTCCTTGGTGTGAACTGTTTAGAGAGTTTTGCAAAATAAATGCATTTGATACTCCTGATTCATCGCTCATGAGAGGCAAGGAGTTTACTGACTCTTTTCATAATGCCTTTGACCACAGGTGTTCAGTGGACAACGTGATGAAAGAAATGATGAACTCAGGGATTTTATCTCCCGGCTTTAGAAGCACATACTGAGCCTCACATCTGCTAAGACTGCCGTGAGTGAGAGTCTTATCTCCTGTAGAGAAAGTGCTGAAGTTATGGAAAAGCAGACACAAGCTCTTATCATGCGAGTGGCTGACCTGCAACAAAAGGTGCATGCACAGCCTTGCCAGGTGCCTACTGTTAAAGTGAGGGCATTGATTGGAAAAGAACGGGACCATGCAACTTGGAATGGGGACGTCTGGGAGGACCCTGATGAAGCTGGGGACACTGAGTTTGTAAACTCTGATGAAATTTTTTTTTGCCAGAAGCAGCAGCTTCCGCATCCCCAGTAGTAGTAACACCCCCTCTCCGACCCATGCTGCCATCAGCTTTTCCACCTTTGTCTGAGGAGATAAACCCTGCGCTGCCTGAGGCAACAGTGATAGCGTACCCTGAGGCAGTTGCCAGGAACGATAATGTTGATTCTCCTCAGGAGCCACCCCCAACACCCCTGTTTACTTCTAGACCTGTAACTAGACTAAAGTCCAAGTGGGCCCCTAGAGGAGAGGTTGAGAGTGTGACCCATGAGGAGGTGCGCTACACTAGAAAAGAACTGCTTCAGTTTTCTAATTTATATAAACAGAAATCTAGAGAACAGGTATGAGAATGGATATTAAGCATGAGGGATAATGATGGAAGAAACATAGAGTTGGATCAGGCTGAATTTATTAATTTGGGCCCACTAAGTAGGGACTTTGCATTTAATGTTGCAGCTCAGGGAGTTAAAAAAGGTTCTAATAGTTCATTTGCTTGGTTAGCTGAAACGTGGATTAAAAGATGGCCCATTGTTGGCACATATACACCATGGAATACTATGCAGCCAAAAAAAATGATGAGCTCATGTCTTTTGTAGGGACATGGATGAAGCTGGAAACCATCATTCTTAGCAAACTATCACAAGGACAAAAAACCAAACACCGCATGTTCTCACTCATAGGTGGGAATTGAACAGAGAGAACACTTGGACACAGGAAGGGGAATATCACACACCAAGGCCTGTTGTGGGGTCGGGGGAGGGGGGAGGGATAGCATTGGAGATATACCTAATGTAAATGACAAGTTAATGGGTGCAGCACACCAACATGGCACATGTATACATATGTAACAAACCTACACATTGTGCACATGTACCCTAGAACTTAAAGTATAATAATAATAAAAAAAAAGATGGCCCATTGTGAGTGAGCTGGAAATGCCTGATCTCCCTTGGTTTAATGTAGAGGAAGGGATCCAAAGGCTTAGAGAGATTGGGATTGTGGAGTGGATTAGTCATGTTAGACCTACTCATCCAGCTGAGGGATCCAGAAGTTACACCCTTGACCAATACCTTGTGAAATAGATTTGTGAGGGCAGCACCTGCATCTTTGAAGAGCCCTGTAATTGCTCTTCTCTGTATGTCAGATCTAACAGTGGGAACCACAGTCACTCAACTACAAAATTTAAATATAATGGGAATAATTGGATCCTGAGGTGGCAGGAGCCAAGTGGCGGCACTCAACTGTCAAAGGCAAGGTGGCCATAGCAATCGTAATGGACAGCAGAGACAAAGCAGCAATCAGAATAGTTTGACTCATGTAGAGGTCTGGCATTGGCTAATTAATCACAGTGTTCCTGGAAGTGAAACTGATAGGAAGCCTACTGCATTCCTACTTAATTTATACAAGCAGAAAACTTCTAGGTTGAATGGATAAAAGACTAATTTTAATTATAAAAACAGAGAATCACAGCCCCTCAATCAATTTCCAGACTTGACCAACTTTACAGACCCAGAATCCCTTGAATGAAGGGGAGGCTGGGTCCCCTTGAGGAAGGACCTTACTACACTACCGACAATTTATGCAGTGAATCTTTCTCCCATCCTTCCCCAAGGAGACTACTGGCCTTTTACCAGGGTAACTGTGCATTGGGGAAAGGGAAATGATCAGACATTTTGGGGACTACTGGTCACTGGCTCTTTGCTGATGTTGATTCCAGGGGAACCAAAATGTCATTGTGGTCCTCCAGTTAAAGTAGGGGCTATGGAGATCAGGTAATTAATGAAGTTTTAGCTCAGATCTGATTTATAGTGGGTCCAGTGTGTCCCTAGACTCATCCTGTGGTCATTTCCCCAGTGCCAGAATGCATAATTGGCATAGACATACTTAGCAGCTGGTAGAACCCCCATATTGGCTCCTTGATTGGTAGGGTGAGGGCTAATTATGGTGAGAAAAGCCAAATGGAAGCCATTACAGCTGCCTCTACCTAGAAAAATAGTAAATCAAAAACAACATTGCATCCCTGGAGGGATTGTGGAGATTAGAGCCATCATCAAGGACTTGAAAGATGCAGGGGTGGTGATTCCCACCACATCCCCATTCAACTCTCCCATTTGGCCTGTGCAGAAGACAGATGGATCCTGGAGAATGGCAGTGGATTATCATAAGCTTACCCAAGTGATGACTCCAATTGCAGCTGTTGTACCAGATGTGGTTTCATTGCTTAAGCAAATTAACACATATCCTGGTACCTGGTATGCAGCCATTGACTTGGCAAATGCCTTTTTTTTCCATTTCTGTCCATAAGGCCCACCAGAAGCAATTTGCCTTCAGCTGGAAAGGCCAGCAATATACTTTTACTGTCCTACCTCGGGGTATATTAACTGTCTGGCTCTGTGTCATAATCTTATTAAGAGAGACCTTGATCACTTTTTGCTTCTGCAAGATATCACACTGCTCCATTACATTGATGACATTATGCTGACTGGATCCAGTGAGCAAGAAGTACCAAACACACTGGACTTATCAGTGAGACATTTGCATGCCAGAGGATGGGAAATAAATCTGACTAGAATTCACAGAACTTCTACCTCAGTAAAATTTCTAGGAGTCCAGTGGTGTGGGGCCTGTCGAGATATTCCTCTAAGGTGAAGGATAAGTTGCTACATTTGGCCCCTCCTACAACCAAGAAAGAGGTCCAACACCTAGTGGGCCTATTTGGATTTTGGAGGGAACACATTCCTCATTTGGGTGTGTTACTCCAGCCCATGTATCAAGTGACCTGAAAGGCTGCCAGTTTTGAGTGGGGTCCAGAACAGGAGAAGGCTCTGCAACAGGTCCAGGCTGCTGTGCAAGCTGCTCTGCCATTTGGGCCATATGACCCAGCAGATCCAACGGTGCTTGAGATGTCAGTGGCAGATAAGGTTGCTGTTTGGAGCCTTTGGCAGGCCCCCATAGGTGAACCACAATGGAGGCCTCTAGGACTTTGGAGCAAGGCCCTTCCATTTTCTGCAGATAACTACTCTCCTTTTGAGAGATGGCTCTTGGCCTGTTACTGGGCTTTGATGGAAACTGAAGGTTTGACTATGGGTCCTCAAGTCACCATGCAACCTGAACTGCCTATCATGAACTGGGTGCTTTCTGATCCATCTAGATATTAAGTGGGTCATGCACAACAGCATTCCATCATCAAATTGAAGTGGTATATGTGTGATCAGGCTCAAGCAGGTCCTGAAGGCACTTGTTTAACTAAACAAGGAAGTGGCTCAAATGCCCATGGTCTCCACTCTTGCCACCCTGCCTTCTCTCTCCCAGCCTACACCAATGGCCTCATGGGGAGTTCCTTATTATCAGTTGACAGAGGAAGAGAAGACTAGGGCCTGGTTCACAGATGGTTCTGCATGATATGCAGGCACCACCCAAAAGTGGAGAGCTGCAGCACTACAACCCCTTTCTGGGACATCCCTGAAGGATAGCGGTGAAGGGAAATCTTCCCAGTGGGCAGAACTTCGAGCAGTGCACCTGGTTGTGCACTTTGCATGGAAGGAGAAATGGCCAGATGTGTGATTATATACTGATTAATGGGCATAGCCAATGGTTTGGCTGGATGGTCAGGAACTTGGAAGAAGCATGATTAGAAAATTGGTGACAAAGAAATCTGGGGAAGAGGTATGTGGATGGACTGCTCTGAGTGGTCAAAAACTGTGAAGATATTTGTATCCCATGTGAGTGCTCACCAACGAGTGATGTCAGCAGAGGAGGATTTTAATAATCAAGTGGACAGGATGACCAGTTCTGTGGACACCACTCAGCCTCTTTCCTCAGCCACCCCTGTCATCGCCCAATAGGCCCATGAACCAAGTGGCCATGGTGGCAGGGATGGAGGTTACGCATGGGCTCAGCAACATGAACTTTCATTCACCAAGGCTGAGCTGGCTACGGGCATTGCTGAGTGCCCAATTTGCCAGCAGCAGAGACCAACACTGAGCCCTCGATATGGCACCGTTCCTCAGGGTGATCAGCCAGCTACCTGGTAGCAGGTTGACTATGTCAGACCTCTTTCATCATGGAAAGGGCAGACATTTATCCTCACTGGAATAAACACTTACTCCATATATGGGTTTGCCTATCCTGCACACAATGCTTCTGCCAAGACTACCATCCGTGAACTCATGGAATGCCTTATCCACCATCATGGTATTCCACACAGCATGCCTCTGACTAAGGCACTCACTTTACGGCCAAAGATGTGTGAAAGTGAGCCCATGCTCATGGAATTCACTGGTCTTACCATGTTCGCCATCATCCTAAAGCAGCTGGATTGACAGAACAGTGGAATGGCCTTTTGAAGTCACAATTACAATGTCAACTAGGTGACAATGCTTTGCAGGGCTAGGGCAAAGTTCTCCAGAAACCATGTATGCTCTGAATCAGCACCCAATATATGCTACTGTTTCTCCCATAGCCAGAATTCACAGGCCCAGGAATCAAGGGGTGGAAGTGGAAGTGGCACCACTCACCATCACCCATAGTGATACACTAGCAAAATTTTTGCTTCCTGTTCCCACAATATTCCGTTCTGCTAACCTAGAAGTCTTACTTCTAGAGGGAGGAACGCTGCCACCAGGAGACCCAACAACAATTCCATTAAACTGGAAGTTAAGATTGCCACGTGGACACTTTGGGCTCCCCCTACCTTTAAGTCAACAAGCTAAGAAGGGAGTTTCAGTGTTGGCTGGGGTGACTGACCTGGACTATCAAGATGAATTCAGTCTACTACTCCACAACGGAGGTAAGGAAGAGTATGCATGGAATACAGGAGATCCATTAGGGCATCTCTTCCTCTGTGATTAAGGTCAATGGGAAACTATAACAGCCCAATACAGGCAGGACTACAAATGACCCAGACCCTTCAGGAATGAAGGTTTGGGTCACTCCACTAGGAGAAAAACCACAACCTACTGAGGTGCTTGCTGAAGGTAAAGGGAATACAGAATGAGTAGTAGAAGAAGGTACTCATCAATACCAGCTATGACCACGTGACCAGCTGCAGAAACGAGGACTGTAATTATCATGAGTATTTCCTCCATCTTTTGCTAAAACCATGTTTGTGCATGCATACACTTGTACTAAGAAGATATCTTCATTTTATTTTCTTTCTCCTTTATCATGTGACATAAGATTTATTGACTTCACATCTGTATTTAAGCATTGTTAACTTTATGTATAGCATTTGGGTTGGGGATTGGTGGATTTCTGGTTATATGAAGGATAGTTGTATTATGTTAGGCTTAATTATGGCCTTATTATTGTCCTTATTTGAAGATTATGTATGATCTCAGGAGATATGTATGGGTTCAAGTTGACAAGGGGTGCACTCCTGAGGCAGGAGCATCACTTGATCCTGGGAGGCAAAGGTTGCAGTGAGCCAAGATTGTGCTCTTGCACTCTGGGCAACAGAGCAAGACTCTGTCTCAAAAAAAAAAAAAAAATAGTGGTTGGAAACTTCTAAGAAGGAGGGTGACATGACCTGATTTACATTTATAAAGGATCATTCAGGCTGCTATTGTAGAAAAAAATGGATTGTAGGCACAAGACTGACCATGTAGAGTGACCAGAGAGACGACCAGTTAGGAGGCTATTGGCTGTGGTCCAGGTTAGAGGTTATATGTACAAAAATTGTATGAGTATATACAACATACATTCATGTAATCACATTCTGTACATGTTTTCAAGATGGGGACAATTTGGTTTTCCTTGTGAGAGTAAGAATTGAAGAAAAGAGACATATGCTATCCCAAAAGAACATAATATCACTCAACTTTGAGTGAATCATGGCAATTAACCATCAGACTGAACAATTCTGAAGTGGTTTAGAAAGAAAGTCCTGAAGCAAACAGGCTTGAGGAGGGGATATTAAGATAGCAGTATGATCATGTTCTACAATGATATTTGATGATGCTGAGGATGATGGTGATAATGATGATAGTGGATAGAGTTTGTAAATAGTGAGGTAATGATCTGGCAGTGGCTTACTGGAAAAAGCTACCCCTCATGTGAGAAAATGAAGAACATGAAGAATATGGTGAATACTCTCAATCCTGCCCAAACCTCAATTACTAAGAGTAAGATCATACCATTCTCATTATTTTTTAAGTATGGAGCCATAGAGCTGGTAAGTCTTCTTACAGTGTAGGAAAGCGAAAATTAACAACAACAAAAATATGCTTGTTTTTAAGCTTCTTGCACTTTCCTAGCATGTGTGGTATTGTACTGCTGCCAGTTCAAAGATTTTGATACTTAGCAATTGCCTTTAGATTTGAAAGGTTCATTCATCAAACAAGGTTTAATCCCAGCTGTGAACCGACACTAAATTGAGTATTGTATAACATGCTTTATATGCTTAAACAAGCACATGAGATCCTGGTCCCAAGATTAAAGATGAAGATGCAGAGCTAGCTGTGCATTCAAGAGCCCCGGGCAAGGCTAATTATGGCCTATTTTCACCTGGTCAGAAAGAGAAACACTTTGCTGGATTCAGGGTTCTAAGGACACAGGACAAAGAAAACAAAGAGCTCCACACTGGCTCTTTGAATATCTTGAAATCATTATTTTAACAAAAATTATCTAGTGGACTTGAGCTTGGTGAATGGCACATACTGATGGGATTGGGGCAATTCCCTCCGGAGGGGTCATGCCCAAGCCCAATAGCACACTTAATTTGCCAAGCCACTAGCAAACATCAGTAGAAGAATAAGGAAGACTGCAAGAAAAACTTGCAGCAGCAAAAAAAAAAAAAATGCTTTTAAAGTGTGTAATATATGTTGTATAATATTCATTTTAGCATTGGCTCACAGCCAAGATAAACCTTGACTAATGAATGAATCTTCTTTCTTAACTTTCTACAGATGCTTGCCCCATTGTCAAAAGTCTGTATGTTGGGAGACTGCTCTTTGAAAATATGGAAAAGTGGGTTGGTACTTGAAAGTAAAGCATGTATTCTTAACAAAACCTAAAGAATTATCAAATTGTCAGCACCCTCAGCCATTGAAAATGAGAACACCTTCCTCTGAAAAGATTGACCTTCTATCAGAAAATCCACCACCTGGTTGATGTCAATATGATGGTAGAAATGATAGAAAGCAGTAAGTCGCATGGGAAAAACAGCACAGGTTCTTAAAGCACAGAGCTCTGGGCTCTGATTCTGGCTCATTTAATAATTATTAGCAATATAACTTTACCCTTTCTGAGACTGTTTTCTCATCTGTAAAATGGTAAAGACACAACAATTATAGGATTGTTCAAAGATTACAGGAGATATACATGTAAAATGTTTAGTGTGTGATAATCATAATAGTATTTATTATACACCAAATGTATTGATTCATCTATGCATTCATTCATTCAAATATTTGAGTGATACGTAAGGGCCAGATACTCTTATTGGTGCTGGAGATGTACCAGTGGACAACTTTTCATAGTTACATTATTTGACTTAATTATCAGAATAATCCTGTGTAGTAGGTATTTATTATCCCCATTCTACAGAGAAAGAAAGAGGCTTAACGATCTTAAGTAACTTTAAATCACTTCAAAACAGTTTTCACCAGTGTTTGTGGACAACCAAATAAATGTGTGCTGGTCACAGAGCAAGTAATGGCAGGAGAGAGATTCCCACCGATCTCATCCTGACTCCAATACCATATTCTTCCCACTGTATACCACTTCAGTAACTGCTACTTTTCCTTCCCTTCTCCACAGTAGCTTTGCATATTTGGATGATATGATTGAAAAAGCAAACAAATGCCATGTTGAGGGTGTGGACCATGTATCAGATCCTGCTCAAAGGAGGTGCTGGTTGCAGGGCACTGTATGCTAATGACAGAGTCCCTTGGGGCAATACTGTGTTCTTCTCTGAACCTTTCCATTAGCGAGATCGTTCACAAACTATAACCGGTACTGACATAGGTGACCAGAATGGTGGGGTATGTGATATACATGGACTTGCTGCACCCCTGCAGGGAGTGTGATCAGCACACAGGCTCCAGCTGTCACCTCCTTCATGGTCCACCTCAATTGAAGAGCCAGTTGGTCTCAGGTAATGCCTACAAAAAGCAATGTGATGCAATAGAATGACTTTCTCAAGGCTGTCATCGTCTGATGACTGAGCAAAGTTGGTGAGGGGTGATAAGTTAAAAGGCCTGGCCATTTCAGCCTGTCTGGGAGCAACTGTGAAGGGCAACATTTGTTCCAGAGTTCCTCATTAGGTTGGCCAAGGTTTTTCAGGACTACACTACACATTGACTCCTCCATCAACTCAATCATGCTTCCTTTCAAAGGTGTTGGTCCATAAACAATATCCTGTACTCTAAACTCCATCTCTGTCTGCTTCCAGAACATGCAGCATGTGGAAAATAGTGCCAAGAATGATCAGCATTAGCAGGTAATAAGATTGGCCTTTGGAGATGGATCACTTACTGCCAGGCTGGCAGCGAGAAGCCCCTCACCAGTGACAGGTGGAACACAGACATCTCCTGGCCCAAAGTGTTGGTCCAATTGTTAAAACTTTCACCAAAATTGGGAGAGTCGTCCCACAGGAAGGAAGGTACTGATGGGAAAAATGTATCAGACTTTTATGGAGGAAGTAGTAGACACTACTAAACCTCAGGAGTCTACAGATGTAGTTCATCTAGTAAGAGTTAGTTCTCCATACCATTGCAGGAAGACAATACAGAATTCTCTACCCAAAAGACGACAGGTACCCACCTCGATATCTGCCTCATAACACTTCTCCTGGCAACTAGGCCTATGATTAGGGATAAGGTGAAGCATAACCCAGCTGGAAAGGTGTTGGGCTTGATGAGGGAGGAAAGGAATTATACCCCAAAGAAGTTCTAAGAACCAGTCAGCATGTCCCAGCACATGCTCAGGAAGGAACACATGAGACTGGATTCTGAGGGTGTTTGATAAAGGGGATGTATATCATAAAATTGGATACAGAGTCTATGGACTTGTGAGTGTTCTCCAGAGGTACAGGATTTAACATCCTGGTGAGGACTCCAAGATATAGTGTGAACTTCCAATGGAACAGCTCCTAAAAGCAGGGAAAAA
The DNA here is from genome assembly GCF_006542625.1 of Nomascus leucogenys. Lineage (NCBI taxonomy): Eukaryota > Metazoa > Chordata > Mammalia > Primates > Hylobatidae > Nomascus > Nomascus leucogenys. The sequence goes on from NC_044406.1 coordinate 124,946,092, forward strand.
GTGATGGCCCATACTGAATGAAGTTGAAATGCCAAAGCACATGGTGGAAAAAAAGATGTAAAGGCTCAGAGAAATAGGCATGGTAGAGGGGTCTACTTTGTACAGCTGAGAGAGACTCATCAGATGATTATGTTCCACAGGATGGATCTGGATACACACAATACACCAAGGCCATAAAGAACACTCTGATAAGAGAGGCACCAGCTTCACTTAAGAAGTTCAGTTATGTATCTGCTCTGCAGACTAGGGCTTATAGTAGGACAGTCAGCAAATAATTTAGCTTGCTGACAGCAATGTGTATGAGAAGATGCCAAAACTATAGAGGTCAAGTAGTGAAGCTTAAATGCCCAAAGCCACAAGGACACAATTGCCACAATGCCTGACGATGTTAGAGTGGCGGTCAATAGAGTCTGATCTATAAGAATGTTATGGAGATGGCTAACAGAATATAAGATCTTACAGGCAAAATAGATGAGCATGGAACAAGAAATTAAGACTGGATCACTGGGACAATAAAAGAAGCAACTCCAATAAAAAAATGATTCCTGGCACAATTTCTAAACCTAAGCCAATTTTATGACCTGGATTAATGGGTTAAAGTGGCTGGATCCACAAGAGGAAGGTCTCTGCAAAATCATGGCAAGTATACACAATAATAGTTCCCTCAGTCCTTTCTCAAAGAGTATTACAGTCATTTACTCAGATATAGGTATGCTGGGGTAAAAGAAAGCCTGGACATTTCAAGGACTCCTGGACCATGGGACTGAATTAACATTATTATCCAGAGATCAGAAAGGTCATTATCATCTCCCTGCTACAGTGAAAAAATAAAAGGGCTAGGTAATAATATAGATTCCTGGCCAGAGTCTAGCTTACAGTAGATCCACTAGATTTGTGGACACACTTGATGATCATTCCCACCTTGTCCAAATGTATAAGATTGACATATTTAGCAGTTCAAGCAATGGCCACGTTGGATCCTTGGACTGTGGAGCAAGAACCTTCACAGTGAGGAAGGGCAGATGGGAGCATCTGAAACTGCCTCTTAATCAAGTAATTAAAAAACAATCTTGCATCATGGAACAGGAAGGAAGATGACAGAAATTCGTGCCACCCTTAAAAATCTAACAAATGCAAGTGTGGTGGTCCCCATCAAATCTCCATTGAATTTACCAGTCTGGCCCTGCAGAAACCCAGTGGTCCCTGAAGGGTAACTATAGACTACACCAAGTTTAACCAAGTAGTAGTTCTGAATCATAACCACTTTCCCAGATGTGGATCTTTTGTTTTGTTTTGTTGATTTTTGATTTTGCTTTAATAATTTTGTTTATTCATTTGTTAATTTTTTATTTAAAGTTTAGTGGGTACATAGCAGGTGTATATATTTATGAGTTCATGAGATGTTTTAATACAGGTATGCAAAGTGTAATAATCACATCATGTAAAATGGAGTATCCATCCCCTCAGGTATTTATCCCGTGTTGTAGACAATTCAATTATACTCTTTTAGTTATTTTTAAATATACAGTTAAATTGTAATTGACTATAGTCACCCTGTTGTGCTGTCAAATAGTAGGTCTTATTCATTCTTCCAAACTACTTTTTGTACCCGTTAATCATCTCCACCTCCCCCAACCCACCCACTACCCTTACCAGCCACTGGTAACCATCCTTCTGCTCTCTACCTTCATGAGTTCTATCGTTTTGATTTTTAGATCTCACAAATAAGTGAGAAAATGCAATATTTGTCCTTCTGTGCCAGGCTTATTTCACTTAGCATAATGACCTCCAGTTCTATCCATGTTTTTGCAAATGACAGAATCTCATTTTTTTATGGCTGAATAGTACTCCATTGTGTATATGTACCACATTTTCTTTATCCATTCATCTGTTATGGACACTTAGGTTGCTTCCAAATCTTAGCTATTGTAAACAGTGCTGCAACAAATATGAGAGTGCAGATATCTCTTCCATATACTGATTTCTATTCTTTTGGGTATATGCCCAGCACTGGGATTGCTGGATCATATGGTAGCTCGATTTTTAGTTTTTTGAAAAACGTCCAAACTGTTCTCCATAGTAGTTGTACTAATTTACATCTTCACTTTGTTGTTTTCTTTGCTGTGCAGAAGCTTTTTAATTTGATGTAATCCTGTTTGTCCGTTTTGGTTTGGTTGCCTGTGCTTGTGGGGTAATATCCAAGAAGTTTTTGTCTAGACCAATGTCCTAGAGTTTCCCTGATGTTTTCTTGTAGTAGTTTCATGGTGTGAGGCCTTAGATTTAAGTCTTTAATCCATTATACTTGATTTTTGCATATGGCAAGAGATAAGGGTCTAGTTTGAGTCTTCTGCATATGGATATCCAGTTTTTCCAGCACCATTTATTGAAGAGATTCTCTTTTCCCCAATGTATGTTCTTGGCATCTTTGTCAAAAATGAGTTCACTAAAGGTATGTGGATTTGTTTCTGGGTTCTCTATTCTGTTCCATTGGTCTCTGTGTCGGTGTTTATGCCAGTACCATGCTGTTTAGTTACTATAGCTCTGTATTATTATTTGAAGTCAGGTAAGGTGTTTCCTCTAGCTTTGTTCTTTTGGCTTAGGATAGCTTTAGCTATTCTGGGTCTTTTGTGGTTCCATGTGAATTTTAACATTGTTTTTCTATTTCTGTGAAGAATGTCTTTGGTATTTTGACAGGAATTGCATAAAATCTGTAGGTTGCTTTGGGTAGTGTGAACATTTTAACAATATTTATTCTTCCAATCTATGAACAGAATATATTTCCATTTTTGGTGTCCTCTTTACTTTTTTTATCAGCGTTTCATAATTTTCATCATAGAGGTCTTTCATTTCTTTGGTTAAGTTAATTCCTAGGTATGCAATTTCATGTGTGGCTATTGTAAATATGATTACTTTCTTGATTTCTTTTTCAGATTATTCACTATTGGCATATAGAAATGATACTGACTTTTGTATGTTGATTTTATATCCTGCTACTTTAGTGAATTTGTTTATAAGTTCTAATAGTTTTCCTGTGGAGTCTTTAGGTTTTTCCAAATAGCCATATCATCTACAGAGATAATTTGACTTCTTTCTTTCCAATTTTGATGCCATTCATTTCTTTCTCTTGCCTGATTGCTCTAGCTAGGATTTCCAGTACTATGTTGAATAACAGTGGTAAAGGGGGGCATCCTTGTCATGTGCCAGGTCTTAGAGAAAAGGCTTTCAGTTTTTTTCCCCTTCAGTATGTTGCTAGCTGTAAGTCTGTCGTATATGGCTTGTATTATGTTGAGGTATGTTCCTTCTACCCTCAGTTTTTAAGGGTTTTTATCATGAATGGATGTTGAATTTTATCAAATGCTTTTTTCAGCATCAATCAAAATAATCATATGGTTTTTGTTCTTCATTCTGTTAATATAAAGTATCACACTGATTGATTTGCATATGTTGAACCATTCTTGCATACTTAGGATAAATCCCACTTGGTCATGATGAATGATCTTTTTAATGTATTGCTGAATTCAGTTTGCTAGTATTTTGTTGAGGATTTTTGCATCAATATTCATCAAGATACTGCCATGTAGTTTTTGGGTTTTGAGGTGTCTTTCTCTGGTTTTGGTATCAGGATAATACTGCCCTCGCAGAATGAGTTTGGAAGTATTCCCTCTTACTCCATTTTTTCAGAATACTTAGAATATGATTGGTTCTTCTTTAAATGTTTGGTAAAATTCAGCAGTGAAGCCATCTTTTCCAGGACTTTTCTTTGCTGGGAGACTTTTTATTATGGCTTCAATTTCATTATTTTTTATTGATAGGTTCAGATTTTGGATTTCTTCCCAGTTTAATCTTGGCAGGTTGTATGTCTCTAGGAATTTGTCCATTTCTTCTAGATTTTCCAATTTGTTGGCATACCGTTGTTCATAGTAGCAACTAATGATCCTTTGAATTTTTGTCATATCTGTTGTAATGTCTCCTTTTCATCTCTAATTTCATCAATTTGGATCTTCTCTCTTTTTCTCAGTCTGGCTAAAGGTTTGTTGATTTTGTTTCACAATTTAAAAAAACGATTTTTTGTTTCATTTCTCTTTTGTATTGTTTTTTATTTCAAATTTATTTCTGCTCTCATCTTTATTATTTATTTTCTTCTACTAATTTTAAGTTTGGTTTGCTCTAGTTTTTCTAGTTCTTTAAGATGCATTATTAGATCATTCATTTGAAGTTTTTCCTCTTTTTTGATGTAGGGACTTATAGCTTTAAACTTCCCTCTGAGTACTGCATTTGCTGTATCCCATAGGTTTTGATATGCTGTGTTTCCATTATCATTTGTATCTAGACATTTTTCATTTTCCTGCTTAATTTCTTCATTGACCCACTGGTCACTCTGGAGCATATTGTTTAATTTCCATGTATTTGTATAGTTTCCAAATCCCTCTTGTTATTGGTTTCCAGTTTTATTCCACTGTGATAAGAGAAGATGCTTGATATTAGTTCAATTTTTTTGAATGTTTTAAGACCTATTTTGTGACAACCTATGGTCTGTCCTTGAGAATAATCCATATGTTGAGGAGGAGAATGTGTATTCGGCAGCTGTTGGATGAAATGTTCTTTAAATATTTATTAGGTCCATTTAGTCTATAATGCAGACTAAGTCCAATGTTTCTTTGTTGATTTTGTGTCTGGAAGAACTGTTCAGTGCTAAAGTGGGATATTGAAATCTCCAGCTCTTATTGTATTGGGTGTTCTATCTCTCTCTTTAGTTCTAATAATAGTTCCTTCACATATCTGGGTGCTCTAGTGTTGTGTGCATATATACTTACAATTCTACATCCTCTTGCTGAATTGACCCCTTTATCATTTTATAGTGACCTTCTTTGTCTCTTCTTATAGTTTTTGTCTTGAAATCTATTTTGTCTAATATAAATGTAGCTACTCCTGCTCTTTTTAGTTTTCCATCGTCATGGAATATCTTTTTCCATCCCTTTATTTTCTATCTATTGGTGTCTTTATAGGTGAAGTGTGTTTCTTGTGAGTAACAAATCAATGGGTCTTGCTTTTTCATCCATTCAGCAAGTCTTTGTCTTTCAATTGGAGAGTTTCAACAGTTAACATTCCATGTTATTAATGATAAGTAAAGACTTACTTCTGTCATTTTGTTATTTGTTTTCTGGTTTTGTGGTTTTCTTTTCTTTCTTTCCTTCCTGTCTCCTTTTTAGTGAAGGTGATTTTCTCTGGGGATGTGGTTTTGTTTCTTGATTTTTATTTTTTGTGTATTCATTGTATGATTTTTGGTTTGAGGTTACTATGATGCTTGCAAATACTATCTTGTAACCCACTATTTTAAGCTGATAACTTAACCCTGCTTGCATAAACAAGCAAAAAGAAAGCTCATAAAGACTCTGTCACTTAACTTTGACCCCCTACTTTTTCACTTTTTGTTGTTTCTATTTATATCTTATTATACTGTCTATGTCTGCAAACAGTATTGTGTTTATTATTTTTGGCTGGCTCATAATTTAGTCTTTCTACTTAATAGTAGTTTACACAACACAGTTATAGTGGTATAGTAATCTGTGTTTTTCTGTGTATTTACTATTAGCAGTGAGTTTCATACCTTCAGGTGACTTCTTATTGCTCATTAACATCTCTCTCTTTCTGATTGAAGTATTCTCTTTAGCATTTCTTGTAGGACAGGTCTGGTATTAATGAAATCCCCCAGCTTTTGTTTGTCTGGGAAAGTTTTTATTTCTTCTTCATGTTTGAGGACATTTTCACCAGATATACTCTTCTAGGGTAAAAGTTTTTTTTCTTTCAGCACTTTATATCATGCTACTCTCTCCTGGCCTGTAAGGTTTCCACTGAAAAGTCTGCTTCCAGACGTAGTGGAGCTCCATTGTATGTTATTTGTTTCTTTTCTCTTACTACTTTTAGGATTCCTTCTTTACCCTTAACCTTTGGGAGTACTACTCCCAAAGTTCTACTTTCTACTCCTATCTCTTTCTCCACCTCCTCTTTAAGGCCAATAACTCTTAGATGTACCCTTTTGAGGCTGTTTTCTAAATCCTGTAGGAGTGCTTCATTGTTTTTTATTATTTTTTCTTTTGTCTCTTCTGTATTTTCAAATAGCCTAACTTCAAGCTAATTCTTCTGCTTAATCAATTCTGCTATTAAAAGACTGATGCATTCTTTATTATAGCAATTACATTTTTCAGCTTCAGAATGTCTGCTTGAATCTCTTTAAGTATTTCAATCTCTGTTAAATTTAACTGATAGAATTTTTAATTCCTTCTCTGTGTTCTCTTGAATTTTTTTGAGTTTGCTAAACACAACTATTTTGAATTCTCAGTCTGAAGGGTCATACTTCTGTTTCTCCAGAATTTGTCCCTGGCTTCTTATTGAGTTTATTTGGTGAGGTGAAATTTTACTGGATTGTGTTGATCCTTGTAGATGTTCTTTGGTGTATGAGCATTGATGAGTTAGGTATTCATTGTAGTATTCTCAGTCTTATTTGTAGTTGTCCTTCTTGGGAAGGCTTTCCAGATATTCAAAAGGACTCGGGTGTTGTGATTAAGCTGTATCTGCTTTAAGGGGCACCCCAGCCCAGTAATGCTGTGGTTCTTAGAGGCTTGTTGAGGTATCGTCTTGATGGTCTTGGACAAGTTCCAGAATAATTACCTGGATTACTAGGCAGAGACTCTTGTTCTCTTCCAGTACTTTCTTCCAAAGGAACAGAGTCTCATTCTCTCTCTCTCTGTTCTGAGCTACCTGGAGCTGGAGGTGGTGTGACACAAGAACCCCTGTGGCCACCACCACTAGGACAGCACTGGGCCAGACCTGAAACCAGCACAGCACTGGGTCTTGACCAAGGCCTACTGTAACGAATCCCTGGCTATGGCTTATGTTCACTCAAAGCCCTGAGGCTCTACAATCAACAGGTGGCAAAGCCAGCCAGGCCTGTGTCCTTCCCTTCAGAGTGATGATTTCCTCCAGGCCCTGAACTTGTCCAGGGTTGCTATCCAGAAACCAGGGACTAGAATCAAAAACCTTACATGTCTACCTGGTGTTCTATTGTACTGCTGCTGAGCTAACACCGAAATCACAACACACAGTCCTTCTCTTCTCTTACTTTTCCAAGGGCAGGGAAGCCCCACCCCATGGCCACCACTACCACAGGCCTATAGGGAGTACTGCCAGACTAACCCCAATGTTCCCTTAAGGCCCAAGATCTCCTAAGTCAGATTCTGATGAAAGTTGCCTGGCCTGGGACCCAAACTTGAAAGCTGAAGTCTCCCCTCTGGCACAGGGCAGCCCCAGAAATTCTGTCCAAGAACCAAGTCCTAGAATTGGGAGCCCCAAAAGCCTGCTTGGTGCTCTTATAGCCCTGTGGCTGAGCTGGTACCTAAGGTGCAAGACAAAGTCCCCTTTGCTTTTCCCTCTGCTTTTCTCAAGCAGAAGGAGTCTTGCTCCATAGCCACCATAGCTGGGAATGTGCTGAGTCTCACCTGAAGCCAGCAAGTCTCAGAGGCTCACCCAAGGCCCTCAACATAATACCTGGGTATTACTGCTTGTTATTCTGGATCCAAGGGCTCTTCAGTTAGCAGGTGATGAATCCTGCCAGGACTGAGTCCTTCCCTTCAAGGTAACAGGTTCCCTTCTGGACCAGAGTATGTCTAGAAATGTTGTCCTGGGGCTAGGGCCTGGAACGGGGGCCTCACAACTCTAACCAGTGCCCTATTTTGCTGTGGCTGAGCTAGTATCCAAGATGCAAGACAAAATCTTACCCACTCTTCCCTCTCTTACCTTCAAGCGGATGGAAGGAGTCTCTTTTGGAGCTGCAAGCTGTGTAGCCTGGGGTTAGGGGAAAAGTAATGATAGCACTTCCTTTGCTGCACTGGCTGGTGTCTTAGTATGTTGTATGCCCCTCAGTCCAAAACACCAGAACTCACCTAGGAGTCGCAGTCCTTGTGGCCTAGACTGCCATTCAACTTTATTTGGGACCCCAGGACACTTCAGCCTGCAGTGACAAGGGTTGCAGGAACTCAAGTTTGGATGGCTGGGATTGGCGAGCCCCCTCTGGCTAGGGCTGGTTTAAATGCTCCCTTCACGGGTAGTCATCAGCTGAGTTTGGTCTGGTTTTGTTTTCTGTTATAATAAGGCAGCACTGATTTCAGTGCCTCACAAGTGCTGTGATCTCCCTTTCCTCACCACAACAAAACTCTCCACACGATGCTGCCACTGCCAAAGGATGGGGGATGGGTGGCATTGGCAATTCAGGACTATTTTTCCTACCTCTTAATGCCTCTTTCAGTAATATGAGATTAAAACCAGGTACTATGAGTGTTCACCTGATGTTTGGTTCTCATAAAGGTGCTTTTTGTGTGTGTAGATGGCTGTTAAATTGGTGTCCTAGGTTGGGGGTTATGATCAGTGAAACCTTATATTCTGCCATCTTGCTCCTCCCAACCTGATGTGGATCTTTTTTAGAACAGATTTACATGGCTTCAGTACAGAGGTTGTAGCTGTTGATTTGACAAATACATTCTTTCCCAATCAGAAAAGAGGATCACAATAATCTTGAATTCACATGGAAATGTCAAATATGTGTGTGTGTGTGTGTGTGTGTGTGTGTATATATATATATAGTTTTGATGCAGGGCAGGGCTAGTTAACTCTCTTGCTATTTGTCATAACATAGCACAAAAAAAGTCTAGACCATTTGGGCATCCCATAGAACACCACTGATTTATTATGTCAGTAATATTACATTAATTAGGATGGACAAGGAAGAGGTACCAAGTGTGTTGGAGGCCTTGGTAAAATGCATATGCTCCAGAGGGTGAGAGATAAACTCAATGAAGATTCAAGGCCTGCTACATCTGTAAAACTGTTTAGGGGTCCAGTGGTAAGGAGCATGTTTGGACATCCCCTCCAAAGTAAAAGACAAATTGTTCTATCTTGCACCTGCAGCCACGAAGAAAATAAAACATATAACAGATCTCTTCAGGTTTTAGGGCACCATATTCCACACCTAGGAATATATCTCCAGTTCATATGTTAGGTGATATGGAAACCTATCACCTTTGAGAGGGAGGCTTAGAGCAAGGAAAGCATTTTGCAACTATTAGTGCAAGCAGTACTGCCTCTTGGGTCATAAGATTCAGCAGATCTATGGTGTTGGAGGTATCAATGGTGAGAAACAATGCCGTGGACAGGTTCTAGCAAGCCCCAGTGGGAAAACTACAAAACAAGCCACTGAGATTCTGGAGCAAGCCCATTGGCCACAGTAGTGTAGATCTTTAAACTTTAAAACAAACAAACAAAAACCTCATGGTGTGCTACTGGGCCCTGGTAGAGATAGAATGTCTGAATATTAAATGCCAAGAGACCAAGAGCCTAGAATTTCTCCTATGGGCTGGGTTCTGTCAGATATACCAAGTTACAAGATTAGGTGGGCCTACCAACGATTCATCCTAAGAAGGAAGAGGTATGCTTTTGATTAAGCATGAGTAGGGCTGGTGTACCAGTGTGATGCATGAGCAGGTGGCACTGATCCCAATGGCATCTGCCACTGTTGCCCCAGACCTCTCTCTTAGCTGCTGTTTATGATTATATCACCACCTGATAGAGGAGGAAAAAACCTGAGCACATCCATATGTGAGCGTATGTGGGTGCTAGCCAAATATGGGCAACACCTGTGATACAGCCTCACTCAATGATGGCCTTGAAAGACATTGGCAAGGAAAAACCCTTTCAATGGGCGGAGTTTTGGACCATGCACCTGGCTGCCCACTTTCTATGGAAGAAGAAATAGTAGATGGTCAGGCCGTCTACTTGGTTGGAGGCCTGGAAAGAGAAAGACTGGAATATAGGGGACAAGGAGATAGAAGCATATGAATGGGCATATGGGAGTGAGGACAAAGTGTGAAGATATTTGTATCACACATTAATATCCACCAGACCACCAGAAAGCATCTACCATGGAAGAGGCACTGAAGAACCAAGTTGACAAAATGACTGAGCCAGTTGACCTTAGTCAGCCTTCAGTATCAGACATTCCCCAAACTGGCACAATGAGCACATGAATGGAGTAGACATGGTGACAGAGATGAAGGCTGCTGATATGGTTTGGCTGTGTCCCTACCTAAATCTCATCTTGAATTGTAGCTCTCATAATTCCTATGTGTCATGGGAGGGACCTGGTGGGAGGTAATTGAATCATGGGGTGGTCTTTCCCATGCTGTTCTTGTGTTAGTGAATAAGTCTCATGAGATCTGATGGTTTATAAAAGGGAGTTCCCTTGCACATATTCTCTTGCCTCCCATCATGTAAGATGTCCCCTTGCTTCTCTTTTGCCTTCTGCCATGATTGTGAGGCCTCCCCAGCCATGTGGAACAGTGACTCCATTAAACCTCTTTCCTTTATAAATTCCCCAGTTTTGGGTATGTCTTTTCTAGCAGCATGAGAACAGACTAATACAGTTACACATGGGCCCAACAGCATAGACTCACACTTAAGAAGGTTGATCTAACTCTTGCTGCCTCCCAATATTCAATTTATCAGCAACAGAGACAAACACTGAGCCCCTTCTAGGGCACTATTTCTTAAAGAGTTCTATTGGCCAATTAGTGGCAAGTTAACTGTAGTAAGCCCTCATTACCTGGGAAAATCAGTGGTTTATTCTTACAAGAATAGTATGAGTTCACTCTTCCTGTCCACAGGACCACAGTTAGCACTACTCTCTAAGGGCTTTGGAGTATTTGATTCATCAACATGAGGTTTCACACAACATCCTATTAGACCAGGAGACCCACTTAACAGCATAATATGTGTAAGAGTGGGACAATGACCATAGGATCCACTGGTTGTATAACATCCACAACCTGCTGACCTAACAGCATTGGAATAACCTGCAGAAGGCAAAGCTAAAGCACCAGCTCAGGGCAACATTTAGTGAGGAGTGGGAAACTTCCTTTAGGATACCATAGACTGAACTGAATCAGAGGCTTCTATTTGGTGCTGTGACCCCAATAGAAAGAATACACAAGTCTGGCGACCAAGAAGTAGAAGCAAATGTGACCCCAGTTATTATGGAATAAATAGTGTCCCTCCACAATTCATATGTGGAATTCGTAATCCCCAGTACATTGGATGTGACCATGTTTGGAGACACAATCTTTACAAAAGCAATTGGCCATAATTTAATATGACTGGTATCTTTGTAAGAAGAGGAAATTTGGATACAGATACACACAGAGGAATAATGATGTAAAGACACAAATTGAAGATGGCCATCTACCAAGGAGAGCGGCCTGGAGCGGATCCTTCCCTCACTGCCCTCAGAAGGAACCAACCTGCTGACCAAGGCTTCTAGCCTTGATCTAAGACTTTCAGTCTCCAGAACTGTTAAAAAAAATAAATTTATGTTCTTTGACTCACCCAGTCTATTGTACTTTGTTACAGAAGCCCTAGCAATCTAAAATACCACTTATCACTCACAAGATCCACTGGAGGACTTCGTGTTTCCATCCCTGAAAGTCTGGGCTCTGCTGGGTTAGAGGCTTTGATTCCCCAGATGGGAACACCTCCTCCAAGGGACAGAACAAGAGTTGAATTATAAGCTACAGCTTCCACCTGGGCACTTTGGACTCCTTACTTCCAGAAACAGGTAGGAAGTGTAATTGCCTTGACAGAGGCGCTTGACCCTGGTTATCAGGAAGAAATAGGGCTACTGTCAAACAACAGCATAGAACCCAAGTAATCTACTGAGACATCTCTTGGTGGTCCCTTGCCCATTTGTGACTATAAATGAACAGGAAGGGCAACCCCTGCTTGAGAAGGTGTCAAACCCCTCAGGGATGAGGGTCACAGAGATGGTGACTGAGAGTGGGGAGACTCTAGACTGGATAGTGGAGGAGGGAAATGGCATCAGTTGTGGTCCTGAAACCAACTGTCACAGCAGAAGCTATAATTTGTCCAGTTAACTTCCTTCACCTGCCTTTTCTAAGGTTCCCCTCAGGAAGAGAGGCCCACTGACTCCACTGGTTCCTGGAAGGCCTGTGTCTTGTATTTGTCTGAAGTGAATCCACATGGCACAGTGGATAGGCTGATAGACAGGGGAGTGTGCTAACCCAGATACCTTTCCAAGGAAGGACATGCCTAGATTTATGAAGTACAGTCAGCAGGCTCAGCTGCAGAGAGCTGCCTCATGCAATGTTACACTCTTCCCATATCTGGGGACTGAGAGAGGTTGGGCATAGTAGCTGGCCATTCCAGCTTGTTGCTGGGCAACTCTAACAGGCAAGATTCATTCCAGAGCTCCCTGCCTAATTAGTTGCAACTCTGTTGAGCCTCACGTGTAGTTCAACTTCTTCCTCTCCATTGTGCTGCTTTGCCCCCCATTCCTTTTATAAGCATTGATCCATAATAGACACCTTGCACCCAAAAGTCCATTTCAATGTCTACTTCCACAGAACCAATCTGTGACTGAGTGAGGAAGCTATATCCTCTGAGGCACAGCTGAAGCTTTGGGGGATTTTCTGAATAGATCTAATTTCAAAATGTCAGGAGAGCTCTTTTAAAACATATCAAGGCATGTCATAAGATATCAGGTATAGTAGAATCTATTAAGCTTACTCTAGGTGGCTCCACAAAGCAAAACTAGGTAGGCCCAATGGAAGGGTATCACAGGCAGACAGATTTGGGCTCAATATAGAAAGAGAATTTCCTAGCATTTCAGATTGCATAAAAAATAAAATAAAACTTCCTTGACATCAAATCCTATCCTGGAGAATGTGCAGAGGAAACTGAATGCACCTTGGCAGGGCAATGGTAGTAGAGTTCCGGCACTTGTAGGGGGAACAGGCTGGATGACCTCTGAACTTGTGGCCAGCTTGGAGACTCTCTGGGAACATGACATGGCAGTCAATTTCTTTTGTCTTTTTTTTGGCACAGAAAAGTTACAAGGGTAACCTATGCTATCTATAAATTTAAAACAATATAGAAGGGTATAAAGTGAAATGTGAAAGTCTTCCATTTCCTCCACCATCCCAAATCCACTGCTCACAAGTGACCACTCAGAGTATTTTACATGCAACCCTCCAGACATTCATCTGATTACCTACTATGTTTCAGGCACTGTGCTGTACTTTACATTTATTGACTATTTAACCCCAGTCTTCAACAATCCTGTAAAGTAGGTACAAGCATCCCTGTTTTATAGATGATAAAACTGATGCTTAGAGAATGGTGCATGGTTAGGACATGCGATAAAGCCAGGAGTTAAAACAGAGTCAGCTCTATCTGATTCTAACTCTGGGCTCCTATAGATAACTGCTGCAGATGAAATGGAGATGGGGGTAGACATAGGCAAACATCACTATGACAGTTATTTCTTAGTGAAGGATCAATGATCCTGAAACTTTTCAAATTATCAATGGCCATACACAACTTACTGAAAATCAAAAGATTTATCACATTCCAGTGACTTATCAGGTTCCAGGAAGCCACCAGGAATTTCTGCCACCCTGAACCTCGGGGATCCATTTCCAACAGCAGTGACCCTGATCTTCAGGGATCCAATTCCAGAAATCTGGAGATTTCTGCTTGTCAGAAGTGCCTAAGCCCAGCTTTTGGAAATTCAGATTATTCTACAGCAGAATATTTCAACTCTGACTACACTTTAAAATCACCTGGTGAACATCTGCAAATTACCTAGGCCAGACCTCATCTTAGCAGTTCTGAATTAATTGGACTAGGAGAGGGCGTCGACACTGGGATTTTATAAAAAAGTCTCCTCCAATTCATTTAATGTACAGCCATATTGAGAACCACTGGTTTAAAGCAATATCAAGGCTCTCAAACATGGAAATCACCCTGAGGATAAATCAATGCTATAGGCATCTGGATAACCTTGGGAAAACAGGATTCATATAAAAAGTAGTACAGGTGCTGCCATCCTCTACTAATAAGCCAGGCACAGAAAAACAAACTTTGCATTTTCTTACTTATATGCAGAAGCTAAAAAAGTGGATCTCATGAAAACAGAGAGTAGTTTCGTGGTTACCAGAAACCAGGACCTCTGTGTGTGGGGGGGTGGGGGTGGGGGGTGGGGGGTGGGGAGTGGATGAAGAGAGGTTGATTAATGGGTACAATAATACAGTTAGGTAGAAGAAATGAGACCTAGTGTTTGATAAATCAGTAGAGTGACATAGTAAACAATAATCTACTGTCCATTTCCAAATAACTAGTAGGGAACAATTTGAATATTCCCAGCATAAAGAAAAGCTAAATGTTTAAGGTGATAGATATCCCAACTACCATGATTTGATTATGACACATTACACAAATGTATTAAAATATCACATGTACCTTGAAAATATGTAAATTTATTACGTTTCAATAAAAATATAAATTTGCAATCCCCACCTCAGAATACAAACTTCAGAAATGGGACTCACACATGTGTGTTTTATCAAGCTCTCCAAGCAATTAGTAAGCACTCTAAAGTTTGAGAACCACTGATCTATAGAAGAGATTTCAACTCCTTAGGAGGCGATACAAAACCCTTTACCCTCTAATCCCAATTTCCCTTCCTAGCCTCATCTCCTCATCTCCTACGGGCAGCCAGTGCACCAAATACTCTCTCTCCAGAGCATAGCATGTTCTTTCTCTGAAAATTTAACTCATTTTCAATAACCTACACAAATATCTCTCATGTGGAATTTTCTTCCCTTTTTCTTCATTCTTCTATCCATTCAATTATTTATTCATTCAGTCAGCAAACATGCAGTAAGCTCATAGTTGCTAGGTTATGGGGATACAAAGATAAAGAAGCTTACAGTCTAGTGGGAGAGATTAAAACAAAAATGAAAGGTTAAAATGTAATGTGGTGAGTGATACAATAGAGGCAATAGTAGAGTCCTATGGAAGTTGAGTTGAGGCATCCCTAACTCTGCCTGGATGCAGGCAGAGTATTGTTCTGGAAGTCTCAGAAAGGAGGTGACACCAACAGAGTCCTGAAGGACAGTAAGAAATCTTGAAAGGCACACCAAGGTTTCCCAGACCTTCCTTAAACAGAGTTGGTTCCCTCATCTAAGCTCACCGTTCTTGCCACTCCTTGACCCATTGCTCACTGGATACCATACTCAACCTGCCTCATAAGCCATCTCCTACTTGAGGACCTGGGTCTGCCCCACCAATCACCTGAACTGCTCTGGTGTTCATTTCTGGTAGTTAGTTCCACTGTCTTCCTAATGTGGCTCTTCTACTATGGCCTAGAGTTCTTAATAGTCATGTCCCTGTT
Organism: Nomascus leucogenys; assembly: GCF_006542625.1. Taxonomy (NCBI): domain Eukaryota; kingdom Metazoa; phylum Chordata; class Mammalia; order Primates; family Hylobatidae; genus Nomascus; species Nomascus leucogenys. Next base: position 124,961,387 of record NC_044406.1, read on the forward strand.
TTGCTACTGAATAAAGTTCTTACAGGCCCCCAGAAAGGCTGGACACCATGACACCGTCCCCTTTATAAGAACATTGCATTCGCAACATAGAAGGCAGAGGGAGAGTTGCAATATGGAGGCACAAAAAAAGAGCTTTTATCTTCTGTTTAAAGCTAAATGGCCCATTTGAAATTCAATCTATGACCTTGGCCTCATCAGCACTGGGCCCTAGCTAACAGAGAGCTGATTACCCCAGTGCAGGTTTGCTACAAATAATATTTTCAAGGTGCTTCTGTATTAGGGGTAAAACTGTCCTTTGGAAAAATAGTGTCAGATACTCATTGGTAGCCATGTTTTGTACAATAAACAAGGAGCATATGCATTCACCTCTTTAGAGTCATTGTAATCTGTCAGAAGGAAACATTTTAGAAACTGCTTCATAGGCAGTGTTTAAGACCAACACGATCAAGCTGAGTGGAGGCACTGAACACCTCAGGACTCCAGAGGATATATTTCCTGCTCACTTAGTCTCTGGTTATTTAACAAAAGCAATGTCATAATCCTCAGTGCAATGATTTGCAACTTGAAAGCATCTTAGTTTTCCAATTGTGGGGAACTAAAGGTATTTCAAGAAGTGATTTTTAAATATTCCTAGACTTGAACCAACTAAAAATAGCCAATGCAAATAAACACAAAATTGAAAGTCAAAACGTAGTTTACCTTCTGTTGCTACACAACTAGGCCAAGAATACAGCAGCTTACCTCCCTTCTGCCTTGCTGAAGTAGGCATTAGTCCCTGGAAGCTCACTCAGCAGGCAAATGCAATGGAAAATAACTGCTGTGTGGCGGCAAGAAGGCCCTTGAAGGATCCCATTTGCCCTCTGCCCCAAAGTAAATTCCTTTTTATCATGCCTGAGAATCTTCCATTCTAACTTCATTCTGAGTTCCATAAAGCTTTTCAGCCTTCCAGAGTCCTCTATGAATTAAACATGAGAATCCTGGGAAGGCATCAAAGCACAAACCCTTCCAGTTATCATGTACCAGGAAGAGGGTAAATGAGGACCACAAAGGATCTTCTGGCACTGTATTCTAGTGAGGAGGTACTGAGAGGAGAAGCAAGATACTGCAGAAGATATGACTATTGAGCTAATCTGGGCATAGCTGAGCCAGAATAAGATTGCATAAAAGATTTCATTGAGCCTACTTATGTTTGCCATTTCCAGGGGAGGACTTTTTTTAAGTTGTCTTGAAGTCCAAATTTGAAGGCTGGGTAATGACAACTCCAAAGTTTTTGGCCCCATGCCTAACTTGTGGCTCCCCAGATCTGTTGGGATTTTTCAGACCCTCTGTGTGGTTCCTTTGTGCCTATCTCAAATAGCTCCTTTTTTCTAAGCTCAGTTGTAAGGTTGCAACTCTGAGTCTACACGGATTCTGCCAAATTCTGCCCTGATTCCAAGAAGGAAATGCACATCCGGAAAGGGCTAAGAAGAGCAGCAAGATTTTGCTCACAAAATCAGGATCTATTTCTTCATGTCTGAAATCCCAAGCTTTTCTCTCCTTATTTAGCAAAAATAGTAACTGGGTCAAATATAGAAAACTCACCACCCCTCCCTTTTATTTACTTCTCCATCTGTGTTCAGGCTTCATCAATGATGACAGCGGGAATCGGCTTGGCTTTTGAGCTCTGGTTTGTTAGCTATTTGATATGAGGAAGCAGCTGGGAGAATATATACACATGTCATTCCTGGGCCACATTCCAGGGGGGCCTGCCATTGGGCTTTTCCTCATTTGCAGAAGCGAGAGACTGTTCTGGTAGTTGGTTACAGAACCCTTAGAAAAGATGCCTTCCTTCTTTTGCTTTTTAAAAAAAAAAAAAAAAATACATGGAAGCATTTTAATAATATGTATTGTGTCTTTCTTCTAAATACAAAAGTAATAAATGCCCACTCCAGATCACAGTACTGCGAAAACACAGTAAAACAAAGTAAAATAAAAGTAATCCATAATGCCACTACCATAAATTAACCATAATGATTATTTTTGTTTATGTCTTTCTGGGATTTTTCTCTGCATACCTATGAAAATAAAGAAAATTATTAATTATTCATAATCTTCCCATGCTTTTCAGTAATTTCTAAGCAAGGTGGATGCCGAGAAAAAGTCATTGAGTCATTTTTTCCATTTCCTGTACACAACAAAGCAAAGTTGAAGATGAAGAGGAGACTTCGCTTGTTCTGCGTAAGAACGGACTAGAGCTGTGTTGTCCAATACAATGGCCACGAACCACACAGGGGTAACTTAGGATCTCTATTATTAAATAAAATGTTAAAAATACATTTCTTCAGTTACACTAGCCACATTTCAAGTGCTTAATTGCCTTGTGTGGTTAATTTAAATCAGTTAAAATTAAATAAAATTAAAAATATATTTTCTCAGTTGGACCAGCCACACTTCAAGTGCTCAATGGCCACATGTGGCTGGTGGCTGCCACACTGGGCAGAGCAGTTTATAGTACATTTTGATCACTGCAGAAAATTCTATTGGATATGCTAGACTAGAGAAGCACAGAAGGCTGTATGGTGGTGATGGTGGTGGTGTGATGATGTTAGAGGAGGAAAAAGAGGAGATGATTCTGCCAATAGAAAGGGAGTCACTGAATGCGTTTGAGACAAAGAGAAGGGAGAACAGCAGCTGCAGAAGGACATTGGTGGAAAAGACAAATGTTTGAAGGGAAAGTGATTTAGGAGGCTGTTTGACATATGAAATAACTTCATCCCTATAACATTTTCTTATAAAATCTTTGAGAAAACCTATGTCATTTATTTATATTTAGATTTGGATTTGTGGATGTGTGTTTTTACATGTGATATATGTTACTGACCTCAAAGCGGACATCTAGAAAAAGCAAGTTTGGCCTACATTCTGGTTATGTAAGATATACATGGGTATATAAAACAAATGAGACATGAGATTTTAAAAGAATATATTGTCTTGTTTCTTGCTCTTATTCACTTAGCAATGTAAGAAACATTTCTCATGTTCATCTTTTATATACACATACAATCAATTACATATATAATTATATATACAACAAACATATATTCCTTTAGGAAATATTTCTAGAAGTCAAATAGGTTGGGATAGAAGATATATACAATTTTAATACTGTCAACATATTATTTTGACATTGTTCTCCAGAGCAGATACAACAACATAATTGCCCACAGTAATGTATGCACATTCCCATTTCTTCACATGCTCATCAAAACTACGTATTTTTATTCTTTTTATTTTTTGATGTTTGTAGAGGCAAAAACATAGTATTTGTTTTAATTAGAAGTATTTTTGAGGTTTCTCTAATCATGTGCAGAAAGAACAATGTCAATGCTAATACTAATATTATCTTTAGTCTCTCAAAGCGTCATGGGGAAACCTCTCCATGAAATCTGGAAGAGGTACCCTAAACCAAACAACCTCTTATAATTCAATTCAAACAAATCTCTTCTGACTTAAATCTCCAAATCACTTGGTGCCTCTATGAGAACACTTAGTAATCTGCTTGTACTAAATATATTTATATACATCTCCATTTATCCCCACTGGATCAGGATTACATTTCATTCCCTCGTGAACGACTTTGGGACTTAGCACAATGTTTTATATACAAAGACAGTGAAGGACGTATATATTAAGTTGAAGAGCTTTTGCTCTTCTTTGAAACCTTGAGCTTCTGATGGGGAAATACAGAGACATGGTGCTGACAGTACCAGAACTGTTTTTAATCCTAATTCTTCTCTTTTGAGCTTCAGTTTCTCTCTATATGAAATGAGAGAGTTAACCCAGCTGATGTTTCTGATCTGTTACAGATCTAAAACGATTGTATTCCAAGGCCCCAAGTGTGTGCAGGGATTAAGTGGGATGGGGTGAGAGAGGTGTGTGTCTTCACATGAGTCTATGCATGCAAGTGTGTGTCTAGGAAGAGGAGAGGAGTGATTAATTGATGTTCCCTCCCCTCTGCTGGGAGCCCTTAGAGATAAGGGAAAAGAAGAGACAGCAACAGGTTTGAACACCAATTAGATAAGACTTCAAGATATACAAGCACACCCTAATAAACTGTTTTGTGATGCCTGCTCTGGGCCTTGGGGAGAAAAGTTCCCATGATTCTTTTAGAAGCTGAAGGTCATATCAAAGTGCCAACGTTTGCATTGTTCTTTCTGTACTGAAGTTGCAACCAAAAAAGGAACTCTGTGTAGCTTAGTTCTTGATTAAAAGCAGCAAGATCATTTCCAACATGAGTTAGTAGCCCCCTGAGGCTGACATTGAATGGTTCTAATATTTTGGAGTCTCTATTCTAATTACCATTCTGAACAAGTTTTATGCCAAGGACAGAACATTTCATCAGTGGAATATCTGGGTGCTATAGCCTCATGAATAAATGACTGCCTGGCTGGTTGTTGGAGATTTTGTGTGGTAATAAGGGTTTTCAGAAGGGCATGTCTTTATCCTAATAAGGAGATAGTCATTCTTCAAATAATACACCACAAGCATCCCACATCCCAGTCACAGACAAGGCTGTTTTTAGGCATGAACACAACATCAGGTTTGTACCTTATACTGTAGCCTGAAGGAATCTATTTTTCTGCCTTTTTCTTGGGTCAAATAGAGAGTTCATTGAATTGGGGAGACTTTCTGCAGATTCATTGTGAAGAGTCACACTTATTCCTACAAGATGTAGAACTTGAGAACACAAAGAACACTGAAAATTATTTTTCAGATGGGTTAAATGAGGTCCTGGAGGCAGAAAAGATTTTTCCAAGGTCTCAGAGATGGTAAAGGGGCAGACCAGGACTCGAAACCAAGTATTAGACTCTCAGTTCAGTAGCAAATGCTGAGGAGCTCCCCTGCCCCTAGTTCATCCATGCCACCCATACTGATTGGTTACTTACTGTGTGCCTGGCACAGTGATAGGTATTAGGGAGACACATGGGAACAGGACAGATCCATCTCTCTGGATGCTTTCTGGCATGGCTGCTTCCTGAATTACTAAGATACTACTTGGCTGAGCTCTGAACTCACATTTGAGGACCATTTGCACCAGGACCAAAAATATCAGTATTTTCTTACTATCAAGAGTCCATAGGTCTTTGTATTGGTGACTGAGTGACTTCCAGTTGTCCTTTTATTTGTTCCATCCACTCAGCAATGTACAAAGGACTAGGAGACATTTACATTCTTCTTTGCTGAGAAATTTCAAAAAATACAATGTCTTTATAAACTGCATTATGGGAACACTAAAATAAAACTAGCATTCATTCTGTCAGGGACATCAGTGCCAAACATGGATTTTACCAGATTCACAGTGCCTTCGAGGTCACATTTTTATTAGTTGAAAAATGCTTAGTATGTTTCAGGAGGAAGGAGAAAAACCAAATTATTCCATCAAGTCAGAAGCTCTAAGTGACTGAGCAAAGACCAGAACTTTAGGCCTGTTTGACTCCGCAAAGTCCGCACGAGAAATGTCAGCAGGAACTTGGGCAATGGCTGTGGGAAGAAGAAGAACAAACATCCCCAAGATAGGATCATCAGGACTAACGGGTCTGTGTTAACTCAGTAGTCATGCATCCCTCAGATATTTATTGAGCCCTTGCTATGGGCCAAGCCTGTGCATTCCAGTAATATTTACTTCTGTAGCACCCCTTAAATTGTGAATTGTCTGTAGTTCTACAGATATGCCTTATCTCTTAAACTAGAAAATAAGCTCTTTGAAGTCAGATGCTATGGTTTATATGTCACAATGACTGTGGAGAAAAAGTTCTAAAATACTGGAGAGGGAGGGGTTAAGTGATGTACAGAAGAGCTACCTTTTTTTCCAGCTGTCCTGAAGAATTACTGAGTACAGAACATGGCAGTGCTGTCCAGAACATCCCAACTGGAAAACTTCCTAGTGCCTATTCCTATGTTTATCCCACACTCAGCATTCTGTTTGTTCCCACTCACCCCAACAGTCACCTCATCCTTGCGTTGATCTGCTCCCTTGTATATTACTTATATTAAAATAAGTTAGTTCCCTGAGGATCGTTAGCTCCTTGTGGACTATGTGTCATTAATCTGTGCTCACTATTCCCCATAGAACCTAGTGCACTTGCACATACTATGTGAACAATAAATATTTTTTAAATAAAACATAATAACAGTGACAGGTTAATAGCAGATATGCCACAGGCCATGGATCTTCATTGTGCCAGTTTGCCTTTTTTCCAAATGGACCATATCCTAAATGGAGTTCTTCATTTACCAAATCCAATCTCACTGCAATCTCCTTTATATTTGTCCTTGGCATCAATAGCACAAAGAATCTTCCAGTCTCCCAAGCTGGGTACTTTGGGGGTGTCTTTGATGAAAATAAGATGTGAATGGCAATACATCAAAACTGAACTATTTAACAGACATTTGGAAACTGATGCAGAGGTGGAAGAGTCCTGCTCTTCCTCTGAGACTGGAGAGAAGAATGAGATAACATGTTTACAGATGAGTTGAGGTAGAGATAAGAGGATATATAAAGGACTCAATCTCAGCAAAGTAGGAGAGGTAATCTGCTAAGGCTGGGGGTGGGTGGAGGCTTGAGGAGAAAAGAGGAACTCTGGAATAACTGGTGTCAGGATCTCCCTTGAGTATTGACAAGATTGAAATTCTGCATCAAGGATCCTGAATCAACATGACATCCTCAAATAAAGGTCCCATTGTTTGTAGTTCTTGAAAAATGACTGTAGGAACTGACTAAATTAAGTATTCTTCTTAGACAATTCATGGGTATAAGATGGATGCTCGCTGTGCAGAGTGGCCCATTTAAACAGGTCCCATTTAAAGTTAAGTTAGGACACAGCTATTCTAGATACAGTATAAGATGATTTTCTTTCGCATTTCCTCCATTTGAGTTTTAGGATGGGATAGAAAGTCAATTTCTAAACATTAACCTTCTTTATCATTAATTTTACTTGCTGAAATATGCTAACTCATATTATTGTTCTGACCTCTTCCAACCTTTGGCTTTATGTAGGTCATTTTTACCCTCTTATTTTTAAGACAAAGACACAGCCACACAAAAAAAGGTGGAGCTTAGTAAATTATTATATGAATAATACCCTTATAAACACTACCAGCTTAAAAAATGACCAGTCACTCCACAAGTTTCTCCAAATGCCCAGTCATGAATACAGCCCCTTCTCTCCCTCAAGATGTAAATAGTATCCTGAACTTTATGCTAATCATTTCACCGCACTCTTTATGGTTTCATCACCCAAAGGTGAATTGCTAGACACTATAATATAATCTTACCCATTAAAAAAAACCTGATATGTCTTGTAAACTTATGTTAATCTATAGGTTCTTCCTCTGTCCATTTCTTTTCCCTAACATTTATATGCTAAAGAACCCAGGCTGTTTTACCTATAGAGGCTCCCACAGTCTGCATGTTGCTGGTTACATACTCATGGTGCACTTCAATATGCTCCTCTGTATTTACTGGTGGATCCTGGTCTTGTTCAGTCTCAGGTTTTCACTTTTTTTGTTGTCTGCAGATATTGATGTTCAATTGCAAAATGAACACATTCTATAATTTTATTTTCATTTATTGGTTGGAATGATATTTTTATTGAGATATAATTTATATGCCATAAAAGTAACCATTCTAAAATCTACAATTCCATGATTTTTAGTATATTTACAAAGATGTGCCATCATCACTCCGTTTATTGTTGTTATTGCTCTTTGTTTAATCACTTTTCTGAACTAATTTTGTAAAATCTGCATTCTTTGCTGTGTGTGGTCAAGTGGTCACTAAAGTCTCTGCTGCGTTAGTTTGGTGATCACTTAATGATTAGACAGAGATTTCCTTAAATGCCTGGAAATAATAAGCCTTCTGGTCTTTTCCTAGAGGCTCTGTGTGTGTGTGCTGGGACATGCTTTCAATTCCCAGTCAGGCACTTTTCAACTATGCCTTAGCCTCCCCTTCCTCCTTGTGCAATGTTAGCTAGCATGGAGAGTGCGAGGCTTTCTTACTGACCACGTGCACAGTTTTACAAATGTGTGCATCCTTCTAGATTCTCAGGAATATGTTGTAGCTTTTCAAAGTTCCTACTGACATCTCATTCCCCTGCTTTTCCTTTTAAGCTTTTTGGTTAGCCAATTGTTTACCCCATTTGTCATCCACTACTTCACGAAGATTCAAACTTAAAACAATTGTCTTCCAATATTTTCAACACACTTCTCCAGGGAAGGGGCATTTTGCACTAGGTGATCTCTATTCCAGGTCTAATAAAGACACTCTTGCAAGTGAAGTCTTCCAGGAAACCACCAGACACTTCAAATAACCACAATTCTCTAGGAAAGGAACTTTGATGGAGCACCAACTCTGTTCTGCCCCATCTAGTGGCTGCCAAGATGCTGGTTTCCACTGTGATTGGAGGCTGTTTGCTTTCAAGGCTACCACGAAAATGAAGACAGGGGATAGACATAAGAATGGGAGAATGCCACAAAGCTCACTGTTCTTACTGAAATTAAGCCATTTTCTTGAACAAAGCTTCCTTTTTTTCTAGCCGCTTGTTAATTTCCAGAGTTCTAAAAGCATCGATTCTGACATTTCTTTTGCCAATTTTCTTCTATCAAGAAGGAAGAGAGAATTTTCAGAGGTCTTTACCATTTTTGCTGATATCTGATGATGGAAATGATTTTCTTTAAAAAAAAGCTTTCTCTCATCCTATATAGGAAAGATAATAAATGCTGGATTCCTTTTTTTTTTTTTTTTTTTGCCCATTTCCTATCATCCTTAAAAGACCATCAACTATTATTTTTTAAAACAATTATGAACTTATTAAATAATCCTATTTGATGGTTTTCAACTCATTGAAATTCTGGTAATTATTGTAGCACAATCTGTAACTTTGGCCAGAGAGAATTTATTTAAGCGGGCTCCCAAGTCATTTTGGCATGACACTAGCATTACTTAATAGTTTCCTATCAAGAATATTAGGATGTTTGGGTTTTATCTTGTTCATTTCCTGCCTCAGACCTGGAATCAACTATTTTTTTCCCAAGAGCCCTGGCTTCTTTTGGGCACCAGGGATGCTCACTGCTAATAGATTCATCACTGTTTCTAAACGTTTTTAGTGTATCAAGCAAGGGAATACATATTTAAAGACAAAATATCTCATGTTTTCATACTGATATTTCTATTTTAAATTCAGGATGACATGGTTTTTAATCTCTTTTATATTCCATTTGTATTAACTTTCTTCCACATTAAGAGTCAATTTTCTCACTGACACAGAGATGACAGACTTAAAACACTGTTTCTCAATATTTTATTCATTAATGACCCCCCAAATAGCCTTTGATATATGTTTTTCCTAATAGCCCTCCACCATTAAATTTTAATACCATAGATATATTGTATATTTGTTACCATACTATATGTATATCTGCACTTTATATATATCTGCACTTTATGCACTTCCTTGTTTATATATAACAAGTTGATGACTTTTTTCACTCCCCAAGAATCATTCTTTGACCTCTTGAGAGTAATATTAGTCCCACTGAGAATACATGACTTAGGATATTCTGTAATTACTCATTTGCTTTTTCCCATGTACACACACAATAATATCTGTATAACAATACTATTATGGTCTCTGCCAATATGGTTATTGAAAATAATTCAAGCATTTTGCATGTGCTAACCCCTATCTTCTCCAATTTTTTTCTATTGTACTATATCTAAAATGCCTCATCATATAGCCATACTATACTCTCCCCTAACTCGCATTTAGACTTAATTCTAGGAGTAATTATATATTTAATGCATGTCACCAATACTTATGTTGATCTCTATCTAGTGATGTCTAATAAGTTTTAATTGTTTAACATTCATTTTCCATTATTTTCCTCAGAAAGGACTTATGTAAACAAGTATTTTAGCTCTAATATATTGCTGACAATTTGTTCATTGTATACAGGAAGATCTGTTTTTGTGGACATAAAATTCCTGGTTCACATGTTATTTTCCTTACATACCTTAAAAATATTATTCAATTATCTTGTGGCATAAATTATTGCTGTTGAAAAGTCTAATGACAGTCTGATTTTATTTTTCCTTATAAGCCTTGCTTTATTTAGGATGCTTGAAGATTTTATCAATTTATTTAATGCCCAATAACTTTAGTAGAACATATTCCTTGTTTGTCATTCTCAGTCAGTATTCTCAGGTATACAGTGAGTGTGCTTTTTCAATGTGTAGTTTAATTATATATATATAATAAGTATGTGTGTGTACATGTATTTTTTGTGAGTATCTGTTCTGTTCACTTGCTTCAGTTTCCTTTCACGGATTTCTATTATCTGTATGTGGGATCATTTTTGCTTACCTTCCATTCTTATAATTTTCTTTCAAGTTATTTCATATTTTCACTTATGTTTTTTTTTAAAGTTTTACCTTTTAATTTTGTGTTTCTGGTAAGACATTATTTATTGTACTTATTCTCTTTTGTATTTCTTCTACTTTAGTCTTCATTTCTAATTTTTTTTCTAATTCTTGAGTTTGGTTACCCAATTTTTGAGTTTTTCTACTTATTATTTGTTCAGATACTCCTTGACTTACAATAGGGTTATGTCCGAATAAACCCATCATAAAGTTGAAAAACTGTAAGTCAAACCATTATAAGTTGGGGGCTGTCTGTATTGTTTTTCCATATCTTGTATCACGTTCTTAGTATGTTTTAGTTTGTTTCAAAATAATATAAATGTGACCTGGTTTTTAAGCACGTCTTTCTGATACATTTTCATGGTATTTAGGGATATTGCTTTGCTCCTTATTCTCTTTTCTTGTAGTTACTTCTTATGAGATTTTACCTTAACACGTTTTTGTTACTCATTTTAATGTGAATTGGCTTTGACTCATCTTTTAGAAAGGGGCATGATTCAGATGGATTTTCTAACTTCGAAAGACACCCTGTCGTTATTTTTGCGTAATGTTAAACAATATGGCCACTTGTTTTCTGATATTTCCTTTATCTTTTTCCCTCCCTGTCTTTGATTTAGACCTTCCTTTTCCCTCCTCTCCATTGTTTCTAACATGTTCTAATGGTACTCAACCGCCAGGAGTTCCTCCTCAATATGGGGCTCCATCCTAGAAAGGGAGTCCTAGTGGGTCAATCTTATAGGTCATAGAGAATACACAGCTCCAAGCCCCTTTAGACCTTCTTAAGCTAGGCTCCTATATTTTATTTTATTTTTAATTATTTAATTTTTGTATATATCCTTCCATGTATCCCACTGCTTTTCATATCATTTTCATCGGTTGCAAACATTTTCATTAAGTTTAAAATGCCATAATTTTATAACCATTCTCTGTTAATGCCTGTTTGGGATATGTCCAGTATTCCATAATAATATATAATATATAATGCTTTCTTTCTTCTGAATTATACCTTTAAAACATATCCAAGAGTGAGATTATCTATTAAAAAGGTATGAACATTTTATGGCTCTTGCTAAAAAGTACCAAATTGCTCATCAAATTGACCAAAATCATTTACAATGCCACTAAAAATGTATAAATGTGTTAATTTCCCCAACAGCCCCATTGCCGGTTTTAATAACGTTCCTTTGTTGTTGCTAATTTTGGAGGTATAAAGTGACATGTCATTGCTGTTCTCATTTGCACTTATTTTCTTGTTGGCAAGAATGCAGTTTCCTATGCTAATATACTAATGGTGTTTCATCTTATGTAATCATTCTTCACATTTTTTGACCACTGTCCACAGGGAGCTTAATGTAAACTTATAAAAACTCTTAATATATTTTAGAAATACATCTGCCATTGTATATATTAAATATAGTTTTCTCTTTTCTCACTTAACTTTTATCATGGTTTTGTTGCATTTTAGTAGTATTAATTTTTGTGCAATCACACTGCCTATCTTTTCCTTCGTAATTTATTTTCCTACTTTAATCAAATATTATCTCCCTCCCTAGACTGAATAAGTGTTCTATTTTCTCCTGTTTTTTTTAGCCATGTAATTACATTTTTGTGAATATTTCACACTTTAATTTTTGTGTTCTTGATTGGGATATGTCACATGAGGTATAGGTTTAAGTTAATTTTTCTCCATAGTAATCTCAAATTATCCCACTATCATTTAAGTAAATGAACTCATTCCTTGTTGCTTTGCTAAATTTAGCTGGACATATACTGAACTTGTAAGTTGGATTCCTAGGTATTTTATTCTCTTTGAAGCAATTGTGAATGGGAGTTCACTCATGATTTGGCTCTCTGTTTGTCTGTTATTGGTGTATAAGAATGCTTGTGATTTTTGCACATTGACTTTGTATCCTAGAACTTTGCTGAAGTTGCCTATCAGCTTAAGGAGATTTTGGGCTGAGACGATGGGGTTTTCTAGATATACAATCATGTCATCTGCAAACAGGGACAATTTGACTTCCTCTTTTCCTAACTGAATACCCTTTATTTCCTTCTCCTGCCTGATTGCTCTGGCCAGAACTTCCAGCACTATGTTGAACAGGAGTGGTGAGAGAGGGCATCCCTGTCTTGTGCCAGTTTTCAAAGGGAATGCTTCCAGTTTTTGCCCATTCAATATTATATTGGCTGTGGGTTTTCCATAGATAGCTCTTATTATTTTGAGATACATCCCATCAATACCTAATTTATTGAGAGTTTTTAGCATGAAGGTTGTTGAATTTTGTCAAAGGCCTTTTCTGCATCTATTGAGATAATCATGTGGTTTTTGTCGTTGGTTCTGTTTTTATGCTGGATTATGTTTATTGATTTGCGTATGTTGAACCAGCCTCGCATCCCAGGGATGAAGCCCACTTGATCATGGTGGATAAGCTTTTTGATGTGCTGCTGGATTTGGTTTGCCAGTATTTTATTGAGTATTTTTGCATTGATGTTCATCAGCGATATTGGCCTAAAATTCTCTTTTTTTGTTGTGTCTCTGCCAGTCTTTGGTATCAGGATGATGCTGGCCTCATAAAATGAGTTAGGGAGGATTCCCTCTTTTTCTATTGATTAGAATACTTTCAGAAGGAAGGGTACCAGCTCCTCCTTGTACCTCTGGTAGAATTCGGCTGTGAATCCATCTGGTCCTGGACTTTTTTTGGTTGGTAAGCTATCAATTATTGCCTCAATTTCAGAGCCTGTTATTGGTCTATTAAGAGATTCAACTTCTTCCTGGTTTAGTCTTGGGAGGGTGTATGTGTCGAGGAATTTATCCATTTCTTCCAGATTTTCTAGTTTATTTGCATAGAGGTATTTATAGTATTCTCTGATGGTAGTTTGGATTTCTGTGGGATCAGTGGTGATATCCCCTTTATCATATTTTATTTCGTCTATTTGATTCTTCTCCCTTTTCTTCTTTATTAGTCTCACTAGCGGTCTATCAATTTTGTTGATCTTTTCAAAAAACCAGCTCCTGGATTCATTGATTTTTTGAAGGGTTTTTTGTGTCTCTATTTCCTTCAGCTCTGCTCTGATCTTAGTTATTTCTTGCCTTCTGCTAGCTTTTGAATGTGTTTGCTGTTGCTTCTCTAGTTCTTTTAATTGTGATGTTAGGGTGTCCATTTTAGAACTGTCCTGCTTTCTCTTGTGGGCATTTAGTGCTATAAATTTCCCTCTACACACTGCTTTGAATGTGTCCCAGAGATTCTGGTATGTTATGTCTTTGTTCTCATTGGTTTCAAAGAACATCTTTATTTCTGCCTTCATTTCATTATGTACCCAGTATTCATTCAGGAGCAGATTGTTCAGTTTCCATGTAGTTGAGTGGTTTCGAGTGACTTTCTTAATCCTGAGTTCTAGTTTGATTGCACTGTGGTCTGAGAGAGAGTTTGTTATAATTTCTGTTCTTTTACATTTTGCTGAGCAGTGCTTTACTTCCAACTACGTAGTCAATTTTGGAATAGATGTGGTGTTGTGCTGAGAATAGAGGGTGGAGGCAAGATAGCCAAATAGGAACAGCTCCAATCTACAGTTCCCAGCGTGAGCGAGACAGAAGACGGGTGATTTCTGCATTTCCAACTGAGGTACGGGGTTCATCTCACTGGGGAGTGTCAGAAAGTGGGTGCAGGACAGTGGGTGCAGCGCATCGAGCATGAGCTGAAGCAGGGCAAGGCATCACCTCACCTGGGAAGCACAAGGGGTCAGGGAATTCCCTTTCCTAGTCAAAGAAAGGGGTGACAGATGGCACCTGGAAAATCGGGTCACTCCCATCCTAATATTGTGCTTTTCCAACAGTCTTAGCAAATGGCGCACCAGGAGATTATATCCCGTGCCTGGCTCGGAGCGTCCTATGCCCATGGAGCCTCGCTCATTGCTAGCACAGCAGTCTGAGATCAAACTGCAAGGTGGCAGCAAGGCTGGGGGAGGGGCACCTGCCATTGCTGAGGCTTGAGTAGGTAAACAAAGTGGCCAGGAAGTTCGAACTGGGTGGAACCCAGATCAAGGAGGCCTGCCTGCCTCTGTAGACTCCACCTCTGCGGGCAGGGCATAGCCAAACAAAAGGCAGCAGAAACCTCTGCAGACTTAAATGTCCCTGTCTGACAGCTTTGAAGAGAGTAGTGGTTCTCCCAGCACGCAGCTGGAGAGCTGAGAATGGACAGACTGCCTCCTCAAGTTGGTCCCTGACCCCCGAGTAGCCTAACTGGGAGGCACCCCCCAGTAGGGGTAGACTGACACCTCACATGGCTGGGTACTCCTCTGAGACAAAACTTCCAGAGGAATGATCAGGCAGCAGCATTTGCTGTTCACCATTATCTGCTCTTCTGCAGCCTCTGCTGGTGATACCCAGGCAAACAGGGCTGGAATGGGCCTCCAGCAAACTCCAACAGACCTGCAGCAGAGGGTCCTGACTGGTACAAGGAAAACTAACAAACAGATAGGACATCCACACCAAAACCCCATCTGTACATCACCATCATCAAAGACCAAAGGTAGATAAAACCACAAAGATGGGGAAAAACAGAGCAGAAAAGCTGGAAACTCTAAAAATCAGAGCGCCTCTCCTCCTCCAAAGGAACACAGCAATGGAACAAAGCTGGACGGAGAATGACTTCAACGAGTTGAGAGAAGAAGGCTTCAGAAGATCAAACTACTCTGAGCTAAAGGAGGAAGTTTGAAACTATGGCAAATAAGTTAAAAACCTTGAAAAAAAATTAGACGAATGGCTAATTAGAATAACCAATGCAGAGAAGTCCTTAAAGGACCTGATGGAGCTGAAAACCAAGGCACAAGAACTATGTGATGAATGCACAAGCCTCGGTAGCTGATTCAATCAACTGGAAGAAAGGGTATCAGTGATGGAAGATCAAATGAATGAAAATGAAGTGAGAAGAGAAGTTTAGAGAAAAAAGAGTAAAAAGAAATGAACAAAGCCTCCAAGAAATATTGGACTATGTGAAAAGATCAAATCTACGTCTGATTGGTGTACCTGAAAGTGACAGGGAGAATGGAACGAAGTTGGAAAACACTCTGCAGGATATTATCCAGGAAAATGTCCCCAATCTAGCAAGGCAGGCCAACATTCAAATTCAGGAAATACAGACAACACCACAAAGACACTCCTTCAGAAGAGCAACTCCAAGACACATAATTGTCAGACTCACCAAAGTTGAAATGAAGGAAAAAATGTGAAGAGCAGCCAGAGAGAAAGATCGGGTTACCCGCAAAGGGAAGCCCATCAGACTAACAGCAGATCTCTCGGCAGAAACTCTACAAGCCAGAAGAGAGTGGGGGCCAATATTCAACATTTTTAAAGAAAAGAATTTTCAACCCAGAATTTCATATCCAGCCAAACTAAGCTTCATAAGTGAAGGAGAAATAAAATACTTCACAGACAAGCAAATGCTGAGAGATTTTGTCACCACCAGGCCTGCCCTAAAAGAGTTTCTGAAGGAAGCACTAAACACAGAAAGGAACAACCGGTACCAGCCACTGCAAAAACATGCCAAATTGTAAAGACCATCGAGGCTAGGAAGAAACTGCATCAACTAATGAGCAAAACAACCAGCTAACATCATAATGACAGGATCAAATTCACACATAACAATATTAACCTAAAATGTAAATGGGCTAACTGCTCCAATTAAAAGACACAGACTGGCAAATTGGATAAAGAGTCAAGACCTATCAGTGTGCTGTATTCAGGAAACCCATTGCACGTGCAGAGAAACACATAGGCTCAAAATAAAGGGATGGAGGAAGATCTACCAAGCAAATGGAAAACAAAAAAAGGCAGGGGTTACAATCTTAGTCTCTGATAAAACAGGCTTTAAACCAACAAAGATCAAAAGAGACAAAGAAGGCCATTACATAATGGTAAAGGGATCAATTCAACAAGAAGAGCTAACTATCCTAAATATATATGCACCCAACACAGGAGCACCCAGATTCATAAAGCAAGTCCTTAGAGACCTACAAAAAGCCTTAGACTCCCACACAATAATAATGGGAGACTTTAACACCCCACTGTCAACATTAGACAGATCAACGAGACAGAAAGTTAACAAGGATATCCAGGAATTGAACTCAGTTCTGCACCAAGCAGACCTAATAGACATCTACAGAACCCTCCACCCCAAATCAACAGAATATATATTCTTTTCAGCACCACACCACACCACATGTACTCCAAAATTGACCACATAGTTGGAAGTAAAGCACTCCTCAGCAAATGTAAAAGAACAGAAATTATAACAAACTATCTCTCAGACCACAGTGCAATCAAACTAGAACTCAGGATTAAGTAATTCACTCAAAACCGCTCAAATACATGGAAACTGAACAACCTGCTCCTGAATGACTACTGGGTACATAACGAAATGAAGGCAGAAATAAAGGTGTTCTTCGAAACCAACAAGAACAAAGACACAATATACCTGAATCTGTGGGACACATTCAAAGCAGTGTGTAGAGGGAAATTTATAGCACTAAGTGCCCACAAGAGAAAGCAGGACAGATCTAAAATTGACACCCTAACATCACAATTAAAAGAACTAGAGAAGCAACAGCAAACACATTCAAAAGCTAGCAGAAGGCAAGAAATAACTAAGATCAGAGCAGAGCTGAAGGAAATAGAGACACAAAAAACCCTTCAAAAAATCAATGAATCCAGGAGCTGGTTTTTTGAAAAGATCAACAAAATTGATAGACCGCTAGCGAGACTAATAAAGAAGAAAAGAGAGAAGAATCAAATAGACGCAATAAAAAATGATAAAGGAGATATCACCACCGATCCCACAGAAATACAAACTACCATCAGAGAATAAAATAAACAACTCTACACAAATAAACTAGAAAATCTGGAAGAAATGGATAAATTCCTCGACACATACACCCTCCCAAGACTAAACTAGGAAGAAGTTGAATCTCTTAATAGACCAATAACAGGCTCTGAAATTGAGGCAATAATTGATAGCTTACCAACCAAAAAAAGTCCAGGACCAGATGGATTCACAGCCAAATTCTACCAGAGGTACAAGGAGGAGCTGGTACCATTCCCTCTGAAACTATTCCAATCAACAGAAAAAGAGGGAATCCTCCCTAACTCATTTTATGAGGCCAGCATCATCCTGATACCAAAGACTGGCAGAGACACAACAAAAAAAGAGAATTTTAGACCAATATCCCTGATGAACATTGATGCAAAAATACTCAATAAAATACCAGCAAACCGAATCCAGCAGCACATCAAAAAGCTTATACAGCATGATCAAGTGGACTTTATCCCTGGGATGCAAGGCTGGTTCAACATACGCAAATCAATAAACATAATCCAGCACATAAACAGAACCAACGACAAAAACCACATGATTATCTCAATAGATGCAGAAAAGGCCTTTGACAAAATTCAACAACTTTCATGCTAAAAACTCTCAATAAATTAGGTATTGATGGGACGTATCTCAAAATATTAAGAGCTATCTATGACATACCCACAGCCAATATAATATTGAATGGGCAAAAACTGGAAGCATTCCCTTTGAAAACTGGCACAAGACAGGGATGCCCTGTCTCACCGCTCCTATTCAACATAGTGTTGGAAGTTCTGGCCAGGGCAATCAGGCAGGAGAAGGAAATAAAGGGTATTCAGTTAGGAAAAGAGGAAGTCAAATTGTCCCTGTTTGCAGATGACATGATTGTACATCTAGAAAACTCCATTGTCTCAGCCGAAAATCTCCTTAAGCTGATAGGCAACTTCAGCAAAGTCTCAGGATACAAAATCAATGTGCAAAAATCACAAGCATTCTTATACACCAATAACAGACAAACAGAGAGCCAAATCATGAGTGAACTCCCATTCACAATTGCTTCAAAGAGAATAAAATACCTAGGAATCCAACTTACGAGGGACGTGAAGGACCTCTTCAGGGAAAACTACAAACCACTGCTCAATGAAATAAAAGAGGATACAAACAAATGGAAGAACATTCCATGCTCATGGGTAGGAAGAATCAATATCATGAAAATGGCTATACTGCCCAAGGCAATTTATAGATTCAATGCCATCCCCATCAAGCTACCAATGACTTTCTTCACAGAATTGGAAAAAACTACTTTAAAGTTCATATGGAACCAAAAAAGAGCCCGCATTGCCAAGTCAATCCTAAGCCAAAAGAACAAAGCTGGAGGCATCATGCTACCTGACTTCAAACCATACTACAAGGCTACAGTAACCAAAACAGCATGGTACTGGTACCACAACAGAGATATAGACCAGTGGAACAGAACAGAGCCCTCAGAAATAATGCCGCATATCTACAACTATCTGATCTTTGACAAACCTGACAAAAAGAAGAAATGGGGAAAGGATTCCCTATTTAATAAATGGTTCTGGGAAAACTGGCTAGCCATATGTAGAAAGCTGAAACTGGGTCCCTTCCTTACGCCTTATACAAAAACTAATTCAAGATGGATTAAAGACTTAAACGTTAGACCTAAAACCATAGAAACCCTAGAAAAAAACCTAGGCAATACCATTCAGGACATAGGCATGGGCAAGGACTTCATGTCAAAAACACCAAAAGCAATGGCAACAAAAGCCAAAATTGATAAATGGGATCTAATTAAACTAAAGAGCTTCTGCACAGCAAAAGAAACTACCATCAGAGTGAACAAGCAACCTACAGAATGGGAGAAAATTTTTGCAACCTACTCATCTGACAAAGGGCTAATATCCAGAATCTACAATGAACTCCAGCAAATTTACAAGAAAAAAGGAAACAACCCCATCAACAAGTGGGCGAAGGACATGAACAGACACTTCTCAAAAGAAGACATTTATGCAGCCAAAAGACACATGAAAAAATGCTCATCATCACTGGCCATCAGAGAAATGCAAATCAAAATCACAATGAGATACCATCTCACACCAGTTAGAATGGTGATCATTAAAAAGTCAGGAAACAACAGGTGCTGGAGAGGATATGGAGAAATAGGAACACTTTTACACTGTTGGTGGGACTGTAAACTAGTTCGACCATTGTGGAAGTCAGTGTGGCGATTCCTCAGGGATCTAGAACTAGAAATACCATTTGACCCAGCCATCCCATTACTGGGTATATACCCAAAGGATTATAAAACATGCTGCTATAAAGACACATGCACAAGTATGTTTATTGTGGCACTATTCACAATAGCAAAGACTTGGAACCAAGCCAAATGTCCAACAATGATAGACTGGATTAAGAAAATGTGGCACGTATACACCATGGAATACTGTGCAGCCATAAAAAATGATGAGTTCATGTCCTTTGTAGGGACATGGATGAAGCTGGAAACCATCATTCTCAGCAAACTATTGCAAGGACAAAAAACCAAACACTGCATGTCCTCACTCATAGGTGGGAATTGAACAATGAGAACACTTGGACACAGGAAGGGGAACATCACACACCAGGGCCTGTTGTGGGGTGGGGGGAGGGGGAAGGGATAGCATTAGGAGATATACCTAATGTTAAATGACGAGTTAATGGGTGCAGCACACCAACATGGCACATGTATACATATGTAACAAACCTGCACGTTGTGCACATGCACCCTAAAACTTAAAGTATAATAAAAAAACAAAATAAAAATAAAAAAATAAAAAATAGTTTTATTGAGATATAATTTACATACTATACAATTCATGCATTTAAAGTATACCATTGAATGGTTTTTAATATATTCACAGAGTTGTGCAATCATGACCACATTCAATTTCAGAACATTTTCATCACTCCAAAAAGAAATCCTGCACTGTTACCCCAAGCACATCAATCATGGCCCTTTCCCTGTATCCCTGCTATTAATCTACTTTTAATCTCTATAGATTTTCCTGTTCCAGACATTTCATATAAGTGGTATCACAAAATATGTGGTCTTTTGTGACTAGCATCTTTCATTTAGCATAATGATTCCAAAGTTAACTTACGAAAATATGAGAGCTTCAATTTCTCTACATCCTCACCAATATTGTTATAATCTGTATTTTTTATTATGGCCATCTTAGGGGGTGTGAAGTGTTATATTCTCCAACTGTGTAACTGTTCCTTGTGTATTTTTTTCCAAGATTGTTCTGGCTATTCTGGATCCCTTGAATTTCCATATGTTGAACCCTTATAGCAAAACACATTATAATCAAATTGTAAAAATTCAAGGACAAAGAAAGAATTTTTAAAGCAGTAAGAGAAAAGCAACTCCTCATGTACAAGTGATGCCGTATCACATTATGAGTGAATTTTTCAGCAGAAATATTACAGGCCAGAAGGGAAGGGGGTCATATATTCAAAGTGCTGAAAGAAAGCAACTGTCAACCAAGAATATTGTACTTGGCAAAACCATCTTTCAGAAATTAAGGACAAATTAAGACTTTTCCAGGCAAAAAAAAAAAAAAACTTAGCTGAAGTGGTTTGTCACCACTAGGCCTGCCTTAGAAGAAATACTAAAGAGGGTTCTTCAGGTTAAAATAAAAGAGATTAAATAGTAACACAAAAAGCATATGAAAGTATAAAACTCACTGTTAAAATTAATTATATAAACAAATAGAGAATGGCTGACTAGAAGCAGCTTGTGCATGACTCTCATGGAGAGGAATGAAAGGAGCAAGTAAATACAGCACGTTGAACTGAAACATCCAGGCACTCGCATTGGGACTAATCAAGGAAACAACTCGACGCACAGAAGATGGAGAAAACAAGGCAGGATGATGGCCCACCCAGAAGTGATATGGAACCAGGAGAACCTCTTCCAAGGAAGTGGTGAGTGAATGTGCTACCCCAGGAAATGATGCTTCGCCCACAGATTTTTGCAACTCTCAGGTCAGGAGATCCCCTTGTGAACCCACTTCACCAGAGCCTTAAGTCTGGCACACAGAAATACCTGGAGTCTCAGCAGAGCAGTCACTTGGGCATGAGCAGAGACTTGGGAACAGCTCTGGGCAAGGTGGGAGAATCAACCCCTGTACATACCCCCAGCAAAGAGGCTGAATCCAGGGGGCCAAGCAGTGATGGTCTACGGGCCCTAGTTCTATGGCACCTCACAAGATAAGACCCACTGGTTTGGAATTCCAACCAGCCACTAGCAGCAGTGTTGTGCCTGCCTGGGACAGGGGGAGGGGTGGGCCGCCATCTTTGCTGTTTGGGCGATTTAGCAGTTCCAGCCTTTGGAGGCTGGAGAGTCCAAACCAACTGGGTGCAGAAGGGATCCCCCAGCACAGTACAGCTGCTCTATCCAAATGTGGCCAGACAACTTCATTAAGTGGGTCCCCAATCCCATTCCTCATCACTAGGCGGGACCTCGCAACCGAAGCCTCCAGCCACCCTCACTGGTGTTTTCTGGCTAACAGAGATTTGAAAACTCCCTGGGACAGAGCTCCCAGAGGGAAGGGCAGGCTGTCAACTTTGCTGTTTGGGCAACTTAGCCATTCCAGCCTCCAGGCTTTGGAGAGCCCAGGCTGAGTGGGGATGGAAGCGGCACAGATGCTCTATGAAAGCGTGGTCAGACTTCTTCTTTAAGCAGGTCCCTGATCCTGTTCCTCATGACTTGGTAAGACATCCCAATCGGGCCTCCAGCCACCTCCTACAGGTGTGTTTGGGCCAGCAACAGATCCATACCTCCTGGGCCAGAAGAAGGAACAGATTGTTCTGTTCCCAGAAGAAGGAACAGATTGCCATCTTTGCTGTTTCACAGCCTTTACTGGGGATACTTTAGGATACTGGAAGATCCAAGGCAACTAAGGATTGAAGTGGACCCCAAGCAAACCACAGCAGCCCTACAGAAAAGTGGCCAGACTGCTGAAAGAAAAAAAAAACCAGAAAACTAAAGGTCAGCAACTTCAAAGATTGAAGGTAGAAGCCCACAAAGATGAGAAAGAATCAGAAAAAGAACACTGAAAACTCAAAAAGCCAGAGTGTCCTCTTTCCTCCAAATGAGTGCATCACCTTTTCAGCAAGGGTTCAGAACTAGGTTGAGGCTGAGATGGCTGAAATGACAAAAGAAGAATTCAGGATATGGATAGGAACGAACCTCATTCAGCAAAAGGATTACATTGTAATGCAATGCAAGGAAGCTGAAAATCATGATAAAACATCGCAAGAGCTGACAGACAAAATAGCCAGTATAGAGAGGAATGCAATCGACCTGATAGAGCTGAAAAGCACACTACAAGAACTTCATAATGCAATCACATGTATTAATAGCAGAATAGATAAAGCAGAGGAAGGAATTTGAGAGTGTAAAGACTGACTTTCTGAAATAAGTTAGACAAGAATAGAGAAAAAAGAATGAAAAGGAATGAACAAAAGCTCTAAGAAACATGAGATTATGTGAACAAACTGAATATTCGACCGATTGGTGTACTGGAAAAAGATAGGGAAAATAGAACCAAGTTGGAAAACATGTTTCAAGATGTCATTCATGAGAACTTCCCCAACCTAGCTAGAGAGGCCAACATTCGAATTCAGGAAATGCAGAGAACCCCAGTAAGATACTCCATGAGAAGATTGTCCCCAAGACATTTAATCGTCAGATTCTCCCAGTCTATTCTCAGAGTATTTGCTTTAATAGGGCACTCCCTTACCCAAAACTCTACAATGGTACCACACTTTAATCAGTGTAAAAGTAAAAGTTCTTATAATGGCCCACAAGGTTATGTATGATCTGGCTTTTTGTTGCCTCTCTTACCTCATATTTTACTTTTCTTCCCCTCAATCATTCCATGCCAGCCTCTCTAGCCTCCTCATTCCTTCTCAAACATGCCAGCCACACTCCCACCCATGGCTTGCCATTGCTGTATACTTGGAATATCCCTATATATGTTAAGTGTGCCTAGAACTACTGGGCACTCAAAAGTGTTGAATTGAATTTACAAAGTGCACAAATTAAACAACATATTTTCTGAATGTAGGAGGTATAAGAGCACCTAAAGGATTCAAACAATCTCTTCATTGTACATTGTATTTTGTCTTCATTCTTTCTCTTGACTCTTCTTTCATGTGTTCAGCAGGTAGAGGAGGTAAGACATTAGCTTTTTAAGATTCACATCACTTCCCTCCCGCCCCCGCGCCGCCGCCCTGTATGTTGTCCGCCTCGGCCTCTGGGGCATGGAGCACGCTGCCCAGCCCTGGCGACGGCGACGGCGACTGCGGTGGTGGAGGACTGCCTGCTGGCCGCGCTCGCCTACTTGCAGTGCGCCGTGGGCTGCGCGCGGTCTTCGAGCGGAACAGTCAGACGAACTCAGTGTACGGCCGCCACGCGCCGCCCAGCTGCAGGCTCCGAGAGCCGGCGCAGGCCGCCTGGGTGGTGCAGGGGCTGCCCTTGCTAGCCCTGCCGCTCTACCAGTACGCCAGCGAGTCCACCCCGCGCCTCCGCAGCGCACCCAACTGCATCCTCCTGGCCATGTTCTTCGTCCACTACCGGCATCGGTGCTTAATTTACCCACTTGTGATGCGAGGAGGAAAGCCTATGCCACTGTTGGCGTGTACAATGGCGATTATGTTCTGTACCTGTAATGGCTATTTGCAAAGCAGATACTTGAGCCCTTGTGCAGTGTATGCTGATGACTGGGTAACAGATCCCCGTTTTCTAATAAGTTTTGGCTTGTGGTTAACGGGCATGTTGATAAACATCCATTCAGATCATATCCTAAGGAATCTCAGAAAAACAGGAGATACTGGATACAAAATACCAAGGGGAGGCTTATTTGAATACGTAACTGCAGCCAACTATTTTGGAGAAATCATGGAGTGGTGTGGCCATGCCCCAGCCAGCTGGTCTGTCCAAGGAGCGGCTTTTGCTTTCTTCACATTTTGTTCTTTATCTGGTAGAGCAAAAGAGCATCATGAGTGGTACCTCCGGAAATTTGAAGAGCATCCAAAGTTCAGAAAAATTATAATTCCATTTTTGTTTTAAGTGCATTTTCAACGAAATTACCTTCAACTTGAAGCTTTCCAATGGTGTTTTTCAATGGACTTTGTAAATAAGTTATATCTTTGTAATTTTCCTGCTACTTCATTTTCAAGATGTCCTCTAGGAATTTTTTTTCTAGTAATTTTGCAAGCTACCTAATAAGTACCTAAATAAACTGAAACGGAGGTTGAAGTATCCTACTGTGTAACAGGTCAGAATTTCAAACTCCGGGTAATAACTGCTGACATTTTTTCTAATTTCGAATTTGCCTCTTTTGGCTATGTCTTGCCAAGTGTGTACAAGACTAGAATTTACAACTGTCTGATGGCATTTTCAGTCAAACTCCAGGTAATAACTGCTGACATTTTTTCTAATTTCGAATTGACCTCTTTTGGCTATATGTTGCCAAGTGTGTATAAGACTAGACTTTACAACTGTCTTTGATGGCACCTTCAGAACAATAAATGTCACAATCCCTTCTATAGCCCCCTACAGTGATCCCTTCAAGGTCAACCGCAGTGTTGCTTCCCTCTCCCTGTAGGGCTGGGATCTGTCTTGGAGCCCTCTCTCGGAGGCCACAGAGGCCGGGGGTAGCCATTGTGAAGTCATGGCCTGGGGGAAACTTGCCAACCTTTGTGTCAGGTGCTGTGTGTAAGTGGAGAACTTGGGGATAGAGGAGGAAGCTCCTTGTGGCCCTTCCAAGGCGGGGCAAAGGCATCTGGACTTGTTCTAGCCCAGCCCACCGGGTGACATCACTGGGCAAGGAGGGGTGCTGGTGGTGGTTCATACGGAGTAAGCTGCTCTGCCTGTGCAAGGGGCCCCTGGGCCCTAAACAGGCACCTTTAGGCCATGGGTCACTCACCATGAGCCATCAATATGCTCTGGTCTGACATGGTTTCTCTCTGTCTTCTAGTCTAGACCTAGTTTTTTGTTCTGTTCCCCAGGTATGGATATAGTAGAGATTGTTGTCTGTGAAATTTCTCCTTTGTAGAGTTTGAGTTTTCCCTTGTAGTGTAAAGAATGATCACCTTCTGTAACGATAGCAAGACCACTTTTTAAGATTTATCCTGTTTGTTCTTTGTTGATTGAAACATGATAATGATATTGTTAAAATTCTCTACAGCCTTCTTTTTCTTCCATAGCTAATCTTCCTTCTAATAGTTTCACTGTTGTTGCTTTGCAAAGCTTTCCCGTCATAGCCTGTACCTGTTATCAATATAAAATAATCTTCCTGTTGAATGCTTCATGACTTGAATTCTACTTTGATAAAAACATTGCCATACTGCTTTAAAAAAAAAGATTCAGATCACAGCTTCTTTCTTCACTGGGAGAACTGGCACTCAGTCTGCTCTGCATGGAAACCAAGGTCTTTGCTCATTCACGTGTGCATTCTTGGGCATCTGTGAAATATGAGTATCATCTTCCTTTCCAGTTTGCAGAGTAACAAATGTGTTTAGAGAGCACATTCAGTGAGTTTTCTGTCTGAACATTCTTTCTGAACATAATCAGCTATTTAGAACATGACTCACTCAACAAAAACATTCCTGTAGTTTGGAGAAACAATGTTCAGATTGCAGTTTCCCTCATCCTGCTGGGTAAAACCATTGCCTTTGGTCTGGCACATGTGTACTTGCATTACATTTAATTTAATAAATACTCATAGCTGAATTCTGATTTAAAACCTGGGAAGACACACTTGGGTGTTTACAGTTAACAACATTGCATACAACTAATTAAACTCATTCTTAACCTTTTTTTCTCAATTGACTTTTCCTCATTGAACACTTACGTGCTTACAGGGTTATTCTATTATAATCCTCTGTAATCTTCTGATGCCAGATCTGACATTCAAATACTACTGACCTTTCTGTTGGTTACCTTTTAACATTGCGATGAAATTCAGTAGATATTTAGTTTTAGACCCCAAGCTGCATTAATCTGATGGATCTCCACATTTTAGAATATCCTTCATGTATATATCATAAGTGAGAGAAATAAGTGATAAAGAATGAAGAGGGCAGATTCGTCAGAGTATCAATGCCTTGGGGTTATAAAAATGAATTTTTAAGGACACTGCTCATATTCATCATGTCTAAGAGAAAGTGACTTCATGTCAAATAGCTATTGGTAGCACTTTGGAATCAAAGATGTCAGTGGGGATGTTACAACTTATATAAAAAATTTCTTCTGTAAACACTCGTATTGGTGCAATCATCACTTTTTTTTACCTTTCCATTTTTTATCTTATTTGACTAGCCTGTAAAAAGTGTTCAGATAGGGGCAACCTCATTTATCCTGAAGAAAAAGCATTTACTATTAAAGAGTTTATTTGGCAACAAGCCCTGGGACTTTTAAAATGGAAGAACTGATGACACGTTCTTAGTTTCTGGGTAATTTGTTTTCTCTTTGCTGTGTTCTAACCTCTATCTCAGAAGTGTTTTCTTAGTAAGCTAAAAAGATTGTAGGTCTCTATGTGGTTGTGGCACTTCATTATAGTTGTAAACACTTTTAAAGACTCCAAACTCTTTCACATACACAAGAAATATTTCTCTCTGAAAACTCAAGGAAAATGCCATGATCATGTTAAATAGGAATCAGGTCAGAGAATTATGATCTACTTTTCACAGCAAAGAGTTGCAAGCATATATGTGTTAGTCTTGGAGGATTCCATGATTACTTCCTTTCCTATGCTCCTTCGTTCCACTCCCAAATCCAGTTAGTCACCTATCCAAAATCTTTCCTAATGATAGCTTTTACACTAATCAACTCCTTTTTGTTCCTAGTACCTTATTCTTATGGGTTGAATTGTGTCCTACCCCGCAAAAGGATATGTTTAAGTCCTAACCCCCAGTACTTTTGAATGTGACCTTATTTGAAAATAGGGTCTTTTCCGATTTAATGAAGTTAACATAATGTTCTTGTAAGAAAAGAGACACAGACATACATAGAGGAAAGACAGTCATGTGAAGACAGAGGCAGAGATTGGAGTTATGCTGCCACATAACTCCAGGGGACTGGGGCGGAAGATGGGAGAACAGTGGGGAATCTAGTGCAATAATATAAATAAAAGATGATGGTGGCTTAGACTAGGATGGTAGTGATGGGTGAAAAAGTCAGATTCTAGAAGGAAAGAAAAAGGAGGAGAGGGAAGGAGGGAAGGAGGAAAGACGGGTAGATATTATGGTAGAGTCAAACTAATTTTCTGGTGGATTGCATGTGAGGTATAAGAAGATAAGTAGCAGAGAAGAATCAAGAAGCGCTCCAGGGTTTTGGGCCTGAGCTAATAAAAAGGAAGGATGGAGTTGGTATTAAATAATACATGGAAGACTGTTAGTGGAGCAGGTCTGAAGGATGGGTAAAGCTCAGGAGTTCCGTTTTCATCATGTTAGTTTTGAGATGATTATGAGATATCCAGGTAGATGGCATTTGGTAGTTAGAAGCACATATAAGGTATTTGAAACAAACAAGATAAGGACCTTCAGAAGAACAGCTTAGTAGAATGGTGAGAGTGAATGCCTGTTTGGAGTGGGTTCAAAAAAGAATGGGAAAAGGTGAATTGGAGACAGTTAGTGTAGACAACTCCATGAATTCTTATGTAAAGGGAAGACAGGAAATGGGATTATAAGTGGGGTCAACAAAAAATTACTTTAAGCTGAGAGGACTAATAGTATGTGTTTATGCTGAAGAAAAATTTATCCAGGAGAAAGGCAAAAACACCTGAGGGAGAAAGGAAAATTGCTGAAGTGATGTCTTTGAGTGGGCGAGAGGAGGATCTGATGTAGAGTTGGAAGGGTTGGCCTTGGATAGGCAGAAGCAGTAAGAGTTCATCTTTTGCAATAGGATAGAAGGCAAAGAATACGGGTTCACACAAATGCATGTGGGTAGATGTTTTAGTAGGAGTCTGCAGAAGTTTTCTTCTAATCATTTCAGTTTTCTCAATGAAGTAAAAAATGTGAACACTAACTGACAGAGAAGTGGAGAGAGGAGGTGTTGGGTGCTTGAGGAGAGAGAAGAATGTGTGAAATAGTCATCTGGGAGAGTGAGTGTACAAACTAGACTAGAAAAAAGTGGTGGGATTTGCTAGGTGGTACTAAGGGCCCACTTGCAGTTCAGGAAACCAGTCAACAAGGCTGTGGGTTGTCTCCAGTTATTTTCGGTTGCACAGTTGAATACACAGAGAAGTTGGATTTAGCCAGGATTACAGTTTTGCCATATAAGAGATGGAGGCAATTGATTAGAGGGTATGTTTTACAAAGGATCCATATAATGATTGGCCGTGCAATTTTAACTGGGAAAGGAAGGAGAAGAGGATATGAGACAGGTGAAATCTCCATCTCCACTGCTGAGAAGAACTAAAAAAAAAAAAAGAAGAGGAGTCCAATAAATCATGGGAATTGTATTAATACCCTTTAACTTGTAGAGAATGTGCCAGTACATAGGTCCCAATGGGACCTCAGCAATATGATGATCCATCAGAATTCACCACCTTTTCCAAAGGAATGTGTTGAGTTGAGGAGATGAGTTAATACTCACACAAGTGAAATGCAACCCTGGCTTGTTAGAGGGGTCCTGATATGTTTAACAGGACTTTAGGAGAGAAAATCTTCAACATAGATTTTTCTGCAAATACCCATGTAGCACCAACTGAATCTCCACCAGTAATACCAATTCACCTAATAGAACTTCAGCACTGAGACTACAGAAACAATACCCAGAGCTCACACTGCATGCAACTGGGGTTAAAAAAGATGAATCTAGAAGAAGTAGGAATAATGTCAAAGTTCATTGTCATGCATTAATAAAGAGCAAGCAGAAGGTTCAGCCAAAGCTGCCAATAATAAGCAAGGGCAAAATGTAAAATTATAAAGTAACTGTGCAAACATACAATTACAGAAAAGTAGGAAGGGAGGGGAGGGAAGAAGAGTGGAATAAGGGGAAAACTCAATCATTCTGGAGAAAAACATAACTAAACAAACAGAAACAACTTTTTTTTTTTCTGGAAGGGTTTCATGCTACAAAAACAAAAAGGAAATAAAACACAAGTTAAAATAGAATATAATAAAACCAGAGAATGAAAAGAGAGATGATGGAGCTAAGAAAATGAAGTGATATGTTCTTAATACAGACTGTAATATATAAATTGGAAATAGGAGGAAAATAGAGTCAATCTAATAAAGGAATTTTTTTTAATGAAGGCAAATGTACAGAAAAAAGGTATTAAACAACTAGGTGAAAGATAAGGAAGACAGTTAAAGGTGATCCTATGATTTGGGTCCCTGAAATAAGGAACATTTCCATGAAGGAAGAATTGGATCGTCTAATCAAAAGGGCACACCATATACTAAGGAACACTCACACAATGCAAACATCCTCAAAACATATTCTGGTTATTAAAACTGGAGTATGAATAACAATTATTTAAGTAGTCAGGCAGAAAAAGCAAGTTATGTGCAATGGGGGAAATTCTCTCTAGCCTCAGACTCTTCTCTAGAAGCTTTCCATGCTAGAAGATAGAGCAAAGTCATAAGGGAAAGTAAATGTGACTCCAGAATACTTTACCCAGACAAGTTGTTCAAGTGTAAAAGCAACAGGCAGCTATTCTCAGATATGAATAAATTAAAATTTCAGGAAATATAGCCCTAATGAGCTCCTCTTTAAAAAATACTAGTTGAGGCCGGGCGCGGTGGCTCACACCTGTAATCCCAGCACTTTGGGAGGCCGAGGAGGGCGGGATCACAAGGTCAGGAGATCGAGACCATCCTGGCCAACATGGTGAAACCCTGTCTCTACTAAAAATACACAAATCAGCTGGGCTTGGTGGTGTGCGCCTGTAATCCCAGCTATTTGGGAGGCTGAGGCAGGAGAACCACTTGAACCTGGGAGGCAGAGGTTGCAGTGAGCCCAGATCATGCCACTGCACTCCAGCCTGGGCGACAGAGCAAGACTCCATCTCAAAAAAAAAAAAAAATTACTACTTGATAATGAAATCCAGCCAACCAAGAAGGAAGTCCAATAAGGAACTCAAAACAAGATAAGATAAAATAATGGGACAGTAAGTATTGAATCCAATTAAATATAGAACTTCAACGACTGAAAGAATTGTGATTGCAGAACAGCATGTAAATAGTATAAGCCCTAATGAAATAAAACCAAAACAAGCCAAAAAAATAAAAAATGAAAGCTAGAGGGGAGGGAAATGGAACAAGTGGTAAGATAACTAAGTAGCTGATTTTATAGGGTTGTGAGCTCAGTCATGTTGTTTAAAATTGAGATATGGAAAAAAGTAATGCACTAAAATAAATAAATAAAATAAAATTGAGATATGGAGCCCTACAAGAAAGCATTACTTCAGTCTCCTAGTGCATCTTTATACTGTGTCTGCTTACCTTAAAGGGATATTTTAGGAACCAATATCTCTTATGGCAAATACAGGAAAAAAAATTTAATAGGTTTTATTATTAAAATAACATGCTTCTGTATCATCTTTTTCTTTTTTAAATTTTTTTATTTTACTTTAAGTTCTGGGATACATGTGCAGAACATGCAGGTTTGTTACATAGGTATACATGTGCCATGGTGGTTTGCTGCACCTATCAACCCATCATCTAGGTGATCCTTTTCTTTCAAATTTGTTTCTATCTCTGCACACCTACACATCCATTCATCCTATCTGTATATAGACCGCTATCTATAATTATGTCCACAATGTATGCTATTATCACTCATCTCTAAACATTGTGATTTGATATTTTTAAAAATATATTCTTTGTACTGTTTTATATTGTTTGCTTGTGTCATTTTTAAAAACTCCTGCCTATTAAAATGAATTAGAGGGTCACTGATGGTCGAGAGGAAAAGGAGAAAGACAGTTGGCAAACTATTTATTTTTGACTCTAACATGAGACTTTATAAGTTTCCCATGTCAGAACTACTTTACAAGGTCATCACTTTGGTCAATTTCAAATTGATTTGTTATTAAACATGTGCTGCCTATACTGTTCCAACATGTAATTCTTTCTCCTTCTGCTTGTAGTAAAACAAACCCTTGCCAAGAGAACACTGACAGAAGACATAAATTATCCTGTGAGTTAAAGGGGCAACCAAGGCTTCTATTGTTTGCAGCAGTGGTTAAGGAGCTGTTCAGAGATAGAAAACAAAAGGATCCTAGTGACATGATAATAGCTCTGTGATACTCTATTGCAGGCTGCTGGATGGTAACTGTCCTGGCCTTCTACCATTCAACATACGTGATCATACCATGTGTCATCATCCATAGTCCAAAGTAGAGGCTGAGAGAGATGATGCCTATTTTTGCAGTATATATAAACAGCATAATTCTGAGGCTGTAGGTCAAGTGACTCTGGATCATTTTTTACAGACTCATAAATCTGTAGATTACTAGCCCACTGTAGATATAACTAATAAAGGCATGTGCCTATGGAAATGTTCACTAGACTGGGAACTAAGTTCCTCCCTTTGCAAACCAGTTGGATCTTGCCCTTAGAGATAAGACCAAAGATCTGCAGAAGGGAAGTTTCCCAGCAGACAAATTGCAAAAATAGTAGACAGTTCACATCTACCTATCACTGTTTCCCTTAATATTAATGTTAATCTTACATAACCATAGCACAACAATCAAAACCAGGAAATTAGGATTGGTAAAATACTATTAACTACATATCTTATTCAAATTTCCCCAGTGTCCCCACTAATGTCCTTTTCCTGTTCCAGAGTCTCACCTTGCATTCAGTTGTTACTTCTCTTTAGTCGTCTCTGATATGCAACAATTCCTCAGTCTCTATTTGTTTTTCATGACCTGGAGACCTTTAAAGAGTACTGAGCAGTTATTTTGCAGAATGAGCTTCAATTTGGATTTGTCTGATGTTTCCTCATGACCAGATTGAGGTTATGTAGTTTGAGCATGAATAATAAGAAGGCATGTTGTACCCTTCTCAGTGTATCATATCAGGAGGTACATCATGCCCATATGTCTTATTACCATTGGTATTAATCCTGATTACATGATTAAGGTGGTATTTTGTTTCTCCACTATAAAGTCAATATTTTTTCCCTTTGTAACTGGTAAACATTTTTGACACTATGCCAATGTCTTGCTTCTCCTCAAATGATCGCCTACTGGCTTTGTTATCCATTGGTGGATCTTACCTGTAAATAATTATTGCCGTGGTATTTTCCTAATGGTGATTTTGTATTTTACTCCTTCCTTCTACGTGAATTGGAATCCTTCAGTAAGGAAAACTACCTTCTTATCTTCTATTTACTTATTCATTTAATTGATATCAGTATGGACAAATATATATTTATTTTATCCTATGGGTTAAAATCCATTAATATTGTTATTTATTTTGTTGCTCAACTTGCCCCAGATTTGGCCACTGGGAGCTCTGGCAGCGTGGATCCTGTCTCCTTTTGACATGCTCCTATCTATTTGTGTAAATATTTTCTTATTTTCTGGCACCACAAGATGTTCCACATTCATTTTATATTTTCCATGCCCCAACTCTGGAATCAGTCACTTCTCTAAGAAGCCCTTTGAGTTCCTTTTATTGGAGAATTGTGTTTAGCGAACAAGGTCCAAATACTAATTATACTCACTGTTAGTGAGCTGTCATTAGTTCTAGTCTTTTCAAAGGATCAAGCTGGGAAATACAGGTATGTATGTTAACCTACATGGTAGACAAATATCAACGTCTATTTCCATGTCTATATATCTCTATACTAAACACTATGAGTTCATACTAGTACATCTGAGTCTAATCCAACACCTCAAAGTTCATTTTTTAGCCTTCCTTCTTCTCTTACTTGTAAATTATTTCTCCACCAACAAGAAAACTAGCTTTTATCTACAATAGATTCATTTATTTGTTCAATCTTGATCACATAAATTTGTCACAGAATTGCTAAACAATACCCCTGTGAATAATGGTGTTACAAATAAGTACAGTGTTAGTATATTTTTTGTCATTAACCTTAAAATATCCAGTTAGAATACTGTTTTCCAATGTTACTATGTTAGTTATTTATTGCTAAATAACAAAATCCCCCTAGAACTTAGCAACTGAACACAACAAAAAGTTTTTCACAATTTCTGTGGGTCAGGAATCTGGGCATGGCTATGCTGGATGCCTTTAGCTCCTGGTCTCTCACAAGGCTCCAATCAAGGTGTCAGCCAGGGCAACATTTATCTCACGGCTCAACTGGGAGAAGACCATCCCAAGCTCATTCATATGGCTCTGGGCAGGCATCAGTTCATCATGTCTTTTGCCTGGAAACATCACTGCCTTGTCCCGTACACCTCTCCAAAAGGCAGCTCACAACATAGAAGCCAGATTCTGTGTAAGTGGGCATACAAGCAGGAAAGGATACCCAAGACAGAAGGCACAATCTTTTCATAATCTAATTTCAGAAGTAACATGCCACCATTCCTGCCACATTCTTTTCACTAAAAGAAATAATCAAATCCATCTCAAATTTAAGCAGAAGGGATTACACAAGGGCATGAAAGCCAGGAGGTAAGGATCATTAAGGACCATCTTACAGGGTACCTACCATAGTTATTTAGGTCCATTTTTTTCCCCCAGTACCCTTCAGGGTGACTATGTTGTTCATTTGAAATACAACTAGGTTCATTTGTTACTACTTATTTCCCAATTAGGTTCTCCTTCACCTCATCTTGCTTGATTTTAATATTGATTCATTTTTGGCTGGTTGTGTCAGAACTATATACAAAGATAAACTCCGAGAAGTGTCACTGCCTCCTTATCCCTATTACCTCATTCCCATTCTTCCCTTTTTCCCATACCTTTATCACTTAGACCTCGTAGGCAACCAGTCTCTTCAGTTTCTAGTTTCCTTCCTATATCTTTTGTACAAATGAGCAGATATATGGTTATTTTCTTATATCCCTTTCTTTCTTACATGAAGAGTAGCATATTACAGATAGTCTTTTACACTTTGTTTATTCACTCAACAGTATATCCTGGAAATTATTCCAAATGCATTCATTAGAGATCTCCCTTATTTTTAACAGGTGCATAATACCCTATTGTGTGTATATACCATGGTTAATTCGACCATTCAGGAGAGAAATTTTTGACTACCCTTTTTTGACCAAGAAATAAATACTCCTGCAAATATTTAAAGACAGTTTTTCAAGTGACAACTGGGGAAAAAGAGTGCATCTTCTAAGCATCTCTGCAGACTACTCCACTGGTAGTCCTGTGAATTGAAACATCATTTTGAAAGCAGCATAACAATATCTAAGGGTGTCCTCCTTTGACTCACTAATTCAACTCATGAGAATTTATTCAAAGAAAATATTTAGCAGGGGAAAATCTTGACACAGAAAGATGTTCATAGAAAAAATGTATCATCCTCAAAACCAGAAAATAATCTAAATGTCCAAAAAATGGCCTAATAAATATTTATCAGTACAATAAAATATCATGTGATGACTAAAAACTATTATGCAAACTATGCAGATAGGAAAGGTTTTGATACAATATTAAGTGAACAAGCAGGACGTAAGATGATATACTATGATTGCAAAGATGCCATATTGAAAACAGTAGCTGTGTATAGCCTCACCAAAGTGGGTTACTGCTAGTAAAAGTGGCTGCCTTGCCAGAGAGTACATTTCGAAGTTCTTCTTACCTACTTGTGGAGCCATGTGATTGTGCTGTGTTAAATTTATGTGAGCAACTTCCCTTCTTGGTCCATAAACATCTCCTTTGTGGTTTCTTTCTTTGTCTGCTAATTGGATGTCAACACCGGGAAACCCTGTTTTGAAGATGACAGAATCTCTGTTAGTCTGAGTCTCTGAGTCCCAGAACCCCACACATACCATTGCTGATTTGGCTTTAATAAGCAAGACATAACTATCCACTGCAATAAGCCACTGAGATATCACGGTCTATCTGTTGTAGCAGCAAGCATTACTTTAACACCCTGTACTATAGTGATGGAATTAATAAATAATTTTACTTTCAGACTTTTCTTTAATGCCAATATTCTACCATTTGTTGATAATGAAAAATAATGTAACATTTCGTCTGTAGGAAATCATTAAAAATAAGCAAGTGAGTCATTAGTACTCCTTCATCAGGAAGATGGTTAATGGAAGCCTGATGTCTACTGTACAGCAAATTATTCTAAGCAGGGTTTCAGAATACTCCTGAATAAGGGCTAGAAATATTCCTTCGAATCTCAAAATGCTGTACTCACAGGACTACCACGGCTGGCAGGAATACAATAATCTAGGAAACCAAGAGCATCAGAGATTTGGGGCCATAAAAATGACTAGCAATATATCAAAGCATCACCTTAATTTAATTGTTGACGCAAAGATATATTAGACTGAACAGCTGCTTTGTGCCTGTCAGAAATTGGCTGACCTAACCCTCTAGACCCTGACAAAAGGAGGCAATGGGACTGTACATCATTGGCCTTAATATTTGCAGCTACATCTACAAACAGCATTGCTTCTTGTTAGAACTGCTACCAGTTTGCCACCTGTGGCTTTGTGCTCACAGTGCTGGTGGCTTACTACACCATTCAGAAGTCAGAACTTGGACAAGCTAAATGAACAGCTAAAGGGGCTTATGCCTTTTAAAAACCCAGGTGAAAGCCCACGCTCTCCAGAAAGCCACTCTTACCTCTCTTCCACAACTACAGCAAGAAAAAAACCTCTGACTCCTATAAGCTCTTAGAATTTATTCACTATATGTTATGCTCATTGTAGTTACTTAAATATACATCTCATCTTCCCTCTTGCAATCTTCTTCAGAATAGGAACCATGTCTTTTTTATTTATGATCCACCCCCTCCACTGTCTCATTTTAGGGCCTAGAAAAGGATCAAACAAGTCCTCCCTAATCATTTATTGAATTTGAAATATATTTGTGAACATTTAAATAGTCAGTGTTTCAACTGGAAAATGTTTTCACATTAGTAAGCCATTGATCTAAATAGGCTGGTGTGTTGATGAACCCAATATATTATTTATTTGTTTTAATTTAGGAAAATTTTCCATGCAAATGTCTTTCCTGATTAAACTGATTATACTGGCCAATTCAGCCTTTCCGATAAATAGGACACTTCTTTTTTTATATTCAGTACCAAATAGTTGGTTTGAATGCTTTTCTTTCCCCTTGAGGAAATCAATTGTGCAAATAATTAATTGTTCAGGCTCATTCCCTGCCTTGTACCAATACAGTAAGAGTTTTCTTTTATTGAATCCATAATAGCTCTGGCAACCCATTAAGTGTTGCTAAACTTTCAAGTTACATAGTCTTTGCAAAACTCTGATATATAGATATCATATACATTTGACAGATAGAAAACCCCAGAGACATTAACTGATTTTCCCTATCCCATGCAGTACATAAATAACAGTGCCACGATCTAAACTCAATTCTGTCTGATTCCAAAACCCGCTAGGCCAACACTTGTCCAGAAGGAGAAAAATAAAACCTGTGTCTGAGTAGATTCTCTGTGTGAAGCAGGTTCTCTCCTTTAAATGTAGCAACTGGAGCATCAGAGAACATAATCTGGCAGGCTTAAATTAGCACAGCGAATTACGTTTAATGGAGGAGTTGTTGAGCAGATGGGGAAGGAATCTGATCAGGTCCTAGGAGAAGCTGAAAATGGTGTATGTTGGGAGAATTCTAGTTGTGGCAAATTGAACCACACAGGGTTATATGTTTCCTTCCCAAACACCATAAAGTGAGAGTAAAGGAATAAAAATAGAGAAAGTCTACAAGAATGAAACACTATTAAGGAAAGGAACATTCAGAAAGCAAAATACACTCTTGTAGATTGAGAATTTAGCAGCCTATTGGCCAGGCCTGGTGGCTCATGCCTGTAATCACTGCACTTTAGAAACCTGAAACAGGAGGATCACTTGAGCCCAGGAGTTCAAGACCAGCCTGGGCAGCATAGTGAGACCTCGTCTCCACTTTAAAAAATCAAAAAATTAGCCAGGTATTATGGTTTGGCTCTGTGTCCCCATCCAAATATCATCTTAAATTGTACTCTCATAATTCCCACACGTTGTGGGAGGGACCCAGTGGGAAATAATTGAATCATGGGGGCAGTTTCCCTCCTACTGTTCTCGTGGTAGTGAATAAGACTTACGAGATTTGATGGTTTTAAAACGGGTTTCCACTTTTGCTTCTTTCTCATTCTCTCTTATCGTGGACATGTAAGAAGTACCTTTCACCTTCAACCACGATTGTGAGTGATATGGCTTGGCTATGTGTTCCTACCCAAATGTCATCTTGAATTGTACCCCCATAATTCCCACATGTTGTGGGAGGGACCTGGTGGGAGATAATTTGCATCATGGGGGTGGTTCCCCCATACTGTTCTCATGGTAGTGAATAAGTCTCACAAGATCTGATGGTTTTATCAAGGGTTTCTGCTCTTGCATCTTCCTCAGTTTCTCTTGCCACCATCATGTAAGAAGTGCCTTTCACCTTCCGCCATGATCCTGAGGCCTCCCCAGCCATGTGGAAGTATAAGTCCAATTGAATGTCTTTTTATTCCCAGTCTCGGGTATGTCTTTATCAGCAGCATGAAAACGAACTAATACAGTAAATTAGTACCAGTAGAGTGGGGTGTTGCTGAAAAAATACCTGAAAATGTGGAACTGACTTTGGAACTGGGTAGCAGAGAACAGTTTGGAGGGATCAGAAGAAGACAGGAAAATGTAGGAAAGTTTGGAATCTCCTAGAGACTTGTTGAATGGCTTTGACCAAAATGTTGGTGATGATATGGACAATAAAATCCAGGCTAAGGTGGTCTCAGATGGAGATGAGGAACTTGTTGGGAACTGGAGCAAAGGTGACTCTTGTTATGTTTTAGCAAAGAGACTGGTGGCATTTTGCCCCTGCCCCAGAGGTTTGTGGAACTTTGAACTTGAAAGAGATGATACAGGGTATCTGGCAGAAGAAATTTCTAAGTGGCAAAGCATTCAGGAGGTGACTTGGGCTCTGTTAAAGGCATTCAGTTTTAAAAGGGAAACACAGCATAAAAGATTGGAAATTTTTCAGACTGACAATGCAGTAAAAGAAATACCCATTTTCTGAGGAGAAATTCAAGCTGGCTGCAGAAATTCATAAGTAACAAGGAGCCCAATGTTAATCACCAAGACAATAGGGAAAATGTCTCCAGGGCATGTCAGAGACCTTTGTGGCAGCCCCTCCCATCACAGGCCCAGAGGCCTAGGAGGAAAAAATGGTTTCATAGGCCAGGCCCAGTGTCCCTCTGCCATGTGCAGTTTAGGGACTTGGCATCCTGTTTCCCAGCTGCTCCAGCTGTGACTAAAAGGAGTCAAGGTACAGCTCAGGCCATGCCATCAGATGGTGCAAGTCCCAAGCCTTGGCAGCTTCCACATGGTGTTGAGCCTGTGGGTGCAAGGAAGTCAAGAATTGAGGTTTGGGAACTTCCATCTAGACTTCGGAGGATGTATGGAAACGCCTGAATACCCAAGCAAAAGTTTGCTGTATAGGTAGGGCCCTCATGGAGAACCTCTGCTAGGGCAGTGCAGAAGGGAAATGTGGGGTTGAAGCCCCCACACAGAGTCCCTACTGGGGCACTGCCTAGTGAAGCTGTGAGAAGAGGGCCACCACCCCAGAATGGTAGATCCACCAACAGCTTGGATTGTGTGCCTGGAAAAGTGGCAGACACTCAATGCCAGCCCATGAAAGTGACCAGAAAGGAGGGTATACTCTGCAAAGCCACAGAGGCAGAGCTGCCCAAGGCCATGGGAGCCCATCTTTTGCATCAGTGTGACCTGGATGTGGCATCAAAGGAGATCATTTTGGAACTTTAAGATTTGACTGGCCTGCTGGATTTTGAACTTGCATGGGGCCTGTAGCCTTTTTGTTTTGGCCAATTTCTCCCATTTGGAATGGCTGTATTTACCCAATTCCTGTACCCCCATTGTATCTAGGAAGTAACTAGCTTGCTTTTGATTTTACAGGCTCATAGGTGGAGGGGACTTGCCTTGTCTCAGATGAGACTTTGGACTATGGACTTTTGAGTTAATGCTGAAATGAGTTAAGACATTGGGGGACTGTTGGGAAGACATGATTTGTTTTGAAATATAAAGACATGAGATTTGGCAGGGGCCAGGGGCAGAATGATATGGTTTGACTCTGTGTCGCCACCCAAATCTCATCTTGAATTGTACTCTCATAATTCTCATGTGTTGTGGGAGGGACCTGGTGGGAGATAATTGAATCATGGGGGCAGTTTCCCCCATAC
Organism: Nomascus leucogenys; assembly: GCF_006542625.1. Lineage (NCBI taxonomy): Eukaryota > Metazoa > Chordata > Mammalia > Primates > Hylobatidae > Nomascus > Nomascus leucogenys. The sequence continues at coordinate 125,001,111 of NC_044406.1, forward strand.
TGTTCTCATGGTAGTGAATAACTCTCACAAGGTCTGACAGTTTTATCAAGGGTTTCCCCTTTTGCTTCTTTCTCATTCTCACTTGCCACAGCCTTGTGAGAAGTGCTTTTCACCTTCCACAATGATTGTGAGGCCTCCCCAGCCAGGTGGAACCATAAGTCCATTAAACTTATTTTCGTCCCAGTCTCAAGTATGTCTTTATCAGCAGTGTGAAAACGCACTAATACACCGGGTGTTGTGGCACATGCCTGTAGTCCCAGCTACTCAGGAGTTTGAGGCTGCAGGGAAGTATGATAGCACCATTGCACTCCAGCCTGAGTGACACAGTGAGACCCTATCTCAAAAAATAAAAAAAAGAACTTAATAGCATATGGAAGCTAAATTTGAGACAATCTGATCTCCTTAGTTGCAGATTGGCAGGCTAGGTAAACTGAGGAGGAGATGTAAAATCGTCCCCCTTTAAAAATAAAAGCATTCAGGTAGCTGTTCAAACAAATAACTACAGTCATAGACCTTTCCAGGCTGTAAGCACAATAGACTCTAGAGAGCAATACTACACTAACTCTATATCTACAGTGTCTAATACTGCTTTGTTAACTCCCCAGACACACAACTCCCCAACCTCAGATGTTCCAAAAAATGATATCTCTTCTCCCAGCTCAATATCTGGTTTCACCTTGACCAGCTCAGTCTAACCACTACCTAAATGCCTTGATTTTGGTGACGAACTTCTTAAGGCATGGACCAGCAATCGTTGGCATCTGATATGGTTTGGCTATGTCCCCACCCAAATCTCAATTTGAATTGTATCTTCCAGAATTTCCATGTATTGTGGGAGGGACCCATGCGGGAGGTAATTGAATCATGGGGGCTGGTCTTTCCTGTGCTATTCTCATGGTAGTGAATAAGTCTCATGAGATCTGATGGGTTTATCAGGGATTTCTGCTTTTGCTTCCTCCTCATTTTCCTCTTGCCACCACCATGTAAGAAGTGCCTTTCACCTCCCTCCATGATTCTGAGGCCTCCCCAGCCATGTAGAACTGTAAGACCAATTAAACCTCTTTTTGTTTCCAGTTTCAGGTATGTCTTTGTCAGCAGTGTGAAAATGAACTAATACAGCATCACTAACTTTCTAGGCCAGGCAAAATACAAATCCATCACCTACAAGAAACATATCCCTCCAAAATGGACATTTAAAATCCCTGCATAATGCTAGCCTTGCAGGACAGAACTGGTGCCAGTTTCAATGGCTTATCATATATAAAGTTGTTCTATTTGGGGTGCATGGTTTGGCCTGCAATATAACTGAACATATGTTATAGTAGAGTTGGGTGTCATAGAGTTCTACTACATTTATTCCTGCAGAGGCAAGGAAATCTGGTCCTTTACTGTCCCTCTAGGGTTGAGACTAGAAGATAAATTTATAGTCCAGATATTTTAATTTTAAGGGCTTGGGTTAGGCAAAAATTATTTTTGGAGAATATTCCACATTATATCACACATAGATCATCTAATTCAAGGAAGATTTATATCTCTCCTTTTTGTTGCAATTATAACTAAGCAACTAAGCTTCCAAATTGAAATGCATAGGAACTTGGATGATATTCCAAGAACTGAGTGCTTTAGAATGTTAGATCATTTCACTGATCTTGCTTTGCAGTGTCGTAATGGTAGCAGACCATGTGCATGTGCATACACAGAGGCTTTGTGTAGAGTTTATTCGTGTAGAATTCCTTCAGTCTGTGGTTTTATTCCTAAAATTCCAGCCAGGGAATTGGTAAAGAAGGTTGTGGAAAGTGTTATTTGTTTGTTTGTTTTTAGCTTTTTGTTTCTTTGTTTTGGTGAGATGCATTTTGCATCTCTTAGAAATGAAAATGAAAATGAGAAATTCCCCGTTAGTGTTTATGATGTCCTCCTCCACAAAGATGCTTTCCAAGGATCACAGCAGGTGCACTCATCAACAGTGTCCTGAACACACAGCTGTCCCAGGAACGGATTTGCAAAGTGTAAAGAGGAATAAGAAGCATTTTATCATCAACTTAACATTTACTGCAAATATTCTCTCACTTTTCAAGGCTTCAATGTTAGTACCCAGTTGGCTATCATGACATTTTTTTCTTCAGCAGTATAGGAGATATATGACCTCTCTTGGTCTTTATTTGACTAGAACCAGGTATAATATTCAAAATATTTAACAATCAGTACCCATACGTACTGAATAATCAGAGAAGATGCAGGCCTGAGGGTTGGAGGTAGTTGCTGAAGATCCCTTCTTTACCATAATTTAACCCCCCTTAATTGCTAGCTGGGCAGAGGCTGGTAGAAAAGGTTTGTCCTGTCCATGCAAAGCAGCTGAATATAGCCCTGACTGGAACTGAAAATTAGGCTAAAGCAATAAAACTGACCCACCAACTTCAGTATAGCTAGATAGTACAGTGGTACCATTGCCACTGGTAAAGGGGAAGCTCATGATCATAGCAGTGGTAATGGTAATAATTGTAGTACCAGCAGGAGAAGCAGCAGCAGCAATCAAGCTATTGTCAATTGAGGATTCGGCAGTGAGCTAGCAATGAAAGAGATATCATTCTCTGGAACATCTGAGGTTGGAGAGTTGAGTGTCTGGGGAGTTGACAGAGAAGTATTAGAAACTTTGGACATTTATTATTTCTAATTGTCAAATACACTTGCCAGGCAGGAAATACCTACAACCTGTAGATGCAGACACAAAGTTTCAGAAACTTTAAGTAACTGGCTCCAAGTCACATAGCTAGTACACCACAGAGCCAAGACTGGAACCAAGGACACTCCAAAGCCTGTGCTGTTTCTCTTATGCAATACCGGCCTTCTCCCATGCAAAAGTAAACAAAGGACTACTGCCATCTACCTGAAGGCTACAATTTCATGACTTAATTCTTACACGTTCTTATAAACTTATAATTCTACAATGAACTTTTGGAAATGTTTACTACAAGGACTAATAAGTTTCAGCAGTAAAATTTAAGAATGACCAAAAAAGTGATATAACCAGTGTTTTCAATGTTAGGTCACTCTACATGTTTCTTATTTAAAGATAGAGGATTCAACCATTTAAGACAGCCAAACTTCCCCCTTTCTTCCAACGTTTAGTAATTTTCATGAGAATGTTTAGATGCTCAACTTGATTGACAGTGTAGTGACTCATGTTCTTCTCATAAGTAATTCATGCTCATATTTAAACTTTGGAAAACACAGAGAAATATAAATATAAAAGTCACCCACGATCCCATTCCCCAGAGATAACCACAGTTAAAATTTTGATCTCTTTTTTTCCAATCATTTTACTATGCCTATATCAGCACATATACACATATAGACACATGCAAATTGAGATCATATAAATATTGTAAAATGAAATGTCATATTATGAGCATTTTCTAATGGCCATTAAAATTCTGAGAAACACAATTTAAAGCTTTCTTAATATTCTAACATATAGATGTAGCATAATTTATTTAACCATTCCCCTATCTTTGGAGAACAGCAGGCCTTGGTCAGTAAATAAATGGTTATATAAATAACAGGATCTGAATTAAATGCAGAAGATTAAGAACCCCAGGTTATTCCTTGGTCTCTGCAAGTTAATGGAATCCAGAGAGGCAGGACAATCAAATGCAATACTTTTAGCCTTTTGAAGGATCCATCCATATACATATATATTTAGCCTTTGTTGCCGATGTGTTATGCTGAAAGCTTCCCCAGAGCAAGATGTTTAATGCAGAGGCTTATTGCCAGAATGGTAAGAGTCACTCTCACATCTGTATGGGTCCAAAACCAGCACTAGAGAACACAAGGGAGGGAACTCCATTGGTCTCATCAAAATCCAGCTCTATGAAAAGTACATCATGGTTTTTAAATAATTCCCTTCAAATCCACGGTATGTAACAAACCTGGAAATTTGAGCTAAAATTGTCAATGATTTCATTTGTTTTTTCTATGCTCTAAGTAATGGGCCATTTTTTTGTTTTGCTTCCAGCTTTATTGAAGTATAATTGACAAATAAAAATTGCATGTATTTAAGATATACTATGTAACATTTAGATATACATATACATTGTGAAATGATTACCACAATCAAGCTAATTAACACATCCATCACTTCACATAGTTACTGTTGTGTGTGTGTGTGTGTGTTGAGAACACTTAAGATCTACTCTCCTAGCAAATTTCAAGTATGTAATAGATTTTTTCTTTTTTTTTTTTTGAGACAGAGTCTTGCTCTGTCACTCAGGCTGGAGTGCAGTGACACGATCTTGGCTCACTGCAACCTCTGCCCCCTGGGTTCAAGCAATTCTCCTGCCTCAGCCTCCCTAGTAGCTGGGATTACAGGCATGCAGTACCATGTCCACCTGATTTTTGTATTTTTAGTAGAAACGGAGTATCACCATGTTCACTAGGCTGGTCTCGAACTCCTGACCTCAAGTGATCTGCCTGCCTCGGCCTCCCAAAGTGCTGAGATTACAGGCGTGAGCCACCATGCCCAGCCAAATTATTATTAACTATAGACACCATGCTGTACATAACTGCAACTTTGTACCCTTTGACCAACATCTCCCCATTTCCCCCACCCCTGCCCCTGGTAACAGCCATTCCACTCATGTTTCTATGAACTTGACATTTTTAGATTTCACATATAAGTGAGATCATGCAATATTTGACTTTCTGTAGTAATGGTCTGGTTTTAATGGGGGGATTTCTGGCTCCAGAAAGCATAAACGGCAATTTCTTGCAGCTATTGACATACAGAGGTGACTCACTCTTCTCCAGATACATTATTAAAATTAAGAAAGGATTATATTTCTTACTGGTGGCTTTGAATTGAGGAGGATTTTGTGATTAAACACAGTTCAGGTAGAATAGACATGGGATCAGAATCACCTAGGACTCAGAAAACAGCTGAGGCACTCTTATGGAGCAATGTTTTCAAAGGACGGTGAGCCAGAAACAGCTAGAAGTACACCAAAGCATAGTGATGTCATTGAGAAATGACAGCCTAGCCAGTGGCTACATTTCCCAGTTCTTTTTGCATCTATGTGGGGCCACGTGACTAGTTCTGGCCAGTAGAATGAAAGCAGAAGTGAAGTACGTACCACTTCAAAACCAAGTGTCAAGTATTCTGTTCTTGCACTTTCCCATCTGAAATGACTATGAGGACTCATTATTGAAGATGATGGCATTGTAAGATGGAAGGAAGCAGCATCCTTGAGTCAGCATTTAGAAGATAGCCACCCAGGACAAATGCCTGACCAAGAACATCAACACTGGATTTTGTGCAACTGAGAAATAAATGTTTATTGTGTCAAGTCATTGACATTGGAGGGTTGTTTGTTAAAGTAGTCTGCATAGCTTGACAGGGACTCATTAAAAAGGCCTCTACCATCTGAGCACCTGATTTGGAAGAGATAGAGCATGGGAAAAAGATAAGTGTGGAGCACTTCTTCAAGATGAAGAACACAAATCATGCAAACACAGGGCAAAGAGAAGACAAAGCACCAAGGGTAATAGTAACAGGAAATCAAAGGCTAATCAAAGGTTAAGTCCACCAAAAAATAAAGGTGGTGGAAGGAAGTCTAAAATCAAAAAGGGTTGTTATATGACTTGGGCTTTTGATTTTTTCCATGGCCTACATGACCAATTAAACAATAGTTACAAATGTATATTTCTGTCAACAAGTGGCTTTTTTACTTTGGTATCTGAATCATTTCCATTCCCCTAAATAATCTCCTTTTTTTTTTTTTTTTGGTTGATGACTCTTCACTGTTGATTTTAGGTCACATTGTAATTCATTGTGTTCTGAAATTTTGGTTACTGGTACGAGCAACAATAAAGGCATGAAAAATAATTTGAGATTTCATTACATAGATTAAAGATGTTAAAGAAAGCTTTTTTGATCCTAAGCAAGAGCACTCAGGATTTTTCAGTTAGCTATAGACTTTTTAGACATCTGCTATCATTCACCATGACACAAAGCTGCATCATTCTGTTTACTGATATCTTGAGTGTTAAATGCTCCTTATATTACTCTCTGAGGATAAAAGAATGTTGAACTGAAATAAAGTGCTAGCCCTTGCCTTCTGCTGAATTACTGAGCCTCATTTCCGCCTATCTATCTGTCTATCTGTCTGTCTGATTGTCTGTCTGTCAGTTTTAAGCCTTAATAATGACCTGAGCAGGGAATATACTAGACATTAAAATAAATCCTGATTAGGACACAGTCTTATGGGAGCCCCAGTCATGCCAAAAGGTGGGATCTAGAGTGTATTTTGCTGCCCTCATATGGTCCTGGGTCTGCTTGATGTTTACTATATCCAGTGTTCTCTCAGTTCTTTATAGCCTGGGGGCATTTTTTCCTCAACATCTGGCTCAGAACCTTGTGCACAGTAAACAGTCAACAAACGTACATTGAGTAGAACTAAGTTCTAGAATGCTCAGTCATGATTTTCATGGAACCCTTTCTGAATTATTAAAGTCTGTTTGTGTGGGCATCTGCCTCACTTTCTGCCTAGGGCTAAATATCAGCCCTACAAACCAGCCATACCCAACCCCAGCACTGATCAGGCCCCTCTTATGGGAAGCTGGTCCCTGTTTTCAGTAGCTACTTTTTAATTTTTTAATTATTTTATTTATTTATTTTGAGACAGAGTCTCACTCTGTTGCCCAGGTTGGAGTACAATGGCGCAATCTCAGCTAACTGCAACCTCCGCCTCCTGGATTCTAGTGATTTTCCTGCCTCAGCCTCCTGAGTAGCTGGGATTACAGGCTCCTGCGACCACAACTGGCTAATTTTTGTATTTTCAGTAGAGACAGGGTTTCACCATGTTAGTCAGGCTGGTCTCAAACTCCTGACCTCAGGTCATCTACCTGCCTCGACCTCCCAAAGTGCTGGGATTACAGGCGTGAGCCACCACGCCTTGCCATCAGTAACTACATTTATCGCTTTAGCACCTTCTCCAAAAGAACCAAAAGAAATTATCTACTTGATTTAAAAGCATCACTCACTTCTGCCACATGACCCCCTCTCGCCCACCCACACACACACAGACTGGAATCTTGAAGGTTTCCATGCAGGCTTTACTCAAGGAAAAGTTTACCCGACTCCATTAAGTCTTCCATTTTCTATTATTGGATAGCCATGCCTCTAGAACATGGTCTATAACTCTGCTTTTCCTGTTAACTTTTCCCACTATTTCCACAGCTTTTCCTTCAATACCTGCTCACTGCAAAGGCTCTAGTAAGTCCCTTATAGAGTCCCCTCTCCTCCACTCCCCAACTCCAAGGAATGACCTAAGGCTAGCTGGAGAAACTTTTCAAATGATCTCGGCTACCTATCAGACCTGAGGTTTGTGCTATGCAAGTAACTACACACATAATTAGAAACCCATAGAATATGGTTGTTTTCTACCAATAACTCATTTGATCCAGGATTTACTGAAGGTAGAACAACTGCAAGGAATTAAGGTAACACATACCTGTGAATATAAATAAAATGAACGAGAGAGGGAGGTGGACATGGTTATAAAACAACAACATGAGAGATCCTTATAAGGACATAACTGTTCTGTATGTTAACAGTATCAGTGTCAATTTCCTGATCATGATATTGTACTATAGTTCTTTCAAGACGTCAACACTGGGGAAAGTGGGTACAATCTCTATTATTTCTTACAACTGTATGTGAATCTATAATTATGTCAAAATAAAAAGTTTTCTTAAAATTAATGAATGGGAGTAAAAGAAATTAGCCACTTTTAGAATTTGTTCTTAAAGGTTCTGTGTAGACATGCAAAAAAGCAAAAACCTTTAGCTGAAAATGACTGAATTGATTTGCTGGTAAGGGAAATTTCTATAAGATGCAGGTTAGGCAATTCTGAATAAAGAAAATGAAGAATGAGTAGAAAAAAACATAGTGGCAGAACCTTCTGGAACTCACCAGGATTTGAACCATGCAACTTCTGATAATAATACAAATAAACCTCTCCAAAGCAAAACATTTAATCATGTCAGTTCCTAGACTGTGCATGTCATAATGATAGCTACAAGTGTAAAAGAATGGCCTTTCCATTCTACCTTATTCCATTTAAAAGTCTAGCATATGAAACAGTAAAATGAACCACACATTCTCTGTTATAAGTTAGGTGAGATAAACCACAATTAAAAATTGAGATGCCTGATGACCAGAGAAAGAAGGATTAGGCTGCAACCCAAGAGTCAACTAAATAAATCCCTGGCATTAACTTGGAACTCTCTCTAACAGTTGCAGCATAATTCAAATTATTAATGACATGATAGCTGATGTGCTGCGATCCTCTCAGTAGTGATGCTAAGTTATGCTCGCCACATGTACATTCACTAGAAAATCATCATAATTAATTTTAGTACAGCCCTGAGCTATCATTAGTGATAAATCATGATAATGATTATATTCAAGTTTAATGTTATTGACTATATGAATGATAATGTTATTAACAAATTAGTTGGAACGTCTTATCTAAAACTAATATTCTAATGGGGAGAAGTAAACCCCTTTCCATCTGAAGCCCAGAGCAACTTACTGGTTGCCAGTACTGTCTCCCTATTAACTCTGATGGTGTAAGGTGGATAAAATAAGAAGTAATAAGTTTCCAATTCAACAGATAATCAGGCCCTTCTTCATAGTAAAAATGAAGGATAACCTTGCATTTCCCACTTGCAGAGTCATTAGCCAAGGCTTCCAGCTTCCTGGAGAGAGATCCAGAGAGCTGACATTATGCGCACCTAATAAACTGTGAAATATCCAGGTCTCCAAGTCGATATTACAAGAGTAGAGATGTTGCCAGAAATTAAAAGTTTCAGGGTAAGTCAGAACAGGAAGAACATGTGCTCACCCAGCTGAAATCAGCCATCACTGCCAACGAGGGCCTGGTAAAGAATCCATACCCCAGTTCACAAGATAGAACCAGGGACAGTCATGTGCACGTTTTCCCTTCTTCATCTCTGGCCCCAACGCTTTCACTTATTTTTTATCTTGGACTATTTGTTTCATTGCAAGTCACCTCAAGTCATTTTTTGAATGAAGTACAAATGAAAGGATAAAAATAAATGTCAACAGTACACTGGCCTTGCTTGCTGACCTTGTTTGCTGTTCTTGAAGGCCCATATCTGCCTTTTTTCATTGTGGCATGTTGGCAGCTTAAGTTGTGAGGTTGTGAATAGCCATTGATCAATTGCTGATTTGGACACAGGCATTTATGAAGAACTGTCCTGATCAGAAAATAACCCATCTAGTCCTTTCTGATCCCTTCAATTCACCTTTTTTGATCCAGTTATTATGGTTCTTGATATACTCACAAACAATAATAGTTAACAAATATCCTCTGAGTAGATACTATATGCCACCAGGCATTATTCAAGTGCTTTACATGAATTATCTCATTTAATCCTTACAATAAGCCTCCATAATAGGTACTGTTATTATTCCAGTTTTACAGTCAAGAAAACTATGGTACATACACGCAAAATTAATTGATTTGCCTAGTGGAGCTGTATTCAAACCCTGTTCTGTCTATGTGACTCCATCCCTAAAGCTCATAGGTACTTCCTGGGTAGGGTTGCCCAGCTAAATTTGAATTTCAGATAAACTGGGTTTTTTTTTAATCATTCTCAATACTTCAACATCTTTGCCTTGTTTTCTTTTTTAATCACAAAAGAAGCAGATCACCATTAAGGAGAGTAAGGACTGAAAATACAAAAGGGCCCATGAGCAATAGAGACACATCCATGGAGGGTGTGAAGATTGAAAGGTGGGCTTTCAGATGGAAGAAATGACACACACAAAGACACAGGGGAGATAAAAATGGGCTAAGTTTTCTCACTGCTCTTAGGAGTTCTTCTCCTTACTCTCCAGCTTCTATTTTCCCCACCAAAAAATGACTGAGCAGCCTATGCTTTGAATAATCTTTCCTTTTCATTAAATCAATTCAGTCATGGTAGTCTTTGGGCAAACGAGCCTTAAAACCATTATCACTAAAAACTCTTCTTCCACTGATTGCCGACAGACCAACTTCTACAACATATCAAACATAAAGTGTCCAAGGCAAATACAACATTTTCTCTAGAAGCTATAGCTCCTCAAGACAACTTTATGTCCAAATCTAACATTTTTTGCAACTATACCCTATACCAACACAGATATACCAACTATACCCTATACCAACAACTATACCCTATACCAACACAATCCGTATACATACTCTTCATTGTGTACCTCCACGCTTCTTTGATTTTTTTTCTTTTTCTTTTTTTTTTTTTTTTTTTGAGACAGGATCTCACTCTGTCACCCAGGCTGGAGTGCAGTGATGTGATCTCAGCTCACTGCAACCTCCGCCTCCTGGGTTCAAGCAATTCTCCTGCCTCAGCCTCCTGAGTAGCTGAGATTACAGGTGCGTGCCACCACGCCTGGCTAATTTTTGTATTTTTGGTAGAGATGGGGTTTCACCATGTTGGCCAGGCTGGTCTTGAACTCCTGACCTCAGGTGATCCACCCACCTCGGCCTCCCAAAGTGCTAGGATTACAGGTGTGAGCCACCACAGCCAGCTGCTTCTTTGATTTTTGTTACTCCTTCACATTCACAGTTTTGAGCCTGGCATCAGGTGTCATCCACATACCCTGTACCATTTCATCTAATCCTTATAACAAACCTGTCAAATGATCAGTATTATCATCCCTATTTAATACATGACGGTAAGTCACTGGAGTGACTTACCAAAAAAACACACACTAGTGAATGGCAAAGCTTGGTTGGATTTGAACTCAAATCTTCTGGCTCAAAGCCCCATAGTCTTTCAACTATACACAGCTTCTCTTGGATGCCAAGTGCCTCCATTTGCACCCTACTCCAAATTTTCACCTAAGAAAAACATTTTGTAAGGTTCATTTCAAACACTATCTGCTCCATAAACTCTTCACTGATCATCCAATCAAAAATGAACTCTCCTTACTTTGATTTCTTTACCATGTTCTTTGTCCACTCAGTCATTCAATAAACAACTGAGCACCTACTGTGTGCCAGCTTCTATGGCAGGTGCTAAAGGAACAGCAGTGAATGACAAAATAAGGATGCTGATCTCATGCATCATATATTTTATGGTATAAGTCAGAGAATCATAGTTTCCAATTTCATATCATCTATAGCCCTTATTTTACAGATGAGTAAACTCACATACATGAAGTTCAGGTTCATGCCATTATAAGCAGGCCCCAGAATAGAGGCCTTCACCTATCCTTCCCGTCAACGTTGTTTATCTCCATGGCTTCTTTTCCCTACTAGGCTACCAATAACTTGAGGGCAGGAGCTGTGTTTTAATCATCTCTGTACGTTCCTCAGCATTAGCACAGACATTCAAAAAATGGGTGGAATGTGCGATAATGGTGGCAAACAGGAAAGACAGATTATCTACACTCTTAGAGCTCCAATGGACAAAAGAGCTAGATATTTAACATTTAAAAGTACGCTACAATTTCAAAGTATTCCCTCACATCATTTTTCAGCAAAAGAGCTTTCATAAATTACAGATATACACTGCTGAGTTAAACTTGTGGAAAGTATCACATATTTTCAAAATGGAAAATGTTGTTTTCTGTGATAATAGCCTTTAATCCCTCATTGTTTTCTCCCTTAATTCAAATCCCAATAATTATAAATAGCACATTAATACGTAACTTATCTGAAGGCTACATAGCTATCAACTTCGACCATGAGGAAGTCATCTAAAACACAAAAAGCAGAGAATCCCTCTGAGCAGCCAAAATACATTTTAAAAAATACAGGCATTAAAGAAATGTATTGCTTCTTTAATGTCAATATATTAGGTCTTTACTGTTTTATTCAATGCATACTTATCGAGTGCTTGTGCTTTCTCTGTGTCTGAAAATCACCCTGGGACTCTTAACTCTTTTTTGGGGCACGATTCTAATAGACATATACATCTAATTTTCATGACTCACAGCCAATAAAAAGCAGCAAGCAGAAGGTGGATAAGGTTGGCCAGAAGGTGGATAAGGTTGGCCAGAAGCAGGCTATTCTATCCCATTTTCCTACCTCATTGTAATTCCTACCACCACAGGCATATGTCATCAATGCCAAAGAATGAACACAAGGCAGCGTCAGCCTATGGATTACTGTATTTCACATTTAGGAAATAAGTTATACATAAATATACTGTGGAAGAGAACTTGGGTTCCTTCTTCACAGCAGCCAGGTAATGATCAGACAGTAATGGCTAATGAAAGAAATATTTATTTTTCTTTCTGCATTTAAAAGACAAAATCATTAATTATGCATAAGTGAAGGATTTTGCTTCCATGAGACTCAAATTCCCTCTCCTTAAATTGTTCTGCTTTTGAACAGAATATATGTGGATTACTTTTTTACCAGCAGAGGGAGGTGAAAAACAAGGAAGCTCTGAACATTTCTCTCTTCACCACAGAGGTTAAGTCTTTTTGCAGTGTGACTGATTGGCTCCCTTTAGCAGCGTGGTTTAATTTAGAAAGGTCAGGAAATTGTGTTTAACGTCTACTGAGTCAACAAACTTAGGAGAAACACAAGTGGCAAAAAGAAAACACTCCCAGCAGGATTGGCCCTTATGCAATGGCTCCAAGGAGAAGAGCTGAGGGAGAAGCTTAGCAATGTCTGCACCACTGCACACTGACAAGAAATCCTTTTTGCCATGAAATCACACTTCGCATATTTTTACAGTGTGAAGACATATACACTTCCAACTGAGAGAGAGTTTACTCTTTGTTGCAATGAAACTGATGAAATTAAGGCTTTTGTTGTTGTTTTTACATGAATATCATCAGGGCTAAACCCAACATCTTGGCAGGACCAGGGGGAATGGGCAGAGGGAGGCCATCTCCTACCACTGCTACTACCCCTGAGGTCCAGCAAATACGGGCATGAGGGCCTGGGGAAAAAAGGCATATCATAGAGAAAAGAACTTTCATCTGAAGAATGCAAGGCTTTTTAAGTTATGAGGCCCAGAGAGACATTAAAATGAGACCACAGTCACATCCTATCCCCCACATGAGCTATGAATTCATCTCAAAACTACGTGTTTTTGCCACAAGTAGCTATAAATTAATCTAATAATGCCACACTGGACACTATAACCCACACCCTATAGCCTACCAACATATACCAATCACTAATCAATGTTACTTCTATACACCAGTGAGAATTCCTGACAAACAACTTTGTATCAATCCACTCCTTGTTCCCCCTTTTTACCTTTAAAAATCCACTTGTAAATGCTGCCAATTGGACTGTATATTCAGGGCAATTTGCATCTATGCTCCTGGTTGCAATCCTCAAGCCTGGCCGAAATAAACTCTAATTATATTAATTTTGCTTCAGCTTCTTCCTTCTAGGTTAACACCACTTAGGATTCTCCCAGGGAGGCGTATTCAGCTTATTCAGGTGTATAAATCTAATTTTCCTGCCCCACAGCCAATGAAAAGCTGCAAGTAGAAGGTGGAAAAGGTTGGCCAGAAGCAGGCTATTCCATCGTATTACTTCATTGTAATTCCAGTAGCCACAGGCATATGTCATCAACGCTAAAAAATGAACAGAAAGTAACAAACTGGGAAGCACAGTATGATGGTTAATTTTAGGTGTCAGCTTGACTGCATTAAAGAATATCTAGAGAACTGTAAAACATTACTTCTGAATCTGTCTGTGAGGGTGCTTCCAGAGGAGATTGGCATGTGAGTTCGTGGACTGAGTGGGGAAGATCTGCCCTCAACGTGACAGGCACCGTCCAATCAGCTGGGGGCCCAGGTAGAACAAAAAAGGCAGGGAAAAGACTATTTCCCCCTCTTTCTCCTGAAGCTAGGGCACTCTTCTTCTCCTCCCCTTAGACAGCAGAACTTCAGGCTCTTTGGCCTTTGGACTCCAGGATTTATACCAGCACCCTCGGTTCCTGCTACGGGTTCTCAGGCCTTGGGCTGAGAGTTACACCATCGGCTTCCCTGATTCTGAAGCCTATAGACTTGGGCTGAACTATGCTACCAGCATTCCAGGATCTCCAGCTTGCAGATGGCCTGTTGTGGGACTTTACAGCCTCTATATTCATATAAGCCAATTCCCCTAATAAACACCCTCTCGTATGTCTGTATTTCTATATATATCCTATTGGTTCTATCTCTCTGGAGAACCCTGACTAATGCGCACAGTACAAAATAACTATCAGACAAAACCACAACCAAGGAAAAAGAGAATGATGCTTTAAAAAACGCAAATTTTGTCAAATTATTTGCATCCCCTGAGAAACAAGGACAGGGATAGCAAATCTAGAGGAATTCCAAGTTCTAACATAAACTTGCTGTGTGACTTTGAATAAGTCACAGTCCCTCTCTTTGCTTCAACTCCTCCATCTGTAAACTGAGAAAATAGTATGCACTCGAGAATCTCTCAAATAGCCTCTCAGCCTAACACTCTGAGCTCAGTGATTCAATTGCCAGATTGAAAATATGTAAGTAGCATTATCTTCCCAAACAAAGGTTATCACATGAATTTGTTTGTTCATCATAACAAAGACAGGTCAATGATTATAATTATAATTATAATAGGTCAACTGTCCCACATGAACTCTGCTCAATTTCCAGCTACATAATTATATTGAGGAACAGAAACACTTGCTACTTTGAGCTGACAGCAAAATTCCTCTCTGGGAGAGAACTGTTTCTATTTAGGACAAAGACCATGCTTAGTTATGAAGATGAGTCCCCTGGGCAGAACCTGCATGGTCTGGGCTGAGACCAACTTAACAGCTAAACTGCTCTAAACAAGAAATGAAAATAATTTGGGTGGTTGGAAGGAAATGAGCTGGAGAGGGAAAGAGAAGAGGTGGAAGGCAGGAGCAAGGGGCCCTGCAGCACAATGGACAGCTAAATCACAAGTTTAAGGGAAATCTGGTACTAGTGTTGCTGGATCCAATTTTACTGGGCATCTTGTATTTTCACTTCAGGTGAACAAAGAATAATTTTTAGTATAACTTTTCCAAATACTGCTTGAGACATACTAAAAAATTCATTTATCAGAAGTTCAAATTTTACTGGGTGTCCTGTATATTTATTTGCTAAATCTGGCAAGTCTACCAGTGGCAGAAATGACAAACATTTTAGGAACTTCAATCTGAGATTATTTAGCTATAATAGGGTATAACCTCCCTTAGGGCTACCACTAAGCCATAAAGCATGATTACGTTAATTAGAAAAAGGTGATTCTTCCTCCCAGTACCTACCTAAGGCACAGGCTTAATGAGTGGTTCATGGGTTAGATTTCAGCCTCGATTCTCCTCTAAATCCTGCCTCTCTTCCATGTCTTCAAACCTTTGGCAAAGTCTTCTGTACATGGCCCTAGGTTAAGGGTATGGAAGACAGTGAATGATGGTCTCCTGGCCCCAGAGTACAAGACTTACATAGAGAAATGCAGGAAAAGAGAAGCAAGCTTATTTCAGGATATATGCCTCAGAGGAAAGATCAAGGATTCAGTGGCCACAGGGAATAGCATCCAGAGTGACTAAGTAAGAGTCCTCAGACCTTGCCAGAAATCCTGAGATATTAGAGAGGTT
Source organism: Nomascus leucogenys (assembly GCF_006542625.1). Taxonomy (NCBI): domain Eukaryota; kingdom Metazoa; phylum Chordata; class Mammalia; order Primates; family Hylobatidae; genus Nomascus; species Nomascus leucogenys. The sequence continues at coordinate 125,016,756 of NC_044406.1, forward strand.
GTAGGCTGCCCATTGTATATTGGGTGAGAATTAGAGTCAATAATCAGGGAAAGGGTAAAACCTGAAGATGGAACAATTTGGAATATAAATGTGGTTATATAACTAAACAGGGAAGTAGGCAGTTCTCTCCATTTAGAGATCATGGAGAAAGAGGAACTCCTACTTATACTCAAGACCCAGGTCAACTGTTACCTGCTCTGTAAAGCTGATGGTTCTAGGCAGAATTTATTCATTTTTCTTTGTGCTCCAATTCTCCTAGCACCTGTATCTGTTAGAAGCCACGTGGAAAAAAACAATCAGAATATAAGGTACAAGTCTCTCTGTCCCTCTCCTCTCTCTCTCCTTCTCTCCATTCTCCCTTTCTCTAGAAGCAGATTATGAGTTATTTGAAAACAAGGACTGGGCCGGGCGCGGTGGCTCACGCCTGTAATCCCAGCACTTTGGGAGGCTGAGGCAGGTGGATCACGAGGTCAGGAGATCGAGACCATTCTAGCTAACATGGTGAAACCCCATCTCTACTAAAAATACAAAAAATTAGCCAGGCGTGGTGGCGGGCACCTGTAGTCCCAGCTACTTGGGAGGCTGAGGCAGGAGAATGGCGTGAACCCGGGAGGCGGAGCTTGTGGTGAGCCGAGATCGCGCCACTGCACTCCAGCCTGGGCGACAGAGCGAGACTCCGTCTCAAAAAAAAAAAAAAAAAAAACGAAAACAAGGACTTATATATCAACTTATTAATTTTATAGCCCCAGTGATTGGCATATACTAGCCAACAGATAAATTTGTGAAAAAATAAAATATATTTTGAGTTTAAAATTAAGACTGTAGAAAAACATAATAATAATTTTAAGTATATGGCAGTGTTTATAGTTGTTTTCTATGTTTTTAGAGGGCAACATAAGAGGATAGACATCTCAAATGCAACATGAAGGAAGTAGAATAGGCATAAGAAAGAAAAGAAGAATAATTTCAGCCACTGGGTGATCAGCCTCTAATGTAGGCTTTTTTAAAAATTCATTTTTAATTCACTTTAGTCAGTTCAATATGGTCCTACCTCAGGGACCCTTGCAGATCTAAAATCCTGTTTCTCATGGCTCTAAACTCCAAGTACAGCAAGAACAGTAGCTACCATTTCCCTAACCCGGTAGGGTAGTTCACTATTCAAATTGCAACGCTATGCAAATGACCAGGAGAGCTGACACTTTGGGAAGATTTGCCCGAAAAGGAAAACAAACTGCTAGTCCATAGAAAATTCACAGTTACCTACTTTTATTCCACTCTGAACTTTTCCTTTAAGGAGGAAGAGATGCAATTGACTCCTGAAAGCCCTGCTAATTCAGTCCTGTTGACTAATCGGTTTGGGTTAATTTTGGAAATGCTAGAACTGTCTGAACTCTCGTATAAAAGAATTGTAAATAGAAATCTGGAAAGGAGAAAGGAAGGACAGGTCAAGTCTTAGAATAATACTGCTAATAGTGATGAAAATTTTTCGGCCCTACAAAATCTCGTGGCTTCATGCTCCGTCTTTTGTTCACATTTGACTTAAAAGAAAAAAAAAGGCATCCCTCCTTTCCAATGTTAAGTCCATTTGACTTGGTGCTTTTGTGCCCATCCCTCTTATATTAATTCTCATTGTTTCCACCCTCCTCCTTTCTGTTTGTTTTTCCCCAATTCCTCTTACTCTGATACCTTTCTCTTGGCTTACACATATGCTTGGTTCTCGCCAAAGCCTCACTTTTCTGCGTCTCTGCTGCCTTCCAAGCAAACATGACTCATTCTCACCAATATCCAGTTGTCTTCTCCTCCCAGGCATAAAAAGTAAGCACTGTCCACTCTCCTGCAGTTACATAGGCTTACGTGACTCGTTTTCACCAATGAACTATGAGTGAGGTAACATGTCACTTAGGGCAGAAGCTTGGAAGAGCAGGTGTGAAATGTCCACGCACTCTTTTTCATTGAAGCGGCAACTGAGGAGACTTCGTGTTCCAGGAGGCACAGCAACAGATGATTCAAGTCGCTGTTAGCCTGGATCAAACAGAGACCTCTCCTCTGGATTATGATGATTATACAGTGTGAGTGAGAAATCAAGTATTTTTGTGTGTTAAAGCATTGAGATTTGAAGGTTGTTAATGTTATATTGCTTAGACAGTCCTGATTAATACAGTCCTCTTTCTCTCTCTTCCACTTTACTAGCAGATTTCTTGAAATAATAGTCTAAACAGTGGTTGTCAAATCTACCTGTGCATAAGTGACACCTGGAGTGCTTTTTCTTTTTCTTTCTTTCTTTTTTTTTTTTTTTTATACTTTACGTTCTGGGATACATGTGCAGAATGTGTAGGTTTGCTACATAAGTATACATGTGTCATGGTGGTTTGCTGCACCTATCAACACATCATCTAGGTTTTAAACCCTGCATGCATTAGATATTTGTCCTAGTGCTCTCCCTCCCCTTTCCCCCCACCCCGTGACAGGCCCTGGTGTGTGATGTTCCCCTCCCTGTGTCCATGTGTTCTCATTGTTCAACTCCCATTTATGAGTGAGAACATGCGGTGCTTGGTTTTCTGTGTGGAGTGATTTTTTAAAAGCCAGATTTTTAGGCCCTGCCCCAGACTTGATGAATCTGAACACAGTTCTGAGGCTTGGCAATCTGTATTTTTACGGGCTCTGCAAGTGACTCTGAAGCAGCCAAACTGCACCAATCCTCAGACATGGACACCCAGAGTTTTACTTTCTCACCTCCCATTTACACATAAACATTCTGTAACCTGGCTTCTCCATCCCTTACCCTTGCCACTAACCCTCAAAAGTCATGTAAGACTTCCAGGACCTCCTAATTGCAAAATCATTCAGTCCCTGTTGTATTCAAATTCCCTGTAGCAAGTGGCAAAGTTACCTGCCACTCCCTTTCGTGAAATTCTCTTTTCCTTTAGTTTTCATGACATGATGCTACTATTATTGACGTTCAGTTCTGTGACCAATGTGTTTTTCTTTTTCTTCTTTGTTTCATCCTTAGTAAAAGTGACCCGATACTTTTTAACAACATTTTTATTCATTTTGACAAATTTCAGTTCTGATTGTGCTCTTGTGCTTTTTTAATCGTTGATTTTGAAGCCATTTTATTTTTTAATTTTAAGTTTTTTTAAAAAAAGTTGTGGGTACATAGTAGCTGTACATATTTATGGGGCACATGAGATGCTTTGATACAGGCATGCAATGTGAAATAAGCATATCATGGAAAATGGGATATCCATCCCCGCAAGCATTTATCCTTTGTGTTACAAACAATCCAATTATACTCTTTAAGTAATTTTAAAATGTACAATTAAGTTATTATTGACTATAGTCACCCTATTGTGCTACCAAATAGTAGGTCTTATTCATTATTTATATTTTTGTGCCCATTAACCATCCTCACCTCCTCCCCAGACCCCCAATACCATTCCCAGCCTCTGGTAACCATCCTTCTACTCTCTTATCTCCATGAGTTTAGTTGTTTCGATTTTTAGATCCCACAAATAAGTGAGAACATGCAATGTTAGTCTTCTTGTGCCTGGCTTATTTCCCTTAACATAATGATCACCACTTCCATCCAAGTTGTTGCAAATGACTGGATCTCATTTTTTTAATGGCTGAATAGTACTCCATTGTGTATAGATACCACATTTTCTTTATCCATTCATCTGTTGATGGACACTTAGGTTGCTTCCAAGTCTTAGCAATTGTAAACAGTACTGCAATATACAGAGGAGTGCAGATATCTCTTAGATATACTGATTTCCTTTCTTTTGGGTATACACCCAGCAGTGTGATTGCTGGGACCTATTTTAGCTCAATTTTTAGTTTTTCGAGGAACCTCCAAACTGTTCTCCATAGTGGTTGTACTAATTCACATTTCCACCAACAGTGCACAAGTATTCCCTTTTCTCCACATTCTTGCCAGCATTTGAGGTAGCGAGAGTGTAGGCACTTATGGAAACCTATTGCAGTAGGATCTACCCTAGTTTTGTTTTACATTTCCAACTGCATTTTGGCAGTATCTCCATTCAAATGTTTAACCACCATTGTAAATCCAACATGTTCAAAACCAAGCAAATCTTCTTATCTTTCAAATCAATGACTTAAGCTGATTTCTCTAGTTCTATGAGTGATCCTATTTATCTAGTCACCCAGGCTTACAAACTTGCTGTCACCTTTGTTTCCTCTCTACCTTATTTCCAACATTCAGTGAGTTACCTAGTATGATGGTTGACTTTAGGTGTCATCTGGATTAAGGAATACCCAGATAACTGGTAAAGCATTGTTTCTGGGTGTTTCTGTGAGGGTGTTTCCAAAGGAGACTGACACATGAGTCAGTGGACTGAGTGGGGAAGATCCACCTTCAATGTGGGCAAGCACTATCCAATCAGATAGGAACACCAATAGAACAGAAAAAGGTGGAGGAATGGTGTTTTCTTCTCTGTCTTTCCAGGAGCCGGGACATTCTTCTCGTGCACTTGGACATTAGAACTCCAGACTCTCTGGGCTTTGGACTGCAGGACCTGAAGCTTTCAGACTTGAACTGAGCCATGCCTGTTAGGGGACTTCTCAGTCTCCATAATCATGTGAGCCAATTCCCTTAAAAAATCCCCTGCTCATCTACATCTATATCTGATCTATATCATCTATATCTACATCCTATCTGTTCTGTCTTCGTGAAAAACACTGACACCAAGTCAGAACCAATTTAGCTCTCCAATATGTCAGTCAGTCCTGTCTCCTCTGTTCTCTTTCCACTGCCACCAGCATAAGTCAGGTTCACATCATCTCTACCTAGACCACTGCAGTGGCCTAACTACCTTTCATAGTTTCAAGATATTCTACAGAGTGCTATGCAATTCATGTTCAAAGTAAGAGCTGCTCTAGCTGACAATGGAGTTTAGCCCAATATTTCTTTCCAGCCATGTTTCTTATCACTCCACTGCTTTACCTGGTACTGTACCTTGACCAAGACCCACGTTTTCCAATCCCTCTCTATGCCTTAATTAGCTGAGATAAAACACTCTATATTTACTGAGAGCATAGAATTTAATAATCACCTCTCTACCCTCCTTAATGTAATTAGAGTGCCTTGCACTCAGGAAATACAGCTCAGTACATATTTGTGGAAGTATGTGGTGTTCTATGGTTCACAGAGGATATACTATTCATCTTCAAATTTGTTTGTTAACATAGGTTCTGCATTTGGCAGGACTCTACTAATCCCATTCCCACCTCAAAATATACAATTCTTTGTGGTTGATGTTTGTCAGCTTTGGGCTAACCTAACTGGGCCACAAAATGAGGAAAGACAGCCATCTGGAGCTTTAAGAGCATGCCCTTTGCCCAGGGAAACATGCCAGGTCATGCACAGGAAGGCTGTATTCGTGAAATTACTTTTGGCACCAAGTTCAACCCTTTGCATCTTGCTTTCCTCTCTGCTTGCTCCCTTATGCTTATCTGGCTTCCAGCAAACACTGCCCTTCAAGCATGATGACCTGTTTGATCAATCTCCTGGCTCTTGACCTTCCTGCTTTCCTTCCTAGGTATAAATTATATTCTTCCTCCAGACTCAGAATTTTCTCAGACTCAGTTCCAAGACAGCATTTGGCTTGGCCTCAGGACCTCATGACTAGGAAGAGCGTAGTTCTATCCCATTCCAGGAGAAACCATACAACTATGGGGCTGCTTTCAAACTTTGTGCTCAAGTCTGATGGCAGTAACTAAAAACCATCTGTTGTCTTGTTTTAGCATGAGTGGTATAGCTTGCAAATGCCTCGGTGCACTACCTTCCATCAATTATTCTTGAAATTCTAGGTTCTGTTGTGGAGGGATGTGAGAATCAAAGTTGATTGGCCTCTTAGCAAAATCGCTGGTGCCAGAGAGGGACTGTGCATTGATTTTCCCCATTGTGTGTGGCATCCTTATCACCTCCCAGCATATAGCTCCTTGTTGGTACTTTTTCTAGACTAAAAAGAAAAAGCATTATCTGTTTTTTCCCATTCTTACCTGCTGAAAATCCTGTCACACTTTTATGCTTCTGAGATGGGCGATAGGAAGGTCTTGACTAAAGGGCTTCAGGACACTAATCCACACAAATGGCAGATCTGCTATCAGCATGCTTGCTCTGCTTCTCTCTTCAGTTCCAGAACAAAAAGTATAGGGCTGTAAGGAAAATATTTACTCATTTTGTAAACATCTGGGGAGCACCAACTCTATGCCAAATGGAAGGCATCCAAATTTTGCTTCTCTCAAGTAGTTCACAATAAAATAGGAAAGACCCAAACACATCATTTCCTTTTCTTATTATAATCACTTAAAAGAAGCATTTTCTCACATTCAAGAGGCCTCTGTTCAACTTTTTCTTGCCCACTTCTTTTTTCTTCTTGCAAAAGAAAATGAGTTTTGCTTAGGGAATTTAGTATATAGATCCAGTGGACAGAAGATAAAAGATTTCCATGGCAGTGACTTACTTATAGCATTTTCCTTGCAGAGATTATTCTGCCATAGAAAATATTCCATTAGCACGAGAGGTTGCTTCATTTCATCTTCCTTTTGTCTTATGGAACCCCTATTGTAAGAAACACGGAACTTAAAAATGTCCAACCTTAACAAAGAGATCACTTCCCAGTATTGTGAATACATGGAAGGTAGAGGTGAGGCCATGCTACTAGAGAAACACAAAAGGTTGGGCCTAGTGCCTGGCCCAGGCTGGGAAGTGGGAGTCAGCAAATGGTTCTTGAAGGTAATACTTGAGCCAAGACTGAAGGATCAGGGGAGAGGGAGGAGAACAAGTCAGGCTAAGAGGGTCTCATTCCTGGTAGAGCAGAGAGTGGGAGCAATGGCCTCAGGATGAGGAGTGGCAATGACACACAGCACCTAAAGATCACTGGCCCGTCAACAAAAGGAAGGAAATGAGGCTGGCATGGTAGGCAGTGTCAGGTTACCAACAAGCCTCTTCCACTAAGCAAATAGAAACAACAAAATATCTGCAAACTATCTACTTGTGATGTTTGGGAAATATCTTCAGTGACCTGGGAATGAATTTTCCCCATGTTGCTTTAAAGAAGTTCCCTTTCTCCCTTAACTGGATAGTAATATATCCCAGGTATCCTGGGTGCCAATGTCATTTGGGAGCTTCTTTAAGTCACAGCAGATATTTTAAAGGGTGGTGAAGGTCACTAGGTCTCCTTTGAAAATACAGAGGCCCTAGGCAGCCATTAAGGTCCTTTTGTGAATGTCACAAGTAACAAATGTTCAATTGCCAGAGAAAACTGGAAGACCAAATGATAGGTGCAACCTGTAGTGATCAAAAGGAACATCTCACAAATGAGAACAAAGAGAAGATGGGCAGGAAGAAGGAAAGAGGAAGCACACAATTTGACATGGACATTGAACTGGCAACAGAGCTCAGCATGGTACTTTGAAGATGGCAAACAAAGTGACTTGGGACTAAGAAGAGGGAGAGGCAAAAGCCTAGTCAGATGCTCACATAGAATAAATAACCAATTGGCAGCATGGGCCATTGCAGCACATATTAGTTTTCTGTGACCACTGAAACAAATTGCCACAAATTTTAAACAGCAATTTATTTTCTTGCAGTTCTGGTGGCCAAAAAGCAAGGTATCAACAAAGCTACACTCCTTCTGGAGGCACTAGAAGTGAATCATTCTTTGTCTCTTCTGGCTTCTGGTGGCTGTCAGAACTCCTTAGCCTGTGTCCATATCACTCCAATCTCTGCCTCCATCTTCACAGGGCTTTCTCATCTGTGTCTGTGCCTTCTCCTCTTCTGTCTCTTATAAAGAAACTTGTCATTGGATTTAGGACCACATGGATAATCCAGAATGACTCATGAGATCCTTAACTTAGGTATAGCTGCAAACACTCTTTTTCCAAATAAGGTCACATTCATAGGTTCTGGGTGTTAGGGTGTAAACATATATTTTGGGGGCCACCATTCAACCCATTACATAGTGTTTATGTGGGGGAGAGATAAACTCCCTTTTTCTCTTCCTGATTGTAATGTTAATATATGTTCATTATAAAAATATAGTGAATATAGAAAATCACAAAGAAAGTTAAAACTCATCTTTAATTTCACAACCCAGAGTCAGCCACTGGTAAAAATTTGAGAAATTATATTCCAGACTTCTATGACTATATCTACTGATTTGTTAGGCTCTTATGGTACTTACTATTGTGAAATCTGCTTCTTTCCCAATTATAGACGTATTATGAACATCATCCCATGCCATTAGATCTCTTTCCACAACAAAATTTTTATCAGCTGCCTAATATGCCATCACATGTTTGTATCATAGTTTAATGAATTGGTTTTGAACTGTTTAACATTTAGGCTGTCCCCAATTTTTCAGTGTTATCAGCAACACTGAGATGAGGACATGCATACCAGGGTATTTAAAAGAAGACTTGGGTTGCATGATACAATGGGACATTGACTGTGGATACCCTAAATTCTCTGAGTTTTATAGTAAAGTGTGCACTGGACTATACTGAATCAGGCCCAAGTTAGGAAAAAGATTTGGCCTGGAACACAGAATCACTTAGTAACTTCTCTTTCTCAGAAAAAAAAATACGTTTATTCAGCTTCCTCTCTTGCCACTCTCTGTGTTATGCTTTTTTATTTTCTTAAAAGGGTGGGAGTGACACACCTATTTCCTCTTTTTAAAATATTATTAATATTTTATTAATGCCTACCATCTTGTCTAGCCAAGCAAACCATCTTACTCAGTGAAGTATTAATATAGCTTTTCATTTTAAGTCCCATAATAAAGCCAGAAATGACTATCACTAGAAAAAAATCTACTTTTATTTTTTATTATTTCTATACCTGCGCTGAGAAATATTTGTATCTAGACTAGAATAAATGGACAGGAGGATAAGGGTCATGTAAACTGAGTAAATACAGCGTTGTTAGAAAAAGCTATTTAGACCCCTAAATAACTAGAAAAGATATTCCTCAGATTGGGGTGAAAGGGAAGCTTATGTTTGAATTATTAAAAAGTCAGCACAAACCCATCTGGAAGGATCATATAATGAGGAATACAAACAGCCTCCAGACTGTTCATCAAAGAAAATTAATATTTGCTGAGTGTATAAGGCCAACATTGCATTGCCATAAGGAAATACCCAAGAATGGGTAATTTGTAAAGAAAACAGGTTTAATCAGTTCACAGTTCTGCAGGCTGTACAGGAAGCATAACACTAGCATATGCCTCTAGGGAGGCCTCTGGAAGCTTACAATCATGGCAGAAGGTGAAGTAGGAACTTGCACCTCACATGGCAAAAGTAGGAACAAGAGAGAGAACAGAAAGGGGCCACACACATTTAAATGACCAGATCTCGCAAGAACTCACTGGCTATCACAAGGACAGCACCAAGGGGATGGTGCTAAGCCATTCATGAGAAATTCAAGCCCATGATCCAATCACCTCCCACCAGACCCCATCTCCAACATTGAGATTTACATTTCAATATGAGATTTGGGTGGGGACACACATCCAAACTATATCACTGAGGAAGCCCATTCTTGTGAACATACAGCTTACGTTTTGAAACTACAAGAGTAGACCATTCTAATGTACTTATATTTGTGATTTCCAGATTTACTGCCATATAATTTTGGCCCATAAAGTGAATACTCTTTCTGATTTGGGATTGTGCATTCATAAAGTTAGCAACTACTAAAAAAAAAAAAGTCAATATTATAGTTATTTCTGTGCCTGAGTAGCACAAGTGGACAAATCTGATGAAATCACAGAAGTGGTGACAGCAACACACAACACTAGTATATAGAGTTTCAAGAAACATATTGGAAGTGCATATTCATTGCTCACTCATCTTACTCATCTTGATTGACTCCAGTAAATCCACTCCAGTAGTGATTTACCAAAAACAAAACAAAACAAAACAAAACAAAATTGGTCCAATCCTGGCAGAGGAGGATTGTTGAGAACTTTGAAAGAACACATTTTAGTCCAAGCAATAAATTTGTTAATAGCAGCTCTTCTTCTTCTTCCTTTTTTTTTTTTTTGAGATGGAGTCTCACTTTGTCAACCAGGCTGGAGTACAGTGGTACAATCTTGACTCACTGCAACATCCGCCTCCTGGGTTCAAGCAGTTCTCCTGCCTCAGCCTCCTGAGTAGCCTTGATACACAGCATGATCCTTACCCCTCAGATTGGCCAAGAATGAGCTTCTAGATTTGTCCCATTTACTCATTTCTTCATTCATCAGTTATCCTCTATGTCCACTATCAATGATCTTGAAATCAAATAGGAGAGGAAACACACAAATAAAACTAAGTAAATAAATAACCCTGCTAAGTATACTAAGAAAGGTAAGAGCATGAAGGAGGAGCAAACACTTACCCTAAACCATCATCATATTTTTACTTCCAAGGTACTGCTATTTGACTTAGCATCTCAGCTGACCACTCAATGTCTAGGTTCTTCCCAAGCTGACTACAGTGCTTAATATTTTTATTATTTTGTGCTTACTATATGCCACATATTTTACATACATTATCTCATGTAATGCTCACAATCACCATATAAGGTAGATACAAATTCTATTTCATGGGCTTAGAAAGATGAGTAAAATTACCCAAGAATTTGAACATAGTTTGTCCTAATTCCAAAGCTCTGGTTTAAGTTCTCCAGTGGTCTAGTGGTTAGGAGTCAGTGCTCTCACTGCCATGGCCCAGGTTCGATTCCTGGTCATGTGAACCAAAGCTCTGGTTTATTCTACCTCACTATGTGGACTCTCAAATTTTCAAAGAGATTTATAGAATTAAACTGTACAGAATGATTGACCAGAGTGAGTGTACTAGTCCATTCTCACCTTGCTATAAAGAAATATTTGACACTGGGTAATTTATAAAGAAAGGAGGTTTATTTCTGAGGGCTCTGTTCTGTTCCATTGGTCTATATCTCTGTTTTGGTAACAGTACCATGCTGTTTTGGTTACTGTAGCCTTGTAGTATAGTTTGAAGTCAGGTAGCGTGATGCCTCCAGCTTTGTTCTTTTGCACATCTACAACTATCTGATCTTTGAAAAACCTGACAAAAACAAGAAATGGGGAAAGGATTCCCTATTTAATAAATGGTGCTGGGAAAACTGGCTAGCCATATGTAGAAAGCTGAAACTGGATCCCTTCCTTATACCTTATACAAAAATTAATTCAAGATGGATTAAAGACTTACATGTTAGACCTAAAACCATAAAAACCCTAGAAAAAAACCTAGGCAATACCATTCAGGACATAGGCATGGGCAAGGACTTCATGTCAAAAACATCAAAAGCAATGGCAACAAAAGCCAAAATTGACAAATGGGATCTAATTAAACTAAAGAGCTTCTGCACAGCAAAAGAAACTACCATCAGAGTGAACAGGCAACCTACAGAATGGGAGAAAATTTTTGCAACCTACTCATCTGACAAAGGGCTAATATCCAGAATCTACAATGAACTCAAACAAATTTACAAGAAAAAAACAACCCCATCAACAAGTGGGCGAAGGATATGAACAGACACTTCTCAAAAGAAGACATTTATGCAGCCAAAAGACACATGAAAAAATGCTCATCATCGCTGGCCATCAGAGAACTGCAAATCAAAACCACAATGAGATACCATCTTATACCAGTTAGAATGGCGATCATTAAAAAGTCAGGAAACAACAGATGCTGGAGAGGATGTAGAGAAATAGGAACACTTTTACACTGTTGGTAGGACTGTAAACTACTTCAACCATTGTGGAAGACAGTGTGGCGATTCCTTAGGGATCTAGAACTAGAAATACCATTTGACACAGCCATCCCATTACTGGGTATATACCCAAAGGAATATAAATCATGCTGCTATAAAGACACGTGCACATGTATGTTTATAGTGGCACTACTCACAATAGCAAAGACTTGGAACCAACCCAAATGTCCAACAACGATAGACTGGATTAAGAAAATGTGGCACGTATACACCATGGAATACTATGCAGCCATAAAAAATGATGAGTTCATGTCCTTTGTAGGGACATGGATGAAGCTGGAAACCATCATTCTCAGCAAACTATCACAAAGACAAAAAACCAAACACCACATGTTCTCACTCATAGGTGGGAATTGAACAATGAGGACACTTGGACACAGGAAGGGGAACATCACACAGTGGGGCCTGTTGTGGGATGGGGGGAGGGGGGGAGGGATAGCATTAGGAGATATACCTAATGTAAATTACGAGTTAATGGGTGCAGCACACCAACATGGCACATGTATACATATATAACAAAACTGCACGTTGTGCACATGTACCCTAGAACTTAAAGTATAATAAAAAATATATATATATATATATAAAAGAAAGAAAGGAGGTTTAATTGGCTCATGGTTCTTCAGGCTGTACAGGAAGCATGGTGCTGACATCTGCTTAGCTTCTGGGGAGTCCTCAGGAAGACTACAATCACAGTGGAAGGTGAAGGAGGAAGAAGAATGTCACATGGCCAGAGCAGAAGCAAGAGGGAGGGAGGGAGGTGCTATACACTTTTAAACAACTAGATCTTGTGAGAACTTACTATCACAAGGACAGCACTAAGGCGATGGTGTTAAACCATTCATAAGACATCCACCCTATGATCCAGTCACCTCCCACCAGGCCCCACCTTCAATATTAGGGATTACAGTTCAACATGAGATTTGGGTGGGGACACACAGGCAAACTATATCATTCTGCCTCAGTCCCTCCCAAATCTCATGTCCTTCTCACATTTTAAAGTACAATCAGGCCTTCCCAATAATCCCCCAAAGTCTTAACTAATTCCAGCATTAACTCAAATGTCCAAAGTCCAAAGTTCCATCTGAGACAAGGCAAGTCCCATGAGTCAATTAAACCTCTTTTCCTTATAAATTACCCAGTAACAGGTATTTCTTTACGGTAATGGGAAAACAGACTAACACAGTGGGTAAGAAGGAGCCCTTGGATTCAATCATTAGGAAATCATATTTGTGTCCACTGTATTAGTTTGCTAGGCCTGCATAACAAAGTACCAAAAACTGGGTGGCTTAAACAGCAGAAATTTACTGTGTCATGGTTTTGAAGGCTAGTAATGACTGATCAAAGTGTCAGCAGGGTTGGTTCCTCCTCAGGGCTGTGAGGAAGGCTCTGTTCCAGGCCTTTCTCCTAGCTTCCAATAGCCTCAGGCATTCTTTGGCTTGTAGATTATATTCTCCCTGTGTCTTCATATCATCTATTCTGTAAACATCTGTCTCTAGGTCCAAATTTCCCCTTTTTATAAAGAAACCAGTCATATTGTATTAGGGCCTACCTTAATGATATCATTTTAACTTGATTACCTCTGTAAAGAACCTATTTCTAAATAAGGTCACATTCTGTAGTACCGGAGGCTAGGACTTCAACACATCTATTTTGAGAGGACACAATTCATCTCAAAATACCCACTGAATGAGCACTTTCAGCTCAGTAGTATACACAGAAGGCAGACCAAAAAGGGATAAAGGTTGAGATATGATAAGGTCATGGAAATTGGCTGGGAGTAGGGTGTTAGAAGAGGCTGGAGAATGTTTTACAGGTGAAAGGCACCAGGAAAAAAGGAGAACTTCAAGATCTACAGAGAGAGGATAATTGAGACAGCACAGTCTTGAGGGGAATGAGAGCAGTGAATTATCAGAAAGAAGGTAGGATGCCACTTCTTTGGAAACAAAAGAGAAGGGAAAAGAAGCTTTAACCAACTTCTATTTATGGGAATTTCTGGAGCTTTCTTCATCATCTCAGCCCAAATCTCATTCCAGATTCTCGTGAGGCCTGCATCATATTTCTTCAGTAACTTGCAGCGTTAGCTTTATAACTTTACAATAGCTTCATTTGCAGCTTTAAAATTCTCAGGTACTGTTTACCACTTGATACAAAGTATTACAGGATCTTTCTCATAGTTATTTTGAGAAAAATGTCAGTGGGCTCGAGAATATAGCACAACACAGAAGACAAGCAACTGAACAAATGAACACACACATATAAAGAGAAGGAGACAATGTCACACAGAACAATCAGGTCTTGTCACTACTTAAACCAGACCATAGCTCATTGCTGTGTGCAGCTGAGGTTGAGCATGCCTGAGGCAAAGGCCTGCAGGCACAGACAGAGAGAAAGCACTGAACAGGGGTGTCAACAAAGCATATGCCTGGGCCAAGACATGTGACAGAGAGGAGCCCTCCATTTGCAGCTGTTCACACTCCAATAATGGGACACTCAGAAAACAACTACAAAATCCCTCATCCTCATTTCCTGCTAGGGTAAGCAACATTTAAGTGTGGACCTAAAAACCTTATCATAGAATGAACAGTTAGAATAAAAAGCATGCCTTATTGCCTAGAGTTTCAATATTTCAACCCAGTTGTCAAAATCTGGAGCTTCTAGGCAAGAGGCAAGTCCTACAGACAGATGTGAAATAGACACTTTTGGAAATGGACATTTTGGATATGATGACCCTGTTAGCCACCAGAGCTCCAGTGATTCTGGCAGTGCTTTTTGGAGTTGGCCCTGGTGCTGCTCATCTGGGGAGTTCATATAGCATACCTCCTGCTATCACATCATGTTCATTTTGGCAAATTAAGAGAGCCCATTAGAGAAAGTTGAAATGCTTTCCTCAGGAGCTTTTATCAAATTAGTGCAAGGATACAGAATATGACCCTAAAACCTACTGAGTGCCCAGCTTAACTTCCAACCATGAACAACAGTAGGCTCAAGAATATAGCACAACACAAAATACAAGCATGATAGCATCATCAGTATTTCTCTCTCCCATCACAATTTCTCTTGGACTCATACACATAGTATACATTTATGGAAATAGCTTATATATAGCTTACCTAAAAGCATGCTTCATTCTATATAAAATGTGATATCTTATAAGTGAGCACTTACTCTACACACTTTATTCTTTCACAAATTTGACAGTTCTCTTTTGAAATGAAAAGCTCTCATAAACCAGCACCCTTTGTGTGTGCATTTGTGTGTGTGTGTGTGTGTGTGTGTGTGTGTGAATGTGTATAACATAACCAAGAGAATATTTTAGTATATAAAGCAATAAAGGCCTAAATTTCATAAACCCCATCCCAAAAATAAAATGAAAACTTCAAAAACCCTGACAGGTTCAACCATTAACCCCTTTCTCTTTAAGGCATTATTCATAGAAAATGGTTTTTGAAATTTTATATCAAATTATAAATGTTATTATGTAGTCCAACTGTTATACCACCTGTTCATAACTCAAATATTTTGTTTTCAAAGCAGAGTTTACATGAAGAAACAAAGCCCAGAAACAATTCCCATGGACTACTAATTCAATCAGACCATTCACGGCTTTGCTTTCTTTCTTCCCTCCCTTCATCTCCATTTGGGAGCTATGAGGCAGTTAATGTTGTCTCTATGCGCTCTGGTTAACCACAGAAGAACTCAATTCAGAAAGTCCAACTGTTGCTCACTCATGCCAGTTAAAGGACTTTATGCTTAAATCTGCTCCAGGCCATCTTTTAGAAATGAACCTTTGTGGCCAAAATTATCAGATGGGGAAATTAATTAGTGCTGTTCCTAGGTATCAGCAAGGATGTTGCAGTGCCATTGTGCTTTAGGAAACTCATCTGGGACTTGAAGCTACACTCAGAATTTGCACTATCTCACCTATTTTCTAAATTGATTCTTACAAATGACAGATACTGGCAGGTCACTTCATAGAGGGTAAAAGTCAAAGAGCAAAGAACCAAAAATTGGGCTAAATCTTCAATTCACAATATACATGGCCTTAAACTTCTGCTTCAGAAGAGATTTGTACATCAAGGTTGGCTCTTCAAACTAGCAGAGATATGGAATCAGCCTCCAAATTGTCACTGCTGACATGACATTTAATGGTGGGGAAAAACCCAAGTGTCCTCTTTTGTGTGACTTGTTGAATGTCAAAATAAACGATGTTATATGTTCCAATGTTTATTCTTTCTTGCTTCATGCTAACCTTTCCATCTTTATCTTACCACACCCTGCTCCTCCCCCCTCAAAATCAGCAAAGAACTCAATTGGCCTGTCATGATGATGGAATGTACCAATATCTTAATTATAACACATTGTCTTGGCTAAAACAAAAAGTGTTTCCATTACAATATTTGCTTTGACACATTGTCACTGCCCAATATCTCTTTTCCATGTTGTAGACAACAAAATTGTGAGGGGATTACCTCTCACCAAATTTTAAAAATAACTGAGGAATCTCCTGACACACAGTCTACTCTGAGATCCCGCCAACCCAGGGATGGGGCAAAGCCTCATAGAGTGAATAGATGCTTAAGAAACAAAATTTGTTCTCATTTACTCTCACAGCCAGGCACACACTTAAGGGTTCTTCAGTTACCTCACTGGTCTCTCTTTTAAGTGACCTCTGCTAGCTCTTCCTTATCTCCTTGAACTTTAAGTGTTAGAGGGCACCAGGGCCTTGTTTTTGAACATTTTCCCTTCTCTATGCTCACTCCCTTGGTGATCTCATCTGTGTCATTTCTTTAATTTCCATCTACGTAGACACAACTTCTAAATGTGTGTGTGTGGGAAGGGAGATGTGATCTTTTGAGGCCCAGATATATGCATCAAACTGCCTCCTCAATATCTCCTCTTGGATATCAATAGGCGCCTCAAATTTAACATATCCAAAACCAAAACTCTGACTTTACCCCCAAAAACCTGCTCCTCCTCAATCTTCCTCATCTAAGTTAATGATAATTTCATCCTTTTAGTTGTTCAGGTCAAATCCTTAAGATGATCCTAACTCTTCTCCTTCTCTCACACTCCACACCCCATCTGTAAGAAAATTCTCTTGACAATACTTTCCGAATATATCTAGAACCGGTCATTTTTCACTCCCTCCATTGTTGCCACCCTGGTTTAGCCATCATCATCTCTCCCCTAGATTGTTGCAACAGCCTCCTCACTGGTCAGCCTCAGCCCTTGCCCCCTTCAGTCTGTTTTCAAAACAGCAGCCAGAGTGATCCCCTTAACACATCTCAGATCATATGATGTCTCTATACAAATCCTTCTACTGGCTCCCCATCTCTCCCAGAATATAAACTCTACTTGTACTGGCCTACAAGGACCCCCATGATCTAGATTTCCATGAGCTCTCTGAGGTTGTCTCCTACCACACTCTGCCTCTTTCACTCAGCTCCAGGCACCCGGCATTTCACCAACCTGGCTACATGTAGGCCCATATCAGGGTCTTTGCAATTGCTATTCTGCCTCTCCCGAATGATCTCTTCCCAGATAGCTGCATGCATCATTCATTCAACTCCTTCAGGTCTTTGCTCAAATAGCACCTTCCCAGTGAGTCCTTCCATTGCTACCCAATTCAAAATGCTACACTGTCCTATATACCACATGTGTATTACTTGTCCTACTATCATCCTTCATTTTACTCAATAGCACTTATCACCAACACACTATGTGTTGCATTTATTGCTTAATTCTCTCTCCCCTGATACTCGAATGTACAGTCTATGAGGTCAGGGATTTACACCTGTACTGTTCTCTGCTCTATCCCTAGCCCCTACAATATACCTAGCACATGGTGAGTGCTCAATAAACATCATTACAATAAATGAATTAAAATCCCAAGGCAACTAGTCAATTCAGAATAAAACTAAGGAAAATCTATTAAAGTAGTTATGTATTCAATTAAATATTCATTCCAGCCAATTATTCAATTATTTGAGAGATATATTCAATTATATATATATTCTATTATATACATTATATATATGTGTGTGTGTGTATATGTATATATATATATATATATATATGATACAGAGTGAGAGAAAGAACTTAAACCATTTAGCAATTAAGCAATAGAAGCAGAAATGAGGGTGGAGTGGCTGAGCAGAGGTAACCCTAGACCCTGGGGCACCACCAAGGCAGCCAAGGTCAATTTTGTAGGCCCGAATGCTTTAAACAGTAACTTGCAAAGTTTATGACAAAGTATTATTGACAACTCAATTAGCCATCCAAAAAAGGCAGACTCATCTAGCCTCTAACTAAAAACTTTTTATTTTGTTGCCTAAAATGGCTATAATCAATTATAGATATAAACAAAATTACTAAGTATAATTATTTTTTATCTGATATTTCATCATCAATAGAAAAACAGACGAGTTTCTTCAGGAAAAAGATAGGTCCTGTAAGAGGGAAATGTGGTTTACTAATGAATTAATGATCATATTTCTCCTTTCTACTATAAAGCCTGGACTTTCTCACCACTCATTTCCTTCACTTGAGTGAGAAATCTATCTTTGCAATAATCTTTTTTAAGTCAGGAACTTCAACTTAACTTGCGTTTTTAATTTTTACCTTTTGATATTTTTTTCCAAGACATATTTTATCATGATAGGATTTCTCAGATGAAAGCAGAGTTCAAGGTAGGTTACTACACACAAGTCTAATTAAATATTTGAGAAAATAGGTCTTTTGAACCAGCAAGAGTTGAACATTTTATTTATTCATTTTCTTTCTAATATACTAAAATTGAAATGTGGGGGTTTGAGATGACTGAATAAATGCTAGCCAAAACATCAACTCAGCTTCTAAGATGGCAAAGCTGGATAATAACAAAAGCACTGGCTAGAATTCAGAGTCTTGGTTTCTATACCTGTGAAACTGATAGTAGCTCTCTTCCCTGCCTCTCTCAATGGATTGCTGTGAAACTCAAATACGAAAACAATGGGAATGGGCTGTGTCAATGATAAAATGCTGTCCATGTATGAGCCAAGCTACTGGGGAAGTAGGGGGAACTTGATTCTACTTATTTCCCAAGCTGGGTGAACAAACAGAATTGTTAAAATGTCAAAACATTTGGCTCCCATAGAAAATAAAATGCTTTAAAAAGCAAAAGAACATTATTGTGTTGAATCAATAAAAAAATTCCTTTTATGTTTCATCTGCTATGATGTGTTATCTTTGGAGACAATATATGATGTTTCTCTTTTAAAAATGTCACAGCATTGAGGATAATAATTTCTCTTAGAAGATCCTTTTTGAAAAATGGCCAAACATAAATCTTTTACCCTCAATTTATGTCATAGCAATCAATAACCAGAGTGGCTGGCTGACTTGTAATTGGCTATATTCTACCCAATATGTCTCTTGATTCTAGAATGAAGGGTTACAGCAACTACTTTTACAAGACCCTGAGATACATATTGAAAACCAGCTACCTATAT
The DNA here is from genome assembly GCF_006542625.1 of Nomascus leucogenys. Lineage (NCBI taxonomy): Eukaryota > Metazoa > Chordata > Mammalia > Primates > Hylobatidae > Nomascus > Nomascus leucogenys. The sequence goes on from NC_044406.1 coordinate 125,036,049, forward strand.
AACACTACTTTCTAATATGTCACAAACTTTATCACCTAACTTGGGTAGAACAGTGTCCTCTCGCTTCCCTTTTATCCACATAGTCACATTATGCTGTACATCATTTTTCCCAGTCTCCTTTGCTAATTTGAAGATTCTTACATGTGGAGGCTACTGAGTGATTATTATCATATTCTCCAGTTTTAATTCATAAATGGATTAAGTACAACTTAACACATTTCTACAGCTGAAATGAGTGTGGTTACTTCACAAGTCATCCACTGATCCCAGCTCAAACCACAAAACCATAAAATGAAGAGCCTAAGCTTTGTGCTGTTAGTTACAAGACAGAGCTTCAGTAAACCTATGTAAATAGTTCAGTCAGTTGTGCCTCAACCTCCCAACTCTGCAGCCTTCCCTGATACTTTCTCTTGATCCCTGTATTCAGAGGCAGGCAAAAATGATTAGTAATAGGTGCAAATTTTAGTCCCCACCCTAATGTGACATGTAATTAACAGAGATCAAATATTTAAAAGGTTAGGTAATATTTATTTTATTGAGTACCTACCAAATGAAAAGGACTTATAGATATTGTGTCACTTATTCATTCATTCATTTATTCATAAATAACTTATTAAATGTTAGACAACCCAAAATAAGCAAAGCAGAAAATGTTCCTACATTCATGTAGCTTAAAATTAAGTGTGAGAGACAGCTATTAAAAAATTATCATACTACTTCTGCTTCCAAGTAGAATGTAATAAGTCACAGTAAATAGACACTTCTGCTGTAATAATTACTTAAATATGAATAAATTATAAAAATGGTATTTAGATGCCTGAGAGAGCTTTGATAACAATTAGGACTAGATGAATTAAATTTCCATAGAGTAGACAACCATTCCAAGCTCTGCACTACAAAAAAAAATAAAAGGAATCCTTGAGACAGAAAAAAAGGATACCAGACAGGAATATGGAAATGCAGGAAGGAATGAAGAATAGAGGAATGAACTAATATGTGAATTAATATCAATAAATATTAACTTCACAAAGTAATAAAAATACTATCATGTAGAATTCATATTCAATGACAACAATAACAAAAAAGCAAGATAAAGGTAAACGGAGTTTTGAGGTTCTAAGGTTTTATATTGGTTATGGAGATATGGCTAAATAATAATTTTCACTACAGTGAAATAATTCACAAATGCATGCTATAATCTCTAGAGTAGCCTCTAAAAGTATAGCACAAATATGTATAACTAACAAATTATTAGAAGAAAACACAGAACAGAACAATATATTTTGTAATTTATCCAAAAGACAGTAAGAAAAGATGACAGAAGAAATATAAAACAGATGAGCCAAGAAGGAAATGAAAGACAACGTGGTACATATAAACTCAGCTATATCAGTAATTACAATGTATGTAAAAGAACTAATTACTCCAAATAAAAGACCAAGATTACAAAAACAGACAAAAAAACAACCAAAACCAAAACACAACTACGTACAATGATACCAAAACAAGACACAGATATCACAAAAAATAAGATGACAGACCAACACATTTTATGAATATAGGTGCCAAAATTCTCAATGAAATACTACTAAAACAAATTCAGCAACACATAAAAAGAACTATGTACCATAGCCATAGGGAATCTATCTTAGGAATTCTAGCTGATTTGGCATATGAAAATCAATCAATGTAATATACCATATAAATATAATAAAGGACAAAAATCACATGATCATCTCAATAGATACAGAAAAAGCATTTGACAAAATCCAACACTCATTCATGACGAAAACCCTCAACACAGTAGGAATACTAGGAAATTTTCTCAACCTGAAAAATAGCAATCTATGAAAAACCTACAGCCAACATCTTACTCATTAGTGAAAAAAAAAAATGTTTTCTCCCTAACATCAGAAGGTAGATAAGGATGTCCACTCTCATCACTTTTACCCAACATTGTCCTGGAGATTCTAGCAGGGCAATTACACAAGAAAATAAAATAAAATTCATCAAGTTGTAGAGGAAGAAATAAAACTGTCTCTCTTCAGAGATGACACAATCTTATACATATAGAGGAAATCACAGGAAATCTCCTCAAAAATCTATTAGAACTAATAAGAGAGTTCAGCAAAGTTCTAGAGTACAAGATCAATATACAACAATCCATAGTATTTCTATACATTACCAATGCACATTATGAAAATGAAATTAAGAAAATTCCATTTACAATAGCATGAAAAAGAATAAAGAACTTCGAATTTTTTTTTTTTTTTTTGAGACGGAGTCTTGCTCTGTCGCCCAGGCTGGAGTGCAGTGGCGCAATCTCGGCTCACTGCAAGCTCCGTCTCCCGGGTTCACGCCATTCTCCTGCCTCAGCCTCCTGAGTATCTGGGACTACTGAGTATCTGCCACCACACCCGGCTAATTTTTTTGTATTTTTAGTAGAGACGAGGTTTCACCGTGTTAGCCAGGACTGTCTCGATCTCCTGACCTCGTGATCCGCCCGCCTCAGCCTCCCAAAGTGCTGGGATTACAGGCTTGAGCCACCGCGCCTGGCCAAGAACTCAGAAATTTTTTAAAGGAATGCAAGATTTATATATTTAAAACTACAAAATATTGTTGAAAGAAATTATTAAAGAAGACCTAAATAAATGGAAAGACATCTTATATTTATGGGTTTGAAAAATTACTATTGTTGACATGGTGATATTCCCCAAATTGATCTACAAATTCAATGCAATACCTTTCAAATTCCCACCTGGATTTTGTGCAGAAATTGACAAACTAATCATAAAATTTATACAGAAATGCAAGAGACTCAGAACAACCAAAACAATCTCAAAAAAAGTTAGAAGACTCATTCTTTCAAATTTCAAAATTTATTACAAAGCTACAGTAATTAAGACATTGTGAGCAACATAAGGATAGACATATACCTCAATGGAATAGAAATAAGAGCCAAATAGCTTGGCAGTTCCTCAAGGTATTAAATATAAATTTAACATATAACCCCAGCAATCCTCCTCCTAGATACATACTCAAAGACATTGAAAACATATGTTGACATGAAACCTTTACGTAAGTGTTCATGGCAGTATTATTCATAATGACCAGAAAGTGGAAACAACCCAAATGTCCATCAGTTAATGAATGGATAAGCCACATATGTTAGAGCCATACATGGGACGGTTTTCAACATAAAAAAAATGAAGGACTGATATATACTACAAGATGGATGAACCTTACAAACATTATGCTAATTAAAGAAGCTAAACACAAAAGACCACATTTTGTATAATTCTATTTATGTGAAATATCCAGAATAGGCAAATCTCTGGTGACAGAGAGTAAATTAATATTTTCTGGGGTCTTGGGATGAGGGGGAAATCGGATGAGAATAATGGGTATCTTTGGGGGATAACAAAAATGTTCTAAAATTATATAGTGGTTACAACTTTGAGAACAGGCTAAAAACCATTGAATTGTACACTTAAAAGTATGGAAATTATATCTTGGCTGAGTGTGGTGGCTCACACCTCTATTCCTAGCACTTTGGGAGACTGAGGTGGGCAAATCACCTGAGGTTGGGAGTTCGAGACCACCTGGCCAACATGGTGAAACCTGTCTCTACTAAAAATACAAAAATTAGCCAGATGTGGTGGTGCATGCCTGTAATCCCAGCTACTTGGGAGGCCGAGGCATGAGAACCCAGGAGGCGGAGGTTGCAGTTGGCTGAGATCACGCCACTGAACTCCAGCCTCGGTGACAGAGCAAGACTCTATCTCAAACAACAAAAAATTTAAAAAAAAATAAAATACAGTTAACTTTATTATTCTTACAAGAGTTAATTTTTAAAAAAATATATAAGGGCACAGAAAAGTCTAAAGTAAAAGGATAAAAAAATTAAGTAATTCAAACATTAACCAAAAGAAGCCTGTCATAACTATACTGATATCAGGCAAAGTAAATTTTAAGGCAATAAGCATTATTATAGATAATGGAACAACATTTTATAATAAGTGGTAGAAACCTTTCAGTATCCTCAAAATGATAAAGAAGTCATTATCTTCAACAAGAAGATATTATTATCCTAAAATTATATACACAGAATAATATGGTCTCAAAGTATATAAAGCAAAAAACCAACAAAACTAAAAACAGAAATCGACAACTCTCCAATCGTAAAGGAATATTAACACACTTGTCTTAATAGCTGATAGAACAGGCAGCCAAAAATCAGTATACATATAAAATTTCTGAAGGGCACAATTAACAAACTGGATGTAAAATTCATTTATAGAGCACTGCATAAAAACAAGTCAGAATCCACATTTTTCATGTCACATAGAGTATTTATCAAAATCAATTATATGAAGAAAACCTCAACAAATTTTAAAAGATTGAAATCATTCAGAATGTTTTTTTAACCAAAATAGAATTAAAATAGGAATTAACAACAGAAAGATAACTAGGAAAAAAAACTCAACTGAATGAAAATCATACAGTACACACAAAACAACTATCACCAATGGGTCATGTTAGTTTAAGTGTAAGTTCAAGTCTTTAAGTCTTTGCTATTCTCCTTTGAGTCTGTTTTGTAACAGTGTGGTTCAGCCTGAGACTTTCACAATGTTTACACACAGGATTAGGGGATCTCCTTCTACAGCTCTCTACCCTCTGGGAATTATCCTTCACTCTCCAGACATGCTTACCTGGGTTTCTTTCCCTAATTCTCCTAGCCAGGAAGGCAGCACCATTTCTACTTGAGTTTTAGCTGCCTTTACTGTCCTGCCTCACTGAACAACTGATGCCTGCTCTTGGATCAAAGCCACAAAAAACAAAAATAGCACAAAATGCCCATGTCCATTACTTCAAGTTTCAGTTTTCCTTCACAGTTTGCCCATCTGTACTTTCTCCTCAGTATCCTCAGGTAGTTATCTTTGTATTTTGCCCAGAGTGAAGAGTTACCAGTGGGAGAGTTGATCTATTGGGGAGTTTCACCACTATAACAGGAGCTAGAGGGCCTGCTTTGTGATTTTAATTTACATTTATCTGATGACAATGAAGCAGGATGACTATGGCTTTCTCATTAGAAAATATAAAAATATAAGATAATGGAATAGCGTACCTAAAGTGATGAAAGAAAAAAAGTGCATCCAGAATTCTATATCTAATAAAAATATCCTTCAGGAATGATGGTGAAATACATTTTCGGAAAAAGAAAAACTAAGAAAACACATTACGGTATTCTTTAGACTAAAGGGAAATAGTACTAGAGAGAGGCTTTGAATTTTTAATGAAAATAATTTAAAATTATTTAGTTCTTAAACTCTTTAAAACAAACATTATTGTTTGAAGAAAAAGCATAGCATTTTCTTGTGTGGTTTTCAATGTAGGTAGATGTAATACATATGATAATTATAACATAAAAGATGACAGTGGGGGTTAAAGGGACCTATAGGATTTAAAAGTTTTAACATTTTCCATGAAATGATACAATATTCATTCTAAACAAACTGGTAAAGTTTAGGGATATATATATATATATTATATATATCCAACTAGGAAAGTGTGGGTAAAGGAGGCTGTAGACTGGTAGAAGAGGGTTTAGAGGAAAATTGATGGGCAGGTGGAAGAAAATAAGGCAAAATTCTAATCATACGGCCTAATTGGGGCAGTTCACCTCAGCCATAATGAATATAGGCCCTGGGAATAAAAGGAGATCCAAGCCTTCCCTGATGGCAGGGATGAGACGTCCTAATATCCTCTCTGCCTCAGAGCTGGTTGGGGTAAGTATACAGGTTGGATCCTGGAGAAGGCAGAGACTGACAGTCAGAGCTTTCCCTGAACAGAGAGAATGTTCAGTAGTTTATTGCACAGAGGAAAATAATATGGTCTCCCTGCAGAGTTTGATGTATGGGAATGGAACAATTCTACGACCTACTGTTTTGCTCCTATAACATAAACTCATCTCTAAAAATCAGCTCAATCATTTCTAAGACACCCCTCCATCACTTCTTGTGCCTGCTTCTCTTGGAGAAATGCAGAATGTTTTAGAGAATATCAACAGAGAGAATGCTGAAGTCTTTCTGTCCCCAAGCTAGCCAAGTCCCAGAGAAAAGTAAAAGGGATGAGATTAAATTCTGCCAGCAAATCCCCTAGATATCATTCTTGCCATGAGCTTCTCTTGCCCAGCCCTGCACAGGCTGGTTCTTTGGGCTTTCCTCTTCTGAGTATACCGGCTTGTCTTGCTAACCAGGAGGCCATTTGACAGCCATAATTATTTCCCAGGTATATTGCAGCATGAGGGTTTATTTATTTTGTGGATGGCTGAGCCAAATCTGGGAGGATAAGTCTAACACCATTTCTTCCTAATAGCTCAGTTGTTCCAATACCATTTTCTTCTCAACCTCCAAAACACAGGGTACTTTATTTATTTCAGTATTCTTTGTGCATTTAACCACCATTCTCATTCCATAGGCTTTGGTGAATTAAAGTAACTACAGTTACCAACTCTTTTTATTCAAAAACTCTTTATGAGTTGATTGTAACTGCTTCTCCAATTATAATTGCTTCCTCTTCACAGGCCTCACTATTCAAGACTCTGAGTTACCTTAATCACGAAACTTCGATGTGGAAATTTCCCAAGACCATATTTTGAAGTAGCCTTTTTAACCCTGAGAGTGCTTTTGAGAGCTGTGTCCACATTAAATTCTGAACCGTCCTTTTATCCCATATTGCAGCCACAGAGATCAGACTGGTGGTTGACAAAGATTTAATCAGAGCATTTAATACTCTCAAATTCCTGCCAGTTGATTGTGTCACTTTATTTAAAAATGAACAAAGCAGTTTGAAAAAAAGTTACTATAGTCCTTGGAAATTTTCAGTCACAAATCAAAACTCTCTGTAGTGGGAACTATGGATGGATTCACATAAATGATGGTTTAGCGTATGGGGGATATTACATCTATGGTGCAACATATGGGTGAGGCACAAAAGAACCTCAGTAATCTGGTCATACAATTACAGAAAGGAAGGAGGCTGGAGTTTCAAAAGCATGGGTTTCGGACTCAGACAAACCTGGATCACAGTTCTGTCATTTCCTAGTTGTTACTTTGAGCAAGTTACCTCATGTCTTTGAGGCTTAATCAGTTCATCTACAAGTGGGAAGGGCAAAAATACCAACTTTACAATGTTATAAGGATGAAGACAGTAAGGACACAAATAACTTGAGAATAGCCTCTGGCAGATGACCAAAGAAGCTCTGCTGATCAGAAATATTTTGATTATTCCCAGACTGCTGTCAGTTAATCACACATCTTCTATTCCAGTCAACCTCTACTACTTGAAAGGCAGGATATTGGTGGTGGTGGTGGTGACAGTGATAGCAGTTACCCTTTATTGATCTCTTTCTATATACTGCTCTGTTAAGTACCTTACATGCACTGTTTTACTTAATTTTACTTAATCCTGACAACCACTCTATGTGGTAAGTGCCAACATAGTAGCTAACCACAAGGGTTTTGCAATCAGAAAGACCTGGGTTTGAAGTGTGGCTCCCCCACTTAGTAGCTGGGTGACTTTGGACAAGCCATAGAACCTATTTCAGTAAACAGAGTATCAATTTCCCCATCTGTAGCAAAAATATACTTCTTATTTCATAGGCTGTTGTGAGAATTTAAGGGGATAGTATAAATAAAGTTCCTGGCACATAACAAGTGTTCAATGTTGGGCTACTTCCTTCTCTCCCTATAAGTTAGTACAAAAAGGGCAAATGAATGAATTTATATGTTACCTTATCATGCTTTAAATCTAAACATTACACCAAAATTCATAGGAAGAAATAAAGTAGAGAAATAAACTGAAAAATCAAGCCATCTTGGAAGAAAGCTGAAAGGATATTTTTATCTTAGCTTTTCCCAATATTACTCCTAAAAATAGTGCTATTTTTATTTGAATGTGGTGTTATTTCTCAGTTTTATTCACTTGACAGCTGCTTCGATAGTTCTTCACTGGGGTCATGTTTACTGAAAGAAAGCATATTGTGACATTTGAATAAGCCATTTTAGAGGCTCCATTTTGACCAAATATAGACAATATAGATGTCAGGCAAGCAGAGTCAGAAATCAATCTAGCAACAAACTCCATCTTAATGGTAACACACATCAATTGTCAATTCCCAGAAACACTCTAACTGCCTTCTTACCAGCAAGAGACAGGGCTCCACTCTGTACAGAACTTTCACAAGCTGCCCCTACTATAACAATGCCACATGCTCAGTGTTCACAATTTCCCACCTTCACTCACTCTGTACCTTTTTCCTCACTCTGATTTCTTTCATCCACTGACCCTCAACCATTTCAACTCTAAATCACTCCCTTAGCTGGACAGATAATCTAGTCCATCCAGACATATTACTTTGGCTTCCTCCTGCTCAAATGGTTCTATCATCTCCCCACCTAGCACATGCTGGTAACACAGAGTAAACTCTTCTTAAATTGACCTGGCTCTATAGAAAACTTCAGCCCACACACTGTCACTGCCAGCAGCTTCCTAAACCTGTTCTACCACAGCCTTGTATATAGCCCTGCATTGACAGGTGTGAGTAAGAGGGATCAGCAACCTAACAATCATCCCTGCCAAAAGCCTGAACTTGAAGGCAAATGGGATTTTCATGGAAAAAACCCTTCTTCTAGGGTCCCTCTGGTACGGGAGGGTGGCAGGGAAATGCTGGGAAAAGAAAGGCGGGGTCCTTGCTAGGGCTCCACCCCTGGGTGTGTGCCCATGGGCCTAGGTGAGGACAGGCATTTCTGTTTTTGTGCCCAAATGTTGCATTTCCCAAGACCTCCCTGGCCCCTCACACCCCCATCCTGTGCCTATAAAAATCCTGAGACCCTAGCGGGCAGAAACACAAGCAGATGGACATTGAGAGGAACACACTGGCAGAAGAACACACCAGCAGACAACAGCAGGACACCAATGGGCTGGGGCGGTAGGAGGAGAGCCTCCACCATTCAATAAAACCTTGCACTCATTCTCCAAGCCCACGTGTGATCCAATTTTTCCAGTACACCAAGGCAAGAACCTGGTATACAGAAAGTCCTCTGTCATTGCAATAAAGCAGAGGGTCTAATTGAGCTGATGAACACAAGCTACCTACAAACGGCAAAACTGAAAGAGCATACTGTAACACACGCCCACTGGGGCTTCAGGAGCTGTGAACATTCACCCCTAGACACTGCCGTAGGGTCAGAGCCCCACAACCTGCCTGTCTGCATGCTTCCCCTAAAGGCTTAAGAAGTGGGGCACTAAAGAAGCAAGCCACTCCCCCTGTCAACCACCCTGTGAGAGGGACAAGGGAACTTTCTCTGTTTCATTTCTCTCTTTTTTTCACCCCACCTCTTGCATTATCCCAGTGGTAGTTTCTTTTAAGATCAATCTCCACTATTGCCCTAAATTAATGTTCCCTCCATAAGTCTTGTTCATCAGTACCTAGCTATTTGGATTGGCATTCCCATTAGCCAAGGCAAGTGACTGCAACAAAGGAAACATCTTTCTGAGTTGCTACCAAGCACACCAGTATTTTCATCAGATTCAGCTGAATGGCACAACATCCACCTTTCCATTTAGGAAACATGTGTTGGAGGCTACGGGCACAATTACGGTGTACACTTTGAGACTTTTGTAGCAATCAAACAAGTTATTTATACTCCTCCTTGTTACCAAACAAAATGTAAGGTAGCTTACTGTAAATAATGTGTACACATGAACATAGAGTGTGGAATGAGAGACAATGGAGATTCCATCTAATGGGTTGGGAGTGGGAAGGGAAGTGATGATGAGAAATTACCTAATGGGTACAATGTGCATTATTTGGGTGATGGATACACTAAAAGCCCTGACTACACCACTATGCAATATATCTATGTAACAAAATTACTCTTGTACCCCATAAATTTATACAAATTTTTTAAAATTGTAAAAGAAAAAACATTAAGACAGGGAATCAGGGGAAGGTGAAAATAATGGTAGAAAGGTTAAAACAGGGACAGGGAAAGGTTAGTACTCAAAATGTCTACTGGAAGTCCAAAACATTGGCTAATTGGTGAGCTACAAATTTGGCCAGTGTGAAGAAGGAAAAGCAGTTACATGATTTACAACGCCTATAGGAAATAAGCCAAACAAGAGAAGCATGGGTATTCGTGGGTACCAAGACAAGACATCACATTACATTATCCACAACAACATAGTTCATAGGGCTATTTCCTCTATGATCCCTCCTATAGGCCATTGGCTTCAAGCCAAAGCACAGTCCAGCTTCTACAGGGAGCCAGAGTTACAGGATTTAGGTAAGCAGCTCTCCAAAGGTCTGGCTTAATTTAGAGAGAGGTTTTAGAATTTTTGTAGGAATGGATGGATGACAACATTTGGGTGATCCTCCCTAAATGTGGTGCCCACAACTGAGTTTTGGATTTTAGCATCAGGAGGTCCTTGAAAATGTTCCTTGACAAGTCACTAAAATGGAGCTCCTTTAGACTACCAGTGAAGAACAGAATCATGTCATTTAGCAGTGAGTCTAGCTGTAGTGAATCGAATGCTTGTGTCAGTCATTTAAAAAATATAAAATAGTCATAAAATGTCTAACATAAAACAACATAATTCCTGGTACACATTTTAAAATAAATCGCAAGTGTAATTTATAAAATAAATCTTAAGGTCGCCTCCATGATGCCCTCTTTCTGGTATCCACACTCTTATATAATGCCTTCCCTCTGAATGTGGGTGGGACCTGTGACTTGCTTCTGACTGACACATACAGCAAAAGTGATCTTACTCTGGTGATCAGGTTACATCGTATACCACTTCATTTTGTTAGCAGTCTGTTTTTACAGACTCCTTGCTGGTTCGATAAAGTTAAGTGACCATATTGGGGAAGTCCACATGTTAAAAAACTATGGATAATTTCTAAAAACTGTGGGCAGCCTCTTGGAACTGAAGACAGCCTCCAGCCAACAGTCAACATAAACCTAGGGCCCGCTGTACTCTTAACCCCAAGATAATGAATTCTGACAACCACCTAATTGAGCTTGGAAGGAGATTCTTCTTCATTTGAGTATTCAAATTATTATACACCCTGACTGGTACCATGAGTGTAGCCTTATAAGACCCTAAGCAGAGGACCCAGTTAAGCCATGCCTATATTACTGATCACAAAAACTGTGAAATAATAAATGTGTGTTGTTTTAAGCCCACTATATTTGTAATAATTTGTTGTACAGAAATAAGTACCCAATATGGCCAGGGACTGTGGCTCATGCGTGTAATCCCAGCATTTTGGGAGGCTGAAGCAGGTGGATCACTTGAGGTCAAGAGTTTGAGACCAGCCTGGCCAACATAGCAAAACCCCGTCTCTACTAAAACTACAAAAATTAGCTGGATGTGGTGGCATGCGCCTGTAATCCCAGCTACTCAGGAGGCTGAGGTGGGAGAATCGCTTTAACCTGGGAGGCAGATGTTGCAGTGAGCTGAGATCGTACCACTGCACTCCAGCCTAGGAGACAGACTAAGATGGAAAAGAAAAGAAAGAAGTACCCAATACAAGATACCTTTGTTCTAAAGTGTGTGCCAAAATAATAGTCCATTTGTTAACTATAAGCCAATTAAATGGTATGGACCACCTACCAAAAAATAAATCTTTGGTTTGAGAATAGAATACAGAAAATCTCTCTAGATACAAATAGATAGCAGGGCTAGTTGATTATTAAAATATCTTCTGGTTTCTGCCAATTCAACCATTTCATCTACTTTGACTGTGTCCTTGCTGTGTGCAAAGCACCATTACTGGACTTCGAGAGAGCAAGAACTGGAATTAAAGCCAAGATCACATGACCTCAAAAAACTTACAAGCTGCTCAGGGACACCAAACATATATAAGTGAAACAACTTACAACAAATACCAAATAACCTATCAATTTTATTCACACAAACTAACAAAGATGCAGGGAATCCAATTAGAAGTATGATAGGCATTTTTAAATGCATTTACATTCAGCTTTAGGTGTGTAGGTGTTTTGGGTACTTATATTTGATTGTGGATATGCCTGCTGTTCCAAGATTTCACCTTAAAATAAACAGAAATGTTGTGCGCATTATCCCCCATTCTTCCATTGAAAAGGAGCAGGCTGGTTCTTTCTTCTTTTTTTTATTATTATACTTTAGGTTTTAGGGTACATGTGCACAATGTGCAGGTTTGTTGCATATGTATCCATGTGCCATGTTGGTGTGCTGCACCCATTAACTCGTCATTTAGCATTAGGTATATCTCCTAATGCTGTCCCTCCCCCCTCCCCCCACCCCACAACAGTCCCTGGAGTGTGATGTTCCCCTTCCTGTGTCCATGAGTTCTCATTGTTCAATTCCCACCTATGAGTGAGAACATGCGGTGTTTGGTTTTGTTGTCCTTGCGATAGTTTACTGAGAATGATGTTTTCCAGTTTCATCCATGTCCCTACAAAGGACATGAACTCATCATTTTTTATGGCTGCATAGTATTCCATGGTGTATATGTGCCACATTTTCTTAATCCAGTCTATCGTTGTTGGACATTTCGGTTGGTTCCAAGTCTTTGCTATTGTGAATAGTGCCGCAATAAACATACGTGTGCATGTGTCTTTATAGCAGCATGATTTATAGTCCTTTGGGTATATACCCAGTAATGGGATGGCTGGGTCAAATGGTATTTCTAGTTCTAGATCCCTGAGGAATCGCCACACTGACTTCCACAATGGTTGAACTAGTTTACAGTCCCACCAACAGTGTAAAAGTGTTCCTATTTCTCCACATCCTCTCCAGCACCTGTTGTTTCCTGACTTTTTAATGATGGCCATTCTAACTGGTGTGAGATGGTATCTCATTATGGTTTTGATTTGCATTTCTCTGATGGCCAGTGATGATGAGCATTTTTTCATGTGTCTTTTGGCTGCATAAATGTCTTCTTTTGAGAAGTGTCTGTTCATGTCCTTTGCCCACTTTTTGATGGGGTTGTTTGTTTTTTTCTTGTAAATTTGTTTGAGTTCATTGTAGATTCTGGATATTAGCCCTTTGTCAGATGAGTAGGTTGCAAAAATTTTCTCCCATTCTGTAGGTTGCCTGTTCACTCTGATGGTAGTTTCTTTTGCTGTGCAGAAGCTCTTTAGTTTAATTAGATCCCATTTGTCAATTTTGGCTTTTGTTGCCATTGCTCATATCAATTGATGCAAGGTTTGTCTTCCCTCTCCCCTGCCCTGAACCAAAGGAGATATGCTGAGGGGGAAACAGAGGTTCAGTGAACTTTTCTACTTCCTCAGTGCCACTGCTATATCTGAGTACACTAGCTCTAGCTGTTTTATTCTTAATTTTTAAAAGTTAAATACTCACTACAAAAAAAATAAATTATAAACAAGAAAAAAAGATATGCTAAAAACCTGTAACCCAGCTTCAGAGGAAAAAGAACACTGAAAATTTTGGGGTAACTTACTATAAGTGTACATGTATGTATTAAAATTAACACACACACACACACACACAGTGAATATAATTACATTAACATGCTGATTTTTTTCCCTCACTTAGCAATTGTGAGCATCTTTTCATATCAAATATTCTTTCCTATTACTGCAATTTAAATCCAATTTAAATTGCATATTTTAAGCTTCCTTGAAAATAAAGCAGATGTTCCAGTTCAGAATCATTGTAAACCATATTATTTTTCAGGTCTAGTTCATTTATTTGTATACATTGATTGAAACCATAATTCACATGCCATGCTATTCACCAATTTAAAGTGTACAATTTAATGATTTTTAGCACATTCACAAAACTACGGAAACATTACTACAATATTTTAAATATTTTGATCACCACCAAAAGAAACTCTATACCCATTAGCAGTAACTCCTCATTTCCCCCAACCTTCCCACAAAGCCCTTAATAACCACTAGTCTACTATTTTGTCTCTATAGATTTGCCTCTTCTGACATTTCACATGAATGGGATCATACAATATGAGCCTCTTGTGACTGGCTTCTGTGAGTTAGCATAATGTTGTCAAGGTTCATTCATGTTGTAGCATGTATAAATCCTTCATTCCTGTTTATGGCTGAATAATATTCCATTGTATGGATATACCAAATTCTGCTTGTCTATGCATTTGTTGACAGGCACTTGAATTGTTTACACTTTTTGGCTATTAGCAATAATGCTGTTATGAACATTCATGTAAAAGTTTTTGTGTAGACATGTTTTCTTTTTTTCTTCTTTCTTTTTTTTTTTTTTTGAGACGGAGTCTCGCTCTGTCGCCCAGGCTGGAGTGCAGTGGTGCAATCTTGGCTCACTGCAAGCTCCACCTCCCGGGTTCACGCCATTCTCCTGCCTCAGCCTCCCAAGTAGCTGGGACTACAGGTGTCTGCCACACTGCCCGGCTAATTTTTTTTGTATTTTTAGTAGAGATGGGGTTTCACCATGGTCTCAATCTCCTGACCTCGTGATCCGCCTGCCTCGGCCTCCCAAAGTGCTAGGATTACAGGTGTGAGCCACCACGTCCAGCCCTGTGTAGATATGTTTTCATTTCTTCTGAGTATATACCTAAGAGTGTAATTCCTGGGTCACAAGGTAACTCTGTGTTTAACATTTTAATGAATCATCAAATTGTTTTCCACAGTAACTACACCATTTTACTTTGCCAAGAGCAGTGTAGAAGGGCTCCACTTTCTCCACATCCTTGCCTAATATTTTTCATCTTGTTGATTATAGTCATCCTAGTAATCCATTTTGCATATAGTATGAGTTAGGGATTCAACTTCATTCTTTTGCATGTAGATATCTGATTGTCCCAGTACTGAAGGCTATTATTTTCCCCCTTTGAATTATCTTGATACTCTTGTCAAAATCAATGACCATAAATGTGAGAGTTTATTTACAGACTCTTCATTTTGTTCCATTGATCCATATGATAGGCTGAATATTGGCCCCTCAATTATGTCTACTTCCAAGTTCCCAGAAATTATGAATATGTTACCTTATATGGCAAAAGAGACTTTGCAAATGTGGGTAAGAATCTTAAGATGGGGAGATATTCCATAATTATCCAATAGGCCCAATGAAATTATAAGAATTCCTATAACAGAGAGGCAATAAGATCATACTCAGTAGGAGATTTATTGATGGAAGTAAGAGTTTAGAGTAATGCAAGGAAGGGGCCATGGGTTGGAAATGCTGGCAGTCTCTAGAAACCAAAAAATGTGAGGAAATGGAATGTCTACTCTGTTCTTTCAGAAGAAACTAGACCTGGCAACACCTTGACTTCAGTCCACTGAAATTGATTTTGAACTTCTGACCTCCAGAAGAAGAAAATAATAAATTTGTTATTTTAAGCCACCAAATTTGTGGTGCTTTGTTACCACAGCAACAGGAAACTAATATAATCAACATGTCTAGCCTTATGCCAATACTATACTCTCTTGATTACACTAGCATTGCTGTAAGTTTTGATGTCGGAAAACATAAGTCCTCCAACTTCATTCTTCTTAAGTATTGTTTTGGCTATTCTGGCAAACCATAGTATGTTAATGGATTTATATTCTATTGTTTGTTACCATAATTTATTTGAATGATTCTTATTGTTGGATATTTGGGTTGTTTTGAAATATTTTGCTATTATAATGACTGCAATAAATATCCTCCAAGATATTTTTTGTACTTTTATAATTATCACCTTGATTTTTATGTCAAAAGGAGTACATTCTTGAAGCTTTTGGTATGGCCTCAATGATCTCCAGAACTTTATACTCCAACCAACAGTATATGAGAGTGCTCATTTTCCTACACTCTCATCAACCCTGTTATCAAATTATAGACTTAAATTTTACATTAAATTATACATTTAGATGTAAAAGATAAAGCTATAAAGTTTGTATAAAAATTTAAGAGAATATCCTTATGACCTAGAAGCAGTGAAGTACTTCTCAAATAAAACTTTAAAGACACAGACTATAAAAGCAAAAACTAATGAATTTAATAAATTCCAATTGAGAGCTTCTATTCAACAAAGTATAAGAAAAACACAGACAAAGTTAATTGACATGTGACAGATTAGGAAACATTATTTGTAATGTCTAAAACTGACAATGAATTAACATCTGGAATACTCAAGAAAAGCCTTCAAATTAACAGCCCTGGTAGAAAATTGGGCAAAGCCTGTGAGCTGACAATTTACAAAAAGAGAAACCCAAAATTCTGAAAAGCCTATCAAGGCGTATTCTAAAATGCAATAAGGGGATATCATTTAAAACAGATTGCACTTTACTTCTGTTAAACTAGCAAAACTTATAAAGAAGGATAATGCAAATAATTGACAAGAATTACAGTACAGAAATCTATATGCGCTACTGGTGGGAGTATAGATTGGTGCAGCCAATCTGGAGACAAATTGGTGGTGTCTAGACAAATCAGAGATATGAATACCCCAACATCATGGTATTATGTTCCTGTACATAAATCCCAAGTAAGTTACCACACCACTCCATAAGGGTACTTATAAGAAGGCATTATTTGTGGAAACAAGGTGTTTTAGGCAACCTGGATGTCATTAACTGGGAAAGTAGTTAGGAAAAAATTATGGTATCTGCACACCAGGCAGCAGTTAGGAGCACTAGACTGGATATGTCTAAGGCAATAAAAATATATCTTAAAATTATGGCACTGATTTTAAAACTTAAGAAAAACAATGTGATATATAATACCATCCAATTCTTATAAATTAAAATATATGCAAGCTAAACAGAGTGGAGAGTTCAGAAATAAATCACATGTACAGAGCCAATTGATTTTTGAGAAAAGTGGCAAGGTAATACTAGGATCAAAAGAAAGACTTATCAATTAATAGGTCTGGGAAAATTCCAAATCCATATAAAATTAAAAACCTCAACTATTACCTCATTTCATATACAAAAATTATTCAAGATATATGATAGTCTAAAACATAAATGCTAAAACGATAAAGCTTTTATAAACTTGATTAATGTTCTAAAAGTGGTATGTGTTGGCCCTCTCAGAGGCATGGACAATTTAAAAACATTTCAGAGAGAAAGCTATGCTTAGCACAACTTAAACACTAATGATGGAGTAATAGTTTTCTATTTCTGGGTTCTGTAAGTTAGAAGTATAAGCTGGCCCAAGTGAGAGCTCAGCTTAAGATCTCGCAAGGCTGAAGTCAAGATGTAAGCCTACTGGGCTCCTGCCTGGAGGCCCTAGAAAATAATCCACTTTTAGGCTCATTAAGGTTGTTGGCAGAATTAAATTTCCTGCTAGCTGTTAGCCAGGGGTAGCTCTGAGCTCCCATAGACCAATCTTCAGTCCTTTCACATGGCCCCCTCCATCTTCAAAGTCACAAATGCTTTACCAAATCCTTCATGTACTTTGCGTGTCTCTGACTTCTCTTTCTGCTGTCAGCTGTAGAAAGCTCTCTGCATCTAAAGAACACACCTGATTGTGTCGGCCCACAGAGATATTCTTTATATCATAACATCAACTAACTTGGAACTTTAATTATCAAAATAACACCAAAAGGATCTGATAATTAAATTGGAATTATGGCCCAGAAAATTAGGCCAGGACATGTGTGTTAACCCTAAAAAGGGTTACTGCCTGCTAAATAGGATCAGAGTCTGCTAACATACTTTACAAAATGTGCAGAATACACATAAAAACCACCTTTCATATCAAGACGCAGGAAAATCACAATTTTAATAAAGAGAGATAGTCAAGGAGAGTCAACTTTGAAATATATCAGATGTCAAAATGATCTGCAAGGATATTAAAGCAGCCATCATAAAAATGTTTCAATAATCAATTACAAATTATCTCAAAAATTAAAAAGCTGGAAACCTCAGCAAAATGTAGAAGTTGTTTTTTTAAAAGAAGAAAATGGAAATTATAAAACTGTAAAAACAACAGCCAAATTTGGAAAAATCTCTGGATGGGCTCAATATTATAGTGTAGCTAAGCAAGGATACAATCAACGAACTTAAAGAGAGTTCAGTACAAATCTACTTAAGTGTTGGGGGAAAGGCTTATGGGGTGCCTGAATAAACTGGCCATAAAAATATGGGACAATAAGTTGTGGAAAGCCACAAGAGGCCTCTGAGGAGGAAATCCTCCTAATTGCCATCATGTTTCCATGCTCAGAGTGAGACCCACACTCTTATCTGCAAACACTGTGTTCAAGGAGAAAGACACTCCTTTAAAGCATTGGAATGTGGACAAATATGCAGGCTCCTAGTTAAGCCTGCTCCCACCAGCTACTCTCTGATAAGTTAAAGATATACTGTTTGAACACAAAGAAGATTCACTTAAACCACCACTGCTATAAATTACGCATATGACACACTGCCTCCCTTTCACTGTTTCACCCTGAACATCTGCTTCTTAAATCTAAGTAATTGCACTGAATAAATAATGTTGAGACCAGAGCTCTGAGCCTTTTGCAGCCTCTATTTTACAATTGGCCCCCTGGCCCCCACTCTTTATATACTCTTAACCTGTCTCTTCTCATTCCTTCATCGCCACCAGACTTTGGGTACCCTACGGGTGGTGTTGAGGCTGATCCCAACACTTAAGAACAGAGAAAAAGATAATAAAGACTAATAAAAATGAAAGAGACTAAAGAACCTGTAAGACAATAAAATAGATGCAACATTTACATCATCAGTGTCCCAGAGGGAGAAGAAAAGGAAACTAGGGGCAAAGAAATTATGCTGAAATTTTTCATTTTTGGCAAAAGACACAAACTTAAAGATTCAAAAAGTTTAATAAGCCCCAAGTAGTATAAACACAAATAAATGCATACCAAAACACATAATAAGTATGCTTCTGAAAAGTCAAAAAAAAATCTTGAAAGCACTCAGTGGAAAATGACACATTACCTATTTGAATTTGAATGAGTATCAATTTCTGATCTGAAATCATGGAGGTCTGAGGGAAGTGGCACATTTTTCAAGTACTGAAGAAGAAAGAAGGAACTATCGACCACAAATTATATGTTCGGTGAAACCAATCTTTAGGAGTGAAAGGGAAATAAAACATTTTCAGACAAAGAATAATGAAAATAATTTGTTGCCAACAGACTTATCTTTTTTTTTTTTTTGAGACGGAGTCTCGCTTTGTCGCCCAGGCTGGAGTGCAGTGGTGCAATCTTGGCTCACTGCAAGCTCCGCCTCCCGGGTTCATGCCATTCTCCTGCCTCAGCCTCTCCGAGTAGCTGGGACTACAGGCGCCCGCCACCACGCCCGGCTAATTTTTTTGTATTTTTAGTAGAGACGGGGTTTCACTGTGGTCTCGATCTCCTGACCTCGTGATCCGCCCGCCTCGACCTCCCTTATCTTTAATGAGTGGCTTTAAAAATTCTTCAAACAGAGGCAAATAATAAAAGAAAAAATCTTGGAGCATTGGATAGGAAGATGGAACGAGCAGAGGTATAAATATAAATGGTCTAAATGCACCAATCAAAAGACAGAAATTGACAGAGACATTAAAAAAATATGACTCAGCCATATGGGTGGCACATGTCTACAGTTCCAGCTACTCAAGAGGCTGAGGCAGAGTGGTCACTTGAGCCCGGGAGTTTGAGACCAGCCTGGGTAACAAAGCAAGTCTCTACCTCCAAAATAAATAAATAAATAAATAAATAATTTTAA
The DNA here is from genome assembly GCF_006542625.1 of Nomascus leucogenys. Taxonomy (NCBI): domain Eukaryota; kingdom Metazoa; phylum Chordata; class Mammalia; order Primates; family Hylobatidae; genus Nomascus; species Nomascus leucogenys. Next base: position 125,055,779 of record NC_044406.1, read on the forward strand.
ATGAACATAAGTGGGATGAAAGTAAAAGGATAGAAATAGAAAAATATATATCATGCAATCATTAATAGCAAAACAAGCAAAACACAGAAGTAGCTATATTAATATAAAGTCAACATAAGAGCAAAGAAAATTACTAAAAACAAAGAGGGACATAACAAACATAAAAGGATCAATCTACCAGGGAATTATAATGACTCTAAATGGGTACACACTAAATAACAGCATTTCAAAATACATGAAGCTAAATCTGATAGCGCTGAAAGAATAAATAGGCAAATTCAAAAATATAGGTGGGAACTTCAACACTGCCCTCTCAGCAACTGATAGAAATACTAGACATAATATTAGCAATACGGAAGATATGAATAACACAATCAACCTACAGGATAGAATTGGTATATATACAATGCTCCCCCACCCGCCCCCCAACAGCAGAATACACTTTTTTTTCAAGAGCCACATAAGATTCACAAATACAGACCATATCCTGGGCCATAAAAGAAACTTCAACATAATGAAAAGAACTGAAATTATAGTGCGTTCTCTGACAATAATGGAATCAAACTAGAAATCAATATGAGAAAGATGAAATGAAAATATCTAAACACATGAAACTTAACTAACTTTTAAATAAGCCATGGGTTTAAAAGGAAGCCTCAAAGGAAATTAAAAAAAACATTGAACTGAATAAAAATGAGAATAGGACATGTCAATTTTGTGAAATGAAGCTAAAGCAATACTGAGAAAGAAATTTAGAGCAGTTAATGCTCACATTAGAATGACAAAAGGGAGGGAGGGAGAAAAGGGTTGAAAAACTATTGAGTACTATGTTCACTAATTGGGTGATGAGCTCAATAGAAGCCCAAACTCCAGCACTACATAATATACCAATGTAACAAACCTGCACATGTACCCCCGAACCTAAAATTTTTTTAACACTCATTGTATTTTTAAATACCTCATTAATTACTTGTGAAGAACACTGGCAAAACATACTATGAAAATGGAGAGTTATAGGACAATCAGGAAATCAGAACCAAATGAACATTGATTGGATATTTGATGGTATTTTGGAATCATTTTCAATTTTTTTACAATTTCAACTTTTATTTCAGATTCAGGGGGTACATATGCAGGTTTGTTACATGGGTATATTATGTGATACTGAGGTTTGGAATGCAAATGATCCTACCACCCAGGTAGTGAGCACAGTACCCAATAGGTGGTTTTTCAACCCTTACCCCCTTACTCACCCTCTAGTAGTTCTCATTACCTATTATTGCATATCTTTGTCCATGAGTACCCAATGTTTAGCTCCCACTTATAAGTGAGAACATGCGGTATGGTATTTGGTTTTCTTTTTCTGCATTAGTTCACTTAGAATAATGGCCTTCAGCCATATCCATGTTGTTGCAAAGAACATGATTTCATTCTTTTTATGGCTGCGTAGTATTCCATGGTGTATATATACTACATTTTCTTTATTCGATCCACTGTTGATAGACACTTAGGTTGATTTCATACCTTTGCTACTGTAAATAATGCTGCAATGTATATGCAAGTGCATGTGTCTTTTCGGTAGAAAGATTTATTTCTTTTGGATATATATCCAGTATCAGGATTGCTGGGTCAAATGGTAGTTCTGAGTTCCTTGAGAAATCTCCACACTGCTTTCCACAGTGGCTGAACCAACTTACATTCCCACCAACAGTATATAAGTGTCTCCTTTTCTCTGTAGCCTCGCCAGTATGTATTGGTTTTTGACTTTTTAATAATGGTCACTCTGACTGGTGTGAGATGGTATCTCATTGTGGGTTTGATTTGCATTTCTTTGATGATTAATGATGTTGAGCATTTTTTCATATGTTTGTCAGCTGCTAATATGTCTTCTTTTGAGAAGTGTCTGTCCATGCCTGTTGCCCACTTTTTAATAGGGTTATTTGGTTTTTGCTTGTGGAGTTGTTTCTTATAGATTCTGGATAAACCTTACTTGGATGCATAGTCTGTGAATATTTTCTCCCATTCTGTAGATTGTCTGTTTACTCTGTTGATAGTTTCCTTTTGCTGTGAAGAAGTGGATTGCTCCTGCAGGACCTTGGGAGACAGCATTAAACAGCCAAAACTAAGGACCCTCACAGAGACCATTTCACTGTCCTGCCTCCTCCACCAGAGCAGGTGCTGGTATCCACAGCTGAGAGACCTGAAGACAATTCACATCAAAGGACTCTGTGCAGACAATCCCCAGACCCAGCCCAAAGCCTGGTAGCCCTGCTGGGTAGCTAGATCCAGAAGAGAAATAACAGTCGCTACAGTTCAGCTATCAGGAAGCCACATCCCAGGCAAAAGGGGGAGAGTACTACATCAACGGAACACTCCATGGGACAAAAGAATCTGAACAGCAGCCTTGAGCCCCAGATTTTCCCTCTGACATAGCCTACCCAAATGAGAAGAAACCAGAAAAACAATTCTGGAAATATGACAAAATGAGGTTCTTTAACAACCCCAAATAATCACACTAGCTCACCAACAATGGATCCAAACCAAGAAGAAATCCCTGATTTACCTGAAAAAGAATTCAGAATGTTGACTATTAAGCTAATAAAGAAGGCACCAGAGAAATGAGAAAAAGGCACCAACAATTTAAGGAAATTAAAAAAATGACACAAGGTAGCATTCAGGTATCTTCAGTGAAATAGATAGCATAAATAAAAAACAATCACAACTTCAGGAAATAAAGAACACACTTAGAGAAATGCAAAATGTACTATAAAATCTCAGCAATAGAATTGAACAAGCAGAAGAAAGAACTTCAAAGTTCAAAGACAAGGTTTTCAAATTAACTTAATCCAACAAAGACAGAGAAAAAAGACCAAAAAAACTGAACAAAGCCTCCAAGAAGTTTGGGATTATGTTAAACAACCAAACCTAAGAATAATTGGTATTCCTGAAGAAAATAAGAGAAGTCTAAAGTTTGGAAAACGTATTTGGGAGAATAATCAAAGAGAAAATTCCCTGGCCTTGCTAGAGACCTAGACATCCAAATACAAGAAGCTCAAAAAACACCTGGGAAATTCATTGCCAAAAGGTCATTGCCTAGGCACACTGTCATCAGGTTATCTAACGTCAAGATGAAGGAAAGAATCTTAAGACCTGTGAGGCAAAAGCACCAGGTAACCTATAAAGGAAAATCTATCAGGTTAACAGCAGATTTCCCAGCAGAAACCCTACAAGCTAGAAGGGATTATGGCCCTATCTTCAGCCTCCTTAAACAAAACAATTATCAGTGAAGAGTTTTGTATCCAGCAAAACTAAGCTTCATTAATGAAGGAAAGATTTAGTCTATTTCAGACAAACAAATGCTGAGAGACTTTGCCACTACAAAGTCAGCACTACAAGACCTGCTAAAAGGAGCTCTCAATCTTGAAACAAATCCTGGAAACACACACACAAAAAAAAACAGAACTTCTTTAAAGCATAAATCTTACAGGACAAACAAAGCAAAAATACAGAAAAAAAAACAAGGTACACAGGCAACAAATAGCACAATGAATAGAATAGTACCTCATATCTCAATACAAGCATTGAATGTAAATGGCCTAAATGCTCCACTTAAAAGATACAGAATTGCAGAATGGATGAGAATTCAACAACCACATATATCCTGCCTACAAGAGACTCACCTAACACATAAGGACTCACATAAACTTAAGGTAAAGGGATGACAAAAGACATTCCAGGCAAATGGACACCAGAAACGAGCAGGAGTAGCTATTCTTATATTAGACAAAACAAACTTTAAAGGAACAGCAATTAAAAAAGAAAAAGAGAGGCATTACATAATGACAAAAGGCTTTGTCCAACATGAATATATCACAATTCTAGGCCAGGCGCGGTGGCTCATGCCTGTAATCTCAACACTTTGGGACGCTGAGGTGGGCAGATCACGAGGTCAGGAGATGGAGACCATCCTGGCTAACATGGTGAAACCCCATCTTTACTAAAAATACGAAAAATTATCTGGGCATGGTGGTGGGCACCTGTAGTCCCAGCGACTTGGGAGGCTGAGACAGGAGAATGATGTGAACCTGGGAGGCGGAGCTTGCAGTGAGCCAAGATCATGCCACTGCATTCCAGCCTGGGTGACAGTGCGAGACTCCATCTCAAAAACAAAACAAAACAACAACAACAAAAAATACATATATATATCACAATTCTAAATATATATGCACCTAACATTGGCGCTCCCAAATTTATAAAACAATTACTACTAGACCTAAGAAATGAGATAAATAGCAACACAATAATAGTGAGGTACTTCAATACTCCACTGAAAACACTAGACAGTCATCAAGACAGAAAGTCAACAAAGAAACAATGGATTTAAAGTACACCCTGGAGGGGGTGGAGCCAAGATGGCTGAATAGGAACAGCTTCAGTCTACAGCTCCCAGCATGAGTGATGCAGAAGACAGGTGATTTCTGCATTTCCAACTCAGGTACTGGGTTCATCTCACTGGGGAGTGTCGGACAGTGGGTGCAAGACAGTGGATGCAGCACATTGAGACTGAGCCAAAGCAGGGCGAGGCATCACCTCACCCAGGAAGTGCAAGGGGTAAGGGAATTCCCTTTCCTAGTGAAAGAAAGGGGTGACAGACGGCACCTGGAAAATCGGGTCACTCCCACCCTAATACTGCACTTTTCCAATGGTCTTAGCAAATGGCACACCAGGAAATTATATCCTGCACCTGGCTTAGAGGGTCCTACACCCATGGAGCCTCGCTCATTGCTAGCACAGCAGTCTGAGATCAAACTGCAAGGCAGCAGTGAGGCTGGGGGAGGGGTGCCCACCATTGCTGAGGCTTGAGTAGGTAAACAAAGTGGCCGGGAAGCTCCATCTGGGTGGAACCCACATCAAGAAGGCCTGTCTGCCTCTGTAGACTCCACCTCTGGGGACAGGGCATAGCCAAACAAAAGGCAGCAGAAACCTCTGCAGACTTAAATGTCCCTGTCTGACAGCTTTGAAGAGAGCAGTGGTTCTCCCAGCATGCAGCTTAAGATCTGAGAAGGCACAGACTGCCTCCTCAAGTGGGTCCCTGACCCACAAGTAGCCTAACTGGGAGGCACCCCCCAGTAGGGGCAGACTGACACCTCACACGATCAGGTACTCCTCTGAGACAAAACTTCCAGAGGAACGATCAGGCAGCAACATTTGCTGTTCACCAATATCTGCTGTTCTGCAGCCTCCACTGCTGATACCCAGGCAAACAGGGTCTGGAGTGGACCTCCAGCAAACTCCAACAGACCTGCAGCTGAGGGTCCTGACTGTTAGAAGGAAAACTAACAAACAGAAAGGACATCCACACCAAAACCCCATCTGTATGTCACCATCATCAAAGACCAAAGGTAGATAAAACCACAAAGATGGGGAAAAAACAGCAGAAAAACTGGAAACTCTAAAAATCACAGCGCCTCTCCTCCTCCAAAGGAATGCAGCTCCTCACCAGCAACGGAACAAAGCTGTATGGAGGACTTTGACGGGTTGAGAGAAGAAGGCTTCAGATGATCAAACTACTCCGAGCTAAAGGAGGAAGTTCGAACCAACGGCAAAGAAGTTAAAAACCTTGAAAAAAAATTAGACAAACGGCTAACTAGAATAACCAATGCAGAGAAGTCCTTAAAAGACCTGATGGAGAAGAAAACCGTGGCATGAGAACTACATGACGAATACACAAGCCTCAGTAGCTGAGTCGATCAACTGGAAGAAAGGATATCAGTGATGGAAGAAGAAATGAAGCAAGAAGAGAAGTGTAGAGAAAAAAAGAATAAAAATAAATGAACAAAGCCTCCAAGAAATATGGGACTATGTGAAAAACCCAAATCTACGTCTGATTGGTGTACCTGAAAGTGACAGGGAAAATGGAACCAAGATGGAAAACACTCTGCAGGATATTATCCACGAGAACTTCCCCAATCTAGCAAGGCAGGCCAACATTCAAATTCAGGAAATACAGAGAACGCCACAAAGATACTCCTGGAGAAGAGCAACTCCAAGACACATAATTGTCAGATTCACCAAAGTTGAAATGAAGGAAAAAATGTGAAGGGCAGCCAGAGAGAAAGGTCAGGTTACCCACAAAGGGAAGTCCAACAGACTAACAGCTGATCTCTCAGCAGAAAATCTACAAGCCAGAAGAGAGTGGGGGCCAATATTCAACATTCTTAAAGAAAAGAATTTTCAACCCAGAATTTCATATCCAGCCAAACTAAGCTTCATAAGTGAAGGAGAAATAAAATACTTTACAGGCAAGCAAATGCTGAGATTTTGTCACAACCAGGCCTGTCCTAAAAGAGCTCCTGAAGGAAGCACTAAACATGGAAAGGAACAACTGGTACCAGCCACTGCAAAAACATGCCAAATTGTAAAGATCATCGAGGCTAGGAAGAAACTGCATCAACTAACGAGCAAAATAACCAGCTAACATCATAATGACAGGATCAAATCTACACATAACAATGTTAACCTAAAATGTAAATGGGCTAAATCCTCCAATTAAAAGACACAGACTGGCAAATTGGATAAAGAGTCAAGACCCATCAGTGTGCTGTATTCAGGAAACCCATCTGACGTGCAGAGACACACATAGGCTCAAAATAAAGGGATGAAGGAAGATCTACCAAGCAAATGGAAAACAAAAAATGGGAGGGTTTGCAATCCTAGTCTCTGATAAAACAGACTTTAAACCAACAAAGATCAAAAGAGACAAAGAAGGCCATTACATAATGGTAAAGGGATCAATTCAACAAGAAGAGCTAACTATCCTAAATATATATGCACCCAATACAGGAGCACCCAGATTCATAAAGCAAGTCCTTAGAGACCTACAAAGAGGCTTAGACTCCCACACAATAATAATGGGAGACTTTAACACCCCACTGTCAACATTAGACAGATCAACGAGACAGAAAGTTAACAAGGATATCCAGGAATTGAAGTCAGCTGTACACTAAGCGGACCTAATAGACATCTACAGAATTCTCCAACCCAAATCAACAGAATATACATTCTTCTCAGCACCACACCACACCTATTCCAAAATTGACCACATAGTTGGAAGTAAAGCACTCCTCAGCAAATGTAAAAGAACAGAAATTATAACAAACTGTCTCTCAGACCACAGTGCAATCAAACTACAACTCAGGATTAAGAAACTCATTCAGAACTGCTCAACTACATGGAAACTGAACAACCTGCTCCTGAATGACTACTGGGTACATAACGAAATGAAGGCAGAAATAAAGATGTTCTTTGAAACCAACAAGAACAAAGATACAACATACCTGAATCTCTGGGGCACATTCAAAGCAGTGTGTAGAGGGAAATTTAGAGCACTAAATGCCCACAAGAGAAAGCAGGACAGTTCTAAAATGGACACCCTAACATCACAATTAAAAGAACTAGAGAAGCAACAGCAAACACATTCAAAAGCTAGCAGAAGGCAAGAAATAACTAAGATCAGAGCAGAACTGAAGGAAATAGAGACACAAAAAACCCTTCAAAAAATCAATGAATCCAGGAGCTGGTTTTTTGAAAAGATCAACAAAATTGATAGACCACTAACAAGACTAATAAAGAAGAAAAGAGAGAAGAATCAAATAGACACAATAAAAAATGATAAAGAGGATATCACCACTGATCCCACAGAAATGCAAACTACCATCAGAGAATACTATAAACACCTCCATGTAAATAAACTAGAAAACCTAGAAGAAATGGATAAATTCCTGGACACATACATCCTCCCAAGACTAAACCAGGAAGAAGTTGAATCTCTGAATAGACCAATAACAGGCTCTGAAATTGAGGCAATAATTAATAGCTTACCAACCAAAAAAAGTCCAGGACCAGATGGATTCACAGCCAAATTCTACCAGAGGTACAAGGAGCAGCTGGTACCATTCGTTCTGAAAGTATTCCAATCAACAGAAAAAGAGGGAATTCTCCCTAACTCATTTTATGAGGCCAGCATCATCCTGATACCAAAGCCTGGCAGAGAAACAACAAAAAAAGAGAATTTTAGACCAATATCCCTGATGAACATCAATGCAAAAATACTCAATAAAATACTGGCAAACCAAATCCAGCAGCACATCAAAAAGCTTATCCGCCATGATCAAGTGGGCTTCATCCCTGGGATGCGAGGCTAGTTCAACATACACAAATCAATAAACATAATCCAGCATATAAACAGAACCAAAGACAAAAACCACATGATTATCTCAATAGATGCAGAAAAGGCCTTTGACGAAATTCAACAACTTTCATGCTAAAAACTCTCAATAAATTAGGTATTGATGGGATGCATCTCAAAATCGTTAGAGCTATCTAAGACAAACCCACAGCCAATATCATACTGAATGGGCAAAAACTAGAAGCATTCCCTTTGAAAACTGGCACAAGACAGGGATGCCCTCTCTCACCACTCCTATTCAACATAGTGTTGGAAATTCTGGCCAGGGCAATCAGGCAGGAGAAAGAAATAAAGGGTATTCAATTAGGAAAAGGGGAAGTCAAATTGTCCCTGTTTGCAGATGACATGATTGTATATCTAGAAAACCCCATGGTCTCAGCCCAAAATCTCCTTAAGCTGATAGACAACTTCAGCAAAGTCTCAGGATACAAAATCAATGTGCAAAAATCACGGGCATTCTTATACACCAATAGCAGACAAACAGAGAGCCAAATCATGACTGAACTCTCATTCACAATTGCTTCAAAGAGAATAAAATACCTAGGAATCCAACTTACAAGGGATGTGAAGGACCTCTTCAAGGAGAACTACAAACCACTGCTCAATGAAATAAAAGAGGATACAAACAAATGGAAGAACATTCCATGCTCATGGGTTGGAAGAATCAATATCGTGAAAACGGCAATACTGTCCAAGGTAATTTATAGATTCAATGCCATCCCCATCAAGCTACCAATGACTTTCTTCACAGAATTGGAAAAAACTATTTTAAAGTTCATATGGAACCAAAAAAGAGCCTGCATCGCGAAGTCAATCCTAAGCCAAAAGAACAAAGCTGGAGGCATCATGCTACCTGACTTCAAACTATACTATGAGGCTACAGTAATCAAAACAGCATGGTACTGGTACCAAAACAGAGATATAGACCAATGGAACAGAACAGAGCCCTCAGAAATAATGCCGCATATCTACAACCTTCTGATCTTTGACAAACCTGACAAACACAAGAAATGGGGAAAGGATTCCCTATTTAATAAATGGTTCTGGGAAAACTGGCTAGCCATACTTAGAAAGCTGAAACTGGATCCCTTCCTTACACCTTATACCAAAATTAATTCGAGATGGATTAAAGACTTAAATGGTAGACCTAAAACCATAAAAACCCTAGAAGAAAACCTAGGCAATACCATTCAGGACATAGGCATGGGCAAGGACTTCGTGTCAAAAATACCAAAAGCAATGGCAACAAAAGCCAAAATTGACAAATGGGATCTAATTAAACTAAAGAGCTTCTGCACAGCAAAAGAAACTACCATCAGAGTGAATAGGCAACCTACAGAATGGGAGAAAAGTTTTGCAATCTACTCATCTGACAAAGGGCTAATATCCAGAATCTACAATGAACTCAAACAAATTTACAGAAAAAAACAAACAACCCCATCAACAAGTGGGCGAAGGATATGAACAGACACTTCTCAAAAGAAGACATTTATGCAGCCAAAAAATACATGAAAAAATGCTCATCATCACTCGCCATCAGAGAAATGCAAATCAAAACCACAATGAGATACCATCTCACACCAGTTAGAATGGCGATCATTAAAAAGTCAGGAAACAACAGGTGCTGGGGAGGATGTGGAGAAATAAGAACACTTTTACACTGTTGGTGGGACTGTAAACTAGTTCAACCATTGTGGAAGTCAGTGTGGCGATTCCTCAGGGATCTGGAACTAGAAATACCATCTGACCCAGCCATCCCATTATTGGGTATATACCCAAAGGATTATAAATCATGCTGCTATAAAGACACATGCACACTTATGTTTATTGCGGGTCTATTCACGATAGCAATGACTTAGAACCAACCGAAATGTCCAACAATGATAGACTGGATTAAGAAAATGTGGCATGTATACACCATGGAATACTATGCAGCCATAAAAAATGATGAGTTCATGTCCTTTGTAGGGACATGGATGAAGCTGGAAACCATCATTCTCAGCAAACTATCACAAGGACAAAAAACCAAACACCACATGTTCTCACTCATAGGTGGGAATTGAACAATGAGAACACATGGACACAGGAAAGGGAACATCACACACTGGGGCCTGTTGTGGGGTTGGGGGAGAGGAGAGGGATAGCATTAGGAGATATACCTAATGCTAAATGACGAGTTAATGGGTACAGCACTCCAATATGGCACATGTATACATATGTAACAAACCTGCATGTTGTACACATGCACCCTAAAACTTAAAGTATAATAATAAGAAAAGATCATTCTAAAATTTATACAAGCCCTTAGAACAGTTAAAAATATCTTACCAAAAGAAGAATAAAGTTGGAGGAATCACTCTACCTAATATAAAGTCTTACTACATAGCTACAGTAATTATGACAGTGTTATATTGGCAGAGGGATAAATACATCAATGGCACAAAGAATAGATAGAGAAACTGGAAGTAGACCCAAAACAATATGGTTAACTGACTTATGAAAAAATTTCAGAAGCCATTCAATCGAGGAAGGATAGGGTAGTATTTTTTTTTTTTTAACAAATTGTGCTGGATAAATTGGACATACCTATGGAAAAAAGAAAAGAAATGAAGTTTGACCTAAACATCATACTTTACACAAATATTAACTCAAAATGGAGCATGGGCATAAATCTAAAACTTCAAACTGTAGAACATTTAGAAAAAAGTAGGAAAAAAATCATCAGGATCTAGTGTTAGTGGAAGAGTTCTAAATGTGATCCATAAAACAAAAACAAATAAACTGGACTACATCAAAACTAAAAAATTCTACTCTGTGAAAGACCTAATTAAGAGGACAAAAGACAAGCTACAGGCTGGAGACAATATATTTAATCCACGTATCTATGAAAAGACTCATATCTAGAATATATAAACAACCTTAAGAATCTGACAGTAAAAAAAAAAAATCAAATAAACTAACTGGACCACTCATACATTGCTGATGGAAATGTAAAGTGGTACAGCCATTTTGGCAAACATCAGTGCTCTCTGACAAAGATACGATGGGTCCCACTGATGAACTCTGCTGTCACAATAAATGTAGCCACTATGCCTATCTCCATTCTGAAGATGTGTCGCTTCCTGTTTCAGACTCAAATCAGCCACAGTGGCAGAAGCCCACGAAATCAGAGGGGAAATTTAATAATGACCACTGCCCATTCTCTTCACTTGTCCCAAGAGGCCATTGGAAATAGTCCAAAGACCCATGGAGGGAGATGGACATTATTTCCCAGAAGTAAATACAGCTCAGCTTGTACTTTGGTACAACTAATCGACCTTACCACTTTCACAATCTGCTAGCAAAGGTTATGCAGCGCGTGAACATGATCATGGCAGAATCACCAGGCCTCATCACCATCTGCCTTTTAGGATATCTACTCAGTGCTGAATGTACAGGTTTGTTTCCTTTTTTAAAATACATTGAGTATGCTTGCCTTTTAGATATAGAAATATCTGATGCTGTCTTCTTCACTAAATTTTGATTACATAATTTGACAGCAATATTGAAGAGTCTAGCAGCCAGCATGCAGGTTGGTAAGTACTGGTTCTTTATTAGCTAGGTTTTCTTCTTCTTCATTTTTAAAACGAAATAGATCGACAATGCTTATGATGCATTTATGTTTAATAAACACTGTTCAGTTTATGATTTGGCCATGTAATTCCTGTTAGAAAACATTCATCTCCTTGGTTTAAAAAAATTAAAAGTGGGAAAGCAAGGAAATAGCAGAATATAGTGAAAAAAATTAACCACATTATTTTTGTTTGGACTTACCACTTTGAAATCAAGATGGGAAACAAAAGCACAAACAATGGCCTTATTTACACAAAAAGTCTGATTTTAAGATATATGACATTTCAAGGTTTTAGAAGTATGTAATGAGGTATGTCTCTAAGTTTTTAAATTATATATCTTCAATTTAAAGTTTTAGTTAAAACATAAAAATTAACCTTTCATTAGCAAGCTGTTAGTTACCACCAAAGCTTTTCATGGATTAGGAAAAAATCATTTTGTCTCTATGTCAAACATCTTGGAGTTGATATTTGGGGAAACACAATACTCGGTTGAGTTCCCTAGGGGAGAAAAGCAAGCTTAAGAATTGACATAAAGAGTAGGAAGTTAGCTAATGCAACATATATCACTTTGTTTTTTCACAACTACAGTGACTTTATATATTTCCCAGAGGAAGGCATACAGGGAAGAAATTATCCCATTTGGACAAACAGCATGTTCTCACAGGAAGCATTTATCACACTTACTTGTCAACCTTCTAGAATCAAATCTAGTAGCTGACAGTACCAGGATCAGGGGTGCCAACCCTAAGCACCCCCAGAAAGCTGACTGGCCCTGTGGTTCCCACTCCAGACATGATGTCAGCTGTGAAATCAGACTGAAATGCTGAAATAATGATAAAAAAAATACAGAGGTTAAACTAGCAAAGTGAGTAAAGTCAAGGGATAAAGAAAATTTGTTGGAAAACTCACAAAGCAGGACCTAAAGCAAGGCCATTAGACATATCTCATTAGTGTGACATCTGGGAGGACAAAGGATCCAAACCCTTTCTTCTATATAAGTGGTGAGATGATGAAGGTTGTAAGAGGGCTTCTGCCCCTTTGAAGACTTCAGATGCTGGGGAAAGGATAGATAAGAATAAAGATGAACCAGGGTTTTGGAGCCTGGGAAATAATGACTAGCAATAAACCTCAAGGGAAGTTAAATATATGATCCCCAGATAACACTAAGGAGAAAAGCAATGTGATTCTGCAGCCATTGTAGCCAGAGATAATAAGCTCTTGAGGAAGGGGCCAGGGGAATTTTTCTAAGGATGGACAGTATTAATGCAGCACTCTCTTCTGCTATTAAACTCTCATTTGCTTCTAAAAGGAGTTTCTGTGAGTGATTTGCTGAGATGTTGCATTTTCATGGCTGCTGCCTTTAGGTATTTTTGCAACAGTTTGGAATTTTGAAATTAAAACAGTTCTGTAAAACCAGTTTAGTTTTGTAAAGTGTATGCATCAAAGATGTCCTTCATTCATTCAGACATTACTGAGTTACAACTATGGTGCCAGGTACTGTGTCAGGGTACTAGGGGTATGAGGATAAACCAGACTCCCTCTTTGATCTAAAGCACCATGAGGCCAGGTGAGAGGTTTCAATATAATGTGATAAAATGTGCACCAGGTACTAAGGGATCATAGAGAAAGGAACACATTAAATGGGGAAACAATTGATAGAGAGATAATATTTTCATCTGGGTCTTAAAAGATGAGTAGGCATTCTCTCTCTTTAAATGTCTGATATAAGGGCATTTTATGCAAAGAGGATCACTCATGTGCAAAGACTCAGATTTGCAAGAACGTGAGGTCTTTCAGGAGTTTTGTATGGTTCCATATGGACTATGACAAGTGAGGCAGGTAAACGAGGCAGAGCTGGACATTAGATAATGAAGTCATTAACCTAAGGAGATTGGACAATAAAATGCAATATGGAGGTGTCAAAGTATAAACATAAGGAGTACCACTGATGGCTGATTTAGGATGCCTAGTCTGGCAACACTCTACTGAAATGATAGTGGGGGAGGGGGCCATAGCAAGACTAGGAGAGAGCAGTCTTGAGACTATTGCAATTATCTACGGGAGACATAAAGGCTAGAACCCGAACAGTAGCAGTACAAAAAAAGAGGGGAGTTCAAACGATATTAAGCAAGTAGAAGTGGTATGACTTAACCATCTGGGTATGGGAGGGGGAATGGCTAGAGTCTTGGGGACTTTGTGTTTGATGTGATTATGGGCCACAGCATAATGTCTAAGAGAACTGGCTCTTTAGTCTGACTGCCAGAGTCTGAATCCTGGGTCTGATGTTTTAGTATGTTAGCTTGGGCAAAGCCCTTAGCCTCTATGAATCTGTTTTCCTCATTCATAAAAATAAGATGACAGTGCCTATCTCGTGGGACTTTTGTGAGGATGAAGTGAGATAATGGATGCAAAGTTACTGAGCACAGTGTCCAACAGAGCAGAAGCATTACATATACATCAGCTATTACTGGCTACATTATGATATACAGTTAGGGAGTTGGAAAGATAATCTGAAATTCAGGAGACATATCTGACTATAGATGAGTATTTGGAACTCATTGTTCTGTAAACGGTAGTTACAGCCACGTGTGTGAGCATCTAGAGGGTGAGCATGGATATTGTGATGCCTAGTACAGTGCCTGGTAGTAGTGGTTGTATGCTCAGTAAATTTTGTTGACAGGGTCAGGGCCAGACTAGACTGGGGTAAGCAAGGCCTGTAGGGCATAAATATACTTGTACGCCCTGAGAAGTGAGGACCTCTTAAATATTGTGCCCTACATGCCTTGTTTGGTTCACTCTTGTCCCAGCCCTGGCAATCATATATAAAGTGAAAAAGGAAAAAGCTGAGGCTGGAGCCTGGGAGAACCCTGGACATTTAAGGGCCATGGAGACGAACAGGAGTTAATCAATTCAAGTGCTGGATGGATAACAGGAGTTAGAGCAAAGAGGGGAACCAGAATAGAGTGATTATTATAAAAAGAGTTTCCTAAAAAGGGAGAGATCAACAATTAGAAATTATTTAGAGCAGCCAGTAAATACATAAACTCAAAATTATTCTTTAGGTCATTCCTGATCGTGACAATAGTCATTTCATTATATAAATATGATTAAGGAAGGAAAAGAGCTACATGAAAGTTATTAAAGAGCTAAAGATAATTGAGAAATTTAAAACAGAAGAAAGTAGGGCCAACATGAAAGGAGTAGGGAGAAAAAGAGATAACCAGCATATTGTCTCACTGATCCTGCCAACACCTGTGAGGTAGATATTCTTATTATACTACTGTTAAACCTATTTTACATTTGACAAAGTTAAGGTTCAGAGCTTATGTGACTTGTCCAAGGTCACAGGTCTAGAGGAGGCAGATACTTGATTCAAACCTATTTCTGTCTGATCTGATTCTAAAGTCTGTTTTTTCACTCAACCACACTGTACAGTCAGCTCTCCCTGTGAGTTCCATAGCCACAGATTCAACTAACTGCAGATCAAAAATATTCCAGAAAAAAATGGATAGTTGCATCTCTACTGAACAAGTACAGACTTTTTTTTATCTTTCATTATTCCCTAAACAATACAGCATAACAACTATTTACATAGCATTTACATTGTATTAGCTATTACGAGAAACCTAGAGATGGTTTAAAGTATAAAGGAGGATGTGTTTAGGTTATATGCAAATAGTAAGCCATTTTTATATCGGAGACTTGAGCATCCACAGATCTTGATATTTGCAGGGGGTCTTGCCAACAATTTTCCATGGATACTGAGGAACAACTGTAAATGGATGCAGGTATGGATGCTGTTTAGGAGTGTCCAGGGCCAAGTAAATGAGTTGCTGAGCAGAGAGGTGGGTGGAGGCTGTGAGGCATCAATATGTGGTGGCATCCATCTGCATTTTGGTGATTTTTTTCCTTCACAGTCCTCAGCTGTCTGGGAAGAGAAGGATGAAGGCAGATGGCTGCTCTGATTTAGGGACTAGGATTGCAGGATAGGCACAGCATTGCAAAGGAGTGAAGGAAATTGAGAAATTTGGCAAATGAAGAGTTGAAGAGAGGCCTGAAATGGTGGCTCACACCTATAATCCCAGCACTTTGAGAGGCCCAGGCAGGCAGATCACTTGAGGTCAGGAGTTTGACACCAGCCTGGCCAACAAGGTGAAATGGTGAAACCCCGGCTTTACTAAAAATACAAAAATTAGCTGGGCATGGTGGCGGGCACCTGTAATCCCAGCTGCTGGGGAGGCTGAGGCAGGAGAATAGCTTGAACCTGGGAGATGGAGGTTGCAGTGAGCTGAGATCGCACCACTGCACTCCAGCCTGGGGGACAGAGCAAGACTGTCAAAAAAAAAAAAAAAAAAAGAATTGAAGAGAAAAAGTCTAGGCTAAATTCAAAGAAAAAAAGTGAGCCCAAAAGGAACTTGCAGAGCAAGGGAAAAGCAGGGATGTCAAGGGACTAGAACACTCCATAAAGTGAACAGCTGCCATGACAATAAGGGAAGAAAGTTGAGTTCATCTCCGTTCCTTTCCTTTCCTGTTTACTTTCCTTTCTCTTCCTTTTTGGAGTTAATCAGGAAGTAGTCCCAAATACCCTAGAAAGTTCATCTTATAAGCCCTTGGTCCTCTTGAGATGGTATCAGATATATTGCTAGACCCTTGAAGAAAGGAACAACTCCAGGCAACTTCTTGAGTCCCTGTTATTAATTTTATACATACGCACACATATATGTATATACATGAAAACACACAAACACATGTGTGTGTATACAGGCATGCATTCCTTAACAATGGGGATATATTCTGAGAAATGTGTCATTAAGCAATTTCATCATTGTGCGAACATAATAGAGTGTACTTACCTAAACCTAAAAGGTATGGCTTACTACATACCTAGGTTGTATTGATGTGGCCTATTGCTCCTAGGCTCCTGGGCTGCAAATCTGTACAGCATGTGACTGTACTGAACACTGTAGGCAATGGTAACAGTGGTATTTGTGTATCTAAACATAGAAAAGGTACAGTGAAAATACAGTATTATAACCTTATGGGACCACTGTCGTATAATATGGTCCATCATTGACCAAAATGTCATTGTGCAACGAATGATTATCTCATATATATATATGATATGATATATATGATATATATGTGTGTGTATATATATACACACATATACATATATACGCATATATATACACATATATATGTATATACATATATATACACACACACATAGAGAGAGAGAGAGAGGAGAGGAGAGGAAGGAGGGAGGGAAGGAGAAAGATAATTCAGATAGAGACATCAATCCTCCAGAGTTCAGGAGTGTCTCTACAGACTAGGTAGATGTAGCTTAAAAAAACCATAGCCTCAATTCTAGGGAGATGCTTAAATCACTGCAATTCTTATAACACTTGCCAACCAAAGATGCTGTTGATCTGAAATTGCTTTTTTAAATTAATGCAGTGATTTTTCTTTAACATCTAGTGACAGACACTGGGGTCACATTGCAGCTGGACCATAATTAGGCTTCTGTTCTTCAGGAGACATTTGTTCAAAGTCATTTGGGCAACCATATTCTGAAAACAGCCCAGCCAGGGTGATGGATCACCTTGCAAAGATCCGCAATGAGCTATTTTCAAGTGATGACAAAGTGTGAAGTTAACTGCTCATTTGAGAACTTTCTTTTTCATCCAAAGTAAATTCAAATATGATTAGAAATCTGACCTTTTATTACTGGAACTCTCCTGACTAAAAGTAAAATTGAATTTTAATTCCTAAATCTCCATGTGTATAGAGTACTGTGGGAACATCACAGATATTGGCTCCATGCCCTAAAGAGAAATTGGCTTTTGGATTATTTGGATTAAAAACAAAGACTTTCTTAAGAGATGTAAAATTTTCATGATGTTTTCTTTTTTGCTAAAACTAAAGAATTATTCTTTTACATTTCAGTTTTTCTTGATCACGAAAATGCCAACAAAATTTTGAATCGGCCAAAGAGGTATAATTCAGGTAAATTGGAAGAGTTTGTTCAAGGGAATCTTGAGAGAGAATGTATGGAAGAAAAGTGTAGTTTTGAAGAAGCACGAGAAGTTTTTGAAAACACTGAAAGAACAGTGAGTATTTCTACATAATACCCTTCAGATGCAGAGCATAGAATAGAAAATCTTTAAAAAGACACTTCTCTTTAAAATTTTAAAGCATCCATATATATTTATGTATTTTAAATGTTATAAAAGACAGGAAATCAATATCAAAACACTTTAAATATTACCATTAATTTGTCTTCTTTTATTCTTTATAGACTGAATTTTGGAAGCAGTATGTTGGTAAGCAATTCATTTTATCCTCTAGCTAATATATGAAACATTTGACAATTATGTGGGTTTTTTCTCTGCATAAATAGATAATATATTAAACTTTATCAAAAGGACTCAGAAAGATCAGTCCAACCCTCTAACCCATATTGAATGGTGATATACTACAGGGTTATGCCAGTGTGGAAACTATTGCTGGTAGTATCCCTAGGGCTTCACAAAGAACATTGTTCCACTCCAGGAAGGTGGAAAGAAGAAACTGAAATGACTGTGTCTTAGGACCTAATGACAGTTTGCATTCCTCAGTAAAATCAGAGAATGCTGATTGACTTAAATGTTTATAGCTTCAAAGTCCTCCTCATTATCATGGCCCACAAGCCCTTCCATGATTGTCCTTCCCCACCCTCCCCATTACCCTTCTTGCCTCCTCTGCTACTTCTCTCCTCGCACACTGGGCTCCAGCCACCCTGGCCTTCCTGTCACTTCTTGCACACTCCAGGAATGCTCCCACTTTAGAGGATTTATCTGGCTGTTTCTCTTATTTGGCTGTTCCCAACTTCCTGTGGACTGGCTCCCTCACCTCCTTCAGGTCTTTGCCCAAATGTTACCATCTTAATGAGGCCTACCTTCACCATCTATTAATACTTCAACCTGCCCCAGTAGCCTTACCACTCTAGACACCTGTACAGGTACAGAACCCCACTCTACTTTTTAACAGAGCTTTTCATCATCTAATGTATCATATAATTTCTTACTCATACTATTTATCATTTATTTTTTCCTACTCCACTAAAATGCAAGTTTCATGTTGGCAGGGATATTCAACTGTTTTGTTTATTGATATATTCCTAGCACCTAGAACAGTATCTGGAAAAGAGGTACTCAGTAAATATTTATCAAATGAATTGACCAAAAGAAGGAAAACTCAAAACTTTAATGACAACTAACTTTAAAGCTACAATAACTTAAAATTCAGCAGTAGGATTTTAAGGGAGGATAAGCTTCAAAGATTGACTTACCTAAGACTATCTGCATAAATAAAAAGAAATTAATCCAGACAACAAATTCACCAACTTCCATCAATTGGAAATCCAATTCTATTTTCTACAGTTCATGTTCTGGAGACACTACTTGACACTCTTTTATTCTCATAACTCATAACTCCTCCACTTTTGTTTTTAAATCATGAGAGAAAATGAGTTGACTCTGTTATATTGTTTTATCTACCTTTCCTTGATCTTAGAAATGAATACTACCATGCCAGCTTCTACTGAGGTGCCCCCTAAAGTTAGTCCAAATAGGTCTTTGTAATCTCCATTCCTGCAGAATTTAAAACTTTGAATCACAAGAGTTATTTCTAAAAGTAAATCCATGCCTATTTTCCCCACCAAAAAATTCCTGACTATTAAACTCCTACAACCGCTTCATTGCTCACTCCTCACCCCCAGGATCATATTTTAAAGTTGGGCCCTTGCCTTTTGGGTCACAGAGGTATACTGTTTGCTGTACCACAGGTATAGCTATCTGGAAACATGGAGGGCATTATTCTGTTACTACTGCTTCGTCAACCAAAAAATAAAACAACAAAAACAAGAACAAACAAGAAACAAACTCCCTGCGTCTTTTCACTTGCAGTTGAGATTCCTAACCACTACAAAATTAGCCCATGTTTCTTCTTGCACATAGTAGAAACCCAAGCTTCTCACTGCTGTGCTATTCTGTACCATCAACTCATCACATAAAGAGCCTGGTTGAAGAAGAATGATTGTCCAACCACATTACTAGCATCTGTCAAGACTTTCCAGTTTACAAAAGTCCTATCACATTTAACCCTCACACCATCCTTGTGACCGAAGCATTATTAACTCCATTTTACAGGAGAGTAAATTGAAGCTTAGGGAAGTTAAAAGAACTGCCAAAGGTCTCCCAGTTGGAGAGTCATGAAGCCCAGAAGAGAAGCCAAATTCTCTACTGCTCAACCCCTTGCTTTCACTGTTACACTTCATGGCCTTCAAATCTAAATGCAGTTATTCATTAAACAGGAACCTGGTAGTCTTAAACAGGAATCTCTCACTTGGTAAGGTCTTGTATCTTGTTGTATTTGACCCCAGCTGTCTATGGCTTTGCCTGAACCCAAAGTACACACAACCAAGAAACCAAAGGAGAACCAAATGTGGGATAAAATGACACTCATTTTAACGACATGTCTCAGCAAATGAGTTCCTGTGTAGCTGGCTGAAAGCCCAGACCCTTTCAGTAAAACATCCTGAATAATTCACATTTGTTGGTCTATAATATAAAGGGCAAATGTAGCTCATTTTTAGACCAGTTCTGAACATCAATAATAATAAACCAGAGATAACAGATTTTGTTTTCATAGAATTGGAACAAATTAGAGTATCTGTGCAAAAGCATATCAGATCTAGGAGCAGAGGGGACAAAGTCTAATTTTTAAATAAGCAAATTTTCCAGGGAGGGACTATTTATGATAAAGGGATATTAGTCTCTTAGTCAACGGAACCTGGATACATGCTTCTGACAGAGAAGAGGGAGAACAGGCAGGAATCTACACACCAGATGTCAAGGAGATTTGCTTTAAAATATGACTGATAATTAGAAATTTCTCAGTTTCCCCCTTTTCCCTCATTCTTTGATTCTTATTGTTATCTTTGTCTCTTACTCCTTTGTTTCTCATATATTGAGTCTTACATATCAAGCTCCCATTTTTTTCTTCAGGGGTATTTTTCTAGTTCAAAGTGCCTACCATCTCCCTTCTGGTTCTATTCGTCCTTCTCTCCCGAAGCTCCTTTAGAAGTGTGGATTAAGGCAGAGCACTAAGAAACCAGACTTAAAGGTTCCGTTCTCATTCTGACTTTTCTCCTTTCACCTATTCCTTCCTCCTGTTTTCTTACCATCATTGTCTTCAAAGGCTTTCAAGTACACGGTAAAAGCAGAAACTTCAAGAAAGGCAGAATGGAAACATAACCAATGCATACATAAATAAAGCACACTGTAGAATCTTTTTAAATTCTGTATGATATATCGAATGCTGTCTCTCACATTACCTAGACCATTTGAAACCGAATTTGTAAAACATAGACTATCTTTAAGTGGTAACAGATGCTTCTGACATGCTTTTATTGTCTTGAACCATTACTGCATATGATACATCAAAGTTAAGTGACAATACAAGAAAGCAGATTCATTTGCTCCCTGCCTAGGCCGTCAGTTCCTAAAGTGGAAACACCATATAATCTAGCTCAGTTTGCTCTACAAGACCTGAAGTAGAGCCTTGTGTGACATAGAGATAATATTTGTTGAAGCAATTAAATTTGACTTGGAATTAACTCTGCCATCATTCTATAAGGAAGGATTGAAAATCCTTCTCACCCTGTGTTGATATAGTACATTTCTATACAAAAACGTCCTTCTCCCTCTTCCCTTGGATTGCATAAACTATGTACATGCCTTCCTCAGGGCACTTTTCTAGGACAGTGTCAGCCTAAGGATCTTTGTCTGGGTGGCTTTTAGAAACTCAGGAAGACAGGAGCATCATATGCCTATAGGCAGCTGGCTTCCAGGTCAGTAGTTTTACTCTGACCCTAAAATCAGACTCCCATCCCAATGAGTATCTATAGGGGAGGCCTGGGCATTCTAAGCAGTTTATGTGCCAATTCAATTTCTTAACCTATCTCAAAGATGGAGATCAGTGTGAGTCCAATCCATGCTTAAATGGCGGCAGTTGCAAGGATGACATTAATTCCTACGAATGTTGGTGTCCATTTGGATTTGAAGGAAAGAACTGTGAATTAGGTAAGTAACAATTTTTGGATACTCGTAGTTCAAAGTTTCCCTCTGAAACAAGTTGAAACTGGAAAATGCAATATTGGTGTATCATAATTTTTCTTAAAAACATACTTTTGACACTTATAAACATTTCCTTTGTAGTTATAGTTTTCAGGATATGAGTTCAAGAAGCTACATTAAAATCAATAACAATATTTGGTAACTAATATTAAGTAATAATGATGTTCCACTCACTTATTAATCTTTAATACAACCATATGTGGTTCATACTATCATTATGCCCATTCTATGCAGATGAGAAAACTGCAAGTCCAACAGCCAAAAATTACAGAGGCATAAATGGTTTAGACAGGACTTAAACTTCAGTGTGACCGAAACCCATGCTTCTAACTACTATATTCAAAACTTGGAGAAAACTGCCCAGAAAATTGAAATCATGACTAAATTGCTATCAACATAGGTAGTGAAAGTCAATTAAGTACAGAACTGGAGTATGACTGGCCAATTATCCCATATAATGGGAATTCCCCACATGTACAAACCACTGCATATGCTAAATTTGTTGACAAAATTCAAAGCTCATTCCTGAATTTGACTATATTGATTCCATCAAAAATGTTACATAGTAACCTTAGAATCCTTGTGTACCTTTTCTTCTCAAAGCCTAGATTATTTCTTTTTCCAAAGTTTCAGTAATTGGAGCAGTAAACCCCAGTGTCCTTTACCTACTTGTTTATTACCTCCAGATTCAATATTACCAGTACTGTGATTGAGAAATGCACACAGTGCTAATGAGGAATTCACTTTCTACTCTGACACTCCAGAAGAATAGAGATGCAATATTAAGGAAGAATTTAACACCACAGGCTACATGACTAAGGATAAAGAGTAGAAAATTAGCAGGACTCTATTAAGGCATTGTAGTAATCCACCTGACAGATGAAAAAGGCATGAAATGAAATGAAATGTAGCAGCTACACTTGTCCTATTGAGAAAGGAAAAAAGTCACCTGTAATGTTGTTCAGAAATCCTTTCAGTACTAAAAAGAAATTCATTGACCATCTTCCTTTAGGCTCAAAAATTTCTTAGAAGGTAAAAAAAGGAAAAGGTGACAGAGCAAAGACATTTGAAAAGAAAGAAAAGAGTGAACGAACTTGCACACCTGGCTTGGACTCCCATTCCCTTGGGTTTCCATTGTGGGGACAAACTAATGCCTGGGTTACCTTTCTTGAGAATGTGTTAACTGATTCAACATCTCTGAAGTGCTACTTTCATCTGAAAGGTTATAATTTGAAATTCAGATTTACTTGGATAAATTTGATCTTGCTATTATGGAAACCTCTAGAAATCCTTGGAATAGTTACTCATTATCAGCTTAAATAATATAGCTGTTGGAGCTGAGGGAATGAGTAACTCAATTAGTCTCAGTTACAACTGAAGGGCACATCGTTGTAAACTATAATTGAAAACATAAATATCTTTACCTAGTTTAAAAATAAAGATGCTTTAAAAGGAGGAAGGGAATAGCCCTGAGGAATGTAAATATAAGCACAAAACTTCTACAACAGAGCTTACTACGTGTGTGGCTATGTTCCACACAGTAAAAATGCTAAGTCTACAACTGACACAACTTG
Source organism: Nomascus leucogenys (assembly GCF_006542625.1). Taxonomy (NCBI): domain Eukaryota; kingdom Metazoa; phylum Chordata; class Mammalia; order Primates; family Hylobatidae; genus Nomascus; species Nomascus leucogenys. The sequence continues at coordinate 125,079,393 of NC_044406.1, forward strand.
GATACTCTCATGTTCCCACATTTTGGTTTGGTCAGGGCTGTGCAGTTGTACTGCAGCCACCACCACTCCTGACCTCTACGGTATATTGATCTGACCCACCAAATCAAGGTTTAGAAAAATATTTTCAGCCCAGTTAGCTCACAAACAAAATGAGAATTCCCATAAATTGCTCTTTATCTCAGACAATAGAGGAAAGCTACAGCAAAAGCATAAACAAATTACCATTTAAGTTTGTTGCTTCAAATTAAAGACTAATTTCAACAGCTACTAGAGAGCACAGTTTATGGGGCATCTCGGCCCCAAGTCTTTTGTCTTATAAGGTCTTGAAAAAAAGAAAGGGGATTTTCATCAATAAGAGTTTTTTGTTATCTTTTTCCCTTGTTCATCAGGCCCTTCACTGCGAGAGAGAGAGAGGTATAAACATTCAGGGCATGCATTCTAGTTAAAGAATATTAATTGGCTATTGGGTCCCTTTGGTTAGAATAAAGACCTCTGTATGATGTCCCTAGCTGTACATCAAATCCAAATATCTCTCAGATAAATGAAGGTCTGTAAGAATTTGGTCATTCCTGTCTCTTCTAAAGAGTAATAGAGGCATTTTCCCACAGTAAAGTAGAATGGAAAGAAAAAAAATCACAAGCATATAAACACCTTTTTCAATTTTTCCAGCATGTCACAGACACTACTGTCTTATTTACTACATATTTCCGAGGAGTAAAAAAAGGAAGTATGTTGAGTTTAGCTGAAGCACAGCATATTTTGTGGTAAACTTGTCAAATAAAACATCTTTTGTCCAAGCTTTGGTTGTCACACAAGTGGATATATCAGGAAATATAAACGTAGAATAAAATAAAGCAGAACATACTAACATTTGTAGTAGGCATGAAGGGAATTAGAAAGTGTTGTGTTAACATGGAGGGAGAAAAACAGATGCTTTGAGATGTTCTTCAACAGATATTCTAGGTACTGAGACCCCCTTCAGGACCAGAGAGAGCCCATATCCACCACAGTACCTGACATGTAAATGCTCAGTAATTGATAAATGAGTCCCATTCTAACTGGTCCTTAGCCCTGCTCTATGGAACTCTCCCCTGGAATTCCTTGTGCCATTATTTTATTTCTGGAATCTTCAGCCTTTTAGCTGAGGGCAAAAGATTGCTGATTAGGAAGCAATATTTGCCACCTCCTGCGCAAAACAAGCCAAAGATCAACAGCAGCAGCAACATACTGGGCCCTAAAGGGCAATGACAAATGTGGAGAATGATACAGAGGTCTGGTTACTTCTTAGCCAATGACACAGAATCACAATTGAGAAAACACAGAGTTTATTCATTCCCATTGTGCATGCCCTGGACAAACCAAGCTGCACCTTTCGTAATTTATCACAATCTCATATTGACGGAACACTTTCTACAGGTAATGTTTGATTTGGCTGAACACTTTAGCATTGCTTCGTAGCAACAAAATGATAGCTAGTAACAAAAAAAGATCCAGGGATATTACCACTGTTAGTGAGGAGAAAGGCCTTTAAATTAATTAATTAATTAATTAATTAATAGGACCAAATGCCATCTTTTTGGATCATGCCCTTAGTGGATTATTGGTAGCAAAGGTTAAAGCTCAAGCTGGTTCCTTCGTCCCCCTGGCAACAGTTGGTTTGCCTCCCTTTATTTCCTGAAGTATCAGTAAGGACTAAGAGCTAATTATTACATTTGGCTATGCTAGCATATGTAAAATAGAGTTTAAAAGTTTAAATTTGTCACTCAAAAATTCATATTCTCCAAAACCATACAGTCACTCTGTTACCCTGTGTTCCCCCCAGAAAAAAAGTCACAAGCTTATTTATTAACGTGTGCAATCCCAGGGGGCAAGAGAAAGGAACAGAAGAGTGAGGCAGAAAGGAAAAGAAAGCCAGTAAGAGGATGAATTATCAAACTACTCATTTCTAATAGCAACTGATTGCTTAACTTCCTGGGACTGTCTCCAATAAGTCAAATTGGCCTCAGGTTAGTCCACCTGAATGGGAAGAAGAGGTGAAAGAATTTGTCTGTCAGTATCTGTCTCTCATTGGTTAGAAGTCAGACACTTCTCAAAAGAAGACATTTATGCAGCCAAAAGACACATGAAAAAATGCTCATCATCACTGGCCATCAGAGAAATGCAAATCAAAACCACAGTGAGATACCATCTCACACCAGTTAGAATGGCCATCATTAAAAAGTCAGGAAACAACAGCTGCTGGAGAGGATGTGGAGAAATAGGAACACTTTTACACTGTTGGTGGGACTGTAAACTAGTTCAACCACTGTGGAAGTCAGTGTGGCGATTCCTCAGGGATCTAGAAATAGAAATACCATTTGACCCAGCCATCCCATTACTGGGTATATACCCAAAGGATTATAAATCATGCTGCTATAAAGACACATGCACACGTAGGTTTATTGCGGCACTATTCACAATAGCAAGGACTTGGAACCAACCCAAATGTCCAACAACGATAGACTGGATTAAGAAAATGTGGCATGTATACACCATGGAATACTATGCAGCCATAAAAAATGATGAGTTCATGTCCTTTGTAGGGACATGGATGAAACTGGAAAACATCATTCTCAGTAAACTATCCCAAGGACAAAAAACCAAACACCGCATGTTCTCACTCATAGGTGGGAATTGAACAATGAGAACTCATGGACACAGGAAGGGGAACATCACACTCCAGGGACTGTTGTGGGGTGGGGGATGGGGGAGGGACAGCATTAGGAGATATACCTAATGCTAAATGACGAGTTAATGGGCGCAGCAAAACAACGTGGCACATGGATACATATGTAACAAACCTGCACATTGTGCACATGTACCCTAAAACCTAAAGTATAATAATAATAATAAAAAAAAGTTCAACTTATGGGGAATTAACTCCCTCACATTTCCTAGTTGGATATGCTTGGGTACCCAGAGGGTCATATGGCATCCATGCCTCAGCATTAACAGGGAAGCTTCAAGTCAAAAGACACATAGTGCGGCTATGAGCCCAGGCAATTCAAGGATACACCCATAGGAGGCTGGTTGACATCCACCCAGAGCTAATCACCACCATGCTGGAAAAAGACACAGGTGAAGCTGAGAAGAATGAAGGTGGTGCATAGGAGGTATCTAATACAGTCACTCATTTTCAAACTTTCCATGTTATGATTGCACTGACCACTGAGGATTTCTATTGAAAGTTTTACTGTTGTCGAACATGTACATAAGGGGAAAGGTGTCTTACATTGTTTATGTTCCTGTGCTGCTCTAGAAACAGAAATAGGTTCAAGAGCAGAGCCCGTTTTTCTTAATTCAGCAGGTCTAAGCTAACAAGTCCTGAAACTTGCTACTTCCTGTTATTGGTATTGCATAGGAGAAACAAAGGGAAAGCACAGTAGTTAGAAAATACAAAACAAGATGGCAGGAATAAGCCAAATATATCAGGAAACACAATTATTGTGAACTTGGGTTAAACTAATCTATTAATAATGACAACTTTCAGCTTGGAGTTAAAAATTTAATTGTATACTGTTAACAAAAGTGATACCTAAAATAAAATTACACTGGGAGGCCAAAATGAAGGGATGTGAAAAGAACTATCAGGTAAAAACTAACAAAAAGAAACTAGCAAAGCAATCTTAATATCAGACAAAATAGAATCCAAGAGGAAAATCATTTCAAAAGAGATATTTTTATTAATAAGGGGAATTGCATAGGAGAGTAAAGAAAATGTGGGCCACTGGAATGCTTAGCACTAATGACATATTGGTCTTTCGTCTTCAGTTACCTTACAAGACCCTATTTTATTCTCTTATGTTTGATATGTAACCACCTCAGCCAGCTTCAAGTTGCTTTTCGGCCCTAATGGACTTCCTAGCACTATAATTTCTTTTTTTAAAATGTTTTATTTTAGGTTTAGGGGTACATGTGAAGGTTTGTTACATAGATAAACATGTGTCACAGGGGTTTGTTGTACATATTATTACATGATGCAGATATTAAGCTCAGTACCAAATAGTGATCTTTTCTGCTCCTCTGCCTCATCCCACCCTCCCAAGTAGACTCCAGTATCTGTTGTTTCCTTCTTTGTGTTTATAAGTTCTTATCACTTAGCTCCCACTTACAAGTGAGAACATGCAGTATTTGATTTTTGTTCCTATGCTAGTTTGCTAAGGATGATAGCCTCCAGCTCCATTCATATTCCCACAAAAGACAGAATCTCATTCTTTTCTATGGCTGCATAATATTCCATGGTATATATGAACCACATTTTCTTTATACAGTCTGTCATTGATGGGCGTTTAGGTTGATTCCATGTCTGCTATTCTAACACTGTAATTTCTAAAGACTTCCAGATTCTACTTTTACAGGTAACCTGTTGAACAGTCTAGCTCTGGAAGCCAAGCAATTTCTAGAATAACTAAGCAATAGAAATTACACTTCAATGCAGAAAGGCAGTATCTACATGAGATTATGGAATTGCTGTTGCTTTTTGTGTTCACTGAAAAAAATAAATAAAACTGTAACTTTCAGAAAAAATGATGGTACATATAGAAAACCCAAAGCATATAAACAATTAAAATAAATAAGTATAGAAAGATTACTGGATACAGAGTCAACATACAAATATCAATTGCATGTCTATATATCAGCAACGATTCAAAAATGATCTTTATAATAGCATTAAAAACTAGACGCTTAGTAATAAATGTGAGAATGATGTGCAAGAACTCTACATAAAAAATTATGAGACATTATTGAGAAAAATTAAGGAAAACCTAAATAAATGAATGAATAGGCAATGTTTATCAATTAAAGGATACAATATAGTAAATATATCAAATATTTACTAATGGATTCAATGCAATACTAAAGTGCCCAGCAGGCTTTTTTTGGTGGGGGGAGGTCGGGCAGGATTCATAAGCTAATTATAAAATGCATATGGAAATGCAAAGAGCCAAGGATAGCCAAGACAGTTTAGAGGAAGAATAAACTTGTACTACTTACACTACCAGATGTCAGGACTTATTATCGAGTTACATTTATTAAGACAGTGTGGTACTGACACAAGGATAGACAAATAGATCAGTGAAACACAATAGAGTGCTCAGAAGCACACCTGTACATATATAGAGGCTTGATTTATGATAGAGGTGCCGGTGCAGTAGAGAAAGAAGGAAATTGTTGGTGTTTTCAATAAAAAGTGATAGGTCAATTAGATATTCATATGGCATGAAGTATGAAACAATAACATTTTATATTCATAACTTGCAGAAAGCAAAAATTTCTTAAAATACAAAAAGTGATCACCATAAAAGAAAAGATTGATAAACTGGACTATATTAAAACTAAGAACTCCTGTTCAGCAAAAGACACTACTTCGACTGAAAAGACAAGTCACAGAGTGAGACAAGATATCTGCAATACAGATACCTAATAACTGAACCCCATACAGTGATGGTGGGAATTGAAGTTCGTACAATCATTTTAGAAAATTGCTTGGCAGTATCTACTAGATCTGAACATGTGATCCAGTAATTACACTCATAATTATAAGCCAGTAAAAAGGCATGTTTATGTCACCAAAAGATATATACAAGAATGTTCATTACGCTATTATACATAAGAGCCAAAAACTGGAAACAAACCAAATATCCATTAACAGTAGAATGAATAAATAAAAGCTGTAATAGTAATACAATGGAATACTACACAGCAATGTAAATGAACTACTGCTGTACAAAACAACATGGATTAATCTCACAGACAAAATATTAAATGAGACACAGACGAGTACATATTGTGAACTTCTGTTTATAATTCAAGAACTGGCAAGAACTGTTTACTATGTTAGAAGTCCAGGTAATGGTAACCTATGAAAAGGAAAAAGGGTGGAATGATTGGGAGGGGGCATCTTCTGGGGTATTGATAATGTGCTACGTATTGGTCAGTTTAGTGTTTAAACAGGCTCATTTACTTTGTGAAAACTTACACTAAACTTTTGTGTATTTTTTGAATATATGTTATACATTAATAAATAGGGTTTTTAAACCCGTAGTTCATAATTTAGTGAAAGTAGAATATCCAAACATTTAGTTTTAAACCAATCAATTATAATGCTACCATCATTTTTATGCCTTATTGAGAAGTTTATTTTACCTTTCCTTCCACTCTTATTTCAAGGCTCCAAAATTTCTCTCCCCAACATACATTGGGGGCAACATGAATGCCCCCAATGTATATTTGACCCATACATGAGTCAGTAGTTCCATGTACTTTTTAGAAATGCATGTTAAATGATGCTGTTACTGTCTATTTTGCTTCTTTTAGATGTAACGTGTAACATTAAGAATGGCAGATGCGAGCAGTTTTGTAAAAATAGTGCTGATAACAAGGTGGTTTGCTCCTGTACTGAGGGATATCGACTTGCAGAAAACCAGAAGTCCTGTGAACCAGCAGGTCATAATCCAAATAAGATTTTTTAAAGAAAATCTGTATCTGAAACTTCAGCATTTTAACAAACCTACATAATTTTAATTCCTACTTGACTCTGCTTCCTTTCGAAATCATAGAAAATATCAGTAGGTTGAATTAGACCAATTAATTTTCTAGATTGCATCATATTTTAAATATAAACTATGTAATCATCTACAACCTGAATTCTTTTCTGTGTCCAATTTGTCCAATTTTTTTCTCTAACATTTATATCACAAAGCAATTAATTTGTGTGATTTCTGCATATGTATTTGTAATTCATCAAGTCAAATCAATGTAGTAATACTATATCATAAAATATACACATATAATTGAGTGATAGGCTTCTAGTACAAGGACGGTAAGTTTGAAGCACGATTCTATCTGGGCTGGCTAGTTTACTCTGAGAAAGTTATTTTTTATTGTTGGATCTCAAGCCAAGTTTACACACTTGATGTCAGAATGATTCTGGCAATGAACTGTTTTAAGTTCTGCCAGGCTCATCAGCACAATCTATATGGCTGTGAACAAAACAATGTTTCCCAGTCATACCAACCATGCCACCATTTTAACAGCTGATTCATGTATTCAGAACATCTCAACTCCATGTTCATATGGCTCTTATCTAAAGATGAAAGCAGTAGACACTTTCATTTTTTGAAAAATTTAGGCTCTGCAGGGTCAATTATATTTGATAAATGAGGGGCTTTTTTGAAGCAAACTAGATATAATTTCTTTTGCATTTCTAAAGCCTGATATCTTATTAATTGGTACATTAAATTGTGCACCATTTCTCTGTAACTGGTTTCAGTACCTATCTCAGCACTATACCAGGCAGAAGAAATTAAAGAAAGAACCAGTGCCGAGACCAGCTTGGTGGGGGAGACCCTAATCCTGTGGCACTAGAAGAATTAAAGACACACACACAGAAATATAGAGTATGGAGTGGGAAATCAGGGGTCTCACAGCCTTCAGAGCTGAGAGCCCCGAACAGAGATTTACCCACGTATTTATTGACAGCAAGCCAGTCATAAGATTTACTAAAAGTATTCCTTATGGGAAATAAAAGGGATGGGCCAAAATAAAGGGATGGGTCTGGCTGGTTATCTGCAGCAGGAACATGTCCTTAAGGCACAAATCGCTCATGCTATTGTTTGTGGTTTAAGAACACCTTTAAGCGGTTTTCTGCCCTGGGTGGGCCAGGTGTTCCTTGCCCTCATTCTGGTAAACTCACAACCTTCCAGTGTGGGTATCAAGGCCATCACGAGCATGTCACAGTGCTACAGAGATTTTGTTTATGGCCAGTTTTGGGGCCAGTTTATGGCCAGATTTGGAGGCCTATTCCCAACAAACCAGAAGCCAGGAATATATATCCTGCAACTAAAATGAAGACTCTCTAAGGCTTCAGGGCCTGCCCACTTGTCCCTCTGCTTGGTTCCTCACATACACTGTCTCAAAGCTAGTCTACCTTGAGAGGAGCATGAATATGTGTGTGGGTGTGTGTCTGTGTATTTTAACCTTAAAAACCTAACTTCCAGTATAGACAGATGGCATAGTAGCTAAACCCTAACAAGTTCTTCTATGCTATAAAAGAGAAACAGAATTGAGAACCACCTCCAACTATTAAGTGTTCTATTTGAATATAGCCTTAGCTTTAGCAGAATAATTAGGCCAAACTTAAAATAAGCTTTTCTGCCTTTTCAATGATAATGGTCCCTTTTCTGTAGTCATTGTTGATTATGTACATTTATACACAAGCATTTTGAACTAATTTCCTGTTTTCTCAACCACTTGCTGTCTTCATGATACTTTGTCGCAGCTGGTTGCTATAGAAATGTCTGTTACAAGGAATGTGGCTTGAAGGAAAGTGATAAATGAAAATGAAATGTGAAGTGACTTTGTTTGACTACAAATTCCCATTCTGGTAGTCCCCAGTGTATCAATACATTATTTTTCTTTAGAAAATAAACCAACCCAAGGAAAAATGGTGGGCACGTCCTGGTGAATATGGCTGCGATAATTATATTAGCAATCTCTTTGGCTAATATTTGAAACCCAGATAATTGAATCACAATGATCTCTCCCCAGAAAATATGTAAAATGCACCTTGGAATCTAGAAGGCCTTTTAGTCTGCAAAAGAAACCTTCTTAATCATAAGCAGCAGAAGTCCCATTTACCAAATTGGAAAGTTAAAGTTACAAAGCATCAATCATCAGACTTCCATTCAGGGATGGCAATTGGGAGTAAGACTTTTTAGTAAAGAAACTAAACACAAAGTCATTAGACTCTATAAAAGTCTTACCAAATTTGATTCTGGAACACCTATTCTATTTCTGTAAAGATGATGAATTCCGGAGCCAAATGTTCTTTTCATGAAGGATTTGAAAACTGTCCATGAAAATAATGCAATCAACCTTTTAGCTTGAGACTCTATTCACTGATTAGATTTTTTTAAATACTGATGGGCCTGCTTCTCAGAAGTGACAAGGATGGGCCTCAATCTCAATTTTTGTAATACATGTTCCATTTGCCAATGAGAAATATCAGGTTACTAATTTTCCTTCTATTTTTCTAGTGCCATTTCCATGTGGAAGAGTTTCTGTTTCACAAACTTCTAAGCTCACCCGTGCTGAGATTGTTTTTCCTGATGTGGACTATGTAAATTCTACTGAAGCTGAAACCATTTTGGATAACATCACTCAAAGCACCCAATCATTTAATGACTTCACTCGGGTTGTTGGTGGAGAAGATGCCAAACCAGGTCAATTCCCTTGGCAGGTACTTTATACTGATGATGTGTCAAAACTGGAGCTCAGCTGGCAAGACACAGGCCAAGTAGGAGACTGAGGCTATTTTACTAGACAGACCTATTGGGATGTGAGAAGTATTTAGGCAAGTTTCAGCACTAACCAATGTGAGAAAGCCTCCAGAGATGAGCAGCTGGTGAAAGAGAGGCCCAAAACCAGCTACTATACAGGTCAAGAAGAATTTGGCATTAAGGAAATAGAATAGCAGGATTCCAGACAGGCAACTGGTCAACAACATGAAGGTCTGGAAGAAAGGTCACAAGTACTCAGGTTCAGGGCACTACTTCAGCTTCAGCCCTTGCAAAAACTGGTGAGAGTTGGAAAGTCTTTAGGCCAAGAAAAATTGGGTTATTTAAAAGGGGGTAAAGAAAGGGACTCGAGGAGGAAGGATTAAGGCAAGAACTAGGTTCCAAGAAACAGGGCATGAGAGAGAGTCTTGATCTACAGCTATAGTTCTCGTGGTAGCATCAGAATCACCTGGGAACGTAGAAATGCAAAATCTCCTGCTCTACACTAGACCTACCAAATCAGAATACCTAGGGGGTGGGGCCCAGCAATCTGTGTGCAAACAAGCACTGCAGGTGATTTTGATGCACATTATAGTTTGAAAACTAGGCCAGGTGCAGTGGCTCATGCCAGTAATCCCAGCACTTTGGGAGACTGAGATGGGAGGATCGCTTAAGCCCAGGAGTTTGAGACTAGCCTGGGCAACATGGCGAAACCCCACCTCTATAAAAAAAATACAAAAATTAGCTAGGTGTGATGGCTCCCACCTGTGCTCCCAGCTATTCAGGAGCCTGAGGTGGGAGAATCACCTGAGCCTGGAAAGTCGAGGCTGCAGTCAATTGTGATCACACCACTGCACTTCAGCCTGAGGGACAGAGTAAGACCCTATCTCAAAAAACAGAAAAAGAAAAACACTGGCCCAAACGAAATGAACTTGTTACAGAAGCCGGGGTTCAAAACACCAAATAATGGACTTGTTGTACCTAGTCCTTCCCGGGTGCTCTGCAGACATTTCTCCAAGCGTAGTCTGCAAACAACCTACATATGTAGAATTACCTATGCACATTTTTCATTTAACAACCAAGAGCTACATTTGTAGCAAAATCTGGGTTGTAACTTAGCCTACAGCTGAAGCCTAAGAGATTCCATCTGTGAGAAGGAATAACCCACCTCTTTGGCCCCCCTCCCCAGGCAGGAAGCCAGGATGGTCCTTATATAAAGTTGTGCTGTCCAATAGGTAACCACTAGCCACATATGGCTATTTAAATTTAAATTAACTACAATTAAGTGAAATTAAAAATTCCTCAATTGCACCTGCCAAATTTTAAGTGCATAACAACCACATGTGGCTACTAACTACTGTATTGGAGAGTGCAAGTGGAGATAGAACACTTTATTACTGCAGAAATTTCTATTGGATAGCACTTATAATAGTTTAGTCTAACTTAAAACTCCCTAGTTGCCACAGTGATGATTTGGTAGTAATTTCATGGATTTCTCTACTGAAGTTCGAATCTCTGCCATTAGAGACTGATAACTTTAAAGACTTTGCAATTATCAAACTGGTGAAAATTTAAGCCAGAATCAGGTAAATGTCCTCAGTTTTAACAGCATTGGAATTTTCTGGGACTAGCTGTGTATCTATCCAGGATTCTTGAGAATGCCTGCCATTTTTCAACATAATGGATGTAAGGTATTACACATATACCTGGGGATGGGGTGGTAGGTATAATTGCACAAGCATTGTGGAGAATGGTATCAAAGAGTGGCAGAACATCACAATCAAGGTTTTCCCGTTCTTTTACCTTTGCTTTTTAAAAAGACAATATTTGCTGGACCTGATCTTATAACCCATAAATGGGACACTGTATGTTCCTTTTTACCTCCTCTGTTTCTACTTAATTGCACCCTATAAGGGCTGCTTCCCTTACCCACCATAATCCCTTCCTTCACTCATTCATATCTTTACTCTTCTTCACAACTCTGTAATATTGACCTTTATGAACCTTTCCTGGAACAATCCCCCTTGAGTGCAAGCACTGTTATTATGCCTTCAATGTATTTAATATCCATGTATCTATTCTCTCTAATTTTGTCATTTTGTGTTCTCACACATTTTCATTCATTATGTGTCCAACTTCCATGGATAACATGGTTACAACAAAAGATCCTACTTTAGGACAATTATCTTCCTTGGGTTTGTGGGACATAGAACAGTGCTTAGAGTAGGGGATCCAAGAACCTAGGAGAATATATTAGCTAAGAAGATAACTTCCGTTTTTAAAAGTCCAAGATTCAGGAGATCGAAACCATCCTGGCTAACACAGTGAAACCCTGTCTCTTCTAAAAATACAAAAAATTAGCCGGGCGTGGTGGCGGGCGCCTGTAGTCCCAGCTACCCGGAAGGCTGAGGCAGGAGAATGGCGTGAACCCAGGAGGTGGAGCTGGCAGTGAGCCGAGACCATGCCACTGCACTCTAACCTGGGTGACAGAGCGAGACTCCATCTCAAAAAAAGAAAAAAAAGTCCAAGATTTAAAAAAAAAAAAAAGATGTCTGCTTTGTGAGTTTAGCATTGTCTCCTTGTCATTCCAGAAATGAAATGGCAAATACATTTAAATCAGAACTAAAAAGGGGAACAGGGTATAAAGGCTCAATTTAGTCACATAATTTCTGTTTCTCACCCACCCCCTTTAAACCAGATGTTTGCCAATGCGTTAACAATGCAGATGTTTCCTGAAAGAAAGTTTAGTAACTCAAGCAGACACCTTATTTTCTTTTCAAGCAGAAAAGACTATGAGATGGTGATTGTGGTTGTTCTGGGAGGGAGAAAATATAAATGATACACATCATTTCAAATCATCTCATGACTTTCTCACTGCACACTTATAGTTATTGTACCTGTTGTCTTTTTGCTGTCAAGCCTAGCTAAGGTCATTTGGAATGTTCAAGATCACTCATACATGCATGTGCACACATACACGTGCACATATGTTCACTCCCTATTTCATCCACATGAACTAAGATTACTGACATGTACAGATTCAAAGCACTGACTTTTATTCTTTTCCAAAGGCAAGAAGCTGAGCTACTTTCCAGAATAGTTGTGAAAGACCCTGTCCTACTTCTGCATTGTTTCCTCCACACCACCTCCATCCAGTTCCTTATGAATGGTTACTGGTTTTCAAAAATATGAGATAAATTGAGTGTATAAAAGTCATTTTTAGACAAAATGAAACAGGAAATGAAAGAAACCAGAATCTCTCCTCATTTGTGGATGGGCCAGCTCCACCATGTCATAGTTAATCTGCAGGGAGGAAATACTAGATTTGATTGCAGATCAGACTGATCAGACTGCAGCAAACCTGCTGTGACTAAGGCATCAACAGAAAGCAAGCAACAGCTGGGGCTTCAGTGGTGAAAACATTACATATCTAGCTTTGAAATATGAAATACTATTTAGCAGTGTCACCTAGGAAAGAGTGTTTCAGAATGCTGATGCTTCATAAGAACCTTTCTCTTCAGAGTTGTTTCTTTTATCTTTCAAATTAGCCAGGGTGGGGAATAAAGTGATCACTTGGTGAAGAAATCTCACAAAGAAGAACATAGAGAGTTCACTTTCATCTGGAGTAATGAACAGATTGAACAAACTAGAAATGTTTAGTCTGTTAAAGAAAAGGTGTAGGTGAGCTGTTTGCAAGAGCCACAAGGGAAAGGGGAAGACAACTTCTTTGTGGACTTAAGGGTGAAAGTTGCAAGCAGGCAAGACGATTCTGACCTCCATTAAGAAAGCCCTTTCCAACCAACAGCCACTGGGTTGGTTACGCAGGTTGGGCAGCATTAGGAGCAAATGTTGATTGAACAAATGTTTGTCGGAATTGTTGACTTAAAGAGCTGTTCTGTCACTGGGGACAGCAGCGGCTGGATAGCCCCATTCAGGGAGAGGGCATTTGTTCACCTGGCGAGAGATCAGAGCAGGCTAAGGGACCGCTGGGATCCTGTCCAGCTTTGAGACCCTGCAGAGCCATGTTCACCTAGCACGTATCCCGTCTGCGGTCGCGCTCATTTCTTACCTTATTCCAGGGCTTTCATCTCAGCTTGCCAGGCTGGAGCCAAGGGCCAACGCAGCCGCGCCTTGTTCGCGATGGTAGCTTCCCAGGAGCCCCCTATGGTTCCGGAACGGCGCTGCCGGCCTCATCCTCTTTGCTACCTCCTAAAGCCAAAGGCACTGGCGAGTCGGGCCAGCTTCTAAAGTCGCACAAGGTTAGAAGGTTCCCGACAGGAACGGCGTGAGGCCAATGGCAGGAGGTACTTCAGTTTCCCTCCAGATGCCCAGCGATGGGCTCAGAGCTCCTTGAGAACTCGGTAAAGGAAGCAGGGTCTCTGAAGAAATACTTCAGGAGTAGAAAGAGGAAGCTAGAGGGTTAAATGCACTACACAGGAACAGAAATGAGTTTTTCTTAGAGTAAGTATATGTCTAGAGGTGTAGTAAACTAAAACGAGTCTTGAATTGCATACCGCTACGTAGGGAAGAAATGAAAACCTTTGAATATTAGTGAAAAAAGGGAAACTGCAACGCCTGTATTACTAGATAGCCTTCATCAACAGCTCAAAAGTGAGAGATTTAAAGAAGCAGCACCGCATTTTGGCTTTCTAAAGCTTTAATTTGGTTTGGATCCCATGCCCATGACCCTGCCAGCTGACAATTCTAGGCGTGCACAAACTGGCCCCAAAAATTCCTCCCACATTTCCAAAGAACTATTTGGCCCTTTATGTGAAGCACCTGGTTTTTCCATTTTCTGTTTTACCATAGGCCTCAGTTCAGTGTGTGGCATATTTATTCTACATTTAACAATTTGAAGATCATTCTATTCGATTAAAAAAAAGAATACAATGGAAGCCAAGTGATTAAGCTTTCCTTATGCTTATATTAAGTTGTAGCATATGCATTTACCAATAGCTAACCGTACTAACCTACAGAAAATGTCCAGGGAAACAGTCTATTTCTTATTCTATTTTTGACCTAAAAACAATCTTTAAAATGTCTTAGCATTTTCCCCAGTCTCCACTTCCCTCAACTTTGGCCTGAAGCTATCCTTAAAGGTACCCTGTACAGCTCTTGCCCTGTACAGCTAGCTACAGAGATTCAATCCTTTCTGTTCGATTAGGACACATCTCAGTGGCAGATAGCATGCAAAGTTACTATATGTATGAACCAGAATTGTTTTTCCTTAGGGGCCAGGATGTTACACTAAGGTCTTAAGACTATAGTAATATCTTCACTTGAAAAAGCCCTCTATTGTTCCTATCTCAGATGATAAAAATTCAATTAAGAGAAATAAGAACGTGACATATGTAATCTCACCTGGCTCTACAAAGCTAGTCTGGACAGACATTTAAACAATTATCCTCTAAGATTATTTGATGAAATGCATTTCAATGACTAGTTAACCATTAAAAACCAAAGTGAGCATCCCGTCTGTTCCCAGCCAAATGACCTAGAGCAAAGGACTAGGCAAACCACATCTGTGGGCACAGCAAGCTGTACATTACAAACAAATGAATTTGCTTTGTATATGAGTGAGAGCAAACACTCTTTATTGTGAAGCTTGGGTGGGTAAGTAGGGAGAATAATGGTTTCACTGAAATCACAGGGAACGGTTACGTTGGAGTTAAAGGTCAGGAAGAAAAGGGTAAGAGCCGTTCTGGGCTGGCATCGTCAATGAAGAGCATAAATTCAGATGTGAATGTGTATTTTGTAGAAGCATGTGTGTGGTTGGTGTGTGTGTATGTGTGAGTCTGAAAGAGGGAAAGCAGGCTCCCATTAGACTATGACTAACAAAAATGTTTGACAGATTATAACTCAGATGCCTCACTCAGAGCATATGCCTTCCCATTTTCCCCGTTATTCTCCAAAATGATGTCTTTTATTTGGGATATGAGATGCTTGACCGAGCAGACATCTCATACCCCAAATAGCTAATATTTTGATAGCTATGATCCTGAATGGCCAAACATTCCAAAACCAAGTAGTTTGTAATATCTTTAAATGCAAATATATTTTAGGCCTTTTCCTTGGCAAGGATGTTTGGTCAGGGGTTGGCAAAAATAATGCTCTTCAGACTTAAAAGAACACAACCATATTTCTTAGCCATCCACCAGAAAGTAGTAGAAGCTCCAGGAAGCAAGTCTTTGTCAGGAGTCAGACTAGCTACATCATAATCTCTCTGCCCAGGGGCTGTGGATGTCATTCATCCTGGCCTAACTAGCCTACTGGGCTGAGAGATGTCCAATTTCCCCCCTAATACACTAACCAGAGGAGAAGCACCGTGATATCATTGCATGTGAATTCTTAATTCCAATTGCTTAAACAAATATGTTCAGTTGTAACTATCAATACCAGTATATAACAGTGTTGGCCAACTTTTATTGATGCTGAAAATCAATTGGAGTTACAGCCAGACACATGGTCTTATGACCGGCATACTTACACAGGGCTTTGCAGTGAGACGGATCGTGCATCTGGGGTTTACTGCTATGCATTTTTGTTTTGTAACTGAAGTCTGATGAGACAGCCAGAGCATGTGCTACCTAGGGACTTGAATCCCTGTAGCCCCACTTCACATCTCACCACCTTTTGGGGTGGTTTCTCGACCTCCCACTCCCCTACCACCTGGTGCCTTAGCCAGCCCTGGCTCTCCCTCCAAACACCTGCCCAATGACCACTGCCACCCCGTGGTGCCCAGACATACTCTCCCTCCTCATCCCTACCTAGCTACCATTGCCACTCCCCTCCCCCAGCGGGGACATGGGCATAGGAGCAGGGAGAGTTAAGGTTGGTCAGGTGCACGTGCCCTATGCTATCTTGGAAGGGGGCTTGGCCATGTGGCATCTCTGGACCAAGAATGTGCCACAGCACATTTGGAGGGTGAATGGTGGGGGCACACCCCTTGTCCACCTCCATTTCAGGCATGGAACACATCCTGGCATGAAAGTTGCAGTCCCTTGGGAATCACCTCTCCACCTTGATTGCCACAGTAGGCCAGTGACAAGGGAAGATTGACACATCCTCCCCTGCTGGGGCCCAGTGTCCTGTGGCTGGCAGGCAGGGGATCCTAAGGACATGTGGGTGTTAAATTGTACGGTGCACTTCCTGGGCACCTTTGAGGGTCTGCACTGCCCCAGCAAATATCCCCATGCTAGAGGGAGCAAAATATTAAATGGCAAATTTTAAAAATGTAACATGATGGGTTGCAAAAGAGACTGCAGAGGAAAGCAAAAAGTTTTGTATTTTAGTATCTTCCATGGCACTTTTCTTCCTAGCTTTTGAACAAGGGGCCCCACATTTTTATTTCTCACTGAGCCCCACAAAGTATGTAGCCATTCCTGCCTGGAGTGAGGACTTTTAAAACATAAAGATTATCAAGTCTTGGAAATTCTGATTCAGTAGATATATAACAGGTCTCAAACTTAATTATGTAAAGAGTATTCTGGAGAGCTTCATTTTACCCAGTCCCACCCACCAAATATTCTGATAAATTAAGCTTGGATTAGCCCCCAGATCTGCATTTTATAAGGATCCCCATATGATTCTACTGCAATTGGCCCACAGACCACGCCTGGACCGAATTTGGGTGCTTAGGAGCACAAATTCTGGAGCTGGGCAGACTTGAGTTTGCTTCCTAGCTTTACCAACGGATCTCAGGGGAGTTCATGTTTACCTCTAAACTTTAGATCATGCAACTATAAATAAGTATATTAATATCACATCATAAGGATATTATATTGTATTAAATGTCTATAAAACACCACGATGATTAGCCCAAAGTAAACACTCAATAAATGTTCAAAAATTTAGGAAAATGGTTAAGTCTGGGTTGTATGCACACTGGTGTTTATTATATTATGTAGTTTTTTCTGTATTTTTACAACATTTCAGAATAAAAAGCAACAGCTAGAAAAAGAGGGAAATGGCCAGGCACAGTGGCTCATGCCTGTAATCCCAGCACTTTGGGAGGCCAAGGCGGGCGGATCATGAGGTCAAGAGATCGAGACCATCCCGGCCAACATGGTGAAACCCCGTCTCTACTAAAAATACAAAAATTAACTGGGCATGGTGGCATGCGCCTGTAGTCCCAGGAGAATTGCTTGAACCTGGGAGGCGGAGGTTGCAGTGAGCCAAGATCTCACCACTGCTCTCCAGCCTGGTGACAGAGCAAGACTCCGTCAAAAAAAAAAAAAAAAAAAAAAAAAAGATAAGAGAGTGAGAGCCAGAGTATGAAAAAGGAAGTGAGAGCCCTTTAAGGAGTCAGCTCTGTAGGTCTCCAGGTAGGAGGCTAGTGCTTCAGTGTCTACGACATAGTAGGTGTTCAGTAAATTAAATTCAGGACAAAAAGAACATGCCCCAAAAACCATCTGATATCCACTTAAAGTGATGGACCACCTCCTTTCCCTTGTTTATGAATGGCTTTACGCCTAAGACTGTGTGCACTTTAATACAAGGGCAGTCGTTCAGAACTAGTCAGCTTCTGAAAAGGATTTACCAAATGTTGAGTGTGCCCTCTAGTGTTCACACTTCCCAGCTTTCTTCCTGTAAAGGTGGATCAAGACACTTGCTTACAACTGGAACTGAAATCCTCCAAGTCGGTCTAGACATTGAGATGGAGAAAATATTCATTGTCGACTGTAATTATGCAATGAATATCCAGTTGAAATAATGGACTTGCCTCATCTAATAATACCCAGGCTCAATGCGTCACTCCTTTGTCCACTTTGCCCAAAATTCAAACACAGCTAAGTTGATATTTTAGGACAAATGCAGCTTACTATTCAGCCAGAGGGGAGTAGAATATGGTTAAGAGAGAGTGGAAAGGATGAATGAGCGCTGCTATTCCTCACTGCCTGGATGGCTATAAGCACGGCCCTGATGGAGGCCTTAGGTCTTGTTTCATAATATTCCAGTTTGAAAAGGGTTTGAAAAGACCTCCTAGAAAAATCAGTAGTTTTTCTCTTTCGAGTAACATGTAGCAAAAAAATTTCATCATGTAGGTACAGCGAACACCCTAACAACTATTAATCTCAAGGAGTCAAGTCAGTGTGTTTCCTAATGTATCTGCTGTATTTCATGAAGCAAATTTTGCCATCAGAGAAACTGACTCATGGGGAAAAAAATCCAAGGACCTCAAATCACCAAAAGAAGCCATTCCTCAGATTTGTCTCAGCTTAAGCTTCCCTGTCTCTCATTGTGTGTTGCTTTCAGTGCAGTTACAATAAATGGCTTTTTTGTTTATGCACCAAAAACACTAATTCATCTGCAAAGCTCATATTTCCAGAAACATTCCATTTCTGCCAGCACCTAGAAGCCAATATTTTGCCTCTTCCTGTAACCAGCACACATATTTATTTTTTTCTAGATCAAATATATTATGCAGTAAGCGTCTTAATTTTGTTTTCACAGGTCGTTTTGAATGGTAAAGTTGATGCATTCTGTGGAGGCTCTATCGTTAATGAAAAATGGATTGTAACTGCTGCCCACTGTATTGAAACTGGTGTTAAAATTACAGTTGTCGCAGGTAAATAAACAGAAAGAATAATAATCTGCAGCACCACTAGCTCTTTAATATGATTGGTACACCATATTTGACTAAGGTCTAATAAAATTGTTGTTGAATAAACTGGGCTAAAGGCAGAAGGATCATAATTTCAGAACCCACGTTGCACCATCCTCCAAGCATCCATAGTTCTTTTGATGTACCCATATTATCACTCATTTCAGTGAGGTGCAATTAGTTCTTGATGTAGCCATTTCCATACCAGAAAGCCTTCCCCAAAATCAGCGTCATGTCACCGATCCTTTTATCTCTGGTGCTTGGCACAACCTGTAGCAGGTCCTTAGAAAACAAACATTTGAATTAATGGCCAAATGAATTTGTGCTCAAAAAAGGGGCGAGGATACTTGAAATTTGGAAAATCTAGGATAATTCATGAGTAGTGGATTCATTATCACCAATGAAAGGCTTATAACAGCATAAGTGAACAGAACCATCTCTGTGATAGTCCTGAATGGCTTTTTGGTCTGAAAACTATGCATTGGCTCTCATTACATTTAACCAAAATTATCATAATATAAGAATGAGATCTTTAACATTGCCAATTAGGTCAGTGATCCCAAGTAGACACTTAGAAAATCTGTGTATGTGAAATACTGTTTGTGACTTAAAATGAAATTTATTTTTAATAGGTAAACATAATATTGAGGAGACAGAACATACAGAGCAAAAGCGAAATGTGATTCGAATTATTCCTCACCACAACTACAATGCAGCTATTAATAAGTACAACCATGACATTGCCCTTATGGAACTGGACGAACCATTAGTGCTAAACAGCTATGTTACACCTATTTGCATTGCTGACAAGGAATACACGAACATCTTCCTCAAATTTGGATCTGGCTATGTGAGTGGCTGGGGAAGAGTCTTCAACAAAGGGAGGTCAGCTTCAGTTCTTCAGTACCTTAGAGTTCCACTTGTTGACCGAGCCACATGTCTTCGATCTACAAAGTTCACCATCTATAACAACATGTTCTGTGCTGGCTTCCATGAAGGAGGTAGAGATTCATGTCAAGGAGATAGTGGGGGACCCCATGTTACTGAAGTGGAAGGGACCAGTTTCTTAACTGGAATTATTAGCTGGGGTGAAGAGTGTGCAATGAAAGGCAAATATGGAATATATACCAAGGTATCCCGGTATGTCAACTGGATTAAGGAAAAAACAAAGCTCACTTAATGAAAGATGGATTTCCAAGGTTAATTCATTGGAATTGAAAATTAACAGGGCCTCTCACTAACTAATCACTTTCCCATCTTTTGTTAGATTTGAATATATACATTCTATGATCATTGCTTTTTCTCTTTACAGGGGAGAATTTCATATTTTACCTGAACAAACTGATTAGAAAATGGAACCACTAAAGGAATATAATGTGGTAGGAAGTTACAGCCATTTCTAAGGGCCCAGCCCTTGACAAAACTGTGAAGTTAAATTCTCCACTCTGTCCATCAGATACTATGGTTCTCCACTATGGCAACTAACTCACCCAATTTTCCCTCCTTAGCAGCATTCCATCTTCCCGATCTTCTTTGCTTCTCCAACCAAAACATCAATGTTTATCAGTTCTGTATACAGTACAGGATCTTTGGTCTACTCTATCACAAGGCCAGTACCACACTCATGAAGAAAGAACACGGGAGTAGCTGAGAGGCTAAAACTCATCAAAAACACTACTCCTTTTCCTCCACCCTATTCCTGAATACTTTACCTTCTCCAAATCCCAATCCCCAAATCAGTTTTTCTCTTTCTTACTCCCTCTCTCCCTTTTACCCTCCACAGTCATTAAAGGAGAGATGGGGAGCATCATTCTGTTATACTTCTGTACACAGTTATACATGTCTATCAAACCCAGACTTGCTTTCATAGTGGAGACTTGCTTTTCAGAACATAGGGATAAAGTAAGGTGCCTGAAAAGTTTGGGGGAAAAGTTTCTTTCAGAGAGTTATTTTATATATATATATATATATATATATATATATATATAAAATATAAATATATAGTATGTGTATGTATGTGTGTGTATACACACACGCACGCATACACACATATAATGGAAGCAATAAGCCATTCTAAGAGCTTGTATGGTTATGGAGGTCTGACTAGGCATGATTCCACGAAGGCAAGATTGGCATGTCATTGTAACTAAAAAAGCTGACATTGACCCAGACATATTGTACTCTTTCTAAAAATAATAATAATGATGCTAACAGAAAGAAGAGAACAGTTCTTTTGCAATCTACAGCTAGTAGAGACTTTGAGGAAGAATTCAACAGTGTGTCTTCAGCAGTGTTCAGAGCCAAGCAAGAAGTTGAAGTTGCCTAGACTAGAGGACAAAAGTATCATGTCTCCTTTAACTAGCATACCCCTGAAGTGGAGAAGGGTGCAGCAGGCTCAAAGACATACGTCATTCCAATCAGCCAACTAAGTTGTCCTTTTCTGGTTTCGTGTTCACCATGGAACATTTTGATTATAGTTAATCCTTCTATCTTGAATTTTCTAGAGAGTTGCTGACCAACCGACATATGTTTCCCTTTGTGAATTAATAAACTGGTGTTCTGGTTCATACCTTGGCTTTTTGTGGATTCCATTGATGTGAATCAGTCACCCTGTATTTGATGATGCGTGGGACTGCTGACAAAGTCACTCTGACCCCGCCAAGCTGCTGCCTTCTCCTGCCCCCACCTCACCCCCAGCCAGGCCTCACTCTTGCTAATTCCTTTAGTTCTTTTAGTCAATATATTTTTGTCTTCGCATGTAAGTATAAATAAACATATTTTTAAATTTCTTGGCTGGGCCCAGTGGCTCACACCTATAATCCCAGCACTTCGGGAGGCCAAGGTGGGCGGATCACCTGAGGTCAGGAGTTTCAGGCCAGCCTGGCCAACATGGTGAAACCCTGTCTCTACTAAAAATAGAACAATTAGCTGGGCGTGGTAATGTGCACCTATAATCCCAGCTACTGGGGAGGCTGAGGCAGGATAATCACTTGAGCCTTGGGAGCGGGGGGCGCGGGAGGTTGCAGTGAGCCAAGATCGCACCAGTGCACTCCCCATCCTCGGTGACAGAGTGAGACACTGTCTCAGAAAGAAAATAAATAAATAAATACATTTCTTGAGGCGTTTCTTGTTAAATCATTCATGGAGAGGTATCCCAAACACTACATTCAACAAAACACTCTGAAAAATGTTTTCAAATGCAATATAACACAGCAGAGATTTGATGCTCTGTTATCCAGTTTTCATCTAAAGCAGTGTGAGCTGTGTCCCAGAGAGGACAGCGGTCTGAATCCACCTGAGACAGAATTGGGTGTAACTAGCTGTGAGTATGGCCTTCAATAAGCCACTCTCCATTTGGGAATTTGATTTCTCCACTTGTATAGTGAGAGTGTTTGACAGGATGCTCTCCAAAATCCCTTGCAATTTTGTTAGTCTGTGATTTCATGTTTTTATTTTTATTCCTTCATTCAACAAATATTCAAGGAGTAATTGCTGTGTGCCAAATACCAACAGTGTTCATTAAATTGTAATTCAGATGTTATATATATAAATAATGTATAATGTATATAAATTGCTTTGTGAGTGCCTACTACACTGCTAGACAGTAGTTGCTCAATAATTGTTAGCTGAATCAGAATCCATGTTTATCCCAGAGTAGCAATTAGTCTTGCATTGAGTATCATGAAAGAAGGCCATACTTAAATAAGAATAATGGCTGGGGTTTAGGTTTTATGAACAAATGAAAGGAAATTGGTTCTGCTTTTGTTGACTAAAGGAAGGGAAGAGAGAAGAGACACTATAATTGTCTGCCTCAGATTTAAGAAGGATGCTAATTCATGCATTAAACATGTTACTTCAAATTTGAATGACCAAAGGTCTGTAGCCTCAGCACTTCAAAATTGGTAAAAGTAAGCCACTGTGGCCTTGTTTCCATAGAGACCACCCCTTACAAAGGCACCAACGGGAAACTGGCCTCAGGACTCCTGTGATTGGTCTTCTCTGTGGCAGAGAAAGGATCTCTTGGACCCATAAATCTCTGAGCCACAGTTCTTTCTGTCATGGGCTCAAAAATGATTGAATTCATCATGAGCCACCTGTAGCATGTTGCCACCACTAACCATGTGGGGCCTTTAAGCTCACTAAGAGCCAATGTCTTCAGAGCCAGCCCTGGCTGGATTCTACCTAGGGCATTTGCAGTTGCCATGTAAGAATCATTAGTGCTTTCAAAATCACTGTAGCTACTTTGCCTAAATAGACTAAAACATGCTGCCATCATATTGGAAGTGACAGATTAAAATAGAACTCTTGCCAAGTGAAGGAAAGTGTGCTAATATAATGCAGTCATTTTAACTTGCTATTTAAGTATGATTGTTTTTAGTTCTTTTGAATATTATTTGTTTTATACTGACAGGAACGAAGTACTGTCCAATTTTCTCTGCCAAGGAAAAAAGAAAAGGTGTTCTTCCTTACTTACCTGAACCAAAACAGACCAGTTTACAAAATTGCCTAATTATAATTGCTAAACAAGTTCCGAATGCTTACAGTCTAATCCAAGAATGTCAGAGCTGCAAGGGCCCTTGAACATCATCCAATCCACTCCACTCATTTAGCAGATGAGGAGGTTGGGGGCAACATAAGGTCAGGCCCAAGATAATACAATGACAGCCAGGACTAGAGCTCAAGTCTCCCACCCTACACTTTGAAAGAATACTTTCAACTGGAGTACATTAACTCTACTGTCTATATTTTTAGGGCAGCTGGGGCATTCTGCATTGGCGGCAATCCTCTCAACAACCCCGGGACTGAAAACTGCCTGGAATTCTTACTAACAATTCTCTAATTGACCAAAAGTTGACAAAATCAAGGAGACCAATAGGTAGCTTGGAAAGCAGAGTAGCAGTCAGATAACAAACCAGAACTTCAAACCCTGGCTCATAGCAGGTTCTCAGTAAATACATGTAGGATAAACGTGTGGTGCTGGTGTCTGGCGTTTAGCCCGGCTGTGAGCACTGGGCCTTCCAGATGTGACATTTGACTACTATAGCACATTCAACAGTGTCATCTGGCACGGTCATTCCAGCAACAATTCAACTTTATTCACTGCAACTGTGCCGGGGAGGACGTGCTGCACACGGAGACAGCAGGTTACTCCAGAAGCTGTTGTTTGCGGGTTGAAGGCAGGCTTCAAAGGCCCACCGAAGCTGAGATTCTAACAATGCATTGCACCTGCGGATGATTGCGAAACAGACTACAGCTGCTGAAAGGCCCGTCTGAGTAAAGCAATCAGGAATCAGAGCTCTTTTTGAATCTGAGGCTTATGCCATCTAAAAAATCTCAGGGTTAAAGCCATAAAAATCAACATGTTCTGTAAACTATGGAAACTACCGAAAGAATCACAGCAGGCAAAGGACTGTGGGACTCCTGCTCTTTTCAATCAATCCAGGCCCACAAATCACTCTACTCATTTTTTCCTATAGTAGTTTCGAGGCAAATCTTTTTCACCCTGTCTTTGGGGCTATGGACTGCCTTGAGATTTCTGAGTTAATCTCAACTTCTAATATAGGTATCAAAAGGGAAGAAGAGCAGGCAGATCTTTTCTTGCATATGTAGACAAAGAGGCAAAGACTTCTGTCTGGAAGAAGGCAGAGCCATTTTCTCCTATGCCTTCACAGAACTATTTCAAACTCCTGGCCAGGTTATTCCACTCTAATAGGAGAGCTATCCCTCTATTCTCTTGGTTAAGAGAAAGCTGGAAATAGAAACAGGGATATTCCAGGCCAGACACGATGGCTCATGCCTGTAATCCCAACACTTTGGGAGGCCGAGGTGGGCCGATCGCTTGAGGTCAGGAGTTCAAGATTAGCCTGGCCAACATGGTGAAGCCCATCTTTACTAAAAATACAAAAATTAGCCGGGCGTGGTGGCACACGCTTATAATCCCAGCTACTCGGGAGGCTGAGGCACGAGAATCGCCTGAACGCAGGAGGCAGAGGTTGCAGTGAGCCAAGATCGTGCCACTGCACTCACATCTGGGTGACAGATTACCTAATAGTGGTGCGCATTACCTAATAGTGGGATTGTTATAATTCAGAAGTCTTAGTACACTCTAATAAAGAATTTTACTGAACACTTTCTGTGTACCTAGCACTGTATCTATTTCCTAAGGTGCAATGAATGGTATGCTGGAACTGGCATATACAAACTAACTCTCAAAAAACAATGTTAAAAGAAAAACTTTAGACAAAATAAATTCAACTAGAGGTCATTATATAAAGTGAAATAAATGAGGCACAGAAAGATAAACATCACATGTTCTAATTTATGTGTGAGATCTAAAGATCAAAATAACTGAACTCATGGACATAGAGCCTAGAAGGATAGTTACCAGAGGCCAGAAAGTGTAGTGGGGGGTTGGAGGGTAAGTGAGGATGGCTAATGAATACAAAAAAATAGAAAGAAAGAATAAGACCCAGTGTTTGATAGCACAACAGGGTGACTATAGTCAATAATAATTTAATTGCACATTTGTAATAACTAAAAGAGTATCACTGGATTGTTTGTAATGCAAAGCAGAAATGCTTAAGGTGATGGAGACCCCATTTTCCATGATGTGATTATTACGCATTGCATGCTTGTACCAAAATATCTCATATATTCCATAAATATATACACCTACTATTTACCCACAAAAATTAAAAATAAAAAAGGAAAAGAAAGAAAAAGATTCAACAGAGTTTATTTGAGCAAAGAATGATTCATGAATGGCGTAGCAGTCAGAATCAGGGGAGGTTCAGAGAGCTCTGCTGCAGCAGCCTGACAGAGAAGGAAGACAAAATATATTTGATTGGTTAGAGTGGAAAGACCCTAATTAGAGGTGAGCTGCCGATTTCTGATTGATAAAGTCCCTAGTCTCCTTTTACTGTTTACATTGGGCTTCAGTTTGCTTATGTAGGGACTTAAAGGGCTTGAGCGGTCCAAGTCGGGTGTCCAGTGGCTTCCCCCACCCTTTTTTTTTTTTTTTTTTTTTGAAATGGAGTCTCACTCTGTTGCCCGGGCTTGAGTCCAGTGGCCCGATCTCGCTCACTGCAACCTCCACCGCCCAGGTTCAAGCGATTTTCCTGCCTCAGCCTCCTGACTAGCTGGTATTACAGGCGCTTGTCACCACATCCAGCCAATTTTTGTATTTTTAGTAGACACAGGGTTTTACCATGTTGACAAGGCTGGTCTCAAACTCCTGACCTCAGGTGATCTGCCTGCCTCGGCCTCCCAAAGTGCTGATTACAGGCATGAGCCACTGCGCCAGCCATTTTTTTTAACACCAATTTTGCACATCACTTCCTAACTTCCAGTTCTGTGTCCTCATGTTGGTAGCTTGAAATCTGCCATGGTAGGAGTCTTTACACCATAGAAACCAACAAATGGTACAAATAGGGTTTTGGTGTGTCTTTTAAAGAGGCTCAGTTGCTTACCATTTGCCAACATACAACTGGACACAATATAATTGTTTAACAACTCGTCATTTTTGCAGTACAGCTGCTCAATTATTGCTATGACTGAGCACTAAATTCACATTGTAAATTAAAATATAAAGGTTGTTTAAGGAAGCAAAACGTTCGTGAAGTAGAAATATTGAGAAAACCAGGCCTTTAAAGATGTTCACAGATGGTAACAGATACTTTATGTGGTAAAATAAGATGTAACATTTCTTAAGTGCAAATATTTCTCCTACAACACATTCACACATTGTAATCCACCAAGGTTTATTTTATGGTATTTTTCTGCTGTACCAGTATGTCACTTCATAGTAATTTGTAATATGCTTATAAAAACTGTTGGAAAGAGTTCTTGACTGCTATTTTTGGTAAGCATGTAAGAACACTAAAACTAAAAAAAAAAAAAGAAAATTCCCACAGGGATGTATGGAAAGTAAGTGTGATGCAGTTTCACTACATTTCAATCGGGGGCACGACATTTTATTCCACTTTTCCAGTACTGAACTAAAGTGAGCAGAATGTTACACAGTGTAAAATGATTTTGACATTTAAAAATGTATTAAGAATAATATCTTGAACTCCCAAGTACCAACACCCATCCATTTCTCATCTTTTATTTCTCTCTCTCTCTCTCTCTCTCTTCAGAGGTAGCTATCTTTCTTAATTTGGTGTTCATCATTATCCAGCATGTTCATATACTTTAACCCTAAACTATCCATTAAAATATATATTTTGTTTTACATATTTTAAAACGTTATACAAATGCTATTATATTGTTTCTATCCTGCAGTTTTTTTTTCCTGTGGGATTCATTTATGATGATGTGGGTAGCTCTAGGTCATTTATTTTAGTTTCTGTATCAATTTTATTGTATGATATTCAATAAACTAGTTATGTAACCTTCTGTTCATGGTAATTCATGTTGTCTCCAAATTTTTTACTCTTCTAAACATTGCTGCTATAAACATGCTGGCACATGTGTGAGCCTTCATGTGGGGTACATCCTTAGGAGTAAAAATGCTAAGCCATAGAGCATTCACTTCAACTGTACTTGGTATTAGCAGATAGCTCACCAAAGTGTTATCAGTGTATGCTCCCAGTAGTAGCATGTACAAGTTCTTGCTTCATGTCCTTCCCAACACTTGGTATTTTTAGAAATATGGGCAGATTTTTAAGCTAATAATATTCATAAATAGAATGCCTACTTTTGCGTTGAATCCAGGTAATTTGAAACTATTTGTAAATGTATGACTACAGCCCTATGTGTTTCTTGGGGTCAGTAAAGAAATTATTTTAGCCTCTAATATGAGATTACAAAATGTCCATTATGATATTTCTCTTTTAAGTCATTTTTATTATGATTGTAAAGTTATGGCTCACTTAATTACTTAACATGTTATCATTTGGTTTCTTTTATCTTCCCATGTAGAAGAGTGCATTCACTATCAAACTGTGCTATAAACTATAAACTAACTCAGCCCAAGTCTTTCTCATGCTTTAAATTTTTCTGACTTTCTCTTCTCCATTTCTGCTTCATTATAATTTTTTAAATTTACTTTTTTTTTTGAGACAGTGTCTCACTCTGTCACCCAGGCTGGAGTGCAGTGGCATGATCATAGTTCACGGCAGCCTCGATCTCCTGGGTTCAAGCAATCCTCTGCTTCAGCCTCCCAAGTGGCTGAGACTACAGGCACGTGCTACCATGCCTGGCTAATTTTTTTTTTTTTTTTTGAAGAGCTGGGGTCTCACTATGTTGCCAGGGCTGGTCTTGAACTCCCGAGCTTAAGCAATCCTCCTGCCTTGACCTCTCAAAGTGCTGGGATTACAGGTGTAAGCCACCACACCCGGCCATAATTTTTTCATTTGTTCTCCAGAAAGGTTTGTTTGTCGCTTATTTTGGAAATAATCAAGTTAGTGAGTCTTACAAATTTTTAGATGAAATTTATCTTTGAAATGGTTTACATTTTGTTTTGGGAGGGTTTAAGGAAAGTTTCATTTAGCTTAAGGAACTTAATCTTCACAAAGTTCAACTTCATTGGCTGTTCTCAGTACACATTATGAGTCCTATTTGATGGACACATGCTTAAAATACCTCCTCAGAATTTAATGTGCTCATTCATACATGCAAAAACTGAGGTGATCAATATATAGTGGCAACTAAGCCCTCATCAAATGCAAAGGACAATTTAATACTTAACTACCTCATGAAATTTTTAAAAATGCATTTTGAAGTAAAAAGTAATTTTTTAAAAATCTGGTTGTCACTTTTACTAATTGCCTTTTGAACAGTATAAAGAGTCTAGTTTTTGTCCATAACACTGGTTTCTTCCCATTTTTTCCCATAAAACCCCTTGCAAACTGACCAGTTGAAATCAATGTGAGGAAGTGTACTGAAATATAATAAAAATGACTTGTTTTGATATTTTATTGCCTGAGACTTGACTCATTAAACACTGTAGAGTCTGCTGCCCTGCAGGAAGAAGGCTCCTGTGTTCTAATACTTACTAAATAATAAACATTTTCCTCAGTGAAAGTCTGTTGAGTGAAACCAGGTTGATTTCTGACTAAACCCAAAACAAAATCACTGACCTAATTTCTCTTCAAGTCAAGTATTTCTTCTGCTCTCCTACACTTTCCACAATGTATTATGAAATTTTTCTCTTAAGAGAATGTAATCTCTTAGATGTCAGGGTGGCTTTTATAACAACCATGTTTTTTTTTTATTTTTTTATTATTATACTTTAAGTTCTGGGATACATGGGCAGAACGTACAGGTTTGTTACATAGGTATACATGTGCCATGGTGGTTTGCTGCACCCATCAACCCATCATCTACATTAGGTATTTCTCCTGATGCTATCCCTCCCTTAATCCCCCACCCCTGACAGGCCCTGGTGTGTGATGTTCCCCTCCCTGTGTCCCTGTGTTCTCATTGTTCAACTCCCACTTGTGAGTGAGAACATGTGGTGTTTGGTTTTCTGTTCCTGTGTTAGTTTCATGAGAATGATGGTTTCCAGCTTCATTCATGTACCTGCAAAGGACATAAACTCATCCTTTTTTATGGCTGCATAGTATTACATGGTGTATATGTGCCACATTTTCTTTATCCAGTCTATCATTGATGGGCATTTGGGTTGGTTCCAAGTCTTTGCTATTGTGAATAGTGCTGCAATAAACATATGTGTGCATGTGTCTTTATGGTAGAATGATTAAATTCCTTTAGGTATATACCCAGTAATGGGATTGCTGGGTCAAATATATTTCTGGTTCTAGATCCTTGAGGAATCACCACACTGTCTTCCTCAATGGAACAACCATATATTTTATATTGTGAGACTCGTGTAATTTTGGAAATATCACCAATAGCATTTTACTCCTCAAACAACACAGGAATAAAACTTGAATACACATTTTATTTTTCAGGGAGCTCTTTGGAGATGAATTTAATTTGATTAATTCACTGACAGTGCTGATATAATTTGGATGTTGTTCCTGCCCAAATCTCATGTTGAAATGTAATTCCCAGTGTTGGAGGTGGGGCCTGGTGGGAGGTGATTGGATCATGGGGACAAATTTCTTGTGAATGGTTTAGCACCATCCTTTTGGTAGTGTCTTCATGATAGTGGGTGAATTCTCACAAGATCTGGCCATTTAAAAGTGTGAGGCCCATCCCCCATCGCTCTCCTGCTCCTGCTTTTGCTGTGTAATGTGCAAGCTCCCGCTTGGCCCTCTGCCATGATTGCAAGCTTCCAGAGACCTCTGCAGAAGCGTATGCCACTATGCTTCCTCTACAGCCTGCAGAACCGTGAGCCAACTAAACCTCATTTCTTATAAATTACCCAGTCTCACGTATTTCTTTATAGCAATGCAAGAACGGCCTAATACAAGTGTTTTCTCAAAAGACCTCAAAACAAATTTAAAGGCAAAAGAGGTAGTTATCCTGTGACGGGATGCTTATTAAGACATCTAAAACAATCTCAGTGTTGTTTTCTTTTAATGAAAGATTCAGTCAAACCAAGGTTATAGGCTTCTCTCCCCACTCTATATTAAGGCACATGTACTAGCTCCCAAATGGGCTGTGAAAGAGATCATTAGGTCTGGCAATTCCAACTAAAGAGTCCTTTGCAGAAGCAAGTTATAGATCAGAAAACAACTGCAGGTATCTAGGTGCTTTCCAGGATTCCTTGAGCTTCAGTATATGGAAGCAGACTTTTTCAGGGTATGGAAGTATGCACTCATAAACATGGCTATCTAACCTTTGAAACTGCTTTTATTGCTATCTTATAGATTTGAGTAAAGCAACTTTTTGAGCAAAACATTGTACTCTGGCTCTGGTCAGATCTCCCTCTTTCTCTCCTCGCTCTCTCAAAGAGA
Source organism: Nomascus leucogenys (assembly GCF_006542625.1). Classification (NCBI taxonomy): domain Eukaryota; kingdom Metazoa; phylum Chordata; class Mammalia; order Primates; family Hylobatidae; genus Nomascus; species Nomascus leucogenys. The sequence goes on from NC_044406.1 coordinate 125,110,181, forward strand.
GAATCATGAAGCAAGGCTGAAAGTAAACATTAATCTAAAAATACTTATGGTGCCTTTAAGAGAGTATCACTGATAAATGAGAAGAAAGTTATTTTCAATGTATAATTGATGTTATACCAAACTGAAGAAAGTATGTGAATGAATTTAAGGTGGAATATTTTTAATGTAGAATATACACAAGTGCATTTACATTGTAAGTACATTTAGAATGTAATTAAATTTTTGAAGACCTTAAAGGGAAATTGCTGCTATATTTTAGAGTAATACACATTTATAGTCTAATAAAATTAAGACAGTACAGTTACATTTGTAAACATATACAAATATAGCATTCATGTACAGTTATTAAAATATTAAATGACTATAACAGAACTCAGCATTGTTCTAAATGATTAAAATCTCTAGTTTACTACCATGAAATTAGAACACTTTGTGCAGAGGGACACCATTATTCAAGAATTTCATTTCCCTAATTCTGTCTTCTAATCACAGTATCAGCACACAAAATAAATGTATTTTGATTTCATTCTGCTGTTGTTGCAGAAGAATTAAGTGAAATATCAAGCATATGGACACTTTAATGAGTAACTTATAAATCTACCATCAGGAATTCCAGCAACTGGACATTAGAAGATTTATAATTTGCAAGTACCTTTAGATAAAATACAATTGGTTTGCCATACAGATTATTCCATCACATGATACCACTGGCATAATTTATGATCTTGATACAATACATAAACCTATTTGAAAGACAAATTACACGTTATACAGCTATTGTGTTTATTGTTTTTTATTAACCAATCACAGAAAAACATGCACCTAATATGCAACTTGAAAGTCCAACTCACAATTCATGATTCAAAAAGCAGAAGTTTCAAACCATTGTTTTCAGAAGTCCATAATATAAAACACTCCAAACATAAATTCAACATTGCATGCAACAACTGGCAATTTGCTTCAAAAGAAGTGATCACAGTGTTTATATATTTAAAAAAGAGAAATCTATATATGTATTATTTTTAAAAAACTAAAAAGAAATACAACTTCAGAAAATCTTTTCTAGAATAAATTTTTCTAGAAAATTGAAAAGTAACTAAAGACATTGAAAAGCAGAGCTTTATTAAGAAACATCTGTGGTGCAGATATGAATATTTAACTTAAAGCTGTGATGTGTACCTAAACTTCAATGCATAAAATTTAAAGTTTAACATATCAAAACGACAGGATTTTTAGCTTTGGATCATCTTAAAACTATAAGATAGCTCTGACAACCCTAAAGGTCAGTCAGCATGCAAAAGAGATCCTTCAGAACATATCTCTTTGGGGCATTATAATCACATAGATAGCACATAACTAAATAATAGACTGTCAATTAACACAGGAGTTTAAAATCTCTGATTCTCTCTCTTCTCTCTTTGAAGTTTTGTTACCGAAAAGTTATCCAAAAAATACAAGTAAAACTTTTTATCTGTAAAAGTTCAAAAGAACTGATTTCAGATTTTCAGGTGAAATCTAAACAGATGCTGTAAAAAACTTTAATCGGCAACAAAACAGCACCGCACTTTTGCGTGGGGATAATGGAAGATGCAAAGATGCTTCTTGCAAGACTGAGAAGCTGCCAATGATGAAGTTCAACTCTGTGCTGAGGAAATTTCTGTAGATGTCATGGGCAGTGTAGGATAACCTGACTATGGTGCTGTTTATCTGTAACACTTTTAGGAAATATACTGTAGTTCGCACCCTCAAAGAAAATATTATTTTTAGAAAGTCTATTCAATCTCCTTGAATTCAAGGGGAACTCGGTTTCCTTGTGTCACTCCGAACTGCATCTCCAAAATAATTAAGAATGATGTTAACACTTATATGACTTTTAAAGCCAAAACGTTCTCTGTGCTATAACTTCTAAGGCTAAATGTGAGGATTCTAAAGGTCCATCATAAACTCAAGGTGATGTCTTCTGGTTATTAATTTTAATACGAAAGTTCTTCAGTTTCATAATTATTAAAGGAATCTATTTTATAAAAGAGATAGCTTCGCTGAAAGCAAAACAAAATAAATAAGATTCTCTTCTTCTACAATCAATTTTTATAAATATTGTACTAATTATGCCATATGCATGAAGATAATAGGAAACATGTTAAATGCATAATATCAGAGAGATCTTTACATTCTATTTGCCCGATTGTAAATGAAACTCTCTAACGTATTTTTTAAACCTAATGCTGTTGACAGTTGCATAGTCAGTTATAATTTCCAAATCCACTGATGGACACACATCACAATATATTTTTATAAGCCACAATATACTCTTTCGCTCTGTGCAATGTAATGAGAGGATAGATCTCAATCAAGACTCACTTGATATTGTAGCATTCAACCAAAATCTACCGTGAAGTATTAATTTGTCATTTCAACCTAAGTCATAAATGCATGCCATTTGAAAGTAATATATTTTAATAATAATCTTAAGTCAGGGGCTTCTAGAGAACACAGATCAATGGGACCTTGTCCTCTTATCTAGTATCATGCCACACAATAATAAATGCTTAAAATGCTGATGATACAGCAATACATTACATTTCAAGGCTCCCAATAGCACTGCAAAAAAAGAAGAATATTGAAAAAGTGCACTCACAGTAGAAATAAAGTGGCTAGAAAGGAATAATGTGAGTTTCCCCCGACATAAAATGTATTACATTGATAAGTGTATAGGTAAGCCCTTCACTGCCTGAAAAATAAGCACAGACCCAAAGTAGACTGAAATTGTTGTTTTTTCCATACACTTTTCAAAGGGTGCTAATATGCCATAAATCTACTGGGATTGGTTAACAGTAATAGAATAATTTCGAATTAAAACTAATCAAATATATAATTTTATATGTCCTGCATTACAATTAGCTAAAATTTAATGTAATTAACTTTGTCCACACAAAATAAAGCTGGCTATATTTATTTTCAAACTTAACAACTCTTCGATGTGATCAGTTAATTTTGATTAATTAGAACTATTTGGCTTTTGAAAGTGTTCAAAATCTTACTGTCTTAGATTTTATCCTTTTCTAACATGTATACATTTTTTTAGTTGTAAACTGCTCAATTCAGCATGTGTAATGTTTCTTTGTATTTATCTGGTACTCTTCTTTTATGGCTACCACTTTTTGTCTTTTTTTCATAGGTTATTGGGGTACAGGTGGTATTTGGTTACATGAGTAAATCCTTTAGTGGTGATTTGTGAGATTTTGGTGCATCTATCACCTGAGCAGTATACACTGCACCCTATTTGTAGTATTTTATCCCTTGCCCCCCTCCCACACTTCCCCCCAAGTCCCCAAAGTCCATTGTATCATTCTTACGCCTTTGCGTCCTCATAGCTTTTTGTCTTGTATAAGAAATTGTTAACTATTCAAAGTCATGACAACATCGTCCTGTTTGTTTTTAGGAGATTTATTATTTTAGCTTTTAGGTTTAGATCTGTGATCCAACTCAAAATAATTTTTGTGTGTGAAGTAAGATATAGAGATGGAGGTTCACTTCTTTTTCCATATGGATACCCAGCTGTCAAGCATCATTTGTTAAAACAACCTTCCTTTCCCCATTCAAATGACTTGACCCCTTGATTAAAAATGATTATGTATATGTGGGACTATTTATGAAATCATTATTTTTCTATACTTACACTAATGCCATATTGTATTGATTACTGTAGTTTATAAGGGGTATTGAAATCAGGTGCTTAAGTCCTCCCAATTTTTATGATTCTTCTGTACTAGATCCTTTGCCTTTTTACATATTTTTCAGAATAAATTTGTCTTATAAATTTTCAAAAGGAGTTGCTGAGATTTTGATTTTGATTTCATTGAATCTATAGGACTATTTGGGGATAATGGGTTTCTTAACAAAATTGAGATTCCCAAATCATGCACATGGTATAGCTCTCCGTTTATTAGGTCATCTTAAATATATCTCAGCAATGATCTATAGTTTTCAGTATAGAAGGCTTGTGATCTGTTATTAGATTTATTTCTGTTTATTCTATATCTTATGTTGCTAATATAAATGTTCTTTTGAAATTTTATTTTTAAATTCTTTGTTGCTAGGGTATAGAATTATAATTTATTTTTGTAAAGACTGCACATTGTGGCCTTGTAAAATTCACTTATTAGTTCTAGTAGGGACTTGAATGTAAATTCCTTATGGTTTTGTACATATACATGATCTGCTAATCATGACGGTGCATCTTCTTTTTTAATCTTTTAGTTCTTTAATGTTTTCCTTGTGTTATGGAACTGACTAGGACTTCCAGTATAATGTTAAATAAAAATGGTCAGTGAATATCCTTGGCTTGTTTCCAATCTTAGGGAGAAAGCTTCCAATATTTCACCATTAAGTATGATGCTAACTGTGGGTTTTCATAATGTGCTTTATCATATTGAAGACACTCCCTTTATTCCTTGTTTGTTGATAGTTTTTGTCATAAATGAGTATGAAGTTCTATCGATGGCTTTCTTGTATCTATTGAAATGATTATATAATTTTGTTCTTCATTATGTTAATATGATGAATTACATTGATTTTCAAGTGTCTAATACAGGTATTTAAAGCCATACATTTGCCTCCCTCTTTAGCTGCATCCACAAATTTTTTGATATTTTGAGTTTTCATTTTCATCCAATTTGAAATAGTTCTAATTTCCCTTGTACTTTCTTCGTCTCATGTATTGTATAGATGTGTATTCTTTAATATCAAAATACTTTGGATTTACTGATTTCTAAGATTACATCCTGAGACTATATGACTCCAGTCTTTTGAAATTTATGAAGACCTGTTTTATGACACAGAAGGTAGCCTATCTTGGTGAATGTTCCATGTATACTTGAAAATAATGATGCATTCTGCAGTTGTTGGGTGTAGATTTTTAATAAATGTCAAATAGTTCAGGTTGTCAGTATACTAGATTTCGGATTACTAATTAAGTAATTCAATAATTATCTAAATAATTTAACAATTAGTGCAAAAAGCCTTTGAAAGATGACCCATATTAGAGTTCTCAAACAAACAAATGAGAAGTGACTCCATTTGAGCAGTTCCCATATGACCCAGCATTTCTATTAAGCCTTATTATACCTAGATTTCATTTTATATTATAAATAAAATTTGGAACCAAATAAGTTACACCTAGTGTGTTTAAACAGTGTACCACTACCTGGAATTCAAACAAATAAAAGACCAAAACTAGGATTTCAGAGGAAGTGTGTGCATGCAAGAATCATCTTATTTAAGAATTAATTGATTTTCCTTTCCTGTGCTACCTTTTAACAGACAGCTAAGTGTCACTTAGAGGAAAAAACTACAAGAAAATGGGTTTATGTACAGAAATGTTACATACTATGGGTTAAGTTAATAGAAATGAACATCAGATTAGCTCCCAATGCTTCATACTACCTTCACACATAAGTCTTGGGTATAGACACAAGTGTGTTTGTGTATGTGTGTCTGCCTGTGTGTAGCAGAGACCTATCATAAAGAAATAACATGCTCCTAGGACAGTGTAGAACTACACACTAGTGAAGTATTCTTGGACAGTAAGGCAGGTACCTTAAAAGCATATCCTCAGTATTTAATTCTGAAGGGTATCTTACAAAACACCATAGTATCTTAAATCTCTTTCAAGGCTATCAACTTTATAGGGAAAAGTCTAATGTGCCTTTAAAATTTTCATTCATAAATTTAAAACTATTAAAGAAAAAGAATAAATCCTAGCTAACATAATGTGTTTGCTGCTTTATTTCTAACTGCAGAGAGGTCATTACTCTATGCCAATGTCCTCTTTGGTGAAGCTTTAACATTTTAAGCCTTCAAATTGTGTACAGTTTATTCATATTATACCTGTAACTTTGGCATTCCGAAACCTACGGTCACCAATTGAAATACATAAACTGTTTCCTAGAATCAGGCCTTCTTTTCTTCTGTGTAGATTTTTTCACCAACCTAAATAATAAATGAATTAGTAGTCAACAATGGTAATACTAAGTGAATTAAAACAAATACATAACGTTGCAGCTCAAACTTTCACAAAGCTATTGCATGTGTTCAAAGACCTTCATGACACTGTGGTTGAGTCCTTTAAGTAATCTACAAAGGACTTTGGTTATTAGAAAAAATTATTACTTTAATGATCCATCATCAACTTTTAACTCTCTGTGTACACTCTTCCACCTAAAGGGTTAGAGTACACAGTCAATGTAGCATTTCAGTTCAAGTTATTGACCCAATGAAGACAGAACTCTTATATTTAAAATTTCCAAAAGAATTATGGAAGTTTCATTCAATCCAAACAATATTTTCTTCCTGCTTTGGGTTCTCTCCTACCTAAACAGTATATTTGGCAGAACCATCTTTACAATCAGTACTATATAAAGTCAAAGGCATAAGGGTAGAATGAGAAAGTCAATATTTGAACTGATAAACAGAAGTGTAGCTACGTTGTAAAGTAGTAAAGTGTGGTCTCCGGCACACAGTAGGCATTCATTAAATATGTGGCTAATGAATGACTTAAATGACCAGATGCAATGTGATCTGTAGCCATTACAAAGCCCAGACGTATCAGCTAAAACATCTGAGCCAAAGGTAAACTACAAAAGAACATGCAGACTCATAGCATGTCATTCTTTCAAAGCATTTTTCACTCACCAAAGGTTAATGTTCTTTTCAGTGAGCTTTATAGGCAGTGCTGAAGCAATGAAAATGAAAGCCATTGCTGTGATATTTCTGCTTTTGGACACTGTATAACAAAGATACAGATAAAGCAGAACATTTGATTAGCTATCTATGTGCCCCAGCTGGAGATCATCACAGGCTTTGCAAACACACCTACCATTGACCCTCAGCATTCCCATGGAAAAGCTGAATGATATCTCCATTTCTAATCAGGAGGTCTTCTGAGCCTCTCTTCCTGCAGTCTGCGAGGGCTCTATATTTGCCTGAAGACTGTAAAGTTGTTTTAAAAAATTATATTACAAACTTGATTGCAAAACCACTTGCATAACTGCCTGCTCTGCAACATGAAGAATTAACTCTTTTCTTCACTGGTAAAAGTGGTAGCTGCAGCAGCTTTGCAGGAACAGACAGACATGCAGCAGTATGTGATAGAGAACAAAAAAGGCAGAACAAGTTTATTTAACCTGAAGAATTAATTTTTATTTGAAAAAAAGAATTACAACATGAAATATACAGAAAACAGCAGAGCACAACTAATTTAAGTTACATTAATTATAAGCAGAAATCCAGAAAAAAAAGTGTGAAAATATTAATTTTTAAATACGGCTTTTGTAAGCTACTCTCATGTGAAAATTTTATCTGGGCACATACAGACAGTAGCCCTGAACAAAATTTACTCATGCCCCGAAAAGAATTTCTGGGCTTTGTATTGTTTCACACAGGTTAAAATAATGGGCACAAAAGTTGTGGTTTCAACAAAAGCATATTAAATCATAATGTTGTGCTTTACTTGACCTTAGCCATTTTGCAGCCATAATTTTAACTTAATTCATTAATAAACTAAATAATCCAAGGCACACTGATTGCATTTGGTTACAAAGTAGAGAAGAAATAATTTTCAAGTCCAAAAGTATTCTGAGATGAGAATCTTTCAAGCACAATATCTGACACATTAAATACATGATTTTAAAAAGACAGCATACCATAATTAAAAGCTTTATTAAATGAAAGAAAAGAAGTATGTGCTGTGGTTTCTTTGCGTGTCCATTAACCTGAAAACAACATCTGCATCATTTGAGCTGAATGTCTTTTGCGCAGTATTTTTCCAAATGAGCTGAGAAGCAGGCAGGAAAGAGCTACTTGCCATTTGACACAGTAGCTTCATCAATATAGGAGAGCCATCTCCGACACGGGTCTCTACAAGGGAAGCAGCACCCATTATTGCTCAGTTTACCACTTGACCAAGTGAAGCCAAAAGAGCAGGTCATTCCAGCTTCTTTTTTTTGGCAGGGAAGAAGGGTGTATGGAATACATTGTGTTGCTCTTTTATATGTTTTCCTTAGTAGCACATCTCAGAGAATTATTGGACAAAGAGAGAGAAACTAATAGGTTTTTCTATATTCCCATCCTCTGTGATTAAAGCATTCTTCAATTTTGCATATTTACTTTATCTTCTGATACCATAGCTAGAAAAAAAAACGCCTACTTAAAACTCAGTTCTTTACAATGCCTTCATAGATCATCTACAGCAAATGGTTAAACACAAACTGGCTTCCTCTGACTTTCTGCTCACATTTAACAACTACTCCTATCCATTCCATCCCCAGCTAACATTAATTAAAGAAATTATACTTCTTTTTATTATTAGTCTAAGCCTGAGATTCCCAAAGTGTGGGAGACAGACTGTTGTGGGTTCCTGAGACACTTTCAAGGGGTCTGCAAGGTCAACCTACATTAAGACACTATTTGCCTTTTTCACTCTCATCCTCTCACAAGTACACAGTGGGGTTTTCTAGAGGATACTAGGTGTATGGTAGCACAACAAATTGAATGCAAAAGTGGATATGAGAATTCACCTTTTACTGAGCCAGAAGTTAAAGTGATTTACAAAAGTATTTCTTTTGTAAGTATTTAAGTATTTAAATCAGTCTTCTCACTGATTTTTATTTTAAAAAATGTAACTTTTTAATAAAAATCTTATTTATATAAACTTACAATGGGTTTATTAATATTTTAAACAATTATTAAATTCAAAATTTTGTATTTCTTAGTTTTATCACATGGTAAATATCAATAGATGTAACCTATATACCATGGAATACTCTGCAGCCATAAAAACAAATGCAATCATGTCCTTTGCAGCAAGGTGGATGCAGCTGGAAACCGTTATCCTAAGCAAATTAACACAGGAACAGAAAACCAAATACCACGTGTTCTCACTTATAAGTGGGAGCTAAGCATTGGGTACACGTGGACACAAAGATGGGCACAATGAACACTGGGGACTACTAGAGGGAGGAAAGAGGGCTGGCAGAAGGGCTGAAAAACTGCATGTTGGGTACTATGCTCACTACCTGGGTGACAGGACCATTCATACTCCAAATCTCAGCGTCACGCAGTATTCCCATGTAACAAAAACTTACACATGTACCTCCTGAATCTAAAATAAAAGTTGAAAGTATTTTTTTAAAAGATATAACCTACATAAACAAGAGTTCTTTGGGGTTTTCAATTGTTAAGGATGTAAAGGCTTCTTTCATTAAAAAGTTTGGGAACTGCAGGTACAGACAATTAACTCTGGACAAATACCTTACCAGATCTAAGCCTCAGTTTCCTACTCTGTAAATTGAAGGTAATAAAGCCTGCTCTTTTTCATACTAATACTGTGAATATTAATTGAGAAATCATTTGGGAAACGGTAAACTATCACACAAATATGTATTATGGTCATCATAGTATTAGGAGAAACAATATCTACTTTTTTAAAGACTGCATTTCAGAGTCAATGCTGTACAGCTTTGTGATTACCCATGCCATTATCTTCCTTTTTTTTTTTTTTTTTTTTTTTTTGAGACAGAGTTTCACTCTTGTTGCCCAGGCTTGAGTGCAATGGCACGATCTCAGCTCACTGCAACCTGCACCTCCTGGGTTCAAGCGATTCTCCTGCCTCAGCCTCCTGAATAGCTGCAATTACAGGCATGCGCCACCACAACCGCCTAATTTTGTATTTTTAGTAGCGACGAGGTTTACCCTCTTATACTAACAGTAGAACTGCCAAATGTAATTGATTCCTCTGAAGGGCACCAAGGAGCACTCTACCTCCAAGCATCACTCCTACCCTCCAAGCTGGTGACTTTAGAAAAGTAGGGATTTACTCCCAAACAGTCCTACCTCCTCTTTAATAGCCCACTAGTATCCTACCAACTTGCAAACTATTCCTTTTATAAACACTTTGACCTTAAAGCAACCCCCTTTAATTTTACAGGGTGCTCCCTTGCTCTAATATGCTGAGATTTTATATCATTAGTGCATTTTTGAGAACACACTAAAATATATCCCCCAGATGTTATTAAATAGTTTTTAATATATAATGCTTATTTCCTTTGTTTTCTAATCTGGAATCCAAACTGGCTTTTAAAGTATATTTGAAGCCCCTTTGTTCTCTGATTTTATTTCACATGCTTGGATGGAAAACACAGTGGTGAAGCTCTACTAAATATAAAACTGGGATTTTAGAGATTTGGAAAGATTGACTATTTATTTCATCAACATCAGTAGAAGCTCTATGTATAGGTCAAACAGGTTCTACTTAAAGACAGAAGTACTTCCTGATGTTCATAATAAGATTTATTTCAGTTATTTTGGCAGTGGCATACTCCTAATGGCCTCAAGGATGCTGACAAAAGATTGCCCCTATGTGCTCCACCTATATTTCGTCAGTAAAACTCCCTCAATAATTTTAATTTAAAATATTATTACTAACCATGAGGGGCCTATTTTCTTCTTCATTTTCATCATAAGTAGGGTAGAAATAGTTGCTTGACCATTCCTCAGGTTCTTCAGAGATTTCTGCAGATTGTGATGCCTCAGTCCAAACTATAAGAAAAGTGTGGAATGTGGCAGTTACTTGATGGTGCTAATTTACCACAAGGTGAGAAGTAAAACTAGCTGTAATGCTTTAAAAAGTTGAATTTTAAAAAAATGGATTAACCAATCTAATGTAAGCAGCAAGTTAACAGATCTCATCCTGGCCACATTAAACTATTCATGCAACCTTGGAAAAGTCATTGTCACCTTTCTCTAACTTGGTTTCCTCACCTGTCAAATGAAGGCATTAGTACTATGCTCTCTCCTTACTTCTTTGGGGGCCACAGCATAGATGACCTGGGGGAAGTGACCTTTAATTGGATAACTGGAAACTCAACAAGGCTATCATTACCTTTTTCTCCTCAACCAGTAGAGAACTCTTCCATATTAAGGATCATATTAAAGTGTTGAGCATCAGGCACTCTGTTAGGCATTTCTCCAAAGAAGTCTATGCTGTTGATCCTAGAGCTGTTTAGGTGATCCTCATGTATGCTTCTACAGCACTTTGTACTTCCCTGCTGTAACACTCACCACATTTACTTTTAACTGCTTGTTTAACTATCTTTCTATTCTCCTAGCTTCATGAGGATGGCAGCTGAGTGTATCCTAATTAGACTATATGCCTAGCACTTTGCATAACTCCTGGAATGCAGATCATGCTATGTCAATATTTGTTGAATTAAATAAAGTATTTAAAATCACTTCAAATAAAACCATTCACAGAGGAAGAATAAATATTCCAGCTGTTAATGACTCTTCTCTATTCATTAAACCCAGGGTAAGTGAAATGCGCATTCCTTGAAGCCAGTATATATGTTTTATTCATCACTATATCCTTTATAGCAGGGGTTCCCAAACTTGACCACGCATCAGAATCACAGAGAGAGCCTGTTAAAACTCAAGTGGCTGGGTCTTGTTCCCAGAGTTTCTGATCCAGAAGGTCTGAATAGAGCAAGAGAATTTGTCTTCTGTAAAAGTTTCCAGGTGATGTTGATGCTGCTGGTCCAGGGACCACACTTTGACAACCAATACTCTCTAGTACCCATCGGATCGTCCTGCATATGCAAGACATGAGAGCCTTATAAAAATGGGTTAACTGTATTTTGTTTATACAAAAATACCAAGTGGGTAGATTTCCAAATTAATAATACAAAGTAAAAATTTGCACACCCATGAATCTCGTCTTCAGATGACCATGACACATACCTGTATTTGCTTCTGCCTGAACTGACGCAATTGCCTCACAGACCTCCACCACAGTGCTGGTGTGTTCCGATTCAGTTTCCTCAGTACTTATAAAAGCTCCCTGTTGCTTTCTGAAATAGTGATGTATAAAACTAAGTGAGCTTTTGTACAGTCTAAAAGTAAAAAGAAATTTAAAGTGGTATTTCTTCCATTGATACCAAGTGTTAAGAACATGCTGAGAATCCATCCAAACAGCCAATACTCCCTATTTAAATCTGTGTGGCAATAGGTTATAATATACAAAAGCTTAAATCTCAGATCCAAGCCAGCATGTTCTCTATTATGTAAGGAGAAAAACTACTCCCTTCTAGACCCAAAGTAGGTGTATTGTATACAATCCCCGTTGCTCTGTGGACTTATAACATTAATGAATTAGGTAAGTTGTTGTACATAAATGAAGATGAAACCTTCAACTGATTCATATTGTTGAGTATGTACCAGCTACTATTAAGTCAATTACTGCATAAAACCTGAAGATGTTACTCCTATAATGTACGATAAAAGATTGAGTTTTTTGAACTCTGAAAGCTAAAGACTTTCTCTGTAACTTTTAAATAGTTCTCCTAAATCTCCACGTGAACCACCATATGTTTCATCTGATTTTAGCTACCTCAGAAAGATGACATGCAGCGAAGGAAAAAACAGTATTTCTAATAAGTCATTCAATGATCACCACAGCATGCAGATGCTGCGTGGTGAATCTCTGTGCCAGGCCTTCAGAATCAATGAGAGAATTCTTTCTGCATATATGCAAATGGTCAGTGAGAACTCCACGTTTTGGAATTTCTAGAGGCAGAATACAATGACTACATCTCTAAACCCATACCAGTGTGCTGTCATATAGGACTGCCAGCTTCCTTAATGACTCCCGGTTGTGTCCAGGCTCAGTTCCCTCCCAGGATCCATACCTTCTCTCTCTGTAGAGAGAGGCCAAATCATCAGCAAGAGGTCCCCATCAAGGGTCTGTAAAACTGTGAGCCAGTCCTTCATTTGCTCTATTCCCATATTCTTACAACCCTCTTTTTCCAATCAGATCAAAGGTGACCAAAAATACTTTGAAAAAAAAAGGCTTATGAACACAGCCTCCTTTCCTGTCAGCCTACATGTAATTCTTCCAATGATATATTAAAAATAAAGCATTTTCAATCATGTTTAGAAATCAACCCAAGGGATAACTATTAAGAACTATCAGCCTCCAATATAAGGCTAGACCTGAGAAAATTATATGTTTATGGAATTTGATGAGTTATTGCTAAATTGGTGGATGGTTCTTGTCTGAGATACTTTAATTACATTGTTTCATGTTATATACAGAAAACAAAAGATTGCAGGAGTGATATTTCTTAAAGAATAATCACTTACTCATCATTCTGCTGAAGAGAAATCTGAATCTTATCCCGTTCTGTTAATTGATCCTGTTGCTTTCTTTTTTTAACTGAGAAATAAAACAAAGCATATTATCATTCAGAAGTCACACTTCTTACTTCCTTGAAGGCCAATGACTTTCACACACACACACGCATCCTTGCCATTAGACTTAACCTTCACAGACTTGAAATAATCAGAGGGAAGGCCAGTCTCGAGTTTGAATTTGGAAAGGTCTGAACCATATAATATTTTATTCAAGAAGTTCAAGTTTAGAAGTAGAACTGGCTCCCATTCCATCATTATAGAGCAATGATTACTAGAGATATTAAGCAGAGTCACCTCATGGAAAGGACTGGGAATTACCACAATCAGTTCACTGTGTTGCTTCTCAACTGCTTCTTAAGCACAAGGGTTCATTTTCTAGTGTAAAGTTCATTCTTCAAAATAGTTTAAACAACCCTCTGAATCTCAATCTCCTACTAATTAAATTAACAAATCTTCTCATTGTAATAGTATAAAGTAAATATCAGCCCCATTCTCTGGAAAAATAATTTAAGAATCTGAGTCAATAAGCCGTTACTATACTTCTTGTTCTGAAGAATGCATGCTTGAATTTACCTGTCAAAAGTTCCTGCTGCTTCAACAAAATATTTCTTATTTCTTTTAGCCATGTCATCTTCACATCTACATTAGAAGCCTAAAGATTAAAAAAAAAGCAGGAGGGAGGTGGTACACATTTCCTTTTAAAAAGGATGTACTATAATAAAACAAATGTAATTGTGTACATAAAATATGATCTACTCCCTATAACACCGTACTCAAATCCTAACCGTTTGATTGTTAAAATTTTTATGAAGCAAATAATTCGCTATGGGATTAGATGAAATAATATAGTCAGAACCATTTTTGCTGTAATCCCAGGACTTTGGGAGGCCAAGGTGGGCAGATCTCTTGAGCCCAGAAGTTTGAGACCAGCCTGGGGAACATAGGGAAACCCCATCTCTACAAATAATAACAATAATAATAATTAGCCAGGTGTGGTGGCATGTGCCTGTAGTCCCAGCTACTTGAGAGGGTGAGGTGGGAGAATCACTTGAGCCTGGGAGGCAGAGGTTGAAGCGAGCCGAGATCACACCATTGCACTCCAGCCTGAGCAACAAGGTGAGACACTGTCTCAAAAAAAAAAAAAAAAAAATCCATTTTGAAATTGCCCTTAAATAATGGTATAATAATGCTTGGATGAAACTGTGAAATATAATTTCACTTATTTTGTCTTTACAGGAGGATTCTTTTTAAAATATAATATTTTGATGTTTAATTTTAGTAAAATAAAACAAGCTCTACTATTTCTGAAAAGGCCATCTATTGCAGAATAACCTTGGTGACTGATGGTAACATGAAAGCCTCCTTAAATATCCTCCCATCACTTACAAGATGTTTGTTAAATGATACCAAATATTATATCTTAAGCAAGCCAAGAAAACGTATTTTTATAGATTGTAGTCACCTAGTAAAGAATTACAACAAACAAAAAACACTGAGCATTTTTAACAGATAACAGCACATTGACAAGTCAAGATACAAATATTTATTGCAATGACAACACCCTCTTGAAATGTTCTGATTCCTCTTCCCTTCCCTGAAACATGTTGGACCCTATACAACTGGCCAGGGCTTTAACCATGTTCTTTAGAAGCAGAAAGCAAGTCTGAACTGTCACATCCCCATGTCTCATAATCAGGTACCCCTAGAATGCTTAGCATAAGATGAACTCAGAACTATTATAATTCCATAACTTGGAAATTTGATGGGGACAGAGAAGTACCTGCCAAGCTGTCAGCTCTAGTTGGTAAGTTTCCTATGTAGTTGTGAAAACTTGAAGCCCTAGAGAACACCACAGGCTTATCTCAATGTAACTGCTAGAAAACATTTAAATACATCACAAAGAATATTCAAATAATATTTAACTGACCTACATGAAAGGAGTGGAAATTTTGAAATGCGACCAAAATTATTTTTGTTGATAAATTCGGGCTTTTGTATTTCAATGCAGGTTTGGGTTTCTAGAAGAATTTTTAAATGACCAACCTGGACAATATAAACTTCTTCCTTTTCACCATACCAGATTTCAAACTTGCGGTTATCACCTTTTACATATTCAGTGATTCCAACTTCATCCATCTATGATAAATAAGTCAAAATTTTCATGAGCATTTTATTTTGCATATGAAATTACATTAAATCTACCCTATCATATTCTAAATGAAACAGAATTTCTCTTGGGCAGAAAAATACATGTTATATTAAATGAATATGAAATGATAATTACAATCATAGACGAGAGTATGTAAATGTTTTCACTGAACTATGCACTTTATAGTTCAGATTGCATGCTTCATTTCAGTGGTTGACACAAATGTTATAAATCTGAACATCCAAGTAGCCCATCTAAGATCTAATTATGTTATAAATTAATAGTACACTATTAAAACAAATTATTGGGTCAAACAGAAGTAATTAAACATCAATAAAGAAAAGCCACTGAAAATTAATTTAAATGGTTATTTAGAATAATCATTTGACAGATCATTTAATCTTACAAATTATAATTTATTTTGATAGAAGCCCTACAAGTTATAAACATCTAATTTATGGGACAGGAGAGAACCAGCCAGGTACACAAGGATCTCTCTATTTTCCACCAATCCCTTGGCCTTTCTAAAAAAAAAAAAAACAAATAATATGTAATGGGACATTGTTGTCTTTTTGTACCCAGTGAAACTTCTGTACACAATATCTCTTCCTTACCACAGTTTTTTCTTTTCCTCAACGTGATTGTGCAAGTCATAAACTCTTCCATTTTCTTTCATCGTTTTCTGCTAATAGCTTGGCTAATTGCATTTTGGGTAATCTCACTCCTTTGCACAAACATTCTTTTAGTTCCTTTCTGCCTTCCTCTTCTCTTTCAATTCTTACCTAATTATCTAAAGGAGTATCTCACTCTCTGTTCTAGTTATGAGCCCCCCAAATGGCCCTAATTAGAGCTGATAAGCATTAAAGGTAGTGCTAGGGAGATCGCCATACCAAGGAGAAGAAAAGCACTTATGCTTAGAAACGTAATTTAACATAACATATTAATGAAAGAACCTATAACATCCACCCTGAATGTAGTAAGAAGTTATTTTCACAATGTCCCAAACTATCTTTATATTCTCACTCCATCATTCCAACTAACCTACTTCTGCTCAAATATCACAATTTAAGATGAATAGTAATCTGATATTCGATATTTTTAAAAATTAATTTTGTTTCATTACATGGTTTTGTCTTAATAACATGATAAGCTGGAAGGCCCACAGGCTTTGAAGTTAGAGAGGTCTGGATTGGAATACATCTCTACCATTCACTAGCTATGTGTCTTGGTGCAAGTTGCTTAACTTTTCTAAACTTCAGTTTCCTCAACTATAAAATGGAAAGAACACCTATTTCATAGGGTTGATATAAGGACTAAATAACATGGAGTAAATGCTTAGATCCTATAATTAGCTTTTTAAAGTATGAGTTTGCTTTCTACTCTTTCCCCTATTTAAATTGCAATTGTTTTGTTATTTTTTTATTGCAAACATATAGTACATTATAATCGATTAAGCGAACTTTTCTGAGTTGCCCTGGAAATCTAACCATTATGTGTTGCACATAGTAAGGACTATGTGCAGGTTTGTTAAATTTTTAAAAATCAATGATAATAAACACATGAACTAAGGAATCTGAAGGACTCGAATCTCCCCATCTGGTCAACTTTGACTTTAGATAGGGCCTTTCCTTGCATATAAGCAGCCAACTTAAAATATAACATATAAATAATTAGAAAGTACATGGTCAGGCCATGGGATTCCAGCTTTGTATGGTGCAGTCAAAACAAGAGTTCATTTAAACTGAGAGACATAGACAAAGGCAACAACAGACACTGGGGACTACCGGAGGAGGGATGGAGGGAGAGGGACAAGGGTTGGAAAACTAACGCTTGGGGACAATGCTCACTACCTGGGTGATGGGATATTTGTACCCTAAACCTCAACATCATGCAATACAGCCAGGTAACAAACCTGCAGATGTACCCCCGAATCTAAAATAAAAGTTAAAAAAAAAGTGAGAGAGAAGGTTCAGCAGTAGAATATCTGCAATGATCCTCTCTACCAAAGGTAAGACTTTGAAACTAATAACCCAAATTGTTAAATAACACATTGACTAGGAATGCTAGCAATTGCTGAATGCTGGAATCTCATGATAAGCAGGCAAGCAGAAGGGAGCATAGTGAACCCTAAGAAATATCCTAATTTTTAGTGGTATCACCATTTTCCGAGGAATCCTGGTCTAAACGCTTGTAGGCATCACTGGCTAATATTTTTTATTAAGGATACTTGGCATTACTGGGGAACTAAAGAAGAATCAGAAAGATTTTCTTCCTTAAATGTCAGGTATTATTTAATTTTTGTAGCTAGTAAGTCATCAAGCCCATCTGTCTACCTTCTATTGAAATGTTTCTTGAATCTATCCCACCTTCTCTGTTTCCATGGTACCTATTGCAGTTTCAGTTTTCATGACTTAATCACCTAATATCCCCCTTACTTTAATGTACTCAAGAAACATTTTGTTGGCATTTCCATCACTGTAACAAATTAAAGGTAAAATAGAAAATTAATATGAAATAGAAATACTATATTAGGTAGAAATTAGGTCACCTCACGATAAAATGTACATCAAATGGATTTGGGTCAAATATGCCTATGAAGGTAAAGTACCTTCCCAAGGAATAGGTATACAGACAGCAAGAGATGTGAACCCTCTCTGACATAGATTACAAATTTATGGTTCTCAATCAATGTTTATTAATTACTTAGAAGGCCCTTTGAGATTTGGGGGCTTAGAGGTGGACTGCTAAAATCAAAGGAGCAACTGGCCCTTTGTGATGAAAACAAGAGTTTTAAAGAAGCTGCTGTGGGTTCAGAGTGAAGCAGGGAAAATACACGATAGGAAGAACTACTTCTTTTTGACCCGACCCTGGGCAGGAACCTTGTTGGGAACAACTAGGGGCTGCTGACCCTATGGGAAGAATCAAAAGCAAGGCCTGCTTATAGGTAGTCTCCTAATACAAATATCTCACGCCTGTCTCAAAACATATTGCCTGTCCTCTTTATAACTGCTGCTGAAAATTTCATCGATTGTCAAATATACTGGTGATGAAAACTATGAAAGAACATGCTCATGAAAAGTAACTAACGTGATAGTGGTTGGGGAATTAAGGACAATCATTTTCTCTATTTTTGAAATTTTCTGTGACAAACGCTATATTGGTTTTAGAATTTAGAATTCAAAAGATGAAATGCATTAGATGTAAAAAAATTCAAATTTGTCAATTACGGGTCTCATATGAATTGGAAGTTCTTCTTCTCTATTGGAGAAACCAGCTGTAAGTATCGTTGGGTTGTCAATAACTTCCCCAAACAATACTGTTCTCATTTTAATAACAAACTAATATTAGGACAAAATGGGGATTTTGTTTATAGGAGAGAATAAAGTAATTTTGAAAGATGGAACAGGACAGATATGGAAAGGATTCAGCTATAGGTGGCCTTGAACACCCAGGAAGGGTGCAGACGAGGAACACAGAAAGGAAGGTGGGGGCACGCTAAACACAAAAGTTATCCATTTTTAAATTGCATTGAGGAAAAGGAGGAAACTCTTTCCTCCCTGTCTCTCCTGTAGCATGAGGCTCCTTTCTAACAAGACCAAGAACTCCACCCAGTGTCACTCGAAAGAGAGTGCTTATGAGGAGGCTGGGACACTCCTTATAATTTTAAACTGTGCTCTTCAGGATGCTAGGGAGCCCCCTTGGGGAATACCTAGGATTGTAGTGAGAAGAGCGGGAGGAATCAAAGCTCTGAATTCCCTCACCTTCACTCCAAGCAGAGAAGTTATGATTCATCTGACTTCTACATAAGACTTAAGATTTAAAAACAAAAACAAAGATGTGCAGCGAAAGTATAAAACCTACTCATTTGAAACAAAAAAAAAATGTACAAACTGGGAGATACACACACACACACGAAACAATACTACATTACCCGATACAAATTGTCTTACTTTCCAACAGTGTTTAAAATTGTATGATGGGTATCTATCAGAGCCTTCTCCACTTTCAACACGCCTTTTGCAAAAAACAATGGCTTTTTCATACAAGAAAAGGTGTCGCTGCATTGGTTTGAATCTAGCCAAATCCTTCATTTTTGTAGCACCTTTCTTGTGTCCTATCCAAACACTGAATCCACCTTGCATTATCATCTTGCCCAGTTCATTTAAGTTTCCCTAGAATGGAAAATCAAAACCCATTAGTAGAAAGCAAAGCTACATTCAGCTCTCTGACATCAACATGTTAGGGTTTAGCTTGAGCTACTAAAACCCTGAAGAATAATTTATGTTTTTTAAAAACTTAACTTTGTATGTTAAAACATGGCATGCACCACATAAGTACAAAATTACTGTGGGGGTGGGGGACAAAAGAAACTTCCTTTTCTCTGGCTTCATATCATCTGGAGGTATTTCAGCTAGGGTAAGTCTCCCCATCTCTTCTTCAATCCTGATTGGTGCATGATATATACCAGTTCAAGTTTTCCCACTGGGTGGAGCTAACCTGTTAAAAGGCTACACAAATGCTAAAGATTTGATTCTTTTCTTTCCTATCTATTCCTATCTATAGGGGAAAGCAGCAATTATGGAACAATATGTTTTCTTAGCTGACTCAAACATTCCTTACGCAGGATCTCCCAGGTCTGGAATTGGGGGAAGACTGTTGGGGACAAAGGTTATCTCATAAATCCATTTGGCTGCTGATCTGAAGCTAATTCTCCACTTAGCATTATCAGTAGTAACATCAACATTTTGATCTCCATTTATCTGATTCTTATACATTATTTCTCAATTGGTTCCAGGAGGGGAAAAGGGACGTTGAGATGCTGACCCTCTAAAATTCCAACAATTATTAAAATGTGCTTACAATATAGCCATTTATTGCAATCTGATGCATAGAATCATTAACTGACTTCAGTAAATCCAGCATTGCATCCAGTGCCTCCTTTAACAGAGCAGATCCTTCACAGTCTTTGCTATATTTTAATAGCTCCTGTAATTAGAAATCAGGAATTAATATTAGGTAGATATTAATATCTGGTTGAAATGAATAAGTTTTTGGCTAACATGCTTTCAAGCTGGAATCCAAATATAATGTCACATTTTGGAGTAATTCCTTTTACGTGCTCTTTGCTGCAGTATATGTTTAATGGCTGTCAAAATAGAGGAAGTAGAAGAGTGACTGAATAGTATAAAACAAAGGACATTTAATGCTTCTGGAGTTGAAGTATAATAGCTATTAAGACACATCAGAGATCAATTTTTAAAGCCATTACACGTAGGGTTCTTTTGTCCTCTACATACAGTAATTTGTTTTAGCCATGATGCACTCGTAATGCATATAGCATAGAATATTATGAAAATTCACTTTAAAACAAGCCGTATTGTATTTATACTTAACGCAAGATTCTAGCAATCCTTTTGCATTATACTAGGGGAGTGCCATTTGCATTTTTCATTAGGAAGGCCCTATGAAATGCAGCCTCAAAACTATAAGAAATATTTGCTTTGTTTAGTTCTTCTTACAAATATTTAAAGTTCTTCAGTAAAACATTGTGCGGAAATCAACACAACTTGTATGAAAAATTAAATAGCTAAGACTCCAGATATTCTCAGCCTGATATCTATGCCTATGGCATTTGTAGCCACAGTGAATTGATGGAGCACACTGCAAAATTCTGCCAAATCCAGCCTTCCCAGTCATTGAGCCTACCTATTTCTAGTGCTTCCTAATAAACTATTTCCTTTTTAATGGCTCTGCCATATCTGACTCAAAAAGTAAAGAAACAAACAAATGCTTCATATAATTACCTTCAACAATAACTGATATTTAGTGATTCGTTGCACTGGTTTGAGTAAATAGGAATCCAGTCTAAGTTTGTGATTTAACTTTCTTTGACATTCCTGTCATTAAAAGATAAATATCAATAAAATTAAATTAAGACATGCACCTGTGAAAATGCCAAGTGTTCATTGATTAAACCTAATGCCCCAATGTTTCTTACATCTCAAAGAATATTTATTGGAAAAATCACTGTTATAGCACAGAAATTATAAGACACAATATATCTGAAAAACTACCATAAACACTATTTCAAGGATTGGAGAGGTAAACAATTTCAACATTTCAAAGATTTAAAAGTTTTCAAATATAAATTCATATTGATGTGGAATGCTTAAAAGGTGTGAAAGCAGGGAATGACTATAGATTAACATGATTAAAACATTCTTTAATATATTCAAGAAAATTCACAGAAGACCAAGCTCTACAAGCCAGGGCTCAGAAAAGAAATTGGTTGTGCTGAATATAAATCAGACTGGATATGAGAACAAAATTTTTAATATAACAAGAAAAAGCCCTCATCAACTGGTGCTATACTTCAGCAATTGGCCCATTGCCACTATAAATATAAGGGTCATGACGTTGGGTTCTGGGAACATTGTAGGGGCCCATAGTTAGGGCAAAATGCAGATATTTAGGATGAAATGTGCATAAAGCATAGAACACAAAGGGATTGGAGAAAAATACGCCTGAATAAGAACCATGGCTCTCCTCTGAATATGGGTAAAATCCAACATACAATCTAATTCAAATGAGAGTTAAAGATGGAGGACTGCTATTAGGTTGGTGCAAAAGTGATTGCGGTTTTTGCCATTACTTTCAGTGGTAAAAACCACAGTAACTTTTGCACCAACTTGATACATGCATTTAGATTTCCTCACTCATGACAACCAACTAAAATGATGGAAAAGTTATTTTACTAGGCAAAATCACAAAGTTATGAAGAAGATGAGCAAGGGGAAAACTTGCGCAAAATTTGGAAACTGGAAACCAAACTTAGAAGTGGTCAACAACCGAGCACACTGGAGAAAAGTGGATTTCAAGTTGGTGGAGGAAAAAGCCAAGGAACAACTCAATTTATGTTATAAACATCTCCTCCCTGCCCTCCACAAAGTCTCAGGGATTATAGACACCAAGTACCTCTGAAAGTGGGAGGTAAAGGTGAGGTTCAAGAAAGGATGCTTGTTGAAAGTCTTTTTAAGAAGTAATTAGATAATAACAAGTGTTGATGAGGATATGGAGCAATTAATACCCTCATACACTGCTGTTGGAAATGTAAAATGGTGCAGTAACTTTGGAAAAGAGTCCAGCAGTTTCTCAAAAAGTTAAATGTAGAGTTACTATATGATCCAGCACTTTCACTCCCAGGTATATAGCCAAGAGGAATGAAAATACATGTCTACAGAAAAACTTATACGAAAGCATTCTCAGCAGCATTGTTCATAATAATCAAAAGGTAGAAACAAGCCAAATGTGCATCAATCAATGAATGGATACATAAAATGCTATACATCCATATAATGGAATATTATTCAACCATAAATAGGAATAAAAAACTAGTACATGCTACAACATGGACGAACCACTAAAATGTTATGCTAAATGAAAGAAAGAAGTCAAACACAAAAGACCACATATTGTATGATTCCATTTATATGAAATGTCCAGAATAGGCAAATCTGTTGAAGACAGCAAGTAGATTAGTGATTGTCTAGGGCTGCTTAGATTGGGGAAAAAAGGGAGGGTAACTGCTAAAAGGTACTGGTTTCTTTTTAGTGATAAAAACATGGTTGTGCAACTTTGTGAATATAGTAAAACCACTGAATTGTATACTTTAAAAGGGTGAGCTGATGGCATTTTAGTTATATCTCAATAAAGCTGTTACAAAAAGAAAATAAATGGCATGAAAACCTAAACAAAAGCAATAAGGCTCTCAGATAACCATACCACTTTGCACAGCTGGGTGCCTTCTCTTCCCTTCCTTTGGCAGAAAAATGGATGTTTATCTAGAAAGAGTAAAACACAGGGCCTATGGACTAAAGGATACAAGGTTCAACTTAGGGCACAGTACCATATTGAAAAATATTCAAGTACTCTCCATGTTATATCTCAAACAAGTGACCCTCAGCCTTTTCTCCCAACTTGGCTACCACAACACTAGCATCCAGATCATTATACACAAGGTAGCAGTTCAAGGAATCTGACCAGCCTAATAGAAATGCTCTAAAGATACAGGTATTTGGGAATCCCTTCAAGCAAATAGCTTGAGACGAATAACTCAACAATGAGGATCATGCTCAATAAGCCCACATATGCCCTGGAAACTTCCAATGAGCTTTTTAGTGTTTACTCCTAATGTAAGTGGACAAACAAGTATCACCAGACATTTGAGGAGAGCATCAAAGATGGGTAATAGGAACCAAACAAAGAGAAATAGAAGAAAAAAAGCAACGTGAAGACAACAGAAGCTGGGCAGGGAGAAGAAAGTCATTTTTAAAAGAAAAATCTATTATCATCTTTGTATAGATGAATGAAGATACTGAATTCATAAAATGAAAATAGAATTCTATTAAAAGAAACATTGAAAAAACAGAAAAAGGATGAGGGCCCTTCAAAATTAAAAACACAATGGCAGAAATGGAAACCTCAATAGAAGGACTAGAAAGTAGAGTAATAAGACAAAGAATGGAAAATAGAAAAGATAAGATAATTAGAGGACCAGTCCAGGATATGAAATATCTGTACAACAGAAATTCCAAAAAGAGCAAATGGAGACAATTGGGTGGAGGAAATCAAAGAAAAACTCCAAGTAAATTTGGACAGGAGGTTCCAAATTCAAAGTTATCACCCTAATACTAGCATAATGGATAAAAATAGTGCCAACATCTGAACACTAAAAATAAAATAAGTTTTCATAAGCTTTCAGAGGACAGAAACTAAGTCACCTACAAAGGAACAAAAATTAAAATGGCATCAGGTTTCTGAATAGCAACATTGGAAGCTAGAAGACAATCAAGCAATACCTTCAATATTCTGAGTATAATTATTTCTTACCTAGAATTCTATACACAGCCAAACTAGCAATGAAGTCTTAGGGTACAATAAAGATATTTGCAGACACATACACTCTCAAAAACTTATATGTTTTGTGTACACTTTCTCAGGAAAACTACTGGAGGATGTGTTCCACCAAACAAGGGAGGTAAACAAGAAAGATAAAGACATGGCACCTAGGAAGGAGGACAGCCTATGCAACAGACAGGTGAGGAGAATTCCAAAAATTATGTTCACTAAGATCCCCAGATGACAGCTGTGCAACAGGCCTAGTGAGTCTAGACAAGCAAGACAGAAAACTCCAGGAGATATTTCTTTAAGAATATGAAATTCAGAGAAAATAGAATGTGTTTAAATGTAATAAGAAGAGATTTTTGTAACTCCCACATCTGGGAGAGGTTGGGGTAAAATAACGATAAGTATCTAGAAAACTGAGTAAAAAGACCATTGCAAGACAAACAGAAGGGAAGGAAAAGCAACCCTATTATACCACGTGATTCATCTGAGCAAAGAAATCACATAGTCTTAATTTAACACTGTATAGCAATCTAACCAAAATTACGATATGACTACAGTGGAGATTTTGAGAGAAAAGAAGTATATTTGTATATGTGGTAGTTGGGTGGGGGGGCCGTGAAAGAGAGCTAAATCTTCATCTTCCATAGTATAAAGGATAAAGATAAGCATGTCATTTGGAGCTATGGAGGTAAATACCACAGGATGTAGCTAAAAGTGCTGAAAGTGTTTGCCTCTGGGAAGTTACAAATGTGTTTGTGTGTGTTGGGGGGGAGGGTGGATTTGCTCTTTAACTCATATACGTATATGCACATGTAACGTACTTAAAGTAGAAAATGAATTTATAATTAAGAAATATCCCAATATCTTCCAGAAAGAGTATATCCAATACTTGAATAACTACTGTACCTGGAAAAATGCGCATTCTGAATACTTCCTCCAAATTGTTTCTGATCTGGGCTTATTCTGACAATATTTTGCATACATCTGAAAATCATCCTTCTGGGATAAAAAACAAATTCAAATATATTACTAATTTGTGAATATGACTTTTGCCATCAAGAAAGGCTAAACAAGAGTGTAACCAAGCATCCTAGGAAATGTGGCCTAAAGGGCCTACTGTACTAGCAGCTGGTCAAAAGCCTTTTTTATGTTCCAAGAACAGCACGCCCATTGCATCTGGTGGGAGGACACATAATTATCTAAGTAATATCAGAACTTCCACTTGCCAAGCTTGAGGCTTAGATGGAGTCTTCTCTGTCTGAACTATAAAAACCTACTTTTTGCATAATGATGAACTAATAGGGTGCCAAGAAATACATTCTGTTATTAGTCTCTTGATTCCCTAGTGAATGAACTTGTAGCTGACTTCCAAGTTAGAGCCTACAGTCCTAGGTTCATCACTGGGACTTTAATTGTAGCATAATCCATTTAGGCACTTACACAATTCTCTCTCCCTGGAATCCTCTTTCTATGACCCTCATGAATGGGCTACCTCCTACTCATTATTTAACATTTATCTCATGAGTTATCTCTTCTATAAAACCATTGCTTATACCCGCATTCTATGTAAGATGCCCATCTTCTGGATTTTCCCAGGACCATTTGTATATTTCAAATCTAATGCAACTCACCTTCTACACAATTTATAATTTCCCTGTTTTTATACCTAAATAGATTTGGGTTTGGTAGTCACATTATCTGGCACAATGCTTGGTGCATAGTAGGTGACCAGTAAATGGTTGTTGAATAAATAAACAATTCATCAATAAACATTTATTAAACCACAACTGGTTGCTAAGAATGCTGCTAACCTAATGAGAGATACAACAATATATAGGATACGGACTCTGGATCTAAGGGCTTTCCATTAAGTTTGGGAGAAAATTCACGTATACATGTAAAGGTGCACAAGCACAGTAAACAAAATCTCCAATGAGTAGGATAGACATTACATACTATAGAGTCTAAAGAAACGATAAACTGCTATTGCTTGAGGAAGTTAGGAAAGAATTTGGTCATAATTTAAATGTGTTTAAAGTTAGAACATCTTAGCCGGGCGCGGTGGCTCACACCTGTAATCCCAGCATTTTGGGAGGCTGAGGCGGGAGGATCACAAGGTCAGGAGATCGAAACCATCCTGGCTAACACAGTGAAACCCTGTCTCTACTAAAAATACAAAAAAATTAGCTGGGCGTGGTGGCGGGCACCTGTAGTCCCAGCTACTCGGGAGGCTGAGGCAGGAGAATGGTATGAACTCAGGAGGCAGAGGTTGCAGTGAGCCGAGATCGCACCACTGAACTCCAGCCTGGGTGACAGAGTGAGACTCCGTCTCAAAAAATAAAAAATAAAAAAATTAAGTTAGAACATGTTGAGCAAGGTTGACGCACAGTTCTTTCTTATTCTCTTCTCATGTCATAAACACTTTCTGGGATAAGACATCTATTTTGAAGCTTTCAACAATCACCTCTATTGAATTAACTCTTAAATCAAGACAAAACTGATCTTTCAGGAAGAAGAGAAACTACATAAGCAGAGAAGCATAGACAAAAAATATTCTAAAAGAAAACTAATGGAGGAGAGTATGATCACTAACCTGGGAAGTCAATTGTATTAACCATACTCAGGACACAGAGGAATGGGCCTCCCTAAATGCTTTTGTTGAATGAAAAGAACTGACAGCTCTCTGTTTCTGTGAAGTTCCTGTGATGGATGCCTTGGTGGCTGAAAGTCACACTAGATCCAATTCTAAAACTTTACATGTATTTTAATAAGACAAATACTATAAATAATAAGGTGTTTTTAGGCAAAAAAAAAAAATTAACCAAGCCCCAGATGGTTTTGTTATGATGATCCCAACTCTTACATTTTCATAGCCAGGATGGTCCCTGGATTACTAGGATTACCCAGGAGTCAGTGTTCAAGAGCTGAGCCACTGAAGCATTTGGTACCACAGAATGGAATGGGTATTTTTATGCTCTGGATATCCCAGTGCATCCATTTCTGCAGCAAAACTTGGTTTGGTATTAAATACTTGCTGGAGTAATACATCTTCTCCAAAAACATAAAGACATAAAGTACCTATCTTGTCTCCAAATCTGTTCTTATAAGTGAGTTGCTATTTTGGTGGTGCATATTTATATATTTTAAAAAATAATTTAACTAACCCTTTCCAGGAAACAAGGTCCCACTCTTTCTGGAGCATAAGCACAATTTTCCAGGTTGCTCAAGAAAATGCTGTGAAAATTTCAGAGAAAAAAAATTACATGATTTTATGTGAAATATAATAAACTGGTAAAGACAGCACTTTAAATAGTTTTATAAAACATAAATATTCATTTCAGCAATTACATACTCATTATGGAATTCATATATTTCTGCCATGTTTCCAAAGAGAACGTCCTTTTTATTTCTCAGGAGAGATGGCATAAGATCAAACATCTCTGGATTATCCATCTCCGCTCTGTAACCCTACTCAAAATAAATACATTCATGCATTTTAAAATATTTACATGCACATTTGATTGGGCTACTAATGGTGTAGGTACAGCAGAATATTAAGGGATTTGAGGGTGAAGTTTTTTGAATTTTATTTCAATTTTAATTTAATTCAAATCTCCTACTTCCCAAAGTTATCCATGATTTTTTTTTTTTTTTAAGAAGGCAGGACAAGGAAAGGAAGTCAAGTTTTCCAATCAAATAGGCAGAATAAAGTAATAGCTCTTTGGCCTTCAGAGTAGCTTGTAGTGTAGGAAACAAGCTAGAAACCAAGATAAAAACATAGATTACAGGTCATCAGCTTCTCCTTAAATTGGCAATACGTGTTTAGGTTTTTTCAGACCAAATTAATATCATGGCATTTTTGTCAAAAGAATATTTTATCCCATTCTCAGTTTTTTACATCACGATCTCTAAATAGCACCCTGGGAATAATTGTAACAATCGGCTGTATCCCTAAGAGAACATTTTCTCTTCTGTAATAAATTCTGAATCAATCACTCCCATTACTGAGGGAGAGCCTGAATGTGCACGTTTAACCAACATGCTGCATCAAACAATGAAAGAAATGCCCACTGCTGCCATATGACAACCAAGGAAGGAGACGGAAGTAGAAGATTGCCCCTAAACACTTTCTAATGAATGTAGCAAGGGATCATTCGGGAAAAGATAGGGCAAATACAATTTGAGTTGCTTACCAACAAAACAGTATACAGTTCTTGAACATAAACTCTCTCAGTCTGTATCAGTTCATTTAGTACGTGGCTAAAATGAAAAGACCATATTTATCAGTTATTTTATTACTGAGATCTATATTGCAATGTTTCAAGTATTATCATCATGAGAAGGTAAAAATAGCTAATGCATAGGAATTATCAATGGTTTTTGTTTTAGCATCAAAATATGAAACTACTTTTATGGTTTCTAGAATAAAAACTATATATATATAGTCTTACGGGTGGTTTTTATTCATTACATTTATATTCATTATATATATATAACATATATATATCCAGCTTTCTTTCATATATATATATATATATATATATATATATATATATACATATATACGCTCAAGGGTTACTATTAGCTTTAAAGAACTTTATTTCTAACTCACTGAGATTAGGAATAAATGTACTAAAAACTCACAATAACTGTTCCTAAATGTCTGAGGTTTTTATTGTTTTGGGGTAGCATAGTTTATGAACTTTAATACCCTTTTTTTTCCCTAAAACATAAGTATTAGCATTTTAGGCACTATTTTTGCCTTTTCCCAGTAATGTTCTGAAATTTTCTCAAGAAGGCAGTAGATTTTTTTACCCTGGTCTCCCCAAGTGTAGGTCATATTTATATTTCCATAATGTATATATATATATATATATATATATATATATATTTTTTTTTTTTTTTTTTTGAGACGGAATCTCACTCTGTCACCCAGGCTTGAGTGCAGTGGGGTAATCTCGGCTCACTGCAAACTCCACCTCCCGGGTTCAAGAGATTCTCCTTCCTCAGCCTCCCTAGTAGCTGGGATTATAGGTGCTCACCATCACACCTGGCTAATTTTTGTATTTTTTGGTAGTGATGGGGTTTCATCATGTTTGTCAGGCTGGTCTCGAACTCCTGACCTCAAATGATCCACCTGCCTGGGCCTCCCAACATGCTGGGATTGCAGGCATGAATAACCACGCCCCACCTGTTTCTGTAATAATTTTGTTTACTGTCTCTGGAAAATAAAGTATATTTTCCTTTCAATGTGATTTCCAATTGACATCATATTTAAAACTCATTTCCTTTGTCCCCAGTATAAGTAATCCATTTGATTTAACTTATACTTTTGGCTTTTTTTTCTTTTTCTTTTTGCATATTAAAGCATTTAACATTTGAGAGTCTTACAGTATATATATGTGTGTGTGTATATATATATGAATCTCATACATACATATGTATACATGCAACTTGCTGCAAAATGCTTGCTAATTACAACTGTAATATAAAATCAAAAAGATGAATATTCTTATGTCTAGAATATTAATATACCATTATAACAGTGAACAAAATAATTATTAACATCTACAAAATAACATTGTATCAATCTGTATAATCCTTTGTAATTTTTTATGTACCACTCTATTCATTTTGAATACCAAAATTTGCTAAGAGAATAGATCTTAAGTGTTCTCACCACAAAAAAAAATGGTAACTATGTGAGGTGATAGATGTGTTAACTAACTTGATATGGTAATCATTTCACAATATATACACATACCAAAGCATCACATTGTACACTTCAAATATACATAATTTTGTCAATTATATATCAATAAAGCTGAAGAATTAATAGATAAGCTAATTACCATTTGATCATTATACATTGTACACATGTATCAAAATTTCACACTGTATTCCATAAATATGTACAATGATTATGTGTCAATGAAAAATAATAATAAAACTTTTTTTAAGAATGATAAACAAAAATCTCCATTTTATTTCAGACTGGGGGAAAAAAAAGAAGATACCAACATTCTGAAAAAGTTTAGTTAATTTTCTTCAAATCACATAAACAGGCCATAGGTTGGCTGGGCCTAAATCCTGGACTTCTGACACCTAAACTAGTGCTCTTTTCATCACACCCAGTAAAACCCCATTCTGTGAACTCAAATTTCTAATCACATTGGCCTTGAACACTGAACCAGATTCCCACAGTTAGATGTGTATGTGAGTTTATATTAATAAATAAAGGATACTTCTTTAAAACATCCAAGCTATTGCCATTGTCCAAACTGGAGGATTCACCAGAACTTCTCTTCTCCTGACAATCATGCAACACTTCAATCTGAAATACAGAAAATAAAAGTTAAATTAGCACCTTTGTAGGTATAATTCTTCTTCAAGGCGATCCAGCTCAAATTAAGTTTATTCTAGGTCCTAACTCTGAAGATAAATTGAAAAATAAAACTATGATTTTTTTCAAAATAACTTTGATACGTACTAGTAAAAAGTGATTTAAGTTGCCTAAGAAAACAGATTTAAGATACTAATTAGAACTTATTTTATGTATTAACTCTTTATTTATATGGCATTCTTAGAAAATAAGGTTGATTCATAAAAAGTTAATTTTCTAGATAACTAAAGGGTATTCATTGAAGAACCAAACATCTTTTTAACCATAGTGATTTTTGATGGAAACCTTTCTAGAAAATATTACATGCATCCTGGAATTCTTTAATCAAAGACACACGACATAACTGATCCTTTTCCTTTTTTTTTTTTCTAAGATCTGGGTTAAGCTAGAAGAACCTTTTCCTAACGATTCGATGGCATCATCATAAGCTTGAATATGATAAAATCTAATGTTGTGCTGCAGGGATACCTGCAGAACTCTATTCTTTCTTGAAATAACTGTAACCTGTACATCTCTGTCTCTACTCCCTGCCACATGTTAGTCGCTATAAGTTGCCTCCCTAATTCTAATAAATTGCCTTATTTTACAGACTCTAAAGGACCTGGACTGGCCTACCGAGTCAACTGCAAAAGATTTGTGATGATTATTTCTTTTAAGAAGCATTTGAAGTGTATTCCTGGTATCCAATCTCAGCTGTATTGGACAGCTGAGCTTGCCAAAAGCCTGACCTCCAAGTAAATGTAACATTTCTTTGTGACAACTAGAACCCAAAATGAAGTACGGTATCTATCAGCTAAATATTTCCCCAAAATGTGACCTACTTATTACAAATGAAAGAAACAAACGTGTATTACGACTTTCTATATATTAGGCACGCACAGTCCTAGGTGCTTAACACATATTATATTTAATCCAAACAGCATTTAGCAAGCAATGGCATTCTTTTCCTCATTTTAAATATAGGAAAACTGAGGCTTGGAGAGATTTTACATGTACTACTACAGAATTTGGCATTCACCCTGTTTCTTTCTTGAAACCAGAAGTTGTGGCTGTACAAAATAATAACCAGGCCTGGTATATCGGTATAGACCATTCACTAGGCTGCTATTAATTATATTAAAACTTAGAGCATTATCATATGCCACACATGTTCAAAGTGCTTCACAAATATTAGATTATTTTATCTTTAACTCCATGATGAGAGTGTTCTATTTTTATGCCCATTTTATATATGGAAACTGAGTTCCAGAGAACTTACCCAGGTTTATATAGCCAGTAAGTGATGGAACTGGGATTATAAGCCAGGCAGTCTAGTTTTACAATTTGTACCACTACGCTATACTGCCCCTTAAAAATATGTTCTCATCTTTATTTACCACAAAAAAACACACAAAGAAAATGTGGGGTCTTGGGAACTGGGAGCAGTGGCTCATGCCTGTAATCCCAACACTTTGGGAGACCAAGGCAGGAGGATCACCTGAGGCCAGGAGTTTAAGATCAGCCTTGGCAACATAGCAAGACCCTGTCTATCAAAAAAAGTGTTAAAAATATTAGCCAGGCAT
Organism: Nomascus leucogenys; assembly: GCF_006542625.1. NCBI lineage: Eukaryota > Metazoa > Chordata > Mammalia > Primates > Hylobatidae > Nomascus > Nomascus leucogenys. The sequence continues at coordinate 125,142,447 of NC_044406.1, forward strand.
AATGGCCCATGCCTGTAGTCTAAGATACTCAGGAGCCTGGGGTGGTAGGATTTCTTGAGCCCAGGAGTTTGAGGCTGCAGTGAGCTATGATCGCACCACTGTAGTCCAGCCTAGGCAACAGAGCGAGACCCTGTCTCAAAAAAAAAAGAGAGAGGAAAGAATATGTGGGATGTTGTAGCTATGATGAGTCTACTTCTTTACAGATATCTTGTATCTAACAATAAGTAAGTAGATTGGGCACAGTGATGCACACCTGTAGTCCCAGCTACTCAGGAGGCTGAAGTGGAAGGGTGGCATGAGCCCAGGAATTAGAGGCAGCAGTGAGCTATGGTCACCCCTGTGAATAGCCACTGCACTCCCGCCTTGGCAACATAGTGAGACCCTGTCTCTAAAAAATTTTAAAAACAACAACAAAAAAGAATGGATATCTTTTTTGAGCTAAGAGTTAGCCTCTGCATGGTCCGTTAGAACCTGTCCTGTGTGCTTCACACTTGTAGGACTGGAATTGCTCATGAAAGAAAGTTTATTCTGCACAAAGGTGCAATGCTTATTTATGATTATTGAAGTGCTGGTGGGTGGTGGTAAAAAGAAGCTGGAACATATACAAGATGTTCTACAGAAATGATTCTAACCTTGAGCCAGCACTTGAGAAACAGCTCATACTGAGAAACTGGCATATCTGGGGATATGCCAGTAATGCAGTGAAACACAATGCAGCAACAGCTTTTTTTCTTTTAAATAGTCTTTCAAAGACACAATATTTGTCTAGTGAATGAAAAATATGGTTTAAGGCTCATACCAACTCTGCAACTAAAGCAATAAAGTCAATTTTGAATTAATTAATGATATTTACTTTTAAGTTGCTCTGATTTTGTCTCCAAGTCTTCTTCCCTGGTAGAGAAATGTGAAAGAAGAATTTCAAACTAGAATTAAAGTCAGCACTTTTAATAGAAATACATATATATTTATTAAATAACTTGAGTTAATATTCCAATATGTTTATATTAGTATTTTAAAATCACACGAGAGAAGATAATGTTTGGTTGGACTTACTCACATGATTTCAGCTTCTTATTGAGCATGATTTTGCTATGTATTCACCCATTCTCTCATTCATCAAACATTCACTTACTTGCCAAGCATTGAGGTAGGTGTTAGTGCTCATAATTATTTGCAGATTTAGTATTCATTCTGACACAAAAACATTTAATCAAATTGTAGCTCATTGATTAACTCAATCAAAAAGAATTCTGAAAAAAATCTAAGTTTAATCTACTAATTAGAGCATCTACACTTATTTGGCACTTTCTACATATTGAGCACTGTTCTAAGAGCTATGCATATATCTTCTTTTTTAATACTCAAAATCATCCTAAGAGGTAGGTAACAACTTCTATCCCTATCTTCTAGATAAGGAACTAAGGTTAGTATCTTGTCCAAGAAGCAGAGGTGGTATTCAAATTCATATAATCTATTCTCAGAATGTTTCTAACCACCATGTAAACATTTCCAAAGCATGATAAAATGTTAAACATGTCATCAAAATTCAAAGCTTTCATCTTTATTTTTTAAATGTTTAGTTTAAAAAGGGTGAGCCACTGTATTATTAAGCAAGGAATCCAGATGTTCCTACAAAGCCAAAGGCACGGTCCAACCAAAGACTAGATTGTTTAGATCCTAATTCCCAGGGCTGCTGAAAAGGCTGTTGCTCACACAGGCTGCATGAGACTCCTCTCTCCATGAAAGGAACAAACCCTTTGTCCTTCCCTCCTCAGCAGGAGCCAGTTACAGGCACACTCAGGAAAACGAAGGGCTGCTATGTTCTCTAGACTCCATACTTCACTTTCACTTATTAAAATATATTTTCTACCTAAACTTCAAGTTTATATCATCATATATGTAAATATATATTAAACTTGGAATTATACAAAATTAATTTCTCAGTGGATACTAATATGCTCCACTTCAAAGAAGCCTGTTCTACAGAGATCCAAACTTATTTCTAAAGGTAACTTAAGAGGCAATTATTAGTTTTGCCAATTAATTCTTTGCAAATACATTAAGAGATACAAAATAAATATATGTACAACTTATGAGAAACACATCTTATTCTTCAAAGCAAGGTAGATGTATTCATTTTTAACAATATAAATACATACAAAATGATTGAGCACCTACACCATATGCTAAGCTCTGTGTTTGGGGATACAAAGATGAACTCACACAGTTTCTGCCCTTACAGAGCTTAGTTTAGCAAGAGAGACAGAAAGCAGACAATTCCACTAAAGCCAAGAAGAAATTTGAGGGTACTTGTTATCACACAGCATGAACACCTAAGCAAACAGGGGTGCAGAGAAGGAGGAGATCTGGGGAGGAAAAGCTTACCTGAAGAAAGTGGCCTAGAAATAGCAAATCTGATGGAGGAGTAGAAGCTAACATGTGGGAAAGGGAGAGGAAAGGAAATAGTGTTCTAGAGAGAGAACAGTGTGTGTCATGTCCACAAAGTAAGACACCTAGGAAAGGGAAGAAAAAGTGGGCAGGGTAAGTGGAAGAGACAGAAAGACTGTCACAGTTACCAAGGCCAGGATGATGTTAGCTTGGATTAGGAAAGCGGCAGTAAAGATAGCAGTGGGGATGAAAAAAAAAGTGAATGGATTTGAGAGAGATACTTAGCAGGCACAAATCCACAGGATATAGAATTTTTGACCAATTAGAGGTAGGGCATAAGTAAGGAGGAACCAAGGTCCCAGGCTTGGGCAACTGAGGAAATCATAGTGCCATTCACCAAGATGAAGAGTAGAAAGATTGCAGGAGAGATGAGTTAATCTGAGGTATGTTGAGTCTGAGTTGCCTATGGGATATTCAAAAAGGCAAATTATAAACAGAGGTCCAAAGCTTAGAAGAAAGATCTAGGCTAAAGATCCAGATTTAGGGGCTCAAGTCACATTTTACATTTTATTCCTCGCTGTCAATGTCTCCCATTCTCCATAACTACACTCTATATTCAATGTTAATTCTACAAATATTTATTACATCTTGCTAAGTGCCAGGCCCTGTGCTAGGTGCAGAATTATATTTGATGCAAAAAGAAAAAAAAACTAAAATAAAAGCAAAGAACAAAAAAACAGTTTGACTCATTTTTATGAGAAATTAATACTTATGTTTTGAGTTGACCAAATTTTATATATTTGGCTTAGCGATTAAAAGTCTTAAGAAATTCTTTGGAATGGATTGCTACAATCCCTATTACTCATACAGCAATTAGGTACAATGAACAAGGTTTGTAGCATAAATAATGTTTTGATTTAATTTACAAAGCATGATATATAATAGATAAAAACATTTATCCATCCATGTCACTTATTTATTAAGCTGCCTTCATCCTCATAAATACATTAGGCAGTCTCGAACTGAAGCAAATCCAAGCTACTCCTAACAAAAAGTTGGATCATGAAGTATCTTAAACAAAAGAAGGCCTGATTCATTTTAGCATCGCCAATTGTTTTTCTTTATTCTTTCTGGGGGTCACTTTATGAAAGACATTGAGTTTTGAAGCATAATCTACATTTTATATAGTCATTTTCCAACATAAGCATAATACAAAGAAAATAATGGATGGTTATTATGAAAAACAGGAAAAAGTTACTTGCAGGTAGAATGCAAGAATGAACTGCTGCTGTTTTTAGATGCCAAACTGGTTTTTCACATGTACACAAACTCAGAAAAATGTATTGGCAAAAGTAATATAATAAAGATGGGTACCTTTTGAAAAAAGTTTACATGCTTGAAAGAAAGAGTATCCAACTCCCACTGCAGAAGGAAATTGTAACGCCATTAAATAATATCAGAAAAAATGAAACAATACAAAACAAAATGTGCTAATGAGTGACTAATGACTTGCATGGATCTGTAACAGTCTCCCCAAAACTCCATTCCTCAACTCAAGGTGTACCACTTTAAGAACCTCTACGAGGAGTTGAGATTTTAGAGGACAATTAAGCAAGCAGCTTTAACCAGAGGAAAGGACTAGTTCAGTTTATCAAGTATTTTTTTATGGTCTTCAATTTTTTTCACCCTATCTTTACAATAACCTGTTGGAGTCAGTAAGTATTATTGTCCTTATTGTCCAGGTAAGGAAACTGAGGCTAAAGAGGCTAAGTGAACTGTTCAAGGACACACAGCCGTACACGGAGCCAGAAATCTAACCGAGGTCTATCTTCTGCTCAAGAATATCAACCTATTTCAGTTTTAGTCTCATAGATATTGGGTTTTATCCCCTTACTGTTTTTTATTTTGTTATCTTTACTCTTTTTCCAGTAGTTTTAATATTCCTTGTATCTTTGCTATATCTTTGATATTGTATTTAAGACATTACTTATAGTTTTATTTGTAAATATATTTATATATTTCATAAGTATTAAACATGTAACTTTCATAATCTTAGCCTAGTTACCTGCTTTCATCACCTTTTGAAAATCTGATCCATGCTAGATATAAGCTATTATTTTTATGCTCATTATCCTTGGCTCAAGCCTTCTCTGAATTCCAAAGCAGTTCTCCTACACTAATGAAGCTTCTGATTCTATTTAGATCAGACAGACCAAATTTACTCCCATCTTCACCCATTCCACTTACTTAGGGCTCTAAAGACCAAATTACTCTCCTCTAAGAAGCCCCAAAGGCAGCTCAAGGGACCCCCTGAGCCATCCATATCCAGAGTAGTTCAACACATTATAAGGATAATTATTATTTTCATAGAACTTAGAAAGAAAATAGATCTTACAGGATAAAACTAGGAGATTAAAACTAGAAAATGAACTCTGTAATAGTAAATTACCAACAAAATTATTCTATTTAACAGTATTTATTTAGAAAAGTCAATCCATTTTATTATCTAAGCCATTCACTTACTAGAAGCTTATAAGAACCAAGTCATATTTCACCACTATGCAATATATTCATGTAACAAAACTGTATGTACTTGTACTCCCAAATTTATACAAATAAAAAAGAACCAAATCATTGCTTATCTAGAGTAGCAGTAAATATGTGTGTGTGTGTGCATGCACACATGTGTATACTAGCTTCATATACTTTCCTTCACCTGCTGAAAAAAAATGCAAGTTTGATGCTGGTAAAATTTTCATACTCATTTTCAAGGCTGGAATACTCAGTACTGAGATGTTGACAATTCCTTGTACTGTACTATATTACTACTATGTTTTAGTACTGTACAATAACTTCAATCTGACTCCTGCCTTGCACAATATAAATATGACCAAAGATGCTAAAGTGAAATTTTCATCTATCAGCATTGAAGAATAAACTCAGTATTTACATCAAGAGTAACAATATAAACAATAGCAAGAAAAAAAGAGACAGAGAAAGTAAGACATTTTACCTTGTTTAGATGAAAAAAATGGTGTTCCAGATGTGACCAAATTTTCAGGTGTGGGTACCACAAATTGGATTGGCCTCACATGCTTATCTGCCAGGTTCCTGAAACCAGCCTGCTGGTTCTCAAATATACTTCGAATGTTTTCAAGCTTGAGTTGTATAGTCTTCATTTGAACCTGCAGGTTGTATAAGAATTATAGGAAATATTTTCTGAAATGAGGTCATTACAAACCCCATTACATTTCTCAAACTCAGATGGTCAAAAAAATAATTTAGAGTTTAAAATATAACTGCAAGACATTTAGAAAAATAACAAAACAGATTAATGTATTATGTTCACATGGATATAAAACCAAAATCTCAACCAAAATAACCTGAGGGAAAAAATTACCAAGAAGCAGTCATGAAATTGGACACTGCACACTTCATTGGTTCATTGGCTGAATCGGATAATGGCTGGGAAAGAAGGCATATTGCTCTTTCCTGTTTAGCATAAGAAAGCCACCAAGTTATAAAAACAATCAAATGAATAACATCGGTATAATATTTTGTTACATTTTACCATGTAGGACATTCTTGTTATAGTCTTCTATGTTGCAGCAGGCTCCTCAGAGTCACCAATGGATAATACACCTTTGTACCTCTCCTAGATGCTTTGAGGCAGCTAGAGTTAAGCTTGGTTGCTTCCAGAGAATCACTTGGCTATTGCCATGACTACATTTCTGATTTCCTGGGGCATCCCCTAGGATATTCTGCTAAGCATGGATCTAGATACTGCTCCAATCTTAGAGTCAACTACACATTTTAGCAGCAAATAGCATCACAAATGCTCTTATCTACAATGTGGAAAATGCTTCATGTCATTTTCAAGGGGGCAGTACTGAACTAACCTATAGCTCTCCACCCTGTTAACATCAACTTCTGCCTGCTCCTCCTTCTCCAAGAAGACCCAAATCCTATCTTTATGTTTTCATTCTCAAACTGAGTAGGAAAGCAACATCATCCACAGAGCATCTGCTGATGGTCACTGCAGCACAAAGGAAAGATGTTTGGGGTAAAGTGCTCTTGACATGGATCCAACATTCTATTATAGAAGAGCTTTGGGCCTTTCTCCAGTAATGCACAACAAAATATGTGTGAGAACACCTAGCACATAAAAAAGAGTTTTAAAATAATGGATTTGGAGCTCAAAAAGGAAATTATTCTTCATTATGTAGCAAACATATGCCTTTGAATTATTTGATGCTTGACAGTGGTACTATTATCACCCCTAAGAGGACAATGTAAGTGCAATTTGACATAAAGTTAGCTGTGAGGTAGTAAAACTCCTCCTACCCACAGTACTGCAATTATAATTTTCTTTAAATATTTATTTGAAAATAAAAAAGCCTCTACCTTAAGCTCAGGAGATAATATTACATCAAATTCATACTGCAGTGTTTCAGGTTCATAATTTATAAAGGGTAGAGCCATTTCAAGAAAATTTTCAATGTCTTGGAGGGCTTTCTGAGCATCTTCTTTAGACTGAAACTTATCTATTTCCTGATTAGCTAGAAGACATTCCCCTTCATCACAGCATTGACGAGCCTGGTAAGAAAATCAAGAAGAAAAAAAAAACATGAATTAATAAAGAGAAAACATATTTGTCCAACAAGTGAGTGTTTCTCAGCCTCTGGCTTCTGTGAGTCAGAAATGCTTTCAGAGCTGTTAAAAAAAAATAAAGATAACTGGGTTCTGCCTCCAGAAATTCTGATTCAGTAGCTCTGGGCCATAAGTTGGGCATTTATACTTTTTTTTTCAGCATTAAAGTCAGTTTATTACTTCTACTTGTATTATTCACATGAGAAAAAATATAAATGAACACCTAAATAAGTGAATACTTTTACAGAGCTCCACAGGTATTGCTGATACACAGCCAAGGTTGGGAAACACTGCATTTATTTCACAACAACTAATTTATTCTGCAGCAGGAGTCTGACCATTTTCTCAACACTAACACTTTAGTTGCATATTACTTTCCCAAAATCAGTAACTGAAATACGAAATTCTTAGAAAAATATAAAGTGTAATACAAATGCTTAATGATGGCTAAGGACAAGAATAAAGTTTCCTTCCCAAAGAATGAGATGTAAAGATTAAAATGTTTATGTTCAGATATAATGTCTGTAAGTGATACCCCTATTTTATATTCCACTGCCAACACCAGGTCCATATGGTGACCTGTCAATTCATTGCCTAATCATGAAAAGGGTCAAACCCACAAGCCATGCAGGAATATTTTCCAGTCACTGTTTAATATTTTATTTCTGTACTATGAAATGTGAAAGGAGTTTCAGGCTTTAGCAAAATGCCCCCCAGGCTTTTAAAAATGTTCCAAGTACAAACCATCACCAGTGGAGGCTTCAGAGATGTACCCAAAATACAAAGGAAGCCATTACTCCACAATCTCAATATTTAGAACAAAGGGCAAAATATGAACTATATTGGATCTTTCATGAATAGTTCATTGGTAGATGGATGAAAAAAATCATAATCAAACTCAGTCCTTCAGACTTCTTACAAATTTAATCCCAAAGCTATACCAGTCCCTGACCATATAACCTCTGAGAAGATAAAAAGTATTCCATGCGGCAGAAGGGCAAGGTGCTTCAGGCTAGCAGGACCTGGAAAAAAATGTGTGTTCCTTTTCAGAAATGGATCATTTCTCATTACACTACCTGCTGTAGGAGTTTATGCATTTTGAAGGTCCTGCTGAGTTGTTTCTGTTTTGCTTTTATCTCATTAACCAAAATATCAGAAAGGTAACGTAGCTCATTGCACCTCTGGCAGATTAAATCAAGTGCATAATGGTGATTTGCTGCAAGCTTGTGTCCATGTAATATCACAAACTGGGCCTTTGATAATAGCTCCTGATTGTAATAAAGAAACAAAATAATGAATACATGATCTCTGTTCCTATAGAGAAAAAAAGAAGAAAATAATTAAGAAGCAAAATGTTTGAGCAAGAAGGATACATTGCCAAAAATACAATTTGATGTCTACTTCTTCAGGCTGCAAAAAAAAACACAAAAAACTTACAGTTATAATAATTAGCTGCAGCAGTGATGTCATTAGAAGCTCATGCATTTCTGGTTATAGAAACTGAAAATTTCACATCACACCCAGAATGTGGATGAGATTTTTTTCTCCTAATATGTGTGGATTTAGAATAACCACCTGTATTAAATGAGGTATACACACCAGCCAAATGTATTTCATATCATCTCAGCCTTAGAAAGCTCATCAGAGTTGTCATGTACCTGGACTACTTCACATACCTGAAGTCACAGGGTTTCTATGTCAAACAATGACCTTTAGTGGCTTTGCCTCCACTCTGTCAACTACTCACTCCCCCCAGTGTAGAGACTTGAACATAGTAGGGATTCAAGAAATGTTTGTCAAAATAAAATAAATAAAACTGAAACCCCGAATGAGGAAACGACTGGCCTCTCTATCTAGTGGGAAAACCAGGTTTAAAATGGAGAGCTGGTATCTAATGGGTATACAGTTTCAATTTCATAAGATGAAAAAGTTCTGGAGCTGTTGCACAACAATGCGAATTTACTTATCACTACTGAACTGAACACTTAAAAATGATTAAGACGGCAAATTTCATGTTATGTGTTTTTACCACAATTAGAAATGAAAAATTATTAAATGGAAAAAAAATTGTCTCCCTTAGTTTCCAAACCAGTTTGCCTCCTCTTTCTACTATACCATAGGGATATGTAAATTGTCCCATGATCACACAGATCTACAAGCATAATTCCAGAACTAGTTATCATAACTGTTGCTTCTTCAATATTTGTTTTCACATACTCATGGTTCACCCATAAATCTATTTGTATGCTGAGAATTCATCTTAAAAAGTGTGGCCTTGCTCTTACATAAAAAGCATGGCCTTGCTCTCACATAAAAGCTAAGAGCTTTTTAAGTATTAAAGCCATTAGTCCAAACTTTAAGACTAGCAGGGAAAATGAAAACTGCCTCTTTTGAGTGTTTACTATACAGCCCAGTGTTGTGCCAGGTGCTTTATATTCATCTAAATGAATATTCACAATTGCTCTGCAAAGTAGGTCATTTTATCCCCAGTTTATAGATGAAGACACTGAGGATTAGAAATCAATTTACTCAAGGTCACAGATAGTAAGAATAAGTAGAAATGTCTATGTGAGTCTCCATTTGGTTAAACTGCATATATCCTAAAGTGGGCATTTAAGGAATTATGTTCTTGTATGTTCCCATCATTTCCAAGCACCTATATCATTCTTGATACACATTTTTCTAGCTTCTCCAAAATAATTTATGCCCTTGTTCTTATTGGTGGGCTTGAAACAGTTCACGCCATTGTCTCAGTGACCTCCTTTTACAACTAATTACATGATATATCTGTAGTGTCACCTCTGGCCTGCATTGAACAAAACAGAATATAGACCAATATAATTGTGCCTAATATACAGAATGTTGTTATGATGGGAGGAAGGCAAGGGATAAAAGACTACAAATAGGGTGCAATGTATACTGCTCGGGTGATGGGTGCACCAAAATCTCACAAATCACCACTAAAGAACTTACTCATGTAACCAAATACCACCTATACCCCAGTAACTTATGGAAAAATAAAAATAAAGAAATTAATAATAAGGGTTTATACTACCTACTCCCGCCAAAACATGACTATTATACTGTATAATATAGCAAACATCTAAAACACAATCTTACCTGAGAATTTTCATCTAAGTTTTCCAATTTTTTTATTTTTTGTTTTACTTGAGCTATAGTCCCTGTTACATCAGCCAGTTCTGCTTGCTGGTTTAATAGAAATTCAACTTCAGTCACAAGCTAAAAATAGGAAACAAAGAGGTTTTAAAAACATAAAAATTATCCCCTTATGATCAAATTTTATACAAAATGCTTTTAAACAAAAATATTGACATGGAGAAATTACACATATAAAAAAATTTGGTTATTCATAGAAATAGCTATAATCTGTTAAAATTTAACCTCATAGATAACAATGGGTATTCATGATGTATAAAAGATCACCATGTACATGTGTAGGTTTGTATATGAGGACATGTATTTGCATAAATGTATACATGTGAGGTATGTATAGGTATATGTACATTTGTGTGTGTGTGTGTGTGTATATATATATATATATATATATATATATATATAGCAAATATCTAAAACGAAATCTTACCAGAGAATTTTCATCTAAGTGTTTTTTTCAACATTCCCCAGCTCTCTGGTGAATTATCCTAAAAGCAAAAGCCCACCAGAAGTAATAAGCACATCTCCCACCCAGACCTTGGTCTTTAATACCATTTCCCAGAAAAAGAAACCAGGGCTCCTCAAGGAAATAACTGATTCCAGGGTTGAGGCAGAATAGGTACAAGATGAACTTGGAATATATTTTTATGCCAGAAAGTAAGAAAGTGATTTATTTAAATGTTGGAGCATGTCACAAGGATACAGCAGCAGTTTGAAACATCAAAATAGTCAAGAACACTAATAAATTATAAACCACCAAAAAACTAAGAATCAGAAAAGAAGTCAAATCATCTTTCTCTGCTGACAACATGATTCTATACCTAGAAAACACTAAAGACTACCAAAAGGCTCCTAGAATTGATAAACAACTTCAGGAAAGTTTTACGATACAAAATCAATGTACAAAAATCAGTAGCATTTCTATACACCAATAATGTTCAAGCTGAAAGCCAAATCAAGAATGCAATTTCATTTACAATGACCACAAAAAGAATAAAATACCTAGTAATACATGTAGCCCAAGGAGGAGAAAAATCTCTATAAGGAGACCTACAAAACACTGCTGAAATAAATCATACACCGCACAAACAAATGGAAACAAATGGAAAAAACATTCCGTGCTCATAGATTTGAAGAATCACTATCATTCAAATGGCCATACTGTCCAAAACAATCTGCCGATTCAATGCTATTCTTATCAGACTACCAACAGCCTTTTTCACAGAATTAGAAAAACTATTCTAAAATTCATATGGAACCACAAAAGAGCTCAAATAGCCAAAGCAATCATAAGCAAAAAGAACAAAGCCAGAAATAACATATTACCTGACATCAAACTGTACCAAAACAACATAGTCCTGGTACAAAAACAGACATTTAGACCAATGGAACAGAATAGAGAACCCAGAAATAAAGCCACACACCTACAACCATCAGATCTTTTACAAAATCAATGAAAATAATCAAGGGGGAAAGGACTCCCTATTCATCAAATGGTGCTGAGATAGCTGGCTAATCATATAAAGAAGAGTGAAACTGGACCCCTACCTTTCACCATATATAACAATTAACTAAGGATGGATTAAAGATCTAAATGTAAGACCTCAATATACAAGAATCTTGGGAGAAAAGCTAGGAAACCCCAATCTGGACATTGGCCTTGGGAAATAATGTATGACTAAAATTTCAAAAGCAATTTCAACAAATACAAAAATTGATACATGGGACCTAATTAAACTAAAGAGCTTCTGCATAACCAAAGAAGCTATCAACAGAGTAAACAGACAACCTACAGAATGGGAGAAAATATTCACAAACTATGCATCTGACAAAAATCTAATATCCAGAATCTGTAAGGAACTTAAACAATTCAACAAGCAAAAAACTAATAACTCCATTAAAAAGTGAGCAGAGGACATGAACAGATACTTCTCAAAAGGAGACATACAAGTTGCCAACAAACATGAGAAAATGCTCAATATCACTAATCACAGAGAAATGCAAATCAAATGAGATACCATCTCACATCAGTCAGAATGGCTATTATTAAAGAGACAAAAAGGAACAGATGCTAGTGAGGCTATGGAGAGAAGGGAACGCTGATACACTGTTGGCGGGAAAGTAAATTAGTTCAGCCACTGTGGAAGGCATCCTGAATATTTAAGAACTTAAGACAGAACTACCATTTGACCCAGCAATCCCATTACTCAGTATATACCCAATGGAAAATAAATCATTCTATCAAAAAGACAATGCAATTGTATGTTCACTGCAGCACTATTCACAATAGCAAAGACTTGGAATCAACGCAGGTGCCCATCAATGGTGGACTGGATAAAGAAAATGTCATACAAATACATCATGGAATACTATGCAGCCATAAAAAAAACAAAATCATGTCTTTTGCAGCAACATGATGCAGCTGGAGGCCATTATCCTAAGCAAACTAACACAGAAACTGAAAGCCAAACACAGTATGTTGTCACTTATAAGTGGAAGTTAAGCATTGGTTACACGTAGACATAAAGATAGAACAATAAATGCTGGAGACTACTAAAAGGGGGAAAAGGAGGAAGGCAAGGGCTTAAAAACTAACTATTGGATATTATGCTCACTACCTGAGTAACGGCATCATTCACACCTCAAATCTCAGCATCACACAGTATACCCATGTAACAAACGTGCATGTGTATGCCCTGAATCTAAAATAAAAGTTGAAAGTTTTAAAAACCAATAAGTAAAAATCTTTGAATCAAATAAAGAAATAAATGGAGAGAAGGGAAGGCTCTTGCTTCAGTAGAATGCCTAGTGTGGACTGATAAACGTGGACTGGACATGGGGGTTGAAAATAATCATTATTTTGCAACCATCACAGCAAAGATTTGTCCAGGCAAACATCATCAGTTGATGCTAAATTTACGGGGAAATTTTGATGAGAAGCAGGATATTTGCATAACCTTAAATTTTCTCCCCACACATTTCCTACTAGTTAGAAGGGGAGTAAAAGTAGCTTTACGGTGGATAAATTCAACAACACCCCGAATAGGTAATCAGAATCCACATCAACAATAAGAGGGAGGTAGGCATCATTCACCTGCAGATTCCTTAAGAAGGACACTTCACTAATGTAGTATTCCAGCTGGTCATATGTACTAAATAGAATCATGAGAAGATGTCCAACAAACTCCAAATGAAGAAAAATGTATTTAAAAAGGGACTATGGCTGGGCATGAGTCCTTATAGCTCATGCCTGGAATCCCAGCACTTTGGGAGGCTGAGGGGGGAGGATTGTTTGAGCCTAGGAGTTGCAGACCAGCCTGGGCAACACAGTGAGACCCCATCCCTACAAAAATTAAAAAGTTAGCCAGGCATGGTGGTGCGTACCTATAGTCCCAGCTACTTGGGAGGCTGAGGCGGGAGGATGGTTTAAGCCCAGGAGTTTGAGGCTGCAGTAGCTATGATTGTGTCACTGTACTCCAGCCTGGGAGACAGAACTGTCTCAAAAAAAAAAAAGGGCTATATTCTTCAAAATGTCAGAGTCATAAAAAACAAAGAAAGGCTGTGGAAATGTTCTAGATTCAAGGACACTAAAGACACAAGACAACTTAATGCAAGACTGGACCCTATATAGGATCCGATTCTGAAGGAAAAGTAAATGCTGTAAAAGACTTGACTGAGTCAACTGACAAAATTGAAATACCAATGGTAGATAATATAAAAGTATTGCATTGTTAAATGTACTGAATCTGATAACTGTACTCTGGTTATATCACAGAATATCCCTATTACTAGAAAAAATGGAAGTATTTAGGGGGAAAGGGCCATCATGTGTGCAACTTACACTCAAATGGGTCAGAAAATATATTATTTGTCAGATCAGAAAAAATATTATCTGTATATATATGAGGGAGGGAACAAAAATAATAAAGCAAATGGAGTAAAATATCATTAAGTTAATCTGGGAAGAAGGTATATGGGTATTTTTATTTTTCTTATATTTGCAACTTTCCTGTAAGTTTATGTTTCTACACGTTTTTTTTAAAAGTCATGTTTCTAGACATACAGAACCTGTCGACATGTCACTATGAGATACACCATGTCAGTGAGATTATAATCTAAGACAAGCAACAATATTGATTAAAGACAGGAATTAATGACTTGGCAAAACAGAACATAACCACAGGACAAGAATTTGACATGGATGCAAATTAATATGTAAGTATAAGCATAATGGGTATGTTCAGGAAAGTGCTATTTTCTGTATATTCAGATGGAGAGGAGGGAGAAACACAAATACCTATAAGGACCAAGAGCAACTTGACCTATTCTTTCTTTAGGGAAGGTTTCATGGAGAACTTTTCAAAAGATGTTTGAATCAAAGGAGAGAAAACGCTAGTGGTAACTGAGCCCTGTGTCCAGAGTACAGTGCTCCTCCCAAACCTAACTCTGATGAGCAAGTGAAATACAAAGCAAGTAGGCCATTAATGGGCAGAAAACAAGCTGGGCACATGCAAGAGGAAGAAGTGAGTTTTCCTTGGATCCTCTGGTGAAGTATATACTGTGAGAGAGACTGTGAGAAGGTTGAACATGACCGCAAAAGGAAAAGAAACTAAATCTATGCATCTTGACCATATATGATGGATTTTCCAGGAGGGTCCAATTGGAATATATTTTTAATTATTTATTAAACGTATTTAATTTCATCCCTCAGGCTTTTCACAGGAATAAACTCCTGGATCAGAAATAAAAGCTTGTTAGGTCATATTAAATATGGTCAGCATAGGTACATGGGATTTAAAAACCAAGAAGGAAGTTGGTATTATTCCCTTGGAAAGCTACCTCATAACCTTGAATACCTTTTAGATCTACGATAAATTTGAATAACAAACCTCAAAGTAGAGAGTAACTTTGTCCCTGTCATATATATTGGCAGTTTGATACTTTCTCAAAGGAAATTAGTAAGCTGAAAAAGTAGAAGTCTCAGAATTTTAGTAGAGGTTTTCTTCAGTCTAAGCCAAGGTTCATTTACATTTGCCTCCTTTTTTTTTTCTTTGTAGGTATAAATGGGCATCTTGCAAGACAGGATTTCTCATGATCAAGGAGTAAAAACCTCTGGTGTAATGAAAAAAGGTGTACAAAGAAATGTTTTAACTGACCTGTTGAAAATCCTGCTCAAACTTCCATAGTTGCAGATATTGCTCCATTTTTAATTGATGTTTTTCCCAAAATCCATCAAAAGCTGTTTCCATATCATGTACTTGAGTCAGCAACCTTAAGAAAGAAAACTCAAATAAATTTCTAAAAGCAACTATGTGTTTTGTAAGTATGTAGATAAGCGTGGTCTGGACATTAAGAATTATAGGCAAAGTCATAGCCCATGACACTTGGTTCTACCTATAGAGACAACCAATGTCCACAGAATCTCTTCTACAAGCAAAATCATCTCTGTAGGACAACCTAGAAATAAGTTCTCAGATTTCCAGAGGTCCAGGAATACTTTAACACTTAACATATTGCAGCAAAAATGTACAACTGCCTTTCAAAAATATAAAATAAGTAACTCTAAACCAAAAAGAGAGTACTCACTTATTAATAGTTTGCCAGTCACCACTTATTTGCTGATGACATTCTAGTCTTGAACTGACAGCTCCTTCAGTGTCAGGCACTTCCAGATTTGTTAGCAGAATTTTTCCTTCTTTGGTTACAGCTGTAATATCATTCTGTCCAAAGACACAAAAGGAGTATCAGCTAATTAGTAATCTAACCTGAGTGATGTGATGGGAAGGGAGCATACAACTATGGCATGAAGAATAGAAACAGTTAATTCTAGAATGGCCTTTGCTTTAATAGCTCTCTGAAAATTCACAAAATTTCAAAACCTCAGTGCCACAAAATCTAAAAGCTGTGAAGATCCAAGAAGCCCTTGCCTTAGAGATGGATGTTGCAATTAATGTTTTTATAAGATCATCATGGGCAGAAGTACCATGTGCTCTATTTGTAGCCTCCTTCTCTAACTGGTAGAAAGTTCCAATCCAGTCCACACTATTCTGCTAATATTTTCTTTATTTTTATTTACTTTTTTAGAGATGAGATCTTGCTATGTTGCCCAGGCCGGACACAAACTCCTGGGCTCAAGCAATTCTCCTGCCTCAGGCTCCCGTGTAGCAGGGACAACAAATATGTACCACTGCACCTGGCACTGTTCTGCTAACACTTTTAGTGAGCTCAAATAAAGCAGTAGTAGCACAATAAAAACCACCACAGTAGAAGGCATACAATTGCAAATAATACTTAATGCATATTCAGATACAGTTAAATGCCTTTGCTACTAATCCTTAATTGTTACCAATCACTCCCTGCCTTAAGTCTTATTTTACTTCACATTTAGGTTTAATTAACTCATCAAGAAGTATATGCCTCTATTCAGAAGGGCTTAACCTCAGTGGGTGGTGTAACAATATAGACCTTTCTCAGACATCTAAGAGTGATTTAAGATTTCTTTCAGGTGGTCCAAGAGTCCCTTGAACTTGTATGCAAAAGTTTTGGTGTACATTTATTCTGAGGACAGATTCCATGACATTATCACCAATATGGGTAATAACATCAACATTAAAAGCCAATATTTATGAAGTACCAACTATGTACCGAACATTGTTATACATAGATCACTTTCTCTGCCTCATTTCATCTTCACAACAATCCTACCAGGTATGATGCATCATCATCATCATCAACCTCATTGTAAAGATACAGAAACTGCAACTCAGAAAAGGTAAGCAAATTGCCTGACAACATGCAATTTGTGAAAAACAGAGCTTTCTTTCCTTGCACAGAGCTTTGTTTTTAGATTGTGATTCAAAAAGTCAGTTTCTTGCAAATCAAACCACAATGAGATACCATCTCACACCAGTCAAAATGGCTATTATTAAAAAGACAAAAAATAACAGATGCTGGCGAGGCTACAGAGAAAAGGGAACACTGACACATACTTGTTGGGGATGTAAATTAGTTCAGTCACTGTGGAAAGCAGTCTGGAGATTTCTCAAAGAGCTTAAAACAGAATACCATTCAACCCAGCATTCCCATTACTGGGTTTATACCCAAAGGAAAATAAATTGTTCTACCAAAAGACACATGCGCTCATATGTCATTGCAGCACTATTCACAATAGTAGAAACATGGAATGAACCTAGGTGCCCATGAATGGTGGACTGTGTAAAGAAAATGTGGTACATATACACCATGGAATACTATACAGTCATAAAAAAGAATGAGATCATGTCCTCTGCAGCAACATGGATGCAGCTGTAGGCCATTATCCTGAGCAAATTAATGCAAGAACAGGAAACCAAACACTGCATGTTCTCACAAGTGGGAGCTAAACATTAGGTACACATGGACATAAAGATGGAAACAATAGACAGTGGGGACTACTAGAGGAAGGAGGGTGGGAGGAGGGAGAGTGTTGAAAAACTACCTATCTGGTATTATGCTCACTACCTGGGTGACAGGATCATTCATACACCAAACCTCAGCATCCCACAATTTATCCATGTAACAAACCTGCACATGTACCCTCTGGACCTAAAATAAAAGTTGGAAAAAAATTCAGTTTATCTTTTTAATTTAAACACATATCTCTATCTACAGCTTTAATCTTCTAATGCACACAGTATGTCTATTATCAGATGAAAGAGATGAGTTATATGAATGCCTAGTGCTTGTTCAGATTATTATTAAACTTTCTGAAGAAAGTGGATCCAAAAAATACTTGCTGATTATCTGAATTGCACTTCAGAATCCTTCACAAAACAACACTCCACAAAGACCTGGGTAGGAGGGCACAAACAATTTGCAACCCCTGGTCTACTGTAGGAAACATCAAGACCTAGTATTCTGCAGAGAAGAGAACTTACAATCAGTTGAGCAATGTTAGCCTTGGTCACAATGCTAGCTCACAGCAGAGATGGGACAAGAAACTCAGCCTCCTGACTCCTCATCAAAAATAAAAAATACAGCCATGTCATGCATCACTTAATGTTGGGGATATGTTCTGAGAAATGCATTGTTAGGTGATTTCATCATTTCGTGAACATCACAGAGTGCATTTACACAAACCTAGATGGATAGCCTACTAGACACCTAGGCTACAGGGTATAGCCTATTGCTCCTAAGCTATAAAACTACACAGCATGTTACTGTACTGTATACTATAGGCAGTTGTAGGCATACTGTAGGCAGTTGTAACACAACAGTATACGTTTGTGTATCTAAACATATCTAAACATAGAAAAGGTACAGTAAAAATATGGTATAATCTTAAGGGACTACTGTCATATATGTGGTTCATCATTGATCAAAACAACCTTATGCAGTACGTGACTGCACATAGTAAAACAAAAGACTATATTTCTTTTTCTGCAGCATTTATAAGATATTTTTAAATAACTTCTCCAATTAATGCACCATTTACGGAGGGGACACTTAGGTCTAACATATCCAGGACAGTCTTCTCTTATAAAGCATAATTTTTTTTTAGTTTTTAAATATATTACATTGGGGTGGAGCCAAGATGGCCGAATAGGAACAGCTCCGGTCTCCAGCTCCCAGCCCCAGCGACACAGAAGACGGGTGATTTCTGCATTTCTGCTTGAGGTACCGGTTTCATCTCACTAGGGAGTGCCTAACAGTGGGTGCAGGACAGTCGGTGAAGCGCACTGTGCGCGAGCCGAAGCAGGGCGAGGCATTGCCTCACTCGGGAAGCGCAAGGGGTCAGGGAGTTCCCTTTCCTAGTCAAAGAAAGGGGAAGCAGACGGCACCTGGAATATCGGGTCGGTCCCATCCTAATACTGCACTTTTCCAACGGGCCTGGAAAACGGCACACTAGGAGATTGTGTCCCGCACCTGGCTCGGAGGGTCCTATGCCCACAGAGTCTCGCTAATTGCTAGCACAGCAGTCTGAGATCAAGCTGCGAGGCGGCAGCGAGGCTGGGGGAGGGGCGCCCGCCATTGCCCAGGCTTGCTTAGGTAAACAAAGCAGCCAGGAAGCTCGAACTGGGTGGAGCCCACCACAGCTCAAGGAGGCCTGCCTGCCTCTGTAGGCTCCACCTCTGGGGGCAGGGCACAGACAAACAAAAACTCTGCAAGAACTTCCACAGACTTAAATGTCCCTGTCTGACTGACAGCTTTGAAGAGAGTAGTGGTTCTCCCAGCACGCAGCTGGAGATCTGAGAACGGTCAGACTGCCTCCTAAAGTGGGTCCCTCACCCCTGAGCAGCCTAACTGGGAGGCACCCCCCCAGTAGGGACAGACTGACACCTCATTCAACCCGGTACTTCTCTGAGACAAAACTTTCAGAGGAACTATCAGACAGCTGAATTCGTGGTCTCACGAAAATCAGCTGTTCTGCAGCCACCGCTGCTGACACCCAGCCAAACAGGGTCTGGAGTGCACCTCTAGTAAACTCCAACAGACCTGCAGCTGAGGGTCCTGTCTGGTAGAAGGAAAACTAACAAACAGAAAGGACATCCACACCAAAAACCCATCTGTACATCACCATCATCAAAGACAAAAAGTAGATAAAACCACAAAGATGGGGAAAAAACAGACCAAAAAAACTGGAAACTCTAAAAAACAGAGCACCTCTCCTCCTCCAAAGGAACGCAGTTCCTCACCAGCAACGGAACAAAGCTGGATGGAGGATGACTTTGATGAGTTGAGAGAAGAAGGCTTCAGACGATCAAACTACTCTGAGCTACGGGAGGAAATTCAAAACAACAGCAAAGAAGTTAAAAACTTTGAAAAAAAATTAGAAGAATGGATAACTAGAATAACCAATGGAGAGAAGGGCTTCAAGGAGCTGATGGAGCTGAAAGCCAAGTTTCGAGAACTACGTGAAGATTGCAGAAGCCTCAGTAGCAGATGCGATCAACTGGAAGAAAGGGTATCGCTGATGGAAGATGAAATGAATGAAATGAAGAGAGAAGGGAAGTTTAGAGAAAAAAGGATAAAAAGAAATGAACAAAGCCTCCAAGAAATTTGGGACTATGTGAAAAGACCAAACCTACGTCTGATTGGTGTACCTGAAAATGATGGGGAGAATGGAACCAAGTTGGAAAACACTCTGCAAGATATTATCCAGGAGAACTTCCCCAATCTAGCAAGGCAGGCCAGCATTCAGATTCAGGAAATACAGAGAACGCCACAAAGATACTCCTCGAGAAGGGCAACTCCAAGACACATTATTGTCAGATTCACCAAAGTTGAAATGAAAGAAAAAATGTTAAGGGCAGCCAGAGAGAAAGGTCGGGTTACCCACAAAGGGAAGCCCATCAGACTAACAGCTGATCTCTCAGCAGAAACTCTACAAGCCAGAAGAGAGTGGGGGCCGATATTCAACATTCTTAAAGAAAAGAATTTTCAACCCAGAATCTCCTATCCCGCCAAACTAAGCTTCATAAGTGAAGGAGAAATAAAACACTTTACAGACAAGCAAACGCTGAGTGATTTTGTCACCACCAGGCCTGCCCTGAAAGAGCTCCTGAAGGAAGCACTAAACATGGAAAGGAACAACCGGTACCAGCCACTGCAAAAACATGCCAAATTGTAAAGACCATCGAGACTAGGAAGAAACTATAGCAACTAATGAGCAAAATAACCAACTAACATCATAATGACAGGATCAGATTCACACATAACAATATTAACGTTAAATGTAAATGGGCTAAATGCTCCAATTAAAAGACACAGACTGGCAAACTGGATAAGGAGTCAGGACCCATCAGTGTGCTGTATTCAGGAAACCCATCTCACGTGCAGAGACACACATAGACTCAAAATAAAGGGATGGAGGAAGATCTATCAAGCAACTGGAAAACAAAAAAAGGCAGGGGTTGCAATCCTAGTCTCTGATAAAATAGACTTTAAACCAACAAAGATCAAAAGAGACAAAGAAGGCCATTACATAATGGTAAAGGGATCAATTCAACAAGAAGAGCTAACTATCCTAAATATATATGCACCCAACACAGGAACACCCAGATTCATAAAGCAAGTCCTGAGTGACCTACAAAGGGACTTAAACTCCCACACAATAATAATGGGAGATTTTAACACCCCACTGTCAGCATTAGACAGATCAACGAGACAGAAAGTTAACAAGGATATCCAGGAATTGAACTCAGCTCTACATAAAGTGGACCTAATAGACATCTACAGAACTCTCCACCCCAAGTCAACAGAATATACATTTTTTTCAGCACCACACCACACCTATTCCAAAATTGACCACATAGTTGGAAGTAAAGCTCTCCTCAGCAAATGTAAAAGAACAGAAATTATAACAAACTGTCTCTCAGACCACAGTGCAATCAAACTAGAACTCAGGATTAAGAAACTCACTCAAAACCGCTCTACTACATGGAAACTGAACAACCTGCTCCTGAATGACTATTGGGTACATAATGAAATGAAGGCAGAAATAAAGATGTTCTTTGAAACCAACGAGAACAAAGACACAACATACCAGAATCTCTGGGACACATTCAAAGCAGTGTGTAGAGGGAAATTTATAGCACTAAATGCCCACAAGAGAAAGCAGGAAAGATCCAAAATTGACTCCCTAACATCACAATTAAAAGAACTAGAAAAGCAAGAGCAAACACATTCAAAAGCTAGCAGAAGGCTAGAAATAACTAAAATCAGAGCAGAACTGAAGGAAATAGAGACACAAAAAACCCTTCAAAAAATTAATGAATCCAGGAGCTGGTTTTTTGAAAAGATCAACAAAATTGATGGACCGCTAGCAAGACTAATAAAGAAGAAAAGAGAGAAGAATCAAATAGATGCAATAAAAAACGAAAAAGGGGATATCACCACCGATCCCACAGAAATACAATCTACCATCAGAGAATACTACAAACACCTCTATGCAAATAAACTAGAAAATCTAGAAGAAATGGATAAATTCCTCGACAAATACACCCTCCCAAGACTAAACCAGGAAGAAGTTGAATCTCTGAATAGACCAATAACAGGTTCTGAAGTTGTGGCAATAATCAATAGCTTACCAACCAAAAAGAGTCCAGGACCTGATGGATTCACAGCTGAATTCTACCAGAGGTACAAGGAGGAACTGGTACCATTCCTTCTGAAACTATTCCAATCGATAGAAAAAGAGGGAACTCTCCCTAACACATTTTATGAAGCCAGCATCGTCCTGATACCAAAACCTGGCAGAGACATAACAAAAAAAGAGAATTTCAGACCAATATCCTTGATGAACATTGATGCAAAAATCCTCAATAAAATACTGGCAAACCGAATCCAGCAGCACATCAAAAAGCTTATCCACCATGATCAAGTGGGCTTCATCCCTGGGATGCGAGGCTGGTTCAACATACGCAAATCAATAAACGTAATCCAGCATATAAACAGAACCAAAGACAAAAACCACATGATTATCTCAATAGATGCAGAAAAGGCCTTTGACAAAATTCAACAACCCTTCATGCTAAAAACTCTCAATAAATTAGGTATTGATGGGACGTATCTCAAAATAATAAGAGCTATCTACGACAAACCCACAGCCAATATCATACTGAATGGGCAAAAACTGGAAGCATTCCCTCTGAAAACTGGCACAAGACAGGGATGCCCTCTCTCACTGCTCCTATTCAACATAGTGCTGGAAGTTCTGGCCAGAGCAATCAGGCAGGAGAAGGAAATAAAAGGTATTCAATTAGGAAAAGAGGAAGTCAAATTGTCCCTGTTTGCAGATGACATGATTGTATATCTAGAAAACCCCATTGTCTCAGCCCAAAATCTCCTTCAGCTGATTAGCAACTTCAGCGAAGTCTCAGGATACAAAATTAATGTACAAAAATCACAAGCATTCTTGTACACCAATAACAGACAAACAGAGAGCCAAATCATGAGTGAACTCCCATTCACAATTGCTTCAAAGAGAATAAAATACCTAGGAATCCAACTTACAAGGGATGTGAAGGACCTCTTCAAGGAGAACTACAAACCACTGCTCAATGAAATAAAAGAGGATACAAACAAATGGAAGAACATTCCATGCTCATGGGTTGGAAGAATCAATATCGTGAAAATGGCCATACTGCCCAAGGTAATTTATATATTCAATGCCATCCCCATCAAGCTACCAATGACTTTCTTCACAGAATTGGAAAAAACTACTTTAAAGTTCATATGGAACCAAAAAAGAGCCCGCATCGCCAAGTCAATCCTAAGCCAAAAGAACAAAGCTGGAGGCATCACGCTACCTGACTTTAAACTATACTACAAGGCTACAGTAACCAAAACAGCATGGTACTGGTACCACAACAGAGACATAGATCAATGGAACAGAACAGAGCCCTCAGAAATGATGCCGCATAGCTACAACTATCTGATCTTTGACAAACCTGACAAAAACAAGAAATGGGGAAAGGATTCCCTATTTAATAAATGGTGCTGGGAAAACTGGCTAGCCATATGTAGAAAGCTGCAACTGGATCCCTTCCTTACACCTTATACAAAAATTAATTCAAGATGGATTAAAGACTTATATGTTAGACCTAAAACCATTAAAATCCTACAAGAAAACCTAGGCAATACCATTCAGGACATAGGCGTGGGCAAGGACTTCATGTCTAAAACACCAAAAGCAATGGCAACAAAAGCCAAAATCGACAAATGGGATCTCATTAAACTAAAGAGCTTCTGCACAGCAAAAGAAACTACCATCAGAATGAACAGGCAACCTACAGAATGGGAGAAAATTTTTGCAACCTACTCATCTGACAAAGGGCTAATATCCAGAATCTACAATGAACTCAAACAAATTTACAAGAAAAAAACAAACAACCCCATCAAAAAGTGGGCAGAGGACATGAACAGACACTTCTCAAAAGAAGACATTTATGCAGCCAGAAAACACATGAAGAAATGCTCATCATCACTGGCCACCAGAGAAATGCAAATCAAAACCACAGTGAGATACCATCTCACACCAGTTAGAACGGCCATCATTAAAAAGTCAGGAAACAACAGGTGCTGGAGAGGATGTGGAGAAATAGGAACACTTTTACACTGTTGGTGGGACTGTAAACTAGTTCAACCATTGTGGAAGTCAGTGTGGCGATTCCTCAGGGATCTCGAACTAGAAATACCATTTGACCCAGCCATCCCATTACTGGGTATATACCCAAAGGACTATAAATCATGCTGCTATAAAGACACATGCACACGTATGTTTATTGCGGCACTATTCACAATAGCAAAGAGTTGGAACCAACCCAAATGTCTAACAACGATAGACTGGATTAAGAAAATGTGGCACATATACACCATGGAATACTATGCAGCCATAAAAAATGATGAGTTCGTGTCCTTTGTAGGGACATGGAAGAAACTGGAAAACATCATTCTCAGTAAACTATCGCAAGGACAAAAAACCAAACACCGCATGTTCTCTCTCATAGGTGGGAATTGAACAATGAGAACTCATGGACACAGGAAGGGGAACATCACACTCCGGGGACTGTTGTGGGGTTGGGGGAGGGGGGAGGGACAGCATTAGGAGATACACCTAATGCTAAATGACGAGTTAATGGGTGCAGGAAATCAACATGGCACATGGATACATATGTAACAAACCTGCACATTGTGCACATGTACCCTAAAACCCTAAAGTATAATAAAAAAAAAAAATCTAAGACCTGAAACTATAAAAATTCTGGAAGATAACATTAGAAAAACTCTTCTAGACATTGACTTAGGCAAAGAGTTTATGGTGAAGAACCCAAAAGCAAATGCAACAAAAATAAAAATAAATAGATGGGACCTACTTAAGCTAAAAAGCTTCTGCACAGCAAAAGAAATAATCAGTAGAGTAAACAGACAATCCACCGAATGGAAGAAAATATTCACAAACTATGCATCATTGACAAAGGACTAATATCCAGAATCTACAAGGAACTCAACAAATCAGCAAGAAAAAAAACAAATAATCCCATTGAAAAGTGGGCAAAGGACATGAATAGACAATTATCAAAAGAAGATATACAAACGGCCAACAAACATGTGAAAAAAATGCTCAGCGTCACTAATTATCAGGGAAATGCAAATTAAAAACCACAGTGAGATAACACATTACTCCTGCAAGAATGGCCATAATTAAAACATAAAAGAAATAGGTGTTGGCATGGATGTGGTGAAAAGAGAACACTTTTACTCTGCTGGTGGGAATGTAAACTAGTACAGCCACTATGGAAAACAGCATGGATATTCCTTAAAGAACTGAAGGTAGAACTACTATTTGATCCAGTAATCCAGCTACTGGGTATCTACCCAGAGGAAATAAGTCGTTATATAAAAAAGACACTTGCACACACATATATGGCAGCACAATTCATAACTGCAAAAATATGGGACCAGCCTAAATGCCCATCGATCAATGAGTGGATTGAGAAAATGTGGTATATATACATCATGGAATATTACTCAGCCATAAAAAGAAATGAAATAATGGCATTCACAGCAACCTAGATGGAACTGGAGACCATTATTCTAAGTGAAGTAGCTCAAGAATGGAAAACCACGTATCACATATTCTCACTTACATATGGGAGCTAGGCTATGAGGACACAAAGGCATAAGAATTATATAATGGATAATAGATAGGTATTTAGACTAATTTCTAGACTGTAGCACTAAAAATAATGTGGAGGAAAATTCTAAATAAACAGAATGTTTTCATCCTTTGCAAGAAGAGAACATAAAATGCAAAGTTTAAGAATTATCCCCTGCAGAATTCCAATTTAAAGATGAGGAAATCAAGGCTCACTGTAGCTAAGATATTTGATAGCTAATAGATTGCAGATATGAAGTTATGATAGTGATTTGCTGTAAATAAACATCTCTGTATGACAAAAAAAAGAAAAAGAATTATGAAATGGATGTGGAGGACTTAGGGGGACCAGGTGGGGGAAGAGGGTGAAGGATAAGAGACTACACATTGGGCACAGTGTATAATGTTCAAGTGATGGGTGCACCAATACCTCAGAAATTACCATTAAATAATTTATCCATGTAACCAAAAACCACCTGTTCCCCAAAAACTATTGAAATAAAATAAGAGACAGTTCTTAAAAAAAATATATATATATATTACATAAATGTCTTTTGTCTCCCCTTATGCAACAGTCAGTGTAAAATGGAGATAATAAACACCTCTCTAGATAAAGAAAGACCATGGAAATCTTTTGTTTGTCGACTCTATCAGACATACCTTCAACAGATGATACCTTTCAGCACGAATTGCCAGAATTTCTTCTATTGAGGGAATATCATCTGGTAGTTCTGTCTCAGCCAGTTCAGTTCCAAAGGACTGTAACATCTGAGCCATTTCTTTCACTGTGAGGGCAAAATTTTCTATAGCCTGCAAAGAGCCGGTGATTACTTTAATTGTATGGTAACTCTGTGAGCATATCAAAAACTAGATCAGTAAGTGTATTTGTTTTTATTGGGGGTATAACAGCAAACACATATACTATGAACTCTCCTCTGCTACAGAAATATGGCATTGCTCTTGGCAATCAAGTGTAACTCTTCATCTAAAACGCTAAGAAACTGAAGGAAAATTAAGAGTCTTCCTGAATATCTTTTATCCAAATTTCTTGACTTATTTCTTGGACACTAATGAAAATTATTTCTTACAGATGCCATGTATTGAGTAGTTTGTTTTATTTTCTTGAAAATTACAGTGTTTTCCTTATTCTATAAACTCTCCAATTGGCAAAATTGCCTTATAATAACTTTACTTCTGAAGAGAGATGAGAACAGTAAAGTCACTTTATATTTGTTTATTATCATTTGTGAATAAGCATTAGCATTCCTAACAAGGTGATAATTGAAGGAAATGGGGGAAAAACTAGTCACAACAACTCATTTCAGGTACTATAGAATATTTGGAATGGTGGCCCCAAAGCCTTTGTTGCCATAAAATGGTAAGTAAGGTTTTGTTGTTTATTTTGTTTCTAAAATCAATTACTCTGAGAAAGAAGGGCAACATGTAGAGACCATATGACCATGTGTTAACCATGCATATCAAAATATTTGCTTGTTTATTTATAGCATTACAGGTTATTAAAGGATAGGCATTGCTAATTTTGGCAATACATCTTCATGTGAATGAATGAATCGTTGAATGAATGCATTGTTAAATGAATTAATGAATGAAATGTTGAGTGAAGAACAAGTATGAGGAAAATGGAATCCTAATTTAATGGGACATCATTAATTTCTTCAGAAGGGTTCCCCTATCTCTGGGATTAGAAGTCAAGATACTTATATACCACAGACATACTTGGGAGGTGCAGGACCCTTGCCTATTTGTAAATTTCTAAAACAGAAGTACACTCTTTGCTACAAATCTAAATGCCTCAGAAGCATCACTAGGATAATGAGATTAATAATACTATTGGCACTTATTGACGGTTTGCCATATGCTAGGCACTGTGTAAAACATTTTACTTTTGCTATCTCATTTAGTCTTTTTAAGATCCCTATGAGGTAAGGTATTATTAGTCCCATTTTACAGTTAGGAAAACTAAGACTCAGAGAGGTTATGTATATTGTCCAAGGTCATATAACTAAAAATCAGCAGGGCCAGGATTTGAATCCAAACCCTTTGTTTCTTCAAGTTACTACATAGCCACAGGAGGGGATGGACAGAGTATGATCTCCTTATTCCCTAGGATTCTCCTTCAATTGCCATCCTCAGTGACTGCTCATCATTTCTAGATATTGCCTATGGAAGAAAACCAAGATGTTGAATTTATATGTATGTGAAAAGTGAGGGCCCAGAAAGCTGGGTTTTTTTTTGTTTATTTTATTTTATTTTTCCTATTTTTCGAATAGGAAAGAATTCTAGAACTAGATTTAAAGGCTAACATGAAGAACTATAGGCTCTACAGTAAGGGCAAAGACAACATACATTTCTGAAGATGATCCATTCACTGTGGCAGTACTGCAAGGTGCCGCCTAACTCAGGGGTTAATTGCTTGTCATCAATGTATGTCAGCAAATCACTAACTGAGCTCAGCATAACAACCTATATAAATAAGCAAAAAAGATACTGTTAACTGCCCTTCATGCCATCCCTCCATTAAACTGTAAAATGAACTTTGGCATACATTTAGCAGAAAGTTACCTCTGATAAATGGTTTTAACAGTTCTCTCCTGTACATGCCCCCATACATGTATGCACTACCTTCTTCAGATAATAACAGTTTTTATTTACAAAACATTTTCTGTAAAGCTAAATCAATCTCCACAGAAACCAAAACGCCTAATTTTCCTCCATCTAAGAGTTTGCATTGTTAATGGTCCAGCTTCTAAAAGAATGCTATGCTCACAACAAAGAAAAGGACATTATGTAGTAAGTTATAATTTATCAGGAGGGGCTGGCCTTTTCAAAAGTATGAAAATTTATGAGCACCCTATTCCTAACCTTAAAAACATACAAAAATATTTTTAAAAAGTCATGGTACTCTGGACTAGCTCAGGATGTAAGTTCATGGGAGTTCAAATACATAAAACATACACTCAATTTTACTAAAAATAAAATTTCCTGCTTATATACACATACACACACATACATATACACACACGCACACATACATATATACACATATATATAACATATATGACATATTTTTTGCAAAAGTAATTGCTTTGCTATAAATTGATGAATCGATTTCTTTTTTAAATGGTAGAAGTGAAAGACTTTTGGGCATTTCAAATGTATACTTTTAAAAGACAAATTTTAATTTTTTTCTTTTAAATGATACATGGGCACATGTAAAATATAAACAGCATGGTACAAGTCTTCATGAGAATTAGAGGAACAAAACATTTAAATAATATACTCTTACTGGTAATTTAAGCATAAAATCCTCCTGACTAAACCGAAATCCAATGTCTGTGAACGTTCGTTGAAGAAAGCTGGTAGGACGTAAAACTAAAACCAAGTGCAAGTTCCCAGGAAAGGAAGCCTGTAGAAAGAAAGAACAAAATAAATTGAAAAAAAAAATTGTCAACACACACTCAGCTGAGCACATACCAGAAAAATATGTAACTGAAGAAACAAACTTTAAGTTCATAAAAGCCAGTAAAAGGCCAACACTTCACAAATGGATATTGATAAAATCTAAAAACATGCAAATAGAAAGAAAAATAATGTAAGGCTTCAGGTCAGATCCTTGCAACACTTCTGGTATGGAATTTTCTCACACTAAAGAAGTAGATCCCACGTTACGAAGAAATAGACTCTAAATCTTTATTTTAGAGTTATTTGAACTCAAATTGCACTTATTTCCCATAAAAACAAATAGAGTTAGGTGGCAGTTTCCTAGGATAACCCTAAAAGTCAATGGGTTTTTGTCTGTGTATTTACACTAAACAATGAAAGAAAACTTTATTATGGGATTATATTTTTATTTTAATCCAATCAATATTTACTGAACATCTTCTATGTGTCTACTTCATGTATTTAAATGAATGATTATCAAGCTCTGTTAGGCATTGAATGTTCACAAATTAAGAAAATACAATCTCTACCCAAAAGTTCCACTGCAGAGTCCATTACTAATCAGCAACTCTTTAACTAAGTTGATAAGTAATCAAAGGAATTAGAATAATATACAAGGGGAAATGACAGCACAAACTCTCCAAGACATAGGAAGGTCAAAAAGATCTTGAAGCATAACGAGGAATTAACTGGATCAGAATGTTGTTCTAGTTCACCAATGTTTCCCCAGCTTCTAGAACTTGCTGGCACGTAGTATGCAGTCAAAAATAATTGCTACACTAAAGAATTCAAAAGACAAAGAAGGAGGACACATTGCAAAATAAATGGAGAATGGAGTAACATAGCCCAATTTTAATAACAAATCACCATGTACTAAATGCTTACTCTGTGCAAAGCATTTTGCCAATATTATCATAAATTCTTTTCATAATAATTCTATGAAGGAGTTAGGTTACTCACTTTTACAAATAAAGAAAGTGAGACTCAGAGAGTTTAAGTATACCTTCCCCCAGCTGGCAAAGCCTTGATTTGCCCCTAAGTCTGTGCTCTTAATCACTAAACTACTACACCTCCTGAAAAGGCCCTAGTCAAGAGAGCCAGATGAAATGACGCTGGGGGACAATGGGAGATAGTGTTGGGAAAATGGGCCAGAACCACATCAGAAAGGATCATGGGTTTTTTTTTCCTGGAGGTAAGGGGAGTCTCTAAAAGGTTTTGAGCATCAGAACAACACGGTCAAATTTGCATTTTAGAAAGATCACTTTGGCTTTAGGAAGAACTGGATTTGAACAAGAGTAGAAGCAGACAGATGAGCTAGGAGGCTGGTACAGTAATCCAAGCCAGGAATGATGAGTTTCTGAACTAAAGTAATGATACCAGGAATAAGAGTAGAATTTAGGAGGCACAATCAGCAAGACATAACCACTTGATGTACTTGCCGAGAAAGGAGGTACTGGGAGGATCAAACTCCAGATTTGGGGTTTGAGTAACTGGTTTAATAGTACAACCTTCACTGAGATGGGAAACACAAGAGAAACAGGTTTTAAGAAGGGGAACAAGATTCTGATCTCCATTCATATACATGTTAGGTTGGGAAGGGTCAGCAGGACATCCAGATGATGTCCTTCGGACAGCTGCTTGTACAAGTAAGAAGGGAAAGAAGTCTAGGCTAAAAGTGCAGAATCAGGAGCCATCAGCCTCAAGATGGCAGATTAGAGCACAATAGAGCAAAATATATGAAAAATGTTCCAACTGCAATTATATTTCAGGCATATTACAATACTAGTAATTAAAACTATAAACTAAGAATAAGATACTGTGGGGCAAGGAGTTTATGGGAACTCTCTGTACTTCCTGTTAAATTTTGTTGTGAACTTAAAACTGCTCTAAAAAAATAAAGTCTATTTTAAAATAAAAGAAAAAAGTAACTTTCACCAGGGTATAAAACATAGACTCTTTGGGAAATGATGCTCAAAACTGGCGATTTTCCTAATTCAATTTGAGATGGTGATAAAGCATAAAATGTTAAGTGGCAATGAGAACTAGAGTAAATGAAAGAGAAATGAGTGTGATATGCACAAATAAGTAAATTAAAAGAGCATAAAATTAAATCAATAAATTAAACAATGATTATCAATATACATAAACTGGGATGGCTGTCCAACTCATAATTCCCCCAGGAGGCCATGACTGTTACTGTCTCCCTTTATCTCAGAAACTACTCCCCCTTCCATTATTCTACACATTGGTTCCAAATAAGAACTCTTATTTTCCTACATGGCCCTGCCCTTCCAACACACAATGATTAGTAGTGATTAGAAGTATGATTAGGGCCAGACATGGTGATTCATGCCTGTAATCCCAACAGTTTAGGAGACTGAGGATGGAGGATCACTTGAGGCCAGGAGTTCCAGAACAGCCTAGACAACATAGTGAGACCCCATCTCTACAAAAAATTTAAAAATTATCCAGTCATGGTGGTATGAGCCTATGGTTCCAGTTACTCAGGAGGCTGAGGGGGGAAGATCGCTTGAGCCCAGGAAGTTGAGCCTGCAGTGAGCCATGATGGTGCTACTGCACTCCAGCCTGGGCGACAGAGTGAGACCTCATCTGTTTAAAAAAGAAAAAGATAAAAGATAAGCATGAACATTTGATGTAAGCAGGGCCAAAGAAGTCCTGCCCTAGAATTTTCAAACTAATACTGAGTGAAGGAAACTTTGAGGATGCCATTTAAAAGCAGCAGATTGCCAAGAGCCCTGCTGCTGGAGAAACATTGAAAAGAATAAAGTTAACTTGTATACAGAAACAGAGAGAGACAGAGAAACAGAGTTCCAATGGTAATGTATATCCTACCTTCTATTATGTACATAATGTATATTTTATTTTATGTTAAGTATAATATGTATGTTCCAGCTGGGCACGGTGGCTCACACCTGTAATCCCGGCACTTTGGGAAGCTGAGGTGGGAGGATTATTTGAGGCCAGGAGTTCGAGACCAGCCTGGCCAACATGGTGAAAACCCGTCTCTACTAAAAATACAAAAAATTAGCCGGGTGTGTTGGCACACGCCTGTGGTCCCCGCTACTGGGGAGGCTGAAGCATGAGAATCACTTGAACCCAGGAGGTGGAGGCTGCGGTGAACTGAGATTGTGCCACTGCACTCCAGCCTGGGCAACAGGGTGAGACTCTGCCAAATATATATATATATATATATATATATATGTTTTCCAGCTATTACAGGAATTAAAAGAAATAATGAATATAAAGGCACTTTTAAAATTTTTATTTTAGGTTTGGGGGTACATGCAAAGGCTACATAGATAAACACGTGTCACGGTGGGGGTTGTTGTACATATTATTACTTCACCTAGGTATTAAGCTCAGTACCCAATAGTGATCTTTTCTGCTCCTCTCCCTCCTCCCACCCTCCACCCTCAAGTAGACCCCAGTGTCTGTTGTTTCCTTCTTTGTGTTCATAACTTCTTATTTAGCTCCCACTTATAAGTGAGAACATGCAGTATTTAAGGAACTTAAACTAATTTACAAGAGAAAAACAAACAGCCCCATTAAAAAGTGGGCAAAGGACATGAAAAGGCACTTTTTAAACTCTAAAATATTAATAAGATAGTTTTAAAATTTTGCCTTGGATTCTCGGACGTCAGGACAAGCAGGTTTGGGTAGAAAACTTTAGGGATATGGATAAAGGCTTGCTTAAGGGAAGAATCTGACAGGGACTTGCGGGAACTTTTGGCCGATTTTTAAGTGGAAAGCACAGATTCTATTTTTACTCCCTTAATTTTAGGAGTTAAGCCTTTCCTTTTTCTTCACCTGGGTAAATTCCCATTATATTATTATACTCACCTGCCTTGAACCTGTTTATTTTTTCATTTTTAATGAAATTGAAAGCACCCTGCTTTGCCAACATTTAAAGCAAAATTACTTTATTCTTTCATGGACTCTAAATTGATCTGGTTTCATCTTTCTCTCTCTGACTTTCCTTAATCTCATATTCTCTTGTATCTAGAATTATCTGGATACAAGAACCTGGGGCTGACTTCAAGCCAGGGATACTCACCCATCTCCAAAATTATGTGTGAGGGAGGAAGGGATGGGAGGATACTATGGGAATAGAGAGAGCTATGTAGCAACTCTCTGCCTGAGGTAAGGCCCTGCTCTCTACTCTGCCATTCCTAGGAGAGCAAGGCTGTACCAGCAGCCAGGTCCAGAGACAGCTGATCACATAGCAGGGAACAAAGTAGAAAGAAAGGAGAGAAAAGGAAAATCACTGTCTGCAAGATGAGTCGGTAAGTGATTTTAAGCAGGGGTAGGGGTATTTAGCTGCTCATAAGCTAGGGATTTTATGTTGGATGTTTATTAAACCTGTTATTGCTCTATTTAATAAAGTGGATTATCCCAAACATTGACAGCTATATAAATTGCTTCTAAAGATAATTCTATATGCTAATCAGTTCATTCTTAAGTAAAACCTTCTGATTATCTTAGCATACATTCTCATTCCTTAATTTCTTCAAAATATTTAGTAATTTACTTGTCACAAGAAGCCCAGAAAAACTTGCACTTTTAAAGAAAATACACTATCAAAGGATGAAAACTTCATTTATTGACTACATAATTACAATATTTTTTGTTATAGTTTATAATACAATTTTATAATCTTTTTTGCATATCTTCCTAGAGCACATGGATTCTGTTAACCCAATAATTACTCCCAATTTTAGTAGCCATTTGGGAGACTAAATAACTTGTAGGCAATAGCTACACAACTACTACGCAATCAGAGCAGTCAGGTGGCACTCAAACAATTCATTTGATTTGTCAGTTATTTTTCTAGAAGACTAAATCATATAGTTCAGACCAGGTGTATTGTTTTTATCCCTCGTGCCCACATGTGAATAAGACATACCTGAATTTTTAATCCCACTCCCATTCACTTAATCCAGACCATAAGAGGTACCTACCAAACTGTCATACTTTTAAAGTGAATCCAGACTTCACATTTATGACTACTTTTCATAGCTTCTCTTTAGCAAAAAATACATATATTTATGTATATTTATATATTCAGGACCTCTCAAAGCTTTAAGGTAGGGAAAGGAGATTGGATAGTTGGACAGGGGTGTAAATGTCATTTATTGAATGCATACTACTAGAATTATGCCCATAAAGAGCACTATTATGACACTGTGCTAAGTATTTACACGCAGTAGGTTCTATTTTTGTCCTCATTTCACAACTGGAGAAACTGAGTGCCATTATCCTCAAAGATGTCTACATCCTAATCCCTGGAACCTAGTAATATATTATCTTATATGGTAAAAGAGACTTTATAAATGTGATTGAGGTCCCTCTTGATATGGGGAGATTATCCGGGATTATCATGGTGAGACCGATGTAATCATTAGGAAAAGAGGGAGGCAGGAGAGTCAGAGAAGAAGATGTGATGGCAGAGGTCAAAGTGATGCAGGGGTATAAACCAAGGAATGAGGACAATCTCTGCAAGCTGGAAAAGTCAAAGAAACAGATTCTTCTCTAGAGACTCCAGAAGGAACACAGCTCTGCTGACCCTTGATTTTTAGCCCAACTGGGTAATCTTGGACTTCTGACCTCCAGAACCGTAATGATACATTTTCACTATTTTAAGCCACTAAGTTTGTAGTAATCTGTTACAGCAGCAATAGGGAACTAATACATTGAGGTTTTGTGGGGTCAGGCAATTTTTCAAGGCCTTCTAGCACATAAGTAGCAGAATTAAAACCCTGGTTCACCTGCCTGTAGAACTAGACTCAGTCAACAAGAGGAATTTGGAGAAGTTATAGCAGGGATGACACAAGGACCAAGTTGGTTGAGAATCTAAACCTGAGACCTAAAGCAAAGGTGACAAACTCGAATGCCTACCGTGTGTTAGGGAGATAATGTAAATGTGAAGTAGGCTTAATTAATGAACAGCCTAAATTAGGTGGAAAATAGCAATTCATACTCTTCCTATATGATGAGGAGCAACAGGAAGTGGTGGGGACCATGGTGAACTGGAGAACATTCAAGGCAGAGGGCACTCATAAGTCAGTTCACTCATAAATCAGTTCCAGCTACATGTTGTCATGTGGCAAGGTGGGCTCAGCATTGCCAACTCTGGTTTCTCAAGAGAAGACAGAAATCCAGATTGTCATGCAAAGCCCAGATGTTTAAAGATGGAAAACAAATTGAAAGTTTGTTAAAATGCTGCATACTCTAAACAAAATGCATCTGTGCATTGACAATTTGCAACCTCTGAACCAAAAAGCTTCATAGATCTGAACATCGATCAATATCAATAATATGGACACGTCCTTATCTGTGATTGCCGGCTATGAGAATCTAGAGGGGACAGAACACTCTTGAGCAATTTTAACCTGACAAGCCATATACATTTAAGATTAATTTGTATGTATCTATGTGGATATACATATAGGTATATATAGAGAGTACTTTTTCTCTATATACCAATATTTGTAACAACTAAAAGTCTCAAGATAATCCATTTTAAAGCTAGTATTTAAATGAACAATCAAACAGCATAGGGTATCAGATGCACATACCAAAGCAAATATAGTTCAAGACCAGTGAACTTTCCCATTTTGGTTTGGGAATATTATATTTCCAAATTCTTGGGTATGCTGCTTTAAGAACCTCTAATCTGTATGGTTATAAAAACATGAAAAAGCACAATTTCTTTTTCCCCAAAATAAAAACTGAGATTTTGAAAGTATAATTCATTTTTGAGAACTTGTCAAAAAAGCAAAAGGATTTGGGCAAAAGTTCGTCTTGTTTTATTTCAATGTGTTTTTGCTTTTTTAAAAAAATAGTTTGCACGAGAGAGGAAACAGCATTGGTTTTAGCTTCTTGCAGACATTTTTCTGGAGTTCCAGCATGTGACTGCTTAAAGACATCTCAGTAAAAGCGAACCAGCTGCCTATCACATAGGACTCGGAGCCATGTGTCCAATCACTGTATGTGGTCCCACCCCAGCCCTCAGCAGCAGCTCTTACAGGCTCTTCAAGGTAACGAGCACAAAATAAGCTCCCTCTCATCTTTCCCTCCCAGAGAACAGATTTACTCCCTTTTACTCACACGTACTTCCAGATTGCCTAGTTCTATGATCTTACAGCAGTAACAACAACAATAACAACAAGAGCAGGCGTAAACCAAATACATCATTTCACTACCGAAGTCTAGAAATTAACCTTGTTTAATACTCTTGTGTGTGCTCTCTAAGGGAGGCAATTCATCACCCTATGCACACTTTTCAGTTATTCTAGTTATTATTTCTAGAATGTTTAAAGTAACTTATAAAACATAAAAGTTTGGTTACTTACTATAAAAATAATTTATTTTCCTATAGCTTTTCTTTTTTAATCTTTAGGGTAAAGAAAGGCAGTAACAATAAGAGAGACCCTTGACTAAAAGCCACTATGTATGTGTCAGACTTCTTATATATATATATATTATTTAGCCTTCATAACATTGCAGTAAACTGGATATTATTCCCTTTTTACAGAGGAGCAAACTGAAGCACAGCTGGTAAGCAGCGGTAGTACGGCCTATCTGGATCCTAAGGGCAAGCTCTTTCTAGACACTTAACACCTCATAGACTGAATGCACACTCAGATTTACTGTTTGCCATTCACGGATGATTTGACCTTGATGTTTCCAAAATGGGACAAATAACATTTGAAACAAGTTGCTGGAAACAATTTAGCATGTACAGTCCACCGAAAGGAAAGTATTATAATTTACTATCAGACAAATGTTGAGATGCTGACAGGCACTTGACTTTGATAAGGTCTGAACCATCTCTGCAGAATATGTTGGGAAAAAAATCTCATGACCTCAAGCTATAGAGAATAGTTTGCAACAGTATGAGCCACTTCCACACTCTTCCCCTCATATCCCCACCTTAAAAAGTACAGACAGTATGAGTTGCCAAGCAACTTGTCAAGTGACCTCAGGAGGACAGCCCAAAGCAATACTCCTTCCTTGTGGTTTGCCCTTTTTGTCACATATATATATCTATTCTCCTCCCCTCTCTCTCACTCAGCTACAGTCATTGAAATTTCTATCAAATAACTAGTTCAAACATTTTTTTGGACTTCAAGTGGCATTGGACCATCCTTTTAGATGTTACCTATCCACAGCCTCCAGAATCAGCCCAATTCCAGAGACCCTTCAAAGTGAAACCATTTTTTTACTAGCTAAGGTTCAAATTCTTTACTCTGGTCAAGTTCTATCCATATAAGCAAAACATATGTGTCTTCTACTATAGTTCTAGGCTTCAGAATTAATCCAATTAATCCCACTCATATCTGTTCCTATGGATCACTTAATTCATTTATGAGAAAAAAAAAACATAGGAAAGAATCAAGGAAAGGTAACAGCAACATATGCTCTTACTTAACACCCAAACATACGCCATCTCCTGCATAAGGCCTTCTCCACCAGCCAGAATTTCTTTTCAAAATAGTCATTTAGGAACATGTCTTACCCTTCCTACTAGATTGAGAGTTCCTTCAGCCCAGTAGCCATTCCATATTTACCTTCGTAACTTACGTTGTATATATCACAGTGCTAGATATGTCTATTCAGTGAGTACCCCTGTACTGTATTTATTGTGTGTATATTAATGCATCTGTATAGACATAAAACTAAGTTCAGCACTGAGAATATATATATATATATATATATATATATATATATATAAAATTAGGAACTTTCTGAAAGCTTAAGTTACCTTTGATAACAAAAGTGCTAATATCAGTTGCTTACAATACTGCAAAGTACATACACAAACATTTCTTGTGCACCATAAATCATCTGTTAAAAGTCTGAATCTATATTCTCATAATATAAAAACATGTATAGAGCCAAAGATATAATTTTGTCAAAATAAAACCAACTATAGTTTTTAAAATAGCAGTCTGTGCTAAGAGCTTTATTAGAAAATAAATCATTTACACACCTATTGATGTTCACTGTCATTCAACAATAATAAAAGTCTTACTTTCCTTATCATAATTTTAATTCAAACTGTCATTTTTTTCCTATGGTCAATTTTTACCTTCTTATTTGTGTGTGTGTGTTATCTTGATATTTTTAGTGAGCAAGTTTATATTTTAAACCATAACATCAATAACATTATATTAATCTTTGAAAGAAAAAGAGTGGCATTTCAAGCCTTTTTGATGATTGGTTTTTTATTAAATTAGCTACTGTTATTTCAACATTTCTCCAAAATACATCTAAAGATCACATTAGAAATTTGCTGGGAATTTACTATATGAATAAATGAAGGGAAAATTTAGGTAAAAGACTGCATGAAATGTACCTGAGAGGAGAGACTTCCAAATTCTAGTCTATATTGAAAAGTGAGTTACTGTCTTTTTCCCTAAAAGAAGAAAGTTGTCAGCAGGTGACAATTTTGTACCTACGAAGTTTAAGTTTGGAAAAGAATTGAAACCATAAGGATTTCAAATCATTCCAGATTTGAAATTTTTTCACTTATACAGTAACACCCAGGAAAGGCTGCATTTTTAAGTGATGAAGGAATCATCTCCAGACCTATCCATGGCAATATACTCTACTTGATCATGGTGAAAGAAAGGATGAATCCTTTTGTTAGATATTATTTTTAGTCATGATTTAAAGCTATGCTGTCCAATGATTCAAAGCTGTTCATACAGTCTTAAACAAATAACATGACTAAGGTGCTCATTCATAAACTTGATGACATTTAGATTTTGAAATTATATTCTACCCCCTCAATTGCCTGAAAATTACCCTATGTCAATATCACAGTAATCACATCAATGCAATCCATGCAAATATAAGCCTCCATTCTCTCCATCTGTCCT
The DNA here is from genome assembly GCF_006542625.1 of Nomascus leucogenys. Classification (NCBI taxonomy): domain Eukaryota; kingdom Metazoa; phylum Chordata; class Mammalia; order Primates; family Hylobatidae; genus Nomascus; species Nomascus leucogenys. Next base: position 125,181,663 of record NC_044406.1, read on the forward strand.
TAAAAACCCTACTCAGCAGTTTGTGCTATAGCACCATGCTGCAGCATCCCAGCACTTGAACTTGGGAATAGGCTTTCCAGGAGTGCAGACAGAGCCCTTACCGCATTCCTTCTGAACCTCATCTTGCCTCTCGGGGGATTTGCTTCTGCCATTTCGCCTATACACAATTACACTCTTCTTTTCCAATTGTCAATGCAACATTGATGAAATACGAGCTGCTTCTTGGGTAGTATTTAAAAACGACAGCCAAAAATCTCTATCAAACAAAGCTGCCGTAGCTGCTTCCATTAGCACAGTGGCAGCAATGCTGGGGAGGAAAAAAAAAAACCACTATCCCTGATTAGTCAGCTGACAGATCCTTCCCTTCTGCTCCTTGTAATTCAGAGTTAACACATTCCTCCAATTACTTAGCCTGATTGAACCTTGTGGATTAGCTTGTGCTGGACTGCTCAAGAAGATCAGGCATGTCATAAGAGTGGGAGAAGGAGAAAAAAAAAACCCAGCTCTCTTCCTAGGAGCAGGCTTGATGGGACTGGCTTTCTCCTCTGCAGTTTGATTTTTAAGGTGGAATGCTAAGAATCTTTGTGAAGGTAGTATTAACTCATGCTTTCTACTCTCGTCCTACCCTGGTATGTGACTTAAATTTCAATTCTGTTTTGTTTTCTCTGTTATTATATTCTGGGTTTAAGCCTTGTGAAAGGCTATAGTTTGCAAAATTTTGTCCTGGTAATAATCTAGAAAGAATAGAACATGCAAACTTTCTAAGATGGATATGATTCTCTCCCAAATTAACCTTTCCCCAAAATGTATAACTAAAATAAAGTCTCCTCTCATTAATTATGAAATACAACCTAAATGCTTTTATTTGTTTTGAAGTCTACAAATAAAGGTATTCAAATTGAATCGCATGATTATTTCACAGACACTTGTTTGAAATAATACACCACAGGCAATTATACCTAGCTACACAATGGTAGATTTCACTAGAAATCCTTTCTGAATGCCAACTTTTGCATGTGAAATTAGCTTGCATTCAATATTTACCTTTATTTCAAACAGTAACCAACAGTTATTAATGGTTGAGATGTAATTAATGTGCTCTTGAGTATGAGTATAGAAACTATACCACAAGCAAAAACATTTAACATGTTAAAAAAGAAACACCTAAAACAACCTATAGCCAGTTACATGTGGTCAGAATCTGTGCCCCTCCCCTGCCCAGCACGATCAATTTGGCAGTTATGAAAATAAAGGGACCCTGGGATCCAAGTTCTTTACTGAGCATAGGTCATAATTCTCCACTGAGAAAGCAGCCCTGGGAATACAGAAAGAGGAGTATCACTCCCCAGTAAACAAGTAATTACCCTCTGTTGATTTCAAAATGACAGGATCATGACCTAATCTTATATTTCTCTTCTATGAAAAATAGAACCTCTGTTACAAGCCACCTATTTTGAATAATAAAAATAAAACTCTGCCAAAAAAACTAATGTCAGGTGCCCAACCAGTCACAAAATGAAAATTAATTTAATCAGGAGGGTGCAGTGTTGGCCAAAAGAAAAAAACCTGGGTGATTAAAAAATGTTTTAATGCAACAAGTGCTCTATTTAGTATAAGAGAAGCAATTATTAGCATAAACCAAGGTCTACTCAGCAAGCCCAAGGACCAATCCTAAAAGACCAGAGCAAGGGAAATAGCTTTTACTTTATTTAGCCCCACAAATAAGGCTCAATTGTATATGGAGGACAGATCTAATCTCTCAAAAGAAATTTTACCTTTATTTAAATAACATTGAATTTATTTGTCTATTTGTAAGCCAGTTGGAAAATAATAGAAACCATCACCAACTGGAATTCTTGACATTTCAATTCTTGCTCTGGCTTTTTTGGTTACTTGGCTATTTGAGCTTGGATTCATCACATAACCATTCCAAAGTACATATATCAATGTGATTTCATCATCTATAAGACAATTATAGTGATACCTACCCGCACTACTTAATCAGGAAATGAAGAGAATCAACAATACTTAATAAATGAGAATGCTTTTGAAAAAGCACTAATATGCTATAGAAAGTCAAGATTTTTTCTATTTTATTTTAGTAATTTGAGTATATCTAATGTTAAATCTTCTCTCCACTGCTAATGATTAAACACCTCTGTTAAATAAACAGGAAACCACTTTTTGCTTATTTGTCCAAAATGAGGAATAATTCATTCTGAGTATTAAAAGAAGAATAATGATCTTACTCATTTTACCTTGCGAGTGCTAGAACACTGGCTTGGAAGTCCAACAACCTAGATTTTTGTTTTGCCTTTGCAACTAAATCAAGTTCTTGTGGTGGGCGTGACCTCCTCAATCAGTCAGGAGACAAAGTAAGAATTTCAGATGGCTGGCAATGTTGGAATCTCAAAGAAAAAAAATATATTGATTCCCAGCTATTCTAGTCTGATAGAGGAAGTTGGCCACATGGCACTTCCACAGAGAGCCCCAATCTTGCCAGCTCAGAAGGAGTCTGGGGGTCCCTCATCTCCCTCCTCATCTATGAAAGTGAAGTGTCAAACAATTTTGTGATATCCTTGTGAGCCTAAAAGTGTAAAAGATTATCTTGGTCATGGGCAGAATTGTACCTCTCGTTGTTTTAATTAGAGAAAATGTTTCTCTCTCTGGGTCTTGGGAAGCTGGGGACTAGATATCAGTGGGGAAGTTATATATCATTTTATATGTGACTCATCTCCCTACCCTATCCTAGGGTAAAACAAATCTAGAAAGTTGTACACTGAAATGTTAAAAACTGCTTATTTTGAGGTGGTTGGATTACTATTGTTTTAAACTTTCTTTATACTTTTTCACATACAATGAGTATGCAACACAGCTATTTCCACTAAAATAAATAAATAATAAAAAAGTTTCCATAAAAACTTGCCTTGTTCTGAAAGGCACATAGAACCATGAATCTCTTCTCACCCATAACTGGAACCACAAACTACTCACTCATTCTTACTAGGTTTTATTTTGGGTAGAGTTGTTTATCTCAGTCTCTGCTACAACCTCTCCTACTTTCCCTCCTCACATTCCATCAATTTTTATTGTCTCTGTCAGTACCAAACTAATCTATACCTCCCAAAACAGAAAGTATAATATAAAACAAAAATAAAAAGTTACTGTATAATGCATAGATACTTACTGAGATTTTTTGGAGAGAGATTTTGAGAGAAGACCACGTATCCAATCTTCGATCCAGAATAATGGTAAACCGGGAGTCCGATCCATTTTGCCTGAACAGTAAGAAGAAATAAGAACTTTTTCTTAATAATAATGCAAATTTGTTATATATGTCTTCGTTCTATTTCTGATTATTTCATCTACATTTGATGTCTTGACTGAAGACAGATTTGGAATTGGAAAGCTATCACAAAGTCCTATCTTAGAAAACTAATCTGAATACATATTCCCTTACTCACTATTTAAAATTTCTTTTGCAGCATTAATGTCAATCTTTTAAATAGGAAAGTGATAGTGTAATGAAGATAGGTCACTAAAATTGATTTGGAATACTGTAATCTTGGGTGTGGGAAAACTCAAAATATAACTGCCCTTCATGATATCAGATTTAACTTTCCATGCAATCCATCATGAGTCAATGATCCATTCACTCATTCAAAATCACACTGCTAAATCTATTTTTCTAACTCTAGTCTGCTCCTGAGGAAATGCAGTTTAATGGAAAATATAACTTCTATCTGCCCTAAAAAGATCACTTTCAAGCTTCAATAGGTACATTGTAAGTTTCATTTTCTGAGATTTGATTTTTGTTCATGAGACTTTGAATTTTATCATCCTAGATTTGTGTCCTCTTGTTCTTCAGGGTTAGTAACTAGAAAATTCTTCCTTTGAAAATTTTGTCTTTAACACACATAAAATCTCTAAGAAACCTTTTTAAACTTTCCATTTTAAAGCATTCTAGTTCTAAATAATTTTTAATATCAAGACATTCCTCCTAGTATCTCCCAGTAACACTATTGAATCTACTTAAGATTCAGTCTTCTTGTGTTATATTCAGAAGAAATGAAAAATGGCTGTACTCACTCTTGGCTGGTAATATTTCCTTTTAAGCAAATTAAAGCATATATGTATGATCATCATTCTCAACCTATGTTCTTTTTCATGGGAACAAATACTCCTAGATCCCCAATTTTATTTTCATAGATTCTCAGTATAATTTTTGTAACAATTTAGGTAGCTGCCAGCTTCTCCTTCTAAGTTGTACTTCTTATCTACTCTGAAGTTAAGTCAGTTGGTTATTCACCATGATAATAATAGCTATATTAAGCCATTTTCATGTTATGACATTCAGATGGATATCTGATATAAAGCGAATTGAAAAAACGTAATGAAATACTATACCTTGCAATAGATGTCAGGTAAGTAAGTACTTTTGCTATTACTTCCTCTGGTATACATCTAAAATTACAGTTTTCTGGAAACGTAATGATCCAAGCATTGTCCTTTCCCCGGCCACCTACAATAATAGAAAAATAATCAACTGAATTAAAAATGTATACAACAACGAAGCAAGGAAGAGGATTTTAGATTTGAATACTGTTTTGCAGCAACACAACTTTTTACAAAGATGATGATCTCCACATAAAACCAAAATGGCTCCAAGTTCCTGACACTTTAAGTTTAAAAGGTGGCAGAGTAGTTTCTCAATAAAAAAAGAAAAAGAAAGAGAGTAAAATGAATGAATATAGTCAGAAGAAAATATCATGAAATGCATATAATAAATACAGTGGAAAATAGCTGATTCCCCAATCTGGACAACCAAGGGGTTGGGAAATAACTGTTTCTATACCAACAAGCCTAAATTCAAAATGAGTGAAGGATGGCTTGATAGCAAGTGGAAAATTTGATATAATTGATCTCTTAGTGTCATGGTGAGCAGGAAAAGATACAGAGCACCCTATAGGAAATAGGTGATGGTCTAATGTGTTTATGGAAGAAACAACAAAAGTAATGATGGCAGGAATGATATAGGAATTTTATTAGTGCAAAGAAAGATCACAAATTATCTGTGGGTCAAAATTCAATGTTCAGCCTGGGTAGGGGTCCAGGCAGAGGTGTAGGGTTGTGGAAGCTCCCCACAGACCCATGCAGCCATTTACCTGGAGCAGTTGCATCCAGCAGCATCTTGACCAAGTGGGTGACCTTGACCCCTGGAAAGCATGGATCCCAGTGCTCATAGGTGAGGCTGCCCTAAGCCCATTTCCATAGGAACCAGGAATAGTGGTAACTGTCATAGGAGTTCTTGGTGGGGGAATGATTGCACCAGCTCTGGGCTTTCATTTTGGTTTCTTCCCCTGTTTCTCCATCCAGCCCTATAGCCCTCTATGCAGCCTGAAGGATGAGAAATATTGAAAACGAAAGCCACCTAAGTGCAGAGATGAGCCTTACATGTGTTTAAGGTTCACATCTGCAGCCAGCCTAGCACCTACACAGAGAGCAAATGCTCAATAAATATTAAGTGCCAAATAGAATTTGAAGAATTATTTTAGGAGGAAAGTTGCAAGGTTGCCTTTGAATTTAGCTCACTAATAGAAATTTTTTTAGTTGTAATTTTTATTTGGCTGAATTTAAGTGAATAAAGATGTAAAAATATTTTTTATTCAATCTGTAATAAAAATATGACAATAGAAAAGGATATAGGCCGGGCACAGTGGCTCATGCCTGTAACCCCAGCACTTTGGGAGGCCGAGGCCAGAGGATCACTTGAGGTCAGGAGTATAAGACCAGCCTGGCCAACGTGTTGAAACCCTGTCTCTAAAAAATACAAAAATTAGCCAGGTGTGGTGGTGCAAGCCTGTAATCCCAGCTACTCTGGAGGTTGAGGCAGAAGAATCGCTTGAACCTGGGAAGCAGAGGTTGCGGTGAGCCAAGGTCACATCACTGCACTCCAGCCTGGGCAACAGAGCAAGACCCCATCTCTCCACCCCCTCAAAAAAAAGAAAAAGGATATAAAATGGAATCATAACAATACTCAACACAAAAGAAGACAGAAATGGAGGAAAACGAAGAACACATGGGACAAATGGAAAAATCTACCATCTCACTATTTGTATTTTGCTTATTATATGATAGTAAGATGGTAGATTTAAATCCATCCATATGAATAATCACATAAAATGTCAATGATCTAGGCACTGCAATTAAAAGTCAAAGATCATCAAACTGGATAAAAAGAGAGACTGAATTATATGCTGCCCACAAGAAACACACGTTTTAAATATAAAAGTACAAATTATTAAAAGCAAAGGATAGAAAAAGATATACCATGACAGTGCTAATCAAAACAAAGCTGTCTAATATTTGACAAAGTAGATTTCAGAGTCAAAAATATTACCAGATATTAAAATGATCATTTGATCATGATAAATTGGTCAATTCATCAATGGGACATAATCTTAAATGTTTATGCACCTAATAACAGAGCTTCAAAATACACAAAGCAAAAACTGATAGAGTGGCAAGAAGAAATAGACAAATTCACTATTTTAATCAGAAATTTCACCACCCATCTCTCAATAATTGATAGAACAAGTAGACAAAGAATTTGCAAGGATATTGTATACCTGAACAACAGTCTCAACCAACATGACCTAATTGACATTTCTAGAACATTCCATCCAACAAAAGCAGAATACACTTTCTTCTCTAGTGCACAAGGAAAAAGATCAAATTAATTATTTGCCTCAATATTTACCAAGGGAAACTTGAGAGACAGTGTTCATTCCCAAATTATTTTTTAATTAAACTAGTCCAAAGTATTAAATCAAAGGGTTATTAATCTTCACTGTATGATATTCTAGAATTAGAGTGAAAATAATCATTGAGAATAATGGCATCCACTGAAGAGTTTTTAAGAAACTCAAAGGAGAAACTGTACAATTCTGAACCAAGAGATTTAGTGAATCTTTAAACAAAGGGCCTCATATAGGTAGAGTATGGTATAGAACTAGTAATATAAATGATATGTAATATATAATGTAATAAATATCTTAAATATAACTTCATACTTGCCAAGAAAGCTGGTGAGCACTCTAGTTAAGGAAAGAACCATCTAGCACTTAGGCAAACTATACTCATCAAAGGAAAGGTGGCAAGGCTCCTATAGGAGTAAATTATCATTGACTAATCTATAAATGATTATTACCACTGAACACCTACAAGTACTGTCCTAGGAGTAAACTTGTGAGAAGAGATCAAAAGAGATATTTATATTCCAAATTAGGAAGTTTTAATTATTTTTTACCATTGGGAACCCTTTCTTCAAAGGAAGCTATAGGTAGAAGCATTTTTAAAACAAATACAAAAAGCAGTTAAGGAAGGAAAGGTGTAGAGAGGGGTCTGGATGGGTGCAGCAAGCCCTGAGGATGGTTCTATTTAGAACACGGTTTGGAAAACACAGATAATCTTAAGTAAAATCTCCAAAACTTAAAAGTGAACGTAACATACTGCTAAATTTACTGACACTGTCACACATTTATGCCACTTATAAAATAAAACATAAAGCCATATTAAGTCATCATTAATTCACAGTTACCACTAATTAGAATAATTTTTAATTAAGCTTTATCATAGGTGTAATTATAATCATTTAAAAGCAGAGGCCAGGCTGGGTGCGATGGCTCATGCCTGTAATCACAGCACTTTGAGAAGCCAGGATGGGAGGATCGCTTGAGGCCAGGAGTTCAAGACCAGCTGAGGCAACATAGCAAAACTCTTTTGCTACAAAAAATATAAAAATTAGCTAGGCGTGGTGGCACACTCCTATAGTTCCAGTGACTCAGGAGGCTGAGGTGGAAGGATCACTTGAACCAAGGAGCTTAAGGTTACATTGAGCTATGATCATACCACTGCACTGGAGCCTGGGCAAAAGAGCAAGAAGTTGTCTTTAAAAATAATAATAATGATAATAAAAGCAGAGGCCAGATTGAAGTGTCTAATTAGGATCACTTATAAAGTAAAAGCTTGTTTAGTAAACTGAGCATGTAGGTGCCATTTTTCAGAGAATTAGTTAAACTATTTAGAAGGAGTAAGATAGTTTCTTGTACTCTCAATACCTAAGAAGCACTCATCTTTGTAAAAACAATGTATTAATATATACCAGTAAGTTTTCTTTATCTGTTTAATATGATAAATATAATATTTAATGATATAATTCAAATTACTCTAATACCTGAAAGTAATTTGCTTGTTTTTAAGCAAAACTTTCCCCAAAGTCTGACCAGAAGCTAAAGGGGCAGGATGGTTTACCATAGTTATGTCTCTAAAAATGTGTAATGCTATTTAGTGGCATTACTCACAATAGCCAAACGGTAGAAGCAACCAAAGTATCTATCAATGGATGAACAGATAAACAAAGCGTGGAATATACATAAAATGGAATATTATTCAGCCTTAAAAAGGAAGTTCTGACACATGCTACAACATCGATGAAACTTGAAGACCTTATGCTAAGTGAAATAAGCCAGTCACAAAAAGACATATACCATATGATTTATTTACATCTGGTACCTACGATAGTCAAATTCATAGAGAAAGAAAGTAAAATTGTGGTTGACAGGGGCTAGAGAGAGGAAGGAATGAAACGGGGAGTAATTGTTTAATGGATATAGAGTTTCAATTTTGCAAGACCTGAAACTCTGGAGATGGTGGTGGCAATGGTGGCACAAAAATGTAAACATACTTAATGCCGCTGAACTGTACTCTTAAAAATGGTTAAAATGATAAGTTGTATGTTAAATTTATTTTACCATAATTGCTAAAAATTATATACAAGTGTATATACATATTTGAGAAAAATCAACTTTCTTTATAATGTGTAAATGAAATCCTAAAAAAAAATACTAAGTGCATGCTGATTATTTGGTGCAACTTGCCAGCATTTGTAATACACATTTGAGTAATCAAAGAAGCTACCTCAGCTGCTCCCCTCCCACCCAGCCTGCAACCACCTAGGAGACATATTCTACTTTCAACTATCATAGATTTCTGAAGACTCGTCTAAAAGTCAAATGTGTAAGAGTGGTAAGGTCGGTTTTACTCATATATCTAAAATGCTTAAAACCTCCAATTATTCTCTAAATGTCCATTTATTTAGCAACTAGGTGCACAATGTATAAATGTTTATTGAAATAGTGCTTCTCAAATGAATATATATAATAGCTCTATATATATAGAGAGAGAGTTATTTATATAATAGGTACCAAACTAACTGCTAATCAAGTCATATATCTATCTGGACTATATATAAGAAAGTTTGCTTACCAGACAAGAAGGCGATGTCTTGCATTAAGAAATGACTGATGTCCTTTATACAGAGGAGCAGATCGGTTTCTATGACAAACAAGAAAATAGAAGAAATGACATACATGTTAAGGTACAGCCTTACATGATTTTAGACACATGATTTCTCACTGTGTCTAAACTTATTCTGGGAGACCCACATGTCTGTGTCCACAGACACTGCCAATCTCTTTCCTCCTCTCAACTACATGGCAAAGAAATCACACTCAAAAATATCACTGAATAAGTAGAACCAGTGACCTACTTCTCAGAATCTATGCCCAAAATGTAAACTACTCTCACTCACCAGAAAGCCAAGGACAAAGGCACAAACTCCAGGACATTCGGATTTATTTGAAGGGTAGATGGTCATGGGGAGACACTGTAGCAGATTGTCTTCTACTTCTGATAATGCCTTTCATTCTACAAAGCTTTATTAGCAATTACAAAGTGCTTTTTGGATTTTTTAATCTTACTGAATCCTTAAAAAATCTCTAAGGTAGGTACTGTTATCCCATTTTACAAGTGGTTAACCATATAGGCTTCTTAGTCTAGTTAGACGTGGATTCAAATCCAGCTTGTTGCATTTACTGGCCATGCAAACATGGGCAAGTTAGTTAGCCTCTCTAAACCTTAGTTTCCTCAGCTATAAACTGGGCATAATGATATCTACCTCACAAGGCACCATGCAAACTAAATGTGAAATACCTGGCATAATGGTAAGTGTTCAATAAAAAGTAGCATATTAACTCATTTTTTATCATTACAGATGGAACAATGTCCATGCATTGTTCAATGTGCTTTGATTGTCCCAGATCTTAAGTGTTAACTTACAATGTTCAATTCTAGTGAACTCTATAGGGGCCAAAAATCAAAGTACACTACCTGCCTCTGGTCCATGAACAAGGAAAACTTTTTAAAAGAAAACGGGTCATCAAACTAGGCTATTTTGGCTTGTCGGTTTTAATGCCTGTGGTTTCACATCTCTTACTGAAGCCATATTTTTCACCTGCTCTCTGATACAAAGTGCCTTCAAAGTCCTGGTCTCTGGTGGTGTCAGGTTGATGATGCATTACCCTTCTCAGTGCTCCTCAAATCACACCACATGGATGTGGTTTATAAAGGACAATCCTCAAGGGAATTAAAAAAAAAACAAGTTCTCAATGGTTCCACAAAAGACAGTGGAATAGGTTATCTGTTATAGACATCCCCCCGACACATGATTTGAAACATAAAGCAATTTTAATTTACATTTATTTTCATAAGATACATGCCATTACAAATATCTAATTTGTCAAGACATAAAGTCATTTCTTAAAAATGTCTTGTAATTTTATACATTTAGACTCGATATATTTCAGAACAAGGCATGCACATTTACACTCGCAGTTATTCTTTCCATGCTAGATGTTTAATCAGATAAAAGAATGTGTTTATAACAGCTACAAACATGTGTCACATATTGACATTTTCAGGCATGGAGTCATGGAAGAAGGGTGAGAATGAGGGTAATGCAAAAAATACAATAACGCTCTCTCCCCTCAGGAGCCTGCAAAAGTGGCAATAGCTAAAACATGTTCTACTTTTTAAATGAGAAAGCATCAGACATGAAAATATTCCTACATAATAGGAGACCCAAATTTCTCCCTTGCTTGGATCAGTAGGAACAAGTATAAAGACAAATTGATGCATTTTATGTCAGGTGGCAGATCTGGAAGTATTAATATGAACAACTTGATTCCTCTGATACTACTCAGACTCTTGCATAGCTATGGAAACTATGTCCACTTACTCTACAATTTAAGCACTCATGTAATGAGAGAGGCCTCAGGACATAAAATAAAAGCCTGTGGGCTGGGAGTGGGAGTACCAGGGCCTAGTGTGGGCTTGACCACTTAGCTGCTCTGTAATTTTCAACAAGTCACTCCCCACCCTTCACCTCATTACCTCCATTTTATTTTATATTTCTTATTGAGGTAAAATATGCATATAAAATTTACCATTTTAAGTGTACAGTTCAGTGGTAATAAATACATTTATATTCTTTTTTCCCCTTCATCCCCTCCCCTCTACCCTTCCCAGCCTCTGGTAACCACCAATCTACTCTCTATCTTCATGAGATCCATTTTTTTAGCTCTCACATATTAGTGAGAACATGCGGGATTTGTGTTTCTGTGTTTGGCTTACTTCACTTAACATAATTGCCACCAGTTCCATTCATTTGGCTGCAAATAAGAGGATTTCATTCTGTTTTATGTATGAATAACATTCCATGGTGTATATATACCATATTTTCTTTATCCGTTCATCTGTTGAATGGCACTTAGGTTGAGTCCATATTTTGGCTATTGTAAATAGTGCTGCAATAAACATGGGAGTGTAAATATCTCTTCAATATATTGACTTTCTTTCTTTCGAATATATACCCAGAAGTGGAATTGTTGGATTCTATGGTAGTTCTATTTTTCATTTTTTTGCAAAACCTCCATACTGTTCTTCATAGCGGCTGTACTAGTTTACTTTCCCACCAACGGTGTGCACGAATTCCCCTTTCTCCACACCCTCACTAGCATCTGTTATTGCCTGTCTTTTTGATGCAAGCCATTTTAACTGGGGTGAGATATGTCATTGTAGTTTTGATTTCCATTTTTCTGATGATTAGTGATGTTGAACATTTTTTCATATACCTGCTGGTCATTTTTATGTCTTCTTTTGAGAAATGTCTATTCAGATCTTTTGCCCATTTTATAAATTGAATTATTTGGGTCCTTTGCTATTGAGTTGTTTGAGCTCCTTATATTTTCTGGTTATTAATCCCTTGTCAAATGGATAGTTTGCGAATATTTTCTTTCATTCTGTGAATTGTCTCCTCACTTTGTTGATTGTTTCCTTTGCTATGCAGAAGCTTTTTGGCTTGATGTGATCCCATTTGTCTATTTTTGCTGTGGTTGCCTATGCTTTTGAGGTTTTGCACAAAAAACTCTGCCCAGAACAATGTTCTGGAAAGTTTCCCCAACATTTTCATCTAGTAGTTTCATAGTTTCAGGTCTTCAATTTAAGTCTTTAATCCATTTTGATTTGATTTTTGTGTATGGTGAGAGATACGGATCTAGTTTCATTCTTCCACATACAGTTACCCAGTTTTTCCAGCATCATTTATTGAAAATATTTCCTTTCCCCATTGTAGATTCTTATCACTTTTGTCGAATATGACTTGGCTGTAAATGTATGGATTTACATCTGGGTTCTCTATTCTGTTCCATTGGTCTATGTGTCTGTTTTATGCCCGTATCATGCTGTTATGGTTAATACAGCTTTGTGGCAAGTTTTGAAGTTACATAGTATAATGCCTGCAGCTTTGTTCTTTTTGGTCAGGACTGCTTTGGCCATTTCAGGTCTTTGTGGTTCTATATACGTTACTAGGATTTTTTACTATTTATCTGAAGCATGCCCTGGAATTTGATAGAGATTGCATCAAATCTGTAAATTTCTGTGGGTAGTATTGTCATTTTAACAATGTTAATTCTTCCAATCCATGAGCATGAAATACCTTTCCAATTTTTTGTGTCCTCTTCTATTTCTTTCATCAAATATTATAGTTTTCCTTATATAGATCTTTCACTTTTTGGTTAGATTGATTCCTAGGTGTTTTATATTTTTGTAGCTATTGTACATGTGATCAGATTGCTTTCTTGATTTCTTTTACAGATTGTTTGCTGTTGGTGTATATAAATGCTACTGACTTTTGTACGTTGATTTTGTATTCTGCACCTTTACTGAATTTGTTTATCAGTTCTAACAGTTTTTTTTATTATTATTATACTTCAAGTTCTAGGGTACATGTGCACAACGTGCAGGTTTGTTACATATGTATACATGTGCCATGTTGGTGTGCTGCACCCATTAACTCGTCATTTACATTAGGTATATCTCCTAATGCTATCCCTCCCCCTTCCCCCCACCCCACAACAGACCCCTTCTGTTGTTCCCACAGAACAACAGAAGCATGTTCCCCTTCCTGTGTCCAAGTGTTCTCATAGAGTTCTAAGAGTTTTTTGACGGAGTCTTTAGGTTTTTCTGGGTACAAGATCATGTCATCTACAAACAAAACTAATAAGGCTTCTTTCTTTCCAGTATGGATGCCCTTTATTTCTTTCTCTTGCCTAGTTGCTCTGGCCAGGACTTCCAGTGTTGTGCTGAATAAAAGTGGCAAAAGTGGGCATCCTTGTCTTGCTCCAGTTCTTGGACAAAAGGCCTTCAATTTCTCCACATTCAGTACAATATTAGCTGTGGTCATTACTCCCACTTTAAAAATGAGGGCAATACAGTAAATGCTGGTTTTTTTGTTGGTTCGTTTGTTTGTTTTGTTTTTGTTTTTGTTTTGAGACGGAGTCTCGCTCTGTCACCCAAGCTGAAGTGCAGTGGCACGATCTCGGCTCACTGCAAGCTCCGCCTCCCGGGTTCACGCCATTCTCCTGCCTCAGCCTCCCGAGTAGCTGGGACTACAGGAGCCCGCCACCACGCCCAGCTAATTTTTTGTGTTTTTAGTAGAGACGGGGTTTCACCGTGTTAGCCAGGATGGTCTCCATCTCCTGACCTCGTGATCCGCCCGCCTCAGCCTCCCAAAGTGCTGGGATTACAGGCAGGAGCCACCTCGCCCGGCCAGTAAATGCTTTTTAAGGTACCTTACATTCTATGAGATCCAACAACATGTAAAATCCATAGATGTGAAAACAGACTGATGTTTTCTACCATAAAATGTAGCCCACAACTGTGCCAATAAAATAACATTTCCACACTAATGAAAAAGGATGAAATCACGGTTACAAGAGAAAATATTATCACTTTAATAAATGATCAAGTTCTGGGTTGGAAACAGACTGAAAAGGAAGGAGGTAACACAGGAAAGACAACAGAAGACACACAGTTATCAATTGAGCAGCTGCAAGGGACGAGGTAAGATTGTTGCTGAGAACAAAGAGAAACAGAAAATACTGACTTTAGATAAAGTTGTGACACTGAGTTACACCCAGCTTTGTAGCTGACCCTCTTGAATTTCCACACAGATTTTTTCCTGAAATATAAAAGTGAGAACAAATAATTTATACTGTTCTTATTGCTGACCTTTTAAATGCATTCACTTAGAGCATTAGAAATAAAAAGCCTAGATCACCAAACCTGGATCAAGTCCACATTACAGCATGTTCCTTGTTGACTAGATTTACGTTTGATAGGAAGGTTGTCAAGCTGTCCTATGTAGAAAACTCAACTACTCACAAATAAAAAGGATTCATTCTCCTTACATTGGACTGGTTGCTAGGCCCAAAAAAGAGCTGACTTAGAAGCCAAGTAAAGGGCTGTAACTCAACAGGTAATCTGACAAACACCCTTAAAAACACCCTAATGGAGCAAATCTTCATTTTAAGACTTCTGCTGAAAATCCATGTGCTTGTACAATCAAACACAATCAGATACAAATTGAAATCAAAAGTCAAAAAAAGCATTTCCAATTAATTCATTCCTACATATGATCAAAAAGCAAAAGAGTCAAGCAAACACATCACTAATATTTATTTTATTATTTAAAAGGTAGTTGTGCCAATGAGGATACAAACTTAGAAATCCAAATATGAATTTTTAAAGTTCTAAAATGTGTGGAAATAAGTAATTGATTTAGAAAGGCTCACATAGAGAAGGAAGGTATACCCATCCAATCAGTAGCTCTAGTCTGGCTGTGTCACTTGTAAAAATGCAGAACATGGATCACCTCAATACAGCGTGTACTTTAAAGTTTTTAAAGATTTATTTTGCATTCATTCACTTTTTAAACAAATATTTATTGAGTGTCTACTATATGCCAGATTCTGTTCTAAGCTGTGTTTGGACAGATGTTCTGAAAAAAAGTAAAAGTTCACAATCAAATAAGTTTGTGAAATATTAGGGGTTAAACACACTGCAATATTCCCTAGTAAATACACATGTATACATTGTGACTCCTTGGGTATGGACTATGTATGCAGTGTTTCTCAAACCTATTGATCAGGTTTGGTCAGTCAGTTTATTGGTCAGTTGGTTGTTGGTTGGTTGGTTTTTCCCCTCAGAGAGAGACAGAAGACAAACAGAAAGCAAGAGAGAGAGCTATAAAGACTTCATATGAAGAAGCACTTTGTTCTAAAGTCAGAACTATCTGTAGATGAAATGACTTTCATGGAAGACAGACAACCCCTTTCCTATTATTAATAGCGTTCAAACAAAGGCCAAGCTGTTCTGTGGTAAAGATAAGAGAGGAAAATCAAGCATATAGTTGATTGGAATAGATTATCTTTTAGAATAAGATTTAATGGTATATTCTCAGCAATAGTAAGTGATTCTAGGAAAAGAAAGCAAAAAAAATCTATATACTCATGAGTTTGGGAGGGGTCAGTAAGGGAGGCAGGAGGAACTTACTTTTTATGTTCCAAATTTCAAATTAATAGAATTCTGAGTCATATTCACTTGTTTTGGGATTTGTTTATATTTTCTACCTTAAGAATATGTAAAAGTTCATCTTCAATGTCCAAGAGTCCTCTATAAGAAGGAAGAGATTGGGGACTTAAGTGAATATTGTTCCTTCAGTAAATTAAATTGGATTAAGCAATATGGTTTCTTTTTCCCCGTAATGAATTATTTCCTTGTGAAATTATTTTCAGCATGGAAATCAGTGTGTGGAGATATGTTGTTAAATGCTCCAGAAAGATTATAGGAAGTCTATGTAACATCCTATTGTCTCATTATGCAACAACACAGAAATTAAGTTCACAAATATAAAATAAAAATTTCCTGACAAGCAGTTATTAACAAGGAAACTTTCTTTGGTAACAGTTCAAGAAACTTGAAATTTAAGATACATTATGAGTAGTCACAAATAGAGGGTCAAAATTATTTAAGCCTACCCTGTCAGAGTGAAGCCTCTGCTAAACAAAGATGTGGTTTTTTTTTTTTTTTTTTTTTTTTTTGAGACAAGGTCTCACTCTGTTGCCCAGGCTGGAGTGCAGTGGTGTGATCTTGGCTCATTGCAACCTCCCATCTCCTGGGCTCAAGCCATGCTCCAACCTCAGCCTCCCAAGTAACTGGGACTACAGGCGCACACCACTATGCCCAGCTAATTTTTCGTAGAGACGAGCAGGAGTCTCCCTATGTTGCCCAGGCTGGTCTCGAACTCTGGGCTCAAGTGATCCTCCCACCTTGACCTCCCAAAGTGTTGGGATTACAGGCATGAACCACCAGGCCCGGTCAAATGATCTTTTAAGAACTACTTCTGGCCAGGTGCGGTGGCTCATGCCTGTAATCCCAGCACTTTGGGAGGCCGAGGCAGGCGGATCACAAGGTCAAGAGATGGAGACCATCCTGGCCAACATGGTGAAACCCTGTCTCTACTAAAAATACAAAAATTAGCTGGGCGTGGTGGCACGTGCCTGTAGTCCCAGCTACTAGGGAGGCTGGGGCAGGAGAATTGCTTAAACCTGGGAGGTAGAGGTTGCAGTGAGCTGAGATCGTGCCACTGCACTCCAGCCTGGTGACAGAGCAAGACTCCGTCTAAAAAAAAAAAAAAAAAATTTAAAAATTAAAAAAAAGAAACTATTTCTCTGACAGTCTTTGCTTTCATGATTTGAGTACATATCACCATTCCAGGAATTTAAACTATACTAAGTTTATTAGTTATTCCGATGGGGCTAACGATAGTTTAAAAATTAAGTAAATTGGTATCTATAAGCTTTCCCATTTTATAGAAAACATTTTTTACTTCAGATCCCAGAGTGTAACAGCAATAATTCCAACACTTGAGCTTTATTTCACAGCGATGCTCTCTCATGTCCATTTATCCAACCTCTCTGGGGTTTCTATTCATATACAATAGAAGAATATGAGTTCTGAACCAGGCTGCACACACGTGCCATGTCATCCAAGCACTACGGAGCCATAGCAAATAAACTACTTAAAAGAGGAAATGCCTCTATTCTCACATGGTTTCCTAAAAATAAATAAGAGGTAAAAACGAGCACAAACAAATAAAAATAGAAAGGGAAATGTCAGCCAGAAAGATAGTCTCTTCCATGGCAATAAACTCACTGCCACCACCAATATGAAAACAGACTGAGAAAATGTAGTAAATGAACAATAGCTACCATTTGCTGAGCAACTAGTATCAACCAGGCACTACACAAGGCACTTTACATGCAGTTTCTCTGGTCCTAACAACAATCCTCCAAGGTTGATATTAAAACACTTATCTGGCAGATAAGTTAACAGCCTCAGGGAGGCTACCTTTCATACTTTATTCATTCATACCATTCATACATACCATTCATTCAAACTTCTCTTATTCATTTGAAAGACTCATACTGAACAAATGCCAGGTGCCGGGCACTGTTCAGATGCAAAGTAGAATCTAGTAGGAGATTCAGCAAAGCTTTTACCATGTCGTCTATCTAGTTCCCTAACCTTCAGATAGGTCATCTAAAATCTGTACTCAGAAGGTTATACCCAAATAGCTCTAATGCAAATTACTAACTAGATATGACTCCATAACCTCCCATTTTCTTCCAGGATGGGTTTCATCCCAAACCATATCAAGAATGTTTATAAACAATCTTTTGAAAGAAACTCCATTATTTTTACAGCCTGAAATTCTCAACAATGATGCTTACTTTTAGCAATGATTTCTTTGAAAGTTCCCTATTTCTGATGTGCAGGAAAGATAAAATTAGGTTTTGTTTGAGTCCTAAATCCTGTGCAAGGCAGATGGGATTCTATGGGTGCATTTTTTTCCTTTCAATCTGAACATCGATACTCTATACCATCTGTAAATAGTAATGACTTAGCACATGCAATAAACTGAAGTGTTGTCTTGACAAATGTTATGCTTTAAAAGGTGGAACAAGTAAAAGAGTAATTCTAAAACCATCACAAAATGAATTCCCACTGGACTACAGTAAAACAATCTATGCAGTGCTTTGTTCTGCAATAAAGGTACAATAAAAAAGACATGCATAATTCTGTGCTAACAAAATAAAACCAGGATTCATATTAAATCCTTTTCCTGCTAACACCTACTGGAGCCTCCTTTCAATCCATTGTGTAATTCAATTCAACAAATATCCACTGGATTCTCATTTGCCCCTCTCTGCTAGGTGCTGTGGCCCATGGGAATATAAACAGAGTTCCTCACCTCACAAAGCATAAAAATTAAGAGAAGATAGAAATATATACAAACTACTGGCCATAATATAAGGCAGGGTATAGTACATGCTAGAATAGAAATATGCAATATAAAGTATGGAGAGAGGAGAAATGATTACATCTAAATTGAAGATGAGAGAAAAGGGAAGGTTTAATAGATAATGAGACATGTAAGCTGAGCCTTCAAAATTGATTAGGATTCAAATACATGGACAGGGGAATAGAGAATGTCATCCCAAGTGAAAGAAACAAGGCATCGATATAGGAGTAGGTGAAAGAATCAGGGACTTTATAGGGACTGATATGGTTTGAATATAGAGATAGGATGATCTAGTTAAAGCTAGAAAGCACAACCAGGAGCAGAAAGTGTAGGATCTTGCATGCTGACAGAGGAGGAAAACAGGCTTTTTGAAAGCCTCTGATTCAGCATCACTGACTTAACACAAAGATGTTGTCCAGGCAGTCAACCCCTACAACGGAATGGCAGGGATATAAGAACTGGTGGCTTCTATAGTGAATTAGCTACCAACTTTTGATATAACCTCAGGCAATTCACTGAAGATTCCCTATGACTCAGGTTTTGTACAAGCATGTATACAACAAAATGTGTGGGAAGGAGAAGAAGAAAGGAAAAGTAGGAGGAAGGCTCTCTCTTATCAGTTACAAAACTCCAAACAAAACTTGGCCTGAATACTATTCTAAGATGCTAAGTACTATTCTGTTGAAATGTTAACATTTCTGAAATCTGGATGTATCTTAGATCTGAATGCCATCATCACATTTGATTCTGTTTTTCATTTTTCTGTACAAAACCCTATATTAAGTACCTTAGAGCCAAGCAAATACAACTATAAAAAAAGAAAAAGAAAATTCAAAAAATAAATTCCAGTCTTTTTATAACTGACATATGTATGACACATATGTATATAAATGTATTTGTTGTAATAATATTAGCCAGGAGTTCAACTATGTTCGAGTCATGTGAGACCACCTCATAAACCATCTTACCTGGGATAGTCTTGGGGAACCCACTGCTCAGTCACTTCCCCAAAGGAAAAAGTAAAACTGTGTCTATTTATAAATGATGTGATCTTGTATATAAAAAAACACTAAGGAATTTACACACAGACAGACAGACAGACACACAAAAGCTGTTACAACTAACAAATTCAGCAAGAGTGTAGGATACAAGGTCAAGATAAAAGAATCAATTTTATTTCTATTGTACAAAGTATAAATGCAAAACATACTCTTAAAACTATAAAATATTATTGAAAGAAATTAAATATTTAAGAAATTGAAAGCCAATCCATGTTCATATCTTGGAATGTAATACTATTAAAGTAGCAATACTCCCTAAATTGATATACAGATTGAAAAGAACCCCTATAAAAATTTTAACTCGCTTTTTTCTTACAGAAATTAACAGGTGGAACCTAAAACTCATATGGAAATACAAGAGAGCCAAATTAACCAAAACAGTCTTGAAACAAAAGGACAAAGTTAGAGAACTCACAGTTCCCGATTTCAAAGCTTAGTACAAAGCTACAATAAAAAAGACAGTGTGGTACTGACATAAGGATAGACATAAAGATCAATGGAATGGAATGGAGAGTCCAAAAAAATAGCCCATGTATTGGGGGTCAGTTGATTTTTTTGTACAAATTAATGGGGTACATGTAAAATTTTGTTACATGTATATAATGTGTAGGGATCAAAATGGTATTTAAGGTGTCCCAAGTACCCAAGTGCTTGGGTACCCAGGTACAATACATTTCTGTTAACTATAGTCACCCTACTCTACTATGAAACATTGAATTTATTCCTTCTAATTGTATGTACCCTTAACCTGCTTCTCTTCACCCTCCCCCTTCTCCAAATTCACCCTTTCAGTCTCTGTTATCTGTCTTTTCATGGTCTACTTCCATGTGATGAATTTTTTAGCTCTCACATTTAAGTAACAACATGCAATATTTACCTTTAAACCTGGTTTATTTCACTTAAAATAATGACCTACAGTTTCATCCACGTTGCTGCAAATGACATGATTTCATTTTTTATGACCAAATATTATTCCATTGTGTATATATGCCACATTTTCTTTATCCATTCATCCGTTAATGGACACTTAGGTTGATTCCATATTTTTCTATTGGAATAATGCTGCAATAAACATGTGAGTGCAAGTATCCCTTTCATATACTGATTTCTTTTCTTTTGGGTAGATACCCAGTAGCAGGATTGCTGGATGAAATGGTAATTGTATTTTTAGTTTTTTGAGAAATCTCCCTGGTATTTTCCATAGTGACTGTACTAGTTTACATTTCTACCCACAGTATATAAGAATTCCCTTTAAATACTTGTTAAATACTTGTTTTGTGGCATAAAATGTGGTCTATCCTGAAGAATGTTTCACGTGTAGATGAAAAGAATATATATCCTGCAGTTAAGGAATAGAATCTTCTGTCAGTGTCTGTTAGGTCCATTCAGTCTAATGTACAGACTTTTTCATTATTTTTTAACTTTTATTTTAGGTTTGGAGGTACATGTGAAGGTTTGTTACATAGATAAACACGTGTTGCAGGGGTTTGTTGTACATATTATTTAATCACCCAGGTTTTAAGCCCAATAGCCAATAGTTTTTTTTTTTTTTTTGGCTCCTCTTCCTCTTCCCATCCTCTCCCTCAAGTTGACCCCAATGTCTGTTGTTTCCTTCTTTGTGTTCATAAGTTCTTATCATTTAGCTCCCACTAATGTACAGTTTAAATCGAAGGTTTCTTTGTTGATTTTCTGGCTAGGTGATCTGTCTAATGCTGACAGTGGAGCGTTGAATGCCCCACTATTATTGTATTGCAGTCTATATCTCTCTTTAGATCTAGTAATATTGGCTTTATGGTTCTAGGTGCTTTAGTGTTGGGTAAATATATATTTAGAATTGTTATATCCACTTGCTGGATTGACCCATTAAGTACACATATAATGACCTCCTTTCTCTTTCTCCAGTTTTTGTTTTGTTTTGTTTTTTTACTGTTTGTTTTTTGGGGTGGCTTTTTTTTGTTTTTGTTTTTGTTTTTGAGACAGAGTCTCTCTCTGTCACCCAGGCTGGAGTGCAGTGGCGCGATTTCGGCTCACTGCAACCTCTGCCTCCCAGGTTCAAGCAATTCTCCGGCCTTAGCCTCCCAAGTAGCTGGGACTACAGGCACAAGCCCCCACGCCCGGCTAATTTTTGCATTTTTAGTAGAGACAGGGTTTTGCCATATTGGCCAGGGTGGTCTCGAACTCCTGACCTCAAGTAATCTGCCTGCCTCGGCCTCCCAAAGTGCTAGGATTACAGGCGTGAGCCACCGCGCCCAGCCTTTTTTTAAAAAAACAAAAAAACAAAAAACTGTTTTTGATGTAAAATCTGCTTTATCTGATATATGTACAGCTATTCCTGGTCACCTTTGGTTTCCATTTGCATGGAATATATTTTGTCCATTCCTTTACATTGAGTCTATGTGTTTCTTTACTGGTAAGGTGAAGCCATACAGGCTTCTGTCCTTCCATTCACTTAAGGCTCAAGGGATCTTTAATCAGCTTGTGGTGAATGTTGCCATGCCTGGGAATCACCCTCCAGGGCAGCAGGTTTCCCTCTGGCCCAGGGCATGTCCAGAAATGCCCTCCCAGAGGCAAGGCCTGGAATCAGGGACTGCATGAGCCCTCTTTGTGCTCTATCCCACTGTGGCTGAGCTAGTACCTAAAGTGGAAGACAGTAAAGTCCCCTTTACTTTTCCCTCTGCTTTTCTCAAGCAGTAGTCTCTCCCCATAGCCATTACAGCTCAAAATGTGTTGGGTCTCACTTGAAGCCATCGCATCTCAGAGTTTCACCCAAGGCCCATGGCATACTACCTGGGTATCACAGCTGGTTATTCAGGGCCCAAGGTCTCTTTAGTCAGGAAGTGATGGATCCTACCTGGATAGGCTTTTCCCCTTCAAGGCAGTGGGTTCCCTTATGGCCCAAGGTGTGTCTAGAAATGCCATATGGGAGCTAGGGCCTGGAATGGGGGCCTCATGACTCTGACTGGTGGCTTATCCTTCTGTGGCTGAGCTGTTACCCAAGATACAAGACAAAAGTCATCTTTACTCTTCCCTCTCCTTTCCTCAAGTGGAAGGAAGAGGTCTCTTTTGGAGCCGCAAGCTGTGTTGCCTGGGGTTGTGAGAGAGGTGGCACAGCACTCCCTTAGCTTCCCTGGCTGGTGTCTCAGTAAAGTCACATGTTCCCCAAGTCCACTGGCTCTAAACCCAACTCCACACTAGGACTTGCAGTTCTTGTGGCCTAGACTGCCTTTCAAGGTTATTGAGGGTCCCAGAGCACTTCACCCCATGGCAGTGAGCTTGCTGGAACTCAAGTTCCTACTGCTGGTATGGGTTATTCCCCTCTGGCTGAAGCTGGCCTGAATGCTCCCTTTGTGGGTGGGCATCAGCTGAGTTCAGCCCAGTTTTGCTTTCCACTGTGACTAGAGCAGCACTGAGTTCAATGCAAAGTCCCACAATTTCTGTGCTCTCCCTCTCCCAAGTGTACAGATTTCTCCATGCTGGCTCATGCCTGTAATGCTAGTGCTTTGGGAGGCCAAGGCGGGAGGATCACTTGAACCCTGATGACTGGGACTAACCTGAGCAACATAGTGGTAGCCCATTTTTAGCTTGTGCCTTAGCCCCAGCTGTAGGAGCCCCATGACTCAGTTGCAGACACAACTCATGCTTCACTCATGTCCCAGCTCAGTCCCAGTGGTCCTCGCTTTCTAGCACCGGCAGCTGCAACCCATGCACTTGCTTCTCAGCTCCAGCTGCATAAGTTCATTCCCAGCTCACTCCCAGTCTCTGAGCATGCCTATCTTTTTGCCCCAGGGTAGTGTACACTGACAGCAGTGTTGGCAGTTACCAGCAGGCTGATTCCCCAGTTTCCAGCAGCATTAACACCTCAGTCCCAACACCGCTGGGTCCCAGGATAGTGTGCAGTCTGTTAAAGGCTAAGACTGCAAATAGTGCCTTGATGTAGCCACTCAAGACTCAGAACAGGTGTGGGTCCTAGTGCTAGTTCCTTCCCTGGAGCAGTTCCATCTCACAGTCTCCTGGTAACTCCTTATGTTTGTTTCAGGCTTTGAGAAGATAGAGGGCCTCTTCCATGGCCAGGATTGCATGATTCCGGTGTGGGGATGTGAGCCACTGAAAGTCTCTCACTTAACCTTTCCCTGTGTTGGGAAGTCACTCCCAGGTCCCTGCCAATCCTGGCCAAGCAGGCTGCCTCTCTTCCTTCTCTTTCCTTGATTTTGGTGTTTCCTGTCACTATTCTGTTGAAGTTCAGCGTTCTTTCTCGGATAATGTATCCAAAATGTGTGATTGTCTATACACTATTCTGGTTTTTCTAAGTGGAGGGGGCAAGTATGAAACGTTTCTATTCAGCCATCATGATGCCTCTCTCAAATGACTTTTGACAAGAACAAATAAATTCACTGGGGAAAGGAACAGTATTTTCAAGAAACAGTGATGAGATAACAGGATATCTACATATGTCATATATATGTATATATACATAAATTAACTAAAAGTGGATCAAACACCAAAATATAACAGCTAAAACAATCAAAATATTAAATTATAGAAGTAAATCTTTGTGACCTTGCATTTGGCAAAACCTTCTTATTTATACATTACATCAAAAGTACAAATGTTTAAAATTATATAAAGTGGGCTTCATCAAAATTAAAACTTCGTGCTTCAAAAGATACTAAGAAAGTGAAAGGATGATGTACAGAATAAGAGGATATATTTGCAAATTGTATATCTGATAAAAGACATGTATCTAGAATATAAAGAACACTTATAAATCAATAACAAAAAGACAAACAATTGAGTTAAAATAGGCAAAATATTTGAATAGACATATCTCCAAAGAAGATATACAAGTGGTCCATGAGCACATGCAAGGATGCTCAACATCATTTAGTCATTATGAAAACGTATATTGAAACCACAATGATACCACATCACACCCAAGAGGATGTCTATAACAAAAAAGATGGACAAGAGCAAGTGTTGATTAGTACGTGGACAAATTGGAACCTTCATACGTGTAAATGTAAAATGTTATTATAAAATGTAAAATGGTTCATCCCCTACGGAATAGAGTTTTGCAATTCCTCAAAAGGTTACACATAGATTTACCATATGTCCCAGCAATTCTACTTCCAGATATACAGCAAAGAGAAATGAAAACATATTTCTACACAAAAACTTATACACAAATGTTAATAGCCGCATTATTCATAAAACCCCAAAGGTGGAAATAACTCAAATATCCATTAACTGTAGAATGGATAAACAAAAGTAGCATATCCATACAGTGGAAAATTATTTGGCTATAAAAAGAAATGAAGGACTAATCCTTCAACATGGATGAATCTTGAAAAAAATACGCTAAGTGAAAGAAGCCAGACCCAAAAGACCAAATATTGTGTTATTTCATTTCTACGAAATGTCTAGAATAAGCATAGAGAGAAAGATAGAAAGTAGATTAGAGATTGCCTAGGGCTAGGGGAATCAGGGAGCTTTGGAAATGATAGCTAAAAGGTACAGGGTTTCTTTGGGGAGTAACAAAATGTTCTAAAATTGATTGCAGTGATGGTTATATACACCTCTGTAAATATGCTAAAAACATTTAATTTAAATGGGTAAATTGTATTGTACATGTATTATATCCCAACTAAGCCATTACCAAAAAACTCAAGGAAAAATTTGGTATTTATAAGAAAAAAGTTCATTTGAGCGATGAATGTACTTTTTTCCACTTATCTTTTCAAAAGGATTTAATTATTTAAAAAAGAGATATGAAAGAGAAAAATACCAAAAACATAAGAATTAGGCTATACTTTTGGAAATGTATGGTAGGGAGAAAAGTGCAATGACTTCACAGCACCAATATGTTATATTTGGGGATTATTATCTTATATACATTAAATTCTTTTTTTTTATTATACTTGAAGTTCTAGGGCACATGTGCACAATGTGCAGGTTTGTCACATAGGTATACATGTGCCATGTTGGTTTGCTGCACCCATTAACTCGTCACTTACATTAGATATTTCTCCTAATGCTATCCCTCACCCTTCCCCCCACCCCACCACAGGCCCTGGGGTGTGATGTTCCCCACCCTCTGTCCAATTGTTCTCATTGTTCAAGTCCCACCTATGAGTCAGAACAGGTGGTGTTTGGTTTTCTGTCCTTGTGATAGTTTGCTCAGAATGATGGTTTCCAGCTGCACCCATGTCCCTGCACAGGACATGAACTCATCCTTTTTTATGGCTGCATAGTATTCCATGGTGCATATGTGCCACATTTTCTTAATCCAGTCTATTATTGATGGACATTTGGGTTGGTTCCAAGTTTTTGCTGTTGTGAATAGTGCCACAATAAACATACATGTGCATGTGTCTTTATAGTAGCATGATTTATAATCCTTTGGGTATATACCCAATAATGGGATCGCTGGGTCAAGATCCTTGAGGAATTGCGACACTGTCTTCCACAATGGTTGAACTAGTTTACGTTCCCACCAACAGTGTAAAAGTGTTCCTATTTCTCCACATCCTCTCCAGCATCCGTTGTTTCCTGACTTTTTAATGATCGCCATTCTAACTGGTGTGAGATGGTATCTCATTGTGGTTTTGATTTGCATTTCTCTGATGACCAGTGATGATGAATATTTTTTCATGTGTCTGTTGGCTGCATAAATGTCTTCTTTTGAGAAGTATCTGTTCATATCCTTTGCCCACTTTTTGATGGGGTCGTTTGTTTTTTCCTTGTAAATTTGTTGAAGTTATTTGTAGATTCTGGATATTAGCCCTTTGTCAGATGGGTAGATTGCAAAACTTTTCTCCCATTCGGTAGGTTGCCTGTTCACTCTGATGGTAGTTTCTTTTGCTGTGCAGAAGCTCTTTAGTTTCATTAGATCCCATTTGTCTATTTTGGCTTTTGTTGCCATTGCTTTTGGTGTTTTAGTCATGAAGTCCTTGCCCATGCCTATGTCCTGATGGGTATTGCCTAGGTTTTCTTCTAGGGTTTTTATGGTTTTAGGTCTAACATTTAAGTCTTTAATCCATCTTGAATTAATTTTTGTATAAGGTGTAAGGAAGGGATCCAGTTTCAGCTTTCTACATATGGCTAGCTAGTTTTCCCAGCACCATTTATTAAATAGGGAATCCTTTCCCCATTTCTTGTTTTTGTCAGGTTTGTCAAAGATCAGATGGTTGTAGATGTGTGTTGTTATTTCTGAGGTCTTCGTTCTGTTCCATTGGTCTATATATCTGTTTTGGCACCAGTACTATGCTGTTTTGGTTACTGTAGCCTTGTAGCACAGTTTGAAGTCAGGTAGCATGATGCCTCCAGCTTTGTTCTTTTGGCTTAGGATTGTCTTGGCAATGGAGGCTCTTTTTTGGTTCCACATGAACTTTAAAGTAGTTTTTTCCACTTCTGTGAAGAAAGTCATTGGTAGCTTGATGGGGGTGGCACTGAATCTATAAATTACCTTGAGCAGTATGGCCATTTTCACGATATTGATTCTTCCAACCCATGAGCTTGGAATGTTCTTCCATTTGTTTGTGTCCTCTTTTATTTCGCTGAGCAGTGGTTTGTAGTTCTCCTTGAAGAGGTCCTTCACATCCCTTGTAAGTTGGATTCCTAGGTATTTTATTCTCTTTGTAGCAATTGTGAATGGGAGTTCACTCATGATTTGGCTCTCTGTTTGTCTGTTATTAGTGTATAGGAATGTGTGTGATTTTTGCACACTGATTTTGTATCCTGAGACTTTGCTGAAGGAGATTTTGGGCTGAGATGATGGGGTTTTCTAAATATACAATCATGTCATCTGCAAACAGGGACAATTTGACTTCCTTTTTTCCTAACTGAATACCCTTTATTTCTTTCTCTTGCCTGATTGCTCTGGCCAGAACTTCCAACACTATCTTGAATAGGAGTGGTGAGAGAGGGCATCCCTGTCTTGTGCCAGTTTTCAAAGGAAATGCTTCCAGTTTTTGCCCATTCAGTATGACATTGGCTGTGGGTTTATCAAAAACAGCTCTTATTATTTTGAGACACATTCCATCAATACCTAGTTTATTGAGAGTTTTTAGCATGAAGCGCTGTTGAATTTTGTCGAAGGCCTTTTCTGCATCTATTATGAGATAATCATGTGGTTTTTCTCGTTGGTCCTGTTTATGTGATGGATTATGTTTATTGATTTGCATATGTTGAGCCAGCCTTGCATCCCAGGGATGAAGCCGACGCGATCATGGTGGACAAGCTTTTTGATGTGCTGCTGGATTCGGTTTGCCAGTATTTTATTGAGGATTTTTCACATCGATATTCATCAGGGATATTAGCCTAAAATTCTCTTTTTTTGTTGTGTCTCTGCCAGGCTTTGGTATCAGGATGATGCTGGCCTCATAAAATGAGTTAGGGAGGATTCCCTCTTTTTCTATTGATTGGAATAGTTTCAAAAGGAATGGTACCAGCTCCTTCTTGTACCTCTGGTAGAATTCGGCTGTGAATCCATCTGGTCCTGGACTTTTTTTGTTGGTAGGCTACTAATTATTGCCTCAATTTCAGAGCCTGTTATTGGTCTATTAAGAGATTCAACTTCTTCCTGGTTTAGTCTTGGGAGGGTGTATGTGTCGAGGAATTTATCCATTTCTTCTAGATTTTCTAGTTTATTTGCATAGAGGTGTTCATAGTATTTTCTGATGGTAGTTTGTATTTCTGTGGGATCGGTGGTGATATCCCCTTTATCATTTTGTATTGCATCTATTTGATTCTTCTCTTTTCTTCTTTATTAGTCTTGCTAGCAGTCTATCAATTTTGTTGGTCTTTCAAAAAAACAGCTCCTGGATTCATTGATTTTTTGAACAGTTTTTTGTGTCTCTATCTCCTTGAGTTCTGCTCTGATCTTAGTTATTTATTGTCTTCTGTTAGCTTTTGAATTTGTTTGCTCTTGCTTCTCTAGTTCTTTTAATTTTGATGTTAGGGTGTCAATTTTAGATCTTTCCTGCTTTCTCTTGTGGGCATTTAGTGCTATAAATTTCCCTCTACATACTGCTTTAAATGTGTCCCAGAGATTCTGGTACATTGTGTCTTTGTTCTCATTGGTTTCAAAGAACATCTTTATTTCTGCCTTCATTTTGTTATTTACCCAGTGGTCATCCAGGAGCAAGTTGTTCAGTTTCCATGTAGTTGTGCGGTTTTGAGTGAGTTTCTTAATCCTGAGTTCTAATTTGATTGCACTGTGGTCTGAGAGACAGTTTGTTCTGATTTCTGTTCTTTCACATTTGCTGAGGAGTGCTTTACTTCCAACTATGTGGTCAATTTTGGAATAAGTGTGATGTGGTGCTGCGAAGAATGTATATTCTGTTGATTTGGGGTGGAGAGTTCTGTAGATTCTATTAGGTCTGCTTGGTGTAGAGCTAAGTTCAAGTCCTGAATATCCTTGTTAACCTTCTGTCTCGTTGATCTGTCTAATATTGACAGTGGGGTGTTAAAGTCTCCCATTATTATTCTGTGGGAATCTAAGTGTCTGTGTAGGTCTCCAAGGACTTGCTTTATGAATCTGGGTGTTCCTGTATTGGGTGCATATATCTTTAGGATAGTTAGCTCTTCTTGTTGAATTGATCCCTTTACCATTATGTAATGGCCTTCTTTGTCTCTTTTGATCTTTATTAGTTTAAAGTCTGTTTTATCAGAGACTAGGATTGCAACCCCTGCTTTGTTGTTTGTTTGTTTTGTTTTGTTTTTGCTTTCCATTTGCTTGGTAGATCTTCCTCCATCCCTTTATTTTGAGCTTATGCATGTCTCTGCACGTGAGATGGGTCTCCTGAATACAGCACACTGATGGGTCCTGACTCTATCCAATTTGCCAGTCTGTGTCTTTTAATTGGGGCATTTAGCCCATTACAATTTAAGGTTAATATTGTTATGTGTGAATTTAATCCTGTCATTATGATGTTAGTTGGTTATTTTGTCCATTAATTGATGCAGTTTCTTCCTAGCATCGATGGTCTTTACAATTTGGCATGGTTTTTGCAGTGGTTGATACTGGTTGTTCCTTTCCATGTTTAGTGCTTCCTTCAAGAGCTCTTGTAAGGCAGGCCTGGTGGTGACAAAATCCCTCAGCATTTGCTTATCTGTAAAGGATTTTATTTCTCCTTCACTTATGAAGCTTAGTTTGGCTGGATATGAAATTCTGGATTGAAAATTATTTTCTTTAAGAATGTTGAATATGGCCCCCAGTCTCCTCTGGCTTGGAGAGTTTCTGCCAAGAGATCCACTATTAGTCTGATGGGCTTCCCTTTGTGGGTAACCCAACCTTTCTCTCTGCCTGCTCTTAACATTTTTTCCTTCATGTCAACCTTGGTGAATCTAACAATTATGTGTCTTGGGGTTGCTCTTCTCAAGGATTATCTTTGTGGTGTTCTCTGTATTTCCTGAATTTGAATGTTGGCCTGCCTTGCTAGGTTGGGGAAGTTCTCCTGGATAACATCATGAAGAGTGTTTTCCAACTTGGTTCTTTCTCCCTGTCACTTTCAGGTACACCAATCAAACGTAGATTTGGTTTTTTCACATAGTCCCATATTTCTTGGAGGCTTTGTTTGTTTCATTTTACTCTTTTTTCTCTAAACTTCTCTTCTCGCGTGGTTTCATTAATTTCATCTTCAATCACTGATACCCTTTCTTCCACATGATCGAATCAGCTATTGAAGCTTATGCATGTGTCACATAGTTCTCGTGCCATGGTTTTCAGCTCATCAGGTCACTGTTTATTCTAGTTAGCCATTCGTCTAATCTTTTATCAAGGTTTTTAGCTTCCTTGCTATGGGTTCAAACACCCTCCTTTAGCTTGGAGAAGTTTGTTATTACTGACCTTCTGAAGCCTACTTCTGTCAGCTCATCAAAGTCATTCTCTGTCCAGCTTTGTTCTGTTGCTGGCAAGGAGCTGCAATCCTTTGGAGGAGAAAAGGCTCTCTGGTTTTTAGAATTTTCAGCTTTTCTGCTCTGGTTTCTCCCCATCTTTGTGGTTTTATCTACCTTTGGTCTTTAATGTTGGTGACCTACAGATGGGGTTTTGCTGTGGATGCCCTTTTGTTGATGTTGACGCTATTCCTTTCTGTTTGTTAGTTTTCCTTCTAAGAGTCAGGTCCCTCAGTTGCAGGTCTGTTGGAGTTTGCTGGAGGTCCACTCCAGACTCTGTTTGCCTGGGTATGACCAGCGGAGGCTGCAGAACAGCATATATTGCAGAACAGCAAATACTGATGCCTGATCCTTCCTCTGGAAGCTTCATCCCAGAGGGGCACCTGCCTGTATGAGGTGTCAGTCAGCCCTTACTGGGAGGTGTCTCCCAGTTAGGCTACACGGAGGTCAGGGACCCACTTGAGGAGGCAGTCTGCCTGTTCTCCGAGTTCAAACACCATGCTAGGAGAACCACTGCTCTCTTCAGAGCTGTCAGACAGGGACGTTTAAGTCTGCAGAAGTTTCTGCTGCCTTTTGTTCAGCTATGCCCTGCCCCCAGAGATGGAGACTACAGAGGCTGCAGGCCTTGCTGAGTGCAGTGGGCTCCGCCCAGTTTGAGCTTTCCAGCTGCTTTGTTTACCTAGTCAAGCCTCAGCAATGGTGGACCCCCCTCCCCCTGCTAGGCTGCTGCCTCGCAGGTCGATCTCAGACTGCTGTGTTAGCCGTAAGCAAGGCTCTGTGGGCTTGGGATCTGCTGAGCCAGGTGCAAGATATAATCTCCTGGTGTGCCTTTTGCTAAGACCATTGGAAAAGCACAGTATTTGGCCAGGAGTGTCCCGTTTTTCCAGGTGCCATCTGTCACGGCTTCCCTTGGCTAGGAAAGGGAAATCCCCTGAGCCCTTGTGCTTCCTGGGTGAGGCAATGCCCTGCCCTGCTTTGGCTCACCCTCCGTGGGCTACACCCACTGTCCAATCAGTCCCAGTGAGATGAACCAGGTACCTCAGTTGGAAATGCAGAAATCACCCATATTCTGTGTCAATCATGCTGGGAGCTGCAGACTGGAGCTGTTCCTATTTGGCCATCTTGGAACGGAAAAAAATTCTTATTTTTCTGAACAAATAAGCATTTCCTATAGAGGTCATATAGCATACTCCTTATGAGTTCTCACTCCAGAAACAGATTGACTGGATTCAAATTCCAGCTGTACCACTTGGTAGTTATGTGACCTTGGGCAAGCTACTTAAAATCTGTGTCTGTTTCTTTAATTGGTAAAGTGGAAAAAATGGCAGCACCTATTTCACAGGGTTATTGTAATGAATAAGTTTTTCATATATGCAAAGCACTTAGTGTATGGTAAGCACTCAATAAATGTCGGCCATTGTTATAAAGAAAAAATGACATTACAATTTCAAAGGTTTCATGTAAAAGTTAGCATTCATGCAGTCACAGACAATGCTTGTTACAGAGGGTAGCTAGTCAGACATGAGCAGGGCAGGAGACGGACACCTTCCCCACCAGGAATGTCAGGCAACCAACAGGTGATGATCAGGCAGTTATGAAACTGTCTCTCTAAAATAATAATTGGTCACAGCCAGTGCCAAGGAAAGGCCATCTCCCAATAAACAGAAACATCTGAAACTGGTGATCAGCAGCTCCTGATAAGATCTCAGGAGTTGGGTAAGTGGGCTCATGCATGCACATTAAGAGGAAAAGTGGTGGAGTTTAACTGGTATTATGACCTTCTAGGACATTTGACTGGTAAGGGAAGAATGCCTCAAGTAAGGATGTGTACAATTTCAGTAAACACACTGTGCATGCTCCCCTCCCAAGTGCTAGCAGGCCACTGCATGTGTGAACAGCCCATCTCAAGGGAAGAATCAGGGGGGAAGAAACACAAGATCCCAGAAGCATCCCAACATATAAAACCCCAAGACCAAAGGTCAAACCATACACTTGATCCTCAAGTCGCCCACCTGACCCTCTTCCAAGTGTACTTTACTTCCTTTCATTCCTGCTCTAAAGCTTTCTAATAAACTTTCACTCCTGCTCTAAAACTTGCCTCGGTCTCTTCTTCTGCCTTATGACCCTCAGTGGAATTCTTTCTTCTGAGGAGGCAAGAATTGAGGTTGCTGCAGACCATACAAATACGCCACAGGTAACATGTTGAGTTTATTAGCACTATAGTTCTGCAAAGATTTTAATTCTGCATCACCTTCCCCAAACAATCACAAAGGACCCCAGAGCCAGAACACCACTTCCATCTTTTCCCACTTTAAGCCATCTGTGGATAGGGTAATGGGTTATGTTTCCTGATCCATATCCGACGTCTTGTGTACAAGAAAAACTCTTACATTAGATATCATATTTGAATCTAAACATTGAACTTCTAAGTTTGAAAAACATGGAGGAGCTCCCCTTCTTGGTCATATGGGTAACTAAAAATCCTGAAAAACCTTCTAGTACAAAATACAAAAACATGGTGGGAAAAATAAAATTAAATCCTCTTCAGCCAGGCACGATGGCTCACACCTGTAATCCCAGCACTTTTGGAGGCCAAGGCATGCAGATCATTTGAGGTCAGTAGTTCGAGGGCAGCTGGGCCAACACAGTGAAACTCCATCTCTACTAAAAATACAAAAATCAGCCAAGTGTGGTGGCAGGCGCCTATAGTCCCAGCTACTGGGTAGGCTGAGGTGGGAGGATCGCTTGAGCCCAGGAGGTCGAGGCTGCAGTGAGCTGTGATTGCACCACTGCACTACAGCCTGGGTGACAGAGCAAGACCCTGTCTCAAAAAAAAATCTTTTTTAATGCATCGCTGAGCTGGCAGGAAAGACAAGCAAATCCTCAGGGGCCAAAATCATTACTTAGGCGAATATCTTGTGGGAGAAACCAACAAATAATAGCAGTTACTCCTGGGATATCTAACAATTTCCACCTTCACGCTAATGGTCGTGCACTGGTGAGGATTCAAATCTTACACTGTTGGGAATCAGATCAGAGAAAATATAGTATGATATCTGTGTAACCTATGGGTAGGATATAAAGCAAGATGGAAGAAGCAGAAAGCATAAAATAAAAAACTGATTAATTATCCTACATTAAAATTTTTCATTTCTTTCCTCAAAATACATGATAAAGTGATGAGACAGTCCAAAACCTGATTGAAGATAATTTTAACACATGTAATGACAAAGAATTAGTAATTAATATCAAGGATATATAAAAGATTATAAGTCAATAATAAGAAAAGGACAACCCCATAAACACATGAAAAAAAAAAACACAAGCAGGCATTTTACAGAAGAGGAAATAAGAATGGCCAATGAACACTTGAAAAGATGCTCCACTGCATTTGTAGTGTGTGAAATGTAAATTTCAAGGAGAGTAGGATAACTTTTTATACTCACCACTTAAGCAACATTTTTTTAAAAATCTAACAATAGCAAGCACTTATATGTGCAACAACATCATTACAGATGTGTTTTGGTTTTGGATTTTGCTCTTATCACAGGTTTACTTTTCATTTTTCACAAAACATCCATTTTGAAGGACCACCTTAAAATTATTTTAGTCATAACTGAAAGAAAACATCCCGAGTAGAATTTTACCCCTCTAGAGCTGAAGGGTAAATATGAATGGCTTGACACAAACAATCTAAAATGGAGAAACAAAATCAGTTAGATGTGGCAACAAAGATCAAAGGAACTCTGAGATCACATTAAAGACATGTACAATGTCAACCCAAACTTTCAGTGTTTGCCTGAGCACCTACTATGCATTCAATGTCATTTTACCACGTGCTTACACAGCACAAATGAATAGTGTCCACATCTGGAAAAAAACATGCACAGATCTGGCTGTTCTCAGATGCTCAGACTTTTAAGTGTGTTTTAAAGGAAGGAACCACAGGATTATTTTACCCTCAGTAGCACAAAGTGGAATTCTAAGGACGATGTGAAATGTAAGGAAGGAATGAGAGGATGGAAGGAAAGAATAGGAGTACAAAACGGGAATCCACAATTCCACACAACTTTAACTTTTTTTTCCATGTGTTTTTCAGCCACTCCAATCATTCATGAATTTGTTCTTTCAACAAACCTTTGTTAGGCTCCTATCTTATATCAGGCCCTGTGCAGCACTGGGGATAGATACAGAAACCAGTTAGACACTAGTCTGGATCTCCCGGGACTCTGCATCTAGAAGCAGGAAGCAGTGAAAGTCCAGAGTGATAAGTGTTACAATAGTATTGAGCCCAGGATGCCAAGAGCACACAGTGAAAGGACATTCAGCACTAAACTGATAAAATAGATCATGTATTAAAAATGAAAAAAAAAAAAAGGTTTTATACTTAACCTATGCCAAGTACCTCCTGGGACACTTTCAGCACATCATATAGAGTCAGGACCTGAAAGTCCTTCCACCTCAGGACTTTCAGGTCCTGACTCAATATTATATTAAGGTTACAATATAACCTTAAGTATATTAATAATTAAGACCTGTTTCCAAGGACAAGAGCATACGATAGTGAGCTCCTTCATCTTTTCAAACATGCCTTTTCATAGACCAGACATGTTTGCATGTGCTGCAAATAAAGGGAAGCTATTCATTTCTGTAATTTTTGTAAACATCAATATTTACACGTATATGTGTATTCATATAGTGTGCAGACATGAAAATATTAAGTGTTTAAAATGGAGGGTTTTAAAACTTTAATCTCCATCTTTATTTATTTTTTATTATTTTATTTATTTATTTTTAGAGACAGGGTCTCACTCTGTCACCCAAGATGGAGTGCAATGGTGCAATCACAGCTTCATGCAGCCTCAAACTCCTGGGCTCAAGTGATCCTCCCGCCTAAACCTCCTGAGTAGCTAGGACTACAGGCAAGTGCCACCACATCTGGCTAATTGTGTGGGTTTTTTAAAATTTTTTTTGTAGTCATGAAAATAACTGCCTTTGAGAATTAGATTCCTTGGATAATTTGCAAAGCACAGTTAAAAAGAAATCTCTTCATCCCACATTTTGAATATGCCAGAGTATTCCTTAACAACAGAAATGTGGGGAAAAGGCATCTGAAAGGGCATTACTTTATTCACCCAAATAATCACCATTCAGTTTCTGCAGTGTAAATGAGTAGGGGCATGTTTGAACATGAGCTTAAAGAAACACTAGTCCCTGACCACTATAGCCACAGCCGCCACCACTAAATATTTCCAAACATACTATCTTAGCAATAGGTTAATATTTACATTAACCCCTACTTAATTTTTTATTATGGCATCAGACCTTTTGAGAGCAGCTATTTAAAGCACAAGCTATGAAAAGAGACAAGATGACCCACTAATATCAGAACTCACAATATCCATGTAGACATGACTAAATGCCAGATCTCCTGCGCTGTAGCTATTCACCTCTTCTTGGGTTCATAAAATCTAATTTTGAAATGTACAGCATCTGCAATGGTAAATCCAATTAAAATGACTTATTTTAGTTTGTAATGCATGCAGAAAAACACACAATATCTGTTCATGGTCCTTTGAATATGTTAATGAAGAAAGTAAACCTGACCCTCTTTTGTAAACTGACAAGTGCAAAATTACAAATAAAAACAGGGCCACTGCTTTTTGCTCTATGGCTAATCCCATGATCTAGCCTGCAATTGCAAAAACTCAAAGATGTCCCCAAATATGCATATTCCTTCTAATTGCCATCAAAGAGTCTCAGAATACATGTACCTAATCACACAATTTCAGTTAAAATAGAGAAAACGTTGTTTAAAATAACTCTCAAAGGTTATTCTTCTCATCACAGTGTATATGCAACAGCTAATGCTTCCACTTAACAATGGTACAAGAGTACAAATGAAGACTTGATGACCAGAGAACTCTCAGTGTCCTTGAATGTCAAGAATACTCCTGGCTGATAGCAGCGGCTGATGCTGACCTAGCCAAGGTATTTATGAAAGGGCAGCTCAACCTCTACCACACCCTCCAGCCACAAAGTTATGCAAAATTCATATTCCAGTAGCATCTACAGGGTCTACTATAAGCCCATTAAGACAAAACTGGGCAAACGCTTTATGCTGAAAAGATACAGTAGCCTCTTTGTGCTCTATGAAAGGGAAATTTTAAAATATCTTAGCATCACGATTTTATATTATATACTTTACTTTTCCTCTTGCATTATTTTATGTGTATCAAAATTTTCATAATGAAGTAATTTTTAAATACACACATTCCAATACAAGTCTTAGATCAACATATGGCATATGATCCCAGTTTGGTAAAATATCTAGATATATGTGGATTTTTTATTGTTGCTCTCATCATTAGAAACAAGTTCCCTGAAGGCAGAGATTTATTTACTTGTTCACCATAATATCTCAATAGTGTCTAGCACACTGGAGGTGATCAATAAATGTTTGAATTGAATTGATATATCTATATTCATAGAAAACCTCCTACGTCCTCACACACAAACTATTAGCAGTGTTTACCACCAAGGAGCAGGACTGGGCTAGGCACATGGATGACTTTCATTTATTAGTTTATGGGCATTTGTTTTGTTTAGATATTTGACAAAGATCACATATACATAATTTAATTATAAGAATAGAAGATGAGGAAATAAAAGATACTTCCCTACCAAAAACAGAAAACAAAAACAGGAAAAAGAAGACTCAAAGACACTAGGAAATGACAGGAGTAAGAAGGGAGAAATAAGGGGAAGAACCGAGAAAAGAGAGGGATGAAAGAGAGAGGGCAGGAAAAATGCATGAGAAAAAATGAGAAACAGCTGGTGGGAAGTGACAGTGAGAAGACCTCCACCCATGGGCTTAGTGTCCCAGGTTGCTGCCCCTTGACTATATCTCTTGTAGGTGTTTAAGAGCATGTCTGTGGAAACCTTTTCCTTCAGCCTTCCTTCAGATGAAAAACCACTCAGTAGAGATGGCATGTTTTCCCTGTACAGCAGCAGGAGCTGACATTGTCTTGGGAACCTCCCTAATAATCACAGCTGAATGAATTTATTATTCAGAAATCCAACACATGTAGGTAAATTTTGAGAGGAACTGAATCAGTCCGTAAAGAAGAACTACATACGTGGTGATTTACAATACGTAAAAATAGAAGTAAGTAAATATTTTTCCCGCTTAAAGCATCAGCAAATCCACTGCAGATCTGGTCCAAGTCCATTTATCGAGCCACTGCAATCTACTTTCCTAAAAAATATCTCCTGCCACAGGGAGGGTAACTACACACTTGATTGACAAATCGTCTTGTCCAGCATGAAAAAGCCTTTGCCGATTCCTGGCAGTGTGGTATCCAAACACATGCCTCTCGTTTCTTCTGTTATCCCACCCCAGTCCTACACAAACGTGCCTGCCAAATGCTGAACCACAAACACAAAGGCGATTGAGTTAGTGATGATGTCGTTTTCATTTGTATTATTGCTTTCCCTTGGGAGAGATCGGGTTGATACCTTCTTGCCTTTTAAGACTTCAGCACAGTGTCTAGAATAATTCTCATACTAGGAATGAATATGTTGCAAACTTTCTCCTTTTTTTTTTTGAGGTAGGGTCTCACTCTGTCACCCATGCTGGAGTGCAGTGGCGAGATCACAGCTCACTGCCGTCTTGACATCCTGGGCTTAAGTGATCCTCCCACCTCAGCTTCCTGAGTAGCTGGGACTACAGGAGTGTGCCACCATGCTCAGCTAATTTTCTAAAATACATTTTGTAGATATGAGGTCTCACTATGTTGCCCAGGCTGGTCTCAAAATCTTGGGCTCAAGCAATCCTCCCACCTAGGCCTCCAAAAGTGCTGGGATTACAGGCGAGAGCCACCGCGCCCAGCCACAAACTTTGTAAATTCATGACAAACTAAAGATGAATAACTATCCAATGTGAGCATTGAAGGGCAGAATGCCGATATCCATTATAGTAAATAATTCCGTCCATAGTTTGAGAAACCTCAATTTGTGCCACTATAAAAATGAGGTTAAGGTACTTCCTAAATTCATCTACAGATTCAGTGCCATCCCTAGCAACATCCCAGATGGCTTTTTGCACAGAAATTTTCAAGCTAGTCTTAAAATTCATATGGATACGCAAGGGACCTGGAATAGCCAAAACAATCTTGAAAAAGAAAAACAAATTTGGAGTTTACATTTTCTGATTTCAAAATTAGTACAAAGCTACAGTAATAAAGATAGGTATTATGATAGACTTATAGATACATCAGTGGGAAATAATTGAAAGTCCAGAAATAGATCTTTGTACCGAAGGTTAATTTATTTTCAGCCAGGGCACCAAGATGTTTCGATGGGGAAAGGATATTCTTTTTAATAAATGATGTTGGGAAACCTGGATGTGCACATGGAAAAGAATGAAGCTGAATCTTTGCCGCACACTATACACAAAAATCAACTCAAAATGGATCAAAGATCTAAGCATAAGAAGTAAAACTATAAAACTCTTAGACAAACACATAGTTGTAATTTATTATGACCTTGGATTAGGCAATGTTTTCTTATATTTGACATCCAAAGTACAAGCAATAAAAGAAAAAAATAGATACATTCGACCTTCTCAAAGTTAAAAATATTTGCGCTTCAAGG
This sequence comes from Nomascus leucogenys, assembly GCF_006542625.1. Classification (NCBI taxonomy): domain Eukaryota; kingdom Metazoa; phylum Chordata; class Mammalia; order Primates; family Hylobatidae; genus Nomascus; species Nomascus leucogenys. The sequence continues at coordinate 125,220,876 of NC_044406.1, forward strand.
AAACCATGAAGTACGTAAAAAGACAACCCACAGAGTGGGAGAAAATATTTGCAAATTAAATGTCGGATAAAGATCTCCAATCCAGAGTATATAGAGAACTCTTAAAACTCAACAGTAAAAGAGGAGAAGCCCAATCTTGAATCAGGCAAAGAATCCGTGTAGACATTTATCCAAAGAAGATATATAAATGGCCAATAAGCACATGAAAAGGTGCTCAACATCACTAGTCATTCAGGAAATGTAAATCAAAACTACAACAAAAAACTATTTCACACCCACTAGGATGGCTGGGAAATAAAGAGAGATTAACAAGTACTAGGAAGAATGTAGAGAAATTATAACCCTCATATGTTGATGGTGGGAATGTAAAAGGGTGCAGCTGCTTTGAAAAACAGTCTGGGATTTCCTCAATGATGAAACATACAGTTACTCTAGGACCTAGCAATTTCCACACCTAGATACATACCACAGGGAAATGAAAACATAGGTCCACATAAAAACTTGTATAAGAATATTCATAACAACATTATTCATAATAAACAAAAGGTGGAAACCACACAAATGCCTATCATTTTTATTGGATAATTAAAATGTGGCATATCTATGCACTGCAATAAGATGCAGCCATTTTAAGAATGATACAACGACAACATGAGTGGACATTGAAAACATTATGCTCAGTGAAAGAAGCCAGTCACAAGAGATCACATATTGTATGATTCTATGTATATGAAATGTCCAGAATAGGCACATCTATAGAAATAGAAAGTAGACTAGTGACTGCCAGGGGCTGAGGAGAAAGGTGGTTGGGAGAAAATGGAGAGTGATTGCTAACGAGTATGGGGTTTCTTTTTGGGGTGATGGGAATATTTTAAACCTAGATTGTGGTAAAGGTTGCACAACTCTGTGATTATACTAAAAACCATTGAATTGCATACTTTAAGTAGGTTGATTGCATGTGAATTATAGCTCTAAAAAAGCTATTTTTAAAAATAGGCTCTCATATATGACAAACACATAGCCAAGATCATACTGAATGAGGAAAAGTTGACAACATTACCCTTAAGAACTAGAATAAGACAAGGATGTCCACTCTTACCACTCCTATTCAACATAGTACTAGAAACCCTAGCCAAAACAATAAAACAAGACAAAGAAATAGAAGGTATCCAAATTGGAAAAGAGGAAGTCAAATTATCTCTGTTTTCCGATGACATGATCATAAGGGAGGAGACCACCCCTCATATTGTCTTATGCCCAATTTCTGCCTCCAAAGAAATAAGAAGTAAAAACTAAAAAGCAGAAAAGAAATCCACAAGCAGACAGCCTGGCACCACACCCTGGGCCTGGTAGTTAAAGATCGACCCCTGACCTAACCGGTTATGTTATCTATAGATTACAGACATTGTATAGAAAAGCACTGTGAAAATCCCTGTCCTATTCTGTCCCATTCTAATTACCAGTGCATGCAGCCCCCAGTCACATACCCCCTGCTTGCTCAATCAATCATGACCCTCTCAAGCAGACCCCCTTAGAGTTGTCAGCCCTTAAAAGGGACAGGAATTGCTCACTCAGGGAGCTCGGCTCTTGAGACAGGAGTCTTGCCCATGCTCCCAGCTGAATAAACTGCTTCCTTCTTTAACTCGGTCTCTGAGGGGTTCTGTCTGTGGCTTGTCCTGCTACAATCATACACCTAGAAAACCCTAAAGACTCCTCCAAAATGGACTGTTCCCTAATTCATTTTATGAGGCTAGAATCATCCTTACACCAAAATCTGATAGAGACACAATTTTAAAACTTCAGGGCAATATTATTGATAAACACAGATGCAAAAATACTCAACAAAATGCTAGCAAACAGAATCCAGCAGTATATGAAAAAGCTAATCCACCATGATGGAGTAGGCTTTATCCCTGGGATGCAAGTTTAGTTCAAGACATGCAAATCAATAAATGCGATTCATCACATAAATGGAACTAAAAACAAAAACCACATGATTATCTCAATAGATGCAGAAAAGTCTTTTGACAAAATTCAACACTGCTTCATGTTAAAAAAAAAAACTCTTGATAAGCTAGGTATTGATGGAATGTACCTCAAAATAATAAGAGCCATCTATGACAAACCCACAGCTGACATCACACTGAATGGACAAAAGCTGGAAGTACTCCCCTTGAAAACTGGCACAAGACAAAGATGTCCTTTCACCACTCTTATTCAAGATAGTATTGGAAGTCCTGGCCAGAGCAATCAGGCAAGAGAAAAAAAATAAAGGACATCCCAATAGGAAGAGAGGAAGTCAAATTATCCCTGTTTGCAGACAACATGATTCTATATTAAAAATACAAAAATTAGCTGGGTGTGGTGGTGCACAGCTGTAATCCCAGCTACTTGGGAGGCTGAGGTGAGAGAATCATTCGAGCCTGGGAGGCGGAGGTTGCAGTGAGCTGAGATTGTGCCACTACATGCTGGCTTGAGTAATAGAGTGAGACTCTATCTCAGAAAAAAAAAAAAAAAAGTTAACAGGTCTCAAACAGCCAAACTTCTGATACTCATAATTTTTCCCCATAAACCTACGCCTCCTGCAGGCATCTCCATCTCCGCTGATGAAAATTTCTGCCATCCACTTGCTAAAGCCAAAAATGTTAGCATTATCCTTAACTCCTCTTTCTCTCATACTCCATATCCAAACCAGTAGAAAATCCTTCTGACTCTACCTTCAAAATATATCCAGAATCTATTTGATCACTCTTACCACCTCCACAAACTACCTCTCTGGTTCAAGTTGCCATCATTAATGCTAATAGCCTCTTAATTGGTTTCACTGCTTCCATCTTTGTCCGACCTTGATCCTATTCTCTACACAGCATCCAGAGGGATTCTGTTAACATAGAAGTGACTCCTTTGCTCAAAACCTTCCAATGGCTCATCATCTGACTCAGGGTAAAAAGCCTAAATTCTTACCAAGCCCCATGTGATCCAGACTTTATTACATCTATGGCTTCATCTCATGCAGGCACGCATGCACACACAACACACACACACACACACACACACACACACATATGCAAACACTCACTCTGCTTCAGCCATACCGGTCTCTTTCTTGTTCCTTGAACTTGTCAGCACGCTCTTGTCTCAAGGCCTTTCCACTGACTGCCCCCTCTTCCTGAAACACTCTGCCCCAGTTACCTCTGGTAGTTCACTTCCTACCTCCTTCAGGATTTTGCTCAATGGCATCTTCCCAGTGCTGAAAGTAACAAGAAGTCACTCTGATTCTTACATCTGCCATAAACATACAATGAGGGGAAGTTTGGGTGAAAAAATAAATGTAACTGCAGTGACACTGGCCTCTGGCCAGGAGCTAACTGTCTCTGGAACAAGACCTTGAAGCAACAGAAAGAGGCACTGGCCTTGTCAGCCATCAGATAGAAGGCATCTCTCCTCATAGGACTGGCCTCTGCTTCTGCCCTAGAGTAGGTAAGGTGCAAGTTGTTTATTGAGCCTTCAGAGGATGCTTGCTTAAGAAGATGCTGAGCAGAGACAGGGACATTTGCTTTCAAACCTGGGGGCAAATTTTAAGAATGAAGTGCCTTCTGGTGCCAAGCACAGGCATGTCTGAGAAATGCAGTGGATAAAATGCATGTGGAATTGCTGATAGATTATGAACACACTTGTTTGTTTTACAAGGAAGTAAAATATTACAATTTCACATGTTATTATACCTCAATTAGCAGGAGAACATAGATTTTTACTGATAACTTATTTAACTGCATCAACCCTCCAAAACACACAAAGGAACTAGAAAGAAAGAAAAGAAAAAGATGTTTTGCAATTGGAATAGATACCACAGAGTCCATGTACTAAAGCTCATATACATTAGTTGAGGTAGACTCCCCACAGGCCTACTTATGGTCTATTATACTTTTCACACAGTTCGAACAAACTTGATTATCTTGTTCCCTAGTTTGTAACACTCAGAGAAGGCAATGGAGGAGGGGGCATGGAGAATTAGGCAATAACAACTGGCCAGTAGAAACAGTTAAATTAACAGCAGCAAAAAATATCAGCTAACAGAGAGGAAATCTATGGAAAAGTTAGAGGGTAAAAGTCAGGCATTGAAAATTAAAAAGCAGAACAATCTGTGCCCATTTAGTACAGGGACAAACAGCCCTCCACAGTTTAGAAGCCCCGAGGCAGCACTGAATACAGCACATTGAAAGAACTAATGCTATTATAAGGACAATCTTAACCCATCAAAAAAGGATGCAATTATTTCCAGGTTCAGGGGTCAGGAAGGTAAATAGTATTTTTGAAAAGCTTCTCATCCAAAATGGATACATGTTTTAAGGGGAAAAAGTCAGGCACTAAAAGTGTTGAACCTCAGTTACCCAGAAAAATCAGTTACGTGGAACACTCACAGTATCGTGTGGCCTAATAGATGACCCATCATCATTGAAATAAATCTTCATACCATACTGGAATGCACATTGAATAAATTTTGTTGTGATTTAAATATCTCCCTGAGCTATACTCTGATGAGTAAAATTTGCAGTGAACAGGTTTTCACAACTAGTTATGTAAGTTATCTGAGGTTACATTAGATCAGAATAGCTTACATTCTTTCCTCCTGTGATGAATACAAGACATTTCTTTTTTTCATTTTTTTTTCATCATCAGGTAAAGAAATGTGTGAGAGAAAATATAAAGAACAAGTTTGAAAGGTAATTTTATAATGTGTGACTACTTCTGTACTAGACTTGCTGAGTTATCAATATAGCCCATGGAGAAGTAGATTTAAGGAAAGAACTTCAGTGCCAGGAGATGTTTAATGAACCCTATAGATGATGAGAGTAAGAAATAACATTTACTTCTTCCCAGCTGCAGACCCATTGGTCAACTCTACCTGAATGTTCCACAGAAACCACATACCCAAAATTGAAAATCAAACTACCTCTTCTTCCATTCCCTGTGTTAATGGTATCTCTTTCCATTCAGTCACCCTAACCAGAAACCTGAAATTAACCTAGTCTCCCCCCTGTCCCTCGAACACCACGACAAGTCAAATCAATTTACCCTCTTAATTCCTCTCAGACCTCTCCCCTTCTCCCCATCCCCAGAAGTGATAGTCCATACCTCTATCCACTCAGAGCCAGCTTACTTCAACTGTGTTCTAACTAGTCATTTTATCTCCAGTCTTCTTCCTCTCCACTGCATAAGCCACACACTGAATCCTCCATACAACTTGAATGATCTTTGTGAAAGCAAAAAGTTCCACCATTCATAGCTGCTGTTGACCACTGTGCATATTGTGCACTGTACAGCCGCAGTAAGGGCATCATTCCTTGTGTGGTCTGTGTCAGTGGGGGCCCCAGGGGTTTTGCAGTGCATAACCTGTTCAACCATATGCAGCAGCTTTCTCTATTGCCCTGCTTACAACACTCCAGTGGCTTCCGATTGCTCTGGAAATAAAGTAAAACCACTCAACATGTCTTATGAGGCCCCTGCCTACCTCTCCCAATCTCTCTTTCCTTTACCCCCCATATTTTACACTCCAGTCATTTAAAAGGTATTTACAATTTCCCAAACCTACTCTGCTCTCCTCTCTCTGCTTGTCTTTGCATATCTTATTTCCTTACCTGGAATACCGTTCACCCACCTATCCCTACCACGTTCAATCCCCACCCTCTGCCCAGCTGGACATTTGTGTGCATCTCTCAAGATTCAACTCATGCATCACTCTCTCCATCAAGTCTTCCCCTAAGTCCCTAAGTGAAGCCAATCATTTTCTCTTCTGGTTGCCCCAGGGAAGATTCTGCACACACATATGTCATTAGCTTATTACACTGTAGCATAATTTCTGGGCCTGAGCAATCCATAAATGGTCATTTTGGACGTGATTCTTCAGAAAGTTATTTACCACAATGAAAAACTTTGTAAACATATTTTAATATATAAATAGCTTTAAAGTATATGAAATCCATTTTACATTTAAAATTGTTGTACTATAGTGTGTACTCTAATCACATGGCTACAAATCCCTTCCAGAGCAAATGCTGAAAAGGTACAAAAGTATTACAAGCCCAGGTAAAAACACAGCACGGCAACTGGTGTCATTTAGGTGTTATGACACATTGTAATGCCACAGGAATGGGGGCCTGTCCACATGTAGGAGCCTTCAAAAGTGTGAACAGATGAAACATCACACAACTCTAGAAATAAGAGAAATCACTAGCAGCAAAAATGTCAACTTACATTTCATAGCATAACTAATTTAACCTTTGTGATTAAGCATGCATTCCTCCAAAGGAGTTTTTGTTGTTGTTGTTGTTGTTGTTGTTTTTAGCTCCCAGGATGATGCAGAAGGTAAATGAAAACAAAACGCAAAGTACTTTCCACTGTACTGCACGGAATGTTTCAGCAAGATTTTTTTTGTAGTCTCCAAAAACTACTTAAATTGCTCTTAAGACCTGAACTAGTTTGTGCCCCATCACCACATTGCCCTTAATGATTTATTATATCTAGAAAATAATACTGACCAGCTCAAAACAAAACAAGCAAGACCAAAGAGTTCTGTGTGATGAAGATGCACAGACCACAGCCTTGAATTAATTCCTCTGATCTAACTGAAAGATGTTTGCATGGCCTCCTTTAGATTTGTGGATAGCACTGAATAGGGAGGTATATTTGGAACATGTGTTGTGGCTATCTGATTTGTGGGAAATTGCCACCAAGTCTATTTTTTGAATACCAAAACTTCCACTGCAAGGCTTAGAACCTAGTAAGTCAAAACTACCTTGGGCGCACAGGAAGGGGCGCACATCAATTGCAGCACCTTGCAGACTTCTCTGAAAAGCTCTGGCTGAACTTCAGGTCTCAGAGTTGCACTCTGTTCTGAGGCTGCCCCAGTGCTCCAGTCAGAATGGCCCCATAGGAACGCAGCCCCACAGCCTGCAGCATCCTCCCTGCTGCATCAACCCCAAAGCTGGGCAACTTCAGCTTGCTAAATGTGAGTGTATCACGACCGGCAAGTGACCAAGTCCATGTTACCCCACTTACTCCCCTTAATCAAACCATGGCAGCGGACGTAAAGACTTTGTGAGTTACTTGTCTTTGCTTTTGTTTGTCCTTCCAGACAAACAAGAGCTTTTGCCTTTGTAGGGAAGCAAGAAGTTCATGGACCAAGATGAAAAGATGCGCTTTTCTGGGTGCAAAGCCCAAGTCAGTGGCAGCAGCTGTTTCCCTACAACTCCTCCCCCACCTGCCCTGCCACGGCCCTGCTGCTAGTTTCCTTTGACTTGGTTTCCTCCACATGCATTATGGGAAAAACAAAAACAAAAAAAATTGCTTTTTCAACTTCAGGGAATATTACAAGGGAAGTGCACTCCTCAAAGAGGCTGGGTTCTGGTGTGTGAGATGCAGTATGGGAAGATACACTATTCCCACTTCTCCGGGGACGCACCGAAGTGGGTGAGAAGGGGATAGGAGACCTGAACCAGCAATGGCAGAGACAGTCTCATACTGCTTCCTGCACTTTCCCACGGTTCTCCCGCGGGACCAGAGCTCCTGATCTCACCTCCTGCGAGCTGAGACCAGAGCTGCACGCCTGCAGCACCGGCAGCTGGCCAGAGGAACAGAGAAAGGATGACCCAGCGAGTTCGTGGCTGGGAGCGCCACTGCAGCAGGAAAGTGTGTGTGCGCGCGGCGGGCGGGCGGGGTGGGGGGGTTGTATAGACTGGAAAATAAAGTGCGCGCGGGGACGGGTGTGGACTGGAAAATAAAGAAAAGCCGGGCGGGCTGGGGAGGCAGCGGGTGAGAAGAAGGGCAAGCCAGCCCGAGGCCGCCGGGGAGATGAGAGGAGGGGACTTACTTGCCACGAAGACTGCTTGCAGGAGGCAGAGGTAGTTCTTCCCGTACTTCTCGGCAATCCTCACGCGCTGCAGGGCCATGGCCATGTCCACCTGCAGAGGGATCGCCTGGGCTATCGGCATGAAAGTGCAGCCATCTGGGTTCTGGGGCAGGCCTGGGATCCTGCAGCAGGACACTGAGGTCCACGGCGCCAAAGCGGCAGCTTGGGACATGTGCCTGGCCGCCCGCCTTGGCGAACCCAGGTGGGGCCGGGCCCCTGCCGCTGCCATCCTCACGCTGGAGTCCCGGGCAGGGCCGCTACTCCAGCCAGCAGCTGCCCAGCTCTGACCCGCGCGCTGCCGCTGGGCGCTCAGGCACTGCGGGAGGGGTACAGCCCCTGGCCCCGCTCAGCTCAGCTGCGCCGCGGCCGCCAGTCCTCCGGAGCCCCCCTAGTAGGGACAGAGGGGCAGAGGCCCGAGAGCTCCGCGCGCGCGGAGTCCGGGAACTTGTTAAGAGTTTGGGGCTCTGGTGGAGCGCTCTGGCCACCGTCGCTGCGAGGGCAACTCTCCCTGGGTGCGCACACCCACGCCCCCGCTTAGCCACCGGTGGATGAAAGGAGGCGGGGGCTGTGGAGGAGGGACGCAAAGAGCCAAAAGAGAGAATTTCTGCAGAGATTCCCATTTTCGAGGGACGAAAGGCCAGCCTAGGTTAGCACCTGTGGTGGGAGGAGACAGCCTAGCCTCGCACTCTCATGGCAACTCATGCAAGTCTTGGCGGTTCCTTAGCATCCTGGCCAGTATCCACCTGGGCAAAGACTGGGCGCAAGGGACTTACACTGTGTGAGCACATGCAGGTGGCCCTGTCAGGGCTGCTGTCTTTGCCCGAAGAGGATACGAGCCCTGAATAGTCTGAAAGGCCCTGTGCTGAAGCCGAAATATGTCCTCCGAGGATGCAAACACAGACATACTCTGATCTCAGCCTTTGGATATGCCAAGTCCCACGCCCTTCAGGTCCCAAACGCCAAGCCTCCTGTATAGGCACTTGAGCTGCCATCTGCCATGGGCATGGGAGACTTGACACGCTTTAGAGAGGACACGAGAAAACGGAAAGGCAAGAGGAGGCAACCCGTTTAAGAAGCCAAATGGAAAACGAAAGGAGCTAGAGCTCCTTGCTTGCCCTGAACCCAAAGCCCTCAGGGACTGGGCCGAGGGAAGATGGAGCTCTGCAGTGCCTGGAAGGAAAGGGGTATGCAGGACCTGAGGGAGCCCTGCTTGTGAAGCAGTAGCCGACTGAGGAGAGGCCAGGGGTGTTAGCATTTAAAAAAAAAAATGTGTCTGAAGCTGAGCTAATGCCATAGGGATTCGCCCTAATTTTGCTCTAATGCTTAGAAGTCCTGATGTGAATTGCAAATGCCACATGCCACTTTTTTCTTTAATACTTATCCTTTTCAAAATTTTCTGGCAGGAGAGTGGATTAATATTATACAGGCCAATCATTCCAAGTAGATCTCTTATGAGGAATCACCAATTTATACCTGAGGAAAGTGGGGGTAGGCAAGTGCAAAAGGCAGAGTGAGTAGGGGAGGAACACACACACACACATGTCCCCCCTACAAGCACACACCTCTTCCCCTAGCCTTGCTTTTTCAACTTCTCAGAGTTGATTTATATATTTTTATCTGAATGTGTAAGCTATTTGAATGTGTTACGTCAAACAGGCAGAATGTTTGCAAGCCTCTCTCTTGAATATGTGCAGAGGGTAGAGGAGCAACCAGTTAAAATTTCCGCACTACTGTGGATAGGATGACATTAAGAATTCTACTAATGTGGCAGTTGTTGTAAAATAAGTTAAAAATAAATAAGACACAAATGAGGGGTAGTCTATAAAAGTACTAAATAACAACCTAGGAAGATATTTTTAAAATCTAACAATGGGAAAGAGTTTCCATAGCATAATTTAAAAATATGAGATTGATCTGCATATGGACAGATGCCCTGCTATGTTGTCAAGTGTAAAAAAGTAAGGTGCAAAACAATATTTATTGTTTGATCCCTTATTTTAAACACTATACATGTTTATGGGGATAGAAAATGATTGGGAAGGATACAAACTGCTAACAGTGTTGATCTCTGTAAAGTGAAATTGGAAGGCACCAGAATCTACAATGAACTCAAACAAATTTACAAGAAAAAAACAAACAACCCCATCAAAAAGTGGGCAAAGGACATGAACAGACACTTCTCAAAAGAAGACATTTATGCAGCCAAAAGACACATGAAAAAATGCTCATCATCACTGGCCACCAGAGAAATGCAAATCAAAACCACAAGGAGATACCATCTCACACCAGTTAGAATGGCCATCATTAAAAAGTCAGGAAACAACAGGTGCTGGAGAGGATGTGGAGAAATAGGAACACTTTTACACTGTTGGTGGGACTGTAAACTAGTTCAACCATTGTGGAAGTCAGTGTGGCGATTCCTCAGGGATCTAGAACTAGAAATACCATTTGACCCAGCCATCCCATTACTGGGTATATACCCAAAGGACTATAAATCATGCTGCTATAAAGACACATGCACACGTATGTTTATTGCGGCACTATTCACAATAGCAAAGACTTGGAACCAACCCAAATGTCCAACAACGATAGAGTGGATTAAGAAAATGTGGCACATATACACCATGGAATACTATGCAGCCATAAAAAATGATGAGTTCATGTCCTTTGTAGGGACATGGATGAAACTGGAAAACATCATTCTCAGTAAACTATCACAAGGACAAAAAACCAAACACCGCATGTTCTCACTCATAGGTGGGAATTGAACAATGAGAACTCATGGACACAGGAAGGGGAACATCACATTCCGGGGACTGTTGTGGGGTGGGGGGAGGGGGGAAGGACAGCATTAGGAGATATACCTAATGCTAAATGACGAGTTAATGGGTGCAGCAAAACAACATGGCACATGTATACATATGTAACAAACCTGCACATTGTGCACATGTATCCTAAAACCTAAAGTATAATAATAATAATAAAAAAAAAGAAATTGGAAAGCACTTGGTTATAGGAGAAATCTCATGTTTTTTGCTTAATAAGTAATTATGTTAAACTTTTCACAGTGAGCAATTGTTATTTTTGTAACTCCATTTTTTAAAAAAGAAGGAAATAAATGGAAAAATAACTTTAGGTTTAGAAAGCTATTAGAAACAATATAAAAGAATGTTTTCTACGTATGTAAAAAATATAAAAATCAAAAAGGAAAAAATTTAAACTTCTGTATAATTAAAAACATAAACAAAAGTCAAATCACAAATGGGAGGTTATTTACAAAGAAATAAGGTAACCAAAAAAATAATATCCTTCAAGGGATCGAGAATAGCCAAAACAACCTTGAAAAAAAAAAAAAACAAAGAGGACTCACACTTCCTGATTTCAAACCTTACTACAAAGCTGCAATAATCAAATCAGTGTGATACTAATATAAGGATAGACCTTATAGATCAATAGAATAGAACTGCAAATCCAGAGAAAACCCTTGCATCTAAGGTAAATTATTTTTGACAATGGTGCCAAGACAATTCAATGGAGAAAGAATAGTCTTTTCAACAAATTGTGAACCTTAAAATGTACATACCCTTTAACTTGAGGATCTCTCCTACAAAAATAATCAGAGATTTTTGACAAATTTTGTATGCAAAGCATTATTAATTATAGCCCCAAATTGGAAGCAACCCACATGTCAAACAATAGCAGATAATAAATTATGATACATCCATAAATGGATATCCATAAATCCATTATCCATAATGGATTTTATGGATTTTTTATCCATAAATGCATAAAATGGATTGTTAAGCATATCAGTTATCAAAAATGGCATTCCTTGTAGTGATGGAACTGTTCTGTATCTTGAGTCTATCAATGCCAATATTCTGCTTGTGATATTGTACTATAGTTTTGCAAGATGTTACCACTGGGGGAAACTTGGTAAAGGGTATACAGGATCTCTCTGTATTATTTCTTTTTTTTTTTTAATTGAGTTGGAGCCTGCTCTTTGCCCAGGCTGGAGTGCAGTGGCACAATCTCACCTCACTGCAACCTCTGCCTCCTGGGTTCAACCAATTCTGCTGCCTCAGCCTCCTGAGTAGCTGGGATTGCAGGCACGTGCCACCACACCTGCTAATTTTTGTATTTTTAGTAGAGATAGGGTTTTGCCATGTTGGCCAAGCTGGTCTCGAACTTCTGACCTAAAAGGTGATCTGCCTGCCTCGGCCTCCCAAAGTGCTGGGATTACAGGCATGAGCCATCGCACCCAGCCTCTGTGTATTATTTCTTACAGCTGCTTATGAATCTAGAATTATCTTTAAAAGCTTAATTTTTAAAATGAAATTACTGAAGGATTTTTAAGAACATGAGAAAATGATCATGACCTTATGTTGATTGACTTATCTGCATGCAAGATGAATATGCAGTATAATTTCAACTACATGCCATCTATAAGCACTGAAAGAATGCTGGAAAAAACACTGAGTGGATGGATAGATGATAGCCAAATATGAGAGAGGGAGAGAAAGCCTAAGCTCACATGAGCTCCTTCTGTGTCATCCATAAAATCATTAATTATGCAGTCATTGAAAATAATTACCTCTTCTCTGAAATTTTGCTAGACTCCCTGAACCAAACATCTTCTTTCATGCCCGTTCATCCTACCTTTCTCAAGTTGATTCTTATCATGTGTTGCAATTGTTTGCAGGTCTATCATTCAGAAATATTCTGAGGCCCTTGATGCCAGGAGAAATGTCTTATTAAGCACTGTCTTCCAGGGCTTGGCATATAGTGGGCCCTCAAAATGTGGGTTACCTGAATGGGTGAATAAAGTAACAATGAGTGAACATCAGTCTTAATTTTACTGCCGACCCTCATTGGAAAGAACACTAACCTCAGGGTTTTTCAGGTCTGAAGAAAAAGATGCATAGCTGTAACTCAGTCTTTAATTTGCATAGCACATTCAGATTCATCTACACTACTCTATAATGCAGTCTTTGGGGCCTTACAATGTAACTAACTCTTTTGGAAATAAGGCCTTTTGGTATTATTTCATTAATGCCCTTGGATGAAGTCTAAGGATAAACCAGCCTTATACCAAATTCCTCTCTCTAATGTGATGTGGTAAGGTGTTACACCATTTGCCTAAATCTTACCACTCCTGAGTAGGACACAGGGAATTTGAGTAACAGGGAATACCCTCCCTCCCTTCCCTCCCTTCCCTTCCCTTCCCTTCCCTTCCCCTTCCTTCCTTCCTTCCTTCCTTCCTTCCTTCCTTCCTTCCTTCCTTCCTTCCTTCCTTCCTTCCTTCCTTCTCTTCTCTCCTCTCCTCTCCTCTTCTTTTCTTTTTGTTTGAGACAGAGTCTTGCTCTGTCACCCAGGCTGGAGTGCAGTGGCGCAATCTCAGCTCACTGCAGACTCCACCACCCGGGCTCAAGCGATTCTCGTGCCTCAGCCTCCCAAGTAGGTGAGATTACAGTTGCATGCCACCATGCCTGGCTAATTTTTCTATTTTTTTTTTTTTTAGTAGAGATGGGGTTTTGCCATGTTGGCCAGGCTAGTCTCCAACTACTGTCCTCAAGTGATCTGCCCACCTTGGCCTGGAATATTATTTCATTATAGTAAATTAGGCATAGGTTTTGAGAAACCAGAAACTCTGAAATGCTGAACATGGAGGTAGGCAATAAAAGTAAAAATATCCTTACTATCTTTGATTTTGAAAAGTTCTACAGAATTCAGGAAGTCTATCGACATGTGAGGGGGTTACCAAATGAAAACTCCTCATTTATAGAATAAGGATAATAGCAACCTCACAATTTATATAAATTACTTATGATTATATAAAGGACTGTATCAAGTTTCAAACATTAGGTTCTTTGCCATGTATGCAGGGGATATTGGTAGTTTTTGCCTGCCTAGTTGGCATCTATGTACTTCAACATTCCTATGGAGAGTCTCCCTATTCCATTCTAAATCCATGTGACACAGATGAGACTTCCAGCAAACCCCTGCTTCAGGGCAGGAGGGTAGTCCAGGCCAAATAAATGAGTGTATTCTGTCCCCATGGCCACTGTGATAAGTTTGAAGCAATGAAACACAATCCCAGTAATTTCTGGAACCAATGAAAGGTAGAGATTATCTTCACTGAATTGTTAGTTACAAAGATGAGGTAAACCTAAGGCTGCAAAGACAGGCTGCCTGAAAATGAAACCAATATCATGAAAACAGGGCTGATACATATAAAGAGACAGATTCCTAATGATATTATTTGAACATCTGGATCCAGCCATGACTGAAGAAATACCCACCCACTAGATTTTTCAGTTACATAGATCAATAAATTTTCTTTTGTGCTTAAACTAGCTTACAGTTGGGGTTCTATCATTTGCAACCAAAAGAATCCAAACTAATACGTTATGACTAATACATTATAATCTAACTCCAGATTGGCATAATGGAGCCTTCTTAGATGTATGTAAAAATCCTGAAAAGTATTTAAATGCAAGGGAGTCACTTTGACACCCTCAGCTAAATAAGCCCAAAGAGATTGGTCAATGAATTGACCTGAATCCAGGCCCTGACATTGACTTAATGTTTACCCTTCTCAGGAAATTCCTCAGAAATTTTATTCTTATGTTTCCATTTATAGATCTTCAATTTGTTGCCATTTTAAAGGCCAAAACTTTCCTTTCTGAAGAAAACATTGTTTCAGAGGTAAATATGATTTCTGTTGTGCTTTAAAAGAAGTAGCCCCTTTAAAACTTGCTCTGGGTCAGACGCTGTGGCTCACGCCTGTAATCCCAGTACTTTGGAAGGTCAAGGTAGGAGGATCACTTGAGCTCAGAAGTTCAAGACCAGCCTGAGCAACAAAGGGAGACCCTGTCTCTATAAAAAATACAAAAATTAGCCGGGTGTAGCAGTGCATCCCTGTAGTCCCAGCTACTCTGGGGTCTGAAGTGGGAGGTTCACCTGAGCCTGGTTGGAGGTCAGGGATTGAGGCTGCAGTGAGCCACGATTGTGCCACTGTACTCTAGCCTTGGTGACAAAGTGAGACCCTGTCTCAAAATAACAATAAAAATAACAATCCTTGCTCTGTTCTGATGGCCAAAGGCTGTGTAAAAAGTTTAAGAATATTTCCAATGCAATTATATTTGTAGTAGAGCAAACAACTACTTCTGTAAATGAAATGCTTTGAGTACTTGCTCAAATGATGATGATATATTGGAAATGTAAATGTTAACTGCTTGGGGCAAAATTAGAGTCAGGAGTAGGAGTTTGGAATCATAACTTCCCAACTCTTTCTTTAATTTTTAGCTAGAACTGCCTCTTTCCACATTAGGCATGATGAGTTTAGGCTCAATGAAATGGGAATAGCTTGTTTCTTTCTGAATTTCTGTGCCACCCAATCAAATATTTACTGACATGAATTGGGACTCAAGACTGCCATCTGAAAAGACGACCAAGTTAAACAGCTTGACCTAACAAAACTAGTTTTACCAGACTGGTTATATCGGTCACATGAAGATAAAAGTATAGGTAATAGACTCACGCTAAGGTCCATAATTGTACATACGACCTGGTTATTTCTCAAAAATATATATTCTTAGGCAACGATGACCAATAAGAAATCTACAAAGAGGACTTAGTATGTAAGACATGTTGTTTAGTTCATATAAGGACAAATTTAAAGAATCAAGTCTTTACATTATGAGCAGTTTACCATCTTAATTTGATATACAGTTGCTGTTACTACTAATAATTACAAAATTAATAATAAGTATACCATCTTCATTTGCATAATGTTTGTAAGGACTTTTTCATCTGTCATCTCATTTGATCCTCCCAACACATGTACAAGGAAGGCCCAGTTTATTTATTGCCACATTCCAGGTGAGGAGACTAAGGTTTTGAGGAGCTGAGTTGCCCAAGTTTGTGCTGTTTGTCCAAAGCATAACTAGAATTAGACTGTAAGTTGGCTGACTCTAATCCTAGCATTTCTGAAATGAAAACAACCATAACAATGAATTATAATTTTGCAGATCTGTAGCTTGATAACATTATGCCAGAACAAAATTCTGTAATTCTCAGTCTTCCTCTGTCTTAAAAGAATCTTAGTGCTTATAAAGCTTATAAAGTCTAGTCTCCCAATACATGAAGAGATTCACCTCTTAGCAATTACTGTATCAATTTTAAGGATTCCAGTATTCCAGAATATCATATTTTATTATAACAGCATTATTGAGATAGAATGCATATGCCACACAATTCTCCCATTTAAAATGTACAATTCAATGGTTTTAATATATTTACAGAGATGTACAACCATCACAATGTAATTTTAGAACATCTCATCATCCCCAAAAGAAACCTGTACCCTTTAGCTGTCACTTCCTAAGGCCCCACATCACCACCAGCCCTAGGAAACCACTAATCTATTTTCTGTCTCAATGGATCTACCTATTCTGGACATTTCATGTAGATGGAATCCTACAATATGTAGCTTTTATATTTGGATTCTTTCACTTAGCATGTTCTCCCGGTTTAACCATGCTGTAGCATGTATCTGTATTTCATTCCTTTTTAAGGCTGAATAACACTTCATTGTATGGCTAGACCACATTTTGTTTATTCATTCATCAGTTGATAGATACCATGTTTTTTAAATATAGAAATATTGAAACCCTGATATTTTAAAACTAACAAAATATTTTTTCTCCTAAGAACATTGTCATTTTTATCTGAAATCTAATCTTTGGATGTGCACAGAGAATATCCTGTATTAAAATTTCAAGCTAGAGATACACTCATTTTGAAAGTATTCTCAGGACAAACTTTCCAAGGCCTCTTATTGTTGTTGAAATAGCTAGTTCTGGGTTACTTGTGTGGTCGAGCATCTTTTTCTGTTTCCTAGTCATTTATCTGTTCTTTCAGAGTCTGTTTGTGTCCTTGGTCTTCTTTCAGAGGACCCTGATGGAATAAACTTAGAATAGGGTGTGGGCATTAAAATGGGGGCATGAGAACGAAGTTGTGATGGAGGATGATGAGAGGAGAGAAATAGGTGCTGGGAGATTCTTAGGCCCAATTTCCAACGTTTTCCCTTTAACCTGACCACTTCCTTTTCTCTGGTTTAGGTTCCTTCTGCTTCCTTCCTCCTTTTCCATCCAAGCCAGATTTCTTTTCTTAGGAGCCTACCCCTCCTGTGATAATTTGTTCGACCCAGAATCTTCATTCTCAAGCATCCTGTCTGGAGGCACTCAACCCAGAAGGACAGAACAGCCTCATCTGAGCCTCCCCCAGGAGGAACAGCACGTTATAATATTGGGAAGAAGATGATAACCGTATCTCCATTTTAATAGAATACTGATATTTTGGCATGACTTGAAATACCCTTGTAGTTGGAGGAGAGTTTCACCACCACTACCCATATTCAGACCAAGCCATGGATCCAAGGACCTTGCGGGTCAGCTGAAACCCAGAGGTCTATAGCATTTGGGCTACATCTCAGTCACTGGCTCTGTGGCTGTTGCTATTGCAGACCCCTCCCAGGCCACTGTGGTTCTTCAGGATGCAAAGAAAGACACTTCCTTCCTTACCTTCCCCTCAATGTTTAAAGGCTGTTTCATGCAATAATCAGTCTGTGTAGTTTGAAATGGCAGATGAAACACACTATTTCCACTATTTTTGGAAGGTCAGAAGTAGATAAAGTCATGAGCAAATGTTCAGGAAACCCCAGCTTAGGATGAGGTGGGAGATAGGCTCACAGAAAGGAATATGGACCAAAGGGAAGCCTTGCGATTTGGAGACACCAGGTGCTGTGAAGGGTAGGAGTGAGGCTCATGCCTAAGAACAGTGACATTCATTAAAAGACTCTAATGTGGGAAAATCCCTCCTGCCTCCCCAGATCCACCCATTATCGAAGGACAGCACCCACACATAGCACATCCCCTCCTCCCAAGGGAGTAGAGACTTCTCTGGGGAAATTGAAGGCCCTCTGGAGGGAAAAACCTCCCAATCTGGTATTTAGGGGTTTCCCATTATAAGATTCTATACCTCCTCTTGGTCACCCTAAAGCAATGATTTCCAGTTGGCAATCCTCTCCTATAAATTCCCCCCATCAGTTTTTCTGGATCTCACCTTTAAATATGAACAGGCAGGCTAAGATCACCAAATGTTTGAGGTAAGTCACTGTGATGGTTACTTTTATGTGTCAACTTGGCTAGGCTATAATTAATCAATCAAACACTAACCTGGGTGTTGCTGTGAGGTTTTTGTAGATATGATTAACTTCTACAATCAGTTGACTTTAAACAAAGGAGATTATCCTTGAAAACCGTAACGCATCTAATCATTGAAAGGTCTTAACAGCAAAACTAAAATTTCCCTGAAGGAGAAGAAATTCTGCCTCAAGTCTGAAGTGTCAACTCCTGCCTGAGAATTTCCAGCCTGCTGGCTTGCTTTATATATTTCAAACTTGCCTAGCTAGCACCCCATGATCCTGAAAATCAATTTCTTGAAATAACCACCTACCTACTACAAAAACACCCTTTCTCTGTCTCTGTCTTTCTCTGCCTCTGTGTGTCTCACTCTGTCAATAGATTATACATGCATGTATATAATGTATATAATACACAATTTTAAAATACACATATAATACACAAATGTAAAGCACACACGTAAGATTCTACATATACATGTACAAATTTTACTAGCTCTTGTTTCTCGGGTAGAACCCCAACAGACAGAAGTCACCAAATGCAAAAGGAGACCAAGACAAACAGTGAAAATTATCTGGGCCCTGCCTGCTTTGTCAAACTTAACCTTGTACACTTTGCTCCAACCACACTAGCCTTCTTGGTGTTCCTGGAACACAGAGTGCTTGTTCTTTTCTCAGAGTCCATCACCCCTGGGGCTACCTCCCACTGCAATGGTTTACCTGGCCTGCTATCCAGATTGTATTCAGGTCTCTGTTCAAGTACTATCACAGCAGAGACACGGTCCCAGCCTACTCTTTAAAACAAACATCCCCCTACTCCCATATGCTCCATCCACTGAATTTTGTTCGTTCATAGCAATGACAACTTCCTTAAATAATATTATGTATTTGTATATTTACTAGTTTTTTCTCTGACAAGAAAAAATTGTCTACAACAGGAACCCTTTACGTCTTTTCTTCCCTTCATGTCAGACGGGTAATGTGCCAATGTTGTAACAAGTTTTGAGGGAGGCACATCTCACACATGTACATGAAAAACCAATCATCATGCTTATGAACTAAAGAAGGATCTATTCGTGTCTTGTTCACCATTGTGTCCCCATCATCTAACACAGTGCCTGGTCCTTTAAGAGTTGAAGAGATGATATATGGACGGAATGATAAATGAAAAAAATCTCTGAAAGAAACAGACGTAGTTCAGGGAATAGTGAACTTTAAAAACAATGCTAATTGGTTACACACTGAAAGATCCAAATCATTATTATAATCCATAAATAATAATGGAATACGGTGAACAAAGAACAATTGGAGAAAAAGAAAGAGAGCTTTAGACCTGAAAAAGATTGGTGGAACTTTAAAACTTCCACAGAAGAGTCCTAAGCTACCAACACAATGTCACTGAATGCAAAATTGGGAAGGGAAGTGCAGAGTTGGCCCTCACTAGCTGGTTCAAGCCAATATCAGCACAACACTGATAGGTGCAGGTAGCTGATGTGGTAGACACTGTAATGTGCCCTTCAGATCCTCCCTCAGGAATGAAGGACTTATTATCCCATCTGTTGAGAAGGCTGCCAGATAAGTCTTTGGCTGTCAGCCTTATTCAGGGATTGCCTCAGCTGAAAAGACCTACCTAGCCAAGGTCATAGCCCCTTCCAAAGGCATCCCACATTAAATGACTGAACAACTTGGGGTATCAGGGGCCAGTTTCCTGGTCCCAAATGGGGACCACTCCAGCAAATTATCCAATCTTCAGAACTTGTAAGGTTGCATGAGGCTTCTGTCACGAAGCCTTCTTCCTTCTCTTCCCTACTCTTCTGCATGTGTTAATCCCAGTAATGTGCCCTAATACAGCTTCTGTATCTATTTTCTCTTCTAAGTCATGAATTGAAGTCATTAGATGATAGTGATCAGGAGAAGAGAGAGGAGTGAGTGTAGGAAATTTGAGGATAAAAGGTAAGGGTGAAATTGTTATTTTAGAGTGAGAAATTGAGTTTCTAGCAAAGTATAGTGGAATTGTCTCAGTGTTGAGTGAGAAAAAAAGATAAGAGACATGAAGAATAAATTCAGGAGGTCCAATATCCCACAGGAATCCAAGAGAAAAAAAGAACAGAGAAAATAGGAAAGGATAGGCTGGGCACGGTGGCTCATGCCTGTAATCCCAGCAATTTGGCAGGCCGAGGATGGGGGTCACCTGAGGTCAGGAGTTCAAGACCAGCCTAGCCAACATGGTGAAACCCCATCTCTACAAAAATACAAAAATTAGCTGGGCATGATGGCGGGTGCCTGTTAATACCAGCTACCTGGGAGGCTGAGGCAGGAGAATTGCTTAAACCCAGGAGGTGGAGGTTGCAGTGAGCCAAGATTGTGCCATTGCACTCCAGCCTGGGTGACAAAGTGAGACTCTGTCAAAACAAACAAACAAACAAAAAACAAAAAACACACACAAGGGAAAATGGGGAAGGATATTTCAAGGAAATAATAGAAGAAATAGAAAAAAAATTTCTGGAACCGAAGAACAAGAATATTTGTATTAAAAGGGCCTATCAAATGCAAAATGAGATTATTCAAAAATAACCACACTGGTATACATCCTTATGAATTTTAAAGTACACCACGGACATGAAAGAGAACTTAAATATTTATAGCTGGAAAGAAGTAAATCTCTTACAGAGGATCAATAGGCACAGAGAAAGCTTTCAATAACTTCCAACATCCCTTCATGATAAAACCCCTCAACAGACTAGGCATCAAAAAACATATGTCAAAATAATAACAGCCATTTATGACAAACCCACAGTAAACATCATATCGAATGGGCAAAATTTGGAACCATTCACCTTGAGAACTAGAACAAGATAAGGATGCCCTCTCTCCACTCCTATTCAACATAGTACTGGAAGTCCTAGCCAGAGCAATCAGGCAAGAGAAAGAAATAAAAAGCATCCACGTATGAAAAGAAGTCACACAATCTCTTTTCCTTGATGATATGAATCTATACTTAGAAAATTTTAAAGATGCTGCCAAAAGGCTCCTAGAAATTGCCTTGTGAACTTGCATATGATTGGCTTATAAATTTGGACAGCTTAAGTTGCAGGATACAAAATTAATGTACAAAAATCAGTACCATTTCTATGCATCAACAACATCCAGGCTGAGAGTGAAATCAAGAACACAGTCCCCAAAATCTCACAAATCACCACTAAAGAAGTTACTCATGTAACCAAACACCACCCATTCCCCAATAACCTGTGGAAATGAAAAACAAAAATAAAGAACACAATCCCACTTACAACAGCCACAAAGAAAATGAAATACCTAGAAACACACCTAACCAAGGAGGTGAAAAGTTTCTACAAGGAGAACTACAAAACACTGCTGAAAGAAATCAGGAATGACACAAATAAATGGAAAAACATTCCATGTTCATGGATTGGAAGAATCAATATCATAAAAATGGCCATACTGCCCAAAGCAATTTACAGATTCAGTGCTATTCCTATCAAACTGCTAATGGCATTCTTCACAGAATTAGAAAAAAAAACTATTCTAAAATTCACATGAAACCAAAAAAAGAGCCCAAATAACCAAAGCAATCCAAAGCAAAAAGAACAAAGATGGAGGCATCACACTATCCAACTTTGAACTATACTATAAAGCCACAGTAAACAAAACAACTTGGGTGGCCGGGCACAGTGGCTCACATCTGTAATCCCAGCACTTTGGGAGGCTGAGGTGGGCAGATGACTTGAGGTCAGGAGTTTGAGACCAGCCTGGCCAACATGGTGAAACCCCATCTCTACTAAAACATACACAAATCAGCCAGGCGTGGTGGCGGGCACCTGTAATTCCAGCTACTCGGGAGGCTGAGGCAGGAGAATTGCTTGAATCCCAGGGGCATAGGTTGCAGTGAGCTGAGATCATGCCATTGCACTCCAGCCTGGGCGACAGAGTGAGACTCAATCTCAAAAACAAACAAACAAACAAACAAATAAAGACAGCTTGGTAGTGGTACAAAAACAGATACATAAACCAATGGAACAGAATAGAGAACTCAGCTGCACAGCTACAAGCATCTGATCTTTGACAAGGCTAACCAAAACAAGCAATGGGAAAACAATTCCACATTCAGTAAATGGTGCTGAGATAACTGGCTAGCCATATGCAGAAGATTGAAGCTGGACCCCTACCTTTCTCCATATGCAAAAATTAACTAAAAATGGATTAAAGATTTTAATGTAAGATCTCAAACTATAGAAATCCTGGAAGAAAACCTAGGAAATACTCTTTTTGACATTGGCCTTGGTAAATAATTTTTGGCTAAGTCCCTAAAAGCAATTGCAATAAAACCAGAAATAGACAAGTGGGACCTCATTAAACTAAAGAGCTTCTGTACAGCAAAAGAAACTATCAGCAGAGCAAACAGACAACCTACAGAATGGGAGAAGATATTTGCAAACTATGTATCTGACAAAGGTCTAATACTCAGAATCTATAGGGAACTTAAATAAATTAACAAGTAAAAACCAAATAACACCATTAAAAAGTGGCCAAATGACATGAACAGACACTTTTCGAAAGAAGACATACAAATGGCCAACAAATATACGAAACAATACTCAGCATCACTAATCATCAGAGAAATGCAAATCAAAACCACAATGAGATACCATCTCACACCAGTCAGAATGGCTATTACTAAAAAGTCAAAAAACAACAGATGCTGGCTGGCAAGGCAGCAGAGAAAAGCAAACACTTATACACTGTTGGTGGAAATGTAAATTAGTCCAGCCGCTGTGGAAAGCAGTCTGGAGATTTCTGAAAGAACTTAAAACAATTCTACCACTGGATACAGCAATCCCATTACTGGGTATGTACCCAAAAGAAATTATTCTACCAAAAAGACACATGCACTTGTATGTTCATCACTGCACTGTTCACAATAGCAAAGACATGGAATCAACCCAGGTTCCCATCAGTGGTAAATGGGACAAAGAAAATGTGCTACATATACACTATGGAATACTAGGCAGCCATAAAAAAGAATGAAATCATTCTTTGCAGCAACGTGCACGGAACTGGAGGCCATAATTCTAAGCAAGTTAGTGCAGGAACAGAAAACCAAATACCACATGTTCTCATTTATGAAGGGAGCTAAGCACTGAGCACACATGGACATTAATATGGGAACAACAGATATTGTGGACTACTAGAGGGTGCAGGGAGGTGGGGAGGATAAAAAAAAAAACAACTACTGGGCACTATGCTCACTACCAGGATGACAGGATCTGTACCTTCAACATCAGCATCATGTAATATTCCCATATAACAAATCTGCACATGTACCCCCTTATCTAAAATTAAAGTTGAAAAAAAATGGCCACCCACCTTCTGGGAAGTGAGGAGCGCCTCTGCCCGGCCGCCCCGTCTGGGAAGTGAGGAGCGCCTCTGCCCGGCCGCCCCGTCTGGGAAGTGAGGAGCGCCTCTGCCCGGCTGCCCCGTCTGGGATGTGGGGAGTGCCTCTGCCCGACCGCCCCGTCTGGGAGGTCTACCACGGAGGCCAGAAGCAATGTGGGGGCTGGACGTGGTGGCTCACGCCTGTAGTCCCGGCGCTCTGGGAGGCCGAGGCGGGTTGATCACTTCAGGCTAGGAGTTCGAGACCAGCCTGGCCAACATGGCGAAACATATGAAAAATACAACAGACAAACCAACCAACCAACCCAGAGACAACAAAACAGGTCTACCCTGGAGCCATACTCTAATTTTTTCTATTTTCCTCCCTTTCTGATCCTTTATCCCACTTTCTTTTTCTTCCTCTTCCTTCTCCTTCTTCTTTGTCAAATAGAGGATTGAGTTATTATCATTGATCCGTACAAAGTCCCTCTCATTCATTTTCTTTAATTCCCACTCCCCATTTCTATTCCCCGTCTTCCCATGTGCAACCTTCCTAACACGTTTGATACGCATCTTTTTGTTTATATGTATTTTTAGAAAATGTTTATTGTTTTGTGTGCAAAAAAAATTAATAAAAAAAGAAAAAAATGAAACAAATTTTAATAAAAAAAGAAAAAAATGAAACAAAATGACATTGAACTTCTCAATAGCAACACTGGATTCTACAAACTAATGGAAAAATAAATACAAAATTGGGGGTAAAAGGTTTTTCAGCTTGGAATTTTATACTGCGTCAGGCTCTCAAACAAAAATAAAGGTTGTCTAAGACATTTTTCAGACATAATAATTATTGTTATTAATAATAAAAGTTTATAATCCATATAAAGAAGTTAGTAGAGAATGTATTCCCCCAAAAAATGATGAAGAATGAAGAGCAAGACAATGAATCTAGGAAATAATGATCCGATATAGGAGCACAGACAAAGGGAATTTCAGAAAGAGATGTGCAGCTAGCCTGCAGAGTAACCAGCTCAGATGAAAAAAGGAGGATGGAGGGCTCTGGGTGGGAGCTGCTCCCATCCCTTTCTACCTCTTTCTCACCAAGTTTGGTGAGTTTTCATTAGGATCTTTTTGGGACCCTCGAGCAACTTTCAAGAACCTTGCATATCAGAGAAAAAAGGGGTTGGAGTTTCCAATCCTTTCATTCTGAGAAGACCTCTAGGTTCTTCATATAAACAGTTCCACTCCTTCCCCAGAAACTTTCTACCTCCACAAATAAATACTATAGAGCAAGAATAAAATGTGGTTTTGCCTCACTAGAGACCCTAATTTAAAAAATGTGAGAAACATCACCATATTCTTTTGGAAGATTGCCCTCAAGACCTCCCATTTTTCTTTGCTCTCCAAGTCTACATCCCCCCAGCTACCTTCTGGGGACCAAGGTAGTTCTTCTTGGTCTGGAAAATTTGCGTGCTTAAAAAGAACTGGACACAAATAATGGAATGGTCTTTTACCCACTGGAAATAAATAATCTGCTGTCCAAATTTATAAGCCAACCATATGCAAGTTCACAAGGCAATTTCTCAAGTCCTAATCACTAGAGGGCTCAGAGACTGAGGCCCATACATTGCATAGGAACCACACCAAGGTACAGCCATCCCATGAAGCCCAGGTGCACACCAGATTTGTTATACTAATAGTTCCAGGTTTACAGTGGTGAAGTTCTAATCCAGAGTTGAGAAATTCCCACCTGCCTTTACTTGGGAATCCTAATTATTTTAGAAGAAACTGAACAGTAGACAAAGAACTGTCGAAGAAACCCAAAGCAGGTTATTGCAGTCTGTATGGACGGATACACCTTTACAAGAACCGCACTGTGTCCTGCAAATCATTGGTCCTAGAAATGGGGGATTCTGGGGAAAAGGGGAAACTACTACAAGAATGAAAATGACTGGCTATGGGGGACGCTATCTATAAAATTATTCCAAGACTCACCCACTCATTGCCCCAATCCATTTCTTATATTACTCTAAGGTAAAGAATTTCTTACCACAAATGTTTGTCCTTAAGGCTGTGGCAGGTCATTCTGTTTCCTCGGCCAAAAGAATGTACAATACTCTCTGCCTGCTCCAAGAACAAAAGCCTTCTTGCTCTTAACATGAAAAAAAGTTTCAAAGCCAATCTGATGTCAGCAACTGAAAGTGTAGAGAAGCCTTGACTTGAAGTAGAACCCAGAAACAAAATTATAAATCATACACTGTATCACAGTAGAGGAAAGAGACCTAATTTTTTTTTTTATTTACAAGGACAAATCTGGAGAAACAGAACGCCCACTCAAGAGTTAGCCCGACAGTTTGAAAACAAAATACTTTTGCACAAAATGCAGAAGAAGCTGGGCATATCTTTTTTTGTATATGACAAATAAAAATTGTATGGTGTACAATATGATTTCTGATGTATGTATACATCCTGAAATGGCTAAATCAAGCTAATTAATACTTTCTTTACCTCACATATGTATCCTTTCTGTGGTGGGAACATGTAAAATCTACTCTCTTAGCAGTTTTCAAGTACACAACATATTGTTATTAACTATAGTTATCATGATGTACAACAGGTCTCTTGGCAGGGTGCAGCGGCTCATGCCTGTAATCCTAGCACTTTGCGGGGCCGAGGTGGGTGGATCACTTGAGGTCAGGAGTTCGAGACAAGCCTGGCCAACATGGTGAAACCTCATCTCTACTAAAAATACAAAAATTAGCTGGGTGTGGTGGCAGACACCTGTAATCCCACCTACTCAGGAGGCTGAGGCAGGAGAATCGCTTGAACCCAAGAGGCAGAGGTTGCAGTGAGCTGAGATCACACCACTGCACTCCAGCCTGGGCAATAAAGTAAGACTCCAATATATACAAATAAAAATATGAAAAGAATTTTAAAAATTAAAAAATAGATCTCTTGAACTTTGTCCTCCTGTCTACGTGTAATGATGTATCCTTTGACCAACATCTCCCAAAACCCTGCCCCATCCTCTGGAAACCACCATTCTACTTTCTGCTTCTATGAGTTTGACTTTTTTAGATTCCCCATCTAAAACAGAGATCATGCAGTATTTTTCTTTCTGTGTCTGGATTATTTCACTTAGCATAATGTCCTCTAGGTTCATCCGTACTGTCACAAATGACAGAATTTCATTCTTTTTTAAAGGCTGAATAGCATTCGTGTGTGTGTGTATATATATATATATGTATATATATATAATATTTTCTTGAGGTTGCTTCCATATCTTGGCTATTGTGAATAGTGCTGCAATGAACACAGGAGTGTAGATATCTCTTTGACAGACTGATTTCATTTTCTTTGGATATATACCCAAGAGTGGCATTGCTGGATCATATGGTAATTGATCATATGACCATAAATGCCTGGATTTTTTCTGGGCCAGAACATTCATACTGTTTTCCATAGTGGCTGTGCTAATTTACATTCCCACCAACAAGGGCTCCCTTTTCTCCACATCCTCACAAGCACTTGTTATCTTATGTTTTTGATAATTGCTACCCTAACAGGTGCAAAATGTTATCTAAATGTGGTTTTAATTTGCATTTTTGTGATGATAAGTGATGTTGAACATTTTGTCGTATACTGGTTGGCCATTTGTATGTCTTTAAGAAATGTCTACTCAGGTTCTTTGACCATTTTTAATTGGGTTATTTACTACTTCTTTTTGCTAATGAGTTGAGTTCTTTATATAACTTGGGTATTAACCACTTACCAGATGTATGGTCTGTAAGTATTTTTCCCATTCCATAGGTGGTCTTTTGACTCAGTTGTTTCCTTTGATGTACAGAAAACTTTCTAGTTTAATGCTATCCCATTTGTCTATATTTCCTTTTGTTGTCTGTGCTTTTGGGGTCATATCCAAAAAATCTCTGCCTAGACTAATGTCAAGAAACTTTTCTTCTATGTTACTTATTTATTTTGAATTGACACATAGCAAATATATATATATACACATATATATTTATGGAGTGCAGTGTGATGTTTTAATACGTGTATACATTGTATAATGATGAAATCAGGGTAATTAGCATATCCATGACCTCATATATTTGTCATATCTTTGTGGTAAGAACATTCAGTTTGAGGTCTTACCTTTAAGTCTTTAATCCATTTTGAGTTGATTTTTGCACATGGTGTGAGATGTGTCTAATTTCATTCTTTTGCATGTGTATATCCAGTTTTCCCAACACCATTTATTGATGAGGCTGTCTTTTCTCCATTGTGTGTTTTTGGCAACTTTTTTGAAGATCAGTTGACCATAAATGCCTGGATTTATTTCTGGGCCAGAAGATCTTTAAGGTATGTCCTAACCTTAATATATGTAGATAAAGGTAAATATATATATATATATATATATATATATATATATATATCTCCAGAAAAGCTTATTAAAATACTATCACCCTTACTTGGTTCTTTTTTGTATGTTATCTATATCATTGAAAATGGACATGCATTTAATTTATAACAAGAAAATATAACACACATTTTTAAAAGATACCAAAAATAGAAGTGATCCTTTTAAAACTTAAGTGAGATTATGTCACTCCTCTGTTCATAATATTCCAGACTTCTACTGGAATTCAGAATCAAATCTAATGTCCTTATCATAGCCTACACAGCTCTACATGCTCTCATCCTTCCATACCTAATTTCAACTCCTACCAATCTCCCTCCATTTTGGTCACAGTGACTTCCTGGCAGTACCTCCAATATGCCATGAAAGCTCCTATCTCGGGGTCTGGGCATTTGCTGTTCACATGGCCTGGATTCCCCTTCATCCATATATATGAATGGCTCCCTCTCTCACTTAATTCAGTTCTCTGCTCAAATGTCACCTTGTCAGAGAGAACTTTTTTTACTACCATATCTAAAGTAGCACCTACTATCATTCTCGGAATATTTGCTTTGACTGCATAAACACTAAAACTTTCTGTGCAATATAAAAGATACATTCTTAATGATTGACACAGAGAAAAATACTTGTGAAATACATGACAAAATGCACATATTCTAATATACAGAATTATAATGAGTAAAAAAGGAAAAAAGATGAGCAACTTAATAGGACAATGGGTAAAGGAAGTGTAATTGACAAAAGAAGAAATATAAACACCCACATATACATGGAAAATCTATTTGAACTCACAGATAAGCAAAGAAAAGCTAATATTACCAAGAGTAAACACTATTTTTCCTTTAATCCAAGAGTTGGCAAATTTTTTTTCTGTAAACAGCTAAGATAATAGAAATGTCCCCCTTTGTGGGCCACATATAGTCTTGGTCAGACATTCTTCATTATCTTTTTTTCCCTACAGCCCTAAAGATGCTGACTGGGTTGCTGACCCCAGATCTATGAGGAGTGATTAAAGATGGAGAGCACTTAATGCTGCAAACGGGGAGGGTAAACTGGCTCACTGTTGTTGGGGGCACAGATTGATATAGCTTTTCTAAAAGACAGTTTGTCATGTACACATCTTTTGCCCTAGGAATTCCAAATTTTTGATTTTACACCAAGAAGCTAATCTGGCAGGAATGGAAATATTT
Source organism: Nomascus leucogenys (assembly GCF_006542625.1). Taxonomy (NCBI): domain Eukaryota; kingdom Metazoa; phylum Chordata; class Mammalia; order Primates; family Hylobatidae; genus Nomascus; species Nomascus leucogenys. The sequence continues at coordinate 125,249,990 of NC_044406.1, forward strand.
TTGTACAGAATGCATTGCCATGTTATTCATAATAGCAGGCAGGAGGAGGAGAAGAAATTTATATAATAAACTAGGAAATAGTTAAACCATGTGCATGAAATAAATGAAATGCCACACAGCTATTTAAAACAGTCATATATATATGAATTAATTTATATAGAACAATCATATGACTTTTTATGGTTTAAAATTATAGTGCGTATAACATAGTTCAATATATACAAAATTATATATGTATATATGTTGTGTATATGTGTATATATACATATACATATTCAAAAAAATATGGTTACCTCAGGGGGGTTGCAATACTAAGTGACTTTTATGTTTATATTATTAGGTATTGCTTGATTTTGAGCAAGTATCATCAGTATAATCAGAAAAAAATAAAATTCTTATTGAATTTAGCAAAACCTCAGGTCAATTAAAACGGACTTTTGCCTGAAGTGCAACAGTTTTCTAAACTTATTCTTACAATATAATAATGCAAGATAGTTTTCACAATTTGAACAAATAGTTTTTATGCATTTTGTTTGCTTTCTGGTTTGTTTCTTGTACCAAAAGGACAGAGTTACACATTAACTTGTCTTAAAAATATTCTTTTGGGAATTCTATGATTTATGCATTTTAATCTCCGCCACCTCTTTTCTCCAACTCTCTGTGAACACTCATTGGCATCATACTGGTGTTATATTCCCAACCCAGGGCACAGAGAGTGGAGGTACAAGAAAATCACCCCACTGACCACTGTACAAGAGAAGCTAGGGAGTGGAAGAGTTGAGAGGAGAGGGATAATGAAAGGCATCCGAGAAAGTGTTCACTCAGAAAACGCACAGGGAACTTGTGTTCCCACATCGCTGTCTTTAATTTGCAGCCAAGCAATATTCACTCTATCATGGAAGCTTCCCATGTTTGAAAATGAAGTTGTAAGTGAACAGAGGCATCACAGCCCTGGTGTTAGGCATAGCACTTCACTTGTACGATGTTTCACACAAAAGCACAGCTGTTATGGATCCACAGTGCAGATTTCAGTATCAACCAAAAAGAGTTCGCTAACAAAGTTACAACAGGACTTCAGATTAAAGCTGGTACATAGGAAACGGGAGTACAGTACTAAACTGTTCAAACTTGCTACACTTTTATTCATAAAGGTTTTATTTTTTGTCACTTTTTGTAAAACATGCTCATTGTGGAAGACTTGCAAACTATGAAAAAGCATAAAGAAACAGAAAAGCAAACCCTAGCCTTAATTGCATCACTCAGTGGCAACCACAGTTAACATTATGGCTTTTTTTTTTTCAGTCATTTTGAGATCATACTGTTTATTATTTTGAATACGTATTTTTTACTAAGCATGAAAGCATACTCATTTCCCACTGACAATAGCTTTTCAATAGTGTGAAGAAAAACATGTCTAGGCTTTCAATATCAAACTAGTGCTGAAATAAGGTTAACAGATTACAATTGCAGAATTTGTTCTTTCATACCTCTATTGTTAAAAATTCCAAATATGAGAGGACTTCAAAAAGTTTGTGGAAAATAAAATTTAAAGATAAAAATTAAAATATAAACTTTATTTCTTAAATAAGATCCATAAAGATGAAGATACTTTGGTAAATGATGATACCAGCCATTTAGGAAAGAGATGTCAATTTAGTCTTTTTGACATTATTAACAGAAGAAAAACAGATGCCCTTTATAGATTTTTAAGATTAGGAAACAAACAAAAAAAGAGTCAGAAGCAGCCAAATCAGGACTGTGAGGTGGATACCTAATGATTTCCCATTAAAACTCTCACAAAATTGCCCTTATTTGATGAGAGGAATGAGCAAGAGCATTGTCATGATGGAGAAGGACTCTCTGGTGAAGTTTTCTTGGGCATTTTTTCTGCTAAAGCTGTGCCTAAAGATGTGCTAAAGATGTTTTCGTTCTTTGGCCCTCCAGAAAGTCAGCAAGCAAAATGCCTTGAGTATCTCCAAAAAACTGTTGCCATGACTTTTGCTCTTGACTGGTCCACTTTTGCTTTGACTGGACCACTTCCACCACTTGGTAGCCATTGCTTTGATTGTGCTTTGTCTTCAAGATTGTACTGGTAAAGCCATGTTCATCTCCTGTTACAGCTGTCAGGATCTTGATCCCATTTGTTTGAATTGCCATTGAACACTCTGCTGCAGCTGATCTGCGTGCAATGGTTTTGGCGCCCGAGTGGAAAATTTGCCCAACTTTAATTTTTCACTCAGAATTTTGTAAGCTGAATCAATTGGGGTATCTATGGTGTTGGCTATTGTTTCTTCTGGGAATTGTTGGCCCTCTTCAATAAAAGTGCAAATAAATTTTTTTCCTTGCAAATTGATGTAGACAGCCTGCCACTGTGGGCTTCATCTTCAACATGCCTTGTCCCTTCTTAAAACTAGTTACTCATTTATAAGCTGCTGATTTCCTTTTTTTTTTTTTTTTTGAGATGGAGTCTCACGCTGTCACCCAGGCTGGAGTGCAGTGGCGCGATCTTGGCTCACTGCAACCTCCACCTCCCAGGTTCAAGCGATTCTGCTGCTTCAGTCTCCTAAGTAGCTGGGATTACAGGCATGCACCACCATGCCCGGCTAAGTTTTGTATTTTTAGTAGAGATGGAGTTTCACCACATTGGCCAGGCTGGTCTCGAATTCCTGACCTCTGGTGATCCACCCACCTTGGCCTCCCAAAGTGCTGGGATTACAGGTGTGAACCACTGCACCTGGCCCAAAACACTGACATCTAAACACTGGACTAGACAGTGATTTCAATCATATGGTCAGAAGATTTTTCATCATCAAAAGTAGAATCTTTGGGGGAAAATATTCAATGTGCCATCGGCGAACACTATGTTACATACACCTTTTCATGACACATCAGTGATTGACATGAAAGTTAAAATTGCTATCCAAATTTTACACACGTCAACTTTAAGGCATGGGAAAAAAAAAACAAGATAAAAATTTGTCATCCCTTTTAAGTTCCAAAATTATCCAATAGAACAGATAATTTAAACGTCAGGAAAAGGCTTTTTTCAAGCTTCCAGAAATATTGGCAAATTGCATAAATAAGCTTTGCCTAATATTTTTGTCATTTATGATGTATTCTTACTTTATTTAAAAAAAAACACTCTGAAGTCTTCATATCAGCTTCACCTATTAAATAATGGTACCATTCAATTAAAATGCAAAGCAAATTTATACTTAGATTTCAGTAGTACATGTTCATCTTTAAAGGTTATTATTTGTTTTAAATAGCAGAGCCATCTGTCCTATGATAGCTCACGTGAGCCTAATTATTGGAGAAGTCTAAGAATTTCTCCTGCAAATATGCATGGTGCTGAACTGTACTGAAAACATATTTGACTCTGATACTTCTATCTTAAGAGGAAATTACACTCTCAAGTTGATTCTTTATATGAATTTAGTATTGAACTCAATATTACATTCACTATTTTTCAGTAGCATAAATCACTAATGTCTGCCACCTTCTACGTTAGCTATCATCTATTATATATTCAAAAAGCAGTTATTACTTCTAGAATTTCCTCATTCATGATTGCTGACTTGTGATTGTAATGATTATATTTTTAGTTCTTTCCCGTAGACAATTTTCAGTATAGAGTTGTGTAATTTATTGCAGTCAAACGAAGTTATTTATTTGGAATTGATGACTTGAATCAAATCTTAAAAGGCATGTATATAAAATTAGCAGATGCTACAGACTTTGGAGGTAGCATTATTACCAGAGATTATAGAACCAAGATTTTAAATATCTCAGCAGATTGGGATATTTAGGTTAAAGTCCAGCGTAGCAAGGTCTCCACTTGGACCTAAAATTGTTCTTTCTCCAGAATCCATCCATAAGTGAGTATGTCTAGAAGATCTGAAAGATGACTTGGCAGCAGGTCCAGATCCAGAGAAAGGGACTGAGTTGCCTCATAGGAAGGAAGTCACTTACGGAATATGTCAAGGCCCACAGACAGTAATTAGGCTAATTATTAGAAGGAGAAATATTCTTAGTATAGTAGGTTCATTTGTTCATTCATTCAACAAATATTGAGGTCATACTATTTTCAAGACACTATACTAGCCACTGAGGGATATACGGGGAGCAAAAGCAGACAAGGTCCCTGTACTTAAGGAGCTCACAAGTATAATTGGAGGAAATATGTAAGATAATAAAGTATGATGTTATTAATCAAATTTATATAGGGTCTATGTTGTGCCATGTACTGCTCTAAGCATTTTACATGTAGTTGACCAACACAACCACCATATGATGTAGGTACTGATAATATCTCCAATCTACAGATGATGAGCCTGACACACAGATATGTTAAGTGACTTGCTCAAGGTCACCCTACTTGTAAGTGGCAGAGTCCACATGCTTACCTCCCATGCCATACTGCTTTGGGATGATAACGGTACAGGTACAGAGTGACAGATTGTGACTCTCACAACTTTTTCTCAGGTGATTTAGTGCCACTAGTTGTTCAGCACTTATTAACTCAACAAACATTTCCTTAGGGTCCCACTGTGTGGCTGCCACTGCACTAGGCAATAAGGATCTACCGATGAACAAGACTGATTTATTCACTGCCTTCAGTGGAGCCTGCAGGCCAGCAGAGAAGGAAGATACTGAACAAGTGACATGAAAAGGGAAGCACAGAGAGTAATGGAAGCAGATAACCTGGGACTCCGGCCCAATTTCAGGAGGCGTATGTCTCCATCACTCAGGTTGTCCTTTGCCTCAGGCCCACGGGGGAGCAGACCCCATGGGACCTCCTCCTGTTAGACAAACATGGCACTATAGGTTATCTGTGTGAGATGGAGGGAACACAAGGGAAATTGTCTAGGGATCACAAAACAGATGGAGACAGGGATTCCCCCCATGACACCTACATCTGGAAAGATAGCATCAATCGCATGGTGGTATCCATGGTGAAAGGTGGTATTAGTGTAATCAGGCAGCCATGGAACACCTTCACAGCAGCTTTGTGGCCACAGATACCTCACTGTGGGAGGCAGAGAAGAAACAGAAGAGACCTTCAGATGCCATATGGAGAGAGCTGTCTCCATGAGCTCTTACGAGAACCTGCAAAAGAGATGACTTTGGTGGGGGACTAAGGGTCCCACAGTAGCAGGTTAAGCACAAAATCAGCAAAACATCATACTCCTATTATTGCGATGCAATTTTTAAACCAGCTAGTGTGATCTGGGAAATGGAAATTAGAACAAAAAGGGTAAGTAAAAAGTTCTGCCTTCATGCTCCAAAAACCAATTATACAATTATAGGATGGGAAGCTGTAGTGGGTTGGTGGTCCTCAAAAATATACGTCCTTGCCCTAATCCCTGGGGCCTGTGAATGTGATCTTATTTGGCAAAAGGCTCTTTACAGATGTAATTAAATTCAGGATATCAAGATGAGGTTATCCTGGAGGGTCCTAAATTAAATGGCAAGAATCCTTGTAAGATACACACAAAAGAGAGACAAAGGGAGGAGAGGAGAAGGCCATGTGGAGATGGACAGACAGAGGAATTATACAGCCATAAGCCAAGGACTTAGAACCACCAAAAACTGGCAGAAGCAAAGAAGGACTCTTATGGAACCTTCAGTGAGTGTGTGGCCCTGCTGACACCTTCTTTTTAGAGTTCTTGGTTCCAGAACTGCGAAAGAGAATAAATTTCTATTATTTTCAGCCACAAAGTCTGTAGTAATTTGTTACATCCGCCCAGGGACAGTAATATAGGGACCCATGGCTTGGCAACAATTTACGTAAAAAATATCTGGGCAAACAGCATGAAGTGACTGATAAAGAAAGCAAATGCAGGGCCAGGCGTAGTGGCTCACACCTGTAATCCCAACACTTTGGGAGACCAAGGCGGGAGGATCACTTGAGGCCAGGAGTTCCAGACCAGCCTGGCAAACATGGCAAAACCTAGTCTCTACAAAAAATATAAAAATTAGCTGGGAGTGGTGCTGCACACCTGTAATCCCAGCTACTTGGGAGGCTGAGGCAGGAGAACTGCTTGGGCCCCAGAGGTGGAGGTTGCAGTGAGCCAAGATTGCACCACTGTACCACTCCAGCCTGGGTGACAGAGCAAGACCCTGTCTCAAAACAACAACAAAAAGAAAGCAAATGCAGTCTTTGGCTGCCACAAGAGAAACAGAGTTAATAGACTGAGGAAGCTAATCATTTTGCCACGTAGCTGCAATATTGCACTCTGCTCTATAAGTGCCACCTTTTAAGAGAGACATTGATGAATGGCAGCCTAGCCAGAGACAGGTGACTGGAACCGTGTTGGTTCTGGAGAGCTTGCCATACAAAGGATGAGTTGGTAGCATTGGAGATGGGGATCTTGGAATAGAAATCAATGAACATGAGGGTAACCTTGGAATATGTGAAAAGCTATCTTGTCAAAGAGGAAGTAATCTTGTTTTGTGTTGCTCCAGGAGGCAAAATTGAGTTTACCAAGTGGAAAGTAAAACGGAAGAAAAAACTAATGACTGTTGATTATAGAAATTCAAAACACTGGAAGTATTTGAAACGGGGAAAAGTGCTATTTCCTAATTCCAGAGACAGGACATCCGGTCCTGCCTCTGTAGTTAATTGGTTGTGTGACTCTGGACATACCATCTCCCCTTCTTTGGACCTGTTTTCTTCTATGTAAAATTATGGGGTTAGGTTGGATGCTTTGGGAAAGCATTTTTTTTTCCATTGGGCTGTTTCCTATTTTATGGTTTAATAAAACTGTTAAGATGTTTTACAATTTCTGAGTGCCTAGTATATGCTAAAGCTAAAATCTGGGCTAGGTGTTTTGTTTTGTTTTTTTGAGACGGAGTTTCGCTCTTGTCGCCCAGGCTGCAGTGCAGTGGCACAATCTCAGCTCACTGCAACCTCTGCCTCCCGGGTTCAAGCGATTCTCCTGCCTCAGCCTCCCAAGTAGCTGGGATTACAGGCGCCCGCCACCACGTCCGGCTAATTTTTGTATATTTAGTAGAGACAGCATTTCACCATGTTGGCCAGGCTGGCTTCAAACTCCTGACCTCAGGTGATCTGCCTGCCTCAGCCTCCCAAAGTGCTGGGATTACAGGTGTGAGCCGCTGCACCTGGTCTGTGCTAGGTGTGTTAACATGCATGATCTCATATAACTCTCTCCACACTACAGGGTAGGTATGTTCCCCCATGATGAATTGTTCTTTGTGTCAACTAGACTGGATTAAGGGATACTCAGGTAACTAGCAAAGCATTATTTCTGGGTATATCTGTGAGGGTGCTTACAGGAGAGATTGGCATTAGAACCAGTGTACCTAAGTAAGGAAGATCTACCCTTACCCATTGTGCGTGGGCATCAGCCAATCTGCTCAGGGTGCAGAACAAAAAGGCAGAAGAAAGGAGAATTCACTCTCTTTCTTCTGGAGCTGGAACACCCTTCACCTGCTGCCCTTGGACATCAGAACTCCAGGTTTTCTGGTCTTTGGACTCTAAGACTAGCACCAATGGCTCACCAGGTTTTTAGGCCTATGGCTTCAGACTGAGAGTCATACCATTGGCTTCCCTGGTTCTGAGGCCTTTGGATTTGGACTGCACCATTCTACTTGGCTTTCCTCGTTCTCCTGCTTGTAGATGGCCTGTCGTGGGACTTCTCAGCCTCCATAATCACAAGAGCCAATTTCCCTGTGAATCTCCTCTCCATGCCTCTCTCTCTCTCTCTCTGTCGGTTCTGTCTCTCTGGAGAAACCTAATATGCACCCATTTTACAGATTAGAGCACTGAGATTGAGAGAGATTGTGACTTGCCCAAAGTCATATAACTTATTCATGGGTGAGTTAAAAATTGAACTCAGATCCCCCTGATTCTAGTATTCTTTCCACCATATCATACTGTCTCCCCTACACAATAGTGACCCTTTGTCACACCTGAATTTAGCAAATTATACAATTCATTGTCAAAGTACTCCTCAGAAATCATTTACCAGGCAATATTAACTATCTCAAACACCCCAAAGAATCAGAACATTTCTGAGCAGACAAAATGGTTGGTGCCAAAGCCTATGCATTAAAGCCCATAAACTTCATTCAGAAAAATTCTTAGGGCCGCCTCACCCAGAGCCTATCCCTCACCATTTTGTATATAGTGTCTGTTCTTCCCGAAGAGAAAGGCAAGCTGGAGGGCTGGTCTGCAGCATCCTGGGAGCCTGAGACAGCCTGGGTTGTTAGGCTGTGGAGCATGGAGGCAAAGGCAAAAAGATTAGCAGTGTCCCATGGAGTCTCCACAAAAGGGGAAGATAAACGGCAACGTCAATGAGTCTAGCTCTTTGGAATTCCATGCATGAGAGGCTCAACACAGGAAGCAGGTCAGAGAGGTCTAGAGGAATATCTTGAACCCGTGACTACCCAGCCAGCTGCAGAGGTTTTTATTTACATGGTTCCGGGGACTCTGGGGTGGGAAGAAGAGGGCACTACCCTGAGAGTGCAGTACAGTCCAAAAGTATACACTAGGTTCTGATATACTACTCTGGATTTTTAGTCAGTTACATGCTATAATTTTAAAAAATCTGTGGGCCGGGCGCAGTTGCTCACGCCTGTAATCCCAGCACTTTGGAAGGCCGAGGCGGGCGGATCACGAGGTCAGGAGATCGAGACCATCCTGACTAACACGACGAAACCCCGTCTCTACTAAAAAATACAAAAAAAATTAGCCAGGTGTGGTGGCAGGCACCTGTAGTCCCAGCTACTCGGGAGGCTGAGGCAGGAGAATGGTGTGAACCCAGGAGGCGGAGCTTGCAGTGAGCTGAGATGGCGCCACTGCACTCCAGCCTGGGCTACAGAGCGAGACTCTGGCTCAAAAAAAAAAAAAAAAAATCTGTGGGGGAAGTCAAGAGGAAGAAGGTAGACATGGACCAATAGGCATAACAAAAATTAAATACTGACAATGAGAGCAAGGGAGCTGACAGGAAGACTATAGAAAGAAATACGATATCCTCCTAAAGCTAAGCAGTGTGAAGACCCAGAAAGGCTGGCACTACTGTACTTATTGCCGGGTCCTTTAGTGGATATCCATAATGATGAGTCAGCGTTATTGAGAAGGTGAGGTGGTATTCTGTGTCTTCCGCATATGAAGGCAGAGATGAGTGCAACATATTATAAAAAGACTTCCACCCACGATGACCTGAAGAAAAAAATTTAAAGCCCCAAAGAATAATTGCAGTTGTCTAGCAAATGCAACGATGTATAAATTGACAGAGCAGAATGAAAGAGATAATGCTTTAAAAATAATATTAAAGGCAGCTGTTAAGGAAGAATGTAGTAAATGTGGGAGAAGGCACTCAATAAATACATTTAAAAAATTAAACTCAGTTTGGACCCTGCCTAGCTCCCATTCTGGAGAGGTATCTAAATAAATGAATGGCTGAGTGAATGTATGAATGAAAATTATCTGGCCTGAGGTCCCCCTTTCACTAGGGTTGTTCTATGGTTCTTGGAGCTAATGCAGTGTCAAGGTGTTGGAGATGGAGGACACCCGTCTTATCTTCAATCATCATCCACACACATTACCACTCAGGAGGTCCATTATCCCTATCTGCATCATGTGTTCCAGGGCCAGAAGCTGTGCTGTGTTCTTGCCATGTTGAGGCATGGTTTCTGCCAACGCTGGCTAGGATGCCATTTGCCTTGAAGCACTCCTCTATTGTCCTCTCTGTTCTTGTTTCCCTGAAGGTGCTGCTCAGCAGAACATTGGTCTGACCTGATCTTTGCACTAAAAGATCCTTTCTCATTTCTCCTCCCTGCAGCCTGGGGCATCCTGTTCTTCTAATTTGAGCAAAGTCTTCTGTAATCATGTAGTTCCAAGACACTCTATGCCCATGACACCCATTTTTCCCTCTCCTCTGAAAACCTACATTCTTAATGATCTGCCCATGGAACAGAAAAGCCAAGCAGCTCTGTAGGCAATCTTATGCTTTCCTGGTACCAAATATTAATACTTCTTCTAAAGTAATGAGCATGAGGCTGGCCATCTCCTTGAATATGGAGAACATAAGGGAGAAAATGCCCCATATATTAATTGTCATATCCCTCTCCCCTCTCAGTTCAAAGCCAGTCAAGAAATAAGACAGACATCAGAGATATAATTCGTGTATTCGACAAATATTTTTAAACATTATGCTCCCCCAGCATTGCTCTAGGCACTAAGAATACAGCAGCGCCTGAAGCAGACAAAATAGCAATCTATTATTTGCAAAGATGCATTTTAAAACTTGGCCTAGTCTGAGGCCAAAATGACTTCCCATTCCTTCCCCTCTGAATTTATCCATTTAATCACAGACTGAGTGGCTAGAAAACTAGAGCCACCTCCTCCACCCTGCCTATCTGATTCCTTGCCCACACTGAGCATTCTGCATGAAGGATTTGGGAATGGAGAAAGGAAGGCGATCAGCCTGCAAGCTGGCAGTTCTGAAAGAGGAAGGGCTCAAGTGGGGCTAAACCACACATGTGGAGTAACCCCCTTCTCCAGTCTTACCTGTCAGCTAATTGAGGAGTGGAGGGCAGAAACCTTCTTCCACATACTTCCTGCAGGAAGACAGTTTCTATTTCATGAGTGGAAGCAGAAGGATGAAAAGAAGGAAAGTCATTTCCTTTGCAATTAATATTGCAGCTTTTTATCCACAGCCTGGTGAATTATTCTTACATTTTGAACATAATGTAGATGAATTTCATTTATCTATGAAATGATATGCTAACTCCTTTATTTAGGTCTTTTTTAATGCTATGTCTTTATTACTAATTAAGAAGGCTGAATTATACAAGGACCTTCTATTTCCATTAATTCAAGCATCCATTAAAAATTATCATCAGTATTGCACTAAATATGTTACAGGAGTGACTTGTTTTTCCGCATTTTCTTCATATGGGATATATAAATGACATTTATAAAGGGGCTGAAATCTAGCCCCTTAAAGTTTCACCTTTATGTTTATACACACTCTTAAGAGTATAAATCCGAACCTGACTCCTTAAATCCTTGATGTGCTAGTCCCCGGCCTCTTTACCCTCAGATACATTCCTTGTACTTCTTTGTTCTGTTTTGTATTGTTTCTCAGGTCCTCAAGTTAGCTGGGTCTAGCTAATGGAAGGCAGACTGGAGGCTTGGGGACAGAAGCCAGGGTATTTCTGCCTCAGGCTGCATCTCCAATAGTGGCCATGGCTCTGCTGTGGCCCCAGCCGCTCCTGATAGGCCCACAGTGATTCCAAAGTCTGCCAAATGACCAGGCCATTGGCTCCAGAAGTCCATTTCCTCCTATTGCCCCCACAACCTAAGGATGGTTCTGGCCTCTGCCTCTTTCTAATCTCTGGGCCGTTTCACAGAATCCCCAATGGGCTGTTCAGCTATACTATCTGTGTAATCAATTCCTTATATTAATTTCATTATTAAAATTAAAGAAGTGTTCTTGTATTCTCACTCCAAGGGTGGGAAGCAGGGGTAGTAAGCTAAAACTTGCCTTGGAAAATACCTGAATAAGTACTGGTGCTGAGGCCCAGTTCAGCAGCTTCAGATTAGATGAAAGGGGGAAAAGGAAAACAGGCCTGGGCCATTCTCAGGCCACTCAACCCTATGAGCAATGACATGACTCTATCAATAGTTTTATCTATGGTTGTATCTGACTGCATCTGATGGACCCACACAAAAATGACTGCAGTAACACTTGCCTTTTGATCATTCCAGAATCCAACAGGGAATGCTTTAAGAGTCCTAGACAAACTGCAAAGTGTAGTATAGCAGGAAACACATGGGTCATACCTGAGTTCAGTCCTGGGAGACAAGCAAGATAATTAACTTATCTGAGCCTCAGTTAATATGTTAAGTATCTGGAGTTTAATGATCTCTACATAGGACTATTGTGAAAATTAAATAAGGTACACACAAAAGCATTCCATAAAGTGGTATGCAGATGTTAGCTAATTAGTCTTCTGTATCAGCTTAATTTAATGTTTTCCCATTAATATTTTTAAGCTTCACTGTTTTAGCTTTCTTAAAATTGTGAAATCATTTCAAAGTTGTAAAAATAGTGCAAAGAATTTTCATATACCCCCACTTGGATTCCCCAAAATATATCATAATCACAGCATAATTTCAAATTATCAGAAAACATTGATATATTGCCTATATAATGTTATATAGCCTAGATACTGTAGTCAAATTTCACTAATTATCCCACTAATGTTCAATTTCTGGTCCAAGATCATATGCCACGGTTAGTTTTCACAATAAAGTTTTAGTTGTTTTCTTTATCTGGGAGAGTTACTCGGTCTTGCTCTTTCATGATCTTTGTAATTTTGAAGCCAGTTATTGTGCAGAATATCCTTCAATTTAAGTTTGTCTGTTTTCTCAAGTTTAATACTAACATTTTGATGATTTGTTTATTCATGCCATCAGGGGTGATATAAAAATGGAAATACAGTGTCCTAGTTAAGTTCACAGACTCTAATCGGAATACCTGGATTCAAACTCTGGCCCCACCAGACAGTGTAACCTTGAGTATTTTTGGGACTCAGTATCCTCATCTGTCAGATGAAGAAACGTCAGTACCTATCTCCTAGGGTTACTGGAATTACTAAAGGAATGAATATGTGGAAAGTGGTTAGAACAGTTCCTGGCACATATTAAGTGCTGTGCAAGTGTTAGCTAATGTGAGGAGTTGGGTTTTGGCAACTGCTGAAGAAACCAAAGCAGCAGCAGGTATTTTAGTTATGTACATCCTTTGCTCAATCCTGCCCAAAGAGCCAAGGCCAAAGACTCACTGGCAGCAGGAATTCTGGCCCACCTTGAGTGCACTGTTTCTCTCAGCCACAGGCCTGAGCACTTACTCCCAAAGCCCATGAGATGAGGACTTGCTTCATCCACGCTGCAACATTTCTTTAGCACAATAGTCTATGCACTAGGAACTGAGCCCATGTTTCCTCACCCATCAGTTGTTGGTAAAATTGTGTCAAATTAATTTTTTAAAAGTTGCAAAATAATTAAGCCCACTTTTTTTCCCTGACAACTATTCTCAGAACGCAGGGCTTCAGGCTTCATTAGTATGCATCCAGCACTTTGCCCATGGACACATTCACTGAATAACCATAGTGATAACCTCAGCCCTTAACCTCTGCCTGTGCTTCTTGTTGAAGGGGCCAAATCACTCGGACCCCCACAATATTCACTGTATTGGCCAACTGTGGGCAGACTAAGCAGTAAGGCGAAGAGGGAGCTCCCCATAAGGCTGGATGGGGGAAGGGAAGGAAGCTTGAACTGATTCCAATAAGCTAAAAATAACGTAAGACATCTGTGAAAATGTAAATGACAACTGTTCATTAAAAAATTAAGCAATAAAAAACTCTTAATATAAAAGTAACAATGCCTACATATGAATAGCAAGTGACATTTTACAAAGCAATTTTCATTCTTTACCTTATTTGCCCTGCCACACACCATCTTATAGGTGAGAAAGAAAAAGGATTCAGAGAGAAATGTGGCAAAGCTGATACTTTAATTCAGGTTTTCGCATATTTTCCAGTTAATGAAAAAGAAGAAAATACACACTAAATATAGATCAAAGACCAACAGGATTAAAAGACTACCAAAACATAGAGACTGAAATGTAGAAATGCAATGAAACCAGTTTCCGTAGAGCAACTCTGGTTTCTTGGCAGTCAAGGACAGTGAGGTTTTTCAAGAAAAGGGACTTTCACAAGGTCTTGGATGCAGGCTGAGCAATCTAAGAAGAGGTGGGGAAGTGGTGTGCACACACACACATCTTTGGACCAAGTTTCAAGCTACTGTAAAATCCCTTCATGTTTGACTGCTTAAGAATCAAATGAGTTCAATGGGTTGAAGACACAGACCACAAAGACCAAACATATGCTACCTTCAACGCATGGCTGGCATCAAGCACACTGCCAAGCACAAAGTAGACTTTCAATATGTATTTGCTGATTTGGCTGGACTTTTATCTATGCAGTAACAAGGTACAGTGTTATTAAAAACTCCTACAAATATCTTACCCTCCCCAAATTAGGTATTGCCATAAAATACCAGCTGAACTCATGTAGAAATGGTCAAACTTCTGTCAATTGTGCAGGTCAAGAAGAAATTAGAAACTTAGTTCCCATCGACAAATTGCTTCCATATTATTTTAATGTCAAGCTGAGACCTTTCCAAAAAAAAAGAGGCTGATATATCAATCATATCATACCAAAGTTTATTGATTACATCAAACAAAAATTTCTGTAATGGAAAAGGCAAGTTGCAGTCATAAAAGATGGCATTCACATTCATTTTAGAAAGCAACAACGTAGATGTAAAAAACTGCTTAAGTGAAAAATGTAATATTGCAGTCCCATTTTGCAAGCTGAAAAATGATTTTGTCAACACGCATAAAATCTGCACATTTATATACTGCATGTTATTAAAAAATTCTATCACTAAATTATTATGAATTTTGCAAAGTTAGGCTTACATTTATACTGTTGCTGGTGTATATGTAAGTAGATATGGAATGAATGTTTTCAGTTTAGTAGGTAACATCCTCAAACAATGGACAACAGTTGTGAAAATTACAAAGACATTTTGATAGCTCAAAATTATTCAAATTATAGGTAGATGATCTTATTATTACATTTTTTTCCCTTTCTCTGTCACAAATAGGGTGATTACATCGAGTGCTAGGAATACTGCATGGTCTATTTCAAGTTATTCGGTCTGCTAACCCCACACTAGCCATTTTTTAGCTCTTCAGTAAAATATCTTTTAAAAAGGAAAGCCAGGTCCCTCTCAAAGATCTAGGCCATGATATCATGTATCATTGCCATTCTGAATTTGAGCTGCAGTGTCACAATGTAATGTGTAGCTGAGACATAACTCTAAATCCCCCTTACTCCTTGTCTTTCCTTCTTTCTGGCTGGAAGGAATTTTACATGCAACCAGTTATTTTTCTACTAGATTATTCTGTTAACTCTCCAATGGTACTGCATTAAACAAGCCTCTCTACTGTGGCTCTCGTCTGTATTCACAGTTCCCATAGATTTTATGTAAAACAGCAATAATAATACAGCAACAACAACCATAAGAACAAGAAAACAAACACAAAATATCAAAAGCTTTCCTGGGTTAGACTTTTTTAGCTCTTTGGAATAAGCAAAGAATATAGAGACTTTTGTTTTCAGCAGCTTACCTCAAATACGGGCTACCAGAACACAGCACACTTAGGTAAGTTGTGAATGACATGTAACAAAATGCTCAAAAATAATACTGATATATGAGAGCAAATGAAATAATGAAAAAGGGTCTATAATGATGGAATGGCTTCTGATAACTGAAATTATGTTCTTTTCTAGAATTTAGAAAAAAATCATACCTAAACACTAACATAAAATATACATGGAAGAATCAAATGTGCCATATGGACTATATAAATATGATACAGATTAACTCCAATACTTTTCCAAATCAAGGTACAATATAAACACTAATAATAGTACAGGCATGCCAGAAAGACAAAAAAAAAAAAAAAAAAAAAAAAAAAAAACTAGCAGTCAAATAAATATGGTCATTTATATCCAAAAAAGTGTATGTTTAACATTGAATGAAGACATTTCACATTTATGTTTCAAGTGAACTAATTAGAAGGCTAAACCTTCCTTCTAGTTCAGTTAGTCAAGGACTTTACTAAAGTCAGTCTCATGGTTTAGGGTTAGACCATTTCCCTGTCCAAGTTAAGAGACAACATTCATCTTCAGAGTCATGGCTCTACAAGCTGAACCACCATTTTGGGGTGGATCCTTCCCCCTTTCCAAATTGGCCAAGTTTAAGAAAAAGCACTGCATATATGCATAAATGCAATCTCTTTCAAATAAAAACCGTCAAAAGTTTAAAATAAGCTATTTTTCTTCCTCTTCAAATTATAAAAGGCTGATATTCAAAATGACCTTTATTTTTATATAACTATGGTTTAAACCACCTTACTGCAGATCCCAGTAAAATCAACACTGGAAAAATCTGTTTATTTTCTAACTACTTTGAGGGGCTACTAAGTGATTGGAAATGTTTTATACTTTATTTTCAAGTCTCGTAGGCTTACACCCATAAGTGGGGTTTAATTCAGAAGAATAAAAAATAAACAATTTTTTTCTATTCCCACAAAAATACCCGTAAGTTAACACTTTCCACATAAGCGTTCAAGGTATTTTTTTAGCAAGAATATTCTACCAAGACATAAGTAGCACGTGGGTAAACAGAAGGGATTAACCAGTCTGTCTGATGCATTGATACTATTTAGTTATTCTGTATTTTCAAGTATTCCTTATGTACTTTGGAAAAAAAATTAAGATGATCATTTAGGAGGAATGAGAAATGTGATCCAAATAGTCTATTTCTTCTGCCAGGCAAAAAAAGTAGTATTAGCAAAATCTATCCATTCTCATTGCATAACTTCTACTTCATACTATTGTTATTTAAATCCATTCACAAAGTTCATGGGTTAAAAGAGCACCCATTTGAGTTATATTATTCTATCTAAAGCCAGAATTCTAAGTATTCTTGCTTTCAACTTTCATATAATTCTTAACTTACAGCTTTGGCCATAAAGGCTACTTACAATAATTGTAAATGCTTAAGAGAATCATTTGGTATTTTAATGAACATTTATTGTGAACTCTAGACATGAGAGTGGTTTAGTGTGTTGCATATCAAGTATCCTGAGATGATAACTTTTTGTAGTTGTTTCTTCATGCTTTCTTTTTTAGCTGTAACCACTGTCAGTATGCTTGTAGGACAATAACATAGGCAGTTCAAGATTCGGTTTCTGAAAAATGTAAAATATACAGATTTAAAAGGCTTATTTTAATAATGTGAAACCATCTGTTAAGCATTTTCAGAAATAAGTAGTAAATTTTGTTATGAGAGTAAAGCAACTGTCTTAACGAAGTGCCAAGTTTTATTCACATGCAGGGGAAAAAAAGAGTGACACTATAACCAGATTTTAATTCTTTCTTCATTTGTCAACTGAATAGATTCAGGCTTGCTTTTTGCTTTTGGATTGTTCCAGGGTTCTCCTAATACTTTCTACCTCTGGGATTATTTACCATAGCAGAGGTTTAGCTTGCTATGATCCCTTCTCCTCTAGGCTGGGAGGTCCTTGAAAACAGGAACATTTTATTTACCTTCTATCTCCAGCAGCTAGTATAGTGTCTGGCACACAGCAGATACTCAGGAAATGTTTGATGAATGATTAGATTGCTGTTTTTCTTGATGTGTTAATTTTGACAGAGGAAGTCTGAAGATATATTCAGCTTTGGAAGATTATTGTAAAAATATTCTTTCTTTTTACTAAAAGAACCACGTTTCCCCCCTACAATACGGAAGTTAATTTTCCTTTTGGTATCTATGAGTCGATTGATTCTTCTGTTTTTTCTTATGCTTCATCTTTCTGGAAGAGAAGCCATGGATATTTCCCTATCAAATCTGTAGATTCTTCTCTGTCCTCTAAATATCATCTAATGCTATGATCAGGATGGTGCATGACAGACAAACTGATCATTAAGTGCAAGTCAACTATGTTAAGAAATGGAAGTCGTATGTCAAAACAGGGAGCCTGATTCTCCACTCTAAAACTCAATCTTTTTGAACCTGAGTAGTGGAAGGTCTTACGTAGTATGCTATTTTCTTCCCATTCTGGGACACCTCCTTCGCCATGGTTGGACTAGAAGTTCATTAGAATACCTTCCATTTCTATTTATGTTCCACATTCTCCAGAACCACTAGTAGGTTTTCAGGTAGCTCTGCAGGGTCATGGTGACTCTAACCAAAATAAGGCTGCCATTCATACTGAGAATGTAACTTACATTGAGGAGTTAGGTAGTTTCCTTACCAACCAAGGAACAAACTAGATGCCTAAACTAGCTGCTAATTATTGTCTTTGGAGGAGAAATAATGCCACATGAAAATCTATTCCTGGAAGAAATAACTACATTAAAAATAAGACAATTGTTTTTTAAAAAATACTTCCTCAGTTCTATGTTAGACATTGTAGGAGATAAGGCCCTGGAGAGGCCAAAAGCAACAGCAGTGTCTTCTATCCAGCCCAGTCTTCCAAACCACAGACCAAGCTAAAGAGAGCAATCCAGGGGGATACAAAATTAGCCAGAAACAATACAGCTAAGATGCATCACACAGCTTAGAGCAAGGCAATCTGGGACAAAGGGGTCAAAGACCTTGAAGGTTACTTGTGAAGCAGATTCATTACTAAGGGAAAACATACGCAGGTAAGTTGTTCAAAAATGAGTAAAAAGATGCTAACTGTGACAAAATGAGTCTGCTTCTAAAATAACAGTGCAGATGCAGACTGTGATGAACTCCAGGAAGACAGAAGAACCAATGGATTCAATCCATTAATTTAACTTGTATTCTTTGCTAGAGGGTGGCAGAGTTGACAGCTGTTGAAAAAAATGGGCCTATGAGGTGGACTCGCAATTATTAGCTTCAAAGTGAACTAACCCACAATTTTATTCATGATGATCATTAATTTTTATGTGTGTATGAAAGATGGCCCTGCTCTAAGCTGTGTAGAGTTGTTTCCAAGCTGACAAGCTTAGAAGCCTTGTTCATGAATTACTCTAAATTCCTATGGATGGATAAAAGACCTCCAGAGGTCTGAGTTGTTAAAGGCCCCCACTGAAGGAAATACAGACTACACATAAAGGAGTCATTCTGAGTTCAAGGGTCCCTCCCACGGCATATCAATTCCTCCCAAATATTTTTGGGGGTAAATGAAACATTATAAAGTGAATTTAATCATTTTTGGAAACATTAATTATAAAGCATTTTGTATCATTAGGCAAGCATCCCCCTGAATGGCTATGAAATATTTTACCTCTGAAAGTTGAAACATTTAGCTTGAATAAAACTTGACATTAAAAAAGTTATGATTAGACTGGTTCATTAATATATATTTGGAGATCAGACATTTACAAGGACATAAGTGTATACAGTACCTGCAAACACACAGACATAGCACATGAAGGTACAAACACATTTAGTTATTTTCACATAATTCCCAAGAGAACATGCAATGCTAAATTGGCTTGATATTATACAGATGCAATTTTGGAATATTTATTTTTAGTTTTCCAAATGATCTCTATAAATCAAAGTTATATTTCCTGATCAATATTAACAAACATTTTCACATGGTGCCCTTGCCATGACAACTTGCCCCTTACAAATTAAATATGCTGTATCAACACTTGGCTCTGAAAAATGTTTAACATTTTATTTAGGGGGCTTAGCATATTTTAATGTTTAATATTTTAAATGCATATTTCCCCATATTCCAAGTAATGCATCTTTATATTTTTGCAAAGAATATTGTAAAGTTCACCACACCAACAGCAGAGAAAATTTAGAGAGTGATATTTTCATTTTTTCTTTATAATGCTGTTAATCCGTTTTTTTAAAGCCAGCCCATTTGTTTAACACTAGGTACCTGTTACAATACATTAGATTCGTCTGAGAATGTTCGTAAAAGAAGAGGTCTGACTGAAGGTCTGGCGGATAATGAGTCAGATGCCCTTCTACAGCTCAGATTTCTCTGTAATAGTGAGGCAAAGATACTTAAAGCATTTGAAAATTGGTTAACCTACCTGGTGATTATATATTTAAAAAAAGTTAAAGAAAAAATCATTTCCTATAGACTACTCCTCTGGCCAAAAGTACAAATGAATACACTATACAGTAAATGTATAACATTCAAATGAATACATTCAAAGGCCTAAGAAAGTCTCCAACTCGAATTGTTTTTGTGGTAGAAGTAAACAGACAACAGTAGTATGTAGCAAACTTGGGTTTTTGGAATGGCACTGGTAAGTAATATGGTAAGATGAGTCAATATGGTTTGATTAGTAAACCTTACCATCCTTTTGGTGAACACCTCTGAGAGTTGTGCCGGTGCCGTGAGTATTATCAAACAAAGAGAAATTTGTGCAAAACATTCCTGTCCTGGTGAACAGACTAGCTCTAACACGCCATGGCTACTGCATACCGTGGATCAATGAAGACTACAGACCTGTAGTCCAAGCTTTTAAAAATTACTTCCTCTCCAGTGTGACAATTTGGAAGGTGAACACATGATTAAAAGAAAATGACAAAATACTCTAAGCATCAATAGAAGATACAAAATGAGTCATGAGAAGTAATTTTTCATAAAGAATCAGAAAATGGTGTCAGGCAAATGAGAATGCAAGCAAGTTGGTACATTAAGAAAGGAAATCACCTTATTCACTCCAAGAGAAACTGTGATTGCTGGAAGTTTGAGAAAGCATGAAGATAGTAGATGTTCCTGAGGAAGGGAGGCGTTTCGTTACCTTGTTCACAATTGCACAAAAGGTGGAAAATTGCAGTAGAAAAAAGAGAAATGCAGAAACCAAAAAAAAAAAAAAAAGTAAATAATCTCTCAAATGTAAGACATTTAAAAAGAAACCTTGAGAATTCGAAGCCAAAATGATATGTTAGTTTCGAAGACATTATTTTCTGAAGTAAAAGCAGAGTCAGAGATAGGAACAGTCTATTATTACGTGCCAACTACTATTTCTCTACATATCAATTTGAAATTATTTTGTTAATGGGAAAATTGACTATTTTAAATAAAATAACTTTAAAATATGCTTCTCGTTAAAATAAGACTTATCTTTAATCATTAATTCACTATCCTACATTTGTTCAAAATCCATTGGTCAGAGTTATGTCCAGGGTCCATTGCCAATCACCAATCTATCTTGAAGTAATTATCTCCCCTATGCAACTGTACAGATACACTATGAAGGGACTGACTGCTCTTAAGCAGTTGTAGGATAAAAACCTAATCAAAAATAACAATGGGAAAACATTTGGTGATACCACATTTCAGTCTCATTTGCCTCTGACCAATGCTTAACTTCCTTTGTTACAACCTAATTTGACTGGTTTCCCTGTTTTTCCTACAGAGTCCTCTTTAGAAAGATAGGCTAAATTTTACATGGGTAAGGTATTATTTTTTTCCCCTTAAAACACCCAGAAAAGTAAAAATGGATAAAGTTTAACTAGCAAACCTAAGGTTATTTTTTTCCTTCTGATTCTGTGCCTGAAATTATAAGGTAATTTACAGACCTAGTTTCGGCATTGCCCAAGCAAAACAGAAGATGAGTGGTCAACAATGTAGATGACTTGAACAACTCTGCTAATAAAGATTACCCATATTGTCTACTTAGTGACTTAAAATGGGCTTAGAAAAAGAAACCAGCTACAGTAACATATGTATCCAGAAGATTCTAATAAACAATTAAACTTTCAAAGGTAAATAATTTATTCATGTTTTGACAACTACATTTTTTCTTGTTTTTACCTTAAATGAAGAAAGTTGGTGGAATGAAGAAAGTTGACAGACATATTGGTAGAATGCACATTACCAATTGATAAAGCTAGAGTATATTTAGATTCTGAGAAAAAGATTTTAATTGTTTCTATCTTCTATTTTATGGGCAAAAACCCTGCGACAAGATCAGCATGATACCAAGTTCCCCACCCCCGTGTTTAATGCACAAACCTATCTATTCAAGACTGCAACTGTAAGAACGTTTTGGTGTGCTCAAACACTTGTATCCAACCATCGGAGATAAAAGTATTTCTATGAAGCAGAAATATTAGGAGTTAATAGATTAGGTGTTAAAACTACTTTATAAAGGAAATGTACAGAAAGCAGGAGAAGGCATGGAAAGAGTAACTAAAGCAATAAAAAAATTGATATAGCTAGCAACTGGCAGTGGGGTGGGGTAAACAGGAGATAATGAGCTAAAACAGAATGAAATTTCCACATTCCTTTGCAGTCATCTAGAGAGCTTTGACACCAGCTCAATTAGCAGTATGTCAAAGAAGCCAATGGATAAAGGCCCATCTCAACAGCCACGACATTAGGATTAAACTTTATTTTTGTCTAATCCAGCTAACAGGGCTATTGCCCTCTGAACCCATGGTTGTATATGACCCTGTAAGAATCATCATAGTAATCATCATTATTATAATGATTAACTATATTCTCCAAAATTTCCAAAGTGCTTTCTCTGGGACTTTGGCTCAGACAGTTGACATTCTTCCCTTCCCTGTCTGCCACTCTGAAAGAGCTCTCTACATAATGGAGTATTTCTTCCTGTTTGTGCTGACATCCCATGCTAAGCATGGCCATGTTGCTGGGTGCATTCCCATTAAATTATAGTCTTCCTTTGTCAAGCTTCAG
This sequence comes from Nomascus leucogenys, assembly GCF_006542625.1. NCBI lineage: Eukaryota > Metazoa > Chordata > Mammalia > Primates > Hylobatidae > Nomascus > Nomascus leucogenys. Next base: position 125,272,309 of record NC_044406.1, read on the forward strand.
CGAAGTTAAGCCTCCTTTTTGATTGTGGTGACTTACATGAGAAAACTTCACACAGGATATGTGGAAATTTCTCCATTGGAAATGTGAAATGGTATTTGCTATTTGGCCAGAAAGCCCAGGTATATTTCATTGATTTACAGACAGCCAATGACTGTGCTTAGGGGGGACACAACTTTTTGAAATACAAAAATCCTATACTTGAACTTTCCTTAAGGTGTTATCCTGCTGTTTCACTGTTCAGTGCTCAATGGTAGTTTCATCATATACCATCAACAGCATTGCTATGCAGCTTTGTCACTTCATAAAGCTAAAGAAAAGCTCTAGGATCCTTAATAATGGAACTTTGGGGAAAAAAATTAACCTCATTGCTAAAAATACAGCTGATGGATACATGGCTTAACTACAACCCTTGAGTTAAACAACGGAGAGAACCTGTATTTGAAGATACTGGAATTCTTTCTAATACTAGCATTATGACAGAACTCAGTTGCAGTGGAGGCTGCCACACTAGCAATTTTACTGGAGGTTGCAGGAGGTAGTGACTTGAAATAGCGCAATTGTGTTAAAACAAGCCATATCACTGATTCTGCTATTCTGTTTAATACCTGCCTACAGAAGTATTCCATATGAATGCTCATAACCAGAGTGAGAGCTCCTTGTGAGCTAGGGCCACATCTGATTCATCCCTGAATTACCAACACCTAGTACAGTAGCTAACTCATAGTGGGCCCTCAGGCAAGGTATGCTGAATTGAACAGAATTCAGCATAAGGTTGCTCTTATAATTGTTAAATATAAATAGCTTAGCTTCTTTCTCAAATGCCACAGAGACATTTTCACTACACACTGCTAAGTCCCTTTCTCAAAGCAGCTGCCAAGACCCACATAAGAATAGTGCTGGCAGCTGACCTGCCACATTTCTGGCTGTGTATATAAAGTGTCCACGATACTTATTGGTTGAACTCAGGGATTCTTCTACTCTAGGTAGAGACACACATTTGACCACATGGGGGGATCTATCAAGATATGGGGCAGACCCAGTATCTTTTGCCACTCTTTAAAATGAGGCCGATGTCTTAGCAAGGAATATAGAACTAAGTAGGAAATCACACAGAGTGTCAGACTGTTGGTCACTGAGCATAAAGACTAAAATATTTGGGGGAGAATAACATACTCTTTCTCCCTTATCTTAGAAGTTGGCCTCCACCTCTGATATAGCCAAATAGGGCCTTATATAAACAGATGTGATTTATCAGAATAGCCGTGGCTGCCACGTTGCAGTAGGCCTTTATGCATTCATATTGCCCTACTTTGCTCTTGCATTTTCTCATAAGAAAAAAAGAAAAGAGGCAGCACTGCTGAGCGCCCACAACATTTTGCCTCATTTGCAACTCTTGAAATCCCGCAGTCTGAAAAGCCATTTAGCCTTTCAGACATTGGATGTAAAGAGAGATGTTCATCAGCAGGTGGTTCAACAAATGTTTATTGGTTCAACAAGGGTAGGAATAAATGAATGAATGATTGCATGAATGAAAATGATTATGGAAATTTTCCTGGTTGTTCTAGCATATCAGCATGCCAAGCTATAGCACAGACACTAGAATTCTTCCTATGCCGGACATAACCCACAACAAATTTCATGCTAAACCCCTGGCAACAGTCTATGCTGCTAAGTAAAAAAGGAAGCAGTCCCAGAACTCCATACTTTCAAGAGAAGTTCAGAATCTGTTTGTGTGAAAAAAAAAAATGTTCTAAGTCTTTATCTGTGACTGCTTAGTAGCATCCCACAATTTAATGGTCTATGTAAGAGTCACCTCCAGCCAATGTCTAACTTTTTAAAGAAAGGGCCTAATAAGGAAGAAGATAAGATGGTATGTTTGAAAGTTTTGTTTTCTGAGATTTTTCTATCATCTTTAGACCATGTAGCTGGGTGTGAGCCATTATTTAAAATGAGCTCCATTACCTCAAATAAGAGACACATTTAGGATCATTCCAAAGTATACTCCCAAATAAGGAGGATGGAAGAGCAACTTGGAAATCCTTCCCTGGAAAATTCTCTATTATAAAAAGCCCCAAATCATTTCTTATTCCAACATTATTTTATTTGGTTTCATGCAAATTGCCACTTGAGACATTCTGGGTGGAGTCTGTTGTATCAACCTGTTTCATCTCTGTTCAACCGATATTAAGACATAATCAGGTATTTGAATGCAACTTTTCCATCCTAAAACACCAGACTAGAGTAAAGCAGTCGTAACTAAGCTAACATTACTGTGTTCAGTTCCAGCCCATAAGACATGTAGAAGCAGGGAGTTAAGGGCAATTCTGGCCACCTAATTACACACTGACTGGCCTTTTACATGAAGAATCAATGTACCCTATGACAGTTCTCTTGTTTTTGATTGGGGCTGACACTGACTTGCAACATGAATCTCCTCTTTTACAATTCTCATCACTGAAGGTTTTCCTACTCTAATCATTTCAGATCCCCATGTCTATGTAATATCAACTACTGGATTCTATCAATTCAATAGGCAAAAACAAAATCATGATGTAACAGTTTTGTGGCTAAACTGGTTGACAAATTTATCAAATAAGTCAGGTAGTCATAGCTTAGAATATTACCTGAAAATACTGCCTTAGAGGTGCTACATGATCTAGTTGGTGTCAATATGACAGAAACAGTTCTGTTTAACAAAATCAGCTACTGTTGGCAGGAATATGACATATTTAATTAGCCTGTTGGTCAAAATCTGCCAAAAGTTTTATTTTCCATGCTCATCTCCCTATTTCACTTTAAAGGCTTTTTAAAAAATGTTTAAAAGATATCATAATGAGGCAGCAGAAAAAATAACTTCTCATTCCCACAGGAAATTTATAATTTAATAGGAAAGATAAAAACACACTCATAAAACTATCTTGAATTTTTACGAGTGTGTTCCAGAGGCTAAGGATGTCGAAACCACATCCAGGGAATTCTCTTTGGTTCAAATATACTGCTGGACAGACAGGGCTAGAAGCAACGCAGAGATTAAGCAGCACTATAATTAAAGGAAGGGGAAAGGTTTGAAAGAGGCAAATTGGTATTATCAACTGAAAAAAATCTGCAAACAGCCCACAGGGAAATTTCTAAGTTTCAAGCGAAAATGTTGGTGTGGAAATTCCTGGTGTGAAAATTCTAGGCTAAATACAAAATAAAATAATTTTTTCCTTTTAAAATTCCATATGGAGCATATGATATACTCCATATGGATTGCTGAAGGTCACATAGAACACTATTAAGGAATCTACTTACCACCTGCATTGGGTAACGAAGTTTTTACTATACTTTTTATGCAGAAGAGGAAATTAAGTGATGAACCTGTAAGGAGGGGTTTAACATGCTGTAACTAATGTAATTTTCTAAATCAGGTTTTTAGCTCATGGCAGATATTGAGGCCCCTTCCAAAAATCAGGTTTTTAAGATAAACTTAGTTCTTACCCTGGCACTTCTTCTTCTTACATTCTTTAATACTATCAGAAGAATCTCAGGGAAAAGGCTGATAAATATTAGAAGAATTATAGCCAACCATGTGGATACAGAAGACAGCATTTGGGCAAATACAAAATACATTCTCTGTTGCTTGAGAAAAGGCCTGCAGTGGAAAGAAAATACATGATGGAAAAACAAATCAATTCCTGTCATATGAAATGGACGTTTAATTAAAATGTCTTTTGTATTTAAAAAGAATCTTCCTTACATACATTAATAAAAATAATTTTCTCTAGAATATCCCAAAGTAATAAACAAATTTCATTTACCAAATGTTTGGAAAAAAAGGAATGATAATCAAAGGAGAAAAAAGATAATAAAACGCATTTGACTTGAAGACAATCAGGCAATCAATTCTAAAGCTGCCAACGGGCGACTATTTATGTGCATTAGAAAATGCTGGTGCTTAAAAGATATTCAAGAGAAATGGTTCATTTTTTATCCTAACAAGCATTTTATTTCCTCAGCTGTTTTATTAAGATGGGGATGGATTTGTGTTCTGTATTCTGAAATTCAAAAGACATTTTTATAACTCTCCCCCAATAAAAACACTATGTAAATATAAAAAGGACAGTAGAAGCTTATCATCTCTCTCAAATGGAAGGAATCTACCACTGTCATCCACAAATATATGTTAACAGTATGTGCCAAATAGGTTGACACAGAGTAGATAGAATATTGCTAAGTGGACATTAAGCCTTAGAATCCAGAAATCCAGCGGGAACCCCCATTCTGGAGTTAGATTTCATTCTGAGTCATCCACTTCATTGTAAAGTGGCCATTGAGAAGCACAGCCTGTTTCCCTTCCCTTCTGTCTGAGCTGAACCACAGAGAGCCTCAGTAGGTGAAGCTATTGTTGTTTGAAGGTGAGGGGGAAGAAGTGATTGCTTAAAGACAGGATGCACATCAGACTGCCCTAGGATTAAAGAGCTCCAGGTAGATAATCATGGCTCCTGTTTATCAGATGACACATCATGCTTCCTGAAGATAATTTGGTTTCTCATTTAAAAATTAATGTCCATGCACCCTTATGTAACATGATAAAACTGAGTTTGTGGCTCTACTTTTATGAAAATTAGATTGTGGAATAAAAGTGAGAACAGGGAGGTGGAAAAATTTATGAGGCCTAGGCTACACAGGCTTTCTGGGAAAAGTCTGCCACACAGAAAAGACTTCTGCAGAACCCTACCTCACTCAAATTCTGAAGAACACCTTGAATAATGTTCTAGGCAGTTAACTGAGCCATAACAGGGGCTCAGTTGACAAATGGCAGCTAGTCACAAAGTGTTCCTTTGCATCATACCTTCTGACTAATGTCTCCAGTTTTTTGTTTTTTTTAACCTCCATGTCATCTATGGAGTTTTGCAGTAGGGCAGTAAAAAATAAACACTATTATTTCTGGATGTGGTTTGGGGCTTGGAAGTCATCATTCTCACTACCCAACCCCAAAGACGGGTGTGACTCAATGCCTCAGGGTAGAACATGTCCAGAGACATTAGTTATGACCACATTCAGCTGAAGTTTCACATTGTTTCTAGTCACATTTTACTGGTTGCTTTATAAGTTTATATTAATGTAGTGGCTCAACTCTACTTAATGATAATACTTCAGGCAATAAAATTAAAAATAGATTAACATTTCATTTTTAGTATCACTAATGAATAGAAACAGGTGTGACAATATCGTAATCATTTACTGGATTTATTTTCATCAATAAGGAATAGTCTGTGGAAAGGGTTGGAAATGAGTTTGCTAGAAACATTTTTTGTAGAAATTTTGCATCATTAGTTCAGATGCTGACTACATAGATTCATAGAATTACAGTACTCTGGGCAGACATACAATTGTATATGGTATGTTCTTAATCAACTTTGATTTATTTGTTATATTACTAAAGAAAATAGAGACTTCCTCCAGCTTCATTGCTTTCAATCACCTATAGAGGTACCAAATATATGCTGTAATTATACTTTTTAAAGCTGGTACTTCCTTAAATGATTAGGTTTCTCATATTTTTATTTCTTAAGGTTTTTATTTTTAAAAAGCTTTTCAAAACAGTAAGAGTTTCTTCTAATTAAGACTCAAGGGACATAAACATAAGCCTCACATCTCTGTGATACAATAGAATCATTTTGTATGTAAGATTTTGCTCAAAGCAATGAAAATATGTACTCCTGAAATCTTACACTACGGCTTGCTCTAGCCATGCTCTCTGCTGCTGGCATCCTTGTCAGGGGAAGCCATTCACTAAAAAAAACAACTCTGACATTTAAAAATAAATGTTTTTGGGAGTAAAGAAAGGAGATGCAAATATATAACTCTCCCAATCACAGCTTATGTGTCCCTCACTGGACTCTATTCTCCTTGAGTACAGTCTAGTCATCTCTCTATCCCATAGAGTCCCAAGCACAAAACTGATTCTGAACAAACATCTATCTATTGAACCAAGATGAACTAAATGAACTTTAAAGACAAGCCGCAGAGTCTGCCTTTCTACATCTTCCCTCCCCCACCCAAAACAGTGAGATGGCGATTTCAAAATACAACCCTCTGAGTTATTAAGTTGTATATATCCTATACCTTGAGCACACCTGTAGTAACATGAATCATGGTTATATACCATCAAGAGAAAATAAGGGTCCAAATGGACAATAATGTATCTGTTGGCCAATATATCAGGTAGAAACTTCACAGGATGGGTATTTCCTCTGAAAATAACATGAGAGGTTGTGCTGAAAACTACAGTTTCCCTAGAGAGATGTTTACACACCTTCAAATAGAAAGAGTTGGACAGAGGCTACCAAAGGGAGGTCTTCTGAGTGATTTGTGCAGTCTATATACTTGTATTTAAAATCTTACCTGAAATTAGTAGCGCTACCAGCTAACAAGTAACCTTCAGGCCATTAATATTAAAGACATGCCATCTTATATAATTAAAATTTTTAAAGTATAATGAATGCTTACATATATAGTGTACATACACATGTATCTACTTTGCTATTTACATATTGCTCACACATGTACAATTGCTTACCAAATAATTCCTCCCCAGAAGAATGAGAAAAATACATAGAAGGCTAAAGAACCCCAAATCACAAAGTGATTTATCCACGTCCAGAATCGGGTATCCAAGGCAAGCTGAAAAGATACAACACAAAAGATTTCATGATGGTTACAAACTGCACCAGACAATACGCTATGGTATCTGATAACTAGTACACAATGATACCTATGAAAGGATCTAGCTTGGGCCAGGGATCCAGAGAAGAGGGGAACTAAACAGAATCCAGGTTTTTCAAAGAACAAGGGTGAGAAAGCTGAGCTCTGCCCTAAGGCCTCTAAACTCTGGAGTACAGGCTGGAGGTGTGATCAGGCTAAGTAGCTAGTAGCTGTAGGGCTGCAGATATCTCAGTACTGGGGATGGGCAAGGAATGAAGTAATGGTAGTATCTAGGAGGCCCAAGCCCCAAGTCCTCAGGCAATGGCAGCCAGGAAGATGATGGCAAAAGGAGACCTAGCTGGTGGAGGCAGATAAGCTGAAAAGAAGTAGGAGAGGGAAGGGGTAGCTAGAAAGGGCAGACGAACTACAAAACTTTCAAAGGTGTCGTGAAAGCTCAAACACAACAGATGCGAGTCACTAAATGCAAAGGCTCTATACACCTAACATCATGTAGCAATGAATCATGGGTTTGACTATGTAGTGTATCTTTCCAATTGCAAAACTTATATCTAGTCCATTAAATTAATAAAATATTCAGTTAGATTTTAATCTCTTCATGTTTCTGCCAGGACCAATCAATCATGTTTTCAGATTGTGGCATCTGGGGTTTTCAAATGTGATCTAAAAACAAAAGTATGGACTATTTCGCTTGCTTAAAACTTCTGGGTCACATAAGCTAATACCCAGAGCAGTTAATTTTTATAGAGGAGATGGTGTCTCAGTTTTGTTATTTGCTGTGACACCATGGTCATCAGCTCTCTGTTATAGTTTCTCATTTATAAACAGGATGTTGATAACGTTATTAATGTAGCTCAGTCTTGAATTGCTATTCTTCTGGTTGCTAGGGAAAATACTAATATGAATCCAAAGATAATACTAATATTAATCCAAAGAGGAGGGAGTGGAAGTCTCTGAGATACACTTGAAAAACACTGTGAAGGCCATTTGGAAGCCCTGTGGCTATATGCAAGGCCAAGGGAAAAAAGGAGGGGGGAGTTATCCATTTCAAATTATGATACTGTGAGACGTAATAAAAACCGAAAACTAGCATGTATTGAAATGAGCACCATCCTAAGTGCTTTATTCACTAATTGAGTCCTCAAAAAGGGTAGGTGCTACTTCTATCTCGATTTTATAGAAGAGGAAAGTGAGACAAAGAGAGGTAAAGTCACTTGCCCAAGGACACACAGCTAGTAAGTGGCTATACTGAGATGAATTGTAATGTTCTTTAAAGGTCCTAAAATGTTACTGAAATAGATGAATAAAGCAAACATATGTTAGCTCTATCTGGTATAAGAAATAAACCATGAACAAAAATTTAGAGGGAAAGTGAAGAGAGATCCTTTGACAATTATACTTCTGAATTCTGCTTCTAACCCCTGGGCATGCCAGAATTCATTTAAAGGTATTTACTCATGGAACCCATGTGAGGTGTTTATTACTGGAATGACAAAAATAATTTGATTATGTTTTCAACTATAAGAGATTCCCAAATCACGGGCCTCAAGGGTAGCATTCAGTGAGGCTTCACAGAATTATCACATGGCTGCATGTCAATGCCAATGATTTTGCCAAAATTACCTTCCTTTTGTTTACCTACGTTATATTCTTAGGCACTTTATCACTAACATGGGTAAATGTTAATGATGAATACATTTTATATATTTTTTATTTTTTGTGTTTATTTTTAAATTTAAAATATATATATATATATAAATAGAGACAGGGTCTTGCTATGTTGCCCAGGCTGGTCTTGAACTCCTGGGCTCAAGCGATCTGCCTACCTTGGTCTCCCAAAGTGCTGGGATTATAGGCATAAGCCACCAACCTGGCCATCAGTGATGAAAACATTTTACGAGATTTCACTACTACCAAGCTCTTTTTCACATATTATCTTGCTCATATATACCTATTTTAGGCCTGGGGCTCTTAAACAGATGTATAATTTTTAGAAGATTCAAGTACTTAACATAATCACACACACACACTCTCTCTCTCTCGCTCTCTCACTCTCACCCACAGCCTGTTTATATGCCACTTATCATAACGCCTTAAAAATAGCAATAAAGAAGAAACAGATTTTCAACGTAAGTATGGTGTTTGAATTTTTTTAAGTAAAACAAAATAAAGAGGATTACGATATACTGGGAAAAAAATTGATCAAAAATAGTATATAAATACCCAAATCCCTAGCATCATACATATTTTAGTAAGTATTAAGGCAAATACTTGAATAACAACCCATGACAAAAAATAAAGGAGACAAAAAAATGGTATATTAGGATAAGACAAGAAAGTATTACAAAAACAGTATTAAAAAATACATGAATAAGTAAAAATCTAACCTTCAGGGTTACAGTGAATACTAAGACTGTAAAAACAATGGTTCCAAAAGTCCAGTTTCCGTATACCTGAAAAAAATTTAATGTAAATTACATGTACCATGTATATACAAGTATTATCTTAGTATTTTTTCATTTAAAAAAAAAGCCAAGTTGAATCCTGTGTGTAAGTGCCAAATATTTTTGTATGAATTGTTTAGGGAAACAGCTAGTCAGTAAGATCAGGCCACAATGCCAGATTTTCCTGTGATCCAATTTTCACAAACAGGTACACCACGCCTGTGGTTGGTAGGGTTTATTTCTATTACTCCATGAAGCACTGAACAGGGAACTCACTGGTGTGATAAAGGCCAAAGAAAGCAACTACTCTACTAACAGCAATGTTCATCAAAACAAGTCATTTGGATGATTCATGTCTCTTAAGAATTTGATATGGGATTTTCCTATAATATAGAACTAAACCTCTCAAATGAGCAATAATTTATAGACAAATGGATTCACATTTTTTAAATGAGTCTAATTTTTTTGGTTGTAAATACAAGAACTATCAGCATGTGCACATCAAAAAAAAAAAAAAGCAGATACCATGTATAAATCCAAATGATGGCAATGAATGGCATATATGCTTACCAAATGCTGTCAAGATCTGAATGCGTAACATTAAAACAGAAAATGAGATGTAAAAGGTTTTTTCAAAAAAATAAAAACAAAAATTAAGGTTAATAGAAGCAAAAAAAAAAGGATTCACTCAAATCATACATGAGTGTTATGTTTTGTTGCTAAAAGTAATTCATATACTTATTGTAATTTCAGCAAACATTTAGAGGGATGGTGACATATACAGTAAAACCTTATTAATTTGGACTTTATGAACTCAAAATGGGTAATGAATTAAACAGACGCTGAATTGATGCTCTCATGCACCACCTGGAAAGTTTGCTGAGCAAATGAATCACATCAACTATAGGAGAGTATCTGTCTACTTTGGAGCAAACTCCGTTTAAGCAGTAGCCAGCTGTATAAAATCTGTCTGCCAAATAAAACTAAAATAAAAAGTGAAAGTCGCACAATCAGTTGTAAATCTGAAGAGGCCGGGAAATCATAAAATCAAATCCATTCTTCTTACTGATGGGCAAAGCTGACCTGGGAAACTGATGTGATTTTCCCAAGTACTCACAGGATTTAGCCGGACACTCTCTTTGGCAAGTTCTACATGTGACTACTTTAAAGTAGATCTGTGTTTCCCCAACAAGTACTTTGTGGTTAATAATTTTCATGGATTCATACTAAACTGATTTTTGTTAGTCCAAATTAGAGAGGTTTTGACTGTACTGCCTAATTTTAAAGCACCATTCAAGTTCACTGAACCTATTACTTCTGTAACAGCTGTTACCAGGTTCCAGACATAGTGTCCTCAGTAAATTCTTTTTGAACCTTAGCTTTCCTTCACATTATGATTATAAAGAATGAATGACCATAAAAGAAGAATCTCAGAAATAGCAAAGGAGAACTTAGTGAAAGCAGTATGCAAGGTAGTGTTTTTGTTTTCCTATTGTGTGGCTGCAGAAAAAGGCCTCACCTGTCCCCGCCATCAGTAATTTTCTCCTAGAGTACAGCCAGGGCAAAATTACTCCAGTGCAACTGGTCAATGAGATAGTCATGTTCTGGGAAGACATTGGCAAGACCAGAGTAGCCTTTCTGCAGAATACTGTGCTTCCATTGGGAAGAGGAGGGAGAGAAGAGAATTCCTCTCTTCACCTATTGGGCAAACACTCCAAAGATATGGCAGCTACCCGCTTCAGCTCCAAGCATGGAAGGCCACTATGAGTAAAAACTGAATGCAGCCAGGCTTTACTTTAAAATGGGAAAAACTTTCTCACATCAAAGAGCAGGAGTCTGAAGTCCCAAGAACTCTGTTCATCTAGTAAAAATTATAGCCAAGTTAAGGTTCCAGAAAGTTTGCACATAAGCTCTCTAGTTAGCCATGCACACAGGAAGTGATTTCTTATTTCACTTCTATTGTTCTAAAGAAGCTGTGAGAACTAACTACTGTATCTTCAGAAAAAGTGTGTAAAATGATTACTGCTAGAGTATGTACATGACAGATCCAGTGCCTATGGGAAAAAGACAAGCCATGCTTATAATACCAAAAGATGTAATGACAGGTTCTTTTTACCTTTCCATTTTCTGCATCTAGGGATGCAGTCTGAAAAAGAAAGTAAGTCCCAAAGAAGAACACTGTCCCTTCAAAGGCAGCCAGAAATGTCCAATATAAGAAGGGGCCCAACTGTAGCATGGCATTGCCAGAAATTTTCCTATTGAGAAATGGGGGGAAAAAACCATTAGTGAAACTTTTCATTTAAACATACAGTGAAATGTCAAAGGTGGGCATGGAGTGTGACCCTGTTATAATGAAGGGGGCTACCCTTAATGGCCTGACAGATTTTTGGTAAAGGGTCAGACTAAGCCAAAGGCTGACCTTCATGCAATCATCTCCTGACTCAGCCACTGGAGTAAACTCTCTAAACTCTTCTAAATTTTTGGCCACTGACAACAATAACATCAATAATAATTCACTTCCATTTAATGGTACTTATATACCAGGAACTGGGTTCAGAGTTTTATAGACATTATTTTTATCCACATAAAAACATGAGATAGGTATTACTACCACTCACATTTGCTAATAATAAGGAGCCTCAGAAAGGTGTAACACAATGGTGCCCAAACCTTGATGCACTTTGGAATCCCCTGAGGATCGTTAAAAACTACTAATGCCTGGCTGCCATCTTCATTCTGATTTAATTGGCATAAGGTATAACCTGGAGGTCAGGATATTTTTAAAGCCCCCCAGTTGATTTCAATGTGCAGTATAGTCTGGGAACCACTAGTGTAGCAACCGTGCCAAAGTTCACTTGGTAACAGACTGAGCTAATATACAATCCTGGATTGACTTGACTTCAGAGCATATGCTCTCAACCAAGCTACCAAGCTTTCCAAGAACAATTACGATATTTATTTTAATCAAGATTTATTCCTGGAAATTTAACCTTTTTTTAGGTCTTACGGTGCCCTTTATATTTTTCCATCAAGTCAAATAACATGTTTGGAGTTGTATAATGATACTTTGATAAATGGGAGGTGGACAGATTAAGTTTAAATCTGTCAAAAATAGCACAACCTTCTCAGCACAAGTCAGAATGCTAAATAAGGCTACCAATTCTAATGGAGCAGAGCTGCAGAAAAAGATGGGTTGGTGCATGTGTTTCTTTTGGATTCTATTTCAAATTGCTCTTAACATTTAATAAATGATATCTAATTACTCAAATAACATACTTGTCGCTAATACTACCAAGAATGTCACTGGGCTGTACCAAGTAAGAAACACCTTTGCAATATAAATGCAACTGATCCTTGTTCAGTTGGTATTGAGTACTGTGGGGCTTCGTGCACATGGCAATTATGCAACTTCTACCTACTAGGATTTCCAGGTACATGCAGCGATCTGAAACTCAGGGTATGCTCTCTGTCCTAAAAAAATGGCAGAATGAGGTAGCTGCTTCCCAGAAATAAGCTCTCCCTATAGCCAGTAAGTCATGTTTCCAAGGCAACTAGGAACCACAGGTAAGGCACCTCTGTAAAGATCGTTGCAGGCAGTGCCCAACAACTGCCAGCCAGTGTGGCTTTTGACAGTCAAAAGCAGGAAGTAGTTCCTGTCTTTACAGACCATCGATGGGAATTATATCACATTCAGTGGGGGAAAAGAGCAGGAGCAGCATGATATGTTGAATTATAGGTCAGGCTTTCTAGCTGCATTCGAATAAAGAAGCTGTCAAAAACTCAGAATGGGGCAATCAACATGAAGGACAGCATGAGAGAGAATCAAGATCTGGGGAGAGGTTGATGAGCAGCAAAGGCCTGAGCACCTCCATATTATGGTAGGCAGCAGGTATACCAGAACCCTTTCTTTTGCCTTTTAAAGCTGTAGAAGAAACAAATTACACCTGTTCTCTCTATAGAAAAACTACTTCATTTTTTAAATTTCTCTTAAAAATATGAAAACATCCAATTATGTCATTTCACATCCAAGTGTTTGGTAATACCCAAGTCACTAAATCACTAAAGGTAAAATCTATAATACACTACACAATGCCACTGCTAATATTAATTGGCATACTGTACAGAGAGCCATATAGGAAGACCAGGGCTTCATGTTCACAAAAGAACAGAGTAATGAAACTATCTACAGTCTCGTGACAGGCTAAGAGCAGTGTCTTGTCAGAGCAGGCATTCACAACTTGCAAGTATGAGGTCAAAAAGGAAAGCTGCACTTTGGGCTCGGCAATAGGTATGTCATGGCCTTTATTTTTGCATCAGATGTGGCAAGTCTATGCAAAATTCAATAAATCATGACCTACACCTAGCACAGTCACTAAAACCTTATGGAAACCCTTACGATATTTTGTACTCAACAGCTTTTTGCAGATTTTTGACATTCTTAATTTATACAAGTGCTCAGCACAGCCCTGAAGGCTGGAGGAGGGTGTTAGAATAATAAGATTAATAGCTATCGTTGCTTGAAAACTTGTCAGGCACTATTTTTTTTAAGTTCTTTAATACATAGTGGCTCATTTATTCCTCACAAAACCGTTTTGATTAGGTGCTACTGTTGCCCATATATTACTGAAGATGAAACTAAGGCACATTGCAGTAACCTGCGTAAGGTCACCTGGTAAGTGGCAGACGCTTTCAGCCCAGGTGTTAGTCTGAGCTCTTGGTGGGACTGAATGGGAGGAATTCTGCCTACTACTCCTCAAACCCCACTTTAACCAGAGCAACTGCACTATTGGGCTTCACTTTAGAAGTTGTCTGGAAACAACTACAGTTAAAACAATGTTTTAAAACCACTGGCCTGCTGGAAAAAGCACTGGCAAGAGGGTTGAATTCTGATCTTCATTTTGCATCTGGTTGTACCCTGTGTCCTTAGGTAAGTCATTTCTGGGCCCTGGTTCCTTATTTTCAAAAAGAGTGTAGTAGGAGCTGATGCTTGTAAGATTTCTACCAAAGTTCTAATGATTCTCCTCTAGATCTAATTATGCATTTACAACAAATATAGGATCAGCAGAACATGTAAACACCATGAAGATGCAATCAGCAAACTCTAGGCTGGGAGAAATTTTACAACATAAATAATCTGGTTTTGTCCACAAATAAATTGCAAGGTTAACCTACACATTAAAAAAGACTCAGAAAGTATATAAACAAATTGCAATGTGTGGACCTTCTTTAGATCCTGATTCAAATAAGCACGCTTTGAAAAAAATGAGTCAACTGGAGAAATGTGAACATTGACTATTTGATATTAAGGACTTAAGTGATAGGGTATTATTATTTTTAAAAATCCTTATCTTTCAGAGATGCATACTGAAATAACTGTTTTTGAGATTTGCTTCAAAATAAGCCTGTGATAGAGCAGACGGGGTTATCAGTGGAATAGGAATGTCAAGGAATTGAGGGTTGTTGAAGCTGAGTGGTTAGGACAAGCTGAGTGGTTCAAAAACTATTTACATTCATTCATTATATAAATAGCATTCTCTCTACTTTTATGTATGTCTGAAATTTTCCTCAATAAAGACCTTTAAAATGATAAATTTTACAACTGTATAATTCTAACAATTGCTAAATGTAAATTTTATGAGTCATGCTGGTTAAAAAAAAAGTCCCTTAAATTTGTATATCTTCATTTCATACAAATAAACCATCCAAACCTCTCTATTGCACTTGCTACCTACTATTTAGCAATGCTTACAATCTGCTGTAAATTAATATCTTTATCCTTAGCTGTAGGCTACAATTCTAAAAATCCAATTAAATCATAAGTTAAACAACTGGGGCTAGTGCCAAGTCCCCCATCCACAGAGAAAAGCATCCATTTTCAACTGACACAAAATGAATACAAAGGCTTATGAGTCCATTATTTTCTTCAACAGTTTTAGAATGGGGCTAACAAAGGTGGGGTGTGGGGCGGCTAATGCTATGGGTGCAGTTTACATGAGAAAGGGTAATATAACTTCATTGGTTCAATCTACAACAAGTAGGAATCAATATTCTAAACTACGGAAGATCTTTGTGTATGCTTTTTTTTCTTTGCAGTTAAAATATCATGTCTTCCCATGAGACACTAGAACACTATGACAATGTAGCTTTAAGTTGTAGGAATTAGTGACTCTAAACTAAATGTTTCACATATATTCAAGTACAGAACCCACACCTAGGAAATATGTCATTTTCCTGTTGAGCAGTCTGCTTGCAATAGCTAAAAATTCCAAACAGAACCACACAATCATACCACAAACCAAGTGCACAGCTCTGCGTTCTTCCCATCTGCAGATAAAATGAAAACCACAACATTGAAAGTCTTAGGAGGTTTTAACTATATATTTAGCTTACATATACAATCGGGGATCTGAAGTCAGAGTGTCAATGTTGATGTGCTGTTCCAGTAGACTATAGGCCAGGATGGGCAAGGATGTGAAGCAGATATTGTACATTGTAAGGTAAGCAGCATCATACAGTGGCTAAAATGAAAAACAACAGAGGCAAGAAATTTCATGTAACAATCATCTACAAGATGATATTTATGTATGTGAAAAACTAGCTAAAATAAGAAAATTTTACATGCTTTTGGTAGTGGCAAAGGAACCTGTAAATAAGGTCACTGCCTAGTAACTATAAAAAAGAAACTAACAATTGTGATGTGTCACATTAATATACCACCCCTTTAACAGAATCTTATTCAATGTTTACATGCTATAAGCTGCATTTCTAATAGACATTAACAACTTTTCAAGATTGCTCAGTAGCTAAAACTAGCTATTCAGGAGTTACTTCAGCAAAGACCATTAAGTATAAGTGAGGAATCCTTAGAGAAACTAAATATAGGCAGCAGCCAGCCTGTGTCAGAAATGTTTTTGTTAATATTTTACATATTTTTGGTTAGTATTTTCAAGTCCAAATTGTGTAAGTCTTTTCTAACGTCCTCTTCCTGAGAAGTCCCACAGTTCCTCATGGCGTGTGTTCTTCCTTCCTGAACTGAGTAATAAACCTAATTTGATCAACTACAAGTGTGTTCATAGTGGTCTTTGACTGGAGAACTTGGACAATCTTGAGCTCCTATAACAGAACTTGGCATACAAAATCAATCAATAAACACTAGATGAATAAATGAATGAGGACAGACTGGAAGCTGTAACATGTGTAAAGGCCTGCTCTGATATTATAAATCTTCCTCTATTGAAAAAATTTAAAGTATTCTATGAACCTCATTCTGATGAAAGCATTTACATCAGTATTTATCTACACAGTGCTAAAGATTGTCATAAAAACATTTTCTGTGGCCTGAATAAATAATTCCCCATACTCATATGTATTTTTCACATGTATAAATGTAAATGTCCCTTAATAAAATGCATTTAACTATGACACAAATTAACAAAATAATGTATTTTCAATCAATGGCTACTAAAGATAATTAATATCATAATGGAGACTGACTCTAAAAGGCTGGGAATTACTTGAATGGTGCATTAGTTAGTTCACTAGTTGACTTCAGAACATTTACTGAGTGCCTACTAAATGACAAGTACTAGGGACAGAGACGATTCATCCCCTATCCACCAGGGTGTTCAAATTCTAGATGGAGAGGCAGAATGAGAGGTACACACGTTGCTGGGGAAACTCAGAGGAGGGACTACAACTCTGGCTGGCAGGAGAGACAAAGCAAATGATAATGGATGCAACATTCTCCATGAAGTTAAAAGACACTTCCAATATACTTTCTATAAACAAAGATTTAAGCTCAGCAAAGATATTCCACTGAATTAAAAAGTACAAAAAAAAAGATGTTGCATTTCTTTTTCTTTTTAAAGGAGAGGACAGGTCCGTGGCACATAACACCACATTTTCTTTGGAAATTACTCATTTTCACTAATGAGTAAATTAAAAAAAATACAACTCAGATTGACTGGTGTGTAATTTAGTCTTGAATTTCATTCAAACAAAAGCAGCATCAATCTACTTTTGTTTCACTACGGTACTTTAAAATCACATGACAGATAATTGTAATTCTTAGGTACATAATTAGAAGAGACAGAATATCCCCAAAACAAACAGATATAGTTGATAATACTGGTTTTTTTTTTTTTTTTAATGAAACCTGTTACAATGTCTTCTTTTCATTAAAAAAAAAAAAGACATTTAGTATCCTAGTTTTGCTAAAGAAAGGGAAGCTTTTTGTGTAAAGAATCTGAATCCTGGTCCATTTCTACATTCTTTATAGTCCTCCTTGCAAGTTCCAGAGGATGCCTAATGTGCTTCTGGACTGAAAAAGGCTGACTACTCACAGGTACTCCAAAGATATTTGCAATAAAGGTTGCTACATTCAGCACTAGCACAAAACCAAAATCAAAAATAAAGATTTTGCACACCACATTACCTCCTGAGCTCTCCTGGTACACTTTTACCTTCCTTTTACCTAGTACACTTTTCCTTTAAGATGTCCACGTTATTCCTTCCCTTACCTCCAGGTCTCTGCCCAAATGTCACCTCATCAGAGACCTTTTCAGATGTCTAAAACGGCAGCTCTCTCTCTCCCAATCACACTCTATCCCTTTATTATGCTTTCTTTTTTCCATCATAGCATATATCAGTACCCAACGTAATATATTTGATTGTTGTCTTTCACCCTATCACTACACACTGCAAGTTTCCTGGGGGCAAGGAAGTTTGTTTTGATCACTGCAATGTTCTCAGCACTTAGCCTGGCACAAAGTAGGCAATCAAGAAATAGTTGCCAAATGAATGAACCTACCAGTTGAGGAACGGAAGGAGCAAAACATCAACTCCTATGGAACCATAAGCAGTTAAGGTAATCTAAGAAGACTGAAGACAATCCACGGTTTAAATCTCAGCTGGTTTTATAAGGAATAAGTCCTTTTTCCCCTAAAACTTGTGCTTGGTAAACATGTTTTAAAAGGATAATAAAGCAACAGACTCCTTTCAAAATGAAAACAATATTTCCACCAGAACAAGCCAACTTACCTTTAGCACACTGCTACACATTAGTTAAGAGAATTTCAAATATACTTTTAATACTTGCATCCATCCAAGAAAGTAAGGAATTAGCAACATTTTGCTCAATAGCAATTTAAATGTTCAAGAAAAACAGATTGATCAGAACTTACGAAACTCTCTAATACTATTAATTTTGAATACAAGAAGATTGATGGCACTTCTGAAAACTGCAAGATGCTTAATTTATAATGAAAGATTACCTGTTTAACTGGCACTACTGGGCTAATGACATGGCACTGATGTAAGAGACAGCATACCAAATAGTAAACAGGCAAATTCAAGAGAAAGAGAACAGTCATTCCCATTGAGAAGAATGCATTCTCTTAAAAATACTGCCAAAGAGACTTCAACACCCTACTGGCAGAATGAGACAGATCACTGAGGCCAAAAATTAACAAAGATATTCAGGCCTTGAATTCAACATGTGACCAAATGGACCTAACAGACATCTACAGAACTCTCTACCCCCAAAGCAACAGAATATACATTCCTCTTATCGCCACATGGCACATACTCTAAAATCGACCACACAATCTGACATAACAATCCACAGCAAATTGAAAAAAACAAAAACCATACCAACCATACTCTCAAACCACAGTGTGATAAAAATAGAAATGAATACTAAGAAAATCACTCAAAACCATACAACAACATGGAAATTAAACAACCTGCTCCTGAATGATTTTCGGGTAAATAATGAAATTAAGCGAAAATCAAGAATTTCTTTAAAACTAATGAAGAACAAAGATACAACATACCAGAATCTCTGGGACACAGCTAAGGAAGTGTTAAGACGGAAATTTATAGCACTAAACACCCGCATCAAAAAGTTAAAAAGAGGGCCGGGCACAGTGGCTCAAGCCTGTAATCCCAGGAATTTGGGAAGCCAACACAGGCAGATCATTTGAGGTCAGGAGTTCAAGACCAGCCTGACCAACATGGTGAAACCCTGTCTCTAATAAAATACAAAAATTAGCCAGGTGTGGTTACAGGCACCTATTCTCAGCTACTCGGGAGGCTGAGGCAGGAGAAATCACTTGAACCCAGGAGGTGGAGGTGGCAGTGAGCCGAGATCACGCCACTGCATTTCAGCCTGGGTGACAGAGCAAGAGAAAAAGAAAGAAAAGAAAGGGAAAGGAAAGAAAAGAAAAAGAAAAGGAAACGAAAGAAAGAAGTTAGAAAGAGGTCAAATTAACAACCCAACATCACAACTAGAGGAACTACAGAAACAAGAGCAAACCAACCCCAAAGCTAGAAGAAAACATGAAATAACCCAAATCAGAGCTGAACTGAGGGAAACTGAGATGCAAAAAACCATACAAAAGACCAAGAAATCCAGGAGATGGTTATTTGAAAAAATTTAATAATATAGATAGACCACTAGCTGGACTAATAAAGAAAAAAAAGAGAAAATTCAAATAAACGCAATCAGAAATGACAAAGCAGATGATACTATAGATACAACAGAAATACAAAAACCCTGAGAGACTACTATGAACATTTCTATGCATACAAACTAGAAAACCTACAAGAAACGGTTAAATTTCTGGACATATACAACCTCCCAAGACTGAACCAGTCAGAAAACCAGAGATTTCCTGAACCCCTGAAAAGACCAATAATGACTTCCAAAACTGAACGGTAATAAAAAGTATACCAATCAAAAAAAAGCTCAGGACCAGATGGAGTCAGAGACAAATTCTACCAGATGTATAAAGAAGATCTGTAGCATTCCTACTGAAACTATTCCAAAAAATTGAGGAGGAGGGACTCCTCCCTAAATCATTCTATGAGGCCAGCATCATTCTGATATGAAAACCTTGGCAAAGACACAACAACAACAACAAAAAGAAAACTTCAGGCCAATATCCTTGATGAAGATAGATGCAAAAATACTCAACAAAATACTAGCAAACTGAATCCAGCAGCACATCACAAAGCTAATCCACCATGATCAAGCAGGCTTTATCACTAGAATGCAAGGTTGGTTCAATATCTGCAAATCAATAAATGTGATTTATCACATAAACAGAACTAAAAACAAAAACCACATGATCATCTCAATAGATGCAGAAAAGGTTTTCAATAAAATCCATCATGTTAAAAACTTTCAACAAACTAGGCATTGAAAGAACATTCTTCAAAATAGTAAGAGCCATCTAAGAAAAACCCATAGCCAACATCACACTTAACAATCAAAAGCTGGAAGCATTCCCTCAAAAACCAGAAGACAAGGATGCCCTCTCTCACCACGCCTATTTAACATAGTACTGGAAGTCCTAGCCAAAGCAATTAGGCAAGAGAAAGAAATAAAAGGCATCCAAATAGGAAGACAGGAAGTCAAACTATCCCTGTTTGCAGACAATATGATTCTGTATCTAGAAAACCTCATGGTCTTGGCCCAAAAGCTCCTTGACCTGGTAACTTCAGCAAAGTTTCAGGATACGAAATTAATGTATAAAAATCAGTAGCAAACCTATACACCAACAACATCCAAGCTGAGAGCCAAATCAGTAACATAATCCATTCACAATAGCCACAAAAATAATGAAATGCCTAGAAATACAGCTAACCAGCGAGGTGAAAGATCTTTACAACGAAAATTGCAAAATACTGCTCAAAGAAATCAGAGATGACACAAACAAATCGAAAAACATTCCATGCTCTTGGACAGGAAGAATCAATATTGTTAAAATGGTCATACTGCCCAAAGCAATTTACAAGTTCAATGCTATTCCTATCAAACTACTAATTACATTCTTCACAGAATTAAAAATATTTTAATATTCATATGGCACTAAAAGAGCCCAGATAGCCAAGGCAATCCTAAGCAAAAGGAACAAAGCTGGAGGCATTACATTACCTGACTTCAAACTATACTACAGGCTACAGTAACCAAAACAGCATGGTACTGGTACAAAAACAGATCAATGGAACAGAATAGAGAGCCTGGAAAAAAGGCCACACATCTATGACCACGTGATCTTCAACATAGCTGACAGAAACAAGCAATAGGGAAAAGAATCCCTATTCAATAAATGGCACTAGGATAACTTGCTAGCCACAAGCAGAAGATTGAAACTGGACCCGTTTCTTAGGCCATACACAAAAATCAACTCAAGATGGATTAAAGACTTACATGTAAAACCTAAAACTATAATCACCCTGGAAGATAACCTAGGATATACCAGTCTGGACATAGGAGCTGGCAAAGATTTCATCACAAAGATGCTGAAAGCAATAGCAACAAAAACAAAAACTGACAAATGTTACCTAATAAAGAATTTCTGCATACAAGAAGATGACTATCAACAGAGTAAACTGACAACCTACAAAATGGGAGAAAATATTTGCAAATGATGAATGTGACAAATATCTAATATCCAGCATCTATAAGGAGCTTACATAAATTTATAAGCAAAAATCAAACCACCCCATTAAAAAGTGGGCAAAGGACACGAACAGACACTTTTCAAAAGACATACACGCAGCAAACAAGCATATGAAAAAACGCTCAACATCACTAATCATTAGAGAAATGCAAATCAAAATAAAAACGAGATACCATCTCACACCAGTCAGAATGGCTATTATTAAAAAGTCAAAAAAGTAACAGATGCTGGCAAGGTTACAGGGAAAAGGGAACACTTGCAGAATGCTGGTGAGAATGTAAATTAGTTTAGCCATTGTGGAGAGCAGTGTGATGATTCGTCAAAGACCTTAAAACAGAATTACCATTCAACCCAGCAATCCCATTACTGGGTATATACCCAAAGGAATATAAATTATTCTACCATACAGACACATATACACGTTTACTGCAGCATTCTTCGTAATATCAAAGACATGTAATCAACCTAAATTCCCATCAATGGTAGACTGGATAAAGAAAATGTGGCACATATATACCACGAAATACTACACAACCATAAAAAAGAATAAGATCATGTCATTTGCAGCAACATCGATGGAGCTGGAAGCCATCATCCTAAGCAAACTAATACAGAAACAGAAAACCAAATACAGCATATTCTAACTTTTAAGTGGGAGCTAAACAATGAGAACATATGGACACAAAGAAGGGAACAGACACTGGAGTCTACTTCAGGGTGGAGAGTGAGAGGAGGGAGAGGATCAAAAAGCTACCCATCAGGTACTATACTTTTTACCTGGGTGACAAAATAAACCGAACACCAAACTCCTGTGGCATGAGTTTACCTATATAAACCTGCACATGCACTCCTGAAACTAAAAGTAAAAAAAAAAAAACAAATACTGCCAAAGAATTAGAAAAAAATCACTTCCTACCAGGAGGAACCAAGAAGAATACATAAGTGTATTCATAAGTGTACTTTGTATTCACAGAAGCATATATAAAGCTTGCCTTTGAAATTTAGAAACTTAACACCTATGGCAATGTGGTAGCTCAGTTGGGCAAAATCACTGAACTTCTCATAGATTAATTATAAAATTTCTGAGTCACTGAGTATTATAGCTCCTGTATTTCGCTATACCTCCCACTAGAAGCAATGCCAAATCCATTTCAGTTTTTAAAACAAAGATGCCTCGCCATCCTACCACTTATGTATTAAGTTAATATATAGCATATTCCTTATGTAATACATGTTCAGAAAACAATAGAAAGCAAAACATCTATAGCTGCTTTACGTAATCCAAAGCTTTCTCTAGGAATCACAGGTTCTTGGATAGCTTAAAGATTAATGCTTTTCTATAAAACTAACCTGAGAGTCTGCAAAGTTGGGAGATTTCATTTGATGAAATATTAAACTATAACATTTAGAATTATGAAACACATTTTATACATTGATAAAAAGAAAAAATTCAAAATACTCTTTTTAATGTTATCACAACTCCAACAGGATGTACCAAAAGCATTTCAAAATGAAGGTAACAATAAGAAAACTAGTAAAGCAAAGACATAAACATTTGCTGTTGTCAAAACCAAGAGTTCATTTTACTTTGTACATACATCTCTAATCTCTAGAAATCTAATATATAAGGGTAATTTATTAACAGCAAATGTAAACTACATTATAACGAATAACTTGAGAAACAAACCTGTTGTGAGAATCCACAGAAGAACTGGTACAAAAACTGTGGCAAAATGAAACAAAGGTTCTGAAAAAAAAAAATTAGATAAGGATTAACATTTTCACTTAATCAACTTGCTAAACTAAAATGGGAAACTATATTCCAAATAGTTTATAATTATTCCTAAATCCTTCTAATGTCAGAATGCAATAAACCTCTATTCCACAGACATAAGGAAACAACTAAAACAATGATTAATTCATATTAAGGCCAACTTTTGCCCTATCAAGGCAGAAGAGGATCTTATTTACTTTATGAGACTGTTGCTGTCCTTCTTCCAGGAAATAAATGAGCTCATCCAATATGAACACCTAATGATACTGTATCTTTAACACCAATTAGATTTGCAAATCATATAGTAGACTGACAATGCTGTAAGTATACATTTAAAGTCAATTAATGCCAATAAATAGTTGGGAAATTGTTATAGATTATGTTGACACTAACAATTATCAACTAACGCTTTAATGCCTTTATTACTACCTCATCAAACAATCAACACATCATTACTGAGCATCTACTACACACAGAGGTGGCACACAGATGATAACAAAAAGAGTCAACTTCTTTTTCCTAAGTCAGGGCTCCCCCACCCCTCCCCAGAGGCTGCACAGCAGGAGGTGAGCGGCAGGCAAGTGAGCATTAGGGCCTGAGGTCCCTGGTGCCAAAAAGGTTGGGGACCACTGTCCTAAGGGACTTATTATTTAATTTGAGAAATACTAAAAAGACAAGCAGAAAAGAAACATAAGCTGGGAATTCATAAGGTAATAAAAGCTACTAAGTGTGATTATAAAACACTGAAATTAATGTCTTTAAGCAAAACTACCAGAACTAGAATTTTCAAGTAAGTGCTATCCTTCAAAGCAGGCTGTGAGCTTCCTTGCTGTTACTTGGTCATGATGTCTCTGAACTTCTCTTCAAGAAGCCCCTTCAAGAGCCCACTTTCCAGTCATGCCAGAAAACCAGTCTCCTCCCTTCTATCAGCTAATCCTCCAGAATCAGCTCTAGGAGACTTGAGACTGTTTTTAAAAATCAAATGCAACCTCAAAAGATGAACATCTACCACAGCTGAGGATATTTCGATCAATGTACTACTGGTTCTGGAGGATGTTTCTAAAGAAATGAGCTCAACATGTTTTGAATCGCCCCTGCAGCATGAGTCAGAGCTCCCAAGGTCATCACCTGGAAAAGCAACACTCACTTATTACATTATCAGTTCTGGTACAATGCAAAATATAGTCCATAGTATTTTTAGAGTCACAGTTTATGAAAAAAATAAGTGTTCTGAGGTTGAAGCAGGGAGAGCTCAGTGGGGATCATGGGGTTGCTTCATGAGAAGGGAGAATGGGTATCTACCTCACCCACCAGAATGTAAGTCTCATGAGAAAAGGGACACTGCCTGTCTTATTCCATGGTGTATCCTCGAGCACCTAAAACAGGCCTTGGCACATGGTAACACATTTAAAATACATTTGTTCACTGATTGAATAAAGAACTTAGAACTCGAACTATGAATAAAGATGAATAGGACATGTTGATGGCAGGAACCAAGGCAAGAATGTATATTATTTTAAACTTATATGGTAAGACAGGGTCACACTGCGGGGTGCATTAAAAGCCACACTAAAGCTGAGACGGTGGAGAGTAAAGGTTCTAAGGGACAAGCTGAAAAGTAGCATTCTTTAAACACTAATCTAGTTGAATTATGTAAGGAGGATTAAATGGAGAAACAGAAGGCAGGAAGACCTGTCACTGAAGTACTCCAGAAGTGGGCAATAACAATTTGAAGATGCAATGGCGAGAAGATGGAAATACTTCTTAGCTCAGCCAAATAGTTGAAAATTTTAGAAATCCTCTTGGCACAAAAGATAGTAATAAAAAAGAAATACTGCTGAGTCAGTAACCAAGATGATAATGGGCCTAGAGATACTAACAAAGACAGAGGATATCATCTACATAAATAACCACTGGTCAACATTTGCCATTTTAACGCTTGTTTTGTTCTCCTTAACAGAGCATTCCTTCCATCTGGTGGCAGTTGCTTAAATTGCAGGCCAAAACTCAAAAGAGGCAAAATAAGCCTCTGAAATAGGTTCAGATTACTAGGCAGATCTGTATGACAAATCTTCAAGGGATCTCCTACTAGGTGAAGGTCAAGAGAGAATAACCCTTTATTTCCATGGGCTGCTGTTACTGGGTGCAAGGCCCAAAAGACCCTAACTGTGACACATAAAAAGTCCTGGATTTGGAGTAAATGAATCTATGGTGGAACATCTAGCTCCATCACCTCCTGGATGGAAAGCCAAAGGCAAGTTATACCATCTCTCTGAGCTCTACTTTCCATGTATTTTAAATGGAGATAATACTACTTGACTCATAGGATGTTTGTGAGGATTACCTTTTTTAAAAAGTGATTTTGTGAACTCGCAAAATACCTTACACATATTGGATTACCATCATCACTATCATCATTTTCCTCCTCCACAGTGTTTGGCCTGGCTACCAGCAGATACTGGCTACCAGGGTCTTAGAAAATTTGTGAAACTGGGTTCATAGTTCTATAAATGTATATTTTCTTTAAATACAAAGTTAGTAAGAAAGACCTAGGGTTGACTATAGACAACTGACACACAAAATCAGGTGCTGAGCTTTAACTCTTATAAAATATAGGGTATGAAATTCAAATATCATAACTACTTGAATTACATACTAAATACTATATGATTCGAGTAGTTGGAAGATGCACTAAATACTCTACTTACAAACTAGAATCTAAATAAGAAATTTGGTAAATTCTATTCCCTGGTAGACAATAACAAGTATGCAGACTCAGTCTAATGTATACGCTAATGCTTGGTGATAAAAAGGAAACCAAGGTATTGTTGAGGAAACTACTTCAGTGTCCAATATTGGGGATTTGCAATGTTGCACAATTATCATGTTTTGGAAGAATATTAAATTGAGTGAGAAAAATGTTCACAATATAAATTAAGTGAAAAAGGCAAAGTGCAAAGCAATATGTATTACACCAATAGGTACAAGGTTTCTTTTGGAAATGATAGAAAAGTTTTAGAATTAGACAATGATGATGGTTGCACATCATAGTGAACACACTGTAAGTCACTGAATTATACACTTTAAAATGGTGAATTTTAGGCCAAGCATGGTGGCTCAAGCTTGTAATCCCAGCACTTTGAGAGGCTGAGGGGGGGCAGATCACTTGAGGTCAGGAGTTCGAGGCCAGCCTGGCCAACATGGTGAAACCCTGTCTCTATTAAAAACACAAAAATCAGCCAGGTGTGGTGGCATGTGCTACTCGGGAAGCTGAGGCGTGAGCATCATTTGAACCCAGGAGGCAGAGGCTACAGTGAGCCGAGATCGCGCCACTGCACTCCAGCCTGGGCAACAGAGTGAGACTCTGTCTTTAAGAAAATTTTTCTTTAAAAAAAGGTGAATTTTGTTAAATTATATCTCAAAAAAAATTCTAAAAACCTCTATGTAGTGTATAGTGTATAAAAGTATAAAAAAAAAGTACATATGTTGATTTATATAGACAAAAGACCAGCAAGGTCACTTATCAAAATGTTACCACTGGTTCTCTTGGTTAACATGCTTATAGACAATTATAAATGACTGCAAAAATTTCACTTTAGAAAATTTTTATTTTTGTAGAGACAAGGTCTCATATTATTGCCCAGGCTGGTCTCGAAATCCTGACCTCAAGTGATCCTCCCACCTTGGCCTCCCAAAGCACTAGGATTAAGGAATGAGCCACTACCAAGCCAAAATGTTCTATTTTTTGATTGGTGTGATGGTTACAAGGATGTATACATTCAGCAAAACTCATGGAACTGTACATTTTTGATGAATACACTTTATTGTATTTAATTTATATTTCAATAAAGAGGGCTTAAAAATTCCTATCAAATATTTTGCATCAAAAGGCATTTCTGGTTTCTGATTCATCCAATAGACCACCTCTGCTTTGTTAAGACTGCAAATTTCAGTATGAGATATCAAAAGCAGCATAAAAAAAAAAGGAAGAACAAAACCATGACCAAGCTGAGCCAAGGCTGGATTAAAAACAAATTAAATTACATATAGTTTATCACATACCTTATAGAAGAAGTACTGTACAAGGTGTGCTATTCTCACATAATATAGATGTCCATGAGCCAATAGCAGTTTCTTTAAGTGTTTAAACTTTGGAACAGAATAATCGCTATTCCTAGCTGCTTGGCGACCTTCTTTGCCTTTAATACCTAAAAGAGAGTATCTCTATACGGTGAGCATTTTCTAGAATAAATGACTCCCTGATTTATCTTCATAGTTTCAACTTGGTTAAATGTTATAGTTCAATTCTATCATTTAGTTTTCCTTTTTAAAAAACCAAAAGAGCTTTCTTTAACAGTGACACTGAGACTTACCAAATAATTTAACTAAGTTTAACTGGTAACTCCCTATTTGTAATACAGTATACAACAATTAAATAGAATCATTATTTCAATCATTACAAGGCAAAAATTATCTGAAGGAAAAAAATTCAACTTAAAAATAATTAAGTCACTCAGTAAGTGCTTAATTGTGTATGACGCTAGACTAGGTGCTATATATTAAGGGAACTCAGAAACCTGGGGTTTGTGGTCTAGGAGCTCAATGAGAAGACAGTGAAATTCTTTCATGAATGAAACCCTGACTAGCAGCGCAAGGGTTCTATGAGCTCAAGCAGCTTTAGGCCATTTGACATTTGGATAACCAATGAGTAGTACGTAAAGTTGCACAAGAAATAGGAATACTTCCAAATGAAAAGAATAATTTGGGAACCTAAACTGCAGTACAATAATTCCCAAGATATGAATTCCATATCTGGCCCCACCACCCTGCCAAAACAAACAAACTAGCTAACTAACTTGCTGGGGAGTTAGTTGTGTTGCCTAATAGCAACCAGAGAAGGGAAAAAAATGGTACAGGTGGTAGAAAAGCTGTTGTTGCACGTCAATATATAAATTCAACACTACAGCCCAAACCACCCATTAATACTGCCATGTTGAAAAACAGCCAACCAATTATCATTTCTTAGCCCCAAACAGTTGAGATCTCAAAAGATATAGTACAGCAACATAAGCAGGCGGTCTGGCCAGGGGCAGAAAATCAATAAAAATTTCATGCATGCTGTCAAAGTAAGAGCTAAACAATCAACTGTGCTGCCAGTAGCTTTGGGAAATTCACTCTACTTGGCTAATTGAAAAATATCCCTTAACTTTGTTACACTGCTACATTTCTACCACGGGGTAGGACCTTGGGATGGACACGTTGCATGATCATTTGAGGCCTTCATTTAATTAACAATTATCATTCCAAAATTCAAATTCAAGATGAGTAACCAAAACAGTCACTCTAGAATGTAAGACCACACTACCTAAAAGCAATACTGATACTTTTCACAGATGCCATCTCATTAGATGTATCTTACCTATTCCCACATGGGATTCCAAGATCATACTAACATCATTGGCACCATCACCTATCGACAGAGTTATTGGGCTGCCTTTTAAATTCTTCACCATTCTGACAATCTAAATATTAAATACAAAAGAGGTGTAAAAAACGTCAAAGAAGAATGGAAGATTGGACTACTTTAGGGGTTTATGCGTCATTCACACTTGTAAATAGCGGCCTTGCAAACAGAAAGGTAGTTTGTACATATACAGTCATCCCTCAGTATCCTTGGAGGACTGGCTCCAGGACCCTTGTAGATACCAAAATCCTCCTGCATACTTTAAATCATCTCTGGTTACTTTTAATACTTAACTACAATGTAAATGCTATGTAAATAGCTGCCATACTGTATTGTTTTAAAATCTGTATTATTTTTATTGTTATACTGTTTGTTGTTTTAGTTTTATTCTAATATTTTCAATCCACAGTTGTTTGGATCTGTGGATGCAGGACCCATGGATACAGAGGGCCAACTGTAATACGTACAATAGTGTCAAATTCACAGATGCAGACGAACACAGCCATTCAAAATGTAACACCAGCACCCACTTGTCCTAGTTCTGTGCATATATGAACTATCAAAAACTTTGCCTCTCATGCATATTAGAGGTCAATACATTTCCTTCTTTTTGCATTGCATCATGTGTTCTTTCAGATCAGATGTTGAATGTGTGACAGTAGAAGCCAGAAAGCTGATTTGGGGTAACATACATAGGGCCACCAGAACCAAGTAGGAAGTCAGAGAACAATGTTTTTGGTTACTTTCTACTCTCTCCTCCCTGCTGACACTCTCACCTTCCCTAGGAGCACATCAACCCTTATTCCAACTTACCTAATGTTAAATTCTTGCACCTATCTGGCTGCCAACTAAACTTCAATAAATCTCTCGCTGCTCAATATGGTCTGACCTCTCCTATGAGTAGCTGTATTTTAAAAGAGGTACACTAAAGGGGTTGACATTTGCAGAAAGATGTTCCAGATATGTGTACAAAGCCTGTCACTATTCCCTGAGTGTTTCTTCAAGATGTATAAATGATACTGTGTAGTTCAGTGCCATGTTCATAATAGGTACTGAATAAAATGTTCATCCTTGGTATTAAAATACTTCTGCCTTGGGGTTCTCCAAAAACCTCCTGGCAGAGTTACTTTTGTGGGAAGTGCATTGGGTGATCAGCTGCCTTCCTACCCTATGTTTTAGATAATCACTGACGTGGCAAGCCACAAAACCCCTTGGAATCTAGCGGCTTAAAAAAACTTAAATAATTTAGTAGCTAAATAATGCTTTGCAAAAATACTGTCCTCACAATTGTTCTGACCAGTTAACATAAATAAAATCCATTTTCAACATAACTGAAGTGATGAAAAATAATTCATGAGGCTAAGGCACCCTGCAGTTATTTCTTTAAATAGAATTCAATCAGGTTTTAGTTGTATTAAACAGTACAAAAAACCCCACATCCAATTCCACTTAACACAAAAATGATGTGACTATGAAATGACAGCTTCCCCCAATCCCTCCCCTCAACTTCGTTCTTCTTAAAAACTTTACAGAAGACTGCCAGAAATAACCTGTAAGTGAAAGAATAAAAGACAAAATTAAAGAACCCAAACTAAATGTGTTTTTAATAGGCTACAATAATGATTAACTAAGTGCACCTGTTATACTGTGTGCAGTAATGATTTGCACCTCAAGGAAAAAATACGCACCCAAGGTTTAGGGAAGGCAATAAAATTATCAAGGATGACAGCTTCTGCATGAAAACATAAGACTAAAAAGAGTAAAACCCTCCACTGTAGAAAGATAAAAGGATATACAATCATGGACCATAAAATCATGAAGGGATTTAGATTCATAAACATGGACTTCTTCACTCAGCCCTAGATCAACTGGATTAAAACCTCTTCAATCTCTAGGATAGCTTCATGAAAAAAAATAATTTTACCAAAATACTATCTATTCATCAACTATAATAGCTTGCTTTATATTGTATACAGGAATGTGCTAAGAGCCAAAACAGATATGAGGTTTCATCACACACCTTAAAAAGCATATAAATGAAGTAGTAGAGTTAGGTCATGAGTACAAGAATATTAGATAAGCAGATTAACAATACAAGGTAACAAAATGTAGCATCTGTGCAGGAATGCATGATATTGTCATCCACATAAGAAGGCCTAGGATGTCAGAGAAGGGAGAAGATACCATACATGCCAGAGTGATCAGAAATTTTACAGAAGAGTGATTTGATCTAAATCATGAAATATTAGTAAGACTTATATAGATGAGAAAGAAAGAAAGGAGTATTCCAGAGAAAGGGACTAGCATATCCAAGAGCACATAGCCAGATAAATACAGTAAATGCTGACAGAATGGATCTGGCTTGCCCAGATCAATTGCAATTTTCATATAGGGGACATGGACAGAAAGTATCTGGAGCTAGTTCAACAGCAGGGTGTAGGAAGAACCGGAGGAGAGCAAGATTGTGGGCAGAGATAAGTTAGGTGGCTAGTTCCAGGAGTTCAATGAGCTATTGAAAGGCCTAGCCCTGAAAGGTTAAAGAAAGGAATAGATGGAAAAGACAATGTAATAAGAAACGGACAAAATTTAGTGACTAAGACTACAATGAAAGAGTAATGTATGTGGTAGGTGGGAAGGCAACACAGGTTTCAAGGTTTTGAATCTAGAAATCTGGAAGTACACTGAGGTCAGTCATAGAAAAAGAAGATGCCAAGGAAAATGATGGTTGGACTCTAGAGAAGTCAGATTTGGGGTGATAATGCCACACCCAAGAATATGTGTTTGGGAAACAGCTGAAAAAGTAAAGTAGATCACCAAATATTTGGATTGGAGATAGTGACTTGAATATCACATACATAAACATGACAGCTAAGTATGTAATATCCTGCAAAAAATAACTATAGCGACAGAAATAAAATAGAATGAGGACTAAACCACAAGTGGTGGCATAATTAAGGTGGAAGCAGCAGCATGGGGTCAGGAATTCATATACCTACCTGCCTGGCAGTGAAGCAGTCAGAACCCAGGTGAGCAATTTGAGCAGCATACACTGAATGTAAGGGAAAAAAAGAGATCGCTTTTGCAGGAAAGGCTCTGACTAAGGGGACAGATACTTTTGAATAGTGTATTCTGGTTGGATCTGATTCCCAACCTGGGGCCAAGAGAGGTTTTCAAGATTGAAGAAAAGAAAGAAGAGCCTCTGATTGCAGTGGGGGCTGAGAGCTAGAAGGCAGACAGAAGAAATGCCTCAAATATGATGGGCACTGTGTGCTTTGTGTGTGTGTGTGTGTGTGTGTGTGTGCGCGTGCGTGCACACGCACACGCGCGCACAGTATGTAAAAGAAAAGCCACAGACACAGCCATCCCCTTGTTTAGAGCAAGTGGTTAAAGAATATGATGAAGCAAGACTAACACATATGAAAGAATATCCTATAGCATATATGGAAATGAAAAAGTAGGTAATGGAGACTGTTAAGTTTCCTTGTACCTAGTGAATACAAAGAAGCAAGGTGAGGCAATTTGGACTGGAGGAGCTGAAAAAGAAAGCATGTAGGAGGTGGCCCTTCATCTAGGTTTCATTATGAGTAAAATTTTTGTTAGGCCAGGGGAATTCAGAGAGAATGCCAGATGAGGAAATGATGTGACGAAAGTTTTGAAAGTTGCCCTGAGCATGACATATGGAAGACCACGGAAGAACAACCAACAGGAGTGGAGAATGTACACCAGAGAAAGGAGTGACAGTGGACACAAAGTACAAAATATGTAGAGACATGTTAAGGGACAATAGTGGGGAGCTCCAGGCGCCACATTCAGTCAACTGCCCTTCATCCTAAGGGACTATGAAACTACTGAAAGTGTCCAAAAAAGAATATATGATAGGAGGAGTTGTGTTTTAACAAGATTAATTTGGGAGTGTGGAGAGATTAAAAATGGATGGGTGTAAGCAAAGAGACCAGTGAGGAGACTAAATCAAATAGTCTATGTGTAAAGTCATAAAGGCTTGGACTAGTTGGGCAGTAAAAGGTTTTGAAAGATGGCATCAAAATGAGAGCTATGACAAAAGGTAGGACCAACAGGACATGGTGACTATAAATAGAGGGAGAGGAGAAGGATCAAAGGTAGTTTTGAAACATAGGGAGCAAGAGAAAAATGGCACCGGTAACAAGAACAATATAAAAGAAAAACCAAACTGGTCTGAGGAAGAAAATTTTAAGATCTGTGTTGGACACTAGAATTTTTGTGACAGTAGGGAATCCATATATAGCTGTCCAGCAGACAGGCAGAAATAGAAGACTTAATGTCAAGAAAAAGTCAGGGGCACACATTTATCAATGGGAGTCAGAGAAACAGACTTGCTTATCCGGAGAGACCATAAAGCTAAAAGTGGAGAGAAAACTTTGCCCTAGAAAAAAACAGATAATTAGGGAGAAAATAGAGGATGGCACAAAATAAAAAGTCACTACGTTGACCAATAAAATGTCAGGACCATGGACCATCACAGAGACCATGAAAGCATAATTTTAAGGAGGATATAATTGATGGTGTCAGGAGCAAAGGAAAAATAAGAAAGAGAATGGAAGACTACACAAGGGATGGGCCAGGTCTACCTGCAGGCAAGCCAAGGGAGTAAGAAGAGCAGAAAGAACACACAGAGCTAATGTCATAAGGGATCTAGGAGCAGTGGCAGCAGGCACAAAGCACTCATCAGAGAAAAAAGTCTGGAAGGTGAGGAACTGGGACAGCCAGATTGAGGGGACAACAAGGTGCAGCGTAAGTTTAATTCAAAATGGGGAAAGACTTCTGAGTCTGATTACAAAAAGAAAGAAGCCTTGGAGGAAGAAATTAGATAGTAATAATGGCCCTTTGAAGAAGAAATAATTTTTTAAAAAATAAACATTTGCACATATATGTATAGAAGTATCCAGAATGGAACGTTAACTAATGTTCACAGTTACCTGGGCTTTCTGTAACGGTGCCATCCGACAGCAGAGCACTGCAGTACACTTCATACATATTTGTAGGAAAATGCTTTTGTAATTGTTTGAACTAGAGTCTTGACTAGAATTTAGTATGAGTGACAATGTGGAGCCATCTATGATTAATCCATATTCCTGATGTTCTGTCCATGCTCTGAAAAATAAAAACAATGCTATGTTTGGATTTATTATAGGTTTCTATTTAGGATCCAGATTTTTTTTTAACAACAAAGGGGGTGGTCCCAGATAAGGGGAGTCATCGATTTGGTTCCTCAACCTGTTCACTCTAAAGAAGCAACTGCCTCTAATAATGCCACAACAGTGATTTGCAATCGTATCTTTGAGACCCAAGTTGCACATATAGATGACTACAAGTTCTAAAAGGTCAACTTGGTGAGGCCAGATTTCCCAGTTATTTAATCAAACAATTGTCTAAGTGTTGCTGTAAAGGTACTTTGTGGATGTGATAAAAGTCCACAAGCAGTTGATTTCAAGTAAGAGAGATCATTCTAGATAACTAGAGTGGGCCTGATTCAGTCACTTGAAAGGTTTTAAGAGGAGAGCTGAGACTTCCTGATGCAGTAGCCTTAGCTACTTCCTGAGACTTCCTAAGGCAGTAGCCTTAGCTCATGCCTGAGAGTCCCAGCCCTTCCTAAAAGCCTATCCCACAAATCCAGACCTGCCCAGCTAGATAATACAGTTGCCCAAGCCAAGTCCTAACAATAAATCTCTCAATATATTCTTTTACTGGTTCTATTTTTCTGGTTGAACTTTGACTAATACAAACTTTTTTTTTTTGATGTTTAGAAAATAAAATAAGAGGTTAAGCAGCCTGCCTCTGTATAAGAAACGTATGGTGAGTATTTGGAATTCAAATCAATTAGTCAAACTCTGCTATGAAGACAAATCATCAATTAGTCTGAAACTCCCTAGCAATGCAGGGAAAAGACAAATGGCTTTGGGGCAAACATATATATATGTCATGCTCAGGGCAACTTTCAAAACTTTCGTCACATCATTTCCTCATCTGGCATTCTCTCTGAATTCCCCTGGCCTAACAAAAATTTTACTCATATATATATATATATATATATATATATATTCTTTAAATGTATCATTTTACATACTAGCTTAGTGGTTCTCTAGTCATCCCATTCAAATCATCTGGGTGGCTTTAAAAATTGCCCATGCCTGGGGCCTATCCCCAGACCAATTAAATCAGAGTACCTTGGCCAGGGCTTGGTTATATATAGGTATATTTTAAAAGCTTCCTAGGTGGTTCTCATGTGTAGCCAGGACTAAGAGGTGTTAGGTGTCAGGAAAGACAAATGTGTAACAGGTGCCAAGTATTTAAGAAAAATATAGTGTAAAACTTACAACTGAGAAAATTCTGCCAATTAACTTTTACTTTTCAATTAGGAAACAAACAAGTGGTTATTCAAGTTTTGCTCCGGGGAATCTTGGGTGCCATTTGACAACGACTGCAGCGGAAGCATTAGACAAAGCAGGATCTCAGAGATTCAGTTATCTAATTTAATGCTACTCAAAGTTTAATGTGCAAAGGAATCACTAGGAATCTTATTAAACTGCAAATTTGGATTCGTTAGGTCTGGGATGTGATGTGAGATTTTGCATTTCTAACAAGCTGCCCATTGACAACGGAGCTGCTATTCTATAGACGAAGCTTTGAGTAGTGAGGGCCTAATATACCTCATCATTCCTTTATTCCATATTTCTTCAGTGTATACTGCTAATACCGTAACATTTTATACTTACAAATATTTTACTGTATAATTTTATTCACTAAATAAAGAGACATCAATGATGTGCTCTCTTTCTTTGCTCCTCTACTCATATACTAATAGCTTACTTACGGGGCTGAAAACAGCAACTCAATAACCAATGAAGAAATAACTTGTAAACACCAGCTATAAGCACACTATATAGAGAAATACAAAGAATTATGGACTAATCTTTTTATGGAGAATAGAAAATCTCCTTAGATTGATAGAAGCATACGTGAGAGAACTACCTAACCAAACAAGATAATCAATGGTTAATGCCCAGTTATTGAGACATATCCATACAGGAAAGAATAGTGGATTCTTTGTGAAGTGCAATATCTAAAGTAGGACTTGAAAAACAGGGAGTAAAGAGGTGATGTAATAGAATGTATGTTGGGGTGCACCGCAAAAGCACGTTGAAAAGGTCACTTAAGGCCTTTGGTGTGGCCTGAATCTGTGAGTAATGGAGAACCACCAAAGTTTTCAGAGCGGGACTATGATATGGACAGTGCTTCACTTAAAGATCATTCATCTGGCAGAGGCGCTTAAGGGATTTCATGCATGATGTACTAGACCTCTCATGTGGGTGGGGCACTAGAGGTGAGAATGGGAGTATGAATGTGGCTTGGGGGCTGATTTGAAGGGGAAACGGCAAAGGAGCAGAAGCTGGCAAAGGTGACTCAGTCTGAACCCTGTGTAAGTAAGTAAAGACTGTGCCCGACTCCAAATAAATAACCAGGAAGATGGGCTGATCTGAGACAGCGACAGTACATTAAGTTTTCCACAAGCCCTGGCTTTTACAAAAGTGTCCTCAGGGCTGTTGAATGCTGCTATAGACTGAATTGTGTTCCCCTGCAAATTCACGTTGAAGCCCTACCCCCAATGTGATTGTATTTGAAGACAGCACCTTTAGAGGGTGAGGCCCTCATGATGGGATTTGCATCTGTTACAAACTGAATTGTATTCTCCCAAGATTCATCTGCTGAAGCTCTTAACTCCCAGTGTTGTGGTATTAGGAGGTGGGGCCCTTGAGAGTAACTGACTGATATGGTTTGGCTGTGTCCCCACCCAAATCTCAACTTGAATTGTATCTCCCAGAACTGCCATGTGTTGTGGGAGGGACCCAGCAGGAGGTAACTGAATCATAGGGGCCAGTCTTTCCTGTGCTATTCTCGTGAGAGTGAGTAAGTCTCATGAGATCTGATAGGTTTATCGGGTTTCCCCTTTTGCTTCTTCCTCATTTTTCTCTTACCGTAGCCATGTAAAAAGCACCTTTTGTCTCTCGCCTTGATTCTGAGGCCTCCCCAGCCATGTGGAACTGTAAGTCCAATTAAATCTCTTTTTCTTCCCAGTCTCGGGTAAGTTTTTATCAGCAGCATGAAAACGGACTAATACAGTAAATTGGTACCAGTAGAGTGGGGCGTTGCTGAAAAGATACCCAAAACTGTGGAAGTGACTTTGGAACTGGGTAACAGGCAGAGGCTGGAACAGTTTGGAGGGCTCACAGGAAGACAGGAAAATGTGGGAAAGTTTGGAACCTCCTAGACACTTGTTGAATGGCTTTGACAAAAATGCTGATAGTGACATGAAAAGTAAGGTTCAGGCTGAGGTGGTCTCAGATAGAGATGAGGAACTTGTTGGGAACTGGAGCAAAGGTGACTCTTGTTATGTTTTAGCAAAGAGACTGGTGGCATTTTGTCCCTGCCCTAGAGATTTGTGGAACTTTGAACTTAAGAGAGATGATTTAGGGTATCTGGCAGAAGAAATTTCTAAGGAGCAAAGCATTCAAAAGGTAACCTAGGTGCTGTTAAAAGCATTCCATTTTAAAAGGCAAACAGAGCATAAAGTTCAGAAAATTTGCAGCCTGATGATGCAATAGAAAAGAAAAACTCATTTTCTGAGAAGAAATTCATGCCAGCTGCAGAAATTTGCATAAGAAGCAAGGAGCCTAACGTTAATCCCCAAGACCATGGGGAAAATGTCTCCAGGCCATGTCAGAGACCTTCACAGCAGCCCCTCCCATCACAGGCCTGGAGGCCCAGGAGGAAAAGTGGTTTCACGGGCCAGGCCCAGTGTCCCCATGCTGTGTGTAGCCTAGGGATTTGGTGCCCTGTGTCCCAGCTGCTCTAGCCATGGCTGAAAGGGGCCAATGTAGAGCTTAGGCCATGGCTTCAGAGGGTGGAAGCCCCAAGCCTTGGCAGCTTCCACATGGCATTGAGCCTGTGAGTACACAAAGTCAGGAACTGAGATTTGGGAACCTCCACCTAGATTTCAGAATATGTATGGAAACGTCTGGATGTCCAGGCAAAAGTTTGCTGCAGGGATGGGGCCCTCATGGAGAACCTCTGCTTGGGCAGTGCAGAAGGGAAATGTGGTGTTGGAGACCCCATACAGAGTCCCTACTGGGGCACTGACGAGTGGAGCTATGAGAAGAGGGCCACCATCCTCCAGACCCCAGAATGGTAGATCCACTGACAGCTTGCACTGTGCACCTGGAAAAGCCGCAGACACTCAATGCTAGCCCGTGAAAGCAGCCAGGAGGGAGGCTACACCCTGCAAGGCCACAGAGGCGGAGCTGCCCAAGACCATGGGAACCCACCTCTTGCATCAGCATGACCTGGATGTGAGACATGGAGTCAAAGTAGATCATTTTGGAGCTGTAATAATTGACTACCCTGCTGGATTTCAGACTTGCATAGGCCCTCTAACCCCTTTGTTTTGGCCAATTTCTCCCATTTGGAACGGCTATATTTACCCAATACCTGTACCCCCATTGTATCTAGGAAGTAATTAGCTTACTTTTGATTTTATACAGGCTCAAAGGCAGAAGAGACTTGCCTTGTCTCAGATGAGACTTTGGACTGTAGACTTTTGGGTTAATGCTGAAAGACTTTGGGGGGCTGTTGGGAAGGCATGATTGGTTTTGAAATGTGAGGACATGAGACTTAGAGGTGCCAGGGGCAGAATGATATGATTTGGTTGTGTCTCCACCCAAATCTCAACTTGAATTGTATCTCCCAGAATTCCCATGTGTTGTGGGAGGGACCCAGGGGGAGGTAACTGAATCATGGGGGCTGGTCTTTTGTATGCTGTTCTCATTATAGTGAATTAACTCTCATGAGATCTGATGGGTTTATCAGGGGTTTCTGTTTTCGCTTCTTCCTCATTTTTCTCTTGTCGCTGTCATGTAAGAAGTGTTTTTTGCCTGCCACCACGATTCTGAGGCCTCCCCAACCATGCAGAACTCTAAGTCCAATTAAACCTCTTTTTGTTCCCAGTTTCAGGTATGTCTTTATCAGCAGTGTGAAAACAGACTGATACACTGACTTTAGATGAGTTAATGAAGGTGGGGCCTCCATGATGGGATTACTGCCCTTATAAGAGGAAAAGACAGCAGAGAGCGGCCATTTGCAAGCCAAAAAAAAGCCCTCACAAGAACCCAACCATGCTGGCACTCCAATCACAGAACTTTAGCCTCCAAAACTGTGAAAAATATATTTCTACTGTTTAATCCATCCAATCTATGGTATTTTGTTATGGCAGCCCAAGCAGACTAAGACAAAAGGAGAAGTAAAATGCACATACTTTGGACTGTCTTTATAAGTACCATTTGGCTAAAGGAAAACGTTTCTCATAGGCAATTAATAAAAACCTATTTATTCTCACTGATGCCCAAGTACTAGAAGAACAACAGCTGTTTTAGAATTGGCCATAGCCTCATGAATGTGGGCTAATCATTTTTAAAGCTTGCTTAACATTAGCGATGAGGATACAGATATAGCATAGTTGTTATAAGCATGGGATCTGGAATTGGAGAGACTTTCTGAACTTCTTCTTAGCTGTGTGATCTCTATCTGTAAAATGAAGAAAATACGGTTGCCTAACTGGGTTGTTAATGATGATTAAATAATAATTATCATACAAAGCCCTTAACACTGTTCCTGGAACATGAAGTGTGCTTAAGAAATTGAAAATAATATTGCTTAGGGATATTTCAAGTTAGTACAGACACATCCAGTGGCATTTCAAAAAAGGAAATCAATTTGCTTATGGCCAAGGTAAATTCAAGTAATTGGTTTAGACAAAGCTGACCCTCGGTCAATGGGAAGTATAGAAAATATATCTCTGGGCACTGAATTATTGTTTATCAGTGGCTTTTCCTGACACCTTTATGTTCCGCAAGTTCTTCCTAGTTGAAAGCAGAGTCAAAGCGGCCATGTCCTCTAAATAAAGTGGCCACGTTAACAAGTATTTGATTCCATTTGGAGCTCTGGGGTATAAAAATGCACAGAAAATGGCTCCAGAACCTCAAAATGCATGAAAATTGTCATAGAGATTGATTTTATTACATTCAATTTAAGAGACTGTGAAAGGAATATTTTTTTCTTAACATAGACCAGGCCAGAATATCAACATTGAATACCCAGACTCTAAACATTTAAAAATTGAACTATTTTTCTAAACCTTCCAAAATGTGCAGTTTTCTCTTAAGTTAAAAGAAAAGGTGGAAAGTGCCAAATAATCTCAGATGGGCCATTAGTCAAGTCCTCAGGGACGATTTTAACTTATAAGGATAAAACACCTGCAAACAGAAAATCATGCATTACAGAAAATGAAGCCTTTTGTATATGCAGCTGTGATTTACATCTGCACCAATGTCTAAATATAAGAAACTGATGTACTTTCTTACTTTTTAAAGCTTCTAGTACTTTTAGGAAACTCATGCAGCAATTTCTTACGATATTCTATCAATAATTCATGTAATCGATCTTCTTTCCTTTCACTTTCTTCAATGGTTTTTGTGGTTAGTTCTAAGAGCTCGGTGTTGGTTTGGAAAAGGCGGCAGGCATAGCATGTGGATTTAGCTGTCTCCATCTTGTCCCCAGTGAGCACCCAGACTTTTAGGCCTGCTGCATGCAGAGCTTCAATGGTCTCTGCAGCTTGATCTTGTAGCCTGGGAACACAAAAGAAACCTTGTGATCTTCTAAAATTCCTGACAAAGATTCTACAGGAAGGCTTGTTAAAGAGAATATTTTTATAATTCACAGCAATTCTAGAGTCCTGACACCTTATCACAGTTGACTTTCATATACATCCCCTACTCATTCTGAGTGCTGTCTCGGGCATAATTTTACTTACTAAAGCAAATTTCAAACAATGAGGTTCTGAAAAGTCTGTGACACCTTGAGGTAACTGGTATCCAATGGCAGAATTGAGTATCATCATTCTAAGCTAAAATGTTCAGAAACATTTGTACTCAATGTCACTTTAGCATGTTTCATTTTATGTTATATCTAACCATACCAATTAACATCACTTAACATCATTCAAAGTATAAAGGTCCAAACATTCTAATCAGATGATGAGGGAAGTTAGTGAATCCCTATCCTTGAGGAGCTTTAAGAACAGGAACATGGGTTTTCAAGATGGCTGACTAGGGACATCAAATGCCAGTTGTCCTCATAAAAAAGATCAAAGTTACTGGTGAATGGACATCTTCTGAACTGAAAACTGCGGGAAGAGAGCCAGGACCTGTTGGAGAGCCCACAAGAGAAAGCTGGGATACAGAAAAGAAAGAAGCGAGAGTCTGGCAGAGACTGTCCCTTGAGGAACTCAAAGCTCCACGTAAAGGGTAGGTGGAAATGCTTCTCTGCTTCCCTCACCTTGTGATAATCTCCTGACCATCAAACTGCTGGGGAACCCCCCCTCTGCCCTCCTTACCTAGGGCAATGCCGTCAGTGGCGATATAGGAGCTTCCCAGGGACAGAGATCTGGGTGGCCAGCTCGTGCAGGCATGTCAGTACTCCCCTCAGACCCAAACTTAGAGGGCAGGAACCATTCTGTTTGTGCTGCTGTGGTGGGCCAATGCCCTACCTAGGGGAATCTCTGCCCTTGAGTTATGACACCATCAGATTCCCTGCAAATATACTCCAACCCGCTCTGACTTTGGCAAGCTCGGGGGGAGCGGGGGCGATCAGTGAGTCCCCAGGGAGCTATGGGATCCCTGGAGATCTATCCCTCGGCATGGAGTGCCCCTAAGGGGGAGGTAAGCACAGCCTGCTAAGGGCCCTCCTGGGACAAAGGAAATGTGGGCACAGTGACAATCATTGAAGGGGGTAGCACTGAGGGCCAGGAACAGTCATGGAGAGGGGTCATTTCCCACTGTGCCCACCCCCTGTACACACTGTTGTTGATGCAGCCAGCAGCAGTTCTTCCCAGTGGATGGTAGCGCATATGTACCTGGAGAAACTTTTCACCTTTTTCGCAGTGGCTCCACCCCTGCTGAAAATGAGCTCATGCCAATTGGGCTTTCACAAAGGGTAGGGCCCAACTCCAACTCCCTACACAGAGCAGCAGCATCCCAGCAACAGACAGGTAAGCTGCAGAGTTGTCTGCTCTGAACTTGGGGTAAAGGCTCGGCCAAAGCCCATTTTGGTGGCAACCACCAGAGAGATGTATCCATGGTCTGCAGCCACACTGTGACCAGGAACCAAAGGATAAAGTCTATACGAACTGAAGATTGTGAGCCCTATGACAAGGGCATAATGGAGAAGCGGATCATGTTCCTACCTGCACAGGATGAGGAGCTGGTGCACCCCTCCTTGCTCCTTTCCCCAAGACCTCAGCATACCCCAACCTGATCTCCAACCCCTGCCACCATCCTTCCCTCAGGGTAGGTGCTTCCACTCATCATCAGCCTCCCAGAGGAAGAACTGACTCTTACTCTTAAACTCCACCTACCAGACTGAAGCGTGAACTGCACCACCAAATAAATAACTTGCTGCCAGAAGGGCTTAGTGCTAGTACACATGCTAAGGTTTCTGACACCTCCACACCCTTAGCCCTGCGGGAGGCAGTGTGTCGGCCCTTGCATCCAATACATCACTACAGCAAACAGCATCTGAGAAAGCCACTGCACTGAAGCTATCCACAACCAAGGAAACCATACAGAGCCTTGCCCCGCCGAAAGCACCCAGAAACAAAGCCAAACAATCATACACAACATATACCACAGTCATATCCTCAAGGGAAAAAAGGAATTAAAAAATAAAAAATGTCTCATCCAAACTACAGCAAATTCAAAAATAAGAAGCAACAGATCCCTCAGATGAGAAGGAATCAGTGTAAGAACTCTGGCGGTACAAAAAGCTGGGGTGTCTTGACACATACAAAGGATTGTACTACCTCTGTAATAATACAGGCTAAACAGAATGAAAAGTCTGAAATGACAGATAAAGGAATTCAAAACATGGATTGCAAGGCAACTCAACGAGATCCAAGAGAAAGTTGAAACTCAACACAAAGAAACCAGAAAAATGATTCAGGATATGAAAGATAAGGATAGCTATAATAAAACAAACCAATTAGAACACCTGGAATTGAAAAATTCAATAAAGCAATTTCAAAATACAGCTGGAAGCTGTAACAATAGACTAGACCAAGCAGAAGAAAGAATTGCAGAGTTTGAAGAGCAGTCCTTCAAATTAACCCAGTCAGATAAAAAAAAAAAAAATTTCAACATGAGCAAAGTCTTTGAGAAATATGGGATTATGTAAAGCAACAAAATCTATAACTTCTTGGCATTTCTGAGAGAAAAGAAGAAAAAAAGGCAACATGGAAAATATATTTGGGGAATAATTCAGGAAAATTTCTTGAACCTTGCTAGAGGTCAACATCCAGATACAAGAAATTCAGAGAACAACTGTGATATGCTACACAAGATGACCATCACCAAAGCATATAGTCGTCAGACTACCCAAGGTTAACAAGAAAAAAAAAATCTTAAAGGCAGCTAGATAAAAAGGAAAAATTACCTAGAAATGAAATCCCATCAGACTAAACAGTGAATTTCTCAGCAGAAATCTTAGAAGCCAGAAGATTGGGTATGTAGTTTTAGCCTTTTTTTTTTTTTTTTTTTTTAGGAGACAAAAATCTCAATCTGTCACCTAAAGTGTAGCAGTGGTGCAGTCATGGCTCACTGTAACTTCTGGGCTCAAGCAATCCTCCCACCTCAGCCTCCCAAGCAGCTGGGACTACAAGCACGTGTCACCATGCCTACTTATCTAAAAAAAATTTTTGTAGAGATGGGGTCTCGCTATGCTGCCCAGGCTGGCTGTGAGCTCCCAGGCTCAAGTGTTCCTCCCACCTCAACCTCTCAAAGCACTGGATTACAGGTATAAGCCACCATACCTGGCCTTTAGCCTTCTTAAAGAAAAACAACTGCAGCCAATAATTCTATATCCTGCTAAACTAAGCTTCTTAAATTAAGGAAAAATAAAGTTTTTCCCAGACAAGCAAATGCTATGGGAATCTGTCACCACCAAACCTATCCTATAAGAAATGCTTAAAAGAGCTCTAAACACGGAAACAAACGGATGATATTTGCTACTATAAAAGCATATGTTAGTAGAAAGTTAACAGATCCTATAAAGCAATTATATACTTGAGACTACCAAAACAACTAGCTAACAACACTAAGACAGGAACAAAACCTCACATATCAATATTAACCTTGAATGTAAATGGCCTAAATGCTCCACTTAAAAGACATAGATTGGCACAATGAATACAAAAATACCATCTGTTAGGCCGGGCGTGGTGGCTCACACCTGTAATCCTAGCACTTAAGGAAGCTGAGGCAGGAGGATCACTTGACGTCATGAGTTCGAGACCAGCCTGGCCAACATGGTGAAACCCCGTCTCTACTAAAACTACAAAAATTAGCTGAGTGTGGTGGCAGGCACCCGTAGTCTCAGCTACTCATGAGGCTGAGGCAGGAGAATGGTTTGAACCCAGGAGGCGAAGTTGCAGTGAGCTGGGATCGCGCCGCTGCACTCTAGCCTGGGCAACAGAGTGAGACTCTGTCTCAAAAACTTCAACAGACCCATCTCAGGCGTAATGATGGCCACAAGCTAAAACTAAAGGGACGGATAAAGATCTATCATGCAAATAGAAAACA
Source organism: Nomascus leucogenys (assembly GCF_006542625.1). Classification (NCBI taxonomy): domain Eukaryota; kingdom Metazoa; phylum Chordata; class Mammalia; order Primates; family Hylobatidae; genus Nomascus; species Nomascus leucogenys. Next base: position 125,316,885 of record NC_044406.1, read on the forward strand.
AAAAGGAGCAGGGTTTGATCTTCCTGTATCAGATAAAACAGGCTTTAAACCAACAACAGTAAATAAAAAGACAAAGCGGGAATTACATAATGAAAAAGGATTCAATTCAACAAGATTTAACTAGCCTAAATATATATAGACCCAACATCAGAGTGCCCAGATTGATAAAACAATCATCCCTAGACCTAAGGAAAGAGACAGAGAGCCATACAATAATACTGGGGGATTTTAAGACCCCAATGATAGCACAAGACAGATTATTGAGGCAGAAAACAAAGAAACTCTGGACTTAAATTGGACTCTTGACCAAATGGACCTAATAGACATTTACAAAACACTCTACTCAACAACTGCAGAACATACATTTTTCTCATCTGTGCATGAACATTCTCTAAAATTGATCACATGCTTGGTCATAAAGCAAGTCTCCTGAAATTCAAAACGCAAAATCATATCAAGCATCTTCTCAGAACAGAGTGAAATAAAATTAGAAATCAATACCAAGGGAAACTCTCAAGACCACGGAAGTACATATAAACTGAACAACTTGCTCCTGAATAACTTTTGAGTAAACAATGAAATTAAGGCAGAAACCAAAAAACAATTTTGAAACAAAAGAAAATAGAGACACAACATACCAAAAATTATGGGATATGTCAAAAGCAGTGTTAAGAGGAAAGTTTACAGCACTAATTGCCTACATCAAAAAGGCAGAAAAATCTCAAATGAACAACATAATGTCACACCTAAAGGAACTAGAAAAACAAGAACAAACCAGACCCAAAGCTAACAGAGAAATAACAAAGATCGTAGCAGAACTAAAGTAAATTGAGACCAAAAAAATCATACAAAAGATCAATGAAACAAAAATGAAAAACAAACAGACCAGTAGCTAAATTAACCAAGAAAAAGAGAAGATTAAAATAAGCGCAATCAGAAATGACAAAGGTGACATCACAACTGATACCACAGAAATACAAAAGATCCTCAGAGACTATTATGAACATATCTACGAGCACAAACTGGAAAATACAAACGAAATGGATAAATTCCTGGAAACATACAACCTCCCAACATTGAACCAGAAGGAAAAAGAAACCCTAAACAAGCTATGAAACTGAATCAGTAATAACAAATCTACTAATCAAAAAAACCCAGGACCAGAGAGATTATAATTCTATCAGATGTATATAAAGAGTTGGTACCAATCTTACTAAAACTACTCCAAGAAAAATCAATGAGGTGGGATTCCTCCATAACTCATTCTACAAAACTAGTATCATCCTAAAATAAAAATTTGGCAAGGACACAATAAAAAAAGAAAACTATAGGCCATTATTCATGATGAACATAGATGTAAAAATCCTCAACAAAATACTAGCAAACTGAAACCAGCAGCACATCAGAAAGATAACTCATCATGATCAAACGGGTTTTATTCCTGGGATGCAAGGATGGCTTAACATATGCAAATCAATAAATGTAATTCACCACATATATAAAACAAAAATTATATGATCATCCCAATAGATGCAGAAAAAATATTCAATAAAATTTGACATACCTTGATGATAAAAAAAAAACCCTGAGAACAAACTAGGCATCAAAGAAACATACCTCAAAATAATAAGAACCCTACATGCAAACCCACAGCCAACACCATACTCAATGTGCAAAAGTTGAACACATTTCCCCTAAAAACTGGAACAAGACAGGGATATCCACTCTTACCACTCCTATTTAACAGAGTACTGGAAGTCCTAGCCAGAGCAATCAGGCAAGATTGCTAGAATACTACGCAGCCATAAGAAAAGTGAAATCATGTCCTTTGCAGCAACATGGATGCAGCTGGAGGCCACTATCCTAAGCAAAATAACTCAGAGGCAGAAAATCAAATACCACATGTTCTTACTTATAAATGGGAGCTAATCAGTAAGTACACATGGACATAAAAATGGAAATAACAGACAATGGGGACTCCAAAAGGGGGAAGACGGGAGGGGAGCGAGGGTTGAAAAACTACCCATTGAGTATTACGTTAATATCTTAGGTGATGGGATCAATGGAAGCCCAAACCCCAGCATTACACAATATAACCACATAACAAACTTGCATGTGTACTACCTGAATGTATAACCCCGACCCACCCTCCAAAAAAAGAGGAACGCCGATCGTCCTGAATGAGAATTTAATTATAATTCTTAAAGGCGAGGAGAGAAAAACAATACTTTCCTCTGGGTTTCTTTTGGCGACAGAATAACAATGAAATTAGACTAAATGAATTTCATTAGAGTTTCAATACCTTTTAATGTGACTAAATATATGTTTGTAACTTTTTAAGTCTCATAATTTTCATATATAATATTTAGAAAATTCCAAAAATATTAAGAATTTAAAACTTATTATTTCAAGCAGATCAATGGCAGTGTCCTGCAATCAAGTCTGAAAAAGGTAAGCCTGTAAGTTAAAAGCATATTATTTTAAAGTATGCAGGCCAGGAATGGCGGCTCATGCCTGTAATCCCAACACTTTCGGAGGTCAAGGCAGAAGATTATTTGAGGCCAGGAGTTCAAGACTGGCCAACATGGCGAAACCCCACCTCTACTAAAAATACGCAAATTAGCTGGGTGTGGTGGCATATGCCTGTAATTCCAGCTAGCTACTCCGGTGGCTGAGGCGTGAGAATCACTTGAACCCAGAAGGCAGAGGTTGCAGTGAGCCGAGATTGTGCCACTGCACTCCAGCCTGGGCGACAGAGCAAGACTCTGTCTCAGAAAAAAATAAATAAATAAAAATAAAAATAAAATAAAATAAAGTATGCAAAAACATACTCTGGTCTGTTAAACCAGGTTAGATTAAGCTCTCATGTTGCTCACTCTACCTTAAATTTCCTTTCTGCTTACCTGTCTCTCAAAATCTTACCCCTTCGTCTAGGCACCAGCTCAAACAATGGCTATAGTACCATTCCCTACACGTCAAGACTATTTGATAATATGTGCATAAATATATGGATAGCTTAGTAAATATTCAAAAGACCTGAGTGAAAACTGATTCATTCTTCTAGGTTACATGAATTTACCTTAAAAATCATTCCTACTGGCTGGGTGCGGTGGCTCACGCCTGTAATCCTAGCACTTTGGGAGGCCGAGGTGGACAGATCACGAGGTCAGGAGATCGAAACCATCCTGGCTAACACGGTGAAACCCCATCTCTACTAAAAATACAAAAAATTAGCCAGGCGTGGTGGCGGGCGCCTGTAGTCCCAGCTACCCTGGAGGCTGAGGCAGGAGAATGGCGTGAACCCAGGAGGTGGAGCTGGCAGTGAGCCGAGACCACACCACTGCACTCCAGCCTGGGCGACAGAGCGAGACTCCATCTCAAAAAAGAAAAAAAAAATTTAAAAATTTAAAAATTAAAAAAAAAATCATTCCTACTAACAGCTCAAAATCTGGTGTAATTTTTCATACTTGCTATAACAAATAAATCTTTAAGCCCACTTAAACAATAAAACTAAAGATTTCAAACTTCGAGATTAAATTACTAATCTGGGGCAGATCACACCCAAAACATTGGTCATTAAAATAATAAGAGTATCATTTTCTAGTTACTTGTCTTCAACTGCAGTGGCTCCAATTAAATTCATGTTTGTCTCAATATCATCGAAAACTTTTTCCATTTTTTCTTCTCTGTCTTGTAAGGCCATTTTTGCCTCTATAAGCTGTCTGTTAATTCTTTCATAATCATCTGGAGCAATTTCTTTGAAGGCTACACACAGTGTCCGATACCCATCCTAGGAGTAAAGTAGGAGATCTGTAGTTATTCTAATAATAGTTGAAAAAAAAAAAAAACCACACCCTGTAAATACTCTTGCTTTAGCCATATGTACAAGAGAAACTCTGACACATATTTAGTTTGAAAAAATGAAGAAATTACAACTGAAAAGGTAACATTCAATTAGGTTCAGAAAAAGGAAGTAACAGTTCTTTTAACAAAGGTTGTTGAAAAGTCTTTAAGGCTGCAAATTGTGACCCGAAACTTGCTCCAGGATAATGTTTTATATTAAGATAAAAAAAAAAGTAATATTATAAAATCCCCAAATACAAAACATAGACCGCAAAAATAAGCTAAAATGTATTTAAACTGTCATTTAAACAGAAATCCAATAAACATAGTCATCTTCAGCATTTCTCTGCTTACTTATTGGTGGGGGAAGGAGTATAGGCTCACCATTGCATTACGTTCCACATGGACTTTAGTTAACTCAATTTCATGATTTTGCACTCTGGGAAAAACTGCCGAGTCTGCTCCTTTACAAAAGAGAAGTATGTCTCCTAAAATAAAGAACCATAGTACTTGACTTAGAATTTTAAGGCTGGTATTGTGGTTTTAATAAGAGTACCTTTTAAAGCAGTCTCTCTCACCCAAGTGTTGTATATTCTGAGCACGCCTTGCAATACTCACCTAAATGGAATGAGGAATCTTGGCCTTTAATCTGTCAGAAAGGCATGCACCACCTCTTCAGGTTATTATGAACACAATTAATAAGCCAGAGTTTACAATAGGCACCTCTGTTAAAATATACTTCCTCCCACCAATTCACGGAGGGCTGGGCTTGTGTCAAGGAGCTGCATCTGAATTTCTTCTGAAAATGTATGCCAGGTGCAGTGGCTCACGCCTGTAATCCCAGCATTGTGGAGGGCCGAAGTGGGAGGATCACTTAAGCTCAGGAGTTCAAGACCAGCCTGGGCAACATAGGGAAGACCCTGACTCTACTAAAAATTAAAAAATTAGCCGCGCATGGTGGTACACACCTATAGACCCAACTACGCTGGATGCTGAGGTGGAAGGATTGCTTGAGCCCAGGATGTCAAGGCTGCAGTGAGCTATAATCTTGCCACTCCAGCCTAGATGACAGAGTAATACCGTGTCTTAAAAAAAAAAAAAATACAGTGAAGCCATGGCCTAGAGTATACATATGGCATCTACAGATGTCAAGAAGAAAGCTCAAGCTCAAACAAGCTGAAATAATTTTAAATAAACTATATTAACTAGCTTCTAAAACAATGGCTTGATAGTTTTTACTGATGAGAATAGCTTTGTAGAATGCTAGTATAATTGCAGCTTTAGATCACTTCACACACCCAGGAAATATGCACAGTTGTGCACTAAGACAGACACTTTATCCTTATAAGGGAAACAACTGAGGTCAACAAATTAAAAAGTGTAGCTCTGAGGTCAATGACCTTTGTAGACCAGTTCCACAGACATTTCACTATTTGCTGTAGAACATGTGGACGTGCACACATAAGAATAGCAAGTATTTGAAATGTTAAGTGTTTTTTTTTTTTCATTTATTCTTACACATCCAAAGTGTATTTCAAAATTCACAAAACAAACTCCATGGTCACTTATTAAAATCAATTTCATGACTTTGCAATCACACCACAAAGTATGAATTAAGTGGGATATGTTCCCCCAAGGATCTGTCTGTATCCTCCCATTCTCACATTAAGGAATTTAGAAAATTTAATAGTAAAAAGTAAATTACTGGGAAATAAATCAAAAATTTTTAGAAAACAAACCACCTGAGCACACCACACACACGTATCTGAGAGCCTTCGAACAAAGCAGGAACGCTCGCCCATGGGTCTTGCAGAATCTGAGCAGAAGGCAAACCACCATGGTGCCTCCAAAGACATGAGGGAGCCCAGGATTATGGTACCAGTTCCCCTGCAAAGGGCAAGCTTTACTCTGTTCAACAAAGAACCTGAGCTCTGGAGTGAAACTGCAATGCCATTTCCCAGAAACCAGGCCCTTAGTCCTCTCTACCTCACCTGTTTCCAGGGAGTGTCAAGCAGTAGGGGAACCAGGAAGGTCAGTGAGGGATAACAAGCAACTCCCTATACTCAAGGATTCTGCTGCTAGTAATCCCAAACCATCCAACTATGCTGGGTGGCTGCATGTAAACATTACTGGTAGACTGGTCAGTACCCTGAACCATATAAAAGTCATTCTTTCAGTTCCTGTTCGAACACCCAGGGCAGAGGGATATGGTTCTGCTACCAAGAAAAGGCACATCCTGTCATAACGAGGGTTCCATCACTAACAATTTGGTAAACAGAACATCTGTGCTTAAAAAAATACATGAAGGCATATGCAAAAGCTACTGCTTTGCATGACTTTCACTAATCCTACACTACTACATGAAATGATTCTCTTTCCTGAAAGAGTGAATCAACCAATAAGCCTACAAATGAACAAAGAGAAAAATTCAAGCTTTTCAGACATGTACCTTCTTGAGTCTTCACAATTACACTCATACGTCGCCGGACGGCATCAAAGTTTAAGGTGTGAAGAAGTTCATATCTTTAAGAGAAGAGAAATGAGAAAAGTAAAAAACCTAGAATATACTGAGAAAAATAAAGCACAACAGAAATATGTTAAGATATTTAAACATCTTAAATCAACAGACAGCTATCCTCTTTGCATGAGGGTCACTGGTTGTGTGCACAACTGGTACTTTCCTTTGTCTTAGAATTTCTCTGAACATAGAACATGCTGTCAGAGGACACCAATGTTAGTTAAGGGGTATTTATAGCCCCTCACTATATTACTTAAAATGGTAAGGAGAGTGACCACATAGAAATGGAGAATAAAGAGCTGTCCCACCAAGCCATATTTGGAGGGATCTAGAAACAGTCCCACTCTGCCAATTATTTTAGCAGCATTTATGTATGGAGTGCCAGGCACAGTGCTAGGTGCTGGGGAATAGAGGTGAATCTGCCTGAGTCCCTTCCCTTATGCGGGTCACCATATGATAAGGGAGACAGAGCACAATGAGATAACCACCCTTCTAGTTTCTCAAATACTGTAATAAAGGCACTTACAGGGAAGATATAAGAACACAGAAGGAAGACATCTGAAAGGAGGTTTCCTGGAAGAGGACATGCCTGACCTGGGTTCTGCAAGGGTAATATGATGAAGAAAGGGGGCCATGGCATTCTGAGTAGAGGGAATGAGCACGGCAGCATGAGAGCACATGGCCCATGGAAGACTTTAAGTAGTTCACCAACTCCCAAAAAACTCATTGATAGGGGAATAGTAAGAGATAAAGCAAGAAAGGTAAACAGGGGCTGGAAACACATCTTTGTGAGCGATTTCTGGAATTTGGGATTGTATTGTAAGAGCAAAAGAAAACCAATAAAAGGGTTTAAACAGTGGAATGACATGATGAGATTGGTCAAATGTGTGTGTGGATGGCCGAACTAATCAATGGAGAGATACAGAAAGTTAAAATAAGAGTTGGTTATTAGAAAAAGTGAGAGGAAATATTTCCTGGAAAATAAACAACTAGTATTTTAAAAAAAAGTATTTACTATATAGCTATAAACAACTAGTATTTTTTAAAAAAGTATTTACTATATAGCTTGTTTTGGTTGGGAGTGAGGGGGTCATTAGTCTTGCGGGAGTATATGTATAAGACATCTAACGTGGCATCTGGTTTGCTGTTGGCCAGATGGGGGCACTGTTGCAGATGGGCTAGAATCTAAACTCTGACAATGACCCTGGGTCCCTGTCAGTCAGACCAAGAACCTTCCTCTTGGCTTCTATGAATCTCTCTCCAAAGGGATGCATTACCCAAGTACCTGTAAACGTATTACAGGTTTCTGAGATGGGTCTCAGGAGATCCTAGGGGCCAGAATGAAAGTCAGATAACATAATTATATTTCAAGTTCAGATGAAGAAATTCAAATTAATCACAGAGCCTAATTAAAATCCACCATTAAGATAAGATGGCTTTGTTCATTAGGGTCTTTGTGGCAAAAGAGGAAATGTGAAGACACTGGGGCATCAGAGTACTTGCGCTGAGGCTCACACATGAACATTCCGAACAAAACAAGGCTTCTGGTTTACAGCAAAGCTGCCTTTATTGGCTGGGCTTGCAATCCCAGAGTGATTGCTTGGACACTAGATAGCAGAAGGTTTCACATATATTCACTGATTTTTCCTGTAACATGTGTTAGGGACCTGAAATGGCATCTAAATTTGAGAAACATTCCAGGCAGACTCTCATTCTGGCTACTGGACCCAGATGTGAACCAGATTAGAATTTCTACCTCAAACTCCAGTTTCTGCCATTCTATGTAACATGGCTTCTACCCCAACTATATTTACATAAAACTCTGAACTGAGAGAGCAGAGTCCTGTATTTTTAGTGGCATCATTTCCTTTGCTGCCTGAATCCACTTAAATTTGACTATGGGGTTAAGAAATGACAAACATCAAACACAGAGCTACTTACTCTTCTATTTCTTTTCTTTGGTTCTCTACTCTCATATATCCATTTCGATTTCCTAAAAATGTGAACCCGTACCTATCAAAAACAATAAAAAAGACCTTGTGTATCTCTAAAGAATGATTAATTTTTTTATTATTTTTTTTTTTTGAGATAGAGTCTCGCTCTGTTGCCCAGGCTGGAGTGCAGTGGCACGATCTCAGCTCACTGCAACCTTCACCTCCCAGTTTCAAGCGATTCTCCTGCCTCAACCTCCCGAGTAGCTGAGATTACAGGCGTGTGCCACCACACCCGGCTGATTTTTCTATTTTTAGTAGAGACAGAATTTCACCATGTTGGCCAGGCTGGTCTTGAACTCCTGACCTCAGGTGATCCACCCGCCTTGGCCTCCCAAAGTGCTGGGATTACAGGCGTGAGCCACCCCACCTGGTCTAGAATGATTACTTTCAATGGCGTAACTCATGCTTGTTTATGCTTTTCTTCTCTTTCATATGATCTCAACATATAACTGTACTTTCTTTTCCTGGATAAGTTGATAACAGAGAAAGTCAATGCCCAGCCCCAATTATTGTAACCAAGGGAGAGACAATTTGGGTTTCTGATTCTATGGCTAACACACTGGGTGACCTTTTAGCCACTTAATTATCTTGAACCTCATGGGTAAAACTGGACTTTCGGTTCTCAAATGATGTCAAAATTGCTGGAAGCACCTCAGAAATAACATGTGTTGTACAAAAAGTGGCCATTGTTATGTTATTTTCAAAACATAGTATGAACATTCAGACTTCTGGCTGGCATGCATAAATAGTAAGGCAAGTAATACCTATACGTAACTATTTTCTTTTTAGTCTTAACTGGTTAGGTGTGGGAATTTTCCACAAATTTTTGGCTAAAGCAGTTATGTTTTTTATTAAATAATAGGAGATGTATGTGCTAAGGTCACTGAAGCAAACGGAAAAAAAACAAATAACTTCTGTCCTCCTCTGATTTCACTTTCTTAGGGGAAGTATAAGAAAGTATACTTTACTTTTTAGCTCCTTTCACCAAAGCTATTTCATCTGGTGAAGAGGAGATATAGGTTAATTCAGCTGATTCTGTAGCTCCATCAACAGCATCATTTGTTTTGATTTCTACAGTATGACATAAACACAAGGCACGTAGAAACAGCTCTTCTCGATTCTGTGGAACAGCAACAAAATAATGATTATTATTTTTAATTTGATCACTCGGTAACTAGGCAGTGAATAGAGAAAATATATTAATGTGAGAGAATGTTATAACTTCTAACAAACTTAGTAGCAGATACGTATAAATTCTTAACACTCAAATCAGCTATATATTCTCCTAGTACCTAATAAGAGTTCCTGGTTCTCAGCTAGCATACCCTATAGGCTGTGTTAACTCATTAAGGTTATCATGGCACCACCTAAGCCAAAGCAGTGACTTCTTCATGGCCTAAAAAACTTCATTCAGTATCTAATTCACAATCTAGCAATAGCTCAAGTGTAGGGAGACTCTGGTTAATTTAATGCCTAGACACTCCTGAGACTTTAATCATTTGAACAGACATCATTCTTGGAGGAGCTTACATTTTAAAAGACAAAGCACAAAAAATTATGATCATACAGACAAGCAAGCTTTTACCCAAATGTCATTTCCCACAATTCTCTTTACTTGTAAATTCTACTCATTTACAAATTTCAGAAGTGTCAGTAAAACAAGAAAGGTGAAGCCAACAATAGTTATTCTAAAGTCACTGGGCACAGTGGCTCATGCCTGTAAACCCAGCACTTTGGGGGCTGAGGGTGGTGGATTACCTGAGGTCAGGAGTTTGAGACCAGCCTGACCAACATGGTGAAACTCCGTCTCTACTAAAAATACAAAAAAATTAGCCAGGCATGGTGGCGGGTGCCTGTAATCCTAGCTACTCGGGAGGCTGAGGCAGGAGAATCACTTGAACCCGGGAAGCAGAGGTTGCAGTGAGCTGAGATTATGCCACCACACTCCAGCCTGGGCAACAGAGTGAGACTCCATCTCAAAAAAAACAAAACAAAACAAAACAAAAAAAACAACAGAAGTCTATGTCATGTGTCTACCTAAAAATTATTTTCTACTATGGAATGTTAACATGCATACACAGATTGGTTTCTTATATAAAACAATAATGCAAATGCACCTTATCTGCTTTGTCAAAATATGTTAAAGGTCCATCAGTTTGAGATAATCCATCAACCTCTTGAGTTACACCTTTATATTTGTGGCCATCTATGCAGCATTCAATGAATTCCATGCTGTTTTCAGTGAGTGTTCCAGTCTTATCTGTAAATACATAATCCACCTAAAACAAGGACACAAACGTATACATTGTTAGTTTCTTCAGTGTGACTAATTTTTAGTTTGCTGTAACGCAAACCTATTTCCATATCCATAGGAAATCACCCCTTCTAACACTTCTTGTCAAATGTCAGGGAATTACAGAGACAATTATTACCAAAGAAATGAGGAATAAATGAGTATTTTTAAAGACACTAAAATGGTATCACACGTCTAAGGTAGATCTACTCAAATGTAAAAGATGAATAGAAAAAAATGTGACTATTGGCCAGGCACGGTGGCTTATGCCTATAATCCCAGCACTTTGGGAGGCTGAGGCAGGAGGATTGCTTGAGCTCAGGAGTTCAAGACCAGCCTGGCCAACATGGTGAAACCCCGTCTCTACTAAAAATACAAAAATTAGCTGGGTGTGGTGGCACACACCTGTAATCCCAGCTACTTGGGAGGCTGAGGCACAAGAATTGCTTGAATCCAGGAGACAAAGGTTGCAGTGAGCTGAGATCACATCACTACACTCCAACCTGGGTGATAAGAGTGTGACTCTGCCTCAGGAAAAAAAAAAAAAAAAAAAAAAAAAAGTGACTATTTTATCAAACTAAGAATGCTTCTCATGTAAGTTAATTTTTTTTTTTTTTTTTTTTTTTTAAGACAGGGTCTCACTCTGTCACTCAGGCTGGAATGCAGTAGCCATTATAGCTCACTGTAACCTCAAACTTCTCAGCTCAAGCAATCCTCCCACCTCAGCCTCCCAAGTATCTGGGACCACAGGCACGCACCACCACACCAGGCTAATTATTTTGTAACTTTAGTAGAGACAGCATCTCACTATGTTGCCCAGGCTGGTCCCATACTCTTGGGCTCAAGCCTTGGCCTCCCAAAGTGTTGGGATTATAGGCATGAGCCACCATGCCCAGCCAGTTAACCTGTTTGATGTAAAGAAGTTACATAAGTCAATTTTTCAAGTGGGAAGTAAGACTATACTGACCACTTATTTCTCTCTCTCTCTCTCTCTCACACACACACACACACACACATACACACTCTTACACTTTGTGGGCTAGTATGTACATTACCCATTAAAAATTTTTTCCCAATAAATTAAATGGGATGTAACAAAATAAAACAGAAACTGACGAAGGTTTTTTTCCCCTTTTAAAAGTAAAATTTTCTATAAAAATACCGAATTAAAATAAAATGCACCACATAATATAATATACATAAGAATTGATAACAACATTAACAGTTACCTAATTAGAAGATACAGTATAGGTCAGTAGTGATCAAAACCATAACTGAAATTTCTTTCTTTTTACTGTACATATTTTGAAAATACTCAAGTTTCCAAATTTAGAAAAAAAGCAGATAAAGTATAACACAAGTATATTTTCATAAATAATGGAAAATATAAGCCAAGAAATAAATTTGCCACTAAGATAAATCATTTTGAGCACTTCTATTTTATCTCGGTTTTTCTCTCTTCTATTTTTAACATCTGGCTTTTGGAAACCCACAATTTTATCCTCATTTTGGCAATTTATGCTTAAATAGTTAAAATTATGGGCTGATAGGAACAAGCATAAGCACAAGATTAAGGTTTTTATTATGTAAGGGAGAAAGAGATGAACTACAGCAGTAGTTGCTTTCTAATTATTTTTCAAAGCTTTTCACGGTAGCAGCACTGGCACAAATATAGCATTCCAATCTTTTTTTTTTTTCCTGTTAAGCCAGCCAAGTTTGAACTCTCTCTTTAAATTAATCCAAGTGGTATTACTTGTGTATCATGCAGATTCTTCCAGTTTAAATGAAATTCTTTGGGGCTTTTTTCTGATCAAAATTATTAACCTTCATTTTTCCCTGAAGGGTGTCCTGGGTTATTTCACCTCCTGCACTTGGATGAGCATTAGAATCTCTTCTGTTAGTGTCGAAGATGGTAACTTTAAAATATAAAGTAAAATTTATTCACCTATATCAAACAGTTTGGGCAGTATGAATCTGGATACGTTGAATCTCACAGGTATATGCCTATAAATTATACCCAAATGCAGTAATTATCAAACTGTAGAATGCATCACATGTACTTGGAGGTCTTGTTAAAACTCAGATCACTGCTCTATCACCAGAGTTTCTGAATCAGTCGGTCAGAGGTAGGACCAGATAATTTATACTTCTAAGTTCTCAGGTAGTGTTGATGCTGCTGGTCCCAGGATCATATTTACAGAACCACCGCCCTAATATATGATCTATACTCAGAAAAAGAAGAGGAGTAGATTGACTGCAATTAATTTAACTATTCTCATATTTAACAGAGAGAAAGGAATGAAGGGGGAGGCTGCTGCTTTACTCTGACTCTCAAGCAGCCTCTCTTCTTCTTCAAGCTTGCCAAAAAGACTCCTCTATATCAGTAAGCTCAAAGCCATCATTTGTGTGATATTGTAAAATATATTTGATAAATATATGTTTGATCTTCCTTCCTGTTTCCTGACATAAAGCTCCTAAAGCCTTAGTATCTCCAGAGTGATAACAGTGTTTTTGTATGCTAATGAGATGACAAGTGGTTCGGGGGCCCCTAGATAGCTTCAGGATGAGTGCAGGTCACTGGAAAGACCAAGGCATGATTACAGGGTTGGGATTTCAGCCCCACACCTGACCTCGGGAAGGAGGAAAGAGGGGCTGAAGGTTAAGCTTAACGCCAATGGCCAATGATTTAATCAATCATCCCCACATAATGAAGCTTCCATAAACTCCCCAAAAAACTGGGTTCACAGAGCTTCTGGATAGCTGAACACATGAAATTTCTTGAAGGATGCCCGGAAAGGTCATGGAAGCTCCACGCCCCTTCCCCCATACTTCACCCATCTCTTTATCTGTATCCTTTGTCATATCCTTTTATAATGAACCAGTAAACATGACTGTTTCCCTGAGTTTTATGACCTGCTCTAGTAAACTAATCAAATCCAAGGAGGGGGTCTAGTAAACTACTGGACGCCATTTTATAGCTGGTCAATCAGAAGCATAAGTCACAACCTGAACTAGCAACTGGCATCTGAAGTGGGGGGCAGTCTTATGGGACTGAGCCCTCAACCTGTGAGATCTGACACGATACACTATCTCCAGGTAGGCAGCATCAAAAGTGAATTGGAGGATACCCAACTGGTGTTTGCTGGAGAACTGCTTGCTTGGTGTGTCAGGAAAAAACTTCACATACCTTGTGTCAAAAGTGTTGAGTGCCTATGTGAGAATAATGAAAGAAAAACAGGGTCTTACGGATAACTAACATGTAGGGGTTCCTGGAGGCTGGTGCGCTCAAGGAAGGTATGGAAGCTCAACACCCCTTCCCCTATATATCGTCCCACATGTCTCTTCATCTGTGTCCTTTGCAATATCCTTTATATGAAACTGGTGAACATAAGTAAGTGTTTTCCTGACTTCTGTCTGCTGCTCTAGCAAGTTAATCAAACCCAAAGAGGGGATTGTGGGTAGCCCAACTTAAAGCTGGTCGATCAGAAGTTCCGGAGGCCCAGACTTGCGACTGGTGTCTAGGAGTCGTGGGGCAGTCTTGGGGACTGGGCCCTCACCCTGTGGGATCTGATGTTATCTCCAGGTAGACAGAATTGAACTAGAGGACACCCAGTTGTTGTTCACTGTTTGTTGGTGAGAGAAACTGCTCCCTCCCACATTTGGACACAGAAGTCTCTGTGTTGTCTGCTGTGAGAGCACAGTAAAAACACATTTTGGGAGTTTTCCCTGAAACACATATTAAGCCCATCATACAGAAACAATCATGTTAATATTTTGAGTGGTAAATGTGTATTTACCACTTGAACAAAAATGTAATCTCATTATGTTCGCTATGTAATCTATTTTTCTCACACACATATATATATATGTATTTCCATATCAAGAATATAGATTTACATAATAACCTTTATGGATTAATTAGTATTTCATTGAATAAACTATAATTTCTAAAAAAAAGAAAAAAGATTTTCTTTTCCTATCTCTTAATGAGACAACTGCTGTAGGGTAGAAAAGGCTCTGAAGTATATGTTGAACATGTGAAATCATCTATTTTGTAGATCAAAAATTACCATATGGTTCAACTTAATGGAACACTTGGACTCCATCTTGGCTCCATCACCTACTAACTTTGTGACCTTAGGAAAATGTCTTTATCTCTATGAACTTCAAATATTAACCTTAACGATACCTGCCGCACAAGAATGTAGAGATTAAAAAATAAAGCTCAATAATAATGATCTATAACCTAAAAGGTGCTATATATATGGTGACTGTCACTGATGTTGACTTGACCAAAATCAAAGAGCACCAGGTTCTTTGCACTGCCCCATATTTTTTCTGATTGATTATGATCACATTGCTATAGTTAGGTCTGATGTGTGTGTCTCCCCAGTGATATTTTTAAAAATTTGAGGGTTTCTTGTTTACTTCATAATAATACCTAGCACACACACACATCCCAGACAGTAAAAGGTGAATAACAGCTACTGGCTTGAATTATTGGAATCTGAATATATACTTACATTATAAAGTTCCACCATTAGGCAGAGCCACAAGATGGGAAGGCGACACAAAGAAGAGTAGCCCCACAGGTTTTTTCAATATGGATTACAATCATTTGGTTGTCTAAAAGATTGATGTCTAATCATAAAAGACTGCATTATTTTCCAACTGAACTGAGCAGTCTACTTCCTTTTGTTTCTCATGTCAAGCACTGTTCTAAACATACCTTTCTATTTTTAATCCCAGTGTGGGTCACATTAAAAGAGGTTAAGCAAATGCTTGCAATGGTATGAACAAGAATTAAATGACATTGCCTTTAGTAACATAAAAAGTTACATAGATCTTAAATTTGACTCAAAGGAAAAACAGGTTACACTTAATTTTGTGTGTACTGGTTTACTGAATACTAAAAGGCCCAAGAAACTATTTCAAGACTTCTTTGCACTTTCATTTAGGTCGTTTCTATACATGCAAACTGATAACAATGGCAAGTTGCTTATACACTGTATTAATTGAAGTGATGGTCTGGTTATTAACTTAGTGATTTGACTAAATGACAACCACAGCTAGAAATGCAAGGTTTGGTGGAGAAAGGAGTGGTGACTAAAAGGAAGACTGTAGCTTATTTTCACTCATCAAATTTACTAGCTAATTACCCAAAGCTCTACTTTACTTTCTGCAGTATTAACATAGTCTAGATGATAAGAAGACTGCATTCCCATAGGTAATATGGAATCTGCTGAAATGAAGATCTGAAAGAGGTTAAGAGTCTCATCAAATGGAACCTGACCCAGGCATCTTAACTGTTTTCAGTGAACATTAAGTGTCATATTCGGAATGATGGCTATTCTATTTGTAATAGTAGTTGAGGCTAGCCCCAAGCTAGTCATGCTCAACCTTGGGTAGGTTAACACATACAGCCAGGCACTAAATCCAGAACAGGCAGATTTGCTCAGCATCTAGAATGAACCACTAAATTAACTGTCAGGGAAAGGTTCACTAAAGGTGGCTTATATAGTCAAAATTTTTTCTCATGCACTCTGCAAATTGATGCCTTTTATTGAGATTAGAGCAGTTCTACTCAGATAGCTCTAACCCTGGATGAAAACTTCTGGCCTAAAAGACAATGGTCAGGTATGGCAGCCCACATTGCCAACAAAATAACCTTGTGAGAACAATATCCAAAGGAAAAGCCATTTGTCCATTCAGTTTTTGTCCTATTCTTAGTGCCTTGGTATCTACACAGGATGTAGACTCCATGGTTTCAGATACCGGTGTCCTGAAGTCAAGTCTAAACAAAATGGTATCTGGGGAGTCCTTTCTACCTTTCAACTGCAGTTGTCATCTGGGTACTTTGATTTGGGCAAAGACTATATCAAGAGTAGAAACAGAAAGCAGGGACTGTGGAGAGGCTTAAAGCCAGGAAGTAAGAGTTCTGAGGTGAGAATGCAAATCAGCCCCATTTAAACAAGTGTGAGGCCCTGCTCCAGCCACACAGTTTCATTAATTGAATTTGGAACTCCCAGTCACAAAAATGACATTTCAACAGTCTTGACATTCTAAATGTCATGAGAATAAAATGCAAGCCCAAAAATTCCTTCAGCTCACAAAGATCATTACATGACACAGAGTAAAATCAAAAAAAGGGGAAAACTTTCTCGATACTAATAAGAAAAGCACCTAAGAAATCATCATTTGAAGAATTACAGCCAGACTGTGTTGCATTGGAAAATAAATGCACCTGGGTTAGAATGGGGTCACAGTCTGGGTTACATTGGTATATAAAGAAGAATGCATTTTGAGGAGTGCATGCCCTCACGTTTTCCCTTCACTGAAATTCTTATACTGGAATAAATAACTCTGCTTGTTAGGTCTATATTCTACCTGATCAGAAATGTACCAAGAAAATGTCAATAGGACAACTCTGGTCAATTTTGCTTATGGAACAAAATACACTTATAAAAGAGCCATATTTGCTACCCCATATTCTATCCACAAATGGTTATAGATGGTGATGAAGACTGTCTGTTTCCTGTTCCAAAGCAATAGCTAATAATGTAACATCACCCAGTTCCAAGGAGAATTTCAGTAACGTTCAAATTTAATGCATAAATTGTATCCTTCGCAAAAATGCCAGCAAAAGAACTGATGCTATAACTATGAAAACACTGCTTACCTTCATTACATGCCTGCATTAAAGAATTTTCTCTGAATCACTTTTCCAAATGTGACATCGTCACATATATTGGTAATCCAGACTACACAAAAAGATATTTTCACTACGTTGACAAACTATTTTAAGTAAAACAATGCTCTAACCTGACCAAGTTCTTCATTAAGGTCTGATGTGTTAACCAGGGCTCCTTCATTAATTTCTTCATCATAAAAGTCCTTATCCCATGAGATGAAGAAGGAGCCCAAGAATTTCTGCATTTCTACTGTGACGTACATGGAGACAGGAATGATAAAGTTGAATAAAACCATAAATGATAGGAAGTCGGTGAACATTTTTAAAACCTAAAATAAAAGAGATAGTTCATGCTAATTAGACATATAATTCCATCAGACCAATATAATATAAAGGAAAAATTAATTTCATCTTTATTTCAATGCTGAAAACACTGCTCTTGCTATAAAGATGGAACTTCCTAATAACACTACATCATTGTAGTCAAAATTATCACAGTATGTGAGAACAACATTTAAGAACACCCTCATTTTTATCATTATTCTTCAGTATATACTACTTCTGTCAGTACTTTTTCACTTCTTTAAGTTCTCTTTGCTCACTCCACCCTAAGATATGAATGTGAGATCAAAGTTCATATGTAAGCATTCATTATGCTTTTATCGTGACATCTCACATACTCCTATTACATTAAAATGCCAAAGCATCTTGCCAAATTGTTTCATCTTAAATTCTTATATAAAGAGCTCAAAACAAGCATAGATGCCTTAAGAAAAAAAAACTCTAAATCTTCTTAAATATTTATTGGCTTAGAGCCACCATGTAATCGAGAGAAAATTCAGAAGCTAACAAAAGGTGCTGTTTCCCTGAGCAGCATTTCAGTGAAGGTTGGCTCAGTGACAAAAAATAGAGTTTCAATTTTCAGCAGAAAACAAATTACCTTCAAGGTCTCTCGCTCTTTCTGCGTCTTTTGGTTATACCAAGGTTCATCATTGTATGGGGTACTTTGCCAAACATACTTTAGAGTAGTGCATACTGCAGCTTTGGTCAGTAAGATAAATAAATATACAATCAGGAAAGCATTAATAGATCTGAAAAATAAGACAGCATGGATTTTAAAACCACCTAATTATTAATACTTAAGACATCAGCCAGATATGAATTAAACTACT
Source organism: Nomascus leucogenys (assembly GCF_006542625.1). Taxonomy (NCBI): domain Eukaryota; kingdom Metazoa; phylum Chordata; class Mammalia; order Primates; family Hylobatidae; genus Nomascus; species Nomascus leucogenys. The sequence goes on from NC_044406.1 coordinate 125,335,396, forward strand.
GAGTCATCTAAAGCTTTTTCTGTGTACGACGCATAACTACAGCACAAGCCTTTGTATATTAACCTTAGTTATCATAGCTGCAGCATTACTTTCAAGTGGCAAAATGGAAAAGCTGGCCATGAACTGTTTATTGACCACCAATGCTCCCCCAAGTGCAATGGCTGACTAGCTGAACACACCTTATTAAGGTTCCTGTAAAGTGACAGGAGACGTACACACATGCACACATACACACACCATTACTTACTCAACCCTTATAGAAGGAGTATCTTGTCTCCATTTCCCTGAATCCTAAATGTTTGGGGTAGAGGGCACGGTAGCAATGTGAAATCCTCAAGCTCGGTGTAGGTTCTTTCAGTTTAAAAGTGGAGCTACGGAAAGGGTGCCAGTGATATACTGGTTATCCATGCCAAATATAGGGTGAGGTCTATGGCAGTGGCACCTGGCTTGAGGATCTACGAGGTACTGCTTCAACAGGTGCCAGGAAACCATTATCTATATTATAGAACCAACTTGCATATAGCAACTAAAGGACTCCAAACCATTAACTCCACTAGCAAAAAGCAATTAATTTACAGTTCAAGTAAACTCTGCCTTTTAATAGCTATGTGAGCTTAGGTAAGTCACATACCATCTCCAAGACCATTTCCTCATCTGTAAAGTGGAGAGGTTAACATGAATTACTTCACAGTGTTCTTCAGAGGACTAAACCAAATCAGACATACAAATCATTGAGCACAGTTTCTGGTACATAAACAAGTGCTTAAAATTGTAGTTGCTATTATAACTGATGTTGTTTTTTGTTATGCTTGTTACTTGGAATTACTGAGAAAGTAACTATTTTAATCAATCATGACTAAATAAATTGTGGCGCATACTAACTTTTCAACAGCAGAACGTTTCTGAGATTTCCCTTGGTAGTTCAAAGCCATTTTGGTTTCCATTCCAGTGTAAACAGCAACTCCTAAGAAATTACAGAATATAATGAAAACTAAGAACTTGTCAACCAACTCCTCACCCAGCTGGCTCTATGAATTTTTAAGTCTATAAAAGTGGGAAATCTAGGCCCTCTTCCACTCACCAGTTGTATATCATTTATAGGATAATTTTAATTATATATAGTATTTGTCATATTTTGTCTTAGTTTACCATGTTATAAATTCCCAACACCTAAATATAGGTTTAGATTAAATGGCAAACCTGCCATGTTTACTTTTTAATATGCACTATTTATTCACAGCCTTTACAAAGCATATTTTTTGATAAGTATATCTTAAAAATTGTTCACCATATATCTTCTCGGTATTTTTTAGCGTAGCTCCTTTCAGCAAGAGATTTTCAGGTCCCAAAGACCTACATAAAAAATGAACACAGCTTATCCAAACAAGCCAATAGCATCAACAACTCTGGGGACAGATTTTGCCCTGACACACACCTATCTCCAAGAGGTTCAGAATGTATCTGTCTACTTATACCATATGCTTACTCCCCAGGACAAGCTGAAAGGTCCTTCACTCCGAAGTTACTTGAGGGTACAGCACAGATGGAAGCACAGTACGGGAGTAGCCAGCAACACACATAGGCAAAAAAAATACATGGGGGGGATAAAAGGATTATGAATCATGGATAGCAAGACGAGAACAGGACAGAGCAGCAGATCGCAAGACACAAAAGCAGAGAGCCACCGATAAAAAACTGGGAATGCAAACGTCAAGGTGGGAAAAATACACTGACATATTTAGAGAGAATAAACCCTCCTTTTGGGGGATCACTGGGTACCCTGTATTTCTTTAACTTTTTGAGTGCGGCTGTAAAGGCCAAGTGGAAAAGTTGCAGTAATTAATATGATGATAGAAGAGGAAAGAAAGCATCCCTTTTTGCATGAAGTGCTTGATAAATTGTATGAAGGCTGATACAATTTATCATTTTACTGAAGTTTTAATTATCGTTTTAATGAAGCCTTTCATTTTACGTAAGTCCAGGTAGTTCTTCCAGCATTTTACCCACTGCTTACTTTCTCAATTACTCTCCCACTGTTCTCCAGTTATAATTCCAATGTTGTCAGCCACTTCACAACCGAGGATAATAAATACCATGGCTAGAACAGGTTTGGGAATATCATCCAAAGTGTCTGGAGCTCTGCTATTTTGGAAACCATAAGCATTACTTCTAACAGCCCCCTCCCCACAAAATAGAGACCCTATCACCACAACCCTACCAATCACAAGGTTAGTTGCTTATTCACCTTTATATTCCTACTTTTTTTTTTTTTTTTTGAGATGGAGTCTTGCTCTTGTTGCCCAGGGTAGAGTGCAATGGCTCAATCTTGGCTCACTGCGACCTCTGCCTCCCAGGTTCAAGAGATTCTCCTGCCTCAGCCTCCTGAGTAGCTGGGATGACAGGTGTGTGCCACCACGCCCAGCTAAATTTTGTATTTTTAATAGAGATGGGAATTTACCCCGTTGGCCAGGCTGGCCTCAAACTCCTGACCTCAGGTGATCCACCCACCTCAGCCTCCCAAAGTGCTGGGATTACAGGCGTGAGCTACCGCACCCGGCCTATATTCCTTTCTATAATATAAAGGTATTTGGCTATTTTAGTTGATTTAAAAGAAAAGTAGACCCCCCCCCCAACCAAAGGACAAATTAAAGAAACAGCAAACTTACCTGGCAACAGCCTCAAGACTATTACTGTAGATATTGATTCGCCCAACAAATCTGTAAAAAGAACAAAATTGCAAATGTGTTTTCTACATCCAGGTGAAATCCATGTACCAGAAATATGAGAATGAATGAAAATACAAATAATAAAACAGAGATAGATAAAACTGTGAATGACTACAAAAGCCTATTATATTTCTGGGGAAAAAAAAAGTTATGTTGAATTGATAAGGTGTATAACATTTTCATATAATTTTTAAATAACATGATGGGATTATAGGAGCAGAAACAAAGGTTCTCAATTGATTTTCAAGTCCTGTTTAATATCATGCATGCATACAACACCTCTCTCTTTTATAAGGTTATATAAATAATGTAACTTCTATCTTGGATCATGTGAAGAAAGGTTTCTGGTGCTAAAATACAATTTTCAAAACCACTAGTTCAGTAGTTCATACACTTGAGTGTGCATCAGAATCACTGGAGCGCTTATTAAACCACAGATTTCTAGGTCCCATCCCTGAGCTTCTGATTCAGGTTCCCCAGTAATGCTGCTGCTGCCGGTCCTGAAACTCTTTAAACCATAGTACTAGTCTTAGACAGTGAACACTTGAATGCCATCTTGGAAATGTCCAGCCTGTGACTTGTAGTTGATCTCAATACTAAGCTTGACCCAATCACTTAATAGGTGTATGGTAACCTGTATTTCTGCAAAATAAGGTAAAAATACCTAATCCCTCGTTAACATGAGTGTTTTATAATCTGCATTGTAAACAGCATTTTCCCCAGAAAATAGAAATACATTCCATTACTCACATACATAAAATATGAAGGTTTGCTCATTCATTCATCGTGTATTAATTGTGCCAGTGCTATACTAAGTGCTGAAGATGTACTAATAAGCAAAAAAGAAATGTTCCTTGCCCTATAAAAGACAAGTAAATAGGCAATTACGATGCAAGTGCTTACCACTAGAGTGATAGAAGTAGAAGGTATTCCGAAGTCACAGAGCAAGGAATTCAATCGTCTAAGGAAATAAGGAATAACCTTCCCTGTCCTATCATTCTCCTTCATACTTACAGCAACTGAAAAATGTGGGCGTTTCCCTATAAATATGCAAGGGTATAGATATTGTTCTCTAGTTCAGGCAGAATAAGTTACTCCCTTTTCTGTGATTCCATAGACCTTACACTCACCTCTATTATCACCTTGTATAAGCTTAGCTTTATTACTTCTCTTTTGCTCACAGTGAGTCCCTTGAAGGTAGAGAATAACTGTTACACTTTTTGGCCCTAGTTCCTATCATCAAGGTGGATACGGAAGAGGAAGGGAAAGAGGAAAGAAAAAATGATGAGAAGGAGGGAGGTCATTGTTCTTGAAGTAGAATGAATACTTTGTTTTTCCACTACTAGTTGTTAGTGTAAACCACATCCAACCACTTGGTCACTCATTATGACTAACAGCGTGCATTAACAAGATGGGTAATGGATGCCATCTGCAACGGTAGAATAGGATAAAATTAACTAGCCCTTGTGGGGATAAAACCTGTTACGCTACCCTCATTAGTACTATGCTCTAATCAACCAAACTAACCAGTCTTGATATCAAACGCCAAATTTTTGACAACCCACAATGACTAATAATCAGCAAACCTACTCCAGAGAGCCTAAGTATAGTAAAATAGAGGAAATTACACCATTTTACTCATCCCTTAACTGTTTACTGTGGACAAGAAATAGCCTATTTGCAATCCTTAGTGCATCGTGATCATTCTAAGAAAGAATAGAGCCTACTAATTGCATGAAGAGGATATCCCCCTTCTCTCTTTAATGTTAGATGGCATGTAAAAGGATTTGTTTTTTATTTAATTAACTGGTTACTGCATCAGTCTGATAGATCAGCCTTACAGGGTAACATAATCTAAAATTTTGATATATGGCCATGCTTACAAATCATAAAAATAAAAGAAAAATCATAAGCTACCTGGGCCCACAATGATTTATTCTGGGCTGATAGTGAACAAGGCTGATTTGATTCATTTTTCTGCCAGAAGGAAGGAATCGCCCATAAAAACACAAATGAGAGTAGGCTGGTTAAGTGGTGGGTGTTTCTTTTGCAATACTATTAGCAAAGAGAAGCAGAGCCAACAAACAGAAGTAAAATGAAACCAGGTGATTCTTACTTGTAGAGGTCAGGTTGAGGCTGTTCACATTCAATTGCTGCTCGGAGGGTATCGATGGATTCTGCTGTACACAGTGCAATGGTATCACGTACTGCATAATGTGTCTAGTTGAAAGCAGAAGAAAAAGTGAAAACCCAAAAAACTGTTTCTTTTCATAATCACACACCCAACTGATTTCAGGAACAAATTTAGTATGTTTTAGTAAGAGGCTTTGGCAGAATAAACAAATATTAACATTTCCCACTAATAAGTTTTATGGTATTATTATGAAAATATATTACAAATAATTAGAAAGATAACCTACTGCAAGGAGGGTTTCAAAGACAATTAAAAACCTAAAAGCTCTTCTTGACATGGGCAGCTGAGAGAATTCTATTCACAACATGCATATAATTAACTAAAACCACATGAAAAAGTTCATATATTTTTTTTTCCTATTTACAGAACTGAGACTTATTATTTTGCACACTATAGTGTATGGCAATGGAGATATACACATATGAATTGAACATAACCTTTTTGGTCATAAAAATGCTAAAATTTTGCCAACAGCAAGAAAAAAATCATTAATAGTTCCATTATACAAATAGCTTAATTAATGATCTTGAAAATGTCCAATATGGATACATTTTGTACAAGGGGCAGGGAGATGACGTGGCTTGCATTAGTCAGATAATTAGAATATTCTACTAGTGTATATTATGTACTTGATTCATCCAGAACTCAAGGCAGGCGCCAATGAACCCATTTATAAATCATTAAACAAGGGCTGAAGCAGACACAAAGAGCGCACCACTTAGGCAGAAGGGAAAGCTGTTGTCGTCATCTTGGGGGAATATTATGGCAATGTCTGAACTATACTTAAAACTATCTCCTGATTTTGAAAACCTCTGTACTTTTAGCTGATTTGATCAGAACAACTTAACTGAAAAAAGAAACTATCTGAAAGTTTTCTTACTCCAAACAACTTTTTCACTATCAGGAAATCTTTATGTAGATTTCTTGATTTATATCTTGACATTCCCTAAATTATAACTGTTTTTGAACAGGTTAAAAGCAGGTCATTACCATGCTTTTGAAATACAGAATTAGTCATCCAACAGGTAAAGGTTCTTTTTTACATACTGAGTCCTAGTCTTCAACTCCAGATGGAATAAACAAACAGAGGAGCCCTCCAAGGACATACCCAGAGGTGAGCCACATGAGTAACCCTCCTTAAAGGCAGCATAGAGAGGATACATCTTCATGCCCTGTGGAGCTCTGGACCATGGCCAAGAAGACCGACTGTGCCAGAAAGTGCATGAGGGAAATAAGTTACGCCCATTTGACCAAATTTACTTTAAGTCACTTGTAATTATAAATGAGTTATAATTTGTTATATGTACATAAAATGTTGCTTTATAACCTACTTATAAAGCAAACATTTTCCAAACTACACCCTATTTTTTTTTTTTTTTTTAGATGGAGTCTTGCCCTGTCACCTAGGCTGGAGTGCAGTGGCATGATCTTGGCTCACCGCAACCTCCACCTCCCGGGCTCAGGCAATTCTATTGCCTCAGCCTCCCGAGCAGCTGGAATTACAGGCGCCCACCGCCACGCCTGGCTAATTTTTTTGTATTTTTAGTAGAGACAGGGTTTCACCACGTTGGCCAGGCTGGTTTTGAACTGCTGAACTCAAATGATCCGTCTGCCTCAGCCTCCCAAAGTGCTAGGATTACAGGCGTGAGCCACCGCACCCAGCCCTAAGTATTATTTTTAAATAGCAATCAAATTATTCCAGGTTGGGTTTCTTACATCCCAAGAATACACATTTTTAATGAAAATATACAACATTTTAGAAAAAAATAGATCAAATTGTAAGGTTAGCATACATGAAGTTATTTGTATAGTTACACAGATTAAGCCTATGATTACTCCCATTTTAAAGAGTCTAAATATTAAAAAGGCTGTGTCAATATTAAATTCAAGCACTGCTATAAAAATTGTGGTAGCTTTTACTTGGGGCTCAGTTTTTCCACATGTAATTACCACCTTTTTACCCAAAGATGAGTGTTTGCTTAGAAGTTAAAAAACAATTATATAACAGCTGTTTTCAAATATAAAACCTAAGAAAAAATAAAAATAAGAAAAAAGAAAAGATTAGAGGGTGGTGGGAGGCAGTATTGTATGATTAACTATCCTGAGATCAAAATGTTTAGGCAAGGTTTAGTCTGTTACCTTGCAATTGGATTCCCCATCAAGACTGGCTGTAGTGACATAACAGGTTCCATCAGTGGTGCAAGATGATAGAAGAATAAGATCACAGGGAAAGGTTTCATCTGCCTGTACTTCTACTACATCACCAACCTAGAATTGAGAAATAAATATAAATATTTTAAATTCCAAACAAAGCATTCATTTACTCATACAAAAGTCAAAACATTAGCAAGAGATTAGCTCTGGGGCTTTGAGAGTATCTCAGCATCCTACATCACGTGAAAGGTGATGAAAGAATATTACTCAATATTCAGAATCCTCTTTAAGGTCAGAAGGACTTAGGATGCTTTCAGATTACCTTAGCACTGACCTTTACCTTTAATAAATTATTCTGACACCCGCTTGCTCTCTGATATTTCTTGCACAAATGTTTGATAAGACAATGACATTATTACTTCATGAATGAATCAAGAAAATCTACATGTCACAAATTGTGCACTTCATGAACACTGAACAGCCACACTCCCACTCTGTACCATGCATATTTCAACATACTTTGCCTGCCATGTAATAACAACTGTGTTGTTGGGTGCCAGGTCCTTCTTCAGTGCTCAGAAAATCCCAGTTAATTAGAGAGGCATTGATTTTTCCCAAAATATTTGAATTTTTTTTCTATAGGTCACTTTCTATGAATTCATCTGCTGTCAGGAGAATCACTTAATATAGCAATGAGAAACAATTTCTTATCAGCAAGTACCCAAAGCTCAAGGAGAGGAAAAACCTGAGAGAAGAAATCATGAATAATTTAATAATGTAGGGTTAAGTAAATCACAACCATTAAAAGTTTGGACTCTTTAACCTGACTTCTTGTCCCAGCTCTGCCACTTAACTATATGACCTTAAATAAGTGTCTCAGATGACTGCAACTACCTCAGAGAATTAATGTGAGCATGAAATGATGATACAAGAAAAGTACTGAGCAAAGTGCCTGGCACATATTAACCACTTCAAAGGTGTTAATTATAATTATTACTAACATCCTGCAACTACTTTACTCCCAATTTATGAAGAGTCATAACATTTTTTTTGGAAAGATAAAAGAAATCCTCCAGTCTGGTGCTTCCCCAGATTTTCACACCATGGTACATATTGAAAATTATAAATAATACTTTTGTACAGCACCTTCAGGTAAAGGGAAGAGGCTGCTGGATGCAGAAGATAACCCACTTTAGAAGGGAATCAATATCTGGCACACTGACCTAGACACACTGACTGTGAAATGCTAGGTAATACATGCAACACCTGACTTCTATTTGCAATATGATTTGGCAGATGAGGATTTCAAGATCTATTCAGGAACAATTTTATTTTCTTTGCCAATCTTAATCACTAGCCAAGATCAACAGCATCAATAATTGAACTAACTTGTAAATAATATTTTATTTTGTTGGATTGTTCCTTCCTCACTTACATAAACACTTATGTTGCTTACATAAAACCACAATTTATGCTTAAATATGCAGAAGGGAGATAACAAACAGAATCCTAACACATCTTACAAGAAGGAACTACCCATTAGAGGCTGGAAGATGACTCTCAGGCACTGATAAATAAAACACACAAAGACAGCATTTTTTTCAACAGTTAGGATGTAGTCAGATATGAAATATAAAGGCCCCTACATCTGCAGTGCAAGCTCAAACTGACAAGATGGGTATGAGTCAGATCACAAAGGGCTTGGCAGGCCAGCGTAAGGGATTTAGGCCTCACTCTAAAGGTAAAAGGATAGGTACAGGACTTTTAAAGACAGGGAATAACATGATCTAGTTAGACAATGAACTCTAGAGGTCTATTTACCATTTTAAAAGCCACAAGAGAACATCACCACCTCCCATTACAAACATTAGGAAAAAATGGATAATCTAAAAACAAATATGTATTTTTTAGTCCATCAGAGAGCTGAGGTTGCAAAGCAACCAAGTGAACTGAATTTCAAAGGGTAACAAGTGTTTCTGAGGAGAGACAGGACAGATGAACTGTTTCATAACTGACCAAGCATAGAAGGAAGAGATGGCTACCATGAAAGTGGGTAAGAAGAAAACAACTAGATTTTTAACCAATTCTTAAAGACTGGGTGTGAGCTAGTATGACAGTTCAGAATCTCTACAAGCCTGAGAGACAAGAAGAGACCACAACCATTCACCAGCTCTTCTCTAGAGGCTTCTACTGAGTGTTCATGAGAAAGCATACAGGCAGGAGACCTAAAAGAACCTTTCTCACTGGCACAGGCATACAGGTGGTAACTGCTGTGAAGAGATAGGCACAAAAAAACCATGCCAGAATCATGGACCCCTTTCTCATATTAAGCAAACGTCATCTGCATCTAGGAGAAAGGCAGGAAACCTTCCCTGGCACAGTCTCAGGGAAACATCACTACTGTTAGAGGAGAGGTAGAAACAAAAGTGACCTGCTGCAGGGGATGGGACCTGCTACAAGGAATGGGACAGGAAACCTATTCATACCAATAACCTGGTGCTGATACAAGGTAGAAGTTCAGTTACTATGGGGGGGGGGAATATTGAGAAAGTCTTACCCTGAGGCTTTGGTGCATATAGCCTGCTTAATATTGTGATTGGAACGAGAAAACCAAGAAACCATTCTGTTCCCGCCAAAAGCCTTACACTGAGTAACAAACAAGAAATAGCAGTCTATCACTGGAGAAACGGCAAGGGAACGCGGGGCGGGGAGGGGCAACCTCTGGGACTCGGGAGTACAGGATGTGCTGAAAGCAGATAGTAGAACAGGAACACCATAAAAAACTCTCCAGCACACCAGGCCCCACACAAAGCTCAAGGTAACGGCATTCTACCACTTAAGGAATTTGAAGTTAAGTGACACATTAAAAACATCAAAAACCAAAGCCAGCCCAACTCTTGACTAGATTGACTCAACTCCCAACACTAGTGGCCTGACAGAAGAAGCCAGGCCCATTTCAGAACACATATACCACTGACCTCAGTGAATACCATTCTTTTACATACAATGCCCAAAATTCAATTAAAAAATGAGATGCAGAAAAACACAAGCAAAAAATGAGCCATCATTGAAAGATAAAGCAGTCCATGAAACCAGACCCAAAATGTCCAGATTTCGTAATTATGAAACAGGGACTTAAAAATAGCTATGATTAAGACGTTAAATGGGTGGGGTGTGGTGGCTCACATCTATATTACCAGCACTCTGGGAGGCCAAGGTGGGAGGATCACATAAGGCCAGGAGTTTGAGACCAGCCTCAGCAACTTAACAGAACCCCATCTCTACAAAAAATGATAATAACAATTAGCCAAGTGTAGTTGCACACCTATAGACTCAGCTACTCTGGAGATAGAGGTGGGAGGACTGCCTGAGCCCAGGAGTTCAAGGCTGCAGTAAGCTATGACTGCGCCACTGTACTCCAGCCTGGGCAACAGAGTAAGACCCTGTCTCTTAAAAAAAAAAAAAAAAAGATATTAAATGGTACAGTATTTAGTGGAAAAGGTAGACAACACGTAACAGTGGATGAAGAATGCTGGCAGAGGGACACTATAAAAAAATGAAAATGTAAAGTTAGAAATGAAAAACATGTTATCAGAGATGAAGATTTCCTTCAACTAGTGGACTGGGTACAACAAAGGAAATAATCACTAATTCTGAAGACAGAGCAACTAAAATTATCCGAAGTGATATATAAACAGGAGAAAAAGGAGTGTATTTTAAAAACAACAAATTACTCAAGGGAGAAAATATCAAACAGTATAATAGTCATGTAATTGGAGTACCAGAAGAATAGAGAGAATGAGGCTGAAAAAATATTTCAAAAAGATAATGACCAAGAATTATCCAAAGTTAATCAAAGCCAACAAACGACAGATCCAAGAGAACTTCGAGAAGGATAACTACAATGAAAAAAATGTAGGTTTATCATAGTCAAACTGCTGAAAACTGAAAATAGAAAAATGTGAAGGCATCAAAGAAATATTATATACACAAGAATGAGAATAGAAATGAAACAGACTCATTAGAAACTATGCATATCAGAAGACAATGGAGTAATATCTTTAAAGTACTGAAAGAAAAAAAAACCCTCCAACCCATAATTCTATATAGCCAGAAAAATAATTTTGGTAATTGAAGGTGAGATAAAAACTTTTCCATAGGAACATTCACTTCCAGCAGATTTACACTATAAAATACTACAGGAAGTTCTTCATGGATAAAAAATAAGATACTATATGAAAATTTAAATCTACATAGGGAAATGATAAAAATGGGGGTAAATATAAAATATAGTGCTTACTGTTAATCTTTTAAAAACAGTTTTAGGCTAGGCATGGTGGCTCCCGCCCGTACTCCTACTAGCACTTTGGGAGGCTGAGGCAGGCAGATGACCTGAGGTCAGGGGTTCGAGGCCAGCCTGCCCAACATGGCAAAACCCCGTCTCTGCTAAAAATACAAAAATTAGCCAGGTGTGGTGCCTCATGCCTGTAATCCCAGCTACTCAGGAGGCTGCAGCAGAAGAATCACTTGAACTCAGGAGGCAGAGGCTGCAGTGAGCCAAGATCGTGCCACTGTACTCCAGCCTGGGTGACAGAGTGAGACTCTGTCTTAAAAAAAAAAAAAAAAAAAAAAAAAAAAAAGGTTTTAAAAAGATAATTACAACCTAGTAATTGTGCTCTAAGTTATATACTCAAAAGAATCAAAGGCAAAAACTCAAACAGATACTTATATACCAATGTTCACAGCAGCATTAATCAAAATAGTCAAAAGTCAGAAATAACTCAAATGTCCATCAACATATAAATGGATCAACAAACTGTTACATACATAAAATGGAATATTATTCACTTTTAAGAAGGAAGGAATTTCTGATACATGCTATAACATGGATCAACCTTGAAAACATTATGCTAAGTGAAAGAAGCCAGACATAAATGGACAAGTATTGTATAACTCCACTTACATAAAGTATTGAGGATAGGCAAATTCATAGAGACAAAAAGTATTAATAGAATAGAGGCCACAAGGGGCTGAGGAAGGGGGAAATGGGAAGTTACTGTTTAATGAATAGAGCTTTGTTTGGGATAATGGAAAAGTTCTGGAAATGGATAGCGGTGATGGTTGTACAACACTGTGAATGTACTTACTATAAATAAATTGTACACTTAAAAATGGTTACTTAAAAATGGTTAAATGACCGGGCGCGGTGGCTCACGCCTGTAATCCCAGCACTTTGGGAGGCCGAGGCAGGCGGATCACGAGGTCAGGAGATTGAGACCACGGTGAAACCCCGTTTTTACTAAAAATACAAAAAAATTAGCCGGGCGTGGTGGTGGGTGCCTATAGTCCCAGCTACTCGGAGAGGCTGAGGCAGGAGAATGGTGTGAACCTGGGAGGCAGAGCTTGCAGTGAGCCGAGATTGCGCCACTGCACTCCAGCCTGGGTGACAGAGCAAGACTCCATCTCAAAAAAAAAAAAAAAAAAAAAAAAATGGTTAAATGGGGCCTGGCGCAGTGGCTCACACCTCTAATCCCAGCACTTTGGGAGGCTGAAGCGGGCGGATCACCTGAATTCAGAAGTTCGAGACCAGCCTAACCAACATGGAGAAACCCCGTCTCTACTAAAAATACAAAAAAATTAGCCAGGCATGGTGGCGCATGCCTGTAATCCCAGCTACTTGGGAGGCTGAGGCAGGAGAATCGCTTGAACCCAGTAGATGGACGTTGCGGTGAGCCAAGATCGCGCCATTGTGCTCCAGCCTGGGCAACAAGAGCGAACTCCGTCTCAAAAAAAAAAAAGTTAAATGGTAAAGTTTATTTTATATATTTTATTACCAAAAAAGACAACTCACAGGCAAAAATAGTAACATATTGTGGGCTTTATAAAATGTAAAAGTAAAACGTATGACAACAATAACACAAAGGGTCTGAATGAGAAAATGAAAATATGCTCTCTGAACACAATGGAATTAAATTAGAAACCAATAACAAAAAGGTATCTAGGCCGGGCACGGTGGCTCACACCTGTAATCCCACCACTTTGGGAGGCCAGAGTGGATGGATCACCTGGGGAGTTCGACACCGGCCTGACCAACATCGTAAAACCTCATCTCTACTAAAAATACAAAATTAGGCATGGTGGTGCATGCCTGTAATCCCAGATACTTGGGAGGCTGAAGCAGAAGAATCGCTTGAACCCGGGAGGTGGAGGTTGCAGTGAGCCAAGATTGCGGCATTGCACTCCAGCCTGGGTGACGAGCGAAACTCCATCTCAAAAAAAAAAGTAATAACTAGAAAATTCCCAAATATTTAGAAATTACATAACAAACTTCTAAATAACCCATGAATCGAGGAAGAATTAAAGAGAAATCAGAAAATATTAAACTAAATGAAAATGTAAACATAATATATCCAAATTTGTAGGCTGTTGCTAAAGCAACACTTGGAGGAAAATTTATAGCATTAAACATTTATATTAGAAAAGATGTTCAAATCAACTCCTTTTACTAAATCTAACCTAACATCTCATTTTCACCCAAGGAGCTTCTTCTTACCTCTTAGCATTGTTCCTCATTCTCTGCCCCAATCCATGTTTTCACACTCTGCCTCTCTGAATTTTACAATCTATTTCATGCCCATCTCATGTGAGAAAACTGTTTTCATCCCCGTTCTCTAAATTCAGAGTATTTTTTTTTCAGAAGCACTCACTGGGTTCTTACAGTCTTGTATTTTTATTCTTTTAGCATTATGTGGCATGACTACTAAGCTAAACTATAAAACTTCTTGAGAGCATGAACCATCTCTTTCATTCTTTGTAACCCTTCTGTAACTCAGCACAATATTTCAATACATTTTGGTTGATTCATTGGTTGAAGTACTAGAGTATAACTTTTATTTCTATTTGGCACTAAAGCATGACATATGATTGAGAGGTGTCTTACTATATCTAGTTTCTGATATTTCTGACGCCAAAAAATACTCCTTCCATTAAAAATAATAGTGTCTTCACATTGGAATTCCTCAAGTTCTAAGTCTCATTCTCTATGCTGTATGAAATTCCATCCCGTCTCATGGCATCATATGGTATGTATAGACTGATGACATCCAAATTTCAACTTCTATTTAAAACACCTCCTCTGAGCTCCAGGATTGACAACTCCAACTGTATGTCTAATAGGTTTCTCAAACTTAACATAGCCAAAAGTGAATTCCTGATTTCTCTTCACTCCCACCTCTGTCCCTAAATCTGTTTTTCTCCTAGGCTTTCCCATCTTATTTAAAAGCACTAGCATTTTCTTTAATAGCACTATGTAATTCCCTCAGTTGCTCAGGCCAAAACCAGGAAGGCTATCTTAATTATTTTTTTTTCTGTTTCTCTCACCCACTACATCCAATAAATCACTAAATCCTGATGATTCTACCTCCAAAAAATATCCTGAATATATCCATTTCCCTTAAAATCTAAACAGGTAGTAGAGAGTTGTGGTTAAGAGCATGGACTCTACACCTAGGCTTGCTTTAATTCAAATCCCAGCTTCCCAACTTACTAGTAGTGGGCAAGTTCCTTAACCTCCTTATGCCTCGGCTTCATCATTTGTAAAGAGAGGATAATAAAAATACCTACTTCATACGGCTGTTGTTGAGGGTTAAATGAGTTAATAGAATGTAAAAAAAGACTGCCTGGCATATATTACATACTATATAAATGTTGACTACTATTTTTATTATTATCAATACTACTATCATCCTAATATAAGCCCTTATCATTTTTTGCCCAAGCTATATCTCTCTGATTGCACATTCATGCTTTCATTTTGCCTCTCTTCAGTTTTATTTTTAAAAATCATCAAGTCACTCTCCAGCTTTAACACTTCAAAGACTCCCCACCACACTAAGGATGCAGACCAAGTCTCTCTCTTGGCTCAAAAGGAGTCTTAACAAACTCTTTCCCCCTACTTCCCAGCCAAGCAATCTGCTATTTAGAGACTGCTGGCTAATAAGCATCACTCCCCACACACTTACACTCCAGAAACAGCTACATCAAATAGCATCTCACACAATAATTTAATCACAATAGCTTCATATTTATTTAATCAAGATTATACCTGGTTGAGTTCAGCCTCAAGGAAGAGAAGCTTGGTGGAGGGAAAGTGAAAAATGGGGGCCTTTGTAAAGGGGGGTGGGGTGGAATGTCAACAAAATCAGAAAGAGGAAATGAAAGAAAGGGAGAGACGCAGGAGGCCTTTGCCTGCTTTGCAATTTTACGTAGTGTACTGGGAACAACAGATTGGATGCTATGAATCATTTAGGCAGCCTTTGTTTGTTGTTGTTGGTTTGTTTTTGTTTTTTTTTTTTTTTTTTTTGAGACAGGGTCTCACTCTGTCACCCAGGCTGGAGTGCAGTGGCTCGATCTCGGCTCACCGCAGCCTCAACTTTTTGGGCTCAGGTGATCCTCCCACCTCAGCCTCCCAAGTAGCTGGGACTGCTTGGCTAATTTTTTTGGAGAGACCGGGTTTTGCCATGTTGCCCAGGATGGATTCCAACTCCTGGACTCAAGCGATCCACCCAACTTGGCCTCCCAGAGTGCTGGGATTACAGGCGTGAGCCACTGTACTCAGTCTGCCTTTGGTTCTTACGCTGATCAATAATGCTGAGTTTCTACAGTTGTTTCGAAAACTTCAGATCTTAACCTAACCTAGTTCAGCACAAGTTCCCCCTTGACCAGGATGTAGAGAACAGAGAAAAGAAAAAGTAGAAAAAGGAAGACATTCTATGTCAAACACTGGTGACCCTCCCACTCTGTAGTCTTCCTCCCATCATTACTATAAGAAGATTCAAGGAAATTTAACTATTGTTGGGCATATGGAGAATTCTTAAAATTCAATAAGAAAACAACCTGCTTTAAAAATGGGCAAAAACTAAGCAGCATCTCACCAACGAAGATATACAGATGACAAAGAACCATATGAAAAGAAAGTCCATATCATGTTATCAGTGAAATGCTAATTAAGACAAAAGTGAGATAGTACTACACACCTGTTAAAACAGCCAACATACAAAGCACTGAGAACATCAAAACCCAGTGAGGATGTAGAGCAACAAGAACTCCCATTCATTGTTGATGAGAATGCAAAATGATACAGCTACTTTGGAAGATAGTTTGGCAGTTTCTTACAAAACAAAACATACTCTTACCATACAATTCAGCACTTCTTTGTATTTATTCAAATGAATTAAAAATGTATGTCCATATAAAAACCTGCACACAAATGTTTATAGCAGTTTTACTCATAATTGCCAAAACTCAGAGGTAACTAAAATGCCCTTCAGTAGGTGAATGGATAAACTATGGTATATCCAGAAAATGAAATATTATTCATCACTAGAAACAAATGAGCTATCAAGCCACGGAAAGACATGGAAGAAACTTGAAAGCATATTACTAAGTGAAAGAAGCCAATCTGAAAAGGCTGTATGATTCTAAATATGTGACATCCTAGGAAAGGCAAAACTATAGAGACAGCAAAAAGATCACTGGTTACCATGGGTTGGGGGGAATAAGGAATGAACAGGAAGAGAACAGAAGATTTTTAGGGCAGTGAAACTATCCTGGAATGATACTACTATGGATACATATGTACATATATACAAATGTAGGCTATGTAGATATGTATCCCATATTTAACAAAACCCACAGAATGTATAACACCAAGAGTGACCCCTAATATAATCTATGGACTTTGGGTGATAGTGTGCCAAAATAGGTTCACTGATTGTAACACATGTACCATTCTGGTGTGGGATGTTGACAGCCAGAGAAAATGTGTTTGGGGACAGTGGGTTTATGGGTACTCTGTATTTTCTACTCAACTTTCCTGTGAACCTAAAACTGCTCTAAAAATATATTTTTTTAATTTAAAAAATCTAATGAGAACCAAAAAATTAGTGTTTGACATGGACAAGTCAAAAATGTTATTTGACAGGGTCTTACTGGGTAAATAATAAACAATGATTAACTGGAATAAACAATTGCCTGAGATTGTCAAAATAAAATACTACTACCTTGGAAGTCTCATATGTTGCTGATGGGAATGTAAAATGGTACAGGCACTATGGAAAATAGTTTAGTGGTTCATTAAAAAGTTAAACATGTAATTACAATATGACCCAGCAATTTTCCTCCTAGGTATATACCTCAAAGAATTAAAAACAGATGTTCAAACAAAAACTGTAATTCAATGTTCATAGCAATTCATAATCCCAAAAGGTAGAAACAACCCAAATGTCCATCAGCTGATGAATAAATAAAATGAAATGTTATTCAGCCATCAAAAGGAATGAAATGCTGCTATATACTATAATGCAGATGAACCTCAAAAACATTCTGAGTGAAAACAGCTAGACAAAAAGGACACATAAGAAATATGAAACATTCAAAATACATACATCCATAGGGACAGAAAGAAGGTTAGTATTGCTAAGACCTGGAGGAGGGAGAAATGTGGAGTGACTGCTTATGGGTATAGGGTTTCCTTTTTGGGTGATGAAAATGTTCTGGAACTAGATAGAGTTAACTGTTGCACAACATTGTGAAGTACTAAATGACACTAAATTATACACTTTAAAATGGTGTATTTTTACCATTAAAAAAGGAGTGGACTAAGAAAAATACCTTGATTTTTTCACTTTCTTTTCTCACTCGTTTTGCATTTTCAATAATGTAAACAGTGCTTTTGTTGACTTCATTGTCAGCTCTGTGTCTCAGCCAATCCTCATATCCCTGAAAGATAAAAATAACTATATAATTGAGTTCAAATAATGAAATAAAGCTGTTAATAAATTTCTATATCCTCCCATGAGTCAACACCGAATATTTATAATTATAGCATTAATTTAAACTCAGAATGCTAAAGAGACAATGCTACACATTTTAATAGCAAATCTGAGACACACTTTCAAAATACTCCTTAGATAAATAGCTTTATTGTGTTAAAAGTTTTCTCCACTCTTTAAATATTAATGAAAACACAAGCACTGGAGACTTAATATCTTCATGTGTGAAAGGCTATGATTTATGTTAACTGTACTCTTATTTGAGTTAATGTTAATTCTCTCTACTTTTTAATTTGAAAAAAGATTGTCCTGGGTTTGTATTTTCTTATAGCCATAATCACTTACATATAATCTTTTGTACATACTGTAATAGACTGTTTGAGTAATCATCTCCAAGGGAATATTTTAATTATTTCTCACCCACAGAGAATAGAAAAGGCAAGCTAGGATTGTTTTGGCAGAGAAGCTATGATAAGTTTTAGAGATCAACAGCTAAACTTTTCAACTGACTTGGTGATAAAAGAAAATATAAATTGGTATTCATCGTTTCCAGTTAAAAGTAATCAGAGAAAGATCTAATGGCTCCTTTTACTTTGGACTTTTCATCTAAAGTAGATTTAAGCCAAAAGATCTAAAGGATGTTCATGAATGTTTGAGCATGACCTCCTCTCCTTTTTTATATACCTTTGTCTTTTTTTTCATTGTAATAATGTCTGTACCTTTTCAAATACAACTGTTTGAAAAGTCTCTTCATCACCTCCCCCCACTTTTTCCCCTCAGGTACTATATCCATTCTTCTTCTGTCCTCTTTATGACAATGCTAAGCTATCACTTTATAGAGTACATTTTGTGATGCTGGTGAAAAAATAAAGGTCCTAACATGAACCAGTATTGGGAGTAGAATGAATCAGTAAAAAAGCCTTTGAAAACCACACATGCTATTCTTGGAACCAGCAATTTTATGATGTTAAAGAAAATAATCCTATCAGTCTAAGGAAAAGAACATTCCAAAAGTCTTTATTTTGCAACTGAACACTTGATAAAATATTCTTATAGTTCCTGGTAGGCAAGATATAAGACCAGATAACCCCAAGAGGAAAGGTAATCTTGTTCTCAATAATGCTAAGAAGACCTCTGTTTTGCATGCTTCTTTGGTATCCTTTTTAAAAGTACTTTGTTAAGTATCATCTAAACATATGTTTGTAAATAGTCAGATGCTGTGGACTGACACAAAACATGATTAACGTTGTTAACCTACCCTTTCACCTCCAATTTCCTGTTTCCATTTTCATCTGGAATTTTTCAAACATACTAGCATACAAAATGTTCAAAATACTTAAAGACATCCATATCACAATCTGTGGCAGTCTATCAGCTCTGACAAAAAACAGGAAACGCCCCCTCTACCTACTACCCCCCGTGAAGCAGTAGAAGGAAAAAACAAGAAAATTGAAATATTCTTCCCTTGAGTTCTCGCTACAGGCATAAACAATTTTAAAAAATCCACAAAAATGGGAGTTTTTCACACAGATATACCACACTGAAACAATTAATATGCATTAAAAATCTACCTCCTATTTCCTGACTGGGCTGTACCTTTTACCTGCTCTTTTACATTTACACCCACATACACAGATACTGAAGAGGAAACAAGGAAATACATTAAGGATGTGACTATCATTTTAATAGGTTTTCAAGAGGAACCAAAAATAAAATAAATCCATAAAGGATACTACTCACTGTATATAAATATGAAAAAGAGCCTTTGACAATGAAATTCCAACAAGCCTGGACTGAAATGCAGGTGCAAGTGTAAATAAGAAATTTACCTGCTTGATGGCTGTAACAGTTATAACAAAGAAAAGTGGAAGTCCACTGGTAACTGGGCTAGTTGGTGTGTCTACTGTGACCTAGGTAAATAAAATTAAATTGAAAGTAAAATGAAAATTTGTCATTAACTCATATGCAGCACTTACATGCTGCAAACATTTCAAACAGAAACATAGACAAAACACATTCCAGTAGTAGGGTAAGTATTAATTTTCATTAAAACAAAAGCAAACTACATGGCAGTTAGTTTAAGAAATAGTCCTAAATTCAGGCATAGTTTTTATCCCAGCTTGGATTAACCCCTTTATTGAAATATATCCATTCACTTACCACCTATTTGCTGAGCACCATTCTGTCAGCGCTTGTGCTATTATCAGCCAAGCTCTAGAGATACTGCTTTAAACAAGATGGAGACAAGTCCCTGCCTTCATGTAGCTGGCAGCTTATAGGAAAAATCAGACAGTAAAAGAAGCGTGTAGATGCTGAGGTCTGAAGGGTAAATAGGAGTTAACTAGATGAAAGGTAGTTTTCTAGGCACAGTGAACAGTATATGCAGGTCTCTAGGAAATAAAGGAAGCCAGTGGCAAGAGGGAGTGTGGTGTGAGATGGGGCTGGAGAGGGAGGCAGGAGCCAGACTGTGCAGGGCCCTCTAGGCCAAAGTAAGCTGTTCATTCTTTATCCCACAAATAGCAGGAAATCCTTGAAAGTTTTAAGCAAGGAAAGGTCACATGAACAGAACTGCATTTTGAAAAGATCATTCTCACTGCTCTGTGGAAGATGAATTAGAAGGGAACAAGAGTGAAGGCAAGGAGTCTATTTAGGAGGCTATTGCTGTAATCTAGGTGAAAGATGATGGCTTGGACTAGAGTGTTAGCGGGAGGCACGGAAAGAAGTTCTATAAATATTTAGGAGGCAAAAATGCCAAGAGTTAGATATAAGTGCTTATTAAAGATGTCTTCCAAGTATCGGGTTAGCATGTCTAGGTGAATGTTGTCATCATTCACTGAGACAGGAAATGGTGAAAGAGAACTAGATTTAAGGGAGGATGATTTTGAGTTCAATGTGCCCTCCCAACTCGTTGACTCTCATCTCCAACCCTCAACAAGGCCTGCCTCTGCCATACACCCTGTGTTGTAGATACAATATATACTTCCATGTATGCAAGGCTTCTACATGGCTCTGTGACTTCAGGCAATCTCTTCCCTATCCCTGAAATACCAGTTCAGCATTCTCCACCAAGTAAATCCTTCTAATCCTTAAAGGCTCTGTTCAGATAGCATCTATTCTCTGAAGCCTTCTCAAATTCCTCTTGGGTAAAAAAAAATGATAACTTACACTGTATACCCAAAGCATTCTGTTAATGCTTCTTGAATGGCTTTACTACATTAAGTGAATACATGACTGTTATGTGACTGGTCTTCTCAGCTATAGCATAAATTCCTTAAGAGTAGAAAAGCCGTATCTTGATCTTCATTGTACCTGCTACCATTTTTGTTGTCTGTCCTACTGCACAGCACATAGTAGGTGGATGAGTGGTATACATTTGCTGAACTGAAATGAAATGCACTGCCCACCAAGTAGAATGATTCTTTCAAGCAGAATCCTCTAGGTAGTTTATTCTATATCTGTAAGACCATGGATCCAGAGGAGCTCCTTTTCAAATCTTCCATCATTCAGGATTAAAATAGGCTCTTGCCCATATTATACCACAGACTGATTTTAAGTAGCAAGGCTAAATTCAATTACAGTACCATTTACTCAAAGCTTCAAAGTGAGTAAACAGAAGCACTTAACATCAACAGGGCATTTGAGCAATTTCAATGGGATTTTTCTGCTTCATTTAAAAAATGAAATGAGAAAAAAAGTACCTATAATGTAGTAAAATTTTCAGGGGTAATTACGGCGAGGAAAAGATTTTAATAGCTTACAGATTTAAAGATGGAAGATACAATTTAAACTGTCTAAAATTTTAAAACACAAAACAGTAGAAAGAATACAGAGAAGCAGATTGATCTAACTAGGCTCTCACCCTTAAAGTGAGTAAATGAATGAGAGAGAACAAAAATGGTAATCAGGAAGATGAGTGAGAAGTTTCCAATTAGGCTGAAACTGGTATGTAACAAAATAAAACTATTAGTTTGAACTATTTTCAGTTTTGATATATTCCATTTCATTTAATGGTACACAATACACATCATCCTAGGATGAGCAAAGATATGATATCCATGAAAATTTCAAAGAAAGTAACAATGAAACAAAATCTCAACAGGTTTTCTAATAAAAACACAACTTTAGAAATTTATAAAATGATAATCTTTAAATGTTATGTTTCTACTTTAAGAAGTCATATTATAATAAGCTCTGGAAATGTCTTTTTTTAATTACATGGCATTTTAAGGTTAGAAATAGATTGAAAATGTGTTTAAGCAATCAAGTTTCTAAAAGTTAAGTGGCTGTTTAAGGAGCTCTTACCTGTACAAGGAAAATTATGAGAAAATAAAAATTTGCAATTCTTCTAAACTGCTCAAACAGATTCTTTGGGAGAAAATTCCAAAGTGTATACTGTAAGGGAGGAAGAAAAAAGAACACTGTTATGAAGAAAACTTGAAAAATCTTAATAGTAATGACTGATTATGGGTCCACATTATCATACAAAGTGATATTTAGTATGTCCAACACTTTGAAACCCAAATCTCACACATATACATAAGCATATATTTAGAGGCATAGTATATGAAAACCTTTTTCAGAAATGAAGCTTTCATTCTACGCATTACAATAACCATCTAGTCTCATACCTTTGCTTTCTCTGACCCAATCTAAATTAGGTTCCTTGTTATGTGTTCTCATGTCATCCTATATATACTTACTTGATGACACTCATTATAGTGAGTTATATATATGTACATTTTAAATTAAAGTTTCTCCCTCGATAAGCAAAGAGTTCTATAGGAGCAGGTTGTTCACCTGTATTGTTTACAATTTTCCCAACACTCAACACAGTGCCTGGTACAAGGCAGACAATACATTATTTGGATGGCCAGGCACAGTGGTTCACACCTGTAATCCCAGCATTTTGGGAGGCCAAGGCAGGCACATCACCTGAAGTCAGGAGTTCGAGACCAGCCTGGCCAACATGGCGAAACCCTGTCTCTACTAAAAATACAAAAATTAGCCGGGTGTGGTGGCACACACTGTAATCCCAGCTACTCGGGCGGCTGAGACAGGAGAATCACTTAAACCTGGAAGGCAGCGGTTGCAGTCAGCCGAGATCTCGCTACTGCACTCCAGCATAGGCAACAGAGCGAGAATGAGACTCTGTCATCAAAAAAAAAAAAAAAAAAAAAAAAGCCTGGGCAACATAGTCAAACCCCATCTCTACTAAAAATACAGAACTTAGCTGGACATGGTGATGCACGCCTGTAGTCCCAGCTACTTGAGAGGCTGAGGCACAAGAATCGCTTGAACCCAGGAGGCGGAGGCTGCAGTGAGCCGAGATGGTGCCACTGCACTCCAGCCTGGGCGACAAAGCGAGACCCTGCCTCAAAAATAAATAAATAATAAAATAAATAAACAAATAAATTATTTGGAGGAATGAATGAACACATTAATTTCTGGCTCAGCTAACCTCTGGAGTCTTGATGATCATAACAGATACTCCTATGAGTCACTCTGTCCCTATGAGTACCTCCAATTTCCATGACAGCTGGGAAGGTGTATACACAACCCTGGGCCATGGAGGGCTTTCATTTTAATCAATAACATACCACTCTGGGCCACGCTTTGGTAATTGGTAATAGGTAAAAGTTTCATGCTAAATTGCACATGGTCAGAAGACTAGAACTCTTAGGCCAACTGTCAACCGCAGAAATCTTAGGCCAACTGTCAATCGTACTTTGTCCCTGATACCTTAAGCTCAAGGACTGAATCATTTAAAAGTGACCAAAAAACATTGAATTTTTCAGATGACCTAGTAAGACCAGAAACTAGAAAGAAAGAAATGTTTCTTAACCTAAAAAGCTAAATTTACATTTGAGAGTTCTGCGGTTGACAGTTGGCCTGAGAGTTCTCGTCTTCCGACCATGTGCAATTTAGCATGAAACTTTTACCAATTACCAAAGCCCATCCCAATTATCTATATAATATGTGAGAACATATCCTTTAATAAGAGGTGACTGAAAAGCCAAGTTGTACAGCACGACATAATATATGGGAATTTACTAACCTTTCAGTTTAAAAAGGCTTATGGGCTCAAAATTTAGGGAATCCTCAGGGAAGAAACACAAAAGGAGGCAAGTACATTCAGTAGAACAGCTGCATTACAACCAATAACCAACTTAGAAAAGGTTCTACCCTGGAGTCCAAGAAGTGCCTTAGGGAAGATAATTTTAAAATAAATGCAGAATTGTGCATGGATGTGCATCACTTGAGAGAAGAAGGTCCACACTTTTTATGAGATTCCCAGGGTAGCTTGTGACCAAAAATAGAAGCCACTCAAAACCACTGATCCAGTCACTTTGAAGCTGACATAGGTCAGACCAGCATTTTGAACTGTCCCAATTATTCAAAATCAACTTTCTAAAACAATAAGCTAAACTCCAACAACAGGCTAATGGCTGAGCTTCTGGTATGTTACCCTTCTGTTCCCAAATTAAAGAGTTTTTAATTAATCAAATAAGCATTACAGAGTCATCTGTGAAAGGTGATATAAACACATCAAAAGGGAATACTTTTGTTGTTGTCGTTTTTAAGTCCCAACTGTTGGTTAACCACTGTTTTATCAAATGAACTGCTTCCTTGAGGAATTCTGATTATTCCCTTCATAGGAAATGACTGCCCTCTTCTCTCCTTCATCAAGTCATGAGCTATTAAGAGATCAGGGAGCATGTCCTAAATCCCCTTATCACAGGTGCCTAGAACAATAGTTTAGCACACAGAAGGTATACAAGAAATCTTTATTAAAACTTATGCCCTAGCCATTTACTCCACTGGTTTAACTAAAAGGTAAACTTAGTTTCTAGCACATCTTTCTTAGTATAATACAAATGTAAGATTTTAATGCAGACCAAGAAAAGTCTACTTTTTAGAGTTTTATAACTAAAAGTGAAATTGAGTTACAGCCATACACATCAAGTTATTCAAATTAACTTGTTTATCTGAAAAGTAGACTCTCCAGCTTGGTCAGTTGCTACAAACCAAAAACAATGTTATCTCAAGCATGACCTCCATGGCAAAAAAAAAAAAAAAAAAAAAAAAAGTTGCTCACAAGAAGAAAATGTGTATAGCAGTTTTTTAGACACAATGATGAGAATTCAGTTTTTGTTACAAGTTAGTTCTTGCTTGGAGACGTCAGTAAATACTATTTATTTATTTATTTATTTATTTATTTATTTATTTATTGAAATAGAGTCTCACATTGTCACCCAGGCTGGAGTGCAGTAGCGCCTTCCCAGCTCACTGCAGCCTCTGCCTCCCAGGCTCAAGCAATTCTCCCGCCTCAGCCTCCTGAGTAGCTGGGACTACAGGCACACACCACCATGCCTGGCTAATTTTTGTTGTGTATGTGTGTGTTTTTTTTTTGGAGACAGAGTCTCACTCTGTCACCCAAGCTAGAGTGCAGTGGTGTGATCTCAGCTCACTGCAACCTCCACCTCCCAGGTTCAAGTGATTCTCCCGCCTCAGCCTCCCAAGTAGCTGGAAATACAGGCGCACACCACCACACCCAGCTAATTTTTATATTTTTAGTAGAGACGGGGTTTCACCATGTTGGTCAGGCTGGTCTTCAACTCCTAAGCTCAGGCAATCTGCCCGTCTCGGCCTCCCAAAGTGCTGGGATTACAGGCGTGAGCCACCACGCCCGGCCAATTTTTGTATTTTTTGTAGATACGGGGTCTCCCTTTGAACCATCTCCGAGGCTGGTTTCAAACTTCACCTGCCTCAGCCTCCCGAAGTGCTGGCATTACAGGTGTGAGCCACTGCACCGGGCCTCTTTTATACTATCTTTAAGTGCAACTATAAACTTAAAAAGCAGCCCAGACATTTAGAACATGTTTAAAACTATTTATACAGAAAACGCCAGCTTTGGGCTGGGCATGACGGCTCACACCTGTAATCCCAGCACTTTGGGAGGCTGAGGTGGGTGGATCACCTGCGGTCAGGAGTTCGAGACCAGCCTGGGCAACATGGCGAAACCTCGTCTCTGTTAAAAATACAAAAAATTAGCCAGGCGGACGCCTGTAATCCCAGCTACTTGGGAGGCTGAGGCAGGAGAATCGCTTGAACCCATGAGGCGGAGGTTGCATTGAGCTGAAATCGCACGCCACTGCATTCCAGCCTGGGCGACAGGGACTCTGTCTCAAAAACAAATAAACAAAAAACGCCAGCTTTCCCGGTACATACAGTGCATTTTATATATGCTTTGTAGTGGATTAAATAACCTGTACATAAGTGTGGCCACTAAAGATGAAATTATGTGAAAAAGTTGTGGGTCACTGCCTCAAATATGTATCATCTAATTTAATTTGAAACCAAAACTTTATAAACTTACTAAGCAAATTTCCCAAAGGAGGAAAGTTGAAGAGAATCTCAGCTTTGAGAGTCAATTATTTAAGCAAAAGGAGGCTTTAGAACTTTACTTGTTTTTACCAGTTCTGTTTTACCCAAGATTTCCAATTTATCATTAAAAATGCTGATGATTTAGCATTAAAAATGCAGATGAGGAACTTAAGACTCCAAATAACTTTTAATGTGTCAGAATAGCAGTAAAAAAGAAAGAGAAAAAGGTAAAAATAAAGTAGTAGATATTTAAAGTAATAATAAAGTTAGCAGTCACCTGCTCAAAGAAAACTTAGGAAAAACTCTTCTGGACATTAGCCTAGGCAAATAACCGATGACGAAGACAAAAAAGCAAATGCCCAAAAACCAAAAATAAACAAATGGGACTTAAATTAAAAAGCTGCACAGCAAAAGAAATAATCAACAAAGTAAACAGACAATCTATAAAATGGGAGAAAATATTTGCAAATTATGATTCCGGCAAAGGACTAATATCCAGAATCTATAAGGAACTCAAACAGTAAGAAAAAAAAAAATCAACTCCATTAAAAGCTGGGCAAAGGGCGGGGTGCAGTGACTCACTTCTGTAATCCCAGCACTTTCGGAGGCTGGGGCAGGGGGATTACTTGACGCCAGGAGTTTATGACCAGCCTGGCCAATATGGTGAAACCCCGTCTCTACTAAAAATACCAAAAAAAAAAAAAATTAATTAATTTTTTTTAAAAATCTTAAAAATTTTTAAAGGAAAAAAACACACAACAGATAAACATGATGGAAACTAAAGATCCTAAAATTCATAGCAGAGTATAATCAATGCTCCTTTTGCTGAAGAAGGGAATTTCCAAGTTTTGCACCAGCTACAAAATTCTGGTGATTTCCAAAATCCCTGCAGAGTACATTAAAGTTTGTGAGGCTGTAGAGGCCAAATTTTTCTGAAGGAAGTATTTGTGCTCCCAGGAGATAAAAAAACAAAAAGCATTAGGCCGGATACAGTGGCTCACGCCTGTAATCCCAGCACTTTGGGAGGCCAAGGCAGGCGGATCATGAGACCATCCTGGCTAACCCGGTGAAACCCCGCCTCTACTAAAAACACAAAAAATTAGCCAGGCATGGTGGCGGGCGCCTGTAGTCCCAGCTACTTGGGAGGCTAAGGCAGGAGAATGGCGTGAACCCGGGAGGCGGGGCTTGCAGTGAACCAAGATCTCGCCTCTGAACTCCAGCCTGGGTGACAAAGTGAGACTCCGTCTCAAAAAAAAAAAAGCATTAATTTTATAAGCAAATAAAATGTAAAGTAGGTCCAAATGTTTGTCTTCAGTGTTCCCTGCCTTAACATTTATAATGTCACATTACTGGTAGTATTTGTAAACAAAAGCAGCATCCAATTAAGATAATTATTTTTATGACTGAAGGGTGGAGAAAGAAAATCAACACTTGCTACAAAGTTGGAAGGCAGCTAACATATTCTATAAATAGTATATTTTGGAAAAATAATCTTTTAAAAAATCCTGGTATAAATACAAACAGCCAAGACAATGTGAGGAAGAAAAAGTCAAACTATGAAATTGTTGGTCTTTTCGGAGTAGAGCTGAAGGCCTCCATTTAGGAGATAGTATCCCACCCATTCAAAACACACGAACCTGAGGAAATCAATAGTACTACTCAGTATTGTAATAATAATCACAGAAACACAAATAACAATAGCAGCTACCGTTTGAGTTGTCGCCCCATGCCAAGCACAATGCAAGAGGAGAGAAAAAAAATGAGGAGGGAACCCAAACAGCACAATGATGTAAAAAGACCTCTTTATTCAGAGCAACTAGACCTTATAAAGTAGTTCTACTCCTGGTTTTATTACTAACTCTGCTTGGTGACCATGTGCCTAAATTTCTCTGGCCTTGGTTTCTCCATCTGTAAAGTCAGTGAGCTGAATAAGATAACCTCTTAAGACCATTTAGCTCTACAAGTCCACAATTCTGAATCAAAGGACTACTACAGACCATTTAATTGGATACCACAAGGTGAGTTGAAATTTTCAGTAAAAGAACTATTCACTATTTTAGGCACAAGTATGTAAACCTCTGGCTGAGAATAAAATTTCTGCCACTAGTGTGTAAGATTAAGAGGAAATAGACATTTTTATCCAGAATAAAATGTTCTATAGGCCTACACATCTGCTCATTAGGCAACAAAATTTTCACCTGTCCTGACCATATTTTACATGTTAATCTCCCAGCTAGACATGATCACTACTGTATCACCACCCAAACGAGAAATTAAATGCGTATTTGAAAACCAAAATGTCATATATTTTTAAGGAAAGGCATAATTTTGTTTCAGGTTCTAAGTGATTACAAGTGTACAGTGAACCAAACGTCACCAACTTTTATCTCTACCTTGCCAGGGCACATGAGGAAGTGAGGAAAATCTTCAAGATCTATT
The DNA here is from genome assembly GCF_006542625.1 of Nomascus leucogenys. Lineage (NCBI taxonomy): Eukaryota > Metazoa > Chordata > Mammalia > Primates > Hylobatidae > Nomascus > Nomascus leucogenys. Next base: position 125,364,126 of record NC_044406.1, read on the forward strand.
CCATTCTACAAGAGATGGCAGTAGGCCAACCTAGCACCTAACCTGGTCAGCCAGAGGTAAAGACTAGCTAAATAACACTTGCAGAATGATGACTACCGGGTATAGGAGCTATAAGAAGTGGTTTCACAGAGTATTAGCCCCATTTCACCAACGAGGACATTTAGAATCAGGGCGATTAATTTGGCCAAGGTGACACAACTAGTAAGTGGTTGGGCCAGGATTTAAATACAAACTTCCAGGCCAATGCTCTTAGTCCTACACTATGCTGAAGAAAGATGCATTCAAACGGTGACACAGCTGCAGTGACTTAACTCTTAACAGATCACAGGTGAAGCAGTGTACTGAGCAGCATGCACCCTTTGGGACATAGGACTGTATTAATACTTGAGAAGTGGGATGGGAGGTGGAGGGGTTGGCAGGGGAACTAGAAAGAAATGCAAATAAAGTCATTCCAGGACAGCTGTCTCCAAAAGAATGCAAATCTTTTATAAAAGAATTTGCATTCTTTTATATCCTAGTTCATCCATTCAAGGGTAATTCAGGAAGCTTTGCACAAGTAATTCATATTTTTAACAAACTTTACGGTTTAAAGTAATATGCATAATCAACAAGCACTGTGAATCATAATGGAAGGCAAGTGAATGATCTTTCACCTATAACAAGACAAAGTGATTTTTTAAATAAACTGTCTTTCAGAGGAATACTTACTATAGCTAGTATATGATCCGTATACATGCAAATACATGTACACATACATAAATGCATCAGTTTCCTCAGAAGCATAAATTAGAATAAATGCATTATCTGATTCACTATATGACCATCTATTGAGTTAAAACAAAAACTTACCTTAGATGAGACTATTCTATTATCACAAAATCTTTGTGCAATGTAAGCTTCTGTTTCCGAAACTGGATGATTGCCAACAAACACTGTGCGTGTGCCAACTCGTTTCTCTTCTCCAGCACACTGACCAAGAGAAAAGGGAAAAAATTCAGTTTTTCATCACATTTGTCCACACTTCTACCAAGCCCATAATTCTTGTCTAAGCATGCTGGGCTATAATCTGGTGAGAAAGTAGTAGGGAGAGGAGAAAACCTTGTTAGGGAATTCAAAATCCATTAAGCTCTTACTTGCTGACATAGTAAAGATTAGTAAAAGTGCTGTTTGAACCAACTGTTCTGAGGTCAACAGTGCAATTCTAAAATGATTAAAGAATGTACCCTAGAGAAAAAATACTTTTACTGCCAATCATTTTTTTCATCCACAGCCCAAATGAATCTTAACCATAACCTTCACTAGCAACACACTAACTCACGAAAGAATGGACTGGGAATATTTCATTTATTATGCAACTACTGAGGACAACCCTTCAACTACCTTACTAGAGAACAGAAAGCATAATGCAGATTACTTCTAAACACAAAATAATTGTGTATAAGTGTAAAGGTCAGAAATACAATGGCTGCCTCTATTGAAGAAATGATCGACTTTTTCTAAAAAGAAACTATAATTATTTGGCTTTACAGGATAGTTTATTTTGCAATCTCTCAGAGCCTTATTGTTGTAAAGTTCCATTTCACACAATATATTTCTCATGCCCCTTTTACATTTTTAATAAGTAGACTCACTGAATCTAAAAGTTTCAAGATTGGGCTCTATTTTATCCCACCCTTTAATTTTGCTGAGGCCTCACTCTCTTTGCTTAAATCAGGATAATACTCTTTTCTTATATAAATTTGGGACAGTCTCCTTGTATGGTACTATATTACCATATCTGAGACTACCACATATTTAAGTCAAAGGATGTATGATAGAAACAAATATCCATTTATATATTCCCATTATTTTTTAGAAATATAATTCCCCAACCTAAAATGTTTTAATATATGTAGTCACAAAGATTTTCCTTCCTTTCAATGATCTATTTAAAGGTCAAAGGTATAAATCTCACCCTCAAAGTAATCATTTTAAGCAAGACTTAGAACTTGTAGTCTTCCAATTATCTACAATGTCTGAATGTACTCCAGTCTGAATTTGTGCATCTTATGTAGATGGTATGTGGAAAATTATTCCTTCGTTTAAAAATTAAAAATCACCCCAAAGTATACATAAAACCTCTTTGCCTTGAGTTTTCATTTAAGCTTATGATATTGCCTTCAAAATTTGTAAGGAATCATGCAAAAAGTAACTGGGACAAACTGAAGTAGAAGAGATTCAGGCTGTATATAACTCTGGAAAGCTACTCTGGAGTGTGCTAAGGGAATTTGTGGGATCCCTGGAGACCTGGAAAAAGTCAGTTAAGTATCTATGCTGGATAACTTAGTTATTTATCTGCCCGCCCAAAGACAAGGCATTAGAACAACTGATTGTCCAAGGTCTTTCGCATGCTAAGAGTAAATGATTCATAGGTAAATTTTCACACAGTTCCTGGAAACCAGTAAACAGTATCTTTACCAAGTGGTAGCTTTGATTTAGGGGCTTACTTCTCTGTTTGCAACTGTAATATACAGGTTTTGACACAGCTTACTGATAAGAGCACCAAATTTTCCATAATATCCATTTTGTAAAACTTAAAAGTGAAAGTGTGTGCACCTGCCAGATGTATAGTTTATCTGGCTTCACCCCAGCTCCCACCTTCTGTTGCAGGTTAAGGCCTCTCTGTGGTCTCAGCAACAGACCTAACTCTTATAATGTACCAATTTGAATTAGAGAAAATGCCAGTCCACGTATACATTGCAATTTGCAACCTTTAATTTAATATTCATATGGCTGTTTAGTTTTTCACACAAGGAAGAAGTGGCTGCAGAGTAAATGAGGCAGGGTTACCTTTTATACAAGTTCTTAGTTAATTCTACAAGTGGAAAGGGGCAAGAGGCAAAGGAGGTAGAGAATCACTGAAGTAGGATATGTCGTGTGCTGTCCATATAGATTTTTCCCCTGAATTACAGCAACCACTGATTAACTTAAAACAAAAATGGACTAGTGCTTTCCCAATTCTGAATTGTCTTCTACATTCCATGCCAAAGAACAAAAGGAAAAAGCACAATACAATTTTTTTAGGCACACTGATATTTTTATTAATTCCCTACATTTGAATAACATTTCCAGTTTTACTAAGAGCTTTCCTCATACATTATCTCTCTGATCTTTTTTGAATAAGGCCTAAGTGGCCTCTATCTCCATTAAATTGGAGAAAACGGATTGAAATTACTATGCAGGTTTGGGGTTTTGTGTGTACAGATCCCGGCAGTGATTGCTGTTAGATGACGAAACAGAAGCCTGAAAGAAGCAGCAGAATGTCCACTTCTGAGCATTTTCCAAAATAGCATTTTACAGTCTCTTTACCCTAAACAGGTTTGGGTTGAGAAGTGCCTAAGACTGGGGGTGGAGTAGTATGAGGTAGGTGACTTTTCCATGCCTGTTTCACCTTAAAAGCTGATGAAACTGCAATGTCTGGTGGGATTTCCTGCAACTGTCTAATAATATTTGGTTCACATAAAAAATAGCAATGCTGAACTCACGTAAATTCACTGTAATTGCCCACCTGCTGCCAATATAGAGTGTTAAAACAGTGGTGTTAGTTCCTGTGATTTTGAATAATGTAGGTGTCTTTGCCAAAGCAGAGAAATGCTAAGTAGAAATCATTTTTAAAATTCCCATTTGGATGGCACGCAGTGTAGTCTGGAGTGGGAGTGTGTGATTCCTGGCACCTCGTAATGAACTGTAATTCATTAGGAGTCCATCCTGTGCTGAACTGCTTCCCATTCAATTGTCCTTAAGAACAGCATTTCTTAAAACTTGAAATATGCTGGTACCGACTCTATTTTAATGACACACCACACTATATAATAAAGTATGGCAAATATTTAAAAATATGTTTACAATATATGAATTAACAGAGAAAGCAATGTAAATTTCTCAAGATAAAAATCAACCTTTTGTACTCCTAATTTATACCTCCATAGTATAAACTGAATACTGTAAAAAAAAAAAAAGCAAGTAATTTATACCCCAAAATGGCCTCTCAATAAAAAACCTAACACAGTAATTATTTAACTGGCACCATCTTAAAATCCTATGTCTTTGCTAGTCATAAAAAAAATGAAAAGCCATTGGAAACAAAATTTGTTCCTTGGTTGCCTCCAGACCTGACTAGATAAGAACTGAAGAAAAACAGAGACCTCAATACAAGACTGTTACTATAAAAGCTGGCACAGGATCTGAAATAAAGCCTACCTATATATCCTTTCCAGGTGCTGGCAGACTTATATTTATGAGTTAGCCATAGATCTTTGACTCTTTATCCTGGTCACACAGTGGATTTAAACACAATACTCATGCCTGGTTCTTTTATTTAATATTTAATTTTTCTGGAAGCTCCCCAGGTGACAATTCTAATTTGCGAGCACAGCTAAGAATTACTGCCACAGACTCTTTCAGTGATCGTCCTTAAATAACATCCTACAAGTTTTTAGTATGCCAGCCATAATCTTGCACTATTTCTTTAAATAATTTAAACAATTTGCTTTCCAAAGGTTAAAAATACAAATAACCCTCAAATAGTGTTCTGTTCAACCATTTTAAGCTGCTCGCAAAGTAAGATTCCCCTTCGACAATTTATTTTGCATGTGGTTATCTCCCATCAATTATTCAGATCACTGATAATGAGAATTACAGGCCCTGATACAATGCAAAGCTACTTGGATTATCAGCAAATAATCTTAAAACCGATGTAATCCCTGGCAGTTAGAGCATTACTTTTATTGGTCATCAAACTGCTTTCTGTAAGCTACCACAGCAAATAAAAGTATTTGCTCAAAAATGAACAAAAAAAAAATTCTTACTAAACTCTGAAGACTTGGCAATGATTTTAAATGGTTCTCCACACTCCAGCCCAAAGCTATTTTCTTCTCTGAAGCAGGAATATTTTTGAACAGCATAGTGTCTTAAAAACGCCAAATTCAAAATTGAAAGACAGAGCATTTCATCAAAATTTCATATGTCTACTAAAATGCTCCCAGAAGTCAGCATTTCCATACTAGGGCTGAAAGGGTGGGGGTATGGGGAGGAGATCACTACAGTGCCAGGAAACATTTCCAGTGTATTAAGCTTCTTGGTTAAAATAACTACAATGTATTCGGTGGTTAAATTGCTGAGGTTTCCAAGCCCACTCCATTATAACAAGCAAAGATGAATAAACTTAATGTGTAATTTACAATCATAACTCTAAAATGATCCTTAAAATTGCACTTTTCAGATTTTGCTTTTACTGCTACTTCTTAAGTGATTAAGCTGTCTCTCCTTTTGCCAAAGGAAGTGAAGCAAGACTGATGGGGCATTTGTGTTGTTCTGCCTTTAAAGCTTAATTACAGTCATATTAACTGAAATTCTCAAACACTTGACCAAAGGACAAATGAATACACAAAGTTTATCCCTAAACACAAAGATTTCTCTAATTAGGCATTACCCAATGGCTTCACATTTAATTGAATAAAAACTACTACAGGAAATGGATATTAAGCCTCACACAAACACCTAAATCAGCAAGCACAACGCTTAATAAAAAGACTGACCATGAGGATTTGGATAAGAACAATGCCTTCTTTGGAAGCTCAGAGTGGACCTTTCATTATCTCAAAGTGATTCACTGAGCAGTTTAATTTCACCAGGGACAATCAATTCTAAGAATTCCCAATCTGATCCCCCTTCCCCCACCATGCCCTTACTCCAAGAACTTCAGAGCTACAGAAATTGTGGCTCGAAAGACAGAAATGCAGCTTCATTAAAGGATTGCTAATAGAAAGTTGATGGATCAAAAATACTGTAAACATTCTTGATTCAAGATTCTAACAGGAATTTTATCTTTTAATGATTCAGGTTCTTCCATTTATAGGAAGTAACCTGCGACTCTCAGTGTTCCTTTGGGGTCTCAGCAACTCAACTTTCCTTATTAAAAGAATCTTTCCTAACCCAAAGCCTGACAATATGCACAAAAATTTAACCAGCAAGTATACAAAGCCTCAGAAGTTCCCTTTCACTTTCACCCTACCCATCTCTACACACAGCCTTTCATTCCAAACACTTAACAAAATTTAAAACTCTAAACTAGGAGATTCTTAACCCTTAAAGATAGGAGCAGTGAGGCTGACAATCCAGCTAACCATTTACGATTACCCTCAGGAAATGGATAAAAATATATATGCAAATAAAAGGCAGAAATAAAGCAGGCCCCAAGATCTCAAAACCCAACCTGGCTGAAAAGAGGAGAAATAAATATAGATTACAAACCTCAGAGGCTGGAGGGAGAGATGGGACCATCTGCATACTGACATGCAGAAATTTGGCAACACAATGGCAGCTAAATCTCAGAGAGAATGCTGCAGATTATCAAGCAACTTGTACCAACCCCTGTGATCCTTGTAAAGTTTCCCAGAACTTGGGAAGTGAGCCAATTATGGCTTGCCTAGTTCCTGTACTTCCATGGGAGGCAGCAAAGGAAGCATCAGAAGACAGTCTATTCCTTAAGAGCTCAAAGCAGTACTCTGGCGGCCTGAGCCCCATTATTGCACCATTTCACATCTTTTTGTTATTCTTCTCCAAAGACCTGATTTGCCTTTGTAACTTCTGTATTTTAAGGTGTTATTATTTTTAAATATCAGTATCTTACACCATACAGTAATTTTTCCTCATCTTGGGAAGTTCTTTTCTAATCCCTGCCTACAATAAATGGACCACAATAAAAAGTGGTGCTAAACAATAAGCTTCAGAGGAAAGCTGAATTGAACTTTTAGTTGTATTTTCAGAGGAAGAGACATAATCTAAGTATTCACTATGACACAGAGTTTCCCCACCCTAAGAGAGTCACTGTAATACTGTAAATTCAAGCTTCAAAAATATATGCAAGAAAGGCCTAAGCAGATGGTTTATGTGGAAAGGTCCCTTAGGGATGGAAGATTTTTCTCACTATTTAGATATCTCAGAGGTAAGAAAGTTGTATCTCAGCAGCCAACAGTAATATCTAGCAATTGCAAGGAAAAAAGCCACTGGATATTAGGGAGAAAAATGCCTTGACCAGTATCATTACCTAGAAGAGATAAATTCTCATCCAAAAATTACTTTCTAGATCACCAGAGAAGAATTTTTATTACAGTGTAAGAAGAGATAAGAAACTCTAGCTAGAGCAAAAGAAAAAATATTGTAAAACTGGTGTCTGACGACCTGAACAAGGTTTTATTTCTTTTTTCAGTGATAGTGTCATTACTATAAAAGTGATGTTTCCTAGAAAGGTCTGCCAGTTCAAATATAAGTTGGAGTGTGTCCAGCAAAACCAATGAATGCATTTTTCCAAGTAAACTGTCAAATACCATACAAAAAGCAAACTGGCTTAAAAACTGCCTGAGCTCTAAGTGTAATTAATTTAAAGAGCACATCCAGGCTATAACTTTTCTTAACATCCCCAACAAAAGAGGTAGATAAAAAGCAAGTTTCCATTGTGGAGCATGGCTTAGTTGAATAAATGAAGAAAGTAAGGGGTTTCGGGGCAGGGGGTGCATTCTTCCTGGACCTGGCACAGTGGCTTGGACCTGTAATCCCAATACTTTGCTTGAGGCCCAGAGTTCCAGACCAGCCCAGTCAAACACAGTGAGACCCCTGTCTCTACAAAAAAAAATTTTTTTTTAATTAGCGGGGCATGCTGGCACACACCTGTAGTCCTCCTAGGGAACCTGAGGCAGGAGGACCACTTAAGCCCAGAAGTTCGAGGTTACAGTGAACTATGATCACCACTGCACTCCAGCCTGGGCAACAAAGTAAAGACCCCAACTCTTTAAAAAAAAAAACAAACATTCTTCCTATAGGGAAGGCTTTCAGGGCAAAATCTGGAGGGGACAGGGGAAGCAAGACAGTTATAACTCTGAGAAATATTATTTACAACTTTTTTTTCTTCAAAATGAGACCTGGAGAAAATAGCTTAGTTGAGCCTCATTTCCTTATCTATAAAATAAGGTCACATAACGTAACAGACTCCTTACAGCAGGATTAACAGAAACACCCAGAAATCACTTTAAATGACTGTAAACTATTCGCAGGAACAAAGGATGAGGTTTGCAGATGTTAACAAACTATAGGAATATTAAAACTCTAGCAACTGGGCCAGCATGGAACTAGGCAATGTCCTCAACATAACCCACATGTAAATGTTTTATTTAAAGCAAGAAAGTTTCTGGCTCTACAGAAGAGGCACGGGAAATTTTGGTGCTACCCCTGCCTAAAGGGGCAGGATGAATTATGGTCCACTAGCACAGAGTGCTTGGTTTTGAAAACACTGTTCTTCAGTGTTCATGAAGAGGACTAGAGTTAGCCAGGGAGGCTGACAAGTGCCATGTTTGATGACAACTGAGGGCCACTCGAGGAGCTTATGGAGGCTGCTGTCCAGAACATATATCATATTTTGGAACTGTTGATCTGACACCCTGACAGTAAAAATAGGAATTCGTTTCTCCCTTTGTGGCAGAGCACACAGGCACTTGGGAACTGCACTGGAATTATTGACACTGTCTCTCCATCATCTCTTCCCTCTCCCCAAAGCTTTGGATTTGAAGCTTCTGTGCACTATAAAGACTGGATGCTGCTATAAATATAACAGATGATCTGATTGTAATTATTCCTAAAACATGCTTAAAAGAGACTATATAAATTAGTAAGACATTTGAAATGTAATGTATAACTTGGATATTGAGGCATAAAAAGAAGAGCACGACAAATATTCAGTAATGCCTTACATATAAATAAAAATTGTTTAGATTGTTAAATTTTAATGTGCCTTTGAGTACTGCCAACTAGGAATGCCACAGTAAGATAAATGGCAAGAATATCAGGATACCACACTCAATGTTTCCCCAGACTGAATTACATGGAACAAGTTAATAATGAGGTTCCTTAGAGAAAGGAGAAGCCCACCCCTCCTCCAGGTTATTCACAATGCATACCCATGTAGTAAAAGCTCCATAAAGTCTTGAAAAAACCTCTTTTAACTCTGTGTAAGTCAGCATTTCCCAAAATTTTTTGACCACAGAACTCTTTTTTTCCCACAAGGAAAATCCAGTGACATCACATTCTGTACAACATGTTTTGGGCAATGCTACTGTAATATACCTCTTACCTCGCAAACATGTCTACATATCTGGGCTACATCTATGCTAGAGTCTACTGGTAGAAAAAACACATGGTATTCACAATCAGCTATACTGGCAAAGCATTCAAGGCTATGAGGTGAGATCACTGTTGTATTTGTGACAATTTCTATCCATGTATGCCAAAAATGGATAAGATTAAGTATTTGGCTATGATCCCAGGTAGGTGTTTTTGCTTCTAAAGCTTAATAAAGACAGGCAAGAAACCAGGAGATCAAGGTCCTAATAGCCTTCTACCATCAATCGGTCTGTACATGTCTTGGGGAAGTCCTGGCATTGGTTTCTTCATGTGTAACTTGGAAGGGACTTGACTAAATAATCTGATCTAAAACGAAGCAGGGGAAAGTGGCAGATTTTCTTTGAGACGGAGTTTCACTCTTGTCACCCAGGCTGGAGTGCAGTGGTGCAATCTCGGCTCACTGCAACCTCCGCCTCCCAGGTTCAAGCAATTCTTCTGCCTCAGCCTCCTGAATAGCTGGGATTACAGGCACCCACCACCAAACCCAGCTAATTTTTGTATTTTTAGTAGAGACGGGTTTTCACCATGTTGGCCAGGCTGGTCTCGAACTACTGACCTCAGGTGATCCACCCGCCTCGGCCTCCCAAAGTGCTGGGATTACAGCCGTGAGCCACCGCACCCAGCTAGTGGGGACGGATTTTCTAGCAATAAAACTTGAAATGTGGCCAGCCGAGTGTGGTGGCTCACGCCTATATTCCTAGCACTTTGGGAAGCCGAGGTGGGTGGATCACTTGAGGTCAGGAGTTTGAGACCAGCCTGGCCAACATGGCAAAACTCTGTCTCTACTAAAAACACAAAAATTAGCCAGGCGTGGTGGTACATACCTGTAATTCCAACTACTCGGGAGGCTGAGGCAGGAGAATCACTTGAGCCCGGGAGGCGGAGGTTGCAGTAAGCTGAGATCACACCACTGCATTCCAGCCTGGGTGACAGAGCGAAACTCCATCTCAAAAAAAAAAAGCTTGAAATGTAGCTTTGGATGTTGCATCATTTGCCACCTATTTCAGCCTAGTCCCCTAAAACAAACAAAAAAAAAAGCATTCAAGGGTGAGGAAGAAATTACTCCGTTTCAGAATAAAGAATAACTTACAAACTAATACACACGAGAAGACAATATATGTGGAATAAAAAATTGCAGGTTTGGGCCGGGCACAGTGGCTCATGCTGTAATCCCAGCACTTTGGGAGGCCGAGGTGGGCAGATCACCTGAGGTCAGGAGTTCGAGACCAGATTGGCCAACATGGCAAAACCCGCCTCTACTAAAAATACAAAAATTAGCCGGGAGTGGTCACAGGTGCCTGTAATCCCAGCTACTAAGGAGGGTGAGGCAGGAGAATCACTTGAACCTGGGAGCCAGAGGTTGCAGTGAGCTGAGATCGCACCATTGCACTCCAGCCTGCATGACAGAATGAGACTCTCTCCAAAACAAAAACAATTTCAGGCTTCAAAGCAGAAAAGGAGGGAAAAATAAATGAAACATCATGAAAAGTCACAAAGACCAGGGAAAGGTTCATGTGCTAATGCCTTTAAAAAAATGTTTAAGTACAAACTGACTAAATAAAACTCCTTCAAGGTGCTAATTTTGGTACACTAGAGGGTACACTGGTTCTTTCAGGCTTTTAAGATGCCCACTTAAAGCACCACAGTAGCAATTTACTTAATGATAATCTTTAAATGTGAAAAAATGAATGCCTTCTCAAATGTGCCTATTACCCTAGGAAACTGTTTACTCCTCTGATAAAACAGAATGAAATCCATTTCCCAGCAACCAAGGTACAAACAACTGCAAGTAAATCAGGTTAGAATTAACTACCATGAGGGCAATATTTAAAATTAATAAACCTCTTAGAATACAAATCTTACCTGTACACAGGATTTCTGCTGTAAAATGAAAACACACACACACACACACACACACACACACACGGGGACGGGGGGAGAGATAAAGCCATTTGAAATAATTTTTATTAGAGTGGATACATTCAAAACGCATGACTTCACAAAAACAAACACCACTCACCCTAAAGGCCAAACCACCCTCAAACCAATTTTCCACAAAACAAATGTTTTTTACCAAATAGGACAAACAGTAGTTAGAAGTTCTATTCAAGTGTATGATTGAAAATAGCAATGGGGTATTTCTAAAGCACACATAGGGGGTATCTAGAACCATTATAAGAATTTACAGCCAACATTAAAAAATGCCTAGGAAGCTTTAAACAGAAAATAATGCTTTCAGCTAAATCATGAAACAACAAGTAGTTGTAGGTTTCTTCATTAGGAAACCTTTGCTCAGTGGAATGCAAGCAGCTTAGTTATGACTAGTACTCAAAAATTAAAAGTTCATAAAGACTCAATTCTCCTGACTGCAATGCATTTCACTCCACTTTGCATTATTATAAAAAGCATATGTGTATGCAACATTTCTAAGCCTATTCTTACTCTACTTTGTAAACTCGGATATGATGTAAAATGTTCTACATGCTGTCAAATAGAAAATAGTTATAGCATTACTTAAGGGAAGAAATATGGCAGAACCCAATGAAATATAGGCAGTCCTCAAATTAATGGTGGACTGATAGTCTGATTACTTCAGATGGACAGGAATCTGAATGATCTTTACATAGTCAGTGTACTTGAGTATTCTATGATGTTCTGCTGACATCTCAGCTTGGTTCCCAGTCACTTACTATAAGCAAATACAACTATTCCCTGCATGCTGAGCACAGCTAAACTAAAACAAAACAAAAACAAAAAGGAGAAGGGTAGAAATACAAATGTGTCAAACCAACAGAAAACTGCCTATGATGAGAACATTCAGCTATAAGACTACATGGGGCTTCCTCATAATTCTCAATGCAACGCTCAAAAGACACCTCCAATAGAAGAGTTGTTAAATGCTTTAACCAACACATATGTTCAGAAGGAAGAAACTTCTTTGGATGTGAGATTAGTCCTTTAGACTGCTTCTTCAATCCTAAAAATAGTATATAAGAGAAAAAGTGGGGTTCTCCTAATAGTTGCAGGTCTATCTCAGAAAGCAATGTACCAGAATGCTGTTGGACTCAAATTTTATGAATTTAGAATCCAATTCTGTCCAATATACCTTTGAGTTTCACTTCTATTTTCATACTGTGAAATAACCATGTAATAAAGTACCAAGGAATGAAATATTCACTGCAAATAAGGGGAAGTTCATTCATGCATTCCAGATGGCGTGAATGAACAGCTTGTAAGAAAAAAAAAAAGAAAATAACAAGTGTTGGCAAGCATGTGGAGAAATTGGAACCCTCATACATTGCTGGTGGGACTGTAAAATGATTCAGCTCCTATGAGAAACAGTTTGGCAGTTCATTAAAAAGTTAAACATAGAATTACCATATGACCCCACAATTCCACTCCTAAGTATAGGCCCAAAAGAATTGAAAACAGGTATTAGAACAAAAACTTGTGCATGCATGTTCATAGCAGAACTATTCAAAAGGTGGAAACAGTCGGGCGCAGTGGCTCATGCCTGTAATCACAGTACTTTGGGAGGCCAAGGTGGGCGGATCACCTGAGGTCAGGAGTTTGAGCCAGCGTGGCCAACATGGTGAAACCCTGTCTCTACTAAAAATACAAAAATTATCCAGGCATAGTGGCAGATGCCTGTAATCCCAGCTACTTGGGAGGCTGAGGCAAGAAAATCGCTTGAACCCAGGAGGCAGAGATTACACTGAGCCAAGATCACACCACTGCACTCCAGCCAGGGCAACACAGCAAGATTCTGTCTCAAAAAAAAAAAAAAAAAAAAAAAGTAGAAACAACCCAAATGTCCATAACTGATGAATGGATAAACAAAATGTGGTATATCCATACAATGAAATATTATTCAGCCATAAAAATGAATGAAGCACTGATATGTTCCACAATGTGAATGAATCTCAAAAACAGTATGCCAAGTGAAAGAAGCCAGACACAAAAGGTCACATAATGCATAATTTCATCATATGAAATATGCAGAATAGGTTAATCCATAAAAACAGAAAGCAGATTGGTAGTTACCAGGTGCTAGGGGCAGGGGAGAATGCAGAGTAACTGTTTAATAAGTATGGAGTTTCCTTTTAAGGAGATAAAAATGTTCTGGAACTAGGTACGAGTTTGTGGTTATAAAAAATATAAATGTACTAAGTTCCAATAAATTGTTCACTTTACAATGGTTAGTTTTATGTTATGTGAATTTCACCTCAATAAAAAAGTAACTCCCTTGCCTAACAGCGGGTCACAAGGTAAATCTGTTAACACAGTTGATGCATCCATTCAACCAATATTTATTGAGCTCCTACTATGTGTACAGCACTAGAGACAGGGTGGTGAATAAAAAAGACACAGTCCCTGCCTTCAAGGAGCTTAGAGTATAGGGAGAGGGAAGACCAGGCATTCATCAAATGCTCATACAAATCAGCTAAGTGCCAAGAATGATGGCTGCACAGTACCCTGAGGGCTAACCTAGCTAGCTAGGACCACACAACCACCATGTGCAACACAAACCTAATCATATTGCTCCTCCAGGCCCCACTTGAATGGTTTCCCATTGATGTTAGAACTGCAAATTAAAATCCTTATTCTGACCTGCAAAGTTTTATACACAGTCTGGTCTCTTCCTATTTCCCCAACTTCATTTGCCCTCGTCTTCTCTTTCTCTATTATAACCCATTGGCCTTTTTTCCATTCCAGGTAAGCCAGAGGACCCTTCTTGTCCCTGAGTATTCCACTGTTTCCCTCGGCATAGAATACTCTTCCCTCTTTACCTACTGATAATAATCCTTCAGATCTCAACAACCATAATTTTATCATTAACCCTTCTCTGGTGACAATCAAAATGAAGACAGAGCAACAACTTGTTCTCCAAAATCTATGTCTGCTACAGGGAATTTACAATGAGCAAAGCAAAGCATAAAGAAAATCTCAATTCAGTTTCTCAAAAAGCCGAAACACCAAGTCTCTTCAAAGTCTTCCCCAAAAGTCTCCTCAAGCATACCTATCAAAATTTACTAAAAGAAATCCTGTGAGAAGTCCTTGACTTTGCAGAAACTGCTTTAAGAAAAACCACCTTCTAATTAGTTTCAGTAAAAACAAGGCAGTGATTATGACAAAAACTTTGTATAGTCTACTACGACACTTTAGTTCATTAAACATAATTTAATGTGACTGGTTGTTGTGATGCCTTGTTAACTGATTTTAAACATACTTCAGACAATTTTCTCCTGAACAGTATTCAGATTCATCATTTCCAGCTGATTAAACAGTTGATTAAAATGATGGTTACAGCTATTTCTATTTTTATAAAAAGTCAGGCTTTAGGCCAGAGATATAATCCCCAATGTAATATTGTTTCTGTGAAGAAAATCAGATTCAATTTACATTATTTTGACTTACAGAAAATTTTCTGTGAACATAACCTGCCATAAAATACAAGGACAATTGTAAAAGGTTTTCAGAAGGGCCTATCACCCAGCACAAGTGTGTACCATGGAACACAGGCTGGGCATAAGGCAAACATTCAAATCAGCCAGTCATGAGCTGTTCTCTTTTTATCTCACTTAATAATCATAAACTGGGGCAGGGTATTTTTCACAGCATTGATTTTTTCTGCAAGCAGAGCAGGGAGAACTATCACTAACCTATATAAAGTCTCATATGAAAAAAAAAAAGACTGAAGGGTGGGAGGGGGGCGAGGGATAAAAGACTACAAATTGGGTTCAGTGTATACTGCTCGGGTGATGGGTGCACCAAAATCTCACAAATCACCTAAAGAACTTACTTATGTAACCAAATACCACTTGTTCCCCAAAAATCTATGGAAATAAAAAAAATTTTTTTAAAGACTCTGCCAAAGCTGTCAAAGGACACTGATGCGATATAACATTATCTTTGCACTTTTTAGAACCTGAAAATTACATTTTAAAGAATAACATCCAATGATTAACAGATATTTATTTATACAGATATCTGACATAACAATTAGTAATGAAGCCCACACAAAGTGTTTACTAATAAATGAGTAAACAACAGCATGTAATCAACGGCACTATTTGTTGGGTCATAGTCTCCACAACACTACTGGGCAATCAACTCCAAACCTAGATACTCTACTACAATTAGACAACAAGACTTGTTTGTTTCAGTAGTTTTCATCCACACACTTGAATTTTTATAAATACAAAATACTAGTTAATGAACTGCGTCTAAACCTTACTAAGACCAAAGAATTGTTTCTACAAAGGGTGAGGTGGAATAGAGAAGAACTGCAGGTTGAAATGATTGGTGGTACAATGGGTTAGAGAAGAAAGCTATTTGTTCAAATGAAACTCCAAATGAGAATATTAAAATTCAACATTCAAGAGCTGCAGGGAGGTAAGGAAAACTCTCCTTTCATTGATGTTCAAAAGACAAGAGAGAGAATTTTCTCCTATCAGCTTTTGCCATCCCTATGCTGAGACTACAGTGAATCTTGTGTAGAAAAACAAGAACACCTAAGTGGTATATTTCAATCACAAAAATTGCCACTTATGAAATTTTCTGGTACCTTATGATGGAAAAGGCAATAAACAATAAGTTTTTAAAACATTATACATACATACACATATATACACACTCCATCTTGCTCTGGAGCTCAGAAACAATGGAACCTAGTAAGGTGATTTTTTTAAGTGATTTCCCTAAGGAAAGTTACTATTTCTTCCTTGTTCCCCTAGCTATGTTCCCGGGACTAGGATCTTACCAGGTTATAACTCAAAGACAGGCCCATTGCTATCTAAGGCTCCACTTATCTTGCCTTGCCTTGCCTTGCCCTGCCCAGAATGCATGAGCAGGTTTTTTTGTTTTGTTTTGCTTTTTTGAGACAGAGTCTCGTTCTGTCGCCCAGGCTGGAATGCAGTGGTGCGATCTCGGCTCACTGCAAGCTCCGCCTTCCGGGCTCACGCCATTCTCCTGCCTCAGCCTCCCAAGTAGCTGGGACTACAGGCACCCGCCACCACACCCACCTAATTTGTTTGTATTTTTAGTAGAGGCAGGGTTTCACCGTGTTAGCCAGGATGGTCTCGATCTCCTGACCTCATGATCCGCCCACCTCGGCCTCCCAAAGTGAGCAGGTTTTAAATTCCATACACGCCCTCCAAGGGTACCAATCTTCCTCCTGCCATGTGCCATAGAGTAACTCTCCCCCTTTTCTTCCACTCTTTCACCTTTTGCCGTTGTGAAAAGTATCAGCTGGGTAGTAGGTGTAGGCTGAGGCGAAGCCCAATCACTTCTCTTCTTTTGCTTGCATTCTACCTCTCACTGACCTCTGAGCTAGGGCTGTATCAGTTCCTGCAATAGGCAAGTTTACAATCTCATAGAGTTGACAGGAAACACAAGTAGGACATAAGTGAAGGAAGTATACAAGTATATTTGCAGCGCACTGCTAAGTAAATACAGAAGAAGAAAGGAGTAAGAGTTGCTTAAACGTAGAGGCTGACTGGGGCTGCGTAGAGTTTGTCTTAAATTTCCAAGAGATTAATGTGTCTGAGCGTTGGGTAATTTTGGCCTCTTGTGATCTAGAATACGATCAAATTAGTTTGAAAATCTTTGTATAATTCGCACGTGCCAGGCTCCAAAGCTAGAGTCTGCATACAATGACAAGAGAATTTTATTTTCAGTTGTATACTGTGCTTGGTTTCAGAGCTACTCTAACAAACTTTACTTTCCCTTGCCATTCTAACTTCATTTTCCACTAGTAGTCTCCAGCAAGAATGCTCTGCTGTCACCAAATTCATCTCCCACCTCATTTTCTCACCAAGTATCTCAGTTTATTCCCAACTGCTGTTCTCTTGGACTGGAATTGTCTGCATGACTCTCCTTGAAAGTAAACTGAAAGTTCAACTAATGCCAAATTCAGCAGCTTAATTAAGAGTCCCTGTAACATATGGAAGGCTGCAGATACATAAAATTGGCAAACCCTTACAAACTGGCTTCCCCTCAAGGTGATCAGCCAGTGATTCTTGAAGCTGTGTCTTATTCTCTTAGGATACAACAGGGCTTCTTCTTCTGCAGTAAGGATAAGTAACACCTAAGTGTCTGTTACGTGCAGATGAAGAATTCTATAGATGGACAGATGGAAAGATGGATGGATGGAAGAATTACGAACAGACATGGCCCACTCATTTGATTAAACAGGCCTAGCCCCAAAATCAGAGTATCATTTAGAGTCATTTGAGATCACCAAGGGTCATCAAGCTATGTATGACCAGAGATGAAAATATAGTATAAACAAGGCTGGAGCCTCAATGTTTAACTGTCTCATGAATATCTTCTAATGGGTATATTTTTGATGCTCAAAAATCAGAGGTACTCTGATATTTGCAATTTTAATGGCCTTTTTTCACAGAGCATGGCAATTACCAGGTTGTTTCAAAGAGGCTGTACAAGGGATGATGAAGAACAGAAGCATACTGGCTATGTGTATCAGTTCTAGAGCCAGGTATCTGGGTTCAAATATTGGTTCTGCCACTTATTAGTTATGTCACCTGGGGCAAGTTCCTTAACCATGAGATGTCTCAGTTTTCCCACCAGTCTCAAAGGGGATGATTATGTTGATGACAACTTATAAAGCAATTATGAAACAGTGCCTTCACATTGTAAATACTGAAAAAAAAATATTAGTTGTGTTATATAGCACAATGGAATAATAAATTCCTTTGTTGCCAATAACTGGTTGCCTCTGACACAGAAAAAAAAAAAAACTGATGTCCATAAAAAAATATAATTCTAATACAAATAGGTGAAATATATCTGCAGGGTTATTACACTTGAAACTCAGGGAGCACAAATGAAAGAAATTAACATTAACTTTTTTTAACTAAAAAACAGATATACAGTCTTTGCAAAACAGAAACAGAGAGAAACTTTATAAAATCAAAATGACCATAAATAGTTTTGTAAATGAACTATGCCACGCTAACCAGATAACACTTCTTAATTAGCATATGAACAAAAGAGAGAATAGTACATTGTGACTTCATTCAAGACTTCAATAAAACAAAATGCTTGCAAAAAGGAAAGAAAAATCAGCTTCAAAAGGTTCAGCAAAGGTTATGATAAATGACTCAGTTTAGGGTTGAATGCAAGAAGTAGCAGAGAGTGGAGGGCTCTGGGTAAGCACTAGACTGGAAGCAAAAATAAACAGCATGTGTAATCAAATTCACCCAACTGTGTCATACCACGTGGCCCTGCAATACCTGCAATGCAGGAAAGGCCTGGTGCTGAGTAAGAAGAAAGCACATACGCAGGGCAAGCAGTGGGAAGAAACCTTCCATGCTGCCCTAGTAGCACCCTAACTAAAGAGGAGAAGATGGTCAGAGCAGCTAACAGCTCTTAACAAGAAGGGGGCCAGATTTAGAATTGCAAATGGTTGGCCTCAGACATTCACCTTCTCCTATCATTCTTTCCAAATCAAATCAATAGTCTGTGTGTGTGTAGGGGCCTGTGTATTTGTGAGATCCCCTAATCCAAAGGCCTATCCCATTTTATTGAAACAAATAGTTAAAGAACATGGAATGAACTAGACACAGTGATAAGCATAATTCCCATGCTAAATTAGGAAGCTTATCTTACCAGAAAGCCAACTCTGTATCTCAGTTCCCCCTCTCTGAGTCTGTTTTCCCATTCATAAAATGTGGGAGTTGAATAAAAAGGTTCCTGTGGTTATCTAATATTGTATAGATTTACCAAAAATTTGTCAAGTTAGCACCCTGAAGAAGGAATGTTCAAAATGATAAAATGAGCATAAGCAGGTATTTACTTAAAAGAATGACAGATGATTAAGTGGTTAAGGGGTTGTGAGCAACATTAGGTCCTGGTGGACACACTTGCTTGCCTCTCAGTTTCTCTAGTGCACCTCACCTCCCCAGGGGGTGGACCCACCATCTCCTCCCATCACTGATAAGCCTCAGGCCCAAAGGACCCTGTCTCTTTCCTTAGGGGATTCATAGCCTCCAGTCAGCTCAAAACAGGCTTCCAGCTAGTGCCCTAGCACTGCCTTGCCTTGCTAGAATGCCAGCTCCCTAAGCAGCAGTGGCTCTGTGTTTGATTTAGTGACCAGAGGGCAATGTGGAACAGAACTAAATTAGGAACCCCTACAGAGATTTGCTTTAAAAAACTGGAAAAACCACCACAAATGTTTCTGCTTTTTCATTAATGCATTTATTAACAATAAATGTTTAAAGCAATTTATTTTTATCAGGAGAAGTCAGGGATTTTTGAGAGAAAAGTAAGGGGTAATACATGTAGGGAGTGAAGCAGTGAGAGAAGTCTAAATATATAGTTCAATTATTCCAGTGAGTAGAGAAAATGGAGACCTTGATGTGCTTCATACTAAGTATAAACTACATTAATGAGAGCTTTTAAACATTGAACAATTAAGTTTACATCAATCAAATTTATACATAAAATACTCTTAAAGACAACAACACTTTAATTTTTACTGTATTCATCTTTATCAACTACTGTCTTTATTCATAATTCCCTCTATTTAAAGCCCAAAGCTTTCCCAAACAACTGTTCTTGGCAAGAGAACTCTGGCTAATTTTCTGCAATTCTCATTATCCATCATTCTTACAACTAAAACCTTTAAAAGAAATCTTTGGAATCACTTTTAAAACATGCTTATGCTTGCCAAATACTGTCCCATTCTTTTTAAATATGCTTGAATAGATTTGCTTTGGGAATAATTATGTTTAAGAAACTGCCAAAGCAAGAGGGAAGTTGTACACCACTATAGAGATCGCTCAGATTGTTGTGTGGGGATCTCTGTCACATAAACTTCATCATGGATCTTTGGGTTTCATTATGATCATCCAAAAATAAGTCTGACTTATACATTCATATTTAAAAGAAAAGTTTGCAATAAAGGGCCATGCAATGCTTGACCTTGAGAAATAGTGCCTCTTGTATGAATCCAGGTAACCTCTGGCTATTAACTAGTATGTTAAATAACAAACCGGAATAAGCTTTGCTAAGGAGCTTCAATTTTATTCATGTCCAGTTGTTTCCAACCTGGTGAACACTAGATTTCCTTCCTAAATAATTTTCACCCAAAAGAATTCTTAAACAGCTAAATTATAAGACTTTGTGGTATCAGTGGCTAAAAATCTCAGTAAGGACCACCTCTGGACTTAGAGAACTGGAGTATATCTGATAACTAGGAATAAAGAGCTAATCAAAACTGGCTTTGTAAATGTTAAAGTAAGGTTGGGTTAGCAATTGTCCATAGCATAAGTATGCAATCCGCTGTGTAACTCCTAAGGTTTACTTTACTTTTGCTGCTATTCTTTTTTTCTTTTTTAAAATAAATTAATAGATTAATAAAAACACAACCACCCAGTTGCTATAGGGAAAGCAGGATTTGGGCTCTAATGGTGACCATAAAACACTATGAAGAAACGCTTTCGTTCACTCCTAGGAATACATTTAAAATTTAAAAGAAACATAAACATAGGTCATAAGTAAGGATTTTGGCTACATTTCTAAAATAGCGTGTTCATTGTTATAGTTTGTATTTTGACTGAAACAGATTGATATTAGTTAGAATAAACATTAGGATTTGGAGTAGGAAGCCTATAACGTAGAACTCTAATCAGGTTCAGACCCAAGCAGTATCTACAAAAGGAAACGGTTGGTGGAAGCGACTGACTGGTGACTCCTGTGGCACTCTGCACTGCTTACATGGCATTTACTGAAAATGCCTGTACAAAAAAAAAAAAAATGTGGGAGTCAAAGGCCAATTACATCTACCCATGACTCTCATCCAATTGCCCATCCTCATCTACTTACTTCTCTGGGCTTCCTTCTTCCACCCCACATACATGACCTAATTGTTCCCCTTCCCTCTCTCTCTCCCATTCATTAAAAGTCCTGGGCCAGGCGCAGTGGCTCACACCTGTAATCCTAACAGTTTGGGAGGCCCAGACAAGCAGATCGCTTGAGCTCAGGAGTTCGAGACAAGCCTGGGCAACATAGTAAAACTTCTTCTCTACAAATACAAAACAATTACCCGGGCATGGTGGCGTGCACGCCTGTAGTCCAAGCTACTCAGGAGATTGAGGCAGGAGGATCAGTTGACCCTAGGAGGCAGAGATTGCAGTGAGTCAAGATCGCGCCACTGCACTCCAGCTTGAGCAACAGAGTGAGACCCTGTCTCATCAACAAACAAACAAACTAGCTATGTCCTATATGGCTGGGTGCAGTGGCTTACACCTGTAATCCCAGCACTTTGGGAGGCTGAGGTGGGAGGACTCTGCTTGAGCCCAGGAGTTCGAGACCAGCCTGGGCAACATAGTGAGACCTCATCTCTACAAAAAAAATCAAAAAATTAGCTGGATGTGGTGGCTCATGCCTGTAATCCCAGTTATTCCAGAGGCTGAGGCAGGATGATCATCTGAGCCTAGGAGGTTGTGGTTGCAGTGAGCTATGATTGTGCCACTGCACTCTAGATTGGAAATCAGAGCAAGACCCTGTCTCAAAAAAAAAAAAAAAAAAAAAAAAAAAACTACGTCCTATAGAACCTGCCATCCTTGTTAATCAAACTCTCTACATCTTAACATCAGAAACCCTACCTTACAACCACCCACATTCCTTGAAACTTGGCTCTCTTCTTAAAATTCTTCCCCCTGTGAACCTCTTAACTATGTAACTCAGAGGGCAATAAGCAAGCTTCCTCTTGCCTCCCCCTTGCTTATAGAGTCTATTACTCCATACTCATGGCATCATTCCTTTAGTTTGATATCATCTGGAGATAACAGCTTTTACCCATCCTCATCATGGTCATCTATCCATCTCCTTGGACATTTGCCTTCATTCATTTGGGTCACTGGTGGCCTCTCCATCTCATCTCCTGCCATCATCTGATGAAATCTGAACACACCATCTTATAGTTCTCAGACTTCTTATCTGTAGTGACCTTTACCATCCGCTGTCATCACTATCAAACACCGGTCTCTGATCACTTATTGCCCATTGGCTGAAGAGTTTGAAATTTGGCTTTCAAACTTGTTCTCTATGCCAACACTTGCCATGGTACTTGAAAATTCTATCATCCACATGCAACACCCACCCCAATCCAGAAACCTAGATTTCTGAGTCCCAAAACTCCTTTGCTTTAAGGATCTTCACCTCCACTCTTTTTTACCTACCTCCTCTATAGTGAGAGAGTAGGATCTGTTATCACATACTGCTTCATCCCTGACACATAATAGCCCTCTCTCATTTTTCAGCTCTATAACTTCTACTACATAGCTCTTTAAGAACTCTACTCTCTTTTTTGTTTTTTTTTTTAAGAGACGGGGGTCTCACTATGTTGCCCAGGTTGGAGTGCAGTGGCTACTCACAGGCATAATCATAGTGCACTGCAGCCTTGAACACCTGGGCTCAAGTGATCTTCCCATTTCAGCCTCCTGAGTAGCTGGGCCTACAGGCATGCAGCACTGCACTCAGCTAAAGACCACTACTCTTTTGACCCTACCCTCAGTTTCTCAAAGCCCTTACCAGTCCTTACCTGCACTTTCCCTCTGATCTCTGAACACCATATTGACTCATGGAACCTATTCTCTCACCAGCCCTCTCAATTCCTTCCCAACCTGGCTTTTTGCCATAAATGACCTACCTACAAAGCTCTAAATCCAGGACCAATCTCGCAAACTGCTTTCTTCATTCCTGCGTGTAGGAAGCTGAGAACAGTTTTGGTAAAACCACACTGACAAAAAATTAATGTTATTACAAATTCTTCAGTGCTACTCCACAAACCTCCACTTGTCTTCCTTCATCTGACTCTCCACTTACCCTAAATGCTCATTTCAAAGCTTCATGACTCTCAAGTCCCCTATCACAATCCTCTCTATATGGGTGACCTTACTCCTACATCCCTTAGAAAATCAGGGTTATCTAGGAAGCATTCCCTCACACGGTGTGCACATCAGCTCTTTCCTTCCAGTTTGAGAAAGAATAAAGAATCTCTTCTCCCATTCAAGACTCACAAAGAGCCTCTACCTATGTTTTGATCTCTATCTCCCCATATTTTTCGACCAATAATTATCCTGCCTTTCCTATACTGCCAACCACTTCATCTCTACTTTCTATCTACCCATGTTTCCTTAGCTTAAATATATTTAAATACTTATTTTCCTTTAAAAAAAAAACTCCACAATTTCCTTGACTACGTACCCTATTTCTAGCCTCTTCTCCCCCTCCCTCTATAAGCCCAATGTAAAGTGGTATTCTTCAGGGCAGAAATGTGTTTATTTTGTTCACTGACATACCATTAACATCTAGAACAAGGCCTGACACGTGGTAGGAGCTCAATAAATAACCACTGAATAAATGACCATTCTCCTCAAAAGAATATACCATCTCTACTTCCTCACCTCCTCTTCACTCTTTCAGCCCTCTCTCTGTAGGCTGGTCCATAGACCCACACTCCCATAACTCTAACTTGCCAAATCCAATGACTAGTTCTCAGTTTTTACCTTACTTAAACCTCTGCAATGGTTTGAATGTCCCCTCCAAAACTCATGTTAAAATTTAAATGCCACTGTGATGGTACTAAGAGATAGGACCGGAACCCTTAAGAGATAATTAGGCCCTGAGGGCTCTGCCTCCATTAATGGATTAATGTCATAATTGCAGAAGTGGGTTGGTTATCATGAGAGTGGATTGTTATGAAAGTTAAGTTCAGCCCTCTCTTGCTCACTTGCTCTTACCCTCTCTTGCCCTTTTGCCTTCCACCATGGGATGATGCAGCAAGAAGGTTTTCAACAGAAGCCGAGCCCTCAACCTTTGACTTCCTACCCTCCAGAATTGTTAGAAATGAATTTCTTTTATTTATAAATTACTCCGTGTGTGGTATTCTATTACAGCAACACAAAATGAAGAAAGACAGAAAAGTGGTACCGAGAGTAGGATTGTTACTATAAAAAATAACTGAAAATGTGGAACTGGGTAATGGGTAGGGGCTGGAAGAACAGATTAGAAAAAGCCTAGACTGCCATAAATGGAGTATTAAGGATGATTCGATTCTGATGAGGGCTCGGAAAAAGAGACGTGCTATGGGGGAAAGTCTGAAGCCTCTTAGGGATTACTTAAGGGGTCATGATCAGAATGTTGGTATAAACATGGACATAAAGGCCATTCTGATGAGGTCTCAGATAAAAAAAGATAAATATCTTATTGTAAACTGGAGTAAACGCCATCCTTGTTATGAAGTGGCAAATAATGTGGCTGAATTGTGTGCATGACCTAGGGCAAGATTTAAGAGCAATGAACTAATGAACTAGGATATTTGGTAGAAGAAATTTCTAAGCAAAATATCAAAGGAGCTGTGTGGCTATTTTTAGCCATATACAGTAGGATTTGAGAAGAAAGAAATGAGTTAAAGACGAAATTTACAATTTAAAAAGACGTACAACAAGGGCCAGGGGCAGTGGCTCACACCTGTAATCCCAGCACTTTGGGAGGCCGAGGTGGGTGGATCACGAGATCAGGAGTTCAAGACTAGCCTGGCCAAGATGGTGAAACCCCCTCTCTACTAAAAATACAAAAAATTAGCCAGGCGTAGTGGCGGGCACCTGTAATCCCAGCTACTCGGGAGGCTGAGGCACAGAATTGCTTGAACCCGGGAGGCGGAAGTTGCAGTGAGCCAAGATCGCACCACTGCACTCCAGACTGGGTGTCAGAGCGAGACTCTGTCTCAAAAAAATAGATAAATAAATAAAATAAAAAGAAGCACAACAGAAAGATTTTTTAATTTTTCAGCTTGGCCACGTACAGAATGAAAAAGCATTCCTAGAGAGCAAACCAATGGTGTGGCCAAGCAACCCTTTGCTACGGAGATTCATACTAACAAAAGGAATCACCAAGACAATGGAGGAAGACCCCAAAGGCATTTCAGAGATCTTTGAGGCTGCCCTCCCATTACAGGCCCAGAGCTACAGGAGGGAAGAATGGTTCTGGAGGACAGACCTGGGGCATACTCCACAGGCTATCTGCCCAGAGTCTCTTCTCCCTGCATTCCAGCCCAGTGCTCCATGGCCACCCCAGCCATGGCTCAAGGGAGCCCAGGTGAGGATCGAGCTGCTACTCCACAAAGTCCATGCCATAAACCTTGGTGGTGTCTACATGGTGCCAATTCTGCAGGTGTGCAGAACATGAGAGTTGTGGGGGCATGGCTAACTCTATCTAGATTTCAAAGGATGTCACAGACAGCCTGGGTGCCCAGGCAGAGACTTGTCAGAAGGATGGAGCCACTACAGAAAGCTCCTACCAGGGAAATGCCAAGTAGAAATGTGAGGTCGGAGCCAGCAGAGAGAGTCCTCAATAGGGAAATGCATAGTGGAAATATGGGACTGGGACCATTACCACGACTCCAGAACTGTAGAGCTCCCAGCTTACAGCATCAGCCTGGGAGAGCTGCAAGTAGGAGACTCCAACCTATGAGTTACTGAGTGCACTGAACCCAACAAAGCCATAGGCGCAAGGCTGCCTGAGGCCTTGGGGGCCAAATCTCCATCCCAGTGTACCCAGGATGCAGGATATGTAGTCAGAGGAGATTATTATTTAGCTTTAAAACTTAATATTGTTTTCCCTGAAGGGTTTTGGACTTAGTGGGGATGAGTTATCCCTTCCTTCTTGGTTATTCCTCCCTTTAGGAATGGGAAGTTCTAACCTATGCTATTTTGATAGCACATAACTTGTTAATTTCACAGGCTCACAGCTGGACAGAAATTCACATTAGGATGAATCGTGCCTTGAGTCTCTCATCTGTATCTGATTTAGATGAGACTCTGGGATTTGGAGTTGATTCTGGAATGAGTTAAGACTTCTGCGGTGTCACGTGCCTATAGTCCCAGCTATGGGGGAGACTGGGGTGGGAGAATCGCTTGTGCCCAGGACGTTGACACCGCAGTGAGATGTGATCATGCAAAAAGAAAAAAAAAACCCAACAACTTTTGGGTGCACTCACCATTGTTCCATCTGTAAGGGTGCACCCTTCTATATAGAAGTACCTTACCCCACTGATAATTAAAAAGAAAATTTTATATTCAAATGCTATTCCTTTTGCAGCACTGAAACTTTATATGTGACAATTTGGGGGCTCGTCCGGGATTACATTCCCCTCCTGGGGCGGTCTCTGGTTCTCCAGGGCACCCCGTCCTATTGTGGTGGCCTCAGGGGTGAGAAATCAAGACCCACCCAGTGCGAGGAATAACCCGAGGTCTCACCAACACGGGGAAAAAAAAAAACAAAACTGGCCAGCAACCTAGCTTAAAGGATCCTCACATACTGTGGCAATGACTCTGTGTGCAGACCAAGGAAGGAGAAGCCACAGGAGCCGTAAAGTACTTCCTTGGTGGTCAAATTCTGGAGGGCTAAATATGTGTGTGCGTGAATGATCACCAACAACCCTGCTTGCGGTGTTGTGTGGATGGTGACAAGTACTACTGCTGGATGGAGTGAGTGGGTCCTCTCCATGGTTCCATAGCTACCTCATATGGCTTAGGGCGGATCCTGCCATGGGATTTATACCAGCACACCAACACTAACAGGGGCCTAATTCTCCCTTAGGGGAGCAGCCAGAGAGGACAGCACGAGTGGGAAGTGTGCAAAGGACCTTCAGAGGGGGAAAGGGGGGAAACAGGTCAACCTCCCAGGACAAGCAAGGCAAGATACCCCTTGGTTTGAGGGGTTGGGCCTTCTAGGACAGGCAAGACAAGACATCCCTGGTGTGAGGGGTTGAGCCTTCCGAGACAGGCAAAGCGAGACTTCCCTGGTGTTGAGGGGTTGAGCCTCCTGGGACAGGCAAGGCGAGACATCCCTGGTTTGAGGGGTTGAGCCTTCTGCTAATTTCAAGGCTTGAACCTCACACAAACCGCCCCCCCTTTCTTCTTGGGGAAGAAAGAGTAGCTCCACTCCCACCAGTCCCTCCCCTAGGGGAAGAGGAAGGAGAGGGGAGAACAGCAGCATAAGCGGCTGGCAGAGGCAAGGAAAGACCAGCAGAGAGAGAGAGAGATAGACAGAGACAGAGAAAGAGACAGAGAGGAGAGAAAAAGAGAGAGGGGAAAGAGAGAGAGAGGGGAAAGAGAGAAGGGAGAAAGAGAGAGAAGAAAAGAGGCAAAGAGAGGAAGAGACAGAGAGACAAAGAGGGAGTCAAAGATTGAGAGAGACAGAAAGTCAAAGAGAAAGAGAGAGAGAGAGGGAGAGATACAAGTAGTTAAGAAAAAAAACAGTGTACCCTATTCCTTTAAAAGCCAAGGTAAATTTGGAACCTATACTTGATAATTAAAGGTCTTCTCCGTGACCCTGTAACACTCCAATACCACTTTGTTGTCAATGTAAACAAGGGCGTAGCCCGAAAGCACTGAGGCCACTGACAACCCCGTAGCCTTCCTATCAAAAATCCTTAACCCAGTAACCGGCAAATGGCCTAAATACATTCTATCTGTAGCAGCAACAGCTTTGCTAACAGAAGAAAGTAAAAAAAAAAAACTTTTAGAGGAAACCTCATTGTGAGCACACCTCACCAGTTCAGAACTATCCTAAGTAAAAAAAAAAAAAAAAAAAAAAAAAAAAGCAAAAAAGTAACTAACTCAAAAATCTTAAAGTATGGGGCTATTCTGTTAGAAAAAGATGATTTAACATTAACGACTGATAAATCCCTTAACCCAGCAGGTTTCCTAACAGGGTATCTAAAAATTAATTACCATACGAAGGTCTGACCAGACCTAGGGGGAACTCCCTTCAGGACAGGACAATAGATGGTTCCTTCCGGGTGATTGAGCAAAAAAGACACAATAGGTATTCAGTAATTGATAGGGAAACTCTTGTAAAAGCACAGTTAGGAAAATGGCCTAATAATTGGTCTGCTCAAACGTGGACAAGCTGTTTCCACTCAGCTAAGCCTTAAAGTACTTACAGAACCAGGAAGGAACCATCTATATCAATTCTAAGTTAATTTGGACTAAACAAGGTCTTATTAACAGCAAAGGATAATTGAAATCCCAAACTTACAAAGTTTTCAACAAAAGTAAAGTTTGCTAAAAGTTAACAGTGTAACATGTATTATCCTAACTTCTTATGGCCTTAGGCAGTCTAGTCCATAGATATGAAGGAAGTTCGCTTTGGAAAAGAATGGTTATCATCTTTAGGAAAAAAAAGAGGGGGGAGGAGAATTTATGTAAAGAGAATGTTATATGGTAAATTCTTGTCCTGAAATAACTGGTTGCTTAAAGAAAGGGATGTTTGCAATAAGTCAGAAAGTTGAGGCATGTCGAAGAATTGTCTGTGAAAGCCGTGAAAGAAAAAAAAATGTGTCTTATAAAAAGGAACTTATGCAAGAAATGTTGTATAATTTAAAAGTAATTAGACCTCCTGAATGTAAAACTATTGCAGAAACAGTTTATTTGCAAGGTGTATAAGGAAAAGTAAAATATACTTTCAGTAAAAGGATTATAAGGAGGCCTAAGAATGTGGATTTTTACCTACATTAAAAGGTTAAAAAAAATTGTTTTGAAGGTTTAAGCAAGTTTTCAAATGTTAATTGTAAAGGAAATTGTATGTAAACATATTGGCTAAGGTTGAAAGGGTATCATCCAATTTTTCTGTGAACTGGACATTAAAATAAAAACACAAAGGGTTTTTCTTAAAGCACTAGCCTGCTCTTTAACAAAAATTATAAAAGGCTAAAAATAGTCTACAAAAATCTTACCTTATGGTCAGACATTAAAAATTGAATATGTCTAAAAGTTTTATTAAAACTAAGTTTAAAATTAGTAACGCACTAATATAAAGGTGAAATCTAGCTTATCTGTTATAAAATTAATACAGGAAGCATTGTCAAATATAAAATGGTGTTTGGCTTTCTTTGGTCTAAAAACTAATAAAAACAGGTGCTAAAGGAAATTTCTCAGTAAGAAGGCACCAAGGATTATAAAGTCCACTGCTGATGTTCCCACATTTAAAACAAAAGGTCAATTTCTTAGAAATTATATACTTGGTTTATCTTCCACTTTCCTTTCCCTCAAAACTAAAAGTCTTTTAGCACATGTACCACACCTAGAATTTCCGGTAAACCAGCACCAGCCTGAAGATCACGTTCTCATCAAAGGGTGAAAAGAAGGAAAACTCGAGCCAGCCTGGGAAGGACCCTACCTTGTGCTGCTAACCACCGCTGTTCGTACAGCGAAAAAGGGATGGACTCATCACACCCAAGTCAAAAATGCGCCACCCCCTCCAGAGTTGTGGGCCATAGTCCCAGGGGAAAACCCTACCAAACTAAAGCTAAGAAAAATTTAACTCTTTCATCTATCTATTATTCTTTCTTCTTTCCTCGCTCTATTGCTGACCATTTAGTTATTAACATAACCAAGTCAATTTTGCCTCAAACTACTGCATTTAATGCTTGCCTTGTTAAACCCTGTGGGGACTTGCAAGTCAAAGACAGCTCTCTACTTCAGAAAAGTACCTCTGTCCCTCCTGACTCTCCTCAGACTGACATTAGTAAATTGGGACCATTTAATCTGGGGAGATTTCGATAAAGACCCCAGTGTCAACCAGGAGGCTTGTCCCCCAATGTAGACCTTTATATCGTAGTTGGTCCAGTGTTCTGTGGACCACTAAAGAGCCAGGGTGGACTGCCCCAATTGGTTTTTGTAATTTCCTAAAACCATACATTCATTTTACTAGAGGATCATAGAAGTTAAAGACTTAAAACAAACTTTGGCAATTAAGACAGGATACCAAGATGCAAATGCCTGGTTGGAATGGACCAAATATTCCGTCCGCACGTTTAACAAAGCAATTGTTATGCTTGTGTGCACGGCAGGACAGAGGCCCAGACTGTCCCCTTTCCACTAGGGTGGTCCTCCAGTTGACCAGATGTGGACTGCATGGTAGCTCTTTTCCAGGATTCTACAGCCTAGAGTAATAAGTCATGCCAAGCTCTCTCTCTGCTATATCCTGAAGTTCAGCACCCTGCGGGTCAGCCCCCGAGGGCCATTCAGCTTCCGTCTCCCAACACTAGGTTCACTTCATGTCTCCCTTTGACAGGGAGGAAACTTAGCATTCCTTGGAGACCTGAAGGGATGTAGTCAGCTGAAGAATTTTCAAAAGCTTACCAATCAGTCAGCCCTTACCATCCCTGAGCAGATGTGTAGTGGTATTATGGTGGACCTTTACTGGACACTTCGCCAAGTAACTGAAGTGGCACTTATGCTTTAGTCCAATTAGCTATCCCCTTAAAGCACCCTGGCATTTCATCAACCAGAAGGAGGAAAAATAAGACATCATAAAGCGAGAGAAGTACCTTATGGGTCTTTTGACTCTCACGTCTATTTAGATGCAATTGGAGTCCCACGGGGAATACCAGATCAATTTAAAGCCCGAAATCAAATAGCTGCAGGATTTGTCAATATTTTGGTGGGTGACAGTTAATAAAAATGTAGATTGGATGAACTACATCTATTACAACCAACAGTGATTTATTAACGACACTAGAGATGCTGTTAAAGGAATAGCTGAACAATTAGGGGCTACTAGCCAGATGGCTTGGGAAAATAGGATAGCCTTAGACATGATACTAGCAGAAAGAGGAGGAGTTTGCGTCATGATTAAAACTCAATGTTGCACCTTCATCCCAAACAACACTGCCCCTAATGGAAGTATAACAAAGGCATTGCAAGGTCTGACTGCTCTATCCAATGAGTTAGCCAGCAACTCAGGGATAAATGACCCCTTTACAGGATGGCTAGAAATGTAGTTCGGTAAACGGAAAGAAACAATAGCCTCAATTCTTATTTCTCTCACAGCCATAATAAGCATACTTACTCTTGTCGGGTGCTGTGTCATGCCATGCATCCGTAAGTTGATGCAGAGGCTCATAAAAACGGCACTTACTAAAACCTCCCTTAACTATCCTCCACCTTATCCAGAGAAGCTTCTTCTTTTAGAAAATCAAGCAAAACAACTAAGCTAAGACATGTTAAAGTTTGAAAAGAAAGCTGTAAGGAAATACAAGGGGAGGGGTTGTTAGATATGAGTTCTAAATTTCTTTTCAAAGAATAAGTCAGTGTGTTCAATTCTTTTCCTTCTACTTTTAAACTTAACTTCTTCGTAAAGAATCTTTTTTGATTACCTGCTCCACCCTGACTCATTCTGATCACCTGCTCCACTCTAACTCATTCCGATTACCTGCTACCTGCTGATTCCCACCAAAGCACTCATCCCGTCATTCTCTTTAAATTAGCCAATCGGAATTAGTTGAGCCTGTGCGGTCTAACCCTACCCAATAGGGGAACAACGCAGCAGCAGGGGCCACGTGCGTCAGGGATAAGAACCCCTTCCCCGCCCTTGTCCAAGTGTGCGCTCACCATTGTTCCATCTGTAAGGGCGCACCCTTCTATATAGAAGTACCTTGCCTTGTTGAGAATTAAAAAGAAAATTTTTAAGTTAAAAAAAAAAAACTTTTGGAGCCATTAAGGTAGAATTAATATACTTCATATGTGAGAAGGACATGGGTTTCAGGGCGTCAGGAACAGAAAGTTACGGTTTGGATGTCCCCTCCAAAACTCATGCTGAAATGTGATTGCCACTACGATAGTATTAAGAGGTGGGACCAGGATGGTAAGAGGTGATTAGGCCATAAGGGCTCTGCCCTCGTGAATAGATTATTGTTAGAGTGGGTTGTTATAAAAATGAATTTGGCTCCCTCCTGCTCTTGCCCTCTTGCTCTCTCAAACTTTCTTGCCCTTCCACCTTCTGCCATGGGGCAACTCAGCAAGAAGGACCTCGGCAGATGCAGGCCCTTCAACCTTGGGCTTCCCAGCCTTTGAGAACGGTAAGAAATCAATTTATTTTCATTATGAACTACCCAGTCTGTTAGAGCAACACAAATTAGACTAAGATAAACTCTCTTTAGCAAGACACTATTAGCCATATTCTCCTTCTTGGAAGACAATTTTTTCCTTTCCTTCCCTAACACTACACCTCTCTCACTTCTATGGACGTGCCTTCTCAGTTTCCTTTGCCAGATATGCTTGTCCTGCTCCCATACTAAATGATGCTATTTCTCTAGATTTGGCTCTCAGCTCTCTGTCCTTCATCATTCTACATGTTCTCCCTGGGTTTCCTAATCCACATGTGTGGCTTTAATTACCATCTTTATGTTGATCACACCAAAAAGGCGTATCTACAGCCCCAGACTTCTCTTCTGAACTATATACGCAATATAAGAATAATAACAACCACTGACGTTTGAGGGTTTATGTTTCAAAAAACAATTCTAAGCTCTTTGCATGTATTTATTCATTTAGTCCTCACAACCAACCCACAAAAAAGGTATTATTATCCCTATTGTACAGATGAGGAAGCCAAGGCACAAAAAAATGAAAGCAACTTAATCCAAGGTTATTACACAACCAGCTACTAAGTGGTAGAGCTGATTGATAGTGATATGAGTACCCTTTTCATAAAACAGCTTTATTAATAAATCACATACTAAATGAAAATTCACTCATTTAATAATACCATGGTTTTTAACATATTCACAGCATTGTGCAACCATCACCACAATCTAACTCTAAAACACTTTCATCACCCCCAAAAGAAACTCAACCGAGTATACATGAGGAAGCACTGGTATTAGTACTTTACTTTGATTTTAGAAACTGAAACTTTAAGATAATTACATTTTTTTAAAATTCAAACATATGTTAAGCTGATTAAGACAAACTTTTTTTTTTACAGTGTACATATATTGGTTTTACACTACAAAAATATTTTTATGTGTTTAAAAAGGGAGCTTTCTAAATAAGCTGATCTCATAGAAGTAGAGAGCAGAATAGCGGCAACTACAGGCTGGGAAGGATAGGCAGGAGGGATGGCTCTTGGATTCAAAATTACTGCTAGACGGGGGAATAAGTCACAGTGTTCTATAGCACTGTAGGGTGACTACAATTAATAATTTATTCCATATTTTCAAATAGCCAAGAGAAAATGTTGAATATTCTCAACACAAAGAAATGATAAATGTTTAAGGTGATGGATATGCTAATCACTCTGATTTGATCATTACACATTGTATACATGTATTGAAATATCACTCTATACCCCATAAATACATTATGTGTCAATTAAAAGTTGTTATAAAAAAATTAAATGGAACTTTCCATCAGGATTAGATTTATCCATATGTTATGTCAAATTCAAACAAAAAAGAGCTAAGTATTCCTACAACTAGACAAATATTGTAGCCTTAATGTGTTACCAGAAGGCAGACATGTTCAACCCTCACGTAAACAGTAAAAAAAGAGAAAACCTTTATGAAACTGAATGAAGGATGATCTCTCCTTACAAACACAATTTTGCATAATGCATTTGTGTCTAGTTACATGGAAAATGGAACCAATTGTTTAAAGCCAGAAGGGTATATAAATGGCAGTTTTCAACAATACATATGGCACAAATGAAAAGAAAGTGCTTAACAAAAGAAAATGGAAAAGGCTTTTTTAAAACAGAACAGAGTTCATTAGACTCTTCATGACTATAATTAGAAAAGATATTTCTATGTTGCTATAGGTAGAGAGATGCAGCAAGAGTAAAACTGCACCATTTATGCCAACTCTCCTTGCACAGTGACTGCAACTTACCAATGAATTATTTCCAATCTAATTTACCATTTGAGGACTTGAAATAGAATAGAAAATTTTAAAAAACAGACATACAGGTTTTAAGAAATAGGAGAAAAGAATACCCTTGAAGAAAAGCACGGATATCTAATTTTACAAAGCAGAATATTTTCAAATGCCTGTTTCTGGGTCTCATATATCCTGTACCTCATCTGAGGTTCAAAATGTGTTACTTCAAAATAATCCAGATTCAGGGTGGGTGCAGTGGCTCACACCTGTAATCCCAGCACTTCGGGAGGCTGAGGGAGGTGGATCACCTGAAGTCAGTGGCCAAAAAGGTGAAACCCCATCTCTAGTAAAACTACAAAAATTAGCCGAGCATAGTGATGCACATCTGTAATCCCAGCTATTCGGGAGGCTGAGGCAGAAGAATCTCTTGAACCCGGGAGGCAGAGGTTACAGTAAGCCGAGATCACACCACTGCACTCCAGCCTGGGCAACAGAGCGAGACTCTGTCTCAAGAAAAAAAAAAAAAAAGCCAGATTCAGATACCGCAGCTCCTAATAACCTTGAAACCATCACTGGTGTGAATGAGCAGCTCTATTTCCATCTGAGATCAAAGCATGAGGAAGGTTAATTCATGCCCTGAATCACCCCTGTAGACTCTTTGCTCAAGTCAATGATCATTTATCAAGCATTTCTATGCCCCAATGCCCCAGACTCTATATTGTGTGTTGGGGACCAGAGAGGAAGAAGTAGGAGAGGAGAAATACATCTAATGAGACACAGAATATGGGACTGTGATAAGTAGTACGGCAGCCTTAACAAGACTAATCTGTTTTTAGACCAAGTATCCCAAATTTTTGTTCTAGAAAACATAGACAGTCCAGCTTCAAATATGATATGAGTCACGTGAGAAAGAGATTAGTTTCAAAGGAAATGGAAAGAAGAAAAAGAGTAGATCTGAGAGGCATGAAGGTATTCCCTCACTATTTCATTCATTTCATAAACATTTTAAATTAAGTACAAATATGTCAGGTTCAGGAGATACAAATACTGATTTTGGCCAAGTTCTCAAGGAAGTCTCAGTTTAGTGAACATAGTGAATGAATGTTGACATAGCATGCTGACAAGTGGAGATAATATTAAAGAAATTAATAATATTTAACATTTATTGAAGACTTACCAGGTGGAGTTCAAAGCATTTCATATGTATTGACTCATTTAATCCTTGTAACAACTCTGTGATGTAGGTAGTTATTAATTTCCCCATTTTACAGATGAGGACACTGAAGCACAAAGAGGTTATGTGGATTATCCTAGTTCAGGTGACTAAAAAGGAGAGAAGCCAAAATTTGTATCTCAACGGACTGACTCTCAAGCCTGCATACCTAACACAGTATTACACTGTCTTAAGCAAATGCACAAATCAAATTCATGTAGTCCTAGATAATAATCCTGTTATACACACACACACACACCCTTTTCATCCACAGTTCCTGGCTCATAACTTCCATAACGCTTGTCATAATCTGTTGCTATAATGTTGGGGCACTTTAGGCCTCAGGAAACAGACCTCTCTGACCCTCTCCTGTCTTCCTTTCACCTGCCCAAGGGAAGACTCTTATCAACAGAACCTCATTCCAAAGAGGACCCTGTCCCATACCCTAAGGGAAGGAATGCTACACAGAGTAGCCAAGAAAAGTCTAAACAGACAAGCCTTGCTGGGTTTAGATCATGAGCTTTTTGTCCAATCACATTTCTACATGGTTGTATTTACATAAAATACATAAAAACTCAAACGGAAAGGGTTCAGAGGGCTTCTGGATAGCTGAACACATGTGGGTTCCTAGAGCATGGTATACCCAGGGAGGTCATGGAGACTCCACTCTCCTTCCCCCATATCTCGCCCTACACATTTCTTCATCAGTATCCTTTGTAATAAACCAGTAAATGTGTTTCCCTGAGTTCTGTGAGCTTCTCCCGCAAAGTAATCAAACCCAAGGAGAGGTTCATGGGAACCTCAACTTGAAGCTCCTTGGTCAGAAGTTGCAGAGGCCCAGACTTGGAACTGGTGTCTGGGAGAGGGGGCAATTTTGGGGACTGAGCCCTCCACCAGTGGGATCTGATGCTATCTCCAGAAAGATAGTGTCAAAATTGAATTAGAGGACACAGCTGGTGTTCACTGCTTAGTGTATTGGAAAAAATCCCCACATTTTGTCATAGAAGTCTTCTGTGTTGATGGTTGTTGTGTTGTTGATGTGACAGCAGAGCTGATTTGAGAGTTTTTCCGAAACAAATCCTCACAGCAAAGTTATAAAGTAGGTTTCATCATCCCCACTTTGAAGAGGAGAAAATAGAGGCAGAGAGGATAACTAAATCACTCAAAGTCTTCCACCTAAGCAGGAAGCAGAGCCAGAGTACAAATCCAAATTGGCCTTAAATTTATTTATGTATTAGAAATGTCAGTTCTAACCACACTGGAAAAGCGAACCACTATGTATACAGTTCTTCCGGAGTAGCAGTATCACACTGAAAACATACTACTGCTTTACAAATGCCTTAGGCACACGGTACCTTGGGGAATAACTGCTCTAGCATCTGTTTCTGCATTAAACAGTTACAACAAAAACTAATAATTCTTGAAGACCAGCAACACACACTGTACTTTGATTTGTTCTAGTAAGAACAGAAACCCCCCAGAAGAAAAGACAAACAGGACATAGGACTCGCTTTACAGTTTTGTTGGTAATACAGTTGGGTCTGCCAAAATTATACCATGTGCTACATAATGACTTGTTCAGGGAAAAGAATTCTATGTTACCTGAGGACTTTAATTTCAAAGTGATTTTATCTATTAATTCTACCACTTAGAAAAACACATTTGTTTTTAATCATTCCTGAGAACTATATTAAAATAGCATTCACAGGCCAGGTGTGGTGGCTCACACCTGTCATCCCAGAACTTTGGGAAGCCCAGGTGGGCAGATCACTTGAGGTCAGGAGTTCGAGACCAGCCTGGCCAACATGGCGAAACCCCCATCTCTACTAAAAATACAAAAATCAGCTGCGTGTGGTGGCACACACCTGTAGTCCCAGCTACTTGGGAGGCTAAGGAGGGAGAATCACTTGAACCCAGGGGGAGGAGGTTGCAGTGAGCCGAGATTGGGCCACTGCACTCCAGCCTGGGTGACAGAGGGAGACTCTGCCTCAAAATTAAAATAAAATAAAAAATAAATAAAATAAAATAGCATTCATCAGGGCCACAAAGCAGCCCAAATGGTATGCCATTACTAAGATGCTTGATTCAAATTTAAACAATTGATGACAATACAAATACTGCTCCAGAGTTAGAGTAGAAACTAGGAACATTTTACTGATGGAAAGTACAGCATTTCCAAAGAATGTTGAAGCCATAAGAAAAAACATTCTTAAAATATTTTTTAAGAATTAAGTATTAGTGGGCTGAGTGTGGTGGCTCACACCTATAATCCCAGCACTGTAGGAGGCCGAGGTGGGTGGATTGCTTGAGCCCGGGAGCTTGAGACCAGCGTGGGCAACATGTCAAAACCTCATCACTACAAAAAATACAAAAATTAGCTGGACGTGGTGGTGCGTGCCTGTAGTTCCAGCTACTTGGGAGGCTGAGAGGTAGGAGGATCGCTTACACGCTGGAGGTTGAGGCTGCAGTGAGCCGAGATCAAGCCACTGCACTCCATCCAGTCTGGGCGACAGAGCAAGACCCTGCCTCAAAAAATAAAAAAGGAAGAAAAACGAAAAGAGTATTAGCAAAAAAAGTATTTTAGGATAACTGAAACACATCTGACCATGTTAAGGATCCTTCACACCTCTAATTTTTAGTTTATATATTACATAAATCAGTATGTATAATATAAATGTATAGTTTTACAGCTATTAATGTTTAATTTGCTCATTTAGTATACTTTACAGTATATTTTTAGGATTTAACTTCTTACAAATGGAACCACAAACCTCTCAACTTCAAGAAATCCAAGGTTCTTTTACCTCTGTGCCAATTTTTGAAAGTAGCAAAAACCTGACAAGACAAATTATCAACATTCAAGATGAATGACAACTGTACATTTTCTTGTTCAAGTGTGTGGCAGATGTGGAAAGTGAGAGTAAAAAAGATTTTAGACCAAAACACTGGCTCTGCTACTTACTAGCAAGGTATGTCATCTTTGCCAAGTTACTTAGCCATTCTGTGCCTCAGTGTCCTTATATGTAAATTGGGACATACTATATTCCTATCAGGTTTAAACAAAATAACATACATATAGTGTCTGGCCCATAGTTGGCACTCTGTAAATGTTAATTTCCATCACCATCACCCACGCTCCCATTTTCTGAAAAGATGCTAAGGAAAAAGTATTAAATACTACTTTTGACAGATGGAGCTTAGTACACATACAGTTTCACTTTCCAAGAAACCAAGATGAGTAGTTTTCTGCCTTTTTTGCAACATATTACTGAAAACTGAAGACTTGTCTATCCTAACTAGATGTGAGTCTTACAGGCCTAGACTAATTTCTTTCTTGGCTACAAAGATATAGGGCTCTAAAGCTGGTAAAAATGAAGCAAGGAGTTAAAAAGTGGAACAGATCCACCAGTTTAAGCACAGCCTGGAATTCTACAACAGTATCCACATTCCACAGAAAATTAAAGGAGCTTCTAGCCTTAGAACATGAGTGTGCTTACTGGTCTAATCAAAGTCAAAGCTCAAAAGTTCCCATTTTTGTCTAAAATGTTTAAGGCCAGGCACTGTGGCTCATGTTTATAATCCCAGCACTCTGGAAGGCTGAGGCAGGACTGCTTGAGCCTAGGAGTCCAAGACTAACGTGGCGAGACCTCATCTCCACAAAAATTAAAATTAAAAAAAATTAAACTGGCATGGTGGCACATGCCTGTGGTCCCAGCTACTTGGGAGGCTCAGGCAGAGGATCACTTAAGCTCAGGTCAAGGCCATGATCACGTTACTGCACTCTAGCCTGGGCAACGGAGTGAGATTCTCAAAAAAAGAAAAATAGGATGTTTTAAGATTTTGTCCTTTAGGTTTTCACATATCTAATTTAAATACAAACGGCTATGATTAATTATCAAAAATCCAAAACACTAATTTAAAGAAGACAAAACTTCCTTCCTTCCTTCCTTCCTCCCTCCCTCCTTCTTCTTCTTTCCTTTCTTTCTTTCTCTCTCTCTCTCTCTTTCTTTCTTTCCCAGGCTGCACTACACGCGGCTGGCTGCAGACTGCCTGCGTCCGGCTCCCAGGACTCCCCGGCAATCCCTGGCCTGGCCTGCGGGCTGCCTCCGATTGCCGCCGCACGCCATCACCCCTCCTTGGTTTTTCTCCTTTGGCTGGAGGCGCGGTTTCGCCCTGTCGGCCAGGCTGGTCTGCAGCTCCTGACCTCGAGTGCTCTGCCCGCCTCGGCCTCCCTAGGTGCTGGGACTGCAGACGGAGGCTCGCTCACTCAGTGCTCGGTGTTGCCCGGGCTGGAGTGCGGTGGCATGGTCTTGGCTCGCTGCAGCCTCCGCCTCCCAGCCGCCTGCCTTGGCCTCCCAAGGTGCTGGGATTACAGCCTCTGCCCGGCCGCCGCCCCGTCTGGGAGGTGGGGAGCGTCTCTGCCTGGCCACCCATCCTCTGGGTTATGAGGAGCTCCTCTGCCTGGCCGCCTCGTCTGGGAGGTGAGGAGCGCCTCTGCCCGGCCGCCCCGTCTGGGAGGTCTACCACAGAGGCCAGAAGCAATGTGGGGGCTGGACGTGGTGGCTCACGCCTGTAGTCCCAGTACTCTGGGAGGCCGAGGCGGGTTGATCACTTGAGGCTAGGAGTTCGAGACCAGCCTGGCCAACATGGCGAAACATATGAAAAATGCAACTGACAAACCAACCAACCAACCAAGCGACAACAAAACAGGTCTACCCTGGAGTCATACTCTAATTTTTTCTATTTTCCTCCCTTTCTGATCCTTTATCCCATTTTCTTTTTCTTCCTCTTCCTTCTCCTTCTTCTTTGTCAAATAGAGGATTGAGTTATTATCATTGATCCATACAAAGTCCCTCTCTCATTTATTTTCTTTAATTCCCACCCCCCATTTCTATTCCCCGTCTTCCCATGTGCAACCTTCCTAATATGTTTGATATGCATCTTTTTGTTTGTATGTACTTTTAGAAAATGTTTATTGTTTTGTGTGCAAAAATAAATTAAAAATTAAAAAAAGAAAGAAAGAAATTACTGCCATTGCAGTGGAAAAAATAAAAAAATAAAAATAAAGAAGACAAAACAGGCCAGGCGCGGTGGCTCACGCCTGTAATTCCAGCACTTTGGGAGGCTGAGGCGGGCGGACCACGAGGTCAAGAGATTGAGACCATCCTGGCCAACATGATGAAACCCCATCTCTACTAAAAATACAAAAAAATTAGCTGGGCGTGGTGGTGCGCACCTGTAATCCCAGCTACTCGGAGACTAAGGCAGTAGAATCACTTGAACCCGGGAGGCGGAGGTTGCAGTGAACAAAGATCGTGCCACTGCACTCCAGCCTGGTTGACAGAGCGAGGCTCTGTCCCAAAAAATAAATAAATAAATAAGACAAAACAATAGTTCTGAAAAATCTGCTTAAATTCCTTTCAAACATTTATCTTACAAAGAATTATTTGATACTTTCAGGTATGCACTACCAGGCTAGGCTCTGGAAATGCCAAGATAAACACATCTCTAAGGCCAACTTTCCAAGTCAGGAATAAAAACAAGTAATACTTTTTGAATGTCTACTACATACCAGGTAATCTTGTAATATGTTATATAGACCTATTTACTCTGTGCAGTAAAGATGACTATTAGTCCCATACTAAAACAGAAAAGGGCCGAGCGCGGTGGCTCATGCCTGTAATAGCAGCACTTTGGGAGGCCAAGGCAGGCGGATCACGAGGTCAGGAGTTCGAGACCAGCCTGACCAACATAGTGAAACCCCATCTCTACTAAAAATACAAAAATTAGCTAGGCGTGGTGATGCGCGCCTGTAATCCCAGCTACTCAGGAGGCTGAGGAAGGAGAATCGCTTGAATCTGGGAAGCAGAGTTTACAGTGAGCCAAGATCGCACCACTACATTCCAGCCTGGCTGACAGAGCAAGACTCCGTCTCAAAAAAAACAGAAAAGACTGAGACACAGAGAAATTATGTGACCTGCCCATGATCACACAGATAAAAAGCTGCAGCCAGGCACCACAGCTCACCCCTATAATCCCAGCACATTGGGAAGCCAAGGTGGGCCGATCACTTGAGTTCAGGAGTCTGAGACTAGCCTAGACAACATGGAAAAACCCCGTCTCTACAAAAAATAAAAAAAGTAGCTGGACACGGTGGCACACACCTGTAGTCCCTGGTACTCGGGAGGCTGAGGTGGGAGGATCACATTAAGCCTGTGAGGTCGAGGCTGCAGTGAGCAATGATTGTGCCACCACATTCCAGCATGGGTGACAGAAGAAGACCCTGTTTCAAAAAAAAAGATGCCGGAAGAATCTGAAGTCTAACAGTCTGGCTCCAAACACTACACTCTTAACAATACACTGGCGAGGCATGGTGGCTCACACCTATAAATCCAACACTTTGGGAGGCCGAGACAAGCAGATTGCTTGAGCTCAGGAATTCGAGACCAGCCTGGGCAACATGGCAAAGCCCTGTCTCTACAAAAAATACAAAAAACATTAGCCAGATGTGGCAGTGCATGCCTGTAATCTTGGCTACTTGGGAGGCTGAGGTGGGAGGATCACTCGAGCCTGGGAGTTTGAAGCTGCAGAGAGTTGTGTTTGCAATACTGCACTCCAGACTAAGCAACAGAGCAAGACCCTGTCTTCAAAAACAAAACAAAACAAAATTTACTATCAGAGGCAGCTGAATTTGTTGAATCGTTCAACAAATATTCACTAAGTGCCTACTACATACCTGGTATGATTTAGGCAGTAAGAACACAACAGTTTAAAAAAAGACAAAAATCCCTTCCCTCATAGCGCTTACATTCTAGTGGGAGGAGACAGACAATAAACAAGATAAGTAAAATCTATAGTATGGTAGACAGCAATAAGTGCCAAGGAGAACAATAAATCAAGGAAGGGGGACAGGAAGTGTTGGGGGAGGTTGCAATTTTAGATAGGGTTACAAAGGAAGGCCTCCCTGAGAAGGACACATTATGACTAAAGGAGAGACCCCACTCCCATTCACACACAGAAAAATGCAATAGATTTCCCCATGGCTGCAGTCTCTGAGAATTCACAATCCAGAAGAGAAGATAGGCACCCAAATAGATCATTATAACCCAGTGTGGTGAATATAACATCAGAGGAGCTACAGGCAAGTGTGAGGAAAAAAGAGTGCCTAAGCCCAAACTCAGGGGTCAGCAGAGACTTCCTAGATGTGATGCCTGAAGCAAGCCTTTCAAAGATGAGTAGGGGTTGAACAGGCTAAGAAGTAAGAGGGAGGATCTGGCAGAGAAGCTAGCATGCGCAAAGGCCCAAGGGCAGGAGATGGCATGGGGTGACTGAGTGACTCACAAAGAGTTCACCTATTGCTGAAGAAAAACATATAAGGAAAAAGACAGTAAGAGGCAAGGCTGGACAAGCTACACTGGGGCACATATGACTGTATTTACCTAGGTAATAACTGTTGAGGGCCTGGACCAAAGCTGCAGCCATGAGAATGAAAGAGAAGAAGGAGTTAAGAGAGATAAAAAAGAACTGAAAGGACTTAGAGGTGTATTGCTTAAATGACTGAGTAAATGGGGACATTATCACCTAGACAGGGAATACAGAAGAACCAGATTTATGAATGGAGATAATGAGCTGTTTTGGACATACTGCATGTCTACATCCAAAGGAGTGAAACTGGACCTTTATCTTACACCATACATGAAAATCAACACAAAATGGATTAAAGACTTAAATGTAACACCTGAAACTGAAACTCCTATAAGAAAACATAAAAATAAATCACTGGTTTTGGCAATGATTTTTTGCATATGACCCCAAAAGTACAGGCAACAAAAGCAAAAATACACAAGTAGGACTACACGAAAATAAAAAGCTTCTGCACAGCAAAGAAAACAGTCAACAGAACGAACAGGCAACCTATGGAATGGGAGAAAATATTTGGAAACCATGTATCTGACAAGGGGCTAATATCTAAAATATATAAGAAATTCCTGGCCAGGCACGGTGGCTCAAGCCTGTAATCCCAACACTTTGGGAGGCTGAGGCAGGTGGATCACCTGAGGTCAGGAGTTCAAGATCAGTCTGACCAATATGGTGAAACCCCATCTCTACTAAAAGTACAAAAAAAAAAAAAAAAAAAGAATTAGCCAGGCGTGGTGGCGGCGCGCCTGTAGTCCCAGCTACTCAGGAGGCTGAGACAGGAGAATTGTTTGAACCCAGGAGGTGGAAGTTGCAGTGAGCCAAGATCCTGCCACTGCACTCCAGCCTGGGTGACAGACCCAGACTCCGTCTCAAAAA
The DNA here is from genome assembly GCF_006542625.1 of Nomascus leucogenys. Taxonomy (NCBI): domain Eukaryota; kingdom Metazoa; phylum Chordata; class Mammalia; order Primates; family Hylobatidae; genus Nomascus; species Nomascus leucogenys. The sequence continues at coordinate 125,407,542 of NC_044406.1, forward strand.
AAAAAAAAAAAAAAAAAAAAAAAGAACAAAAAAGAAATTCTTACAACTTAATAGCAAAAAAACCAAATAGCCCAGTTAAAAAATAGACAAAGGAACTGAATAGACACTTCTCCAAAAAAAAACATACAGTGGCCAACAGGTAAATGAAAAGGAACTCAACATCACTAATCATCAAGGAAATGTAAATCAAAACCATAATGAGGTATCACTTCAGACCTGATAGAACGGATATTATCAAAAAAATCAAAAGATAAAATGTGTCAGTGAGGATGTGGAAAAACTGCAACCCTTGTAACACTGTTGGTGGGAATGTAAAATGGTGCGGCTGCTATGAAAACCAGTATGGTGGTTCCCTAAAAAATTAAACATAGAATTACCATACAATCCAGCAATCCCACTTCTGGGTATATCACCACAAAATTAAAATCAGAATCTTGAAGACATATCTGTACTTCTTTATTCATTGAAGCAGTATTCACAATAGCCAAGATAAGGAAGCAACCCAAATGTCCACTGACAGATGAATGGATAAAGAAAATGTGGTATATTCATATCTGATTGAATTGGAACCTGTCTGGTTAATTTATTACCTGATTTGATGAACCAAGGAAAGTCAGGAATTTAAACAAATATTTACATTTAATATCATAACATAAAGGTGCTTTAAATATTATAGCATTTATACCCATAATATATGTTAATATTTCTTATGTTAAATAGTAATGATAGCTGAAGTGTTTATGAATAGAATCATGATGTTTAGAAATTGTTTGAAATCAGTTATGGGGGCAGGCGCGGTGGCTCACGCCTGTAATCCCAGCACTTTGGTAGGCCAAGGTGGGTGGATCAGTTGAGGCCAGTTCAAGACTAGCCTGGCCAATGTGGCAAAACCCCCTCTCTACTAAAAAATACAAAAAAAAAAAAAATTAGCTGGGCATGGTGGCACATGCCTGTAATCCCAGCTACTGGGGAGGCTGAGGCACAAGAATCGCTTGAACCTGGAGGTGGAGGTTGCAGTGAGCTGAGATCATGCTACTGCACTTTAGCCTGGGCGACAGAGAAACACTCTGTCTCAAAACAGTAATAATAATAATAATAATAATAATAATAATAATAAAATAAGTTCTGAGAAGGCGAACGTGGGAAATGAAGAGATAAGTAAAACTAGACTGGCAAAAAAAAAAAGAAAATGTGATATATTCATACAATGGAATACTATTTGGTCTTAAAAAAGGAAATCCTCCCATTGTGACATGAATGAACCTGGAGGACATTTTGTTAAATGAAATAAGCCAGTCACAGAAAAACAAATAACTGTATGATCCCACTTCATGTCATATGTTCTTACAACAACAAACCAGAGAAGCATAAGGAAACTTTTGGAGGTAATAGAGATGTTTATTACTTTAGTTGTAGTGGTTTCATGGGTGTATGCATATGCACAAACTCATCAAATTGTATGCATTAAATATGTGCAGTTTTATCAATTATAATTCAATAAAGCTGCTTTAAACATTTTTTAAAACAGTACCTACCCCATAGTGTTGTGAGAAGTAAATACAGTACATTGGTGATCATTAAATGATAGCTGTAATTATTCAAAATAATATTTACACGTATGTTTAGATATCTATGTTCAAGTATATGATACTGGTTTTCATTTTTATTGTTCCAAATGTTATTTTTACACTGGCTTTTTTAAAATTAGGAACTATCAAACAGCAAAATGTATAAACTTTCAATATCATTACTCCAATTTTTCTTTAAAAAAGTTTTTATGTGATTCCTCAAACATGAGTAAACAAAAATGAGAAGGATGTTTGTTGACAGCACTGTTTATAATAGTAAAACAAACAAATTAAATAATCCAAATGTCCCTCAGGAGAAGACTGTTAAATGAGCTACGGAATATCCAAACATTGGAATACTGTGGGACATATATTTATGAGTAGCTACGTAAATACCCATAGAAATAATTTGTAATATATAGTAAGTTAAAAATTAAATTGAATATTAAGAATTGTATGATTCTTCTGTGTATAAAAAGATACACGCACTGTGTATATGTGTGTGTGTACTTAGACTGACATAAAAACCATCTGAAAGTCTAGATAAGAAACTGAACAGGGCTTTGAATGAAGTGTGGATATAAACTTTTTTACACTTTCTGTAATTCTTTTTTTTTTTTTTTTTTTTTTTTTGAGATGGAGTCTTGCTCTGTCTGCCCAGGCTGGAGTGCAGTGGCATGATCTCAGCTCACTGCAACCTCCACCTCCCAGGTTCAAGCGACTCTCATGTCTCAGCTCCCAAGTAGCTAGGATTACAGGTGTGCGCCACCACGCCCAGCTAATTTTTGTATTTTCTGGTAGAGATGGGGTTTCACTATGTTGGCCAGGCTGGTCTCGAACTCCTCACCTCAAGTGATCCGCCCACCTCGGCCTCCGAAAAGTCCTGGGATTACAGGCATGAGCCATTGTGCCTGGCCCCTTTGGTTTTTTTTTGTTTTTTTTTTTTTTGGTTTTTTTTGTTTTTTTTTTTTTTTGAAACAGGGTCTCACTGTGGTTGTCCAGGCTGGAGTGCAATGGTGCGATTTTGGCTCACTGCAACCTCAACGTCCATGGGCTCAGGTGATTCTCCCACCTCAGCCTCCTGAGTAGCTGGAACTACATGTGTGTGCCACCACACCTGGCTAACTTTTTTGTATTTTTTTGTAGAGACAGGGTTTCACCATGTTTCCCATTTCCCAGGCTGGTCTCGAACTACAGGACTCAAGCAATCTGCCCACCTCGGCCTCCCAAAGTGCTGGGATTACAGGCGTGGCAACCTCACCCGACCTGTTTTAAAATTTTTAACCACATATAATACTTTTTAATTTCAAAACAAATCATCATGACTAATTGTCAATCAAATTTTTAAAATCATATATATCCTGATTACATACAATGTAAATGAAAGAGAATCAAAGAGAGAGACGACCCTGAATGAAAAAATACACTCCTACTGATTTTATCATTAGGTAAAAAAGGATCTAAGTTTTAAGTTATTATAAAGCACCCTTCAGTCCCTATTTGGCTGACACAATTCAAGTATTTTAAGATAGCCTAAAAAATTAAAACGTAATAATGCTTTGTGTAAATAGCTAAAAATTGATAACCACAGTACATTTCAGAATAATAACAGCATCTGAAATTGCCTACATCAAGCTTACAAATTAATTATCTGACACAGAACAAAGTTTGTAAAAGAAGCTTCTAGGTTCAGGATTTTCCCAGAAAGATAAAATAAAAATGTGTGTGTGTGGGAGGGGTGGAACTGTATCTTCAAAAGCTTGAAATAAAACTACTATACCTGTGTAACCACACAAATCAGCTTCCTTTTTATTATTATACTTTAAGTTCTAGGGTACATGTGCACAACGTGCAGGTTTGTTACATATGTATATATGTGCCATGTTGGTGTGCTGCACCCCTTAACTCATCATTTACATTAGGTATATCTCCTAATGCTATCCCTCCTCCCTCCCTCCACCCCACAACAGGCCCCGGTGTGTGATGTTCCCCACCCTGTGTCCAAGTGTTCTCATTGTTCAATTCCCACCTATGAGTGAGAACATGTAGTGTTTGGTTTTCTGTCCTTGTGACAGTTTGCTCAGAATGATGGTTTCTAGCTTCACAAATCAGCTTTCTAAATATTAGTAACCTGTAGGCAATTCAACTTAAACAAAATTGACAGGAGGAAAAGTGGGGCTTCAGCTTTCATAATCAGCACTTTTAATATGTATTGCTTTGCTCTATCCAAAGCATTCCAAAACGTACAATCTCATTAAAGTTACTGAGCATAATGGATTTTTAGCCTGATGCAGCAATTTGCATTAATTCATGTGATCACAAATGTATTTATTTTGCCAAAAAAACTGCTTTCTCGAGCATAAAGGAACCACCCAGCAATAGGGCTTGTTTTTCCTTTCAGTGCAGCTTTCTTATGTGTAAGTTATCAAATATTAATCTAGTTGTTTTACACAGTGGAGCAGACTTCAAGTCCTTTAAAAGATACAATTGCACATTTTTAAAGGCATGCTAAATTCTATTTAAAATGTCTATGGCTTCTTGTTTCAATACTGAATATATGTTTATAAATCCTGGTTTGACTTGTACATTTTTTTATCTAAAAAATTCAATAGAAAGCTACTGGCTGTAGAGATTAATGGTATACACTTAACACAAAAATTGATTGGCTTTGTCATAGAGACAAAAAGTAGAACAGTGGTTGCCAGGGGCTGGGGAGAAAAGAAAACAGGAAGTTTATTGTTTAATGAATACAGAATTTGTTTTGCAAGATGACAAGAGTTCTAGAGATGGAGAGTTGTGATAGTTGCACAATAGTGTGAATGCAGTTAATGCCACAGAACCATACACTTAAACCTGGTTAAGATGGGCCAGGCATGGGGGTTCACGCCTGTAATCCCAGCACTTTGGGAGGCTGAGGCAGGCGGATCATTTGAGGCCAGGAGTTGGAGACCAGCCTGGCCAACATGGCAAAAAACGGTCTCTACTAAAAATACAAAAATTAGCCAGGAGTGGTGGTGGGTGCCTGTAATAGCAGCTACTTAAGAGGCTGAGGCAGAGAACTGCTTGAACCTGGGAGGCGGAGGCTGCAGCGAGCCAAGATCTCACCACTGCACTCCAGGCTGGGCAACAGAGCGAGACTCCAACTCAAAAAAAAAAAAAAAAGGTTAAGATGGTAAATTTCGTTACGTGTATGTTACCACAATTAAAAAAAAAAAAATTAAGTAAATTGGCTTGTTTCTGAAACATTAAAAAAAAAGTTGATTGGCTCCAAAGACAGTGCAGTGTAGCAGTTAAAGTGCAGCCAACAACTCCATGCACCCAAGATCAATTAAGAACAAAAACCGAGTACAGATTCAAGTAGCTTGTCTGGATAAATTTCCGGCTCTACTCCTAAGCAGCTATGCAATTTGGGCAACTCATTTAATCTCCCTGCACCTCAGTTTCCTTATTTACAGAATATAGAAAACAACCAGGTTTTTTTTTGTTGTTTTTTTTTTTTTAACAGAGTCTCGCTCTGTCACACTCAGGCTGGAGTGCAATGGCACGATCTCGGTTCACTGCAACCTCCATCCCCAGGCTCAAGCAATTCTCCTGCCTCAGCCTCCCGAGTACCCGGGATTACAGACGTGTGCCACCATGCCTGGCTAATTTTTTTTTTTTTTTTTTTTTTTTTTTTTGTATTTTTAGTAGAGACAGAGTTTCACCATGTTGGCCAGACTGGTCTCGAACTCCTGACCTCAGGTAATCCACCCACCTCGGACTCCCAAAGTGCTGGGATTACAGGCGTGAGCCACCGCGCCTGGCACAACCAGGTTTTTCTAACGGTTCTATGAGATAATACCTGTACAGCGTACATCACAGGGACTGGAATATAAAAAGCACTCAATAAACCTTAGCTATTATTAGCAACCACATTAATATAAAAAGTTGATTTTCCCAAACTAAAGAGAAATGCATTTGTTCCCATTTTGGCAAAAGTGCAAGAGGACAAGTGAATGTGTGTGGCTAGATGCCAAAACTCAATGCTGATTCCAGGCTGACCAATTATGGCGATATGTGGGCCTTAATTTGAATCCAGGTTTTCTCAAAAGGTGCTTCTGAGAAGGTCTGCAGGAGAATCCCCAGGGAACTTGTTCAAAATGCAGACAGAGCTCTGCGTGTCAGGCCAAACTTAGTGAATACCAATCTCCGGAGGTGAGGCTTAGAACACCCAGCCATATCTGGCTATAATCAGACACAATGTGGGGAATTTGAGGAGAGGAAGGGAGACGTAAAATGCATGAAATCTGCTCTACAGTGAGGCTTCCTGATTTCTCTGGTTTTGATTAACTTTACTAGCAGGTGGGGCATGAATCTTGACATCAATTTCCAAGACCAGCCAAATGTCTTGTCTTATTTAAATATTCTTCCCTCTCCTACTACCTCCTCCTCCCCCTAATCTCAATCCTTGATGGAAGAGCATACTACACAAATTTAGGACTCAATCCTCTCCATCACACCACTTTTAGTTACCCATTCATTTGCTTCCATTGTAGGAAGATGAAACCAAATGTCATATTCTCAGAATAAAATTGCATAAATTTAGATATTATAATATCTATTTCCAGTAACTATCTGGTTTCTCATCTGGCCACTAAAGTTCTTTTAGTTACTGCCCTTCTTATGCTCTTTAGCCAAGAACAGTAAAACACCTTTGAAGAACCTTCCTTAGGTAAGCAGGATATCAACCTAGGTTTCCTTTTCAGAATAATAACACCAATTTGGCCAGGCATAGTGCCTCACACCTGTAATCCCAGCAGTTTGGGAGGCTGAGGTGGGTGGATCGCTTGAAGTCAGGAGTTCAAGACCAGCCTGGGCCCCATCTCCACAAAAAAAAAAAAAAAAAAAAAAAAAAAAAAAAAAAAAAAAAAAAAAAATTAGCTGGGCATGGTGGCGCACACCTGTAGTCTTAGCCACTCGCAGGCTGAGGTGGGAAGATCCCTTGAGCCCAGGAGGTTGAGGCTTTAGTGAGCTGTGTTCGTGCCACTGCACTCTGGCCTGGGCAGCAAAGTAAGACCCTGTCTCAAAACAAAACAAAACAAAAAACAATACTCCTGGAGCATGAACCTGGAGAGCATTCAGGCCCCTGAGGAAGTGTACATTTTTATGTTCATGTGGTTGCTAATAATAGCTAAGGTTTATTGAGTGCTTTTTATATTCCAGTCCCCGTGATGTGTACTACACAGATATTATCTCATAGAATTGTTAGAGGAACTTGCTTGTTTTCAGTATTTTATAAATAAGGGAACTGAGGTACAGGGAGATTAAATGAATTGCCCAAATCACATACCTGCTTAGGAGTAGAGCAGGATACAGGAGAACAACGTTAGGAAGTGAAAAAGGAAAAGTCAGAAGTTATCTCTGAGACGTTTTTCTTTGAGAAGTACTTCTAGCTCATTCTTCCTGTCAAGCTGAGTAGGAGCCTTATACATTTTATCTGACAAGAAAACACATTACTTCATCTGCAGCATCAGGAATTAACAAAAGAGCCAAACTGCCGACCATCAGTTGCTAAATCCTTCTACAGTATTTACGCTACAATAGGAGGTAGGGTAGTCTGGGAAAAGAAACAACAGCAAATATAGTCTTGAAGCTCACCCCCACAAAAACAACAAAATAAAACTTCCTAGAAAAGCTATTGATAAAGTGTCCATTGAAAGAAAATGCTACGGCCACTTCTCTAACAAGAACAAAACAAAAATGGTGTGTTTTTTTCCCAAAATGATTATATAACTGATCCTAGAGAAAAATCACTATCTCTAGAGGCACCCTCCCAGCCACACAGATGTTTGTCAAGTACCCTTTCCAAACAAAGCAGTACCTTAGGCAGAAAGTGCGGCTGAAATCCCAATACGACAATTTTATTTTGAGATGAGGTCTCACTATGTTGCCCAGGCACAAGTGCAGTGCCTATTCACAGGCAAGATCATCACATACTGTAGCTTTGAACGCCTGAGCCTAAGGATTTCTCCTGCCTCAGCCTCCCAAGTAGCTAGGACCACAGGTGGGCATCACCACATCTCCCTAACAAATTTCTTTATTTATAACAAGAAATCTTCTAAGCTGCAAGTGATGCCAATTTTCATCCTCAGCTAGAAAGCAGGGAGAATAACAGTACCTACCTCAAAGGATTTGAGAGGACTCCAGGAGGTAACTATGTAGAAAGTGTTTTAAACAGCACCTGGAATTTGCTAGAGGAACAGAAAATGTTAGCTGCTGGGGCTAAGTTTTACACAACCAAAAATTCTAGATAAACCTTGGCAATTTGCTTAAATGGGAAACTGACTTAAAAAACCAAAATGCAGTAAGAGGGTTATTTAAAATAGACAAGAAGTGCCTGCAGGTGAACAATGCCATATCTATGCCATATGCAGGACTGGGCAGTATTAAGGGGCACAGGGCTCAACCAAAGAAAGACTACAATTTCTGACCTGGAAAAGTGACATGTTAATGAGGGAAACAGGACAAACACTCATGTGAGACTAGACTTCATTCGTCTGTGCCATCTACCAATGACCATCAATGATTTCCCAAATGGCTGAGCCTCCACTGCTGCTATTTCAAAGGCAATTCCTCTGGGGCCCCTGGTGAGTTTCTGTAAGCCCAGGAGCCTATGTGCAGTACCAACTATTGGATTTTCCTGTGCTGCTGTTCTTCTGCTTAATTGCTTCCTCAGTTGTTCATACATGGATTTCCTTGTAACACCTCAAAGGGAAGTTAAGAAGTAGCAATTAACATTTATGACCAATATCACTTTAGAAGACACAACTTATGACCTTGCCAGGCACAAAACACATCATTTATAGTGATGATAACCCTTAAGACAGTAGCCGTAAGCTAAATAATATATGTGGCTAAGAAGAGGCATGTCAATATAAGAGCAACCTTGTTATTTCTGGCTCACCAAGAGTCATTAACCAAGCTGCCACCCATTCACCACAAGATATACACACCTAGTATCAGTAGAGCTGGACAGGCCCTTGCACAGAAGCAATTTAGGGAAGGGGGAATGAAGATGTTAAAGAATTGACTTGAGTCCCAGTGCGGCAGTGGGTAGCAAACTTCCACAAATGAGCTGTGCTCCACAGATGCTTTGCAAGAGTCCACTGTTGGCTACTGAGAACTATTATCTTTCTTAATAAGAAATAACACAGAATGGTAAAAAACGGCCAAGCCCAGTGACTCATGCCTGTAAACCCAACACTTTCGGAGGCCAAGAAGGGTGGATCACTTGGGGCCAGGAGTTCAAGACCAGCCAGGCAAACGTGGTGAAACCCCATCTCTACCAAAAACTACAAAAATTAGGTGGGTGTGGTGGCACGTGCCTGTAATCCCAGCTACTTGGGAGGCTGAGGCAGGAGAATTGCTTGAAACCGGAAGAGGGAGGTTGCAGTGAGCCGAGATCATGCCACTGCACTCTAGCCTGGGCAAAGAGCAAGTGAGACTCTGTCTCAAAGAGGAAAAAACAAACAAAAAAATAATGGTTAAAAAAATGGGTTTTACATTTATAGTCAGACTGCCTAGATTTGCACCCTGAATCTACCCTTTCTTAGCGTTATAACTTTAACTCATTTAACTTCTCTAAATTTTACTTTCTGACATGTAAAATGAAAATAATAAAGGATTAGGATGGTGAGTCAGCAAATAATGCACAGACAAAGCTTAGCACAATGTCTGGCACATTGTTGTACTCAATAATTACTGTTATCCTTGAAATAATAAAAATGGTGTGCAGGTAGCCAGAAAAGCCCACAAAGGTCTATTTTACCAATAATGTGGCCGAAATAGCAAATATTTATCATACAAAGATAGTAAAGCCAAATATTGGCAATAATAGTTACAGACAGAAAATAAAAATATGTTTTCAACTTTGTGTGCAAATCAAAACAAGATATTTTTGTTGATTCTGAAGAAAATTTGACACCCTGAAAGAACTTTAACTATGGATTACAGAGATACATTCATTCAAAGAACATTTATTGAGCACCTACAAAAAATCTGTTAGGTACCAAAGACTGAAAAATGCTAACAATAGAAGCAAGTGTAAAATGCTATAATGGACACAGAACACAGGGACGGGAAGAATTCGTTCTACCCCAGGTACGTCATAGAAGGAAGATCCAGGGCAGCATACCACAGAAGAAATGACATTTGAGTTAGGTCTAGGATTTCACCAGTGAATGGAAGAGCAGCAGCTTCAGAAAGAGAGAACAACAGGAGCCAATACCTAGAGGCATCTGGCAAACACCAAGAGGTACCTGAGGTATCTAGCAGCCTATAAATAGCATGGTACGGACAGAGACTAGGGGGAGGGGAGGGGGAATCATAGAAAGGAGACTAAGCCTGGGCAACATATCAAGACCCTGTCCTACAAAAATATACAAAAAGTAACCAGGCATGGTAGCGTGCACTTGTAGTCCCAGCTACTCAGGAGGCTGAGCTGGGAGGAGGCTCAGCCTGGGGAGGTTGAGGCTACAGTGAGCCACGATAGTAACACTGTACTTCAGCCTGGTAACAGAGCAAGACCTCATCTCAAAAACAAAACAAAACAAAACAAAACAGGAAACTATAAATGTAGGCCTGAGAAAACCTGTGAGGGCCGGAAAGAAAGGAAATAAAATCAGTATCTTGAAGGGATATCTGTACCCCCATGTTCATTGTAGGATTATTCACAATAGCCAAGATATGGTCACAACCTAAGTATCCATCAACAGATAAATGGATAAAGAAAATGTGGTATATATACACAATGGAATATTATTCACCACTAAAAAAAAAAACAAAACAAAATCATGCCATTTGTAACAAAATGAATGAACCTAGAGGACAGTTATGCTAAGTGAAATAAACCAGACACAGAAAGGCAAATACTATATGGTCTCACTTATATGTGGAATCCTAGAAAAGCTGAATCCCAGAAACAGAGAGAGGAGTGGTTTCCAGAGATAAGGGGGTGAGATAGGAAAATAATCAAATGGCACAAATTTTCAGATAGAAGATGAACAAGTTCTGGGGCTCTAATGTACAGCATGGGTGGTATTAGATGAGTTAATTAATTTGATTGTGATAATCATTACACAATATATATGTATATCAAATCATCACATTGCACTGCACACTTTGAATTTATACAATCTTTGTCAATTAAATATTTTAAAATAATTTTTCAAAAAAGAAAACCCGTTAGGGAATTTGCACACCCCTAGACTTTGGTATAAAGGCAACTGGATGCGGCAAGACTGGTGTTTTCAAATAGCACTGTCTAGATAAAGAAATGCAAGGAAATAACTACTTTAAAAGTCAGGATAATGGTTATTTCAGAAGGAGAGAAGGTTTTTGACTGGGAGAGGGCACCTGGAAGGACTTCTGGGGTGGCTGACAAGGCTCTATTGCTTGATCTGGATGGTGATTTCAAGTATGTTTGCCTTGTAATATTGTATTAAGCTACACATTTGTTTGATTTTTTTAATTCTTGTCTCATTTGACAATAAAAAAGCTAAAAAGGAAAGAAAAAAAAAAAAACACCTTCTTTTGCCACTATATAGGCCATCCAGGGCAGAGAGGGTACAAAAAGATGAGGAAAGAAGTTATTACCTCAAGACAAAAGATGATGAGGGCCAGGCCCAGAGCAAGAATGGTAGGAGTAAGAAGAATGAAATAAACCCACTGGTGAAACATCTTGAGAGTAGGCTGACACAAACTTCCAGAGGGCTTTAGCAGGAGAAGGCTTAAAGAAGATAGAGAGTGATTTCAGATTTGGACATATTGAGTATGAGATGTCTTTGGGAATTCAAATATTACTTTCCCCTTGCTCATTTTAATGTATGGCTTTCCTTTGCCTTGGTACACATCTCTCAATAGTAATACTCTATTTCCTACCATTTACAATTCAATTCATGTGTCTGGCTTTCAAATGGGATAGATTGAGGAGGAAGAGGAGGTAGTTCTTGATGTAATCAGGCAAAACTTGGAAAACAAAGGAGGAAGATGGTTAAAAGAAACATGTTAGTAGTAAAAGACAGAAGTAAAGGAGGTAATATCCCATGTGAACTACTCCACTGAAAGGGAAGAAAGGATACAGAAGAAGAGCTATTGGGTCAGATTCCCCACCTGATCAGCAAAAATCAAGGGAAGGGGGATACATCATGCACTTGCCTTATTTTCACATCTGGGACTTTCTTAAGTTAGCTATATGTAATCTAAAGGAGAATTATAACAGAAATTTGAAAGTAAGAGAGATGGTAAATAAGACAGACAAGAAAAGGTATTCCACACCAGGTTAGCACACAATGGAGAAGCAAGTAATTTTGCTTATCTACAAGTCATAATAAACTGTCCTCACTTGGAAGAAAAGACAGATATAAGCAACTGTGTGTTAGATTAATTACAGTCTGGGACACAGCAGCCCAGGTCCGTAGAGTTGGGTTGCTATGGCCCATAATTTAACAAATGCATGAACAACTGACTTTGATAACATTCAACTGGAAATATTAAGATGTTACCCTCAGAGTCCTACTTCTATTGCATAATAAAAGAAATCTAGCTACCATTTATTGAGCACTTACTCTATGCCAGGCACAGTCTAAGCCTTCAGCATCCATTATTTGATTGAAACCTCACAGCAAGCCCATGAGGTAGGTGCCATTAATCATCACCACATTACAAATAAGGAATGCCTTCAAGTGGTAACTCTAGGGAAACAAGATATGAGGAAGACTGCATAGAGCAGACTTGGGCCTGGGCTAAAAGGAGTGCCTGCCTCATACATGGTTCAACCCAGGCCACCAGAGTAGAGTATTTCATAAGGAGTATGGGCTGTATCTCCAGTTGCTGATATAGAGTGATTTTTTTTCAGGTCTTATCCTCAGCATGTTTATCTCCTACCACTGCAACATGTGGCAGTGGTAGGCGGCTGGTAGCAATTCTAAGATTTGGGATCCCAGCCAGCTCTCTGTTTCTTTCCATCAGAAATATAACCAACATCTGGCAGAGTCAGCAATCGTCAAGACGTATGGGTCTCCACTAATTCATACATTACAAACTGGCTTCTCAAAATTGGTCAAATTCCATTACAGAATTACAGTTCAGCTGCACTGAATACTAAATACATATGAGCCATTAGCTGAGACTTTGAAATCTCTTTGCTCTATGGAAATTTCTATTCTGGTAGTAGTTGTTGCATGAGATTTTATCTTTATCGCACTTTTCCTGGCAGCAGTAAAATTCCATTTCCATCAACTGTTTCCTCTCAAGAAAGAAGTCTCTCAGGAAATACTCAAAACATTGTTCAACAAAGTTCTCAAATATGAATCATTTTCAACTGCCAGGAAGACACTCCTTTCCCCCACTGTTTTGCATCATAATAGGCTTTCTCTAAAATGACAGCTTTGGGGGAAGATATACTTATTTGGGGAAAAAAGACATTTATTAACTACAGTGTAAATCCTTTATTCTTCTCCCTCTATGGCTTTGCTTAAGCAGTTCCCTCTGCCTCAACTACCTTCTCCCCAGATCTGCCTGTCCAAGCCCTACCAATGCATTCATTCAAACAAACACTTCCCGAGTACCTAACAGATTTTTGGTCCTGTAATAGGTGGTAGGGGTACAAATCAAATAAATATATTAAAAATTTGCCAAGCAAAGATTATGGTATGATCATGGCAGGACGTGGGATCATGATGGACATTCTGAGATTTTCCTTCAATGAAAAGTTTTTTGGAAGAAAAAACATTTACAGCTGGCCCTTTAAGGACAAGCAGGAAGAATTCAACGAAAGAGAAAAGGAATTATGGCAGCCAAGAAGAGGCCAAGAGGCAACTCAAGGGTCTCCAACTACAAGGAGCACAACTGATTAAGGACCCCATCTGCCTCAGAAATTCATCCTAGTGTCTGTACTAAGTCACACCTCCAAAGGGGTGCTCCCAACCAATCACTGAGTACAGCAGGGATACCAAAGCAGACTGTTGCTGGAAGTTGCAGGACTCCACTAACAGCTGACTTTGGACTCCCCAATAGCTTTTCTGAATCTTCTTTAGACTGCACAGCAGTCTGGAAACCTTCTGCCTAACCAGCTCTCCCTATCCCCTTCACTAGGGCTCAGACTTGCATGAAGGACTAATGGCACTCCCAGCCTTCTCAGCCCCCTCACCATTGTCTGTTCCACAGGCATTTTCCCCTAATAAACCCTTGCCAATTTAATCATGTGTGTCTGTTTTTCAAAGGACCCAGATTAATACAGCATTCTATACAGAGAGCTCAGCATAAATAAATACCCAGAGGTATGAAAAATCATGATGGGTTCTAAGCACCCCAAGGAGTGGTATGTGCCTGGAGCAAGCTGTGGAAGTGTAGAAGAAGCTGGGCCAAATCAGTGGAGGCCTTGTCCTGATAAGAAACTTCAACTTGATCCTATGAGAAACAGGGAGCCACCAGAAAGTTTTAAGCAAGGAAAGGGCATGTTTTCAAAAAACTGTTCTGCTAGCAGAATGAAGGGTGGACAGGGCAAAGCAGAAATTGGAAGCACCTCTATGTATGCTTCCATCCTGTCTGCTAGCTTGTGAGGTCCTGAAGGACGAAATCATATTTTTTGCTTGTTTTGCTTTAATCTTAGAATAGTGTTTAACACGAAGTCGCTCCTCAAGAGGCCCCACTAAATCTACAAGGTTGGGCCTCACCTCATGGCCCAACATTTTAGTTAAAGCCACTCGAAAGTTTCATGAAGCCTGGTCATTCCTGCTTGGACACTGGAACCCTCTCCAGCCAATCTAGAAAGAGATGGTTATGTGTATGAAGGGTAGAAGAAACTACTCCCAAACTTTGCCTCTTGCCAACTGGTTATTTCATGAACTCCTTTGAAGAGAGGCATCTAATCACATTTGTTGATCCTAACTGTGGGACAAAGGTAGTCATTAGACATTTAGTTTTTGAATGTTTACCAAATCAATGAAATTTAGAGAGCCAGATCAAGCTCAAGGCCCAGAGGTCTAATCCAAAGAACATAAACAAAAATCAGAATCGGCTTCTGAATATGGACTCACTGTCCAATGACGATCTTTGGGAAAATGTAGCCTTATTTTTTTCATCATAAGGTGGCAATAAGACCTACCCTAAAATGATGTACAAAGTAAGATGAAAATTAAATAAGATGATGTGGCCACTGTAATTTGAAAAGAGTAAAATAAATTTTACGAACTGAATTTACGATTGGAGAAAATAGACGAATCAAAGATATCAAAACCTAAATATCACCCTAACACAAAGACATCCTGGACTTCTGAATAAACATGAGAAACATAACTTATTACATTGTGACATCAGCTTGCTAAGAAAGGTCATAATTAACCACAAAGTCTACAATAAAACTCTAAGTTTAACATATTTACTTAAAGACTTCATGGCTAGAAGGAAAGCATACTGATTACCAATTCTGATTTTCAACAATATCAAGGGATGGTGCGGTATTATCCAAAAATTGTCAAGATACAATTTTCATGTGTCAAGCAGCACTTTTGGCTGGAAGAATACTTCTATGAAATCAAATAATCATATGAACCAATTCCCAGAAGGCTATTGATTGGTAGAGTTGGAGCCAACAGCCCTCCCAAGGTCCAAGGCACTGATAGTCTGATGCCCTTTCTCAGACTCATTCTCATCTCCCTGACTTGACTAATGAAACACACAGAAGCTCTTGGGCCCTGCTTGTAAGACCCAAAATAACCTTACTGAAACAACCTGAAATGGTTTGTGTCACTTAGAGAAAACAGTCTCACGTCATAAACTGTCAGATCTACATGGGCTAAGGGACTAAAGTTAGCTAGCAACGGTTTGTTGTCCATGTAAAATAAAAATGGCATCTCCAATCCTCCACGCTGAGATAACCACTTCCAAACCAGTAGGCAAGTCCAGAGCATTCAGGAATACTTTATTTTTTATTTTGATGAGGTCTTGTTATGTTGCCCAGGCTGGTCTTGAACTCCTGGCCTCAGGCAATCCTCCCTCCTGGGCCTCTCAAAGTGCTGGGATTACAGGCAGGAGTCACTGCACCCAGCTCAGCAGCATTTTTTAAAACTTTCCAAATTTGCAAACTGATTTAGTAAATACCTTGTGTTATTTTGACTTGAGAAGGAGTGAAAAGTAGAGAAAATGAATTCCATTTTTATAAAAGAACTTTAGGCAATTTTGTCAAAAGAACTAAACAAACAACTATAGAAATCATTCTAAGTCTCCTTTGCCATCTTCCAAAACCAGATTATTTTCATTTACAAAATACATTTAATGGTAGGAAATCAGTGATGATGGTAATGGACACCACTAAATTGAGCACATTCTATGTGAGACATTTTACATATATTATCTGTATTCCTCATAACTCAATGTAAATGTTCTACATTTCAAATTTTTAAAACATGAGGCTCAGAGAGACAAATGTGCCACAAATCAAGTAAATGGCAAAGCTGAGATACAAATCACGATATCTAAAAGCCCAGATTTTAGATGGCAATGAAAGGTGGGAGGGCTTTTCTCTCCTTCCAAATCTCAATTTCTACCTCACTCTCCCAATTCCTGTCCTTCCCTGCCTTCCTCCGTCTCTCTCACACAAACACAAACACAAACACATGCACGCACATACCCACTCACTTCCAAAGAGAGGCGATACCATACAGTGAGCTAATAACGGTTTTATCCAAAACACCTGCATTTAAATTCGGACCCTGCCATTTACTAGCTCCAAGACTTGGTGGTACAAATTGTTTGATGGACCTCACTTTCCATCAAGTCAGATTAAATAAGATAAACATACACACTGCCTAGTACATACTATTTTTGTTACGTTTCCCCTCACTCACTTTTGATAGCCTAAAAGACCAAACGAAGAGGAAGCAAAAACATGCTACCCGTATTGTATGCTAAGCAAGAGAGTTAGCACTTTCCTTAGGATAGAAAAAATTCTATGACTTATAAAACACACATATGGTTAAGGAATTGCTACCTACTTCATGTCATTTATCCATGATTTTTATCCATAAAATACAAGAGAATAATCTATTATTGCCATGTGGAATTTAGACTAGCAATGCAAGAATAGTTCACCATTCATACATCAAACACAATGCCATTCACAGTATCAGCAGCCTAACAAGGAAAAATCTGTATGACTAGTTCTATAGGTGCAGAAAAAGTGCAACATTCATTCAGCAGCCCTTCATTATTTAAAAAACAACAACAACTCAGCTAACTAGAAATCAAAAGAAACTTCCTCAGCCTGATAAAGAGCATCTATGAAGAAAAAAAAAAAGATAAAGAGCATCTATGAAAAAAAAAGATAAAGCACATCTATGAAAAACTTACAGCTAACTCATACTTAATAATAAAACACAAAATGATTTCCCCCTAAGATCAGGAAGAAGGCAAGGAATCCACTCTTAACACTCCTACTCAACATCATGTTAGACAGAACTCCTAGCTAATGCAATAAGGTACAGAAAAAAAATACAGATACTTATAGATGGAAGAGGAAAAATAATACTGCCTTTATTCACAGAAAATGTAATTATCTAACCAGAAAATATAAAAGAATATATAAGAAACTACTAGATATAATTAGTGACTGGCAAAGTTTAAGAATGTAAGATCAATATATAAAAGTTATTTTTCCTTGCCTTGCTATAAAAAAAAAAATCAACTGTATTTTTATACACAACAGTGAAGAACAGGAAAATGAAATTTTTAAAAGCACCAGTTGTGGCCAGGCGCGGTGGCTTATGCCTGTAATCCTAGCACTTTGGGAGGCCAAGGTGGGCGGATCACGAGGTCAAGAGATTGAGGCCATGCTCGCCAACATGGTGAAACCCCGTCTGTACTAAAAATACAAAAATTAGCTGGGCGTGGTGGAGCACGCCTGTAGTCCCAGCTACTCGGGAGGCTGAGGCAGGATAATTGCTTGACTGCTTGAACCCGGGAGGTGGAGGTTGCAGTGAGCTGAGATTTTCCAGCCTGGCAACAGAGCAAGACTCCATCTCAAAAAAAAAAAAAAAAAAAAAGCACCAGTTACAACAGCACCAAGAAACATGTGATACTGAGGGATCAATCTAACAAAGTATTATAAGATATGTACGTTGAAAAGTATCAAAAACACTGATGAGAGAAATCAAAGACTTCCTTTCAGAGATACACTGTGTTCATGGATCAGAAGACTCAATATCATCAGTATTGCAATTCTCCTCCAAATTATCTACAGATTTTAATTCACAGCAAATAAAATTCCAAGTTTCTTTTTCAAACATTTATAAGGTAACTCTAAAATTATATGGAAAAAACAATTTAGGATAACCTAAACAATTTTGTAAAACAAAAAAACTTGGAGTACTCATACCAATTGATTTCAAGACTTACAATAAAGCTATAATATTCTAGACAGCGTAGGCAAAAGGGTAACATAGATCAATGAAACAAAATAAAAATTCCAGAAACTGATCCACACATATATGGTCAATTAATTTTTGACAAGGATGCCAAGCTAATTCAATAGACAAAGTATAGTTTTTTTCGTCTTATCAACAAATGATGCTGGAACAATTAGATATATCTATATTCAAAAAATGAATCTCAACCTGTATCTTGCACTATACATAAAAGTCAACTGGAAATGCATTATAGACTGAAATGTAAACCCTAAAGCTATAAAATTTCTAGAAAAAATATAAGCAAATCTTCATGATCCTGAGTTGGGCAATTGTTTCTTAGATAGGACAGAAAAACCATTAACCATAAAAGAAAATATTGAGGCCAGGCACAGTGGCTCACGCTTGTAATCTCAACCCTCTGGGAGGCCAAGGTGGGAGGATCTCTTCAGGAATTTGAGACCAGCCAGGGCAACATAGTAAAACCCTGTTTCTACAAAAAAAAAAAAAAAAAAAAAAAAAAACACAAAAAATTAGCTGTGCATGATGGTGCACCCCTATAGTACCAGCTACTCGGGAGGCTGAGGTAGGAGGATTGCTTGAGTTCAGGAGGCCAGCAGTGAGCCATGATTGAACCAGTGCTCTCCAGCCTGGGTGACAGAGCAAGACCCTGTCTGAAAAAAAAAGAAAAGACAAGACTGAAAAATGGAACTTCAATCAAAACTTAAAACTACTGCTCTTGGGCTGGTGGTGGTGGCTCACACCTGTAATCCCAGCACTTTGGGAGGCCAAGGTGGGTGGATTTGCCTGAGCTCAGGAGTTCGCGACCAGCCTGGGCAACAAGGTAAAAACCCTATCTCTACTAAAATACAAAAAATTAGCCAGGCGTGGTAGCGTGCACCTGTAGTCCCAGCTACTCCGAAGGCTGAGGTAGGAGAATTGCTTGAACCCAGGAGGCAAGCAAGATCACACCACTGCACTCCAGCCTAGGCAACAGAGCAAGACTCCATCTCAAAAAAAAAAAAAAAAAATCAAAAAACAAAAAACCACAAAACTACTGCTCTTTGAAACACACTTTAAAAAGTAAAAAGACAAGCCATAGACTGGGAAAAACATTTGCAAAACACATATCTGATAAAGGACCAGTAGCCAGAATATATAAAGAACACTCAAAGCTGTATAAATTTTTTTTTTTTTTTTTTTTTTAATACAGTATCACTCTGTCGCCCAGGCTGGAGTGCAACAGTGTGATCTCAGCTCATTGCAACCTCTGCCTCCCGGGTTCAGGTGATTCTCCTGCCTCAGCCTCCCGAGTAGCTGGGATTACAGGCGCCCGCCACAACGCCCAGCTAATTTTTGTATTTTTGTAGAGACGGGGTTTCACCATGTTGGCCAGGCTGCTCTCGAACTCCTGACCTCAAGTGATCTGCCCACCTTGGCCTCCCAAAGTGCTGAGATTACAGGCGTGAGCCACTGCGCCCAGCCCAAAGCTGTATGATTTTTAAAAACCCTGCCAAATCAAAAAAATGTTAAGACACTTGCTCAAAATCATTAGTCATTAGGAAAAATGCAGAATAAAATTACAATGAGATATTACTATTCACCTACCAGAATGGCTAAAGTTTTAAAAGACAGACAATAACAACATTGGTGAGGATATGGAGCAAATGCAACCTTATATGTTGCTGTTAGGAAACAAAAATGGTATAGTAACTTTGAAAAATAGTTGGGCAGCTTAAGATATAAAGTTAAATACATAGTTTTCATACTACCCAGCCATGTCACTTCTATATATTTACCAAAAACAAGATATACATCTACACAGAAACCTGAACACAATTTTTTTTTTTTTTTTTTTTTTTGGAGACAGGGTCTTACTCTGTTGCCCAGGCTGGAGTGCAGTGGCACAATCTCAGCACACTGCAACCTCCGCCTCTCGGGTTCAAGCGATTCTCATGCCTCCGCCTCCGAGTAGCTGGGACTCCAGGCACGCACCGCCACACACAGCTAATTTTTATATTTTTAGTAGAGACGGGGTTTCACCATTTTGGCCAGGCTGGTCTCGAATTCCTGACCTCAAGTAACTCGCTCACCTTGGCCTCCCAAAGTGCTAGGATTACAGATGTGAGCCACCATGCCCAGCCTGAACACAAATATTTACAGCACCTTTATTCATAACCACCAAAAAGTGAAAATAGTCCAAATGTCCATCAGCTACTGGTGAATGAATACACAAATTATAGTGTTATCTCTTCAGTGGAATTCTACTCAGCAATGAAAGGCAGCAAACTGGATAAATGCAAGGACATAGATGACTCTCAAAAGCATTACGCCAAGTAAAACAAGCCAGACTCAAAGGCTATATATTTTGATCCCATTTATATGGAATTCTAGAAATGACAACTGTAAGGGACAGAAATCAGATTGGTTGCCAGGGGTTGGCAGTTTAGGGAGGGGACTGACTACAAAGGAGCATGAGGGAACTTTTTAGGTGACAGAAAATTTGATTATTTTGATTTCAGTGGTGATTACAATTTATATAATTTTGTCAAAATTCATCAATTTTTACATACCTAAAAAGGGCAAATTTTACTGTATGTAAATTATACCTCAATAATTCTCAAGAAAAAAGTTGCATTAAAAAAGTAACAACCTCGAAAGAGCCAACTATTTTAGGCAGAGATCTACAACTAATTTGAACTGAAAAGGCTGATTTCTGACTATAAATTTAAGATCATGATTAAAGCACAGGAAGATATGCAGGGCAGATAAAGTTCATGAAAGTTGTGTATGTGTCTTTCACTGTTAATTGATATAATTGTGTAAAAAGGAACTCTGGTAAGAAGGTAAGAAAGGCATAATTAAGAACCAAAATACTCCATTTGGTATTTATTCAAAACAGGCTGACAACAGAATAAATGGCCATAATTGTCCTTACAAATTGCTTTAGTTTGTAGATGACTCATTCAAAGAACTGTCTAAGGAGATGGCAACTTTATTCAAGTACTAATTCTCCTCACTTCACAACCACTCTGATTTAGAAGAGAAGGGGTGAAATATTTTTATTCTATGCAATTTCTACCTCTTGATCGAGTTCTGAAAAGACATAGTAGAAGCTTATCTTGGCAGCAGAGACAACAGGGTGGGAGAAAATCAAGAGTTTTCTAAAACCCCTAAAGGGCTTTTCTCTCTGTTTTGGCAGGCAGGTAGTTTATCCAGTAGTGGATAAGCCAGTGTGCATGGTTCTGGCTTTGCAAGGAGCTATGGTCAAAACAGTGTGGTTTTGTGTGGTGGCTCATACCTGTAATCCCAACACTTTGGGAGGCCGAGGCAGGAGGATTCCTTGAAGCCAGGAGTTTGAGACCAGCCTAGGTAACAAAACAAGACCTCATCTCTACAAAAAAATTTTTTAAAAAGCCAGGCATGGTGGAACATGCCTGTGGTTCCAGCTACTTGGGAGGCTGAAGTGGAAGGATCGCTTGAGCCTAAAAGTTCAAAGCTTCAGTGAGCTATGAAAATGCCACTGTACTTCAGCCTGGGTGACAGTGTCAGACCCCATCTCTAAATGAAACAAAACAGTGATAGGATTCATTTAAGTACCATTATCAGAGCCCCAAGGAAGAACTAAACTGAAAAACAGACTACAGAAACTTGTATTTATTCACTCACTCCTTCATCTATTCATCCAACAATTATTTATGGACTGCCCACTCTGGGCCAGGCTCTGTGTTAAACTGAAGACATAAAGATAATCTGGACTGAAGTAGTTTACAATCTTCTGGTGGGCAGGAGTGGGGGGTGTATAAAGTGCAATAGCATCCAACAGGCTGGAGTACACCTTAACAGAAAAGGAAAATCAGACTTGTGATTTTTCCCCATATACCATTTTCTATCAAGTTCTCAGTGCCCCAGAGTTCACCAGGAAATCAAAAATGGCAACCACTCCAGGCAGTGGGAACAGCACATGCAACAGAAGTACAAGTAAGCACAGTGTAGCCAGGAAACTTCATGAAGTTCTAGGGTACTGAGAACCTGATGGAAAATAGCATGTAATAAAACTGGACAGGTAGGCATGAATCAGAAAGGTTGAAGGCTTCGTGAGTTATGCCAAGGAGTTAGATATCCTTGTGGGGTATGGGGTAAACAATGGGCAGCCTATGAACAGGGGAGGAACAAATCAAGATTTGCATAAAGAAAGATGATTCCAGAAGCAAGTCAGAGAATGGCAAAAAAAAAAAAAAAAAAAAAGGAAGATGAGGAGTTTCCTGTATTTTAGCTGAAAAGCTGGTGGTGGACTAGAAAGTTGGTGTTAACTAATGGGTACTAGTTTAATACCTGAGTGACGAAATAATCTGTACAGCAAGCCCCCATAAGTTTAACTATATAACAAATCTACACATGTACCCCAAACTTAAAAGTTAAATTAAAAAGAGAAAGTTGGTGTTAACTGGAATGGCAGAAAGCCCTCCATGAACCACCCTTCAGTCATGCAGAGCAAATGACCCATTCTCCTGCCCAATGTATATCTCTAGCTAGCCATCATGATTGCTTATTCTCTACCCTAACTGGACTAGCAGCTTCCTAGAAACTGGAATGCTCTCTCTCACTCACACACACATGCATGCACACATACTCATATCCCCATTGCCTAGCTAAAGGTAGATGTTTAGTAACTGTGCAGACATTAAGGAATGAGTGAATAAATAAATGAATGCATTGATGGTTTTGGCACAAGAAACCAATAGAGAGGTACTGCAAAATGCGATTGATGGGTTATCTTGGGAGTTACAACAAGCTATCCGTCTGATGGAAAGTTGAAGTATAAGCTTCTGAGAGTCTTTTTCAATACGAAGATTTCATGATTCTAGTTCTCCCTTGTCCCTAATTAATTTTTTTAAGACAGGGTCTCACTCTGTTGCCCAGGCTGGAGTGCAGTGGTGTGGTCTCATCACACTGCAACCTCCACCTCCCAGCTTCAAGCAATTCTCATGCCTCAGCCTCTCAAGTCTCTGAGATTACAGGTGCACACCACCACACTTGGCTAATTTTTCTATTTTTAGTAGAGATGGGACTTCACCTTGTTGGCCAGGCTGGTCTCCAATTCCTGACCTCATGTGATCTGCCCGTGTCGGCCTCCCAAGTGCTGGGATTACAGGCGTGAGCTACTGCACCCGGCCTAGTAATAGATTTTTAAAATAAAGGTTCCAGAGAAAGAAAACTACTGATTTTCATAATTAAGCTACTGAAGGCAGACAGCATGGCAGATCAAAAAGGACAGAATGTCAGGTGCTTGGAGGTGGACCCAGAAGCAAGGCCTAGGAGGAAATCCAAGTGACAAGAGCACATTACTAGAACAGACAGTGCAGCAACAACCAAAGGTCCAGGCAGGTGAGCAGTGAGCATCAGGATACTCAGCAAGGTAAAAGCTGACAGAATATAACATCAGGGAAATCTGGTAAAAAGGCAATTAGTGGGTGAGCATCAATAACATCAGGATTGGGCAGCAAAGACCCAACCGCAGGTATGGGTCTAGGCAGAGCTTAAGTTCCCCAGAAGCTTAGCTAAAAGAAAACATGTTCCTACATTTGGAGGAATTGGGCTGCCAACCATTGTACCCATAAAAGGACTTCACAGGGGATAAACAGAATAAGGACCAGTTTCTGGCCCAGAAATACAAGGGCTAGTCTTAATCACAACGAGCCAGACAACAGCAGGCTTACAAAAACATGACCACACAAAGTCAGAATGATACTAGCAAACATGCTGAACTGCTGAGCTAGCAGTCTGAGGTTCCCAAAATTCTCTCTAACTCAAGACAGGCTGAAACTCAAAGCCTCATTCAGGGCTGACCTGCCCCAGCTCTGTCCATTGGAAAGCCATGTAGACATAGAAGCCAACAGGCCCACACAGTCCCCCCAACATCAGAGAGTATGAGGCACACCTCTAAGTTCAAAAGAGGTGCTCAAAAATACCAGTGAAAGAGAATGAGAGTCTGTCACACAGAAAGAAAGGAGAAGAGGAATATGGAATCCAGTATACAGAGATCTTGTCTCTGTACATTTACTCCACTCACAACTACTTTTAGGAATGTTTGTCGCCCAGGCTGGAGTGCAAGTGGGGCAATCTCGGCTCACTGCAACCTCCGCCTCCCAGGCTCAAGCGATTCTCGTGTCTCAGCCTCTCGAGTAGCTGGGACTACAGAAGCATGCCACTAAGCCTGGCTAATTTTGGGGGTTTTTTTGTTTGTTTGTTTGTTTGTTTTTTACTAGAGACAGGGTTTCACCATGTTGGGCAGGCTGGTCTCGAACTCCTGACCTCAAGTGATCCGCCTGCCTCAGCCTCCCAAAGTGCTGGGATTACAGGCATAAGCCACCGGGCCTAGCCAAAAATGCATATATTAAAAAGCTCTATGGCCCATAGGTATTACCTAGAAATCTATTCATGTTCACATTTCATATAATTTATTCATTCTCATATTTGTAGTCATATCTAGAAAAAAGAATTTGATACCAGGTTAAGATCATGTCCCCAACTATATATGAAACGTTTTGTGGGAAAATCAGATTCCTCTTACATTTTTATCTAATGCACCTTATCATGAGCATAACAGGTAACTGGGAAGACAGTCAATATTGCTACTCTTATTTCCCATTCTGAACCACAGATTTAGACGGTCTTAAGGGGTTTAAACAATGCTCTGGCCTTTTTACTCTCACTGTACAGATGAAAATCTGAGGACCACTGAGAAAGTTACATAACAAACTACAAGAAAAATTGCACAACAAACTAGTGGCAGAGCCAGCAAAGAAACCCAGATGCCTGTGTTCCTTCCATGTTTGCAGTATCATCAAATCTGGTAGAGATGCCTGTCATTAGGAAGTTAAATCCAGTAAAATGTATTTACTCATAATTCTTAACTCTTCCCAATGAGCTCATATATATAGCCCAACAGAAAATCTGCTCTTTCCATTCACACAGACCATCGATCCTTGATACGACAGAATGGAAATCCACTAAAGCTTACACAATTTAGATTCTCTAACTCCAAAGCAAAAGAAGGCCTCAAGCAACATCATTTGATTATGAGATTTTGCTGCTGGGAAGAATTAATCAAATTCATCCTAGAGGCTCATCTGCTGCATGACATACTCATTCCTTGATACTGAAACTCCCTAACAAATTTCAACACAAGATGTGATGGTGACTTCTTTTCCTAGTACTTTCTGATCTTCATCTGTTACCTTGACTAGCATTTGAAGGAATGAAAATAAGGAGGTTGCTTTATCCCTAGTATCACACAATCTTTTGTAATTATATTAAAGCTGGGAAGATAGAAAGGGTCTCATTTAAGGACATACTTTTCACTACTTATGAATATGAAATAAGTGAAGAAGACAAATACCGCATGTTCTCATTCATATGTGAGAGCTACCAAAATGGATCTCATGAAGATAGAGAGTAGCCTGGTAGTTATCAGAGGAAGAGTTGGGGGGAAGGGAGAATGAAGAGAGGTTGATTAATGGGTACAAATATACACTTAGAAGAATAAGACATAGTGTTTGATAGATCAGTAGAGTGACTATAGTTAACAGTAATCTACTGTAAATTTCAAAATACCTAGAAAAGAAGATGCCAAATGTTTCCAGCAAAAAAAAAAGAGATAAATGTTTAAGGTGATGGATATCCCAATTACTGATTTGATCATTACACATTTTATGAATGTATCAAAATATTACAGGTATCCCAAAATATGTACATCTATTATGTATCAATAAAAAATAATAAAAAACTAAAATTACTGAAGAGGTGAGAAAGTCTAATAACTGGTAAATCATAAATAATTGAGTTGGTATGACATCGAAGAATGTAATTTTAATTATTTAATGTTATTCATGTGTAATCAAACAAAAAATTTTGTTGAAAATCCCAGTATATTTAGAAGAGCTAAACAAATAAACACTGCACACCAGAAACTAGAACTTGACCAACTTTTTGTTACCTATAAAGTATAAGCTGTTGCTTAAATATGTTTTATTTCTCTAATTAGTAAAACTGGGCCTTTAAGGAAAAAAACTTTAAAATTTACCTAAAACTGGCCGGGCATGGTAGCTCAAGCCAGTAATCCCAGCACTTTGGGAGGCCAAGGTGGGTGGATCACCTGAGGTCAGGAGTTCGAGACCAGCCTGGCCAACATAGCAAAACCCCATCTCTACTAAAAATACAAAATTAGCCGGGTGTGGCGGCGCACACCTGTAATCCCAGCTACTCAGGAGACTGAGGCAGGATAATCACTTGAACCCAGGAGGCAGAGGTTGCAATGAGCCAAGATCATGCCATTGTACTCCAGCCTGCACAAAAAGGGCAAAACTCCATCTCAAAAAATTTTAAAAGTGAGTAGTAGATTCTTCCACGTGGTAAATGGATATAAGAGATACTGGAAAGTGACAGTGAGGAAAATAATGTAAACCTAAATATCCTTTAGCTTACTTTTTTGGCATTTCGCTCAAATTCAGGGAGTTCCCCTAGACCTCATTAGGCAGAACTTAGATTAATAAATTTGTTCAGCAAAAAATTCCTATTTTTAGAATAGGTTTTTTTTATTTTTTTGAGACAGAGTCTTGCTCTGTCACTCAGGCTGGAGTGCAGTGGCATGATCTCAGTCACTGCAGCCTCCACCTTTTGGGTTCAAGCGATTCTACTGTCTTAGCCTCCCGAGTAGCTGGGATTACAGGTGCGCACCACCACAGCCAGCTAATTTTGTATTTTTTGTAGAGACAGGGTTTTGCCATGTTGGTCAGGCTGGTCTTAAACTCCTGACCTCAAGTGATCCACCTGCCTCAGCCTCCCAAAGTGCTGGGATTACAGGTGTGAGCCATTGCGCCTGGCCTAGAATAGCTTATTTTTGTCTATTTGCCTTTTATAGTAGATGCGCCTAAACAAAGTGAGATATTTTCATACATTCACGTGTAATGATCAAATCAGAGTAACTGGGATATCCATCACCTTATTATAGGCATGCACCACCATACCCAGCTAATTTTTGTCTATTTGGCTTTTATAGTAGACGCATCTAAACACAGCGAGATGTATTTTTCTAGTGATAAGTCAAACTAGAATCCAAAACTACTAATAATATACTAAAGGTCACCTTAAACATTTATATCTCTTTTTTTTGCTGGAAACATTTAGTAGAGACAGGGTTTTGCCATGTTTGAACTCCTGGCCTCAAGCTGTCCGCCCGCCTCGGCTTCCCAAAGTGCTGGGATTACAGGTTGATTAATGGGTACAAACATACACTTAGAAGAAATAAGACCTAGTGTTTGATAGATCAGTAGAGTGACTATAGTTAACAATAATCTACTGTATATTTCATTCTGCTGAATGAATAAAATGAACCATCCTCCTCTCCAGAATGAGAGACAGAAAAATCAATACAAATCATTTTTAAAAAGATAACTGTACAGTGTATAAACCTAAGAAACACTACTTCAGACAGGTGACCAAGTTAACATCATCAGTGATAAGCCTGTTGACACTATGTCCCGTGGATATATGATGAGAATGGCCCTTCACCTCCCTGGTCTTCCTCCCCAAAATCCACAACTCACATCTAATCATGAGAAAAACATCAGACAAATCCCAATTGAAGGACATTCTACAAAACACCTGACCAGTATTCCTCGAAACTGTCAGTTACCAAAAACAAGGAAAGTCTGAGAAACTGTCACAGCCAAGAAGAGTCCAAATAAATATGATGACTAAATATGATGTGGTGTCCTAGATGGGATCCTGAAAAAGCAAAAGGACATTTGAGAAAAACTAAGGAAATCTGAATAAAGTATGAACTTCAGTTAATTATATACATATATACACACACACACACACACACACACACACACACACACATTTTTTTCCGTTTCTTGAGACAGTCTCTCTCTCTCTCTCTCTGCCCAGGCTGGAGTGCAGTGGCGCAATCTCGGCTCACTGCGACCCCAGACTCCTGGGTTCAGCGATTCTCAAGTCTCAGCCTCCTGGGTAGTCCCAGCTAGAACTACAAGCGTGCCACCACATCTGGCTAATTTTTTTGTAATTTTAGTAGAGATGGGGTTTCACCATGTTGGCCAGGCTGTTCTCAAACTCCTGACCTCAAGGCCCAGTCAGCCTCCCAATAATAATAATATATTAATATTGGCTTATTAATTATGGCAAATGTACCATTCTAATGTAAGATGTTAATAATAAGGGAAACTGAACCAGGTGTGGTGGTTCACGCCTGAAATCCCAGCACTTTGGGAGGCCGAGGTGGGCAGATGGCTTGAGCTCAGGAGTTCGAGACCAGCCTGGGCAAAATGGTGACATCACGTCTCTCCTAAAGTACAAAAATTAGCTGGGCATGGTGGTGCATGCCTGTGGTCCCAGCTACTCGGGAGGCTGAGGTGGGAGAACTGCTTGAAACGGGAGGCCGAGGTAGCAGTAAGCCGAGATTGGGCCACTGCACTCCAGCCTGAGAGAGAGTGAGTCCCTGTCTCAAAATAATAAGGGAAACTGGGTATGGGGCATATACAGGTATCCCAAAATATGTACGTCTATTATGTATCAATAAAAAATAAAATATTGTTCACTACTTTTTCTAGTAGAAAAAGAACTCAAACTAGAATCCAAAACTACTAACAATATACTAAAGGTCAACTTCAGTGAAAAGTGAATTGGGCCAAGCACAGAGGCTCACACCTGTAATCCCAGCACTTTGGGAAGCCAAGGCGGGCGGACAGCTTGAGGCCAGGAGTTCAAACATGGCAAAACCCTGTCTCTACTAAAAATACAAAATTAGCTGGGTATGGTGGCACACGCCTATAATCCCAGCTACTCAGGAAGCTGAGGCATGAGAATCACTTGAACCTGGGAGGAGGAGGTTGCAGTGAGCCAAGATGGTGCCACTGCATTCCAGCCTGGGCAACAGAGTAAGACTCTGTCTCAAAAAAAAAAAGAAAGAAAAAGTGAATTGTTTACTTTCTGTGCACCTTTCCTACTGGGACAGTCTTTCTGAGGAGTGCTTTAAGTGCATGTTAGAAGCCAGGGACATGTAGCCAGGCGTGGTGGCACGTGACTGTAGTCCCAGCTACTCAGGAGGCTGAGGTGGGAGGATCTCTTGAACGGGGAAGTCGAGGCTGCAGTGAGCTATGATCATGCCACTGCACTCCAGCCTGGGCAACAGAGCAAAACCCTGTCTCAAAAAAAAAAAAAAAAAAAGCAGCAGCAGTCAGGGACATGAATTAGGACTGGGATGGGTAGAGAGTGAGTGGGGCTGCTGGAGACAATGTTCCCATGGCACTGACCCTGGTTAACAGTCTTTGAGCAAGTACTATCACTTGCTGTAACTCCTTCTTCCTCATCCTTTGCTCCTTTTGAATCTGATGATTTCTAGGAATGAACCTTCTTTATAACACATGCTGTATATTATTTGGTTTGAAGCAGGCTTGAATTTATGTCAATAAGGCAATGTTCTTTTTCAAAGCTCTCGGTTAGTTCTTAAGATATCAGAACCTGCAAAACGTGTAGGGCTGTTATTATCCCTTCAGATCGATAGCTCAGTCACTACTATGAGGTATTAAGAAAGGAATTAGGAAGACAAGCAAATCTTTAGGGCTGCATCTATTCTGGCAAAAGCAGCACAGTAGTGAAACACAAACATATTTTAATAAAAATCATTTTAGCAAGTGAGTTCTTACAAAGCAAAGAAATCCTGGGCTACTCTACCCAAATACTTTAAAGGTTTAGGTTTTAGCTATGAGGCAATCAGATTCCAGGAGCTACAGGCAAACAGAGAAGGCTTGGAGGCTGGGGGATAAGTACACGTGGGAATGAGTAGATGTGGGCAACAGGTGGACACAGGAGCATTTACACAAATATGTTAGGTTCCAACTAAGTGCTCCAGAATATTCACTAAAATATTCATTTTAATGTCAAATCCCTTCACAATTTAAATCAACATTTGAAACATGTCAACTGCATACACCTGTCTCCTAATAAAGTAAAACTTAAAAGGAAATACTGAAAAACAACGGAGAAGGTCTCACTCAGCAAGAAATGATATTGTTTATAATCTCCTACTTAAATAACAACTCTTCTGCTACTCTTAGTGACTTGTTTCCATAGAGTACAGTATGGAAAGAGAAAAAATAGTAATTTAACAATGGAGGAACCTGGCAATCACTACTTTAGACAGCTGAGTTATAGCAACACCAACAGTGGTAAGTCATGCTGATAACATTTACCTTTGATATGACATGAAATGGCACTTCATCTCTCATCTTCCAAAACTCAGTAACACCAGACTAATCATGAGGAAAACATCAGACAAATCCCAACTGAGGGACATTCTACAAAATACCTGACCAGTATCCCTCAAAATTGTCAACATCACCAAAATGAAGGAAAGTCTGAGAAACTGTCACAGCCAAGAAGAGCCTGAGGAGACATGATGACTAAATATAATGTGGAGCCGAACGCAGAGGCTCAAGCTTATAATCCCAGCACTTTGGGAGGCCGAGGCAGGGGGATCACTTGAGATCAGGAGTTCAAAACCAGCCTAGCCAACATGGTGAAACCCTGTCTCTACTAAAAATACAAAAAAATTAGCCAGGCATGGTGGGGGGAACCCCCAGCTACTCGGGAGGCTGAGGCAGGAGAACTGCTTGAACCTGAGGGGCAGAGGTTGCAGTGAGCTGAGATCCCATCACTGCACTCCAGCCTGGGTGACAGAGCAAGACTCCGTCTCAAAAAAAACAAAAAAAAAATTTTAATGTGGCGTTTTGGAAGGGACCCCGGAACAGGAAAATGACATTAAAGAAAAACCGAGAAAATCTAAATAAAGTATAAACTTTAGTTTAAAATAATGTATCAGTGTTGATTCATTACACATTACCAGTGCAAGATGTTAACAATAGGGAAAATGGGTGCAGGATATATGGAAACTACACGATCTTTATAACTTCTCCGTAAATTTAAAATGATTCTAAAATAAAAATTTTTTTAAACATTTAAAAATATTTCTTGGTTATCTCAAGAAAGAATCCCCATTCAAACTCTGCTTCTAACCACATATCAGAAAGAGAATCAATGAGCCCTGGACACCTGTTGTACAAGAAAGAAACCTGCAATTAATTTCCTATGGAGCATCTAATAGTCATCAGATGGAAGTGGTTTTGTCAAAATAGTGTCTTTGAGTCAAACATGAAGCAAATTAAGAGCCAGTGGCAAAACTGGGGATGTGCGACCTATTTTAACAATGTGGTCAATCCATCAGCAATAACAACTTGATTGTGTAGCACAACCCTGGAGCCTGAACAGCCAAGAATATGCACATTCAAAAATTGCTAATGCTGGCCGGGCGCGGTGGCTCATGCCTGTAATCCCAGCACTTTGGGAGGCCAAGGCAGGTGGATCACGAGGTCAAGAGATCGAGACCATCCTGGCCAACATGGTGAAACCCCGTCTCTACTAAAAATACAAAAATTAGCTGGGTGTGGTGGCATGCGCCTGTAGTCCCAGCTACTTGGGAGGCTGAGGCAGGAGAATCACTTGAACCCGGGAGGTGGAGGTTACAGTGAGCTATGATCTTGCCACTGCACTCCAGCCTGGCAACAGTGAGACTGTCTCAAAAAAAAAAAAAAAAAATTGCTAATGCTTCACAAAGTTTTAGATACAAAATCAGAAACTACAATCTAAGCTTTAGGGAGAAAAAAAAAGTTTTGTCCTTTTACAACAAACATTTTTGAAAAAAATTAAAACCCTCCAACAGTTACTATAGAATCCTGGACTTATATGGCAGTATATAAAAGTCAGAATTCAGGAGGTAGAAGTTGGAGAACCCTTATTTTTTAAAGTTCAGGTTTGAGTAGACTTGTTTACAGTTCAGTTGCTCAAGTACAGCTTGTTTACATTCCGGTTGACATCTGAAGACATCAACTGATAAAATGGGGAGGGGGCAAAAAGCAGTTCATTACCCAGTGTTGATAAGAAACAATGCACTTAATTTTGTAAATAGGCAAGGAGGTGTAAACTGGACTTTATATTTTACTTACCAAGTGTTATGAATGTTTGGGTTCCCCCTCCAACCCCAAGTTCTTAATACTGAAATCCTAACCTTCAATATGGTATTACGAGGTAGAGCCTTTGAGAGGTGATTAGATCATGGCAGTGACGCCTGGAGGAGTTAGTGCCCTTAAAAGAAGCCAGACAGTTCCAAAGTGAATGGACACCATTCTGTTTGGAAGGCTGCTACTTAGATCAAAGAAGGTAAAAACAGATCCACTCAGTGGGCTGAATTACATGCAGTTTTTCTAACAGTGATGAAAGAAATGAACAGTGGTGCAAACCCCTGTGTTTGGGTTTTTACTGACTCATGGGCAGTGACCAATGGCCTAGCCATACACTCAGACAAGAGGGCCATGGACGCCTGGACTATTGAAAGAATGCCCAAATGAAGCATGGCCCTGTGGAGACATGAGGGGGCATTAAAGGAGAGTTAAGTCAGTGCCCATCAGAACTCCCTTCCAGGTTCGGAAGTTGACTGGAATCAACAAGGAGATATCCCTGTGTGCTCCCTTGAGGTGGCCACCTGGGCCCATGAAATGAGTGGATATGGGGGTACTGTAGCACTACAGAGATGGGCTGAATCTAGACATGTTCCTTTTGCACCCTCTCAAGCACAAAATGCCAGAAAGAACTGTTCTGTTTCTCAGCAAAAGAGACAGAGATTGCTGATGGCTGCAGGGCAGATTCTCTGGTGGGAAGGCCCTGAACATAGCTGGCAACTGAGACTAATGCCGGTAGCCCTGTGGGGAGGCTAAAAATGGGACCTGACAGGAATAAACACTGACTCTGGAGTGGGCTTTGCTTATCTAATGGAAGATGAAAATGCTCAGAGTACCATAAAAAAATATAGAAGATATTGTATGGATTTGGATGGCTGGCCATCATCTTTTCAGACCAAGGAACACACTGTACAGCCCACAAAGTCCAACAATGGGTAGAGAGATATTCTCCTTAGAGTAACAGTTTGACAGAGAAGTAGAATGGGCAACTGAAACCTTGGTTGTCTAAAACAGGGAGATAAAAGCATGAAGGGCTGGCTTACACACCTTCATGAGTGTGTGCTCACACCTCAACACGAGTGGGACTAGAGTGTCCCTGCTAGATTTTTTTTTTCCTCTGTTTTTCTGGTTTATCTGGGGAAGAGGGGGTGGGGAAGATGCTGGTATGAAAGAAAATTAAATCTTGGAACCCCAAAATCACTAAGCTAAAGGGCAAAGTCAAACTGGGGACTGCTTAGGGCAAACCTGCCTCCCATTCTATTCAAAGTCATCCCTCTGCTCACTGAGATGAATGTGTATCTGATTACTTCCTTTGGAAAGGATAATCAGGAACTCAAAAGAATGCCATCTTTTGTCTCTTATCTACCTATGACCTGAAAGGCCCCTCCCAGCTTCAAGTCGTCCCGCCTTTCCCAACTAAACCAAGGTACATATTGATTGATGTCTCAGGTCTCCCTAAAATGTGTAAAACCAAGCTATACCCTGACCACCTTGCACACATATCGTCAGGACCTCCTGAGGCTGTCACAGACCATCCTTAACTTTGGCAAAATAAACTTCCTAAATTAACTGGACCTATCTCAGGTATCTGGGGTTCACACTGATATGACTATGTAGTTCCTGCCAAGGGAGGACTACACTAACATAACGACTATAGTTTGTTCTTTCTTCCTCAAATCACCTCAGGAAAAAAATATTAATTTTTTCTCCCCTACCTGATGCAGTGGCCCTAGGACCAGGGCTGCAAGTACAAGTGTTAGAACAGCAGGGATGATTTCTAAGCAAAAAACAAACTATGTTTTTAAACCTTACATCAAAATTCCTAAGGTCATGATGGATTGTGCCTTCAATCCATCTAGCAAAATTGGGGCTAACGGTGATTGCAGCTATATTGCCTGGTGGTAAAAATAGCTCAATAGTTCTGCACCTTTGTAACCTTACGCTGTCTGAGTAGACTGAGGAGGAGGTACTTGCCAGACTTGTACTGCTGCCTGCTATCTAGACCAGCACAGTGGCAATTCTAATGTCTCTTCCAATGTTGAAAAAGTTAGGGTACTAATGGAGAGAAGGAGAAATACTAGCTGAAATTAAAGAAATGAATGGGATATTGAGGAAAATTAAATATTATGTTACCAACTCAAGAGTCTCCGAGCAAGAGATAACATTGTCTATAAGCTCAATAATCCCAGATGCCTGAAAGGGTAAAGCTATATATATTTACCAAGACAACCCCTGCTTTTGGAAGCTGACAAGATTGAGAGGAAACCCACAAACAGGAGTGGCCTCATCTTGGAAGACATTCATATACTATGATGGACTGAACTAATTATTAATGATTGTGCATAGTATATACTTTTACGTGAAAAATCCATAGTCAAAAACCAGGGGGTGGCCTGTGGTATTATGGTATATATTGGTTTTCATCCACGGTTCCTGGCTCATAACTTCCATAGCCCTTGTTACAGCATTTTGTTATAATGTTGGGTGTGTTAGGACTCAGGGGGCAGGCCTCTGACCTTTTCCTGCCCTCCTTTCTTATTGTAGGTCTTAAGAGCCTTCCATGCAAGGGTCCCACCCTATACCCTGGGGGAAGGAATGCTGATGTCTTGAAGCTTCCATAAAAACCCAAGGGGTCAGGGTTCAGTGAGTTTCCTGATAGCTGACATGTGGAGGTTCCTGGAGGGTGGCACCCCCAGGACGGGCCTGGAAGCTCTGAGCTTCTTCCCCCATACCTCACCCTACGCGTCTCTTCATCTGTATCCTCTGTAGTACCCTTTATAATAAACCGGTAAGCATTAAAAAAAAAAAAATTAACTATAAAAAAAATTTTTTTTAAGGCCAAAGAGTTTGCTATCCCTCTCTCTGATTTCAACCAGAAGACAGCATCTGCAAACCAAGAAGAGTGCCCTCACCAGACATCCTATCTGCCAGAGCCTTCATCTTGGACTTACCAGGCTCTAGAACTTTGAAAAGTAAATTTCTGGGTTGTTCAAGCTACCCAGTCTGTGGTATTCTGTTATAGCAGCCTGAACTAGGGCAAAGTCAACCTTCACTCAATATTTTCATAGAACACTGGTTTTCAAATTTTATTATGCCTCACCATCACCTGGAGGGTTTGTTAGAATATAGATTGCCAGGCCCTACCCACAGAGTTTCTGGGGTAGTAGGTCTGAATCAGGGGCCTGAGAATTGCATTTCTAACAGCTCCCAGGTGATGTGATACACTCTCTTGTCTTTTGTAAACACTCTAACAAAATTAGAAAACCCATGATCAAATATAAGGACCTAAACAAAATTCAAAACTAAATTTACATAATTTGTGAATGTTCTGTTTTTCCTTTTGCAAGAAATATTTTTTGAGCATTTATTCCAGTGCCCAGAACTAGACTGGACACTGGCACTGGGTGGAGTACTGAGTAAACTAAAACACACATGCTTTTGGCCAGGCACGGTGGCTCACGCCTGTAATCCCAGCACTTTGGGAGACCGAGGCGGGTGGATCACCTGAGGTCAGGAGTTCGAGATCAGCCTGGCCAACATGGTGAAACCCTGTCTCTACCAAAAATACAAAAAATTAGCTTGGCGTGGTGGTGGGCGCCTGTAATCCCAGCTACTCGGGAGGTTGAGGCAGGAGAATAGCTTGAAGCCAGCAAGCGGAGGTTGCAGTGAGCCGAGATCGCACCACTGCACCCCAGACTGGGCGACAAGAGCGAAACTCCGTCTCGAAAAAATAATATGCTTTTTTATTTTTTAGATGTTGTTCTACGGGTAGAGGGAGGCTAGTAACTAGTCTCGTAATTCATTAATTACAATTGCAGGAAGAGGTACATAAGAGAAGTACAAGGTGCTATGAGGCCCTGTAAGATTGGGTGGTCTGACATTAGCCTGGGTCAGGGAAGGCTTCTTTAAGGAAAAGACACTTGAACTTAGTTCTGAAGGAGCAGCAGAAATGGGGTCCTGGGTAGACAGCATTCCATATAGTGGGAAAACCACACACGGTAGGAACAGAATACAGGAGGAGGGTAGATCCCTCAGGGAAGGCCAGAGATATTGCTGCAGGCAGGCATGCAGAGCCTAGCAGGTAGAGTAAGGAGTTTGAATCATGCTCTAAGTATGAACAGAGCTACTAGGGATTCTTAGCTAGAAACTAACTTAATGTATGTTTCAAAAAGAGTCAGCCTAGCTGCTTTGCAGAGATGGAATAAGAGTAGCAAGAGTGGATCCAAAAAACAATTCAGGGGACCACAATCTGTGGAACTGGGTGATGGACTGGGTAAGATGGAGCGAGGGAAAGGAAGAAAGATTCAAGGCTAACTCTATAAAATGCTGTGAAGTGATTAGCAGTGCTTTTTCCAATCTGAATTGAATTTTTCCCTATGGCATAGTGTGAGAGGAAAACAATGGATTTTATCTGTGCCTGGGAAAAGACGGGGCTTACAAAAATACTTAAACAGTAGGATGACAGATCAAATGTTTCCCTTCTCCAAGAATGGAAAATTCCTTTTGAGAGCATTATATATTAAGCTCGTAGTTAGCTTTAATGTCTCCTTTTACATTTGTGGAAGCAGACTGACAGGATTATTCATCTCATGCCATAGTCTCTGAACTACAGGAGCATCTTACTTTTACCTTCTCATAGCATTTGTCACTTTCTGTCTTGTATTTTCATTATATAACAATGTTTCTTATCTCCCTTCTAAAACTGTAAGTTCCCTAGTGAAACATAATTTACCACAAAAATAAGAAATCCCAAAGACAATCTATGTACTCCAACCTAGGGATGTTGTAAGTAGGAAAGGGATTAGAGAAAAAATAGGCAGAAAATTATTTTCTTTTGGCTCATTACACAAATGAGTTATCCTTAAAAAAGTGACACAGGAAAAGTTTTTTTTTTTAAAGTACTTACGTATTTTATGTAAAAATGTTTAAAGCAGCAATCAAATATAATTAAAGAAAATAGTAAAAGGTTGGAAAATATTGCCTGCTGTAATTGGAAAGGCTACTAAGCAAGATTTGGAAGATCAAGGGGAAAAATGAAAATACTTCCACTCTTTCATGTCACCACATCCTTAAACTGCACTGACAATGGCTAATTGAAGTTAACTAGAGCTCTACAGCAAACTCAGACCACAAATAATTTCTACCCTTAGCAAAAATCTATCTCCCCTCCCACCACCCCCACAACAAATACCTCTACAGTCCAAGTATGTGCAACACTCTTAACTGTGTGTGGCAGAAGAATCTTAGCCCCTCTCTTCTTTGGGAGCTAAGCTTTCCATCTAAGAAAGCCAAGACAAGGCTGGGCATAGTGGCTCATGCCTATAATCTCAGCACTTTGGGAGGCTGAGGCAGGTGGACATAAGTTACTTAAAGCATATGTAGCTTGAACCCAGGAGTTCAAGACCAACCTGGGCAACATAGTGAGACCCCATCTCTACAAAAAAAAAAAAAAAAAATTAGCTGGGGTCATGGCATATACCTGTAGTCCTAGCTACTTGGGAGGCTGAGGTGGGAGAATCGCTTGAGCCCGGGAAGTTAAGGTTGCAGTGGGCTGTGGTTGCGCCATTGTACTCCAGCCTTGGTGACAGAGCAAGACACTGTCTCCAAAAAAAGGAAAAAGAGAAAGTCAAGAGAAAATCAGATACCTCAGTCCAGGTCCTAGCATAACTCATTAATTTAACATACATTGGCCGGGCATGGTGGCTCACAGCTGTAATCCCAGCACTTTGGGAAGCCAAGGCGGGTGGATCACAAGGTCAGGAGTTCAAGACCAGCCTAGCCAAGATGGTAAAACCCTGTCTCTACTAAAAATACAAAAATTAGCCAGGTGCAGTGGCAGGCACCTGTAATCCCAGCTACTCAGGAGGCTGAGGCAGGAGAATCACTTGAACCCAGGGAGCAGAGGTTGCAGTGAGCCGAGATTGTACCACTGCACTCCAGCCTGGGCAAGAGAGTGAGACTCTGTCTCAAAAAAAAAAAAAAAACCAAAACAAACAACAACAACAACAACAAAAATTCATTAAGGCCTTGTATTGCTTGCAGTAGGTGAATATGTGGCACAATGGTGTCTTTCCACGCTAACTACTTTCTGATGGGGTCTGATAAGGTCCTAGACTCAAGCATGTTAAAACCAACCATGCATTCTTATAGGCTTCATAACAACCCAAAATGGTATTGCTTGCTCACAAAACTTCATTTGGGGATTTACTCAAATGACACCTTCTCAGTGAGGCCTTCGTCACCCTTTGAAAAACTGCAACCCTCACCCCTGACACTTTCTATCAGCATTCTCTGCTTTATCTTTCCTTTATCACTCATCACAGGAGATATTACAATTATGTTGTTTATTGCCTGCCTCCCTGTCCACTGGATTGTTCTCCCAAATCTGTTCTTCCTTTCTTCCTGAACACCTGGCTTTCCAACCAGAAACTACATTTCCCTGACTCCCTTGTGGCTAGGGAGGGCCACATGACTAAGATTTCTCCAATGGCATATGCGCAAAAGTAATATGTGAAAGTTCCTGTCACCTTCCTAAAGAAGCTTCTCCTGGACTCCCTTTCCTTCATGCTGGCTGGAACTTTAAAAATCAAATGCTGTGAAAGACAAAATTGACCCACACAGCCTGGAATGCTGGATGGCCTCATAGAAAAGAGGCTGCTGGCCAGGCACGGTGGCTCACGCCTGTAATCCCAGCACTTTGGGAGGCTGAGGGGGGCAGATCACGAGGTCAGGAGATCAAGACCATCCTGGCTAACACGGTGAAACCCCGTTTCTACTAAAAATACAAAAATTTGCCGGGCGTGGTGGTGGGCACCTGTAGTCCCAGCTACTCGGGAGGCTAAGGCAGGAGAATCGCTTGAACCCAAGAGGCGGAGGTTACAGTGAGCCGAGATTGCGCCACTGCACTCTGGCCTGGGAGACAGAGCGACACTCTGTCTCAAAAAAAAAAAAAAAGAAAGAAAAGAAAAAGAAAAGAGACTGCTTACCTTCTCTGGGTTGTTACATGCCAGAGAACCAAACGTCTGTAATTTTTTGGCCACTGTATTTTGGAGCTCTTTGTTACATTATTTTACCCTGT
This sequence comes from Nomascus leucogenys, assembly GCF_006542625.1. Classification (NCBI taxonomy): domain Eukaryota; kingdom Metazoa; phylum Chordata; class Mammalia; order Primates; family Hylobatidae; genus Nomascus; species Nomascus leucogenys. Next base: position 125,446,723 of record NC_044406.1, read on the forward strand.
ACCCTAACAACAGCTTCCTACATTAGAATGCAGGGACCAAAAGGTCAGAGATTTCTGTCTGTTTTGCTCATCAGTCCATCCCTAGCAAGTAGAACAGTGTCTGGCATGTGCTAGGATACTCAGTAAATATGTGTGAATGGATTAAATAGACAACTTTATTATCATCGCCCTCCACATCTCCAAATCACCTTCATGGCTACCAGAAATTAGATTACAAAATCCAAATGCTCCCCAGAAGTTCCTATATCCCATTCACTGCCATCTTCCTCCGGTTCCACTGAATGCCCATCAGCCCCACTAGCCTCCTTTAAGCTTCTCCAACATGCCTGACTCTTGCCCAACTCAGGGTCTTTGAGCAAGCTGGTTCCAGTAACTACTCCCAAACCCCTTTGCAGAAGGGGTCCTCATGCCTTCAGTTATCTGCTTAAATGTCATCTCCTCAGACAGAACTTCCTGTTACCCTATCAAAACATATCCTATTTCTGCTATCTCTGTATCCTATTCATTTTATTCATAACACTTATGAAAATGAGTAAATAAAAAAATGTGTTGGGTTTTCCATTCTAAACTGGATTATAAGGTCCATAAGGACATGAACCACTTTTGTTTTTATTTACCACTTGGTCCCCATTGCCTAGCATATAGTGCCTAGCTGGTTATAAATAGGCAATAAAGGAGTAAACGAATGAACTTCACTAAAGATGTTGCGTGTTTAAGTACGTTGGGGTGGATATGAGTTACTTAAAGCATATGTAGCTCTCCATAAATAAAGTATTCAAATGTCCTTGACTACCTTCCTGACAATAACATAAGTTTCTGTTTATGGGGCTATAAACCAATGCACAACCCAGCAGATTTTTTATTGCTTTCTTAGAAGGATTATCACTCCCTGTTTCCACTACTAGCTTTTAGTTGCTAATAAGCAGGTAGAATTTTAATGACTCCTATTGGTATGATGGACTAAGTAGCTTTTACCAGGATGTTTCCAATGCAGGCTCACGCGGGGATATAATTTAAAATAAATGATTATTATACTTTAGGACCATGCCAACTGGCCTCCCAGGACCCAGGACTAAAGCCCCTCTGCTTTCTCAGGTCAAAGTTTCAGTTAATCAATTTGCTTCTAAATTATGTAACCTGAGATTGCTCTCTCAAACTGTATGGGCACCAGCCAAACTGGGCACATGGAACAATCTGGGGGTACTTAGTGACAGAGACTTTAAACCACACTGCTTTTGGGGTTTATTTTGTTTTGTTTTGAGACAGAGTTTCGCTCTCGTTGCCCAGGCTGGAGTGCAGTGGCGCAATCTTGGCTCACTGCAACCTCCACCTCCCAGGTTCAAGCAATTCTCCTACCTCAGTCTCCCGAGTGGCTGGGATTACAGGCACCTGCCACCAGCCCCGGCTAATTTTTTTGTATTTTTAGTAGAGACGGGCTTCATCATGTTGGCCAGGCTGGCCTCAAACTCCTGACCTCAGGTGATCCACCCGCCTCAGCTTCCCAAATTGCTGGGATTACATGAGTGAGTTATTGCGCCCGGCCCACACTGTTTTTAAATAAGATTTCTTTCCTTCTGTATCTGGTCTGTGATGTGATGGTGGATACACAAACTTACGCATGGGATAAAATTGCATAGAACTAAACATACATACACACACACACACACACACACACACACACCCCACGCACACACATACAAATAAATACAAAATATGGAAAATCTGAAAAAGATTGGTGGACGGCATCAACATCAGTATCTTGGTTGTGGCATTATAGTGAAATTTTACAAGATGTTATAATTGGGGAGAAATTGAGTAGAGTATGTGGGATCTCTGCATTTTTTCTTACAACTCCATGTGTATCCATAAATATCTCAATAAAATTTTACATAAAAAAATGCTGTTTCAACACAGAAACTCTAGGATACTACAGAATTCAGCTGGTTACTTTTCTGAAGAAAACAGGAAGGAAGACGCTGGGAAAATGAGAGAAAGAAGTAGGAGTAAATATGAAACTTCACAGCGGGAAAGGTTACTGAAAGAACACTGCATTCCTGTAGCCTGCACGTCCTTAGAAACACCTCATAAAGTAACTGTGGTTTTACTTTACTCACAGGACTATTGCTAGATCTGTGGGAAAGAACTATAAGACAGTTGCTAAAAGTTTGAAAAAGACAGTTACTAAACGTATGAAAGACCTGATAGGCCGGGCGCGGTGGCTCACGCTTGTAATCCCAGCACTTTGGGAGGCCGAGGCGGGCGGATCACGAGGTCAGGAGATCGAGACCACGGTGAAACCCCGTTTCTACTAAAAATACAAAAAATTAGCCGGGCGTGGTGGCGGGCGCCTGTAGTCCCAGCTACTCAGAGAGGCTGAGGCAGGAGAATGGCGTGAACCCGGGGGGCGGAGCTTGCAGTGAGCCGAGATTGCGCCACTGCACTCCAGCCTGGGCGACAGAGCAAGACTCCGTCTCAAAAAAAAAAAAAAAAAAGACCTGATAATCTACTTGTTTATCTTAGGTATTGGCATATTCCACACATCTGTACTATTCTTGAGTGTGATCACTTAGGAATGAATATGATTTGAACTCATGTTAAGAGAGGATGTCAAATTGAGAACCAGGCAGACCCACCACCTACAGTAAATATGACCCTAAATTGAAGAAATTAGATCCCAAAGATTCTTGGTGAATTTTGAAGTCTTCATCAGTATATCCATATTAAAAGGAGATGACAGAAGCCAAAATAAAAGAATTATGGGCTGCCTGTAATCCCAGCATTTTGGGAGGCCGAGGCGGGCAGATCACGAGGTCAGGAGATCAAGACCATCCTGGCTAACATGGTGAAACCCCATCTCTACTAAACATACAAAAAATTAGCCGGGCATGGTGGCAGGTGCCTGCAATCCCAGCTACTCGAGAGGCTGAGGCCTGAGAATCACTTGAACCCTGGAGGCAGAGGTTGCAGTGAGCCAAGACTCTGCCATTGCACTCCAGCCTGGGTGACAGAGTGAGACTCTATCTCAAAAAAAAAAAAAAAAAAAAAAAAAAAAAAGAATTATGGGCTGACAGGACAACTGGATTAAAATAAGCATCAGTTTCATTAAAAACGGCTAACTTGAAGATAAATCTTTTGACTCCAGCTCTTAGAAGATAAGTGACCTTGATGGGCAGTGGAAGAAATCACAACATGGAATTCCTTGAATAAAAATTTATTGACTTTAAATAATTTTGCCTAATGTTACATATACATGATTAAAAAAAAAAAAAAACCTCTTTAAAAAATAAAAAAGAACACTGCATATTCTGAAAACACAGTCACATATCTGAAATCTACTTCAGGTCACAGTGTCAAAGAGTAAGAGACCAGAATGTTTGTTAGGGAACATCTAGTTCCATACCTGCATTCTAAAGACCTGAAAAGTGAGGCTCAAAAAATAATTTGCAAAATGTTAAAAGTTTTAGAAAAAAGAAACAGGAGACTAGCTTCCCAACACTGGCATAGGGAAGGATTGCTTAAACAAGACACATAAAGCACTAACCATAAAGAAAAAGACAGAAAAATTTAACTACATTAAAATTAAGAACTTGTTTATCAAAAGGTACCAAAAAAAAAATAGTAAAAGAAGGCAAAGTATCTTAGAGAAGATATCTGCAACATAACCACAAAGCTTTAGTGTTTTGAATATGAAAAGGACTCAAAGTCAGTATGAGAAAGATAACCCAATAGAAAATAGTAAAAGGAAATAAATATATCAGGAAAGAAACATAAATGGCCCATAAACATATGCAAAAATGTTTAACTTCATTAGTAATCAGAGAAATGCAAATTAATATCATCGTGAAATAAAATTTCACACACAATAGATTGGCAAAAAGAAAGAACTCAAACAATAGCAAGTGTTAAGAAAATATGAATCAATGGAAACTCATATATTGCTAGTGAGAATGCCCATTGGTACAACTACTCTGGGTAACAATTTTACCTCCTTTTGTAAAGATGCACATTCCAAGACCTATGATTACGTATGTGAGACTTCCTATATATACGGTTTTGTGTTTCTATGTATATGCAAATCCTACACACACACACACCCCACAAGAGAAATACCCTTTAATAAATACACACACACCAAAAGATACATATTGTTCTTAGCAGCACTGATCATACCAGGAAAATAAAAAATCCTGTGAACAACCCAAAGGCCCATCGACAGGAGAATGGATAAATTCTAGTAAACTCCCAAGGTGAAATATTATTCAGCAATGACAATGAATGAAGTATGCCTACATAAAACCTTAAAAAGAATCTTAGCAGGCCAGGCACGGTGGATCACGCCTGTAATAATCTCAGCACTTTGGGAGGCCGAGGAAGGGCAGATCACTTGAGGCCAGGAGTTCAAGACCAGCCTGGCCATGGCAAGACCCCGTCTCCACTAAAATACAAAAATCAGCCAAGCATGGTGGCACATGCCTGTAGTCTCAGCTATTTGGGAGGCTGAGGCAGGAGAATCATTTGAACCCAGGAGGCAGAGGTTGCAGTGAGCCAAGATCGCACCACTGCACTCCAGCCTGAGAGACAGAGTAAGACTCTGTCTCAAAAAAAAAAAAAAAAAAAAAAAAAAACCTTAGCAATATAATATTGAGTAAAAAAAATACAAACCATTTTTATAAACCTCAAAATAAGAAAGCTAAATATCTACGTTTGTATACATACATGTTAAAACTATACTTTAAAATAGAATGATTATTACCAAAATAAGGCTAGTGGTTACAGGGTGGTGGGAAGGCAAGGAGATGAGACAGGGAAGTAGTACATAGGTAGAATTGTATTGCCAATGTTACAATTCTCAAGTTGGGTAGTGGGTATGCAGGGGTTTATTTTTTTATTATGCACATATTTTGTATCTATTCTATTTGCACAGAATATTACATTTTTAAATGACAGTTTCTTTTAAAAGGAAGTGATTTTTCCAAGGCTACGCTGCTCATTAGTAGAGGCACCATAACAAAGAAGTTCCCACCCCCATACCTCAAAAAACTTCCACAATGTGAGGTACATATTAGGAAATAAACAGATACTTGTTAATGCACATTGAATTTCATGACTACTTAAAATCATCAATTTCAAACATGGATTCTATAAATCCATTAATAAGTCTTCTGATTTGATTACATATGATTTTATTTTGATTGCACTGCCTTCATTAGTATCTTTAATAAGTAATATGTCTGAATTTTTACAGGAATATTTTAATTGCACTGCCTGAAATTTCAAAACAGGGATATATGTTCTCCTGATACTTTTCACTGACGTCTGGGGTCTAACCTAACAAATGATTATGACTTTTAAAATAGACTTTATTTACTGAAACTGCTCCCTTGCTAGGGCTCTCAGCCTTAGGTTGAATCACTGGCTGTAATAAACATGGCACCCAATTCAGCTCGACCAAATTACTACTTGTTCTCAAGTATATACAGATGAATTGTCTACTTATTGCCTCCTACTGTCTTCTAGCAGCTGTCACTCAGCCTGTCCAAGGACTGCCACTCTATCCAACATTCTGCAACTAATTAATTGTATTCATAAGTAGAGATGAGTAAGAGTGCTTTTGAAAAATAATGGCAGGTGACCACTGGCAAAGGCAGTGTTGATTCCCAGGAAGCTTGCCCATAATATTCCAGCATCAACAAAAATCCTCTCCTCCATTAGTGCTGTTAGCTAAAAGATTAATATAATTAGATTTGAGTTTAATTAATTCTAGAGCATAGTTACTAACCAAGGCATGGGTCTACATTCGATCTTCAATCATTCAGATCAGTGTAAAACTAAACAGTATACCCACTATTAAAAACTCATAAACAGTGTTAGGCCTCTGAGCCCAAGCTAAGCCATCATATCTGCCTGTGACCTGTAGGTATACATCCAGATGGCCTGAAGTAACTGAAGAATCACACAAGAAGTGAAATTTAAATGGCCTGTTCCTGCCTTAAGTGATGATACTACCTTGTGAAATTCCTTCTCCTGGCTCATCCTGGCTCAAAAACTCTCCCACTGAGCACCTTGTGTCCCCCGCCCCTACCGGCCAGAGAACAACCCCCTTTGACTGTAATTTTCCTTTACCTACCCAAATCCTATAAAACAGTCCCACCCCTATCTCCCTTTGCTGACTCTTTTCGGACTCGGCCCGCCTGCACCCAGGTGAAATGAACAGCCTTGTTGCTCACACGAAGTCTGTTTTGTGGTCTCTTCACACGGACACGAGTGAAACAGTACTTCCTAAAATTTGTCATTGTTCCCATCCAAAGTATATAAAAGTCAGTTCAAACTCATTACCATTAAAGGGGAAACTGAAATTTGGGGTAGAATACCGTCAAATGTGCAATCAAGAGATGGAGACCCAAAGAGCAAAACAGATAAAAACCCAACAGAAAATAGTCAAAAGATTCGCTCACTCCTAGACTCTAGGCCTAAACACATAGTACAGAATTATAAAGCTGGGAAAGAACTTAGATACAAATCATCCCAGGAGCCCATGCAGTTCACAGATGAGGAAACTGAAGACAAGGGCAATAGAACTGAGCCTGGAATTCCATATTTCTGAATTCTCAATTCACTGAATAATCTTGGAAAAGCCACTTACCCTCTCTCAGTCCATTTTCCCAGCTATAATGAAGATGTTGGACTACTAAATGGCCTCTAAGGTTCTTTGATAGTTCAAGGATTCACTGAGCCTTACAGACCATCTAGCAGCCCAAGCCCTTTATTTTACAGATGGGGGGGCGTCTAGCAAACTACAATTATTTATAGTAGAGTCTGCCATTCCTGACCTATAGACACTTTAGATTTGTTCATTCATCTTCACATGATCCTAGGACCTAAATGTGACAGTTAATTTTATGTGTCAACTTGACTAGGCCACAGCATGCTCAGGTATTTCACCAAGCATTATTCTAGATGTGTCTGCCAAGGTGTTTCTGGATGAGATTAACATTTGAATCAGAAGACTGAGTAAAGCAGATTGCCCTCCATAATGTGGGTGGGCCTCATCAAATAAATCAGTGTAAGGCCTGAGTAGAACAAAAAGGCTGCCCTTCCCCTTCCCTTGACTAAGGAATAACTCCTCCTGCATTTTCCTGCCTTCAGAATTGAAAAGTGGCTCTTCCAGAGTCTTGAACCTATCAGTCTTCAGACTGGAACTTACGCCATCAGTTCTTCTGAGTCTCCAACTTGCGGACTGCGGATCTTGGGTCTTGTCAAGCTACATAAACCCATGAGCCAATTTCTTATGATAAATCACTTCTTGTATATATCCTATTGGTTCTGATTCTCTGGAGAATCCTAATAACCAAATGTGTATAATAAACTAATGCTTATACAGCACTTAAAACAGTTCCTGGAACTTACCACCCTAGGTTTTGCTGTTATTATGATTAAAAGGCAAAGAAAAACAACTTACAACTATAACAATTCCATAAACCTACAACATATCAATGAAATCATGGATCAGCAATTCAAGGCTCTGACTTAATTATTTCTGCACACAGATATCCTAACAAAACACAAATGCCTACACCGAAAGTAAAATTTTGAAAAAGATTTTTAAAAATTTCAAATCTTGACCCACATAAAATAATGAGATTAGCTCCATCTTTGTGCAATAAGGACTTAAATGAGACACTACTATCATTGCTGAATATCTGGTACCCCTTAAAGTTGCAATAAACTCACAAAAATAATAACATTAAAAGTACTTGCACCTCAATAAAGCTGTTTAAAAACAAATTTTGAAACAAGAATTTGAAAAACACATAGACAAAAACTTATCAAAAGGACTTAAAAATTACACCGGGCATAGTGGCTCACACCTATAATCTCAGCACTTTGGGAGGCCAAGGCAGGAGGATCAAATGAGGCCAGGAGTTTCAGACCAGCCTGGTCAACACAGTGAAACCCCGACTCTACTAAAAATGCAAAATTTAGCCAGGCATGGTGGTGCACGTCTGTAATCCTAGCTACTCGGGAGGCTGAGGCACGAGAATAATTTGAACCCGGGAGGCAGAGGTTACAGTGAGCCACTCCAGTCCAGCCTGGGTGACAGAGCAAGATTCTATCTCAAAAAAAAAAGAAAAAAGAAAAAAAAATTTGATTAATAAACACTTCATTTGGTATTTATACTGGAGTATTTTTTAATTGATATATAATAGTTGTACATATTTTAGGAGTACATTAAGTACTTTGAAAATATAATAGCAAATTGCTGAAGAAAATCAACGTTGTAAATGTGTATGAAACCATAGTGAAGCTTATACAGTTAATTCATTAACTACATCACAGAATATTAAATAACTAAAAGCATAATTTAAAAAGGCATGATGTATGTATTATAAAACACAACATGTGGCCAGCACGGTGGCTCACACCTGTAATCTCAGCATTTTGGGAGGCCGAGGCGGACAGATTACCTGAGGTCAGGAGTTCGAGACCAGCCTGGCCAACATGGTGAAACCCTGTCTCTACTAAAAATACAAAAATTAGCTGTGCATGGTGGCACACACCTGTAATCCCAGCTACTCGGGAGGCTGAGGCAAGAGCATCGCTTGAACCCAGGAGGCAGAGGTTGCAGTGAGCTGAGATCACACCACTGCATTCCAGCCTGGGTGACAGAGCAAGACTCTGTCTTAAAAAAAAAAAAGACTGGACATCACTTAGTCTTTGATCTCTCAGTCAAGCACTACAAGTCTATAATTATAAATGGGAAGTAAGATTAGAAATGCAAATAGAAATCGTATTTCATTTATTCAGCAAACATTTAATGAGCACATATTACGTCAGGCAGTGAAGCATTAGGGATATAGTAATGAGCAAAAATAGTCACAAGTCTTACCTTCATGGAGCATACTATATAGAGGAAATCTAGACACTAATTAAGTTACCAAATACAGTATGCAAATGTAAAGTCAACTACAAAAAGAATATGAAGGACAGGTTCATAGTAACATGAGAAACTGGCATTGTCTGAGGGAAGGATCAGGAATAGCTTCCTTAGGGAAGTGATGATTAAGCTGAGCTCTGAGAAATGAGTAAGAGTTGAGACAACTGACTACAGGAGAGAAGTGTACCAGGAATATACAGTATATACAACGGTCCTGTGGCAGATGGAACACAAAAAATGAGTAAGGTTTTTTGCAGAAATTAAAAAAAAAAAAATCCACCATAAAATCCATATGGAATCTTAAGGCACCCCAAATAGCCAAAACAATCTTGAAAAAGAGCAAAGTTGGGGGTCTCGCAACTCCTGATTTCAAAACATATTACAAAACAATATGTAATCAAAGTAATCAAAACCACGTGACACTGGCGTAAAGACAGACACACAGGCGAACAGAATAAAAATAAATATCCCAGAAGTAAACTCTCATGTACATGGTCAAATGATCTTTAACAAGGGTGCCAAAACCACTCAGTGGGGGAAAAGAGAGTCTTTTCTTTTTTTCTTACCCTGTCCTATGATGCTGGGAGAGTCTTCAAATAAATGGTGCTAGGAAAACTGGACATCAACATGCAAAAGAATGAAGTTGGACCCTTATCTTATACTACATACAAAAATTAACTCGAAATCGATTGAAGAACTACATGTAAGACTTATAAACTATCAACTAAACTTAAAAATATGCAACTCCTAGAAGAAAACAGAGGGGAAAAGACTCATGACATTTGGATTTGACAATTATTTCATGGATATAACATTAAAAGCACAGGCAACGAAAGCATAAACAGACAAATGAGACTACATCAAATTTTAATACTTCTGTTCATCAAAGTAAGTAATCATCACAATGAAAAGGCAACCTATGGAATGTGGGAAAATATTTGTAAATCATATATTTCATAAGGAAATATTATCCAGAATATGTAAATAATTCCTACAACTGAGCAACAACAAAAAAGGAAACAACGCCCCCACAACCAAAATGGGTAAGGGAATTAAGTAGACATTTCTCAAAAGATGACATACAAATGGCCAAAAAACATAGGAAATGATGCTCAACATCACTAATCACCCAAGAAATGCAAATCAAAATCACAGTAAGATGTAACCTCACACCCATTAAGACAGCTACTATAGGTCAGGCGTGGTGGCTCCCACTTGTAATCCCAGCACGTGGGAGGCCGAGGCAGGGGGAATCACATAAGGTCAGGAGTTCGAGACCAGCCTGGCCAACATGGTGAAACCCAGTCTCTACCAAAAAGACAAAAATTAGCTGGGCATGGTGGTACACGCCTGTAATTCCAGCTACTCGGGAGGCTGAGGCAGGAGAATCACTTGAACCTGGGAAGCAGAGATTGCAGTGAGCAGAAATCGCACCACTGCACTTCAGCCTGGGCAGCAGAGCAAGGCTCTGCCTCAAAAAAAAAAAAAAAAAAAAAAGACAGTCACTATAAAAAATATAGCAATTGTTGGTGAGTATATGGAGAAACTAGGACCCTTAATGGGAATGTAAAATGATGTAGCCACTGTTGAAAACAGTACAGAAGTTCCTCAAAAAATTAAACACAGAATTACCATATGCACAGCAGTCTCATTTCTGGGTATATATCCAAAGAATTGAAAGCATAATCTCGAAGAGATATTTGCACACTGATGTTCATAGCAGCATTATTCACAATAGCCAAGAGGTGGAAGCAATCCAAATGACTATCTACAGATGAATGGATAAACAAATATATATATACACAATGAAATATAATCCAATCTTTAAAACGAAGAAAATCAGGCCAGGCACGTGGCTCATGCCTGTAATCCCAGCACTTTGGGAGGCCAAGGCGGGAGGATCACCTGAAGTCAGAAGTTCCAGACCAGCCTGGCCAACATGGCAAAACCGTCTCTACTAAAAATACAAAAATTAGCCGGGCATGGTGGTGGGTAACTATAATCCCAGCTACTCGGGAGGCTGAGGCAGGAGACTTGCTTGAACCCGGGGCGGGGGTGGGGGTGGGGACAGAGGTTGCAGTGAGCCAAGACCACTCCACTTCACTCCAGCCTGGGCAACAGAGCGAAACCACTCCACTTCACTGCAGCCTGGGTGACAGAGCGAAACTCCATTTCAAAAAAAAAAAAGGGAAGAAAATCCTCTCACATGCTACAACATGGAGAATCCTGGAGGACATTATGCTAAGTGAAATAAGCCAGTCACAAAAAGACAAATACTGCATGAAGTGGGGGAGCTGTTGTTTAATGGGCATGGAGTTTTAGTTTTGCAAGATGAAAAAGTTCTAGAGATCTGTTGCATACAATGTGAATACAATTTGCACTACTCTATGCTTTAAAAAAAGATGGTAAGTTTTATGTGTTTTCTTTACAATTAAAAATACTAGTTATTGGCCAGGTGCTGTGGCTCACACCTGTAATTCCAGCACTTTGGGAGGCTGAGGAGGGTGGATCACCTGAAGTTGGGAGTTCAAGACCAGCCTGGCCAACATGGCGAAACCGTCTCTACTAAAAATATTTTTAAAATTAGCCAGGCATGGTGGCGTGTGCCTGTAATTCCAGCTGCTCAGGAGGCTGAGGCATGAGAATAGCTTGAACCCGGGAGGCAGACATGGCAGTGAGCCGAGATCGCACCACTGCACTCCAGCCGGGGCGACAGAGCAAGACTCTGTCTCAAAAAAACACACATATGGCTGGGCGTAGTGGCTCTCGCCTATAATCCCAGGAAAACCCCATCTCTACTAAAAATACAAAAATTAGCTGCGTGGTGGCAGGCACCTGTAATCCCAGCTACTCGGGAGGCTGAGAGAGGAGAATGGCTTGAACCCAGGAGGCGGAGGTTGCAGTGAGCAGAGATTGCAGCACTGCACTCAAACACACACACACACACACACACACACACACTACTTATTTAAGTGAGGAAGAACTGAAGAAAGCAGTTTGGTAGTTCCTGAAAAGTTTAAACATACAATTACCATATGACCCAGCAATTCCACTAATATATACTCAAGTAAAAACATATTCATTTAAAAAGCAAAAAAATGTGCCACGCACAGTGGCTCACACCTGTAATTCCAGCACTTTGGGAGGCCAAGGTGGGTGGATCACCTAAGGCCAAGAGTTCAAGACAAGCCTGGCCAATATGGTGAAACCCCATATCTACTAAAAATACAAAACTAGCCGGGTGTGGTGGTGCATGCCTGTTGTCCCAGCTACTCAGAAGGCTGAGGCAGGAGAATTGCTTGAACCTGGGAGGCAGAGGCTGCAATGTGCCATGATGGCGCCACTGCACTCCAGCCTGGGTGACAGAGTGAGACTCTGTCTCAATAAAAAAATAAAAAATAAAGGACAAAAATGTTCAAAGAAGCATTTCTCACAAGAGTCAAAAAGTGCGAACAACCCAAATGTCCATCAGCTGAATAACATAAATAAAATGTGCTCTCTCCATAAAACAGAATATTCTCTGCCTTCAAAAGGAATGAGTCCCGGCGCCGTGGCTCACGCCTATAATCCCAGCACTTTGGGAGGCCGAGCTGGGCGGATGAACTGAGGTCAGTTCAAGACCAGCCTAGCCAACATAGCAAAACCCCGTCTCTACTAAAAATACAAAAATTAGTCGAGTGTGGTGGTGCGTGCCTGTAGTCCAAGCTACTTTGGAGGCTGAGGCATGAGAATCGCTTGAACCCAGGAGGCATAGGTTGCAGTGAGCCGAGATCATACCACTGCGCTCCAGCCTGGGTGACAGAGACTCCACCTCAAAAAAAAAAAAAAAAAAAAGAATGAAGTACTGATACTGATACATGCTACAACATGAACAAATCTTGAAAATATTACTATGCTAAACCAAAGAATTCAGTCACAAAGGAACACATATTGTATGATTCCACTGGCAATCCAGAGATAAGAAAGTAGATGGATGGTTGCCAAAGGCTGAAGGGTAGAGGACTGAGACTAAGAGCTAATGGATGGGGTTTCTTTTTGAGGTAGTGGAAATGTGCTGGAATTAGATAGCTGTGATAGTTACACAGCATAGGAAATTTAAATCCACTTAAGTGTATACTTTAAAGTGGTGAATTTTATGTTATGTGAATTATCTCAGTTTTTAAAAGTGAATGAAAAAAAGTGAAAGAGAGAGAGCAATACCAGCAAAGTAACCAGAAATCAGTGGAAAGTCAATGAAGTGCTCCTGGTGTGCATTTGTAAAAGATCCCCCTGGAGCTGTGTGGAAGACAGATAGGAGAGGGCAAAAGTGGATAATAAAATAATCGATTGCAAAGGTCCAGGTAAATGACAGCAGTAGCTTGAACTTGAATGGTGGTAGGTGTGGGCATGAAGAAAGGTGGATGGATGTGACAGCATTTTCAGAAATAGAACCTATTGGATTCTCTGACAAATGTGATGAAGGGAAAGGTTAGTATTAAGTATGACTGCTAGGTTTTTAGCTTGAGCTACTAGGTGGGGGATGGTGCCATTTACTGAACAGGGGAAAACTGGAGGAGAAACAAATACGAAAGTGGAGAGATGCTAATGACTCAGACGAGGATGGCAGTCATGATAAAGTGGCACTGACTGAGCATGGTGTCGTGATGAACTGGTTATGAGGGTGATATGTGTCCCCGCCCAAATCTCATCTTGAATTATAATCCCCATAATACCCACCTGTCAAGGGAAAGACCAGGTGGAGGCAACTGAATCATGGGGGTGGTTTTCCCCATGTTCTCGTGATAGTGAGTGAGTCTCACGAGATCTGACGGTTTCATAAGGGGCTCTTTCCCCTTCACTCGGCATTTCTCCTTCCTGCCACTTTGTGAAGAAGGTGTCTTGCTTCCTAATTGCCTTCTGCCATGATTGGAAGTTTCCTGAGGCCTCCCCAGCCATGTGGAACTGTGAGTCCATTAAACCTCTTTCCTTTATAAATTACCCAATCTCACGCAGTTCTTTAAAGCAGTTTGAAAATAGACTAATACAGAGGAATGAGATGCAATTCATATTCTGGTAAGTCTGAATGATGCAGTCAGATCTGAAAGTCTATCAAAAGCCTTCTTATCTAATAGCAGTGAACTATAAATGTGTTGGTAAGGAATGTGCTCCTGAAAAAAGGCCTGATCTCCAGCTTTTTAAATAAATGACCACTAGTACTCAAGAAAATGAACTGCCATCCTGTCTCCCATGTGTAGTAAAAGTTACCAGAAATGTGTACCCATAATTTAAGCAGGGTAACTAAGTAAGCAGTCCTATAATAATATATGAAGTAGTGTCATGATATATTACCCCAAATATATATTTCATCCTGGTCTCTGCCTTACTGTCCCTGCACCAAATCAGGCTGGGCATGGCAGCTCACGCCAGTAATCCCAGCACTTTAGGAGGCTGAGTCAGGTGGATCACTTGAGGTCAGGAGTTCAAGACCAGCCTGGCCAACATGGTGAAACCCTGTCTCTCCTAAAAATACAAAAATTAGCCAGGTGTGGTGGCACACGCCTGTAGTCTCAGCTACTCAGGAGGCTGAGGCAGGAGAATCACTTGAACCCGGGAGGCGGAGGTTGCAGTGAGCCGAGATTGTGCCACTGCACTCCAGCCTGGGCAACAGAGCAAGACTGTCTGTCTCTCTCTCTCTCTCTCTCTCTCTCTCTCTCTCTCTCTCTCTATATATATATATATATATATATATATATATATATAATGACATAAATTTACTGGAGTCATAGGTTTCAGAAAAGAGCATCTATGTATGGGAATATTCCTATAGCTATTGTTGTGGAGACCTAAAACCACCTGACACCTGTTTTTAGCATCTCCTTTTTAAAATCAAAATTACTACAGCAAACGTAAGGCATTGAAGATCAAGGTTTTGGTCTTTCTGCTGTGTCATGGACAGGATGTTTGTGTTCCCCTAAAATTCTTATGTGGAAATCCTAACTCCCAAGGTGACAGTACTAGGAGGTGAGGCATCTGACAGGTGATTAGGCCATGAAGGTGGAACCCTCATAAATGGGATCAGTGCCCTAGAGAGCTCATTTCACTCTTTTTCTGCCATGTGAAGATACAATAAGTCACCAGTTTGCAACGTGAAGCCCCCTCACTAGTACCCAACCATGCTGGCATCCTGATCTTGGGCTTCCAAGTTCCAGGATTGTGAGAAATAAATTTCTGTTGTTTATAAGCCACGGAATCTATGTTATACTTTTTGTTTGTTTTGTTTTGTTTTTTTGAGGCAGAGTCTCGCTCTGTTACCCAGGCTGGAGTGCAGTGGTGCCATCTCTGCTCACTGCAACCTCCACCTCCCTGGCTCAAGCAGTTCTCCGGCCTCAGCCTCCCGAGTAGCTGGGATTACAGGCGCTCTCCATCACACCTGGCTAATTTTTGTTTTTAGTAGAGACGGGGTTTCACCATGTTGGCCAGCCTGGTTTTGAACTCCTGACCTCAAATGATCCACCTGCCTCATACTCCCAAAGTGCTGGGATTACAAGCATGAGCCACTGAGCCCCACCTGTTATACTTTTTTATAACAGCTCAAACTCATTTGGGGTTGGCACGTATGCTCTCTAAATTGACTGGTTCCCATGCTTTAAGTGCAAACAATGACCCTGCACCATTGCTCAGGTAATTGCCTCCTCCTGTAATGAGACTGCCCATCCCTAAAATCTCAGAACCTTCAGCCCTTTGGGTCCCCAAAGGCCCAGTTGACAGGCTACTTCCTCCAGAAAGCTCTCCCCAAGAAATAAAGCCAGAGAACCAGTGCCTCCTTCTGAATGCCTACTGCACTTACTGTGTATGTCCTTCAAAAGGATGGCTCTGGTGACCTACTGGCCTTGTGTGGAGGATGGTCCTGTGTGCTGGTCTTCTCTCTCTTCTACCAAACTGCAGGCTACTGGTGAGCAGGGTTGTACCTTACACACCTCTACAGCACCAAATAGGGAATGAGTGTTCCAAGAAAGCTGTGATTCACATGAATGTTTTCAGAAAAGAAGCCAGAGTAAATTGTGCACTATACTATAGATCCCTTAATCCATATTACTGCAAAATACATTAATTGTGAAGCTTAAAGAACGTCCCCACTGCTTACACAACAGGTGTAGCTTACATAATCTGCTCTACCCAGCTGTTACTTACTTGTGGCAATTCCCTCCTGGCTTCTACTCCCTGTCGATATGTGGGATTACTGCACCATCCAGTATGATTTCCTTATTCCTTGCTCCAATCATAAAAAAATTTGTTAATTTTCCTTTATAACAGTAAAAATGGTTGAAACCCCAAATAACCAGAGATTTCCCTAGGGTTTTCCATGACTATAAAACTCAAAAGACAATCCAGGATATAAACCAATATTTGTAAATATTGCCATAAAATTCATTGCTCAGAAATTTTTTTTTCTTTTGGTGTTTTGTTTTGTTTTTTTTCCTATATAGTCTTCTTTGACAAAATACTGCAGTATTCCCACTGTTTGGAAATTGTGTTACCCAAAAGGTATAGAATGGGATGAAGCGATGATGCAAATGAGTGTTAGGACTATGAGCAAATGAATGGGAGCAGTAACAAAAGTCCAAAAGTCAGGAAAAATGAAAATCCACGAACTTGGCGATGCTCCAGAGAGGAAACCAGCAAGTGTTGACGCTAAACTGGCAGAAACATCAATACTTCCTGGCTCCCCCACTGGGTGCATCAATTTACCACCGGCAGGCTGCTCTTCTGCTTCAAGTGACAAACAGTAAGTGCTTTCAGTGATAGTATGAAAAGGAATGACCCATAATCTAGAAGCATGGCTATGGGCAGCAATGAAAAGATGTGATTGCTGGGAGTCTGTCTCAGCTGTACTGCTGATTAGCTTAATGATCTTGGACAAGTCATTTCCTTTCACTGAAAAAATACCAGTGTTTCACAATATTTGCGTGATGGAAAGAGTTAACATAGCAGGCCTGACACTGCTATTCTTAGTAAGGCCTGTTTGCAAGGTTGGTCCCTGGCTGGTGTCTGGGGACTTGGATTTTGGGAGGGTTTCCATCACCCTGATTGATAAGAGTGGCTCACTCTGCTTAAGCTACGTAAACAATAGGGTTTAACACTGAATACCTGCTTTCCTCTTTGGGGTCTGGAATTTTGCTGTGTACCAGGTGGAGGGCGCCTGTGTGACCAGCTCCCAATAAAAACCCTGGGTACTGAATCTCTAATAAGCTTCCCTAGTAGACATTTCACACAAGTTGTCAAAACTCGTTTGCTAGAGGAATTAAGCATGACCTGTGTGATTTCAGTGAAAGAGGACTGGAAGCTTGCACATGGTTTCCTCCAGACTTGGCCCCAATGAGCCTTTTTCCGTTACTGACTTTGCTCTGTATCCTTTTGCTATAATAAATCACATCCCCAAGCGTGTCTATGTACTGAGTTCTGCCAGTGAATCAACAAACCTAGGCCAGTTTTGAGGACCTCTGTCACAATTGGTATAGTGTTGAATAGTCTACCATTTTTTTCAACAGTCTTGTGAAATAGGTATTATTATTCCCATTCTATCGATGAAGAAACTGAAGTTCAAAAAGGTGAACAGAGTGTGTGCCCAGAAAATAAATATTTCCGTGTTTACTATATTATATATGGCTGTTCTCAAATTTTAGTGAACCTAAGAACCACTTGGAATGCTTGTTAAAAACACAGTTTCTTGGGGTCTATCACCCAAGACTTGGATTCAGTAAGTTCAAGGCCCAGGAATCTGTATTTATAGTAAGCATACAGGATTATTATTATTTGAGATGGAGTTTTGCTCTTGTTGCCCAGGCTGGAGTACAATGGCACAATCTCGGCTCAGTGCAACCTTTGCCTCCCAGGTTCAAGCGATTCTCCCGCCTCAGCCTCTCAAGTAGCTGGGATTACAGGCCTGCGCTACCACTCCTGGCTAATTTTGTAGCCCAGTCTGAAATGCACAATGTAGCCCAGTCTGAAATGCATAAGCTTCTTGGTGGCTGCTTCCTAAACTGATCAATTGTCATCTGTTATTACTGACTCAGATTGTGTTACCAATTCAGCTCAAAACAAACAAGTATTAATTGAACATCTACTGTTTACCTGATGCTGTGCTAACTGCAAGATCATTTTCAAGAACACTTCTGATTTTTCCAATACCTTGGTAAAGAGAAAGGGACTAGGAAAACATTGCCACATTAATACTTTATGACAACATATAATAGAGACGCCTAAAAAACAAATGATGATATCTGCTTGAACAGCAATATCATCAACATCACCAATCCTCCCATATTTCATTAAATACATATGGCACAAGAAATCAATGATTTCTACTTCACAAATACAGGTTAACCTTCTAAATTTGGAAATCCACGGTCCATTATCATTTATAAATCACATCTTCTATTATCAAGAAGTCAGCCAAACCAGTAATCCGTCCATACACTGCAATAATTGAGGGGCTGTCTGCCAATGTGCGGGCATAGGGCATCCTGTGCCCATATCTGCAGTGCTGAGCACTCATTCATCATTAAGCTGCAGCAGCGTTAACATATGCTGCAGTTGTGCCAATATGTTTGTTTTACGATCACCGCTAATCTACCCTTATACCAGGCCAAGAAGGTAAATGTTAAGTGAAAGGAAATAAACTCAAGAGCCAGCACCTAATTCACTTGTGGAAGCCCAGAACCTCCCTCCACCTAACCAGAAAAACTCTCCCAGTCTCAAGGGTTCCAGATGTAAAAGGTTCATCTGTATAAAGCACTACAGATGTACAGGAAATTCCACCACCTTGAAGAAAAAAATAGTATATTTTTTTGTATCCCATGCATTCACCCTCTTTGAGAGAACTGAACCACCATGTTAGACAAGCAATGAGCCTTGATGATTTTTTCCATCACTCAACAAACCAGTATTTGATTTCACTCAGTGGGCTAGTTCTTTGCATATCATGCAGACACAGCGAGGTTAGTTATGGTTCTTTCAGGGTCCACTGGCCATCCTTTACCTCCTAGAACCCACTGCTCAGCAGGTGGTAAACTGGCAGCTTTTTTGAGAAAACAAGCTCTTTTGGACAGTTGCATCAATATAAAAATGGCCAGCTTCACCTGCCCAAATCTCAATTCAGCTAAAAGTTAATTAGGAACACTGGAAACTACCTGGTATATAGGCACTCAATATTACTCACTAAATGGCTGAATTATTAGCAATAAGCATAAACAAAAGGAACAAACAGTAAACACTTATAGAAAGTATTCAGGACACATTCCGAGTTTTATGTTGCTTAGTCAGTAAAAGGTAGATCAGGAAAAAAGACAAAACCTGCTTTCACTTGTGTAAAGATTTATTTCAAGTTATAGTGGTTCATTTCTAAATAAGTTTCCCACCTTGCGCAGGGTCAGCCTAGCATCTATTTGCAAAAGAGCAGTTTGCCATGCATAGGTCAGATGAAAGGAGACAAATGCAAGAAACTCCTTTTTAACTGACATCCAAACAACCAGAAAATAACTGATATTGTGCAATCTATTTTTGGTAGAAAGAAAAATGACAAGTATGTAATAGTAACTTATTCATAAAGATCAAATTTCATGGTATGTCACAAATGTATTCGATGCAATGCAGTTACCATGCCCTCTATATCTATAGTTGTGTATGTAATGATAATTACAGCTCAAGACAGGAACCTTGTCTGTCTTGCTCATCTACGCCCCCAGGATTGACTACAGTGCCCAGCACATAGTAGGTGCTCAGTGAATATTTGCTGAATGAAATAATTGCTCTGCAAACCATACAATGCCTTAATCATCTAAGAAAGAGGCCGGACATGCTGGCTCTTGCCTGTAATTCCAGCACTTTGGGAGGCCGAGGTGGGGAAATCGCCTGAGGTCAAGAGCTCGAGACTAGCCTGGCCAACATGGTGAAACCCCGTTTCTACTAAAAAATACAAAAAATTAGCCAGGCGTGGTGGCAGGCGCCTGTAATCCCAGCTACTAGGGGGGCTGAGGCAGGAAAATCACTTGAACCCGGGAGGCAGAGGTTGCAGTGAGCCGAGATCGTGCCATTGCACTCCAGCCTGGATGACAACAGTAAGACTCTGTCTCAAAAAAAAAAAATAATAAAAATAAAAATAAATAAAAGAAGGGGATATTTTGTGGCCGGGCTCATGCAGATGGCAGATTCTGGGACTTCTCAGCCTCTATAATTGCATGATCCAATTCCCATAATAAATCTCAAAAGGAAAAAAAGAAAGATTATACTATGGTCAGTATAGCTTTCGGCATTAGATGTATTTATTCTAATTCTTAGAATACTAGTAATGTATACGGTATACCCCAATTAACAAGAACTCATTCTTCACTCATTCTGCATATGAGCGAGTTTACAATAATCACTATCTGTAAGTAAAGGTTATTATTTATGGGATACATACAAAAGTTGTTCTTTCAAAAAATATTTTACTGAACACCTACTAGGGACCAGGCACTGTGCTAGGAGCAAAGAACACACTGTGAACTGTCCCTGTCTAGGACAGCCTTTCTCAATTAGGGTTCCTTAACTCCAGCTGCACAGGAAAATGTTAATTTATTACTAACAAGGCATGTCCTAGGGCATCAGTGCCAATTCTCTCCATGTTGAGAAAGACTAGTCTAGGGAGCCATACAAGCTAAAAGGCAATTATAACACAACATGATAAAAAAAAAAAAAGTTACTTTTAAGTATGGTCGAGTTCAACTGCTAAACCTAGACCTTTGTGAACAGCCATGAGGGAGCCAAGATACACAGACCATTTGTAATAGTTGTGCAAATGTAAAAATATTGCAATACAGACATACGGATATATTTCTAAACACAGTAAAATAAAATCAATATTTTCCCGCTCGTCAATGTCAGGCCAGGGTTATTAGTAAAGTGAAACAGAAAAAAAAAAAATGTTTAATTACTCTGATGATTTAAAGGGGAAACTAAAAACCTTCTTGCTCCTGGGGGAAAAAAAAGAAGCAATTACCTGAACTATTTTCTTAATTGCCTCCATATATTGCTTCATTAGACTAGCCTTGCCTTGGACTCAAAGCAATAAATTAGCTATCTATTTCATTAATTCTTATTTTGTATTTTTTAGTCTTATTTTAAATTTCCATTCTTCCTTATGCAGTCTAATTTCTTTCTAGTCCTGGGCATTTTCTGTGTGATATGATTATATGCTACATGCTTTATGAAACCAAAGCAGTTTAAGGGCTTCTAGAATCAGAGATTTAAATGTACTCCACTATTTCACACTCACAATTAAGCTTTCATGTATCAAAGGTCTAGAAATGCATACCTGTTAACTATCACTCTCTGACAAGCTAAACTGACAGCATCCTCTTGACCAAGCCCCCAACCTACTTTATCAAAAAATCTCTTATTTTGAATCTTTAGTATAAAATAATTTAATAAGCCAAAAAGAGGGGGGAATTGTTTTTAGACTTTCAATACATCTTTAAACCCAAGAGACCATGTTACTATAGTCACTAGGAATTGCATTAAGAATAAAACAAGACAGGATAACATAAAAGTCCATGACCCTTAAATCTCAACTAGTCCAGACTTTTGATTAAATATGCCTTTGAAGAAAATAAATTGTACAGACAGAGCTATTATTACTTATTTACTGTATTTATGGAGATGTTGACTTGAGAACAGGTGGTGCTTTTATTGCACTCAGAGACATCCAACTCTTAAATCCTTTAGAACACCCTCTACATGCCTCAACCCTAAAATGCTATACACCAAATCTACCAATTTCTTTCCACCTCAAAACTGTCAAAAGGAAAGTCATAATTCATCAGAAAGAAAGGAACACAGTTATTAATGGCAAAGAAGTCAAGACCATGTATTTAAAAAATACAATGAATCACTATTTTCTTTTAGCTTGAAATTGGAGAACTCGAAAAATAAATGGCATTTCAAAAATGATTCAGCAAACACAACTGAGCTATAGAAGATGATGCTTGTAAGAATCCTAAGGGATTCTTCCACTTCAGGTTTAAAATATAAAGGAAGCACTTCTCTAATATGTAGTCTAGTTTTCAATAACCAACAACTACAATCAACACCACTGTAATTTATTTCACAATCAAAACCAGTTTCAGACACGTACAGGTACACTAAAAAAAACACAACTCATTTTGAAATGAATTCATAGCTCTATTTCTAAAATATTAAAACAACCATAAGACAACTCACAACCTTGATTACATCCATGCTGCTGTGAAAGTCTCAAAGTTCCACCCAAATCTTTAATTCTAGTCTTCTAGTAATTCAAATGGAAGTACCCCTCAAAGAATTTGTCAGGCAAAAGATGAGAACAGCATATGGTTTATTGATCTAAGTGATGGAAAAATTGCCCCCTCCCCCAAATTTTGAAGCCGTTTTTTAGCAATGAGTATTTGATAGTAATTTTCACATTCAGTCCAACGGTATGCAGATTAATTCCTTGCCCTGGGCCTAGGGCTCAGAAACAACTCCTAAGAACCTTCCAGCTTACTGCACTGGTACAAATTCCCGATACTTACCACAGTCATGGCTGCGCAGGAAAATGTGAACAGCTGAACATTCCAGCTGCAACAATAAGGTCAAAGCTCATTTCAGTATTAGCAAAAGTGATTCTCTGCTGAGATCTTGGTCGGGGATGCAAAGTACTAGCCTCGAACCTGCAGGCTGGCACCTCAACAACTGCTGCAAATTCTACTGCATGCCCTGGCTTCCTGGGCCAGCACTGCTTAATTACTAGACTCTGATACGATGCAGATCACTTTTCGCAAAAGGGAAGCAAATGGGCTTTTAGACCAATACTTGAGTTGTTCGGTTTCAAATGTTCAAATCCTTAAAAAAAAAGATTTCAACAACTTAAGTTTAATGATTTTATTATGATTCAGAGCCCAGTTGTTTTCCACCATAAGAGTGCCATGTGAAAAGATGATCCTTTTCCTAAATACAATTAGCTTTCATTGCCACCTTTCCCTTTTTGTCACCCCCACACAACACTCCAAGATCACAAGAATCTATGTGAAACAGAGCTATTAAGAACAATACCCGTTTGCATTCTCAGGCTAAATGTGAGAAACCAATTTTAGTCACTTGCTTCAGCAAAGCTATCAGTACAAGCCATCACCTACGGATTTCAAGATGATTGATATGTACAACCTCTACTGCTCTATGCCACAGGTAATAATCTGTTCCAATTTCATACTGCATGTTTCTGGATGAGGTCAACATTTAGAAAACCATTAACATAGCACTATTCTAAAAAGGGATGTACAAGTATTACTTTTAGCCAGTGTACATTTGTGAAAGTTTCAAATGAAGGAAAAATGAGAGCAAATATATCCGATGTATGAAAAATGTTAGCAACGCTTTCATTAGGAATAATTACATGAATAAAACCAAATCGACATGTTCTCAAAAGATGTATTTTAAGGCAGGTAGAGGAAAGCACTCAGCATTCAACCCTTTTTCCTAACTACAGAAAAATCAAAATTTGCAGATGAACCCTTTCTCTCACATCATTGGCAGAAATAAAATCCTATTCCCGCCACCTCCTCTTGCAATTAAGGAAGTTGCTACAAATAGCAGCACAGAACGTAAATGGTCCTGTTTTGCTCCATTCTTAATGTACCCTCTAGGAGTAAACAGGTTACTCAAAAAAGTCAGTAGCCAGAAAGCGATTTTCCCTATGGCAAACTCCCATGAAAATGAAATTCTCTTTTCTGGGGATTTGGAAGGGGGTAAACGTGGACGGAGGAGTCCAGTCACAGCCCGCCTTCTCCCATGGGTTCAAGGTCTGGAGTGCTCAGTCCTCCGCGAGGCTTCAGACCAGCGATCGGCAGCACGGGCAGTGCCGGCGCAGCCTCCTCGCCGCTGCACATCCACCCGGCCCACCCTGACAATCACGCTCGCCTTTCAAACACCCTAAAGGTGAGCTTTGTAGGCTGGGTCTCCAAAGTTTGCCCGGCCTCCGGTCAGCAGGTGCCCGCTGGCTGAGCCCTAGGCAAGGCTGAGTCTTGCCCTAGCCTCCGGCTCCCTCAGCCCCCAGCTCTTCTTTTGGGCCACGGTGACAGGTCTAGGTTTACCTCCATGTGCTCGTGGCAGAGGAAACAAAAGAAAGCAACCTCCCTGAGAATAAAACGCCATCTTCGACTAATTGGCAAACTGAGGGGTCCCCGGGTCGGTCCCCCCACGAGTCTCCCCCGCCACCCAGCCGGAAGGCGGCCCCCAGTTTCAGGCAGAGTTTGTAACAGCTCCGGGAAGCCCTGGTCGAATTGTCCTGGGGGCGAGGGTGGGATACCCCGAGAGCCCTACCTGCCTCCCCTCCCCGGCCGCCTGGGCACCGTGTTTCAGTGAAAAGGAAGAAGAGGGGTGGTGGTGTCTCACAGAGATGTAACTGCCCCCTCAGAAAATTGTGAGGGACCCGGCGAGGGTCTGGCGAGCAAGCAAACCGGCACGCGCGGAGCCGCAGCGAGTGTACTTACAAAACGATTCAAGCTCCGGCGGAACATCGCGTCGAAGGCTGCCGGGCGCTGAGCTGGGCTCTACCGGGCTGTCTGGGAAGGCGCCGTCCACAAAACACACTGCGGCGTGGGCCGGCGGCGCCAAGCGGAGCAGCGAGGCGGGCGGCCGGGCCACCCGCTCGCCGCCTGCCCCCCCTCGGCTCTCCGCGCTCCCCCGCCCCCCAGCCGCCCGCAGCCTAGCCAACGCCCCGCCTCACTCGCGGCCCGCCCCCGGCCTGCCTGACCCGGGGGCGGCGGCCCCGCGGATCGCCCTTATCTGGCCCCGGCACCGCCGGCCGGCAGCTCCCGCAGCACCCACTGAGAAGGCGAGCCCGCCGCGCTGGGGAAGGATGGCGGAGGAGCGCGAGGCTCCTCCTGTGGGGAGGGGGCGCCCCCGTCTCTCCGCCAGCGCCGGGCTCGGCACCCCGCGGGATGCACGCTTCCCCGACGCGGCACCACCGCCCGCCTCCTCGCTGGACTCCGCGGCCGCCCCCCTCGGGGCACGGGGAACCCTCCCGAGGCACTCCGCGCCTCAGCCCGACACTACTCTCCTGTCTCTGTCGGGAGCCACAGCCTCCCTTGCCCCGGCCCTAACTCGTCCGCCGTGCCGCGCGCGCCGCGCCGCGCCGTTTAGCTCGCAGCCCCTCCTCGGTCCGCGGCTGCCGCGCCGCCCCGCGCTCTCGTCCCGCACTCGGGCTAGGGAGCCTGGGTACAGCCAACCGGCCCGCCCTGAGCCAGCCGACGGCCAGGCTCCCCCTTCCGGGCGTGGTGGAGCCGGGCTCTGAGGCAGGACACCGTGGGGACCCCAGCGCGGGAGGGGCGGGGCGGGGTGCGAGGGGGGACTAGTTCTGAAAGCCCACCCTCCTCATCTGCACGGACCAGGGTTCCCCCTCGACCCTCGCTCCGCTGTACTCCCACCTACGCGGCTTTCCCTCCTCTCGGTCTTTCTCTCATCCTGCCTGCCCACCTAAGCCTTCTTACTTCCACTTTCTCTGAGGTTGTAAAGTCAGGCTTTGTGTCGTTTCTGCTGCGCAGCAGGGCGGGATTTCCCTGACCCCCACCCCGCCCCACCCCAGGCCCCTCCCGCTCACCCCCTCCCCCGCCTTGCTCCCGGGGCAGCCTGGGAGTTGTAGTCCAACCGTCCCCCTACTCCGCCTGGTACCGCGGGCTGGGAGCTCCCCCACACGCTAGTCCCGGGTTTGCCCAGAGGGTTGAAGAAGGAAGCGCGGGCTGAACAGCGGGTTCTCCACGCTGGCCGGCTGGGTGTGGAGGCCGGGCGCACTCGGTAGCTTCCTAGCGGTGGGACATGTGAGAAGGATAAATTAGGCAAAGCTCCGAATCCTGGGAGCTCTCCCGGGAACGCAAAATGTGCGCATCAGGAAACCCTCTACACCCTCGGCCCCCAGCTTAGAGCTGGAATTTGCGAAACTTTAAAAATTACAAAAGAAAAGCGAGTCCGGAATTGCCACGAGGCTGGGCATCCCTCCCAACTACCACAACCCCACCCCTTTTCACCGCCCCTTAAGGCGGGGCCCAAGGCTGTTGGAGAAGAACTTGCAGATTTTTCTATAAAAGTCAAAAAGAAATAAGTAAAGGGAGTTCAGAGACTCTTACACGAGTCTTCCGCCTCGCCACATTCTCCTGCCAGTCTAGAGCTGGGGACAGGGCCCAGCCACACCACAGGCCTTCCCAAAGGTCGCGAAAGGCCTTTACTACTAGGCATAGGCGCTTCTCCTTTACCCTCCGGAGTTTGGATTCATTTCAACAAACCTTTACTGGGAATTTTCTTTGTACCAGGCAGTGTGCCAGGGCTGGACACAGCGATTTCTTAAAAGACCTCCCCAACAGGGTGGTAGCAATCTGGTTGGGGGATACAAACAAGCGAAAATGCCACGTTAGAATTTAATAATAGCTAGAGTTCAAAGTGCTAGAGAAATAGGGGAGAGCGACGTTGCATCTGAAAAGAGGGTCTGGGAAGTTTTCCTAAAA
This sequence comes from Nomascus leucogenys, assembly GCF_006542625.1. Taxonomy (NCBI): domain Eukaryota; kingdom Metazoa; phylum Chordata; class Mammalia; order Primates; family Hylobatidae; genus Nomascus; species Nomascus leucogenys. The sequence goes on from NC_044406.1 coordinate 125,473,186, forward strand.
GCTCTGGAGATTAAACTAGCCCTTGAAACGTGGGAAGGCTTTAGAGGGACCTGACTGAGCCCAAGGGGACAAAGTCCAGGGTAGAAGGAGAGGTCAGTGAAAAAGCGCAGGACAAACTAGGAAAGAGATCACGCCGTAGTGGCAGACGCCCAGGACGTGTAGGTAAGGGCGGCTCGAACGAAAGCTAAAATCTAAAATTCTTCAAAAACATGTTACGAAGTTTGAACTTCATTCTGTGATCAACGAGGAGCCCATCTCCCAATAAAATGCAAATGCAGGAGACCTAAGGTTTGTTCCCAAACTGTCCTAACTGCCAAGAAGTAAAACCAACCGTTTTCAGTTCTTCCCCTCTTGTGATTCCTTCTCTTTGCTCACAGTTGAGCCTGTATCTAATGATTTTTAGGATTTATTTTAAATTTAAATTTATATTAATCAGATATGATATTTTATTGACAAAAGGGATCTAAAGTTTTGCTCTCTACTGCATTAAAGATTTATTTTCAAATAGAGTTATTTCTAGCTTTACTTTTTTTTTTTTTTTTTTTTGAGACAGTCTCACTCTGTCACCCAGGCTGGAGTGCAGTGGCATGATCTTGGCTCACTGCAGCCTCTGCCTCCTGGGTTCAAGTGATTCTCGTGCCTCAGCCTCCCAAGTAGCTGGGATTACAGATGCCTGCCACCACACCCGGCTAATTTTTGTATTTTTAGTAGAGACGGGGGTTTCACGATCTTGCCCAGGCTGGTCTTGATCTCCTGACCTCAGGTGATCCACCCGCCTCGGCCTCCCAAAGTGCTGGGATTACAGGCGTGAGCCACCATGCCCGGCCTCTAGCTTTACTTTTATTGAACACAGCAACTACTGTAATTTCTTCACTAGTTTATTTGTTGAACGACTACTGTGTGGCAGACATTATTCTAGATACTGGAATTGGGAGGTGGAGGAGGTTATTGTCTTTAGTTCTAGGTATAAGTCTAGAATTCTTACCAAAATACATCCTTATCAATAAAATAATAAACTAATTTAGACATTTGGGGGTACAAGTGCTTGCTAGTGAATAGTAAGTAATATCGTTCCAAATTCAGTTCTGTTAAACAAATGGAAAAAATGTACTTTGCTTATAGATTCAAACAGATCAACTTTAAAAAATACTGGAGACCTGAAATTTTTTTTTGTTTGCATTATGCTCTCATACTTTCCCATTGTCATGTTAACTGCAGCCTAATCACAGGAATTTTAAGATTCCTCCAGATATAGCAGTATTGGGCCAGGCGCGGTGGCTCACACCTGTAATCCCAGCACTTTGGGAGGCCGAGGTGGGTGGATCACCTGAGGTCAGGAATTCGAGACCAGCCTGGCCAACATGGTGAAACCCTGTATCTACTGAAAATACAAAAATTAGCCAGGCATGGTGGCGGGCGCCTGTAGTCCCAGCTACTAAGGAGGCTAAGACAGGAGAATTGAATCACTTGAACCTGGGAGGTGGAGGTTGCAGTGGGCCGAGATCGCACCACTGCACTCCAGCCTGGTTGACAAGAGCAAAACTCCATCCCCACCCCCCAAAAAAGATATAGCAGTATTGTTGATTTTTATTTGTTATAATTCTGCTATTTATTCTCTCAATTTATTTCAATACAACACCTATACTCATGGGTCCAGTCTAATTTGCTCAACTATAAAAATGCAGTTCCAGGCATTTTTATGAGATTTTTATTCCAGGTATTTTTATGGGAGACTGAGGCAGGCAGATCACCTGAGGTCAGGAGTTTGAAACCAGCCTGGACAACATAGCGAAACCCTGTCTCTACTAAAAATACAAAAATTAGCTGGGCGTGGTGGCGTGCACCTGTAATCCCAGCTACTCGGGAGGCTGAGGCAGGAGAATCACTCGTACCCGGGAGGCGGAGGTTGCAGTGAGCCAAGATCGGGCCAGTACACTCAAGCCTGGGCAACAGAGCGAGACTCCATCTCAAAAAAAAAAAAAAAAAAAAAAAAAAAAGCAATTCTGGGGCAGGATGGCTCACACCTGTTATCCCAGCACTTTGGAAGGCCAAGGTAGGAGAGTCGCTTGAGTCCAGAAGTTTGAGTCCAGCCTGGGTAACGTAGCAAGACCTCATCTTTATTTTTTTTTAATGCAATTCCATACAAATCAAAATATACTCAGCAAAACATGAAATTATGCAAGGTGACTTTTTCTGTATCCAAACTCAACCTGAAATTAGAGCTACTCTCACACATATCCTTCAGAGTCACTCCTCTGTGAGTTTTTTAAAGACAAGAAAAAAGATTTTGGTTCTTTTTAGTGCCTCCTCACAGTTTCCAAAGAAAACCCAGGTGTTGTGGAAAGCTGTTGTCTGTGACTATGTAAAGCAGGCCCTCAGCCAGCATTTTCATTGGGACAACTCCATTGAACAGAACTGCAAAAAATGAACTTCCTCCTGCCTAAACTGTCAGAACCCCTGAAACATAACACCACCTCTTCTGGTGGATCAGCTAACTGCAACAGAAAGAAGCCCCACAGGTAGGAATTCAGAGGAAGTAGTCTTGTTTCTGTCCTTATTACCAACTTGACTAGATAATGCTTGCTACCTGAGGGAGGGAAGGGGAAGAGTGCTTTCTCAATCCTTTCAATTCTGTTGCACCATTTCTGTACAAATTACCCAGGAGCTCTTCTTCCCTATTGTCCCCACCCCCAATCTTCTGTACCTTCTACCTCAACCCCTCAGAAATCTCACCATGGCAAGTGAGCAAAACAACCACTAGAGCATAGGATGTAGGCCACACCTGTGACGGAGGAGAGCAAACTGCTTCTGGGATCTGTGGGTCAGTCAGCAATTCAAGTAATCTGGCAGGAGGGGAGCGGTGCGAAGGAGTCACTTCCATCTAATACCAAACAAAGAAAAAAGAAGAAAGAAAAAATTGAGGCTGTTGTATTAGCATCTAAATCACCCCATCATTAGCAAATTGAAGGAATTCAACTCTCTGTCTGAGCTTCCAAACATATCTAGTAAGACTATCTTTTGCCCACTTGAAATTTATTTCCCCCTTTCAGGCCGGGTGCGGTGGCTCACTCCTGTAATCCCAGCACTTTGGGAGGCCGAGGCGGGTGGATCATGAGGTCAGGAGATCGAGACCATCCTGGCTAACATGGTGAAACCCCGTCTCTACTAAAAATACAAAAAATTAGCCGGGCGAGGTGGCAGGAGCCTGTAGTCCCAGCTGCTCGGGAGGCTGAGGCAGGAGAATGGCGTAACCCAGGAGGTGGAGCTTGCAGTGAGCTGAGATGGCGCCACTGCACTCCAGCCTGGGTGACAGAGCAAGACACTGTTTCAAAAAAAAAAAAAAAAAAAAAATTTATTTCCCCCTTTCAAGGCTAGCCTTGATGTTTATTTATGACCAATTTTACCTGTATCTTCCTATTGGGCCCCTCCAATTCATTCTGTACACTGCAACCACAGAAATCTATGGCAAGCAAGTCAGATCAAATCACTCCCCTGCTTATGACTTTTCAGTAGCTTCCCACCCTCTTAGCATAAGTTCAAAATCCTGCCTTAACATCACCAACAAGAACCCTGAATTCTCTGACCTCTGCCTTCCCTCTCTAACCTGAGGTGGAAAACTTTTCCTCTCACCAGGCTTTACCCCACAGGTCTGCTTACATTCCTTGAGTTCCCAAAGCTCCTTCTTTCTTGACAGCTTTTGCACAGGCAACAGTCTCTGCTGGAACGCTTTCACCCACCGTTGCTATTCATCCTTCAGCTCTCAGCTTAAATGTCACTTCCTCAGATGACATCAGGGCTCCCTGTTATTGCCCTCCAAATAGCCCATATTAATTACATCCTAGGGTACTGACAGATGAGGTTAGTAATCATGGAGGATGGCAGAAGTCCAAAGGGACTGAGTGATGATCTAATATTGTCTTGTTTTTCAAAAAGAGGAAGAAGGTATATTCTAGTAATCATAATATTGAAGGCAGGTAAGGTTCTATAACTGACCATTAAAAGGATAGTTTTGTTTTTTTAAAAATCACCATGGAAGGGAAGAGGCAATCGCTAGGAGCCACAATAAGGTCACTGAGGTGAAGTTTGGCCTTCAAGATTCTGTAGAAATTACTTCTTTTTTTTTCGAGGCCAAGTCTCACTCTCTCGCCCAGGCTGGAGTGCAGTTGCGCGATCGTGGCTCACTGCAACCTCCGCCTCCCGGGTTCAAGCGATTCTCCTGCTTCAGCCTCCTGAGTAGCTGGGATTATAGGCGCCCACCACCATGCCCTGCTAAGTTTTGTATTTTTAGTAGAGACAGGCATTCGCCATGTTGGCCAGGCTGGTCTGGAACTCCTGACCTCAAGTGGTCCACCTGCCTCAGCCTCCCAAAGTGCTGGGATTACAGGCGTGAGCCACCACGCCTGGCCAAGAAATTTCTAATTCAGAATTCAACATCTTACAAAACTATATTGAGAGGATAGACAAGAATTTAGAAAGATATGGCATAAAAAGACTAAATCTTCACGACTGTAATCCCAGCACTTTGGGAGGCCAAGGCAGGTGAATCACGAGTTCAGGAGTTCAAGACCAGCCTGGCCAAGATGGTAAAACCCCATCTCTACTAAAAATACAAAAATTAGCAGGGCATGGTGACAGGTGCCTGTAATCCCAGCTACTTGGGAGGCTGAGGCAGAGAATTGCTTGAACCCGGGAGGCGGAGGTTGCAGTGGGCCAAGATCTCGCCACTGCACTCTAGCCTGGGCGAGAGAGCAAGACTCCTTCTCAAAAAAAAAAAAAAAAAAAAAAGACTCTAAATCTTTATCCTCAATAATAAGAAGTTATTGGTTATTGTCCAGATATATTAATACAGTATAATTATTTTATTTAGAAATGAGGAGGTAAATAGCAGAAGAAACAACTAAAATAACAAAAACGACTTGCCTTTGGGAACACAAATCTAGAGTAGGGAAGAAAGGGATAAGGGACTTTTTTTCTTTATAAGCCTTGTAACTGTTCTACTTTTTAAACTGTGTACACACATTATTTTCATAAAAATTAGTTTAAAATACAAATAGCATTTGGACACAAAAACAGGGAGTAGGAGAACATTATAGCCAAGGAAATGGTGAAGATGTGGATGTGAAAAAATATTTCAGTAAATAGTAAGTAGACCTGTCTAGAGAAGCAATGGTCCATACTGAGGAGTATGTGAAAGGAAAATAAGTCTTTGGGGCCCCAAAATTGCTCAAGCTGGGAACTGCTTAGGGCAAACCTGCCTCCCATTCTATTCAAAGTCACCCCTCTGTTCCCTGAGATAAATGCATATCTGATCGCCTCATTTGGAGAGGCTAGTAAGAAGCTCAAAAGAATGCAACCATTTGTCTAGTATCTACCTATGACCTGGAAGCCCCCTTCCACTTCGAGTTGTCCCACCTTTCCGGACTGAACCATTGTACATATTACACATATTGACTGATGTCTCATGTCACCCTAAAGTGTATAAAAGCTGTGCCTCTACCACCTTGGGCACATGTCATCAGGACCTCCTGAGGCTGTGTCACGGGCACGTGTCCTCCACCTTGGCAAAATAAACTTTCTAAATTAACTGAGACCTGTCTCAGATTTTTGGGGGTCACAAGTAGTAGATGGTATAAAATTTTAACTTTGATTCTCAGTAAGCCACTGGAATACGCATTCTACCAAATGAGAGAATAAACTAAGAGGGAGGAAGACATGGAATCCAGAAAATGGGATGAACATGAAAGAGAGGAGTAGAGAATTCCCCAGATGATAATGAATGAAAATTCAAGGGAGACAGCTGTGTAGCACACCTAGAGAGGTCAGAGGGGAGTAGGAAGATAGAGGAATCAAGGAGGGATGTCTTTAGAGAAAATAGAAAAACAACTGGTACATTACTCAATGTGTTTGACCATGCGGAGAATAGTATTCAGAAAGGCTTTACAGTATTGTCAGAAAATTAGTGAAACCTTAGTGGTAAACACATAGAAAGTAAAGCAAACTAAGTAACGAAAACCAAGGCAGCTGTTAATGCCAAGAAAAACAAAAAGTTGCTCAAGAAAGTAAATGAGTTATGATAAAATACTCCCTGACTCCACTGTGACAGACATTCACATAGTCATAGCAATCAAAACACTGTATTCTTGGTTTACAAAATTAAAACTCTTTTGTAGGATAAAGGGAGAACAAGTTGGAGGGAGCTTTGTTGTAAGAGATCTAAGTCTTTGTTTTCCATAATAAAAAGAAAATAAGTAGTATCTACAAATTGAAAGATTAAGAAATATCCATATAAGTACATTATATAGAAATATGGGGCCTGGCACAGTGGCTTGCCTGTAATCCCAGCACGTTGGGACACCAAAGTGGGCAGATTGCCTGAGCTCAGGAGTTTGAGACCAGTCTGGGCAACATGGTGAGACCCTATTTCTACTAAAAATACAAAAAAAGCCAGGCGTGGTTGTTCACGCCTGTCATCTCAGCACTTTGGGAGTCCGAGATGGGTGGATCACTTGAGGTCAGGAGTTTGAAACCAGCCTGACCAACATGGTGAAAACCTGTCTCTACTGAAAAAAAAAAACAAACAAAAAAAACCTACAAAAATTAGCCGGGCATGTTAGTGCGCACCTGAAGTCCCAGATACTTGGGAGGCTGAGGCAGGAGAATCCCCTGAACCCAAGAGGCGGAAGCTGCTGCAATGAGCCAAGATCACACCACTGCACTCCGGCCTGGGCGACAGAGCGAGACTCTGTCAAAAAAAAAAAAAGAAAAAAAATTAGCCTGGCGGAGTGCACGGTGGCTCACGCCTGTAATCCTAGCACTTAGGAGGCTGGGGCATGTGGATAGCATGAGGTCAGGAATCCGAGACCAGCCTGACCAACATGGCAAAACCACGTCTCTACTAAAAATACAAAAATTAGCTAGGCGTGGTGGTGGACACCTGTAATCCCAGCTACTTGGGAGGCCAAGGCAGGAGGATCTCTTGAGCCCAGGAGGCGTATATTGCAGTGAGCTGAGATCGTGCCACTGCACTCCAGCCTGGGTGACAAAACAAGACTCTGCCTCCAAAAAAAAAAAAAAAGAAAAAGAAAAAAGAAAAACCAAGAAAAGAAATATGGAAGTTAATACTAGAAGAAACAGTTAAAACTATTAAAAGTGGTTTCTCTAGTAGTGCAGATCAGAAGTCGGGAGAGATAGAGTAGGCATCTGCTCTTTTTCGTTTCTCTTTTCTTTGCTTTTTTTTTTTTTTTTTTGAGATGGAGTCTCCCTCTGTCGCCCAGGCTGGAGTGCAATGCCAGGATCTCGGCTCACTGCAACCTCCACCTCCCGGGTTCAAGCGATTCTCCTGCCTCAGCCTCCCGAGTAGCTGGGATTACAGGCATGCACCACCATACCCAGCTAAATATTTTTTGTATTTTTAGTAGAGACAGGGTCTCTCCATGTTGGACAGGCTGGTCTCGAACTCCTGGCCTCAAGTGATCTGCCCACCTGGGCCTCCCAAAATCCTGGGATTACAGGTGTGAGCCACCTCTCCTGGCCACATGCTCTTTTTCTTTATAAGCCATTTAAATCTATTTAACTTTTTACTATGGATATGCATTACTTTCAATAAATAAAAAATAATAAACGAGAATAAATGGCATTTTGAATGGGCAGAAGGGAAGGAGAATATTTCAGCCAAGAGAAACAGCAAAGACATGAAACAGAAAATACTAAGTAGACCTCCCTAGGGAAGCAAGAGTCCACATTGGGGAGTAGTCAAAGGTAATTTTAATAGCTATCATTTATTTAGTACTTGCTATGTGCAGACACTGTGCTAGTCACTTTGTACACACTATATCACTCATTTACTCACTAACCCAATAAGGCAAGTACTACTATTATCTTCCATCTTATAGGTAAAGAAACTGAGAGGTTATGGAACAAAACTCAAAGTTGTGCTCAAAGTCACAGCTAGAAAGTAGCAGAGCAAAGTGCTGGGTGTGGTTGCTCACGCCTGTAATCCCAGCACTTTGGGAGGCCCAGGCAGGCGGATCAGCTGAGGTCAGGAGTTCAAGACCAGCCTGGCCAACATGGTGAAACCCCATCTCTACTAAAAATACAAAAATTAGCTGGGCATAGTGGCATGCCCCTGTAATCACAGCTCCTTGGTAAGCTGAGGCAGAATAATTCCTTGAACCCACGAGGTAGAGGTTGCAGTGAGCCGAGATCACACCACTGCACTCCAGCCAGGTGACAGAGAGAGAGACTCCATCTCAAAAAAAAAAAAAAAAAAAGACAAAAAATCCATACTCTTAGCCACTATGTTTTGAGGCATAATTGACAAGATTTAATCACTGAAATAATTTATAGAACAGAGAGGGATGAATCCAAAATAACTCTAAGAAATTAAAACTTACTAGGAAAATGATGTTCATTCATTTATTCATTTTAACAAATATTTACTGAATATCGACTACATCCAAGTAATTTGGTGGAAATATAGCAATGAATGTGAGAAATATGATATGATCCCTGCTCTCATAGAGCTTATTGTCTGTCATCCATAGGAAAATCACTCAGGGGAACCTCAGTGGAGAAAATTATGAGTTCATTTTTAACTATGTTGAAGTAATAATAGGGTGTTCAAATAAAAAATGCCCAGTATGCATGGAAAATGTGGTGTTACAGCTTAGTATAAGATGCTCTAAACCTCAAAAATCTATTCCTGGTCAAGGGAAATCAGAATTGAGTAAAGCTATTTCATTTAGTGCTTCAGAAATTCTGCATGAGCTTTAAAAGTACAGTTTCAGTGTTAGCTGGGCTGGAAGCCAGATTGCAGGAGTTTATAGGTATAAACTGTTAATTTGCAAAGCTTGATGGTGGAAGAAAGAAGAAAAGGTCGTACAATAGCTTGGGAAGGCTGTCAGCAGGGTTAAACAACTTTTCTTTTCCGAACTAGAGGAGACCTACACGTGTTTAAAAGTAGAAAAGGAAAAATTCTGTAGAAAGGAGAAGCTAAAGAAGATAATTGAGGAAGCTAGGTGTGAAATGAGGTAGAAAGGGATGAACTAGAGAACACGGGGCTCAGATTTGAGAGAGGAGGAGGGAGTGCTCTTCCTTAAGACTATAAAGAAGGCTGAGAGAAGAAAAAGCAAATCAAGTGCTCTTAGGTGAAGAAAATGCATGTGAGTGTGTGGTCTCTATCTTTTGAGCAAAGCTTAGTTTTTATGAGAATGGGCAATTGGGAAAGGGGATGGGGTTTCAGAAGGAATCAAAGAATACAGTTTGAGGTTCAGAGCTGAAAATTAGCAAAACTTTTGGTACTCCACAGCCCTATTTGAACCACTTTCTACTGTTTTAAAATAATAGCAGATTGCACCACCCTCCAGTCTTCCTGATCAATTAATTCAAATTTTATCTCACCCAGGCCAACATTTAGGTACTAAGACTCAGGCAGGATGCCATCAAAATCCATTAAAAATGGCTCTCTTCCCAGCAGTGATAGAGATGCAAACTCCCCTTAACAATCAAATCCAACCTTGAATTAATTAATATCTCTGTTGGTGTCTGTTTTATTTTTTAAGCCATAGTCTTACTGGCTCAATTTCTAGCATTTGTAACTCCACTTGGCACTCTTCAGCAAGTATTTAGTCTGCCTTACTTGAAAAAGTGTTTGCCATTTTGGTTCCAGTTACTTCTTGTCACAGGATATAACTGTGCACAAATACACCAATAGGCACCAAAAACGCAAGAGCTTCTTCAGGGCAGGGACTATGTCTTATTTATCTTTGTCCCATTTCCCGGGGAAGAACATGGCACAATGTTGAAGCTCAGGGAATGCTGACAATAAATGAATGATTATCTATGTGCTGTTAAGGAGACAGCCCTGAACTGAGATCCAGATGTCAGTTCTACCTGTTAACTAGAGTTTTTCCCAGACAAATCACTTATACTCGCTGGACCCTATTTTCCCATGTGAAAATGAGGGGATTGAATGACATTAAATTGCTTCTGATTGAAATTGTATGGATTTTACATGCCACTTTAAAGTGGATATAATTTTAGGTTTCCAAATAGCAATATTTAGATTGCTGTTAGAAACATTTTCTAAATTCCCGGCCAACTCATTGGCTACTGCCTGTGAGTCAGAGTAGATCTGTACCTCAGGTCATCTCTCGTAGACATAATAAGCAACTAAATATGCTACTCGAAAGTTCTGTCCACATGGGAAAATTTGTCTCTTCCATTGTCTTTTATGGACATCCCGTGGTGGGCTTCCAGTGGTGCAGTCTGCCGCTTTCAGATGGTGCCTGCCACCTTAACTGTGCAAAGTTGTGTGTAAACCAGACTCAAGTATTTCTTTTTTTCTTCAGTCATTTGGTTATAGGTAACTCGCCATAAGGCCACTGGTATGGATTTAGGGAGGGGCAGCAATATGGCAGGAGAAAGTGCCATGGGAGCCTGGACCACTTGCTTATGAAACTAACTTATTTTGGCCAGGCGCGGTGGCTCACGCCTGTAATCCCAGCACTTTGGAAGGCCAAGGTGGGCAGATCACTTGAGGTCAGGAGTTTGAGACCAGCCTGGCCAACATGGTGAAACCCTGTCTCTACTAAAAATACAAAAATTAGTCGGGTGTGGTGGTGAGTGCCTGAGGCTGAGGTGAAGAATCTCTTGAACCTGGGAGGTGGAGGTTGCAGTGAGCCAAGATCATGCCACTGCACTCCAGCCTAGACAACAAAGCAAAACTCCATCTCAAAAAAAAAAAAAAAAAAAAAAGGCCCTATCCCACATATACACCTTCCACAAGATGACGAAATACCACTGAGCATACCGGACTGTGTGGCCAGCCAGATCAGATAACACTCAGTTTGTGACCGGCAGCTGTGTCATCCTACCTGGGTAGACATTTCATCTCCACTAGAATTCATCAGCAAACCAGGAGATCTTCTTAAAAAGAGAGCTCCCATCAAAACAGGAAATAGAGGTGAGCAAGCCATCCATCACAACAGATATCTACTAGAGCTTCTCAAACTCCTGCCTTCCTCCTTTTATCACTGCCTTTTTCTAGCCACTGCCTCAAGTGTACAGGGCTCTTCTGCAGTCCCTTCTGCCCTTATGAGTTGAGGAATGAGATCTGATAAACCTCTTCAATTTAAGAATTTGAGGACTTCTAAAAGCGTATGAATGTTTATAAGAACCACAGGGAATGAGCAATGCTGGGTCTCTGATGATGAGACCTCAAGTATCAATAAGTAAGCTTTTTGAGTGTGTTCACTGACCTACTGCCTCTTGAATGACACCTTGTAAGTGGCTGCCAAGTATTCTGTGCAATACCTTCTGTTTTACATTTGTGGGAAGATCTCTGCCCCAGTGGGCTCACCTTTCAATTTTCAACACCTCCTTCTTACTCCACCCACCCCCCCACTCTGGACTACTGCACCAGTGGCTTATGAGAATCTTCCTAATCAATCCTGAGGGGAACAGAGAACACCCAACAACAAAAGAAACCCATCAAATAAGTACTTACATTGTACGTTTCACTAAAATTCAGAGTAAAGCTACTTCCTTGACTGTGTGTGTACATAAATACATATAGATTGCCCACAATCACCCAGGCAACCAGATAGAATATTGGACTTTAAAGGCACAATGGTCATGTCATTCTTCACAAGAAGTTAATTAGCTTCTCTCTTACAGAACACTACTAAGACTATGATTGGTAATGTCTGAACTCCTGCTCAGCTATAAGTCATAATAAATAATTAGGCTATTTCTCTGGTAACTGTCATTCCTTGACTGCTGAACAATCTTCTATCATTAATGACTGTTGTATTTTACCATAGGGCAGGCATGTTTCCAATGGCACCCAGGTATCCACAGGAAGTTTTAGCTAGGTCTAATTACTGTAAATCTCTTGCAGACCCACTCACCTCCCCATCCCAATATTGCTATCCAAATAAAATTAAGCTTAAAGGAATAGACAGGTCACAAAAGGGTGGAATAGTTTATGGACCAAGTGCATGTGTGTTCATCAGGCAACAGTTTTCTATTTCTCTTTAAGCACTGGATCATTAGGTTTCTTATCTCTTTGGGGCTGCCTTGAGTTATTTCTCAGTCCACCAGCAATCTGGTGTTCAGGATTCTTTTTTTTTTTTTGAGACGGAGTCTCACTCTGTAGCCCAGGCTGGAGTGCAGTGGCGTGATCTCGGCTCACTGCAACCTCCGCCTCCTGGGTTCAAGCGATTCTCCTGCCTCAGCTTCCCAAGTATCTGGGACTATAAGAGCGTGCCACCATGCCCATCTACATTTTTTTGTATTTTTAGTAGAGATGGGGTTTTTCCATGTTGGCCAGGCCGGTCTTGAATGCCTGACCTCAAGAGATCTGCCCACCTCAGACTCCCAAAGTGTTGGGATTACAGACATGAGCCACCACGCCCAGCCTGTACTGTGAAGTACAGCCAGGCCACAAAGTAATTAAAACTGGAATAGCCAAGCAAGAACTGAGATTGTTTGTTCTTTTTCTCAAAGTCCACTGTATTAGTTGGGGTTCTCCAGAGAAACAACCAATAGGATATATGAGGAGATTTATTATGGGAATTGGCTCATGCAATTATACAGGCTGAGAAGTCCCAGCACCTGCCATCTGCATGAGCCTGGCCACAAAATATCCCCTTCTTTAGTACAGGACTAAAGTACAGGACTCGTTTAAAAAAAAAAAAAAAAAAAAAAAAAAAAAGACTTGAGTCTCACTGTGTCACCCAGGCTGGAAAAAGTGCAGTGGTGTGATCTCAGCTCACTGCAACCTCCACCTCCCGGGTTCAAGCAATTCTCCTGCCTCAGCCTCCTGAGTAGCTGGGACTACAGGTGTGCACCATCATGCCCGACTAATTTTTGTATTTTTAGTAGAGATGGGTTTTTGCCATGTTGGCCAGGCCGGTGTTGAACTCCTGACCTCAAGAAATCCTCCCGCCTCGACTTCCCAAAGTGCTGGGATTACAGGTGTGAGCCACTGCACCTGACCCTAAAGTACAGGACTCTTGATCACTGCCCTGATTCATCCTCTTTAGGGATGTGCTTCCTGGATAGTGTGCGTATTTGTAATACCTGTAGAATCCCTGCCCTATCTCAAAAAAAATAAAATTAAAAAAAGTCCAAATAAAACCTTCCAGAGAAATGGATTCATAGTCATTTCTATTGGTGATCTCAGGATTGCATAAGTATAAGAATGTTTAGAAACAGGCAAATTTGGCTGGGTGCGGTGGCTCGCATCTGTAATCCCAGCACTTTGGGAGTCCGAGGCAGGTGGATCATTTGAGGTCAAGAGTTGGAGACCAGCCTGGCCAACATGGTGAAACCCCATCTCTACTAAAAATACCAAAATTAGCTGGGTGGTAGTGACCCGCACCTGTAATCCCAGCTATTCAGGAGACTGAGGCAGGAGAATCGCTTGAACTCAGCAGGTGGAGGTTGCTGTGAGCCGAGATCACGCCACTGCACTCCAGTCTGGATGACAGAGTGAGACCCTGTCTCAAAAAAAAAAAAAGAAAGAAAGAAAGAAACAGGCAAAAGTTAAGCAAACTGCTGTGATTATGGGGTTATGAGATTGTGTATATTTGGGGTCTTTATGTGTACCTCATATTTCCATAATGTAGTCACACAGGGACCTTTAGCATTTTTTACAGGAAGACATATACTTACCTGAATTTCATCCTCAATGGCAGTGATGGCAGATATGTGGCACATGTGTCGCCAGTTGCCACTGCTTACTCTCTGCTCCCACCTTCATAACAAATAGTGTTAGTCAATCACAGCACTCTTTGTCATTGAATTTGGAAGTAATACCATAATGTTTTTCAATCTGGCCCTCTACACAGTCATGTCAATAGATCAGAGTAGTCATTTGAGTTGAAATCCATTTGTCATTTCTGTTCTAATTTTTAGAGGTCTTATGGTACATTGTCTTAATTAAAGAGCAGGGGTAGCAAGGAGTAAAATCTGATTCAAACTAGCTCAGAAAAGGGAGATTTATTAAGAATACAACAGACAATATTACAAATGTCTGGACTGTGAAGTACAGCCAGGGCACAAAGTAATTGAAGCTGGAATAGCCAAGCAGGAACTGAGATTGTTTGCTCTTTTTCTCAAAGTCCACTGTATTAGTTGGGGTTCTCCAGAGAAACAACCAATAGGATATATGAGGAGATTTATTATGGGAATTGGCTCATGCAATTATACAGGCTGAGAAGTCCCAGCATCTGCCATCTGCATGAGCCCGGCCACAAAATACCCCCTTCTTTATAATGACTCCAGTAACATTGGATTAGGGGCCCACTCTACTCCAGTATGACCTCATTTTAACTACATCTGCAATGATGCTATTTCCAAATAATGTCACATTCTGGGGCACAGGGGGTTAGGATTTCAACACATGAATTTTGGGGCACACAATTCAACCCATAACACCAACAGCATCACTCTTTTTTTTTTTTTTTTTTTGGTGGCAGAGTTTCGTGCTTGTTGCCCAGGCTGGAGTGCAATGGCATGATCTCGGCTCACTGCAACCTCCGCCTCCTGGGTTCAAGTGATTCTCCTGCCTCAGCCTCCTGAGTAGCTGGGATTACAGGCATGCACCACCATACCCAGCTAAGCTTTGTATTTTTAGTAGAGACGGGGTTTTACCATTTTGCTCAGGCTGGTCTTGAACTCCTGACATCAGGTGATCCACCAGCCTCGGCCTCCCAAAGTGTTGGGATTACAGGTGTGAACCACCGCGCCCAGCCCAACACCATCACTCTTAAACCACATACCCCTTGCAGCATCTCCTGGATTTGCTTCTCCTCTTATTTGAGTACTTTTTACAAAAGTATTACCAATGTGGATGTTTGTGCGGCGGACCTTTTGAGGCCTTGTGTGACTGGATAAAACTTACTCCCTACTACCTGTGATGCAACAGAGTAGTTTGGATAGTGGTTGTTCCCTCCATATCTCATGTTGAAATGTGATCCTCAAGGTTGGAGGTGGGACCTAGTGAGAGGTGTTTGGAGGTGTTTGGGTCATGGGTGTGGATCCCTCATCAATGCCTTGATGCCATCCTCAGTAGAGTGAGTTCTTGCTCTATTAGTTCCCAAGATATCTGATTGTTAAAAAGAGCCTGGCACCTTCTCCGCATTCTGTTGCTTCCCTCTCACCATGTGATCTGCGTACTCTGGCTCCCCTTGCCTTGCACCTGAATGGAAGCTTCATGAAGCCCTCATCAGAAGCAGATTCAGACAGAAATGTACAACAAAATGTGAGCTTTAGGGTAAGAAACTAAGCAGGGCATGGCGGTGCATACCTGTAGTCCCAGCTACTGGGGAGGCTGAGGTGGAAGAATTGCTTGAGCCCAGAGAGGTCAGCACAGAAAATTTTATTTTTGTTTTTGTTTTTGTTTTTTTTTTTTTGAGACGGAGTCTCGCTCTGTCGCCCAGGCTGGAGTGCAGTGGCGCAATCTCGGCTCACTGCAAGCTCCGCCTCCCGGGTTCACGCCATTCTCCTGCCTCAGCCTCTCTGAGTAGCTGGGACTACAGGCGCCCGCCACCACGCCTGGCTAATTTTTTTGTATTTTTAGTAGAGACGGGGTTTCACCGTGGTCTCGATCTCCTGACCTCGTGATCCGCCCGCCTTGGCCTCCCAAAGTGCTGGGATTACAAGCGTGAGCCACTGCGCCCGGCCTTGAAAATTTTATTTTTGACAATTCCACTCTTTGCCATCTCTATTCCTTCAGAAAAACTAAACTTATAAAAGAAACTTGGTTTTACAACAGTAATATATTCCTTTTTTGAACAAGTACAACTTTTAGAAGTTGACTGCTTTTATTTTAATAACCTATATCTGCCTGTCCTGTAGTGCTTTGGAAGTTTAGTTTTGCTGTGAGCAGCTTCATATTTATTTAGATGAACATGTGGAAATTGAAAGCAAGAAGCTCAATAACATTGTTTTCTCCCAATTTGTAGCCAAGCAATTTGACATTGATTTTTTTTTTTTTTTTTGAAAAATGGCAGAGAGGGTCTATTTATGACAGATACAGTCAACTCTCAATATTTTCAGGGCTAAATCTTCCAGCCATGCATTACAAATAGGTCCTTATTTCTTCTTTTCAGTAACCTGCTTTTTGGTCATTTCAAGGCAATATGCAAAAATGGCCCATTTTTCTAGGGAAAGATGTGAAGGGAAGCGATCGATGATAGAGGCTATAGTTGATTTTTCATTATCAGCAAATTTCTACTGTTCAGAGAAAAATGGCTGTATTATACCTAGATTATTCCTATGTTTTATTTTTTACTTATATATATTGATTGATGGCAATTTATTTCCTCATCTCTTTCAGCAATCTTTTCAATGTGTTATTTTGATTCAGACATATACCAGAATAAGTCTTTTTTTGAGACGGCGTCTCACTCTGTCACCAGGCTGGAGTGCAGTGGTGCGATCTCGGCTTACTACAACATCCGACTCCCTGGTTCAAGCGATTCTCTTGCCTCAGCCTCCCAAGTAGCTGGGATTAGAGGCACATACCACCATGCCCAGCTAATTTTTGTATTTTTAGTAGACACTGAGTTTCACCATTTTGGCCAGGATGGTCTTGATCTCCTGACCTCTGGTGATCCTCCCACCTCGGCCTCCCAAAGTGTTGGGATTACAGGTGTGAGCCACCACACCCAGCCAGATAATAGAATAATTCTAAAGAAGTAAAACTCTCTGAAAGTTCACAGATGTAAGTTGTAGTAAGTCCATGTTTATGACATTTCTATGCATTATATAAATAACTGCAAAACTCATTAATCGTGCTTAACCCTTCTTTTCTTTTCTTTTCCCCTTCCTTCCTTCCTTCCTTTTCTTTCTTTGTTTTTTTTTCTTTTTTTGAGACAGAGTCTCACT
Source organism: Nomascus leucogenys (assembly GCF_006542625.1). NCBI lineage: Eukaryota > Metazoa > Chordata > Mammalia > Primates > Hylobatidae > Nomascus > Nomascus leucogenys. The sequence goes on from NC_044406.1 coordinate 125,490,082, forward strand.
TTGTCACCCAGGCTGGAGTGCAGTGGCGTGATCTCGACTCACTGCAACCTCTGCCTCCTGGGTTCAAGAGATTCTCCTGATTTAGCCTCCCAAGTAGCTGAGACTACAGGCACGCACCACCACTCCCAGCTAGTAGAGGCGGGGTTTCGCCATGTTGACTAGGCTGGTCTCGAACTCCTGACCTCAGGTGATCCGCCCGCCTCAGCCTCCCAAAGTGCTGGGATTACAGGTGTGAACCAGCACACCCAGCCTTAACCCTTGTTTTCTAAGGTTCCAGTAGCACAGGAGTAATTGTAAGTAGTACATGGGTTACAAAGGAGGTACTTGGCTGAAGCTCCTGCAGACCTTTTTTTTTTTTTTTTTGAAGTGGAGTCTCGCTCTTGTAGCCCAGGCTGGAGTGCAATGGCACAATCTCAGCTCACTGCAACCTTCGCCTCCCGGGTTCAAGAGATTCTCCTGCCTCAGCCTCCCGAGTAGCTGGGACTACAGGCGCCTACCACCACGCCCAGCTAATTTTTGTATTTTTACTAGAGATGGGGTTTCGCCATGTTGGCCAGGCTGGTCTCAAACTCCTGACCTCTGGTGATCCACCCGCCTAGGCCTCCCAAAGTGCTGGGATTACAGGTATGAGCCACTGCACCCAGCCCTTTTTTCCTACTTCTATTTCCCTTCCTTTGTTGCTTCTAATTCTTAGAGATTGCACATAGTGTGGCAGGGACTGTAGAACTGTGGGAACTGACAAAGCTGAAGACTTTTAGTAAGTCCCTGCTTGACAACACTATAACCATCTCACATGTAGCATACTACTTCACTGTGACTGCCCAAAGATCTGTGATTCCCAGCACCATCCCACAGCCAGCTCACCCCTAGCCCCAGTGGAAAGTAGTCTTCTTGCTGAATGAACATTCTTTCGGCTCTTCAGAACAACCCCTCTCCCCACAGGAGGGTGGAATTGAGGATCTCTAAGAATCCTTTTAACTCTATGCTTATATAATTTCATGTAGATAATATACAAGAGAAATGTTTAAAATTTGACCTTTCAATGCTTTTTAAAAAGTAATGGATTTTTAGAAAGGATTGTACTGAACAAAAGGAGCAAAATATAATATAATCCGTTTCAGGCCCATAGCCAGGATCAGGTTATAAGCTTAGTAGATGAGTGTAAGAAAGGTGATTCAACAGAAAAGGAGCAGGACTGGTCTAAGAGGGAAGAGCCACATTTGAAATTAGCTTCACAGTGCCCTCTGGAGAAGGGAAAAGTAAGGTAGCAATGGATGGATTGAGCGTGTGACTCTGAATAGGTCTTACTGAATAGGGGAGACAAAATGGACAGTGGGAGAGAACGAAGTAAGGTACCATAAGAGGTAAGACAATGTTGCAAAAAGGCCAAGAAGGAGAAATTTGTGACTCTCTTACTTAAATCAGGACATTTCCAAGAAGTATTAAAGACTATCTATCGGAGTGATGGGGCTTAATTATTTTAAGTATTAGCTTGGCCGAATTTTCACTGGTAAATCAGTCAATCCTCCTTCCCTCCCTCCCTTCCTTCCTTCCTTCCTTCCTTCCTTCCTTCCTTCCTTCCTTCCTTCCTTCCTTCCTTTTGTGCTAAAATTCTTCTCTGACTTATGGTACATATATTTCTGTTACATATCCTATACTGGTCTTATGTGTGAAGCCTGCATTAATGCACTTAGAATTTTTCATATTGAGGCTGGGCACAGTGGCTCACGCCTGTAATCCTAGCACTTTGGGATGCCGAGGAGGGTGGATCACTTGAGGTCAGGAGTTGAAAACCAGCCTGGCCAACATGGTGAAACCCTGTCTCTACTAAAAATAAAAAAAAAATTAGTTGGGCATGGTGGCGCACGCCTGTAATCCCAGCTACTTGGGAGGTTGAGGCAGGAAAATTTCTTGAACCCAGGAGGTGGAGGTTGCAGTGAGCCAAGATTGCACCACTGCACCCCAGCTTGGGCAACAGAGTGAGATTCCGTCTCAAAAAAAAAAAATTTTTTTGCATATTTAATGAGCTCCAAATATTCTGTAAACTCCTACTCTGTAATTAAGCGTGGTTTAAAAAAGAACATACGTAGCTGGGCTCAGTGGCTCAAGCCTGTAATCCCAGTACTTTCGGAGGCCGAGGCAGGCGGATTACCTGAGGTCAGGAGTTTGAGACCAGCCTGACCAACATGGTGAAACCTCGTCTCTACTAAAAAGACAAAAATTAGCCGGGGTGGTGGCGCATGCCTGTAATCTCAGCTACTTGGGAGGCTGAGGCAGGAGAATCTCTTGAACCTGGGAGGTGGAGGTTGCAGTGAGCCAAGATCCTGCCACTGCACTCCAGCCTGGGTAACAGGCAAGAGTCCGTCTCAAAAAAAAAAAAAAAAGTCATGCAGATGACTTTTCTTAAGATGTCATTATATTGGCCATCACTAGCAGTTAGTCACTTTTATTAGATGTTAATATTCACAGCTTTTAAGGCATTACATGTCTCCAGGTTCAAAATAGCAAAGAGAAAAGAGCTTAGATTATTTGGCTTTGTCTATCAAGACATTAAAAGAATGCAAACTGAAAACCATACAATTTCTACTTTTGCTATTTTCCAGGCTAGCTCACGTTAGCTCCAATATCATCCTAAAATATGAAGCCAGATTGGGCAATGAAATTGCAATTTTTGATTGCTGCGGGAGGTTCCCACACAAAAAAGAAATTGCAGTTCTGATTTTTTTTTTTTTTTTTTGAGACAGAGTCTCGCTGTGTCACCCGGGTACCCAGGCTGGAGTGCAGTGGCGCCATCTCGGGTCACTGCAAGCTCCGCCTCCCGGGTTCACGCCATTCTCTTGCCTCAGCCTCTCTGAGTAGCTGGGACTATAGGTGCCCGCCACCACGCCCGGCTAATTTTTTGTATTTTTTTAGTGGAGACGGGGTTTCACCGTGGTCTCGATCTCCTGACCTCGTGATCCACCTGCCTCGGCCTCCCAAAGTGCTGGGATTACAAGCGTGAGCCACCGCGCCCGGCCGCAATTCTGATTTTTAAAAAGTTAGTCTTTTTTGGGGGGTGGTGGGTGGATGGAGTCTCCCTCTGTCGCTTAGGCTGGAGTGCAGTGGTGCAATTTCAGCTCACTGCAATCTCTGCCTCCTGAGTTGAAGATATAGATTCTCCTGCCTCAGCCTCCCGAGTAGCTGGGACTACAGGTGTGTACCACCATGCCTGGCTAATTTTTGTATTTTTAGTAGAGACAGGGTTTCTCCATGTTGGCCAGGCTGGTCTTGAACTCCTGACCTCAAGTGATCCGCATGCATTGGCCTCCCAAAGTGCTGAGGTTACAGTGGTGAGCCACCGCAACTGGCCAAATTAATCTTAAATGTTTTCAAACACTGATCAACATCATTTGAACAAAGCAACTATAATACATTAGGAGATGGATGGGAAAATTTGAACACAGACTGGATAATCAGTATTAAAAGATTATCATTAATTTTTTTTACCTTTGCCTCTCTCACTTATCATTAATTTTAGGTGAGACAGTGGTATTGTTTGTATGTATTTTTAAGTCTTTATCTTTTACAGATACAAATGGGAGGGGGAATGGACAGGAGTCCAATGAAATAAGATTGGCCATGTAGTGATAATTGTTGAATCTGAGTAATGGTTATATGGGAGTCCATTATACTACTTGCTCTACTTTTGTACATGTTTAAACTTTTCTCATAATAAGCAGTTTAAAAATTTGATGAAAACTTTTTCTATTTGTGAATTTAAAAAAGACTAGGCTTTAAAACAGGTAGTACCAATAGGAAATCAAGTCTGCAGCTCCCACAGTCCTTTTTTTGTTGTTGCTGAGGTGGGGTCTGGCTATGTTGCTCAGGCTAGTCTTGAACTCCTGGGATCAAATGATCCTCCCACCTCGGCCTCCCAAAGTGCTGGGCCACAATCCTTTTTTTTTTTTTTTGACACTGAGTCTTGCTCTGTTGCCCAGGCTGGAGTGCAGTGGTGTGATCTCGGCTCACTGCAACCTCCATCTCCCAGGTTTAAGCAATTCTCCTGCCTCAGCCTCCTGAGTAGCTGGGATTACAGGTGTGCACCACCAAACCTGGCTAATTTTTGTATTTTTAGTAGAGACGGGGTTTTGCCATGTTGGCCAGGCTGGTCTCAAACTCCTGGCCTCAAGTGATCTGCCTGCCTTGGCCTCCCAAAGTGCTGGGATTACAGGCGTGAGCCACCGCGCCCGGCCCCCACAATCCTTTTTTAATACATACACTGTTTCTTAAACCTTTTATACATAAGCAGCTACTTTGTGCCATCTGATAATTTTATGATGGCTTTATGGGTAAAGACTTGGGGGACCAACTGTATAGAAGCAGAGATGATGGCAAAGTCAGATCTGAATGAATAAAACATATTTATATGCCCCTTGCAGGCTGAAAGAATAGCTTAGACTGATTAAAAGTGAAGTAGGGGCTGAGCGCCATGGCCCACGCCTGTAATCCCAGCACTTTGGGAGGCCAAGGTGGGCGGATCACTTGAGGTCAGGAGTTTGAGACCAGCCTGGCCAACACAGTGAAACCCCGTCTCTACTAAAGGAACAAAAATTAGCTGGGCATGGTGGTGGGCACCTGTAATCTCAACTACTTGGGAGGCTGAGGCAGGAGAACCTTTTGAACCCAGGAGGCAGATTTTGCAGTGAGCCAAGATCACACCACTGCACTTCAGCCTGGGCAACAGAGCGAAACTCTGTCTCAAAAAAAGAAAAAAATAAAGTGAAGTAGAGATTTTGCTCACATAGATGGATTGGGTGATCTGTGAGTAATCAGCATCCTAGTAGCTGGTAGTGAGAAGGCAGTACACCATAATGAATGACTGAGCATAAGCCAGTCATAGATCCAAATCTCAGTTCAGTCAATTACTAGATGTAATCTTACTGTATGTTCTAGAGCCTCAGTTTACTCATCTAATCCCCCATATACTGGGGGACTGTTGAAGTTTAAATAAAAGATATGTAGTGTTAGTACAGCAGGTCTGGCTGTTCAGTCCTTACATGTCTTCAAGGGAGCCTGGAACCATTACTGACCTTTGGCCAACCCCTGGAAATTTGGCCTTCAGAATGTTCTCATGTGAATGGTTGGTGATTATGATTTATACACCTGGAGCAATGGACCAGGCCTCATCAGATTGTCAGGATTGCTTTGCATAAACATCAACCTATATGAAGTGCATTTGGTTTCATTTGTGAACCTGTGCTTCAGTTGCTTTGGCTGGTAATGTAGCATGATGTCACTATGAGCCTGAATCTCAATAAAAGTCTCAGACCAAGAGACTTAAACAGTTTTCCCTGGGCAGAGACATTCTGCACATGTCAATGCAGTTTGCTGCTAGAGAGAAAGCCTATCCTATGTGGCCCCAGATGGGAAAGTACTCAAAAGCCTGTCCCTGACCTCTCTGGATTTCTCCTGATATATTTTTTCCTGTTGCTCTTAGTCTGTGTAATCTTGCTCTAACAAAACCTTAGCCGTGAGTATTGAGTTTTATGAGTCCTCGTGGTGAATCAGCAAACTTGAGGGTGAATTTAGGACCTGTGAAATATAAAGGGACTAGTACAGTACCTGAAGAATAATACACATCCAATATATGCTTGCTAGTGGCATTTACATTCTGCCTGCTGGATGTCATAGGGGACAATTGTACTCTACTAGAATATAGGCTGGGAATACAGGACTTTGCCTGATTTTCTCAACGATGCCCTTGGAAGAAGGGAACATTTCATCAGTGGGAAACCTAGAGGATATAACTCCAAGATTCTCCTCTGGCTTGCCATCCTTTTTGACTCAGAGTGGAGAGGTGCCATGTAGAACAAATATGTGGATGAGTAGACCACCAACTGAGACCTCTGGAGAATGCATGCAGGGCAAACTCTTTTACCATTTTGAAGAGTAACAAAAACAATGAAAAGCCTTGTTGAGAGTTACAAGATTTAGAACACTTAGACTAATGTTATGGTGCTCCAAGTGTGGGTGCCACAGTCTGGATCTTCCTTTTAGGTAACAGCCACCAGAGACAATGGTGTTAAAAGTGGTTATCAGGAAGGCCAGGCACGGTGGCTCACGCCTGTAATCCCAGCAGTTTGGGAGGCCGAGGCAGGCGGATCACTTGAGGTCAGGAGTTCGAGGCCAGCCTGGGCAACATGGTGAAACCCCATCTCTACTAAAAATACAAAAATTAGCCAGGCATGGTGGTGCATGCCCCTGTATTCCCAGCTACTTGGGAGGCTGAGGCAGGAGAATCACTTGAACCCAGGAGGCAGAGGTTGCACTGAGCCGAGGTCACGCCACTGCACTCCAGCCTGGGCGACAGAGTGAGACTTTGTCTCAACAACAACAACAACAGCAACAACAACAAGTGGTTATCAGGAATTTCCCCAACTCAGCCAGAACCAAGCGAACAGAATGTTTTAGTCTATCCAGGCTGCTATAGTAAAATACCATCAACTGGGTGGCTTATAAACAACCGAAATTTATTGCTCACAATTCTGGAGGCTAGGAAGTCGAGATCAAGGCACGAGAATATTCAGTGAGGGCCGGCTCTATGATGTGTAAGTGGGGTCTTTTCACTGTGTCCTCACATTGTGGAAGGGGTGAACTCTAGTCTCTTCAGTCCCTTATAAAGGATTGGTAGTACCCTTATATAGTGCTGAAAGGTACTCACATGACCTAATTACCTCCCAAAGCGTGATACCTCCTGATACCATCACATAGGGGATTAGGTGTCAACACATCAACCTGGGGGGAACACAAACATTTAGTCCATAGCACAGAGCTATTTCCAGTAAGCACTGGGCATGACAGAAAAAGAGTCTTCAACTGTGAGGACTGCACATAAACATTAAAAAATAACTGGATTGGGACTTCAGTTGAGAGCTAATCCTAGGGAAGGAAGAGTCTAGGATACCCATCTTGCAATTTCTTTTTTCTTTTTTCTTTTTTCTTTTGAGATGGAGTTTTGCTCTGTTACCCAGGCTGGAGGGCAGCTGCTCGATCTCGGCTCACTGCAACCTCCGCCTCCTGGATTCAAGCGATTCTCCTGCCTCAGCCTCCCGAGTAGCTGGGATTACAGATACCCACTACCACGCCTGGTTAATTTTTGTAATTTTAGTAGAGACGAGATTTTACCATGTTGGCCAGGCTGGTCTCGAACTTCTGACCTCAGGTGATCTGCCCGCCTCAGCCCCCCAAAGTGCTAGGATTACAGGTGTGAGCCACCGCACCTGGCCCCATCTTGCAATTTCTTTCTAGGTCTGTATGAGTGTATGTTTATGGTTCTTATCCAAGTGACCAGGTCTAAGTAAGAGACATCAAAAGATCCTTGTGCCCCCTAAAATGAAATAATAATTACGATAGTAATTTATGTCATGCATTTTATTGATATTTTTAAAATAAGTAGCCTCCAAGACGGATATGGGTGATCTTGATAGTGATTTTTCCCTCTACTGGTTTCTTAAGGGATGATGAGCATAAAATTGTTGGTATAAGTTTGCTCTTTCACACTTGGATTTTATTTTTGTTGAGCTCCTAATCATTTAGGGTTACTTCAGAGGTGACTTGATTGTACCCTCTGTCGCACGTAATGATTATATCTTTATCATTGTCAACCTCGCTGTAATATTTCATCATATCACTGTCATTCACATGATCACCGTATGCATCGTTTCTGGAATCTAACTTACGAAAGGACCTGGGAGAGGACTTGACTTTGCTTGAAAAATGTAGGTTTTGAGTGTTTTTCTCCTTTGCCTCAGAAATATCATTGACCAAAGGCTTATAGGTTTTGGCAAGATGTTTTTTCTTGTAGGATTGACAAGTTTCAGCTAATTTAGAGTTGGATAATAAGGCTGCCTTGCCTAGACTCACTGACCTTTTTGGATTAAAATGTTTGGGAGGCTTAGCCAATTCCTGTAGACCGAATGGCTCGGATGGTGAGATTTCATTTTGTGGATGAGATGAGCAAAGTGGCTTGGATAGCTGAGGTGGCCTGACTGGCTTTTCTGGACTGGCTAGCTTACACGCATAGTCTAGCTTACATAATTTTTCTAGGCTGCCTGTCTTATGTGCCTTTTCCAGGTAAGATGACTTGCTTAATTTTTTTGAGCGTGATGACCTGGATAACCTTTTTGGATATGATGGCCTAGTTAACTTTCCTGCACTGTTTGGTATGGATGGCTTTTGTAGACTTGAGGGCCTGATTAATTTTTCTGTGCTGGATTGTGCGGATGCTCTTTCTGCACTTGAGGAATCAGATAACTCGTCTACAGTAGATAGCATGGGTTGTGTTTCGGGACTGCACTGAGAGGCTGTCTTGGCTTCACGGAATGATGTTTTGGACGACTTGGCTGCTATACCTTTTTTCTTGACCCTGAAAGTATAGAAAATTTGGAGTATAATGATATAAAACAAAAGAGACCTATTACTATTATCGGAGAACATATGGTACTGCTTAGACCTGTGGTCTTTTGGGGCTTTAATATGAAAACTGAACACAGTAAGAATCGGAGTGTGATGGCTGGGTGTGGTGGTTCACACCTGTAATCCCACACTTTGGGAGGATGAGGTGGGCAGATCACTTGAGGCCAGGAGTTTGAGACCAGGCTGGCCAACATGGTGAAACTCCATCTCTACTAAAAATACAAAAATTAGCCTGGTGTGGTGGCGCACACCTGTAGTCTCCAGCTACTTGGGAGGCTGAGGCAGGAGAATCGTTTGAACCTGGGAGGCGGAGGTTGCAGTGAGCTGAGATCATGCCATTTTACTCCAGCCTGGGTGACAAAGTGAGACTCTGTCTCAAAAACAAACAAAAAAACAAAAACACAAAAACAGAATTGGAGAGTGGTGAAAGCCACAACTAAGGTTATAAATATGAACCCTTGTTTAATGCTTTTTCTTAAGAGCATTTTACTATTTAACCACATTAGATAACCATATAATCCACATATAGAATTACACAAAGTTGTTTCAAATCTGCTGTAAAAAGAGAGAAACACACACACACAGAGAGAGAGAGAGAGAGAATGAACCTCACTTATTTCAGAATTAAACTTTTTATTAAAAAGTCACAAATTGATAATGTATCACAAGAAAAAAACTGTAGAAAAAGTCATTGTTTTGTATCATATTTACAACATCAAGTTATCTGTGCATATTTAAATTCATAACATTCCTCTGAAACTAAAGGAATACAGTACTGGTACCACATTTTAGTCACCAGTCTTTGGAATGGGATATTTTTAGGGCACTAGTATATAAAAGGCAGGCACTGAGATCATGAGAGCAACAACAGTGAATAATTTTTCATGCGATTAAGTCTTAAAATGGTAGATTATCCAAAATGTTTTATTGTCTTTGAAAAACAGAGACCCAATTCCCTCTCTCTTTCTCTTCATTCTCCCACTCTTATTTGGATATTCATGCCCTCTTTTCCTGCAGTGAATTTATAATGCAATTAATGTCCTGGAGTTCAGCTGAACCTTGAACAAGAGACACTTTGACTGAAGTTAATAATGTACTAGAGAATATTTAAGAGCTGATAATAATTTAAGGGAAAATATTCACCTACAAATGATTGGTAGCTCTTCAGAAGTCTAAAGTTAATATTAAGTAACCTGAACAACAATGAAACCTCCACTATATGTACACACACACACACACCTCGCACTCTTAATTTAAAGGAGTAAAACTTACATTCCTGCTTTGGACGTATCATCGCTCAGACAATTATAATGGAGATAACAAAAACAGATAAAGACAAAAGACATGATGATAATACCAACGCAAATGAGCAGATTTCTTCTAAGGTAGTTCAATTTTGTCTGCATTGATTCAACAGGTTTATCTCCTGCAAAGAGATTGTATAATCAGAGAAGGTGTTAGGTAACCAAGTTTTTTTCCACATTGATAGTGGTTTGATAGTGTAGATCAAAACAACATTTCTTCATCAATTATTTTTTAAACTTCATTAATTGTACCACTGTTATGTTTTTACCTCACGGATCCAGCCAGTCCAGAAGCTAAATCTGGGAGGCATCGCTGACTAATCCATACCATTACCTGGGTTATCCCTGAATCTTGGCTTGCTTATCACATTGCCCAGGTTTTTGAATCTGTGTGTGTATGTCTTGCATGTAAAAGTGTACTTGAGTGTTAATGTGTGTGTGAATGTGTGTGTGTAATTGAAAAGGGATGTAACAAAAACAAACCTCTGTTAAAAACCTACTATATGCTGGAGTTCTGGAAAGATGGCCAAATAGGAACAGCTCTGGTCTGCAGCTCCCAGCGAGACCAACACAGAAGGTGGGTGATGTCTGCATTTCCAACTGAGGTACCCAGTTCATCTCACTGGAACTGCTTAGGGGTACCCAGTCCATCTCACTGGAACTGCTTAGGGGTGCCCAGCTCATCTCATTGGGACTGCAATGGGTGCAGCCCAAGGAGGGCAAGCAGAAGCAGGGTGGGGCATTGCCTCACTTGGGAAGTGCAAGGAGCCAGGGGCCTCCCTCTCCCAGCCAAGGGAAGCAGTGAGGGACTGTACTATCCAGCCCAGATACTACGCTTTTCCCATGGTTTTGGCAATCCACAGACCAGGAGATTCTCTCCTGTGCCTACAACACCAGGGCCCTGGGTTTCAAGCACAAAACTGGGTCGCTATTTGGGCAGACACAGAGCTAGCTGTAGCAGTTTTTTTTTTCCCCAGTGGCACCTGGAAGCCCAGTGAGACAGAACCGTTCACTCTCCTGGAAAGGGGGCTGAAGCCAGGGAGCCACGTGGTCTCGCTCAGTGGATCTGACTCCCATGGAGCCCAGCAAGCTAAGATCCACTGGCTTGAAATTCTCGATGCCAGCACAGCAGTCTGAAGTCGACCTGGGACGATGGAGCTTGGTTGGGGGGGAGGGGCGTCCACCATTACTGAGGCTTCAGTAGGCACTTTTCCCCCAGACAGTGCTAACTAAGGAGGCCAGGAAGTTCAGACTGGGTGGAACTCACCACAGTGCTGCAAAGCAACTGTGGCCAGACTGCCTCTCTAGATTCCTCCTCACTGGACAGGGCATCTCTGAAAGAAAGGCAACAGCCCCAGTCAGGGGCTTACAGATAAAACTCCCACCTCCCTGGGACAGAGCACCTGGGGGAACCAGTGGCTGTAGGCACAGTTTCAGTGGATTTAAACGTTCCTGCCTGCCAGCTCTGGAGAGCAGTGGATTCTGACAAGGAGGATTCTTCCAGCACAGAGCTGCTAAGAGACAGACTGCCTCCTCAAGTGGGTCCCTGACCCCCATGCCTCCCGGATGGAGAGACCTCCCAGCAGGGGTCGACAGACACCTCATACAGGAGAGCTCTGGCTGGCATCAGGCTAGTGCCCCTCTGGGACAAAGCTTCCAGAGGAGGGAGCAGGCAGCAATCTTTTTTGTTCTGCAGCCTCCGCTGGTGATACCCAGGCAAATAGGGTCTGGAGTGGACTTCCAGCAAGCTGCAGCAGACCTGCAGAAGAGGGGCCTGACTGTTAGAAGAAAAACTAACAAACAGAAAGCAATAATATCAACATCAACAAAAAGCAACCCCCACACAAAAACCCCATCCAAAGGTCATTAGCCTCAAAGATCAAAGGTAGATAAATCCACAAAGATGAGGAAAACCCAGCACAAAAATTCTGAAAATTCCAAAAATCAAAATGTCTTTTCTCCTCCAAATGATCACAACTCCTCTCCAGCAAGGGCACAAAACTGGACAAAGAATGAGTTTGATGAATTGACAGAAGTAGACTTCAGAAGGTGGGTAATAACAAACTCCTCTGAGCTAAAGGAGCATGTTCTAACCAAATGCAAGGAAGCTAAGAACCTTGATAAAAGGTTACAGAAATGGCTAACTAGAATAACCAATTTAGAGAAGAACATAAATGATCTGATGGAGGTGAAAAACACAGCACAAGAACTTCGTGATGCATATACGAGTATCAATAGCCAAATCAATCAAGCAGAAGAAAGGATATCAGAGATTGAAGATCAACTTACTGAAATAAGGTGTGAAAACAGGATTAGAGAAAAAAGAATGAAAAACAAAATGAACAAAGCCTCCAAGAAATATGGGACTATGTGAAAAGACCAAACCTACGATTGATTGGTGCACCTGAAAGTGACGGGGAGAATGGAACCAAGTTGGAAAACACACTTCAGGATATTATCCAGGAGAATTTCCCCAACCTAGCAAGACAGGCCAACTTTCAAATTCAGAAATTACAATGAACACCACTAAGATACTCCTGGAGAAGAGCAACCCCAAGACACATAATCATCAGATTCTCCAAGGTTGAAAAGAAGGCAAAAATGTTAAGCACAGCCAGAGAGAAAGGTCAGATTACCTACAAAGGGAAGCTCATCAAACTAACAGAGGATCTCTCTGCAGAAACTCTACAAGCCAGAAGAGAGTGGGGGCCAATATTCAACATTCTTAAAGAAAAGAATTTTCAACTCAGAATTTCATATCCAGCCAAACTAAGTTTCATAAATGAAGGAGAAATAAAATCCTTTCCAGACAAGCAAATACTGAGGTATTTTTGTCACCACCAGGCCTGCCTTACAAGAGCTCCTGAAGGAAGCACTAAGTATGGAAAGCAAAAACCAGTACCAGCCACTGCAGAAACACACCAAAATATAAAGATCAATGAGACTATGAAGAAACTGCATCAAGTAATGTGCAAAATAACCAGCTAGCATCATGATGACAGGATCAACTTCACACATAATAATATTAACCTTCAATGTAAATGGGCTAAATGCTCCAATTAAAAGACATAGACTGGCAAATTGGATAAAGAGTCAAGACTCATCAGTATGCTGTATTCAGGAGACCCATCACATGTGAAAAGACACACATAGGCTAAAAATAAAGGAATGGAGGAATATTTACCAAGTGAATGGAAAGCCAAAAAACGCAGGGGTTGCAATCCTAGCCTCTGAAAAAACGGACTTTAAACCAACAAAGATCAAAAAAAGACAAACAAGGGCATTACATAATGGTAAAGGTATCAATGCAACAAGAAGAGCTAACTATCCTAAATAGATATGCACCCAATACAGGAGCACCCAGATTCATACAACAAACTCTTAGACACCTGCAAAGAGACTTAGACTCCCACACAATAATAGTGGGAAACTTTAACATCCCACTGTCAATATTAGAGAGATCAATGAGACAGAAAATTAACAAGGATATTCACAACTTGAACTCAGCTCTGGACCAAGTGGACCTAATAGAACTCTCCAACCCAAATCAACAGAATATACATTCTTCTCAGCACCACATAGCACTTATTCTAAAACCAACCACGTGATTGGAAATAAAACACTCCTCAGCAAATGCAAAAGAATGGAAATCATAACAAACAGTCTTTCAGATCACAGTGCAATCAAATTAGAACTCAGGTTTAAGAAATTCGCTCAAAACCATACAACTACATGGAAACTGAACAACCTGCTCCTGAATGACCGCTGCGTACATAACAAAATTAAGTCAGAAATAAAGAAGTTCTTTGAAACTAATGAGATCAAAGAATCAACGTACCAGAATCTCTGGGACACAGCTAATACAGTGTTAAGTGGGAAATTTATAGCACTAAATGCCCACATCAGAAAGCAGGAAAGATCTGAAATTGACACCCTAATATCACAATTAAAAGAACTAGAGAAGCAAGAGCAAACTCATTCAAAAGCTAGCAGAAGACAGGAAATAACTAAGATCAGAGCAGAACTGAAGGCGATAGACACATGAAAAACCCTTCAAAAAAAAATCAATGAATCCAGGAGCTGGTTTATTGAAAACATTAATAAAATAGATAGACCACTAGCCAGACTAATAAAGAAGAAAAGAGAGAAGAATCAAATAGACACAATAAAAAATAATAAACAGGATATCACCACTGATCCCACAGAAATACAAACTACCATCAGAGAATAGTATAAACACCTCTATGCAAATAAACTAGAAAATCTAGAAGAAATGGATAAATTCCTGGACACACACATTCTCCCAAGACTAAACTAGGAAGAAGTCAAGTCCGTGAATAGACTAATAACAAGTTCTGAAATTGAGGCAGTAATTAATAGCCTACCAACCAAAAAAAGCCCAAGACCAGACAATTCACAGCCAAATTCTACCAGAGGTACAAATAGGAGCTGGTACCATTCCTTCTGAAACTATTTTAAATAATAGAAAAAGAGGGACTCCTCCCTATCTCGTTTTATGAGGCCGGCATTATCCTGATAAGAAAACCTGGCAGAGACACAACAAAAAAAGAAAATTTCAGGTCAATATCCCTGATGAATATCAATGCAAAAATCCTCAATAAAATACTGGCAAACCAAATCCAGCAGCACATCAAATAGCTTATCCACCACGATCAAGTCGGCTTCATCCCTGGGATGCAAGGCTGGTTCAACAAATGCAAATCAATAAATGTAATCCATCACATAAACAGAACCAATTACAAAAGCCACATGATTATCTCAATAGATGCAGAAAAAGGCCTTTGATAAAATTCAACACCCCTTCATGCTAAAAACTCTCAATAAACTAGGTATTGATTGAACATATCTCAAAATAATAAGCTATTTATGACAAACCCATAGCCAATATCATACTGAATGGGCAAAATCTGGAAGCATCCCCTTTGAAAACCTGCACAAGACAAGGATGCCCTCTCACCACTCCTATTCAACATAGTATTGGAACTTCTGGCCAGGGCAATCAGGCAAGAGAAAGAAATAAAGCGTATTCAAATAGAAAGAGAGAAAGTCAAATTGTCTCTGTTTGCAGATGACATGATTGTATATTTAGAAAATCCCATCAACTTAGCCCAAAATCTCCTTAAGCTGATAAGCAAATTCAGCAAAGTCTCAGGATACAAAATCAATGTGCAAAAATCACAAGACTTCCTATACACCAATAGTAGATAAGCAGAGAGCCAAATCATGAGTGAACTCCCATTCACAATTGCTACAAAGAGAATAAAATACCTAGGAATACAACTTACAAGAGATGTGAAGGAACTCTTCAAGGAGAACTACAAACCACTGCTCAAGGAAATAAGAGAGGTCACAAACAAATGGAAAAGCATTCCATGCTCATGGATAGGAAGAATCAATATCATGAAAATGGCCATACTGCCTGAAGTAATTTATAGATTCAATGCTATTCCCATCAAGCTACCACTGACTTTCTTCACAGAATTAGAAAAAACTACTTTAAATTTCATATGGAACCAAAAAAGAATCTGTATAGCAAAGACAATCCTAAGCAAAAAGAACAAAGCTGGAGGCATCACGCTGCCTGACTTCAAACTATACTACAAGGCTACAGTAACCAAAACAGTATGGTGCTGGTACCAAAACAGATATATAGACCAAAGGAACAAAACAGAGGCCTCAGAAATGACACCACACATTTAAAGCCATTGATCTTTGACAAACCTGACAAAAACAAGTAATGGGGAAAGGATTCCCTATTTAATAAATGGTGCTGGCAAAACTGGCTAGCCATGTGCAGAAAACAGAAATTGGATCCCTTTTTTACACCTTATTCAAAAATTAACTCAAGAGGGATAAAAGACTTAAATGTAAAACCTAAAACCATAAAAACCCTAGAAGAAAACCTAGGCAATACCATTCAGGACATAGGCATGGGCAAAGACTTCATGACTAAAACACCAAAAGCAATGGCAACAAAAGCCAAAATTGACAAATGGGATCTAATTAAACTAAAGAGCTTCTGCACAGCAAAAGAAACTATCATCAGAGTAAACACACAACCTACAGAATGGGAGAAAATTTTTGCAATCTATCCATCTGACAAAGGGCTAATATCCAGAATCTACAAGGAACTTAAACAAATTTACAAGAAAAAACAAACACCCCCATCAAAAAGTTGGCAAAGGATATGAACAGACACTTCTCAAAAGAAGACATTTATGTGGTCAACAAACATATGAAAAAAAGCTCATCATCACTGGTCATTAGAGAAATGCAAATCAATACCACAATGAGATACCATCTCATGCCAGTTAAAATGGTGATCATTAAAAAGTCTGGAAACAACAGATGCTGATGAGGGGAGGAGAAATAGGAATGCTTTTACACTGTTGGTTGGAGTGTAAATTAGTTCATCCACTGTGGAAGACAGTGTGGTGATTCCTCAAGGATCTAGAGCCAAAAATACCATTTGACCCAGCAATTCCATTACTGGGTATATACCCAAAGGATCATAAATCGTTCTACTGTAAAGACGCATAGGAACGTATGTTTATTGCAGCACTATTTACAATAGCAAAGACCTGGAACCAACCCAAATGCCCATCAATGATAGACTGGTTTAAGAAAATGTTGCACATATAGACTATGTAATACTATGCAGCCGTAAAAAAGAATGAGTTCATGTCCTGTGCAGGGACATGGGTGAAGCTGGCAACCATCATTCTCAGCAAACTAACAGAGGAACAGAAAACCAAACACTTCATTTTCTCACTCATAAGTGGGAGTTGAACAATGAGAACACATGGAAACAGGGAGAGGAACATCACACACTGGGGCCTGTTGTGGGGGTGGGGGGCAAGGGGAGGGAGAGGATTAGGACAAATACCTAATGCATGTGGGGCTTAAAACCTAGATAATGGGTTGACAGGTGCAGCAAACCACCATGGCACATGTATACCTATGTAACAAACCTGCATGTTCTGCACCTGTATCCCAGAACTTAAAGTAAAAAAACAAAAAACAAAAAAAACCGCTACTATATGTTAAGTCCCTTGCCAGATTCATTTATACAGTATTGTGTCCGGAATTGGTGGGTTCTTGGTCTCACTGACTTCAAAAATGAAGCCGCGGACCCTCGCGGTGAGTGTTACAGCTCTTAAGGTGGCGCGTCTGGAGTTGTTTGTTCCTTTTGATGTTTGGATGTGTTTGGAGTGTCTTCCTTCTGGTGGGTTCGTGGTCTCGCTGGCTCAGGAGTGAAGCTGCAGACCTTCGCAGTGAGTGTTACAGCTCATAAAAGCAGTGTGGACCCAAAGAGTGAGCAGTAGCAAGATTTATTGCAAAGAGCGAAAGAACAAAGCTTCCACAGTGTGGAAGGGGACCCGAACAGGTTGCCACCGCTGGCTCGGGCAGCCTGCTTTTATTCTCTTATCTGGCCCCACCCACATCCTGCTGATTGGTAGAGCCAAGTGGTCTGTTTCGACAGGGCGCTGATTGGTGCGTTTACAATCCCTGAGCTAGACACATAGGTTCTCCACGTCCCCACTAGATTAACTAGATAAAGAGCGTCAACACAAAGGTTCTCCAAGGCCCCACCAGAGTAGCTAGATACAGAGTGCCGATTGGTGCATTCACAAACCCTGAGCTAGATAGACATAAAGGTTCTCCAAGGCCCCACCAGAGTAGCTAGATACAGAGTGTCCATTGGTGTATTCACAAACCCTGAGCTAGACATAGGGTGCTGATTGGTGTATTTACAATCCCTGAGCTAGACATAAAGTTTCTCCACATCCCCACCAGACTCAGGAACCCAGCTGGCTTCACCCAGTGGATCCCGCAGCAGGGCTGCAGGTGGAGCTGCCTGCCAGTCCCGCGTGGTGCATCCGCACTCCTCAGCCCCTGGGTGGTCGATGGGACTAGGCACCGTGGAGTAGGGGGCGGCGCTCATCGGGGAGGCTTGGGCCGCACAGGAGCCCACGGAGGCGGGGGAAGGCTCAGGCATGGCGGGCTGCAGGTCCCGAGCCCTGCCCCACGGGAAGGCAGCTAAGGCCCTGCGAGAAATTGAGCACAGCGCCAGTGGGCTGGCACTGCTGGGAGACCCAGTACACCCTCCGCAGCTGCTGGCCCGGGTGCTAAGCCCCTCATTGCCCGGGGCCGGCAGGGCCGGCCGGCTGCTCCGAGTGCAGGGCCCGACAAGCCCATGCCCACCCGGAACTCCAGCTGGCCCACAAGCGCCAAGTGCAGCCCCATTTCCTGCTCGCGCCTCTCCCTCCGCACCTCCCTGCAAGCTGAGGGAGCCGGCTCCGGTCTCGGCCAGCCCAGAAAGGGGCTCCCACAGTGCAGCGGTGGGCTGAAGGGCTCCTCAAGTGCCACCAAAGTGGGAGCCCAGGCAGAGGAGGTGCCGAGAGCGAGCGAGGGCTGTGAGGACTGCCGGCATGCTGTCACCTCTCAGTATTAGCTAGTTTGGTGGGGACAGGTTGGTATATTGAGTGGGGAAGGGTGGTAAAGGAGGACCATAAGCCTGTCATCTTGATGCTTATATTTTGCTTAAATTTTTTAATATCAGCTGTTGTATTAGAAATTCTTGAAGGCCTACTAATGGTAACACTGCTAAAAGTAACAGCAGATTTCTTAAATACAGCTAGCTTTTCTAATTAAACACTTTAATGTGTACTATAACAGATCGTAATTTACAAGTTTTAAGGTTAGGCACCTACCTGTAGTAGAAGATCCATTCGTTTGGTTTGTAGTCATACAATTATTTGTCCAAATGGACAAAAGTAGGACACAAATAACAAGATTCATGTCCGCAACTTGGTTCAAATGATTCGTCTACCAAGGTAGCTACTGAATTTATATGGTTCAGAGTGTTCTAGGCATTTATGACATCATTACCATTGTGTGTCATACTCTGACAACATAATCTTACCATGGGGAAGCATAAGCTTCTGTATACAGATTTTACCAAATGACTTTTTTTTTTTTTTCCCCGAGACAGAGTTTGGCTCAGGCTGGAGTGCAATGGCATCGTCTTGGCTCACTTCAACCTCCACCTCCCGGGTTCAAGCCACGGTGGCTCACAGCTGTAATCCCAGCACTTTGGGAGGCGGAGGTGGGTGGAGCACTTGAGGTCAGGAGTTCAAGACCAGCCTGGCCAACATGGTAAAACCCTGTCTCTATCAAAATGCAAAAATTAGCTGGGCATGGTGGTGGGCACCTGGAATCCCAGCTACTTGGGAGGCTGAGGCAGGAGAATCGCTTAAACCCAGGAGGTGGCGGTTGCAGTGAGCCGAGATTGCAGCACTGCTCTCCAGCCTGGGCGACAGAGCAAGACTCTGTCTCAAAAAAAATAAAATAAAGAGTAAAAAAGAAATGAAAGAACATGTCCTATAAAGGTGACAGTCTTTGAAATTATGCATTTGCGGCCATTGGAATAGAATAAAATTAAATATTAATTGGAAAACCCCCAACCTGGCCAATATTGTGAAACCCCCTCTCTACCATAAAAAAAATACAAAAATTAGCCGGGCGTAGTGGCAGGCGCCTGTAATCCCAGCTACTCAGGAGGCGAACACAAGACAATCACTTGAACCCGGGAGGCAGAGGTTGCAGTGAGCCTAGATGGTGCCACTGCACTGCAGCCTGGGCGACAGAGCAAGATTCCATCTTAAAAAAAATTAAAAAACCAAAAAAAAAAAAAAATACAACTCAGTTTTACCCTGAAGGTCTAAATAATCCTGCTCATACTTTTTAACTGTATAAAGATCAGAAAATGTTATTCTATTGCTTTTGAATAAGCTGCTTTTGAAAATTTGAATAGGGCTTATAAAGTGAAAGAATGTATCTGTCACTTTTTTTAAAAAAAGAAATCAGGTTTTTGGTTTTTTTTCCCTAGTGATAGATACATGGTAGACAAATATCTTAAAGCCAGTATTTCAGAAACAGCTTCCAAATTAATTTGAACATTAACTTCATATTCACAATGGTTACAAAAACACTTTACTTTCTTTGGCTTTAACATAGATTTATATGATTTTATTTCATTTGCAAGTTTACATGACCAGCATGTTCGTAATAATAGATTTCACTCCGAAATTCCAGGTATTATTTTGATAAAAATTGTGTATAATAAGTACACTATAAAACCCCATTTCTTGCTTCATATTTGTTGTTGTTATTGTTTTGATTGTTGCTAGGACTAGAGTAAAACCCAGTGAGATATTTGCCTCTAGCACAAAATTTAAGGGGTGTTGCAAAATTCAGTAATCAAACAAGATTTTAACGCGATATTTAAAAATCAAAATTAATGCCAAAAATCTGTGACCAACAAAATATTGAACATTTAAATAAAGACGGGATCTGATTCTGTACTTGCATGAGCCTGTCCCACTCCTCTCACCCTAATCCCAGCTCTGTATCTTGAGCCTGCAGGGCCATATTTATTCTTTTCCACTTTAAAAAGCAGAGGGGAAGGGTCCAAGGACTCAGCCAGGTGCTTAACAGGGCTGTGTCCCCGAGACCCCTAGAAATCTCACTAGGTCATTTTCCCCAGAGAGCTGCTCCTGGGCTCTTGTGTAATGATTCTTGGTGAAGAATGGCTGCTCCTGGTTTCTCTCTCCTTGGTTCTCCAGAGATTAAGCTGTACCACTTTTCGGATTTCCGCCATTATATTTGATTGTCTTGCTCCCAATGTCTGGCTGGCATCATATCTATAGGAATCAGTAGTAGGAAAAGCTCCTAAGCTCTTCCCAGCACCCACATGGCAAGTTTGAACCTTTGCCCTCATCCAGGTGAGAGAGAGGAAACTTTCTGGGGTTGCCCCCTTGGGGATTTCTACTGTCCTCCTCTGGACCTCAATTGACAGTGCAATTCTGCCTTGGGCCTTCAACTTTTTCCCCCCGTTTGATTTTTTTAATTAAAAAAATATATGCACCTTATAAAAATTTTAAATCACACAGAGGTGTTTCAGACTTCCTTTATCCCTTGAGATCTTCTGACCCCTTTAAAATTGTTTTAAATATTCCTTACTCACAGCTTGCAAAGATGCCTGAAATCTTCATCTCTATTTTTAATTGCACTTTAAAATTGCATTAGGAATATATTAATATTAACCCATTCTCATTATGAAAAATACACAAGACAGACATATACAGAGTAGAACGTTATCGACTCTTTTCCTTCCCCACTCCACTCTATCCCCATTCTGGAGACAATGACACAAAAGTTTGATGTGCATCTCTCAGATCTCTTTCTACATATTTACATACATATCTATGTACATGATGCACATCCATACTACATATAAATGGGAACATTCTGTAAATATTCCTTTTCAGGATTTAAAAAAATCACACAACTATTCATATGCTGATATTCATAGCAGTATTATTCGCAATAGCCAAAAGGTGGAAACAACCTAAATGTCCATCAACAGATAAATGGATAAACAAAATGTGGTATATGCATACAATGGAACAATATTTAGCCTTAAAAAGAAACGGAATTCCAATACATAATACAACATGAATGAACCCTGGAAACATTCTGCTAAGAAATAAGCCACATATTGTATGATTCCACTTATATGAGGTACTTAGAGTGGTCAAATTCATAGAGACAGAAAGTAGAATAGTCGTTACCAGGAGCTGGGCAGAGTGGGGAGTGGGGAGAGGGGAGTGGGGAGTGGGGAATGGGAATTATTGTTTAATGGGGACAGAGGTACAGTTTGGGATGGTGGAAAACTTCTGGATATGGATGTGACGATGGCTGTAGAGCAATGTGAATCTGCTTGATGTCACTGAAGTGTACACTCAAAAAGGGTTAAAATGGTAAATTTTATGTTATATTAATTTTCTACAATAAAAATATAAAAAAAATACACAACTAATGCTTAAACCATTTCCTTGTAAAAAAAAAAAAAAAAAAAGTCAGATGTGGCTGGGCGCGGTGGCTCACGCCTGTAATCCCAGCACTTTGGGAGGCCAAGGAGAGTGGATCACCTGAGGTCAGGAGTTTGAGACCAGTCTGGCCAACATGGTGAAACCTCCTCTCTACTAAAAAGACAAAAATTAGCCGGGCGTGGTGGCAGGCGCCTGTAATCCCAGCTACTTGGGAGTCTGAGGCAGAAGAATTGCTTGAACCTGGGAGGCGGAGCTGGGAGGCGGAGGTTGCAGTGAGCCGAGATTGCACCACTTCACTCCAGCCTGGGCAACAGAGTGAGACTCTGTTTCAAAAAAAAAAAAAAGTCAGATGTAAACATTTCTAAGGCAAAACATGACTGACACCCTTGACCACCCTCCATCCCATTCTTCTTTCCCAAGGTAATGGCTGATATGTGTCCCTTGAGTTCTTTTTCTTTGCATTTACATGTATTACAGAGCATAGATCTGAAGCCAAAATGGGTTGAAATCCTGGCTCCACCATTTACTAGCTGGCTGACCCTTGGACAAGTTCATGTCCAAGTTCTGTACTTTAAGATCCACATCTGGGCCGGGCACAGTGGCTCACGCCTGTAATCCCAGCAGTTTGGGAGACCAAGGGGGGGATAGATCATTTGGGGTCAGGAGTTCGAGACCAGCCTGACCAACATGGTGAAACCCTGCCTCCACTAAAAATACAAAAATTAGCTGGGCGAGGTGGCGGGCGCCTGTAGTCCCAGCTACTCGGGAGGCTGAGGCAGGAGAATCACTTGAACCTGGGAGGCAGAGGTTGCAGTGAGCTGAGATCATGCCACTGCACTCCAGCCTGGGTGACAGAGCGAGACTCCATCTCAAAAAAAAAACTACTTCTGTAAGAATAATAGAATCTTCTGCATGGATGGAACTGGAGATCGTTATGTTAGGTGAAATAAGCCAGGCACAGAATGACAAATGTCTCGTGTTCTCACTCATATGTGGGAGCTAAAAAGTTGATGTCATGGAGGTAGAGAGTAGAATGATAGTTTCCAGAGGCTTGGGAGGATGTGTGTGTGTGGTGGCAAGGGTAGGAGGGTGGTAAAGAGAGGTTGGTTAATGGGTACAAATATATAGTTAGGAAGAAGGAATAGGTTGTAGCGTACAATAGCATACAAAGGTGACTATGGTTAACAACAACATATTGTATATTTCAAAACAGCTAGAAGAAAAGATTTGAAATATTCCCAATACAAAGAAATCATAAATGTTTGAAGTGATGGATATCCTAAATACCCTGAATTGGTCATTACACATTGTATGCATGTGTCAAAATTTATCACATGTACCCTTATAAATATGTACAATTATGATGTATCCAAAAAGTTTAAGGAAAAAAATAATAGAAGCTTCTGAATGGGGATACAATGAGGATTAAAGAATGCATGTATGACACTTAGCACAGTACCTAGCATATAATAAGTGGTCAAGAGGGGCCGGACGCAGCGGCTCACGCCTGTAATCTCAGCACTTTGGGCGGCCGAGTGGGGTGCATCACCTGAGGTCAGGAGTTCGAGACTAGCCTGGCCAACATGGTGAAACCCCGTCTCTACTAAAAATACAAAGATTAGCCGGGTGTGGTGGCAGGCACCTGTAGTCCCAGCTACTCGGGAGGCTGAGGTAGGAGAATCACTTGAACCCAGGAGGCGGAGGTTGCAGTGAGCCAAGATCGTGCTATTGCACTCCAGCCTGGGCAACAGAAGCAAAACTCCGTCTCAAAAAAATAAAATAGAATAAAATAAAATAAAATTAAGTGGTCAAGAAATGTTATTATTATTGGATATAGTACCCACTTTTAGAGAGTCAATAAAGTAGGCCAGCAGATAATACCTATGTTGTTAATATCAGGAGTCAGAGACTGAAGGGAATTTGAGAATGGGGGCCAGAAAGAGAAGCAGAAGAGTCCCCAAATGGAAAGTGAATGGTTGCCAATCAAATCTAGTGTTTAACTTTATGAAATAAAAAGTAGAAGAGATATAAGAACACATAGATAGAAGCACACTTATACTACACAACTTTCAGTACAAGATAAATCAAGTGGACACAAAATTATTAAGGAGGTAGAATATATAAATAATATAAAATATAGTCAATAGGGTTGATCATATATACATGTATATGGAACTTTACAGTCCTTCCTTTTCTTTTTCACAGACATAATGAATTGTTTTATCTTCTTAGGGGCAGGAAATCTATTATTTTGGAAAACCACTTCTTTCCACCTCAACCAAATGGTCTTGATAAGAACTAACAATTATAGTATCCCTCTCTCCTGGCCACAAGGGTGGGCATGTGGCTCAGGCTAAACCAGTAATCGGTTCCCATCTCTGACCATAGTGATTGGTTTATAGTTGGGCATGTGACTCAGGACAGGCTAATCAGAAGTTTTCCCCAAAGATTTTTCAAACAATCTGGGCTGAGAAATTCCTTTACCACCAGCGCAGTAAACCTGGAAAAGATGTCCAAAGGTACCTGTGACACAGCCCCTGATGGCAGGAGTAAGCTAATTAGAAAGGATAAAAGTGGCTGGGTGTGGTGGCTCCTGCCTGTAATCCCAGCACTTTGGGAGGCTGAGGGGGGCATATGTCTTGAGTTCAGGAGTCCGAGACCAGCCTGGCCAAAATGGTGAAACCCCATCTCTACTAAAAATACAAAAATTAGCTGGGCATGGTGGCACACGCCTATAATCCCAGCTACTTGGGAGGCTGAGGCTGGAGAATTGTTTGAACCGAGGAGGCAGAGGTTGCAGTGAGCGGAGATCACGCCACTGCACTCCAGCCTAGGCCACAGAGCCAGACTCTGTCTCAAAATAAACAAAGAATAAAAGTGACATAAAGAGAAACATAAAGATGAAAGATGGAGAATCTTCCAAGGAAAGTTACAATTCCTGTTTTCCTATAGTCATCTGCATTGCTACCCTTCTAGTGGTTTGATTATATGTATTAATATAGTCCTTTTTTTGATTCACTGGTTGGAATTGGCTTTGTGTCATTTTCAACCACAAGAGCCCTAACGAATACAAATTGATGTGATGTGTGTGTATAAACAACAGGATAATAGCACGGAGGCCCCTGAGCCATTAATTCAGATTGATGGGTCAAAGCCAGGCCCAGCATACTTGTTCTCGGGACAGCAGCCCCCAGCCACACCTCTGTAGCACAGGGTATGCTGCTGAAGTAGAATGAGTTTGACACCCACGTTCACTGGAATTTTAAATGTTCCCCTGCCAGCAGTTACCAACACATCTCCTCTTTGCAGGCATGGACATTTCTGGTGAGAAGGCTGTTGACAGCTTCCCCTCTTATATCTCTGTGCATAGCCAGTAAAACTTCCCTGCCTGTGCAAAGGCATGTGTACACATGCGTGCCCTCCAGGGTCTTCACACATGCACATATATGCATGAGCTCTCAGGTAGAACATGTAGGAAGCATCTGTAGTACTAGAAATTATGTTTCGTTTATTTTTAAATCTCATATGCCATATGTCTGTTAATGTGCTCTAGTTATTACCACATAAAGAATGAATAGCTGGTTTGATCTGAACTGTCGTCCAGCCTGAATTTATTCAGTGACTGACATTAATGAAATCATAATAGGTTGCTTTCTAGAAGGTTTAACCATCCTCTAAAGGAGATCTTGACATTCTAGTATCCATTTCACACTTCTTTGCCTATTCTGCCATCGTGTGGGCAAGGAACACAAACATGAAGGTGTTAATGACCCAAGGTCACATTTGAAAAGGGCTCTAATGATTAGAGATTTTTTTTTTTTCTCCAGGGGTAGAGGAAAAGTGGGAAGGACATGAGGAGGAAACACAGGTCCCGTTGCATCACCCCGTAAAGAGGCTCGCTCTTTCCTTCCTTCCTTCCTTCCTTCCTTCCTTCCTTCCTTCCTTCCTCCCTCCCTCCCTCCCTCCCTCTCTCCCTCCCTCCCTCCCTCTCTCCCTCCCTCCCTCTCTCTCTTTCTTTCTGAAACAGAGTCTGGCTCTGTTGCCCAAGTGGGAGTTCAGTGGCGCGATCTCAGCTCACTGCAAACTTCGCCTCCCTGGTTCAAGCGGTTCAAGCGGTTCTCTTGCTTCAGCCTCCCGAGTAGCTGGGATTACAGGCGCCGGCCACCATGCCCGGCTAATTTTTGTATTTTTAGTAGAGACGGGGTTTCACCATGTTGGCCAGGCTCGAACTCCTGACCTCAGGTGATCCACCCGCCTCGGCCTCCCAAAGTGCTGGGATTGATTACAGGTGTGAGCCACTGCACCCGGCCAAAAGCTGACTACTTTTACTAAATCTTTACAAGGAGTTCAAGTTGGAGGGTTTGCTCATAGGAATGCAGCGTCCCTCAGAGGAACTAGCGCATATTAGCACCACCGTATGCCAGGCATGGAATTCTCGCAGCAATCCCTTGGGTGGAGTCCAGCTGGGTAGGCATTATCATTGCATTATCATCTTCCTTTTACAGATGAGCCTACTGAGATCCAGAACGGCTAAGTATCATGCCTAAATTCCCACAGGTAGTAAGTGGCAAAGCCAGGAGGTTTTGAAAATAAGCTGGGAATATAAACAGAAACTATAAAAAAAGTTTCATTAGAAAACTATGTACAAAGAAATACAAATTACAGGAATAGGATTGCACACAAGGCAATGTATATCTATGTCTTATGAAGCTAAATAATAAAACCAATACTTATGAATGCACCAACTAACTTAAGGAAACAGCACCACCAATGCCACTGAATCTCCTTGGGTGCTCCTCTCTGACCCTATCCTCTTGTCTCCTTGCTCTGAGATAGCCACTATTCTTTTTTTTCATTCCCTTGATTTTCATTAATGTTTTACTCCAAAAGTATGTGTGTTTAGTTTTTCTTTGTTCTGAAATGTATACAAATGGAAAGATATTTTACGTTTCTCCTGTGACTTGCTTTATTCACTCAAAGTTTCTCGTGAGATTCATCCATGTTGCTTGGTGTACTTGCGGTTCTTTTTTCACCAATGTATAGAATTCTATACATTCAATTCTATTCTATTCCAATTTCCCCGATGTACAGAATTCTGTATACAATTCTGGCATATGAACGTGCCAGAATGTACTCATTCATTTTCCTGCTGATAGACACTTGGCTTGTTTCCAGTTTTTCACTATTACATGCAATGCTGCTATAAATGCTCACGTATATGACTTGTGGGACATGGTGTAAAAGTTTCTTTAGGGAATATACATGGAAACAAATGGCTGCATTATAGTGAATACAAATGTTCAACTTTTACAAAACAACCTAATATCCTTTTCCAAAGTGGTATTATATCGGTTTATGTTGCTACTGGAATGTATGAGAGTTTCCATTGGTTTACATCCTTTGCTACCATTTGAAGTTGCCAGAACTTTAAATTTTGGCCAAACTAATGAGGCTAAAATGGCATGTTGTTGTAGGTTTCTAGGAGTTTGTCGAATTTGTAAAAGTTTTCAAATTTAGTGGCATTAAGTTGCATCAGTTGATGGGGCAGAGAGAGAGCATTCCAGGTTGGGGGAGCAACTTGGGAAAGGGTTCTAAGTCAGGTCAGAGGTTGGTGCATGTAAGGAACAGAAAAAAAGCCAGCATAGATGTTGCATAATGCGTTCACCTCTGCCTTAGGCAGCTAACCTCTTGGTACCTCACATTTTGCCTGACTTTACCTACGACATCTGCCAGACCTTACCTGCTAGACCTGACTACTTCTGAACAGCTCTAAAGTATTACACCATATTATATGGTGAAATTGTGTTTTAATTTTAACCAGATGGATTCAAACTAGTTCTTATGTTTTTTATCAGATAGCTTTCACATTTGGATGAACTTCCAGAAGCTTATTTCAAAATCTCTTTCTGACCATTGCACCACTGGTCCACTGTCAAATCCTCTTTGATCATCAAACAACTTTAAATTTGCTTTTTGAAATGTATTTAGGCTCTCATATAGAGTTCTGAAAGACATGTGAGAATAAATTTTCAGAAATTTATTTTAGAGCAAGAAATCAGCCTCCATTTCTTTGGCCTAGAACAAGGAGAGAACCTGTTAACGAGGCAACTGTGAATTATGATTATCTTTGTTCTTTGGGAGATTTTACTGCTGGTCGAGTGAGTCTGAAAGTCTAACTCAGGTTTTGCCCATTGGATTGCAACATACAGACAATAAAAACAAAACCCAAGATAAGAATTAATAATTATGAAGTAAGTGAAGTTTGCCTTTGCCCTCTGTGGTAGCTAGAGTCTGATGATGGCCCCCAGGGAACCACATGACCTGGCATTTGCACCCTTGTGCAATCTCTGCCCACATTAAATATGGGCTGGCCTGTGACTGGTGTTAACTAATAGAATGCTGTAGAAGGGACACTGTCAGTTCTAGATCTAGCCTTTAAGAGGAGTGGCAGTTTTTGCTTCCTACCTCTTGAAATACTCACTTTTGGGAACCCTGAACCACTCTGTAAAATGTCTAGCCACTCTTCTGCAGAGACCACAGGGAGAGGTCATGGGGAGGGTAGAGGCCCTGAGACCATATGGAGAGACATAGCAGTCCAGCTGTACCAGTGTCCCAGTCAAGCCTCCAGATGACGCCAGCCTCAGCTATCATGTGACTGCAACTGTAGGAGGGCTCCCAAGATAGACCGGCAGAGCTTCACAGCTGAGCTCAATAAACCCACAGCACCATGATAGATAATACGATGGTTTTAAGCCACTAAGTTTTAGGGTGGCTTGTTATGTAATAATAGGTAACCAAGGCCGGGCATGGTGGCTCATGCCTGTAATCCCAGCACTTGGAGGCTGAGGCAGGTGGATCACCTGAGGTCGGGAGTTTGAGACCAGCCTGACCCACGTGGAGAAACCCTGTCTCTACTAAAAATACAAAAATTAGCTGGGTGTGGTGGTGCACGCTAGCAATTCCAGCTACTTGGGAGACTGAGGCAGGAGAATAGCTTGAACCTGGGAAGCGGAGGTTGCAGTGAGCTGAGATAGTGCAACTGCACTCCAGCCTGGGCAACAAGAGCAAAACTCCGTCTCAAAAAAACAAAGAAACAAAAAAAGGTAATCAAAATAGAAATTAATATGTGAAAGTGGAGTGCTGACGTAACAAGAATCTAAAACGTGGCAGTGGGCAAAAGCTGAAATGGGCTTGTAGAAACTGTTAGTGAAGTCTTGAAGGAAATATGCAATTTTTGGAGCTCTCAGTCACCATATAAAAAGCCTAAATACCAGCGACAGAGCGAGACTCCGGCTCAAAAAAAAAAAATAAAAAATAAAAATAAAAGAAGCCTAAATACCTTGCTGGAAAGGCCACCTGGAGTGGAGAGGTCTTGATATACAAGGAAAAGGAGAAAGGCTCAACCTTCCAAGCATTCCAGATGACTCTAGCCTGGTTGCCATCTTACTATCTAATTGCAACCACATGAGATAATCCAAGTGAAACCAACTAAGGAACTGCCCAGCTGAGACAAGTTCACTAACAGAACAATGTGAGATAATAAAATGGTCGCTGTTTTAAGCCATTAAGTTTTGGTAATGGTTGTTATGCACGATAGATAACTGAAACACCTCCTATGGCCTCGGTTTTCATTGTTCATTGACTCCTGTGCTCATACACATTCCGGACCCACAGTTACAAAGTTCCACCTCAATCTCCCTTCCTTTTGGCAGTGCTATGGATGGTCATCAAGGTCTTCGCTTTGCAGTCATGTGACCCTCAGGTCAAATCCCTGCTCATGTGCTTATTTATTAACTGATTAAATTTTGGTAGATTATTTAAACATTTTGATACTTTAATTTTTTTATCTGTCAAATGGGGGGAAATGGTGCTTATCTCATCCAAGGCTTGTTACGAGGATAAAATAATCATAAGCATTTTGATTACTTCAAAGCTATGGAAATAAGTTTGCATTATTAGTTTTTTTCTTTTCTTTTTTCTTTCTTTTTCTTTTTTGAGACGGAGTTTCGCCCTGTTGTCCAAGCTGGAGTGCAATGGCGTGATCTCGGCTCACTGCAACCTCTGCCTTCCAGGTTCAAGGGATTCTCCTGCCTCAGCCTCCCGAGTAGCTGGGATTACAAGCGCCCACCACCACACCTGGCTAATTTTTTGTACTTTTAGTAGAGACAGGGTTTCACCATGTTGGCCAGGCTGGTCTCAAACTCCTGACCTCAGGTGATCTGCCTGCCTCGGCCTCCCAAAGTCCTGAGATTACAGGCGTGAGCCACTGTGCCCGGCCCTCTATTTTTATTAGATAATAAGAAATTAGCCACGCTAGCCCCACAAAGACTGCAAGTTAGTCAAACTACGCTCTTTCTGAATCCCAGTTTACATCTGCAAAAATACTAGCTAACCACCGTCCACTCACAATAAGCAGGTTATAGTCCGAGAACCTGGGTTACTGATTTCAATCTGTCCTCCCACAATCCTTGGCCTGTTTCTTTGCCAGTGTGCCTCAGACACTGCCTCTCATTTGGGGACTTTCTTCATTCTCAGCTCCAAGTAATTCCGCTCAAACTCTTTCATAGAACCCAGGCTCACTCATCCATCACTACCATCACTAGGTGAGACATTTTTTTTCGGATATTTGTGAATCCTAAAGTACCTGCCTAATTGCAACCTTGTCCTGACACAAAGTAGGCTCCCTAACTGGACTCAAAAAGCCTCTTCTGGAGTTCAGCTTTCCTTTTCTTTTTCTTTCTTTCTTTTTTTTTTTTGAGACACAGTCTTGCGCTGTTGCCCAGGCTGGAGTGCAATGGCGCATTCTTGGCTCACTGCAACCTCCGTCTCCTGGGTTCAAGCGATTTTCCTGCCTCAGCCTCCCAAGTAGCTGGGATTACAGGCGCCTACCACCGTGCCTGGAGTTTTTTTAATTTTTATTTATTTTATTTTTATTATTATTATTTTTTTAGTAGGGACAGGGTTTCATCATGTTGGCCAGGCTGGTCTCGAACTCCCAACCTCAGGTGATCCACCTGCCTCGGCCTCCCAAAGTGCTGGAATTACAGGTGTGAGGCACCACCCTTAGCCTGGAGTTCAGCGTTCAAGCAAGATGGGGCAATATGGGCTGCATTTATTCTGCCACATGAAGCAACAACAACAACAACAACAAACAGACAAAATATATATGAAACAGCAGTCTTAAGATGCAAAACATCAGGCAATAGAGGATAGTGATCCTGGGAGATGAAACATAAGATGAATGCTACAGCGTCCCAGGTTATTACACTAAGAGTTTCCAAGCCACACTGCATGAAGGAGGAATCCAGGTGGAGACAGGCAGACTTTCTGAGGGTTTACAATAAATGTAGAAGTATGATATATGGCAGTAATAGCACAAAGGCCAGGAGGTAAGAAATGAAGGTATATGATTGTGTAGTTCTTATACTGTATGTGAAATGGGATAACAATTGGAGGTAGGCTCTGATAAGATGAAGATGTATCCAATAAACCCTAAAGCAATCACTAAAACAATAAAACAAAGAGATATAGCTAATAAGTTAACAGAGGAAATAAAATGAAATCATAAATACATAATCCCAACTAAGGCAGAAAGAGTTGAGAAACTACTAATGAGATGATACAATTAAATGTAACTGTATCAGTAATCACATTAAATGTATATGGTCTAAATACTTCAGTTAAAGGCAGAGATTGTCATATTGGATAAAAAAGCAACACTCAGCAACCTTCTGCCTATAAGAAACCAACTTTGGATATAAAGACACAAATAGGTTAAAAATAAAAGGATGGCCAGATTGGTCAAAGGGTACAAACTTGCAGTTGTAAGATGAATAAGTTCTGGAGACATAATGTACAGTATGGTGACTGTGAGAGTTTTCAGAATCAAAATGAAGTCACTTATGCCAAACCCTAACAAAATGGAGTCAGGAGGCCATAATGGAGGGGCTCTAACACACCACACATGCCTATGATAAAAAGTATTCCAAATACTCTCTGAAAACCATAACTTTGCACAAGGACCGCTGCAATCTTGCACAAAAAATACTTATGCAGACTGGGTGCAGTGGCTCACACCTGTAATACCAGCACTTTGGGAGGCCAAGACAGGCGGATTGCTTGAGCTCAGGAGTTCAAGACCAGCCTGGGCAACATGGAGAAATCCCATCTCTACAAAAAATACAAAAATTAGCCAGGTGTAGTGGTGCACAACTGTAGTCCCAGATACTCGGGAGGCTAAGGTGGGAGGATCAATTGAGCCAGGGAAGTGGAGGCTGCACTGAGCTACCACTGCACCACTGCACTCCAGCTTGGGTGACAGAGTGAGACCCTGTCTCAAAAAAAAAAAAAAAAAACTTAGGCGAGGATGTCTGCTCAGTAACTGCCTATTCAGCCTTTGACTGACGCCACCCTTGTTATTAATTCTTGTAGCCAAGAATAATTGTTTCAAAATAATTTCTGTAACAGTCTTCATTTTGCCTTTATAAGTTTCCCCTTGCCTCAACCTCCCTGGATATGCCTATGATCCATCATAGTGCATGTCTTGGATTATAATCCTGCTAATTCCTGAATAAACCCAGTATCTTTGCAGAATCTCTCTCCACTGTTATTTTAGGTTGGCATGATAATAGTTCATAATAAGGTATTCTATACTTGAGATTTACCAATAGAATAGATCTTAGGTATTTTCACCACACACAAGAAGAAGTAGCTATGTGAAATGATGGATATGTTAATTAGCTTGATTGTGGTAATCATTTCACAATGTATATCAAAACATCACATTGTACACTTTAAATATATATAATTTTTATTTGTCAATTGTACCTCAATAGAGCTGGGGCAAAGTGAAAGGATGGGAAAGTATATACTGTGATAACACTAGTTAGATGAAAGCCGGAGTGGTTACATAAATATCAAAGTAAATTCAAAAGCAAAGATTATTGTCACAGGTAAAGGAAGTTGTTTCATAATGACAAAACGGTCAACTCATTGAGTGGAAATAATAATTCTAAGTGTTTATGCACCCAAGAATAGAACTCCAAAATGTATGAGGCAAAATTGAAGAAGCAGCAAGGATAAATAACAATTATAGTCAGAAATCTCAATACTTCTTCCTCAATTATTGCTACAAGTAGGTAGAAAATTGCAAAGGATATAGAAAAGTTGAACATGCAGCCATAAAAAGGATGAGTTCGGGCCATGCGCAGTGGCTCATGCCTGTAATCCCAGCACTTTGGGAGGCTGAGGCGGGTGGATCACAAGGTCAGGAGTTTGAGACCAGCCTGGCCAACATAGTGAAACCCCGTCTGTACTAAAAATACAAAAAATTAGCTGGGTGTGGTGGCGGGTGCCTGTAGTCCTAGCTACTCAGGAGGCTGAGGCAAGAGAATCGCTTGAACCCGGGAGGTGGAGGTTGCAGTGAGCCGAGATTGCACCACTGCACTCCGGCCTAGGCAATAGAGCAAGACTGTGTTTTGAAAAAAAAAAAAAAAGAAAAAAGGATGAGTTCATGTCCTCTGCAGGGACATGGATGAAGTTGGAAGCCATCATCCTCAGCAAACTAACACAGGAACAGAAAACCAAACACCGCATGTTCTCACTCAGAAGTGGGAGTTGAACAATGAGAACACATGGACACAGGGAGGGGAACATCACACACCAGGGCCTGTTGGAAGGTTGGGGGGTGAGAGGAGGGAACATAGAGGACAGGTCAATAGGTGAAGCAAACCACCGTGGCACATGCATACCTATGTAACATGCCTGCACATTCTGCACGTGTATCCTGGAACTTAAAGTGAAAAAAAAAAAAAAAAAAAGCCCAGCCAGTGGGGAGGGGGGGAAGTTGAACAGTACTATCAACCAACTTGACATAATTGACATTTACAGAAGACTCTACCCAACAAAAGTAGAATAACATGGTTTTTTCCAAGTGTCCATGGAACATTTACCTTAGTGCATACACTGTGTCAGAAAATAAGGATCGAATAATTTAAAAGGATTCAAACCATACAGAGTAGGCGGTTTGACAGCTAGGGAATTAAATTAGAAATCAATAACAAAAAGTTCTCTTGAAAATCCCCCACATATTGGAAACTAAACAACACATTTCTTAAAAACATATCGGCCCAAAAAGATATCAGAAGGGAAATTAGCAAGTATTTTGAAACAAATAAAAATGAAAATACAGTATAACAGAATTTGTACAGTGCTACTAAAGCAGTGCTTGGGGGGAATTTATAGCACTAAATGCCTATGATAGAAAACGAGAGGCCAGGCGCAGTGGCTCACGCCTGTAATCCCAGCACTTTGGGAGGCCGGAGGTGGGGGGGGTGGTGTTGCATCACCTGAGGTCAGGAGTTCGAGACCAGCCTGGCCAACATGGCAAACCCCGTCTCTACCAAAAATACAAAAAAATTAGCCAGGCTGGTGGTGGGTGCCTGTAATCCCGGCTACTTGGGAGGCTGAGGCAGGAGAATCGCTTGAACCTGGGAGGTGGAGGTTGCAGTGAGCTGATATCGAACACCATTGCAGTCCAGCCTGGACAACAAGAGCAAAACTCTGTCTCAAAAAAAAAAAAAAAAAGGAAAAAGAAGAAAGAAAAAAAAGGAGAAAGGTCTTAAGTCAGCGACCTCAGTTTTCACTTTAAGAAACTAGAAAAAGGAGAGTAAATTAAACTCGACATAAGCAAAGGAAATAATTAAGATCAGAGCAGACGTAAATGAAACGTGAGACAACGATAAAAACCAAAACGATGGAGAAAAATCCAGTGAAATCAAATGCTGCTTCTTTGGGAAGATCAATGAAATCGATAAATGTCCAGCCATACTTACCAGGAAAAAAAAATAAAAAAGAGAAGAGAGACAAATGACCAATAACATGAATGAGAATGGTTATATCACTATAAATTCTACAGATATTAAAAGGATAACAAGAAAATATTATAAATAAATGTATGCCCATAAACATGACAACTTAGAAAGACACAAATTTCGAAAGTTCCACCAGTTATTAAATGTGAATCCTTCAACAAGTCATTTTAAGTGTCTAGACCTCAGTTTCTTTGTATTAAAATGGTAGAGTTTGTGAAGAGCAAATGTACCTGAAGTTATTAGCCATTCTTATTATTAGTATTGTTATCTTGGATTCAGACTTACGGAGCAAATGAGGATTTGGATGGGACTGAGGAAAAAATCATGTGATTCACAAATAGTTACTGCAGGAGCTGGTTGATTTGGTAAAATGCTCTTGATTGGACCTCTGATTTTGTTCAATCTCATTGTTTTTGTTTTAAAAGTTTTCCTGCTCACTAAAGAGTACTTATTGGTGCCTTGTGTATTAAAAACCTGATTGATCACTATCATTAAATTGTGCTAATAAAAGGATTTCTTTTTTTTTAATTTTATAGCTTTCTCTCTCTCTCTCTCTCTGTTTTTTAAACTTCTCCTTCCGGAACAGAGCTACCCTATAGGCAGTGTGCCCAGAGTATCCTTTTTTTTTTTTTTTTTTGAAACAGGGTCTTGCTCTGTCACCTAGGCTGGAATTCAGTGACATGATCACAGTTCACTGCAGCCTCGATCTCCTGGGCTCAACCAATCCTCCCACCTCAGCCTCCTGAGTAGCTGGGACTACAGCTATGCACTACCACACCCGGCTAATTTTTTTGATTTTTAGTAGAGACGAGATTTTGCTATATTCCCCAGACTGGTCTTGAACTCCTGACCTCAAGCAATCTTCCCACCTCAGCCTCCCAAAGTGCTAGGATTGCAGGTGTGAGTCACTGCACCTGGCTAGATTTCTTAATTAAATAACTGGAAATTTCAATAATCTTTACTACCTAGGGAAAAAAAAAATCTTTAAAACATTTAGTTTTCATTCCTGGAGGCTACAGCAATAAACAAAGTTAATTCAAACAATTTTACTAACCTATGACTCAAAGTGAAATTTAAGGAACTACTCATCAAGTGATCAAGTAGGTGAATTTTTTTTTTGCCTGGTGTGTAGTCTTTTTCAACTAAATTCCTCATATGAACTACTGAAAAGAGAAAATTATTTGAGTGACTATTTCCTCAATTTCCTTCATTTCTTTAAGGAGAAATGACTGGTACCACTCTAGATGCATAGGAAAGAAGTTAATTCATTACACAGGGTGGATGCCTTAGGGCATCAGGGCTTAATCGCTTTACAGAACCTCAGTTGAAAATGCTGATCTACAGAAACAAGACACCATCCACCCATCTCACAGGGTTGCTCCAGGGATGATCAAGATCAAATCCTTTAAAATCTCACGTGCAACAAACTTAATGCTGCACTCTAAGATAATGCAGAGTTACTCATTCATTATCATTAGGATGAAACTTTAAAAAATGTTTATTTTTTTAAATAAAGAACTTATGCCGCTATCTTAAAAACAGGAAATACAAACAAAAAATATCTTTCATAAACACCACCTAGAGAAAGTCAAATTAATATTTAAAGTGCATATCCATCCTGGTTTAAAAAAATGTATTTATATATATGTATATATATATATATATTTTGAGATGGAGTCTCCCTCTGTCACCAGGCTGGTATGCAGTGGCACGATCTCAGCTCACTGCAACCTCTGCCTCCCGGGTTCAAGTGATTCTCCTGCCTCAGCCTCCCGAGTAGCTGGGACTACAGGCGCCTGCCACCACGCCCAACTAATTTTTGTATTTTTAGTAGAGACAGGGTTTCACCCTGTTGGCCAGGATGGTCTCTATCTCTTGACCTCGTGATCTGCCTGCCTTGGCCTACCAAAATGCTGGGATTACAGGCATGAGCCACTGTGCCCGGCCTATTTATGTATAATTTTTAATACAAGTGACGTGGAAGTTTGAAACCTAAAGAATAGCTTTTCCTTCAACACCAGTGGGTACATAGACTTAAAAATTGATACATAATGATTGTACATATTCTGAAGTACATGTGGTATTTTGATACATGCATACAGTGTATAATGAAATCAGGACAACTGGGGTATCCATCATTTCAAACACTTATTTTTTTGTGTGTGCTGGGAATATTCCAAATCTAAGACTTTTGAAGTTGAGAAGGGTTTGGAAGAGAAAACTGAGGCCCAGAGACTGGAAATGATTTGACTAACACAGGGAAGAACTTGGGCTGGGGCTGCAGACTTCTGCTGCATAGCCAGAGATCTTTACTCTCTCTTCACTGTGCTGCCTGTCATGGAGATCAGTGATATTCTGGCTTTTATCAAGCATCTTTTCCCTAAAATATCTTTTCCTTTTCCTGGTAAGTATGCTTAAGAGGAATCTGCTGGAGAATAGAGGAAGAAGGAACTTGGTTAACATTTTTTTTTTTTTTTTTTTGAGATAGAGCCTTGCTCTGTCACCCAGGCTGGCGTAGAGTGGTGAGATCTTGGCTCACTGTGACCTCCTCCCGGGCTCAAGTGATTCTCATGCCTCAGCCTCCCAAGCAGCTGGGACTACAGGCGTGCACCACCACGCCCGGCTAATTTTTGTATATATGTATATATTTTTTTTAGTAGAGATAGGGTTTCACCATGTTGGCCAGGCTGGTCTTGAACTCCTGGCCTCAAGTGATCCACCCTCCTTGGTCTTCAAAAATGGTGAGATTACAGGCATGAGCCACTGTGCTCGGCAGTAAACAGCTTTTGATAACTTGGTTAGTTAGATTTTTGTCTGGCTCAACTGTTTGTTGTTGTTATTGTTAGAAAATTGGATTGGCAGGTCAGACATAGTGCTAGTGAGTGAAATAGACCTAATTACTTTATAACGCGTTTTTAATTTAATGTTCAACAAAGGCCAGTTACTCTACACACAAATCAATAAACAAACAACCAAAGCTGATTGTTGGGCCACAAAAAAGCATTGCAAGCTGATTGCTGACTGCCTGGTTTCCTAAGCACAGCCTAATGCAATTTGAGATAACCTTGAAGCTTTACACAAGCCTTACTGAAAGAGCTATTTTGAAATAGTTAAGATTGGCCTGTAAACAATTTCAGGTAGCCTGTAAATTGTGTAAAACATCTCAAAGCACCTTTCTAAATTCTGATCATGTTGAGCAGGAGTTGAAAATGAAGCTCAGAGATGGATGTATGACAGCAAAGAAAGTGGGAAGGACTAGAATGGTGTGGTTTAAGAGGCACCTGGAAGGCTTTTTGTCCAAAAAGCTCTTTCCCATTACGCGTCAAATGCCTGAAATTCTTTCATTATAGACTGGAACCAAATGACTAAACAACTGCCTTAATGGGGATTAGTTTTGGGAGCCGAGGTGAGAGGACCACAAGGAGAGCAATTGCTGTGAAGGGCAGGTGGCTTCACCAGGCGGTCTCTCCAGGTCCTTTCCAACTCTGTGGAAATGAAAGTGGGGAGGCTTTTGTTGCAAGTTTCTTCCCTCCCTCCCTCCCTTCCTTCCTCCCTCCCTCCCTTCCTTTCTTTCTTTCGAGTCTTGCTCTGTCGCCCAGCCTGGAGTGCAGTGGAGTGATCTCAGCTCACTGCAACCTCCACCTCCCAGGTTCAAGCGATTCTCCTGCCTCAGCCTCTCGAGTAGCTGGGATTACAGGCGTGCACCACCATGCCTGGCTAATTTTTGCATTTTTAGTAGAAATAGGGTTTCACCATGTCGGACAGGCTGGTCTCGAATTCCTGACCTCAGATGATTCGCCTGCCTCAGCCTCCCAAAGTGCTGGGATTACAGGCATGAGCCACTGCGCCTGGCTGAGGGTTTATTTCTTTCTAAATGCGGTTCACTTCTAAAACAAGTCACTTTATTTTTTTTTCGCCAGTAGAGCATCACTTGGTTTAACATGCAGTTCTCATGAACTATGTAAAACTGTTCTGCTTTGCAACTCAAATTGTTCAAATATACTGTTCTGCAAGTGAAAACTATCTTAATATTTCAAAACATGCATTTAAGTAAAATAAGAATATTTCATTCCTATCATAACATATATCTCAAAAGTCTTAAATTACTCTCCTGAATCATTAAAATATCAGAACAAAATTTATCCTTATAGCAATGATAAGAGCTGTGCCCCAAGCCTCACCTAGGATAGGGGGAAGGGAGATCAACATCACTGTCTAAAGGGTTAGAATTTGACCAGTGTCCTTTATAATAGTGTTTTAAAAATATATGTCCTATCAGTCTTCACCCAGCTTTAATGGTTTCTTAAAATGTGAAGGCATGGATTTTAAATGACTCATTAAAAATATAAATTATAGGCTGGGTGTGGTGGCTCACACCTGTAATCTCAGTACTTTGGGAGGCTGAGGCCAGCAGATCACTTGCAGTCAGGAGTTTGAGACCATCCTGGCCAACATGGTGA
Organism: Nomascus leucogenys; assembly: GCF_006542625.1. Lineage (NCBI taxonomy): Eukaryota > Metazoa > Chordata > Mammalia > Primates > Hylobatidae > Nomascus > Nomascus leucogenys. The sequence goes on from NC_044406.1 coordinate 125,529,090, forward strand.
AACCCTGTCTCTACTAAAAATACAAAAATTAGCTGGGTGTGATGGCATGCGCCTGTAGTCCCAGCTACTCGGGAGGCTGAGGCAGGAGAATCATTTGAACCCGGGAGGCGGAGGTTGCAGTAAGCCGAGATCGTGCCACTGAACTCCAGCCTAGGAGACAGAGCAAGACTCCATCTCAAAAACAAAAAACAAAAAAACAAAAAAAAAATTAGAGATGTTAAAAATGTGTGACAGTATGGATTTAATCAGGAAATGAAGACAGGCAGAATGAACCATTTTAAGAAAAGGAGAGAGTATAAAAATAGTGAATGTGCCCATGAGGTGCTGGCAGTAGCTAATATTATGCCACTGGTAAATCACTACCGAGACGCTGCATTAGGACGGTGGCATTATGGTTTGTGTTTGCCTTCTGCTTTCCAGACTTTCTGGAATGCTGTTATAACGTTTTTATCAGTAGCTATGTTTGTCTGTATATACTTACATTCTACTGTGATTCACAAGAATACAACAATAATTTTTTTTGCAAATTACAATTTTAAAAGTTGTCAGCAGTGAAGCATTAGGATGCAGTTGAATGAGCACTCGTTTGAGAAATCAGGAAACCTGGATTTTAACCCCAGCTCTACCACCATGGTCAAGTGATGTTCCCACTCTGTGCCTTAGTTTTTCCATAGGTAAAATGAAGAGGGTGGACAAGACGGTCTCCAAGTTCTCTTTGCAGTCCTTAGTCCTCTGGCTCATTTCTGTCAACTTGTGTTTAATGATTACTCCATTCAATCTTAAAGTACTTGATATTTCACAAGGTGCACTTAAGTTTAAAGATAATATGTAATGTCCTGGTGCGGTGGCTCATGCCTGTAATACCAGCATTTTGGGAGGCCGAGGTGGGCGGATCACCTGAGGTCAGGAGTTCGAGACTAGCCTGGCCAAAAAGACAAAACCCATCTCTAGTAAAAATACAAAAATTCGCTGGGCATGGTGGTGCACACCTGTAGTCCCAGTTACTTGGGAGCCTGAGGCAGGAGAATCGCTTGAGCCTGGGAGGTGGAGGTTGCAGTGAGCTGAGATCCCGCCACTGCACTCTAGCCTGGGTGACAGAGAGAGACTCCGTTTCAAAAATAAATAAATAAAATAAAATAAAATATCTACCAAATTTTGTTTGTTTGTTTCGTTTGGAAATTGTAAAAAACCCTATCTGCCTTATGGTCAAAGCAGCTATCCTAGAGCAGGTCTGACAACAGACAAAAGCCATAGAGGAAGGAAAGAATTGACAGGGCCTTCTGTTTATTCCAAATATCTATTGAAAATAGAGCCATAAAGAACAAAAAGGGCTGGGCGTGGTGGCTCATGCCTATAATCCCAGCACTTTGGGAGGCTGAGGCGGGTGGACCACCTGAGGTCAAGAGTTCCAGAGCAGCCTGGCCAACGTGGTGAAACCCCGTCTCTATTAAAAATACAAAAATTAGCCGGGCATGGTGGCACATGGCTGTAATCCCAGCTACTTGGGAGGCTGAGGCAGGAGAATTGCTTGAACTCAGGAGGCAGAGGTTGCAGTGAGCCAAGATGGCGCCACTGCACTCCAGCCTGGGTGACAGAGAAAGACTGCTTTTCAAAAAAACAAAAACCCCAAAAGAGCAAAAAGGAAACCAGTGTGTAAACATCAGCAGGACATTTGCCCAGAGAAGTAAGGAGAGAAACATGGGCCTGGGAATTTTGACTGGGTGAATTCCATGTAAAAGCTGCCCTCTTTGACAGTGATATGAAAGCAGGTGTGAGCTTTCAGCCTCAGTGCTGTCGTTAAGAAACTATGTTATCTGGGTTTAACTGTCCGGAGACAGTAGATAGAAACCTTTTCATCTGAGAGGAGCAACATTAAAGCTGGTACTCTAAAATCAAACTCTAACATTTAGGTGAAGAAAATGACAAAATTTGCTTCAGTGCTCTAAGTACTATAGTCCTGTTTAAACTCTTCCCATCCATTTCAGCATCATATCAGCAACAGAGACCAAGACTGAGCCCCCAGTATGGCACTATTCTTTGAAGAGACGTACTGGCCACTTGGTGGCAAGTTGACTGCATTGGGCCCTTCCATCCTGGAAGTTGATCCTCACAGGGAGAGATACTTAACCAGGCATGAGTTTGCCTTTCCTGCTTGTACAGCCGGCACCACTCTATGCAGCCTTATGGAATTCCTGATCCATAAATATGGTATCCCACACGGCATAGCATCTGACTAAACTACCTCTGCACAGCAAAGGAGGTGCAGGAGTAGTTCAAATGCCATGAGCTCCACTGATCATCTCATTTACCACACCATCCAGAGGCAGCTGATCTCATAGAAAACTGGAGCAGCCTTCTTCTTCTTCTTCTTTTTTTTATTTTTTGAGACAGAGTCTTGCTCTGTTGCCCAGGATGGAGGCTGGAGTGCAGTGGCACCATCTCGGTTCACTGCAGCCTCCACCTCTCAGGTTCAAGCTGTCTCAGCCTCCCTAGTAGCTGGGATTACAGGAATGAACCACCACGCCCGGCTAATTTTTTCTATTTTTAGTAGAGATGGGGTTTCGCCATGTTGGCCAGGCTGGTCTCAAACTCCTGACCTCAGGTGATCCACCTGTCTCGGCCTCCCAAAGTGTTGGGATTACAGGTGTGAGCCACGATGCCCGGCCTGGAGCAGCCTTCTAAAGGTACAACTGAAGTGTCAGCTCAGAAGAAACACTCTGAAAATGGGGAGCCAACCTTCAAAGTATAGTGTATTTGTTAAGTCACAGACTGCTACATGGCGCTGTGCTCCAGTGTTAAGGATACATGAGTTCAGAATCCAAGTGGTGGAAAGATGAGTGGCCCTGATTGCTTTCACTCTTAATGACCCACTGGGAGCTTATACTTTCTGTCATTTTAACTCTGGGCTCTGCTAAGCTGGAAGTCTTGTTTCTCAAAGGGTATGCACTCTTTCCAGGAAACACAGCAAGGGTCCCATTTAACTACAAGTCAGAGGTGATTCCAGGGCACTTTGGATTCCTCGTGCCCCAGGATCAAGCAGGTAAGAAGAGCCACTATACTGGCAAGGGTAGTTGATCCTGGCATTCAGGAGACAGTATGGTGGGTTTTTTTTGTTTGTTTGTTTTGTTTGTTTTTTTTTTAGACAGAGTCTCACTCTGTTGCCCAGGCTGGAGTGCAGTGGTGCAATCGCAGCTCACTGCGATTCCTGGGTGAACCCAGGAGCTCACTCCACCTCCTGGGTTCACGCCATTCTCCTGCCTCTGCCTCTCGAGTAGCTGGGACTACAGCCGGCCGCCACCACACCCTGCTAATTTTTTGTATTTTTAGTAGAGACAGGGTTTCACCGTGTTAGCCAGGATGGTCTCGATCTCCTGACCTCGTGATCCACCCACCTCGGCCTCCCAAAGTGCTGGAATTACAGGCGTGAGCCACCGCACCCGGCTGGTATGGTGGTTTTTACACAATGGCGGCAGGGAGGAATTGTGTGGCGATCCTAGGTGATCCTCCTGGTATTCTCTTGCCCCATTCTAACTGAATAGGGAAGTACAGTAATTCCAGACTAAGTAGGTCTCAGACCACTCAAGAATAAAGATTTGGACCACATCACCAGGAAGTCAACAAGACCTGCAGAGGAGATAGCTGAGGGAGAGGTGATTTAGAATGGATAGTAGAGGAGCGAGAGGGTGACTCTCAGTTGTGGCCCCAAGACCAACTACAATGACTGGGGTTGTAGTTTATCCCACTAACTACCTTCTTACCTTTCTCTCAGAAAGAAATGTTCATGGGACAATGCAGGAGCTTCTCCACAAAACTGTGTAGAGTAAATCTGTGTGGCCAAAGATGTGGATGGACAGTGGCAGCAATGAGAATGCACCTCACAGACCTCTTATTACAGGGACCATAATTGGCTAAGGGCCTCAGCTATTGCATTCTGAAATCTACGCGAGACTGTTGTGCCACACCACCCACTGGCGACTCCCAGCAAGGGCTGGGAACTCCCTTAGACTAGATGGCAATCCAGGGCACTTCCACCCAAACTTTTCTCCTTGCTTCCTTCATCCAGAGTCAGAATTGTATTGCAGTCTGAGGGTGCTTTCAGACTCTCCCAGCTTCCTCCTTATTTCCTTTCACACAGGTTATTTCTTTTAATAACATTCTTGTACATTTAGTCCTTTATTGACATCTACTTTTCAGAGGATCTGGACCAACACAGGGGCAAAAGTGGAGACAATTGGCAAATCTTAGAGAATGGTCTGTGGGGGTACTTTTACGATGATTGCAACTCTTCTTTAAGTTTGAAATTACATCAAAAATAAAAGTTGAAAACAACTGACTTCATGTGTTTGAAAGCAGTATTACAAAAAATGTCAATCAAATATAAACTCTTAGAAAGTAGAAGTGTCCTGGATTGTCATCCGGTCTAAGGAGTTCCCTGCCTTCAGGAAGTCTGTGAGCCTGTCTCTCTCCTGCAACTGCTTTACTATGAGGGGGTAGTCTGGTCAGATGCTATATTGTATGGGCTACTAGGCCTATGGATCAGGAATTCCATAAGCTCACAGATAATGGTGCTGGCTGAGGCTCTATAAGCAGAAAAGGCAAACTTATGCCTGGATAAATATCTATCCCTGAGCTGGCCGGGTGTGGTGGCTCAAGCCTGTAATCCTAGCACTTTGGGAGGCCGATGCAGGTGGGTCACAAGGTCAGGAGTTCAAGACCAGCCGAGCCAACATGGTGAAACCCCATCTCTACTAAAAATACAAAAAAAAAAAATAGCCGGATGTGGTGACTCGAGCCTGTAGTCCCAGCTACTCGGGAGGCTGAGGCAGGAGAATTGCTTGAACCTGGGAGTCAGAGGTTGCAGTGAGCCAAGATCATGCCACTGCACTCCACCTGGGCAACAGAGCAAGACTCTGTCTCGAGGGAAAAAAAAAAAAAAGGCCGGGCATGGTGGCTCACACTGGTAATCCCAGCACTTTGGGAGGCCGAGGTGGGAGGGTCACCTGAGGTCTGGACTTTGAGACCAGCCTGACCAACATGGTGAAACCCCGTCTCTACTAAAAACACAAAAAATCTGCTGGGCGTGGTGGTGGGCACCTGTATTCCCAGCTACTCGAGAGACTGAGGCAGGAGAATTGCTTGAACCCAGGAGGCGGAGGTTGCAGTGAGCCGAGATCACACCACTGCACTCCAGCTTGGGCGACAGAGCAAGACTCTGTCTCTAAAATAAATATATCCCTGTAAAGATGAACTGCAGGTCTTTCCAGAATGGGAGGGCCCATTCTAGTCAATTTGCCACCAAGTGGCCAGTAAGTTTCTTTAAAGAATACTACTACTGGAGGCTTAGTCTTTTTTTTTTTTTAGACAGAGTTTCGCTCTTGTTGCCTAGGCTGGAGTGTAATGGTGCGATCTCAGCTCACTGCAACCTCCGCCTCCCGGGTTCAAGCAATTCCTCTGCCTCAGCCTCCCAAGTAGCTGAGATTACAGGTGCGCACCACCACGCCTGGCTAATTTTGTATTTTTAGTAGAGACAGGGTTTCACCATGTTGGCCAGGCTGGTCTCGAACTCCAGACCTCAGGTGATCCTCCCACCTCAGCCTCCCAAAGTGCTGGGATTACAAGTGTGAGCCACTATGCCCGGCCTCTTCTAGATTTATTAGTTTGTATTTTACTCTAAGGAAGAACTGTTCCTTCTACTCCAATAATTAACTCAATAACTAATTAATTAATATCAGTATGGATTCATGGATTCTTATTATATTTAATGCATTATTATGCATTGCTATCATTATTTATTTCAATGCACATATTATTATTTATTTATTTACCTATTTTTATTTTACTTTAAGTTCTGGGATACATATATTGAATGTGCAGGTTTGTTACATAGGTATACATGTACCATGGTGGTTTGCTGCACCTATCAACCTGTCATCTAGGTTTTAAGCTCCACATGTATTAGATATTTGTCCTAATGCTCTCCCTCCCCTTTCCCCCAGCCCCCAACAGGCCCCAGTGTGTGATGTTCCCCTCCCTGTGTCCATGTGTTCTCATTGTTCAGATCTCACTTATGAGTGAGAACATGCAGTATTCGGTTTTCTGTTCCTGTGTTAGTTTGCTGAGGATGATAGTTTCCAGCTTCATCCATGTCCCCTGCAAAGGACATGAACTCATTGCCTTTCATAGCTGCATAGTATTCCATGGTGTATATGTCACATTTTCTTTACTAGTCTATCATTGATGGGCATTTGGATTGATTCCAAGTCTTTTCTATTGTAAATTATGCTGCAATTAACATACATGTGCATGTGCTTTTATAGTAGAATGATTTATAATCCTTTGGGTATATACTCAGTAATGGGATTGCTGGGTTAAATGGTATTTCTAGTTCTAGGTCCTTGAGGAATTGCCACACTGTCTTCCACAATGGTTGAACTAATTTGCACTCCTACCAACAGCATAATAGCAGTCCTATTTTTCCTCCCCTCACCAGCATCTGTTGTTTCCAGACTTTTTAATGATCGCCATTCCAACTGGTGTGAGATGGTATCTCATTGTGGTTTTGATTTGCATTTCTCTAATGACCAGTGATGATGAGCTTTTTTTCATATGTTTGTTGGGCACACAAATATCTTTTTGAGAAGTGTCTGTTCATATCCTTCACCCACTTTTTGATGTTTTTTTTTCTTGTAAATTTGTTTAAGTTCCTTGTAGATTCTGGGTATTAGACCTTTGTCAATGAATAGATTGCAAAAATTTTCTCCCATTTTGTAGGTTGCCTGTTCACCCTGATGACATTTTTTTTTTTTTTTCTGAGCAGAAGCTCTTTAGTTTAACTAGATCCCATTTGTCAATTTTGGCTTTTGTTGCAATTGCTTTTGGTGTTTTAGTCATGAGGTCTTTGTCCATGCCTATATCCTGAATGGTATTGCCTAGGTTTTCTTCTAAGGTTTTTATAGTTTTAGGTTTTATGTTTAAGTCTTTAATCCATCTTGAGTTAATTTTTGTATAAGGTGTAAGGAAGGGATCCAGTTTCTGGTTTCTGCATATGGCTAGCCAGTTTTCCCAGCACCATTTATTAAATAGAGAGTCCTTTCCCCATTGCTTGTTTTTGTCAGGTTTGTTAAAGATCAGATGGTTGTAGATGTGTGGTGTTATTTCTGAGGCCTCTGTTCTGTGCCATTAGTTTATATATCAGTTTTGGTACCAGTATGGTGCTATTACTATGCTGATTATTGTAGCCTTGTAGTATAGTATGAAGTCAGGTAGCATGATGCCTCCAGCTTTGTTCTTTTTGCTTAGAATTGTCTTGGCTATATGGGCTCTATTTTGGTTCCATATGAAATTTAAAGTAGTTTTCTTCTAGTTCTGTGAAGAAAGTCAGTGGTAGCTTGATGAGAATAGCATCCAATCTATAAATTACTTTGGGCAGTATGACCATTTTCACGATATTGATTTTTTTACCCATGAGCATGGAATGTTTTTCCATTTGTTTGTGTCCTCTCTTACTTCCTCGAGCAGTGGTTTGTAGTTCTCCTTGAAGAGGTCCTTCACATCCCTTGTAAGTTGTATTCCTAGGTATTTTATTTTCTTTGTAGCAATTGTGAATCGGAGTTAACTCATGATTTGGCTCTCTGTCTGTCTATTATTGGTGTATAGGAATTCTTGTGATTTTTGCACAAGAATTTTGTATCCTGAGACTTTGCTGAAGTTGTTTACCAGCTTAAGGAATTTTTGGGTTGAGACGATTGGGTTTTCTAAATATACAATCATTTCATCTGCAAATAGAGACAATTTGACTTTCTCTCTTACTATTTGAATACCCTTTATTTCTTTCTCTTGCCTGAGTGCCCTGGCCAGAACTTCCAATACTATGTTGAATAGGAGTAGTGAGAGAGGGCATCCTTGTCTTGTGCTGGTTTTCAAAGGGAATGCTTCCAGCTTCTGCCCATTCAGTATGATATTGGCTGTGGGTTTGTCATAAACAGCTCTTATTATTTTGAGATATGTTCCATCAGTACCTAGTTTTTTGAGAGTTTTTAGCATGAAGGTGTGTTGGATTTTATCAAAGGCCTTTTTCTGTATCTATTGAGATAATCATGTGGTTTCTGCCATTGGTTCTGTTTATGTCATGGATTCTGTTTATGTGATGGATTACGTTTATTGATTTGCATATGTTGAACCAGCCTCACATCCCAGGTATGAAGCCGACTTGATCATGGTGGATAAGCTTTTTGATGTGCTGCTGGATTTGGTTTGCCAGTATTTTATTGAGGATTTTTGCATCAATGTTGAGAATCTGACTGAGGGGCAAAAGGCAGAAAAAGAGACTGAGGCAAGTTTTAGGGCAGGAGTGGAAGGCAAGAATTGATGTTGCTGCAGACCCATATGGATTCACTGCTGAAATAAACAAGCAGAAGATGGCCGACTAGGAACAGCTCTGGTCTGCAACTCCCAACGAGGCCAATGCAAAAGGCAGGTGATTTCTTCATTTCCAACTGAGGTACCCTGTTCATCTCAATGGGACTGGTTAGGCAGTGGGTACAGCCTAGGGAGGGCAAGCAGAAGCAGGGTGGGGCATCGCCAGACCTGGGAAGTGCAAGGGGCAGGCGAGCCTCCCTTTTCCAGCCAAGGAAAGCTGTGAGGGATTTTGCTATCTCACCCACATACTACACTTTTTTCATGTTTTTTTGCAATCCGCAGACCAGGAGATTCCCTCGTGTGCCTACACCACCAGGGCCCTGGGTTTCAAGAACAAAACTGGGCAGCTGCTCGGGCAGACATCGAACTAGCTGCAGGATTTTTTCTTTTCTGTACCCTGGTGGCGCCTGGAACCCCAGTGAGATAGAACCGTTTACTCCCTTGGAAAGGGAGCTGAAGCCAGGGAGTGAAGTGGTCTTGCTCAGCGGGTCCCACTCCCACAGAGCCCAGCAAGCTAAGAACCACTGGCTTGAAATTCTCACTGTGAGCACAGCAGTCTGAAGTAGACCTGGGATGATCGATCTTGGTCAGGGGAGGGGTGTCTGCCATTACTGAGGCTTGAGTAGGTGGTTTTTCCCTCACAGTGCTAAGGACTGGGCAGAACTCAACACAGCACTGCAAAGTGGCTGTGGCCAGACTCCCTCTCTAGATTCCTCTTCACTGGGCAGGGCATCTCTGAAAGAAAGGCAGCAGCCCCAGTAAGGGGCTTATAGATAAAACTCCCATCTCCTTGGGACAGAGCACCTGAGGGAAGGGGCAACTGTGGATGCAGCTTCAGCAGATTTAAATGTTCCTGCCTGCCAGCTCTGAAGAGAGCAGCTGATCCTGACAAAGAGGGTTTTACCGGGACAGCGCTCGAGCTCTGCTAAGGGACAGACTGCCTCCTCAAGTGGATCCGTGACCACTGTGCCTCCTGACTGGGAGAGACCTCCTAGGAGGCGTTGACAAACACCTAATACAGGAGAGCTCTGGCTGGCATCAGGCCAGTGCCCCTCTGGGACAAAGCTTCCAGAGGAAGGAGCAGGCAGCAATCTTTGCTGTTCTGCAGCCTCTGCTGGTGATACCCAGGCAAATAGGGTCTGGAGTGGACCTCCAGCAAACTGCAGCAGACCTGCAGAAGAGGGGCCTGACTGTTAGAATAAAAACTAACAAACAGAAAGCAGTAACATCAACATCAACAAAAAGAATCCCCACACAGAAGGTCATCAACCTCAAAGATAAAAGGTAGATAAATCCATGAAGATGAGGAAAACCCAGCGCAAAAAGGGTGAAAATTTCAAAAACCAGAATTACTCTTCTCCTCCAAATGATCACAACTCCTCCCCAGCAAGGCCACAAAACTCGACAGAGAATGAGTTTGACGAATTGACAGAAGTGGGCTTCAGAAGGTGGGTAATAACAAACTCCTCTGAGCTAAAGGAGCATGTTCCAACCAAATGCAAGGAAGCTCAGAACCTTGACAAAAGGTTACAGGAACTGCTAACTAGAATAACCAGTTTAGAGAAGAACATAAATGACCTGGAGGAGCTGAAAAACACAGCACAAGAACTTCATGATGCATATACAAGTATCAACAGCAGAATCAATCAAGTGGAAGAAAGGGTATCAGAGATTGAAGTTCAGCTTTCTGAAATGAGGAGTGAAGACAAGATTAGAGAAAAAAATTGAAAAGGAACGAACAAAGCCTCCAAGAAATATGAGACTATGTGAAAAGACCAACCTACAATTGAGTAGTATATATGAAAGTGATGGGGAGAATGGAACCAAGTTGGAAAACACACTTCAGGATATTATCCAGGAGAACTTCACATGCCTAGCAAGACAGGCCAACTTTCAAATTCAGGAAATACAGAGAACACCACAAAGATACTCCTCGAGAAGAGCAACCCCAAGACACATAATCATCAGATTCACCAAGGTTGAAATGAAGGAAAAAATGTTAAAGGCAGCCAGAGAGAAAGGTTGGGTTACCCACAAAGGGAAATCCATCAGAGTAACAGCGGATCTCTCTGCAGAAACCCTACAAGCCAGAAGAGAGTGGGAGCCAATATTCAATATTCTTAAAGAAAAGAATTTTCAACCCAGAATTTCATATCCAGCCAAACTAAGTTTCATAAATGAAGGAGAAATAAAATCCTTTCCAGACAAGCAAATGCTGAGGGATTTTTTTGTCACCAATCATTTCAACAAGAAGAGCTAACTATCCTAAATATATATGCACCCAATACAGGAGCACCCGGATTCATACAACACATTCTTGGAGACCTACAAAGAGACTTAGACTCCCACACAATAATAGTGGGAGACTTTAACACCCCACTGTCAATACTAGACAGATCAATTAGACAGAAAATTAACAAGGATTTTCGTGAGTTGAACTCAGCTCTGGACCAAGCAGAACTAATAGACATCTACAGAACTCTCCACCCCAAATCAATAGTATATACATTCTTCTCATCACCACATAGCACTTATTCTAAAATCGACCACATAATTTGAAGTAAAACACTCCTCAGCAAATGCAAAAGAGTGGAAATCATAACAAACAGCCTCTCAGACCACACTGCAATCAAATTAGAACTCAAGATTAAGAAACTCACTCAAAACCGCACAACTACATGGAAACTGAACAACCTGCTCCTGAATGAGTACTGGGTAAATAATGAAATTAAGGCAGAAATAATGAAGTTATTTGAAACCAATGAGACTAAAGAGACAATGTACCAGACTTTCTGGGACACAGCTAAAGAAGTGTTTAGAGGGAAATTTATAGCACTAAATGCCCACATTGAGAAAGCGGGAAAGATCCAAAATCGACACCCTAACATCACAATTAAAAGAACTAGAGAAGCAAGAGCAAACAAATTCAAAAGCTAGGAGAAGACAGGAAATAACTATGATCAGAAAGGAACTGAAAGAGATAGAGGCACAAAAAAACCCTTCAAAAAATCAATGAATCCAGGAGCTGGTTTTTTGAAAAGATTAAAAAAATAGATAGAATGCTAGCCAGACTAATAAAGAAGAAAAGAGAGAAGAATCAAATAGACACCATAAAAAATGATAAAAGGGATATCACCACTGATCCCACAGAAATACAAACTACCATCAGAGACTATAAACACCTTTATGCAAATAAACTAGAAAGTCTAGAAGAAATGGATACATTCCTGGACACATACACCCTCCCAAGACTAAACCAGGAAGAAGTCAAATCCCTGAATAGACCAGTAACAAGTTCTGAAATTGAGGCAGTAATTAATAGCCTACCAACCAAAAAAAGCCCAGGACCAGACGGATTCACAGCCAAATTCTACCAGAGGTACAAAGAGGAGCTGGTACCATTCCTTCTGAAACTATTCCAAACAACAGAAAAAGAGGGACTCCTCCCTAACTCATTTTATGAGGCCAGCATCATCCTGATTCCAAAACCTGGCAGAGACACAAGAAAAAAAGAAAATTTCAGGCCAATATCACTGATGAACATTGATGCAAAAATCCTCAATAAAATACTGGAAACTTATTTAAAAGACCTACTTATTCAGACTGTCAGGGATGGGGCTACGAAATATATATTTTCATAGCCTCATTAGGTGAGTCTTATGCACATTCAGGTTTGAACTGGAGATATAAAGACTCTAGCTCTGGTAACTGACAGGTTTGAAATCTGGCCCTGAAAATTTCTAGCTAACTATGGGCCAGTCATTTAACCCCTCTGAGCTTTAGTTCCCTTATCTGTAAAATGTGAATATAATAATAATGCCTACGTCGTCGTAGAGTGGTTTTGATGATTAAACGAGCTATTTTATGCAAAGCCCTTATCACCATGCCTAGCACTCAATGAATGGTAACTCTTATTTATAAAGCACAAGCCCAGATTTTCGATTGTTTTGCTCTTATAGTTCCCAATAAATGTTAGCTATTATTATCATAGGTTAATATCCTATTATTATCTTAGGAGACCACGGAGAGGCAGTGTGGTATAGCAAAATGAGCACAGGACCTGGAGTCAGATCTGGATTCAAATCTAAGCTCTGCCCTTATAGGCTATGATCATAAACAAATCACGATCTGTGTGAGCCTCAGTTTCCTCTTCCATAAGATAGTGATAACAGTATCTTCGTCCTGGAGTTGTAATAATTAAATGGGATAATCCACTTAAAGAACTTGGCATTCAGTAAGCACTTATTACATAATGCCAAAATTTGTCTCTCCACCCACCCCTCCTGAAGCCTCACTGTAGTGATCAAAATGATTGATTGGCTAAGGATAATACAGGTACAGCCTATGGAAAAATTCTTTTAGAAGTCTAGTTTAGACATTTTTACCTAGTTTAGATTTTGCCATTGGTAGTTTTCTGAACTTGGATCTTTTACTATATGATCTCTTCTTACTGTGACTTCTGCATTTGCAAACCTCACTATAACCCTGCTTATTAAAATAGATGCATTTGTGGTTGATGATTATCATTGCATCTCTTTTTCTGGTTAAAAGCTAAACATGTTCCTAGTCCAGAACTTCAGAATGATCCAAGGGTTCCACGAAGCCACATGGCAGACATGTATAAATCATTAGTAAATCTTAAGATCTAAGTAAATCACATCAATATTTAGTCACCCTTCTATCTTCTGATTTGCATATTTAGTCAGCAGTAAAATACATTTTGTAAATCTCTGATGTTCCAGAAGTTGCCAGTTGCTAAAGAAAACGGTCTCACCTGATTAGACAGACTGAGGCATAGTTACCAGTTGGCCAATTCCTGCCAGTATGGGCAAGAGGACACTAATATGATGGAAACCAGCAGCCTGCAAGGCTTAGACATCTACTTTGGTCTAGATTGTCAAGGTCTTGACCATGTCAGCAGAAGGGCAATTAACTCTGTTCATTTACCTTGTCAAGACTAGGGTCCAAATAGAAAATTTCAGTTAGGAAGAATAAGTTCAATAGATCTATTGTACAACATGGCGACTATAGTTAATAACAATGTATTGTATTCTTAAAAATTGCTAAGAGAGTAGATTTTAAGTGTTCTCACCACAAAATATTAAGTATGTGAGGTAACACATATGTTAATTAGCTCAATTTAGCCACATTCCCAAATTCATACATATTTCAAAACTAGTTATATATGACAAATACATAAAATTATGATATTTCAACTTAAAATCAATCAATCCATATTAAACAAAACTCCATTAATGAATACTTCAGAGAATGACACCAGTCAGTGAGCATCTCTCCTCCTACAGCAGTAGAGATGTGTATGCAAGTGTGTGGTAGACACACCTGGCAGTGAAATTAAACTTAAGCATAACCTGAGAATTACCCTATTATGGCAGATGCATCTGAGTGTGTGTTCTGAGCTGAGGAATCCAGAAATGGCCAACTGGGAGATACGTTCCTTGCCTGTATATCCAGGAGGAACATCTGACCCCTGGCCATCCAGTGGAATGTAGAAGGGAGTGAGGCCCTTTGTTTTGGGTTAAATGAAATTTGCTGGGTGGAGGTTGTTAGGGGGAGGGTGCTAAGTGAATATGTTATATAAACTGATTGCTTTTTGTAAGCTGTTGTGGTTGTCCTGCCCAGCCCGCCACCACTGGACTTTCCCTGTATGTAAGGTGGTTCTTCTGTCCAGCCCAGCACCACCGGACCATCCCTGTATATAAGTTTCCTGCTAATGAAACCCTATGTCTCATTTGCTGGCTCTGGGTCTCTTCTTCGGCCTCTTGAACCCAGTGCCATCCCTGTTGAAGTTAATAGGAGTCTGGTATGACAGCAAGTACCTGCAATGAAAAGCAATATCTTATTAAGTGCCATATGGGTGGTACAGACCCTACATCTGATGGGGGCTATGAGGAAGGAGAAGCATATCAGACTCTCCAAGAGCAGGTGCACTTTGGAAAAACATTTAAGATACCTACAGATTTTGTAATACAAATGTAAAACAAATAAAGGTCTATAATATTAATATATTATTGGCTGGGGCCAATATGCGAATGATAGACTAAGAAAGCATGGTTAGGATCATGAGTTGAAACAGGTCAAGAATTTGACAACCATTCTACCCAGTCAACAGATTTTTGTTAAGACACCGTTCTTGGCACTAGGGAGACAGCAGTGAACAAGGTAGATGACACCTATCTTGGGCAAGATAGTTAACCTCTCTACATCTCAGTGTCATCCTTAAAATGGGAAGAACATTCATTATTCCTACCTCATGGTGTTGGTGTGAGGGTTAAGGGAGGGCAAAGAGTATAAGGTGTTTTGCATTATGTGCTGCAGAGTAGACACATCATAAATGAAATAATTAGCCTGCTGGGGAGAATAAGTGGTTCATCAGCTTGGCTGTGAAGATGTATATGGTTTTGATAGGCACAGACAAAAGGAAGATATTTAAGTAGAGAGAACAGCGTTAATTAATTAAGTCACGCAAAGAAACTTTTTGACATTGGCATTCATAGACATATTTCATTTACATGAATTCAGCTACACACATTAGGAGAAAATTGTTTAAATAGTACAGGCAAATTATCCCACCATTATATTCAGTTAATATATACCCTGGATTGGCCGGGCACAGTGGCTCACGCTTGTAATCCCAGCACTTTGGGAGGCTGAGGTGGGCGGATCACGAGGTCAGGAGATCGAGACCACGGTGAAACCCCGTCTCTACTAAAAATACAAAAAATTAGCCGGGCGTGGTGGCGGGCACCTGTAGTCCCAGCTACTCGGAGAGGCTGAGGCAGGAGAATGGCGTGAACCCGGGAGGCGGAGCTTGCAGTGAGCCGAGATCGCACCACTGCACTCCAGCCTGGGTGACAGAGCAAGACTCCGTCTCAAAAAAAAAAAAAAATATATATATATATATATATATACCCTGGATTGAGTGTGAGATGAAAGGCATGAATTTGTTCTTTCATCTCATAGCGTGAACACCTCACTTTGCTGAACATCATTCCTTTGTTTAGATACATATTTTGCATGTAGTGTGATCAGCCACGAGTGCAAGCCAGTTCCTTAATCTGCGGGTCAAACAAAAGGAACAACCCAGTCATCTGCTCCTACACTGGAGGAGAAGCTGGCAATGCTGAACATTCTGAGAAAAGAATGTCATTCTTCAATGTCGCACCTTCCTAAGGCATTACGCAAAGTCATTTGACCAGATGATTTTCATTTTACATGTTGATTTTAGGATGTAGCTTGTGTTTAAGGAATGACTTCACTACGTGTGTCAGGAATCGTGCTAGATGCTGGTGATACAGTGATTTCAAAAAATCTGTCAATGTACAAATCTACGTCCAGTAAAAAATCTTGTAAACATAAAGGCAAATTGTGTTGCCAGCATATCTAATCTATGGAAATGCTAAGGAAAATCTATGAAAATGATAAAACAAGATGGAAATTCAGACATAAGGTAATAAATGAAGAGCACTGGAAATTCTAAATAGGTAGTAAAATATAACACATTATTTTCCTTTAAATTTTTAAAGGGCAATTGAATGTTGAAATCATGTAATAACAGCAACATATTTAAGGTGTTATATCATAAGTAAAAGTAAAACATAAAACAATGATAGCAGGGGGGAGGGGGGAGGGACAGTATTAGGAGATACACCTAATGCTAAATGACGAGTTAATGGGTGCAGGAAATCAACATGGCACATGGATACATATGTAACAAACCTGCACATTGTGCACATGTACCCTAAAACCCTAAAGTATAATAAAAAAAAAAAATAAATAAATAAATAAATAAAACCTGGAAAAAAAAAATAAAAAAAAATAAAAAGCAGGAACTATAAAAAAAAAAAAACAGTGATAGCACTAAAAGCAGGAAGGGTGTAAACATCATGACATAATTTTAATATTATTATACATAAATGGTATATTATTTGTTTTTTATAACTTCGACTTTTATTTTACATTCAGGGGGAACATGTGCAGGTTTATTACATGGCTATATCACATGATGCTCAAGTTTAGACTATGATTGATCCCATCATCCAGGTAGAGGGCATACTACCCAGTAGTTAGTTTTTCAACAATTGCCCTTCTCCCTCCCCCTCTAGTAGTCCTCAGTATTTACTGTTGCCATTTTTATGTTCATGAGTACCTAGTGTTTAGCTCCCACTTGTGAGAACATGTGGCATTTGGTTTTCTGTTCCTGCATTAATTCACTTAGGATAATGGCCTCCAGCTGCCTCCATGTTGCTGCAGAGGACATGATTTTATTCTTTTTTATGGTTGTATAGTATTCCATGGCATATATGTACCACATTTGCTTTATCCAATCCACTATTGTTGAGCACCTAAGTTGATTCCATCTCTTTGCTGTTGTGAATGGTGCTGTGATAAACATTTGAGTGCATATGTTTTTGGTAGTCTAATTGCTGGGTTGAATGGTAGTTCTGTTTTAAATTCTCTGAGAAATCTCCAAACTTAATTCCACAGTAGCTAAACTAATTTACACTCCCACCAACAATGTACACGCATTCTCTTTTCTCCACAGCCTACCAGCAACACAATAATAATGGGGGAACTCAATACTCCATTGACAGTACTAGACATGCCATCAAAGCAGAAAATTAGTAAAGAAACAATGGACTTAAACAATACACTAGAAAAAGTGGACTTAACAGATATTTAGAAAACATTCTACCTAAGAACTGCAGAAAATATATTATTTTCATTAGCATAAAAAACATTCTCCAAGATAGACCATACAGTAGATCACAAAACAAGTCTCAATAAATTTAAGAAAATCAAAATTATGTCAAGTATCCTCTCAGACCACAATGGAATAAAATTGGAAATTAACTCCAAAAGGAATCCTCAAAACTATAAAAATACATGGAAATTAAATAATCTACTCCTGAATGATCTTTGCATCAACAATGAAATCAAGATGGAAATTTAAAATTTCATTAAACTGAATGATAATCATGACACAAATTATCAAAACATCTGAGATACAGCAAAAGCAGTGCTAAGAGGAAAGTTCATAGCATTAAATGTCTACATCAAAAAATCTGAAAGAGCACAAATAGACAATCTAAGGTCACACCTCAAGGAACTAGAGGAACAAGAACAAGCCAAACCCAAACCCAGCAGAAGAAAAGAAATCACAAAGATCAGAGCATAACTACATGAAATTTAAACAAAAAGAAAAATACAAAAGATAAATGAAACAAAAAGTTGATTTGACGAGATAAAAAAATTAATAGATCATTAGTGAGATTAACCCAGAAGAGAAGAGAGAAAATCCCAATAAGCTCAATTAGAAATGAAACAAGAGGTATTACAACTGTTACCACAGAAATACAAAAGATCATTCGAGGCTACTATGAAAACCTTTATATGCACAAACTAGAAAATCTAGAGGAGGTGGACAAATTCCTGGAAATTTACAACCCTCCTAGATTAAATCAAGAAGAAATAGAAACTCTCACATGCAAGGACACCCACACGCTCAAAATAAAGGGATGGAGGAAATCTACCAAGCAAATGGAAACCAGAAAAAAGCAGGGCTCACAATCTCAGACAAAACAGACTTTAAACTAGCGTATGAGATGGGTCTCTTGAAGACAACATACCTACCATCAGGTCTTGCTTCTTTATCTAGCTTGTGACTCTGTGACTTTTAACTGGAGCATTTAGCCTCTTTACGTTCAAGGTTAGTATTGGTATGTGTGGATTTGATCCTGTCATCATGTTGTTAGATGGTTATAATGCTAACTTGTTCGTGTGGTTGCTTTACAGTGTCAGTGGGCCGTGTACTTAAGTGTTTTTGTAGTGGCTGGTAATGGTCTTTCCTTTCCATATTTATTGCTTCTTTCAGGAGCTCTAAAAAGGCAGGTCTGGTGGTAACAAATTCCCTCAGCATTTGGTTGTCCGAAAAGGATCTTATTTCTCATTTGCTTATGAAGTTTAGTTTGGCTGTATATGAAATTCTCTGTTGGAATTTATTTTCTATAAGAATATTAAATATAGACCCCCAATTTTTTCTGGCTTGTGTGGTTTCTGCTGAGATGTCTGCTATGAGTCTGTTGGGCTTCCCTCTGTGGCTGACCTGACCTTTCTCTCTAGCTGCCTTTAACATTTTTTTTCTTTCATTCTGATCTTGGAGAATCTGATAATTATGTCTTGGAGATGATCTTCTTGTGAAGTATCTTGCTAAAGTTCTCTGTACTAGCTTAATTTTAATGTTGTCCTCTCTAACTAGGTTGCAGAATTCTTCATGGATGATAACCTGAAATAAGTTTTCCAAGTTGCATCCATTCTCCCTATCTCTTTCAGGGATGCTATTGAGTTATAGATTTAGTCTGTTTACATAATCCCATATTTCTCAGAGGTTTTGTTCATTCCTTTTCATTCTTGTTTTTTTATTCTTCTCTGACTGTCATTTCAGAAAGCCAGTCTTCAAGCTCTAAGATTCTTTCCTTGGCTTGGTCTATTCTGCTGTTAATATGTACAATTGCATTATGAAATTCTTGTAGTGTGTTTTTCAGCTGAATCAGTCAGTTATGTTCTTTTCAATACTGGCTATTTTGTCTGTCAGCTCCTGTATCATTTTATTGTGATTCTTAGCTTTCTTGAATTGGGTTTCAATGTTCCCTGAATCTTGATGATCATTGTTCCTATCAATATTCTGAATGCTATTTCTGTCATTTCAGTCATTTCCATCTCTTTAAGAAACATTGCTGGGGAACTAGTGTGGTCGTTTGGAGGAAAGAAGACACTGGCTTTTTGAGATGTCACAGTTCTGGCAATTGCTCTTTCTCATCTTTGTGGGCTGATTTTCCTTCAATCTTTGAAGTTGCTATTTTTGGATTTTTTTTCCCTTTTATGCTATTTCATGACCTTAGGGGTTTGACTCTGGTATAAGTTTTTTTCAGTCAACTGGATTCATTTCTGGAAGATTTTAGGGGGCTAGGGCTTATCTCAGGACTCCAAGACTGCATGTCCTAACTCTGGAGGACTAGTATTAGGCCCCGGCTTTGTTCTCTGGCCACTCAAGGTTAAGAACCTGCTGCACTGGAGGGGCCGACGTGCTCCCAGACCACTGGTCACAACAGTCCAGTGGGCGGTGCCAACCAAAGCACTTCGCAGGGCAGTGGCAACATGATTTATCTTTGTTCACCCATGGCAGGAGTGGTGTCAGTGGCAGCATGATAAGGCGTCCACTTTTCAGCTGCAGTGGGGTGCTAGCAGTTGCCAGGATGCTGGCCGTCATGTGGGCATTTGCAGCAGCAGCATTGGCAGCATGTCGTGGGGAAGCAGGGGGCCCCCACTGGCATCTTTGTGTATGTTTGTGCTGGTGGAAGTTTTAGCATAGTGGTGGAGCCCTGGTGGCCACAGGACTGTGTGAGCTCTTTGTGTGCGTTTATGGGTGGTGGTGGCTGCTCAGAGCCAGGGCAGGTCTCTGTTCTCTGTGCCTAGTTTCTGGCAGCAGCAGCATCAACACAGGGACAGGGTGCCGGTGGCAGGTAGGGCTAATGGGCTCTGTGCCCTTCAACACTTTGATGGGAATGGCAGGGTGCATTCATGCTGGCAGTAGTGCCATGGCAGGATGCACATGCACATGTGTACTGGTGGGAAAGGGGAGGCACACACATGCCAGCAAAGTGATTTGGGAGATGGCCACGCGCGAGTATCTGCAGGCAAGGTACCACTGGGGAGGCTGCAGTGGAAGGAGTGCATGTGCGGGCTGATAGGTATCTGTGGAGGCTGCTCTGCTGGAGCTCTCTGCTTGTCAGGTGTGGTCTGCCAGCGCAGGAGCTATGATGCAGGCCACCAAGACGAACACCCCTTTTGGGCACCTGAGGCTGCACTGCAAGCACCCAGGGAGAGTCCAGCAGGCTGAGGGGTGTTCAGGTTGGATCAGCCCCATCTCATGGCCAAGACCACCCTGCAGAGTTCATGTATGACAATTCCTCTAGGGCTAAGTCTCCTATAGGAGTAAGTTGAGCCTAAGGGAATGGGTGTCCCTGGCTGTGCTCCACTACAGATTCTCCTGCATGGAACCCTCTGGGCTCCACACTGGCTGGAACTCTGCCCCGACCACTTCTGTAAGCAGCTGTCTTTGCCAACTCAAATGTCCACAGTGGTCATGGGGACTCCTCTGGCCAGGATTCCAAAGGCCCAAGGTTAGAGCAGGTTGCTCTTTGCTTCTTCAACTCACCCCTTCCCCAGGAGTTGTTGGGGGCTAGGAATGAGTCCTGGTGCATGGTAGCCCTGTGCAGGGTTCCCAGCTTCCTCCCCCTTCAGCCTGACATCTGTGTCTTCCCTACAACCACTCTCAATGCCTTCCCTTTGAAGATCTGCTAGGAGTGCACCAGTCTTCCCAATGTCCCAATCCCTCAGTGGCAGATGTTCCTCCTGGCTGTGTCTAGTTGGCCATCTTGATCACAGGTCTACTTTGCTCTCATAAACCCTGATAAAGCCTTGTTCCCAGTAGCCTCATGACAATGAGATGGAGAAGCCTCAGAGAAAGCACCAATGTGGTTATTCCAGGGTGACAGAGGCGTGACTCACTTCAATTTTTGTTGTTGTCACAATTGCTTTTGAGGATCTAGCTATAAATTCTTTCCCAAGGCTGATGTCCAGAGTTGTGTTTCCTAGGTTTTCTTCTAGGATTCTTAAAGTTTGAAGTCTTACATTTAAATCTTTAATCCACCTTGAGTTACTACTTTTTGTATATGGTGAAAGATAGGGGTCCAGTTTTATTCTTCTGCATATGTCTAGCCAGCTATCCCAGCACCATTTATTGAAGACTGCCATTTCCTCACTGCTTACTTTTATTGACTTTGTCAAAGATCAGATGGCTGTTGTTGTGTGGATTTATTTCTCAGCTCTCTATTCTCTTCCATTGGTTTATGTGTGTTTTTGTACCAGTATCATGCTGTTTTGGTCACTGTAGCTTTGTAGTATAGTTTGAAGTCAGGTAGTGTGATGCCTCCAGCTTTGTTCTTTTTGCCTAGAAGTCCTTTGGCTATTCTGGCTCTTTTTGATTCCTTATGAATTTTAGAATAGTTTCTTTCCAATTCTGTGAAAAATGATGTTGGTCATTTCACGGGAATAACGCCAAATCTGTAGATTGCTTTGGGCAGTATGTCCATTTGAATGATATTGATTCTTCCAATTCATGAGCAAAGAATGTTTTTCCATTTGTTTGTGTCATCTATAAATTCTTTCAGCAGTGTTTTGTAGTTCTCCTTGTAGAGCTCTTTCATCTTCTTGGTTAGGTATATTCCTAAGTAATTTTTTTGTGGCTATTGTAAACGGAATTACTCCTTGATTTGGCTGTCAGCTTGACCATTATTTGTGTATAGAAATGGTACTAATTTTTTACAATGATTTTTGTATCCTGGAACTTTACTGAAGTCATTTATCAGTTCCAGGAGCCTTTTGGTGGACTCTTTAGGGTTTTCTAGGTATAGAATCATATTGTCTATGTAGAGAGATAGCTTGACTTCTCCTCCTATTTGGATGCCTTTTCTTTCTTTCTCTTGCCTGATTGATCTGGCTAGAACTTCCATTAATTCTGTGTTGAATGTCACAAGATAAGGATGCATATTGTAATCCACACAACAACTAAAAAATAATAATATAAAAAGCTATTATTAAAAAGCCAGTGGAGAAAACAGAATAAAATACAAAAAAAAATCCTCAACCCAAAAGAAGACATGAAAGAAGGATATGTATATAACAAATAACAGAGAGACCAAATAGAAAACAAAAAGAAAGTGGGTACACTTAAACACAGCCATGTCAATAATCCCACTAAATACAAATGTATTAAACACTCCAACAAAAGACAGAGGTTGATGAACTTGATTTAAAAATCAATATCCAATTATATGCTCTTCACAAATAATGCACTTAAAATATAAAACACAGCTAGGTTGAAAGTACTAGGATGGAGGAGATATACAATGCAAACAATAGGAGAGTATGCAAGAAATAACAGAGCTTCAAAATACATGAAGCAAAATTTTCCAAAGTTAAAAAGAGAAATAGATAAATCCATAATCACAGCTGTAAATTTAAACTCTCCTCTATTAATTATTGACAAATGAAGCACACAAGTAAATTAGTAAGGTTATATATAGTATTTGAAAACTCCTATCAACCAAATTTGACTTACACCAAGATAAACCAAATTCTGGGCCATAAAATGAGTTTCTATATATTTTAAAATATTTAAATCATGAAATATGTTCTCTGACCACAAAGAAATTGAATTAGAAACCAATAGCAAAAACATATCTAGAAGATCCCCAATACTTGGAAATTAGGGACATTCTTCTAAATAACTCATGGTTTAAAAAGAAATTAGAAGTGAAATTAAAGATACATCAAACTGCATAAGAAAACACAATATATCAAATTTTCTGAGATGCAGCTTAAGCAGTCCTAAGTGGAAAATTTATGGCTTTATTTTTATATTAGAAAAGAAGAATGGTTTGAAATGAATAATATAAGATTTCACCTTAAGGGGCTATAAATTACATTCAAATCGAATAGAAAAAATAAAATAGTAAAGATAAGGAACAGAAATAATTGAAATAGAAAAAGCCAAAATGATAGACAGAAATCAAGAAAGCTGAAGATGGTTTTTAAAACAATAAAATCCATAAAAGCCTAGCTAAAAATAATCAAGAAAAAAACCCACAAATCATAAGTTACCAATTTCAGAAATTATAGAGGTTGCATCACTACACATGCTACATGCATTTCAAAAATATCAAGGGAATATTATGTACAACTTTATGCCAATCAATTTGACAATTTAGACGAAATGCAAAAAGGCTTTGAAAAACAATTTGCCAAACTAACATTAGACTTGACTTTTTGAATAGTGTAAATACCAAAGTTAATTCAAAACATAATAGCTTCTCAAAAGGAAAGTTTCAGGAATGGATGTCTTCACGGATGACTACTACCAAATACTTAAGGAGGAAACAATACCAACTTTAAACAAATTGAACATTACAAAACATTGCAGATATACATTAAACACCTAAATAAATGAAAAGACAGACGTTCACAAATTGAAGGTCTCAGAGTTGTTAAGATTTCAATTCTCCCTATATTGATTTATAAATTCAACACCATCACAATGAAATCATAACAGGCTTTAACATTAATAGAAAAGCTGATTCTAAAATTTTTAAGAATGTAGGGAGTGTAAATCAGTTCAACCATTGTGGAAGACAGTGTGGTGATTCCTCAAGGATCTAGAACTAGAAATACCATTTGATCCAGCCATCCCGTTACTGGGTATATACCCAAAGGATTATGAATCATGCTACTATAAAGACACATGCACACATACGTTTATTGCAGCACTATTCACAATAGCAAAGACTTGGAACCAACCCAAATGTCTATCAATGATAGATTGGATTAAGAAAATGTGACACATATACAACATGGAATACTATGCAGCCATAAAAAAGGATGAGTTCATGTCCTTTGCAGGGACATGGATGAAGCTGGAAACCATCATTCTGAGCAAACTATCACAAGGACAGAAAACCAAACACCACATCTTCTCACTCCTAGGTGGGAACTGAACAATGAGAACACTTGGACACAGGGTGGGGAGCATCACACACTGGATGAGGGGTTGGGGGCTAAGGGAGGGATAGCATTAGGAGAAATGCCTAATGTAAATGATGAGTTAATAGGTGCAGCAAACCAACATGGCACATGTATACATATGTATCAAACCTGCACGTTGTGCACTTGTACCCTAGAACTTAAAAGCATAATAATAATAAAAAAATGTATGAAGGACCTAGAATAGCTGAAATGATCTTGTAAAAGAAGAGCAAAGTTGGTTGAGCTGTGTTACCTAATTTTATGTCTTAGCATAAAATTTTGACATGACATGAAATTAATCATGACACTGGTTTTGGCATAAGGATAGGCAAATAGATCAATGGAACAGAATAGATGAGGAGTTGGCAATCTCTTTTTCTAAAAGGACAGATAGCAAATACTTTATGTGGTGCAGATTATACAATCTCTGTCGCGACTACTCTGTTGTAGTGTGAAAGCAGCCATAGCTGATAGTTAAATTAGTGTATGTGTTCTAATAAAGTTTATGAACACTGAAATTTCAATTTCACATAATTTTTACATCATAAAGTATTCTTTTGCTTTTTTTCTCAACCATTTAGAAATGTAAACCAAACAAAAAAAACCCAAAAACACCTGTCTTAGTTTACAAACCATACCAAAACAGATACAAATGGAAATTCATTTGAGGGAAGTGGAATGATTCATATTTTGACTGAGAATTAAATAAGGCCACTGTACCTTGGAGGGATTTTAGATAAAACATCCAAAATAGTAGGTCATGGTAAAGGGTGGGAGAGAACAGAATGAACCACTAAATGGGGGTGGCTGTAGGGAATGCCTTTAAGGAAACACTTTCTCCCTGCTATGTGACCCACCAGAATTGAACATGGGGAAATGATGAGGATGTCAGGTCATTTTGAAATGGACCTTCGGGTAGTATTTGGGGTGGAAAAATCCCCTTTCTCCAACCACAGTTTGGCCACCCCAGCAACACCACCCCCACAGAGTTATCAGTGCTTTGTGATGTCCAAGCCACCCCAGGACTACCATTGGATAGGGGTGCCCCATTCTGACCAAACAAAGCTGAAGGGTGGGGCTCCTCATTACCCAGGGGTGGATATACATAAGGAGGTCAGGAGCATGGGGTAGAGAGCATAGGTCAGGAGCACTGGGAGGCTTAAATATGGCTAAGGAGACCCACACACCAGTGAAGCCTAAAGAAAATATGAAACAACCAATAATAAGCACGAAAAATCCAACCCCAACAACCAAAGAGAAGAAGGAAAAGAACTCTTCTCGACAAAAGACCAACAAAAATGGCAAGGTCAGATGATCCTATCCTTGTTCCTTCTCTTCTTCCCCCTCTATTCTCTCAAGACCCCTATCCTGTCCTTGCCTAGCATGACCCCCTTCCTCAGCCTGCACTCTTGTTCATAAAGCTCCCTTCCTATACAACCTCTTTCTCTTCCCCTAAACCAATGTCCTTCTGGCTCACTGTGTTGTCCTTCCAGGTGGAGAAGAAAATCATAAAGGTAAAAAAACCCCTTCAAAGGAATTCCAGAAAAAAAACTCAATCACCTCCTTCCTGCTCAAAAAAGCCTAGGATAACAATGAGACCAACAATGTTTGTGTGTCACCACAAGCAGAATAAGACACAACATAAAAATCAGAAGAGCAAGCACAAAAGACAACAGGACATAAAAATCAGAAGAGCAAGCCCAGAAGACGCTGGCAAAAGCAAACCATCCCAAGTAACCATC
Organism: Nomascus leucogenys; assembly: GCF_006542625.1. Taxonomy (NCBI): domain Eukaryota; kingdom Metazoa; phylum Chordata; class Mammalia; order Primates; family Hylobatidae; genus Nomascus; species Nomascus leucogenys. Next base: position 125,554,913 of record NC_044406.1, read on the forward strand.
TCTGCTGCCAGTAAATGCAGAGCCTGGATCAGAAACGTACAACTAGCAACAGCAACTCTGGGGAATCGCCAATCACATAAAGGCCAAATCTGAGACCAATAATGTTCCACCCATGCTGATGAATGCAATAAAATCAGCACAGTGTAAAAGGATGATGTGGATGTTTGCCTGTAGTGGGGAGGGGGTTAAGGAAGAAAAACTGCTAAGAGGGAGAGAGGCAGGGTCCTGTATGGTCGGGGGCCAGACCAACAGGTATACAATTAGCCATCGGGGGATAAGGAGTGGGTGAGGACTAAGAAATGAAGACAAATCAACCCTTTGCCCCACAGACAAGAAGAAAAAGGGCTTTGGTAGTTTCTACATGTATTTAGGGTAGGTGTGGGTAGCAACATCAAGGTCTAAATTCCCAGAACCCCGTTAGGAAGAGGGTTTTATGTGTGATGTGTGTGGCAATAACACACCTCACAAAAAGACAATAAAACCACCCCCAGGTCACCCGTGTCATAGTGGTGTATGTTGTACCCCACACTATGCTGTAAGCAAGTAAAGGCCCTCAGGAGGACCCAAAACTCACCCTATCAAGAGTCACTCTCAGCATCCTGAAAGACAAATAGTGGAGTTTGGAGGCCACAAACCCAGCACTAATTAGGCCACTTTCTTGTTAAGTAGCTTAGGATGGGGCAGTGGCCTACCAAGCGTGGGGGCAGTGGCAGAGGTCTGCCCACTTGCTGGCCATAAAGAAAAACATTGTCTGCAGAGAATTTTAATATAAGAATAATAAAACCCAGTAAAAGTCAGTCTTTTACTTATTAGCACCAGATACAAGTTTTCAATTTTTCTCTCCCCAAATCCTCTTTTGGTCTGAGTTGTGAAAGATTGCTATGGTTAAACTTAAGCTTGAATAAAATCAGTGTAAGGTGCAAATTAGCTGAGTTTTAATATTTATGTTTTAATAATCATTTTATTCTACAGGGAAGTTAATCTGGATAAATCCTTATTAAATAGTTGGTCCAAGACATAGGCTGTTCCTTTCTAAAGTAAGCTCTTAACAATTTGGAATTGCTTTGATGCAGGACAGGCAAGCCCCACACTTGGGGCTTACGTGGGAGGGTTCTTGGCTTCACTCAGGAAAGAATTCAAGGGCAAGCCAGTGGTGTTAAACAGCAACTTTAATTGAAGCAGAAGTGTACGGAGCAGCAGAGGTACTGCTCCTGCTCCTTGCAGGGCAGGGCTGCCCCATAGGCAGTGTCCCCAGAATAGCAGCTCAGAGGCAGTTCTGCACTCATGTTGATTCCCACTTTTAATTATATTCAAATTAAGGAGCAATTTATGCAGAAATTTCTAGGATGAAGGTGGTAACTTCCAGGTTGTCAGGTCATTGCCATGGAAAGGGGCAGTAACTCCTGGGTGTTGCCATGGCAATGGTAAATTGACATGACACATTACTAGACAAGGCTTAAGGAAAGCTGCTTCTGCCCTAGACCTGGTTTAGCTAGTACTCAATTCGGTCTGCTGTCCAAGCCCCGCCTCTGGAGTCAAGTCCTGCCTCCTACCTCGGTTTGAGCTTGCTTTGAGCATACTTCCAGACTGCAGTCCCTGTGGTAATATATGATGCATATGCCTACACTTTAAAAATACATGAAATTAAAAATTATAGCATGTGATTATAAAGACAAAGAACAAACGGAGTTACCTCAGCTCTGTGATTCTGTGTAATCACTTGCTTTTATTGGTGTCTAAATCAGTGAAACGAAGTGTTAAATTTAAGGAGTAAAATTTGGGGGGATAAAGACATTTTTATTACATTTGAAAATAAAATATTTTACTGAATTTGAACAATATACTCAAGCATGAAATGTATTCTTTAATTGCTCATTAATACTACATAAAAATCAAAATGCTAAAATTTTCTATCAGTTGCATAATTTAGTAGTTGCTTACATTTTATTTTACATGTTTTAATTTTCTTAAAATTATCTTATTATTTTTACTATGACAACTATATGCAAAATGTTTTATAGAGAAAATTTACACTTTATTTTCTTTCTGGTTATAATTATTTGTGTTAATTCATGTGTATTACTAAAAACATATTCTGTTGAAGTAGTGGTGTTAAAAATATATCTCACAACTCAGTGTATATACTAAAAATCATTCAATTATGCACATTTATTAAATGGTTAATTGTACATTAAATGAATGAATTGTATGGCATGTAATTATAGCTCAATTAAATTGGCTGTGTGTGTGTGTGTGTGTGTGTGTGTGTGTGTGTATCCAGGTGGGAACTATATTAATTGTGTCATGGAAGGAAATATTTTTTGTCTAAAATCTTTCATAATTTGGCCCCAGTCTCTGGTACTTTTTTCTTTTTTCTTTTTGTTTTAAACAACTCTATTGAGAAATAATTGACCTACAATAAACTGCATGTTTAAAGTATGCAATTTGATCAGTTTTCACATACATATACATCTGGTAAACCAACACCTCAATTAAAATAGTGAACATATTCATTTGTAATCTCCAAATGCTCAAAACTGGAGACAACCCAAATGGCCATTAATAGATTAAATAATAAACAAATTGTTGTATATTCATACAATGGAATACTACTCAGCAATAAAAAGCGAATGAACTAAGAATACACATAATGACATGAAAGAATCTCAAAATAATTATGCTGAAAGAAAGAAACCAAACAAAACAAAGTGTGTACTATATGATTCTATTTATAGAAAATTTTAGAAATTACAAACTAATCCACAGTGTTAAAGAAAATCATTAGTTGCCTGGAGACAAAGTTGAGTCGAGGTGGAAGGAGTAGAAAGGAGGGATTACAAAGGAGCACACAGAAACTTTTGGGAATAATGGATGTATTCATTACCTTAAGTGTGGAGATGGCTTCATAGATGATTATGTACATCAAACCTTTTCAGTTTGTACACTTTATTTATTTATTTTTTGAGACAGGGTCTCACTATGTTGCCCAGGCTGGAATGCAGTGGTGTGATCTGGGCTCACTGCAGACTTGACCTCCCGGGCTCAAGCAATCCTCCCACCTCAGCCTCCCTAGTAGCTGGGGCTGTAGGCACACATCACCACACCTGACTAATTTTTTTTTTCATTTTTTGTAGAAAGGGGGTCTCACTATGTTTCCCAGGCTGGTCTTGAACTCCTGGGCTCAAGGGATCCTCCCACCTTGGCCTCCCAAAGTGCTGGGATTATAGGCATGAGCCACTGTGCCCGGCTGTACACTTTAAATATATGCATTTTATTTCATGTCAACTATACCTAAATAAAGGGTTCTTAAGCTATTGTTATTCTAGAGAGATAAGGGCAGATAATTACATTTACAAAACAAAAACAGAATGGACAACTATTATACACCCATCATAACTAAAAATAATAAATAAATAAGCAATAAGATCCCCAAACCAGGATGGTTTCCAAATGTAATAATAGAACAAAAACTAGTTCTTGAAAATTAAAAAATATAAGAACTAAATTTAAATATTAATTAAAAACTCATGCAACCACATGATTAAATTCCAAAAGCATTATTTTAAATAAAAGAAATATACTCTATAATTTTTCTGAAGTTTGAGAAGAGTCAAAACAATATGTGGCAATAAATATCAGAATACTGTTTACCTTTGGGTTTGATATTGACTGGAAAATGGGCATGAGGAAATATTCTGAAGTGATGAAAATATTCTATATCTTGATATGTGTGGGGGTTACATGACTGGGTATATACATATGTAAAAGTTCATCTAGTTATACACTAAAATTTGTGCATACCTCAATTTCAGAAATTGAATACTAATGCTGAAATACAAAGTGAAGAAATTCCCTATGAAGTAGAATAAAAGAAAAATAAATAAGAGCAAAAATAATAACTTCAGAAGGTCAATCCAAAAGATCTAACATCTGAATAATAGGGATTCCAGAAAGAGAAAACAAAGAAAATAAAGAACGTGAAATTATCATTTCGTAATATATAAAATTTCCATAGAACTGTGGTACTGGAGCCTCCATTTAGACTAAAAGAACCCAATGAGTGTCCACCAAAAGGAATGAATATATACATATTATCAGCCGAAATTTCAGAATTTTGTGAAAAGTAAATTATCCTGAATGCTGTCTCAGAGAAAAAAAGTCAAATATCACATATGAAGAAATGAGAATGAAAATTGCATTACACTTCTTTATAGCAATACTGGATGCTAGAAGATACTGGAAGAATGTCTTAATATATTATTTATAGAAAATAAATTTTATCTTAGGATTTTATACTGAGCCAAACTATGTTTCCAATGTTATGACAGAATAAATACATTTTTAGATATGCAGGCTTTCAAAATATTTACCTCCAATTCATCCTGTTCTGGTTACGTAAAAACCACCCTAAGTCATAGTTGCTTAAAAAAACAACAATGATTTTGTTGTTGTTGTTAACGACTCTGAAATTCGAGTAGGTCTAAATGGGGAAGGCTGGGCTCGTGTTTCAAGTGGTATCAGTTAGGGCGTCTCAACTGAGACCTGAAAGGCCCACTTCAAGATTGCTCACTCATGTGTCTGGCAGTTGATATTGGCTGCTGGCTGAGAATTTAGACAGAATTGAGAGCTGGAGTCCTTGATTCTCTCCACATAGACCTCTACCTGTCACCTGTGATTCTTCATAGCATGGTGGCTGGGTTCAAAGGATGAAGATTCTGAGAGAGAGCCAGGTAGAAACTACTGATTTTTATGGCCTGGACTTGGAAACCACACGGCATCATTTCTATCATGCTCTGTTAGTCAAGGTATGCTCAATGGTCTGCCCAGGTTGAAGACGAGGGAACACAGAGCCCATCTCTGCACAGAGAAGTGGCAAGATTCTGGAGAAATATGTTGGACAGAACATATCTCTGTGGCCATTCTTGGGAAATAAAATATAGAATTTACTGCACACCCTTTCTTAGGCAACTATTGGAGAGTGGGCTACACTCAAATGGGAGTGTAGGCCCAAAAAGTAGAAGATGTGGATCTAAGCAATCAAGAATTCAACACAAGACAGATGCAAAGAAAATCTCTAGGATGAGCTGAGCGCTATGGCTCATGCCGCAATCCCAGCACTTTGGGAGGCCAAGGCAGGTGGATTACTTGCGGTCAGGAGTTTGAGACCAGCCTGGCCAACAGGGTGAAACCATGTCTACTAAAAATACAAAAATGAGCCAGGCATGGTGGCAGGCGCTTATAATCCCAGCTAATCGCGAGGCTGAGGCAGAAGAATCGCTTGAGTCCGGGAGGTGGAGGTTGCAGTAAGCCGAGATCTTGGCACTGCACTCCAGCCTGGGTGACAGAGTGAGACTCTCTCAAAAAAAAAAAAAAAAAAAATCTCTAGGATGATGGTAAAAAGAGATCTCTAGATCACAGCTGTTCAGCAGGCCTAGAGCAATGAGTTCGGATTCCAGATTCCAGCAGTCCTGAAAGTTCTGGGAGAGATTTCTTCAAGAAGATGAAATTGCCAAGAGGAGAGTTTGGGGTTGGTTTGGTGGTAAGTACATAGAAAATCAAGTAAGTTTTAAAAATGCTAGGGAAAAATGTGAAGGACATGGAAAATAATCATAATATACTTCATGACTAAGTTAACTATTGTATCTATATAATCATAATAATGTTAACATTGAATATTGATCTAAAAGTATAACTATATTGACAGCATACGGATGGGTTGTGGGATGTGTGTGTAAGAGAGAAGCAGAGAGAGAGAGAGAGAGAGACAGGTACAGAGGCTAAATCCTATCTTCTGTAGCGTAAAGTCAATCTAAAAAATGCTTCAAGCTGTAAACCCAAGCCCTATTCATGCAAGCATGGAATTTGGAGAAGTAGCTGTAAATAGAAATGTAAACAGCTCAAAGAACTAACTGAAAGTGGTTGCATCTGGGGAGCAGAATACAAGAAAGGACTGTTGCTTTTCTTTTCTTTTTTTTTGCCATCATGGGGCCAGAATTTCTCTCAAAATAAAAATTATTTAACTTTAAGTTCTGGGATACATGTGGAGAACGGACTTGCTTTTCTTAACAAGTTGCTTTTCTTAACAAGTCTTATAGATCTAGTTGTCTCTTTAAACTACATGTGTATATTTATTTAATAAAAAATAAACTAATTTTATTTATTTTTTATTTTTTTAAATTTATTTATTTCTTATACTTTAAGTTCTAGGGTACATGTGCACAATGTGCAGGTTTGTTACATATGTATACATGTGCCATGTTGGTGTGCTGCACCCATTAACTCGTCATTTACATTAGGTATATCTCCTAATGCTGTCCCTCCCCACTCCCCCCACCCCACAACAGGCCACAGTGTGTGATGTTCCCCCCACTGTGTCCAAGTGTTCTCATTGTTCAATTCCCACCTATGAGTGAGAACATGCGGTGTTTGGTTTTCTGTCCTTGTGATAGTTTGCTCAGAATGATGGTTTCCAGCTTCATCCATGTCCTTACAAAGGACATGAACTCATCCGTTTTTATGGCTGCATAGTATTCCATGGTGTATATGTGCCACATTTTCTTAATCCAGTCTATCATTGATAGACATTTGGGTTGGTTCCAAGTCTTTGCTATTGTGAATAGTGCCGCAATAAACGTATGTGTGCGTGTGTCTTTATAGCAGCATGATTTATAGTCCTTTGGGTATATACCCAGTAATGGGATGGCTGGGTCAAATGGTATTTCTAGTTCTAGATCCCTGAGGAATCGCCACACTGACTTCCACAATGGTTGAACTAGTTTACATTCCCACCAACAGTGTAAAAGTGTTCCTATTTCTCCACATCCTCTCCAGCACCTGTTGTTTCCTGACTTTTTAATGATGGCCATTCTAACTGGTGTGAGATGGTGTCTCATTGTGGTTTTGATTTTCATTTCTCTGATGGCCAGTGATGATGAGCATTTTTTCATGTGTCTGTTGGCTGCATAAATGTCTTCTTTTGAGAAATGTCTGCTCATATCCTTTGCCCACTTTTTGATGGGGTTGTTTGATTTTTTCTTGTAAATTTGTTTAAGTTATTTGTAGATTCTGGATATTAGCCCTTTGTCAGATGGGTAGATTGCAAAAATTTTCTCCCATTCTGTAGGTTGCCTGTTCACTCTGATGGTAGTTTCTTTTGCTGTGCAGAAGCTCTTTAGTTTAATTAGATCCCATTTGTCAATTTTGGCTTTTGTTGCCATTGCTTTTAGTGTTTTAGTCATGAAGTCCTTGCCCATGCCTATGTCCTGATGGGGTATTGCCTAGGTTTTCTTCTAGGGTTTTTACGGTTTTAGGTCTAACATTTAAGTCTTTAATCCATCTTGAATTAATTTTTGTATAAGGTGTAAGGAAGGGATCCAGTTTCAGCTTTCTACATATGGCTAGCCAGTTTTCCCACCACCGTTTATTAAACAGGGAATCCTTTCCCCATTTCTTGTTTTTGTCATGTTTGTCAAAGATCAGATGGTTGTAGATGTGTGGTATTACTTCTGAGGGCTCTGTTCTGTTCCATTGGTCTATGTCTCTGTTTTGGTACCAGTACCATGCTGTTTTGGTTACTGTAGCCTTGTAGTATAGTTTGAAGTCAGGTAGCATGATGCCTCCAACTTTGTTCTTTTGGCTTAGGATTGTCTTGGCAATGAAGGCTCTTTTTTGGTTCCATATAAAACTAATTTTAAAAAGATATTCCTCCTCCAAATCAGTTCATTAATTGCAGTAGTCTTCCTTTCTTTTTTTTTTTTTTTTTTGAGACAGGATCTCACTCTCATTGCCCAGGCTGAAGTGCAGTGGTGCAATCATGGCTCACTGCAGCCTCAAATTCCCAGCCTCAGGGGAGTGTCCCACCTCAGCCTGCTGACTAGCTGGAACTACAGGCATGCATCACCATGCCTGGCTACTTTTTTTTGTATATTTTTAGTAGAGACAGGGTTTCGCCATGTTGCCCAGGCTGATCTCGAATGCCTGGGTTCAAGTGATCCGACTGCCTTGGCCTCCCAAAGTGCTGGGATTAGAGGCGTGAGCCACCATGCCCGGCCTAATTGCAGTAGTCTTCTAAACTTCCTGCTGAGGCCATGTGCAAAGCCTGGCTTTTGTAAAAAATCATTTCCCTTGACGATAAGGCTGTGGCATTTTTTTTTTTTCAGTACTTACTGCTTCCACAGTACTTAGCGTTCCTGCCAATAAAAGAAGGTGGGGGGTAATAAAAGATGTTCAACTTCATTAGTAATGGGAAAAATAAATGCAAATTAAAACAATAATAGGTTGGATTAGGAGATATAACACTGCAGTGGTTAAAATCATGGGCATTGGAAGCAGGCTGCCTTTATTCAAATGCAAGCTCTATTGCTTGTAGCTGTGTGACCTTGGACATGTTGCTCTAGTTCTCTTAGCTTCAGTTTTCACATCTGTAAAAAGGAGTTTATACAGTATTTTCTTCCTATGGTTGTTGTGAGGATACAACAAATTAATACGTACAAAGTGCTCAGAACAGAGAAAATACTTTGCAAAGTAATTTGGCAAATCTAGTAAATTTGAAAATGCTTATACTTTGTGGCCCAGCAATTCAATTCCTAAGTGTTTCCCTGAGCAAAACTCTCAGAAGTGGGCACAAAGGGATATGCCACGAGAGCATTTTCTCCAGTACTCTTTGTAATAGCAAAATATAAAATTAAAATTAAAAAGTGGAAACAACCTAATTATCTCTCAGTTGATGAATGGGTAATTAAGCTGTGATTTACTTATACAGTAGAATGCTACATAACTGTTAAAATGAATGAACTAGAGTGAATACTACAGCAACATTAATCAGCATGAATAAGTTTTTGAAAACAATAGTGCATAGAAAAAATGAAGAAAAAGAGCAAACATACACTATTCAATTTTAAAAATTGTAAGAATACTTGAAATACTTTTTTTTTTTTGAGATGGAGTGTCACTTTGTCACCCAGGCTGGAGTGCAGTGGCGCAGTCTTGGCTCACTGCAAACTCCACCTCCCGGGTTCAAGTGATTCTCCTGCTTCAGCCTCCTGAGTAGCTGTGATTATAGATGACCGCCACCATGCCCGGCTAATTTTTTGTATTTTTAATAGAGACAGGTTTCGCCATGTTGGCCAGGCTGGTCTTGAACTTCTGACTTCTAGTGATCTGCCCACCTCGGCCTCCCAAAAAGCTGGGATTACAGGCGTGAGCCTCCGTGCCTGGCTGAAATAATTGCTTATATTCATACATAAGTACAAATAGATGCACAAAAGTGATGCATGACAACTGCAGGACAGTGTTTACCCAAGGAGAGATATGGATGAAGAAGTCATGGGTTGTAGAGTTTTGCTGTATTTGTATTACGTTATTTCTCAGAGAGAGCTGAAGCAAATGAAGCAAAATGGTAGCATCCAGTTAATTGCATGATGATTGTAGGTGGCTATTTTATCATTTTATCAAGTGCAACTTACAATTACAGTACAGTTAATAGATTTAACTTCTATAAAATATGATTAATAAACTGAAAAACATTATACAAATGTTAGACCACTATCATTATTCATATGTCATTATTCAGGCAATATATGAACATGCAGGGCAAAGATAATGCTTAGGTTGAGGAACAGCCAAGGTGTAATGCTGGTAGACTGTCCTAGCGTTCTAAATTCCAATGAGTTTATTTTTATTTATTTATTTTTTTTGAGACGGAGTCTCGCTCTGTCACCCAGGCTGGAGTTCAGTGGCATGATCTCAGCTCACTGCAACCTCCGCCTCCTGGGCTCAAGCAATTCTCCTGCCTCAGCCTCCTCAGTAGCTGGGATTACAGGCACCCTCCACCACACCCAGCTAACTTTTGTATTTTTAGTAGAGACGGGGTTTCACCATGTTGGCCAGGCTGGTCTCAAACTCCTGACCTCAGGTGATCTGCCTGCCTTGGCCTCCCAAAGTGCTAGAATTACAGGTGTGAGCCACCATGCCCGGCCTGACTTTATTCTTTGGGTCACTCATGAATAATGAAGAGTGATTAACAAAAAATAAAATGATTCCCACCTAATGCTGGAAGTAGCAATGGAGAAAACTTGAAGAAGACCAAACACTGATAAAATTTCCCATCCTTAAAGTCTGGCTAGCTCTCTCCTCCACTGCAAATCCTTCACTGATCACCCTTCTCCCCAGTCAGAATCCACCTTCTTAGGCTCTTGCAGCAAATCATCACAAGCAATGTTCTCATTAGCTTTCCGTGAATTTATCTTCCCCAATAAACTGTGAGACTGAGAACAGAGACTATCTCTATTTCACTTCTTACATTCCCTGCTGAGAATATCCTTTCTTACCTACTCATCAAGCCTCAGGTCCAGAAAACCCTTTCCTAATTCCCCCAATTTGGGTTAATGCTCTTCCTCTGTGCCTCCATAGTACCCTAAGCCAATTTCTGCTGCAGTGTGTGTCACACCATATTACTGTCATTCCCTGTTTACCTGACACTCCATAGAGACTGTGAGCTCCTTGATGTCAAGGACTGTGTCCCTGCAGTGTTCAACAAAGGACTGGCCTATAGAGGGATTGCAATGATTGCATACTTAAATCAAGAAAACGTACCAATTCTGCAATTAAGTCTTATATATGCATAGCAGATGCTCTGGTTTGATTGTAGTCGAAGTATAGCTGGTGTGGAGGGTTGAGTTCTAATTGTGATTATTAATCTCGTTGTGAGCATAGAAGCACCGTAAAAACACCAAAACCTAGCTAAGAGTATATACAGGAGTGACACTTTTCAAATGGGCATAATTAACAAGGGAGCGTAACAATTTTGTGATGGCATTTTATGTTCATTTTTCCCAAGCCCCATCTGATCACCTTTTTAGTAGTAAGATATGGTATATAGTAGCTTGGTTTTTTTGGTTTTGTTTTTGTTTTTCGTGTTTTTTTTTTTTGTTTTTTTTTTTTGACACGGAGTGTCACTCTATCGCCCAGGCTGGAGTGCAGTGGCATGATCTCAGCTCACTGCAACCTCTGCCTCCCGGGTCCAAGTGATTCTCGTGCCTCAGCCTCCCAAGTAGATGGGATTACAGGTGCATGCCACCATGCCTGGCTAATTATTGTGTTTTTAGTAGAGGTGGGGTTTCACCATGTTGGCCAGGCTGGTCTTGAACTCCTGACCTCAAGTGATCTGCCCACCTCAGCCTCCCAAAGTGCTGGGATTACAAGCGTGAGCCACCGCGCCCTGGCTATAGTAGTTTGTTAAGCTAAATACCATTCTGTTAGCTTTTATTTATTTGTTTTTTTGAGACAGGGTCTCCCTCTGTCGTGTAGGCTGGAGCGCAGTGGCACACTCACAACTCACTGTAGCCTTGACCTCCCAGACGCAGGTGATCCTCCCACCTCAGCCTCCTGAGCATCTGTGAATACAGGCACATGCCACCACACCCAGCTAATTTTTGTATTTTTTGTGGAGATGAGGTTTTGCCGTTTTGCCCGGGCTGGTCTCAAAGTCCTAAGCTCAAGTGATTTGCCTGCCTGAACCTCACAAAGTACCGGGATTACAGGCGTGAGCCACCATGCCCGGCCCCCATTCTGTTAGCTTTGTAATGACATTAACTAACATTTATTAAGCACTCACTAAGTTTAAACCAAGATAGATAAACAGTTATTCACGTGTAATACTTCCCAAAGTATCTTCTTTAAGACATCGTGGTGGCCATTTAGGATGGCCTCCTGTGATTCCTACATCCAGGTATTCATTCCCCTTGAATGTGGGCTGATGTGTGACTTATTTCTAACTAAGAGTATCTAGTGCTGGCCAGGTGTGGTGGCTCATGCCTGTAATCCCAGCACTTTGGGAGGCCAAGTCGGATGGATCACTTGAGGTAAGGCGTTCGGAAGCAGCCTGGCCAACATGGTGAAACCCTGTCTCTACTAAAAATACAAAAATAAGCCAGGTGTGGTGGCATGCACCTGTAATCCCAGCTACTTGTGAAGCTGAGGCAGGAGAATCGCTTGAACCCAGGAGGCCAAGGTTGGAGTGAGCCGAGGTTGCGCCACTGCACTCTAGTCTGGGTGACAGAGCGAGACCCTGTATAAAAAAAAAAAAAAAAAGAATATATGGTACAGGTGATGGGTTATCACTTCTATGATTAAGTTACAAGAGATGGTAATCTCTGTTTTTCCAGCACACTTGCTACCTTATTGGCTTTGAAAAAGCAGGTTGTCTTGTTAAGGAGGACACTGTGGCAATGAGCTTGGGGCAGCCCCTGGCCCATAGCCAGATAGAAACTGAGGCCTTTGGTTTTACAAACCACAAGGAACTGAATTTTCCCAACAACTACACGAGACTGGAAGCAAATCCTTCCCCAGCCAACCTTCAGAAGAGAATCAAGCTCTGGTTAACACATTGATTGTAGCGTCATTAGAGATCCTGAAGCAGAGGATCCTGTTAAGCAGTGGCCAGATTCCTGATCTACAAAAACAGTCAGATAATAAATGGGCATTGTTTTAGGCTGTGAAATTGTGGCGATTTATTGTGCATCAATAGATTACTGATACAACCATTAAAAATACTGCTACAACTAAGTTTACATGTATTTACTCACAACTATCATATGAGGTAGGTGCCACTATTGCCTCCATTTTCTAGATGAGAAAATAGAGGCATAGATGTTGTAAGTAACTTGGTCACACATCTAGACAGTGGTGGAACTTAGATTTTTATCCAGGTATTCTGACATTCAGAGTCTCACTCCTTAATCACTCTTATATTGAATCCAATATAATAATTTCTGAAAAACATTCATGAGAGAATGTGGCCATTAAACCTTAATTTATTAGCATTTATTTATTTATTTTAATTTGTGCAAATATATAGGGTACATAAATTTTGTTACATGTATATAACACATAGCGACCAAGTCATGGTATTCGGAGTATCCATCACCCAACTACAATACATTTTTGTTAAGTATAGTTATCCTATTCTATTAGTAAACATTGAATTTGTCCCTTCTATCTTACTGTATGTTTGTATCCTTTAACACACTTCTCTTTACCCTTCCCCTCCCCCAACACATCCTTCCCAGTCTCTGTTATCTAATTTTTCACTCTCTACCTCCATGTGTTCCAATTTTATAGCTCTCACATATGAGTGAGAACATTAACATTTATTTTGAAAGCATACTATCTTTTTTTTTTAAAAAAATTATACTTTAAGTTCTGGGATACATGTGCAAAATGTGCAGGTTTGTTACATAGGCATACTTGTGCCATGGTGGCTTGGTGCACCCATCAAGCCATCATCTACATTAGGCATTTCTCCTAATGCTATCCCTCCCCTGGCCCCCCACCCCCCAACAAGCCCCAGTGTGTGATGGCCCCCTCCCTGTGTCCATGTGTTCTCATTGTTCAACTCCCACTTATGAGTGAGAACATGCGGTGTTTGGTTTTCTGTTCCTGTGTTAGTTTGCTGAGGATGATGGTTTCCAGCTTCATCCATGTCCCTGCAAAGGACATGAAATCGTCCTTTCTATGGCTGCATAGTATTCCATGGTGTATATGTGCCACATTTTCTTTATCCAGTCTATCATTGATGGGCATTTGGGTTGGTTCCAAGTCTTTCCTATTGTGAACAGTGCTGCAATAAACATACATGTGCATGTGCCTTTATAGTAGCATGTTTTATAATCCTTTGGGTATATACCCAGTAATGGGATGGCTGGGTCAAATGGTATTTCTGGTTCTAGATCCTTGAGAAATCGCCACACTGACTTCCACAATGGTTGAACTAACTTACACTCCCCCCAACAGTGTAAAAGCGTTCCTATTTCTCCTCATCCTCTCCAGCATCTGTTGTTTCCAGACTTTTTAATGATGGCCATTCTAACTGGTGTGAGATGGTATCTCATTGTGGTTTTGATTTGCATTTCTCTACTGACCAGTGATGATGAGCTTTTTTTTACATGTTTGTTGGCCACATAAATGTCTTCTTTTGAGAAGTGTCTGTTAATATCCTTTGCCCAATTTTTGATGGGGTTGTTTTTTTTCTTGTAAATTTGTTTAATTTCCTGTAGATTCTGGATATTAGCCCTTTGTCAGATGGAGAGATTGCAAAAATTTTCTCCCATTCTATAGGTTGCCTGTTCACTCTGATGATAGTTCCTTTTGCTGTGCAGAAACTCTTTAGTTTAATTAGATCCCATTTGTCAATTATGGCTTTTGTTGCCATTGAAAAGCATACTATCGATATTGAACTTGAGTTGGAAGAGGCGAGTCCGGTCTCAAAATGGAGGTAAAACCACCACCAGGTCGCCCCCAGCCCGACTCCAGCCGTCGGCCGTCGCTGCCAGAGAGAGGAGGGCCATGATCCAAAGGAACCAGAGCAGGTGGGAAAACTGTTTATTGGTGGTCTGAGCTTTGAAACTACAGATGATAGTTTAAGAGAACATTTTGAGAAATGGGGCACACTCACAGATTGTGTGGTAATGAGAGACTCCCAAACAAAACGTTCCAGGGGCTTAGGTTTTGTGACTTATTCTTGTGTTACAGAGGTGGATGCAGCAATGTGTGCTTGACCACACAAGGTTGATGGGCGTGCAGTGGAACCAAAGAGAGCTGTTTCTAGAGAGGATTCTGTAAAGCCTGGTGCCCATCTAACAGTGAAGAAAATTTTTGTTGGTGGTATTAAAGAAGATACAGAAGAATATAATTTGAGAAACTACTTTGAAAAGTATGGCAAGATTGAAACCATAGAAGTTATGGAAGACAGACAGGCAGAATGGAAAAAAGAGAGGATTTGCTTTTGTAACTTTCGATGGTCACGATACAGTTGATAAAATTGTTGTTCAGAAATACCACACTATTAATAGGCATAATTGTGAAGTGAAAAAGGCCGTTTCTAAATAAGAGATGCAGTCTCCTGCATCACAGAGGGGTCGTGGAGGTGGATCAGGCAATTTTATGGGTTGCAGAGGAAACTTTGGAGGTGGTGGAGGTAATTTTGGCTGCGGTGGAAACTTTGGTGGAAGAGGAGGCTACGGTGGTGGAGGTGGTGGCAGCAGAGGTAGTTATGGAGGAGTTGATGGTGGATATAATGGATTTGGAGGTGATGGTGGCAACTATGGCAGTGGTCCTGGTTGTAGTAGTAGAGGGGGCTATGGTGGTGGTGGACCAGGATATGGAAACCAAGGTGGTGGATATGGTGGAGGTGGTGGAGGATATGATGGTTACAATGAAGGAGGAAATTTTGGCGGTGGTAACTGTGGTGGTGGTGGGAACTATAATGATTTTGGAAATTATAGTGGACAACAGCAATCAAATTATGGACCCATGAAAGGGGGCAGTTTTGGTGGAAGAAGCTCGGGCAGTCCCTATGGTGGTGGTTATGGATCTGGTGGTGGAAGTGGTGGATATGGTAGCAGCAGATTGTAAAAACAGGAGGAAAGGGCTACAGTTCTTAGCAGGAGAGAGAGCGAGGAGTTGTCAGGAAAGCGAGGATCAGGTTACTTTGAGACAGTCGTCCCAAATGCATTAGAGGAACTGTAAAAATCTGCCACAGAAGGAACGATGATCCATAGTCAGAAAAGTTACTGCAGCTTAAACAGGAAACCCTTCTTGTTCAGGACTGTCATAGCCACAGTTTGCAAAAAGTGCAGCTATTGATTAATGCAATGTAGTGTCAATTAGATGTACATTCCTGAGGTCTTTTTTCTGTTGTAGCTTTGTCTTTTTCTTTTTCTTTTCATTACATCAGGTATATTGCCCTGTAAATTGTGGTAGTGGTACCAGGAATAAAAAATTAAGGAATTTTTAACTTTTCAAAAAAAAAAAAAAAAAGAAAAGCATACTATCTTAAAACAGCCACACCTAAAAACAGATGTCATAAGGAAAATCTATTTTCCTCTATCATGACTCTATTAAGTAAGGTCTTTCCAAAGGTAACCATGGAGGATGAGAGGTTGGAATCTAAATGGGTGAAAATTGGAATGAACTCTTGAATAGTTTGTCTTTTCTAATCTGGCTAAATGCTCTCAATTAGAATAAGATACACTGCAATTTATTCTCAAAATGTTTTAATTAAGTCAGAACACAGAGACCTTGATATTTCCATGATTTCATTTTATTCTGGAGATAACAACTAAAATAATTTACATATTAGATTCTTGGCATTTCATATTTAGTAGCAGTGGTTAGCGAAAGAGGAGGGATTTGTCTTCCAAACAAAACATTGAGGTTGAAAATAGGATAAAGAGGAGCAGCATTAACTTAGAACTAGGAAAATTATTTTCAACATCGTTTTTAGCGTGCTATCAATTTTTACCAGAAGTTAATATATACTTATGCCAATAAACACTTAGTCACCAGAAATAGCATATGTCTGTTTTTAGAATAGGGGAACTTCTGGGTAGCTAACAACAATGGCAGCCACCTAGGTCCCAGTCTCCTAATATCCCTCCAAAATCAATACAGAACAACAAGAGAAAAACAAAACTATGCAAAACCATACTCTTACAATAACTTGAAGAGAAAGAATACTTCAAATTCAAAAGAACTGTAAGTAAGAGGAGAAATAACACCAAATCATAATGCATTGCTGCTCATGCTTCTTCTTCCTCCTGCTCACCCTGCCATGAGACATTGTGGCCAGCAAGGCAGACTGAATAAATCTAAGGGAAAAACAGAAGAGGGAAGATAGCTAAAGGGCCAAAAGATAACTAAAACCACCACCGGAAAGAGTGAATTTACCCTAAATTTTTTTAAAAAGTGTCTAAGTAGATCAGAGTAAATGGACTACAGGGGAAAAAATTTTGAAAGTATGTGTGATTTGAAGGGGCAGTCTTTGAAACAGCCTCTGGGAAAGAAAAAAAGGTAAAAAAGTAATGAAGAATGATTTGGCAACTGAGTGGTGAAGGGGAAAAAAGCAAAAGGTCAAAATTTATGTTCAACAAGAGAGGAAAGAACCACAAAATCAGAGAACAGAAAAACCCCCTTCTCTATTATCAAAACAAAAGCACAAATTTACTAAATAGCTGAACTTTGTTATGCTGACAGAAGAGGGCGCCATTAAAGTAGGAATCTCATAAAATACCACAGTATCACAAAATGAAAACCAAAAAGAGCTATACACAGCTGTTGAGAGAGAACTTTATGGCACTAAATACTTACAATAGAAAGGAGGAAGGACTTCGAATCAATAATCTAAGTGACTACCTCAAAAAACTAAAGAAAGAAGAGCAAAATAAACCCCAGGCAAGCAGAAGAAAGGAAATAAAAAGAGCAGAAATAAATGCAGTTGAAAATAGAAAAACAGGCCAGGCGCAGTGGCTCATGCCTGCAATCCCAGCACTTGGGGAGGCTGAGGCAGGTGGATCACCTGAGGTCAGGAGTTTGAGACCAGCCTGTCCAACATGGGGAATCCTCGTCTTTTCTAAAAATACAAAAATTAGCCAGGCGTGGTGGTGTACACCTATAGTCCCAGCTACTTGGGAGGCTGAAGCAGAAGAATCGCTTGAACCTGGGAGGCAGAGGTTGCAGTGAGCTGAGATCGCACCACTGAACTCCAGCCTGGGTGATAGAGTGAGGCCCTGTGAGACTCAGTCTAAAAAAAAAAAAAAATAGAGAAAATGAAGGGCTAAAAAAATCCCATAGTATTCCATGTTGTTTATCCATTCATCATTTGATGGACATTTGCGTTGTTTTCACTTTTGGCTATTATGGATTATGCTCTTATGAGTATTTGTGTACAAGTTTTTGTGTTGACATAGGTTTTGATTTATCTTGGGTGTATATCTAATAGCAGAATTGCTGGGTCATATAATACCTCTATATTTAACTTTTGCAGAACTGCCAAACTGTTTTACAAAGTAGTTGCATCTTTTTACATTCTCACCAGCAGTGCATGAGTATTTGAATTTCTATACATCCTTACCAAACTTGTCATCATTTATCTTTTTGATTCTAGGAATACTAGTGGGTATAAAATGTTATCTCATTGGGATTTTGATTTCCATTTCCCTAGCAACAAATAACAATGAGCATCTTTTGATGTGCCTATTGGTCATTTGTGTGTGTTTTTTTTTTTTTTTTGGAGAAATGTGCTGAAATTCTTTGCTTGTTTTTCAATTGGGTTATTTGTCTTTTTATTATTTAATTGTAAGTACTCTTTATATATACAGGATACAAGTCCCTTGCCAGATAAATGATTTTCAAATTTTTTCTTCCAGTCTGTGAACTATCTTTTCACTTTTTCTATGGTGCATTGGTTACAGGAAAGGGGCCCCAATCCAGACCCCAAGAGAGGGTTCTTGGACCTCATGCAAGAAGGAATTTAGGGCGAGTCTGTAGGGTAACGTGAAAGCCAGTTTATTAGGAAAGTAAAGGAATAAAGATAGCTACTCCATAGACAGAGCAGCCCTGAGAGATGCTGGTTGCTCATTTTTATGGTTATTTCTTGATTATATGCTAAATAAGGAGTGGATTATTCATGCATCCCCTTTTTAGACCATATAGGGTAACTTCCTGGCATTGCCATGGCATTTATAAACTGTTATGGCGCTGATGGGAGTGTAGCAGTGAGGACGACCAGAGGTCACTGTCGTTGCCATCTTGGTTTTGTTGGATTTTAGCCAGCTTATTTACTGCAACCTGTTTTATCAGCAAGGTCTTTATGACCCATATTTTGTGCCGACCTCCTATCTCATCCTGTGACTTAGAATGCCTTAATCATCTGGGAATGCAGCCCAGTAGGTCTCAGCCTCATTTTACCCAGCTCCTATTCAAAATGGAGTTGCTCTAGGCTCACACTAGCCTCTGACACTTTGAAGCACAGAAGTTTTAAATTTTGATCAAGTATAATTAATCTATTAATATTGTTTTGTTTTTGCTTTCATTTTTGTGCCATATCTAAAAAATAATTGCCCAGTTCAATTGATTTTTGACAACGAATGAAAAGCAATTCAATAAAGGAAAGATGATTTTTGCAACCAATGATGCCGGCACAATTGGACAACCATAGGGCCAAAAAACCAAACCTCCCCTAAACCTCACATCATATACAAGAATTAAGACAAAATAGATCATGGATATAAATATAAACATAAAACTCTAAAACTTTACAGAAAACACATGAGAATATATTTGGGAAATAGGCCTAGGTGAAGACTCTTAGACATAATACCAAAAGAACAATCTGTATAAGGAAACGTTGACAAGTTGGACTTCATCAAAATTAAAAATTTCGCACCACAGAAGATGGTTAATTTTATGTGTCAACTTAACTAGGCCACGGGCTGCCCAGATCTTTGGTTAAATATTATTTCTTTGTGTGTCTGTGAGGGTGTTTCCGGATGAGAGCAACATTTGAATCATAGAGTGAATAAAGCAGATCCCCTTCCCCAGTGTGGATGGACCTCATCCAATCTGTGGAAAGACTGAATCGAATAAAAAACTAAGTAAGAAAAAAATTCATTCTCCCTGTCTGACCTTTCAGCTAGACCACTGGTCTCCCTATTTCAGACTTGGCCTCAGACTGGAGGATATCACTGGCTCTTGTGGGTCTCCAGCTTGCCACCTGCAGATCTTGAACTTTTCACTGTCCCTAATCACATGACCCAATTTTTAATTGTCTAGCTATCTATCTGTCTCTCTCTCTCTCTCTCTATCTGATCTGTATCTATATTTTTCTCCCTATGTATATATCTATCTATCATCTATCTATCTATCTATCTATCATCTATCTATCTATCTATATCTATCTATCTATCGCTCTCTGAGTATTGAGAGAAAGATACTGGTTTTGTTTTTCTGGAAAATACAGAATAATAAAGATTTTGGTACAGAGTGGTTTCAGAGAAACAGAATTTTAAGGATGAGTTTTGTGAATGGTTCTAAAGTTTCTGGAATTGGCTGTCTAATCTCATTAGGTTTAAAGATGCTAATAACCATTTCCAGTAGTAAAAAAAAGCACTGATAATCCATGGCATGATCTGGCAACTGAAGTATGCAAAATGTTTCAACTGGATATTCCTAATCAACCACTTATAAGAAGCAAGAAGGAGGAGGTGGAGCAAGATAGCCAAATAGAATCCTCCAGTGATCATCCCTACATAGGAACACTAAATTTAACAATTATCCCTGGAAGAAAGCACTTTCATAAGAACCAAAAACAAGTTGAGCAATCACAGTACCTGGTTTTAATATTTAATATTAAGGAAAGAGGCACTGAAGAGAGTAGGAAAGATGGTCTTACATTGCCTATACCACCCCTCCTCTATTCCCCAGCAGCACACAGAAAGAGAATCTGTGTCCTTTGGGGAGGGAGAGGAAAGTGACTGTGGGACTTTGCATTGGAACTCAGTACCACCCTGTCACAGCAGAACACAAGATAGGGAAGAAGGATTTGGTCAATGCCCATGGAGGGACCGTTTAGATCAGCCCCAGTCAGAGGGGAATCCTACACTCCAGTGGGAACTGAGTTCTGACCAGCCCCACCAGTGGTGAACTAAAGTGCCCTGGGGTCCTGAAAAAATTTGAAAGGCAGTCTAGGCCACAAGGATCACAGTCCTTGGGCAAGTCCTGCTGCTGTGCTGGGCTCAGAGCCAGTGGACTTGGGCACAAGTGACCCATTGAGGCACCAGCTGGGGCAGCCAAGGAAGAGCTTGCAGATCCAACTCCAAGCAGTGCAGCTTGGGGAGAGACTGCTTTTGCTTGCAGAAAGGAGAGGGAAGAGTAAAGAGGACTTTGTTTAGAAATTTGGATACCAGCTCAGCCACAGTAAAATAAAGTACCAAGCAGAGTCCTGAAGCCCCCCAGTTCCAGGCCCTAGCTCCTGGGTGACAGTGCTAGACCTACCCTGGGCCAGAAAGAAACCTGCTACCCAGAAGGAAAAGACCCAGCTCTGGTAGGATTCAACACCTTCTGACTAAAGAGCCCTTGGGCCTTGAATAAACATCAGCAGTAGCCAGGCAGTAGTTGCCGTTGGCCTTGGATGAGACCCAGTACAATGCTGGCTTCAGGTGTAACCCAGCACAGTCCCAGTTATGGTAGCAGTGGGAGTGCTTGCATCACTCCTCCCTCAACTCCAGGCAGCCAAACATGGAGAGAGAGACTGTTTCTTTGGGAGAAAGTGAGGGAAGAATACAAGAAATTCTGTCTGGTGATCCAGGAAATTTTCACAGATCTTAGCCAAGCCCACTAAGACAATACATCTATGAGGAGTATACAAGAGTTGCAGTGCTACTGGGCTTTGGGGCTTCCACTAGTGCAGATATGGCTGCAGTGACCAAAGACTTAGATCATAACACTCCATTCGCTTTGAATACCTGGAAAGCCTTCTCAAAAGGACAAGACAAGAAAGGCCAAACTGTGAAGATTAGAATAAATACCTAAGTCTTCAATGCTCAGACATTAATGAACATTCACAAGTATCAAGAACATTCAGAAAAACATGGCCTCACCAAATGAACTAAACAAGGCACTAGTGACCAATCCTGGGGTGGCAGAGATATGTTACCTTTCAGACAGAATTCAAAATAGCTGTTTTTTTTTTTTTTTTTTTTTTTTGAGACGGAGTCTCACTCTGTCGCCCAGGATCTCGGCTCGCTGCAAGCTCCACCTCCCGGGGTCACACCATTCTCCTGCCTCAGCCTCTCCGAGTAGCTCGGACTACAGGCGCCCCCCACCACGCCCGACTAATTTTTTTGTATTTTTAGTAGAGACGGGGTTTCACCGTGGTCTCGATCTCCTGACCTCGTGATCTGCCCGCCTCGGCCTCCCAAAGTGCTGGGATTACAAGCATGAGCCACCGCGCCCGGCCTCAAAATAGCTGTTTTGAGGAAGCTTAATGAACTTCAAGATAACACAGAAAAAGAATTCGGAGTCCCAGAATAGAAATTTAACAAAGAGATTGAAATTATTTAAAAAATTAAGCAGAAATTGTGGAGCTAAAAAACTCAATTGACAAACTAAAAAATGCATCAGATGGTTGGGCGCAGCTCACGCCTCTAATCGCAGCACTTTGAGAGGCTGAGGCATGCAGATCACTTGAGGTCACGAATTTAAGACCAGCCTGGCCAACATGATGAAATCCTGTGTCTACTAAAAATACAAAAAAAATTAGCCAGTTGTGGTGGCATGCACATGTAGTCCCAGCTACTCAGGAGGCTGAGGCAGGAGAATCACTTGAACCTGGGAGGCAGAGGTTGCAGTGAGCCGAGATCATGCCACTGCACTCTAGCCTGGGTGACAGAGCAAGACTCCGTCTTAAATAAATACATACATACATACATACCTACATACATACATACATACATACATAATGCATCAGAGTCTCTCAACAGTAGAATTAATCAAGCAGAAGAAAGATTTTGTGTCCAAGAGGCTATGCCTGGACCTGGGGACCCCAAAAGCCTGCTTGTTGCTCTACCCTATTGTGGCTGAGCTGGTATCTAAGGTGCAAGACAAAGTCCCTTTTACTTTTCCTTCTTTTCTCAAACAGAAGGAGTCTTTCACTATAGGTGGGAATGTGCTTGGTCACACCTGAAGTCAGCACATTTCAGAGCCCAAGGCCCATGGCATACTTCTTAGTTATTACTGCTGGCTATTCGGGACCAGGGGCTCTTTAGTCAGGAAGTGATGAATCCTGCCTTCCCTTCAAGGCAGCAGTTTCCATTTTGGCCCAGGGTCTATCTAGAAATGCCCATGAGCCATGAACTAGAATGTGGGCCTCATGACTCTGCTTGGTGCCCTATCCTGCAGCTGAGCTGATATCCCACATGCAAGATAAAGTCCTCTTTACTCTTTGCTTTCCTCTCTTTAAGCAGAAAGAATGAGTCACTTTTATTGCTGCAAGCTGCACTGCCTGGGGTTGGGGAGGTTTGGCACAATCACTCCCTTAGTCACTTCGACTGGTGTCTCCTTAGGTCGCATGCCACCCTAGTCTTCTGGCTCTGAGCCCAGCTCAGCACTAGGAATTGCCTAGTAATCATAGTGCTTGTGTCCTAGACAGTCTTTCAAGTTTACCAAGGACCCCAGGGCACTTTGGCCCACAGTACAAGGCTTGCCAAGAAACTCAAGTTCCAACTGCTGGGATGGGTGATTCCTCTCTGGCTATGTCTTGTCCAGATGCTCCCTCCATGCCTGGGTACTGGCTGAGCCCAGCATGGCTTTGTTCTCCATTATGACAGGCAACACCAAGTTCAATGTAATGTCCCCTAGTCACTGAGCTCTCCTTTTCCAATGTGCACATACCCTCTGCACCACAAGGATGCTGCCAGGGGATGGGGAAGAGGTGGCACTGGTAATATAAAACTGTCTCTCTGACCCTCTTCAATACCTCTTTAGCAATATGGAGTTAAAAATAGGTATTGTGATTGCTTACCTGATTTTTGGTTATTGTGATGGTGCTTTTCTGTTGCAGACAGTTGTTAAAATTTGGTGTTTCTGTTGGGGGGACAAATGGTGTAGGCTTCTATTTGGCCATCTTGTTCCACCCTCTTTAATTTTTTAAGAGATAGATCTTGTCCTAAAATTTTTCTTTTCTATAACATTCTATACTTCTGGTATGAGTAGAATATTTTCTCTTATCTCTAAGGATGACAATGATAATGTTTGAAAGTTTTCTTCTGCCACCTGCATTGCCTGTTTCCTCAGAATCCCTTCAATTCTGTTGTTTATGTTATTCTTTCTCTTTTTTTTCTCTTTAGCAGTGAAAATTTTTCTGAAAATTCTGATGATTGTAAGCTATTTGTTTATATATAAGAATGAGATTGGAAGTTCTTTGTGCATAGGTGGGGTTGTCTACCAGCAGCCATCTGAAGTTGGGGGAAGATACCTGAGGGGTCCATTATTTGACTTTTAACTCTCCTTTTCTATTTTAAACTCTGGGCCTTACTCCTGTTTTCAACTGTATTCCATGCCTTCAAATTCTGAGTGACTGTATGTTCTACAGGGTGACTAATTTACCTGCTGCTCTTTGTCCCCCTCTGCAGACGCTTGGGCTATAGTGCCCTCTGAGCCCTCCATTCCCTCTCCTCCAGCCATAAACTGTCTTCACAATTTCTGTTAAACGTTTTATTTGGCTGTTATTATCTCTCCTGTTTTATTTATTTATGTGAGTATGTTTGTGTATTTGTAATTACAAAAGCAACTTTATTTTTGTCTCCCACTATTTTAAATTTGTTCAGGTTTGGTAGTCTATCCTTTGCCTTTTGGTGAAAACTCAGGCTGTCTCAGTGATTTCCTGATCACTCTTTGACAGTCTCGCAGGGTCTTGCTCTGTCACCCAGGCTGGAGTGCAGTTGTGCGATCATGGCTCACTGCAGCCTTGACCTCCCAGGCTCAGGTGATCCTTCCACTTCAGCCTCTCAGTACCTACATTACTTTTCAAAATTAAAAAATATATATTTCGTTTATTTATTTTCTTTGAGACAGAGTCTTGCTCTATTGCCCAGGCTAGAATTCAGTGACTTGATCTCAGCTCACTGCAGCCCCTGCCTCTCAGGTTCCAGTGAGTCTTGTGCCTCAGCCTCACAAGTAGCTGGGATTACATGCATATGCCACCATGCCCGGCTACTTTTTTGTATCTTTAGTAGAGATGTAGTTTCACTATGTTGGCCAGACTGGTCTCGAACTCTTGGCCTCAAGTGATCCACCCATCTCAGCCTCGCAAAGAGCTGGGATTACAGGTGTGAGCCACCATACCTAGTTCCTACATTACTTTTTAAAATACATTATACTAAATGAAAGAAGCCAGACATACATCATAAATTTCACCCATTTAAAGTGTACAATCTGGCTGGGCGTGGTAGCTCACATCTGTAATTCCAGCATTTTGGGAGGCCTGAGGTGGGTGGATTGCTTGAGCTCAGGAGTTCCAGACCAGCCTGGGCAACATGGTGAAACCCCAGCAAAGAAAGAAAGAAAAAGAAAGAAAGAAAGGTAGGAAGGAAGGAAGGAAAGAAGGAAAGAAAGAAAAAAAAGAAAGAAAGAAAGAAAGAAAGAGAAACAAACCTAGGCATAGTGGCATACGCCTGTAGGCCCAGCTACTCTGGAGGCTGAGGCAGGAGAATTGCTTGAGCCCAGGAGGTCAAGGCTGCAGTGAACTGTGATTGGGCCACTGCACTCCAGTCTGGGCAACAGAGCAAGACCCTGTCTCTAAATAAATATATAAATAAATAAGTAAAGTGTACAGTTTAATGGTTTTAATATATTTACAGTTGTGTTATCATCACCACTATCTAATTACAGAGCATTTTTATCACCCTAAAAGAAATCTCATAATTATTAGCAGTCGCTGCCAACTCCCACTTGCCTCCATTCCCTTGCAACCACTAATCTACTTTCTATGTCCAGAAAATGCCTATTCTGGATATTTTATATAAATGGCATTATACAATATGTGACCTTTCATGTTTGGCTTCCTTCACTCAGCATAATTTTTTAAAAAATTTACTTTAAGTTCTAGGATACATGTGCAGAATGTGCAGGTTTGTTACATAGGTATACATGTGCCATGGTGGTTTGCTGCACCTTATCAACCCGTCATCTAGGTTTTAAGCCCAGCACGCATTAGATATTTGTCTTAATGCTCTCCAACCCCTTGCCTCCCACCCCCTGACAGGCCCCAGTGCGTGATGTTCCCCTCCCTGTGTCCATGTGTTCCCATTGTTCAACTTCCACTTATGAGTGAGAACATGCAGTATTTGGTTTTCTGTTCCCATGTTAGTTTGCTGAGAATGATGGCTTCCAGCTTCATCCATGTCCCTGCAAAGGACATGATCTCATTCTTTTTTATGGCTGCATAGTATTCCATGGTGTATATGTGCCAGATTTTCTTTATCCAGTCTATCACTGATGGGCATTTGTGTTGGTTCCAAGTCTTTGCTATTGTAAATAGTCACTCAGCATAATGTTTTTAAGGTTCATCCATGTCGTAGCATGTATTAGTACTTCATTCCTTTTTATGGCTGAGCAGTATGTTATTGGGTAGTTATACCTTACTTCATTTTTCCATTTTATCAGTTGGTGGACATTTGGGTTGCTTGTACTTTTTGGCTATCGTGAATAATGCTGCTGTGAACATTTGTGTACACATTTTTCTGTACACATATGTTTTCAATTCTCTTGGGGATATACCTATAAATGGAAATACTACATCATATGGTAACTTCATCTTAAAATTATTAAGGAAATGCCAAAATGTTTCCACATCAGCTGTGCCATTTTTTCTTTCTACCAGCAATATACAATGATTCTAATGTCTTCACATCTTTGCTAGCACTTGTTTTTTCCTTTTTAAAAATTTTAGCCATCTTAGTGGGTATGAAGTAGTATCTCATTTTGGTTTTGATTTACATTTCCCTAATGACTAATGATGCTTTTTTTCATCTCCTTATTGGCCACTTGTATGTCTTCCTCAATAGCAAATGTCTATTGAGATCATTTGCTCATTTTTAATTGAGTAATTTGTCTTTTTATTATGGAATTATAAGTATTATTATGTATTCTATATACAAGTCCCATATCAGTTATATTTGTAAATATTTTCTCCCATTCCATGGTTGTCTTTCACTTTCTTGATAGTGTCCTTACAAGTGTAAAAGTTTCTAATGTTGTGGAAGTCCCATTTATGTATTCATTCTTTGGGCACTTGTGCTTTTTAGGTATTATATCTAAGAAACCATTGCCTAATCTAAGGTCATGAAGATTTATACCAATGTTTTCTTCTGACCATTTTATAACTTCAGAGTTTTAGATGAGACATTTGGATCATTGATCCGTATGGAGTTTATGTGTATAGTGTGAGTTAAGGGTCCAGCTTCATTCTTTTGCTTCTGCATATCTAGGTGCCTCAGAACCATTTGTTGAAAAGATTACTCCTTCCACACTGAAGGGTCTTGGCACCCTTGTCAAAAATCAATTGACCATAAATGTCTATTTTTAATGGAAAATTATCTTCATCTTAAAATTCTATGGCAATCCAAACATGCTCATGTTAATTGTTAGAGTGAAATATGCAAGGACTCAAAAAATTCCTCCTATGAACTCTTCTGGAAGCAATTGGAGGTTTTGCTCTACTAAAATGAAG
Organism: Nomascus leucogenys; assembly: GCF_006542625.1. Taxonomy (NCBI): domain Eukaryota; kingdom Metazoa; phylum Chordata; class Mammalia; order Primates; family Hylobatidae; genus Nomascus; species Nomascus leucogenys. The sequence goes on from NC_044406.1 coordinate 125,581,977, forward strand.
GAGTAAGCCAAGAAAAAGAAAGACACAGGGTGAGATCCAGGAAACAAAGACTCTAACTCCAGAGGATGGGAAGGGAGTGTCCCAGGAAGACAATCATGTTCAAGGCCATGAGAATAACTGGCTTAGTTTGTAGCAGGGGAACAGGGAGCTGCAAAAGGGCAATCTTTGGGGGAATATGGAAACAGCAGATTTTTAGATGAATCAGAGTGTTTGGAAAAATTATTAATAGATATTTTACAGAATTGTTAGAATACCTGGAGGGGAAGCATTAGAAATATTGAAATCTCAAATAATAAAATACTGAAGCCATTATTAACTTCAAAAAAAACCCAAAAATCTAACAATAATATGCTAAGACTAACAATAATGTACTACTTTGCTTAGCAGCAAACAATAATTGCATAGCCATAATCTTGTGAACCTGGCAATGATTTAATCAAGCATTGCGATAGAAATTTTAAGGGAATTGATGAATCTGGGTGTGCAGTGTGGGGAAGTATAAGAAAGCTAAATTGTCAACTACTGTAAAAGAAAATCAATAGACAGTATCTAACATCAATAAATAAATAGCTCTTAAGGCATATTATTTAGATAATATAATGTGGAAATCAGAAGAAACAGCTATTATTGTTTCTTGGGAGGGTGATGGGGAATGCTGGGGTGGGGGACTGCTGTTATTTGCTATGTCATACCTCAATATTATTTTATGTTTATGTGTATGTGTTATTATGAAAACAAAAATTGTTACTCTTCAACTCCCAAGCCAGCAAGAGCTACAAAGAGACTACCACCTCATAACATGGCTCAAATGGAAACTTAGGTTTCACCTTTGGTTATCTGAACTTGGCCTCCATGTGGGTGAAGTATGTGGCAGAGACGGAAGGGCCTTGAGCCTTCTAGATGCCAACCTCTGATGATGTGAATTAATGCGTGCAGGTGGCTTTCAACTGGCCAGCTAATTTCTGCAATATAGGAAATGACTGTAATTTCTGTTTTTGCATCTGGCCTCAAAAGAGAAAGTGGCCCCAATTGCCTATTGAATTTATGGAGATGAGATCTCAAGTATCTTAGGATAATTGTTGGATGAAGGGACAGGCTTTGCCAGAAAAGCAATTTTAGTACTTTCCCCTCTCATAAGGTACTCTGAAACAATTTTTCTATTTAAATTTTTTAAAGTACCATATCTTTAAAAAATCTCCATTTTTGCTGTGACTGGCATGTTTTGTTAATGCATTTTAGCTCCCATCCTAGTGTCCGAGGTCACCAAAACAGGGTTCTACTTAGCTAGCTTTCTTTCTTATTTACCCTGATTTATAGTTATGTGTTTGTCTTACTACCTAGGTCCCAAGTGTATCTCCTGTTAATGATCATTATGATAGGTTTCTGTGCCCCTTTTTCTGTTCCTTATCTATCTCTTTCATCACCTCCCTAAACCATTGTTTGTGGTTGTTTGCTTCACATTCCCGCATTTTTCTCTCCATTGTCCATTCATTTAAGAAATATTCATAGAGCAGCTATAATATGCATTAAAACATGACACTCCCCGAGGAGTGCTCTCAACAGTCTAATTGAGGTGACATACAAATGATGAATAGAAATAGTAATTAACTAGAGCTAATGATGTAATGACAAAATTATTTCTATACACGGCGAATGCTACGGGATTAAAAAATAAAGGTAATACGTGCTCATTGCAGGAAATTGGCAAAATACAGAAAATATACAAAAAAATATGAAAATTGGGTCAGACTGTCTAGGTTGGAATCCTAGTACATGGCCTTCAAATATTTTTTCGGGCATATGTTTTATGATTCTTAAGTGCAGTTTAACATGTTTTTCCTCCATGTTTCATTTTTCCTACCTTATTCTTTATTTGCTATGCTTGCCACTGTCATTTCCTATTTCTTTAACATCTATCCTTCTTAGAGATATATCCTTGGGCAAGTTACTTAACCTCTCTGAGCCCTGCTTTCTTTATCCATTATGTAAGGATAATAATATTAGAGGGACACAGGAGGCGGAGGTTGTTGCAGTGAGCCGAGATCACGCCACTGCACTCCAGCCTGGCAACAGAGCGAGACTCCGTCTGAAAATAAATACATAAAATAAATCATCATCATCATCATCATAATATTAGAGGGCTAATAGGCTTACCACAGAGCCTAGTAAATGTAAGTCACAGTTGTCATTACCACCACCATCAGTTTTTCGGTACATGGCCTTCAAATATTTTTTTCTGGCATGTGTTTTATGATCCTTAATTGCAGTTTAACATGTTTTTCCTCCATGTTTCATTTTTCCTACCTTATTCTTTATTTGCTATGCTTGTCACTGTTATTTCCTATTTCTTTAACATTTTCTCTAATTTCTCCTGTTTTTTTTTTCTACCTGTAATATTTCTTTTCTACCATTATTTGGAAATAGTCTGACAGGCAAGAAATATTTACTGAGCTGCTACAAAGTACAGGTACTGTGTTAAGTCTCAGGGAGACTGAAAATAGAAGGTGAAGGAATTCATTCTTTTTCAGTAAATTTGCTTACATAGGGAGTCATTTTTGGCATAGGCAACAAGAGACCTAGGCCCTGGTCCCTAGCTCTGTCACTCTCCAGGTTGTGTGACCTCTTTCACTTTCTAATTTGTCCAAATGGGTACATTAATGCCTGCCCTGCCATTGTCATTAGGCTGTGGATTATGGAATGTCAATGAGCTTTTGCAAACTAGACATATGGAAAAAAATGGCAAGTACATACGTTTAGAGAGAAACTGGTTCCTAGCTTCTTTATTAGTGGGCAGCATAGGCTGTTTTTGTTCTTTTTAGAAAATTTCTTCTTAGGTTGGCACAAAAGTAATTGCCATTACTTTTAATGGCAAAAACCCCAATTGCTTTTGTACCAACCAATAATTAATCTTCTTACCTTCACTCACTTTGTCAAGAATAGTTAAATCTCTGGTCAAAATTACCCTGAAGTCAAACTGGTTTAATATACTAAACCAGTTAAATGTTTGATGATATACATAGTTATTATAAAAATAAAATGCTGCCCTCTGTATAGACTAGATGGAGCCCTCCCCTTCCCCCACCAGCTTGTCCTCCGTAGACCATTGAAATTCACTAGCCCTTGGTCTGTACTGAAAATTGACGTATTATTTAGATCAGAGATTCATTATTCTGAGGCATTTTAAAAGCAGCAAGACCAAGTAAAATCAATATTTGCTTGGAATTTGCCAGGCATTAAAATTAACTTTTTCTTCAGCATTTGAGAAAATCAAATACAACTCCATTATTTTTATAATCATAAAAAGAATCATATTCATATACTGCCTTGGACTTTGTTTTAAAATATACAGAAATATAAAATGTTTGGGGGCTATATGAAACAATAATAGCAGAGTTTACAATCACTGAAGCTAGGAAACTGGCCACGGAGACTCATTACTTGTTCTCTCTACTTTTTGTATGTTTGAAAATTGGACTTGATGAAGAATAAAAATGAAACAAATTAAAACACAGAGGGTCATTTTCACTGTTCATTGTAGTTTGTTTCTATAGGCATTTTCATGGTCTAATAATTTTGATTTGTTAATTGGGAAATCTATAAGATCATGTGGAATTTGAAACTTTTCCAAGCATTTTGGATTTGTTTTTATTTCACTGAAAACCCTTTGGGGGGCATGATTACTTTTGTTGTTCTTGTTATGCAGTCAAGGAAACTTTACAGTCAAGTGAGTTGCCCGAGGTGACACAACTTCGTAGCACTACAAGATGGGCTAGCAGCTAGGTTTCTTGACTGCCATGCTGAAGCCCTTTTTACACAAACATCAGAGGGCAAAATAATTCACAGGTATGTTTGAATAAGCCTTCTTTAATTACTGGTATATTTTGTTAATGTGATGCCAGCAAGTTCTTTTAACATATAAAATTTTAAGTTCACGAGGCCTGATGACAAGTAAGAAACTCTCATTTATCAAGCCAGACACTGTTTTAAATTTAAATTTTTTCCCAAATCCCTGGGTTTCAGTTATGCATCCTGCAACTCACTGGCTGTGGGACCTTGAGCAACTTAAATGACATCCCTCAGCCTCAATTTCCTTATCTGTAAAAGGGGGGTGATAATACCTACCTAATTGGGAATTTGGCAGAGTTAATGAGATCGCATATATAAAGTGCCCAACACCGTGCCTGGAACATACCAAAATGATTAAAGAGATGATACTGAGAAAGCAAAAGGCAAGGAGGAAGATGCCTATAAGGCTCAGGAGAAAGCACAAATTGTTTAGAAAACTGTAAACCATCTGACATGGCTGCTTCCAAACTCTTCCCCACTCTGTGCTACTCTCATTCTACATTATATGATAGTCACCTTGTTTTAATAATACAGGCATGATTGTGTTAACTCCCAACTCAAAACTCTTAAAGCGTCCCTATAATATCTCAGCATTCCAGAATCTTTTTGTCAGCAAAATGGAAACCATTTCAAAGTTTACTACAAAATTTGTACCTTTGCGACTCTCCGTAGAGTACAAGAACAATGCTGTGTGAAATATATGCTGGTGATAATTTAACAACTTAGGAAGGTAGAGAAGAACAATTTAATAAATGATGATAAAAATTATATCCTTATATTTCATATTTTATATCAACATTAGTTTCAGGTACATACAAATGGAAACAACAAAAATGGGGGCCAAAAATTAAGACCATAACAATGTGAATATTTATTGCACCTCTGTATAGAGGACATGTTAAGCCTAAAAACGATAGAAGAAAAATCATAAAAGAAACTATTTATATATCTGACTATATAAAATAAAAAGCTTCTACATGCCAAATATAATAAAAGACAAAGAACAAACTTGGAAAAATATTTGCCATGTATATGAGAGAAAAAATAATGTCTTGAATATCTAAAGAGCACACACAAAATAATGAGAAAATCCAAAGGCTTTCAGTGGAAAATGACATTAACAAACAAGTCACAAAAGAGGAAAGTGAATGGCTAATAAACATATGAATAAATGTTCACCTGCACTGGTAATCAAAAATGCTAATGGAAACAAGAGCCCAATTTTCACCTATTAATTAACAAAGATGGCCAGGCGCGGTGGCTCACGCCTGTAATCCCAGCACTTTGGGAGGCCAAGGTGGGTGGATCATGAGGTCAGAAGATCGAGACCATCCTGGTCAACACAGTGAAACCCCCGTCTCTACTAAAAATACAAAAATTAGCCAGGCGTGGTGGCGTGCGCTTGTAATCCCAGCTACTTGGGGGGCTGAGGCAGGAGAATCACTTGAACCTGGGAGGTGGAGGTTGCAGTGAGCCGAGATTGCGCCACCGCACTCCAGCCTGTCCAGCCTGGTGACAGAGCAAGACTCCATCTCAAAAACACAAACAAAAACAAAACGAAACGAAACAAAGCAACAACAACGACAACAACAACAACAAAAAAACCACAAAAAAAGAAACAAAGGTGAAAAAAGATAATACTCCAATACTGTAGTTAGCCAGAGTAGCATAAGAAAGGGATTCATACCTTGATAATGGGGGCATAAACTGATGCAGTCTTCATGGAAAGCAATTTGATAACATATTTCAGGAGCTAAAATATCGTCTTACCCTTGACCTGTAGCTCCGCTGTTAATATAATAACATTCACTTCTCAGGAAGTAAGCTGAGGTCCAGACAAAATTTATGCAAAGAGATGCCCATTTATAATAACCAAATTGTCAATCAACCTAAATGTTCAACAATGGGGATTTGGGTAAATACATTATTGTATAATCTTAGAATAGTATGCAGCTATTAAAAACTGTGCCTATGGGAGAATTGCTTGAACTCCAGAGGTGGAGGATGCAGTGAGCCAAGATCGTGCCATTGCATTCCAGCCTGGGTGACAGAAACGAAACTCCATCTCTAGATAAATAAATAAATAAATAATAAAAATTATGCCTATGATGACTGTTAAATGTCTTGGAAAACCTTTATTATATAATGTTTAGAAACAGAAAGATGATACATCACTGTACATATATGTTTTCACCTGGGGTAAAAAAACATAGAAGCATAGGAACAAAAGGAAAAACTGTTAATGTGGTAGGTTTCTCAGGGAGGTGAGATTATAGGTGCTTATTATAACATTCGTGGTCATTCTTTCTGTGTTTTACAAATTTTTGACAATGGCCATGTATTTGTGTTATTTATAAAAAAGGAATATTTAGAATAGACCACGAGAAATGCTGCAGACTACAAATATTCCCCACTATCAACATTTAATCACAATTATTATTAGAGCGTTTGATGTCCAGCAGATGGAGCCGCATCCCTTACCATTTGGCTTGCACACTGGGACTATAAAAACTGTTTTCATTTGTTTTGTTTTGTTTGAAGCAAATCCCTTATATCCTCCTAAAGGTTTTGTAAAGCATATGTTCTTTAAAAAAAAAAGATTACATTTAAAATTTGTTTTGAGAATTTTATGAACCCCCTCTGGGGTAATTAGAGGCCCCCTGGGGTGTCACAAAAAGCAGGGCTATGCAATGGATTTGGGGAACTGGGTTACTTGAGAGATTAGCTGATTGTGTGAAGCCACAAAAGGAGTCGGGGCAAAGTCAGAAAAAAGAAGTTGAGGGTCCCGTTCACTGGGCTTCATTTGTTGAGGAAAGACAGGGTAGAAACTTGTATTTTGATGTGTAAGTGCACAGGCTTAGCATTTCCACATAATTTCAGAATCGATGTTTTCATTGGTTCCCAACACACATTTAGGGTGGTGATTAAAACACTGGCTTACTTAAGACCTCCATTCAAAGTCAGATTTCACAACTTCCTACCTGTGTGACTTTGGGCAAATCATTTCACCTCTCTGTGCCTAACTTTCCTCATTTGTAAAATAGAAGTAGTAATAAAACCTGCTCGTAAGGTGTTGTGAGGGTCAAATTATATAATGCATGTAAAAGTGTTTGACATAATAATTGGCAAATGGTAAGCACAAAATAAATGCTAGCCATGATTATAATTCATTCATTCATTCAACACACACATTGGTACCAACTATGTGCCAGGCAATGGACTGCACACTGGCAAGGGAGAAAAAACAGACATGTTCTGCCCTGTAGGAGTTTAGAGGAGGAACAATACCGTGCCTGAGAAGCAGTGTGAGACAGCTCGGGACCGGGATTTCTGGGTCTCACTCTGGCCTTGGCTTATTTTAGGACCTCAGATATAATGAATTACTTAATCTCCATTTTTCTCTCAGTAAAACAAGGGATTTGGATGAGATGGTCTCTTTCAGCTCTGGAGCATTCTGACTGTATTTCAAAGAACATTGCTGAATGAGATCAAATCAAAGTTATTATCTTTCAAATATATTCACATTATGCAGTCTCTTCTCAGGAGGTGCAAAATTCTCATAATTAGGAAAAGGTCCAAGGGCAAACAGAATGATTACAGCAGAGGCTGGATAAGACACCCATATCTGAGACGCCAGAGAAAAGAAAAATCAGTCTTCAAAAAAAATACCGAAACAGTGCCTTACAAAAAATATATTTATGGTTACTTTAATTTCCAAAGAATAAAAATGAGTTAATTTCCATTTCACAAACTTCGTGAGACATCAACATTTGTTTGCTATTTTCAGATTACAACAAAATTGTGTTTTGTTATTACAGCACATTTGTGTGCGCGTGCATGTGTGTGTATGAGCATGTCGATGTCTGTGGGTGTGGTTGCTTTTTGCTATCATTATTTTATTCACTTAAACCATCTACCAGCAAACATTTTCTGTAACGGACCAGATAGCAAATATTTTAGGCTTTGTTGGCCATATACCATCTCTGTTGCATATTCTTCTTATGTTTTTAATAACCATTTAATGATATAAAAACCATTCTTCAATCCCAGGGTGTACAAAAATAGACTGAAGATTAGATTCGGTCTGTAGGCCAGTTTGCTGACCTCATCTTAAATCAAATTTTCAGCTTCCTGTCTCCATGAGTTAGGTTTCATGGTATGTCTCCACCACCACCCCATCCCACCTTACTCAGTGCACAGGTCGTTTCTTACCCTAGTCTCCTCTACTTGTTCTCATCTGATTGTGCACAGTCCCTGCTTCTCATCTAATCACTCTAATTCCAGCGACATCGGTGTACAATGCAGTTCTAGCAGAAAGCATCGCCCCCAAACAAAATGGTAGTTGGTGGTCTGGTCCACGAGATTGACTGCTCCATGGACATGCGCCCATCAACATATCTGTCCCATGAAGCAAATCGCTAGGTTTCCTGGGCCCAGCTCCTTAACCATGGCAATGGCTTTGACTCACTTCTACCTAAAACCAAACTTCTCATTATTCAGCAAATATTTACTGTGCATCAATTTTATGCTTGGCATTGTACCAGACTCAAGACGCAGCAAAGAACAGTGTGGGCATGGCTGTGACCCTCACAGAGCTTACACACCACAGCGAGGGAAAAAGACATAGAGGCACATCCGTGTAGTAATGCTGGAATTTTTATGTAATATTTCAAGAAGTACAGGGTTTTGTGGGAGCACAGAGAAAGGCATCTAACCCAGCTGTGGAGGTCAGGCGAGGTTGCCTCCAGAGGAAGTGACACTTAACTCTTTCTACGTGGGAAAGATATATGGAACCCTCTATTAGAGCTGATTAGAGCAGCAGGCGCCCTAATCTCCTTAGTAAATGGGTCTTGAGCTCTACTTAGAATTTTGGTGACAGTAATCCTGCCAAATCTGACTTTATCCCTTTGGACTGAGCTCCTGGTCTTAGTCCTACTTTCAAGGCTTCATTCCCCAGAAACACTGTCTTCACACCTCCTCCCACTGGTCATGCCCTTACATCTACAACACTGACTCTGACCTAGTCAGTTCACCTCTTCCAGGTAAAGCATTTTTGCTAAAGTGACCTGAATTGAGTAGCCAATTGGCAAGAACAGTGATAATCAGCTTTCAATGATTAATATGGATACCAGCAATTACTCTTTTCAGATATTGGACATTTGCCTTTTCCAGTGGGCTTGGTTAGTTATGAATGGGCATCCAGGTTTAAATGGATATTTTGTATACTCAACATTTTAGGTGTAAATTCTGAATCCCCAGGGAAAATTGGTCAGAAAAGGTCCTCTTACTCTTCATTAACTGTAAAATGAATGTAAAGAATCTCTTCCATTTGTGCCCCCCAACCCCGTGCAGGGGCTTCTTGGGAGGTATGTTAGCCTATTCATATGTTAATTCCGCAGAGCCCTCTATCTTTTCACAGAGGCCCTGTACAATGATGGGGGAGTCTGCATATTTCAAAAGAGCAGCATATGCTTCTTAAGGTGAACGTGCAATATAACACTGCAGGGGAAATACAGTGCATTTTTCTTTGCCCCTTTGCAGAGGGAGTTTACAGGCATCGTTTGGAAATGGATGGCATTTTTCTGTATAGAAATTGAATTTGACAATTAACCATGATTTATTTTTTTTAATTTAGAGGTCCAGGTCTTCTAAACAACATTCTTTTTAATGTAAATAAAAGAAATAAAGGAAAAGAAAATCTTAATTCCTGGAAAAGCACCAGAAATGCCTTCCCCTGAAGCTGTTTAACTGTTGTTTTGAAAATGCATTCTCCTCAGAAAAAATTCTGAGTTGGGAGGGAAGCGGACAATATAAATAACTTGATATCTTAAATCTCTCTCTCACTCTCTTTTTTTTCATTCCGAAGCCTAATGCATCCTATCACAAGACTGCTTCATGTTTAGGTTATAATTTCAGATATGCAAATGATTCATCAGTAGAGTATTTGATAATCATATTTCACAAAATTTCTGATAAACATTAATTGCGTCTTTTAGAATTATATTCCAGTGCTCAGTAATGACACACTGTGTATTAATTTCACATGTATTAGAAATAATGATTAAAGTAAAACCTATTTGATGTAATGACCATTAGTTCAGAGCTGTAGAACGATGCTTCGTGGCTTAAGATGAATAATAATGGCCCGTTTTTCATCAGACAGATGTTCCATCTTATTGTAAAAAGATGTTACATCATAGAAATAGAAAATGTAAAACAACTAGAATATACTGTATCACCAAGCTTGATTAACCAATTGAACAATTAATGTCCGAAAAGCATTAGCATTTGCAATGCACTGTGTGCTGTTTTTATCATGTTTTCTATGGGACCAATTTTGAAGAACGTTTTACAAAAGTGAAATTTAAAAATTAGAGAAGAAATATGTAGTAATATAGTTCAAGTTTGTGTGGACGATGAAATGCTGGAATGTCAAACCACAGTGTTGTAAAAGTTAAAAAAAAAAAAAAAAAGCGTAACTGTTAACGATGGTTGTCCCCTGGGCAGGTTACTGGGTGGCTGAGGGACAGGAATAGGAGAGAGATTTTTTTTTGGATTTACTTTTTACTCCTTTTTTAAATGTTTTAACAATAACAACTCATAACCATATATTGAAGTGGAGAGGAAGCATGAGAAACTACCATGATAGGATTCGGGGCCACACATACACACACACGCACGCGCACACACACACACACACACACTCATTTCCCAATTCTGTTTCTTTCTAGTTATGAGGCCTCAAGAAGGTTGCTTATCTTTCCTAAACTAAGAGAACCACCTCATGGGTTTGATAGGAGTATTTAAATAGGTTGTAGAGTGACACCTGTCACATGTTAAGTGCTTGATAAATGTTGACTAGCATTATTGTTTATATCATACTAAAAACAGTCTTATCTAATACAGTAGTCCTCCAACATCTGTTACTCTTGTTTTCACAGTGCCAATTTAAAATAGTATTTATGTGGCTTGCTTTTATTTATTTATAGCCTAACCCATTCCATTGAGAAAGAAGTGAAAGATTCATTTTTCTCTTCTCCCTCCCTTCTTTCCTTTCTACCGCAAACTTTTCCTGGGTACCTACTAAGGGCTAAGTGCACAGTGCATACAAAACCTTAGAAATGATCCATACTAATTTTTCGACCGATATAAGAATTTATTTCTGTCGTATACCTTAAAGGTGACTCAGCTACAGTTTTAACCCTCCATGTAACAACAGACCTCACTGCTTCCTGAATCATATTTTCCTTTGTTGAACAATTCTAATTCCTTAGAATGATCTTTTTCACATTCAACTAAAAATTGTTTTCCCTATGGCTTCCATAGTTGGGTAAACCTCTATAATTTTCCTAACTCGTCTCTTACTTGCAATTCTTCACTTCTGTCACAGTGCTGGTATCAGAACCCAGATCCCCTAACTCCTTGTCCAGTACTGTTTAGAGATTATTTTATTTTATTTTTTATTGATTTTTGAGACAGAGTCTCACTACATCACCCAGGCTGGAGTGCAGTGGCATGATCTCGGCTCACTGCAATTTCCGCCTCCTGGGTTCAAGCAATTCTTGTGCCTCAGCCTTCTGAGTAGCTGGGATTACAGGCATGCGCCACCACGCCTGGCTGATTTTTGTATTTTTAGTAGAGACAGGTTTCGTAATGTTGGCCAGGCTGGTCTCGAACTCCTGACCTCAAGTGATCCACCCGCCTCAGCCTCCCAAAGTGCTGGGATTACAGGCGTGAGCCACCGTACCCAGCCTAGAGGTTATTTTAAATAAAAATCTCTGCCAGCCCAGTTGGCTGCCATCGATTCCATTGAACACCCTGACCTTGTCCAAAAGACTGACAGTGTTGAGGACTTCATTTTAAACACAAAGGAAAAAATTGCAAGAGTGCTTCCCAGGCAAGACCCAGTGCATCCTAGTCAAAGTTCCTCCAATCCAGTGGTTACCCTAGCATCAAGTATTGTACCAAGGACAAGAGTCTGGCGAGAGCAATTCTTCATGAGTTCTATAGCTGTGCTAGTCAAAAAGTGCTTTCCCTCGGCTGAGAATCACTAAACAAAACACAAGCCTCCTTGATATTCTATTCAGTTTTTCAGAGCTTCAAAATTTACTAGTAAGTAATTTGAATTGCTCAGTGTTTCCAGTGTTCATTGGGAGCAAAATACCCTAGTCACTTTGTCAACTTGCCACTTAACCAATGCAGAGAACAGGTGATCTTACTATGGGTTGTTCAAATGTGCATCTTCTGAAATAGGTGCCGGTCTCAGAGTCTGGGAAAACTTTGTCAAGGTCAGATGTAAGATAGTCAGGTGAATCATTCTTATTCCTAGATCTGGTGAGTGCCCTAGCTGGGCAGGCTAGGACTGGGTTTGCAAATAGACGGGAGGAGACATCTTTCAGTGCAATTTCCACTGAGACAGACAGGTCCTGAGTTATCCCAGGAGGGGGCAGCAGAGAGCTGGCCTAGCTATGAGCCAGGCGAACCCAGGGGTGAGGGGAGTACAATGGAGAACTCGAAGCTGAAGAGTGTGGGATTGTCTCCCAAAGGCGTAGAAAAGACACTAAGCGAGTAAGAGGCCTCGTGAGGGAGTTGCCAGGTGGAGGGAGATAATCACGGAGGAGGCACCTTCGTGAGGGCAAATTCACCAACTCACGATGCAGGGCCCACCCAATTTAAAGGCATGCCTATGAGCCTGACTTTGGAATAAAACAAACCGTGGCATGAAACTAGGCCCTGGCTGGGGAAGGTTAACATTCTTGAGCCTCAGTTTCCTCATGTATAAAAGGAGAATAATAGCAGTGCTTACCTCATATGGTTGTTATGAAATACATCTGTCATATACTGAACAATTAAAAACTACTTAATAATAACTACCTGCTGTTAAAAAGACACAAACTTGGCCAGGCACGGTGGCTCCTGCCTGTAATCCCAGCACTTTGGGAGGCCGAAGTAGGCGGATCACCTGAGATCAGGAGTTCGAGACCAGCCTGGCCAACATGGTGAAAACCCGTCTCCACTAAAAATACAAAAATTAGCCGGGCGTGGTGGCAGGAGCCTGTAATCCCAGCTACTTGGGAGGCTGAGGCAGCACCTTGGCCTCTCAAAGTGCTGGGATTACAGGTGTGAGCCACTGTGCCTGGCCTGGTTCTCAGTCTTATAATCGAGTGTTTCTCATCCCATTAGGTTTCAAGGTGTAGGTTCCTTCCTTTTTACTAAAGTAATGATAGTCTCAGGGACTCATGGTGACTCCATGGACTCAACTGTGATTCACAGACATAAGGCATCCCAGTTAGAGAAACCAGTAATCCATGAGGCCATCATTAAGATGGGTGTGTATCTAGCATCCCATTAGTTGTGCTGTCCATGACACACTGTTCCTGCTTCCTTTTGGTCTTTGTCTTCTTCTGCCTTGAGTCCCATGAGATGACTTTGTCATGGAAAAATAAAATCCTCTATTTCATGCCACTTTTCTGCCAACCACATTGCTGGTGCCCCTAGCAAATACTACCTCATGTAATAGCCCTAAGCTAAAGGTCTTAGGCAAGTCCCCAGTTTATGATAAAATGTTTTCAGGTGTGAAAGTGGCAATGGCACTTCCCCATCACCACTGTGATTGGGCAGTAGAAATGAGACTAAGATGGCTTTGACCTACTATGCAAGTTTATTGTCATACAATGTGTGGAAAGGATTCCTCAGTTCTTCTACCACCCCCACGGGTAATCTGCTGCTCTCTCAGAGCCTCACCTTCTTGGATCAGCTCTGGGAGATTCAGGTCCTTACACAATTCAACCATGGAGACCGTATAACCTCATCTTTAGCAGCAGGTGGTTAAAAGGAGATGCTTTCAGGTTTTGGAGCAAGACCTCTTACCAGCCATAATGATGTTTTTGTTGTTTCTCAAAATCCTATACTCTACTCACCCATGGGGCCTTTGCACTTGCTAGTCTCTTGATCTGAAATACTCTTTTCCTTCTATCTTCACATGGCTAGCTTCTTATCTTCATTCAGGTCTCTGCTCAGAGAGGCCTTCTTTGACTACCCAAATTAACATAGCCTTCCCCCCATCACATCCTCACTGTCTTTGTACTGACCTCCCTTAACTTTCTTTCACAACACAGCACCTCCACATTATATATATATATATATATTTCTTTTTTGGTCCTTGTTCATGGTCTGACTATACAATACAATATAAGTTATGTGAGGTCAGGAACTTTGTCATGTATGAACTGTTCCCAGCACCCAGAATCGTGCTTGGCACATAGTAGGCATTTAATATATTTGGTAAGAATGTTCTAAATTTACAGTTATTATTATAATTATTTTTATCATTGTTATCAACTGGGCTGAAAGGAAGGTACTAAGGAATGGAAGTCACAGTGATATTCTCCCCATCACCACGGACTGCTATCTCCCATCCCCGAGGACCATGAGGAAGAAAAAACAAAAACAAAAAATTTGAGCCCCATATAGTAGCTTCAGGTTGTCACATGCAGGCCAAAATAGAATTCTTAGAGTTATGGATGCCCACCTTCCTCCATGGGACTCACTGGGACACTGCCTCCCCAACCCTGTAAACCAGCTACTTCTACCATGCTTCAATCACTCCCTTCAAATCATCTGGAATTCACATTGCCTGCTTAACCAATTCACCTGTAAACTCAACCCTTTCCTAAAACAGTCTTTTCATGACTTAGCCTTAAGTGAAACCTAGTTCCTCAGTAAAGAGACCATCATTCCAGCTGCTTCTTGAGCTGCCTATACGTCATGTTCACACACTTCATGGGCCAGCAGGGCTAGTTTTTTCTTCAGTCTCCAAACCCATTTACAGCTCCTCCACCCTCTTTTAAGCAAAGACAAGACTCAAAACCAACAACAACAACAACAACAAAAAACAAGGCCACAAATTTCTGCTCCTTTGGAGACGTATGCCTCAGTTGAACTGCTCTTTAAGCTTCCCTGTCACCATCATCTACGGGTCTCCTAGACTTATCTCTGTATTGATGAAACACTTTGGCAGTAGGCTCACTCTTCCCCCATGCCAAGTCTTAACACACATTCTGGGCAAAGTCAACAGCTTATATGAGCAACATATCTGACACCTTAATCTCGAAGCTGCTTGACTTCCACCTCAGCCACCCTCATCTCCCATCTCACCTTGTAATTTTTTAGGACCCCAAAATTGTCCCATCTCTAAGACCATGACTTCTGACATTCTTCTCTGGCCACAACTTCCTAGCCCTTTAGTTTGCATAGTCAGCCCCTGCCACTCCCACTACCCCCAACCCCCGACCCCACTGCCTCATCCCTCTACTTTCCCCTATTTTGACTTTCTTCTCCTTCCATCTTGCATAACATGGCTCATCTTTTGCTCTTTTGTCAATATTCTTCACAACCAGTGAGGCTCCCCCACCCCTTCTTCCCCCTACACAAAATATAAGGGAGTATACATTCTCTGGTGCCAAACCCACACTTGTGTGATCCTAAGAATGAGTGCCTCCTTACATTCTGTGCCAGGGAAGGGGGGTGTGGGAAGGAGGCCCAATCAACTCCACCTACTGTCTAGGAAATCCTCAAATCTGGATTAACTCAAATTATCTGCTTTTTTTTTTTAAAAAAATACCTTTCCTGGTATTTTAAAAGCACTACCTGAGCACTACCAGAAAAAGTCACACAACAAGATAAATTCATTCCACTGCACATTCATGATTGTTCACCTCAAGTGGTCCTTAAACCTAGCCTAGTAATTCCACTCATTGTCCACACACTGTACAATAACTATTTTAAATCTTTTCCACTTTCCTGAAACCTTTGACCCTGCTACCTACTTCCATCTCCACTCTTAGACAATGACTCAGTTCTCTTCTTAGGGAAAATAGAAGTCATCAGATACAACTTACTGCAATCTCCTCCACCACATTTATAATCCTAGCTGCATCCTTTTTCTATGTCGGATGAGGTATCATCTTCTTGCCATGATCTACTTGCCTTCCTGCCTGCCTTTTCTGGCATCTTGCCTGATTGAGTAACTATTCTGTCTTTCTTCCTCTATTGAAAATCTCTTCCCTACTATCAACTTCTCATCAGCATTTAAACATGCACCCATCTTTAAAATATATCTTTCTTTGGTCACATGTCTCCCAGCCAGACTACTGCCCTGTATCTCTCTTGACCTTCACAACTAAACACCTTTAAAACAGTTCCCACATTTTCTTATTAACACTCCTCCATCCACCACAATATTTTTTTCTGTTTCCTTACTCCTCCCATCATGAAACTGCTCTCACTAATGATTTCTTTGTTGCTAAAGCTAATGGAAACTTTCAAGCATTCAATTACCTGACTGTTTAGTAGCAGTCAACATTACTGACCACTTCCTCCTTCTCAAAGTTTTCTGTTTTTTTCCTTGTTTTCCACAAAAACACACAATCTTGTATTTTTTCTTTTCTTTTCTTTTTTTTTTTTATTTTAGACGGAGTCTCACTCTGTCACCCAGGCTGGAGTTCAGTGGCACAATCTCGGCTCACTGCAATCTCCGTCTCCCAGGTTCAAGCGATTCTCCTGTCTCAGCCTCCTGAGTAGCTGGGATTACAGGCCCGTGCCACCACGTCCGGCTAATTTTTGTATTTTCAGTAGAGATGGGGTTTCACCATGTTGGCCAGGCTGGTCTCAAACTCCTGACCTCAAGTGATCCACCCCCCTCGGCCTCCCAGAGTGCTGGGATTACAGGCATGAGCCACTGCGCCCAGCTGTATTTTTTCATTTTTCTCTGGATGTTCTTTTTTCAGTCTTTGTGTTGGATTTTTCTCCAACCGCGCCAAATATTTTCATCCACTCAGTCTTTTACTGGATATTTCCACTTGGATGTCTTACAGGCAACTCCAACTCAGTATGTTCAAAATTGAACTCATCTCCCTCCTACACACACACACACACACACACACACACACACCAGCTTCTGTGCAGTGTTCTCTATTTAGGTTAATGTCATCAAATAGCAAATCTAGAAACCTGAGACATCTTTTCAACGTTGGCTCTGCTTTTCTCTCTTTCTTTTCATAGCTGGGTGATCAATAAGTCATGTTGCTCTAGCCTAAACCAGTCTTACCAACATTTTCTCAAGGGTACACTTATCAGAACCTGGTTCTCTCTAACGAGCTGCAAGGAGCTTAGAAAAGGATGGTTCTGGAAAGCAGTGACCAGTCAAAGTACCCAGGCTGACCCAAGATTAGCCCAGTAACCTCAAGGATGTGATGAGATCAGTAACCCCAGCATGCATGTAACTCTTATATAAGATAAGGAAGCTGCTCAGTGTGTGGTCTATGCACTAACAGCACCTACATCACTCAAGAGCTTATTAGAAATGCAGAATTTCTTTTTTAAAAATTATACTTTAAGTTCTGGGATACATGTGCAGAACGTGCAGGTTTGTTACATAGGTATACCTGTGCCATGGTGGTTTGGTGCACCCATCAACCCGTCATCTACATTAAGTATTTCTCCTAATGCTATCCCTCCCCTTGCCCCCCACCCCCCAACAGGCCCCGGTGTGTGACGTTCCCCTCCCGGTGTCCATATGTTCTCATTGTTCAACTCCCACTTATGAATGAGAACATGCAGTGTTTGGTTTTCTGTTCCTGTGTTAGTTTGCTGAGAATGATGGTTTCCAGCTTCATCCATGTCCCTGCAAAGGACATGAACTCATTCTTTTTTATGGCTGAAGATGCAGAATTTCAATCCAGTGCTACCTCCTACTACCAATTGAATCAGAATCTGCATTTTAGAAGGTTGGTAGGAAAAAGAGAGGGCAAGGCTTGGACTTATTAAAAATAAAACTTCCCAGCCATGCCTATGTAGCCTTACATGTCTGGGGCAGAGCCTGGAAGTGTTTGGGAAACTCTGGACAAAAGCATTTCATTTTCACGTAATATATTTACCCATCTTAAAAATTTACATTTTAAAAATGTACTTTTACATTTACATTTAAAAGTAGATTGGCCGGAGGCCGGGCAGGGTGGCTCACGCCTGTAATCCCAGTACTTTGGGAGGCCGAGGCAGGTGGATCACGAGGTCAGAAGATTGAGACTGTCCTGGCTAACACAGTGAAACCCTATTTCTACTAAAAAAAAAAAAAAAATACAAAAAATTAGCCGGGCATGGTGGCACGTGCCTGTAGTCCCAGCTACTTGGGAGGCTGAGGCAGGAGAATTGCTTGAACCCAGGAGGCGGAGGTTGCAGTGAGCCGAGATCGCGACACTGCACTCCAGCCTGGGAGACAGAGTGAGACTCTGTCTAAAAAAAAAAAAAAAAGTAGATTGGATGGGCGTGGTGGCTCTCGTCTGTAATCCCAGCACTTTGGGTGGCCGAGGCGGGCAGATCACGAGGTCAGGAGTTCGAGAACAGCCTGGCCAATATGGTGAAACCCCGTCTCTACTAAAAATACAAAAATTAGTCAGTTACGGTGGCCGGCGCTTGTAATCCCAGCTACTTGGGAGGCTGAGGCAGGAGAATCGCTTGAAACCGGAAGGCGGAGGTTGCAGTAAGTGGAAATCATGCCACTGCACTCCAGCATGGGCAACAAGAACAAAACTCCATCTCAAAAAAAAAAAAAAAAAAAAAGTAGATCATGGCAAGAGGATGAATGACAATGGAAGGACCCTGCATAACTTTCAATTACGTGATTTTTGCTTTTGTGGCTACAGTTAGAGAATCTAGTATAGGCAGAGGATGCTTTTACGGTATGACGTATGACATGCTCAGGCAGACATTGTAGTATTTATTATTATACGTTAACGTAGAGTTAAGTTGACTTTTCAATGAGGTTTTCAAAATAGTTGAGCCCATTTTCATTTAGCTGGCTGTGACTTTACCATCTACCTTTTAGTGCTTAATAATTGGCAGAGTTTAGAACTTCACTGGTCTCATAAAAGCTCCTTAAGGTGAGTACTTCAAGTTTTATTGCCCCCTTTCACAGAGGAAGAAACTGAGTCTTTGGGAGTTCGAAGAAATGTATTTTCCTCATGATTACTTGGCCTATCAGAACCTGAGACTGGGATCTGATCATCCTGTCTCCCAACATCCATCACAAGTATTGCTGTTGTGGATGTTATAATAATTATTGGGTCTAGGTCAGTGCTGCAAATGCGTGTCACTTCACTGAGATGATACTGAAAATTGTGGTTTCACAGGGTAAAATAGGGGTAAGAATCCCTGCTTATGCTCTTCTCTTAGATATGAGAAGCATGCAAAGCCCTTCAACATCAAGCATGCGTTCTTAATAGGGTGATATAATTTCCAAAGTGGGAAGAATATTGGTTCTTGGGTGACAGAAAATTTCGATTTATACAAAGCACAGGTGTACATACAGTACATAAACAGATATAGAGTATATCTGTGGTATTAAAATTTCAAAAGGGGGCAATTAGGAAAAAATGTCTAAAAAGACTCCTGGAGGTGGGAGGGCAATAAGGAAAATGAAGGTTGAGGGACTGACATAGAGAGCCAGAGGAGCTCTGTCTTTCAGAAACCTTCAGAAAGACCCAATGTAAGTCAGTACTTTATATAACTTAGTTAGCCCCAGCATCCCTTTGAGACATAGTTGCTATGAAGAACATAAGCACGGAAGTGGTGCCGCAGAGTGCCAAAAATAATCAGATATGGATTCGATATTTTCTGTCCTACAGCTACAGATTTCACATTGGGCAAATCATTCCAGGCCTTGTTAAAGGACCAAGGCTAAGGGCTCAGGTCTGAGGAAGGTTGCCTGGTATTCAATCCTAGCTCTGACATCTACCATATGGGGTCCTTGAGGTTGGGCAAAATGTCGGGCCTCCCTGAACCTCACTTTGCTCAACTACAAATGTGGCTCTTTAAAGTACCTACCTCCTAGGGTTCTTGTGAGAATCCAGGGAGTTGATGTCTGACAAGATAGTAAAGCAGTGTCTGGTACTTGGTAGCTACTGTCTAAGGGAGCATTGCCTGGTGCATTGTAACTACTACCCAAGTATTTGTTAAAGTAGATGAACAGTCTAGGGAAGCCATTCTCCCACTGAGCACATTTTATGCCTGCTCTATTCAAGGCACTGATACATGTGTGAGGCACATGCAGACATGTCAGAAGTAGACCCTACCTTCAGGGACTCTACTGTCTTTCAGGTGAAGCAATAAGAGTATGGAATGACCAGGACAGAAAGTAGTGCATGTACAGTTAGAGTCATGAGTGGTAACTAGCACTTTATAAATACAGATGGGGAAGACATCATGTACAGCAGGGATAATGGAGAAATCCTCCACTAAAGAAGAAGGATCTCATTTGGGTCTTAAGGAAGGCATTAGATATTGAGGTACATGGTAATTGCTGGAAATGTGGTGGCAAAATATTAGCAGAGTGGAGAATATGTAAAAAGTCTTGGAGGAGGGAAAGCCTAATGTATGTTTAGGGGAAGGTGATTAATCCACCTTCACTAATGCATAAGGTTTGATGGTGGGAGTAGGATATAAATCCAGGGGTGAAGACAGGAACCAATAATGCTTTCTGTAATGCTTTGATAGTAATTTCTCCTAGATAGAATGCAAGCATTAGGACATCACGGTCTGTGTCTGTCTTGCTCTGTGCTTTATCCCCAGTGCCTAGCACAGTACTTAGCAAAGAGTAGAGTCTCAGTAAGAATATGTTAAAAAAAATGAATAAATTAAAGAAACAAATAGGTTTCAAGAAAAGATTTTTCTAAAAAAAGATTTGGAATCATTGTGTCAATACAGAGAAACTGTTGAAGGAGACAAAGATGTAAGATTAAATGTCATGGAAGTTGGTCAGGTCTTTGGCCATTGATACACATGCATTAAAGAACAGAAGAATGTGAATATCCATTGCGCAGGAACCTGAGTCCAAAATGAGTTTCTTAACCAAAATCCACAAGTCAGAAGTAAAGGAAAGTTGGAGGAGACAAATGTGGACAATGTATTACTCCACTTTCTATTGCTAGAACTGAATACCACAGACTGGGTAACTTATAAAGAATACAGGTTTGTTTAGCTCATAATCCTAGAGACTGGAAAGTCCAAGATCAAGGGGCCAGTGCCTGGTGAGGGCTCTCTTGCCACATCATAACATGATGGAGGACATCACATGGTGAGAAGGCAACAGTGTGCCAGCTCAGGTCTCTCTTCCTCTTCTTATAAAACCACCAACCCCACCTTTGGCTGCAGGGTGAGGGGGTGGGGCTCAACCTGATGACCTTATCTAGCCCTAATTTGGAGGTTCCACCTCCAAATGCCATCAGCATATGAATTTGAAGACTTAGTTTCCAGCACATAAAATTCAGGGGGCACATTCAAGCCATAGCAGGCAGGCAGCTGTCTCTGAGATAATTGAGCTGGTGAAGGCCTTTTTTTCTCTGCAGCACATAGGGGAAGGGTTGGTGGGGGGACAGTACAGGCCTCAAAGACATTGGTGGGCATGGGACTCCTTTTTCTGCGTGGAGGCAGCAGGAATTGAAATCCAGGAATCTGGAAGTCCTCAATAAAGCTTGGGGCCAGGCCAGAGGGCCTTCTTAGAGAGTGATGTGCATGGGCCTAGTGGTGACCCCAGCAAAGTCCACCACCATCAGGCCACCAGACACATGCTGGCCTGAAGACATGGAGCAACACGCTGGGTGTTCAGTAGTGTTTGGATTCTGAAGATGAAAGAGCATTCTGCCTTTGAGTACATTGCTGTCCCTGTTGTTTCTTGACCTGGTAACAAGAAGGTTCCTAATGTATCATCATATCTGAAGTTGGAGTTATAAACACGTTGCATACCAGAATTTTATGTAGCCTGCTGGGAACTTGAAATGACCACATGGACAGGTGCTCTGGAGGCAGAAACAGACCAGATTTGTGTCCCATTTCTTCCACCTCCTAGTTCTTACCTCGGGGACCTTGGGCCAGGCCCCGAGTCATTCTTGCCTCAGTTTCTTCATGTATAAAATGGCATCTATCTCATAGGCTTCTTGGGAGGATTAAATGAAGTAATGTTTGGAGCATGTTTGGCACCTAGTGATTAAGATCTGACCCCAATTCACAAACCTCCAAGAAAGCTGGCCTCCAGGACAAAAAGGACAGGTCCACTATGCCTTATCTGAAATCCCATGAATAGCGCAAAAGCACCATTTATAAAAGGGAAACTATAAACTATACCTCATCAAAATCAGGACATGCAAAAAAGGTGAAAAGACTATGAGAAAATATTCACAAACCATATATCTGACAAAGGACTAGGACCTAAAATATTAAAAAAGAAAACTTGCAAAACTCAACAAACAAATAATTTAATTAGAAATAGAACATAACACGTGAATAGTCATTTAACTGAAAAGGATATACAGGTGGCAGATAAGCACATAAAAAGATGTTCCAGGCCAGTCATGGTGGCTCATGCCTATAATCCCAGCACTTTGTGAGGCTGACACAAGAGGATTGCTTGAGCCTAGGACTTCGAGACCAGCCTGGGCAATATAGTGATACCCTGTATCTTAAAAAAAAAAAAAAAAAAAGGTAAAAAAAAATTTTTATATGGTGTTCCACATCAATACCTCAACACAAGGAAAATGCAAATTAAAACCACAATGGGATGTCACTATACAGCTATCAAAGAGAATGGTTGAAATGAAAAGTAGTGATAATAACAAATGCTGCTGAGGGTATGGAGAAACAGAATCACTCATACATTGCTGTGGGAATGTGAAATGGTAAAGTCATTCTGGAAAATCATTTCTTTAAAAAGTGAACATGCAACTGCTGTATGACTGACAATTGCACTACTGAGCATTTGTCCCAGAAAATGAAGATTTGTGCTCATGCAAAAATGTGTACATGAATATTCATAGCACACTTATTTGTATTAGAAAGACACAACATGGCTGGGTGCAACGGCTCACGCCTGTAATCCCAGCACTTTGGGAGGTCCAGGCAGGCAGATCACCTGAGATCAAGAGGTCAAGACAAGCCTGGCCAACATGGGGAAACACCGTCTCTACTAAAAATACAAAAATTAGCTGGGTGTGGTGGCACATGCCTGTAATCCCAGCTACTTGGGAGGCTGAGGCAGGAGAATCACTTGAACCTGGGAGGTGGAGGTTGCAGTGAGCCGAGATTGCGCCACTGCATTCCAGCCTGGGCGGCAGAGTGAGACTCTGTCTCAAAAAAAAAAAAAAGAAGGGAAAACAAAACTTGGAAATAGTCCATATGTCTTATAGTAGGTGAATAGTTAGAGAAAAATACTGTGGTATATCCACCACCACAGCATATGACCTAGCCATGAAAAATTAGTGAACTGTTAGTACACACAACAGTCTAGATGGCTCTTCAGGGAATTATGATGAATAAAAAGAGCCAATCCATAAGGTTACAGACAGTAGGATTCCCTTTATATAATATTCTTTTTTATTATTTATTTCTTTATTTATTTTAAACTTTTATTTTAGGTTCAGGGGTACATGTGGAGGTTTGTTATACAGGCAAACTCATATCGCAGGGGTTTGTTGTACAGATTATTTCGTCACCCAGGCACTAAGCCTATTACCCTACATAATATTCTTTTTTTTTTTTTTTGAGACGGAGTCTCACTGTGTCGCCCAGGCTGGAGTACAGTGGCGCAATCTCGGCTCACTGCAAGCTCCGCCTCCCAGGTTCACGCCATTCTCCTGCCTCAGCCTCCCGAGTAGCTGGGACTACGGGTGCCTGCCACCACCACGCCCAGCTGATTTTTTGTATTTTTAGTAGAGATGGGGTTTCACCGTGTTAGCCAGGATGGTCTCGATCTCCTGACCTCATGATCCACCCTCCTCGGCTTCCCAAAGTGCTGGGATTACAGGCGTGAGCCACCGCACCCGGCCCTATAATATTCTTGTAATGACAAAATTAAAGAACTGGCAAGCAGATTAGTGATTACTAGGGATTAGGGATGGGTGCTGGGGTCTGGGAGGGAGGTACATGTGATTATAAAAGGATAAATAAACGATCCTTGTGGTAATAAAAATTGTTCAGTATGTTGACTGTGCTGTTAGATACGTGAACCTACATATATGATAAAATTCCATGGAACAAAATACACACACACACAAATGGGCACAAGCAAAACCAGGGAAATGTGAATAACATCGGTGGATTGTACAAATGTCATTGTCTTGGTTGGATCTTGTAGTATAGTTTTCTAAGATGTTACCCTTTGGGGAGACTGGATCTAGGGTACATGGGATCTCTCTGTATTATCTCTTACATCTACAATTACCTCAACTAAGATTTCAATAAACATATAGACAGTGACAGATAAAGTGCCAGTAATTGTAAAACTAAATCAGAAATAAAATAAAGCAATGACAGAGAACCTGTCTCAGAGAAGCAAGAGGTGCAACTCCCAGAGCAATTTCTACGCAGAGCGCTGTGTCATGAAGCCTGATCCAAGGTCCTGTCTGGACTCGATGGGACAGAGAACCTCTTCAGTGATGTCTGCCCTCATGAAGGTGGAAGTGTCCTCAGAACTAGTGCTGCATATTCACCACCCATTCTACGTGGAGTGCCTGTCTCATAATGACAGTGTGGCACTGTGACATCTGGGGTAGAGGGAGTTTTGAGGCAGCAGGGCCTGTTTAGGGCTCCACAAATTCCACCACTGTAGGCCACTCCCTACAAGTCCAGGTGGGTTCCATGATTACATTGGGTTCTACACTAGCCAGATCCCTAAGGGGCTGAGACCACGGCTAATGTACCAGAAGCTGATATTCACTGAACCTAGGCCCTGTGCTCTACATGAATCAATTTACTAAGTACTTTGCATGAATCAATTTACTTAATCCTTGCCACAGTCCTATTGCATACTTTTGAAAACCAGGCTTTCCTGTTCCCACATGTTCCAACCCTGGTGTATTAGGTGTTCATTCTGCCACTGGGTCATTGGCTGATACTGACTTCTTCGTAGAGCAGCTGAGATGTCCTCGAGAGTGACTCTCATCAGCCACTCCTCACTCACCTCCTGCCTCCTGTGCCCCAGGATTGCTGGCTAATTAGGAAGTGGCCAAGTGGGACCGTGCAGGGCTCCTGGACTCTCCACAGCCACCGCATCCTGTGGTCAGACAGCAGGGCTCCAGGGCAGGGGTCTTGGGTAACAATAGCTGACCTACATGGAGCATTGCCTGGGTGCCAGACCCTGTGCTCAGAGTGTCACCCTTATCCTCTGACTTCATCCCTACCAGTGTCCTGTGAAATTGGTAGGATTTCCATCCCTTTTTTGTGATAAGGAGATCAAGGGTTACAGAGGTGAAGTTGCCCGAGTGCACAAAGCTGATCAGTGGAGAGCAGTAATTTGCACCCAGGCTTGGCTGACCCCAGAGCCCACGATCAAGTTCAGGGCCCTGCCCAGGGCTCAATAAATATGTAGTGGCTGAATGAAAGGCCACTGGATAAATCTCATCCTGGGGCAGTACTAGTAGTCCTCAGGGTATGTCTCCTGAAATAAGGTAGCAAACCTGTCAACTGGGGTAACAGGTGTGATCTGAGCTTGTGCTAAAAGATCCATCTCCTTATAGAGGCATCAAGGAGACTTGTTCATTTGTTGAGTACCTGCTATACATCCAGTTCTGGGCTACACTTCAAGGATGAATGAGATGGAGTCCCCTGTTTTAGAAAACAGTCAATGTTGCTGTGGAGACCAATGTCAGTTGTGAATTTCATAGTGTTTACCTGCTGTTTCTATCTTGTGAGGCCCCGTCCACCTTGTCACCTTGCTTCAGATCACCACTTGGGCTGTGACTGCTACGCATTTCTGTGATGGGTTTTACTTAGGGGTTTTAGACTGTTTTGTGATCGGGCTTGGCTGGGCCTGGTACTCCTGATATGGTGGTTTAACCTTCATTTCAGCATGTATGTGTGTCATGGGGTGGTGAGAAGGTACATTATTGCAAGAATTTAAGCTTCCTTGCTTTTTCGAGTATCTTTCCCATATACTCTCCTAATTGGTATTTTGTTGGGCTAGTGGTTCTCAAAGTGTATACCCTGGACCAGCAACATTACCTAGGAGTTTTTTGAATGCAAAAGATCAGGCCCCAACCCAGACCTACTGAATCAGAATCCCTAGAGTTGGGCCCAGCAATCTGTGTTTTGACAAGCTCTCCAGGTGATCATGATGCAAGCTCAGGTTTAAGAACCATTGATAAATATAATGGGCCTGGGGTGTGGCTGGTACTTCATAAATGGTCAAGATGGTTACTTGGAATGATTCTGATACTTTGTAGAGCTGACTGGTCAAGAACTTGTTGTTCCTGAAGGAGGCAACATGGACCTGGTGCTCACCTTGGTTTCCCAAGGACCTTCCAGTATTTAGCCCTGAAAGTCCCACATCCTGGCAACTTCCTAAAGTCACAGACATTTAGTTACCTTACCGATAAAGGACAGTGTAGTACCACCCATTGTTGCCAGGGTGCCATTATGTACCTTGAATTTACAGAGGGGCAAACTGTGACAGAGAGAAGTCACACAGTTATGAAGGATGTGTTGGTGCCAGGATTCAAATCCAGATCTCTCTCACTCCAGAGTTTATGCTTTTAACAAATTTCTCAATGTGGAATTGCTATGTCAGAGCATGCATGTGAAAATTTCTAATACTTTTGCTGAATTCTTATTCAAAAGGCACATCACATTGTCTCTTGTCCGAGAGCCACAGCAACACACATATTTTTATGCACTATTGTATCTATATTAATGCAGCATATATATGTATGTATATATGACAATGCATATAAAAAGATGGTTTTTTCCATATATTTACCAAATGGGGATTTATGAACCTGTTTAACCTTTGCCAATCTGATAAGTAGGCCTCATTTTATTTTCTGGTGCACATTTTTGACTTCACTAGTGTGATCAGTTGGACAGCAAAGCTGAGTGTAATGGGACACAAGAAATTGAATAGGGCATACCTTGTTTTGGCTTAATGTGAACTTAATTGAAATAAAGTCCTGATGCACTTCAGAGGCTCCTGGGCATACCATTAAAGATACATATGTGAAAATCTATGAGGATGAACATCCCATCTCATAGGTCCCAAGTGGATGCCAGGATTGAAGAGACCATTTTGTAAAGAAGCTTGCTGGTCTTTTCTAACTCTCTAAAGACATCTTCCTCCTTCAAGTTGCAGTTACATGCTTGGGGCTTGGCTGAGAAACTCATTAGGTTACCTGGGGGAACAACATGTCAGAGGTTTAGGACACATACTCTCTCTATTCTTCAAGGGAATTTGTCTCTTTCTTCCAACCTCCTCAAATTGGTGGCAGAGTAGAGGGACATTTGATCTGTCAAAGGAATTGGAGAGGGCACAGGAATTCAAAAGCATGAGGTTGGAGGAGATATATACATATTGTAAATGTGGAGAATCCACTAGCAAGTGAAAATGGGAGCCGTATTCCTGTACAAAGCCTACAAAAAGTTTGTGACTGAGGTGTTGAAAATACGGAAGTTCTGACTCTCAATTCTTGTTTGCCTTTGAGGTCTCAACTCACCTGGACTGTTTTACCCCAAGGGTTCAGGGATAGCCCCCATCTATTTGGCCAGTAATTAGCCCGAGACTTGAGCCAGTTCTCATACCTGGACATTCTTGTCCTTCGGTATGTGGATGATTTACTTTTAGCCACCCGTTCAGAAACCTTGTGCCATCAAGCCACCCAAGCGCTTTTTAATTTCCTCGCCACCTGTGGCTACAGGTTTCCAAACCAAAGGCTCAGCTTTGCTCACAGCAGGTTAAATACTTAGGGCTAAAATTATCCAAAGGCACCAGGGCCCTCAGTGAGGAATGTATCCAGCCCATACTGGCATATCCTCATCCCCAAACCCTAAAGCAACTAAGAGGGTTCCTTGGCGTAACAGGCTTCTGCCGAATATGGATTCCCAGGTATGGCAAAATAGCCAGGCCATTATATACACTAATTAAGGAGACTCAGAAAGTCAATGCCCATTTGGTAAAATGGACACCTGAAGCAAAAGTGGCTTTCCAGGCCCTAAAGAAGGCCCTAACCCAAGCCCCAGTGTTAAGCTTGCCAACAGGGCAAGACTTTTCTTTAAATGTCACAGAAAAAACTGGAATAGCTCTAGGAGTCCTTACACAGGTCCGAGGGACGAGCTTGCAACCCATGGCATACCTCAGTAAGGAAATTGATGTAGTGGCAAAGGGTTGGCCTCATTGTTTACGGGTAGTGGCAGCAGTAGCAGTCTTAGTATCTAAAACAGTTAAAATAACACAGGGAGGAGATCTTACTGTGTGGACATCTCATGATGTGAACGGCATACTCACTGCTAAAGGAGACTTGTGGCTGTCAGACAACCGTTTACTTAAATATCAGGTTCTATTACTTGAAGGGCCAGTGCTACGACTGCACACTTGTGCAACTCTTAACCCAGCCACATTTCTTCCAGACAATGAAGAAAAAATAGAACATAACTGTCAAGTGATTGCCCAAACCTACGCCGCTCGAGGGGACCTTCTAGAGGTTCCATTGACTTATCCCGACCTCAACTTGTTTACTGATGGAAGTTCCTTTGTAGAAAAAGGACTTCGAAAAGCAGGGTATGCAGTGGTCAGTAATAATGGAATACTTAAAAGTAATCCCCTCACTCCAGAAACTAGTGCTCAGCTGACAGAACTAATAGCCCTCACTCGGGCACTAGAATTAGGAAAAAAAAAAAAAGGATAAATATATATACAGACTCTAACTATGCTTACCTAGTCCTCCATGCCAATGCAGCAATACGGAGAGAAAGAGAATTCCTACCTTCTGAGGAAACACCTATCAAACGTCAGGAAGCCATTAGGAGATTATTATTGGCTGTACAAAAACCTAAAGACCTTACACTACCAGAGTCATCAGAAAAAAAAAAAAAAAAGGGAAATAGAAGGAAACCGCCAAGTGGATATTGAAGCCAAAAGAGCCGCAAGGCAGGACCCTCCATTAAAAATGCTTATAGAAGGACCCCTAATATGGGATAATCCCCTCCGGGAAAACAAGCTCCAGTACTCAAAAGAAAAAATAGAATGGGGAACCTCACGAGTACATAGTTTCCTCCCCTCAGGATGGCTAGCCACCAAAGAAGGAAAAATGCTTTCGCCAGCAGCTAACCAATGGAAATTACTTAAAACCCTTCACCAAACCTTTCACTTAGGCACTGATAGCAACCATCAGATGGCCAAATCATTATTTACTGGACCCGGCCTTTTCAAAACTATCAAGCAGATAGTCACGACTTCTGAAGTGTGCCAAAAAAAAAAAAAACCCCTGCACTTCAGGCCATGCATTTCAATCCCTGTACCTGAACAATCGAACAACTTCAGCACAGAAATAAACACCACTTCGGTTTTAGTAGGACCTCTTGTTTCCAATCTGGAAATAACCCATACCTCAAACCTCACCTGTGTAAAATTTAGCAATACTGTAGACACAACCAACTCCCAATGCATCAGGTGGGTAACTCCTCTCACACAAATAGTCTGCCTACCCTCAGAAATATTTTTTGTCTGTGGTACCTCAGCCTATTGTTGTTTAAATGGCTCTTCAGAATCTGTGTGCTTCCTCTCATTCTTAGTGTCCCCTATGACCATTTACACTCAACAAGATTTATACAATTATGTCGTACCTAAGCCCCACAAGAAAAGAGTACCCACTTTTCCTTTTGTTATCGGAGCAGGAGTGCTAGGTGGACTAGGTACTGGCATTGGCGGTATCACAACCTCTACTCTGTTCTACAAACTATCTCAAAAACTAAATGGTGACATGGAACGGGTCGCCGACTCCCTGGTCACCTTGCAAGATCAACTTAACTCCCTAGCAGCAGTAGTCCTTCAAAATTGAAGAGCTTTAGACTTGCTAACCACCAAAAGAGGGGGAACCTGTTTATTTTTAGGGGAAAAATGCTGTTATTATGTTAATCAATCTGGAATCATCACCGAAAAAGTTTAAAAAATTCGAGATTGAATATAACATAGAGCAGAGGAGCTTCAAAACACTGGACTTTGGGGCCTCCTCAGCCAATGGATGCCCTGGATGCTTCCTCTTAGGACTTCTAGCAGCTATAATATTGTTAATGCTCTTTGGACCCTGTATCTTTAAGCTCCTTGTTAAGCTTGTCTCTTCCAGGATCAAAGCCATAAAGCTACAAATCGTTCTTCAAATGGAGCCCCAGATGCAGTCCATGACTAAAATCTACCGCAGACCCCTGGACCGGCCTGCCAGCCCATGCTCCAACATTGACATCGAAGGCACCCCTCCTGAGGAAATCTCAACTGCACGACCTCTACTACACCCCAGTTCAGCAGGAAGCCGTTAGAGCGGTCGTTGGCCAACCTCCCCAACAGCACTTGAGTTTTCCTGTTGAGGGGGTACTGAGGGACAGGACTAGCTGGATTTCTTAGGCTAAAAATCCCTAAGCCTAGCTGGGAAGGTGACCACATCCACTTTTAAACACAGGGCTTGCAACTTAGCTCACACCCGACTAATCAGGTAGTAAAGAGAGCTCTCTAAAATGCTAATTAGGCAAAAACAGCAGGTAAAGAAATAGCCAATCATCTGTTGTCTGAGAGCACAGCGGGAGGGACAATGACTGGGATATAAACCCAGGCATTTGAGCCGGCAATGGCTACCCTCTTTGGGGTCCCCTCCCTTTGTATGGGAGCTCTGTTTTCACTCTATTAAATCTTGCAACTGCAAAAAAAAAAAAAAAAAAAAAAGAAAATATGGAACTTGAAGGAATAATGAAAAGTAAAATTAATGTATATATAGCTTAGACTCTGAAAGGAAGAAGGAGGCCTCAAGAACGGCCTAAAAACTGGAGGAGGCACTGTCGCAGATGGCTAAAGTTTAGAAGAAAGGAAAGTTCTACATACCATGTTCCAAGAAAGAGGTAGTCTACATGCGTTGTGGAGTCCCTGTGTCCCTAATGTGCTAGCTGTCTGATGTGATTGCCTGCTTGGAAGATTTCTCCCAAGTGACTTACATTCACAGCAGGTAGACTGGACAACTAACATGGATTGATACCTTGGTGAAGAGAAAACCAAAAAAAAATTTCCTTTTTAGAAAATTTCCAGCTCTATCAAGTTGTAATTCAGATACAATAAGATAATAAGATCCACCCATTTTATTTTTATTTTTTAGATGATTTAGATTTTATTTTATTTTTATTTATTTTTCTTCAATTTTTATTTTAAGTTTGGGGGTACATGTGCAGGATGTGCAGGTTTGTTACACAGGTAAACGTGTGCCACGCTGGTTTGATGTACAGGTCATCTCATCACCTAGGCATAAGCCCAGCATCCATTAGCTATTCTTCCTGATGTTCTCCTTTTCCCAACACCCTGGCTCCGACAGGCCCCAGTGTGTGTTGTTCCCCACAATGTGTCCATGAATCCACCAGTTTTAAATGTACAGTTGGATGAATTTTAGTAATTTTATATGGTTGTGTAATCACCACCACGATTAAGTCATGGTGCAGTTTCGTATATCTAAAAAGTTTCCTTGTGCCCATTTATACCCTTCCGAGACCCTATTAATTTGCTTTCTGTCACTGCAGTCTTTTGTATTTGACTTCTTCTACTTAGCATAATATTTCTGAGATTTATCCATCTTGTTGGGTCTATCAGGATTTGTTCCTTTTAATTGCACAGTTTGTTTATCCATTCATCAGTTGATGGACATTTGAATTGTTTCCAGTTTGGGGCTACTATGAATCATGCTGCTATGAACTTTTGAGTGTGGGTATTTCTGGATATATATTTTCACTTCTTTTGTGTAGATACCTAGAAGTGGAATTTCTGGGTTGTATGTTAACTGTATGTTTAATTTCATAACATATATAACCTCCTCCCATACTGTTTTCCAAGTGGTTATACCCACTTTGGATTCTCACCAGCAATTTCTATGAGAGATCTATTGATCCACATCCTTTCCATCACTTGGTATTGTCAGTCTTTTTAATATTAGCCATTTGAACGGGTGTGTAGTGATGTATCATTGTGGTTCTAATTCACATTTTTTCATATGGCTAATGTTGGTGAGTATCTTTTCATGTACTTATTGGCCATTCATACACTTACTTTTGTGAAATGTCTGTTCAAACATTTTGCCTATTTTTAATTGGCTTATTGTCTTTTTCTTACTGAGTGATAGGAAATGTTTATAGATTATATATTAGATGTATGTATTGCAAATATTTTCTCCCTGTATCTTATGAAAAATAGAAGTTTTGAATTTTATGAAGTCCAATTTATTAAATGTTTTCCTTTTATGGTTTATGCTTTTTGTATCCTAAGAAATCTCAGCCTACCACAAGGTCCCAAATTTTTCTCTTATGTCTTCTAGAAACTTGATAGTTTTAGTTTGTACATTTGGGTCTATCTATGAAATATTTTGAGTTAATTTTTGTGCCTGGTGTGAGATAAGGGTAGAGGTTTATATTCTTTCCCAAATGGATATCCAGTTGTTCCAGCATTATTTGTTCAAAAAACAGGCCGGCGCAGTGGCTCACGCCTGTAATCCCAGCACTTTGGGAGGCTGAGGCGGGTGGATCATGAGGTCTGGAGTTTGAGACCATCCTGGCCAACATGATGAAACCCCGTCTCTACTAAAAATACAAAAAATGAGCAGGGCATGGTGGAACGTGCCTGTAGTCCCAGCTATTCAGGAGGCTGAGGCAGGAGAACTGCTTGAACCCAGGAGGCGGAGGTTGCAGTGAGCCCAGATTGTGCCACTGCACTCCAGCCTGGTGACAGAGCGAGACTCCGAGACTCCGTCTCAAACAAAACAAAAACAAACAAACAAACAGTCCTGGTTTGTTTGTTTGCTTTTCTTCTGTTTTCTCTCTGTACTTGTATTTTACTGAGCTAAGGGTCCATTGTCTGTATCTGGTAACAATCATGTGGATCTAAATCGTAAGTGGAAATACTACTGTTGCTTCAGAAATGGAGCCTGGATTGTAAGGAATATTAGTAATTTGGCTATGGCCTTTGGTAATGTTTTGTGGATGTGTAAACTAAGGATGCCACAAGAAGAACCAATACACATGTTAATCCATTTATCCTCACCTATCTTTGAAGACCTCCAAAAATATTAACTGTAATTTAGCTCAGAAACTATCAAACCTAGCCTCGTCTGAATCACTTAAATTGTCTTAAACTGTGCCTTAAATTGTCCTTTATTTTTATTGTAGAGATAATGACTACATATGGTTTCTAAGAAATTGAACAGTATAGAAGAGAAAGTTTCCTGTTTATTTACTAGTTTCCAGTCAAGAGCTAACTGTTTAAAATTAATTTGAATTTTGAGTTTTTCTGATGATTAACATCATTACTTTAAAAATGTGTTTATACTTCTAGCTCTTGCTTTATCATTTTTAGACAGTATTTGTTGACTACTAAGAAAAATGAAGGATTTAACATATGCTACCTCTTTAACCTATTTCTGACTTCCCAAATTTTATTATATTATTATAATTTTCAGAACATCTTAGTGGTTGCCTTTACAACTTTAAGTAATATACTTAAATCTCTATTTCTGGATCCATTAATTACATACAACGTTTATTGGCGCTCATTTCAGAGATGCTTGCCTACACTCTTTCTCCCTCCACTGCTTCCAACTTCTGCCAGGTATAATATTTCTTGTACGTTATTAAGCTCATAGTAACTACTGCCTGTGTTCAAATCTCTGTTCCAACACTTGTTATCTATGTAATCTTGGGTAAATTACTGAACATCTCTGTGCCATCACTTTCCTCAATTGTCAAATGGAGATGATAACATCTTCATAGGGTTGCTGTAAGACAAAATTTCACTGAAATCGAAATAAATATTTCAAAGCACTTAAAATTATATTTGGCATATAGTAAGTGGTTTTTAAGTGTTAAATATAAAAATAAAATGACAAAATTAAAAATAAAAAAATTCTGTTTTACAACTTTAATGAAATCTTCAGACTGCTGTATCTCTAGCTTGATTCAAAAAATCAAACCAATGGGCAAAAGAGATAAACATTTGACCAAGGAGGATATACAGATGGCAAATAGGCACATGGAAATATGTTCAACGTCATTAAATGTTAGGGAGACTTAAATTAAAAACACAGTGAGATCACTATGTATCTATCAGAAGGGCTAAAATTGGTACAATAACACATGCTTTGGAAGATGTGGTGAAACGATCACTCATACAGTGCTGGTAGAAATGTAAAATGATACAGCCACTTTAGAAGAAAGTTTCTTTTGGAGGAAAGTGGGTATAGATATAAGAAGGAAACATAAGGGATTCTTGTGGTGGTGGAATTGTTCTGTATTTTGACTGTACCTTGACTGTACCAATGTCAATATCTTGGTTGTGATATTGTGTTATAATTTTACAAAGTGTCCTCAGTGAGGGAAATGAGGGTAAAGGGTACACTGGATCCTCTGGCTCTCTCTGTATTGTTTCTTACAACTACATGTGAATCTAAGATTACCTTAAAATGAAAAGTTTACAGCTAGGCACGGTGGCACATGCCTATAATCCTAGAACTTTGGGAGGCTGAGGCAGACGGGCTGCTTGAGCCCGGGAGTTTGAGACCAGCCTGGCCAACATGGCAAAACCCTATCTCTACGAAAAAAATACATAAAATTATCTGGGCACGGTGGCACGTGCCTGTAGTCCCGGCTACAGAGAGGGTGCTGAGGTGGGGGAATGACCTGAGCCTGGGAAGTTGAGGCTGCAGTGAGCCATGATTGCACCACTGCACTGCAGCCTGGGTAATGGGAGTGAGACCCTGTCTCAAAAAAAAAAAAATTAAAAGCTTAATTCAAAAAGTTGAACCAATAAACAGCATTTCCAATAGTAAATTCCATGTAAATAATATTCACAGCAAGACCAAGGTGTGTGATTGGACCCAGAGAGAAAAAAATGTAATCATATGGCACCAAAGAAGTGCTGCTTGAAGGAGAATGTTTCAAGTGTCAAAATCAAATGGATTATCTTTTCTTACACTCCTTCAATGGCTCAGGATGATGCCACGTGTTAGTATGCTTCTTATTAGAACCAAGATCATAATACAGCTTTTTGTTTTCTTTAGAGTTCTTAATTGTATTTGTTTTATTGACAACCAAAACCACATATAAATAACTTCTGGTTTCTTATATGGGTTGATTATGGAATTTGTGTCCATCTTAAGAGTATTTTTCACTGACCTCCCTGACTTCCTGTTCTAATTATGACCTATTGCTTTCTTGGTCAGCTTAGTAGTTGTAGTCTTGAAATTTCTTTTATGCACACCTCTGTGATGCTTTAAAATACAGATTCCTAGGCCTCACCCCAGACCTATTCAGTTGGCTGGGGTATGGGTGTTTTTGAAAAGCTTCCTCAAGTGATTTTGCTGATTAGTCACATTTGGGACCCCATTTAGCTAATCCTCAGAGTCCGATAGCTGCTATTATTATTAATAATAATAGTAATAATATATATTGTTTATTGAGGATTTACTGTGTAACAGGCATTATTTTAGGTGTGAGTTCATGGTCTCATTTACTCTTTACTACAAACCTATGAAGTAGGGACTATTATTATCGTCATTTTAGAGAAAACTGAGTATCAGAGAAATTAAATCACACCACTTTCAAGCCAGAATTAGAACTCAGTTTTGTCTGACAATATAATCTTCAATTTTAACCAACAAACTATGTTAATTTTCAAGTAGGTTGGTGTGGTGACGCTTGCCTGTAATCTCAGTTACTCAGGAGGCTGAGGCAGAAAGGATGGCTTGAGCAGAGGAGTTCTGGGTTGTAGTGCCCTATGACGATAGGGTGCCTGCACTAGGTTCAGCATCAATATGATGACCTCCTGAGAGCAAGGGACTACCAGGTTGCCCAAGGAGGGGTGATCTAGCCCAGGAATGGAGCAGGTCAAAACTCCTGTGCTTATCAGTAGTGGGATGGTATGTGTGTGAATAGCCACTGAACTCCAGCCTGGGCAACATAGTTAGACCCCGTCTCTGAAAATTAAAATTATAAGATAAAATAAAATAAAAACTCAGTAGCTCCATGGAAAACATCTAGAAGTCAAAGAGCTTAGTACTGGAGCACAAGTAAAAGGAGAGTATGTATTGTCAACAAATTTTACGCTAAAACCTGACATCTTTTAATTAGTTAATTAAGTAATGTCATTTTTGTAAGATACCAGAGATATGAAAAACGGGCCATGGATTAAGTGGAAAGCCTTGGGGATTTCTTTTGAATTCTGAATATTTTGGATGTCATAGAAACAATTTATAAATAAATTCTTGTTGAACTAGAGTCTTAATATTTACAAATAACATATGCTCTTACTGTTCTGATACGGACTGATCCCCAGGATCCATCAGGTTAAAAAGAAATAGCATATGCTACCATTTATATTAAAAAGAAGAGGGATGCATATTTGCATTTGGTGATGAAGACATAAGAATCCCTGAAAAGATACACAAGAAGAAAACAAAACAAAACAAAACAAAAACCCATGCCCTAGTAATGGGCACAAAAATAATGTTTGAAATCTAAATCTAAATTGTTAATAAAATGTGCAAAACTACTACACACACATATAATGGAATAGTGAATTTTGTGTTACATTAGATCACTGTATGCTTTCATACTGTATTGGTTGTTTTTCTTGTGTAATTTAAAAACCAAACCAACTCTGCTAATTAAGCTCTCCCTGGCCAAGAGCTCACTTGGATCTCTGACAGTTCCTAGTTAAAGCCTAGTTTGTGGTTTTTGACAACAAACCAAGACCCTGTTGTTTGCTTCAAGAAAGCTGGCTGGTTTTAGTTTCTGGCATTATTCTGGGGGGTACTCTTATCCCAACGTCACTAATTGTCTTGACCATGACTTATAATTGTGCCAGATTTTTCTAGGTTGCTTTCTGTTTGAGTCAGGTAGTAAGAGTACTGATGAAATTATTGTTAATTTGGTTTTGATTTATGACAGATTATCTTGGAAACAGGAATAGGTGGTATACAGAGATGACTATATAAGGACAAAATCAACTAAATCAAATTATTTGAACTAATATATGTGTTTTTGGCATATATTTTAATTCTTCCACTCATTGCTTCTTAATTAGTCCAGAACTCCAAAGATGAAAACACCATAGGCAAGTGACATTTAATAAGATGAAATGTTAAAGATGTACTACTTCTGATAATGGTATTCAATGTCAATAGTGTTTAGTAATTTTTTTTTTTTACAATTTTATTTATTTATTTTGGCATGTTTAGGAATAGGAAAAGAGGCTGAGTCAGAGACCTTCAGTACTTTTATTATTAAATCTACCTCATCTCCCTTTTTGTATCTCCCTACCAGAAAAGAAATGGCCTAAGAATTTCCACCTGCTTAGTATGATATTTTAAGACATCTCATAACACTTTGATTTCACTAACATATTACCCAAAGCAACTAATTTCCATCACCTTTACCCTCTTATGAATCCCCAAACTAAGCTTAAAAGGAAATGACAAGCCGTGTAAAAAAAAAATAAATTAGAACTATTTCTTCCTTCCCCTATATGCTCTACTGGTGTCACTTAACTAAAACTCCTCAGTCTGCGACCTTGAGAAACCTAGAGGCTAAATAGGAGGAGTAGAGTATTGAAGGTCATCCTCTCGACCACCATCCAAAAAGAAGAGCATATATTCATCCTAACAGGTATGTGTTTTCATAATTATGGCAGATGGTGATTGAAGCAAAGGCAATTCAAAAACGGGGGCACGTGAAAGCAATAATTTTGAATGTTTGACATTTGTTTTGAAACTACCTTACTACCCCGTACCCTTTACCATCTGTCTGTTATCCCTCCCAACACCCACCTCTGTCTTCCCACAGGGCTCCATTGTGTGCAGTTCCTGTTTCTCAGGGGCGGAGCTGTGGGAGGCAGCCATGGGTGCCATAATAGGCACCTGCGGCCAGCACAATGGGCTGTGGGTGCTTGTGGGAGAGACAGATTGATGTATTGTGCATGGGGGAGGAGGGCTGTCACTTGAATCCATGTGAACCCAGGCTTTAGGGGCAAGGGAGATTGACAGCTTTTGTAGGTTGCATTTCTTTTTCAAAGCTTGGCTTTAATAGACAGTAAGTTTGGGGCCCCAGGCTTTCACTCCCATAATTCTAACAGGGCAATCACGAGCATTCAGCATTTCTTTTTACCCCCCTTGTTACGCATTAAATGATTTCAGTAAAGGAATGTGCAGCATTAATTAGAATTTGTTAGCAGATACCAAGGGGAAAAGTTTCTTCACAACAACTATAGGAGGTGTCATTTGTACAAAGACTTTTTTGTTTTCTTTCCCCATTACATTATCACTGCAATATGTAAGGTAGTGATTCTTTTCATTTAAATTAAGTGGAAAGCTACTAAATCTTGTTTTATTCTCCAAAAAGAATAAGGTCCTTAACACTTATCTTTTAACTTCTTTCATTTCCTAAGGTTGGTGTTTACTTTTGCTTTCAGTCTGACCCATTTACTGGTCTGTGTGGTTGTGTATCCAGTTTTGTGTACCATTTAGCTCTTACAATTACAAGCATCCCACTACTGATAGATAAGGATTGTTTCCAGGTGAAAATAGCTAGCAATAATACTGGAAATCATTGATACTGGAGCCCATTTTGGTGATGGTATACTGAGAAACGCTAAAAATTAGACTGCTATAGATTTGTGTCCTAACTTTTTTTCTAACACTATTTTTCCCTACTTGATATTTAACCTTAGCCATGACACCAAACTTATGGAAGAATGAGGCAGTGGCAAAGGAATATTTTTTTCCCGCAGAAAACTTATTCCTAAACCATGTCAGTTTTTTTTTAAACATCAAAAGTTCTCCCTCACACACATACACAGATAGCATCATTTCCTTAGAGCAAGTAAAAAAATGGTCTTTTTGTTTAGTATCTGTTTCCTATTATTTTAAAAATAATCCGGACATTTTAGAATTATATAGGAAGAAAACTAATGTCAGATAGGATATCTTATAAACACACTCTTTGTCATCCTGAGAACTAATAAAACATTACTAAAATTTCTGGTGTGATTATTTTCTAACACCTCTCATATAAAATCATTTTCTCAGTAGAAGGAGTTGGAGGCTAATTGAATTAGAATTTCCCCCACTCAATTGTTTTATTTAAATGTGTTAAGGACAACAGTGAAAAATATTGTCTACCATTATTTCTCAGAAAGAACATATTCTCACACAGTTGTCTGGCTCTGTCTATAATAATAATTTGGCTCAATGGTTTAAAAAGTAGTGGGGTGATAATAATTAGGGTGTGTGACACAGAAATTTCAATGTGGGATTCAACATTTCACCATGCAGGGCATGAAAATTGCCGACCAGGGCTAGTCAGCTCTAAGTACTAATTAACTAATTAATCAGGTGCTGAAACCAACTGAATGGAGGATACCAGCCAGACAACTCAAGCCCAAGCAGAGGGTTGTGCTCTTTAAAAGACAGAGCAGTCTTTCTTCTTGGTTTTTAACCCAGTCAAAAATGAGAAGAGAAAGTAGGATATGCTGTTCTACTGTCAGTCATTTTGGTCTAAGCTTTTTATTTAGAGAAAAATAAAACAAAAACATGTGCCTGTGATAATAACTGTGATGCACCATACATAGGGCAACCCTCAAAGCTCTGCAAACCTGCTTACTCCTTGGCCATAAAGTATTAATATTTCAGGTCTGGTGAGGGGTGGGGGATGAAGTAGGGTCTGCCTTCTTGGTTTCTTCCACAATATATATTTTTTT
This sequence comes from Nomascus leucogenys, assembly GCF_006542625.1. NCBI lineage: Eukaryota > Metazoa > Chordata > Mammalia > Primates > Hylobatidae > Nomascus > Nomascus leucogenys. The sequence goes on from NC_044406.1 coordinate 125,621,623, forward strand.
AACCTGAAAGAATGAGAAACGTATCTCTCCTCTTAGGCTGATCTTAGATCTTTTGCCTCATCCTTCGTTTATGTAAATGAGAAGAGTCCAATTACACATATGGAAAAAGGGTTTAATGAATCGTGAAAAAGCCCGGTTTGCAGAGAAAGGGCACAATTTACTCTTCTTCTTCTCTTCTAAATTTAACTTAGAAACATGTATTTCTTTTAAGGGAGATGATAAAACTTAATGATAATTTTATTTTATGTACTAATTTTCATTCTTGGGAATTATTAGACATATTTTGCTAGAAGAGTTAGCTTTATTTATGTCTGTAAGGCTTTCTGGATACTTAGCTTAGCAATTATTCCACAACAAAAACTGCAAAATTCTAACTTTTTTCTCTAAATCTTAAAAATGATTACGTTAGTTCCTCCAACTTTTGATGTTATTTTTAGCTCAGTGATTTTTTTTTTTTTCTTTTAACACAGTTTGCTCTGGAATTGTCTGCACTGAAAAAAGATTGCATTATTACAAGGGATTTGTTATTGAACCCAAGGAAATGACGTTAGTGTTCCATACCGTTTCAGCTTAATTTTGGTATTATTATGACGTTTTAACTAGCTAGAATTTTTAGGGTTTTGGAAATTAGGTAAGTTTTTTTTTTTTCCTTTTTTTCTAAAAGGGACTGAACTTTATATTAGAACAGAAAATCTCGTGTTTGAGCATTCATTTTTTTTCCCTTTTTTCTTTCCCCTTGCTTCTTCATCTTGGGATTTTCAATAGTTGAGAGTGGTCCACACAGAATCCACTCTCCACCCCATTTTTCTTAATGACAAAAACCTTTGCAAGAATGAAGTGGGGATCAATACCATTTCTGACCGTTACTCTTATAATTTGATAAGTATGAAACTAACCCCGAAGTAGTGCTTTGCAGGGACAGCAGGAAAGTTCTCAATCAGGACGGGAGCACTTTCCGGAGACCTAGTTTAACAACTTCAACGGACACCTGGGGAAACTGAGGCCCAAGAAGACGAGGCAGGCACTTTCCCTGATTTTTTTTCTTCTACCAAATACTACTTTCGTCCACGGAAAACACTTTTCTCGGGCACCTAGTGTGGGGAGGACATTGCTGGGGTCCAGACTGCCTGCCTACCCACGAGGGCCGCGCTCTTTCCACTTTTATTCCCCCGGCCTCCCCGGATCGGCGCCCTGGATGTGATCGACACCATGAAGTTGCCCCATAATCCTCTCTGGCAACATAGGATGTAAAATTTGATCAGCTCATTGGATGAAGCCGACAAGTCCCAAAAATGTGTGAAAAGGGGGCTAAGAGGTAGGCAGGCGCCGCGTTGAAGCAGCGCTCCTGCCAGCCCCCCTCCGAGTTATCGGTGCTGCAGCCGCGGCGCAAGCGGGGGCTGGGACCGAGCTGCGGGGCCGCAGCGGCGGCGGCAACCGAGGCGGCGGCGGCGGCGGCGGCGGCGGCGGCTGGGAGGCCGCGGCGCCATGGGGGGGCCGTAGGAGCGGACCGCGGGGCCGGAAGGGGGCATCGCGGCGGCGCCAGCGGCTGCGGGGTTATCTCCGCGGCCGCTAAGGCAGCGTCCGCGCCCTTGCGGGTGGCTGAGCCGGCGGGCGGGGCGGGGCGTGCACCAGGGCCGCGGGCGACTCGCGCTGTAGCAGTTGGCCTCAGGGCCCCGCCGCCCGCGCGCCCGCCCGCCTGCCCGCCCGCAGGGCGGTGCACGCGAAGGAGGCGGCGGCCGCAGAAGGAGGCGGGGAGCTCGGAGCAGGAGGTGAGGAGGTGGAGGACCAAGAGTAGGCGGCAGCGGCGGCGGCGGAGGAGGAGGCGGTGGTGGAGGTGCGCGGCCTGAAGAGGAGGATGGAGGAGCAGCAGAAGGAGGGCGAGGCCGAGGTCGCGGAGCACTGGTTTTCCAAGTGGGAGCGCCAGTGCCTGGCTGAGGCCGAGCAGGAGGAGCAGCTGCCCCCCGAGCTGCAGGAGGAGGCGGCTGCAGAGTTGGCAGGGCTCAAGAGCGAGAAGCAGAAGCTGTGGCACCTCTTCCAGATCTCGGCCACCGCCGTTGCTCAGCTTTACAAGGATTCTGGGTGCCAACAGCAAGGACTTTCCATGTGGGACCCCTTCCAGAATGCGGCCATGGCCGTGACCAGCCTCTACAAAGAGAGCGGGGATGCCCACCAACGAAGTTTTGACTTGGGTGTCCAGGTTGGCCACCAGCGTCGTATCAAAGATGTGCTGGAGTGGGTGAAAAAGGGCCGGAGCACCATTCGTCGCGAAGACTTGATTAGCTTCCTTTGTGGCAAAGTGCCCCCCGCTCCTCCTCCACCTCGCACTCCTAGGACACCCCCGAAGCCACCCACTGGGGTCCCCAGCCAGGCTGTGGCAACTGAGTCCAGCTCATCGGTGGACGTCGACCTGCAGCCCTTCCAGGAGGCGATCGCCCTGCATGGTCTCAGTGGTGCTATGGCCAGCATCAGCATGCGATCGGGCGACTCGCCTCAAGACAGCAGTGTCGCCAGCAGTGGGCGCCGAAAAAGTAGCTTCTTGGAGGACGACTTGAATCCCTTCGACTCGGAGGAACTGGCCCTCCACCTGGACAGTGGGGGGATCCGCAAGCGCACCTCGGCCCAATGCAGTGATGGCATCACAGACTCCCCAATCCAAAAGCGCAACCGAATGGTCTAACCTGTCTCATTGGTTGCCTGCCGCCATATTGCTTGAGAGTGAACTCAACCATCGACACGCTTGTCTAGAGGTTACTGGAGACCATTTTTCTTCCCTTCTCTAAGTTAAACAAAGATTTCTAACAATTTTGCCATAAAGAAACTTTAAAAGTATTCCAGAAGAGGCTTCATATGACTCTGACTTTCCAGAAAATATAATCCTAGCAGAGAACAAATATGTAGTAGTTAGCAGGATCATTTAAAGCAAACGTATCTGGTCAAGGCAGGAGTCTGATTTATCTTGTTCACAGTTATATTCCTCAGCACCTAGCACAGTTCCAGGTGCTCAATAAATGTTCATTGAATGAATAAATGTGACCTTATTTATTCTTAAAGGGAAGTCATAGCAGGTGTTTACTTGGTTATAGAATACTTTTTTATTTGATAATTCTCGGCTTTAATGGTCTTTGTCAATTCAATTGCATTGTATCAAAATGTAAAACTTGACATCTTTGTGAAATCTGGAGTCTTCCATTTTTACCTCACTATACCATGCACCTAATTTCTAGAAAGAAACTGCCAGTAATACATATTAGGCTGTGATTTTTTTAATTTTGAAAAATTGTTGATTTTGGTGATTATGTGATGCTGCAAAGAGGTGCTGTGGTGGTTACGCAGGTATTACTTGATATTGAGTCAATTCAGTGCTCTTTTGGGGAAAACTAAACCATCAACTGAGACCCTGATAAAATAAGATAGTGGCCCAGTGGTGCTCTTTTTTCTTAGAAATGTAAAAATTCCTTTTTCTGAGGTTACATCTTTTTTATGATCTCTGTTTTGAAGTGGAAGACCAAGTAGTCAGAATGAACTTCTGGGGTTTTTTTTTTTTTTTTTTCTTTTTTTGAAACGGAGCCTCATACTGTTGCCCGGGCTGGAGTGCGATGGCGTGATCTTGGTTCACTGCAACCTCCATCTCCCGGGTTCAAGGGATTCTCCTGCCTCAGCCTCCCGAGTAGCTGGGATTACAGGTGCCTGCCACCATGCCTGGCTAATTTTTTGTGTTTTTAGTAGAGACGGGGTTTCACTATGTTGGCCAGGCTGGTCTCGAACTCCTGACCTTGTGATCCGCCCACCTTGGCCTCCCAAAGTGCTGGGATTACAGGCGTGCGCCACCGTGCCCAGCCTTTTGAACTTCTGGGTTTTAATTAAGGGTACAGCATGGTATAACCAAAAGAGTGTGAGCTTCGTTTTAAAAGGACCAACAACAGAATCCTAGCTCCATAAATTAACTGCATGATTTTGAACAAGTTACTTAATGTCTATTGACCTCAGTTTTTCATCTGTAAAATGGAACTGTGTGTCTCCTAAGGTGGTTGTGAGGATCAGATGAAATTTATATTTCAAGTTTCCAGCACAATCTTGGCACATAAAATACTCAATAAACGTTCTCCCTTCTCTATAAATAAAAATCAATAAAACATTAACATCATTTTATTTTAGAAAAAGCAGAAAAGTAGATCAGTTTTAAAATCAACAAGTAGAATCTCTGTGTTTGAACTGGAAATTACTGTTTCACATTTGAAACTTGCCTAAATATCACAGATCTTGTGTAAGTGTGTTGAGCTCATGAGCACTCAGGGTCACCAGTCTGGATATTAGGGCAACCTTGGAGTTCCTGAAGTTGCCTGAAGGATGCCCTTTGCAATCAGGGGTAATGAAACATCTACCACCTCTGGCCTGAAAAAATATGAGAAGGAGGGTTTAAAGTAGAAAAAAATTGGAAGCAAAGGTCCTAGGGCGCCTAAAAGGCTAAAGTGGTTTTAAATGAGGGTGGGGCGGGGTGGGGTGGGGTGGTGTGGAGGCGATGAAGGAGGTAGACCAGGTGTGGAGTCTGGGGGGTTGGGGAGGGTGAGGGGAGGTGGGAGTATGATTATTGAAGTGGGGGTGGGGAGTTAAAAAGCCCAATCTTCCCAGGGTCTCCCAAAACCAGTGCATAAAATATTATAGATTGGCAAAACCTTGCCTTTATGTTCACACCAGAGTTGTTTCTGCTTCATTAGCGTGGCCTTTCGAGTAGATTTGTAATTGATGAATGCATTAAAATAATACAATAAAGCAAATTCCATGATATAATAAAAACTGGCCCGCCGGGCACAGTGGCTCATGCCTGTAATCCCAGCACTTTGGGAGGCCGAGGTGGGCGGATCACCTGAGGTCAGGAGTTCGAGACCAGCCTGGCCAACATGGTGAATGAAACCCCATCTCTACTAAAAATACAAAAATTAGCGGGGCGTGGTGGTGGGCACCTGTAATCCCAGCTATTCAGGAAGCTGAGGCAGGAGAATCACTCGTACCCAGGAGGTGGAGGTTGCAGTGAGCTGAGACCGCACCATTGCACTCCAGCCTGGGCAACAAGAGCAAAACTCCGTCTCAAAAAAAAAAAAAAAAAAAAAAAGAAAAAAAAAACCAGAGAAAAACTGGCTATTGAGGTACTGTGCTAGGTCCTGAGAAGGGATATAAAAAAAAGCATAAAAACAATTCTTATCCTCAAAGAGCACATCCTGCCTTGGAAGATAAATTATGTAGCCAAAAGCATGCTTCTAACTGGGAAAAGTGCCCAAGGGCTGTGCAGAATTCAGAGGTCAGAGACTCTCCTTGCTGAGAGGGCCACAGCCTCTGGAAGAAGTAGCATTTGAACCGCGCCCAGAAAAATGGGTAGGAAGGGAGTGTCCAGGGATGCCAACAGGGAACGGTGTCTAACAAAGTTTGAGAAGGAGCAAACAGTGAAGTGGGTTCAGGGAATCACAAGAAATGGGTAGGGGAGGTACAAGCCAAGGTGTTTAGGGTCTCAAATGCCTGTCCCCAGTATTTTAGCTTCTCTCTAGGTGCAGGAGGTAATACTGCTTTAGGAAGATTAATTTGACAGAATGCTGGCTTGTCCAAAAGTGAGACACTGGGGCAGAGACAGAGACAGGCCAGGGTATCTGTGTAGGATGCATTTTACTGGGGATGTTGCCATTCGGTTAACCCGCATTGGGGGAGATGTTTACCTTGACAGGGCTTTCTCTGACAAGCCTTCGCTCATCCCACCCTCCCACACCACAAAGCTTGCGAGGTAGGAAACAGCTCCGCTGTGTTCTACAGTGCTTTTTTTTTTTTTTTTTTTTTTTTGAGGCGGAGTCTCGCGAGAGCCCAGGCTGGAGTGCAGTGGCGCGATCTCGGCTCACTGCAAGCTCCACCTCCCGGGTTCACGCCGTTCTGCTGCCTCAGCCTCTGAAGTAGCTGGGACTACAGGCGCCCGCTACCACGCCCGGCTAATTTTTTTGTATTTTTAGTAGAAACGGGGTTTCACCATGTTAGCCAGGATGGTCTTGATCTACTGACCTCGTGATCCGCCCGCCTCGGCCTCCCAAAGTGCTGGGATTACAGGCGTGAGCCACCGCGCCCGGCCTACAGTGCTTCTTTAAGGCTAAGAAAGCCTTCACTTCCAACAGCAGTATTTCTTGGAAGGCTGGTTTTGAAGAAACAAAGTGGCCATTCCCTTTTTTTTTCCTTCCTGCTTCTTATGCAGTGGAATCATTGGGATCTATAGGACTGATGAACCGCAGCAGTTTTAACAGGTAGGTAGGGAAGGTCATAAGAGGTCAATATGAGGGCAAGGACCTCATCTGTCTTGTTTACTTCTGTAATCCCTAGTACCTAGTACAGTGCCTGATCCATATGGGCACACAATGAATATTTATTAAATGAGTGGAGGAGGAGGACTCTATCCAGACCCAGGTATATCTGTTCTCCTTCCCCCTTTCTCTATTTACTTACTGCCCAGGGAAGGCACCTGAAGCCCATACCCTAATTTGTAGATAATTTTTTGCTGTGTATCTTTACCCTCATTCCTAACTATTAGATTCAGCTTTTTGCAGTGTGGTGCGTCCCATGACCACCGCTCATGAGAATCTCCTGAGGAGTTTGTGAAACTGGTGACTTCAGAATTGCCCTTGCTGAATTAAAATCTCAATGGGAGGTTCCCCAAAGCTACCCACTTTCAGGAAGAGGTCTCAGTAATTGTGCTGCACAGTGAAGTCTGAAAACCCATCCTCATTCTGATTGTGATGGATTCAAGTGATGGATTCAAGGAGCTAATTTTAAATTGATTATTGTTGTTGAACTTTCTATGCAGGCTTAAAGTGAATCTCCCCATTTGTAGATATCTTTATCACTTTGCATAGTTCATACATTCTCTTCCTGGGAGCTTCGTTAGATAAGACTGAGGCAAACACTTGTTAATAACTGAAATTTCCTCATTTTTTTTTTCCTTTTTATAGGAGCCTGAGAGAAGAAGGCTCTGATTTCCTAACCTCTAGCTGCATATTTTATCCATTAGACCTCTGCTTTCTAGTGAAAATTGCATATGCACTGATAGTATGGGAACACTGCAATTAGATCACGTTGCCTTTTATAAAATGATGATGGAGTAGGGATCGGGGAGGATTGGTTGCTGATCATCTTGGGCCTTTGTGGATGTCTACAGACCTTTATGTTTGATCTTCTAGTAGCATATGCACGGTTACTAGATTGCAAATACAAAGCCAAAAGGGACCTTAAGGATTATTCAGGGCAGGGTCAACTATTCATTTTACAAATGCGGCAACTGACCTCACTAAAAAGGGCCACAGTGACTTATTGGTAAGTTCCAGTCCGTTGCTCCCTTCACTGTACCTCCCTTAGTTACATTGTGTATGACCTTGTAATTAATATGTTGATGGTCAGGTGGGGCTGGGGAACTGATTATGAAGCCACTCTGGCATGGTAAGCGTACTCTTTTTACTATGCTGTGTTTATTTAGGGGAAGCTGTTGGAATTGTGCATTCAGGGAACACAAGTGACCCCTTGCCACTGCCACTGTGCTCTAGCCACCAGCCAAACTAGGCTACTTGAACACTTGAAGTTTCCTGAATTTTCTATAATCTCTGCTTCTGGGCCCTTTTGCCTTGTTGCTCCCTTGGTCTGGAACACCCCCGTTGCTTGCCTAACTCCTATTCAGCCTTCAAAGCTCACCTCAGGCTTTACCTTTTTTTTTTTTTTTTTTAATACCTTCCTTGTCTTTCTGGGTCAGGATTAAATCCCCACACTTTGGACTTATCACTATAATTGTCAGTTTGCTTCTTTGTCTGCTCCACTAGTCTGTAAACCGTTCATTCTTATCCCAAGGGGCTCACTTCCCTGGGGAGGTGTGTAAGAATCTCCATGATTGCATGTGTAGGTTGAAAAAGCATAATCAATATTACACTGTACATTTATGTTTTAGTGAAAAAATTATCTTTGTCATAAAATTATATTAGGGTATGGAAAGCTCAAAACAAAACCTTGGGGGAACAGCTTTATTCTATGTGACATTAAACATATTTCTGCAAAGAAGGGTAGCAAATAAGTTATCAACATTCTCATTTGTAGACAAAATTGCAGTGTCTCAGGCATCTGGGGCAAGCACTCAGGATCTTGGTTTAAGCTTTGACTTTCCTGATAACCTTAAGCAAGTTGATTTCTTTTCTGGACCCTTTTTTGTTTGATATATGAAATAACGGCGTTAGTTGTGCTGAAGTCCTCACAGTTCCGGTACTTTCTGATCTCTGATGTAATTCAGTAGGTAATGGTAGTGATAACCTTTCTATGATACTCTCATTTTAGCAATCTAGTATTTGACCAGTTGAGCTCTGTGAGCCCATTGGAAATAAGGACTGCCAAGTTGAAACAATTCTGAGCCAGGAAATTCACTAGGTGGGAGTGGCAGAGCTGCTTGTAGAATGGGAATGTGTGTGCACAGCACACTCTTCCCTCTCTTTTAGTTCCATCTTCTTCAGCAGGTCAAGAATGAAAACAAACAAACAAACAAAAAATTCCAAAGGCTTAGGAGGCACATACAGCCAAATGTTCCCTTCTTTGGGCACTGTTCTTTTTCAAAAATAAGTTGAGCAGGAGGATGTTATACAGAGAGATGAGTTCACAGACTCATTGGACTAAAGGGAGAATTGGAAGGTCACCGAGTCCACATGCCCCAACTCTTGTGAGAACTGGAATAGAAACCATTTTGGATCCATGAGCTGCCTTTCTCACATTAAAAAGCTTTTAGGAGAGTCCAAAACCTTCTTCAGGAGCTGCCAGGCAGGTCTTTCTGAAAACAGCCCCAGATTCCTCGGAATGCAGCTGGGTGTGCTGCTCTCCTTCTATTGTAGCTTAACTGCAGACAAGTTGGCTATCCATCTCAGTGGAATAATCCTCTTGTATTTTTCAAAATTCCTGTTTCCAAACCTTGGCTTCAGACATTGAAAAAAATAATAAAATCTAACTCATTTAACTTTTTCTCATTTTTTTCTTCCTTCCTTTTTATAAAAAATAAAATCACAACTTTTCCAGCCTCTTGGTTGGATATAATGCTTTTTGTTTCTGTGTTTCCTAATGTACTGGCCCAAACCCTCACATATGGCATGTATTATATAGTATGTCATACATCTACCCTCCTATCCCTAATAGAGACCCCTGCTGCAATTTGTTCATTCTTTACTTCTTGAAATCTCAGGCTTTCTTGACACCAGAACCCAATTTTCTGTTTAAGTGTGAATATCTTAAATTAGAAGCTTATGGGAAAGTTGGGGAAAATGTCAGATCATTAAGGAAATCATGTGCCAAACCACGTGGGAGCCTCTTAAATACAACTTTGGTGGTCATGACCCTGGCCAGAGGGGGAAGCCTGTGATGTCACCTCTTTCCCCAGTCCCAGTTTCACGGATAGTATCTCTGAATGGAATTGTCTGAGGGAGATTGTTCCTTGTGAAAGGTTCACATGATGGAGTTTGAAGAGCTTGTTTTACTTGGAGCCCAGCAGGACAGAGTGGTTTGGAATGCAGCATTCAGTGTGTTCTGTTTGGCTGAAAGCTGTCACAGGGAACAAGTACTTAGCAAACAGCATGAACAAGGATTTGAACTAGAAAACGAGAAGGGCCTTGACAACATTGTAATAGTGGCTTGTGTCCTCAAAAACTACTCAATGGTACACAAGGAGATGATAAAGAAAACTAGGAAAATACATAAATAGATTTGGGTCTCATTAAAAACAACCCAGTGTAAGAGTATTCTAATATGAGTAAAGTTGGACAGAGGTTGCTGGGTCACTGGGACCATCTGCACTTTACTATATGTGATCGGATTTTTGCCTCTTTTTAGCCTTCCGACTAAGTCTGTGCCTACAGGATATCCACACAACCTGTTGAAAATAGGTCGATTGGCTTGGCGGTTGCTCACGCCTATAATCCTAGTACTCTGGGAGGCCAAGGTGGGTGGATCACTTGAGGTCAGGAGTTCGAGACCAGCCTGGCCAACATGGTGAAACCCTGTTTCTACTAAAAATACAAAAACTAGCTGGGTGTGTTGGTGGGCACCTGTAATCCCAGCTACTTGGGAGACTAAGGCAGGAGAATCACTTGAACCTGGGAGGCGGAAGTTGCAGTGAGCTGAGATCATGCCACTGCACTCCAGCCTGGGCAACAGAACAAGACTCCGTCTCCAAAATAAATAAATAAATAAAAAAGAAAGACAGAAGGAAACTAGATTGATTAATCAACTGCTTACTCTGTTTTCACATGCCAAATACCTAGATTGAATGTTTACCTAATTTGGTAAAATATAAAAAAAAAAACAACATTCAGTTAATTTACTGAATAGACCTGTTGATACCACTTTTGGCTTTTCATGTTTTAAGTGGAATTAGGTGCAATTTAACAGGGCTATTCTTTCAATATTTACATTGCATTTGCTTAAAAATCAATCCTTCCTATTTCTTAAAGTCTCTTTTTAATACTCCAATTTCAGATGATATCTGCACATTATACATAGAACACACATCTTCATGGATGATAAAATTTAACTCCTGCACTTGTGTGCAGTAGTGTAGTCTTAGGCTCTGTTATGATGCTCTCCATAGGGGCTAGGCCACAGAACCCCTCCTTCTTTAGATGAAATGGTTATGAGAGGGTATTTATTACAACACAGGTCTAGCTTATAATTAATTCTTCCCTATAGCAGCTAGTGCTCTAGCAAGGATTCAGTAGTTATGTAAATGGCCAAGAGAGCACAGCACAGTGTCCACACATGATACATGTTAGTCAACTCGGAGTTTTAGGGTTGTGTATGAACACACGCTAGTTACATTAACTTCAGTTTAAAAAGAGATCAAATTCAATTAGGCAACTTCTGCCAAATTCAATTCAATTCCACAAACACTGTTAAGAATGCAAGGTAATACTCTACCTGGTGCAAAATGTTTCAATTTTATTTTCCCTTTTCAGTTTGTTGCCATATAGTGTCAACACAGTTAAAAGGGTAAATATTCAAGGTTCATTTTTCAGAAACTTTGAGAATGCCTTTTCTTATTGACTTGCAACTCTTGCTAAAAATTTTACAATTCTCTGCTTGGGAGGCCTTCATTGAGAACTCCTGTTCCTAGCTTGGATACAGATTCAGATATTTTACATACGTAGTTATATTACTGTACCAGTGCTGTGTCATGACCCTTTGGTTTTTGACACCTTGTTGACCTCAAAAGGAGATGGTGGATGTACAAATTATTAGGATTTAGGTTGTTTTAGGAGTAGAGTTTTAGGCTGGTCTTGGTGGCTCACGCCTGTATTCCTAGCAATTTGAGAGGCTGAGGCGGGTGGATCCCTTGAGCTCAAGAGTTTGAGACCAGCCTGAGCAATATGGTGAAGCCCCATCTCTACAAAAAAATACAAAAATTAGCCGGACTTGTTGGCGTGCTCCTGTAGTCCCAGCTATTTGGGAGGCTAAGGTGGGAGGATCACTTGAGCCCAGGAGGCAGAGGTTGTAATGAACTGTGATTGCACCACCGCACTCCAGCCTGGGTGACAGACCAAGACCAAGACACTGTCTCAAAACAAAACAAAAGAGTAGAATTTTGTTTTGTTTTGTTTTGTTTTAGTAGAGAGGGTCCAGTTTTAGCTCCTTCATAGATCATTCTTACTTCCTTGATCACTTAGAGCCGTGCTATCTAGTGGAAATATAATGAAAGACACATACGTAATTCTAAATTTTCCAGTAGCTACATTAAAAAAATAGGTGAATTAATTTTAATAATATATTTTATTTAACTCAGTATACCCAAAATAGTATCATTTCAACATGCAATCAATATAAAATTATTACTGAGATATTTAATGCTCTTTTACAAATCTTGTCCTAAGTCTTGAAATCCAGTATGTGTTTTACATTTACAGTATATCTCAATTTAGTCTGGGCACAATTCATGTGCTCCATAAGCATGTGTTTCTAGTGGCTCCTATGAGCCAGGATAGCACTGTCCTAGGTGGACCTAGCCTCTAACTGGGAGAGAGGATTGTGTTAACTCAAGTGCGCTGACCTCCCTTGAGGGATTTATCAACACTGTCATACTCAGCTCTGTCCAGATTGGGAATTCCTGTTGTCCAATCTGAGATCATTGATCACTTTACTTCAAGGACAGTGTTATGCTAAGTACCAATTTTTCCATTTTTTCAAAAATAGGTTAGCTGTTACTCCATAGAATTATTCCCTCAATTAGAGGATTTGTCAAAGATGGTAGCTTCATACAGCTTGAAGTAGATAGTTTTAGGGAATAGAAAAATGAAATATCTCCCCTAACAGTAAATAAATGGTTCTTATTACCTTTAACAGTCATCAGTGTTTATTGGACAACTAATGTGTATAAGGCAATGTGATAGATGCTGTGAAGGGTATATAATGATGACCCAGACATGCTTTCTGCCCTTAAGGAGCCTATATTCTTGTGAGAGAGTCAAACTACAGACATACATGTGCATACACACAAACACACAAATTCTATGATAAACTAAATGTAAATGACTGCCATACTAGAGGCTCACCATGTGTATTAGGGCACAGACAAGGGAGAGATACCTTCCAGTTAATAGGATTCAGGGCCAGGTCATGGAAGAGGTAACTGGACTGAGCCTTAAAGGGTCAGTATTTTCAAATCAATTAGAAGGGTTACCTGCAATATATCATACAGAATCAAATTTGAAATAGATCCTAAGACACTTTAAGCTCACTGATCACCTGGGGACTTGTTGTTTCCACACTGAGTTAGCCTGGAATGAAACTGTTTTCTGCTCGCACAGCATGACCCTTGGTACCATTCTGAGAGACTCCATACAGGCTAACTTAACTCCAATCTAATGTGACTTTTCTAATGTTACCTGACTACACTGTTTTTCTGTTTAAGACAGGGCTCAACCATAGGCCATTTGATTAAAATTATATTCTTTGATATGGGGTTTTCCTGTTATGGAGCTGCTGATTATCATTTCCATTGTCAGCTTTGGAAAGGGGAGTAGGAGGCATATTATTAATGATCAACTTTATTTGCCTAGCATTTTACAGTTTACCAAGTGCTTTTACACAGATGATTACATTTGGTTCTCATAGTTTCCTTATCTGACATTATTACAGGCAAAGAAACTGAGGCCCAGAAAGATCTGCTGACTTGCTTAGGGTCCTTTGGCTAGTCAGTGGTAGAACTGGGTTAACCCAGGGCTTCTGACTTCCTCGCCAGTGTCCTCATCTTGCCTCTGTCCTGCTTTTCTGCTCCCCCCAAGTCCTGTCCTTCAAGCGCTGGAAAACAAGGATAAGCAGGCTAACTCTCTGATAAGAAGTTTAATAAACAAAAATCCAACCACTCTCAATAGATGAATTAGAGAGGGATTATTTACATTGCAAAATAATTCCCCCATTTGTTCAAAAAGTGACCTCCCTTGTGAGGTTAGCATATAATTTTATTTACAAAAATTAAAAAGAAAGCTTTACACTCAGCAGCTGAAGAGGACATTTATTAGGTGACGTAAAATATATATAGTTCCACAAGGCAGGTCATTATTTGAAGTTGGCAAGAGTAATTTCTTCATATTAGTCAGTTTTCTATTTTCACAAATGTGTTTTAACCTGAAACCTCTGAAATCAGCGCAGAATTTCAAATTGAGTAGTTTTTTTTTTTTCCTGGTAAAATACTCTTTTTCATACTCAGTGAGTTTCACAGGATGGAATGCATTTTATTTTCTGAACTTAAAAGTAAAAAACATTACTCTGTCCTGAGAAATTTTCCTTCTAGTTCCTTGTTTTGGTGAAATTTTTTTCTAGCTGTTCTCTTTTCAATGGTGTTCTGAAGGATCATCAGCCTTAGCATCAGCCTTAACAATGGTGCAGAAGAATCAGATCTGACATAGAGTGCAACCAATTAACAGCAAAAAAAAAAAAAAAACCCTCTAAAAACAGCAAAACCTACTGGCATGGGTCACAACCTTATATATTCCGTATCTTATTACCATTTAATATACATCCAGATGAGGCAAATAAGCAATTTTAATGGGAGAGAAATGAAACTTCAGCTGCATTAAGTGGTGACCTGTAACATAGCAAGAAATGTTTTCATTTTCTTCCAAACTGCAGTGTTAATGTATGGTTTTCATTGGGAAATAAAGACCAGCAGATAACTAAGAAAATTAGGGGAAGAATGTACTATAAAAATTCTATATGACTGGATTTCTCTAAATGTAGTATGGTTATCTAAAAAGAACCTTACCTTAATTGAATACAGTATTTCTAGGGAGTTTCTGTTCTAGCACATAGAGGGTTTGAGTACCATTTTGATCTATTGTTAGCCTTCCCTAGCACATCCATTTCTCATATTTAGAGTTTCTGGAATGGTTTTAACTGAAATTATAGCATTTCTCTGCCCATGAAAAAAGCAACATGTTTAACACAGAGGGGCTGTGAATTTAAGTTAGACTAAGTCCCCATAATGAACCCTAAGATAATATGATTCACTTCCACTTCAAGGCATATATTTATTGCCAAAGGAATTTCACATAAACTAAAACGTATGCACAAATTTTTGCAGGGGAGGGAACCCGGGACCAAGAGTCAGGAACTGTGTTCTCAACCATGTTCTGGCCCCAACTAGCTCTGTAATTTGTTTTCTTAGGACTTTTGTTACTGAATATGTAAAATGAGGATAGAATTGGACTCAGTGATCACTTTCTTTTTATCTCTAAATTCTACCTCTTCTTTGTTTTGCTTCCACTCTCCTACTACTTGTGATCCATGCTACTTTATATGTTGGTCATGTGATTAATAATCCTTCAGGTTCACAGTTGGAGTAAAAATGCTACTTTGGGGAAACTTGCCATAGTAACTAAATGGCCATTGAGAACACAGAACCGTGAAAGGGCAACATTTCCTATGTAGTTTTACCCCCCAGATGCCCTTGAACTGTACAGCACTTGCATATATTAGTGATGCAAATCTGAGAGAAGAACAAGACCAAGATGTTATGACCAAGACACTCAATTTGCATTGGAATGCCCCATGCAAACAGCACATCAGAACTCATGAAGTGGCATTTGGCTTGAACTCTTGGAAGGCATGCCAGTCTGCAAAGAATTCAAACGGCAAATGTTAGGATGAGAGCAGTCCATTGTTCTTCTCTAAATGCAACTTGATACTGAATCTAAAGAGATTGGGAAAAAATATGAATTTGATCATTTAACTAAAGTTGCTTCCCCTCTATGGGCATAACTGACCTCATCTATAATATGAGGGCAAAAAACTTGGAGATAGACCTTCCAACCCTAATATTCTGTTTCCATTTGGATTTTTTCTTAAAGGAGGAGGTTTAATATTTGCATGTTGGAGAGATAGAAGAGAGCAAGTTCTGAACTGAGGAGTTCTGAGAGAATTAAAGTTCGGAGACAGAATTCACTGCTTTTCCAATTTTGTCCAGTGTTAGAGCTGCTCCTCACTCTCTTCTTCTCCGTTAAAAGGGCTAATAAAGGTGATGGATAACCATATGTCACCATGTGTCAGTGGGATATAAACCAGAATAGAGAGGTACAGTACTAGCTTTTGGACTACTGGCTTCCTCACCGTTATCCCTTTCTGCCTCTGGTCATCTCACTGCCATCTTGCAAAACTGGTACAGAGATCAAATACATCGTGTCTCCTAAACACTTGACATTTGGAGGGCAGGATGCTAGTGGCATGAGGGCAAAGTGAACACTGCGAGGACATTACAAGTTTCACTTATTTAATTTGACAGAAATTTATATAAAACTCACTTTTGTCAGGCACTCTTTTTAAAGTTTTACAAATACTAATTTAGTTTTTATAACATGGATTATAAATTCATACCTATTTTTGTCCCCTAATTAACAGATGAGATAACTGAGGCATGGAGATGTTAACTACATTGCCCTAAAGTCAAACAGCTAGTAACAGCAGAGATGAAAACCCTGGCAGTCTGGCTCCACAATCCATTCTTTTAACCTCTATCCCCACGGGATACTGAGTTGCCCGGTGTAATTTTTCATGTGTCTCACTCCAAAGGTGAAGCAGATTTTGTGATTAACTAGTAGGCCCCAGAAGTTGGGCAAGCCCCTGACCAAGTCTCCAGTCCTGTCAACCTGACTTAGACCTAGATCCCAGCCATTTTACTTTTCTTTTTTTCTTTTCCTTTTTTTGAGATGGAGTTTCACTCGTCATCCAAGCTGGAGTGCAATGTCGTGATCTCAGCTCACTGCAACCCCCACCTCCTGGGTTCAAGCAGTTCTCCTGCCTGAGCCTCTCGAGTAGCTGGGATTACAGGTGCCCATCACCATGCCCAGCTAATTTTCGTGTTTTTTTTTTTTTTTTTTAAGTAGAGATGGGTTTCACGATGTTGGACAGGCTGGTCTCGAACTCCTGACCTCAGGTGATCCGCCCATCTTGGACTCCCAAAGTGCTGGGATTACAGATGTGAGCCACCATGCCTGGCCCCAGCCATGTTACTTTTCCCAATGCTTGGGTTTATGATGATCAAACTCATTCCACTCTTCCTACACTGGAATTGCATGCTCTCTGATCTCTGTCCTATAGGTTTTCTCAAGTTCTCAGACTGTATCTACAGGATAGCAAACATGGCCCTTAAGCCTGTTGGCTTCCTCAACCATCCAGTAAATTGAAGGAGGAAAGGCAGTCATGCCAATAATAGCTATTGTTTATTGAACAATTACTATGTGCTAAGTGTTGAGAAAAATGTTTTGCATGTTTGTCCTATAACTTTCCCATTAAGCCTATGAGGTGTATTCTTTTATTATCTTCATTTTACAAGTGAAAAAAACAAGGCTCACATATGTTGAGAAACTAACTGAAGATCACACCTTTAAGCACATGATAGAGCTAGGATTTTGACTTAGGCTATGTATACCTGATCCCCAGCTCTTTGGTTTAACTACTGTTTTGTACTGCCTCCAGTATTTTTCTGGGATGCCACTCTCCCAATACCACATGTACAGTCAGTGTATCCTATTTTGCAGCTGCTCGTTCAGGCTATTACTGATATATCCAGTTCTGCCTTAGTGGATCATAATTTTAATACAAGTATACCATCGTCTTATAATAACACAAGCTGTTTGAGGGTTTTAAAGGAGCATTTGCTTTGCCCATAATGGACACCTTTAGTAATGGATCTTCCTAAGTGCCACTTTGTCTTAAAGAAGTTATGGAAAGAGACTGTGAGAGGATTTAACTAGGCTAAAGGGATTAGGGCATGTCATATATTATACTCCTGTGGGCTTTTTGATTGGGAAACTGGGGTCTTCTATTGGAATGGACCTAGACAGACAGAAAATAAGAGTGTTGTGGATAAAATATAAGAATTGTTATTATGGCAGATGAAAACACTTCTAGGATTTGTGATTATCTAATATTCTCACGTTATTGCCAGATTTTTTTTTCCAGTTTTGATACTAGATGATTGCTGCTCTTGAATGAATGCAGTTTGGTTTGAAAGCAACTGAGATGATATTAGAACTATGGATGATGCCAAAATATCCATACAAGAAGGCTGAATTAACTAAACCAGACCTTAAAACTCATTTGACTTTATTAATCTTTGTAACTCAAGTGCCACCACCAATCAGAAAGGATCTTCTGTGCCTCTGAGTCTGACTCTAATTGCCAGTTAATAAAAAATGCCAGGGTATCCTTAATCAGCCAATTAACTGACCTAACAATTATAATAGGAAAGGAAGGTGGGAGGGGTAGAGACTAGGAATAGCAAATCCCCCAAGGTGGAGTAGAATTCTTTAGGGGTTAATGGTGGACACCCTTTAAAGTAAAAGGATTTTGTTCTACCTTGACTGGTTTCCCGTTTTTTTTTTCCTTTATCCCTTTCCTGACATTTGTAATTGTTGGAACCCCTAATTGGCTGATTAGCTAATTGAGGGGAGGGAGGGAGAAGGAGAAGAAGAGGGAGAGAGAGAGAAAGAGAAAGAGGCTTATGTGTAGAGTGTGGATTTAAAAAAAAATGATTCTTCACTCTGAAACAATATTTATCTAAAAATAGTTGTCTATAGTTAAGGATTTATTATTTGAAATTTACAGCATCACTTTTTTCCTTTTTACTGAAACAGTTACCTCCTAATTTATGAATCCCACAACAGCAACATGCAAATTGAGGTTGAAATATAATGTGAAAGGTCTGACATTAAGGAAGCCAGTTTTTTTTTTACCCAAACATACCTTCATAAAATTTTAAATAATAGTGAAACAGAAGCTGTCTTTATTAAAAGAGCATATTATTGGGAGAGTATTATGTTTTTATTTGTATGATAAAAATTAATATGTTAAGAGTACTGAAAAAAGTGTGCATGTAGGTAAAGTTCTCTCAATTGTCATTTACCAGTTTATAAGTATTCTCAGAAGTTGATGATAAAAAAAATATAGAATTAAAAAAACTATTTTTGCTCCAAGGAACTCTCAGTTGCTGGGGTTTTCCTTTCCAGATGCCAGCACATTATTTTTTTGTTTTGTTTTGTTTTTGTTTGGAGACGGAGTTTTGCTCTTGTTGCCCAGGCTGGAGTGCAGTGGCGCCATCTCGGCTCACCACAACCTCCGCCTGCCAGGTTCAAGCAAGTCTCCTGCCTCAGCCTCCCGAGTAGCTGGGATTACAGGCATGCGCCATCACACCCGGCTAATTTTTTTTTTTTTTTTTTTTTGTATTTTTAGTAGAGACGGGGTTTCTCCATGTTGGTCAGGCTGGCCTCGAACTCCTGACCTCAGGTGATCTACCTGCTTCGGCCTCCCAAAGTGCTGGGATTACAGGTGTGAGCCACTGCACCTGGCCTAAGCACGTGTTTTTTAAAAAAATGTATTTGGAAACAGAAAATTATGGAAACTGCCAGAGGGGCTCAAGATTGATTTGCTATACCAACTCCAGCCTCAATCCCAGAGTTATAGACTTTCTTTACAATTTATGAATTATATGCAATACTTCTGTACTTTTATCACCGGTCATCTAGGATTTTTGTCACCAAGCTATGGAATTATAGCATTTTAGAGTTGGAACTAATCTTAGAGATCACCTGCTTCTACCTTTTCATTGAACAGAAAGAAATCAGAGGCCCAGATAGGGGAAGGGACTTGTTTAAGGTCATATGGAAAATTTCCTGGCTAGGCCTGGAGCAGGTCTCCAGATTCCCAGTCCTGTGTTCTTTTCTTTCTTCCAGACTTCTTCTTATATGATTCCAAAGGCCAGAGGGCACATACCAGCCACTATATTCTGTTAGAGATCATGTTAATGTAAAATTTGCTGCACTCCAAGTCTGGTTATGTTCATTTTAAAACCATTCCTCAGGCTGGGCACAGTGGCTCACCCCTGTAATCTCAGCACTGTGGGAGGCCAAGGTGGGCGAATCACAAGGTCAAGAGTTCGAGACCAGCCTGGCCAACATGGTGAAACCCCGTCTCTACTAAAAATACAAAAAATTTGCTGGGTGTAGTGGTGGGCGCCTGTAATCCCAGCTACTCGGGAGGCTGAGGCAGGAGAATCGCTTGAACCCGGGAGGCGGAGGTTGCAGTGAACCGAGATTGAGCCACTGCACTCCAGCCCAGGCGACAGAGTGACACTCCATCTCAAAAATAAGTAAATAATAAAACCATTCCTCAATGGCCAGCTCAGAAGGCATATGTCTTAGTTTTATTCTTATGAGTCCCATCTTTCTTTCACTAATATATTATTAACATGTCTTCTTTCTGTTCTGCAAAGTTCTCAGGGGAATAGCTGTGTCCTGAATTTGGAAATGGAAATGACTGTAGGATCTATTCCTTTTAATCTCATGGCTAGGAAATGCTGCCGTTTCAACTCTCCAAGATTCTGCTTAAAGGGATTATTTAAAATAGATTTTTCTAGTGCTATTATAAACTCCACTTGGCTCTACAAAGTACATGTACCTTGATTTTTATTTGTCTTTTTTGGGAGCAGTGGGGTGTTTGTTTTCTCTGTTTTTTGTTTTGTTTTGTTTTCAATCTGCAGGCTTTAAAATTTATTTGTATAGAGACTCCCTTATTTTTCTTACTAGGGGCTAGTTTCCCTTGAGCTTGGAGGATTCATCACAAATTGCTTGTAAATCAAGATCTGATTAGGAAGTAATATATTCATCTGTAACTCCTGCATAAAAGTTATTCAAGTATTGTGACAAAATAAGTGTTGTTTACTTTATACATTTTCTGCAAATTCTAAAGATTTTGTCTAACTTAAAGACTCTCATGGAATCTCAGGGATTGTGGCTTGCCCACTGAGAGTATAAAGGCTTGCTAAATTAAGTTGATTTGCCTGTGAAAGAAATGCTTCCATTATTCATGTCAGAAGCCTGTCACATCAAATTGAGGGAGTGGAGAAAACCCTTTTTTATCAACATTTAGAACCAAGAAAAACCAACCATTGAGGGTCTGAATTTCAATTGGGGAAAAAGTCAGGCTGAAAGCAGGGTTCAAAAAAAAGGAGGGGGGGCTGGGTATTTGTCTAATGTTGAAAATCAGTAGAGGAGATTGATTTAACTTTGGCTGAAACTTTTTATATAGACGGACAGAATGAAACTTCTTAAAGCAGCAAGTAGTACATACAATCTTGATGTCTTTCATGTGTAAACTTGTCAAAAGTGGTTAAGCTAATTCAAATTTAAATCTCCCTGAATTCCTATTCTTGGACTCTTAATTTGTTTATTTTAAAGGATTTAGGAATGCATTTCTTGGGGGTTACTTTTCAAACATTGATGAATGTATTTTGTTTTTCAAAAGTTCAAGATTATAGGCTCTGGTGTGTGATTAGTAGTTGTATTAATAAGAGAAGGAAGACAGGCCAGTCAAGCCTCAGCCCCCTTGTTTGTATCAGGTATGTGGGCATTTGTCTCCGTGTGGATGTATTGTATACGTGTATGCACACACACACACATACAGAACTTCAAATAAAAAGCAAGCCATTAAGAGAATAACACAACTTTCAACAATAAAGGGAGGACCATTCCCCAAGAAAAAATATCCTCCTGCAATATTACTTAATTTTAAGAGGATTCTCTTGTATTTGCCAGAATAGATTTTGTTAAATTTTAACTATTTGAAAAAACAATTATAATATAGAAGAATTTATTTGGTTATTATTTATGTAAGAAATCTGATGTTCTTTTCTTTGCAATATTTGATTTCTATCAGCATATGCATTTCAAATGATTGTGTGCCTAGTGAAATCAATCACAAAACTAAGTTTCTTATTTTTGCAGATTTAATCCTTCCCAACCTTCATTTACCTTGAATATGCTTCTATCATTATTAAAGTGAGTGTCTTTGATCTGATTTTTTTAAACAAACATTTTTTGGCCTATTAAAAGTCATTTTAATATCATTTTCTGTATTTCTTAGGTATATTTTTTAGAGGTTTTAACCTAAGTTTTGTACCAAGAAAACTGCTCCAAAAAAATAATAATAAAAAAAGAGATAATTTAAACTGAAAAGATTCCTGCTTTCTCCAACCTTTTAAAAAAAATTGAGATCTGAAATCCCGTTAAAGAAAAGAACGGAATCTCCCCTCCCCCCTGCCTTTTTTTTTTTTTTTTTTTTTTTTTTTTGTGGTGAGAGGTTCTGTAGCACTTTAACCCCAAATTGAATATTATGCTTAATTGATATTTGTGTGTAGTGGAAATAAGAGTTGGTTTGTGGTGTTCTCCGTACAAAAGTAATTACTTCTCCGATTGACTGCAAATATGTGCAGGTTGTAGATGGGAGACAATGAATGAAATAGAGAGGCGATTGTAGTATGGAGGGCTGCAGAAGACAAGGATTAATGGTGAGCAGAATTGTATTTTGGTGTTCTTTCAGCAACATTACAATCTCCCTGAAAGTGAATGCTGCTAACAAGGAACCTATAGGGCAGGGGGCTGGGGGTGGTGATTGGGGTGGGTGATTGTGGACTGGTATAAAACAGAGAATTGAATATCTAATTTATATATATTTACAAAAGTACAAAACAAGCAAAATAATAAAAAACAACTTTTCTAATTTGACCTGTGCTATTTTTAGGTCACAAAACCACCAGAGGTCATTTCTATTGTGCATTACCCCAGTTTCTATTTGCTGGCTGTTTATTTCCAATTATCAGAATATAGACTATTATCTGGTGAAGCAATCCAAATAGGTGTGCAACAGGAACTGAGGAGAGCAATAGTGAACTCTTCAAGGTTTTCATTTTTTTCCCCATGAGGTGTTATCATTTCTAGGCATTTTGCAAGTGCTGGTAATGTTATTTTCTAAGGAATGAAATTTGAATTAGATAGAAGCATAAAGTGATAGGTCTGTAGAGCTGAGAGAGTTTAGAAATTGGGTAAAGTTAACCAGTCTTACAGATAAGTACACTGGCAGCGCAGAGAAGAGAGGAACACCAGAATATAGGAACTGTCAGCATCAGCACCTAGTTTTTCTGATTCTCAAGCCAGTGAACTTCCCAGCGATTTACACAGGACTAACTGGCATGGTTTTCCTTCACTTTCTGTGGAACAACATGGAAATGGACCATATTAAATAAAAAGGACAGGCCTTTGCAACTCCACACCCAGAGAAAGCCATTCACAGTCCCTGTATACAAATATAAACACTAGTATTTTTACTTTGTATTATTCATATTTTCTTCCTTGTTTAATATATATAAATGTCTTATATATAATATTTATATATATAATATATACCTACATTTAATATCCGTTTAGCCAGAATATATTAGTGTGTAATTTTTTTTTTTTGCCTTGTTGTTAGGTATCTGGAGAATTTTACTGCATTTCCTTAATTGGTTTTGGAAATATTTAAAAATATATTACAGACATAATGATATTTCACTGTATATAATTTGTATATGCATCACTAACAAAAGGGATTTTTTTC
The DNA here is from genome assembly GCF_006542625.1 of Nomascus leucogenys. Lineage (NCBI taxonomy): Eukaryota > Metazoa > Chordata > Mammalia > Primates > Hylobatidae > Nomascus > Nomascus leucogenys. Next base: position 125,644,582 of record NC_044406.1, read on the forward strand.
TATGTAACCACAGTACCATTAAATTTTAGTTATTGAGAATAATGTTGCTATGAGCATTTGTATATTAGCTGCTGAATGAAGATGTATTTTCAGTTCTCTTGGGTATATACCTAGGAATGGAATTGCTGGGTTATCTGGTAATTCTATGTTTAGGTCTTTGAAAATTGCCAGGCTGTTTTCCTAAGCAACGACACCATTTTACATTTCTACCAGTGGTGTATAAGTGTTCCAATTTCTCTTCATCCTCTATAATACTTGTAATTGTTGTCTTTTTGATTAGAGTCATTCTAGTGGGTATGAAGTGGTATCTTGTTGTGATTTGAATTTGCATTTCCCTGGTGGCTAATGGTGTTGAGCATCTTTTTATGCATCTGTCTTTTATTTGTGTATCTTTTCTGGAGAAATGTTTATACAGAGATTTTGTTCATTTTAAAAATTGGGTTGTCTTTTTATTATTGAGTTGTAATTGTTCTTTTACAGGTTGTTTGTCAGGTATATGATTTGCAAATACGTTTTTTACATTTGGTAGATTTTCCCTTTATTTTATTATTAAGTTAAATTTTAATACACATAATAACTATACCTAGTTATGGTGTATAGTGTGATGTTTTAAAACCTGTATACATTGTGTAATGATCAAATCAGGGTAATTAGCCTACCCATCACCTTAAACTATTATTATTTCTTTCTGGTGGGAACATTCAAAATCCTATCTTCTAGCTATTTTGAAATACACAATACAATACTGTTAACTACAGTCATCCTACAGTGCAATACAACACAGGTTATTTCTCCTACCTATCTGCAATTTTATATTCATTTACCAATATCTCCTTATCCTCTTTTTCCTCCCTTCCTCAGCCTCTGACAACCACTGTTATCTGCTGTATTTCTATGGTATCAGCATTTTTCAATTCTGCAAATAAGTGAGATCATGCAGTATTTGTTTTTCTGTGCTTGGCTTACTTCACTTAACATAATGTCCTTCAGTTTCATTCCTATTGCCACAAATGACATAAGTTCATTCTTTTTTATGGCTGAATAATATTCCATTGTGTATATATATCATATTTTCTTTTTTAAAATTTTTAAGTTCAAGGGTATACCATGCAGTTTTGTAACATAGGTAAACTTGTGTCATGGGGGGTTTGTTGCACAGATTATTTTATCACCCAGGTATTTAGCCTAGTACCCGTTAGTTGCTTTTCCTGATCCTCTCCCTCCTCCCACCCTCTACCCTCTACTAGGCCCCAGTGTGTGTCATTCTCTTCTATGTGTCCATGTGTTCTCATCATTTATCTTGCACTTATAAGTGAGAACATGTGGTATTTGTTTTCCTGTTCCTGCATTAGTTTGCTAAGGATAATGGCCTCCAGCTCCATCCATGTCCCTGCATAGGACATGATCTCATTCTTTTTTATGGCTGCATAGTATTCCGTGGTGTACATGTACCACATTTTCTTTATCCAATCTGTCATTGATGGGCATTTAGGTTGATTCCATGTCTTTGCTATTGTGAATAGTGTTGCAATGAACATACATGAGTGTGTGTCTTTATAATAGAACAATTTATATTCCTTTAGATATGTACTCAGTAATGGGAATGATGGGTCGAATGACTTCTTTTTTTTTTTTTTTTTTTTTTTGAGACAGGGTCTCACTCTATTGCCCAGGCTGGAGTATAGTGGTGTGATCTTGGCTCACTGCATCCTCCACCTCCCAGATTCAAGCAATTCTCCCACCTCAGTCTCCCACAATAGCTGGGACTATAGGCACGTGCCACTATGCCCAGCTAATTTTTGTGTTTTTTGGTAGTGACAGGGTTTCACCATGTTTGCCAGGCTGGTTTTGAGCTCTTGACCTCAAGTGATCCACCTGCCTGGGCCTCCCAAAGTGCCGGGATTACAGGCGTGAGCCACCACGGCTGGCCAAATGATATTTCTGTCTTTAGATCTTAGAGGAATTGCCACACTGTCTTCCACAATGATTGAACTAATTTACACTCCCACCAACAGTGTATAAGCATTCCTTTTTCTCCACAACCTCGCCAGCATCTGTTATTTTTTTGACTTTTTAATAACAGCCATTCTGATTGGTGTGAGATGGTATCTCATTGTGGTTTTGATTTACATTTCTTTAATGATAGTGATGTTGAGATTTTTTTTTCATGTGATTGTTGGCCGCATGTATGTCTTCTTTTGAAAAGTGTCTGTTCATGTCCTTTGCCTACTTTTTAATGGGGTCGTTTGTTTTTTTCTCGTAAATTTGTTAAATTCCTTATAGATGCTGGATATTAGACCTTTGTTAGATGCATAGTTTGCAAAAATTTTCTCCCAAACTCTGAGTTGTCTGTTTACTCTGTTGATAGTTTGTTTTGTTGTGCAGAAGCTTTTAGTTTAATTATATTCCATTTATCAATTTTTGCTTTTGTTGAAATTGCTTTTGGCATCTTCATCATGAAATCTTTGCCTGTGCTTGTGTTCTGAATGGTATTGCCAAGGTTTTCTTCTAGGATTTTTATAGTTTTGGGTTTTGCATGTAAATCTTTACTCCATTTTGAGTTAATTTTTGTATGTGGTGTAAGAAAGGGGTCCAGTTTCAATCTTCTGCACATGGCTAGCCAGTTACCCAGCACCATTTATTGAATAAGGAGTCCTTTTCCCATTGCTGGTTTTGGTCAGCTTTGTTGAAGATCAGATGGTTGTGTGTGTGTGACCTAACTTCTGGGCTCTCTATTCTGTTCCATTGGTCTATGTGCCTGTTTTTGTACCAGTGTACCATTCCATTTTGGTTACTGTAACCCTGTAGTATCGTTTGAAGTTGGGTAACATGATGCCTCCAGCTTTGTTCTTTTTGCTTAAGATTGCCTTGGCTATTTGGGCAATTGTTTGGTTCCACATGAATTTTAAAATAGTTTTGTGAAAAATGTCCTTGGTAGTTTGACAGGAATAACGTTGAATCTGTAAATTGCTTTGGACAGTGTGGCAATTTTAATGATATTGATTCTTCCTATCCATGATCATGAAATGTTTTTCTATTTGTGTCATCTCTGATTTCTTTCAGCAGTGTTTTGTAATTCTTCTTGTAGAGATCTTTCACCTTCCTGGTTAGGTGTATTCCTAGATATTTTATTCTTTTTGTGGAATTTTTGAATGGGATTTCATTCTTGATTTGGCTCTTGGGTTGGCTGTTGTTGGTATATTGAAATGCTAGTGATTTTTGTACGTTGATTTTGTATCATTAAACTTGGTTGAATTTTTTATCAGTTGAAGGAACTTTTGGGCTGAAACTATGAGGCTTTCTAGATATAGGATTATGTCATCTGCAAACAGGGATCATTTGACTTCCTCTCTTCCTGTTTGGATGTCTTTTATTTTTTTCTCTTGCCTGATTACTCTGGCCAGGACTTCCAATACTATGTTGCATAAGACTGGTGAGGGAGGGCATCCTTGTCTTGTGCCAGTTTTCAAGGGGAATGCTTCCAGCTTTTGCCCATTTAGTATGATGTTGGCTGTGGGTTTGTCATAGCCGGCTCTTATTATTTTGAGGTATGTTTCTTTCATACCTAGTTTTTTGAGAGTTTTTAACATGAAGTGATGTTGGATTTTATCAAAAGCCTTTTCTGCATCTATTGATGTAATCATGTGTATTTTGTGTTTAGTTCTGTTTATGTGATGAATCACATTTATTGATTTGTGTGTGTTGAACCAACCTTGTATCCCAAGCATAAAGCCTACTTGATCGTTGTGTATTAGCAAGTATATAGAAATTCAGTTGATATTTATATACCAATCTATATCTTGCAATATTTCTAAATTCCCTTGTTAGCTTTAGTAGGTTTTGATGAATCCTTTATGGCTTTTCCTATATAAGATTATACAATCTGTCATTAGAGATAGTTTAATCTCTTCCTTTCAAATCTGGATGCCTTTTATGTGTATTCCTTACATAATTTCCCTGGCTGGAATTCCAGTATGATGTTGAATAGAACTGGTGAGAGCAGACTACCTTGTCTTGTATTTGATCATAGTGGGAAAGAATTCAGACATTCACCATTAAGTATGATATTAGCTGTGGATATTTTTCTTCATTTTTTATTTTATCTTGATTAAATGTGGAAAATTATCCTTTTCTCCACTTTACACATGCAAGTATAGACCATGGGGTTTGGGAAACACTTTCAACTATGCGACTCTACACTTAGTCATGATAACATTGCAAGCAGTGGAGTGAGGGGGCAAAGTATAAGACTCTGGAGATGATAAACCTCCCTGCCGTAGTTTTCCCTCCATATCACTCACCTGTGTAGAGAATGGTGCTAGAACCAGGTTACCTGAGCATTCACTCTCTAATGTCATAAAAGCATCATTATTTTCCCTAACCTGGCCAATAAAGGTTTCCTCAATTTTTATGACCATGGCATTGATGAGCAAATTTCCAAACTGGAGAAAGAGGAGGAAAAAGTAATTGTACTACATAACTTTTTCACCTCTGTAAAGGCTTCCAAGGTGGCTTTTTAAAAATGACCTACTCTTTCTGAAAGTGCTAACACATCTTCACAAAAACAGTAAATCTTTAGCCAGTGAAAGTATACCACTTATCCTAATTCATGAGTTGTTTATTAAAAGAAAAAAAAAACCTTAAACCTGTGCCTCTTGCAAACCCCAATAAATCATACTAAATATTCAGTGCAAGCAAATAGTTCCCAGAAAAGGTCAAGAAACTTTGGTTTTCCTTGGAGGGCTTGTGACATTGAAAGCCATGTTGGTTCTCAAGTCTAGTGTCTCAGCAGATTAGCCATGAACTTGCAAGTGAAATGGTTTCTAGCGCTTCCCTCTGGTCTCTCTTTTCTTGAACTTCTGAAGCCTGTCTTCCTTGATCTCATTTTTTCCTTAACTATACAGTTTTCATTCTCTCATTCAAGAAGGCACATATCAGTCTCATTTTTTTTCTGCAATTTTCCACCTTATAAAAAGAGATCAAGGCCAGCCATCACTCAATTCAAGATAACTGTTGTCATGAGGAAATGTAAGGAAGAGACTTAATAAAGTCTCTACATTTCCAAGAGAAGTGAGAATCTATATTTCTATTGATAACTGTTCATTTATAATTATGGACAAATTTAATTTTTCAGTTTGCCAAAGGCTGTGTTTAATATCTAGTCCAGGTCTAAATGGAAAAGACTCAATTATTTTTAAAGAGATTTTACAAACAAAAAGTCTACATTTGCTTATATAACTACCATTTCAGGTGTTCTTCATTCCTTTGTGCATATTCACATTTCTATCTGGTAACATTTTCTTTCGCCTGAAAGACTTCATTTAATATTTCCTGTATTGTGGTTCTGTTGGTAGTGAATTCCTTTTGCTATTGTGTGTCTGAGAAAATATTTTAAAATATTTTTATTTTGAAAAATTTCAAAGATACAGAGAAATAGAATAAACAGCAGAATAAACACTCGTATGTCAACATCAACATTTAACAATTATAAGAATTTACTATATTTGCTTCTTCTGATTTTGAAATATGCTAAAGTAAATTATAGATTATTTTACTCCTAAATAATTTCTATATGCATCACTAACAAAAAGGACTTTTTTCCACATAACCACAGTACCATTATCACATCTAACAAAATTGGCAATAATTCCCTAATATCCTTTAATGCCCTGTCTATGTTTAAATTTTCCTGATTGTACCAAAAATGTCTTTTACAATTGGCTTATTCAAACTATATTTTAATCTAGAATTGTTTAATGGCTATAATTCTTAAGTTTCTTCTAATCTAGAATGGTCCTGCTGTTCCCTCCAACTTTTTTTTCCTATGACATTGACTTGTTTCAGATACCAGGTCAGTTGTTCTGTGGAATGCCCCACCCTCTGGGTTTTTCTCATGGTTTCCTCATGATAGTTAACCCCCTGAACTATCCTTTGTCCCCCGTATTTCATAAAATACAGATATTAGATCTAAAGACTTGGTCTGGTTCTAGTTAAATTGTTTTTTTTTTTCAAGAATAATTCAGAGGGAGTGGGGAGGTGGGATTTGAACCCATCTCAATGTAAACCAAAGCATGTGCTTAATTGCATTCTTAAAGTATTTTATGAATGAATCAATGAGTTTTAGGACTGGGGCAAGTTACCTGTGCCCTTAACTAGACTTTACTTCCTCTTTGTATGCTTTTATAAAGAGTGTGAAATTCGAGATACAAGCCTCTATTTTCTTTTAATAGTACTGTGGTGGCTTTGAAAGTCACCCCTCAGACTGAGCATGGTGGCTCACGCCTGTAATCCCAGCACTTTGGGAGACTGAGGCAGGTGGATCGCTTGAGCCCAGAAGTTCAAGACTAGCATGGGCAACCTGGTGAAAACCCATCTCTACAAAAAATACAAACATTGGCTGGGCGTGGTGGTATGTGCCTGTAGTCTCAACTACTTGGGAGGCTGAGGTGGGAGGATCATTTGGGCAAGGATGATTTGGAGGATCATTTGGGAGGATCAAGAGGTCAAGACTGCAGTGAGCCACGATTGTGCCACTGCACTCGAGTGTGGGCGACAGAGCAAGACCCCATTTAAAAAAAAAAAAAAAAAAAAAAAAAAAGCCACCTCTCAGATCTCTGAATTCAGGGAGCCTGACTGAATGATGACCTCAGTTGCTGAGCCCTGAAATCCTCTACTGCATTTGCGTGAGGCCAAGTTTCCCATGGGCTGCTCTCAGCCAATGACAGCACAGCAAGGTATCATACTAAAGCTTCGTCTCCTAGGAGATGAAGAGCTCCTCCAAAGGGTGATTTTCGCTCAAGGATTCTGTTTGTCTTGCTGAAATTTTCTTAGAATTATACTGTAGTCTAAGAGTTTTCTTAATCCTCTTTCCTTCCCCCTTTCGTCCGCAAAGGTCAGACCTATATTGCTGACCTATGTTACTGTCTGACAGCTCTCCGAGCCTCTTAACGGCTCTCTTTGCCTCCATTTTCTCTCATAGGTGTTTTCTCCAATAAATCAATCTTGGTATCCTCTCCTTCCTGGGGGACTCAGACTAATAGGTAACCATTCCCTAATGCATTGACACCTGCCAAATTAAATTCTGGAAATAATATGAAACAACCAACCAAATAAATAGATGATACAAGGAGAATGATAGACTGCTAGAATGGAACTGTCAAATAGCAAGGTTATTGTGTGCTTCAAATATCAATTTTTCAGGGGATGCTGCAATAATAATTTGGTTAGAGATATTAAATTAATATGCATATTAGCAACTCCTAACAGGTAGTTTCACTAAAATATTATTTGAAAATTGGAAAAAAAATGCAATGCCTTCTGGTTGGCACAAATTCTGGAAATATTAAAATGAATGAAGGTCATGACTTTCTTTTTACTAAATTTTTTATTTTTGATTTTTTGGGTACATAGAATGTGTATAAGTTTATGGAGTGCATGAAATACTTTGAAACAGACATGCAATATGTAATAATCACATCCGGGTAAATGACATATCCATCTCTTCAAGCATTTCTCCTTAATGTTACAAATAATGCAATTGTGCTCTTTTAGTTATTTTAAAATATACAATTAAATTATTGACTATAGTCACCCTGGTGTGCTATGAAGTACTAGGTCTCATTCATTCTTTCCAAATACTATTTGTACCCATTAATCATCCCCACTTCCTCCCAACACTACTCAATACCCTCCCCAGCCTCTGGTAACTATCCTTCTACTCTCTATATTCATGACCTGAATTGTTTTAATTTTTAGCTCCCACAAGTGAGTGAGAACATGTGTAATTTGTCTTTCTGTGCCTGGCTTATTTCACTTAACATAGTAACCTCCAATTTTGTCCACATTGTTGAAAGTCACAGGATATCATTCTTTTTTATGGCTGAATAATAGTCCATTGTGTATGTGTACTATATTTTCTTTATTTATTTATTGATGGACATTTAGTTTACTTCCAAATCTTAGCCATTGTGAACAGTGCTACAACAAACATGGGAGTGCAGATATCTCTTCGATATATTGATTTCCTTTCTTTTATGTATATACCCAGTAGTGGGATTGCTGAATTGTGTGGTATCTCTTTTTTTAGTTTTTTGAGGAACATCCAAACTGTTCTCCATAGTGGTTGTACTACTTTACATTCTCACCAACAGTGTATGAGTGTTCCCTTTTCTCCATATCCTCACCAGCATTTGTTGTTGCCTGACTTTTGGATAAAAGCCATTTTAATTTGGCTATCTCATTGCCGTTTCAATTTGCATTTCTCTGATGATCAGTGATGTTGAGTACCTTTTCACATGTTTGTTTGATTTGTCTTTTTTTGAGAAATATCTATTCAGATCTGTAGCCCATTTTAAAGTCTAATTATTAGAGTTTTTTTCCTATAGAGTTCTTGGAGCTCCTTGTATATTCTGGTTATGAACCCCTTGTCAGATTGGTAATTTGCATATATTCTCTCCCATTATGTGGGATGTCTCTTCACATTGTTGATTGTTTACTTTGCTGTCCAGAAACTTTACAACTTGATGTGATCCCATTTGTCCATTTTTTTGCTTTGGGTTCCTGTGCTTGTGGGTATTACTCAAGCAATTTTTGTCCAGACCAATGTCCTGGAGCATTTCCCCAAAGTTTTCTTGCAGGAGTTTTGTAGTTTGAGGTCTTAGATTTAAGTCTTCAATCGTTTTGATTTGATTTTTGCATATGGCAAGAGATGGGGTCTAGTTTATGGATATCCAGTTTTCCCAGCACCATTGATTGAAGAGACTGTCTTTTCCCCAGTGTATGCTCTTGGTACCTTTGTCAAAAATAAGTCACTGTAGGTGTGTAAATTTGGTTCTGGGTTCTCCATTCTGTTCCATTGGTCTATGTGTCTGTTTTTATGCCAGTACCATGCTGTTTTGGTTACTATAGCTCTGTAGTATAATTTGAAGTCAGGTATTGTAGTCAGGTAATGAAGTCTCTATTTTGTTCTTTTTGTCAGGATAGCTTTGGGTATTCTTGGTCTTTTGTTTTTTTTTTTTTTTTGAGAGTCTTGCTCTGTCTCCCAGGCTGGAGTGCAGTGGCGCGATCTTGGCTCACTGCAAGCCCCGCCTCCCGGGTTCACGCCATTCTCCTGCCTCAGCCTCCCGAGTAGCTGGGACTACAGGCGCCCGCCACCTCGCCCAGCTAATTTTTTGTATTTTTAGTAGAGACGGGGTTTCACCGTGTTAGCCAGGATGGTCTCGATCTCCTGACCTCGTGATCCGCCTGCCTTGGCCTCCCAAAGTGCTGGGATTACAGGTTTGAGCCACCGCGCCCGGCCAGTCTTTTGTTGTTCCATATATATTTTAGGATTTTTTTTTTGCTATTTCTGTGAAGAATGTCACTGGTATATTGACAGGGATTGTATGGAGTCTGTAGATTGTTTTTGGGTAGTGTGGAAAATTTAAGAATATTGAGTCTTCCAATCCATGGACATGGAATATCTCTTCATTTTTTTTCATTTTACTATAATATTTGTTTCCTCCATTTTTTGCATCAATATTTTATAGTATTCATTGTAGAGATCTTTCACTTTTTTTGTTAATTCCTAGGTGTTTCATTTTATTTGTGGCTATTGTAAATGGGATTACTTTTTCATTTCTGTTTCAGATTGTTCACTGTTGGCATATAGAAATGCTACTGATTTTTTATGTTGATTTTGTGTCCTGCAACTTTACTGAATTTGTTTATGAGTTCTAACGGATTTGGGGTGGAGTCTTTCATTTTTTCCAAATGTAAGATCATACCATCTGGAAACAAGGATACAAAATTCTTGGCTGGCAATCATTTTGTTTGAGGAGGCTAAAGACAGGACCCTAATCCCTTCGGGCTTGTAGGGTTTCTGCTGAGAAATCTGCTGTTAATTTGATCAGTTTTCCTTTATAGGTTACCTGATGATTTTGACTCACAGCTCTTAAGATTCTTTTCTACATTTTGACTTTAGATAACCTGATCACTATGTGCCTAGGTGATGATCTTTTTGTTATAAATTTCTCAAGTGTTCTTTGATTTTCTTGTATTTGGATGTCCAGATCTCTAGCAAGGCCAGGGACATTTTCCTCAATTATTACCTCAAATATGTTTTCCAAACTTTTAGATTTCTCTTTTTCCTCAGGAACACCAATTATTCTTATGTCTGGCCATTTAACATAATGCCAAATTTCTTGGAGGCTTTGTTAATTTTTTTGGATTCTTTTTTCTTTGTCTTTGTGATTGGGTTAATTAAAAGACCTTGTCTTTGAGCTCTGAAGTTGTTTCTTCTACTTGTTTGATTCTATTGTTGAGAGTTTTCACTGCATTTTGTATTTCTCTAAGTCTGTCTTTCATTTCCAGAAGTTGTGGTTGCTTTTTGTTTATGATATCCATTGCTCTGGAGCATTTTCCATCCATATCCTGTATTTTTTTTTTTTTAATTTTAAGTTGGTTTTCACCCTTCTCTGGTATCTCCTTGAGTAACTTAATAATTGGCTTTCTCAATTCTTTATCTGGCAATTCAGAGATTTCTTCTTGGTTTGGATCCATTGCTGGAGAACAAGTGTGGTCTTTTGGGCATGTTATAGAACCTCGTTTTGTCATATTACCAGAATTACTTTCCTGTTTCCTTCTCATTTGGGTAGATTATTTCAGTGGTGAATTCTGGAACTGAAGGGCTGCTGTTCAGATTCTTTTGTCCTGCAGAGTTATCCCTTAATGTGGTGCACTTCCATTTTCCCTAGGCATGGGGCTTCCTAAGAGTCAGACTGTCAGCTACTCGGGAGGCTGAGGCAGGAGAATGGCGTGAACCCCGGGGGGCAGAGCCTGCAGTGAGCCAAGATCGCGCCACTGCACTCAAGCCTGGGTGACAGCGAGACTCTGTCTCAAAAAAAAAAAAAAAAAAAAAAAAAAAAAAAAAGAGTCAGGCTGCAATGATTGTTATTGGTCTTCGGGGTCTGGCCACCCAGGGGGCTACCAGGGTCTGGGCTGGTGCTGGGGATTGTCTGAAAAGCGTCCTGTGATGCAATCTGTCTTCATGTCTCCCATCCATGGATACCAGCACCTGCTATGGTGGAGGTGGCAGGGAAGCAAAGTAGACTCTGTGAGAACTCTTGGTTTTAAATATGTGTAGTGTGCTGACTTTCTCAAGTGTTGGTTATGCTAGCAGTGAAGTTGTCATGTGGAGAGACTCAGGACCACTGGTTAGCCAGGATGTTGCAGGCAGTGTAATTAGCTGTTGTTTTCTCCTTCCTTGGAACAGGTTTGTTCTGTTCTGAGTTGCTGCAATGTCCTGAGTTGGTTTGCCTCCAGCCAGGAGGTGGCGCTTTCAAGAGAGCACCAGAGTTTTTTGCCTGTCTCATGGAATTTGCAGTGTCCTGCTATTTCTTTCAAAGGATCTGTGATTTTTTTCAGTTTTCCTGGTATGCTCCTGTGGTGGTTCCTGGAGCAAAAGTCAATGGTGTGAGTCTCTACACACTGTTCTGTCCATCCAAGTGGGAGCTGCATATCAGCCCTGTCTCCTATCCACCATCTTTCCTTTTGCCTCTCTGTGTTTTTCTTTGTGCTTACTAGTACAATTGCATTTTGTACCTTCTGATGATTTCTTATTGCTCATTAGCATCCCTTTCCTTCAGACTGAAGAACTCCCTTGAGCATTTCTCGTAGGACAGGTCTGGTGTTGATAAAATCCCTCAGCTTTTGTTTGTCTGGGAAAGTCTTTATTTCTCCTCTTGCTCGAGGACATTTTTGCCAGATACACTATTCCAGAGTAAAACTTTATTTTTTTCATATAGCACATTAAATATGCCATGCCACTCTCTCCTGGCCTGTAAGGTTTCCACTGAAAAGTCTGCTGCCAGACACATCCGAGCTCCATTGTATGTTATTTGCTTCTTTTCAGGTGGTCCTTTTAGGATCCTTTCTTTATCCTTAACCTTTGGGAATTTGACTATTAAATGCTTTGAGGTAGTCTTCTTTGGGTTAAATCTGCTTGGTGTTCTATAACCTTCTTGTACTTGAATGTTGATATCTTTCTCTAGGTTTGGAAAGTTCTCTGTTATTATCCCTTGGAATAAACTTTCTACCCCTATCTCTTTTTTTGCCTCCTACTTTAGGCCAGTAACTCTTAGATTTGCCTTTTTGAGGCTATATTCTATATCATTTAGGCATGCTTTATTTTTTTTTCTTTTGTCTCCTCTGACTGTATATTTTCAAATAGCTTGTCTTCAAGCTCACTAATTCTTTCTTCTGCTTGATCAGTTCTGCTAATAGAAGACTGATGCATTCTTCAGTAGGTCAGTTGCATTTTTCAACTGCAGAATTTCTGCTTGATTCTTTAAATTATTCAAATCTCTTTGTTGAATTCATCTGATGGAATTCTGAATTCCTTCTCTGTGTTATATTGAATTTCTTTGAGTTTCCTTGAATTATCTATTTTGAATTGTCTGTCTGAAAGGTTACATATCTCTTTTTCTCTAGGATTGGTCCCTGGTGCCTTATTTAGTTTCTTTTGTGATACTGTGTATTTCTTGTGGTCTTGATGCTTATGGATATTTGTCAGTGTCTGGGTACTAAAGAGTTAGGTTTTTTTTTTTTTTTTTTGAGACGGAGTCTCGCTCTGTCACCCAGGCTGGAGTGCAGTGGCATGATCTTGGCTCACTGCAAGCTCCGCCTCCCGGGTTCACGCCATTCTCCTGCCTCAGCCTCTCCAAGTAGCTGGGACTACAGGCACCCACCACCACGCCCAGCTAATTTTTTGTATTTTTAGTAGAGACGGGGTTTCACCGTGGTCTCGATCTCCTGACCTCGTGATCCGCCCGCCTCGGCCTCCCAAAGTGCTGGGATTACAAGTGTGAGCCACTGCGCCTGGCCAAGAGTTAGGTATTAATTGTATTCTTCACAGTCTGGGCTTGTTCATGCCCATCTTTCTTGGGAAGGCTTTCCAGGTATTTGAAGGGACTTGGGCCCCAAGCCCAGTAACACTGTGGTTCTTGCAGATTTCCAAAGGTATTTTCTTTGTGGTCTTGGATAAGATGTGGAACAATTCTCTGGATTACCAGGCAGAGACTCTTGTTCTTGTCCCTTACTTTCTCCCAAACAAATGGAGTGTCTTTTTTTTTTTTTTTTAGATGGACTTTTGCTCTCGTTGCCTAGGCTGGAGTGCAATGGTGCGATCTCGGCTTACTGCAACCTCCACCTCCCAGGTTCAAGCGATTCTCCTGCGTCAGCCTCCCGAGTAGCTGGGATTACAGGCATGTGCCACCATGCCCAGCTAATTTTGTAGTTTTAGTAGAGATGGCGTTTCACCATGTTGGTCAGGCTGGTCTTGAACTCCTGACCTCAGGTGATCTGCCCGATCTGCCCTCTTTGGCCTACCAAAGTGCTGGAATTACAGGTGTGAGCCACTGTGCCTGGCTGGAGTGTCTCTTTTTGTGCTGAGCCTCCTGGAGCTGGGTGTGGGGTAATGCAGGAACTCCTGTGGCCACCACCACTGGGCCTGTACTGGGTCAGACCTGAAGCCAGCACAGCACTGAGTCTCTTCCAGCACCTGCTGTAACCACTACCTGGCTACTGCCTATATTTACTCAAGGCCCTTGGGCTCTCCAGTCAGCAAGTATGGGAGCCTACCGAGTTTGTGTCCTTCCGTTCATGGCACTGAGTTTTCCCAGGCTCTGAGTGGGTCCAGTGATGCTGTCCCAGAGTCAGGGGCTGGAGTAAAAAAACCTCAGAAGGCTGCCTTGTGTTCTATTCTACCATAGCTAATCTGGCCCTCAAACCACAAGACAAAGTTTTTCCTGCCCTTCTCTTCCTTTTCCACAAGTAGAGGACCTCTCCCAGTGGCCACCACTATCATTGGCCCACGGGGAATTCTGCCAGGCCACCGCCGATGTTCACTTAAAGCCCAAGGGCTCTTCAGTCAGCTTGTGGTGAGTACTTCCAGGCCTGGGACTCACCTTTCAGGGCAGTGGGCTCCCTTCTGGCCCAGTGCAGCTCCAGAAATGCTGTCAAAGATCAAAGGCTTGGACTTGGGAAGCCCGAGTCCTCTTGATGCTCTACCTCACTGTGGCTGAGCTGGTACCTAAGGTGCAAGACAAAGTGCCCTTTATTTTTCACTCTGATTTTCTTAAGCAGGAGTCTTTCACCATAGCCACCATAGCTGGGAATGTGTTGGGTCTCACCTGAAGCCAGCATGTCTCGGAGTCTCAACCAAGGCCTATGGCATCCTACCTGGGTATCACTGCTGATTATTTATGATTCAAGGGCTCTTTAGTAAGCAGCTGATGGGACTCAGTCAAGACTGCATCCTTCTCTTCTAGGCAACAGGTTCCCTTCTGGCCTAGGGTTTGTCTAGACATGACATCCAGGTGCTAGGGCCCAGAATGGGGACCTCATGACTCTGCCCAGTGCCCTATCTGATTGTGGCTGAGTTCTTATTCAAGATGCAAGACAAAGTCCTCTTTACTCTTCACTCTTCTCTCCTCAAGCAGAAGGAAGGAGTCACTTTCTTTGCTGCCAGCTATGCTGCCTGAGATAGGGGAAGGGGTGGTTCAAGCACTCTGTTAGCTGCCCCAGCTATTGTCTCCCTAGGTCATGTGCCACCTTAGTCCACTAGCTCTAAGCCCAGCCCAGTACCATGAGTTGCCTAGGAAGTGCAGTACTTGTATCTTGGGCTACCTTTCAAGTTTACCTAGGACTGCAGAGCACTTTAGCTGACAGTGGTAAGGCTTGCTGTGAAACTCAAGTTCTGATCCCTGGGATGGACAATTCCTCTCTGGCTGTGGCTGGTCCAAAAGTTCCCTCCATGGGCAGGCACCAATTGAACCCAGCACAGCTTTGCTCTCTGCTGTGACAGTGCAGCACTGTGTTCAATGCCAAGTCCCCTAGTCACTACACTCTCCCTCCCCCAAGTGCACAGATTCTCTCTCCATGCCCTGTGGCTACTGCCACGGGATTGAGAAGGGGTAGCATCAGCAATTCAAGAATGTCTTCCCTAGGCCGGGAGTGGTGGCTCATGCCTGTAATCCCAGCACTTTGCGGGACCGAGGCAGGCAGATCACTTGAGGCTAGGAGTTCGAGACCAGCCGGGCCAACATAGTGAAACCGCATCTCTACTAAAAATACAAAACTTAGCTGGGCATGGTGGTGCGTGCCTGTAATCCCAGCTACTCAGGAGGCTGAGGCAGGAGAATCACTTGAACCCAGGAGGTGGAGGTTGCAGTGAGCCGAGATCGCGCCACTGCACTCCAGCCTGGGTGACAGAGAGAGACTCCATCTCAAAAAAAAAAAAGTAAAAATTAGCCAGGCGTGGTGGTGCATGCATGTAGTCCCAGCTACTCGGGAGGCTGAGGCAGGAGAATTGCTTGCAACCAGGAGGCGGAGGTTGCAGTGAGCCACAGTCACACCACTGCACTCCAGCCTGGGTGATGGAGTGAGACTGTCAAAAAAAAAAAAAAAAAAAAAGTATTTCCTACCCTCTTCAGTGTCTCTTTCAGCAATATGAAGATAAAACCAGGTACTTTGATTGCTCACCTGAATTTTGGTTCCTTATGATGGTGCTTTTTAATGTGTAGTTAGTTGTTAATATTTGGTATTCCTGTTGGGGGCAAGATGATCACTGGAGGCTTCTATTTGGCCGTCTTGCTCTACCTTCATGACTTTTTAATATAGGAAATCATTTTTCATGGTTGAAAGAGTTTCACAATAAAAGGTAATTTATTCTGGGCTAGAGAAGGTACATATGTTTTAGAGTTTAAAGCTGTATTCTATATAGTATTATAACTTTTGGGCAACTGTATGGTGGTGCTCTGGAAGGAAGAAGAAGGAGGAGGGAAGGAAGATGTAATATAAATGTCTGATGTGGCATTTGGATGGGAACCAAATACCAAATTCTCTATGTAGATGAATTGGTAACATTTGGATTTTCAAAGCTTATTATAAGATCAGATTAAACTTCTCAGTAGCCACACATAAAAAAGATACAGTTGCTTCTGTAAGTTTTAATTTTAAATAATTCATAGAGAAGTAAAATAAAATATTTATTGAGTAGCCTACTGCATGCTACAGTTTGAGAGGAAGTAGGATTATTGCAGAGTTCAAGATAGGCACAGAAAGATGTTTGTGTGTTAGACTTTACTTGTCCATGGCCCTGCTGTGCTATTTCTGTACTTAAAGAAAAATGGAAGTTCAGAGTAGCAATGTTCAATTAACTGTTAAACATCCTCATCAATTAAGAGATCATTTCCAAATCTGATGGATGAGTTCAAAATATCCAATTCATTCTAATCATCAGGCGGAAGAACAGTCCAACTCCCAAGGAGAAAAGAGCAGATAAACATGTAAATGAACTCACAAATCTTTTAGAAATACTCTGCCTGGAATGGCTGAATATTAATGTACAAAGTTTTCCAGGTGTTAAGTGAAGAGCTGAATTACAGCGAGCAGTGCGACATTCAGTGATAACCTAATTCTATTTTATTTTGTAATATTTTTCAATACGTGCTAGATTATAAAACACTGGGAACACAGCTAGGACATGAAAAACTCTGTGGAAAGCTCCAAAGACTAGGTCTCATAGCTATTATAAGGCTTGGGAAGTACCACAATTGTGCATCCATTTTCCCTTTTCTACACAGAGCTCGGTTTTCTTTTTTATACTGTCTCTATTCACTAGGACATTATAATCTCAAACCCAGGTCAAAAGTCACCGGCACCAGAAAGCCTTCCCTGACACTTGATACTTGTTGTGACCATGAGGACTATACCTTGAGGACTTTACAGGGGACATAATTGACTAAGGGTCCCAGCTACTGTGCTCCGAAATTCATCTCCATGTTTGCTTCAAGGTAACACATCTTACAGGGTGCTCCCAGTCAATGATTGAAGATATCCAAGTTGCTAAAGCAGACTTATTCCTGGGAGACATTGCTCTTACCTGTTGCTAACTTTGGCTTGAAGCGTCCCCAACAATGGCTTTGTCAAACCACTTTTGGGCTGCATGGCAGTCTAGGGTGGTACCACCCAACGCTTTCTCCTTCTCTCCTTCATTCATGTTAGACTTACATCATGGTCTAATGACTCTCCCAGACTTTTTTTTTTGGCTCCCATCCTATTTTCTCTCATAAAGGAATTTCCTCTAACAAAATACATGCTCCTTTAATCCTGTCTTGGCATAGTCTTTTCAGAAGACCTGAACTAAGACAACCCTCCATTCTCTAAGTTACCTCTACAGTTGCCTTCTATAATTGCCATTGTTTCATTGTCTTGATTGGCCATTATTTTTTGTTCACATGTGTCTTCCATGCTGTATTGTGAGATCTTGGATTGCAGGATTTGTTTTGTCCTGTGATTCTCTCCCTTGTATTTAGCATGCATTAGGTACATAATCAATGTTTTTAGAGTGAATGATGAATATATAAAGACATAGTTGTTAGGAGCCACTGAATCAGACAGGTGTGATTTCAAATCCCGACTCTGACACTTTAGTAGCCCTGTGACCTTGGACGTGTAAGTTATTTTACTTCCCTGTTCCTCTCTTTCTCATCAGTGAATTGGGGGTGATGACAACAATAATAGGTTTGGCCAGGCACGGTGGCTCACGCCTGTAATCCCAGCACTTTGGGAGGTCGAGGTGGGCAGATCACCTGAGGTCAGGAGTTTGAGACCAGCCTGGCCAACATGGTGAAACCCCGTCTCTACTAAAAATACAAAAATTAGCCAGGCGTGGTGGCAGGCACCTGTAATCTTAGCTACTTGTGAGGTTGAGGCAGGAGAATCGCTTGAACCCGGGAGGCGGAGGTTGCAGTGAGCCGAGATCGCGTCGTCACGCTCCAGCCTGGGAGACAAGAGTGAGACTTTCTCAAAAACAAAAACAAACAAACAAAATAATAATAATAATAGGTTCAACTATATGAAATAGGTCATATTCAGTCTTTTTTCAGTTATAAAGTTAGCAATTTCTTTGTGATTCAACCTAACATTTATTATATAGTTTTGTTTGAGAATTTAAATGAAAGGGTATGTAAATTGCAAACTCTAGAAACTGGCCTCTGTAAGACCTTATTGAAGGTTATCGGTTGTTGTTGTTTTGGGGGTTACCATTGTCATTTTTAGCTCTAGGGCAGTGTTGTGAATGTATTACTTCAGTGAAATGTCACCCAGTTCCACAGGGTGAAGTAGGGGTGTGAATCACTGCTCATATTCCATTTTTAGACAATAGAGGGATACAGTGTTCATTATTATCTAGCAGTGCATTCTTTTTCTTCTTTTTTCTTTTTTTTTGTAGAGAAGGGGTCTCACTTTGTTGCCCAGGCTGGTCTTGAACTCCTGGGCTCAAGCAATACACCTGCCTCAGCCTCCCAAAGTGCTGGGATTACAGACATGAGCCACTGTACCCAGCCTAGCACTACATTATTAAAAGGACAATATTAAAGAAACAACGTTGTCCCCATTGAGGTGAATATTGTATTTTATTTTATTGTTTTGAGGTAAAAATTCACAAAACTTAAAATTTACCATTTTAATAATTTTAAGTGTATAATTAAGTGATGTTTAGTATATTCACAGTGTTGTGCAATTATCACCACTCTCTAATTTATAATATTCTCATCATCCCCAAAAGAAACCCTATACCCATTCGCATACACTCCCCATTTTCCTCTTTCTCCAGTTCCTGGCAACCATTAGTCTACTTTCTGTTCCTATTGATTTGCTATTCTGGGCATTTCATATAAATGGAATCATAGAATATGTGGCCTTATGTATTTGGCTCCTTTCATTTAGTATGATACTTCCTTTTTTTTTTTTTTTTGAGACGATCTTGGCTTGCTGCAACCTCCACCTCTAGGGTTCAAGCGATTCTCCTGCCTCAGCTTCCCAAGTAGCTGGGATTATAGGCATGCACCACCACGCCTAGCTAATTTTTGTATTGTTAATAGAGACGGTTTTTTGCCATGTTGGCCAGGCTAATCTGGAGCTCCTGACCTCAGGTGATCCACCCACCCAGGGCCCCCAAAGTGCTGGAATTACAGATGTGAGCCACTGCATCTGGCCTAGCAAGGTATTTTCAAGGTTCGCGCATCTTGTAGCCTGTATCATTACTTCATTCTTTTTATGGCTGAATAGAATTCTATTTTATAGACCACATTTTGTTTATCCAGTCATCAGTTGATGGATTATTTGGATTGCTTCCACTTTTGGCTACTACAAATAATGCTGCTATCACCCTTTGCATACAAGTTTTTCTGTGAACACATATTTTCAGTTTTCTTGGGTATATACCTAGGAATGGAATTACTGGCTCATATGCTATCTTTAAAATTAACTTTTTGAGGAACTGTCAAACTTTCCCAGAGCAGCCGCATCATCCTACATTCCACTAGCAATGTACGAACGTACCAGTTTCTCCCCATCTTCACCAATACTTGTTATTTTCTCTTTTCTTCTTCTTTTTTAAAAAAATTACAGCTCTTCTTTGTACCTCTGGTAGAATTTGACTGTGAATCCGTCTGGTCCTGGACTTTTTTTGGTTGGTAGGCTATTAATTATTGCCTCAATTTCAGAGCCTGTTATTGGTTTATTCAGAGATTCAACTTCTTCCTGATTTAGTCTTGGGAGGGTGTATGTGTCCAGGAATGTATCCATTTCTTCTAGATTTTCTAGTTTGTTTTCATAGAGGTGTTTATAGTATTCTCTGATGGTAGTTTGTGTTTCTGTGGGATCAGTGGTGATATCCCCTTTATCATTTTTATTGCATCTATTAGATTCTTCTCTCTTTTCTTCTTTATTAGTCTTGCTAGCGGTCTATCAATTTTGTTGATCTTTTCAAAAAACGAACCAACCAAAATGTCCATCAATGATAGACTGGATTAAGAAAATGTGGCACATATACACCATGGAATACTATGCAGCCATAAAAAAGGATGAATTTATGTCCTTCGCAGGAACATGGATGAAGCTGGAAACCATCATTCTCAGCAAACTATCACAAGGACAGAAAACCAAACGCCGCATATTCTTACTCATAGGTGGGAATTGAACAATGAGAACACTTGGACACAGGGCGGGGAACATCACACACTGGGGCCTGTTGGGGGGTTGGGGGCTGGGGGAGAGATAGCATTAGGAGAAATACCTAATGTAAATGATGAGTTGATGGGTGCAGCATACCAACATGGCACATGTATACCTATGTAACAAACCTGCACATTGTGCACATGTACCCTAGAACTTAAAGTATAATAATAATAAAATTATAGCCATCCTAATGAATGTAGAGTAGTATTTCATTGTGACTTTGATTGGCATTTCTCTAATGACTAATGATGTTGAGAATATTTTCATACTTATTAGCTATTTGTATATAAATGGAGAAATGTCCATTCAAATCCTTTGCCCATTTTTATTTTTTTTGGTCATTTTATTTTTAGGTGTAAATGTTGCTTATACAGCCTATATACAAGTTTTTAAGATTATATATGTGATATGCAAATATTTTCTTCCATTCTGTGGTTGTCTTTACACTCTCTTGATAATGTTCTTTGTTGCACGAAAGTTTTTAGTTATGATGAAGTCCACTTTATCTAATTTTTCATTTGTTGCATGTTTTGAATGGCATATTTTAAAAACCATTGATTAGTCTAAGGTCATAAAGATATATCCCTGTGTTTCCTTCTAAAAATTTAATATATTTAGTTCTTAAATTTAGGTTTCTGGTCTATTTTGAGTTATTTTTTATATATGGTGTGAATAGGGATCCAAATTCATTCTTTTACATGTAGATATCTTGTTAACTCAGTACTTTTTGTTGAAAAGACTATTTTTCCCCATTGAGTGAATTTCATACAATTGTTGAAAATTAATTGACCATAGATGTATGGGTGTCAATTCTATTCCACTGATCTATGTGTTAATTATTATGCCAATACTCCACAATACTCTTTACTGTATCTTCGTAATAAGTTTTGAAATTGGGAAGTGTGAGTGAGTCCTTGGAATTTGTTCTCCTTTTTCAAGATTTTTTTGGCTCTTAGAGGCCCTTTGCATTTCCATAAGAATGTTATGGAATGTTAAGAATGTTATGGGCCAAGTGCAGTGGCTCATGCCTGTAACCCCAGTGGTTTGTGAGGCTGAGGCCAGAAGATCACTCGAGGCCAGGAGTTTGAGACCAGCTTGGGCAACATAGTGAGACCCTGTCTCTACAAAAAATAAAAACAGCCAGGCATGGTGGTGCATGCCTGTAGTCCTAGCTACTCATGAAGCTAAGGCAGGAGGATTGCTTGAACCTGGAAATTCAAGGTTGCAGTGAGCCATGATCACACTACTGCACTCCAGACTGGGTGACAGGACAAAACCCTGTCTCTGAAAGAAAAAAAAAAAGAATCTTATGACTAATGTATTCATTTATTCAAAAAAGGCACCTAGGATATTTTGGCAGAGATTGGTGGACTCTGTAGATAATATGGGGGAGTATTACCATCCTAACAATAAAAAGTCTTTTAATCTATGGATGTGGGATATGCTTCCATTTATTTAGGTCTCCTTTAATTTTTTTCAACAATGTTTTGTAGTTTTCAGTGCACAAGTCTTACACTTGTTCTGTTAAATTTAGTCCTAAGTTTTTTTTCTTTTTGATGCTATTGTAAATGGAATTATTTTCTAAAATTCATTTTCAGATTGTTCATTGCTAGTGAATAGAAATACAAATGATTTTTGTATGTTGATCTTATATCTTGCAACTTTCCTAAATTCATTTATTAGCTCTAATAGTTTTTTTTGAAATTTTGGTGTGGATTCTTGAGGTTTTTCTCAATATAAAATTATGTCATCTGTGAATATAAATAGTTTCACTTTTTCCTTTCTTACGTGGATTTATTTTCTCTCTTTTTCTTATCTAATTGTTCTGGAAAGAACTTTCAGTACAATGTCAAAGTGACAAATCAGACATCCTTGTCTTGTTTCTTATCTTAGGGGAAAAGCATTTAGTGCTTTAACCTTGAGTATAATTTTAGCTGTTAATAGGGTTTTTCATAGATGGCCTTTACTGGATTAAGGTTCTCTTCTATTCCTAATTTATGGAGAGTTTTTACCAATAAAGAGTCTTAGATTTTTACCAAATGTTTTGTTGTACATCTATTGAGATTATTGTGTTTTTTCCTTTATTAATAGGATATATTACATTGATTGGTTTTAATATGGTGACCCAATATGATAAATCCCACTTATTTATGGTGTGTAATCTTTTTTGTATGTTGTTGGATTTGGCTTGCTAGTATTTTGTTGAGGATTTTGTGTCTATTCATAAGGATTCTGGTCTGTAGTTTTATTTTCTTGTAATCTCTTTGGCATTAGCATTAGGGTAATACTGGCTTCGTATTAGTAAGTGCTCTCTGCTCTTCTATTTTCTTTTACTATTTTTTTTTTAAAGACAGGGTCTTGCTATGTTGCCTTGAATGGAGGAGTGCAGTGACACTTCATAGGTACAATCATAGCACACTGCAACCTTGAATTCTTGGCCTCGAGGAATCTTCCCACCTTAGCCTCCCAAATAGTTGGGATTACAGTTGCATGCTACCCTCCCTGGCTTTTCTGTTTTTTGAAACAGTTTAAGAAATATTCGTGTTAATTTTTCTTTAATCATTTGAGACTTTACCAGTGAATCTATCTGGTCTGGGCTTTTCTTTACTGAAAGTTTTTGATTACTGACTCAATCTCTGTACCTGTTAAATAACAACTCCCTTTTATCCTCTCTCCTCAGCTCCTGGTAACCACCATTCTATTTTCTATAGCTATGAATTTGAATATTTTGGATATATCAGTGTCTGAGTCTGTTTCTTGCTGCTATAACATAATACTATATAATGAGTAATGTATAAAGAAAAAACATTATTTCTCACAGTTCTGGAGGCTGGGAAGTCCAAGATTGAGGGGCCAACATCTGGTGAGGGCCTTCTTGCTGGGCCAGTTTATGCTTGAAAATGAGAGGATGGTGGGGGCAGGGAAATTCATCCTTTTATAATAAGCACACTGAGTGATAATGGCATCAATCCACTCATGAGGCCAGAGCCCTCATGGTCTAATCATATCTTAAGGGTCTCACCTCTTAATACTGTCACATTGGGGATCAAATTGTCAACACAAGAGCTTTGGGGGACGCATTCAAACTATAACACTCATATAAAGTGGCATCTTACTGTAGTTGTCCTTTTGTGACTGATTTACTTCATTTAGCGTAATATCCTCATGGTTCATCCGTGTTGTAGTGTGTGACAGAATTTCCTTCCTTTTTAGGGCTGCATAGTATTCCACTATACTTATATTCCGTATTTTGTTTGTCCATTCGTCCATCAATGGACATTTGGATTGCTTCTGCCTCTTGGCCAATGTGAATAATGCTGCTATGAATATAAGTGCTATGGCTTGAATATTTGTCCCCTTCAAAACTCATGTTGAAATTTAACCCCAATGTAGCAGTATTGAGATATGAAACCTTTAAAAAACGATTGGGTCACTGTAGGCAGAGCTCTTATGAAATAGATTAATCCATTCATGGACTAATGGATTATTGGGTTATCATGGGAGTGGGACTGGTGGCTTTATAAGAAGAGGAAAAGAGACCTGATTTAGCATGCCTATTCCCCTCACCATGTGATGGATGCACTATGCTACTTCAGGACTCTGCAGAGAGTCATCAACAGAAAGAAGATTTGTGTCCCAGCTCTTCCACTTCCTAGTTCTTACCTCTGGGACCTTGGGCCAGACCCCAATTCTTTCTTGCCTCAGTTTCTTCATATATAAAATGCCGCTGATAATGGCATCTATCTCATAGGGTGCTTGGGAGGATTAAATGAAGTAATGTTTGGAGCATGCTTGGCACATAGTGATTAAGGTCTGACCCCAATCCACAAACCTCCAAGATAACCGACCCGCAGAACAAAGAGGACAGGTCCACTATGCCTTATCTGAAATCCTATGAATAGCACAAAAACACCATCCATAAAAGGAGAACTATAAACTGTACCTCATCAAAATTAGGATGTGCAAAGAGGTTGAAAAAACAGTCTACTGTCTGAAAAGATCAGGAGAAAATATTTGAAAACCATATATCTGGCAAAGGACTAGGATCTAGGATATAAAAGGAACTCACAAAACTCAACAGTCATAACAAATAATTTAATTAGAAATAGAACATAAGACATGAATAGTCATTTTACTGAAGAGGGTATACTGGTGGCAAATAAACACATAAAAAATGTTCCAGGCTGGGCATAGTGGCTTACACCTATAATCCCAGCATTTTGGGAAGCTGAGACAAGAGCATTACTTGAGCTCAGGAGTTTGAGACCAGCCTGGACAACACAGTGAAAATCTGTATATGTTTTTAAAAGGTGAAAAAAAACTTTTAAATGGTGTTCCACATCAATACCTCAACATAAGGAAATGCAAATTAAAACCACAATGGAATGTCACTACACAGCTATCAATGAGAATGGTTGAAATGAAAAGCAGTGATAATAACAAATGCTGCTGAGGGTATGGAGAAACAGAATCACTCATACATTGCTGTGGGAATGTGAAATGGTAAAGTCACTCTGGAAAATCATTTCTTTAAAAAGTGAACATGCAACTGCTATATGACTGGCAATTGCACTACTGAGCATTTGTCCCTGAAAATGAAGACTTGTGCTCATGCAAAGATGTGTACCTGAATATTCATAGCACACTTATTTGTATTAGAAAAACAAAACAAAACAAAACTTGGAAACGGTACAGATGTCTTATAGTAGGTGAATGGTTAGAGAAAAATACTGTGGTATATCCACCATGGACTATTACTCAGCCATGAAAATTAGTGAACTCTTAGTACACACAACAGTCTAGATGGCTCTCCAGGGAACTATGCTGAATAAAAACAGCCAATCCATAAGGTTACAGACAGTAGGTTTCCGTTTATATAATATTCATTTTTAATTATTTATTTATTTTAAACTTTTATTTTAGGTTCAGGGGTACATGTGCCGGTTTGTTATATAGGCAAAGTCCTGTCACAGGGGTTTGTTGTACAGATTATTTCGTCACCCAGGCACTAAGCCTATTACCCTATATAATATTCTAATATTCTTATAATGACAAAATTATAGAACTGGCAAACAGATTAGTGATTACCAGGGATTAGGGATGGGTGCTGGGGTCTGGGAGGGAGGTACATGTGATTGTAAAAGGATAAATGAACGATCCTTGTAGTAATAAAATTGTTCAGTATGTTGACTGTGCTGTTAGATACATGAACCTACATATGTGATAAAATTCCATGGAACAAAATACACATACACGCAAATGGGTACAAGCAAAACCAGGGAAATGTGAATAACATTGGTGGATTGTACAAATGTCAGTGTCTTGGTTGCGATCTTGTAGTATAGTTTTCTAAGATGTTACCCTTTGGGGAGACTGGATCTAGGGTACATGGGATCTCTCTGTATTATCTCTTACATCTACAATTACCTCAACTGAGATTTCAATAAACATATAGACAGTGACAGATAAAGTGCCCGTAATTGTAAAACTAAATCAGAAATAAAATAAAGCAATGACAGAGAACCTGTCTCAGAGAAGCAAGAGGTGCAACTCCCAGAGCAATTTCTACGCAGAGCGCTGTGTCATGAAGCCTGATCCAAGGTCCTGTCTGGACTCGATGGGACAGAGAACCTCTTCAGTGATGTCTGCCCTCACGAAGGTGGAAGTGTCCTCAGAACTAGTGCTGCATATTCGCCACCCATTCTACGTGGAGTGCCTGTCTCATAATGACAGTGTGGCACTGTGACATCTGGGGTAGAGGGAGTTTTCAGGCAGCAGGGCCTGTTTAGGGCTCCACAAATTCCACCACTGTAGGCCACTCCCTACAAGTCCAGGTGGGTTCCATGATTACATTGGGTTCTACACTAGCCAGATCCCTAAGGGGCTGAGACCACGGCTAATGTACCAGAAGCTGATATTCACTGAACCTAGGCCCTGTGCTCTACATGAATCAATTTACTAAGTACTTTGCATGAATCAATTTACTTAATCCTCGCCACAGTCCTATTGCATACTTTTGAAAACCAGGCTTTCCTGTTCTCACATGTTCCAACCCTGGTGTATTAGGTGTTCATTCTGCCACTGGGTCATTGGCTGATACTGACTTCTTCGTAGAGCAGCTGAGATGTCCTCGAGAGTGACTCTCATCAGCCACTCCTCACTCACCTCCTGCCTCCTGTGCCCCAGGATTGCTGGCTAATTAGGAAGTGGCCAAGTGGGACCGTGCAGGGCTCCTGGACTCTCCACAGCCACCGCATCCTGTGGTGAGACAGCAGGGCTCCAGGGCAGGGGTCTTGGGTAACAATAGCCGACCTATATGGAGCATTGCCTGGGTGCCAGACCCTGTGCTCAGAGTGTCACCCTTATCCTCTGACTTCATCCCTACCAGTGTCCTGTGAAATTGGTAGGATTTCCATCCCTTTTTTGTGATAAGGAGATCAAGGGTTACAGAGGTGAAGTTGCCCGAGTGCACAAAGCTGATCAGTGGAGAGCAGTAATTTGCACCCAGGCTTGGCTGATCCCAGAGCCCATGATCAAGTTCAGGGCCCTGCCCAGGGCTCAATAAATATGTAGTGGCTGAATGAAAGGCCACTGGATAAATCTCATCCTGGGGCAGTACTAGTAGTCCTTAGGGTATGTCTCCTGAAATAAGGTAGCAAACCTGTCAACCAGGGTAACGGGTGTGATCTGAGCTTGTGCTAAAAGATCCATCTCCTTATAGAGGCATCAAGGAGACTTGTTTGTTTGTTGAGTACCTGCTATACATCCAGTTCTGGGCTGCACTTCAAGGATGAATGAGATGGAGTCCCCTGTTTTAGAAAACAGTCAGTGTTGCTGTGGAGACTAATGTCAGTTGTGAACTTCATGGTGTTTACCTGCTGTTTCCATCTTGTGAGGTCCCTTCCTCCTTGTCACCTTGCTTCTGATCACCACTTAGATTGTGTCTGGTATGGGTTTCACTGAGGGATTTGAGACCGTTTTGTGATTGGGCTTGGCTGGGCCTGGGCCTCTGGATATGGTGGCTTAACCCTCATTTCAGCATGTGTGTGTGTCGGGGGTGCTGAGAAGGTACATTATATCCAGAATTTAAGCTCCCTTGCTTTTTCAAGTGCCTTTTCCATGTGCTCTTCTAATTTGTTATTAACTTAGACAGTTCTCTTAAATTACAAATTTCAAGTACCATCTCTGAGCCTTACTTTCTTATCCATATTTCATGGGGTCCTAGGACTGGACCAGTGTTCCACAGATATGTAATGACTTGCTCAATGATACAGACAGGATGTGGTACAGAGATTGATTCCCCTGTCCCCATGGGGCTTTTGCTATATTTTGCTGCAGGATACTTTTTGAAGCAGCTCACAGTGGTGTATAGGAATCACAAGTGGTAGATAAAAGTAGACCTTGGTTAAATCTCAGCTCCTCCATTTCCAAGCTTTTTACCTTGGAGAATTGAATTAAGGTAGCTTAGCCTCAGTTTTCTTCTCTGGAAAATGGTGATACAAATAGGACCTGACTTGCAGACTTGGCTTGAGAATTAAATAGTATGATGTATCTAAATTGCCTGGGTCTTTGCAGATGACATTAATATCTATGTAAAATATGCCAAAGGATTGACAAAACATTCTCTTGGAACAAATAAGTGGTTAGTCATAGGATACAAGGTTAATATACAGAAGTTAATTTCTTTGCTATGTAACAGCAATGAACAATTGGAAATAAATTAAGAGTTAAAAACGAATACCATTTAAAGTGGCACCAAAATTTAAATACTTAGGTACAAATGTAACAAATACTTGCAGGATTTATATGTGGAAAGCTACAATGTTCTGATGAAAGAAATCGAAGAAGACCTAAATAAATGGAGAGTTATCTCACATTAACGGACTGAAAACCTAAGTGTTGTTAAGATGTCGATTATTC
This sequence comes from Nomascus leucogenys, assembly GCF_006542625.1. Taxonomy (NCBI): domain Eukaryota; kingdom Metazoa; phylum Chordata; class Mammalia; order Primates; family Hylobatidae; genus Nomascus; species Nomascus leucogenys. Next base: position 125,672,563 of record NC_044406.1, read on the forward strand.
CCAACTGACCTATAGCTTCAATGCAATCCCAGTCAAAATCCTATCAAGCTCTTTGTAGAAATCCACAAACTCATTCTAAAATTTATATGGAAAGGCAAAAGGCCTAAAATAGCCAACAAAATACTGAAGAAAAAAGTTGGAGGACTCAGACTACTACTCTGATTTGAAGACTTACTAAAAAGTGACAGAAATCAGATGCTGTTGCATTGGTGAATGAATAGACAAGTAAATCAATAGTACAAAATAGAGACCTCAGAAAATAGACCCACACAAATATAGTCAACTATTTTTTGACAAGGAAGCACAGTCAATTCAATGGAGCAAAGATAGTCTTTTCAACAAATGATGCTGAAACAATTGGACATTCATATAAAAAATAATCTAGACACAGACCTTATATCTTTCCTCAAAATGAACTTGAAATAGATCATAATAGATCACAGACCTAAATGTAAAGTTCCCAGCATGTGGCAGGTGCTCCATCAATGGTCACTGTGGGTATTTGGAAGTGTTCTGAGGCTTTTTGAGTTGGCTGGCCAAGAATTTGTGGTGCTTGAGTGAAGTTGAGTGGGCCTTGTAAGATGCCCGATGTTCTCCCCAGTGTGGCCAGGGGACCATCTGCATCAGAGTCACATGTAGTCTTTATTACCAAGGCAAATTCCTGGGCTTGCTGCAAACTGAGACTCCCTGTGCCTTGTATTTTTGTTTACATTTTCATTTTTCTCAAACAATACCCACAGGTGATTTTGGTGCATATTCAGGTTTGAGAATTTCTGGCATATGGGTTAGTCAAGATAAGGAGTCAGTCACCACCTGGGTTCCAGTTATAGCCCCACCAATTTCCATAGCCCGTGGTGTAGTAGAAGGGAGAGTAGGTTCTAGATTCAGAGGAATCTGGGTTTCATTTCTGCCTCTGCCTCTTATTGACTGTGTGACCTTGGGCAAGACACCCTCCTCTCTAAGCCTTGATTCTTTTGCTAAATGAGAAGAGTAAAATAGTGATTCTTGTCTCCTAGACTTGTTGGGAGGTTTAAATGAGACAAATCCTGGCCTCATGGGTGTTCTATCAGTGTCAGTTGAATTGCACCTGAACAGCTACCCAAAGGAAAACAGGAAAGTGGGGTACTTGATTGGTTGTAGGGTAGCTGCAGAGGGGCTTTCTGGAAAGTCAGAAGGCTGTAAGTGAGCCATGTGTGACGTCACAGAAGAGACGGAAGTGCTGCTGGGCAGCTCAGGGCTTTAGCCTTCTTTGGGAGCCGGATGCCTGCTCTCAGAAACGGTCTTGATGGTGGAGAGATTCAAAGTCTGAGTGGCCGCCTGCTTTGTGTCTTCAGGGTATGAAAAGCCATTTATAGACCACAGCTATCCCCTTCAAGAACTAGCATTTTCAAAGGACAATGCACTCTGTTTTATTAATTTTATTAAATTTTGTCTGTTTAATGTGCACTCTCTTCTCAAGATGAGAAAAAAATTTAATGTGCACTCTCTTCTCAAGAGGAGAAAAAACTCCTGAGCCCCCTCTGCTGGCTGTATTGGAGAAGAACAGGCGAGTAAATTGGAATGATCTCTTAAAAACATGCACATGCTCACAGGGGCATAGAGACACCGACAATTACAGAAACAGCCACATATACTCACATGCCTTTGCATACAACACGCACACAAAGACATGCACAAGCATATACTTACATAACACAGCTACATTAGTGCAAGGTGGTTGAGGGTACAAACTCTGGCCTTACACAGACCAGCTGTGCATCTCCTATATAGATCTGTGCAACCCTGGACAGGTTGCTTAACTTTTTAATTTTGTCATTTAAAAAATATATACATAAACACATGAATAATGTGTATATATGCCTACATATATAAATATCTATATTATAATGTACGAAAAGGGTCCCTTTAGTATATAGTAAGCACTTGGTAAATGGAAGCTATTATCCTTCTATTATTGTTGTTACTAAGCCAAATTCAACCTTTCAGAGCTTCGGTTTAATTTTCTGTAAATTGAGAGCAATAGCAAATATTCATATGGTGCTTACTGGGTGGCTGGCACTGTTCTAAATGCTACCTATGTATTTTCTCATTTAATCTTCACAACGACCTTATAAAGGTACTATTGTTATCCTCATTTTACAGATTAAAAAATGAGTCTTGGGGAGGATAAGTGGTTAGTCCATGCTCACACGTCTAGGAAGTGGAAGAGCTGGGATTCAAACAGGCAGCCTGGCTCTAGATATTCGTCTTAAACAGGACACTGCACCTGCCTCATGGATAGGATTAAATGCAATACGTCCTGCAAAGTGCTTAGCACAGCACTATGCACACCATAAACAGTATAAACCAACTGTTATTACTCAAATTTCAACTTTGCCACTTACTAACTGGGTCTACACAGATATATACACATCTGTGGGCACATACAGTGGTTAACATGTAGATGTGTGCACACACATTCAAATACACAGATGCATACGTAGATACACACAGATGTATTTATTCATCAGTGAATTCAATGACATTTATTGAGTAAACATTACATTATTTGACTGAAGCTCTTCTAGGCTTCTCCACTGGAGATGCAGCATTGAAGAAAACAGGCAAAATTTCCTGGTCTTGTGGATCCAACATTCTAGTGGATGAGAAAGAAGATAAACAAGATTTTAAAATACTGTATAACTGGTTAGTGAAAAGTGCTCAGGAGAAAATATAAACAGAGAAGAGAGATATGAAATGCTGGGTAGGGGGTTGATATTTTACTTAAGGGTGGCTACGGAAGGTACAATAAGGAAGATACTTTTTGAGTAAAGATCTAAAGGAGCGCAGAGAGCAAGCATGCAGCTGCCTGGAACAAGAGATTTCCAGGCTGAGGAAATATCAGGGTCAAGTGCCCTGAGATTGGAGAATTCCTGGCATGTTCAAGTATTAGTGAGGAGGCCAGTGTGTCTGAAGTGGGCTGAAAGAAAGGAACAGTAGTAGATAAGTGGGGATGGGCCAGATCATGTAGGTCTTTGTAATCAGTATAAGGGCTTTGGATTTTCCTCCATGATGCAGAAATGTGGCAAGATTTTGAGCAGAGGAATGGCAGGATCTAATTTATGTTTTAAAATTGGCACATAATAATTGTATATCTAATTTATGTTTTAACAAGATCACTCTGCATTCTCTTTGAAAACAAGCAGAAGCAAATTAAGGATAAAATCTCAAATATTAGTTAGGAGGCTATTGCATAAGTCCAAGCAAGACATTATGGTGGATTGGGTTAAACTGATATGAAGGAGATGGCGAGAGATATTTGGATATATTTTGAGAATAGAGCCAACATAATTTACAGGTGGATTGGGTTAGAGTTGTGAGAAAAAGAGAGAAGTCAAGATGGCACCAAGACATTTTGTGTAAGCAACAAGAAGTGTGGAATTGCCATTAACAGATGGCCAATACCATAGAAAGTGCAGATTGGTATGTGAAGATCAAGAATTGGTTTTTGAACATGTTAAGTTTGAGATGCCAATTAGACATTCAAATGGAGATACAAGTATGTAGTTGAATGTGAAAGTCTGGAGTTCAGAGAAGAGATCTGATCTCAAGATAAAAATCTGTGAATTGTTGGAGAATAGATAAAAGCATGAAACTGGATAAGATTACCAAGGGAGTAAGTGTAAGTAAAGAAAAAGAGCTTCAAGAACTGAGCCCTGGTGCATTGTTAAGTTAATAAGTCAAAAGGTGAGAAGTTCAGCAAAGGAGATGAGGAAGAATGGTCAGTAAACTAGGAAAGCAGAGATGGTTGAGTGTGGGTGTCCTGGAAGCCAAGTGAAGAGTTTGTAGGATGATCAAGTGTTTATGATCATCATCAACTGTTCATCAACTGCCAAATGTTGCTGATGAGTCAGCATGAGTTGTGAGAATTGACTACTGTATCTGAAAACGTGGAGGTCATTGGCAACCTTGAGAACAGCAGTTTAGAGTGAAGCCGTGGGACAGAAAGCCTGATTGAAATAGGTTAAAAAAGGAATGAGAGGGAAGGAATTGGAAACAGCAAATATTGGTAACTCCCAAGTTTTGCAATAAAGGGGAGTAAAGAAACGGAGCAAGAGCTGGAGGGAAAGTGAGCTCAAGGGTCACTTGAGATTTTTTTTTTTAATTGAGAGAAAAAAATATTCTGGTGTGCTCACATGATGATAGGAATGATCCAGAATTGCTGGATCCCATAGAGAAAGATTTGTGGTGCAGAAAATAGAGGGAAGAATTGCTAGAGGATGTCCTTGAGCAGGTGGAAGGAATGAGACTCCATGCACAAGTGAAGAGGTTGAGCTTAGCTAGGAGCTTCAACTTTTTATCCCCAGTAAAAGGAAACTAGCATATGTGGGCAAAGATGCTGACATATTTTTAGAGAAACAGGAAGCAAATTCATAGCTGAGCATGGGGTTAACTTAGAAGTTTGAAGAGAGAGAAGAAAACATAATATGTTCTTCATTAGACTAGGAGACTATAATATGATTCTGGGGTAAATTTAGTGTCCCACCTGATTTGGGGTTGGTTCATGAGTTGAAAGTGAAACCAGCTGAAATCCTGTATTCCCTCCCCCGCCCCCCCCGCCCCCCACCCAGTTTCATTCAGGTACGCAGGTGGAAGCACAGAGGAGGTGGAGAGTTGATTTAACCAGGAGTGTTGCCTAGATAAGTGCCACAAGAGATTCTAGTGAGTGACTGACATAATTTAAGCTGGGAAAGGAAAGAAGACAGAAAGGATACCAGGTAGGTAGACAGTGCAAAGGTGGTAGTATCAGTAAAATGGATGTCCCAGCAGGGTGAAGGACTACTAGATTTGCAATATAAGAAGGAGTGAACTGAAAAGATAGGAGGTGGTGGTCAGAGAGGGTGATTGTGAAATTGAGATTATGGGAGATTTGCAGTTATTGGTCATGGCAAGGTGTAAGGAACATGGCTGTGCTTTGGTCAAGGATAGGCCGAGGTAAACATCCAGAGTGACTCAGCGAGTTTAGAGTGCAGGCGTATAACTTCACTTGTTATCACAGCCATGTAGCCATAACATGGGAAGGCCATCACTTGGCTCTATGCCATTATTGTCTGTAAAAGGTATAATTGCCCTGCTGACACTGTACAAGCACACTCACGCCCAGAGAGAGAGAGTCAAAGCTGTCAGTCTTGCGGACAGACAGGAGGGAACCAGGACACATCTTGGCTTGCTTGTGCCTAGAGAAATAGTTAAGCTGCTGACCCTGAAGGCAAGGGAGAGCCGGTCGCGCAGCTGTCATGGGGGCTGCCCGCTCAAGCAGCTGAGACAGAGCAGGCAGTGTAAGAGAGCTGCTGCTGAAAACTGCTGCTGAATAAAATCATCTTTCACCTACCTGCGTCCCCCAAAGTGTTCTTTCAGCTATCTGCTACTCATCCACCCACTCCCTCTGGACCTCAGCGTGGGCTGGAACCTGACTCTGGAACTGACACAGGCCTAAGTGTTGTTGATGAGAAATGACCCCAAGTTCTTTGCAGTGCCTTCTATCCACAGTGAAGTCTGTTTCTCTGCCTCTTGAACCTGAGCTGGCCCTGTGATTTGACCAAGAGAAAAAGGAAAAAGTGATGTATGACTTCTGAGCTTCTGCCTCAAGAGGCCTGGCAGCTTCTGCTTTGCTAAGCTGCCACCACTACATTAAAAAACAAAACACCTCTTTGAGGATGAAATACTACTTGGAGAGAGAAGTCCAGCTGAGTCCAGTCCCCAGCCAGCTCACCACCAAAGGCATGAGTGAGCCCAGGTGAGACCAGCACAAAGAATCGCTTAGCCAATTCACAGAATTGTGAGAAATAATATATTTGTTTGTTGTTTGAAGCCACAGTGTTGCAGTGGTATGTTGTACAGCAAGAGATAACACTTTAAAATGTGACTGTGGGAATTAGTGACTGTGGCGGGGTCAAAAATGCAATTGTTGGAGTTCAAAGAACTGAGAAGCCAGGATGTTGGGTAGATAATCTATATTTATATTACAATTGCTGGGGATTGAAGCAGGCATAGTGTTGGGGGGGAGCAATAGTGTACCAGGAGCGAACATCTTCAAGAAATAAGTGGGTGTGATTTGGGGCAGTATGGTCTGATGAAATGAGATTCTAAGATAGAGGTTTTTATGTAGCTGGGTATTTATGTATGTGCATACAGACATATATAAAACCCTACATGCACTTTATGCATACAAACATACAGATATGTGCACACACACAGACATACTACAGATCCACACAGACACACTAAGCATGCAAAATTCATATAAGCATGCAAAAATACAGTTCAACACCTAAAACCACATACACACACAGGTATATAGAGGTACCCCTGAACTCAAGTCACAAATGCACAGACATGCACTCACACAGGCATACATAGAAATCCACAAACATAAATGCATGCAAGCATTTAGGCAAATATACAGACAAGTACATAGAGATACAGTGATAGATACAGACAGCCTCATATGGAGAGACATGCAGAGAATGTGCTTACACACTTAATAGCACACTAACATCCACATGTGTGCTCATCACATGTGTATGCTCTTGGACGCATACACACCAATGCGCATACACATAGCTACACATGTATAATCATAGAATGTTCACATAAGTAAACATATACCCAAACACCTAGGCACACATACCACACTTATATCCACACATCACAGAAATAGAAAATGCACACGCACACAGATTAAGGTACCAAAAGATTTGTGGCCAATGATACACATATTTGACCACAGATATGCATGCACACATGTTCATGCACATATCTGAGAGCACACACATACATGTACTCACAGGCACACAGAGGCCATGATAGCACCACAGCACTTGAGAATGCTTTTTTAAAAAAATATATATATATTTTTATTATACTTTAAGTTCTAGGGTACATGTGCACAACGTGCAGGTTTGTTACATATGTATACATGTGCCGTGTTAGTGTGCTGCACCCATTAACTCGTCATTTACATTAGGTATATCTCCTAATGCTATCCCTCCCCCCTCCCTCCACCCCACAACAGGCCCCGGTGTGTGATGTTCTCCTTCCTGTGTCCAAGTGTTCTCATTGTTCAATTCCCACCTATGAGTGAGAACATGTGGTGTTTGGTTTTTTATCCTTGCGATAGTTTGCTGAGAATGATGGTTTCCAGCTTCATCCGTGTTCCTACAAAGGACATGAACTTATCATTTTTTATGGCTGCATAGTATTCCATGGTGTATATGTGCCACATTTTCTTAATCCAGTCTATCATTGTTGGACATTTGGGTTGGTTCCAAGTCTTTGCTATTGTGAATAGTGCCGCAATAAACATACGTGTGTGTGTGTCTTTATAGCAGCATGATTTATAATCCTTTGGGTATATACCCAGTAATGGGATGGCTGGGTCAAATGGCATTTCTAGTTCTAGATTCCTGAGGAATCGCCACACTGTCTTCCACAATGGTTGAACTAGTTGACAGTCCCACCAACAGTGTAAAAGCATTCCTATTTCTCCACATCCTCTCCAGCACCTGTTGTTTCTTTTGTTCTATTTTGAAATTATTTTAGATTTAGATTTGCGTTCTGCTTATGTTTACCAGGCTGATGGGATGGGGGCTTTTCCAGTGCATAGCAGCCACTGGGCTCCCGCCTCAATGGGGGCTGGTGGCAACTGGGGCTGCAATGAGAGCAGACTGCTGAGCCTCTTCATATCCAGGAGGAAATGGGAATGAAGGAGTAGTTTTGGCTCAGAAGCAGGGCCTTTAAGTGCTTGTAGTAGCATAGCTTAGTGGCTCTCAGTGCAGATTTGGGAGTCCATTAGAACCTAGTTCAAATCCCACCTTTCTCACTTATTGGCTGTGTTATCTTGGAAAAATTATTTCATCTCTCGGAATCCCAGTTTTCTCATTTGGAAAAAAGATGATAGTAATAGCAACTGCCTTAGAATTATTGTGAGTATTGAGTGAATACTCATAAAACACTTAGAACAACATGTGACATATAGTAAGCTCTCAGTGTTAGCTATTGCTGTTGGTGGTGTTTGAATTAACTCCCTTATCAGCCAGCTGAGAGTCCTGAATTCCTACCATTAACTCCAACTGTTACTTATGGCCTTGTCTTCAGAGATCTCAGGAGCAGAAAGCAGAGGCCTGAGGGAACGGGCCGTAGAACAGAGGAACTTTGGACTTAAAGGGCTGGGAGAAGGGATGAAGACAGGGCTCAGAAAACTTGGAATGAAGGGGACTTTCTGGGAATGCAAGCCCATGAGATGCATCAGCTGGAAGTCTTAGATTACAGGTAGCCTAAGACAGAGCTGGTTTTTCAAAGCCTTCTTCCAAAGGCCTGCTTGTAGGATCCCAGTGGAGTCTGTTCTTGGGACTGCCATAGGAGGTGGACACTGAAGGGACAGCTGTCATTCTCTTACTCATTGTCCCAGGGATGTGGAGGATTAGAATATAGGCACCTTCCACGGCCCTCTACCTATTTTTTAAAAATTGAAAAAATTGAAGAGAAGCACATGTCATGAGCATACAAGTCAAAGCATTTCCACAAATTGATACATCTGGGTAACTAGCATTCAGATCAAAAAATTGTAAATGACTGGCATCCTGAAAATCTCCCATTTGCTCCCTTCCGGTGGCTGTACACCAAAGTTAATCACCAGCCTGGTTTCCAACAGCATAGATTTGGGTTCTCCATGTTTGTAAATGAAATCATACAGCTTGTCCTCTTTTGAGTCTGGCTTCTTTTACTGAAAGGTATGTCCATGAGCTTCCCTCATTGATGCATGTATCAGTAGCTTATTCTTTTTTGTTGCTGTATAGTATTCTAATATGTGAATCTACTACACTTTATCTGTTTGAGTCTATGTCAGTTTGGGGTACTGGAAATATATACTGTATACATTCTAGTACATTGCCATGATCTGAATATTTGTGTCCCCTCAAAAGTCATATGTTGAAGGGTTACTAGAGGCTGGAAAGAATAGGAGGAAGGGGGGGTAGGGAGAGATCTGTTAAAGGACACAAAATTACAGCTAGATAAGAAGAACAAACTCTAGAGTTTTATAGCACTGTAGGATAACTATAGTTAACAATAATATATATTTTCAAATAGCTAAAAGAGGATATTGAATGTCCCAACACAAAGAAATGATAAATGTTTGAGATCATGGATATGCTAATTCCCCTGATCTGATCACTATATACTGTATGTACCGAAACATCACTATGTACCTCATAAAAATATGTACAATTATGTGTAAGTTAAAAATAGAAAATAAAGTCTATATTACCTCAAAAAAAAAAAGCTATATTGTGGAAACTAATCCCGAGTGTGATGGCATTAGGAAGTGGGGCCATTGGAAGGTAATTAAGTCATGAGTGGGACTCTCATGAATGAGATTACTGTCCTTATAAAAGGCCAGAGGAAGCCGCCTTGCTCCTTCCACCAACGTGAGGATATGGCTAGAAGGTGCCATCCCATAAAGTGGTCTCTCAGCAGATACCACACCTGTTGGTGCCTTGATCTTACAACTCTCCAGCCTCCAGAATTGTGAAAAATAACTTGCTGTTGTTTATAAGCTACATGGTTTATAGTATTTTGTTATAGCAGCCCAAACAGACTAAGACATGCATCTTTTGGTGAACACATGCACATACCTTAGTTTTAATTCATACATTTTCATAGGCTTGTAAGAGGGCCACCCTCAATTGGATCTACCCTTGTCCAGAAGCCAGGTGATTGAAATTTATCAGAGGTTATTGCATAGCACAACTCCAGGGGTCACCATTGCCATGTGTTGTACATGGCTGGCACCCCTGGGCCACAATGTAGAGGATCTGGTGCACTCTGGAGTTGTGCAATGGGCAGCTCTCCACCATTCTGCTTCTCAACCACTCTCAGGGGCTGGGAGATGGTTTATTACACTGAACTCTGAAAAACCTTTCCTCAAAATCTCTTTTCCTTGAGTCTTTTTTTGCCTTTGAGTCATAGGCACAGAATCACAAGAGCCATGGGTCACTCTGAATGGTGCCAATAACCCATCAGCTAGTTCTATGGCAATGAAAAAAAGAAACCACAGTTACACCAGGTATTTGATCTTAGAAAAATGGAATCACTCCAAATCACAGAGCCTTTTTTTAAAAAACAAAAACAAAAAAACACTTTAAGGGGTTAGACATCAGGTAGACACTGCAGTAGTCTCTCTCACCTACTTTGGCAAGTTAACAAAGGAGAAACTAGGACAAGTTTGGGTTTTGAAAAGGAAGTTTTTGTTTAAACACAAGGCCCCAGCTTCTGTCTCTGCCTCAAGCTTCAGGATGGGTATGTGTAATGTGGCCGGGGAGCCTTTTCTCTGGAAGCAAATTGATCTGCTTTCAGTCTCTGCTCAGCCAGTTCTGAGCTAGGCAAATGACATAAGTTCTTTAGGTTTCAGTTTCCTCCTCTGAAAAAATCTTGCTACATCATGGGTAGGAAGCATGGGAACAATAAGAAGACATAACCATGGTGGACTGAGCAGCCTGCCCTACCTAGGCAAAAAGTGGGTGGCAGGCCCAGAGGTGGAGAATGGCTGCATTGGCTGGCCCCAGGCCTGGCCAACCCAGCCCAGTGCCCAGCAGGTGGGCAGAGGAGGGAGACCATGAATTTTTTATTTTTATTTTTGAGACAGAGTTTTGCTCTTGTTGCCCAGGCTAGAGTGCAATGGCGCGATCTTGGCTCAATGCAACCTCTGCCTCCCAGGTTCAAGCAATTCTCCTGCCTCAGCCTCCCGAGTAGCTGGGATTACAGGCGCCTGCCACCACGCCCAGCTAATTTTTTGTATTTTTAGTAGAGATGGGGTTTCACTATGTTGGCCATGCTGGTCTCGAACTCCTGACCTCAGGAAATCCACCTGCCTCAGCCTCCCAAAGTGCTGGGATTACAGGTGTGAGCCACTGTGCCTGGCTGAGACCATGAATTCTTAACTTTCTGAATGGAAAAATACTCTTTGGGCAATTTAGTGTTTTGTGGAGTTTGCAACTGGACAGAACACAGGGGCATGAATCCTTGATCAGGGTTATGAAGAAGCTTCTCTTGAGGGCCCTGTGAGGGCTCTGGAATTGAACAGACCTTAGTTCATTCTTGACTTCAGGCTTTGCCTTTCACCTGTAAAGTGTGTGACAGTTTACACTCTGAGTCTTAGTTTTCTTATCTGGAATCTAAAGAATAATTCTGGTCTTACAGGGTTGCTATGAAGATTACATGAGACCATATGTGATGATTAGGTATCAACTTGACTTAATTGAGATATGCCTAGATGGCTGGTGAAATATTGTTTCTGGGTGTGTGTCTCTGAGGGTGTTTCCAGAGGAGACTGACATGTGAGTCAGTGGACTGGGACATGTGCCATAGTGGTTTGCTGCACCTATCAACCTGTCATCTAGGTTTTAAGCCCCGTATACATTAGGTATTTGTCCTAGTGCTCTCCCTCCCCTTTCCCTCCACCCTCCGACAGGCCCCAGTGTGTGATGTCCCCCTCCCTGTGTCCATGTGTTCAACTCCCACTTATGGGTGAGAACATGTGGTGTTTGGTTCTCTGTTTCTGTGTTAGTTTGCTGAGAATGATGGCTTCCAGCTTTATCCATGTCCCTGCACAGGACATGAACTCATTCTTTTTTATGGCTGCATAGTATTCCATGGTATATATGTACCAGATTTTCTTTATCCAGTCTATCATTGATGGGCATTTGTGTTGGTTCCAAGTCTTTGCTATTGTAAATAATGCTGCAATAAACATACGTGTGCACGTGTCTTTATAGTAGGACTATTTATAATCCTTTGGGTATATACCCAGTAATGGGATTGCTGGGTCAAATGGTATTTCTGGTTCTAGATCCTTGAGAAATTGCCACACTGTCTTCCACAATGGTTGAACTAATTTACACTTTCACCAACAGTGTAAAAGCATTCCTATTTTTCCACATCCTCTCCGGCATCTGTTGTTTCCAGACTTTTTAATGATTGCCATTTTAACTCGTGCGAGGTGATATCTCATTGTGGTTTTGATTTGCATTTCTCTAATGACCAGTGATGATGAGCTTTTTTTCATATGTTTATTGGCCACATAAATGTCTTCTTTTGAGAAGTGTCTGTTCATATCCTTTGCCCACTTTTTGATGTTTTCTTTTTTTTTCTTGTAAATTTGTTTAAGTTCCTTGTAGACTCTGGATATTAGACCTTTGTCCAATGGGTAGATTGCCAAAATTTTCTCCCATTGTGTACGTTACCTGTTCACTCTGATGATAGTTTCTTTTGTTGTGCAGAAGCTCTTTAGTTTGATTAGATTCCATGTGTCTATTTTGGCTTTTGTTGCAATTGCTTTTGGTGTTTTAGTCATGAAGTCTTTGCCCATGCCTATGTCCTAAATGGTATTGCCTAGCATTTCTTCTATGGTTTGTATGGTTTCGGGTTTTACATTTAAGTCTTTAATCCATCTTGAGTTAATTTGTGTATAAGGTGTAAGGAAAGGGTGCAGTTTCTGTTTTCTGCATATGGCTAGCCAGTTTTCCCAGCACCATTTATTAAATAGGGAATCCTTTCCCCATTACTTGTTTTTGTCAGGTTTGTCAAAGATCAGATGGTTGTAGATGTGTGGTGTTATTTGTGAGGTCTCTGTTCTGTTTCATTGGTCTATATATCTGTTTGGTACCAGTACTGTGCTGTTTTGGTTACTGTAGCCTTGTAGTATAGTTGAAGTCAGGTAGCATGATGCCTCCAGTGTTGTTCTTTTTGCTTAGGATTGTCTTGGCTATACGTGTCCTTTTTTGGTTCCATATGAAATTTAAAGTAGTTTTTTCTAATTCTGCCAAGAAAGTCAGTGGTAGCTTAATGGGAATAACATTGAATCTAAAATTATTTTGGGCATTATGGCCATTTTCATGATATTAATTCTTCCTATTCATGAGCATGGAATGTTTTTCCATTTGTTTGTGTCCTCTCTCATTTCCTTGAGCAGTGGTTTGTAGTTCTCCTTGAAGAGTTCCTTCATGACCCTTATAAGTTGTATTCCTAGGTATTTTATTCTCTCTGTAGCAATTGTGAATGGGAGTTCACTCATGATTTGGCTCTCAGCTTGTCTATTGTGGAGGTATTATTTCCTCGAGTATTTTTAGAGCTCTGAGTTTCTGCCTAATGTAGCCATCCTCAACCACATCAGACCCTCTGTCCCTTGGATAGAATACCTATTTGACAATGGCCTCTTTACCCTGAAAAGAAATGCACAGTTACTATAGCCCGTTACTACTCAAAGTGTAATAGCATCATGGACCAGCAGTATGTTGGCCATCATCTGGGAGCTTGTTAGATATGCAGAATCTGGGGTTCCACTCTCAGGTCTGCTAAATCAGAATTTGTATTTCAATAAGATTCACATGTGGTCTATACAAGCAGTAAAGTTAGAGATTAATTGCTATAACACACTTACACCCATAATTAAACATAAAGAAACAAAATGCCCTAACTGTAATATGAAGGGGAAATAGAAGGAAAGTAATTGTAATACATTTTTCTTCATACACAATGACTCACACTTAACTATAGTAGATGTTTGCACCTATATGTAGAATCTGTGTGAAAGTAGCAGCTCTGCATACAGGCTGATGCTACTGGTTTGTGTCAGCAACCAAAATTTCATAAGCATTATCATAGCTGATGATTTTCTGAAATGGTAGACAGCCCTAGATAGACTAGTGAACTAAAAACAAAAGCACAGTGTGATCTTTCCTGGATATATGCACCATTTGCATTTCTGGAAAATGCAGTATCCAGTAAAACCAATGTAAATGTAAGATGGAGCTAGGTTCAAGGTTCTGATATTTATAAAAATGATTTCTTACTACATGGAAGTTTGGTGGGACCTTCAAAAATAATGCCTGAAGGCCAGGCACGGTGGCTCATGCCTGTAATCCCAGCAGTTTGGGAGGCCAAGGTGGGTAGATCACTTGAGGTCAGGAGTTTGAGACCAACCTGGCCAACATGGTTGAAACCCCATCTCTACTAAAAATACAAAAATTAGCCAGGCCTGGTGGCACATGCCTGTAGTCCCAGCTACTCGGGAGGCTGAGGTGGGACAATCACTTGAACCCAGGAGGCAGAGGTTGCAGTGAGCTGAGATTGCACCACTGCACTCCCACCTGGGTGACAGAGTAAGACTTCATCTTAATATTATTAATATTAATAATAATAATAATAATGATAATGTTTGAAATAAGTCAATTCTTTGTTGTGTGGGGCATGTCTGGATTCCAGGTCTTCAACTACTAAATGCCAATAGTGACTCATTCAGTCTCTGTAATAATCAAAAGTGCTGCTCCCATCCACTAATACTGAGCTATCGAAAAGGAAATTGAGAAAACAATCCCATTTACAATGACACACACACACATACACACACACACACACACACACACACAGAGAGAATAAACTACTTAGGAAAAAGAGCACAGGTAAAAGACTTACACAGTGAAAATTATAAAACATTGAAAATTAAAGAAGACACAGATAAATGAAAATATATCCTGTGTTGATGGAGTGGAAGAATTAATATTGTTGAAATGTCCATATTACCCAAAGTGATCTATAGATTGAATGCAATTCCTAGCAAAATTGCAACGGCAATGGGGAGAAGAGGAAGATAGCTGGATAGAAGGCTCTACTAATTGTCTCCCTGACAGGAACACAAAGTTTAACAACTATCTACATAAAAAATCACCTTCATAAGAACCAAAAGTCAGAAGAACCAAAAGTCAGGTGAGCAATTATAGTACCTGTTTCTAGTGTCATATTGCTGAAAGGGACATTATTGCTGAAAGAATGACAGTATTGTATTGCTGGTGCCACACTTCCCCAACCCCTCAGAAGTGGCTGCCACCCTGTAACAGCAGAAAGCAAAACCGGGCTGAAACCAGTCGACTTAATACTTAGAAATAAGAGAAAAGATGAAAGACTTATACACTAAAAATTATAAAAGAAAGATGAAGAGAATTACAGAAGACACAGAACATTTAGACCAGCCCTAACCAGAGGGGAATCGTCTATTCCATCAGTTGCAACATGAGTTCTGGCAAGCCTCATCACTGTGGGCTGAAGTGTTCTGGGGCTCTAAATAAACTTGAGCAAGAGTCTAGGCCACAAGGATTTCAGCTCCTAGGTGAATCCTAGTGCTGAGCTGGGCTCAGGGCAGGTGGACTTGGGGTCATGCAACTTGCTGAGACACCAGCCAGGGCAGCTAAGGGAGTGCTTGGGCAGTGCCTGCACCACCCCTCCCCTAACTCCAGGCAGTGCAGCTCACGGTTCGAAAAGAGACCCCTTCCTTCCACTTGAGAAGAATGAAGAATAAAGATGCAAGATTTTGTCTTACATCTTTGATATAAGCTCAGTCACAGCAGGATAGGGCATCAGTCAGAGTTGTGAGGCTCCCATTTTAGACCCTAGCTCCTAGGCATTTCTAGACACACTCTGGGCCAGAAGGGAACATGCCTTGAAGGGAGGACCCAGTCTCAACAGAAACTATCACCTGCTGACTAAAGAGCCCTTGGACCCTAAAAAAACAGCAGTGATACCCAGGTAGGATGCCAGGGGCCTTGGGTGAGACTGAGGCATGCTGTCTTCAGGTGAGACCCAGAACATTCCTAACTGTGGTGGCTATGGTGAAAGAATCCTTCTGCTTGAAAAAATCAGAGTGGAAAGTAAAGGGATCTTTGACTTGTACCTTAGGTACTAGCTCAGCCATAGTGGAGCAGAACACCAAGTGGGCTCTTGGGGCCTCCAATTCCAGGTCTTCACACTTGTATGGCATTTCTAGAGCTGCGCTGGGTCAGAGGGGAGCCCACTGCCCTGAAGGGGAGTCCTAGGCCTGGCAGCATTCACCACAAGCTTACTGAAGGGCCCTTGGGCCTTAAGTGAACATCAGAAGTAGCCTGGCCATACTCCCCAAGGGCCTGTGGTGGTGATGATCACTGGGTGAGGCTCCTCTGCCTGTGGGAAGGGGAGGAAAGAGTGGGAAGGACTGTGTCGGTGGTTTGAGGGCCAGCTTAGTCACAGTAGACTAGAACACCAGGTAGACTTGTAAGCTTTTTTGAATCCAGTCCATGGCTCCTGGATAGCATCTCTGAAACTTCCTGGGGCCTGAGGGAACTCACTACCCTGAAGTCAAGGAAAAAAAACCTGACTGGCTTTGCCACCTGCTGATTGTAGAGCCCTAGGACCTTGAGCGAATGTAGGCGGTAGCCAGATAGTGGTTACAGCAGGTCTTGGGTGAGACTGAGTGCTGTGCTGGCTTCAGGTCTTGCCCGGTGCAGTCCCACTGGTGGTGGCCACATGGGTGCTTGTATTACCCCACCCCCAGCTCCAGGTGGTTCAGAACAGAGACACACACACAGAGAGACTCCATTTGTTTGGGAGAAAGTAAGGGAAGAGACAGGAGTCCCAGGCTGGTAATCCAGAGAATTCTTCTGGATCATATCCAAGACTACTAAAGTGGTACCCCATCTTATTGAAATGATCTGTTCACAGCTCTTTTTCCCCGACCTGACTGTGAACTCCTTGAGGGCAGGATTCTGTTTTATTCATGTTTGTATCCACAGGGCCTAACTCAGGGCTGGCTCAGAGTAAGACGTCAATAAAACTGTATTGAACATCAGCATCAATCATTATCATAATCACTTTCTCTCTTTTGTGACATTCATGGCTTTTGCTGTCCAGACAATCTCATACATTTTATTACTAAGTCATTTTCCTTCTGGTGGTGATTGCTCTCAGATTATTTCATACATGTAACTGTGGGCTCTCCAAAATGACTAAGTTCCATAACAGCAGGATCTTCTTATATTTTTTCTTACTCTGTTCCGTGCTTAGACACCTAATAAGTTGTCAACAACCAGTTTGATTTTGAAATGGTGCTGTGTTACTGGGATGCTACTATTTCAGTGGCATTGTATTCATAGTAATTTGCCAGAAAAATAGGAAACTGTACTGTGGTAGAAATGATCTCTTCTAGTCTAGAGAATTCTTTCTTCCACTAAGCTGGTTGCAGTGTATTTCATCATTACATATGAACATCAGCAAAACTGGACTTGCTGAATATTTGGATTATTGCCCAATGTTGATTCCATTTGGTGGACATGAACACCCTGACTATATAAGAAATTATTCCAAGCAATTTTGGCGATTGATATGGCCAAAAAGATACAAGGATATATAGTAAGCCATTGAGAGGCCAGTCCATAGAGCTATTCAGGGATTTGAACATCTAATCAGTAAGTAGTTTTACAGATTATTGAATCAGAGCGTCAAAAGGCATTTCAAATCATTATGCATTTACAAATATTTACAGATCTTTTAAAGATCAAGTCTGTCATTATCAGTTTCTGTGCTGCATATTGTCGGTATCCACAGTGACCCCAGAGGAGCCTGTGCTGGCAGGAGTAATGCTGCGGTATGTTCAGCTCTGCTGGATCTCCATAGAGGGGGGCTGGAATGCCTTGTGGAACAATGCCCTAGGCTCCAGAGAGCACAGAATGAAGGGCAGCCTAGTTTGATAACCACATTAAAGCACTACCAACATCTGTTCAAGCCAAAGACAACACTATCTCCAGGAATTAACCTTCTGAACCACTGAATCATTACCCTCAGCAGAGTGAAAGTTGGACAACAAGAGGCTATTTGTCAGTGGTTCCTCAGAGAGACGTGGTAAGCCGTATTTTACTGCAAACAGCGTGAGAAGGCCTGGCTCGGCTTTATACATCTTAAACACAGAATATATTTGTGTGGGAAACAAGCAGACAATGAATGTAAATAAACTTTTGATGATACCTTGCAACTTTCCGCATTGATTCCACTCCAGAACAAATGGACCATGGAGGACTGCTTCAGAGAATAGCATTTCCTAAATTTGTACCTAAATGTTTCCCTTCTATTTTAATAAAACAGTGGATACCAATAATGAGAGTACTCACAATATACAAGATGCACACTTGCACTAAATGAAAAACCCAACCATTTGTTGAAAGTAACATAATTCACTATAAATGTAAATAATAACTATTTGAATGGGCTTTGTCAAGCTGCATCATATGGAGAGGGAGGCAAGGAGGATGGGAGGGGAAATATAATAAAATAAAAGTTTTAGTACGGAAGTAAGCATAGAATGCCAGTCATCGAAACTTTAGAAGAATCTGGAATTTGGGAGTGTATTTCTTATAATGAAGACTGGCTGCAACTTCTAGTAGGATACATTTTAAGCCTTGCACCACACTAATTGAAAAACCTTCTCAAGCTTTTTATTTTCTGATATATTCTTAAATGTAGCAAATTATCATTAATAGACACACAGCTTTTATGTCAAATCTGCCTGAGAAGACTGAGACTAAACTGAGTTTGGTCCTTAGATTAGTCCCTGGAACATATGTGTTTTATTTTATGACACTTACATAGTACTTACTATGTGCTGTTTTATTTATTCATTTGTTTAGAGACAGGGTCTCTCTCTGTCACCCAGCCTGGAGCACAGTGGCATGATCATGGCTCACTGCAGCCTTGACCTTCTACTCTCAAGTGTCCTCTAGCCTCAGCCTCCTGAGTAGATGGGACTACAGGTGTGCACTAATACACACCCAACTAATTAAAATTTTTTTTCTTTTCTTTTGCAGAGAAGAGGGTCTCATTATGTTGGCCAGACTGGTTTTAAACTTCTGGCCTCAAGTGATCCTCCTGCCTCGACCTCCCAAAGTGCTGGGATTACAGGCGTGAACCACCACACCTGGCTATGTGCTGATTTAAAAGAAAACAAGTAAATACTGTGTAGTGACTGACACCTGTAATTGCTATAAAACTATTCCCTTTTTTATGATTTAAAGTATATAGACTATCCATACATAGTCTATATAGCGTATATAAGGTATTTAGAAGTATCCATATGTGGTATATATGTGTATATATATACATACATACATAGTACGTAGAAAGTATGTAGACTTATTTTACCAAACAAAATAAGGCGGAATGGAATGTCAGTGTCATGGCTTACTCCACTCATCTCCCTAAAAGCCATCAAGTCTGTAATGTGGGTGGCTTCAGGCATGGATGCCCTTGTGAGCTGACTTGCTAATGCCTATACAGTGTACCCGGATGAGTAGCATGGTATCTTTGAGTCAGTGCAAAATGCCATGACATTGTACTGGGTCTGGACAAAGCAAAGCGCCTTGGGAAATACCACCTTTCGGGTTACCTAAGTGGTTCCCCTTTACAAGTTTAGAGGCAGAGTTCTGTTTAAGTTCTAGTCCCTCCACTCGATCTAGGTAGCAGACTGTAATGATGGAGGGAAGCTGGCACATAGCAGGGATTTATTGAACGTATTTGAGTGAATGAAATAAAACTTTGGATGCAGGACACTTTTGCCCAGCAGTTTTGGCAACATGGTCCATGAACCCTGGTGGGGAGGGGGTTCCCCAAGATCCTTCTGGGGAGGCCATGAGGCCAAACTTTTTAAAAATGATGATGCAAGTACATTATGTGTCCCTTTCACTGTGTCGACATTTGCACTGAAGGTGCAGAAGCAATGGTGGATAATACTGCTGGCTCGTTGGCGTGAATTAAGGCAGTGGCACAAAGCTGTACTAGCAGTCATCGTATTCTTCTTCACTAAGCGCTCACAGAAAAGAATTTAAAATGCCACTTAAAAATGTTCCTGATGAAGCAGTTAAAAATATAATTTTTTTTTTTTTTTTTTTTTGAGATGGAGTCTCGCTCTGTCGCCCAGGCTGGAGTGCAGTGGCGTGATCTCGGCTCACTGCAAGCTCTGCCTCCCAGGTTCACGCCATTCTCCTCAGCCTCCCGAGTAGCTGGGACTACAGGCGCCCACTACCACGCCCGGCTAATTTTTTGTATTTTTGGTAGAGACGGGGTTTTACCATGTTAGCCAGGATGGTCTCGATCTCCTGACCTCGTGATCCGCCTACCTCGGCCTCTCAAAGTGCTGGGATTACAGGTGTGAGCCACCGTGCCCGGCAAAAATATATTTTTTATTAAATCTCAACTCTTAAGTACTTGTAAGCATAAATCACTTCAATCACTTCTGCTGCACACTGAAGTACGATAGTTATCTTAACAGAAAGCACTTGTGCAATTGTTTGAATTGTATGCTGAACTGGCCACTTGTTTCCCCATGGAAGTTTTTTTTCTTTTTTTTAATTTAAAAGAATGACTGACAGACAAACTATGGTTATTCAGACGTGGGTATTTGACAAGACATTTTCTCAAAAATGAGCAAAGTGAGCCTGTCACTTCAAGGAAAACAGCTGACAGTATTTGTTGCCAATCATGGAATTTGAACTTTCAAGCAAAAATGAGGATTTTGGAAAACTTGTATCCACCACTGTGAGCTTGACAGTTTCCCAATACTTAAAGACTCTGCTAACGAGTCTGGTGATGATATTAATAAATGTAATTTTTTTGGATTTTGTATAATTAAAAGTGAATATTTGGAAGATTTTTGCAGCTCAGAAATCAATATTTTTGAAATGATCAATGCATGATATTACATAATGCATGAATCAAAGATCAAAATATAAGATCAATGGATTTTGGTATAACAGACTAAAGTGTACCGATATGTTTTCCAATTCCACATTGCAACTTAACTTAAGAATTGTTATTTGCAAGCTGGGAGCAGTGGCTCACGCCTGTAATCCCAGCACTTTGGGAAGCCGAAATGGGCGGATCACCTGAGGTCGGGAGTTCGAGACCAGCCTGACCAACATGGAGAAACCCCATCTCTACTGAAAATACAAAATTAGCCGGGCGTGGTGGTGCATGCCTGTAATCCCAGCTACTCGGGAGGCTGAGGCAGGAGAATCGCTTGAACCCCCGGGAAGCGGAGGTTGTGGTGAGCCGAGATGGTGCCATTGCACTCCAGCCTGGGCAACAAGAGCGAAACTCTGTCTCAAAACAAACAACAACAACAAAACCTGTCACTTGCAGAGTTTTGGTCCAAGAAGAATAGCCACAATTATCTGAAAAGGCTATCAAAATAATGTTTCCTTTTCCAAACATATATCTGTGTGAGGCTGGATTTCTTTTTTATATACATCAATGATAACCACACATTGCAACTGATTGAAATCAGAAGCCAATATAAGATCCAGCTATTTTCTGTTAAGCCAGACATTAGATTTGCAAAAATGTGAAACAAGGCCATTCTTCTCACTTTTCTGTTTTAAAATGTGTAATTTTCATAAAATATGATATGCTAACGTGTAATAGGTTTATTTTTATTTTAAGCAAATTAATAAATTTTAAAGTTCTCAAACATTTTAATATAGTACATATAGATATAACCCACGCAAACAAAACCTCTGAAATTTCCAGTCATTGTTAAGAGTGTAAAAGGGCCCTGAGACCAACATGTTTGATAACTGCTACTCTAGTCCAGTGGTTCTCAAAGAGTGGCCTCAGACCAGCACCACCACCACCTCCATCATCATCATCATGCCTGGGAACTTGTTAGAAACATCAGTCCTCAGGCCCCACTCTAAACCTACTGAATTAGAAACTCTGGGGATGAAGGCCCAGCACATTCTGTTTTAACAAGCTTTCCAGGTAATGCTGATCCTCACTAAACTTTCAGAACTCCAAGTCCTACTCCCAACCCCTTACAGATCAGTGTCCATAGTTCCTTAGCGTCTGATTGGTGATGGTGGGAAAGCTCACTTTCCAAGCCAAATGTTACAAACTAGCATTTGCTTTGGACTCAAAAATAGATATCCTGCTTACCCCACCCCTTCTTCCACTTGCACCCTAGTCACTTAGGTGAGCACCACAAGAGAATGTGCCAGAACATCTAGGTGGTGCTTTGTCAGGGAGAGGAAAGTGTTGATTGAGCTTTAAGAAGGTAGCATATAACATTGTGCTTACTGGTCAGAAATGTACTTTTTCTCTGGCTCCTGCCCCATGTGTGCTTCTACCACAGATAGTAATTGAGCTCATTTTCAGAAGTGTAAGACCGGAGTAAGTTTTCTAATATTGTTGACATCTCCCTCCTTGCCCTGACTCCATTTCTGTTGACTGAGCACAGCTGGAACAAAATCCTAAGGCCAAGGAGCTGCTGAGCACTCACTTTGCTGGACCTTGGCAGCCCCCTTTTACACTGTCTTCAAGGCCTTATTCTACTCCTTCAGCTATCACACTTTTCAAATTCGCAGTGCCCTTGACCAAACATTTAGTCTTGTCTTCCACCTCATCAAGAAAATGTATAAACATATTTATTCATTGTATACCCAGCTCTCTACTCCAGAAACCTGGCTGTCATCCTTGACCCTTTCCTCTCTTACCCTCCACATCCAGCAGTTGACAAAACCTGCCTATTCTGCTTCCTATTAGGGAGTCAGCAAAGTAGAGTGGTTAAGAGTGTGGCTTTTGGAGTCAGATGCCTGGGGTGATATCCCATGTGCACTAGTTTCTGTGTCACATGAACAAGTTTCTTGGCTTCTCTGGGTCTTGGTTTCTTCAACTGTAAAAAAAAAAAAAAAAAAAAAGAAGCATTATGATAATAATGCTACCTACCTTGTAGGATGGTTAAAAGAACTAAGCAAGGCAATATGTAAGATGCTTGGAACAGTGCCTGGCATATCTATTTCATTTAACAAACTCTTCCAAGGTGCCCTGCACTGCTCTAGAGTATATAGTGGCAAACCGGGAATGCACTAGTTCTGGCCCCAGTTGTTTCTCATGTCATTTAATGGCATCTCTCTCTTTGTTGGTCTTCCTGTCTTTGCTCTGACTCCTTCCAGCTTGTTCTTCATCTACTCAAAAGAGGAATCTTTTTTCATGCATCATTGTATCATATTGTTCTCTTGCCTATAACTTTTCAAGGGCCTTCCACTTCCTATAGGATAAAGTTTAACTTTTTAGCCAAGGCTTATCATGGTGAACAACCTCTCATTCCTCACTACTTTGTGATCGGGCCTGTATGTCCTAATACATTCTTTGTTTTGTGTTCCCACAGAACTCTTCCTCTCCCTGTTAAAGCGCCTACCACTTTCATGATACTAATCTCCTTACACACTTGTCTCTCCAAATGGGCTTTGAGAGTCTTAAGGACAAGGACTATACACTAGTCACATTTGTGTTTCCAGAGCTCAGTATATAAATCAAGAAAGATAGAACAGTTCAGAATGATTGTGGAATGCATGCATGAATAAACAAACAAGTAACTTCTTCAGGCTCCTTCTCATTTGAATTCTATCCCAGAATTTTATGTGGTATTTTCTTATGTGTGTGGATTCTCATGGGACCAGCTTAGTCACTAAATATCATCTTATGCAGGGCTTTTGATCCTGGCTCAGAAGCCGAATCTTCTGGGGATCTTGTTACAATGCAGATTTCTCGGTCTTTTCCCCTAAGAGTTATAATTCATAATGTCTGTGCAAGAGCTCAAAGTCTGTATTTTAACAAATTTCCCTGGGTCAGTGATAATTTGCCAAGTTTGGGACTCACATATTTTAGTGAGTCCAGTTCCTTGCTTTTGCTGATGGGGAATGTAAGGCCCAGAGATTGAGTGATTCTGCAGGGTCACATAGCTTGTCAGTGGAAGAGCTGGGATTTGCTATACCAGTGTCCCCATCTTCACCTGACCCAGAGTAACTCCACTTTCATCTCGTTTATATATGGGAGTTCAGCAAAAGATGTGTTTATTTTGTTTTTAATTGAGAAAGAGTACAGTCTTGAAGACTTCTGTACTCTACCGCACTCACTGCCCTCCACTGGAGGGCTCCTTACATACACCTGTGGAAGGGCGGTGTCGTGCAGTGGGCTTAATACTGAGCAGGGGTCTGGGGAGCTTGTATTCTCTCCTGCCTTTGTCACCAAGAGGCTGTGTGACTGCAGCAAGTCATTAACTGCTGTTGTGAGTTTCCTTGGTTGTAGAATGAACATAATCAGGCCCATCCTGCTTAATGAGCATGGTTCCTATTTGGCTAACACTTTTATTTTCTCTATAGAGCCAAGCACAGTGCTTTACCTGTAGTAGCAGCACCAAAAAATGCTTAGGGAATGAATAAATGAAAGCGTTTTGGAAATGAGAAAGTGGTCTATGAATGTAAGCTATGATTAATAACAAATTCAAAAGCTTCTGCTACAGTCGCCCAGCCTTAATGGTAACTTGATTCAAAATGGTTCCTTACAAAATGGAACAAACTGCCCTAACAGACCTTTGTTTTCAAATATAAGAAAAGAAAAACTTACACTGACCAGTCATGTCTATAAGATGTCTAAAGAGCCAGGTAATTTGGTCGATTCATTGAAAAAGCCAGGCCAACAGTATTGGGCCTTGTGCTTCAAAGAAGCTAAGTGGCTCAGAGCCTTTTGCATTGCTGCTCATTGGCTTGACGTTATGTACACACAGCTATCCTTTCAGTTTCCACAAAATGGCTTATTTTCATTTCTGAAATGGTAGCCACGTGGGAGCCCCTGGGTTGCTGTGGAGAAGGCTGGGAGAGGCCCAGCTGGTTGACAGTCATTGGGCTCCTTGAGCCCTCCGCTTTGCCTTAGCCACTGTTGGGAGGTGGGAGTCCAAGGTTTTTATAGTTCTTCTCTCGAATTAGTGCCTGCAGACTCTACAGCTATGAACATGCAATTAGTCTTTGTTTGTGCACAAAAGGGAGCTTGACCCTTGCCCGTCTTTGATTGGCATGCACAACTCTTGTAGCTACTTACCTAAGGCCCTCTCCAAGGAGCACAGCGTCTTGTTCCTGCACCTGCCTTCAGCTTTTCTCTTTTGTGACTTGCTTCACATAATATTCAGCCCAAGTCACAGCAAGATTGCAGGGATGAAGACATCATGCAGGCACAGTAAGATTTCCTGTTTTTCAGGGAGGTGGGGGAGTGGGTGGGAGGGAGGTTTGAATCTATAACCTGAGTTTTGGATAATTGCTGAGCCCCAAAACACTTAGCAGGAGCCCAAAGAACTGTTTTTTTTTTTCTTAATAAATGAACACTTTGCTTGCTTTCAAAAGCAGACCTCCCATGCCATGGAAAACAAGCTGTATGCACAAAGCTTTACATTTCATTCCAAGTTCACCTGCTTTCCTATCGATATAGAACTGTCATTTTTTTTGAAAGACAATTGCTATAAAAGGGATGCAATTATTGTGGTCAGAAAATTTCTCTTTAAACCATGCTTTCTGAGATACTAGAAGAGTGTTTATTAGCAGCCTGAATGAGTTAAATACCGTGGTGGCAGATTGCATTTTCAATAAATGTTTTCCAGGAGCTTGATTGGTTTTCAAAACGCACTCATTTCTTACTCTCCGTGCCTAAACGTGCCACATCATATTAGAATAAACTATCCGGCTATGGCACTTAGGGAAAAAACTCCAAAGTATGTCTGGTTTGAAGTAAAAGCCATTTCAAACTCCCAAATCTGCAGAGAACATTTAATAAATGGCTCAAAAACAATAATACCTTCCTTTTTGGAGTACCTACTTAGGTTCAGGCATGGTACTGGCTGCTTTACACATTTTTTTTTTCCTCGTCAAATCCCTACAGTCGTATTCCATGTTGGGTTTTATTGTCTCTATTAGATAGAGGAGAAAATTGATGCTCACAGATGTTAACAGACTTGACCATGTGTGTTCAGTTGCTGAGAGGCAGAGCAGATCAGTAAAAATGGTTTTCTGTTCCTCCATGGCATGCCACTGAAATTTTATTTTTTGAAATATGCACACTAGATTTTACAAAGCCAAAAGAGTTTTGTCCTTTGAAGTAGTTACCTTGGGTGCCCAGACGTACCTTCCAACATCACAGCTATAATTGTCTTTGGAATGCTACTTGTGAGCTGACATACACACTGTGTGGGAACATCCGTCACCTGCCCTCTTACTGGCATTGTACTGTTGACCATTTTGCCATTGCCCAGCTGCGTCATGTACTTTTTTAGAAGACCTGACTCCCAGTCACTTTTGACTTTTTTTTTTTTTAGTCACCAACCTCTGACAAGAAGGATTTGCCAAAATTTAGGACATTCAGAAGAAAGTGCTCCCAATTCTAGAGATGATTCTAAAACAAGTGTTTCTTCCCCAAAATGGCTATGATAGCATAATTGGCATAGGTGTGTACATTTTGAAAGGGACCATCTTGGCTGGGTGCGGTGGCTCACGCCTGTAATCCCAGCACTTTGGGAGGCCGAGGCGGGTGGATCACTTGAGGTGAGGAGTTCGAGACCAGCCTGGACAACATGGTGAAACCCCGTCTCTACCAAAAAATACAAAAATTAGCCAGGCGTGGTGGTGGGTGCCTATAATCCCAGCTACTTGGGAGGCTGAGGCAGGAGAATCACTTGAACCCAGGAGGCAGAGGTTGCAGTGAGCTGACATCATGCCACTGCACTCCAGCCTGGGTAACAGAGCGAGACTTCGTCTCACCAAAAAAAGGACAATCTTGCAGGGGCCAGCCCTCCTCTGAATAATATATGAGCTCCACCATGCTTAGGGAGGCATAGAATGGTAATAGGAGTTTGCACTTTGGCATAATGCTTCCTGTATTTGAATCCTGGCTCTGCCACTTTATTAGCTCTGTGCCTTTAGGAAAGTTATTTAACTCCTCTAATCTTAGTTTTCTTGCCTATAAAATCAGGTTAATAATTCTACCTACCCAAACAGGGTTGCTGCATGAATTAAATGGTAATATTTGTAGTACCCTAGGTCCATAGTAAGTGCTCACCTATGTTCACAATTTCTGCTGCTATGTTTCGTCAAACAAAATATTTCTTTTTGTAGTGATGCCTCATCTATTGTGTGATTCATAGAAGTTAATGCTGGATGGGCCCTTTATGATAATCTTATCCAGTGGTTTTCAAACTTCTTTGTAACAGCAGAGCCTACAGGTCAAAGGAAAACATACGTGGAGCCTTGATAACCACAATAGCCGAAGTGAAGCTGCTGTTGTTTGAGTGGGTTACAGATGAGAAGGAACAGATCTCCAGCATTTCAGGATCCACTCTACTCCCTCAGTTGAATTTTGTTGTCACCACTGAATCCTACCCCTCCATCCTTCCAACATGGATTACAAAGGAAGTCCTAACCAAACTTTAAGGCTCCACTTAAATGTTAAACCCTCCACAATGCCCGACAGAGCCAGCCAGAATTAATCTCTTCTTTACCAATTCTCCATTGGCAATATATAATACATTTCTACTATAGCATTTAGCAAATTTTCCTTCATATTAGAGTTATTTTCATCTAAACCTCTTTAGACCAAGTTCTTTGGGAGCAGGGCCCACATCTTAATTATCTCTGTGTCCCACACAGGGACTGACGATGTAATTTACACATGGGAAACCCTCAGTTACTGCTTATTGGATTGTTAAATAAATGGCCAGAGAGAAATCCAAATCATATTAAGGTCTAGGAAACCAGGGGGAAGGTTCCTAATAAAATGTATTCTGTGCTTTTTCAAAGTTGTTCTCTTTAAAATGTAACTTGAGATGCTTCACAAATCCAGACCTCATTGATTTATGTCATCCTGGCATGATGTGCTTGCCTGATTTCTTAAGCAAATAGAACCATTCTAATCCTCCTTTGGCCCTTTCTCCATCGTTTGAAGGAATAGGAGGCAGAAAAACCATCTTCAGCACAGTTAATACCTTGAAATATGCAAACAATTTGAAAACCTTTAGACTAGGTACTAATCACATGCCTACAGTAAAAAGCAGAGGAATGAGCGAATGTTGACAAACATCTGTTTTATAAAGTCAACAGAAAAAGCTAATCTTAGGAACTTATAGAGTCACAGAAATGCTATATTTTGTAAAGGGGAGTAATTGAAGGGAAATAATTAAAAAAGACTTTGAAAATATATTGAGTAAAATTCAAGTGAGAGAAAACAACACAGAGGATAGCAGGAAAATGTAAGAAATCTAGGCCTTCTTCTGGCTTCTTCTGGCTTGTAATAGTGTTGTTATATGGATATGCTTCAGTAGCTAATTACCAAGCCTTGTAAGACAAAGAAGATGAAGTAGTCAGATGCCATAGTACTTCCAAAGAAAAAATTTGCTTTTGGATAATATGGAAACATTTTAAGTCTTTTTTTTTTTTTTTTTTTTTTTTTGAGATGGAGTCTTGCTCTGTCGCCCAGGCTGGAGTGCAGTGGTGTAATCTTGGTTCACTGCAACCTCTGCCTCCTGGGTTCAAGCTATTCTCCTGCCTCAGCCTCCTGAGTAGCTGGGACTACAGGCACCCGCAACCATGCCTGGCTGTTTCTTTTCTTTTCTTTTTTTTTTTTTTGTATTTTTAGTAGAGATGGGGTTTTACCATGTTGGTCAGGCTGGTCTCGAACTTCTGACCTCAAGTGATCCTCCCGCCTTGGCCTCCCAAAGTCCTGGGTTTACAGGTGTGAGCCACCATGCCCAGCCTGAAAACATTTTAAGTCTTATTCTTTTAACTTTATATATTACATGAGTATATAAGATGAACAAAAATGCATTTCATAAATATAATTAAACTAGGATGCAGAGCTTTTTAACTTATACATTAGTGCCTTGCATGTGGTAGCGGTTAAAGATTAATCATCAGAAATGAGGCTGGAAGGGCTTTCAAAGGATTTAAGATATAAGGATATAAACATTTGGAGGAGTGAGTACTACTGTGTTTTTTTAAATAAGGGTTAGTCCTATTATTTCATAATCATTCTATATTCAATTCTTAACTGATGATAAAAGGGAAAAAAACAGAGCTCTAATGATGGTTGTCATCCTTCCTTACAAGGTCAATGCAGAAGACTTTTCATATTGTGGATCTGGGGTTAAACTTGGGCTGGTGCACCTTTCACTTTGGCCATCATCAAGCCAGAGCTTTAAGGCTCTGCAACCTTGTGAAACAAGTCTCAAAGAATTGTAGGATGACAAATTCTGTGCAACAGGGTGGGTTTATGCACTTTAAGTGAGGGAGTTGACTTGTACTTCCTTGTGCCCAAAGCTAGTGTTGATGAGATAGCTCGAAAAAGCAGAACTTTGTTTTAAAGGAAGAAAGAAAGGTAAATAGCATGTTTGGTTAATGACTATTTCTGCTAGTGGGAGGCTGGTAAAGTTCAGGGGGGAAAAGGCAGCAAAACAATTATTCTTGGATCACATTAAAATATATCAAATGAAGCCAAGTGCGGTGGCTCATGCCTGTAATCCCAGCACTTTGGGAGGCCAAGGTGGGTGGATCACGAGGTTGGGAGATCGAGAGCATCCTGGCTAACATGGTGAAACCCCTTCTCTACTAAAAATACAAAAAAATAACCAGGTGTGGTGGCGGGCACCTGTAGTTCCAGCTACTCGGGAGGCTGAGGCAGGAGAATGGCGTGAACCTGGGAGGTGGAGGTTGCAGTGAGCCGAGATCACACCACTGCACACCAGCCTGGGTAACAGAGTGAGACTCAGTCTCAAAAAAAAAAAAAAAAAAAAAATCAAATGATCATCTTTCTATAAAATCTTTTTGGGTTCCTGGGCAAATTTCTCCAGAGAAGTCCTTTTGAATCTATAACCACAGTAGTGTTCCTTCTCCTCTGGATTTGTTGTAGCAAACATGAAGAGAAATTATAAGGCAGGATGAGAGAGCTGCGTGATATGCTATATACAACACCAGATTAAATACAATTTTACTGTGTTGGGTTCTGTGTGATCTGTTAAACCTATGCTATGTGTGTACTTTAGAAAGCATTTCCTTGCACCAAGATACCATTTGTAGTTTATGGTTATTTCCTTAACAAGTTTGCCATTCCAGCCTTTCCACAGAAATATGACTTCCTGGGGCACCAGTGGTCCTCATCTGCAGTATAGTCACACCTTGTTGTGTCACAATCAGTTGTGAGTTGGGTTCCAAATGATGTGTTTCTACTAATAAATAAGGATCTGAACTTTGTAAATGGTTGCCTGTTTTAGTAAATTAGACCTAGTTCAAGTTTGTTCTTATGAAAATGTTGCTTTCATTCACTTGCGTTCTGAAATGCTTGCCCGATTGAGAGAACAAGGTGAAAACTTGCATAACCTTGATTAAGCCTTTGGGAACCAGCCCTGTATGTGAGCTGTTTCTGTCATGTGTGTCCTGGTGGATATAAGCCTGAGAATGGCCATACTATTCCATTGTTTCTATGCAAAACTCAGATATGAATTGAAACCCCCATCCAGGAACATAACCTCACTTCCAGGCCTGTTCACTCATCCGCTCTACTGCTTCAATGACTCCTGAAGAAATTAAGCAAGGGCTTCCACTAACTATGGTCAATTTTATTTCTTCACATCTACTTAGAGGGCTGCATAACTGAAGTCATTCATTTGCTCACTCAACCAACAAACCTTTATTAAGTCCCTTTTTAGGTACCAATGCACTACTTCATAGGAGAGAGAGAATTTGCACCTGGTGATGCCTAAAAATTAAGTAGAATCTTGTTAGTTTGAGTAAGGGGCAGAGCATGAACAAAGACAGGAGGGGTAAGTGGAGGGAGTTTTCACAAAAGAAAAAGTTCAGAGTGTCTGAAGGCCAGGGAATTTGGTCTTGGAATGTGTAGCTATATAGTTTGGAAGGATCCAACCAGATGCTTGATGGGCCTAACTCAGCCCCCAGTAAATCAGAACTCGGGAGTGATGAACTGTATTTCAGGTCTCTATGATATGCATTGGTCTGTCTCAGTATGTATTCAATAAATTCCAACTGAACACATATAAATGTGAGTCTGTTTATCACACAGAAAGACTAGCAGCAGCCCCTCGGATCTCTGATACTTGAATACAGTGCTATTTTTCCACATTTAAAAGATTGAGATACAATTCACATCCCATAAAATTCATTCAAAGTGTATAATTCAGTGGTTTTCAGTTTACTGACAAAGTTGTGTAACTTTCACCACAATTTAATTCCCAATCTAATACCCCCAAATTTTTATCAATCCGAAAAAGAAACCCTGTACTCATTAGCAGTCACTTCATTTCCCGTCCTCCAAGCTCCTAGGCTAACCACTAATCTACTTTCTTTCTGTCTCTATAGATTTACTTTTCTGAGTATTGCCTATAAATGGAATTATATAACATGGAGCCTTTGCGTACCTTCTTTCACTTAATATAATGCTTTCAAGGTCCATCCATGTTGTAGCATGTATAAATACTTTATTTTTATTGCTGAATAATATTCCATTGTATGGAGATATATCACATTTTGTTTATTTACCAATTGATGGACCCTTGGGTTCTTTCCACATTTTGGGTATCATGAATAATGTTGCTATGAACATTCATTTTGTGTGGACATATGTTTTTATTTCTCTTGAGCATACATTTGGAGTTGCTGGGTCACGTGGTAACTCTGTGTTTAACTTTTTGAGGGACTGCCAAACTGTTTTCTACAGAAAACAGAAGCATTTTACAATTCTACCAGAAATGTATGAGGGTTCCCATTTGATATGGCCTGGATCTGTGTCTCCACAGAATCTCCCCTTGAATTGTAATAATCCCCATGTGTCAAGGACAGGACCAGGTGGAGAAAATTGAATCATGGTGGTGGTTTCCCCCGTGCTGTTCTCATGATGGTGAGTGAGTTCTCATGAGATCTGATGGTTTTAGAAGGAGTTCTTCCCCCTTTACTTGGCACTTCTCTTTGCTGCCACCATGTGAAGAAGGATGTGTTTGCTTCCCCTTCTGCCATGACTGTATGTTTCCTGAGGCTTCCCCAACCCTGCAGAACTGTAAGCCAATGAAACCTCTTTTCTTTATAAATTACCCAGTCTCGAGTATTTCTTTATAGCAGTGTGAGAATGAACTAATATAGTAAGTTTGTACTGGGAGTAGGGCGCTGCTGTAAAGATACCTGAAAATGTCGAAGTGACTTTGGAACTGGGTAACAGGCAGAAGTTGGAACAGTTTGGAGGGCTTAGAAGAAGACAGGAAGATGCGGGAAAGTTCGGAACTTCCCAGAGACTTGTTGAATGGCTTTGAGCAAAATGCTGATAGTGATGTGGACGATGAAGTCCAGGCTGAGGTGGTCTCAGATGGAGATGAGAAGCTCATTGAGAACTGGAGCAAATGTGACTCTTATTATGCTTTAGCAAAGAGACTGGTAGCATTTTGCCCCTGCCCTAAAGATTTGTGAAATTTTGAACTTGAGAGAGATGATTTAGGGTATCTGGCAGAAGAACTTTATAAGCAGCAAAGTGTTTAAGAGGAGGCAGAGCATACAAGCTTGGAAAGTTTGCAGCCTGATGGTGCGATAGAAGAGAAGAACCTATTTTCTGGGGAGAAATTCAAGCTGGCTGCAGAAATTTGCATAAGTAACAAGGAGGTGAATGTTAATCACCAGGACAATGGGGAAAATGTGACCAGGGCATGTCAGAGACCTGAAAGGCAGCCCCTCCCATCACAGGCTTAGAGGCCTAGGAGGGAAAAATGGTTTTGTATGCCAGGCCCAGGACCCCCCCGCCCAGGTCTGTGTAGCCTCGGGACATGGTGCCCTGCATTCCAGCTACTTCAGCTCCAGCCATGGCTAAAAGGGGCCAAGGTACAGCTCAGGCCATTGCTTCAGATGGTGCAAGCCCCACGCCTTAGCAGCTTACATGTGGTATTGGCTCCGCATGTGTAGAGAAGTCAAGAATTGAAGTTGAGGAACTTCCACCTAGATTTCAGGGGATGTATGGAAATGCCTGGACGTCTAGGCAGAAGTCTGCTGCAGGGGCAGAGTTCTCATGGATAACCTCTGCTGGGGTTAGAGCCCCCACACAGAGTCCCCACTGGCACACTGCATAGTGGAGCTGTGAGAAGAGGGCCATTGTCCTCCAGATCTCAGAATGGTAGGTCAACCAACAGCTTGCACTGTGTGCCTGGAAAAGCCATGGGCACTAACCACCAGCCTGTGAAAGCGTCTAGGAGGGGGACTGTACCATGCAAAGCCAGAGGGGCAGAGCTGCCCAAGGCCAGGGGGCTCACCTCTTGCATCAGTGTGACCTGGATGTGAGACATGGAGTCAAAGGAGATCATTTTGGAAATTTAAGGTTTAATGACTGCCCTACTAGATTTTGGGCTCACATGAGGCCTGTAACCTCTTTGTTTTGGCCAATTTCTCCCATTTGGAATGGCTATATTTACCCAATGCCTGTATCTCCATTGTATTTAGGAAGTAACTAACTTCCTTTTGATTTTACAGGCTCATAGCTGGAAGGGACTTGCCTTGTCTCAGATAAGACTTTGGACTTGGACTTTTGGGTTAATGCTGGAATTAGTTAAGACTTTGGGGGACTGTTGGAAGGGCATGATTGTGTTTTGAAATGTGAGGACATGAGATTTGGTAGGGGCCAGGGGCAGAATGATATGGTTTGGCTCTGGGTCCCCAAGCAAATGTCACCTTGAATTGTAATAATCCCCACATGTCAAGGACAGGACCAGGTGGAGATAATCAAATAATGGGGGCAGTTTCCCCTATACTGTTCTCATGATAGTGAGTTCTTATGACATCTGATGGTTTTATAAGGGGCTTGCCCCTTTGCTCAGTGCTCAGTCTCTCTCCTGCTGCCCTGTGTGGAGGTTTCTCCTGCCATGATTGTAAATTTCCTGAGGCCTCCCCAGCCATATGGAACTGTGAGTCAATTAAACCTCTTTTCTTTATAAATAACCCAGTCTCGGGTATTTCTTCATAGCAGCATGAGAACAGATTAATACACCATTTCTCTACATCCTCACAACACGTGTCATCATCTGTCTTTTTTATTATGGCTTAATAGGTGGGAAATAATATCTAATTGTGGTTTTGATTGTCATTTTCCTAATAACTAATGATGTTGAACTTCTTCATATGTTTACTGACTATTTATATATCTTCTTTGAAAAAATATCTGATTAGGTGTTTTGCCCACCTTCGAATTGGGTTATTTGTATTTTTATTATTGAGTTATAAGAGTTCTTCATATATTCTGTATGATCTTTATCAGATACGGTAGTCCCCCCTTATTTGCAGGGGATACATTCTGAAACCCCCAGTGAATGCCTGAAATCTCAGTAGCAAACCCTGTGTGTGTGTATAGATATATACGTATATATACACACATATGTACATATAACACACATATGTACATATATACACACATATGAACCCATATACACACATATGTACATATATACACACATATGAACCCATATACACACATATGTACATATATACACATATGTACATATACGTATATACACATATACACACATATGTACATATACGTATATACACATATATACACACGTACATATACGTATATACACATATCTGTATATATACACATATACACACACATGTACATATACGTATATACACATATCTGTATATATACACATATATACAGATATTTGTATACACATATATACAGATATGTACATATCTGTATATATACACATATATACAGATATCGACATATACGTATATATACAGATATCGACATATACGTATATATAGACATATCTGTATATATACAGATATAGACATATCTGTATATATACAGATATAGACACATATGTATACATATATACATATGTATACATATATATACGTATATATATAGACATATACGTATATATACAGACATATCTGTATATATACAGATATAGACATATCTGTATATATACAGATATAGACATATCTGTATATATACAGATATAGACACATATGTATACATATATACAGATGTATACATATATAGTACCAAACCCTGTGTGTGTATATATGTGTATATACACATATATACACATATGTACACATATATACACATATAGACATATACACACATATGTGTATATAGACATATACACACATGTGCATATACAGACACATACACACGTGTGCGCATATACACATACACACATATACACACATGTGTGTGCATATACACATACACGTGTGTGTATATACACATACACATCTATACATATGTGTATATATACACACATCTATACATATATGTGTATATACACACATCTATACATATATGTGTATATACACATATATACGTATATACGTATATACGCATACATATGTATACACGTGTATATACGTATATACGTATATACACGTGTATATACGTATATACGTATATATGTGTATATATGTGTATATATATGTGTATATATCAGATTAATATATAAATTTGATCACTGAGATGGTAAGTGGGAGGGTAGCATATACAGCATGGATACTGTGGATAAAAGGATGATTGATGTCTCGGGTGAGATGGATCAGGACAACATGAGATTTCATCACTACTCAGAACGATGTGCAATATAAAACTTATGAATTGTTTCTGGAATTTTTCATTTAATATTTTCAGACCATAACTGAAAACAGTTCGTAAGGGAAAACTATTGTATTTGGTTTGCAAATATTTTCTGTGATTCTGTGTGTTGACTTTTTACATTCTTGTTGGAGACATTTGAAGCACAAAAGTTTTCAATTTTGGAAAAGTCCAATTTATCTAACTTTTTCTTTGGTTGCTTATGGGGAGGCTATTTTAAATGAAAGAATAGCCCATAGAAATGACCATTAGCCATTGGGATCTGCTAGAGGTTAACATGTGGCTGGAATCCTAAGGCTGGAAAGAGTGAATTATCTTTAATCCTATTACTGGGTTTAGAAAATGTTTTAGAATTAAATGATCATTATCTAGTTGCCAACAATTCTGTTGTTAACATGGTATAGATAGAAGCCTGGACTAGAATAAAAAGACTGTCACCTCTGGGTCTCCATTTTCAATGCCCTGGGATTGCAAGAGTAGCGTAGAAACCTGATGGTTGGACAAGAGCAAGGGCATTTTGCTGTGCTTAAAATCAGCTTTGAATTCAAGGGCTGATTTCTCACTCACTGTTTAATCCTTTGACCTTGATTTGAATCAAATTTCCATTTGAAAATAAAGAGCCTCCATTTAAAAAGTTTTAACCAACATTTTAAATTGCAAAAATTTTAAATGTTAAAAATTGAAAAAGTTTAAAAGCCAAGAGAAAGTTGTTGGTAACTCTAGCTTGAGATCTTGCTGTGTATGATACAATGAAGGAATTTTGAAGTTTTTTAAATGAGCTCATGGCTGTGGTGAGTGTGGGCCTTTGCTAATTTCCGAAATTTGCTCTGGAGGCTCTCTGTGCATCTGAGCACTTTATTCAGAGAATCTTCCACTTTCTGAGTTAGAGGGAATCTTAGAAGTCATCTAATCCAAACCTCCACCCCTTTTTCAAATCTGCTCTCCAACGATAAGTGGAATGTGGCAGAGAAAATGCCAGTAAGAACCATGAGGGGATGGGCGGCTTAAGGATGTTACGCCTGCTTCAGAAAGAATAGACACTAAAGGAAAGGAAATAAATGAAATGAGGAAGGGGGTTGAGTGAGAGCAAAATAAATAGGGTTTGCAAAGTCTAAGGAAGAAGGCCAGCTTTTGAGATTTAGTTGTGGAAAAAAAGAATTTTTAAATTCCTGCCAGTTACACTTAATCACCCCCTTCTCTAGGGTCCTGTCTCATTTTATGGATAGTTCTATTCTGGCACTGATCACTGTCTGTCTTTCAGTGTGGTTATCTGTTAATGTGTCTGTGTGTCCCTCTAGAATAGGAGCCCCTGGAGAAAAAAAGCCATAGCCTTCCAGCGCCGAACTCTTAGGTCACTACGCTGGCAGTATTGTGGCATGGCTACAAATATGGGCTATAGGGTCATTAAGGCTTGCCTCTTGGCTTCAAAAATGCCACACTGGAAATCTCTCCTGGCTTTGACTGGTTCTATAACCCGGGGCAAGTCACTTAACCTGAGCCTGATATGTATGATGGGTGGAAATATATGAGTGACCTCATATGTAAGATGGGTGGAAATAATAACTCTCCTCAAACTCAGTTGCAAGGATGACAGCTGACCAGTGTGTTTGGTGCTTGGCAAATGATAGTTGCTGAGATTTGGATTATCAAGCCTCAAGAGATGCTTGTTGGGATTATTTGTATAGGGCAGGTGGAAGAGTCCTGGACCCACTGGAGGCACTACTCCAGCTGGCTGCTTATAGTGCCCAAATTGTTTTTAATTCTTGAGCCTCATAGTGATGACTTCCTAAATCTAGTCAACTGGTCTACTTAGGTTCAGTATATTTAATGGTACATAACTCTGTTGTTATTTGGATCTGTTTGATTTCATTCACCTATCCCTTAGTCCAAGGTGACAGGTCAGGTTTCACCAGTGCTGTACTTCAGCTGCTGCCTGGGGAGACAATGGGTGGAAGTCATCCTGAGGAGTCAGGAAGCAAACCTGTGCTCCCTGTTTACTTCCAGGGCCCTACTGGGGATCACTTTTACCTTTAGGGGTGTTTAGGTAGTTTAGACAAAATGGCAGGCTTTTCTGTTACTGGTAATTATAGTCATGATTGCTATCACAAATCATTTCTTCACTATGTGAATCTATGTCTACTCTCTGCTAGGTGTTAGAATTAAAGGGTTGAAAGAGAGATTGTCTTTTCCTGAAAGAACACACAGTATAGTGTAGAAGACCTGAGAATATAAGATAGTGTGGTGAGTGTTGTTGTTGGGGAAGCATATTGGGTGTCATAAGAGCATAGAGGAAGAGCATCATTCTCTTCTTTGGGACTTTTTAGAAAGCTTCCTAGAGGACTTGCCCCCTGATCTAAGTCTTGAAAGAGAACCCAAGTTATCAGACAAAATCAAGAAGGGAAATCAGCCCAATCAGAGGCAATAGCATGTACAAGGTGGTGGGAGATGAGTTTGGCCTATAGTGTAAGCAATAGCAAGGAGGTGGGAGATGAGTTTGGCCTATAGTGTAAGATGTGAGGAGGAGAGCAGAATGAGAAATGATAGTAACAATAGCAGCTAATAATAACACAGCATTTATCATGTGTTTGGCACTGTGCTCACTATTTAATAGTTAATAACTCACTTAAATGTCAAAACAAGAAAGCTAATAATTTAACAGCTAAAATTTAATGAGCTCACCTCACACACCAGGCATTGGTATGGGTGGGTTTTGTGTACTATCTAATTTAATCTTTATTATTGCCCCCTATTTCCAGATCAGGCAACTGACGTTGAAAGAGATTTGTTATTGGTCCCAGGCCACATAGATGGCAATTGGCCGAGCTGGAAATTGAACCCAGAGATTGTCTGATTCTTGATCACTAGCCTACAGAGGCAGCTTTTTTCTTTCTGTGCCTGTTGGGCAGAGTATATCACAATGAAAAATGATCTCACATTAGGTCAGTTTCCCTGGACACTAATTCAGCCTCCTAAAATTCTTTTTGAAATAAGGTGGGTCATAATAAAATAACACATGCCCAAATGGACCCTGAAGTCAGCAGAGAGGTGAAAACTGGTTATTCCTGGAGAAGAATTTTTCTGTGCAGGAGTGGAGAGAATTCAGAAAATGTTATTCTGCATTCATGAGAAACTCCAGGGTCCTGCAATGTTTTTGTAGAAACACTAAATTCCCGTCTGGCCAAAGTAAACAGAGCATCACAAATTGGGTTCCAACGCCAGTGGCGAGCTCTTTGTACAAAAGAGCTCACTCTTCCTTCCAGGCCATCAAAAGCCAATTTCCTTCCTGACAAAGCTTGCACTGTTAACCTAGGTTGCATCCAGCTGCATTCCCTTGCGATTTGTGAGACCACCTCTGTGACTCTAATTGTGGCTGAGACTTCAGCTCCATTTGCCAGTACACCTGGATTCTGGCCCCGACTCTCACAGTGATTAGTTGTGTGACTATGGGTAAGTCCCTTAACTTCTCTGAACTTATTTTCCTCATCTGTCATATGCAGCTGTTAGTACCTTGCCTCCCTCACTGGATTGTGAGGGATAAAATAAGGCATCATGTAGGGTGGGGTTTTGAGAATGCAAAAGCATGAAACAAAATGAGAGGTGATTTTTCTTCTCTGTCTATTTGGCTTGTCTCCTGCATTGACTTTTAAAAAACTCACTAAGGGCAAGAACAAAATCTTTTCCTTACCTTTTGGGAACTTGACAATATGATTCTTTTAGCCTTGCTGAGCATTTGCCAAAAGGACATCTTTGTGCTTTGGGCAGCCTCTTTATTAGGCCTTAGCAGCTGCTTATTTCTTTCATATTATTATGATTTCATTTTGTAGAAGTTCTGTAGAGTGCTTTACCGCCGCCCCCCCGCCCCCGCGCCGCCCGCCATATCTTTGAAAACAGTGGCGTTTGGTTGTCTTCAGAGCTCTTAAATAGTAGCAAAGGCCCAAGCAGGCTTGAGTGGACTCCTTTCACTTGTATGTATGAACACACTAGTGGCAGTAATTAATAGGGAGGATGGGCTTTGTAAACTGAGGACAAGTGAGTGAGTCATGGCACACAGGCTGACCCCCCTCACCTGGGCAGCCTCTGAGGACACCTGCCTCAGATCATTAAAGCCCCCTGCCCAATAGACATAGTCTGACTGCCTCCGCTGGTAGGGGTGAACAAAGCTGAGCATTTACTGGCTGGAGTGCAGGGATGAATGGCTCTTCGTCCAGGCCTGGCCCAGACAGCTGCTCATGCAAAGGGATTCCAAATGAACATGTTTCTATTTAGAACGTACATGTTTTGATTGAATTTGAAGAAAAGCATGAGGTAGCCCTCTCTTTGGAAAACAAACTAATTATGTACTCCTGTGTTGGCTGGTGGTTGGAAGCCGGGCATGTCCACAACAGCACTTCATGGAAAGAATTTTCTTCCCTGTTGAACATGAGACGCTTCTTTAGCGCCACAGCTGATGCTTTTTTGCTTTTTGAAAATCACATGGTGGATAGCTGAAAAGGAGCCTTTAGGGAAACCTTCAGCACAGTAAATATTCTTTTTATATTGGGAATTACCACCACACAATTTTTTTGTTTTCTTAATTTGGATTGGTATATTTTGAGTTTTCCCTGGAGTTTGGATACGGGGTCTACTCAGGTGATTTGCTGTCCTGTATGCAGTTGAAAAGTTCTAGGGATGCAAGAGCTGGTGGACCAAGTGACACCCCAAGAAGTTATTGGACTGAACCATTTGCATTTCCATTCAGGTCATGCTGTCTCGGCCAAGCTGTTGACTTAGCGCTGTTGTGACTTGGGTGGCTTTGACTCTTCCATTCAGGCTTTAGAAACATCATTGAGTTAACAGGCCACACACCAATTCACCCTTCTCCCTCCCTACTCTTCAATCCCTTTGTGTTACATAAGGAGGCCTTTCCTTGCTACAAAAAGGTAGCAGGCCTAAGGTTCCATGAGCTCTGTGCCCCTTATACCACCCCCAATTTAGGCTTTGTGCAAGGCTGCTTTTGTTTCCCTCCAAGAATTAAAAGTTAATTGATACCTCAAATGGATGCTGGTCACAAAGCATTTCACCATCCAATGCAGTCCTGCATCCCATTAGATTAACCCTCTTCCGCAGTTCATTGTAAATAAACATCCCACAACCACCAAAAAAAAAAAGCTTACCTACCTGAAACATTATTCATTTGAGTTCTGCAGTGGGGCTAAAATTCTATGACAGTGTCACTGGGTTAATTAATTTAGATTAATGACTCTTGGAACTCTGTTTTCCTTTGCCTTCCCTATTTGTCACAGACTACTGAACAAGTATTTCCAAATGTCTGAATTTATCAGGCTATCCAGAGTTCTTCCAGAGATGGGTAGTCATCTCAGCCCTAGACCTTTAATTGTAATACTACACATCCTCCTAAATGATCCTGATATGATAATCCAGTATGCATGGACTGTATCTTCATACTGTTCTTCTAGTGAATTTATTTCAGAGGAAAGAAACACATGAATTTTTTTTCCAAACATGGAGGAAAAAATTTCTATGAGATCAGCTGAAAGCACAGTGAAACTGACTCAGTTGAGCTCACGCTTGTAATCCCAGCACTTTGGGAGGCCGAGGTGGGTGGATCACGAGGTCAGGAGATCGAGACCACGGTGAAACCCCGTCTCTACTAAAAATACAAAAAATTAGCCGGGTGTGGTGGCGGGCGCCTGTAGTCCCAGCTACTCAGAGAGGCTGAGGCAGGAGAATGGCGTGAACCCGGGAGGCAGAGCTTGCAGTGAGCCGAGATCGCGCCACTGCACTCCAGCCTGGGCGACAGAGCGAGACTCCGTCTCAAAAAAAAAAAAAAAAGGGACAGAAATAAAGAGCACCCAAGTTAGACTTTTGCTGTTACCCTGAGGTGCACAAATGCACATGCCAATGACCTGACAGGTACTGGCAGAATCCAGGCTTCAATAATATGTTCTGCAGTTTTGAGGCTTAGATAAATGTAAATTGTTTTTCATGCTAAACAAACTTTCCCCATTACCTAGTTTCTGTTCACCTTCAGCT
Organism: Nomascus leucogenys; assembly: GCF_006542625.1. NCBI lineage: Eukaryota > Metazoa > Chordata > Mammalia > Primates > Hylobatidae > Nomascus > Nomascus leucogenys. The sequence continues at coordinate 125,713,936 of NC_044406.1, forward strand.
AAGGCCACACAGATAGAATAATTTTTGTTGCCATTAGAAGAATTTTTTTTTTCTGTCGGTCAAGCTAATTAATTCAGTCATGTGTTGGCATGACGATGGAAATATATATTTTATCAGCATCCCTATTTCTATTCCAGATGGTCCTACTTACTGCATAATACTTCCCAAACACCTCTTAGAGTATGAGAGTGAAACCATGACTTCTCTAAAGAAGGTATGCAAACGGCCAACAAGCATATAAGAAGGTGCTCAACATCATTAGTCATCAGGAAAATGCAAATCAAAACCACAATGAAAGATTACTGCATACCTACTAGGATGACTGTTATCAAAAAGTCAGAAAATAACACGTGTTGGCCAAGATATGGAGAAATTGGACCCCTCTTACACTGCTAGCAGGAATGTAAAAAGGTACAGCCACTTTGGAAAACAGTCTGGCAGTTCTTCAGAGTGTTAAACATAGTGTTGTATGACCCAGCAATTTCACTCCTAGGTATATACCCAGGAGAACTGAAAATATTATGTCCACACAAAAACTTGTACACATGTTTATGCAGCATTATTCATAATAGCCAAATGAGGAAAACAATCCAAATGTCCACCAATAGATAAATGAATAAACAAAATATGGTATATCCTTACAATGCAATATTATTCAGTGACAGGATTGAAGTACTGATATGTACTATAACATGGGTGACCCTTGAAAACATTATGCCAAGTGAATGAAGCCAGTTACAAAAGGGTGCATATATACAAAATATTCAGAATAGGTGAATCTGTACAGATGGTTATTAGTGTTTTCCAAGGGCTAGGGGAAGGAGAAAATGGTGGTGGTTGTCATGAGTGATGGCTAAGTGATGCAGAGTTTCTTTTCTGAAAATATCCTAAAATTAGTTGTGATGGATGCACAACTGCAAATATACTAAAAGCCATTGAGTTGTATACTTTAACTAGGCAAATGGTATTGTGTATGAATTATATTTCAAAGAAGTGGTTAAAAAATTAAAACTATGACTTTAGACTTGAGAAGCAATATTTTATCTACCACATTCAAAACCGTAAGAAAAACTAAAATAAGCTAAAAGCAAGACAGCCATGTATGATTTTCCTTGAAATAGGTATTACAGGGCTGAAGCATTTGAATGCGGCTCAATATTTTTGTTATTTTCCTTTAGTCTGCATTTAGATGAAAACAACTCAGCCCTTATTAGTTTTTAAGTTATGCTCAAAATAATATTTGTGATGCTGCTGAATTGTAGTTGTATCTTGGATTTGTAAGTTTTCCTGTTATTGATTAAAGTAATGATGTAAGGATATGTTGGTGGGTTGAAGTTTTCAGCCTTAATAAACATTTTCTCTGAATGGCAATCAAGTTTTTCAAAGCTCTAAATTGGCAATGAGAGACACTAAGATTAGCATTTGAACATGTTTAATCATGAAACAAACTGAATATTTTCTTCCGTAAGGAGAAGAATCACCTGCACTGGTATACCTGAAGATTAAGCCATTGGAAATACTACGTCTTTTCCTCTAGAACCAGTCTCCATTTGCTCAGAAAAATGAGCAGTCCTATCACTCTGGCACAAAAACTGATGGGAGAGGCGTGCCCAGCCCACTGATTACTTCTCAATAATAATAGTGACTAATGTTTTTGAGGTCTTGCCATGCATCATGTACTGTCCTGAACGATTTACACAAATCATTATTTAATGTTCGCAACCCTATGGCGTAGATTTTATTATCATCTCTACAGATGGTGAACTGAAGCACAGGACGGTAGCACATAAGGTCACACATCTACCAAATGTCAAACCTGAGATTTGAACCCAAGTCTGTGTGATACAGAGTCCCGTCCTTAGCCATACTGTTGTCGTGCCCCATTAGCTTCTTTTATGTTTTTTTTTTTTTTTTAAATGAGGGAGAGTGTCCCTAATCCTTTATGCCTTTAGTAGTGGTTCTCAGCTAGGGGCAATTTTACCACACAGCAGACATTTGAAAATGTCTAGAGACATTTTTGCTGGTCATAACTGGGGGTGGGGGTCGGGACGGAGGTGGGGGTGGGGAATGCTACTAGATGCTGCTAAACAGAGGATCAATTACAGTAGAAGTCCGAGATGCTGCTCAACAGAGGATCAGTTACAGGGCCATGCTGAGTCATTTTGGAGCCTGAAACAAAAGGAAAATTTAGGAATATTGATCTTACCTTTATTTAAAATTTTGATATTTTGTTCATCATGGAATTTTGGGGCACTAATTTAGATGTTTTCAAAATATTTAAAAATATTGCTTATCTTGATTAACGAGTTTTTTTGGTGTCCTCTTAAATTTCATGCCCAGGGCAAGTGCTTCATTCACCTCACCCTAGTTGTAACGCTATTGCTGAACGTCCTACAGTGCATAAGATAGCTCCTGAAACTAAGAATTGTCCAGTCCAGAATGTCAATAGTGCTGAGGTTGAGAAACCCTGGCCTGAAGTACCGGAAGAAGCTTCCCCATGGATGGGCAAAGAGAAAATAAAAGGAAAGCGCAATAATACAAGTCATAATAATAGCCACTGTTTACTAAACTATTACTCTAATCTACAAACTGCTGCGCTTGTGTTAGTGTTGATCTGTCTTTTGCCAAACCCACCCGGGGAGCCACTAGGCTGCTCTTTCCTCTAGCATCAGAGCTGTCCACTAACCATTAATTAGGTCATTGAACTGCACTTGCATAGGGTCACAGAAAACAGTGCACCATATTGCTCCAACTGTAAGTGTAGAATGGGTTTTGTTTTCCCCAACAACAAAAATATGTTTTAAATCTCCTTGAAGAAAATCAGCCTAATAAATTTGGGAGCCATTTTGCTGAAGATTGTCACTGACATAACTTTGGGAGTTGCCGGAAGACACAATCAGTTGTTGCAAATCAAGTGCTCCAGGGTACCTTTTCTGACGTGATTTAATGATTTGATAAGGAGTGTCAACTTGGTTTTAAACCTCACAGATACTCTTAGAAAACACTCCTGTACTTGCTTGCTGCTACTCAGAATTAGTAAGCAATGGGGTGCTGTGGAAAGCTGGAGGGCTTCAAGGATGGACTGACCTAAATTCAAGCTGCTTCCACTATTTACTAGATGTATGACCTTGGGCAAATTAGTTAACATCTCCAGGTCACAATTTTCAAGGGATGGCTATGATAATATTACCTAACAGGGTGTAGCATTGGTGTGAGAATTAAATGCAATAGTAGGTCTCTTCTCTCCCTTGAAAAGTATTAGGAAAAAGTAAAAGTTTTGTTGTTCTGATATTTTAGAAATCTAAAACTCGCTTCTATTTGGAGGAAATAAACTAGATTTCATCACCTTTAGCTGAAAATAATAATAATATTAATAATAGTAAAACATATGCAACTTGAAAAGTTCTTTGAAGTTTTCACTACGAAAATCCACTAGAACATCTTTCCTCCCACACCTCCCCATCGTTTTAAGGCTAGCAAGCTGTTAATTTGTTTCTCCAGTTTTTTTCTGAAGTGGGTCTTCACCTTATTCCTAAAGCCATCTGGGCTGGTTTAGCTCAGTCAGAGCCCAAAGCTAATGAGGCCAAGGTCAGGGCTGCATCCCCATGGGGAGCAGTTAGCTTGGCTCCCTTCTTTGGCCATACCCTGCTTCCCTAACCCTACCAGCTGGCTTTCTACCACGTGTTTGTTTTAAAGGGGGGTGAGAAGGAAGGAGTGTGGCCGTGGACCCTCGCTACTAGCAACAGCTGAAAGCCTGAGTCTTTGTATGAAAAAGGCAGCACATGAAAACCAATCCCCAATTCCACTGGGCCTTGAAGACAGATGATCAGCACTGATGGTCATATAAAGGCAATGATCACAGTACAGACTATAATTATTTTCTTTCTAATTTATCCCCCTTTTCCTGAGTGACTGGCCCTATCAGAGAGTGGCAGCCACTTCCTGATGCTCTACCATGGTCCTTGGTTGTTTAGGACAACATAACTGATGCCTGCTGTTGTCAGCAATGCCATGGCAAGAACCTTCTGTGAAGGTTGCAACAAGGTTAAACATTGGGAGGAGGTTCTTGTTAGTAGCATCTGGTTACTGTTGCTATGATACATTTGGTGTATTGATGGCAAGGCATTAACAAAAACCCTCTGTCATCCAAGGTGGAGACAGTTTTTCATCTGGCTTTTGATTTAGCTTCTGTTGCATGGGTCTTTTAAAGGGTATTTGCTAACACACTACACCTGTATCACGGAGCAGCACATGTTTTATCATTTTGGTTGTAAACAGAAAATTATCAGCCAAGGTCCCCAGTAAAGAGACAGTTTCTGCTAGGACTTCTTACCTATTTCATTCATTAGTATCAAAACAGAAATGAAACCAGTTTAAAACTTTTCAAGAATAATATCTAAATTGTGCTCAAATATCTTCTGTTGCACAGGATATGGACCTTCTGCTTTTTTGGCGGCCATTTATGATTTCAAGGCATTGCCTGAAGCAAGAGATGTAAGAAAATCAGAACTACACTCCATATGAATGAAATTATACACAGCTCAGGCTAAGGAAGGGCTAATGGGTGCTCAAGAATATTTCTTTTTTTTTTTTTTTTTTTTTTTTGAGACGGAGTCTTGCTCTGTCGCCCAGGCTGGAGTGCAGTGGCACGATCTTGGCTCACTGCAAGCTCCGCCTCCCGGGTTCACGCCATTCTCCTGCCTCAGCCTCTGGAGTAGCTGGGACTACAGGCGCCCACCACCGCGCCCGTCTAATTTTTTGTATTTTTAGTAGAGACGGGGTTTCACCGTGGTCTCGATCTCCTGACCTCGTGATCCACCCGCCTCGGCCTCCCAAAGTGCTGGGATTACAGGTGTGAGCCACCGCGCCCGGCAAGAATATTTCTAGATATAGCTTTTTATTAAGCAAAATTTCTGACATGTAAAAAAGTAGGTTGATATCATGAGCCCTTAGGTACCTATCATTCAGTTTTCATGGCCTTCTGTGTTTCATCGCTTTCTCAATCCACCCCCTGCTTCTTGACTATTTTGAAACAAACCTAAGATGTATCATTCCATTCATAAATACTTTAATAGGTATTCCTACAACATTAACACTTCAAAAACACTTTAAGTAGATGTGCAGAATGGCAGAAAATTCTGTGATGAGAGAGAAAATCTCATCCTGAGTAGTGTCAGCTCTCCTGGTATCACACTTTTGGGTTACAAAAACTTTAAAGAAGTGACTGGAGGGGCCAGAAGGGAACAGAATGTTTAGGGGTCTTCAGAGGACTGTCACTAGATGAAGCAAAGGTACTGGCACCCAGGTGAATATTCTGGAAGAAGTCTACCACTAAGCTGCCCTGCAGCCTACAGCTAAGAAGAAGTCAAAAAGAAAAGTTGGATAAATGATAAGAAGAGCAGCTCATCAAAAAGAGTGCATCAAGTGAGATTTGAACATGTTGCTGCTTTGTCTTTAAAAGTTGCCCCCAGATCATTATAATAGTCATTAACATTTGAGCACTTACTATATGCCATGTGCAGTTCATGGATTATCTCTTGTAATCTTCGAAATATCTGTGATATATATTGCAATTATCCCCATTTTACAGATGAGGAAACTGAGGTCTAGAGAGACCTGAGGGCAAGGCAATGATTGGGATGCAATCATTTTGACTCCAGTGCCATTATTTGTAACCGCTATGTAGCCCTGCCTTTCAACCAGCTTCGAAAGTCATAGGTTAATGGTCAATAAGATTTAAAAATTGAATAGTCATACACTCATGGGCACTAAGACCTATCTGAATGTCAGCTTAAGTTCATTCCAGGTTACTTGGAACGCATGCCTCTGTTCATGTATTCATTGATTCACTCATTCATTCAGCAAACATTATATGAGCACCTACCACTAAAGTATATGCTAGACACTGCAGTATACCAGGATCTCACCTGCCTAAGTGGACTATTGAATGCAAACTCTTTTTGCTTTAGGGTGAGTGTATCTGTTTTAAAATGAAGACTGTCAAATTTGGAATGTGCAGTCATCTGGACTCTTGCTTGTAAATAACAGAGACCTACTTTAGCTAGCTTAGGCAAAAAGGAAAAATTTATTCTAAAGACTCTGGGGTTCTCAAGGAACCCAGGGGTAAGCATGTAGCTAGGCGTGACCTGGAACCAGACACTGTGTTAGTGGTCAGGACTTTTCTGTGTCTCACTCCATCTCATCTGTGCCCCTTTCTGCATGTCAGCTCGATTCTTTCTTTCTCTGCTCCCCAGGCTGTATGATGGCAGATGGCTATCTCTATTATCTGTATGAATACAGATTACTTATTCTCTGATAGACTAAATAGCCTTATCTGTAAAATAGATTGTTCAATTCCAATGATAAAATGCATGTGGAAATGATTTGTGAATGGTACATGAGTATAAAAATGTTGTTGATCATTCTTATTACAGGACTCAAAATGGAATTTTCACCTCATGCCTGTATTCATATTATAGGCCCAGCTACCCAGAGTGAAACCAAATTTCCCTTAGTCTCAATTCCAAATTCACGGACAGCTGCCCACTTCTAGACCAGTTGGATGTGGTCAAGAAGGGGGCTGTGTTGTACAAACATGGCTGCCAGAGGATTGAAGAGTGGGGGCAATTCCAAGGAAAGGAAGGGAAAGGGGAGGCTATGAAGACAAACTAATAGGCATTCAGTGAAGGAACTGGTAACAAATACTATAGAAGCACATTAAATTACATGCATTCAAGTTTCTTATACTTCCTTCTGGGATGAAAATTAAGCCAAATGAAATATTACTCAAATATCTGCAAGTGGTTGACAGGTACAATCATGGCAATTATTATATAACATACATGTCATAGTTTCAAATGCCTTGTCTTGTGTCTAGATAGAAACATTTGAAGTCAATGTTGGATTAACGTCAATCCAATATTGACTTTTGCAATCCAATATTGGATTACAAAATTTAAAATATTCTCACTGCATATATCCCATGGTCAATTGTACCTTCTTTTATTTCAGGTGCTTACAAGTCCTTGAATAGGAAAGGAAATTTGTAAGCCTTATGCTTAACCAAGTTCTTCTTTTTTAAAAAATATTTTCAACTTTTATTTTAGATTCAGGAAGTACATGTGTAGATTTGCTACATGACCAAGTTCTTGAGACTGCAAAAGCAATGAGCTCTTTGCTTTCTACAACTACGGGGATACAGTGAATGCATTTCATACAAACAGATACATGTATTTATCCCTTAGCACTGGTAATTGTGATTTCAAAAATAACAAAATTCTGGCTCCAAATTATATTCAGACTTGTTCTAGTAATACTTCCCAAATATGTACTGCATTCATGCAATTAGTGTGTTTCACCTTTTAGCATTCGCTATTTTTTATTATGCTTCAGAAATAATACCACACACCACCAGGCACAGTGGCTCACACCTGTAATCCCAGCACTTTGGGATGCTGAGGCGAGCGGATCACCTGGGGTCAGGAGTTCGAGACCAGCCTGGCTAACATGGTGAAACCCCGTCTCTATTAAAAATACAAAAATTAGCCAGGCGTGGTGGCGGGCACCTGTAGTCCCAGCTACTGGGGAGGTTGAGGCAGGAGAATCGCTTGAACCCGGGAGGCGGAGATTGCAGTGAGCCAAGATCACGCCAATGCACTCCAGCCTGGGTGACAGAGTGAGACTTCATCTCAAAAAAAAAAAAAAAAAAAAAAAAAAGTAATACCACATACAATATACTCCTTTTTTGCCTATAATCATGTTGTTTGTTTAAACTGGGAGAAAATCTCATTCCCTAGGTATGATGGTGATTTTCATCTATTTAAACCAGTTTTACACCAGTAAGATGTAAGCAGTTACAACAACGCGTTCTTGAAATTGGCATAGGCCATCGATGGCCTCGAATATTTGGCCAATGGGATCTGGTGGCAGTTAAGAAGATGCAGTCTACGTAAAATTGAACAGGCTGTTTGTGTTTCCTTGTCCTCTTTTGGGAAAGACACATCTTTTGTCAGAAGAGGGGGGGCGTTCAATGGCACAGGAAGGAGTTCTGTGCAAAAAGGCGCTGACTTTCTAGTTTAGACTCATGAAAAGTCATTGAGGGGATGCATGTAAATAAGGGTTGTGGGGTCAGTCCTTCAGTCTCAAAGCCAGAATGATGCTTAACATTCCAGACCATGGCCTTCAGCAAAGCACCAGGAGCCTCTTCAAAGGCCACCTTTGCCCTGTTCCCACCCTGTTAACACAAGGTGGAAATTCCATTTTGAGTCCTGTAATAAGAATGATCAACGACATTTATATACTGATTTACCATTTACAAATCACTTCCACATGCATTTTATCATTGGAATTGAGCAATCCATTTTACAGATAAGGCTATTTAGTCTATCAGAATAAATAACCTGTCCATGATTACAGAGCCAGTAAGTCATGAAGCCAGAACTGAAATCTAGGATTTTGGCCCCAAATCCTGTTCTTTCCCTAGCATACACACATTACTTCTCCAATGGGTGTGTGTTGTTGGCAAATCTCCAAGCCAAAGGATACCATGTCTTCCTGTCTCAAGGGAACTGGACAAACGGTTTAAAGACAGTTGTGAAAAGTAGGAATAAGGAAGTTGATACCTCACCGCCCAAAGTTTAATTTGGTAAACGAGTGACCACAGTTAATGATCATTCAGATTCCTCACAATTACATTAAAACACACACACACACATGCACACACACACACACACACACACTTTGGGGCTTTTAAGAAGTGACATGCAGAAAAAAATAAGAGCCTATTCACATAAGATGTTTGAAGACCTTCATTAGTATTTACTTACTTAGCTCATCTTCCTGTCCTCCCTCCCCCACCAAAAAAGTGGGAAGGACATTGGGAGGTTAAAATCTTCTTTAATACAGATTTTTTTTTTCAGATGTATCTAAACAGCAGATCTAGGTTTGAGAAACTTCACATTTCCACTTTTAAAAACTAGGCTCCATTTCATTGGTTTTAAAACGATTTGATTCACAAACACTTGACAGTTTTCTTTAGGAGCACTGTGATAGTATGAAGAGGGATAAGCCTGTAGCTCTACAATGTTTTTCTTACAAGTTTATGTTTGCCTTTCTCAGTTATTCTCTGCCTTGTGGATGGTGCCACAGAGCTGTCTGATTTTTAATAATGAGCAGGAGTACATTAGTGGCACATGCCCATTTTAACTCCTCCCTTGCAGATTCTTAACTAGAGACTGCACTCAGGACACAGCCAGGATAAGCTATTGAACTTCTCTAGTTGTTGTAAACATTAAATATAAATACCAACCTCACTGTGCCCCCTCCCCCTCTGGAAAAGGAAAGTTATGGTGCTTGTGCAGTCAGAATTTTCTGTACATAAATCTGAATTGAAAATGACTAGATTTTAATGGGTGATAATAGTAGCATTATAGTCAGTGGCCTCTTGAGCATGTAGCAGAGTGGTTTGGTTGATACATTCCCACCTGAACCAAACACTGTTATCTTCTTATTTCTTACACCCTTTCCCACTCACCTGGAACCAAACACTTCCCTTTGTTGTATCTTATCTAGGAACAAGGAAATGCCACTAGCTACAGGTAAATATGACCTTTGTGAACTGGCAGAAGCCTTCCTCAATGGGATGGCTTGGAGCTCTAGTTTCCGACATGAGATTCATTTCAAAGTGGCCTACCCAGAGTTTATACTTAACCGTGGATTTGTTGGTAGTTTCTGGTGATTTGGTGATGCAATTATGCCTTATGCTAATAAAAGCCATATTACATGGATTTATAGAAATTTTGTTAAAATTTCTTAAAGCAAGGAGTCAAATCCTATAACATTCAAAGATGTAATTAGTTGGTGTTTGTGATGGAAAATAGTACTTACTGCTAAACTAATACCTTTTAAATAATAAATAAAATGTCATCAAATTCATATATTTGGAATGTTGCAAGTAAAGATGAATAGTTGTATAAAAATTGGATTGCCAGATAAAATATAGGATGCTCTGTTAAATTGAATTTCAGATGAACAAAAAATAACTTTTTAGTATAAGTTTCCCCTTGCAATATTTAGGATCCATTTACACTAAAAACAAAAATCGTTACCTGTAATTCAGATTTAACTGGGCATCCTATAGTTTTATTTTCTAAATCCAGCAAGCCTGGTAAATAACTCCTATTTTCCCATGACATGAAGCCACCAGATCAAATAGCAATTGTTCTTAACACACAGATCAATTGAAGTAAGCCTGTTACTAACGGGCAACTGACTGGAAAGGAGTATGTTTCAGCAGAATCTCTATTAGTCTATTTTACAAATAATATCAGAATTCTGCATAAAGAGGTATATGGTTTTATTCATTCTCTGAGTTTGATGGTTACGTATTGTGATCAATCATACAGCAGCAGACGGCATGTTGGAACAGTGTGTCCTCCAGCTGTGGCAGAGAGCCAGGCAGCAATTAGGAAGAATCGCAAGAGCTTACCAGGCGTATTTGGATTTCTTTTGCTGTGACTAGAAAAGACTACAGACCTTTAAAGGTGATTAGTCCAGAATACTCCACGGTTTCAGTCAGGATCAAAAACATTTATAGTGTTCCTTGAACTGCCTTTATGTAAAGAAGATTTTAGGATTATTTTCTGAAAGGAGTAATTAATAATGAGAACAGTCATAGCAGCAGCAGCAGTTGCTATTTGTTGAAGGTCTAATATGGGCCAGGCACTGTGGTCAGCTCCTGACTTCCTGTTGGACTCTGGCTAATTCTGGCATCTAACTGAGGTCTAACTCAGGTATAAGTTTTAACCACTCTGCTGGATTCCTTTAATAAATTACTGACTTTATACAGAAATATATCAATTTAAAACATGGGCCACGCTCTCACAGGCTACTTACATAACTGTGGTATGGAATAATGGGAGAAAGAGGTGCTTTGGATTTCCAGAACTCACTCAAAGGGTAATATTAGTTTAGGGACATTGCACTTTAAAAATCAAGAAACTGTTGGGAAGAAATTAATCTAGTTTTATTATTTCATTCTCTACCTCATTTCAGAAAGTATTTAAGGCAATTCATTCACTTTAGTGCTAATTTATATTCTGTTAAGATCATGTTTTTGCCATTTTGCTGGAACTGTGCTACTATTTAGCAAACCCTTCTAAAGCATCTCTGTGCTTGGCTCCTGCTTTCAAGGAGCCAAGGTAAAACAAAATTCGAGACAGGTAAGACAGAATTACCACCAAGTTATCCTCTCAAAGACTTGAAAATAGGCCGGGCGTGGTGGCTCACGCCTGTAATCCCAGCACTTTGCGAGGCTGAGGCAGGCGGATCACCTGAGGTCAAGAGTTCGAGACCCGCATGGCCAACATGGTGAAATCCTGTCTCTACTAAAAATATAAAAATTAGCTAGGCATGGTGGCGGGCGCCTGTAATACCAGCAACTCGGGTGGCTGAGGCAGGAGAATTGCTTGAACTCGGGAGGCGGAGGTTGCAGTGAGCTGAGATCGTGCCACTGCATTCCGGCCTAGGTGACAGAGCGAGACTCCATCTCAAAAAAAAAAAAGACTTGAAAATAATCCGGAGATCAAATGTCTTCCAACACAACCTGAAAAACAAGAAGAAAACCAATATAAAATATTCAATTTTCTTCCATCCTTGCCCCAATTCAGAAGTTTAGCCTTTTGCAAGATGGGGGCAGTGATCTCTTCCTTGTTTTCCACTTTTTACCTCTTAGCTCAGGGTGTTAGCACCCTCTGGGCTTCCCTCCCTTAAAGGAAGAACTGGCTGCACTTTGTCAGCTGCCCCTTTTGTCAGCCATCTAGGACAAAAAGGAGTTGTGAATTTTTGATGACTACTCCTCCAAGAGCGAACCTGATGGCCTGCCCTCAGGTGGGAATATGAACCTCTTGATGGATAATCTTGCTCAACCAGATGGCCCTCCCATTAGATTACCTTCAAGGTGTGCTGGCTCCTGCCTTTCCTCCTAAACTCAGTTTGAAATCCCGCCAACTTTCTAGATGAGGAGATTGATTGAGGCTCAGGGAAAAGAAGGGTCTTGCTGTAGGAAATATAGCTAGTTAGTCACAGGGGCAAAACTAGCCCCCGTGTCTTCTGATTCCTAGGCTAAAAGTTTTGGTTTCATACTGTGCAGTTTCTTCCTGCCCTCAGACTTAGTTTGGGTCCTCACAGTCTCCTCTTTGATCTAGAACTGTATTCAATAGGGTCTCTAGTAGAGTATAGCCATCATTTACCAAGAACAGAAGCATGGCTAGTGAGGGTCTGGAAATCAATTATGTTATCTTCAGGTTATAGAGCTTTCATACCGAAAGACAAACATTTGAAGCATAAGTTAAAATAACAACTCTTTCCCACCAAAACAGTTAATGGTTTGTTATTATTCCTGTGGAAACACCCTGAAAATGTTTTTTGAAGTTCTTTGAAAGAATAAACTAGAGAGCTGAGGAGGGGAGGCACAGTAGTAACTAGGTACAAGAAATGGTATTGCAGAATGTAGATTATGACTGGGAAACTATAATAACCCAGTCCCTTCTGTTGCCTAAGAGGAAGCTGTGTTTCTCTTTAACTGTAATTGCGTTTTTCATATACGCGTTCTGGAGATAGCAATTAATCTCTAATTTTATCTGAGCTGTCCTTGAATGAATCTGAAACTGTAACTAAAACAGTTTGAAAACAGCCACACAGAGAAAAAGACAACCAAGACAGTTATTTGGTAATGTAATGCATAAACCAAACTGAATTTGTGTGGTATTTTGTAGATCCTCCTTTGGTCAAGCAAGCAAGGATCAATAATCAACATTTCCCAAATGCTTTAAAATTATTCATTGATCACAATAGCACATCTGTAAAGACATTTCCATATGAGAAGCATAAGGCTCTGATCTGTTTAGATCAGACCACCTGGTCCCCAATTGGCAGCCCCCAATTTACAAATGAATCATGTCATGTTCCAGACGTTAGTATGTAAGTCAGTTGGAAACCTGGGGCATGCTTTACCATAGAAGCAATATTATTTATGATGATTAGTTTCTTAGGCTAACTGGCAAACACTATTGCTTTTCAATTCTACTGTGAATTAGCTTACAAGTCTATTTAAATCATGGTGTAATTGAAGGACAACAGTGTTGGCCAATTAGCCTAAAAAATGAAATAGAGGAGTAAGACCCGTATTTCTCAGAAGACAGTGGTAAGGAATCGATGTGAGCGCTGCGATTTAGATTGCAGAATCTGGTAGCAAATCCCCCAAATTCAATTTGCCCCATATTATTCTTCATTTGTAAAGGTCTAAACTGGAATAACCTGGTACAGTTCTGTCCATGAGGCAGCTGCTGTAGGGAGACCTGCCCTGAACAGCCAGCTTTGACAATTCTATGATCAGGATACTGACATTCATTTGCTTTGTAATACTGGACATGTGACCCCCACCCTTACCTGAGTGGCATTCAGGAAAGTGGAGTAAGATCCGTGGTGGGGCTGTTCTCCTGGTTTGCTTGAGTCTTGCCCTAGCCTGTCCCTACCACTTCAACCTGGAGAAGGGGGATGAAGGAATGGAAGAGAACTCATGAAATAAGGTGTTCAAGTTCCCGTTTTTATAAATTAAAAAAATGCATATACATGTAATATGTGCCCATTATAAACAAATTGTGACATAGAAAAATTGAAAAAGGAAAATTAAAATGTGCACATAATTCTGCCACCTACAGATAACTGTTAATATCTTGGTATATATGCTTAAATCATTTTTTCTGTTTATGAGCATACACATTAAAAAAATTACAATGATATACTAATATTGATTGGTGACTTTAAGAAAATCTTAATATATTGAAGATTTTTTCATGTCAATAAATATAGATCTATTTATTTTAGAAAAGAAAATGTATAAATAAATAAATAAATATAGATCCACATCAGCATTTTTAGCAACTGCTTAGTAGCCTATAGTATGGATAAACTGTCATTCGTTTGCCCTCTGCCTTACTGTATGTTGCTAGAGCCTGCTTGGCTTGCACTGGCTCTGGAAAGCTGTTGTTAGCATCTTTTCTCGTCTTCACATTCAGTGAGGTCACATTGGAACCTTGAAATTGGCCGTGGTGAGTGCATTTACACTGTGGAAATTGGCAAATGCTCCAATTAGGGGCTTTAGTTTTTACTCCCAAGGAACTGGTGTACTAGCACATTATGCAGAGCCCCTCAGCTCATTCCCTGGCTTCACTTTGCCTAGCTCAGCTGGTCTGATGAGGGTGGATGGATGGGAGAAAAGGAACTGACAACAAATAATCACAGTAACAACCAGTTCTCAAACTTTGCTAACATAGATCCATTTGTGGCTAATGCTCCTATTGCAAACTGCAGGCATTGTATCTTAACAATCATGCATAAATAAATAATAATAAGGTTTTGGAAGCCAAGTGTCTCGCCAAATAAATTAGAGCTGTGTTATCTGTTAACCTAGTAACAAGGTTCAGATTGAATGGATTGCAGATGGGTAGCAAAGCTAGCAATAAGAAGAGTCTAAAAGAACACAACTGGCATTTTGGCTTTCCAAGGATTTTTGTTTCTGACAGAGAAAGAATGCTAATCAGGAGAATGGCTCCTGTGATCCCCAGGTGTTTGCTCTGTTTACTGTGGGACTTTAAACCTGTGGGGGCAACACCATGTATTAGGAGCAGCACTTCTGGATTCTTCTTTTTTTAGTCAGGTTTTCTTCTTTGCTTATCAGGTTGTAGTTTTTGGAAAGAGTGGGAAAGAAGGCCAAGGAAATGTACTTACCCTTAGGGATGGCATAGACATGCCACTTCACAACATGTTTTGCTTTTTCCCTTGTCAAAATAGGAGGGACACAGGGTTAAAGGACGCCTTGTTAATCTAAGAGTCATGTCCCTCTGTCACTAACATAAAAGTACCTTGAGCGCCTCAGAAACTGTTCCACAACATTCCTTTATATTGTTCCGTGTTATTTCTAATAGCATAGTGTGGTGGTGAAGAGTGCAGGCTCCAGAATCTGAAAGATCTAGGTTCAAAGCCCA
Organism: Nomascus leucogenys; assembly: GCF_006542625.1. Taxonomy (NCBI): domain Eukaryota; kingdom Metazoa; phylum Chordata; class Mammalia; order Primates; family Hylobatidae; genus Nomascus; species Nomascus leucogenys. Next base: position 125,728,980 of record NC_044406.1, read on the forward strand.
GCTCTGCAATTTATAAACTATGTGACTCTGGGTATGTTACTTAACATCCATTCTGAGCCTCAATTTCTTCAGCTATAAAATGGGGATGGTAATGGTGTCTGTCTTGTAGTTTTGTTGTGCAAATCAATCTAGATGATGCATATAAAAGGCTTGGTATGATGCCCAGTATTTAGTATAAGTTCAGTACTATTGTGATTTTCCTGTAACAGTCTAGCACTCTCTATACATTTTACAGAAATGCTAGCTAAAGTACTCCTGACTGCCCTCACATGCCCCCCTCTAAATGATCTTTAATATAATAAAAAACCTTGCTGTACACAAAATTATCTCCCCATGAGATGATACATACTTTGTAATCCATCTCAGCTTCAGGACTTTTTTCTCATGAAACAAACAGCTCTTGAATATATTCCCTGTTATTCCCATCCTTCTGAGTCTGTCTCCAGGGAGCCTCTCTTGATCACTCCAGCAGCCAATGCTTGTGTGTGCTTTTGTAACTGATATCCTTCATCAATTCCACTCCTTCCTCTTCCTCTCAGGATTTCCCACTTGGCCCTGAACCATGCCATACCATGTGACTGGTCCAGAGCTCTTACAGCAGAATTGCCATCAAACACCTGTGTCATTTGATAACTGCTCCAGATACCTAAGATAGAGCAGCAAGAACTACATCAATTCAACTATGCTTTGAGAATAGGTTTGCCAAATTTAGCAAATAAAAATACAGAGTGCCCAGATAAATTTAAATTTCAGATAAACAGTGAATGTTTTTAAATTTTCTTTAATTTTTAAATTTTATTATTGACAAATAATAATTGTATGTATTTATAGAGTACAATGTAATGTTTTGATCTATTTACATAGATCAAACATTGTGAAATAATTAAGCTAATTAATATATCCATCACCTCATATACTTATTTTTTGTGTTATGGATATTTAAGATGTACTATTTAGCAATTTTGAAATATATAATACATTTTTTTAGCATGAGTATATTCCAAATATTGTGTGAGGCATACTTATACTAACCTTTTTGTTGTTGTCTATTTGAAATTCCAATTAAAATGGGTGTTCTATATTTTATCTGGCTACTCTAATTGGGAAATGAGCAGAAAAGTCCTAAGAAGGCAAAAGAGCTGTCACAAATCCCTGGTACACAGGTACTCTGACATAATCTATCAATTGAACAAATACGTCCTAAACTATTTTGTCATCTGGTTTCTCTGTCCACCAGGGCATATATGTACAGTTGTGTATAGGGTGCTTACAACATCATTGTTTATCTGAGGCACCATTCATAACGTTGACATCGAGATTTACTTATTTATTTTTCACCATTCTGTGGCATACAACAGTAGTGTCTTACTCAGACAAAGTCAGCACATTATGACAATTTTTGGCAGATAGAATTAAGCATCTTGAGGAAGGGGCACCTTTTTCTAGTTCACATTAAGGTGTCATGGATAGTGGTGAACCTGTACTCATTGTAGATTAGCATAAAATGTGCTGCAGCATTTTTCAAACCATGGATTGTGACCCATTGATGGGCTGGGAAATCATTTTAGTGGGTCACGACCAACATTAGTGATGATAATGATGGAATAGAATGGAATAGAATATCAGAGTGTGTTCTATGTAATAAACGTGTTGTCGTTGGGAGTTTCTATTCAGTTTCATATGTGTCTGTGTCTACTGGATGGTAATAAAAATATATTTCTGTTTGTGTCTCACTGTCAAAAAGATTTGAAAAGCACTGATGTGGTGCTAAAGAACTTAAAATCTTGAGACCGGCACATCAGAGTCCAAATCCTAGTTCTGATACATGCTTGCTGTGTAACCTTAGGCAAATTACTTGACCCTTCTGGGCCTTGGTTACCCCATCTGCAATTTGGGGATAATAATTGTACCTGCCTCCAGGGTTATTCTGAGGGTTTAATTAATTAATCCATGCAAAGCACTTAGCACAAGGCCTGGCATATAACAGTGGATCAATGCAGTTTTTGCTGTTATTGTCAGTGATTAACCAAGAGCTGAGGGGGTTGGAAGAGACAGGCTCATTAACTGTGGATGAGCAGTGACAGCAGACAGCCAGATGTGTAAAGAAAGGGAATTCAGAATAATGCAAAAGCAGATGAGGTACAATAAAGGATATTAATAGAGATCACCCTGAGTCATCAGGAAAAGGTTAAATTATACCCAGGATGTTCCGTCGAATAAGACAAATTTGTAATACATTTAGAAGGGTTTCCAATAAAAATAATCTAAATAAAAAGAATTTGAACACTTAACAGAAAATGTCAGTTAATTGGATAAATTAATTTATATGGAAGTTTTGGTTCTACTGCAAGTCCAGTTAAACGAGGTACTCCAGTCTGAAATATTTCCTGCAAGCAAATCTTGACTCTCATGTAGGTTGCAGGCTCTCTGAGGGCACAGACTGAATGTTTTATTTCTTCTGTATCTCCTGCAGAGTCAGTTTGGGGCCAAGCACACAGCTGTTAGTCCTAGGGTCCTCATTCCCCAGGTTAAAATCCGGGGGCAGCTCCCCCTGTCTCCAGTACAGAACACGTCTGCCAACTGTATTAGGTACTAGCCCAACACTGAGCATGGAGGGGTGGTGGTCTTCCCTTCATCTTGCTCCTAGCTGTCTTTGGGAGATGAGAGATGGGAGCAGCATGAGAGAGTTTGCAATCTCCTTTCATAGCCTGTTGCTGCTTACTAATACTTGCCAGGTGCTCGTGTGTGTGTGTGTGTGTGTGTGAGAGAGAGAGAGAGAGAATATGAATGCATTCATCTTATGGCTTCAGAGCACTATTAGGCTGTTGGTTCAGAATTCTTTGGAGTATGAAGATTCCTTTAAAAATAACCATCATTTTTTACTGAGCAAATCAAGCAGCTGATCTTGGAAGAGCTTGATAAAGACATTTAAATATCAGCAATCATTTTCAAATCCATTTGGGGTCTGTGGCATAGCAATCCAACATTCACTTAGAAAGCCCAAGGTTTCTCTCAAAGTATGGACATGTGTAGAGACCGCTTTTTAGTGTTTGCACTTTTTATGAGGTACCTCTTCCTGTCCCACCCTCCCAACTGCCACATCGATAATAGTTGTGCTATTAGAATATAGCGACTGAGGAAAAAGTACATGGGCAAATAAACCTATGAATTCAACTGCACTTTAAATGAATCAATCATAGCTATATCTATCTACATTAAAAATATAGCACACATATAGCAAGACATATTTTAGTATATTGCTGTGATAGCTCCCTGCACTCCCTTTTCTTTTTTTTTTCTTTTCTTTTCCTTTCTTTTCTTTTTTTTTTTTTTGAGACGGAGTCTTGCTCTGTAGCCAGGCTGGAGTGCAGCGGCACGATCTCGGCTCACTGCAACCTCTGCCTCCCAGATTCAAGTGATTCTCCTGCCTCAGCCTCCCGAGAAGCTGGGACTAGAGACGCACACCACCACACCCAGCTAATTTTTGTATTTTTTTAGTAGAGACGGGGTTTCATCATGTTGGCCAGGAGGGTCTCGATCTCTTGACCTCTTGATCCGCCTGCCTCGACCTCCCAAAGTGCTGGGATTACAGGCATGAGCCACCACGCCCGACCTGCACTCCTTTCTCTTTGCAGTTGAACAACTTGTAATTATTTTATTTATTCACTTGTTAACTAATTTTAATGCCTGTCTCTCCCACTGTACTGTGACCACCATGAGATCAGGGAGTAGCTTAATTTGTGCTCACTCTTGTTACTAAGACTCAGCACGAAGCCAGGGCTCTTCTAGATGCTTATTACATTTCTGCTAAATGAGGGGATGAATGGCATAGCTGCTTATGCAGCTTCTGGGCTTTTGTATGGTTCTTCTGAAACCAATCAGAATTGAGCTTTCCTAAGTCCCCCCCAAGGCAAAAGGCAATGCACTTATAGGTGAAACTGTACACATATGATCTAGAGTGAGAGAAATCATGTGAGTGTTGAGCATTGTCACTAGAACTTTATTAAAAAATACTTTGTATTAGTTCATTTTCACAGTGCTGATAAAGACATACCCGAGACTGGGTATGTCTTACAAAAGAAAGGGTTTTATTAGACTTACAGCTCCACATGTCTGGTGAGACCTCACAATCATGGTGGAAGGCAAAAGGCACTTTTTACATGGCGGTGGCAAGAGAGAATGAGGGCCAAGTGAAACAAATTTCCTCTTATCAAACCATCAGATCTTATGAGACTTATTCACTACCAGGAGAACAGTATGGGGGAAACCGCCCCCATGATTCAGTTATCTCCCACTGGGTCCCTCCCACAATACATGGGAATTATGGGAGTACAATTCAAGATGTGAGATTTGGGTAGGGACACAGAGCCAAACCAAATCATACATATACAATGCACAACTGGGAGATAGAACAGCAGATTTATTTTAGTTGCATGGGTGAGTAGATAATGTTCGAGCCAAGATCAAAAGGGCAGGTAAGAAGGCAACTAAATATCTTTCCTTTCCTCCCTCCATGTATGAAGGAAGTTATCTGGACAGAGTGGACTGCAGGAACCCAGGCCCTACAGTGGAAAAGAAAAGGATGTGCTAAAGGAACAAGAGAAGGCTGGTGGCGCCCACTGAAGAAACTGATGGTAAATCATTGGCCTCTAAGAGAGTCTGTGGTTCTTGGGATGCAACACAAATTAAGTTTTATTTCTTATTTTGAGTCAGTAGCACATGCATATTGTGTGAAATTCAAAAGCAACAAAGGACAGTGAAAAGTGCATTTTTCTTCCATCCAGTCAGCCCTGCAGCTGCCAGTCCAATTTCCTTCCTAAAAGGACTGCTATTGTCAGTTCTTAAGGGAAAATTTACACTAAGGAAACTTTGCAGGTTCTGTTTGTGTGAAATGAATGAATACATAAATCAGTAAACTAATAAGTAAATCAATATTTTCCTATTTTTCACTTTCTTGAAATATACACCAGTAACATCTTGGCAACCATCCTTTCTCACATCTTCCTGTGCATGTGTGCCTGTGTGCACACACATGCTATTTTACCTAAAGAGTACTACAGAATACAAGTTTTCACTGTGGATACCTTTTAAAAAAAATGTGAAGCCTTTTTTTTCCTACCCTTTATATTGCTCCCAAAAGGTAACCAATGTGAATAACCTGGTAAGTATCTTTTCATGTCTTCCTCCATGTTTGCATAATTATATAGAACATTTATATTACATATACAAAAGGGAGGTTTTGCTTATTTGATTTTACAACAGTGGCATCCAAGTATCATATATATACTACCACATCTTGCTTTTTTCACTTAATAATACACCATGGAAACCACCTCATTCCTTTAAGTGCTGGCATAAAAGGCCATGGTTTAGATATGCAGTTCACTCAGCCATACCCCTTCTCACAAACATGCCTTCCATTTCCAGTGCTTTTATTTCTGTAGAGTAGATTCCCAAGAGTGGCATTGCTAGGATGAAATGTAGCTATATATTTAATTTAGTAGATAATACCAGATTCTGTTCTAGATAGACTATAACAATTCATATTTTTACCACCAACATATGAGAGTATACTTTCTCCAGCACGTTCATGTTCACTTTTGTAAAAAAACAAAATTAGGGTAACGCTTCAATGTTTTTGTCAGCTATTTGTTGACCCAAATTGGGAAATATTTTGAACACTGAAAATACTTGAGTAGATTCTCCTTCAAGGCCAGAGACCTGACTAAGAAAATGCTTTGACTTTATGCATTTGACTTTAACACAACTTGGGTTAATAATCAACATGATAGCTACCAATTGCTGAGAACATCTGTTGCATTCAGTATTTGCTAAACATTGTCTCATTTAAACTTTTAAGAGCTATTAGCAGACACTCTTACTCCTTCCCTTTTACAGATGAAGCAATTCAAGTACAGAGAAGTTGAGAGACTTACCAAAGGTCACACAGCCAGGATGTGTCAGAATGGGTCTGTTTAAGTTCAGCATGGGATTCTTATCTACGGTGCCACTAGACTTTGATTAGCCTGTATACCTTTGGGCTACTGGAGGTTAAGGCTAGGCCTGACCTTTTTAAAGGTGTGCATTTGCTTTCTGCAGACAGTGAAAAATGAACTGGGAATACAGTCAAGGTCCTAAGTGCCCTGTGTTTGGACCTGGCCAACTGGATGTGGGCAGCTCTGTCTTGCAGCTCTTGAGAAGGTCAAAGCCCTCCTGAGGAGCAAGAGTGCCCACTTAGCCAAGGGAAATCACGGTCCCAAGAAGAGAGGCTGAAGTCTATTTGTGCAGTGTGCATTGAGAAGCTGGATTTTTGTCTCCTGTCCCCAGGCAGAATTTCTGTCATTCAGGAATGGGGAGTCTTTCCTTAAGTGCTCTTCCTCCACAGCCACTTTGCTTCCAAAAGCTTTCTAGCCTATCTCAGCAAAATAAGGCAGGTAAAGGGCTTCTGGAGAAAAAAGTCTCAGAACAACTGATCGCCAGGTCTTGAGTCTGCTTTCATCCCTGCAGCTCTGTTTCTGTGTTGACAGGACCAGACCATGATGCATCCTTTAATATCACTGTGATAGAAGTGCTTATTTAAATGGATTCGTAGAGGTGATTAAATTCCTTAGCACAGAATTCCAGCCAAAGATTCCTTGTGAGAGAAAGTGAAGGACACATTGCAATTCTACCCCAAGAGATACTTATAAAGAGAATCAGATGTAGATTGGTTCATCAAATAAAGAAAATCACTGATATTAATGCTTTGGCTGGAAATGGTTTCACCTTGATAGGGGAATTAAAATAACTATAGTTTACTGAGCACTCAGTAAATGACAGGTGATTTGCATACGTTATCTCATTTTCTCTTCACCACAGCCCTAAAGAGGTAGGGACCATTACTGTGTCCATTTTGCAGATGAGCCAGTTGAGGTTGGGGGAGGTCATTTCTGTCTGAGATAATACTGTGAGTAACTGATGGGAGTTAAGACTGGAAATCAGGAGTGTCTCAGCCTTCCTTCACCTCCTTGGCTCCTTTCCCCTGAGCCTGCTCAGGATTTTGGAGTTATCTTATTTTTTCGGGCAGTTGCATCTAAGCATCATTAGACATTCATAATAACAACAGTTTCCATTTATCAGAGACCTGCTATGCGCTAGGCACTTCACATCTGTCCTATACAGTCTGTATAACTCTAAAATCTGAGCTTTCTGTTCTTGATTCTCCACCACTCTATCCCTACAGATAAAGTTTCTTTAGCAATACTGACCAAGGAAAAAAAGAGAGAAGGCAAAAAAAAAAATTACAAAAATCAGGAATGGAATAGGGAACTTCGCTATAGGACCTGCAGTCATCAAAAGGATAATAAGGGAATATTACAAACAAGTATGAACACATACCTTTGACAACATAGATAATGTGAACTAATTCCTAGAAAAATGCAAATTTTCACAAGCCACCCAATATGAAATAGATAATTTGTAAAGCCCTATAATTATTTTAAAAATGGAATTCATAATTTAAAACTCAAATAAATCTCCAGAGTAAGACGGCTTCACTTGAGAATTCTACCTTGTGTTTAAAGAATAATCAATGGCAATTCTTCACAATCTTCTTCAGAAATAGAAGAGTAGAGAACACTTCTCAATTCCTCATATGAAACTAGTATTACTCTGATATAAAAACCGGGCAAAGACAGTCCAAAAAAAAGTCTACAGACTAAGATTCCTTCTAAATATAGATGCAAAAATCCCTAACAAAACATTGGCAACTAGAATTCAGAAATATATAAAAAGAATTATATACCATTACCAAGTGGGGTTTATTCCAGGGATGCAAGGCTTGTTCAACATTAAAAAATCAATTAATGTAATCCATCATATCAACAGGTTAAAGAAGAAAAATTACACGATTATATCAACTGATGCAGGAAAAGTTTCCCAGAATTCAGCTTACTTGTGATAAAATCTCTCAGCGAACGAGAAATAGGGTACCACTTCCTCAATTTGATAAAGGATATCTATAAAAATCTACAGCTAACATTACACTTAATAGTGAAAGGCAGAATGTTTTCCCCCAAAGATTGGCAATAAAGCAAGAATGTCTGCTCTCGCAACTCTTATTCAGCTTAAGACTGGAAGACATATCCAGTTCAATAATGCCAGAGAAAAATAAAACATGCAAAGTGGAAAAGAAAAATCAGCTATCTCTGTTTGTAGTTAACATGATGATCTACATAAGAAATCCAAAGGAATCTACACAAAATGCATAAAATTAACAAATGAGTTCAGAAAGTCACAGGATACAAAATAAACTTACAAAAAGAAGTTACATTTTTATATACTGTATATACCAATAATGAAGATGTTTAAGTTACATTTTAAAAGTACAAGAGCATATGAAACTACTCAAAAATGAAATACTTACAGAACATGTATGTTTAAAAGTACAAAATAGTAATGAAAAAAATCATAGAATATCTAAATTAATGGAGAGGAATATGTGTTCATGGATTGGAAGTTTCAATATAGTAAAGATGTCATTTCTCCCCAAATTGTTATAAAAATTTGCCCAATTCTTACAAAAATCCCTGCAATGTTTTATCTAAATATAGAAAAGATTTTTATGAAATGGCAAGGAAATGAGAATAGCTAAAACAATTTTGAAAAGAAGAAAGTGAAAGGAATAACTCTATTTCAAAACATTATATAGGTACAGTCATCAAGGTTGTGTGGTGTTGACTGAGGGATAGACTTATATATCAGTAGAAGAGAATAGAGAACCCAGATATAGCACCACACAAGTTCAGCCAACTAATTTTAAAATAGTAATAATAAAATATTAATAGCAACATAAATACTAATAATAAACTATTAATATAATTAAATAACATAAATTTCTAGATTTATAAAAAATTGTGAAGATATTGCAGAGTTTTCATATAATCTGCAACCAGTTTCCCCTCTTACTGACACTTTAGTATAGCACATTTGTTACAATCGATGAACAAATATTAATATATTATTATTAACTAAAGTGCACACTTAATTCAAATGTTTAAAGTTTTTACCAAATGTTTATTTCTAACCTGGGATGTCATCCAGAATACTAAATTCCATTTAGTTATTATGCCTCCTTAGGCATTTCTTGACTTTGACAGTTTCTCACTTGTTTTTGATGACTTTGGCCGTTTTGAGGAACACTGGTCAGGTATTTTCCAAAATGTCCTTCAACTGAGATTCATCTAATTGTTTTCTTGTAATTAGACTGGAGTTATGGTGCCATAGTTTTGATGTGGTTTGTCCTTGCCAAAACTCATGCTGAAATTTGATTCCCCAGTGTAGCACTGTTGGGTGGTGGGGCCCAGTGAGAGGTGTTTTGGTCATAGGGGTGGGTACCTTATGAATGGATTAATGCCCTCCCATAGTGGTGAGTGAGTTCTCCCTCTCATGGGAATGGATTAGATCCCATGAAAGCAGGTTGTTAAAAGGTTCTGGCTGCCTTGGCTTCTCTCTCTCTTGTTTTTTCTCTTGCCATGTGATCTCTTTGTATATGTCCACTCCCCTTCTGCTTTCCACTATGGTAAGTGGAAGTCACATGAGACTTTCACCAGAAGCTGAGCAGATACCAACACTATGCTTCTTGAGCCTCCAAGCCTGCAGAATTGTGAACTAAATAGACTTCTTTTCTTCATAAATTACCAAGCCTTAAGTATTCTATTATAGCAACACAAAATGGACTAAGACATGGGTTTCTGGGAGGAAGACCATAGAGGTAAAGTGCTCTTTCATCACATCATATCAAAGATACCTACTATCAATATGAGAACACTGTTGATGTTGACCTTGAACCTGGCTAAGACAGGTTTGTCAGGTTTCTCCACTGTAAAGTTACTCTTCCTCCCCCTTTCTATACTTTACTCAGAAGGAAGTCACCACACGAAGGCCACATTTATGGAGTCAGACAGTTATATTCCACTTCATTTAGGGCGAAATATCTATATAAATTATTTGAAATTCTCTGCCTGAGATATTTATTTCTTTTTCTTCATTCATTCATTGAGTTATACCAGTATGGACTCATGGATAACTTTTTATACTTTAGAATATAATCTGATATTACTTTATTTTGTTGCTGAAAGCATTCCAGCTTTGGCCATTGGGAGCTCTTTTTCAGTTGTCTTTGTATCCCTTTAACACATCCCATCATTATTGGTCCTCACTCCCTTTTCCCTTCCCTCCCCTCCTCTCTCCTCCCCTCCCATCCCCTCCCCTTTCTTTCCCTCCTTGCTTCCTTCCTTTGTTCTTTTGAGTAATTCCTTACTTTCTAGCACTATAGGATACTCTATGCTCATCTTCATTATCTCCTGCCCCAGTCCTAGAATCAGCCATTTCTCCAAGGATCCCTGATTTTTTTTATTGGAGAATGGTAATAGAATCCAACATCTGCATGCAGGAAGTGTTCTTTGCTCCTGGGGTGTCATCGTTTCTAGGCCTTCTCACCTGATAGAGGCAGGAAATCTATGTGTATATAATAACGTGTATATACACATATTTATAAATGTTTTTATATATATTAATGACTTGCCACTTCCTGCTTCCATTTTGTAGTCTAGCAAATCAAAATGCCCTAATCTTGCCTTAATCTTATCTTGCTGGTTATCACCTCTGGACGCTTGTTTACACTGTTGCCCTGCTTTGCCTCTTCCAGGAAGCTTTCCCTGTCATCTCTAGTCTGCATTATGTGACCTTTATCTGTGCCTCCATGGCATATGTTCATTTCTTTATCACTGCATTATTGTGGAATATTTGAATGACACTTTGTCTCTCTCCCCAATAGAGTATGAGTTCCTTGTGTGAAAGGACTGGGTCTTATCAATTATGATACAATCAGCACTTGTCTCAGGGTGTATGTGTTCACCATCTTTCACAAAGGAAGGTGAATATACACTGTACAAGTACAACTAGAATTTGTTAATGAATCAACTTCTTCAAATGAGGAATTATATTACTTTCTATTGAATATTTACTATATTTAAATAACTGAGCTGGAGGGTTGTTTTGGCATTGCTTAACTGGAATTTAGTTGGATAATTGGGACTTTCAATATAAGTAGAGGCAATGGGAAATTAAAGTTATTCTCAAAGGAAAGGGAATTTGTTGGATGGTATTCCATTTTCCCTCCTCATTATGTCCTGCTATACACCTAGTTAATAGACAAACAACAACAACAAAAAACCCAATTGCTTACTGACCTCAGTAGTGAACCCCAAATACCACCCTTTCCTATGCAAGGTCTTTGAGAGGCCTTTGCCTAAAAGCTATTAATTAAAAATATAGATCCTACCCTTTTTCCACAAACTCTCAGATTTTGGCCTTACAAGTGGTCCCACTTTGTCCTTGCCTTTTTCTTTCATCTTCATAGAAATAGAGCTTAGCCCTTTTTCTTTAAGTTCTGCAAAGATTAATTCCAATTAATGCAGTAATATTCACTTATCTGCCATGCTTAATGCTGACTAGACAAAATAGGGGACAGCTGCGCCCAGTCATTTTTGGTTGGAAAAATTCTAATCTGAGCCTCCATCATCAAGGTGAAGATGGCTGTGCAATTATTTACTTTCATGACAAGCCTAGGGCTGAGCTGGGTCAGGAATTTTGGTACCTGACTGCTTTATCACAACATTGGGCAGTAATCCTCTCTTAACATGCTTGCATGGATTTCCCCTTAAGTTAACTTTGCTTAATTGTATTTTTTTCAAATCAAAACATATTGGAGCTATTTTAACTCTGGTGCTTATATCTCTAGGGTGATATAAAATTCTAATAATATTGAGAAGAATATTTTGAAAACCTGTTTTTATTTTTATTTTTTTAATTTCCATGGGTTTAGGGGGAGCAGGTGGTATTTGTTTACATGGGTAAGTTCTTTAGTGAAAACCTGTTTTTTAAAGAAGAGTTAATCTTTTGTTTTATTCATGTGAGCAATTTATAATACAAAATACTTGAGCCATCAGATGATACCAATAGATTTTGCTCTAACGGCTCTCTGTGTAGACCTTCCTTTGTGAGAACTGGTGACAGATCACTATGTAGGAATTAATAGTATCAATGAGCAAGAATCATTTTATGCTTATTTTTAGTAGAATCAAGAGAACTCCCTTCTGAAGCATTTACAGATTTGTAAATTATATACCAAAATCAGCAAGATTTTGGGAATGCTGGTGAGTTGTTAGTAAAGAACTAGTGCTCAGCAGCTGTGCCAAAGCAAGACCTATAAGAGGGGAGGCATATCTATCTACCATAAGGAATTTGTCTTGAAATATTACATTTTAACTCTTACTTGAAACAACTGCTACTGAAGGACACAGATTGGTATGGGTGTTGGTTGTAATGGTCCTTATAGGAATGCAGAAAGACCTAGCTTTTTAATTGATGTATCAAAATCTGCAAGCTTTTGCTCGCTAGTGGTTAATTCTAATATGAAAAGGTTGAGAAGATGGTTACTTTTCCCACATGACTCAGATGAGTACTGAATTGAACAAAAAGTGGGCAGTGGTTGTGGTGTTATGTGTGTATGGTGGGCAGGAGGGAATTAAAAGTAATGGCAGCAAGGCACAGCATCTCACTTCCTTCACTTTGAGCTTCTCTTCTTAGCCCTTCTAAGCATTCCATCACCATATATATTTTTTTTCATGATTACTCATATTGTTCTCTGCCTAAATCCCATCATTCTAGGCCAGGCCCCATTCTTAACTTCTTCATTATACAACTATGATAATAAGTATACATATATTGAGCAATGTACATGTGTGAAACCCTATGGGAGGCATTCTACACACATGATAATGTTTAATCTCCACCAGACATTGTGGAATTAGTAGAAAGTGGTAGGAGATGATTTGAAGAAATAAGGAGAAACCAGATCAGGTAGGGCCTTGTGGGCCATGACAGTAATATAGATTATTCTGAATGTGAATGGATGTCATTGGAGGGTTTTGAGCAGTAGAGTGATACAGTCTGACTTATATCATGAAGTGAGTTCTCTGGATGTCCTGTAGAATGTTGATTAAAAGGGGTCAAGAGCAGAAGCATGAAGACCAGTAAGGAGGCTTTTGGAATGATAATGAAAAGATAATAGTATCTTGGGTCAGGGAAGTAGTGATGGAAATGGTAAGAAGTGCTGGATTCTAGATATCTTGTGAAGAATGAACTGACACTTCAGGCTGATGGGTTGGATATAGGATAGTGATGGAAAGAAATTTAAGGATGACTTGAAGGTTTTTGGCCTGACCAACTGGGTATATGGTGGTGCCATTTATTTAGATGAGGAACACTGGGGGAGAGTTTGGGGTGAGACTGAAAACCAAGAGTTCAACTTTAGGCACATAGAGTTTGAGATGCCTATTAGATACCCAAGTGGAGAAGTTAGGCAGGTAGTTGTATATATGAGTCTAGAGATAAGAAAAATTTAACTACTATTACCACTCATTGATAGGGCTAGAAAATTATAGGAAGCAATTGGCCTGGGAGGTGGGGGAATAGAAGACCAAAGATAAACTTTTCTTGTGAGGAACTGACCCAAGCTGCCATCGGCTCTACTGTATCTTCAGTATCACTATGTAACAGGGGTTTTGAAAATCTGTTATAAGACCTGTTCTGGACAACTGTCCTAGAAACTATGTAGGAGCAACATGAAATGACAATAAAAAGGAAGGATGGAGAATAGAACATGTGGAAGAAAAATAAAATTATATTCTATTCAAAATGAGATTCTACACCAAAATTTCAAAACACATGAAAAATATCTACATTTAAGTAAGGTCACCAAGGAAATAAACAATCAGAATATGAATTCATTCAGAATGAAATTTTTTTATGAAAAGATCTGTCATTTAAAAAAATATGTTTAGGATGCCAAAAGAGGTAAATGAACAACTTTCATTGAAAATAGTAAATTATGAAATAAACAAGCAAAAAGAAATGAAAAATGAGACCACATGAATATAAAAGAACCAATTAGAAATCCTGGACATGAAAAAAAATCATTTAAATAAAAATTCAAAAGAACATAAACTTTGGTTTGCATATAGTCAGAGAGAACGTATCAAATTGCAAGACAGAGTACTGAGAAATTCTAAATATAGCAAAGAGGACGATTTTTTTTTTTTTTTTTTTTTTGAGATGGAGTCTGGCTCTGTCGCCCAGGCTGGAGTGCAGTGGCGCGATCTCGGCTCACTGCAAGCTCCGCCTCCCAGGTTCATGCCATTCTCCTGCCTCAGCCTCTCCGAGTAGCTGGGACTACAGGCGCCCGCCACCACGCCTGGCTAATTTTTTGTATTTTTAGTAGAGACGGGGTTTCACCGTGGTCTCGATCTCCTGACCTCGTGATCCGCCTGCCTCGGCCTCCCAAAGTGCTGGGATTACAAGCGTGAGCCACCGTGCCCGGCTGATGTTTTAAAAATAGAATAATGAAGACATATGAGCTATAGATTGAGAGGCTTCAACAAATATTCTATAGGAGTGACAGAAGTGGTGAAGAATATCACATAGAAGTAATGTTTGCTGATATAATAATTGAAAAAACATCCAGAATTGAATGCTTGAGTTCTCAGTTCTGTAGTGTACATGAGATTTGAGCAGGATAAATGAAAATATACAGCTAGATACATCATAATAAAACTGTAGAACATTAAGGATTAAGATACTATCTTTAAAACTACCAGAAAACATTGATTACCTATGAAAGAATCAATTAGACTCACAGTATGTTTATCACCAGTAAAAAATAGTATTATCTTAAAGTGCTAGATAAAAATAATTTCAAGAGTGAGGGTAGATGAAAGTATTTTTACACATGCTCAGCCTGCTATTTTACAGGTCAGAGAGGGTCACTAAAGGAACTCTTAAAATATATACTTAATAAGAAGAAAGGGCGAGTTTAGAATACAAGAACAGGTTAAAACAGCATAGACATGGAATCAACCTAAATGCCCATCAAAGGTAGACTGGATAAAGAAAATGTGGTACATATACACCATGAAATACCATGCAGCTATAAAAAAGAATGAGATAATATCCTTTGTAGCAACATGGATGGATTTGGAAGCCATTATCCTTAGTGAACTAATGCAGGAACAGCAAATCAAACATCACATGTTCTCACTTATAAGTGGGAGCTACACATTGAGTACACGTGTGATCTGGTTTAGATCTGTGTCCCCACCCAAATCTCATGTTGAATTGTAATTTGAATGTTGGAGGAGAGGCCTCGTGTGAGGTGATTGGATCATGGGGGCAGATTTCTCTTTTGCTGTTCTCATGATAGTGACTGAGTTCTCACGAGATCTGATTGTTTAAAAGTGTGTAGCACCTCCCCCTTCACTCTCTTCCTCCTGCTCCGGCCATGTAAGACCTGCTTGCTTCCCCTTCACCTTCCACCATGATTGAAAGTTTCCTGAGGCCTCCCTAGCCATACTGCCTATACATCCTGTGGAACTATGAGCCAATTAAACCTTTTTTTTTTTTTTTTTTAAATGGATTACTTAGTCTCAGGCATTTCTTTATAGCAGTGCAAGAACGGACTAATACGACATGGATACCTAATAATCAGTATTGAGTATCAATCAGTACAAAGAAGGGAATAATAGACACCAGGGCCTACTTGAGGGTGAAGGGTAGGAGCAGGGTGAGAATAAAAAAACTACCTGTTAGGTACCATGTTTATTACCTGGGGGATGAAATAATCTGTACACCAAACCCCTGCAACATGTAATTTATCCATATAACAAACATTCACATGTACCCATGAAACTAAAAGTTTAAAAAACCAAAAATAGATTATATAGTTATATATTTAATTAATTGAATGTAAGAATTACTTTTTGATATTTAAGAAAATATAAAATTAATGCTCAAGATAAAATGAAAAATATTAGAGTAGTTTGAGGTTATAATGTGCTAAGGTCTATATCATATTCAGTAGGTGAATGAAAATTATAATAATTTTAGGTTGTGTTAGAAAAATTTTATATATCTTTATGACAGAAGTGGTGAAGAGTATTGCAGAGAAAAAATTAGTACAATTTTATATATCCTTAAAATATTAAAAATAACCAGTAAAAACTAGAAATATTATCTATAGCTTCAAAATATGTAGAGAAAAAATACAGAAAACTTTATAAATCAAACTGAAAGTCAAGAGAAAAAATGAAACAGAAAATGATGCTATACAAAAAATATAAAATGAGAGAAAATTTCTAAAAATGTCAGCAATCATTATAAATGTGAATAGATTAAATTCAGCTATATAGAAGAAAAGATTACCAAATTATGAAACAAAGTCCAATTATATGCTGTTTGTAAGATACACACCTAAAACCAAACTAACAGAACATTGAAGTTAATGAAATAGAACAAATAAATGTTATGTGAATTCTAACCAAAAAAAGATTAGTGAGGTAATAATATATCAAAGTAGAATTTGAGAGAAAATCATTAATAAAGAGAAACATTGCATAAAAATACATCAACTAGGTATAATAACCATGGACTTGTATGCCCCTAACTTTGAAATATACAAACAAAACCTAACAGATATACAGAGAGAATTAAACAAATCCACAATTATAGCAAGAGATCTTAGCACATCTCTCTTCAAAATAGAAAGACCAACTGAGATAAATGTCAAGTAGAGAATCCAAAATTAGTCAGCATATTAAGAATCAGAAAAAATTGTCCACGTCCATAAAAAAGTAAACATATGCCAAATGCCAATATGATGCAGTTGTTGAAATTATATGACACAGACTTTAACGTAGCTATCACATGCTCTATCAAGTAAGGGTAAATGTTTTTGAAGTAAATAGACATATAAAAAATGTCCGCAAAGAAATAAAAGATATAAAGAAAAAATAAATGAAAACTTTAGATCTTAAAACTGCAATAACTAATATAAAAAACTCACTGCATAAACTCAAAAGTAGAATGGAGATGACAAATGCAAGAATCAGTGATCTTGAAGAAAAATCAATAGAAACAATTCAATCTGAACAAAAGGGAGAAAAAATATTTTAAAAAATGAACAGGGCGGCCAGGCGTGGTGGCTCACACCTGTAATCCCAGCACTTTAGGAGGCCGAGGCGGGTGGATCACAAGGTCAGGAGTTCAAGACCAGCCTGGCCAGCATGGTGAAACCCCATCTCTACTAAAAATACAAAAAATGAGCTGGGCATAGTGGCACATGCCTGCAGTCCCAGCTACTTGGGAGGCTGAGGCTGGAGAATTGCTTGAACCCAGCAGGTGGAGGTTGCACTGAGCCAAGGTTGCGCCACTGCACTCCAGCCTGGGAGACAGAGTGAGACTACATCAAAAAAACAAACAAAAAAAAAACAACAGGGTTTCAGGAATCTGTGGAACAATATCTAAAAATTTAACATATATGTAATCGGAATTCCAGAAGGAGAGAAGAAATAGTATAGGGCAGAAAACATATTGAAGAAATAGTGACTAAACATTTTCCAAATTTGGTGAAAGATACACACTTAAAGATTATAAAAGTTCAGAGAACCTCTAGTAGTATTCATAAAAGAAAACATGATATATTAGACTTCATTAAAGTCAAAAATGTTGGAAATGAGAAAGACACTGATAGAAGAATGAAAAGCTACAGTCTAGGACAAAATATGTGCAGGTCACATACTCAATAAAAAATGTACAGCCAAATACATAAGGGACTCTTGAAACTAAAAAGAAAACAAATGAGCCAATTTAATTAAAAGGGCAAAACATTTGGTGAGAAACTTCACAAAAGTATGTGTGTATATGTATGTATATATATAATATATATACACACACATATGTATATATATGCTCATATGTCTGAGCATCTCTTTGTGTTCCCATACATATATGTATATACACGTATATATACACATACAGAAATATTAGTTAAAACCACAGTGGGACACAGTGACACACACATTACAATACAAAGCTAAAAATAAAAGGCAATATAAAGTGTCAGTGAAAATGTAGAGTAAACTGGGACTATCACGCACTGTTGGAATAATCACTTTGAAAAATAGTTTGGCTGTTTCTTAAAGAATTAAACATACAGGAGCCAAGATGGCCGAATAGGAACAGCTCCGGTCTACAGCTCCCAGGGTGAGCGACACAGAAGACGGGTGATTTCTACATTTCCATTTGAGGTACCGGGTTCATCTCACTAGGGAGTGCCAAACAGTGGGTGCAGGACAGTCAGTGCAGTGCACTGTGCACGAGCCGAAGCAGGGCGAGGCTTTGCCTCACTCGGGAAGCACAAGGGGTCAGGGAGTTCCCTTTCCTAGTCAAAGAAAGGGATAACAGATGGCACCTGGAAAATCGGGTCAGTCCCACCCTAATACTGCGCTTTTCCAACGGGCTTGGAAAACGGCACACCAGGAGATTGTGTCCTGCACCTGGCTCGGAGGGTCCTATGCCCACGGAGTCTCGCTGACTGCTAGCACAGCAGTCTGAGATCAAACTGCAAAGCGGCAGCGAGGCTGGGGGAGGGGCGCCCGCCATTGCCCAGGCTTGCTTAAGTAAACAAAGCAGCCAGGAAGCTGGAACTGGGTGGAGCCCACCACAGCTCAAGGAGGCCTGCCTGCCTCTGTAGGCTCCACCTCTGGGGGCAGGGCACAGACAAACAAAAATTCAGCGGGAACCTCTGCAGACTTAAATGTCCCCGTCTGACAGCTTTGAAGAGAGTAGTGGTTCTTCCAGCACGCAGCTGGAGATCTGAGAACGGGCAGACTGCCTCCTCAAGTGGGTCCCTGACCCCCGAGCAGCCTAACTGGGAGGCACCCCCCAGAAGGGGCAGACCGACACCTCACTCTGCCAGGTACTCCTCTGAGACAAAACTTCCAGAGGAACTATCAGACAGCTGAATTTGCAGTCTCACGAAAATCCGCTGTTCTGCAGCCACCGCTGCTGACACCCAGCCAAACAGGGTCTGGAGTGGACCTCTAGCAAACTCCAACAGACCTGCAGCTGAGGGAAACAAACAGAAAGGACATCCACACCAAAAACCCATCTGTACATCACCATCATCAAAGACCAAAAGTAGATAAAACCACAAAGATGGGGAAAAAACAGAGCATAAAAACTGGAAACTCTAAAAAGCAGAGCACCTCTCCTCCTCTAAAGGAACGCAGTTCCTCACCAGCAACGGAACAAAGCTGGATGGAGAATGACTTTGATGAGTTGAGAGAAGAAGGCTTCAGACGATCAAACTACTCTGAGCTACGGGAGGAAATTCAAAACAATGGCAAAGAAGTTAAAAACTTTGAAAAAAAATTAGAAGAATGGATAACTAGAATAACCAATGCAGAGAAGGGCTTAAAGGACCTGATGGAGCTGAAAGCCAAGTTTCGAGAACTACATGAAGATTGCAGAAGCCTCGGTAGCCGATGCGATCAACTGGAAGAAAGTGTATCAGTGATGGAAGAAGAAATGAATGAAATGAAGAGAGAAGGGAAGTTTAGAGAAAAAAGAATAAAAAGAAACGAACAAAGCCTCCAAGAAATATGGGACTATGTGAAAAGACCAAACCTACGTCTGATTGGTGTACCTGAAAGTGATGGGGAGAATGGAACCAAGTTGGAAAACACTCTGCAAGATATTATCCAGGAGAACTTCCCCAATCTAGCAAGGCAGGCCAACATTCAGATTCAGGAAATACAGAGAATGCCACAAAGATACTCCTCGAGAAGAGCAACTCCAAGACACATAATTGTCAGATTCACCAAAGTTGAAATGAAGGAAAAAATGTTAAGGGCAGCCAGAGAGAAAGGTCGGGTTACCCACAAAGGGAAGCCCATCAGACTGACAGCTGATCTCTCGGCAGAAACTCTACAAGCCAGAAGAGAGTGGGGGCCGATATTCAACATTCTTAAAGAAAAGAATTTTCAACCCAGAATTTCATATCCAGCCAAACTAAGCTTCATAAGTGAAGGAGAAATAAAATACAGATAAGCAAATGCTGAGTGATTTTGTCACCACCAGGCCTGCCCTAAAAGAGCTCCTGAAGGAAGCACTAAACATGGAAAGGAACAACTGGTACCAGCCACTGCAAAAACATGCCAAATTGTAAAGACCATCAAGGCTAGGAAGAAACTGCATCAACTAACGAGCAAAATAACCAACTAACATCATAATGACAGGATCAAATTCACTCATAACAATATTAACTTTAAATGTAAATGGGCTAAATGCTCCGATTAAAAGACACAGACTGGCAAATTGGATAAGGAGTCAAGACCCATCAGTGTGCTGTATTCAGGAAACCCATCTCACATGCAGAGACACACATAGACTCAAAATAAAGGGATGGAGGAAGATCCATCAAGCAAATGGAAAACAAAAAAGGCAGGGGTTGCAACCCTAGTCTCTGATAAAATAGACTTTAAACCAACAAAGATCAAAAGAGACAAAGAAGGCCATTACATAATGGTAAAGGGATCAATTCAACAAGAAGAGCTAACTATCCTAAATATATATGCACCCAACACAGGACCACCCAGATTCATAAAGCAAGTCCTGAGTGACCTACAAAGGGACTTAAACTCCCACACAATAATAATGGGAGATTTTAACACCCCACTGTCAACATTAGACAGATCAACGAGACAGAAAGTTAACAAGGATATCCAGGAATTGAACTCAGCTCTATACAAAGTGGACCTAATAGACATCTACAGAACTCTCCACCCCAAATCAACAGAATATACATTTTTTTCAGCACCACACCACACCTATTCCAAAATTGACCACATAGTTGGAAGTAAAGCTCTCCTCAGCAAATGTAAAAGAACAGAAATTATAACAAACTGTCTCTCAGACCACAGTGCAATCAAACGAGAACTCAGGATTAAGAAACTCACTCAAAACTGCTCAACTACATGGAAACTGAACAACCTGCTCCTGAATGACTACTGGGTACATAATGAAATGAAGGCAGAAATAAAGAGGTTCTTTGAAACCAATGAGAACAAAGACACAACATACCAGAATCTCTGGGACACATTCAAAGCAGTGTGTAGAGGGAAATTTATAGCACTAAGTGCCCACAAGAGAAAGCAGGAAAGATCTAAAATTGACACCCTAACATCACAATTAAAAGAACTAGAAAAGCAAGAGCAAACACATTCAAAAGCTAGCAGAAGGCTAGAAATAGCTAAAATCAGAGCAGAACTGAAGGAAATAGAGACACAAAAAACCCTTCAAAAAATTAATGAATCCAGGAGCTGGTTTTTTGAAAAGATCAACAAAATTGATGGACCACTAGCAAGACTAATAAAGAAGAAAAGAGAGAAAAATCAAATAGATGCAATAAAAAATGAAAAAGGGGATATCACCACCAATCCCACAGAAATACAATCTACCATCAGAGAATACTACAAACACCTCTACGCAAATAAACTAGAACATCTAGAAGAAATGGATAAATTCCTCGACAAATACACCCTCCCAAGACTAAACCAGGAAGAAGTTGAATCTCTGAATAGACCAATAACAGGCTCTGAAATTGTGGCAATAATCAATAGCTTACCAACCAAAAAGAGTCCAGGGCCTGATGGACTCACAGCCGAATTCTACCAGAGGTACAAGGAGGAACTGGTACCATTCCTTCTGAAACTATTCCAATCGATAGAAAAAGAGGGAATCCTCCCTAACACATTTTATGAGGCCAGCATCGTCCTGATACCAAAGCCTGGCAGAGACACAACCAAAAAAGAGAATTTCAGACCAATATCCTTGATGAACATTGATGCAAAAATCCTCAATAAAATACTGGCAAACCGAATCCAGCAGCACATCCAAAAGCTTATCCACCATGATCAAGTGGGCTTCATCCCTGGGATGCAAGGCTGGTTCAACATACGCAAATCAATAAATGCAATCCAGCATATAAACAGAACCAAAGACAAAAACCACATGATTATCTCAATAGATGCAGAAAAGGCCTTTGACAAAATTCAACAACCTTCATGCTAAAAACTCTCAATAAATTAGATATTGATGGAATGTATCTCAAAATAATAAGAGCTATCTATGACAAACCCACAGCCAATATTATACTGAATGGGCAAAAACTGGAAGCATTCCCTTTGAAAACTGGCACAAGATAGGGATGCCCTCTCTCACCACTCCTATTCAATATAGTGCTGGAACTTCTGGCCAGGGCAGTCAGGCAGGAGAAGGAAATAAAGGGTGTTCAATTAGGAAAAGAGGAAGTCAAATTGTCCCTGTTTGCAGATGACATGATTGTATATCTAGAAAACCCCATCATCTCAGCCCAAAATCTCCTTAAGCTGATTAGCAACTTCAGCAAAGTCTCAGGATACAAAATCAATGTACAAAAATCACAAGCATTCTTGTACACCAATGACAGACAAACAGAGAGCCAAATCATGAGTGAACTCCCATTCACAATTGCTTCAAAGAGAATAAAATACCTAGGTATCCAACTTACAAGGGATGTGAAGGACCTCTTCAAGGAGAACTACAAACCACTGCTCAATGAAATAAAAGAGGATACAAACAAATGGAAGAACATTCCATGCTCATGGGTTGGAAGAATCAATATCATGAAAATGGCCATACTGCCCAAGGTAATTTATAGATTCAATGCCATCCCCATCAAGCTACCAATGACTTTCTTCACAGAATTGGAAAAAACTACTTTAAAGTTCATATGGAACCAAAAAAGAGCCCGCATCGCCAAGTCAATCCTAAGCCAAAAGAACAAAGCTGGAGGCATCACGCTACCTGACCTCAAACTATACTACAAGGCTACAGTAACCAAAACAGCATGGTACTGGTACCACAACAGAGACATAGATCAATGGAACAGAACAGAGCCCTCAGAAATGATGCCGCATATCTACAACTATCTGATCTTTGACAAACCTGACAAAAACAAGAAATGGGGAAAGGATTCCCTATTTAATAAATGGTGCTGGGAAAATTGGCTAGCCATATGTAGAAAGCTGAAACTGGATCCCTTCCTTACACCTTATACAAAAATTAATTCAAGATGGATTAAAGACTTAAATGTTAGACCTAAAACCATAAAAACCCTAGAAGAAAACCTAGGCAATACCATTCAGGACATAGGCGTGGGCAAGGACTTCATGTCTAAAACACCAAAAGCAATGGCAACAAAAGCCAAAATTGACAAATGGGATCTAATTAAACTAAAGAGCTTCTGCACAGCAAAAGAAACTACCATCAGAGGGAACAGACAACCTACAGAATGGGAGAAAATTTTTGCAACCTACTCATCTGACAAAGGGCTAATATCCAGAATGTACAATGAACTCAAACAAATTTACAAGAAAAAAACAAACAACCCCATCAAAAAGTGGGCAAAGGACATGAACAGACACTTCTCAAAAGAAGACATTTATACAGCCAAAAAACACATGAAAAAATGCTCATCATCACTGGCCATCAGAGAAATGCAAATCAAAACCACAATGAGATACCATCTCACACCAGTTAGAATGGCCATCATTAAAAAGTCAGGAAACAACAGGTGCTGGAGAGGATGTGGAGAAATAGGAACACTTTTACACTGTTGGTGGGACTGTAAACTAGTTCAACCACTGTGGAAGTCAGTGTGGCGATTCCTCAGGGATCTAGAACTAGAAATACCATTTGACTCAGCCATCCCATTACTGGGTATATACCCAAAGGACTATAAATCATGCTGCTATAAAGACACATGCACACGTATGTTTATTGCGGCACTATTCACAATAGCAAAGACTTGGAACCAACCCAAATGTCCAACAACGATAGACAGGATTAAGAAAATGTGGCACATATACACCATGGAATACTATGCAGCCATAAAAAATGATGAGTTCATGCCCTTTGTAGGGACATGGATGAAACTGGAAAACATCATTCTCAGTAAACTATCGCAAGGACAAAAAACCAAACACCGCCTGTTCTCGCTCATAGGTGGGAATTGAACAATGAGAACTCATGGACACAGGAAGGGGAACATCACACTCCGGGGACTGTTGTGGGGTGGGGGGAGGGGGAGGGACAGCATTAGGAGATATACCTAATGCTAAATGACGAGTTAATGGGTGCAGCAAACCAACATGGCACATGGATACATATGTAACAAACCTGCACATTGTGCACATGTATTCTAAAACCTAAAGTATAATAGTAAAATAAAAAGAAAAAGAATTAAACATACACCTACATGTGTTCCAGTTATTCCACTTCTAGGTATTTACCCAAAGGAGAAGAAAGCACAAGTTCATACAAAAACTTGTACATAATGTTTACAGAAGCTTTCTTTGTAATAGCTAAAAAGTGGAAGCAACTTCAATGTCTATCAACAGATGAATATATGAAAAATAGTGGTGTATGAATAAAAATGTAGAATACTACTCAGCAATAAAAATGAATGAACTATTGATATAAACAACAACATGGATGATTCTCCGTATCATTATGCTCAGTGAAAGAAGGTAGACAAAAAGACTACTTACTCTATAATTCCCTTTATATAAAAATCTAGAAAATATAAACTAACCTTTAGTGACAGAAAACAGGTTAGTAGTTGCTTGGGAAGTGGGGTGCAGGAAACATGGGAAGGAGAGATTATCAAGAGGCCTGAGAAAATTTTAGGAGATTATAAATGAGTATGTTCACTATTTTAATTGAGATGTTGGTTTACCAGATGTATATGTATGTGGAAACTTATCAAATTGCATGCTTTAAACATGCAGTTTATTGTAGGTTAATTATTCCTCAATAGAACTGTTTAAAACAAAAAGAAAAAAGAAAAACAAAAATACCAGAGACTGGGGCCAAATTATGAAAGATTTTACATAAAAAAAAGTTTCCCTCCATGACACAATTAGTCACCTGGATACATACACACACGCACACACAGCCAGTTTAATTGAGCTATAATTACATGCCATACAATTCATTCATTTAATGTACAATAAACCATTTAATAAATGTGCATAATTGAATGATTTTTAGTATATACACCGAGTTGTGAGGTATATTTTTAATGCCGCTACCTCAACAGAATATGTTTTTAGTAATACACATGAATTAACACAAATAATTATAACCAGAAAGAAAATAAAGTGTAAATTTTCTTTGTAAAACATTTTGCATATAGTTGTCATAGTAAAAATTATAAGACAATTTTAAGAAAATTAAGCAAAAGTAAAATGTAGGCAACTACTAAATTATGCAACTGATACAAAATTTTAGCATTTTGATTTTTATGTAGTATTAAAAAAATGAGCAATTAAATACATTTCATGCTTGAGTATATTGTTCAAATTCAGTAAAATATTTTATTTTCAAATGTAATAAAAATGTCTTTATCCCCCCAAATTTTACTCCTTAAATTTAACACTTCATTTCACTGATTTAGACACCGGTAAAAGCAAGCAATTACACAGAATCACAGAGCTGAGGTAACTCCGGTTGTTCTTTGTCTTTATAATCACATGCTATAATTTTTAATTTCATGTACTTTTAAAGTGTAGGCATATGTATCATATATTACCACAGGGACTGCAGTATGGAAGTATGCTCAAAGCAAGCTCAAACTGAGATAGGAGGCAGGATTTGACTCCAGAGGCGGGGCTTGGACAGCAGACCGAATTGAGTACTAGCTAAACCAGGTCTAGGGCAGAAGCAGCTTTCCTTAAGCCTTGTCTAGCAATGTGTCATGTCAATTTACCATTGACATGGCAGCACCCAGGAGTTACTGCTGCTTTCCATGGCAATGACCTGACAACCTGGAAGTTACCACCTTCATCCTAGAAATTTCTGCATAAATTGCTCCTTAATTTGAATATAATTAAAAGTGGGAATCAACATGAGTGCAGAACTGCCTCTGAGCTGCTATTCTGGGGTCACTGCCTATGGGGCAGCCCTGCCCTGCAAGGAGCAGGAGCAGTACCTCTGCTGCTCCGTACACTTCTGCTTCAATTAAAGTTGCTGTTTAACACCACTGGCTTGCCCTTGAATTCTTTCCTGAGTGAAGCCAAGAACCCTCCCACGTAAGCCCCAAGTGTGGGGCTTGCCTGTCCTGCATCAGAGCAATTCCAAATTGTTAAGAGCTTACTTTAGAAAGGAACAGCCTATGTCTTGGACCAACTATTTAATAAGGATTTATCCAAATTAACTTCCCTGTAGAATAAAATGATTATTAAAACGTAAATATTAAAACTCAGCTAATTTGCACCTTACACTGATTTTATTCAAGCTTAAGTTTAACCATAGCAATCTTTCACAACTCAGACCAAAAGAGGATTTGGGGAGAGAAAAATTGAAAACTTGTATCTGGTGCTAATAAGTAAAAGACTGACTTGTACTGGTTTTATTATTCTTATATTAAAATTCTCTGCAGACAATGTTTTTCTTTATGGCCAGCAAGTGGGCAGACCTCTGCCACTGCCCCCACGCTTGGTAGGCCACTGCACCATCCTAAGCTACTTAACAAGAAAGTGGCCTAATTAGTGCTGGGTTTGTGGCCTCCAAACTCCACTATTTGTCTTTCAGGATGCTGAGAGTGACTCTTGATAGGGTGAGTTTTGGGTCCTCCTGAGGGCCTTTACTTGCTTACAGCATAGTGTGGGGTACAACATACACCACTATGACACGGGTGACCTGGGGGTGGTTTTATTGTCTTTTTGTGGGTTGTGTTATTGCCACACACATCACACATAAAACTCTCTTCCTAACGGGGTTCTGGGAATTTAGACCTTGATGTTGCTACCCACACCTACCCTAAATACATGTAGAAACTACCAAAGCCCTTTTTCTTCTTGTCTGTGGGGCAAAGGGTTGATTTGTCTTCATTTCTTAGTCCTCACCCACTCCTTATCCCCCGATGGCTAATTGTATACCTGTTGGTCTGGCCCCCGACCATACAGGAGCCCACCTCTCTCCCTCTTAGCAGTTTTTCTTCCTTAACCCCCTCCCCACTACAGGCAAACATCCACATCATCCTTTTACACTGTGCTGATTTTATTGCATTCATCAGCATGGGTGGAACATTATTGGTCTCAGATTTGGCCTTTATGTGATTGGCGATTCCCCAGAGTTGCTGTTGCTAGTTGTACGTTTCTGATCCAGGCTCTGCATTTACTGGCAGCAGAGATGGTTACTTGGGATGGTTTGCTTTTGCCAGCGTCTTCTGGGCTTGCTCTTCTGATTTTTATGTCCTGTTGTCTTTTGTGCTTGCTCTTCTGATTTTTATGTTGTGTCTTATTCTGCTTGTGGTGACACACAAACATTGTTGGTCTCATTGTTATCTTAGGCTTTTTTGAGCAGGAAGGAGGTGATTGAGTTTTTTTTCTGGAATTCCTTTGAAGGGGTTTTTTTACCTTTATGATTTTCTTCTCCACCTGGAAGGACAACACAGTGAGCCAGAAGGACATTGGTTTAGGGGAAGAGAAAGAGGTTGTATAGGAAGGGAGCTTTATGAACAAGAGTGCAGGCTGAGGAAGGGGGTCATGCTAGGCAAGGACAGGATAGGGGTCTTGAGAGAATAGAGGGGGAAGAAGAGAAGGAACAAGGATAGGATCATCTGACCTTGCCATTTTTGTTGGTCTTTTGTTGAGAAGAGTTCTTCTCTTCCTTCTTCTCTTTGGTTCTTGGGGTTGGATTTTTCGTGCTTATTATTGGTTGTTTCATATTTTCTTTAGGCTTCACTGGTGTGTGGGTCTCCTTAGCCATATTTAAGCCTCCCAGTGCTCCTGACCTATGCTCTCTACCCTATGCTCCTGACCTCCTTATGTATATCCACCCCTGGGTAATGAGGAGCCCCACCCTTCAGCTTTGTTTGGTCAGAATGGGGCACCCCTATCCAATGGTAGTCATGGAGTGACTTGGACATCACAAAGCACTGATACCTCTGTGGGGCTGGTGTTGCTGGGGTGGCCAAACTGTGGTTGGAGAAAGGGGATTTTTCCACCCCAAATACTACCCGAAGGTCCATTTCAAAATGACCTGCTACCCTCATCATTTCCCCATGTTCAATTCTGGTGGGTCACATAGCAGGGAGAAGGTGTTTCCTTAAAGGCATTCGCTACAGCCACCCCCATTCAGTGGTTCATTCTGTTCTCTCCCACCCTTTACCATGACCTACTATTTTGGATGTTTTATCTAAAATCCCTCCAAGGTACAGTGGCCTTATTTAATTCTCAGTCAAAATATGAATCATTCCACTTCCCTCAAACGAATTTCCATTTGTATCTGTTTTGGTATGGTTTGTAAACTAAGACAGGTGTTTTTGGGTTTTTTTTTTTGGTTTACATTTCTAAATGGTTGAGAAAAAAAGCAAAAGAATACTTTATGATGTAAAAATTATGTGAAATTGAAATTTCAGTGTTCATAAACTTTATTAGAACACAGATACACTAATTTAACTATCAGCTATGGCTGCTTTCACACTACAACAGAGTAGTCGCGACAGAGATTGTATAATCTGCACCACATAAAGTATTTGCTATCTGTCCTTTTAGAAAAAGAGATTGCCAACTCCTCATCTATTCTGTTCCATTGATCTATTTGCCTATCCTTATGCCAAAACCACAGTGTCATGATTAATTTCATGTCATGTCAAAATTTTATGCTAAGACATAAAATTAGGTAACACAGCTCATCCAACTTTGCTCTTCTTTTGCAAGATCATTTCAGCTATTCTAGGTCCCTCATACATTCTTTTTTATTATTATTATGCTTTTAAGTTCTAGGGTACAAGTGCACAATGTGCAGGTTTGATACATATGTATACATGTGCCATGTTGGTTTGCTGCACCCATTAACTGGTCATTTACATTAGGTATTTCTCCTAATGCTATCCCTCCCTTAGCCCCCAACCCCCCAGCAGGCCCCAATGTGTGATGCTCCCCACCCTGTGTCCAAGTGTTCTCATCGTTCAATTCCCACCTGTGAGTGAGAACATGCGGTGTTTGGTTTTCTGTCCTTGTGATAGTTTGCTCAGAATGATGGTTTCCAGCTTCATCCATGTCCCTGCAAAGGACATGAACTCATCCTTTTTTATGGCTGCATAGTATTCCATGGTGTATATGTGTCACATTCTCTTAATCCAATCTATCATTGATGGACATTTGGGTTGGTTCCAAGTCTTTGCTGTTGTGAATAGTGCCACCTTAAACATTCACGTGCATGTGTGTTTATAGTAGCGTGATTCATAATCCTTTGGGTATATACCCAGTAATGGATGGCTGGGTCAAATGGTATTTCTATTTCTAGATCTTTGAGGAATCACCACACTGTCTTCCACAATGGTTGAACTAATTTACACTCCCTACATTCTTAAAAATTTTAGAATCAGCTTTTCTATTAATGTTAAAGCCTGTTATGATTTCATTGTGATGGTGTTGAATTTATAAATCAATATAGGGAGAATTGAAATCTTAACAACTCTGAGCCCTTCAATTTGTGAACGTCTGTCTCTTCATTTATTTAGGTGTTTAATGTATATCTGCAATGTTTTGTAATGTTCAATTTGTTTAAAATTGGTATTGTTTCCTCCTTAAGTATTTGGTAGTAGTCATCCTTGAAGACATCCATTCCTGAAACTTTCCTTTTAAGAAGCTATTATGTTTTGAATTAACTTTGGTATTTACACTATTCAAAAAGTCCAGTCTAATGTTAGTTTGGCAAATTGTTTTTCAAAGGCTTTTTCCATTTCTTCTAAATTGTCAAATTGATTGGCATAAAGTTGTACATAATATTCCCTTCGTATTTTTGAAATGTTTGTAGCATGTGTAGTGATGCAACCTCTATAATTTCTGAAATTGGTAACTTATGATTTGTGTTTTTTTCTTGATTACTTTTAGCTAGGCTTTTATGAATTTTATTCTTTTAAAAACTATCTTCAGCTTTCTTGATTTCTGTCTATCATTTTGGCTTTTTCTATTTCAATTATTTCTGTTCCTTATCTTTACTATTTTATTTTTTCTATTCAACTTAAATGTAATTTGTAGCCCCTTAAGGTGAAATCTTATATTATTCACTTCAAACCATTCTTCTTTTCTAATATAAAAATAAAGCTATAAATTTTCCACTTAGGACTGCTTAAGCTGCATCTCACAAAATTTGATATATTGTATATTCTTATGCAGTTTGATATATCTTTAATTTCACTTCTAATTTCTTTTTAAACCTTGAGTGGAGTTTAGAAGAATGTCCCTAATTTCCAAGTATTGGGGATCTTCTAGATATGTTTTTGCTATTGGTTTCTAATTTAATTTCCTTGTGGTCAGAGAACATATTTTATGATTTAAATATTTTAAAATATATAGAAACTCATTTTATGGCCCAGAATTTGGTTTATCTTGGTGTAGGTCAAATTTGGTTGATAGGAGTTTTCAAATACTGTATATCCTTACTAATTTATTTGTCTGCTTCATTTATCAATAATTAATAGAGGAGAGTTTAAATTTACAGCTGTGATTATGGATTTATCTATTTCTCTTTTTAACTTTGTAAAATTTTGCTTCATGTGTTTTGAAGCTCTGTCATTTCTTGCATACTCACCTATTGTTTGCATTGTATATCTCCTCCATCCTAGTACTTTCAACCTAGCTGTGTTTTGTATTTTAAGTGCATTATTTGTTAGGAGCATATAATTGGATATTGATTTTTAAATCAAGTTCATCAACGTGTCTTTTGTTGGAGTGTTTAATACATGTATATTTAGTGGGATTATTGACATGGCTGTGTTTAAGTGTACCCACTTTCTTTTTGTTTTCTATTTGGTCTCTCCGTTATTTGTTATATACATATCCTTCTTTCATGTCTTCTTTTGGGTTGAGGATTTTTTTTTTTTGTATTTTATTCTGTTTTCTCTATTGGCTTTTTAATAATGGCTTTTTATACTATTATGTTTTATTTGTTGTGTGGATTACAATATGCATCCTTATCTTGTGACATTCAACACAGAATTAATGGAAGTTCTAGCCAGATCAATCAGGCAAGAGAAAGAAAGAAAAGGCATCCAAATAGGAAGAGAAGTCAAGCTATCTCTCTACACAGACAATGTGATTCTATATCTAAAAAACCCTAAAGAGTCCACCAAAAGGCTCCTGGAACTGATAAATGACTTCAGTAAAGTTCCAGGATACAAAAATCATTGTAAAAAATCAGTACCATTTCTATACACAAATAATGGTCAAGCTGACAGCCAAATCAAGAAGTAATCCCATTTACAATAGCCACAAAAAAATTACATAGGAATACATCTAACCAAGGAGATGAAAGAGCTCTACAAGGAGATCTACAAAACACTGCTGAAAGAAGTTATAGATGACACAAACAAATGGAAAAACATTCCTTGCTCATGAATTGGAAGAATCAATATCATTCAAATGGACATACTGCCCAAAGCAATCTACAGATTTGGCGTTATTCCCGTGAAATGACCAACATCATTTTTCACAGAATTGGAAAGAAGCTATTCTAAAATTCATAAGGAATCAAAAAGAGCCAGAATAGCCAAAGGACTTCTAGGCAAAAAGAACAAAGCTGGAGGCATCACACTACCTGACTTCAAACTATACTACAAAGCTACAGTGACCAAAACAGCATGATACTGGTATAAAAACACACATAAACCAATGGAAGAGAATAGAGAGCTGAGAAATAAATCCACACACCAACAGCCATCTGATCTTTGACAAAGTCAATAAAAGTAAGCAGTGAGGAAATGGCAGTCTTCAATAAATGGTGCTGGGATAGCTGGCTAGACATATGCAGAAGAATAAAACTGGACCCCTATCTTTCACCATATACAAAAAGTAACTCAAGGTGGATTAAAGATTTAAATGTAAGACTTCAAACTTTAAGAATCCTAGAAGAAAACCTAGGAAACACAACTCTGGACATCAGCCTTGGGAAAGAATTTATAGCTAGATCCTCAAAAGCAATTGTGACAACAACAAAAATTGAAGTGAGTCATGCCTCTGTCACCCTGGAATAACCACATTGGTGCTTTCTCTGAGGCTTCTCCATCTCATTGTCGTGAGGCTACTGGGAACAAGGCTTTATCAGGGTTTATGAGAGCAAAGTAGACCTGTGATCAAGATGGCCAGCTAGACACAGCCAGGAGGAACATCTGCCATTGAGGGATTGGGACATTGGGAAGACTGGTGCACTCTTAGCAGATCTTCAAAGGGAAGGCATTGAGAGTGGTTGTAGGGAAGACACAGATGTCAGGCTGAAGGGGGAGGAAGCTGGGAACCCTGCACAGGGCTACCATGCACCAGGACTCATTCCTAGCCCCCAACAACTCCTGGGGAAGGGGTGAGTTGAAGAAGCAAAGAGCAACCTGCTCTAACCATGGGCCTTTGGAATCCTGGCCAGAGGAGTCCCCATGACCACTGTGGACATTTGAGTTGGCAAAGACAGCTGCTTACAGAAGTGGTCGGGGCAGAGTTCCAGCCAGTGTGGAGCCCAGAGGGTTTCATGCAGGAGCATCTGTAGTGGAGCACAGCCAGGGACACCCATTCCCTTAGGCTCAACTTACTCCTATAGGAGACTTAGCCCTAGAGGAATTGTCATACATGAACTCTGCAGGGTGGTCTTGGCCATGAGATGGGGCTGGTCCAACCTGAACACCCCTCAGCCTGCTGGACTCTCCCTGGGTGCTTGCAGTGCAGCCTCAGGTGCCCAAAAGGGGTGTTCCTCTTGGTGGCCTGCATCATAGCTCCTGTGCTGGCAGACCACACCTGACAAGCAGAGAGCTCCAGCAGAGCAGCCTCCACAGATACCTATCAGCCCGCACATGCACTCCTTCCACTGCAGCCTCCCCAGTGGTACCTTGCCTGCAGATACTCGCACATGGCCATCTCCCAAATCACTTTGCTGGCATGTGTGTGCACAGGCAGATGTGCACCCTCACATGGCACTTCTGCCAGCATGAATGCACCCTGCCATTCCCATCGAAGTTTTGGAGGGCATGGAGCCCCTTAGCCTTACCTGCCACCGGCACCCTGTCCCTGTGTTGATGCTGCTGCTGTCAGAAACTAGGCACAGAGAACAGAGACCTGCCCTGGCCCTGAGCAGCCACCACCACCCATAAACATAGACAAAGAGCTCACACAGTCCTGTGGCCACCAGGGCCCCACCACTGTGCTAAAACTGTCACCAGCACAAACGTACACAAAGATGCCAGTGGGGCCCCCTGCTTCCCCACGACATATGCCAATGCTGCTGCTGCAAATGCCCACATGACAACCTGCATCCTGGCACCTGCTAGCACCCCACTGCAGCTGAAAAGTGGACGCCTTATCATGCTGCCACTGATGCCACTCCTGCCATGGGCAAACAAAGATAAATTATGCTGCCCCTGCCCTGCGAAGTGCTTTGGTTGGCACCGCCCATTGGACTGTTGTGACTAGTGATCTGGGAGCACCTTGGCCCCTCCAGTGCAGCAGGTTCCTAAACTTGAGTGGCCAGAGAACAAAGCCAGGGCCTGATACTAGTCCTCCGGAGTTAGGACACGCAGTCCAGGAGTCCTGAGCTAAGCCTTAGCCCCCTAAAATCTTCCAGAAATGAATCCAGTTGACTGAAAAAACTTATGCCACAATCAAACCCCTAAGGTCATGAAATAGCATAAAAGGGGGAAAAATCCAAAAATAGCAACTTCAAAGATTGAAGGAAAATCAGCCCACAAAGATGAGAAAGAGCAATTGCCAGAAGTGTGACATTTCAAAAACCCAGAGTGTCTTCTTTCCTCCAAACGACCACACTAGTTCCCCAGCAATGTTTCTTAAAGAGATGGAAATGACTGAAATGACAGAAGTAGCATTCAGAATATTGATAGGAACAAAGATCATCAAGATTCAGGAGAACATTGAAACCCAATTCAAGAAAGCTAAGAATCACAATAAAATGATACAGGAGCTGACAGACAAAATAGTCAGTATTGAAAAGAACATAACTGACTGATTCAGCTGAAAAACACACTACAAGAATTTCATAATGCAATTATAAGTATTAACAGCAGAATAGACCAAGCCGAGGAAAGAATCTTAGAGCTTAAAGACTGCCTTTCTGAAATGACAGTCAGAGAAAAATAAAAAAACAAGAATGGAAAGGAATGAAAAAAAACCTCTGAGAAATATGGGATTATGTAAACAGACCAAATCTACAACTCATTGGCATCCCTGAAAGAGATAGGGAGAATGGAAGCAATTTGGAAAACTTATTTCAGGTTATCATCCATGAGAAATTCTGCAACCTAGTTAGAGAGGCCAACATTAAAATTAAGCTAGTACAGAGAACTTTAGCAAGATACTTCACAAGAAGATCATCTCCAAGACATAATTATCAGATTCTCCAAGATGAGATGAAAGAAAAAAATGTTAAAGCCAGCTAGAGAGAAATGCCAGGTCAGCTACAGAGGGAAGCCCATCAGACTAACAGCAGACCTCTCAGCAGAAACCTTTTAAGTCAAAAGAGATTGGGGGCCTGTATTTTTTTTTCTTTTATTTATTTATTTATTTATTTTTATTATTATACTTTAGGTTTAGGGTACATGTGCACAATGTGCAGGTTTGTTACATATGTATCCATGTGCCATGTTGATTTCCTGCACCCATTAACTCGTCATTTAGCATTAGATATATCTCCTAATGCTGTCACTCCCCCCTCCCCCAACCCCACAACAGTCCCCGGAGTGTGATGTTCCCCTTCCTGTGTCCATGAGTTCTCATTGTTCAATTCCCACCTATGAGTGAGAACATGCGGTGTTTGGCTTTTTGTCCTTGCGATAGTTTACTGAGAATGGTGTTTTCCAGTTTCATCCATGTCCCTACAAAGGACATGAACTCATCATTTTTTATGGCTGCATAGTATTCCATGGTGTATATGTGCCACATTTTCTTAATCCAGTCTATCGTTGTTGGACATTTGGGTTGGTTCCAAGTCTTTGCTATTGTGAATAGTGCCGCAATAAACATACGTGTGCATGTGTCTTTATAGCAGCATGATTTATAGTCCTTTGGGTATATACCCAGTAATGGGATGGCTGAGTCAAATGGTATTTCTAGTTCTAGATCCCTGAGGAATCGCCACACTGACTTCCACAATGGTTGAACTAGTTTACAGTCCCACCAACAGTGTAAAAGTGTTCCTATTTCTCCACATCCTCTCCAGCACCTGTTGTTTCCTGATTTTTTAATGATGGCCATTCTAACTGGTGTGAGATGGTATCTCACTGTGGTTTTGATTTGCATTTCTCTGATGGCCAGTGATGATGAGCATTTCTTCATGTGTGTTTTGGCTGCATAAATGTCTTCTTTTGAGAAGTGTCTGTTCATGTCCTTTGCCCACTTTTTGATGGGGTTGTTTGTTTTTTTCTTGTAAATTTGTTTGAGTTCATTGTAGATTCTGGATATTAGCCCTTTGTCAGATGAGTAGGTTGCAAAAATTTTCTCCCATTCTGTATGTTGCCTGTTCACTCTCATGGTAGTTTCTTTTGCTGTGCAGAAGCTCTTTAGTTTAATTAGATCCCATTTGTCAATTTTGGCTTTTGTTGCCATTGCTTTTGGTGTTTTAGACATGAAGTCCTTGCCCACGCCTATGTCCTGAATGGTATTGCCTAGGTTTTCTTGTAGGATTTTAATGGTTTTAGGTCTAACATTTAAGTCTTTAATCCATCTTGAATTAATTTTTGTATAAGGTGTAAGGAAGGGATCCAGTTTCAGCTTTCTGCATATGGCTAGCCAGTTTTCCCAGCACCATTTATTAAATAGGGAATCCTTTCCCCATTTCTTGTTTTTGTCAGGTTTGTCAAAGATCAGATAGTTGTAGATATGCGGCATCATTTCTGAGGGCTCTGTTCTGTTCCATTGATCTATGTCTCTGTTGTGGTACCAGTACCATGCTGTTTTGGTTACTGTAGCCTTGTAGTATAGTTTGAGGTCAGGTAGCGTGATGCCTCCAGCTTTGTTCTTTTGGCTTAGGATTGACTTGGCGATGCGGGCTCTTTTTTGGTTCCATATGAACTTTAAAGTAGTTTTTTCCAATTCTGTGAAGAAAGTCATTGGTAGCTTGATGGAGATGGCATTGAATCTATGAATTACCTTGGGCAGTATGGCCATTTTCACGATATTGATTCTTCCAACCCATGAGCATGGAATGTTCTTCCATTTGTTTGTATCCTCTTTTATTTCATTGAGCAGTGGTTTGTAGTTCTCCTTGAAGAGGTCCTTCACATCCCTTGTAAGTTGGATACCTAGGTATTTTATTCTCTTTGAAGCAATTGTGAATGGGAGTTCACTCATGATTTGGCTCTCTGTTTGTCTGTCATTGGTGTACAAGAATGCTTGTGATTTTTGTACATTGATTTTGTATCCTGAGACTTTGCTGAAGTTGCTAATCAGCTTAAGGAGATTTTGGGCTGAGACAATGGGGTTTTCTAGATATACAATCATGTCATCTGCAAACAGGGACAATTTGACTTCCTCTTTTCCTAATTGAATACCCTTTATTTCCTTCTCCTGCCTGATTGCCCTGGCCAGAACTTCCAGCACTATATTGAATAGGAGTGGTGAGAGAGGGCATCCCTGTCTTGTGCCAGTTTTCAAAGGGAATGCTTCCAGTTTTTGCCCATTCAGTGTGATATTGGCTGTGGGTTTGTCATAGATGGCTCTTATTATTTTGAGATACGTCCCATCAATACCTAATTTATTGAGAGTTTTTAGCATGAAGTGTTGTTGAATTTTGTTAAAGACCTTTTCTGCATCTATTGAGATAATCATGTGGTTTTTGTCTTTGGTTCTGTTTATATGCTGGATTGGGGGCCTGTATTTAACATTCTTATAGAAAAGAAATTCCAACAGAGAATTTAATATACAGCCAAACTAAACTTCATAAGCAAATGAGAAATAAGATCCTTTTTGGACAAGCAAATGCTGAGGGAATTTGTTACCACCAGACCTGCCTTTTCAGAGCTCCTGAGAGAAGCAATAAATATGGAAAGGAAAGACCATTACCAGCCACTACAAAAATGCTTAAGTACACGGACCACTGACATTGTAAAGCAACCACACGAACAAGTTGGCATTATAACCTTCTAACAACATGATGACAGGATCAAATCCACACATATCAATACTAACCTTGAATGTAAAGAGGCTAAATGCTCCAGTTAAAAGTCACAGAGTCACAAGCTGGATAAAGCAGCAAGACCTGATGGTAGTTATGCTGTTTTCAAGAGACCCATCTCATATGCTAGTTTAAAGTCTGTTTTGTCTGAGATTGTGAGCCCTGCTTTTTTCTGGTTTCCATTTGCTTGGTAGATTTCATCCATCCCTTTATTTTGAGCGTGTGGGTGTCCTTGCATGTGAGAGTTTCTATTTCTTCCTGATTTAATCTAGGAGGATTGTAAATTTCCAGGATTTGTCCACCTCCTCTAGATTTTCTAGTTTGTGCACATAAAGGTTTTCATAGTAACCTCGAATTTCTGTGGCACCAGTTGTAATACCTCTTGTTTCATTTCTAATTGAGCTTATTGGGATTTTCTCTCTTCTCTTCTTGGTTAATCTCGCTAATCATCTATTAATTTTGTTTATCTTTTCAAATAATCAACTTTTTGTTTGAATTATCTTTTGTATTTTTCTTTTTGTTTAAATTTCATGTAGTTATGCTCTGATCTTTGTGATTTCTTTTCTTCTGCTGGATTTGGGCTTGGCTTGTTCTTGTTTCTCTAGTTCCTTGAGGTGTGATCTTAGATTGTCTATTTGTGCTCTTTCAGATTTTTCGATGTAGACATTTAATGCTATGAAATTTCCTCTTAGCACTGCTTTTGCTGTATCTCAGGTGTTTTGATAAGTTGTGTCACGATTATCATTCAGTTTAATGAAATTTTAAATTTCCATCTTGATTTCATTGTTGATGCAAAGATCATTCAGGACTAGATTATTTAATTTCCATGTATTTTTATAGTTTTGAGGATTCCTTTTGGAGTTAATTTCCAATTTTATTCCATTGTGGTCTGAGTGGATACTTGATATAATTTCGATTTTCTTAAATTTATTGAGACTTGTGACCTGCTATGTATGGTCTATCTTGGAGAATGTTTTATATGCTGATGAAAATAATATATATTCTGCAGTCCTTAGGTAGAATGTTTTCTAAATGTCTGTTAAGTCCACTTTTTCTAGTGTATCATTTAAGTCCAGTGTTTCTTTGCTGATTTTCTGCTTTGATGGCATGTCTAGTACTGTCAGTGGAGTATTGAGTTCCCCCATTATTATTGTGTTGCCGGTAGGCTGTGGAGAAAAGAGAATGCATATACATTGTTGGTGGGAGTGTAAATTAGTTTAGCTACTGTGGAATTAAGTTTGGAGATTTCTCAGAGAACTTAAAACAGAACTACCATTCAACCCAGCAGTTATACTACCAAAAAGCATGTGCACTCAAATGTTTATCACAGCACCATTCACAATAGCAAAGAGATGGAATCAACCTAGGTGCTCATCAATGGTGGACTGGATAAAGAAAATGTGGTATACATATGCTATGGAATACTATACAACCATAAAAAAGAATAAAATCATGTCCTTTGCAGCAACATGGAGGCAACTGGAGGCCATTATCCTAAGTGAATTAATGCAGGAACAGAAAACCAAATGCCACATGTTCTCACTTACAAGTCGGAGCTAAACATTGGGTACTCATGGACATAAAAATGGCAACAGTAGATACTGAGGACTACTAGAGGGGGAGGGAGAGGGGGCAATTGTTGAAAAACTACTGAGTACCATGCTCTCTACCTGGATGATGGGATCAATCATACCCTAAACCTGAGCATCATGTGATATAGCCATGTAATAAACCTGCACATGTTCCCCCTGAATGTAAAATAAAAGTCGAAGTTATAACAAATAATATAACATTTATGTATAATAATATTAAAATTATGTCATGATGTTTACACCCTTCCTGCTTTTAGTGTTATCATTTTTTATGTTTTACTTTTCCTTATAACACCTCAAATATGTTGCTGTTATTACACGATTTCAACATTCAATTGCCCTTTAAAAATTTGAAGGAAAATAATGTGTTATATTTTACTACCTATTTAGAATTTCCAGTGCTCTTCATTTATTACCTTATGTCTGAATTTTCATATTGTTTTATCATTTTCATAGTTTTTCCTTAGCATTTTCATAGATTAGATATGCTGGCAACACAATTTGCCTTTATGTTTACAAGATTTTTTACTGGACATAGATTTGTACATTGACAGGCTTTTTGAAATCACTGTGTCACCAGCATCTAGCACGATTCCTGACACACGTAGTGAAGTCATTCCTTAAACGCAAGATACATCCTAAAATCAACATGTAAAATGAAAATCTTCTGGTCAAATGACTTTGCGTAATGCCTTAGGAAGGTGCGACATTGAAGAATGACATTCTTTTCTCAGAACGTTCGGCACTGCCAGCTTCTCCTCCAGTATAGGAGCAGATGACTGGGTTGTTCCTCTTGTTTGACCCTCAGATTAAGTAACTGGCTTGCACTCATGGCTGACCACACTACATGCAAAATATATATCTAAACAAAAGAATGACGTTCAGCAAAGTGAGGTGTTCACGCTATGAGATGAAAGAACAAATTCATGCCTTTCATCTCACACTCAATCCAGGGTATATATTAACTGAATATAATGGTGGGATAATTTGCCTGTACTATTTAAACTATTATCTCCTAGTATGTATAGCTGAATTCGTGTAAATGAAATATGTCTATGAATGCCAATGTCATAGCCATTCAAAAAGTTTCTTTGCGTGAGTGACTTAATTAACACTCTTCTCTCTACTTAAATATCTTCCTTTTGTCTCTGCCTATCAAAACCATATACATTTTCACAGCCAAGCTGATGAACCACTTATTCTCCCCAGCAGGCTAATTTCATTTATGATGTGTCTACTCTGCAGCACATAATGCAAAACACCTTATACTCTTTGCCCTGCTTTAATCCTGACACCACCCCCATGAAGTAGGAATAATGAATCTTCTTCCCATTTTAAAGATGACACTGAGATGTAGAGAGTTTAACTATCTTGCCCAAGATAGGTGTCATCTACCTTGTTCACTGCTGTCTCCCTAGTGCCAAGAACAGTGTCTTAACAAAAATCTGTTGACTGGGTAGAATGGTTGTCAAATTCTTGACCTGTTTCAACTCATGACCCTAACCATGCTTTCTTAGTCTATCATTCGCATATTGGCCCGAGCCAATAATATATTAATATTATAGACCTTTATTTGTTTTACATTTGTATTGCAAAATCTGTAGGTATCTTAAATGTTTTTCCAAAGTGCACCTGCTCTTGGAGAGTCTGATATGCTTCTCCTTCCTCATAGCCCCCGTCAGATGTAGGGTCTGTACCACCCACATGGCACTTAATAAGATATTGCTTTGCATTGTAAGTACTTGCTGTCATACCAGACTCCTATTAACTTCAACAGGGATGGCGCTGGGTTCAAGAGGCCGAAGAAGAGACCCAGAGCCAGCAAATGAGACATAGGGTTTCATTAGCAGGAAACTTATATACAGGGATGGTCCAGTGGTGCTGGGCTGGACAGAAGAACCACCTTACATACAGGGAAAGTCCAGTGGTGGCGGGCTGGGCAGGACAACCACAACAGCTTACAAAAAGCAATCAGTTTATATAACATATTCACTTAGCACCCTCCCCCTAACAACCTCCACCCAGCAAATTTCATTTAACCCAAAACAAAGGGCCTCACTCCCTTCTACATTCCACTGGATGGCCAGGGGTCAGATGTTCCTCCTGGATATACAGGCAAGGAACGTATCTCCCAGTTGGCCATTTCTGGATTCCTGAGCTCAGAACACACACTCAGATGCATCTGCCATAATAGGGTAATTCTCAGGTTATGCTTAAGTTTAATTTCACTGCCAGGTGTGTCTACCACACACTTGCATACACATCTCTACTGCTGTAGGAGGAGAGATGCTCACTGACTGGTGTCATTCTCTGAAGTATTCATTAATGGAGTTTTGTTTAAAATTGGTTGAATTATTTTAAGTTGAAATATCATAATTATATGTATTTGTCATATATAACTAGTTTTGAAATATGTATGAATTTGGGAATGTGGCTAAATTGAGCTAATTAACATATGCATTACCTCACATACTTATTATTTTGTGGTGAGAACACTTAAAATCTACTCTCTTAGCAATTTTTAAGAATACAATACATTGTTATTAACTATAGTCGCCATGTTGTACACTAGATCTATTGAACTTATTCTTCCTAACTGAAATTTTCTATTTGGACCCTAGTCTTGACAAGGTAAATGAACAGAGTTAATTGCCCTTCTGCTGACATGGTCAAGACCTTGACAATCTAGACCAAAGTAGATGTCTAAGCCTTGCAGGCTGCTGGTTTCCATCATATTAGTGTCCTCTTGCCCATACTGGCAGGAATTGGCCAACTGGTAACTATGCCTCAGTCTGTCTAATCAGGTGAGACCGTTTTCTTTAGCAACTGGCAACTTCTGGAACATCAGAGATTTACAAAATGTATTTTACTGCTGACTAAATATGCAAATCAGAAGATAGAAGGGTGACTATTTAAATATTGATGTGATTTACTTAGATCTTAAGATTTACTAATGATTTCTACATGTCTGCCATGTGGCTTCGTGGAACCCTTGGATCATTCTAAAGTTCTGGACTAGGAACATGTTTAGCTTTTAACCGGAAAAAGAGATGCAATGATAATCATCAACCACAAATGCATCTATTTTAATAAGCAGGGTTATAGTGAGGTTTGCAAATGCAGAAGTCACAGTTAGAAGGGATCATATAGTAAGAGGATCCAAGTTCAGAAAACTATCAATGGCAAAATCTAAACTAGGTAAAAATGTCTAAACTAGACTTCTAAGAGAATTTTTCTATGGGCTGTGCCTGTATTATCCTTAACCAATTATTTTGATTACTACAGTGTGGGTTCAGGAGGGGTGGGTGGGGAGACAAATTTTGGCATTATGTAGTAGGTGCTTACTGAATGCCAAGTTCTTTAAGTGGATTATCCCATTTAATTATTACAACTCCAGGATGAAGATACTGTTATTATCACTATCTTATGGAAGGGGAGACTGAGGCTCACGCAGATCATGATTTGCTTATGATCATAGCCTATAAGGGCAGAGCTTAGATTTGAATCTAGATCTGACTCCATGTCCTGTGCTCATTTTACTATACCACACTGCCTCTCCATGGTCTCCTATTAACCTATGATAGTATTAGCAATGTTTATTGGGAACTATAAGAGCAAAACAATTAAAAATTTGGGCTAGTGCTTTATAAATAATAGTTACAATTCATTGAGCGCTAGGCATGGTAATAAGGGCTTTATATATAATAGCTCATTTAATCATCAAAACCACTCTGTGAGGTATGCGTTATTATTATATTTGCATTTTACAGATGAGGGAAGTAAAGTTCAGAGGGGTTAAACCACTGGCCCATAGTTAGCTAGAAAGTTTCAGAGCCAGATTTCAAACCTGTCAGTTACCAGAGCTAGAGTCCTTATACCTCCAGT
The DNA here is from genome assembly GCF_006542625.1 of Nomascus leucogenys. Taxonomy (NCBI): domain Eukaryota; kingdom Metazoa; phylum Chordata; class Mammalia; order Primates; family Hylobatidae; genus Nomascus; species Nomascus leucogenys. Next base: position 125,771,612 of record NC_044406.1, read on the forward strand.
TCAAACGTGAATGAGCATAAGAATCACCTGATGAGGCTAAGAAAATATATATTCCTTAGCTCCATCCCTGAGAGTCTGAATAAGTAGGTATTTTAAAGAAGTTCCCCAGGGGATTGGAATGCAAGGCCTCCATGGACCATCCTATGAAAACAGTGATCTGCAGCAAAAATATGGGCCTGGGGGAAAGAAAATTGAGTACAGCATAGATTACATGAGGAGCAGTCACAACTTTATCACAGTGCTGCTATGACTGTTTCTTTCTCCTTCTGACTTGCCCAAATTTGGACTCTGTTTGCTTTTCTAGAACAAAAGTATTGCCCTTTCTTTTTACCATCTCACACGGGCCAGATTCTGCTTTCCCAGCAAAATCAACAGCACCAATAACAACAAATCGACTTACTCATTTTTCCTGATAGACCGGGGCTTCTTACTCTATTTTGCACCATGGATCCCGTTGGCCTCTGGTGGAGCCTATGGTCCCCTTCTCAGAATAATATTTCATAATTATTATTACTTAAAGACAGGGTCTCTCTCTGTCTATGAAATAGACATGACTCAATGCAGCCTTGATTTCCTGGGCTTCAGCAATCCTCCCACCCTCAGCCTCCTGAGTAGCTGGGACTACAGATGCATGCCACCACACCTGGCTAATTTTTGTATTTTTTGGTAGAGACAGGGTTTTGCCATAGTTGCGCAGGCTGGTCTCGAACTCCTGGACTCAAGCGATCCACCCACCTTGGCCTCCCAAAAGAATAATACTTTTTAATGGCTTTGAGGAATAACACTCTAAAGAGCCTCCAGTGATTGCTGCCTCCTTGTGTTCATGCCCTTATATAATCTCCTTCACTTGTTTATGGTCTGGAGGTAATAATTTATTTTGAACAAATTGAATATACAAAAAGTGATGTTACTTTTATGATCATGTTAAGATTTTCAATATAAGTTTCTTTGAAATATAATTCACATACTATAAATTTTATTCTCTTAAGGTATGCAATACAGTAGCATTTAGTATGTTACAATGTTGTACAACTATGACCAATATATATTCTATTAATATAAGATTTTTGTCACACCAAAAAGAAACTCAGTACCCATTAGCAGTCATTCCCCATTGTTCTCTCTCCCGAGCCTATGATAACCATTAATCTATTTTTGTCTGTACAAATTTGCCTGTTCTGGATATTTCATAGAAATTGAATTATACAATAAGTGGTACTTTGTGACTGGCTTCTTTCAGTTAATGTAATGTTCTCAAGGTTCATCCGTGTTGTAGCATGTGCTAGTACCTGGTTCCATTCTTTGGCTGAATAATATTCCATGATATTGATAGGTTACATTTTACTTATCCATTCATCAGTTGACAGACATTGGGTTTCCTCCACTTTTTTACTATTGTGAATAGTGTTGCTACGAACATTCATGGACAAATTTTTGCATGAAAATATGTTTTCAATTCTCTTGGATGTATATCTAGGAGTGGAGTTGCTGGGTCATATGGTAACTCTATAATTAAATTAGAGAAACTGCCAAACTATTTCCTAAAGTGGCTGCAATATTTTACATCCCCACCAGCAATGTAGGAGAGTTGCAATTTTTCCACATCCTTGCCAACACTAGTTATTTTCTGTCTTTAATTGCAGCCATCTTAGTGGATGCGAAGTGGCATTTCATTGTGGCGTTGTTTTGCATTTTTCTATTGAACAATTTTTCACATCCTTATTGGTCATTTGTATATCTTCATTGGATAAATAGTTATCGAGATCCTTTGCCCACGTTTAAATTGGATTATGTCTTTTCTTATTCAATTTAAGCACCCTGTACATGTTTTGTATATTAGACCCTTAGCAGACATATCATTTATAAATGTTTTGTCCCATCCTGTAGAGTCTTTTCTAAAAATAGACTTAAGTTTTAGAGCAGTTTTTGATTTACAGAAAAACTGAGCAGCAAGTACAAAGACTTCCCATATATTCTTTCTCTCTCACTGCAATTTTCCCTACTATTAACATCTTGCATTAGTGTGGTACATTTGTTAAAACTGATGAACTGATATTGATACATTGTTAATTAAGTCCTAAATTTACATTAGCATTTACTCTCCGTATTGTATAATTCCATGCATTTTGACAAATGCATAATGTCATATATCTACTATTATAGTTCATAAAATATAAGTTCACTTATGATTAAAGTGAAATAAAAATCACCTTTAAGGTCACCTGTGCTCCACCTATTAACCTCTCTCTCCTTTCTCCTGAACCCCTGGCAACCACTGACCTTTCTGTTGTCTATAATTTTACCTTTTTCCAGAACGTCACATCGTTGGAATTATATAGCCTTTTTATATTGGTTTCTTTCACTAAGCAGTATGCAATTAATGTTCCTTCACGTCTTTTTCTGATTTGATGGTTTATTCTTTTTCATTGCTGAACAGTATTTCATTTTCTGGATGTACTACAGTTTGTTTATCAACTCACCTGTTGAAGAATATCTTGGTTGCTTCTAGTTTTTGGCAGTTATACATAAAACTTGCATCTTAGGTTGTTTGTGCTGCTATAACCAAATACCTGAGACTTGGTAGCTTATAGGGAACAAAAATTTATTTTTCACAGTTCTGGAGGCTTGGAAGTCCAAGATCAAGATGCTGGCAGGTTCAGTGTCTGGTGAGGGCCCATTCTTTTAAAATGGCGTTGTCTAGGTGTCCTCAAATGGCAGAAGGGTAGAAGGACAAAAGAGAGCAAACTCCCTTCTTTCAAGCCTTTTCATGAGGACACCAATCCATTCACAAGAGCAGAACCCTCATGGCTGAATTACCTCCTAAAGGTCCCACCTCTAAACATTGTTACATTGATGACTAAGTTTCAACATATGAATTTTGGGGGACAGATTAGACCATAGAAGCTACTATAAACATTCTTATGCAAGTTTTTGTGTGAGCATAAGTTTCCAACTCATTTGGGTAAATACCTAGAGGTACAAGTGATGGATCACATGGCAAAACTATGTTTAACTTTGCCAAATATTTAATTGAGATGTTTGTTCTCATATTGTTGAATTTTAAGGTTTTGAATTTATTTATTTTTAATTTTATTTATTTTTAAATTTTGTGGGTACATAATAGGTGTACCCACAAAATATAATTTATGAGTTACATAAGATATACAGGCATGCAATGTATAATAATCACATCAGGGTAAATGGGGAATCCATCACCTTAAGCATTTATCCTTTGTGTTACAAACAATCCAATGATACATTTTTACTGTGCAATTAAATTATTTTTAACTATAGTCACTCTGTTATGCTAGCAAATGCTAGATCTTATTCTTTCTAACTAATTTTTGCACCCATTAACCATCCCCACTTATCCCACATTTCCCTCCCCACTACCCTTCCCAACCTCTGGTAAACATTCTTCTACTCTCTATTTCCATGTCAGTGTGGTCTTTAAATTTTTAGTTCCCACTAATAAGTGAGAACATGTGATGTTTGTCTTTTTTGTGCCTGGCTTATTTCACTGAACATAATGACCTCCAGTTCTATTCATGTTGTTGTAAATAATAGGATCTCATTCTTTGTTATGGCTAATAGTACTCCTTTTATAGATGTACCACATTTTCTTTATCCATTCATCTGCTAATGGACATCAGGTTGCTTCCAACTGTTGGCTATTATACATAGCCCTGTAACAAACATGAGAGTGAAGATATCTCTTCGATATACTGATTTCCTTTTTTGGGGAATGTACCTAGGAGTGGGATTGCTGGATCATTTGGCAGCTCTGTTTTTAGTTTTTTGAGAAACCTCCAAACTGTTCTCCATAGTGGTTTTACTAATTTACATTCCCATCAACAATGTACAAGTGTTCCCTTTATCCCCATCCTCACTAGCATTTGTTTTGCCTGATTTTTGGATAAAAGCATTTGAACAGGGGTGAGATGATTTGTCATCGTAGTTTTGATTTGTATTTCTTCTATGATTGACGATGTTGAGCACCTTTTCATATGTCTGTTTGCCATTTGTATCTCTTCTTTTGAGAAATGTCTATTGAAATCATGTGCCCATTTTTTGGTCGGATTATTAGATTTTTTTCCTATAGACCTGTTTGAACTCCTTATATTTTCTGGTTATTAATCTTTTGTCAAATGGGTAGTTTGCAAATATTTTCTCCCATTGGTTGTCTCTTCACTTTGTTATTTCCTGTGCTGTGCAAATGCTTTTAAACTTAACGTGATCCCATTTCTCCATTTTTGCTTTGGTTGCCTGTGCTTCTAGTGTAATGCTCAAGAAATCTTTGCCCAGTACAATGTTCTGGAGATTGTCCCCAATGTTTTCTTGTAGTAATTTCATAGTTTGAGGCGTTATATTTAATCTTTAATTCATTTTGATTTGATTTTAGTATATGGCAATAGGTAGGTGATATGGTTTGGCTCTGTGTCCCCACCCAAATCTCATCTTGAATTGTAGTTCCCATAATCCCTACCTGTCATGGGAGGGACCTAGTGGGAAGTGATTGAATCTTGGGGGCAGTTTTCCTCAGGCTGTTCTCGTGATAATAAGTGAGCTCTCACAAGATCTGATGGTTTTATAAGTGTCTGGCATTTCCCTTGCTGGCACTCATTCTCTCTCCTGCTGCCCTGTGAAGAGGTGCCTTCTGCCATGATTGTAAGTTTCTTGAGGTCTCCCCAGCCATAAAGAACTGTGAGTCAATTAAATCTCTTTTCTTTATAAATTACCCAGTCTCATGTATTTTTATAGTAGCCTGAGAATGGACTGATATAGTAGAAGTCCAGTTTCATACTGCTGCATGTGAATATCCAGTTTTTCCAGCATCATTTATTGAAAAGACCAATTTATGTTCTTGGAAACTTTGAAAAAGTGAGTCCACTGTAGGTATGCAGATTTATTTCTTGGTTCAGTGTTCTGTTCCATTGATCTATGTGTCTGTTTTTTACAATTTTATTTTAAAAGTTTTGGGGTACTGGTGGCTTTTTGTTACATGGATAAGTTCTTTAATGGTGATTTCTGAGATTTTGGTGCACTCATCACACTAAAAGTACTGTGCTGTTTCAGTTACTATAGCTCTGTAGCATATTTTTATCTGTCTCCTCAAGCATTTACCCTTTGAGTTACAAACAATCCAATTACATTCTTTAAGTTATTTTAAAATATGAAGTTATTATTGACTATAGTCACCAAGTTGTGCTATCAAATACTAGGTCTTATTCATTCTTTCTATTTTTTGTACCCAATAACCATCCTCACCTTCCGCACCCAACCCCCTACTACCCTTCCCAGTCTCTGGCAACCAGTTGAATCAAAACATTCAATTGTTTTCATGTCTAGATAACACAAATAAGTGAGCATATGCAATGTTTGTCTTTCTGTACTTGGCTTATTTCACTTAACATAATCATCTCGAGTTCCTTTCATGTTGTTGCAAATGACTGGATCTTATACTTTTTATGGCTGAATAGTACTCGATTGTATATATGTACCATATTTTCTTTATCCATTCTTTTTTTATTATACTTTAAGTTCTAGGTTTGTTACATATGTATGTAACACAACGTGCAGGTTTGTTACATATGTATACATGTGCCATGTTGGTGTGCTGCACCCATTAACTCGTCATTTACATTAGGTATATCTCCTAATGCTATCCCTCCCCCTCCCCCCACCCCACAACAGGCCCCAGTGTGTGATGTTCCCCTTCCTGTGTCCTAGTGTTCTCATTGTTCAATTTCCATCTACGAGTGAGAACATGCGGTGTTTGGATTTTTTGTCCTTGCGATAGTTTGCTGAGAATGATGGTTTCCAGCTTCATCCATGTCCCTACAAAGGATATGAACTCATCCTTTTTTATGGTTGCATAGTATCCATGGTGTGCATGTGCCACATTTTCTTAATCCAGTCTATCATTGATGGACATTTGGGTTGGTTCCAAGTCTTTGCTATTGTGAATAGTGCCACAATAAACATACGTGTGCATATGTCTTTATAGCAGCATGATTTATAATCCTTTGGGTATATACCCAGTAATGGGATGGCTGGGTCAAATGGTATTTCTAGTTCTAGATCCTTGAGGAATCACCACACTGTCTTCCACAATGGTTGAATTAGTTTACAGTCCCACCAACAGTGTAAAAGTGTTCCTATTTCTCCACATCCTCTCCAGCACCTGTTGTTTCCTGACTTTTTAATGATTGCCATTCTAACTGATGTGAGATGGTATCTCATTTCTCTGATTTGCATTTCTCTGATGGCCAGTGATGATGAGCATTTTTTTCATGTGTCTTTTGTCTGCATAAATGTCTTCTTTTGAGAAGCGTCTGTTCATATCCTTGGCCCACTTGTTGATGGGGTTGTTTGTTTTTTTATTGTAAATTTGTTTGAGTTCTTTGTAGATTCTGGATATTAGCCCTTTGTCAGATGAGTAGATTGCAAAACTTTTCTCCCATTCTGCAGGTTGCCTGTTCACTCTGATGGTAGTTTCTTTTGCTGTGCAGAAGCTCTTTAGTTTCATTAGATCCTACTTGTCAATTTTGGCTTTTGTTGCCATTGCTTTTGGTGTTTTAGACATGAAGTGCTTGCCTATGCCTATGTCCTGAATGGTATTGCCTAGGTTTTCTTCTAGGGTTTTTATGGTTTTAGGTCTAACATTTAAATCTTTAATCCATCTTGAATTAATTTTTGTATAAGGTGTAAGGAAGGGATCCAGTTTCAGCTTTCTGCATATGGCTAGTCAGTTTTCCCAGCATCATTTATTAAATAGGGAATCCTTTCCCCGTTTCTTGTTTTTGTCAGGTTTGTAAAAGATCAGATGGTTGTAGATGTGTGGTATTACTTCTGAGGGCTCTATTCTGTTCCATTGGTCTATATCTCTGTTTTGGTACCAGTACCATGCTGTTTTGGTTACTGTAGCCTTGTAGTATAGTTTGAAGTCAGGTAGCATGATGCCTCCAGCTTTGTTCTTTTGGCTTAGGATTGTCTTGGCAATGTGGGCTCTTTTTTGGTTCCATATGAACTTTAAAGTAATTTTTTCCAATTCTGTGAAGAAAGTCGTTGGTAGCTTGATGGGGGTGGCATTGAATCTATAAATTATCTTGGGCAATATGGCCATTTACACGATATTGATTCTTCCTATCCATGAGCATGGAATGTTCTTCCATTTGTTTGTGTCCTCTTTTATTTCGTTGAGCAGTGGTTTGTAGTTCTCCTTGAAGAGGTCCTTCACATCCCTTGTAAGTTGGATTCCTAGGTATTTTATTCTCTTTGAAGCAATTGTGAATGGGAGTTCACTCATGATTTAGCTCTCTGTTTGTCTGTGATTGGTGTATAAGAATGCTTGTGATTTTTGTACATTGATTTTGTATCCTGAGACTTAGCTGAATTTGCTTATCAGCTTAAGGATATTTTGGGCTGAGACAATGGGGTTTTCTAGATATACAATCATGTCATCTGCAAACAGGGACAATTTGACTTCCTCTTTTCCTAATTGAATACCCTTTATTTCTTTCTCCTGCCTGATTGCCCTGGTCAGAATTTCCAACGCTATGTTGAATAGGAGTGGTGAGAGAGGGCATCCCTGTCTTGTGCCAGTTTTCAAAGAGAATGCTTCCAGTTTTTGCCCATTCAGTGTGATATTGGCTGTGAGTTTGTCATAAATAGCTCTTATTATTTTGAGATACGTCCCATCAATACCTAATTTATTGAGAGTTTTTAGCATGAAGGGCTGTTGAATTTTGTCAAAGGTCTTTTCTGCATATATTGAGATAGTCATGTGGTTTTTGTCTTTGGTTCTGTTTATATGCTGGATTACGTTTATTGATTTGCGTATGTTGAAGCAGCCTTGCATCCCAGGGATGAAGCCCACTTGAACATGGTAGATAAGCTTTTTGATGTGCTGCTGGATTCGGTTTGCCAGTATTTTATTGAGGATTTTTGCATCGATGTTCATCAGGGATATTGGTCTAAAATTCTCTCTTTTGGTCGTGTCTCTGCCAGGCTTTGGTATCAGGATGATGCTGGCCTCACAAAATGAGTTAGGGAGGATTCTCTCTTTTTCTATTGATTGGAATAGTTTCAGAAGGGATAGTACCAGCTCCTCCTTTTACCTCTGGTAGAATTCGGCTGTCAATCCGTCTGGTCCTGGACTTTTTTGGTTGGTAAGCTATTAATTATTGCCTCAATTTCAGAGCCTGTTATTGGTCTATTCAGAGATTCAACTTCTTCCTGGTTTAGTCTTGGGAGGGTGTATGTGTCGAGGAATTTATCCATTTCTTCTAGATTTTCTAGTTTATTTGCGTAGACATGTTTATAGTATTCTCTGATGGTAGTTTGTATTTCTGTGGGATTGGTGGTGATATCCCCTTTATCATTTTTTATTGCATCTATTTGATTTTTCTCTCTTTTCTTCTTTATTAGTCTTGCTAGCGGTATATCAATTTTGTTGATCTTTTCAAAAAATCAGCTCCTGGATTCTATGATTTTTTGAATGGTTTTTTTGTCTCTATTTCCTTCAGTTCTGCTCTGATTTTAGTTATTTGTAGCCTTCTGCTAGCTTTTGAATGTATTTGCTCTTGCTTCTCTAGTTCTTTTAATTGTGATGTTAGCGTGTCAATTTTAGATCTTTCCTGCTTTCTCTTGTGGGCATTTAGTGCTATGAATTTCCCTGTACACACTGCTTTAAATGTGTCCCAGAGATTCTGGTATGTTGTGTCTTTGTTCTCGTTGGTTTCAAAGAACATCTTTATTTCTGCCTTGATTTCGTTATGTACCCAGTAGTCATTCAGGAGCAGGTTGTTCAGTTTCCATGTAGTTGAGCAGTTTTGAGTGAGTTTCTTAGTCCTGAGTTCTAGTTTGATTGCACTGTGTTCTGAGAGACAGTTTGTTATAATTTCTTTTCCTTTACATTTGCTGAGGAGAGCTTTACTTCCAACTATGTGGTCAATTTTGGAATAGGTGTGGTGTGGTGCTGAAAAAAATGTATATTCTGTTGATTTGTGGTGGAGAGTTCTGTAGATGTCTATTAGGCCCGCTTGGTATCCATTCATCTATTGATAGACACTTAGGTTGCTTCCAAATCTTAGCTGTTGTAAACAGTGCTACAACAAACGTGGGAATGGAGATATCTCTTTGACATGCTGATTTCCTTTCTTTTGGATATATACCCAGCAGTGGGATTTCTGGATCATATGGCAGCTCTATTTTTAGTTTTTGAGAAACCTCCAAACTGTTCTCCAGAGTGGTTATACTAATTTACATTCCCACCAACAGTGTACGAGGGTTCCCTTTTCTCCACACTGTCACCAGTATTTGCTATTGCTTGTGTTTTGGATATAATCTGTTTTAACTGGGGTGAGATAATATCTCATTGTAGTTTTGACTTGCATTTATCTGATGATCAATGATGATGATCACCTTTTCGTATGCCTTTTGTATGTCTTCTTTTGAGAAATGTCTATTCAAATCTTGTGCCCATTTTGATTGGATTGTTAGATTTTTTCATACAGAGTTGTTTGAGCTCCTTATGTATTCTGGTTATTAATCCCTTGTCATATGGATAGTTTGCATATATTTTCTCCTGTTCTGTGGGTTGTCTTTCCCTTTGTTGATTGTATCCTTGGCTGTGCAGAAGCTGTTTAGCTGTTTAATGTGATGTGATCCCATTTGTCCATTCTTGCTTTGGTTGTCTGTGTTTGTGGGGTATTGCTCAAGAAACTTTTGCTTAGTCCAATGTCCTAGAGATTTTTCGCATTGTTTTCTTGTAGGAGGTTTATAGTTTGAGGTCTTAGGTTTAAGCCTTGAATCCATTTTGATTTGATTTTTTATATGCCAATAGATAGGGATCTAGTTTTATTCTTCTGCATATTTATTCTCTTCAGCACCACTTATTGAAGAGACTTTCTTTTCCCTAGTGCATGTTCTTGGCATCTTTGTCAAAAATAAGTTAACTGTAGGTGTGTGGATTTGTTTCTGGGTTCTCTTTTCTTTTCCATTGGTCTATGTGTCTGTTTTTATGCCAGTACCATGCTGTTTGGGTTACTATAGCTATGTAGTATAATTTGAAATCAGGCAATGTGATTCCTCACGTTTTGTTCTTTTTGTTCAGGATGGCTTTGGCTCTTTTGCATCTTTTCTGGTTCCATATAAATTTGAGGATTGTTTTTCTTTTCTGTGGGAAAAATCTTATTTTGATAGGGATTGTGTTGAATCTGTAGATTGCTTTGGGTACTGTGGACATTTTAATAATATTGATTTTTCCAGTCCATGGACATGGAATATTTTTCCATTGTTTGTGTCTTCTTCAATTATTTTAATCAGTGTTTTATAGTTGTTATTAGGAAGATCTTTCACTGTTTTGGTTAATTCCCAGGTATTTAATTTTGTGTGTCTCTATTGTAAATGGGATTACTTGAATTTTTTTTCACATTGTTCACTGTTGGCATATAGAATTGCTACTGATTTTTGTATGTTGATTTTGTATCTTATAACTTTACTGAATTTATCAGTTCTAATAGCTTTCTTGTGAAGTCTTTAGATTTTTCCAAATAGAGGATCATATTATTTGCAAACAATGATAATTTGACTTCTTCCATTCCACTTTGGATGCCCTTTATTTCTCTTGTCTGTTTGCCCTACGTAGGACTTCCAGTACTGTTTTGAATAATAGTGGTGGCAGTGGCCACCCTTTTCATGCTCCAGATCTTAGAGGAAAGAGCTTTAGTTTTTTCCCATTCTGTATGATACTACCTGTTGATCTGTCATATATGATTTTTATTATGTTGAGGTATGTTCCTTCTGTCCCCAATTTCCTGAGGGTTTGTATTATGAAGGGATGTTGAATTTTATCAAATGCTTTTCAGCAGCAATTGAAATGATAATATGGTTTTTATCCTTTATTCTGTTGATATGATGCATCATATTAATTAATTTGTGTATGCTGAACCATTTTTATGTCCCTGTGATAAATACCACTTGGCCATGATGAATGATCTTTCTAATGTATTTTTCAATTCTGTTTAGTAGTATTTTTTGAGGATTTTTGCATCAATATTCACCAAAGATATTGGCCTGTAGCATTCTTCTTTTTTATGTGTTTTTGTCTGGTTTTGTTATCAGGGTAATACTGGTCTCATAAAACGAGAGTGGAAGAGTTCTCTCCTCCTTTATTTTTCAGAATAGTTTAAGTAGGATTGGTATTAGTTCTTCTTTGAATGTTTGGTAGAATTCAGCAGTGAAGCCATCAGGTTGCAGACTATTCTTTACTCGGAGATTTTTATTATGGCTTTGACATAATTACTTGTTATTGGTCTGTTCAGGTTTTGGATTTATTCCTGGTTCAAACTTGGTAGGTTGTACATACCTAGGAATTTGTCCATTTCTTCTAGATTTTCCAGTTTATTGGCACATTGTTCCTGTTAGCCACTAATAATCCTTTGAGTTTTCTGTAGTATCACTTGTAATATCTCCTTTTTATTTCTGATTTTATTTATTTTGATCTTCTCTCTTTTTTTCATAGTTAGTCTGGCTAATGGTTTGTCAGTTTTGTTTAATTTTTCAAAAAAACAACTTTTTATTTCATTACTTTTGTTTTTTTATTTCAATTTCATATATTTCTGCTCTGATCTTTATTATTTATTTATTTTCTTTTACTAATTTTGGGTTTATTTGCTGTTGCCTTTCTAGTTCTTTAGATGCATCATTAGGTTGTTTATTGGAAGATTTCATCTTTTTTAATGTATGCACTTATAGTTCTATTTCCCTCTTAGTACTGCTTTTGCTGTATACCATAGGTTTTGGTATGTTGTGCTTCCATTATCATTTGTCTCAAGAAATTCTTCCATTTCCTCATTAATTTCTTCATTGACCCACTGCTCATTCAGAGCATATTGTTTAATTTTTATGTATTCGTATAGTTTCCAAAATTCCTCTTGTTATTAATTTCTAGTTATATTCCATTGTAGTCAGAGAAGATGCTTGATATTATTTCAGTTTTTTTTTAATGTTTTAAGACTTGTTTTGCGACCTAACATATGGTCTACCCTTGAGAATGATCCATGTGCTGGGAAGACTGTATTCTGCAGCTCTTGTGTAAAATGTTCTGTAAATATGTATTAGATCTATTTGGTCTATAGTGCAGATTAAGTGTGAAATTTCTTTGTTGATTTTTCAGTCCGGAAATGCTGTCCAATGCTAAGAGTAGGATGTAGAACTTTCCAACTGTAATTGTGTTGGGGCCTATTTCTAGTTCTAATAATATTTGCTTTATGTATCTGGATACTCCAGTGTTAGGTGCATATATTTTTTAATTGTTATAGTCTCTTGCTGAATGGACCTTTTTTTATTATATAGTGACCTTCTTTGTCTGTTGTTATAGTTCGTGTCTTGATTATCTATTTTGTCTAAGTGTAGTGACTCCTGCTCTTTTTTGGTTTCCATTGGCATGGAATATCTTTTTCCATCACTTCATTTTCAGTGTATGTGTGCCTTTATATGTGAAGTGTGTTTCTTATAGACAACAGATCAATGGGTCTTTTTTGTTTCATCCCTTCAGCCAATCTGTGTCATTTGATTAGAGAGTTTAGTCCATTTACATTCCATGTTATCTTTGGTAAGGACTTACCTCTGCCCTTCTGTTATTTATTTTCTAGTTATTTTGTGGTCTCTTGCTTCTTTTCTTCCTTGCTATCTTCCTGTAGTTAAGGTGATTTTCTCTGGTGATATGATTTACTTTCTTGTTTTTTATTTTTTGTGTGTCCATTTTATGTTTTTTGGTTTGTGGTTACCATGAGGCTTGCAAATACTACCTTATATCCCATTATTTTAACCTGATAACAACTTTATACTATTTGCTTAAACAAACAAGCAAGAACAAAAAGAAAACTAATGAAAACTCTATGCCTTAACTTTGTCCCCCTGCTTTTTAACTTTTTTGTTTCTATTATTATCTTATTGTACTGACTATGTCTTGAAAAGTTGTTGTAGTTAGTATTTTTTATTGGTTCATTATTTAGTCATTCTACTTAGGTCAAGAATAGCGATATGGTTGGGCTGCATCCCCACCCAAATCTCATCTTGAATTGTAGTTTCCATAATCCCCACGTGTCATGGGAAGGACCTAGTGCGTGGTAATTAAATCATGGAGGCAGTTACCTCCATGCTGTTCTCATGACAGTGAGTGAGTTCTCATAAGATCTGATGGTTTTATAAGGGGCTTTCCCTCGCTTCACTCTGCACTTCTCCTTGCTGCCATAATGTGAAGAAGGATGTATTTGCTTCATCTTCTGCCATGATTGTAAAAGTTTCCTGAGGTCTCCCCAGTCATGCTGAACTGTGAGTCAATTAAATCTCCTTCCTTTATAAATTACCCAGTCTCAAGTATGTCTTTATTAGCAGTGTGAGAATGGACTAATACAAATACTTTATACATTACAGTTACAGTGTTATAATCTGTGCTTTTCTGTGTATTTACTATTATTGATAAGTTTTGTACATTCAGGTGATTATTTACTGGTCATTACCCTTTTTTTTTCCTGATTGAAGTACTTCCTTTAGCATTTCTTGTAGGACAGGTCTGCTATTGATGAAATCCCACAGCTTTTGTTTGTTTGGGAAAGTTTTTACTTCTCCATCTTTGAGGGATATTTTCACTGGATATACTATTCTAGGGTAAAGGGTTTTTTTTTTCCTTCAACATTTTAAATATGTCATGCCACCCTCTCCTGGCCTGTAAAGTTTCCACTGAAAGGTCTGCTGCCAGACTTATTGGCACTCCACTGTATGTTGTCTTTTTTTGCTTGCTACTTTTAGAATCCTTTATTTTTGCCTTTGGGAATTTGATTATTAAATGCCTTGAGGTAGCCTTTGAGTTAAATCTGCTTGGTGTTCTGTATAACCTTCTTGTTCTCAGATATTGATATCTTTCTCTAGGTTCAGGAAGTTCTCTGTTATTATTTCTTTAAATAAACTATCTACTCCTCTCTCTTTCTCTACCTCCTCTTTAAGGCTAATAACTCTTAGATTTACCCTTTTGAGTCTGTTCTCTAGATCCTATAGGTGTTATTCACTCTTTTTTATTCTTTTATCTCCTCTGGCTGTATATTTTCAAATAGCCTGTCTTCAAGCTCACTAATTCTTTTGCTTTATCAGTTCTGCTATTAAATGACTTTGATGCGTTCTTCAGTATGCCAGTTGCATTATTCAGCTCCAGAATTTCTGATTGATTCTTTTTAATCATTTCAATCTCTTTGTTAAATTTACCTGATAGAATTCTGGATTCCTTCTCTATGTTACCTTGAATTTCTTTTCAGTTTCTTCAATACAGCTATTTGACTTCTCTGTCTGAAAAGTTACATCTACTAGCATCAACACCATCCAGAAAAACATGACCTCGCTAAATGAACTAAAGATGTTATTTCATGTCTGGGCATTGAAGAATTAGGTATTTATTGTAGTCTTCACTGCCTCAGCTTATTTGTAGCCATTCTTCTTGGGAAGGCTTTCCAGACATTTGAAAGGACTTGGGTATTTTGATCTAAGCTTTTCTAATATGCCAGCTGCAAGTTTCTTCTTTCTTGCCTAGACTTTTTTTGGGGTGAGGGGGAGAGTACAAATTAATTGAAATTAATTACAACAAATTTAATGTCTCTCAAAACTTTAAATGTACATATCCCTTGGTCCAGAAATTCTTTTTCTAGGAATTCATTATGCAAGTGCACCAAGATATATGTAGAAGGATATTCACTACAATACCATTAGTAATGCTAACAACTAAATGTACATCAATAATTTTATTGCATAAATTACACCATGAAACTGTAAAAGCAACAAAGAATTGTTATGTACTGCTAATGAAACGATCTCCAGAATATAGTAAGCAGAAAAAGTGGGAATCGAAGCAGTATGTATGATATGCTTCTATATGATTATGCATAGATATTTTCTGGAATTAGACACCAGAAACTGTTAATACTGTATACCACAGGGAATGGGAATGAGGAGTTGGGATCTGAAGTAGGAAGGGCATGTAATTTTTATTGTATACCTGTGGTTCCCAAACTGTGCACCAAAGTACCCTGAGTTCCTGGAGGAAATGTGAAATTTCAAGGTAAAGACAATGATACTAGAAATCTATTAAACATTGCCAAAGCTACTAAGTCAAGATAGTTTATAATTTCAACATTAGATCATGACACATTCCTTTCATTTTTTTCCTTTATAGGGAATTTTTGTTTTTGTTTTGTTTTTATTTTTCCATAAGTTATTGAGGATAAAGGTGGTATTTGGTTACATGAGTAAGTTCTTTAGTGGCGATTTGTGAGATTTTGGTGCACTCATCACTCAAGCAGTATACATTGCACCATATTTGTAGTCTTTTATCCCTCACCCCCTCCCACTCTTCCCCCTGAGTCCCCAAAGTTTATTGTATCATTCTTATGCCATTCCTTATAGCTTAGCTCCCACATATCAGTGTGAACATACGATGTTTGGTTTTCCATTCCTGAGTTACTTCACTTAGAAGAATAGTCTCCAATCTCATCCAGATCACTGCAAATGCTATTAAATCATTCCTTTTTATGGCTGACTAGTATTCCATTATATATATCTCTCACAGTTTCTTTATCCACTCATTGATTGATGGGCATTTGGATTGCTTCCACGATTTTATAATTGTGAATTATGCTGCTCTAAACATGTGTGTGCAAGTATCTTTTTCGTATAATGACTACTTTTCCTCTGGGTAGATTCCCAGTAATGGGATTGCTGGATCAAATGGTAGTTCTATTTTTAGTTCTTTAAGGAATCTCTACACTGTTTCCCATAGCAGCTGTACTAGTTTGCATTCCCGCCAGCAGTGCAGAAGTGTCCCCTGATCAACACATCCACACCAACATCTATGTTTTTTGATTTTTTGATTATGGCCATTCTGGCAGGAATAAGGTGGTATCACATTATGGTTTTGATTTGCATTTCCCTGATCATTAGTGCTGTTGAACGTTTTTTCGTACGTTTGTTGGCCATTTGTATATCTTCTTTTGAAAATTGCTATTCATGTCCTTAGTCCACTTTTTTATGAGATTGTTTGTTTTTTTCTTACTGATTTGTTTGAGTTCGTTGTAGATTCTGGGTATTAGTCCTTTGTCAGATGTATCAATTGTGAAGATTTTCTCCCACTCTGTGGTTGTCCGTTTACTCTGCTGACTGTTACTTTCGCTTTGCAAAAGTTCTTTAGTTTAATAAGGTCCCAGCTATTTATCTTTTTTTTATTGCATTTGCTTTTGGGTTCTTTGTCATGAAATCCTTGCCTAAGCCAATGTCTACAAGGGCTTTTCCAATGTTATCTTCTAGAATTTTTATAGTTTCAGGTCTTAGGTTTAAGTTCTTAATCCATCTTGAGTTGATTTTTGTATAAGGTGAGAGATGAGGAACCAGTTTTATTCTCCTACATGTGGCCAGCCAATTATCCCAGCACTATTTGTTGAAAAGGGTGTCCTTTCCCCACTTAATGTTTTTGTTTGCTTACAACACATGCCTTTCAATAATATTATATCTTTGTGAAGTTGGCTTTGGGGAAGTTACTATGATAAAGTAACAAACCCTTTGGGTCATCTAAATGACACTCCATTACAATTTAACTTACCTTCCCTCTGAACTGACTGAAAAGGCCCTATCAGCTCAGGTAAAAAGATCTAGGAGGCTATTCTTATTACTGTCAGGAAAAAGTTCCCCAAATCCCCAGAAAAGACTACTATAAAAGTGGGTAGGTACCATCATCAAATTATGTTTTAGAAAATCATGACTTTGCTAGGCAATGTTGGTAGAAGTTGACCTTGAAAGATGCTCAGATTATGGTAACAGAATATGAAAATTAAGGTATAATAGAGTCATGATTAATGTGCATATTTCCATATTGAAAGTTCTTAAAGGTTCATGGCTGCCCTTTGAGCTGGAGCAGCTCAGTATTTCTGGTTCAGCCTCTTTGATTGAAAATGCTCTCACCAGACTGACTAGGTTTCCTCATTGCTTTGTCATTGGGCAGGAGCATTTCTTCTGACTATATTGAAGCTATCTATAGGAAACCCTGGCTCATGATGGTCTGGCTCCTTTCTTTTCTTGGGAATTTGACAGAGGACCTGATCTCAGGGTCTTGTCTGAGGTCACCCATTAAGATTGTGACACAGCTAAGACTACAAACTAGGTCTTCTGGTCTAAGGTCAGTGCTCTGTCCATTCCACATTACTCCCTCCAATGTCAGTGAAGTCATGATGGACTGAAGTAATGCTTTGACTAACTTTAAACTTAGGAGGTCAAGCAGACCTTGTGTTAAAGGTCTAATTGTGAGACTTGTCTAACCCTCAGTTTCCTCACTTGTTTGATGGGGTTGATAATAATATCTACCCCTCAGGATTTTGTGAAGATTAAGTGACATTTGTCTACAGGTAGACAAAGTGCTTAACATGGTGTCTGGCTCAGTGAAAATTCTTAGTAAATGTTGTCCCTTCCTCTTGGCTAAGAGTTTGATCTCTGGAGTGAGCAATGCAAGTTTTGGAGTCTCAGTCCTATCACTGTCTATATGTGTGACTTTGAGATCGTTACTTATCTCCTCTATGCCTTAGTTTCCTTATCTGTCTCACAATATTGTTATGAGGATGCAATGGGATTATAGATATAAAGTGGTTGAATTCAGTCCTTCTCCTGAAGCAAGTAATCAACTTTATGTAGTGTGACATAATTATTAATGGCGGGGTTACTAAGAGGAATTTGGTGTGAGCTCCCCGCATGGAATGATCCTTATCGTGAAATGGTGAAAGCCTGCCAATAGGATGTGTGCTTTGTGTCCTCCATGTCCTATTTTTCCTCTTCTTCCCTACCCAGCCATTTATCCAATCCCGTTCACAGATCCTTGCTTCATAGTCAGGTGTAAGTGGCCAACAGCATAAAATATTACTACTTTCAGTGGGGTTTGCATTTTCCAAGGGACTAAAATCCTAAATTGAAAGGAGGAAACCCTAGTGGGGCAAATCGAGCCCTGATTTAGAGCAGAGTTTCTCAGTCTTAGCACTGTGGACATTTTGGGCTGGATAGTTATTGTGGGAGACTTGTGCATTGTAGGATGTTTAGCACCATCTCTGGCCTCAACTTACTAAATGCCAGTAGTGCAACAATGCTCTCCCCAGTTAAGACAAAAATGTCTAAGCACTGCTAAATATCCCCTGGGGAGAGAAAGCACGCATAATTATGATCCATTGGTTTACAGGATTCTGCAGGGAAGTGGGGCCTTCCAGGATATCTTAAATGACACAGAGGTTATAAGTGCAAATGCCTTCAGGGACCAGGCAGAAATGGAAATGCAGAAAGCAGAAGACTATAATATGATAAGGAGTGGTGGGGATTGTGGCAAAATGGAGGGTGTATGCCCCATTTAAAGGCATTCAAAGTAAACATTTAAAGAAAAGCTCTCTGGCCTGGCATGGTGGCTCACACCTGTAATTCCAGCACTTTAGGAGGCTGAGAAAGGAGGATTGCTTGAGGCCAGGAGTTTAAGATAAGCTTAGGAAACATAGTGAGACCTCATCTCTGCATAAATATTTTAAAAATTTAGCTGGGAGTGAGTAGTATGTGCCTGTAGTCCCACCTACTCTGGAGGCTGAGGCAGGAAGATAAGTTGAACCCTGGAGTTGTATGTTGAAATGAGCTGTGATGATGTTACTGCACTCCCAGCCCAGGCAACAGAGCAAGACCCTGTCTCTAAAAATAAAATAAAATAAATTTAAAAGCTCTGTAAGCCAGACAAAGCATATATGAGGACTGAAATGGGCTGCCAGTTTCAAGCCCCAGGTGTAGGCTGTCCCTCAGGATGGTTCAACTCTGGTACATGCTCTCCTCATTTGGGCCAGTGATTCCCGCAACCCAATTTCTGCTTTTCCCCCCTCTGCCTTCTACCTTCAAAATAAGGATGCTTTTAAATAATCAGGGCATATTATATCATCCTAGAATGTAGACTTAATTTTAAATTCCACTAAAACTTTCAAATATAGATGTGTTATTCAAATGGGCACATTTCAAATGTAATAATTTAAAACTGTCTATATGTTGTGTTAAAAATGGACAATAACTTGTAAGAACAGTAAAGGCAGGGGGAAAAATCAACAAAGACCAGAAAAACATAGATGAAAATATTAACAGGGGTTGTGCCCGGGTGAATTTTTCTCTATTTTTTGGTTTCCTATATATTTTTGTAAAGCTTAATGTTATACTGGGGAAAGCATAAACTTGAAAGAAGAGCTCTATGTCATCCAGTACTTGTCCAGATGGGAAAGGTGTCATGAAATCAAATAAATAACAAAAATTCTAATGGCTGAGCTAGTCTTCCTAATCCCTGCACTGTCAGAGGCTTCATGTCTGATGAACAAGAGAACCTGGAGTTCCCTGCGTGTGGTTATTAACATTGATAATAATTGGAACACTAATCTCTGCCCACCACATTCTGTTCTCTGGTCGCTTTCTGCTGCTTTTTAATGACGCGCTTTTGCTTTTTCCCATGTATTCCGCATTATACACATGCTGTACTGCTCTACCTTCCCTCGATTTATGCATGTCTCTAGCAGATGGTTGGGCCAGTCCACCTCGGGTGCTTGTTTAGCATAACAGAGAGCTCAACAACTGGGGCCCCACTCACAATGTTCAGCTTGCATTTCTGGATACTGGTGGGGTAAACACAGGGTTAAGGCCAGCACTTGCCATTTCCGACCTACCTTTACTGCAGCTAGGGATGGGTTTTCCTATTTGCTTTTCAAGAGTTGTTGTTCCTCTCTCATTTTTTCCACCCCCTACCCCCATTTTTTTCACCCCCTACCCCATTTTTTTCCCTTGGACTTCTCAGGTTTTCTATGAGACTTCTCATGGTAGTGGTGAGTACAGGGAATTTTCGAGGAAAAATTCCATTTTGGAAATCCAGCATTTGGAGTCCCTGCTTAACCTCTATTTTTGGTGACTGAATCTTGTTGAAGGCGAGGGAGGCATCCTTCATTCACCTACTCCTTTTCCCTCTCTGAAGAAGGATGTGCTGTGTCAACCATCCACTCTCCTCAGAATGGTGGAAATTTTGAGCACATGTGGATATGAGCAATTAAAGAAATCAGAATTGACCTCCAATAACACACTTCCAGTCTCTTGAAGCTTGTGAAGTAGTTCAAGTCACCTTCCAGGTGCGGGGCCTCCTGGCTGCCTCAATTCAGAGCTACACTTCTCCTCATGCTGGTAGCACGTTGATTTCAAGCTCCTGCCATTCTAAGGAGTACTTATGGATGCTTACTGTGGCAATATAAGCTACATTTTTTTTTCACCTGATCTAGGTCCTCAGATCTTCTGGGCTATTATTTATGAAGAAAAAACTATCTTGTGATAAAACCATCTAAGGAGTTGAAGGTTGTTATTGTTCTAGGTTGCTACAAGATTTGCCTTAATGACTTAAGATGAACACAGCTTGAGATAAGAAAGCTGTAAAGTGCCAGTCTGAAGTTTCCTGTAACATGTAATTTCCATGTGGATGGAAAAAATTGATTTCTAATTTATAAAATACGTCCCCCAATGCCAGTTATTACGTACTTTTCTAGTTTCAGCTTGAAATCACTCAGAGTGATGCGTCCACAGAAGGCAGAAAAGCGGCGGTTGCTTTCTTCCCACTCCAGGTGAAGAAGGAAAAAATGGAACTTTGTGGCGAGGAAGCCAAGAAAGCAGTTGGGGTGGTGTGATTGGTGGGGGAGGAGCCTGGATAAATGGTGGTCTCCATATATTTTCAGGACGGCTCTTTTCTCTCCAGCACTGGAGGAAAATCAATATCTTGTTTTCAGATGGGTAAATGGAGTTGTCTCTTTAAAGTGCCCCGGTCAGTTCACCACACGTCGGGCAGCTGCTGCTTTCCAGGCTGCCCCGCGATTCCCAGGCTAGAAGGATTGACAAGGCGATGATAAACTAACGTGCCCCCTCAGCTCTGGGTGTGCGCCATTGTTCCTGCAGCTGAGACCCTCTGCTGCTATTTGCTTTCTCCCACATACATTATTCAACAGCCCAGGAAAAGGCCAAGAACCTCTTTCATTCAGGAATTCTGTATTAAAATAATCAATTTCAAACTGAAGCCGGGAAGGCCAGCTTGCTACAGGGAGAGCCTATTAATAAGCCACCAGTCTTTTCCATTTGCATTGAACTCATGCTGTATTGTGGTAATATGGGATTATTTTTTTTCAGTTTCCTCCAAGAAACTAAACATTACATTGGTTCTCTTGCCCTTTCATAAATAGCATGTAGAAGAGCTTCTTCATTTGATCCCATCATTAATAGAACACTAGAGGCCATATTTGTGCCTGCTACTCTGCACTGACCAATTCTGATTTTGAAAGTACTTTAAAAAAGCCATTAGCTCTCCATGAAATGTAGCAAGAAGAAAAGTTTTCAAGTGTTTTGTTTTCCATTCATTGGCATTACGTTTCTTGTCTTGTCTCTCCTGCCCCCTGCCTCTAACCATTTCCCCACGTACACACACACACACACACACACACACACACACACACACACATTGTTATATTCAAGCACTAAGCCAAAAAATTAGAAACGTTACATGTGCAAGTAAAGATAAGTTTCAAGTGCTTTCCAGCAGCACCATGAGACACTCTCCCAAATGGGTGTGTTTTTCTTATTTGGTTAATAAAGGGTTAATCAAAAACTCCCTTTCTGTGGCTTCCTTATTGTCAAAATTCTTTCTAGGCTTACATCTGTCCGTTTTCATGCCTTTAAACAATCAATGACCAAAAAGTAACTATTAATAATTACTATTCTATAGTCAATTCAACAAACATTTATTGAACACCAGCTGTGTACATGAGAAATCTCCAGGGCTTTAACTTGGGGCATCCCAATGAATCAGTTATAGTTCCTCAAATGTCCCCTGAAACATAGATTTTTAATATGGTTCCCAGATTTAGCAAATACAAATATAAGGCACTCTCTTCAATTTGAATTTTAGAGGAATAACCAAAATTGTTTAGTGTAATTTGTGCCATGTCATCTTTGGGACATACTTATACAAAAAATTCTCGTTGTTTGTTTGAAATTCAGATTTAACTGGGAGCCCGATACTATATCTGGAAACACTACTTAAAGGAATTCTTGATGTGGCGATGAGGTTTTTGATGTTGCTATCTATTACTTTCTTCTCACCTCCAAAGCTTAGACCAGAGAGAAACTGATTGACTGAAGGCTTAGTAGGGTTCAACTTAATTAAAATTTTATTTTTCCATATTATAAGCTTTCTCAGCTAAACTAAATAATTCTAAAATAACGTATAAAAATTCCTGTCCCACTAGTTGATTGATTTAATTAAAATGGAAAAAAAATTGCCCAGAATAATTCACTGTGTATCCTACATTGTGCCACAGACTGCTAGGCATTAGGGAGACAAAGCTGAGGTAACTGTATCAATGAAAGTGCCCTGTGCAAGAATGCACAACGAATAATAGCCACAGCTGACTATGAGCATGCCCTAGCAGAGGAGAGACATACAGGGGCCAACCCTTGCAACCAGTGGTAGAAGTACATCCCAGAGGAGGGAGGACTCACTCAGCCTCGATTCTGCATAGTAGGGAAAGGTACAACAGAAAAGCACAGAGTATTGTCTACAAGGATCACTTCTGATTAATTCTTTACTGAGGGCAATCTGAGTGCTGAGGAACCTAGTAGACAGTGACTGCCCTCTGGGAGCTCACAGTGGGGTTACAAAAAGTAGACATGGTGCTTACAAGACAGAATGGGTGTCAAGAGGGTAGACAAAGTAGCAACTACCCTTTATTACAGGCTTACTGTGTGCTAGGCATTATGCTAAGTGCTTCATGTAGCTTTGTTTCCTATATCCTCACAATATCCCTTTGACAATATACCTTTCTGAGATGAGGAAGCTGAGCCTAAGCAAGGTAATTTGGTTTGCTCCACAAGGCCAAGTGGTGGTTCCTAGATTCAAACCCACATCTTAGGCCTAGGTTCTAAGTCACCATGTTCTTCTTTGGGGGCTAAAAGGAGGGAGAGAAAATCCTCTGAAAATTTATAGCAAGCAATATAAATCCAAATACAGCAAGTATGTGATTCTCTTTTCTGTCCTACTGATCTATTTAGTCCAGTGCTAATAATATACTGATTTGATTAGATTAAGATGGTATTATAATGTGTTGGATATCTGGTACTACAAAATGATATTTTAATTCAGTGGGAACAAGATGGATAATTTAATAAGTGCTAATACATCTGGCGTCCTTTGAGAGGAAAATAATATTGCATAAATACTATCTTTCATCACGTACTAAAATAAATTCCAGATGAAGACTTAAATATAAAAAAAATAAAATCTTGTAGAAAAACCCTGGAGTATATGTGCAAGACAGAGGACAACATTGGATACTCAGAAGCTATGAAAGGAAAGAGGGGCTTACTAAACATTATATGAATTTAAAAATTCTGTATGGCAAATGAAAACATAAATGAAAGCCACAGACAAATAATAGTTTTAGAAATGTTTTTGTAATGCAATGGGCAGATAGAAAGTATGTCTAAAATGTACAAAGAGCTCTCGTAAATTGGGCAAAGGAGGCAAAAAACAACCTAAAGGAAAAATCAAGAAAGGATGTGAAGAGACACTTTCACAGAATAATAATTTAACAAGCTAAGCAAACTTATAAAAAATGCTCAAATTCACTAATAGTCAAGGAGTTTCAAATTAAAGCAATAATGTGATATCACCGTACAGCCACCAGACAGGCAAAATGTTTAAAAGTGATACAGCCACTTCCTGAAGAGATGTTGAAAGATCCTGCAATATGCTTTACCTCAGAAATCTCATTCCTGAGAATATGTGCCATGGAAATATAAGCACCAATGTACAATACTCTCTATATAAGTTTGTTTTTGTAGCATTTTCTGTAGTGATACACATGCATACAAATGAAAACAGAGAATGTTGTTAATAGGGAAGATGCCTGAATAAATTGATAAGACATCAATGCAGTGAAATATTATGCAAACATAAAAAAGAATAAAATAGAGCTCTACCAGGTGATTTGAAAGGGTTTCTATGAAGAATTGTTAAATATGAAAATAAGATGCAGAAAAATGTCCTATTTTAATACATATTTTAAATGGTATATGTAACCTGTATATAATTATTTGGCCATGAAGAACGATATGAAAGGATACATACCAAGCTTTTAACATAGGTGGGAAGGGTAGAGTGGGAAGGGGTGTAGGGAGTAAATGACGTGGGTGGAGAAGATGGAGAGAAGTGAGCCATGTAAAAAAGGGGAAAACACAGAGACTGCAGTAAAGAAAAATCCCATGCATGTTTGCATTTTTCTTCTTTAAGAAAAGTCTAGGCACTTTTTTGTTTGTTTGTTTGTTTTTTGCAACTTTTTCTGTGTAGCCCAAAAGAAGGTAATCATTGTTAGGTCTATTGATGGCGACTGCAGCTGTTAGCATGTGTGCAAGACAAGCTTACATGACTGAGGAAGAAAATTCCAATTGCTATGAAGTATAACATTCGCTAGAGTGTGGAGACCATAGATTTGCCCAAGACCATGAAATTCTGAGTGCATCAATTTTAAACAGTGCTTTTCAAAGCTTAGCTCCTGGTTAACAAGAATTAGTAAGCAAAATGGAAAGTTCCCTGATGGCACACGTTGGCAATAAACTTGAGTTCTGCCATAATTATGGAATTGATTTGAGGGTTGCTTCTCTCTGTTTGCCTCTGTCCCAAAATCGCTCTGGCCCCTTCCATTCCGTTTCCTTAAATGTTTTCTGGTTGTCAACATTACATCTCAGTGGTAGGCTTTTGGAAACCAAGTGGGCTGTCATTTAAAGAAAAATGAAGAAAATATATCCTAGAATAGATTTAAGATGTCTGCACTGCCATTGTTGCTTGCAGTGGTTATTGGGAAACTTCCCACTTACAGTTCCTACAGACAGGGAGGAGGTCCTCCCTAACCAGAGAATCAATCCAATAAAAAGATGCAGGATGCAGCCTTCTCCGTCTCTCCAGAAAAAAATGCCAAGAGCCTAAGCTGAGGCTTTGGCAATTTGTGTGGGAAAGACAGTTTGCTTCTCCAAGTCATGTGAGTATTTTAAAGTGGAACTGAGATGACACCATTTATAGAAATATGCAAGTATGAAAGAAGAGCAGGTTTGGGGAGGTGAAAGATACTTCTCCAACAGATCCATGCTAGGCATCAGGGTGGATAGTTTGAGCAGGGCCTTGGAAAGGTGGGACTTGAATTTAGGAGAGAGGTAAGGCCTGCAACAGGTAAAACTAGAAGCCTGAAGCACTGAGAGAGTCTAGGGAGAAGAAAAAAGAGACAAAGGAACCATGTATTAGTCAGTGTTCTCTAGAGGGACTGAGCTAATAGGAGATATATATGAGTTTATTAAGGAGTATTAAACTCACATGATCACA
The DNA here is from genome assembly GCF_006542625.1 of Nomascus leucogenys. Classification (NCBI taxonomy): domain Eukaryota; kingdom Metazoa; phylum Chordata; class Mammalia; order Primates; family Hylobatidae; genus Nomascus; species Nomascus leucogenys. The sequence goes on from NC_044406.1 coordinate 125,797,107, forward strand.
AGGTCCCACAATAGGCTGTCTGCAAGCTGAGAAGCGAGGAAGCCAATACGAGTCCCAAAACTGAAGAACTTGGAGTCTGATGTTGGAGGGCAGGAAGCATCCAGCAGCATGGGAGAAAGATGTAGGCTGGGAGGCTAAGCCAGTCTAGCCTTTTCATGTTTTTCTGCCTGCTTTATATCCTGGCCATGCTGGCAGCTGATCAGATGATGCCTACCCAGATTAAGGGTGGGTCAGCCTTTCCCAGCCCACTGTCTCAAATGTTAATCTCCTTTGGCAACACCCTCACAGACACACCCAGGATCAATACTTTGCATCTTTCAACCCAATCAAGTTGACACTCAGTATTAACTATCACAAGTCCACCCCTTGTCAACTTGAACCCATACACATCTCCTGAGATCATACATAATCTTCAAATAAAGACAATAATAAGGTCACAATTACGCCTAACATAATGCAACTATTCCTTCATACAGCCGGAAACGCACCAATCCCCAACCCAAATGCTATTACATAAAGTTAACAACACTTAAATGCTGATATGAAATCAATAAATCTTATGTAACATGATAAAGGAAAAAGGAAGTAAAATGAAGGTATTTTCATAGTACAAGTATATACAGGCACAGACATGTTTTTAACAAAAAGAGGAGGAAATACTCATGACAATTACAGTTCTCCTTTCTGCAACTGGTCAAGTGGTCATAGCTGGTGTTGATGACGACCTCCTTCTTCTACCAATTCTATATTCCCTTTGCCTTCAGCAAGCGCCTCAGCAGGTCATGGTTTTTTTCCTGGTGGAGTGACCCAAACCTTCATTCCTGAAGGGTGTGGGCCATTTGTAGTCCTGCCTGGATTGGGCTTTTGTAGTTTCTCATTGACCTTAATCACAGGGCATGGTAATACTAAGAGACGCCCCAAGGGATCTCCTGTATTCTACGCATACTCTTCCTTGCCTCCATTGTGGAGTATTAGACTGATTTCATCTTGATAGTTCAGGTTGATCACCCCAGCCAATACTGTAACTCTCTTCTTAGCCTGTTGGCTTAGAGGTAGGAGGAGCCCAAACTGGCCAGGTGACAATATTAACTTCCAGTTTAATGGAATTGTTGTTGTTTCTCCTGGTAGCAGTGTTCCTCCCTCTGGAACTAAGACCTCTAGCCCAGCAGAAAATAATGTCGCCGACACAGAAAGTGAAAATTTTGCTAGTGAATCACTAGGGGTAATGGTGAGTGGTGCCACTTCCACTTCCATCCCTTGATTCCTGGACCCATGAATCCTGGCTATAGAAGAAACAGTACCATATATTGCATGCTGATTCAGAGCATACACGACCTTCTGGAGAACTTTGCCCCAGACCTGCAAAGAATTGTCACCTAGTTGATGTTGTAATTGTGACTTTGAAAGGCCATTTCACCGTTCTATCAATCGAACTGCTTCAGGATGATGAAGAACATGGTAAGACCAGTGAATTCTATGAGCATGAGCCCACTGTTGCACTTTAGCCATAAAGTGAATGCCTTGGTCAGAGGCAATGCTGTATGGAATACCATGACAGTGGATAAGGCATTCTATGAGTTCATGTATGGTAGTCTTCACAGAAGCATTGCATGCAGGTTAGGCAAACCCATATCCGGAGTAAGTGTCTATTCCAGTGAGGACAAACTTCTGCCCTTTCTGTGATGGAAGAGCTCCAATATAATCAACCTGCCACCAGGTAGCTGGCTGATCACCCCAAGGAATGGTGCCATATCAAGAACTCAGTGTTGGTCTCTGCTGCTGGGAAATTGGACACTTAGCAGTGGCCATAGCCAGGTCAGCCTTGTTGAGTGGAAGTCCATGTTGCTGATCCCATGCATAACCTCCATCCCTGCCACCATGGCCACTTTGTTCATGGGCCCATTGGGCGATGACAGGGGTGGCTGGGGAAAGAGGCTGAGTGGTATCCATAGAATGGGTCATCCTATCCACTTGATTATTAAAATCCTCCTCTGCTGAGGTCACCCGTTGGTGAGCACTCACATGGGATACCAATATCTTCACAGTTTTTGACCACTCAGAGAGGTCCATCCACACACTTCTTCCCCAGATTCCTTTGTCACCAATTTTCCAATCATGCTTCTTCCAAGACCCTGACCATCCAGCCAAACCACTGGCTACAGGCCGTGAATCAGAATATAATCGCATATCTGGCCATTTCTCCTTCCATGCAAAGTGCACAACCATGTGCACTGCTTGAAGTTCTGCCCACTAGGAAGATTTCCCTTCATCACTGTCCTTCGGGGATGTCCTAGAAAGAGGCTGCAGTGCTGCAGCTCTCCACTTTTGGGTGGTGCCTGCACATCGTGCGGAGCCATCTGTGAACCAGGCCCTAGTCTTCTCTTCCTCTGTCAATTGATCATAGAGAGCTCCCCATGAGGCCATTGGTGCAGGCTAGGGGAGAGAAAGCAAGGTGGCAGGAGTGGAGACCATGGGCATCTGAGCCACCTTCTCATGTAACTTACTTATGCCTTCAGGACTTGCTTGAGCCCGATCACATATATACCACTTCCATTTGATGATGGAATGCTGCTATGCATGACCTACTTTATGGCTAGACAGGTCAGAAAGCATCCAGTTCATGATAGGCAGTTTAGGTCACGTGGCGACTTGATGACCCATAGTCAAACCTTCAGTTTCCACCAAAGCCCAGTAACAGGCCAAGAGCTATCTCTCAAAAGGAGCGTAGTTATCTGCAGAAGATGGCAGGGCCTTGTTCTGAAATCCTAGAGGTCTCCACTGTGATTCGCCTATGGGGGCCTGCCAAAGGCTCCAAACAGCATCCCTATCTGCCACTGACACCTCAAGAACCATTGGATCTCCTGGGTCATACAGCCCAAGTGTCAGAGCAGCTTGCACAGCAGCCTGGACCTGTTGCAAAGCCTTCTCCTGTTCTGGACCCCACTCAAAACTGGCAGCCTTTCAGGTCACTCGATAAATGCGCTGGAGTAACACACCCAAATGAGGAATGTGTTGCCTCCAAAATCCAAGTAGGCTCACTAGATGTTGTGCCTCTTTCTTGGTTGTAGGAGGGGCCAAATGCAGCAACTTATCCTTCACCTTAGAAGGAATATCTCGGCAGGCCCCACACCACTGGACTCCTAGAAATTTTACTGAGGTAGAAAGTCCCTGAATTTTAGTCAGATTTATTTCCCATCCTCTGGCATGCGAATGTCTCACCAATAAGTCCAGTGTGTTTGCTACTTCTTGCTCACTGGATCCAGTCAGCATAATGCCATCAACGTAATGGACCAGTGTGATATCTTGTGGAAGCAAAAAGCGATCAAAGTCTCTCTGAATAACATTATGACACAAAGCCAGAGAGTTGATATACCCCTGAGGTAGGACAGTAAAAGTATATTGCTGACCATGCCAGCTGATGGCAAATTGCTTCTGGTGGGCTTTATGGACAGGAATGGAGAAACAGGCATTTCCCAAGTCAGTGACTGCATACCAGGTACCCAGAGATATGTTAATTTGCTCAAGCAACGAAACCACATCTGGTACAGCTGCTGCAATTGGAGTCACCACTTGTTTAAGCTTATAATACTCCACTGTCATTCTCCAAGATCTGTCTGTCTTCTGCACAGGCCAAATAGAAGAGTTGAAGGGGGATGTGGTGGGAATCACCCACTTCTGTGTCTTTCAAGTCTTTGATGGTGGCAGTAATCGCTGCAATCTCTGTTAAAAACATGTTTGTGCCTTTTGTTAAAAACATGTTTGTGCGATATTGTTTTTGGTTCACTATTTTTCTAGATATAGGCAGCCCTAATGGCTTTTATTTGGCCTTTCCCACCATAATAGCCCTCACCCTACCAGTCAGGGAGCCAATGTGGGGGTTCTGCCAGCTGCTAAATATGTCTATGCCAATTATGCATTCTGGCACTGGGGAAATGACACAGCATGAGTTCACGGACCCACTGAACCAACGGTAAGTCAGACCTGAGCTAAAGCTTCATTAATTACCTGACTTCCATAAGTCCCTACTTTAACTGAAGGACCACAATGACATTTTGGGTCCCCTGGAATCCACGTCAGCTAAGAGCCAGTGTCCAGTAGTCCCCGAAATATCTGATCATTTCCCTTTCTCAAAATGCACAGTTACCCTGATAAAAGATCGGAGATCTTCTTGGGGAAGGATGGGAGAAAGATTAACAGCATAAATTGTCAGTATTTTATTGGGGTCCTTCCTCAAGGAGACCCAACCTCCCCTTCATTCAAGGGGTTCTGGGTCTGTAAACTTGCTCAAGTCTGGAAATTGATTAAGGGGCCATAATTCTCTGTTTCTATAATTCAAATTAGTATTTTGTCCATTCAACCTGGAAGATTTCTGCTATATAAATTAAGTAGAAATATAGTAGGCTTCCTATCAATTTCACTTCTGGGAACACCGTGGTTAATTAGCCAATGCCAGAGCTCTACATGAGTCAAACTATTCTGATTGCTGCTTTGCCTCTGCTGTCCATTACAGTAGCTATGCTCACCTTGCCTTTGATGGTTGAGTGCCACCCCTTGGCCCCTGCCACCTTGGGATCCAATTATTCCCATTGAATTTAAATTTTGTAGTTGAGTGACTGCAGATCCCACTGTTAGATCTGACATACAGAGAAGAGCAATTACAGGGCTCTTCATAGATGCAGGTGCTGCCCTCATAAATCTATTTTGCAAAGCATTGGTCAAGGGTATATCTTCTGGACCCTCCCAGCTGGGATGAGTAGGTCTAAAGTGACTAATCCACTCCACCATCCCAATCTCTCCAAACATTTAGATCCCTTCCTCTACATTAAATCAAGGGAGATCAGGCATTTCTAGTTCACTCACAGGGGGCCATCTTTTAATCCATATTTCAGCTAACCAAGCAAATAAGCTATTAGAAACTTTTTTTAACTCCCTGAGCTGCAACATTAAAAGCAGAGTCCCTACTTAGTGGGCCCAAATCGATAAATTCAGCCTGTTCCAACTCTATGTTTCTTCCACCATTATCCCACACCCTTAATATCCATTCCCATACCTGTTCTCCAGATTCAGGCTTATGTAAATTAGAAAACTCAAGTAGTTCCTTTCAAGTGTAGTGCACCTCCTTATGGGTCACACTCTGAACCTCACGTCTAGGGGCCCACTGGGACTTTAGTTATAGATCCAGAAGCAAACAGCGGTGTTGGGCGTGGCTCCTGAGGAGAATCAACATTATCTTGCTTGGCAACTGCCTCAGGGGAGGCCATCACTGTTGCCTCAGGCAGTGCAGGGTTTATCTCCACAGACAAAGGTGGAAAGGGCAGCATGTGTCAGGGAGGGGATGTTGCCACTACTGGGGATGGGGAAGCTGTTTCTTCTGGCAAAAATGGTTCTTCAGATTTTACAAGCTCAGTGTCCCCAGCTTCATCAGGGTCCTCCCATATGTCCCCATTCCAAGTTGCAGGGTCCCATTTGTTTCCAATCAATGGCCTCATTTTAACAGTAGACACCTGGTGAGACTGTGCATGCACCTTTCATTGCAGGTCAGCCACTTGCATGATAAGAGCTTGTGTCTGTTTTTCCACAATTTCAGCTCTTTCTATACAGGAGATAAAACTCTCACTCAGGGCAATCTTAGCAGATTTGAGGCTAAGTATCTGCTTCTGAAGCTGGAACATAGAATTGCTGAGTTCATCATTTTCCTTCAACACTTTGTCCAGTGAACTCAGGAGCAACCAACCAACTTTATTATGTTCCTTGGTTCTCCACATGTAGTCAAAGGTATTATGTATAGAGTAACTTGCCTCTTATGAGCAGTGAATCAGTACTGTCAAATGACTTTATTTTGCATAACTCTCTAAACAGTTCATGCCAAGGACTATCAGTGTTCTCCATACTTTTAGAAGTAGAGTCCTTAGCATTTTGGGGTCTAATCATATTAAGCAGCCAACTCCAGAAACCCCAAAACCAATGAAAGAACATTATCCTTAATATTCTGTTCCTCTAGAACCACTCCTGGTACCAAAATCTGTATTAGTCAGAGTTCTCTAGAGGGACAGAACTAATAGGATATATATATATATATATAAATTTATTATACTTAATAATATAATTATATATATAAATTTATTATATTTAATAATATAATTATATATATAAATTTATTATATTTAATAATATAATTATATATATAATAAACTCATATGTGTATATATATGAGTTTATTAAGGAGTATTAAACTCACATGATCACAAGGTCCCACAATAGGCCATCTGCAAGCTGAGGAGGAAGGAAGACAGTCTGAGTCCTAAAGCTGAAGAACTTGGTGTCTGATGTTAGAGGGCAGGAAGCATCCAGCATGGGAGAAAGATGTAGGCTGGGAGGTTAAGCTAGTCTAGCCTTTTCACGTTTTTCTGTCTGTTTTATATCCTGGTCGTGCTGGCAGCTGATCAGATGGTGCCTACCCAGATTATGGGTGGGTCTGCCTTTCCCAGCCCACTGTCTCAAATGTTAATCTCCTTTGGCAACACCCTCACAGACACACCCAGGATCAATACTTTGCATCCTTCAATCCAATCAAGTTGACAGTATTAACCATCACAAGCCAGAAATATCACTTCATTTAGAAATAGGGTGAAAGAAGGAAAGCTGGAAGAAGAAAATGGTGTTGGGAGAGGTGAGAGGGGAAGCAAAAAGTAGAAAGCCACGTCTCCAAAGCCATGGTTCCATGAAAGAGAGCTTCATGAGTGCCAGCACATGCTGCTGAGGGGGTGGAGATGTTAAGGACTGGTAGGAAGCACTTGCAGTAGGCAGTTAAAAATGGTGATCTTTAGGAGAGCATGTCAATAATGGATTTGATAGCCAGATTGTGAAGGTTTAAGGAGTAGTTAGTAGAGAAGAAGATGAAGTAAATAAGACTACAATGAAAAGGTGTTCATAGTGAAACACGAGGGTGGCAGAATGACCACAGAGTTAAGTAAAAGTGATTCAGGGCTAGTAGGACTATGACCTTGTGTAAGGGTGGAGAAGTCTCTGAGAAGAGATAAGAGAGTCTGTGAGGAGAAGCAGAACTGTAAAAAAGCAATAATTAATTGATCAAGTGATGCCCCTTGGCTATAAGGGAAGTGAGCCTATGACAAAAGAAGGAACACAGGTTTTTTTTTATAAGACTTGGCAGAAGAAGAGAAAGAGAGGAATGCATAGGTGGGTGAATGAATGGATGAATGCAGAGAAAAACATTTAAATAATGTTTGTGATTCCTTAAATTATAAACATGATACTTATCTGTTGTAGAGAAAATGGAAAATACAGAAAGTTAAAAAGAAAATGAAAGTCACCTGTAGTCCCATCACTCAGGGATAACATTGGGCTGTATTTCCACCCAATTTTGTCTGTGTATATATTTACTTTTATCTTTAAAAAAATTGGGATCATAATGTATAATTTTGAATGGTCCACTTTTGATTTTTGCTTAATGTATTTGAGGATTTCCATATATATATATAACACTACTACTAATGGCTGCACAATTACAAGGCTGTAAAACATTTGTTTAACCATTTTTATCTTAGCCTTTCCATTGCACTCCTTTACCAATATTATAAGTGGCACTAGCATTATTTGGAAATATTCCCAAAAAATAAATTACCAGGTAAAACTGAATTAAAAATAATAATTGATAGTTTGCTTTCCAGAAAACCTGTATCAGTGTATACTTGCAGCAGCAGTATTGAGGGTCACTGTTTCATCTCACTCTCACCAAGTGTAATGCTGTAATAAAACAAGCAAACAAACAAAAACATCTTACTAATTACTATACCAAAAATGCTTACTTTGTAAATTTGTAGTTGTATTATTACATGTAGAGTTTAACATTTTAAATATATTGATTAAGTTTCTGTATTTATGGCCTTTTCTATTTTATTTTCTATTGAGCTGTAAGTTTTTCCTACTGCTTTTTATGATCTCTTTAAATCAGAATATGCACCGTTTACTCATCTTTTTTTAGTTTTTCTATTGCTCTTATGTTAAGAAAGTCCTACTCTAGCCCTAAGCTATATGAAATATTCACTTTTATTTTTATCTATCCATTTATAGTTTCATTTTTACCATTAACTCTTTAAGCCACCTGAAATTAATTTTGATGTGAAATATGAAAAAAGAGTCCAACTTTATTTTACTGTAGTTAACCGATTTACTCAATACCACTTGTATAATACACTTCATTTTCTTTCTGATTTGGGATGTAACTTACTATTCTATTGAAAAACATAAACATTTAAAGATAGAACAGTATTTTTTGAGCTGTTTACTCCATTCCATTGATGTGTCTCTCAACACTAGTTCCAGTGCTGCACTGTTTTAATTACTGTATTTAATTACTGTAGCTTTAAATTGTGTTTGTGTGTGTGTGTATGTGTGTGTTTTGGAGACAGAGTCTCACTCTGTCACTCAGACTGGAGTGCAGTGGCACAATCATGGCTCACTGCAACCTCTGCCTCTTGGGCTCAAGCCATCCTCTGGCCTCAGTCTCCAAGTAGCTGGGGTTACAGGTGCATGCCACCACACCCAGCTAATTTTTTTTTTGTATTTTTTATAGAGATGGGGTTTCACCATGTTGCCCAGGCTGGTCTTGAACTGCTGGACTCAGGTGATGTACCTGCCTCGGCCTCCCAAAGTGCTGGGATTACAGGTATCAGCCACTACACCCAGCCTTAAATTGTGTTTTAATATAAGAAGATAATTCTTAGTTTCTCTAGCCCATTGCTTTCTAAGTGAATTTAGAATCTTTCAAGTTTTACTTACAAAAATCCTCCTGGAATTCATTATGGGGAAAATAAACATCTTGGCCTTCTGGTATATAAGGCAACACATGATAAAGTGTTCAGCCTTGGGAGTCAGGCTGCTTGGATTCAAATTCTGGCTTTGCCACTTCTAACTGTGTGACTTTTAGAAAGTTACTAAATATTTCCGTACCCTAGTTTCTTTATCTGTAAAATAGGGATATTAATAATGCCTACTATGTAGGGTTTGCAGCTAGATTAAGTAAATAAACACATATAAAGAGAAATGTAGAACAGCATGTGACACATAGTAGGCATTCCTTAAAAGTTAAGTATAGTATGTATCTCCATTTATTAAAGTATGTTGGAGCCCTTATGTAAGGTACAGACATTCCTTTCTTTTCATGGTTCTAATATTAATGAATTTCATTTGTGATGGTTTAATTAAGTAACACCAGTTCCCCAATAACACAGTTTGAAATTTAATCACCACAGTATGTTAAGCGTGAGTAATTGCAAAAAATACAAACTTCATTGCTATCTCTTTGGTCCACAAATTTACTATGTAAATAACAGAAGTGCATCATGATTGGTGACTAATGGTATCACTTCTTTCAAACTCAATTGGTGATTGGTCCCTGTGCGCAAAGCACGTTGCCTCTTTGCCTCTCAGCGATAAATCTCTATGATATTTTATGCAAATAGATAATCAAAAGAGTGTGTTGGCCAACAAAGATGAAAGTGCAGCAAGGAACAAAAAGTGACAATGCTAGAAGTGAAATTAGAATCAAACATACATGAAGTTACAGAAGAAATCATTAACCGTGGGAGTGTTGACACCGCCGCCATTCCAGAGACCCTAGAAATGCAGCCAGAGGAGCATAATGGGGGTGAAAGTGTTGACATAAATGTGGGAAATTGTTGTGACAAAACGAGTGAAGATGGTCCAGAGGAAGCGATATCAGCAAAAAAAAAAAACAAAAACAAAAAAACAAAAAACCAAACCCAAAACAAAACAAACAAAACAAACAAAACAGAACAAAAAAACATGTTCAAGAAATCCTTGAGATATTTGGCAACATTGAAAATGCAAAGGATACAATATTGAAAGATGATGCAAACTTACAAAGGAGTATTACAATTTGTCAAGGCATAAAAATACACTAACTTTTATGGAAGACAAGAAGAAGGCAAGTACTGTTTAAACTATCATTGATAACGTTTTTTACAAAGTAACAAACACTTTAATTCTCAATATTTCTAATGTTTAAATTACAGTGAACTAAATATTTTACTTTTTTCATTTTCTTATACATTTATAATGGAATGGTTGGTGAGAGAGTTTTTAGTGTATTGACAGAAATTTTTAAAGGTCACTGAACAATCATAATTTTTCCCATTGATTATTAAGACTGGTTTGTATGGTTTCAGCTTGCATGGTCTTTTTAACGTTTCTGTACTACCTTGCTCACATTGTAATTTTCTTCCTATAGCCCATTCCATACACACGTCTTAATAAGATTATTCTTAGTTCTTTTAAATTTATTATAGCTGTTGGGAATGGGATTTATTTTTATTGTTTTCTAACAGATACCTTTGATATATAAGAAAGTTCTTGCTTTGTGTATATTTGCTTAGTGTCTGAATCCCCTGTCAGGCTTTTATTATTTCTAGCAGGTTCTCAGTTGATTTGGTGCCTGTCCATTGGGAATAATGAATTTTGATTTTACATGGAACAGCTGTGTGAAAAAAAAAAAGTCCTGGTTACCTAAGAAAAAAGGTTTCTTGGCTTTCTTCTGCTTTGGAAATGGACTCTCATGTCTGACATCATAGCTAAGCAGACTTGTTTCAAAAGCAATCTTGGTGGCATGGAAGATTGTCCTGAGTTGCAACCTCCAATTTGTCACATGCTAGCTGTGTTATATAAACCTGTGTGAACTAAACCTCACTGAGCCTGTTTTCTCATTGGGGAATAGAAATAGTAATATATACCACATGAGATTATTAGAAGGTTTAAGTGAGGTAGTGCATATGAGACACCTCCCTGAGAGCACAAAGGAAAAGCCCAATAAATGTTAAGCATTATCTTATTATTTTAAAAATTATTATTACATAGGAGCAGCTTTTTCCTTCCTGGACCTGCTGTACTGCTTGGGAACCCACCCATGCTTTGCTTAAGGACAATTCTTCCAGGGCCAAGACAGATGGTTGGGGTATCTTGCTGATTTTCAATTTCACTGCATCTCTTTATCTTTATGTGTTTTCTTATGAATTTAAATGAGAAATATGGCTTCCACTTTAACCCAAAAGTCAATAAGAAAAAATCCTAAGCTGGAAAGAAAGGTGTGGCATAGCTATATTGTTATTTCTAGCCCCCCCCACATTTATTTGGTTGACAAGTGCTGTGAGCCCCATCTCCAGTGCTTCTTGTATCCACCACCCCCCTTCCTTTTCCATTCCATTACCCTATATCTGGATCTCAGCTCACACATGAATCTTTGTAATATTTTCTGAAGAGATATTTCTGCCTCTTTTCTCACACTGCCATTACCCAGACCTTGTACCAGGGAGTTGCTTTTTAAACCACAGGAAAAAAATCATGACATTTCTTTCCTTAAAAATAAAAAATCTCATTTGGGTCTTCATTACTTATAGGATCTTGACTGAATGCTAAAACCTATAATTGAAGGCTTTCTATTATCTGATCTCAAACAACTCTTCCAGCTTCATTTCTAGTGGCTATCAACACTCAACTCTCCCTCACTTCCCCCAACACACTCTCTCACCACTGCTACCACCAGCAGCAGCTTCACCTCTAAACATGCCTATTAACGGCTCCCTAGTCCCTAGATGTGTTCTATGCTTTTCTGCCTTCATGTGTATGCTGTTTCTCCAGCCTAAAATCCTCTCCCCATCCCCCTCCATCTTTTAAATCCTGCCCATTTTCACATGCCACAAAGTTCATGAAGTTCTTTCTGTTTTTTCTTTTTTAATTTTAATTTTATTTTTTAATTTACTCTAAGTTCTGGGATACATGTGCAGAACGTGCAAGTTTGTTACATAGGTATACATGTGCGGAACGTGCAAGTTTGTTACATAGGTATACATGTGCCATGGTGGTATGCTGCACCTATCAACCCGTCATCTAGGTTTTAAGACTTGCATGTATTAGGTATTTGTCCTAACGCTCTCCCTCCACTTGTCCCCCACTCCCCGACAGGCCCCAGTGTGTGATGTTCCCCTCCCTGTGGCCATGTGTTTTCTTGTTCAACTCCCACTTATGAGTGAGAACAAGAAGTATTTGATTTTCTGTTCCTGTGATAGTTTGCAAGAATGATGAGTTTCAGCTTCATCCATGTCCCTGCAGAGGACATGAACTCATTCTTTTTATGGCTGCATACTACTCCATGGTGTATATGTGCCAGATTTTCTTTATCCAGTCTATCATTGATGGGCATTTGTGTTGGTTCCAAGTCTTTGCTATTGTAGTGCTGCAATAAACATACATGTGCATGTGTCTTTATAGGAGAATGATTTATAATTCTTTGGGTATATACCCAATAATGGGATTGCTGGGTCAAATGGCATTTCTGGTTCTAGATCCTTGAGAAATTGCCACACTGTTTTCCACATTAGTTGAACTAATTTATACTCCCACCAACAGTGTAAAAGCATTCCTATTTATACACAGCCTCACCAACATCTGTTGTTTCCTGACTTTTTAATAATTGCCATTCTAACTCATGTGAGATGGTATCTCATTGTGGTTTTGACTTGCATTTCTCTAATGACCAGTGATGATAAGCTTTTTTCATGTTTGTTGGCTGCATAAATGTCTTCTTTTGAGAAGTGTCTGTTCATATCCTTCACCCACTTTTTGATGTGGTTATGTGTTTTTTTTTCTTGTAAATTTGTTTAAGTTACTTGTAGATTCTGGATATTGGACCTTTGTCAGATGGGTAGATTGCAGAAATACTCTCCTATTCTGTAGGTTGCCTGTTCACTCTGATGATAGTTTCTTTTGCTGTGCAGGAGCTTTTTAATTTAATTAGATCCCATTATTGAATTTTGGCTTTTGTTGCAATTACTTTTGGTGTTTTTTGCCATGCCTATGTCTCGAATGGTATTGCCTAGGTTTTCTTCTAGAGTATTTATGATTTTGGCTTTACATTTAAGCCTTTAATCTATCTTGAGTTAATTTTTGTATAAGGAAGGGGTCCAGTTACAGTTTTCTGCATATGGCTGGCCAGTTTTCCCAGCAACATTTATTAAATAGGGAATCCTTTCTAAAACAAGCAAAAACATTGCTTCTTTTTGTCAGGTTTGTCAAAGATCAGATGGTTGTAGATGTGTGGTGTTATTTCTGAGGCCTCTGTGCTCTTCCATTGGTCTATATCTCTGTTTTGGTACAAGTACCATGCTGTTTTGGTTACTGTAGCCTTGTAGTATAGTTTTAAGTCAGATAGCAGGATACCTCCAGCTTTGTTCTTTTTGCTTAGAGTAGTCTTGGGCTATACAGGCTCTTTTATTGGTTCCATATGAAATTTAAAGGTTTTTTTTTTTTTCCAAATTCTGTGAAGAAAGTCAATGGTAGCTTGATGGGAATAGCATTGAATCTATAAATTACTCTGGGCAGTATGGCCATTTTCATGATATTGATTCTTCCTATTCATGAGCAAGGAATTTTTTTTTCCATTTGTTTGTGTCCTCTCTTATTTCCTTGAGCAGTGGTTTGTAGTTCTCCTTGAAGAGGTCCTTCACGTCTCTTGTAAGTTGGATTCCTAGGTATTTTATTCTCTTTGTAGCAATTGTGAATGGGAGTTCACTCATGATGTGGTTCTCTGATTGTTCTATTATTGGTGGATAGGAATGCTTGTGATTTTTGCACATTGATTTTGTATCCTAAGAAGTTGCTGAAGTTGCTTATCAGTTTAAGGAGTTTTGGGGCTGAGATGATGGGGTTTTCTAAATATACAATCATGTCATCTGTAAAGAGACAATTTAACTTCCTCTCTTCTTATTTGAATACCTTTTATTTCTTTCTCTTGCCTGATTGCCCTGGCCAGAACTTCCAATACTATGTTGAATAGGAGTGGTGAGAGAGGGCATCCTTGTCTTGTGCCAGTTTTCAAAGAGAATGCTTCCATCTTTTGCCCATTCAGTATGATATTGGCTGTGGGTTTGTCATAAAAAGCTCTTATTATTTTGAGATATGTTACATCAATACCTAGTTTATTGACAGTTTTTAGCATAAAGCTGTATCAAATTTTATCAAATGCCTTTTCTGCATCTATTGAGATAATCAAGTGGTTTTTTTTATCGGTTCTGTTTATGTGATGGATTATGTTAATTGATTTGCATATGTTGAACCAACCTCGCATCCCAGGGATGAAGCTGACTTGATCATGGTGGATAAGCTTTTTGATGTGCTGCTGGATTCTGTTTGCCAGTATTTTATTAAGGATTTTTGCATCGATGTTCATCAGGGATATTGGCCTGAAATTTTCTTTTTTTGTTGTGTCTCTGCCGGGTTTTGCAATCAGGATGATACTGGCCTCATAAAATGAGTTAGGGAGGAGTCCCTCTTTTTCTATTGTTTGGAATAGTTTCAGGAGGAATGGCACCAGCTCCTCTTTGTACCTCTGGTAGAATTTGGCTGTGAATCTGTCTGATCCTGGGCTTTTTTTTGGTTGGTAGGCTATTGATTACTGCCTCAATTTCAGAACTTTTTGTTAGTCTATTCATGGATTTGACTTCTTCCTGGTTTAGTCTTGGGAGGGTGTATGTATCTAGCAATTCATCCATTTCTTCTAGATTTTCTAGTTTATTCACGTAGAGGTGTTTATAGTATTTTCTGATGGTAGTTTGTATTTCTGTGGGATTGGTGGTGATATCCCCTTTATCATTTTCTATCATGTCAATTTGATTCTTCTATCTTTTCTTCTTTATTAGTCTAGCTAGTGGTCTATCTATTTTGTTAATCTTTTCAAAAAACCAGCTCCTGGATTCATTGATTTTTTTTTTTTTGAAAGGTTTTTTATGTCTCTATCTCCTTCTGTTCTGCTTTTATCTTAGTTATTTCTTGTCTTCTGCTAGCTGTTGTATTTGTTTGTTCTTGCTTCTCTAGTTCTTTTAATTGTGATGTTGGGGTGCCTGTTTCAGATCTTTCCAGCTTTCTGATGTGGACATTTAGTGCTATAAATTTTCCCTCTTAACACTGCTTTAGCTGTGTCCCAGAGATTCTAGCATGTTGTCTCTTTGTTCTCATTGGTTTCAAATAACTTCTTTATTTCTGCCTTAATTTCTGTCTTTACCCAGTAGTCATTTAGGAGCAGGTTGTTCAATTTTCATGTAGTTGTGTGGTTTTGAGTGCATTTCTTTATGTTGAGTTTTAATTTGATTGCCCTGTGGTCTGACAGACTGTTATGATTTCAGTTCTTTTGCATTTGCTGAGGAGTGTTTTACTTCCAATTATGTGATCAATTGTAGAATAAGTGCTATGTGGCACTGAGAAGAATGCATATTCTGTTGATTTGGGGTGGAGAGTTCTGTAGATCTCTATTAGATCCACTTGGTCCAGAGCTGAGTTTGAGTTCTGAATATCCTTGTTAATTTTCTGTCTCATTGATCTATCCAATATTGACAGTGGGGTGTTAAAATCTCCCACTATTATTGTGTGGGAATCTAAGTCTCTTTGTAGTTCTCTAAGAACTTGTTTTATGAATCTGGGTGCTCCTGTATTGGGTGCATATATATTTAGGATAGTTAGCTCTTCTTGTTGCATTGATCCCTTTACCATTATGTAATACCCTTCTTTGTCACTTTTTATCTTTGTTGGTTTAAAGTCTGTTTTATCAGAGACTAGGATTGCAACCCCTGCTTTTTTTTTTCTTTCCAATTGCTTGGTAAATATTCCTCCACCCCTTTATTTTGAGCCTATATTTGTCTTTGCAAGATGGGTCTCCTGAATACAGCACACCGATGGGTCTTGACTCTTCATCCAATTTGCCAATCTCTGCCTTTTAACTGGGGCATTTAGCCTATTTACATTTAAGGTTAATATTGTTATATCTGAATTTGATACTGTCTTCATGATGTTACCTGGTTATTTTGCACATTCGTTGATGCAGTTTCTTCATAGTGTCATTGGTCTTTATATTTTGATGTGTTTTTGTGGTGGCTGGTACCAGTTTTTCCTTTCCATATTTAGTGCTTCCTTCAGGAGCTCTTGTAAGGTATGCATGGTGATGAGAAAATCCCTGAGCATTTGCTTGTCTGTAAAGGATTTTATTTCTCCTTCGCTTATGAAGTTTAGTTTGGCTGGATATA
The DNA here is from genome assembly GCF_006542625.1 of Nomascus leucogenys. Classification (NCBI taxonomy): domain Eukaryota; kingdom Metazoa; phylum Chordata; class Mammalia; order Primates; family Hylobatidae; genus Nomascus; species Nomascus leucogenys. The sequence goes on from NC_044406.1 coordinate 125,813,213, forward strand.
AAATTTTTGGTTGAAAATTCTTTTCTTTAAGAATGTTGAATATTGGCCCCCACTCTCTTCTGGCTTGTAGGGTTTCTGCAGAGAGATCTGCTGTTAGTCTGATGGGCTTCCCTTTGTAGGTAACCTGACCTTTTTCTCTGGCTGCCCGTCACATTTTTTCCTTCATTTCAACCTCAGAGAATCTGTCAATTATGTGTCTTGGGGTTGCTCTTCTCACGGAGTATCTTAGTGGTGTTCTCTGTATTTCCTGAATTTGAATGTTGGCCTGTCTTGCTAGGTTGGGGAAATTCTCCTGGATAATATCCTGAAGTGTGTTTTCCAACTTGGCTCCATTTTCTCCATCACTTTCAGGTACACCAGTCAATTGTAGGTTTGGTCTTTTCACATAGTCCCATATTTCTTGGAAGCTTTGTTCATTCCTTTTCATTCTTTTTTCTCTAATCTTGTCTTCACGCCTTATTTCAGTAAGGTGATTTTCAATCTCTGATATCCTTTCTTCTGCTTGATCAATTTGGCTATTGATTCTTGTGTATGCTTCACGAAGCTCTCGTGCTGCATTTTTCAGCCTCATCAGGTCATTTATGTTCCTCTCTAAACTGGTTATTCTAGTTAGCAGTTCCTGTAACCTTTTATCAAGGTTCTGAGCTTCCTTGCATTGGGTTAGAACATGCTCCTTTAGCTCAGAAGAGTTTGTTACTACCCACCCTCTGAACCCTACATCTGTCAATTCATCAATCTCATTCTCTATCCAATTTTGTGCCCTTGCTGGAGAGGAGTTATGATAATTTGGAGAAGATGCATTCTGGTTTTTGGAATTTTCAGTGTTTTTACCCTGATTTTTCCTCATCTTCATGGATTTATCTACCTTTGTTCTTTGAGGCTGATGACCTTTGGATGGGGTTTTTGTTGGGAGGGGGTCTTTTTTGTTGATATTGATGTTTTTGCTTTCTGTTTGTTAGTTTTTCTCCTAACAGGCCCCTCTTCTGCAGGTCTGCTGCAGTTTGCTGGAGGTCCACTCTAGACCCTATTTGCCTGGGTATCACCAGTGGAAGCTGCAAAACAGCAAAGATTGCTGCCTGCTTCTTCCTCTGGAAGCTTTGCCCCAGAGGAGCACCAGCCTGATGCCAGCTGGAGCTCTCCTGTATGAGGTGTCTGTCAACCCCTGTTGGGAGGTATCTCTCAGTCAGGAGGGACGGGGGTCAGGGACCCACTTGAGGAGGCAGTCTGCCCCTTAACAGAATTGGTGCACTGTGTGGAGAGAATCCTCCTTGTCAGGATCAGCTGCTCTCTTCAGCGCTGGCAGGCAGGAATGATTTAATCCGCTGAAGCTGCACTCATAGCTGCCCCTTCCCCCAGGTGCTCTGTCCCAGACAGATGAGAGTTTTATCTGTAAGCCCCTAATTGGGGCTGCTGCTTTTCCTTCAGAGATGCCCTGGCCAGTGAGGAGGAATCTAGAGAAGCAGTCTGGCCACAGCTGCTTTGCTGCACTGTGGTGGATTCTGCCCAGTCCAAACCTCCCAGCCTCCTTAGCACTGTCGGGGGAAAATCACCTACTAAAGCCTCAGTAATGGCAGATGCCCCTACCTCCACCAAGCTCGATGATCCCAAGTCGACTTCAGACTGTTGTGCTGGCAGTGAGAATTTCAAACCAGTGGTTCTTAGCTTGCTGGGCTCTTTGGGAGTGGGACCCACTGAGCTAGACCACTTGGCTCCCTGGCTTCAGCCCCCTTTTCAGGGGAGTGAACGGTTCTGTCTCACTGGGGTTCCATGTGCCACTGGGGTATGAAAAATCTCCTAAAGCTAGCTTGGTGTCTGCCCAAACAGCCACCAAGTTTTGTGCTTGAAACCCAGGGCCCTGTTGGTGTAGGCACATGAGGGAATCTCCTGGTTTGCAGATTGCAAAAACCATGGGAAAAGCGTAGTACCCAGGCCGGGTAGCACAGTCTCTCATGGCTTCCCTTGGCAGGGGGAGGGAGGTCCCCCCGGCCCTTGTATTTCCTGGGTAAAGCGATGCCCCATTCTGATTCTGCTCACTCTCCATGGGTTGCACTCACTGCCTAACCAGTCCCAATGAGATTAACTGGGTACCTCAGTTGGAAATGCAGAAATCATCCACCTTCTGCATTGGTGTCTCTGGGAGCTGCAGACTGGAGGTGTTCCCATTCTGCAATCTTGGCCCCTCACCTCCTTCCGTTTGTTCTTCTCTCACTCTCTCCCTCAGAAATCTGAGTGAATAATTTCATCTTCCATCTTCCTAAAGTACTTGCTTATATGTGTTTTCTTACAGTAAGTTCATCTTTCTTCTTGAATATACAGTAGATCTCTGTAAACTGAAATTTTCTCAAGCAGGAGAGCCAGTTCTTAAGCATCTGAGTAAACCCTGGACCATTTCCACATCATATTGTATTTGTCTGCCTCTCTTTTGCCCATCTCTCCACTAGCCCCATCACATTTCAAGGAGGGTGAGAACCATGTCTTCTTCACCATTGTATCCCAAGTGTCTGCCACAAAGCCTGGCACATAGTAGGCTCAGTGAAAACTTGTGGAATCAATAATAGCCCTCCCATTTCCTTGACCTCTTTGACTCGGTGATTTGGGCCTCCTGTTTTATTCAGCAACCACTGCTATTACTTGCAGTCTCCTACTTCACCTCTCAGACCTTGAACTCTGAAATGCCTTCTAGCTACCAAAATTTTCTGTCTTCTGGAGAACTTGTTCAACTCCATCCTTGTGACTGATGGCCCCCAGCCTCTCCTTATTCTTTCAGTTAGTCCCCCTCTGACTTCCCTCACCTCCCTTCCCAGTCCAACATTCCGCTCTGTTCTTTCCAGAGCCTTGGCTAGGGTGGGGTCACTGGGGCACAGAAATTTACAGGGTACCACATTTTTCTCCCACCACCTCTCTGGTCTCAGTTGGAAGCCTCACCCTGGCCCCCAGCCAGCCCACTTGGCAGCAGCAGAGATGGATGGAGTGAGAGGCCTGAGGTCAAGGGCTCAGAGCACACCAGCCAGGGGACCTTTTGTGCGTAGGGCTGCCCCTTCCCCCATCAAGAGCAGCTTCCATTGAAGAGAAGGCTAGTTTCACACTGCTTGCCCTGGGCGCCAAAAATGTTAGTTAGGACTCTGGTTCTGTCCCCGCTTCCCTCACCCCTTGATATTGTGCCAATCTCCATGCTGTTTTCTCTGCTTCAGAGCTACAGCAAGCCCTGTTGCTGGGCTTCCTGGGATCACTACCAGTCCCTGCTGCCTTTCCTTGGTGGACACTTAATGGCTGCTCAGCCATCTTTGTAACTGAATATTCGTATTGGGGTATATTTGTGTTGCAAGATGCAGGAGAGAGAGGGAGAGACACACAGACACTTGAGCCGAGCTGCGTAGGACTGACAAAAGAAGCCATAAGCCCCTTCACCTTTCAGAGACTCCTTTTCCTCATCTGTGAAATGGGAATGATAATAACATTCACCTTATAGCATGTTCTAAGGAAAAAAGTACATGGCAGAATGTTTGGCACATATGAAAATCATTCCATAGATGTAACTTCTCCTCTCTTAGTTTTGAGTAATCTTCCTTTAGTCTACTTTTTCCAAGACTGTGGTGAGAATTAGATAAGAAAACTAGTGATCACACCTACTATAGTAGGTTTGATAAATGTTAGCTATGGCCAACTCCAGAGGCCAGGCAGTAGCTTTTCTTCTCCCCACCCACCTCACTACTTAACATCAACCCAGTCAGTAGGCTGAAAGACTCCCAAGAAAGTTTTTCTTTCAGGATCTACAAACAAAACATTTTGAGTTGATACCAAGAATGCTCATTGCCATCAACTTTGTCATAAAGAGGTCAGCCTTGGGTTTCAAATTCTGCCACTGAGTATTGGATTCCTTCTTCAGTGCAGTGGAAGTTTTAAATCAGCTAAAATCAAAGCCAGTTCTTCATATTGCTGGGTTTTAATAAGCCCAGGCACATTATCATCCATGTTTTTGAAATTACAACCAAGTCCTAGGTAAGAATTGCAAAAAAAGAGGTTCCTGTAAAGTCCTTTACTTACTTTTCCCCAAATGTATTTCTTTTTCCAAAGCCCAGCATTCTATGTGCACGTTCATTATATGTTGTTTCCAGCTGACTTACCCTTTAGAAAAGTCGTAACCACAGGAAATGCATGCCCTGGAAGTGACTCAGGCATTACAAGAGCACATATCCTTCACACTTAGCCAGCCCTCCAAGGAAAGTTGACCAGTGGACTCACCACTCCATATAAACTAAATCAGATGGGATCTCTATTTGCCATACTTGGAAACATGTGATCATGTTAACATATCTCTTTTTTTTAAATAAATGAGTGGTGTTTTAAACTAGTTCATAGCATTTTCTGAGCAAAATATTTTAATTTTGATGAGGCTCAATTTAATTTTTTTTCTTTTATGGTTGTGCTTTTGGTATAAAGTCTAAAAGCCCCTGGTCCTAAAGACTTTCTCTTATGCTTTTTATTTTTTCGGAAAGTCTTCCATTTTATATTTAAGTCTACAATCCATTTTGAGTTAATTTTCATAATAGGTGTGAGATTTAGGCCAAGGTTCATTTTTTTGCCAATGTATATCCGATTGCTTCAGCATCGCTTGTTGAAAAGACTATACTTCCTCCATTGAATTACTTTTGCACTTTTGTCAAACATCATTTGGACATGTGGATATGGATCTGTTCCTGGGTTCTCTATTTTATTTATTTGATCTATTAGATCAATGTCTATTACTCGGCCAATACCACACTGTGTTGATTACTATAGCTACGTAGTAACACTTAATTTTAGGTACAGTGACTATTCCCACATAATTCCTATTTTTTTAAGATTGTTTTAGCTACTCTAGGGCCTGTAGCTTTCCAAATAAATTTTAGAATAAGCTTGTCTATCTATGCCTACCAAAATCCTTACTGGTATTTTGGTAGGAATTGCATTGAATTTATAGATCAGTCTGGGAACAAGTGACATCTCTTCTATGTTGAGTCTTCCAATGTATAAACATAATATGTATCTGCAATTACTTAGGTATCCTTTGATTTCTTTCAATAGCATTTTATAATTCTAAGTATATAAGCAAGCCCTGTACATGTTTTGTTAGATTTATAACTATATCATTTTCTTTGAAGTGCTTGTAAGTAGTATCTGGTTTTTCATTTTGCTTTCCACAAGTTCATTGTTATTGTAAAAATACAATTGATATTTATGTGGTAATTTTGTATCCTGTAACCTTAATGAACTCATTTATAAGTTCTAAGACTTTTTGTGTTATTTCCTTGGGATTTTTTAAATTTTAATTTTTGTGGGCACATAGTGTATATATTTATAGGGTACATAAGGTATTTTGATACAGGCATGCAATGTATAATAATTACATAATGTAAAATGAGGTATCCACACCCTCAAGCATTTATACTTTGTATTACGAACAATCCAATTATACTCTTTTAGTTTCTTTAAAATATACAATTAAATTATTATTGACTATAGTCACCCCGTTCTTCTGTCAAATACTAGGTCTTATTCATTCTTTGTAACTATTTTTTTTTTTTTTGTACTCAAACAATCCCCACCTCCCTCTACCCACCAACATCCCCACTACCCTTCTCAGCTTCTGGTAACCGTCCTTCTACTCTCTGTCTCCATGAGTTCAATTGTTTTGATTTTTAGATCCCACAAATAAGTGAAAACATGTGATGTTTGTCTTTCTGTGACTGGCTTAATTCACTTAGCATAATGACTTCTACTTCCATCCATGTTGTTGCAAATGATAGGATTTCATTCTTTTTTATGGCTGAATAGTACTCCATTATGTATATGTACCACATTTTCTTTATCCATCTTTTTTTTTTTTGAAACAGAATCTCACTCAGTTACCTAGGCTGGAGTACAGTGGCATGATCTCAGCTCACTGCAACCTCCGCCTCCCAGGTTCAAGCAATTCTCCTGCCTCAGACTTCCAAGTAGCTGGGATTACAGGCACATGCCACCACACCCAGCTAATTTTTGTATTTTTAGTAGAAACGGGGTTTCACCGTGTTGGCCAGGCTTGTCTTGAACTCCTGACCTCAGGTGATCCACCTGCCTTGGCTTCCCAAAATGCTGGGATTATAGGCATGAGCCACTGTGCCTGGCCCCGTCCATCTGTTGATGGACACTTAGGTTGCTTCCAAATTTGGCTTTTGTGATCTATGCTGCAACAAACATGGGAGTGCAAATGTCTCTTCAACATGCTGATTTCCTTTCTTTTGGGTATATCACCAACAATGGGATTGCCAGATCATATGGTAGCTCTATTTTAAGATTTTTGGGGAGCTTTCAAACTGTTCTCCATGGTGGTTGTATTTACATTCCCACCAACACTATACCAAGGTTCTCTTTTGCGCACATACTTGCCAGCATTTCTTATTGCCTGTCTTTTGGATATAAGCTATTTAAATTGGGATGAGATAATATTGTAGTTTTAATTTGTGTTCCTCTGATAATCACTGATGATGATCACCTTTTCATATGCCTGTTTGTCGTTTGTATGTCTTCTTTTGAGAACTGTCTATTCAACTCTTTTGCCCATTTTTTGATGGGATTATTAGATTTTTTTTTTCCTATAGAGTTGTTTAAGCTGCTTATATATTCTGGTTGTTAATCCCTTCCCAGATGAGTAGTTTGCAGACATTTTCTCCCATTCTGTGGGTTGTCTCTTCACTTTGTTGATTATATCCTTTGCTGTGCAGAAGCTTTACAACTTGATGTGATCCCGTTTGTCCACCTTTGTTTTGGTTGTGTGTGCTTGTGGGCTTGTGGGGTACTGCTCAAGAAATTTTCACCCAGTCCAAAGTCCTAGAGATCTTCCCCAATGTCTTCTTGTAGTAGTTTCATAGTTTGAGGTCTTAGATTTAAGCCTTTAACCCATTTTGGTTTAATTTTTGTATATGGCAAGAGATAGGGATCTGTTTCATTCTTCTGCATATGGATAACCAGTTTTCCCAGCACCATTTATTGAAGAGACTGTCTTTACCCCAGTGTATGTTCTTGGTACCTTTGTCAAAATGCATTCACTGTAGGTGTGTGGATTTGTTACTGGGTTCTCTATACTGTTCCATTGGCCTATGTGTCTGTTTTTATACTACTACCATAGTGTTTTGGTTACTATAGCTTTGTAGCATAATTTGAAGTCAGGTGATGTGACTCCTCCCATTTTGTTCTTTTTTCTCAGGATAGCTTTGACTAGTCTGGGTCTTTTGTGGTTCCATATAAATTTTAGGATCGTTTCTTCTATTTCTGTGAAGAATATCATTGGTGTTTTAATAGAAATTGCATTGAATCTGTAGATTACTTTGGTAGTATGGACATTTTAACAATATTGATTCTTCCAATCCATGAACATCCATTTTTTGGTGTCTGCTTCAATTTATTTCATCAGTGTTTCATAGTTTTTGTATAGTGTTTTATAGTTTTATTGTAGAGCTCTTTCACTTCTTTGGTTAATTCCTAGGTATTTGATTTTATTTGTATTTATTGTAAATGGGATTATATCTTGATTTCTTTTTCAGATTTTTCACTGTTGGCATATAGAAATGTTACTGATTTTTGTATGTTGATTTTGTATCCTGTAACTTCACTAGATTTGTTTATCAGTTCTAATGCTTTTTTTGGTGGAGTCTTTAGGTTTTTCCAAGTATAAGATATTATTTGCAAACAAGAATAATTTGACTTCTTCCATTCCACTTTGGATGCCCATTAATTCTTTCTCCTGTCTGATTGCCCTAACTAGGACTTCCAGTACTATGTTGAATAACAGCAGTGACAGTGGGCATCCTTATCTTGTTCCAGATCTTAGAGGAAAGACTTTCAGTTTTTCCCATTCTTATTATAATACCTGTCAGTCCGTCATGTATGGCTTTTATTACATTGAGTTTTGTTCCTTCTATACCTAGTGTTTTTAGTATTTTTATTATAAAAGGATGTTAAATTTTATCAAATGACTTTCCATCATCAATTGAAATGATCATATGGTTTTTATCCTTAATTCTGTTTATATGATGTGTCACATTGATTGATTTTCATATATTGAACTCAACTTGTATCCCAAGGATAAATCCCACTTGGTCATGATGAATGATGTTTTTATTGTATTGTTGAATTTGATTTGCGAGTATTTTGTTGAGGATTTTTGCATCAATATTCATCAGAGAGATTGGTCTGTAGTTTCCTTTTTTTGATGTGACTTTGTCTGTTACTCTGCTATCAGAGTAATACTGGCTTCGTAGAATGAGTTTGGAAGTATTTCATCCTCCTCTATTTTTTGGAATAGTTTGAGTAGAATTAATATTAGTTCTTCTTTAAACATTTGCTAGAATTCAGCAGTGCCGCCATCAGGTCCTAGGCTTTTCTTTACTCTGAGACTTTTATTACAGCTTCTATCACATTACTGGTCTGTTCAGGTGTTGGATTTCTTCCAGGTTCCATCTTGGTAGGTTGTATGTATCTAGGAATTTGTCTACTTCTTCTAGAATTTCCAATTTAATGGCATATAGTTGTTCCTAGTAGCCACTAATGATCCTTTGAATTTCTGTGGTAGCACTTGTAATGTCTCCTTTTTCACCTCTGATTTTACTTATTTGAATCTTCTCTCTCTTTTTCTTAGTCTGGCAAAAGGTTTGTCAGTTTTGTTTAACTTTTCAAAAAACAAATTTTTGCTTCATTTGTCTTCTGTATTGTTTTCTTCAACTTCATTTATTTCTGCTCTGATCTTTATTATTTCTTTAATTTGGGGTTTGCTATGTTCTTGCTTTTTTAGTTATTTAAGATGCATCATTAAGTTGTTTATTTGAAGTATTTTTTCTTTTCTGATGTAGGCTGTTATTGCTATAAAATTCCTTCATAGTAATGCTTTTGCTGTATCCCATAGATTTTGTTATATTGTGTCTGGATTATCATTTGTTTCAATAAATTTTTTCAATTTCCTTATTAATTTATGCATTGACCCACTGGTCATTCAGGAAAATATTGTTTAATTTTTATGTATTTGAATAGTTTCCAAGATTTTTCTTATTAGTGATTTATAGTTTTATCCCTTTATTGTCAGAGAAGATGCTTGATATTATTTCAGGGCTTTTTTGTTTTTTTTTAAAAATATTTTAAGACTTGTTTTGTGACCTGACAACATATGGTTTATCCTTGAGAATGGTCCATGTGCTGAGGAAAATAATGTGTATTATGCAGTTCTTGGATAAAATGTTCTATAAATATCTATTAGATCCATTTGGTCTATGGTGCAGATTAACTCTCATGATTCTTTGTTGATTTTCTGTCTGGAACATCTGTCCAATGCTGAAAGTGAGGGGTTGAAGTTTCCAGCTATTACTGTATTGGGGCCTATTTATCTTTTTAGCTTGAATGATATTTGCTTTATATATCCATGTGCTTCCATATTGGGTGTGTATATTTTAAAATTGTTATATCCTTTTGTTGAATTGACCCCTTTATCATTACTTAGTAACCTCCTTTGTCTCTCTTTATAGTTTTTGTCTTAATATCTATTTTGTCTGATACAAGTATAGCTTACTTCTGCTCTTTTTTGGTTTCCATTGGCATGGAATATTTTTTCCATCACTTTATTTTCGGTCTATATGTGTCTTGATAAGTGAAATGTGTTTTTTGTAGGCAACAGATCACTGGGTCTTATTTATTTTAAAATCAATTCAGCCACTCTGTCTTTTCATTGAAGAGTTTAGTCCATTTACATTCAATGTTATTATTGATAACGACTTAGTCCTGCTGTTTCATTATTTGTTTTCTTTTTGTGTGTGTCTGTGGTCTTCTCTTCCTTCTTTCCTTCCTTCCTGCCTTCTTTTAGTGAAGGTGATTTTGTCAGGTGGTATGTCTTAATTTCTTGCTTTTTATTTTTTGTATATCCATTGTATGTTTTTTGGTTTGAGGTTACCATGAGTCTTGCAAATACTATCTTATCTCTCTTAACCCATTATTTTAACCTGATAACAACTTAACGCATTTTGCATAAACAAACAAGCAAAAGGAAAACTAATAAAAATTCTGCTCCCTATCTTATTATTTTTGCTATTTAACTTTCTGTTGTTCCCATTTATATCTTATTGCACCATCTATGTATTGAAAAGTTTTTGTAACTATTATTTTTGATTGGTTCATCATTTAGTCTTTCTATTTAAGATAATAGTAGTTTATACAACTCAGTTACAGCATTATAATAGTCTGTGTTTTTCTGTGTGCTTACTGTTACCAGTGAGTTTTGTACCTCCAGCTGATTTCTTCTGCTCATTAATGTCCTTTTCTTTTTGACTGAAGTACTTCCTTTAGCATTTCTTGTAGGACAGGCCTGGTATTGATGAAATCCCTCAGCTTTTGTTTGGGAAAATATTTCTCCTTCATCTTTGAATGATATTTTCACTGGATATACTATTCTAGGGTAAAAGTTTCTGTTTCACTTCAACACTTTAAATATGTCGTGCCACTCTCTCCTGGCCTGTAAGTTTTCCACTGAAAAGTCTGCTGCCAGGCGTGTTGGAGCTCCATTGGATGTTGTTTGTTTCTTTTCTCTTGCTACTTTTATGATTCTTTTAAGAAATTTTTTTTGAGCTTTGGGAGTTTGATTGTTAAATTCCTTGAGGTAGACTTCTTTGAGTTAAATCTGCTTGGTGTTCTATAATCTTCTTGTACTTGGATGTTGATATCTTGCTCTAGGTTTGCAAGTTCTCTGTTATTATCCATTTGAAAACTATCTACCCCTATCTCTTTCTCTACCTTCTGTTTACAGCCAGTAACTCTTAGGCATGCCATCTTGAGATTTTCTAGATCTTGTAGGTATGCTTCATTCATTTTTCATTCCTTTTTCTTTTGTCTCTTCTGACTATTTTCAAATAGCCTGTCTTTAAGCTCCTAATTCTTTCTTCCGCTTCATCAATTCTGCTATTAAAAGACTCTGATGTATTCTTAATTGTGCCAATTACATTATTCAACTTCAATATTCCTGCTTGATTTTTTAAAATGATTTCAATCTCTTTGTTAAATTTGTCTGATTGAATTCTGAATTCCTTCTCTGTGTTAGCTTGAATGTCTTTGAGTTTGCCCAACTATTTTGAATTCTCTGTCTGAAAGGTCACATATCTCTCTTTCTCTACAATTAGTTCCTGGTGACTTATTTAGTTCATTTGTTGAGTTCATGTTTTCCTGAATGGTGTTGATGCTAGTAGACGTTCTTTGGTTTCTGGGCATTGAAGAGTTAGGTATTTATTGTAGTCTTCATTGTCTGGGCTTCTTTGTAGCCATCCTTCTTGGGAAGACTTCCTAGATATTTGAAAGGACTTGGGTGTTTTAATCTAAGCTGTATCTGCTTTAGGGGGCACCCCAAGCCCAGTAACACTGTAGTTCTTCCAGAGTCGTAGAGGTACTGCCTTGATGGTCTTGGACAAGGTCCAGGAGAATTCTTTGAATTACAGGCAGAGATTCTTATTCTCTTCCCTTACTTTCTCCGAAACAGAGTCTTTCTCTCTGTCTGAGCCACCTAGAGCAGAGGCTGGAATGACACAACCACTCCTGTGGCCACCATCACTAGGACTGGACTGGATCAGACCTGAAATCAGCATAGCACCAGGTCTTACCCAAGGTGTGCCATAACCACTCTCTGGCTATGGCCTATATTTGTTCAAGGCCCTGGAGCTTTACAATTAGCAAATTGCAAAGCCATCCAGGCCTTTTTCCTTCCCTTTATGATGGTGAGTTTCCCCAGGCCCCAGATGGGTCCACAGGTGCTGTCCAGGAGCCAGGGACTAGAGTCGAAAACCTTAGAAGTCTACCTGGTTATCTATTGTACTGTTGCTGAGCTGGCACTCAGACAAGATGCAGTCCTTTCCATTCTTTCCTGCCTTTTCCAAAGGCAGAGGAGCCTCACTCCATGGCCACTGCTACCACAGGCCATTAGGGAATATTTCCAGACTACCACCTGTGTTTCCGTGAGTCCCAAGGACTCTTCAGTCAGCTTGTGGTGAGTGCTGCCTGGCCTGGGACTCACTCTTTAGGGCAGTAGGCTCCTCTCTGGCCCAGGGCAGGTCCAGAAATGCCATCTAAGAGCCAATTCCTGGAATCAGGACCCCAAGAGCCCCCTTGGTCCTCTTACTGTCCCCTCACCCATGGCCAAGCTGGTACCTAAGGTGCAAGACAAAGTCCCCTGTACTTTTCACTTTGCTCTTCTCAAGTGCAAGGAATCTCACTCTGTAGCCACCACAGGTGAAAATGCGCTGAGTCTCACCTGAAGCCACAAGTATCAGAGTCTCACCCAAGGCCCTCAGTGCAGTACCTGGGTATCACTGTTGGTCATTCAGGGCCCAAGAGCCCTTCAGTTAGCAGGCTGTGAATCCTGCCAGGACTGGTTCCTTCCCTTCAAGGTAGCAGGTCCCCTTCTTTCCCAGGGTATGTCCATAAATGTTATTTGGGAGATAGGCCCTGGAAAAGGGACCTCACACCTCTGACTGGTGCTGTATCCTGGTCTATCTGAGATGGTATCCAAGATGCAAGACAAAGTCTTCCTCATTCTTCCCTCTCCTCTCCTCAAGCAGAAGAAAGGGGTCTCCTTTGAAGCAGTGAGCTGTGCATCCTGGGGTTGGGGGAAGGTGATGCCAGCAATCCCTTAGCCTCCCTGGCTTGTGTCTTAGTATGTCACGTGTTTCCCACCTCACTGTCTCTGGGCTCATTTCAGCAATAGGACTTAACCTAGGAGCTTCAGTCTTGTGGCCTAAACTGCCTATCAAGTTTATTTGGAGCCCCAAAGCACTTTAGCCTATGATGGTGACGTTTGTGGGAAGTCAAGTTTAGACCACTGGTATTGGCGATCCCCCTCTGGCTAGGGCTATTTTAAATGCTCGTTCCATGGGCATACATCAGCTGAATTTGATCCGGTTTTGTTTTCTGTTATACTAGGGTAGCACTGAGTTCTGCTGAGAGGTCCACTGTTAGTCTGATGGGCTTCCCTTTGTAGGTGACCTGGTCTTTCTCTGTGGCTGCCCTTAACATTTTTTTTCTTTCATTTTGACCTTGGAGAATCTGATGATTATTTGTCTTGGGGTTGATCATCTCATGGAGTATCTTACTGGGGTTCTCTGGATTTCCTGAATCTGAGTTTTGGCCTGTCTTGCTAGGTTGGGGGAAGTTCTTTTTGATGATATCCTGAAGTGTGTTTTCCAACTTGGTTCCATTCTCCCCATCTCTTACAGGTACTCCAATCAGTCATAGGTTCGGTCTTTTTACATAATTCCATATTTCTCAGAGGTTTTCTTTGTTCCATTTCATTCTTTTTTTTTCTCAATTCTTGTCTGCCTGTCTTATTTCAGAAAGACAGTCTTCAAGCTCTGAGATTCTTTTCTCCACTTGCTCTATTCTGCTGTTGGTACTTCTGATTGCATTGTGAAGTTTTCATGTTGTGTTTTTTCAGCTTAATCAGGTCAGTTATGTTTCTCTCTAAACTGGCTATTCTGGTTATCGGCTCCTGTATAGTTTTATTTTAATTCTTAGCTTCTTTGCATTGGGTTACAACATGCTTTTTTAGTTATTACCCACCTTCTGATGTCTACTTCTGTCAATTCAGCCATCTCAGCCTGAGTCTCATTCTGTGCCCTTGCTGGAGAGGTGTTGTGGTCATTTGAAGGAGAAGAGGCACTCTAGCTTTCTGAGTTTTCAGCGTTTTCCTGTTGAATCTTTCTCATCTTTGTGGGGTTATCTACCTTTGATCTTTGAGGTTGCTGACCTTTGAATGGGGTTTTATGGGGTTGTTTTTGTTGATGTTGTTGCTTTCTGTTTGTTTTTCTTTTATCAGTGAGGCCACTCTTCCATAGTGCTGCTTCAGTTTTCTGGGGGTCTGCTCCAGACCCTAGCTGCCTCCATTTTTTCTGTACCTGGAGATATCACCAGTGAAGGCTGCAAAACAGCAAAGATGGCAGCCTACTCCTTTCTCTGGGTGCTCCATCCCAGGGAGGTACTGACCTGTTTCCAGAGTGCTCCTGTAGGAGGTGTCTGGAGACCCCTGTTGAGAGGAGACCCCTGTCTCACCCAGTCAGGAGGAATGAGATCAGAGACCCACTTAAATCAGCAGGCTGGCTGCTTTTTGGTAGAACTGGTTTGCTGCATTGTGGGGAACTCTTCCTCATCCAGACCACTTGGTCTCTCCAGAGCCACAGGCTGAAAAGGCTGAGTTGACTGAACCACAGAGACAGTGGCTGTCCCTCCCCACTGGGGGCTCCATCCCAGGGAGAGATCACAATTATAACCACAGCTGGAGTTGGTGAAAGTCCCTCAGGGAAGCCCTGCCCAGTAAGGAGGGATGGATCAGGGACCCACTTACAGCAGCAGTCTGGCAACGATCTAGCACAGCAGCTGTGCTGCGTTGTAGGGCACTCCTCCTCATCCAGACCACCTGTACTCCCCAGAGCCAGCAGGCTGGAATGGTTGAGTCCACTGAACCACCTGTTTTGTTTTTTAATTATGAATGGCTGTTGGATTTTGTCAGCTGCTTTGTCTGAGTCAATTTACATGACATTTGATTTTTTCTTCTTTAACTTGTTGATAGGGTGGATCACATTGGCTGATTTTTTTATGATTGATTTTTCAACATTGAAGCAAATTTGGTGAAGTAAAAAGAATTCGGTCATGGTGTATAATTATTTTATACTGTAGGGGAGTAAGATTTTCATCAACTCTCAAGGTTTCTGGCTGGGTCTAAAAATAAAACTGAAAAAGACAGATTAAAAGGAAAAAAAGCAGACGAAAATTTTAACATAAATGTTATGTGACATTGGAGCCTTCAGAAATGATGACCCAAAGAAAAAGGGAAACCTGTGTATCTTTATGCTTAAGTTTAATGAAGAGTAGACAGTTGTGGAGAAGTATGATTGGACAAAGGGTGTATGATCTAAAGGTAATTAACTGGGGTAGCTTCACAAGGCCTGTTTGTTCAGATTCTTCTGTGTTTCTGTGTTTTCAGAGACAAGGAAGTTCCTTTCCTCTGGCTATGAAGTTTGCACTGTCACATTACAGTCTTATGACCTGCTTCAGGGGAGAGTAAAAAAAATTCTTTCCAGGTTTTATGACCTTCTTTAGAAGAGAAAAGCAGAAGTAGGTAGGTGAGAGGGCCCTTCCTGCTTCTGTCACTTTCTCAAATTCCTTCAGCTTAAAATACTCAGTATGCTAAAGTTCCATATTTTGGGTTTGTGTGTCCTAAACCCTGTCAATACATTGCTGTATTTAATTTGCTTTTTTTTTTTTTAGTACTTTTGAATCAAAGTATATAATACTATTTTTCTGTAGGTTTTTTTTGTTTGTTTTTGTTTTTGTTTTTGTTTTTTAATCAGGGTAATACTTGCCTCAGAAAATGGGTTGTGATGTGTTCCCTCTTCTATTTTCTGAAAGAATATGTATAAGATTGCTGGTGATTCTTTAAATGTTTGGTAGAATTCTCCAGTGAAATCACGTGGGCCTGGATATTTTATTTTTTGGGTGTTTTTAATTACAAATTCAGTTTCTTTATGGTCATAGGACAATTCAGAATGTCTATTTTATCTTAGTTTGAGTTTTGGTAGTTTGTAGTTTTTGAGGGATTGGTCTATTTCTCCTGTCAAATTTATGGTACTAAAGTTATTTGTAGTAATCTCTTATTTACCTTTTAATAAACACAGGTTCTTTAGTGATATCCCCACTTCATTTCTGATGTTTGTGTCTTCTTTTTGTCAGTGTTGCTACAGGTTTGCTAGTTTTATTGATTTTCCCCATAAAGAATCAGTGCTGTGTTTCATTGATTTTCTCTACTGTTTCTGTTTTCAGTTCAATTGATTTCTGCTTGCACCTTTGCCATTTCCTTTCTTACGCTTGTTTGGATGTTTTTCACTCTTCTTTTTCTCATTTCTTGAGGTAGAAACTTAGACCTGTCTTCTTTTCTGATGTAATTATTTAGTGTTATAAATTTTCCTTTCTTCACTGGCAAAGCTGCATTCCATGTATTTTGGCATGTTGTGTCTTTTAAAAATATTTTAGTAGACTTTATGTTCACAGCAGTTTTAAGTTCACAGCAAAATTTAGCAGGAGGTACAGAGATTTTCCATATACTCCCTGCCCCAACACATGCATAGCCTTCCACATTATCAATATCCCCCACCACAGTAGTACATTTATTACAATTGGTGAGCCTACATTGACACAACTTTTGCAACCAAATCCATCATTTACATTAGAATTCACTCTTAGTTTTATATGAGTGTAATTAATGTTGTTGATTTTATATGTCATAGTACATGAAATAATTGTAGAAAATATAACAGACTTATAAAGTGCCTTTGCTTTTTTTTTTTGCTACCATGCTTTTACTTCTACAAAAAAAAAAAAAAAAATCCCTTGCAGTGTGAGAGTAACATTGAAAGTTAGGGGAAAAAGGGAGCAGAAGAGGTAACAACAAAATAGTACATTTAGTTTGAAGTACAAGCTCAGAGATAAATGAAAACTGACTTAAGAAAGTAATGCTTAGTAGAATATGAACAGAAGGGCTGGGGGCACCATTTTCAGGAGACAAGACCCAAGGTGAAGGAGCAGACTGGTTCTCAGACTTTAATGGGTATACAAATCACCTGAGTAGCCATCATGTCTGGGATGGGCCTCAACTATTTGCAGTTCTAAAACTTTTCCAGGTGATGCTGATGTTGCTAGTCATGGACCATCATTTAAGTATCAAGGAGTTAGTTGTCTAGGTTAACTTTCTCATTGTACAGTGAGATTTCCTTCATTATCAGCTATCCCTTCTGTCATTATACCAAACCTCAAGTGAAAGAATGTCTTCAAACAGTTTTGTAATAGGTGTCTAGGGCAAGTGAAGCATCTGGGGTCCAAAGTGAACAGAGCAGGCAATCAAAACCTCTAACAGAAGGGGGCTATAACACAACTCATTGCTCTAATTAGTTCCCAAATTATCTCTGCATGCTAGACTCACCAGGAAAACTTAAAATTCCAGAGTCCAGGTCACCTAAGACTAACTAAATCACAATCTTTGACAATGGGAAACGGGCATGAGCATTTTTTAAGCTTTTCAGATGATACTTAAGTGCAAAATTGGGAACCACTGTTCTGGTGCCAATACTGGCAATGAGACAGCCTAGTCAAGGACAGATGAAAGTTTTTATTAGTTCTGTACAATAAGCCAAGGGGGTAGAGCCAAGAATATGGGTCTAAGGAACCTCCTTTGGCTTAAAAGAAAGCATAAGTTCTCAGGCAGTTGTCAGAGAAATACTTACACAGCCCTCTCTTGGATATTCTGATCTGAGATTTCTGGAAGCATCAAGGCCTGACTTTGCCTTGTCAAATTTCTGGCCACTCTCTCAGACTATCTGTACTTTTAATTGTCCTTGTTTCTCATACCACTTGCCTAACATTGGACACAAATATTTGGAACTGTAACAAGCCATTTATTAATATTACTTGGATAGGAAGGCACTCTTTAAAAAATATCAGCACTAGTAAACACGAGGTAATTATTATATTCTCCTCACTTGCTTAAATGAAACAAACTTTTTTTTTAAAAACCCACCTTTGTTGTCTACAGCATTGGCTCTCAAACTTGGCTGTAAATTGGGATAAACTGGGGAGCCATAAAAAGTATTGATCCATTGGTACCACCCCCCCAAAGATTTTGATTTAATTGATATAAGATGCAGAATGGGCTTTGGGTTTTTGAAAAGATCCCAAGCTGATTCTAGTATTCAGCAAAGATGGAAAACAACTGGGTAGAGCAATAGTGTTTGTCTGTCTTGTGTTCCCCAGACTGAGAGCATCAACATCCCCTGAGAACTTGTTAGAAATGCAAAATCTGGAGCCTCATCCCAAGTCTACTGCATCAAGAATCTGGAGAAGTGGGTAGCAGTCTACTGTCTAACGAGCCCACCAGGTGATTCTAATGCATGCTCCAGTTTGAGAATCACTGGTTTAGAATTGAGTGGGTAAATATGTGATATGGTTAGGCTTTGTGTCCCCATCCAGTCCTTGAGTTGTAATCCCCAGGTGTTGAGGGCAAGACCTAGTGGGAGGTGATTAGATCATTGGGGTGGTTTTCCCCATGCTGTTCTCATGATAGTGAGTGAGTTCTCATGAAATCTGATGGTTTTATAAGGGACTCTTCCCCCTTCACTTTACACACATGCATGCACTCTTCTCTCGCCTGCCACCATATGAAGAAGGTCCTTGCTTCCTCTTCCACCATGATTGTGAGTTTCCTGAGGCCCTCCGCCCTGTGGAACTGTGAGTCAATTAAATCTCTTCCCTTTATAAATTACCCAGTCGCAAGTATTTCTTCATAGCCATGGAGAATGGGCCAATACAATACACAACTAAAAGTAGGCCTGTTAGCTTTCCTCAGCAATTTCAGTTTCTTAGAGATGGTAACTATTTGAGTGTACTTAGCTGTTGATGTTTATATGCCATAGTACATGAAATAAGTGTAGGAAATAAACATATAAAATGACTTCACTGCTTTTTGCTACCATGCTTTCACTTTTACAAAAAAAAAAATCTGCAGTGGGAAAGAAAATAACATTAAAAATTAGAGAAGGGAAGAAGGAAGCAGCAGAGGTAAAGACTAAATAGAACATTTAGTTTGAAGCACAAGCTCAGAGATAAATGAAAAGCGATTTGAGAAAGTAGTGCTTAGTAGAAGATGGACGGAAGGGCTAAGGACAACCATAATGATTACATATGAATGAGTTGGCATATTTGTCCCCAGGACTGGTCAGTTTTTACTAATCAGTGAGTCTTAGCCATTTCATCTATGTCACCTTTTGGGGCCAGACCCTGGCCTGAATGAAGTTAAGAAATTGTGGAACTTATTTCCCAATCATCTGCTTCCCAACTCATGACTTTTAGCAAATCTTTCAATTTGTTTGCAGTTTCCCTACATTTACATATGTAACGGAAATGAGTCTGTTCTATCCCTATAGTCTGCTCAGGGAAGTATCTCTCCTTAGTTCCCAGTGCTGCCCATCCTCCCCAGAGCTCTAGCCACAGTGGAACATATTGCTCTGTCAGAAAGCGGGGTTCTTTGGCTCCAAGTGCTGCTGGACCCAGAGAGAACCAGAATTTGGGGTAACAGAAACTTCGATTCTTCAGTGGTGGGGAGACTAGTCAAAGGAAGGACATGAGTAGAGGCATCTTTATCTTTTGAGGAATGCTGTTCTTCCCCCACCCCAATATAATGCTTTTTATCCTTAAAACTGTACCTCTGAGGATTAAAACATGTTTGGTGGCATTTACATGAAATACTTTTCACTGATGTAATTTTTCTGAGTCATAGGTAGGGAACAACTCTGTAACTATTAACATCTGGCTTGTTGTGGGCCTCTTCTAAGAGAGTTTGTACAAATCAGGCAATAGAAACTTCTATCCAGAATAGAATTTAGAGACCTCATTTTATGGACCAGAAAGTTGAGGCTTAAGGTCACCAGTTAGTTGAAGGCCAAGTTTTAACCATGCCCTGTTCCAGACGCATCTAAGCCAAATAATGACATTTCTTTAAAGTTTAATTTTCTTTCAGTTTGTTCTTTACTTTTGAGCTAGTATATACTTTTTTATGATGTTCAAAACTATGACAGGCATTTGGACAGCACATTTTCCCTTCCTGATGTTGGTGGATATGCCTATCAACTAATAGCAATGGGTGAGCCTCTGAAGGGGATTGCTGCAAGCCCTTCTATGACAGTGTGATGAAAAGTGTTTGTTACAACTGTAGGCATGCTATGTTAGCTTATGTTAGCTGTTTGAACTAAGTCTGTAGAGCCTCGAATTCCAGGATGGTAGCAGCAGACCTCACATCAATTATTTTCCCATTTGAGTGGGGATATGTTCTCTGACTCTTGGCACAGAGTAGTCTTCAGGATTGTAATCACAAAATCCTTTCCCCCTATCCTAGAGAAACACTTTTTGGAGCTCCTTTTATCATCAGTGGGAGGGGGTGTGTTGAAAGTCTTGTCTGTACGTGTTTTCTGTGCTAATCTGAGAGCTGGACTCAACCCCGGGACTTGGGTCACTTATGCACAGAGATCTCATTGTGAGGGGGGAGGAAAATGGCAGCTCCTCAGCTGCACTTTGAAATTTTGCATTAAAAAAAACCCAGCAAGTATTCACAAGCCTCTTATTTAGTGAATGAATCCCTTTGTATTTACATCCTTCACAATTCAGGGAACAAATAGGGTTTAGTTGCTAGAAAGTGAAAACTTTAAATTCATCAGCATGGGGGAAATAGTAGGAAATTTAAATGAACAGTGGAAATTGCTCCATCTTAATTCCTTGGTACCTGTTCCTAAGGGCATGGCAAGCAATCCTTTATTTTTTGGTGTCTCCACCTCCAGTTTAGGGCATTATCCAAAAAGGAGTAACAAAATGCTGAGCAGCATAAATCTGTATTCGGCTGGTGTTGTGCTCACCTGAAATTCATAAACAAAAGAGCAGAACAATTACTGAGGTTTGCTAATTGACAATTGCCAATAAATGGCCTACTTTCTGCCACGTACCTTCATCTTGCCCCTGCTCCACCCCTTTTATCTAACATTGGTGTTCACTTCTCAAGAATGAGCAGACCAGTGAGGAAGCATTTTAAAGATCCAAGTCCATCAGAATAGATCTGAAAGAAAATTTTGAATTGACATTATTTCAAAATGGAAATGGGATAAATTCATTCTTGGGTTCTCCCACTCATAAGGGTGGCTTCAAGAAACTCTTCAATATTAATTAGTAGGCTGTGGACCCAGTTCTATGCAATTATGATGAGCCAGTTTTGGGAGCATGAAAGAGCTAACTTATCATATTTTTGAATTACCCATCTAGAAGCCTGAATATTTTTATATTTCCATATTTCTTGAGTAGCACTTAATTTAATCTTAGCCCCATTGATTTCAATAAACCATTGTTGCGTCTCATAAGCAGCACAGCTTCTTCCTCTAACTCATCTCCCCGTGAAATTGGTTTAATGAAGCAGAAAGGTATGAAGCATTAGCAACAGTGGAATCCATGTGGTAGCACTTCATTTTTCAGAGGCACTCACATTTCCACCCTAATTTATAAAATCAGCACACAAATGATTTTTATCACGGCCATTACATCAGTATAAATTACTGCCTTTTCTATAACACGGCAGTTAGTCAAACCGTTGAAATGATATCTATTAGTCAAGGAACGGGGGTGGGGGAGAGGTTGGAAAGAGTTAGTGAAAATGAGGGCTGATGGTTGTCTTACAGAACTACTAACATTAATTTACCATAATGAACACCGATGGCGTATTTTGTACAGATGAAAATTAAATTCACAAAGTGAAGCAAATAGGTCAATTTGTTCAGGACAAAGAAGGGGACCTTCAATAAACAAACGGTGCTATATGGAGACAGGCAGCAATGCAATTAGTCAGGCGCTCCTCCTGTCCGGTGGGCAGACTGCAGCCGCCCTGGGCAGGAGCCATTGTTGTTCTCTCCCTCGTGGGTGTCTTCATTTATCTCATTGTAGGAACTGTCATCCTGGTTTTGTACCCCTCAGCTTCATGGTGTCAAATACATCCTGCCAGAGCCTCCTTGGAGAGTGCTACCCACTGGCATCCCTTCTTTTCACTATTGCCACCTAGGTTGCTTGCCAGAACCTAGTTGCCCCCCCTTTTCAAGTTAGGCAAACCTCAGCCATCTGACCTCATTAATATGGGCCATGTGATTATTTGAGTGGGATTGAGTTGACGAGCTCCTTTGCTCACTGTGAACAACAGTTTACTAAGAAATTGATTAGCATGACAGTTTCTTTTGGAGAGAGGGTATGCATGGATGGATACAGGAAGAGTTTAACCTGCAGAGAATAGATTATCCACATGCTTCAGAAGTGACATTTAAACATAAACAATGTGCGGACAAATTGGAAGTCATTCTTGTCTATTGAGTGACATGGTCAGGCAATCCAATAGAGGATGGTATTTTCAAAGAGGAAGATCTTCAGCAGTTGTGATATAGATTTCAATGAAGTTTGGTATTCTGGTCAACATCACAGATATTTGTTTGTATGAAATGAGGTCAGTAGTTCACAGACTTACTAATCTTAGTCTTTGACAAACCAAAATGAGTGATATCTGGTATCAAGAGTCCTATAATAGAATCTAAAAACTTTTTGCTTTGGTTTTAAGTTAATCATTGTTTGAGTTTATATGTTTTCATTGCCTGTCCTCATCTAATTAGGAAGATGAAGGGTCTGTTCTTTAAATGATGACTTTAGAGATGTAATTCTTTCCTTAATTCCTTAAGTACTTTCTTAGTCCTAACCATGGGGAAAATATTACATTCTGCCAGTGATTTTAGACCAGGGCTAGAAAACTTTTTCTGTAAAAAAGGGCCAGTAATAAATATTTTTGGCTCTGTAGGCCATACAGTGTCTGACTTAACCCACCTATTGTTACACAAAAGCAGCCACAGACAATGCATAAAAATCGTGTGGCTCTGTTCCAATAAAACTATATTTACAAAAATTGGTGGTAGCCCTATTTGGCCTATAGGCTATAGTTTGCTGACCCTGGTTTTGGAGCATAAGCAACTTTTATGGTATTAGGAAAATAAACACAAACCAAGGATAAAACCTCAAAGCATGGTCATGAAGCTTCATCAAGCTACACTTGCAGAGAGGTTCCCTTTGCTTAGTTACCCCTCCCCTTTCTTAGGAAGCACAGTTTCCAATTCACAGCTAAACTTCAGTTATGTAAAACCTTTGGAGCTGCATGTATGCACCTAGCTTTCTTCTTCTAGTCTTCATACTTTATTATACTATCATCTTTTTTTAATCTTGAGTTTTTAATTATAACTTTTTTATTTTCTTTGTAGATGTGGGAGTCTCACTATGTTGCCCAAGCTGATCTTGAACTCCTGGGCTTAAGCGATCCTCCTGCCTCAGCCTTCCAAAGTGCTGGGATTACAGGTGTGAACCACTGAGACTGGCTGAGCTTTTAATTTTTGATTTATGGTCTTCTACAGTATTGTCTTTTGCTCTTGGACTTTATGGAGGGTGTCCCCTTTCTGATTGGTTCTTCCGGCCTGACTCTTGAGTTCAAATAAAACCCATCTCTTGGCAGTTCTTTTTCCCATACCTCAGATTTCCCTTGCCCCCAAATAAGGTATTGGTTCAGCTCAGTTCTTTCCTAGGAGTCAACCCTGTTCAACCCCTCAGATGTTCTTTCTTCCATCTCTTGCTTTTTTTAACTTAGCATCCTTCTCAGCCCTGAAGAGTTATATACAGGTGAGTCTAGTATCGCAAAATGTGCTATATAGGGCTCCATGCTCCAAAGAGCCCTAGCGAGTGATACATGAGTGACACATGTACATGCATGTTCTCTCTCTCTTGCTTTCTTTCCACAATGCACATGCATATATACACACACATACACATTTTTAAAAATATTTACTATCTGCTAAGCATTCTGTTAAGTATTTTACATACATTAGCTCACTTAGTTACTATAAACAGTCTGTTAAGGCATGTTTTATATTATTAATATTATTTTTTTATCAACATCATCATTATTTTCATCATCTCTATTTTACAGATGAGAAAATGGAGACCCAGAGCAATTTAACCTTCCCAAGGTCACACAGTGAGAAAGTAGCACAGCCCAGATTTACATTCAGGTTGACCTGAACCAGAGCTTCTGCTCTCATTATCATGACAGCAGAATGAGAGTGGTCAGTGCTCTGCTGCTATAGTTTCCCCAGAGATGCTCATAAGAGAAATGCAAATCAAAACCATAATGAGATACTAGTTTATATACACTGGGATTATTATAATTTTAAAAAGCAGATAAGTGTTGGCTAGGATGTGGAGAAATTGGAACCCTTATATATTGCTGATGGAAATGTAAAATATTACAAACACTGTGGGAAATCTTACCTCAGAAGATTAAACATACCATATAATCCAGCAATTCCATTTCTAGATATATACCCAAAAGAAATGAAGGCATATGCTTATATAAAAATTTGTATTCAAATATTTATAGCAGAATTATTCATAATAGCTAGAGAGAATAAATAACCCAAATGTCCATTAACTAATGAGTGGATAAATAACATGTATTATATCCACATAATGGAGTATTGTTTGGCAGTTAATGAATCTTGAAAACATTATGCTAAGTAAAAGAGGCTAGTCATAGGCCAAGTATGGTGGCTTACAGCTGTAATCTCAGTACTTTGGGAGGCTGAGGCAGGAGAATCTGAGTAACAGGGACTTGACTGCTAGGTGTTTGGGCCCACTTCCTGTCTTCCTGTGTTATCTCTATGTTGTTGTCACTCTATCTTCTGATGCTATTAATAAGTCTACAGGCCTTAGAGAAGCCTCTCTTAATTATTGATCCAGGCCTCTAGTGTCATTTAGACAGCATGGACTACAGTCATACAAACTTGGTTCAATATCTGGCTCTGACCCTTACTAGCTATGTAATACTAGAAAGGTTACTTAACCTCTCTGAGACTCAGTTTCTTCATTTATAAAAGAAAGGACAATAATAGAAACTACCTCACATGGTTGTTATGAGGAAAGAAATAAATGATGGACATAAAGCCCTTGTCCACTGTCTGGCACAAAGTATTTCCTATATACATCTTGGCTATCTTGGATGCTGTCAGTATTCCATTTTCCCACCTGCTTCAATCACCACTGCTTCCCATCTACCTCACACAATTTTCTTCAATCCCGTGCCATCAACTATGATGAATTTATCATCTATTTTGTCTTCTGAGGGACATCCTGAACATTTTACTCTGGTGACCCATATAGCCATCCACTTCAGCTATCATTCACTCAATATTATCATATATTAAATAACATTTTTATTCAGATAGAAGCAAACATAATAAAATTTATCAATTTAAAGTGTACAATTTTATTGTTTTTAGTATATTTACAAACTTGTTGTATTAGTCTGCTCAGGCTACCATAATAAAATACCATAGACCAGGTGGCTTAAACCATAGAAACTCATCTCACAGTTTTGGAGGCTAAGTCTAAGATCAAGGTGCCAGATCATTTGGCTCCTGGTCAGGGCTCTGTTCCTGGCTTGTAGACAGCTGCCTTCTTGTGTCCTCACACTGGATCCGCTGGTACCTTGATCTTAGACTTTCCAGATTCCAGAACTGTGAGAGACAAATGTTTATTGTTTAAGCTACCCAGTCTATGGTGACTAATCTTACAGCAGCCTGAATTGACTATGACACTAGTCATTAGGAAAATGCAAATTAAAACCACAGTGCAACATTATTGCATACCTGTCAGAAAGACTAAAATGAAAAATAATGACAATACCAAATGCTAATGAGGATGAAGAGAACCTATCTGTCTCATACATTGATGGTAGGAATCTGAAATGGTATAGATTCTCCTTAAACTTGTTTTGCCAAGCCCATCATGACTGGCTTTGCCCCCCATACTTGCCCAAGATGGAGCACATAGACCAGGGTCCTGTGGATTGCCATACCTATTCCACCACCTTGGGCACCTCAGCACTATTCCTGGGGGCCTGAAGTTGGACCTAAATTCCTGGACACCACAACTTCATTTGGCGCTTACCTACAAGCACCACCTATGGGCCTGGAGACTGGCCTGCCCAGACAATCACAACCATCTCCAAGATCAGTGCACACTCCTTGGGATTCAGAGAATCATTCCACCACTACTTTTGCCATCGCCCATGCCACATTGGCTGCCTATGGTCTCAATAACCCACCCATGCACCAGACACAGTGTTTTCACTACTGGCATCCAAGCAAATCACCTGGAGGCTCAAGAATTGTCATGCCTATAACTGCCAACACAGGTGCCAGTGTATACCACCCTGGGGCATATAAATAAATATAAAAATGCCCAGCTCACTGCCTCCACCACTGAGTCCTGGAGATGGGTCCATCTGGCATCCCAGTGCCATCACAACCTCACCATAGCCTACACTAATAACTTTACCCTAACCTACCAAGTAAATCACAGATGCCATTAATGCTCTTTACAGGCAAAGAAATCGTACAGAGACTACACAACTACATGAACTGAGAATCAAAGACAAGGTACCCTACCCAACCAACACCATAGATATATCTTCAGGAAAAGGTTATTCCTTATGAAGATAAATTCAAAATAGGAAGAAGCAATTGTTATACCAGATGTGCAGATATCAAGGTAAGGACACAAGAAACATGAAAAAGCAAGGAAATATGCCACCTCCAAAAGAACACAACAATTCTCCAGCAGATCATACTCAAAAACAAATTGTTGAAATCCCAGATAAATAATTCAAAATGTTAATTTTAAAGAAGTTCAATGAAATACAAAAGAATAATGAAAAAACAGTACAAAGAAATCAGAGAAACAATTAAGGATATGAATGAGAAATTTACCAAAGTGACAGATATTTTTTAAAAGAACCAAATAGAAATTCTGAAACTGAAGAATTCATTGAGGAAAATACAAAGTACATTTGGAAGCTTCAAAAAAGACTAGAACAGGCAGAAGAAAGAATTTCTGCAGGTGAAGAAAGGTCTTTTGAAATAACGTAGTTAGATAAACTTTTTAAAAAAAGAATAAAAAATAATGAACAAAGCCTCCCTAACATTTGGGACAATATGAGGCAACTGAATATTCAAATTATCCGTATTCTCAAGGGTGAAGAGACAAAGAAAGGATTAGGAAACCTATTTAATGAAATATTAGACTAAAACTTCCCAGGGGTAGCAAGAGATTTAGACATTCAGATACAGAAGGCTCAGCAATCCCTAAGCAGATACACTGCAAAAAGTTCTCCATGGCACATTATATTTGGAATGCCTAAAATCAAAGAAAAAAACTGTAAGAGAAAAGCATCTAGTCTCTGTAAGGGAAATCCCATCAAATGTTACAGGGCAGATGAGAATGGGATGCTATCTTCAAAGTGAGGAAAGAAAAAAACTGTCACCCTGAATACTATATTGAGAAAAATTATCCTTTATAAATAAAGGCAAAATAAAATCTTTCCCAGACAAGCAAATACTGAGGGAATTTGTTACCTCTAGACTAGTCCTACAAGAAATGCTCAAAGGAGTCCTAAACCTGGAAGTGAAAGGATAACATTTACCATCATTAAAACACAAGAAAGTATAAAACTCACTGGTAAAGAAATCACACAAAGGAGAAAGACGGAGTCAAAAGGTATAGAAAATATACCCTATAGAAACCCAACAATGATTATTAATAGAACAAGAAGAAAACACAGAGAATATGTAAAACAAACAGAAAACAATTAACATTATGATGGAAACAAAACCTCACATGTCAATAATAACCTTGAATGTATATGGATTAAGTTCTCCAAATAAAAGACATAGAATGGCTGAATGGATTAAAAATATGATACAACTATATGCTGCTTACAAGAAACTTACAAGACACATATTAACTAAAAGTAAAGGTTGGAGAAAGATATTCCATGCAAGTAAAAACCGAAAGCAAGCAGGAATAGCTATACTTATACCAGATAAAACAGACTTTATGTCAAGAACAATTTAAAAAAAAAAAAGAACATCATTATATAAAGGGATCAATTTGGCAAGATAATATAATTCTAAGTGTTTATGCACCCAACACTGGAGCACCCCAATTCATAAAGCAAATATTACTAGATCTAAATAGAGAAATAACCTGCAATACAATAATAGTGGGGGATTTCAACACACCACTCTCAGCATTAGACAGATTATCTAGACAGAAAATCAACAAAGAAACACTGGATTTAAAATGAGCTTTAGATGAAATGAAACTAACAGACATTTACAGAATATTCTATCCAACAACTGCAGAATATATATTCTCTTCATCAGCATATGAAGCATTCTCCAGGGTAGACAATAAGTATTCCACAAAACAAGTCTCTACAAATTGTAAAAGTCAAAAACTTTTCAAGTATCTTCTCAGACTACAGTGGAATAAAACTAGAAATCAATACCAAGAAGAATTTTGTAAACTATACAAATACATAGAAATTAAACAACATGCTCCTGAATGACCTTTTGGTCAATGAATAAATTAAGATGGAAATTTAAAAAAAAGGTTTCTTGAAGCCAATGATAATTGAAACAACATACAAAAAAACTATAGGGTACAGCAAAAGCAGTGCTAAGAGGAAAGTTTATAGCAATAAATGCCTACATCAAAAAAGTAGAAATATTACAAATTAATAATCTAATGATTTGCATCAAGGAACTAGAAAAGCAATAACAAACCAAACACCAAAATAGAAAAAACTCCCCAAATCAGAGTAGAACTAAATGAAATAGAGACTAAAAAAGTGTCTCATAAATTTGTAAAAATAAAAAACGTAATTTTGCAACTTCTTGCAAAACGAAACCATATGATCCACAGCCTCACTCTTGAGGATTTATCCCAGACAAATGAAAAATTGACAAAAATGCCTCTACACAAAAGTTTATTGCAGCTGTATTTATAGTAGCAAAAAGTGGGGAAATACCCAGATACCCTTCAATGGGTGAATAAACAGTCTTTAGTATATTCATACCATGAAATACTACTCAGCAATAAAAAACAATAAACTGAGAAAAGAATATATGACTAAGTCCTGAAAAGCAATTGCAACAAAAAAAAAAAGGACAAAAGTGGGACCTAACTAAACCAAAGAGCTTCTACACAGCAAAAGAAACTATCAACAGAGTATACAGAAATGCACAAAATGGGAGAAAATATTTGCAAACTATGTATCCAACAAAAGTCTAATATCCAGGATTGATCATGAAATTAAACAATTCAACAAGCAAAATAATAATAATAACTATATTAAAAAATGGGCAAAAGGCATGAACAGAAACTCATCCAAAGGAGACGTACAAGTGGCCAAAAAACATGAAAAAATAGTCAACATCGCTGATCATCAGAGAAATACAAATCAAAACTATAATGAGATATCATCTTATCCCAATCAGAATGGCTATTATTAAAAAGTCAAAAACTGGCATATGCTGGTGAGGCTGTAGAGCAAAGGGAATACTTTCAGGGGAATGTAAATTAGTTCAGCCATTGTGGAAAACAGTTTGGAGACTTCTCAAAGAACTTAAAACAGAACTACCGTTTGACCCAGCAATCCCATTGCTGGGTATTTATCCAAAAGAAAATAAATTGTTCTACCAAAAAGACACATTTACTCATATGTTCATCACAGCACTATTCACAATAGAAAAGACATGGAATCAACCTAGGTGCCCATCAACAATGAATTGGATAAAGAAAATAAGGTATATATACAACATGGAATACTGCACAGCCATTAAAAAGAATGAAATCATGTTCTTTGCAGGAACATGGAGGCAGTCGGAACAGAAAAATAAGTACTGCATATTCTCACAAGTGAGAGCTAAACACTGGTTATTTATGGACTTAAAGGTGGCGATAAGAGGCACTGGGGACTACTAGAAGGGGGAGGGAGGGAAAGGGGTAAGAGTTGAGAAACTAAGTATTGGGTTCTATGCTCTTGGACTGGTAGACTTACTATTGTTAAAATAGCAAAGCTACCCAAGGAAATCAGATTCATTGCAATCTCTACAAAACTCCTTTTATAATCTTTTTTTGCAGAAATGGAAAAGCAGATTCTAAAACTCATGCAGAAAGTCAAAGGACTTCAAGTAGCCAAGACAATATTGAAAAAGAATAATAATGTTGAATGATTCACATTTCCCAACTTGAAAAGTTACTGCAAAGCTACAGAAATCAAAAGAGTATGCTACTGGCAAATGGATAGACACATAGATCAATGAAATAGCACTGAAAGTCCAGAAATAATCATGTACATATATATCTCCAGTTAATTTTCAACAAGAGTTTTAAGACCATTCAATTAGGAAAGAATGATCTTTTCAATAAATGGTACCTGGACAACTGGATATTCACAGGCAAAAGAGTGAAGTTGGATCCCACTATGTACAAAAATTAAAATGGGTGAAAGACATATATGTAAGAACTAAAAATATAAAACTCTTAGAAGAAAATATAGAGGTAAATCTTCATGACCTTGGATTTGGCAATGGGTTCTTAGATATGTCACCAAAGCATAAGCAACAAAATTAAAAAATAGATAAGCTAGAATTCATCAAAATTCACAACTTTTGCAATTCAAAAGTTACTATCAAGATAGTCCAAAAACCTACAGAATGGAAGAAAATATTTGTGAATCATATATCTATTAAGGGTTTAGTAAGCCATAATTGATAATGACCTCTTACAAATTAGCAATGAAAAGCAAGGACAGGGAAGCAGAGCAAGATGGCAGAATAGAAGGCTCCATGGATCATCCACCCTGCAAGGACACCAGCTTAATACTTACATACACAGAAAAAAAACACCTTCATAAGAACCAAAAATTAGGGGAACCCTTATAGTACCTGATGTTAACTTTGTATCACTGAAAGAGGCACTAAAGAGATAGGAAAAACAGTCATGAATCACCAACAATACCCCCTACCCCAACAGTGGCAGCCTGGTATGGAGCACATCTCTGGGTACTGGGGGAAAGAGAGCACAGCAATCGTGAGGCATTGAACTCAGTGCTGTCTTGTTAGAGCAGAAAGGAAAATCTGACCAAACTCAGATGACATCTACCCATGGAGGGAGCATTTAAACCGGCCCTAGCCAGAGGGGAATCTCCATTCCCAGTGCCCCAGTAGTAGGAACTTGAGTTTTCCACAAACCTTGCCATTGAGGGCCAAAGGGTTCTGGGTCTCTAAGTAAACTTGAAAAGCAGTACAGGCCACAAGGACTGCAACTCCTAGATGAGTCCTGGTGCTAAACTAGACCCAGAGACAGTGGACTGGGGGTGTGGGGCACATAACCTACTGAGACACCAGCTGGGGTGGCTATGAGAGTGCTATCATCGCCTCCCCTAACCCCAGGCTGCATAGCTTGTGGCTCCAAAACAGACCCCTTCCTTCTGCATGATGAGGGGAGTTAAAAGAGAGGGGAGGACTTTATCTTGCATTTTAGATACTAGCTCAGCCACAGCATGGTAGGGCAGCAGTCAGAGTCATGAGGCCCCCGTTCCAGGCCCTACCTCTGGGATGACATTTCTAGACACACTGTGGGCCACAAGGGAACCCACTGCCTTGAAGGGAAGAACCCAGTCCTGGCAGCATTTATCACCTGCTATTTGAAGGGCCATTGGTCCCTGAATAACCAACAGCAATACCCAGGTACTGTGTCGAGGGCCTTGGGTAAGCATCTGAGACTTGCTGGCTTTAGATACCACATGGCTACAGGAAGATAAAACATGTAGTGGGCTCTTGGAGTCCCTGATTCCAAGCCTTGACTCTTGCACAGCATTTCTGGACCTGCCCTGGGCCAGAAGGGAGCCCACTGTCCTGAAGGGTGAGTCCTAGGCCAGGCAGCATTTACCAGAAGCTGACTTAGGAGCCCTTTGGCCTTAAGGGAGTATCAATGGTAGTCTGGCAGTACTCCATGTGGCCTGTGGTGGCTATGGGGTGAGGCTCCTCTGCCTTTGGAAAGGAGAAGGTAGAGTGGGAAGGACTGTGTCTTATGGTTTGAGTGCCAGCTCAGCTGCAGTACAACAGAACACCAGGTAGACTTCTAAGGTTTTTGACTTTAGTCCATGAGTCCCAGATAGCACCTCTGGACCCACCCAGGGGCCTGGGGAAGCTCGCCACCCTGAAGGGAAAGACATAGAACTGGCTGGCTCTGCCATCTGCTGATTGCCTAGCCCGAGGGCCTTGAGTGAGCATAAGCCATATCCAGGGAGTGGTTACAGCAGGCCTTGGGTAAGACCCAGTACTGTGCTGACTTCAGGTCTGACCCAGTGCAGTCCTAGAAGTGGTGGCCACAGTGGTGGCATGTCCACTCCACCTCCAACTTTAAGTGGCTCAGAATAGAGAGAGAGACTCCATTTCTTTGAGACAAAGAAAGATAAGAGGACAGGAGTCTCTGGCTATTGATCCAGAGAATTCTCCAAAATCTTGTCCAGGACCATAAAGATACAGCTTAGAGCACCACATCCAAGTCCTTTCAAATATCTAGAAAGCCTGCCCAAGAAGGACAGATACAAACAATCCCAAGCAGTGAAGACTACAATGAATGCCTAATTCTTCAATGCCCAGACACCAAAGAACATCTATTAGTATAAGTACCATCCATGAAAACATGACCTCAAACAAATAAACTAAATAAGTCACCAGGGACCAATCCTGGAGAAACTGAGATATGTAACATTTCAGACAGAGAATTCAAAATAGCGGTGTTGAGGAAACTCAAAGAAATTCAAAATAACACAGAGAAGGAATTCAGAATTCTATAAGATAAATCTAATAAAGAAATTCAAATAATTAGAAAAAATCAAGTTGAAATTTTGGAGCTGAAAAATGCAACTGGCATACTGAGAAATGCATCAGACTGTTTCATTAGCAGAACTCATCAAGCAGAAGAAAGAATTAGTAAGCTTGAAGATGGGCTACTTGAAAATACACAGTGAAGAGGAAAGAAAAAAGAATAAAAACAGTGAAGCATGCCTAGAGAACCTAGAAAATAATATCAAAAGGGCAAATCTAGGTGTTATTGGCCTTAATGAGGTGGAGAAAGTGATAGGGGTAGAAAACATATTCAAAGAAATAATAACAGAGAACTTCCTAAACCTAGAGAAACATCAACATCCAGGTACAAGAAGGTTATAGAATATTAAGCAGCTTTAACCCAAAGAAGACTACTTCTAGGCATGTAATAAACTAACTCCCAAAGATCAAGGATGAAGAAAGGATCCTAAAAGTAGAAAGAGAAAAGAAACAAGTAACATACAATGGAGTGCCAATACATCTGAAAGCAGACTTCTCAGTGGAAGCCTTACATGCCAGGAGAGAGTGGCACGACATATTTAAAGTGCTGAAGGAAAAAACATTACCCTAGAATAGTATATCTGGTGAAAATATCATTCCAAGATTAAGGAGAAATAAAGACTTTCCCAGACAAACAAAAGCTGAGGAATTTCATCCATACCAGACCTGTCCTACAAGAAATACTAAAGGGAGCACTTCAATCAGAAAGAAAAGGCTATTAATGAGCAATAATCACCTGAAGATATAAAACTTACTGGTAATAGTATGTACACAGAAAAACACAGACTATTACAACACTGTAACTGTGGTGTGTAAACTACTCTTATCCTAAGTAGAAAGACTAAATCATGTGTATTAGTCTGATTTCCCGCTGCTGATAGAGACATACCCGAGACTGGGCAATTTACAAAAGAAAGAGGTTTATCGGACTTACAGTTCCACATGGCTGGTGAGGCCTCACAATCATGGTGGAAGGCAAGGAGAATCAAGTCACATCTTACGTGGATGGCAGAAGGCAAAGAGAGAGCTTGTACAGGGAAACTCCCCCTTATGAAACCATCAGATTTCCTGAGACTTATTCACTATCACGAGAACACCATGGAAAAGACCTGCCCTCATGATTCAACCACTTCCCACCAGGTCCCTCCCACAACACATGGGAATTTAAGATGAGATTTGGGTGGGGACACAGCCAAACCATATCACCATGAATCAATCAAAAACAATAACTGCAACAACTATTCAAGACATAGTACAATGAAATATTCTCCATGATGTGCTTATTTCACATTGCATGCCTGTATCAAAACATCTCATGTGTCCCATAAATATATACACCTACTACGTATCCACAAACATTAAAAGTTAAAAATATTTAAAAAACAACAAAAAGCCAAACAACCCAATTAAAATGTGGGCAAAGAATTCAAATAGAATCCAGCACTCCAAAGAATATATATAAATGGCAAACAAGCTGGTGGTGGGATTGCAAAATGATACAGCTGCTTTGAAAAACACTATAACATTTGTCCCAAAAAGTGAAACACAGAATTACCATATGACCCAGAATGCCAAACTACATACCCAGGAGGATAGAAAGCAGGTATTTAAACAAAAACATGCACATGAATGTTCATAGCAGCACTATTCATATTAGCCTCAGGGTAGGAAAAACCCCAAATGTTTATCCAGTGATGAATAGATAAACAAAATGTGGAATATCCATATAAAAATGTTATTCAGCCATGAAAAAGAATGATATACTGATACATATTACAACATGAATGAACCTCATAGGCATTATGCTAAGTGAAAGAAAACAGAAAAGGTCATTGTATTATACAATTCTGTTTATATGAAGTATATATAATAGGCAAATCCATAGAGACAAAAAGCAGATTCATGGTTTCCAGGGGCTGGGAGAAGGAGAGGGGATGGGTAGCTACTGATTAATGTGTATAGGGTTTCCTCTTGGGCTGATGAAAATGTTTTTGAATTAGATAAAGGTGATGGTTGCACAAAATTGGTAATGTGCCAAACACTTTTGAACTGTACATTTAAAATACTTAATTTCATATTATATGAATTTTACATCAATTTAATAAGTGATCATTCTAGCTGCCACAAAAAGAATGGATTTGAAAATAGCATGAATGG
The DNA here is from genome assembly GCF_006542625.1 of Nomascus leucogenys. Classification (NCBI taxonomy): domain Eukaryota; kingdom Metazoa; phylum Chordata; class Mammalia; order Primates; family Hylobatidae; genus Nomascus; species Nomascus leucogenys. The sequence continues at coordinate 125,847,808 of NC_044406.1, forward strand.
AAATAAGACTAGTTAGAAGGTCATCACAGTGGTCCAGATGAGAGATAATGGTGGCCTGAATTAAGGTGCTGGCAGTAGGGTTGGAGACAGGGAAATAAAATTGCTGTTTAGGAGCCATTATGTATAGGATTTGGTGGCCAATAAGATGAGGTATGGGTCATAGGCCTTGAGGATGTCTCCTGGGTTTTGAGACTGGGCATCTGGGTGAACAGCATCACCACTGGGATGAAAACCCATTTTACAGATGCAAAACTGGAGAGGCCATTGGCTTGTCCACTGTCACAAATCAGCCAGTAAGAGAAGTCTCCTGAGCCACCACTCTCCTGAGCTCTCCTGATTCTGGTTCAGGAGGCATTGCATATAATATAGCAAATATGAGTAGTGATTTTTTTAAAAATTACATGAATATTTTCAAACAGTTGTATGATTGGTATCTTATTTACATTTATTTTAATACCTGTGTTTGGAATTGTAATATTGTAGCCATGATCATATTCTGATGAAACCACATCTCCCCTCCCTGAGACCTCTGCCCCCTAGTGTCTGCCACTTCCCTTTATAATGCTTTTATATAGTACTGACAACCCTGAAAGACTCCTGTTATTGATTCCCCCAACACAACTGGGTGAACATTCCATAGCCACTAGTTCTTTCTCTGAAGCAACCCAGTTTTAAGGGACTGAATTTCCATAACCTTGAGCCTTCTGATACTGGAATAAGGATGATCCACTCAGAGCACCCTCAGATATAGGGATGAGTAGAAGAGGGGGCCAGGTAGAAGGAAGGAGACAAAGCAAGTGACCTATCATGGGGGACAGCTGCTGGAGTGGAAAAGCCAGGACCTTTTGTCTCATAATGTATGGAAGAGTGTGTGCGTGTATGTGATGATGATGATTAAATGGTACATGGTATCAGGGAGAGTTGTCAGCACTGATGCTGATTAGGGATGCTGGAAAACTAATAGTAAGGAAGGAAACTAGAAAAATTGGTCTGAATGTGGAAAAGTAATACTAATTACAATCATTTATGCGAACTGCTTACCATTTATTACTAATTCCCATCCAACAAAATAACTATTAGGTGTATCATTAAATATGTGTTAGATTAACTTTGTCATCACTTTTATTTGTGAATAGAACAGTAAACTCTGCATGTATGCTCAGGCTTAATAGTTTGTTGCTCATGCAAGCATGGCTGTCAGCTCACAATTAGAAAAAAAAACTATTATGTTAGGGCTGGAGCATGGCAGGCTTTGAATTCCAGGCTAAGCAGTTTATAGTTAATTTAAGAGGCAATGGGGAGCCCTTACAGAATAATCAATGGCAGGGGGCGGGTGCGGTTTGCACATTACACGATCAGCACTGTATTTTAGGAATCACAGATTGGCTGGGCTGGGAGATTGCTTAAAGATTACTCACCCAGTGATGACTAGCCAGGGAGCATGGGCATCCACACTGCGGGTTCTGGATGGATTATGAAGATTTCAGAAAGCCTAAAGGAACCAATGTATTTCTGTATAATAAGTCTTTACAGATCAACCACAGTATCAGTATTATTTGCTTTGGGCTAGAATTAATCAAACGGGACACTGATCAGAAGAATTGATTGGTGGTTATGAAAGTCATTTTTTTTTAAATGGCAAAACAAGTTAATTGATCCTTAACAAATAAAAACATTCTTTTGCTTTTTGAGACAGAGTCTCGCTCTGTCACCCAGGCTGGAGTGCAGTGGCGTGATTTCAGCTCACTGTAACCTCTGCCTCCTAGGTTCAAGCGATTCTCCTGCCTCAGCCTCCTGAGTGGCTGAGACTATAGGCACAGGCCACCACACCAGGCTAATTTTTGTATTTTTAGTAGAGATGGGGTTTCACCATGTTGGCCAGGCTGGTCTCGAACTCCTGACTTCAGGTGATTCCCCCCACCTCAGCCTCCCAAACTGCTGGGATTACAGGCATGAGCCACCACACCCGGCAATAAAAATTTTGACATTAGAAAAATTTTTATAGTCAAGGGCCCTACAGATTGAAAACAAAACAAAAGGGGTCTTGGGTGATGAAAAAGTTGGGAGCCTCAATTGTCATCCAGCCGATCCTTTCATTTATAGATGAAGGAGCAGAGGTTAGAGATGGATGGAACTTGCCTTACAGGAAGATGGACAAATGGACTGGACAGTGCAAATGGAAGGTAGGTGAGACTAAAGACCAGAAAACCAACTCAGTAGCAAATTGAGATGCCTAGATTAGGGTGGTAGAAGTTAATTTGCAAAGAAAAAGGGCAGATGGGAGAGAGTGAAAAGACAGTGCCAGATAGGTTCACTGGTTGGATATGGACAGAGAGGAAAAGAAAGAAGTTGAGAATGACTCCAGAATTTCCAGCATAGTAGACTGAGCCAATGATGGCATTATTAGCAGAAATATAAAAAGCTGGAGGAATAATTGTTCAGGGGTAGAGGGGAATCATGAATTTGGTGTCATACATATTGACCTTAAGTTGTAGTTTTGTGTATTCAAAACGAATATAGCAATAGAAATTAGAAATGCTTGGCTTTATTTTTTAACCTACTTTATTGAGGTATGATTAATGTACAATAAACTGTACATATTTAATCTATACAACTCAAGGAGTTTGGAGATAGGTATACACCCATGAAAGTATCACCAAAATCTATATTGTGAACATAGCCGTTACCTTCAACTGTTTCCTTCCACCTTCCTTCTCTATTATTATACTTAATCTATTGTTTTAGAACTGCTTGGCTTTAAATTCTGACTTATTTACATTGTGCAGCTTTTGATAAAGAATTTTTCCTTTGATTTTCAGTTTCCACATCTGTAGATTTGGGATATTGATATTTGCCTTATGGGATTCATGAGAGGATTAAGTGGGAAGACTTATAAAAAAAAGGACTTAGCACAATATCTAGCAAAAGGCAAGTACTCATTACTCTTCTCTGGAGAAAGAATGGAGATGGAAATGTTTAAGAGGCAGTTAGAAACAAGGGAAAGATCAGGAGAGCTGTTAAATCCAAAGCTATATTTTTAGGATCTAACTGCAAAACATTGGTGGTACTTTCCCAGAGTTTCAGAAAGTTTGAAGTTAGAGGTCTGATAATTTGAGAAGGAATCTAGCAAAGGAGTCTGAAGGAATGGATAGGATGAAATAGGGAGCACACTGTCCAAGAAGCCAAGGGAGGCAGGATAATTTGAAAGTGGAAGAGTATTTCGTGGGGTCAAATGAAATAAAGATATCTAGAAAACAGAGATATGAGGCCATTGGGAGTTGTGAGCCGAGATTGCACCACTGCACTCCAGCCTGGGCGACAGAGCGAGATTCTGTCTCAAAAAAAAAAAAAAAAAAAAAAAAAAAAAAAAAAAAAAAAAAGAGACAGCAGAGAACTAGGAATGAGTTAGATAAGAGGCTAAGTAGTGAGGGTGGGGCAGCAGAGACAGTAAAGAAAAACCAACTCTTTCAACATGAATGATAGAATAAGAGGGATACAGGTGACAGTAATTCAAAAAAAAGTAGCAGCCATAAGGGAAGGAAGGGAAGGTTATTTTCGGATACTCAAAATCAGAGCATGTTGTATGCTAAGGGAATAACACCAGTGGAGAAGAAGACACCGATAAGGCAGAATAAAGAGGACATATTTGTAAAGTAGGTTCTCTTAAACTATGCAGAGGTAGTCCTAGGTTGTAGCCACATTAAAGGTGTCCCTAGTGGACGATCTGACATCTAATCCAGGAGAAGTGATGTGAGGTGAAATCAGAAGCAAGCAATCCCACTGAAGCTGTTCTATGACAAAGTGGAATTTATACAAGGGAGGCAAGATTAATTCAATATTCAAAAATCAATCTATGTTACCCACCGTATCAAGTTAAGAAAAAAAATCACATGATAATATAAATCAATGATTGTTCTCATTTTTTTAAACATCATATTAGAAGATTTGGCCAGCAGAATAAAGCAAGAAAATAAAATAAAAGGCATACAGACTGGAAAAAAGAAAATTAAACTTCTACTTTCAAATGTTGAGATTGTATGTATAGAAAATCTCAAGAAATCTAGAAAAGAATTCCCAGAACTAATAAATAACTTCAACAAGGTAACAGTATACGAGTGTATGAGATCAACATGCAAAAATCAATTACATTTCTAAATGCTAGCAACTAACGTGGAAATCAAAATCTAAAAACATAATTTACAATCATGCCAAAGAAAATCTGTATAAACACTTAACAAAACACATGTAGGATCCATATACTGAACATTACAAAATGCTGATAAAAGATATCAAAAAAATCTAAAAATGGAAGAGCATACTATATTTATGGATTGAAAGTGTCAGCATTATAAAGATGTTAATTTCCCCCAGATTCATCTAAAGGTTTAGTGAAATTTCTATCAAAATTCCAGCATAATTTCATTTTAGACATAGACCTACTTATTCTAAAATGTAAATGGAAAGTCACAGTCCATATAACAGCTGTAACAATCTTGTGAGAAAAGAATAAAGTGTAAGAAACCATTCTATCTAATATCAAGTCTCACTGTATAGATGGAGGAATCATGACAGTGTCATGATTGGCAGAACGGCAGGCATATGAATTAATGGAAGGAAATAGAGAACCCAGAAATGGACCCACACATATATATCCAATTCAATAGAGGAAAGATAGCCTTTTCAATAAATGGTCCTGAAACAATGTGATATCCACAGACAAAAATAAAAAAGAAACTTTGACTTGAACCTCACACATTACACAAACATTAACTCAAAATGGATCATAGATTTACTTTTTATTTTTTCTTAGAGACAGGGTCTTGCTCTGTCATCCAGGCTGGAGTGCAGTGGCATGATCATAGTTCACTGTAGCCTCAAACTTCTGGGCTCAAGAAATCCTCCTGCCTTAGCCTCCTTAATAGTTGGGACTACAGGCATGTGCCACCATGCCTGGCTACTTTTTTTTTTTTCTTTTTGTGTAAATAGAGTCTCATTGTGTTGACCAGGCTGGTCTTAAACTTCTGGCCTCAAGCGATCCTCCCATCTTGGCCTCCCAAGACGCTGGTATTACAGACATGAGCCACCATGTCTAGCTTTAAATACCTATTTTTATTTAATGTTTATAACAATGCTGGATCATAGATTTAAATGTAAAATGTAAAACAAAGACAATTTTAGAAGAAAACGTGGGAGAAAAATCTTTGGGAACAAGACTTAGTGAAGAATTTTTAGTTTTGAAACTAAAAGCACAATCTGTAAAAGGAAAAAGTGATAAATTGGACTTCATCAAAATGTAAAGATTTTTGCTGTGTGGAATATCCTGTTATGAAAATTAAAAATACAAGCTACAATCTTGGAGAAAATATCTGCAATCCGCATACTTGACAAAGGACTAGTATCTAGAATGTATGAAGAACTCTCAATTCAGCTGGGTGTGGTGGCTCACAAGGTCAGACATTCAAGACCAGCCTGGCCAAGATGGTGAAACCCCATCTCTACTAAAAATACAAAAATTAGCCGGGCGTGGTAGCAGGCACCTGTAATCCCAGCTACTTGGGAGTCTGAGGCAGAGAATTGCTTGAACCCGGGAGGTGGAGGTTGCAGTGAGCAGAAATCATGCCACTGTACTCCAGCCTGGGCGACAGAGCGAGACTCTGTCTCAAAACCACCACCACCACCACCACCACAACAACAACTCTCAAATCTCAATCCTAAAAATACAAACAATTCAATCACATGATGACCAAGGACATTTCACCGAGAAAGATATTCAGATGTTGGTAAAATAGCAATGAAAACATCTCTAGCCATTAGGGAAACGCAAATTAAAACCACACGTAATGCAATATTACTGCACATCTGTCAGAATTAGAAAAACAAAAAATAGTGACATCACTAAACACTGAGGAGGATATGGAGAACCTAGCTCCCTTATTTATTGCTGGTGGGAATATTAAATGGTACAACATCTCTTTGAAACAGTTTGGCAGTTTCTTAGAAAAGAAACACCATGTGATCCACAGTCACACTCCTGAGGATTTATTCTAAAGAAATGAAAAATATATGTCCACACAAAAACCTGTACACCAAAGTTTACAGAAGCTTTATTCATTATAGCCCTAAATTGGAAAAATAAAAACACAAATGTCCTTCACTGGGTAAATGCTTAAACAAACTGTAGTACATCCATACCATGCAATACTACTCAGCAATAAGAAGAAATGCACTATTGATGCATAACACATCTTGGACGAATCTCCAGAGACTTACACTAAGTGAGTAAGGCCAATCCCAAGAGGAAAAGTGCATTTGTATGATGTTCTTGGAATGGTGAAATTTTAGAAATGAACAGATTAGTCATTCCTGTGCCTAGGAATGGGGAGATGGGCAGAGAAGGAGACAGATGTAGTTGTAAAAGGGTAACACAAGGGATATTTTTGGTAATAGAACTGTCCGTTATTTTGATCACAGTGGTGGATAAATCAACCTATACATGTGATAAAATTGTATACAACTAAATACCCTCATACCCACACAAATGAATACAAATCAAACTGGAGAAATCTAAATAAGATTGGTAGATTGTATCAATGTCAGTATCATAATTGGGGCATCATACTACAGTTTTATAAGATGCTATCATTGGAAAAAACTGGGTAGTAGATAAACTAGACGTTACTGTAACAAATGCATATGAATCTATAATTATTTTAAGAAAATTTTCAGTTTAGAAACAAGTGATTAACTGCCATAAGTGGTAGAAATAAAAATGGTATGAGTGAAGGGATACTAGGCAAAAGTCTATCACAGTCCTCCAGATGATATATGATGGCGGCCTTAATTAAGGTGCTGGCAGTAGACATGGAGAAAAGCAGATGAATTCAAGTTATTTAGAAACCAGTATGTATGGCACTTGTCAGCGAATGAGTTAAGGACTGGGTGACAAGCACTGAAGTCATGTCTAAGGCTTTGATGCTGGATACCTTAGAGAACAGCAATACAACTGGGTTTAAAATTCATTTTATACAAGATCTACATGAGGAAAGCTGTAAAACTTTGATGAAATAAAAAGATTCTAAATGAATGAAGAAATAGTCCATGTACATGGATAGAAAGATTCAATATTGTCACGATGTCAGTCTTTTCCATCTTAATCTATAGATTAAATACAATCTCAATCAAGATTTCATCAAGTTATTTTATGGACATTTTGTTGGAGGACTAAAACTTCCTGATGTCAAGACTTACCAGAAAGCTATAGTAATCAATACAACGAGTTATTGGTCAAAGAATAGACAAACACATCAGTGGAACAGAATAGAGAGCCCAGAAATAGACCTACATGAATATAGTCAACTGATTTTTGATCAGGGAGCAAAAGCAATTCAATGGAGAAAAGATAGTCCTTTCAACAAGTGGTGCTAGAACAACTGGACACCCTCATGCAAAAGGGTGGGCCTGGTGGCTCACGCCTGTAATCCTAGCATTATGGGAGGCTGAGGCGAATGGATTACTTGTGGCCAGGAGCTTGAGACAAGCCAGGTCAACATGACGAAACCCTATGTCTACTAAAAATACAAAAATTAGCTGGGCGTGGTGGCACAAGCCTGTAATCCCAGCTACTCAGGAGGCTGAAGCATGAGAATGACTTGACCCCAGGAGGCAGAGGTTACAGTGAGCCAAGATTGCGCCACTGCACTCCAGCCTCGGTGCCTGGGTGACAGAGTGAGACTCTGTCTCAAAAACAAACAAAAAGAAATTATAATCTAGACATAGACATTACACATTACATTCTTCATAAAAATTAACTCAACATGCACCATAGACCTAAAGGTAAAATGTAAAACTATTAAGCTCCTAGAAGATAATATAGGATAAAGTGTAGGCGACCTTGGGTTTGGTGATGACTTTTTAGATACTATAAAACGCCATAAGCATGATACATGAAAGAAAAAATTGGTAAGTTGGACACTGCTAAGACAACTTCTACTTTGTGAAAGATATTGTTAAGAAAATAAAAAAGCCACAGACTGGCAGAAAATATTTTTAAAACATATCTGATAAAGAACTGGTATCCAAAATACACAAAGAACCCTTAAATCTCAACAATAAGAAGACTCAATTTAAAAATTATAAAGCAAGTGAAAAGATGATGAACATCATTTGTCATTAGGGAATTGCAAATTAAAACAATGGGATACCACTATACACATACTAGAATGGCTAAACTCCAAAACACTGACAACACCTACTGCTGACAAGGATGTGTTACAACAACTCCCATTCAATGCTAGTAGAAATGCAAAAACTCATTTAAACTTTTATGGACGCTTAAAAGTTTCCCTCCAATAAGGTGGTACCAATTTATAGTTTCTGAAGATGCTTGTGCATACTTGTTGAGAGTTATACATAGTACTTAAATACCTGGAATCTACAGCTAGGTTGCCTACTTTCAAATCCTTGCTCTGCAACTTAGTAGCTGTGTGGTTTTATGCAAGTTATCTAACTTCTCTGCGCCTCAGTTGAATCATCTGTAAAACAGAGATCATAACATTTAGTGTGCCTCATGGGATCATTGTGAGGATTAAATGAGTTAATATTTGTAATGTTTTAAGAATTATACCTGGAACAGTGTAAGTGCTATGTATTAGATGTTACTACTGTTCCTCATATGCTGCCTTAGAGTTTAATTTATATTATGTATTTTATATATATGTATTATATATCTATAAATATATATACTTTTTGTATATGTATAAATATAAATTTTAATCTGAGGGTTAAAAATATTGTCTCTTAGAAGTATCCATTTGCATTTCCCTTTTATGTATTAAGGTTTAGATATATAGGGTTTCATATATTTGAAAGCTATTTATAATTTCTGTTCTGTCTTTTGCTGATTTTTCTATTGAGTTGTTGGTATTTTATTGATTTGTAGGAGTTGTTTATATATTAAGAAAATCTCCCTGTATCTATGGGGTTTATTATTTCATTAGATATTTATTTGGTGCTTATTAAGTATCAAGTACTGTACTTGGTTCTAGAGAGCAGCACTGAACAAAACAAAGCCCTCACTCTCATGAATCTTACATGTAATGGAGAGAGATAGACAATAAGAAAAGAACTAATATGCTGGGTGATGATAAGTGGGATAAAATAATAAAGCATATACAAGGAATAGGGAGTGCTTGGTATGAAGGAGTTGCTATTTTATATATAGTGGTCAGGAAAGGCCTTCCTAATAAGGTGACATTTGAATAGATACTGAAGGAAATGAAGTAAGCCATGTGGACACTTACTCATTTCAAAAGTATTTATTAAGCCTGTGCCAGGCACAATTCTAGACTCTTGTGTTGCAGTAGTAAATAAGACAAACCAAAAAAAGTTTTACCCCGTGGATCACACACTCTGGGGTGGGGGGAAACAGAAATAAATAATAAATGTAATGAATTAATTATATACTATTTTAGTAGTTGATCAATGCTATGGGTAAAAGAAACAGTAAAGTAAGTTCAGGCGGATCAGGAGTGCCAGATCCAGTTTGTTACATTAAATAGATGACACCAAGGTGGTAATGGGGTGCCAGATCATGAAGGCCCTCGTGGGCCATTGTACGGATTTGGGCTTTGACTCTGAATTAGATGGGAGTCACTGGAGGATTTTAAACAGAAGAGTGATGTGACATAACCTTCATTTTTAGAGGATCAGTCAGACTGCTATATTGATAACAGACTTGAAGGAGGAAGGACAGAAGCCGGAAGAGCCATAAAAAGCTCTTGCATTCATCCAGGCAAGAGATGATGGTGGCTTGCACCAGGGTGTTAGCAATGGTGGGGGTCAAAGTGATTGAACTCTGGAGATATTTTGGAGGTAGATGTATAAAGGTTTCCTGAACTATTAAATGTATGGTGTGAGAAGGGAGGAGATAAGAATGACTCCAAGATTTTTGGACCTAACATTGGAATGATGGAGTTGCCGTCAACTGAGATGGGGAAGTTTGTGATTAGAACAGTTTGGGGACTGACCACAGATAGATGCAACTTAAAGCCATGAGACTAGACAAAATCACCAAGAAAGTAGTGAATGTAGATACTGGATTGGGAGATGAGGAAGAGGAAGCAAGGGAGATGAAGAAGGAGCACTCAATGAGATAAAGATAGAACTTGCCTATATACATCTGCGAAAACAGTATTCCAGTGAAAGGAAACAGAAAGTGTGAAGACCCCGAGGCAGGTCTCTGCTTGGTATTAGTATTTGTCTTGTACTGTTTTATTTCTATGTAGGAAATTTTATTTTTATGTAGCCATATTTATATTTTTTCTTTTAATGGCTTTTGGGTTTATGTCAGGCCTTAAAAAGGCTTTGTAAAGTTATCTCACAACCATTTAAAATACAGTGTATAATCCCAGCACTTTGGGAGCCCAACACGAGCAGATTGCTTCAGCTCACGAGTTTGAGACCAGCCTGGGCAACATGGTGAAACCCTGTCTCTACAGAAAATACAAAAATTAGCCAGGTGTGGTGGTATGCACCTGTGGTCCCAGCTACTTGAGAGGCTGAGGAGGGAAGGATCACCACTTGAGCCTGGGAAGTGGAAGTCGCAGTGAGCTGAGATCCTGCCACTGCACTCCAGCCTAGGTGACAGAGCAAGACCCTGTCTCAAAAAAAAAGTAAATAAATACATAAAAATAAATAAATGAAATAAAGTGTTTTCCTTACTAACTTAATACCAAATTTATTTTATGCTAAATTCTCATATATATTTGGATTGTTTGTTCTTCATTGATTTGTCTATCTAATCATGTGCCTATTCCAAACTGCTCTAGTTACTGAAGCTTTATAATATGCTTTAATATAAGGTAAATCTATCTCCTCTCATTACTTTTTTTTTTTTTTTGGTAGAGATGGGGTTTTGCTGTGTTGTCCAGGCTGGTCTTGAACTCCTGGCCTCAAGCTATCTGCCTGCCTCAGTCTCCCAAAGTGTTGGGATTACAGGTGTGACCCATGGTGCCTGGCCGCCCTCTCATTACTCTTGTCCTTCAGAATTCATCTGGCTATTACTGCATGTGTATTTTTTCATGAGAACCTTAGAATCACTTGTCCCTTCCTCCAAATCCTGTTTGTGTTTTTATTGGGGCCATATTAAATATAGTGATTAATTTAGGGACAGTTGCTATCTTTATAATATTGAGTTTTCTGAGCCAGGAATAAAGTACAACTATCCATTTAGGAATCCCTTTATGTACTTTAGTAGCATTTATAATTTTTTCATTTACATATTGTATTTTGCTGGATAGTATTATTCATAGGTCATATAGCATTTTTTCTTTTGTAAATGAGGTCTATCTTTCCTTTATCCTTTCTAAGTGGTTGTTTACATATAGAAATGTTATTAATTTTTTTATTTTATTTTGGTATCCATTTACTCTACTGTTTCATCTTATTGTTTATAATTTTTTCCATTAATGTTCTTGAACTTTCTAGATATACAACCAAAGTTTCTGAAAGTAATAATTTTGCATCTTCTTTTTCAGTTTTTTTTTAGACAGTTTTATTCACATATATTTTACATACCATAAAGTTCAACAGTTTAAAGTAGACAATGTTTTCTGGTATACTTACCCAGTTGTACAAGGATCAACATAATCTGATTATAAAATATTATCATGATGCCCCCAAAGAAATCTTGTACTCATTAGCAGTAAATCCTCATCCTCTCACTCTCTCCCAGCTTTGGGAAACCACTAACCTGCTTTCTGTCTCTATAAATGTGCTTATTCTGGATATAGCATATAAATGAGATGATATGATATGTAGCTTTTGTGACTGACATCTTTCACTTTGCATGTTTTCAAGGCTAATTCATGCTATAGCATCTATCAATACTTTATTCTTTTTTATTGTGGTAAAATATGCATAATATAAAATATACCATTTTCACCATTTTTGAGTGTACAGTTCAGTGGCATGAAACACATTATACTGTTGTGCAAACATCACCACCATCTAGTTCCAGAATTTTTTCCATCTAAATGAAAGCTCTGTACCCAATAAACAATAACTCCCCATTCCCTTCTCCCAGAGTCCCTGGTAAAAACTATTCTATTGTCTGTCTCTATGAATTTGACTAGTCTAATTACCTCATGTAAGTGAAATCATACATTGTTTATCTTTTTGTGTTTGGCTTATTTGGCTGAATAATATTCTAGTGTATGGATATATCATTTTGTTCATCCATTTATCATCTGCCTATTCATTCATCAGTTCATCCATTCATCAGTTTCCACCTTTTGACTGTTATAAACAATGTTGCTGTGAACATTAGTATACACGTTCTTGCAGGGACATATGCTTTTATTTCTCTTGGGCATATACCTAGGAGTAGAATTGCTGAGTTACATATTAACTATTTGTTTAAATATTTGAGGAGATGCAAAACTCCTTCCAAAGAAGCTGTAACATTTTTCATTCCCACCTGCAATAAAGGAGAGTTCCAATTTCTCACATCCATGCCTATTAACTGTTTTGCTTTTTTTTTTTTAACAGTCACTCTGTTGGATGTGAAGTAGTATTCTCCTTGTGGTTTTTATTTGCATTTCCCTATTACTAATGATGTTTAGCACCTTTTCGTGTGTTTATTGCCATTTGCATATCTCTGGATAAATGTACATTCAAATAATTTGCCCTTAAAAAAAATTGGGTTGTCTTTTCATTATTGGGTTGTAAGAGTTCTTTATAGATTCTGGACACAGGTCCCTTGTTAGATACACGATTTGCAAATACTTTCCCTAATATCGTGGGTTGATTTTTCACTTTCTTGATGGTGTCATTTGAATCACAGTAGTTTTAATTTTGATGACATCTAATTTACCTATTTTTTTCCTATGGCTGTTTGAACATTTGGTGACATGTCTAAAGAAACCATTACATAACTTAAGATCATGGAGATTTATGCCTCTGTTTTTTTCTAAACGTTTTATAGTTTTAGCATTAGATTTAAAAAGTTTTTTTTGAGACAGGGCCTTACTCTGTTGTCCAGGCTGGGATGCAGTGGCACAATCATAGCTCACTGCACCCTCAAACTCCTGGGTTCAAGCAATTCACCCACCTCACCCTTTTGAGCAGCTAGGACTACAGATGAATGCCACCATGCCCAGCTTGCACTTACCTTTAATTCTATGATCCATTTTGAGTTAATTGTTATGTATGGTATAAGGAAGGGGTCCAATTTCATTACTTTGACTGTGGATATCTAGTTGTCTAGGCACCATTTGTTGAAAACATTTTTCCCATTGAATTACCTTGATACCCTTGTTGAAAATCAATTGAACATAAATGCAAGGGTTTATTTCTGGACTCTCAATTCTATTGTATTGATCTACATGTCTATCCTTACGTCAGTACCATGCTGTCTTGATTAATATAGCTTTGTAGCAAGTTTTGAAATCTGGAAGTGTGAGTCTACCAACTTTGTTATTTTTCAGTATTATTTTGGCTCTTCTGGGTCCCTTATTCTGCCAAATGAGTTTTAGGATTAGCTTTTTCTATTTCTGCAAAAAATCCACCTGATTTTTAAGGGGATTATGTTTGATTTGTAGATCAATTTCAGCAGTTTTGTCATCTTAGCAATATTTGTTTTCCCAATCCATGAAAATGAGATGTCTTTCCACTTACTTAAATCTTCTTCAATTTATCTTAACAGTGTTTTGTAGATTTTAGTGTACAAATTATACACCTCCTTGGTTAAATGTATTCATAAGTAGTTTATTTTTGATGCTATTATAAATTGAATTGGGTTTTTAATTATTTTTAAGAAAAATTATAGTTCGCTGGGTGTGGTGGCTCATGCCTGTAATTCCAGCACTTTGGGAGGCCAACGCACGTGGATCACTTGAGGTCAGGGGTTTGAAACCAGCCTGGCCAATATGGTGAAACCCCACCTCTACTAAGAATACAAAAATTAGCCAGGCATGGTGGCAAATGCCTGTAATCCCAGCTACTCGGGAGGCTGGGGCAGGAGAATTGCTTGAATCCAGGAGGCAGAGGTTGCAGTGAGCTGAGATCGCATCATTGCACTCCAGCCTGGGCAACAGAGCAAGACTGTGTCTCAAAAAAAAAAAAAAATTATAGTTGCCAAATAAAACTTTTATATATTTACAGTGTAAAAACATGATGTTTTGGTATATGAATGAATGGTGAAATGGTTATATGAAGCTAATTGACAGATCTCTCACCTCACATGCTTATTTTTTGTTGTGAGAACATTTAAGATCACTTTTTTGTAATTTTCAAATATACAATACATTATTATTAACTATAGTCACTAAGCTGTACAGTAGATCTCCAGAACTTATTTATCCTGTTTAACTGAAATTTTGTACTCTTTGACCAACATCTTCCCATTCCCAAGCCCCGAACTGCAGTCCTTGGAAACCACTATTCTACTCTCTGCTTCTATGAGTTCAACTTATTTAGACTCTATGTATAAGTGAAATCATGGAGTATTTGTCTTTCTGTGCCTGGCTTACTTCATTTAGCATAATTTTCTCCAGGTTCATCCATGCTGTCACAAATAACAGGATTTCCTTGTTCTTAAGACTGAATAGTATTCCATTGTGTGTGTGTGTTTGTGTGTGTGTGTGTGTGTGTGTGTGTGTGTATAAAACATTTTCCTTGTCCGTTTATCTATTAATGATTTAGGTTGATTTTATATCTTGGCTATTGTGAATAATGTCGCAATAAAAACAGTAGCACAGACATTTCTTTGACATACTGATTTTAATGCCTTTGGATATATACCCAGAAGTGGAATTGCTGGATCATAGGGTAATTCTATTTTTTACTTTTTGAGGGACTTCCATACTGTTTTCCATAATGGCTGTACTAATTTACATTCCTTTCCACAGAGTGCAAGCATTCCCTTTTTTCTACATCCCCACCAGCACTTGTTATTTTTGCCTTTTTGATAATAGCCACTATAACGTTGTGATTTTACTAGTTGAATTTTTTTTAAATTTCCTTTTTGAGTTACTCATTATAGTGTATAGAAGTACAGTTTTTTGTGTGTTGATCTTCTATCCTGAAACTTTGCTGAATTTCCTTATTAACCCTAATAGGGATTTTTTTTTCTGGTAGATTCTTTAGGATGTTCTGTATATAACATCATGTCATTGGGAAAAGAGAGTTTTTCTTTTTCTTTTCCTATTTGGATGCCTTTAATTTATTCATTAGTTTTTTTGTTTTGTTTTTTTGGCTAGAGCTTCTAGAAAAATGTTGAATAAAAGTGGTGAGAGTGAAATAAAGGGATGGAGGAAATTTTACCAAGCAAATGGAAAGAAAAAAAAAAGCAGGGGTTGCAATCGTAGTCTCTGACAAAACAGACTTTAAGCCAACAAAGATCAGAAAAGACAAACAAGGGCATTACATAATGGTAAAGGGAACAATTCAACAAGAAGAGCTAACTATTCTAAATATATATTCACCCAATACACGAGCACCCAGATTCATAAAACAGGTTCTTAGAGACCTACAAACAGACTTAGACTCCCACACAATAATAGTGAGAGACTTTCACACTCCACTGTCAGTATTAGACAGATCAATGAGACAGAAAATTAACAAGGATATTCAGGACTTGAACTCAGCTCTGGATCAAGTGGACCTAGTAGACATCTACAGAACTCTCTACTCCAAATCAACAGAACCTACATTCTTCTCAGTGCTGCATGGCACTTATTCTAAAATTGACCACAAAATTGGAAGTAAAACACTCCTCAGCAAATGCAAAAGAACGGAAATCATAACAGTCTCTCAGACCACAGTGGAATCAAATTAGAACTCAGGATTAAGAAACTCACTCAAAACCACACAATTCCATGGAAATTGAACAACCTGCTCCTGCATGACTCCTAGGTAAATAATGAAATTTAGGCAGAAATCTAGAAGTTCTTTGAAACCAACGAGAACAAAGAGACAATGTACCATAATCTCTGGGACATAGCTAAAGCAGTGTTAAGAGGGAAATTTATGACACTAAATGCCCAGATCAGAGGCTTGAAAGATCTCAAATTGACACCCTAAGATCACAATTAAAAGAGCTAGAGAGGCAAGAACAAACTAATCCAAAAACTAGCAGAAGACAAGAAATAACAAAGATCAGAGAAGAACTGAAGGAGATAGAGACATGAAAAACTCTCCAAAAAAATCAATGAATTCAGGAGCTGATTTTTTGAAAAAATTAACAAAATAGGCCACTAGCTAGAAAAATAAAGAAGAAAAGATAGAAGAATCAAATAGACACAATAAAAAATGATAAAGGGGATATCACCAGTGACGCCACAGAAATACAAATTGCCATCAGAGAATACTATAAACACCTCTATGCAAATAAACTAGAAAATCTAGAAGAAATAAATAAACTGCTAGACACATACACCCTCCCAAGACTAAATGAGGAAGAAATCGGATTCCTGAATAGACCAATAACAAGTTTTGAAATTGAGGCAGTAATTAATAGCCTATCAAGCAAAAAAAGCCTGGGACCAGATGGACTCACCACTGAATTCTACCAGAAATACAAAGAGGAGCTGGTACCATTCCTTCTGAAACAATTCCAAATAATTGAAAAGCAAGGACTCCTCCCTAACTCATTTTATGAAGCCAGCATCATCCTGATACTAAAACTGAGAAGAGACACAACAAAAAAAGAAAACTTCAGGCTAATATCCCTAATAAACATGGATGTGAAAATCCTCAATAAAATACTGGCAAACTGAATCAATCAGCACATCAAAAAACTTATCCACCACGATCAAGTCAGCTTCATCCCTAGGATGCAAGGCTGGTTCAACATATGCAAATCAGTAAATGGAATCAGAACCAAAGACAAAATCAAAACATAAGCAGAACCAAAGACAAAAACCACATGATTATCTCAATAGGTGCAGAAAAGGCCTTTGATAAAATTAAACATCCCTTCATGTTAAAAACTCTCAATAAACTAGATATTGATGGAACATATCTCAAAATAATAAGGGCTATTTATGACAAACCCACAGTCAATATCATATTGAATGGGCAAAAGCTGGAAGCATTCCCTTTGAAATCCGGTACAAGACAAGGATGTCCTCTCTCACCACTCCTATTCAACATAGTATTGGAAGTTCTAGCCAGGGCAATCAGATAAGAGAAAGAAATAAAGCGTATTCAAATAGGAAGAGAGGAAGTCAAATTGTCTCTGTTAGGGATGACATGATTGTATATTTAGAAAACCCCATCATCTCTGCCCCAAAACTCCTTAAACTGATAAGCAACTTCAGCAAAGTCTCAGGATACAAAATCAATGTGCAAAAATCACAAGCATTCCTTTACACCAACAATAGACAAGCAGAGAGCCAAATCATGAATGAGCTCCCATTCACAATTGTTACAAAGAGAATAAAGTACCTAGGAATACAGCTAACAAGGGATGTGAAGGACCTCTTCAAGGAGAGCTGCAAGCCACTGATAAAGGAAATACAGGAACACACAAACAAATGGAAGAATATTCCATGCTCATGGATAAGAAGAATCAATATCGTGAAAATGGCCATACTGCCCAAAGTAATTTATGGATTCAATGCTACTCCCATCAAACTACCATTGACATTCTTCACAGAATTAGAAAAAAACTATTTTAAATTTTTTATAGAATCAAAGAAGATTCTATATAGCCAAGACAATACTAAGCAAAAAGAACAACCCTGGAGGCATCATGCTACCTGACTTCAAACTATACTACAAGGCTACAGTAACCAAAACAGCATGGTACTGGTACCAAAACAGACATATAGACCAATGGAGCAGAACAGAGATCTCAGAAATAACACCACACATCTACAATCATCTGATCTTCGACAAACCTGCCAAAAACAAGCAGTGGAGAAAGGATCTCCTATTCAGTAAATGGTGCTGAGAAAACTGGCTAGCCATATGCGGAAAACTGAAACTGGACCCCTTCCTTACACCTTGTACAAAACTTAACTCAAGATGGATGAAAGACTTAAGTGTAAAACCCAAAACCATAAAAACTCTAGAAGAAAACCTAGGCAATACCATTCAGGACATAGGCATGGACAAAGACTTCATGACAAAAACCCCAAAAGCAATGGCAACAAAAGCCAAAATTGACAAATGGGATCCAATTAAACTAAAAAGCTTCTGCACAGCAAAAGAAACTATCATCAGAGTGAACAGGCAACCTACAGAATGGGAGAAAATTTTTGCAATCTACCCATCTGACAAAGGGCTAATATCCAGAATCTACAAAAAACTCAAACAAATTTACAAGAAAAAAAAATAACCCCATCAAAAAGTGGGCAAAGGATATGAACAGAAACTTCTCAAAAGAAGACATCTCTGCAGCCAACAGACACATGAAAAAATGCTCATCATCTCTGGTCATGGGAGAAATGTAAATCAAAACCACAATGAGTTACCATCACACAAATTTAGAATGGCAATCATTAAAAAGTCAGGAAACAATAGATGCTGGAGAGGATGTGGACAAATAGGAACACTTTTACACTGTTGGTGGGAGTGTAAATTGGTTCAACCATTGCAGAAGTGTGGCGATTCCTCAAGTTTCTAGAACTAGAATTACCATTTGACCCAGCAATCCCATTACTGGGTATATACCCAAAGGATTATAAATCATGCTATTATAAAAACACATGCACACGTATGTTTATTGTGGCACTATTCACAATACCAAAGATTTGGAACCAACCCAAATGTCCATCAATGATAGATTGGATTAAGAAAATGTGGCATATATACACCGTGGAATACTATGCAGCCATAAAAAGGATGAGTTCGTGTCCTTTGCAGGGACATGGATGAAGCTGGAAACCATCATTCTGAGCAAACTATCACAAGGACAGAAAACCAAACACCACATGTTCTCACTTATAGGCGGGAATTCAACAATGAGATCACTTGGACACAGGGCAGGGAACATCACACACCGGGGCCTGTCATGGGGTGGGGGGCTGGGGGAGGGATAGCATTAGGAGAAATACCTAATGTAAATGATGAGTTGATCGGTGCAGCAAACCAACATGGCACATGTATACCTAAACCTGCATGTTGTGCACGTGTACCTAGAACTTAAAGTGTATATATATATATATATATACACACACACACACACACATACATACGTATATACTAGATATATATATACACACGTATATATATACATATATATATAGTAGTGAGTTTAATAACTTTTGTAATTTTGAAATAGTGGTAAGCATGATCTTTGGAGATATACCTACAGCAACTATAATGTTATATAAAAATATCTGTGATTTCTATTGGTGACCATGTCATAGGTACTGCTGATGTCACTTTGTTCTACTGCTTACACCATAAAGAAAGGAACTGTGACATTTCAGTAACAAGTAAATAGAAATAGAGATGTCATTTTTTTCTACCTAAATTAATAGACCTCTGAATTCTACCTGTGGATTCTAGGTTACAAACCCTTACTCTAGATAAAGTTAGCGATCCAAATAAATAAGAATACTGTAAAATTTGTATTTGTATTATTTAAAAACCGATTCATTCATGAAATTCAAATGTTACTGAGTAATCAACAAAAAGATAATTAATGTCAAAAGAATGAGAGATGACTTAGACGGAACTATTATCTATCTTGTTATGGGAAGATTAATTCAGTCTAGAAAACTATTTTGGTAGTCCCTTCCTATTCAAGTGTGATAAACATATAATATTACTACCCTTTTAATAAGAGGACTAATGGGATTCAAATTTTATCTAAATATTCTAATCACTCTAATTCCAACTAAAGGTTATAAACATACATAATTTACTTTCTGGTTAGATTTATTCAAACAGTTCTCAGAAGAGACAAGCCTGTTGAGGCCACCATCTGCTCTGGGTATTCTCAGGCAGATAGTCGTGTTCAGTTGTAAAGGAGAAAAAAACCCAAATGCTAGAAATAGATTACAGAAGAGAATGTCTAAGGGCAAAGTGCAAGGAGAGGGTTATATTTTCTAGCTTATTGGAAACAAAACCTTCCTCCTAATAATCTGTAGATATTTGATATTATTATAGCTTTGAATAGAAACCATGTTTACATGGTTCAAAAGTCAAAGCAGTATAATAAGGAACCCACATAAAAGTCTTATTCTAACCCATAGTACAATTCGCCCCACCTCTATCCCCTATAGACTGTGATTCTTTATGGAAAAGCAATAAAATATGTACGTGTATATACAGTATATCACACTCACACACTGTGTGATATATACATCATGCAAACAGTGACATACTATGTATACTGATTTGCACCATGTGCTTTTCACTTAGTGGTAATATTGGATATCTTTCTATATCAATGTAGTGGGAGTGTCCACATGCTCTTTTACAGCTGATGAGCATCCTCCAGTGGGAATGTACATGCCATAATGTATTTCACACCTTCTTTTTTTTTTTCCCCAGGCTGGAGTACAATGGCACAATCTTGACTCAGCGCAGGCTCCGCCTCCAGGGTTCAAGCGATTCTCCTGCCTCAGCCTCCCGAGTAGCTGGGATTTCAGGCATGTGCCACCAAGCCTGGCTAATTTTGTATTTTTTAGTAGAGACAGAGTTTCTCCATGTTGGTCAGGCTGGTCCCAAACTCCTGACCTCAGGTGATCCGCCCACCTTGGCCTCCCAAAGTGCTAGGATTACAGGCGTGAGCCACTGTGCCTGGCCGATAGGCTATTTTTAAACTTCTACTTATTTTATTTAGAAGTAGTATTGGTTCAGACTGCTTTGGTTTTAAATGACAAAACTCAGCTTACACTAGATTAAATTAAAAAATGGGATTTGTTAGAAAAAGACTTGAATAATTTGCATCATCAGGAAGAAATGCAGGAGCTAGGGAAGTTCTGTGGGCCTCAGGGCCTGGAACTGGGGTCTAGACATGCTAGAATACTCTCTTTCACTCTCTCTGTCTCTTACACTTTTCCCTGTCGGGGTGTTGGGAGGCTATGGAGCCACATCCTTACAGAGGCAAGCCCGAGAGGAAAACAGATCTTCCCCTACTGCTCTACCAGAAAAAACCTCAGGGAAGATCTTGGGTTGACTTGGATCATGTGGACATCTGATGTGGTTTGGATATTTGTGCCCTCCACAGCTCATGACGAAATTTGATCTCCAGTGTTGGAGATGGGGCCTCCTGGGGAGTGTTTGGGTCATGGAGGTGGATCTCTCATGAGTGGCTTGGTGCCCTCTCATAGTAATGAGTGACTTCTCACTCTATTGTATGTTCACCTGAGAGTTGGTTGTTTAAAAGAGTGGTTGTTTAAAAAAGCTGGTTGCATGAAAGAGAGCTGGTTGTTTAAAAAAGCACTCCTCCCCCTTGCTCTCTTCCCTTCTCTCTTGCCATGTGGCTGGCTCCCCTTTCCCTTATGCCATGAGTGGAAGCTCCTTAAAGCCCTCACCAGAAGCAGATGCCAGCACCATGCTTCTTGTGCAGCCTGCAGAACTGTGAACCAAACAAACCTTTTTTCTTTATAAACTACCCAGCCTCAGGTATTCCTTTATAGCCACACAAAACAGACTAGGACAACATCTCTTGATCAATCACCATGGCCAGGGGGATAGATTACTTAATATAATTCAGTATGTGTCACATGTACCACCCTTGGAATCGGGTAGGATGTATTACCTAGAGGAAAAAGAGAAGCGTAAGACAAATAAGACTACAGCCACCACAGCCATGATTGTCAAGCTTGAGTAACCCTTGGTCCTATTTAAAGGGCAAAACATCTCAGGGACTGCCATCCCTCTGATTTAAATTAGGTTTATTATAATATTACTTAAATACAGAAAAATCTAACACGTGTAAGAGCTCCTAGCTCTTAATACAACAATAAAATGAAAGTCAATTCACAAATTAAATAGAAATAAATTCATAAAACCAATAACATTGAAATCATCACCATTGATATGATGTGATGATTGATGTTATTTTGCAGAAATTAATATAGGGCTTGCAACTGAATATGACACGATTTCTTTTGAATTATTTGGTATGCTTATACTACGAAGTGGTAACTCAATCTCTTTATTTTTTTCCCATTCCAACTACTATGAAGTCTTTGCTGTTACAACAAACATCTGGCCTTTACTTATTTTCTTTACCCATTAGCTCAGTACAATTCAAGTATCACTGCTTGGAACCTCCTTGATCTTAAATAAATAGGAGACTCAAGCCCAGGAATCCTATGTCAGTTCTCCGTTATAAGGTGGCCATCTGGATGATTTATAACATGCCTACCTAAAGGTCTTTTTAGATAAACGTCAAAATGAGAACACAAAATTTAAATATTCACATAGAGAATTCATATTCTCCTAGGATTATTTCTGGAAGTCCCAGTGGGACAAACAGTGGACTTCAGTATAATGTTTCCAGGACTATGTTAGGTACAAAACTAAAAGTCTGATTATACAGAGAAAGAGAGCTTGATCTAAGACAAAAATAGGCATTCCTGTAAAATTAGAAGACTTGCCTAGCAAGTGGGAAAAATCTGTACTTCAGGTACTTTAGGGAGCTGGGAAGTTCTGCCACCCTTAGAAATCAGCTTAGTGGGTGGAACAGTTGAGTAGGCCTGCATCAAAAAGGTCATCTTACTCAGAGTGTGGAGAACTTTAAAAACAAACAAAAGAAGGCATTTGAAAAGACTGGAAAATAGGTGTATATTTTTAAAAAGTTAAATGAATTGGTGTTAATCAGTTTGAGGATGAAAAGAAAGAAGTAGAGTCAAATATATGAATCAGGATAATCAGTTCATCTCTGTAGGAGGAAGAGAAAATAAGCAACCTTCACTTGCAGGTAAATTACAAATGAGGAAATAATGCATGACAATTAGAACATGTGTCAATGGAGGAAAATTGAATCCCTTTGCCTACAGGTAAAAAGCAGTCATCTGTTTATATGTGGAAGCAAGGCAATAAATCAAAGAATCTTGAAGCACCACTTTTAAGCATAATGGTAGTGTCTATGGCGCTCACTAAGGGTTGAGGTAAACTGGAAATGAACTATGGGTACTTTTGGGGAATTGAATCAGTAGACAGAACTTAAGAAAAGTTGAACATCTTTTCCCCAAATCTATTTTAACTGGTGGAAGATTTATATTACAGATGTGTTCATTGAAGAAATGGTTGGACGTCTTAGAAGAAAGAGAATGATGAATTCTGCTATTTTGTCTACTCTTAGAAGAAACTGACAAGTTTCGTGTGTTCACTTAGTTAAATGAATTATCTGGGATTAATCTTATTGCATTGTAGCTGCAAGACACACAATCTGAAATTTTATCTGTTTGGAGATTTTTCTCCAAAATCAACCCCTGTGCATATACCTAGGATGACCTTGTTTTCTGAACCAGAAATGTAACACATGGTTTGAGAAGAACACAGTTGGGGATAGTGGTGTGGATATTTATATTTATTCATTCAACAAATATTCACTCACTGTGCACCTACTATGTGCCAGGAACATTTTAGCTACTTGGAAAATGGGATTGAATCAAACCTGCGAAGATCCCTTCCTTCATGGAACTTAGATTTATTATGAGGGGATGGAGAGATAAACAATGGATATTTTTAAAGTAAGTAAATTGTATAATATGTTAGAAGGCAATGAATGCTACAGAAAAAAGAAAAAGAAAGCCAGGCAAGGTGGATGAGGCATGCTGTGGTGGAGGAAGAAAGCAGGTTGCAAGATTAAGCAGAGTGGTTAACATAGGGCTCTCTCAGAGAGTGAGTTTTGAATAAAGACTTAAGAGAAATGAGGAAAGCAGCCAGGTGCCTATGGGTGGGGGAGGGGTGGTGAGTGTCACAAGCAGTGGGGACAGCCAATGGAAAGACTGTGAGAAAGAACAGCAGGAGGACAGTGTGATCAGAGGGGAAGGAGTGAGATGCAGAGTAGAAGAAGGGGAGAGGCAGATCATGAGGTCCTTGTAGATCACAGGAAGGCTTTGGCTGTTACTCTGAGGAAAATTGGAGTCACTGTTGTTTTGAGCAGAGGAGTGTCAGCTGATTTCTGTTTAAGAAAGATTGCTGTGGGCCTGGGCATGGTGGTTCATGACTGTAATCCCAGTGTTTCAGGAGGCCAAGACAGGAGGATTGCATGAAGCCAGGAGTTTGAGACCAGCCTGGGCAAATAGCAAGACCTTGTCTCTACAAAAAAATAAGAATAAAAATAAATAGGCAGATGAGGCAACATGTGCCTGTCTGTAGTCCCAGCTACTCAGAAGGCTGAGGTGGGAGGGTCTCTTGAGCCCAGGAGTTTGAGGGTACAATAACCTATGGTCATGCCACTGCACTCCAGCCTGGGTGACAGAGTTAGATTCTGTCTCTAAAAAACAAACAAAAAATGATTACTGTGGCTGCTGTATTCAGAATCACCTGAAAGCAAGTGGCATACATGGTTCCCATATCCATTAATTCAATTACCAGAGGTTAAATAACACTAGTCCCCCAAGAACAACACTTCAAATCTTAGTTACCATCAAATAGTAACTAATTGCATAAAGTACAGATTGGGTTGATCACTCTTTTCAGTCCACAAATCACTACATAAATAACAGATGCACATCATGACCAGTGACTAATCATTTCTTTCAAAGTTTTTTCCACGTCCATTGGTGACTGTTTATTATTCACATTACTCAGTTCATGCACAGACAGCAAAGTGTGTACTTGTGTCATCTTGTCTCACAGTGATAAACCCACATGACATTTTATAAAAATGAATAATCAAAAAAGGGGGAATTGGCCAACAAAGATGCAAATACAGCAAAGAAATGAAAAATTATGATGCTGAAAATGACATTCAATCAAAAGTATATGGAGTTATAAAAGAAATAGCTGACCGTGGGACCATAGGAATGTTGACATTAGCACCATTCCAGAAACCCTAGAAATGCAGCCAGAGGAACTCAGTGAAGGTGAACAAAATTGACATAAATGAGAAAGTTGTAGCAAAAAGGATAAAGATGTCCCAGAGGAAGTAACATCAGCAAACAACTTCACATTGAAGGAACTCTTGGAGATATTTCACACTATTGAAAGTACAAAACATAAAATGTTGGAAGCTGATCCAAACTTCAAAAGGAATATGACAGTTCACAGGCATAAAAATGATGCTCGCTGAGTATTGTAAGTTATAAAATGAGAAGAAGAAGGCAAGTACTGTTTAAACTACCACTGATGAGTTTTTTATAAAGGAATAAAACATTTTAATGCTCAATGTTTCCAATGCTTTAAATTATACTGTACTAAAAAAAGTTAGTTGTTTTACTAATTTATTTTGATTCCCCATATTTGATGCAGTTTTCCTAAGTTATTTGATCCCCCATTTAGTACAGTGTAACATATATATTACATAAATATATAAATTACATAATATATAATGTATATTTAAATTATGGATCAAAATAAATTAGTAAAATATATAATACATAAAACTCATAAATTTGTAAATTTGATAAATTAATAAATTTTATATATATATATATTTGTGTTTTTTGAGACAGGCTTTTCCTCTGTCACCTAGGCTGGAGTACGGTGGTGCTATTATAGCTCACTGCAACCTCCACCTCCCCGGCTCAAGGGATCCTCCCACCTCAGCCTCCTGAGTAGCTGGGACTACAGGCTCATGCCACCACACTCAGCTAATTTTTGCATCGTTTTAGTAGAGACAAGTTCTCACTATGTTGCCCAGCCTGATCTGGAACTCCTGGGCTGAAGCGATCTTCCTGCCTTGGCCTCCCAATGTGCTGGGATTACAAGCATGAGCCACTGCGCTTGGTCGTTCCCCTATATATTAATAATGGAATGAACAGTAAAGGAGTTTTTTAATGTTTTGGCAAAAATTTTTAAAGGTGACCGAACAATGGCAATTTTTCTCACTGATTAAGATTGCTGTTTTCATTTTCAGCATCCACACTATCATGCAGTAAGGACTGCCTGTATTTGGTGATAATGACTAGATCTGGGTTTTGACCGTGGAAGTTAGTGGCTGTGGTGAAGTGGAGGTAGTCTTGTAGTTGAAGACTTTTTGGCCCTCCTTTTCGATAGAAAAATCTTGAATCCATAACAACTGTTGGCAAAAAGAAAAAGACTAGAAGAAAAGGTGGCAAAATGTCATCATGGTTACTTCTGGGTGCAGGAAGTGCAGGAGGTTGAAATGAAAAGAAGTTCATGTGAATCGTTAAAACAAAACAAAACAATAATCCACAGGCTCTGGGGCCAGATTGATGACTAACTGCATTAACTTTCAATAAGTTCCCTAGCCTCTCTGTGCCCTAAGACCTCATCTATAAAATATAGACAATAGTATTATCTATATGACCTCATAGGTTTATCAAGATAAATTAATACTTATAAAACATTTGTAAGTTTCATATGTAGTAAGGGCTCAATAAATGTTAACTATTATAATTATTGACATGTATACAGTTAAAAATAGAAGCTGTATTTTTTATTCATTCTCTACATTTCCACTCTTCAGGAATAATCACTGTTAACAATTTAATGGGTATCCATCCAGTTCTTTATTATGCAAACACACACATATATACATATATGTGTACATACGTATATGTGTATATGCTTATATATGTGTATATACACACACATATGTATTTGAAATAGAAATGGGATCATACAATGAATACTATTAAACAGCCTGCTCTATATACTTAGCAATATGTAAATATATCATTGACATCCTTGTAAGTCATAATGCAGATCTGCTTTTTTTTTTTTTTTTTTTTTTTTGAGACAGAGTTTTGCTGTTGTCGCCCAGGCTCGAGTGCAGTGGCGCGATTTCTGCTCACTGCAACCTCCGCCTCCCAGGTTCAAGTGATTCTCCTGCCTCAGCCTCCCAAGTAGCTGGGATTACAGGCATGCGCCACCACGCCTGGCTAATTTTGTATTTTTAGTAGAGACGGGGTTTCTCCGTGTTGGTCAGGCTGGTCTCAAACTCCTGACCTCAGGTGATCTGCCCGCCTCAGCCTCCCAAAGTGCTGGAATTATAGGCGTGAGCCACCGCGCCGGGCCCAGATCTGCTTTTTTTTTAATGGTGGCATTTGTGTTCCAGAGTATGTACTATATTTTATTTAACCATTTCCTTACTGGTGAATACTTAGCTTATTCTCAAATTTTTCACCTTTACAAATAACGTTACAGTGATTTTAACGTTCTGCATATTTTTACACATTTATATGACTGTTTTTGTAGGACAGATTTCTACAAGTGAAATTGTTGAGTCAAAAGGTGTATGCATTATAATATCTGCATATACTTCCAATTTCTCCTCCAAAGAAGTTGTACCAGTTTATCAATATATAAGCATGCCGTTTTCCCTAGGGCTTCATGCACTCTGGATATTATCAATCTTTAAATATTTTCCTACCTATTAGGCAATGTGGTATCTATCTCCTTAGGGTTATAATTTGCATTTCTCTGATCACTATTGAGGTTGAGCATCTTTTCATATGTATATCGGTCATTTGCATTTCCTCTTCTGTGAATTGCTTGCTCAAGTCCTTTTCTGTGAGTCATTTTCTTTTTTATTTATACTTCTGTTTTTAAAAAGAAAGGGAAATGTTTTGTATTTTTTAAGTAAACTTGTGATCTATTCTTGATCAACCATATTAGCAGTGGAAAGCATTGACTCAATTCAAAAGAAAGGAAAAATTAAATATATATTTCTTGCTATGAGTTTCTTTTTGGGGGAAGTGGAACAGGAAACAATTTTAATTGCTTAATTCTGCTTTTCTCAATATAAAAATGACACTTCTTTCATTCCCCGGGCCTTCATACTGGAAGACACTATTTGGTCATTTCAAATTCATCGTGGACTTCTGACACATTCTTCTAAGTTGCTCAAGTTTAAACTTTTAAAATTTAACTCAGTAGTTAATAGTTTAAGAGTTTTTTTTTTTTAAAGCCATTTTTGAGGTTGATACGGAAGGAAGTACAGGGCTGCACAGTTATTTGATATATTCAGGCCCACTCTAACAACCCATTCTAACTGTTCAGACAGAGGCAGATGTATTTTTTTCTCTCAGAATTCTTTCAGAATGACCTCATAATTGGGCTGCCCCTGTAGGCTCAGCATTGAAGAATAATGAGTTTTTGAATCGTGAGGAGGACATGTTTTGAAACAGAAGCAAATAGTGCAGATTATTTACAATGCTGTCATCAAGGGAATCTGTGCTAGAATGGCTTGAAATGCTCCTGGGACTGAAGCTGGGTATGGCCATTGCAAAGAGTCCAGAGTGGCAATGGCTGGCTTTTCCTAACTCTTCCTGATTCCATTTTTCCTTCACATCGGTAACACACTAATTGTGGAACAGCAGAGAGGCCAGCCCAAGCTGATTAACAGTCTGGCTTAGTGACAATTTAGTTGAGTTCCATTTCTTCCAAATGATCCTTCAGTTGTTCAGGGAAAAAAAAAAAGACATGGGGTAGGTATGTTTATGTTACCTTATTTTAACGTAAACATAGGGGCATTTCTGTAGCCATACACAGGAAGTATTAAAACTTTAGTAACCTGGTACCTCCTAGACCCTTTTCACTCATATATTCCATGAAAAGACATGCAGATGCTTTCTGACATTTTTACTCAGTGTCTTGACTATTAAATTCACCTTGAGCATTGTGTGTAATCTTGGATCCACCCGAAAGCAAGTATTTACCTTGACCATAATTAGTATCAAAGAGGTGTTATTAATATTTCAGGACACAAATTTAGATTACCAGAATCTGAAGAATTAGAATCTGAAGCTTTAAAGGTCATCTGATCTAATCCTCCTCCCAGCCTTGAGTGTGCCTTCCGGGTCCTCCCTCCCCTCAAGCTCCCACCAAGTGGGGAGATATATCCTCAGTTCAACTAGAATCTCTCCAGTGATATGGAGATACAGAGATCACTGTTACATGAGACAGCACATCCATCTTAAAATAGCTCAGAGAGGTGGAAAGTTTTTTTTTACTGAACTG
This sequence comes from Nomascus leucogenys, assembly GCF_006542625.1. Lineage (NCBI taxonomy): Eukaryota > Metazoa > Chordata > Mammalia > Primates > Hylobatidae > Nomascus > Nomascus leucogenys. Next base: position 125,876,869 of record NC_044406.1, read on the forward strand.
AATTTTTTCTTTCTTTAGATTCAACCCACTGAGCCAATGGGAGTCTAGTGGTGTCTCCCAGAACATGTCTAATCTCTGTTACACATCATAGACCTATAAATATTTGAAGATGGTTTCCTTCCCCCTCTTTCCTTAGCTCTGCTTTACTACTGTTTCCACTCCAACAGTCAGATTAACTATTCCAAGCTTTTGTGACTTTTGTCATATCAAGCCCCTGGCTACTTCTGTAACCTAATCTCCTACCTGCCTGTGCTTCAGCCACAGGACCCTCTTCTGTTCCTCAAATATGAGGTGCATATTCTCTTATATTTTCTTTTTCCATTGATGGAAATATTCTTCCTTCACCTAGCAGCAAGGTTTATTTCCTTACTTCATTTTTCTCAAATATCAGCTCCTCAGAGAAACCTCTCTTGACCATTGTATCTAAATGACCTCCCCCATCTCCATCACTATCCCGTTATCCTGATATATTTTCTTCATAGTATATACATCACTCCCTGAAAGATGATTATGTATCCATTTTTGAGTTTGTATATCTCTCGAGCTAAATATAAGTATCATGAGGATAGGGACATCTGTCTTGTTTAGCATATAGTAGATGCTCAGTAAACATTTGTTGAACAAATCAGTAGGGTATGATTTTTAATTCCTTTACCATTCTGATGACTCTCTTGACTTTGTCCATATCTCTGTCAAAGTGCAGTGGCCAGAACTGAGAACAGAAACCTAGCTATGATCTAACCAAAGCAGAATAACCACATTATTTAATCAATGAGTATATCCCATGTAGCAGGCACCATGCTATGTCATGGATATATGACAGTGAAGAAACTCAACATGGTCCCTGCCTCCAGAGAACTTGTCTAATATCTTATAGAAATTACTCCAGTATGATGAAATCTTAAGATCACGTTTGCTCTTTTGGAGGCTATATCATACATCACACTGGAGAATTTACAGTCAATTAAGACTTTAAGCTTCTTATGAGAATTTGGGGGCTCGATTCAAAATCATGTATTTATTCTAACTATTAAACTTCATTGAGTTAAATTTCATCCATCATTCTATTAATTCAAATTATTTGGGGATCTCAGTTCAGTCAATCTTAACCCTAGTCTTCCCAGCTTGTGTCATATCTAAATTTAATAGGTGGACCTTCTACATATGCAAGCCATCTTTAAAAACATTCACTAGGAAAAAGATAAAGACAGACCTCTGAGGCACACCACCAGAATATTTCTTTCACCTTAACACCCAAGTCACAATACTTACAAATGCCTTAATGCTATTCAGATTTTCTGCCTACTGTGTTTTCATATTTACCAATCCGAAAACCCTGTTAAAGAAGGAGTTGAGGTTAGTCAGACATACCTTGTTCCTAGTGAGCCCATGTTGGGTACCAAAGACTGTTTCTGGACCCGAGAAACCACTATAAATTCTGTTAGGTAAACAGAACTTTAGTTCTGTTTTAGTACTTCAGTACAAAATTTTAGTTCTGTTTTAGTACTTTAGTATTTCATTTGATATATTTATTTGATCTTAACATCAAGATGTTTGATTTGTTGTGTCCAGAATCTAACTTTTTGCCATTTTTGAAAATCAAAGTAAATATCCATTTCCTTGATTCTAGATCTTCTCCTATTTGCTCTGATTCCTCAAATTGTGCCATAATAGCATTCTTTCTCTCTTTTTTATCTCTCCTTGTGTTCTTTTTTCTAAGCTTTCTTAGATGGGGACACAGTCACCTGGGTAATGAGCTTAAAACACATTTAGATAGCACCTATGTGTTCTCTTACACTCTCATCTCAATTTGAGGCTTCTGCTGCTTCTCACTAAGGTTTTCTCTAAACTTTTCCATCTTAAGCTCATTGTCTTTTACAGAGAATACAACTAATTTGGAGTTCTGGGGTTCTGCTTTTCCTGTCTTTCATCAGCAATACCCCTCCAGCCCGAAGCAGCACATCTCTCCCCTGACTTCCTTGTTCTTGCTCAGAACAAAGCTAACAAAGCCTCATGCTTTTATCCGAGACATTGTCTCCAATCTCAGCTCACTGGAGACTTTCACCTTTCTGAAATTATTTACATCAGCTGGTGATCCTCTTTGGGTTTGTCCTTAGCGTCATTTCCTACCACTCTCCTCACACTCCGGTTCAGCCACAAGCACCTCCTTGCTGTTCCTTAAAGATGCTAAGCCTATCCCCAAATCAGGGCATTTGCATTTGCTGAAATTTTGCCCTGTAATACCCTTTACCCAGATATTTGCAAGGTTTGCCCCTCACCTCATTCAGATCTCTGCCCATCATTGGAGAGGCTATCCTTGAGACTGTAGCTGAAACAGCAAAAACATATACCCACCTCTGCTGGTCACTCTCTGCCCCTTACCCTGCTTCATTTTTCTTCTCTACTATTATCACTATCTGATATATTTATTTGGCTACTGTTTGTCCCCTCTCACAAGTTGCACAAAAACAAGGATCTTCGTCTGTTTTGTTTATTGCTACAACAGTGCCTGTCACCTACTAGTTGCTCAATAAGTATATGTTAAAAATTAGTGATGCCTAGGTATTTCTCTTAGAATATTGTTCCATGAGACCTACATATCATTTTTTCACCTTCAAGCTGACTTTGAAGACCCTAACAACAAATAATACTGCTATGAGAATATTGATTGAAAAGTGGCTGTAAATACCACTCACCACCTAGAATTTCTATGAGCTGATCCAAGTGATGTGCAAAGTCAACTTGAAGGTCTAGTACAGAGTGGTACAAGTAGGATTGCAGTATTCACTGGAATTTAGTGAGACAAATCTAAAGACTGGAGGCAGAAGAGGCTGTCTTATCTAAAAGGAACATATCTGCTAGGTGAAGTCATATGCCATATTAAATTGACATTCACTTAGATCTATAGGTGTTGACATACAAAGAAGTCCATGATATTCTGTTACATTTAAAGGCTGAAAATGGAACATGTGCAGTGTGTTTCCATTTATATGCAATTGAGTATATACACACAGGTATCTATAGGGATATATTAAAACATTAATATATTAAAACATTAATAGATACCTGTATATACACACAGGTATCTATAGGGATATATTAAAACATTAATCGCTAGATGGTGCATTTTATTTTAGATTTTAAAAAATTATTTTTGTTTCTGAGTTGTTTGATTTTCTATTAAAACAATGGTGTGGATTATTTACTCCCCTCTCCAAAAAATATGGAGTTTTTTTTTAAAGGGTTCACAGGAACTGGAAAATGTGGTTGCCTCTAGAGAGTAACTGGAGAACTAATGAAGAAGGGGCACTCACTTTTCACATAACTTGTCATTACATTGGTTGATTTTATACCATGTGCTTGTATTTTTTTTAAATATGCACGTGATTAGAAGGCTTTGAATTTGAGAATGTATGTTATGTATATTATATGTGGGATGTTAAAGGTCACCTGACCAGAAAGCAGCTGAAAAGTTATTAAAATTGTGATGACAGTTTCTGGAACCTAGAGAAAAGAACTAGAGAGACTGTGAGTCTAGAATTAATTCTGACTAACTGGGGGAGTGGTTCAGAAAGTGGAAGTGATGAAAATGTAACAAGAGAATGAATGAAGAACCACAAAGTCTTTGACCACCAGAAAGGGTGATATGGTTTGGCTGTGTTCCCACCCAAATTTCATCTTGAATTGTAGTTCCCATAATCACCATGTGTTGTGGGAGGGACCAGGTAATTGAATCATGGAGGCAATTACCCCCATGCTGCTGTTCTCATGATAGTGAGTGAGTTCTCACGAGATATGATGGTTTTATAAGGGGCTTTTCCCCCTTTTGCTCGGCACTTCTCCTTCCTGCTGCCACTTGAAGAAGGACCTGTTTGATTCCCCTTCCATCATGATTGTAAGTTTCCTGAGACTTTCCCAGCCATGTGGAACTGTGAGTCAATGAAATCTCTATCCTTTATAAATTACTCAGTCTCAGATAGTGCTTATAGCAGCCGGAGAACAGACTAAGACAAGAGGTATTGGTGAGATCCAATGTCCAAGTTCATAGCATGACTCTACGAGAAAAGGTAATTCAAGAGGGTTGGGAAGCTCTCTAAAATGCCACTCTGGCTACAACTACAAATTATCTATATAGAAGAAAATGTAGAGAGGCTCTTAAGGAAGCCAGATAATTTGTATAGGGTAGTCTCAGAAAACTCAGATTTTTAAACATTATTTTTTTAAATAAAAAGAGGCTTATTTTTTACTGGGCGGGGAAGACAGTAACCAAAGAATATGTTGTATTATTATAATTGATAAAGAAGAAAACCAAGGCAGAGTAAGGGGGGCAGAGACTGACCCACAGGAGTGCATGTTAGTGTGTGCTCTTTCTGCTATAGTGGTGAGCATGGCCTTTCTGATGAGGAGAAATTGGGGAGAGATCTGAATTAAATGAGAGGGCAAGGCCTGCACATATCTGGTAAAGAGCATTCCAGGTGGAGACTTCAGAAAATTTAAAGGCGCTGATGTGGGAATATGCTTGGTGTGTTTAAGAAACCATAAGGAAGTGAATGGAGCTAGATCAAAGTGCTGGGACAGTAGTAGGGATGATCTCGGAGGAGTAGAAGGGAGCCAGATCACACAGGGCCTTGTAGGCCATGACAAGAACTTTTAATTACATTCTGAGATGGGTTAGCATTGAAAGATTTTGAGCAGAGGAGTGGTATGATCTGACAAGAATGGAAGGAAGGGGGAGCATTTTAGAGGCTACTCTGTTAATATAGGCAAGAGATGTTAGTGGCTTGGACTGAAGTCCCAATGATAGGGCTGGGGGCACAGAGTTACTTTTCAGATACAGGTTGAAGACAGAGTCAATGCGATTTTTAATGGGGGTAGATATAAGATGCTAAAGAGATAAAAGTCCAAGATATTTGGTCTGAGCAACTAGATAAATAGTGATTGCATTTATTGAGATCAGAACATTTGAAGGATGATCAAGTTTTGGGAGATGGGGATCTAGAATGGGTTTTAGATATACTTAGTTTAAGATATCTATTCAAGTGGAGATGGTGAGTTGAAGATACATTCATGAGTGTGAAATGTAGCGAGTGGTCTTTGCTGGAGATGTAAATTTAGGAGTTCTCAGCATATACATTTTTGTGTGTGTGTTTTTGAGACAGAGTCTTGCCCAGGTTGGAGCGCAATGGCACGATCTCAGTTCACTGCAACCTCCGCCTCCCAGTTTCAAGCGATTCTCCTGCCTCAGCCTTCTGAGTAGCTGGGATTACAGGCACCCACCACCAGGCCCAGCTAATTTTTGAGCTACACATAATATTTAAAGCTAAGGGACTGGAGAAGCAAATGGACAGGGCTGCTAATTAGGCTTTTCTTACCATCGCCATCCCCCTTCCTTTTCCCTACCTGTACTATACCTGGCCACAGGGATAACTTATCGCTTGGACATATTTTATGTACCCTTTCAATGTGCTCTGCTCTACTCTTTTGACCTTCATATGACAAAAAACAAAGGGAATGTGGTCAGCATAGAAAGTAGGAATTGAACACAGGAAAAACAAGCAGACACTTTCATGAGACGAATTCTGGGGTCCTGAGAAAAATCTATTACTCCCAATATGTGGTAGCTTCCTTAGCTGCTGGCAGAATCCTCTGATCATTCCTGCCCCACCCCCCCCCCCCGCTTTTTTTTTTTGAGATGGAGTTTTGCTCTTGTAGCCCAGGCTGAAGTGCAATGGCGTAGTCTTGGCTCACTGCAACTTCTGCCTCCCGGGTTCAAGTGATTCTCCTGCCTCAGCCTCCCGAGTAGCTGGGATTACAGGCATGCACTACCACACCCGGCTAATTTTGTGTTTTTAGTAGAGACGGGGTTTCACCATGTTGGTCAGGCTGGTCTTGAACTCTTGACCTCAGATGATCTACCTGCCTTGGCCTCCCAAAGTGCTGGGATTAGAGGTATGAGCCCCTGCGCCTGGCCTTTTTTTTTTTTTTTTTTTTTTTGAGACTGAGTCTCACTGTGCTGCACAGGCTGGAGTGCAGTGGTGTGATCTCTGCTCACTACAACCTCTGCCTCCCGGATTCAAGCAATTCTCCTGCCTCAGCCTCCCGAGTAGCTGGAATTACAGGCACATGCCACCACTCCTGGCTAATTTGTGTAATTTTTTTTTTTCTTTTGGTAGAGATGCGTTTTCACCATGTTGGCCAGGCTGATCTCAAACTCCTGACCTCAGGTGATCCGCTCGCCTCGGCCTCCCAAAGTGCTGGGCTTACAGGTGTGAGCCACCACACTCGGCCTTCTGATCATTTCTTTATTAAGCTGGAAGTGGAGAACTTTTGTTGTTGTTGAACATTCATAACCTCTAGAGGGGAAATTTTGCAAGCCACTACACACACACACACACACACACACACACACACACACCACCTTAAAGAAAATAAACTATTCAACTAATCTACTTTTAAATTGAGGAAACATTGATGGTTAACCACAGAAAGTATTAAAATTATGCTTCACTCTCATATAATGGCTGGTTTTAGAGGGGAGAGAGGGGAAAGAAGGAACAGGGACATCCCTGTTCCCCCCCCGCCCCACCCCCCACTCCCCACAGACACAGCAGAAGAAAAGGTGAGGAAGTCATATTGTGTTCCTATTTTATACAGTGTAGTGTGCTAGGCCTTGTACATTAATTAGGTCAATAATCCTCACAACAATTCTATCATTGGACCCAGTTTACAGATGAGGAAGTTAAGGCTCAAAGAGCTTAAGTCACTTGCCCAAATTATCATGCAAGTCGAAGAGCCAGTAATCCAGCCCGGGGTTCCCCTAGGCTTTAAAGCCCATATGCTGCCAAAGAAGGTAGAGAGGTGCAGGAGGTGAGAGTGTTCATCAGAGGCCACATCCTGGGACTCTGGGATTCACAGTATTTATTACTTGTCACCCCCCTTTTTGAAATGCTAATTAGCTGTTATTCCCTGCTTGTTAAGTGCTTTCATCCTTAAAGCTTTACAGGTTTTTCCTTTTTTCTTTTTTTTACTAAATGAGGCAACCATCATTTCCCACAAAGCTGCAAACTATTTTCTACCCTTAGGCCAAATAAGCAGAGTCATCCCAGGTTTAGGTAAAGCCCAGCCCAAGGACCTTATCTGACCCCCCATTCTCCCAATGGTAAAGGTTTGAATTCCCATTAAAATGCAGATGCCTCTAAAAGGAGTTAACACTAGCACTGTCAGGTCTCTGCAGTCCGAGGGTATATGAGTATATGACCTTTTCCAAGGGCAGGTTTGAATGGAGATGAAGTCATATTTGCAAAAGAACCCTGGACAGTGAGCTGGCCCCAGCCAGGAGAGCATATGTACACACCTCCCCCCCACCTCCCCACACACCAGGTGGATTTAAGACTGTTTAAGAGGAGGTGGCTTCAATTTAGCAATAAGAAGCCAGTGTCATCGCTTACAAACTGTGTGACTATTTGGCTAGTGGTTGGGAATCAGGGAGTCAGGACAGGATCTGTGTCCTGAAGGGTAAAGCAAAACTGTTCATTCTAGGATTTGTTGGGCCTGAAGGAGTTTCTTTCTACCAATTGACCGCATTAAAGTGGAACTTGGGCTTCCAAGGCAATGCAGGGGCCCCATCTAGGTACAGCCAGAATAGTCTAAAGTCTTAATGGCATTTTTTTTTTCCTCTCAAGTTGTTAGAATAAAACAGCGTGTCATATTTATCTCTTCTTCTGCCAAGAAAGCGCTCCTGATGTTCTCAGCTGAAATTAATTTTCCCCTCCCCATATTCCCATAGCCTTTTGCTTGCACTTCTATTCCAGCGTTTCCCAGTGTCATCCTTATTAGTGTTATTTATGTGCGCGTCTGTCTCCTCTTCCAGATTATGAGCTCCTGGAGGGCAGAAACTGCAGTTTATTCATCTCTATCCCCCATGGGCTGCATACAGGGCCCCGCACATCGTAAGCACTCAATAACTGCTCGTTGAATTGAATTATTACTCTCCACCGCTGTTGTTGTGATTGGCATTCATTCATTTAGTCCATTTGCCCCTTAAAAATCTCCTGCCAAGACTCAAAAGTAAAGATGCACAAGTACAAAGAGACACGTTTTTAACAGTTGATGTTTTTTACTTGTTTCATTTAAAATGGACCCAAATGAAAAGAAATGTTTTCTTAGGTCTTGCCGGCTAGACAGGAAAGGTTATCAGCAGATTAAGAGGAGTGTTCTCAAACAGCATCAAGTGTCTTTCAGTGTGCCCAATGGGTGAAGAGCTTTGTGTGGCCGTAAAAGCTGGCTTAAAGGCTACTTGGATTCATTCTGACATATGTCATATTTTCAAGAGAGGTGTTGAAAGCAGAGTCAAACAAACAGCCAGTCAAAGTGCCGCTCAGCGCACTGGAATTGGCATTACATGAAAGCGTTAGTGAGCACCTCGGTGAACAAGGTTGCCCCCAGGTCTTCCCCGGGAGCTACTTGAAAAGTTGAGAAGTGTACTGGGGGTTCTCATCACATAGTCACATTCCCTCCATTCCACACCATGTAGCTGGCCTCACGGACACTTTGTAGTGACTACATTCTAGCTGTCAGGTTGTATTTATCTTCAGTGCATTGATGCTATCAGTTGAAAACAGCACATCTTTATAGACGGACACATTTTAGGAAACTCCATGGCATATAAAGTACAGATTCCTCTTGCTGTTGCTGACATAATTGAACATGGAAAGAGACGACCTACCATCTGCAGCACCAAAGGCAAGGAAGGGTTCAGGCAGGCAGGCAAGGTGTGAATGTTTACTGTGCACCTACTATGTTCCTGGTCCTGGGCTGGTGGTAACCACAACAGAGAGTATTCGTCCTTGCAGAACTTAGGGCTCTTGGGCTGGGGCAGGGAATTGGGGGGAGGTGGAGGTAGAGAAGGGACAGGGCAGAGACAGGCATTTAAAAAGTAATTCTATAAATCATGAGCTAATTCCACATATAACAAGAACTCTTGACAGAGATACTAACAGAGCATGTAAGAGAAAAGTCAGACCTAATTCATAGGGTCAGGGAAGTTTCCTCTGAGGGAATATGCTTTCAATAGAGACCTGAAGCATGAGTAGGAATTAACCAAGTGAAATACGTACATGCATGTTGGAGGGGGTAGTGTTTAGGGAAATGGAACAGCATTTTCAACAGCACTGCAGTAGACAAGATCATTGCACATTGGAGGATTCGGAAGAAGGCCGTATGCTTGCAGCATGGGAGGTGAAGTGCTACAGGTGTAAGAGGTGAATTTGGAGAAGTCAGCTGGATTGTGTAGGGCTTTACATCTGGTATTTTTTTTTAATCTTGAGGAGTTAGGGAGGAACAAAGAAATAGCTTTCAAATGCTATTCAGCAGGAATGGAAAAGGAAGAGGGATGGACTGCTGATACATGCTACAGTATGGATGAACCTCAAAAACATTGTACTAAGTGAAGGAAACCAGTCACAAAATACCCAATATTGTTTGATTCCACTGATATGACTTGTCCAGAAATGGTAATGTGCATTCGTCGTTGCTCGGGAGTGGGAATCAGGAATGGAAGAAAATGGGCATAAGAGATATTTTGGGAGTGATTAATTCAATTATAAAATTGAATTATGGCAATGATTGTACAACTCTGTAAACTTATTTAAAAATCATTGAGGTATATACTTATAAATAAATTAATTGAAAGTTAAGAAATAGGCTGGGTAAGGTGGCTCACACCTGTAATTCCAGCACTTTGGGAGGCTGAGGCGGGCAGATCATGAAGTCAGGAGATTGAGACCATCCTGGCTAACACGGTGAAACCCCATCTCTGCTAAAAATACAAAAAATTAGCCAGGCGTGGCAGCGGGTGCCAGTAGTCCCAGCTACTCAGGAGGCTGAGGCAGGAGAAAGGCGTGAACCCGGGAGGCAGAGCTTGCAGTGAGGCAAGATCATGCCACTGCACTCCAGCCTGGCGACAGAGTGAGACTCCATCTCAAAAAAAAAAAAAAAGAAAAAAGTTAAAAAATAAGAAATGAGCTTTCTGCTCTTCCGTGGAAGGAATGTGAGACGTGTCAGATAAGGAGAAGAACCCTTCTTCCCATGCAGCCTAAACCACCCCAAGGGCTGTGCAGGTCTCAGACCCTACTCTTAGTCTCTATGAGCAAAGAAGGCTAGGAGGAAATCTGTTATTTCCTTGGCACCTTTAGCTCCATGTGGAGAGTGGGCACAAGCAGACCATATCTTCAAAACTATGAATTGGGCACAAAATAGGAGTGGTTAGTTACCCAAAAGATAGCTGTCATTTTTGTAGATAGGAAAACAGAAGTGTCCATGATCAGCCATTAGAAGAGAGTAATTAGAGCTCAGTGAACACCTCTGCTTTCCAGAAGGTACACTCTCACATTGGTTCCTGGCCAGAGAGCCAAAGGAAGCTGGGCCATGATAAGAATTACAAGCTAACTGCCCATCCAGGTGTTAGGGGGACAATGCCATCATTTATGAGCCTCTGTGGTCCCTTGGCCTCTTCTGAGGGCAGCCTCCATCTATTAAATTTCAACAGTTTTTATAATAGTCACCTAATTAGGGGATTGAGAGTGAAATCAGGGGGAAATCTGTGCCTCATTCACTGGAAAGCAGTGACTTTCCTGTACTTTGGATGAGAGACAAAAAAAAGATCATAACTAATTTTCTGCCCTTCCCAAGGGAACAGTTTGTAACAGTCTAAAGCAATCAAGCAGAAAAATGAATTGGCTTTCCCACTCTGCAGTCCTAGGGGAAAGTATTATAAAAGGTCACCAAATTGCTATATTTGTGTAATTAAATCCAACACTTTGATCAATTTGATGAGGACAGCATTCTCTGTTGCCTTTGAGATCTGTAAACCAGCTCTCTCTTCTCTGGCTTTGCTGACTTTCTAGCTGATGTTCATGAGTAACATCAAAGGCTTGCTTTTGATGAGAGCCCATATCTTGCTTTCATACCAACAGAATTGCCCATGGAAATAATAAAATGGCAAGACTAAAATTGAAGGAAGTGATAGGAATACAGAGGGAATGGCTTCAAATAAGTGAGTTTCTGAATTACAGGCACTCTATAACAAGCCTGCTACTTGGGCAATATTTCCCATGTGCCGTTTGATGAAATCAATGTTCACTTGAAGAAATAGACCTTCTGCTCCTCTGAGTTCTCTTTGCTGTTAAGTTAGCAATGAATGCCACCAAAAAGGGTATGGCTGGACAAGACCAGACAAGACCACCATCTGTTCCCAATGGAAGGTTGCACAAACAGTCTCTGTTCTGCCACTGAGACGCTCTCTGTGTAACTTTGACTTAACTGACTTAACTTCTAGGAGCTGTGCTCCCTCTTCTCCCAGCCCACATTCTGTTTAGAACATAACTAACAGCACCTTTTGTATTTCTTGGTCTCTCCTTCTGGTCTTCCTTCTGACCATCAGGAGGATGCCAAAGAAAGAGCGCTCATCACACTTGCAGTGAATACCAAAAGTTAAGAGTCAGAACTTGGCAGAAGATGAACCACTTACTGGTATGATGACCTTGGGTAAGTTACTAAAACTGTACACCTTCGTTTCTTCATTTCCAAAATTAGGATAATAGAAACAATCTCACAGGATTGTTGTGAGATTAAAAGTAGTTTGAAACCTGTAAAGTACTTAAAACATTGCCTATATCACAGTAATTGTACACTCTTCATTAAAGCAACCACTGGATTGAATACCTAGTATGTGTAGAAAGTGCTGTGGGGCATATGGTACATTATGTGAAGATTATACGAGTGTATGAAAGGCAACATAGTATAGTGGAAAGGACATGAACTTGGACTCAGAAATCTGGTTTAAATTACCGCTCTGACTCTTGCTGTGTGACCTCAAGCAGATAACCCAAACTCTCTGATTCTGTTTTGTCGATGACAACTTACATGGTTCTGCTGATAATTAAATAACATAATGCACATGAGAAGTTCACAAATCTACAGGGGGAACACCTACAGCCTAGTACATGAGCGATGAATAAATATAAGACTGATTTTTCTTAGGCATGAACCGTGAACCTCTCACCAAATGCACCTTCATAGCCAGGGAAAAGACAATTTCAAAGCTGCCTGTGTTTGCAATCATTATGTTACTCTGTTTTGCTTTTAAATTTTCCTGCTCCCTTATTTATAGATGGAGACACTGAGGCATAGGAATACTGTTGAAAAGAAATGGCAGGCAAGGATTTGAAACTATCAATTCCCATCCTCTCTAATCTTGCCTCTTTGTTCCAAATAAACTGAAATTAGAAGTGAATTATTATCACTTAATTCACAAGAATGCCATGGTATGTATTTTCTCTCCCTATAGTGTATCTGAAATAGTAGACTTTATTCAATTATTTTTTTATTTTTATGTTTATCTTCTGTCTACTTGTAGTTTATTGGAAGCTTTTGGGAGTGCCCCAGTTTCTCCCTTTCATGAGGGGCTTGGATAATGAGACTTGGATAATGAAGGTGCCTGCCAGCTCTGATATTATGCATTTATAGGAATGTCTCGAATTTTCAAGAATGCATGCAATGGTGTTTCCTTAGTAAATGTCCTTGTAAAAGAAGGTTATGTCCACCTTTCTTTGTATAATCCCATCGGATACTTTGGGAGATCACTAGGAATAATTAACGTGTTCTGGATGACGCGTGCTTAGCTAATTGGGCTGAAAGCCAGGGTTGGTTAGCAAGTTGGCTGAGTGCCAAGTAGCAGGTGTCTGCATAGAGTCAGCACTGATTCTTTATTCAAAGAAGGGAGGAAGACCTATGCATGTTTTGTTTTTGAGAAAGTTTGTCTAGATTTTGCCTCACTCCCACACTCATTTAAAAATGGTGAGGTGAAAAAAGTTTATTAGCACTAAAACAAAGATTATTTCTTTTACTATAGTTTTGTTTCTTTTCACCGTTTTCAGTCTGGATTTTAAGAGGTCACTACATGTTCCTACTGGTCTTTAATTACCTTGTATTTTGATGGGAAGCACACAACCAAGATTATTTTATGAAGTTTTGCTTCGAGGCAAGTTGGATTGGGGCTCTTTGCACAGAGATGACTTTTCTTAATCTACTCCCAATTGTTTAATATTTTGCATTTCCAAGTTAGTCTATCATTTTTACCTTTGGGTTAATTTGTAGTATAGTTCTTCAAGCACCACATTTAAATTATTCACTTTCCTCCTTCCAAGTATAAAATTTCTATTCATCAGAAGCCTTCCAAGGAAAAGTTAAGAATATTCAGTGATGGGCACATGGGTATTTAAGCAGGATTTCTGGATGTTGTAAGTGGGGAACAACATTCCCTACATACCACTGATAAATAAGCATCTCGGGATATGCATTCGAATCACTGCCCTCAGGGGTCATTTGGATAAACACATGCTTGAGTTTACGGAGGTAGGGTTTCCCTTGGCCTGAAAAAAAAACTGGGCTAGAGAAACTTTTCCATCAATTTTAGGAATTTTGCTGCAAATAATAGAATCCCACTTGAGCTAGCATTATAAAGATTCTAGAAGTCTCACAGAACTCTAGGGTAGGAAGTGAAAACCCACCAGGAAGCAACGCAGCCATTGTCTGTCTTTTTCTCTCTGGTCTCTCACCTCTGTATCTTCCAGCAGCACGTCTTCTTCAATCTCTACTTGCAGAAGGGTTTTCTCAACATTCTCTCTTCGTCTATTGAAAATGTCCCCCAGTGTTTAGAAGTCCCTGGGCTATTTTGTGAAACGAAATGTTATAATTTTAGAAAGGCTATTGGTGGCATTGATTGCTTTCCTAGCAAGAAAACAAAGGGAGAGTAGTGGATGATCTCTTCCCACTCTTCTAACTCTGACTTCTTATGATCCTGTAGGGATCTGAATGTATCTTAGAAAATAGTCTAGCTATTAAGTACCATTTTTCTTCAAGTATACAATTTTATCAATTTGTTAGACATCTCAGATCGCATTGGGCAGTAGTTGTGAATGAAAACACTCCTCTGTCAGCAGGATAGAAAATTTGTGGTACATGGGAAGCACCACAGCTCTCTCTCCCCCAGTACCTGACAGACACCCATGGCCATGGCTTTCTTCCCTGATGCTCCAAGAGCTGACCTCAAAATCCTTCTCAGAACCAACTGGATAAACAAAATGTGGTCCATCCATACAACGAAATATTATTCAGAAATAATAAGGAATGAAGTATTGTTACATGATACAACATGGACGAAATTTGCAAACATGATGCTAAGTAAAAGAAACAGGCAGAAAAGACCACATATTATATGATTCCATCTATGTAAAATGTCCAAAATGGGAAAATCCGTAGAGGCAGAAAGGGCTCTGGTGGTTGCCAGGAGCTAGGGGGAGGGGATAATGGGGGAGGGACTGCTTAATGCGAGTGAGGTTTCTTTTTGGGGGTGATGAAAATGTCTTGGAATTACATTGCAGTGATAGGTTGCATAGTCCTGTGAATATATGAAAGCCATTCAATTGTACACTTTAAAAGGGTGAATTTTATGGTATGTGAATTTTACCTCAATTAAAAAAGAATCCTTCTTAGCACAGCACTCCAGGGAACCACCACTAGTGGAATTAGCATGTGTCATAAAATCTGAAGTTTTGCTATTTAGCTTTTTGAGTCCATCTGTGCATGAGCTGAGATCCCTTCCAGCTATGCACTACACAATTACAGACCTTTGGGTTTTTTCTTCTACTGGCATGTTATACCGTTTCCCCTCTCTATTTATTTTCTATGCCTCCAGCACCAGTGGAACATTCTCTATGAAGCCTTTTTTCCTTACTCTCTCCACCTCTACCTTCACCCCAGAACAACTAAATTCCCTATTCTCTACACACCAACAGCACTTTGTGTATCACTCTAGCCCAGTCCATATCATACTGTATTGTAATTGTGTACTTATTGCTCAAAATTTCCTTCTCAGTGGCCGTCCTCATCTTTGTACCTGCAACCCCTCCACAAAGCCTGGTCCGGAGCAGTCTCCCTCAGAAAATAAATAAATAAATAAATAAATAAATAAATAAATAAAATATGGTCCCAGCCCTCAGGATAACTACAGATTATTAGGAGACAGATATTCAATTAAAAAGCATGTGCCCAAAATTAGACACTTGGATATGTGGGCGCTGGAGAAGAAAATGATTGAAGAGGCATCACAGAGAAAGTGACATTTGAGCCTAGCTTTCACATAAGTGAATAAGATTTCTCCAGATAGAAAGACTATGTGTGGTGCTGGAGTATGAGGAGGTGACTTCTAACATTCTAGGTAGAGGAAATAACAGCTGCTGGGACAAGCATGCCAAAGTGCATGGCACATCCTACGGCTCCAAAAATAGGCTGCTTATGACTGGCAACCGAACAGAGAGGTTGGGGTCAGGGCATGAAAAGCTTTTGTTACCATATGCAAAGGTTTAGACCTCTTTCTCTGGGCAGTCAGGAGTCATCAGAGTTTTTTTTTTTTTTTTTAAAGAGGTGACATAATCAGATGTAAATTTTAACATGAGTAAGAGAGGACCTAAGGGACCTAAGAGGAGGCCAAGTAGGTCACTATTTCAGTAGTCCAAGCAAAAAATAATGAAAATTAAAAGCAGGGCAAGCTGCTATGATGTAAACTGCCTATTGCAGGTGGCCTCCAGGAGTTGAGGGCCTTAGCCCTGTAGTCACAAGGAACTAAATTCTGCCAACATCCCCAAAGCTGCGAACAGAACCCCAAGCTTCAGATGAGAATGCAGTTGCCAACACTTAGACTGCAACCTTGTGAGACTCTGAAAAGAGAACCCAGGAATCCCATGTTAGACTTTTAACCTGCAGCACTGTGAGCTAATAAATGTCTTTTCTAAACCAGTAAATCATGGCAATTTGTTACACATTATAGAAAAACTAATACAGGACCATTCACCACTCATGATTAAATTTACCATTTGCCATTCATCATAAAGTATTTCAGCAAATTAGGAATAGAAGGAAACTTTCTAAAGTTGATAAAGCCTTCTATGTAAAAACTTACAGTGAATATACTTTTTACTGGTGAAATATTTAATGTTACCTCCTTAACAATGGGGAAAAAGGAAGAACATCAGTTGTCATCACTTCCAATTCACATTGCACCTGCAGTTCTAACCAGTACGATAAGGCAAATAAATAAAAGACATACAAATTGGAAATGAAGAAATAAAATGGTCTTTATTTGCAAATGGCATGGTTGTGAGTAGAGAAAATCATAAGAAGTGCACAAAATAGCTATAGGAACAAATAAGTAAATTCAATTAGGTTGTAGACTGCATGATCAATCTGCAAAAATCTCTTGTTTTTGTATATGCTAGCAACAATTTGCAACTTTTCTAAAGTGATGCCACTCACTATAGCACCAAAATCATAAAATTGTCCCAAAAATTTTACCAAAGAATGACTGAATACAAACTACATAATATTACAGGGAGAAAAAATTTAAAACCTGAATAAGTGGAGGCCCTTATAAAAGAGGCCTGAGAGCGACTCCTCACCCTTCTACCATGGGAGGACACAGCAAGAAGGCACTGTCTATGAACCAGAAAGTGGGCCTTCACTAGACACCAAATCTGCTGATGCCTTGATCTTGGACGTCCCAAGTTTCAGAATTAACCCCATCAGAAATCTATGTCCTGAGAGAGTGACATCAGCAAGATGGCAGAGTAGGAGATACTAGACTTTGTTCCCCAACAACAACAAAAAAACAATTATACAGATATCCATAAACATAGATAGATCAGAGAGGGCTCAATAGTTTAACCAAGAACCTGAAGAAACACACTGGAGTAAAATATGGAGAAAAACCACACGAAAATAATAACTGAAATGGCATACTTGAGACATCTGGAGACAAAGAAGGGTTGAGCCATCAGTATCAGTCATGCAGAAGGTGCCAACAGGATCCTCCATGGCCTGTCCTGCAGAGAACCCCGGCAGCCTTTGCTGATGAGGAACTTAGCAGCCCTTGTGTTGGTCATGGACTCCCTGCAGCTTTCACAGTGGAGGTCCCCTTAGTGGTGGTCAGCGTGGATCCCATTGGCTGCCCCACAGAGGATACCGGCAGCTTTTACCACTGAGCTATCCAACAATCATGGTCACTGCGGACTCCTCAGAGACAGAGACACTACTGAACGCTGCCTGAAGAAGGAGCTGCTGTTGTGCCACCCAGGACCAGGGTGACCCCTTGCCCACAACAACCCCAGCTCCTCACTGAAGGCATATTCCAGGATCCAGGAACCACAGATGTCCTGGGTATATATCCAAAAGAAATAAAATCACGGCCGGACGCGGTGGCTCACGCCTGTGGTCCCAGCACTTTGGGAGGCTTAGGCAGGTGGATCACGAGGTCAGGAGTTCGAGACCAGTCTGGCCAACATAGTGAAACCCCATCTCTACTAAAAATACAAATACCACGTGGTGGCGCATGCCTGTAATTCCAGCTACTCGGGAGGCTGAGGCAAGGAGAATTGCTTGAACCTGGGAGATGGAGGTTGCAGTGAGCTGAGATCGCGCCACTGCATTCCAGCCAAGGCGACAGTGTGAGACTCCATATCAAAATAAATAAATAAATAAATAAACAAAAAATAAAATCACTATCTCAAAGAGATATTTGCACTCCCATGTTCATTAGAGTATTATTCATAGTAACCAAGATATTGAAACAACCTAAGTGTCTGTTGACAGATGAATAAAGAAAATGTTTTTTATACATATATGTATAATACACACACACACACACACACACACACACGTGTATGAATATTATTCAGCCTTAAAGGAAATCCTGCCATTTGCAACAACATGAATGAACCTGGAGGACATTAGGCTAAGTGAAATAGCCTGATGCAGAAAGACAGACAGCATAATCTCACTTATATGTGAAATCTGAAAGAAAAAAAAAAAGTCAGACTCAGAGAGACACAAAATAGAATGGTGTTTACCAGGGTCTGTGAGGTGGGAAAAAGGGGGAAATGTTGGTCAAAGTTTACAAACTTTCAATTATAAGATGAAGAATTTCTGGAGACATAATGTACAGCAAGGTGACTATAGTTAATAGTAATGTAGCCTGAGCAACATGGTGAGACCACACCTCTACAAAAAAAATTTAAAAATAGCCAGGCATTGTGGCACATGCCTGTAGTCCCAGATACTTGAGAGGTTAGGCAGGAGGATGGCTTGAGCGAAGGAGTTCAAGATTACAGTGGGCCATGATCACACCACTACAGTCCAACCTATTTTAAAGACCCTGTCTCTAATAATAATAATGCGTAATCATTAATAATAATACTTGAAATTTGCTAGGAGAATAGATTTCAAATGTTCTCACTATATAAAATAAAAAGATAACTAGATTAAGTGATATATATGTTAATGAGCTTGATTGTGGTCATCATTTCACAGTGAATACATATATCAAAGCATCACATTGTAAACCTTCAATACATACAATTTGCATTTGTCAATCATACCTCAATAAAGTTCAAAAAATCTAAATAAATGAAGAGATATACCACGTTTATGAATCGGAATACTATACTGTTAAGGTATTATTTATTTACAAATGGATTGACAGATTCAATGCAATTCCATTTAAAAACACTACAGTTATTTCTTTGTGGAAGTTGACAAGATGATTCTAAAATTTATTATAAATGCAAAAGAATCTAGACAAGAACAACCTTTTATGAAGGAAGAACAATTTTGGGAGATTTACACTACCCAATTTTAAGACCTATTACAAAGGTAAGGTAATCACGACAGTGAATGATTGACTCCTCACCAAGGATAGACTAACAACTAATGGGAGAAAACAGTACAGAAACAGATCCATACACATATGGTCAATTGAGGACTCCACTGCAATTCAGTGAGGAAAGAAAAAACTTTTATGCAAATGGTGCTGGAATGGCTGGATAAATGTATGGAAGGAAATGTACACTGACTCCTACCTTACAGCATACACAAATATTAATGAGATTAATCATAGACTGAAAAGTATAAGCTAACATTGTAAAGATTTTGGAAGAAAACGTGGTATGGTATCTTTAGGACTTTGGGGTAGACAAGGATTTTTAGGAGATGGCAGAAAAATAACTAATCATAAAAGAAAATTTGATAAATTGGACTTCATCAAAAAATGCTGTTCTTTTAAATATATGGTTAAGAAGATGAAAAAGCAAACCATACACCGGGAAAAATATTCACAATACATATATCTGAAAAGAGACTCTTATCAAGAATATGTAAAGATTTCCCAGAAATTGATCATAAAGATTTAAAAAACCAATAAAAAATAAGCAGTCTTGAACAGTGACTTCACAAAAAAAGATAAAGGGAACAATAAGGACATACAAAATACCATGTTCAACATTGTTAGTCAGGCCAGGCCCGGTGGCTCACGCCTGTAATCCCAGCACTTTGGGAGGCCGAGGTGGGTGGATCATGAGGTCAGGAGTTCAAGACCAGCCTGGCCAACATGGTGATACCCTGTCTCTACTAAAAATACAAAAATTAGCCGAGTGTGGTGGCATGCACCTGTAGTCCCAGCTACTCAGGAAGTTGATGCGGAAGAATCGCTTTAACCCGGGAGGCAGAGTTAGCTGAGATCGCACCATCGCACTTCAGCCTGGGCAACAGAGCAAGACTCCATCTCAAAAAAAAAAAAAAAAAAAAAGCACTCCAGCCTGAGTGACAGAGTGAGACTCCATCTCAACAAACAAAAAAATGAACAAAACAAAACAAAAACATTATTAGTCATCAGGCAACTTGATTATTCTGAATGTTTATACAGCTATTTTTTCCCGATGATGGCAGTATTCTTGGTGTCCCATAGAGAGAATATGGTAGGCAGCCAGTGTGGGTCTTGTAGCCAGCCTCGGATTACACAGCACTGACTGGCCCCTTACAGCATAAGGCAAGCTAGACTTTTGCCAGTCTGTCATGAGGTTGCATTTGGAACATTATAGACAGGTTCCAACCTCCATCATCTCTTAAGTCGATTACTACGATATCACTGGTCTCTTGCTTCTCTATATAATCTATTTTCAATACTGTTGCCAAAAGGATCTTCCTAAAATCTGTCAGATCATGTGATCTCTCTGCTCCAAGCCCCTAATCATGCCTATCCTATTAGAGCACAGAGCCTATATATAAGTGGCCTATGAAGTCCCACATGGTCTGTACCATTCCACCTCTCTGACTTCATATCCTATTTCTCTTCTTCTTGATTACTTAAATCCAGCCACCCTGGCCTTCATATTGTTTCTCAAATATGTCAGTTACACTCATGCCTCCGGGCCTTTGAATCTTCTCTCCCTTCTGTCTGAAATTTTCTTTCATCAAATAACCCTATGACTTAATCTTTCTCTTCCTTCAGGCCTTTCTGCTCAAATGTTACCTTCTCAGTGAGGTCTTACCTGACCACAGAAATGAAAATTACAACTCCTTTTCCTTTGTTAGAATGCCTTAGCACTCTCTCTCATTTTATATTTTCTCTGTAGCACTTATCACCTTATCATCAATGTACTTATTGCTTTGCCCTCTCCCCCACAACTAAAACAGGAGATCTGAGAGGAAAGCAGAGACTGTCTGGATCAGTGCTTACTGTATCCCATTACTAATACAATACTGGTACATAATGAACACTCAACAGATATATATTTAGTGAATGAATGGATAAATATATAAATAAATGAATTGAACAAACATTTTCAGGGTGCCTATTACTTGTCTGGTGCTGAGCTAGGCACTAATTACAAGAGGTATAGGGTAGGTAGATTTCTCCCCAGCAAACAAGGGATGGTGAAGTGATAGGGATGTTGAAGAAACCTAGGGTAAGAAGCAACCATAGATGTTCTTCTCTCTGGGCTAGGTTGGGCTAGTCCAGGAGACCCACTATCTGCAGCCTTTAATTGTACGTGCTCTCTTCTGTCGATCCTCTCTGGACAGATACTCCTCATGTGTTTTCTTGTAAAAACGGTTGGAGAACTTCAATCCACTGGCATTTCTCCAGGAGTTCTGCCTTTCAACATCCTGCATCAAGAGCATAAAAATGAGAAATAAGTTCAATATTAAATAAGGGGTAATGTTTTTAAACAGAAATAAAGCATTATAGGTTTTTTTAAAACTAAATTTGCATGGAAATGACTAAAAACCATTGCTACAAAATTGAGGCTACTACTGATGCCATGTAGTCCACAAAGTAGTAGTGACTCCCTGCAATGGCAAGTCACTACAGACTCAATGCCTGAGGCCACAGGTTGGCACAAATTACATATTAAGTTCAATAATAAAATTATAAACTGCATTAATAACAATAAGATATGAACACCAGCCTTCCTTCAATATGTGCAAAATCTAAATGGGCTATTTACTGGAGTATGCGTTGAAATGTGTAGCCAGAAGAAGATACCGTTATCAAGAAGTTCTGTGAGAACTCAGAAGTCTGACTTGATGAATTGCAAATATCACAGCTGAATATTAAGACTGGAGCTTTTTAGGGCATCACACTGTGCCTGGAACCTTGTAGATGTTCTAGCAATTGACTAGGATTTAACAGGGGCAGGTTTGCAAATGGCCCCATGATGCCAAGTCTCAATGCCAGAGGTGTTATTCAATGAGAGATTGCAAGGGACTCCAGGACTTATTTATTCTCTCTACATTTATTCAATCTACAATTAGTTATTGAAGGTCTCTATATGTTAGGCAGTGTTTCAGGCATTGGTGAATACAGTAACAAACAAGACATAAATATCTCTTTCCTCAGGGAGCTTGCATTCCAGTGGTGGGAGACAAACAATAAAAATATAAGTCAAATATATAGTACAGTAGATGGTGATACATGCTATGGAAAAAAATAAAACAGGGAAGGGAGACAGTTAGGAAGATAATAGGAAACCTTATAGACCAAATGACATTTAAGCAGAGACCCGTAAAGAGGTTATAGAATAAGTTACATTGTATTTGGGAGGAAAGTATTCCAGGTAGGAGAAACAAATGCAAAGGTCCTGAGCAGGAATTTGTCTAGTGTTTTTGAGAACCAACAACAAGCCAATGTGGCTGAAGCAGAGTGAGTTCAGTGGAGAATTTTCTGAGAGAAAGTCAAGATGCCAAATCAGTGGGGCCATGTAGGATTTTAGTTTTTGCTCTGGATGAGAGTAGAAGCCATTGAAGGGGTTTGAAGAGTACAGTAACATAATTTATCTTGTATTTTCATAGGACCACTCTGGCTATTGAAAAGAGAATAGTTTGGGATAGTGGCAAGATGAGAAGTTGGGAGAGCATTTCAGAAGCTATCATCACAATCCAGATGAAAGATAATGGGCACCATACACCAAAAAGTTGGTAGCAAGTGGAGGTTGAATAGGTTCATGGCAGTGAAGGTGATGAAAAGTAGGCATATTCTGGGTATACTTTGAAGAGAGAAACCAAGAGAATTTACTGATGGAATGAATGTGGAATGTGTTGGAAAGAAAGGAGTCAAAGAGGACTTCAAGGATTTGTTGGACAAGACAACTGGAAGGATGGAGTTGTCATTGCAAAAAATGGAGAAAACAATAGAAAATTAGGTTGGGGGTGGTGGTAATAAGAGGTGAGGCTTGGGACTAGTAAAGTCAGTCAGGTAGTCAGATATGGGAGTTTGGAGGTCACGCAGAGATCATGGCCTAAACTATAAAGGTGATAGTTATCTGATTAAATTTTTATAGCCATGGGACTGGAGGAGTTTACCTGAGGAGTAAGTGGAGATGGAGAAGTAACGTACATGGCTAGAGCTTTAGATTGCTCAAATGTTAAATGAATTGAAGAACACATTGAAGTGGGGTTTGTGAATTTCTTTTACTAAAAGGAACACAAAATACTTGCTATGATCTGAATGTTAATAACCCTCTAAAATTCATAAATTGAAACTTAACCCCCAATGTGATGGTATGAGGAAGTGGGGCTTTTGGTGGTGATTAGGTCATGAGAAATCTGATTTCCAACTTTTTACTAATTATTCATAGAAAAACCATGCCATCTCTAATTTTCTATCAAACAGATTGTTCAGCCTGGACCAGTGTCTAAACCTAATCTAATCCCTCTGTGCCCTAATAGCTCTCAATCTTGGTATCTAAAGAGTATCAAAGCAGTGGTCTTTTGAGCCACACATTCTAACCTCTCACCTAAGTTTAAGTGCACAATTGATGAACCATGTACTCTATATTGTCCTGAAATGGAAATAAATGAAGTTTTGACAAGTTGTTAAAAGCAAAATCGCATATTTATGTTGTGCCCCTTGGTTATGAGACTGCAATAATCAACAGTCAGATGTCTTTTCAGGATTTGGTAATATAAGTTGGGTTACTTCACTCTCCTCTGTTTAGTGTCCCAGGCCTCTTAAGGCATTCATTCTATGAGCCTAGTGAACACCCATAGTGAATGCTAAACTAGGCTCTGAAGGACCATAAGACCTGTGATATTGTTTGGCTCTGTGTCCCCACCCAAATCTCATCTTGTAGCTCCCATAATTCCCACGTGTTGTGGGAGGGACCTGTTGGGAGATGACTGAATTATGGGGGTGGGTCTTGTGCTGGTCTTGTGATAGTGAATGGGTCTCAGGAGATCTGGTGGTTTGAAAAACAGGTGTTTCCCTGCACAAGCTCTTCTCTCTCATTGCCTGCTGTCATCCATGTAAGACATGACTTGCTCTTCCTTGCCTTCCGCCGTGATTGTGAGGCCTCCCCAGCCACATGGAGCTGTAAGTCCATTAAAAAGGGTCCGTTAAAACCGTCTTTTTCTTCCCAGATTCGGGTATATCTTTATCAGCACATGAAGATGGACTAATACAACCTGCCGTGTGGAAAAATACAATAAAGCTGAGGAGATGAAACATGAAGTGCTGTGAGGGAAGAAGCAACATAGCATATATAAAGACCTAATGTGACTAGGGAGCACTAGAGGAACAGAAGTAAGAATAGCTTCTCAGAGAAGCAAGCGAGGCTTAAGGGAACATGGAGGAATATTAGGATTTAAATAGGAGGAATAATGAAGGGAACAAATTTTTGGCAGAGTGAACAGCAAAATCAAGGGCTTGAATATGGAAGTTAGAAGAATTGCATGAGATATTATTGCATGTAAAGCTACTAGTTGAGTATGTGACACAGTGTAGATGTAAAGTAAGAGCAAAATACATTTTATCAATCAGGCTAAGTGACAGCAGGGCTCCAAAGGGAAGTGGAAGGCAGCATCAATTCATAAATGTAAGCTTAAGGAGAGAAAGAAGCCATACCTTTACAGGGAGGCGATATGGTGTGATGATTAAGGGTACAAGCTTTAGAGTCAGACAGAGTTGAGTTTCAAGGCTTGCTCCTAGGATTTACTAGATCTGTGGACTTGGTTGTGTTAGTTAGGGTCTCAATTTTCTCATATACAATGGAGAAAATAATTGAACCCCTCTCAGAGTGGTTGTATGAATTAAATGAACTCATCCATGTGAAGAGCTTCATATGGTACCTCGCAAATAATAAACACACACAGATTGCGATTCTAGATCAGGGGTATGCAAACTTTACCTTGGAAAGGTCCAGATAGTAAATAATTCAACATATGATCTGTCACAACTGCTCAACTTTACCATTACAGCATGAAAACAACCATGAAAAATATGTAAATGAATGGGCATGGCTGTTTTCCAATAAAATTTTATTCACAAAAATAAGTGACAGATGCCACTGTTTAATCAAAATATATAATGCAAACTACATATAAAATTGTAGGTTTTCTGGTAGATACTTTAAAAATAAGTAAAAAGAAATAGATGAAATTAATTTTAATGGTGTATTTAACCCAATGTACCCCAATTACTATCATCTAATATGTAATCAATAGAAAAAATTATTAGTGATAGTTTTCCTTCTTTATATAGAGTATTTAAATCCAATATTATTTTATACTTAAAGCACATCTCAATTTAGACTAGCCCTATTTCAAGAGCTCAAGAGTGACATATGGCCGGTGGCCACCATATTGGGCAGCATAGTTCTCAATATTGAACTAGGTTATCTAAGGAATTCTTTTCACTTCTAGTACTCTATTAATTTAAGCCTCAAAGAAAATAAATTATAGTTTGGGGTGTCATAATTTCAAAATATTTAAAAGTCTTGACACGATATCAATAAGACAAGAAGTAAGCTTTTGCATACCTCAGGGACCACAAATATAGCCCAATTTCCCATGCCCCTCTGACTTCTACTCCAAACTACATTCAGGATTGATTGATCACAATACTTTTTTTTTTTTAAAGCTGATTCTAGTCCCACCCTCTGAATCCTTGATACAGAACTTCACACATCCACTATCAATGAATCCATGCAAGTAAGCAAAATGCTTTCTATGGGCACTTTCTCAAAGGCAAAAATATGAGCTTGGGAGTGAAAAGATTTGGGCTCAGGTTCTAGCTCTGGTATTCACTGACTCTATAATCTGTGAAAAATCACTAGCCCATTTGGGGCATCAGTTTCCTTACCTGTCAAACATACATTAATAAAAATCCTTCCCCAAATTGACAGCATATTATGAGACACTACATTGAAAAGTGATATGTAGTTATAGAAGATTGTACATACGTAACATTCCCCACTCTGGAATTTCAACCTACACCTGTAACTAGTAGACATGGTGGTGCTTTTAAGAGATCAGCTAGATAAAACATTAAAGCCACTTATGCAGGGGAAATTGACATTGTATGGGGTTGAGGGATCTATGGAAACCACAGAAATGGTGGAGAGTGAGTGAGAAAACCCCCGGTAATTTAAAGGAGGTCACAGCAAAAGCGCAGTTTACCAGGAGGAAGTCCCTCAGCCATCTTCAATACCCAGTAAAGTGGGAGCCTGAGGCCCTTCTTAAAGGCCCGAGAAAGTGAGTGCAGCATCTTGACATGTGGAAACCAGCACACATGTAAATACAGGCATAGTTCTCACAGTGGTGAAGTGCTCATGCCTTCAGGAGGTTTTGCCTAACTACCAAACACTAAAAGAACCCTGAACTGAGGCTTCAGGATTGCTTGAGGTCAGGAGTTTGAGACCATTCTGGGAAACGTAGCAAGACTCCATCTTAAAATTTTTTTTTAATTACCTGGGTGTGGTAATGCACACCTGTAGTCCTAGCTACTCAGGAGGCTGAGGTGGGAGGATTGCTTGAGCCCAGGAATTCAAGGCTGCAGTGAGCTATGATCATACCACTGTACTCCAGTTTGGGTGATTGAGCAAGACCCTGTCTCGAAAATAAGAAAATAAAAAATAACCTGGATTGGTGGTATGAGCTTCTGCTTTCCCTAAATCACAGGCATTACACAATCCCTGTGATGTCAGTTGCAATTCTTGAGAGCCACGTCCCAGACTCAGTGCATTTCACGTTGGAAGAGCCCTTGTAGATCATCCTGGGATGATTGCTGCCTTTGGAATACTGGTCTATGAGGTGTTAGTAGCATTAAGATGTGTGTCATGGTCATATACTCTAGTTAAAAACACTAAAGGGTTGTGCTACTGCAGGACTTCTCAGAGCCTTTATAATGTGCTGCCATGGTTTGAATGTGCCCCCACAAAGTTCATGTGTAGAGAAATTGGTTGTTAGTGCAGCACTGTTGGGAGGTGGGGCACTGCCTTCATGAATGGATTAATGCTGTTATCCTGGGAGTGGGTTTGTTATCACATGAGCATGTTCATTATAAAAGGACAATTTTGGTCTTCATTTTGTCCCTTTATCTCACCCTCTTTTGCCTCTCTGCCTTCTAGCGTAGAATGAGGAAGCAAGAAGGCTTTTGCTAGATGCCAGCCCCACAGGTTCTCAGGCCCTTGGCTTCATACTAAGAGTTACACCATCAGCTTTCCTAGTTCTGAGGCTTTTGGACTTGGACTGAGCCATGTTAGCAGTAACCCCTGGCCTCCAGTTTGCAGAAGACCTATTGTGGGACTTCCCAGCCTCCAGAACCATGAGCCAATTAAATTCCTGTTCATTATAAATTACCCAGCCTGTAGTATTTTGTTACAGCAGCATAAAACAGACTAAGAGATATGTCAGGGAATAGTGTGACATTCTAAGAAGGGCATGTAGAATGGAGTGATTTCAGAACATATTTTACTATTGAACTGTTTGGTTGGGTTTTTTCCTCCCAAACTGGCTTCACATCTTAAAATCTGCATGAAATATATATTTCCAGTAAGTTCATTTTACATCTGTAAGTCTAGGGCCCAGAGAGGGAAAGAAGCTGGTCATTCAACTAGTCAATGGCAGAGCCAGGACTAAACCCTGTTTTCCTTGATTCCCAAATTAATGTTTTTCCACACACACCAGGTCAACTCTCTGTCAGTTTCCTCTGGATGCAAACTATAAACCAAACAAGAAGTATTCTTGATCAGAGAGTAGAAAAATGTCACAGGAAGCTTTCCTAGATGTCATTACTCATAAATAAGGCTGTGATTATTCATGCCATCATTGGCTCATTATTGAACCTTCAGTTTACTCACAAGCTTTGGAATTACTAATAAGCCATGAAAAATGACACTTGTCAATCAGCACAATCAAAGCAAATCACTTTTGGATGAGATTTACCCCAAACAAACAGCATTTTTTTTTTTTTTGTTTCTGATTTAAACAAAAGGTCTCTTTAGAGCAAGGGCTATTTGTGGCTAACTTTCCATTGGCACTAAATTGTGATAGTAGGAACATGAAGATAGCAGGTTTAAACTCTCATTAAAGCAGTAGTTCCAGGACCAGCAGTATCACACCAGTTAGGAGCTTACGAAAAATTCAAAATCTTCAGCTTCACTCCAGACCTACTGAATCAGAAACTCTGGGGTGAGGTCTAGCAATCTTTTTTTCTCTCTCTTTTTTTTAACCAAAGCTTCTAGGTGATTCTGAATATACAGTCAAGTTTCAGAACCAATACATTAGAGAAAATGAGGCTCTCGAAGGAAGAGAAAGAAAGGCGGTCCAATTACACGTGGAAAACTGTATTAGTTCATTTTTGCACTGCTATAAAGAAATAACTGAGACTGAGTAATTTATAAAGAAAAGAGGTTTAATGGGCTCACATTTCTGCTGGCTGTACAAGAAGCATAGATGCTTCTGCTTCTGGGGAGGCCTCAGGAAACTTACAATCATGGTGAAAGGTGAAGGAGAAGCAGGCACGTCTTATGTGACCAGAGCAGGAGCAAGTTGGGGGAGGTGCTACACACTTTTAAACAATGAAACAATGAGCTCTCACAAGAACTCACTATCATGAGAATAACACCTGAGGGATGGTGTTAAACCATTCATGGGGGTGGTTGCTCCCATGATTCAATCTCCTCCCACCAGGCCCACCTCCAACAGTTGGGGTTACAATTTGACATGAGATTTGGGCAGGGACACAGATTCAAACCATATCAAAAAACTCATATCAAAGACACACCTTGTAACAGCATGAAGGTTTTTTTTTGTCGTTTGTTTGTTTGTTTGTTTGTTTTTCCCCCAATTTGGAGCTTAGGAAATAAGTGAAGATTAGGTAACAGGCAAGAAAAGCATATAGAGCCATTCGAGAAAAAGAAAGGGAGCCTGAATTGGCCAAGGCAATCCTAAGCAAGAAGCAGAAAGATACAGGTGTCATGTTGCCTGACTTCAAACTATACTACAGGGCTACAGTAGTCAAACTGCATGGTACTGGTACAAAAACAGGCACATAGACCAATAGAACAAAATAGAGAGCCCAGAAACAAGTCTGCTCACATACGGCCATCTGATCTTTGATGAAGCAGACAAAAACAAGCAATGGGGAAAACAATCCCTATTCAATAAATGGTGCTCAGATAACTGGCTAGTCAGATGCAGAAGATGAAGTTGGACACCTTCCTTACACCATATACAAAAATCAACTCAAGATGGATTAAAGACTTAATGTAAAACCCCAAACCCTGGAAAACAACCTAAGCAATACCATTCTGGACATAAGAACGAGCAAAGATTTCATAATGAAGATGCCAAAAGCAATTGCAACAAAAATCAAAAATTGACAAATGGGATTTAATTAAGAGCTTTTGCACAGCAAAAGAAACTATCAACAGAGTAAATAGACAACCTACAGAATGGGAGAAAATATTTGCAAACTATGCATCTGACAAAGGTCTAGTATCCAGCATCTATAAGGAATTGGAACAAATTTACAAGAGAAAAACAGCCCCATTAAAAAGTGGACAAAGGACGTGAACAGACACTTTTTAAAAGAAGACATACATGTGGACAACAAGTGTATGAAGAAAAGCTCAGTATCACTGATCATTAGAGAAATGCAAATCAAAACCACAATGAGATACCATCTCACACCAGTCGGAATGTCTACTACTATAAAATTAAAAAATAAGAAGGCTGGGTGTGGTGACTCATGCCTGTAATCCCAGCACTTTGGGAGGCAGAGGCGGGTGGATCACCTGAGGTCAGGAGTTCGAGACAAGCTTGGCCAACATGGCGAAACCCCGTCTCTACTAAAAATACAAAAATTAGCCGGGCATGGTGGTGCATGCCTGTAATCCCAGCTACTTGGGAGGCTGAGGCAGGAGAATCATTTGAACCCAGGAGGCAGAGGTTGCAGTGGGCCAAGATCATGCCGTTGTACTCCAGCCTGGGTGACAAGAGCAAAAACTCCATCAAAAAAAAAAAAAAAAAAAGATACTGGCGATGTTGCAGAGAAAGGGGAACATATACATTGTTTGTGGGAGTGTAAAGTGTAATTAATTCCACCATTATGGAAAGCAATATGGCGATTCCACAAAAAGCTAAAAGCAAGAATACCATTAGATCCAGCAATCCCATTACTGGATATATACCCAGAAGAATATGAATCATTCTACCATAAAGACACATGCATGCAAATGTTTATTGCAGCACCATCCACAATACCAAAGTCATGGAATCAACCTGAATACCCACGTATGACAGACTAGATGAAGTGTGGTACGTATACACCATAGAATACTATGCAGCCATAATAAAGAATGAGATCATGTCTTTTGTGGGAACATGTATGGAACTGGAGTCTATTATCCTTAGCAAATTAATGCAGGAAAAGAAAACCAAATACCCGCATGTTCTCATTTATAGCTGGGAGCTAAATGATGAGAACTCATGAACACAAAGAAGGGGAAAATAAACACTGGGGTCTACTTGCGGGTGGAGGGTAGGAGGAGGGAGAGGAGTAGAAAGAAAAAATAACTGTTGGGTACTAGGTTTAATACCTGGGTCACAAAATAATCTGCACAACAAACCCCCATTACATGAGTTTACCTATATTACAAACTTTCACATGCACCTCCCAAACCTAAAATAAATGTTATAAATAATATGCGCTCAGTAAACAGGAAAGTGAATGATTATGATGAAAAAAAATTTGAGCACAAATAAAGGGGAAATGTGCTTTACAATAGATTACCTTTCAAATCCTTTCAAAAAAAAAACAGAAAAGAAAAAGGAAGGAATGAGAAAGGACTAAACATAGAAAAGATGAACAACCATGAGATGCCCTCCCCCCCAAAAAAAGTCCGTTGGGCCATTTAGAAGATCCCTTAAGAATGGCAGAGTGTATGTTCTAATTTTTTCTTGCTTGTTTTGGTTTTGTTTTGTAATTGCCTGTTTCCACACTTTGTGTCTGTGGTTCCTAGAACACAGGGGGATCTAGGGAGATCATGGCAGCTCTGTGGTGGGAAGGCAGGGGGTCGAGACCTGTTCCAGTTCAGATCTACCATTTACCATTGGTATACTCCTGGGAAAGTCACTTAATCACTCTGTACCTGTTTCCTATTCTAAAAAATGGACATGATCATCTCTGTTCACTTTAAATGTTAATGCTAGGGCTAGAAAGAACTTTTGAAATAATCCAGTTCAGTCTCTCAATTTATTAAATCTGAAGTGTGAGCCCAGAGAGGTGGTCTCCATTTGAGTTTTCTCTAAGGTTGTGGAGCTTATTAGTGGCCATGCCAGAGTAAAAGGCAGATCTCCTGACTCCCAGGCCAGTGCTTTTTCTCTATGTAGGCACCCTCTTCCTATATTCACTACCTTTCCTGCTGGGGTGAGGATGTGAGGCTACTGTGCAATGTGTATGTATGGGTGTAGTGGGTGGTGCGAAGGGAAGAATGTGCTTAAGCACTGTAAGTGGGAATTGGAGGAGGGTGCACTGCTACCCTTTCTGTCTTTTCTCTTGACTTTGGATGCGAATTGTTGGTGCTACAAAGCCTGAGTAATAGATAGTCAAGGAGCAAAGCATATGCTTCCAAGGCCTTTGCTTTATATCTGACTTCTGCAGTTGTCCACTATGCATTAATTGCAGTATATACAAGGATAATCAGTTGAGACAGCCCCATCTACCCTCTGCTGTGAAGCCTGGGGTTGCCTGCCTACCAGAGAAAACCAAAGCCAAGAAAATCAAAGGCCCAGTGGCTGGGCATGGTGGCTCACACCTGTAATCCCAGCACTCTGGGAGGCCAAGGCAAGCAGATCACCTGAGGTCAGGAGCTCAAGGCCAACCTGGCTAACATGGTGAAACCCTGTCTCTACTAAAAAATACAAAAATTGGCTGGGTGTGGTTGTGCACGCCTATAGTCCCAGGTACTCAGGAGGCTGAGGCAGGAGAGTCGCTTGAACCTGGGAGGCGGAGGTTGGAGTGAGCCAAGATCATGCCACTGCACTCCAGCCTGGGCAACAGAGTGAGACTCTGTCTCAAACAAAACAAAACAAAACAAAATAAAACAAACGGTACAAGACAAGGATGTCTTCTCTCACCATTCCTATTTAACATAGTATTGAAACTTCTGGCCAGGGCAATCAGGCAAGAGAAGGAAATAAAGGGTATTCAAATAGGAAGAGAGGAAGTCAAATTATCTCTTTTTGCAGGCGACATGATTGTATATTTAGAAAACCCTGTTGTCTCAGCCCAAAAACTCCTTAAGCTGATAAGCAATTTCAGGAAAGTCTCAGGATACAAAATCAATGTGTAAAAATCACAAGCATTCCTATACACCAATAATAGACAAACAAAGAGCCAAATCATGAGTGAACTCCCATTCACAATTGCTACAAAGAGAATAAAATACCTAGGAATCCAACTTACAAAGGATGTGAAGGGCCTCTTCAAGGAGAACTACAAACCACAGCTCAAGGAAATAAGAGAGGACACAAACAAATGAAAAAACATTCCATGCTCATGGATGGGAAGAATCAATACCATGAAAATGGCCATGCTGCCCAAAGTAATGTACAGATTCAATGCTGTTCCCATCAAGCTACCATTGACTTTCTTCACAGAATTAGAAAAAACTACTTGAAATTTCATACAAAACCAAAAAAGAGCCTGTATAGCCAAGACAACCCTAAGCAAAGAGAACAAAGCTGGCAGCATCACGCTACCTGACTTCAAACTATACTACAAGGCTACAGTAACCAAAACAACATGGTACTGGTACCAAAACAGATATATAGACCAATGGAACAGAACAGAGCCCTCAGAATTAATACCATACATCTACAGCCATCTGATCTTTGAAAAACCTGACAAAAACAAGCAATGGGAGAAGGATTCCCTATTTATTAAATGCCGTTGGGAAAACTGGCTAGCCATATGCAGAAAACTGAAACTGGACCCCTTCCTTATACCTTATACAAAAATTAACTCAAGATGGATTAAAGATTTAAATGTAATGCCTAAAACCATAAAGACCCTAGAAGAAAACCTAGGCAATACCATTCAGGACATAGGCATGGGCAAGGACTTCATGACTAAAACACCAAAAGCAATGACAGCAAAAGCCAAAATTGACAAATGGGATCTAATTAAACTAAAGAGCTTCTGCACAGCAAAAGAAACTACCATCAGAGTGAACAGGCAACCTACAGAATGGGAGAAAATTTTTGCAATCTGCCCATCTGACAAAGGGCTAATATCCAGAATCTACAAGGAGCTTAAACAAATTTACAAGAAAAAAACAACCCCATCAAAAAGTGGGCAAAGGATATGAACAGACACTTTTCAAAAAAAACACATTTATGCGGCCAACAAACATATGAAAAAAAGCTCATCATCACTGGTCATTAGAGAAATGCAAACCAAAACCACAATGAGATATCATCTCACGCCAGTTAGAATTATGATCATTAAAAGGTCAGGAAACAACAGATGCTGGAGAGGATGTGGACAAATAGGAACACTTTTACACTGTTGGTGGGAGTGTAAATTAGTTCAACCATTGTGGAAGACAGTGTGGCAATTCCTCAAGGATGTAGAACTAGAAAAATACCATTTGATGCAGCAATCCCATTACTGGGTATATACCCAAAGGATTATAAATCATTCTGCTATAAAGACACAGGTACACGTATGTTTATTGTGGCACCATTCACAATAGCAAAGACTTGGAACCAACCCAAATACCCATCAATGATAGACTGGATAAAGAAAATGTGGCACATATGCACCATGGAATACTATGCAGCCATAGAAAAGGATGAGTTCATGTCCTTTGCAGGGACATGGATAAAACTGGAAAACATCATTCTCAGCAAGCTATCATAGGAACAGGAAACCAAACTCCGCATGTTCTCACTCATAAGTGGGAGTTGAACAATGAGAACATATGGGCACAGGGAGGGGAACATCACACACCGGGGCCTGTCAGGGGGTGGGGGACAAGGGGAGGGATAGCATTAGGAGAAATACCTAATGTAGATGACAGGTTGATGGGTACAGAAAACCACCGTGGCACATGTATACCTATGTAAGACACCAGCACATTCTGCACATGTATTCCAGAACTTAAAGTATAATAATAATAATAATAAAAAACCAGTTTTCAAAAAAAAAAAAAACTAAAAAGAAAATCAAAAGCCCTGCCACCCACCTCAGTTGTGGCACCATCCTCTTAGGGAATTAATACATAATATTCAATATTGATTGCTAACACTTACTGAAACATTACAGTGTGTCAACCACTGTTCTGAGTATCCCATGGGTACTGGTTTACCAGGTGTTAATATATGTAGCATGAAAAGAAGGTGTAGATTCTATAATTTTGAGAAACATGGAATTATGTAACAATAATAGGGTTGCTTCACTGCAGGACTTGCCAGAGCCTTTAGTCATATGCCTAGGTGCATTGTGACTCTCTAAGAAGGATATATAGTGTGCAGAGTGACTCCCAAACTTATTTTCCATTGAATTGTTTCTGTCATTTTGTTTTATTTTCCCCAAATCCAGCCACACCTACAAAAATCTCATGGAATATACATTCCTATTTAATTCCCAAACAACTCATTGAGGTAGGAAAAATTGTTACTCTTACTTTACAGATGGGAAAACTGAGGCTTAGAAACGTTAAATGACTTGCCCAAATTCACACAGTAAGAGGCAGAGCCATAATTGTGGCATAGCAGACTGGCCCCAGACTAGCTCCTGACCACTATGCCTACTGCTGCTCTGATCATAGTAATAGCTACATTTTTTACAGCATTTACTATGTGGCAGGTGCCATGTCGAGAATTATACATACATGATCTCATTCACCCTCTTAACAACACTGGGAGATGTGTGTGTGTTACTATAATCCCACTGAATATTAAGTCACTGATGCTAGAGAGGTTAAGTAGCCTGGTCACATTGCCTGACTGATAGTAGAATCAAGATTTGAACCCAGTTATGTCTGTCTCCAAAGCCCATGCTCTTAACCACTATGTGCTGCTATCGAAATTCTTCATGTACTTAGATACTTTGATGACCCCTAGCAACTAGTATTTCTTGTGTTGATGGATCAAATTGTACTTTAGTTTTTGTAAGTAGTTCTGGCAGTAGAGGCAGGTAATTCCACATAGGCAGCTAGGAAGTGCCCACAGGAAAGCCAAACTGGATTCTTGGCATCTGTCATGCTGTGTGAGTGCCCCACAGGAGCTACTTATCACCTCTGTCAGGGAGGAGTTCGCCACCTGTATCTTAGACAGCTCAGGTTGCTACAGTAAAGTGCCATAGACTGCATGGCTAATAAACAACAGAAACTTATTTCTCACAGTTACAGAGGCTGGAAGTCTGAGATCATGGTGCCAGCATGGCTGGGTTTGTGTGAGGGCCCTCTTCTGGGTTACAGATTGCTAACTTCTTGCTGTGTCCTCACATGGTGAAAAAGAGGACAAGAGAGCTCTCTGGGGTTTCTCTTATAAGGGCACTCATCCCATTCACAGGGGCTCCACCCTTATTACCTAATCACCTCCCAAAGGCTCCATTTCCAAATACCTTCACATAGAGGATCAGGATTTCAACAAATGAACTTCGGGGAGACACAGTCAATTTATGTATTGGAAATTTTTTTAAAACTCCATATTTTCCTGATTCCTCAACATCCCCACAAACCAACTGTGAGCACCCCACCCAGGTGACCATATACACCTGTGTGATAAGGCTGGGCCCAGCCACAAGTTCCCCTTCTCACCCTCCCCCAACTGGGACCTAGAGACATTCAGATGCACCAGTAAAATCCCCTCATGCCTTTTGCTTACTCTGACTCTCAATAAATGCACTTCACCACAGGTCCCTGCTTTCTCAGCTCCCCACCTTCTTGGTTGAGCCTATTCCCTGGGAGCTCCTCCCATATGGCCCTGTTTGGTGCGCCATGCCTTCTGTCTCTAGGGCCTGTGAGTATAATAAATCCTTTCATTTCATGTCCTTTCCCAGTATAATTTCCATGGCTGTGTTTGGAGTGATCCTTAAAGACCCCACAAGGTGGACTTACTCCCCTTTACAACACAGTCCATAACCAGCTGCTCTGCCCCAGAGACCCAGCTGTCAAATAGAGGCCTTGCCCCGGAATGAGGACAGTTTGTGGGCCTTCATTGGAACATCCAGCTTTGACACAGGCCCCCAAGCAATCCCTACTCTTAGGAGGTGCTCTCATTAGCAGGGGGGCAACCGTGTCCAACCCGTGGATGCTGTGTACACATCCAAAGCAAGCTGACACTTGCTACATCTGATGGCTAGCAGATCCTGCTCCATACCAGCTGGGCTGATTTTGAAGCAGTGAAGGAGCACAAGCAACAAAGAGACGCTTACCATGTTGTCGACAGCCAATGGTAGACTCTGCTCTAACACTGGCAAAGCTAGCCTCATGCCATGTGGGTATACAAGCTAAGACCCACTGGAAAACATTCGGGCTTGATGATGACAGTGCAACCCCCAATCTCAGCTCTATAGCCTCACCTCCCTTTTGTTAAATATTGTGAGTAAAGGTGTTCTGACTGCCTACAGAGCTGCTGGGGCTGGTGCCTGCCTAGAGCCCCCAATAGTAGTAGTTTCTGGGAGTCAGGAATCTCATAGACTTGGCTTTGCTCCAATAAGCACATTTATCAACCCATACCAATCCCCTACTGCTGATCTGGTTTGTAAGTCTGTTAATTAGCATGAACAGGCACTATGCTAGGCACAGGGGTAAAGTGGGAAACAAGCCAGAATACAATTCCTGCTTTGAGGGGGGCATGTTTAGGGCATGAGATGGACATTAAATGAATACTACACAGTTTATCAGATTACATGATGAATTCCCCAAGGAGGTTATAGGGCAAGGCCTTATGGGTCTTTTGAATACCGATTTTCTGTGCTACCTATAGGTGCTTGGTCTTGCCTGGCTCTAAGTCCCAAGGCTGTAGCTTTGCCTACACCCATCAGTGTTGCTGTGGGCACTCCAGGAAGCTTCCTGGGCTGGTTTACTAATGTCCAGGGTACCAAGAAAGTGTACTACCAGCAGGTTATTTGACACAGGAGCTGACCCCAAAGACCAGTAACCTGAGGCCAGGAACTAGTACTAATTATCAAGCACGAAACTAGACACCATGACTTTACAAGAACCATCTAAGTCCTACTGCAGTAATGGTGGATGATAGTACCAAGTTCCCCTTATCCTAGAGCCCTCGGATTCATGAACTTTCGGAGGTCAAAAATCAGCACTCTCTCCTTTTCCTTCTACATGATATCCTTCTCAGTGTCCTTTGCTGACTCCTCCTCTGCTTAGCCTCTTAATGTTGGGGAGCCCCAGAGTTCAATCTGTTTCCATCTTCTTTTTACTATATACACATTCTCCCTGGGTGATCTTATGAAGTCCATGACTGTAATAACAACATATGCTGATGACCTCCAAATTTATGTTTTTAGCCCAGATTCACATCTCCAACTGCCTAACTGGCATCTCCATGTAGATATTTCTAAAGGCTTTTCAAACTTAGCAAGTCCAAAATTGAATGTTGATTTTTCCCCCCTAACACTTCCTTTTCCAGCCTTCCTTGGCTCCGTGATTGGCACCACCATTCACCAAGTCATTCAAGCCGCAAATGTATGATTCATCCTAGGCTTCTTCTTTTCCTCAGTCCCCACATCCATTTTATTAGAAGTCCCTTGAATCCATCTCTAAATATATCCTAAGTCCAGCCTCCTTTCTCCATCTCTACCGTCATCACCCTAGTCCCAGTCACTATCATCGCTTTCCTTTACACTTACAGTAGAGGCCTTCCCTCTTCTGCTTTTGCTTTCTTCCAACCAGTCTCCACAACTGCAGCCAGTGATCTACCTTCAGTGACTATCCATCATGTCATTCCTCTTCCTAAACCCATCCAGTTTTATCTAAAATGGGATTCAAAGTCTTTACCACAGTTTGGGAAACTCTTTACGATCTGCTTTTAACCCTCCCTTCCACCTCATCTGGTGCCACTACTTCTCTTCATTCACCATAATCTTGGCCTTTTTCTGTTCCTTGAACATAGCAAGCTCTTTTCGGCTTTGAGGCCTTTGCACATACTGTTTCCTCTGTCTGCAAGGCTCTTGGCCCCACACTTCATGTGCCATCCTGTCCTGCCTTAGAGAGGCCTGAAGTAGGTATGCCCCTATTATTCTCTATCTCAGCCTCTTACTTGTTTTCTTCATAGACCTCATTAGAACTTGCAATTATCTGCTGCTTCCTTTTTTATCTGTTTACTTGATTTTGAGGTAGGGGGATTCTGTCCACCCCACTAGAATGTAAATTCCCTGGGGGCCACCACCACTGCCAGTTGTACTTGGAAGTTAAAATATAGGTTAACTAGGAAAAATAAGTCATTTCCATCAGAATTATTACATTTATCAAATAATTACCAGGGTTTCTTTAAACAAAAAGCTCTTCTTCAGCATCTAAAGTTGTCTGATTTACAAATGCCTGACTCATTCCTAACTTTCCTGGCATTCTCCTATCTCAAAACAAATAACATATGTTTTTCCACTTTATTTTATTTGGTGTGAAAATGAGAAAGAAATTTTGTGAGTGTATCAAGATGGGAAGGATAACCCTTTTTTATCCTTTTAATGACCTTCAAAGAAGGCAGTGTGGTATAACAGAAAGAACACTCTCTGGCTTGCAGATGAATGGAAGAAATGGCCATCAATCTCAGCTCTGCACCAATGACCTGTGTGACCTTGCTGAAGGTACTTGACTTCTCTGAGCCCCATTTTATACATGAGAGTATTAATACCTTAAGACAGTTATTTTAAAGATGAAGTAAGATTAAGGTCTTATAAAGGTAACTGGCACGTGGTAGGTGCTCAGTGAAAGTTCATTCTTTTCCCTTTAGGGTTAGTCACTGGGAAAAGCATTGCTTCTTCATTACTCTGTTTTTATTATGTTTTTAGTTTTGTTTTTTTTTTAATAGTTTTTGGGGAACAGGTGGTTTTTGGTTACATGGATAAGTTCTTTAGTGGTGATTTCTGAGATTTTGGTGCGCCAGTCACCCAAGCAGTGTACACTGCACCAAACGTGTAGTCTTTTATTTCTCACCTTCTTTCCCCCTTCTCCCCGAGTCCCTAAAGTCCATTATAACATTCTTACGCCTTTTCGTCCTCATAGCTTAGCTCCCACTTATAAGTGAGAACATACAATATATGGTTTTCCATTCTTGAGTTACTTCACTTAGCATAATGGTCTCCAACTCCATCCAGGCTGCTGCAAATGCCATTATTTCTTTCATTTTTATGGTTGCATTACTCTATGTTTAAATGGTATGTCCTAGGCTGCCTACTTGATTTTTGCTTTGGGGTAATTTATGGCTCTTTCCAAAAATCAAATTCACCCCACAAAGATATAGATTTGTCACCATTGAAGAGATTCTTAAGA
The DNA here is from genome assembly GCF_006542625.1 of Nomascus leucogenys. Taxonomy (NCBI): domain Eukaryota; kingdom Metazoa; phylum Chordata; class Mammalia; order Primates; family Hylobatidae; genus Nomascus; species Nomascus leucogenys. Next base: position 125,916,057 of record NC_044406.1, read on the forward strand.
ATACAGTGCACGCTCTGAAGGTAGTCCCCAAAAAGGGGTCTCAAAAATACTTTCAACAGTGTCAGTATCACTGTGATAACTGGCCAGACCCCCTATGAGCTGTATAGGTTCACATACATTTCTTGAAATTAAAACAGCCGCATCCAGGCTTGTTAATTTCCAGGCATATCTTTTGATATAAGACCATCATTTCAAAGTGAATCTAACCCATCTCATGCACTTAAAGATCCTCTTTCGATATGACTGCCTTTGTGGGAAGTATTTCAGGAGCAAAGACCCTGCACTGGCTAGCTCTTGGCAGACCCTATGGCCTGTTAATAGGACTAGTTCCTACACTGAGACCGTCTTGAACTCAGGAGTGGCCTTGAGGCTAAAAGACAAAAGCAGAGTTTAGAGAAGTTAATGAATGAATTCATGCTGGCAAATGTTTCTCTTGGGCCAGAACTCCCATTGATTCCTTTCACATTCCCTGTCCCTGTTTCTCAGAGGCCTCCAGTTACATATGACAAATGGCTGATCATCCAAGCGAAGTGACCTGCCATTCAATAAACTATATCTCAACCGGTGTAGAAGGCAGCTCATTTTTCTCCTTAGGGTTCTATTCTCCCTTCATCTGTATGAATATCCCAAATGGGGTTCATTGAGGCCATTACCTGTGCTGAGGGAAGAAAAGCTCCTCTAGTCTGCCTGCAGAATCTTTCTTTCCTGTAGAAAGATCTTGGAAAGGCTCTAAAAGTTTTATTACTTCAAGTTAGGCTTGGCCAAATTACTCACAAGTGCTGAATCCTCCTAGGGGTGTCCGCCTGAGGGAAGGAGACCTATTCAGATTGGGGACTGCATTGAGGCTGCCAACAAAGACCAATTAGTCTTGATTGTGCAGGTTGCCTTTGGAGGGTGAATGCCCTCAGACCACCAACTCATGCCACCAAAGTGCTCATCCCACCCAGGAGTCAGCTACTTTCTCTCAGTTCCCACTCGGGCTTCACATGACCTCTGGGTCAAACGCCTCTCTCTTGCCCTTGCTTTGGTTCCTGCTAGATTGTGGATAGCGTGCTTGCTCCCAACTGCATTCTTTTCCCACTCTGTCTGAAAGCTAGTCAGGTTTGCATGATTGTTGTGAGAGACTAAGCAATGTAACTCTCCTTGTGAAAATCCATGTGCCTTTATTTTGACATATTTTACTTCTTGGTGGCCCAGACTGTAAGCTTTATTTGGAGGAATTCAGATCTAATCTTTAGATTATAGCCATTTACAAGGCTCTACATTTCTGTAACTGGAAATGCATTTAAGCAATGTGATGATGACTTTCTCCCAAAGACCATTTATTGAGCACCTACAAAGTACAATTCAATGCATGGGGTTGGCCATTTAAGACAAAACCTCTTCCTCTCCAAGAGCTCACTGACAATAAGGGGTTAAAGCCAAGTACACAAATTATCATGTAACAATAGCTTAGTTTCATTAAGCATTTATTATGTGCCAGCACTATGTTAAGTGTTACACATATTTTATTTAACCCTCACAAGTCTACAGTCTTATCTACAATTCTAAAGTACAGAGTTTTTAAAAACCCAAAGTTGATTCATATGATTTTTTCCAGAACCAATTTGGCAGTAAAAGCTGACCTGAACTGACATGAGATTCTTTGTCATTTTAACCTACTTCGTGTAATTATTCAGTTGTTTCACTGTAGAAGTACTAAGGTGTTTGCTTTCAAGGCAGTATCCCTTCTGAGGGGTGTTTTGTAGCATACAAAATGTGCACTATACCGTTTAAAATCCCCAAATCTTTGAGTTCTAAAACTCTCATGTCCTCATGATTTGAGAATGAGGAAATAAAACTATTATTGTGTTCATTTTATAAATAATGAGACTGAGGCTCAGAGAAGTGACGCAACTTTCTCATAATCACACCACGAGAGATTAGAAGCACCAAGATTGAAACCCAATTTTGTCTGACTCCAGAGCCCATACTATAAACCACTGTGAAATACCAACCTCTCATCAGAAAACAGTGTAGCAACTATCATAGAAGAGGTTCAGGCTGAGACTCCAGGGGATCTGATGAAGAAAAGGGGACCTCTCATTGGGGGGTTAGTCAAAGCTCCAAGAAGGAAATGTGCATGTGGAACTGTAGCTTGAAGGAAAGAGAGGACTATGAAAAGGGGAAAGTAATCTACCCAAGGCACATTTGGGTAAATAGCAGGCAGCCTTGACTAGAGAGAGGAGAAGCTGGAAATCAGACTGAGAAGGTAGGTAGGGGCAGAGTAGGAAAAGCCAGGGTGACTAGAGTAAGGAGTTTGCAATGAGAACCAGTTATGTTCCCATGGGATCCCAAAGCATATATTGGACTTCATGTCATCTTGCCTCCATCCTGCCTTGGAGGAGGAAAGTGCAGAATGAATATCCCCATACTTTGGCTGGCATTATTTTATTTATTTTTATTAAGCAAATTAACAGGATACATTGAAAAAGCAGCCAAGAAATTGAGGAGTCAAGAAGAGCAACAGTCGTAAACATCTAGAATAGAAGTATCTGTGCCGGGCTTTGTTGCTTCTTTGCAAGCAGAGAGTTAAAATTTAACCAAGGCACTCATGCCTCACTGCAGCTGGCAGGGATTCAGTGGGAACCTGCCGGCACCCACATGATAACTCACAATCCCCCTTCTGCGCTTAAACAACTCTTTCCTCCTCCTCTTATTTGGAATCCCAGTAAAGGTCATAGGGGAATACATCCATTATCAGGAATTTAAACCTAAAATCTAAGTATGTTCTCTTTTGTCATGAATAATCAAAGTTCTAAATTGATATTTTAGAAATCAGGTGCAGTTCATGAGTAGTGAATTGAGTGTGTCTAATTACATTTTATAGTCATTTAACAGCTGTTAATAATGCAATTTTGTGTTATGCCCAATTTGCACTGAATTACTTTAATAGCACACATTGTATTTATTTTCCTTTTGGTGAAACAGTAATCAAACACTAGGGAATCAAGTTGGACATGGAAATAAACGATTTATTATTTTTACAAGTTTGAAGAACAGGGATTTTTAAAAAGAAAAGAGTAAATCCTATTATAAAACTAAGAGTAGTTGAACACACCCAAATGCATTTGTTTTCTCAGGCATTCCTTTTCATAAAAATAATAATACTAATAATTTAATAAGCACAGTACATTTGTTTCCTATCCAAGTCTGTATTGTTTGATGTGTACCAAGTGTTTGCAAATATACATTTGACTGACAAGCTAATGAGATTTCCCCTCCCACCCCCAAATATCCTTCTGAAATGAAAAGGCCAGATTTCTAAGTTTTTGGTGTATGAGTGAAAGAGATACAGCATTCATTTAAATCGACTCCGCAAAGGAAACTTTCCAAGGTGAGGCTAGAGCAGAAAAGCAGTGTAAAGACAGGAGGGAATACAGCTTTAATAGAAGAAAAAGGCAAACAAGGTAAGCAGGTATTTCTCCCACAAATTAGAAGAAACTTCTACGTGAGATCTTAATTAGGGTAAAAAGAAGGGTCAATCCTGGACCCCCCTGCCCCCAAAATGGCGGGATAATTGGAATGGTACATTATGAAAGGCCTACTCTACATTTCCCATTCACTTTAAGCACTTGAAGACCCAGGCATCTAATACTGTGCCCATATGGAAGTGTTTTCTGCAGCCCACATGGATCAATGCCCTTTGTATTTGAAGCAAGCTACAAGAGTAGAACAGAAAGGAATTCTCTCTAGCTGTGGGATACTGGCTGCCATCACTCCATCCAGGACTTGACTTAGCATTTTCTGCCTTTGCCCACTTGCTTCCTAGGGCCTATGTGGGAAGAACTACAAATGGATGGCCTTCCCTCCAGGAGAGCCAGAGTTATTTTGCAATCTGTCAGTAGTAGGAGGCTAATTTCATCTCCACTATTTCTCAGGCCCTAGTGATTGGGGCAATGCTGTGCCAAGTGGGGGAGAGGTGGTGGGAGAGTTCCACCCCAGGTGCAGGCAATAAGGAGGAGAGGGCGGCACTGCCTGTGGTGAATTTAAAAACAATAATAAAACTGACTCAAAGTCTGTCTGCTTTTCATGCTCATCATGTGCTAGCCATCCTAAACAATGTCAGTGATAAAATCCTTCTTCCTGCGGGGTTGCCTGCTCCCACTGCTGCTGTTCTCACTTGGGTATTCCATTGGGTTGTGGGTGGGGGTGGGGCTCTGAGCCCTCGCACTATGGGAGAGTTACTGGCCCCCAAGCCCTCCAGGCTGTACCCCTTTCTTGTGATGATGGGCATTATTATATTATTCTGCAACCAGCATCAAAGTCACTCTCCTCTAGGCCTCCTGCTGGTCCTGATTAGCAGCTGCCACTTCTGTACCCATGTTCTTTAGCCTTTGCAGGGCTCTTCTCATCACGCTGTTGCTCTTGCCAGTGTGTGGGTGGATTCTCTTCCTGCCAATGTTTGCAGCTCTTTATTAGCTTCGAAAAGGGTGTTGTGGCTCTTTTAGTTGACAGAGCCTTCTGTTGAAAAATTTGAGACAAGTTGCCAAGGGCTGGCTTGAGGGCATTTAAGTGACACCACCCGATGTCTTACTTCTGCCAACAGTCAGCCACTGTCCCCAGCCAAAGCACATGGCCTTTGGATCTTTCATGCTTCAGGGTGAATTCTTTCCTTACCCAGAGCACTAGTCTCAGAAGTTGGTGGATAAAGGGATAGACTTGAAGCTTGATCCTGGGGTCCTGGAGACTAACTCCGAAGGTACAGCTATCTTCACCTGACCAATCTTTCAGGGCTGTTAGGACAGAGTTCAAGATTTGACCGTGTGTGTTGAGGGGTGGGGATTGGGGGGCAGTACCTATGCTTGAGTCAAGGAGCATCAAAACCTATGCAACTGCCTCTATAGTCCATAAAAATACAGAGGTTGAGTTATCTCAAAAAGACTTGGCATGGGATTCCTGAGTACACCTTCACTACAATACATGGTCTCCTTTTTCTTAATCTGTTTTTGGAAAATGGATCCCTTTGAGAATCTAATGTAAACTATGCATGCTTACCTCAGAAAAATGCACACCTCTACATATGTCCAGAATTTTCTATACCACTTAATTGATTTCAGTGATTCAGGTTGTCCATAAATTTCAGGTTATGAAGTGCTCTAGCAAGTCTTCCTATTCTTACTGCCTCACTCTGTCCAGAAAAATATCCAGGGCCCTCTTCTGCATTAAAAACAGGAGGCCCAAAGCCTAGTGTCCACAATAATTTTAGGAAAATGAAAATGTCTTAATTTATTTTAAAATCAGAAGAAAAACTTTGGACTATTACATCAAAGAAAATGTTTTAGTATATAATAAAACATATTCATCTTTATAACAGTGCAGTAGTAAAACATAAGTTTTATATTTTTATATATCTGGATGCTCCAGTGGTGGGTGCACTTTATATTTTTATGGAGAAAGAGACCCATAAAGTCATAAGCATTTAGGATCAATGAAATTCATAATGCAGCCCAGAAAAGACCTATTGCAGTATTGTGGAGACAAAGGATAGACAAAATTGTTGTGCATGCACACCTCTCCATGCAAGGAGACAAGGGACCTGTACTACCTTCTCATGAGGGTGGTAGAAGAGCACAAGATTTAAAATTGGGGGACGTGAATTCCAATCATGGCTCAGCCGCTGACTGCTTGTGGGACCTTGAGAAAATTATCTCACTTCTGATTTTCTTCATCTGCTAACTGGATTTAAATCTAAAAACTCTACCTGGACCCCACTCAGGTGTCTAATACTCTGGGATATAATAAGAAAACGTATGTTGAAAAGTGCTTCATAAACCTTAAAGTACACGAGATTGTAATTATTAGCATGACAATCCCAGACTGGAAGCATTAGTGATGGAAACCACTCTGAAGTGAGTGGCATATCTACTCTTTTTTTTTTTTTTTTTTTTTTTTATTATACTTTAGGGTTTTAGGGTACATGTGCACAATGTGCAGGTTTGTTACATATGTATCCATGTGCCATGTTAATTTCCTGCACCCATTAACTCGTCATTTAGCATTAGGTGGAATATCTACTCTTGCTGTTGATGAAGGTCACAGATCCCCAGGATAATGAAGAAAAGGATGTCTCTGGAAGGAATGGCTAGAGATACAAACCCACAATCCAATTCGGGTAACTGAGTATAAATGTGATTGTAAAGTAGCAAAGCTAACTTTCAGACAGAGGTAACACTTTTTGAATCTTATCTAAATAAATGCTGTTCTTCTAAGTATTCATCCTGAACGGTTATACACTATTCCTATCCATGCTAGCTATCAAATAATTTTAATAACTCTTTTGGGAATTGTCTTCAGGTCTAGATTATAAACTCCATGCAAAAATTATTGTCATATATAAAACTGGATTTAAAATTGGAAGATCTAGTTTCATGCTTCAGCTCTGTTGCTAATCAGACTGGATCAAAACAAAAACAAAAACAAAAACCAGACACGTGAGCTGGAAGCTGCTCACTGACAAGGCCATTTCTTTTCAGCTTGTATAGGCCCTGATCCACCTCTTTGATTTCTGTGTAGTCTTAAAGACCTATCAATTTACTTTGTGACCTAGAGAGTGGGCAGGGCTGGTAGCAGCAGCGGCGGCAGCAGCAGCAGCAGCTACCATCAAGGGCTTAAAATCATGAGAAAGAGCAGGAGTTGCTCTACTTGTATCAGAAAAAAATAGCTTTTAAGGCAAAAACTATAAGAAGGGACAAAGAAGGTCACTATGTAATGATAAAGGGGTCAATTCAGCAAGAGAATGTAACAATTTTTAAATATATATGCACAAAACACTGGAGCACCCAGATATATAAAACAAATATTATTAGAGCTAAACAGAGACATAGACACCAATACAATAATAGCCGAAGATTTCAACACCCCACTTTCAGCACTGGACAGATCTTCCAGATAGAAAATCAACAAGGACACATCAGACTCAATCTGCACTACAGACCAAATGGATTTAATAGATATTTACAGGACATTTCATCCAAGGGAGGCAGAATACATATTCTTTTCCTCAGCACATGGATCATTCTCAAGGATACACCATGTTAGGTCACAAAACAAGTTATAAAATGTTGAAAAAATAGAAATAGGCCAGGTGCAGTCACACACACCTGCAATCCCAGCACTTTGGAAGGCCCAGGCACTCAGATCACTTGAGCTCAGGAGTTTGAGACAAGCCTGGACAACATAGCAAAACCTCATATCTACAAAGAAATACAAAAAATTAGCCAGGTGTGATAGTGCACACCTGTAGTCTGCACTATCTGGGAGGCTGAGGTGGGCAGATCACCTGAGCCTGGGAAGTTGAAGCTGCAGTAAGTCATGATTGTACTGTTGCACTGCAGCCTGGATGACATAGTGAGACCCTGTCTTAAAAGAAAAATTGAAATAATATCAAGCATCTTCTCTGACCACAATGGAATAAAACTAGAAATTAATAATGACAGGAATTTTGGAAACTACACAGGCACATGGAAATTAAACAATATGCTCGTGAATGACCAGTGGGTCAATGAAGAAGTTAATAAGGAAATTGAAAAAATTTTTGAAACAAATGATAATGCAAACACGACATACCAAAACCTATGGCATAGAGCAAAAGCAGTACTAAGAGGGAAGTTTATAGCTAGAAATGCCTACATCAACAAAGAGAAAAAATTTCAAATGAACAATCTAATAACACAACTTAAAGAACTAGAAAAGCAAGAGCAAATCAAACCCGAAATTAGTAGAAGAAAATAAAAAAGATCAGAGCAGAAATAAATAAAATTGAAATTTTTAAGAAAGTACAAAATATCAATGAAACAAAAGTTGATTTTTTGAAACGTTAAACAAAATTGACATTTAGCCAGACTAAGAAAAAAAAAGAGAGAAGATCCAAGTAAATAGAATCAGAAATGAAAAAGGAGACATTACAACTGATACTGCAGAAATTCAAAGGATCATTAGTGGCTACTATGAGCTACTGTATGCCAATAAATTGGAAAATCTAGAAGAAATGGACACATTTCTAGACACATACAACCTATCAAGATTGAACCATGAAGAAATACAAAACCTGAACAGACCAATAACAAGTAATGCGATTGAAGCTATAATAAAAAGTCTCCCAGTAAAAAAAAAAAAAAAAAAAAAAGCCTGGAAACTGATGGCTTCACTGCTGAATTTTACCAAACATTTAAAGAAGAATTAATACCACTCCTATTCAAACTATTCTGAAAAATGGAGGAGGAGGGAATTCTTCCAAACTCATTCTACAAGGCCAGTATTACCCTCATACCAAAACCAGGCAAAGACACATCAAATAAAGAAAATTACAGCCCAGTATCTCTGAAGAATATTGATGCAAAAGTCCTCAACAAAACACTAGCAAGCCGAATTCAACAATACATTAGAAATATCACGTACCATGACCAAGTGGGGTTTGACCCCGGGATGCAAAGATGGTTCAACATATGCAAATCAATTAATGTGATACATCACATCAACAAAATGATGGGTAAAAACAAAATGATCATTTCAATTGATGCTGAAAAAGCATTTAATAAAATTCAATGTCCCTTCATGATAAAAACCCTCAAAAAACTGAGGATAGAGAGAACTTAACATAATAAAAACCGTATATGGCAAGCTCACAGATAGTACCATACTGCTTGGGGAAAAATGGGAAGCCTTTCCTCTAAGATCTGGAACATGCCAAGGATGCCTACTGTAACCATTGTTATTCGACATAATACCGGAAGTCTTAGCTACAGCAATCAGACAAAAAAAAAAAAAGATATAAAGGACATCCAAATTGGCAAGGAAGAAGTGAAATTATCCTTGTTTGCTGATGATATGATCATATATTTGGAAAAACCTAAATACTCCACAAGAAGACTATTAGAACTGATAAATTCACTAAAGTTGTAGGACACACAATCAACATACAAAAATCAGTAGCATTTCTATATGCCAACAGGGAACAATGTGAAAAAGAACGGGCGCGGTGGCTCATGCTTGTAATCCCAGCACTTTGGGAGGCTGAGGCGGGCGGATCACGAGGTCAGGAGATCGAGACCACGGTGAAACCCCGTCTCTACTAAAAATACAAAAAATTAGCAGGGCGTGGTGGTGGGCGCCTGTAGTCCCAGCTACTCGGAGAGGCTGAGGCAGGAGAATGGCGTGAACCGGGGAGGCGGAGCTTGCAGTGAGCCGAGATTGCGCCACTGCACTCCAGCCTGGGTGACAGAGCGAGACTCCGTCTCAAAAAAACAACAACAAAAAAAAAAAGAAACAAAAAAGCAATTGCATTTACAATAGCCACACATAGAATTGAAAACCTAGAAATTAATTTAACCAAAGAAGTAAAAGATGTCTGTAATGAAAACTATAAAACACTGATGAAAGACATGGAAGAAGACACAAAAATATGGAAAAATATTCCATGTTCATGGGTTGGAAGAATCAATATTGTTAAAATATTCATAGTACCCAGAGCAATCTACAGATTCAATGCAATCCCAATGACATTCTTCACAGAAATAAAAAAGAAAATCCTAAAATTTTTATGGAAACACAAAAGACTCAGAATAGCCAAAGCTATCCTAAGCAAAAAGAACAAAGCTGGAGGAATCACATTACCTTACTTCAAATTATACTACAGAGCTACATTAACTATAACAACATGGTACTGGCATAAAAACAGACACATAGACCAATGGAGCAGAATAGAGAAACTAGAAACAAATCCACACACCTACAGTGAACTCATTTTTGACAAAAGTGTCAAGAATATACACTGGAGAAAAGACAGTCTTTTCAATAAATGGTGATGGGAAAACTGGGTATCCATATGCAGAAGAATGAAACTGGACCCTTTCTCTTGCCATATACAAAAATAAACATGGATTAATAAAATAAACATGGATTAAAGACTTCAGTCTGAGACCTCAAGCTATGAAACTAGTGCAAGAAAACATTGGGGACGATGTCCTTTTCCCAGGACATTGGTCTGGGCAAAGATTTCTTGAGCAACACCTCACAAGCATAGGCAATCAAAGCAAACATGGACAAATGGGATCACATCAAGTTAAAAAGCTTCTGCATAGCAAAGGATACAATCAGCAAAGTGAAGAGACAACCCACAAAATGGGAGAAAATATTTGCAAACTACCCATCTGACAAGGCATTAGTAACTAGAATATATAAGGAGCTCAAACAAGTCTATAGGAAAAAGTCTAATAATGTGATCAAAAAATGGGCAAAAGATTTGAATACACATTTCTCAAAAGAAGATGTACAAATGGCAAACAGCCATATGCAAAGGTGCTCAACATCACGATTATCAAAGAAATGCAAATCAAAACTACAATGAGATATCATCTAATCCCAGTTAAAATGGATTATATCCAAAAGACAAGCAATAGCAAATGCAGGCGAGGGTGTGGAGAAAAGGGAACTCTTGTACACTGTTGGTGGCAATGTAAATTAGTGCAACCACTATGGAGAACAGTGTGGAGGTCCCTCAAACAACTAAAAAGAGAGGGAAATGTCAACTGTGCTGGTGGGATTAGACATGCCTGCAGTGAAGAAGCAGAAGCTGAGCAGTGACGAGACCAGCAACCCTCACCTCTCTGGAGAGGAGAATGATGACGCTGTCAGTAGAAAGTGGTACAATCACTGAACACCCTGATATACCTACAAACATGCCAAATGCACCTGGAAGGCAAAGTTGGGGAAAGGGAAAATGGAAGTCGAAGAAATGCAAATATGCTTTCAAATGTGTAAATAGTCTCAAGGAAGATCATAACCAACCACTGTTTGGGGTTCAATTTAATTGGCACAGTAAAGAAGAAGATCCATTACTTTTTGCAACTGTAGGAAGCAACAGAGTTACCTTGTATGAATGTCATTGACAAGGAGAAATTCGGTTGTTGCAATCTTATGTGGATGCTGATGCTGACGAAAACTTTTACACTTGCGTATGGACCTATGATAGCAATAGAAGCATAATTGGGATGATTAATCCCATAACAACACAGTGTAAAAAGCACTATGTTGGCCACGGAAATGCTATCAATGAGCTGAAATTCCACCCTTGAGATCCAAATCTACTCCTGTCAGTAAGTAAAGATCATGCTTTATGATTATGGAATATCCAAATGGACACACTGGTGGCAATATTTGGAAGCATAGAAGGGCACAGAGTTGAAGTTCTAAGCGCTGGTTGTTATCTTTTGGGTGAAAAAATAATGTCCTGTGGTATGGATCACTCAAACTTTGATGGATCAATTCAAAGAGAATGATGAATTCAATTAGGAAATCTTATGATTATAACCCAAATAAAACTTACAGGCCATTTAATTCTTAGAAAATCCATTTTCTGATTTTTCTATCAGAGACATACACAGGAATTATGTTGATCGTGTGTGATGGTTAGGTGATTTGATACTTTCTAAGTCTTGTGAAAATGCAGTTGTGTTGGAAACCTGGCAAAATGGAAGGTGATGTAGATACAATTCAACCTGGTGAGTCTAATGTGACTATTCTTAGGTGATTTGATTGTAGCCAGTGTGATATTTGGTACATGAGATTTTCTATGAATTTCTGGCAAAAGATGCTTACATTGGGCAATCAAGTTGGAAAACTTTATGTTTGAAATTCAGAAGTTTAAGATCCTCATAAAGCCAAATGTACAACACTAACTCATCGTAAATGTGATGCTGCTATTCAACAAACCAGTTTTAGCAGGGATAGCAGCATTCTTATAGTTGTTTGTGATGATGCCAGTATTTGGCTCTGGGTTTGACTTTGATAAAACACTTTCACCTGATCAAAATTAGAGTGTATTGTCTGTATAAAATAGAATTCATGTAGTTTGCTAGTAAGGGCACATAGAGCATTTAGAGTTGTCTTTCGGCATTCAATCAGGTTGAGCTGAATGTAGTGATGTTTACACCATTTACATTCTTTGTACTGTCTTCCTGCTCAGATTCTACTGCTTTCTAGTAAAAATTTGTTTTTGTAAAGCTGTGTGTTGCTTTTGTTATTTTCATTGTGATGAAAAAAAGTTGAAAGTGTCACTATAAAGCAACCACACAAACAAGCCAACATCATAACCAGCTAACAACAAAATGACAAAATCAAATCCACACATATCAATACTAACCTTGAATGTAAATGAAATAAATGCCTCACTTAGAAGGAACAGACTGGCAAGCTGGATTAAAAACAAACAAACAAACAAACACAAGACCCAATGCTATGCTATCTTCAAAAGACCCATTTCACATGTAATGACACCCAGGGGCTCAAAATGAAGGGATGGAGGAAAATCTACCTAGCAAGTGGAAAACAGAAAAAGGCAGGGATTGTAATCTTAATTTCAGACAAAACAGACTTCAAACCAACAAAGATCAAAGAAGGGCATTGCATAATGGTAAAGGGTTCAATTCAACACAAAGACATAACTATCTTAAAAATATATTATATATGCACTCAACACATGAGAACCCAGATTTATAAAGCAAGTTCTTAGAGATGTATAAAGAAACATAGACTCTCAGTAATAATGGGAGACTTCAACACTCCAGTGACAGTATTAGACAGATCATTGAGGCAAAAAAATTAACAAAGATATTCAGGACCTGAACTCAACCTTGGACCAAGTGAATCTGATACACCTCTACAGAACTCTCCACCCCAAAACAACAGAATATACCTTCTTCTCATCACCACATGGCACATACTCTAAAATTAACCACATAATTTGACATAAAACAATTCTCGGCAAATGCAAAAGAACTGAAATAATACCAAATACATGCTCGGACCACGGTACAATAAAAATAGAAGTCAAGACTAAGAAAATCACTCAAAACCATACAATTACATGGAAATTAAATAACATGGTTCTGAAGGACTTTTGGGTAAATAATGAAATTAAGGCAGAAATCAAGAAGTTCTTTGAAACTAATGAGAACAAAGAGACAATGTACCAGAATCTCTGGGGCGCAGCAAAACCAGTGTTAAAAGGGAAATTTTTAGCACTAAATGCCCACTCAAAAAGCTATTAGAAAGACCCCAAATTAACAAACTAACATCACAACTAAAAGAACTATAGAACCAAGAGCAAACCCCAAAGCTAGCAGAAGACAAGAAATAACCAAGATCAGAATGGAACTGAAGGAGACAGAGACACAAAAAAACCCTCAAAAAATCACCGAATCGAGGAGCTGCTTTTTTCTGGAAAAAAAAAAGGATTACAATATATAGACCACTAACTAGACTAATAAAGAAGAAAAGAGAGAAGAATCAAATAGACACAATCAGAAATGATAAGGAGGATATCATCACTGACCCCACAGAAATACAAACAACCATCAGAGAATACTATAAACAACTCTATGTACGTACACTAGAAAATCTAGAAGAAATGGATAAATTCCTGGGCACAGACATGCTCCTAAGACTGAACCAGGAAGAAGTGAATGCCTCAATAGATCAATAATGAGTTCTGAAATTGAGGCAGTAATAAATAGTTTACCAACCAAAAAAAGCCCAGGACCAAATGGATTTACAGCTGAATTCTGCCAGAGGTACAAAGAAGATCTGGTACAATTCCTACAGAAACTATTACAAAAAACTAAGGAGGAGTGACTCTTCCCTAACTTATTCTATGAGGCTAGCGTCATCCTGATACCAAAACCTGGCAGAGACACAACAGAAAAACAAAACTCCAATATCCCTGATGAACATCAATGCAAAATGCTCAACAAAACACTTGCAAACCACATCAAGCCACACATCAAAAAGCTAATCCACTGTGATCAAGTAGGCTTCATACCAGGGATGCAAGGTTGGTTCAATATATGCAAATCAATAAATGTGATTCATCACATAAACAGAACTAAAACATCAAAAAGGTAACCCACTGTGATCAAGTAGGCTTCATACCAGGGATGCAAGGTTGGTTCAGTATATGCAAATCAATAAATGTGATTCATCACATAAACAGAACTAAAAGCAAAAACCACAAGACAAAGCTTTTGATAAAATTCAACATTTCTTCATGTTAAAAACTCTCAATAAAATAGGTCTTAAAGGAACATACCTCAAAATAATAAGAGCCATCTATGATAAACCCACAGCCAACAGCATACTGAATGGGCAAAAGCTGGAAGCATTCCCCTTGAAAATAGGCACAAGACAAGGATGCCCTCTTTCACCACTCATACTCAACATAGTATTGGAAGTCTTAGCCAGAGCAATCAGGCAAGAGAAAGAAAGCACACCCAAATGGGAAAAGAGGAAGTAAAAGTATCTTTGTTTGCAGATGACATGATTCTACATCTAGAAAATCCCATAGTCCTAGCTCAAAATCTCCTTCAGCTGATAAACAACTTCAGCAATGTTTCAGAATACAAAATCAATGTGCAAAAATCACTAGCATTTCTATACACTAACAACAGCCAAGCTGAGAGCCAAATCAGAAAGGCAATCAATCCCATTCACAATTGCCACAAAAGAATAAAATACCTAGGAATACAGCTAACCAGGGAGGTGAAATGTCTCTACAATCAGAAGTACAAACCACTGCTCAAAGAAATCACAGAAGACACAAACAAATGGAAAAACATTCCATGCTCATGTATACAATGAATTAATATCATTAAAATGGCCATACTGCCCAAAGCAAATTACAGATTCAATGCTGTTCCTAATAAACTACCAATGACATTCTTCACAGAACTAGAAAAAAAACTATTGTAAAATTCATATGGAACTAAAAAAGAGCCCTAATAGCCAAGGCAGTCCTAAGTAAAAATAACAAAGCTAGAGGCATCAAGTTATCCAACCTCAAACTGTACCGCAGAGCTACAGTAACCAAAACAGCATAGTACTGGTACAAAAACATGCACTTAGACCAATGGAACAGAATAGAGAGCCCAGAAATAAGGCGACACATATACGACCATCTGATTTTTGACAAAGCTGACAAAAACAAGCAATGGGGAAAATACTCCCCGTTCAATAAATGGTGCTGGAATAACTGGCTAACCATATGCAGAAGATTGAAACTGAGCCCTTTCCTTACACCATATAAAAAAATCAACTCAAGGTGGATTAAAGACTTAAACATACAGGCCAAGTGTATAAAAACCTTGGAAGACAACCTAGGCAATACCATCCTGGACAGAGGAATGGGCAAAGAATTTTTGACAAAGATACCAAAAGCAATTATGACAAAAGCAAAAATTGACAGATGGGATCTAATTAAGCTAAAGAGCTTCTACACAGCAAGAAACTATCAACAGTGTAAACAGACAACCTACAGAATGGGAGAAAATATTGGCAAACCATGCATGTGACAAAGGTCTAATATCCAGTATCCATGAGGAACTTAGAATAATTTACAAGAGAAAATAAAAAAAAACCCATTAAAAATTGGACAAAGGACATGAACAGACACTTTCATAAAGAAGACATACATATGAACAACAAGCACATGCAAAAAGCTCAATATCACTATCATTAGAGAAATTCAAATCAAAACCGCAATGAGATACCATCTCACACCAGTCAGAATGGCTATTATGATAAAATCAAAAAATATCAGACACTGGCAATGTTGCAGAGAATAGGGAATACTTACACACTGTTAGTGGGACTATAAGTTAGTTTCACCATTGTGGAAAGCAGTATGGCAGTGTCTCAAAGAGCTAAAAACAGGACTACCATTTGACCCAGCAGTCTCATTACTGGGTATATACCCAGAATAATACAAATCATTCTACCATAAAGATGCATGCACACGAATGTTCATTACAGCACTATTCACAACAACAAACACATGGAATCAACCTGAATGTCATGAATGACAGACTGGATAGAGAAACTGTGGTACATATATACCATGGAATACTATGCAGCCATGAAAAAGAACGAGATCATGTCTTTTGTGGGAACGTGGATGGATCTGGAGGCTATTATCCTTAGCGAACTAATACAGGAACAGAAAACCAAATACCACATGTTCTGACTTATAAGTGGGAGCTAAATGTTGACAACTTATGAACACAAAGAAGAGAACAATAGACACTGGGGTCTATTTGAGGGTGGAGGGTGGAAGGAGGGACAGGTTCAGAAAAGATAACTATTGAGTACTGGGTTAATACCTGGGTGATGAAATAATCTGTACAACAAACCCCCATGACACAAGTTTACCTATGTAATAAATCTTTACATCTATTCCCACACCTAAAAGTTTTAAAAAGAAAGGAAGAAAAATAAATAAATAAAATAAAAATTGAGCTACCACATGATCCAACAATCCCACTTCTGGGTACATACCCAAAAGAAAGGAAGTCAGTATATCAAAGAGATATCTGCACTCCTATGTCTGTTATAGCACTGTTTACAATAGCTAAGATTTGGAAGCAACCTAAGTGTTTATAAACAGATGAATGGATAAATAAAACATGGTACATATACACAATGGAGTACTATTCAGCCATAAAAAAGAGTACGACGCTGTCATTTGCAACCATATGGATGGAACTAGAGATAATTATGTTAAGTGAAATAAAGTAGGCACAGAAAGACATACATCTCATGTTCTCACTTATTTGTGGCATCCAGAAATCCAAGCAATTAAACCCTTGGAGATAGAGAGAAGAACAGAGGCTGGGGGAAGGGTGGTGGGGGGTTGGAGAGGGAGGTGGGAATGGTTAACAGGTACAAAAAAATAGAAAGAATGAGTAAGACTTACCATTTTATAGCACAATAGAGTGACTATAGTCAATAAAAACTTAATTGTACATTTAAAAATAACTAAGAGTATGTTTGGATTATTTTAACTCCAAGGATAAATGCTTGAGGGGTTGGATACCCAATTCTCCATGGTGTGATTATTACACATTGCATGGATACCCAATTCTCCATGGTGTGATTATTACACATTGCATGCCCATATCAAAACATCACATATACCCCATAAATATACACACCTACTATGTATCCACAAGAAATAAAATAATAAAAACAATAATACACAAAAAATCATGAGCAGCTTTTGTTTTGGCAGAACTGGTACCCCACTTTCAGCTGTGCAAAGACAACAACCACTACTTTAATTCCAAGTGGTGGTAAAGGAGTGCTTCATTTTGGGACTCCCTGCTAACCAATCACAAGTACATATTTTGCCAGGCTGGATACCAACAAACTTACTAATGCTGTGGTCAGCAGTGCCCTGTCAAACCAAGTGACAGCCTCTACTTTTGCATTGGCTCTGTGACCACCTCTGCTACTCAGTCTTTGGCAAGCCCAGGGTTCTTTTTTTTTAATTGCATAAGCCCAATTTTATTTTATTCTAATTTTATTTTATTTTAATGGTTTTTGGAGAACAGATGGTATCTGGTTACATGAGTAAGTTTTTTAGTGGTGATTTCTGAGATTTAGGAGTACCCATCACCTGAGCAGTGTACACTGTACCCAATTAGTAGTCTTTTATTCCTCACCCTCCTCTGACCCTTTCCCCCAAGTCCTCAAAGTCCATTGTATCATTCTTATGCCTTTGCATCCTCAAAGCTTAGCTCTCACTTATGCGTGAGAACTTACAATGTTTGGTTTTCCGTTCCTGAATTACTGCACTTAGGATAATGGTCTCTGATTCCATCCAGGGTGCTGCGAATGCCATTATTTCATTCCTTTTTATGGCTGAGTAGTATTCCATGGTGTGTTTGTGTGTGTACATGCATATATATATAAATATATATATATATACACATATCACTCTTTATCCACTCGTTGATAGGCAGTTGGGTTGGTTCCATATTTTTGCAATTGAGAATTGCACTGCTATAGACATTCCTGTGCAAGTATCTTTTTCACGTAATGACTTCTTTTCCTCTGGTTAGATACCCAGTAGTGGGATTGCTGAATCAAATGGTAGGTCTACTTTTAGTTCTTTAAGGAATCTCCACACTGTTTTTCATAGTGGTTGTCCTAGTTTACATTCCCACCAACGGTGTAAAAGTGTTCCCTTTTCACCACATCCGTGCTAATATCTATTTTTTTATTTTATTTTTATTATGGCCATTCTTGCAGAAGTGAGGTGGTATTGCATTGTGGTTTTGATTTGCATTTCCCTGATCATTAGTGATGTTGAGCATTTTTTCATGTTTGTTGGCCATTTGTATATCTTCTTTTGAGAACTGTCTATTCATATCCTTAGTCCACTTTTTGATGGGATTGTTTGTTTTGTTCTTGCTGATTTGTTTTAGTTCCTTATTTGAGTTCCTTGTAGCTTCCGGATATTAATCCTTTGCCGGATGTATAGATTGGGAAGATTTTTCTCCCACTCTGTGAGTTCTCTGTTTACTCTGCTGATTGTTTCTTTTGCTGTGCAGAAGCTTTTTAGTTTAATTAAGTCCCAGCTATTTATCTCTGTTTTTGTTGCATCTGCTTTTGGGTTCTCGGTCATGAATTCTTCGCCTAAGCCAACCTCTAGAAGGATTTTTCCAATGTTATCCTCTAGAATTTTTATGGTTTCAGGGCTTAGATTTAAGTCTTAGATCCACCTTGAGTTGTTTTTTTTTTTTATACAATGAGAGATGAGGATCCAGTTTCATTCTTCTATATGTGGCTTGCCAATTATCTCAGCACAATTTGTTGAATTGTGCTTTAGGCAGTATGGTCATTTTCACAATATTGATTCTACCCATCCATGAGCATGGAATGTGTTTCCATTTGTTTCTGTCAACTATCATTTCTTTCAGCAGTGTTTCATGGTTTTCCCTGTAGAAGTCTTTTGCCTCCTTGGTTAAATATATTCCTAAGTAGTTTATTTTATTTTTTGCAGCTATTGTAAAAGGGGTTGACCTCTTGATTTGATTCTTAGCTTGGTTGCGTTGGTATCTAGCAGAGCTACTAATTTGTGTGTATTAATTTTGTATCTTGAAACTTTGCCAAATTCTTTGATCAGTCCTAGGAGCTTTTCGGATGAGTCTTTAGGGTATTCTAGGTATACAGTCATATCATCAGCAAACAGTGACAGTTTGCCTTCCTCTTTATGGATTTGGATGTCCTTTATTTCTTTCTCTTGTCTAATTGCTTTGGCTAGGAATTCCAGTAAAATGTTGAGTAGAAGTGATGCAAGTGGGAATCCTTGTCTTGTTCCAATTCTCTGGGGGAATGCTTTCAACTTTTCCCCATTCAGTATAATGTTGGCTGTGGGTTTGTCATAGATGGCTTTTATTACCTTAAAGTATGTCCCTTGTAGCCAATTTTGCTGAAGGTTTTAATCATAAAAAATTGCTGGATTTGGTCAAATTCTTTTTCTGCATCCATTGAGATGATCGTGTGATTTTTGTTTTTAATTCTGTTTATATGGTGTATCACATTTATTGACTTGTGAATGTTAAACCATCCTTGCATCCCTGGTATGAAACCCACTTGATCATGTTGGATTATCTTTTTGATATGCTATTGGATTCTGTAAGCTAGTATTTTGTTGAGGATTTTTGCATCCATGTTCATCAGGAAATTGGTCTGCAGCTTTCTTTCTTTGTTATGTCCTTTCCTGATTTTGTAGTACAGTGATACTGGCTTCATAGAGTGATTTAGGGAGTATTCCCTCTTTCTCTATCCATTTGAATAGTGTCAATAGGATTGGAATTGATTCTTCTTTGAATGTCTGATGGAGTTCAGCTGTGAATCTGCCTGGTCCTGCACTTTTTTTCGTTGGTAACTTTTAAATTACCATTTCAATCTCACTGTTATTGGTCTATTCAGAGTTTCTATATCTTCTTGGTTTAATCTAGGAGGGTTTTATATTTTCAGGAATTTATCCATCTCCTCTAGGATTTCTGGTTCATGTGTGATATAGTTTGGCTGTGTCCCCATCCAAATCTCACCTTGAACTGTAGTAATCCCCATGTTTGACACATGGGCAGGGCCAGGTGGAGATAATTGAATCACAGGGGCAGTTTCCCACATACTGTTCTAGTGGTAGTGAGTAATTCTCATGAGATCTGATGACTTAATAAATGGGAGTTCCCCTGCACATGCCCTCTTGCCTGCCACCATGTAAGATGTGCCTTTGCTCCTCCTTCACCTTTCACCATGATTGTGAGGCCTCCCCAGCCATGTGGAACTCTGAGTCCATTAAACCTCTTTTTCTTTAGAAATTACCCAGTCTCATTAAGAAAATGTGGCACATATACGCCATGGAATACTATGCAGCCATAAAAAAGGATGAGTTCATGTCCTTTGCAGGAACATGGAGGAAGCTGGAAACCATCATTCTCAGCAAACTATCACAAGGACAGAAAACCAAACACATCATGTTCTCACTCATAGGTGGGAATTGAACAATGAGAACACGTGGGCACAGGGTGGGGAACATCACACACCAGAGCCTGTTGGTGGGTGGGGGGCTGGGGGAGGGATAGCATTAGGAGAAATACCTAATGTAAATGACCAGTTGATAGGTGCAGCAAACCAACATGGCACATGTATACCTATGTAACAAACCTGCACATTGTGTACGTGTACCCTAGAACTTAAAGTATAATTTTAAAAAAAATTAACAAAAAAAGAAATTACCCACTCTCAGGTATGTCTTTATTAGCAGCATGAGAACAGGCTAATACAATGCACATAAAGGTGTTCATAGAAGTCTTGAACAATCCTTTGTATTTCTGTGGTATCAGTTGTAATATCTCCTGTTTTCATTTCAAATTGAGCTTATTTCGAGCTTCGCTCTTCTTTTCTTGGTTAATGCCACTAATGGTCTATCAATTTTATTTATCTTTTCAAAGAACCAGTTTTTTGTTTCATTTATCTTTTTATTTTTTTCTTTCAGTTTCATTTAACTCTGCTCTGATCTTTATTATTTCTTTTCTTTTGCTGGGTTTGGGCTTGGGTTTGGTTTGTTCTTGTTTCTCTAGTTCCTCGAGGTGTGACCTTAGATTGTCTATTGTTGCTCTTTCAGACTGTTTTTGTTGTTGTTGTTGTTGAGATGGAGTCTCACACTGTCACCTGGGCTGGAGTGCAATGGCGCGATAGCTCATGCAACCTCCGCCTCACAGGTTCAAGCAATTCCCCTGCCTCAGCCTCCCAAGTAGCTGGGATTACAGGCACTGCCACCATGCCTGGCTAATTTTTTGTATTTTTAGTAGAGACGGGGTTTTACTATGTTGGCCAGGCTGGTCTTGGACTCCTGACCTCATGATCCACCCGCCTTGGCCTCCCAAAGTGCTGAGGTTACAGGCGTGAGCCACCATGCCTGGCCTCTTTCAGACTTTTTGATGTAGGTGTTTAATGCTATGAACTTTCCTCTTGCACTGCTTTTGCTGTATCCCAGAGGTTTTGATAGGTTGTGCCATTATTATTCACTTCAAAGAATTTTTAAATTCCCATCTTGATTTCATTGTTGACCCAATGATCATTCAGGAGCAGGTTATTTAATTTCCATGTACTGGTATGGTTTTGAGGGTTCCTTTTGCAGTTGATTTCCAATTTTATTCCATTGTGGTCTGAAAGAGTACTTGCTATAATTTTTATTTTCTTAAATTTGTTGAGATTTGTTTTGTGGCCTATCATATGGTCTATCTTAGAGAATATTCTATGTGCTGATGAATATAATGTATATTCTGTGGTTGTTGGGTAGAATGTTCTGTAAATATTTGTTAAGTCAATTTACTCTAGGGTATAGTTTAAGTCCATTGTTTCTTTGTTGACTTTCTG
Organism: Nomascus leucogenys; assembly: GCF_006542625.1. Classification (NCBI taxonomy): domain Eukaryota; kingdom Metazoa; phylum Chordata; class Mammalia; order Primates; family Hylobatidae; genus Nomascus; species Nomascus leucogenys. The sequence continues at coordinate 125,937,819 of NC_044406.1, forward strand.
TTTTGATGACCTGTCCAGTGCTGTCAATGGAGTATTGAAGTCCCCCACCATTATTGTGTTGCTGTCTATCTCATTTCTCAGGTCTAGAAGTAATTGTTTTATGAATTTGGGAGTTCCAGTGTTAGGTGTGTATATATTTAGGATTGTGATATTTTCCTGTTGGACTAGTCCTTTTATCATCATATAATGTCTCTCCTTTGTCTTTTTTAACTGCTGTTTCTTTAAAGTTTGTTTCATCTGATATAAGAATGGCTACTCCTGCTCACTGTTGGTGTCCATTTGCATGGAATATCTTTTTCCACCCCTTTACCTTAAGTTTATGTGAGTCCTTATGTGTCAGGTGAGTCTCTTGAAGACAGCAGATACTTGGTTGGTGAATTCTCATCCATTCTGCCATTCTGTATCTTTTAGGTGGAGCATTTAGGCCATTTACATTCAATGTTAGTAGTGAGATGGGAGATACTTTTCTATTCATCATGCTATTTGTTGCCTGAATACATTGTTTTTCTCATATTTTTTTTCATTGTGTTATTGTTATATAGGTCCTTTGAGATTTATGCTTTAACATTCTATTTTGGTGTATTTCGAAGATTTGTTTCAAGATTTAGAGCTCCTTTTAACAATTCTTGCAGTGCTGGCTTGGTAGTGGCAAATTGTCCCAGCATTTGTTTGTCTGAAAAAGACTGTATCTTTCCTTCATTTATGAAGCTTAGTCTTGCTGGCTAAATTTTGTATTTTTAGTAGAGATGGGGGCTGATAATTGTTTTGTTTAAAGAGGCTAAAGATAGGACCCCAATCTTTTCTAGCTTGTAGCATTTCTGCTGAGAAATCTGCTGTTAATCTGATAGGTTTTCCTTTATAGGTTGTCTGATGCTTTTGCCTCACTGTTCTTAAGATTCTTTTCTTTGTCTTGACTTTAGATAACCTGATGACTGTGTGCCTAGGTGCTGATTTTTTTTGTGATGAATTTCTCAGGTATTCTTTGAGCTTCTTGTATTTGAATGTCTAGATCTCTAGCAAGGCCAGGGATATTTTTCTCAATTATTCCCTCAAACGTTTTCCAAATGTTTAGATTTCTCTTTTTCCCTGGGAACAGCAGTTATTCTTAGGTTTGGTCATTTAACATAATCCCAAACTTTTTGGAGGCTGTGTTTATTTTATTTAAATTCTTTATTTTTTGTCTTTGTCAAATTGGGTTAATTGAAAAGCCTTGTCTTCGAGCTCAGATATTCTTTCTTCTACGTGTTTGAGTCTATTGCTGTGACTTTCCAATGCATTTTGCATTTCTCTGAGTGTGTTCCTGATTTCCAGAAGTTGTTATTGTTTTTTATTTATGCTATTTCACTGGATATTTTTCCTTTCATATTCTGTATCATTTTTCTTATTTGTTTAAGTTGGATTTTACCTTTCTCTGGTGCCTCCTTGATTGGCTTAATAATCAACCTTCTGAATTCTTTTTGTGGCAATTCAGATTTTTTTTCTTGGTTTGGCTCTATTGCTGGTGAGCTAGTGTGATCTCTTGGGGGTGTTAAAGAATGTTGTTTTGTCATATTACCAGAATTGTTTTTCTGATTCCTTCTCATTTGGGTGGACTATGTCAGAGGGATGATCTGGGACTCAAGGGCTGCTGCTCAGATTCTTTTGTCCCACAGGGGTGCTCCCCTGATATGGTGCTCTCCCTTTTCCCCTAGGGTGGGCCTTCCTGAGAGCCAAACTTCAGTGATTGTTATTTTTCTTCTGGATCTAACCACCCAGTGGAGGTACCAGGCTCCGGGCCAGTAGTGGGGAGTGTCTGCAAAGAGTCCTGTGATGTGCTCCATCTTCAGGTCTCTCAGCCATGGGTACCAGTACCTACTCTAGTGGAGGTAGCAGGGGACTGAAGTGGACTCTGTGGGGGTCCTTGGTTGTATTTTTGTTAAATGCACTCACTTTGTGTTGGTTGGCCTCCAGCCAGGAAGTGGCACTTTCAAGAGTGCATTAGCTGTAGTAGTATAGGGAGGATCAGGTGGTGGGCAGGGCCATAGAGCTCCCAATAGATTATGTCCTTTGTCTTCTGCTACCAGGGTGGTTAGAGAAAGGCCATCAGGCAGGGTCAGGGTTAGGTATGTCTGAGCTCAGACTCTCCTTGGGCATGGCTTGCTGCAGCTGCTGTGGGAGATGGGGGTGTGGTTCCCAGGCCAATGGAGTTATGTTCCCAAGGGATTATGGCTGTCTCTGCTGCATCACACATTTCGCCAGGAAAGTGGGGGAAAGCCAGCAGTCATAGGCTTCACCCAGTTCCCACACCACCTGCAGCCCAAAAGGCTTGTCTCACTCCCACTGTGCCCCCATAACAGCACTGAGTTTATTTCCAGGCAGCCGGTGAGCAGGGCTGAGAACTTGCCCCAGGCTACATGCCTCCCAGCTGAGAAAGCAAGCAGACTGTTCCTTGGCTATCCCACAAAGCCTGCAGTAACAATCCACCTCCTTCAAAGGGTCTATGGATTATCTCAGCTTTCGTGGTATGTTCCTGCAATAGTTTTCGGAAAAAAAGTTTATAATGTGGGTCTCCACACACTGCTCTGTACTTCTGAGTGAGAGCTGCAAGTTAGTCCTGCCTCCTATCTGCCATTTCCCCCCACCCCAGGGTTATCATTCATTTGTGGAAACATGTCTCAGACTGGGAGCACAGGTTTCAGTATTATTTCAATGAGGAAGCAGCAGAAACAAGAGCATTTTAGGATTATTCCTCATTCATTCTACCCATTCATGTTCTCTGACTGTAACAGATTTAAATTAGAAATCAATAACCAAAAGATACTCTCTCTCCATATATATATATATTTATAGATATATAAATATCTCTATACAAATATATATTTATAGATATATAAATATCTATAAATATATATTTATAGATATATAAATATCTATAAATATATATTTATAGATATATAAATATCTATAAGATATATATAAATATATATCTGTATATTAATATATTTATATATCGATATATAAATATATATCTGTATATTAATATATTTATATATCGATATATAAATATATTTATATACAGATATATAATATATCGATATATAAATATATTTATATACAGATATATAATATATCGATATATAAATATATTTATATACAGATATATATTTATATATCGATATATAAATATATTAATATACAGATATATATTTATATATCGATATATAAATAAATATATTAATATATAGATATACATTTATATATCTATATATTATATATCTATATATTAATATATCAATATATAGATATACATTTATATATCTATTAATATATCAATATATAGATATACATTTATATATCTATATATTAATATATCAATATATAGATATACATTTATATATCTATATATAAATATATCAATATATAGATATACATTTATATATCTATATATAAATATATCAATATATAGATATACATTTATATATCTATATATAAATATATTAATATATAGATATACATTTATATATCTATATATAAATATATTAATATATAGATATACATTTATATATCTATATATAAATATATTAATATATATCTATATATTAATATATTAATATATTTATATATTTATTAATATATATATTATATATATATAATATATTTATATTATATATATATTATATTATAAATATATATATTATATTATATATATTATATTATTATATATATATATTATATATATATATTATATATATTAAATATATATAATATATATATTTAATATATATATATATTAAATATATATATATTTAATATATAATATATTAAATATATATATTAAATATATATATTTAATATATATAATATATATTATATATATTAAATTATATATATTATATTATATATATATTAAATTATATATATTATATTATAAATATATATATTATAAATATATATATTTATATTATATATATATTATATATTATATATCGATAATATAATATATTTATATATTTATATATCGATATATAAATATATATCTGTATATTAACATGTTTATATATCGATATATAAATATATTTATATACAGATATATAATATATCGATATATAAATATATTTATATACAGATATATAAATATATTTATATATAGATATATATTAATATACAGATATATAAATATATTTATATATAGATATATATTAATATATAGATATATAAATATATTTATATATAGATATATATTAATATATATATAAATATATTTATATATAGATAGATATTAATATATAGATAAATAAATATATTTATATATAGATATATATTAATATATTTATATATAGATATATAAATGTATATTATATATTAATATATTATATATAGATATATAAATGTATATCTATATATTAATATATTTATATATAGATATATAAATGTATATCTATATATTAATATATTTATATATAGATATATAAATGTATATCTATATATTAATATATTTATATATAGATATATAAATATAGATCTATATAAATATATTAATATATTTATATATAGATCTATATATTAATATATTTATATATAGATAGATATATCTATATATTAACATATTTATATATAGATAGATATATCTATATATTAATATATTTATATAGATATATCTATCTATATATAAATATGTTAATATATAGATATATAAATATATATCTATATATTAATATATTTATATATAGATATATAAATATATATCTATATATTAACATATTTATATATATCTATATAGATATATAAATCTATATCTATATATAAATATATTTATATATCTATATATAAATATAGATAAATATATATCTGTATATAAAGATATAAATATATATATAAAAATATATAAAAATATATTTTATATATAAATATATATAAAATATATATAATCTATATAGAAATATATAGATTATATATTTAAAATATATATAAAATATATATTTATGTATTATATATATATTATATATATAATATCTATCTCTATATATATAAATATATACATCCCCAAACAGTGGGAAACTAACACAATCTAAATAACTAGGAATTCAAAGAAAGAAACCACAAAAGAGAAATTAGAAAATATTTTGAACTGAATGGCAATTAGAGTGTTTAAAAAGTTATGGAATACAACTAAAAAAGGGCTTAGAGGGAAATTGATAGCTTTAAAGGTCTATGTTAAAAAAGAACAAAGCTCTGAAATAAATTATTTAATTTCTATCCTTAAAAGCTCAAAAAAGAGAGAAAATTAATGCCAGAGTAAGTATAAAATAATAAAGTTAAGAGTGGAAATTAATAAAATAGAAGGCAGACAAATGAAGAACTAACAAGACCAAATATTTGGAAAGGAGGAAGTGAAATAGTCCTTGCCACCAGAAGTATTATGTACACAGAACATCTAAAGGAATCTGAAACAAAATCTATTAGAAGTAATAAGCAAATTTACAAAGGGCACTGGATACAGGCTGCATTCATTTTCTACTACTGCATAATAGTACCACAAACTTAGCAGCTAAAATATAAAGCATATTTATTATCTCACAATTTCTGTCAGAAGTCTGGGCACAGTGTATCTGGATCTTCCACTCAGGGTCTTACAGGGCTACAATCAAGGAATTGAACAGGGTTGGGTTTGCATGTGGAGGTCTCAACTAAGCAAGGACCCACTACCCTGAACTCATGATTATTGGTAGCAATCAGTTAATTTTGACTGAAGGATTTCAGCCAGTATTTTTGCTGGCTGTTGACCAGACCACCTTCAGTTCTTAGAGGTCAACCACAGTTCCTTGCCACATGGGGTTGTCCAGCATGGCTGCTTGCTTCCTCATAGCAGTAAGGTAGAGAGACTACAGCCAGATGGGTGCTACAATCTTACATAACATAATCACATACACAGAATCACGTGCATCCTGTCACCTTTGTCATATTCTGTTGACTATATGCAAGTCACAGGTCACAGCCATATTCAAGGGGAGGTCACACAAGGGCATGAACATCAAGAAGTGAAAATCTTGGGGGGCATCTTAAGGATCAGTCCACCACACAATATCAATAGACAAAATCCATTGTATTTCTATATGCTAAAAATAGAAAATTACAAAGTGATATTTTCAAAATGCCAGTCATAATAGCATCAAAATTTATAAAATACTTAGAAATGAATTTAACAGAGAATGTGTAGACCTCTACAATGAAAACTATAAAACATTACTGAGATTTAAGAAGACCTAAATAAATTGAGAGATATATTCTATACTAATGAATTAAAAAACCTAATATTAAGATTGGTTTCCCTCAAATTTATCTATGAATACAACGCTATCCCACTCACTATCACAGCCAGATTGGCAGTTGTAGACAAGCTGATTTTAAAATACATGTGGAAATTTAAAGGATCTAGGAAAGCCCCCCCCCAAAATTGAAAAAGAACTGTGTTTGCATTTCCACATAAGTTTTAGAACAGCTAAAACGAACTTAAACTAGAAGAAAAAATTTAGAAGATCCATACTGTCTGATTTCAAAAAATCATGTTGAAAATACTGGATATCTGTATAGAAAAGTGTACTTTAATCTTTAACTCAAACCACACAAGAATTAATTTGAAATTGGTTAGGGACTTAAACTTAGAAGGTAACACCATCAAACTTTTGGAAGAAACTTTGTGATATCTTGGGGTAAACAAAATCTCTTAGAACACAAAAAGTATTAGCCATGACAAAATTGAAAAAGTAGAATATACCAAACTGAAAATATCTGCTTTTAAAAAGATAATGAATAAGCAAGCCACAGACAAGGAGACAATATTCACATAAAATAACTAATATATTATAACAACATGCACATATATCTGCCAAAATACTTGTAATCAGAATATATAAAGAATCCCTAAAATCACCAATAAATAGATAATCCTCCAAAATGGCCTAAGACATGAACAGACAATTTATAAAAGAAGATATAGGAATGGCCAATAAGCACATCAAAAGGTACTCAACATCATTAGCCATTAAGGAAATGCAAATCAAGCCACAATGAGATAATAACTTTATACCAGTGGTCCCCAACCATTTCGGCACCAGGGACCAGTTTTGTGGAAGACAATTTTTCCATGGACCAGTGCAGGGATGGTTTTGGGATGATTCAAGGGCATTACATTTATTGTGCACTTTATTTCTATTATTATTACATTGTAATATATATTGAAATAATTATACAACTCACCATAATGTAGAATCAGTGGGAGCCCTGAGCTTGTTTTCCTGCAACTAGACAGTCCTATCAGGGGGTTATGAGAGACAGTAACAGATCATCAGGCATTAGGTTCTCATAAGGAGTGTGCAGCCTAGATCCCTCACATGTGCAGTTCACAATAGGGTTCCTCCTCCTATGAGAATCTAATGCCACTGCTGATCTGACAGGAGGTGGAGCTCAGGCAGTAATGCAAGTGATGGGGAGTGGCTGTAAATACAGATGAAGCTTCGCTCTTTCACCTGCTGCTCACCTCCTGCTGTGAGGTCTGGTTCCATGGCCCAGGGGTTGGAGACCCCTGCTTTATACCCACCAAAATGACAGTACATAATGTTGAAGAGGATGCAGAGCAACTGGGACTCTCATATATTGCTGGTGGGGAGGTAAAATGTTACAACCATTTTGGAAATCTGTTTGGCATTTTCTTATAAGGTTAAATATACACTGGCCTTAAACAAATAACCACTAAAATAAAAATAAAATTACAAATGGTGGTCATCATAAAAGAATTAAGTAGTATCATGAAGCAGAATCATGGGGGAAGATATTAAAAAACAGATATTATATTCCTAGATATTTACCTAAAAGAAATGAAAACATGTGCCCACAAAAAGATTTGTGTATGAATTTCTATAGTGGGTGTATGCATTATAGTTAAAAACACAACCTAAATGCCCATCAACAGTAAAATGGATTAACAAATTGTGGTATATTTATACAATGTAATACTAGAAAACAATAAAAATAAATGAACTACTGATACATCAAATTAGGTGGAAAAATTTCAAAAATGTTATAATGAATAAAATCAGATACAAAAAATGTACAAACAGCATGATTCCATTTATATCACCCTCAAAAAGGGTGAAATGATTCTATGGTGAGAAAAATCAGAACAATGGATATGGTTGCCTTTGGGGAAAGACATGACATTCTTTGCTGGGAAAGGGCACTGAAGGAACTTTCTGAAGTGAAAAATATTCTGGTTTCTTTTGGGGGGAGGAGTTGTTCTGTTGTTTTTTTGCTTTTTTATAAGACAGGGTCTGGCTCTGTCTCCTAAGCTGGAGTGTAGTGGCGTGATCTTGGCTCACTGCAACTTCTGCCACCTGGGCTCAAGCAATCCTTCAACCTCAGCCTCCTGAGTAGTTGGGACTACAGGCACATGCCAACACGCACTACTAATTTTTTTTATTTATTTTTTGTAAATACAGGATTTTGTCATGTTGCCCAGGCTAGTCTCAAACTCCCGGGCTCAAGCGGTTCATCAGCTACCAGTCTCGACCTTCCAAAGTGCTGGGATTACAGGCATGAACCACCTGGCAATGTTCTGTATCTTAACTGGGGTGGTGGTGACACGAATGTATACATTTGTTGAATCTCATCAAACTGCGTGCTACATATATATATACAAATTACATTTCATTAAAAATTATTTTTAATGGTATTGCCTAGCTTGATCACCCACCTTATTTGGTACATATGGTAGCAGACAATGACTATTAGTTGCTTTAAAAAAAAAATCAGTCCATTTGTAAATCAATCAATCAATCAATCACACAGCACAGAGCTTCTTGTTCTGTGACCCTTAGAAGTTTTATCCAGAGCTCAGGGGCAGGCTAGAGACATGCCTGTGGATGAGCCCCAGCTGCTGCTCCTGCAGCCATCTGCTCCTCAGCTGGCCCAGGCCTGCCTTGGCCTGCCTGCCTGTCTAACTACTCAAAGCTTCTTCCCTGGTTCCTGCTGAGCTTCTTCTCCTAGAAGCAGCCCCTGCTCCTTCTCCATGTTTCACAGAATCAGAGGGAAAATGCTGGTATGGTCGTAGTGGGGGGATGGGTTTACCTCTCTTTCACTTGGCTCAGAAAGAAAATGGAACTGGGCCTGATCTTTTTCACTAGGAGGCCAGGAGGCTCACTGTTATTGCCATTTGCTTGGCTTTCTCTTAGATTCTGGAACATACAAGACTTTTTATTTTTATTTTATTTTATTTTATTTTTACCTTGGAGCTTGTGTACTTGCTGTCTCCCTTGTTCAGAAAATTTCTATCCCCAGACCTCAGGTCTTCACATGGCTGGCTCCCTCTTTTCCTTCAGATTTTCTTCAGGAAGGCTTTGTCTTTGCAGCTTCCCCCATGATTCTGTTTCATGATACTACTTAATTCTTTTATGATGACCACCATTTGTAATTTTATTTTTATTTTAGTGGTTATTTGTTTAAAAATCTTTCTCTTCCACTAAACTATAAAGTTTCTTGAAGGTGGGGATTCTAATTTTTTGTTATTTGGTTGGTTGATTGGTTGATTAGTTGGTTTTTTCTCTCCTGTGCCTCCCATGCCTAACATAGTACCTCACAAATATCTGTTGAATGAAGGAACTGCTATTCTGAAAGTAAGGTACATCTGTGTTCTGGACCACATTTTTCTTCCCTCCTTTTTTGGGTCCTTATCTCTCCAATTACGTCTTTAATCCATGGTATTTTTGCTCTCTTCTTGGCCACAGTTTTCTTCCCTTTTACCCTCAAAAACAATCTTGACCATCTTATCTTTAAAAGTAGATGACCTTTTGTGTGAGTTGATTTTTTCTTTTCACTTAACTTTGCCCCTTCACTGCTAAACTCCACACATGCTGTATTTACTGGCTGCTTCCTCTGCCTATCCATCCATGTTAACCTTCAAGCCTGTCTACTACCTATTCCACTCTATGGGCCACTGTTCAGAAGCTTCAAGCCTTACCCAGTTTATGCCCTGTTCTTGTTCTTACCTTCCACCACATCTCTATCATTTGAAGAGGATTATTGCCCACTCCTTGAAATTCTCTTTTTTAACTTCTGTCTCTGCTTCTAGTTTTTTTCTCCCTCTCTAGTAATTCCTTTTTGGTCTCTTACATGGATTTAAACTTTCTCTTCCTACACATAAATGTCCCCTGGAGGACCTCCTTAGGCTTTTTTTCTCTTTTCTTTTATCCTATGCTTATCTCTTTTCTCTCTCTATTCAAATTATACTCAACCTTCAAGGTTCTGCTCAAAGTTTCCTTCCTTCATGAAGCACACCCTAAGTAGATAGTCAATCCTCTCTGTTATCTCTCCATTTGCTGAACACTTCTGACATTTAGCATGGTCAGTACTTCTAATCTAGCACCTGCTACAACAGACATGTTTTCTGAATTAGAAATCAAGACTCCTTATCTGACAAAGACTATTCTTTTATGTATGAATTTAATGATATAGAAAGCTTGACAATGATATAAAATTAAATTTTATTCAGTTAGAGATTTAGTAAATTGCAATTGCTCAAAATAATAAAATTACATAAAAGCAGGAATTGAAGTGACAAGTTGTCACTTCAATCAGAGTTATTATCTATGAGTGTTCTTTTTATTTAACACATTATGTCTATGTCCCTGACTATAAGCTAATTTCTTGACTGTGGAACATAGAAGACTAAGAGGAAGTGTTCCATAAACTTTGATTGAATTGAGACACTTTTTCCTGCATGTTTCACAAACTGGCTATACAAAATAGTGACATATAGATTATTGAAAAGATTTCTAGACCAAAAATAATTTCAAAGTATGAGATTCCTGTAGTCGAGAGCAACGTACCATTCACAATTCTGTAAGAAGTGTAAAACGGTTAAGATCATGGGCTTGGTCTAAGACTTGGGTTTAAAGCTCAGCTGTGCCATTTATTTCCTGTGTGACATTGCATTATTTAAACTCTCTGTAGGTTCATTTCCTCACCTATAAAATGGGATAATACTTTTATGTAAGCACTCAATAAATGTTACCTATTATGATTAAGCTGCATGTTGTACTTGAAAATTTGCCTTTGCAATTGTGTACTTTCTGGTTAGGCATCTTCAAATCCTGGAACAAAAAGTGCATATTTTTGAAGAGTGACAGTCATATTACCTTATTTCATATAATTAAAATTGTTAAATTTGTAAAGTCTTTCTAAAGCAATTCACCAAACTCTGGAAACCAACTGAGGGCAAACTTTTTTTTTACCCAATGGCTTCTAAATATTTGAGTTTTATTTTCCTTTACAAGAAACATCTCATGGCTGCTGAAGTCAAAGACTTAAAAAGTGACTTGGATGTAAATGTGTGTTACAGCTGGGATACCCCTACAACTATAGTATTTCAAATCAAATGTCTGTGGGTGAAAAAGGTGACAGTGATTGCCAGATCGTCTTACAATAAAGTGGTCATTGTGTTTGTATTAGTGACTTGATATTCCTTGGTAATGTCACAACCTTTATTGCTGATTCAGTCAACTATAGTCAAACAGGTGAAAGTGAGAAGATTTTTCTCTCTCTCTGTCTCTTTCTCCCCCCACCACTGCCATTGAAATCAATCACCCAGTCTTCAGATTTTCACCTATCGATGTATTATATCATCATTTTCATGTGAGAATATATATTTTCTTTCCGAAAGCAATACGTTACAAACCTTCAGTAGCAGTTAATAGCAATCAAAAATTGGTTTCCACTATTTCTATTGTAAGGGCTCAAACTAGAAAGGTATGTGGCATTACAAGAGTTAGCTTCTGAAGGACTATACTGGGCAACTGAAACAATGATATATTGCTTTTTAAAAACACTGAAGTCACCAGAAATAAACTAGAACAAACATGTTAGGGGCTTGGAGGGAAGCTGAACCCTTTCAAAATTGATATGGTTGGAGTTCGTTGGGGAGATTGGAAATGTTGGTGAAAGTTATCCTGAGTTTCCCTATATATTCTCTGTAATGCACAGAGAACTCTGGTGGAAACAAAGCCACTACAAAGCATTGGACCCACATGCTGCCACCTTTAAAATCCACTAAATAGTGAAAATGATATTCTTATGTCATAGTTCATTTTCTGTTGCTAAGACAAATATCACGGACTTGGTAATTTATAAAAATAGAGGTTTATTAACTCATGGTTCTGGAGATGGGAAGTCCAAGAGCATGGTACCAACATCCGCTGATGGCCTTCTTGCTGTGTCATAACATGGTAGAGGGCATTACATGGTGAGAATGCAAGAGCACAAGAGCCAGAGAAAACTTGCTTTTATAGCAAAGCCACTCTCATAGTTAGAAACCCACTCCTGTGGGAGAACATTAATCCATTCATGAAGGCAGAGCCCTCATTAATCCATTAATCTATTCATGAGGGCAGAGGAATTGTGTTTCCAACACATACATTTTGGGGGACACATTCATACCGTAGCACCTTATTTTGAAGGAGACATCAATGTCATCAGTAAATTCATTTGTGACACAAACTAGAGGATAGTCTTTGTCGTATTTTCAAACCCCAAACTACAAATGAGCAGCCTGTAGACTATCCAGAAGAAGTTCATGGGCCACATTGATGGAAACTCCTCAGTGTTATAGTGTCACTGCTGTCTGCTCTGACCCTGTACCTTTAAGCCAGTCCTCCCCATCCATGCCATGCCCAGACAACAGCAGATAAATGCAAGCACTTCAGATGTATTCTATTTTCTACCATCACCTGATTCTCCTCACTTTATCCCCCACTTATATCTGTTCTGTTGACGTTTTTTGTAGCTCCTAGTTCATGATTGTCTCTCATCTTGGTTCTTCCACTGCCACATCAGACTTGATATTTTCTCTGGGTTTTCCAAGATTTAAATATCTATGCTCTCTAATGACCAAGGTCTGCAGTCATCTTCTATTCTAGGCCTTCATGACTGAGTTGTTCTTTGTTTTTGAGAATTTAAAATATAGCACTAGGAGTCAAACCTTATCACTAGTCCATCTGTTTTAGGTCCTGTGATATATCTAGGTCCTGTTAATATATCATAAATCTTGTGGTACTCCACAAAATATTTTCATTTGGTAGTGTCTGCTATGGGTAAGAATCTGAATAATTAAATCCTGATCAAGTGGATTAAAGAGGAATTGGAACAATAATAAGAAGGGATAGAAAGTACTGGAACCTGATATTCTCCTAAGAATGACAGAAAATAGAGATTTTCACCTCTCTTGCCCTTTAAGCATCAGCCTTCATAGCAACATGCACCAATAATGGGATGCTAAAGATGAAAGCCATTGTCATGAAATGCCTGTAGTTGGCTAATGGCCACTGCTTGAGAGGGTCTGAATGGCTCAAGCTTCTGATTAACATGATAGGAAAACATATCCTACTCATTATAGATTTCATCAAATACTTATCCAGTTAGGAAGCTCAGAATGTCAGTCACGTATCACTGTTTTTCTCTGAATAGCCTTAATTATAACATCCAGTTTCACTCCTCACAAAGCAGATCACAAGAGCAAAGGCTGTCTCACACCAGGCTCAAGCCTGTCCAAATTGTCATGTTGGAAATTCCCTCTTTGGAAACTTTGGCAAATGGAAGGTTTCCAACCTGTTAGAAAGGAAAGAAGGAACTCCTGCACCATGAGATATCACAACCTTAGACAATGATGATAACTGTAGTCTGTAAAATGTGGTCACATGTGAGTTGTCCAGACCCAGAGTCAACATTTCTGTGCTGAGTGAAACCAGACTTTCTGTTGAAGGGCAGCCCCTGAGAAGGATTCCAGCTGCAGTTTTCCTTGTAGAGGTCTCCACCCTCTAGCATGAAGGCTATCAGGTGTTGGCTCTACAGTTGGACAATCACTTGTCTCAAAATTCTTCAACTTGGCAAGAGATATTAGTGACCTTCTGCTGACCCTACACCTACCCTTCAAACTTGAGCTTAGTGCTTCTGACTTGGCATAATGACTAGGGATGTTGAGAAAGAGACATTGAATCTACATGAAGGTAGTGTCCATAGAGAATAAACTCACTGTCACAAGGGAGCTTGGCCCAAGGAAAATCATTTGGTCTCTCAGGAGTGAGAACTAGAATATACCTGGATTTCTCCTCCTTACCAGATGTTGCAGGTGTCAGTTCATACTCACTAAGTTTATCTTCTACCTACGACTTAGGATAAATGCCAATTTAATGCACATACATTTTCAACAGTATTATAAGTTTGTCATGCTCTTCAATGGGACCCACAGAAACCTAAGTTCACCAAAACCATTTGAGGTGCTGAGTGGTGTCCTGATAAACACTTAATTGCACTGACTCTGAAGTGTAGAAAATAGTCACTAATTTGGAAAAAGAAGTGTGAAGAAGAAAGAAGGTTGTCCTACCCAATGTATAAAAGGTTTGAGTTGTAGAGAACTTTAATGACACTGGAGAACATGTGAGCTTGGATAAAAGGAGAGAGAAACAATGATATTGTTTACATGGGGATATTGTTTAGGTGATTAATAGTGTGGGCTCTGGCACCTGAAATCCTGAGTTGAAATCCTGGCTCTACCACTGACTAGCTGTGTGATCTTGGACTAGTAACTTGCAGTCTAATCATAAAAATTCAGGGATATAACTCTCCATACTTTACACTCAATTTTGCTGTGAACCTATGTAGTAGTAGGGTTCTCCAGAGACTCAGAACCAGTGGGAGATAGATAGATAGATGATAGATAGATAGATAGATAGATAGATAGATAGATAGATAGATAATAGACAGATACATAGATACATAGATACAAAGATAGATAGATACATAGACACATAGATAGATACATAGATAGACAGATAATAAGGAATTGGCTTATGGGATTATGGAGGTCAAGAAGTCCCAATATCTGCAGTCCAAAGCCTTGGGACTCAGAAGAGCCGATGGTGTAAATTCCTGTTCGAGTCCCAGCTTGAAGACTATCAGGCAGAGAGAGCAGATTCTCTCTTGCTCAGTCTTTTTGTTCTATTCAGGCCTTCAACAGTTTAGATGAAGCCCACCTATATGGGGGAGGGCAATCTGCTTTATTCAGTCTACCAATGTAAATGTTAATCTCTTCCAGAAACACCCTCACAGACACACCCAGAATATTGTTTAACCAAATATCTGGACAAACTTTGGCCCAGTCAAGTTGACACATAAGATTAATCATCACAATGTAAAACTGCTTGAAAAAATTAAGTCTGTCTTTTTAAAAAGCAGGGATAACTGTAATGCCTGCCCCAAAGGATTGTTATAGAGAGCACTCATGCCAATTATTAGGTTGCTGCCTCTTAGCCCAAAACCCATCTGTCTATACTCGGTTTTGTGATGCTGAGACAGATATCATACAAACCATATTTCTTTTCTGTCAGTCGGCTCCTTGTTAGGAAGTGCCAAAGGGTACATTAGAGGAAGACTCTTGAGGCTGGAGGAGAAAGAAGGGACTTTCTCCTTGCTACGTGCTTCCTGTTGGTTTCATTTTCCTATAAATATCTTCCTTAACAACACTTCTTCACTCCAATAGTTGCAGTTTCTTCCAGAAGCAGCACATTCTGAATTGAGATTTTCATTTTTCTAGAACTTACCAAACTCACCTTATCATGCCCCTTTCATAGAAACAGCACCAGCCAACTGATATAGTTTGGCTTTGTGTCCACACCCAAATCTCATCTTGAATTGTAACCCAATAATCCCGATGTGTTGAGGGAGGAACCCAGTGAGAGGTGATTGGATCATGAGAGTGGATTCCTCCATGCTGTTCTCATGATAGTGTTAGTTCTCCTGAGATCTGATGGCTTTATTGGGGCTCTTCCTCCTTCGCTCTTTCTCTCTCCTGCTGCCTTGTGAAGAAGGTGCCTGCTTCCCCTTCCACCATGACTGTAAGTTTCCTGAGGTCTCCCTAGCCATGTAGAACTATGGGTCAATTAAACCTCATTCCTTTATATATCACCCAGTCTTGGTTAGTATCTTTATAGCAGTGTGAAAATGGACTAATAAACCAACTCAGCCCCTCCCTAAAGGTCTGACGTTCATGGAGCCACTCCTCCAAGCTTAGAGTCAGCAGTACCAGCCAAGCAGTGCCCTCTTCAGAGGTCTGAGCTTCAGCTCTGATGAAAGTCTCTTCCAAGGTTTTAAGCTTTAACACTTCTGACCTCTTCCCTTTGTTTTCCCAGGGATGGTAGCTACATCCTGCAGTTGTTAATTCTGTGATGCTTTAAAGTTCTCTTTTTACCTTTTCAGTTGTTGGTGTAATGACTTTATGCCTAGGTAACAATTGTTTGTACTAAATTTTCTGTTCAAATAACTGGTGTGGTTTATGTCTGTGACTGGACCTTGTCTGATATATAGCTAAGATTTATTGAGTAGCTGCTATGTCCTAGACCTTATTATAAGCATTTTGTATATTTTGCCTAACTTAATCTCAATCTTAACCACTATGCTAAGGTACATGAAGTGAATATCATGGTGGCTGGCCCACAGTAAGTGCGCCTTTAGGGTAAGACACTATTTTAGTTTGGCTCCTCCAAAAACAGAATTGAAACAAAGACTACTAGATTGTAGATTATTTGGGGGCTAGCCTAAGTGGTAAAGTGGGAAAAGTGAGGCAGGAAGAGATAAAAACCAATAGCATGTACATTAATGAGCAGGTTACTGCTATGGACAAATGGGGCTCAGTCCTACTGAGAAACCTTCTTTGAGAAGACTGGTATAACATACTTCAGAACTATCCCACTGGAACACAGGGAGGCTAGGTCGTTTATCTACTCTCTACCACCGCTGGGAGCATTAACCCTTACATTTTTAGGTTAGCCAAGTAGATATGAGGTAGGGCATTAATAGCATCTGTTAAAGGTATTATCCTTGTGGGTGTGGACTACAGACTGGCCAGATGGAAGCCATGAAAAATGTTTTCCTAATACATATCACAAAACTGACACCAAGGTGAGGGAGAGCCTATAAATAGTGCCTGGAACATAATAGGCATTCAGTAAATATTTGTTCAAGTGAACTATTGAAGACAGGAATCATCTAGGAATACTATTGGCTAACAACAAAACACCAGCTAAAATATTCTCTTGAGTAAAATGTAATCTTCCTTGGGAAGAAGGACTTAATTCTAACCAAGGAAACATTAAATGGCAATTAGAATATGCAGGAACTTTGAAGGAATGCCACCATGTTACCCTGGAACTCAATATAGGAAAGGAAAGAGTGAGTCCTGCTGCCAGGGTAATCTCTGTCACTTGCAAAGTACCATCCCTGCTCAAGGTAATACAACTAGTAAGTGATGAGTACAGAGATTTTTAAAGCCCGAGGTTTTTGAAACTTACTAAAATCAACAACAACAACAACAAAAACATTATTTGAGAAGGGGAGAGGTTGGCTTTCTAAGCAGGAATATGAGATTTTTTTTAAATGGGAGAGACTTAAAATATTTATATGCTATGCATGGAAAGGTTGAAGATACAAGAATGAAAAAATAATATCATGGAACAGAGAAGAGATGCTGGGTACAAGGGAAGAAATAAGCCTTCAGGAGTAATAGGATACACTTCTTTCATGAGACAAGAAGGAATGGTGTAGTTGAACAGAAATACAATGTATGGTGTATTTATTTCTCAGGAAGAAAGACGATAGGCAGTTGAGGAAATTCTACCTGATTGTTCCACATGTCTTTGTAAGGTAAAAAGTGAGTTAATATGAGAATGACGGTAGAGGTAATGAGGTAGTAATCTCAAAGAAAGTGATGACAGGTTGAATTATCTTTTGTGTGAAATGGGAACGATTTTAGGGATGCATAGAAGGATTGTTTGACAATATTGAGGACATGCTTGAAATTGAAGAATGTGAATTTACAGCAGTTCCAACCTGCAAGTGGTTGTATGGTTTTCTGCAGGAATATAGTTGAAGAAGGCAAAGAGTTTTGCCAAGCAGATTCAATGAATTAGAGGACATGAAAGTTGAAGTTTTCAGTAAGAGGGTGGTCAAAGGTTAAAATACTAAGGGAGAAAAGATAGGACAGACAGTGAGTAATTGGAGAAGCAAAAGGGACTGATGGTTTTGATGAAGCTAAAAACTGCTGGCAATAAGGGAATGAGAGAATTGGAAGGAAAATCATGTTCAGAGAATAGTTTGTGGAGTTCAGAATTCACGAGATAGAGTAATTCTCCAAGATGATAAGATTCAGGGTGTGGCCATGAGTGCATAGCTCAGGTGGAGGGGAGGAAAGGCCACTGTAGATGAAGTCAGAAGAATGAGAAGCCGAGGTACTGGGTGGATTGTCACCATGGGCATTGAAGTCCCCTATCATAAGGGCAAAGTGTGAGGTGGAAAGGAAGCCATAGAGTCAGGGATCACAGTCTTCAGTGAATCTTGGGAAGTGACCAAGAGATTGATTGATGAGAGTGGCAGGGTAGAAGAGTCATGTTTTGGAAACAGCAATTAACAGTTAAAAAAAATTTCTCCCTCTAGGCCCTCTGCTAAAAAGGCTGGGAAAGTGAGCCCATTGGAGAGGCCTCAGAGGAAGCAGCATCCTCAGAGCTTTCATTGTAAGTCCCCAGGCCTATAAAGCAAAATCCCAACTCTTTAGCATGAACCAACCACAGTGCCTTTTACAATCTGGTCCTAAACCCACTTTTTCAGGCCACTTCTTCCACCCACACCATGGATACCTCAGGACATGTTTTAACTGACAAAATTAGAATTTAACATTTAATTTAGAATTTAACATTTAAATAGTATCTAATCCAACTCTTTTGAGATAGGAGGGTTTTTTGGTTTGGTTTTTTTGTTTTTAACTGCTGCATGTCTATGTGGGATGATACTTACGTGAATTTAACAATATTCAATGGGATATTATTGTTTTTGAAAGGTGACAACAAAGCAAATACCTCTGTATTTAAAAATATAACCCTTAAGGTAACTCAAAAGTTGGACATGCTTACAAATGAGCCCTTCTCACCGCCCCTGAATCCCTGTTGAAGCTGCGATTACTTGGCTTCAATGTATCAGTCAATCAATCAGTAAGCAATAACTGAGCATCTACTAAAAGCAAAGAATTGTGTTTAGGTGCTGTGGGAGTTACGGAAACATAGTAAGATACAACCCATGCTTTCATAGAGCATTCAGTGTCCTTGGAAAGAGAAGATAAACATTTGAAACAACTCAAAAGACAAAATGTAATTCAGCGTCAAGGCTTGAGCTGCAGGAATTAAGAGGAAAGAAAAATCATTTGATTAGGGCATTCAAGAAAAGCTTCAAGGATAAGGCAGAACTTGACATAAGCCTATAGAGCCTATACTACATATAATAATAATAATATCATCATCATCATCATCATCATCATCATTATCATCACCACAACAATAGTAGTAACAATAGCTATCTCTTATTGAGTGTTTTTAATATTCCAGGTACTATGCTGAGTAATCATTTAAGTTCCTTTTTCTCAAGCATTTCTCACAACGCTCTGAGATGGCTACTACTCTTATCTCCACATTAGAGCTGAGGAACCTGAAGATCAAGGAGTTTTAGTGACATGCTGAAGGTAACAAAACTAGTAAGTGGTGTACCCAGGCCTTTGTTGGGCCCTGGAACCTGTGCTTCTCACACTGCACAGTGTCCTGCTTTTTGGGAGCTTCCCAGTCATACCTGATTAAGCAACTGAGAGAAAGAACAACAATAATAGCCATCATTTATTGAATGCCTAGATTATCTCTAATCCTCCATTAAGGTAGGTATATTAGTTTGCTAGGGCTGCCACAACAAAGTATCACAAACCAGATGACTTAAACAACATGAATGAATTGTCTCAACTCACAAAATGGGAGAAAATATTTGCAAACTATACCACTGACAAGGAATTAATAACAAGAATATATAAAGAGCTCAAACAACTCAATAGGAAAAAATCCAATAATCTGATTTTAAAATGGGCAAAAGCTCTCAATAGACATTTTTTGAAAGAAGACGTGTAAATGGTAAACAGACATATGAAAAAGTGTTCAACATCACTGATCATCAGGGAAATGCAAATCAAAACTACAATGACATATCTTCTCACCCCGGTTAAAATAGCTTACATCCAAAAGATAGGCAATAACAAATGTTGGAGAGGATGTGGAGAAACGGGAACCCTTGTACACTGTTGGTGGGAATGTAATTAGTACAGCCACTATGGAGAACAGTATGGAGATTCCTGAATAAAACTAAAAATAGAGCTACCATGCCATCCAACAATCCCAGTGCTGACTGTATACTCAAAAGGAAGGAAATCAGTATACTGAAGACGTAATTGCACTCCCACGTTTATTGCAGCACTATTCACAATGGGTAAGTTATGGAAGCAACCTAAGTATCCATCAACAGACGAATGGATAAAGAAAATGTGATACATAAACACAATGGAGTACTATTCAGCTTTATGAAATCCTGTCACTTGCAACAACGTGGATGGAACAGGAGGTCACTATGTTAAGTGAAATCAGCCAGACATATTAAGACAGATATCTCATGTTCTTACTTATTTGTGGAATCTAAAAATAAAAACATTTGAGCCCATGGAGATAGATAGTAGAAGGATGTTTACCAGGGGCTGGGGAGGGTAATGGGGGGTGGAGATGAAGTGGGAATGGTTAATGGGTACCAGAAATATAGTTAGGTAGAATGAATAACTAGTATTTGATAGTGTAACAGGGTGATGACAGTCAACAATATTTTATTGTAAATTTTTAAATAACTACAAGGGTATAATTGAAATGTTTGAAACATAAAGAAATGATAAATGCTTGAGATAGGTAATGAATACCCCATTTACCCTGATGCGATTATTGTACATTGCATGCTTGTATCAAAATATCTCATGTACCCCATAAATATATACATCTACTATGTACCCATAAAATTGAAAATGAAAACATTTTTTAAAACTATAAAATAAAGAAATTTATTGTGTCACAGGTCTGGTGGCTAGAAGTGCAAGATCAAGGTGTTGGCAAGATTGATTCCTACAGAGGGCTATGAGGGAGACTCTGTCTTCTAGCTTCTTGTGGTTTGCTGCAATCTTTATCATTCCTGGCTTATAGATGCATCACACTGATCTCTATCTTCGTCTCCAAATGGTGTGCTCTGTGGGTGTATGTCTGTCCTTCAGTTTTCCCTTTTCTTAAGGACACCAGTTGTATTAATCAGAGTTCTACAGAGAAACAGAACCAATATGACATATATAGATGTGTAGATATTTGAGAGAAGATTTATTAGGGAAATTGGCTCATGTGATTATGGAGGCTGAGAAGCCCCATGTTATGCCATCTGTAAGCTGAAGAACCATGAAAGCTGGTAGCTTGGCTCAGTCCAACTCTAAAGGCTGACAGCCTGAGGGGTGGCTGGTGCAAGTCCTGGAGTCTGAAGCCCAGAGAACCTCGAATTCTGATGTCCAAAGGAAGGAGAAAATGGGTGTCCCAACTCCAGAAGAAAGAGAGATCACATTTTCCTTTCTTCTACCTTTTGTACTATCCAGACCCTTAGCTGGTTAGATGGTGCCTGCCCACATTTGGTGAGGCCAGACCTTCCTTAATCAGTCCACTGATTCAAATACTAACCTCTTTTTGAAACACTGTCACAAACATGAGTGAAAAAACACATACTCAGGAATAATGCTTTACCAGCTATCTGTGTATCCTTTAATCCAATCAAGTTGACACCCAAAATTAATCATCACACCAGTCATGTTAGATGAAGGTCCACTCTAAAGACTTTATTTTAACTTGATCATTTACAAAGATCCTATTTCCAAATCACATCGCATTCACAGGTACTGGGGGTTAAAACTTCAACAGAAAATTTGGGGAAATAAAATTTAACCCATAATAGTAGGCATCATTATCCTCATTTTACAGATGCCAAAAAAGTTAAATAACTTGTCTAAGCTCATACAGCTCCTATTGCTAGAGCTAGGGATTCAGAACTGAGTCATACTAGCTCCAAAATGTTTGTCCTCTGCCTCCCCCTGGCATAAATCTGATCAGGTAGCTTCTTTGTTTAAAATCTTTCTTTCCTCTCCAGTGCCAAGCCTGACCTCTAAGTAGCCCCAGGCAAGGGTTCTGGGCTTGGCTTGCATGTTATATTCTGCAAAACCCATTCCTACCCAGCTTGTGGTAATAGCTGGGCTTCTGCTCCCTTCCAAGAGCACTTCCATCTCTACATTAGACCCAAGTTTGGTAATAATGTCAGTCAGTGTACTTTCACAGACACTGCCTTATTTAATTCCTAACCTTGTGAGATGATTTTGAAGTGTCTCCATTTGCCAGATGAGGAAACTGAGACTCAAAATTACTAAATAACTTGCCCAATTTTACAGAGGTCTTAAATGGCATTGCTGTGATTTGAACTCAAGCCTGTCATGCTCTAAGCAAAGTCAATGCTCCCTCCACCACGCCACCCTGGACTCTGGAGTCCACGCCAAACTGGGCTAGTGCTCCTGGCATTTGAGGCCTGGGGAGAGGTTCCCTAGGACTTGACATTAAGTTCTAGCCCAGCGCCTGGGGCCCTGCTGCCTGCTGTCAGCCTACCCTGATGTCCATGCTCTGCCCATTGGAGTGCCCATCTAGAGTTGAACATGTTCCCTTTGCCCTTACTCTCCCAGAAAACAGTAGTAGTTCCATACCACAGTCCCTCCCAGGCAATTTCATTCCATTGCTGTGAACTGGTTCCTGCTGGCTGTATCCCAGCATATAACACAGCTGAGCGAATGCCTAGTCTATGACCCTGTTGAGTGAATAGAGCTGTTGCTGCTACCCTTGCTATTACCCCTGGGCACCTCTGCCCAGACAGGAAGCACAGGAAGCTGCGGCAGTGTCAGTCTTAGCATGCTGCCTGAAAAGATGCCCTCTCTCTTGCCCTCCCCGCACTGCCCCAGAACTGAGTGCCAGATCCAAGCCAATGGGGGTATTTCCTGGGATAGCATTCTAAAACAAGTACAGTATCAGCAGGAAGGAGACAAGTTTAGGGAACTAGTGTAGGTGGAGGATGAGCCCCCAGAGTTCCTGGGCAGTAGGCATCAAATAGGAGACAGGAGAAAAGAGAGAGAAAGTGAGGAGAGCAAGATAAAACCAGAAGAGATGAAGGAAGGTGGAGAAAGGGCTTGAAAGTTCTGCTTGAAGTCTGACTCCCAGTAACTCTGAGTTCTTTAAGGGTTTTCATATGATCTCACTAAATGATGTGGATCTACCAGAGCAACAGGACCACCTGGTTCCCCAGAACTCCCCAAGGCTCCAAGCATGTTCCTCACTGCCATATGGGCTGTGGCCTCCCCAAGCATGTTCTTCTCTAGGTGCCGCCTCCAGATAACAGTTTCTAACATCTGGCCTCAGTGTGAGATACCAAGGCCCTTTCACAACAGGCACATAATTTTTTCTGTAAAGACATCATGGGTCTAAAGAGCTTGGGATACTTGGATCTACCACTGGACATTCCCCTGGCATGGATTCTGGCAGGAAAGACTCAGACTGGGCGATAGTCCAGGGCAGACAGTGCTGGCTGGAGTCCCAGTTCCCTGACCTGGCCCACTGCCCTCCTTGGCTATCAGACAACATTCACAGAGCCTGCAGACATCTGTGTGCCCATAGGAACAGCTAGGGAGCTGCAGGACCTGGAGACACAAGAGGTTCCCCTTTGTCTCCTTCTGTCCTCACTAATGGCCCTTCCCAGCACAGCAGCTGGGTGTTTGGGAAGGGAGTTGGGGGAGAGATTGGCCTCTGACCAGAGGAATACAAGACTGCCCTTAAAGAGGTGGCCCAGTTGTTGTGAGTGAAGACACAGGTGCACATTGGTGGCTTTGACCCTCATGCACACTCTGGTCCCCTGGCCAAGGTAAGGGCTGTAAAATGTAGCCAGGCCAGGGTAGCCATACCCATATTTTTGGAGGACATGCCAATTTGGCTCCCAACCCTGTGTCACTGCTAGGATGTGATCCCCAGAAGGCACAGTAATTCCCACCACATCCACTGAACTCTTGGCGTGATCCAGTGAAGCTTACACATGGTATCCATCTGTTGGCATTGTCACATAACATGCCCATCCACATGGGCAGTTCTCCTTCAGCGTCTTTGAACTTCTCCATGATACTCATTTCATTTGGTTACCACTTCCCTTGGGCAGCTCAGTCAGTCACACCACCCCACCCCTCACTCTCCTGACTCTTCTTTCCTTGTCTGCACCCCACTCTATCACCGTGTTCCCCAATACACACACACAAACACACACCCATAAACACACACACACACTCATAGTTTGCTACAAGGCCAGTATAAGTGGATTATTTTGTGCCATACATTCTAGGGGCTCTTTCTGTTTTTCAATGCCCCGTCATTGAGCATGGGTATGTCCCAGTAGTTCTGTGCCTCCCCGCTCCAAGTTTTGTGGCAGATTAAGGATAAGATATCTACCCCTTTCCAACCAGTCATGGATTCAGCCCCACAGTAAAGGAAACAACCTTCAGAGGTGACCCAGTGTGGATGGCAGGGCATCTTGGGTTGATATTGACAGAGGAGGAAACTGACCTAAGAGAGGGGTTAAGTGACTTTCTCACACAATTAGTGAAAGAAGCAGAGATTGAGCCCTGATCTGATACTTTTCCCTCTACTTTTAAACCACATTATTTCTCCAGAGACAAAGCCAACAAAAGTGTGGTCCAAACACCAATGCCAGTCTGAGAACTGTTCATTAGTTGTCCATGACGAAATAAGGAGCTTGTGCCAGAATGTAAATCAGTTCACTACTTGCTTCATCAACAATCTTGCTGTGAAAATAAAATGTCAGCTGAACTAAACAGCATGCTTAGTGATTGCTGATTTACATTGGCACAAACTCTCTAGCTCAATGCCGTCCCTGTGTCCAGCAGCCCTGGTGCTGATGACTGTCCAACATGAGGTGGGATCTACTGCAGAACTTTGCCTCACCTTTTGTGTAAGAGGAATGGGTTGTGATAGAGGCTGGAGTCACAGGTCACATGGTCATGTTTAATCACAGCCCCTCAGGACTGAAAATGGCTCTGCACGGCCAAAACTAGTTCCTGGCTGCCCGAAGCCAACCCTATAGATAGGGGCTACTCAAAGACCCAGACTGCAAACGGTTTGTTGCCTTTGTGCATGAAAGTTTCTGTGCCTATCATGTGGCTGTTCCAGTCGTGGGTCTGTTGACCCTCAAGTCCGTTTCTAGCTTTTTGCCTGCTCTGCTTTGTATGGTAGGGGGTCTAACCCCTTCAGGCTCTTTCCCAGGCTGACTTCCCGCTGGGTCTAGCCAATGGGAGGCACTCACTGGGGAAAGAAAAAAGAAGCCAGATAATTTCTTTCCCCTGCTTCTCTGTGCCCCAGAGTGACCAACTTGTCCCAGTTTGTCCAGGACTCTTCTGGTTTCAGCACTGAGAGGCCCGTGTCCCAGGAAGCCTTGAAAGTATCTCTGCTTCAAGCAGTTTCTCCTTCAAGGCTGAATCTCTTCTGTGGCTCCAGCCCCTGCTGGTGGCCCCTCCTTCTCCGTCCCAGAGATTGCCACTGTGATTCTAGCTTCCACTGGGTGATCCGAGCCCCTGGCTCTTTACCACCATCCCCTCCTTTTGTCCCTCCAGCCTATGGGTGTTAGCAGCTTCCTGCTACTACTAATGTCCAGGTTGCCTCTTCAATCCATTTTGGTTTCTTAGGTCTTCCCTGAACTGTGTCACCAATTTCAGGCATTAAATTCTCACTGTTGTTTACACTTGAAGTGGTTTCTGTTTTACTGCTTAGATTCTGACAATAATACTTACTTTATAGTGTTATCATGAGGATTAAATTAGTTAAATAAACCACTTACAGCAGTGCTTGGAACATGGTAATTGCTTGTTAAATGTGAACTGCTGTTATTATTAGTGTAGTGTGAAATAACATTTACCGCACGCTTGCCACGTGCCAGGCTAATCACTTTACACCCATGATCGTATTTAAGCCTTACAACCCTTCTACCTGGATGAACGTTGTTCTTGAGCTAATTGTTTAGGCAACCTATTTGCATTTCACACCTAGAAATTCCCAGGTTCTTCTGAACCACTCCCCTTGGTGAATCCAACCATATTCCTTATTTACTGAGCATTCTCTCAGGCTTTCAGGACACAAATAGGAATGAAATGGTAACAGGGGATACAGTCTAGTGGGAGAGACTAGTATGTCAGCCAGTTGATTCATCCGAGCACAGAGGCCAGTGCAACCCAGAGATAGCAGCAGTGTGGCAAAGTAGGGAAGAGCCTGAACTCTGGGGTTGGGCTGCCTGAGTTTTGACCTAGGCTCTGCATCTACAAATTAATACATCTACATCCACCTATCATAAGGTAGGGAAGTAATTTTTAACCTCTGTGTGCCTCAGTCTCCTCAGGTGGCAAAAGTACTCTTTTTATCATACCTATCCCAAAGGGGTTATTTTAAGGATGAATGAGTTAATATTTTTCAAGTGTTTAGAATATGCACTAAATGCGATGTCTTTCTTAAGTGAAAAGAAAATTAATAAGCTGAACCAATTGTAGGGGAACCCAGAGGATGGTGTCACTTGATTCTGCCTACAAGTATTCAGGAAGGCTTCACAAAGGAGGTGACATTGGAGTGGGATCTTAAAGAAGCAGTGGCATGTTGATAATAAAATTTAAAAAAAAAGAAAATTAAAGGAGAGATATACATTCAAAAAAAAAAAAAAAAGCAGCAGTGGAAGTTTTCCAGATAAAGAAGAAAGCATCCCAAATCATTGGAAAGGCATGTGCAAAAAAGGCACAGAGTCATGAAAAAGACTAGTATGACTGGGGAGTAATGAGAATTGAGTAGCTGGAATTTGGTGGCAGGATATGAGGCTCAACATTTAGTTTTGGATATGTTGGACAAGATCTTGAGTGTCATGCTAAGGAATTCAGATTTAATTCAGAGGAAAGGAAGGGAGAGTCAACAAAGGACTTTAAGTTTGAGAGGATAAAATAATCAGCTTTGTTTTGTGGGCATTTCATTCTCATGACAGTGTAAATTTAAAGCTGAAAAACCTGCTCAGGTGTAATAAAAAAAAATAGTAAAATCAAGTAACCCCAATTGGAACAACCTAAATGTCTATCAACAATAGGATGGATTCATTGTGTGTTATATTTGCACAGTGGAACACTATACAACAGCACTGATAATGAATTACTGCTACATGCAAAGGAGATGGATAAATTTCTCAAGCCTAGTATTGAGCAAAAACAAAAACAAAAACAAACAAACAACCCCCCCCACACACACACAAAAGGGTGCATCCTGTATTATTCCATTTATATAAAGTTCAAAAATAGGCAACACTAATCTATGCCATTGGAAGTCAATGGTTATCTCTGAATGAGGAATAGTGATAGAAAGGGGACCAAAGTAGGGTTTCCGGGCTGCTAGTAATGTTCTCTGTCTTGAATTTGCCCAGGGTGCTGGTTTCATAGGTGTGCTCACTTGATGATCAAGTTCAAGACACAGAACACATGTACTTTAAACCAAAAACAACATGCTTTTTAGTGATGTATAGTGTACATATGCAAACAAATCACTTACTGTCTCAAAATACAAGTGGAGAATATTCAACCCTGCAGAGACCCACTGACCTTTGACCACAATGGAATATGGGGATCCATGAACACAGATGTCTATTACAAAGAAGCTGCCCCAACAGAGAGAGTTCTTCTTTTAGGTATTTCCATGTGACCCCAATATTATGCTTCTAGATGAATTCAGCTACAAATGGTTGGTCTGCATCATCACCTGTGTTTCTGAAGTTCAAATTTCAAGGACTTTAAACATTGCCTCTAAGGAGAGACAAAAGGGACCAGGATTTGGGAAGGAAGTCAAGGGAAACTCTAGCCTTATCTATAATGGTTTAAGTCCTTACAAGGAGAAGTGTGTTTAAGTCAGGTGTTTATTGTATAGTTAACACTAAACCTGAAAAAAACCTATAGCTCTGCCTAGTCATTACATGGTAATGAAAAGTAGCAGATATTACTTAATCAGGATTGAAAATTATTGGACCTGGCTTATCGTTATGTTAAATTAATGGCTTGCCTGTATATGTTCTTTTTTGATTGACCTTCATGTGAGAAAGGTTGATGGTGCTGGGGACAATTTGCAGATGAGAAAAACTGAAGATCTGAGACGTTATGTGCGTAGCCCCTGGCCAACCATTTGTTACTAGTAGAAAACCACTATCATCACCCTAGTCCAAGCCACCATTATCTCATGCTTGGACAACTACATAGTTTACTAGTTGTTTCCCTAGATTTACTATGTTTCCTAATATGTTTTCTACACTGAAGCTAGAATGATCTTTTAAGAATGCCATGTCACCCCTTGACTTTTTAATTTTTTATTCTTTTGTAGAGACAGAGTCTTGCTATCTTGTCCAGGCTGCTCTTAAGCTCCTGGCCTCAAATGATCCTCCCACCTTGGCTTGCCAAAGCACTGGGATTACAGGCACCCTTTATTTACCAAACTCTTCAATGGCTTCCCAGTGATCTTAGGGTAAGGACTCAAAACATCAGCAGGACTTTGTAGGCCCATGATGGGTAGGCCTCACATGTGTATCTCTCCAGCCCCATTTCACACCATGTTCCTCCTTGTTCGTTATGCTCCAGCCACACTGAATTTTCAGTCCCTGAAACTTGCTATACCCCTTCCAACCACAGGGTCTTGGCATGTGCTGCTCCCATTGATGTGGATGTTCTAAAATTTATTAGTTTGGCATCAGTCATTTTCTGTTCCTCCAACAAACACCTGTTAACAGGTGGACCTACCTAAGTTAGGAGCCCAATTCTCCTTGTTTCCCTTTGTGTTACTGCAGTTTGAAGCTATTTTAGTCTTTTCAAGGAAAAAATGATCCAAAAGGGACTTAAAATAACAAAGCAAGTGATTGTCAATTATGTTACCTTGAAAGGCAAATTTTGGAAAACAAAATGCCACCCTTTGAAGAACTGTAAACATTAAAACACAATTAATAACAATAGAAGGCAATATCATCTAATGGTTTAGAAAACAGGCACTGGGGCCAGTGCGGTGGCTCACGCCTGTAATCCCAGCATTCTGGGAGGCCGAGGCAGGCAGATCACGGGGTCAAGAGATCGAGACCATCCTGGCCAACATGGTGAAACCCCGTCTCTACTAAAACTATAAAAATTAGCTGGGTGTGGTGACGCGCGCCTGTAGTCCCAGCTACTCGGGAGGCTGAGGCAGGAGAATCGCTTGAACTCGGGAGGCGGAGGTTGCAGTGAGCAGAGATCGTGCCATTGCACTCCAGCCTGGGCGACAGGGTGAGACTCCGTCAAAAAAAAAAAAAAAAAAAAAAGAGAACACACATTGGCTTCAGACAAGCCTTGGCTCTGTGAAGTCCTCTCTGACTGTGTGACCTTGGGCAAGTTACTTCAGCTTGCTGAGTTTCCACCACTGTAAAATGGAGACAATAGCAGAACTCACCCAAGAGGATGGTTTTGAGGATCCAATGACAGGATGTATTTGGTCACTTAGCTAAGTGCCTGGCACACTATAAATTTTCAACAAAGTGAGGCTACTCTAATAATTACTATATGACAACACCTAAAACTTCCTTCCACTCAGGCTATGAAGGCAACTGATAAAAGCAAGACAGAAAATGACATGTTCAGGAATAGCAAAAACAAAAACAAAAACAAAAAAACTTCTTATAAAGGGCCAAAAGATGTCAGTTAACGAGCCAGGCACTGTGGCTCACACCTGTAAATACCAACATTTTGCAATGCTGAGGTGAGATCACTTGAGCCCAGGAGTTCAAAACCAAACTGGGCAACATAGTGAGACTTCGTCTCTACAAAAACTTAAAAATTAGCTGGATGTAGTGGTGCACCCCTGATCCCAGCTACTCGGGAGGCTGGGGTGGGAGGATTGCTTGGGCCCAGGAGGTCGAGGCTGCAGTGAGCCGTGATCGCCCCACTGCACTCCAGCCTGGGTGACAGAGAAAGACCCTTTCTATGTATAAAAAAGAAAAAAAGAAAGGACGTCAACGGATTTCACTTTTTAAGTAAAGAGGACATTCATTCGGCTGAGGAGTGATTAGGAGCAAGCTTTCTTAGCCTCTCAGATCCTTAGCTTCCTTTTCAATACAAGAGGCTCTAATCCCAACATCACAGGTTGTTGTAAATTAAGTTTACACCTCGTCATGCTTGTAAAGCACTTAACATGACACCTGGCACATAGTAAGCGCTCAATAAACAGTAGCTGCTGTTCCCACCGATGTTGCTGCTTTTATTCTTCTTGAGCCAGAGCCTTTGCAGCCCTTAGTGTCCAGTAAAGCTGCTGTGGCTAAAGCTCCGAGTGCATCATCGAAACCGGTTCTCAGGCTTCTAAATTCTGTGTCAAGTGAACTTCTAGGCCATTTAAAACACAAAGGCAAGGCGAGGGGGCCCCAAAAGTGCCCCAGATTTTCAAAGGGAACGCCGGCGCCTAGAAAGTTGTGTGATGCCCCGGGCATTCAGGGTAGCGCGGTGGGGAAGCCCGCGCCTCTCGGCCCCGACTCAGGCCGGCCGTCTCGGGGGGCGCGGCCCAGACCACCGACGCGCCTGGCGGGGGCACGAGCCGCTGGGCGTCCACTCTGCCTGGCCCCGGAGGTGTTCCCAGGTACCCGAGCCTCGCGGCGTTTTCAAGTGCTGGCTGCGAAGCTTGAAAAGGACCCGCCGCTGGGCCGGGCGTTTTGTGTTTGCCAAACAAAGCATGAAGGCAGAGTGAGTAAAGGGGGCGGACCGGGCGCGGCACAAAGGCCGGGGGCGGGCCCGGGCTGGGGAAATACAGTTCAGTGGGCCTGAATTGATACGCTGAGCGCCTAAAGCCCCGGGCTGGGCGATCACAGGGCAAGAAGGCCCAGCAAAGAGCACTCTGCTGCATTGATCCAATCCCGAGCGAGCAAGCGAGAGGCTTCGAAAGGGGAGGCGGGCAAGGACCGGAGGGGGGCATACAGGGGTCTGCAGGAGCCGCTGGCCGCAGTTAGGCACTTTTCTTAGAAATGAAGGAATCTCCTGGACTGGGCGAGGGCCCTCCAGATGGAGCCTGTCCTCGAACCCAAGGGGCCAGGGTAGGAATGTCTCCTCCGTTTCTATGGGAAGCAAGCACGCTGCGGGGTCACCCACGACAAAGATGTTCTCTCTTCCTGTTCTGGAAAAGATGCAGGGCGGGGGGTGGGGGGGGGGCGGCTGCACGTTCTCTAGGGCCCTCCCCCCACCCCCCGCATTCTGTGAGTCTGGAGATGCACAGATGACTCTGGTCCTGCACCATGCACACACCCGACACCTACACAGTGTCTGCCATTGTTTATTATTGGAGGGAGGGACAAATTGGATAGATGGTGGGAAGGACACATGCATAGATGTGTGGTTCAACCAGATGGGTTCTGATCCCTTAGTTATTTTCTAGTTCACATTTTTGACTGGGTGGTTTTGTCTCATATGAACATGGTAATGGAAGTTTTGTTTTGTCTTTGTACCTTCCTGTGTTTTCCAGATCAATGAACATGTTCACAAATTATATAATCAGAAAAAAATCGATAAACATTGTTTAAAATAGAAATAAAACAGACAAAAGGAATAAGTGTCAGAGATCATGACCATGTAATAATAATGATGATATCGTACACATTACCCGCAACCAACTATTCTTAAATGCTTATATCGCACACATTGCTTTTCACAATCACCCCATACTTAATACAGGACCCAGCACGCGATACTTAATAAATGGCTGGATTTGCTCCTGCATAGTGGCAGGCTGGTGGAATCCAATGCCTTTGAACAAATGAAGTAGCTGAGGTTCTAAGAAGCTAAGTGTTGCAGCCAGGAATGAATCTGCCAAATGCAAATCCAGGCCTCCTTCCCCAATGCCCCATAGAATCCTGAAGGGCTTCTCCAAATACAGGCTATTTTATTTCACTCTTCTGTGTTCATTTCTGGACTATGAGGCCCCAGATTTCCTTTCTGAAGACAAGGTTTGTTTGTTTTTGTCGTAATGACACACTCGGCATCATTAAGTGTCCGTGAAGAGGAATCTTTTAGTTGCATTAGAAACGTGGTTTGTGACCACTGAGAGCCTTGGGAAACGAAGCTCTCCTAGCAGGAAGAGGCAGGCTGCTAATGAAACGGCTTTCTGGGGGGCGGAGTTTCTGCATTCTCTTAGGGCAGACTTGAGCATTATTGCCAAGGAAAAGCTTAGGCCATGTCTGAACTACACACACTGTGATTTGTGAGTATAAACAGTTCGGATCTGAGCAAAGCAGTTCCTACCCAGAAAGGCTTTCTCATTCCTAGCTTCTTTCCTTGGTTTGTAAATTGTAACTGATACAAAATACTTTAAACTCGGCCTTGATTTGAAGTTTACTGAGGGAATCAGGCCAACTAATTGAACAAGAATATACTTTTTGAAGTTAAGTCAGCATTATTTAAGCAGTTTTATTTGAGATCCTTCAAACAGGTTTGCACCATAATTTATTGCAATTCCTTTTTAAAAAAATTATATTGATATCAATTTTCTTGCTTGAAAGTATTCTTTTCCTGTATTATATTGTCAGTCAGAACATTCATCATAGAAATAGATATCAATCTACTACTTTATTTTTAAATTTGACTCTTACACGTGGTTTTGTGAAATTCTTAAACCTCACGTGAAATATTTTGCTTAAAATTGCATCATGCAGATCCATACTGATTTAGCCCATCTGTTTTGATGAAAAATTTCTTGGCTCTAGTAGGAAAGAGGGCATGGATATTTCCTTGCAATATCTTCCCCTCACTTAAAACCCCACGAATGAAATAAGATCTCAGGATTGCATGAGATAATTTACATACTAATTAGGTTGCATGGTGTAGTTGAGAGAGAGAGAGAGAGAGAGGCTCTGGATGCTAACATGGCTTCAAGCTAGTGTGATTGTAAGTTGCTTATCCTCCCTATGTCTCAGTTCACTCATCAGTCAATCACTGAGGGCCATTAAGAGGATAAAATGAGATATGATTGAAAAGGGCCTGGCATAGTAAGTGCTCAAGAATTTTTTTTCATGTTTTTCCCTATTCACAACAGCCTTTAACATCCTCCTTTGTAAAAAAGAATTGATTTCCTCACCTGTAAAATTGGGATAGTGACACAATAAGGGTAACATAGTGCAGGATATTGATGAAGAGCATAGATTCTGAACTCAGACTGGGTTCAAATCTCAGCCCCATTACTAGTTCTGTGACTTTGGGCAATTAAATCAATCTTCTTGCTCCTCGTTGTCCTCCTGTGTAAAAAGAGAGTGGTCAGAGGCTCGTTGTAGTACCCACCACCCAAGGTAGTTGCCAGTAGTCAGTGAATTAATGCACTCAGTATAGATCTACCTAAACTTCTTCTGCATGGCTTCCTTTTGCAGCCTGTGAAAACCTGCAGATCCCTTTTCAGAATAATGTTTTTAAATACATAAATGCAATACTTTGGATTACGAAGGGAAAACTAGTTATAATGAAATCAAGTTATTGACATATTTTTAAAACAAATTTGTGATATACATGCTTCCTTAGTAGCATATTGAATAAATAACAAGATTTAGCAGTCTGTCTAATATCTACCAATATTTCAAAGCAATAAGGAAAGTCAGTGGTATTGTGAGATAACTACAACAACTGTAATGTACTGGAAAAGTACCTATGATATTTCTACTGGTAATAAAGTCACAGGTATTGCAAATATGACTTTGGTTTGTTGCCTACATTCATAATGGAAGGAAAGGCTTGCTTTCATTTAGAGGTTAGTGGAAATTAATTTTCTAATTTTGTTGTAGTTTTTCCCATCTAAGTTTATGGACACCAGATTAAGAACAAAACTCTGATTAGTACAATGCATGCTAGCTATTATTACATCAGAGAGGTCATGTGGATTGGGTAAAATAATGAATGTGATGGCCATTGCAAACATCAGGCATTTAATACATGAAAGATATTTCAGTTGTTTGAAACTGTTATACTTCATGAAAGCAGTCATAGACAATATATTTTAAAAATAAGCATAGCTGTATTTTAATAAAATTTTACTTACAAAAATAAGCAGCTGGCAGGCTTGTTTGGCCCATGGACCATAGTTTGCTGGTCCCTGTATTAAAACATTCTTTCCTTTTTTTATTATACTTTAAGTTCTGGGATACATGTGCAGAACATGCAGGTTTGTTGCACAGGTATATATGCGCTGTGGTGGTTTGCTGCACCTATCAACCTGTCATCTAGGTTTTAAGCCCCACATGCATTAGGTATTTGTCGTAATGCTCTCCCTCCCCTTTCCCCACCCCACCACAGGCCCCGGTGTGTGATGTTCCCCTCCCTGTGTCCATGTGTTCTCATTGTTCATCTCCCACTTATGAGTGAGAACATGCGGTGTAAAACATTGTTTCTTGAGGAATACTGTATGCAACTTGAAACATTTCAACTTATCATACCTTGTCAAATACTTGACATAGGACTCAACTGGGAAATGCTGTAAAAATCCTTTATAAAAACCAGAAAAATTGGTTTTTCTAATGATAAATGATGGGCAAATGATAGCTAATCAAATTAAATTGAATTTTCCTTGGTCTGTTACCTACTATAATGTCTAGAACTGCCTTGTCTGTGAAAACACAGAGAAACATAAAGCCAGTAACAATGATAATATTCTGAGTAATTAGAACCAGCAGCACGTTAATATGTGGGAAAAGTAAATGACATGGAAACCATTCATGACAATATTACCTTGTACCTGGAGCTTTCTCCAAAGGCTTGTAACTACCCTGCAGCTGTTGCTTGCTTGCTACACTGTAGGTTTTCAGTATATACTTGTCAGTTGATTGACTCTCCTGATGAGTCTCCAAGGAAGAAGAGAAGCAGGCATGTATTCATTTGGAAACCTTAGTATTTCTATTGTGTAGACAATGTTCTAGTATTTCTAGGGCTGGAAGAAGGAAGGCAAAACAAGGTGAGATAGTTTAGAGTTCAATAGAATGGAAAAGGTAAGGTACTGGGATGGCTGCTCTTCAGATAGAAACATTTCATGGCGGCCAGGGGCGGTGGCTCATGCCTGTAATCCCAGCAATTTGGGAGGCCGAGGGAGGCAGATCACCTGAGGTCAGGTGTTCGAGACCAGCCTGGCCAACATGGAGAAACCCGGTCTCTGCTAAAAATACAAAATTAGCCAGACATGGTAGCGAATGCCTGTAATCCCAGCTACTCGGGAGGCTGAGGCAGGAGAATCGCTTGAACCCGGGAGGCAGAGGTTGCCATGAGCCAATATCACACCATTGCACTGCAGCCTGGGCAACAAGAGTGAAACTCCATCTCAAAAAAAAAAAAAAAAAAAAAAAAAAAAAGAAACATTTCATGGCAACAAACATTATTGAGCAACTACTGAGTGCCGGGTGCTAGGATGAGATCGAGGGGGGAAAATTACCAGTGGATTTTGCTTCTCCTACAAAAAGTTAAGTCATGTATCTATAACAGAGAAAGTGGCTGTGTTAAGGAAAGCGAGAGAAAAGCTCAGAACTAGAGATGTTAAACATTCCAGCCAGCTGTGGAAGTTGAGTATCTGGAACTAGTATCTTTCGGTGTCTTTATTTCTGGCCCCAATGCCATCCATTTCCTTTTTTCCTGTTTTATTTAGCACTAGCCTTCAACTGGCGGAAAAAAAAAAAAAAAAAAAGCTTCTTGTGCAAAAGTCACTGAGACATTGTAAACGAAAGGGCCCACATCATTTGTGTGCATGGTTGGACCCAAAACTGGCTTAGACACAAACACAGCAGATTATAGGCAGCCGCCACTGTATAACTTTAGGAAGATCCCATTCATGGGGTAAAAAGAACATTCCAAGGCTTCAGTCCAGGTCCCAAAACTAGAAGCTGCCTTTAGCCATAGAAGTCATCACCAGTGATTTCTGCTTTCTCTGCTTGTTGGGGTGGGAATATTCCTACTGCATCTGCCACGGTAGCATGGCAGAGCTAAGCTACAACCCCGGAAGAATGGTTTTGTAGGTATGATGTTGTCTGGAGTCTTGAGTTTTATAGATGCTAAGTCCTACCTGTTCTATTTTCTTAAGCTGTTGGGCCTGCCCCTGTACCACATAGCTGGCACCCCAAGGAAGTACGTGAGGGAGTTCATCTCAGTCAACCAGGCACCATTCAGATCTTTGGTCCTGAGCCATTTTTTGCTCTGCACTGATTTCCAGTCTTTCTGACTTTTACCCTCATTTTTCACTGGCAGTCTCACCTTTATCCTACATTCCTCATGTTCAGCATTGCTTCCCCAGAAAACACCATTGGCTCCCTTTTTTACTAGTATCTAAACTCCCTTATCCTGTGGAGATGGGGCTTGATGAGGCTCTCATAGTGCTAAGAGTTGTTTGTGAGAGTATCCTGTGTATAGCTACAAAGGATGCTCAAATTGAGATGGTGTGCAGAGAGGAGAAGCAAGTGGGAACTCAAGGTCAATAAAGCAGAGAAAGGCATGAAAATGTGTCAGGAAGCTGGGTAGGCTGTGAGGGGCAGTTATTGAAAGTCAAGCTATGCAGTTGGGGAATAGAGGCACAGTGAAATGAGAGTAAACATTAGCATATTGAAAGGTCAAGTGAGCAAGAGGACAAGTCTAGCTGGATATCTGAAATGAGCATTATGATTATTATTATTATTGAGGCAGGGTCTCACTCTGTCACCAAGGCTGGAATGCAGTGGTGCCATCACAGCTCACTGCAGCCTCTATTTCCTGGGCTCAAGTGATCCTCCCATCTCAGTCCCTCGAGTAGCTAGGACCACAAGCAGGCACCACCGTGCCAGGCTGATTTTTATTATTATTATTATTTTTGTAGTGATGGGGTCTTGCCATGTTGCCCAGGTTAGTCTTGAATTCCTGGGCTCAAGTGACCCTCTTATCTTGGCCTCCCAAAGTGCTGGATTTATAGGTATGAGCACCACACCAAGCCCACCCAGGCATATTATTCATGGCCAATCTAATACCTCCTCCATCTATGGCATGGTACACAGGAGGACCTGATGGATTTAGACTGCTAAATGGCAAACAGCACTGTTTAAGGTAGGCTAGCCTACATTGTGCTAACTACCCACAATTTTAGTAATACACATTTCTATTTCATTCTTGCTACATGTCTTACATGGGTTGCCATCTAGAAAGAGGTTGCTTACATTAATGGCTTACCAGCCATTAAATGCTCTGGCCTAGGCGTAACTCACATCACTTCTGCTCATGGTCCATTGGCCTGAGCTAATCCTATGGTCCTGCCCATCAATACTCCATGAGCACTAATTTAGCCACAGGCAGCACTCAGATGATATCCATGGCTACAGCAGGGCCTTGACATTGACATAGCCCCTCCGTGAGTGGCACTTTGTCCAGGTTGACTCCAGCTCCACACTTGGGTCTTGGACAGTAAAACTTCCAATACAACAGCCCATCTGCTGGCCACATATAACATTACTCTATGGGAAAACAAACTCTGGATTTTAAAAAGCCATCTCACAAATAGACCTTGAAAGCTTGCCTATTAGTAAGTTGAAATGGCCTTAGTGATCTTAAGCCTAGGATGATCATGTGGCAAACTTGTGCCACATGGGAGCAATGACAATTTATAATAACCTCTTTCTCCCATGGTCCCTCTCCCAGTGAATGGCACCACCATGTACCCAGTTGTATAAGCCAAAACTCTCTCCTGCCTTCTCTGCCACCAATCTCTCCCTCGTACACTATGCTGCAATCCCAATGGACTTCCTTTTTTTTTTTTTTTTTGAGACAGAGTCTCACTCTGTCACCCAGGCTGGAGTGCAGTGGCGCGCTCTCGGCTCACTGCAACCTCTGCCTCCTGGATTTAAGCGATTCTTCAGCCTCAGCCTCCTGAGTAGCTGGAATTACAGGTGCGTGCCACCACACCCAGTTAATTTTTGTATTTGTTAGTAGAGATGGGGTTTTGCCATGTTGGCCAGGCTGGTCTCGAACTCCTGACCTCAGCCGATCCACCTGCCTTGGCCTCCCAGAGTGCTGGAATTACAGGCGTAAGCCACCGCGCCCAGCCCCAGTGGACTTTCTTCTGTTGCTTATATACTCCAAGCTTGTTCTTGTTTCCAGTCTTTGTATTTGCTGTTCTTTCTGCCTGGCATACATTTCCAAACTACCTTTAATATTAATTTAGCTATCCCTTACCTTTAGGAATGTGGATGAACTCACTATCATTGGTTAGTGACTCAGTGCCAATCACTAGAATGGAAGCTCTCTGAAAGCAGGGACTACTGTGTACCCTTTGGAATTTAGTAAGGGCTCAATAAATGCATGCTGACTGGATGAATGGCCATAGTGAGTCACCAGTGAAGGCAGTACGGAGTGCCTCTTTTCACTCTCATACTCTTGGGTGTCATGTATGACCTGTTTCACTTTACTGCCATTTGGGGCAGTGCAGGGGTACAAGTGGCTTCACAGAGTTTCCTTCCATGCTTCTGCCCTACTCCTTTGGGTGGAGATTTCAGACTCAGGAGCAGCTTCAGTGTTTTTTTTGTTTGTTTTGATTTGTTGTTGTTGTTTGTTTTTTTGTGTTTTTGTTTTGCTTCGTTTTGTTTTGTTTTATTTGTTTGTTTTGCCTATGTCTGGTTGGCTAATAAGGCATCAGTGCTCTCGAAATGACAGACTGAAAACCTGTTCTATTATTTCTTCTGTGAAATTTTCTTTTGATATAATCATTTTGGGATCACGCACATTGTTTCAAGTACACATCTTCCAGTAGGTTGAGTTCAATGTCTGTCTCTTCCCCTTCCCTCATCCCTCACCTCACATCCACCAGACTGTAAATTACATAAAGGCAGGAATTGTGTTTATTTTTGTTTATCACTCTATTCCCAGCATCCAAAAGTAAGGCTGGCACAGAACTAGTAAGCATTCAACCAATATTTGTTGAATTGATTAATGAATCCAGAGATGGGTTACCCCTCACTCCTAGTTTATAAACCATGTTATACACAGAAGAGAAATCCTCTTTATTTGAGCTATGATCACTGGACACCAGACTTATTTAGTTAAGATTGATCAAGCTTTACTGAAAGGACTTCACCTGGCAAGACAGGCTGAGCTCACTTTGGTTATCCCATATGGGCCACATGAAGTGTCACTGGGATCTTAGAGAACAAGAATCTCATATAACTTTCAACACATTAAAATTTATATATGGCTGAGGTGGTGGCTCATGTCTGTAATCCCAGCACTTTGGGAGGCCAAGGTGAGCAGATTGCCTGAGCTCAGGAGTTCGAGACCAGCCTGGGCAGCATGGTGAAACCCTGTATTTACTAAAAATACAAAAAATTAGGTAGGTGTGGTAGTGCAGGCCTATAGTCCCAGCTACTCAGGAACCTGGGAGGCTGAGGTGGGAGGATTGCTTGAGCCTGTGAGGCAGAGGTTGCAGTGAGCCAAGATTGTGCCACTGCACACCAGCGTGGGCAACAGGAGTGAGACCCTGTCTCAAAAAAAAAAAAAAAAAAAAAAAAAAAAAAAGAAGTTAGATACCTCCTCCTATGATAATGATAGTGACTGCAAAAGTAATAATAATAATAGCATTAAGCATCATTTATTGAGTGCTTATCATTTACGGTGCCAAGCACCTTGCTAAGAGCTTTGCATGCATTACTTCATTTAATCTTAACAACAGTATGAGCTCCTTCCTCTCCATGGCCTCAGCTTCTCCTGCAAGTAAGCAAGACACAACCCAGTGGCAGAGGGCAGAGAGCTAAGAAGGCAATAGCCAAGAGCTGCAGCAGAAAGATTCTCTGCTCCCCAGGAGCTGGTGACTGATTCCTTTGTCTGGCTTTGTTAATGCATTCCTTAATGCTGAAAGTATTAAAAAGACATTCTCAATCTATTCAGTGCTGCCAAAAGAAAATACTTCCATTTCCCACTTACCATATTGGAGTTACTTCAAACATAATTCCTATATATTCCACTGGGAAACTATTTATTGAATAAATTCAGAAAGTAACAGTTGGGCTATTTATGCCTCCCTGGCAGGAGATAATTGTACATTGACAGGTAGATGATTTCTAGAGGCCTATGGGCCTATTGGGCAGATTTTAAGTAAATGGCAACCTTCCCTTCCCTTCCCTCCCTCCTCAGGCTCTTTCTGGAGAGAAAGGTGTGCTAGATGTGTCATGGAAACTTCCCGCTTGAACCTGCCTGTTTGCCCACCTGAGCCTCAGAGGTGTTTACCGTATTGTGAGAGCTGTTATTGTGCTGTACACAAATGGAGCCCTCTTGTCTTCCACTTTCAGCATTTGATGAATTTGTTTTTGAGGCACCATCCTTCAGTACATTTCATTTGATTACTGTTCCCTTTGATTTACCTTTTTTCCAAAGCTTTCTCATTAGTCCTCATAGGAACCAAGACAAGGTGTACAATTTGGCAGCGAGGAAATTGGGATTTAATAAGTCCCCTACACAATCCAGCATGTCTACAAATAATTTGTAGGATTAGGCTCCCCAGCCTCATTTGGAACTGGATGCAGCTGACCTGAATAATGAAAGTTATGAATCCCCTCCGAGCATTGCTTCATTAGAATCCCCTTACAAAATAAGAAATAAGACTCATCTCATCAGCTCGATTTTATGGCATCTGATTAGACCACTATTTTCTCAGCAGGTCCCTTTTCTTTAAACTGTTGACTATGGATGGCCTGCTGAATAGAATGAACTTTGGACCACTAAATTGCAGCATTATGGTTATTTTGTGTAATTTATGAAAAGCGGGAGAAGCCATGATCACTTACTTCTTGTTGCTAATGATATCACAATTTATCTGAACAGGTGTGGGTTTGGAATATTCCTCCCACTCCCAACACTCAACCTGGAACACTGCCCAAGTAGAGACCCCAAAAATGATATTTGGAGGTACAGACTCTACAGATGGTAAATTAAAAATTAATGGCACCTGCACAAGTCTTCATGAGTGTCTACTATCAGCAGCCTTTCAGGAAGCTAGGCATTTTAACTATGTTTACCTAATAAGTCCCTCTATTTGTTGTTTGACTTACAATTCAACAAATTTGGTGAAAGCCTAAGTGGGCTGTCAGTGTAACATCCTCTGTTAGTACATCATCATCTCCCTATTTTGAGATATAAGGCAAGGTGTTGAAATTATGTAGTAATTATTTCAAGCATTATGATTAAAGTGGTACAACATGCCAATCTTTCCTGGTTAGTGGGAAATCCACAGTCACAACCACATTACAAATGTAAAAGCTATCCTAAAACAAAGGCTACCTGAATCAGTGATCTTCCAAAATAGTGACTTATAAAGGCTGCAGATTACCTCTAGATGATGGCTAGATGTGGTTTTCTCAAGCATCCAGGAGCTAAGAGACCAGTGTGGTGAAGTGGTGAGCAAAGACATGCACTTCAGAGTAAGCCAGAGCTGGCGTTGCGTACTAGTTCTATCAATTGATGGCTTTGCAACCTTGGGTAAGTTTTTACTATTCTTGAGTCTTGGCCACCAACTTGGAAAACAGGGATGTGAATGCCTCCCTCACTGGGCCGTTTTAAGGGTTAAAGAAGAAAGCACATGTAAAGTGCCCTAGCATAGTGCCTGATTCACAGTAGACACTCAACAAATGTTAATGAATGTTTCCTCTAGGGGAGCAACGCCCAGCTTTAGGGGTCAAACTTACCTGACAGAGTCTCTGGTCATCACAGGACATCTCAGGACATTTCCCAAACAAAAATAGTTTTACTCAATCCTCATTTTAGAAATTAGTATTAGAATGCCTGGGGAATGGATGATAGGGCAGGTGCATGGCAAACTCAGCCTGAAGTCCAAACTACAAAGGGGTTTCTTTTCTGGATGAGGCTAGGCTCAAACCTTTTTTTGTTTATGATCTACACTGAGACATTGGACCAGCATCTTTTGTTCAAAGTGACAGTAACATAAGCCTGCTCAAATAAGTAACATTTCCCTTTGCCACTGGCTCATTTGAGTGGAATGACAAAGTTTGCTTGCGTTTGTGTGGGCAGACCCACACAACCCTGGCACTGATAAATATTCAGTATGTCTTTATGTTTTCACACTAAGCAGCACTGAAAAGTGGTCAACTTTTTTTGTTTGTTTTTTGTTTTAGAGAGACACCTGTAATCCTGCTGATGCTCATGTGCTGAAAACTATGACTGCACTCGATAAAGAAGGAGACACAGTGTTACAGCTCTTTTGGAATTAGTCTAGCAGATTTCTCAGTTTTCACTGGAAAACCTTAAAAAGGTAGAGGAGAGAGGGGTGCATGGAAGAGTGAGCACAAGAAAGGAGGCATCTTACAGTTTATAAACATCTGAACACTGGGGCTCTATCAAGATTCTGTTTCAATCTCTATTTGACCACAGACATGCTCTTTCAAAGTTCTGTGTTTGAAGTTATGTTAGTAACAACTGATGCCCATCCTGCAATGACTAATCCAATTCTCAGTGCAGCTCTCTGAAATAGTTTTGCTTTCTCTCTCTAGGTCTGTTCTATACTCCTAACTCTCCAGGAGTTTACAAGGAATAAAATCTCTTCCAAAAGCTTTCTGTTGCAACAACTGGACCATAATGAAAGCTGAGGCCCACAGTTGCAATCTAGGTTAGCAGGTAATCGTTGTTGGTGAGGTCCTCCCTTTCCCCAGGCTTGTGTTTGTATTGGGGAGTGGGAAATTTTTGCTAGAGCAGCACTGCCATCTCTCTACACTCCACCTGATTGGTGGGATGGACCAGAGAAATGGACATTCCCAACACAGTCCCTCCTTTCACATCTGCTCACCTGCCCAGAGGATACTTTCCACCATGCACACTGGGCTCTGCACCAAGGATTCAGCAGTGACCAAGAGGAAACTTGAACCCTTCTCTCAGGAGCTGACACCATTAAGTGAGGAGCCAGACAAGTAAATAAAGAAGGAAATGCCATTAAACATACAGGATGATTATCACATGGTAAGGGGAATGAGGGAACACTCTGGGAGCATAAAGGAGGTGCATCTAACCAATGATCAACTGCATCATCAAGTATCAAGTCAGAAAGATTAGATTTCATAAACCTTGCCTCTAAGCACCAACTTGATGGTCACTCTGACAACACATATATTGAGCATCCTCTCTAGGTCAGACCTGTGCTGGGAGCTGGGGGGGTATAAGGAAGACTAAGACATAGCCCATGCTCTTAAGGAGCTCACAGTCTAATGGAGAAAACCTCCAAATAAACTAACACTTTCGGCATAGTGCAGAGATGGGGTCATGCAAAAAGAACTATAGAACAACAGAGGTGGGGCCCTTAACACAGTGTGTAGGTCAGAGAAGGCTACTCTGAGGAGATTAGTCCTGAGCTGGTTCTGAAGGGATGAATAGAGCTTAGCTGCTTGAAAAATATGGACAAGGTCAGTCCAGATAGAGGGAACTTCATGGTCAAGAGTATGGAGATGAGCCTGAGCATGGAGGTTGGGGAATGAGGCTTGAGCAATAAGCAGGGATCAGAGAATGAAGGACCTTATATGCCATTCTGGGTATAACTGGAAAACTTGGACTTGATCCTGTGTAAAATCAAATCAGATGTTGTGAGCCAGTGGGGGGCAATTCTAAAGACAGAAGTATAAGTCAGAGGGTGCCGGGCTATTACAGTCCAAGGGAGAAATGATGACGGCCTGAGCTAGGCCAGTAAGAGCAGTGAAAGAGAGCAGAGAGACACAGAGCTGTTTGGGAGGTAGACAGATGAGTGATTGATCGGCTGTGTGGCTAAGGCAGAGGAAGGAGGTTATGATGACTTCCAGTTTTCCAGTTTGTGTCCTGCCAGAATTGGAGATACAGAAGGAGCAGGGGTAGCAGAGGCAGGAGGGGAAGAATGAGCTCAATTTTGGACATGTCAAATTTGAGGTCCTTCTGGGTTATCCTGGTATGAGTGGCTCCCAAAGAAAGTGATTTTGCAGAAGACATGATGCTTTCTACTTGCTCTCGTTTACTGATATAAATTTGAAGAGGGAACATATAATCTGGTAGTCTCAAATAGACATAGAAAAGACATCAAAGCAGCCAGGAACCAAGCATTAAGAACTCTCTCATATACAGAGTGAGCAAATAAACCTCATCAGACCAGCAGACTCTCCCAACCTACCCTGCATTTCCCTGTTTGATGTTCCTGCTATTCCAGTGCTGATGTCTAAGTAACTGTGCCACAAAGTACACTGGGAAGGAGAACAAACGGCCAAAATTGTCTCAAGATCTCCTTTTCTTTTGACATGCACTATGACTTGTGGCAAATGGAAAATAAATAAACCCAAACATAAAAGAAGAATTGCAGGCCCATGTTCTTCTCAAGTGACTTTTAAGGGGAAGCAAATGGAAATGTACACTTTGCTCTTATTTGTATCACTTTTTAAAATAACCTTATCGATGTAGAACTCACATACTATACAATAAAATCCTCTGATGTCACTCC
Organism: Nomascus leucogenys; assembly: GCF_006542625.1. Taxonomy (NCBI): domain Eukaryota; kingdom Metazoa; phylum Chordata; class Mammalia; order Primates; family Hylobatidae; genus Nomascus; species Nomascus leucogenys. Next base: position 125,982,365 of record NC_044406.1, read on the forward strand.
TAAGATGGTATGGCTGTGAGCATGAGCAGAGTCACCCTGAGATGATAGTGGTTTCAGCATGGCTGTTTGTCTTTTTCCTCGATACCTCTGTTAAGTTGTCTGCCTCCTTCTATTAAACTACACGAATTTCTGGCCGATGGCTCAATTATTTTTCAATAATTTTGGGGGTATACATTGCTACACAGTGTGATCCAATTACATTTAAGCAGGGGTAGCTTTATGTCGTGATTCTTTGAGGTTTGCTCTAACCCCAAGAAGACTCCTCTTAGCTGGGCCTTTCCCTGGTTCTCTCTGACAAACAAGATGGCCTGTGGTTAGGCTTTTTGCTTTGATAGAGCTATCAGCCTCCTCTTAATTGCTCACCATTAAAATCTCCATCATTTTCTACAGCATCCTTAGGCTTGAACTGCCACATACTCCTTCAAACAAAGTCAGTTCCTTTGAGGAGAACTTCAGCTACATCTGTTCTTATGGACTGACTCTCCCCCTGGGCAAAATCTCTGAGCCACTGCTTTGAGCATTGGGAATCTCTTGCCTTGCTGGGTTGCTTCTCCCAGTATGAAACCTCTGCTCTACAAACTAGCTGGAGTGAGAGTCATCAAGGCCCTAGTATTCTTAGCCTGTTGCACCTGGCCTATAGAGACAAGCCTAGTATATACACAAGGTCTGGGTGGAGGTAGGGAACACCCTACCTCTCAGCTGCACTCATCAGGAATTCAGCCTCTATCATTTGGAGTTGGAGAGAATGAGAAATGCTGGCAGCTAGATCCTCCTTGTGGGATGCCATATTTTTTGACTGGGCTATGAGGGGAGAAAAAGCCCCATCTTGTTGACCACACCCACCCAGAGTGGAACTTCCACTAAGTTGAGCTTAGTGAGGGGCAGGTAAAAGGGAGCCACTCAGGACTGAAATACCACAGACTCTTGCTGCTCTTGCTGAGATTTAGCAGGTTTTCTTGAATAAATGTTTTACTTAATGGGTGCCCTTAAGGTAATTTTTAGAGACTTTGAATGACTGATTTTTTAAGAACAATTTTCACCAATTATGATGGTTTCATTGAGAAGTATGTCCACAGTGCTATTCACACCGCCATTCTAGAAGTGAAACTCTTTATCACTTTTTAATCCATTATTTGTTTGTGTTTATGTAAACAAACTATTGACTTCTGAAATATATATGGAGTATGGGTTGGGAAATAAGACCAAAAGGATATCTTGCTCTTCAGCTGGAAAAGTTCAAAAAAAGTGATGAAGAGAATAATGGAGAAAGCACACGAGCTACATGGCTTTTTCATGGTAAATGGAAAATACAAAGTGTGATCTCATAGATGACCGGATTCCAAGCTGCATGATCCCCTTTATGCACAGAAGCATAAGGAATAAATGGATTCTAAAGTAATTTGGAATAATTTTGCACATTTAAAACTATAACCTTGCCAGACATACTAGCGATGTAATTTTCACAAATGTGGTAAAAATCAATCAAGTCCAATCACTTGAACAGGACACTTGTAGTCCATTCTAACTCAACTTGTGTCCAAAGAGGAAAACACGTAGAAGGAAAAGTATGGCCTTGTTACTTACTGACTTATGATTATTGTCAAGTTATTCAATGACTTTATGTCTCAGTTACCTCATTTATTTGTTGTCTGCATCAATTGAGAGAAATTACATGAAAATGCTGAGGAGTATTATATGAGAAATAAGGCCTTTAAAGCTAGGGCAAGTTTCACATATCTTGGAATGACCTTATTTTATGAAGATGGAATACTTCTTCCTAAGAGGGGAAAATAAAGGAAAGCTGCTTTTTGCCTGTGAACTGAGTTTAACTCTATGAAAAAACTTCAAGACATAGCAAAGAATGTAATAATAGTAGTTTCAATCGAAGCTTGGTTAATAAGTCAAAACTAAGATGTATTTCTTCTAAAACTCAACCAAAAGTCAATGCTGCATGGTTTAGCAATAAGTACATAGGCTCGAGCCTGACTGCTTGGACTTGGCTACTGGTTCAGCCATTTTCTAGCCAAGAGACCTTGGGCAAATTACATAACCTCTACACACCCCAGTACAATGAGTTTAATACCTTATGGGTTGTTGTGAGGCTTTAATGAATTAAAAGATGTAAAGATGCATGAGCAGTGCCTGGCACAGAGTAAGGAAATGTGAGTGATGACGATGATGATGGCAGTTGGGAGATTTGTCCTTGTTGAAAGTTGTTATCCTGCCCCAAATGAATCCTGTCAGATTTTCTAAAAATCTGCTGTCTTTCCTCCGAGAGGCATTACAGAAAGACAGTGGAGGAGATGTCTCCAGTGCAAAGTCGTGGATCATCAAGATGGCCAATGTGAGAAAAGTCAAATCCGTTGTTCTGGGCATCAAGTTCCTAGAAATGTTGGAACTGACAGCATGTCTGATTCAGTGATGCCATTCAAGACATTTAGCCAAGGGTGATGCTCTAGGATGAAATTAAGAGGAAAATGACAAATAAACTATGGCAACTAATCAATACATAGCCCAGTATGAAGCTAATGGTCCATTTCAAGAGCAGGAGCTGGCCTTTGCAGAGCCCGCCTTTTTTTGTGGTCAGAATTGAGTCTTGTTATAATCATGTTGAGAATTGCAGAGATTAGTGCCCTGAAATCATTGACATTGCACTATGAATATTTCTTTTCCCTTGTGTCCCCTAATAGTTAGAAAATCATACATATATAACTGTATACAGTTATTGCAGTGATCCTATTTTAATAATGTAGTATAATGAGATTCATTTGAAATTATACTGAAACTTTAAGATTGGGGAAGAGAGATAGACGACATTGTCAGGGCTATATACGGATTCCAGATTAAATAAAAGCAGAAGTATATATCTTTTATCTTCAGATTCATCTGTCTTATAATAATTGTTACTTTAGTTCCAATGTGCTTGTTAAGTCCAGCACCTCAGGCTAGTCTCCTTTTACAACCATTAACATCCTCTTGGCATGAAGTCCTGACATTTCCATCTTTTACTTTAAAACTGATTTAGTGCTGTCAGTAATCTCCCGAAAGGATTGAGATCTGTGAGCTACCCAGAATGAGTGACTGTACGTCAGGCCACTGGTCCCATCAAGAGGCATCTGTGAGCTAAACATTAGGGGGTTTTGAGCACGGAACTGGGGGATCGAGGCAGTAGTTCAGGGTCTGCCAAACCACGGGCCAAATCTAGGCCATTGCCTGGTTTTATAAATAAAGTTTTATTGAAACACAGCCATGCCCATTTATTACCTATTTCCCATGATTGCTTTCACACTGCAATGGCAGTGTTGAGTAGTTGCAAAAGAGACCATGTGCCCTACAAAGCCTAAAATATTTGTTATCTACTCCCCTAATAGGAAAATTTGGCCAACCCATGCACTTGATGGTTGTCTGTAATTTAAAATGTTCTAACATATTTAAACTTGCTGAACAGGAATCTAAAATAAGCTTAGCTATGTTTGTTGCCTTGATTGGTTTGCTTATAGTCAACTTTAAGCAGATGTGGCATAAACTAATGATTGGGCATTTCTTGAAAGCAGCCGAAAGTGCTTGCTTCCCTGTGCGCCTTTACTAATGCAGTCCCCTCTGCCTGGAATGTCCAACCCCACCCCACCCTCTCTCTTTTTTTCCTGCCTATTTCCTGTCAGTTTCCAGAATTCTACCTAATTCAAGCCCTGTTTTTGAAGCCTTCCCTCACCCCAGACCCCAGGCAAAAGGAACCATTCTCTCCTCTAGTTTCCAGAGCTCATGTTAAAGTCCTCTACCATGGCGGGCTCACATGGAATTGTTGGTCCATCTACTCCACTAGGAACTCTGCAGGGGCAGTAGCAATGTTGCATTTATTTCCATAACCCAGCCTTATAAGACTCAGTCACTTGTTAAATCTAGGCTCGTCTTTTCCCTAAGTGATTTCCCTAAGCTTGTCCCCACATTGCACACCTCATTACTTGCCTCTTGGCTTCTACTCTTACCCTCTCTAGTCTGCAGTGAGAGTGAACTTCTCACAGGATAAATCAGGTCATTTCACTCCTCTGCTCAAAACCCTACACTAGCTTATACTTGGAATAAAATCAAAAGGCCTACTATTGCCTGCAGGGCCCTGCATGACCTGATTCCTTGCCTGTCTCTCCACCATCATATACCTCTTACTGCTCTTTCCCATGCAAGATGGATTCCAGGGACACTGACTTCTTTGCAGTTCCTCAAACACTCCAAGCATGCTTCTGCCTCAGGATCTTTGCACTTGCTATTCCATCTTCTTGGAATACCCTTCCCCGGGTAGTTACATAACTTGCCCCCTTACTTCATTCAACTTACTGCTCTGATATCACCTCCTCAAAGAGGCCTTCATTCTTGGAAGAAACAAAATAGCCCTTTTTGTCACTGTCTGTTCTCTTAAATTTATATTGCGTCATAGCCCTTATTACTTCCCGTTAAATTTATTTGTTTACCTGCCTTCCTCAGCAGAATACAAACTCTATGAGGTTAAGAACACTGTCTTGTTTGCTGTTCTCTCTCTCTCTCTAGTGTTTGAAACAGGGCCTGGCATCTAGTAGATACCCAATTACCATCTGTTGAATACAAATGAATGGAAGTCTGTTGATTCTGGCATGAGCACCACACTGTTTTCATCATTTAAGTGTTATAATGTGTACTAATATTACTTTGTAATGAATATAAAAGTCTGTTTAGAAAGGCATGGGTTTTAAGAGGAGAGAGATATTGGTTCAAATTCTGGCTCTATCAGGTGGTAGTTGCATGGCCTCGGTCAAGTTTGACCTCTCTGGGCCTTAATTTCCTTGGAGTTAATCAGGGGATAATCATCCCCTCCACACAGGGTTATTATAAGGAATAAATGAGATAATACATGTATTGTGAAATTGTTTTTAGAGACAGGGTCTTGCTCTGTTGCCCAGGCTGGAGCACAGTGGTGGCTCACTGCAGCCTCAAACTCCTGGGCTCAAGCATTCCTCCTACCTCAGCCTCCTGAGTAGCTGAGACTACAGGTACCTTCCACCATGCCCAGCTAATTTCTTTTACTTTATTTTTTTGTAGAGATGGGGTCTCACTTTCTGGTTCAGGCTGTTCTCAAACTCCTGACTTCCAAAAATCCTCCTGCCTCAACCTCCCAAAGTGCTGGGATTACAGTGATGAGCCACCACGCCCAACCATATTTTGAAATGTTTTTTAGGCAAATTATAACATATTATAAATAGTATAACCTCATTTGTTAAATTATGTGTTTGTGTTTTTAAAAATGTCTGCAAGGGTATAGCCCAAAATGTTGACAATGGTCATCGGTGGTAAGCTTGGGAGTGATTTTTATTATCTTCTTTACGCTTCCGTAATTTTGTATTTTTTTTTTTTACAACAAAGTACATTGCTTCAATTGGCAGTGGCAAGAAGCCACTTTCATTTTGAGAAAATAAAATGCAAATAAGAGTATACACTTTCCACCACACCGTGTTACCCATCTACTATGGCACTCAGGCACTGATAAAATCTTGATAAGTAGGTTGGCAGGGGAGGGTGGCCAGGAAAAGAGGGCCAGCAATAACTAGGAATAGAATTGGGGAATAACTCAGTTCATTATCTTTTCTACACCATTCTCCTTGCTTAGTCAGGCTGGCAAGAGGGGCACTGAGCCTCAGTTTCCTTGTCAGTATCCATACCTCAGAATAGTGTGGAGATCAAATGAGATAATTTTCCCATAGCCAAGAGAGTGTATGGGGGTTAAGAGCACAGCTCTGGAGTAGTTAGCATGAGTTTGGATCCTAAATTCCTCATTACTAACTGATGACCGTACACTTTCTGAACCTGTTTCCTCATCTCCAAAATAGGGGGAATAATTTGGACCTGGCAAATTCCCTGTGAGGATTCAAGGAGCACATGGCCTGCTGAAATCCATGAACTACTAGACTGCCTCTATTCACCTGATGTCCTGCTTTTCACCCAGCCTCTTCACCGCAGCCTTTATGATGGAGAATAGAGGAGGAGGAGGGACACAGAGCCTCTTCTAACTCCAGCCACATTTACCTGGGCCTTGTTTCTAAGCAGTGGAAAGCCAGGAAGGAGAGTCAAGAAAGGTACAGATGAGTCATCATCAATTCCCTTTGTGCTTCTAGAACAAGTGTCAGAGAGAAGCCATGTACCTGTCTGCCCATTGACACTCAGACAACCATTGTACTATAAGAAGCACTTGGCTGCCTGACGAAGAATGGAAAATAAACATGGCAAGGCCAAGATGTCCAAGATGAGTCAACTGGGCAGTGGTGGCAGGAGAGCAACAGTGAAGAGTCCTAGTGTTTTGCACAGCCTGGTAAGCATCTGGCCTCAGAGCCTATTATGATGAATACTGTGTCCCCCCAAACACCAGCCCTCCAGCCCAATGGATGCCTAGAACTATTCATCAAGATGAAGTGGGTTTTATTATTATGGATATTGTTAGCCACAAAACACAAAAGATGCAGAGGAGGAATGATTGCTATGTTCCTCTTTTGTGATATTCAATGGTTTGAGTCATGATAAAGAGGTCATCAGGATGAGAGTGGGTATCTCCTACCCCTTTCCTTTCTTTTGTAACAGAATATTGAATTGAACCCTGCAGTATGCTGGGCCCCAGGGATGCAGAGATGACGCACTGCATGCCCTGCCTTGGAGAAGAAGTCAAGTGGTGAAACCAGGCAAGTGCCATGCCATTAGAGTGCCCTGTGGTCAGGATGTACTCCAAAAGGATCTGAGACTAACTATCAGTGTGTGAGCAGCTCTACTTCCTGCTGGAGGCACAAGCTGGTTCCTAAAGGATGACAAGGCACTTGCCCAGGGCAAAGGCCTTGAAATAGGTGGCCAGCAAGTGACAACTGGGTCATGGCAACCCAAATGTGTCCAGATGCCAGGAGAGGCTTAGTCAAATACAAGTCGGCATACCAATTGAGTGTCCTCTTTGAAGCTTAGAGCAGTTGAGCAGTTAGGGTAAATCTTCTTAACTTGGGGCATGCAGGGCCCTACAGATCCCCTCTCCCCGCATCTGGCTGCAGTCACCTTTTCCAAACTCATTGCCATTATTGGCTCCTATCCTACCCTTTACCCACTTCACTAAACACACCCTGTATTTTCCTGCCTTTGTGCCTTTCCAGGTACAGTCTGATCACCCAGAGTCCTCTTCTCCATATCTGCCTCTGGTAGAGTCCAGTCAATCAATTAAGGTCAAATTCCTCCTCCAATAGACCTGACCCTTGGGGCATATCCACCATCTCTACCCACATGCCACCAGAAAGAATCAATCTCTCCTTCCCTTTTGTGCCCAGGACACTTAGTACCTCTATTAAGAACTTGACACAACCTGCCTTGTGTAGCCAAATGGTTAAGAACACAAGCTGTGGTTTCAAGAGAGCAGAATTAGAAACACCACCTGTGTGACCTCGGGTAAATTTACTAACCATTCGAGCCCTCAGTGTCACGATCTGTATAATGAGAATGATAATAGTGTCTACTTACTAGAGTTATTTTTAGGATTATATGAGATAATGCATCTAAAGCATAGTGCCTGACACATAATAAGCATTCCGTAAATTGTAGCTCATTTTGTTATATGACCATGTTGTCCCCAACTTAAATTGTGAGCCACTAGAGATCAGGGACTATAGTTAATAGTATTGTATTGTTACTGACTCTCTTTTCAGTTTGGTGGCCAGTATATAGTAGGTGCTTGATAAAGATTGATAAGATCCTCTTGAATCATTGCCTTGAAGATAATGGGGTATTTCTGGAGTGCTTCAAAGTTTGGGTTTATGATCTAGGATGTACCATAACCCTAAAAGCATAAGACCCATATAGCCTTCTGAATAGCCTTCTGAATTGGGGGAAACCCTTGAGAGTTGAGCTGGTATGGGCATATATTTGATAGGGCTTTTTTTCTCAGGCCATGTCAGACCAGTGAAATACTTGGGGTATGCTATGATCTGAATATTTGTGTCTCCCCAAATTCATAGGTTGATTTCCTAACCCCCAAGATGATGGTATTAGGAAGTGGAGCCTTTGGGAGATGATTGGGTTATAAGAGTAGAACCCTCATGAATGAGATTAGTGCCTTTATAAAGGAGGACCAAGATAGATTCCTTGCTCCTACTGCCCTGTGAGGTTAGTGTGAAAAGACAGCTATCTATGAGTTAGAAAATGGACCCTCACCAGACACTAAATCTGCTGGCTTCTTGATCTTCAACTTGCCAGCCTCCAGAACTGTGAGCAATAAATTTCTGTTGCTTATAAGCTGCCCAGTCTATGGTATTTTATTTATCAGCCTGAAGGGACTAAGGCAGGGTATGCAAGTCTATGATTCTCTAGAGCAGTCATGTGAAGTACCTATGAGAAGGTTATAAAGGAACACTCTAGACACCTAGAAAAGGAAAAGAGCCACTGAGATCTGCTGGGAGCAGCTGAAGGAACCACTGGGGAGAGAGCAGCAAAGGAAGAGCAGCCCCATCCTTCTGCCAAGAAGATGATCTTGTTGAGGAGTTGGGTCGGGGCTGGTGCTGGTGTTATTTTAAATATGAGCTGAGTTTCTCAGTGGGTCTGTACTGGGCGAAGCAGAGACAAACAGGGGAGGGAACAGCCACTGCCATGTGTTGTGGCTAGTCACATTATTATTATTATTATTATTATTATTATTATTATTATTTGAGATGGAGTTTCTCTCTTTTTGCCCCGGCTGGAGTGCAATGGTGTGATCTTGGCTCACTGCAACCTCCACCTCCTGGGTTCAAGTGATTCTCCTGCCTCAGCCTCCCAAGTAGCTGGGATTACAGGCACATGCCATTACGCCCGTCTAATTTTGTATTTTTAGTAAAGACAGAGTTTCACCATATTGGCCAGGATGGTCTCAAACTCCTGACCTCAGGCGATCCACCCACCTCAGCCTCCCAAAGTGCTGGGATTCCAGGCATGAGCCCTGGCCCCAGCTCATGATGATGATGATGATGATGATGATGATGACGATTATATATTTTTTGAGACAGAGTCTTGCTCTGTCACCACGCTGGAGTGCAGTGGTGCGATCTCAGCCCACTGCAGCCTCTGCCTCCCCAGTTCAAGCAATACTCCTGCCTCAGCCTCCTGAGTAGCTGGGACTACAGGCATGCACCACCACGCCCAGCTAATTTTTGTATTTTTAGTTGAGACAGGGTTTCACCGTGTTGGCCAGGCTGGTCTCAATCTCTTGACCTCGTGATCCACACACCTCGGCTTCCTAAAGTGCTGGGATTACAAGTGTGAGCCACCGTGCCTGGCCTCACTATTTTTTATTAGATTTGAACTACCCTGGCATAGACTTTATGTACTGTTCTTAGCTCTGATGCCATCTTACTTCCCCATCCTGGTTTTATCTCTGCCTCTTCTTTGCCGTCTGGTTATTTTCCCTCTCCTGTTGAAGGTGATATATTTCTTCAAACCACCACAAATCAACTTGGGAATGAGGTAAGGTATAAATAAATCATCTTTTTAAAAAGACATACATTCTCATTTGATACTCAAAACAATCCTGTGACAGATACGCTGATCCTCTGAGAGTATGAGATTTGTGCAAAATCAAAAAGATTGTAAATATCTTCTAGCGCCAAGTTTGGTACACTTTCTGCCAACAAACAACCAACCTGTTGAGCCCCGACTATGTGCCAGACACTGGGTGAGGGGGGTTGAAGATTAAAAATTGACTTGGTGCCAAGTACATTATCTCAGTTCTGTGAGGACAGTGTTGCCATCAACCCTGAATTACAGGTGAGGAATTTGAGGCTAACCACAGTTAGGTAACATGATGTGGTCATACAGCAAAGCAAGTAACAGGTTCTGTCCCAGCCAGTGCTCCTTTGGCTCCCACCTAACAAAGGTAGGGAGCTCACTGATGAGAGTGTTAGTTAGAGGCTACATCCTGCCATTCACTCAGCCTGCTGGTTTTCTAGTTCCATAGGTCTGTAATCAAAACACTAAGAAGTACTAACTTTCCTGGACCACCCATCAGGTGCCAGGCATCATGCTAAATACTTAACTTTCATTATTTTGTCATTCTCTGAGGCAGGTACTATTTTATTCCCTTTTCTCACTTCATTCCCTCTCCCTGTGTACTCTCATCCACAGCCACAGCTACAGTTAGTACCTATGCTCAAATGAATGACAAACATTTATATCTAGACCAGACTTTTCTGAGCATTTCACACCACTATTTCCAATTGCTTACTTAATTTTTGTTCTTGAATTTATTTGTTCATCTATTCAACAAATATTCATTGATCACCTACTATATAAAAAGCATGATTCTAGATGTTGAAGATTGTAGCAGTATAAAAATAGACAAGAATCCCTTTCTCATAGAGCTTATATTCTGGTGGGGGAATCACAGTAAGGAAGAAGAAAATGGAAAATATCTAGATAATATGAAGAACTAAGGTGAAAAATAAAGCAGAGAAGAGGATATGAAATGTTGGAGTGGTGTTGAAATTGTAGATAGGATAGAGAGAGAAGGCCTCGCTGATGTTGTAGTATTTGAATAAGGGAGGTGGAAGAGGTGAGAGAGGTAAGGGAAACCTCTAAAACACCTCAAACTAAATAGGACCAAAACCCAACCCATGATTTTCTCCTCAAAACTTAATCCTTTTTCAGTGATCTCAATCTCCAGAAATGATCCCACCATCTGAGATAGTTGAGGCAGAAACCTAGAAGCCATCCTCACTCTAAGCTCTTTCTCCCTTCCTCATACCCCTGCCAACATCTCCAATCCATCAACAAGTTTTGTTGATTCTAGGCCATAACTATTTCTCTTGAGATAACACACTTTTCCCCCATCTCCATTATTACCATTGTGATCCAAGCCCATGTCATCTTTCACAGCAGCCAGAGTTAACCTTTTCCAAACTAAAATCTGGTAATGTTATCACCTCACTTAAGACTTACAATGGCATCACATTGCTCTTACTGGTAGGATGAAGACCAAACTGTTTCATGACCTGTACATAGTCTGACTCTAACCTCCTTCTCCAGTCTCCTTTCCTACCATTATTGCCCCCACTTCAAATACACATACCCACCCCCCGCCCCACACACACTCTTGTCAAACTAGCTTTATTTTAGAATCTTAAATCAGTCATGTTCTTGCCAATATACATCCTGTTTACATGCTGTTCCCTCTTTCTGGAACGCCCTTCTTCACTTGTCTCAAGCCTGTCACTCTCACCTAGTTATCACCCCGTTCAGAGAGCAGCCTTCCCTGACCTTCCTGACTCGGTCATGTTCTTCTGCTACAGGGTGTCATGATCCTATGGATTTCCCCCACCACACTTTCACAGATGCAGTTTTACATCAAGTTTTGTGACTATTTATTTAATGTCTACCTTCCCCACTGAACTGTAACTCCATGAGGACAGGGATCTATATGCTTATGATTGAAACCCCAGTGCCTAGAATAGTGCTTGGCACTTAAACAGGTGCTCAACAAATATTTGTTGAGTGAATGAATGAAAAAAATGAATGGGCCACAATTTCACAGATAAAACTGCGACTCAGAGAGGTAAAACACATTGCTCAAGGCCACATAATTGGCTAGTGGCAGAGCAGGGACTTGAAATGAAATCTGTTGATTTCATTTCCCATGTTCTTTCTCCTGCCTTTTACATTGTGTACTTTTAATTTCAGAAGTTTCATGTGAATACAGTCATGCAGTCCCCCAGGCCTTGGCCTTCCTAAGAAATACCACTGTTAACATTTTGGTATCTATGTTTCCAAGGCTCATTCTCTGTTTTAAAATATATATATGTATATATACATACTCATGGATAAACATATTTTATTGGGTTTTGTATGTTAACATTAACGGAATCATACAAGGTGCATTCTTCTGACAGAATAATCTTTTATTAACATAACATTGTGTCTTTAGAGATCTTTTGTCAGTACATAAGCCTGGCACACTCCTTTGCATATGTGAAGAGATGCTGAAACATTAAATAAATGATACATAAAATGCATGTGTCATTAAGTAATTCATTTGTTATCAAAAGAGAGTAAGGTAACATTTTGGTGTAGTTCCTTTGTTATTTGTCACTGTGCTACATTTTAGAAATCCACAGATGAGGAAGACAGTTCTTGCCTGTATTCTGCCAGCATAGATAAAGCTAGGAGGAATGAGGCAGCATGGTGTACTTAGGGCAACAGAAGTAGCTCTGTATTACCATAGCCTATAGTGCAAGGACAAATGTGAGAGACAAGGCTATAGACATAGGCAGGGGGTAGATTATGTAGAGCTTTATTTATAATGCTAAAGCACTGTGGCCCTTATCCTGATGGCACAGGGTACCATATAAGGATTACTGGTTAGGAATGCTTTAGCTGCAAGTAGCAGAAAATCTATTAATAATATATATTTTTTCTTAAATGTAATAAGAAGTCTAAAGACAGGCAGTTGCTGGTTTTGCTTCAGAGGCTCAACAATGCTCTTGGAGCTGTGTTGGAAAGCCCATACAATTATGACACAGTTATAAGAAGTCCATTCAGAAAGGATCATGGTTTGAACTGGTTGAACTCATAGGAGTGTATCTGCTGCCAGCTTCATCTTTTGGCCAGCCTCACCTGGCATTTGCATGTATGCCCTATCTGGGAGATTTAACATACTGCCAGGAAATGCCACTGGCCACCAAAAATGGAGGAATATAGTGGGGTCACAATCTCCATCTAGGCCTCAGGAAAAATAAAGTATTAATTATTTAACCTGTAGATGATACGTTCCTAAACTACAAATATAAAAACAAATGTGGTCCAAAACATATTAAGAAGAAAGAGGAGGAGGAGGAGGAGGAGGAGGACAATAACAACAATGACAGCAAGAACAAGGACAAGACATTAACAACTGGGAGTTCAGGCTCTGCCAAGATCTTCTTGACCTCAGCACTGAGGTGGTAGGAGACAGCTACTTCTTCCCACTCTTGCCTTGTGTCTTCTGTCAATTCAAAGAAGCCCAGGTAGTCATGAATCTGGACCTCCTCAGAGCATGAATCCTAGACTGAGTCCACAAGGGAAGTACCTGAAAAATGACTTTTTAGATGTGATTGGGGTAATTAGAATAATTGACAATGTCTCTTGACCTCTGTGAATAACTTAATTATATAATCATATATTCTTTGCCTGGCCACCCAAGAGCAAACTAGGACGGCCCCATATCTGTCCAACCCACAAGAAACAGGAGGTTGAATTGTTGGACCAAGTAGCATTTGAAACAGAATGTGGATGATGCAGACAAGGTATTCAAAGTCCTAAACTCTTTTCATCCCCAACTTCTACCTTTCTATATTAAGGACACATAGAGATTTTTTTTAGTTGCGCTTGTATCAAAATCCAGAGGACAGGAAGGTAGTAGAGGCCATTTTTGTATTGAGAAATTAACTGCCTTTAAAACTATGGGGTTTTGTAAAGGACAAGCCCATCTCAGCCCTCTCCCCCATCCGCACATCTACCCCATTCATGTGTGACTAACAATTTGGACTTCGCAAAGTGATCTGTCCTATCTATATTAACCAGCATTACTCTTTATTTTGGATGAACTGCCAAACCTTATGACTACCTGGAGGCTCTCGCTCACTATTTAGATAATGGCTTTCAAACAAAAGACTTTCTGGAAGAAGTCTAAGTATCTATAATTTAAATAAGTGCCCTTGATTATTCTCATACGTAGTCACTGGAAACTACTGGCCTAGAGGTCATTAAGGAAAACCAAAAGACATCCTGTGGTACAAGGAAAGCTTCTCCCGGAAGGGATGACTCACCAGGAAAACATCCAGGCATGAGACCAACTTGGTTCTATACCCACTTCTCTATCTACTCATTCATTCATGCAGCTGATCATCTAGCTAGAAACTACGATTTACAGAGTAGTTTAGGGTAAGATTGAGTTCTGATGCAGGCTAATGAAGGAACTAACATATCTTAAGGAGGGGCATGACATCATCAGATTCATTAAGTCACTCTCATTTCTTCTACTACCCCAAGCTCAAGCTTTTTCCTGGGTTTTCTCAGGGCCTTCAAGATGGTAAAACTTGTGTCATCTTCCCTTAACTAAATGCATGTATAATATCAATGCATTTTCAAATATTTATTGAGCATTTACTATATGTGAGGTATTTTGCCTGTTTCCAGATATGTAGCAATGAACATGCTAGGCAAGAATGTTGATATCATAGAGACTTCCCTATTCCTTGCTACCTACTCTGTGTTGCAAGCTTGAGGAAGGATCCTACAACCACAGCAGAATTTCAGGAGTAGAAGTCAGCTTTGGTACTTGGTACAGTCAATTTGCGGGTGATCAGAGGGGTACTTCTAGAAACCAACCTCTGACCTCACATGTTCTAAGATGATTTTTTTTTAAGATGATATGGTTAGCATGGCAGAGACTACTTGTTCCCCAATATTTCTTCACTCCTTCTTCTATAATAACAGAATCTTGAGCAGGTCACATGGCCACTCAGAATGGAGATTATATGTCCAGTCTCCATTGCAGAGTCAGGTTTAGCCATAAGACTAAGTTTTAGCCAGTGGGGTGTGAGCAGTAGTGGTGTGTGTGGTATTTGAGTTGTTACCTCTAATGGAAAAGACGTTCCTTATCCTTCTTTTTTCCCCTCCTCACTGGCTGAGTGTCATGGTGAGTCATCTTTGACCATACAGGTAGAGTAAGGTTTTAGGGATGGCAGAGTATGATGGTAGAAGGAACTTGGGTTCCTGAATACTTCATTGAGCAATGTTGCTGTACCAGCCCTGCACTACCTACCTCCTGATGGTTACATGAGAGAGAAAGCAACATTCATGTAGTTTAATACACTCTTATCTTGGATTTCTGTTACAGCAACAGAACCTATATCCTAACTAATACTGTGTTCAATGAGAAACTCACTAATTCAGAATGAGAATAGATTTAACAGGCTCATATAGGCAAAACCCATATAATATTGGGTTGAGGAATGTGGAAAAAGTGTGGAAGTAGAGATAGTAATTGTAGGCAACTCTTTCAAGGTCATCCGTAAAAAGAGGGACACTAAGGCATTAGCTATAGTGGATGTTGGGTGAAGAGAAGGCTATGGTTTTGGTGGTATGGTGATAAGAGAAATCTGATCATGTTTCCAATATTATCAGAAGGCTCCAAAAGAGAACAAGAAGTTAAAATACAGAAGAGGTGGCAAACATGGTGGCTCACGCCTGTAATCCCAGTACTTTGGGAGGCCAAGGCAGACAGATCACTTGTGGTCAGGGGTTTGAGACCAACCTTGCCAACATGACGAAACCTCAGCTCTACTAAAAATACAAAAGTTAGCTGGGCATGGTGGCGGGCACCTGTAATCTCAGCTACCAGTGAGGCTGAGGCAGGAGAATCACTTGAAACAGTTACAGTAGGTAGTACAGGTTACAGTAGGTAGTGCAGGTTATAGTGAGCCGAGATTATGCCACTGCACTCCAGCTTGGGCAACAGAGGGAGACTCGGTCTCAAAAAAAAAAAAAAAAAATACAGAAATGGTGAGAGGAATCGATGGAAGCAACCCCTAATGGCTGGGCACACAGTAGCTGACACCTGTAATCCCAGCACTTTGAGAGACCCAAATGGGAGGATCACTTGCGCCCAGAAGTTCTAGATCAGCCTGGGCAACATAATGAGACCCCATCTCTACAAAAAAGTAAAAAGAAAAATTAACTGGGTGTGGTGGTGCACACCTGTAACCCCACGGGAGGCTGAGGTGGAAGGACCACTTGAGTCTAGGTCAAGGCTGCAGTGAGCCATGATCATGCCACTGCACTCCAGCCTGGGCAACAGAGTGAGACCCTGTGTCCACCCCCCCACCACCCCTGGCTCAAAAAAAAAAAGGAAAGAAACCCCTAAAGAGTCAGCAAAGATGAGATCCAAAACCCAGGGTGGAAAAAGGAAAGCTGGTTCTTCTGAGAAAGAAACAACAAGGAAAGCATGACTGTAGAAACAAGCGATGGCCAGGAATCTAAGGGAATTCCTCTGTGAAGGAGGAGGCAAAGCCATCTGCTGAGAGTGTAAGTAGGACACAGCTGTCAGTTCAGGGGCTTGCATTTGAGTACTGAGGTTTTGAGTTGTTGGGTAGGATAAGAAGGTGACTAAAAACAAAGAGGATTTCAGGCTGGAATTGTGGGTCCGGGTGGTTTTGCACTCTATGAGTCCACACAGTTGTATGATATTTATCTGGAAAAGATTAATTATAGGAAAAACAAAAACTTAAAGAGCGTAGACTGTATAAGAGCAGAAGGCTTAAAAACCCAAGGGAGACCTTAACATAATGTGATAACATCACAGATGTTAAAAAATGGATAAAGGGTTAGAAAGTGAAAGGAACTTCTCTCTAAAGATGCGACAAGCACTTATTCTCCCAGGCCAGGCAGAGCGCTGGGCTCTAACCAATACCATCTCATGTAACCCTCACCACAACACATGAAGATAGGGATCACTAGCTTCATTTTTCACATGCGAGATGGAGTCAGGTCAGGTCACATCAATGGGGAACTACAAAGTGTAGAAGTAAGCCCCATTTTTTTCCTGATTTTAAAGTGCATGCTCCAGCCACCTCCACTCTGCTGCCTTGGACAGACCTTCCCTGGATACCAGAAAATGAGTATCTATTTGAGAGGCAATTTTGCAGCAGGGAAAGTTACTGTTTTTTTTATCTGCAATTTCTCATTAGTCTGGGTTTTGAAAGCCTACTTGAACCGTCTCTACTTGTTTGTGGGCTTTTTTCATTCGCATGCACTCTGACCTAAGTTGCGACGGATAACTTGTTGCCAGGATGTCTCTGTAATAGCCAGAATGAAAAGTAAACAATAGCAAAACATCACATTAATCTAGCTATTTGTGATGGCTGCATTTCTTTTTGTTAAACCCATTATTTCTGAATCTTTCTTGGGGGTGGAGCCAGGGAAGGGAGAGAGCTATTAACAACCTACTATTCTTTATTTAAAACCTCTTTATATAATATTCAACTATTGCTCTACAGACATTTAACACCCAGTCTACATCCCTTTTGGTTAAAATGCTGATGACTACACGGCCAGATAAATTACAATCTTAAATAAAGGTGGGTAGGCATAGTAAACTGAAAACTAACAAGGACCTTTACAACTCTAACTTTCCAAATAATAAGAAAATTATAGGAAATAAATCTTTTTTTCTGTTGTCCCAGGTTTATTAAAAATATTGCACCATAGCAAAATACGTGGTATTTTAAAATTCATCCCAACTGTAGGCTGAGTGACTTGCAGGTTGGACAGACTGCCAAAGTCTAAAACCCTCAGCATTTCCTCAGTGTCCAGATCCTCTTCAATGATCTCCTGATCCAGAGTTGTGATAATTCGGAAACATAATTATCTCTCCTTTCTCTGCCCTCCTCCTGCAACTCGATGGAGATAACCCTCACTGGACCTCTCTAAATCTCTTTCATCAGATGTGTGATATAGCCTGCCATCTTGTTGTGGAGCTTCTTGTTGGGAATAATGGCAATCTCCTCGCACATGCCTTTGTTCATGTGGAAGTAGTTGCCCAGGCAGGTATAGTACTTTTCAATGATGATCCAGGCTGCCTTCTTCATACTTTTGGTGTGAACGTGGTCCAGCTTGGCAGGTCCTTGCTAAAAGAGCCAAATCTTATCTTCTGAAACCACCCATTTAGAAACATCTAGCTCTCTGACACTTTCTCACATGATCCTACAATGAACTTGTGGGGTAGGTACTACAATTATCCCCATTGGACAGATGAGGAAACTGAAGCCCAGAGAGGTGAAGTGACTAGTGACTAATGTAAGGACACACAATGAGTGGTAGAGGCATGATTTGAACCTAAGTATGTACAGTTCACATACAGGTGATCATTTTGCTCCAGCTTTAAGAATCGGTCAGAGGCCAGGCATGGTGGTTCACGCCTGTAATCCCAACACTTTGGGAGGCAGATGTGGGAGGATTGCTTGAGGCCAGGAATTTGAGACCAGTGTAGGCAACATTGCAAGACCTTGTCACTGCAGAAAATTTAAAAATTAGCCAGTCGTAGTAGCATGCACCTGTAGTCTTAGCTACTTGGGAGGCTGAGGCAGGAGGATCACTTGAGCTTAGGAGTTGGAGTCCAGCCTGGGCAATATGATGAGACTCTGTCTCTACAAAAAATTTAAAAATTAGCCAGGCGTGGTGGTGTGTGCCTACAGTCCCAGCTATGCAAAAGGATTGCTTGAGCCCAGGAGATTGAGGCTGCAGTGAGCTGTGGTTATACCATTGTACCCCAGCCTGGGGGACAGAGCAAGACCCTGTCTAAAAAAGGATAGGTAGGCTTTCAATGTGTGGATTTTAACTTTATTTATTTGTTTAGATATAGTATCTGGCTCCGTCACCTAGACTGGAGTATATTGGCACGATCATGGCTCACTGCAGCCTCAACCTCCTGGGCTCAAGTGACCCTCCTGCTTCTCAAGTAGCTGGGACCACAGGCATGCCACCATGCCTGGCTAATTTTTTATTTTTTAGTAGAGATGAGGTCTCACTATGTTGCCCAGGATGATCTCAACCTCCTGGGCTCAAGCTACACTCTCGTCTTGACCTCCCAAAGTGTTGGGATGATGGGCATAATCCGCCATGCCTGGCCT
The DNA here is from genome assembly GCF_006542625.1 of Nomascus leucogenys. Taxonomy (NCBI): domain Eukaryota; kingdom Metazoa; phylum Chordata; class Mammalia; order Primates; family Hylobatidae; genus Nomascus; species Nomascus leucogenys. The sequence continues at coordinate 126,001,045 of NC_044406.1, forward strand.
CAACATGGATTTCAGTCTTGGTAGAAGTAGGCAGAAAAACTGCAAGGACATAGTAGAATTGAACATAACTATTAATGTGCTTGACCTATTGACCTTTATAGAACCTTCAATCCAGCAATAGAATACACATTCTTTTTGAGCACATTCAAACTATGAACCAGAATAGACCATATTCTAGATGATAAAACAAATCTCAATATATTTGGAAGAATTCAAGTAATACCAAGTCTGTTACATGACCATAAAGGAATTAAATTACCAATCAATAATAGAAAAATCTCCTGAAATCCCCAAATATTTATACACTAAATAACATACTTCTAAATGAACCTTGAGTGTCTAAGAAGAACTCAAAAGTGAAATTGGAAAGTAATTTGAACTGAATGCAAAGGAAAATATAAAATTTGTTGGAAACTGCTAAAGCAATGATGAAGGGGGAATTTGTACCACTAAACACCTATGCTAGTAAAGAGAAAACGTTTCAAATCAATGGCCTCAGCATCTACCTGCAGAAACTAGGGGAAAAAAGAGCAAATAAGCTCAAACTGAGCAGAAGAAAGGAATGGAAATCAATGAAATAGTAAACAGAAAAACAATTGAGAAAATCAATGAAACTAAAAGCTGTTTAAATAAGAATAATAAAATTGATAAATCTCTAGGCAGACTGATGAGGGAAAAAAAGAGAATACACAAATTATCAGTATCAGAAATGAAGAAAAACGACATCATGAAAGATCCTACAGACATTAAAATTTTCAGAGCCCACTATGAATAAATTTATGCCAATAATTCAATAGCTTAGATGAATGGACATTTTTTTTTTAATTAGGGATGGAGTCTCACTCTGTTGCCCAGCCTGGAGTGTAGTGGCCTGATCTCAGCTCACTGCAATCTCTGCCTCCTGGGTTCAAGCAGTTCTCCTGCCTCAGCCTCCTGAGTAGCTGGGACTATAGGGAAGTGCCACCATGCCTGGCTAATTTTTATATTTTTAGTAGAGATAGTATTTTGCCATGTTGGCCAGGCTGGTCTTGAACTCCTGACCTCAGGTGATCTGACCACTTCGGCCTTCCAAAGTGCTGGGATTACAGGTATGAGCCACCATACCTTGTTTATGTTCTTGAAAGACATAAACTACCAAAGTTCCCACAGGAAGAAATAGATAACTTGAATAGTTCTATGTCTATTAATGAAATAGAGTTTCTAGATAAAAACCTACTCACAAAGACAATTCCAGGCCCAGGTGCTTTCACAGGTGAAATTTATCAGACATTTAAGAAAAAAATGATAGCAATTCTATACAAAGTCTTCTAGAAAATTGAAGAGGCACCTGTAATCCCAGCACTTTGGGAGGCCGAGATGGGCGGATCATCTGAGGTCAGGAGTTCAAGCCTGACCAACATGGAGAAACCTGTCTCTACTAAAAATACAAAATTAGCCAGGCGTGGTGGCCCATGCCTGTAATCTCAACTACTCAGGAGGCTGAGGCAGGAGAATCACTTGAACCTGGGAGGCAGAGGTTGCGGTGAGCCGAGATCGAGCCATTGCATTCCAGTCTGGGCAACAAGAGCAAAACTCCATCTAAAAAAAGAAAAAAGAAAGAAAGAAAGAAAAGAAAATCGAAGAGGAGAGGATACCTCCCAACTCAATCTATGAGGCCAGCGTTACCCTGTATTAGTTTTCTAGGGCTGCCATAACAAAGTACCACAAACTGAGTGGCTTACACAACAGAAGTTTATTGTCTCACAGTTCTGGAAGCTAGAAGTTCACAATTAAGGTGTCAGAGATGTTTGAACCAGGGCAATTTTATTTTGAATAGGGGCTGGATAAAATGAAGATGAGACTTGCTAGGCTGCATTCCCAGGAGGTTAGGCATTTATAGTCACTGGATGAGATAGAAGGTCGGCACAAGATACAGGTCACAAAGACCCTGCTTATAAAATAGGATGCTGTAAAGAAGCTGGCCAAAACCCACTAACATGGTTAGGCTTTGTGTCCTCACCCAAGTCTCATCTTGAATTGTAATCCCCAGGTGTTGAGGGAGCGACCTGGTGGGAGTTGGTTGGATTATGGGGGTGGTTTTCCCCATGCTGTTTTCATGATAGTGAGTTCTCACGAGATCTGATGATTTTATAAATGGCAGTTTCCCTTGGGCTTTTCCTCTCTCTTCTGCTGCCATATGAAGAAGGTCCTTGCTTCTTCCTCTGCTTCTGTCATCACTGTGAGTTTCCTGAGGCCTCCGTGGCTACACAGAACTGAGTCAATTAAATCTCCTTCCTACATAAATTACCCAGTCTCGAGTAGCATCTTTATAGCAGTGTAAAAATGGACTAATACAATAAATTGGTACCCAGGTAGTGGGGCACTGTTATAAAGATACTTGAAAATGTGAAAGTGACCTTGGGACTGGGTAACAGGCAGAGGTTGGAATAGTTTGGAGGGCTCAGAAGAAAGGAATATGTTGGAAAGTTTGGATCTTCCTAGAGACTTGTTAAATGGTTTTGACCAAAATGCTGATAGAGTTATGAACAATGAAGTCCAGGCTGAGGACGTCTCAGATGGAAATGAGGAACTTCCTGGGAACTGGAGCAAAGGTCACTCCTGCTATGCTTTATCAAGGATATTGGTGTCGTTTTGCCCCTGTCCTAGAGATCTGTGGAGCTTTGAACTTGAGAGAGATGATCTGAAATTGGAACTTATGTTTAAAAGGGAAGCAGAGCATAAAAGTTTGGAAAATCTATAGCCTGGCGATGCAGTAGAAAAGAAAAACCCATTTTCCAGGGAGAAATTCAAGCTGGCTGCAGATATTTGCATAAGTAACAAGGCCAAGACAATGGGGAAAATGTCTCCAGGGCATGTCAGAGACCTTCATGGCTGCCCTTCCCGTAACAGGCCTGGAGGTCTAGGAGGGCAAAATGTTTTCATGGACCAGATCCAGGGTCCCCCTGCTGTGTGGAGCCTTGGGACTTGGTGTGCTGTGTCCCAGCCACTGCAGCCATGGCTAAAAGGGGCCAAGGTACAGTTCAGGCCATTGCTTCAGAGGGTGCAGGCCCCAAGCCTTGGCAGTTTCCATGTGGTGTTGGTCCTGCAGGTGTGTAAAAGTCAAGATTTGAGGTTTGGGAACCTCCACCTAGATTTCAGAGGATGTATGGAAACTACTGGATATCTAGGTGGAAGTCTGCTGCAGTGGTGGAGCCCTCATGGAGAACCTCTTCTAGGGCAGTACAGAAGGGAAATGTGGGGTCAGAGCCTTCCAACGCCTAGTGAATCTGTAAGAAGAGGCCACAGTCCTCCAGACCCCACAATGGTAGATCCACCGACAGCTTGTACTGTGTGCCTGGAAAAGCCACAGACACTCAATGCCAGCCTGTGAAAGCGGCCAGAAGCGGGGCTATACCTTGCAAAGCCACAGGGGCGGAGCTGCCCAAGGCCATGGGAGCCCATCTCTTGCATCAGTGTGACGCGGATTTGAGACATGGAGTAAAAGAAGATCATTTTGGAACTTTAAGATTTAATGACTGCCCCATTGAATTTCAGACATGGATGGAGCCTATAGCCCCTTTTTTGGGGCCAATTTCCCCCATTTGGAATGGGTGTTTTACCCAATGCCTGTACCCCCATTGTATCTAGGAAGTAACTAACTTGCTTTTGATTTTACAGGCTCCTAGGCAGAAGGGACTTGCTTGTCTCAGATAAGACTTTGGACTGTGGACTTTTGGGTTAATGCTGGAATGAATTAAGACTTTGGGGGACTGTTGGGAAGGTGTGATTGGTTTTGAAATGTGAGGACATGAGACTTGGGAGAGGCCAGGGGTGGAATGATATGGTTGAGCTTTGTGTCCCCACTGAAATCTCATCTTGAATTGTAATCCCCAGGTGTTGAGGATGAGACCTGGTAGGAAGTGACTGGATCATGGGGCGGTTTCCCCCATGCTGTTTTCATGATAGTGAGGGAGTTCTCATGAGATCTGATTGTTTTATAAATGGCAGTTTCCCCTGGGCTTTTCTTCTGTCTCCTGCCATCATGTGAGGAAGATTCTTGTTTCCCCTTCCCCTTCTGCCATGATTGTGAGTTTCCTGGGGCCTCTGCAGCCATGTGGAACTGTGAGTCAATTAAATCTCTTTCCTTTACAAATTACCCAGTCTCGGGTATTTCTTTATAGCAGTGTAAGAATGGACTAATACACCCACCAAAACCAAGATGGCAAATAAAAGTGACCTCTGATCATCCTCACTTTTCATTATACGCTAATTATAATGCATTAGCCAACTAAAAGATAGTCCCACTAGTGCCATGACAGTTTACAAATGCCATGGCAAAGTCTGGAAGTTACCCTACATAGTCTAAAAAAGGGAGGAACCCTCAGTTCTGGGAAATCCATGCCCTTTTCCCAGAAAACTCATGAGTAATGCATCCCTTGTTTAGCATATGATTAAGAAATAACTATTAGTGTACTCAGTTGAGTAGCCCATACTGCTGTTCTGTCTATGGAGTAGCCATTCTTTTGCTTCTTTACTTTCTTAGTAAACTTGCTTTCACTTTATTCTATAGATTCACCCTAAATTCTTTCTTGCATGGTCTGTTAACAAAGGTATCAATCAGCAAGTTTGGTTCCTTCCAAGGGCTGTGAGGGAGAATCTGCTGCATGCTTCTTCCCTGGCTTCTGTGGTTTGCTGGCAATCTTTGGCTTGTAGACACATCACCCCTTGTTCTCCTTGTATCTTCACATAATGTTCTCCTTGCCTGTGTGTGTGTGTGTGTGTGCTTGTGTGTGTGTGTGTGTCTAAATCCTCCCCCGTTTTTAAAATGAAGAGTCACATTACATTAAGGTCCCATCCTTCTCCAGTATGACCTTATAATAACATAACTGATTATAACCACAAGGACCCTTTTTGCAAATAAGGTCACATTCTGAAGTACTGGAGGTTAGGACTTCATTATATATATCTAGCATACAAAATCAGCCCATAATATCCTGAAACAGAAACCAGCCAAAGGCATTCTAAGGAAAGAAAATTACAGTACAATATCACTCATGAGTATGGATGCAAAAATGTAAAGTCATACAAAGCACTAAAAGCCTATGTTAGAAAAGATTTGATTTTCAACAAATGGAATCCGACACTATATTAAAAAATAATATATCATGACCAATTGAGGTTTATTCCAGAAATGCTGGGTTGGCTTAACATTAAAAAATCAATTAATATAATTAATATAATTCACTATATTAACAAACTATGTATGTATAAGAACATATATACATATATATGTAAACGTATATATGTATACACACTTATAGGTGTCTGTATGTACGATCATTGCAATATATTTGGAATAAATATTAGATAAAAACTAACATCCATTCTTCATTTTAGAAACTCAACAAACTAGGAAAAAAATGGGAACTTCCCCAACCTGATAAAAGGCAAATATAGAAAACTTACAGCTAACACGATAATTAATAGTGAAAGACTAAATCCTTTTCCCTAAAATCAGCCTCAGATGGCCGCTCACTATACTTCATTATAAATGAAGTTTCTGGCCAATAGTATCAGATAAGAAAAGGGGGTGGTGCAAAGAGAGGCAAATTGGCATGTCCCTCTTCCCCTCCCTCCCCCATCAGGGCCCAGCGGGGAGCTGAGCCTGCACCTACATCCAGCATCAATGAGGTGGAATGAAGCAGTGTGAAGTGAGGTTGTTAGGTATTCTGATTACTCTTTCCCCAACTGCTATCAGAGGAGCCCACTAAGAAGCTGAGCCTCCACACCTATCCAGCATCAATGAGGTAGAACAGGGTGTGTTGTGGCAGGGCTAGTTGGCTCTCTGCTTTCTGGCCTCTCCTACCAGTGGGGAGCTGAGTTCCAATGCAGGAATGAAGCTGAATGAAGCAGTACTCTGCCTTCTTCAGGAATGTGTTAATGGGGTCAGGAGGAGAACTGAACTTGCAGCTGCAGCACTTCAATCTCTGCCTCCATCATCACATGGTATTCTCCCCTCATGTCTTTATGTCTCTGTGCCTCTTCTCTACTTATAAAGATACCACTCATTTTGAATTAAGGGCTCACCCTACTCCAATGTGACCTCATCTTAACTAATTACATCTGCACTAATCCTATTTTCAAATAAAGTCACATTCATAGGTACTGGGGGCTAAGACTTCAACATATATTTTTGTGGAACACAATTCAACTTATTACAATTATGTTTAATGGTTGGAGCAAAAATTATAATATCATCTAGTGTGATGTTCAATATAGAGAAAATAATTATGACATTTACATTTTTTAATTAAGAAGGGCAGAAACCTAAATGGAAGTACAGTTTCAATGAGTAGAAAAATATCAAAACAAGTAGGCTCAATGTTATGTATTTATGTTATAACGCCTAGCTCAACTACTAAAAGAGAACTATACAAAGAGATATATTAGGAAACAAAAAATCAAAATAGAATTCTTAAAAATGTTCAAGTAACCCACAAGAAGGCAGGCACAATGAAGAAAAGGAACAAACCAACAGAAAACAAATAATAACAGGGCAGCTTAAGCGCTAACATATCAAAAATTAAGTATAAATTGTTTGAATACACCAATGAAAAGACAGAGATTGAAAGAGTGGATAAGGTAAATTACCCAACTACACACTGTCTGGAAGAAACTCACTTCAAACATAATGACAAAGGTAGATTGAAAGTAAAAGAATGAAAAATATACCATGCACAATCTAATTTTAAAAAGCAGGAGTAGGTATATTAATATTAGATAAAGTAGACTTTGGAGCAAAAGAATTGCTAGGGGCAAATTGGACATTATATAAAAATGAAAGGAACACTCCACAAGAATATGTAGTTATCCTGATATGTGTATACACCAAACAACAGAGCTTCAAAATCTATGAGACGAAAACTGATAGAAGTGAAAGAAGAAATACACGAATCCACAGTAACAGTAGGGGACTTCAACACACTATTCTCATCAATCAATATAACTACTAGGCAAAAAATCAGCAAGTATGTAGGAAAACTGAACAACAGAATCAACCAATATGATCTAATTGACATATATGGAAAATACAGTACTCAACCCAACAGCTGCAGAGTAAATATTTTTTTTCAAGTGCCCATGGAACATTCACCAAGAAGGACCACATCCTAGTCCATAAAACAAACCTCAGCATTTTTTTTTAAAAAATGAACATACGAAGTATGTTCTCTGACCGCAGTGGAATCAAACTAGAAGTCAACTACAGAAGGTTAACAGGAAATTATTTAAACTCTAGGAAATTAAACAGCATACTGATCATCCATGGATCAAAGAGGAAACCTCAAAGGAAATTTTAAAAATACATAGAAGTGAATGGAAATGAAAGCACAACCTATTAAGACATATGGGACACAGCGAAGCTAAAGCTGAGAGGAAAATGCATGGTAATAAATGCTTACTTACAAATAAGAAAAGGTCTCAAATCAACAATCAAAGTTCCTACCTCAAGAAACTAGAAACTGAAGAACAAAATAAACCCAAAGCCAGCAGAAGGAAAAAATAATAATGATAACAGCATAAATCTAGGAAATTGGAGAAAATAGAGAAAATTCATAAAATGAAAAATGTTTCCCTGAAAAAAATCAATAAAATTGATGACCTTGTACCAAGACTAACAAAATAAAGACAGAAAACACAAATAGTCAATATCAAGAATGAAATGAAAAATATTACTACAGATCCTGCAGCCATGGAAAAAATAATAAGGGACTAATATAAACAACTTTACACTCATAAATTTAACAACTTGGAAGAGATGCATCAACTCCTCCAAAACCACAAACTACCAGAATTCAGCCAAGATGAAATAGACCATATGATATTGATATTAGGATAGGCAAATATATCAATAGAACAGGATAGAGAAGTTGGCAAACTTTCTCACAAAGGGCTAGATAGTAAATATTTAGTCTCTGTTCGAACTACTCAACTCTACTGCACAAAAAGCAGCCTTAAGCAATACTTGAATGAGTATATATGTGTTCCAATAAGACTTTGTTTATGAATACTGAAGTCCTAATTGTATGTTTTGTGTGTCGCAGAATATATTTCTTTTAATTTTTTGCAATCATTTAAAAATGCAAAAACAATCCTTAGCTTGAGAGTCAATAAAAACAGCACATAATTTGGTTGGAGACAAGTAGGATGATTCACATGGCCATGGAGACTTAAATATGGCCACATTACCTTAGAGGGATTTTAGGCAAGTCATCCAAAAAACTAGGTAATGGTGAAGGGTGGGAGAGAACAAAACGAACCACTGATGTGGTGGCTATGGGGAACAACTTGGAGGAAGCACCCTCTCTCTGCCACGTGGGTCAACAGAATTCAATATGTGGAGAAGAGGGAGTGGTAGATCAGATTGGGAAAGCTCTTCATGTGGTGTTAAAGAAACCCCCTTTCTCCAATCACAGCATCTTAGCCTCCCCACTGCCACCCAAACACCAATGGAGGTGTTGGGGTTGTGTTTTGTGATGTCTCAGACACTCCAGGGCTACCATTGGCTGGAGCACTGCCTGGGTAACCAAACAAAGCTTAAGAGTGTGGCTTGGCCTTGCCCCAGGGAGGGTACATACAGGGAGGGGAAGAGCCCTGGGACAGACCACTGAGAGGTTTCAACTTGGCTGAGATTTACAAGCAAACCATAGATATTTATTACAGATAAGGACCAACCAACCACAAGAGCAGAACAATCAGCCACAAGTGCTCAAGATGAAAAGAAAGAGGGGACAACCCCCTGCCAGTGCAAGTGCAGAGACAGTTGTCAGGTCAGATGACCCCACCCATGTTCCTTCTCTTCTTCCCCATACATTCCCCCAAGATGACTACCCTCTGCTGGCCTGGCACAAACCCCTCCTCAGCCTGCATCCCTTATGAAGCCCCTCTTCCCATCCCATCTCCAACCTCTTCCCTTAAACCATTGCCCTTCTGTGCTCACTCTGTTGCCTTCCCAGGTACCCAAGACAGCCATGAGGATATTAATTACTCCTTTACCCTTCTGCGGGCAAAAATAAGTCCTCTGAAACATCTATTACCCAATCAAGAAAGCATAAGAGAGGGGGAAAAAAAGCCAACAATAATTGTCTGTTACCACATATTGACTAAGAAATGAAATCAGAACCAAGAGATCCCCAGAGAATGCCACCAATCCAAGTAAGCCCTGTATGTAAGAAGGGAGAGAGGGAGGTGGAGTCCCACGGTTAGCCAGACATTGAAAATAAGGACAGGGGGAAGACTGAACATGGAAAACAAATTTCCTCCTCCACACTTCATCTCACAGGCAAGTGGGAAAAGGGGCTTGGTGTTTCTGCATGTCGGGGTGAGGGAGCAGGTAGGAATAGAAATGGGAAGGGCCCAGCTGGGTCGAGGTGTGCTGTGTGGACGATACCAATGTAATAGTGACAATCTTCCCACAAAGGCAGACAACAAAATCACTTCTAGGCCACCTTCCTCACAGTAGTATGTGTTGTACCTCACCCGATGCTGTGAGCACCTGAAGGCCTCAGAAAGACCAAAAAAAGTACCCTACAGAAAGTCACCACCAGTATCACCATGCAATAAAATAATAGTGTTTGGAAGCTACAGACGCAACACCAATTGGGGCACTCACTAAGATACTTAGGGTGGAGCAGTGGCCTTCCAAAGGCAGGGTAGTGAGAGTGGTGCCCCCACCCCAGTGCAGGCAATAATAGGTAGCATTATCTCCCTGCTTTTAGGAAATTTTATTTTTGGAGAATTTCAATAGTAGAATAAAAGTGAATAATAGTTGATCTTGTTTTTATTAGTAGACACAGACAAACTATCTCAAAAATCTACCTAGAAAGGTGGAGGCCGTAGAATAAATAAAACAATCTTGAAGAAAGAAGAATAGCATAGGAACACTGATTGTATCTAATATGAAGTCTCACTACACAGCTACAGTAATTATGACAGTGTGGCACAGGGATAGATAACATTGATTAATAGAGCACAAAAAAGAATTCATAAATAGACTCACAAAGAAGCCCAACTTATTTTTGACATCGTTCCAAAAGCAATTCAACACCATTTTGGAGTAATTGGACACCCATAGACAATAAATAAATAACATCTATCCAAACCTTGTACTTTAAGCAGACATTAACTCAAAATGAATCACAGACTTAATTATAAACTGTAAAACTCCAAGACTTTTAGAAAAAAAGCCTAGGCAAGATATAGGGCTTGCTGAAGATGTTGTAGACGTGATATCCAAAGCATAGCCCAAAAGAGGAAAATTTAATGAATAAGACCTCATCAAAACTAAAAGTTCTGCTCTGGGAAAGATGCTGTTAAAAGGATGAAATGACAAGCTCCACAGAATAAGAAAAATATTGACGAACACTATCTGACAAAGAGCTTCTATCTAGAATATATAAAGAGCTCTCAAAATTCAACAGTAAAAATAAGAAAAATTCAATTAGAAAACAGGCATTTGTGGAGATAGTTTAAGCATGCTCAGTAGCTGCTGGTAGGAAAGTAAACAATGTGAGGGAAAAGTGCTTTGTTAACTAGACATTTCCTTAGTTACCTAATGAGAAGTACCTCTGGCTGACTGCTAAGTTTTTACTGGCCACTTACATTTCTTTGGTCCAACAGATGGGTGAGATGTCCAGAGTCATTTTGAGGTCAGTAAACATCCCCAACTAAGAAAAAGCATGCCGGGAAATCAATTGAACACAAAGCTAGGGAATTTAACACCACTCTTCAGTTCTGTTTAGACAAAAATCTGGGTAAAATGTTTTAATTCTTTTGATTTATACTAGATAACATTATTATGATATATATTGCTATATGGATTACATTAATCGTAATATAAAGTTATGTAAATGGTAACCACAGTTTTGAAGCAAAGATTCGAATTCATTCTCTGCAGAATGCAAGTGAGTGTTTGACCTGGGACCAGAGTTATGTATGTTACTCTACTTCTCTAGGTATACACAGTGGGTGCTCAAGAAGTACTCATTGTGCATACATATTTGAATTTTTAAATTTATGTAGAAATGTATTTTCGTGAGTGGACGAATGTATCTCAAAACAAGTTCCAAAGAATATTTAATTTTTCCCACAGTAAAGGAAGGGAAAAGAAAGTGGTGCTTCTCACTCTTGATAAAATATCAGTATTCACTAGCAGGGTTCCCTCAGTCATCAACATGGATACATGATAGGTTTATCTTAAATTAGTTTTTAGTATTGTATGGAGGCAAGGACACTAAGCTGGTAACCAAAAGCCCCGAGTCCTAGTCCACGCTCCACCACTAACTCCTGGTATGGCTTTGCTGAAACTCCTTCTCCTTTCTGGGCTTGCATTTCCATCTGAAAGATGTGGGGTTTGGACTAGAATATGACATCGGCCCTTTCTTGAAATTCTATGAGTGTGTGTGTCTGTATCTTTTTATTTATGTATTTTGGTGGATAAAAATGCTTTTTTGGGCCCGGTGTGGTGGCCCATGCCTGTAATCCCAGCACTTTGGGAGGCCAAGGCGGGAGGATCGCCTGAGTTCAGGAGTTTGAGACCAGCCTGACCAACATGGAGAAACCCTGTCTCTACTAAAAATACAAAATTAGCCTGGTGTGGTGGCGGGTGCCTGTAATCCCAGCTACTCGGGAGGCTGAGGCAGGAGAATTGTTTGAACCTGGGAGGCGGAGGTTGCAGTGAGCCAAGATAGTGCCATTGCACTCCAGCCTGGGCAACAAGAGTGAAACTCCATCTCAAAAAAAAAAAAAAAAAGCTTTTTTGATCAGAGTCTATAACCTAAAGCCATTACCTTTAACAACAACAACAATAACAACAACAACAGGCAACATGGGGAGACTCCATCTCTACATAAAACTACAAAATTATTAGCCCAGCATGGTGAGGTGTTCCTGAAGTCCCAGCTACTTGGGAAACCGAGGTGGGAGGATTGCTCGAGCCCAAGAGTTTGAGGCTGTAGTGAACTATGATTAGGCCATTGCACTACAGCCTGAGTGACAGGGTAACACCCGATCTCGAAAAAAAAAAAAAAAAAAAAAAAGAAAGACAGAAGAAAGAAAGAGAAAAAAGAAACCCTGTTTTCTGTATGCTTAGGCACAATTAAAAGACTGAATAAATTCTATGCTCAACGAATCACAAGAGTAGGGGATCTTGGAATCTGGCAGCTACTGGTAAAGTAGTCAAAGGATGTCACTGAGAAGCAACAGTTTCAGTAAGTAGTTTTCCTATGTACTGCAACTTGGAGTGTCTTGCTAATAATATCTGTGACTAAAAATATTGTAGCTTGTTCAGTTTAACAGTCCCTGTGGAGATCAAATGCTGGAATTTCATGAGCTTTCAAGATCTTAAAATCATCATCAACAGCATGCAGCCATGTCTGTCCAAATCTCTATCTGGTCCTGAGTTTATTATGACACAACAAATGAAGCTGAGCTCAGTGGCTGTGGGAGGTTAAGTCTTAGAGGCAATACGGGAGTTCTTATTCTATTCTTGCTGGATGTTCCCCAATAGCTCTCTAGGGTCTAGGTATAACGATAAAAGAAGCTAACTTTTTCCTTTCTTTTAGAATCCTTCCCTGAAAAGAACTTCCGAGTGCCTTCCCAGACCCTCTCGGAAAGGAAGCCCCAGACCTTCTCAGGAGCCTGCCCCAGTATTGTGCAGCCCTTACTGTCCAAGCCATTTCGCTTTAGTTCTGACACGATTTCTTTGGGTTAGTGTTCAAGCTGAAGTCCTGGATCCTGGGGTCAAGGAGCCTAAGAGTCAATCATGGCGGTGACTTTAGTTCAGTATGGATAGAGGGTTTGGTATAGATATGAGAAGAATAAAGACCTGATGACATGCCAGGAATCAAATGGGTTAAGTCTGGAGGTAGTGTGTATAAATGCGCAGGATTACAAAATGAATTGGACTAGAAATCAATGTCCCCTGTACTCCCATTGTCCAAATGGCAGAAATAGAAAATATAAGTGGGTACTTACCCAGTGACCAGAATTCGCTTTTAAAAATTCTAAGTGGCAGCCGGGCACGATGGCTCACACCTGTAATCCCAGCACTTTGGGAGGCCGAGGCAGGCGGATCACCTGAGGTCGGGAGTTTGAGACCAGCCTGACCAACATGGAGAAACCTCATCTCTACTAAAAATGCAAAATTAGTCAGGTGTGGTGGTACATGCCTGTAATCCCAGCTACTCGGGAGGCTGAGGCAAGAGAATTGTTTGAACCCAGGAGATGGAGGTTGCAGTGAGCCAAGATTGCACCATTGCACTCCAGCCTGGGCAACAAGAGTGAAAATTCATCTCAAAAAAAAAAATTATAAGTGGCAATCAGTTTGATTATATATATATGATTTTATATATGTGTCCATATATATATGACAATCAGTTTGATTTTATATATACATAAATATATATTTAAAATATACAGAGGTTGAATATTTATCATATATATGGGAGTGTCCATACACACACTCCCATATATATGATAAATATTCAACCTTCATATATAGATAGATACACACAAACACTCTCATATATATGATAAATATTCAAAATGTGTATTTTATAAATATATAACCCAAATTATATACAATATATGAAATTATGTATAATTATATATTAATTTATATTAATTATAAAATTGGCCCAAGCTACCTCTATAGAATAGCAGCTGGGAAGAATGTGTTGGATGACAGAATCAAGACCTGACAATGAAGTGGGATTGAGTAGCTAAATGAATCAATATGAAATTTATTGCGAGTCAACAGTGTAATGTACCTGCTCATAGACTTCTGGGCTGGTGAAACTTGCTCTTCAGTGTGGGAAAGTGAGTCCTGCTCTGCTCTGCCCTGGTCAAACCCCACCCAGTGTTCACTTCTGGCTGCTACACTGTACTGATAGATGAAGAAATATTGCAAAATTTTCTCAGGAGAGACACAAGAAAATTGAAGAGCACCTAGAACCTTCCAAATGAGAAAAAGTTGAAGGAAGTGAGAGTGATTGGCTTGGAGATGAGCACAATTAGTGCACAGTGCTGTCCTAGGATAAATAGAGAGGAAACTCTGTAAGTCCCCACTAGGAGGAATGGGTGGCAGGTACAAAACAGAATAGTAAGAGCTTTTCAAACAGGGCCACTTTGCCCCACAAGGTAGTGACCTGTTCATCCCTGGAGGCCTCCAAGCTGGGCATCCATTTGGCTGGGACACTCAAATGTGACATGAATGAGATCCATGGCACATCATGTGCCTCAACATGTGGAAATAGTAGAGTATCTCCTCTAGGAAATATGTATATAATGTAAAATTCGGTAAAAATGGATGGAAACTTTCCATAAGGCACATCTTTTATCAGAAAGGATATAGAGATGCCCTGTGACATACCTAGAGCTGAAGAAGCCAAGAAGAGTGGCTCTTACTAAAGCAGACCTGGCCATCATGTTTTTAAGCAAGCACAACCCTGGGCAACGTCCTCTTGAGAATGGCTTACCTCCTAGTCTGCTGTGCTCTTTTCATAGTCTAGGCCCTTCCACCCTCCCCAAATGAACTGCAATTGAAGTGTTGACATGCTTGAAGAAAGTGATCAAAAGTAGATTGAAACTCACTGTCGACAAGAATGTTCTTATGCATGGCTGAGTTGAGGGACATCTAAGAGTTTAGCCATCAGGAATTGCTCTGAGCAAACAAGTTACAATTCCCTGGGAAACTGTCTTTCGACCTCATTTGTCCTTGACAAATGTTCATCAAAGACATGCTGTAGTTCTGTGTCTTGTCCTGCAAACCATACCCCCTCCAGACATAGTACTGCTAGCTTGCTCACCAGTGGAAACATTCTTAAGATAGAAGTAAGATCTTCTCATTTCTGGAAACTATTTTTCTAAATTTTCTTTATCTCTAGTAATTTTCTTTCCCCTTTCTTCCATCCTTTTTCATCTCAAATGAATATTTTAATGGATATGTCTTTACAATAAAGACAAAAAAGAGAATGCTTTGTAAGAAGGGAAAAATCAAAGTTATTGCAGACAAGGTTGATGTGGAACATTGTTTTTTTCAGACTGTGGGAAAGTTATGCAACAACTGTTGATCTATTAAAACTTAACCTAAGGCTGGGCGCGGGGGCTCCCACCTGTAATCCGAGAACTTTGGGAGGCCGAGGTGGGCGGATCACCTGAGGTTGGGAGTTCAAGACCAGTCTGACCAACATGGAGAAACCTCATCTCTACTAAAAATACAAAATTAGCTGGGCATGGTGGTGCATGCCTGTAATTCCAGCTACTTGGGAGGCTGAGGCAGGCGAATGGCTTGAACCCGGGAGGTGGAGGTTGCAGTGAACCGAGATCACGCCATTGCCTGGGCAACAAGAGCAAAACTCCGTCTCAAAAAAAAGACTTAACCTAGAGCTCATATTCTCAGTCTATTGTTTGCTTACTTCTTTACTCTAGTGGCTTAAATCTGCCTTAAAGACTCAAATATTATACCGTGTAACAACATATGGAACAGTGGAAAGTGGACTGAAAAGGAATGCCAGTGGTTCTTCATTCTGCAGCAATACCACTTAATGAATGAGCCAACAATCGTGCCTTTCAGACCTTATTAGACTCTCAGGGAACCTTCTAGGACATCTTGTCCTACCCCTTTATTTTATACCTGAGGCCCAGAGGGGAAGTTAACGAGGACTAATGAAGGGTAGACCTCAGGTTACCCAGTGGCCTATTCATTAAGTATTCTTTCCACTACACCACAGAACCCCTCAACATAAAGAAGTCACAGATTCACAGATTTGCAATAGAGCAGCCAATGACTTTATCAAGACTTGTGGTTCAAATAATAACAGCCACTATTCATTAAGCACTTTATGTGTGTTATCTCATTTATTGGGTCACAACTTGAAATAAGCAGTCTGATTCCATTTTTTGATGTTTGACTGCTGGCCGCTTTTAAGCTTCAGCCCCCTCTTCCCACTGTTCCCCACATTTGGGCAAGCTTTTTTTTTTTTGAGATGGAGTCTTGCTCTGTTGCCCAGGCTGGAGTGCAGTGGCGCGATCTCGGCTCACCGCAACCTCCGCCTCCCGGGTTCACGCCATTCTCCTGCCTCAGCCTCCCGAGTAGCTGGGACTACAGGCGCCCGCCTCCGCGCCCGGCCAATTTTTTGTATTTTTAGTAGAAACGGGGTTTCACCATGTTAGCCAAGATGGTCTCGATCTCCCGACCTCGTGATCCGCCCGCCTCGGCCTCCCAAAGTGCTGGGATTACAGGCGTGAGCCACGGCGCCCGGCCTGGGCAAACTTTTAAGAAAGCTTGGGCACTACCTCCTTTAGTGCTGGCAGGATTCAAACCACATAAGCCCCTGACCATGAGTGAGAACCCATACCCTGGTCCTACCTCCTAGCCACAATAAAACCCCCTGTCCAATCTCCTTTTCTGGCTCTCTCAAGCCAGTTTTAAGCCGGATTGGGATGCCTGCCCTGCTTTCCCTTGGAGAGCCCCAATTATGCAATTAACAAACCTTTTCATACACTTTTTGTTTGTGTTTGGCATCATCAGTCTTGACACTGGACCAAATTTTGGGTAGATGGTCACAACAGAACTGAGAGGTATGTGCCGTTATAATCAGCATTTTGCAGATGGGGAAACTGAAGAATAGAAAGGTCAACATAATATACTGAGGCTTCTAAAAGGCTACAAAATTATAGAAACCACTTCTGAAAATAAATATACTGCTAATATTTCAATTCGGACCTAAGAAAATGTAATAGTTTGTGTGCGCTATTGAAATGTAAGCAAAGAATCTATAATAAATCTTTGACTCTTACTTAAAGTTCTTGCCCAAGGTCACACAGTTACTGATGGGGCTGGGATTGAAACCCAGGCACTAAGACTCTGGAATCTATACTCTAAGCATCTCAAACTGATATTCATCCAATTGCAAAGCCAATTGCTCTTTCCACTGCAGCAGGAAAGTAAACCTGGATTGCATAAAGCTATAGAAAGGCTGTGTCTAGAATAATAATAATAATAATAATAGTACATGCTAGGCATTGCTAAGTCTTTTATTTAATCTTTTCTACAACTCTGTAAAGTCAATACCATTATTGTCTCCATTTTACAGATAAGGAAATTGGAGGCTCAGAGAGCTTAGGAAATAATATCCAAGGTCACAGAGGTTCTTGCGAAGCCTCTGCTTACTACCTGTGTGACCTTGGATATTATTTGTCTTGAGAAACTACATGGGTTGACTTATTAGAGGTCATAGTCTAATGTTCATTTGGAATGTGGAGTTTTGGATTCTTCCAGGATTGTAATAATAAAGGTAATGTTTTTCCCGTATTGAGTGATAAGCCCCTTATATACATTCTCCTATTTAAACTTAGAGCGATGCTACAAAGTAAGTGCTGCTATTATTCCCATTTTGCAGAAGAGGTACTTGAGTCTAAGAGAGGTTCACAAAACATATTCAATGAAAGCAAGCTAAGCTATGGACTTGGGTAGAAGCTGAAATTTAAAATCCAACTGGTTACACTGGTCAAGCTCTGAAAGACTTACCGGCTTCACAATTTGAGCCCTAATTCTTTCCTCTCTCCACTGAAAGTACACAATATCTAGCAAGAACCTCACTATATCTTTGGGATTTTGACACACAACCAGCTGCCCTGCCACAGCCCTCCCCACATCAGCACTTCGTGAGCTGTTGCAGCATATTCCTCCTCAGCACCTCCTGTCAGATTCCTCATTCTTGCTGATTTCAGAGCCTGCACTGTCACTGGAATTGCCCTTGCTGCTGTAGCTACTCAGGCATCACATGCTGCAAGTCCTTGTTATCTCTAGGACAGCTCTTTTTGGTATGTTAAGGACTAATTCAGTAGAAAAGGAAGAAGAAGGAAAGGAGAACCTTCTGCTGTCCATACATTTCTTCCCATGAAAATCCTGGAGCTTGTAGCTCTGGAAATGGAAATCCGTGTACCCAGAAAGGAGAGTGCTGAATGAACCTACAGAAAATGGAGAAGAATGCAGTTACTGGAGGAGGCCCAAGAGTGGTCCTCCAGGACCATAAACTCCTGCAAACAAATTCAGCCCTACAACAAAAACTGAAAAGTGGATGGAATTTCTTCTGATTTCTTTACTCCAAATTAGAATGTGATTCTCGCCACCTTATCATGCAGGAAGTCTATGTTCACACAAGATGGAGATAATAGGGCTCATGTTGATTCTAACAGGAATGGAGAAGCATCACCTGCAGGCTTATTTTTAAACTTCCGTTTTTCCTAACTTTGGCAAATCATAGATTTTAGGGGGCAACAGGGAGCCTAAAAGCAGTGAAGTTACTTTTGTAGGAGTAGCAAGAGCACTTGAGTTGATGGAAGGAGGTCTGGCTAAGCTTGTTAGTTGTTCCAACTCAGTCACTGAATAGCCGTGTAACCTCAGACAAATGCGTTCCTTTCTTCTCTCAAGCCCTCCAAGTCCTACCTCACTTGAACTTCAATAATCTATGCCTTTTTCTCTTTTGTACAGCTCTAGCTCTATTTGGTTTTATTCAAGAAAATGACAAAGTGGCATCAACAGTGTCTCATCATGTATGCCAGGCACTGTGTAAGTTCCTCAAATGGAACTGCATACAAAGAGTTTGGGAGGCACAGACAGGGATAGTCAGGGTAAGAATCTGAAAGGAGGTGCCACTGAAGCTGTGCCTCGAAGGATGAGAGGCAGAAAACAAGACCAGGCAGCCAGAGGAGCATACACTCTTCACTGCCTCTGAAATTGTGGAAGGACCTAGAAGAACCTGGTTTGTTTCAGGGAACCTGGGAATCATGGGAAATTTGGTATTGCTGTAGAGGAAGAGTGTGTTGATATGAAACAAGACCAAGGAGCTAAGAAGTCAGGAACAGATCACGGAGGGCCTTGGATGGCTTGCCAAGGAGCTTGTATTTTGTCCTGTGGATAGCACAGGTTGCCAACAGAGTTGGTTTTTAGCAGCACCATCACATAATCATGTTGTTTTCATAGGAAAACTGCTCCGGTTTCAATATGAAAGATGACCTGGAGCGAGGTGACCCTGGAGCCCTGGAGGCCAGTGGGATGCTAGTGCCTGCGTTACATTCCAGCCAAAGACAAGGACCTTCTAGTTGAAAGACTTTAAGTTGGTTTCCAATGATCTCTGCCTGCTGACATTCAGGCCCCTTGTTTATTCCCCTCCCCTTGAGTGTGGCCTGGACCTAATGTCCCACTCCTATAAACAGAATACAGTAAAGGTGATGGATGACTCTTCTGAGATTAGGTTACAGAAAGGCTATGACTTCCAAAATCAGCTGCCATGTCATGAGCGGCCCTATGGAGAGGTTCACATGGCAAATGGCTTATGTCCCTGGCCAAAACCTAGCTAGAATCAGAGGCCTGCCCACCAGCCACTTAAGTGAACTGGGAAGTAGATCTTCTGGGGCAGGCCAACAGCCACATCAGTTACCTTGGAAATGGATCCTACCCCAGCGGAACCTTGAGATAACTGTAGTCCTGGCTAACTCCTTTACTGCATCCTTGTAAGAGATCCTGAACCAGGTGGGCCACACCAAAATTCCTGAGCCACAGAAACTGGAATTAACAAGCAGGGTATCTGTTGTTTTATACTGCCAACATTTGAGATAATTTCTTACACAGCAATAGATAAGTAATACAAGCCCCAATAAGGCAGTGGCAATGAAAAGCAGATGAATTCTGAAAATGTGAACAAGCTGGGTTGGAGTGTGAGAAGGAAACAGATATCTAGGCAGACATCGACACTATTTAATTAAGATGGAAAATAAAGTAGGAGGTGTTGCTTTGGGGAGGAATATGATATACTAGTTTGCTGGCCAAAGTTTGAGGGCCTGTGGGACACCCCTGTAAATATACTTAGGAGGCAGCAGGATTCAAAGGGCAGAGGTTTAGGAGAATCATATGGACTGGACATTTGGGAGTATTAATGTAGAGGTGGCTTAGGAAGTGCAACACTGAAGCCCTGGAGATCCTCAACATTTCATCAAACCAGTGTTATTGTGTGTATGTGTTTTTGTGTGTACTATCTATGTATATCTTCTCCTAAGCAACTACTTCGCATCCTAAAAAAAAAATGTCCTTATCTTTGCAGCCATTTTTGGGTTTTCATTTTACCTCACTAAAGACTCCAAATATGAGTGACTCTCTTCACCTTTCAGATTAACCTGAGCCCTCTCCAAATTGGACAAGTTCCCTTTTGAAGTGTGCTGCGTAAATCTGCTGTTGATTTCTGCTGCTTGTAATTATTGGCAACATCTCTAGAGTTCATATGTTGTTTACATACTCAGCCTAATTTATTTTTCCCAAAGAAATTATATAATGTGACATAGCAGGAGAGCTTGTTAGAAGAAACACAGTACATGAAGAGTCGAGAAGATGTCAAGTTGACCCAGAGATCTTTATCAGGGGCTGATGGTGGTGAGTGTGTTTCTAGCTAACCTGCAGAATGTAAACAGAGCCTGCAGACAGACTGAAAGACAGCTCTATCAGCTGTGCTGGAAGTGTTGACAACACTATCCTACCCAGGGTGTGAGCACAGAAGTTTGTTACCATTCCAATTTTGCTGAGCTGCTTGGGGCTTTTGACATTACAGATATCCTGTTCCTGCACAGAGTCTCATAGAAGAATCTTAAAGTTAGAAAGCACCTTAGAGGTCTTCTCAGAAAAGAATGCACAGACTAATTCTGAATGTTTGAAACTATCTACTTGCAAATAATGTTATTTCAATTGTGCAATTAATAAAGCAACAAATAGAATCATTTTCAATTGAGCAATGCTAGTAGATGGAATATGTTTTTATTAACCTATAAAACCACATTAAATTTGATGGGGCAATGGTTCATTTGAACAAAAGTGATGTAGATATTAATGTGATTATACATGGAAACATATAGTACCAAACTAAAATCACATATCAAAATCTATTCTTTTCACTTTAAAAGTTTAAGAACTGGCCAGGCATGGTGGCTCATGCCTGTAATCCCAGCACTTTGGGAGGCCGAGGCGGGCAGATCACGAGGCCAGGGGTTCAAGAACAGCCTGGCCAACATGGTGAAACCTTGTCTCTACTAAAAATACAAAAATTAGCTGGGTGTGGTGGCGGGCACCTGTAATCCCAGCTACTCGGGAGGCTGAGGCAGAACTGCTTGAACCTGGGAGGCAGAGGTTGCAGTGAGCCGAGATTGCGCCACTGCCCTCCAGCCTGGGCGACAGAGCGAGACTCCGTCTCAAAAAAAAAAAAAAAAAAAAAAAGTTTAAGAACTTAAACTCCTTTTCTTGTGCTCTCTATCTCTGTTCATGCTACCTGTCTCTCTAGTCACCCCCAACCAGGATGAAGAAGAGACTCACCCTGCTTACCTACCTCTTGATCTTACCACTTCCCATGCTCATTGCTACTGGACTCAGTCAGAGATTGCTTTCTTGCCTTAACCAAAATCAAACAGCCTCTTCGCTATTCTCTCTGCCTCTAGCCTCTTCCTTGTCCAATTTGTTCTTCACACCGTAGTCAGTTGATCTTTATAAAGCACTGACCAAAATCATTTCACGGTTTCCACTGAGTACAGAATCAAGTCACAACCCCTTAGCATGACATTCAAGGCCCACGAATATGACATTTTCTACCTCTCCAGCCTCATTTCCCATGACATCACTCCATCTGCTCCCTCCAAAGCCATGCTCTTTAACCACATAAAGTTCCCTGACTCCAAGATAGATGACTGTGTTTTTTGCATGCTGTTCTATCAGCCCAGAATGCCCACCACCCCTTCTTTTCCTATGAAATTTCTATGTATACTGTAAGGCTCAGCTTAAATATTCTCTTCTCCAGGAATCCCCTTCTTTGACTCTCTCATGAACCCTGGCTCTACCATGGAATGGTTCCCATTTCATTTTGTCTCAAGAATGAGACCTGTTGACCTTCTCTCTCCAAACCTACATGTGAGCCATATGACTTCCTTTTGTTCCCAGATCGTTGCACACTTCCCGACACATAGGTTGCCTCAAAAGTGTTTATAGAGTAAATAAATCATGAGCATTAGCAAAGCTTTTTAACATATTTCAAAAGTCCTTGAAGGTTTCATGTTTAGATAAAAATTGAAGTTCATTAAATGTTTTGAATACAGTTTAATAAGTATTATACATTTTTTATTTTTGCTCATAGGGGATTGTCAAGATCCACATATAATAGCATATTTATCATTAGTTAATAAAATGTAAGAGTAAAATAAACATGGTAATTTAAACTTCAGTTATGTTTGACTGACATTTTCATAGAGAATACATACTTTAAAAAGAAACAGGCTCTTAATTACTTCTTTAAATAGGACCCTTTTGTCAATGAAAATTTTATTTAATACAAAAGTTCTCACTTTTAAAATTTTTGAGGAGAGTTGCTACCACAAGAACCCAATTTGAAATTCTAGACTTTTAGGAACAAATTCTAGACTTTTAGTAACTAAAAAGATTACTTTGTTTTTCTTTTGGGAAAGTTTTGTCCTTTTCTATATACCCTCAAACTGAGAAGGTATTTCTGGTGGAGACGGAAAGAACACATTCAGCCTTATTAAAGGCAAGCTGAGGGTAGTTGTAAAAATCATTGAACAGGGAGGGAGAATACCCAAGCTCTAGTTCATTGACTCTGGCATTAACAAGCTATGTGACCTTTATATGCCTGTGTCTCTCTGGGCCTCAGTTTCCCTGTATGTAAAATGAGAGTGCTGGATTAGATTATTTCTGAGGACTTTTCCTGTTCTAACAGACTAGGTTAGCAGAATGCGTTTGGATTTGAGGTAGCAGCTGGTTAGTACAATAGCCCCTAGCACTGGACAGCTTTCTCTCAAACACCTCTCCTAGTATCAGCCACCAGAGCCCCAGGTGTTTTTTTAAATTCAAATAGCCACTTTATTGATATATAACTTAATACCATAAAATTCATCCATGTAAAATTTAAAATTCAATGGGTTTTAGAATATTCAAAGTGGTGCAACCATCGTCCCAATCAATTTTAGAACATTTTCACCATGCAAAAAAGAAACCCTGTACACATTAGCAGTAACTCTCTATTTCCTCCCAACCCCTCCAGCCATAGACAAACGCTAATCGAATTGCTGTTTCTATAGATGTGCCTTTTCTGGATATTTATACAAGTGGAATCATACAATATATAATCTTTTACAGTTGGCTTCTTTCACTTGTTAATGTTTTCAAGGTTCATCAATGTTCATCATTTATTTTTCAAAAAAACAACTTGATTGGCCATGGCCATGATGGCTCACACCTGTAAACTCAGCACTTTGGGAGAGCGAGGTGGGCAGATCACTTGAGGCCAGGAATTCGAGACCAGCCTGGCCAACATGGCGAAAACCCGTATCTACTAAAAATACAAAAATCAGCTGAGTGTGGTGGTGCATGCCTATAGTCCCAGCTACCGGGCAGGCTGAGACAGGAGAATTGTTCGAACCCGGGAGGTGGAGGTTACAGTGATCCGAGATCGTGCCACTGCACTCCGCCCTGGGTGACAGAAGGAGATCCTGTCTCAGAAAAATAAAGAATAAACTTTACTTTTCAGAACAGTTTTGGATTACAGAAAAATTGGGAAGATTGTACAGAGAGTTCCCATACAATGCCATATCCCATTTCCCTTATAATTAACGTCTTATGTTAGTGTGGTACATTTGTTATAATTAATGAACCAATACTGATATGTTATTACTATATAAACGCCATACTTTATTCAGATTTCCTCAGGTTTTCCCTAAAGTCCTTTTTCTTTTCCAGAATCCTAGCAGAATACCATAATAATTTACATTACAATAGTAGTCATGTCTCCTTAGGCTACTCGTGGCTGTTTCTTAGCCTTTTGTTGTTTTTTGATGACCTTGACAGTTTTGAGGATTGCTGGTCAGGTGTTTTGTAGAATGTCCCTCAATTAGAATTTGTCTGACACTTTTCTTATGATTCAACTGGGATTATTGTTTTGGGGAGGAAGACTGCAGAGGTAAAGTGCCATTCTCATCACATCATATCAAGGCTACATGCTATCAACATGATTTATGACTGTTGATGTTGACCTTGATAATCTGGATTTGATAGGGTTTGTCAGGTTTCTCCACTGCAGTTATCCTTTTTGCCTGTTTTCCATACAGTTTTGGAAGGTACTCACTATGAGCAGCCCACACTTAAGGCACAGGGAGTTGTGCTCCACTACCCTGAGTCCAGAGTATCTACATAAATTATTTTGACTTCTGCACAGATTTGTCTCTTCCTTTCCTCTTATTTATTCATTTACTTATTTATTTATATCAGCGTGGATACATGCGTTTTTTAATACTTTACGTTATAATCCGATACTGCTTTATTCATTTTGTTGCTCAAATTGTTCCAATTTGGTCACTGGGAGCTATTTTAGTTGGCTACTGTGTTCCTTTGACACAGAGCATCATTGTAGTTTATCTGTCTTCTCTCTCCCTCTCCCTATTTCTCTCTCTCTCTCTGTCTTTCTCTTTTTCCTTCCCTTACTTTCCATCACTGCAAGACGCAACAGGCTTATTTTGTATACTTCTGGCCCCAGTCCTAGAATCAGTCATTTTCCCAAAGATCCCTGGTTCCTTTTATTGAAGAATGATATTAGAAACTAAGATCTGGGCACTAGGTGTACTCATTGTAACTGGGATGTCTCTGCTTCCAGGTCCTCTCAGCTGACAGAACAAAGAAATATGTGTGTGGATCCTAGCCCCTGTATATACTAGTACTCGATTTCTTTTCATTGCAGAATACTATTCATTGTATGGATATATCGAATTTTATTTACCTATTAATCATGTAATCGACATTTAGGTTGTTTCTACTTTTGGGCTATTATCAATAGTGCTGTTACTAACATTAGTTTACAGATTTTTGCGCGAAAATATGTTTTCATTTTTCTTGGTTATTCCTTAGAGTGAAATTGCTGGGTCATATGGTAAATCAATGCTGAACCTTTTAAGATACTGCTGGACTTGTTTCAAAGAGTTTTGCACTCTCACTAGCACTGAATAAAGATTCCAATTTTCCCACATCTTTGGCAACACTTGTTATTGTCTACTTTTAAATTGTTATTATAATAACCATGTTATTTGTGAGTGGTATCTCATTGTGGTTTTGATATGCATTTCCCTGATGACTAATGATGTTTAGCATCTTTTCTTGGGCTTATTGTCCATTTGTACATTTTCCTTGGGAAAAAGTGTCTACTCAAGTCCTCTGCCCATTTTTAATTAGGTTGTGTTTGTATTATTTAGTTTCAAGAGTTTTTATATAGTCTAGACATAAACCCCTGATCAGATATATGATTTGCGTATATTTTTTTCAATTCTGCAGGTTGTCTTTTCACTTTCTCAATGGTGTTCTTTGAAGCAAAACATTTTTAATTTTTATGAAGTTCAGTGGATTTATTTTTGTGTGTCTGTTTATGCTTTTGGTGTCATATGGCTTTCTTTTCATTATTAATGGTGAAGACTGATTGTGCCTTCTTCTGTGCCAAGAACTAGCCTCAGCAATGAGAAGCATCACTCATAGTGGGAAGTACACAATCTGACCAGAGAATACTCCCTCTTTTCTGAAAGGTCAACAGAGGCTATTGAGAAAGTGATCATAATAGCTTACATAAGCCAAATGTGGTGGCATGTGCCTGTGGTCCCAGCTACTCAGGAGGCTGAGGCAGGAGGATTGCTTGAGCCCAGGAGTTTGAAGCTGCAGTGTACTATGACGGAACCTGTGAATAGTCACTGCACTCTAGGCTGGCAACACAGTGAGATCCTGTCCCTAAAAAAAGTTTTTTTTTAAAAAAATTTACAAAGATAATAATAACTAACACATACTGCACAATGTGTGCCAGGCACTGTGCTTAGCTCTCAAAGCACCATTTTTTATTGAATCCTTGACAACAAACTGGACACGAATGTCCCCACTTGACATTTCAACAAATTGAGGCTCAGAGTAAGTGATGTCCTCAAGAGCCCACAGCTGGTAAGAGATGGAGACAAAACATTATAAATTCAATCTTGATTTTCACTGATCCTATTGGCTTCAAGTCCCCAGGGCACCCATTCCTAAACATGCAATAAACACTCATGAATATTCTGAGAGCCTCCTACAAAATAGGCATTGTGCTGAGTATTGGTGAAGAGTAGACACGGTCTTTGCCTTCATGGAGCTTACAGACTAGAAAGCAGACAAGAGGCAGAATCATACAAATTAATTAAAATGATCACTGGAATCAGTGCTTGGAAAGGCACCCAGAGCTATAACAGCTGATAACAAGGAGATCCGTCCTATTCTGAAGAAGGGCACCATGAAAACCTTTCTAAAAGAAGTGGTGCTAGGGCCAGGCATCGTGCCTCATGCCTGTAATCCCAGAACTTTGGAAGGCTGAGATTGGAGGATTGCTTGAGGCCAAGAGTTGGAGACCAGCCTGGGCCACATAGTAAGACCCTGTCTCTCCAAAAATAAGAAAAGAAAAAGTGGCTGAGTATGGTGGCTCACACCTGTAATTTCAGCACTTTGGGAAGCTGAGGCAGGAGGATTGCTTGAGCCCAGGAGTTCAAGACCACTCTGGACAACATAGTGAGGCCCCATCTGTACGAAAAAAAAAAAAAAGTGATGCTTGAACTGGGATGTTCAGAAGGACACTGGACTATTTGAGAAGCAAGCTTGGAAAAGAACATTCTAGGCAGAGGAAATAGCAAGTTCAAAAGCCCTGAGGCAAGAAAGAAACCGTGTCTTTTTGTCAATAGATGTAATTGTTAGGAAATCTGTGCTTGATGTGTGGATTTGGGGGAAATCCTACAGATGCAAAAAATGAAATATGTACTGTGCATAATAATTTTTAAGACAATTACTAGACTTTAAAATGTGTTGAGATATGAAACTAACACAAACAATAATCTATTTATTCAACAAACATTTCTCAAAAGGAATCCTGGCTGAGGTTGAGCAAAGGAAGACTAAGAGGTCCAAGGAGTTGAACCCAGAGAGGTAGGTAAGAGCTGGATCAGGCAATGCTTTTGAGAGTTGGGATATTTTTAAAAGAGCAATCAATAGGAAGCCACCAGAAAGTTCTTTAAAAAGTAACAGTGAAAGGATTTATGTTGGGCAAGTGGAGTGAATGTTTTAGGGAAAATGGGTTGAAGCGGGCAGAGTAGAAGCAGTGAGAACAGGTAGAAGAAGGCCATGGCAGAGGTCCAACAAGAAATGACAGTGGTGGTGTGGATGAGGATGGTGACGATGGAAAGGAGAGACACAGCATGTTGTATGTATTCCACTCAGCTGGTTGGTGCTCACCTAACCTCTCCTCTGCCTGACCTGGGAACACACCCCTGGGCTTGCTCTCTGCCCCCTTCTCAAGAGGGCAGTGAGGGTTGATTGGGCCCCTGCATTTAAGCGCCTTCTGGTTCCTCAGCGGCCCCAGCTCCCCGCAGCCCAGGCTGTTCAGCTTGGCTCCCAAGGAGGTCTTTTTCTCCAGTGAGTGGGTCTGAAGAATGACGGAGCCGCTCACTAATCTGATCCTGCTCCTGCTTACTGAGGAGGGGAATTGGCAGGGGGCTGCTCTGGTGTGCTTGTCCTGCTTGTGTTAACTGCAGGCCCCAACCTGGAGAAAAGCTAGAGGATTACTGCTCCTGGGGCTCCCTGCCCCCTCCTCACCCCAAAACAGCTGAAGGAAAGGCTTGAACTTTTCTCTTTCACAAGGAGACACAATTTTGTGTTTGTGATAGGGAGAGAATATATTTTAAACCTGCCTTTTCTAGTGATAACAGGAATGCAATCCTATTAGAGAAAATTGGAAAGTACAAGAAGGATGACTAACCAGTATTCATAACACTACCCTGCATTTTTGCATGTTTCTCCAGTCAAATATACTTATTTTTAAATAGTCAAGGTCATATACACTGAATATAGTTCTGTGTATCTCGCTGTTTACGCTTTGTGCTTTAAGCTTTTCCCTGTGTCATTAGAAATTTCTCTGTAAACGATTTTCATGTCTGCAAAGCAGACTTTTAAAAACATTTTACTTAACCTTTCTCCATTTGTTGGACCTTTGGTCTGTTTGGAACTTTTTTGCATAAGAAGGGCTGTGATGAATATCTTTGTTATAAATCTTTGGCTGCATTTTGGATGCGCTTCTTCAGCCCCCACCCTCACCCACTCCTAGATTTCTAGAAGGGGGATTAATGAAGGAAATTGTATAGTCAGAAGACAGGAAAGCAAAACTCTACCTAGGGTAATTCCCATCAAAAAGTAGCTCTGCACCTATCATAGAAGCTAAAAAATGGACTAGTCATTTTCCCTCGGTAAGGACTTGATGCTTCCCACATCATTTCATTCACCAAGAGGTGGCTAGTAGGTGTCTCTGTGTCAGGAATTGCCTTTCTCTAGAGGCCCCGCTGGATTATGGCTTTGAGGGGCAGCTGGGGCTGTGATTTCACTGGTTTATCTCTTGGTTTTGTGGCCGGCAGAGGAGAGAGTACTCTCCCAGGCCTGGGAGTGTGGTTCCACTGCGCCGCGGTAGAACCAGCTAGGCAACCTTGAGCACGGTCATTTCCCCTTTTGGGGGCCAGTTTCCTCCTATGTAAAACAAGGAAGAGGAGGGAGGAGGAATTGGAGTTTGACCAGATTTCATTATTGTTGCTGTTTAAGCAGCAGAACGCTTATTACAAATTAAACCTTATCAGAACCCCAATCTATAAAATAGATTAAGGTACAGTTGCCCTGATAGACGTGAGTGGGGAGGAGTGGGGGAGGGGCCCCAGTTTGAAAACTCTGGCCTAGAAGATGAAAGTTTCATTCTAGTTCAGTTCAGTTCTCTTCCCTATTGCTGAAGGAAAGAAAAAAAATCATTTTTCATCTGTATTTAAATCCTCCTAATGTGCTGATTGATGACATCTTTTCTCTTAAAGGCAATTTGGAAATCAGACAAAGTGAAGCACAAAGCCATGGATGTTTAGAGAGAGTGAGCGGTATGTGAGACACACTGAAAGGGTGACCCTGGCACTTCTAAGAAGGCAGCAGCACAATGGACTCTTCGAAAGAAGCAGTGTCAGAGTTTATTCCCCTGTTGGCACCGCCTCCCACAGTGGGGGCGAATTGCTTGTTTTTACCCTCCCTTTCCTGGAGTCATTTCAGACCAAATTTGAGTCCACAATTGCTAGCAATTGGAAACCCAGAGTAACCTACGGACAGGTATTTTATTGAAGGCCAAACACGGTGAAAAATATGATGGGAGGATAGATAGGACAAAAGAGTTTCCTCTCGCCCCTGGGTTTTTGGAGCACCCGGGTTGAGGGGCCAGGGGAGATGAAGCTCACTGACCAGGCAGCTTGCGGGTTTGCTCCAATCACAGCAGCAAGGATTGAAGCACCAACCAGCCGGGAGGGGCGCGAGGTCTGTGGCCCTGGGATTGGGAGAAGGGGGAGTGGTACCAAGGCTGAGGCTGAACCCGAACCCGAGCCTGGACGCGCGGCAGGACCAGGAGGAGGACTGGGTGGAGGGCAAAGCGTATGGGTCTGTAAATCAACGCCGGCCCCCTCCCACCCCATGCTGCACAGTGGGAGATGGAATGCGGGGGCTGAGGGGTGGCAGTGGAAATGTCTTAGGGGGCTGGTGCTGCCTTCCCAGGGAGACCCGACCTTTCTTGGAGAGGCGGAGTGGGTTTAGTCTCCAGGATCCGCAGTGATGTGTAAAAAGCGGGCACGACCCCCGAAGCCTCAGAAAGCCCCCTCCGCACCCCCCCCCCCACCAGGCCCTCCCCGGCCCGCAGGTGAATGACTGGCCCACACAAAGGAAGCCGGCTGGAAATGTGGAATTCGGACCAATTTACCGGAGACTCTGTCGCCTAGGGTCCCAGCGGACCTCAAGCAAAGAAATCTGTGGTCAGTAGTGGATGAGGATAAAAACAGTGCACCAGGCCAAGCTTATTGGAAAGGCTGAGTTTAGTTATTCTGGGATAGCGAGGTAACAGGATTAAAGGGATTAAGGAAATCACCTCAAACAGCTGAGGAGGGGGTAAAAAAACACTGGTTCTATTTGTTTTCTTCCTAGGCCCCAAACAGATACACTGGGGCCGTGTGGCTGGGCGCGAAACTAAAGGCCCTTCGGGGGGCACAGTGGAACGGCCAAGGGTCAGGGACTGGAGGAAAGTGGGGAGGGGGGATGGAGTAGAAAGCGGGCTCGAGTCTCTGGATGAAAAGGAGCCTTCCCTGGAAAACAAATAGGTGGACTGAGTTGACACGTTAAAAACAAAACGCCTAGGAGGAGTTTCGGAGATCTTTGAAAATCTAAGGAGTACTTTTTAATACCAAATCTTCCAGCGCTGAATGTTGACTCCGGCGGTTCAGCTACCAGGGTTGAAATGTATTTGTTTCCTGCTGGGGATCCCTGTAACCACTTATTTTTAATAGGATCATCGAGATTTCCGAAGGGTTTTCGTTTTGTAAATATTTCAGCTAGGCTCAAATGTCTTCCCGCCCCAGTGCACAAAGGTAAAAGTGCCCCGTTTATGGTCGGTTTCAGTGGCCGCGCCTTTCCAGCCCCGCCTCGCGTGGCTGCGGCAGCAGACACTTTCAGCAGACGCTCACTGTGATCAACAAGTGCGCGGCCGCGGGCTCTGCGCCTTAGCTACTGTGTGCCCGCTCTCGGGAGACGCTCCTAGAAGACAAGCCGCTTTCTACTCCGTTTCAGTTGAGAATATTGGAAGCTGGTGTATGGTGGATCACCAGTAGTTAAAAGGAAACCACTTCAGATTATGCTTGCCTCCCCCCAGGTCCCACCCCGCCCCTAGGATGGGATCTCAGTTGTAAAACCGAGTGTTGGTCCCTCCCCAACCTGCAAAAAAGTTTCAGGGCCGCAAAATTATCAGGACTCCATCATGTTGGTTATAAAATTTATTGATCTCTCATTTAGGAATTAAGAGTAAAAGCTTGAAAAACCTGAAACAAAGTAGCCCCTCCCTACTACCCAAACGAAATCTGAACACATTAGCGCGACGAAATATCAAACAGATCACGGCAGAAATCACCAACTCAACATGACTGGACAGAAGCTGTCCCGCGGCCAGGGGCGGCGAGGCGGGAGACACACGCACACCTGGCTATAAATTAACATTGGCTTTAGCTGCCGCGCCGCTTGGAGCGGTCAGCGCCCCAAAAAACCACGAGGAAAACAGACGCGACAGGACTGGGGGCGTAGGCGTTGCACTTCTCCAGCTAGCCTCACCCGATACTGTGTTTCTCCCATTCACTCCTTGGCTAACTGCAAACTAACAAGACAACATTTTCAAATGTAACAGAATAACCCTGGAACTCAGGTGGAGGAGTGGGAGCTGTTTTTTCTTTGCAAATAACACAGCGATTCCCAGCCTACAAAGGTGAAAGAAGGAGCAGCGGCGTGGGGCAAGAGAGCTCTCTAGAAGTCCCATTTTCGCTGCTCCTGACTTATTTTTGCTTTTGTACAAAACCCGACAGCTACAGCAAAACTTTCAGTCCTCCCCATCATCGGTACAAGGCAACAGTCCCAGGCAAGCAAAGCTAAACAAGGCGTCCCAACTTGGGGGTGCGGGGCGGGGGTGGGAGTGGGGGTGGGGAACAAGGGTGGACGAGCGCAGGCTGGTGCTCAGATGTGGGTCAGCGGCACCGTTCCGTTGACTGCAGTCCCGGCGCCCTGGTAGTGCTGGTGCACGCCGTGCAGGCGACCGCCGGGCAGCGGAGAGGCGGCGTCGGCCGCGTCCCCGCCGGGTGGCAGGTACATGCTGATCATGTCGCGCAGGTCGCCGAGGCACGCGCGCTGAGAGTGCGATGCGATGGCGGGCGGCGGCGAGCTGGGCTCGGACTTCACTACCGAGCCCATGGGGCCCAGGCTCATGGCGGCTGCGGCCGCAGCTGCGGCCGCGGCGGTGGCGGGCTGCTGCCCGTAGGCGGCGGCCGCGGCGGCTGTGGCTGAGGGCGCCATGCCCCCGTAGCCCGAGGCGGCGGCGGCCGCGGCAGCGACGTTCATGTAGCTCTGAGCGCCGGGCGGCATCATGGGGCTGTACTGCAGGCCGGCCATGTCGTAGCGGTGCATCGGCGGCAGCGCGGGCGGCGGCGGCGGGCTGCTCATGCTCGGGGGCTGCGCGTAGCCCAGCTGCTCCTGCACCAGCGAGTACGCGCCGTTGGCCCAGCCGTTCACGTGCGTGTACGTGTCCAGGCGCTGGCCCACGCCCACCGGACTGCTGGCGGCAGCGGCTGCGGCCGCAGCAGCGGCAGCGGCGGCGGCGGCACCGGGGGGCAGCAGGCCGCTGGGCAGGGAGTACTTATCTTTCTTGAGCAGCGTCTTGGTCTTGCGGCGCGGTCGGTACTTGTAGTCCGGATACTCCTTCATGTGCACTGCGCGAAGTCGCTTGGCCTCGTCGATGAATGGTCGCTTCTCGGCGTCGGTCAGCAGTTTCCAGTCGGCGCCCAAGCGCTTGCTGATCTCAGAATTGTGCATCTTGGGGTTCTCCAGGGCCATTTTGCGCCGCTGCCCGCGGGACCATACCATGAAGGCGTTCATGGGCCGTTTCACACGGTCCTGGTCTGTGCCCCCGCCACCGCCGCTCGCACCACCGCTGCTGCCGCCGCCCGCGTTCGCGCCGCCGGCTGCGTTCGCACTACTCTTGCCTGCGCCTCCCGGGGCTGCGGGGCCGCCGGTGCCCGCCGCTTGTGTGGGTGTCCCTACGGGGTTCTTGAGTTCAGTCTCCAGAAGGCTGTACATTGCCGGGGCGGGAAGAAGGTGCGCCAGCGTGGCGGGAGGAGAAGATGCTCCCGGGGCTGGAGCGGCCACGGTGAAAAGGCCCTGGGACTCCGTCGGAGCGGAGCTTGGGGGCCTGTGGGCCAGCGAGTCCGGCGGGAAGGGTAGGCTTATCAAAATGCTCCGCTCCAAGTCAGCAGTAACCCGCGGGCTTCTCGCACCTGATGCGTTGTCTCGAACAGGTCGCATTCACAGTCTGGCTGGGCTCTAGCCGGGCCCCTTATATACCTGCTCGGATCCCCCGGGGTTGGGGCTTGGTCCGCCCCTCGCAACCCGGAGAACCCGTGATTGACAGGTTCGTAGTGATGCGCCCTGGCCAATCATTACCGAGCCCCCGTTCGGCCTGGCTGGAAAAAAAAAGTTCGGGGAGCCCTTTCGTTCACCCCACGCCCCTCTTTGGCCTAGTGACGTGGTAAGAGTTACTTAGGAGGCGGGAGTCCACGAGGCCCACTCAGAGGCCAACAATTAGGGTTTCAAAAAGTTTGAAAGAACGAAACCTGAGGAGGTGACGGGGGGAGGGGGGAGGGGACACGCGAGCAGATTGGGGGGAGGGGGCAGAGGGGCGCCTTCGGAATTTAGAAAACAACTTTGCAACCCTGTCAAGGCCGACCGGCGCCCCATCCCCCGGCCAGCCCGCAAAGCTTCCCGTTGTCTGCACGGAGGTTTTCTGGCCGCTTCTGCTGCCAGCGCTAGGAACACAGGGCACCACCAGCTACCCCGGCCGGCTTAGGGACTCCAGGCTCATTGGAAGTGCTCCTGGCTGCGTCTCCAAGAAGCTCTCCCTGGAATTGGCCGCTGGTTGTCCAGATCTTTCTCTAGGAGGGCCAGTGCGTCCAGGACGCAGCGTGGGTCAGGGGCCCGGGCTTGGGAGACAGGCTTCAGGACTGCGGGGTGCATTCGGCTGTGAGGCTCTTGGGGGTTTGCGGGAGGGCGGGCAAGCAGTCAGTCGCCCGTCTCCTGAGCCTGGCGGAGGCGCTCGCACAAGGTGGTGTGGAGAGTATGTGTGGGACGTAGGGGGTGAACTGGCCTCCGCTCTCTCGATCCTGGCCCCCGCTTAGCGGCCCCTTTTTGTCTCTGCTCTCTGGCCATTTCGGTTTTTCCAGTCCGATGCCCCTGAGGGGGAGGGTCGGGCCCCTTGGAAAATCCGTTTTCATGGCAACACGGAGCCTCTCAGAGTGAAAGAAAAGTTTCTTGGAGGGGGGAACGTTGGCCGGAGCGGAGCCGAGGCCGTCCTCCGGGCGAACCGCCGGGCCCCCTCCACTGCCCCCGCACCTGCCGGGACCGCTGAGCGCTACTCTGGGCGCGCAGCCGCGCCGCCTCCCCCGGGAGCAGGCTCTGCTAACGGATTCCGTCCATCTCTTTTATTGTTTTAGAGACTTCCTGAGATTCGGAGAGGGACATTCACTTGCTTGTTGGGTTATCTGCCAAAGACTAGCGGCGCGGGAACTCTGGCTGCGGGGAGAGGAAACCCCGATAATCGCCACTGCCAGCTGAAGCGAGTGGCACAGCGTTTGAAACTCTCGGAGCAGCCCGAGGTAGCGAGTGGGAATGAGAAGCCATCCCGGCAGATTTGGCAGAAACTAAAATAAGGTGTCCATACGGTGTGGGGTCTCGCTCCCCCATCATCTCTAGCCCCGTGGAAAGGTGGGGAACTAAACGGAAAGTATAATCTTAAGTGGGTGGGGGGGGGGGAATCCCAGGTTTCTAGCTTCTTAGCGTTAATGCAAGACCAGGCGATCCCGGGACTTCTGCACGCTGGGCTCTTCCCCCTTTCTCTCCACGAATTAAAAAGTACGCCTCTTCGGCTTGTTAGTGGGGTCGGGGGGAGTGGAGGCTCAGAGCAGGCCAGCCCCCTCTCGGCCGGGCGGACCGCTGGCGAAAGAATCCCGGATCCCAGCCGGCATCATCTCCCGGAAGTTTGGGGTCTGGAAACTTGCCCCTTAAGTTTGTGTTCCACTTGATCTGAGTATTCTGCAGCCAAGGGCTGCAGTCAACTGGATGGGTATATGGATTTAGGGTTTTAAATTTAAGTAAACTCTCTGGAAGGTTTCTGTGTGTGGATATAGTGTGTGTGTGCGCGCGCGCGCGCCCGCGCGCTTAGCGAACGTGGGCTGAAAAGTACGTCTCAGAAAACATAATGATTAGCCAATCCCTACCTGCACCTGTTTTCTTGGCGAAGTGGCCAACAAGGTAAAACTTTCTTAGGCAAATCCATCCTCTCCTACAGAAGCCAATGTGCAATATCTCTGCCCTCCTGCCGTCTTTCCCGCATGCCCTCTCTGGGCTTTTCTGGGCCCCGGAGGCTGTTGCTAAGTGAGGCGCGTTTTAGGAAACTACCCAACCGACGCGCGGCCTGGCGTCCAGTAGCTTGACAGATGTCAGGTTTCTTTCCAAGTTTTAGGACCCAAGTAAACGTTGCAGTGACAGCGCCTGGGCTGCATATTTCCCAAGGCAGGGGATACGGTGCTGGGCCGACACCCTCCCCGCAGCAGATTACCAGGGGAAACTAGTCACTGCTCCCAGCTGTCTGACATTTGATCACACTTAGCCCGAGGCTTAGGTAAGCTCATTTCTGCCCTACATCCTCCTGCCAGATTTACAGCAGTCTTTTGCCAGGACCAGGCACACTCTCCCAATTCTTCCAGCTTCTCGCTGAGGCCAGCTCCCTCTCGGGGGGTAGATAAATAAAATCTCCGTATCTGGTGGTTCTGGGGTGATCTGCACATTCTCAAGTAAGAGCCACGCCAGATTTCCTTGGAAACTCTTGCGAGGACACTTTCTAAATACAAACTATCATTTCAATAGACAAGCAAGGTTACCATTGCGGGCGTGGGGAGATGGGGGAAGGCTGGAAATAAATCAGTTCTCAGCCCACCTGCAGCGCAGGCTTAGACACCAGCCCAGCGGCGCAACCTTCGCTGAGGGTCGAGAGAGGTGTCGCGACAGGTACCACAGCGCAGGAGGCCTCGGTTCCGGCTGGGGCTGCGGGAAGGCAAGGCAGCTGGCGGAGCCCCAACTCCAGTGTCTCCGACGCGCACCCTGCACCCAGCAAGGAAAGCAGAGGAACGCAGCGGGAACCAGGACCGATCCTTCAACCTCTTCAGGAGAAGAGAGCGCGCTCAGCAGCTCTCTCGCCCTCTCCAGCCTCCAAGTGCCCTTGGGCGGTTCACAGAGCTCCGGATCTGGCGCTGGGAACCCGACCAAGACCCCCTCCCCATTCCCCCGCCCTCCCTAGAGAGCTCCCGCTCCCTCCGACTGGAGCCAGCCCTGGGGCTCCCAGAACCCAGGGCGCGACAATAGCGCCGTTTGTTGGCTTCGGTTGGAAACTTCACCCAGCGTAGCCTCTTGTCGCTTCGCCCTCCGGGGCTTGGAGGTCGCCCCAACCTTTGAAAGAGACCAAGCGGATTTGCGGCGGAGCAGATGTGATGCCTATCCTTAGAGGGCGGGTTATAGCAAAACTCCGGGACCAAGACTCTAGCGTGACTGACCCAGTAGGCTTTGGGTACATAGGGCACCCCTGCTCTGCCTTCTTCCTATTTCTAGGCTTGGCCGACATCAGGTGTCCCAAGTGCCTTATATCTGCAAAGAACACTCAGCAATTGTGCCTTAGAGCTGCTGGTAGAAGAAAGAGCAGGAAAGGAGCTGTCCCACGACTCGCGCGGAGGTATCTGCATTGATTCCTCTTCAGTAACTGCTCATAGGGGACATTTTTCAAGGTCCCTGGCATGATTAGGGCCCAACTTATTAGAAGAGGTGCCCTCGGCCGGGCGCGGTGGCTCACGCCTGTAATCCCAGCACTTTGGGAGGCCGAGGCGGGTGGATTACCTGAGGTCAGGAGCTCGAGACCAGACTGGCCTACATGGCGAAACCCCGTCTCTACTAAAAGTACAAAAATTAGCCTGGCTTGGTGGCGTGCGCCTGTAATCCCAGCTACTCAGAGGCTGAGGCAGGAGAATCCCTTGAACCCGGGAGACGGAGGTTGTAGTGAGCCGAGATTGCGCCACTGCACTCCAGCCTGGGCGACAAAAGCGAGAGACTCCGTCTCAAAAAAAAAAAAAAAAAAAAAAAAAAAAAAAAAAGGAAGAAGGAGAAGAAGAAGAAGAGGTGTTCTCTGTGTGCTGGGTGGTTTGGGGCGGATGTGTGTCTGTGCCTCATGGGGGACGGAGAGTCAGAGAGTGGGGTGGGGTGGGCGGTATTTGGGCTCGCCTGGGCCCGCTGAGGCCTGACAATAGGGTCAGCAAAGGTTGCCCTCCGGCTGTGGCGTAGCGTTCGCCTTTCAGGTTTCTCAAGTGTAGCCAAGCCCAGCTCGGGGTCTGGCTTTTAGGAAGTGAGAACAACTTATCCTGGGGACTCTCGGAGACGCTTTGATTTTTCAACAGACAAACAAAACCAAAACCAAACCCTCAACAGTTTGCGTTTCTTAAAGCAGTCATTTCTATTTTTTCCCTTGAGAACACCCCTTGTCTGTTTACTCTGGCTTCTAGCCAAGATTGTGTATTTAGGCCGCTGATCGAGAGCCTTGATCAAAAAATCATAGGCTTAGGTCTATTGTAGAACCATCCCTTGGAAAAGAAAAAAAAAAAAAGGTCAGAAAGGTCACCATCATTTCAACGGGGTGGTAGAGAGAGCACCTTCCAGTTCCTGGAGCATTCAGTAGGAACCCACCCCCACTCCGCCAACGCGTAGCACCGTCTCCAGCGGAAGTACTCTTTCTTACAGGTCACAGAAGCAGCTGAAGACCCTAGGCTGGTGGGTGTAGATTGTAATAACTTAGTCGATGGTCTCTAAAGAAAGGTTGCTAGGAGCCGCGAGGTGTGGGAAAACAAGGTCCTCGAGGTACCATAAAGTCTCCTGCGGGCTGTACAACTGTATTCTATCATAGTTTGGTGTTGCTCTTTTTTGGGAAGGTGCAGGGATACTTTTAAAAAAGTTTCCGCATTCAATTCACTTGGTTAGCTGAGCTGTACTTGGAAAATACACTGGGAGTCCCCTCGGCCCACACGTTGGCGCTCAGTTTCCTTCCACCCACAGAGTATTCAGGTGTTAATCACCAGCTCTCTTTTCCCTATGTGCGAAGCAACTCCAAGGAATTTGACAACCTTTGCCTTCTGCTTTTACTCGCTGACCTCACCACCCGAAAGTTGCCATTTTCCCGGAGGAAGGAAGGCTCTGCCCACGCACTGGGGTCCCATTTCCAGCGGGCTTTGCTGAGCCATCGCTGTCAGCCTCTTTGCCTCTCACCCCCCTCCTACACCCGTCTTTGCCCATCCCCACAACTCTCCTCACGCGCTCAGCTCCGCAGACTGCCAAACCCCCACCCCTGCGGAGCAACTCGGGGAACTCGGCCCCCTACGGCTAGGCCTGCCCTCCCACTGGGTCTGTTACCCTTTCCACTTCCTTTTGTGACTGCAGAGGCACAGCGCTCACCTGTACAGAGGCGAGGTGACCTGCAGGAAGCCGGGGCCAATAAAGCAATCTTAAAATCGTTATCGGTATGCAATGCTGTTTGAGCTTTTCCATGTCTCCACAATTCCATTCGGGTCCACCAGGCAAGGCAGCGCTTCTCGGGAAAGGGTGCCTGGAAAATCAGTGGACCTCCAGGCACTTCCAGTGTGACCAAGCAAAGCTATCGCCCCAACCACAGGGGGCGCAGGATGGCAGGGGGTTGGGTAGAGCATCCTGGAGAAAATTTTAAATTCGAAGGCAGCACTCAGCAGTTCCTTTTCCCCTCTTTTATTTATTTCTTTGTTTTTCTTTTTATTTATCATTTTCTTTTAAGAGAGTGGAAAGCCGTGGAATTTGGTTCGCAGAATTTCTACGTTCTCTTTTCATCTCTTCAACGCCCTCTTTTTTTTTTTTTTTTTTTTTTTTTTCATTTCACTAACCTTTGTCATCCACCTGCTATGTGCTGAGTTGTGCAGCAAGTACGGGACGGAGACCCTGCACTTTCCCATTCCGTATCAGATAGTGGCAATGGCTTGGGAAAGTCTCAAGAGGACTCCGGATTCGGAGAGAAAGAAATTTTAGCCTGATGCTACCCCATCCCCCTAGTTGATCTATGGAGAAATCGGGCCTCGCGAGAAGCGCAACGTCTTGGACAAGGACCTGGCGTGAGCGGGGTCGCTACGCCCCGACCTGCAGGGGCCACGCTCATTCCCCTGTGTGCGCGCGCTTTCGCACGGCGGCGCAGAGTCCAGCTAGCGGAGAGGCGGACGGGGAAGCGCCCGCGTGCCTGGAGCCCCGGCGGTCTAGCGTCCCGGCGTTGCCGTCTGAGTGGCCTAAAAGGGAGACTCTGGGGCCGCTGCTCGCGACAGAGAGTGGAGGCCCAGGAACAGCTAGCGTGCCTCTTGCTGCTTGCCAGGTATGGAGGATGCCTATCCTCAGGCAGACCCCTTTCCCCGCGGGCTGGCGGCCAGACGGCGCGACAAAACGAGATCCGTCGAGAGGTCTGGCCGTGCTGGCGTTTTGGCGTCTAGGCCGCCGTCATCCCAATTCCATTTCTCCGAAAAGCCTCGCCGAGTTATTACGTCGGGGCTTTGCTAATGTGATGTTTGTGTAATTAACACCATCTCCCCTTGTTTCTGAACATATTTCCTCCCGCAGCACAGACCAGCTTTCATTTGAAAAAGCAACGGGAAGAACGTCCCAATAACCCTTTCTAATGGGAAAAAACTGCCCCTTTTGTGGAATGGTTTCTTTACAAAGCCAACAACCAACCTTATTTTCTAGTTCCAATGGCTATCCCTTTATGAGTTATATTATTAAAGAAATCCGACACTAATTGTGCCGATTTAACTTGTTAATTAGTTGCAAATAAACTATTCATTAGTGGTAAAATAAAATAAAACCCATGTGCCTAGATATCATTCCACATTCACATATTGTAGTGTCTGCATAACATAGGCATACTAAATTAAGTTCCTAAAAGGTTTCTCCTCAGGATAAATAATTAAAATATATTCTACTTTAATTGACATTATAGAGGACATAAATGAGCTTTTCCTTTTAGAAAGAAATAGCCATTTCTAAATAAAGCTTGCAGTCTGGAGAATGGAGGCTTCAGCCAAATGAATAGTCATTACTACCTTTTCAACGACGTGGGCCTTTTGATCAGAAAAGAAATTAGCTCTAAAAAACAGACAATGGAAGCCTGCCCTGCAATAGGAAGAAAATTAGACGGCCAAGGCTCTTCACAACACCTATTTCTATAAACCATAGAGCTCCTTGCTTTTCAATTACAGCTGTTCATTTCATATAAGGAAAGGGGGAAAACAGGCCTCTAATGTAAACTCGCTTTCACCATAAAGCCTTGTTCCTGGCTCACAGCCAGGCTGCCTACTTACTATTGTTTTTAGTCCTGTCATCAATTAGCTAATACTATATATTTTAAATGACTCTGGGGGTATTCACAGACTCTCTCCCCACTTCCCCACTCAGACAAAACCCAAGCTGGACTTTCATGAAAGGACTACCATTCGGTACACAGACACTTATATACATAAAGTTTAATGTTTTTATTGTTTCCAAAAAAAAAAAACCATATTGAAAACCCTGCTTTGTTTTTTTTTTCTATATTTCTCAGTCCATCATTGAAAGACCCAGACGAGATGATGACAGAGAGACGTAAATGAGCAGCTTTCAGTATTGTTTCTAATTGTTCACAGAGCTCAATCCATCTCTAGATAATTTTGCTATGCCCTTTAGACCATAATTTGGGTTGTACATCTTTGTGTTTTAAAAATAAAATTTTTGAAATTTGCTAACCCAATTGGTTTGGTGTCATTAGACATAATTTCATTTTAGAAATATTAATTCTTTACCATTTTGGTGAAATTATCTAGCCTGCAAGAAAAAAATTATGTTTTTATGGTGTGCTACAAAATAAAACCTTTCAATACACATAAAGTAATAATATGAGAAAAAAATTCAGTAATAATAGCAGTGAGTCTTAGTAAGCCTGTAGATATATGTTCTAGAAACATCAAAATAGAGTTATAGGCTGGGAAGACTTTACTTCCTTTGAAAGTAAGTGCTTATCTATCTGATCTTTATAAATCACTGTATAAATTCCTTGAATAACTAAACAATAGTGCAATTCAATGGGGTTGGTTTGCGATTTTCCTGTTTAGGGTTGTGCTAATAAAATTACTTAGAATCTTTTTAAAATATAGTTAAGGATAATTGACTTGTTCACAAAACAAAGAATATTTTAACAAAACTGTAAATTCATTTAAACAAAATAACATAATAACCATGTTATGTGACGGGTCCCTGAGAGGTGTCAATAACCATGTGACGGGTCCCTGAGAGGTGTCATTCCCTTGATGCTTTAAATAAAGTTAAACAGAGGTAGATGGCCAGCTTAGAAAGGATGGACGGAGTAGAGCCACTAGGATGACTATTCAAAGTATGCATTTCTGAAGAACAATGACAAAAAAGTTGCTACCAAAATGCTTCTTATGGGCCAGATGTGGTGGCCCACATCTGTAATCCTAGCACTTTGGGAGACTGAAATGTGAGGATTGCTTGAGGCTAGGGGTTCAAGACCAGCCTATACAACATGGTGAGACCCTGTCTCTACAAAAAATAAATTTAGCCAGACATGGTGGCATGCACATGTAGTCCCAGCTACTCACGAAGCTGAGGTAGGAGGATTGCTTGAGCCCAGGAGGTCGAGGCTGCAGTGAGCCATGATCATGTCACTGCACTCCAGCCTGGGTGACAAAGCGACACTGTCTCAACAAAACAAAACAAAACAAAACAAAAATGCTTCTCATGCTCGTGTATTCAGCATGTATTTCTTGTTGAAAATGGATGCTTCCATTTGATGGCTTCTCGTCATATTTTTATCAAGAATATGGATGAATTGTTATGTTTGCTTTTTGCTTTCGAGCATTAACTTCTTTGTTGCTTTGTTCAAATGGATGTCAGAATGGAGTTCTTAAAAGCATTTTGCCAAAGACTATGACATTGCCATATCTGATTTCCTTGGCAACTGGAAGGAGGTGCTTTTCCTTGGCAATCAAGACCCTTGATTCTTCCTACCCTTGGGTTCCTATAATAAAGGGCGTCATCTTACCAGTATGCAAGGGTGAGACGGTTCTTCTTGTCTATTGCATATGATGGTGCCTGCTTTCACAGAGAATCCTACAGGAGCTAGAGGAAAACTGCCACCTTCCCAAGGTGAAGTTTAGTGGTAGGAATTAGCAATGTGTGGTTGCTAATCAGTAGCCTGGAAGTTGTCCAGACTGAGAGCTATGCGAGTATTTTGGTGAGTCTGATCTTATGTACTATCGCACTTGGTTTTCTTTTTGGAAAGAGGTATCAATATGTGATGTTGTGGTCAACCAAGGAGTTTGAGGGAGTCCCAAAACTGCTGTCAAAGAAAACTGAAGCTTTAACTGCAGCTTTGGAAGGGGACAACGTATGTAGCAGAACTATTTCTCAGGATGCTGACGTAAAATAGAGCCTGGGTGTTTCCTTGTTTTAAAATTAAGGAAATGAAGGGATCCTAATGCTTGAGAAGAAATCCTCCAGGGCAGAATGCTTGTACAGAAGCCTTGAATTGCGCCAGTCGATTT
Organism: Nomascus leucogenys; assembly: GCF_006542625.1. Classification (NCBI taxonomy): domain Eukaryota; kingdom Metazoa; phylum Chordata; class Mammalia; order Primates; family Hylobatidae; genus Nomascus; species Nomascus leucogenys. The sequence continues at coordinate 126,043,468 of NC_044406.1, forward strand.
TTGTTAGATCTTGGTGAATAAGAGCACGGCTCAAGGGTCACATGGACGTAAGTAAGCAAGGTCATTTATTAATAGACACATTTTTATTGAAGGTCTACTATAGGCCAGATATTCTTCAAGAACTTGAGGGTACAACAGTGGACTAAGCAAAGTTCTTATACCCATCACACTTACATTCTAGGGGAAGACAGGAACAATAAACATAAACAAATGAATAAAGAGAATTAGTGAGTGTCTGGAAGTAATAAGTGCTAGGAAAACAAAGTAGGATATGGGTCTAGAGAGTGATGGGAGTTGATGTATTAAATAGAGTGTTCAGGAAATGCCTCTTTGGGAGGTGATGCATGTGCCAAAATCTGAAGTGAGTAAGCACTCAATGCCATTCATCATCATCATCTTCATCAATCATCGTCATCACCACCATTACCACAGGCTGGTGGTGATTTGTAATCTCCAACCCAGCCCTAAAACTCTAAGATTGTAGGAAGAAGAGGGTGATTTTCCAGACCAGGGCTGGGATAAGCCGGGCACCTAGGGCACACAATTTAGGGAAGTACCTGCTCTTAAGGTTATACAAATGCAACCCTGGATTAAATGAATTATCTTCTTATTAATGTAGTAAAGTTTTCTGTGCTTTAACTGTTAGAAGACAACAGAACTTAGGGACTGAATGTGTCAAGACACTCCTTGATTTTCTAGCAGTCAGAGACCAGGACAGTTATTTGCTTGGGTTTTGATTAGGATGATTTTTATTTATTTATTTATTTTTTGTAGACACAGGATTTCCCTCTTTCACCCAGGCTGCTGTGACGTGATCACAGCTCACTGCAGGCCTGTGGCACCATGCCCAACTGTTTAAAAACTTTTTTTTTTTTTTTTTTTTTGTAGAGACAGTCTCCCTATGTTGCCCAGGCTGGTCTTGAACTCCTGGCCTCAAGTGATCCTCCCACCTTGGCTTCTCAAAGTGCTGGGTTTACAGGCATGAACCAACGTGCCCAGCCAGTTGGGGCTTTTGCACGACTCTGGGAGTGTGCCTCCTTAAATTTTGTGTCCTAGGTGCCTGTCTTGCCTCACATTAGTCCTGGCCCTGCTCTAGACTGGCATTTAACAGCTTCCATGAAATCTCTAAGGATCAAGATTCAGGTCTTAGCTTAGCTCTCTCCCCTTAATACCAAATTGCTTACCACTGATTATGGTTTTTCACTTTAGAGTAGTGTGGTGTGGTAGGAAAAACAAATACAACGGGATTGGTCTGGTAAACCTGAATTTGAACTTGAATTTGAGCATTTACCATCTGTATGATTTGGGAAAGTTTGCTAATCTTCCTGAACCTCAGTTTTGTCATCTGATGGAGTTGGGTAGTCAGGCCTTCTTCACTGAATTAGGGTGAAGATTCAACAAGAGGATACAGCTGAAAGCACCTGGTACTCTGCTTCGTACAGAGCCAGCTTAAGTAAGAGTTGTTGTCTTGTTTTTCAACTAGGCTTGCTTTTATCCCAAACAGGATTGAACATTCCTCCAGTGTAGACAAGAGGGAACCATGTCTCACTTTCCTTATACCCCTTACAGGGCTATGCACAGATGTTTGTGGAATGAATCATAGTATTTAAGTAAGTCGCCTTTGAATAGAAGAAAAAAAATGAATTAATTACTCCATGGTTCCAATTCTGCATTGCAGTCTCCCACATTCGACAGAGTCACTTGAGATTGTTTCTGTCAAAGCTCTCTGGAGAGCACTCACTGAGATGATGGGGGTTTTCGTTTGTGACAGAGAGGCCTCTTGTGTTTAATTCTGAGATAACATAAAATACCTTTTATAATAGACACATGCCTGCTGTTAAAAATGTACAATTAATTAGTGTCATACATATTTTAAATCCTTTTTTTTTGCTTCAAATATAAGGTTTAATTTTTTTTACTTTCAAAGGTCAGTGGAAATATGTTCTTTCTATAGATTACTTCAGGAATCCTGCTGAATTAGGAAAGAAGTCTTGTTCAAATTTTATAGCTTTTATATTTTCTCTGAGGCCTCAGAAGTAGGCACAACTGACCGAGTGGAATAATAATAATAAAAAAAGTAATACCAATCACCAGCACAGAGTAAAGTCTTATCATTCCTCACAGTGGCTTCTGAAAAGATTGAGAGAATTACAAAAATTAGCCAGGCGCAGTGGCTCACATCTGTAATCCCAGCACTTTGGGAGGCTGAGGTGGGTGGAATGCTTGAGCCCAGGAGTTCAAGACCAGCCTGGGCAACATGGCAAAACCCTATCTCTCCAAAAAAAAAAAAAAAATTTTCAGAAATTAGCCAGGCGTGGTAGCATGAGCCATTAGTCCCAGTTACTTGGTAGGCTGAGGTAAGAGGATCACTTGAACCCAGGAGGCAGGCAGAGGTTGCAGCAAGCTGTCTTCCTGCCATGACACTCCAGCCTGGATGACAGAGCAAGGCCCTGCTTCAAAAATAAGAAATAAAAGAGAATTATAAAAATTATTTTAAATAAATAAATTAGAGACACTTTAGTTCTTATTAAAAAGAATCCTGACCGGGTACGGTGGCTCACGCCTGTAATCCCAGCACTTTGGGAGGCTCAGGCGGGTATATTGCCTGTGGTCAGAATTACCTGGTTGTAGTCCCAACCACCTGGGAGGTTGAGATGGGAGGATCCCTTGAGCTGGGGAAGTAGAGGCTGCAGTGAGCTGTAATTGCACCACTGCACTCCAACCTTGGTGACAGAGCCAGACCTCATCTCAAAAGAAAACAAAAAGAAATAAATGAGATTATATAAACAAAGTACTGAATCAGTGCCTGATACCTAGTCATAGGACTCAGTAAATGTTAGGTTATCGTCATCACAGCAACCTTGTGAGCTATGTAGCACAGATAGGGCAAAGTTATTTATATTTTAACAAATAAGGAAACAGGTTCAAAAGGATTAAGTGACTGTCTGAAAGGGTGGAGCTTGTTATTGGCAAAATCAGGCATGGAAAGGACACTTCTTGACGCTGTCCAGTTATCGTTCCATGAAATTGTAATATGCACTTTGCCAATGACTGCATTTATTATTAAGTTGCATATTCTGCAGTGTTATCAGTAATTATGCCCCATTAAGAAGCATGTCATATTTTTTCTATATTTAAGTAAAGGCAGATGTCTTAATGAGCGGTGACAAATGGCAGAGGAAGCACAAGGAATGTCCCCCCACTTCTAGATTGTTCCCCAAGAAGTGGGCTGGAGAGAGATGTCCCCAGGTCTCAAGGTACACTAATTAGAAACATTAAAATTGACACAGTCAGATTCAGGATTAAATAGGTAAAGCAATACACTAGTGTGAACTTCTCAGGCAGTGCACACTAATCTCTTGTGGTGATACTTATTTCCTTTCATTCTTGGCAGTCAAACGAATCCTGTATTTTGTTCCTTATCCCTGCCAGGTGGGCTTCACATGGAAGGTCATAGCAAAGCAGCCTGCTGATCTAAGCATCCAATTCACTGTCCTTGACTTTTCACTCTCCAGTGTTCATCTCTTGGCTTATGACATATATATGCAAACATGTGTTTGCTGAAGGTTCCAGGAAATTATAATGATAGTGACCACTTATTGAAACTTACTACAAGGTAACACTGTCATGACCTTTACAGGTATAACTTTGTTTGTTTAATCCTAGCAACCTGGCTAAGGTTACACATTCAGTGACAAAACTTTGAGATTTGATCTGTCCGTAAGTGATGGTTCTTTCCACTGCACTGCCCTAGAAGGGCCTGATTTTCATATTGTGTGATTTTACAAAGAGACCCTTCCTCTCTCTGGATCTCACTTTCCTGACCTGTGGAGTGAGGCAGTTGAGCTGCATGCTTTGTAAGGGCCCTTTCCCTTGTAAGGTTTTGAAGATTCCCAAAGTTCCCGTATGATGCTATTTTTAATAGCACTGAAAGCTGAAGTGATGGGTACAAAAAATAACTAGAAAGAATGAATAAAACCTATGATTTCATAGCATAACAGAGTGACTATAGTCAATAATAACTGTACATTTTTGAATAACTTAAAGAGTGTAATTGGATTGTTTGCAACTCAATGGACAAATGGTTGAGGGGATGGATACCCCATTTTTCATGATATGCTTATTTCACATTGCATGCCTGCATCAAAACATATCATATACCCCATAAATATATATACCTATTATGTACCCCCCAAAATTAAAAATAAAAATAAATAAAGCTGTAGTGGCCCTTGATTTTCTTCAGAAATGGCTATTCTCTTAGTTGCACTGTTTAGAGCCATCAGTTTCAGCACTTCTGACAGAAAATTATTGTAGAAGCAGAACCAAGCTAAGAAAGCTAAATTCTAATTCTGTATCCACAGGAGAAGATGCCCTAGTCTGTGCTGGGATGGGGCAGGAGGAAATCCTCTGGGATTGGAAGAGTAGCGGGATCAAAAAGTTACCTGGAACAGTCAACCATCTCTAGCGACCTGCTCTGCATCCTAGGTGAGCTTTGTGGGAATTTCAGGAGGGGGAGGAATTCAGGGGTGCTTTGAGTTTCAGAATGAGCAGAATAGTGGATACTCGTCTGCGTTAGAGCTTCTTAAAACTTCTGCTGCCGTCCTGGGTTTGTCCTTACATTTCCAGCCCTAAGGATGTAGGGCTAGTCTTTGGAACTCTACAGGAGAGGCATTCATTGTGTGCTAATAAGGAAAGGGATGCCACATTTGGAGATTAGATCTAGAGAGTGTTCCCACAGTAATACCCCAAATCTGAAGCATTTCTCTCCTGTGACTTCACATTAGCGCTGGGAGTCAGTAGCAACCCCTGATAAAATTGGGTTCAAAGTTCCACTTACAATATCACTTAAATTATATGACTCTCAGTTTTCATATCTGTAAAGTGCAGCTGTTGGGGGAGAGGATGTGCTGCCCTTACCTTGAATGTTTCAGCCTCCCACTGTAGAGGATCATGCTCATGTGACCTAGTTTCTATATATTTTGTTGAATAAATGCTTTTCAATTTGTTGTCTTTTGATCAATCTCTGGAGTCTCTGAATGATTTTCTTTACAAATTTTTACTGGCTTAATTGATGCGTCTCCAGAAAAGAGGCTTCCTCAAGCCATTCCCAAAGTCACTGAATCTCTTTGAATGGTTTTAGCAGGGGAGTGACATGGTCAGGTTTGTGGATTGGGATGCTCATTCTGGTTGTTAAGCGTATCTCTCAGAGTGGTATGTGACTGTTAGATAAGACGGTGGATGTGAAAATGCCTGGTATATGGTTGATACTCAATAGATGCTCATTGTTTTGGATGTTAAATTGGTTGTTTCCTACCAGTCCAAGTGTGATCTTGGAGAAATTGCTTTCTGTCCCTGGATGTCAGTTTCTTCAACTGTAAAATACAGATGATTTCCCTGTTTTTTGTTTGCTTGTTTTTGTTTTTTTTGTTTAGTTTATTATTTTTTGTTTGTTTGTTTGTTTGTTTGTTTCTGAGACGGAGTCTCTCTCTGCCACCAGGCTGGAGTGCAGTGGTGTGATCCCAGCTCACGGCAACCTCCAGCTCTCTGGTTCAAGTGATTCTCCTGCCTCAGTCTCCTGAGTAGCTGGGATTACAGGCATGTGCCACCACACCTAGCTTATTTTTATATTTTTAGTAGAGACGGGGTTTCACCATGTTGGCCAGAATGGTCTCGGTCTCCTGACCTCGTGATCTGCCTGCCACGGCCTCCCAAAGTGCTTTGATTGCAGGCGTGAGCCACCGTGCCCAGCCTAGTTTATTGTTTTATTCATTTATTATGATCTTTTGTTTTCCCCTTTGTCTCAGTGACCCTCAGTCCAGATAACCTGGCTTCTCCTCCAGTCTATTTCATTAGAGATTTAATATCTCTCATCTGACATAATTTTCATCTGATTTTTGCATTTCAGTTTCATTTTAAAAATATACGGTGGTATTCTCTGAAAAGAGGCAGCTGTTGTGGGTGGCCCCCAGGAATAACTCTGTAAATTACAAAGGAGACTCCATTTTTACAGGCCTTTGTGGTCCCTTTTGTCCTCCTTTTGGTAAGTTATCCCTTACTTTTGAGGGCCACAAAGCATTTGCTAAAGGAGGGCATAACGAAGGTCCAGGTAGAGATTAGACATACTGACATGAAGAAACTTTCATTATGGTAGAAAGGTAATAATTGATTGCTCAGCCATTTACAGTTGTATTAAGTCGAGATGTTGGGCTGTTGTTAGTGTTGTTAAGTGCTTCTTGTTTATCAGTTACTTTTTATCAGTTACTTCGACCTGGGCAGTGTGGGAGAGACAGATGCTGCTCTCTCCAGGAGCTCAGTCTGTTAGAGGAGACATGTTGGTAACTGCGACAAAACCCAGCCTGTCCTCAGGGTGTTTGCAGAGGTGTCCTGTGCTGCAGGAGTAAAGGGGTGGGAGGGATTCATTTTGTCTGGGATGATTTAGAAAGGAGTTTTGGAGAAGCTGAGCTCTGAGTTGGAGGTTGTGCCTTGAAAAATCACAGATGGCAAGGATCCCAGATGAAGAAGCATCTGGCACAACGGCCCATGGCAAGGCACGTTTGGGAAATGGCAAGGCAATCAGTGTGGCTAAGAGGTAGAAGGTGCTGTAATGTAAGGTGGGCTTTGAGGCTAAATTGTGGAGAAAATTGAAGGCCAAGCCGAGGACTTTGGCTTTCTCTGTGCAATGAGGTGCCAGTGAAGCCTCCTCCACCACCTGGTAGAATTTACATAGTGTGTCAACAGTTTTTGAACAGGATAATGATCATTATTATAGTGATGTTCATAATCAGTTGTTCATTGTAATGAAGAAATTTGGCCATTTTTCAGTATTTCCGAGATGTCAAGCCAAAAAATAAAATGCGTTAGTAATTGTTACGCACGAGAGAGGCAACATGGAGAAGTTGTGGAGTACTGCACCAGAAAGCCAAAGCCTTGGGTTTGAGTACTGGTTCTGTGGTATGCCAGCTGTGTCCCCAGGGTTATTCACTTATTCTCTGTTGGCCTCCATGGGCTTATCTGTTAAAGGGGCATGACCATTGCCTTCTCAGATGGTTATGTTATTGAAGTGATATAATAGATAAAAGCTTTTGTAAATTATAAAATACCGTCTGTAAGTGAAGAGCTGTTTTTTATGAAGAACAAAAAGTTTAAAGGAAGCTGCATTCGAGAGGAGAGGTTCCTACAGGCATTTCAGTCCCTTTAACCTAAAGCCAGAAGGGGGAGGAGTTCCCTCCCACTTTCACTTCCTACCCCAGGCCTTATTTTAGTTTTTCATTTTGTATGTCTTACGATCAGTCCAGCTCTAACATTTTTCTCCAAATCCAGCAACCTTTGAGTCTAACTTTATGCTCCCTCTAACCAATGGGCTGTAGAGCATTCATTCATTCATTCATTCATTCATTCCACAAGTGTTTATTGAGTACCAACTCTTCTAGGCACTTGGAATACATCCGAGAATAAAACAAAGAGCCTTGCTCTTGTGGAGCTTACATTCCATTTGGCCTGGGGCAGGGATGTGGGGGGTGTGGGGGGCAAGCAATCAACAGCTAAACATAATAAACTTACAAGTATAGTATATGAGAAGATGACAAGTGCTATGTGAAAAATAGGGCAGGGTAAGGGGAGTTGAGTGTGCTGGATGTTAGAGCAGTTTGCAATTTAAATGAAAGAAAAAACTTATGTGAAAGGACTTTGTAAATGGAAAAGTCCTAAACAAATATTCAAGATGAATACTTTTAGACTAGTTTGAAAACTGCCAAGGTTGTCTGCATCCTTTTATAGCATCATCTGCTTCAAGGAACTTCATTCACTCATTCAATCAATCAATCAATATTTATTGAGTGCCCGCTTGGTTGAATGAATGAATGCTGATGATAATAATGAGAGCTATTATTATGAAGTGCCTACTAAAGCATTATTTATGTATGTGATCTCATTTAATCCTTGTAACAACTCAGTAATGTAGACACATGTTCCCAAGTGAGCAGCACTCGAGTGTGGGCAATGATTCTGATTAAGGAAATCGTTCTTCATTCTGAAAAGCAAATGTGGGAACAAAATGGCTTTGATGAGGATTACCGATGTTTTTCAGGTTGTCAGGGTCAGCTGCTCAGCAAATTCTGGCAGTGACTTTCTTTCCACTCCCTTTAGTGCCATTGCTTTATCAGTAGTCACCAGTGGACTCAAGACATGGCTGTTTTAAAGAAGTTCTCTTAGCAGCTGCTGAAATAGACAGGTTGGTGTGGTTGGTGGTCATCTTAGCATACACAGTGGAGGCCTCCTTGTGTTCAAATCCTCAGTTTCATAAGGTGAAGTCATGTGTCCCTTCATTAGAGAGGAACCATATTAAGAATTATGTGAGTGAGTGGACCTTTTAGGTTTCTTCGATTCTAGCTACTAAGTGAATAACAAGTATGTTTCCAGGTTGGAAGCACTAAGAAAGGAGATGAGGAGGAAGGGACTTGGAAAAGGTAAAATTGGAAACCAAGAAGAAAAGCAGGGCTGGGCGTGGTGGCTCACGCTTGTAATCCCAGCACTTTGGGAGGCCGAGGCGGGCGGATCACGAGGTCAGGAGATCAAGACCACGGTGAAACCCCGTCTCTACTAAAAATACAAAATAATTAGCCGGGCGTGATGGCGGGCGCCTGTAGTCCCAGCTACTCGGAGAGGCTGAGGCAGGAGAATGGCGTGAACCCGGGAGGCGGAGCTTGCAGTGAGCCGAGATTACGCCACTGCACTCCAGCCTGGGCGACAGAGCGAGACTCCGTCTCAAAAAAAAAAAAAAAAAAAAAAAAAGAAGAAGAAAAGCAGATGAAAGGCCCTGGTCACAGTTCCAGGCTAGGCTGAACTCTGCTCAGTTAGGAGAAGGACCTAGTTCACTCTCCTTCCTCCCTCCCATCACTCCCCCTTTTTCCCTCCTCTCTTCCCCCTCCCATGCCCTACTTTCCTTCCCTCCCCCTCTCCTCTTTCTCTCCTAGAGCTGCAGCTCACTAAGTATCTGGCTGTTACTGAGCTGGAGATCCAGCTAGAGATGACACTGCTTTCTGCTGGAGAAACCAGCAGAGGGTGGGCTATCAAACCCTGCCAGCTCTGCTCTTTTAATTTATAGCTTTTCATTCCATGGTTTCCTTTCTCTACTCAAAGCCACTGCCTCACCATCTCTTTGCTGGTTTATTAAAATAGCTTCTTTAATTCTAAGCTTTCTGCTATCCAGATGTAACCCTGCAACTTACCTATGTGGGGTTATTCAGTGGTTCTCCACTTCCTTTAGAATAAAACTGGGCTCTTGAATGTGGCCTGCAAGGATCTTCCTGATCTGGCCTCTACCTGTCTCTTCATTCCTTCCCAGTTATGTGACTAGATCTTTATGTTTTAGCTCTAGTTTTACCTCCTCCAAGCAGAGTTCCCTGATCCCTAGGCATGGTTGTGTTCTTGCCTGTGTAGATTTTTGTATACAATGTTGCTTTAATTACAGAGTGTCTTCATTGGTTGCTTGCTTTGCTCTCTCTGCACCAGATTGCCAGTTACTTGAGATCAGCTTTACTCATTTTGTCCCCCACTTTTTAGTTTGTTCAGCCACCACATTTAACTGTGGAGTGACTTACCTTCTTGTCTGTCTGGCGCACATCATTTAATTTCTCCTACCCGAGCCTTCCTTTTCAATTTCATTCATTTTAGTTCATGCCATTTACTAGACAGTGTGGCAGTTTCTGGGAACAGGAACATAAGGAAGATATGGTTGCTGTTTGGGGGGTCTCACAGTTTCATGGGGAGACTGCTGGGGACAGAAATTCATCAATACAGTCTGTAGAGCCTGCAGACCCTTGGGAGAATCCTCAGGCCTTTCCACCAAGTCTTCAACAGGAACAGCCCTGCTTGTCTCTTATTATTGGGATTTTTGTAGAAGTTTTTGGAGGCAGAGGGCAGTGGGGCAGCAAAGGCAAAAAAGCAAAAAAGTAGTTACTTAGATACCACTATTTTAAAGTAAAACCTAGTGTTAAGTGCTGTAAAACAGTCTAAACAAAAGAGACACTCTGTCTTCTTGTTTGACAAAAGTCTTTTTTATTTTTTTATTTTTTTCTTGTTAAGGTCCAGCCATTCTGTTTATACTTCCAGGAAGTTTGGAGATAGATGGGTGCCCTTCCACCATTCCCACCATCTTACTGAGTAGATAAGATACTTTCCCTTTCTCAACTATTTAATTCAGAGGTCTTCAAACTTTTGGGGAGCCAACAGTTTAGCTATCTCAAAGCATAAAGCTACCCAAAGACAGGTTGTGCTAAATTCCCTGTTTGGGGCCAGGGCTAGTGGGTTCTCTCTTCTGTACAGGCAGAGCATTCTGTATTGACCTCTGCAGCAGCCACTACCACAGTGTAATGCCATTGCCTATTTTGTATTCATCAGCCCCCCACCCCTGAGATAATCCGATCCTCTTAATTGCATGGCCTTTCTGTGTGCCCTAGCAGTGGGCCCTGCAGAGAATGAGTGCTTCTTCAGGTTTGAGCAGAGAAGGGAAGAAATGGGAGAGGGGAGGGGAAGGGGAGGTGGTGGTGTGGAGAAGTCTTGACCACAGAGGGCTGCCTAATTCCCAGAACGAGGCCTAGGAAAGAATCTGGGCCTGAAGAGCTGAGTGGTAACGGGAGTAGTGGAGTATGTATGAGGACAGGGGAGGAGAGCAAGGGCCATGGTATTCAGGGATTCTACTCTCCAAGCCTTTCCTGATCCCACTTCCTGGAATCCAGCCCTTCTCTATTTCTAGGCCTGAGCTGAAAAGGCTCAGCTGTCTTTGAAAGGGTTTCCCCTGTAACATGGGGACTCTAATCCAGAGGCTGAAGAGGAGTCACAGTCTTTCTGAGTCTAGTAAGTTGTCACTTGACCTGAAGGGTTTTAGGCAGATACTTTAAGAGAAGGTCAAATGTGGCCGTAGGGAAACTGGCATTTCCAGATCGCATGCTCAAAGCTCTGTCCAGGGTACATTCACTTGTGAGTTTATTTAATCCATCCTCCATCCTATGCCCCGACCCCCGGGTCACCGCGTGTGATGTTCTTCAAGGCCTTCTCTGTACTAAATTGCTAAGAGTCAGGATTTGTATTTGAATTTGCAGCCTCATGCTGAGCAGGACAAATCTCTTCAACTTTGAACAGCCATGATTTCATGCCACAGAAGAGGATAGTTTTTTTTTTTTTCCTGATTTTGATTGATTGATATTGATATTTTAGTTACTAACGTGCTGCATTATTCTACTTTGGCCACCCTGATAATAACTTTTGATGCTTCACACAGGGAAATCACTGTTTTCCCCCACTGCTTAAGAAAGAAAAATTTTGTGAAAACTTTGGATGTGAGAGTCATGCAAGAACGCATAGCAATCATCAGGAAAATGTCTTCATTAACGCACAAACAATGGTTCCTTACCCACCAATATGTTAATGTATGTTAAACCAGTCTATTGACATGTAAATTCTAATTTGCACACCCCAGGTTTTACCTGCCTCACTCACTGCTAGGACTTCTGAGGAAACCCTCTTTGAAAAAATGTTTCTAGCTTTTATGTCCTACAGTTTCCCCAACAGACAGAATTCCAACAAGCAATGACTCTGTAGGATGACTAAAGAACTGAGGCATCTGCCAGACTAAGACATGCTTGCTTAATAAAGGAAAAAACATTCAGCCTAGTTTTCATAACATATTTTGCAATTGAGAGTTTTATTAACCGTTTATCCTGTGAGCATTCAGAAAGGGTACAAGAAGAATCAAAGGATACAATTTTAGAAATCCCAATGACCGTAAGTCTGCCTTAATAGTTCATGCACATCATGCATGTTAGGACCAAAAGATAGTAAGATATCTCCATTGTCTTTATTCAGTCTTATTTAATATATTATTAAAATTAGGCAAGGGACCAGCTCAGACCCACGTATGAATGAGCATATGGCTGTTGATCAAGTTGGCCACTGAATCCACTCACTACTGTAGCTATGGAGTAGGAGAAATTTTATTTCAGACACGCTGTCAATCAGGAATTGACTTGTCTGGACAAGACAGTTTGTTTGCTTTTATTGTCCTCAAATTAAACTACTCTCTGTCTGACTCTTCAACTTGTCTCAAAAGTTTGATTAAACACTGGGAGAATTGTCAATATCGCTCAACTTCTAAGTCACTAAACATCCTAATTCTTTACATTCCTCGCAGCTGAGGCCATTTTCCTTCAGAATTCTTTCAAGCAGTTGGGAGGGTGGAGGGTTCTGTCAGACACCAGGGGGGGTTAGAGCCTTTACTTTGGCCTTGCAGACTGGTGCTCATTCTCAGCCAGAGAGAGGCGTGGAGCTTGTGTAGAGACTTACAAAGTGCTAATGACTAAAAGAAAAATCAGCATAGGTTAATACATTCTAGAGTAAATGGAAACCCATGCATGTGGTTGCTTCAGAGCAACCCCAGTTTATTGCGCCACTGCACTCTCCAGCCCGGGCGACAGAGTGAGACTCTGTCTCAAAAAAAAAAAAAAAAAAAAAAAACACAAAAACAAAAAAACCCAGTTTATTCCATTGTTGTCATACCTGCTTCCCCCAGATATACGAGCAATGGAAAAATTTTTAGTGTCTTTAGTAGAGATCCCAGTTGTCGAAATTGGAGAAATTAATGTATTCTCTTGAGCCCAAACACCTGTTCATCCTGTATCCCCTACCACGAATAATCAGTTCTTGTCATGATTATGATAGGCCTGTTGAGAAAATTGCCCATCTCCTTATTATAATTTTTATGCATACTTAAAATGAATATTTAAACTGAGTTTTGTCAAGAGCTATGTCCAGTTATTAGGTATGCACAACCGTATGTGAGTAGAGTATATGCAAAATTGGGTTTTAATATAAAAATAAAATGCTGAGATTTTTCAGTCTCATCCTAATAAAATGCCAAGAACTCCATCTACCCCTCCTTGCTTTTCTAACACTCCTAGTCACAAATATATGCTCAAAAAGAAGATAATTATCATAAGGCATCTTTATTATTACAGATTACTCGATTGTAAATCTTTCTTTGGCAAAATGACTTGATTGATTTTGGAATTTGAGCCTCTTTGTGATACACTGCTTAGAAGTGACCATTTCAGAGAAGGCAAAGGAGGACTTAGGCACACTCATAAAAAGCGTGCTGAATAAATAGGGGGAATCACACTGAATTGCCAAAGATTATTTTAATGGCTCAAACCCCTTCCTGTTACAATAATTACAGGAACATCTTTAAGCTCTTCTCTGAAGAACTTGTGAATTGAAATAGAAAATGTTTTAATGAATTTAAATTATTTAAAAATTGGTATTAGAATTTTCAGGATGAATTATTTTTGTATTCCCCTCTTGTTTATTAAGCATGAGCAGTTATTAATGCATTTTTCCTCCTATAATACGCCTATTATTTGTACAATTATGTATAGTGTTATGTCACATAGAAATATATCTCTTTAGGATGATTATTATTTTAAGAAAATATGCAGAAGTCACATTGTAGCAGAAACAACTACATTTCAAAATAACATTTATTCTTTTTCAAATTGTTTTTTTAAAAAAAGATCTGGTTGTAATTTCTGCCGGTAAGTTTAGTGTGGTGACAAATATTAGACTATTTTATACATCTGAGGATAGTGATACATCAGTTTCCTAATTCTAAAAGCCCTGTTATTCATCACAATGAAAACGAAGACTTCTCTCAAGCACCTGCCTGAAACAGAAGTCTTTCCGACAGACTGTGCATGACCTCTCATTAAATCAGCATACGGAGGACTAACCAGCAGATGCTGCTGACATGAACCCAGATGTAATCTCTTTAACCTTGTCCTGTAAGGCACACACAAGTCGTGACCGGAGAATTCAAAGTAAATTAGGTTTTACATGAAAGTCTATAATCTAAATTATATTTGATTAAAATGATGCCTGATTTGTGTTTGTAATGAAATATTCCACTATGACTGTTAGCAATGATGTTTTTTGAATGCATACACCTAAGTCTGTTTCTTCACATCCACGTCTATCTTACTTTTATTTTTAAATTGCCAGCCAGTTTTTCGTTGTTTCACGTTCTTGAAATGAAAAGTCCTTTATAGGAGGAAGATGTATGCAAAGGAATTATTTATCAAGATAATCCACTGAGGTGAAAAAGATATTTGATTTCAAGAATTCATGGGAAAAGGGTCACTTTACAAGTCCAAATATAATTGTTTTCTGTTAGAAATATTTTCTTTATATTTACTATAAGAGTATTAGAACTCCTTTATTGCATGTAATCTTCATCCTGCAACTGTTTTGTTAAATCAAATTAATCGTTCTTTTTTGTTTGTTTGTTTTTGTTTTGTTTTTTGTTTTGTTTTTTTGAGACAGAGTCTCACTGTTGCCCAGGCTGGAGTGCAATGGTGTGATCTCAGCCCACTGCAACCTCCACCTCCCAGGTTCAAGCAATTGTCCTGCTTCAGCCTCCCAAGTAGCTGGGATAACAGGCATGCACAACCAAGCCCAGCTAATTTCAGTATTTTTAGCATAGATGGGGTTTTGCCATTTTGGCCAGGCTGGTCTTGAACTCCTGACCTCAGGTTATCCACCTGCCTGGGCCTCCCAAAGTGCTGGGATTACAGGCATGAGCCATCGCGCCTGGCCTCAAATTAATCGTTCTTAGTCGACACACTTCTTACGGAAATTCAGTTAGTCATAATAAAAAATTATAAGTCATTACCAGAATTCCTATGTTTTTACATTTCTTGTGTCTTTTCTAAACTTCCTATTTTTAGGTATGTAATTCTTTTGTCCAAAGATAACCTACAGAAAGTTGAAAACATCTTGGCTTCAGCTACTTTTTGAGTCAGGAGCTAGTTGCAGGAAATTTTACAATTCACTTCTTAAAGCTATAGTTTTTCTTTATCTTTAACATCTCCACTCTCTCCCTGTAACCCTCAGAGGTTTGAATGAGCTAATGCCTGGGTGACCACTCCCCAACCCTCTCCCCTCACTAGCTATCACCCAGAGATTCGCTGCATGGCCTTATTGTGGTCCTGAGAAGCAAGGTATGGATGTGGATAGAGATATTTGGTATCAGGAAACTTTAGGAACACACCCAGGAGGGAGAGAAGGAGGCTAGAGGTGTTTACAGCTTTTGGAGCCCAATGCATTTCTGGGTAAGTGAGTGTTTCCAGCTATCAATTGCTGCTGATAGTGATTTGTAAAAAAAAAAAAAGAAAAAAAAGAAAACTCAACAATTAACACTGAGAGCACAAGTGTGCTCTTTGCTGTCCTAATCTAAAGCATTCTCCTCATGCAGTGGGTGGTTGAAGCATCCCGGAGAATTGGAATGCATACTGGATTAAGGATCTGGAGACTGGAATTCTACTCCTGTCTCTCATCTTTCAGTAGCTAGCTGTGTAGCCTTGGGGTAGTTAGTTACTTTCTTGAGGTGGACATTTATGCTACTCTGCAGATATAATAGGTCATCTTTTTAAAAATTTACTAATTGAAATTTAAAAACAAATTATTGAGATGTAATTTACATTTAGTGAGGTACCCAGATCTTAAGTGTAGAGAAAGATCAACTTTAAAATACATATACAACCCTGTGACCACCACCTAAGTCAAGATATGGGACATCTCCAGTACCCCAGCAAACTCATCCTTGTGCTTCCTAAGTCACACTTTAGACCTCTATTGCTAATTGAAATTTGAGCTGGGCATTTATATGTAAACTTTGATCTCACTTAGCTGAATATAACTAGGTAGTATCCAGTCAATAAGCATCTAATAAAAGATTTTTTTAAAAAATTTACTCTGACTTTTCTTCTATTTCTTTTCTTAAAGAAGTGGAGTACAGTCATGGGTCACTTAATGACCAGGGTATGTTCTGATAAATGCTTTGTTAGGTGATTTTGTCACTATGTGAACATCATAACATATACTTACACAAATCTAGATGGGATGGGCTTCTATACACCTAGACTGTATGGTATGGCCTATCACTTCTAGACTACAAACCAAAGAGCATGTTATTGTATTGAATACTGTAGGCAACTATAACACAATGGTATTTGTGTATCTAAACATATCTAAAGATAGAAAAGTTAAACAGTAAAACTAGAAGGGGAAGCAAACACGTCCTTCTTCACATAGTGGCAGCAAGGAGAAGTGCCAAGCAAAAGGAGAAAAAGCACCTTATAGAACCACCAGATCTCCTGAGAACTCACTCGCTATCATGAGAACAGCAGCATGGGGATAACTGCCTCCATGATTCAATCACCCCCCACTGGCTCCCTCCCATGACACATGGGAATTATGGGAATTACAATTCAAGATGACATTTAGGTGGGGACACAGCCAAACTATATCACTCCCTGAGTCTTAGCTTGACTGTGAAGTCAGAACCCAGAGGGCCTCCTTTAGGCACCTGTGTGTGCAACAATAGCATCAGTGCCAAGATTTCCCATGCTTACCCTCACAATTCTAGGTTTTAATGTAGGATCTGGGAAAAAAAAAAGCAAAAGGAACTGTTTTCACACATTATGCCAAGCATAGCGTTAAAATTGCTAGCAACGGGCTAACAACAGGTAATATTGATGTGGTGCTATAGGGTTTTTTAAGGCACTTACTTCTACATTGCCTTCTTGGGACTTCACAGCCATTCTGCAAGCATGTGTTATTCCTCTCTTTTATAGAGGTGGGTATGGAAACTCAGAGAGTGAAATGATTTGCTTAGGATCACATAGCCAGGAAGGGGAGATTTTTGAATTTGATCTTAGATTGGTCTGATTTCAAAGTCACTTAACACGTTTTCCCCTTATAGGCCTTTTTTTCTGCAGGAAAATTGTTTATGGGAGTTTGTATTTCTCTTCTTTTCCCTTTCTTACCTCACCTGGCATAGTAGTTTTGTCAGTGGTTGGGCCAGTGCAAAATGACACTGCCAACATGTGGGCAAATTACTCCTTAGGGGCATTACCCGAAAGCTGCTGGGGAAGGAATAATTGGTGTGGATTGGAAACGGTGTCCAAGTGAAGCAATAGAGTCTGGGCTCAAACTCAAAGGACTAACTGGGGATTTATGGGCCAGTCCCCAGATACTGCGATGCTCAGCAAGGCAGATTGCCCACCGGGATGACTGTCTTGCACTGAACATTCTCCCCTTGTGTGAGTGGGGAGGGGAGATTGTCTAGATCTGCCCTGTCCAGTAAGTTAAGCCACCAGTCACATGTAGACATTTAAATTTAAATTTCGATTACTTCCAATTAAATAAAATTGAAAATTCAGTTTCTCAGTTGCACTAGGCACAAGTGTTCAATAGCCATATGATCGCCATACTGATTAGTGCAGATCTAGAAGATTTCCATTATTGCAGAAAGTTCTATTGGACAGCACTGATCTAGAATAGAACAGTGAGAGTCCCCATCTTATGTGTTGGTAATTCTCACTCAGCAGACTTAGGAGAGGTGTACTCCCTATTCTGCATGTGGAACGTAAACTTTTCAAGCCCTAGGTGATGGGTTCACTCTGTGTTGTATCCACCTCCCCTAATGTAGGGTACCCAGAAGTTGAGAGTTTGCAAAGACCCACACATCATGAGGTTTGTCCAGCCTCTGTGTGTATTCACCCCGTACCTCTCCACACCACCTTATGTATACTACTTTGCAACTAGGTAGTCAGTGCCTTAGGGAAGAATTGTTTCTTCTTCCCTTCCCAGCTTTGGCTATTTTCCTTGAAAGTGGAGACAGATCATCTCTTTCAGAGGAAGCAGTAATCTGTCCCTTTGTTGCCAAAATAGAAGAAAGTCCAGTCTTTAGGGGTCTTGAAACTTGAGTAGAAATATAAGAATTCCCACTTGAATTATATTCTCTTTAGCCTACCCTTCCTCGCTTTTATTAAACAAGATAATTTCTTAGCAAATTATATACTTAACCAGTATGAGACTAACCCCCTGACCTTCAAATCAGTTCTTATTGTATTTGCAGCTTTTGGGGAGAAGGTTGTAAGGATCTTTAGAATTGGTGGTCCCGGAGGTCTTTCAAGTTTAGGAGGAGAAGGTCATGAGCGCCTTTTGAATTACCTAAGATTTTAGGATGTATCTTATGTTTGTTTGCAATGCCAATAAGTACTTTTTTGTGTAGAATAGCATACTGAGAATTAAAGCCTCTTATTAACGGCAGGACATATTAAAACAATCACTAGTCATTGTTAAAGTAAAGAACAGCTCATTATTTTTCATATCTTAGAGATCGAACCCTTCACCATGATTAATAAAGGATAGTTGTTATCTGCTTTGGTAACAAAAATTCATGTACAAAAGAAACACTTTGCCAAATTAAAAGTAAAATGGTAGCACGAACACTTGTATCTGCGCTGCTAATTAAAAGACTTAACTTATTAGACCTTAAGCGGGGAGGAAAAAAGAAACAAACAAGTATAATTTGCCAGATTAATTTTATGGTCTGTTCTATTTAATCAAACTATACCTTTTAGTGAAAATGACAAATCTGAGTTGTCAGAAGGTGGTAGATAAGGAAGATAAAGGTCATATATTTTAATGTCACAGAAGGTCTTATTAAAGGAACCTTAATTACATTAGGTACCCATGAAACATTAATTAAATACTGTCTGAAATAATTAGGTCCACGTTACTGATGGTTTAATTAAACTCAGTTTCTTTTTTTATAAGAAAACTAAAGGTCCAGTATCTCTGTCGGCAGCATAATTGATAATATGTCAAAAAGGCAAAATAGTAACCTTGACCAACCACAGAGAGAGGGTGATATGGCTCTCGGGGCCTTCTGTGCATTAACTTCATTGTCTATGGTGGCCGGTGTCTCCAAGAAGACCTCATGATGTGTGTGCCTTTGCAAACTGTCAGCTTCTGGGGGTCCTAGCATAGGAGAGGTGGATACAAAACAGTGAATCCATCATGTAGGGCTTAAAAAGTATATGCTCCACATGAAGAAAGGTGGTATGCTTAATACACGCACCTTTTCATTCTAGAAATGCATCCTGCCTTTTGTCACCTCTGCTTATTGTATCTCAGAAATGCCAGCACCCTTTCTGACCACTCAGTCTGCCCAGAGAGTATCAGGGCATTGAATTCCTTTCCCATATTTATTTATTATCTCTGTGCTCCAATATTTATTTTCTCTTTTACTTGTATATCTTTGAAGTTAAAAGCATGGGCTTTGGAATTAGATTGCAGGGTTTGAATCTCAACTTTGCCACAGCTGTGTAACCTTGGGTAAGTTACTTCTTTGAATTGGTTTCCTCATCCTTAAAATATTAGATGTAATAATAGCTAATTTAAAAAGTTATTATGAGGTTGATGCTTTAATGTATATAAAATACCACAAGTGAAAAGTACATGGTGAGCCCTACAAGAATGACACAGAACATTCCGTGGTCTGCAGGATCGTGAGGATTTGAGGCCCAAATTGAGTAAGTAGGTGAATACAAGTGAAATGCCAATTTAAAAGGGAAGATGATTTTACAAAAGCAAAAATGTGGCTGGAGAAGTTATGGGCTGGTGATTTGAAATGAGCTCCAGGTCTGTTTTTTGTCTTTATGTTCAAGTCTTGGGTTGACCAAGCCATTCCCTTTGTGCCGACACATCAGGGGTTGGTAATTTGGGTAGGAGAGGAAAACGGTTTTAGTCCAATTCACCACACCCTAGGACAGCCAGCTCTTCTTTCACTTTGAATGGGACAAAATGAATCAGGATAATAGTCTTACAGTTTCTAAAGTACTTCAATGTACATTGTCTTACTTGCTCTTCTTTACAGCCCTGTGAAGTCAGAACTGATATTAGCACCAGTTGACAGATGAGGAAATTGTGGCATGGAGAGGTTAAGACACTCGTGCACTGTGTGCAAAATTTGTGACAAAGGTACTTTGGCAATGTAAACCTTTTAGCACTGGGGATTTTAACTCTCTGTGCTTTGTTATCTGTGGGTGACCTCACCCTCCCTGAGCTCAGCACTGTGTTATGGTTTAGAGCAGTGTGAAAACCAAGGCCTGTGGGGTCCAACCTCACCAGTCCTTGTAGTTAAGGATAGATTTTACATCTTTAATGGGTTGCAAAAAAGAAGGAGGAGGAAGAAGGGGAAGGAGGGAGGAGGAGGTGAGGAGAAGGAGCTACCAAGACTGAATGTGGCTAACAAAGTCTCTTTAGTTCCTGGCCCTTTACAGAAAAAGTTTCTGACCCCTGTTTAGTGAGGTGCTTCTCAAACTTAAATGTACGTAAGAATCCCCTGAGGATCTTGTTAAGATATAAATTCTGATTCAGTAAGTCTGGGACAGGGCCTGAGATTCTGCTTGTGTAAAAAGCTCCCAGGTGACAACCATGCTGCTGGTCCTTGTGCTACACTTTGAATAGTAAGGATTGTGCCTCAAACTAACTCTGGACCCCTAACCATGCTCTTTGCTTATAGGAATGTGCACTAATAATTACTCTCCATTTGCCTGTATCTTAAAATCTTTCACTTCTTTTCTGTGTTCATAGCAGATGAACTTTCAGCAATTCATCTTTAAAACAGCCTTCATTTTTTCCCTCAAAAATGGTGATGGCTTCTGCCTGCTACCTCTAGCGGCATGTCAGTTCTACATGCCAGACCCAGGGTGCAGTGAGAGGAAAAGTCGGTTCCTAGTCTCTAGGAGTGTCTTTTCAAGGCCCATGCTGCTTAGTCTGGCCTTAGTTCTTTTCTCCAGCCTCTTTAGTTACGAGCCCCATTTCCATGTTAAGCATCTCTCACAGAGACCCTACTTTTCTTTCTCTGTGGCTTTTCATATGTACTGTGGACTCCGGGTCTTTCCTCTAGGCTTGCCAGCCTTCTGTTTTGGCCCCTCTCAGCTCCTTCTTTTCTGTCCTTTATCTGGCTTCCCTGGCAGGAACTCTCTTCGTTTCTCTTGACTCATTCCTTGGTATGGTGGTTATTCCATCTGCACACAATTCTCATTTCAGAGCTAAGCACCAAACCTCAGGAGTCTGTGTTTGAAACAGAGTGGTCTTCCCCTTCCAGAATATGGTCAGCTTCCTCCTTTTTAGAATCTGATCTATTAGATGTAGATGCCAGGCAGAGGAACTTTGACTTACTCCATTTCTGTTTCACATAATGTCTTGTTAATAATGAGTACATATTAATTACATATATGCCACAATCATAATTTAGTTACAGTAGTTGGTACTCGGCAGTTTATCCTAGTAAAAAGTAGCATTACCAATCAACGTTACTATTGACCTGAGTTCTGGTTTAGATTGGAGCATAGCAATTCTTACTCCAAAAAGAATGAACTCTGTTTAATGTCCTACCACTCATCTCCCTGGTTTGGCCTAGGATATGTGGTATGTCATGCCATTGGATCCTTCTTGTACTCCAGAAGTCATGTCATTTTAAGCTGAGTGGCTGGTACTTTTTGCCACAACTGTTTTTTATCTTGTGGCTCTCAACTGCCTACTCCAAACGTCTCTCAATTTATTCTGCCCTGCATTCCTTAAACAAGTCCAGAAAAGAGAAGCAATTTGCCGAAGGTCACACAGCACATTTGGTGGCAGAGAAAGACCCTGATCCTCACCTTTGTTCTTTCCTTCTAATCTGTTGCCTCATATAAAGTACTTTAAGTTTAAAAAGCATTGACATACTAGAAAGATAATGTGAATGCCTACATTCTTTTAAGTCTACTATATATATAACTATATTTTACTAATGAAACAGAAGAGTGGTAACCTTCATTTTTCTATTCTTCAACATCTACCTGGATCAGCATAAACTTTATAGCTTTTTTTCCTCAACGCAGTTCTGCTAACTCCCAGGTAATCTTGCATACATACATTTTAAAAATAATTTCCTTTTGGGGGAAAAAAAGAAGCCATCTTTAACCTAGAATATTTAGCTTTTTGAGTATTGATAGTAGTACATATAAATGCAAAGTCCAACAGCCTCCTGTCCTCAAACCTCCAAACTCCACAAAACCCCAGAGGAATGGTAAACCTAATTTTAGGAATAAAAAAATGTAAAAGCTAGCCAGGCTGCCATCCATCTATTCATTTGCTCATCTGTCTATCTCTAGTTTGTTAATTTCACCTCTGATAACTTTCCCCTTTAGTTCCTTTGTTTATCCCTCAGTGAGGCCACATATACAGGGAGAGGAGCCTGAGGAATTTGGGCAGGGCAGTGATCTTAGTTTCTCCGCCTGATCATTAGGTGCATAGGATCTGTGAGCTGCAAGTCACAGTTTAGAAAATATTTCGAGTAGTTGCCGGGTGCGGTGGCTCATGCCTGTAATCCTAGCACTTTGGGAGGCTGAGGCAGATGGATCACTTGAGGCCAGGAGTTCGAGACCAGCCTGGCTGACATGGTGAAACCCCATCTCTACTAAAAATACAAAATATAATTAGCCAAGTGTGGTGGTGGGTGCCTGTAGTCCCAGCTACTTGGGAGGCTGAGGTGGGAGAGTCACTTGAACCTGGGAGGTGAAGGTTGCAGTGAGCCGAGACTACACCACTGCACTCCAGCCTGGGTGACAGAGTGAGATTCCCTCTAAAAAAAAAAAGGAAAGTTTCAAGTGGTGATTTTTTTTTTTTCCTAAAAGCAATTCCATTTGATTTCAATGGATAGCTGTATTGGCCATTTTTTAAAAATTTTATTTTGCATTCTCCCATTGAGGAAAAAGAAGTCAGAGGACAGAGAGAGAATATATTATTTTCATTGTTTTGTTCAAATGACAACATTCAAATTTAGACCTTTTATTTAAATCCTTGGGTTTTATTTACAGCTCAGTATAAATATTGTCATAAATTAATTGCTCTCACAGTTTGGTCGATGACCTCAGAAATGGTAGTTATGGATTGATTTCCAGAAAGCAAAAAGAATTTTTTTAAGGAATAAAATAATTAGATGCAGCAGTGTGACAGAGATAGTCATCTGTTTATATGTCTGCCCTTATGTAAGCTATATTAAATCCTAAAGAGAATAAGCAAATCTTTGATTGTTTATTTTAGAAGTCACCTTTGGCCAGGTGCAGTGGCTCACGCCTGTAATCCCAGCACTTTGGGAGGCTAAGGCGGGTGGATCACGAGGTCAGGAGATCGAGACCACCCTGGCTAACATGGTGAAACCCTGTCTCCACTAAAAATACAAAAAATTAGCCAGGCGTGGTGGCGGGCGCCTGTAGTCCCAGCTACTTGGGAGGCTGAGGCAGGAGAATGGCGTGAACCTGGGAGGCGGAGCTTGCAGTGGGCCTAGATAGCGCCACTGCACTCCAGCCTGGGTGACAGAGCGAGACTCCATCTCACAAAAAAAAAAAAAAGAAAAGGAAGTCACCTTTAAAAAGTGGGAAGTAGCTTTAGATGACTGATGTATTTCACATGTTGGTTGGAGATCTGTTACCATTGTGTGTCAACTAAAATCCTACATGTTGTTAGCTTGGATGGCTGCTCTTCAGGCAGCAGATTTGATTGCAGAGCACTTTAATGGTTTTCACACTGTGTCTGCCATGAGTCGCATGTATGCAGAGACCCTACTAAGGTCTCTGGGTTTGGGACAAAGGGACCACACTGGATAGATAAATGAACTCTGGAGTTTGACGGCTCCATGGCCAACTGAGCAGACTATAGGATATCTTGCTGTTTCTCCCTTCCTAGCAATTATTCACTTAGATTTCAGGATGTTGCTTTATTCTCTAAGAAAGTCGGTAGGAAGAGGAATTATCTCTTTTACTCCCTCCCTCACTCATCTCCATTCTTCTACCCAACTTTCCCAACTGGTGACAGACTAGGGGACCTTGTTTCTTTTTTCTCTTTTTTTCTCTTGTTAAGTGTTGACATACTTATTTGCCTAGAGTAACTCAGTTAAGCCAGCCACCCAGGAGGTAGGCAGGTCACATAAGCCGAATTAACCATGGCAGTTCCCAAAGCAATATAAAGCTTTTCCCAGGAATTATCCTTTGGGCTTTTTTAATGCTAAGATATGCAATCTCATGTGACTTATCTTGATATGGAATACAAAGCAGTTCCACACACTCAATACATTTTTTTGTTTGAAGTAACAGAAATTTTAAATAAAAGTTATCTGTAGCCAGTGGCCTGGTCCCTGCTGGGACCGTTGTTTACCTCAGGGCAGAGAAAAAAAGGCCCCTTCTGAGACTGGGAGCTCTCTGCAGATGCAGGATGGTATATGCTGGCACCTCCTAGAGTCACCTTGAAAGGAACACAAACCAGCATTGGGAAATAAAGTCAATTCCAAATCAGCATATTTGTTTTTCATTTTAGCCGAGCAAAAGTAAAAATAAACCAAAGCATAACTCTCTTCACAGTGTCTTAACCCTTAATACAAAGCAGATACTTCGATTAGTTGTCACTGCAAATTGTTGAAAAGCATGCCCTCTGTGCAGGCCACCTCAAGGCTGTGGAGGCCTGTGGACCTGACAAGACTCAGAGGAGCTAGCCCCGGGGGAGGCTACACCCAGCTCAGCAGCCCCACAAGGCAGCTGGATTTCCTTTTTCCCTAGGAGCACTCACCTGCTGTATTGCCCACTTTGCCATAAAGATCTTTCCTAAAAGGAGAGTGGCCAGTGAATTATGGAGCAGGAATGTAATAAGGCAGGTAGAAATGTGCCCTGTTATCAGTCACACACATTTAAGCCCAGCCTGGGACAGCACAGTAGACGAGACTATAAGCTCTGGGATCTTCTCATTCAACCAAGATTGCTTCATACAAAAGTTGACAATGCCGGCCAGAAAGCCATTGTTGATATTCAACATTTTTTAAAATAGCTGAACAGACCAGACAATAAGGCATGACAGAAAACTTGGACAGGAAGATGACTTGGAGTCTGGCTTAAGAAGGAAACATGCTATTGAAAGTAGGCAACAAACACACATTTCTAAATGTTAAATTTCTTTGAAAATAAGAATCAACTTTACCGTTCATTTATTTTCCTCCTCTAAAGCCACAAAGCCAAGCAGAACTCAATTTCAGTTGCTTGTTAGATTATCTCTCTAGTCTTCCTTTTCTGCACATTGAAATTCTCAAGCATGGGAACTCTATGACCCTTTCTTGCTGTTTGATGAGTCAGGGAGAAGGCTAAGAAGACACCTCGAAGGGCCTTTCATAACGGATTTATAGCACTGAAAGATGTCCTGGAACCATCATAAAATCATTCATTCATTCATTCATTCAGCAAATATTTATTGAGTACCCACAATGAGCTATGGGGTTGCAATGGTGAACAAAATTGACATAGTCCCTGCTATGGTCACCATCCACCACTGTTCTGGCTTTAGCACTGGAAATCCCACATCTGGGAACCCCCTCAAGTCCTGAGAAAACTGGGATAGTTAGTCACCAATTCTTCCGTTCTAGAAAGCTAACACTCCATGAATTCCTGAGAGTGAGTGGGTAAATTGTGGCTACCTGAGTCCTGGTACCAAACCTGCCTCTTACCAACTACATGATCTGTGTCAAGACACTCTGCTCATCCCCAGTTTTCTCATTTGCAAACAGGAAAAATAATATCTACCTCAAAGGGTTTCGTGTTTTTGTTTTTTTTTTTTTTTTTTTTTTTGAGACGGAGTCTCGCTCTGTCACCCAGGCTACAGTACGGTGGCACAATCTCAGCTGACTGCAAGCTCTGTCTCCTGAGTTCATGCCATTCTCCTGCCTCAGTCTCCCAAGTAGCTGGGACTACAGGTGCCCACCACCACACCAGGCTAACCTTTTTGTATTTTCAGTAGAGACAGGGTTTCACCGTGTTAGCCAGGATGGTCTCGATCTCCTGACCTCGTGTTCCACGGCCTTGGCCTCCAAAGTGCTGGGATTACAGGCATGAGCCACCACGTCCAGCCCCTCAAAGAGTTATTTTAAGATGAAATGAATTTTGTCTTTTGAGTCTGTAGAAATTGACTTTGATGACAGCTTTTCAGCCAGCAACAAAAGAGGAGATGTAGCTGTGGATGTCCCATTGGGTCTGGAAATAGAAGAGGCTGCTCTATGCTTTATTTATTTATGTATTTATTTATTTACTTATTTATTTATTTTTTGAGATGGAGCCTTGCTCTGTCGCCCAGGCTGGAGTGCAGTGGTGAGATCTTGGCTCACTGCAAGCTCCGCCTCCTGGATTCACGCCATTCTCCTGCCTCAGCCTCCCTAGTAGCTGGGACTACAGGTGCCCAACACCACGCCCAGCTAGTTTTTTTGTATTTTTAGTAGCGACAGGATTTCAACATGTTAGCCAGGATGGTCTCAATCTCCTGACCTCGTGATCCGCCCTCCTCAGCCTCCCAAAGTACTGGGATTACAGGCGTGAGTCACCGCGCCCAGCCTCTATGCTTTATTAAATCATGATGGAACCTGCCAGAAATTTGATAATATATCCTGTTACTAGTGTTTAGATGAGGTAGGGTCTCAGGTCCATAGTACTTTGTTAGGGGAAAGGACTGACCCCCAGAGAGAGGCCCATGCTGTCTGCGGGCAGATGCAAAAATATAGGTACCTTATTCTTCAAGTGGGAATTTGGGCTAAAGATTAAAGCATTAAAGTGAAAGAGGGACATGTATAATCCTGCATTAACTCCACTTCTGTTGGGAGTTGGTTTTCACTTTTCTTCTTTAGAGTTTTAAGATTTCTTTTTTCTTTGCCAAGCTCACTCTCCCTTTCCTATAATTTATAATCTTATTTAACATGAGCATCTATTAGGCACCCAGCATATACCAGCCATTTTGCTAGGGACTGGGATGCTGAAAGGAAGCAGATCTGGTTCCTTTCCTCAAAGAGCTGACAGTCTAGTCGGAAACACATGAAACACATACTCACACACACACAAACCTCTCCTTCTCGGGCTCAAACGATCCTCCCACCTCAGCCTCCAGAGTACCTGGAACCACTAACATGCAACATAACACCAGGCTGATTTTTTAATTTTTGTAGAGATTGGGTCTTGCTATGTTACACAGGCTGATCTCAAACTATTGAGCTCAAGTGGTCTGCCCACCTCGGCCTCCCAAAGTACTGGGATTACAGGCATGAGCCACCACACCCAGCTGGACACAGAGGTTTTTGTTTTTTTTTAAGTTTTTTATTCCTTCCTTTGTTCAGCTGCCCTCTTTTTTTTTTTTTTTTTAAGTAGCTCTAGGCCTTTGTTTTTTCCTGCCTTCAAATATCTCCCCTTCCCCACTTCCCCCGCCTAATTTCACTTTATCTTCCATATGACAGGTGAATACCACTCGTTTCACAGGCACTACTGATATTGGTTTTCCACGCACCACATTACAAACAAACGTGGCTTTTAAGATTGAACTTCATTAGCCCATACTAATAATGTAGGCTCTGTCATTATTAGCCAGTTATAGTGCTATTTTAGAAATTTGTCATGGGAGAAGACACTCAATTTCCATTCCTGGCGTACAAAGAGGGGGACACATTTCCTACCCTCTTTGAATTGTTTGTAACAGGTAACCTCTTAGCCTCTTATCAGTAAGCTAAAGAGCTAGGTTTCATTGGCAATGAGGGAGTATGATGGCGTGAACCTTGTCCTTTCGTTAGATTCAAATGGGTTTCATTTCAACCTGTTTGTCTGAATTTCTGCTGTCAGTGGGCCCTGTGCTAGGCAAGGTAGGAATCACAAAGAGAGGCAGAAGGGGGAAATACTTTTTTTTTTTTTTTGAGACAGAATCTCACTCTGTTGCCCAGGCTGGAGTGCAGTGGCATGATCTCGGCTCACTGCAACCTCCGCTTCCTGGGTTCAAGCAATTCTCCTGCCTCAGCCTCCCGAGTAGCTGGCACTATAGGCGCGTGCCACCATGTCTGGCTAATTTTTTTTTTTTTTTTTTTTTTTTTTTTTTTTTTTTTTTTTTAGTGGAGACGAAGGTTTCACCATGTTGGCCAGGCTGGTGTCAAACTCCTGACCTCAAGTGATCTACCCGCTTCAGCCTCCCAAAGTGCTAGGATTACAGGCGTGAGCCACTGCGCCCAGCTGGGGGAAATACTTTTAATACCTGGCCAGAGAATTTAATATGATGTTATTATGATCAGGGACCAGTACAACATGGCTTTTGCACCCTTCATTAAATTAACACATTTGCTGAGCACACTTATACAATGCCAAGGACTTTTCTTAGGCTTGTCATTTAATTTGAAGATATATAAGATCAAATATTGCTCTAAAGGAACTTATGGGCCACCAAATAGATCCACACAAAAAAATACGAGTATTGTGTAATGGATGCTCTGAGAGGCACAGGCTAGGAAGTACAGTGGGGTTTTTGGGGAAGTAGGAAGGCATTAGGGAAGGTTTCATGGGAGCTGCCTGCTCAGTGGCAGAAGTAGTCATAGAGTATGTCTGCAGATCATTCAGTTGCCTTGCTACTAGAGAGCCAATTATTTCCCCCCACTCCTGACATTTCTTCCACATCTTCAGAAAAGCCACATTGAATCATGATCAGCTTTTCCAGTATGCCCTTTACATTTGCTGCGGTGACTATGTGTGTGAGCCAGTGTCCACCTTCACTGTTTTCTAACTCTTTGCTCACCATAATTTTATGTCAACTACACTTCAAATATAGTGTAGAGGTTAAAGGACTTCTGGAAGTCCTTTTGTAACTTTTGGTTACACACATTTGCATAATAGGGTTTCATCATTATGTGATGGTGGTGATGTGAATCTTTTTATTATGTTTCATCTTTTTCCATATACTCCAGAAACTGTCAATGGTTAATGGCAGAAATGTGAGGACAAATTATCTTCCTGGTCATTTATATTACATAAGCATTACCACTATCATATCTGTGATGTTCTAGGTGCCTTATACACATTATCACTAATTTTTACACCATCTCTATAAATTAGGTTTTATTACCTCCATTTTATGGATGAAGAATCCAAGGCACAGAGAAGTTATGTAACTTGCCTAGGGTCATCTAACTAGCAGAAGGCTCACAAGCACAAATACTATGATATAGTTAGCAAAGGCCATAAAATAAACTCTGTTGGTGTAATGGAAGCTGTCTCTACCAACTTAAAATTTTGCTTAACATAAATTATTTGTCTATGTTTTCACCCACCTGCAGTGAGAAAACATGAATATTTTCCCATGTTTAGATTCAGTTTTTCAAATTCCTTGGTAGCAGGTAGTTTGTCCTCCTATGAGTCCACATGTTCTATTTTAGATAAGATTGTATTTTATCTTTTTAAAGAAACCCCTGGGCTGGCCACTGGATGGGATTAGGTGCATTTCGTTTCTCCTGCATGTGTTGCACATTGTCCAAGATCTCTGTGATGGAGCCAGATCTTGTAACTTCACAGCCACCACGTGCCCTTTCCTATGTGTGCACTCCACAATTCTGTCCCTAAATCAAGGCACTCTCTTAAATGTCATCTTTCTTTCCCAGTTTTAGCCCAGGATGGTGAGTAGATGGGTAAATGGGCCTTTTGGAGTGTCTCTGCTTGAAGTATAGAATTCATAATTGTAAACCATGGTCAAATAAAATTTCATTCTTATTTTTCCCCTGACCTTTGGTAAGTGAGTCTCAGCTCAGTCCTTTTGGCAGATCCTGAATTTTGGGTCAATGCAGAACATATTCAATTTATCTACAGGGCCTAAAAGCAATCTTTGAAGCTGCTATTTTTTGATTGAGGATTACTAAATTCTTTTTTTTCTTTTTTTTTTTTTTGTCTATTTCTCGAAGTGGAGTCTTGCTCTGTCACCCAGGCTGGAGTGCAATGGCACGATCTCGGCTCACTGCAACCTCCGCCTCCTGGGTTCAAGTGATTCTCCTGCCTCAGCCTCCCGAGTAGCTGGGATTACAGGCGTGCGCTACCATGCCCGGCTAATTTTTCGTATTTTTAGTAGAGATGGGGTTTCACCACGTTGGCCAAGCTGGTCTCAAACTCCTGACCTTGTGATCCGCCCGCTCCGGCCTCCCAAAGTGCTGGGAGTACAGGCGTGAGCCACCGCGCCTGGCTTACTAAATTCTTTAATCATGCCTCTGGGAAGGGAAATGGAAAGGGGGCGAAATGTGCATACATTTTTCTGTTGATTCAGAAAAGACCTGTAGTGGTAGATTCAGAAAAGTACCTGCAGCTGATGATGGAACGTTGGAGACATTTCCAGTTTATTATGCTGGTGAAAGGGATGCCGTAAAAGAAGAGGGGGGAAAGTATTTTGTGCCTAAACTTACCTTCTTCAAGTGCTCGGGATCTGTGGCAGTGTGCCATCTACTCCACTGCACACATGTGCAGCCTGAGCAGGGTTGTGGGATAGAGAAGGAGACAGGTTGTTTTCATTCCCGAGCCCATATTTAACCCTTTTCCAGTTATGGCCTCTGTTTTCATTTTTTATCTTCCACCTGTTCACAGAGGATGTGGCATTGGGAATTTTTTATAAAATTTCAAAATGATCTTGAAATTGTGTGATGTCTCGGGTCACCTCTTGAAGCTAAGAGGAAAAACCATCTGTCTTCTGGGGAATTTCCCAGGATTGATTTAATGAGATGTAGATAGGTGTGTTGCTCACATCTGACCCTGTTCACTCCTCTGGGATGAACACTGAATAAGTAAGATAGAGAATAATTAAGAAGGAGTCTCTAATGTTCCCTTTGGAGTTCAAAAACAAGGACATTCCTCTACTCTTGTGACTTGGACTGTCCCATCTATTAACTAACGCTTTTCTGTGTTTCATATACAAGGAGATAAGAATCCAAACCTTCAGGCTCTGAGAGGATTGCTTGAGCCCAGGAATTTGAGACTAGCCTTGGCAACATAATGAGACCCTGTCTCAATATAAATAAAAAAGAATTGTACCAAACTTGCAATTACTTGTATGTAATTCATTTAACAAATATTGAATGCCTACTATGTACTAGGCATGTTCCTAGGGGTTGAGCTTGCAATAGTGAACAAAACAGTTAAAAATACTACTCCTTGTAGAGCTTGCATTGTAGTTGGGCAGAAACAGGCAATACATATTAGCTAAAATAAATTTGTGAAATACATGTAGATCCTCCCTCATACTGGCCTGAGGCTACAGAGATACCGAATATGTAGTAACTTAGAATAATTCTGGAACTTGCCTTCACTACCTAGGCTGATGAAACTCCTAGGTTCCCCTACCCAACTGGGTACTTCTGGTTCCTTAACAGACCACCAGTATTAACTTTTAAGCTTCTTGGCCCAGTCTCTTGCTGCGAACATCATGAGTTACATGGGTGAGTGCCTTACCACTTGGGAAAGCTGTTTTACTGCCACCACCACTGTGACTCTTGCTTACTGTGGGATCATCTTTTTTACCTGCACGCGGGCTGATTATTCACCCCAGTGCAGGGCTTCCCTTCCCTCTTCCTATTTTCTCATGGTAGCTTCTGACTTTTTCTCCTCTGAGCAGATTTCTACTTTTCCTTGCGCACCAGATTCAGTCTTCATCTGTCTGTGATATACTATGGCTAGTGTTCCAAATTGTGCTCTTTATAACTACAAGTAGGTATCAGTTAACTTCTGTTGATTCTTTTAAAATTATTCACTATATTTTCTAATAATAAAAGTAATATATATTCACTTAACTTGGAGAATACAGAAAAATGGAAAACAATCAGCAATAATATTAACACCCAGAGATACCTAACTGGCACCAGGGCATTTCCAGGGCATGCAATCTATGCAGTATCTCAGAGCCCAGTACCTAGATGGACCCTGCACTTGGTTTAATGCTCTGCTACTGCCATCGTGACATTCTTAATAACCTTTGAACAAAGATCCACACATTTTCATTTTTCACTGTGCCCTATGAAGGATGTAGCTAGTCCTGCCTACTTTTAGCATTATTGTTGTATTCCTTCTGGCCTTCATGTGTTGATTTTTAAAACAATTGTGATTATAGGGTTTGCATATTTTCGAATCCTGTTTCTTTCCCTAAACATTACACAATGTGAATGTTCCTATTTCGTTAGATATTATTTGAAAGTATTTTTAGTTGATGAGTGATATTCGATCACTTATTTAATCATTTTTCTGTTGTTGAAACTTTAGGTGGTTAGTTGATTCTTGGGATCTGGTTTTAGAGCTCAGTGCCAGGAACATCATGAGTGCTAAATAAATGTTAGCTATTATTGTCTCCATGATTCTTCAGGCATTTCTGAAAATTGGTGTTCATGGTCTCTCAGGGATGAAATTCAATCATCTGTTTTCTAGGTTTGCTGTGCTTTCTGATGTCATCCAAAAACCGGGCCATTGGGTTTCCTGTGCTGGGATAATGACGGCCTTATTTCATCAACCTGGGTGATGAGATGCTACGCTAATTTGGAGTCTGGAGTTTTACATCTCAGAGCTTAGATCTTGATTTTCAGTTGTTGTTCCTGACCTCACCTCTGAACTCCCAACACAGTTCTTGTGGGGCCTTTGGAATTCAAATAATTTCTAGAGCTGGAAGTGCCTTGGAAAAAATTGTGAATCCCTCATCTTGCAAATGAAGACTCTCTAGCCCCAAAGATAAAGGCTCTATCTATAATATAGGAACAGAGGTGGGATCTGAGGCTAGTTCTCTGGTACTTTTACTTCATCATTATTTAGCAATGCTCATTCCTTAAGAGTGGTGGAGGGTACACTTTCATGCATGTCTGTGTGAAGAGACCACCAAACAGGCTTTGTGTGAGCAATAAAGCTGTTTATTTCACCTGGGTGCAGGTGGGCTGAGTCCAAAAAGAGAGTCAGCAAAGGGTGGTGGATTATCGTTAGTTCTTATAGGTTTTGGGATAGGCGGTGAAGTTAGGAGCAATGTTTTGGGGGCAGGGGGTGGATCTCGCAAAGTACATTCTCAGGGGTAGGGAGAATTACAAAGAACCTTCTTAAGGGTGGGGGAGATTACAAAGTACATTGATCAGTTAGGGTGGGGCAGAAACAAATCACAATGGTGGAATGCCATCAGTTAAGGCTATTTTTACTTCTTTTGTGGATCTTCAGTTACTTCAGGCCATCTGGATGTATATGTGCAAGTCACAGGGGATGCGATGGCTTGGCTTGGACTCAGAGGTCTAACATTCCTGCCTTCTTATATTAATAAGAAAAATAAAACAAAATAGTGTTGAAGTCTTGGGGTGGCGAAAATTTTTGGGGGGTGGTATGGAGAGAGAATGGGCGATGTCTCTCAGGGCTGCTTCAAGCAGGATTGGGGCAGTGTGGGAACCTAGAGTGGGAGAGATTAAGCTGAAGGAAGATTTTGTGGTAAGGGGTGATATTGTGGGGTTGTTAGAAGAAATATTTGTCATGTAGAATTATTGGTGATGGCCTAGATACGGTTTCGTATGAATTGAAAAACTAAATGGAATAAGAGAAGGAGAAAAACAGGTATAAAAGGTCTAAGAATTGGGAGGACCTAGGACATCTGATTAGCCTAAGGAGATTCAGCATAGTCCTGCCAGCAAAGATTATTTATTTACTTCAAGAGCTAAGAGTGGCAGTTTGGGGATAGCACGAGGAGATATCAGCTGTGATGGCTTGGAGAAACAGTGTAAACCGGCAGTGTAAACAAGAGCAGGGCATGTATGAGTAGTTGAGAACGGTGAATAGGAGTATGACTAGACAGAAGATAGTAAGGATGACAAGTTTTTTTGGGGCACAGTCTAAGTTGGTCCGGTGTCTGGAATGAGACTGGGGCCTAATAAAAAGGAGCTCAAATGGGCTGTACCTTGTAGCATTCTGAGGACAGGCCTGAATTCTGAGAAGCGAAAGTGGTAAAAGTATTGTCCAGTCCTTTTTAAGTTGGTGGCTGAGCTTGGTGAGGTGTGTTTTTAAGAGACCTTTAGTCCGTTCTTCTTTTCTTGAACACAGAGGACCGTAAGGGATATAAAGTTTCACTGAATACTAGGAGCCTGAAAAACTGCTTGGCCAATTTGACTAATAAAGGCTGGTCTGTTATCAGACTGTACAGAGGTGGGAAGGCTAAACTGAGGAATTGTGTCTGACAGAAGGGAAGAAATGACTGTGGTGGCCTTCTCAGACCCTGTAGGAAAGGCCTCTACCTATCCAGTGAAAGTGTCTACCTAGACTAAGAGGTATTTTAGTTATCTGACTCGGGGCATGTGAGTAAAGCTAATTTGCCAGTCCTGGGTGGGGCAAATCTTCAAGCTTGATGTGTAGGGAAGGGAGGGGGCCTGAATAATCCCTGAGGAGTAGTAGAATAGCAGATGGAACACTGAGAAGTGATCTCCTTGAGGATAGATTTCCATGATGGAAAGGAAATGAGAGGTTCTAAGAGACGGGCTAGTGGCTTGTACTATAGCATAGCCTGCCTTTGCTGGTGCCTGGCGATTAGGCCTGGTAGAACTGCCATCAGTAAACCAAGTGTGATCAGGGTGAGAAACAGGGAAGAAGGAAATGTGGGGAAATGGGGAGAACGTCAGGTGGATCAGAGAGATACAGTCATGCGGGTCAGGTGTGGTATCAGGAATAATGTGGGAGGCCAGAGTGAGGTCCGGGCCAGGAACAATGGTAATTGTGGGACTTAACAAACAGTGAGTACAGCTGAAGGAGCTGGGGAGCAGGAAGTATACGCGTCAGGTATGAGGAAGAAAATAGATTTTGGAAGTTATGAGAAATGTAGAGAGTGAGTTGAGCATAGTTTGTGATTTTTAGGGCCTCTAAAAGTGTCAAAGCAGCGGCAGCTGCTGCACGCAGACATGAGGGCTAGGCTAAAACAGTAAGGTCAAGTTGTTTGGACAGAAAGGCTACAGGGTGCGGTCCTGGCTCTTGTGTAAGAATTCTGACCGCACTAACCATGCCTAGGAAGGAAAGGAGTTGTTGTTTTGTAAGGGATTGAGGTTTGGGAGATTAATCCGACACGATCAGCAGGGAGAGCACGTGTGTTTTTATGAGAATTATGCCGAGATAGGTAACAGATGAGGATGAAATTTGGGCTTGACTGAAGTAATGGGGGCTGTCTGTGAAGCCTTGAGGCAGTACAGCCCAGGTAATTTGCTGAGCCTAATGGGTGTCAGGGTCAGTCTAAGTGAAAGCAAAGAGAGGCTGGGACGAGGGGTGCGGGAGAATAGTGAAAAAAGCATCTTTAAGATCAAGCACGGAATAGTGAGTTGTGGAGGAAGCTATTGAGGACAAAAGAGTGTACGGGTTGGGCACCACAGGATGGATAGGCAAAACAATTTGGTTGATAAGGCGCAGATCCTGAACTAATCTGTAAGACTTGTCCAGTTTTTGGACAGGTAAAATGGGGGAATTGTAAGGAGAGTGTATAGGTTTTAGAAGCCCGTGCTGTAGCAGGCAAGTGATAACAGGCTTTAATCCTTTTAAAGTATGCTGTGGGATGGGATATTGGCGTTGAGTGGGGTAAAGGTGATTAGGTTTTAATGGGATGGTAATGGGCATGTGATCGGTTGCCAGGGAAGGAGTAGAGATGTCCCATACTTGTGGGTTAAGGTGGGGGGAATATGAGAGGAAGACTCGAAGGAGGCTTTGGGTTGGGGAGAAGGGCGGCAATGAGATGCGGCTGTAGTCCAGGAATAGTCAGGGAAGCAGATAATTTAGTTAAAGTGTCTCGGCCTAATAAGGGAACTGGGCAGGTGGGGATAACTAAAAAGGAGTGCTTAAAAGAGTATTGTCTCAGTTGGCACCAGAGTTGGGGAGTTTTAAGAGGTTTAGAAGCCTGGCCATCAATACTCACAACAGTTACAGAGGCAAGGGAAACAGGCCCTTGAAAAGAAGGTAATGTGGAGTGGGTAGCCTCCATATTGATTAAGAAGGGGACGGACTTACCTTCCACTGTGAGAGTTACCAGAAGCTCAGCGTCCTTGATGGTGTAGGGGGCTTCCGAGGCGATCGGGCAGTGTCAGTCTTCAGCCACCTAAGCCGAGAAGATCTGGGAAGGAGTCAGTCAGAGAGCCTTGGGCCAGAGTTCCAGGGGCTCTGGGAGTGGCTGCCAGGTGAGTTGAACAGTCCGATTTCCAGTGGGGTCCTGTACAGATGGGACACAGCTTAGGAGGAATCCCCGGCTGCGGGCATTCCTTGGCCCAGTGGCCAGATTTCCAGCACGTGTAGCAAGCTCCTGGGGGAGGAGGTTCTGGAGGAACACCTGGCCACTGCGGTTCAGGCGTTTGGAAGTTCTTGTGTGCTGGAGATGTGGCTGGGGTTTGTCTCACAGTGGAGGCAAGGAATGGAAACTTTTTTCTATTATTGTACACCTTGAAGGTGAGGTTAATTAAATCCTGTTGTGGGGTTTGAGGGCCAGATTCTAATTTTTGGAGTTTTATTTAATGTCGGGAGTAGATTGGGTAATAAAATGTATATTGAGAATAAGATGGCCTTTTGACCTTTTAGGGTCTACGGCTGTAAAGCGTCTCAGGGTTGCTGCCAAACAAGCCATGAACTGGGCTGGATTTTTATATTTGATGAAAAAGAGCCTAAACGCTATCTGATTTGGGATAAAGAAAAAGGAGCATTAACCTTGACTATGCCTTTAGCTCCAGCCACCTTTTTAAGAATAAATTGCTGGGCAGGTGGGGGAGGGCTAGTCACGGAACGAAACTGTAAGCCAGACCGGGTGCAAGGAGGGGAGGTGATAAAAGTATTGTAGGGTGGAGGAGCAGAGGCTGAGGAAGAATTGGGACCTAGCTCGGCCTGGCGAGGAGGGGAGAGGTCAGATGGGTCTGTAGAAAAGGAAGATTAGAAAGACTCAGCAACACTTGGGGTTGGGACTGAGGGGACAGGTGGGAGGGAAAGAAGGAAGATTTGGGATGAGTTGCATTGGGCACAGAGACTAGGAAGGGGGGACTGATGTGTAAAAGAATGCCTGGACGTCAGGCACCTCAGACCATTTGTCCATTTTACGACAAGAATTATTTAGATCTTGTAGGATGGAAAACTTGAAAGTGCTGTTTTCTGGCTATTTGGAACTACTGTCGAGTTTGTATTGGGGTCAAGCGGCATTGCAGAAGAAAATAAGACGTTTAGATTTTATGTCAGGTGAGAGTTGAAGAGGTTTTAAGTTCTTAAGAACACAGGCTAAGGGAGAAGAAGGAGGAATGGAAGGTGGAAGCTTGCCCATAGTGAAGGAGGCAAGCCCAGAGAAAAGAGTAGAGACATGGAGAAGGGGTGGGGGGTTCTTGCCCTCCAGAAAAGCAGAGAAGGTGTTGGGGCATGGAAATAAGGGACTGGGGCACAGAGATAAGAGGTCAGGGTGCAGAAATAAGGGATTGGGGGTTCTTGCCCCCAGAAAAGCAGGACTTGCCACTAAGGGTGAAGGAGAAGGGGTTGAGGGGTACTTGTCCCTCCCCCAGAAAAGCAGAGAAGGGGTAGAGACACGGAGAGAAGGGGTTGGGGTACTTGTCCCTCCCCCAGAAAAGCAGGACTTGCCGCTAAGGGTGAAGGACCAAGGCAGGCGTCCCTGCATGGTCTGACACCTTTGAAACGTGGGTGAGTGATCAGAGAGGCATCCCTGCAATGATTAAACACCAAGGGAAGGCTGGCTTCCCAGTCCGTGACTGGCGCCGGAGTTTTGGGTCCATGGATAAAACGTGTCTCCTTTGTCTCTACCAGAAAATGAAAGGAATTGAAATTAAGAGAAGGGAGAGATTGAAGTATGGTGCCAAGATTGAAAGGAGAAAGAGGTTGAGGGATAGTGAGGGAAGTTGGAGAAGAGAGTAAAAAGAGGCTGCTTACCGGATTTGAAATTGGTGAGATGTTTCTTGGGCTGGTCAGTCTGAGGACCTGAGGTCTTAGGTGGATCTTTCTCACAGAGCAAAGAGCAGGAAGACAGGGGATTGATCTCCCAAGGGAGGTCCCCCGATCCGAGTCACGGCACCAAATTTCATGCGCGTCCGTGTGAAGAGACCACCAAACAGGCTTTGTGTGAGCAATAAAGCTGTTTATTTCACCTGGGTGCAGGTGGGCTGAGTCCAAAAAGAGAGTCAGCAAAGGGTGGTGGATTATCGTTAGTTCTTATAGGTTTTGGGATAGGCGGTGAAGTTAGGAGCAATGTTTTGGGGGCAGGGGGTGGATCTCGCAAAGTACATTCTCAGGGGTAGGGAGAATTACAAAGAACCTTCTTAAGGGTGGGGGAGATTACAAAGTACCTTCTTAAGGGTGGGGGAGATTACAAAGTACATTGATCAGTTAGGGTGGGGCAGAAACAAATCACAATGGTGGAATGTCATCAGTTAAGGCTATTTTTACTTCTTTTGTGGATCTTCAGTTACTTCAGGCCATCTGGATGTATATGTGCAAGTCACAGGGGATGCCATGGCTTGGCTTGGGCTCAGAGGCCTGACATATACTACCTTTCTCAAATTAACCTAAGAACTTCTTGAAAGTGGTAGATCAGTAAGTACCCAGCAAATGATGGTCATTTGAAGGTTTCTCTATGCTCTTGTTCTTTTTCCCTGATAATGATGAATCTAGGGATGGGGGTAGGGACAGGTCAGGAATGGCTGTTAAATTCATTCCTCTTGAATCTGCTTGCTATATCCTCTGTGAAGGACAGTGCCCCTACAATTCTTGACAGATTCTTGGACAAGGAAAAAGAGTTAGTTGTTTACTGGGCATTAAGATGCTCAAAATTTTTCTAATTCTAAAACAGGTTTAGCTGCTGAAAGTAGCAAAAGGGTAGGAAAAAAGGATTGTTCTTGGCTCTAGCATTAGGACCACGAGTACTTTTTTCTTCCTGCTTTTTGAAATTTCAGACTTTTATAATGATCTTTTTTATTTTTATAGAGGAAGCTATGTCTTAAAGAAGAAAAAAAAGTGTATTTGAGTGCTTTAGTTTTCTTTTCCCCTCGGGAATGGTAATGATGGTTAGGCAAATTGCTTCCTTAACTAGTCCTAGTCAGCCTCCCTGACGTTCACATTTCTGTAACACAGGAAGGACTATTAAATTAAAGCAA
Source organism: Nomascus leucogenys (assembly GCF_006542625.1). NCBI lineage: Eukaryota > Metazoa > Chordata > Mammalia > Primates > Hylobatidae > Nomascus > Nomascus leucogenys. The sequence continues at coordinate 126,082,331 of NC_044406.1, forward strand.
TTGTCTTACGGAATATGGAATATCGTATCTTCTCCAAAGCCTTCTTTGGCCCCCAAACCATTTTGTTGCAGTGGTTCAGCCAGATGCTGGAAAAGTGCAATTTATTTTCTCCACATATTTGAGTCTATGGAACTGCAGCTTTTCCCTTTGTGCCCATAGCCATGTGAGAGAATTGTAGTCCCCACGGCAGTGGGACTTGTAATGCTGCTAAGAGATTCTATGGGAAGTTGAGATTCAGGGGAGGCGATTATCCAGGCCATGCTCAGAAGGGTTTGCTGACTTTGACCCAAGCCTGACTACCTGGTGTGAATGAGGCAGTGGAATGAGGGTGAGGGGATTGCCATGGTCCAGGCAAAGCATGACATCAGGGAAGGATGGACAGCTTTGGGATGGCAGGCTGCCAACCTATAGACAAGGCCCAGGCACTGGGCTGAGATTGAGGGCAGGTATCTCTCCCTGCAGGAGACTTTTGGAGCCCTGCCTTGTTCTCCAGGCCTCCAGACTAAGGCACTGAGCAGGACAAGAGTGAGACTAAGAGCCAGGGGATCAGAATAGAGATCCAGCTACAGGACCAATGGCATGAATTTTCAGTCTGTTGTTGACAGTAAGGAGAAGTCCAGTTCCTAGCATTAGGGCATAGGGTTAGCAGGGCTGGCAGCAAAGACCGACCTGATACCAAGTCCCCCAAATATTTAATAGGGTACATTAAATGCCACCATGTCTAGGGGCTGCAGCACTGATCCTAAACTTAGAGCTGGGGTGAGTCTGGGTGTGGGGACAGTGGTTTGCTGAGGGGGTTATTGGGGCAGAAAACAAAGCAGGTTGGTTATTCCTTGATTTTTGGAGGCAAAAGGGCGACTTGAACTCTATGACAGAAATTCATACAGGTCTTGAGAAGAGTAAATAGTTCTATTTAAGAAAATAATTTATCTTTTCATCAGTCATTTTACATATTTACATACAAATGTATAGTTATTGTTTATACCCAATAATTAAATTATCTCATTAAAACCTAAGCTCCTTTCTTTGCATAGTGCATATTCTTCTCAGGGTTAGTATGCTAGGCTACGTGGCCACCTAGAATTAAATACTTTTTTATTGCAGACTATGGAATAATAAGTTTTGCCTAATATTAAAGGCTTTTTCTGGCTCCTTCAAAAGCCTCTCAATTCACAAATTCAAGGTAAACCTGTTTTCTTTAGCATAAAGCTTTACTCTTTGTTAGGCTTTAATAGACCAATGTGACCCTGAACGGCGGACTCTAAGTTTCCTTTATCTTTCTTATTGGCTGCGTTTGTTGTCATGGGGCAGATGTTGATGCAGGGAGCAGAAGGAAGAGAGAGGAGGAGGGAAAGGAAGAAGTACTGTGGTTCCAATTTAAAAAAATGATTATTGGCAATGAAAGAGTTTTTTGTCTGTTTATTTTCCTCAGTTTATCCAGCCTATATCAGGGCAATAGTCCTGGTGAGCAGTATAAGACAGTTATATGTGTGATCCTGGGATCTGATTTTTAACCCATCCACCCCTGAATTGAAGATGGCAAGGATAGGTGGGCTCTGGGGGTTTCTGTGTAGTCAGTAGCTGCCTCCACCCAGTTGTCATGTAATATGGCACAAAAAGAGCTTAGGCATCCTCTGGAAAAAGGAATCTTTTATGAAAATATGTTTATACAAAGCAAGCAATAAAAACAAAACAAAACAAAGCAACAGGAAGTTTGAAATTTTAATGGCAACTTCTTGTAATAGGAAACATTTAAGTATTAGAGTCAGGAGATTGGGTGCTGTCATGGTCATCCTAGTGCTGTCTTTTTCATGCTGTGCAACTTAGGGCAGGCCCAATAACTGCTCTGGGTCTTAGTTTTTGTAGAATGCTGTGTGATAGCTGGCTCACTGAGAGGTTGATGTGATGACATGAGAAAAAGCCTAACACAGCACCTGGCACATGGTAGGCACTCGGCAGTTGTTTTCCCCCTCTTTTGTAATGTGGGCATGCATTGAAGCTTCAGCCCTCAGACATTTCCCATTCTTTACAGGGCTGTTGCAGGACCAGGTGGGATCTGAATTTAGAAAATGCATGTGCAGAGCCAGGTAGACAAAAGCCCCCTTTTCAGCTTCTGCTTCAAGATGACCACGCTCCATATGGCTTCACCTGCTGCGCAGTGTCATAATTGCAATCAGAATGGATCTCATTAGGGTTACAATGGCCCAGGAAAATGAAGAGTGGTTACCATAGCCCACTGCCTGGGCCTTCCAGCCGGGCAGTCCAAAAAGAAGCAGAGTCGAAAACGTTTTCTGTAATTACAGTGCCCCACGGGGCACCCCAAGGATGTTGGGAGCTTAATAAATAGCCATTGAGAATTTTTCTTTCCGTCTGCCAAGTGTTTATTACAAATAAGTGGAGGCCTGATTTAATGGCAGCATACATGCCCCCACCCCCACCTCCCTGAAACACACACACACACACACACACACACACACACACATGCTTGGTGTAAAGGGGCCAGTGTGGAATGGAGTAGGGCGCAGTAGCTGCATGCTTCCTGCATGAATGCACAAAAAGTTCTTAGCAAGTACTATTAGGTCTTTGCTAAATGATTAAAAAATAAACCCAACTACACTCTGTATGTGAATAGATTACAAATGGACGATTTCTCAGTTTGGGAGTAGGTGGAATGGGAGCAGGTATAATACTTTACTTTGGGGAAATGTTCTAACGGTCAAATCATTTGGAGAGGACAAAACGGATGTAGATCACTTTACTGTTCACTGACCAGTGGTTTGGCCCTGGTGTCATTTGCCTTCATGTCAGTCTCATTTGTTTTCTGAGCAATGTATCTGCAATCTCGGTATCCGCAACTAAGTAAAAGTGATGACTTTTGATTAGGAGCTGTAGATTTTTCCTAAACAGGAGCTAAAGAGAAGGAATCCAGTAAATGATTTTATCAGGCCCAGCTTTTTTGGGAAAAGCAACATCTAACTGTCAAAGCGATAGCACAAGCATGATTTAAACAAGAGTTAATAATGTGCCTATTTAGTGGAAAGAGTCTGTTTCTATAGTCTGTTTAACCACGTATCCATGTACGTATTGATCTTTCAATCTATTGATTTATTGAAATAAATTAATTATATGTTTGAACTGTGTCTGTTTAAAATTTTGCCTGGTGTAACGGGTGTTCCTTACCAGGATTAGGTAGAAAATGTCGTTTTCTCACTGTGAACTGTCTGAACTTTTTATTGGAAGCTGAAATATTGTGCTGCTGTGCTCAGCTCTTGTTCAGGTTCCATTTGGGGTATTAATTGCTGCTTCAACATTAGAAGCCCTTATGGTAACTCTCTGCTTTGCTTTACTTTTCAGAGAAAGGGCTTTAATTTGCTTGCTCAGCCTTTTCCTTTTATTCTAAACACTGCCTGTGCCTGCTGCGTCCTTCTCTTGTGTTTCATTTTTGTTCCCAGAAGAGATGGCTTTGTATTTCTCTATGGGTACTGAGTATCCTGGATGGGCCCATTTGCATGCAGAGCTCTGGAATTCTATGATGTGGAGGCAGGTCCCTCAGGTCTTTTTTTTTTTTTTTTTAATTGAAGGCCACTAAGATGAACAACTCTATTTGTCTCTGTTCACAAAGGAAGGTTGGGAGATGAAGATGGTACCTCAGAAAGAGTTAAATTCTGAGATGAGAGAGAATGAAGGGTCCCAGAGCCAATTTGATGCCTTGGTAAAGAGTTGTCTATAGAGATGGCATAAACCACGGGGAGGCACAGCAAGGTAGACACCCTTAGCCCACCTATGTGATATCAATTTCTCCTTGGCATATGGAGCTATCCACCTGAAGAGGCTTTAGAGAGGCTATGGTCACTTCTGGGCCAAACATCCTAAAGGATGTCATTCTGAGAAGGAAAAAGCCTGCTTCCACATGGAGCAAGAATTGAGAGAACTCTGAGTAATAGGAACAGAATCAGAGTCTATAATGGTTGTTGTGATGAGAATGATGGGAATGGCAGCAGTGTTTGTAGCACTGTTATAAGGTAGATCATTGGTGGTCTTAAACCTGAGCTAAAAACAGTTATATATTACAGAGGGAAGAATTTAGAAAGGAAAGGCAGTGCAGTAGAAGAGTAGATCTGGGGCCGTGATGGGAGCCCACTTTTAACAAAATTTTATTAGGCACCATTGTGTGCCAAGCATTGTGTTAGGTTCTGTTCCATCAAATCTTGAGGCACATTATGTCTGGTTCATTTCAGAAACGCTAAGATTAATCAGTTGATTCAGATAGTAACAGCTGAATCCATCCATTGTGAAGTCTCCCAATAATCAATTACCTAATGATTTGAACAGCCGAAATAGCCTTTGCCCAGGAGTGGGCTAACTCTTTCCTTTGAAAGTCAATTTCTGGCTAAGTATGGTGGCTCATGCCTGTAATCCCAAAGCCTCTGGAGGCTGACAGGGGAGGATCCCGTGAGGCCAGGAGCTCAAGACCAACCTAGGCAACATAGCGTGACCCCATCTCTACCAAAAATAAAAAAAAAATTAGCCAGATGTGGTGGTGCACACCTGTGGTTCCAGCTACTCAGAAGGATGAAGCAAGAGGATGGTTTGCGCTCAGGAGTTCGAGGCTGCAGTGAGCTGTGATTGTGCCACTGCACTCCAGCCTGGGTGAGAGAGTGAGACCTCACCTCTAAAACAAAATCATAATAAAAGAAAAGAAAAGCCAATTTCTGCCAGGACAAGATACTGCTCTGGCCTGTGTGGCCCTGTACTGATAGTAAAGACACTTTAAAAAGGCATAGCCACATAGAATTAATGATACTCCCTTAATATTTTACAATGTTCAAACTTCCTTGGTTGTATTTTTTTCACATTTGATTTGTTCAGATCCAGGCAAGATGTACACATTGCAATTGGTTGGTATGTCTCTTAAGCCTCTGTTATAACAGCACCCCCAACTTCATTTTTTTTGAGACAGGGTCTTATTCTGTCACCCAGGCTGGAGTGCAGTAGCGAGATCATAGCTCACTGCAGCCTCAGCCTCCTAGACCCAGGCAATCCTCCCACTTCAGCCTCCTGAGTAGCTGGGACTATAAGTGCACATCACCATGCCCGGCTAATTTAAAAGTTCTTTTTAGAGATGAGACCTCCCTGTGTTGCCCAGGCTGCTCTGGAATGTCTGGGCTCAAGCGATCCTCCTGCCTTGGCCTTCCAAAGTGTTGGATTACAGGTGTGAGCCAGTGCACCAGGGTGTCCATTTTTAAATGTCATTTATTTGGTGAAGAAACCAGTTTGTTTGTTATTTAGAGTTTCCCACATACTGGATTTGGCTGAATACATCCTCTTGGTATTGTTTAACCGATTCCTCTATATTCCATATTTTTTGTAATTAGTTAAATACAGAGGATTGATTAGAGTTCTTTTATTGATATTATTTGGCAAAACAATTTTATAGTGGATATGTGTACTTCTGTAGTTGTTAGGAGGCACATATTATCTGCCTGTCCAACTTTTAATGATGTTAAAATTAATCACTGGGTTTAGGTGCTGGCAGCTTGATCCATCAGTTATAAATTTCCCCATCAACATTTCAACTAATGGTTTGATAATTGGTGATGATCATTTCCTAGATCCATTATTTCATAAGGGCTGTAAAATGGTGATTTTCTGAGTCTATCATCCCTTCTGCCTTTATTAGCAGGAATATTTTTCATAAAGAGGGACTTTTCCTCATCAACTGTTTGATTACCTTGAAGGAAAGTTCATACTGGAAAGGCTTGATAAATGCTTGAGTCTTTCCCTTTATTTAACAATTTTCAAAATAATGAGTAGGTACCCTAATGAACTCCAATGTTCAGAATGAGATTTTTAAAGTATTATTATGAATTCATGAATAATTGCTGTCTTTCAATTTGTTGAAGTCATTGTTTTTTGTTTGTTTGTTTGTTTTGTTTTTGGTGCTCAAATTGCGTCATTTTTGGCCAGTAGGCGCCCCTTAAAGTCGATTTTTGGTTCCTTTTGACAGATCTCATTAAAGTTTGGTATCTTCCTTGCTCACTGGCAAAACAAGATGTTATAGATTCATCGTGAACATTTTTTGCTTTAACCTAGGATCAGTCTTTTCTCCCAAGAGATTTGGCTCTTTTTTGGAGGAAATGCTATATAGAAAGCACGATCTGAGTGTTAGGGATGCTCGTTCCTACTGGGTTATCATTGTTTCTAGGCCTTTGCAGCAAATAGAACTAGAGACGACGTGTTTTTTAGAAAGGGAAAATTGAATCATGAGTTCACACTGATGTTTACAATTCAAATTAAAGATTACAGGGTTTTCCGTTAATTCATTTGAATTTGGGTTCGTATCTCTGTTATTTTCTCTATGGTATTATATGTCTGAGTGTGAGCATGTTAGGTGTGTATATGTATGTTTCAAAACACTAATACAAATATTACTTTTGTGACTAATGAATATAATTTTATTCATATTTATCCCATTTGGGAACGAGCAGCAGGAGTCCGGGTGCGCCGGGACACGGCCCAGCAACACCAGCGAGTCCTTCATGGCGGCTGGATGCAGAGGAAGGTGGGGGTGGGCAGAGTCAGCTGCACTTACAGCGGGTCTCACTGCGTGCGTCTGTGCGCCGCCCACTCCAGGCTCCAGCCCCACCAGAGGCTCCTGCTTCCACCTGAATTTCTTTCTTTTTAAAAGCTGAATAATATTCCATTATATGCAAATACCATATTTTGCTAATCTATTTATCTGTTGATGGATACTTGGTTTGCTTCTATGTTTTGGCTATTGTGACTAATGTTGCTATGAACATGGGTGTACAAATATGTGAGACCTTGTTTTCAACTCTTTTGGGCACATACCCAGAACTGGAATTGCTGGATCATATGGTAATTCTGTTTTTAATTTTCTAAGGAACCACTGTACTGTTTTCCACAGCGCTGTCCTGCTGTATCATTTTATGTTCCTACCAGCAGTGCACTATGTTCCAATTTCTCTACATCTTTCCAAGCACTTGTTATGTCGTTTCTTTCATTTTACTTTAAGTTCTGGGATGCATGTGCTGCACATTCCAGTTTCTCTACATCTTTGCAAACACTTGTTATTTATCTTTCTTTCTTTCTTTCTCTCTTTCTCTCTTTCTTTTGTTCTGGGATACATGTGCTGCACGTGAAGGTTTGATACATAGGTATACATGTGCCATGGTGGTTAGCTGCACCTGTCAACCCGTCATCCAGGTTTTCAGCTCTGGATGCATTAGGTATTTGTCCTAATGCTCTCCCTCCCCTTTCCCCTCACCCCCGAAAGGCCCCGGTGTGTGATGTTCCCCTCCCTGTGTCCATGTGTTCTCATTGTTCAGCTGCCACTTATGAGTGAGAACATGCGGTGTTTGGTTTTCTGTTCCTGTGTTAGTTTGCTGAGGATGATGGTTTCCAGCTTCATCCATGTCCCCTGCAAAGGACATGAACTCATTCCCTTTCATAGCTGCATAGTATTCCATGGTATATATGTGCCACATTTTCTTAATCCAGTCGATCGTTGATGGGCATTTGGGTTGGTTCCAGGTCTTTGCTATTGTAAATAGTGCTGCAATAAACATATGCTTGCATGTGTTTTTATAGTAGAATGATTTGGGTATACACCCAGTAATGGGGTTGCTGTGTGTAATGGTATTTCTGATTCTAGATCCTTGAGCAATAGCCACACTGTCTCTCACAATAGTTGAACTAATTTACACTCCCAACAGTGTAAAAGCATTCCTGTTTCTCCACATCCTCTCCAGCACCTGTTGTTTCCTGACTTTTTAATGATGGCCATTCTAACTGGTGTGAGATGGTGTCTTATTGTGGTTTTGATTTGCATTTCTCTAATGACCAGTGATGGTGAGCTTTTTTTCATATGTTTCTTGGCCGCATAAATGTCTTCTTTTGAGAAACGTCTGTTCATATCCTTTGCCCACTTTTTGATGGAGTTTTTTTTTTTCTTGTAAATTTATTTAAGTTCCTTGTAGATTCTGGATATTAGACCTTTGTCAGATGGATAGATTGCAAAAATTTTCTCCCATTCTGTAGGTTGCCTGTTCACTCTGATGATAGTTTCTTTTGCTGTGCAGAAGCTCTTTAGTTTTTTAGTAATGTCTTAATATCCACTGGAACATAACTCTTATTTTTTAAAGTTGACTTAGCTATTTGTGGACCTTTATTTTTCCATTTAAATTTTAGAGTGAGTTTCCCAAGTTCCTCAAAGAATCTGACTGGAATTTCTATTGGGATTTTATTGAGTTTATATGTCAATTTGGGGAGAATTGATGTTTCATAATATTGAGTCCCATCCAAGATGCTGGAATGCCTTCTTTATTATTCAGATTATTTTCTAGGCTATTATTAGAGTTTATTATTTTGCCATAGAGGTCTTTTGAGCATGTGTGTAGGCACATGCACACACACACATAAATATATGTACAAAATACATTTATGTACATATATTTGTGTATATATACACATATATAATTGTGTGTGTGTTTGTTTGTGTATCTCTCCCTCTCTCTTTCTCCCTCCCCCTTCCTGTTAAAAAATGTATCATTCTTTCCTGAGGCCTGTTCATCTTACTGTTTTTCAAATAGCCTGGCTCTGCTTTTAAATTAATCTTCAGTTTTCTTTTTTTCATTTCTTTAATTTCTTCCTTTACCTACATAATTTTCTTTCTCTTACTTTTCTTTGGGTTGCTCTGTTGCCTTTTTTCCAACTTCCTAACTGCTTAGCTCATTTTAAAAACCTTGTTTTCTGATACATGTATTTAAAGCTATAAATGTTTGTTTGTGTCCCACACACATTTTTGATATATGGATATTTAAATTTCCCTTGAGTTTAAAAAATTTTATAATTTTTAAATGATTTACCTTTTAGCCCAAGGGTTTTATAGTAATACGTTATTTACCTTCCAAACATATGAGAGTATTTTTTCTTTCTCATATTTCTCAAATTCATTTTCTAATGTATTTGAGATATTCTTAGTGAGCTGCATGATTTTATCTTTCTGGAACTAGCAAGTTGCACTTCTTGAATAGGCAGACCATAAGAAAAGGTTGGATTAAGGTATAGTGATCTTATGTTGTTTGGTCAGGTAACCTGAGCTGAAAAGATTTAGCACTTAAAAGGTAAGATCCTGATTAGTTAGAGGTAAACCTGAATTGAATTCCTGTGTCTTTACCACGTGATGTCGCCAAGGAAGAATAGTGGTAATCCCTCATAGGTACCCTTTACCTCATTGTTGACAAAAACCCTCTTCATAACCTCTGTTTACTTTGATCTTCACAACAGCCTGGTGAGGTAGAGAGAAAAGTCATTTAACCTCTGTGACTTCATCTGTCAGACAGCATTACAAATACTTCCAGACCACTGTGGATTGTTGTGAGGATTAATTAATTAGAGCCAATAATCTGTTCTCTCACTTCCTCAGGGGGTTATGGCCCTGTAGTGAGATAATGGATATGAAAATACAAAGGCACACAGCTATCTGAGCAGTTGTTTTGGTAGTTGAAACAGTCTCTTGTTTCCACTCTAGGTTCCTCCTTGCTTAAGGAACATTTAGGAGAGGCTGGAAAAAGATATCATGAGTGAGCACCTGGCCTATGGCAAGCGCCTGATATATGGTCATTGATTGGTTAAATACCAAGGGACCTAACTGGCATGAGGGCACTCTTCATGGATATGAAGAGACCCAGTTGCGCAGGGTCTCCACTCTAAGAAGGGCCCCAAACTCAGTTTAATTCTCTACTGTTGCAGTCTTGAAATTCATGAAAATTTTATTTTTGATCTTGTGTTCTATAAGTGAAGTGTGATGAAACAATGAAGCATGTGCATGAACAGTGGAGATATAGCAGGTGGTAGTGTGCACACTTGAAGGCTTAGGTTTGTAGGCATGGAAGGCCAAACAGGCATCGAGCAATTGGTCTGGCATGCACAAACAGGCCTTTGGTACAGTCTGGGGTACATGGGGCCCTAAGGTAGCCAAGCTGGGACCTGGGCCCAGAAGGATGCTGTCAATGGTGGTGGCAGCAATAGCAGAAGCAGCAGCTCTGGTAGCAGCAGGAGCTATAGCCACAGGAGAGAACAAGGATTCCCTGCGGTGGAAGCACTGGGACTGGTGACAGGAGATGGATTTGCCTGTCTCTTAAGCCAGACCCTATGGAATCTACACAAATATTAACTCTCCATTCTGAGTACAAGGACAAGAACAACTTGCATTCAGGCATTAAACTGTCTCAGTAAGTTATGACAAAACAAGAGTGTACACATGGAGATTGTAATAATGCATATTAAGGAATTATTATAATTATTCAGAGTTTATAATCTCAGGCTGTGTAAATGGCTGCAACACTGCAAAGCAAATAGCCTTATAAATACAAATTAAATTTAAAGATCATCCATGGAACAAGACAAAGATGCCCACTTACACCACTTTTATTCAAATAATGCTGCAAGTCCTGGCCAGAACAATTAGGCAAGGGAAAGAAATAGAGGGCATCCAAATTGGAAAGGAAAAAAGTAAATTAGCCTGGTTCACAGACAACACGATCTTATACTTGGAAAAAACTAAAAACCCCACCAAAAAACTGTTAGAACTGGTAAATGAATTCAGTAAAGTTGCAGGATACAAACTCAACACACAAAAACTAGTAGCATTTATATAGGCCAACAGTGCACAATCCGAAAGGGCAATCAAGAAGTCAATCTCATTTACAATAGCTACGAAGAATATAAAATAACTAGGAATCAACTTAACTAAAGAAGTGAAAAAACTCTACAAGGAAATCTATAAAACACTGATAAAAGAAATTGAAGAGGGTACAAACAAATAGAAAGACATTCCATGCTTATGGAGCAAAAAAATTAATACCTTTAAAATGACCATACTGCCCAAAGTAATGTACAGATTCAATGTAATCTCTATCAAAATACCAATTGCATTCTTCACTGAAATAGAAAAAAAAAAATCCTAAAATTTATATGGAACCACAAAAGACCTCAAATAACCAAAGCAATCCTGGGCGAAAAGAGCAAAGTTGGAGTCATCACACTACATGACTTTGAAATATACTACAAAGCTATAATAACCAAATCGGCATGGTACTGTCATAAAGTCAAATACATAAACTTATGGAACAGAATAGTGAACCTACATATAAATCTAAACATTTACAGCCAACCCATTTTCGACAAAGGCACCAAGAACATACAATGGGGGAAAGGAGTATCTTTAAAAGGATGGTGCTGGAAAGCTGTATAACCATATGCAGAAGAATAAAACTGACCCCACCTCTCACCATATACAAAAATCAAATCAAAGTGGATTAAAGACTTAAATATAAATCGCAAACTATGAAACTACTAGAAGAAAACATTGGGGAAATGCTCTAGGATATTGCTCTAGGCAAATATTTTTTTGTGGAAGACCTCAAAAGTCCAGGCAACAAAAGCAAAAGTAGATAAATGGGATCACATCAAGCTAAAAAGTTTCTGCACAGCGAAGAAAACAATCAACACAGTGAAGAAACAACCCACAGAAAGGGAGAAAATGTTTGCAAATTATCCATCTGGCAAGAGATTAATAACTAAAATACATAAAGAGCTCATACAACTCAATAACCAAAAAAAAATCTGATTTAAACATTGGCAAAAGATATGAATATATATTATTGAAAAGAAGACATACAAATGGCCAACAGGTATATGAAAAAATGCTCAACATCACTAATCATCAGAGAAATGCAAATCAAAAGTACAATAAGATATAATTTCACCCCAGTTAAAATGGGTTTTATCAAAAAGTCAGAGAATAATGAATACTGGAGAGGATATGGAGAAAGGGGAGCTCTCAGACACTGTTAGTGAGAGTGTAAAGTAGTACAACCACTATGGAGAACAGTATAGAGATTCCTCAAAAAACTAAAAATAGAACTACCATATGATCTAGCAATTCCACTACTGGATATTTATCCAAAAGAAAGGAAATCAATATATCAAAGAGACATCTGTACTCCCATATTCATTGCAGCATTAGTCACAATAGCCAATATTTGGAATCAACCTAAGTTCCCATCAGTGGATGAATAAAGACAATGTGATATATAGATAGATAGATAGATAGATAGATATAGATACACACACACACACACACACACACACACACACACACACAATGGAATACTATTCATCCATAAAAAGGAGGAAATCCTGTCATCTATGCTACTGCATGGATGAAACTGGAGGCCATTATGTTAAGTGAAATAAGCCAAGCACAGAAAGATAAATATTGCATGTTCTGACTCATATGTGGGAGCTACAAAAGTGGATCTCATGAAGATAGAGATTAAATTCCTGGATACCAAAAGCTCAGAAGGGCAGTGGGGTGGGGAGGATGAAGAGAGGTTGATTAATGGGTACAAACACACAGATGAAAGTGTAAGACTCAGTGTTCAATAGATCAGTAGGGTGACTATAGTTTACTATAATCTATTGTACATTTCAAAATTGCTAGGAGAGAATAATTTGAATATTTCCAGTATGAAGAAAAAGCAAATATTTAAGGTGATAGGTATCCTAATTGCAGTGATTTGATCTTTACAAATTATATGAATGTATTAAATTATCACACACACCTTCCAAAAATTCTATTCAACAGAAAAGAACAGTGTTTTTATGTGAACTTCGAATGAACCAATTACTAATGAGGAAGACAATTTTAAAATTAATTTTCCTTATAATTTAATATAGAGTAATAAAATGTATAAAAAGGTGTTTTGAATTATATGCAAATCATGATACCAGTTTTGGTTTATTATACAACCACCACCAACAATTACAGGAAATGTCAAAGGAAACATTAAAATGGTGTTGTATAAATGTACATTTAAAATTAAATTTTGACTTACATATAACTGAGCTGTAGGAAGAATTAAACCTTTTGAGAAAAAATGTTCCATGAGAATCATCAACTCTAGATGTTTTGAAATTCATATATTTATCATAGTGTTTACACAGGACATAAAAATCCTCTCATCAGCTCCATTAACAGTGGTATAAGCAGGAAGGTCCTTCTCTAAATTTGAAATTATCAATAATTATTTGTCATTATGCATTGCCAAGAAAGACTGTTGGTACTTCCAATTTTACTGATTTAAAATGAAGTTGCTAAAAGTATAAATTTTGATGATCTAATAAATAAATTGGTAAAAAAGTGAGCCAGAAAAAATCTTATGATCAATCATCACATTAATGAAGTATTAATATTTATTGTGTTTTATAAAATTATGACACCAAAAATATTGTTTGCAATTTGTAAATTTATGCCACTAATCATTGTGATAGATAGAATAATTCCTTCTTTCCCCAGAGATGTTCATGTCGGGATTCTCAGAACCTGTGAATATGTTACCCTGCATGATAAAAAGGACTCTGTAGTTGTGATTGTGGATCGTGAGATGGGGAGAGTATCCTGGATTATGCAGGTGGCCACAATATAATCACAGAGGTCCTTATAAGGGAAAGAGGGAGGTAGGAGAATCAGAGAAGCAGATGTAATAAAGGAAGCAGTGATGTGAGGAGGGGAGAGGCAAGGGAGAGAGAGCCAATGCCTCTAGCTGAGAAGACAAATAAATGAATTTTCCCCAAGGGCTCCAGGAGTGCAGTCCTGCTGATATGATCCTAGGCCAAAACCCTATAGCTGTACTGTTCAATATGATGGCCACTAGCCAGAAGTGGGTATTGAGCTTGTTGATGTGGCTGGTCTGAACTGCAATGCTTTAAGTGTAAACTAAAATGCATGCCAGATTTTAGTGACTTAGTGAAAAAAAAAGAAAAAGAAAAAAAAAGAAAGACAAAGGAAATAATATGAAACACCTTACTAATAGTTTGAAGTTATAATATTTTTGGTATATTGGGTTAAACAAAAATCTTCTTGAAATTAAGTTCCCCTGTTTCTCTTTCAGTTTTTAATGTGACTACTAGAAAATTTAAAATTGCATATGTTGCTCACATTGCTTCTATTGGACAATGCAGCCCTGGAGAATACTTACATTTAAGTGGGCAGAGTCAGAAATATTTAAGACAGACTGAGAAGGAGAATAACAAGTTTGTTTACTCTCGAAAGCCAAAAGAGCTGGGCATGGTGGCTCATGCCTGTAATCCCAGCACTTTGGGAGGCCAAGGTGGGAGGATCACTTGAGGTCAGGAGTTCGAGACCAGCCTGGCCAACATGCTGAAAACCCATTTCTACTAAAAATACAAAAATTATTCAGGCATAGTGGCAGGACCCTGTAGTCCCAGCTACTTGGGAGGCTGAGGCTGGAGAATCGCTTGAACCCGGGAGGTGGTGGTAGCAGTGAGCAGAGATCGCGCCTCTGCACTCCAGCCTGGGCCACAAGAGCAAGACTCCATCTCAAAAAAAAAAAAAAAAGAAAAGAAACCAAAGGAATTGAATGTATTTTTCCTTGCATTAATCTCTTATGCATATTTAGATACTTTTACATAATTGAATCATGTACTTAATACTGTTTTTTTATATGAACACTGCATTTATGCCTTTTCCTTCCTACTCCCTGCTACCTTTTCTAATAATCAGAGTTTCATCTGGTGAGTATCCCTTATTTTTCTTATGTTCATACAATCTCACACCTCCCTATACTTTTTTTACATATTACCTACATATAAAGAGTTTTCTTTTTTGCCCCCTTTGGTCATTTTCTGATATACAAATATCGGATTTTTTTCTTGTATTGATATATAATATTTTACATTTTAATGGGGTATATGTCAGTGTTTGTTACATGCATAGAATGTGTAATGATCAAGTTAGGGTACTTAGGGCATCCTACATGTTTATCATTTCTGTGTGTTGAATACACTTAAGTTCTCTCTTCTAGTTACTTTGAAATATACAAAATATTATTGGTAAGTATAGTCATCCTACTCTGCTATCAAACATTAGAACTTATTTCTTCTATCTAACTGTATGTTTGCACCATTAACCAACTTCTCTTCATCCTTCCCCCTACCACCTACCCACCCTTCCCAGTCTTTGGTGTCTATCATTCTATTCTCTATGCCTATGAGATCAAGTTGTTTTTTTTTTTCTTTTTTTAGCTCCCACATGAATGTGAATATATGATACTTGTTTTTCTATACCTGGCTTATTTCACTTAGCATATGACCTTCAGTTCCATCCATGTTTCTGTAAGTGACAGGATTTCATTTTTATTTATACCCAAATAATATTCCATGATGTATTAACATTACATTTTCTTTACTCATCTGTTGATAGATACTTAGGTCAATTTTGCATCTTTGCTATTGCGAGTAGTGCTGGGATAAACATGCTAATGCAAATATTCCTTTGATCAACTGATTTCTTTTCCTTTGGATAAATACCCAGTAGTGAGATTGCTGGATTGTATGGTCGTTCTATTTTAGTTTTTTGAGAAATCTTCATAGTGTTTTCCGTAATGGCTGTACTAATTTACATTGCAACCAACAGGGTATGAGTTCCCTTTCCTCCACATCCTCACTAGCATCTATTTTTTTTCTTTTTAATGATAGTCATTTTAACTGAGGGAGATGATATCTCATTGTGGTTTTGACTTGCATTTCCCTGATGATTAGTGACGTTGAGTATTTTTTCATGTATATTTGGCCATTTGTATGCCTTTTTTTGAGAAATGTCTATTCATGTCCTTTACCCACTTTGAATGGGGTTATTTGGTGTTTTACTGTTCAGTTGAGTTCCTTGTATATTCTGGATATTAGTACCCTGTTGGATGAGTAGTTTGCAAATATTTTCTCTCATTCAAGAGGTTGTCTCTTCATTCTATTGACTGTTTCTTTTGCTATGCAGAAGACTTTTAGTTTAATATTGTCCCATTTGTTTACTTTTGGTTTTGTTGTCTGTGGTTTTGGAGTCTTAGCCATATAATCTTTGCCTAGACCAATGTCTTGAAGAATTTTTTTTAGGTTTGCTTCTAGTAGTTTTATAATTTTGGGTCTTATATTTAAGTATTCAATTCATTTTGAGTTGGCTTTAATATATGGTGAGAGATAGGGGTCCAGTTTCATTCTTCTGCATATAATTATTGAGTTTTTCCAGCACCATTTATTGAAGAGGGTGTCTTTTCCTCAATGTATATTCCTGGCAGCTTTGTCAAAGATCAGTTGGCTGTAAATACGTGGATTTATTTCTGCGTTGTATATTCTGTTCTAGTGGTTTATGTATCTATTTTTTATACTAAATCATGCTGTCTTGGTTACTATAGCCTTGTAATGTGTTTTGTAGTTAGGTAGCGTGATGCCTCTAGCTTTGTTCTTTTGATCAGGATTGCTTTGGCTATTCCGGCTTTTTTGGTTCAATCTGAATGTTAGTGTTACAGTCCTGCCAATGCACCACAATGTAGCCATCTCTCATTGTTTGAGGTATCACCCAGAGTTCTTTGTCTCATGACCAAGAAAATTAAGGAGTATGGACACAAAGGGTGAGGTTGGAGCAAAAGTTTAATAAGCAAAAGAAGAAAGCTCTCTGCTACAGAGAGGGGGCCCAAAAGAGGGTAGCCCAGTATGAGGCAGAGTCCAGGGTTTTTATGGACTAGGAAGGGGAAGAATGTGCTGACTGGTCTGCAGGCCATTTTAGAGAAAGCACCACTTAGTAAGAGGTATGATAGTGTAAAGAACCAATTGGAAGCAGAGGTGAATGCTTGGCCTGGGACCAATCATGGGCGGAAGTGATGGCTTGGCCCAGGACCTTGACCTGGGACCAATTGGGGACTGAAGTGATGATTCACCCTTTGTGACTTAGCCTGCAGCCAATTACAGAAAGGTAGGCATATATAAAATAGGTGAAAAGTAAGATACTAAGGCATGCCAAGGAGAGAGAAATGTGTCCAAAAAGGGGTGGAATTCGTTCATCTGGGTTCACAGAATAAGAGTTTCCATTTAAGGATGTGGGCTCTTTCTTATCTGGGGCCTACAGTTTGATTTTCAGGCTGTTCTTTGTTTGAAGCAGTTTTACCAAGGACCCACCCTAACTGTGTGCTTGACCAGTTTCTTACTTTCTCCTCTTTCATTAGGATTTTTTTTTCTATTTCTGTGAAAAATGACATTGATATTTTGATAGGGATTGCATTGAATCTGTAATTACTTTGGAAAGTATGGCCATTTCAACAATATTAATTCTTCCAGTCCATGAGCGTGGAATGTCTTTCCATTTGTGTCCTCTTCAGTTTCTTTCAGCAGTGTTTGTAGTTTCCCTTATAGAGACTCTTCACTTCTTTGGTCAAATTTATTCCTAGATATTTTATTATATTTTTGTTGCTATTGTAAACGGGATTGTCTTCTTGATTTTATTTTTGGCTATTTCATCATTGGTATATAGAAACACTACTGATTTTTGCATGTTGATTTTGTATCCTGCAAATTTACTAAATTAAAAAAATCAATCCTAAGAGTTTATTGTTGGAGTCTTGGTTTTTCTAAATACAGTATCAGGTCATCTGCAAAGAGGGACAATTTGATTTCCTCTTTTTTTTTTTTTTTTTTTGAGATGGAGTCTCGCTCTGTCACCCAGGCTGGAGTGCAGTGGCGTGATCTCAGCTCACTGCAAGCTCTGCCTCCCAGGTTCATGCCATTCTCCTGCCTCAGCCTCCCGAGTAGCTGGGATTACAGGTGCCCGCCACCACGCCCAGCTAATTTTTTGTATTTTTAGTAGAGACAGGGTTTCACCGTGTTAGCCAGAATAGTCTTGATCTCCTGACCTCATGATCCGCCCACTTCGGCCTCCCAAAGTGCTGGGATTACAGGCGTGAGCCACCATGCCCAGCATTGATTTCTTCTTTTAAAATTTAGATGCCTTTTATTTCTTTCTCTTTCTGATTGCCCTGGCTAGGACTTCCAGTACTGTGTTGAAAAGGAATGGTGAAAATGGGCATTCTTGTCTTGTTCCAGTTCTTAGGTGAAAGGCTTTCAACTATTCCCCATTCAGTATGATCTTAGCTGTTGATTTGTCATATATAGCCTTCATTAATTTGAGGTATGTTCCTTCTATGCTTACTTTGTTGAGTGTTTTTATCATGAAGACATATTGAATTTTACCAAGTAATTTTTCTGCATCTATTGAGATTATCATATGGTTTTTGTTCTTCATTCTGTAGATGTGATGTATCATGTTTATTGATTTGCATATGTTGAACCATCCTCGCATCTCTGGTATAAATCCTACTTGATCATGGTGTATTATTATTTTTGATGTGCTAGAGGATTTGGTTTGCCTGTATTTTGTTAGGAATTTTTGCTGTGTTTATCAATTATATTGTCATATGGTTTTCTTTTTTATTGTATCCTTGGCTGGTGTTCTTATTGGTTTAATACTGGCTTCAAAGAATGAGTTAGAGAACATTTTCTCCTCTTCAATTTTTTGGAATAATTTGAGGAGAATTGGTATTAGCTCTTCTTTATACATTTGGAAAAATTCAGCAGTGAATCCATCTGGTCCTGGGCTTTTCTTTGTTGAGAGATTTTTTTTTTTACTTATTCAATTTTGTTTGTCATTATTGGTCTGTTTAGGTTTTCGGTTTCTTTTTTATTCAATCTTGGTACATTGTATGTTTCCAGGAATTTATCCATTCCTCTAGATTTTTCACTTTGTTAGTGTGCTATTATTCATGATAGTCTCCGATGATCTTTTGTATTTCTGTAGTATCACTTGTACTGTCTCCTTTATCATTTCTGATTTTGTTTATTTGGGTCTTCTGTCTTCTTTTCTTGGTTAGTCCAGCTAGTGGTTTATCAATTTTGTTTATCTTTTCAAAGAACCAACCTTTTGTTGCATTGATCCTTCGTATTTTTTTTTTTAGCCTCTATTTTGTTCAGTTCTGCTGTGATCTGTATTATTTCTTCTGCTACTTTTGGGTTTGGTTTGTTCTTTACTAGTTCCTGGAGGTACATTGTTAGATTGTTTATTTGAAATATTTTTTTTAATGTAGGCAGATAATGTTTTATATATACTTTTCATATACTGGTGCTTTTAATTCTGTGAGATAAAATCGTAGGAGTGGGGTTGGGCGTGGTGGCTCATGCCTATAATCCCAGCACTTTGGGAGGCTGAGGGGGGCGGATCACTTGAGGTCAGGAGTTTGAGAGCAGCCTGGCCAACATGGCAAAACGCTGTCTCTACTAAAAATACAAAAATTAGTCAGGTGTGGTGGCACAAACCTGTAATCTCAGCTACTCGGGAGGCTAAGGCAGGAGAATCATTTGAACCCTGGGGGCGGAGGTTGCAGTGAGCCGAGATCGCGCCACTACATTAAAGCCTGGCCGACAGAGCAAGACTCCATCTAAAAAAAGAAAAAAGGAAAAGAAAAAAAAAATTGTAGGTGTGGGATTTCTGGCTCAAGGATATG
Organism: Nomascus leucogenys; assembly: GCF_006542625.1. Classification (NCBI taxonomy): domain Eukaryota; kingdom Metazoa; phylum Chordata; class Mammalia; order Primates; family Hylobatidae; genus Nomascus; species Nomascus leucogenys. The sequence goes on from NC_044406.1 coordinate 126,101,761, forward strand.
ATTTTCAAAAGTGAAATAGTAATTCTTATTTTCAATGGATGGGACTACTTTTTCCCTTACATCAGTGAAGGTGACAGCTGTAGGTGTTATCAGCCTGTTTAATTTGTTATAATCTTATAGATTAAGTGTGATATCTCAGTACTGTAATTTGCATTTCTTTAACAACTTGTAAGCATATTCTCAAATGTTTACCAAGCATTTGGATCTGTTCTACTGTGAATTGCTTGATTTTCTGTAGGCTTTATCTCCTTTTTTCCCTGTGTCTGTATCTCTCTTTCTATTCTTTTAAAAAGAATATCTACATCCTGGCTAATACATTGTCAGTTATTTTAATTTTAGCAATTCTAGTGGATGTAAAGTGATATTTCTGTAGTTTTGGTTTTCATTTCCCTGACAACTAATGACACTGAGTACCTTTTCATGTGCTTATTGGCCATTCACGTATCTTTTCTTGTTAATGTCTTTTGAAGTTCTTTGACCATTTAAAAATATATAGATATTAAGTCTTTTGCTGTCATAGGTGTTTAAAATATATATGTATGTAGATGTGTCTGTATATTTAACTCATTTGTTAGTTGTCTACTAAATTTGTTTGGGACATATTTTGTAATAAAAATCTTATTTTTGTTGTGGTAATATATACACATACAATTTACCATTTTAATTGTTTTTAAATGTACAGTTCAATGGCATTAAATTCGTATTCATATTGTTGTGCAGTCATCATCTCTGTCCACCTCCAGAACTAATCATCCTCCCAAACTAAAATTCTATATCCATTAAAAATAATTAAATTTTTAAAATATTCAAATATGTCAGGCTTTTCTTTTCTAGTGTCCATTTTTCTTGTCTTGTTTTAAAAGGTTTCATGCACATCTATATTGTTTACATAATTTCTTAGTTTTTATCACATCATTTTTATTGTTTAATTTTTTAAAAATATTTAATCCACCTCAAGTTAATTTTTATACATGATGTAAGGGGGGTGGGGGAACAAACTTAATTTTCTTCCAAGTGGAGAACCCAATATATGGGCCAGTGATTACATTAAGTATCCTTTTCCCATTGAATTGAAAGTTTGCTTTAGTCATAAACTATCATAAGTACTGGAATCTATTTCTAGGAACTTTGTTCCACCAATCTAGTTGCCTGTTTCTATGCCAGTATCATATTACTTGGTTACAGCTTAATTAATCAAACTTCACCTCACCATTCTTCATAATTTTCCTGGATCTTCTCAGATATGCATTTTTCCACGTAGATTTTAGTATTATTTTAATTAATTAAAAGCACACAAACCTATTGGGGTTCTAATAGGCATGACATTACATTTAATATTACTTTTGAGAGCATTTACACTTTATAATATCTGCTTATCTCAGAAAATAGTCTATTTTTCTATATTTTCAGATTGAATTTCATATCCTTTAATACAATTTTTATAGTTTTCTTTATCAGTTTCTGTACTTTTCATATATTTCTAAGTGTTTATATGCATGCTATTGTCAATAAAATACTTTATCTCATTTCCACTTGATTTATTTTGCTCAGCTTAATGCCTGTGAGATTCATCTATGTTGTTGTATGTGTAAGTGGTTTGTTTATTTTGATTGTTGAGTAGTATTCTTATGTTTTTAATATGCCCCAGTTTATTTATCTTTTCATCTGTTGGGTTATTTCCAGTTTTTGGCTAATATGAATAAAGCAGCTTGCTATGAACAACTTTTTTACAAGGTCATTTTTTAAAATGGACATTAGTTTACATTTCACTTTGTTAACTACCTAGCTATTCAAATGCCTCTAGGTGTATGTTTGTAAGAAACCGCTCAACATTAAAGAAGTGGTTTGTATCATTTTACCCTCCCACCAGCAAAGTAGGATAATTCCATTTGTTCCACATCTAGGTCAACACTTCATGCTGTCAGTCTTTTTAATTTTAGCTATCCTAGTGGGTGTTAAGTGGTATTTCATTGTAGTTTTAAATTGTGTGCTCCCAATGACTAATGCTGTTGAACACTTTTTCAGGCACTTATTGGCCATTTGTATGTCTTCCTTGGGGAGTGTCTGTTCAAAATCTTTTGCCAATTTTTAAATTGAGTTGTTTGTCTTTTTATTATTGATTTGTTGGAGTTCTTTTGTCAGTTGTATGCAGTAAGAATATTTTCTCACATTTCAGGAGGGTATTATCTTAATTGTGTACATTGAAGAATGGATGTTTATGTTTATATATTTTCAATGATGTTTGATTTACCATTTTTTCCTTTGGTGCTTTAATGCTTTTGGTATTCTTATTAGGAGTCTTTATCTACATCAAAGTTGTAAAAATATACTCCCATTTTTTCTAAAGCATAATAGACTTTTAGGTCTTTGATCGATCTCAAATTAATATTTTTTATTGAGATATAATTTACATACCATAAAATTCACCATTAAAAATGTAAAATTCAGTAGATTTTAGTATATTCAGAAGATTGTACAACATTATCACTAGCTAGTTTCACAACATTATCATCAACTCAAAAATAAATTCTATATTGATTACCAGTCACTTCCCATGGCCCCTTCCTCCCAGTCCTTGGAAACCATTAATCTACTTTCTGTCTCTATGAATTTGCCTGTTCTGGACATTCCATATAAATGAAATCGTACAATATCTGACCTTTTGTGTCTGGCTTCTTTTACTTAACATATTGTTTTCAAGGTTTACCCATGCTGTTGCACAGTGGTCTCCAGCCTTTTTGGCACCAGGGAGCGGTTTCATGGAAGACAGCGTTTCCATGGACCAGGGTGGGGGATGGTTTTGAGATGATTCAAGCACACTACATATATTGTGCACTTTATTTCTGTTGTTATTACATTGTAATATATAATGAAATAATAATACAACTTGCCATAATGTAGACTCAGTGGGAGCCCAGAGATTGTTTTCCTGCAACTAGATGGTCCCATCTGGGGGTGATGGGAGGCAGTGATAGATCATCAGGCATTAGATTCTCATAAGGTGTGTACAACCTAGATCCCTTACATGCACAGTTCACAATAGGGTGAGCACTCCTATGAGAATCTAATGCCACCAGTGATCGGACAGGAGGCAGTGCTCAAGCAGTATATGAGTGATGGGGAGTGGCTGTAAATACAGATGAAACTTCACTCTCTTGTCTGCTGGTCACCTCCTGCTGTGTGGCCCAGTTCCTAACAGGCCACAGACTGGTACTGGTCTTTGGCCAGTGGGTTGGGGACCCCTGATGTAGAATGTATCAGTAGTTTATTCTTTTTTATGGCAGAATAATATTGCACTATATGGATATACCACAATTTGTTTAGCCATTCATCAGTTGATGGACATGTGGGTTCTTTCCACTTTTGGGCTAACATGAATAGTGCTGCTATGGACATTTTTGTACAAGTTTCTGTTTAAACGTATGTTTTCTATTCTCTTGGGTATATACTTAGATGTGGAATTGCTGGATCATATGATAACTCTGTTTTACCTTTCTTCTTTGTGTTGCCATGGCACCTTTATCATATATTAAAAATTGTATATGTGTGGATCTATTTTTGGGCTCTTTATTATTCTGTTCTATTTTAAAAATTTGTGGGTCCTGCATTAATAGTACACTGTCTTGATTATTGTAATTTTAAAATAAATATTGAAATCTGGTTATGTATGTCCTCTAACTTTGGTCTTTGATTTCAAGATTGTTTTGTTGATACTTTCTTCTTTGCAATTTCATATACATTTTGGAATTAGCTTGTCAGTTTCTTTCAAAATGTCTGCTGGGATTTTGTTTGTGATTTCATTAACTAAATTCTGGGAAAATAGGCATCATAATAATAGTGGATCATCCAATTTTTGAATTTGGTATATATCTCCCTTTATTTGGGCCTTTTAAATAATTCTCTTAGCAATATTATTTCTTCTTTAAATGGCTGATAGAATTCACCAGTGAGACTATGAAACTAGCTGGTCTTGAACCTGGAGTTTTCTCTATGGGGAGTTTGATTTTTTTAAAAAATTAGCTTTGTTGGGGTATGATTTATAATAAAACTCATCTGTTAGCTGCACAGTTCAATGGATGTGACAAATTGTGTTCTCTGGAAATCAAGAGAGTTTTACTTCTTCCTTTCTGATTTCTATGCCTTTTATTTTATTTTCTTACCCAATACTCTGGCTAGAACCTTCACTACACTATTGAATAGAAAGGTGAGAACAGATATCCTTGCCATTCCCTTGATCTGAGAAAGAAGGCATTCAGTCTTTCATTGTTAGGTGTGATGTTCACTGTAGAATTTTTGTATAAGCCCCTTATCGATTTGAAGAAATTATCTTCTAGTCCTAGTTTTAGGAGTTTTTTTTTCTTTCATCCCAAATGAGATTTTAGTTATGTCAGATGTCTTCTCTGTATCTATTGGGTTGATCATACATTTTTTCTTTGTTATTCTCTTAACATAGTGGATTGCACTGAATGAATTTCAAATGTTAAATCTACCTTGCATCCCTGGGATAAACCCTTTTTGATGCTAAAATAACAACACTTGTATATATTGTTGGATGCTTGATTTGCTAAAATGTGTACATTCATGAAGGATATTGTTATGTAGTTTTCTTTTTATGTCTTTAGTTTTGATATTGCCAGTGATTATCTCATAAAATGAGGTGAGAATGCTCTAATCTTTTCTGTTTTCTGGCTGAAATTATAAAAACCTGAAAATCCTAATTTTTAACAAGAACATGGAACCTGCATAACTTTCATGTATTGCTGGTGGGAGTTTAAATTTTTTCAGTCACTTTGCAAAACGTTTTGGTAATATTTACCAGAGATTAACATGCGTTTACACTATTAACTCATCACTTTAACTCCTAGCTATACACTCAAGAGAAATGGGTGTATATGCCCACCAAAATATATGTTCAAGAACATTCATAGAAGGTTTGTTCATGATAACAGAACTGGAAGCAACTCAAATAATCATCTACAGAAGAATGGAGAAATAAATTGTGGAATATTCATACAATGGAATTTTACAGAGCAATAATGAAAGCAAACTACTGATACATTAACGTCGATGCGTCAGAAACATAATGTTGAGTAAAAGAAGCCAGATCAAAAAAGTACATACTGTATGGTACCATTTATATAAAATTCAAGAACTGACAAAACAAGTGTATGTGTTGAGAAATCGTATTAATGATTACCTCTGGGACAAAATAGATTTTGATTCTGAAAGGGCCATGAAGGATTCTCTTGGGTGATGGTAATGTTCTAATCTTGCCCTGGGTGTTGGTTACACAGGTATTACATATGTAAAAATTCATAAAACTGTAGAGTTAGGATTTAGGTGCTTTGCAGTATGTGATTTATATTTCTAATATGATAAAGCATTAATCCTGCCTGGAACTCAGTGAGACCTTCTCGGCTTGCAATTTTTTTTTTAGGGAAAATTTTTCTTCTATTATTTGCTTAATTATTACCCTACCTGCATGTTCTTTTTCTTCCTTCTAAAACTCCTGTTATTTACAGATTAGGTATTCTATATCCATTTGTTTTCTAAGTCTCTTTTACATCTTTTTGTATTTTCTTCTGTGTTTAGAAAGATTTCTTCTGCTCCATCTTCCGGGTCCCTAATTTTTTTTGTCATGACAAGCTATCAGCTTATCCTTCAATATGTCTACTGAATTTTTAAACTTAAAAATACACTTTTTAGTCCAGAAAGCGTTTTTTAATATTATAATTGGATTTCCTTAACTGCACATGCTTTATTTTCTTCAAGTGATCATTTTAATTTTTTTCTTTCCCAGAGCAGGGAACATTACTGTACATTACTGGGGAGCCGCCTGTTGGCAGTACTTTATTTATTCACTTTCTGGCTGTTATATTTCCTTAGGTAGGGTGACAATATAATTTCTCATCCAGATTTTTGAGTACAAGTCAGGGAGGCTATTAATAATTGCCAACAAATACCAATACCAACAAAGACTGTCTCATGGTAACTAGAGTATATAGTCACCCAACCTTTATGTGCCAATTTATGGCTTGAGCTTCTGGTTCACATGCTAGAGGATGATGAGCAACAACAATCCCGAGAATGATGGGAAACTCAGAAATCTTGGTCTCTGGAGGCAGACAGTGTGCTGGATGGCAAGTTGTCAGGCTCCAGTCTTCCAAGCTGTAAGGATCAGAACAGATTCTCAAGATATTTGTAATAAAGAATGTCCAGAGTAGCTGAAAAATTCAATTACACAAAGGCTGGAAAATATTTACTGAATTCACAGTTAAAATATATTGGTCTCCTTATTGAGAATAATTTCAGTAGTGTAGTAAAGGGCAAAAGCCATATTGTAGTACGTTTCATAGTGAATGAAGTCTTAAAAACATAGATGGCAAGTGTAGTTTATTTATGTTTCCTTCAAAGGAGGAAGAAATGGATCAATGTTAAGGGTACAAGTAAGGGCTTGCTCTTGAATGAGAGGAGGGATACTCCATCACCTGAAAATGGAGGTAAGAAGGTAAGGATAGGTGTGGCTATAGATACTTTGTTATCAGACTTTTCATGAGTTAAGTAAGCTTACATATAAAAATTTAAATTTATCAAATTCAAAATTCAGAGAGTATTCACGTATAAAGTTCTGCATCCACTCAGTTCTCTTCCCTATAGGCAATGATGCTATTAATTTTTATAAAATATCTTTGGAAGAATAAACAAAAAGCAAATAGCATCATTACCTGTAGGGAAGAGAACTAAGTGAATATAAAAATTTTCCATTTTTTTATGTGGATGTACCACAGTTTATTACATTATTCCTTTATTGTTGGACATTTATATTGTTAAAAAATTTTATTGTTATAATATTTTAATATCCTTCAACAGAATTCTTCTTATATAGCTCTGATTGTTTTCATAGACTGTATATCTGGAAGTGTACTTACTGAATTATATGCTTTTAGGATTCTTGGTACTTACTGACAAATTGCTTTCCAGAAAGGTAGCAGCAGTTTACATTCCTGTTAGCAGTGTATGAGTCTATGAATATGAGTGTGTCTGTCTCACTGCCTCCCTGCCAACCCTTGCTGGCAGTATTGAATTTTAACAGTTTTCTTTAATAGGTTGAAATTAGTATTTCAATTTTGTTTTATTACGTATTTGTTAGATTATTACTATATTTGACCATCCTTTCATGTGTGAATGTACCTTTTAAACTTATTTCAACTTTGTATGCCTTTTATTTCTTTTTAAACTGAGATATGCCCTTTTATTGATTTGTAATAGCTTTTTATATTGAAAGAATATCAATGTGAATATTATTTCTTTCTATATTATCACTTTTTAACTTTATGATGGTTTTTTTATTTGTAAGAGATTTACATTTTCTTAAATGTTAAATATATATCCTTTTTGTATGCTATCTTCTCTTGAAGGTTTCTTAGAAAGTCCTTGCCTTTTATGTCAGTGAAATATTAAACAAATATTTTCATTTTTGATGGTTTCATTTTTTACCTTTTTATTCTATGATTCATCTAAAATTATTTTCGGTATGTGGTGTGGTGTTAAATCCTATCTAATTTTTTGCCGCAAGATAACCATAATTTTTCAATGGTTACTCAAAGGCCAGGCCAACTATAGGCTGAAAGCCACAGTGAAAAAATAGTACATTTAAAGGATGTGATTGGTGAAGGAAAACATTCCATATGTGGTAATAGGGTGAATCTTCTGAGTGCTGACATAGTGTCTCTAGGCTGAAATATTTAAAAGCTGGTGAGTATGTGGGTATTCACTCCTTTGACCTGCTATTGCTCCTACAGTTTTAACAATTTAAAAGGCAGTAAACATGAGATCTCCTCATTTGATCTGATAAATTAATCAATGCTTGTAGGCTGAATTCATTGGCTGCTTCTGGAAGTAGCTAAGAAGAAAAGGAGGAACTAAAGTTGCTTCAGTTTGTGCACATTGTTCCCTATACAAGTGTGCCCAGTAGAGGGAGCAACTGGGCGCTGAAATCCAGTGCAGGTTCCACTTGCACTGGTTGAAGTTGCATTACTTGGAGGAAGGGGTACATTTTTCTACTTCACACAAAGGTGCATTATGGGCTAGTGGTGCCTTGTGGTGGTGTGGTTCACTCATTTCTATCCTTGATCTTGTGCATATTCTTTGGTTTTTGTTTGCTGCTTCAGTGGTAAACCACTGGTAAACCTAAAACAAATCAGAGTAATTATTCTTGCCAATGTTGAAGCTTAAACAGGCCTTTATGGTCTTAGCTAATTTTATAACACTATTTTTAAAAATTATCATTTCTCCCTCTGGTTTGTAATGTAAACTTTAATTATCCCTCCTCCCTCCAGAAATATCTTTATTTCATTTTCAATTCTTGATAACACATGATCATTTTGAAGCATTCGAAAAATACAGAGAACTGTATCCACCTGCCAGGAGTAGCCATTGCTAACAATTTGGTATATATACTTCACAAATCTTTCATAAATATATAAAAAGATATTTCTTTCAATGCATATGTATCTACCTATGTCATTCTTTCTGTTTGTCTATTTCTCTATCTACTTATCCTGATTGATATTGATGCTTACATGTTTTTAGTGTTATACCAATTTTTTTTTTTTTTTTTTTGAGACGGAGTTTCACTCTTGTTGCCCAGGCTGAAGTGCAATGGCGGGATCTTGGCGGCTCACCGCAACCTCCGCCTCCCGGGTTCAAGTGATTCTCCTGCCTCAGCCTCCTCAGTAGCTGAGATTATAGGTGACCACCACCATGCCCGGCTAATTTTTGTATTTTTAGTAGAGACGGGGTTTCTCCATGTTGGTCAGGCTGTTTTCGAACTCCTGACCTCAGGTAATCTGCCTGCCTTGGCCTACCAAAGTACTGGGTTTACAGGCGAGAGCCACCGCGACCGGCCTGTGTTTTACTATTATAAACTACTCTGCAGTGGTTATCCTTTTACTTGTAGCTTCTCATACACTGGGGCTATTACTTTCTTAGGATAAATTGTAAGACATGAAATTGCTAGATCAAAGTGTATGGCCATTTAAACTTATATATGTGTATATGTACATGTATATGTGTATATGTGTGTGTGTATATATATATATATGTATATATATATATATATATTCCTCCAAGCTGGTTATATCAACTTACACCTCACCAATACTATAAAAGAGTATTTCCTTACTCTGTTGCCTCCACTGGAGAGTGTCAAGCTCTTTAATCTTCATCAGTCTGATAGACAAAATGGATATTTGGTGTAAATTAAGTGTTCAGTACATATTTACTGAATGAAAATATTGTGGTTTAATATTGGTGAAATTAACCATCAATTCAAGGGCTCAGCAAACTTTTTCTGTAGAGGACCGGGTAGTAAATATTTTTAACTCTGCAGGCCACATCGTCTCTGTTGCATCTACCCAACTCTGCCTCATTGTAGTAGGATAGCTACAATGCATAGACAATATGTAAGTGAAATGGCTGTGGCTGGGTTCCAATACGTACGAAAACTGGCAGCAGCCAGCTTTGGCCCATAGGCAATAGTTTGATGATCCTTGATTTATTTATATGTTTGAGGGCCATTTAGATTACTTTTGTGAATTGCTACCTGTATCCTTTATATCTTTTTTTTTTATTGGGGGATTGGTTTTTTTCTTGCTGATTTGTAAGCGCTCTTTATTCTATTCCATCACAAAGTCACATTAATAGTCCTTTGTCTTACGTTGCAAATTTTTTTTAAGCTTTTTATTTGTTTACTAACTTTTCTTATGGTTTCTTTTCCCTATAGATATTTTTATTTTGTATTGAATTAAAAATCTATCAGTCTTTTGCTTTGTGGTTTCTGGATTCATGTCTTATTAGAAAGGTCTTCCTTGCTCCAAGATTAAAAAAATATTCTGTATTTTCTTCTTTTGCTTTTATTTTAATTGAAAAATATTTAAATGTTTACTATATTTGGAATTTATTTTTAATTGGTATAAAAAAGATCTAACTTTAATTTTGAAGTGGATAATCTATCATTTATGCCTTGACTTGAAAAATAATTTTTATGTATTTTTTTATTTGTATCATTTTAAATTTCTTTTACATGTTTTACAGTTTTCAGTTTACAGATCTTTCATTTCATTGGTTAAATTTACTCATAAGTATTTTGATTTTATACATATATTATAACATCACATTGTACCCCATAAATATATACAATTATTATTTGTCAATAAAAGTAATGATAAAAACGAAAGAGACAAAAATATTATTGTGTAAATGAAGAACAACAAATGTAGATTTTAAATCACCTTTATTGTATACTAAATTCCCATATACACATGGGTCTGTTTCTGATCTCTGATTTTCTGACTTATACATTATGGATTTTTTTGTGCTATTTTATATGACATCTGTTTCACTACATTATCTAATGTATTATTGCTTGCAAAGAAAATCTTTTGAGTTTATGTATATATATAACTGAATTGTTCTTATTATTTCTAATAGTTTTTCTTTTGAATTTTCTAGGCTGTCATATCATCTGCAGACAATGATAATTTTGCCTCTTTCAAAATAAATGCCTCTTGTTGCAGTGGCTAGAATTTATATGATAATGTCGTATAATAGTGGTGATAATGGATATCCTTATTGTGTTCCTGATTTTAATAAGAGCTCTTGTGTTTCATTGCTAGGTATGTTTGATGGTAATTTTTGATAAATATTCTATCATCTTTAGAAAGATTTCTTCTTTTCCTAGTTTATTATTTTTTAAAAATAAGAATGGATTTTGAATTATCAAATGCTGTTTCGGCATCCATTGAAATGATCATATAATTTTCCTCCTTTAACCAGTTTATATAATAAATTATGTCAATAGATTTCCTAATATTGGGTCATCTTTTTTGTTAGAATCAAAATGCGTTGTTCTTTTAGTTATGTATTATATTCTGATATATTGTTGGGTTATATTTGCTAATGTTTTATTTAAGACTTTTATGTTTGTATTTCTGGAGAGGTTTAGTCTGACAATAATTATTTTTGTGCTGTCTTTTTCAAGTTTGGTATTAGGCATTTGCAAATTTATGAAATAATTGGGAACAAATTTATATATGATATAGTTAAAATGTTAAAACGACACAGAAAACATCTGTTCCTTGGGAGAATCATGAAAATTATCTGTAAACATTTATGGATCTAGTGACCTTTGGGGGAATACATGTTTGACAACATAACCAATTTCATACTTAGTTTTTATTCATTGTAGGTGTTTTATTCTTCATTTAGTCAGTTGTAGTAATGGTACTTTCTTAGAAAATCATCCATTTTATCTAGATATTCAAATTTATTGGCATGAGTTCTTACATACAATACTCTTATTTTAAGAGTGTGATTGTTTCTGGCTTTCATGTCCTACCCAGTGGCAAACAAGACAGATGAGATACTTGCCCCCACGAAGTCTACATTCAGTGTTGTACATTTAGCAAGCAGGCTCTGTTGCACAATGGCTAGCGCACTGGACTTTAGCCTACATCGAAAGAGATTCATTGTTGTACATTTATATTTTCTTTCTTGGATAAACTTGTTCAGTGTTTTATTTATAATTCCATAGGAAAAACATAACTTTATCATCTCTACTGTTTTATTTCTAAGACATTATTTTTAAAATTTCAGTATTTCCATAAACATATTTTTGTTATGGGAATGTTCAAATATATACAAAAATAGAAAGAATTATGTAATAGACTCCCAGGTCCTCATCAGCTATCTTCAACAATGATAATTTATGGCCAGTCTTATTTCATTTTCACTGCCAAACCTCTACATTTTTCAAAGCAAACCCCAAACATCTTATCACTTCATCTACAAACACTTCAGTAAGTGTCTCTAACAGGTGAGTGTTTTTTTAACATAACAATACCATCGTCATTCCTAAACATTGACAATAATTTATTAATAATATTATTTGAGATCAAGTCAGCATTCAAATTTCTACAATTATCTAATAAAGTATCTTTTTACAGGTGAATCAGGACAAGCTCTACAAATTGCATTTGGTTGACATATTTCTTTCACTTTTCTATTTATTTTGAAAAATGTAAACATATATGAAAGTGGAAAGAGCAGTACAATGAAAACTTGTATACCTTCCACCAGCTTCAGTATTTGTTAATATTTTGCCAAAATTGCTTTATTTCACAGTGGTATTTTTTTTTCTTTTTTTGAGATGGAGTTTCGCTCTTGTTGCCCAGGCTGGAGTGCAATGGCACGAAATCAGCTCACCGCAACCTCTGCCTCCCAGGTTCAAGCGATTCTTCTGCCTCAGCCTCCCGAGTAGCCGGGAATGTGCCACAACGCCTGTCTAATTTTTTTTTTTTTAGTAGAGATTGGGTTTCTTCCTGCTGGTCAGGCTCGTCTTGAACTCCCGACCTCAGGTGATCTGCCCACCTCGGCCTCCCAAAGTGCTGGGATTATAGGCGTGAGCCACCTCGCCCGGCCTGTATTTTTGTTGTTTGTTTGTTTTGAGACGGAGTCTGTCGCTCAGCCGCCCAGGCTGGAGTGCAGTGGCGTGATTTCTACTCACTGCAATCATCGTCTCCCAGGTTCAAGCGATTCTCCCGTCTCAGCCTCCCGAGTAGCTGGGATTACAGGAACCCACCATCATGCCCGGCCAATTTTTTTTTTTTTTTGTATTTTAGTAGAGGCGGTGTTTCACCATGTTGGCCAGGCCGGTCTTGAACTCCTGACCTCAGGTGATCCGCCCGCCTTGGACTCCCAAAGTGCTAGGATTACAGGCATGAGCCACTGCGCCTGGCCCACAGTGTCTTTATATGCACATATATATTTGTCTCTGTATTATTTTAAAGTAACTTGCAAACATCTGGATATTTCAGCATATTCTAGTAATAATAAAAATCCCATAGTGCCATTATAATTCTTAACAATAATTCCATAATAGCATGTAATATCCAGTTCATATTCAAATTTTTGCACTTAGTCACAATGTTTAAAAAAACAATAACTGGATCATGTCAAAAAGCACAGAAGCTGGCCCGGCGCGGTGGCTCATGCCTGTAATCCCAGCACTTTGGAAGGCCAAGGCAGGCGGATCACCTGAGGTTGGGAGTTCGAGACCAGCCTGACCAACATGGAGAAACCCCATCTCTACTAAAAATACAAAAAATTAGCCGGGCGTGGTGGCACATGCCTGTAGTCCCAGCTACTCGGGAAGCTGAGGCAGAAGAACTGCTTGAACCCGGGAGTTGGAGGTTACAGTGAGCCGAGATCATGCCATTGCACTCCAGCCTGGGCAACAAGAACGAAACTCCATCTCAAAAAAAAAAAAAAAAGCACAGAAGCCCAGAAGCCAACTTGAAGGGGCTCCTACTGGTTAAGTTGGGGATAATTTCATCATCAAAATAAATCCAAAGTGTGATAAAGAATGGGATATTTACATTGTCTCAATGTACCTCCCTAGTAAATACATACTAATTACAAGGGGATAAAGAATAACTTTAGAGAGACAAAACCTGGCAAATAATACTCCAGAAAACAAGGAATATTTTTTATTTTAGCTGTTTTTCCTTGAATCAATATCCAATTAATTTCATACATTGCAAATAAAATATCTCTTTAAATTGATACCAATTTTCTTATTCCTCTTTTTGTTCTTGCAGTACATTTGTTGAAAAAGCATTTATCCTTTAGAACTTTCCACATTCTAAATTTGTCAGCCTTGTCTATTAACATAAGCATTTTAGCTTTAATTTAATCTGTTTCTTACAGTATCTAGTCTGAAATTTAGTTAAATTAAATTGAGTTAAATTTAATACAGTTGTGTTTTAAAAATAGTTTTATAATGATAAAATTTCAAGCATATACTAAACTGGATGGAATACCACTGTTTTAATGTGACTTTTTAAAATGTTTTACTTATTAGGTGATTATACTTTAATATGCATAATGTGACTTTTTTAAAAAAGTAATTGGTTATGAATAACTTCTAAATCTTTGCTAAGAACTATCTCTAAAGTCCAACAGTTTGATTTCCAAGTCAATTTGTGTTTATAAATTCTCAAATCCTTAATGTTTCGACTAAAGAATACTGCACTTGCCAACAATAATTGGGAAGTGAATCCTGCAGACAAATGACCGGTTGTTCTCCTGTAAACCAGTGTTTAGATTCAGCAGTCATTTATTAGATTATTCTTGCCAAAGTAATCAGTTTTAGGGATCAGGTTAACCTGGGGCACCAAGTTAACATTGGTAACAGTACGCTGGTTTCCTCTCTGTCCTTTTAATGTGGACCAGAGAACTTTATAAGCAATAGAAGAACAAATAAAATCACATTTGTGTGATGACTACTTAAAAAGGACCTTGTCTTCTTTTTACTTAGAATGTTTTTGATGACTGCCAGTTTAGTTTTTATGTCTGAAATATTCCCCAAGTTTAATTCCAGTTTAGATTACTTTTAAGGTGAAATTAAGTACTCATGGCATTATAGCTTTCTGTTTCTTTTAAAGTGCATTTTACACTTATTGCCACAAGTTTCTCCAATATCTATCTTATTGAAGTTGAACGTCAGCTTTGAATACCTATAGAGAACCCTTGAGGTATCACAGATCATCAATCTCCTTAGAACGAACACAGTTAAGACTGGAGCTGAATAAAATGTTGAGATGACATTGGGAAAAAAAAGGAATACAAAATTACACTTAAATTAGGTATGGAAATGAATATTTTAGAATGAGATTTTCTTTTTCTCAAATCTCTTCAGGCAACTTACCAGAATAGGTGACATGCCAGTGCTTTTGGATTGCACCATTTTTTTTGCTATACCTGGAATGCCTGAGAGCTTAAAGCAACTGCTAGCACTCAGGCAGGGGCCTTGTGCAAGTGCTGGGCCCTTCAGCGCAATCTACTCGTGGAGCTTCACAATAAACCTTCCTCAGTCCGAATTGCTTAGCTTCCAAACACAGTGGACTTTCAGTCTGTTTAATTTGACTTCTGCCATTGTAGTTTAGATGAGAGGTATGCAGGGTTTTTGTTTTTGTTTTTGTTTTCATGACAGTCAAGACCATTTTGTGGGTATGAGACAGAGCAGTCACACAGGGCCCTGGGCTCGTAAGGACCCCATCCATGTTTGGGGTTTAATGCTTTGTGGTCACTGTCTTGAAATTTTTGATTTTATCATTGGATGCATGTTTTCAGGGGAAGTGTGAGGGGAGAATGGAGCACATGCTGAGGCCTTAAAAACAGCTTCCACTGGCCAGGCGCTGTGGCTCAAGCCTGAAACCCCAGCACTTAGGGAGGCTGAGGTGGGCAGATCACGAGGTCAGGAGTTCAAGGCCAGCCTGACCAATATGGAGAAACCCCATCTCTACTAAAAATACAAAAATTAGCCGGGCGTGGTGGCGCGTGCCTGTAATCCCAGCTACTCAGGAAGCTGAGGCAGGAGAATCACTTGAACCCAGGAGGTGGAGGTTGCAGTGAGCCGAGATCGCACCATTACACTCCAGCCTGGGTGACAGAGGGAGACTCTGTCTTTAAAAAAAAAAAAAAAAGCTTCCACTGATGCTGTTCCTGCCACCTACTGCATCCCTGGTATGGGTTTGTGGTGGTCTGCTCCCAAACCTCTGGTGCCCTGGTCCCCCCAGGGCTCTTCCTCGAGCTCTTCCTTGTCCACTTTGCCTAGTGACCACCATTGTCTTCTGCCTGGGGCAGCAAATGAGTTGTGTCAGCGGAAGAGGCCCAAGTTCATCCATTGCTCACCACTCCCAGGTAGGGGCCTGGGCTGGGGTGCAGGGAGGCGATGGTTGCCTCCACACACCTGAGGTGTCTTGTCCCACTCTGTATGCAGCCCTGGGCTAACAGAAACTTATGCATTCAGCAGGCAGCTTGGGAGTGGGTCCCTTCAGCTACCCCTGAGCCAGGTACCTAGCATGTCCAAACACAGACGTTACGATGCCTTGGGGGTTGGCCATTTATTGTGCACTGGGGCTGTGGCCCATGGAAAGGGAAGATAGACTTCATCATCTCCAACTTGGGTCCTGCATCTTCATTTCACATTATGTTCTGCAAATTGTGCAGCTGGCCCTGACAACAGTGATTTAATACTTCCTTATCCTTAGGTACATGACCATGTTATCCTAAAGATATAAATGTCTGGATGTTTATTGCACATGTACATATGTGTCATATGTAGGTAACAACAACAATAATATGTAGGTGAGTGTAGGTAACAACAAGACCAAATCAGTTAACTGTGATCTGCAAACAGGTAGTATAATTCAGATGTTTGCCTGAATTTAACCAGTTTTGAGCAAATATTTTGGGTGTGTTCACAAGCCCTGATGAGCTATTAGGGAGCTGGAATAGGTGATTTTAAGACCTGGAAAATCTTAGATTCTAGGAAAAATAAACTAGTTCTTGGTAAAATAATGTACAATACATTCACACAAAAGCAAGGTAGGTGTATATGTGCAAATATTGGATTGTGTCTAAAATATTAAGAGAGGAAAATGTTGCAGACAGTGGGTAGTGTATGATCTCAACGGTGTTATGGAAAGACATTCCAACACTTGTAAGATTTTTCTTCTTTTAACATCTCTGAAATCATCTTTAGCATCTCTGAAACATTTTTTGCTGTCACCAGGAGGCTGTTGTGTTATAATTTGCATTCCCCAAATATGCTGGACAGAAGTTGCAGAATGAGTATCAGCAGCATAGAAGAAAATCCCAGAGAAGCCAGTGGAGCACTTTACAAAAAAGAAATCCTGCATTGCCAATGCTTTTCAGAGCACGCAAGAAAACGCGATGAGGAAAACAAGATTGTGGTTGTTGATGACTGAATCAAAACATGATTCTGAAAAGGTGGATCCTAAATAAGTATAATTTTTTAAACGTCACGATCAAATTACTTCATTTATTTTTTACTTTTTATGCGTGTACAAAGGAGGAAACATCTGCATCTACATCTAAATAAATCTAAAAATCTCTTGCAATAAATAAAAAGATTGTCAGCCAGGTGACTCATGTCTGTAATCCCAGCACTTTGGGACGCTGAGGCAGGCGGATCACCTGAGGTCAGGAGTTCGAGACCAGCCTGGCTAACATGGCAAAACCCCATCTCTACTAAAAATACAAAAATTAGCCAGCGTGGTGGCAGGCGCCTGTAATCCCAGCTACTCAGGAGACTGAGGCAGGAGAATCACTTAAACCCAGGAGGTGGAGGTTGCAGTGAGCCGAGATCATGCCACTGCACTCCAGCCTGGACAACAAGAGCAAAACTCCGTCACACACACACACACACACACACACAAAATCAAACCAAAAAAAGATTATGTTAATGTGTCCTAGTGATACATTATATAGTAGGACATTTTATAATCTATGGTGTCTTAGTCAAATAAAATATTTAATAATTAAAATGCAAGGTAAAACATAAAAATATATTTAATTTATAAATAAGCTTATAGACAAAATATATACATTTCCAGGAGGATATACAAGTTTCTGAGCTGAGAATGCAATGAATCAAAGTTGTCAGGAATTTTGACTGTGCATCTAGGTGAATTATTTAAAAAAACAAGAAAATAAAATGTACTAAAAGCTCGTAACTGACTTTTTCTTATGTGCAAGGTGTCATTTTAAAATAATGAGACTAGTCCCACAAGTTAAGCATTAAAATCACTTTCATCATAATGCAAAATGATAGTTTATGGAAAAAAAGAAGAAAAAAAGATTCAATTTGAGGAATTACACCTCTTTTTAGAGAGACCATTGACTCTACTTGGAGATGAAACCTCACACGTGGTCTTGTCCAGCCAGTGGAACAACCTTCTACCCATCTAGGATGGAGTGTCTCAGGGACTTGTGGTTGGTTTTTAAACTGCATTCCCTGAACCTCCCCCTTCTACCAATCAATGAGCTTGGTTTGTATTTGTTTTATGGATTGCAGTTCCACATGAGATTTTATTTGAGAGCAAAATAAAGGTTTGACAACTACCTCTTACATGGGCTGAGGTTGCAAATAGATGAAAGAAGGGATGATAAATGTCCAGAGGAGTCAGACTTACACCTGGGAAGGCACAGGTATTTGTCAATTCTAAAGGCTGAGGGGGTTGATTAAGAGAGTAGGTAGCAAGATATGAAGCAGATACCTTCAAGGGAGAGATAAGGAAGAGGTGCTCATCATATGTCTGGGATCAGCCTGGGATCAAGCCTGTTAACACTTTTGTCTGGGGAGGTTCTTTTCAGCCCTGTGGACTGCCACTGCCACTTCAAAGAGCCACACTGAAACTGGACAAAAGTAAACTCTCCTTGCAGTTCATGTCATGTACAGACTTTGAGGATTAGAGTCCATTTAGTTCAGCTATTACCTTTTTTCACCTTGACAGTGTGTACTTTTCAGTGAATTTACCAGTTTTCAGTCCTGAGAACAGTGATTAAGAGCCCAGGCTCTGAAGTCACGCAGACTTGGTTTATGGTTCTAACACATACAAAGCTGTGTGTGTCCTTTAAGCGGATCATTTGACCTTTAAGGATTAGGTTCCACGTCTGTAAATTGGTCATGGTGATCCCAAGTTGCTAAGGTTACTGCTGCGGTTAAATGAGATAATGCTTGTAAAGTGCCTCACGCGTATTAGATATTCAAAAAATATTACTGCTCATATTGTTCAAGCAATGCACATAAATATTTGTCCATTTAATTTCCTTGACTGTGTGACTGTGTGGCAAACTAAACAGATAAAATAACTGCACAAAAACTGAATAGCTTTACCTAGCATTCCTTCTTTGTCACGAACTTACTTCTTCACTCTCATGCCATTGCTATCCACTTTGTATCAACTACCTGCTACATATATACTCCATCTCACAGGATTGTAATGATGATCAAATGAGGCAATAAGCATTTAGCATAATACTTGGCAAATAGCAACAGCTCGGTAACTATTGGCTGTCATCAGTAGACAGTCTAGAGGACATTGACTGCCTTTGGACTCAAACAGATGTGGGTTTAATTCTTAGCTCTGCTATTTATTGGCTGTGTGACATTTTGCAAGTTATTTAACCTCTCTAAGTCTTAGTTTCTTTTACAGATAATGCAAAATGAGGCTATTACTGGAACTAATGTCATAGGGATGTTGTGAGGATAAAATGATATAATATGTGTAAAATCCTTAGCATAAGACCTGGCATACAGTAGGTGCTCAAAATGCAAATATTAACTGTAATACAGATGCTGATGGGTATAATTATGAAGTCAAGCTCACCACTGAGAGTGCAAATGAGAGGAGATAGGGCACCCTGAGGTATTGTTGCCCATGGACTGTGCAGACAGTTCCATCTTCCTTTCTTATTTCCTTCTAATCCCAATACTGTGCTTTTAGACAATATGGCCACAGGGCTATTAAGATGATATTTCAGGCTATTCGCTTCTCCCATTAAATGGCTGCCAGGATTTTTCAGTTTCTTTTATCATTATTATTATTATTATTATTATTATTATTATCATCATCATCATTGAGACGGAGTCTCTCCCTGAGGCCCGGGCTGGAGTGCAATGATGGGACCTCGGCTCATTACAACCTCCACCTCCCAGGTTCAAGTGATTCTCCTGCCTCAGCCTCCCAAGTAGCTGGGATTACAGGTGTCTGCGACCATGCCTGGCTAATTTTTTGTATTTTTAGTAGAGACGGGGTTTCACCATATTGGCCAGGCTGATCTCGAACTCCTGACTTCATGATCCGCCCACCTCAGCCTCCCAAAGTGCTAGGATTTCAGGTGTGAGCCACCACGCCCAGCCAGGATTTTTCAGTTTCTATATCTGCTCTTCTTTCTGCCATTTCTCTCACTGACTGCAGCATGTTTCCCTGAAGGTAGCTATACCTTTCACTGATTCCTTCTTTCCAATGTCTTACTGCTAATTGTTAAGACAACCAAACCAGCTATCCCAGCTTGTTGCTGGATTATGTCCAAGGGCAAATCATCTGAATATACATTTCTCCAAAGAAGATACACAAATAGCCAATAAGCAGATAAAAAGAAGCTCAACATAATTAGCTATCAGGGAAATGAAAATCAAAATTACAAGCCACTAGGATGGCTAAAATGAAAAAGATAGATAATAAGAGTGTTGACAAAGATGTGGAGTAATTGAAAGTCTCATACATTGCTAATGGGAACGTAAAATGGTGCAGTTTCTTCCTTTGGAAAAAACAGTCTGAAGGTTTCTCAAAAGGTTAAACACAGAGTTATCATATAGCCCAGCAATTCCACTTCTAGGTATATACCCAGAAGAAATGAACACATACATTCATAGATAAACTTGTACAAAAATGTTCGTAGCAGCGTTATTCATACTAGCTATAAAGTGGAAAAACCCAGATGTCTATCAATGAAGGATGGATAGACAAAATGTGGTATATCCATGAGATAAAATATTATTCAGCCATAAAAAGAATGAAGTACTGATACATGCTTCAATATGGTTGTACCTTGAAAACATGGTGTTAAGTGAAAGATGCCAGTCACAAAAGACCACATCTTGTATGATTCTATTTATATAAAATGTTCAGATCAGGAAATTCCATGGGAATAGAAAGCAGATTAGTGGTTGCCAGGGGCTGAGGTAAGGGGGAATGGGGCAGTGACTGCTTAATGGCTTTTTGGGTGATGAAAATGTTCTGGAATTAGATAGTGGTGATGGTTGCACAAGTCTGTGAATATACTGAAAGCTACTGAATTGTACACTTTAAAGGAAAGAATTGTATAGTATAAATACAGCTGTTATAAAAAAATATAAAAGATTGTTCAGGCTTTGAATAAGGACTGGAGGAGCCCATCCTTGAGCCAAGGGCAGAGATGTGGAGCATGAACTTTGCAGCCTCATTTTAGGCCCTTCAGCGACTTTTCTCTTTTCTGATTTAAAAGTGTTTTCTAGATTGCTGATGCTGCCAGATAAATGACTTTCCTGATCTGTACTTGAGAAGGCAAATATACGTTCATGTTTGTTTTTGACATACAATTTTATAAAACATAACTGTTGCTACCTTTTATGGCACCGTTCTATTCACTTATTCTGGGCTAACTTCTGGAATTCTCACCACAACTTTTTAAGGTAGGTATTACAATTCACTCCATTTTACTGAGGAAACTGAGACACAGAGAAGTTAAGTAACTTAACCAAGGGTACGCAGCTAATAAGTAGCACAGAATTTGAACCCTGATGGTCAGCCTCCAGCACCTATGCTCCTAATTGCTACACTACATAGCCTCAAAGCCAATCTAACCTCTTGGTAAAGAGCCTCAACTCTTTATAAGGCATCGTTTTGTGTGAGGTAGAAATTATAGCTCTGTGCTGAAACTGCATGCTCATTCATAAACAACTGATGAAGTAGCGAGTCACCAGTTGAAATGTGATCTTGCTTATGTGCATAGCCAAGGCATTAACACTAATATAGCTGAGCTGGCTATTATCCCCACTAGCATACCCTTTTTTTAGATCTTTTCTTTTCCTCCTTAGGTGAGGTCTTTATTAGGTCCTGCCCACTCTGGAGGTTGCTGCTCCAAGGCCACAGCTTTCTTCCCATATGTAGACTGCTCTACACAACAAATCTCTGTGTGAAAGGTTGCACAAAAGAGGCCTGGAAAAGAAGTGGCTTAAAATGCTCAATTGCAGTGTTCTGGCAAAAGGACTAATTGGCATTTTTATTCCAAAGGGGAAAAATTGCCTAATAGCAAGAATCAGCGAGTAGTACCACCCATGCAAACTGTTCGTTCTTGTTTCAGCTCAAAGGCTTCAAGTGGGGGAAAACAGCTCTTGTTTGCTCTGTGTTTTGTGTGGTAGAATCAGACTGATGCTGTTTAAATTTGACGCACAGGCCAATTAGAATCACGAAGCAGTTCCGTCTTTTTTTGTTATTTTTTTTCCATGGTATTTTGTACTACCAAAAATACACTCTGTTAAAACTCAAACTCCCACTACCTACCTAAATTAAATGTAGAAAATAGGACAGGGATTTTTTTTGCAAAGTCTTCTGTACATATATTTACTATAAACTGACTAGAAGATTTAAGAGTTTTAGACATCTATAAAAAATTGGGTGATTTTCTGAATTGAGTGGAAAGCAGATGGCTGTGATTTCTACCTTAATATCCAGTTGACTAGTTGTGAGTCAAATCCTGCAGAAGCAGAGCACAGGAGGGTGGAGGTGGAGGCAAATGAGAGTAATAGAGGTAGGCTGTGAGTAGCAGAGAATTTTCTCCAGCACTTTGGGGGAAAACTGAATTTTGGATCACATATGTTAAGTTATCTTTCCACTTAATTCTTTTCTAATGTATGGGGACAAAGAGAAAGTATGTTCCTGGAGGCAGTTCCCTCTATGATGTCTCTTCCGGTAGCTCTGGCCCAGATAGAGGCCTCGTAAACGTGAGGCTTAAAATAAAGGCTCCAGCGGGGTAGAGGATGGCAAGCAACGTGGTTTGCAGATGAGATTGTGTCCTTAGCATTCGTTGTGACTTCACATACAAATCTTGTTCGAGCATTGTCATTTGTCCTAGTGTTTGGTCTTTAATTTACATGGTTCTGCATCAGTGGTGTTCCTTTCTCTCAGAAGGCTCCACCTCAGCTCCTTTTCATTCATATCTTCCCATGTCCAGATACCAACTGTTTGTCAAAGAACAGTTCAAAACACAAATACCACTGGATTCTGCAACTTGGGAATTATGCCTTTCCTTTTCTTAAACTCCTGGAATACATTGCGTATGTCTCTGTCAAGGTGTTGGCCACTTTTTACCCTGTTGCCACTGTGGAGTAGACTCCTATGGCTGGTACTAGAACTACAAGTTCTGTATCCTCCATAGTGGCTGCACAAGGGCTCAGTATGTGGGTTGAACCAATGAACAAAGAATGCACTTCAGGGTTAAGAAATATGACTTAGTGCTTAATACTGATACTAGACTAGGTTATACCCCATAACCATTGTGAGGGTGCCGAACACCTCTCAGACTTGATTAAACTGAGCAAAGGACAATTAAAAATTTCAGCAAGATTCTCTCCCTGTTAGCATAACTTGGGGCTTTCCTCTCTATTGCCCTATACTCCTTGGCTCTTCAGTGCTCATGATGTCCCAAGAAAAGAGTGGTTTTACATAATTTATAGTTCAAAAGAGTGCATTTTTCAGACACCCTCACATAGCACCATGTGTAACTCTTACACATAGTGCTTACACATGTAACTCTTACACATAGAAGAGTTACACATGGTGCTATGTGAGAGTCTCTGAAAAAGGGCTCATAGACCCAGCCCCTTCTCTCTGAACGTGGCATTGATGCAAACATATGCAGACAATATAATTAAACATTTCAGCTCCCATGTAGGTTTATAAGAAATCGCTTGTGTCTGAGGTTGGTGAGTGCCTGGATTGGGAGGAAGGAGGGAAGCAAGTCCTGAATCTTGCATCCATGTGCAGGTACTGAGTTCTGTTTTGTTTCCCACATATTCTGCCTTCTTCTCACTGAAGAAAGTACTTTCTAGTGCTAACATCTTGTGAGTTTGGCTTCCCTGAAACCCTGTCCCTGGGAACAAAAGAAAATTCCCCTACTCAAGGGCTGAGAGAAACAGGTCCAGATTAAAACCTTCTGGCTTTGGATTTGGTTGGGGGAACCTTTGTTTAAAAGTTGATATCTTTGTAATGTAATGCTGCAAAAAAAAGACAGCATCTCCATATCGTATCTGGTGCTTGGATTAAGAAAACTCTGTGGTATAGAAGATAGCTCCAAGTACAGGATATCAGGGCATCTGGGTTTTAGCACTCATTGTGTCATCTGCTCTCTATGGAGCAGCCGACAAATTGCTTTTACTTTCTTGGTACTCGGTGCCCTTGCCTCTAAACTGAGGAGTTGGACTTCATCATCTGTGGGTCTCTGCATATTTAAAATAAACTACATTTTACCTGATCGTTTTCTCATTACTTATAGAGTGTGTTTTCTTCATTCAAAGGGGTTTGGTGGGGGATCTTCTCATACATTTTGGAATGCCTGTAGGATATATTCACTTCTTTTGGGTTGATATTAAATGTTTCATAGCCCTAAAGCAATTTTCTGCAATTGACTTTACTATGTGGGGTTTCATTTCATGTTATAAAATAGAGGGAAAATTTTTTTCTGGTTTGTTGTAAGTTAGTCATATTAGACTACCTATGGCCCCCTCCTTTTGAACATCATTAGTGGAAAGAGAGGCTATAAACACTACCTTGTAATGTTCAGTTCATAACAAAGAGCATTTGGGAGCTTTTTCCAGGGTAGGTTTATGGGTGATGATTCTGTGCTGCTGTCGCCAGAAGGTGCTTGACCAACCATTGAGGAATTAAGACATAAATAGACGCTCTTTGGGTCAACTCCCTGATCTCAAGGCCAGACACCTAGAATTCAGTCCCTATCAGGCATATCAACTGGATTTTTGTCAGAGGATTCAGTCACTCTTTTAATTGGTGACCAATTGGTATTAACTCTCCATTACTTTTGAAACTCTTGAGGATGTGAAACCCATGTTATCAATCCATCATCAGTCCATCCAACAAAAGTTTACTGTGCTCTACTCTGTACCAACCACTGTTCTACTACAACTGTGAACAGAACAGATAAGAATCTGTGACCTCTATAGAGTTTATATTTTAGTGGGGCAGTAGGGTGGCAGAGTGACAGATAATGACCTAAATAAAGAAGGAAGTGTATATTAATGGTATGTTAAATGATAGTAAATACTATGAGAAAATACTAAAGCCAGGGAGGTGAGTAGGGAATATTGGTAGTGAGGATAGCAATTTAAATTTGCATAAACTATTTTGGAAAAAGCTAATATTTGAGGCAGTACAGAGTAGTGGTTCCAAACATGGACTTTGGAGCCAGAGTTGTTGGGTTCAGATGCAGGGTCTATTATTTTTCAGTTGTGCAACTTTGGGCAAAACTAGTGAAAACGATCTAGCCTCCAGGCTTCAATAGGACAGTCTGGTGGAGGAGACCTGCAAATAGCTAAGAGACAGGGCAGAATGAAATGAGTGCTTCATGGAGAAATAAGCAGCAGATTGTGCGAGTTCCTTCTGGGGAATCAGAGGAGATCTCATGGAGGAATTTGAATTGGGCCTTAGATGGCCTTGAATGGACCTTAAATTGATTAAAGTTTTAGGGAGGCAGATTGACACCTAAGATACACATCCCTAAAAGCTGCAGTTGCCCAAAGGCAGAGTGAGCTGCCTCTGGAGGTGTTGCTAGTGATGTCTGAGCCCAGGGTGAGTGTCTGTTGATGAGAGAGGTAGTAGAGAAGATTCACACGTTGGATGGACAAGTTGAACTTGGTGGTCTTGATTACCTTCCAACCAGAGATTCTGTGATTCTACAATATTTAAAGTGCTACAAGCCAGATTATTCTCTTTTATATTTGAGACATCTCGTTGCCTGCCCTCTACAAAGCTGTTCGCATAAACTGTAACTTCCTCTGAAGAATGTTTTACTGGGACAAGTTAAATTAATCAAATCTCTGTTTGAATAATCAGAAATTCCAGATTGGTGTGCTAATATCAGTAAAGTCTTACTGTTGAGTATTTTGAACAGGTGTAGCCTCCTGAATTTTGGGTGGAATAAAGGGCCCTGTGACTGACCTTGGAAAACTCAGCTTATTTCTATCCAAATGTAGCTAAGACAGGTGAACTCCAAAGCTTGAGCTCACTTCTCCATTTTGCTCCCTAGAGTGTGATCAGTAATAAAATCACTTGTGAAATCTGTTTGTATTTCATGTATGTGATGTCTTGTCCATTATATTATTAACTATGTGTTGCAGAAGGATGCATCAGTTACTACATGTTCTTTTATCCACGTGGCCCATGGGCCCCTTGTATTTAGTCTGTACATTTATGCAAACTGTCATGGTCATTATTGTTGGAAACCAAAATGTATGGACTAATCTATTCTTATTTTAAGGAGTGTTGTAAACTTTGACTTCATGATGTGAGAAATTTACAGTCCATAGGCTAGAGAGCCCATCTTTGTTCAGCTTAACATGTAAGCCTAGTTTCACCTTCTGTCTTTCAGGAACCCTAGGCTGTTTCTATTTCTAGCACTAGAAGAAATAACGTTTATTCTGCCTGTATTTAAACCTAATACCCGGTCTCTGGCTCACACTGCCTTTGTAGGTGACCTACAGGTCCCTAGCTTCTGAATATCCCAAGCTCTGTGGTTGAACTAGGCCCTCGTCTTAGGTTACCATCTTTTGATGGTTCTTTAACATAGAATAACTTTTTGGAGTAGTCTAGGATAGAGGACTTCATTTTCCAATTCAACTGGCACTGCCAGTAAGGATTACAGGTCAGATAAGAGAAAGCCAAACTGATCTTTATGTTAATATTTCTCATCAGCAATCAACACATGAGACATTTTATATTGTAAGTTATTTGCTTGGCTCCCCTTCCTCATCGCTTCTTCTCCTTATTCCAAACAAGATGTGTAATGCCGTTGTTCAATGATAGTATTCTTCTGAACAACTGTATATAAGCCCCTGAGCTTAGACTTTAAAGATAGAACATCAAGGTCCAGAAAACTTAATAATCCAATGTTCTAAAACTTCTCAGAATAAAAATTAGTTCAATAAAATATGTTAAATAGCATTTGGAGTGTGTGTGTAGTGGTGAAGAGTAGTTAATGAGTAACTGACCACACAAAGATGGAGTTGTAGGGCTCTAAGATGTGAATGGTACTGAAAGACAAGAGAAGAGGAGAGTTAAGAGCTGGGGCTGGAGGGAGACAGGGCCTGCTCAGGACTGAGTATTGTCAGTTAGACCTGCTCTTGGTTTGCCTTGCTTGGTTTCAGAGCCAGCCCCTGCAAGGAGCCAGTTTTTTTTGTTTGTTTGTTTGGGTTTTTTTTTTTTTTTTTTTTTTTTGCAGTCTTCTGCTTTCCAGTTCACCTTATTTTTTATTGTTGTTCTTTCTGATTCAGAGTTTAGAGCTGTTGATCTGGTGGCTTCTTTACCTAGGGTTGAGTGTTTTGGTCACTAAAATAACACATCATAGGGGCTATTTGTGTGCCTCTCTTCATGACAGGGCATGTGTTGACAGACAGATTGGAGCTTGGAAAAGCATCCCTTTTGGCCGAGATCTCAGAACACCTGAAAGCCCTGTCTTACAGGGAAAAAAAAAACAAGACATGACAAAAATAAACCAAGCCAACCCAGAGCAAGATACTTGTTATTCTTCTGTGAACTCTATGGAAATGAATAAAACCGTTTATTTTTCTTCTTGTGATTAGCTGTAAGGTCTGCTTTAAAAGACAATAAATTCACTTAAAAGTTGCTTTCAAAGATTTTTTTTTTATTGGACAGAAAGCATCCTAATAAAAAACCGGCTATATGCAAATAAAGTCATGTCTGTTTCTGCAAATCAGGTTTATAAGCACCACAAATACATTTCAATTGATAAAGAGAGTAGTAGGTAAAAATGTGTAGTCAAATACTTCCTGTTCACTACCAACATATACATATTTTTCTAGTACATTGCTCAATTGTGAAATCAGGACGAAAGCATGCAATAAACATTTTTTTGCAGCAAATTTTAGTAAAATATCTGTAAAAAGAAGACCAAATATACCAATGTTGAATATTACAATGTATTTGATTAATTTTTTCTTCTTTTAATACAAAATTGTCAGATAATCTTGTCCTGCAAAAATACTACATTTTAAAATTCAGTGTGGTGCTATCAGGCACCCCCGGTCTCTTCAAGCTATAACTGGTACCGAGCTCGTGCTGCTTGTCAAAATTTAATGAGAGGGCCCGTTCTAAAATAATTGAATTTTCATATCAGAACGAACCAGGATTACTCAGACAATAAAATTGCTGAGTCCTGTACTGTTACCGGCAAATACCTTTTGCTTTGCTCATGAAATCAGTATGTAAATGTTCAGGGTTTGTATTTAAGGCATCTTAGGCATTTGGAGTTGTAGTACTAGCAATAATTTCAAATGGTGCCGGTGATAAGTAGCTGGTTTTTTATAATGTTCAAAGTGTAATTTGTTTGGTGAATCAGGATAAGCATTTGGTTTATATTTTATATAAATGTTAATGCACTTGCAGTTTAATTATATTTCTTAACTTTTAACATTTCAGAAGTCAAATTTGAGGACTAGTCCATCAGATTGTCTTGCTTTTATAACATTCTGAAAAATGGGAGCACCCCTATGCAGTGAGTTTAAAAAGTAAGAGGTGCCTGGAAAGTTCATGATGGTATGTTTTGGAAGCTGGCAGCACTGATAATGAAGTGGGAGAAATGCCATTCCATAGGTGTGCCCTCCTGCATAATGGTGAGCTCTCTGAGACACAGCATGGAACTTGAGAGTCCTCTATCAAGAGCGAGGAAGACACCTTAGGGAGTGGCTAATTTATTTCACTTATGGTAGTTGAGTTGGAGAGCAACTATTGAATAAAGTAGTATAATTTTGAAAATTAACAAGAGTTTCTATAACATTGCAGTGATTGAGGGTATCAGGACAGAAAAGAGCTCTTTCTGGTGTGGTAGCAAAAGTTGGTTTAAAAAGTGTTATTTTCTATATTCTTATTTTTAAAATGATTTGCAGGATTGTAGCCTTTAAGCAAATGTGTACTCAATCGAAATTAGCTATGGAATTTGCAAGACATAACAGTACTTGTCAAAATTAGAACTTTTTTTTTTCATATCCCCTTCATGATATGGCTTGGTTTGGTTGAAAGAGGATTGGATAATATAGCCTTAGAGGTAGAAGACCTAGCTTTTTCTTTCTTTCATATCATAGAATGCAAGGGTTATCAAACTACAGCCTGTGGGCAAAATATGGCCTGCTGGCTGTTTTTGTAAATAAACCTTTATTGAAACACAGCCAATTGTCTATTGCTGCTTTTGTGCTCCATGCGCAGAGTTGAGTAATTGCAACAGAGGTCATATGGCCTGAAAAAGTCTAAAATGTTTGCCGTCTAGCCCTTTACAGGAAAAGTTTGCAGACCCCTGATTTAGTAACCTGCCTTTAGAGGGTTATTACTTCCAAGTCTTCATTGGTGGTAGTAGTGGTGTTGGTGATGGTAATAATGATGATGATGATGATGACAGCTAACACATACTAACACTTAAGTACCCTAGGCACTTTGCATGTATACATTCATTTAACCCTCACAACAACTCTATATTATAGCACCGTTACTATCCCAATTTTGCATATAAGGAAAAGGAAGCAGAGAGAGGGTGAGTGGCATGTTCATTCTCACTTGGCCAGTTAGTGGCAGAGCCAGGCTGTCTGGCTCAAGAACTTATGTATGCTCATCTTATTTTTGTTTTTTTTAACTTGTAATTATGAAATTTTCAAGCATAGATAAAAAGAAGAGTATAATGAATCACTAAACACTCATCATTCAGCTTCAGTAATTAATAGCATACTGCTATTTTATCTGCTCACCATGTCTTCCAAATATTTGTATGCATGTAGAGCAAATTTCCAACATCATGTCATTCTATTTTCAAATACTGCAATGCATATCTCCCATATATATAACAAAAATGTCATTATAATATCTAACATATTTCACAGTAATTTCATAATGTCATCTAATGTCCAGTTCATATTAAATTTCTTCTGATGGCCTCCAGTTTTTCTTTTGACCATTGGATTTTTCAAATCAGAATTCAAGCAAGATCAACTTACTGCATTTGGAAATTATGTCACTATGTTTCTCTGAATATATAATGGATCCCTACCCCTGCCATTTATTATTTAAGAAAATAGTTCATTTGAGCTGTGGTATGTCCCACATTCCCAATTTGATCAATTACTTCTTTTTGGTTTAATTTGTTCCTCTTTTTTCCCGTATTTTTTTTATACTCCTGGCTAAGTCTAAATGATTGATTAAATTAAGAGGTATTTGTATGTGTGTGTTTGTGCCTGTGCATGCACATTTTTAGACTCCTTTGTAGATAGTGCTGCATATTTCCTGTTGTATCACATCATGAACCACATAATGTCTGGTTATCATCACTAAAAAGTGATGTAAACTTTTCTCAGTAGGTTCAAGTGATGTCAGTCTGATCCTGCCATTACAAAGTTTTCCCCATCAACTTTTATCTTAATAGTTTTATCATCAATTAGTGATTGTTTCCTAGATCCATTAGTTCATTGAGAGTTGCAAAATGGTGGTTTTCAGAGTTTTTTCATTCCTTTTCTCTTTATTAGTTGCAATGGTTCTGTAAAGAACTTTCCCTCATCAACTTTGGTTACCCTGAAGTATTGTTTGTACAGAAGCAGAATAAATGCTTAATTCTTATCTTTTATTTGTGAATGTTCATTGTGATGACTTAGTGTCTCAGCAGCTTCTAGGTGCTCTGGCTTCTCATTGCTACTGAGTGGTCACTGCTTCTAGGCTTGTTGGTGGGAAGATCTAGGAAATATGTACTTTATAGAAAGAGAAAAATAGGCCGGGCGCGGTGGCTCACACCTGTAATCCCAGCACTTTGGGAGGCTGAGGTGGGCGGATTATGAGGTCAGGAGATCAGGACCATCCTGGCTAACACGGTGAAACCCTGTCTCTACTAAAAATACAAAAAATTAGCCAGGTGCAGTGGCGGGTGCCTGTAGTCCCAGCTACTAGGGAGGCTGAGGCAGGAGAATTGCTTGAACCCAGGAGGCGGAATTTGCAGTGAGCCAAGATCGCGCCACCGCACTCTAGACTGGGCGATAGAGCGAAACTCCGTCTCAAAAAAAAAAAGAGAGAAAAATAAATTATGATTTCATTTTGATATTTCCCATTTGCATAAGATTTCAGGATTTTTACTGAATTTCTTTGATTTTACGTTTGTTTTTGTTTTATGCTGACAATCTTGGTTCCTTGTGATATGAACATAGTTATATGCTTATCCTATAATTTGCATAAAGTAATTAAAAAATAACATTACCAATATTACTGTTAACAGTAAGACAGTTTATGTTTTCTACTCTCTTAACCTCTATGATAAATGGCCTCTTTGTAGAATGGAAATTATAATCCTGAATCTGCCTGAAGGTTCTTATGCGGGAGCAGATGATCTGTTGAGGTCCCTCCATCTGTGAGATTTCTTATAAATCAGTATTTTTTAGACAGTTTCTAAAATGTATGAGATGGCTAGAGTGCTTGGGTTTGAGCCATAAGGTCCAAGGTCGAAATTCTTCACTGGGCTTTGATTCAGAGGTTATGATGATTTTTTGGTGTAAGAATATATGCCCCTGCAGATACTATAAAGTTAGTAACCATAGTAAAAAACCTAAATTTAGGGATCATATAGGATAATTTATATATTGAACATTGCTTTCTGGTATATAAAACACCTTCTAATAAGTCATCTCATTTGATCTTGTTATCTCTCCTAGGTGATAGGTACTATTATTATCTCTATGTTCCAAGAGGATCAGAGTGGTTAAGTACTTTTCCACAGTCGCACAGCTAGTAAGCAGCAGAGTAGGGATCCGAACTGAGGTCTTTGGACTTATAACCTGGCATTCCTTCCAGCATATCAAGATTGTTAACATATCCTAGGATGTTGTTTGCAGCCCAGTAGTGATGACTCTATTAACTTCTCTTTGGGGGGATGAGGAGAGAGATGCTTTGGGACATTTTCCTGGGCCAATGGTGCTTTTCTTTGGTAACTCTTAGATGATCAGACCCAGAGCCGAAGGTGTGGACTTGAGTGTGTTTTATGTTTACTGTTTTTATTGCTCCTCCTTTCCCACTGCAGCTTGGTTATTGGAGTTGTTTGAAGGAGCAGGAGGAGATCTGGTGAAACTTCTTTCAAGTCAGAACTTAACTCTGCAGTAGCCATGCTTGTCCTGGTGTCTACTAATTAGGCACTACCAGGGTCACCTTTCATTGTTGCTTCATGTGCAGGTGCCTGCATTAGTCATTATAAAAGAACATCCTACTCTTTTTTTCTCTGTGGTATTAGATGGAGATTTCAACTCATTTCATATTGCCAACTACTCTGCCAGAAAATAGGAACAGTTTTTCACTGTTACCTGCTTCTACCAAAAGAGTTTTTTCCCTTAAAGCTTCTTGTGAATTGATTTCAACCATTGCTTCACTGAAAATTATTAAACCTCAGGGAAATATAGGGGATTAACCACAAAATACAACCAAGTGCATGAAGTAGAGTCTGTATTCTACTAGTTTCTTCCAAGGAGCTGGGGAATATCTGAATTGGACCTGAAGGGAGGAATCCTAGAATGTTTGAGGATCTGCCATACCCACTTTGTGCCTATAATTTCAGCAAGTTGGGAGAGAGATAGGAATGTCTGCACCGTGTGCCCTGCTGACCTAGGTAAGAAATCACTTTAAGGGTAAGAAGTATTTCCTTCACTGGTGCTAACACCCCTCACTCTCAATTCTCACAAGGGATCTGGAATCAAAATGCCTGAGTTTAAATACTAACTTTATCAGTGTACATCCTTGGGAAAGTTACTTAAACTTTTTGCACTTCAGATTTCTTATTTGCCAAATAGAGACAAAATAGTACTTAGCTCATATAGTTGTAAGAATCAAAGCCATAATGCCATACAATGCTTAGCATAGACTTTGGCACATAATGTAGTTGTCACTCCAATGCTGGATGTTATTGTTTATC
Source organism: Nomascus leucogenys (assembly GCF_006542625.1). Taxonomy (NCBI): domain Eukaryota; kingdom Metazoa; phylum Chordata; class Mammalia; order Primates; family Hylobatidae; genus Nomascus; species Nomascus leucogenys. Next base: position 126,134,404 of record NC_044406.1, read on the forward strand.
ATGAATGTTATTGCTATTGATCATGGTGGTTATTATTTTCTTTATCAAAATGTTATCCAGGCCTCAAACCATATAGTGATATAAAGTACAAATAGCAGTTGGAGTTTTTACTCCCCTATCTTGGTCACTTTCATTAATAAGTGTGAGTGCTTCCTTAATAACAAGCATTAGCTAAAAATGTCCCCCCCCCTCCCACCACCAAATCTTCAAACAGCCTCTAGATTATTCCCTCTGCCCCTACTCTTCAGGGCTTCAACATCATGCTCATCATCCTCTTCCTTAACCTTCTTTATAGCAAAACACCTTAAGAGAGCTATTTAAATTAATCCTCCAGAATTCTTCTTCTCCACTTCTCCCTTAAACCCACTCCAGTGAGGCATTCATTCCTACCACTCCAGTGAAAGTACTGTTGTCGGGAGGGGAACACCACACACTGGGGTCTGTCGGGGCGTTGGAGGCAAGGGGAGGGATAGCATTAGGAGAAATACCTAATGATGGGTTGATAGGTGCAAGAAACCACCATGGCACATGTATACCTATGTAACAAACCTGCACGTTCTGCACATGAATCCCAGAACAAGAAGAAGAAGAAGAAGGAGGAGGTGGAGGAGGAGGAGGAGGTGGAGGAGGAGGAGGAGGAGGAGGAGGAGGAGGAGGAGGCGGCAGCGGCAGCACTGTGGTCAAGGTCATAAGCAACTTGTACATTGCTAAATCTATTGGTCTCTTCTCTTTTTTGTTTTTTCCTTACAGGGTGACCTGGTAACATTTGACGTGGTTCCGGATTTTCTTCCTACCTCATTGACTCCTTTTCCTTAATCTCCTTTCCTGGCCCCACCTTCTTATAGCCACCTGTAAAAAAAGCGTTGGGATGCCCTACACCTGCTTCTCTATCTCTCTCTATATATATACAGTTGACCATTGAACTACATGGGTTTGAACTGCAGAAGTTCCATTGCATGTGGATTTTCTCCCACCTCTGCCACCCCTGAGACAGCAAGAACAACCCTTTGTTTTCCTCCCACTTAACAAACAGTAAACATGTTTTCTCTTCCTTATTATTTTCTTAATGACGTTTTCTCTGTCTTATTTTATTGTAAGAATACAGTATCAGAATATAATACATACAACATACAAAATATGTGTTAATTGACTGTTGATGTCAACAGTAAACTAGTAGTAGTTATGTTTGATGGAGTCAAGTTTTATGCGGATTTTTGACTGCTTGGGGGATCAGGGCCCCTTAACCCTTGTGTTGTTCAAGAATCAACTTAATTCATTTATATTGATTACATGTTGAAATGATTTTTTTTGATATATTGGGTTAAGGAAAATATACTATTAATTTCATCCATTCTTTTTACTTTTTTTTCAATGCAATTACTGGAAAATTTCAGAATGTATATGTGGCTTGTGTTTGTAGCTTACGTTCTATTTGACTGGACAGCACTGGGCTAGAAGGAGCAACTGCTCTACATCCCTAGGTCCACCTCACTTCAGTGTCTGGTGAAATTCTCCTCATCCCTCAAGACCAACTGCTAATGTCTCTCTCGCCTTTCCTTGCTGTTTGCCACAAGCAGACAGAGTTAGCCATTCTTCCTAGTCTGCCCTGACTCTGTACGTAAGTTGTGCTGACTTCCATAGCCCCCGACACCTAATGAGCAAAGAAAAAGGCCTGTGCCACTCCTGGGCTGTTGGTGGATTTTCTTTGTTGGTCTCCTTACAGGATTTGCTTTATCCCTCTGCTACAGCATTGCACACATTGGTTTCTAGTTATTTATTTGTAGGTCTTTCTCCCCACTCTATAATGAACTCCTAGATGTTCTGCATGGTTTCTAACTTAACTCTGATCCTCAGTGACCAGAACGCCATGTTGCAGAAATTTGTGCTCATTAAGTATTACAGGGACACACAAATCACTCTCAGTCTGCATTTCCTGCTGCCATTTGCCCCCAGCAATCCCACCTGATGACTTCCAATTCCCTGGTGAGATTTTCCCCATAGCTATTCCTTCCCTAGGTTGCAACCGGGCTCTCATTGTAACTAGTTTGATGACTCCTACTCTATTTGTGGTGCAAGCTGGCTAATCTGGACTACATCAGGTCTGGTAGCAGCTCTGGTATGCAACCTGGGTGATTGGGTGTCACAGAGGGATGGGTGAGCTCCCTTGAAGGCCAGCTGGCTGTATGGCCAGTCTGTAGAGAACAGCGGTAGGCTGCTTCCTTCCTTGGTTGCAGGAGATTTTCCTGATTTGCCTTGTGGTGGGCAACCTTTCAACTTTATGGGTGATGCTGCCATGTCATTTGTAGTGAGTTAATGATGCACAGAAAGGAGAGTGGGTAGATTTGTGGCAGATGTGGGTTTCCTAGCAACATCATTAGCCATGCTGGACCACCATTCAGTCAGCTTTGTCTCCTGTGGCCTGATACCATGGTGACACCACACTCTCTCTGGCCACTCCATAAACCTTGCACTTATGGCTGTCTGTCTTTAGAAGGACTGGGAAGAAAGATCACTTAGCAGTGTGCTGCTAAGACGCTGAAATCGATGGCAACGTTCCACTTTCTTTCTTTTTCCCCTGAGGCCTTTGACTGTGTACTTTGTATGATTTGTTTCCTGGGGACAGACAGCCTTGTAACCTTTTTGTCTTATAAATGTAGAATCTTTGCTGAAGCATCCCATGTCTGTCTGACCACAATGGCTGAGAGTAAAGACTTGTTTACAATAATGAAAATGGTATCATATTTATTTGGCTTAATTTCCACTCATTTTTTAAGGGACCACAGTCTTCATCAGATTTCTTTTACAGTATTCCAGGAATTGTAATCTGCCATTTTCTTCTGTCCTGTCCTGGTCCAGCCACTGTTGTGATTCCTCAATAGCTGAAATGATTCAGTGCTCCATTGGGCCACTGCAACAAGGCCATCATCGAGGCCACCAAAGCTGTAATGGTGTCTTTGCTTCTGCACTCCAGATGAGGACTGGCTTGTTTCTGTACACACACTGATGCCTCTCTTTTGTGTTCCAGACGCTTTAGGGTTCCTTCTTCTCCACCTTTCTCCTCCTCTTCTCCACCTTTCTCCTCCTCTTCTCCTGCCCCCACTTTTTCTTCTCCTGTTATGGTGGTCCCATTGCTGCAGGACTCAGGTCTGTGAAGGCTAGGCTTGGAGACAATCTGAGAGACAGATACAGTGATATTCTTAGAAAATTCTCTCCTCTCCTTTTCCAAACTGACCTACTGAACATGTACCAAATTTAAACACCCCAGCCCTCCTTCTAATTGAAGAGTTCTTTTTAAAAGAGATTACTCAGCCCCTCAAGTAAATAGACCCTTGATGGCCCTGGCCCTACTCGTCTTTTAGATAGGCTAAAGCTGCCAAGCTCAAACTCTGCACCACTGACATGAAGGAAGGCCCATCAACTTCTCTGTGTCTGTTTGGGCCTGTTTTAAAACATCATCAGTGTGGGCACAGAAGAATTCATTCTTCTCCCTGAGTCTCTCAGGAACTCTGCATGGCATCCACAGTTGGAATCCTTGGCTTACTGCCCCTATGATGCCTCCTTAGAGTATGTTGTTTCCTGCTTGTTTCTGGAGCAGAGTCTAGGTGGTAGGCACTATGAGGATGCTATGCAGAATAAGGCATGAATTCTCTTTTGAAGGAGTCTTTAGAACAGAATTTGAGATGATGTGATTAAACAACTAGGAAGAGTACTCTCTAACAGTACTTCTGCCAGGTGGTCATATGGCCTCTGCCTGGATCTTTACCAATTTTTTCAAACAGAGCTTTCTGCTGCAGAATAATTTGAAGCATTAGACGTTTTTCCCTATTTAAAGCTGAAATCCTTGGGCGATGGGATCATAAGAAGCCCAAACCTAAGCATCATGCCGTATACCCATGAAACCAACTTACACGTATAACCCCTGAATCTAAAATAAGAGAAAAAGAAAAAGGAATTTAAATAAATGGGAGAGAGAAAGTAGTAGAAAGTATGACGTGTTTAAACATTATAAAGAGCTAATAAAATGCATGCTTATCAAATATAAACCAAGAAAAGTACAAAAAGATATTTTAAAACATTAAAGCTTAACACCAAAATAAAGGAAATGATTTAAATTCATTGAAATATAAAATGCAAATGAACTACAGAGCAACTAGATTTTTAGCCTATTTCTCAACATCTTCATGGAATTGATTAACCAATGGATATTGTGTTCAAAGTTCTGAGTTAAATCATAGGTGGGAATTGAACAATGAGAACACTTGGACACAGGTGGGGAGCATTGCACACGGGGACCTGTCGTGGGGTGGGGGTGGCGGGGAAGGATAGCATTAGGAGAAATACCTAATGTAAATGACGAGTTAATGGGTGCAGCACACCAACATGGCACATTTATACATATGTAACAAAACTGCACGTTGTGCACATGTACCCTAGAACTTAAAATATACATATAAAAAAAAAGTTCTGAGTTAAAATACTCATCAATTTGGAATTGCATTCCTAGCTAATTTTTTTGAAGATAAAATGTAAATTAATTCATAAAAGTAACATAAAACAACTTTTAATTATTTATATCTATAAGAAATATAATAACATTTAAAATAAAATGCTGTTTCTTATTTTTTTAAAAAGCTGAAATCCATTTTCATAAAACTTGTTCCTAGCTGTGTCCTCTGTAGCCACGCAAAATAAATAGAACATTTCCACTTCATGATAGCCCTTAAGATACTTGAAAACAACTCTCATAGCTCCTCTAAGTATTTTTCCCCCAGTTGTTGTTAAAGCCGTTTTTTTTTTAACATGTCATTGTAATAAATAGAACATTTCTACTTCCTGCTAGCCCTTAAGTTATTTGGAAACAGCTCTCATAGCCTCTCTTAAGTATTTTCTCCCCAGTTGTTGTTAAAGCCATTTTTTAACATGTCATTGTCATTCTCCTCTGTATGTTCTTTTATTTTACAGTGCCCATATTGTTTAGTGAACCTTTTATATTTTAGGAGCCCTTCATTAATATTCCCTTTCTATGATCCTGTCCCATGTAAGTAGAAGTGGGATCTCTGTGGGGTCCCGGGTGAGCTAGATGACCATGTTCTTACTGTGATATTCAACATGCATGTAGCAGCAACAGTGTTTGTTCTGTATTTATCAGGTTCGTTGTGTGATGTTGGCTATGTCTGTAGCTACAGCCAAGTTCCCTCTGTTCCTGTTTTATGAGCCTAGACATCCTGATGATTCTGTAACCTATCTGATGATCTTTCCAATAGATTTTAGTTTTGTTTAAATCAGTCACTGTCATTTTCATTTACTTGCAACTAAGAACTCTGACTGATACAAATTCATATTAAACATAAACTTGATTAAAATTCCATGTCTCTGACATGAACGACCATTAAGCTAAGGCTGTCCACCATCTTAATAAATATGCATTTGGTATTTTTGAACCTAAACACAAGGGGTTTTAGTTTGCTAAGTCTGCCATAACAAAATATCACCAACTGAGTGGTTTACCGACAGATTTATTTTCTCATAGTTCTGCAAACTGGAAGTCTGAGATCAAGGTGTTGGCAGGGCTAGTTTCTTCTGAGGCCCCTCTCCTTTGTTTGCAGGTGGCTGCCTTCTCGCTGTGTCCTCACATAGCCATCTGTTTGTCTGTGTGGGTACATGTCTGTGTGTCCAAATTTCCTCATCTTATAAGAACACCAATCGTATTGGATTAGAATTCACCCTAAAGACCTTATACCTTATCTCCAAATACCATTACATTCTGAGGTACATGGGGTTAGGACTTCAGCATATAAATTTTTTGTGGGGGAGGCAATTTAACCCCATAACACAAAGCAACCCTTGATTGTTGTTATTAAATTCACATTCTTTTGGGTATTATTTCAAACTGTATGAAGTCTTGATTCTGCTATCATCACAGATACGATCACTCTGATTTTGTATTATCTGTAAATTTAACAGCAAGCCTTCAATACTGTGTCTACATTGGTGATTTCAGGTTATTTTCTATGGGAGTAGGTATGAAAGGAACCCATAATTTCTTGGTTCACAGAATGACAAGCAAAAGAGATAAAATCTGAACCACTCAGAAGCTGAAGTGGAAACTGAAGCAAGAGTTTCAGGTTCAACCCTCTTTGGTCCCTGAAAGGTCAAGGTCAGCGTTTCAGGGTGTATTTTGAAAACAGTTAGTTTAAATTATTCGTAAACTGTTGAGTGGAGCCTGGTCCCAAATAGGGTAAATCAGCATGCCTACATTACACCATTTTCTGGGTTGAGATTGAATTTCTAATAGGGAGCTTTAAAGTACAATTGTTCGCATGTTACAATCCAACATACACATTCATCTTACCTAATGTTACAGTGAAAGCTTTTGTTTAGTGCTTGGTTGAAATTCAGCGTTCTTCAGTTCATAGCTGTGGTTCCCAGATTTAGCTGCAGAGTAGAATCACCTGTTTTAACAAAACCCCAGTGCCCAGGTTGCATCCCATACCAGTTAAAGCAGAATGTCTGGAGATGGGAGACAGGCATCAGTATTTCTTAAAGGTTCCCCAGATGATTTCAATGTGCTACAGAGTTTGGGAATCACTGGTCTTTAGCATTTCTCTGATTTACTATTCTTATACCTTATTAAGTACACACAACCACACACACACGTGCATACACACAGTTCATTTGGGAAGTCATAGCGACACATACAGATTATCTGCATCATTAAATTCAACTATCTCACAATTAATTTCAGAATTTGTCAGAAGATCTGTAGTGAGCCAGCCTGTGTGGAGTTTCTAGTATCCTCCTTTTCCCCGATGTTTGAAAATCAGTATATCTCTTTATGGCTTGAAATCTTGTGGACCCCCTTCTGTTCTCTATGAATTATCAAAGTCTGCTGATTATATTTTTCCATCAATTTTATTGATGTATAATTTATATACAACCAAATACATGTTTTCATAGATTTTTGAGTTTTGGCAAGTATATAAATTCTTATAATCGGGATCCCAACCAAGACAGAACATTTCTATCTTCCCAAGGATTTCCTCATCCCCCTTTGTTGCTACCTCCCACTTGCAGCCTCAAACAACCACTGATTTGTTTTACATGACTACAGATTATATTTGTCTTTTTTTAAAGCCTATTCCCAAATTCAATATGCCAGGGTTTGACAAACTTTTTCTGTAAAGGGCCAGATGGAATCATATGATGTGTGCTCTTTCGTGTCTGGCTCCTTTTGCTCAGTATAATGTATGTGAGATTCATCCTTGTTGTTGTGTGTGTCAGTAGCTCATTCCTTTTCATTGTTGTGTAGCATTTCATTGTATGGCTATACCACTTTGGATTGATACATTTATCTGTTGGTGGATATTTGAGTTGTTTTTCACTTTTGGGATATTATGAATAATGCTGCTATGCACGTTGGTGTATAAGTCTTTTTTCTGGTCGTGTGTTTTCATCTTCCTTTGATAAAATACCTAGGGTTGGGATTGTTAAGTTTTATGGTAATGATATTTGTTTAACTTAAATATAGTCCCAAACTGTTTCAAAAGTGGCTGTAAACGTTCACTCCCAGCACCAGTGTGTAGGAAACCAGTTGTTACACATCCTCACCGATACTTGGTACTTTCAGTCTTAAATTTAATCATTTTCAAGTATGTATCGGTATTTCATTGTGGTTTTAATTTGCAATTCCCTAATGACTAATGATGTGGATCGTCATCTCATGTGCTTGTTAGCCATTCTGTATCTTTTTTGGTGAAATATATATTCATATAATTTGCCTATTTTTAAAATTAAGCTTTATGTTTTTAGATTATTGCAGATTTACATGCGGTTGTAAGAAACAATACAGCAAAACCCCATGTACCCTTTACCCACTTTTCCCCAATAGTAACATCTCGCAAAACTACAGCACAAAATTGTAGAATGAGAACCAGGATATTGATATCAATACAGTCAAAATACAGAACATTTACGTCACCACAAGGATCTCTTATGTTGCTCTCATCCAACCACTTCCTAACTCACTCCCTACTTAACTGCTGGCAACCACTAATCTGTTCTTCATTTCTATAATTTTGTCATTTCAAAATGTCATATAATAGAATCATACAGTATGTAATTTTTTTGGATTGGCTTTTTCACTCATCGTAATTCTCTGGAGATTCATCCAGGTTGTTGTGTAGATCAATAGTTCATTGTTTTTTATTGCTGAGTAGTGTTCCATGATATAGATGCACCACATTTCTTTAACCATTCACCTGTTGAAGGACATCTGGGTTGTTTCCACTTTTGACCTAGTACAAGTAAAGCTGCTATGAACATTTATGTATAAGTTTTTGTGTAAATGCAAATTTTTAATTTTCTGAGATACTTACTGCAGGAGTACAATTGCTGGGTAGTGCAATGATTATGTGTTTAATTTTACAGCAAACTACCATATGCTTTTCCAGAGTACTTGTGACATTTTAAATCCCCGCAAGCAATGGATGAGTGATCCAGTCTTTCTGCATCTTTGCAAGCATTTAATGTGGTCAGTATTTTTTACTTTAGTCATTCTGATAGGCATGTAGTGATATTTCATTGTGGTTTTAATTTGCATTTCCATAATGCCTAATAATGTTGAACATCTTTTCACTTATTTGCCATTTGTGTATCTTCTTCAGTGAAATGTCTCTTCATGTTTCTTGTCAATTCTCAAATTGGACTATTTCTTTGTTTTCTTAACTGCTGAGTTTTGAGAGTTCTTTATATGTTCTAAACATGAGTCCTTTGTTGGAGATATGGTTTGCAATATTTTTTCCCACTCTGTAGCTTGTCTTTGTCTTTTCATTCTGTTCACCTGGGCAGTCACTGAACAAAAGTTTTTAATTTTGAAGTCCAATTTATTTAATTTTGCCTTTTCTGTACCATGTTTTTGCTGTCAAGTATAAGAATGTCTTACCTAGCCCTGGATCTTGAAGATTTTCTTCTATGTTTTTTTTTCTAGAAGTTGTGTAATTTTACATTTTACATTTAAGTCCGTGTTAGTCCTTTTGCATTATACAAAGAAATACCTGAGGATGGGTATTTTATAAAGAAAAGAGGTTTATTTTGGCTTACAGTCCTACAGATTGTACAGGAAGTGTGATGCTAGCATCTACTTCTGGCGAGGGCCCCTGGGAGCTTACAGTCATGGCAGAAGGTGAAGATGGAGCAGGTATATCATTTGACAAGAGAGAGAGAGAATAGGGGAAGTGGCACAATTTTTAAAACTACCAGATCTCACATGAAATCAGAGTGAGAACTCACTTATTACCATGGGAGGGCAACAAGCCATGCATGAGGGATCTGCCCCCATGACCCAAACACCTCCCACCAGGCCCCACCTCCAACATTAAGGATGACATTTCAACATGAGATTTGGAGGGGACGAAACATCCAAACCATATCAAAGTCCATGATTCCTTTTGAGGTAATTCCTGTATAAGATGTGAGATTTAGGCCAATAATCTTTTTAAAAATTTTTGCCTATAAATGTCCAATTGCTCCAGCACCATTTGTGGAAAAGACTATTCTTCCTATTATACCTTTCTCAAAAATCATTTGGGCATATTTGTGTGGGTCTGTTTCTGAGTTCTTTATGCTATTCCATTGATGAATGTTTCTGTCCCTCTGCCAATACCATATTATCTTGATTAATATAGTTACATGGTATGTCTTAATATCAGGTAATGATTCCTTCTTCATAATTCTTTTACTTTTCACGATTTAGTTATTCTTAGTACTATGCCTTTTCATATAAATTTTAGAATATACTTGTCAACATTTACAAAAGCCTTTGCTGGAATTTTTATAGAAATTGCATTCAACCTATATATTAATTTGAGGAAAATTGATATCTTTATTATCCAGAGTCTTCCAAATCATGAACATGGTTCATCTCTGCATTTATTTAGGTTTACCATCTTTATGGGTTGTCTTTTATCTTTGAGTCATAAGTCTTTTATATATTCTTGATAAAGTTCTTGATCAGATATATGTACTGAAAATATTTTCTTCCAGTATATGGCTTAATTTTTCATTTTCATAACAGTAGTTTTAAGAGCAGAAGATGTGAATTTTGACAGTTAATTTTATCACTTTTTTAAGTTTATAGTTTGTGTTTTATATGCCCTAAGAAATCTTTGCCTACCGCAAGACCACAGATTTTCATGTGTGATTTCTTTAAGATTTACAGTTTGAACTTTTCAATTTACTATTTATTTATTTATTTTTTGTTTTTGAGACAGAGTCTCTGTCGCCCAGGCTGGAGTGCAGTGGCACTATCTCAGCTCACTGCAACCTCTGCCTCCCGGGTTCTAGCAGTTCTCCTGCCTCAGCCTTCAGAGTAGGTGGGATTATAGGCATGCGCCACCACACCCAGCTAATTTTTGTATTTTAAGTAGAGATGGGGTTTCACCGTGTTGGTCAGGCTGGTCTTGAGCTCCTGACCTTGTGATCTGCCCGCCTCAGCCTCCCAAAGTGCTGGGATTACAGGAGTGAGCCACCGTGCACGGTGACAAAGTTAATTTTATCACTTTTTTTGTTTGTAGTTTGTGTTTTCTGTGCTCTAAGAAATCTTTGCCTACTGAAAGACCACATATTTTCATGTGTTATTTCTTTAAAATTTACAGCTTGAACTTTTAAATTTACTTCTATGATCCATTTTGAGTTAATTTTTGTGTGAATGTGAGATAAAGGTTGGGGTTTAGTTTTCCATATGGATATCAAATTTTCTAGCATGATTTGTTAAATAGACTATACTTTCCACATTGAATACCTTGATGCCTTTGTGGAAAATCAGTTACATGGGTCTATTTGTGAACTCTCTTTTTTTACTAGTTTTAAAATTGATACATAATATTTGTACATATTTATGGAGTACATGTGGTATTTTGATACACACATACAATGTGTAATAAGCAAATCAGGGTATTTAGGATATCCATCACCTCAAATATTTATTTATTTATTTATTTATTTATTTATTTATTTATTTATTTATGTTGGGAACATTTCGAACCTTCTCTTCTGGTTATTTTGAAATATACAATATATTGCTGTTAATCGTAGTCACCTTACTGTGCCATTAAACTAGATCTTATTCCTTCTATTTAGCTGTATGTTTTTACCCACTAACCAACCTCTCTTCATCCTCCCATACCCTTTCCAAGCCTCTAATTACTATCATTCTGCTCTCTACCTCTATGAGATCAAATTTTTAGCTACCATATATGCGTTTTTAGCTACCATATATGAATGATAATATGTGATATTTGTCTTTCTGTGCCTGCATTATTTCACTTAACGTAATGACCTGTGGATCTTCTGTTAGGTTGGTGCAAAAGTAATTGCGGTTTTTGCCATTACTTTTAAACTGGCAAAAACCGCAGTTACTTTTGCACCAACCTAATATTTTGTTCTGTTGGCTTACCTGTCAATCCTTAAACCACGACCACACTATCTTGATTACCAACTAGTGTAAGTCTTCCAGCTTTGTTCTTTTTTTCCCTGCACAAGATTATTTTGGCTACTCTGAACACTTTGCAATTCCACATAAATTTTATGATCAGTTTGTCAATTTCTACAGAAAAGTCCATGAAGATTTTGTTGGCATCGCATTGACTCTATAGATAAATTTGAGGAGAATTGACATAATAAGGATATTGAACTTTGTAATTCATGAGTATGGCATATCTCTCTACATATTTAAATCTTCATTTATCTTAGTTTGTGTAATTTTCAGTATAGAGATCTTGTACATCTTTTGCTAAATTGATTCCTAAACATTTAATTTTTGATGCTATTTATTTATTTAAAATTATTTAATTTTAAATTTTATTTTCAGATTGCTGCTACTATATAAAATGCAATTGATTTTTTTATACTGACCTGGTATACTCTGAACTTAATACATTTAATTATCTTTTTTTTCTAGATTACGTAGGGTTTTCATACATTTGTTGTGTGCCATTTATTTCTTTTGCTTGCCTTATTGTGATGGCCAGAATGTCTAATACAATATTGAATATAAGTGTTGGGAGCATACCTCCTTGTCTTGTTACTGGTATTGGGGGATCAGTGGTCCATATTTTACTGTTAAATATGACATTACATGTAGGACTTCTTTATAATTTTTGTGGGTACATAGTAGTTGTATGTATTTATGGGGTATATGAGATGTTTTGATACAGGCATGCAATATGAAATAAGCACATCATGGAGAATGGGACATCCATCCCCTCAAGCATTCTTCCTTTTAGTTACAAATATTCTAATTACATTCTTTAAGTTATTTCAAAATATACAATTCTTATTGACTATAGTCACCCTATTGTGCTATCAAATAGTAGGTCTTATTCATTCTTTTTAATTATTTTTTTGTGCCCATTAACCATTCCCAACTCCTCCCCCACCAACCCTCCCACTACCCTCACTCTTCCCAGCCTCGTATAACCATCCTTCTACTCTCTATGTCCATGAGTTCAACTGTTTTGATTTTTAGATCCTACAAATAAATGAGAATATGTGATGTTTGTATTTTTGTGCCTGGCTTATTTCACTTAACATAATGATCTCCAGTTTTATCAATCTTGTTGCAAATGACTGGATCTCATTATTTTCTATGGCTGAATAGTACTCAATTGTGTATAAGTACCACATTATCTTTATCCATTAATCTGTTGATGGACATTTAAGTTGCTTCCAAATCTTAGCTATCGTGAACCATACTGCAACAAACATGAGAGTGCAGCTATCTCTTTGATATACTGATTTCCTTCCTTTTGGGTATATATCCAGCAGTGGGATATTGTTTATCTCAATGAAAAAGTCTAATTCCAAATTTACTGAAATTTAAAAATCATTAAACAGTGTTGAATTAAATCAAATGTTTTTTTGCAGTTATTAAGATGATCATATGTGTTTTCTCCTTTATTGTAGTGAATTCTACTGTTTAATTTTTGAAGGTTATACCAAGCTTGGATTCCTAACATACACATCAATTGCTGATAATGTATTATCTTTTTAATATATTACTGGATTTAATATGCCATACGCCAACAAAATTTTTTCCTCTAAAGGACGAGATGTTAAATATTTTCAGTTTTACAGGCCATATGGTCTTTACGGCAACTACTTAATTCCCTTTGTAACAAGAAAGCAGCCATAGACCATGCATAATTGAATGGGCATGGCTGTGTTCCAATAAAACTTTTATTTACAAAAACAGGTGGCAGGCCAGATTTGGCCAGTGTGCTATAGTTTTCCAACCTCTGTGAAATAGCAATGTTTTGTTAATGATATTTGCATCTATTTTCATGGGGAAAATTTTTCTTTCTTATAGTGATTCTGTCAAGTTTTAAAATCAGCGTTATGTTGGCCTCGTAAAATCAGTTCAGCAGTGTTTCTTTCTTCTCTATTTTCTGATAGAGTTTGTGTAAGATTGTTATTTTCTTCCTTAAGTGTTTGATGGAATTTACTAGATAAATCATCTGGATCTGAGTTTTTATTATGGGGAGTTTTTTAAATTACAAATTCTATTTCTGTCATAGATACAGGGCTATGCATATTTTTGTACTTCTTAAATCAGTTTTGGAAAGTTGAGTTTTTACAGGAATTTGTTTCATCTTAGTTATTGATCTTATTGCTGATTGGTATAAAGTGATTCATAATATTGAATTATTAATCTTTGGACGTCAGTTGATTCCATAGTGATGTCTTTCATTTTATTTCTTTGTTGGTCATCTGTGTTTTTTCTCTTTTTGACCCTGGTCACTCCTTGTTTTGAATTTTTTATTAAAAAATTTTGGGGGGGTTATGTCATAAGTGTATATATTTATGGGGTACATGGGATGTTTTGATACAGGCATGCAATGTGAAATAAGCACATCATGAAGAATGAGGTATCTATCCCCTCAAGCATTTATCCTTTGAGTTATAAATAATCCAATTACATTTTTTTTTTTTTGAGACGGAGTCTCGCTCTGTCGCCCAGGCTGGACTGCAGTGGCGCGATCTCGGCTCACTGCAAGCTCCGCCTCCCGGGTTCACGCCATTCTCCTGCCTCAGCCTCCCGAGTAGCTGGGACTACAGGCGCCTGCCACCATGCCCGGCTAATTTTTTTGTATTTTTAGTAGAGACGGGGTTTCACCGTGGTCTTGATCTCCTGACCTCGTGATCCGCCAGCCTCGGCCTCCCAAAGTGCTGGGATTACAAGCGCAAGCCACTGTGCCCGGCCCCAGTTACATTTTTAAAGTTATTTCAAAATATACAATTAAGTTCTTATTGACTATAGTCACCCTATTGTGCTATCAAATAGAGGATCTTATTCATTCTTTGTATTTTTTTGTACCCATTAATTTTTCTCACCTCCTCTCCGAATCCCACAGCTCTTTCCAGCTTCTGGTAACCATCCTTGTACTCTCTATCTCCATGAGTTCAGTTGATTTGATTTTTAGATCTGACAAATAAATGAGAACATGATGTTTGTCTTTCTGTACCTGGCATATTTCACTTAACATAGTGATCTCCAGTTCCATCCATATTGTTACAAATGACAGGATTTCATTATTTTTTGTGGCTGAATAGTACTCCTTTGTGTATATGTACCACATTATCTTAATCCATTCATCCCCGATGGACACTTAGGTTGCTTCCAAATGTTAGCTATTGTAAACAGTGCTCAACAGACATAGGAGTGCACCTATCTCTTTAATATACTGATTTTCTTTCTTCAGGGTATATGGTAGCTCAATTTTTAGTTTTTTGAGGAACTTCCAAACTGTTCTCTATAGTGGTTGTACTAATTTACATTCCCACCAACAGCGTATGAGGGTTCCCTTTTCCCCACATCCTCACTAGTATTTGTTATTGCCTGTCTTTGGATAAAAGCCATTTTAACTGGGATAAGAAGATATGTCATTGTAGTTTTGATACGAATTTCTCTGAGGATCAGTGATCTTGAGCACTATTTCATATGCCTAATTGCCATTTGTATGTCTTCTTTTGAGAAGTGTCTATTCAGATCTCTAGCCCATTTTAACAAATCAGATTATTAGATTTTTTTCCTATAGGATTGTTTGAGCTCCTTATATATTCTGGTTATTAATCCATTGTCAAAGAGGTAGTTTGCACATATTTTCTTCCATTCTGTGGGTTGTCCCTTCACTTTGTTGATAGTATCCTTTGCTGTGCAGAAGCTTTTTAACTTGATATGATCTCGTTTGTTCATGTTTGCTTTGGTTGCCTGTGCTTGTGGGGTATACCTGAAGAAGTCTTTTCTCAGACCAATGTCCTGGAGATTTTTCCCAATGTCTTCTTGTAGTAATTTCATAGTTCGTGGTCTTAGATTTCAGTCTTTAATCCATTTTGATTTGATTTTTTATATGGTAATAGATAAGGGTCTGGTTTCATTCTTTTCCATGTGAATATCCAGTTTTCCCAGTGCCACTTACTGAAGAGACTATCTTTTCTCCAGTATATGTTCCTGGCAGCTTTGTCAAAAATGAGTTCACTGTAGGTATGTGGATTTTTTCCTGGGTTCTCTATTCTATTCTGTTCCATTGGTGTATGTGTCTGTTTTTATGCCAGTACCATGCTGTTTGGGTTACTATAGCTCTGTAGTATAATTTGAAGTCAGGTAATGTGATTCCTCTAGTTTTGTTCTTCTTGCTCAGGACAGCTTTGGCTATTCTGGGTCTTTGGTGGTTTCATAAAAATTTTAGGATTTTACTTCTATTCCTGTGAAGAATGTCCTTGGTATTTTGATTACATTGAATCTGTAGATTGCTTTGGGTAGTATGGACATTTTAACAATATTGATTCTTCCAATTCATGAACATGGAATATTTTTCCATGGAATATCTTCCACTCTTCTATCAAAGAGTGTCCTCTTTGATTTCCTTCATCAGTGTTTTATAGCTTTCATTATAGAGATCTTTCACTTCTTTGGTTGAATTAATTCCTAGGTATTTAATTTTATGTGTGGTTATTGTAAATGGGATTACATTTTGTTATGAAGTAATACCTTTATTTTGATATTTTTCTTTTTTTTAAGTTACATTTATCTTTGCTTAATAAACATGTATACATTAATGGAAAAAAAAAACAGAGTTCAGGCCTGCACTTCTCTTCTGAGTCTTATAAAATATTTACTGAGTGGAGCTCTTCTGGAGACCATTACTTAACTTTGTTTTCTTTTTTTTTCTTTAAACTTTTATTTTAGGTTTGGGGGTTGAGATGGTTTGGATTTGTATTCTCACCCAAATTTCATGTCAAATTTTAATCCACAATGTTGGAAGAGGGCCTGGTGGGAGCTGATTAGATCATGAGGGCAGATTTCCCCCTTTCTGTTCTCATGATAGTGAGCAAGTTCTCAAGAGATCTGGTTGTTTAAAAGTATGTAACACCTCCTCCTTTGCCCTCGTCCTCCTGCTTCGGCCATGTAAGATGTGCCTGCTTTCCATTCAGCCATAATTTTAAGTTTCCTGAGACCTCATCAGCCATGCTGCCTGTGCAGCCTGCAGAACTGTGAGCCAATTAGGCGTATTTTCTTTATAAATTACCCAGTTTCCGGCATTTCTTTACAGCAGTGCAAAAACAGACTAATACAGAAAATTAGTATATTGGAGTGGGGTATTGCTATAAAGATACCTGAAAATGCGGAAGTGACTTTGTAACTGGGTAACAGGCAGATGTTGGAAGGGTTTGGCAAGCTCAGAGGAAGACAGGATGATGAGAATTTCAAACTTCCTAGAGACTTGTTAAATTTTGACCAAAATGCTGACAGTGATAGGGACAATGAAGCCCAGGCTGAGGAGGTCTCAGGTGGACATGAGGAACTTGTTGGGAACTGGAGCAAAGGTCACATTTGTTAAGCCTTAGAAAAGAGGTTGGAAGCATTGTGTCCCTGCCCTAGGGATCTGTGAAACTTTTAACTTGAGAGTGATGATTTGGAAATTGGCATAAGACATTTCTAAGGAGCAAAGTGTTTAAGATGTGGCCTGCCTGCTTCTTGCAGCCTGTGCTATTATTTGTGAGCAAATAAATGACATAAAACTAGAACTTATATTTAAAAGAAAAGCAGAGTGTAAAAGTTTGGAAAATTTGCAGCCTGGCCATGTGGTAGAAAAGAAAAACCCATTTTTCACAACAAGAATCCAGCCTGCTACAGAAATTTGCATAAGTAAAGAGGAGCCAAATGTTAATAGCCAAGACAATGGTGAAAATGCCTTGAAGGCATTTCAGAGATCTTTGTGGTGGCCCCTCCCATCATAGGCCCAGAGGCCTAGGAGAGAAGAATGGTTTCATGGGCCAAGCCCAGGGCCTTGTTTCCCTGCACAGCCTTGGGACACTGTTTCCTGTGTTACAGCCACTCCAGCTCCAGCTGTGGCTAAAAGGGCCCCAGATATGTCTCAGGCCATTGGTCCAGAGAGTGCAAGCCATAAGCTTTGATGGCTTCCATGTGGTCTTAAGCATGCAGGTGCACAGAGAGCAAGAATTGATTCTTGGGAGCCTGTGACTAGATTTCAGAGGTTGTTTGGAAATGCCTGCATATCCAGGCAGATGTCCACTGCAGGGGTGGAGACCTCATGGAGAACCTCAACTAGGGCAGTGCAGAGAGGAAATGTGGGTTTGGATCCCCCACACAAAGTCCCCACTGGGGCACTGCCTAAGGGAGCTATGAAAAGAGGGCCACCATCTTTCAGACCCCAGAATGGCAGATCCACCAACAGCTTGCACTGCACACCTGGAAAAGCCACAGGCACTCAACACCACCTCTTGAGAGCAACCATGGGAGCCATGCCCTGCCGAGCCACAGGGACAGAGCTGTCCGATGCCCTGGGAGCCCAACCCTTGCACCACTGTGGCCTGGATGTGAGACATGGAGTCAAAGGAGATTATTTGGGAGTTTTAAGATTCAGTGACTGCCTTGCTAGGTTTTGGACTTGAGCAGGGCCTGTAGCCCCTCTCTCGGCTGATTTTTCCCTTTTGGAATGGGTGCATTTACCCAATGCCTGTACAAATATTATATCTCAGAAGTAACTAAATTGGTTTTCATTTTACAGGCTTATAGGTGGAAGGGACTTGCCTTGTCTCAGATGGGACTTTGGACTGTGGACTTTTGAGTTAATGCTGAAATGAGTTAAGACTTGGGTGAATTTTGAGAAGGGATGATTGTATTTGGCAGTGTAAGAAGGACATGAGATTTGAGAGGTGCCCAGGGTGGAATGATATGGGTTGGATTTGTGTCCCCACCTGTATCTCATGTCAAGTTATAATCCCCAATGTTGGAGGAGGGGCCTAGTGGGAGGTGACTGGATCATGAGGGCAGATTTCCCCCTTGCCATTCTCATAATAGTGAGTGAGTTCTTAAGAGATCTGGTTGTTTAAAAGTGTGTAGCACCTCCTGCTCCACTCTCTTCCTTCTGCTTCAGCCACGAAAGATGTGCCTCCTTCCACTTCAGCCATGATGGAAAGTTTTCTGAGGCCTCACCAACCATGCTTCCTGGGCAGCCTGTGAAACCAATTAAACCTCTTTTCTTTATAAATTACCCAGTTTCAGGTATTTCTTTATCACAGTGTAGAATGGGTTAATACTGTGGTACATGTGAAGGTTTGTTATATGGGTAAACTCACATCATGTGAGTTTGTTGTACAGATTATTTCATTACCCAAGCATTAAGCCTAGTATCCAATAGTTAAACTATTGGGATTACTATTTAAAATTTCTTTTTCACGTTGTTCACTGTTGGCATATGGAAATGCTACTGATTTTTGAATTTGGATTTTGTATCCTGCAACTATACTGAATTTGTTCCTCAGTTCTAATAGTTTTCTTGTGGAGTCTTCAGGTTTTTCTAAATATAAGATCATATTATCCTCAAACAAGGATAATTTGACTTCTTCCTTTCCACTTGGGATGCCCTTTATATCTTTCTCTTGTATGATTGGTCTAGTTAGGAGCATTCAGTACTATGTATTAAACATGTAATGAATGCTCCTAACTAGCTTCAGTACAAGCATCTGGTACTATGTTGAATAACAGTGGTGACAGCAGATATCCTTGTTGTGTTCCAGATCTTAGAGGAAAGGATATCACCTTTGTCATTCAGGATGACACTAGCCATTGGTCTGTCATATATGGCTTTTATTATGTTGAGGCATGTCCCTTCTACACCCCGTTTTTGAAGGTTTTTATTATGAAGGGATGCTGAATTTTATGAAATGCTTTTTCAGCATCAATTGAAATGATCATACGGTTTTTATCCTTCATTTTGTTGATATGATGCAACATGTTGATTGATTTGTGTATGTTGACCCATGTTTGCATCCCAGGGATAAATCCCATTTGCTCATGATGAATGATCTTTCTAATATATTGTCAAATTTGGTTTGTTAGTATTTTGTTGATTTTTGCATCAATATTCATCAGGGATATTGGCCTGTAGTTTTCTTTTTTTGATACATCTTTGTCTAGTATTGGTATGAGGGTAATACTGGCCTCCTAGAATGAGTTTGGGAGTATTTCCTCCTCCTCTATTTTTAGGAATAGTTTGACTATTCCTAAATTGGTATTATTTCTTCTTTAAATGTTTAGTAAAATGTAGCAGTGAAGCCATTGGGGCCTGGTAAGTTGTATGTAGCTAGAAATTTGCCCATTTTTTCTGGATTTTCCAATTCACTGGTATATAGCTGCTTATAGTATCCATTAATAATCCTTTGAATTTTTGCAGTATAAATTATAATGCTTCCTTTTTCATTTTGGTTTTATTTATTTGGATCTTCTCTATTTTTTTTCTTAGTCTGGCTAAAGGTTTGTTAATTTTTTAACTTTTCAAAAAACCAACTTTTGTTTCATTAATATTTTGTATTCTTTGTTATTTCAATGTAATTTATTTCTGCTCAGATCTTTATTATTAATTTTTGTGTAATAGTTTTGGATTTTGTTTGCTTTTGCTTTTCTAGTTCTTTAAGATGCATTGTTAGATTGTTTGCTTGAAGGTTTTTCTCAGTATTGGTTTTGCTATATCCCATAGGTTTTGGTATGTTTTATTTCCATTATGATTTGTTTCAAGAAATTTTTTAATTTCCTTCTTACTTTCTTTATTGACCCACTGTTTATTCATGAGCATATTGTTTAATTTCTGTGCATTTTTATAGTTTCCAAAATTCCTTTTTAAAATTAATTTCTAGTTTTATTCCATTGTGGTCAGAGAAGATGCTTGATAGTATTTCAATTTTTGAATGTTTGTGACCTAACATGTGGTCTTTCAGAATGATCCATGTGCTGAGGAAAAGAATGTGTATTCTGCAGCTCTTAGATGAAATGTTCTGTAAATATCTATTAGATACATTTGGTCCATAGTGCAGATTAAGTCTGACATTTCTCTGTTGACTTTGTATGAAAGATCTGTCCAATGCTGAAAGTGGAATGTTGAAATGTTGAAGTCTCCAGCTATTATTGTATTGGGGCCTCTCTCTCTCTCTCTCTCTCTCTCCCTTTAGCTCTAGTAATATTTTCTTTATATATCTGGGTGCTCCAGTGCTAGGTGCAAGTATATTGAAAGTTGTTATATTCTCTTGCTGAATTGACCTCATTTTCATTATACAGTTGACCTTCTTTGTCTTTTCTTTGAGTTTTGGTCTTGAAATCTATTTTGTCTGATAAAAGTATAGCGACTCTTGCTTTTGTTGTTGTTGTTTGTTTGTTTTCATTGGCATGGAATATCTCTTTTCATCCCTTTATTTTCAGTCTATGCATGTCCTTATAGGTAAAATATGTTTCTTGTAGACAACCAATCAACGGGTCTTGTGTTTTAATCCATTCAGCCAGTCTATATCATTTGATTGGAGAGAGTTGAGTCCATTTACATTCAATGTTATTATTGATAACTGAGGACTTAACCCTGCTATTTTGTTATTTGTTTTCTGGTTGTTTTGTTGTCCTCTCTTCCTTCTTTCTTTCCTTTCTGTCTTCTTCTAATGAAGGTGATTTTCTCTGGTGATATGATTTAGTTTGTTGTTTTGTATTTTTTGCGTTTCCATTGTATGTTTTTGGTTTGAGGTTGCCATCAGGCTTGCAAATACTATCTTACAACCCATAATTTTAACCTGATAACAACTTGACACTATTTGCATAAACAAATAAGCTAAAAGAAAACTAATAAAAACTCTATGCCTTAACTTCATCCTCCAGCTTTTTGACTTTTTGTTGTTCCTATTTACTTCTTACTGTGTTGACTGTACTTTGAAAAGCTGTTGTAGTTGCTATTTTAGATTGGTTCATCATTTAGTCTTGCTACTTAGAATAAGAGTAATTTATACATCACAGTTACAGTATTATAATATTTTGTGTTTTTCTGTGTACTTAACTATTACCAGTGACTTTTGTACCTTTTGGTGATTATTTATTGCTCATTAATGTCCTTTTCTTTCTGATTTAAGTACTCCCTTTAGCATTTCTTGTAGGATAGGTCTGGTGTTGATGAAATCCCTCAGCTTTTGTTTGTCTGGGAAAATCATTATTTCTTCTTGTTTGAGGGACATTTTCACCAGATATACTATTCTAGGGTAAAACTTATTTTTCTTTAGCACTTTAAATATGTCATGCCACTTTTCTCCAGGCTTTTAAGGTTTCAACTGAAAAGTCTGCTGCCATAAGTATTTGAGTTCCATTGTATATTATTTGTTTCTTTTCTCTTGCTGCTTTTAGAATTCTTTAGAATGCTTTTATAATTCTTTATACTTGACCTTTAGGAGTCTGATTATTAAATGCCTTGAGATAGTCTTCTTTGGGTTACATCTTGTTGGTGTCCTGTAACCTTCTTGTACTTGGATATTGATACCTTTCTCTAGGTTTGGGAAGTTCTGAGTCATCATTCTTTGAA
The DNA here is from genome assembly GCF_006542625.1 of Nomascus leucogenys. NCBI lineage: Eukaryota > Metazoa > Chordata > Mammalia > Primates > Hylobatidae > Nomascus > Nomascus leucogenys. The sequence continues at coordinate 126,156,312 of NC_044406.1, forward strand.
TAAACTTTCGACCCTTACCTCTTTCTCTGCCTCCTCTTTAATGCTAATAACTCTTATATTTGCCCTTTTGAGGCTTTTTTCTAGATCCTGTAGGTGTGCTTCATTGTTTTTTATTTTTTTCTTTTGTATTCTCTATATATTTTTAATTAGCCTGTCATAAAAGTCACTAATTTTTTTCTTCTGTTTGATCAACTCTGCTATTAAAGTACTTCTGATGCATTCTTCAGTATGCCAACTGCATTTTTTAGCTCCAGGATTTTTGTTTGATTCTTATTATTTCAATCTCTTTATTAAATTTATCTGATAGAATTCTGAATTCTTTCTCTGTGTGATCTTGAATATCTTAGAATTTTCTCAAAGCAGGCGTTTTAAATTTTCTGTCTGAATGGTCACATATCTCTCTGTTTCTCCAGGATTGGTCCATGGTGCCTTATTTTGTTCATTTGATGAGGTCACGTTTTCCTGGATGATGTTTATGCTAGTAGATGTTCTTTGGTGTCTGGGCATTGAAGGCTTAAGTATTTATTGTAGTCTTCACTGTCTGAGCTTACTTGTAGCTGTCCTTGAGAATGCTTTTCAGTACTTGAATGGACTTGGGTGTGATCTAAGCTGTATCTTCCTTAGAGGGTACCCCAAGCCTAGTAACCCTGTGGTTCTTGCAGACTCATAGAGGTACCACTTTGATGGTCTTGGACAAGATCCCAGAGAATTCTCTGGATTGCCAGGCAGAGACTCTTGTTCTTTTTTATTACTTTCTCCCAAACATAGAGTGTCTCTCTCTGTTCTGAATCTCCTAACATTGAGGGTGGAGTGACACAAGCACCCCTGTGGCCACCACCACTATGACTGTGCTGAGTCTTATCTGAAGCCAGCACAGCTGTAGATCTCACCCAAGTCCTGCTGTAACCATGCCCTGTCCACTGCCTATGTTCTCTTATAAGTCCTGGGGCTCTATAATCAACTGGTGGCAAAGCCAGACAGGCCTGTGTTTTTCCCTTCAAGGCAGCAAGGTCCTCCAAGCCCCGAGTGGGTCCAAAAGTGCCACCCAGGAGTCAGGGACTAGAGTCAAAACCTTAGAAATGTTCTATTGTGTTGTGGCTGAGCTGGCACTCAAACCACAAGGTGCAGTCCTTCCCACTCTTCCCTCCTCTTTCCAAAGGGAGAGGAGCCTCACCCCATAGCCACCACCACCACAGGCCACGTGGAGTACTGCCAGACTACCACTGATGTTCCCTTAAGGCCAAAAGGCTCTTAAGTCAGCTTGGGGTGAATGCTGCCTGTCCTGGGATTCACCTTTTAGGGCAGTAGGCTCCCCTCTGGCCCAGGTCAGTTCAGAAATGCAGTCCAGGAGTCAAGTCCTAGAATTTGGGACTGCAAGAGACCACTTGGTGCTCTACCCCACTTTGGCTGAGCTGGACCTAGGGTGCAAGACAAAGTCCCCTTTACTTTTCCCTCTGCTTGTCTCAAGCAGAAGGAGTTTTGCCTCTCGTAGCCACCACAGCTGGTTATGTGCTGAGACTCACCTAAAGTCAGCAAGTCTCAGAGGCTCACCCAAGACCCTTGATGTAGTATCTGGGTATCACTGCTGGTTATTCAGGGCACAAAGGCTCTTCAGTTAGCTGGTAATGAATGCTGCCAGGACTGGGCCCTTTCCTTCAAGGGAGTGGGTTCCCTTCTGGCCCAAGGTGTGTCTAGAAATGTTGTCTGGGAGCCAGAGTCTGGGATGGGGCTCTCACAACTGCGACTGGTGCCCTGTCTGCTGTGGCTGAGCTGGTATTCTAGATGCAAGACAAAGTCCTACCCAGTCTTCTCTCTTCTCTCCTCAAGGGGAAGGAAGGGGTCTCATTTGGAACCACAAGCTGTGCAGCCTGGGGTTAAGGGAGTGGTTATGCTAGCATTCCCTTGGCTGCCCCAGCTGGTGTCTTAGTAGGTCGCATGCTCTGCCAGTCCACTGTCTCAGGACCCACTTCAGCCTTAGGACTCTCCTATGAGTTGCAGTCCTTATGGTCTTGACTGCCTTTCAGGTTTACTTGGCGACACAGAGTGCTGTAACCCTCAGTGGTGAGGTTTGCAAGAAATCAAGTCCCGACCACTGGGATCCACAATTCCCCTCTGGCTAGGGCTGTTTTACGTGCTCCCTCCATGAGCAGGCATTGGCTTAGTTTGGTGTGGTTTTACTTTATGCTCTAAAAGAATAGCACTGAGTTCAGTGTTTCTCAGTTGCTGTGTTCTTCCTACCCCAGTGCACAGAGACGCTCTCTGCACCGTGCCACCGCTGCCTTGGGTTGGGGAGGGGTGGCATCAGTGATATTGGACTGTTATTTTTTTTTCTCTATCTCTTCAGTGCCTCTTTCAGCTATATGAAGTTAAAAGCAGGTACTGTAAGTGCTTTCCTGATTTTTGGTTCTCATGAAGGTTTTTTGTGTGTGTATATGTAGATATTTCTAGTTGTTAAATTGTTGTCCTTTGATCCTGATCACTCTTGATAAATACCTATCCATTTAAGTATTTGCAAAAGATCAACGTTTAGCCTTCCTTATTTTCTCCTTTTATGATTTTCTATTTCATAGATTTGTACACTTATTATTATCTCTTTGATTCTACTTAATTTTGATTTAACTTGCTCTTCTTTTACTACCTTCTTAAGTTCAAAACTGAGATCACTGGTTTTTAAACCTCTTTTATTTTCTATTATAAACATTTAAAGCTATACATTCTCCACCAAACTCTTTCTTAGTTCGGACCCATACATTTTAATATGTTGTGTTTTCCTTTTCATTCAGCTCAAATATTTTGTAATTTATGTTGGGATTTCTTTTTTGACTTATGAATTATTAAATCTGTGTTACTTAATTTCTGAATATGCAGTGTTCTACATAATTTTTTGTTTTTGATTTCAAATTTAAATTCATTTTGGTTAGAGAAAAAACTTTTAAAATTGATTGATAATTGTTTTATGGTTCACAATATGGCCTATCATGATGAATGTTTCTGGTGTATTTGGAAAATTTTCATTTTATGCAGTTGTTGGGTGGAATTTTCCACAAATGGTTATTATATTATTTGGTTCATAGTGATACTCAAATCTTATATAGCCTCATTAATTTTCTGCTTGTCCTTTTAATTCATGAAAGAGAAGAATGTTGAAGTTTCCAACTATAATGTGGATTTGCATATTTCTCCTTTCATTTCTTTTGGTTTTATCTTCCTTACTTTGAAGCACTCTTGTTGGATGCATAGGATTTAGGATTTAGGATTTTTAGGTCTACTTGATAATCTGACCCTTTTATCCCTATGAAATGCCCTTTTAAATTTCTGATAATATTTTTTGTTTGGAAGTCTACATTGTGTGATGTTACTGTAGCCTCTCTAGCTGTCTTATGATTAATGCTTACATGGTATAGTTTATTCTTCATATTCAAAATAGGTGTTTTGTAGACAGCATTTCTCTTTTCATTCAGTCTGATAATGCCCTGCCTGTATGTAATGTAATTATCAATGGTATCTACCAACTTGCTGGTTGCTTTCTACTCATTCCATCTTTGTTATGTTTTTTCTAAAGAAAAAATACATGTTTCTTTTAGAACACATATGTTTAAGTTTCCTACTTTCTTTTTATTTGTTTTTATTAAGGATGTCATATTATCTCCATTATTTGACTATTACCTGTACTTTAAACAGTGGTTTTCCTAGAGTTTATAATGTGTATCTTAACTTATTACAGTGTACCTTTAAATGGTACAATACAATTTTACATATAAGAACTTTTGACCAATATGCTTCCATTTTTCCCTTTTATCTGTTTTTGTCCATTCAGGCTGCTATAACAAAATATCTTAGACTGGGTAGTTTGTTAACAACAGAAATTTATTGCTCATAATTCTGGAGGCTAGGAAGTTGAAGATCTAGGTGCCAGCAAGCCCAGTGTCTGGGGAAACCTAGCTCTCTGTTCCGTAATGGTGCCTTCTAGCTGTGTCCTTACATGGTGGAGGTGGCAAACAAGCTCCCTTTATCCTCTTTTATGAGGGCACCATTCCAATTCTTGAGTGCTTTACCCTGATGACTTAATCACCTCCCAAAGGCCCTTTTAATATCATTGCATTAAGGATTAAGTTTCAACATAAGAATTTGGAGGGGACAAAAATATTCAGAACCACCCTGGGCAACATAGTGAGACCCCATCTCTACAAAAAATTTTTAGAAATTATCCTGGCATGGTGGCTCATGGCTGTGGTACCAGCTACTGGGAGGCTGAGGTGGGAGGATCACTTGAGCACAGGAGTTCAAGGCTGCAGTGAGACATGTTTGCACCACTGCACTCCAGCCTGGATTACTGAGTCAAACAAACAAACAAACATTCAAACCATAACACATCCTTTCTGCAGTTGTTGTCTTGGATTTTATTTCTATATGTGTTATATGTTTTCTTTTAGTCAGTCAACTATCTTTTTTTAAAATTTATTGAGATCATTTTGGACTTATAGAAGAATTTCAGAAATAGGCCACAGGGTTTTTGTATACCCTTTATTCAGCTCCTCTAATGTTAAACTCTTACATATCCATAATACAATTATCAAAATAATAAGTTAACATTGATATAATACAATTAACCAAACCATAAACTTTCTTCAAATTCCATTAATTTTTCCACTTATTTTTCTTCTGTTCTAAGATGTAATCTGAGATCCCACATTTTATTTAGTCATGTCTTTTATTAGGTTTTTTTATTATTATACTTTAAGTTCTAGGGTACAACTGCACAATGCACAGGTTTGTTACATACGTATACATGTGCCATATTGGTGTGCTGCACCCATTAACTCATCATTTACATTAGGTATATCTCCTAGTGCTATCCCTCCGCCCTCCCCCCACCCCACCACAGGCCCCGGTGTGTGATGTTCCCCACCCTGTGTCCAAGTGTTCTGATTGTTCAGTTCCTACCTATGAGTGAGAACATGCGGTGTTTGGTTTTCTGTCCTTGCGATAGTTTGCTCAGAATGATGCTTTCCAGCTTCATCCATGTCCTTATAAAGGACATGAACTCATCATTTTTTATGGATGCATGGTATTCCATGGTGTATACATGCCATATTTTCTTAATCCAGTCTATCACTGATGGACATTTGGGTTGGTTCCAAGTCTTTGCTATTGTGAATAGTGCCGCAGTAAACATACGTGTGCATGTGTCTTTATAACAGCATGATTTATAATCCTTTGGGTATATGCCTAGTAATGGGATGGCTGGGTCAAATGGTATTTCTAGTTCTAGATCCTTGAGGAATCACCACACTGCCTTGCACAATGGTTGGACTAGTTTACAGTCCCACCAGCAGTGTAAAAGTGTTCCTATTTCTCCACATCCTCTCTAGCACCTGTTGTTTCCTGACTTTTTAATGATCGCCATTCTAACTGGTATGAGATGGTATCTCATTGTGGTTTTGATTTGCATTTCTCTGATGGCCAGGGATGATGAGCATTTTTTCATGTGTCTGTTGGCTGCATAAATGTCTTCTTTTGAGAAGTGTCTATTCATATCCTTGGCCCACTTTTTGATGGGGTTGTTTGATTTTTTTCTTGTACGTTTGTTTAAGTTCTTTGTAGATTCTGGATATTAGCCCTTTGTCAGATGGGTAGATTGTAAAAATTTTCTCCCATTCTGTAGGTTGCTTGTTCACTCTGATGGTAGTTTCTTTTGCTGTGCAGAAGTTCTTTAGTTTAATTACATCCCATTTGTCAATTTTGGCTTTTGTTGCCATTGCTTTTGATGTTTTAGTCACGAAGTCCTTGCCCATGCCTATGGCCTGAGTGGTATTGCCTAGGTTTTCTTGTAGGGTTTTTATGGTTTTAGGTCTAACATTTAAGTCTTTAATCCATCTTGAATTAATTTTTGTATAAGGTGTAAGGAAGGGATCCAGTTTCAGTTTTCTACATATGGCTAGCCAGTTTTCCCAGCACCATTTATTAAATAGGAAATCCTTTCCCCATTTCTTGTTTTTATCAGGTTTGTCAAAGATCAGATGGTTGTAGATGTGTGGTATTATTTCTGAGGGCTCTATTCTGTTCCATTGGTCTATGTCTCTGTTGTGGTACCAGTACCATGCTGTTTTGGTTACTATAGCCTTGTAGTATGGTTTGAAGTCAGGTAGCGTGATGCCTCCAGCTTTGTTCTTTTGGCTTAGGATTGACTTGGCAATGTGGGCTCTTTTTTGGTTCCATATGAACTTTAAAGTAGTTTTTTCCAATTCTGTAAAGAAAGTCATTGGTAGCTTGATGGGGATGGCATTGAATCTATAAATTACCTTGGGCAGTATGGCCATTTTCACGATATTGATTCTTCCTATCCATGAGCATAGAATGTTCTTCCATTTGTTTGTGTCCTCTTTTATTTCGTTGAGCAGTGGTTTGTAGTTCTCCTTGAAGAGGTCCTTCACATCCCTTGTAAGTTGGATTCCTAGGTATTTTATTCTCTTTGAAGCAATTGTGAATGGGAGTTCACTCATGATTTGGCTCTCTGTTTGTCTGTTATTGGTGTATAGGAATGCTTGTGATTTTTGCACATTGATTTTGTATCCTGAGACTTTGCTGAAGTTGCTTATCAGCTGAAGGAGATTTTGGGCTGAGACAGTGGGGTTTTCTAAATATACAATCATGTCATCTGCAAACAGGGACAATTTGACTTCCTCTTTTCCTAATTGAATACCCTTTATTTCTTTTTCCTGCCTGATTGCCCTGGCCAGAACTTCCAACAGTATGTTGAATAGGAGTGGTGAGAGAGGGCATCCCTGTCTTGTGCCCATTTTCAAAGGGAATGCTTCCAGTTTTTGCCCATTCAGTGTGATATTGGCTGTGGATTTGTCATAAATAGCTCTTATTATTTTGAGATACATCCCATCAATACCTGGTTTATTGAGAGTTTTTAGCATGAAGGGCTGTTGAATTTTGTCAAAGGCCTTTTCTGCATCTATTGAGATACTCATGTGGTTTTTGTCTTTGGTTCTGTTTGTATGAGGATTATGTGTTATTGATTTGCATATGTTGAACCAGCCTTGCATCCCAGGGATGAAGCCAACTTGATCGTAGTGGATAAGCTTTTTGATGTGCTGCTGGATTTGGTTTGCCAGTATTTTATTGAGGATTTTTGCATCGATGTTCATCAGGGATATTGGTCTAAAATTCTCTTTTTTTGTTGTGTCTCTGCCAGGCTTTGGTATCAGGATGATGCTGGCCTCATAAAATGAATTAGGGAGGATTCCCTCTTTTTCTATTGATTGGAATAGTTTCAGAAGGAATGGTACCAGCTCCTCTTTGTACCTCTGGTAGAATTTGGCTGTGAATCCATCTGGTCCTGGACTTTTTTTGGTTGGTAGGCTATTAATTATTGCCTCAATTTCAGAACCTGTTATTGGTCTATTCAGGGATTCAACTTCTTCCTGGTTTAGTCTTGGGAGGGTGTGTGTGTCCAGGAATTTATCCATTTCTTCTAGATTTTGTAGTTTATTTGCACAGAGGTGTTTATAGTATTCTCTGATGGTAGTTTGTATTTCTGTGGGATTGGTGGTGATATCCCCTTTATCATTTTTTATTGCATCTATGTGATTTTTCTCTCTTTTCTTCTTTATTATTCTTGTTAGTGGTCTATCAATTTTGTTGATCTTTTCAAAAAACCAGCTCCTGCATTCATTGATTTTTTGAAGGGTTTTTTGTGTCTCTATCTCCTTCAGTTCTGCTCTGATCTTAGTTATTTCTTGCCTTCTGCTAGCTTTTGAATGTGTTTGCTCTTGCTTCTCTAGTTCTTTTAATTGTGATGTTAGGGTGTCCATTTTAGATCTTTTCTGCTTTCTCTTGTGGGCATTTAGTGCTATAAATTTCCCTCTACATGTTACTTTAAATGTGTCCTAGAGATTCTGGTATGTTGTGTCTTTGTTCTCATTGGTTTCAAAGAACATCTTTATTTTGCCTTCATTTCGTTATGTACCCCGTAGTCATTCAGGAGCAGGTTGTTCAGTTTCCATGTAGTTGAGCAGTTTTGAGTGAGTTTCTTAATCCTGAGTTCTCGTTTGATTGCACTGTGGTCTGAGAGACAGTTTGTTATAATTTCTGTTCTTTTACATTTGCTGAGGAGTGCTTTACTTCCAACTATGCTGTCAATTTTGGAATAAGTGGATTTGTTGCTGAGAAGAATGTATATTCTGTTGATTTGGGGTGGAAAGTTCTGTAGATGTCTATTAGGTCCACTTGGTGCAGAGCTGAGTTCAATTCCTGGATATCCTTGTTAACTTTCTGTCTCATTGATCTGTCTAATGTTGACAGTGGGGTGTTAAAATCTCTCATTATTATTGTGTGGGAGTCTAAGTCTCTTTGTAGGTCCCTAAGGACTTACTTTATGAATCTGGGTGCTCCTGTATTGGGTGCATATATATTTAGGATAGTTAGCTCTTCTTGTTAAATTGATGCCTTTCCCATTATGTAATGGCCTTCTTTGTCTCTTTTAATCTTTGTTGTTTTAAACTCTGTTTTATCAGAGACTAGGATTGCAACCCGTGCTTTTTTTTTGTTTTCCATTTGCTTGGTAGATCTTCCTCCATCCCTTTATTTTGAGCCTAGGTGTGTCTCTGCATGTGAGATGGGTCTCCTGAATACAGCACACTGATGAGTCTTTACTCTTTATCCAATTTGCCAGTCTGTGTCTTTTAATTGGGGCATTTAGCCCATTTACATTTAAGGTTAATATTGTTATGTGTGAATTTGATCCTGTCATTATGACGTTAGCTGGTTATTTTGCTCGTCAGTTGATGCAGTTTCTTCCTAGCATCAGTGGTCTTTACAATTTGGCATGTTTTTGCAGTGGCTGGTACTGGTTGTTCCTTTCCATGTTTATTGCTTCCTTCAGGAGCTCTTGTAAGGCAGGCCTGGTGGTAACAAAATATCTCAGCATTTGTTTGTCTGCAAAGGATTTTATTTCTCCTTCACTTATGAAGGATGAAACTGGAAATCATCATTCTCAGTAAACTATCGCAAGGACAAAAAACCAAACACCGCATGTTCTCACTCATAGGTGAGAATTGAACAATGAGAACACATGGACACAGGAAGGGGAACATCACACTCCAGGGACGAGTTAATGGGTGCAGCACACCAACATGGCACATGGATACATATGTAACAAACCTGCACATTGTGCACATGTACCCTAAAACTTAAAGTACAATAATAAAAAAAAAAAGAAAATGTGTCACATATAGACCATGGAATACTATGCAGCCATAAAAACGGATGAGTTCATGTCCTTTGTGGGAACATGGATGAAGCTGGAAACCATCACTCTGAGCTAACTATCGCAAGGACATAAAACCAAACACTGCATGTTCTCACTCATAGGTGGGAATTGAACAATGAGAACATTTGGACACAGGGTGGGGAACATCACACACCAGGGCCTGTGGTGGGGGGGGGGGTAGGGGGAAGGGATAGCATTAGGAGAAATACCTAATGTAAATGACGAGTTAATGGGTGCAGCACACTAACATGGCACATGTATACATATGTAACAAGCCCGCACGTTGTGCACATGTATCTGAGAACTTAAAGTATAGTAAAAAATAAATAAATAAATAAAAAAGAAAGAAAACACAATCAGGTCCAGAGAAAGGACCTGAGGGCATAATTACCTAAGATTACTCAGTTGACTCAGTTTATATTTTGATATTCCGGAGAGCTCCTTTTGAGTACGATATGGGAAGAAATCCAATTCTAATTCATAAAATCAGATGCTATTCTCTCATCATTTATTACACAATTCTTACATCCCATGTCATATGTATTTGGCACAATATTTAGTGAGGACACCCTTGAACATCCAGTTCAGAGTAAGTTTAGGAAAAAACATGGAAGCTACCATCTCTGTTTATGTCTATAAAGAAAATATAATATTCCTTACAAACAACATTTTTTTTACTTTGAGACAGAGTCTTGTTCTGTCACCCAGGCTGGAGTGCAATGGTGCGATCTTGGCTCACCACAACCTCTCCCTCCCAGGTTCAAGCGATTCTCTTGCCTCGGCCTCCCGAGTAGCTGGGATTATAGGCACCCACCACCACATCCGGCTAATTTTTGTATTTTTAGTAGAGACGGGGTTTCACCACATTGGCCACGCTGGTCTCAAACTCCTGACCTCAGGTGATCTGCCCACCTGGGCTTCCCAAAGTGCTGGGATTACAGGCGTGAGCCACCGTGCCCGGCCTGCGTCATCCATTTTCTCACAGAGACTTTGTGGATGTGGACTGTGCATGTTGCAAAAATATCTTCCCCTCCTAGTCTGCTTTCTGCTTTCTGCATGTAACCCCTCATTGAGAGTTTCCTTTGGTCTACTTTATGGTTGTCTGGTTTGAGTCTAAGGATCCATTATTTATGGGTCTTCTCTTGTATGTATTTATTCTCAGGGCTGGGGCTATTTGTGGACTGACGTCTGAAGTCTTTCAATTGCCATGGTAGAGGAGGAATGGCTCTCAAGGCTGATTGCTTTGGGGAATTGATATGGATTATTTCTGGTGCATTGCTTTGCCTTATAACAAGTTTTGTGGAGATATACCATTTGCTGAAATTCACTCTGACCTGGGCCTCGAGTTTCTCAGCCCTGCCTTCCTCTGCCCTTGTTTTTACTGCCTGGGAACCTGAACTCCAGATATAATTTGCTCTACTTTGGTACTACCAAGGAGACCTAGAGGGAACCTGGAAAGACTCAGAAACAAGATGGTTGGGAGACAGAACCCCTAGCCTTGCCCAGGCTCAACAAAGACTTTTATGCACATGGTATGGTTTCAGGGACATCTGGCAGTGCCATCAGTCATTATCTTCTCTCTTCTTCCAGGTACCAACATCTTTCAACTTTGAGGGCACTAACAGAGAGCTTGCCTACATGGAAGACTGTACTCCAGCTTTTAATCTATATAACCTAGTTCTGAATAGGAATGTAGGTGATAAAGAACACTTTTCCCACCAGCACCTTCAAGCTCATCACTTCCTCTGTATCCAGACGTGTTCCTCTTATCAACTTACCCTAGTATGCGTTGTGGGGTCATCACAGTTCTCTCCTACATCATTTAAGATTATGAATTTTGAAAAGTGTTTTCATTTACATGAGTTTATCTGATTCTTACCCCAGAATTGATTTGGTTATTCCCGTTTTATATACAAGGAAACAGTTTTCGAACATTTTGAAATAATTGCTCAAGATAACACAAGTATAAAGTGAGAGAGGAAAGGGAATTCATATCTTGCTCTTGTATGGTCAGAGATTCTCCCACTCTGAGATACCACCTTTCTTCATTCCCATGGCCAATCTGTCTCTAGATCTCATCATTTCTTCTTTTGCTGTAACTATTGGATTTGCCCCTTCCTGTCCATTCCTCATGGCCACTCCTTTTCCCAGGTCTTTATCACCTCAGCTGGAGAGATTGGCCTCTTAGGGAGGCCATTGACAACTAAGTTGTTGCCATCCTGCTCTGAAATCTGAATTTTAGCTATATCTGAAATCATATCACCTATGTAGAGGCATACAAACTTAAAAGTCTGGTTGCCTTTTTCTTCCTTCTATTATTGCTGACACTTAATAAATAATTTATATATAATATTATATGTGTATATACACACACATACATATAAATCCAAGTGTGAAATTTATATACACACACACGCACATGTGTACTATATGTGTATACATATATATGTATATGTGATATACATGTATGTATACCATATATCATACTTATGTATGTTATGTATGATACATGTATCTATACATGTGTAACATATAATATAGTATACATGTTACATATAAGTGTTATGTTCATATATATCCACACATATGTATATATACGCACACCAGGTGTCTATACTGAGATTCTTTGATTATCGAAATGAGAAAGGACCGAATGGCTAAATGACTACTACAAAGGTTCAGTGGGGAATGTTTTGTCGTTTTGTTTTGAGTTCAGTTATTCTGAACCTTTGGCCTCTGATGGCAGTTCAGTAAGTTAGCGTTTTTTTGTTTTGTTTTGTTTTGTTTTTTTGAGACAGGGTCTCGCTGTCGCCCAGGCTGGAGTGCAGTGGCGCGATCTCGGCTCACTGCAAGCTCCGCCTCCCGGGTTCACGCCATTCTCCTGCCTCAGCCTCTCCGAGTAGCTGGGACTACAGGCGCCCGCCACCACGCCCGGCTAATTTTTTGTATTTTTAGTAGAGACGGGGTTTCACTGTGTTAGCCAGGATGGAAGTTTGCTGTTTTATATCTCTTGCCTTATGCTTGGTTTTGTTTCAATTTTGAATTTTCTTAGTATCACTTAACTCACATCCTTTTAAAAACTATTTTGTAATAATATGTCACATGTAAACTTAGGGCCTTTTCTTGTTTGCCATAAAAGAATGATCATTGGTATGTATCAGCCAAAATATGTGTTTTGTCATTCTACTAAGAGGTAAAGAGTCACTAATATAATAATAATCTTATAATAATCTTAGCCCTAAAAGACTTCAATACTTCTTTGCTTATCTTTGGTCAACTTGGGTATAGAACTCTAATTATATAAAAAATGTAACTATCATAATGTCAACCACATTTAACCTTCTTGATATCCCATAATTCTTTGCACTAAGGGCGCAAGGCCAGGTCTTTGCTGACTGCTTGATAACTGAATGAGTGATTATTCTCCTTGTTAATGGACAATGATATAGAAAACTCTTCCATATGTACAGAATATTAATGAGAAGCTGCACAAGCTGAGATAAGACTATAAGATGCTGCAAGCAATCACTTATAAGAACATTATAAAAAATATTACTCGTCAGGAATGTAGCCAGATGCGGGGTCTCCGTGTGACGAATGAGGAGGAAAAAGGCAAAACACTCTTTCTCACATGAATGACTGAGTAATTCACAAACAAAAATGTTGCCTTCATGGTATTCAATATTGAGTTTTCCATTTAAATTTTTCAAAAAATAACAAACTTCATCAGAAGGCGTTGCAGATTTTGAAATAGGAAGGGGAAACCTCCTGCCTCTTTCTCTGCCTCTTTAATGCTTTCTGTGCCAGGTGCAGTGTGTCAAGCATTTGTCCTTCATGAAAAATGACACCTGGATGACTGCTAAAGAAATTTCAACCAACTCTAAAAACTGGCCCATTTATAACACTGCCATTTTCCCAGTTTGGTTTGTACTTTTAGGTATTGTCTCTAATTGGAAAACTTGGAAAAGCCATTCTTCTAGTCTAAATTTTTGGATGCTATGCTAGAAGAAGCCATTCTTCTAGTCTGAATTTTGGATGTAATGTAAAATGTAAGATATTTGTATATATATTTATTTTAAGTAATACACATAAAACTAGTTATAAACTCCTTAGAACACATGTGATAATTCCCTTCTTCCACCTTTTTCTTTGAGTCAAAGGACACCTGCAGTGTATACAGGGTCTTTGTTTCGCAGGAACACAACTTTTGTCTAACATGTCCCCCTTCGTGGGATTTTTTTGTCTAGCTTCTAACAATTACAACAACACTCTACTTGGTGTCAATTCAACTGTTAACGCAAACATATAAGTGAGCAGAAAAATAACATGGTAGTACTTGATTATAAAAATATACCTTTGGAAAATTTTAAGTAAATTATTATAGAAATGAAAATACAAAAATAGAATATTCTAATAATAACAGACAAACCATCTCCTCTAATGCATCTGCAGTAGCTAGTTTGAAAAACATCAGTTTAGACCAACCTTCTCATTTTACAAGAGTAAAATTGTTAATCAAGGTCATAAACAAGCCAGATGTAGAGCTGTAACCAGAATCCAGAATTGAGATCAGTTTCTTTTTTTCTTTTTTTAAAAATTTCATATTTACTGAACTTAAAATGCAATTTGGAAGAACAGTACAGGCAATTTTATGAAAACATTAAAAATGATAAAATTATTAATTCTTTAGGAGTACCCTTGACATTGTACGAGAGACAGATATCGTTAAGAAATTGATTGAAGTATTTAATGGTGTATGAAGAATAATTATCTGCTTTTTATGTTTAATAGTTAGAAAATCAACATAAAGAATACCCCCCATCTTATTCTAATGGTCATGCATATGTTTTATTTTTTCAAAAAAAATTTTTGAAAACAGGTTTGAATAGAACTATTTTATAGGCCCACTAATTTAATAGCATCAATTTGTTGGTCAGTAAATACATATTTCAAAAATTATATAATTATAATTTTTAAAAATTACTCTAAAAATGTCCCAGTTTGAAGATAAGTTATATGGTTATTCTAGAGATGAGAATGACCAGTCCCACTGGAAATCCACAAGCTGAGAGTGAGGGATGAGGAACTCGCCAAAGGGAAATAAAAAGGATGAAATGGATTCTGGGCTGGCAAAACCAACTGTGTGCACTATACCCAAGTACCAGATCAGGACTTAGGTTTTCTGACCCGACCTCTGATGCTCCAGTACTGAATTTCATTTTCCATTGTCCCCCACTCTCTTAAGTTATAACATTTCTTCCCCTTGCTCTGCAGGTAGCCAACTTCTCCATGCAGCTCCAAAGAGCACAGCTTCCCTAATTCCCTGACAGCAGCCAAGAGAGGTTTCTTCTGTAAACATTTTTTGAAACTGCAACAAAGCAAACCAACATGGCACATGGATACATATGTAACAAACCTGCACATTGTGCACATGTACCCTAAAACCGAAAGTATAAAGTATAATAATAAAAAATAAAAAATAAAAAAAGAGCTTAGATTACCGGCATGAGCCCCTGTACCTAGCCTAACAGACATGTTTATGGTCATGTATGGGCCCATACATCTGAAGGAGCTAGAGACATGGCACCCTATAACGTACCCATATTTGGCATATTGATTATTTCAAGCTGAAGACAATTGAGAAATAGTTGCAGAAAGGGGTATCTGACCAGCCCCTTCCTACCTGTAGCAAGCCATAAAATGTCTTTTAAATGCACCTTCCTTGCATGACATGAGAAAATAATTTTTATCACTAAAGACTTGGAATTGATGTTGCAATGGATCTGTACAAATAAAGTTACTAAAATAAAAAAAAAAGAAACTGCAACAAGCTCAATTCACTGCAAAACAAATTCAAAGCTTAAATCATTGTGAAACCAGTTTCTTGATCTTTAGTACGGTAAATGCTTTGCAAAGCCATGCTGCTTTTGTTTGTATAATTTAAATTTACCTGCACCTGAGACTAAGATCAGAGTAACGCCACTGTGTGTTGTCTTCCATGGTGCTTGGAGTTTTGTATCACTGGGGACCTGGGAAGCTTTTGTCTCTTCACTGTTGTTAGCTGCTTTTTACTTGTTAGCTGCTTTACTCTTATTTGTTTTTATATTAGTGTAATGTCTTATTTCTGTTGTTGCCATCCGTGTTCAAAGTATGAGAAACAGGAGTTAATAGGAAAAGTTTCTCGGGGGTGAGGGGGAAAGCGTGTTAGGAAAAAAGATCAGGGTTCCTGGACGCAGTGCATTTGGCCAAGGCAAACTGAATTTAAATAGTTGGAGCAGTAATAAAAATCTCAGATTTATAGGTAGCTGCTATCCTTGAGGTCCTAAAACCCACCTTTGGTGTCAAAAATAAAATAAAAGGGACAAAAAAATATGGGCCACTGGATGAGGCATTAACTACATTGCCTCCCTGAACCTCAGTTTCCCGTATGTATGATGGGGCAGTGGGTAAAGTGATCTCTAAGAACTTTCAGCTCTGATGTTATGGCTGTTGTAAGTCAGCAGTTTAATTGTTGCTCCACGCTTTTCACTGTACTTCCTCCTATACTTTGGCTCCAAGTTTTGACTGAAATACAGTATAACCAAATGAAATATAGTTTGCTCTGAACCTTTTTTGATGCCCTTAACCTCAGAGAGACATTAGGTGTTTTATATTATATTATTAGGCAGATTGATAACAACTTCACTGGATTCTAATTTTACTTGATATTCCTTCTATTTTGTTTTTAATTCTAAATTAAATTTAGGTTAATAGGTTTTGAGCAGAGTTTTGTACCATGTTATACATGTATAAAGGCAGAGATTATAGAAATAATTTTTGTAGGTGATGCCATCAAATGAACATGCAGTGATGTTTTTATGACACCTTGAAGGATGGGCAATAAATTAAAAATGGAGGGGGTTTCAGGTTTGAGAGGGGGCTGGCTAGATGGGCCTGGCTTGTTCATGGAACACTAAAGAGCAAGGGAGTGGTGGGGAGTAGGGAGAATTGCAGCAAGACTTTCCCAGAGTTGCCAGACCATGAAGGGCCTTGAATGATAGGCAGGGGAGCTTGAAAAGTGGACCAAAGAATACATCAGAGCGTTCTGTTGTTTGTGTATAAATGTTCGCAGCTAAGCATTAAATAATGAGTCCCAATTAGTGTCTTTCAGGTCAGTTGGTTTTGTCTGTCCTTTGGGGATGATGTGTTCTCTTCCTCTTATAAATCTCTCTGAGCACTTCGTCTCCTCTTAGAGAGTTCTTTGAGAAGAACTCTCTAAGAGTTCCTTGAAGAACTCACTTGGGCTTCAGTTTCCTCATCTGTTAAATGAGGCCATGGAACTAGATTGGGTGGTCATGATTCATTCTCAGCCTCTCAGTCTCTCTGTCTTCCCTAATACACCCCAGGGATGGTATAATCTCATCAGTGAAGAGTCTTACTACAGCAGTGATTATCTACTTATGTGGCGGTGAGGGGGCGGGGATTTATGTAGCTTAGCAAAATAAATCTCACAGATGATTCTCCCACCAACTTTAAAATCATCACACCTGATAATTTGTAAAAGTTTTTCCCAGACATGACCTTCTGATTTATAGTCCCAGTTCATGAAAAAAAAAAAAAAATCAATCTGGTCGCTTTGCAGAATATATAGGAAAAAATAATCATGTTTTCAACATTTTTTATTATTTTGGTTGCAAGTAACAATACCCAACTAAAAGTGGCTGTATAACAAGAATATTTTATACCTCACATCCAGAGGTATGGTAGTTGGAGGATTACTTAATTCAGTGGCTCAATAGTGTTATCAGAACTATGATTTTTTTTATCTTTCTCTTCTGTTATCCTCAGTATGTTGATGGTATCTCTCCTCTTGTTTGTGAGATGGTTGCAGCTGCTCCAGACATCATATGCAGAAAAACCATGTTAAATGAAGAGGAAGAAGGGACATTTCTTATTTTTTTTTTATTATGAAGGAAAATCTGCCCCAGCCAACTTCCCTCAGCTTCCGTTGGCCACATAAGCAGTGGTCACATAGCCCCTTCCTAGCTGCAAGAGAGGATTAGAATGAGAATCTGGCACATTCAGGTTATAGAGAGGGAGGTGGTTCTTTCTGAATGGGAGGGAGGGGGAGGGGAATGGGTGCTGGGATAGCAACTGATAGCGCTGCCCAATAGGTCCTTTTTCCAACACTCATCTTAAGACCCCCCTTTTCCTTTATGTAGCTGATGGCTAATTAAAGCTAAGTATTTAGCATAAATCAGGGCTTTTGTGAATTATCTGAATAATTAGACTCATTGTACATGCAGGGCCCTTATTTTATTTCATCTAAAAGTTTAATGATAAATGGGCTTCCATTGCCCAAAATGAGCTTCTCTGGTACTGAAACTGGATGTAATTTTTTATTGAATTGGGCTTTAGGAAAATAACTTAAAATGTACAGGGATTGTGATAAAGAGCAGCTTAAATTCTCAATTTTTTTTTCTTTTTGCTTTACAAAATCGACATCAGCTACCAAAAATAAGACCAGATTAAATGGGTACGTGAATATTTAATGTAAAATTAGGAATATGTTGCTAAAAATCAGGAGGGAGTTTAGAGATACAACCATGAATAAATTGTGAAATATCAGCTTACTTCTCTGCTACAACACTGGCCTAAAGAAGCTTTTCTGTTTCCCCAGCAACCTCGCGTGGCATTAGCTTGCTTCCCTCAGAGTAAATTAAATGTGATTTTCAAGTACTACACTTCATTATTTCAGAAATCACAATACCTTGCAGAAATAAGAACATTTCATAAATCACATTGGAGTTTATTTTTTAAGCCAGAGCAGAGAAAGTATTTATTTGGAAATTTTTTTCCTTTAAAATCTACTGAATTTCCAAGGGCTTATAAATTATCTCTCTGATGAGGTGGTAAATGGGACATAGCATGCTTTATTTACTTAAAATGTATTAGTAATTGCCCAATCATATTTTTAAAAGAGTTTTAGTTACCAATGATGTGAAAAAGATAAAAGTCACATCTCAAATGAACCATATAATTTTATGATCAAAAGTTCCAGAGGACTAAAAAAACATATTAATGCTAACAATCATTTTCTAAAGTAAAACTCTCACATTCATGCATCTGATCACTTGTAAACAATGTGTCCCCAAAGTTGTAGCATATCTTATGTATGATACACACATGCACCCACCCACATATCTATATTCCATGCTGTATTTACCCAAAACTGGTCTATTTTAAATTTTGGATAAATGATTATTTTAACACCTGACCTATCTGCATCCATATAACTTCTGGTGTTTAAAAAATATCTTATATCTGAAATTGACATAACTTGATTTTTCAAACTATTTAGTAACCGGTTGTTAAAGTGCTTTTGAAGCTAACCTGTGTCTCCATTATATTACTTAGCACAGTTGGCCTGAGTTAGGAGTTATTCAGGTAAGTGACTGACTTCAGGTGCTGTCAGGTGAGTGACTTGACAGCAGGAAGGATATTTGGTTTATTTGAGTTATCATCCATAGAGGCTAGCAAGATGGTTGTGTGAATTCATTAATAATGGTTCTTCGACCAAGTGGGTTAATTTTTGAATAGAGCCAAGATTTGCTTTTCTCCAGAGAAAGTAAGAATAGAGTACTTTCACTCCTGAGGATGTGTAAGATGATCCATCAGGAAGTAGAAAGGAAATATTAAAACATTTATTTTGATTAAAAAAAGAATAGTAAAAGTTAATATGTGATTTGCTAGTAGTCTAAGCATAAAATTCAATACATATAATTAAATACGCACATAGTAGGAGTGCATGCTCAGATTTTATCACTGATGGGGGTAAACATGACAGAGGTTTGGAGATCACTGTTTTAGTTAGAGAATGTCCAGGTAGGCTGATTTCTGCTGTCCTTCAAGCTACCCTGAAGTGTTGATGGATGCCCCAAATTGTACCACATGGCCTCTTTCTTTATCGGGAGTATAGACTTAGGACCCATTCAGATCTGAATTTGAATCTTAGCACTCCCACTAATTGTGTGACCTTGGATAAAACAGTTCTTTTCTCAGTTTTCTTATCTTTTAAAATGAGGATTAAAATGCTTCACATACAGAGTATTGTGAGCATTAATAGAGATATAAAGCAATTGATAGATGGTTGAAATTCAGCAAATATTAGCTGCTTTCAAAGTATGTTAAAATTTTAAACATGTGAGCTGTTATTTGTCATCAGTACTTTTGCATAAATGAGTATGGGATTCTTTTTTCTTTTTTACTGTGGCAAAATACAAATAAATCTGACCATTTTAACCGTTTTAAAGTGAGCAATTCAGTGGTGTTTAGGACATTCACAAGTTGTGCAAACAGCACCACTATCAAATTCCAGAACTTCTTCATCACTCCACATGAAAACCCCATACTAATTAAGCAGTTACTCACTAATTTCTCCTTCCCCCAGCCCTTGGCAGCCACTAATCTGCTTTGTGTCTTTATTGTGTCTGCCTATTCTGAACATTTCATGTAAGTGGGATCACATGCAGAGTTTCACTCATCTCACCCAGGCTGGAGTGCAATGGCACAGTCTCAGCTCACTGGAACCTCCTCCTCCCGGGTTCAAGTGATTCTCCTGCCTCAGCCTCCCAAGTAGCTGGGACTACAGGCACCCGCCACCATGCCCAGCTAATTTTTGTAATTTTAGTAGAGATGAGGTTTCACCATGTTGGCCAGGCCGGTCTCGGTCTCCTGACCTCAAGTGATTTGCCTGCCACGGCCTCCCAAAGTGCCGGGATTACAGGTGTGAGCCACCACACCTGGCCATGAATGGCTTCTTTTACTTAGCATCATGTTTTCTAGTTTCATCCACATTGTAGCACGTATCAATACTTAATTCCCTCCATTTTTTTTTTTTTTAGTCAAGGTCTCACCCTGGCACTCATGCTGGAGTGCAGTGGCACGCTCATGGCTCACCACAGCCTCGACCTCTCGGGCTCAAGCGATCCTCCCACCTCAACCTTCCGAGTATCTGGGACTACAGGTGTGCACCACCATGCATGGCTAATATTTCTGTAT
This sequence comes from Nomascus leucogenys, assembly GCF_006542625.1. Taxonomy (NCBI): domain Eukaryota; kingdom Metazoa; phylum Chordata; class Mammalia; order Primates; family Hylobatidae; genus Nomascus; species Nomascus leucogenys. The sequence goes on from NC_044406.1 coordinate 126,176,632, forward strand.
TTTTTTGTAAAGCCGGAATTTCGCCATGTTGCCCAGGCTGTTCTCAAACACCAGGGCTTAAGCTGTTCACCCACCTTGGCCTCCCAGGGTTCTGGGAGTAATATTTCTTTGTATGAATACATCACAGTTTGCTTATCCAACCATCAGCTGATGGACATTTGAGTTGTTTCCACTTTTTGGCTACTGTGAATAGTACTGCTATGAACATTTGTGTATCTATCTTTGTGTGGACTATACTTTCAATTCTGTCATGTATAGGAATAGAATTGCTGGGTCATAGGCCGGGTGCAGTGGCTCACTCCTGTAATCCCAGCACTTTGGGAGGCCGAGGCGGGCGGATCACGAGGTCAGGAGTTCGAGACCAGCCTGACCAACATGGTGAAACCCCGTCTCTACTGAAAATGCAAAAGTTAACTGGGTGTGGTGGTGGGCGCCTGTAGTCCCAGCTACTTGGGAGGCTGAGGCAGGAGAATAGCATGAACCTGGGAGACGAAGGTTGCAGTGAGCCGAGATCGCGCCACTGCACTCCAGCCTGGGCGACAGAGTGAGACTCCGTCTCAAAAAAAAAAAATTGCTGGGTCGTATGGTAATTTTACGTTTCACCTTGTGAGGAACTTGGGATTCTTTTCTCAAACCCATACTTTGTCAACTCTGTATTTCAGAGAAGATCCTGCCTGCATGCAGCCAAAATTAATCCAAATATGTCTTATGATGCAGATGATAACTACTTTGTCTTTACACTCCTTAGTGTTCTCTAGTGCTCCCTAGTGCCTAGGCTATCTCCTGGTAGTTTGAGTTGGCACATTGGATACTGAAGAATAATATCAACTTGTATGATGGCAAACTCATATCTATTCCTCTAGCCCATACTGCTGTGGGATCCCTGAAAGAGGGGCTCCTGTCTTGGCATCATGCTTAGTGAGCCTCCATGCTGACCCTCCTTTGCCTGTACTCCCCTTATGGGGCAAGAAGATTCTGAGGGATGAAGAAGGTGAGCACTCCTAGAGCCCATGCCTCTCCTATACTCCATTCCAGGTGCCTAGGACACAGAAATTCTCCTCCCAAACAGCCCTGAGCCTGCCTCCAGGGCCTACATGAGCCTCACCCCGGGGCGTATTCTCCCAGTGGTGGACCATGACACTGGCATATGTACCACTAGGCCTTGGCGGGAGTCAAGGGCCTCTTGAACTTGCAGGCTAGGGTCTCTGCACGTAAGAATCCTCATGTAAGTGTAGGGCCCACGTAGGAGTGTGAAGAGAAGAGGGGGTGGTCTGGGTATTACGGGTTGGTGTTCCCTTCATTACCACATTCTGACCCCACACTCCTAGGAACTTGAGAATTCTCTGTTTGAAACAGGCCTTCTGCAGTGCTGTGGGTGTTGTTATTTCATTTTACTCAAAATTCTCAAGAGTCGTTTGGCTTAGGCACATCTTTAAGGAGTACAAGTGTTTTTCCTGGTAGGTCCTATTCTCACAAAATCCTCCTAATTCTGGGAAGGGTTTACCCAATGTTCATATTATTACTAAAAGAAAGGGCAGCATCATGTTGTTGAACGGTAGCACCACCAGGAAGAGACTCATGTCTCTGCCTCCTCCTTCAGTGAGTTAGCCATTTGATAGCATATCCCATTCTCCCTGTCCAAGCACATACGCCTTAAATCACAGATTCTCTTGAATTGCGGCCCCAGGGCTATTTTTCAGTGACTGGTAGATAAGTTGGACCATTCTACCTTGTTTTCCAAAAAACAATGTATTTTTCTTATTTGCATAAAACTGAAAGTCCCACTCTAGCTATTATAAAATTAGAACTCTGCCCTGATAATTTTAAGCTAATATTTAATATTTGGCAAAAAAGATAAGGGACAGAAGAGGACTTAGTTTGTTCTTTAATATTCTAGACTCTCCTTTCTGTTATTAGCGGCACTCCCACTTAGGGTTACTGAAGTCACAGGTAACTTTTGGCCATTTGTAGATAATTTTCCATTACACATTAAGCCCAAACTCATGGATTTGTGAATTTGTCACTGTAAAATAATATTCCCTTTGACCTACTCAGTACTCTTGCTGAGCATCTGCTCTTCCTCTGTGACCTAGAGGAATAACATAGTTTCTTGGTTGGTGAAGAGATGACTTCCTCACAAATCAGCTGAGTGTATGTGAGTCCTTTATGAGACCTGAAACAAACTAGCCTAAGCTGGCCTTGAATGATCCTCTGTCCCTGTCCCTGACACCTTTTTTATTTTTTTTGAGATGGAGTTTCACTCTTGTTGCCCAGGCTGTAGTGCAATGGTGTGATCTCGGCTCACTACAATCTGCGCTTCCCAGGTTCAAGCGACTCTCCCGTCTCAGCCTCTCGAGTAGCTGGGATTACAGGCACCTGCCATCACACCTGGCTAATTTTTGTATTTTTAGTAGAGATGAAGTTTCACCATGTTGGCCAGGCTGGTATTAAACTCCTGTCCTCAGGTGATCCACCCGATTTGGCCTCCGAAAGTGCTGGGATTTACAGGCGTAAGCCACTGCGCCCAGCCGTCCCTGACACTTTCAAAAAGACAGTTTGAATGAATGTTATTAATGCCAAAGTCATATGTCTCATAAAGGTCAAATACAAAATAAATCACTTCATTTATGTATTCATCTTCCATGTGTTCAGCTGAAGCCCTCTGCTAGGATATAGTGATCTGGAGATGAATGACATGAGTCTGTGCTATAGACTCATAGGCTGCCCAGACTAGGAGGGCCCTTTAAGATTATGTCATCTAGGGCCGGGCACGGTGGCTTACGCCTGTAATCCCAGCACTTTGGGAGGCTGAGGCGGGCAGATCACTTGAGATCAGGAGTTCAAGACCAGTCTAGCCAACATGGCAAAACCCTGTCTCTCTACTAAAAATACAAAAAATTAGCCAGGTGTGGTGGCTCGTGCCTGTAATCCCAGCTACTCAGGAGCTGAGGCAGGAGAATTGCTTGAACCCGAGAGGTGGAGGTTGCAGTGAGCCAAGATCACGCCACTGCACTCCAGCCTGGCGACAGAGCGAGACCCGTATAAAAAAAAAAAAAAAAAAAAAAAAGATTATGTCATCTTACAGATAAGGAGACTGCTACTGATTTTCTGGGCTGTCTTAACCTGTACTTCTTTAACACTCTTGCTATCATATGACTACCCTGATGTATGGCTGTAACTCAAGGGGTTAAGACTGCTCACCTGAAATGCCTTAGGTTATTTGCTTATGCCTTGGGAAGCTGGGAGCCCCATGCCTAAGTATGGGAGCAAGAAACATGTTCTCAGCTTGTTGAGGTCAGTGGCATTCCCCCTCATCAAACAGGCTGTGAATTTGGTGAGCTATGTGTATTCTCTGTCACACTGAATCTCACAGGGTGCTGTGGCACACTGGTATACTGCACGTCCATTACAGCTACATGATCAACGTGTGACTTATTGACTTTTTTTTTTAAATTTTATTGAAGTATAATTGACAAAAATTATGCATTTAAGGTGTACAGGGCCAGGCATAAGGGCTTATACCTGTAATTCTGGCACTTTGGGAGGCTGAAGTGGGAGAATTGCTTGAGTCCAGGAGTTCGACACCAGCCTGGGAAACATAGGGAGATCCTGTCTCTACAAAATAATAATAACAAAAATAGCCAGTCGTGTTGGCATGTACCTGTAGTCCCGGCTACTTGGGAGGCTGAAGCAGGAGGATGTCATGAGCCCAGGAGTTGGAGGTTGCCGTGAGCTATGATTGCACAACTGCACTCCAGCCTGGGTGACAGAGAGAGACTCTGTTTTTAAAAAAAAAAAGCGACGTTTTGATATACACATACATTGCAAAATAATTACTACAATCAAGCTACTTAACATATCCATCACCTCACATAGTTAACATTAGCATGCCATTTATTTTTACTATGACTGAGGCTCAACACTGCTGGGAATGGTCTTCCAGATGAGGCATGAACTGGATTAGTGAGGCGTTGTGGGTACCAGTGGCCATGAGAAGAAGTAACAGGCAGAACTTAATTCAGGCCAGCACCAAGGGAAACATAGTGCAGAGCTTGGCATATGTTAAGAATTTGTCTGAGGCATGTTTGAGAGAGCACTGCTATCAAAGCAGTAAGTAGTTCCATCCGAACAGCCAGATGGGTGTGCAGTAAGTGTGGATGTATTCCTAAACATAGAGAAATAGTCATTATAAGGCCATTATCATTCACATGCTTTGGGCTGTTCTGAATCCCTTGATCTCTTTACATGTGTCATCTAAGATACAGTATTTGTTGGTGTGCCTTGCTCACAGAGCAGCTGAGAAACCCTATTCTAGTGAAACCTGTTTCTGCTTGCTGATGAACTATTATTGAAGCCCCGTGGAAAATGTTAGGAGTAAATTCAGGGAAGAGACAGGTCCTATCTGGCTGGGATAACTAGGAAAGGTTTCATAGGCAGGTTTTGTATATGAGCTAGACCTTCAAACCACTTGCACAAGTACAGAATGGAAGAGATGGACTTAGCAGTGACCATGTGAAAAAACATTTGGAGTTTTAATCAACAGTGAGACCATAAATTAAATGTCTTCTTTAAAATGTTATCAATACCTCCTTTGTGTGGGAAATTAGCTAGGTGCTGGAGACAGGGAGTTCCATCAGGATTTTGTCATGCTCTGGAGTTTAGTTGGGGAAGATATGCTAATAGACAGCTGTTATAGATGTGAAACTACCTGCCCATTTGGGACCTGAAAGCAATTTGGAGGGCCTGGCGCACAAGGCTCAAGCAGCCTGCAGTAAGAATTGAGGCTGAGGCCATGAGCGGAGGTCTTATCATTGAGGGCCTTGTCAAACATTTTAAAGAGTTTGTGCTTGATCATATATGAATCAAGAATGCAAGATGTGATTGCCCAAGAATTTACCATATTTTCACCATTTAAATATGCCGTTGATTGCAATTTGCATCATTGATCTAAAATGATCTTTGTTGGAAAACATAAAGTGTTACACATTAAATAGATGCAGTTATTTCTCCCTTCCAGATACATTAAAATGTAAAAAGTAATGACCCTCAACATTGAAGAAATATAATTATTTGATGTTAGGCTGTATTAATCGAAGTTTAGGGTCTGCAGTGATGGAGATGTTACTTGCATTGCCGATCACAGTGAATCTATGTGCATTTACGGTTCATTTTAAAAGAAACATCTAGGCTGGGTTTGGTGGCTCAGGCCTGTAATTCCAGCACTTTGGGAGGCTGAGATGGGAGGATCACTTGAGGCCAGAAGTTTGAGGCTGCAGCGAGCTAGGATTGCGCCACTGCATTCCAGCCTGGATGATGGAGTGAGAGCTTGTCTCTAAATAAGTAAATAAATAAATAAATAAATAAATGCGAGCTAGGATTGCGCCACTACATTCCAGCCTGGATGATGGAGTGAGAGCCTGTCTCTAAATAAGTAAGTAAATAAACAAACAAACAAACAAACATCTACACAAACTAACTGCATTGGAAGAAAAATGACTAGGCTAGAGAATGACTCCACCATGCCCTATGCAAAAAAATTCAGTAATCATGTGTGCTCTTGTAGTACTCCACACTTCATCTATTCCTGGAACTTTCTTCCCACACTCAAGACCAGGATTTATTTGTCTTCCTCACTAGACTCTTAAATTTCATGAGGCAGGGAGTGCTATTCCTTACCATATCCCTGGCACTAGCACAGTGCTTGTCTTATATTTGACACTTAATATGTGTTGAATGAATGAATGAGTGAATGAGAGGCTAAGGGTTGGGGGTGGAGGTGGGGAGAGAGATTACTGTTAAATCTTGGGAAGCATAGCATGCGGAAGTGGTAACATGCTTTTTTCCATAGAGTTGCCTTCATAAAATGAGGCCCAGTGGGAAACAGAACTCTTATCCCTTCTAGTTGCCCCAAACTACAAAATGAGTAGTTTATGTACTGTAGCAATGTAACTTTATTTGGGGCAATCTGATGATTACTATAGTCAGTCTTTCCTGAAAATATTGCATATATACACATACAAGCAAAGCTTGAAGAAAATATCAAGGGGTTCAATAAACCTTTGACAGCCCATTTGTTGACCCCAGGTAAGAACCTCAATTCTGGCACTTTGCAGTTACAAAGCACTTTATCTCAGGAGTAGCAACACTCTGGAGACATCAAGGCCACACTATGGAACCCATCATTCAGGTGAAGAAAATGAAGCTGAGAGAAGTTAAGTGATTGGCCCAAGGTCACATAGCTAATAAATACTGAAGCTGGGATGTGAGTCCATTTGTGTCTGACTCCGGATTCCAGAGGCTCCACAGTGCACCGATGTGAGTTTGGTGTCCAAGGTGCTCAAACAGGCTGTGTTACCTCTTGCCAGGAATATAGGGTGGATGTTGGCCGGGTGCAGTGGCTCACGCCTGTAATCCCAGCACGTCGAGAGGCCAAAGTGGGTGGATCACGAGGTCAGGAGTTCGAGACCAGCCTGACCAAGATGGTGAAACCCCATCTTTACTAAAACTACAAAAATTAGCCGGGCACGGTGGTGGGCTAATCCCAGCTACTCGGGAGGCTGAGGCAGGAGAATTGCTTGAACCCAGGAGGTGGAGGTTGCAGTGAGCCGAGATCACGTCACTGCACTCTACCCTGGGCCACAGAGCTCAAAAAAAAAGGGGGGGGTGGACATGAAATATTTCATAAGTGTTCATAAATGTGTAAAATGCTTCACAAATCACACAGTGTTGGATGCATGCATACTTACCATCAGAGAAGCTGTGGGCATAGTGCGGAAGGAGACAGACTATCCATTGAATCCCTTTTTGGGCGTTTAGCAGATGTGTGACCTTGGGCACGTTATTTAACTGCTTTATGTTTCCGTTTCTTTATCTGTAAAATAGGAGTAATAATAATAATACTTATGTGTTAGTGAGAGGCTCAAATGAGATAATATGTATACAGTGCCTAGTACAGCACCTCAAAATTGGTAAGAACTCAATAAACTGTAACTGTTCTCAATAAATGACATCTAGCATTGAAGTCATTATGATTATTATTTGAAGTAATTTTAATTTTAATAACTCATTTACTCTCTAAGGAGGGACTTCTATCCTTCATGATCAGTTCTCTGAAGAAGTTTTTCTGTACCTTTATAAATCCAAGTTGTGAGGCTATATGGAGATGCTGCTTCAATCCATGCCACAGTGTACACTGGCCTATTCAGATTTTGTTTTTCTTTCAAGAGCAAAAAAGATCAGGTTAAAAAATAGTGAAAATACTGACCATAATTTGTATCATTTTAGTGGACAAAAAACCTTAAATTTAATATTTGTAGTTTGACAGTAAAATAATACACCTGTAATTTGCCTAATTTAAAGCAGCCTCAAGAAAGGGAAAGCAGACAATTCCGCATTCCCTTTAAGAGTAGGCATTTAGCAGGCATGGTGGCATGTGCCTGTAATCTCAGTGCTTTGGGAGGATCCCTTGGGCCTAGGAGTTCCAAGGCTGCAGTGAGCTATGATCAGGCCACTGCACCCCAGCCTGGGTTAGCAGAGTGAGACCCTGCTTCAGGAAAAAAAAAGAAAGAAAAAATAGACTTTCCATCCAATTGACTAAATTTTAAAAGTATCTATAGAAGACATGGAGGTATTCATAGCGTAAGTCAGGAATTCTCCATTTTGGAATGCTGGGCATTGGGGAGATAAGAGTGAGGTGACAGCTAGTGTGCTGGGAATTGTACAAAACCAGTACTGACAACTTCTGACACCCTACAGTAAAACAGAAGCAGTATTCAATTTTCCTATGTTGCCACTAATATCTGTGAATTAGCAGTTTTGTCAAATAGTTGTTCAATTAGGAAGACAGTTGACAAATATTTCCCTTTTAGATTTGAATGGCAGATAGCATTTACATTGAAAGTGGCATAATAATGTTTTGACAAAATGATGTCAGGAGGGTTTATCCCAGTTAAATTTTTCTAAGCTTTTTTCCTTTCCTTCGAGTGAAAGCAGCTGGAATGCAGTCTGGCTATGTGTCATATTTTTTCATTTCAGCCTACTCTATATGTTTCTGTACACTACTGAATTGCCAATTTCAGGAAATATACTGGCAAAATCCATTTGGCTTAAGTTTTGACTATCTTTGCTTTTATAGGATTTGAGAACAGTTCTTTTAGGCTTTGAATAATGTAAACTACCAACCAAGATGCCAAATTTATCATTGACGCTTTATTTTTTTCCTTCCAAAATGCAAGGTTTTTTTTAGATTTGCAAACTTTCTACGGCTCTTGCAAGGGAGATCATCAGATGCAGAAAATTAACTCATGTTTTTTTTTTATTATTATACTTTAGGTTTTAGGGTACATGTGCACAATGTGCAGGTTTGTTACATATGTATCCATGTGCCATGTTGACTTCCTGCACCCATTAACTCGTCATTTACATTAGGTATATCTCGTAATGCTGTCCCTCCCCCCTCCCCCCACCCCACAACAGTCCCCGGAATGTGATGTTCCCCTTCCTGTGTCAATGAGTTCTCATTGTTCAATTCCCACCTATGAGTGAGAACATGCGGTGTTTGGTTTTTTGTCCTTGCGATAGTTTACTGAGAATGATGTTTTCCAGTTTCATCCATGTCCCTACAAAGGACACGAACTCATCATTTTTTATGGCTGCATAGTATTCCATGGTGTATATGTGCCACATTTTCTTAATCCAGTCTATCGTTGTTGGACATTTGGGTTGGTTCCAACTCTTTGCTATTGTGAATAGTGCCACAATAAACATATGTGTGCATGTGTCTTTATAGAAGCAAAAAAAATGGGGGGAGAGACTTGGAACTTTACAAGTGCTGGCAATTAAAATGATCACATAGTTTTTATCTTTGCATTTAAAGTGGAGAGTTGAGGCAACTATCTAAGAGGGAGGAAAGTCTTATATTTACATCAATTATTTGGTTTAAAGGCTTGAATGTCATGGACAGGGGCTTCCTTTGGTCAAGGCCAAGTTTGCATTTGCTGGGCTATAAAGGGAAGTAAGTACTCAGCTATGGTCTTTCTATTCAGTGTCCTTCCTACCTTTATTGCAATATTTCATCTGTATAATAGGAATATCAGCAAAGCTCAAAATAACTGGCTGTATTCCTTGGAAACGCACAGTTAGCAGACATATAGTATTAGAAAGAAACCTATACAAATGATGCCTTAAAATTTAGGGTGCTAGTATTTATTTCTGTTTGTTTTGATTCTATTCCCCATCACACAAAAGAGGAAAGATATTTGGCATTAAAAGTATGTGACTTTGGCCTGTGTTTGAATAATCCTTGAGGCATTATTGTAATTAAGGGGACTGCCCTTTGATTCCTCTCTATTACTACCGCTTTCCAAATGGAGTTTGTTTTGTTTGTTTGTTTTTTGCATCACAAAAGAAAGTGAAAGTGTTGGAAATTAGTAAGGATTAACATACACACTTCTTCCTGCCATTTCTTATGCCTGGTTGCCAAAACTCTGCACTGAGTAAAACAGAAAAATATTGTCAAAAAGATGCAAACATTGAAGTCTGTAATGCAATATAGAGTCTACATTACACATAGGCAGGCAGTAGCCTTTGGAAGAGGGCTATCAGCTCACATCGACTTCAGAGGAATTTCCTCATGTTATTTTAATATGAAATGGTGTGAGTGACTAGAATAGAGAAGGGACTACCACTGAGGAGATTCCAGTAGTACAAACAGAGACACTCTGCTATTGTTGCTTGCAATTGTTTCTTTTTACAGGGGATTGTACTTTTTCAAAATGATGATGAATGGTGTTCTAGAAATGTATTAATTGAGCGTACTAAAAATAAGACCCTCTATTTTTGCATGAAATAACAGGTGAAAAGATGAGTACTCAGTGATGAATGGTCCCCGTTCTTGTTGAGTAGAATAGTGTTTTGTTACCTGGACCTATTTAATTTTTCTGTCTCTGTTGCAGTCATTAAAGAGCACAATCATCGTCTTGTTCTTTTTTCTTTCTTCCTTTTTAAAATTTGGTCTATCATGGGTTTGTTCTTTATCAAGACACCAAAACTCTCTTGAGTGATAAGGATGAGTTTTCTTGTATCACATGCCTTTAGGAGAATGTAGATAGGGACTTAAATGGTGATTGCCTTTCTTGTCTATTTGCGGGGAGAGATGTAGGACTGGTTACTTTGGTCCTGTAGCTGGGAATCTTGTGGTCTGCTATGCCATCCACTCTGGAATTCAGTTTAATTCACTTCATTTTCATATCAAGCAATTTGGGAGACTGCTGGGCTATGCCCCAAACAGCTCTGACCCCTGAGAGGTAAGGGAATCAGTCAGTCCAATAGTTACCTGCCTCCCCTCCTCACTTCCCAAAAAGAGTTTGGACAATAGTGCCTCTTCCCATCCCAGATGCAAAAACAACAACAACTACAAAACAAAACAAAAAACAAAAACAAACAAACAAAAAAAACCCCTGCTTGTCACTTGCTGAGAGAAGATGTTTGCCACTCTGCAGGGAGAGGGCTAGAGTTTGTGGTGCGGGGGGCGGGGGGGGGGCGGGGGGAGCAGGTTGTCCTTAGGCCGAGACCACCCAAGCATCCTTAGTAGTTTTGGGACCCAGCCTAGGATGTGGATAAGAGGGGGGAAAATGTCGAAGAAATGCTGTGAGGGATTTCAGAATGTCGACTTGCACTCAGTTAGGCTTTCCCACGGCAGTGGATTTCAGTCTAGCTGAGCTCTCAGTTACTTGATGTTAGAAGAAAGCAGCATGAAGGAGTGGAAAGAGCCTGGAATTTGGAGTCAGTGGGCCAGTACCTGAGCCCCTGCTCTGTGACTCAAGCAAGTCATTGCACCTCTCTCTGAGCCCTACCAACTTCACAGGGCATGGTGAATGTCTAATCCAACAAGAAACTTCAAAGCACTTTCTAAAACCACAAAACACTAAATCAATGTTGCTTATTTGTGTGAGAGCTCAGGAGTAGAAATGTAGATTTGAGCCATCAATAGAAATGTGAGGATGAAAGGCTGAGAGAAGTCTTATGAGATTTTCCTGACAATTCAACTCTTTTAAATGATCAGATGCGATAAACCCAGTTTTTCTCATATCAAGTTTTGCTTTTCCTGTTGTTGACTTTCCTTAACAATCTTTCCTCTTGACAGTGAATTTTAGACCTTCCCTTACAAAGCCACAAGCCTGGCAGGTAGACCTCTCCCACAGTTTCAGTTACATGTATCTGTTCAAAAAGAGACTTCTGTTGATCAGCCTTGCCACACTGTCCATTTATTTTATGGGACATCTCTTCCTGAGCCTCCAAAGTTAAGCTGAGGGACCTCTTTGCCCGAGCACCTGAGAGGACTTCCCACCACTGTGGGGCTCCCAGCAGCTGGAGAGGAGGTAGAGGTTGGGGGTACAGCCCCTTGCTCTCTAGGTGGGGAAGAAGAATAAAGATGAAAATGGAGAATTAAAATTCATTTCCAAAGCTCTAAACTTTAGATATTGGCTCTTCCTTACTTGACAGGTAAATCCTACAAATGTTTGTGATTCAGTGGGTTTAATAAATGATTGGAGGGAGGATCAAGGTAGGAGGCACTGAAAATTATGAACTACAGCTAGATTAAATTATCTACAATACATAACTCGAAACAGTCATTTCACCTCAGGCTAAGGCTTTCGTCACAAAGCATACAATGATTTGTTTTGTTATTTTAATGACAGCTTTCAGAAAACATCATAGATCCATAATGTAAATGAAGTAAAATTGCCAAGCAGGGAGCGTCTCCTGTACAACAAACGAAACCTGGAACAAACTAGTGAATAGTAACAAAAGCTATAGCTATAAGTATAGATATATATAGAAATACATTAAGAGGAATAGCCGCTTTATTCCCTGTCATTTCTGCATACTATGAAGATTCAGAGTGTTATTATTTGGTAGGCGGTATTATTTGGAGGCAGGTGTTAGACATGCAATTATAATAAAGACTCTATGCGGTGGATGACCACATCATACAAATCTATCTTTATTCTAATATAGTTTACAGAGTTTTTTCTGACAAATTACACTACATTTTATGGAAATATAACATTTCGTATGAATGGGAAGGATAAGCCTGGTTGCATGCTAATGAGGGAGACAAAGTAGCCTCACTCGTATTTGCAACTGGCCCAGACCTTTCCATTAGCAAATTAAAATCTGTTCAAATTTATTTACTGATATATTAGGAGAAGCTTCTGGCTAACCCCTTGACCTATATTATAGAGCAAACAACTGTAGCAGTGAAAATAATTAATAGCATGTAATGCACCTCCTGCTTATTTCTTCTTCATGCCCAGGGGTCAGCTGTATAGTGGGTTTGCCATCTGCATTTGGTTACAAGGGTGTATTTACTTAAAAATTATCAATTATAGTTTTAAATGGCATTCCTTAATTGTGTTCTTCTTATTCAAGTGTGATACGTATATATATGCTTTGTGTTTATTTGTATATTATATCACCTGCTCCTGACCAATTCTGGGAGGAGCCTATTCATTTGAAAATAATGTCTCCTGAAGTCTGTTACATTGTTTGTGTTTACTGCATAATCACAAGAGCCATAGCTTTGTTCATCCTCATTATACTAATACTGAAACGATTAGTGTTCCATCTCTGTATCTAGGAGAAACCTCTCAATTATCTTGCACATCCTTGTAAGGGAGGTTGGGTTGCTAATGGGCCTGAAATTTGCAATATGAAAGTCGGTCAGCCAGGCTGTGCAGGAGTAGACGAATGGACTGGGCTTTGCTGACCTCTGCTGTCTGCTTTAAAAGGCAGCGATGTTTTTTTTTTCTCAAGGCAGAGTTGTTTTGAGGTGTTTTTGAATGTCTTATTTATGGAAGAGATTATCATAATTTTGAGCAATAGAAGTGAAAAAGTTCTGTTGGGATGGCAGGTGTACGTAGATAGTACCAGCAGAATATGATCTATGCCTGTCTCATCCAAGAGCCAAGCCCATGCATCTTTCACAGATATAATTCAAAATTGGAGGCCAGGAATTTTCACATGTGCCATGATATCCCTTTGTTGCAATTTTTCAAAGTCTTTGTCAGAAAATTCTCCAATATTCCAGTGGTTCAGAATAATACCTGTCGTTGGATGGCTTTATGATAAGAAGGTCTTCCAGGTAAAAGTAAGGCTCAAAGAGAAGGGGTGGAAATTGAATTATAAATTATGGAATTGGTTTGGGGTACAGAAGTGCAGAGGAGCTGGGTGAAAGGGAGACAATTAACTTCCTCAGGAGAGGATTTTTTTTTTTTCCTGGCTCAAGTCTACCTGCTTGTGAACTTCAGAAGCAATCATCAATTGGGACGGTGAAAAGTCAGGACAGATTCTTGGATGAACTCTCTGAGCATCCATTATGCCAGCATCCCCACATTTCTACACACCAAAAAGTAGGGCCAAGAAGGGTTCTTTTCCTTGGCTACTCCAGCACAATCCTGCAAGGATAGTTGTGGCTCTATTTCCTGTTTCTTTCTAACCAAGGCTAGGCAGATGCCTTGAATCACAGCAGTCCTTTCTATTTGTGTGGCACTCTAGGACTGTACATCTCTTAAATGTGGAAGAAGCGGTTTTTCCCTGTTTTGCAGATGTGCAAACAGGTATGGAAATTAAATGACATGATAAAAGTCACTATTGGATTGATATGATACATGAGAGCAGTTAAGTAGAACCAGACCCCTGAACTTCAGAGACTTCAAAAAGGCATTTATCTCTGGATGGATTCTGAAGTAAGAAATTCTCGTGAAATATACATCATGCACAACACCACCTCTTTCCCTGAAATGGTCATCGCTTCCTTGCTTTCTCCCCTTTCTACCCTTCTACTCCTGTCTCTAAATTCTTGGCCAGTGCCTTTCCTCTTCTTCCCTGCTTCTCCTGCGGCCACTGCCAACTCTTCCTTTGACTCTACACAAAGCTCAAGGAGCCACATCATGCCCCTTCCAGGTTGGGACCCATACTCCTCTTCTGAAGAAAAATTAAGACTTGTTATTCTACGAGAAATGAATGTTTTGCTAATTAGAGTAAATTGCTGTGTTGATGCCATAAACGGAACTATTTTGGCCTGTAAGATTTTTCCCAAATGGTTATCAGCTTCCTTTTTATGTATAGGATTATGGTCTCTACTGAGAGGCAGCATAGCACTGTAGACTCATGCGGCTGTTCCTTGACAGGCTGCAATCGGTCTTTTGATTTTGCTGATTGTGTGCTTTCTCTGCAATAACAAACTGAAGCATTGTCCATGGTTCAGTTATTCTTACTCTAGGGGCTATAGCAGGCATTTACTGTGGACTAAATAATAACATCTCAGGAACATAAACATACTGTAGTTTTGGGGGGGAAAAAGTACATAAATGTTATGTTTAAATAAATAGAAATTGATTTTAAAGCATTACTAAATGTATAGTAGCAATATATCAGTAAAGAGTTAATGGTCAGATATAACTATCATGTGGAAGTCAATGAAACATTTCAGTGTTAAAATGATCTTCTAATATTTACAAAACTTGAGAATCTACGGCAAAAAGAACCGAGCTGAAACAGAGGACCCAGGTTCTAACTGTGGCTCAGTTACAAATCCTGGATCCATTACATACTGAGTGATTTGGAGGAAGTGAGTTATTCTTCAGTCCTGTATTTTCCCAGTCTAATAAAAAATTATTTGTTTTACTAAATATTTGAGATTCTATTATACTGTTAAATATTGCTAACATATTTAGGGATATGCCATTCATTAGTCTTTCTAACATTGATAATGGCCCTGTGAGGAAGGTATTATTATCTCTTCTTTACAGAAAATTAATTCATGTGTTTATAAAGGAAAGGAAACTGAAGCACATATAAGGAATATTTATTCTTTCCTATTATTATGAAGTTTTTCTTTTTTTAAAGATCTTCATGTAGAATTCACTGTAGCATGCTGTTCAGATTTTAATTAACTTAAGTTTTCCAAATAATGTTGATTCTCCAATTGCTATTTACTGAGTCCTTTCATCACTTATTTCAAATGGAAGCTTTATCACATCCTGGATTTCCATATGTAAAGGATCTGCTTCTAGACTCTATTCTGGAGCCAGGCGCAGTGGCTTGCGCCTGTAATCCCAGCACTTTGGGAGGCCAAGGCAGGTGGATCACTTGAGGCCAGGAGTTCGAGGCCAGGAGTTCAAGACCAGCCTGGCCAATATGGTGAAACCCCGTCTCTACTAAAAATACAAAAATTAGCTGGGCATGGTGGCACACGCCTATAATCCCAACTACTCAGGAGGCTGAGGCATGAGAATGGCTTGAACCTGGGAGGTGGAGGCTGCAGTGAGCCAAGATCACACCACTGCACTCCAGCCTGGGTAACAGAGTGAGACTTTGTCTCAAGAAAACAAAAAGTCTATTCTAGTTCATTGATCTAGCTACCTAGTCCTATGCCATTTTATTGTTATAATGACTAATTTAAAATGTTTTGATATTTTTGTAGAACATGTCCATTTCTTATTTTTTGTTAATATTTTCTAGAGGCTAAAAAGTCCAGGCCATTCTTGATATTTTTTTCTGGGTGTGTGATTAGGTGGTTATTTTCAAGTTTTGTTGGAAAAAAATTCATTAGTTTAAAATTAATTTGTAGAGAACTAACTTTTCCAGACCATGGTCTATCTCTCCACGTATCATCACCATCTTTCATATCCTTCGGTAAAGTAACATAGTTGCATTCTTACATGCAATTATTATTATTGCTCTTGTGAATAGGTAGAGATCGCTTCTAAGTAATGGATAAAGTTTGGATTTGGGAAACAAAAAGAGTACAGACAAAGACAGTAAAGAAAACAGGCATGTAGTGTCTGGGAGAAACTAAGGGTTAATCATTATGTAGGCAAGCTATATGGGCGGGTCCTTATTATCTCCAGAATAAATTTTGCTTGCCTTACCTTTTTGATAGAGCTATTATGAGGGTACTTGAAACGTGTGAAACATATGAAAATTAGTCTTCTAGTCTGATGCAAAATAAGCTGAATTGCTGAGAACTGTTTAAGTGTTAGATGAACACATTCTGACACCTTGTGGTCATTTAAGGGTATGTGTGATATTGTAATTCCATTGGTTGACCTGAGAGCGTATGTGTTGTACACAGAATCATATTCAGAGTTAAAAGAGGATTTAGGGATGATTTAATCCAACTTTCTTGTTTTACACATGAGGAAAGTGAGGCCCCGAGAGTACGTGAACCCTGCCCAAGCTCACATAGCTGCTTACTAACAGAGGTGGAATTAATTATTCTGGCCTGTTATTTTTTGTCTCTATCATGTTCAATTTCTATAATTTTATAATTACAGAAAAAAATAATTTTAAAAGTGTTATAATTGTAGATCCCGGAGAACCATCTCTACATGGTTGTTATCTCAGAAAAATGTAAATCATTTATGTGGTGGGGGGCAGTGGTCGTGGTGTTTTCTTCAGATGGGAAGGAGTAGGGTTGGTTTCTGAGTGTCCTTAAAACTGGCAAAATAATGAACCCTGAAGGATTTGGTCATCCTGACTCAGTGCAGTAGAGCTACACAACTCTTTGGGCATCAGGAACCTAGAATGTTTTCCAAGCCATTCACAGGGTTTTAATAGCCCAAGGAGGCCTGTATCTTCCAAGAAAGGGTGTACGCGCTTCAGTATGCTTCCTGCTCTCAGTCCTTAGAAGTGTAGCCCCAGCCTTAATGTAGTGATGGATTCAGAGCACAGCAGCTGGGTCTATTGGTTATTCTCACTCTCTGCTGATGAGGATCTGAAAGGTGCATTCTCATTACTGCAGTAGTCCTTCTATTGCTTTGCAAAAATCAACCTCTCCACTACAGGTTCAGGGAGCAGCTGCTCCATGGTTCCCATGCACTTTTTTTCTGAGTAGAAATCAGAAGAGAGAGATTAGTGGGATGACCTTCAACCCTACTCACTGCAGTTGGTCTTGGGGCCAGAATGGGTCCTCAGCCTCTCCCTCTTCCACTATTCATTCTAAATTCACCGCTTCCTTAGCTATCTCCTCAGCAGGTCTTGCTGACTTACCTGGCAGTGTGACCTAAACCTTCATTCTGGAGTGGTCTGAGACCTTCTCAGTCTGGAATTGCTGTACTTCCCTATTCAGTTAGAATGGGGCAAGAGAATACCAGGAGGAACCCAGCTGGAGGAGGCAGCATCACACTGAGGTCTTCAGTACATACACCGCATTTCTCAGGATGACACCCCATCCTTTCAGAGCATTGCCTCCAAATGGGTGCTTCAGCTGTGTCTCTAAAAGACTGTCTGAGTCTAGCTTCTTTCTAATGGTGTGGTGTATGATATATCTAGTAGGTGCCATGGTCACGGTTCCACCCCCACATCCTTCTTACTGTGAATTGAGTGGTCTGGTTGCATGCTCTACTGTGTGGAATTCCATGCCTGTGCATTCTGTAAGGCCCAGAATGGTGGTGCTGGCTGAGGCTTTGCTGGGCGAAAAGAAAATCTATTGCCAGGATATGTATCTATCCCTGTCAGTATGAATCGCTGCCCTATCCCGGATAGGAGGGCCCAATTAAAGTCATTTCCAAGGAATAGTATCATATCGGGAGCATAGAGTTGGTCTCTTTTGCTGACAGTTTGGACATTGAGAGGCAATACTAGTTTGGCCGTGGCGAGTGGGAGTTCTTGCTGCTGGGCCCATATGCAGCCTCTGTCTTTGCCAATGTGATTGTTCCATTCATGTGCCCATCTTGACAGTTCTAAACTGGCCAGTGAGAAAAGATAGCTATTACTAACTGGCCAACTTATTTTCCTCCTTGGCAACTGTGGCTTCACAGTAAATTTTTAAATTAGGAAGTATAAGTCCTCTAATTTTGTTCTTTTTCAAGATTGTTTTGCCTATTAGAGTTCTATTGCATTTTTATGTAAATTTTAGGGTCAGTGTCTCAGTTTCTGCAAAAAAAAAAAAATTAAAATAAAGGCCTGCTGAGATTTTGATAGAGATTGCATTGAGTCAATTTGGGGACAATTTCCATTTAATAATATTGAGTCTTTCGATCCACAAACATAGACAATTTCTCCATTTGTTTAAATCTTCTGTAATTTCTCTCAGCATTGTTTTGTACTTTTTCAGTGCACATGCCTTGCGCTTGTACAAGTGTATATATTGAGTGTTTTTTCAAAATAATGAAAGGATATTGGATATTGTCAAATGTTTTTCCTATGTCTATTGATATGAGCATTTTTTTCTTTATTCAACTAATATGGTGTATAACAATGACTGATTTTTGTATTTTTGAACCAACTTTGCATTTCTGTGATAAATTCTATTGGCTATGTCCTTTTTGTGTGCTGCTACTCACCAGAGTATTTTGTTGAGAATTTTGTGTCTATATTCATAAATTATATTGGTCTGCAGTACTATTTTCTCATAATGCTTTTGGTTTTGGTATCAGAGTAATACTAGCCTCATAGAATGTGTTAGGAAATATTCCCTCTTCCTCCATTTTTTGGAAGAGTTTGTGCATAATTAATGCTAATTCCTCTTCAGATGTTTGGCACAATTCCCAAGTGGAGTCAGTCGGACCTGGACTTCTCTTTGTGGGAGGCTTTAAAATTACTAATTCAATCTCATTACTGGCTATAGGTCAATTCAGATTTTCTATTTTTATTTTAGTCGATTCCAGTAGTTTGAATTTTTCTAGGAATTTTTCCCTTTTTAATTTTTGAGACAGGGTCTCACTCCATCACCCAGGCCAGAGTGCAGTGGCACAATCTTGGCTCACTGCAACCTCAGCCTCCCAGGCTCGAGCAATCCTCCAACCTTAGCCTCCCAAGTAGCTGGGGCTACAGACATACACCACCATGCCTGGATAATTTTTGTATTTTTCGTAGAGACAGGTTTTTGCCATGTTGCCGAGGCTGGTGTCCTACCGCTGGGCTCAAGTGATCCTCCTGCCTCAGCCACCCAAAATGCTGGGATTACAGGCACGAGCCACTGCCCCCAGCAATTTTTCCTTTTTGTTTTCTAATTTGTTTGGACACAGTTGTTCATAGTATTCCCTCATAATCCTTTTCTTTTTTCTTTTTTTTTTTTTTTTTTTTTTTTTTGAGATGGAGTTTTGCTCTGCTGCCCAGGCTGGAGTGCAGTGGTGTGATCTCCGCTCACTGCAATCTCCGCCTCCCGAATTCAGGTAATTATCCTGCCTCACCCTCCCGAGTAGCAGGGATTACAGGCTCCCACTACCACACCCGGCTAATTTTTGTATTTCTAGTAGAGACGAGGTTTCACTGTGTTGGCCAGGCTGGTCTCGAACTCCCAACTTCAGCTGATTCACCCGCCTTGGCCTCTCAAAGTGCTAGGATTACAGGCATGAGCCACTGTGCCCAGACAATCCTTTTAATTTTTTTAAAAATTATTTATTTCTTGAGACAGAGTCTCACTCTGTCACCCAGGCTGGAGTGCAGTGGTAAGATCTGTGCTCATTGCAACCTCTGCCTCCTTGGCTCAAGGGATCCTCCTACCTCAGCTGCCCAAGTAGCTAGGCCCACAAGCGTGTGTCATCACGCCCAACTAATTTTTGTATTTTATTGCAGAGACAGGGTTTCGCCATGTTTCCCAGGCTGGTCTCGAACTCCTGGGCTCAAGTAATCCTCCGGCGTTGGCCTCCCAAAGTGCTGGGATTAGAGGTGAGAGCCACTGAGCCCGACCTACCCTTTTAATTTTTGGAAGCTAAGTGATGTCTCCTCTTTCATTCCTGACTGGTAATCTGTGTGTTCTTTTTGACTAGGTTGGTTCTGCTAAAGGTTGTCATTTATTATTCAATCATTTCAAAGAACCAATTTTGATTTCATTCGTTGTATTTATTTTTCTCTTTCTAGTTCACTGATCTCCACTTTTATCTTTATTATTTTCTTCGTACTGCATTCTTTGTGTTTAGTTTGCTCTTTTTCTAGTTTCTTAAGATGAAGTTAGGTTGATAGCTTGAGATATATTTCCTTTTCTAATACAGATGCTCTAAGCTATAGATTACCCTCTAAGCACTACTTTACTACATCCCATACATTTGCTATGTTGTGTTTTTGTTCTTGTCCAATTCAAAATATACCCAATGTTCCCTTGTGATTTGTTATTTGACATTTGACCCATGAGTTATTTGTAAGTGCATTATTCATTTTCCACATATTTGGCAATTTCCCAAATTTCCTTCTGTTGTTGATTTCTTATTTAATTCCATTTTGATTCAAGAACATACTTTGTATAATTTCAGTCCTTTTAAATTTATTGAGATTTCCTGCATGATCTGTCCTGGAGGATGTACCATGTGCACTTGAAATGTGTATTCTGCTGTTGGTGCCTAGGGGGTTCTATAGATGCCAGGTTTAGCTTGTCGGTAGTTTTGTTCTAGTCTTCTATATCCTGGCTGATTTTCTGTGCAGCAATTATTGAGAAGAGGATATTAAAGTCTCTGACTATTACTGTTGAATTGTCTGTTTTTCCCTTCAATTCTATCAGCTTTTTTTTCATGTATTTTGGAATTGTGTTATTAGGTGTGTATTTTTCATTGTTACAGCTTCCCGATGAATTGACATTTTATTATCATAAAACATTCCTTTGTCTCTAGTAATTTTTGTATTAAATTTACTACAATCAAAAGTGTGTTTCTCGGCCTGGTGCAGTGGCTCACGCCTGTAATCCCAGCACTTTAGGAGGTGGAGGTAGGTGGATCACCTGAGGTCAGGAGTTAGAGACCAGCCCGGCCAACATGGTGAAACCTCATTTCTACTAAAAATACAAAAATTAGCCAGGTGTGGTGGCAGGCGCCTGTAATCTCAGCTACTCGGGAGGCTGAGGCAGGAGAATCGCTTGAACCTGGGAGGCGGAGGTTGCGGTGAGCTGAGATTGCGCCATTTACACTCCAGCCTGGGCAACAGTGACTCTGTCTTTTAAAAAAAAAAAAAAAAAGGTGTTTCTTATGAACAGCCCAGAGTTGGATTGTGTTTTCTTAAATTCAATCTGAGAGTTTGCCTTTTGATTTATGTTTAGTCCTTTAACATTTAATGTAATTATTTATATGATTGAACTTGCGTCTGCCATTTTGTTACTTGTTTTCTATGTCAAATGTTTGTCTTCTTTCTCTGTTCCTCCTTTACTACTTTGTTTTGTGATAGATATTTTCTAGTATAACATTTCAATTCATTTGTTGATTAAAAATATATATATATAATTATTTTCTTAATCGTTTCTCTGGGCATTAGAGTATGCATCTTAACTTATCACAACCTAATTCAATTAATACTAACTTAGTTCCAGTAAAATATAGAAATTTTCTTTAATATTGTTCTACTCCCTCACTACACATTTTTGGTATTATTTTCATATATCTTACATCTTTATATGTTATAAGCCCAGACATATAACTTGATGATTATTATTGTATGCAATTGTATCACAAATAAGGTAAGAGAAAGAAAGTGAAAAGTGTATTTATACAGTCTTTATAATTACCTACATCATTACCTTTACTGAAAAATTGTTTTTTCATGTGAATTCGACTCACCATCTGGCATTACTTCCTTTCAGCTTGAGAAACTTACTTAGTGTTTCTCATTGGTCAGATGTGCTAGTGACGAATTCTCTCAGTCTTTGTGCTTTTAGGAATATCTTTATTTCTCCATATTTGAAAGATAGTTTTGCTGGATATACGCTTATTGTTTGGCAGAGATTTTTTTTCTTTCTTTCTTTCTGGTATTTGAGTATATCTCCTATTGCCTTCTGTCTGCCATTGCTTTTGATGCAAATTCAACTGGTAATCAGATTGCAGTTCTCTTCCATGATTCGGTTTTTTTAAAAAATGCTTTTAACATTTTCGTTATGAAGTATCTAGGTGTGGATCTCTGTGTTTATCCCATTTAGAGATCGTTCAGATTTTTGCATATACAGATTAATGTTTTTCAGCAAATATGGGATTTTCAGCCATTATTTCTTTATATATTTTTCCTCTAATTTCTCTTCTCCTGAGACTCACTTTCTACCTACTTTGGTGGCTTGATAATGACTCTTAGGTCTCTAAGGCTGTGTTCTTTTTTCTTCATTCTTATTTCTGTTCTTCAGACTGGATAATCTCTACTGATCCACTTTTAGATTTGCAGATTCTTTCTTCTGCCATCTCAAATCTGCCATTGAACACGTCTAGTGTTCTAGTAAATTATTTACTTCAGTTATTGTACTTTGCAACTTGATTCTTTTGAAAATTTATATCTCTCTATGGATATTTTTAATTGGATGAGTTATTATAATCATATTTTCATTAATTTTTAAGAAGTGTTTCCTTTAATTTTTTATAAAAATATTTATAACCATGGCTTTGAAGTTTTGTTCAACTTCATGGCCCATTTGACACATTTTCTATAGACTGCTTTTCTTCCTGTTTATGGGGGCACTCTTCTCTGTTTCCTTTCTATGTTCTGCAAGATTTTGATGAAAACTAGACAATTTAGATATAATATTGTGGGAAATACAGATTCTCATCCTACTCTCCTTGGAGTATGTTGTTGTTGCTTTTTCTTATCTTTTCAGTTTGTTTAGTAACTTGCCTGAACTAATTTTTAAAGAGATTATCTTCTCTGTAGTGTCTTTATTGATTGTTTAAATTCTTGTTTTACAGTGTTTTTAAGTTTGGCTCCCTAAGAACTGTGACTGGATCAATAAGCATAGTGGACAGCCAGTTATTATTCAGAGGTTTGCTTAAACAACTTGAGCCAGTAAGGCTTCCACCCTTGCAAATTGATACATGGGGATTGCTTTCAAAATTGACAGTTTATAAGTCGGCCCCAAGTTTTACTTTCTGCTGGGTCTTCTCCTGTCTTCTCTGCATATGTGCAAGATCTTAGATTCAATCAGGCCTACTAGTAGATCTCTGAGATCTTCTCCTGTCTCTTCTAAGTAGGAGCAGCCTTACACATTTGCAGAGCCTTCCAAATCACCAGAGATATCTGGTAGCTTGTCAAGGCCCACTGTGGCTCTTATTTTCCTGTTAAATTTCGGGCTGTTTTGTTGATGACCTCAAGCAGTATTGCAGCCTCAAGCAGCTGCGACATTGGCCTTCTCAGACACTGAACGCCATTATTTTTGACAATGCCCTTGGGTTTGGAGCTTTTGCTCTACTCCAAATCAAGTCAGTACCCTCTGGCAGTAGAGCTCCTGGTTTCACAGCTTGCCTTGCTCTGGTAGAATTACTGTGATGGGAGCTGGGTGGTTGAGAGGTCAACACCAGAGACCCCCACTGTTCTTACCAAAGTTCAGTACTTTTTCTTATGTAAATGCTTTTCAATCTGTGGGATGCCTCTGGCCAACAGACAGAGTCCTGAAATAGCTGTTTTTGAAAACTTTTTGAGTGTCATCATTGCCTTTGAGGAAGGGATTTGCTGAGCTCCTCACTCTATCATTCTCACATTCCTGCTCCCTCCCACTGTTCCTTTATTTCTACCTCTGCCATCTGCTAGGACAACTCAAGTATTTCCTCATCGGCAAGTATTGGCCATGGCTTTTTCCAGGCTTCTAAGATACTCCCAGTAACATATATGTCTGCATTCATGAGGTGCTTGTTGGTGTTAAATGTCATGGTAAGAAAGTGCTCCCTGGTCAATGAACTCTTGATTATATAATTTTACACTCTAGCTCCCCAGAACAGTCTCAATATCCAATCCCAGGCATACTCATATAGATTCCCTGGATCCTGAAGATACACACAGGCTAATCTTTGCAATTTAGTGTCTAGCCAGGTTGTTTGCTTATCAGGTCCAGCACATCCTCATCTGGGTGATACTTGGATTTAACCTTTGTTATTGGTCTGGCAGTTAGGAGAGAAGGTAAAGGCAGTTCTTTAGTGGGACGTCTGTTTTCTTGCAAGGGAGAGCCTCTGTAGCATCTTCTAAGCACAACCAAAGCACTGGCACTTATTAAGGAAGGCGGGGCTAGCTCTGCAATCCCAGACTGTTCAAGGTATGTGTGTAGTTGGAGGTGGTGGTGGTGATGGAGAGGACTGCAGAGTCAACATCTTCTGGGATTTTATTTAGATCTTCTCATTGCATAGTTCAGTGGACGAGGCTTCCTTTCCCAGGGTACTAGCATTCACATAGCTGATTTTGCCTTGGCTGATCACTCAAATATCTCTGACTCAGCAATTCAAACAATTAGGCCTTTAGTTTTGTTTGCTCTTCACTGCAAGAGATAAGAGCCTCTTTGTAAGCTACCACCAAGGCCTTGTTGTTATCACACTTAGCCATTAACTGCTTGTTAGAGGCCCACAATCTCCCATTATCTCTCTTTAGAGCATATGTATAGCTTATCAGTAACCAGCCAACTCTTCTGTTTTTTAAGGCATTATTATGCCCATATCTTGCAAATGCCTAAATCATCACACCTGCAACAGCATTTCCCTCCACTAGGACATTTTCCAGGTCAGCACTGGGGAAACCTGTAGCAATTGAGCCACCACCTTGTGCCCGTGTTCCATCTACTATGCAGGATGGTGTCCTCTTCCCTCATGGGCAGTGAGCGAGCCAGTCTAACATCCCCATTTTACTGCCTTTTTTCCACCCTCGTGCCACTCTTGGTACCGTTTGTGCTATTTCAGGTACCCAAGAAGCAGATGCCAAAATAGGATTAGACATGCAAGAGGGTTATTAGGGAAAGTACCTATAAAGGAAAATGTGAAGGTTGCCAGAGAAGTGGGCAGAGCTGAAAGATCATGATGCAGGTTGACCCTTGTGAAGGAGCAAGAGAAGAAGGTTGAGTGGAAGAATCTGAGACTCAGTGCAAAGGATCCTTGAACAGAAGCCAGGTGTCAGAGGAGTCCTGCCTCTCCCAGGAATGACTTGCATTAGTACCCCTGTCACAGTAGGTAGCTAGTCAGACACGAGCAGGGCAGGAGTGGGCTCCCCTATACCAGGAATGTCAGGTGAACATCAGGTGATGGTCAGGCAGTTGTTAAGCTGACTCGCTGAAGTAATTATTGGTCGCAGCTGGCACCAGGGAAAGGCAGTCTCCCAATAGATAGAAAACGCCTGAAGCTGGTGATCAGCAGCTTCCCAGTGAGATCTCAGGAGTTGGGCAATTGGGCTCAAGCATGTGCACTAAGAGGCAAAATGGCAAAGTTTATCTGGCATAAGACGTTCTTCTAAGAACATTCAACTGGTAAGGGAAGAATGCCTCAAGTGGGCATAGGTCCACCTCCAGTAAACACACTGCTCATGCAGCCCCTCCCAAGTGCTGGCAGGCCACTGTGCATGCGGACAGCCCATTCCAAGGGAAGAATCAGGGGAGAAGATATGCAAGACCCTGGAAGAATCTCAATGAATAAAACGCCAAGTCAAAGGTCAAGCCGTGCACTTGATCTCTCAAGTCACCTGCTTGGCCCTCTTTCAAGTGTACTTCCTTTCATTGCTACTCCAAAGCTTTTTATTAAACTTTCACTCCTGCTCTAAAACTTGCCTCTGCCTTATGCCCCTTGGTCGAATTATTTCTTCTGAGGAGGCAAGAATTGAGGTTGCTGCAGATCCATATGGATTCACTGCTGGTAACATCCCTGCCTCATTCAGTTACTGTCTAGGAGCAGCTAATGAAAAGTGTGGCTTCAGTGCAAATACAGTGATAGATTTCAGAGCCCAGCAGCTGTGTGAGTGAAATACATTCCCCGCAGTTTGAATTCTGAGAGGCACAGAAAAAAAAGAGGAGATTTCAAGGCTACCACAAGTATTCTTTATTTGCTTTTCTTTAATAGCTTTTCCAACTTCTCATTTTCACTTGATCTCTTCTTTTCCATACTGATCTTCCTTTTTTATTTTATTACCAGCATTTTGTGTTTTTTTTTTTTTTTTGAGATGGAGTCTGGCTCTGTCGCCCAGGCTGGAGTGCAGTGGCGCTATCTTGGCTCACTGCAAGCTCCGCCTCCCGGGTTCACGCCATTCTCCTGCCTCAGCCTCTCCAAGTAGCTGGGACTACAGGCGCCCGCCACCACGCCCGGCTAATTTTTTGTATTTTGAGTAGAGATGGGGTTTCACCGTGGTCTCGATCTCCTGACCTCGTGATCTGCCCGCCTCGGCCTCCCAAAGTGCTGGGATTACAAGCGTGAGCCACCGCGCCCGGCCTTACCAGCATTTATACAAAATACGATTGAGCTAATAATTGTTGAGGAGTCAAAACAAGTACAAAAACGGCGAGATAAAAGTAGGGAAATATAAATATATTAACAGTGGGATTTTGAGGGAATAATATGTGCCAATTGTCTAAAAAGGATGTTGAAAATAGAATTTTACGCTCAACATCCCTAGTCACTAGAGAAATGTGAAACAAAGTGAGAATGAGATACCATCTCACACCAGTCAGAGTGGCTATGACTGAAAAGTCAAAAACTAACAGATGCTGGTGAGGGTGTGGAAAAAAGGGAGCTTATACATTGCTGATGGGAATGTAAATTAATTCAGCCATTGTGGACAGCAGTTTGGCGATTTCTCAAGGAACGTAAAGCACAACTACCATTCGACCCAGCAATCCTATATAACCAAAGAAATATAAAATCCTATATACCCAAAGGAATACAAATTGTTCTACCATAAGGACACATGCATGTGTATGTTCATTGCAGCAATATTCACCATAGCAAAGACATGGAATCAACCCAAATGCACATCAACAGTAGACTGGATAAAGAAAATGTGGTGCATATACACCATGGAATACTACGCAGTCGTAAAAGAGAACAAAATCATGTTCTTTTCAGCAACATGGATGAAGCTGGAGGCCATTATCCTAAGCAAACTAATGCAAGAACAGAAAATCAAATACCGCATGTCGTCACTTATAAGTGGGAGCTAAAAGTTGAGTGCACATGGACACGAAGAAGGGAACAGTAGGCACCTACCAGGGCCTACTTGAGGGTGGAGGGTGAGAAGAGAGTGAAGCTCTAAGTATAATAAGTATAATAAGTATGGTACCTATCAGGTATTATACATATTACCTGGGTGATGAATCTGTAGACCAAAACCCTGTGACATGCAATTTACCTTTATAACAATTCTGTACGTGTACCTCTGAAACGCAAAGGAAAGTTAGAAAAATAAAAATTGAATTTTAAAGTTGGGGCTGAGCATGGTGGCTCATGCCTATAATCCCTGCATTTTAGGAGGCTGAGGCAAGAGAATTGCTTGAGGCCAAGAGTTCGAGACCAGCCTGGGCAACAATACCTCATCTGTACAAAAAATAAAAATTAAAAATAAATAAATTCAGTTTTCCACTTTCCTAAAAATTTATTAAGTGTATAAATAAGTTCTTAACTTATGCTAGAAACAATATTAAATTTTTTATTTCCTATGGAGTATGACAAGGGCCATCTACTTCAGTAAATGTCTATTATCTCTTTGTCTCTTGGGTCTTTTATCCATGCCTTTGAATGATTTTCTGTGTATGTATTCGATTGTCAAAGATATAACCTATGCATGCCTTAATGAATGTGTCTTAAAAGTGCACTTTGCTATTGAAATGTTTTTGCTTTAGATTTTCTGAAACAAGTATCCTGAAATTTTAGAACTTTCAAAAGCAGGTTTATATAATCGTACATGTTGTACTCTTCTTACTATTACATGCAGAATATTTTTTAATCACAGGCATGTATCCAATATAGGGATATTTCACTGGGGATGAATGTTTTCCCTAATATTCTCTAATGTTTGTTCAAGGATACACTTAAGTGGGCTTGGATCATGTTTTTTATATCAGATTGAGGCAGTTGGCATGGGTGGAAGAGGTACCATCTGTGTTCTAACAGCAGGAAGAGCACCACATCAATGTGTATGTCTGTCGGAAATGCTTTGCCTAAGAAAACAGTTTGTTCAGTGAACTCTGCTTTAGATGCTTGGAATTTCCCTGCAAAATGAAGCAAGCAACCAAATAAGCTGTCTCTGAGCATAACTTGATGAAAACTGCTTCATTTCTGTAGCTGTGGCCTTGACGTTAATCTTTATTACCTCTGCCTCTAACTGCATGAAGTCCCATTTAGCTTTCATGTAACCAGGGATCTGACAAATTGAACTGGTAGATTTCCTACCTGAGAAAAAGAACATTTCTAGTAGCTTTTTAATTTCTGTGGACACAATTTTGTCCTCCTAGCTAACTTCTCCCACTACTAATAATAGTATTTTAACATTTCAATACAGCTGATTGAAATCTTTTCTCAAACTGTTCCAGACAACTAGACATATTAACATATATGAATATAGGAATAAACTGTAACCGAGAACTATCATGTCTTAATCGTGTGACTATTTTATTGGAAACCTATAAAACCATTTGTATGAGTCTCTTATGAGTTGGGGTTAGAGGGAAAGAAAGGCAGAAAGGCAGAAATGGGCCTTTAAACCATTATAGTCAGGTCTCAGATTTCTTTTTTCTGTTCTTTTTTTTTTTTTTTTTTTTTGAGACAAAGTTTCACTCTGTCACCCAGGCTGGAGTGCAGTGGCCCAATCTCAGCTCACCATAACCTCTGCCTCCTTGCTTCAAGCGATTCTCCTGCCTCAGCCTCCCAAGTAGCTGGGATTACAGGTGCCTGCTGCCACACCCGGCAAATTTTTGTATTTTTAGTAGAGATGGGGTTT
This sequence comes from Nomascus leucogenys, assembly GCF_006542625.1. Classification (NCBI taxonomy): domain Eukaryota; kingdom Metazoa; phylum Chordata; class Mammalia; order Primates; family Hylobatidae; genus Nomascus; species Nomascus leucogenys. The sequence goes on from NC_044406.1 coordinate 126,205,273, forward strand.
CACCATGTTTGTCCAGGCTGGTCTCAAACTCCCAACCTCAGGTGATCCGCCATCAAATTTCTGTGTTGATAAGTAAGAAAGGCATGTCTCTGATAATACCAAACAGTGGATCATCCAACAGCTGTTTCTCTTTTATGTGAAAATGTATAATAGAAAATTTTACTTTTTCCTAACCTACTGACTTTCTTAATTCTCTTTGGCTTATGTAATGAAAAGTAATTTTTTGACTTAGCTTATTTGTGTTCAAAGAGCCAGCGATGAGAAGAGAGAGGGCACTTCAGAAGCATATTGGTTGCTTGGGAAGAATTTGGCCTGTACTAAACATTATTAAAGATGCTCAAGAAATTGGGTAAGCCAAATATGAAAACTATGAGAGATTACCTTAACTCAACTCTTTAATTGCACAGTGAATCTTCAAGGGGATATTCTATTTAATTTTTAGATAATTACTTTGGAAACTTTATGCTTGTGTTGATATTTATATGTACTAATGAGATACACAAATAATTGAAGCTTTGACTAAATTGGATCAACGTAGATTTAGTTAACCCAGATATCTAAATAACCAAACTAGGTAATCCAGAGACAAACATTCTAGTTATCTTTTCTCAGCAGCAAGATTCCTTAATCTTTTCCATCTTTTTTTGCCTACATTTGCGTATGACAAAGTGATCCTAAAATGGCTACCTGAAAATATGCTTACATGGCAATATACTCTCTCTCTCTTTTCTTTTTTTTTTTTTTCCTTTTTGAGACGGAGTCTCTGTCACCCAAGCTGGAATGCAATGGCGCGATCTCAGCTCACTGCAACCTCCACCTCCCGGGTTCCAGTGATTCTCCTGCCTCAGCTTCCCAAGTAGCTGGGATTACAGACATGCACCACCACACCTGGCTACTTTTTTTGTACTTTTAGTAGAGACAGGGTTTCACCATGTTGGCCAGGCTGGTCTCAAACTCCTGACCTCAGGTAATCTGTCCACCTTGGCCTCCCAAAATGCTGGAATTACAGGTGTGAGCCACCACGCCCAGCCTATACTCCTTTTTTTAACTTAATTTTAGTAGAACAAATAAGTTTGTACTTCTTCAGACATTTGTGCAGCCAACAGACACATGAAAAAATGCTCATTATCACTGGCCATCAGAAAAATGCAAATCAAAACCACAGTGAGATACCATCTCACACCAGTTAGAATGGCGATCATTAAAAAGTCAGGAAACAACAGGTGCTGGAGAGGATATGGAGAAATAGGAACACTTTTACATTGTTGGTGGGACTGTAAACTACTTCAACCATTGTGGAAGACAGTGTGGCGATTCCTCAAGGATCTAGAACTAGAAATACCATTTGACCCAGCCATCCCATTACTGGGTATATACCCAAAGGATTATAAATCATGCTGCTATAAAGACACATGCACACATATGTTTATTGCGGCACTATTCACAATAGCAAAGACTTGGAACCAACCTAAATGTCCATCAATGATATACTGCATTAAGAAAATGTGGTACATATACACCAGGGAATACTATGCAGCCATAAAAAAGGATGAGTTCATGTCCTTTGTAGGGACATGGATAAAGCTGGAAACCGTCATTCTGAGCTAACTACCGCAAGGACAGAAAACCAAACACTGCATGTTCTCATTCATAGGTGGGAATTGAACAGTGAGAACACTTGGACACAGGGTGGGGAACATCACACACCAGGGCCTGTCGGGGGTGGGGGGAGGAGGGAGGGATAGCATTATGAGAAATACCTAATGTAAATGATGAGTTAATGGGTGCAGCACACCAGCATGGAACATGTATACATATGTAACAAACCTGCACGTTGTGCACGTGTACCCTAGAAATTAAAGTATAATAATAAAAAAATAAGTTTGTACTTCTTCAAACTCGTCGTGATGTTATATACATGAATAAGGAGTATAAGAAACTTATGTGGGTCTTGTTCACAGTCTACCTTTTCTGCTAACAATATGATGATACTTTGTGGCTTACTTTGTCTAATATAATTTCAAGGTGATAATACCCTTTGAAAGAAATTGAGCTTCACCACCAGCTTGATATGTGCAAACAGCGTGATCTATATGCAACAACAACAACGACAAAAACCTGATATCGTCACAGGCTGAGCTGATAAGGATAGGAGTCTAGGGCAAAAGAGAGGTAGTTGTCCTTCTCTGCTCTGTACTGCTAAGACTTCAACTGGAGTGTGTTTCTTTTATGGCACTGTATTTCAGGTGGGATGTTGGGGTGATGGCCAGCAACTTAAACAGTGGCTTTCAAAACTTTTGACCAAACACATTTGGCATCACAACCAAGTATTTGTATTGGTGTGTGTGTAATTGAAAAGTTTTACAAAGCATATATTACATGTGATACACCAAAATATTTTCTATTCTCAGTTATATTAAGTTCTGATTTATTTTTGAAAAATTGATATCATGGTGTAACTCAGGAGTAAATCCCCACATTTTGGAAAACACTGATCTGAAACACTTATTTTACTATAATAATTTAGTGGTTGTTATCATCATTATCAGCATTATTTGACAATAAATAAGACCTTAGTTGAGGTGTAGTTGCTTACTTAATGGATAATGTATGCTGTTTAGTATATACAGTCATTCGACGGGGATACGCTTGTGAGAAATGCATTAAGTGATTTCGTTGTTATGTTAACATCATAATGTACTTATACAAACTTAGGTGGTATAGCCTACTACACACCTAGGCTATATGGTGTAGCCTATTGTTCCTAGGCTACACACCTGTATACTGTGTGACTGTACTGAATACTGGAGGCAGTTGTAACATGATGATACATATTTGTGTATCTAAACATAAAAAAGGTACTGTAGGCTGGGTGCTGTGGCTCATGCCTGTAATCCCAGTAATTTGGGAGGCTGAGGTGGGCGGATCACTTGAGGCCAGGAGTTGGAGACCAGACTGGCCAACCTAGTCAAAGCCCATCTCTACTAAAAATATAAAAATTAGCCAGGCGTGGTGGCAGGTGCCTGTAATCCCAGCTACTCGGGAGGCTGAGGCAGGAGAATCACTTGAATCCAGGAGGCAGAGTTTGCAGTGAACTGAGATGGTGCCACTGCACTCCAGCCTGGACAACAAAGTGAGACTCTGTCTCAAAAAAAAAAAGAAAGAAAGAAAAAGAAAAAGGTACTGTAAAAATATGTTATTGTAATCTTATGGAACCGCTGTTCTATAGGTAGTCTGCCATTGACTGAATTGTCATTATATGATACATGACTGTACTTACATGTTGTCAAAAAATAATCATTCCATGTTTCAGGGAAATGCGGTGGCTGGCTATATATACAATTAAAATTACTTAAGGAAGGGGTTGTCTATGTGCAATCACTGCTAAAAATGAAGTCTCCATGATGATTTTATTTTGACTTTGTCTATCAGTAACATATTTGTTAGTCCTACTGTTATTAGAAAATCAGATATACTGAAAGAAGATATATCACTTTAAATAAATATAGAACTGAAACTAGATTGCACAGCCTTGTCTAAGCCAATACAAATTAAATTCCTACTGAATGCCTGACTCTCTTATTCCATCTGCCCTTGTCTCTAGTCAAAACACTTCTTTCCTGCCTCATAGAATCTGAATTCTAATGACATTTGCAATCTATTTGGTTAAAAGACGAGTGGCCATACTTTTTTGATCAAATATGCATTTATTGCCTCAATTTGTGTGGTATTGTAATGAAAAGGCATTATAGGACAATCATAAATTAAATTTCATCAATCCATATTCCCAATATCCCATTTGATGTATCTTTTAGGTATAGCATATGCTGTATCTTCATCCCTCTCAGTTGTAATTTCTGAGATAATATTTCCATTTTTCATTGTACCTGGAATAAAATGATAAAAAGTTATAGTTGGCATAAGTTAAATAAAAGTGCAAGAGGTGACATAAATATATTATTCATTCCTTAAATCTGTTAATTTGGGTTGACTGTCATTAGCCCCACCCTTCGCCTTCCCTCTCGTTCTATCTCTTCATTGGTAAAGGATGAGCTAGCTTAGCCTACTAGAGGTGAAAAAACCCTGAGGTGCATGACATCAAACAGAAAGAGAGAATGGCATGATAAAAATAACATGGGCTATACAAAGCAAATATACTAAAATGTTTAATTTCAGGATCTAGGTGATGGGTGTGTTCAGTGTACAATTATTTTAATTTTTCTGTATATTTAAAAATTATCATTAAAAATGTTAGAAAAGGCTGGGTCTGATGGCTCACACCTGTAATCCTAGCACTTTGGGAGGCTGAGGCAGTCGGATCACTTGAGGTCAGGAGTTCGAAACCAGCCTGGCTAACATAGTGAAACCTCGTCTCTATTAAAAACACAAAAAATTAGCTGGGTGTGGTGGCAAGCACCTATAATCCCAGCTACTCAGGAGTCTGAGGCAGGAGAATCGCTTGAACCTGGGAGGCGGAGGTTGCAGTGAGCCAAGATTGTGCCACTGCACTCCAGCCTGGGCAACAGAGCGAGACTCCATCTCAAAAAAAAATGTTAGAAAAAATGTGGTTCAGGTAAGATTAGGACTGAGAATTAACTATGAAATGGCAATGTGGAGGTAATTGGAAATATTGGTAAGGAAAGTTTTGGTGAAGTTGTGAGAATACAAGCCTGGTTGGAATGTATTCAAGAGAAAAGAAGAGGAAAGGAACTGGAAACCATGAGTTTTAGCAGCTGTTTTGAGGGGCTTTACTGTAAAGGGACAAGAAATTTACTGGGAATGGAGCAATAGCTGGAGAGGGCTGAGGGAGGAAGATGGGAGAAATGATAGCATGCTTTTATGCTAAAGCAGTGAACTAGTAGAGAGGTAAAAACATAATGATTCATGAAAGGAAAAGAATAATAGGAGGGATATCCTTGAGACGGTGTTGGTGGACAAAATGTTGTGCATAGGTGGAGGGGTTGGCCTAAACATGTACAGTTCATCTATAACGATAGGAGGGAAGGCAGAGAATATGTACAGATGCAAGTCAAATGGAGTGATGGGAGTTTATGGAAGTTCCCTTTTGATTACTGTTGCGGGAAGTCAGGGACCCTGAATGGAGGGACCAGCTGGAGCCGCAGTGGAGGAACATAAATTGTGAAGATTTCATGGACGTTTATCAGTTCCCAAATAATACTTTTATAATTTCTTATGCCTGTCTTTACTTTAATCTCTTAATCCTGTTATCTTCATAAGCTGAGGATATACGTCACCTCAGGACCACTGTGATAATTGTGTTAACTGTTCAAATTGATTGTACAACAGGTGTGTTTGAACAATATGAAATCAGTGCACCTTGAAAAAGAACAGAATAATAGTGATTTTTAGGGAACAAGGGAAGACAACCATAAGGTCTGACTGCCTGCAGGGTCGGGCAAAAAGAGCCATATTTTTCTTCTTGCAGGGAAACTATAAATGGGTGTGCAAGTAGGGAAGATATCGCTAAATTCCTCTGTAGCAAGGAATATTACTATTAATGCCCTGGGAAAGGAATGCATTCCTCGGGGGAGGTCTATAAACAGCCGCTCTGGGAATGTCTGTCTTGTGCAGTTGAGATAAGGACTGAGATACGCCCTGGTTTCCTGCAGTATCCTCAGGCTTACTAGGGTGGAGAAAAACGTTGCCCTGGTAAATCTGTGGTCAGACCAGTTCTCTGCTCTCGAACTCTGTTTTCTTTTGTTTAAGATGTTTATCAAGACAATACGTGCACCGCTGAACATAGACCCTCATCAGTGGTTCTGCTTTTGCTCTTTGCCCTGTGATCTTTGTTAGACCCTTATTAGTAGTTCTGCTTTTTGCCCTTTGAAGCATGTGATCTTTGTACCTACTTCCTGTTCTTACACCCCCTCCCCTTTTGAAACCCTTAATAAAAACTTGCTGGTCTGAGACTCAGGTGGGCATCACGGTCCTACCAATACGTGATGTCACCCCCCGGCGGCCCAGCTGTAAAATTCCTCTCCTTATACTGTCTCTCTTTCTTTCTCAGCTGGCCAACACTTATGGAAAATAGAAAGAACCTATGTTGAAATATTGGGGGTGGGTTCCCCCAATAGATTACTTGCATTTTCTCAGTGAAAGAAGAAACAAGATCATCATCTGAGAGTGAGGCTGTGGGAAACTATGTTAAGGATTTGAGAAGAGAGGAAAATATATGAGATATTCTTCTAGGAAAATGGGAGTGTACATGGACTCAGGAAATTAAATAGTATATATATATATATATATATATATATATATTTTTTTTTTTAAGGAAAAACATCCTAAGAGTTGAATTGCTGGGTAAAAAACTGTATACAGATTCCCTTCTTTTGATAGCTATTGACAAGTTACTGCTACAAAGATTGTTTCTTTCTATTGATAGATGTTGACAAATTACCTCTATAAAAATTATACTTATGGCCAGGCATGGTGGCTCACTCCTGTAATCCCAGCACTTTGGGAGGCCAAGGCAGGTGGATCACTTGAGGTCAGGAGCTCAAGACCAGCCTGGCAAACAATATGAAACCCTGTCTCTACTAAAAATACAAAAACTAGCCAGACATGGTGACAGGTTCTTGTAATTCCAGCTACTTGGGAGTCTGAGGCAGGAGAGTCACTTGAACCTGGAAAGCAGAGGTTGCAGTGAGCCAAGATTGCACCACTGCACTCCAGCCTAGGTGACAGAGTGAGACTTTGTCTCAAAAAATATATAAAAAAAAAAATTATACTTAAACTCCTACAAATAATATACAAACTTACATTTCCCCATTACTGTTACAGCACAATATGTTATCAAACATACTGACCTTTTTCAATATGATAGCTGAGAATCAGTGCTTCAGTGTACCTTTAGTTTGTATATCTCTTATTATGTCTGAGATAAGCATCTTTTCATATGATTAAGAGTCAGAGGTTATAGATGAAAATTGGATTTTCTAGGGAACGACTTCTCAATCTGATGAGGTAAAGTATTCTATTTTCTGTCTCCATGACTAGACCTACACTGGTACCCAGAGCCCAGGATCACAGAAACTTCGGAGTCAAAGGTTCTTAGAAGAGGATTAAGAAGAGTTTTTAGATTTTGTCTAGGATCTCAAGAAACAAGTTAGTGTTAAAATAAGGACCACAATCCACAACTTCTGACATGTGGCCAGGATTCAAGCACTGTGCTCGATGCTTGGGGAGGACAAAGATTTTGAAGCAGGCAAGTGATGAAACATTCATACCTGAACTTTAGAAAGATGAATAAACCCGCGTGTTTTACAGTGAGTGAGAATGGGTTAGGAGCAGTGGCTTGCTCATAGCGGGCATTTAGTAAACATATAAAAGAAAAAGAAAAAGGGTCCAATCTAGGAAGAGAGAAACCTTGCAAGACACAATTATGTCCCACTGGCTCAAAGAACTCTGAATCAAGTAGCCTTATAAGGTTCCAGGAGAGAAAGCCAAGACAGAAGAAAAAAATGCCAGAAGTGCTGCTCACAGTACTGCTGTGTATGATTGCACAATTTGCATTGCACAAAGGTACCTGGTGGGTAAGAGTAGGCAGTAAGGCCTGGAATTAAGTCTGTATTGTGTTTGCTATGCCATGAGCCCACAGAGCTACGTAAGCTCACAGAGGATTTTCATTCCTAATATGTCCCATAAGAAAGAATGCTTTACTGATCTGTTAATCCAGAGAGGTGTCTTTTCCAATCTGTCCAGAGGGAGCACCTCTCTCTAATTTGCATAAATGTGCTCTATGTACGCTAGTGGTGGCCACACTGGTCCCTCTTGGAGTCATGTAGCACAATGCCCGTGGCAATGGTTGTGGTTCCTCACCCATCCTCCAGGTCTTCCACCTTCTGTACTGCTCCAGGAATTGTATAAAATGGCTGGATGCAGAGATCCCAGTTAGAAGGCTGTTGAGGGAAATCAGAGAGTGGACAAAGGACAGAGATAGATTTAGGAAGATAAGGAAATAATTTGGTATTATACAAGGATCCTAAAATGTAGTTTTCAAATAGCAAAAATGCTAAATGCTAATAAACACAATGTAATGTATTCCAATGTTCAGTAGAATAATTTTGCTGCACTTGCAAAATTATGAGGGAATATTCATAATGAATGTTTATCATCAGTAATATGGAACATTAGCAATTGAATCAATTTGATTTCTGGTCTGCTTCTGCTATAGTATACATCTTCCTGGGTTGAGGACCTGGAGGGAAGCTTGTGTTTTCATCAGAAGGTCAGAAAGCTAGTGTCAGGGAGGGATCAGGAGTATCACTAATTAAATGATATATTGTGTAGATTTCACTTTCTTTGTAATAAATTGAATCGTTTTTGTGTACCACATAACTCCAACAAAGATCTCTTTCCTGACTTTTCCAATTATCAAGTGTTGACTCCTGTCTTTTGAGATAAACAAAATACCAACTAGCATTCAAACAAAAAAGCAGCAAGCACGGTAGTGCCTGTCTATAGTCCCAGCTATTCCTTGTAGTTCCAGTTGCTTGGGAGGCTGAGGCAGGACGAGCACTTGAACCCAGGAGTTTGAGTCCAGCCTAAGCAGCAGCAAGAACCTGTCTCTAAAAAAAGAACAAAACAAAACAAACAAACAAAAACCTAAAAATGCACAGCAGAAGACAAATAACTTTGAAGAAACAACAGGTGCTGGAGAGGCTGTGGAGAAATAGGAATGCTTTTATACTGTTGGTGGGAGTATAAATTAGTTCAACTAATGTGGAAGACAGTGTGGCGATTCCTCAAGGATCTAGAATCAGAAATACCACCTGACCCAGCAACCCCATTACTGGGTATTTACCCAAGGGATTGTAAGTCATTCTACTATAAAGATACATGCAAATGTATGTTTACTGCAACACTATTTACAATAGTAAAGACTTGGAACCAACCCAAATGCCCGTCAATGATAGATTGGATAAAGAAAATGTGGCACATATACACCATGGAATACTATGCAGCCATAAAAAAGAATGAGTTCAAGGCTGGGAGTGGTGGCTCACACCTGTAATCCCAGCACTTTGGGAGGATGAGGCAGTTGGATCACGAGGTCAGGAGTTCAAGACCAACCTGGTCAAGATGGTGAAACCCCATCTCTACTAAAAATGCAAAAAAAATAGCCGGGCATGGTGGCAGGTGCCTGTAATGTCAGCTACTCAGAGGCTGAGGCAGATAATTGCTTGAACCCGGGAGGCAGGGCTTGCAGTTAGCCAAGATCGCACAACTATATTCCAGTCTGGGCAACAGAGCAAGACTCAGTCTCGAAAAAAAAAAAAAAAAAAGAATGAGTTCATGTTCTTTGCAGGTACATAGATGAAGCTAGACAGCAAACTAACACAGGAACAGAAAACCAAACACCGCATGTTCTCACTCATAAGTGGAAGTTGAACAATGAGAACTCATGGGCACAGGGAGGGAAACATCACACACTGGGGCCTGTCAGGAGGTGGGAGCAAAGGGAGGGAGATCATTAGGACAAATACCTAATGCATGTGGGGCTTAAAACCTAGATGACGGGTTGATAGGTGCAGCAAACCACCATGGCACATGTATACCTATGTAACAAACCTGCATGTTCTACACATGTATCCCAGAACTTAAAGTAAAATTTAAAAAAAAGAAAGCTGTATACTTGCAAATTGTCTATGTCTGGACTAATATTCCCTGCCAGTTAAAACACATAAAACACATACGTCAAATTATAATTAAAGTCATACAGCCATGTTCATATAATCTGGTTGTAATCAAGGTTTTTTGGGGGTGTTAAGCAAAAACAAGTAAAAGAGAACAAAGCAGGAATCCCTAAAGAGAATGGTCAGTTTATAGACATGAAAGATTACAGTATTTAATATCTAAGCAAATGCTCATCCAATTATTGTATTTTATGTACAGTGCTGTTAACCTATACACAAAGACAGAATCACATAGCATACAAAAGAAGCCCTAATCTATCTTTTGAAATAACTGTAATCTCACTGAATGTGAAGAATGCATTAAATTACCTGAGTAGTTTGAAGAAAATTCATTATCTTGATGTGTTCTGTTTTTACCCTTTTGTCCGGATGGTAGTCCACTGAATTTTATGGGTGCTGCAAAATATTTGTGAGAACTTACTGTATTGAGAATACTTAACAGTGAAATATAATTACTCTCAGGAACAACTTTTGCTTCCCCAATGCTTAATGTTATTCTTTAAGCCTGTTAGTTGTCCTGTTGACTTTCACTCACCTGACTAAGCCAAGTGTACATGAAGTTGGTATTCCACTAAAAATACAAAAATAAGAAAATAAAAGAACATTGGAATTTTATTATTTAAATATTTTTTTTGTCCTATGGACAAAAGGAGAAGTTTAACTCTAGTCCAATTATCTCTCCTTTCTCTCTCCTTCGAATGAAAATGATCTCCTTTCAGGATTATGAAGTGAAACCACCACTATGAAGTCAGCATATGTCATCATAATGATGATGATCATGATCGTCATCATAATGATGATCATTGATCATGATCATGATCATTGATGATGGCTCGGTCATAGAACCAAGCCAGCTAATGGAGTAACTAAGAGAATGAGGAGGTGGGCCTAGATGGTTGCTTAGGGATTGTAGTTGGCCTGTGGAGTTACGGGTGAATGATACTAGGTCCCTGTCCTCAGGGAGGTTGTGGTTCAGTAACAGAAGGCAGTCACCTAATTCAGAGTGGCACACATCACCAGAAGGAAATAAGAGAAGGCAGTAGAATATAAATAGGAGGGATTCTGTGGTCAAAATGCCTGGATTCTAATCCTGCTCCTTCACTTACTAGTTGTTGATTTCAAGAAAGTTACTTGCACACTGAACCTCAGTTTTCTCATCTGTGAAATGGGGATAATAAATAGTACTTCTCTCATAGGGTTACTGTGATGGTTAAATAAGACAATCAGTATCCATATAGCAGTAACTGTCAGTGAACAAATTTCAGTTACTATACGTGATTATATATACCAGATAACAAATATATCAAAAATTATATATCTCTATATAAAAGTGCCAGATATTATTTATGATAACATCTGTATAAATTTATTCAAGAAATCAACAACTGAGTACACCTCAATCCTCTAGGATAATATTCAGAGACTTAGACCTAAGTGGCTATCTCCCAGTTTCCTCTGGGAGACAAATTGAATAATCCCAAAATGGGGGCTTTAGGAAGTAATCAGGCTTGAGATGACATAATTAATGCAATATTTGTGATGTATTAAATAGCTCATTTCAGATAGTAAAATGTTGGCAATCTTCCAGTCTAGCGACTTCCAAACCTGCCTCTACGTCCTAATCCCTGATTTTAAAATTTCTCGTGGTGATTTTGAAGCATAGTTTTTGAAGTCTGGCCCCCTTGTATGACTGATAAGGAAATTCTTGCAGTAATCTTTCAACCTCCGTGTCCAGCTTATCCATTCTGTCTTTAAGAATGTTTCTCTTATTTCTATGAAAGGGTCCTCTTTGGGGTTAATTTTCTGCCATAAGATTAATTACGCATCTTTCATTTCTTTACTCCCTCTAGTTAGGCTACAACCTCCTACAAACGCGATTAGCCCTACTCCAGAATCTGGGACTAGTCTGGGCTCTAGAGAGAGTACTAGAGGGGCCTTTGTACCCATACTCAATACTGCTAGTCTCATTACAATCCTACTTTTGACCATAAACCCTTGCTATTTTAACTGAGCTCTTACATTGGTTCTTGTGTTATTAACAGAAACCCTTGCCTTGGTTCACTACTCTCGGGACTAGGGTTCTGCTTTATTGTTAAAAGTTCCCTTTCTTTCACTAGAGTCTTTGTTTGCTGCTTTTTTTTTTTTGAGACGGAGTTTTGCTCTTGTTGCCCAGGCTGGAGCGCAATGGCGCGATCTCAGCTCACTGCAACCTCCGCCTCCCGAGTTCAAGCGATTCTCCTGCCTCAGCCTCCTGAGTAGCTGGGATTACAGGCCTGCGCCACCACACCCAGCTAATTTTGCATTTTTAATAGAGACGGGGTTTCTCCAAATTGGTCAGGCTGGTCTCGAACTCCCGACCTCAGATGATCTGCCAGCCTCGGCCTCCCAAAGTGCTGGGATTACAGGCGTGAGCCACCACACCCGGCTATTTGCTGCTCTTTAAGTCTCTGTAGTCTGGCTTCCACCCTCTTTTTGCCACTGATACCCTTACTTCTCTTTCTATGATCCTTTCTCCTTATGTTGTATTGGAAGATAATACTGATTAATACCCATGGCTAGTTGAATTGCTATGAGAACATTAAATAAGCATTATAGTCCAAAATTGTTTTGATATTTACCCAGCTCTTTTAGGTTGTTGGTGCTATTTGCTGAACCATGACTGAGCCTACTGCAGTCCAGTTGCTTCTTTGAAGTCTAGTCCATTATGTAGCCTCAATAGGGAAGTCATAGACAACAAGTATGACAGAGTACACTCTATATGTATGCTTCCTGGCAGCATGCAGCATGTAGAAACAAGGAGACAGCAAATTGGCCTAAGATTGAGGTTGGATGTGGAAGGGATGCATTTTGATGAAAGACATCAATTACACTAGCACAAGATGGAGGAGGATATGTGTTTGAATGGAAGTATGTCATGTGAAAAGTTCCAGAAATTTGAGTTAAACACAGAGCAGCAATTTAGCAGAGCTACTAAAAATAGTTTAAACAATTCTAGGCTACATTGGTTTCCTTTAATCCTTACAACAAGTCAATACAACACAAGCATTAATGGGTATAGTCTCTATTTATAGATGAAGGTATTGGTGGTTAGTGAGGTCCATTAACTTGTCCAAGATTATACATTCAACCCCATGATAATCTTAATTATTCTCATGGCTTGAATTGTCATTTATAGGCTGATGACTCCCAGTTATATCTCTCATTCAGACCTCTCCTGTGAATCTGTATCTACTCTCCTATACAACATCTCCAATAGAATATAAAATTCAACATTTCCAAAGCAAAACTCCTGTTTTATAGTTTCCTCCCACAAATCTGTTTCTCTTGTACCCCTATCAATTACCTGTTACCACCATCCACCTAGTCACTTATGTCCATAAACTAACAATCATCCTAGGTTTCTTTTCCCCCTTATTGCAGCAATAATATCCTGCTGACTGTACCTCTAAAATGTGTTCTGGATTAGAACCTTTGTCACCACCTATTCTGCTTTCACCTAAATCAATCCATCAACATCTTTTGCATGGACTACTGCAAAAAGCCTTTGTACAGCTTTCCCTGCTTCCACACTTGCCAGGTTACAATCCATTCTCAACACAGTAGACAAAGCTATAATTAAAAAAAATATATATATATATATATATATATTGGCCGTGCACGGTGGCTCATGCCTGTAATCCCAGCACTTTGGGAGTCCAAGGTGGGTGGATCACGAGGTCAGAAGTTCAAGACCAGCCTGGCCAAGATGGTGAAACTCCGTCTCTACTAAAAATACAAAAATTAGCTGTGTGTGGTGGTGGGCGCCTGTAGCCCCAGCTACTCGAGAGGCTGAGGGAGAGAATTACTTGAACCTGTGAGGCAGAGGTTGCAGTGAGCAGAGAATATGCCACTGCCCTCTGGCCTGGGCAACAGAGCGAGACTCCATCTCAAAAAAATATATGTATATATATATGTATATATTATTTGCTAAAGAGCTTGCAGTAGCTTTGCATTTTCTGACCAACCCAACTTGGGCCCGTCTTCCTGCCTGTCACAACAAAGCCAAACACTGACATTGGAATTTGTAGCGAAAAAAAGGGAGGAATTTATTGCAGGGCCCCAAGCAAGGAAAAATAGGCAGCTTATGGTTAAGACCCAAACTCCCTGATGGCTTAAGGGTTTTTAAAGGCAGGGAGGCAGAGATCACAGACAAAGCAAAAAATCGATACATGAAAGCTATACATTGGTTTGACCTCAAAAGGTGGGACACCTTAAAGCAGGGGCCCACAGGTTATAGGTGGATTCAAAGATTTTCTGATTTGCAATTGCTTAAGGAGGGGAAGCTTTGTCAAAAATTTGGCCGGGTGCGGTGGCTCACGCCTATAATCCCAGCACTTTGGGAGGCCGAGGTGGGCGGATCATGAGGTCAAGAGATCGAGACCATCCTGGCCAACTTGGTGAAACCCCGTCTCTACTAAAAATACAAAAATTAGCCGGACATGGTGGCAGGCGCCTGTAATCCCAGCTACTCAGGAGGCTGCGGCAGGAGAATTGCTTGAACCCGGGAGGTGGAAGTTGCAGTGAGCCGAGATCGCGCCACTGCACTCCAGCCTGGTGACAGAGCGAGACTCTGTCTCAAAAAAGAAAAAAAAGCAAGACAAAAAAAAAATTGGCATCAGCAGAAAGGAACGTCGAGCTCCGGCCTGTGGGTGTGACTTCCTCCAGGCCCCGCAGGAAGAAACTCAGAACACAGAATGGACATCAGAGTTCAGTCCTCAGTTCCCTCACCTGATGTCTATCTGCCAGCAGATGGCATTTTTCCATTGGTAGGGGGTCCAGTTTTCTGAAGAACAACTCAGGGACATATGTTAAGATATTATCTTCAGGCTGGGCATGGTGGCTCATGCCTGTAATCCCAATACTTTGGGAGGCCGAGGCGGGTGGACCACCTGAGGTCAGGAGTTTGAGACCAGCCTGACCAACATGGAGAAACCCCATCGCTACTAAAAACACAAAATTACAGCTGGGCGCAGTGGCTCACGCTTGTAATCTCAGCACTTTGGGAGGCCGAGGCGGGCGGATCATGAGGTCAGGAGATTGAGACCACGGTGAAACCCCGTCTCTACTAAAAATACAAAAAAAAAAAAATTAGCTGGGCATGGTGGCGGGCGCCTGTAGTCCCAGCTACTCAGAGAGGCTGAGGCAGGAGAATGGTGTGAACCCGGGAGGCGGAGCTTGCAGTGAGCCGAGATTGCACCACTGCACTCCAGCCTGGGCGACAGAGCGAGACTCCATCTCAAAAAAAAAAAAAAAAAAAAAAAAAAAAAAAATTAGCTGGGCGTGGTGGCTCATGCCTGTAATCCCAGCTACTTGGGAGGCTGAGGCAGGAGAATCCCTTGAACCCGGGAGGCAGAGGTTGCAGTGAGTCAAGATCGTGCCATTGCACTCCATCCTGGGCAACAGAGCAAGAATCCATCTAAAAAAAAAAACAAAAACAAAAACAACAACAGCAAAACCTAATCCGGAGAAGGGCAGACTAAAGACAGCCATCTCACTTTCATCACTATTTCTCATTCTTCTGTTGCTCATTTGTGCTCTCTCACTCTTCCCAATTTTTTAGTCATTACTGCTTCCAGTTGTGTTAAGGATAAGTCCGAATTCTGGACCTTCTTTTCTCTTTGAATCTAGATGGAAATTAAAGTTTTGTCCAAATTCTCAGCAGAAAAGTTGAGCTACCTAGGTGACCCTCTGTGATTTTACTCGTGCTGTCCTGACATGGGTACAATGCTTTGCTAGAAGATATGTTCTGATAAACGCAGATGGCTGGAACATTCAATTGACTCACCTTTAATGTAAAGTACTTAAATGCATTATATTCTTAGATTTTGTATGCATTAGGTTGAAAACACCACCATCTTCCCTTTTATCAACTGGTCTAAAATAAATTAGGTTTTTTGTTTTGTTTTGTTTTGTTTTGTTTTTCTAAGCAACACTAGGCATGGGCACATCAACAGCTCAGGATAAAACCACAGTGGGATTACAGGCGCCCACCACCACACCTAGCTAATTTTGTATTTTTAGTAGAGACCGGGTTTCACCATGTTGGCCAGGCTGGTCTTGACCTCCATCCGCCTTGGCCTCTCAAAGTGCTGGGGTTACAGGCGTGAGCCACTGCACCTGGCCCCAGAATAGAGTCTAGGAGCAGATCCTTTATACATGGAAATTCAGTTTGTGATAAAGATTGCATTTAAAATAAGTGATGAAAGAATTCAGTAAATAGCAATTGGAGAATCAACGTTATTTGGAAAACTTAATTAAAATCCTAACAGCATGCTACAGTGAATTCCAGATGAAGTAAAGATCTTAAAAAAATAAAACTTCATAATTGTGGGAAAGAATAAATATTCTGTCTATGTGCCAGTAGAAGTGCAGAACGAGGTGGGGAAAAGCCCCTTATAAAACCACCAGATCTCGTGAGAACTCAGTCACTCTCATGAGAACAGCAGCATAGGGGTAATCGCCCCCATGATTCAATTACCTTCCACAGGATCCCTCCCACAACACGTGGGGGATTATAGGAACTACAATTCAAGATGAGATTTTGGTTGGGACAGAGCCTAACCATATCATTCCACCCCGATCCCTCCCAAATCACATGTTCTTACATTTCAAAACACAATCATGCCTTCTCAACAGCCCCCCAAAGTCTTAACTTATTCCAGCATTAACTCAAAAGTGCAAATCCAGAGTCTCATCTAACACAAGACAAGTCCCTTCTGCTTATGAGCCTGTGAAATGAAAAGAAGGTTAGTTACTTTCTAGATAGAATGGGGGTACAGGAATTGGGTAAATACACCCATGCTAAATGGGAGAAATTGGCCGAAACAAAGGGGCTACAGGCCCCATGCAAGTCTGAAATCCAATAGGCCAGTCATTAAACCTTAAAGTTCCAAAATGATCTCCTTTGACTTCACGTCTCACATCCAGGTCACGCTGATGCAAGAGGTGGGCACCCACTGCCTTGGGGAGCTCCATACCTGTGGCTTTGCAGGGTACAGCCCTACTTCTGGTACCAATTTACTATGTTAATTCATTTTCACGCTGCTTATAAAGACATACATGAGACTGGGTAATTTATAAAGGAAAGAGGTTTAATTAACTCACACTTCAGCATGGCTGGGGAGGCCTTAGGAAGCTTACAATAAGGGCAGAAGGGGAAGCAAACATGTCCTTCTTTACATGGCAGCAGCAAGGAGAAATGCTGAGCAAAAGCGGGGAAAGCCCCGTATAATACCATCAGATCTCATGAGAACTCACTCACTATCATAAGAACAACATGGGGGGTAACTGCCCCCATGATTTAATTACCTTCCACTAGGTCCCTCCCATGACATGTGAGGATTATGAGAACTACAATTCAAGATGCGATTTGGGTGGGGACACGGCCAAACCATATCAGTATGGGAGGGTGCAGAGCAAGCAGAAAGTCCTAGGCTCACCAGAACCAGGGAGGTGATTGAGAAACTGCCTCCTGACAGCCTCTTCCTAGATAGGGAAATGGGCAAGACATGGCTTTGTGATAACTCCTCACAAGACTGCCTATTTTGCTGTGCTTTTGAGAAGATCAAAGGGTGTTCCACCAAGAGTTCCATCAGACTGCGGTTGAGCCTTGCTTAGGGGACCTATGTGGAGATATATAACATTGCCAGAGTTTCCTGACACCCTTTATCAGATTAAGGAAGTTTCTTGCTATACCTAATTTTCTTTTCTTTCTTTCTTTCTTTCTTTTTTTTTTTTTTTTTTTTTTTTTGAGACGGCGTTTTGCTCCTGTTGTCGCCCAGGCTGGAGTGCAGTGGCGCGATCTTGGCTCACTGCAACCTCTGCCTCCCGGGTTCAAGCAATTCTCCTGCCTCAGCCTCCTGAGTAGCTGAGATTACAGGAGTGCACAACCATGCCCAGCTAATTTTTTGTATTTTTAGTAGAGACGGGGTTTCATCATGTTGGCCAGGCTGGTCTCGAACTCCTGACCTCAGGTGATCCACCCACCTCAGCTTCCTAAAGTGCAGGAATTACAGGCATTAGCCACCATGCCCAGCCTGCTATACCTAATTTTCTAAGAGTTTTAACATGAATAAATATTGAATTTTATCAAATATCACTTTTTTCTTCTATCGACAGGAGCATTTTTTTCTCATTGAAATTGCTGCTCTGTCTGAAAGGCTCTCCTTCCTCCTCAACTTTTCTAAAATCCATATATCTTTCAATATCCAACTTGCATTTTGCCTCTAGCCTGGAAGCCTTCTCAGATTTTTCTTCCCCACTTAGGTACCTCTTATCTGTCTCCTCCACAATCTTCACCATACCTCTGTCAGAGTATTTACTAGACTGCATTATTTAATTTGTTTTATTTCTCTGTCTTGTCCAGTTAACTTTGAGCTCTTCAAAGCCAGGGGCTGTGTCTTATTCTTTTCTATATCCGTAATACAAGGATCGTCTTATAAGAATCATGCAACTAATGTTTGTGCAATATATTTACTGCTCATTCGTTCAACAAATAGTTATTAATCATCCTGTGTTCTAGGATTTGTGAGTGAACATGACAAAAGAGGGGATGAATAAGCCTGTAGGTGGCAGTATTAGTGACAGCCACTGAGTAGAACTGGAGAAGGAAGAGGCTGACATGAAGATGACCGCCGTCAGTCTTTTAATTTCTTCTGCTCAGCATATTCCTGTTGGGAAATGAGGGGTAGAATTTGGACAGGTAGAGCTAGTATGTGGGAGCATGGAGCCAGAATTCCAACCCAAACCTGAGCCCCAAATCCATGTTCTTTATGACTTGATTCCTCTCTTGCCCTTAGGAATGATTGCACAGTTCTGGCTCTGAAATGCCATAAAGCAGGCATCTCAATGAAGGTGAAAGACACTCATCCAGATGCATATATAATAAACAAATCATCCACCACAGGTAGTAACACATAACTGCCAATTTACCTTTTGTGAAGGCTGGCACTTTTCTAAGGAATGATTTTTTAGAGATTACTTTCCTTTAGGTTACTTACCAGTTAATTGTGTGCCCCTGAGAATGTTATTTTAGTTTTGAAATGAAAGTTATTTCATTTTATTTTCTTTTTTTTTTTTTTTTTTTTTTTTTTTTTTTTTTTTTTTTTTATTATACTTTAGGGTTTTAGGGTACATGTGCACAATGTGCAGGTTTGTTACATATGTATCCATGTGCCATGTTGATTTCCTGCACCCATTAACTCGTCATTTAGCATTAGGTGTATCTCCTAATGCTGTCCCTCCCCCCTCCCCCCACCCCACAACAGTCCCCGGAGTGTGATGTTCCCCTTCCTGTGTCCATGAGTTCTCATTGTTCAATTCCCACCTATGAGTGAGAACATGCGGTGTTTGGTTTTTTGTCCTTGCGATAGTTTACTGAGAATGATGTTTTCCAGTTTCATCCATGTCCCTACAAAGGACACGAACTCATCATTTTTTATGGCTGCATAGTATTCCATGGTGTATATGTGCCACATTTTCTTCATCCAGTCTATCGTTGTTGGACATTTGGGTTGGTTCCAACTCTTTGCTATTGTGAATAGTGCCGCAATAAACATACGTGTGCATGTGTCTTTATAGCAGCATGATTTATAGTCCTTTGGGTATATACCCAGTAATGGGATGGCTGGGTCAAATGGTATTTCTAGTTCGAGATCCCTGAGGAATCGCCACACTGACTTCCACAATGGTTGAACTAGTTTACAATCCCACCAACAGTGTAAAAGTGTTCCTATTTCTCCACATCCTCTCCAGCACCTGTTGTTTCCTGATTTTTTAATGATGGCCATTCTAACTGGTGTGAGATGGTATCTCACTGTGGTTTTGATTTGCATTTCTCTGATGGCCAGTGATGATGAGCATTTCTTCATGTGTTTTCTGGCTGCATAAATGTCTTCTTTTGAGAAGTGTCTGTTCATGTCCTCTGCCCACTTTTTGATGGGGTTGTTTGTTTTTTTCTTGAAAATTTGTTTGAGTTCGTTATAGATTCTGGATATTAGCCCTTTGTCAGATGAGTAGGTTGCAAAAATTTTCTCCCATTCTGTAGGTTGCCTGTTCATTCTGATGATAGTTTCTTTTGCTGTGCAGAAGCTCTTTAGTTTAATGAGATCCCATTTGTCGATTTTGGCTTTTGTTGCCATTGCTTTTGGTGTTTTAGACATGAAGTCCTTGCCCACGCCTATGTCCTGAATGGTATTGCCTAGGTTTTCTTGTAGGATTTTAATGGTTTTAGGTCTAACATATAAGTCTTTAATCCATCTTGAATTAATTTTTGTATAAGGTGTAAGGAAGGGATCCAGTTGCAGCTTTCTACATATGGCTAGCCAGTTTTCCCAGCACCATTTATTAAATAGGGAATCCTTTCCCCATTTCTTATTTTTGTCAGGTTTGTCAAAGATCAGATAGTTGTAGCTATGCGGCATCATTTCTGAGGGCTCTGTTCTGTTCCATTGATCTATGTCTCTGTTGTGGTACCAGTACCATGCTGTTTTGGTTACTGTAGCCTTGTAGTATAGTTTAAAGTCAGGTAGCGTGATGCCTCCAGCTTTGTTCTTTTGGCTTAGGATTGACTTGGCGATGCGGGCTCTTTTTTGGTTCCATATGAACTTTAAAGTAGTTTTTTCCAATTCTGTGAAGAAAGTCATTGGTAGCTTGATGGGGATGGCATTGAATCTATAAATTACCTTGGGCAGTATGGCCATTTTCACGATATTGATTCTTCCAACCCATGAGCATGGAATGTTCTTCCATTTGTTTGTATCCTCTTTTATTTCATTGAGCAGTGGTTTGTAGTTCTCCTTGAAGAGGTCCTTCACATCCCTTGTAAGTTGGATTCCTAGGTATTTTATTCTCTTTGAAGCAATTGTGAATGGGAGTTCACTCATGATTTGGCTCTCTGTTTGTCTGTTATTGGTGTACAAGAATGCTTGTGATTTTTGTACATTAATTTTGTATCCTGAGACTTCGCTGAAGTTGCTAATCAGCTTAAGGAGATTTTGGGCTGAGACAATGGGGTTTTCTAGATATACAATCATGTCATCTGCAAACAGGGACAATTTGACTTCCTCTTTTCCTAATTGAATACCTTTTATTTCCTTCTCCTGCCTGATTGCTCTGGCCAGAACTTCCAGCACTATGTTGAACAGGAGCGGTGAGAGAGGGCATCCCTGTCTTGTGCCAGTTTTCAGAGGGAATGCTTCCAGTTTTTGCCCATTCAGTATGATATTGGCTGTGGGTTTGTCGTAGATAGCTCTTATTATTTTGAGATACGTCCCATCAATACCTAATTTATTGAGAGTTTTTAGCATGAAGGGTTGTTGAATTTTGTCAAAGGCCTTTTCTGCATCTATTGAGATAATCATGTGGTTTTTGTCTTTGGTTCTGTTTATATGTTGGATTACATTTATTGATTTGCGTATGTTGAACCAGCCTTGCATCCCAGGGATGAAGCCCACTTGATCATGGTGGATAAGCTTTTTGATGTGCTGCTGGATTCGGTTTGCCAGTATTTTATTGAGGATTTTTGCATCAATGTTCATCAAGGATATTGGTCTGAAATTCTCTTTTTTGGTTATGTCTCTGCCAGGTTTTGGTATCAGGACGATGCTGGCTTCATAAAATGTGTTAGGGAGGATTCCCTCTTTTTCTATCGATTGGAATAGTTTCAGAAGGAATGGTACCAGTTCCTCCTTGTACCTCTGGTAGAATTCGGCTGTGAATCCATCAGGTCCTGGACTCTTTTTGGTTGGTAAGCTATTGATTATTGCCACAATTTCAGAGCCTGTTATTGGTCTATTCAGAGATTCAACTTCTTCCTGGTTTAGTCTTGGGAGGGTGTATTTGTTGAGGAATTTATCCATTTCTTCTAGATTTTCTCGTTTATTTGCATAGAGGTGTTTGTAGTATTCTCTGATGGTAGATTGTATTTCTGTGGGATCGGTGGTGATATCCCCTTTTTCGTTTTTTATTGCATCTATTTGATTCTTCTCTCTTTTCTTCTTTATTAGTCTTGCTAGCGGTCCATCAATTTTGTTGATCTTTTCAAAAAACCAGCTCCTGGATTCATTAATTTTTTGAAGGGTTTTTTGTGTCTCTATTTCCTTCAGTTCTGCTCTGATTTTAGTTATTTCTAGCCTTCTGCTAGCTTTTGAATGTGTTTGCTCTTGCTTTTCTAGTTCTTTTAATTGTGATGTTAGGGAGTCAATTTTGGATCTTTCCTGCTTTCTCTTGTGGGCATTTAGTGCTATAAATTTCCCTCTACACACTGCTTTGAATGTGTCCCAGAGATTCTGGTATGTTGTGTCTTTGTTCTCGTTGGTTTCAAAGAACATCTTTATTTCTGCCTTCATTTCATTATGTACCCAATAGTCATTCAGGAGCAGGTTGTTCAGTTTCCATGTAGTAGAGCGGTTTTGAGTGAGTTTCTTAATCCTGAGTTCTAGTTTGATTGCACTGTGGTCTGACAGACAGTTTGTTATAATTTCTGTTCTTTTACATTTGCTGAGGAGAGCTTTACTTCCAACTATGTGGTCAATTTTGGAATAGGTGTGGTGTGGTGCTGAAAAAAATGTATATTCTGTTGACTTGGGGTGGAGAGTTCTGTAGATGTCTATTAGGTCCACTTTATGTAGAGCTGAGTTCAATTCCTGGATATCCTTGTTAACTTTCTGTCTCGTTGATCTGTCTAATGCTGACAGTGGGGTGTTAAAATCTCCCATTATTATTGTGTGGGAGTTTAAGTCCCTTTGTAGGTCACTCAGGACTTGCTTTATGAATCTGGGTGCTCCTGTGTTGGGTGCATATATATTTAGGATAGTTAGCTCTTCTTGATGAATTGATCCCTTTACCATTATGTAATGGCCTTCTTTGTCTCTTTTGATCTTTGTTGGTTTAAAGTCTATTTTATCAGAGACTAGGATTGCAACCCCTGCCTTTTTTTGTTTTCCAGTTGCTTGATAGATCTTCCTCCATCCCTTTATTTTGAGTCTATGTGTGTCTCTGCACGTGAGATGGGTTTCCTGAATACAGCACACTGATGGGTCCTGACTCCTTATCCAGTTTGCCAGTCTGTGTCTTTTGATTGGAGCATTTAGCCCATTTACATTTAACGTTAATATTGTTATGTGTGAATCTGATCCTGTCATTATGATGTTAGTTGGTTATTTTGCTCGTTAGTTGCTATAGTTTCTTCCTAGTCTCGATGGTCTTTACAATTTGGCATGTTTTTGCAGTGGCTGGTACCGGTTGTTCCTTTCCATGTTTAGTGCTTCCTTCAGGAGCTCTTTTAGGGCAGGCCTGGTGGTGACAAAATCACTCAGCGTTTGCTTGTCTGTAAAGTGTTTTATTTCTCCTTCACTTATGAAGCTTAGTTTGGCGGGATAGGAGATTCTGGGTTGAAAATTCTTTTCTTTAAGAATGTTGAATATCGGCCCCCACTCTCTTCTGGCTTGTAGAGTTTCTGCTGAGAGATCAGCTGTTAGTCTGATGGGCTTCCCTTTGTGGGTAACCCGACCTTTCTCTCTGGCTGCCCTTAACATTTTTTCTTTCATTTCAACTTTGGTGAATCTGACAATAATGTGTCTTGGAGTTGCCCTTCTCGAGGAGTATCTTTGTGGCGTTCTCTGTATTTCCTGAATCTGAATGTTGGCCTGCCTTGCTAGATTGGGGAAGTTCTCCTGGATAATATCTTGCAGAGTGTTTTCCAACTTGGTTCCATTCTCCCCATCATTTTCAGGTACACCAATCAGACGTAGGTTTGGTCTTTTCACATAGTCCCAAATTTCTTGGAGGCTTTGTTCATTTCTTTTTATCCTTTTTTCTCTAAACTTCCCTTCTCTTTTCATTTCATTCATTTCATCTTCCATCAGCGATACCCTTTCTTCCAGTTGGTCGCATCTGCTACTGAGGCTTCTGCAATCTTCGCGTAGTTCTCGAAACTTGGCTTTCACCTCCATCGGCTCCTTGAAGCCCTTCTCTCCATTGGTTATTCTAGTTATCCATTCTTCTAATTTTTTTTCAAAGTTTTTAACTTCTTTGCTATTGTTTTGAATTTCCTCTCGTAGCTCAGAGTAGTTTGATCGTCTGAAGCCTTCTTCTCTCAACTCATCAAAGTCATCCTCCATCCGGCTTTGTTCCGTTGCTGGTGAGGAACTGCGTTCCTTTGGAGGAGGAGAGGTGCTCTGTTTTTTAGAGTTTCCAGTTTTTTTGGTCTGTTTTTTCCCCATCTTTGTGGTTTTATCTACTTTTTGTCTTTGATGATGGTGATGTACAGATGGGTTTTTGGTGTGGATGTCCTTTCTGTTTGTTAGTTTTCCTTCTACCAGACAGGACCCTCAGCTGCAGGTCTGTTGGAGTTTACTAGAGGTGCACTCCAGACCCTGTTTGGCTGGGTGTCAGCAGCGGTGGCTGCAGAACAGCGGATTTTCGTGAGACCACAAATTCAGCTGTCTGATAGTTCCTCTGAAAGTTTTGTCTCAGAGAAGTACCGGGTTGAATGAGGTGTCAGTCTGTCCCTACTGGGGGGGTGCCTCCCAGTTAGGCTGCTCAGGGGTGAGGGACCCGCTTTAGGAGGCAGTCTGACCGTTCTCAGATCTCCAGCTGCGTGCTGGGAGAACCACTACTCTCTTCAAAGCTGTCAGTCAGACAGGGACATTTAAGTCTGTGGAAGTTCTTGCAGAGTTTTTGTTTGTCTGTGCCCTGCCCCCAGAGGTGGAGCCTACAGAGACAGGCAGGCCTGCTTGAGCTGTGGTGGGCTCCACCCAGTTCGAGCTTCCTGGCTGCTTTGTTTACCTAAGCAAGCCTGGGCAATGGCGGGCGCCCCTCCCCCAGCCTCGCTGCCGCCTCGCAGCTTGATCTCAGACTGCTGTGCTAGCAATCAGCGAGACTCCGTGGGCATAGGACCCTCCGAGCCAGGTGCGGGACACAATCTCCTAGTGTGCCGTTTTCCAGGCCCGTTGGAAAAGCGCAGTTAGGGTGGGACTGACCCGATATTCCAGGTGCCGTCTGCTTCCCCTTTCTTTGACTAGGAAAGGGAACTCCCTGACCCCTTGCGCTTCCCGAGTGAGTCAATGCCTCGCCCTGCTTCGGCTCGCGCACAGTGCGCTTCACCGCCTGTCCTGCACCCACTGTTAGGCACTCCCTAGTGAGATGAAACCAGTACCTCAAGCAGAAATGCAGAAATCACCCGTCTTCTGTGTCGCTGGGGCTGGGAGCTGGAGACCGGAGCTGTTCCTATTCGGCCATCTTGGCTCCACCCCCCTCATTTTATTTTCTTATTTTTACTTTTTTGAGATGGAGTCTCACTCTGTCACCCAGGCTGGAGTGCAGTGGCGCCATCTCAGCTCACTGCAACCTCCACCTCCCAGGTTCAAGTGATTTTTCTGCCTCAGCCTCCCAAGTAGCTGGGACTACAGGTGCCCGCCACCATGCACGGGTAATTTTTGTATTTTTAGTAGAGATGAGGTTTCACTATGTTGGCCAGCCTGGTCTCGAACTCCTGACCTCAGGTGATCCACATGCCTCGGCCTCCCACAGTGCTAGGATTACAGGTGTGAGCCACTGCACCTGGCTGAAATGAAAGTTATTTTAAATTTGAGATGTCCATTAAAAGAAAACTTTAAAGGAACTGGAATTTGATGAAAGTTACCTCATAAAGTAATTGAAAGGACTAAAGATGAGAGAATGCATATGAAATAACTTAGCATAGTGACTGACACTAGATAGGAACTGCAGAGATGTTTGCTTTAGTCAATTGTGCACATTTTATTTGAGGTCCCCCTCCTGTGCGACTACACTCCATTGCATGTCTTGTTTGATACATTATACCTAAGTATTTCATATATGAAGATGAAAGGAAGCAAGAATTAGTGGAAAGAATATGGTTTTGGAATAAAAACAGATCTTGGTTTGACTGCTGATTCTGTCATTTCTTGTGTGTCCTATGCAGGTCACTTACTTTCGCTTAGCTTCAGTTTCCCAATATGAAAAAAAAAATTCCCAATATGAAATTACCTTGCATGGTTGTGATGAAGATTAAATGAGATAATGTCTATAAATTGTGATGTTTGACACATTATAGCATAATTAATATGGCACTGACATAGCAACCTTAGTTGTTATGTGCTTCAATTCTTTTTCAAATAATAAGGGGCTTCCCTTGTGTTCCTCAGTGGGTTAGAATTTAGTGTGTGGAATATATGGTCCGTGGACAATGTTAACTGGTAAATATAGAGATCAAATCCTTGATGGATTATCTTTGATTGCCTCAAGAGCTGGCCAACCCAGATGTTTTTGTGTCCTTCAAAAAACAGTAGTGAAGGGTGCAGTAGTGTTCAAGAAACATGAATTCTCTTTCAAGAAGCAATAAGATTTCTCTGTATTAATTTAGAACATTTTTACTTTTTTTTTTTTTTTTGAGACAGAGTCTCACTCTGTCGCCCAGGCTGGAGTGCAATGGTGCATGGTCTCGGCTCACTGCAATCTCCACCTCCCGGATTCAAGCGATTCTCCCACCTCAGCCTCCCGAGTAGCTGGGACTACAGACGCGTGCCACTACACCCAGTTAATTTTTGTGTTTTTAGTAGAAACAGCGTTTCACTATGTTGGCCAGGCTGGTCTCAAACTCCTGACCTCGTGATTCGCCCGCCTTGCCCTCCCAAAGTGCTGGGATTACAGGCCATTTTTACTTTTCAAAACTGTTCATTGTATAAGTAAAAAATAGTAATTTGCAAGTGGGCACCTAAATTTGGTGTTCAAATGATGTGATTCAGACCAATCTTGCTGAAAACAATTAAAAATGCTAGACTATAGTTAACAGCAATACATAGTTTCAAATAGCTATGGGGATATTGGACATTCCCAACAGAAAGAAATGATAAATGTGTGAGATGATGCGTATGCTAATTACCCTGATCTGATCACTATACGTTATATGTATTTAAGGACTATTATGTATCCCATGAATATGTACAATTATTATTTGTCAATTTAACAAAATTAAAAACAAAAAAATATTTGCAATGTGCTTTTTTTTTTTTTTTTTGAGACAGAGTTTTGCTCTGTCACCCAGGCCGGAGTGCAGTGGCACGATCATAGCTCAGTGCAGTCTTGACCTCTCAGGCTCAAGCAGTTCTCCCACCTCAGCCTCCTTAGTAGCCGGGACTAGGTGCCACCTCACCTGGCTAATTTTTAAAATTTTTTTAGAGTCAGAGTTTTGCTATGTGACCCAGGATGGTCTTGAATTCCTGTGTTCCAGTGATCCTCCTAGTTCGGGCTCCTAATGTGCTGGAATTACAGGCATGAGTGATTACGCCTGGCCTACCTTTTTGGAAGTATGGAAAAGTTGACTAGATAGTAAGGAGCTACAAGGCAAAATATCTAAGTGAAAGTGAAAACTTGAAAAGAAAAGGAAACACAAACTATCCTTGCACTGAGAATAGTTGTCAAACTCAGCTCCAGTTTTCATGGTCTTACAAAGCTTCAGTTTCAACTGAATTTGAGCTTCAGTTTTCATGGCCTTACAAAGTGATGGGGACAGAAGTCAAGCAAATCTCAACAATGTTTAAAGGATTGAAATAATGTAAAGTTTTTTTTTTTCTGATTACAATTCAATTAATCCAGAAACCAATAACAAAAGTGGGAACAGTCTATGAATTTGGAAATTAGGAATTACATTTCTAGGCTGGGTGCAGTGGCTCACACCTGTAATCCCAGCACTTTGGGAGGCTGAGGCAGGCGGATCACGAGGTCAGGAGTTCAAGACCAGTCTGGCCAAGATGGTGAAACCCTGTCTCTACAAAAAATACAAAAATTAGCTGGTCACGGTGGCAGGCGCCTGTAATCCCAGCTACTCGGGAGGCTGAGGCAGGAGAATCACTTGAACCCGGGTGGCAGAGGTTGCAGTGAGCCAACATTGTGCCACGGCACACTCCTGCCTGGGCGATAGAGTGAGACTCCATTAAAAAAAAAAAAAAAAAAAGGCCGGGCGCGGTGGCTCATGCTTGTAATCCCAGCACTTTGGGAGGCCGAGGCGGGCAGATCACAAGGTCAGGAGATCGAGACCACGGTGGAACCCCGTCTCTACTAAAAATACAAAAAACTTAGCCGGGCGTGGTGGCGGGCGCCTGTAGTCCTAGCTACTCGGAGAGGCTGAGGCAGGAGAATGGCGTGAACCCAGGAGGCGGAGCTTGCAGTAAGCCGAGATTGCGTCACTGCACTCCAGCCTGGGCGACAGAGCGAGACTCCGTCTCAAAAAAAAAAAAAAAAAAAAAAAGGAGCCTAAATGGATACAGACAGTTTATTACTAACACAGATGGCATAAACAAGAATATCATGGCGTCAGCTCCCCACATCCTTAGTTCCACAGGATTACAGTGAACCAGAGGCTTCAGATGACAGATGGCATGAGCAGTGAGTTACTCTGTCATGGAAGAACTATTCCTATACTATGTCAAAGTGGTTCTATAGCCTGAAGTTGCACCATAAGAGAAGCAGCAAGATAGAAAATCCCATGCCTCAGCAGAATAAGGAAGGTGGATGAGAACTGTCTTTTGGCAGCTTCCCACAAGATAGGGAGACCGAAAGAAACAGTCCTCACAAGACCACTTATCTTATCATATCCCAGGGAGAATTACAGGCCACTTCGCCAAGATTTAGGTCAGCTTCCAGTTGAGCCTTGCCTATATAGCCTATGGAAAGATGCAAAAGATTATCAGGACATCTCAGCAGAGGCATTCCCCTATAATCAAGAATAAATACTGAAAATTAAGGGAAATACCTTTGAACTCTATTTATACACAATAATACAAAAATGTTTTATTTTATTTATGACAACATTATAGTAATATTTAATAAGTCATTTGTCAAATTCGGTGTTATTGGAAATCCTTCAGACACGGTAAATTAGCACTTTACCACTAGATGGCACATGACAAATACAGTTGTCCTGTATATCTGTGGAGGATTGGTTCCAGAACCTCCCACGGTTACCGAAGTCTGCATATGCTCAAGTCTGTGATATAAAATGGTGTAGTGTCAGTGTATGTCCTACGGATTTCCTCCTGTATAATTTCAATGATCTCTAGATTACGTATTGGAGCTAAGATAATGTAAATGCCACGTAAATAGTTGTTACATAGGCATAACTTGCTGATATCCCGGGTTCAGTTCAATATCCACACCATCGCAATAAGGCAAATATCACAGTAAAGCAAGTCACACAAATGTTTTGATTTCCCAGTGCATACAAAAGGTATGTTTACACTGTACTGTAGTCTATTAAATGTGCATTAGTACTATGCCTAAAAAAAAGTACATACCGTAACTTAAAAAATACTTTATTGATAAAAATGCTAACAATCATCTGAGCCTTTAGCGAGTCATAATCATTTTGCTGGTGGAAGGTGGGTCTTGCCTGACGTTGATTGCTGATGACTGATCAAGGTGGTGGTTACTGGAGGGTGATGTGGCTGTGGCAATATCTGAAAATAAGAACAACGAGGCCAGGTGCAGTGGCTTACATCTAAAATTCCAGCACTTTGGGAGGCCAAGGTGGGCAGATCGTTTGAGTTCAGGAGTTTGAGACCAGCCTGAGCAACATGGTAAAACCCCATCTCTACAAAAAATACAAAAAGAATTAGCCAGGCGTGGTGGCACGTGCCTGTAGTCCCAGCTACTCAGGAGGTTGAGGTTGGTGGATCTCTTGAGCCTAGGAGGTGGAGGTTGCAGTGAGCGGAGATCATGCCACTGCACTCCAGGCTGGGTGACAGAGGGAGACCCTTTCTCTAAAAAATAAAAATAAAAAAAAATAACAATGAAGTTTGCCACATTTATTGGCTCTTCCTTTCACAAGAGATTTCTTTGTACAATGTGATGTTACTTGATCGCATTTTACCCACAGTAAAACTTCTTTCATGGCTCATGCCTATAATCCAGCACTTTGGGAGGCCAAGGTGGGCAGATCATGAGGTCAGGAGTTCAAGACCAGCCTGGCCAATATGGTGAAACCCTGTCTCTACTGAAAATACAAAACTTAGCCGGGTGCAGTGGCGAGTGCCTGTAATCCCAGCTACTCAGGAGGCTGAGGAAGGAGAATTGCTTGAATCCGGGAGGCGGAGGTTTCAGTGAGCCAAGATTGCACCACTGCACTGCAGCCTGGGTGACAGAGCAAGATTCCATCTCGAAAAAAAACAAACAAACCAAAAAAACTTCTTTCAAAATTTGAGTCAATCTTCTGAAACCATGCTGCTGCATTATCAACTAAGTTTATGGAATATTTTAAATCCTTTGTAATAACGTCAACAATATTCACAGCATCTTCTCCAGGAGAAGATACTATCTCAAGAAACCACTTTCTTTCCTCATCTGTAAGAAGCAACTCCTCATCCATTCAAGATTTATCATGAGATTGCAACAATTCTGTTACATCCTCAGGCTCTACTTCTAATTCTAGTTCTCTTGTTATTTCCACCACGTCTACAGGTAACTCCTCCACTGATGTACTGAGCCTCTCAAAGTTATTCATGAGGATTGGAATCAAGTTCTTCCAAACCCGTGTTAATATGTGGATATTCTCCTCCCATGAATCACATGAATCACAAATGTTCTCTCTCTTTTTTTTTTTTTTTTTTTTGAGACTGAGTCTTGCTCTATTGCCCAGGCTGGAGTGCAGTGGCACGATCTTGGCTCACTGCAAACTCCGCCTCCTGGATTCAAGCAATTCTTGTGCTTCAGCCTCCCGAGTAGCTGGGATTACAGGCGTGCACCACCACGCCCAGCTAATTTTTGTATTTTTTAATAGAGATGGGGTTTCATCATGTTGGCAGGGCTGGTCTCAAATTCTTGACCTCAATTGATCTGCCCGCCTCGGCCTCCCAAAGCGTTGGGATTACAGGCGTGAGCCACCGTGCCCAGCCACAAATGTTCTTAATAGCATGAATCACAAATATTGATAATGGCTTCTAGAATGGTGATTTATTTCCAGAAAGTTTTCAATTGACTTTGCTCAGATCCATCGAAGGATAACTATCTATGGCATCTATAAACTTATGAAATTTATTTCTTAAATTATAAGACTTGAAAGTCAAAGTTACTTCTTGATCCATGGGCTGCAAAATGGATATTGTGTTAGCAGGCATGAACACAACATTCATCTCCTTAGACACCTTCATCAGAGCTCTTGGGTGGATAGGTGCATTGTCATTGAGCAGCAATATTTTGAAAAGAATCTTATTTTTTCTGAGCAGTGTGTTTCAATAGTCGGCTTAAAATATTCAGTAAAGCATGCTGTAGATAGACGTGATGTCATCCAGGCTTTGTTTTTCCATTTACAGACCAC
Source organism: Nomascus leucogenys (assembly GCF_006542625.1). Classification (NCBI taxonomy): domain Eukaryota; kingdom Metazoa; phylum Chordata; class Mammalia; order Primates; family Hylobatidae; genus Nomascus; species Nomascus leucogenys. The sequence continues at coordinate 126,236,359 of NC_044406.1, forward strand.
AGGCAGAGCGGATGTGGCATAATTCTTAAGAGCCCTAGGGTTATCAGAATGGTAAATGAGCATTGGCTTCAACTTAAAGTCACCAGCTACATTAATCCCTAACAAGACATCCAGTCTGTCATTTCAAGATTTGAAGCCAGGTATTGATTTATTCTCTCTAGCTATTGAAGTCCCAGATGACATCTTCTTTTTAGAAGATCGTTGCATTTACACTGAAAATCTGTTCTTCAGTGTAGCTACTTTCATCAATGATCTTAGCTAGATCTTCTGGATAACTTGCTACAGCTTCTCCATCAGCACTTGCTGCTTCACCTTGCACTTTTATGCTATGGAAACTGCTTCTTTCCTTAAACTTGTGAACCAATCTTTGCTACCTTCAAATTTTCCTTCTACAGCTTCCTCACCTCTTAGGAGACGAAGGCTAGGGCCTTCACAGAATTGAAGAGAATTAGGGCCTTGCTCTGGATTAGGATTTGGCTTAAAGGAATATTGTGGCTAGTTTGATCTATCCGGACCACTCAAACTTTGTCTAAAACAACAATAAGGCTGTTTCACTTTCTTATCTTTCGTGTATTGACTGGAGTAGCACTTTTAATTTCCTTCAACAGTGTTTCCCTTGTATTCACTACTTGGCTGTTTGGTGCCAGAGCCCTTGCTCTCAGCCTGTCTTGGCTTTTCACATGCCCTTTTCACTAAGCTTATTCATTTTTAGCTTTAGATTTAGAGTGAGAGATGTGGGAGGACTCTTTCACTCGAACATTTAAAGGTCATTGTTGGATTATTAATTGGCCTAATTTCATTATTGTTTTGTCTCAGGGAATAGGAAATCTAGAAGAGAGGGAGAGAGATGGGAAAACAGCAGGGTGGTAGAGCAGTCAGAACACACACAACATTGATCAATTAAGTTCCCCCTTTATTTGTTTTTTTTTGAGATGGAGTCTCACTCTGTTGCCCAGGCTGGAGTGCAGTGGCACGATCTCAGCTCACTGCAACCTCTGCCTTCCAGATTGAAGCAATCCTCGTGCCTCAGCCTTCTGAGTAGCTGGGATTATAGGCACGCACCACCATGCCCAGCTTTTTTTTTTTTTTTTTTTGTATTTTAGTAGAAACAGGATTTCACCATGTTGGCCAGGCTGGTCTCGAACTCCTGACCCCGTGATCTGCTCGCCTTGGCCTCCCAAAGTGCTGGGTCCTGACCTCATGATCCACACGCCTCAGCCTCCCAAAATGCTGGGATTACAGGTGTGAGCCACTGCACCTGGCCTAAGTTCCCCTTTTATATGGGCACAGTTTATGGCGCCCCCAAATAATTACAATATTAACATCGAAGATCACTAATCACAGATCATCATAACAGATATAATGATAATGAAAAAGTTTGAAATATAGCAAGAATTACCAAAATGTGACAGAGACACCAAGTGAGCACATGTTGGAAAAATGGCACCAATAGCCTTGCTAGATGCAGAGTTGCCACAAACATTAAATTTGTAAAAAATGCAAGATTTACGAAGTGCAATGAAGTGATGTGCAACAAAATGAGGTGTGTCTATATGGTATTATTTAGGGAATAATGACACAGAAAAAAAGTCTATACATGTCCAGTGCAGATGGATTTTTAAAAAATATTTTCAATTTTGAATTCACGGATGAAGAACTCGTGGATATGGAAGACCAGTTGTATTCATCCTCCATCTGGTCAGTATAGAAAGTTCTTTCTCTAACTTAGGAATTACAAACCTGATTATCATTAATTTCAAAATGTATATGAATTTTAACTTTAAATATAATTATTGTGCAATAATTCTTTTTCTGAAAGTATTTTTCTCTTTATTTTCTAAATTTACCTTTTAATAATTTTTTTCTTTTTCTTTTTTGAGATGAGGTCTCACTCTGTCGCCCAGGCTGGAGTGCAGTGGCACGATCTCAGCTCACTGCAACCTCTGCCTCTCATGTTCAAGCGATTCTCCCACTTCAGCCTCCTCAATAGCTGGGATTACAGGCACGTGCCTGCCACCATGCCCAGCTAATTTTGTTGTTCTTTTGTTTTTGAGACAGAATCTCGCTCTGTCGCCCAGTCTGGAGTGCAGTGGCTCGATCTTGGCTCACTGCAACCTCCGCCCCCTGGGTGCAAGCAATTCTCCTGTCTCAGCCTCCTGAGTAGCTGGGACTACAGGCACACAGCACCACACCCAGCTAATTTTTGTATTTTTTAGTAGAGATGAGGTGTCACCATATCAGTCAGGCTGGTCTTGAACTCCTGACCTCAGGTCATGCACCTGCCTCAGCCTCCCAAAGTGCTGGTATTATCGGCGTGAGCCACCGCACCTGGCCCTAATTTTTGTATTTTTAGTAGAGATGGAGTTTCACCATGTCGGCCAGACTGGTCTTGAACTCCTAACCTCAGGTGATCCGTCTGCCTCTGCCTCCCAAAGTGCTGGGATTACAGACATAAGCCACCGTGCTGGGCCATTAATTTTTTTTTTTTTTTCATTTAAAATACTTCAAGCCTACAGAAAAGCTAAAAAAAAAAAACACAGTGAACACCTGTGTATACTTGACCTAGATTTACCAATGATTAACCTATTGCTACATTGCATTTGGTAGTTGTATCTTTTTAATCTTCATTAATCTAGGATAGTTTCCCTGTCCCCCCCACTTTTTAAAAATAGGTTGATGGTTCAGGCCAGCTGTCTTCTAGATTGTTCCACAATCTGGATTTAATGATTGATTCTTCAGATAAAATATTTTTGGCTAGTACTTAAATAGATGATGTGTGCTTCCCATTTCATCACCTCAAAAGTCACATTTCAGTTTGTGCTATTATTGGTGACATGAAGTTTAATCAGTTAAGGCAGGGGTATTCCAAATGGCTCCATTGAAAATGCATGTTTTTCTCTTTTATATTTAATTAGTAGCCTATGGGCAATACTTAAAAGTCCTATGAATATTCTCTTCCCCAGTGTTTTGTCTAATGGTTTTGGTATGCATTGACAATTCTTGCCTAAATCTTTTATTATACTGATGGTTTCTTTTCTTTTCTTTTCTTTTCTTTTTTTTTTGGAGACGGAGTCTCCCTCTGTCACCCAGGCTGGAGTGTAGTGGCGCAATCTCAGCTCACTGCAACCTCTGCCTCCAGAGTTCAAGCAATTCTCCTGCCTCAGCCTCCCGAGTAGCTGGCATTACAGGTGCCTGCCACCATGACTAGCTAATTTTTGTATTTTTAGTAGAGACAAAGTTTCACCATGTTGGCCAGGCTGGTCTCGAACTCCTGACCTCAGGAGATCCACCTGTGTCGGCCTCCCAAAGTGCTGGGATTACAGGCAAAGTGCTGGGATTACAGGCATGAGCTACCGTGCCCGGCCTATACTGAAGGTTTCTAAATGGTCAGTTACAAATTCTGTCATTCTTTACAAATATATATTCTTTTAGAAAAAAGCAGTTTCTTTTCTTTTCTGTTATTCTTTTAGAACAAAGCAGTTATCCTCTCCATTACCACTTTTTCTTTTTTACTATCACTGTAGACTCACGGATTTTTTTATTCTATGTTTTATAGTCAACGACCATTATTATTCCTTTTGACGTTCAAATTGTACCAGAGTTAGCCAGTGAGAGCCCTTTCAAGCCATCTTCTGTGTCTTTTTGATGTGTTCTCATCATTCTTCAAGTGCTTTATGGCTTATAATACAAGATACTTCAAGTTCACTTGTATTTTTCCTGCCCCATATATAGCATCAGCTATTTTTCCAGTAAACCTTGGTTTCTTTTAGTAGACAACAGTATTTAGAAACTAGTACCTGGGCATTAGATGTACTCATTGCTGCTGGTGTGTCCTATTAATTGCTACTGGAGTGTCATTGTCTCCTTTCTGTGGACAGACCTAGTAAGATTTGTCTTAGGAAATCATGAGTTCATACTAAAACTTCCGATTCAAATCCGTCACCAAGGTTTCTTTAGGATTCTCTTCACTTTCTCAGATTCATATTTGTATCTCCTTTCTCCTGTAGTGAGAACTCTGGTTCCAAAAATACCCCCAAAAAATGCATTTACTCGTTTGTTCTAACCATGCAGAATATACACACGTGGTGTGTGTGTGTGTGTGCGCGCGTGTGTGTGTGTATGTGTGTGTATGTATGTATGTGTCATAGTTTTAGAATTTACTTCTCCAATAACATTACCAATAATAAAGATTATATTTAAGTTTTCTGGTCAGAACCAAATGATGACGTTTGTTAAAAATACAGATTTCTGGGCTTGCCCCTAGGCTGCCAAAACAGAATACTTGGGAATAGGTCCCTTTAGTCCTCATTTTAAAAAATTAACACTCCAGGTGATTTAGAAGAACTCTGATGTTTGTGATTCAATGATGTTGTGATGAGGAGCTTTAAGTAAGAAAGGTTGGTATCCTCGTTCTGTTACTTAGTCTTTTCAGGTTCATCACCTGGTACTTAGAAAAGTGCCTGACATATAATAAATACATAGTAAAGGTACTGATCTTTTTTTATTATAAGGTACTGAACTGGATCACCACATATTTCCTATCTGGCAAAAATTAAATTAGTTTTAAAAGCAGTTTATGTAATGATGTAATGTTGTAAAGTTGTTCTGAAGTGAATACATTTGTGAAAATAGAAGTAAAAATTTTCTAAAAGCTACACTGTAAAGATAAGTGTGCATGATCAGTTGAGATATACGAATATATGTTTATATATTTTAAAATTATATATGTGTTTCTTTACTTCTTCCACCCATTGGGAGTCCAGTATTTTGGGGCAGATCGTGTAACAACTCTAATGATAACGTTACCCAAAACTGATGAAAAAAAGAATAACTTCGACAAAATACTTCTATTTTGCAGCCTGTGCATATTATTACATTATGAACTTTTAAAGGGAGGATGGACTATTTTTTATTCACTTTTATAATCCCTGTCCCCAGCACCATATTTTGACTGTGGTGATACAGGACTACCTCATTTTGTTGCACGACACGTATTTGTGGAGTGAATGAATCGTTCTTTCTCTCTTTTTTATTGTAGGAAAAATATATAACAAAAAATTTCCACTTGATTTTAACTGTAGTTTGGTAGCACTGAGCACATTCATATTAGAACAGGGTTCTACTGACAGCATTGTACCAAGTGAGGGGACCAAAAAATTTTCTGCTTTTCATTGTGGAATGTCATTTGAATCAGAAATCTTCTGGGGACTTTGTTATTTGAATTTCTAACTTTCCTTCTTACTTGCCTGGGGGAAAACGCATATTGAACAACAAAATGGTAATGTTCATCCTCAGAGACTAGACCTTGTCAATGTTCTCTGATGCCTAGTAGGACCACTGCAGGAAAAAAAAAAGTTAATGAGACTGTTGCTAGGAGACGGGAGAGCCAAAAGCTCATAGTCTTGTAGGGGTTCCTCTGGAAATCAAGTCAACTTGAGTGTGTTTGGATTAGAGGTTTAGCTATTAAAATCTGCCCTTTGAAGAGCATGCACATTTTAGCATATAATGTTTAGTATGATTTCATGTTTTTGGAGAATTTTTGAGGATAATCTCAAGGCATTTCATTTCTTTCCATAGGGATAATCCCTTTTTTCAGAGCACATCTCATTTCCAAGTGGCTGTTGCGCTGCTGTTTGCCCCTACTCCTTCAGTGCGACAGACAGCCTCAGAGCTGGTGGGGAGACAGCATGCCACTGGTAAGTAGCTGAGAAATATTTTGTAAAATAGATATCCAGACTAAGATTTTTAAAGCAAGTGACATGTTTTGATGGAATAGAATAATGCAAAACTGTGTAGGAATCTCTGATTCTAATCAGCAGCATTGGGAAATGGATTAATTAAATTCTAAATATTCCCTGGTCATTTTTCTAGTTTAAAGCTTGTTTCTTAAATGATGGAGTTGCTAGGAGGCAATATAGAAACTTTCCCCTTGTGATTCTTGTAAAGCATTTCCTAAAATAAGATTTAATGAAGATGTTACTAAATTGGAGAATTGCTTTCAGAATTGTACCTCAGCTTTATGATATTTGTATTTGACGTGATGAAATGGGTTATGATTCAAGATGTTCTCAAACCTGGTTTATTTTCTCAGTGCTGGGAGAGCATAAGAAAAATATTACTTTGCAATGCAGAAAAGGATACGATGCCTCATTTTTTTAAATTAAGAAAGTCGTGTGACGGGATGTCTGTACTAGAGAGAAAATGAGGAAGAGGGCAGTTTGTAATAATGTTCAGATTGATTGCTTCATGTGAGATATGAAAGTGTATTCAATGAGAAACATTAAAATTTGGCTTTAGGATGAAAAAATCATGAAAAAGTAATAATGAATATTATGATCTCGCCTTCATTGGAAAAAATTAATTTGTATTTTTGGACAGCGATTTATACAGTAAAGAGTGTTCTCGGTGCTTCTTTTTTTGAAAAGGGATGTGAGATGGATAGCAGAGATTCTGATCAACGAAGCTTTAATGTTTGTTTCTGAAACATTCCTGAAAATGTCTATGCTTTTGTAGCTCTGTTTCTGCAAGAAAAACGAAAAAAAAAAAAGTGAAGTGGTGGTTTATTTCTTTGAAATTCAAACTGACCCTTGAATGTGAGGAAAAGAAAAATGATAGATAAATAGATTTCGTTTTCGAGTTAGATGACAAAGCAGCAGCAATCAAGGAGGAAAAATAAGAATGAAAAAGCTTAAAAGAAAGTCCTCAAGATGGGCCATTTTCCCAAGTTGAACATGTCTGCTGGTAGCATGTTTTGCAGAGGGAAAGGGAGAGAACATACTGGAGGCAAAGGGAGGGGGTGTTGAACAGAGCACTGCGGCAAAGAGAGTGACTGACGCATCCAGGGACATGTGACCATTCTCTGGTGTAGTGAAGAAAATTTGCCAGGACTCCATCTTGTATAAGACATTCTATACATACTGACATGCAAATAATGCTAGAATCTTTCTGTAGTACATAATGAGCTCATTTTGCGTGATCCTCCACTGGTGTATGTTGGTATTTTGTCTTTGCTTCTACACTTTCCTCTCTGTGCTTCCCGTGCTTTTATACACTTACTAAAATATTAAAAATGATGTTTTCCCCTTTATTATAAAAATATCAGTCATTGTAGTAAATTTTGAATAATTTAAAGATGAGTATAAAAATTATGCATAATCCCATAACTTAAAGATAATTACTATTAATCTTATTACTGTCAGTCTCTTTTCTCTGAATATATGCAAATAAATGCATAGAAATATATATTTTATACAAAATGAAGATCACATGTACATACAATTTTTAGCCTGTTTTATCCATTAAATATATATTGGCAGCAATTCCTCATATTTTAAAATATTCCACAAGAATGTGATGTTTTGTGGATGTATAATTTTCTATCACATAGATGTCCCACTAAATGTCTGATTATTGAATGTTTATATGTGCATTATTTTTGCTGTTATAAATAACTGAATGAATATCTTTCCATATAAATGTCTGTGTGCTTTTCTGTTTTTTTCTCCCTAGGAAAAATTCGTAGACATGGAATTCCTGGATCAAATGGTATGAAACAGTTTAAGTTTTCTTCCCCCCAACACCTATCACCTAATTTATTTATTATATGTGGTATAAACATTATTTTCCAGCCATTGTTTTCCTATTAATTTTTACCACTTATGGTGGTGTTTTTTTGATATTTTACAGTTTTACATGTTAGATTTCCATATCTGACCATTTTAAGTGTCGTGATTTTTTTCTTTCCTTTGATTAGTGTATTCACCTGTATTTTTTTCTAGTTATTTAATTGCTTCATTTTTTACAATTAACTCTTTAATCCACCTAGAATTCATTTTGATATATGGTATACAGTAGGATTTAATTTTTTTTCCCCCTAATAGGTCACCAATTGTTTCAGCATCACTTATTGAATAATCCAACGCAACAACTGTTCTTCCATTAGATAGGGTGTAGCTTTCCACAGGTCGGCCATTTTCTCTTTACCCAAGATGGTTACATTTCGCAATGGTACTCCTACCTTCCTGCAGCTTCTGACAGCATACTAGAGCACCATGTTTGTGCTTGTGCGTTTCAAAAATCCTAGGCACATGCAGATTAGGGCAATATTTTAAACAGGATTTTTTTTTCATTTTAAATATGTTACGTTTGTCACATTCTTGTTGCAAATTAAAATTAAGGAATCCAAATATATGAAACCACGGTTTCAGGTGTGCTATTCCTCTTGGGCACACCTGATATCCCAATTGTATGTTAAAAAAAAAAAAATACCCCCGGGGTTAAAGTTCCTCCTTCAACCTCTTTTTTTTTTTTACTCTTCAGATTCTCAAAGAGTTAAAGTTGCCTCGACTCAGTTCTTGGAATTTTCTAGAATGATATAAGAGGGAAATACAAGAAATGTATGAGGAGTAGAAGTAAATAATGTTTGCCAGCCTGTTGCTGGCCGTAGTCTCACGTAGGGATTTAAAGGAGCTAGGGTGAGTCCTAATCCATGCCACCATTGCCACTACCTCTTCTAGATAGGGACACACCCCAATGGGCCACCTCTTTTCACTGCAGGTGTAAGGCTCAAGACATAAAGCAAGGAGTTTTTTAGTAGGAGATGGGATAAATATTGCCCTGAGAAATCTGACCATTAAAATCACTTGCTACCTATTACCAACCCTCTCCCGGGCTCCCAACGAAGCTTGCTTTCTCTATTGACTTCTGCTCCGGGCCTCTAGCTTTACTGATTCTGGGGGGGGAAAAAAGGGCGGGGGGGAGGGTGGCGCGTGAGTGGGAGGCTGCCTTGCCTGCGGTTATTGCAAGGGGCTCCTTTGGCTCACAGCCTCAGTCCCAGTAGTTTCCTGACTTGCCGCATTAGACTGTGTTTTGTTTATGAAGAGGCTGGTTTCCCTGGCAATGGCAGCTCGCCAGTGCATGCGCATTTGCTCCACTGCAGTAGCAGAATGCGGCTGTGGGGCCAGGGGAGGGGTCCTGAGGGCTGCAGTGGCTGGACTTATTTGGCAGACATGACGTCAGTTTTTCTGAGCTAAACTGCCATCGTTACTGTATATGGAGCATTTTTTTTTTTTTAAATAAAGCTTGGAAGGCTTTTAGCCACTCCTTTTCTTTCCTCCCAAATTAACTGCTGTCTATACGCTCACCAGTGACCACGAAGGCTTTCTAAGGTTTGAGGCCACCCATGCCCTCAGGGCCCCGAGGGGAATCATAATAGTATGAGAACAGGAAACAGACTGCCTGGTTTCAGACCTTGGCTGCTTGCTAGTTGCATGACTGTGGGACGGGTTACTTAAATCTCTTAGTTTCCTCAGATGTAAAATGGGGATGCTCACAGCATGTTTAGAACAGTGGCTGGCACATAGTAACCATTATGTAAGTGTTGTCTATTATTATTTGTAGATACTAAGGGGGACTTGCCTGGAAGCAGACTTGTGTCCGCAGTATACAAACACCCTTTAATGCACACACTGGCCAGATAACACAAACACACATTTACCCCCACAGCACATAGACTCTTCTCGCAGTACACACACTTGCCTTCCAGTACACAGACATATCCAAAGGCACACCGACAAGGACCACAGCAAAAAGATGTTCCCCAGAACACATGGACACCCCACTCCCCGTATCATTAGACTCTCCCAGAGGCACATATGTACTCCTTAATGCAGAGACTCACCTAAGGCACACTGATGCTCTCTGCATGACACAGACTTGCCCCCCCATAAGGACTCTACTATGACACACAGGCAGTCCCAACATCACACACTGATCCCACATCGCACGAACCCATCTTAGGAAACACACAGCATACGGACTTACTCCATAGAACACGGCTTCCCGGAGAAGCACACATACTCTCAAGGCCAGTAGACTCACCCCACAGCACGCAGACTTTCTCCAGAGTGTACAGCTTCTTCCCACAGCAAACAGACTCTCCCCAGGGCACACAGACACCCCTGACGTCGCATACTCTCACCACAGATCATAGACTCGTCCTAGAGCACAGGGACTCTTGCCAATGAAACAGACTTTCCCGAGAATAGACTCATGAGACAGCTTGAAGACCCGCATCATGACACAAAGACTCTCCCACAACAGACAGACTCACCCCATTGTGTACAGACAAGCACCACAGGCCACAGACCATCACATCAGGACACAGACTTGCCCAGCACTACACAGACACTCCCCGGAGCACGTAGACTCGCCCCACAAAGCACAGACTAAACCCATACTACAGAGACTCTCCCTGTAGCTTTCAAACAAGTTTACCCCACCACAGAGACATGCAACGGTACATCTTACAACATATATCACTCCTTGATGCACACGATTGTGCCACAGCACACAAACTTGTCCTACAGTGCACAAATTCATGTCACAAAAGACACACTCACCACACAATACAAATACTTGCTGCAGCCAGGTGCGGTGGCTCACGCCTGTTATCCCAGCACTTTGGGAGGCCTAGGCAGGTGGATCACCTGACGTTGGGAGTTCGAGACCAGTCTCACCAATATGGAGAAACCCCGTCTCCACTAAAAATACAAAATTAGCCGGGCGTGGTGGCGCATGCCTGTAATCTCAGCTACTACGGAGTCTGAGGCAGGAGAATCGCTTGAACCCAAGAGGCAGAGGTTGCAGTGAGCCAAGATTGTGCCACTGCACTCCAGCCTGGGCAACAAGAGCAAAACTTCGCCTCAAAAAAGAAAACCCAGCAACAAAAACAAACAAAAAACCAAATACTTGCTCCAGAGTTCACTCATTTGCCCTAAAATATCTAGACCTTACCCTAGAGTTACCACACAATGCATGCTGTGTCCCTGCATCACCAAAATACAACTCAAACTCCTCAGACACACTCTGATAAATAGACATACCTCACAATGCACAGCTTGGCATCATAGCAGGAAAAACTGGCCCTACAACAGATTTATTCTACAACAGACACACTCAGGCTGTAGAGACACCTAATCTTTCTTTAAGGTATTCAGACCCACCCTTTTGGGCACAGTCACATGCGATCCACGATACCCTCACTCATCCCACAATACTGATGCAACCCACAGCATACAAACACATCCCACAGCATAACACTCTAACCCCACAGTGCTCAGAAATGTCAGGCACACACTTGCCATACAGATTTATTTCACACACTAAAACAGCCAGGTGGGTGGCTCATGCCTGAAATCCCAGCACTTTGGGAGGCCGAGGCGGGTGGATCACAAGGTCAGGAGTTCAAGACCAGCCTGTCCAGCATGGTGAAACCCCGTCTCTACTAAAAATACAAAAAAATTAGCCGGGCATGGTGGCACATGCTTGTAGTCCCAGCTACTCGGGAGGCTGAGGCAGGAGAATCACTTGAACCCGGGAGGTGGAGGTTGCAGTGAGCCAAGATCGTGCCATTGCACTCCACCTTGGGCAACAGAGTGAGACTTCATCTAAAAAAAAAAAAAAAAAGAAACAAAAAAAACAACAAAAAACACTTCTTATAGTGCCTATACAATGCAAACATGTATCCCAAAATAAATGAAACTATTTGCTATGTCACTCTTAGGTTTACCCCAAAGCACATAGACCGTTTTCACTGCTCAAGCTGCTGCCTACAAAACAGGAGAGGCCAAGCCATGCACAGAAATTCACCAAAATGCACAGATTCACCCATCAATATACATACTTGCCTCACAACTCACACAAACACCACTGAGCACTGAGACTCACCCTAAATGTACAGACAAGCCCTTCAGGGCACAGACTTACTCTGTAACATACTAAATCACATCCCCCATACTTAGATGCGCCTTATGATTCACAGTGATGCGTGTAAACACATAACTGCTTCCACAATGCACAGAATTGCATCATAACACAGACTTACTCTACAGTGCAAAACCGACAGTGCACATAAACATTTCCCAGTCGGTAGACACACAACACACATATTACTCCTACAATGTAAAGATTTCCATCATGGTGGACAGACATGCTTTTCCATGCTGTTGAGCTACAACTCTGGCCTACAACGACAGAAATACAGCTTGTGTAATAGTTACCAGCAAGGCCTCTAGACCCATACTAACTGGGTTTGAATCAAGGTCCCATTCCTTGCTGATTGTATCACCTTGGGTAAGTATATTTCTTTGTTCTTTAGTTTGTGCAACTGTAAAACAAAGATAACAGTAGTGCCTACTTCAAAGAGTTGTTGTGAGTAATAAATACGTTAAGATTTGTTAAGTGCTTAGTACAGTGCCTGGCACATAGTGACTATGAGAATTGTTAATTTATATTGCAACCATCACTATCATTACTACCCAAACAAAAAAGGCCTACCCCAGATATCTAGAATCATCTGACAACAAGAAGACTCACCATATAATATATAGATTAGCCCTAGAACGTCTAGAAACACTCGACAGCACACAGACACCCTGCCATAGTACCCACATACCCTACAGACCAGAACCCTAACCAGACATCACTCACAACACACAGAATTGCATCACAAGTAACAAATTTGTGCACAGGCTTGCTCTATAACACAACCCACAATACCCAGACTGGAAGCCAGGCTGTGTGTTGTACCCAGCCTCACCCAACAAGGCACAGGCCCACAACACACACACACGCACACACATCCTAACCTCATAGATATGCCCTACGTCACACAAACATACCCTATCACACATATGTTTTTGTTTCACAACATGTGGATACCCCTGCTCTTCACAAACATGTTCCTAAATACATGCTCCTAAAATTGGCAGCATCACATGATAATACAGAGCCCCCATTCCACAACATTTTTTTTTTTTGAGACGGTGTCTCACTCTGTTGCCCAAGCTGGAGTGCAGTGGCGCAATCTCGGTTCACTGCAGCCTCCGCCTCCCAGGTTCAAGCAATTCTCCTGCCTCAGCCTCCCGAGTAGCTGGGAATACAAGCACGTCCATTCCTGGCTAATTTTTTTGTATTGTTTATAGAGACGGGATTTCGCCATGTTGGCCAGGATGGTCTTGATCTCCTGACCTCGTGATCCACCTGCCTCAGGCTCCCAAAGTGCTGGGATTACAGGTGTGAGCGACTGCCCCTGGCCACAACGCATTTTACACTTATCTCATGCTCGTCCCATAAAGAACTACATGCCCCACATCGCCTAAGCTGCCCATAAATCTGACTTACCGAACACTACCACACATATGACCAGGCCCCACACCACACAGATTTGCTCTGTAATACCTAGATAAGTCCTACCATGCAGAGATATCCCCCTAAACACAAAACCATCCCAAATGCACAGCGTCATATCACAACAGACACACAAACTCATCCTATAACATGCAGACTTGCATGAAAACACCCAGACTCCCACAGAGCAGACCCACGCCCACAATGCTAATACCACACAGCACCCAGACTGGCACAAGACAAAGACTAGCCTCAACTCATCTAGTCTCAACCCACATGATATAAAACTTGCTCTACAATGGTTAAAAGCTTATATTCAGGTCTCAGACTGCCTGAGTTCCAATCCCACATGCATCACTTACTAGTTGTGTGACCTTGGAAAGGTTTCTTGAACTCTCTGTGCCCCAGTTTTCTCAGCTATTTGTTAGGAATAATAATGTAATAGGGGTACTTATCTCTTATAGCTGTTAAGAGGAATAAATGGGCTGGGCGTGGTGGCTCACACCTGTAATCCCAGCACTTTGGGAGGCCGAGACGGGTGGATTAGCTGAGGTCGGGAGTTCGAGACCAGCCTGACCAACCTGGAGAAATCCCATCTCTACTAAAAATACAAAATTAGCTGGGCGTGGTGGCGCATGCCTGTAATCCCAGCTACTTGGGAGGCCGAGGCAGGAGAATCACTTGAACCCGGGAGGCAGAGGTTGCGGTGAGCCAAGATCATGCCATTGCACTCCAGCCTGGGCAACAAGAGTGAAACTCCGTCTCAAAGAAAAAAAAGAGGAATAAGTGAGTTAATGCCTATCACGTGTTTAGAGCAATGCTTGGTAAAGAGTCAGTGTTATTGGTGTTAGCTGATCAGGTTGTCATTGTTGTCGTTACTCCACAGGGAATTGGACCATAAAGGTAAGACTCAATCTAAAGCAACTCGAACCAACCCACAACGCATGGAATATCCCTCATAAAGCACAGAATCGCATCACAATGAGTACTCTCACCACTCTTTTCCTGTAACACCCATATTGACTGCACCTATTCTTTTTTTTTTTTTTTTTTTTGAGATGGAGTCTCGCTCTTGTTGCCCAGGTTGGAGTGCGGTGGCGTGATCTCGGCTCATTGCAACCTCCGCATCCTAGGTTCAAGCAATTCTCCTGCCTCAGCCTCTCGACTAGCTGGGATTACAGGCCCGTCACCACACGCGGCTAATTTTTGTACTTTTAGTAGAGATGGGGTTTCGTCATGTTGGCCAGGCTGGTCTCGAAATCCTGACCTCAGGTGATCCACCCATCTCTGTCTCCCAAAGTGCTGGGATTACAGGCATGAGCCACTGTGCCCAGCCTGACTGTACCTATTCTATAATGCCTAGAAGCATCTATCATATAGAGTTTCTGCATAGCACCTGGACTTATCACACAACACCTAGACACACTACAATGCACAACATACCCAACAAACAGAAACTCATTCATGAAAAGACTCATCTCAGTTTAAGCAAATGCACTCTATCATACACATACATGCTCTACAATACACATACTCACCCCAGAACACCACGTTGGCTCCACAACACAAGGAACTCACTTCAAAATCTCTAGAAACAATCCACAAGCCATAGACTTCTCCAATATGCAGAACAGCATCACACCACATAAACTTGACTACAATTAACAGACAAGAAACCAGGACATGCGCCATAACACATACATTATCCCCATGACATAAATACTGGTCTAGCAAAATGCTATCTTGCCTATACAACACTAAGATGTGCTTCATAAAATACAAACTTGTTTGACAGCACAAATTAAAATATTTCAAAATGCACATATATACTCCATAACACACAGATTTGCTCTACAACACACCGACACACCCCATATCACCCAGACGTGACCCAAAACACATGGCAATACCTGATAAACAGTCACTCCTTTTTTTTTTCTTTGAGACGGAGTCTTACTCTGTTACCCAGGCTGGAGTGCAGTGGCGCAATCTCGGATCACTGCAACCTCTGCCTCCCAGGTTCTAGCGATTCTCCTGCTGCAGCCTCCCCAGTAACTGGGACTACAGGTGTGCACCACCACGCTCAGCTAATTTTTGTATTTTTAATAGAGACTAGGTTTCATTTTGGCCAGGCTGGTCTCGAACTCCTGACCTCAGCTGATCCACCTGCCTTGGCCTCCCAAAGTGCTAGAATTACAGGCGTGAGCCACCACGCCTGGCCTCAGTCTCTCCTTTTAACACACAGACTGGCCACACAAAATAGCCTGTTCCTGCCACGACTTCCCTCACAGCAGCACATCCAACAAAGGATGGTCCACATACAGAGAAACACAATGTGCAGATATGTTCTGCAACACACAGCCTTCCTGGACAAGACCTAGACTCACCCGGAAACACCCAGATCCATTTTACATCTTAAAGACTCACATCCCAGGCCAGGCGTGGTGGCTCAAGCCTGTAATCCCCGCACTTTGGGAGGCCGAGGTGGGCGGATCACGAGGTTAGGAGTTCGAGACCACCAACATGGCGAAACCCTGACTCTACTAAAAATACAAAAATTAGCCAGGCATGGTGGCGGGCACCTGTAATCCCAGTACTCAGGAGGTTGAGGCAGGAGAATCGCTTGAACCTGGGAGGTGGAGCTTGTGGTGAGCCAAGACCACACCATTGCACTCCAGCCTGGGCGACAGAGCGAGACTCCGTCTCAAAAAAAAAAAAAAAAAAGAAAAAGACTCATATCCCAGATTAGTCTGCCAACCCATGGACATGCTCCACAATGCATGGATAGAACCACAATGCATGGACATGCCTTACAACACATGGAACTACCCAGGCTCTACCTTTAACACACAAACTGTCTCCATGAAACACTTCCTTGTCTCTTCAAAACTTAGTTAAAATCAGAAGAAATGCTCAAAAATACACATAGACTCAACAAGGCATGGACATACCCCACTTCAACTAGCCTTGTCCTGTAACACTGACACTCATCTGAAACATAAAGATACATTATGCCACACCTAGAATGGCCCCCCAGAACCCAGACTAGCTCCAGAACACCCAAATAGGAGCCACGGTATATGGACATAACCCTACATATACAAATCCTTCCTACAACATAACGACTAATCCCACAAAACACTTCCTTGCTCCATAACACCGACACCTCCCTGTGCGTAGAATCTCTGGACAATATAGACACTTCCTACAATTACAGATATGATTCACAATACTAAGACTTGCTGTAACACATGCCAACTTCTCCAAGCCACACAGAATCACAACATTATATGTATTATCGGACATGTCCGTATATTTTGGGGACAACTGAACTTATCCCATGACACCCAGGCCTTCCCCAAAATACGTGGACGTGTCCCATCATGCATATAATTTCCAGACAACAAAGACTGGTCCTGAAAAATAGGTTTTTTATTTCATAACACCAACACTTAGCTGAGAGCACACAGGTGTGCTGAGCAAAACATGCATAAAACCCCACGATGTACAGACATGCCCTGCAACACCCAAGGTCACTTCATAACACACAATCTCACTGCAGCACATCGACCCAGGGACTCACCCTGAGACACTCAGACTAACACATCACATCCAGATCTACCCCCACCTAATCCTAATTGCCTCATATCACTAGACTTACATTGCAATAGCGAGACTTGACCTGCAATAGTCTGATTTGTCCCATAACAACTAGACAAGACTATCCACACAATACATACAAAGACCCCCAAAATGTTTGCTTGTCTCCACAACACTGACAGTTTCTTAAGAACACACACAGATGCTGGAAAATACACAACCAAGTCCTGCAGCACCAAGATATGCGCCTGTAATACCTAGATTTGCCACACCACACCCAGAATGGCCCTGCAGAACTCCAGAATGCACCACAAGAAGAATATATGCCTTGCAACACCAGAGCATGCCTTACCCCAGCAGTCCCCAACCTGTTTGGCACCAGGGACCACTTTTGTGGAAGAAGTTTTTCCACGGACTGGGGGTGAGGTGGGAGGGGTGGTTTTGGGATGAAACTGTTCCGCCTCGGATCATCAGGCATTAGATTCTCATAAGAAGTACAAAACCTTGATCCCTCTCATGCACGGTTCACAATAGTGTTCACACTCTTATGAGAATCTAATGCTGTGGCTGATCTGACAGGAGGCAGAGCTCAGGTGGTAATGCTTGCTCACTCACTGCTCGCCTCCTGCTGTGTGGCCTGGTTCCTAGCAGGCCATGGAGTGGTACTGGTCCGTGGCCCAGGGGTTGGGGACCCCTGCCTTACACCACATGGCGTGCTCCATAATACACAAAAACGGTCCTAATAACATAGACTGACTCTATACTTACTTGCCTCAATAACATTAAGACATGCCTTAGACCACATAGAAATGTTAGATAACATACAGAAAAAAACACATAAATAACAGACATGCCCTGTAACACTTACACTCACCTCATAGCACTCAGGTTCGCCTGTGACAGCTAGATTTACCCCCAAAATACCTATACCTACCCCACAGCACCCAGACATGCCGCACATAACCAGAAACATCTCATATCACTCAAACACCTTCCAACAATCAGACTTGCCTGGCAACCCAGACTGTCCTACAATACATAGTAAAATGGCCCACAGCCAAGAGACTTCTCACAACTTACAGACTGGCCACAAAAAGCATCTTTTTGCTTTCACAAAATCAAGACTTTCCACACAGCACATAGAAACAATGGACAAAGTTCAGAAAACCCCAGAGTGTAGCGGTATGCCTCATAACATCCAGAGTCACCCCATAACACAGGACCTAGACTGGCCCCGATAAAATAGAATTAATACCCACAATAAACAAACATGCCCTCTAATATATGAATTCATCACACAACATGCACACTGTCCCCACAAACACCTTTTTGGTGTCAAGAAGAAAAAAACTAGCTTCACAGAACAGAGAAATGCTGGACAGTGCACCTGCAGTTAAAAAAAAAAAACCTCACAGACATAGCATTCATCACCCGAATGTGTTACATAGTAACAGGCATCATCTTATGACACACATATCTACCCCCCAGCACCAGAGTAGCTCCATAAAATACCTTCTTGGTTTTACAGTGCAAAGACTCGCCTCATAGCACAAGTCTCATATGCTGGAGAACACTCAGACGAAACCCTTAACATACATAAATATCACCCAGATTCACTCCACAACATGAAATCTAACCCCATGAAACCCATGATAGTCCACAAAACCAGACACGCCTTATATCACCCAGTCTAGCTTCACAACAGCCAGGCGTAATGCAAACTCGCCCCCACAACTCATGAAAATACTCCACACCCAACAAACCTTCCCCCCACACAGAACCTTGCCGGGGCAAAACAAATGCAATGGCTCACGCCTGTAATCCCATCACTTTGGGAGGCTGAGGCAGGCGGATCACCTGAGGTGGGGAATTTGAGACCAGCCTGACCAACGTGGAGAAACCCCATCTCTACTAAAAATACAAAATTAGTCGGGCGTGGCGGCACACGCCTGTAATCCCAGCTACTCGGGAGGCTGAGGCAGGAGAATCGCTTGAACCCGGGAGGCGGAGGTTGCAGTGTTGTGCCATTGCACTCCAGCCTGGGCAACAGACGGAAACTCCATCTCAAAAAAAAAAAAAAAAGAAAAAACTTCATGACACTGTCACACCAAGACTTGCTTCAGAGCACACACAAAAGATATAAAAGGATTGAAAACATACAGAACAACTTTGCAATGTGAAGATATACACCAGTACTCACCTCACATTACAGAAAGTCATACAACAAGATCCCTGCTGGTTCCATGATACACACATTCCATACGCAGACACAGACACATTTCATACACACACACACACACACATTCCATACACATAAACACACATTCCATACACACACACATTCCATACACACAGACACATATTCGATACACACACACATTCCATACACACACACATTCCATACACACAGACACACATTCCATACACGCACGCACACACACATTCCATACACACAGACACACATTCCATACACACACACATTCCATACACACACACATTCCATACACACAGACACATATTCGATACACACACACATTCAATACACACACACACATTCCATACACACACACATTCCATATGCGTACACAGAAACACATTCCATACACACACACACATTCCATACACACACACACACATTCCATACACACACACACACATTCCATACACACACACATTCCATACACACACATTCCATATGCACACACATTCCATACGCACACACACATTCCATACACACAGACACACATTCCATACACACACACACATTCCATACAGACACACATTCTATACACACACACACATTCCATACCAACACACACATTCCATACACATACACAGACACACATTCCATACACGCAGACTCATTCCATACACACACAGACACATTCCATACACACACGCAGACACATTACACACACACACACACATTCCATACACACACACAGTCACATTCCATACACACACACAGACACATTCCATACATACACATTCCATACACACACACACATTCCATACACACACACAGACTCATTCCACACACACACATTCCATACACACACACAGACTCATTCCATACACACACATAGACACATTCCATACACACACAGACACATTCCATACACACACACATTCCGTACACAAACACACATCCCATACACACAGACACACATTTGATTCACACACACATTCCATACAAACACACACATTCCATACACACACACACATTCCATACACACAGACACACATTCCATACACACACACACACATTGCCTACACGCACCGATACACATTCCATACACATACACACACATTCCATACACACACATTGCATACCAACACACACATTCCATACACACACATTCCATACACACACATTCCATATACACAGACACACATTCCATACACACACACACATACATTCCATATACATGCACAGACACACATTCCATACACACACACATTCCATACGCAAACACACACATTCCATGCACACACATTCCATATGCACACACAGACACATTCCATACACACACACAAATTCCATACACACATATATTCCATACACACACATTCCATACACACACATTCCATGCACACACAGACACATTCCATACACACACACACATTCCATACACATACACACACATTCCATACACATACATTGCATACTAACACACACACACATTCCATACACACCCATTCCATACACATACACAGACACACATTCCATACACACACACACACATTCCATACACATGCACAGACACACATTCCATACACACATTCCATACACACACACATTCCATACACACATATATTCCATATACACACATTCCGTACACACACGCAGACACACATTCCATACAAATACACAGGCACACGTTCCACACACACACACACATTCCATGCACACACACAGACACACATTCCATGCACACAGACACACATTGCATACACACACTGACACACATTCCATACACATACACACACATTCCATACACACACATTGCATACCAACACACGCATTCCATACACACACATTCCATACACATACACAGACACACATTCCATACACACACACACACACACACAATCCATACACATGCACAGACACACATTCCATACACACACACATTCCATACACACATATATTCCATATACACACATTCCGTACACACACGCAGACACACATTCCATACAAATACACAGGCACACGTTCCACACACACACACACATTCCATGCACACACACAGACACACATTCCATGCACACAGACACACATTGCATACACACACTGACACACATTCCATACACATACACACACATTCCATACACACACATTGCATACCAACACACGCATTCCATACACACACATTCCATACACATACACAGACACACATTCCATACACACACACACACACATTCCATACACATGCACAGACACACATTCCATACACACATTCCATACACACACACACACATTCCATACGCAAACACACACATTCCATATGCACACACAGACACATTCCATACACACACACATTCCATACACACACACATTCCATACACACAGACAGACACACATTCCATACACACAGACACACATTCCGTGCACACACAGACACATTCCATACACACACACACTCCATACACATACACGCACATTCCATATGTACACATTGCATACCAACACACACACACATTCCATACACACCCATTCCATACACATACACAGACACACATTCCATACACATGCACAGACACACATTCTATACACATCCATACACACACACACATTCCATACACAAACACACACATTCCATACACACACATTCCATATGCACACACAGACACATTCCATACACACACACACATTCCATACACATACACACATTCCATAAACACACACATTCCATACACACACATTCCATATGCACACATAGACACATTCCATACACACACACACATTCCATACACACATATATTCCATATACACACACACATTCAGTACACACACACAGACACATATTCCATACACATACACAGGCACATGTTCCACACACACACATACACACACGTTCCATAAACACACACAGACACACATTCCATACACACACACACACACATTCCATACGCACACATTCCGTACACACACACACACATATTCCATACAAACACACACATTGCATACACACACACAGACTCATTCCATACACAGAGACATATTCCATACACACACGCAGACATATTCCACACACACACACATTCCATACACACACACACAGGCACATTCCACACACACACATTCCATACACACACACAGACTCATTCCATACACACACATAGAGACATTCCATACACACACAGACACATTCCATATGCATATGCAGATATGTCCCCAAAGAAATAGATTGTCTCCATGACATGCATATCAACCCGACGAAATACTTTTGGACCTCTGTAACACCCAAACTTGACTCACAACACACATAAATACTGAACCACACAAATGAAACCTACACTACCCAGACGTACCCATTGTTTGAAGGCTTGCTGCAAAATACCCAGACTTACGCCATGATATACAGACTTGGCCCGTTGACCTATACCTACCTTGAATCACAGGGGCTAATAGAGCAACACTCAGATGTTGCCCACAACCACACACATGCCCTACCAAACAACTTTTTGCCTTCATAACATGAAGGCTTACCTCACAGAACACAGAAAGGATGAACAACACAGACAAATCAGACAACGCAGAAACATGTCCCATGACACCCAGACTTGCCGCACAGCATTCAGACTCACACTATGACACTCATACTCACTCAATAACACTGATTACTTCACAACATACACACATAGCCCAAAACACGCAAACATCATCCACAACTAACAGACATGTCCTACAATACAGGGGCATGCCACACAATTCACAAACTTTTTCTACACTGCCAACACTTGTCTCACATAACACACACAAATAAAAAATCCACAAAGATGTGCCCCATAGCACCCAGATTTGCTTCACTACTTTCAGACTTACCTTATGGCACCCACACGTACCTTATATCATACACATTTACCCTGCAACACTCAGCCTGGCCACAGAATATATTTACATGTCCATGCCCCACAACACACGCACATGCCTTCCAACACATGGACACACCCAAAATACACAAACGTTTTACACGACATAGACTGACCCCAAAGAATGGCATCATAATGCACAATTACAACCAACTCAGATCTACCCTACAGAACAAAGACTCATCTCCCATACTTATCACACAATTCCTAAATTTATACCAAACGCTCACACTCATCCCAAAATGCATAAACCCACCCCAGAACAGATGCAGCACAACATGTAGATTTGCCATCACTTAGAATAAATTCACAGCTCGCACTTGTCACCCAATGGCCAGGCACACCTTACAATGTACAGACAACCCTTTCACAACGTAGACATTGCCTAAGCAATGCACAGAATTCTATAACATCACGAGCTCTTCCTACAATGTCGACTTACCTCACAGCACCCCAGATTGCATCAGAACAGACACTCCACCCAAAATATACAGCTTCTTCCACACCTCCCGGATACACCTCACAATACACAAATATGTCTTGTAAGATATAGACTTCTCAGAACCATGAAGTATTGCATAAGAACTTACAAGCATTTCTCAAAACATATACTCCATAATTAATGGATACACAGCATCTGCTCACACTCTCAAACACACAGACTTGCCTTCCTCCCCATCACCTGCTGCCAGCATAGTCTTGTGCAGCAGGTCTAAGATGTACTGCAGAAAACAGACTTGCCCCACTCTGTATGGAGTTCTACCCAACTTTCAAATTCATTCTACAATGCACAGACCTTTACTCTTACCTATAGCATTATCCCACAATGCAGACTTACCCACAAAGCAAATGATTACCTCAGAATGCACAGAGCCACCAGACATGCACCCAAACACACAGACATGTACCACAACACCAAGAAACACTCCACGACATGCATATGAGCCCACATTGGTCTCTCCATAACTTCCACACTGACGACTCAACACCTAGACCAACTTACTACATCACACATGCTCCATGACATAAGACTCCCAGCACAGCCCATGGAACCCCATCACAATGAACAATTATTTTTTTTTAGACAGATTTTCGCTCTTGTTGCCCAGGCTAGAGCGCAATGGTGTGATCTCGGCTCACTGCAACCTCCGCCTCCTGGATTCAAGTGATTTTCCTGTCTCAGCCTCCTGAGTAGCTGGGATTACAGGTGCCCGCCACTACGCCTGGCTAATTTTTGGTATTTTTAATAGAGACGGGGTTTCTCCATGTTGGCCAGGCTGGTCTCAAACTCCTGACCTCAGGTGATCTGCCCACCTTGGCCTCCCAAAGTGCTGGGATTACAGGCGTGAGCCACCACGCCCGACCGTGAACAATTTTACCTCACAGTGCAAAAATTCACAAAATGCCAAGACTTACCCCACAGCTAATCCAATATTACCGTAACACCTAAAGTCGCCTGAAGAGTCAGTCATGTACCAGAGTACTACGCATATGCCTCATAATGCCTACAGTGAACCTACAAGAAACCGACTTGCCCTATATTGCTCATACTCACACCAGGACATGCCCTATAACGCACAGATAAATTCCATAAGGCAAAAATCTCCCTAACAATGCACAGCCTCACTCTACAACAGACAATTACTCCACTATGAGAAGAAGAGATCCCAAATATCCAGCCTTACCCATGAACTCACAGTCTTGCCACAACACATTAAGACATGTCTTACAGGCCGGGCGTAGTGGCTCACGCCTGTAATCCCAGCACTTTGGGAGGCCAAGGCGGGCGGATCACCTGATGTTGGGAGTTCGAGATCAGCCTGACCAACATGGAGAAACCCCATCTCTACTAAAAATACAAAATTAACTGGGCGTGGTGGCGCATGCCTGTAATCCCAGCTACTCGGGAGGCTGAGGCAGGAGACTCACCTAAACCTGGGAGGTGGAGGTTGCAGTGAGCTGAGATCACGCCATTGCACTTCAGCCTGGGCAACAAGAGTGAAACTTGGTCTCAAAAAAAAAAAAAAAAAAGAAGAAGAAAAAAAGAAAAAAAAAGATATGTTATCTTACAATGCACAAACTAACTCCACAATACTTACATACAACTTACAGTGGACACATGTACCCTATGACAGAAAGGTTTTCCTACAAACACAAAATTGCATTCTGATGCACAGATTTACCCCCAAATGCACAAAATCACTCTGCAATGCAAATGCCGCACAAAAAACCATGTGCCCCCCAACACCCAAAATTACCCCAGGACTCACAGACTTGCACCACAGGATCAAGACCTACCCCATATTGTACAGATACGCTCCTCACCAGGCATGCCTTTTACAATACAGCCTCACCCCACGAGGTACCCTTGACTGAAACCCTAGATACGGCCTACAGTGTACTTACCCCCACAACAACGTGGAAAACTCTCTAATGAAAGGTGCGTCCTCCAATGTACAAAATATCTTGCAAATTCATAGACATTCCCCACAGTCTCAGAATTGCCACATCATTTTCAGACTTTCTTCCAAATGCAGACTTACTCTAAAACACTTAGAATCAAATGGCACATATACACCATGGAATACTATGCAGCCATAAAAAAGGATGAGTTCATATCCTTTGTAGGGACATGGATGAAACTGGAAAACACCATTCTCAGTAAACTATCGCAAGGACAAAAAACCAAACACCGCATGTTCTCACTCATCGGTGGGAATTGAACAATGAGAACTCATGGACACAGGAAGGGGAACATCACACTCCGGGGACTGTTGTGGGGTTGGGGGAGGGGGGAGGGACAGCATTAGGAGATATACCTAATGCTAAATGACGAGTTGATGGGTGCAGGAAATCAACGTGGCACATGGATACATATGTAACAAACCTGCACATTGTGCACATGTACCCTAAAACCTAAAGTATAATAATAAAAAAAAAAGAATCAAATTAGACATACAGACTCAACCCATATGAGATTCTCCCCACAGTGCACTAACATGCTCCACACCACTCAGACTCTCCTAGAACACACAGAATCTCATCGCAACCTCACATCACCCCACAACGCCAATATGTGACCTACAAAACATAAAAATGCATGTTGACAATTCACAACAAGCATCACAATGTACACATTTGGCCCACAACACTGAGACACACACCCTGTCATCCACAGACACATCCTATCACATGAAATCACCCCACAAAACAAGCCATCACACAACACAAAAACCCACAATTCAAGACATGCTTAATTATAACTTGACATACCCCACAACACACAAAATTGCATTATAATGCAGGCTGGCCTTATAGCACACAGAGCGGTCCTATAGTATTATACAAACAAAAGCTTCGCCTACACCCCAGAATTGCCCCTAACCACCCACATTCTCTTTACAACACCAAGACACACCTCATATCACATCGAGAATCAGCCTGTATCATATAGAATTGCCCGAAAATGCACAGAATTGGACCACAAGTTCCAGAAATGCCATACTAGGTGCAGACAGAGCCTCATTCCTGAGGGACTACCACCCTCAGAAAAAAAAAAAACAAAACACATACATTTCCTGTAAGGCAGAGACACACTATAAAATGCAAAGATTGCCCCATCACGTGGAGATTTACTATAGCTGTCCAGAATCAACCCATAAAATATATAGTCTCACCTCATGACTTCAAGACACATCCCACAACATACAGACTGTCATGTGTAGACCATAACACCTGGACATGCCCTACAATGTGACGACGTGGTCCACACTCTGTAGACTACCCGAGCACTGCATATAATTGAATCCAGAAAATCATAATCATAAAAGTCACAGCACCTAGAATCACTCCCAAACCAGATGCCGATGACCGACTGGGCCCACGCTTTATAGAGATAGCCTATGGTAAAAAGGAATTTGAGGAGAAAAAAGAAAAAAATATACAGAGATATATGAAAATCCACAGCTTCCCCGTGTGCCATTTATATATGCCTCTTTTTTTTTTGTTTTTTTTTGAGATGGAGTCTTGCTCTGTCACCAGGCTGGAGTGCAGTGGCAGAATCTCTGCTGACTGCAACCTCCGCCTCCCAGATTCAAGCGATTCTCCTGCCTCAGCCTCCTGAGTAGCTGAGACTACAGGCGGATGCCACCATGCCCAACTATTTTTGTATTTTTAGTAGAGATGGGATTTTACCATGTTGGCCAAGATGGTCTCCATCTCGTGACCTCGTGATTCGCTCGCCTCGGCCTCCCAATGTGCTGGGATTACAGGCGTGAGCCACTGTGCCCGGCCTTTATATATGTCTCTTTTAATGTAGAGAACAGCCTCGCAGTGCAGACATGTATCCCACTTGGCACAGATCGACACCACGAGAAACTCCCTCACAGGACCTACGCTTCCCTATACTTTGAATAACCCACATACTTGATCATAACCCACTTTCCTATCAGAAAGACTCATGCCACAACATAAAGCTCATTATTCCAAAACATATAGAACCAACTCCCAATGCAAAGAGACTTCCCTTGTAACAAAAAGATGTTCTCTGCCACACTCAGACTTACCTCACCTCACCAGACTTAACCCACAACATCTAGCCTTGCACCACTACACAGAGACATGTCATTTCACCGAGAACTAGCTCCAGAACGCTAAGGCTTGCCTCATGGTCTTTATACACTCATACCTTAGACTCATATCATGATGCAGAAGAGGCATATACAGGGAAAATGTAAGCCACAATGCACATACTCAGTCCACAACGCATAGACTTGTCCCATATTTCACAGCTGGCTCTCATAATTCCCAGACTTGCTACACAATACTCAGAAGGCCTTACAACACCTAGAAAAAGCAGCATGATAGGTATGCTCACTCTAGAACATTCAGATTCACTTCTTAAGGGACAAACTCAGTCAGTTACATTGAATACCCGACGCCATATTGTTTGCTCCACAGAATATGAGGAGAGGGCCTACATGCTCACACAGAGCTTTGACAAGTGACTTCATTTCTTTCTTTCTTTTCCTTTTTTTTTTTTGAGACGGAGTCTTGCTCTGTTGTCAGGAGTTTGAGACCAGACAGGTCAACATGGTGAAACCCCGCCTCCACTAAAAATACAAAAACTAGCTGGGCGTGGTGGCAGGCGCCTGTAATCCCAGCTACTTGGGAGCCTGAGGCAGGAGAATCGTTTGAACCCGGGGGGCAGAGGTTGCAGTGAGCCGAGTCGCGCCATTGTACTCCAGCCTGGGCAACAAGAGTGAAACTCCACCTCAAAAAACAACGACAACAAAAAACAAAAACAAAAACAAACCATTACGGGCCCATGCATAAAGAGCTCCATAAATGTACTTGCATATACAGACTGTTAAATGCACAAGCAGGTGTACACTCAGATGCCATGTATACCCACACAGAAATACTGAAGCAGACTACATCCTAAGCATGTAAGAGACATACACATGTATCTATAAATAATACCTACCGAAACACACTTTAGACATGCATATGTACATGTAGACATCCACTGGCACACAAATGCACAGATGTACAGACATGCACCCTCACATGTCAACATATACATGCATTGGCATGCACATATCCACACACACTGTTCTACAAATCTACTCCTATGTTCATGACATACAAGTCCTAAATGCACATTGAATATGTGGATATGCACATATACATGTGCCAATGTAGGTATATGGATGCATTTATAGACTTAATCATGCCACAAACAGAAACACAGATTTACACACGCACAGACATTAGAGACACATGCAATTTATAGACAGGAAAAACAGAGACACCTAACCACAAAGAAGCACCTTTACAAAGGTGGCTATGACTTTTTTTTTTTTTTTTTTCTGAGACAGAGTCTTGCTCTGTCATCCAGGCTGGAGTGCAGTGGCACGATCTCAGCTCACTGCAACCTCCACCTCCCAGGTTCAAGCAGTTCTCTGTCTCAGCCTCCCAAGTAGCTGGGATTACTGGCACCCACCACCACGCCTGACTAATTTTTGTATTTTTAGTAGAGACAGGGTTTCACCATCTTAGCTGGGCTGGTCTCAAACTCCTGACCTCAGGTGATCCGCCCGTCTTGGTCTCCCAAAGTGCTGGGATTACAGGCATGAGCCACCATGCCCGGCTGAGGCTGTGACTTTTAACGTGCCCTTGTCTTAGTCTCTTCAAGAGAGAATGAAAATTATCAAGCTCCTGCTACATATACTGCATAAAAGTAGATGTGGACATTACCAGAAGGATCTCTAAAGGATTTTGAGTTCACATGCGAGTATGCACACACCTCACAAACCCACGTGCACATGCACTTTCACGTGCACAGAATCAGCGCCATAAAATCACATGGAATCACAGAAATAGAAACATGTGCATAGCCACATATAGAGAGATACATGGACAGACACACACCCCACTGAAATGTCAAACTGTAATATTTAAATGCATGTCTATTGAAGTTAAAAAAAAAAAAACCTGCATTTTTATCCCAGCTCCATCACTTACTAGTTCAATGATTTGGGGCTATTTTCTTGCCTTCTCACCTGTAACATGGGAGTAATATTAGCACCTATCTTTTAGAGTTCTTTGAAGATGTAGTGAAATGAAGGGCTTAGCCCAGTGCTTAGAATGTCATAGATGTTGCTGCTATTGCTGTTATCTTTTAGTTTTGGTACAAAGTGCTTAGCTAGATAGGATTTGGTTTTTGTGGTCAAACTGCATGATTATATCATAGAGATGTATTAATCAACTTTTTTTGTAAATGTATTAATAAAGAATAATTTATTAATGTAGTAATATAGATTACATCCACAAACAAGGTCATTTCTGAAATTCTCAGCGATGATAAGGGATTATTACTGTCTCTGGCAAATGGAAAGACCTGAAACAAATATTTCCTGCTAGTGTGGTTTGTTGTTGTGATTACTGTCGTTAGTATTCTTTTCCTCTTTTCAGGAGGAGTTGGAAGATTGAGAGTGGAGTGGAAGAATGGGAAGAGGGCTTCGTGCCCAGTGCACATTTGCCACCTAGTGACCAAACTGAGTAAGTACCGTATTTGTGGATTGCTCAGAACCGTCACTAAAACTTCACTCATTGCAAGGTTATGTAACCACCCTGGTGAATAAGCACGTATACATCAAGTTATAGCGATTTCTGCTACATATCTAGAAATTTTTAAAAAGTCATAAAATAAAAAGAAATCTTTCTCTCTAACTTTTCCCCCTGCCATCCCAAATTTCCCTGTGGAATTCACTGAGACCGTGTTCTATAGCAGTGATCTTCGTACTTTCTAATTATTTACCACCTAACATCATTTTGGAAAGTGGTCTACTCCATCTTGAAGTGAACACCTGAAATTTCTTATCATAAGTTTAAGTATTTGTAGCGTATTTCCAGCATATTATGACTACTCCGACTTTTAAATAAATTGATTTCATCAAATTTTTGCATGCATTCAATGAAATAAAAATACCATACTCATTTGATATTGATAATTGTTGATTTAAAAAAGCATGAACAAGGTCTTCTTTAGCAGTCAGAAATTTTACGTAATGTTTCTATCTCCTTGAACTTGCCATTCTATTCAGCTTCCCTCACATAATGTATAATAATGTACATATTTTTAATATTTAAAGGCCCCTTATTGGTCACCTTACCACACATGCCTGCAAAAAGTATACAAGAATTGAAAAAAATTTTCTGTGACTCTATGCCTCAAAAGATTAAAATTTTTATCATAAATTTATTAGTAGTACACAATCAGAAGAACTTAAAATATTACACATTTGGTAAGTAATTAATAAAATGAAAAGTAAAATTGGTTGAAAATACATCTCTTTTTTTTTTTTTGAGACAGAGTCTTGCTCTGTCACCAAGGCTGGAGTGCAGTGGTGCGATTTCAGCTCACTGTAACCTCCACCTTCCAGGTTCAAGCAATTCTTGTGCCTCAGCCTCCTGAGTAGCTGGGATTACAGGCACGCGCCACCATGCCCGGCTAATTTTTTTTGTATTTTTAGTAGAGACAGGGTTTCACCATGTTGGCCAGGCTGGTCTCAAACTCTCGATCTCAGGTGATCCGCTTGCCTCAGCCTCCCAAAGTGCTGGGATTACAGGCATGAGCCACCCTGCCTGGCCAAAAATACATCTCTTAAGTGAATATGATTTTATTTTCGCCAAACTAATTTTTGAATCTGAGAATGACTCTTACTTATTTCTAATGAGCCAGACTTCAGTTCCTGTCCTTCATTTTTATAGATAAAAGAACTCAGAAAATTTTGTTCCCATAAATAATCATGTAGTGACCTGTCATCAAAAATAATTTTTAATGATTAAAAAAATTTTAACTAAATTTTTGATGTTTAACAGACAACTTGATTAGACCCATCTTTAATTCTGTGAAAGCAAAGAAACCCTCTGATTTACTAAAGGATTTGTTGTTCAGTTACTTTTTCAGTTTCTGGGAAGTTTACTAAAATGGCTTTCCCCAAATTTATTACATAACTATTGTATCTGTTATATTTTCATTTGAGGCATTATTTAAAATTCATTATACACATAAAAGGTTGTGAAAATCAAAGTACTTAGATCAATATGTCTTTGCCAATATGATAATTTTGATAAAATGCTATTTATTTATTTATTTATTTATTTATTGAGACAGAGTTTCGCTCTTGTTGCCCAGGCTGGAGTGCAATGGCACGATCTTGGCTCACTGCAACCTCCGCCTTCTGGGTTCAAGTGATTCTCCTGCCTTAGCCTCCCAAGTAGCTGGGATTGCATGCATGCACCACCACGCCCAACTAATTTTTGTATATTTCGTAGAGGCGGGGTTTTCCATGTTTGTCAGGCTGGTCTCGATCTCCCAACCTCAGATGATCTGCCTGCCTCGGCCTCCCAAAGTGCTGGGATTACAGGCGTGAGTCACCGCGCCCAGCCTTTAATTTATTATATTCTATAAATGTAAGAACTTGAGGCTACAGATTTGAATTAACAATTTTATAGAAAATATGCATAATATAATTTATTTGGCAAAGGTAGTATTCATATAAAAATAATCAACAAAATCAGATTTACTTTCAGAAAAAGTGTCTGACTTCATTTTTCAAGGAAAAGATATTAATATACGTTTTGAGGTGCAT
Organism: Nomascus leucogenys; assembly: GCF_006542625.1. NCBI lineage: Eukaryota > Metazoa > Chordata > Mammalia > Primates > Hylobatidae > Nomascus > Nomascus leucogenys. The sequence continues at coordinate 126,268,401 of NC_044406.1, forward strand.
TATTAAAACCATGGATAAATCAATTATGGAGCACCTTGTTAAACAGATAACTAGCAAAGTAAATATCATATTAAAATAAATATGAGGCTTTTATCCACTTCAAAATAAACTAAGAAATTAAATAATAACTTTGTTTCTGATATATAATTTTAAATTAAACAATGTAGTATATGGTTACCATTATAAGTCATACATGAAACAAGGAATCTGAAGGTAGGCAGAATTTCTCATGTAAATATGTATGTATGTGTTTTTAGAACATTGGAGTTGAATTTCTTGGATTAATTGACTAAGAATAGCATATACATTTTTTTCAAATCCATAAACTTCATTAGACCATAGAATCAAAGAGTTTTCTTTTTCTTTTCTTTTCTTTTTTTTTTTTTTTGTTTTTTTTTTTGGAGTCAAGAGTCTCACTCTTTTGCCCAGGCTGGAGTGCAGTGGTGCAATCTCGGCTCATTGCACCCTCTGCCTCCCGGATTCAAGTGAGTCTCATGCCTTAGCCTCCCAAGTAGCTGTGATTATAGGTGTGAGCCGCAACACCTGGTTAATTTTTGTCTTTTTAGTAGAGGCAGGGTTTCACCATGTTGCCCAGGCTGGTCTCGAGCTCCTAGACTCAAGCAATCCATTTGCCTTGGCCTCCCAAAGTGCTGGGATTACAAGCTTTAGCCACCGCAGTCAGCTGAGGATTGATTTTAATTGGAAAAGATATTTTACGATACAGTCTGAGAAAACAGGTTCTAATAAGTTTAATACAATGATCACATAATTTCTGAAATAAATTACATAATTTCTTCTTTAATTTTTAACTTTTTAAGTAATTTTGATACATTTGTACATACTTATGAGGTACATGTGAAATTTTGTTACATGCCTAGAATTTGTAATCATCAAGTCAAGGTATTTAGGGTAACTATCACCTGAGTATTTATCATTTCTCTCTGTTAGGTACATTTCAGCTCCTCTCGTCTAGCTATTCTGAAAAACACAATGCATTGTTGTTACCTATAGTGACCTTACTATGCTATCAACACTAAAACTTATTCCTTCTATTTAACTGTGTGTTTGTATCAATTAATAAGCCTCTCTTCATCCCTCCCCTCCTGCCTATACAGCCTTCCTGGTCTCTGGTGTCTATTATTCTACTCTCTACCTCCATGAGATCAACTTTTTTAGCTCCCATATATGAATGAGAATATGTACTATTTGTCTTTTTTTGCCTGGTTTATTTTACTTAAGATAATGACTTCCAGTTCCATCCATGTTGCTGCAAATGATAAGATTTCATTCCTTTTTATGACCCAGTAGTATTCCATGGTTTATATGTACCACGTTTTCTTTATCCACTCATCTGTGGATGGACACTTAGGTTGATTCCATATCTTTGCTATTGTGAATAGTGCTGCAATAAACATGGGAGTGCATGTATCCCTTTGATATATTAATTTCTATTCCTTTAGGTAAATACCCAGTAGTGGTATTGCCAATTTCTATACATAAGTTTTACCAAAGTCTAAATATTTTTTAGTACTAGAAAACAGTCCAATTATGTTGAAAAGAATCAGTGTCCGCAATATATACTGCAACTAGTTAGGAGATGCTCTTTTTTTCCCAGTTGATGACACATGTTAGTGATTAATATTGAGAATAGCTGGAAAATAATGCTTAATTTTAAGCATGTGGGAGAAAATGGTGTTCTTAGGCAGATTCATTTTCAGAGAGAATACACGTAAGAGTTGAGAACCTGAAAGTGGATTCATTGATACTGTTCCTACTCACGTACTTCTTGAAAAGAATTTGTGTAACAGTAGCCTAGTGTGAAGACCACTGTTCTAGTCTGTCTCCTGCAAGATTGTTCCAGAACAATATATTGTTGTAATTGTTGGAATAACCCCTTTATTGTAGTTTATGTTCACAACCGTGCAATGGAAGTAGTCGTCACTTTTGCATTTCTGCCAGGTGCTTCTGTGAGTGATCAGGTTTGAGCAAAATGTCCTGGAAGGGATTTTGTTGTTTTGTTGATAAATACATATTTTGACTAAACTTGTTTTGTCCAGTTTGAGAGCCACAATCACATGTGGCTATTTAACATTTAAAATGTGGCTAGTACAAACAGATGTGCTGTAAGTATAAAATACATACTGGATTTCAAGGACAGGACAAACATAAATAAAGTATTTCACTAATATTTTATGTTAATTACATGTTGAAATAATATTTTGATGATATAGAATTAAATAGTACATTTCACTAAAATTAATTTTACCTGATTTTTAAACTTTTAAAAAATGTTGCAACATGAAAATTTAAAATTACTTGTGAAGCTCACACTGTATATATTATATGACAGTGCTGGTCTAAAGTTTATATTGGAAATCTCTCTAAGTTTCCCTAAAACCACTTCTATGGAAAAAATTGATTTTCCACTAATCTGGTTCAGTATATTGCTATTCTGATGTAACGTGTGCCTTTTACTAGTTTTTGGGTTTCCATATTGGGGGATTTTTAGTAGTAAGCAAGAAAAAGTTAAAAAAGTAATATTCCAGTAAGAATATTGGAAAAAACAGTCTATTAGTACCTAGACACTTTCCCATATGAACTTTGAAAGGCTTCTTGGTGGTTACATGTGAAGCTTTTCAGACTCTTCATAATTCTAGTGGTGGATAATGCATTCGATTGAAGACATGAAGTATTTAATCACATCTGACTTTTTTTTTTCTTTTTGAGATGGAGTTTCACTCTTGTTGCCCAGGCTGGAGTGCAATGGTATGATCTCAGATCACAGCAACTTCCGCCTCCTGGGTTCAAGCGATTCTCCTGCCTCAGTCTCCCTAGTAGCTGGGATTACAGGCATGCACCACCACACCCGGCTAATTTTTTGTATTTTTAGTAGAGACGGGGTTTCTCCATGTTGGTCAGGCTAGTCTCGAACTCCCGACCTCAGGTGATCTGCCTGCCTTGGCCTCCCAAAGTGCTGGGATCACAGGCGTGAGCCGCCACCCCCATCCACATCTGAAACTTTTTTATGTAATTATTTTTATGTAACATTAAGAGAAAAATACACTTCCAGATAAACTATGATGTAATGCTTTCATATTCATAGAATTTTATACTTACTAATGAGCTCTTTTAGACTTGTTTAGATATATATTTTTATTATGTATCATGATATAACAATAGCTGTGACCAAATTTGAGCATAAACAGGCAATGTCTACCCCTATTCAACCGCCTCCTGGCCCACAGTGACTGTGAAATGCCATTGATTATAAGATCCATTCTGATTTCAGTGATGTGAAGTGTGATAAAAAAATATGCATCCTAGAATTGATTAAATACACCAAGTCATTTATCAAGAGAAAAGGATCATGGAGGACAGAAAGTCAAACTCGAAGACATTGGCCTAATGAAAACACCTTTTCTATATATTATCGTGTTTACAAAACTTAAAATGTGATTCTCTTTAAAATTTTATCAGAGTCCTCTTAAATAACATTTCATTATACATCTCATCATAATTGGTATTTCATGGTTTTCCTGGCATTCTGTTCTTTGTTTCCTGGTTTGGAAGTAGGAGGGCTAGGGAAGAATGGTGACATGTGGGGCCAGGGCTGGGACAGACCGGATCTCTCCAGACTGAAAAGGTCTAGTACCTCCATTGGGAGAACTGCTTAGCACAGTCTTGTGTGAAGCTGTGACTTCAGTGACTCTGTTTTTCTTCATAAGTAGGCTGACAGATGGAGTTCTCCTCGTCAAGGCTTAGTTTAGTCTTAACATAATCAGTATATGCTTTCTTGACTGAAGGGTCTAAGAAGGGAAGGAATGAAGATTGAGCAGCTTCTCTAGTTTTTGTTTTATATTGTATTCGGGAGGTCAGCAGGATGCATCAAAATTTCACAGGAAGTACATTATCTCAAGAATCAATAAAATAAAAACGAGATTTGTCAACCAGGAATTATGGCACATCCCTGATTCTAATGATACTCTTGATGATATGAGATTTACAAGAAGTAACGAAGTGAATGTTTTTTTTTTTTTTTTTTTTTTTGCAACGAGAAAAATAAGAGAACCAATGACCTGTTTTCTCTCTTGTCCCTACAGTGAAACCTTACATTAAGACTTAGGTATTTCTTGAGGGTTTAGAAGCAAGGCCAACTTCATGAGCAAAAGGGGCTTTTGCACAGGGCCCCTTGCTTAGAAAGGTTCCATACTCGGCTTACTGCTCTGCTGTCAGCGTCTTGAAATTCTTAATAATTTTTGAAAAAGGGGCCCACATTTTCATTTTGCACTAGGCCCCACCAATTATGTAGCTGATTCCATTCAAAAGGAGATACTTGCCAGTGAATAATTAACTCAAGATGCAAAATAAAATTAGAAGCATTCCTAATGTGCACTGAATTCTTGCTGTCAGCTCATAACATAGGATTCATAAGCTATTATTGCTGCTATTGTGTTGTTAGGAATCATAGCTGTAGAACAGGGGTAGCTAGTACGACTCAACAGTACCTTATACTGACTCCTCATTTTTCCATGATACAACCTGGGGCATCTTCATCTATAAAATGTCTGTGACATTACACTTGCCCTGCTTAACCCCAGATAAGGCAATTGTTAGAATCAAATTGAAATTCCAGTGAAAGTACATTGTGACCTGCAACAGTTGAAACAGTAAAGGTTGAAACAGACGTAAAAGATGATTTATTCCTCTCTAGAGCTTGGAGCTGGGTGGCAAGCACCAGCCAGGGGCTCTAGGGATCTGAATTAGACTCAGTAATGAGGCTGCTGTGACCCATGAATATAGAGTAAATATTCCAGTGGGTACTAGAGCCAGGAAATCATGCCTTTGAAATTTCAAGAGTCCAACCAGGGCATCCCACTGCTGTCAAAAGGGCTGGGTTGAGGCACCTGGATGCAAATTGCAGAAATGCAAATAGGGTTAGAGGGTTTGGAAGAGAGAAGAGGAAATGCAGCTTGAAGAGATCCTCTGAGCCACTGGGGCATGGTCACAAGCACTTGTCTTGGACACCAGGACTGAGGAGGGAATGGCCAAGGGTGCCCACCATCTCAGACTAACAGAAGTTTTCCTGTTACCCAGAAGAGAATTGTATTCAGAGCTGCCATTACCTGAGTAAGGAAAGGACTCTTTTGTCTCTATTGTATGAGGGAACTCATTTTCTTGGTTGTAAAGGGGAATAGCTCATAATAGAGACCTTGGGGAAGTCAGGAAATACCAGATGGCTCCAAATGCAAGAATGCCTGTAGATGATTGCCTTCTGTAGTACATCCTGAGGGTCTTAAACAATTACAGCATCTTGCTATGAAATGCAATGGACAGAGGTGAAAGTAGCAGTTCACATGAGGCCACAGAAAATGCCAGTTGAAAGATGATTTACAAATAATCTTGGCAATGCTTTTTCTCACTGATGGGAGATGGCGAACAACAGTTTGCTTTATTTCACACTGTCCCTTCGGCATTGCTGGCAAAATGGCCAGTGTGCTCCTCCCTGTCTCTCAGCTCTGATCAGTTCCAGGGAATCCGCTTAATTTAACCTCACTGTATCTTTGTAGGGAACTTCTACTCTATCTTTACAGTAAATAGGCTGAATATATTGGTTATATCTTACCTAAAGAAAGCTTTCCTAGGGGCACTTTGTTTTGCAAAAGTTTATTGGAAAATTTTTGTGTAAGTTGGATTATGGTTAAAATTATTGAGTGGAGCTTATTAAAAGGTTTTGTGCTGAATATCTTGAAAAACCACCAATTGCACCTGATATATATTTTTTTAATATGTAGGGCTCTTAGCTTGATTAGTGTAGGGTACACTCTTGGGATTTCTATGAGAGAGGAAGGTCAAAATCTTCAAGTAAGTAACTTTCCTATTCGTAAAGTGAGGATTATTAATTCACGGTTAATTTGAGCTTTGCTCTTAGATTTGTACATTGAATCCAGGGAACTCAAAGGCAGGACAGAAACACTTTTATTTTTCAGGCATCCCCCCAGGTAGATCCAAGTAGACAACTTTTTAACTTTCCTTTTTCTGTACTATATTTTGCCCTACTGAAATGTGGTCTCTTTTGCAAGTACCTAAAACAAATCAAACTACTTAAATCCTCTAAAGAGAGAGTATGCATTCAGGCAATGATTCTATATCCTGAGATTTGTTCATATTCACGTAGGCAGAAAATTCCGGCATGACAACAAGGTATCCCTCTAAAATACGTATATGGAAAGCAATTAGTGTGACTTTGAGCTGGCAAAACACTCGGTGAATAGCAGAAAGAATATTTCTTGGTAAGAACTTATGGTAGAAGGTGATAGAGAGAGAGAGAGAGAGGAAGGAAGAAAGGAAGGAAAGGAAAGGAAAAGGGAAAGGGAAAGGGAAAAGAAAAGAAAAGAAAGTGGCCAGGCGCGTGTTGGCTCACACCTGTAATCCTGGCACTTTGGGAGGCCAAGGAGAGCGGATCATCAGAGATCAGGAGTTCGAGACCAGGCTAGCCAACATGGTGAAACCCCGTCTCTACTAAAAATACAAAAACTAGCTGGGCATAGTTGCGGGTACCTGTAATTCCAGCTATTCGGGAGGCTGAGGCAGGAGAATTGCCTGAACCCAGGAGACAAGAGGTTGCAATGAGCCAAGATCACACCATTGCACTCCAGCCTGGGCGACAGAGCAAAACGCTGTCTCAAAAAAAAAAAAAAAAAAAAAAAAAAAAGAAATAGAGATTTATATCTGGTAAAATGCCAGGTATTTGTTATTAGGTCATTTTGATTAGACAGGGACACACAGATGAGAGACGGAGAAGTAACAGGAAGTTTTGACAAACTTCCACACTTGGAATCAGGGCTTAAGGATGATAGCTACAAGCTTATCAGCTTCTGCAGTAAGAGAGTTTTTTTTTCTGTTTATTCTGCTTCAATTGCACAGTAGTGAGAAAATCCCTTTCTACCCTGAATAGTAATGCATTTCACTCGTCCAACTTTATATTACCCAATATGAGTTGCATGTGAATTTTTACAAGAAAAAAAGGTAAAGACAGCCTTCCCAACTGATACAGTTACAAGACATTAAAATATTTACACAGAGAAAGCAAGCAAATCTTTATTATGGGGCTTGCACAGAGTCTAGTTAATCTGGCAGTATTCATGTACCATATTGTGAAGATACCAGCACGTGACCCTGAGAGCAGTTACATCAATAGTCATTTTGAAGGATTTTTGATGTTAGGTACAGGGAAGCCATTCCCCAAAAGAAAGTCAAGAGGCTTTCCCTCCACCTCCTCCTCTTGACCTTGGAGTTGGTAAAATTTTTCGGTGTTGCTACTGACTGTGTAGACCTGGGAATATCAGAAATTGCTGAAATTGTTTCTTGTACGTGCAGAAAGGATAGGAATGTAGTATTTTAGGAGTGAGCATTCATGAAAAGGCTGTTTCCTGGCTAAAATGATACAATATATTTGGTTGCATATTTCTGTTGGGAAATGAGGAAGAGGGGTTTATTGCGTTGTGTCAGAATGCAAGGGTAAGGTAGGTAGGAGTATTTGCATCATTTTGATCTTTTTGCACCTGAGTTTGTACACTAGGTTCAGGCTGCCGCAAGGGCTGCAAACCTGGCAAACCAATAGCAAAGTGCCAACTTCTGATCCGTTATTGGTTCAGATCAGAGACTTCCACCTGCTTCACAACTTGGCTTGGGGAGGATGAGTCACAATCTAGATCAGTTAGGGAGATAGGAGGTGAAGATGTGGTTTGACATCTGCATTTGTGCTAAAGAGAGCTTGAGCATTACTACTAAACCTGTGCATTTTGAGAGGCTTTCATCACAAAGGAGCCCAGAGAGAGGAGTTGATTGTTGTGCAGAGGTCTGGGTTCAAGCATAAAGATGCTTGTATGTGAGAAGCTCGTAGTGGGAAACATTCTCTGGAGGGCTTTGTGAGCTAGATGGATGATGTCATCTGTGCAGGTGCCTATAGGTAACTTAGGTCAAGCCCAGCTCTAGTTTGGATTAGAGCTTTTTTTTTTTTGAGATGGAGTCTCGCTTTGTCACCCAGGCTGGAGGGTAGTGGCGCTATCTTGGCTCACTGCAACCTCTGCCTCCTGGGTTCAAGCGATTCTTCTGTCTCAGCCTCCCTAGTAGCTGGGACTAGAGATGCACACTACCATGCCTGGCTAATTTTTGTATTTTTAGTGGAGACCGGGTTTCACCATATTGGCTAGGCTAGTCTCGAACTCCTGACCTCGTGATCCACCCCCCCCCCCCCCACCTTGGCCTCTCAAAGCTTTGGGATTACAGGCATGAGCCACCGCATCCGGCTGGACCAGAGCTTTTTTAAGCTACCTGCAGCATTGTCTAAAGTCCCTACTGTGTTCCCAGACCAACCAAGAGAGGTCACACCTGTCAGTGAAGGTAGGTTGAAAGCTAAGCAATGATCTCATTTATGATATAGGAAAAATTTCCAGTGCTTCCCCTAGACCCCAGTTGAGACTGAGGACAAGACAAGGGAAGGTGATGATATAGTCTTAGAGTTGCAAACAACCCTTAAAGGCCATTTAGTGTAATCCCTATGTCTCAGTTTTGAAATTCCCAATAAAATATCTCTCCCACCTCTGCTTGAACATCTCCAGTACTGGGGAGCTTGGTGTTTTCTAAGGTAGCTCATTCAGTCTCTGGCCATATTCATTAGATAACTCTTCCTCATATTGAGCTGAAATCTGCCTCCTTTGATAGAGGTTCTGATCTCTTGGGCAAGTCACCTCCTGCTGATACATGACCCTTTTAATAATTGAAGACAGCACCTATGTTTCACTTAACTCTTTGCTTAGCTAAGTTTTTCTCAATTCTCACTTGACAATTTTGAGGCTTCTGTTATCCATGCTTTTTCCTCTCAACAGTCCATAGGCCAGGGTACCAAAGTCTGACATAGTATTCCTGGTGAATCTGACCATTCATTCCCTAAGCTGAACATCATTTCTCTATTGACCACATGACGTGGTCAGATTGCATTGTCGATTCAGCCGTATTTTCCAGACAGTCTAAATCCAGCTGGAAGATGCCCCAATGCTGCTTCACTAAGAACTACAGGGATAGCCAGTGCTTCCAAACAAAAGTATTTCACTACTGAATATAGGTCCTGGTGACACAGAAAGTAATAAAGTGGAGGGTAGAAAGTTATCTGGTAATATTTTTTGTTGATAGCTTTAGTGTCTATTTTTCTTCTATATAGTATCCCTAGTTTATCCACTGGTCATTTCATATGCTGCCTGGGACCAGGCCCAAGAAAATATGGAAAAATGAAACTTACATAAGATTGAGGAATTTTATTAGTCATATACACTGCTTACAATAAATCAGGAGTGAAATTGAAACTGCCTTTCTCTCTTCACGCCTCCCTCCCCAACCACAGTGTTAGGAATGAATGACACTGCCTGCAAATAGAGGAAAAGAGAACTTGGTCACTTAAAAACATAGCATTTTAATTTTTTCTTCCACTAGATTAGAAAATATTTATTTGATTAACAAACTGTAGTTGTATACATTTATGGGGTACCATGTGATGTTTTGATTTATGTTGACATTGTGGAATGATTAACTCAAACTGACAAATCCATTACCTCACATACTTAATCTTTTTTGTGCTGAAAACATTTAAAATCTACTCTTTTAACGACTTAACTTTTTGTGGTGAAACATTTAAAATATACAATGCATAATTATTTATTACAGTCACCATTCTGTGAAATAGATCACTAAAGCTTAGTCCTCCTGTCTAACTGAAACTTTGTATCCTTTGATCAACATCTCCCCTTCCCCCGTTCCTCTAGATTTTAACTAAGTTTGTTCACTACATGGGCTAGAAAGTGTGATATATTCTTTATCTAATTAACTAAATAATAATCCCCAGTAGAATGTAAAGAAAATGTGATTTGGCAGATTTATGCTTCATATAGTTGGATGAGAGGGGGATCCAGTGTGAAGTTACATTTTGAGAATATTCACATTCCTGATGGATTTGTACAATTAGCACACATCACAATGATCACTCACTTAGAATCATATAATCAACGCTTCATACAAGGGCTAAACTAAAAATTATAAGATAGGTGACAGCTACTAATGTATTTATGGAGGCAATAGAACAAACTATTTGGTATTAGAAATGTGTTGAGTAAAAAGAGCCGTGTGCTTGCTGGGAGCAACTAATGAAGAGTTTGCTTACATTGTCCCATATTTGTGATTAAGTGTTCTACCGCCCTCCCACTCCACCCTTGACATTTACTGTATTTACTGTTCTAACTCCCTTCCTGGGACTGGAGCGCCTGCAGTATCTAGCTTACAAAATGCATTTCGTCACACACACCGACTCACTCCAAAGCCAGTTTCAAATATGGTTCCTTCTTTTGGCCCTAAGATTTGAAAGACAGGGCATGTAAGTTTCTAAAGCACAACTGAATCCATCTTAACAAGGAAAGGTAAATACATTTTCCCTGCAGTTTCAACATTTTCCACAATAAATGCATAGGAGTTTTCTTAGTAGGAAAAATAATAAATGCAACAAAAACTTTGTTGTATTTGGAAGTGTTCTGAAAAAACATTTAGGTATGGGGTAAGATGGGCTGGAATTTGCATTTTTTTCAAAGTTTAGAAATCTCTGAACTGATGAATAAAGAATTACATTGGGCTGGGCACAGTGGCTCATGCCTGTAATCCCAGCACTTTGGGAGGCCAAGGCGGGTGGATTTCCTGAGGTCAGGAGTTTGAGACCAGCCTGGCCAACATGGTGAAACCCTGTCTCTACTAAAAATACAAAAATTAGCCGGGCGTGGTGGCTGGCGCCTGTAATCCCAGCTACTCGGGAGACTGAGGCAGGAGAATCGCTTGAACCCGGGAGAAGGAGGTTGCAGTGTGCTGAGATCGCGCCATTGCTCTCCAGCCTGGGCCGGAAGAGCAAAATCCATCCAAAAAAAAAAGAATTACATTGGCCTTCACTGAATCCTGAATCCTGGCCTGGCTTTTCATGCAGAACAGTACAGACATTGTAAACATGTGAAGCCAGGTGTACTGGCTTTGATTTTTGCTTTCTTCCAGCTGGCAGTGGGCTAGGATGGCTGTGCCCAACTGTCTTCACTAAGAGCTGCCTTATTTTTGAAGATGTGGAATTAGCTATGGAAAGCAAAATTCCTCTGGCTGTGCCTTTGGTGCCTTGATCTATTTGGCCACATCCCATCCCTGCCCTGGACTCCTCTTTCCTTTTTGTCCAACAGTTTTTTTCTGAGACAGAGTTTCACTCTTGTCGCCCAGGCTGAAGTGCAATGGCATGATCTCGGCTCACAGCAACCTCCACCTCCTGGGTTCAAGTGATTCTCCTGTCTCAGCCTCCCGAGTAGCTGGGATTACAGGCATGTGCCACCATGCCCAGCTAATTTTTGTATTTTTAGTAGAGACGGGGTTTCGCCACGTTGGCCAGGCTGGTCTCGAGCTCCTGACCTCAGTTGATCTGCCCGCCTCGGCCTCTCAAAGTGCTGGGATTACAGGTGTGAGCCACCGTGCCTGGCCTGTCCAACAGTTTATAAGGAGCAGAGTACACAGTGGATGACAACATCTTATGCAGTTAAAGGGGCATTTCATGATCCTTTACAGATAAACAAACTGGGATAGAAGAATATAAAATATTAACTTCCACCCCAGAAGAAGCCACCTCACTTTTGTTTTAATGAAAGTTTGTTAAAGTGATGAGGTTACAAATTAATATAAATGTTTGGGAAAATATGCTTCTTGTTTAGAGAAAGTGGGACCATAAACCAGCAAAAGTATTTCACTGAATTTCACTTTAATGGCTGCAGGTGAACACTTGATCTGAGAGTGGTACGGATCTCTTTGTCTTTCTATTCACCCTCTTTCTGTTCCCTCAACCTAATCAGTTAAAGGTCAGCTCTCTGACATAATTGCAATCCATTTTATTCAGACAATGGAACATCTTATTACTGAGTGCCAGATAAGTACCCCATTGCTGTCTACCATCAAACAGGAAGTCAGAAAATAAATTCAACATCGAACTCCACTATTAACTAGTTGGGTGATCTTTATCTCATTGCCAGTTTTCTCCTTTTTAAAATGGGAAGAACAACAATATTTGCTGTGGCTTCTTCACAGGGTTATTGTGAGGGCAAGTGAGAAAATAGGCATAAACACACATTATAAAATAAAATATGATATATAATTGTGAAGTAGTATAATTGTTAATTGTAATAATAAGTATAAGTAACTTTTTAGATGTGGAAGACAATATTGCATTTAATATTAGAGGCATTTATTGCTCCAGTGAAATTATTACAACTGTAGATTTTAGTGTATACTTCTGATTCTCAGATAAAATTTGCAGACATGTTTTGATGTACTTTATAAAGATAAGAATAATTCAGCTGAGTTAGACTCTAGCTTTTTCTTACAACTAGTCAGTTTTCATGAGTGTAAAAACAGGTGGTTTATCCAATTCTGAAATACCTTTTAGGTGACAACCCTATAACATTTCATATGTGAGGCAGTTGTCTAGATGTTGCATTCCAGATATCTATAGTTTAAAGAATATAAAACTTTTTAACATTAGGAATTTGCCAAAAACATTCTGTAATCATCCTGAGTAACGGGGATGGGAAAGTTTTTGTGATGCATTTTATTTTCTCTAATCTTGAAGTTAAACTAATTGGTCCAATTTTTAAAATAGTGAATAACAAAGACTGGAGGAGCCAGAATAGAGGAGCAATTTGAGGCTCAGTGAACTGCTCAGATATCAAGGAAGAAGGAGGCACAGGATGCAGATTCTCCAGGGGAGAAGACTTAAGAGTCTCTACAAATTATAAGAAGTAGGGGAGGAGGAAAGACAGTGATGGAAGGAGGAAGAGAAGTTATGTTTGCGGGTAACTACTTGACAAGTATTTTAAGTTTTGCAGTTTTAATTTACTTTAATTTAATTTTTGAGACAGGGTCTTGCTCTGTCTCCCAGGCTGGGGTACAATGGCATAGTCAAGGCTCACTGAAGCCTTGGCCTCCTGGACTCAAGTGATTTTCCCACCTTAGCTGCCTGAGTGGCTGGGACCACAGGCTCCCATCACCTTGCCTGGCTAATTTTAAACATTTTTTGAAAAGTTCTTTGTAGAGACGCGGTCTCCCTTTGTTGCCCAGGCTGGTCTCAAACTCCTGGGCGCAAGTGATCCTCCTGCTTTCGCCTCCTCAAAGTGTTGGTATTACAGGTGTGAGACACCACGCCTGGCCAAGTTTGGAGGTTTTAAGAACATGTTCTACAAGTCCCTCAATGAATGAATAGATAAAGAAAATCTGGTATATATACACAATAGAATGCAATTCAGCCATAAAAAAGAAGAAAATCTTGTCATTTGGGACAACATGGATGAACCTGGAGAACATTATGTTAAATAAAATAAGCCAGACACAGAAGACAAATACTGTTTCATCTTCATATGTGGAGTGTAAAAAAAGTTGAACTCATGGGAGCAGAGAGTAGAATGATGTTTGCCAGGGGCTGGGGTAAGGAGGAGGGGACCTGGGGAGACGTTTGTCAAAGGATCCAAAATTTCAGTTAGACAGGAGGAATAAGTTCAAGAGATCTATTGTACAACATGGTGAATATGGTGAATAACAATATATTGTATTCTTGAAAATTGTCAAGAGAGTAGATTTTAAGTGTTGTCACCACAAAAATAACTATGTGAGGTAATACATATGTTAATTAGTTTGACTTAGCCATTTCACACTGTATACATGTTTCAATAAAGCATCATATACACAATAAATATATGCCATTTTTGGTCAACTAAAAATAAATTAATTTTTAAAAACCATGTTTATTGATAGAGGACTGTTTTTTATTTCAATAGCTTTTGGGGTACAGGTGGTTTTTGGTTGCATGGATAAGTTATTTAGTGGTGATTTCTGAGAGTTTGGTGCATCCGTCACCTGAGCAGTGTACACTGTACCTAATATGTAGTCTTTTATTGCTCACTCTCCACACATCCTTTCCCCGTGAGTCTCCAAAGTCCATTATATCATTCTTATGCCTTTGCATCCTCATAGCTTAGCTGCCACTTATTAGCAGGAACGTACAATATTTGGTTTTCCATTCCTGAGTTACTTCACTTAGCTCCATCCAAGTTGCTGCAAAAGACATTATTTCATTGTTTTTACGGCTGAGTAGTATTCCATGGTGCATATATACCACATGTTCTTTATGCATTCATTGGTTGATGAAGACTTAGATTGGTTTCATATTTTTGCAATTGTGAATTGTGCTGCTATTAATATAAATGTCTGTGCATATGTCTCTTTATATAATTGCTTATTTTGTTTTGGGTAAATGCCCAGTTGTGGGATTGTTGGATCAAATGGGAGTTCTACTTTCAGTTCTTTGAGGAATCTCAATACCGTTTTCCATAGTGGTTATACTAGTTTACATTCCCACCAGCAGTGTAAAAGTTTTCCCTTTTTACCACGTCCATGCCAACATCTATTTTTTTTTTATTTTTTAATTATGGCCATTTTTGCAGAAGTAAGGTGGTATTTCATGGTGGTTTTAATTTGCATTTCCCTGATAATTGGTGATGCTGAGCATTTTTTCATATGTTTGTTGGCTGTTTGTATATCCGATAGAGGACTATTTAATCTGGGAAATAATCACCGTGAGACTAAAGCAAGATGCATGTGATATAAAATAAGACTTGATAACCTAAACCGATCTGCCAGTGGGAAGAATACATTTTGAAGAGGTTTCAGTGTCTTTCCATGGCTGGATCAACAATCTGCCGAGGTAGAATTTCAGAGGAAACAAGAAGAATAGTTTTGTAGTCAATGCAGGGTATTAAGGGCTTCCTAAAGAGATTAAATGAAAACCTTATTATAGTCCACTAATACTTTATTAATGTCGCAGGCATATTTTGCTTTTCAAATTTTTCATTTGATCTTGTATTTGTGAATATTACTAAATGTCTTGGGATTAAGGACTTTTAAAGAGCCTTGTTTACAAAGCCCGTTATTCAGTTCCCTGCAGCAACTCAGAAAGGAGTCTACACATCTACCCCACAGGCCTCCTTATTACATAGGAGTTTAAAAAAGGAAAAGGAGAGCTGGAAGAGTTTTAGGAGGAACTTGGCCAAAAGGAAGAGAGATGTTTGCAATCGCCCCTTCACCTTTGCCACAATCATTTTCTTATCCCTCTCCCTTGATCCCTTGGTGATGATTATCTTAGGGACAGGACATAGTAGTGGCTCCCCCTAGCTCTGGCTTCTTCCAGTTCTTTAGGCTTTTCTCCCACTCTCTCTGCCACTGCCTTTGCCTATGGTGCTGCTTTTCCTTAACTGGGCTGTTTAAAACCCATCCCATCTGTTAAAGCTCATCTCAGATGCATCCCTGTCATCCCTTCCACCACGAGCAAGAAACAAATTTTTCGGCAATCTCTGCTATTTCCACGTCTGAATAGTCAGTAGCGACATCACAGAATCCTATCAACTCCAAGGTCTAGAGGAGGAGGGAGAGGGAACAAAGCCCCTAGATATTTTGTGAGGAAGGGCCTGTCTGTCTCTAACATCAACAATACTTCACTTGTCTATTGGGTCCAACCACCAGGCATAGTCATTTGCTTCTATCTTCACAATATGGTACATGAATATTGCCAGGTTAACTGGGCTCTGTGCAAGCCCCATAGTAAAGATTCCCTGGCTTTCTCTGTATGAATAGCTTGTAAAAGTATCATTGATTATGAGGCTGTTTTTCACTTTTTTTGTAAAAAACTCATGCCCAAATCATATCAAGTAATGTAAAGTTGGACAAGCAAGAATGCATTACTTTTCTAGGGGAATGGAAATGTTCTCACCACTGTGCAATTAAAGCAGAATAAAGAGAAAACATTCTTGCTTCAGAAACTGGTAAGACCTTAGCTTTCATTCTTAGTCCTGATTTCAAGTATTTGAGTTTGTCAAAATTGCCTGTCCCTTGTCCTTCCCTCATCTGTGTGTCCCTTTCTCACATACATCTACTCAAAATGATATAATAACAAATTATGCAGATATACAGCTGTAAAAATATGTGATATATCCCGTAATATTGCTCAATTCATGTCTGTGAGCACAAAAATGGTGTCATTTGTGTCAGCTGTTTCTATGTTCCCTCTACATGCACCTAAGCATCTTAAGGGTGGAAGTTGTATCTTCTTTATGTCCCATAAAGGGCCTAGCACAGTGCCTTCTATAGAGATGCTCAGCCCATGAATGAATGCATGAAGAATAGAATCAGTACGTATGTGTTGGTTATTTGCACAGTTACGTGCTGTAACAGTGACAAGCCATAGACAAGCCAACATTGAGTGGGGCAGAACTGTCTCCAGGTTAACACCGACACAAATCACCGAGGAGAGTAATTAAAAGAACAAAGAAGGACCCAAACACACTGACCCACATCTCTCTCTAGTACACATAATTGCATGTTAGAGAAGCACATGTTTATTGTGACTAAGCGCCTCTCTTTTTAAAATGGCTTTTTTGTTACCACACACTCCTGAATGTCAGGCAGGTGGCGATTAATATTTAAGTGACCTTTGCCAACTCTTATTTCTTCAAAAAACGGATGAGAGACTAAAGAGGTTGTATAACCAATCAGTGGCCTGTGACACCCCAAGTAGCCTTTTGTTTAACACCAAGTCTGTTAATGAGGCATCTGATTGCTCCTACCAGATGTGTGGATTGTTCCAGAAATCAATGACTACATTCAACTGGGAGCCTCCTGAGTTAATTCGGCCCTTTAGCCATCTCATGCTTAGTGTGCTGAAATTGATGGTTGAGGAGGCATCAAATACGCTATCTACATCAAATAAGCCTGCTACAACCAGAAAAAAATCCCAACAAAGTAAGAATTAGTTATTTTAATTATTTAACATAAAATGTAAAGTTTCTGATATATTTGGCTAGATGATATGATTAAATTGCTGATAACATAATTTTCTTTGTTATATACATAAATAGAAAAGGAAGATCAGTTTCTTTGTTGTTTTCGGGATTAAATACTTTTTTGAAAATTAAGAAAAGCGAAAATTAGGACAGATGCCACCTCTTCAACTACCAGTCTCTTTCAGGATAGTGAG
Source organism: Nomascus leucogenys (assembly GCF_006542625.1). Lineage (NCBI taxonomy): Eukaryota > Metazoa > Chordata > Mammalia > Primates > Hylobatidae > Nomascus > Nomascus leucogenys. The sequence goes on from NC_044406.1 coordinate 126,285,541, forward strand.
AGCTATCTAAGATTCCAGAGTCTGTACTAATTAGAGTCTATGCTACTAATTATCAGTATAATTTGGGATAAGCCTTCCACTCTTGGGCCTCAATTACCTTGTTAGTAGATCAAGACATTGGACCAAATATCTATGGGCCCTTTCAGCTTTGAGTGTTTGTAACTTCGTGAAACATCTTTGCCTTTATTTTTTTATACAGGGCCATGTTGGAGTGATAACCAATAGGGAAGTAAGAGCCATATACTTTTGGGGGTTATGTCTTTGAGCATAATCTCATGGTGGAAGAGTGCCTTAGCTTCTAGAGCTGTGTTGTCTAGTACCAAGGATGTGCTATACATATAAAATATGCACCACATTTCCAAGACTTCATTTGAAAATTTTATAAAATACACCGTTACTTTTTATCTTTATTATATGTGGAAATGATAACATTTTGGATATGTTTCGTTATATAAAATATGTTATAAAAATAATTTACCTGTTACTTTTCATTTTTTAAAATATGCTATTCCAAATATTGAAAATTATATCCATGGCGCCTATATTTCTTTTCTTTTCTTTCTTTCTTTCTTTTTTTTTTTTTTTTTGAGATGGAGTCTTTCTCTGTCGCCCAGGCTGAAGTGTAGTGGCATGATCTCGGCTCACTGCAACCTCTGCCTCCCAGGTTCAAGCAATTCTCCTGCGTCAGCCTGCCGAGTAGCTGGGATTACAGGCGCATGCCACCACGCCTGGCTAATTTTTGTATTTTTAGTACAGATGGGGTTTCACCATGTTGGCCAGGATGGTCTCGATCTCTTGATCTTGTGATCTGCCCGACTTGGCCTCCCAAAGTGCTGGGATTACAAGCGTGGGCCACTGCGTCTGGCTAGCTCCTATATTTCTACTGGACAATCCTGGTCTAGACAGTTACTCCCGCTATATTTGACCTGAGTTCCAGTTCAAAAACCTCCCAAGGTTGAAACCATCCAAACTAGTGGCACTTAGTCTTGGATGCACACTGGAATCACATTGGCATATTATGAAAAATAATGATCCCTTCCTCCCTATGATTCTAATTAAACTGACTCATAGTGACCTTTCTTACGTGCTCTGAATTTTTTCCGTAAGGCCATGGGTGGCGTAATCATAAAAGAAAAGATTTTGTTATATGAATGCCAGAAACTTGTATACATCCAAATTGGACAGCTACTGGATTAAGGAGGCATGAATCACTGAAGCAGGCTTAGCCCTGACTCTTAACCAGTCTCAAGGGCAAAACTGTTTCTCTCTTCAGTACTCAAAAATCAAGCAAACAGACAGGAAATCGTACCTTGAATTAATTCTGTCTTAGCTGCTGCTTCTTGTTTGAGTTTCTGAAAATCAGCTTATTACACTGCATCTCATCTCCCAGGGAGATACTTGACATTGCTTGGTCTGTTTTCAGAGGGGAAAATGGAGCTCAAGGAGTGTGGCTATCTCCTAGGTAAAGAAAATTTCTTCCAGCAGATTTTTTTTTTTCTACTGGGGGATTTTTTTGGACTCCTAATATATTGAAGGAAGTAAAAGTAGACAATGTGGCTTGATAGAAATTGGACGGACCTCTAACTTGGAGCAAGCAGCCGTCGATTTCATGTTGATTTCTGATAGCATAGGCTGTTTTTTTTTGGCCTCACCCTCAAATTTTGGGGTTCACCCTCACTGAAGTCTGCCATCCCTATATGCTCATAAGATCTATAGTTACTTGTGGTTGGGCCCTAGATATGGGCCTTAGGTAAGAAGGGAAGCTGCTCCTTTCCTTTCCTAATTGTCCTCTTGATTCTCAGAGCCGTAGGTACTTGCCCAACTTCTATGGTTGACTAAAATCGGAGTCCTGGTAATGAATTTAGAACAGATTTTCAAAATAACTAAAAACCCTAGGCTTTTAAATCAGACTCTATTGAATTGTTTCTTGTGATCCTGTTAAGTCATGGAACTTCCTGACACTACAGGTGCTTGAAAAAGAGGTGCTGAGCTACTGTGATCATGAATGTCCATATTTGCTGCCATCTTTAGTGGTGGTAATATCTTGGCAAGGTAGTAGAGAGTTGATAAAAGCTCCAGTAAATAATCCTATGTGTCCACAGTGCCTTAAAACTCTACCAATCCTCTGCCCAAGGTTTTTTGATCAAATACTACTTCCCTGAGTGAAAGATTAAGTTAAAGGTGTATTCGTTGTTTGAGTTGTTTTGGAGCGGCTCTGCCACTTACTAGCTATATGGCCTTGGGTACGTAACTTAACTTCTCTGAGCTCCACTTGTAAAATAGGAATCATAGTATCCACTGCATAGTTTAGTGAAGATTTCATGAGTTGCTCTACCTATTTTCCACACCTTGCACGGTGATGCCTCCAGAACAGAAGCTAAAGAAATGTTTGTAGAATGAATAGATGAATTTATGAATATTAATCTTGTGAAAGTATATGCTTACAGAATTGCCCTCTGTTTGGGTCAGTCTAAAGGTACCAGAGTTTAATTTGGTGGCTAATTGTCAAAGCCTAATTAGTTTCTCTATCAAATACTTAGACTCAGCATATCTCCATTCCCCTGGCATTTTTGTAAAATAGAGGCTAGACATTGATGGGAAGCTGGGAAAAGCACCTTCTACCACAGTACACATTTTGCAGAGATAGAGATATTTTAGGGGGTCAGATTGTCCCTAAATGTGAAAGATAAATGAGGGTAAGTTCTAGTCGAATATAAATAAATTTTACTAAATAAGGAGTCATTAAAATGGACAAGTACATATTGGATCAGTATTTAAATATTATTGAGACATGTACATGTAAGTGCTTGAAAAAAAAGTAGAATTCTCTGAACTACTTATATAACCCCCTGCCCAAAATAGAACAATAAGTAACTAGGGCCTAACTTTTTTAGAACAGCTGTAAGAGGATAGTAATATTAACTCATCAAAGAGACATTACATGGAGCCATGGATTTAGATTATTTTTTGTGTCAGGTAAAGTTTGAAAAGATAAAATCACCGTTTGTCTTTTAGGACAGATTTTCTGAAAGTCCATTGTCATACTATAGTCATAACCTAAATCACGTTTGAATGAAATTTTGAAATGAATGAAACTGGAAACCTCTTGTACTTAGGTAGTTGTGGCTACAGTGAATAAAAATGACATGCTTTGCAGTTATGTGAAGTGTAGAAAGACTCAAGATCGAATGCCAATTAATAAAGCCAAGTCACCTGCACAGCTTCATTTTATTATTTTTTAATCTCATAAATTATTTTCTCTTGGCATCTCCATCCTAGAAGCTCTATGGAATAGCGGAAGGGAGCACGAACTTGCAAGTGTATGGGGACGGAGTGAGAAAGAGAAAAGCAGATGCAACCAGAGTAAGGAGGCTGGATGTACAGCCAGTCCAGAAGGTGCTATGGTGAGCTGGTTCACAGAGTCATTTGGGGCTTTACCCTAGCCCACATGCATAGGCAAACATAAAAACATATGCATTCACAATATCATTATTTTCAATTTAGTTAACAGCTTTTCAAATCAACATGGTGTTTCATAGCAATTAACTGTAATTACAAATCCGAGAAACATTTTTTTTTTCTGGGTAATTACTTTCCTGATTCTTGTTCCATCATTTTCATTTAATTCTGAAAAAAATCTAACTGCCATTTTGACAAGTGTTTAGTGTTTTTAAACTGATTGTGTATACCCTATTACATAAGTACTTTATGCATACATTTCCACACACTTTTCCCCAATCCAAAAATGTCTATAAATGTTTGCAGCGACTCCCTATCTGGAGGCTGGTTGCACACTTACTCTCATGCCTATGATTGCTTGGAAGGGACTGTCACCACTGCCAAGGAAGAAGGTTTTTGACAATAGAACTACCAATTAATCAGTGGCAGACGAGAGAAGAATTGGCTCCATATTTTCTGATGGCGACTGGCCACTTGGCAGCCGGCCACCAAGTGAGTTATTGATCCATTGGAACTCAGCCTACTTGGATTGCCATGATGGGGTTTCTGTCGGCAGGCTATTACAACCGTGCGCCTTGAGGAGATGAAAAAAATGTAAAAAGACCAACTTAACAGGTTTAAACTATCTAAAGTGAACTATATGATAGGCACTGGCAAGCTGAATGGCAGAAATGCTGACCACTTGGATTTAGATGTATTGAATGAGTCTCTGAAATTCAATTAACTGGCCCAGATAGCAACTGAAATGCTGTTTGTGGTGAGGAGGGAGAAGATTAAACAGTACTGATACTTGCAATGAGTTCTTAATTAGAAGGGCAGAATAAATGGAGGGACACCAAAGAGATAGGATCAAGCTCCAGTTCAGATGCTTCTGAGCTGTGTGATTTCTGTTTGTATAATGCTTTTTGTTTTGTTTTTTTGAGACAGTCTCCCTCTGTCATCCAGGCTGTAGTGCAGAGGCGCAATCTCGGCTCACTGCAACCTCCGCCTCCTAGGTTCAAGCGATTCTCCTGTCTCAGCCTCCCAAGTAGCTGGGATTACAGACAAGCACCACCACGTCCAGCTAATTTTTGTATTTTTAGTAGAGACAGGGTTTCACCATGTGGGCCAGGCTAGTCTCGAACTCCTGACCTCAAGAGATCCACCCATCTCGGCCTCCCAAAGTGCTGGGATTACAGGCGTGAGACACCGCATCCAGCCTCTTTGTATATGTTTTTTAGAGGGATAAATTAGATCATGTGTGTCAAAGCATCTAGGACTGTACTTGACACAGAGTTGGTTCTCTGAAATGTCATTTCTCTTTTTTCCTATAAATCTTAGGGTTGTGTTATTTTATAAAGAACCGAGTTTTGAGGATCATTTCATTCTCAGAAAATTTATTTTTATTTATTCATGATGGCATAGGAATGACTAATTATTAACCTGTAGACCTATGTATTTTTTATGAACTTTTAAAACCTTTCTACCATTGGGTTATAATATAAGCATTTTAACCTATTATTTATCTTACCAGGTGCTAAGATAATGACCAGGTGCTGTAATTATTTTATTTTAAAATTATCAATTATTTTATTTTCAATGATTTAAAATTGTGATGTGAAAGGAATACTAGAATTGGAATACAATTGCACTGGCCAATAAATGCAGATTTTTCTAGAATATGTTCAGCTATTATGTAAAAATGATGTATGAAAGCTACATTTTCCTTTTTTTTGATGGAGTTTTGCTCTTGTCTCCCAGGCTAGAGTGCAATAGCGTGATCTCAGCTCACTGCAGCCTCCGCCTCCCAGGTTCAAGCAATTCTCCTGCCTCAGCCTCCCGAGTAGCAGGGATTACAGGTGCCCGCCACCACGCCTGGCTAATTTTTGTTTTTATTTTTAGTAGAGATGGGGTTTCGCCATCTTGGCCAGGCTGGTCTCGAACTCCTGACCTCAGGTGATTCACCTGCCTTGGCCTCCCAAAGTGCTGGGATTACAGGCGTGAGCCACCATGCCTGGCTGAAAGTTATATTTTCCTTATAGATTTTTATCCCTTTGTCCTATTCTCTTGGAAGACATTGATACTTGCTCTCCTAATTTCTACAGTGGCAAGGCAAAGAACAATGAATTACCTCTAATGGTGCTACTGACAGTGACAACTGATGGCTGCTTGTCTGTATTGGTGTCAATGATAAGCCTGGTAGCTCATAGCCATTCTATCACACACAACTCACCTCAGCCTAGATGGCTGATTTCTCCATGGTTCAGCCTTCTTTCATTTATTTTATTTTATTTTTCTTTTCTTTTTTTTTTCGAGATAGAGTTTTGCTCTTGTTGCCCAGGCTGGAGTGCAATGGCATGATCTCGGCTCACTGCAACCCCCGCTTCCCAGGTTCAAGCGATTCTCCTGCCTCAGCCTCCCGAATAGCTGAGATTACAGGCATGTGCCACCATGCCCGGTTAATTTTATAGATATATATATTTTTTAGTAGAGATGGGGTTACTCCATGTTGGTCAGGCTGGTCTCAAACTCCCGACCTCAGGTGATCTGCCTACCTCGGCCTCCCAAAGTGCTGGGATTACAGGCATGAGCCATCACCCCTCGCCTCTTTTCTTTCTTTCTTTCTGTTTTTTTTAAAAGAGATGGACTCTCACTCTGTTGCCCAGGCTGGTGTGCAGTGGCTCAGTCATAGCTCACTGCAGCTGCCAACTCCTGGGCCTAAGTCATTCTCCCACCTCAGCCTCCAGAGAAGCTGGGACTACAGGCACGCAGCAACATGCCTAGCTAATTAAAATTTTTTTTTTGTTTACAGGTTGGGTTTCACTATGTTGCCCAGGCTGGTCTCAAACTCCTGGACTCAAGTGATCTTCCTGCCTCCCTCCCAAGTCACTGGGATTGCAGTTGCAAGTCATCACGTTTGGCTCGTGTATTCTTTGGGAACACCTATGAGCCCAGCATTAAGGGGCTACACTCATTGTGACAAATAATTCATTCAGAAAGTATTTATTGAGTCTATTTACTGGACCAGAGACTGCTAGGTGACAGGGCCATGGAGATACCCCTAAGACAGCTCCAACCATAGGGTGCTTATAGTCTAACAAGGGAGTTAAGACCTGTCTGTAGATAACTTTAAAACAAAATAACACAAGTGTCACAAGGAAGAAAAAAATTGCTCTTGGAGTTGAGAGAAGGAAGGAAGTTGGGGAAATTCAGGAAAGGCTTGACTCTTTTTCATTCATTCAACAAACACAGGAGAATGAGACTATACTAGGCTGGTAATACAAAGGCAAAACACTACTTGATCTCAAGGAGTTTATCTTCTAGGGAAGGCAGATACTCAGACTAATAACAGCATCCTGGGATAAGGTTAAGTGTTATGGACAACTGAGGTAAGAATAAAGTGATGTGGGAGCCTGGGGATTGCTCTTTTTAGGGAAAACAAGGAAGGACTCATGGTCTAAGCACTCGTTAAACTGGGTTTTCTTCAGTGAGCATATAGTCTAGTGAATGTGACTGCCATGCGCATGAATAATTCCAATACCAGGTAGAAAATGCCAAGTGCCCTACAAGAAACTCAGACATAGGGCTATAAAGTAGGTTCAGAAGTGAGTGTGTTTACTTCTAGCTGGGGTCTCAGATAAGGATTTACCAAATAGATCAGATTGGAGGTGAGCTTTAAAAGCTAAGCAGAAGTTCAACAGGGAAAGGAGTGAGGGATGTGGTAAAACAGAAGAAATAGCTTGAATAGGCCGGGCACGGTGGCTCACGCTTGTAATCCCAGCACTTTGGGAGGCCGAGGCAGGTGGATCACCTGAGGACAGGAGTTCGAGACCAGCTTGACCAGCATGGAGAAACCCTGTCTCTACTAAGAATACAAAAATTAGCTAGGCATGGTGGCATGCGCCTGTAATCCCAGCTATTTGGGAGGCTGAGGCAGGAGAATCACTTGAACCTGGGAGGCAGAGGTTGCAGTGAGCCGAGATCACACCATTGCCACTCTAGCCTGGGGGACAGAGTGAGACTCTATCTCAAAAAAAAAAAAAAAAAAATAGCTTGAATAGAGCCATGGCCTGTTAATGGTGAGTCTTTTGAAGTGGCCAGAGTGGAAGAGTCTGGATGGCGGCATAGGCTGAGGAAAATCACAGAAGGCACTGAATGCCAAGACAGGTCATTGGATTTTGTTGAGTAGGCAGTGGAGATTGGTGTGTCTTTTCTTCTTCTTACCATGCTTTAGGATGGAGGCAATAGTAATTCATAGTGATGGCCTTGGAATCAGACTATTTGGGTTCAAATGTTGCCCCACCACTCACTAGCTGTGTGAACTTGAGCAAGTCTCTTAGCCTTTGTGTCCAATGGGGACATTAATAATACTACACTCCACAGGTACAATCAATGAGGATTGGTTTAGTTTAGTTTCGTCTTGTTAGAACCATGCCTAACAAAAGGGAACACTGTGTAAGTGTCACTTGTTGTTGTTCGTAGTAGTAGTAGCAGCAGCAGCAGCAATAATAGTTGTGACATAATTGGTAGCAACATTAGGAAATTCTTGTGTTGTAAACTTGTTGGAACATACTTGGGATGACCTGACATTGCTGAGAAAACCAGGAGTGAACCTCAGGGACTATTGAGAAATGGTCAATACTATGTATGCTCTTTGCAAAATTGTTTAGGTACACCTGAGTTGAACCACATAATAGACACATAAATAGCTAGTCCTCGGCCGGGCGCGGTGGCCCACGCCTGTAATCCCAGCACTTTGGGAGGCCAAGGCGGGCGGATCACGAGGTCAGGAGTTTGAGACCAGCCTGGCCAACATGGCGAAACCCCGTCTCTACTAAAAATACAAAAATTAGCCAGGTATGGTGGTGGGCACCTGTAATCCCAGCTATTTGGGAGGCTGAGGCAGGAGAACCACTTGAACCTTGGAGGCAGAGGTTGCAGTGAGCCGAGATCGTGCCATTGCTCTCCAGCCTGGGCGACAAGAGCAAGACTCCATTTATATATATATATGGTCCTCAACAGCTAAAAATGGCCTAGCCAGAATGTTGGCAGCCAAGGCAAGTTGGGCAACCAATACAATGTCATGTCCGAGCTAGAGAATTTCAGAGAGCTCCTCCATCTATGATATAAGTCACATCATCAGGAGAGCTTGCAAACAGTAAGGTTCACCTGTGGTTAAACTTAAGGCTGTTCATAAAGTCTAGCAATAAAACTATTTCTTTCCCATGTACCAGGTGTCTTAGTTTTCACACTCCCACCACAACTTGAAATGTTTAATATGAAAGTGTGACCATCTGCAAGTAACACTAAAATATTGTCACAGGAGGCTTGTTCACAAGAAATAGGCACAGCCTGGGAACAATGATCTGCAAAGCTCTGGAACCTGCTTTTGTTTGCATTTACCCTCCTTATGGTTTTGGACACACTCAAGTACAGCTGCATTTAGCAGCTGGTCCATGATTTGGTCTATTCTCATTGTGTCCCATACTACAGACTCTGCAGATGAATGTCAGTGTAAACATGACTCTTTCTGATGGGTTGCCCTAACCTTTAGTTTATTTAATCTGTTTCTTGGTCATCACTAAGCACAAAGGCTGCTGTTACAAGACAGAGACATCTCAGTGAGTACTGGAAACACCCACAAATCTTCCCTCTCAAATGAGCTTTAGCACATGAGCTCTGAGGTCCCTTTGCAGATTCACAACAAGCAGCTGGAAGTTTCTGAGACACTGAACAATTAAAATGGACCTCTTCTTGAGAACTCTGTGGCTTACACTGTCAAAGCTCTAAGCAAGCATGGTTTTGTAGGCTCAAAAGTTGGAACTCATACTGAATTGGAAAAATTATTGTATGTCTTAATGAGAAAAGGATTTAGGGTAGCTAGTAGCAGGCGTTCTGCCAGGAGTCTCACAGCCCTGCAAGGTTTAAGCCTTAAGTATCTTCTTCCCAATTTTGTGTCTTGCATCATAAAATGGGTCTAAGATAACATGTTTAGATAAACATTAATTAAACCTTTAGGTAAAAAAATTGTTTGCCTCCTTAGAATATTTTTTTGAGAGGGGATGTTTTGGATGGGTCCTGTTTGTTTAAAAAGACTACCCAAGGGAGTTTCCCAAAATAAATGTCCTTGTGGCAGAGACTCAAAATCATTCATAGAATAGAACTGGAAATGTAGAAATGAGAGAGCCCAAATTCAGGAGTGTTAGGTTCAGCAAACAGAGCATGATGTTTGGTTCGAGCCCACCTGTATGACCTTGAGTAAGCCAATGTTTACACTCAGTTTCTGCATCTGACAAAATATGGCAAAGAAGATGTGCTTACATCACAGAATTGTGGTGAGGGAGGATTAACTAAAATACTATACTTTGGGAAATAGTTTGTAAATTGCAAAGTGCCATTAAAATGTAATGAATTACTATTATAATCATCACTGTCTGAGGTCCTACAGCTTATAGCGACCTCGTCAAAGTTTTTCGAAAAGAAATAAGAGGGAGAGAGAGAGAGAGAGAGAGAAAGAGAAAGAGAAAGAAAGCACTCTTATCTTTCCCCACTAGATGGCAGGTGAGCCAGTTGGTAAAGTACTGATTGGCTTAGGACTCTAGAAACCACAGCAGTATTTTGGTTTGTGAAGCAGCGCAGCAATGGACAAAGGGTGAATTAGAAGTCATGAAAAGCAGAGACAGCCTGTATCCCATCGGTTTGCAGTTTACGAACCTTTCGTTTGTATGAAAACATGGTCTTTTTCTTTTGACTGTGAGAAAAAGGATAGCTAAACAAATAACTTATCTAAGAAGGAAAATGTTGAGCCCACTCAATTACAACTAACAGACTTAACGATTATTTGTAACTCCACTTTATAGGTAATGTCTTCATCTATATCAGGGATTGACAAACTGCTTCTGTAACAGTAAATATTTCTGGCTGTGCAGGTTATATGGTTTATGTTGAAACTATTCAGCTTTGCCACTGTAGCAGAAAAGCAGCTTGAGACAATATGAAAATAAGTGGGCATGAATAGGTTACTATAAACTTTTATTTATGGACACCGAATTTTGAAATTCACATAACTTACACTTGTCACAAAATATTCTTCTTTTGATTTTTTTTTGAGCACTAAAAAATGTAAACATTATTTTTGGGTGAAAGATCATACAAAAAATGACCATAGGCCTGATTTGACTGGCAAGCAGTAGTTTGCAGATCCCGGGGCTAATGTTAAAGACTTCTTAGCTATCAGATTGGCAATCTCCTCAATCTATATATTTATAACTTTCATAACACATATTTCAATGTGGTTAGTATATTTTTTGCAGGTATAAATTACTAAAAATCCATGTGGTATTTTTGCCTACGTCTGTTATTGTCTTGTTTGTTAAAGACTATAGACAAAAAAATTCAAGTAGTAGGCTGGGCGCGGTGGCTCTCCCCTGTAATCCCACCACTTTGGGAGGCCAAGGCGGGCAGATCACCTGAGGTCAGGAGTTTGAAACCAGCCTGGCCAACATGGTGAAACCCCGTCTCTCTTAAAAAAAAAAAATACAAATATTAGCCGGGCATAGTGGTGGGTGCCTGTAATCTCAGCCACTTAGGAGGCTGAGGCAGGAGAATCGCTTGAACCCAGGAGGCAGAGGTTGCAGTGAGCCGAGATTGCGCCACTGCACTCCAGCCTGGGTGACACAGGGAGACTCTGTCTCAAAAAAAAAAAAAAAAATTCAAGCAGTTGGGCATTGTTCTTGGATTTGTCAGAAAGAAAGCACACAGTTAAATGTGAATTTCAGTTAAAAAACTAAAAACAAAAGGGATTCGCTGCTTTCTCTGAGATTCAATGCTAAGTCTGATATTTGTTCTTGTGCTGACCGATCCTCATTTATTAAGGCCTTAATAAATGAAGTTGAAGATCTGAAGACAAGACTTCTCCAGTAAAATATGTCTTTGGGGAATTGGGAGAAATATGGATCTTCACTGGCTTGGTTGTTTTCCATGCACTTTAACACATTAAAACAACTGTATGGCATTAACGGCTGTTTTTCACATCCATTTTCTAGAAGAACAAATTCTGAGCTGCCAGTCTCAGTTGAACAAGCCATTTAAAATGCTTTGTAAGAATCTCAGAGTAACCTGTGGACAAGCACTTACCATTTTATGTTGCAAAGGGCTTCAGAGAAATTTGAGGTCTTATAAAGGAATTGAGTAGGAACAGCAAATAAAATCCTCCCAGGCTGGTGTTCTGTGAAACTGAGCTTCCTTCAGGCTGTTTCACAACAGAAACTCTGTCCTCCTCTGAAAGCTTTTTTATACCCCTTGATGGAGGTGTCAAGCGGGCACAGGCAGCAATTCGTAGGGCCTGCTTTAGAGAGGTTTCTTTTTGTGTGTATCTGTTAGGATTCACTACTGGTATTAAATATTGACCCACATTTAATTTGCTTGGTGACTTTTCACGACAGATATTGAATGTTAAATATTCTCCAAACCGGATGTTTTTTCCAGTTTTAAGATTTGACGCCCTTATATGATCGAATCCATCCACGACTTTTACAGTTATTGAATAACCAACAGACCCCTGGAGGGTCTCTTACCGCTCTGGACTTGAGTTGGTTAATCCCGCTGCAGAGACAGAGTGGGGCGGGGGTGGGGGTGGTGGTGAGTCGTGTAACTGAGGAAGAGTCCCTGGCATACTGCAACTAGGTCAGAAGTGACAGCATTCAGCCCTCCCCTCCTTAGGGAGTGGGGTAAGGGGGTGACCCCGCCCAGTGCAGAGGGAGACGAGTCAGGAGCCGACGAACGCTGGAGAGGCCATCCGCAGGGGCAGGTCTCTCCAGAGAGCAGCCGGGTGACAACGTGGCACGGAACGGCACTGCACCGGAGTAGGCACACTGCGAAGACGAGACGAATCCTCCCCAGAGAGGGGAGGCGGTTAAGGAGAGGGGATTGCGTGGCCCGGAGCAGCCAGACCCGGTAAGCCGACTCCTTCCCGTATTCCGCTTTAACCAAGCTGCTTTCCCTGACGGCGCCACAAATTCCCTGAGCGGAGCGTCTTCGCTGGCTCACAGCCAGCCAGCCAGCCAGCCAGAGCCCACCTCAGCGACCTCCTCCTTCCCACCCTGAGGGCTCCTGCCTCGGCTCCCGGCTTCCTCTTCCGGGCTATCTTTTACCCCTTCGGTAGCTGGAAAATCGCCCTCACTCAACACGAGCAAGGCACTCGCCTCGGGTGCAAAATTTAAGGCGGCACCAAGATACTCAGTAATCAAGATAAAAATGTTGATGTAATCTCTTTAAAATTCAAAGTTATAACCAAAATTCCGCAAGAAGCTAGATAAGAAATATTAAATAAGGGCAAGACCTTGCACTTGAACGACTTAGCCTCACTCGCCTCACCCTAATCCCCGGCGCCGCTAATCAACTCTGAAGTGATTCCCTCCTTTCCGTGGTGCCACGTACTGGGCCTCCGGTTTTCGTTGTGTGTACGCCTTCCTGGTTGTGTGGGAAGGGGCAGGGACTGAGCCTCAAGGAGCGCAGCCCAGTGCTTTGTTCGCCGAAGCCCTGGGGTCAATGTGGATTTTGGAGGAGCCCAAAGCTGAGAGCTTATGCGGCCGCCCCAAGTCGCAAAGCTTTGCATTGGAACCGCCCGAGCCCCACAGAAGCAAAGTTGGAGGGGAAACTGCACTCCCTTAATTAGTATTTAGGAACCCCTTCAATAATTGAATTGAGTATACAATCTTTAAAGTAACTACAAATAGCAGGGAACGGCTTTTGGAATTATTTTTCTAGAAGAGGGATGCCTCTGTGCTTAGACACTCCTTGTTCCTCTCTAGCTTGCCATGCGTATTTGGTGGTATGGCAGTTCAGTCTGAAGTTGCAATGATACAAGCGCCTTTAATGAGGATCACACTCAATAACTTAGGAAGCACCATTTACCACTCCTAGTAAGTGACTAGACACTGTTAGGTGCTGGCTAAAAGGGGTTTTCAATTCTTACCATCCCCTAGAGCCATTTTATGCTGATCTTGAATTGTTTGCTGCTATTACAGTTAAGGGAGGCGACAAGAGGGGTAACTAGCTCCGGAGTAGGGGATGGCCTGGTTTTATTTATAAATGTTTCTTTATGTCTTATGCGGGCCAGTGAAAAATGAGGTTAAGAGGAAGATCTGTAAAAGATCTGGAGAAGATCAGGAAACTATTGTTCAAATTCGTGTGCCTTTTCTCAAAATCTTTTGAAGTTTTGGGCGTGACCAGCTCTTCAAAAGGAAGAAAAGGGCACTTGTGATCCCTGGCCTGCTAAACAGAGTTTGCTTCCCTTGAGGAGGTATCAAGCCAAATTCTACTTAACCTGGAATGGGGAAAAGGTGGGCAGAACGGTCATTGTCGGCATCGTCAAACGGGGGTCACCGCAGATCCCCTTAGCTGTTGCATTCCTTATAGGCCTGGTTTAGCTGTTCAACGCTGTAGCCAGCAGAGGGCACTGTTGCTACATAGAATCTTTTTTGACTGTTATTGGTGGTGAATTTTCAGAGCTATTTAAAAAACTTTCATCCAGTAAGAAGCATGAACGATTTTCCATGAAATTTTAATGTGAAAAATAGATTATTATTAAAAACTGATGGATGTCTATTTGGTTGTTAACCCATTGAACCATAGAAAGAAAGTGAAGATGTTTCATAACAATCAAAGATTAAAATAGCAAGAACAAAAAATAAATGTGATAATAAATATCAGCATCATATCCCTCAATTTTCGAACATAAGTAGTTAGGGCTTTTGCTCATAGGCATGATATTTACATTTTCAAGTGAAGAAAGTTGATTTGTGAATTTATATTACTCATTTGGAAGAATGAAAACTGGGATAGGCATGGTCATGTAATCTTACAATGTACAATTCAGTTTTCTACATACAAGTCTCCAGTAAAATATGCTTCTACGTGCAGTGGGAATTTAAAAATTAAAAATGTAAAAGATGTAGAATTAATTATCATAAATGAAATAACAAAGAGAGAACGTGTATGATTCTGAGTAGGATTAGAATTGAAATCTGTTCGCTATGTTTAGGTAATATTTGTAGAAATTTAATGGAAGAGTTGTATCGATACTAATTTATTTCTTACAGTTTTGATAGGAATATGTGGAACAAAAAGAAAATTCATATTGTAGAAACTTAGACTCACATTTTGTGTTAGAACCTATGAGCTACTCTGGGTGTTTTATTTTAAGATGGTTTTTGCTCATTGTTATGCTACGGGTATTATCATACATCTTTTCTAAAGGTGGAGGCCTTCTTTTTTATTTAACCAGAAGTTTCTTGTGTTAGGATGATTTTGAGCAGTTAAGAATTGCAAGAAAAGATTTTAACATCGTTAGTTTCAAGTGCATTGTAATGGTTGAGTGTGGCGTCTAGAGCAAGATTGCCTAGCTGTACATTTTGGGCTTTCCTGCTTAATAAATGTGTGACCTCGGACAGATTATGTAACTTGTCTGAGCCTCAATTTCCTCATCTATAAAATAATAATAATAATACCTAACACATAGGGTTGTATTAAATATTAAGTGAGTTAATATATGTAAAGCAGCTAGAACAGTGCCTGGCCCATAAAAATTCACTTTATAAGTGTTATTTACCTATTATTTTTTTCCATTATTGTTAATAACATTTTTAATTTGAACATGATGTATTAATTTCCCCTTAGTTTGTTGTTTAGCTCTAGAGCTGCTGAGATTCATTTGCATATAATATTGCTTAATTTTAAATAAGTGGTTCTATGCACATTTAGTAACTTATGCCTCTTAAACATTGGCTATGCAAGAGAATTCTTGAATAATTTCATGAAGCAGTCTTTGTCTCTTACTCAGAATAGAATATTTTGAAGATATCTTTTCTCTGAAGTTTTTAGACAAGCTATAAACTAGTTTGTATTAGGCAGAGTTCTCCAGAGAGACAGAACCAATGGGATAGCTAGCTAGATAGATAGATAGAGGAGAGGGGATTTATTAGAGGAATTTGTTCATTGGTTATGGAGGATGAGAAGGCCAAGATTGAGGGAATGACAATTGGCGAGGGCTTTCTTGCTGTGTCATCCCATGGCAAAGGAGAGAGAGGCCAAACTTGCCCTTTTGTAAGGAATCCACTCCCATGAAAATGGCATTAATCTATTCATGACGGTGGAGCCCTAATCACCTCTTAAAGATCTCACTTCTTAATACTGTTACAGTGGCAATTACATTTCAACATGAGTTTTGGAGGAGACAGACATTCAAACCATAACACAGCTCCATGACAGAATTTTCACATGCACCAGAATGTGAATGACAGCTACTCATTTTAAGGGAAAACAGCTTAGTTTAGTGTAAAAAACATGGATATTGGAGTCTGGAGCTTGGACGCTAGCTGTGTGACTTTGGACATGCCACATGTCATCTTTGAGCATCTGCTTTTTCAAATACAAGGCTGTTGTAAGGCCAAAATATGATCAGGTTGTAAAGGGTTTGCCACATACTGAGTGCTCACATCAAAACATATTAGTTCCATTTCCTTGACCTTACTCCCTTTCTCCTTTGATAATGCTTCATTCAAGTGTAGATTGAAGACCTCAGGACCAAGGAGGAAATGACATGTTAAGATTTGACTGTAACAAAAGGGTTAGTGTTAACACATCCATTCTGTACCTATACAATAGAAGTGCAATAGTAATCTTAGAAGCTGTGAAAGATCAC
This sequence comes from Nomascus leucogenys, assembly GCF_006542625.1. Classification (NCBI taxonomy): domain Eukaryota; kingdom Metazoa; phylum Chordata; class Mammalia; order Primates; family Hylobatidae; genus Nomascus; species Nomascus leucogenys. The sequence continues at coordinate 126,301,682 of NC_044406.1, forward strand.
TGCAGCTTCCTCTCTCTGGGCCTCTGAATTAATCAATGATGTAATATATATAATACATATAATAAATATATAATATATAATATATTTATTATATAATATATAATATGTAATATATTTATTATATTATACATTTCTTATATAATAAATATAATATATATTTCTTATAAAATAAATATATATACTATATAATATATAGTATATAATATATATACTATATTATATAGTATATATATTATATAAGAAATTATTATATTATATATAATATAATAAATATAATATATATTTCTTATAAAATAAATATATATACTATATAATATATAGTATATAATAATATATATACTATATTATATAGTATATATATTATATAAGAAATATATATTATATTTATTATATTATATATTATATATATAAAAATAAATATAATATATATTTCTTATATAAGAAATATTTCTTATATAAGAAATATAATGTATATTTCTTATATAAGAAATATATATTTAATTAAATATATAATAATTAATTAAATATATGACATATTATATATAATAAAATATATTATATTTTATATATTGTATATGTATATATTAGTGTATATATTAGTATATACATTTGTATATATATTATATATATATTTGTACTAATATACATACACAAATACATATTAGTATAGGACCTAGTTACTGCCTCTAAGGCTTCATGTCTTTCTGATGGTCATATAATGGAATAAATGGGACTTGAGTTGGATGATGAGATTCCATAGATAGAAAGGAAAGAGGGAGCATTCCAACTAGAAGGACTGGTGTGAGCAGAGGTACAAATGTGATTTTGGTCAGGAGCCAATAAGTAAACTAGTCTTTCCAGAGAACCTTTCTTGGGGAAAGTGCCTTGTAGTGCCCACAAATGCAGGAAGCAAGAATTAGGACAAGGTCACTGATGGTCAGTTCAGAAGGCTTATTGAGTAAGCACAACACAGCAGAGGTACTGTTTTGGGAATAAAAAGCTGGTGACTATGAGGGTGGACTTGGTTTTGGCAAAGTTAGTCAGGAAACTATATTAACAGTCTGGGGCCAGATCATGGAGGGCCTCATAGGCCCCAATTGCTCCTTCATCTACATTTGCTTCAGCTTTTACGTCTTTCTAGACTAGTCCTGTTATGTTTTACAGATGTCTTCCATTTCAGTCTTAGATTCTGTCTTCTATTTGCAAGTAGCAATTCTATAATCCCATTTGATTTCCATAGCATCTAATAAAATTCGGTTTTTTCTCCACCCCCCCATGAAAGCAAATTTTCCATACATTTTGTGTGCCAAAACCTAGTAGCAAGGAAGAATAGGTCAGATTAATCCTAAATATCTGCTTTTTTATTCATTGCAAACATAAACCCTTTCATTAATATCAAGACAGCTAAACAACTCCACCTCATCTAAGAAATCTGGCATCTGAAGCCCTTAATGATTTGCCTCAACAAATCTTTTACAGTTTTATTTTTACTGCCCACTTCAGCCGTCCTTTGTTTCAGCTTCATCCCTCATCTAATTCCATGCGTACCCAGCAATTTCATGCCTCCGCCTTTGTCCCTTCCACCTGCTTGCCTTCTCCTCCACACCCTAAAAATTCTACCCATTCTTCAAGGTCCCATTCAAATGCTACTCCTTTTGAGAGTATTGCATGCTGGTCTTACTTTCTGTACTATAAACATTTATGCTATAAAATGAGGACCTATTCTATTCCAGTCACTGTCAAAGCATTCCCAAATGATTAAAACACAGGGAAACAGATGGCACTGTAGTGAAATATCCTAAGTGCTGTAATCAGAGTAGGCATTGGAGGAAGGCTCTGAGAGTTTCCATCATCAATTCAAAGCCAGCAGGAGGGATCAGGGAAAGCTTCCTGGAAGAGGTGGTATCAGAGGCGTTTGAACCAGAGTGACTCCATCTTGAGTAGGGGCTGGGTAAAATAAGGCTGAGACCTACTGGCCTGCATTCCCAGGAGGTTAAGGCATTCTTAATCACAGGATGAGACCGGAGGTCAGCACAAGATACAGGTCACAAAGACCTTGCTGATAAAACAGCATGTGGTAAAGAAGCCGGCCAGAATTCACCAAAACCAATATGGTGATGAAAGTGACCTCTGGTCGTCCTCACTGCTCATTGTATGCTAATTATAATGCCCACCAAGCACCTGGATTTAAAAATTCGTAACAATTTAGCCAGGTGTGGTGGCTCACGCCTATAATCACAGCTAGTCTGGAGGCTGAGGCAGTTGCAGTGAGCCAAGATCACGCCCCTGCACTCCAGCCTGGGTGACAGAGTGAGACTCCATCTCAAAACAACAACATAAAAATTGTTAACATTTTTCCATAAAATAAATTACTGATAACATTATATATCTATTTGCTTCAGTTCCTCCTCCGACAAAACATATATTTATTTATATTACCACAGTTCCATTACTGCACCCAGTAGAATCAACAGCAGTGGCCTACTGTCATCTAACAGCCTACTCATGCTCCAGTTCCCTCAGTTCTTCCAAAACTATGAGTGACCATTTATTTATTAATTATTAGTGAAGCATTATCAGAAGATCTGAGATCTGAGAACTTGGTACTGTTGCTCAGTTGATATGAGTCGTAGTATGGATTGGTGGAAGAACAAAACTTAAGACGACAAAATAGATAGTAATTATTTATTTGAAAACATTTTCCTCTCCAAGCTACACTAACCCAAAGAAACTGAGGGATCAACTAAGATCAGCTTGAGGACTCAACCTGGTTACCCAGGAGTTATGGCACTACCAGAAACTCTCAGGATCTAGAGAGAAAAAAGACCACTGGGAGAGAACTCCAGACACTTGTGGATGGATAGTCAGTTGTTTATTCCAACACCATTTTTTGATTAGTCCATCCTTTCCTTAATGTTCTGAAATACTACCAGACAACTGTAAAAATATTAAAAATGAATAAGTGAACATATTTGTATTATGTTCTTGGGGGGAAGACTTTTCAAAGCAAGGCAGAAACAGTTGACTACATAAATACTTGAAGCAACTTTATGGCAAAAGACAAAAGTAATAAAATTCGAAAGTAAATGACATGCTTGGAAAAAATATTTGCAATATAGAGAGGATTAAAAATAAGTTCTCTAAAATGGTAACAGTACCTATAAATCAGTAAGAAAAAAATATAACGTGGAAAAAGGATAAGAACAAGTATTTAAAGAGGAAAGGTGATTAAAGAAATCAATTAAAACAAAAATTAGATACCTTGTTATTTACCTTCTAATTGATACAAGTCACAAATGTTGATTATGTGTCATGTTGGTAAGTACATGAGAGAAAAGAACTCTCATTTGCTTTTAGCATACAAATTGGTACAACCTTTGTAAGGGCAATTTGGCATATATATACACATACACACATATATATATATATACACATACACATATATATATATATATATATATATATTTTGTTGTTGTTGTCGTTTTTTTTTTTTGTTTTGTTTTGTTTTTTTTTTGAGATGGAGTCTTACTCTGTCACCCAGGCTGGAGTGCAGTGGTGCGATCTCGGCTCACTGCAACCTCTGCCCCCTGGGTTCAAGTGATTCTCCTGCCTCAGCCTCCCAAGTAGCTGGGATTATAGGCATGTGCCACCACGCCCAGCTAATTTTTTTGCATTTTTAGTAAAGACGGGGTTTCACCACATTGGCCAGGCTGGTCTCAAACTCCTGACCTCGTGATCCCCCTGCCTCAGCCACCCAAAGTGCCAGGATTACAGGCGTGAGCCACCACGCCCGGCCTTGGCATATATTTTTATTACTCCAAATGTATAAGCTACTCATTTAGATTGCCTCTGTTCCTGACCTCATTTCCTATTTTTATGTTTGCTTTTTCCTAGATGGTGTGCGTCTCACCTCAGCCTGGTAGCCTGACCTTGACTCCTGAGTTCCACGATCGCTTCACAACTGCAAGTCACTATCATACAAAATTTGAGTTTCCCTAAGTCCGCGCCTTTGAGAGCTTTGGAATGATATGCAAGTTCAAGCCACCATCCTGTTTCTTGCTACCTCCTGTGAGAAGACCAAATTTGGGTTACTTGTTTCTACTCTTGTTCTTCTGCTTGTTATTGTTGCCTCTGCAGCCATTGATCACACACGTGTTGTCATACAAAAACTGGTTAGCCTTTTTATTTGTCTTGTGAATTTTATCATTTGGTTCTTAAGTATTACAAATTAATAATGCGTACTCCCATTGATATACAACTTTCAGTCATTGTAAATATGCATGAGTTAGGGTGAGAATGGCATGCAAGCAAAAGAACAAGAAGAGGGATGATAGAGATGCAAGAAGAGTAAAGAGGGCAAGAAAGGTTATGTTAATAGCGAACACAATGAAAGTTCTTTAAATGCTTGATAATGGTGAAAGCAACACTTCCTAGGGCATATTTTTGGTGTTAATGAACCTACACATCATACAATAAAGAAAATTGAGAAAGCAGTTGGGGCCAGTGAATCGGGGGCACACAAGAATCACTGAGAAAATCATACACAACTCAGAATGCCGCAATAGAGAAAATATAAAGAGATTTGCGCTTGTGACTTCTAAAACAGAGAAGGTTGAATAGGTCTCTTTCTGTATGTAAAATCTGCCAGTGAGCATCACAAAAATGCAAATTTAAATTTCAATCTGGATGGAAAGTTATAAAATTCATTGCAAGTAATGGGTGGTTGGGTAGGTTTAAGAAATGCTAGGTGGGTGGATCACTTGAGGTCTGGAGTTTGCAACTAGCCTGGCCAACATGGTGAGACCTTGTCTCTACTAAAAATACAAAAGTTAGCCAGGCATGGTGGCGGGTGCCTGTAATCTCAGCTACTCAGGAGGCTGAGGCAGGAGAATCGCTTGAACCCAGGAGGCAGAGGTTGCAGTGAGCCGAGATCGTGCCATTGCACTCCAGTCTGGGTGACAAGAGCAAAGCTCTGTCTCAAAAAAAGAAAAGAAGAGAAGAGAAAAGAGAAGAGAAGAAAGAAGAGAAGCTGTGGCCTGTAATGAAAAGAAGTGGAGAAGTGACTGGCAGAGGAAGCAGATTAAGGAGCTGCCGCAGAGTATCCTGAATACCTGAAGAAGACGATTGAGGACAATGGCAATTTGCCTGAGCAGGTTGTCAGTGCTGCTGAAACTCTGGAAGCAAATGCCTACTTGCCCACCTATTGCAAAGCATGAGAAAAGGACCAGAGGCTTCAAGCCTGGGAAAGACAAACTCAAAGTTCTGCCTTGCTCCAGTGTGTTCTGATTAAACCCATGTTGCTTTACAGATTCCAAAATTGTTACCTTCTTTAAAGAGAAAGCCAGAAGTACTTTTCTGTCTACATGAAGGGAAACCATGAAATATGGATCACTGAGAAACTCTTTTTGAACTGGTCTTTGAAGTGTTTTGTTCTGAGGTTAAATAACATTTAAATGAATAAAAAATCTTGACTTCACAGTGTTGTGATTCTGGACACTGCTCCTACAGACAAAAATGCAGTCATAAATGCTGCTCCCTGTGTTCAAGTCATCTCCATTACCCCCAGTACGACTCCACTCCTTCAACTTATGCGTCTGAGAGTGCTAAAAACGTTTGTGATGTACTATGCTCTGCATGTATTTTGACTACCTGCAGATCTTATCAGAGACACCAGAACTTTACCATGAAAGTGGCTTGGCAACATTTCTCCATTTGTAATGCTTTAACAGGTGTAGAAGAATCAGTGAGACAAATAAAACAATCAACACTTAATGAAGTCTGGCAGAAATTTTGGAATGAGGTTGTGACCGATTCGGAAGGTTTCCTTCCAGTGGTAGAAGAAATTGAAAATATTGTAACATCTGCAAACCATTTGAATAGTGAAGGCCTTGAAGACATTGAGTTAAGTGACATTACTGAATTGTTAGACTCTCACCTTCAAAGGATAATTAAGAAATATTTTGGAGATGTGATCACATCAAAAGGCAATAAAAGAAGCCAGCATAGGTTAACATCCAGAACTCTAAGAATGTTCAAGTATCTACTCCACAAATGAAATTGTCACAATGATTCAAAAGAAAGAGATCCTTTGGTGGACTACATATTGACTTTCAGGTAAGGTTTAGATGATTACTTACAATCCTATAAAGCAGTAGTAATAAACCTCCAAACAAACACTGATAAGTCTTTTCTCTCTGCTTACTTGACAGGGGAGAAGAGGTTGACATTAGGCCATATCATTCAAACCCGTTCTGCAAACAGGAAAACAGGAATTAGAAACGCCGCACACAGATAGTTAAACCTTGGGATTCAGACTTTGATGGCTCTGATGATATGGTGATTCGTGTGCTGGGGATGAAAGAGGAGCAGAAGACTGAGCTTACATCTCTTCAGACGAAATGCAATTTTCTCTATTCTTTCCCTGTTACTATTGTTATGACCAAGCATTTTCATTGATGCATTATCATCTTCATCTTGAGATCACAAAGGAAGTTAATTGCCTGATATCCACTCTTGTTAATATAAAATATCAATGATGTTTATTTTATTGTTTTAGTTTGGTGAACAAACTAATCGTCTAGGCTTTCATAATACTCACATCCCTGCCTCATTTTTTCCTAAAAGGTCTTAAATTCCTCCAACATGGATACTCTGAGAGTTTCAGGAACTCAACTATAGCATTTAAGGAGTGGGCTGCTACTGTACTTGGCTGGATAATTTGATTTTGTACTCTTGACCTGAAATTTGTTTTAATTCTGATTAAGCCTAACTTGCGATCTCACCAGAAAGGATTAGTTTGGTGTAAGTTAAATTGATTTCTTTTCCAGCAATCGTATATGTTACCTATTGGCTGATCCTGAAAAGCAGTATACTTATGTTAAATTTCCAGATTTCCTTTGGTAGCTAATCAAGGAGGAACAGCTGCTAGAGTTCATTTTCATAGATTCTTTCTGTTCTCATATCTGGCCTCCTCAGTGATTTGAAGAATTGAATATCCTCCAAAAAATGGATATTATTACTTCCTGTTCTCTGATGGTGATGGAGACTTCATTCTCAGATTGTTTTTAAATTCCTTTCGTAATTCCATATATTTACTTCATTCGATTCAGTTGTGTTACAAAAGTTATTGTTATGGTTGTTTTAATTTTGGATGTTTGGAATTATCCAGGCAGATTTAACAGAGGGAAAAAAAAATCACAAAGCCAGAGATATGACGCTGTTATCTTGTTCTAAGAATTTTGGGCAAAGGCATAGGATGAACCTGCCTGTTCTTTTGGCTGCTTGTACACATTCCCAACTGATGTCCATTTTGAACTCAGTTGGACAGTTATTCTGGGGAATAGAGAGGAAGTCCAAATAACATCGCTGTTGTTTCTGTCTTAATTGCTATTTGTGCCGGATTCACAGCACTGGCCTCATCATTGTATCTGATAATGATGCACAGAAAACCTGAATAGAGAAAAGAAGGAAGATAATTCATTGGCATGTGCTTGCCAAAAAGAGACTTTATATAACTTGAGAAAGCATAAAGACAACATGGAATGAGGAAATATATGTACAGTAATGAAAAAAAAATGCTTTAAACAGCTGTGTCAAAAACTGACATCAGAGAGTAAATTGAATTTGGTTTTGTAGGAAGCAGGAAACAAGCCCACTCAAACATGAAATTTGGCATGAGGGAGTCCAGTAACTTTCTCCTCAGTCTGTGAACTATATGTGAGTTTGATATTTTGAAGGAAAAGAAAAAAAAAGAAGTTTAAAAGGGCTTCTGCACAGCAAATGAAACTAGCATCAGAATGAACAGGCAATCTAAAGAATGGGAGAAAAATTTTGCAATCTACCCATCTGACAAAGGTCTAATATCCAGAATCTGCAAGGAACTTCAACAAATTTACAAGAAAAAAACAACCCCATCAAAAAGTGGGCAAAGGATATGAACAGACACTTCTCAAAAGAAGACACGCAGCCAACAAACATGAAAAAAAGCTCATCATCACTGATCATTAGAGAAATGCAAATCAAAACCACAATGAGAGCCAGACCGGGGTCCGGTGCGGAGAGCCCCTCATCCTGGAAAATGGGCCTTGGCCAGAAAGGCAGCCACCCCCTCGCCCATCATGCATTAATACCTTCATGAAGAACCTGCGCTAAACCATTCCTAGACAACCTGTTTCTGGGTCAGGGTTTTGTGAGTGGCAGAGCAGCTTCCTCGTTGCCATGTATTGAAAGTGAGCCCTCCACACAAGGGTTTGTCTGCCTGCGTGCTCAGGGGGCCGTTGGACCGGCGCGTCCTGCGCCGTCAGTCCCTCTTCCTTCCTTCCTCCCGCCACCAGCCGGGGTCCTCGTTACCCCAGCCCGCGCGTGCCCACCCACTCCGGGTGTGTCACGCGCTGGCCTGTCTGCATCCGCCGCGCGTTAGGCCAGTCAGAATGGTGATTATTAAAAAGTCAGGAAACAACAGATGCTGGAGAGGATGTGGAGAATAGGAACGTTTTTACACTGTTGGTGAGAGTGTAAATTAGTTTAACCACTATGGAAGACAGTGTGGCGATTCCTCAAGGATCTAGAACCAGAAATACCATTTGACCCAGCAATCCCATTACTAGGTATATACCCAAAAGATTATAGATTATTCTATTATAAATAAAGACACATGCACACGTATGTTTGTTGCAGCACTATTTACAATAGCAAAGACTTGGAACCAACCCGAATGCCCATCAATGATAGACTGGATAAAGAAAATGTGGCACATATATACCATGGAATACACTGCAGCCATAAAAAAGAATTGAGATCATGCCCTTTGTGGGTACATGGATGAAGCTGGAAGCCATCATTCTCAGCAAACTAACACAGGAACAGAGAACCAAACACCACATGTTCTTACTCATAAGTGGGAGTTGAACAATGAGAACACATGGACACTGGGAGGGGAACAACACACCCAGGGGCCTGTTAGGGGGTGGGGGGCAAGGGGAAGGAGAGCATTAGGACAAATACCTAATGCATACGGGGCTTAAAACCTAGATGAAGGGTTGATGGGTGCAGCAAACCACCATGGCACATGTATACCTATGTAACAACCCTGCACGTTCTGCACATGTATCTTGGAATTTAAAATAAAATAATAATAATTTTAAAAAGGGCTTGCTTGCATGGTTATGGTTGAGACGACAGATATTCTTCAACATGCTCAAATAAGGAAAATGAGGGTTGAAAACCCATTGTAGGATGCTGTGGATGTAGCGATTCACCACAGTTCCAGGAGAGCTTATGCTCTTGATCTAAACCACAGTTGTTCTCAACACTGACTGTATATCAGAGTAATGATAGAAAGCGTTGAAAAATATAGATTTCCAGGAACTGCACAAAGACCTGCTGAATCAGGGATAGGGCCAGAATCTGTATATTTCAAAAGTTCCTCCAGTGTTTCTTTATATAGCCATGGTTTTCAAACTGCCGCTCTAAAGCTAGGGAAAATTATGATAGAAAATATAAATGGTAGTGGGCCCAGGCACTAGGAAACTTTGATTCAAAGTGTTTGTTCTGCCACTAGTTCAATGAAGGGTCTTATTCAAGTCACTCCTGTCTTTCCTTGTCTTTCAAATGAGAGAATAAGACCACTTGGTGTCTAAAGTCTTTCTATCTCTGACATTACCTTGAGAGAAAGGTGCATCAGCCACAATGGTTGATTTTGAGAATATCTAAACTTTTTAATAGAGACCAAAGTAAATAGGATTATTATTGCATTGTGTAATTGTGCTCATGGTTCAAGTTTTACCATGTTTTAGTCCCTCCTAGAAAAGGAAGTAGGGCATAATGCCATAGAAACAAGGCAAATATAAACACCAACTCTCTGAAAGGAAAGAGAGGAAGTACCTACTGAGAGTTTCTTTTTCTATGATAATTGTTTTTTTTTCCTCTGGGTTATAGGGTTTGGGAAAAATAATGCACAGATATTGTGTGTAAAATGCTAATATTTTGTATCAAATTGTTTCCATAAACCAAAACAGAGAACTCTGTATGGTGAATGCTTTAAGTTTTCATAGGTCATTTGCTTCTTCTTAGTCACATCTACAGGTAAATATTTTTAATTCAATGATCTTTTCCTCAGTATAATCAGTGGTTCTATATGACTTTAAAGAATGAGCTGTTTTGGCTAGGCGTGGTGGCTCACGCCTGTAATCCCAGCACTTTGGGAGGCCGAGGTGGGCAGATCATGAGGTCAAGAGATCGAGACCATCCTGGCCAACATGGTGAAACCCCGTCTCTACTAAAAATATAAAAATTAGCTGGGTGTGGTGGTGCACGCCTGTAACTCCAGCTACTCGTAAGGCTGAGGCAGGAGAATCACTTGAACCCGGGAGGCGGAGGTTGCAGTGAGCCAAGATCGCGCCACTGCACTCCAGCCTGGCGACAGAACAAGACTCTGTCTAAACAAACAAACAAACAAACAAAAAGGACTGTTTTGATAATTTTACCATTTATTGAGATTACTACCTTGGCCATTTTTTAATTTATTTTGACCAGAATTAGAGAAATAAAAGGTTAAATTGAATTGCATCAACTAGGAACTCTTAATATAAATAATAAAATGAGAAACTGACTATTGTATGATCTTAGTTGTCATAGAAATACTTTGACTTTGGCTTGATGTATGGAAACATTTATCTAGGGCCCAGGTCATTTGAAATAAAATATTGGGATAAATCTAATTATTGTTTAAGACAATGTCCAGTTAAAACAACCTAAGAAGTATCACTGATGAGAGTCAAAGAACATTTTACTGTGGTTGAATTGAACAAGTCAGCAAAACTTGTAGGAGGACGAGAGAGTTTGATATAGGCTAAAGGTAGAAATGGAAGTTAATGACAACACTGCCATGTAAATGGGTGTTTTTTTATTCTTTAAGAAAAGTCCCCCAAATATGAAAGCTGAGGTTTCTTTTAGTATGTTTTATGCACAGTTTGAGTGGAGAGAATCTGTTGTCAAATGGCTTGGGTAAATTCTTGAGCTCAATATTACGAAGTGCATGGAAATTTCCTTCTTTATAGACATGTTTAACCATTGTGGCAAAAAGGAAAAAAAGGAGGGGTGGGGAGAAAGGGCAGCCCAGGCTGATGAAATGTGAAGAATATGTTAGGAAACTTGTATTACGTTTAAAAAGAACTTTTTGTTTAAAATCTTTTAAGTTCAAAATGCAGAGTAAGCTCTTTAAATTACACATTTGGATTACATAGCTTCTACCACCCGAATGCTAATAAAGGGTTTTGACAGTATGTATAGTCTGAAAGCTTGCATGAACAAGGTTTATGATGTGAAATGCATTGATTACTGAACTTTACATAGTATTGGCCTTTGATGTCAGTGTGTTATGTTTGCTTAAGAATTCAGAAATATGATGTACTGTGAACAGAGTGTATATATTACTGGGAACTATAAAATCAAATAGAAAATAGATGAAAGAATAAGTATCAGCATAAATAACAAATATTGAGAAATTAAGTATGAATCCATTGTGTTTGAGACACTGCACTTCATCTTTCTTGCATTGCTACATAAAGCCAAAGATATAATTAACTCATCTTTGCAAACACCTAGAATTAGTTCTTGACTACTTGGCAGTGGTATGGTGAGTGTCACAATGATAAGAAAATGGGACTTAAAGTGAGAGCTTTGCCGCTGACTTCTTGTCTGCTCTGGGCTGGGGGCACCCTCTTTTTGGGTGAGTGGTGCTTAGTCCTGGCAGTACAACCCCTGGGTTGCCGGGTTGTGGAGAACCAGTACGGAGGCAATGTTTTGTAATCACACGGATCTGCTTTCAAATCCTGCCCCTACCAATTACCAGCTGTGTGACTGTGGGCATATTTCTTAACCATTCCAGACTTCAGTTTCTGATCTGTAAAATGGGGTCAAAATACCTGCATTATAGGATTGCTATAAGATTATATGAGATGCTTAGTACAGTGCCTGGCACATAGTAAGCGCTCAATAAATTGTTGTGATTATTATTATTATTATAACATGAATAAGCATTATGCAACCAGAATATGAGAGTTTGCGCCTATCTTTGCAAAATTTTCACATTTTGATACTTAATTTCCCTCAAATTAAGGTATGCAGGATGGTTTTAAGATGAAAGAAGGAAATTTAAAAATGAGTTTTAGTGTTTCTTTTTGTTTGCTGATGAGGGATACATGAAACAATAATTTCCTTGTCTGTAAGTTATTCCCTGATCTGCAGTGATTCTTTATGCTATAATGTGGTTATCATTATGTGACATTTGTGTAGTGACCAGAGGTAATCTCAGTTTTGGACATGGATGTGTTCTTATTCTCTAGAAAATAATCCATCCACTTGTTTCCACTTTAGAGAAAATTAGGTAACTGTGATATAGGGGTAAAGATAAAGCTAAATAGGACCTGCTTTGCTTGACCACCAAAATATTAGCTCAGCTGCCTTTTGAGAGAATTACTAGGCAAGGAAAATTCCTCACAGCTGGCTTTTGAACTTTGAATTTCATGTATTCTATGATGGCGTTCAAGAAGTTTAAAATAGTGTTATTCAGAATCCTAAGTATTCATCATAACTGATGCTGTGTCTGCTGAGTGACAGAAACGTCACTGCCTTAATTCTAGCCCCCACTACCACTTACCTGCATAACTGTATTAGCCTCACATCCCAACCCTTTAAGTGTTTTAGCTTGGAGTATTAGGTGTTCTACTGTATATATCTAGTAGTCTTTGCTATTCAGCACCTTGCTGCTCAACTGGCTTTCCTTATGCACAGTTCTGATTCCAGTACCTCCTTGTTCATACACGTTTAATAACCACCCATTGTCTATATATTCCACTACTTGATCTTTAAATCATGCATGGCCTAGTTCCAGTGTACTTTCCCAGTTTTGTATGCCAGTGTTCTCTATCATGTAATACGTGTGATAGTTCCTGACTTCCTCAGCCTTGTCTAAGTACTAAGGGCCTTCAGCGCATAGCTCAAGTCTAATCCCTGAAGCTTGTCACTTAAGGTCTTTGTCACTTAAGAAATTACATATATTACCTGAAGCCAGGGTGCCTGAGAAGAGCCTACCAAGCTATAATCTTTTTCCTGTTCCCCTCCATATATGTCCAGTCTGTAGGGGTGGGTTTCTTCTCTAATTTACTTAAGCTTCCAGCCTATTTAATTAAATTAGGACATCCTCATCGATCCTCAGCCCTGTTGGTTGGGCCCCTGAATGCAACCCATTTAATTTTGGCTCTGAATACAAGGCTCCCTGTTTGGGCAATTGTCCAAACAATTGCCTAGGGATCTAAATTCTTAGGTTCTTGCCAGTTTCATCTCCTATCATTACAGCACATGATATTGTTATTTACCATTCGGCTTCAATTTTTTCTGCTTGTTCTCTATGTGAGAACAAGTTCTCTTGTTCTCTGCTTGTTCTCATATGTGAATGCTAGCCTGGAATGTACTTAACTTTGCCATATCCTTGATTTGGCATTAGAGTAGGGCATAGCAAACTAAGGCCCTTGGGCCAAATGCAGCCCAACCATTTTTTTTTTTTTTAAGTAAAGTTTTATTGCAGCACAGCCATCCCTATTCATGTACTTACTGTCTGTGACTGCACTATGTGGGAGAGTTGAGTAGTTGCAACAGAGACAATGTAACCTGTAAAGCCTTAAATATTTACTTCTGAACCTTTACAGAAAATGTTTGTTGATCCCTGATCTAAAGCCAAGCAGTTCTCTCGACCTAGATACTGCTTATTCTTTGATAATTTCCCATTCCCATCTTGTTAACCAATAAGGCCAGTTCATTGAGACTATGAAGATAGCTTGCAACCCATTCAAACTATTTGCTTTTTCTTGAATTTCCCTGCCTTCTCTTTCTCACCTTCCTAGAATGCTATTTCCTTGTGTTTTGCTTTTTAGCAGAAGAGACGAAATAGTATTAAAGACTACAAGAGTAGTCTCATGATGTCTTTTAATTTAATATCTAGGCCCTAATACACAACTCTTTGAATATTGCTACTATCTTTCAGCATAACTTTCCAATACCATTAAGATTAAGCCTTTCATTCTTCAGTTTCTCTAACTCAAGTCTTCTAAGCTCCACAGCTTCCAACATCTTTAATTACCAGATCTTCCCAATATTATAACATCCGTGCGTTCCAGTCCCTGTCCTGCAGCATCTCCAATGCCCTTGTTTTCTAAACTTCCCAGTATTCAAGTCATTAAAAATTAAGGTCTTCTAATATCTCCAACAACCCATCTTCAAAGTCCAGGTCTTGTCTTTCAGGATCCAGAGTTCTAAATTACGACTCTTCCATGGTCCTAATCCTCCAATGTCTCCTATATACAGGTCTTCTAGAGGCTATGCATTTCATAGTGTTTAAGTCTAGATTCTTCAATGTCTTCCAGCACTTACATCATTCAGTTTTTACATTTTTAAATGTGTCCTGCATTCTAGTTTTACAGTGTATTTTTATTGCCAATTCCTCCAATGCCCAAGTCTTTAAATACCTGCAAGAACTTTCAGGTATGTCAATATCCTCAATGTCTGAATGAATAGACCTCTTAATATCTTGGTCTCATATTGTCCAGGCTGCCAGTATTCTTGACATCCAGCATCTTTAAAATTTAATTCTTCCAAACTGTCTTTTGACATAAATATGTCAATATCCGTGCTTACCAATGTCTCCCAATATCCAGGGCTTCTCATTTTAGGATTTATAAATGTCTACATCTGCTGTTGTTCATATCTGCCAGTATTTAGGAGTTCCAAGGTACAGGACTTACAATATCTCTAATTTCCAGAGATTTCAGTGTCTACGACTTCCAATATTCAATATCCCAATGTTCAGGGCCTCCAGAAATATCAATGTCCAGAGTAACCAATGTCTTCAAAATCCAAGGCTTGCAATGTCTCCAATATCCTGTGCTTACAATGTTTCCAATATCCAGGGATTCCGATGGCGCCAGTGTCAAGGTCTTCCAACAACTCCGGGTCTTCCAGCGACTTCAAGTCTTCCAATAATCTCAAGGTCTTCCAGATAATCCTGAGCTTCCAGAAAATCCACATCTTCCAGACAATCCATGTCTTCCGGACAATCCATGTCTTCCAAGAAGCTCCAAGTCTTCCAGTAAATCAAGTCTTCCAGCAAATCAAGTCTTCCAGCAATTATAGGTCTTCCACCAAATCCAGATCTTCCAGGAAAATCCACGTCTTCCAGAAAATCCATGTCTTCCAATAATTTCAAGGTCTTCCATCAAATACAGATCTTCCAGCTAATCCATGTCTTCCAGAAAAATCTGTGTCTTCCACCAAATCCAAGTCTTCCAGTAAATCTAGTTCTTCCAGAAAAATCTAGATCTTCCAGTCAATCAGTGTCTTCCAGAAAGAAATCCAAGTCTTCCAGTCAATCAGTGTCTTCCAGAAAGAAATCCAGGTCTTCCAGTCAGTCAGTGTCTTCCAGAAAAATCTATGTCTTCCACCAAATCCAGGTCTTCCAGTCAATCCACGTCTTCCGGAAAAAATCCAGGTCTTCCAGCCAATATATGTCTTCCTGAAGATCCACGTCTTCCAGAAAATCCATGTCTTCCAGAAAATCCATGTCTTCCAGTAACCTCCCAGTCTTCCAGAAAATCCATGTCTTCCCAACAATCCAGGTCTTCCGGATAATTTGGGTCTTCCTGAAAATCTACGTCTTCCAAAAAAGCCATGTCTTCCAGAAAATCCACATCTTCCAATGGCCTCCGGGTCTTCCAGACTATCCACGTCTTCCAGAAAATCCTTGTCTTCCCTCAAATCTATAGCTTCCGAAAAATCCAGGTCTTCCAGGAAATCCGTGTCTTCCAGCAAATCCACGTCTTCCAACAAAGCCATGTCTTCCAGACTATCCACGTCTTCCAGAAAATCCTTGTCTTCCCTCAAATCCATAGCTTCCGAAAAATCCAGGTCTTCCAGGAAATCCGTGTCTTCCAGCAAATCCACGTCTTCCAACAAAGCCATGTCTTCCATCAAATTAATGTCTTCCAGCCTACCTGTGTCTTCCAACAAAGGTACGTCTTCCAACAAAGGTACGTCTTCCGACAAAGGTACGTCTTCCAACAAAGGTACGTCTTCCAGAAAATCCATGTCTTCCAACCAAGCCGTGTCTTCCAGAAAATCCACGTCTTCCAGAAAATATATGTCTTCCAACTAAGCTGTGTCTTCCAACAAATCCATGTCTTCCTATATCTCCAGGTCTTCCAGCATCTCCAGGGCTTCCAGCATCTGCTCGTCTTCCAACATCTCCACGTCTTCCAGCATCTCTGTGTCTTCCAGCATCTTCATGTCTTCCAACAACTACCCAGTCTTCCATCAACTGGCTCAATATCCATGTCTTCCAACGTCTCCAGTGTGCTGATCTTCTGACATTCAGGTCTTCCAGTGTCTGCAATATCCAGGTATTCTAACATGTTCTATAGTCCAGATCTTCCAACCTTTCCCGAGGTCCAGGCCTTTTCAAATCTAGGCTTCCCCTGTCTGAGCCTTCCCATGTTAAAATCACTCTACAGAAAAATCTTCCAACTCAACTATTTCTGCTTCTAGTTGAATTAGCTTCAAAAACATTTAATGGGACATTCCTCCTTATAGACCAGATCTTATGAACCAACAGTACTGCATTTTATGTTTTTTACTATTAGGAAATGTGTGTTTAATCTCTACAACTTTTAAAAATAATGTCCATAATAAAACTTCTGCAGAATAAACAGATAGGACTGCTACAATAAATTTTACTACTTCACTAGTGCTTACAGTTTTTATACAGTTGACTATGTTTAGGTCTAAGTGAAATTTTTATTTAATGAGAAAAATTCATGTTTAAGACTGGTATTTTAGGTAAAGTTAACATGTAGAGTATTATTTGTCCATTTTAAATGATATTAATTTTTATCATTGGTCTTACGTGACCAAAGAATAATAATAATAATAATAATAATAATAACAACAACAACACTTAACATAGCATTTGCTACATCCAGGCACTGTTCTCAGATCCTTACATGCATTAACTCATTTAATCTATTTAATCTTCACAACAACCCATTGAACCTAGGTACCATCATTATCCCTATTTTACAGATGAGGAAACTGGCACACAGAGGTGAAGTTAATTTTGTCCACAGGACACAACTACTAAATAATGGAGCTGGATTTAAACCCGGCTAGCCTGTTGTGAGAGTCCACGATTGTAACCACTATGCTATAATATCTGCTGTTTAAAATCATGATAGAATGATGTGATCCAAAGGTTGATTGCTTCCACATTTTGCGTAGAATATTATACAATCCCATATACAAATGGTCTCGCTTGATCCTGTCACTGCCAGAGTCTGTTTGTATGCACAGCTTTTATTCCCCAACCAGCTACTACCATTCCCTTGGTCCTGTGTATGGAAGTAGGTGCAAACACTTTCTGATACCATTTTCAGTTTTGGCGGGAAGAATATAAGGAAGCACTGAGTTCAATTACCCTTTGCTTCAGAATCATATTCATAGCTCCATGCTTCGTGTACTGGTGCTTGGAATTTAACTCTTCTATCTCTTTGAATCCCTTATTACTGACTTTTGTCTGGTTTGCACCTTACTATGTGGAGCACTTACCATTAGTTTGTTTCTAACCTCCAGCATCTACCTGCTTCAAATATCACAACCTCCTGGGTTCCTGGCCACTGCCTTGTATCTGACTAATGGTACCTACAACTACTTAAATCCCAGCATGCTGATCTAGAGAACCAAGTAGTTGGTTCTCTAAGTCTCAGCTCCCACCAGGTGCCTTCAGCAATGTTGCTACCCATGCTTCTGGCTGGCATGAAAAGCATGAAAACCACATAATTAAATTTTTACAGTTAGGCAGGGACTCTCTAAAGATTTAAAATCGTCTATATGATAACAAAAAGGAACAATAATAATGCCAATTAAAATAGAAATACCTTCTGAATGTCTAATGATTTATACTTTACAAAGTGCTGTCACCTCATTCATTCATTCATTCATTCAACAAATATTTATTGAGCGCTAACTGTATGCCAGGCGTGTTTTGATAAAGCTTAAAATCGTCTGTGGGAAACAACATACAGATAATTGGAAAATTACTTATCAATTGTTAAGGCCATGAAGAAAAAGTAACTGAGAGTTTGGAAAATCAAGGAAAGCATTCCTAAAGAAGTAATATTTATTGTGACTCTGAAGAATCTATATTCTCATTTGGTTCTCACAATATAGCCTTGTGACTTAAATAAAACAGAATTTTTATATATCAGTTTTACTAATCTGAGTGCTAACAATAGTCACGGCACCCAGCTGTTTTGACCTCTTTATTTTCCCTGCTATTCATTTTGCCTTAAAATATATATGAAGTGCTATTTGAAAATATATATCAAGGGATATAAAAATGTAATTTTTGGTTCAGTATATTCCACTTCAAGGAATCTGTCCAAGGAAATTATCTAAAATGTGGATAATTCATGCACAAAGATACTCCTCACATAGTTATTTGGTATAGTGAAAAACAGAAAAACCTTAGTCTAACATTAAGGGAATGATTAAGTAAATGTGCCATGTACCTATGATGGAATATTCTTCCATTAAAATGCTATGGCATATTCATTTTATAAGTTAAGTGAAAAATCAGCATACAAGGTTACATAAAGTGTGATGGCAACTATTTTAAAATATATAATCAGTGACAAATGACTAGAAGTAAATGTATTGGGGACTGTAAACTAATTATTACTGGATGGGTATGATTTTATTTTCTTCTATATATTCTTTTATTTTTAAGTTCTTAGAATGTACCAGTATTTTCCATTCAGGAAAAATATTTAAACAATTGTGCACAAAACTATTATTTATTCATCTTTTTTCTTGTACATGGAATCAAGATTTACTGTTGGAAACACTTCAAAATATATGTTAGCAAAGTGAAAAAAAAGAAATTCTCAAATAATTTCAGTATCCAGAGATAATCACTGTAAGGATTTTCATGTATGCTCTTCTAGACACTTTTACTAGCATATTTTCTCCTACAAAATGTAATCATACTGCAATTTAACCTATTTCTTTCTTACACTTAACAATAAATTGTGAACAGCTTTCTATGTCAGTAACTGTGCAGCTATGTAATAATTTTAATATATAATTTATTCACTCCATCTCCTATTGGTGAGCATTAAGTTCCTTCCAATTTTCTTGTATTATAAAAACTTCTGTGATCAGCACATACTTTATGTAAGGTGTGAAGAACACAAACTGTGTCATTCTACGTGGTGTTCCTGTACATATTTGTGTGCAGATGTGTTTGGATATTACTTAGGATAAATTTCTAAAAGGAGAGTTGCTGAGCCAAACAAGACCATGTGCATCATAATGTTTATCACAGCAAAAAAAATTACAAGCAATCATGTGTCTAACAGTTGGGGTGGTTAGAAAATTATATTGTAACTATCTAATGGAATACTGTGCGGTCATTTAAATTTATACCATGGAAGAATATTTACCAAAATGGGATTATGTTCATAAGGTATCATCAGTGAGAGAAATAGGTCACAAAAAATATGTATAATATTCATGTTTTGTAGAAGGAAAACTAAATACCTTCAGGAAAATAACTAGAAGATATACACTAAAATGTTAGTAGTAAAAGTCCCAAAAAGAAAATGGATAAATCATGGTATATTTCACATAAAATATTATATAGTCATGATATGAATGTTCTACAGCTACACGTAACAATATGGGAAGATTTTACTTCTAGAATATTAAGATATCAAGTCTCAAAAGACTACATATAGTAGGATATCCTTTTTATATTATTCAAAAACAAGCAAAACTAAGCACTATATTATTTAGGGCCACATACACATAGCATACAAATAATTTATTAAAAAGCAAAAAACATTTAAAAAATGAAGATAATGGTCAATGGGGTTGAGGAAAGAGGGTCAGAATATGGGAGGACAATGTACATGAATTCATATTATGGTTAATATTCTAGTACTCGTGTGTTGGGTAGTGGTTGGTGTCATTATGTAATTGAAATCCCGTTATTGATTATTTAATAATCTTATGATTATTATTAACATTAAATAAAAAGGCAAGTTAATGAGTAAAAGTAAAAGAGGGCCTTGCATGAATCAATGAGACACTGTGCACAATCTAAGGATTATTAATCCCTTTCTGTACATTTGTCTTTCATTATTTTTTAAAGTAATTTATCTGTGGGTAGTAAGACTACATGGGATTTTTATTCTCTTTTGGTTCTTTGTTCTTGAAATGTTCTATTTTGAACGTGTGTTATTTTCAAAATTAAAATATATTTAAACTTTATGTTAATGTGTTTTTATTGATATAGGAAAATACAATATTATATTTATTGAAAAACAAGCTCAAAATTACATAGGGCATGATCCAAAATATGTTGAAAATATATAATAGGGAGTGAAAAGAAAAGTGTTGATATGTTAACAATAGCTGCTTCTGTGTAGTCAGATTTCAAATCACTTTTTTCTGTTTCCATATATACACATATGTACATATGTATATTCCATATATACACACGTGTGTATATTCCATATATACACACGTGTGTATATTCCATATATACACACCTGTGTATATTCCATATATACACACCTGTGTATATTCCATATATACACACCTGTGTATATTCCATATATACACACCTGTGTATATTCCATATATGTATATTCCATATATATACATATATATGTATCTATATATATACACACATATATGTGTGTGTGTGTGTTTTATAGGGTGGGCTTATTTTTTGTTATAAAAGTAATATATGTTTATAGTAAAAAGTAAAAAAAAGCAGTAGTATGTAAAGTAAAAAGTGAAAATATCATTCTCCTAATCCTATCTCCCAGAGATGGCCATGACTCTTTGTTTTGTTACCTTCCTCATACTTTTTTTATTTGCTTGAATGTATTCTCATGTGTTTTAGAAAATGAAAATACATAACAGGGAGTGAAAAGAAAAGTGTTGGTATGTTATTATTAACATTAAATGTTATAATAATAGAATAATAACATTACTAACATTAAATTAACATCCTATACATATATTCTACAACTTGCTTTCTTCCTGCTCTGTAGAAAGTCATTTTATAAAACAGCTACAGGAAACTTCAGAGTAGGGTGTACTATATTATTTATTCAATTCTTTCCACATTAGATCTTTAGGTTGTTAACAGTTTGTTGCTATTATAGATAATGCTATATAAAGCATCTTTACAATCTATTATTTATTCAATTCTTTCCACATGATAGATCTTTTGGTTGTTAACAGTTGGTTGCTAATATAGATAATGATATATAAAGCTTCTTTACAATTTTTTGCACTTTTACAAGGATTTTAAAGAGCTAGTACCTGAGAAATAAAATTTCTGGATCAACATGTTTGAGCTAAATTGCCCTCCCGGCATGCTGAATGCTATTATTTTTGACTTTTGTCAATATTTTGGATGGAAAATCTAATCTCGTTCCTTTAAATTATTTTTCTCTAATAATTTGTAAAGTTAAGCAACTTTTCATAAATTTACTAGCTATTTTTATTTCTTCTGTAAGAAATTGCTTGTTCGTATCCTTTACCTATTCTTTTGTTGTGTCATTTGTCTTTTTTTATTATTAATTTGTAGATCTCTGGATAGTAGAGCTGATATCTTTTGTCTGGTGTATATTGCAAATGTTTATCATTTGTCTTTTAAATTTATTTATGGTGCTATTTACCATAAAGAAGATTTAATTATGTAAATAGACAAACATTTTAATCTTTTACAGTTCCTTGTTTTTGTTTCATATTTAGATAGGATTCTGCACTCCCAAGATTATAAAGGCATTCTCCTAAATATTCTTCTAATCAAAAAATATATTTTTTGAGATATGGTCTTTCTGTATTATCTACACTGGTCTTGAATTCTTGGGCCAAAGAGATCTTCTTGCCTCAGCCTCCCGAGTAGCTGGGACTACAGGTGTGGGCCAATGTGTCTGGTTCTTCCAGTATTTTGTACATTCTTATTGCTTAGTACTCTATGTAGAATTGGCTTTTCTTTTGTAAGTGTTTATATGGTACAAAGTAGGAATCTAAGCTTATTTTTTTCAGAAGAGAGAATCAGTTTTTTCAACTTACTTATTCAATTGAATTGTTTCCATACTGATTTGGAATTCTCTTTTTACCATGAACTATATGGGTATTTTTTTATGTTTCTTTTCTGTTCAATTGATAATATTTCTCTAGTACTGAGCTAGTACCTCACTGCTTTAATTACTGTAGCATTATGTTTTGACATATGATGGGACTGCTTCCCCTACATTATTCTTTTTTTCAGAATTTTTTGCTATTCTTGTGCATCCTATTTTTCCAGATTAGTTTTAAAATCAACTCATCAATGTCCATAAAAATTAATCCCTTGGAAATGCTTCAGACCTTTTGAGTAACATGTCAAGAACTGCCATCTTTATGATAGTGAGTTTTGCATCTAGTCACAAGGTGTCTGTCTCAATTTATTTAAATTTACTGTAGTCTCCATTTAGATATTAGAACAATTGTTAGGCTTATTTGTTAGTTTATAGTTTTAATTCCTCTTACATGAATGATATTGCATTTTAAAAATTCATTATCATTAGTGCATAGAAAAGCTATTTAATATTTATCTTGTATCCAGGTATCATATTGAACTCTATTCCTAGCTCTAACAGTAGTTTTTATTTTCATTTGATTATCTTGATTTCTTAGATACACAATCATGCCATTTGTAAATAATAAAACATTTGTCTTTTCCTTGCTAATATTTGTATCTATTTTTTTTTCTTTTAGCACATTGGTAAAGACTTTGTAACTTCCAGGACAATGCAGATTGATGTTGATTAATAAAGAGCAGGCAACCTTCTGTTTTTGGCTCTAATAGAAATGCCTCATTGTTTAAATATTATAATTGCCATTGTTTCTGATAAATGCCCCTTTTCAAGTTATGGAAATGCCCTTCTGTTCTTGATTGACTTATAATTTTATCAGGGATGGATATAGAATATTATCAAGATGCCTTTTCTGGCATCTGACAAGCTGATATCAAGGTGATGATATGGTTATTCTCTTTAATCCATTAATGTAGTTAATTACATAATGTTGAGCTATTCTTAGATTCCTGGAATAAAACTGATTTGGTAGTGGTGTTTTGGTATATCATTATTTTATTTAGGATATAAAACTCTATATTAACAAATGCCTATAGAAGTGCCCTATTACCTCTTTCACATCATGGCACCCTGGGGTAAATAGACAAGACTGCTCAGGGTGAAGGCAACTTGGCTTCCCAGGATCTACCTGGTTGACCCAAGGCCTTAGGAGATAAAGATTACAGTACATATACAACCCATTCGCAGGACACCAGTGTGCCAAGGTACACTTGTTGGGAAACTCTTATTTATTGTTTTCCTTTCTGTGATACCCCTTTCCTGATTTGATATTAGGATTATGATATTTTTGTGAATAAAGATTTTTCTTTTTCCACAATGTAAGTAACTTAGACACAAGCTGTTCCTTAAACAATTGGTAACACTCACCAATATAACTGTTTTGTCCTAGTACATGCTTGGGGCCTAGAAATTTAAATCGTTCAATTTCTTGTATGATTATTTTATCCAAGAGTTTCTCCTCTTCTGGAGTCAATTTTGTCAAAACTGTCCATTTCATCTGGGTTTTCAAATGTATTGATTGGAAATTACACATAATATTTCCTCATGTGCCTTAATTTGCATATATGTGGCTATATGCTTTTTTATTTTCTCTTGTAGGACTTTCCTTAGATTTGTATATTTTATTTTCAGTTATCTATTTTTTTTAAATACCAAGTGTTTTCAAATATCACTTTCTGCTTTTGTAAATTCCTTCTTTTTACATTCTTTAGTTCTGTTTGATCTCTTTCTAGATTCTCTAGGTAATGCCTAGTTTACTTTTAATTCTTTCTTTTCTGTGTAGTGCATTTAAATTAGAAAATTTCCTCTAAATACATGTTTGATTGTATCCCATAGTTTTCAGCATTTTCATGTTTGTTTGTTTGTTTTTTTGTCACCTCATATTTAAAGCTTTGTTTTCCTGTTTAATCCAAGAGTTATTTAGAAGTGTATATATTTCAGTGTGGTTAGGTTTTAGTTGATGTTTTGCTTCCTATCCCTTTTTCCCTTAATTACTACTTATACTGTTTCATGGATGGAGAATGTTTCTTGCATGAGTTATACCTCTTGGAATATTTTCTTTGTATTCTATATGAAATAAATTTTTTATAAATATTCCATGAACAATTTGAGAAAATATATATTTTTTGTTGGGGTAAATATTATATCATGCTTCTATGAATTAAGTCAAATTAGTTCATTGTTATTCAAATTTTCTATTTTTGTCTGATTTATCTAAATTTTCTAATAAAAATATATAAAATGTCTCACTTCATGGTTTTATTACAGTCTCCTATTTCTAACTTTTTTGGCTTGACATATTTGAAATTGCTTTTCAGGGTATTGTTTTATGATTATCTTATTGGATTGTATTAGTTCACAGTATATATTAATTCAAAAAGATACCTTCCTTGACTCATTTAATGATTTTTGTTTTGACTCTTCTATGCTACCTCTACTTTATTTTTGTTACCATTTGCCTACTATATTCATACAAGTATTTTCAGCTTTTCTCTATTGTTTTGATTTGGGTATGTCTTTTCAAAACAGCATGTGATGAGTTTTTTTTACTCGATCTCGCAACGTCTGCATTAATATTTCACAATTAAACCTTTCATATTTATTATAATTTGGTAATATTCATTAAGTTTTCTGTCTTTTTAAAGTCTTGATGGATTTGTCAATGTATATGTACTTTATCCTATGCTGGTTTAGAAGTTTGAATATCACTTCTAATAGTGATTATGCTCAAATAGGTACATATATACATACATATTTATTTTTTACTTTATATACTTTTATGCAATTGGAACTTTTGAAGTATGTAATATTTTTGTAATAAAAAAGAGGAAAGAAACATCTGCTTTTTAATGTGTCTAGTATTTGTTCCTTCGTCACCAATCTCATTCCCCTTGTTCGGGCTATCATCATCCAAATTTTAGGTCCTTCCACAAATCTCTCAGTCTCTCACTACTGCCCATCCTGCTTATTGCTACCACATTAATGTCTTTAAATATCATTTCTTCATATCACTCAAAAACATACAATTCAAGTTTCATCATTAAATCTACACATCCACATGTGCCCTCCAAGTGCCCATGACCTTCCCTACATAATCATCTTTGTTCTCTACCTGCCCATGGGTCATCTACTCTAGTCAAACTGGTTTTCTCACTACCACGTACATCAGTATCTGTTTCCTCCTTTACTTTCATTTATGTTGTTCTCTAAACTTTTTCTGTTTTCTCAGAGTCCTACCCAACCATAACTCTCTCAGAAGATTTGTTATGCTATTCCAATAGTTTTCCATCAGGGAACATCTACATCTTCAGGAAGGAGAAATAGTCTGGTTACAAAACTGTGGGAACAAACTTTATTTTTGACCCTGAAACCTTCGAACATTTGATTTTGATTTAAAAGAGACATTTTGACCATATATTAAAATTATTTATTACGTTGGTGCAAAAGTAATTTAATTGTGGTCATTGCTATTAAAAGAAATGGCAAAAATCACAATTACTTTTTCACCAAACTAATAACTTTGAGATTGATATTAACCCCTCACCCCAAACCAGAATTTCCTTATGCTTCTACCTTAGTAGCAGTGTTGGTCACCATCACCTCAATTTAAATATTTTCCCCAGTTTATGCACTTTTTGAATCCCCCCTACCAGAGGAAAGTCAATCTTTCACTTCTTTGAGAGTTGGTTTGACCATGCTAGCATTTACTTCATGATCTTGAGCTCTTCTGGAAGTTTCTATCAGTTTCTCCAGGACTGAGATTCCAACACGGCCTTTGCTTTCATTTCAGTCAGTGTGGCCCTTCCTGTCCTGGAATGAAACTAGGAATGGGGCCCAAGAACTGTAGGCACTGAAAAAATGTACATTTTCTTAACTGGTATCACGAATTAATCAGCTTTCTATGATGCTTCTACCCAAAAAGATGAGGTCTTTAGCATACTTTGTATTTTCAATACTTTCGCTTCTCCCCCTACCACCTCCTCCAGATGACTCTGCCTGCAGAGTTCCTAACAGAGAGAACAGCTGCAAGCAATACTATCCTCACGAGGTGGAGCTCTTTTGGAACAAAAAAACTGAATTCTTGCTGAATCACTGACCTTTTTCTAGATTTTAAAATAACTTTGTTTGTTTACACTATGCATTTTTATTTTAGGACCTTTACTTGATTTTCTTAGTTTTGAAAATTTACTTAGTTTTCTTAATTTCATAGCCACATTAACAGTAATTATTGAGACAATATGTTTTCCTTGTGACCACTGTGAGCACTAAGTCGTCTCCCTTATTGCATGTATTAATCCGTTTTAACACTGCTGATAAAGACATACCTGAGACTGGTAATTTCTAAAGAAAGAAAGGTTTAATGGTCTCACAGTTCCACGTAGCTGGGGAGGCCTCACAATCTTGGTGGAAGGCGAAAGACACTTCTTACGTGGTGGTGGCAAGAGAGAATGAGAACCAAGTGAAAGGGGTTTCCCCTTATAAAACCATCAGCTCTCATGAGACTTGTTCACTACTACAAGAACAGTATGGGGGAACTACCCACATGATTCAATTATGTCCCAAAGGATCCTTTGCACAACACGTGGGAATTATGGGAGCTACAATTCAAGATGATATCTGGGTGGGGAAGCCAAACCATATCATTCCGCCCCTGCCCTCCACCCAAATCTCATGTCCACACATTTCAAAACCAATCATGCCTTCCCAACAGTCCCCCATAGTCTTAACTCATTTCAGCATTAACTCAAAAGTCCACGGTCCAAAGTCTCATCCCAGACAAGTCAAGTCCCTTCTGCCGATAAGCCTGTAAAATCAGAAGCAAGTTAGTTACTTCCTAGATACAATGGGGCTACAGGCATTGGATAAATATGCCCATTCCGAATGGGAGAAATGAGCCAAAACGAAGGGGCTAAAGGCCCCATGCAAGTCTGAAATCAAGTGGGGCAGTCAAATCTTAAAGCTCCAGAATGATCTCCTTTGACCCTATGTCTCACATCCAGGCCACACTGATGTAAGAGGTGGGTTCTCATGGTCTTGGACAGCTCTACTCCTGTCGCTTTGCCTGGTACAGCCTCCCTCCTGGCTGCTTTCACAGGCTGGTGTTGAGTGTCTGCAGCTTTTCCAGGCACACAGTGAAAGCTGTTGGTGGATCTACCATTCTGGAGTCTGGAGGACGGTGGCCCTCTTCTCACAGCTTCACTAGGCAGTGCCCCAGGGGGGACTCGGTGGGGGCTTGAACCCCACATTTTCCTTCCCCATTGCCCTAGCAGAAGTTTTCTGTGAGGGCCTTGCCCCTGCAGCAAACTTCTGCCTGGACATCCAGGAGTTTCCATATATCCTCTGAAATCTAGACGGAGGTTCCCAGGCCTCAATTCTTGACTTCTGGGCACCCACAGGCTTAACACCATGTGGAAGCTGCCAAGGCTTTGGGCTGGCACCCTCTGAGGCCACAGCCCGAGCTGTATCTTGGCCTCTTTTAGTCACAGCTAAAGCAGCTGGGTCACCAGGCATCAAGGCCCCAGGCTGCACACAGCAAGGGGGCCCTGGACCCAGCCCACGAAACCATTTTTTCCTCCTAGGACTCTGGGCCTGTGATGGGACGGGTTACTGCAAAGGTCTCTCACATGCCCTGGAGACATTTTCCCCATAGTCTTGGTGATTAACACTTGGCTCCTTGTTACTTATGCAAATTTCTGCAGCCAGCTTGAATTTCTCCCCAGAAAATGGGTTTTTCTTTTCTATTGCATTGTCAGGCTGCAAATTTTCTGAATTTTTATGCTCTATTTCCATTTTAAAACTGAATGCCCTTAACAGCACACAAGTCACGTCCTGAATGCTTTGCTGCTTAGAAATTTATTCTGCCAGACACCCTAAATCATCTCCTGCAAGTTCAAAGTTCCACATTCTCTAGGGCAGGGGCAAAATGCTGCCAGTCTCTTTGCTAAAACATAGCAAGAGTCACCTTTACTACAGTTTCCAACAAGTTCCTCATCTCTATCTGAGACCACCTCAGCCTGGATTTCATTGTATATATCATTATCAGCATTTTGGTCAAAGCCATTCAACAAGTCTCTAGGAAGTTCCAAACTTTCCCACATTTTCCTGTCTTTTTCTGAGCCCTGGAAAATGTTCCAACTTCTGCATGTTATCCAGTTCCAAAGTTGCTTCCACATTTTTGGGTATCTTTACCGCAGCACCTCACTCCACTTGTACCAATTTGCTGTATTAGTCTGTTTTCATGCTACTGATAAAAATATACTCGAGACTGAGTAATTTGTAAAGAAAAAGAGGTTTAATGAACTCACAGTTCTACATGGCTGAGGAGGCCTCACAATCATAGTGGAAGGTAAAAGGCACTTCTTACATGGAAGTATGAGAACCAAGCAAAAGGGGTTTCCCCTTATAAATCCATCGATCTTGTGAGACTTATTCACTATCACGAGAACAGTATGTGGGAAACGATCCCCATGATTCAATTATCTCCTGCCAGGTCCCTCCCACAACACATGGGAATTATAGGAGCTACAATTTAAGGTTAGATTTGGGTGGGGACAAAGCCAAACTATATCATTGCATACATTTCTAGTTTTTGGTGACTAAAGCATATACTTTTTTCCTGAATGGTGGTAAAAAGTCTGAGTTTTTCATTGCTCAAGAAACCTTCTCTTCAGTACCTAGGATTCCTGGGGAAGTGTAGCTGCAAATGTCCATACAGGATAGGATTCTGACACACCTAAACTCACTGACACATCTAAACTCACCTCTTCATATGTGGTATTATGTCATTCAGAAAGACCTTGCACAATATATATGGTTTTATTTTGACTCATTGTCACCACCGAAAAGGTTCTGCTCTCATTAACAATGTGAATACCCATGTGCCCATGCAATATCTGCCCCCATGTTCCCATGGGGAACCGAGGGGAGCCGAGAAAGCACACAGATCTGATTTAATATCTAGACTCACATGGACCCGATAAAAATTTGTCTGAGGATCATAATCATACATGCATTTTCCACAGCGCAGCCCCTGACCCTTGGTAGATTTTGATATCTAGCTACAATGGTTTGTACTGGTGCCCCAATGTAACGACATATTATATAAAACTTGTTTCTTGCTTACGTCATGTTGTCCTCTTAAGCATTACCATGGACTTTTGGCCTTTTGTAGACCACTGATTCCAAGTGATCATAATCACCTTTTTAATGTTCAAATTTTCACAGACTAGTGGGAGCAATTTTAAGCTGGCTCCTATGTCACAACTTCCAGACATCTTTGAAAGTCATCTTGCTTCCTCACAAGAACAGGAGGCTTCCAGCCCATTTTAAAGTACGCAACTTTCTAAGGATTCCAGTTTTGTTTCAGAAAAAAAAAAAGACCAGATTCAGTATGCTAGGAGTTGAAATTATTTCACATGAATGCTTAGGGTAGAACAGGGTAAAATGGAGGCTACTATCCACTTTCACAGTGGATCAAAAGTATTATTTTTTTCAGAAACACATCACAATTTCACATTGTTGCTGTTAAGTCATTGTTTCTTTTTTACCTGGTTTAATGTGAGTTTATTAATTCAATCTTTCATTTGCACTTTTGTGCTACCAGTTTTTCTCCTTTTCCATTGGCTTTATTTTACCATGTTATGTGTTATAAAACCATACCATGTATTCAAATTATAGTGTTGTTCTCCTCACTCACATTTAGCAGCCTCCATTTTTTTCTCATTTTTTTCTCTAGTAGCTTCTGTTTCTTGAAAGTGGTCACAAACTGGATAGCTTTAGACTATCTCCGTTATGATCACTCAGACTCCAGCTATAGCGGAAGAAAAATCCGTATCTTCCTCTAGGGAATACAAAAACATAAATAGGTGAAAAAATCATACTTTATCTAAAAATTCCCTTTGTTGATTTAGTTTGAAGTTAACGCGCATTTTTTAAATTGCATGCAGGCAGCTTTAATGTTGAACTACAATTTCTTTTAAAAGTCTTTAGACAAATGCAGCTATTTATTATCTCATTGAGGTACCAGCTTATCTTTGCAAATGGCAATTTAAAATACTAGAAATATAGCCACATTCATGTCACAAATTGTCAGACATTAAAATTTTTATCCAGAAATTTCAAGTGGGATTATTTGTGTACATGAGTATAATTCACAGTATTATTTATCATAAGCACCAACTCACAAAACCAGAAATTTAAGATAACAAACTTCAATTTCAATTTTATGTTCACATCACATTCATTACTGTCTTGGTCCATTCAGACTGCTACAGCAAAATACCATATACTCGGTGGCTTATAAACAACAGAAACTTATTTCTCATGGTTCTGGAGACTGGGGAGTCCAAGATTAAGGCAGTTTTAGTGCTTGGTGAGGGCCTGCTTTCTGGTTCATAGATGGCACCTTCTGGCTGTTTCCTCACATGGTATAAAAATTAAGGCATCTCTCTGAGGCCGCTTTTAGGAGAGCACTAATCCCACTCATTAGGGCTCTGTGCTCATATTCTAATCACCTTTCAAAAGGCCCTATCTCTGAATATCATCACATTGGTGATTATGTTTCAACATACAAATTTTGTGGGGGACATAAACATTGAGAACATAGTACTTACCCTCCTTTTATAATCCTTCCCCTCCTCTCACCAATCTGGGTGTTGGTGTATTTTACAGTGTTTCTTATAAAAGCAAGGACAAAACAACCATTTAAAATTTTAGTGTAAAGATAAACTGTTTTTCATGGATTAAGTTATGTCATCTCGATAAACCCTATTTTGAGTTTCTGGGTAACTTAGTGGTCACTGCAGAAAAGAAATACTGTGCACTTTCTTCCAGATTACTTGGTTGCTAGAACCTGTATTACCTCCCTATTTCAGTATAACAAACCACTTCAAATTTCATGGCTTAAATTAATAACCCTTTATTTTTGCTCATGAGTCTATGAGTCATCTTGTTCTCATCTTGGCTAGACTGTGTGTCAGCAGTCAGCTGCGGGTAAGGTAGGAAGGAAGCTCTGTTGATTTGGTTGGGCTGTCTTACATATTTGGGAGTGTGCTGGAATAGCCAGGCTCCCATCCACATGGTTTTTCTTCCTCCAGCAGGCTAGTGCAGACTTGTTTTCATGGCATGGCAGAGTTTCAAGAGGGAAAGCAGAAGCGTACAATGCCTCTCGAGGCCTGCAGATGGAAATGGCATGCCATCACTTCTGCCACATTCAGTTGACCAAAGCAAGCCACAGTGCCATCCCAGATTCAAGGTGTGGGGAAGTAAACTCCACCCTCTATTCTGGAGAACTGCAAAGTCACTTTGCAACAGGTATGAATATAGGGAGTCTATTAATAATGACCATCACTGCAGTTAATCTACCACAGTTTACCTTCTGCCCCCAATTAACCTCATCAACCCACATGCAAAATACGTGCTCCCCTATGAAGAAGTTCATCTGCCCTCCACCTACTGGACATACAATGCTGTGGCAGACATGAGGCAGCCACAATAAATTCTCTCATTCCAAAAGAAGAAGAATGAAAGGTACATAATAGTCACTGATCTGTAACAACTATAAAATTTCAGAAGAATGCCAAGGGACAAGGTATGTCCTTGATTACCGTCTGGTTCTAATCACTGTAAGAGGCACCGCTTTTTATCATTCTCCATGGATCTTGACTCTGCCCTCTAAGAATATCTCAGATATTCTTTCTCTTCTTCTATTCTTGGCCATTGGCAAAGAATATGTTGGAAGATATGCTCTTTGAGCAACTTTCTTAGTGTGCTTTCTGTTCATAGAAAGTTGGAGCCCAAGAATCCATTTGCATTCTGAATTATTTAGTCCCTTTTAGTCTAGATTGGCAGCACTTTTACCAGCACAGACCCTCAAAATTTTGTGGGTTTTCTATGAATCTGAATCTACTTCACTGGACAAAAGCCATACCTACAAATCTTTTAGAGACCAGCATTATCTCCACATGTAATCCCATCTACTCTGAGCATATCAGTCTGCTGTGGGCCAATACCAGACACCACTTTAATTCTTTCAGAGATATTATCAAAGTGTCTTACAGTTATAACTTTGATTATATCTTTATAAAGAGATCATGTCTTTTTGGCAATGCCTTTATTTGATATTTTACTGGATTGAGGGGTTGGAGAAAAAAAACAGTTTATGTTTCAACCTACTAAGTTTTGGCTGTTCTGTGCTTCCTCTAAATTCAGCTTACAAACTGGCCAGGTCTTTCTTTACCTCATGTTGTTCTTGCTGTACCTTGTCACACACAGCTATGGGTAACCAAGCGATATTTTCAATGTTCTGTGTGGAGATTTCCTCAGCCTCAGTTTCAATTTGCCTTAGATTAGGGTTTCAGTTGCCTTTGCCTTTCTAGGCCTTGATTTTCTGTGAAGTTTCTCACATTAGTCTATAATTTCTCCTTCCTCACTGCTCTCCTCTTCAATGTACACATAAGTTTAAACCTGAGAAGTAGACTTGGGATGCTATTCACATGATATTAGTTGACTTCCCCTCCTATCTTTGATTGTCTTTTTCACAATAGGCTTTGTTTAAAAGCCAATTTGTAATACCTTTTGGGAAATTTCCCCAAACCTGAAAACATTTTACTCTTTTCCGTTCATGGTCTCTTAACATGCATTTTTATAAAAAGAAAGGCAGAATGCTTTTCAACATGCTACTGCCACCTACCCACCCATGTGCTTGGCTTAGTAGCCACAGAAGCCAAGTTTTCAAGTGAGCATTTTAACATGACATTGAAGGCAAAGAGGAAAAATTTTCCCTAAGATTTCTAGCCATGAAATGAACGTCTGGGAAAAATTGTTTTTTTTTTTTTTTCTGGGTGTCTTGTCTTTTTTATCTCAACCAGGTACTGACCAGCACAATCTCCTTATTCTTAAACAAATGAAGTCTGAAACACAGTAGTTGGTTGTTTAATGCTTTAGTTGAATTATCTCAATATCATTTGAACTTGGTACTGTTATTTTTCCATTTAGAAACTATTTTATGTAGAAAACTTTTTCTGAAATATTTTTCTGTGAATTAAAAAAGAAAACGAAATTTGTTTTTAACATACTTGCACAAATCGCAGTATGCCAGGGCCATAGTTCTCTTTCAGATTTTTCCTTTTATTTTTAGTTGACATGCAATAATTGTATATATATATGGGATACAGAATGATATTTTGAGATATATATATATATATATATATATACAATGTGCAATAATCAAATCAGAGTAATATTTCCATCACCTCAAAAATTCATTATTTCTTTGTGTTGAGAATGTTCAAGAATCTTCTCTTTTAGGTTTTTGAAAATATACAATAAATTATTGTTAACCATAGTCACCCTACAGTGCTATAGAACACCAGAACCTAGTCTTCCTACCCAGCTGTAAGTTTTTATCTAACTGCCCTCTCCCCTCACCTTCAGACTGTCTTTGTTAAAATCAATTACCTTTCATATGTTAAAGCAGCGTATTTGCAGTTTTTAAAAATATAGTCTTTAATTTTTTTCCTTTTTTTTTTTTTTGCGATGGAGTCTCACTGTGTCGCCCAGGCTGGAGTGCAGTGGTGCTATCTTGGCTCACTGCAAGCTCTGCCTCCCGGGTTCACACCATTCTCCTTCTCCTGCCTCAGCCTCCCAGGTAGCTGGGACTACAGGTGCCAGCCACCAAGCCCAGCTAATTTTTTTGTGTTTTTAGTAGAGATGGGGTTTCACCGTGTTAGCCAGGATGGTCTCGATCTCCTGACCTCAAGATCCGCCTGCCTCGGCCTCCAAAGTGCTGGGATTACAGGCATGAGCCACGCGTCCGGCCTTTTTTCCCTTTCAATTAAAGCATTTATTGGCTCTTCTCTCATTCTGTCTTTCCTCTAAATCCTCCACATTCTTTAATTATCTTTTGGATCCAGCTGATTCCAGTTAAGGAAAGAGTTGATGAATTCTACTATTTTATAGTCCCTCTCCCCAAGGAAAATACCAGCAGTCTCTTGCCTTAGGCTATTGAGTTTTCACACAGTTAACCTCTTATCACAATTTTTTTTAACTATTTATTTATTTATTTATCTTATTATACTTTAGGTTCTAGGGTACATGTGCACAACGTGTAGGTTTGTTACATATGTATACATGTGCCGCGTTGGCTTGCTGCACCCATTAACTCATCATTTACATTAGGTATTTCTCATAATGTTATCCCTCCCCCAACCCCCCACACCCCGACAGGCCCCAGTGTGTGATGTTCCCCGCCCTGTGTCCAAGTGTTCTCACTGTTCAATTCCCATCTATACGTGAGAACATGCGGTGTTTGGTTTTCTGTCCTTGCGATAGTTTGCTCAGAATGGTGGTTTCCAGCTTCATCCATATCCTTACAGAGGACAGGAACTCATCCTTTTTTATGGTTGCATAGTATCCATGGTGTATATGTGCCACATTTTCTTAATCCAGTCTATCCTTGGACATCTGGGTTGGTTCCAAGTCTTTGCTACTGTGAATAGTGCCACAATAAACATGTTTCCTATCACAATTTTTAATTTTATTATTTCTTTCATTTCCTTGCCAACCGTTTTTATCTCAACCAGCTACCAACCAGCACAGTTACGTTATTCCTAAAAAAAATAAAAATCATATCTGAAACACGGTAGTTGGTTGGTTGATGCTGTGGTCGAATTGTCTCAAGATCATTTCAATTTGCCATTGTTCCCAATTTCTTCCCAAATCTGATGGTGGTTGTGGTGTGTTTATTTACGCTAGTCCCACTTCTAATATCAACTACAGTATTTCAGAGAGTTATGAAGTGGTGGAAAGAGAGACTACATAGAAAATCACTCATGCACACCCACACAGGTACACACGCACCTGGTAGGACTTGATATTGCCCTGATCGGTTTATGTAAGAATTCAGAATAATATTGGAAGCAAGGTAAATATCAAAACTGGGGACATATGCAGCCAATATCCTACCAGCTTCCATTGGCCCCCAGAGTCCCTTTCAGGGGTACAGTTGCCATTGACATTGTTCATACAGAAAAGAATCGTGACAGACATGAGAAGCTCAAGTGTTCCTGAATTGTCTTCCTATCATTCAGAAGAATTATGTCACTATTCAGGAACAGTATTGTTACAGACTCAATTGTGTCACCTCAAAATTTGTAAAGACCTAAACCCGCAGTACCTCCGAATGTGGTTGTATTTGGAGACAGGACCTTTAAAGAGGCAATTAAGTTAAAATGAGGCCATTAGAATAAGCTCTAATCCAATCTGACTGGTGTCTTCAAAAGAACAAATTAGGATATACGGAGAGACATCTGGGATGTACACATGCACACAGATGAAAGTCCATGTGAAAACACAGCTAAAAGGAGGTCATCTGCAAACCAAGGAGAGAGGCCTCAGAAGAAACCAAACTTGCTGACAGGAGGTTCAGACTTGTAGCCTCCAGAATTGTGGAAAATACATTTCTGTTATTTAAGCTACCCAGTCTGCTGAAGTTTGTTATGACAGCCCAAGCAAACAAATACAAGTATACAAAATTAATCAATGAGTTTTCATTGAAGAGACTATTTTCAAATAAAATCCCCACGTTACTGGAAATTGTCTCTGCCCCTACGTGATAGCTTTCTGGTATATCCAAAACTTGTTTTCTTTCAGAATGGTATTTTGGACTCAAAATCCTTTGCTTTCATAATTCCATAAACACTATCCCAATGTCTATTAGCAGTCCCCATTGTGAGTGGAGATTCAATACCAGGTAATAGTCCTAACCTTTTATTCCCGCTCTTTGATTTCTTACATGATTTTCTCTTTATAATTTACAAAGCATGTGCATCTGTTAACTTTTGTTGCATAAGAAACCACATGAAAACTTTGTGGCTTAATAAAGGAGTAACAGAAGATGCGCTTCCCTGCCTGAAGACTATTACTGTGAAAAAAAATGCTGAAAAAATGACTCACTATGATTTATTGCTGCAAGGCCAAAATTATTCCCCTTTGACTATTCACACCCTTTTGCAATGTGACTGAAGTCCCTCTTAGTGAAAGTGAAATTTATACCCCCACCACTTGAATCTGAATTGCCCTTATGACTTGCTTTGGCTAATAAAATGTGGTGGAAGTGACATCATGCTAGTTCCAAGCCATGTCTTGAGAGACTTTGCATGCTGCTGTATTTGCTGTGACTACTATATAAACAAGCCCAGCCCAGTCTGCTGGTGGGTGAGAAGTCAAGTGGAGCAGACATAAGCCATTACATCTGAGGCCTTCCTAGCACCCAGCTGACCTACCAGGTGATCACAGGCACATGAGCGATCCCAGCTAAGATCAATACATTTACCCAGCTGAGCTCAAAGCAAATTGCCAACCCACAGACTTGAAGGAGCTAAAGGAAGTAATTCTGTGGGTAGGCAATAGAAGAGAAGAGTATTTCAGGAAAAGGCCTTAAGTTGAGAACATGTCTGCCATTTCTGAAGAATAGCAAGGAGGACAGTTTGGCTAGAGGTGAGTAAGTGATAAAGGGAGAGGCAGGGGATATATCAGCAGGAAGAAAATGGTAGATTGTAAAAATGGCCACGCATTTTTCCCATTTCTGCATGTTTGCCCCTGCAATATGATATTGCAAATACTCCCATCAAGAAGTAGACTTCTCCATTTCCTTTTCTTTATCCATTTTTCCTTTTCTTTCTTTCTTTACCCATGTATTAGTCCATTCTCACACTGCTAATAAAGACATACCTGAGACTGGGTAATTTACAAAGAAAAGACGTTGAGTTGACTCACAGTTTCAAAGGACTATGGAGGCCTCAGGAAACTTACAATCACGGTGGGAGGGGAAGCAAACACGTCCTGTCTTCACATGATGGCAGGAAGGAGAAGTGCTGAGCAAAAGGGGAAAAAGCCCCTTATAAAGCCATCAAATCTCATGAGAACTCACTATCAGGAGAACAAAATGAGGGTAACCACCCACATAATTAAATTACCTCCCACTGGATCCCTCCAATGACATGTGGGGATTATGGGAACTACAACTCAAGGTGAGATTTGAGTGAGGACACAGAGCTAAACCATATCATCCTGCCACCGGCCCTTCCCAAGTCTCATGTCCTCACATTTCAAAACACAATCATGCCCTTCCAACAGTCCCACAAAGTCTTAATTCATTTCAGCATTAACTCAAATGACCAAGTCCAAAGTGTCATCTAAGACAAGGCAAGTCCCTTCCACCTAGGAGCCTGTAAAATCAAACGCAAGTTAGTTACTTCCCAGATACAATGGTGGTATAGACATTGGGTAAATACACCTATTCCAAATGGGAGAAATTGGTCAAAACAAAGAGGCTACAGGCCCCATGCAAGTCCGAAATCCATTAGGGCAGTCACTAAGTCTTAAAGTTCCAAAATGATCTCCTTTGACTCCATGTCCTACATCCAGGGCATGTTGATGTAAGAGATGGGCTTCCATGGCCTTAGAAAGCTCTGCCCATGTGGCTTTGCAGGGTACGGCTCCTCTTCTGGCTGCTTTCACAAGCTGGCATTGAGTGTCTGCAGCTTTTCCAGGCACATGGTGCAAGCTATCAGTGGATCTACCATTCTGGGATCTGGAGGAGAATGGCCCTTTTCTCACTGCTCCACCAGGAAGTACCCCAGTGGGGACTCTGTGTGGGGGCTGTGACCCCACATTTTCCTACTGCACTGACCTAGCAGAGGTTCTCCATGAGGGCTCTACCCCTGCAGAAAACTTCTGCCTGGATATACAAGGATTTTTCACACATCCTCTGAAATCTAGGCAGAGGATCCTAAACCTCAATTCTTGACTTCTATGCACTTACAGGCTCAACACCATGTGTAACCTGCCAAGGCTTGGGGCTTGCACCCTCTGAAGTAATGGCCTGAGCTGTACATTGAACCCTTTTAGAAATAGCTGGGACACAGGGCACCAAGTCTTGAGACTGCATAAAGCTGCAAGGCCCTGGGCTCAGCCCATGAAACCATTTTTTCCTTCTAGGCCTCTGGGCCTGTGATGAGAGGGGATGATGCTATGAAGATCTCTGACATGCCCTGGAGACATTTTTCCCATTGTCTTGGTGATTAACATTTGCCTCCTCATTACTTTTGCAAATTTCTGTGCAGGCTTGAATTTCTCTTCAGAAAATGGATTTTTTCTTTTCTATTGCATCATCAGACTGCAAATTTTTCACACTTTTATGCTCTGCTTCCCATTTAAACATAAGTTCCAATTCCAAATCATATCTTTGTGAATACATAAAACTGAATGCTTTTAACAGCACGCAAGTCACATCTTGAATGCTTTGGTGTTTGGAAATTTCTTCCATCAGATACCCTAAATTATTTCTCTCAAGGTCAAAGTTCCACAGATCTCTAGGGCAGGGGCAAAATGCTGTCAGTCTCCTTGCTAAAGCATAACAAGATTCAGCTTTGCTCCAGTTCCCAAAAAGCTCCTCATCTCCATCTGAGACCAACTCAACCTGGACTTCATTGTCCATATCACTATCAGCATTTTGGTCAAAGCCATCCAACAAGTCTCTAGGAAGTTCCAAACTTTCTTATATCTTCCTGTTTTCTGAGCCCTCCAAGTCTCTAGGAAGTTTCAAAATTTCCCACATTTTCCTGTCTTTTTCTGAGCCCTCCAAGCTGTTCCATCCTCTGTCTGTTACTCAGTTACAAAGCCGCTTCCACAGTTTTGGGTATCCTTATAACAGCATCCCACTATACTGATTTCAATTCACTGTATTAGTCCATTCTGAGGCTTCTAATAAAGACATAGCTGAGACTGGGTAATTTATTAAGAAAAGAGATTGAATAGACTCAGTTCCACAGGGCAGGAGTGGCCTCAGGAAACTTAAAATCATGGCAGAAGGGGAAGCAAGGATGTCCTTTTTCACATAGTGGCAGGAAGGAGATGTGCCGAGCAAAAGTGGGAAAAGCCTCTTATAAAACCATCAGATCTTGTAAGAACTCACTATCAGGAGAACAGCATGAGGGTAACCACCCCCATGATTAAATTACCTCCTACCAGGTTCCTCCCACAACAAGTGGAGATTATGGGAACTACAATTTAAGGTGAGATTTGAGGGGAACACAGAGCCAAACCATACCAACCCATTGTCTTTTTTTTTCTTTATCATTTAGAATTCCTATAAGACAGACATTGACTCACTTATCTTTCAGTTGTCCTCTTCTGAGTTGTTCATGTTAATCATCAATGACCATAACATGAGTACTACTCCTGTTGTTTCTCACTCTGGATCACATATTAATAATATCAAGTTGTCTATTTGAGAAACAATTCAATAGAAAATCAGTCCTTGTGATTTGGTGTACTGTAATTTGCAGTATCTGACCTTGTGATTTTTTAAAAAGAGGCTCCTGTTTAAGCACTGCTTGATTTCTGACTCCTTGGCATCTTAATGCTTGTAGCAGGGCTTTCCTGATTAGCAATCATAGAGGCCTCTTGCTGAACCTCAGATCCAGCTGCATTGCAACGTATTTTTAGGAATGTTTCCCTCCTGACTCTCAAAGTAAATCTCATGGATCTTTCATAGTTTATATTTTGGGTTACACTATTCTAAATATACTCTACAAATTTGGTAAAAATGCATCCGGTCATTGTCATATGATACTGATGTGTACTGGTAAACAATTCAACACAGTGTTATTCAAAATTTTTAAAAATTGAAAACCTAATAAAAACCTTTTGGCATATTATATGGTCTACATTCTGACATTTGTGTAGTGGAAGGATACATTATACCATATGAATTTTCCCTTTTTTTTTCTTTTTTTTTTTTTTTTTGAGACAGAGTCTTGCCCTGTTGCTCAGGATGGAGCAGTGCAATTGCGTGATTTCGGCCCACTGCATCTTCGACCTCCCAAGTTTAAGCGATTCTTGTGCCTCAGCCTCTCTAGTAGCTGGGATTTCAGGCCTGCACCACCATGACCAGCTATTTTTTTTTTTTTAAGTAGAGATGGGATTTCACCATGTTGGCCAGACTGGTCTTGAACTCCTGGCTTCAAGTGAGCCGCCCTCCTCAGCCTCCCAAAGTGCTGGGAGTACAGATGTGAGCCACCAAGCCCGGCCTTATACTCTGAATTTTCTAACCACGTGTGTAACATTTTTAAAATGCAACTCAGGTTAACTAATAGTGGCATTATGAAGATCTTTTGTTCCCTTCCTTATACATATTTAATTGAAATAAAACAAATGAAACATTATTTAAAAAGCAAATTATGCATTATTAGCTCAATATAGAAAAAATGGAAGAAAATATGCCAAAATGTTATTGGTGATTATTTCTGGATTATGGATGGGTTTTATTTTTTGTTTCAATAGTTTTTCTTGTACTGGTAGTTTTGGGTCACATTGAAAATTTCTTTAGTGGTAATTTATGAAATTTTAGTGCACTTGTCACCCGAACAGTGTACATTGTACCCAACATGTAGCCTTTTATCACTCACCCGCCCCAGCCTTTCCTGCAGTCACTACAGTACATTATATTATTCTTATGCCTTTGCATCCTCATTGCTTATCTTCCACTTATAAGTGAGAATGTACAATATTTGCTTTTCCATCCCTGAGTTATTTCACTTAGAATAATGGCCTCCAGCTGCATCCAAGTTGGTACAAAAGACATTATTTCATTGTTTTTATGGCTGAGTAGCATTCCATGCTGTATATATACCACATTTTCTTTATATACTCATTGGTTGGCGGACACTTATGTTGATTCCATATCTTTGCAGTTGCAAATTGTGCTGCTATAAACATGGGTGTGCATGAGTCTTTTTTATGTAATGACTTCTTTTCCTTTGGGTGTATACCCAGTAGTGGGATTGCTGGATTGAATGGTAGTTCTACTTTTAGCTCTTTAAGGAATCTCCATACTCTTTCCAATAGTGGTTGTACCACTTTATATTCCCACCAGCAGTGTAAAAGTGTTCCCTTTTCACCACATCCACACCAACATCTATTATTTTTTAATATTTAATTTATGGCCATTCTTACAAAAGTAAAGTGACATCTCATTGTAGTTTTAATTAGCATTTCTTTGATGATTAATGATGTGCATTTTTTCATATATTTGTTGGCTGTTTGTATATCTTCTTTTGAGAAATGTCTGTTCATGTTTGTATTAGCCCATTCTCTCATTGCTATAAAAACTACCCAAAACTGGGTAATTTATGAAGAAGAGAGGTTTAATTGACTCACATTTATGCAGGCTGTACAGAAAGCATGGCTGGGAAAGCCTCAGGAAACTTACAATCATGGCAGAAGGCAAAAGGGAAGCAGGCACATCTTCACATGGTGGAGTAGGAGAGAGAGAAAGAATGAAGGGGGAAGTGCTAGAGACTTTCAAACAACCAGGTTTCATGAGAACTCACTCATTATCACAAGAACAGCAGGGGTAAAATTTGCCCCCATGATCCAATTGTCTCCCACCAGGTCCCTCCCACAACACTGGGGATTACAATTTAACAAGGGATTTGGGTGGGGACACAGAGCCAAACCCTATCAATGTTCTCTGCCCACTTTTTGATGGGATTATTTCTTATATTCTGGCTGATTTATTTGAGTTCCTTGTAGATTCTGGA
The DNA here is from genome assembly GCF_006542625.1 of Nomascus leucogenys. Lineage (NCBI taxonomy): Eukaryota > Metazoa > Chordata > Mammalia > Primates > Hylobatidae > Nomascus > Nomascus leucogenys. The sequence continues at coordinate 126,343,548 of NC_044406.1, forward strand.
TACTAGTCCTTTGTCAGATGCATAGTTTGTGAATATTTTCTTCCATTCTGTAGTTTGTCTGTTTGCTGATTATTTCTTTTGCTGTGCTGAAGCTTTTTAGTTTAATTATGTCCCATTTATTTATTTTTGTTCTTTTGCATTTGCTTTTGGGGTCTTAGTTATAAATTTTTTTGCCTAAGCCAATACCAAGACAAGTTTCTCCAATGTTATCTTCTAGAATTTTTATAGTTTCAGGCCTTAAATTTAAGTCTTTGATCCATGTTGAGTTGATTTTTGTACAAGGCGAGAGATGGGAATCAAGTTTCTGTCTTCTACATATAAGTTTCCTGTTTTCCCAGCACCATTTATTGAATAGGGTTTCCATTCCCTAATTTATGTTTTTGTATGCTTTGTCGAAGATCAGTTGGATATAAGTGTTTGGCTTTATTTCTGAGTTCTCTATTCTGTTCCATTGGTCTACATGCCTATTTTTATAGCAGTACCATGCTTTTTTGGTTACTATAACCTTGTAGTATAATTTGAAGTCACATAATGTTATGCCTCCAGATTTTTTTTTCTTAGTATTGCTTCGGCTATGTGGACTTTTTTTTTTGGTTCCATATGAATTTTAGGATTGTTTTTCTAGTTCTGTGAAGAATGATGATGCTATTTTTATGGGAATTGCATTGAATCTGTAGATTGCTTTTGGCAGTATGGCCATTTTCACAATATTGATTCTACCCATCCATAAGCGTGGGATATGATTCCATTTGTTTGCGTCATCTATGATTTCTTTTATCAGTGTTTTGTAGTTTTTCTTGTAGAGATCTTATACTTTCTTGGTTAAGTATTTTCCTAATGATTATTTTTCAGCTGTTGTAAAAGGGATTGAGTTCTTGATTTGATTTTCATCTTGGTTCTCATTGGAGTATAGCAGTGCTACTAATTTATGTACATTGATTTTGTATCCTGAGACTTTGCTGAATTCATTTATGAGATCTAAGAACTTTTTGGATGAGTCTTTAGGGTTTTCTAGGTATGTGATCATATCATTAGTGAACAGCAATGGTTTGACTTCCTCTTATCCAATTTGGATGCCCTTTATTTCTCTCTCTTGTCTGATTGCTCTGGCTAGAACTTCCAGTACTATGTTGAATAGAAGTGGTGAAAGTGGACATCCTTGTTTTGTTCCAATTCTCAGAGGGAATGCTTTTAACTTTTCTCCATTTAGTATGATGTTGGCTGTGGGTTTGTCATAGATTTCTCTTATTACTTTGAGGTAAGTCTCTTCTATGCCTATTTTGTTGAGATTTTTTTTTCTGGAAAGGGATGCTGGATTTTATAAAATGCTTTTTCTGCTTCTATTGAAATAACTATATGATTTTTGTTTTAATTCTGTTTATGTGATATAACACATTTATTGACTTGTGTATATTAAACTATCCCTGCATCACTGGGATGGAGTACACTTGATCATGATGCATTATCTGTTTGATGTGCTGTTGGATTTGGTTAGCTAGTATTTTGTGGAAGAGTTTTGCATCTATGTTCATCAGATATATTGGTTTGTAGTTTCTTTTTTTGTTATGTCCTTTCCAGGTTTTGGTATTAGGGTTATACTGGCTTCATAGAATGATTTAGGAAGTAATTCTGTCTTTCTCTATCTTTTGGAATAGTTTCAGTATGACTGGTACCATTTCTTCTTTGAACGTCTGGGAGAATTCAGCTGTGAATCCATCTGGACTTTTTTTGGCATTTTAAGATTACTGATTCAATTTTGCTGCTTGTTATTGGTCTGTTAAGGGTTTCTATTTCTTCCTGATTTAATGTAGGAGGATTGTAAAATTCCAGAAATTTATCCATTTCCTCTAGATTTTCTGGTTTGTGCATGTAAAGGTGTTCATAGTAGCCTTGAATGACCTTTTGTATTTCTGTGGTATCAGTTGTAATTTCTCCCATTTTGTTTCTAATTGAGCTTATTTGGATCTTCTCTCTTTTCCTGGTTAATCTTGCTAATGGTCTATCAATTTTGTTTAAATTTTCCAGTCTTTTTTTTTGTTTCAATTTCATTTAGTTGTGCTCTGATCTTTTTTATTTCTTTATTTCTTCTCAGTTTGGGTTTAGTTTGCTCTTATTTCCCTAGTTCCTTAAAGTATGACATTAGAGTGTCAATTTGTGCTCTTTCAAACTTTTCAATGTAGGCAATTAAAGCTATGAATTTTCCTCTTAGCACCGCTTTGGCTGTATCTTAGAGGTTTTGATAAGTTATGTCACTATTATTCATTTCAAAGAATTTTTATATTTCCATCTTTATTTCATTGTTAACCCCCAAATCATTCAAGAGCAGATTATTTAATTTCCATATATTTGTGTAGTTTTGAATGTTCCTTTTGGATTTGATTTCCAGTTTTACTCCACTGTGGTATCAGAAGATACTTGATATTATTTTCATTTTCTTAAATTTATTGAGACTTGTTTTGTGGCCTATCATATGGTCTATCTTGGAGAATGTTCCATGTGCTCATGAGAAGAATGTATATTCTACAGTTGTTGGGTAGAATGTGCTGTAAATATCTGTTAAATCCATTTCTTCTGGGGTATAGTTTAAGACCATTGTATCTTTGTTGACTTTCTGTCTTGATGGTCTGTCTAGTACTGTCAGTGGAATATTGAAGTCCCCTGCTATTATCGTATTGCTGTCTATCTCATTTCTTAGATCTGGTAGAAATTGTTTTATAAATCTGGGAGCGCCAGTGTTAGGTGCACATAAATTTAGGATTATCATGTCTTCTTGTTGGACTGATCCTTTTATCATTATATAATTACCTTCTTTGTCTTACTGTTGTTGCTTTAAAGTCTGTTTTGTCTGTTATAAGAATAGAGCTATTCCTGCTCATTTTTGGTTTCCATTTGTGTGGAATATATTTTTTCATCCTTTTACCTTAAGTTTATACGAGTCCTTATGTGTTAGATGAATCTTTTGAAGACAGTAGATATTTGGTTGTTGTTTTTCTTATTGATTTGTCTATTCTGTATCTTTAAAGCGGAGCATTTAGGTCATTTACATTCAGCATTAGTATTGAGATGTGAGGTACTGTTCTATTCCTTATGTTATTTGTTGCCTGAATACCTTGTGGGTTTTTTTATTGTGTTATTGTTTTATAGGCCCCATAAGATTTATGCTTTAAAGAGGCTCTATGCTGGTGTATTTTGAAGTTTTGTTTCAAGATTTATAACTCCTTTATAACATTTTTTGTAGTGCTGGTTTTGTAGTGGAAAATTCCCTCGGCATTTGTTTGTCTGAAAAAGACTTTATCTCTCCTTTATTTATGAATCTTAGTTTTGCTGGATACAAAAGTTTTGGCTGGCAATCATGTTGTTTAAAGAGACTAAAGATAGGACCCTAATCTCTTCTTGCTTGTAAGGTTCCTGTTGAGAAACCTGCTGTTAGTCTGATAGGTTTTTTTTTTAATAGATTACCTGGTGTTTTTGTTTCACAACTGTTAAAATTCTTTCCTTCATGTTGACTTTAAACAGCCTGATGACCATGTACCTTGTTAGTAATCTTTTTGGGATAAATTTCCCAGGAGTTTGTTGAGTTTCTTGTATTTGGATATCCAGATCTCTAGCAATACCAAGGAAAATTTTCTCAATTATTTCGTCAAATATGTTTTCCAAACTTTTAGACTTCTCTTTTCCCTCAGGAACACCAGTTATTCTTAGATTTGGCCACTTAAAATAATCTCATATTTCTTGGAGACTTTGTTCATTTCTTTTGATTCTTTTTTCTTTATCTTTGTCTGATTGGGTTAGTTCAAAAGCTTGTCTTCAAGCTCTGAAATTCTTTCTTCTATTGGTTCTATTGTATTGTTGAAACTTTCCACTGCATTTTGTATTTTCCTAAGTGTATTGTTTATTTCTAGATGTTCTGATTGGTTTTTCTTTATGATATCTGTCTCTCTGGAAAATTTTTATTAATATCCTGACTTTATTACTTTATTTATGTTGTTTTATATCTTTCTTTGGTATCTTCTTGAGTATCTTAATAATCAACCTTCTGAATTCTGTATCTGGCATTTCACAGATTTCATCTTTGTTTGAATCTATTGCTGAGGAGCCAGTATGATCTATTGGGGATGTTATAGAACCTTGTTTTGTTATATTAGCAGAATTAATTTTCTGATTCCTTCTCATTTAGGTAGATTATTTATTCAAGTAGTTCTTGAATTTATTTTTGATTTGACTGTGTTCTTTTTTAATTTCATTTTTCCCTCTTAAGGATCTGGCTTTAATGTTTACGGTTTATTATACCCAAATTTGATTCTTGCTGCTTTTAGGGGTGAATACGCTGTATGAGTTCCTTAGTTATAGAGAGTCTTTGTGCACTGACTTTCCCAGATGCTGGTTGTAGTAGTTATGTACTTGGTGTGTGGGCAAGTTCACTGTCTCTTATGGGGTTGGAATGTCAGAGATCTCTTGAAGCCTATCTCATTCTCTTGTGTTCTACACTTTATTTAATTTTTCTTCAGTATTTTATTTAGTGAGTTGATTATGTAGGCTTCAGGATCGTAGGGGAGGTATCCCTGGGTAGGCACCAGTTGTAGCTAAAGCAGATGGGTAGATGTAATACTAATGGTGTGCAGAGGTCCAGGCTTGATGAAGATGGCTGAGGGATCTCTCTATTAGATGTGCTGAGGTTTTATCAGAGTAAAGGGTAGGAGCTACATCAGGTCCCCTGCCAGGCCAGCAGGAAAGCTATCCACTTCCTGGCCTCACTCCTGTCCCAGTGTTCCAGCTATTCAGATCAGAAAGGCACCTCTTTTCATCTGCAGGAATATTGATGTTCCAAGTGTGAAAGAATTGGGACTCTGCCTCTTGTTCATGCCTGAATCCGGGGAGTGTTCCTCCTGTGGGGCTGCAATCACCCTGAATTGTTCCAGGAAGGCTGTCTATAGGTGCATCTGTGCTGTGTTGCCATGGGAGAAGCTGCAGCTGTGTCTGCAGTGGTGTGCAAGCAGGGAACAAGGACCCCTTCTCCAAGACCCTTCATGATCACAGAGGCTGCCTACCTATTGGGTAGAGGTGCAGACTTTCCCTACTGTGCCCAGCGCTGCAATTGTGTCTCTGCTGTAAGAAAATTTCCACCAATGAAAAAATCTGGGACTCAAGGCCTGCCATTCAGATTCTTTTGTCCCATGGGGCATTCCCCTAATGTGGTGCTCTCCCTCTCCCCCTAGGAATGGGACTTCCTGAGAGCCAGAATACAGTGATTGTTATTGCTCTTCTAGGTCTAGCCACCCAATCCCCATACTAGACTCTGGGTTGGTGCTGGGAAATATCTGCAACAGATCCACTGATGTGACCTGTTCAGTTCTCCCAGCTGTGGATACCAGCGCCTGCTCTGATGGAGGAGGCAGGGGAGCGGTGTAGACTCTGTGAGATTTCTTAGTTGTAGATAGGCTTAGTGTGCTGGCTTTCTCAAATGCTGGTTATAATAGTAGTGAACTTGTCATGTGGACAGACTGAGGACTTCTAGCTACTCACAGTGTTGTGGGCAGTGGTGATAGCTGAGGTCATGCAACCATTTTCTTCTTGAGTGCAGTGTTATTCTACCTAGAGGTGCTGTAATGGCCTGCGTTGGTTGGTCTCCAGCCAGGAGGTGGCACTTGCAAAAGAGCATCAGCTACAGTAGTAACAGTGGGATTTGAGTTGCGCTGTTTCCCAGAGGAAATATTCTGTTTTCTCAGGTGATGAATGGGGCTACAAAGCTCCCAAAAGTTTATTTCCTTTGTGTTAAGCTACCGGGGTGGGTGGAGGAATATCATCAGATAGGGGCAGGGTTAGGCGGGTCTGAGTTGTCATTCTCTTTGAGTGGGGCAGGCCACAGCCCCTGTGAAGGATGGGGGTGGTTCCCAGGCCACTAGGGTAATGTTCTGGAGGAAGGTATAAGTGCCTCTGCTGCACAGAAGAGTTTGCAAAGGGAGTCTGGGGTAGCAGGCTGCAACAGTAAGCCTTACCCAGCTCCCATGCAGTAGGCGAGGCCAGTCTCACTCCTGTAGCGCTCTTCTAACAGCACCAGGTTTAGATCCAGGCATTCTGTGCACAGATCTCAGACATGCCCCAGGCCAAGAGACAGCAACCACGGCTTCCAAACCATGCCCCTCCCCGTCTGCCTGCAGGGTGGGGTGTCAAGCTTCTGTGCTCGAGTCTGAAGCATACTTCCTGCTTGATCCCCGGGTTCTGATCAAGGGAATTGGTCCCCACTTGAGATTATATCACAAAATTCATTTGGGAGCTTCTTTCACTCTGCAACCCCTTCCTGAGCTTGTTGGCTGTCTTCCCTGAGGGCCCCTGTGAGATACAGTCAGGAATAGCTTCCTTATTATATATAGTCAGGAATAGGTTCTCTATTCCCTAGGGATAGGAATGCCTGCAAGGCACTTTCTGCTGCTGCTTCTACTTTTATGTTTTACACCGCTCCCTAAATCCATCCCAGCTCTGTGTAGGGTTAAGGGCTTCTCCCATGGTCTGAATTTTCAGATTCCCCAGTGGGGATATATGCTTGGAGGCAGACTCTACCCTTCTCACACTCTGGGAATTTACAGGTGTTTTGCCTGTCTCACAGAGTAGGTTGCATCCTGTCATTTCTTTCAAAGGATCTGTAGATTCTTTCAGTTTTCCTGTTAAGTTCCTGTGTTGGTTCTTGGGGGGAAAAATAGTGTGAATTTCTATCCACTATTCTGTCCTTCCAGGTGGGAGAGCTACATTAACACTACCTCCAATCTGCCGTCTTTTTTTTTTTTTTTTTTTTGAGATGGAGTCTTGCTCTGTCGCCCAGGCTGGAGTGCAGTGGTGCAGTCTCAGCTCACTGCAAGCTCCACCTCCCAGGTTCACGCCATTCTCCTGCCTCAGCCTCCCCAGTAGCTGGGACTACAGGCGCTTGCCACCAAGCCTGGCTAATTTTTTGTATTTTTAGTAGAGTCGGGGTTTCACTGTGTTAGCCAGGATGGTCTTGATCTACTGACCTCGTGATCTGCCCGCCTCGGCCTCCCAAAGTGCTGGGATTACAGGCATGAGCCACCGCACCCGGCCACCAATCTGCCATCTTAAAAAAAAAAACTATGGATTTTTTTTGTATCATTCAAAAAAATGTTTAACTTTTATTTTAATTGCAGGAGTGCAGGTGCAGGTTTGTCATATAGGTAAATTGTGTGTTGCAGGGGTTTTGTGTAAAAATTATTTTGTAGCCCAGATAATAAACATAGTGATTGGCTCTGATGACTGGAGGAACACCAGGGTCCCTGGTCTCATGCTGATAAGATTAACAACACGGACACGCGTGGAGTGGTTTTAAGGAGCAAAAAGTTTAATAGGCAAGAAGGATGGAAGAAAGAAGAGAACAGCTCCCTGTACAGAGACAAGGGAGGGGGGCTTGGAACAAAAAGAAACCCCATGTGTGGCAGAAAGGCAGTCCATTATATCTGGAGGCTGGAGGAGGTGGTGTCTTGTTTGCATAGGGCCCAAGGGATTGGTTTGACCAGGTGTGTCATTCACGTAGCCCGTGAAAAACCTGGCCCTCTCACCTTAGTCCTATAATATGCAAATGTGGGTCACCATGATGCTTTGAACACATGGTGTTATCTGGAGGTGGCCATCACACTTGGCACAGGTGGTGACAAGAAGAGGGCAGGAATCACCATATTGGGTGAACCCAGTTTCCAATGGCCTGCATTTGCATATCAAAGCTTGCCAGCCCGGCCATTCAAGCCACCTTTTCTGTTAGAAAAGAGATGGTTCGGGGGTTGTTTCTTATTACAGGAAAATTTCCACTGAGAACCTTTACCCTTACTATCCTACCTAAAATAATTTCTTAATAACTCCTGTATTATTCCCCCCTCAAAGAGAAGTAAACCTAACTGCTGTTAGGAGGTGTTGGATGATGATTCTTTCTGGCTACTTCCTGCCTAAAAGGGGCATTGTGTGAGGGAACAGCAGTTGGGCCTTCTCCTGAGGTTGACCTACAGGTTCTCGGGAGAATGGTGTGCCCGTGTGTGGCTCTGCTCACAGCGCCATTTGGAGTTTAATTGCTTCTAGGTGAAAATAGATAAATTTTTACAAGAAGTTTTAAAATATAGGTTAGAATATGAGTATTAAGGTTACCACCATTAGTGGGGGTCCTATAGAACCTAACTGACCTATAGAACCTAACTGATACACCAATGGATTGCAATACCGATTTTCCTCCACTAGATGTCGATGTACATTACCAGAAAGGTTAATATAAAAGTTGCTTTTTCCTAGAGAAAAGCATACATGTCCCCCTTGATTTGCCATTAGAGAATAACTTTAGGCTTAGGCCATCTTTTTAACTTGCAATATGATTGGGAGAAATACGTTATTGGCTGGCTAAAATAACTTTAGCGTTAATTTTGACAATTCCTTTCCTTTAATTATTACGGTTTTTCATGACTTTCACAGACCCTCTCACAACATCCTTAAACTTTCTGACTTGTCCTAAACGTCTTTCCCTTAAACAACCAGTCATTTCCTTTGAGGACAAGTATTTACCATACAAAATCCTTTATTATATAAAATTTCTTTCTTTATAACCTTCTTTTCATAGCTTAGAGTGCCTTATATTACCAACCTTTAGTAAAAAGTCCTATTAAACTCAATGATAGGAAAACTTTTATGTTTGCTTCTTATCCATAACTGTTGCTCCTGTTGTAAGCAAAACAACCTTGACTAAATTTCTCCTGCAATTATTAATCCTGTTATAAGGATGATAATCAGGCAAAATATTACAGCAATTATAATTTTACAAACAGAATTCCACATTGTGGGTGCTGCCACAGTGTATAGTTCTATTGCAAATAGGAGTGTGACTATAACAATTTTCTCAGGAGTGGCATGGTAAATAATTGTCATTTAAAACTTTCCTTGCCCAGATATAACATTTCCCTTTGGAGAGTCACAAAGTTACAAATGCGATTCTATGAATAATTAAATCTCCCTGCAAATATGCATTAAGAAGAAGTTCTAATATTTGGTGGCAAATTTTGAGAGGACAGGACAGAAATGACAAAAAGTATCTGTTGAGGTCAAGGTGGGACTCAGTAAGATGAGTAGCCCTCACTCAGTTTCTTATCTTTTATGATTTTTAGCTTAAGATCTTCTATTTCTCCACATTGAGATTCAGGACGTTCCTCTGGGCTGTCAAGGGTTGCTCCCTCAGCTCTTCAGGCTTTGAATTGAGTGTGATGTATCCAGGAGTCGATTCCTGTAACGTTTACTGCCGAGAAGGTTGAAAGAAGAACAGTGGAGGTCCCTTCCCAGGTTGGCTTATGGAAGGAGAGAGATGAGAATTTTCACTAATACCAAATTTCCTGGGTTAAAGAAAGGTGGTTTCATTTCCTGGGGTTGGTCTTCTGCTAGTTGTGTTCATTCTTGTTGGAAGTGAGGTAGAGAGGTTACATGCTTAACCAATGTGGAGGTTTTCTGCCTGAAAACAATCTCTGAGCACATTGATAAGTTTTATCCTTTCTCCAGTGAAAAGCTTGGTGAAGGATTTTAAGGACCTTCGTTGGCTGGAGGCTGGCAAATAGAGTTTGCCATCCTGAGGGCTGAAAAGTATGCCCTTGAGAAGTGGCCTATTCTATTTCTGCAGGGGAATACTGAGGTTTAATTTCTTTTATGGAGACCTCCTGGATTAGAAGGGCTTGAAGTGTGTTAGTGCCTTGAGGCTTCCTTGCCTTTGACTTAGCTGCCTGATCAGCTCCTCTATTTTCCTTGGCTACCTCATCTGTTCCCTTTTGATGTTCCCTACAATACATCCCTGCTATTTCTCATGGAAGAAAAACTGAGGATAATAACCTGCTAGTTTCCTGGTAATATTTTATAGGAGATCCATTAATGGTAAGAAAATTCCTTTCCTTTTCAATGGCAGCATGAGCATGGAAAATCAGGAAGGCGTACTTGGAGTCAGTATAAATGTTAGTTACCTTTCCCTTGCTTAATTTAAGTGCTTTTGTAAGAGCTATCAGCTCAGCTAATTGAGCGCTTATGTTTGGGGACAGTGACTACTGCTTATCCTGCCTTATGTACTTCTTGCTTTACCAGCTGTTTGCTGGCTAAAAGCTCCCCCCAGAGAACCGTGATCCTGCCACATTATATGGGGTGTAAACAGCTCAATTATGTCCTGCGGTTAACTTGGAGGCTTTTCTGACTAATAAAGCTATCATGACAATGGCTTGGAAGCATGTGTAAATAGATCCTCCTAACTACAAACAAGGTGGAGAAAAATATTGGATTAGGGTTTTTCCTGAGATGCCAATTACGGTCAGGCTATAGGAAGAGGGGAGACCTGAATTAGAGAGAAAAAAAAGAGAGACTGGCTCTAGTGTTTAGAAAGAGGTCTGCTTTCCTTTCTTCAGTTTCCAGAATCACCTGGGACTCCTGTGCTATGATGGCAGTTTGAGTTGCCGGAGCCGAGTGTTGAGCCCCAGGATACATCGGTCCTGCTGTACCATCTGTGAGATTGGTCCTGAACCCAGTGACCTCCGCCTCTGGGGGCAGTTCTGTCTGCAGTGGTTTTCGCCACAGGCTGGACGGGGTCGAGGTGGCTTCATGTTGCTGCCTGGGAATTCCTTTTTAAAATGCCCTGGTCGGCCACACCAATAGCAACTAGCGGATGCACCTCAGGGATCCTGGACTTTGCAAGCCTGCAAAGCTTCTGCTAGAGCCTTTGTCCTTCTCCTGAGCTTTCTCTTTCTTTTGGGCCTCCTCCCGGTCCCTATTATAAGAGACCGAAGTGGCCACCTTCAGAAGGTTCTCTAAAGTGCTATTCAGTCCTACAGCTTGCTTCTGTAGTTTTCTTCTAATATTGGGAGTTGCCTGTGTGATAAACTTGTACTTCAGGATAAGCTGTCCCTTAACTGGATCAGGGGATAAAGAGGTGTGTTCTATTAGTGCCTCTCTCAGCCTTTCCATAAAGGCTACATGATTCACACCTGGCTTTTGATCTATTATAGACAGTTTAGAGTAATTGAGAGGTTTGACCCTGGTTTTCCGTAGGGCTTCTAAACTGCATATTAAAAACGTTTCCTTTTCCATGCATTCCCTGAGCTATTTCCCCCAGTACTATAGCATTTCCTGATCTTGCCTAACGGGATTACTTCCCTAGGCTGTAAAAATTCCCACACACTCAACACACAGGGAGTAAGAGACTGCAGATAGAGAAAGAAGGAAAGAAAGAAAGTGTTGCAACAGGATAGCTGGAAGACAGCGTTGAGATTAAAACAGATTTGAGGCTGAGATTCACTCCATACTCACCACTCTGAAGAATGAATTCCAGGCCCATGCACCAAAACGATATGGCTCTGATGACTGAAGGAACACCAGGGTCCTTGGCCTCGCGCAGATAGGATTAACAACATGGACACACGTGGAGTGGTTTTGAGGAGCGAAACGTTTAATAGGCAAGAAAGAAGAGAACAGCTCTCCCATACAGAGACAAGAGCGGGGGACTTGGAACAAAGAGAAACCCTGTGTGTGGCAGAAAGGCAGTCCATTACATCAGGAGGCTGGGGGAGGGGGTGTCTTGTTTGCATAGGGCCCAAGGGATTGGTTTGACCAGGTGTGTCATTCACATAGCTTGCCAAAAACCTGGCCCTCCCAACTTAGTCCTTTAATGTGCAAATGTGGGTCGCCATGATGCTTTGAACACATGGTGTTATCTGGAGGTGGCCATCACACTTGGCACAGGTGGTGACAAGAAGAGGGCAGGAATCACCATATTGGGTGAACCCAGTTTCCAATGGCCTGCATTTGCATATCAAAGCTTGACAGCCCAGCCCTTCAAGCCACCTTTTCTGTTAGAAAAGAGATGGTTCGGGGGTTGTTTCTTATTACAGGAAAATTTCCACTGAGAACCTTTACCCTTACTATCTGCCTAAAATCATTTCTTATTAACTCTTGTATTAATCGTACCCAATAGGTAGTTTTTTTGATCCTCGCCCTCCTCCCACTCTCCATCCTCAAGTAGGCCCTGGGGTCTATTGTTTCCTTCTTTGTGTCCTTGCGTATTCAATGTTTAGCCCCCACCTACAAGTGAGAACATGCAGTATTTGGTTTTCTGTTCCTGCATTAGTTCCCTTAGGATAATGGCCTCCAGTTTCATCCATGTTGCTGCAAAGGACATGATTGCATTCTTTATTATGGCTGAGTAGTATTCCATGTTGTACATGTACTTTGTTTTCTTTATCCAGCTCATGATTAATGGACATCTAGATTGATTCCATGTCTTCACTATTGTGAGTAGTGTTGCAATAAACATGTAAGCATGCATCTTTATGGTAGATTGATTTATAATCTTTTAGGTATATACCCAATATTGGGACTGCTGGGTCAAACTGTAGTTCTGTTTAAGTTATTTGAGAAATTTCTGAACTGTTTTTCACAGTGACTGAACTAAGTTTTATTCTCACCAGCAGTGTATAAGCATTTCCTTTTCTCCACAACCTCACCAGCATCTGTTATTTTTTGACTTTTTAATAACAGTAATTCTGACAGGTGTCAGATGGTATCTCATTGTGGTTTTGGTTTGCATTTCTCTGTTTAGTGACATTGAGCATTTTTTCATGTAATTGTTGGTCACGTGTATGTTGTCTTTTGAAAAGTGTCTGTTCATGTCTTTGCCTACTTTTTAATGAGGTTGTTTGTTTTTCCCTTGATAATGTTTTTAAGTGTCCTTGATAGTGTTCATTTGAGATTCTTCTAACTTTTTGATGTGAGTGTTTAGCAGTATAAACTTTCCACTTACCACCGCTCTAGCTGTGTCCCAGAGATTGTGGTATGTTTTATTTTTGTTCTCATTTGTTTCAAAGAATTCCTTGATTTTTGCCTTAATTTTATTGTTTACTCAAAAGTCATTGAGAGAAAAGGTTGCTTAATTTCCATGTAATTGTATGGTTTTGAGAAACATTCTTAGTATTCATTTCTATTTTTATTGCACTGTGCTCTGAGAGTATGTTTGATATGATTTTGGTTGTGAAAACATTTCCTGAAAATTGTTTTATGGCTGATTGTGTGGTCAATTTTAGAGTGTGTGCCATGTGGAAATGAGAAGAATGTATATTCTGTTGTTTTTGAGTGGAGAGTTCTGTAGATGTCTCTTAGGTATATTTGGTCAAGTGTCGAGTTCAAGTCCCGAATATCTTTGTCAGTTTTCTGCCTCAATGATCTCTCTAATACTCTGTGTGGTGTTTCAGTTCTCTACCATTATTCTGTGATTATCTAATTATCTTTGTAGGTCTCTAGGAACTTCTTTTATGAATATCGGTGCCCTTGTGTTGGCTGCATATGTATTTAGCATGGTTAAGTCTTCTTGTTGAATTGAATCTTTTAACAAAATGTAATGCCCTTCTTTGTCTTTTTGGATTGTTGTTGGTTTAAACTGTTTCATCTGAAAGTAGAATAGCAATTCCTCCTTTTTTGTGTTTTCCATTTTCTTGGTAGATTTGGCATGCTCTAACTCTGGGGGGCTGGTTCTAGACCCCCAACTTGGATTCCTTGCCTCTTGAGGTTCAAAACCTGTTTTTGTTGGAGAGGCTGAAGTGATCTGCTCTGTAGACCACAACACTTTGATGGGGAAGTGCTGGCCAAAGTGTTTCATACAGGCAGTGCCAGCCAGATCTGTGCTCACTTACATGTGCCAGCAGATGCAGTGGCACAGAGGGGTGCCCACATGGGGGTGGGGTCTGGGCAGCATGGCAGACATGGCATGGCAGGGACAGGGCACCAGTATGGGTGTGGTTCTGGCACCTGTGCATGCATTAGCACTGCAGCAGTGGAAGTGGTGCAGTGGGCTCCCTGTGCCTCAGTGGGAGTGGGGCGCTGGTAGTGTTGGTGAGAGTGGCAGGGTGTGCTCATGCCAACACGGTGGGAGGCTGGATAGGGGGAGGAGGGGAAAGGGCCATCCACTTTTTCCCCTTTCAGTCCAGGATCTGTGCCCTCCCTTCATCCACTCTCAATGCCTTCCCTCTGAAGATCTGCTCAGAGTGTTCCAGTCTTCCCAATGTTCTTGTCTTTCAGTGGGATTTGTTCCTTCCAGCTGCATCTAGTTGGCTATCTTGGCTCCCTCTCTTCTTCAAAATTTTCAAAGAGCATGTATTTTCTGAGCAGAATATAATAAACATTTTAATGAAAGTAAATTTCACATAATGAACAAGAATATATGACTTATATATTGTGTTGATACCGTATAATTTATGAGTTTATCATTATTATGGTGGTACCTGAAAATGTTTTTCACTATAAAGGATAACTGATGCATTTCTAGAATCATTTATCATCATAATGCTGGTGCTGGAAATCATTGGTTTCCTTTCCCTTTACTAAGGAACGGTTGACATATTTCTGGAATAGTTAGGGAAGACAACTATGGCTTTGCTAAAAGTGATTAGGTTTTAAATGAGGAAAATATATAGGCTGTACTCACACTGTGGCCTGGAGGCAAAGTGGTCTCTCTCCCCTCTGAACTCTTGGAAGGCTTATTGTGCATATTACTTATTAAGCACATGTCCTTTTCTCCAGTACTTACAATAAGGTGGTTTCATGGTTCCATTTCTTAAAAGTCATCATATTGTGTATAGTGCAAAATAGTCACTTAAATTAATATGTGATGGCTAATGAAAAAAGTCAGGTAGCTTGTTTTATGCTGTTACTGGACTGGTTATTTGACACAGTAAACTTGCCCTTTTACCATCATCGAGGCTTAGATAATAATGAATAATATTAGGAAATCAAGACACAGAAAGGTTATTTGTACCTTGGGCAAAATCACATAGCTCAAAATTGAGAGGGTTGTATCTTACTCCATTTTGTGCTGCTATAATAGAATACCTGAGACTGGGTTATTCATTTATCTTATTTTATTTTTAAAACATTTAATGTTAGGTCTAGGGGTATAATGTGGAGGTTTGTTATTTGGTAAATTAATGTCACAGGGATTTATTGTACAGATTATTTCATCACCCAGGCACTAAGCCTAGTACCCAATAGTTATTTTTTTCTGTTCATCTCCGTCCTCCCACCCTCCACCCTCAAGTAGGCCCCAGTGTCTGTCGCTCCCATCTTTGTGGCCATATGGTCTTACCATTTAGCTCTCACTTATAAGTGAGAATATACAGTATTTGGTTTTCTGTTCCTGCATTAGTTTACTGAGGATTATGGCCTCCAGCTCCATCCATGTTCCGGCAAAGGACATGATCTTGTTTTTTCATGGCTGCACAGTATTGCATGGAGTATATGTACCACATTTTCTTCATCCAGTCTACTGTTGATGGGCATTTAGGTGGACTCCATGTCTTTGCTATTGTGAATAGCACTGTGATGAACATACAAGTGAAGTGCATATGTCTTTTTGGTAGACTGATTTAATTTCCTCTGGGTATATGCCCAGTAATGGGATTGCTGGGTCAAATGGTAGTTCTGTTTTCAGCTCTTTGAGGAATTGCCACACTGCTTTCCACAATGGTTTAAATAATTTACTCTGTCATCAACAGCGTATAAGTGTCCCCTTTTCTCTGCAACCTCATCAGCATCTGTTATTTTTTGACTTTTTAATAATAGCTATTCTGACTGGCGTGAGATGGTATCTCATTATGGTTTTGATTTGCATTAATGCTTGTTGGCTGTATGTATGTCTTCTTTCGAAAAGTGAGACTGGGTAATTTATAATGAACAGAAATTTATTAGCTCAAAGTTCTAGAGAATGGGAAGTTCAAGGTCAAGGTACAGCATCTGGCAAGGACCTTCTTTCTGGGTCATTACATGGTGGAAGGTGGAAAGACAAGTGCATAAAAGAGGAAGCCAAACTTGCCCATTTATAATAACATTAATGTCACTCATAAGGGCACAGTCCCTATGGCCTAATGACCTTTCCAGTGTCCCAACTCTTAATACTGTTACAATGTCAGTTAACTTTCAACTTTCCTTGGTTATTGAAGGCAAATGGTGCAGAATTCCATAGACTATAATTTTACTTATGATTAGAAGAACTTACTTTTTAAACATTCATATAGAGTACTACAGGCATGGCACTGCTCTAAGCAATTTATAAATATGAATTAAACATATTTAACCCTCATAACAACCCTGTGGGTAGAAGATATGTTTATTGTCCCCATTTTATGGATGGAAAACAGAGGTACAGAAAAGTTAGGTAATCTGCTTCAAGAACACACAGCTAGTAAATGGCAGAGTTGGGATTCAAACCTCAGCAGGCTGGCTCCAGAGTCCTTGCTCTTAACCACTATCTAATACTATTAACTTTCTAAGAGAGCAATTAAAAATTTCTCAAACTTGAGGCCGGGCATGGTGGCTCACACCTGTAATCCCAGCACTTTGGGAGACCGAGGCGGGCGGATCACGAGGTCAGGAGATTGAGACCATACTGGCTAACACAGTGAAACCCCATCTCTACTAAAAAATACAAAAAATTAGCCGGGTGTGGTGACGGGTGCCTGTAGTCCCAGCTACTCGGGAGGCTGAGGCAGGAGAATGGTGTGAACCCAGGAGGCGGAGCTTGCAGTGAGCCGAGATCGCACCACTGCGCTTCAGCCTGGGCGACAAAGCGAGACTCCGTCTCAAAAAAAAAAAAAATTCTCAAACTTGATATTCATAAGCTAAGATAAACACGTTGCTGAGGTCTACTGAAGACTGAAATTCAGGACTGTGAGGCTCTCACTTCTGCATGCCCACACACAGCTGGCTGCTGGAGTTCTCAAATGTTCTTCCTATAAACAGCAGTTCATTTTCAGTGTTGTCCTGAGTAGGTTGTGGTTTACCATGGCTATTTTTGTGCATTTTAACTTTAACTTACTTATGGTGTGTTTTGATGAATATTTTCATCGACAATGTGCTTTCATTCATTATAAGCTTTCATATCATCCCTATTTAGACTTACCAACCATGAGAAAGAGGCCCATTGCTGAGCCATATAGCTCTTGATGACCTCTCTTAGCTATCAAAGATCGTAAAAGCTTTGAGATTACTTACTTCTTGTAAAGGCTCAGTTTAGGCCTGGTGGGGTAGCTCACACCTGTAATCCCAGCACTTTGGGAAGCCGAGGCCGGCAGATTTCGAGGTCAGGAGTTCGAGACCAGCCTGGCCACCATGTTGAAACGCCATCTCTACTAAAAATACAAAAAATTAGCTGGGCGTGGTGGTGTGCACCTGTAGTCCTAGCTACTTGGGAGGCAGAGGCGGGAGAATTGCTTGAACCTGGCAGATGGAGGTTGCAGTGAGCCGAGATCGTGCCATTGCACTGCAGCCTGGGCAATAGAGCCAGACTCTGTGTCAAAAACAAAACAAAACAAAAGGCTCAGTTTCGTGTTCTCATTCTCTTTATGTCCTCTACTGGCAGGGCGGAGAGAATGGGGGAGTTGTGTATTCTTCCAGGTTCAACTTATTCCTCCAGTTACTCGTAGGCAATTTTAGGAAGACCCAGCACAGTGGAAAGTGTGCTGAGAATGTAAATTGTTATATGGTGCCATATTTTTACTTCTCAAAACCAACACAACCTATTTGAACATGTAGTTACTAATATTAATGATAGAAAAACAAATATAGTTCAGTTTATGCTTTTTCTGACAGTTACAAAGGTCTAGATCTAATCTATTCTATTACCTTTCGCAGCAAAATCTGTAGTCCCTGTGAAACTGTATGTCTTAGATTTCAGGAGGTGTGGTGGGTTCAGGAATAAAAGATCAATGTATCCAGCATGTCTCAAATTAGAACAATTTCCATGACAACTTGTTCAGTCTTCTTTAATAAAACATTTTCACAGTTCACATACAGAATCAACATTCTGTTGTTTGGCTCCCAGTATATTAGTTTGTGTATGAGCTCTTATATGTTTTAATTCTGTTATCACATGGTGATATTTTTAGATATAGCAAAATAATGCTATTACTGGACTATAAAATAACTCACTATAAATTCAGTCATTGGTTTTATGATTAACAAATAGCATATATCTAGATTAATGTGCGAATAGTAGGTCCATTGATATCATCATCAAAAACAAAGATAAATGAAGCCCCTACTATAGGCAGGCATGCAATGAGGTGTGCCCTATCAGTCTTTGAGTGCTAAGGGATTGTCATCTTTTTGGGGAGATAAGATATGTATATGAAGTAAGACAGAACTACCAAGGGGCCAAAGCAGTGATGCAAGCATTACGTGATAGAAAAGTTCAGAGGAATGAGTGGCTGTTAAGTACAAGGTGCTTAAGAATGGCTTCAAAGAGGAGACAAGCCTTGAACCAGACACTGAATTTTTCTGTCCTGTTTTTCTATCTAAACCTATGGAAAGTGCTACATTAGGAGATGTATTAGAGTTCTCCAGAGAAACAGAACCAATAAGATATATATAGATATTTAAGAGGAGATTTATTATGGGAATTGGCTCATGTGATTATGGACGCTGAGAAGTTCCAGGATCTGCCACCTACAAACCGGAGAACCAGGAAAGCCAGTGGCAAAATTCAGTCCTAATTCAAAGGGCCTAGAACCAGGGGAGCTGATGGTATAACTTCTAGTCTGAATCCAAAGGCCTGAGATTCAGGGACAAGAGAAGATCCAAGGACAAGAGAAGATGGATATCCCAGTTCCAGAAGACAGAGAATAAATTTGCCTTTCTTCCACCTTTTTGTTCTATTTGGGCACTCAACGGATTGGATTATGCCCACCTGTGTTGGTGAGCACAGTCTTCTTGACTCGGTCTACTGATTTAAATGCTAATCTCTTCTGGAAATACCCTCACAGGCACATCCAAAAATAATGTTCTACCGCTTATCTGGGTATGCAAGGTCTGAATCATAATCCCGAAAGACACAATCCTGAATGCCATCATTGCACATGTTGAAATCTTGAGTAGTCAAAATACCTAAAGTAAAAATCCTTAAAGTCTAAAATGCCTAATGTCTAAAATCCCAAAAGTCACAACTACAGAATAATTGCATCATAGTAGCTGGAATTATTACTTTGTAGCATGATCTTGGCTCACTGCAACCTCTGCCTCCTGGGTTCAAGTGATTCTCCTGCCTCAGCCTCCCAAGTAGCTGGGACTACAGGTGCGCGCCACCAAACCCAGCTAAGTTTTGTATTTTTAGTAGAGACGGGGTTTCACCATGTTGGCCAGGATGGTCTCGATCTCTTGATCTCGTGATCTGCCCACCTTGGCCTCCCAAAGTGCTGGGATTACAGGCATGAGCCACCACGCTGGCCTGTATTGTCTTTATGCAGAAGAAAATGGATTTCAATCGAATCCCCAACCCACAACAACAGATTTGGAATTAGGTGTGATCAAAGTTTCTAAAATTGAATTTCAAGGTGGTATCAATAAGCTTTTTTTTTTCTTTCATTCAGCTCAATGCATTTGACAGAAAATTCAGGTAACTAGATTGGCCACACAATATGGAAACGATAAAAACTTCAGTTTAAAAATGTGTTATTTGCCTGCATTGGCATTTCTTCCAGTTGATGACATTTCAGGAGTTTTAAAAAAATTTTTATTTTGAGACAGGGTCTCATTCTGTCACCCAGGCTGGAGTACAGTGACACAATCACAGCTCACTGCAGCCTCAACTTCCTGGGATCAAGCGAGTCTCCCACCTCAGCTTCCTGAGTAGCTAGTTCTCTAGGCATGCACCATTCATTTTGCTGGTGAATTTGTGTATTTTTTTGTAGAGACGGGGTTTTGCCATGTTGCCCAGGCTGGTCTCGAGCTTCTGGGCTCAAGAGATCTGCCTGCCTTGGCATTCCAAAATGCTGCGATTACAGGCATGAGCCACTGAGCTTTTAATAATTTAAAGCCTCATTTGCCTGAAGAAGCCAGAGACGTTACTGACTGGTTCAAGAATAATTATGTGCATGGCAAGATAAGTAGATACTTATGCAATGGTGTTACTGTTTGATCACCAGTATTGTTTCTGCCAAATGTGTGGTCTTTATATGAGTGCATGCGAAATTTCTGCGTAACCCAAATAACATAGAAGCATGGCACAGAAGATGGGAAAATTTAATAGGGAATGCTCCTGTCAGTGTATGTTGAATTAAAGAAGAATTTCAGAAAGAGCAGTGCCACATAGAAAATGAATGTGAATGTGTTCTCCAAGAAGGGCCATGTCCTAAAGGAAAACAGCAGCAGCCGGGCGCGGTGGCTCATGCCTGTAATCCCAGCATTTTGGGAGGCCGAGGCGGGTGGATCACGAGGTCAGGAGATGGAGACCATCCTGGCTAACATAGTGAAACCTCGTCTCTACTGAAAATACAAAAAATTAGCCTGGCGTAGTGGCATGCACCTGTAGTCCCAACTACTTGGGAGGCTGAAGCAGGAGAATCGCTTGAACCCAGGAGATGGAGGTTACAGTAAGCTGAGATTGTGCCACTGCAGTCCAGCCTGGGCAACAAGAGCGAAACTCTGTCGAAAGAGAGAAAGAAAAGGAAAGAAGAAAGAAAGAAAGAAAGAAAGAAAGAAAGAAGAAAGAAAGAAAGAAAGAAAGAAAAGAAGAAAGAAAGAAAGAGAGAAAGAAAGAGAAAGAAAGGAAGAAAGGAAGGAAGAAAAGGGAGGAAAAGAAAGAAGAAAAGAAAGAAAAGAAAGAAGAAAAGAAAGAAAGAAAAGAAAAAGAAAGAAAGAAAACAGCAGCTGTTTCTCGTGATGCAAGACTTCAAAATATACTTAATGATTGTGAAAGTCAGCCAGGTCTTATGAACTATCTGTGTGCAATTGCCCATAATCTAACCCTGCAATACATTTTTTCATCGGTTAAATTTTCATTTTTAATTTCTGGTTTGTTTTGTTTTTGTTTTTTCTTTTTTTTTTAAAGTTTTCTTTTACAACTATTTTAAATTGTCAGCATTATTTTTTACATTCTACTATGTTTCATCTTTGCATTATTTTCAATACTGGAGGTAGAAATTGTGTAAAGACTTTTGGAGAGTTCTAATTCATGTTATGCGTTGTTTTGCAAATGCGTCTCCATGAAAGTGTATTATCACAGCATTAACTTTGTGTGTAGTAAGCGTTATGCGTGTATGTAAAAACATCGAAACTTCTGTAAATGAAGAGACGCCCTTTTTGTAAATCTGCATTTGTGCACAATAAAATTTCTTGAGATCTTGGCTCTTGGTGTGTTGGTGATGTGATGGTGGCCCATTGCAATTTTTGATCCATCTCCTCAAAACACTTAGGTTGTCTGCCATAGTGTTTCAGATGACTGTGTTATAAAACTGGGGACAGACAATTACCAACCAAAGTGATATGCATTTATACATTTTTTGACCTATTTCGTTATGAATAGGGTTTATCTGCTCATAACTGTTATATCTGTGTGACAGATATATCTGTATATTAGGTAGTGTTCATGTTTGCAAAAATATGTAAGCTATTACTGCTTATTTTATTATGTAAACTGGCTTATGAAGTGTTCTGTCATGTTTTAATATGTTTCTCCAATAAATTCTCTCTTAAAAATAGGAAATTTATTTAATATGTAAATAAATATCTTTAAAATTTTTTTTAAATTATTTTTTCCAAATTCATATTTCTGGGATTTTGATCTTCCAGTGTGTCAACATTCCAAATTATGACATTTGGGATTGTGTATTTTGGGATTACGATTAACTCCTCTGGGCATTCCTTAGCCCAGCTGACACATCAAATTAACCATCACTACATCTGAAAACATTTTAAGTCAAACCTACCACTCTGCTGCTTAAAATCTTCTAAGAACTTTCCATTAGCAATCAGAGAAGCATCCGTTCTCCTTTTTGTGGTCTACAAAACTTTCTGTGATCTGACCTCTGCCTACTTCGCTGATATTATCACCTTCTATGTTCGCCTACATTTGCTCTGCTCCAGCCACACTGGCTTTCTCTTTGACTGAACGTGTCAATCCCATTCCTAGCTCAAAGTCTTTTTTTTTTTTTTTTGAGATAGAGTCTTGCTCTGTCACTAGGCTGGAAGGCAGTGGCGCAATCCCAGCTCACTGTAACCCCTGCCTCCTGGGTTCAAGTGATTCTCCTGCCCCAGCCTCCCGAGTAGCTGGGATTACAGGCAGATGCCACACCCAGCGAATTTTTGTATTTTTAGTAGAGACGGGGTTTCACCATGTTGGCCAGGATGGTGTCGATCTCCTGACCTTGTGATCCGCCCACCTTGGCTTCCCAAAGTGCTGGGATTACAGGTGTGAGCCACCGCGCCTGGCCACCCCAAAGTCTTTTAAATTGCTGTTCTTTCTCCCTGGGGTGCTATTCCTTTGTCTTTTCAGATGGATGACTCCTGCTTGTCATACAGGTTTCAAGCCAAGCATTACCCTCTCCTCAGTGAAGCCTTCCCTGCCCACCCAAGCTAAAGCGTCCCTTGCAGTCTTTTTTCTATACTACTCTGTCTTCTACAGTGCATGCATCAATATCTAAAATTATCTAATATATTTATGTATACATGTTTGTTACAGTCTTTCCTCAGGGGATTTTGAGCAGCAACTGCCTTTTTTGTTGCTCTGTCACTTAGAGAGACTTTCTATTCGAGTAACAGAAGGCTCAATTTATTAAGCCAGTATACTGGCTTAAACCATAAGGAGATTTATTATTGCATATGACACAAAGTTCAGGGCCCAAGTGGTCACAGAATTGGTTATAACCATGACTTAGCAATACTCTCAGGAACCCAGGTCCTTTCCATCTATTTATTTGACCATCTTCAGCCTCAGGCTTATCCTCTCATGGCGGAAAAAGGTGGCTTTAAGTGGCTTCAAGAACAGTAGCCTCACAAGGCCCCACCCAAAAGCCTGAGAAGAGAATGATCCTTCCTTAAGACTCTTTCCAAGAGGAAAGGGGAAGCCTTTCCCAAAGTATCCTTCCCCTTACATTTCACTGGCCAGTAAATTTGTTAATTAACCCTTATGCTAGATACGTACAACAGAGAAGACAAGCAAAATCCTTGGTCTTATGCAATGATGTTTATTGGGGTCTCTAAGGTGGCAGGCACCCTTTTCCCCCATCTGTTTCAAAACAATTTGAGAGAACAAACATATGGCAGGTGGAGTCAAAATATTATCTTTATTACCTTTCTAGACCAGCTTGGAATATGTGGCTGTGCTTGTTAGTACAGAACCTCTGAAATAGGCAGATTTACCCACCTAGTCACAACACACTAAGCCAGGATACTCTCTCTACCCTCTTAAAGGGGCAGAATCCCTGTAGTAGCAGAGAACAGCAAGAAGCAAGGAAAAGAGATTCAGAGATGGGCTTGGTTGTCCCATACTTACCAATTAGACAAGTCACTTCACTTCCCCAAGGGCAGATTGAGTAAATGAGAGGAGAGAGACCAAGAAAATATCTCCAAACTTAAATCAGTCAAAGTTTTAAATAAAACTTTCTCCAAACTAAAAATTAAGCTATGATTAAGTGGGGAAAGGTATTTTTCATCTAACAGCTTAATTATTATTGAGTTTTTCTTCCACCAGAAAGCGGGAATCAATCAGTGAGGTAAGTGGGCTACAGCGTCTTTTGTTCAGCCTAAGTGAACTTTAGACAATGATGTTTTAGAATTGCTTTCTAGTAAAAATGTCTTTGTTACGTAAAGCCATACTTTAACTTAATGTGGACAAGTGGATGACAGAATTGCATTTTGTTTGCATGTTTGTATGCTTGTTACATACAAATTGTGTGGTTTTTCTTGTCCTTTAGCTCTTTGTTGCCACTACTGGGGCCTCCACATGTGAACATTTGCAGCCAAAATAGACCAAGTAGTTTCTGAGGCAGGAGAATCAGAGGAAATAGCCAAATCATAGATGAGAAAAGCAAGATATCAGAGCTGCAAAAATGGTACCAAGTTTGGGTTCAAGATGTTAGATGAGACTATAAATAACATAACAAGTCACCAGGGTCAAATCTGGGATAAGAAGAACCACTTAGGACACTGAATAAAAGATAGATTGCTGAAGCAGATCAGAACAGAGACTACGGATAAATGAGAGGATACCATTACATTGTGGGTGGAGTGCGGGTGGCCCGATTCTATGTTGTGAACATGATTGCTTAAAGGAGCTTTGCAGGGCTAGATACCAGCTGTATTCAACACATGCTCTACGAAATCCTGGGAAGGAGTGGGTCATCTTTCCACACTCTCTTGGATTGCCTGTATAACCCAGACTTCTGTATAGTTGGTTAGGAAATGGGTTGTTTAAACAACATGCTAGTTAGAGCTAGCTTCTAAGTAGCTTTCATGACCATACTGGAAGCCGTTGGACAGCGTTGTTATTTGGGAGGTTTCTAGGTTGGCACCGTTAG
This sequence comes from Nomascus leucogenys, assembly GCF_006542625.1. Taxonomy (NCBI): domain Eukaryota; kingdom Metazoa; phylum Chordata; class Mammalia; order Primates; family Hylobatidae; genus Nomascus; species Nomascus leucogenys. The sequence continues at coordinate 126,367,883 of NC_044406.1, forward strand.
CATCTTCCCCAGGCTGGGCTCTAGAATTGTGTAAGAAGGCTTGAGAAGATTCTTTCTGTGAGTCTCTCTCCATGCTGTAAGCAATGAAATACGTTCACATTTTTTTAAATAATCATTACATATCATATCAAAAAACCCCCTTGGTTGTGTTTGTAAGGAGTGCCCATCACTTCTTTTTTTTTTTTTTTTTTTTTTTTTTTTGAGATGGAGTCTTGCTCTGTCGCCCAGGCTGGAGTGCAGTGGCGCAATCTCGGCTCACTGCAAGCTCCGCCTCCCGGGTTCACGCCATTCTCCTGCATCAGCCTCTCCGAGTAGCTGGGACTACAGGCGCCCACCACCACGCCCGGCTAATTTTTTGTATTTTTAGTAGAGACGGGGTTTCACCATGGTCTCGATCTCCTGACCTCGTGATCCACCCGCCTCGGCCTCCCAAAGTGCTGGGATTATAAGCGTGAGCCACTGCGCCCAGCCAGGAGTGCCCATGACTTCTATCTTAGCAAACTTTTGTGAAAATTTTTCACTTCAGTTTATGTGCAAGTATCTACAGATTTGCTGAGGATATCTCATTTCCTTCAGATTTTCCTGTTGAAATATTCAGTAAGAATTATTTTGCAGAAATGCCAAAAAATGAGTTTTTGATTAAGATTGTAATTTTCTTACGAATGGTGCAAGAAAATAAATTTGTTGTTTAGAGCCAGGCTTCCAAAGGGATATCTCATTTAAAAGTTTAATACCAGAACTGAGGGAGGTATGTGATTGAGACCCATACGTGTTTCGCTTTCTGAAAATTTTATTTTATTTTTGATGAAAACATTAGGCAAAATTATGAAAATGGTAGCATTTTAATTTTAATTTTTTTAAAATAAATAATACATTAGCTATTCTGCCCCACAGGGAAGAATATAATTGAAATACTGAATTCATTTCTTTGAGACAGAAATAGTAAGATGTAATGGCACATTCTGACACCTTAGCTGCTTTTTTGAATCCCTGGGAGACTTGGGGGGTTGATGTAACACTGTCACATTTTTGTTAGAAAGAAACATCTTCCTTCTGTTATTTCTTTGTCAAAAGCTATTTATTTCCACTTTAGTCTATGTTTCAGATGGTTCTGTATCTAGCTAATATAAGATCATTTTTGAGGTCTATTAAGAAGCTTTGAATACATAATGGAGATTTAAAAATTAAGATTATAATTTTCTTTGTAAAACAGTGCTGTCCTCTGATGAAACAGAACACTTTAAGAGTCCAGGAGTGGCCTATCTAGTGGTATTGCAGGACAGGAATGGGTAGACACAAGGTAACAACACTCATGATTTTGAGTTGATGATGTCAGTATAATAATTATAACATTCTCTCACTAATTCTTTACTAAATACGTGGTAATAACTGCTGTTAGATCGCCATTAGGCCATGCAACACACTGTTTGGTAATCGTTTATGTGTTTACCTTCTTCTCTGAAGTGTGAGTTTTTTTATGTTTCATTTGTTTTTCCATCCCCTACAGTGTTAAACTCAGTGCCAGGCCCAATGTAGTCACTCTGGAAATGTCCACTGTTTGCTTTGTAAAGGAAAATAGTACTGGATTCATTATTCTTATTGTGATGTCAGAATTGTCAAAGTGTAAACTTCATACTAACACTGAGGTATTAAAAAGGTGTCACATGCCCATTTTTTTCCCCAGTAGATGCATTGCTGTTAACTTCAGCTATGGGTTCTATCCTATCCTAAACTGTATGTACTCAGCGGAAAGGTGCATGATTGTGCATTTGTTAACCTCTGTGTATATGGGACTAATATTTGAGGGCAATAGTAATATAGATGATGTTTAGGTCTTCTAGGTCCCCCACAGGAAAGAAGAGTGAAAGTAATCAGTTACCAGGTCATCTAGCTCTCCATACTCCATCTGGCCCACTATGCGCAAGGCTGCTGGCTTGCTGGGATTTGAACTCTTCTCTTGCTAATGCATATAAAAACAATTTCCTGCTTATATCCCATTTCATTACTTTCTGAAGCAAGCTTCTGCTATGGCTTATAAGAAGTTGTTTTACATTTTGTCATACAGGTATACATGTTAAGAGTGGGGATGGAGTGATATTTCATATTCAAATAGCATAAGTATAACAAGTTCCCAAATGTCTGCTTTTGGCAATTTGACATCAAACAGAGGCTGCTTGCCATAGAGCCTTGTGTGAGGCTGTTTGCCTGGAACATTTTTTGCTTTTACTATTCTTCTGGCATGGTTGCCAACGTGTAGCGTCAGAGGATCACTTCCCATCTTTATAACTTTCCTGGGTTATCTATCGAATACTAGTGTAATTTACAATTCAAGATAGATGGTGCCTGGAAAATATACATACCACAACTTAGGTATCCAAATGAGAATATTCAGCTCCTTCTAAAGATCCTTACATTTCTCAAAATATGTTCAGAATTCCTTTTACTTTTAGAGGCAGTGATCTATCCAAATGAGGACATTTTTCTTATAACTTTAAAATGCATGTTGGACTAAAACTATTATTACCTACCTGATTCGGCAGGTTTGGTTGAGTCATTTTTAAGTATTTCCAGAAATCAAAAATGGGATCATTGAATGAAGAGTCGCTACCAGTGAGGAGAAACAAGTGAACCAATGAACAAACTCCTATGAAGCATCATCCAAGTGAGTGACAAATACATGTGGAGTTCTGGCAGCAGCATTGCAATCACTGCATGTCTTCCTACAGAGATGAATTCTAAGTTAACAGTGATCATTTCCAAAATTGTATACTAGATAAAAATGAACCTCAGACACCAGGAAAACTGTGGCATGACCTGTGCAACTATTTTATTGACCAAGCTGGACTTAATGGGGGGGGGTGAAATAATGAAAACACTTTAATTTCTCCAATTAGTGACTTTAAATTTCATTCCATAAGAGCTCCCTTTCTCCTCATGGACAAAATCTCAGGCAGATTCCATAGCTTTGTCAGTCACTTCCAGTTTTTAATGAGAAACCTCAGCCTAAAGTATTAAAAAGCCTAAAGTATTAAAAAGTATTTATCTGACTAGATAAAAGCAGGAACTTGGATCTTTTTCAATATAAAGCTTCTCTACTTCCTTATAGCTTTTGGCTCAACCTAGACTCAGAAGAATCTAGTCAGAAACGTGGAGCTGGTTCAGATTGTGATCCCCAGAAGCAAACTCTGAGCTGGGAATAGACAAACAGAAGGCTTCTTAGAGAGTGCCTTTGGGATCAACACCTGTGGATAGAAATAAATGGAAAGAAGCAGTATTATACAGGAGGAGTTAAGCTGCAGTACATCCCAGCAGAGGTCTTGGCCAACCCAATGGGAAACTCTGAAGCTGAGATGACCCATCAGAGTTGTCCAGCGTTGGGTGAGGGAGCCAACCTTGTATTTATACCTTGTATTTATTTATACCTTGTATTTATCTGTCATTGAATGTAGGTCACTCTTCCCTGAAAGAAGGCGTGACTTGGGGAAAGGTGGCTTTTTGCAGCTGTGGTAATCCTTACAAAGGGGCAGAGAGCCAAGGGCTGTCAACTGGCAGCACTTCTGGGAGAGTAAGCCCTTCATTTCATTTCATTTCTTTCTTTTCTTTTTTTTTTTTTATTGAGACAGAGTCTCACTCTGTCACCCAGGCTGGAGTGCAGTGGCGCGATCTCAGGTCACTGCAACCTCCACCTCCTGGGTTCAAGCGATTCTCCTGCCTCAGCCTTCCGAGTAGCTGAGATTACAGGCACGCACCGCCATGCCCAGCTAATTTTTGTATTTTTAGTAGAGACGGGGTTTCACCATGTTGGCCAGGATGGTCTCGATCTCCTGACCTTGTGATCTGCCCGCTTCGGCCTCCCAAAGGGCTGAGATTACAGGCGTGAGCCACTGCGCCCGGTCTAGCCTTTCATTTCTGAATGAGAAACTGGGCAGCACATGATGGAGTCCATCAAAGGGACAGAGTCTTTCTTTTCTTCATTCTCATCAGCTTTTGCCACCCTCCTCTTCCAAGCATTATGCTTCTTCTGGCTTCACTTCCACCTGCCAGATAGGATGGAGGAAAGGAAATGGGCAAAGCTTTACCTGACTGTACAGTGTTTATCTTGCATTGGCCTGCTGTGGATGACACACACCCCAATGCTGACTCTTCCTCTTGTACAGTGCTTTTAAGAACTCTCTGGAGACACTCCACCCTGGGATCATCCCACTGCATCATCTCTATCATGGGTGATACACCCTCTAAGCTGACTGCCTTTGACTCTACCCACCCCTCTCCTGCTTCTGGGAATACAACTGATGCCTGCTTTTTTTTTGAGATATCCCTGCCGTGGCAAGCAGATCTCTTGCACTAGGCCCCTTCCACATGATTCACATCCATCAGTCTTCCTCAGTGTTTATTGTTGCCCATGGAAAATATTTTCACCTACCAAACTGGCCATGTCAGCCACTCCTGCTATAGTCCACCCTAATCTATCTTTCATCTTTAGATTCCAGATGACAGCAGAGACCAGTTTACACATTATTTAACCTTCAAGAGATATACAACAAGCTCTGCCATTCATTTTCTTGAAGTCTCCTTACTTGGCTGAAGACTATTCCTCTGGGACAGGTCACTGTGCTCAGGGTAATAAAGGATAGCATGGTGTTTCCTTTTGAATCGTCAATGCATTAAATCCTAATGAGCTGCCAGTTAGGTGAAATCCCTGAGTTTTGAGGGAACATGTAATCTCTGGCAAATTTCTTTAATAACTGGGCACGATTCCCTTTAGAGGCACTGTTCTATGAAGGCCAGGGCTTATGTATGCTGCCTTCGTAGGAATGGGGATATGGCTTCAGACTTAACATCTCATTAACAGGGGACTTGTACTATGCCATCCTTTTCCAATAAGGAGTCTAGGCCAGCCTGGCTTTGTATGTATGTGAGGCAAGTGTTGCCTGTACTGTGTGATCTGTCTCTGAAAGGCACCTGCAGAGAATTGGAATAGCCATAGTTTGTCAATAAATGATCAGTGGTATATTGGGTTGGTGATGACAGGTGGGTAGTTAGCCCTTAGGGATATATGTCACAATTGTGGCATTTCATAAAGCTTGAGAACCCCTTATATAGTAGAATGAATATGCTCTGTGGTGTAAGATGATTTGGGTTTAAGTTCTGATTGTGTACTCTGAGCTAGATCACATAATTTACCTAAAATCCATTTTCTTCATCTACAAAACTGAATTAGTAATACTAGCTCTATTAGACTCACAGGGATGTAATGGTGACCAAATGTAATGACAGGTGTGAAACTAATGCAGTAGAAATATAAAAAAGAATATTATTATATATGTTTAGAGTGTTTGAACCCTCTCTATGCTAAGGATGAGAAAGAAGCCTTTGATCTGTTATGTCACACTTTCTTGATGTTATTTTGGCTCAAATGTAAAAACTCTTATTGCATAACTATGCAGACTCCAACCAAATTGAAAGAAAATTATTTAAATAGGGTAATTTTTCAGGATGCTGCAGAAGCTGCAAGTAGCAACTAGTGGCATGATTTGCAACTAAGATCCAGCATTATCTTCAAAAGTTACTTATTTGGAACAGTGCTCCAGGAAATCTAATTTGAGATTATTTAAATGTCAGCAAATTAAGGGGCCCAGGTGATTAAATATAGTGTACAGATATTAAGAGCTTCAGGGATGAAGAGCAAGAACGTTCTTCTCATTCTGATTAAGAATTGCTACACAGAGTCCTTTTTATAGTGTAGTAGATATTAATAAGAGCTCCTCCTTTTACTGTATACTTCTGGAAGCTCAATAGTGAATTGGAAGGGTGGAGAGGAGGGAAAATGATACTTTTTGGTATTCTTATGACATCTGATAGCTTTCCTTTGCCTTTAAGCTAAAACCTACTGAAAACTAAGTTGTAGAAGTGATATGGCTTGGATATGTGTCCCCATTCAAGTCTCATGTTGAATTATAATTCCTAGTGTTAGAACTGGGGCCTGGTGGGAGGTGATTGCATCATGGGGGTAGATTTCTTATGAATGGTTTACACCACCCCCTGCATGCTGTCCTGGAGACAGTGAGTGAGTTCTTGTGAGAATTATTTAAAAGTGTGTGGCACCTCTCTTGCTTCTGTCATGGCCACGTGACATGCCTGCTCTCCCTTCATCTTCTGCTGTGATTGCAAGGTTCACGAGGCCACCCCAGAAGCTGAGGGGGTGCCGGCACCCTGCTTCCTATAATAGCCTGCAGAACCAGGAGCCAATTGCATGTCTTTTCTTTATAAATTACCCAGTCTCAGATATTTCTTTATAGCAATGTGAGAACGGCCTAACACAAGTAGATATTGTAAAATTTTTGAAATTTTCAGCTGTGGCTTCTGCTCCAAGATTCATTTGTGGCCACAGTAAATTAACATTTAAAACATTTATTGAATATTTACACTATCTTAAGCAACAGGAATGGAGGGAGAAGAGAACTCACAGAAGAATGATGGTGTGACTCCTTTGGGGAGAGTGTCTCTCAGTGTAGGGCAAATGTTCTGGAACTTTAGTAAGCCTAAGAATTGCCTGGAGAGCTCGTGCAAATACAGATTTTCAGCATTCGCTCACACAGCTTTTGACTCCATAGAGTTGCGTTGGATCTCAGGAATCTTAATTACTACCCAAAACATCAGGTAATTCTTATACACATTCTAAAAAACACTAGTCTGGAGAAAACATCATATAGGTACAAAGAATTGTGGTCAAAGCAAACTTACAGAGCCTAATGGGAGTATGGCGATGACTTGTGAGTGACAAAATCTAAAGAAATCTGCAAAAGGAAGTGTAGTTTGAGCTGGAGAATGGGGGATGGGTAGGACTGCTACAGGTGAAAATAGTGAGATGGGGATGAGGAGAACTGGAGAGGAGGTAGGGAGGAGGCATTCCAGGAGGAGGGTTAGCAATTTTAAAAGTACATAATGTGAAAGCATTTAGGTCAATGGCATATAATCTCATATAGTTGGATTGTAACATGCCTATAAAATTGTACTGCATTAAACAGAATGTTTGTGTCCCCCCCAAATTCATATGTTGAAATCCTAATCCCCAACGTGATGATATTAGGTGGTAGAATCTTTGGTAGGTGATTGGGTCAGGAAGGCAGAAATCTCATGAATAAAATTGGTGCCTTATAAAAGAGACTCCAAAGAGCTCCCTTGCCCTGGAGAGTTTCTTCACCTCTTCTGCCATATAAGGACACAGTAAGAAGACGATCTATGAACCAGGAAATCAACCCTCTCCCGACACCGAATCTGTCAGCAGCTTAATCTTGGAATGTGCAGCCTCCGTAACGATAAGAAATAAATTTCTGTTATTTATAAACTACCCAGTCTATGTTAGTTATAGCAGCTTGAATGGCCTAAGACAAAAGTTGGTACTGAGACATGGGGTACTGCTATAACAAATACCTAAAAATGTGGAATTGGCTTTGGAATTGAGTGATGGGTAGAGGATAGAAGAGTTTTGAAGTGCATGCTATAAAAAGCCTACATTGTCATAAACAATCATTAAAAGCAATTATGGTGAGGGCTCCAAAAGAAAAGAGAAGAGGTGGAGAGAGAACCTCAATTTTCTTAGAAAATACCTAGGTAATTATGAACAGAATTTTGGTAGAAATATGAACAATAAAAACCATTCTGATAAGATTGCAAGTGGAAATGAGAAACTTTATTGGAAACTGGGAAAAAGACAATTCTTATTATAAAATGACAAAGAGGATGGCTGAATTGTGTTTACGTTCTAGTGTTTTGTGGAAGGTAGAACTTGTGAGCAATGAAATTAGATACTTAGCTGAAGATGTTCCTAAACAAAATTAATCCTTATGACTTTTTTTTTTTTTTTGAGATGGAGTCTCACTCTGTTGTCCAGACTGGAGTGCAATGGCACAATCCTGGCTCACTGAAACCTCTGCCTCCCAGGTTCCAGCAATTCTCCTGCCTCAGCCTTCCGAGTAGCAGGGATTATGGGTGTGTGCCACCATGCCTGATTAATTTTTGTATTTTTAGTAGAGGTGAGGTTTCACCATCTTGGCCAGGCTGGTCTTGAACTCCTGACCTCAAGTGATCTGCATGCCTCAGCCTCCCAAAGTGCTGGGATTACAGGTGTGAGCCACTATGCCCGGCCCCTCATGACTTTGTATATTAAAATGCAAAAAGAGAGAAACAACTTAAAGACAGGATTGTTGAGCAGTAAGAAAGCAGAACTTAAAGATTTAAAAAATTCTCAGCCTATCCGTATTGCAAAAACTGAGAATATGTGTTTGGGAGAGAACACTAAGGGTGTGGCCGAGGGCTGTGGTTGTTTTGGTGGTAGAGGTAAGAGGCAATGCGGGTGGTGGTGCTCTCACTAAGATGCAGAACACACCCATGATTCGTTATGCAGTAAAAGGTTGTTGTGTTAGGCACCATGTTTGTTATGCATTCAGTTTTTAAGTTAAAATTTTTAATTTAAATCAGGTATTACATTGTTCAAAAGTTAATTTATGTTACAAGTATTGAGAGGAACAACAGAAATCCCTTACTCCCACCGCATACTCCTGTCCTGTTCTCCAGAGGCAACCACTCTTATCTCTTTGGGCTTTTTTCTTGTTCCCGATCTTGTATGTTTTTCTATATTTCTTAGTACTTTGCTTTTATAGCTACTTTTCTTTCCCTAGAGACAGGGTCTCACTCTGTTGCCCAGGCTAGTCTTGAACTCCTTGCCTCATGTGATCTCCCAACTCAGCCTCCTGAGTAGTTAGGGTTATAGGTGTGTGCCACCACATCCGGTTAATTTTTTCTATTGGTTTTGTAGAGATGGGGTCTTGCTATGTTGGACAGGCTGGTCTCAAACTCCTAGCCTCAAGCAATTCTCTCACTTCAGCCTCCAAAAGCATTGAGATTACAGGCATAAGCCACTTTGCCCAGCCTGACAGCTACTTCTTAATTTTTACATTTTAGATGTTATTCATTAACTCTCAACTATGAAAAACAAGATTTATTTTTCTTAGAGCCCCTGTCTTAGTCCATTTTCTGCTGCAATAACAGGATGCCAAAGACTGGATAACTTATGCACAATAGAAATTTATTTCTCATGGTTCTAGAAGCTGGGAAGTCCAATATCAAGTGCCTACATCTGGTGAGTACCTTCCTGATGCATCATCCCACGGCAGAATATGGAAGGGCAAAGGAGGGCAAGGGCAAGAGCAAAAGATTGAACTTGCAGCTTCAAGCCCTTTTATAATTGTCATGACTCCATTCGTGAGGGTGGAGAGCTCACGACCCGAACACCTTCCTTTAGGCTCCACCTCCCGACATTGTTGCATTGGGGATTAAGTTTCCAACACATGCTTTTTGGGAGACACATTCAAACCATAGCAACCTCCTATATCCATATCCCCATTTTCTAAATGGTTATATTATCATCTTAAAATCAATATTATCTTTGCAAACATTTTGATTATGTAAATATTGTACATGGCTGAGCTATATTTTGTACTGACTTTTAAAGTACTTTACATAGAGTTAATAATTCCCTTGTTTCCTATTTCTTTGCTTTATTTATATACAACTCATTAGATTTTCCCTAAATTTTATAGCAGATAGCTAAAACCCCTTTTTGCAATCAAACATATCAGGTATTCTATCAGCTCCTTCTCTTTTTTCTTCCACACTTCCTCCCACCTTCTCATGTCCTCTTCCTCCCACATTCCTTGCTCCAATCTGGACTAATTGCTCTCTAAACCAGTTCCACATGTGCCATTCTGGGGGCTTTTCCTCATCATCGTCTGGGAAATTTTCTTCACCTCTTTTTTGCATTGATCTCCACTTTCCTAGACCCCACCTCTTACTCATTACTGGTTTGCTTGCTTTTTTTGATGCAGATTATCTTTAAACAGCTTGCTAAGAAGGGTTCATCAGTCCATTTTCAAATAGCTTGCTAAGAATGTTCATCAACTTTTTGATACTTTGAATAAATAAATATTTATTCTGATTTAATGCTTTTGATATGATATTTTGTGCTGGACACTCAGCAGGTCCTCCTAATGTGGAAATATATCTTTTAGTTCTAGGAAGTTTTCTTGTATTATTTCTTTTATTTCCTCCCCCTTCTTTGCCTTGCTTTTTATTTCTGAAACTTCTATTATTTGGGTATTGGTTCCTTCAATTGATTATTTAATTTTCTTATATTTCTTCACTTTACTGTATCTTGGTGTTTTGTTATACTTTGGGATATACTCTCACCTTTATCTTCCACCACTTACAATGGATTTTTAATTTTTATTATTTTTATTTTTTGAGACAGAGTCTCATTCTATCACCCAGGCTGGAGTGCAGTGGCACAATCTTGGCTCACTGCAACCTCTGCCTCCCAAGTTCAAGCAATTCTCCTTCATCAGCCTCCAGAGTAGCTGCTTTGTCAATGGTGACCCTGAATGCATACATTTTAATGGGGATATAGTTTTACAGCCCTAGACAGCATTGATTCCTTGGATTTCTTCTAGTTTTTGCCACTACCTAATATTTTATTTTATTATTTTATTAATTTTTTAGATACAGGGTCTTGCTCTGTTGCCCCAACTGAATTGCAGTGGCATGATCATAGTTCACATTTTTGAATGCCTGGGCTCAAGTGATCCTCTTGCCTCAACCTCCTAAAGTGCCTGGATTACAGGTGTGAGCCACTGCACCTGGCCTACCTAATTTTTATTGTACTTGGTTTCAACTATTTAACATATTGTTTGGGATGATAGAAGCATTATGATTTGAAATGATGAAATTCTGAACTACCTCCCTTTCCCCAGTCCCAAATCTGAACAAGCAAAGCCTTAGAGGCCACTGGAATAATCTGTCTTCTTTTCCCCTTAGAGCAATGGGGAGCCATCAAAGAGTTTCAGCAACAACATGACATGATGGGGTTTTTGTTTGTGGAAAAACAAAAACAAACACACAAAAAAACCCACTCTGTTTGATGTATGGAGAATAAATAGGAGGAGTTTGAAGTGACAGACAGAAACCATCTACGAGGATTTTGTGGTAAAGGGATTGAGAGATGATGATAAACTAGGTTAAAGTTGATGGAGATGGAGGAAACAAAGCAAATCTGAGCTATTTTGTAGGCAGAATCAATAGGATTTGGTGATGGATTGAATGTAGGCAGTAAAAGAGGGAAGTATCAAGCTTGAGTCCCAGCCATCTGGTTTAGGTAACTGGTTGAATATTGACGCCACTTACCCAGAAAAAAAACAAAGGAGAAGGAGGAGAGCAATTTTTTTAAAAAAATGTTTATTTTGCTCTGTTTTGTTTTTGTCAAGGGTGGGGAAAGATACTGAGTCCAGTTTAGGCATACTGCATTGAAGATGCAGATGGGGTATACAAGTGAAGATGTTCAATGAACATCTGGAAATGCAATAGACTATTCTTTGGTTTCCAGCTATGGCTATAAAATCCAGAACTTCCTACAGCAACATTATTGCAATTTGTGTTTTCAAAGGCTTTTTACCATGGCCAAATTTCACAAAAGAAACATATAATGTGCAATGAGTTAAAAATAAATGTCCACAATAGAGCGGCTGTTCTGACCATCCTGATCTCTCATTAGTTGATGATGGTATTTTAAAAATGCCACTCCATTTGTAGATTCAGAGTTGTATCCCTAGTTTGGGAATGATACGTATTTACTTGAATCTATATCCAGAAGAACACTGTTTACATGACTTAATTTAGTTCTGAATTTTGTGCCTTGTTACTCTGTTTAATGGTGCCAAGCTATTTAGAAGCAGTAGGTAAATAATACATCTCTAAGCTTGGATCGCCTGTTTATAGTCAATTTACTTCTACCTTCAGGAGATGGAAAATTAATGAACTCTATCCTTTCTGTGACAACAAATTTTACTCAGTTCTTTTAAGTTGTTGTGAAGAATTCCTTGGACAGTTTTCAATTAGCCAAGACTTCCTAAGATGTTTTAAACTTAGGGAACCCCCATTCTTCAGGACATGGGTTTGCAGTCTCTGAGCTTTGCTAGTATGTGCTTTATGTAGACAGTAGCTTGAGGAGCATTTTGGTCAATTTCTCACTTTGTTTTTCCAAGCCCAAATAACTTTGATTTGTATTCAGAGTAAGCAGTTGGAGCTGTTTATGGCAGTTTTCTTTCTTTCTTTTACGTCTTTATTTTGTCTAGGATTTCTTAGGATATTTGTAAGGATATAGTCCTAAAAACAGCTTGTCTCTAAAGTGAACTTTTATAATCCTATGCTAAATATTTTGATGTCTGTTCAGCTGTGGAAAACCATTCATCTGTTCTATTCAAACTATTTTTCTGATTATTGAAAATGCGAATATAATTATTATTTCTTAACCACCATCAGTACTTTTTCTGGGATACAAAGTATTGCTATTTCTATACAACATAATTTTTGACTAATTAATTAGAATGTATGCCTATAATGTCAAGAATGTTTTCCTCTATATTTAGAAAGAGGACAAGAACATTTTTAGACTTCTTAACATGCAAATTCTTTGCAGGCCTGGTTGTATGTCTAGTCTGGGCCTTAACAGATCATGTTGAGAATAAATTACTTACTGATAATAGATGACAAATAACTGTAAGTATTCAGTGTCTAATAACCTGAGATCTTTTCTTCCCAAATGATGAGTGGGTTAGCAAAAAGTGAACGATAAACCATAACAACATTAAAAAAGTTAATCAAATTAGTTATGGTATAGTTTTCAGGAACCAGATGAGGACACCAAGGAGCCTTTCCATCCTTATGGTTTTCTTTTCTTTTTTTTTTTATTTTTAGTGTATTGCTGGCTAGAGAAGGTCAGAGTCAAGATGATTCCAGTAAAATTTCAATGACATGCAATGAATAAAGCCAGAGAGGGTGGGACTCAGAATCAGAGACAGAAGAAATATGAAGAAGGCAGGCTTTATTAATGGCGACCTAGAAACTAAAATCCAGAGTGGGAGAGGAAAGGCATGAGATGCATATAATACCAGGGAGGTCCCAGGAAGAGGAATGGCAGGTTCCTGTGAGGCTGTAATACTCTAAGGGACCACTCTGGCTGGTGCCACAATCTATGATCCAGGCTCAAATATTTCCCTGAGTACCTTGGTTATAGCTAAGTCTCCATGAGGTTACAGGCACAGGTTGAAGAAACTATAACATTATGATAGGAGGCAGATCATGACAGTTACCACTGTGTTCATGAAACCTACCTGTGTCTTTAGCAACTGGAAGTTAAGTTTGACACTTAGCCATCTGGAGCCCACTAGACAACCAAGAAAAAAGGAGCAAAAAAAATAAGCTATGGTTTTTTATAGTTGATTCTATACAGGTAGGGAAACTGAGAGCAGCTCAGATCCCTCAGGAATGAAAATTAAGTCATACCACCCAGGTGAACATCAGAAAATAGCTACCTACCAGGGGTATTGACAGGTACCAGAAAAAATGGTGTTTATATACAATCTTATGAATTATATATTTTATGTATATTTAGTGCAAGTAATCTTGGTCATGGAGTGTTTAAATAGTAATATCCTAAGATATTTTGCCTTGGTTAGGAGTGGGCTGCATTTCACTGTGTTATCCAAGAGGTATCAGGGCACTCTACAAAAGGCAAATCTTGTAAATCCCACTTGGATTACAAGTAGGAAGAGACTTCTAGCCAAAGTGGATATAAACCACTGTCTGCTTTGTCTCCTAATCCTTGTTGCTGTGTTCAGAAGCATGTGGTGCTTTGTGGAAAGAATGCAATTATCCAAAAGTCCATGAGCCCAGAATACACAGGTTAAATATATATATAATCTTGCCCTTTATTCCACATTCTCTATTCTTCTCTTGAGGTGTTTTGATCTTGTTTCCATGGCCTATAATAAGCTTTGCTGGTGTCCTGAATTTCTTCTATCATATGCTGATAGAAGATATCACTAATTAATTATGGTGTGCTTTCTCAGTGAGCTAGATCAGGCTATATACCCCTCAGCAGAGTGCTCCAGGTAGCTACTATAAGTTGTTTGGTTTGGAGCTTAAGACAAAAACTAGTTGATGTATTGGGTGTATAGTAACAGGAAAAAGAATTAGAAACAACTATAGGAAGGCTTGATCACCTGCTTACTCATTTCTTAGTATGCTTTCAGCAAAGGTAGAAGGGTAGACATTTCTGTCTATATATTCTAACGTTAGGAGATAAAAAACAATACACGCAGAATGAGGGTCAGTAGAGCAAAGAGTAAAATAAGCCATTAACTAAATGAGGACAGTGATCTTCTAATTCACCCAATACTAGGAAGCACTGCTTAATAAGTACCCGTAGTGTTAAATCAATAGATAAGTACTAAGAAATGCAATTCTATGGCAACTAATCACCCAGGGAAAAGATAGGGTGACTATAGAGATAAAATAAGCCATATTACAGCACGCTTAGAAAGTACTTCGGCTACACCACTGTGGGATTATAATATAAATAGTTAATAATTAAAAATACACTATTTAGAATACAAGAAGCTAGGAAAAAAGACAAAGTCAACAATTTCCTTTAATGTTAACACTAAATAAACTCTATTTTCCCATTAATGAGCTACAACAACTGTGGCACTAACCATTAACATCAGTGGAATCAAGACTCTTTAGACCCAGTGTTTATCTCCAACTCCACCAGATTCAATTGCCCCAAACTTGTTGAAGGAACACTGAGAAGAAATTTGTCTATACTGCTCACATCTGCTAAAAATTAAGAGCTGAATTTTTCTAGCTTATGTAAATGCAGTGGAGACTTTTATCTCAGTAATGTTGCAGAAGAGGAATATAAAATAATGATGCCTTAAAAAAGAAAAAAATCAGAACCCTTTACTTCAAACCTGTTTCATTACAAAACCATATACCAATTCAGCAGGCACTGGAAGTGTTTTTGGGACTTCTTGGGAAATGCTTCATAGGATGCTGATGAGCCAAAACGTTAAACATAGTCTTTTAATATAATGTTTTTAACCTAAAATAATTATGTCCATATTATTCACCTTCTCTTTTGACTATTTTTTGTTCAGAGAGACTTTTTGGTAGTTTCTTTTCTTTTCTTTTCTTTTTTTTTTTTTTTTTTTTTAGACGGAGTCTTGTTCTATCGCCCAGGCTAAAGTGCAATGGTGTGACTTTGGCTCACTGCGACTTCTGCCTCCCTGGTTCAAGTGATTCTCCTGCCTCGGCCTCCCAAGTAGCTGGGACTACAGGTGCGTGCCACCACGCTGGGCAAATATTTTGTATTTTTAGTGGAGATGGGGTTTCACTGTGTTAGATAGGATGCTCTCCATCTCCTGACCTTGTGATCTGCCCGCCTCGGCCTCCCAAATTGCTGGGATTACAGGCATGAGCCACCGTGCCCAGCCGAGACTTTTTGGTGGTTTCTAAAAGGTAAGTTCATCCTTAAAGTTAGCGTTTGGTATTGCTGAAGAGGGTCAAACAATGTTCCCCATGTTTGAAGACAATCCCAATGAAGATCTCCCCAAGTTTTTTGTGTGATGGTTGCTTCCCTGAATTGTGTGTAGCTTCCCCATGTAAGAAATGAGTAATCTTTATTCATATATTTATTCTCTTATTCATTTCACAAAAATATACTGAGCACCTACTCTGTTCCAGGTACTGATCTAGATGCTCGGGATGCAGGAATAAACCAAAAGAGACAAAGGTTTCTGCTGTCCTTTATATAGATTACAGCCAAGTGAGGGAAGACAGACAACAGGCAATAAACACTAATAAATAAATAATGTATATCAGAAGGTGATAAGTGCTACTGACAAAAGAAAAGATAAAGGGAAGAGGAATGAAAGCTATGAAGTTTTGGAATGGAAAGTTGTGTTAATGAAAAGCTAATATTTGAGCTCAGAGTTAAAGTGGTGAAAAAGCATGCTATCTGGATATCTGGAATAACTGCTATAGGCACAGAAAAAAAACTAGCGAACATTCCTGATAGCATGAAAGAACAACAAAATCAATGAAGACGAAATAGAGTGAATAAGGGGGAGAGTAAAGGAGATGAAGGCAGAGTCATAATAGCACAGGCCAGGTTATGATGAGTTAGGTAGGTCGCTTGGCTTTTATTCTGAGTAATTTGGGGAACCACTGCAGTATTTTCACCAGAGATGTTATATGACCTGATTTGTTTTTTAAAAAGACAGTCCTGGGTGTTCCACTTCTGCTATGGCTGAGTAGTTCCTACTGGATCTCACCCTTCATAACAACTAGAAACGATTGAACAAAAGCAGGGGTTGTGAGTGTGTGGAGGATCGATACTTGAAAGAAGTGATGGCATCGGATGAGACTCCTAAGTTCTAGCCACTTTACACTGCTACCTTCAGCCTGTTTCCAGGCTTTAGCAGTATAAAGTGGCTAGAACTCTGATTGAAAATCTGCAGTCATACAGGCTTAACGAATTAGAGTACAGAGTCTGGAGCAAGCACAGCCATTGCATTTCTGGCTGACCATTCAATCACACATGTGCAGGGCAGATTCAAAGCAGCCCAGCTAAAGGTTAAAAAGAAAAAGAAATTAAATGAGACTTGAGCTGTAACCCAAAAGAGACTTGTTGGAAAATCAAAGGAAATATCTACTAGGGAAGAGAGGGAAGTCTCTACTGAGGAGGTAACATTGATGCAGAAATCTAATGGCTGAGAAAGAGCCAGCCATGTGAAGGCAGGAGGAATGTGGGCAAGCTAAACAGGATTCCAGGCTTTGGGAACACCACGGCCAGAGACTCAAAGGCAGGAAAGAGCATGGTGTTTTCCAGGAAATGAAAGGAGGCAAAATGCGGAAGATATGAATGAGGGAGAGGGACAATTTATTACAAAACTGTAGCTGCTCTAAATTTTTATTATATACTCACCACTGTAGGGAAATAAAGAAAAAGCACCAAAGTTGATATCTATCCTTAAGGTGCTTACAATCATATTAGAGAGACAAGATTGGTGATGTCAATGAAACAACTAACCTTCAGCACCAGACAGCATGTAGTTGGTCAATGCTCTGAGTATTCAAAATACATTTGCAAGCAAGTATCATCTCATTTGACCCTCATAATAGCCCTAGGGAGCAGGTAGAATTATTATAACTATGCTTATTTAACCCATTTATTCTCTCTCTCTCCTTCTCCCTCCCTGCCTCCTCACTAACTATATGCCCTATGAAGGCATGGGCCACACTTGTTTTTCTTACCACTGTACCCTCCTCAGCACCAGGCACAGCTCTGAGTTGTTCAGTGTATTGCTCAGCAAATCTTTGTTAAGTGCATGAGTTTTACAGATTGGGAAGCCAAGGGTTTGAGGGGAAAGAACTTAAATGCTCAAGGGAACACAGCATGTCTATGATAGAATTAATTCGACTTCATGGCAGTCATATCCTCGGCTAGTACTATAACTTGGCCAGTGATTTTCAATTCTCCTTGCCTCCCTTCTCTCCTTCCTCCCCTCTGCTTCGTTGTTTCCTCCTTTCCTTCCTTCCTTCAAATAGCAGAAACTTTTGTTTTCAAACAAAATTTTACTCACCTGGATGTAGAAAACAGACAAAATTTGTTATAAATTTATCATAGATACTTCATAATTCCAGTGTGTAATTTCAGGAATTATGATTAATGTCAGTCAATGAGAAGGATGAAAGTTGTTTAATGAGCATAAAAATTAGATGCAGGTAGCAGTCATCTGACAGCCTCACTATCCAATTTATTAATTAATTTTGTTTTGAATGCCCAGTATTGAGAAAGTCCACATGAATCTAAAAGTATAGTAGCTGCAAATGGTAGCAGGTGTTAATTATAGATTTCCAGCAATCTCAAAATGCTTAAATTTCACTAATCCTGAGGCATGAAAGATTAAAAGAGGACATCTTTATTTTAAACTTGAATCACTAGCAACAGCACCTGATTGTTAACTCACAAGCCTGCTTCAATATTCTATAGTATGATGATAGTGTCATAATCCAACATGTTACATGCCCCTTTGTAATTGCATAACTGACTATCATGTGAATTTAGAGCAAGCACTGGTAATCCAGCTGTGCCTTGCCTTGCATTTCATTGGGCCCCACACATGTGTTCGGTGATCCTCTTCTCATTTGTGCAATTTTGTGGAAGTGGACCAACACAGGCCTGAAATAAAAAGGTAAATGAGAACTCATAACTCTCTAATAAATGACATATGTCTAAGAAGCTGAAATTTATACCAGATCTAACAGGAAGAACTTTATTCTGAGGTCTGCTCCCAAACCTGCCTCACTGTACCACACAAGGAAACACATCTATGACTTTCAATCTGCTCAAGCATGGTGCATTTGAGTGAGCATATTATGTTTCCTACAGTTTAACAAACAGTTTAGAGTGCTTTTCTAAAATTAAATTCAATTCACATATTTGTACTCTTGAAACACCCAAGAGTTCTGCAGAACTCTGTTTGAAATCCAGGCCCTATAGCACTATGCTTCACCATAAGCTATCTCAAACTTAGGTAGACTGACTGTGGTGAACTCTGTCCAGCCCTAGCAGGGAGGCATTATAAGAAATTTTGTATAGTCTTCAAGACATGTATGTGCATTTTGCCAACAATCTCAGCACAATGGAAACAAAGCGTTTTGCGCTCCAGTTGAAATGTAATTTCTCTGCCTATCAAAATTCAGTGGGGCAACCAAAGGAATATCTGAATTTGTATAGTGTTATTATTTCCCTTTCCAGTTTACTTATCATTAATCTGTAAAGAGACATTCTAGAATTTTGAGAGT
Organism: Nomascus leucogenys; assembly: GCF_006542625.1. Taxonomy (NCBI): domain Eukaryota; kingdom Metazoa; phylum Chordata; class Mammalia; order Primates; family Hylobatidae; genus Nomascus; species Nomascus leucogenys. The sequence continues at coordinate 126,386,645 of NC_044406.1, forward strand.
TGAAGACTATTTGAAAAAAAATAGGTTATTTAGTTTTAACTTAATTTTGCATAAGTAATTTCTCGGAAAGGTCTGTAACTAACACTCATTAGTCTTTATTTTTGTCAACTAAATAAAGCTGTTTTTACTGTTGTAAAATATACAAGTTTAGGTTTACAAGAAAAGGAAGCTGAACATATTGTGTAGGGAAGGGAATATGTGTGAGAGACAGACAGACAAAGGAGCTGGACAAGGGAGTTAGGTGGTTTGCTTTTTTTCTGCCTTAACAGACCTGAGAGTTAAACACCTCTCTTAGTAGTGGTGGATCATGATGCAGTGATTCTCTGAGTAAAGATGGGAATGAGGACATATAAAATTTGAGTGGGTCTTGTGTGTGTGGCTTGAAGAACTCACCGTTCCCCTGGTAATTAGGTAATTATAGTGTGAATACTCCCTCATAGCTTCTCAATCTACTCAAATCCTATCTCACTTTCTGAAGTGCCTCCTCCATAAAGACTTTCCTGACCTTTCTTATTCTTATTCATCAGCCATTTGTCCCTTCTCTAAATTTCTATAAAAGTTATACAGTCGGCCGGGCGCAGTGGCTCACGCTTGTAATCCCAGCACTTTGGGAGGTCGAGGCGGGCGGATCACGAGGTCAGGAGATCGAGACCACGGTGAAACCCCGTCTCTACTAAAAACACAAAAAATTAGCCGGGCGTGGTGGCGGGCGCCTGTAGTCCCAGCTACTCGGAGAGGCTGAGGCAGGAGAATGGCGTGAACCCGGGAGGCGGAGCTTGCAGTGAGCCGAGATAGCGCCACTGCACTCCAGCCTGGGCAACAGAGCGAGACTCCGTCTCAAAAAAAAAAAGTTATACAGTCAGTGCCACTTAACATAGCTAAATGAGGAGACAGAAAGTGTACTTAATTAGGAGTTAGAAGGCATAGGTGTGGGCTTGTGCCCCCACTGGGCAAGTAACTTCCTTATTTTGATTTCCATCTATTAAATGAGGATGGTAGTAATAATTCTACCTGCCTTCTAGGGCTATTGTGAGGGTCAAATAAGATGATTCTTACAAATATATTTTGAACACTCAGAGCATTGGCTAATTACATGCTGTCCAGGGTTGGAGGTTAGTTGTTTTATTGATATTAGCAGTCTTATCTTCCTGATATAAGTGTAAGTACCTTGAAGATAGAGATCAACATTAATGCTTTTGCTTCATCTCTCTACAGTGGTGAAACCATAATAAATATTTAGAACTATTATTGTTAATCATTTCCATTTACACAGTGCTTTATAATTGCCAGAGCAGTTTCACAACCATTTTTTTTTTTTTTTTTTTTTTTTTTTTTTTTTTTTTTTTTTTGAGACGGAGTCTTGCTCTGTCCCCCAGGCTGGAGTGCAGTGGCGCAATCTCGGCTCACTGCAAGCTCCGCCTCCCGGGTTCACGCCATTCTCCTGCCTCAGCCTCCCGAGTAGCTGGGACTACAGGCGCCCGCCAACACGCCCGGCTAATTTTTTTTTTTTTTTGTATTTTTAGTAGAGACGGGGTTTCACCGTGTTAGCCAGGATGGTCTCGATCTTCTGACCTCGTGATCCGCCCCGCCTCGGCCTCCCAAAGTGCTGGGATTACAGGCTTGAGCCACCGCGCCCGGCACAACCATTATATTCATGGTGTATCTGCATTATTATAAGCCAGAAGATCAAGATTTTGAGAGACACAGTGACTTTCTTAAGGCCTCACAGAAGAGCTTTTGGAACTATCATACAGGTCTGCAGATTTATTATCTATGGCTCTTTTCACTGTGTGATTAACTTTTTGTAATCTGGGCAGTACCGAAGAGATGCTTTATTCTAGCTAGTTCATGAGGCTCCGGTTATAGAAGGAATTTGACTTTGTAAGCCATGTAAGTCCTCTGGAAGTGGCATTATTCATTCTCTGCAGCTAGTTGTTCCTGTGCCTTTGACAGCTTTATTTTCTCTTTCATTATAACAGCAAAGGTAGTTAGTGCATGGCACATGCCCAGAGTGACGTATGGTTTGGGGCTTCTCCATTTCAACAGAGTCAGTTCTTATTTTTTGAGATTGTGAATTATCCAACGTCACTGTTAGGATGTTCTTTTCGTTTTTCCTGTCATTCACTTTTTGTACATGTCACTATGAGCTTGAATCCTGATCTGAATGTAGCTAAGAAAGAGTGAGAGAGGATGACTGATTTCAATTCTAAGTGTGATCTTTTTAACCACCCTGCAAAAACGTTTTAGAGAAAAGTTTGAAGTTATTGGACAAAAATAAATTTTTAAATTATCAGGATAGTTTTTTCCCCTGCACATTCTCCTGGTCCTAATTACTACTGACTCTGTCATCCAAATTAATTCCAAACAAAAGTAAACTGTCAATGAAAAACATTGTATCCTAACTATTACAATTAAAATCTAAATTTAGATCAGAACATGCTCCTTAAATCACCCCAGAGTTTGACTAGGAATGAGGGTAATAGGGATGCAGTGAGCTACTGACAAGAACCTAGCACAATTCTCACCAATTTCTATAATGATTTTGACATTTCATCAAAGCTCAGGAGGAAATTAAGCAATTACTTATTTGACTTTAAAAATCACAGGGTGTCAGAATGTACTCAAGTGACTGCAAATGAAATGCTCTGAAAGAGAAGAACTGCAGCAGGTATATCGCAACTGAAATTAGAGCAAGTGTCACTATGTCAGCTGCAAAGTGACAGGTCTTATGCAGGGTGCTTCAGGTTAATGAGTGATATTTCATTCGGCCGGAGTGACCAGAAAGCTTCAATAGCTTTCTAAGCTTTTCATCTTAGAAAAGAACTACTTGAAACAAAAGTCTATAGGAAGCTGATGTAGTTTTAAAAGCGGTGAAATTACCATGCAGCTGGAGGGGCGGATCAAGATGGCTGAATAGAGGGTTCCACCGATTGTTCCCCCTGCAGGAACACCAAATATAACAACTACCTACACAAAAAAGCATTTTCTTAAGAACCAAAAATCAGGTAGTTACCAGCACTGCCACAGTGGGGTCCCAGATTCTAGGTCCCCGATTCTATGCCTTGGCTCTTGGATGGCATTTCTGGAGCTGCCCTGGGCAAGAGGGTAGCCTGCTGCCTTAAAGGGTGAGTACCAGGCCTGGAAGCATTCACCAAAAGCTGACTAAAGAGCTTTTGGGCTTTAAGTGAACATCAGTGGTAGCCTGGCAATATTCTCCATGGGCCTGTGGTGGTGGTGGCCATTAGGTAAAGGTCTTTTGCCTGTGGAAAGGGGAGGGAAGAGTGAGAAGGACTGTGTTTCGTGGTTTGAGTGCCAGTTCAGCCATAGTACAATAGGATTCCAGGTAGATTTCTGAGGTTTTTGACTATAGTTCCTGGCTCTCTGCATCTCTGGACCTGCCAGGAGCCTGAGGGAACTTATCACCACCAAGGGAAGGACACAGGCCCGGTAGGCTTCACCACCTGCTGATTGTAGAGTCCTAGGGACTTAAGTGAACATAGGTGATAGCCAGGTAATGGTTACAGTGGGTGAGACCCAGTGCTGTGATAGCAATATGACTGCTCATGTCAACCTATCCCCAGTTCAAGGTGACTCAGCACAGAGGGAGAGACTCCATTTATTTGGGAGAAAGTAAGGGAAGACAACAAGAGTCTTTCCCTGGTAATCAACAGAATTCTTCTGGATCTTATCCAAGACCACTATGGTGATACCTCTACTAGTCTGCAAGAACCAGATGGTTACTGGGTTTGGGTTGCCCCTTAGTGCAGATATGGCTTAGATCACAACATCCAAGTCCTTTCAAATACTTGGAAAGCCTTTCCAAGAAGGATTGCTACAAACGAGCCCAGACTGTGAAGACTAAAATAAATACCTAACTCTTCAATGCCCAGACACCAAGAGACATCCACAAGTATCAAGACCACCCAAGAAAACATGACTTCACCAAACAAACAAAATAAGGCACCAGGCACAAATTCTGGAGAAACAGAGATATTTGAACTTTCAAACAGATAATTCAAAATAGCAATTTTGAGGAAACTCAAAGAAATTCAAGACAACACAGAGAAGGAATTCAGAATTCTATCAGATAAATTTAACAAAGAGATTGAAATAACTTAAGAGAATCAAGCAGAAATTCTAGAGTTAGAAAATGCAACAGGCATACTGAAGTATTCATCAGAGTCTTTTAAGAGCAGAACCAATAAATCAGAAAAAAGAATTAATGAGCTTGAAGACAGGCTAATTTAAAATACACAGTCAGAGGGGACAAAAGAAAAAAGAGTAAATAAATAAAGCACACCTACAGGATCTAGAAAATAGCCACAAAAGGGCAAATCTGAGAGTTATTGGCTTTAAAGAGAAAGTAGAGAAAGAGATGGGGTAGAAAGTTGATTCGAACAAAAAATAACACAACACATCCCAGACCTAGAGAAAGATATCAATGTCTAAGTGTGAGAAGGATACAGAACACCAAGCAAATTTAACCCAAAGAAGACTACCTCAAGGCATTTAATACTCAAACTCTCAAAGGTCAACGATAAAGAAAGGATCCTAAAATCAGCAAGAGAAAAGAAACAAATAACATCCAATGGAACTCCAATACGTCTGTCTGCAGACTTTTCAGTGGAAACCTTACAGGCCAAGTGAGAGTGACATGACATATTTAAAGTGCTGAAAGGAAAAAAAAAAAAAAAAACCTTTTACCCTAGAATAGTATATCCAGCAAAAGTATCCTTCAAATATGAAGGAGAAATAAAGACCTTCCCAGACAAACAAAAGCTGAGGGATTTCATCAGTACCAGATTTGTCCTACAAGAAATGTTAAGATAAAGGGCCAAGATGGCTGACTAGAAACAGCTGTAGTTGGAGGCTCCCACTGAGAAGAATGAAAATGGCAAATGAATCCTGCACCAGCAACTGAGGTATTCAAGTTCTCTCACTGGGACTGACTAGGCAGTTGGCGTGACTTATGGAGAGCGAGGGAAAGTAGGGTGGTGCAAAGGCCCACCTGGGAGTCACATGGGGCAAAGGTAACTACCATCTCCAGCAAAGGGAGGCGATGAGCGATTGTGCTACCCTTATCAGGAAGCCATGCTTTTGCCATGGATCTGCGCAACCTGTGGATCAGGGGATCTCCCTCGTGAGCCCACACCACCAGGGCCTTGGGTCCCAACCACAGAGCTGTGCAGATTCTTGGTGGCCACACGGCTAGAGACTACAACTACTGAGTACCCAGGGGGAGGGGTGGCCATCATCACTGCGGTTGCGTTCTGCCTAAGACTGCTGAGCCCCCGGAGGAGGGGTGGCTATCATCACCGTGGCTGCCTGCTGCCTGCGACAACTGAACTCCTGCAGGGAGGGGTGGCTGCCATCACTGTGGCTCCAGTCTGCCATTTTTCCCATGCCAGTGCCAGGGAAACTGGATGATTTTGACCCAGGAGGAAGTCCCCACAGCACAGCAGCTGTGGCAGATCATGGCCAGACTGCCTCTTTGGGCCAGACCCTGACCCATCCCTCCTCACTGGGCAAGGCCTCTCTGCAGGAATTTCAGCAACTCCAGCTGAAACTCAGGGGTTTAGGGATAGAGCTCTGATCTCCTTGGGACTGAGCCCCTGCAGGGAGTGATCCACGATCTCTGTGGATCAGCAGACTTAGTCTTTTCCCCTGCTGGCTCTGAGGAATCGAGGCAGTCAGGACCAGTGTGATTCCCCCCAGTGCAATACACCCTCTCTGCCAAGGGGCAGCCCAAGTGCTTCATTAAGTAGGTCCCAGATCCCGTGCCTCCTGATTGAGTGAGAGTCGCCAGACACCTTATACAGGAGAGTTCCTGCTGGCATCAGGTCCATGCCCCTCTGGGACAGAAAAGCCAGAGGAAGGAGCAGGCAGCCATCTTTGCTGTTTTGCAGCCTCCACTGGTGACACCCCCAGGTGTGAGGGTGATCCAGGTGAATAGGGTCTAGAGTGGACCCCCAGCAATTTTAATGTAACATGTAATGTACATCTAATGTTTAATTTTGTAGAAAAATTTAGACTTTATATGTCAAAAACAAAAATTAACTTAATCCACTGTTCCAGTGCAATTCAATATTTTGATGTATATTCTTCCAGACTCATTTAGTATCAGATAGAAAAATCTTACAAGGCTATTACTATAGCATTTCATAATCTGCTATTCCCACTTGAGGACACCTTTCTAGTCACCCTTATAACTGTATTCTATGGTCTTGAGTGCTATAGGAATTCATACTACGCCTATGCTCTTAATATTACAATCTGGAATATTTGTTACCTACACAAATAAGAAATTCTACCACTGGATATTCTTACAGTGTGTTCTAAAGAAATGTATGTGACACAGTTTGTGAGCATTTTCCTTTGCATTCAAATATTCCAGAGTGATTCTTTCGTTTCTTAGCTCCTTTGGGGGCTAGGTAGCAACCTTGTTATCCAGATTGCTCATTTATATGGTGATTGATATTAGTAATCAAAGCTGAAAATGTCAAAAATCCATTTTCATGTTACTGGTCTCTTGGCCTATGATCGACAGCTAAATATTTACTCACCAATTGTATTTGCTGATAATACTTCTGAGTCAGTAAGTGACTGATTATGTAGCTTTATTTCTCATCACACCTACGAAAAGGATATCCTTTAAGAAGCTACTTCAAATTTTATATTTTTTCTTCATTTCATCTTCCATCCTGATTTTCAAAAAAGTAATTGGTGTTATTTTGTGTAGCCATTGTGCTCTAAGATGGGTCTTTTTAATTTTTAGGAATGTCTTTGGTCTTTTCAAGGTCAGACCAATTTTTAAATATAATTTTTCTGAATATCACGTTTTAGTGTTCTGAGAGAGCAGAAATAATGATCCTGAGGGGCAAAGATTTCTGAAAACCTTTCTGATAGAAACTATGGTTCACAATGATTAAAGTCTCCTCCTGATCTGTGACTTTCTTTGAAAGGCTTAAAAGCATACTGTTCCTCCCCTGAGTGTATTTCTTAAAGAAATTCTTGCACATCTGCACAGGAAGTATGTACCAGAATGTTCATTTTATCATTATCAGTGATAGCAATAAAGTTGTGTCTAAATGTTCCATCAATGGGAGAAGAGATAAATAAATTAGGTATATTTGTATATGGAATGAACTCTATAGCTACATCCATCAGCATGGGTAAATCCTAAAACTTAAATTATAATAATAATAAAATTTTAAAAAAACTGCAAAGCAAAAATAGCTGAATGATAAATGTGGTGGGATAACATTTATACAAAGTCTTAAGTCATGCAAAACGTGTCTGTTTGGATAAGCTAGGTAATGCTGCCTTAACACTCCCAAACCTCAGTTGCTTAATGCCATGATACGTTTAGCACAGATTATCTGGAGGCCTCTGTTCATGGGTCTCTCAGAGTCTCAGGTTGATATAGGTTCCATCTTATCACGTGTTTCACTGATCACTCAACCAGTGGGAAGCTGATAAAGTGATTTTCATGGTAGCTTTTAAAGCTTCTGCCTGGAAGTGACACATTTCATTTTTCCTTGTATTTTATTGTCCAAAGCAAATCACACAGTAACGTTGAACTTTAATAGGACTGGGAAGTTTAATTTTCCCATGTAATTTGAGGGGAAATCGCTCCAAATATTTGTTAAATAATTCAAATAACTACCAGACTAAATAACACTCTACAGTGCATATATGGGTATATACAAATGTAATAAAAGTATATTTACATAAAGTTCAAATTAGCAATACCCCTGTAGAAAAAAGAAAGGAAGATAATGGAATGGGATGAGAATGCTGGATAACTCAGGTTGGGTTTACACCATGGGGAAACAAAAGATCAGGGAGAAGAAGGGAAATATTCTCCTGGTATCTTCTCTGTGAAATCATCTCAAACTGACTATGTCCCTTGACTAAATGTCTCTGCAACTCTCAATGTGGCTAATTCTACAAGATATTCTTTGGATTCCAGGCGCCCTGCTCTCTCCTATGCCTTTGGGCCTAGGTGTTAATACCTAAGTTGCTACTAGCCCCAAGTTTCTGCACCATCCATTGTGGTTTTCTTATATCCACATCTTTGTAAATAGTCCCCTTTTCCAAAAACTCTCCTGGAACGATCCTATACTGAGTGTATCACTGTGTTTCTTATTGGGGACCAGATGGATAAACAAGGGACTTCACTTATATCTATAATAATTTATTTTACATGCTGGCTTGTGGGCACATCGGCATTCATTATAATAGTCTCTATGCTTTTCGTAGGTACATAATATTTAAGGATTAAGGAATAAGCTGAAATAACTTGAAAACATAGTGTAAACATCACAATCCACTCTTCTAAAAAAGCCTTTAGAATGCCACTTTTAAAAACGTAGTGGATTGATGGTCACATGGTAATTAAAGTTCACTTTTGTTCCTGTTAACTTTGTGATTTTTCTAGATTTACAAGTTTTCTTTCTTTTTTTTTTTTCTTTGAGACGGAGTCTCGCTTTATCCCCAGGCTGGCGTGCAGTGGTGCGATCTCGGCTCACTGCAAGCTCCCCCTCCTGGGTTCATGCCATTCTCCTGCCTCAGCCTCCCAAGTAGCTGGAACTACAGGGGCCCCCCACCACGCCGGGCTAATTTTTTGTATTTTTAGTAGAGACGGGGTTTCACCATGTTAGCCAGGATGGTCTTGATCTCCTGACCTCGTGATCCACCCGCCTCGGCCTCCCAAAGTACTGGGATTACAGGCGTGAGCCACCGCGCCCGGCCACAAGTTTTCAACATTGAGCATATTGTTACTTTTTCTCATTTAAAATGTTATTTGATAATGTTACTGACTAAAACAACTTTGAATTCTATTAGAAAAGAGATACATAACTGGATCTCAGTTTCATAATAAAAATGTGCAATAAGGATTCTATTAAGTGACCTCTAAGTGGTTTCTAGTTCGTCTGTAAAATATATAGTACTCAGCACACATAAAACTCAGGGCTGATAGCTATCCCTTCTGTATGCCTATGTGACTCTTCTCCCGCTACTGGAGTTATATATACTTATCAAAAATCAGTTGTATAATTTGAATTCAAGTAATGTGATGCCCCAGTTTTGTTCTTCAAGCCTATAGTAACCAAAACAGCATGGTACTGATATAAAAATAGATACATATAAATCAATGGAACAGAATAAAGAACTCAGAAATAAAACCATATATTAGGAGGGAGCCAGCATGACTGATTAGGCACAGCGAGGAGGAACATCTCTCACCAAAGGCCTGAGACATCAGGAAGACTGGCACACTGAGCAGATCTTCAGACAGAAGGCATTGAGAGTGGATGGAGGGGGGATGCAGACAATGGACGAAGAGAGAGGAAGCCGGGAACCCTGTGTGGGGCTGCCAAACACTGGGACGTGCTCCTGGTCCCAAGTGCCTCCTGAGGAAGGGGTGAGTTGAACAGGTGAGGACTGGCCCACTCTTACCACAGACCTCCAGAATCCTAGCAGCAGGAGACCTCATGACTTCCATGGACACTTGGGCTGACAAGGAGAGCAAACTGGAAAGGTGGCAAGGGCAGGACGCTAGCTTGTACAGAGCCCAGAGGGTTTGGCATGGGAATAGCTGCAGTGGAGCACAAGGATACCCATCTCCAAAGGCTTGCCAAGCTCCTCTAGGTGGCTTTAGGCTTTTGGTGACTGTCATACCTGGACGGAGCATGGTAATCTTGCCTGTGGGACAGGGCTAGCCCAGTCTGAGCACCCCCTCATCTGCTGATCTATCCTGGGGCCCCAGCCAAAGGCCACCCTCTTGCAGCACAGCCTCAGATGCCCTACCAAGGTGCTTCCCAGGGGCCCTCATTATAGCTCCTTCTCTGGCAGATCATGTCTCATCATCAGAGAGCTCCAGGAGCCCACCTGGAACCTCCCCCAACCGCAGTCGCTACCTGCTGCTTTGTTGGCAAGAACTTGCTCATGAGTCCACTCCCCACTGATTTGTCAGCACATGCACGTGGGTGGACCTTGCCTCCCTTCTCATGACAGTGCACATGCACAAACACCTCACCACCCCACTACTTCCTGGTGAGTAAGCACACCTGGCTGCCTTACCCACCCTCACTGGCATGCTGCTACCACTGAGGTGGTAGCGCTCTGTGCTGCCACCACTACTGCTGGCACAAGTGTGTGCACCGATGATGGAACCACACCCCAGCACCAGCTGGTGTCATGCCCCCACAGTGTTGCATCTGCTGCTGGTGCAAGATCGTGCACAGACACTGGCAACCCTGTCACCACCCTACCCCTGCTGCTGGCCTACACCTTCCTTCATGTTGGCACTCTGCTGTACTGTTGTGGCTGCTGGCATGTGCAAGTGAGCATGTTTACCACTGCCACTGCCCCTGTGAAGCACTTTGGCCAGCACATCCCATGAGTGTTGGGGCCAGTGGTCTGCAAACACCTTGGGCCCTCCAGTGCATCAGGTTCCTAACCTCAAGAGATCAGAGATCAAGTCCATGGGTCCAATACCAGTCCCCAGAGTTACAGCACACAGCCCAGGAGTGCTGAGGTGAGCTTTGGCACTCTGAAATCTTCCAGTATTGAAGCCAGTTGACGGAACCCACCTTATACCACAATCAAACCAGCAAAGGCATAAAAGAAGATAAAAACAACAACAAAAAATTCCACACAAAGGACAGCAGCTTCAAGGATTAAAGGAACATCAGTGCACACAGATGAGAAAGAATGAGCACAAGAACTGTGGCAACTCAAAAAGCCAGAAATGTCTCCTTACATCTAAACAACCACACTAGTTCCCCTGCAATGGTTCTTAACCAGGCAGACATGGCTGAAATGACAGACTTTGAATTCAGAATGTGGAAAGGAATGAAGATCATTGAGATTCAGGAGAGAGTCAAAACCCAATTGAAAAAACGTAAGGAATATAATAAAATGATACAGGAGCTGAAAGAGGAAATGGCCATTAAAAAAAAAACTAATCTGATGGAGCTGAAAAACACATTACAATAATTTAATAATATAACTGCAATTATTAACAGCAAATCAACCAAGTGGAGGAAAGAATCTCAGAGCTTGAAGACTGGCTTTAAAACTTAACTCAGCCTGACAAAAATTTTAAAAAAGAATGAAAAAGAATAAACAAAACCTCTGAAAAATATGGGATTATGTAAGGATACCAAATCTATGATTCATTGGCATCCTTGAACGAGAAGAAGAGAAAGCAAGCAATGTGGAAAATATATTTGAGGGTATTGTCCATGAAAATTTCCCCAACCTCACTAGAGGCTGACATGCAAATTCAGGAAATCCAGAGAACCACTACAAGATACTATACAAGATGGCCATTCTCAAGACACATAGTCATCAGATTGCCCAAGGCTGACACAAGAGAAAAAACAGACGTAATAGACATCTACAAACACTCCACCCCAAAACAACAGAATATACATTCTCATGTGCACATGCCACATACTCTAAAATTGACCACACAATTGGCCATAAAACAACCCTGAGCAAGTTCCAAAAAACCAAAATCATACCAACCACACTTTCAGAACACAATGTAATAAAAATAGACATCAATATTAAGATCTCTCACAATCATATAACTACATGGACATTAAACAACCTGTTCCTTAATGACTTCTAGATAAACAATGAAATTAAGGCAGAAATCAAGAAATTATTTGAAGCAAATGAAAACAAAAATATAACAAACCATAATCTCTGGGACACAACTAAAGCAATGTTAAGAAGGAAGTTTACAGTGTTAAATGCCTACATCGAAAAATTAGGAAGGTCTCAAATTAACATCCTAATATCACACCTTGAAGAACTAGAAAAATAGAAGTAAACCAACCCCAAAGCTAGCAGAAGAAATCAGAGCTGAACCGAGTAAAATTGATACCCAAAAAACCATACAAAGGATCAACAAATCCAGAGGTTGATTCTTTGAAAGAGTAAATAAGATTTGTAGACTGGTAGCTAGATTAATAAAGAAAAAAAACAAACAGAGAGGATCCAAATAAACACAATTAGAAATGACAAAGGAGATGTTATTGACAACCCTACAGGAAAAAGAAAAACCCAGAGACTGTTATGAATATCTCTATGCACACAAACTGGAATACCGTCAAGAAATGGATAAATTCCTGGAACCATATAACCTCACAAGATTGAATCAGGAAGAAATAGAAACCCCCAACAAACCAATAATGAGTTCTGGAATTGAATCAGTAATAAATACCTAACAACCAGAAAAAGTCCAGGTCCAGACAAATGCACAGCTGAATTCTACCAGATGTATAAAGATGAACTGGTACAATTCCTACTGAAAGTATTCAAATAAATTGAGGAGAAGAGACTCCTCCCTAACTCATTCTATGAGGCCAGCATTATCCTAATAGCTAGCCCTGGCAGAGACACAACAAAAAAGAAAATTTCAGGCCAATATCCTTGATGAACATAGATGCAAAAATCTTCAACAAAATACTAGCAAACTGAATCCAGCATCACATCACAGAGGCAATCCACCAAAATCGAATAGGTTTTATCCCTTGGGTGCAGGGTTGGTTCAACATATGCAAATCAATAAATGTGATTCATCACATAAACAATCAAAAACAAAAAACACATGATCATCTCAGTAGATGCAGAAAAGAATTTTGATAAAATTTAACATCCTTTCATGTTAAAAACCCTCAGCACAATAGGTATTGAAGGAACATACCTCCAAATAATAGAGCCATCTATGACTAACCCACAACCAACATCATACTGAATGGGCAAAAGCTGAAAGCACTCCTCTTGAGAACTGAAACAATACACGAATCCCCACTTTTACTACTCCTATTCAACATAGTACTGGAAGTCCCAGCCACAGCCATTAGGCAAGAGAAAAAAATAAAAGGCATCCAAATAGGAATAGAGGAAGTCAAACTATCTCTGTTGGCAGATGATATGATTTTATACCCAGAAAACCTCATATTCTCTTTCCAAAACCTCCTTGATCTGATGAACAATCTCAGGAAAGTTTCAGGATACAAAATCACTGTACAAGAATCAGTAGCATTTCCATACACCAACAATGTCCAAACTGAGTGTCAAATCAAGAACACTTTCCTAACCACAATAGCCAAATAAAAAATACCTAGGAATAGAGCGAACCAGGGAGGTGAATGATCTCTACAAGGAGAACTAAAGAACACTGCCGAAAGAACTCATAGATGACAAAAATAAATGCAAAAACATTCTGTGTCCATGGATAGGAAGAATCAGTATTGTTAAAACAACCATACTGCCCTAAGTGATTTACACATTCAATTCTATTCCTATCAAACTACCAATGACATTCTTCACAGAATTAGAAAAACCTATTTTAAAATTCATAGGAAACAAAAAATGAGCCTGAATAGCGAAAGCAATTCTAAGCAAAAGACCAAAGCTAAAGGCATCACATTACTGGACTTCAAACTATACTACAAGGCTACAGTTACCAACACAGCATGATAATGGCATAAAAACAGACACATAGATCAATGTAACAGAATAGAAAACCCAGAAATATAGCCTCACACCTACAGCCACCTGGTCTTTTTGACAAAGTCAACAAAAACAGGCAATGGGGAAAGGACACCCTATTCAATTAATGGTGCTGGAATTAACTGGTTAGCCATCTGCAGAAGATTGAAACTGGATCCTTTCTTTACACCATATACAAAAATCAACTTGAGATGAATTAATGGCAAAATGTGAAACCAAAACCTATGAAAAACCTTGAAGAAGACCTAGGAAATGCCATTCTAGACATAGGCCCTGGGAGAGATTTCAGGATAAAGATGCCAAAAGCAATTGCAACACAAATATTGACACATGGGACTAATTAAACTAAAGAGCTTCTGCACAGCACATAAACAGTCAACAGTGTAAACAGACAACGCACAGAATGGGAGAAAATATTTGCAAACTATTCATCTGACAAAGATCTAATATCCAGAATTTATAAGAAACTTAAACAAATGACAAGCCAAAAATGAACAGCTCCATTAAAAAGTCGGAAAAGCACATGAACACACACTTTTCAAAAGAAGACAAACACGTGCCCAACAAGCATTTGAAAAAATGCCGAACATTACTAATCATTAGAAAAAGGCAAATCAAAATTACAATGTGATACAATCACACCAGCCAGAATGACTATTATTAAAAAGTCAAGAAAATAACAGATACTGGCAAGGTTGCGGAGAAAACAGAATGCTTATACATTGTTAGTGGGAATGTAAATTAGTTCAGTCACTGTGGAAAGCAGTTTCGAGATTTCTCAAAGAACTTAAAACAGAACTACCATTCGACACAGTAATCCCTTTTTGGGGTATATATCCAAAGTAAAAGTGAATAATTTTACCATAAATACACATAAACATACATGTTAATTGCAGAACTATTCACAGTAGTAAAGACATGGAATTATCCTAAATGCCCATCGGCGGCAGGCTGGATAGAAAATGTGGCATATATATACCACGGAATACTATGCAGTCATAAAAAAGAATGAGATTATATCTTTTGCAGCAACATGGGTAGATCTGGAGGCTATTATCCTGATCAAACTAATGCAGGAACAGAAAACTAAATACCACATGTTTTCACTTATAAGTGGGAGCTAAACTCTGAGTACACATGGACACAGGAGAAAAGACAATAGACACTGGGGCCTACTTGAGGGTGGAGGCTTAGAGGAGGGTGAGGAGTGAAAAACTACCTATTGGGTACTAGGCTTAGTACCTAGGTGACAAAATAATCTGTACACCAAATCCTCATGACATGCAATTTACCTATATAAAAAACTTGCACATGTACCCCTGAAACTAAAATGCAAGTTAAGAAAAATGAAGCCACATATTTACAGCCAACTGGTCTTTGACAAAATTGACAAGAATATAAAAGGACTCCCTCTACAATAAATGTTGCTGAGAAAATAAGATCGCCATATGCAAAAGAATGAAACCAGACCCCCCTCTCTCTCCATATATAAAAATTAACTCAAGATGGATTAAATATTTCAATGTAAGACCTGAGACTATACAAATACTAAAAGAAAACCTAGTAAAAACTCTTCTAGACATTAGTCTAGGCAAATAATTCCTGATGAAGACCTCAAAAGCACAGGCAACAAAACTAAAAATAGACAAGTGGGTCTCAATTAAACTAAACAGCTTCTCACAGCAAAAGAAATTATCAACAGAGTGAACAGGCAACCTACAGAAAGACGGAGCATATTTTCAAACTAAGCATCTGACAGAGGACAAATACCCAGGATTTACAAAAAACTCATACAATTCAACAAAACAAAAAAATAAATAATCCCATTAAAAATTGGGCACAGGACCTAAGTAGAGATATTTCAAAAGAAGACATACAAATGGCCAACAGGTATATGAAAAAATCACTTCATATAATCGCTTCACATCACTAATCATCAGAGAAACACAAATTAAAACCATAATGGGATATCATCTTACACCCATCAGAATTTCTATTATTATTATTATTATTTTAATTTTGACTTTATAGATTCAGGGATTACATGTGCAGGTTTGTTATACCGATAGATCGTTTGATGCTGAACTTGGAGTAGAATTGACTCTGTCACCCAGGCATTGATCATAGTACCCAGCAGGTAGTTTTTCTGCCTTTCCCCCTGACCCTCTTCCCCCTCTAGTAGACCTTCATTGGATAGATAGTTCATTGGATAGATAGACCTCTAGTAGTCCTTCATTGGATAGATAGTTTGTTAACATTTTCTCCTATTCTCTAGGTTGTGGGTTTGCTTTGTTGATAGTTTCTTTTGCTGTGCAGAAGCTATTTGGTTTAATTAGGTCTCAGTTGTTAATTTTTGTTTTGGTTTCAATTGCTTTTGAGGCCTTATCATAAATTCTTGAGGCCTTATCATAAATATCATAAAATCAGCTGAGGCTGATGTCCAGAATGGTATTTCTTTTTGTTTGTTTGTTTTTTGGGACAGAGTCTCACTCTGTCACCCAGACTGGAGTACAGTGGTGCAATCTTGACTCACCACAACCTCTGCCTCCTGGGTTCAAGGGATTCTTGTGCCTCAGCCTCCTGAGTAGCTGGGATTACAGGAATGTGCCACCATGACTGGCTAATTTTTGTATTTTTAGTAGAGTCAAGGTTTTGCCATGTTGGCCAGGCTGGTCTTGAACTCCTGGCCTCAAGTGATCCTCCTGGCTCGGCCTCCCAAAGTTCTGGGATTACAGGTGTGAGCCACTGCACCCAGCCCAGTATGGTATTTCTTAGATGTATTAGTCCATTCTTACATTGCCATAAAGGAATACCTGAGACTGGGTAATTTATACAGAAAAAAGGTTTAATTGGCTCACAGTTCTGCAGGCTGTACAGAAAGCATGATGCTGACATTCACTGAGCTTCTGGGGAGACCTCAGTAAGCTTGTAATCATGGCATAAGGTGACCACGTAGCAGGCATGCCTTACGTAGCAGGACCAGGAGCAAGAAAGAGAGTGAGTGGGGAGGTGCTACACACTTTTAAACAACCAGATCTCACAAGAAATCACTCACTATCATGAGGACAGTGCCAAGGGGATGGTGCTGAACCATTCACGAGAAACATTTCCATGATCCAATCACCTCCCACCAAGCCCCGCCTCCAACATTGGAGATGACAATTCGACATGAGATTTGGGCAGGAACACATATCCGAACCATATCACTAGGTTTTCTTCTAGGATTTTTACAGTTTGTGGTCTTACATTTAAATCTTTTACTTATCTTGAGTTAAATTTAGTATATGATGAAAAGTAGGAGGTTGGGTTTCATTCTTCTTCATATGGCTAGAGAATGGGTATTAAAAAGTGAAAATAATAACTGATGCTGGTGAGGGTGCAGAGAAGGAACTCTGATGCACTGTTTGTGATAATGTAAAGTAATATAACCTCTGTGGAAAACAATATGAAGACTTCTCAAAGAACTAAAGGTAGAACTACCATTCACTCCAGCAATCCCACTACTAGGCATCTGCCCAAAACAAAATAAATCATTACATAAAAAAGATATCTGTACCTGTATGTTTATCACAGTACTATTTACTATTGCAAAGATGTGGAATCAATCTAAGTGTCCATCAACTGATGACAAGATAAAGAAAATATGAAATATATATGTGTATATATATATATAATTGAACACTATTCAGCCATAAAAAGAATAAAATCATGCCATGCGCAACAACATAGATGAAACAGAGGCCATTATATCAAGTGAAACAAGTCAGACATGGAAAAATAAATACTGCATATTCTCACTTATAAGTGGAAGGTAAATACTGTGTACCCAAGGATGTAGAGTGTGACATGATAGACAACGGAGACTTGGAAGAGTGTGGGAGTGGGGGGGGGGGGTAGATGATGATAAATTACTTGATGTGTACAATGTATATTATTCTGATGATAGACACCCTAACAGTCCTGACTTCACCACTACACAATCTATGCATGTAGCAAAATTACACTTGTAACCCATAAATTTATACAAAAAAGAGAATAATTTATATCTTTATACAAACCTTTTAACATGCTAGTTTAAGTTTGACATTATAGTTATTTATTTAATTAAATATTATGGAAACCAGTGAGATATAGCTGTAAAAACAGAGGTTCTTTTTCTTGTAGAAAAGCTCAGTTAAAAGCTGTAGAAAGACACAAAGTGAACATCTTTTTAAAATTCTGTATTAGTTATATGTGGGGAGGAAAATAAAATGTTGGAAAAAGCAATTACAAAAAAAACAAGGTTTTTCTCAGATTGTTCTGCAAGTGTGTTTAAAATTTATTGTTCCCATTCAAGTAAAATGTAACCAGAATTTATAGTGTATTTGCTATGAGTGAGCATTTCATAAGAAAGACTAACAGAGATCCAATCATTGGATGCATCTCCAAGAGAAGATCGTGGTTTCACATCATAAGACTGGCAAAGAATTGTCCTCTTTGATGTTTTATGTTAAGAATATGGGGAAAATACAACATTCTAATAAAAAACTTAAAGAAGACCTAAATAAATGGAGATATGCATATGCATGGATAGGAAGACCCAATATTGTCAAGATGTTAGTTATTCCTAACTTGATATACAGATTCAATACCATCCCAATCAATATCCTGGGAAGTTATTTTGTGGATACTGACAAACTTATTCTAAAATGTATATGGAAAGGCAAAAGACAAGAATAGATAACACAGTATTGAAGAACAAAGTTGGAGAACTGACACTACAAAACTTTACTTACTACAAAGCCACAGTAATTGAGTGTGCAATTGATGTTAGAACAGAAAATTGATAAATGAAACAGAATAGAGAGCACAGAAATAGACCCGCATAAATACACTCAACTGACATTTGACAAAGAAGCAAAGGCATACAATGGAGAAAAGATAGTCTTTTCAACAAATGTTGTAGGAATAACTGGACATCCACATGCAAAAAAATGAATCTAGGTCCAAAACTTACACCCTTCACAAAAATTAACTAGAAATGGATCACAGACCTGAATGTAAAATGCAAAACTATTAGACTCTTAGAAAATAACATAGGAGAAAATGTAGCTAAACTTGGGTTTGGAGAGGACTTTTTTGACATGACACCTATGGCATGATCCATGACAGAAAGAATTGATAAGCTGTACTTCATTAAAATTAAAAGTTTCTGCTTTGTGAGAGACACTGTCAAGAGAATGAAAATAAAAGCCACAGAATAGGAGAAAATATCTGCAAAACAATTATCTGCTAAGTGACTGTTATCCAAAATATAACAAGGCCTCTTAAAACTCAAAAATAAGAAAACAAACAACCCAGTTAAAAAAAAATTGGCCAATGAATTTAGCAGATACCTCACCAAAGAAGATCTACAGATGGCAAACAAGCACATGAAAAGATGCTTCACATCTGATATTATCAAGGAAATCCAAATTAAAACAACAATGAGATACTACCACACACCTATTAGAATGGCCAGAACGCAGTACACTAACCACAATAAATCCTGGTGAAGATGTGGAGCAAGAGGAACTCTCATTCATTGCTGGGAGGAATGCAGAATGGCACAATTACTTTGGAAGACAGTTTGGCAGTTTCTTGCAAAACTAGACATACTCTTACCATATGATCAAGCAATCCCACTCCTTGGTATTTACCCAAAGGAACTGAAAAAACCTGCACCTGGATGTTTATAGCAGCCAAATTCATAATTGCTAAAACTTGGAAGCAACCAAGATGTCCTTCAGTATGTGAATGGATAAATGAACTCTGGTATATCCAGTTAATGGAATATTATTCAGCACTAAAATAAAATGAGCTATGAAGCCATGAAAACACATGGACAAAATGAAAACACATATTAATAAGAGAAAAATAGCCAATCTGAAAGGCTACATACTGTTAGATTCCCACTATATGACATTCTGGGAAAAGCAAAACTAGGGAGACAGTAAAAAGATTAGTGTTTTCAAGGGGGTAGTTGGGAAGTAAGGATGAAAAGGTAGGGCACACAGGATTGTTAGGGCAATGAAACTATTCTGTATGGTACAATAATGGTGGATACGTGTCATTATATTTTGTTCAAACCCATAAAATGCCTGACACCAAGAGTGAACCCTAATGTAAACTATAGACTTTGGGTGACAATGATGTGTCGGTGTAGCTTCATCGATTGTAACAAATGTGCCACTCTGGTATGGTGTTAATAATGGGGGTAGGTATGCATGTCTAAGGGAAGAGTGTGTGTAGGAAATCTCTGTACCTTCCACTCAATTTTGCTGTGAACCTGAAACTACTCTAAAAATAAAGTCTGTTCAAACATTTATTATACTTTCTGATTCTTGTTTTAACTGACTTCTTATGCTAACTATATTAAATAAGAAGTCTTCTTCTCTATTTGCATGGAAAAAAGGCTGAGAGGAAATATATCAGTATTTTAAACAATCTAATCCCTAGGTGGTTGTGATATTGTGAAATATAGGCTGAGTATCGCTTATCCAAAACGCTTGGGACCAGAAATGTTTGGATTTCACATTTTTTAGGTTTTTGGAGCATTCACTTTATACCAGTATTTAGTTCACATCAGTTGAGCATCCCAAATCTGAAAATCCAAAACGCTCCAATGAACATTTTCATTGAGCATCAAGTCAGTGTTCAAAAAGCTTCAGATTTTGGAGCATTTTAGATTTAGGATGCTCAACCTGCATGTATTTGGCTTTTATCTCAGCTTCCTAGTAAAAAGTTCCTACAATCCTTGAAGACTTTGGAGTAATAAGAGTGTCTTTTATATGCTATTGAGATGACTGGTGGCTGGGGGGCCCCTAAACAGCTTCAAGATGGGGGCACGTCACCAGAAAGACCAAGGCATGATTGCAGGGTTGGAACTTTCAGCTGTACACCCTTTCCTCATCTCTGGGGAGGGGAGGGGGCTGAAGCTTGAGTTGATCACCAATGGCCAACGATGGAGTCAATCATGCCTAAGTAATGAATCCTCCATAAAAACCCAAAAGGACAGGGTTTGAAGGAGCTTTCCATCTTTACTGAACACGTGGAAGTTCCTGGAGGGTGGTGTACCCAGAGGGAGCATGGAAGCTCCACGCCCCTTCCCACATGCCTTGCCTTAGGCATCTCTCTTCCATCTGACTGTTCATCTGTATCCTTTATAAAATCCTTAATAATAAACAGGTAAATGTAAATAAAGAAATTTCCCTGAGTTCTACGAGCCAGTCTAGCAAATATTCCAACCGGAGGAGGCGGTTGTGGTAACCCCAGTTTACAGAAGCACAGACCATAACCTGGGGCTTGCGATTGGCATTTGAAGTGGGAAGCAGTCTTAAAGGATTAAACTTTCAACCTGTGGAGTGTGATGCTATGCTATTTCCAGGTAGATAGTGTCAGATAGTACCAAATGTTGAATTACAGGACACACAGCTGCTGTCCACTGCAGAACTGGTTGCTGATAGGGAGAAATCTCTACATATTTTGGTGACCAGAAGTGAAGCGTTGTGCTCAGTGAATATATGAGAGAAGGAAAAAAAAACACGTTGGCTTTGGTTTTTCCTATATCTCTTACCCACGGTAGATTGCAGCTGAATTTTTATTTTCTTTATATTTTTCAATTTTTCATATGTTTACAATAAATGTTTATATTTTAAAAGGTTATCTAAAAGTCATTGCATGTAACATAGAAGAGTAAAAGTAGTTTAGGCGACAGTGTAATTCCTCAGTATTCACCTCAAAAACCTATTATTCTGACAGTTGTAATATTAACCTATATTTGAAATTAGTATCTTGTCCTGGTGTTACTACTTTGATAACCCTGCAAGTTTTCGGTTTGTTGTTTTGTTCCTTTGCCCTGAGGAAATAGCTGCCTGGACTTCCTTTCTGTTGTTCGTATGATGTATTATGGATTCTAGAGAATTTTATATCTTCTTGTAAATATGGCAAAAATTGCCTGCTTGTTGTAAATATCAATTTATTGGGAGATATTCAAAATGTTGGGTTTAGGCACTGCCTGTAAATCCACTCCTTCCTCTTTTGCCTGAAGATATACTTGGGAATAGAGTGTTTCATCACTTAAGAAATTTTCCATAAAATATTAGAAATAAATAAGGGAAGAAAGAAGTACACTCTACTGAAATGTAATGAGTATAATTATGTAAGTGTACTACAGAAACTGAACTTGGGAGAGAAAAGAGCAGAGATTTCTTTAAGATGCTCCAAGGGAAATAGAAAAATGTCACATTTTAGTGACAGACAGAAAATTAGAAATAAAATGTTCAGAAACTTCATCAATCAATGGGTGCAACTTTTCAGAATCTATTTGTTTCTAATAAAATACCAGTCGGTGCCAGAATGAAGTCGGGCCTTTCCCCAGTTACCTTATCCTTGTTTCGCTTGTCTTAGTTGGACCCCATTGGCTACCAATTTGCGATACACACTTCTAGCACAATGACTTATGTAATGAGAAGAGTCATGTGTTATTCTGATGTTGAAAGTAAACTTCGGTGCCCCCATCTCAGTTCATTTTTACTCTTGAGTACTTACTGTGTCAAGTTGTGCGCTTAATTTTGGAATGTACAATCTAAAAGAGAAGACTCACATATACACAAACAATGCTAAACTCAAGCAAGCTGTGATAGACAACAGAAGGGCAAAGGAATGCCAAGACATGAGGGACAGCAGTTTGGAGAATGGAGAGGAAGACAGTGGCATCTGAGGAGAGCTTTGAAGGGTGATTAGCACTCAAGGTCTGGTGAGATGTCCATTCTGCTCAGCACTGTGGCTTTCTGAGGTGGCAAAGTGATGATCCCAGGAAGTGAGGTGAAGGCTTGTTTATCTCACCAGACTGAAAGGTTTAATTTTTGAATTAAGGTTGGAGCTCAAGAGAGCTGTGCTTTAAGAGGAATGTTCTGCCCTTGAGAGTGGAGTGCACTGAGGAAAGGACAATTCTGGAGAAATCACCCTTTTCTGTCAACCCTCCAACCTTATCACTCTTGGCCCCAAATGCCTCCATTTAGCGTACCCTCCAAATGAGTTTAAAAATCACACCATTTAACTCTGCTCTATCTAGCATTGATTTTTTATTAGGTGCTCACATCAGGACACTCATCAGATTCTCATTTACCTGGATCCTGTGGGTTTAAGCGGAAAAATGCAATCACGTTGTCTTAAAAATGTATCAAAAAGATCAAAGTTTCTGGTTCTATCCTTCATCTTTCTTCTCTTAAAATACATAAAGAATAAAGAATTATTGAAAGTACAGTATATATGGGTTTTCCGAGTATGGAGTTCTCTACTTTTAAAAAGAATCCTAATAGTTTTTTTTTTTTTTGAGGGGGGGGTGCATATGTAGTTAACTATTATAATCAGTTTTAATTGGGTTGAACAAAAGGGTGGAAAACCCAAAGAGGCAGATAATTAAAAATCTTTGTTACTCAACTTTGGGAATCATTCTTAAAATATCTTTCTCATATAAAAAGAACAGCCTGAGGATGTGAAAAGCAAGGTTTATATTTGTCTTCTTCCGTTTAGGAGGAATAAAGTACTGCCCTCTACAGCATCCATCTATATTTTTAAAATATTGAAGAGAGTGTGACATTCACTTAGAACCATGTAGTTTATACTACTTGGTTTACTGTCTCAGCATCTCATTCTGTCTTGGGAACATCTCTATCTTTTTGAAAGGAAATGTCTTTATCCTCTCAATTAAACCATGTTGTTTCAGTAGAGCAGGCAAGTGTCCTTGGCCACAGGGGTGGGATACTCAACTTTGAAAAAATTATAAAGTTAAAACAATTATGTATTTTATTTATAATTCAGAATCATTGGCGAATCAAATGATCCAATAACAAATATTTACAGTGCACACTGTGCTTCAAGCAATATGTAGACACTGTGGATACAGTGGGAGACATGACATAGTCTTTGCACACATAGAGTTTATTGTCAAATGAAGGATACAGACAAGTAAACTATCGAACACAGCTTGTAAATTAATGCTATATTGATAGGGGGAACACAAAGGGAGGTAGAAGCACAGAAAAGAATGCTTAACCTAGCCTGGGCTTGGAAAGGTGTGGGATGGAGATGGGATAGATTATTCAACACTTTTCTATATCAATTTACCTATGATTACTCTCATTTAATCTGTCAAAGTGGTTGCTTGTATTGGATTTATTTGCCCTGAGAGCTATCCCTCATTTATCCTCTGCTGTGCCTCATAATATACACAGGCTGACCCCTGAAGATTGCAATTCCCAGACTAGCTAACATTTTGTGGCCATCTTGGTTCAACCAACAGGCAGAAAAACAGGAGATTAGAACCCAGGAGGATGGAGCAGACAGTTAACCTCCATCTTCTGCGTCAGGTGGGGCTTTTCCTTCAATGGCTACATATTATTCATGACTCTA
The DNA here is from genome assembly GCF_006542625.1 of Nomascus leucogenys. Taxonomy (NCBI): domain Eukaryota; kingdom Metazoa; phylum Chordata; class Mammalia; order Primates; family Hylobatidae; genus Nomascus; species Nomascus leucogenys. The sequence goes on from NC_044406.1 coordinate 126,410,615, forward strand.
GGCCCATCAAATTAGCCCTCCATGACACGAGATCCTATGGAACCCAACACCTACGCTCCAATAACACTGTCTCCTCTCGTTGTCTTTCCAGCCTAGAGGTGAGAGTGACTTCCTCATGTTGAAAACTGTTGGGTTCTCCAGTTCTCCTGTTTGGCTTCTCCATCACTTGTGTAATCAGTTCCCTGAATTAAATTCTCTCTTATGAGGGGAGAGATCATCATGGCGGATGGGAAGCAGGACTAGATTGCAGCTCCAGACAGAGCAGTGTGTGGAGGCTCACATTGTGAATTTTAGCTCCAGATCCACTGCAAGAACAAACCAGCAATCCCAAGAGGATCCACAGACCCTATGAAGGAAGTGGACTGCCCCTGCAGGACCTGGGAGATACCTCAAATACTGTGAGTGCCCCAACTGCGGAAGTGGAAAAGGGAGACCCTCCTCTTCCAAACACACATCCCCACTGGAGAAGCTGAATGTCTGCTTGCGGGAGAAGTTTCCGACTTTACCTGGAGCTGAGTCAATTTGGAGAGCTGGGCAAAATACAAGGGTAAAGGAAGTAGCAGAAAGTCCCTGGGAGCTCTCTGGGTCCCTGAGCAGGCCATTCCTGCCTGGCACCACAGGGATCCACCCAGAGGGCAGCCAGAGAGGCAGGGGGTAAAACTCCAAAGGGAGAAGGAAATCTCTAGCTGGACTTTGTAACAATTTGAACCGGGTGAGAAGCCTCCTGGCCAGAACTTGGGGGAAGTTGCAAATCTGGTGTGCAGACTCCACAGGCGGGGACAGAACCAAACCTTTTCTTTTGCAGCTGGGAGACGGGTAGCCTGGGGCAGATTTTCAAGCCCATCTTGCCCTCCGCCTGGAAATGGACCCAGGGCTGTTGGGCGGGGCATGGTGGGAATGAGACCAGCTCTTTGGTTTGTGTGGGAGCTGGGTGAGGCCTGTGACTGCTGGCTTTCCCCCACAACCTGCATAACTTGTCAGTGACAGCCATAATCCTCCTAGGTACACAACTCCAGTGACCTGGGAATCTCACTCCCATCCCCCCACAGCAGCTGCAGCAAGACCTGCCCAAGGATGCCCACTCTCACCACTCCTCTTCAACATAGTACTGGAAGTCCTAGCCAGAGCAGTCAGACAAGAGGAAGAAATAAAGGGCATGCATATCGGTAAGAGGAAGTCAAACTGTCACTGTTTGCTGACAATATGATCATTTACCTTGAAAACCCTAAGGACTCCTCCAGAAAGCTCCTAGAACTGATAAAAGAATTCAACAAAGCTTCCAGATACAAGATTAATGTACACAAATCAATAGCTCTTCTATATACCAACAGCGACCAAGTGGAGAATCAAATCAAGACCTCAACCCTTTTTACAATAGCTGCAAATAAAATAAAATAAAATACTTAGGAATACACCTAACCAAGGAATCCAAAGACCTCTACAAGGGAAACTACAAAACACTGCTGAAAGAAATCATAGATGACATGAACAAGTGAAAACACACCCCATGCTCATGGATGGGTAGAATCAAAATTGTGAAAATGGCCATACTGCCAAAAGCAATCTACACATTCAACGCAATTCCCATGAAAATACCACCATCATTCTTCACAGAATTAGAAAAAAAATTCTAAAATGTATATGGAACTTCTATAATAAAAAGTTTTTATTATAAATATTATGCCATTAAAATGGAAATTCTAAGTGAAATAGGGCACATTTTAGGAAAACAAGAGACCAAATTGGCTCATAAAGAAATAGAATAAGCTAGCTCTCTTTGAGGCAAAGCCAGATGAAGACCCTCCATGAAAACAGCACTCGAGTCAAACTCATTCACATGGCAGAAAATATCGTGAATAGATTAATAGCATATTCAACACAGCAGTGACTAAATGAACAAACAAGCTGTGTCTGAGGAATAAAAACATGATTTAACATTAGAAAATACTTCCAATTTTAATTTCCTATAATAACAAATTGGAAGAGTATATTAGTTTACTAGGACTGCCATAGCAAAGTACCACAGACCAGGTGGCTTAAACAACAGAAATGTATTTCCTCATAGTTCTAGAAGCTAGATATCATCAGGATTTGTTTCTTCTGAAGCCTCTCTTCTTGGCTTGTAGATGGCCGTCTTTTCTCTCTATTTTCACATGGGTTTTTCTCTATTTTTGTCCATGTTCCAATCTTCTCTTTCATCAGTCATATTGGATTAGGGCCCATTCTTATGACCTCATTACACCTTAATTACCTCTTTAAAGGCCCTTTCTCCAAATAGAGTCACATTCTGAGGTACTGAGGGTTAAGACTTCAACATATGAATTTGAGGGAACATAATTGTGTCCACAATAAAAAGAAAAAAAAAAATTTGACCACGTCAGTGAATACAGAAAAAAAAGTTGAAATTCAACACTAATTCATGGCAAATCTTTTAGTAAACTAAGATTAGAAGGGGACTTTCATTTCTTAAAATCTCCCACAGATATCTTTAAATGTGAAATGGTAGAAGCATTTCCATTAAAGTCAAGGAAAACACATAGATATGCTATCACTTCTATTGTTCAAAACTATACTAAAACACAAAGCCAGAACCGTGGATATAAAAATAAATAAGGGGTATTAATATTGAAAAGAAAAAGATACTTTTTGGTGACTGTCTTAGTCTATTCAGGCTTCTATAACAAAATATCATGAATACGGTAGCTTAGAAACAATGGAAATTGATTTCTTCATGTTCTGGAGGCTGGAAAGTCCAAGATTAAATGGCAGATTTGGTGTCTGGTGAGGGCCTGCTTTCTGATTCATAGATGGCACCTTCTCACTATGTTCTCACATGGTAGAAGGGACTAGTTAGGTTTGTGGGGCCTATTTTACAAGGGCACTAATCCCAATCATGAGGATTTCACCCTTATGACCTAGTTACCTCCCAAAGACCCCACCTCCAAATACCATCACCTTGAGTGTTAGAAATTCAACATATTAATTTTAGAGGGACACAAACATTCAGATAATAGCAGTGACAATGTAATTACCGATGTGGAAAGTTCTAAAGAATCAGCACATGGAATATTTAAACGAATAAGAAACCTCAGAAAGATAACTATAGCAAAATCAAGAGCCTTGCCACACAAAAGCAGTAACTAATTAGAACATGTATGAGAAACTATCTCACTCGTAACAGAAACAAAATCCAAAAATTACCTTAAAAGAATCGTCACAAAAATGTATAAGATCTCTGTGGAGGCCCCTATAAAAGTTTACTGGTAAGCCAGGTAAAATAAGCCCAAAATAAACAGAGCAGTATATGATATTCATTGATGGGGCACACATCCTTGTAAAGATCTTGATTTTTATTTACAACTTTAGTGACTTACCTGTAGTTGCCAAGAGGACAATCAAACTTTGCCATCTTCCGCTCCCGAAGTCAAGCCTGCAAAGCCATAGAAGAATACATTAAAAACAAATATTGACAACAAATTCTAAACAACCAATCATGAGAAAACTCTAGGGGAGATTGAGGATTGCATTGAACTGGTACCTGTGCTTGGAATGAGGGAGTGGTGGACCCAGTTGAAGTTGGGAGAAGGTCTGTAGTCTGCAATGGAGGGCAAATGACAGGATAGATAGGAACAAAGTTTTCAAAGTTCTGCTTCTGCTTTAGTGTATAAACCTGAGGCAGCCCCTCAGACCACAGATGCCAGCAGCCCTGCAATAGTATCAGGGGAGCAGAAAAGATGGGATTCTTTGAGGTGATATGACTCTGAAGTCTGTTAACAACCACCTGAACGCACTTTAGTGAATGGGGGCTAGTCTTTAAAATGTATGTATTATTTCAACACAATATAAACAACAGACTACAAATGCAATAGTGTGTATCATAATCAATCATATAGTAAGGGTAGGTGCTATTTCATGACATGTATATCATTTACACATACAGCTGGTAGAGAGGTATAATATTTTTCTCACTAGGAATGAAGGTTATAAAAATGGAAATCACTGCACTGAACAATGCAATGTTACATAAGCTCAAAAAAAGCAGGACCTCCCCAAATCACCCTGCTCAGATTCTTCTGTGTAGAAAATAAATCTTCTAGAACAAAAAGTTTTCAAACTTGAAGTCTGGCTGGTGAAGAAACCCTATGGGAAGGTGGGCTTCTTCTCTGTCTTGGGTGCTGCTACTTCCCCATCTAGCATCTGGGACCTGGAACTACGAAACCATTCTCTGCAAGAGTTTCAGGTTGAGCAAATGCTCAGATACATCAGGGAGGAATAACTGTACTTAATCAAGAAGCCAGGATATAAGATTGAGGACCCTCAAAATTTAAGACTGAAGGGTCTATACATTTCAGAAAAGTGGGTAACCCACAGATTCCTACTCCGCTTCTCATGTCAGTTTGGGAGACTCGAGGCTAGGAAGCCCCTCTTATTTCCCATTTGGGGGTCTCGGGGAGATGGAGGCCTTGATCTGAGGGTGACAGACACAGATCAGCAGAGAGGGATTTGAAGCCCTTACAGTTGTGAACATGAGGACCTATGGGAGGACTTATGGGATCTCCTATTCATCCCAGAATAAGTGGGCCCCAACCACACACTACTTCTCTGATTAGTTCTGGGAGGCCCCAGGGCATGGTCACTGGAGTGGTCAGGAGAGGAAAGGGGCCAGGCCCTTGCTGAACATTAAGATGAGGGCGCTGAGGCAGGTCTGAATAGAGCTCACCCAAGAAGAAGGAGGCCCCACATAATCCAGCACCCCACCTGCCTTCAGCCCTGGGAAGCCCTAGAGCATGATGGCTGGATGTGGGGTCTCCTGATTTCCCACTAGGGTGTTAAAGAGAGATGAAGACCTTGCTCAGAGGGGGCTGGTTTCAAGTCAGGGGAGGGAAAGTGATCTAGGCCCTGCCAGGCATCACAGAGAAGACAGAAGGGAGTTCCCTCCCTAGAGAGAGGGGGACTCACAGAAAGCCACACATGTCATCTGACTCGGGAGGCCCCAGGCAGGACAATCATACAGAAGCCCCCCTCCCTCTTCTGAGGCTGTCAGGGAAATGGGGACTTTGGCCTGAAGGACACATCATCAGCTAAGCAAAACAAGGGGAGGCAGGCCCTGTTAGGATTAAACATAAATAACTTGGAGAGAGCTGAGGGCACACCCACAATCTCAAGCAGAGGAGGGCCTGCTGTCAGCTCTGGGAAACCCTAAGGCATAGAGGCCTGACATAGTGCTCTCTCACTTCCACCTAGATGGTCTCACAAATGGGAGGGGCTTCTTATGAAGCCAATAAACATAGGTCCACAGAGTGAGTCGACCTAGACAGTGCCAGGACTCAGGACAGGGACTCAGCTAGGACTGAGAAACTTTTCCACCCCACAAAGAAGGGGGCCCTCTAGCCACCCTCTCAATCCCCCTCCTCCAACCCTTCACTCCCAACCCAGCCCTGCCCCTGCAGTCATCCTTGAGAAGCTCCAAGTAGGGTTCCTTCACGTGGTGTATCATGACTTCCATCTTAGGAGTCTGAGAGAGGTGAGGCTTCATCAAAGGAGGCTGGACTCAAGTTCACAGGGGGAGGAGTCCCAGGACCTGTCAGTCTTCAAGGTGAGAACCTTGAGGGAGGAGGGAGAGACATCTCACCACAGAGAAGGGGTGGCTAGGCCCCTCTCTGCTCCTGTTATCAGCCCTGGGAAACCCCAGGTAGAATGCCTGGATGTGGTGTCCTGACTTCCATCTTGGGAGTCTGAGGGAGGTAAAGTTTCATCTGAGGGGGAGTCAGGTCAGCAGGGAGAGGACTCTCAGACCTTCCCAGGCATCAAAATGAACTTGAGGGAAGAGTGAGGGGATATCTCACCACAGAGTGTAGGAAGACTAGTCCCGTCCTGCCCTTGCTATCAGTACTGGGAAGCCCCAGACAGAATCCCCAGATGTGCTGTTTCCTGACTTCCATCTTGGGAATCTGTGGGGTGTGGCTTCAGGTCAGCAGAAGGAGGAGTCCTAGGCCTGATGGATCACCAAAGGGAGGAACTTGAGGGAGGAATGGGGCCCCTCCCACCACAGACAGAAGGAGGGTGGCCCTAGTCCCGCCTTCTTCTGCATTTACCCCTGGGGGGCTCCAGGCGGGGTCCCAGATGTGCTGTTTCCTGACTTCATCTCGGAAATCTGAGGGAGGTGAACTTCTCTCTGAAGGGTGCAGACTCAGGTTGGCAGAGAAAGGAGTCCCAGGCTCTGCCAGGCTTTAAGATGAGGATCTTGAGGGAAGGTAGGAGACCACTATGGGTGGTGGGAGGGGAAGGGCAAGCCCCACTTGCCCTTTTTGTCAGCTCTGGGAAGCCTCAGACCATGTCCTTGGATCTGCTGTTTCCCGACCTCCATCTTGGGAGTTTGAAGGGTGAAGCTTCTGGTCTAATCAGCAGAGGGATGCATCCTAGGCCTGACCAATCACCAAGCAGAGGCCCCTGAGAGAGGAATGGGGCCCCTTCCACCACAGATATATAGGGCCCTAGACTTGCCCTCCCCCAGCAGTTATCCCAGGGAGGCTCCAGGCAGGGACCCAGTTGTGCTGTTTCCCGACTTCCATCTCAGGAATCTGCGGGAGGTGAGCTTCTCTCTGAGGGGGACCGACTCAGGTCACTAGAAGTAGGAGTCCCAGGCCCTGTCAGGCTTCAAGGTTAGAGGACTCTGAGGGAGGAGTGAGGGGATCTCTCACTATTGACAGTGGGGGTCCCTCAGAAACCTTCCCCTAGTGTCAGTCCTGAGAAGCACCAGGCAAGGCAGTCAGGCGAGGCCTTTCCCCACGACTTTCTTTTCTGGTTTCCCAGAGAGATGGGGACGTTGGACAGGGGGAGGTATTCTCAGGTCAGCAGAAGAAAGGCAGTGAAGGCCCTGTCATGAGTAAACATGAATACTTTGAGGATGGGCTAATGGGATTTTCTACCACAGACAGAAGAAGCCCCACAAAAACTCCACCATGCCCCTGCTGTCAAACATGGGAGGACTAAGGCAGTGGTGGCCAGTTGTGGTGTTTGTTCTCTTGGAGCTTGTCTCCTGGAATTGAGGCCTTCATCTGAGGAAGCAATATGAATACCTTGTGGGGAGATAGAGGGTACTACCACGCTGCAAAGCAGATGGGCTCCAGCCTTTGCTGTTAGTCCTGGGAGACCCTGGGCAGGGGTAAGTTTCTTGTGTCCCTCCAATTTTGCCTGGAGAAAATCAAGGAGGTGAAGACCTTTGTCTGAGGGGACAATCAACATCAGCTTGGCAGAGGAAATCCCAGGCTCTACCAGGGGTCAATTTAGAGACTGAAGGCACCCTTTACCTCAGAACAAATGAGACCAAACTCTTCTCTGCCATCACCATCAACATGGGAGGACTAGGGGCATGGTGATTGGATGTGACACCCCTTCCCTTTTGTTGAGCATAGTGGTGCAGGAGGGGTCTCAGAGAGGTGAAAACTTTGGTCTGGTGGTGTGGTCTGAGTTTAGCAGAGGGGTGAGCCCCATGTCCTGAAGATGATTTAAGAGATCCCTCACTGCATGTGGAGGGGTCCCACAGAAACCTGCCCCTGCTGTTAGCCCTGGGAAGTTACAGGGCAGAGTTGCCAAATGTGGTGTTTCCTCACTTTCACTTTGGGAGTCTGAAGGAGGTCAGGGTTTTTCTGAGGGATGTAACCTAAAGTTAACACAGGAAGCAGTCCCAGGCCTTGCCAGACATCAAGGAGATGACCCTGAGGGAGGACTGAAGGGACCTCCCATCCTAGGTAGATACGGCCCTGGCCCACCCTGGGCATAACTCATCCCTGGAGAGAGGAGACCTCAGCTCCATTCTGCTTCTGCTGTCAACCTGGAGAGAAATGCAGGCAAGGTTGGTCAGATATGGCACTTCCTCCTTTTTGTCTGGGGGACAGGTCTCTAGGATGTGAGGGCTTTGGTTGGAGGTGGTAACAGTCGGCAGGGGAGCCACATTAGGTCAACAGAGGGAGGAGTCCCAGGATCTTCCAGGAGTCATGATAAGGACCCTGAAGGTCAGAAGGTCTCCTCACTCCTCCTGGGAAAAGAAGGATCCTACAAAGTCTGGCTGTTCCCTGCGATCAGCCCTGGGAGGGTCTGGGCTGGAGTAGCCACATGGAATGAGCTCTAACATCTATCACAAACTCTCTGAGGAGCCAGGGGGTAGAGTGTTTCAGGATGGTGAGGTCTTGGTTGGAGAGGGAGACTTCAGGTCAGCAGAGGGTGGGACAGGCCCTGCTAGCAGTGAAGATGGATACCCTGAAGTAGAACTGAATGTGTCCCTGAACAAATCAGACTGTGGGGATGGGTAGCTAAATTTGGTGCCTTTTATCTTTTGTCTGGAGTGTCACAGGGAAGTGAAAGCCTTGGTTTGAGTGTGTGACATCAGCTGAAGGAGGAGTCCCAGGGTCTGTTCAGAGTTAAGGTAAGGGAAAGACATTGAGAGAGGATGAATGGTACCCATGAACTCAGAAGGAGCCCCACAGAAACTCTACCCTGTTCCTGCTGTTAACCCTGGGAGGATCTGGGTTTCTGTTTTTTAAGACATTCAGTCAATGGAATCTTGTTATGGAAGTCCAAGCTGACTAACACAATCATCCTTCTGCTGCCCCTTGTCTGTGTGCATGCCCCACAGGAAAATCCTGGTTTGCAGTGTGCAAAAAGGCACCTGTATAGGTGTTGAGAATCCATGCATCCTAAGGAAGGAAAAAATTCTCAGCCTATCAAGATTATTGAAGTTATTGCAAAGGGCAACGTAGAAAAGTGCAATTGAATGAAGAAAAGTTCATTCTTCCTGCTAAGATTTACAGGATCCTTTGAAAACTAGATGTGATCTTGTATATGAAAGTACCTAGTAGGTTCTTGGAAAAGTTGGTGAATGTCAAGGCAAATTTGATCTTTTCAGAAACTCTTCCAAGAAATGAAGAAGGCTGTTGTCATAATAAATTATAATAGTTTTTTTATGGAGCACCTAGTATGCGATAGCTTATGGGAGAGGCCACAAATGCTTATCCACATGTTATCTTCCCTTCCTTCTTGGGCAGTTCACGTGTAGTAAGATATGAGCCAGTGGGCCATTCTCGTGCTTGCTCTTCCTTTTAGCAGAAAACCGGGTGGCCCTGTGTCAAGATGGTGGGGCTACAATATAGAAGCAGCCTGCATCCCTCGGTGGCCTAATCACAGAAGTTCCTGTCAACCAATATCAGCATTTATACACACACAAAATAAACTTCTGTTGTGTTAAGCCATAGACATTTCAAGTTTCGTCTGTTGCATCAGCTAGCAGTTACTTAAACTGATTAGTACACAGCTTTCATTTTTGTTTTCAGGCTTATTTAAATATGTTTTTTTTACAAAGCCCAGGTAGTAGTTCATATAAAGAATATATAAATATATGAACAACTACCTTTGTAAGTAAAATGCTAAAGGCAAAAAAATTTTTAAAAATACAGATAAATCACAATTCTCCTCTTTACAAAGTTCCTCCAAATTTCAGCCCCCTTCTCAGAGGTAACCACAATTAACAATCTGGTGTGTATTATTTTAAAGCTTATTCTAGGGTTTTTCATAGATTTATGTAATATAAAAATATCTTCTGTTTCTTTTAACATACTTGCTAATGATGTATATATTGATCTTCCACTTATTCTTGCCATTTAGTACAAATACAATATCTTATTTTTTTTTACAGTTCTAGGGTACATGTGCACAACGTGCAGGTTTGTTACATGTGTATACATGTGCCTTGCTGGTGTGCTGCACCCATTAACTCGTCATTTCCATGACAGCACATATAAATCGACCTCACTTTTGTAATTACTCCCTAGAATGTATACATCATAATTAAACACTTCTCCTCCTCATGGACATGTAAGTTGTTTCCCATTTGTTGCTATGATTAATAGAATTGAAATCAACATCCTTGAATATGAATTCTTTGAAAAAATACATGTGTTTTCTTCTAAGAAAGACATATAACATAGAAAATATGGAATTTGGTTTACAGTGCAAAGAGTATGAGTATTTTATATTTTTATAAATAATTACCAAATTTTCATTCCAAAAATGCTTTACCAGTATATTTTTTCATGAATTATTGTATATGAATGTCCTGTACTTTCACAAACACTTCATCGGCCTTTTAAATTTTTAATCAAAATTAATGGTGAAAAACATTGTGTCACTGTTATTTTATTTGTGTTTCCATTTTTCTTATTAGGTTAAGCAGCAAATTAAGTTAATCCCTCACCTATATAAAGCTAGAATTATGCAGTGATGTCCAGAGTAAAAGAATTTTTCTGGGAATGATTTAAAATTCTGAAGTGTCAACAGACCATTCCCCCTTTGCTTTGAGAAGCGTTTGGTCCGAATGTTCAGGAGCCAGGGAAGAGGACCAGACAGGACAACCTCAGCTACTGAGGGGCACTGGAAGGATCCAGGGGAGAGCAATTGCCAGAGTCCATGAGCGAGACCACATGCAAAACGATTCCAGCGAGCCCGAGGCCGGCTGGCACTCAGAGCTGTAAATCTGGAGTTCAGTGTAGAGTGAAGCAGTGCCTAGAAGAGAAGGTGAGAAACGTGGGTGGGGAGAGTGGTGGTAGAGGACAACTTATGTGAATAGGCTTGGGGAGTCCCTGAGTCTTTCTTATTAGCTGGAAGCTTCAGCGTGTTCTGAGTAAGCAGGTGTACTGAAGGAGTGGATCAGCGGCATGCCAGATACCTCACCCTGCCTTAGGGTCACTCTATGTCCTGTCAAGAAGAGCATGGCTGGATCTCCAGCATTATTCTAGCTAAGCTAAGTCTCCTGACTATTCTGGTGGTCAGGGCACCCTTGTCAGCATCCTAGGCCTACGGCTGTCCCCATGCCTGCTGGAGGCTGGTATGTTTTCCCCTCTGTAGTGGACCTCCTTCACGGAAGCTGGAATTTGGTGAGTGAGTGGTGTTGGTGACTGATGACCAGCAGAAGAGACAGGCAGGAATGCCGAAGAGCAATTGGAAGGGACAGTGTGGCTGCTAGCAGGGACAATTGGAGTGACACTGCCCTGGGACTAATTACTTCAATGACTGCAGATAAAGGGCTGGGGGTAGACTTCCCTGGAAAATAGTCCAAATTGTGTCCTCTGCTGAGACTGCCTCCTTTGGGATCTGAGCCATTGGCACTCTGGAGGGCTGGTGTCCTGTGGCTATGACTGCTGGTCTACAATGCCACGAGACTGTCTGGGATAGAGGATTGGCCCAAGGTGCAAACACATGCAGGACAGATGGCACACACTTTCTTGTTAAGCTAACAGGGATATGTGGGGTGCAAAGCAGGAAGCATCACGTATGATGATATTGAAAGCATCTCCACAGCCAAGATGATGTTTAGGCCTGGAGATGAGATATCCATAATGACACGTTCGGTGCTACTTTTCCTTGGGAATTCTGAAGTTACATGAGCAGTTACATTTCTTCCATACAGGCAGAAAGCCCAGGCATATGGCAGACTCCACATTTTGAATAATTGAATGTGATCCTCTAGTAATTTGATTGAGTCATTCATTCTTTCATCTATTCATCCATCCAGGAAAATTTTATTGAACATACGATGAGTTAAGAACACCAAGTAAACAAAGCAAAAGAAAATGACAAGGCACTTAATTCAGGCTGTGGGTGAGAGAAGGTGAAGAGGAGATGGATTCATGAGAATTTGGGGGAAATTCTGTGCAATAGTTGTGGACATCGTATAGTGATTCTGAGTTCTGAAGGTTACTAAGTAAAAGCTGTTCTACTTGGCTAAGACTGAGCATGAGAAGGACCAGTTGGTAGGGACTTGAGTTAGGAGTAAAGCTGAGGAAGGGAGTGGGGGCTGAGGTCAGTATGGGCTAAGTTGTGTGGAAGGTCCAGGTGAAGCCGTCTAATGATCAGTGGGAACCATGGGTTGGACTACCAGGAAAGGGTTCTAACCTGGTGACTAGGTTGGACTGCATCAGTAGAGGTCATTTGAAGCCACAGGTTTAGGGAAAATCTAGTGTTACATAGAAGGTGGTTTACAGGCTATAGGATGTCAATCCCTCTCACGCAAACACAGTTGGCAGCCAAAATCACGCAAAGTTTAATAAATCCAGGGGAGACTTTAAAAGGAGAAAGTACTCACCCAGCAATTCACCACTCAGATAAACTTCTCCTGTTTCCTTAAATGTATATATGTATATGAAATACATATAACATACACACATATAACAAACACACACACATATACACACACATGCATATGTATACACACATATAACAAACATATGCACATATATACACACATACATATGTATGTATGTTACATGTATTTCATATATATATTCATATACATATGTGTATATGTGTATGTGTGTGTGTGTCATTGTGTATATGTATATATACACATACGCACACGCCTGTGAATCTGTGGCTCATATCATATATACAGTGACATAGTGTAAATTTGCAATCTCACATCTGCTGTCTCAGGTCACTTTTCAGGCTCTAGTCTTGGCATCCTTTGTCCGGGATGGAGCTTACACACATCAATACCCACACCCTTACTCCTCTAATCTAGCGTGTCTGTTTTAGGCTGCAGTAACTCAAGCTTGTCATGGCAAGCACTAAATAATGAGTGTTTTTTTAAGTGCCTGGTATATGTGAGCTCACCTGGTCACTGTGCATAGCCTTATATGTAAAAGAAGAAAATAGCCAATCCTGCCCAATGGAACTCAGAGTAGTCAAACGCACAAAACCCAAGAGTATATTTCAATTTTTCCCTTCTCAGCCTTTAGTCTATTGTTGGCATACATTTTACTTCTACATATGTTTCAAACTATTTTACAGTATTATTCATTTCACTTTAAACTGTCGATTCTCTCTAAAGATATTTACATAATAAGAAAAGCATCTTTAATATTTTCCCATGTAGTTGTAATTTCTGGTGCTCTTCATTCCTTTTGTAGATCCAGATTTTTATCCAGTATCATGTTCCATTTGTCTGGAGGATATCCTTTAACATTTCTTATAGTGCACATCTGTTGGTAATGAATTTTTTCAGGTGTGTATTTATGAAAAAGTCTTTATTTTACATTTGTTTTGTTTTGTTTTTGTTTTTGTTTTTTGAGATGGAGTCTTGCTCTGTCGCCCAGGCTGGAGTGCAATAGCATGATCTTGGCTCACTGCAACCTCCACCTCCCGGGTTCAAGCAATTCTCCTGCCTCAGCCTCCCAAGTAGCTGGGATTACAGATGCTCGCCACCATGCTCAGCTAATTTTTCTATTTTTTAGTAGAAACGGAGTTTCACCGTGTTGGTCAGGCTGGTCTTGAACTCCTGACCTCTGGTGATCCACCTGCCTCGGCCTCCCAAAAGTGCTGGGATTACAGGCGTGAGCCACCACACACCTTTGTTTTTGAAATATATTTTCACTGTTTATAGAAATCTACGTAAACAGTTATTTTGTTTTTCAGTGCTTCAAATATGTTGCTCCACCTTCGCCTGCTTTTCTTCTTTTTATTGTTATAAAATACACGTAACAAAACATAAAATTGACTATTTGAATAGCTTGAAAGTATACAATTCAGTGGCACTTAAAGTGTTCAATTAAGTACATTGACATTGTTGTGCAATCATCACCACTATCTACTTCCAGAACTTTATGACCTCAAACAGAAACCCCATGCTCATTAAGCACTCACTTCCCATTCTCCCCTGCCCCAAGCCCCTGGAAACCACTAATCTCCTTACTGTCTCTACAGATTTGCCTATTTTAGATATTCCATATAAATAGAATCATACAATATTTGGTATTTTGTGTTTCTGCTTTTATTATTTTGCAAGAAATCTATGTCATCCTTATATTCTTCTCTTTGTAAATTAAGTGGTTTTCTCCATCCCTGGCTAATTTTAGGATTTCCTTTTTAGCACTAGTTTTTTTGTTGTTTTTGTTTTGTTTTGTTTTTTCCTTTATAAGATGCACATTTATTAACTGGCTTCTAAGTGCCATCTTCAGCACTGGTTTTAGGCAATTTAATTATTATGTGCCTTGGTGTATTTTTCTAAGCCTTTCTTGTTAATTTCCTAGATATGTGGAACTACATCGTTTTCATCAAATTTGGTGATTTTTATTCATTTATTCAAATGGTTTTCTGTATCCTCCCTTTTCCTCTTTTGTGATCTCCAAATGTATTAGGCCTCTTGAAGTTGTCTCTTAGCTCAATAGTGCCCTATTAATTTGTTTTTTTTCTTTCTGTGAGTCATTATGGAAAGTTGCTATTGCTATATTTTCAAATTCACTATTCATTTCTTCTGCCTTTATTTCAAACCAATGTATTTTTTCAGCTCAGATATTGTAGTTTTCATTTCTCAAAGTTCATTTGGGTTTTTTATATCTTCCATGCCTGTATTAGACAACTTTAAACTTTTATTTCTTGAACATATGAAATAATTATAACTGTTTCAATATCCTTTACCTAACTCCATCAATTACATTATTGATCAATTGATTTTTTTCTCATTATCAATTATTTTCTTTTACCTCTTTTCATGCCTGCTAATTTTGATTGGATGCTAGACACTGTGAGTTTTACTTTACTGAGTGCTGGGTATTTTTGTATTTCTACAAGTAAATATCTTTGAGCTTTATTCTGGGACACAGTTAATTGGAAATAGTACAAACCTTCAGGTTGTGTTAGTTTCCTAGGACTGTCACTAACAAGTGCCACAAACTCACTAGCTTAAAACAACAGAAGTTTATTTTCTCACAATTCTGGAGGTTAGACATCTGAGGTCAAGTTATCATCAGAGTTGCTTCCTTCTGACGGTCCTGAGTCAGAATCCATTCTATACCTGTCTCCTAGCTTCTGGTGATGGCCAGCAATATTCTTGGGCTTATAAGTGTATCACCCCCTCCATCTTCACATGACGTTCTCCCTCTGCGCCTCTGTCTTCTCCACTTCTTAAAAAGACGTCAGTAATTCTGGACTAGGTGCCCACACCATTCCGGTATGACCTCATCTTAAGTAAGTAATCTGCAAAGGTCCTATTTCCAAATAAGGTCACATTCACAGGTACAGGTCATTAGGACTCGAGCATATCTTTGGGGTGGCTCAATTCAAACCACAATGCGTCTTGCCTTTAAACTTTGTTAGGAAAGGTCAGTGTTTAGCCTATAGCTAATACTACATCACTCCTAAGCAAAGCTATTTGAGTGTTCCAATCAATGCTCCATGAATTATAAAGTTTTCCACTCTGATGCTACCAGGGATTATGCACAGCCTTCTGTGCAACTCTCTCATCTCTGGTATTCTGTCCTACAAATTCTGGCCTCATTTACCTCCCTGGATTTTCAGCTCCATCTCTTCCACTCAAGAAGACTGCCAGGCTCCCACTCTGTGCACTGTGGGCTGCAATCTCTCTCCAGGCAGTAAGGTGAGCAATTGGAGGGCTCACCTCATTGTTTACATCTCTGAGATCACTTTCCTGTACTGTCTGAAGTCTGATAAATTGAAAATGATTGTTCCATGTGTTTTGTCATTTTTTTCATCTCTTTCATATAGGGATATAAATTTGGTTCCTGTTATTTCATCTTGGCCAGAAGCAGAAGTCCTATAGTACAAATTTAAAAGTTAAAATATCTAGATATGACAAATATCACAACATTGCAACTTATTCAAATTATAACCAAGATTGAAATACTGTCTGACACATATATATGTGTTTATATAAACATATAAACTGGGAGAATATATAGTAAAATAGCAACAATGTTTTCCTTTTGTTGGCGAAATTATGTGATAACTTTATTTTCTTATTGATTGTTTTAATATTTTTCAACACTTTTGAAATACATAAGAATTACCCTGTAATTATAAAATGTAAATATTTTAAATATGATTTAGACTACCAAAAATGAACATACATTCTCTATGGTGTGTTTGCCATATTGACCATACTCTTGCCAGATTCTATTCAGCCTCTGGCATGCTTCCACTTGTGTAACTAGAAAGAAAAGATTTTGAAGTCCAATTAATAGGCAATTGTATTAGTCCATTTTCACACTGCTATAAAGATACTACCTGAGACTGGGTAATTTATAAAGAAAAGAGGTTTAATTGACTCACAGTTCTGCATGGCTGAGGAGGCCTCAGGAAACTTACAATCATGATGGAAGAAGAAGCAGGCAACTTCTTCACAAAGTGGCAGGAGAGAGAAGAGTGAGCGAAGGAGAAACTTTCAAATACTTATAAAACCATCAGATCTCGTGAGATCTCACTCACTATCACAGGAACAGCATGGAGGAAACGGCCCCCATGATCCAATCACCTCCCACCAAGTCTCTCCCTCGATAGCTGGGGATTCTAATTCAAGATGAGATTTGGGTGGAGATACGAAGCCTAACCATATCAGGCATACCTAATCAGCCAATTTCCCTCATGCTTTCAAATACAATGCTACACAAGTAACAAACTAAGGTCTTTTAAGCCCATCCTCCAGAAACAATATTAGCTACAATTTTAAAAGGGAAAATTATATTTATATACAAACCACATTCACCATGAAATGATTGGAGCCAATATTTTTATGAAGGATCACATGTAGGCAATACGACAAGACGAATTATAATAATCATATTAATTATTAAGTGGTGTTTATATGTACATTATTAAAGCTCACAATAAACAAATTGTGTTACTTAAAAATATGTTCTTCAGTCATAACTGCCATTCATTCCAAATTGTACCTGAAAGTAAACTTTTATTTAAACACTTGTTGATTTTCATAAGAATGATTTTCATTAAGTTTGATAATAAGAACAATCACCATTGTCCCTTCATAGGCTTATTATTCAAAACAGTTACTAAAGTTAATATGTGATTATCCTTCATTAAGTAAATTCCCTATAAAAATAACTGTGATTCATAATTTTTTTTTTTTGAGACAGAGTTTCGCTCTTGTTTGCCCAGGCTGGAGTGCAATGGCACAATCTCAGCTCACCACAACCTTCGCCTCCCAGGTTCAAGCAATTCTCTTGCCTCAGCCTCCCGAGTAGCTGGGATTACAGGTATGCGCCACCACGCCGGGCTAATTTTGTGTTTTTAGTAGAGATGAGGTTTCTCCATGTTGGTCAGGCTGGTCTCAAACTCCCGACCTCAAATGATCCACCCGCCTCGGCCTCCCAAAATGCTAGGATTACAGGCATGAGCCACCACGCCCAGCCCCATAATTTTTAAATACTTCTCTATAGTACAGATTATTTGCTTGGTTGTTGTTTATATCTCACATACTCATTTTCTGCATTTGCAAATCTTCCATTTTGACAATTTCATTCACGCAATTTTCTAACAAATTTATTAATGTTTTCTCCCACACTGATTGATTCCATATCATTTTATGCTTCATAAATTTCTTCACCACTGTACTCTGTTTTTTGATCTCTTCTTTTTCTTTGTACAAGAAGAATTGACCTCTTTCTTCCTGTGAACATTTCTCTTCCTTTATATTTTGGTCCATGTCTCTCTTTCTGAAACTCATCAATTATTGAGTTTTACCAAATGATTTCCATCCTATACATATTAAGTTGTAAAATATTTGCACATCATTTATTTCTTTTCAGTGGGATAATCGTATACTTATTTTCCCTTTTATTTTTATTTTATTTTTATTTCTCTTTTTATTTTTATTTTTGTTCTTTTTTTTTCCTTTTTGTAGAGACAGGGTCTCACTCACTCTGTCACCCTGTCTGGAGTGCAATAGTGCAATCATAGCTCACTATAGCCTCGAACTCCTGGGCTCAAGTGATTCTCTTGCCTCAGCCTCTGAAGTAGCTAGAACTATAGATGCCTCCACTATGCCTAACGAATTCTTGAAATTCTTTGTAGAGATGCAGTCTCACTTTGTTGCCCCGGCTGGTCTTGAACTCCTGGCCTTAAGTGATTTTTTCACCTCAGCCTCCTAGAATATTGAAATTACAGGCATGAGCCACCACACCTGGTTATTTATTTATTTACTTATTTATTTATTTATTTATTTATTTATTTATTTATTTATTTATTTATATTTTAGAGACAGGGTCTCACTCTGTCACCATGTCACCCAGGCTGGAGTGCAGTGGGGGGATCAGAGCTCACAGGAACCTTGAACCTCTGGGCTCAAGCAAGTCTTCCACCTCACCACGCCTGTACTATCTTTCTTTTTTAAAATATAGATTCATATTTTCTAAAATAGTGGAAAGATAAGTGGAGGAATAAAGTATGTTACTTGTTGATAATGGCTTTTTCCACTTAGCAAAATGCCTTTGAGTGTCACTCAAGTTGTTCTGTGTGTCAATAGTCCATTCCATTTTAGTACTGAGTAGTATTCCACTCTATGGCTGTATCACAGTTTATTTATCCATTCATCCATGGAAGAACATTTGGGTTGTTTCCAGGTTTTGTAAAGCATGGATATAGCTTTTTCTGTGAGTCTATTTTTATTTCTCCCAAGAATGGGACTTCTGGGTCATATGGTAAGTATAGGTTTGCTGTTTCCTGTAAAAGTAGATCATTGTGTAGTTCTTGGAGGCAGAAAAAGGGCTTCCTACCTCTCCTCTAGAAGCAAACAGATGTTGCTTTTACCCCTGTCCCAGAGGTCCTGGGGTTTAGAGAATTTGCTGCCCCTCCCTGAGGGTATCTCTCTCTGTCTCCTGCCATCCACCCACTTTTTCACATTTGCACCCAGTGGATGCCCAAGGAAGAGTCCCGTGAGTGAATTTGAATTACTTGTGTTTGGAGATCCTAGTTCTTCTATACTCAGACTTTACAAATTCATTAGAATTTCAGCTGAATTATTCTTAACCTACATCTATATTGGCCGTCACTCCTGTGCTTTACCAAAGGTGACCATTCATACATCTGGTCTGTTCTTGGATGTCATGCCTTGGAACTTAATTCTCTTGATTTTTTTTTTTTTTTTTTGCCATGTCAACTTTCTGAATGGTTCAAGAAAGGTTATGATTTTACAAAACATCTTCTCATCATTATAATTGATAGGATGTTTTCTTTTGGCTTTCTACTTTTTAAATATAAGCAGAATTTGGATCACCTACATTTTGAACTTTATGTAAATGAAGGGGATGCATGTTTTCTAAGTGAGTGGTCAGGCTGCTTTCATTCAACATTGTATTTGTAAAATTTATATGTTACATGTAGCTATAGTTTGTGTATTTTCATTGCTCTACATTATTTCATGGTATGACTATACCCAACTAATTCATGCAATCTACTGTTGATAAATATGTAGCCTATTTTCAATTTAGAGCTATTCGAAGTAATGCTACAACAAGCATTCTTGTATGTGTTTTGATAAACATACGTACACATAACAGCTAGGTATCTTCCTAAGAAAGCGATCACTGGATATGTATATTTTAGATTTAGTAGATAACGGTGTACTGTTTTCCAAAGAGGCTATAAAAATTTATACTTTTTACTAGAAGTTTATGAAAATGTCTTTTGGTCTGCATCCTTGGTAACATTTGCTATTGGCAATTTCTTATTGAATTTATTATAAATTTCTTATAAAATTCATTGATTTTAATTCTTTTCTATTATTCAATTTCTTATAAAATTTATTGATTTTAATGCAAATTTCTTATTGAAGTAGAGCGTAATATACATTATAGAAAAGGGCAAATGTTAGATGTATATAATTTGAAGCATTTTTAATGAAGGAACACAGACCTTTAACTATCACAAAGATCAAAACGTGGAACATTATATTATCAGCAGTCACAGAAGCCCCCTTTCTGTTTTACCACAGTGATTAACCATCCAGTAATAGCCATTACTGTGACCTTTACTATTATAAATTAGTTATACTTGTTTTGTTCTTTAAAAACTAACTTTATTAAGGAATAATTTACATACAAATTAATTCACCCATTTTGTTTGTGCAGTTCAAATTAATAATTTTTTAAAAGCCTACTAAGAAAACCCAGGCATAGATGGCTTCAATGGTAAATCTATTTAACATTTAAAGATAACCTAATACCAATTACAAATTTTTTCCCACAGACTAGAAGAGAACACCTTGTTACACCCTCTGTAAGTCCAATTTTATCTTAATATCAAAGCTAGTCAAGGAAATTATAAAAAAAAAAAGAAAACTACAGACCAAAAGCTTTCTTAAATGTAACAATTAGGTAAAATAAATAAAAAACATCTGAGAGAAAAAAGCAGTTAGGCAGTTAGGGTGGTTCCTTGGTAAAACTCCTTTAAGCAGAGAAACAGTCTGGAAAATCAGGCTTCAGGCATAAATAAGGGAACTGGCACAGAAAGTTGGCCTAAAGACATGCCCACAGCTGCACCGAGAAGGGAACAAGGCCCAACATAGAAACATGCGTTTTGGAGGGCTGAGGTGGCTGGATCACATGAGGTCAAGAGCTCGAGACAAGCCTGGCCAACATGGTGAAACCCCGCCTCTACCAAAAATACAAAAATTAGCTGGGTGTGGTGGCACACACCTGTAATCCCAGCTACTTGGTAGGCTGAGGCAGGAGAATTGCTTGAATCCAGGAGGTGGAGGTTGCAGTGAGCCAAGATCGCACCATTGCACTCCAGCCTGGGTGACAAGAGTGAAACTCCATCTAAAAAAAAAAAAAAAAAGGGAACAAAGAAAGAAAGAAAGAAAAGAAAAGAATTCAATCCACAACAACATCAACATATGTCCCCAGTGTTCTCCTTATTTGTTGCAAGTAATAAAAATCCCCTTGCTAGATTCTCCTTGATTGTGGTTATTGGGTTGACACCTGCCAAGTGACTGAACCCACTCATTGTGGTAATAAAAGTACACCAGGTCTCAGTCCAGTTTGACTATTAGAAAGAATATTCTGACATTGAGCCAAAGTTTACTTAACTCTTAATTTTGCCCTTTAGTTCCATTTTCCTACCTATTATCAAGACTGCTGGAAATAAACAAGCTAATCTTTCTGCCTCCAAAGCTTTTGACGTATCTTACCTTCAACTCTCAAGTCTGTTTCAAAGAAGAATTTTCAATGACCCTGAGTAACATGCAAGAAATGGCAAGTTTGGGCATGGGTCACATAATTATTGCCCAAGAAGTTCTCATGGGGGCTGGGACGAGCATCTCGAACAGTCCAGGTAATACAAACTTCAAGGAGACCCATCCATCATGTCAAGAAAATCTAAACCACAATTCTTTAGGATGCAGATTGATATTAACAACACAATCATGTAGCTGTAAACATCGTTGCAAAAATGTTAGAGAGAGTAAGGTGAATCTCCTTGGAGGACTATTAAGGTAGGCTTGAAGCTAATATATGGCTATGACAAAAAAAACCCAGAAATTTCCTGAAAGAAACAATAATCAGTTCAGGGCTACAGTGAGCTATAAATATTTCACATCATGCTGTGTCTGGAAAAAATGTCTTGACTTACCAGCACCCAGGCTCCTTTCTTATGTAACTTTCTCAACATAAATGTTCAGGCATTTTATAAATAGTTGAGACATTCAAAAATAGGGAGAGAAATTTAAAGCTAGGACTTCATGAAATTCCCAAATAGGGAAAAGGATGGCTTGCATGTCTCTTTTTTACCTGTGTAAACCTGATTGTAAGATGCTAGTGAGCACTAAAAACAGAAGCAGTTTGTATTTAAAGAAAGTGGAGAGAAAACAAAAATACAAATCCTCACCTTGAAATGATGATGGAATCTGCCTTTCATCTCCTATAGAAAAGAGCCTGAAGTTAGGAATCTCCTCTTCAGACCTGAGACCTCATTTGTTTTAATTAAATTTGTAATTTTTAAAAGGACCATCATGCTTGGTACCAAAACACAGAGAGTGTACAAGTCGCCAGATGACACTTTACGGTCCTCTCCAATTTGTAGATCATAGAAAAAAATAAGCTCGTACTGCAGGCTAGAGTCCCTCTAAATCACACATCATTTTCACACTAAGGGTAGCCTAAGCAGAGAAAAAGACTGCTTCAGAGCAGATGTAAATTAAATTATGTTTAAAAAACATTTCATCTTTCTCAAACATTTACCGAGCACCTACCATGAATTAAGCACCATGGTAGGCGCTATATATACAAAATCGCAATTCATATGACTAAAAGGCTCACATCATAGTAGAAGAGACAAAACCTGTAAATAAGTTCTTATAATACACTGACAGAATTGTTATGGACTGCTCCAATGTAGTGCTATAGGAACACAGAGGATATGATGCTTGGAGAATTGAGTCACAGAAGAAATGATGCTGTTGCTGACTCTTGACAAATGATTAGAATTTGGCCAGGAGAAGAAAGAACACTCCAGACAGAAAGACAAGTAGATTTGTAAAGGGCACAGAGACCTGAAATAAAATTGTGTGTTGAGAAAATATAACATGTGGTTTTGTCTGACAGGTTGCATAAGACACATAAGGGGAAAGAGATGTTCCATACATTTTTTTAAAAAAACAAGCAGAAAGATGACAGTATGGTGGAGCATATTGATGAAGAAAGACAGTAGCACAAGATGAGTGTACACAAATGGTCAAGGGACAGATCATAAAAGGGCATTTACAACCACAGTAAGTATTATGAACTTTCATGAGAGCAGTGGGAGGGTCAACTACAAATATTAAGCAGGAGAGTGACACAATCAGATCTGTATTTTATGACAATGACTGGCTTCAGTGTGGAGAACAGCTGGAAGATGGCAGGAGTGAAAATGGGGAGACCTGTCAGGAATCCGTGTTAACAATAAAGGCCAGAGCGTATAGGAATCTGAATTAGAATGCTAGTAGGAATGAAAGAGTAAAAAGATTAGTGTACAGTCATCAGTATTTAATATGGTCAGCCATTTTAATTTTAGCCATTTAGTAAGTGTGTAATGGTATTTCATTATGGTTTTCATTTGCATTTTCCAAATAAATATGTCGAACATCTTTTCATATTCCTATTGGCTATTTGTATATCTTATTTGATGTGTCTGTTCAAATTCTTTACTCATTTTTCTAATAAGATTGTTTTCTTATTGTTGTTTTGAGAATTCTGTATATATAGGTTGGTGCTAATGTAATTGTGGTTTTTGTATTATTGGAAATTGCCATTTGATATTGGAATACATTATTAAATGTATTCCAATATCGGTATACATCATTTTAATGGGCATTTCTTACTTTATGGTTTTTTGCTAATGACTTACTACTTGTTGTTTATTTAATGTTTATTTTAGACTGCAGAAATGATGCTAGACAAAAAGCAAATTAGAGGAATTTTCTTATTTGAGTTCAAAATGGGTCGTAAGGCAGCGGAGACAACTCACAACATCAACAATGTATTTGGCCCAGGAGCTGCTAATGAACGTGCAGTGCAGTGGTGGTTCAAGGAGTTCTGCAAAGGATACCCGAGCCTTGAAGATGAAGAGCGTAGTGGCCGGCCATCGGAAGTTGACAACGACCAATTGAGAGCAACCGTCAACGCTGATCCTCTTACAACTACACGAGACATTACCAAATAACTCCATGTCGACCATTCTATATTCCTTTGGCCTCTGAGGCAAATTGGAAAGGTGAAAAAGCTCGATAAGTGGGTGCCTCATGAGCTGAGTGAAAATCAAAAAAATTGTCACTTTGAAGTGTCATATTCTCTTATTCTATGCAACAACAACGAACATTTTCTCAATTGGATTGTGACATGCGACGAAAAGTGGATTTTATACGACAACCGGCAATGACCAGCTCAGTAATTGGACTGAGAAGAAGCTCCAAAGCACTTCCCAAAGCCTAACGTGCAACAAAAAAAGGTCATGGTCACTGTTTGGTGGTCTGCTGCCAGTCTGGTCCACTACAGCTCTCTGAATTCCAGCGAAACCATTACATCTGAGAAGTATGCTCAACAAATCAATGAGATGCACCGGAAACTGCAACACCTGTAGTCAGCATTGGTCAACAGAAAGGGCCCAATTCTTCTCCATGACAATTCCCAACCACAGGTCACACAACCAAAGTCAAAAGTTGAATAAATTGGGCTATGAAGTTTTGCCTCATCCACCATATTCACCTGACCTCCCGTCAACTGACTACCACTTCTTCAAGCATCTCGACAACTTTTTGCAGGGAAAACTTTTCCATAACCAGCAGGATGCAGAAAATGCTTTCCAAGATTTCCTCAAATCCCAATGCACGGATTTTTATGCTACAGGAATAAACAAACTTATTTCTCATTGGAAAAAAATGTATTGATTGTAATGGTTCCTATTTTGATTAATAAAGCTGTGTTTGAATTTAGTTATAATGATTTAAAATTCAGTCTGAAACTGTAATTACTTTTGCACCAGCCTAACTTATTGAATGCAAGTTTTTCATTGGTTATGTGATTTTTGAAATATTTTCTCCCAGGCTTTGACTTGTCTTTTCATTCTCTTAACAATGTCTTTTGGAAAGATTTTAAAATTATTTTGTTAAAGTTCAATCTGAGGAGAGCAAAAATATCTGGCGACCATCAAGCAGGCGCTGGAGACAAGAACTCTTTATCGGAGGAATTTAGAAGTAATTAGACTTCCCTATTATCTAAAGACACTTGTTTCCAGGCCTCTTTTCAACTTAAAATTTATAAGTAACTTAAAATTTATAAGTAACTAGAATTTGTATACATCTCTGGAATGCATGCATGCCGAAACTCATTGTGCAACCTTTGAACCCTTGTCAACATTAAGGCACCAAAATGTCTACAAATGTAATCATTTATTGTGCAAACTACCCTTCAGCTCCCACATTAAGGTCTATAAATAGCTTTAAGGAAAAGTCCACCGTGGCTGGCTCAGTCCCCTCACGGAGGTGGCCCGCTGCACTCTTCTGCAGCATTCTTTCTTTCTAATAAAAACTTGACTTTTTCAAACCTATACTGTTGTCAGCAAATTCTTCTTACCAACCCACGAGTCAACCACTTTCCTATGCCAGGGCTCTGGCACAGTCAATCAATTTTTTTGTATGGACTTGATGTTTTAGTATCATGTCTGAGAAACTGTCTAACTTAAGATCACAGAGATGTCCTTTCATGCTCTGTTCTAGAAGTTTCATAGTTTTAAGGTTTACATTTAGGTTTATAGTTCATTTTGAGTTAATTTTTAGATGTGGTATAAGGTATAAATCCAATGATTTTATTTCTTCTTTTTTTGCACATGGATATCTAATTGTTCCAATACCGTTTATGGAAGAAACCACCATATCACCACAGCACTGCTTTGTATTTTTGTTAACAATCAGTTGTTTATATGAGTATGTGCTTATTTTCCAACTCTGTATTTTGTTCCATTGATATATTTGCTTACCTTTGTGGCAATACTATGCTGTATTGCTTAATGCAGCTTTATAATAAGTCTTGAAATCTGATAGTATCTTACAGCTTTGTTCTTTTTCAAAGTTATTCAGGCTACTCTAAATTGTTAGCATTTCTGTACAAATTTTATTGGCAGCTTGAGATAGCTGCAAAATGTTTACTTGGCATTTGATAGAGTCTGCATTGAAGCTATAGATGAAGTAATGAAGAAATAACACCTTGACCATATTGAGTCTTCCAATCCATGAACATAGAATATCTTTCTATTTATATAGTTCCTTCAAAAAAAATCTTTCATCAGTGCTTTCTTTTTAACGGGAAAGTGGGTCCCAGTTCAGACCCCAAGAGAGGGTTCTTGGATCTTGTGCAAGAAAGAATTCAGGGCAAGCCTAAAGAGTAAAGTGAAAGCAAGTTTATTAAGAAAGTAAAGGAATAAAAGAATGGCTACTCCATAGACAGAGTAGCTCCAAGGGCTGCCGGTTGCCCATTTTTATGGTTACTGCTTGATGATATGCTAAACAAGGGGTGGGCTATTCATCCCTCCCCTTTTTAGACCATATAGGGTAACTTCCTGGCATTGTCATGGCATTTGTAAACTGTCATGGCGCTGGTGGGAGTGTAGCAGTGAGGACGATCAGAGGTTACCCTTGTGGCCACCTTGGTTTTGTTGGGGTTTGGTTGGCTTCTTGAATGCAACCTGTTTTATCAGTAAGGCCTTTATGACCCGTATCTTGTGCTGACCTCCTGTCTCATCCTGTGACTTAGAATGCCTTAACCATCCAGGAATACAGCAGAGTAGGTCTCAGCCTCATTCTACCCAGCTCCTATTCAAGATAGTGTTGCTCTGGTTCACACACCTCTGACACTTCGTAAGTTTCTGCATATGGTTCCTGCACATATATTGTTAGATATACCCAAATACTTCACTTTTTGGTTCTATTGCAAATGCTATTTTTTAAGATGTCGAATGTTAATTTCCAGTTTTTCATTGCTGGAATACAGGAATGCAATTGACTTTTGAATATTGTCCTTGCATCCCCTTGTATCTTACAACTTTGCTAAACTCAGCTTTCATTTACAGAAATTTTTGTTTTTAGATTTATTAAGATTTTTGTGTAGCTAATCATGTCATTTGTGAATAAAGACAGTTTTATTTCTTCTTTTCTAATGTGTATGTCTTTTATTTCTTTTTCTTACCTTATTGTACCAGTTAGGTCTTACTCTAAGTTAAAAAGTTACTATTTTATTCAGGGCCCTGGGATCTGTTTTCAAGGATACATTTTAAAAGTTTCGGCCCGGCGGTGGCTCACACCTGTAATACCAGCACTTTGGGAGGCCGAGGCGGGCAGATCACGAGGCCAATAGTTCAAGACCATCCTGCCTAACACGGTGAAACCCCGTCTCTACTAAAAATACAAAAAAAGCAGCCGGGTGTGGTGGCGGGCACCTGTAGTCCCAGCTACTTAGGAGGCTGAGGCAGGAGAATGGTGTGAACCCAGGAGGTGGAGCTTGCAGTGAGTCAAGATCGCACCACTGCACTCCAGCCTGGGCAACAGAGCGACACTCTATCTCAAAAATAAAAAAATAAAAAAACAGTTTCAAGCAGTTACTTATTGGGTGATAGTCTGATTATTCAAAGAGCCTCCAACATTTCTTTTTTTTTTTTAAATTATACTTTAAGTTCTAGGGTACATGTGCACAACGTGCAGGTTTGTTACATATGTATACATGTGCCATGTTGGTGTGCTATAAATCATGCTGCTATAAAGACACATGCACACATATGTTTATTGTGGCACTATTCACAATAGCAAAGACTTGGAACCAACCCAAATGTCCATCAATGATAGACTGGATTAAGAAAATGTGGCACATATACACCATGGAATACTATACAGCCATAAAAAGGATGAGTTCATGTCCTTTGCAGGGACATGAATGAAACTGGAAACCATCATTCTCAGCAAACTATGGCAAGGACAAAAAACCAAACACCGCATGTTCTCACTCATAGGTGGGAAATGAACAATGAGAACACTTGGACATAGGAAGGGGAACATCACACACCGGGGCCTGTTGTGGGGTCGGGGGGAGGGGAGAGGAATAGCATTAGGAGATACACCTAATGTAAATGATGAGTTAATGGGTGCAGCACACCAACATTTCTTAAAAGAATTTCCGTTGTTGGTGATGGAATCAGATTAAATCCATTGTTATTCCTCAGGAGGCAGGAGGGGACTATAAAATCTTTCCCCTGAATCGAAGAGGGGAAACTAGAAAATTTGAGAAGGTAGTGTGACATGGCAGTGATACTGCATTTTTACATACATCAGGTAATACCTCAGAACATCTATTATTCCATTTGGTGCTCGTGAGAACTCTGAGAGGTCAGTATTATTAATTTTTTTTTAAGAGATGGAGTTTCACTCTGTCGCCCAGGGTGGAGTGCGGTGGCACCATCTTGGGTCACTGCAGCCTCCGCCTCCTGGGTTCAAGCGATTCTCCTGCCTCAGCCTTCCGAGTAGCTGAGATTATAGGCACCCTAACTATGCCTGGCTAATTTTTGTATTTTTAGTAGAGACGGGGTTTTGCCATGTTGACCAGGCTGGTCTCAAATTCCTGACCTCAGGTGATCCACTTGCCTCGTCCTCCCAAAGTGCTAGTATTACAGGCATGAGCCACTGCACCCGGCCTATTAAATTCTTTACATATAGGAAATCAGAATTCAGACAACGACATGTTCTATCTAAGCGTACATGGCTTTGTAACTCTTCATTTAATATTCTAAGAATAACTGATCTATTTAGATACCCTGATTTATGAGTTAGGGAAGCTCTGGCCTCTTCTGTAAGTCCTGGGACCAGTCTATATTATGTGGCAGTTTTACATATTGTCCTATTGGTGTACAAGAGTTGGAATAAAAGTTTCTATCAAACTGTCGTTTTGCTTTTATGTAATCAACTGTACACCAGGGAGCTGTACTTTCTCTGACACCTTGCCCCTTTAAACACGACACTGTAAGTACTGGATTCTTTGATAGCTGAGCAGATAAATGATTTCCACTAAGTTATTCCCCTGCTCTGCCACTCTATGGTTCTGACTGCACAGAAAGTTCAAGGGCACAGAAGTGTTTATGATACATGAGGCTCTCAAACACAGAGTCTAGGGACCCCAGGGTTGGACTTGATCTTGCTAAAAGGCATAGAAAATGCCATAGCTAGTGTGTTCCACTTTCATTCAGGAAATCTCCAGATGCCTGCTGGGTGAGTTTATGTATGATTAATGTCTTTTCTTCAGTGATATTGGCTTTAAATAGTAATCTAAGTTTGTCTTTTTTTGGCAAAACCTTCACAAATCCAACTTCTTTTGTATTCTGACTGCTTTTTTTTTTTTTTTTTTTTTAACCTTTAGGACAACACTTCTCACTGCTTTATAATAGAAATATTTGTTTCACAGTTTCTTCCTACCCCTCTCCCCTATTAGGCTGTATGCTTTCTGAGGACTGGCTCCTTGTCTTATTGATCATTGTATCATCAATGTTGAGGACAAGACTTAGAACCAGAGTGAACACTGAATAAATAATTGCTTAATGGAATTGAAGAGTAGGTTTTTTATTTGTTCTAGATTCACAGCAACAAAATATTTTTTAAAAGTTTTTTTCATTATTAGACTTGTTTTTCTGATTAGTTAAGCAGAAAATGGTATGAGACTTGGGTAGTAGGCAACTGTTGGCTATTCCTCTAGCTATCCTATATGGAGGAGTAAAGTCGGCCTTGTCCTTGTTGTCTCTCCAGTGGAGTTGTCTGTTGGGACAAATTTCTCACAACTCACTGGACCATATAGTCAAGGTGTTCCATATGCCCACAGTGTGAAAGACAAGGTCTCTGCCTTCAAACAATTTGTCGTCTGTATAGATAATAAGAAAATAGCCCAATAAACAAACAAAACTATAATTGCAGGTCGTTGTGATATGAAAGACATAAACAGGGTGGTGTCTTAGAGTGTGATCGGGGAGAAGGGTGGCTGCTTTGGAAGGAATTCTCAGGAAAGACATCTCTGAAGACATGACATTTGTCCTGATATCTGAATGAACAACAACAACAAAAATGCCAGCCACATGAAGAGCTGAGAAAAGAGCACTCCAGGCAGAGGAATCAGCAAGCACAAAGGTGTTAATGTGAGAAAGAACTTTACTTCTTTGAGTAACAGAAAGGAGACCAGTATGATTGAGGTGATAAGAAGAGAGGTATACAATGAGATTGGAAAATTGTCAAGGGCCAGATCTTAGGAGGCCATGTACCTCCTGAGAAGGAGTGGGAATTGTATTCTCAGTGTGATGGAAAGGCACGAATGGGTTTTAAGCAGAATGACATGAACTGATTTGTTTGGGAATTATCCCACTGTTTGGAGATTAGACTCTTGGATGTGAAGGGCAAGAGTGGACGCAGAAATATCAATTAGGAAGTTGATGACACCACCCACAGTGACTTGGACTATTCTGGTAGCAGTAAGGAAGGAGAGAGGTGAATGGATTTGGGGATATAATTTGAAGTAGGTTGACAAAACTTGCTGATGCATTGTATATGAATGATTACAGAATAGAAAGAATCAAGGATAACTCATTGGTTTTTGGTTTTAGCAACTGGAGGAATGATAGTGCTGCTTACTGACACATGAAAGACTGAGGAATAAGCAGACATTTGTTTGTGGAGTAGACGATCAGGAGCTTGGGCCATATTAAGTTTGAACTATAGTAGACAATTATGTGGAGATGTTGAGAATATAATAATCTGAAGTTCAGAGAAGGGTGAAAGCTAAAGCTATAAATTTGGTATATGACTGATAGCTAAAGTCATATGCCTGGGTGAGATATTTTAGGGATAAAGTATTTTTAGAGAAGAGTACCCATCAACATTGGGATCCCTCAACATTGAAAGGCTATGAAGAAGAGGATGATAATAGTAAACAAATTGAGAAGAACTATGAAGAAAGTAGGTAGACTATGAAGAAAATCAGGAGAGTGTAATGTTTTGAATGCTGAGAGATGAATGTGTTTTAAGAAAATGAGCTTTTAAGACAATAACAGGGAAGAGTCACTGAATTTAGAAGCACGAGGATTATTGGTTATCATAAGAAAAAGATTAAAATGCTCAAGTCAATTGCTACTAACTTTTCAAAGCAGAACAAGGTGAGGCCATCTGTTGAAAGTGTGTGGATGAGGCTCTGACAGGTTTCAGGAAAAATACAAAGGGTACAAAATGGAGATGATGAAAGCAAATGTATTGGGGGGAAATGTAGAATTTCCAGGCACCATATAGAGTCCACATGAGGACTGTGATGATGAATTTAAAGAGGATTTTCCCAGGCAATATTTTTCAAAGCAATAATCAGATGCTTAGTTTTCCATGTGAGAAAA
This sequence comes from Nomascus leucogenys, assembly GCF_006542625.1. NCBI lineage: Eukaryota > Metazoa > Chordata > Mammalia > Primates > Hylobatidae > Nomascus > Nomascus leucogenys. Next base: position 126,441,350 of record NC_044406.1, read on the forward strand.
TGACATATTTCACTTCAACCAAGTTTGAAATTTTATTCCTTGCTCAGAGGGATAGAAGGACTAGTGTATAAGAAAGGGGTGACTATAGTGCTTGATGATGGGATATAATTTGGGTAAAGGAGTGAGGAAGTGAAAATGGTGTTGAGACTTAAAAATGTGATGGGGTCAATGCATTGGAGGTTACGATGTAGTTGAAAAATTGTTGGAGTAGGGGTACAGGAGAGAGACTGAAATCAGGATTTCAGATGTGGTGCAGTTATAGTAATGCTAAGCATGAGTGTGTATACATGGGAAGTGGGTGACTGAGGTGAGGTGGAGGGAGAGACAACTGGAGGAAGTCAAGAAGCTGTGAATTCAGAATATTGGACATTTCATGTGTGTGGTAATTGATGTCACTAAACATTATAACTGGACTGAAGTGGAAATGGTGTCAGGGAACCATAGGCAAAGATTTCAGTGAATGAAAAGACATCAGGAGGTCAGTAGTTGGCGGCAACTAGGAGAGGTAGCAGGTGATTTCATTGATGGTGTGAGGTTTTAAAGAGTTGGGGATTTTGAAGAAGAAAAGAGAAGACATGATTTTGAAGCGGCGGTGAGAAATAAGACTGCCCCTAGCTCTGGGATTCTAGGATTATGAAAGGAAAAAAATCACTTTTGAGAGTTGCACACCCTCATGGGACAGGCAGGTCACGATTAAGATGAGGAGGGAGAGGGATGGTTCTGGGAAGAGGTAGAAGATAGACAACAGATTGAATAGGAAATAAGTTCCCAAAAGCTTAGAAGTGATAGGTAGGGGATTGAGTCAAATTACAAGAGCAGTATAGAAAGGATGTATAGAAAAGATGAGTGAGGTAAGCAAGGATGTGAAGCATTATGGAATTAGTCATTATGGTCTCGTATGAGTGGGTGGGCACTAGTTCAAATTATAGATCCACATACTATACTCAATTCAATGATTTGGTGGTTATGTGTCTGATTGGCAAGGGCTCAGGTGTTAGAAGTGTCCTTACCAAGAATACAAAGAGATCTGATGGCCTTTGGGGTAAGTGGACAGTCATACAAGCTTATCATGTTGTGACTTTCTGAAGAAGAAGGCCATGTGAGGGGCATCCTCTCCCCCTAGTGAAATATTTGAAACTTTCAAAACACAGATTCTCTGTGGGAATCTCTGTGGAACAGATTCTCTCTTTGTGCTTATGAACATGGAGAAATGGTATCTAACTTAGTATCACCGAGCTTTGTATGTTGTGCAGCTTCTGACTTCTTGGAATGTGCTTTTTTCTGCGAATGTATGATTCATCACGAGCCAAAGTGATATGAGATAAATCCTGTGCCTTTAGACACCAATTTCATTTCCTAAGAAGTGGACTCCAACCCTGCTCAGGTAGAGTTGTCATTGGTGGCTTAGATGTATACTGCAGGGACACATAAGTCTTGCTAAGGAAGGAAGGTTGCTCTTTACAACCATCCCATGTCTGGGTGGCAGGTATCATACCACTCTTTACAGTGGGATAATTTTTACTGAAGGAAATACAAATATTTTACACCCAAATATATTTCTTTGGCATATTTTGAGATGGCTGTTAGAGGGCCAGCAAACAGAAGTCGTCCTGTAATGTTGTCTTTTGCGGGAAAATTTTTTATCTGTAGAGAATCTATATTAAAGCAGCCATGCATTTTTCTTGTCCAGATCTAGAAAAGATTAACTGAGGGCCTGACAACTTTAAAGGTCTAAAACAAAATTTACCATCTATTCTCTCTAAGGGCTACTACCTGTGAGATTTCATTTACCTAACGAGACCACCTTTGCTAACCAAGTCTCTTTTCTCCGTCTCATCACCTCTCTTGCCATTATTACCTGATTTACCACCATAACCATTTTTCACCATGCTTTGGGCTCCCATTCTTTTTGTAAGCTCAAGATGATATATAAGCTTCTGCACCTCATTGAGTGTTTGGGTTTTCATTCTGAAGGCTCCCGTGTCATATAAAACTATGATTAAATAAATGCATATGCTTTCTCTCCTATTAATCTGTCTTTTGTGAGTTGATTTTTCAGTGAAGCTTTCCCTTTGTTCCTTCATTGATTCCTGCTCTAGGGTGCCAACTACCCTTATTCTTCTATCCGCTTTCCTGTCCATGCTACTCTTTCTCTCACATTCTTCTAGGAATGGGAATGTCTTTCCTTTTGGGCCATGTTAGGGCCATCTGATCTGATTTTTTTTTTTTTTTTTGAGACAGAGCTTTACTTTTGTTGCCCAGGCTGGAGTGCAACGACGCGATCTCGGCTCATGGCAACCTCCGCCTCCCAGGTTCAAGAGATTCTCTGCCTCAGCCTCCTGAGTAGCTGGGATTACAGGCACCCACCACCATGCTGGGCTAATGTTTGTATTTTTAGTAGAGACAGGGTTTCACCATGTTGGCCAGGCTGGTCTCAAACTTCTGACCTCAGGTGATCCACCTGCCTTGGCCTCCCAAAATGCTGGGATTACTGGCGTGCGCCACCACGCCCGGCCCTGACCCTGATTTAAGTACGCTTCTTGTTGAAGTAGGCATGGACAATAAAATGCACACAGGTTATAAGCATGTCATTCAATAATTTTTTCAAAAGTAAATACACTTATTTCTGCATCAGTCATACCAAGCACGCCACAGACCCTCTTCATGGTCCTTTCTTGTCACTACATCCCTCCCTTCAAAGTTATTACTGTCTTGAATTTTATGCCACTCTCAATGTGTATGCTGATATTTATTCTACTGCTCTAATATCAAATGCAATGTGTCTTTCCTTTAGCTGACTTAACTATTTGAATGCCCAAATTGTGCAACAGGACCTCACCTTGACTGTAGGTGTAGTAGACTTGTGTGTGATTTTAGGTTTCTTGAAGTAGCCAATCTATTAATAAGTTAATGTATGTTACTACAAGAATTGTCCAAGTTTGTGTATTCTGGTTAAAAATGTTACATTTGGCCAGGCGCCGTGGCTCATGCCTGTAATCCCAGCACTTTGGGAGGCCGAGGCGGGTGGATCACGAGGTCAGGAGATCGAGACCATCCTGGCTAACACGGTGAAACCCCATCTCTACTAAAAATACAAAAAATTAGCCGGGTGAGGTGGCGGGCGCCTGTAGTCCCAGCTACTTGGGAGGCTGAGGCAGGAGAATGGTGTAACCCAGGAGGTGGAGTTTGCAGTGAGCTGAGATCGCACCACTGCACTCCAGCCTGGGCAACAGAGCAAGACTGTGTCTCAAAAAAAAAAAAACAACAAAAAAAAGTTACATTAGCACATTTCTATGGTTTGATAATTTGAATAGGTTCTAGATAAGCTGCTTGTGAGGATAAGGTCTTCTTTTGTGCTTATTGGATGTATAAATTACATTTAGATTTAAGATTCAACACCATTCTGGACCTGAGAAATACATGCTCCAATAAATTCCAAAATCATTTGTTTCCTCACATTCTCACATAACACAATGTCTCCCTTTTATCTCCCCCTGCCTCTACCACTAAATCTTTAAACTCATCTCCTATTACTCTTGCTCTTGTTCACTCCACTCCAACCTCAACCATGCCAGGACAACTCCCATCTCAGGTCTGTGTACTTGCTGTTCCTTCTGCATGAAACTTTCTTCTTCCAGACATACAAATGGTTCGCTCTCTCAATTCTTCAAAAAGTTTTAACTTAATTGTCACCTTCTCTTTGAAGCCTTCCTTGGTTTTCCTATCTAATATTCCCCTCCTCTGCAATTTAAGATTTTTTGTTTTTCCTTTCTGTACTTTCTATTCCTCATCAGTGTTGATTAATAACATAGCATGTATTTTACTTTGTTTATCTTTCCCTACTATAATGCAAGCTCCTGGAGCGCATGAATAGATGTCTGTTTTGTTATCTCCAATACCTAGAATAGTACTTGGCACATAGTACATACTCTATCTAGAGGTAGGGCCACCAATTTGGAGCATCCTTGTCTCTGCAAGTGAGCCCAGGCTGACAATGAATATTAACAGGATGGTCTACTAAAACTGCCATTCACTGCTGCTTCATGGTACCCAGTTATGTACGTAAATAACTAGGCTATAACCAGTCCACAGTGCAAAAGGTGTACCATACATAAACTCTTCAAACTTAGCTATTGGCCCTTAATCTCACACCAATAATTGTTCTTTCAATGCCTTATTGTTGGACATTTAGATTATTTTCAATTTTTGATGCTATAAATACTGCTGCAATAGACATCTTTGTGTTGTAACCTTGGTGAGACTCCTATTATATTCATTTTGGTATCCCGTCTATACCTAGGATAATTCCATGCTGATAGAAGTTATTCATAACGGTTGATTAAATGAATTAAATCTGAGTGGGTAGAAATGCTTACTGTCCTACATTGATTTATTAATTCTTATTGTCAATTGTCTGCTGATGCTAGGTCAACCAGTCAGTAATATCTGCCAGTTATTTCTTTCTTTCAACGGTAATTTTTGACCATTTATTATGTGACAGATGCTATTCTAGGAACTGTGGATACAGTCATGAAGAAACAAAAATGATTTAGGTCTCTATCCCTATGGAGCTTGTAGTTAAGCAGGGAAAATAAACCTTAAATAGGCATGTGTGATGGCTAACTGTATGTGTCAACTTGGGTAGGCTATTATGCCCAGCTGATTGGTCAAACACCAGTCGAGATGTTGTTATAAAGGCATTTTTAAAATATATGGTCAACATGTAACTGTTGTAGTACTTTGGGGAAAGCAGATTACCCTCCATAATGTGGATGGGCCTCATATAATCAGTTGAAGACCCTAAGAGACAAAGACTGCGGTCTCCCAAAGAAGAAATTCTCAAGACCGCAGCAGACATCCTGCCTGTGTTTTTAGCCTGTGGGGTTTGGACTCAAGTTCCCAACATCAGCTCTTATCTGAATCTCCAGCCTGACAGCCTGAAGAACACTGACTAATAGAACAGGTGTATAATTATTTAGACATAAACTGTGGTAAATAGCATGAATAGTATGTCTTTCAGTGAGTCTAATCAGGAACTTCATTTTGATTAATTCAGGGATTGCCTTTTTGAAGAAGTAACTTTAAAAAATATACTAGATGCATAGATGCGTTGCAGGTAAAGAAGGAAGATTTATGCAAGCAGAAGGAACCCAAGATCTGAACATCCTGTGATGAGTGATTGGTTCATTTATAGTTAGAGTGTGTTAAATGAGCACGTGAGTGCTGTGAGATGAGACTGGAGAGACATGCAGGGACTAGCTGTGCAAGATCTTGTGAGATTATTATCATGATATTCTTCCAAAGGCAGTTACTAGCTGTCTGACCCTGGAAAAGTCAGTTAATCTTCCTAAGCTTCTGCTTCTTGATTTACAATATGGGGGCAATAAAGCCTCTCCAAGGTAAGAAGTCAATTAGATAATGTATGTAAAAAGACCTTACCCAATGCCTGGCACAGAATAAGCACTTAAGACATGAATACGGTTATTCTCTTTCCAGTTAAACCCTATCCTGCCTTTCAGATGCAGTTCAGTACTCATATCTTCCATGTAGATTTTCTTAACAAGTCTGGTATGCCTCAAACTTTTTCTTTTCTGAAATCCAATTATGTCAAGAGTCTTTTTGAGGTTTCACCCTTATTGTTTCAAACCATGTTAACTCCTCCAGCTTATTTCTAAGATATCAAAGGCCAGAACTTGAGGCTATCAATTTTCTGCAGCCTCCACTCCACCATAGTAATTTGGTAAATTAGCTGATAACTCATGCTGCTCATTTTCTCCGCCGTAGTATTTCTTTCACAGTCTCACTCACCCTCTCTAGCCACTTTTGCAAGAAGCTCACTTGGGGTTAGAAGCACAGTTAGAGACTCGAAATGTGAGCAAAACTCTATCGGCCCATTTGGGGACAGAAGCCAGTACCTTCATCCTGAGCACAGGGTGACATTTAAATGACCTTTTAGGATATGACGCAAGCATTTTGGAATGTTTGTCACAGTTTCATAGCGTACACCACAAGATATCATTCAGGCTTATTTTCCATCTTTTGTTCGTTTTTTCTTTCCCCCACAAGATCTGATAGACTATGCCTCCGGTTTCATCTCTTTTCTCTGTGCCATATTTAATGGAGTTGTTTTGTATTAATATCAAGGAGTGGGAGTGGGGTCCAGTGAATTACATTTGGTATTCTAAACATTTAATTTGTTAACTCGTAAGCAAACTTTCAAGAAGTTAAGCTTTCTGTCTCTCACTTGGGGAGGAGAAAGAATTTCCCTTTTAACTTACTGTCACTTGAACATCTTCAGGCCATTTGTGAATGCCAAGACCAACCTGAGGGAAATCCTGAAGTTTTGCTGGCTCTCTTTCTCTCAGCAGGGATAGGAAATATATTTCTATATGCCTGACACTTCCTTCAGCTACTAACAGAGTTGTTTCTGTGTGTGTTAACCAGAATATTTTCAAACTTGAATGGCATACCAAGAAGCCTCGAAATAATAATTTACCTCTTTTCCTTTATGCATATAGCAAATATTTCTTACTAAGTTGAACATGGAATGTGTAAACTGGAAAATTACACAATAGCAAAATTGAAGTTGAAGAATTAGATGAACTTAAATTACTTAAAGGAATGACCTGGCTAGCAGTTGTTATTAAAGTTGCAGTTCTATTCAACATGGAATATGCTTAATAAACTCAAGTATCTCTTTTTAGAGGCATTTTAATTTGCACTGTTTTCTACCTTGAGTAGCTCTGAATCCTCAAAGGAAGAAACATTAGGTACTATACATTGCCTCATAAGTCAAGTAGTTACTGTTTGTTGCATTGGTTGAAAATAATGCGGGATTTTCAAGCCAGAATTTAATCTATGTTACCGGGTAATTGTTCTTGTGAGAAAAAGATAAAAAGGATTTTGACTATTTGGGATAAGTTCAAAAAATAATTAAATGGGAAAGAATGACTAGTTAGAAGAGTATATAACAATGGTGTCTCAAGCCAGTGTCTATATTTTAGGCAGAATATTAACATGGAATGGCCTCACCTTGAGCAAATGGGGACCTTCTCAGTGAGAAGAGAGACGGATTGATCAAGAACCACAGAGGCCTAATAGCCATTGTTCTGGACAGGGAATCTGGGCACCTGAATTTGACTCCCGGTTTCACTCAATTACTGCCTTGCCTAATCATAGACAGGTCACTTATGCTCTTGGAATCTCTATTTCCCCTGGAAATGATTAATATATTGAGTATCATGGGAAATAATAGATATGTGAAAACACCTAGCTCAAATAAAAGCAGGAATCTGAAGGCACTTTGGAAGTCACAAGGTTGTATTACTATCATTACCATCTTTCATGCAGCTCTTCATTACCTACAAAGCACTTCGAGATAATTATCTCCTTTCATATCTAAAACTTCAGCTTATTGTCACATTTTCACATTTCTTCCCTCATGGCTATCCTGAAGGAAGGTATAAGCAAAGAATAATTTGGCTGTTATCTCAAACCTCTTGAGTTTCCTGTTTGTTTTCCTTTGACAGAGAGATAAAGTTTGTTTGTGGTTATTGCAGACATGCCAATTTGGTCACTAACTTAGTTGGTCATTAATTTCCATTGTCTGCCAACCACAACTTTTATTAAAACTCACTGCTTTATGCTTTATTTATCTTTAGGGACATTCTGATATTTCTTTCTTAGTGCTGAGAGAGAAGCACTTGACCTTTTTATATGTCCAATATCATACTTGCTACTCTCCGGGAATTTCAGAAATGTATGCAACATCATCTCTATTTTTATTAGTAAGAGTCTTCTGTGTGTCGCTGTCTTCTCTGAGGTCATGAATAATCTACATTATATATCCCCTTCCTACCCTGTTACGCTGCCACAGCCAGGATATACTTTATGCCTTATCTGGCCTTTCTAAATCCTCAAAGGTTTGCTCACATTTATATTACCAAAATTATTCTCACACTAAAATGCTAACACCATGTCCATATCTAATCCGTGACTAAGTTGTACTGTTATTGTGAATGTGCCTGGCATCTGCAATCGCTGATACAGTTTAAAAAAATATGACTATCACTTTGCTCCCCAAAACAATTTTAGATCTTCTGCAAGGCACATAGCTTTTCTCTATCTGCATGCTAATTATTTAATAAATCAATTTTTTGCCTCCTAAAGTAGTTTGCTTAACAGGAGCAACGTATCGTATTTCCATATAAAGTGCTTATAAAAATAAGATGGAATGGAGTGCTTCCAGAGGAGAATGATTATGAGGTTGAGCTTTTCATAGCTACAGTATTAATTTATAAAATTATTTCAATATATTTCAAATTGTTAACATTGCACTGAAAGTGTTGTCAGCTACTGGCTGGAACTTGACATAAAATGTCTCATTCATAAAGCAATTTCATCTCGGAAGCTTTTGTTAAAATGGTCATTTATTAAACTCAGAAAAGGGAGATATCTTTTCAGCGTATTCTTTCTTTTTATGTATTTCTTTTGTCTGTGTGTCCATAGATTCAGAAATGTTTTCTCGATGACATGGCATTCTACATTTATTTGCAACAGAGTAAATCACCACCATTTTTGAAGAAAAATAAACTAGCTTGTCTGATTTGGATCTTAAATACAAAGCTCATCAGAAAATGAATCGTTTTCTTTTGCAGGACCAACAACCAGTCAATCACTGACCAGACCTTTATTGAGCACTCCAGGATTAAAGAGAATATGCTAGGTGCTGGGTTCCATGGGAGGCGCAACAAAGTGTGAGACATGGCATAGCATAGGCACAAATCTATCTCTATGGGTCTCAGAAATGATTCATAACAAGGATTTATTTTATCATACTTCAATATTCCTTAAGTACCATATCTAAATCATTTGATTTCTGACACCCCATTCCCTTCTGTATGGGTCTCAGAAATGATTCATAACAAGGATTTATTTTATCATACTTCAATATTCCTTAAGTACCATATCTAAATCATTTGATTTCTGACACCCCATTCCCTTCTGTATATGTGCTTATCTAATATTTGTGCTTCCAGTGCTTTATGTTGAAACAGCTGTTATGCAATTTTGCAAAAAGCAAAAGGGCTTTAATAAAATCAATTGTTTCTGTGTGATAGAATGAACTTTAAAACTAGGGTAAACACTCAGTCCAGCAATGATTTGTAAAGTAGTAGTGTTTTGCATCCAAGTCACTAATTTAGCTCATCCTTAGCTCTAGAAAGGACTGAGGGTCACCTGAGGGTTTGGCAAATCTTTGGTGGTAAGAGTTGGAATGAGAGTCTCAAGGTGAGGGGCAATATAGTACATAAAAGCCGAGAGGTAGACATGCTGCTGGGAGAGAAAGAGCCTCATTACGTATAGCAGGAGGAAGATAAATTTTTAGTCAGATGATTTGGGACCTAGTCAACTGGATTCATTTACTAACACTCTTAAAATTGGAAATTTGTACTTTGAAAATCTTATTTTTCTCTCTATTTGTGTTTTACGTCAATTTAATTTTTATATTCTCATGGCATGCATTAAAACTCTTGAATAAATTCTACCCTGCTCAGCTCAACAAAATGGATTCTTGTCAAAACGTACAGTGGAGCTTTAGTGTGTGAGCCTGGAATGGTAGTGACAGTAAGAACCAGAGGGACTGACCCTTGTTGGGAAAATAAAACATGAAGGAACAAAGAAGTTAGTTAGAAGCTGACAGTAGATTCATCCATTTCATCCTGGAGACTGGGGCACCTTGCTTTGAAATTCAGGGGCATGTGTGTGCTTTGTTTAAAAATGAAGGCCATCTCTTACTTGTGGTAAGGTGTTCTTGGGCTCGGAGCCCAAGTTATCTCATTTACTAGGCTCTAGCCTGCACAGGAAAGCCGAGGTTAGATATCAATTACACTTTGGGGACAAAGTGGAGCAAAGATCTGCATATGGTTCATACATTCATTTATCGTGTAACAACCAAGAAATGTGCCCTTGGCTGAGAATAGCACTACTAATAGCCTGCTAGGGAGTTCCAGAATCACTTACCATACACTTAATTTAACAGATATTTATCAAATGTCAGTTCTATGTCAGAACCTTTGTGGGGAACTACAGACCAGGATAAAACAACATCCTTTCAAAGTTGTCAGCGCAAACCTCTATTAAAATACATGTATTATTTGGGATGAAGAATATGTTTCCTATTAACTTACAGCAACTTAACATAAATGAGGTGATTAGTGCCTGGATAAAGCCGTGCCTCAATCAAATAATATATAAAATAAGGAAAAGCTTGTTTAACTGTGTGTGTGTGTGTGGTGGAGTTGTAGGGTAGGTGACAGAGAAAATGATATAATCCTGAAGCAGGACCAGCTGCATAATTTTTGAGGCTTGGTGCAAAATGAAAATGCAGGGTCCCTTGTTCAAGAATCAGAAAAAAGTGATGTTAAAGGTACGAAACTATAAAGCTTCTCCCTTTAGAAATATTTTATTATTTATGAAACTTAATAGGGGTAATAGTGACACATGAGTAATGGCATAATCTTTAGAAACGCAAAGAATAATATTTGTTTCATAATTTTATAAATCAGTGCCATAATTTTATATTTACAGTAAATAATGACATTTCATTAATGTGACATCTTGATTGAGCACAAGATTCTTCTGGCTCACTTTTCTGCAAATTAATTTATACTATCACCAAAATTTATACTTATAGGAACCTTGTTTTTAGTCAATGTAATTGAAAGTACCATCAGTTACTGGTGACAAATGTAAGATTGCAAATCCCCTTTGATATGTTTTAATATTGAGAAGGATTTTTCTGCTCATGCAACTGTAACTGATGCTGTTAAGAGTATTTTTAGAGAAGGACAACATTGGGGTAAGGTTTTAACAAATTATTTTAAAATACAAATTTTATTACATCTAGAGCTGATGATTCTCATGAAACAATTTTTCTAAAAACATTTAACTCTTCATACAAGTCAGTTTCATGTAAGTCAGAATTTAACTTTAAATGTAAATGTAAACAATGGCATTTTAATGTTTATTTGATATTTCCTGCAACTCGTGGAGGTTATATAATTAACCAAAAGTGACCTCATTATTTATAAACCATTCAAAATGCTTGTTTATGCATTCCACCACTCTATCTTCAATTACAAGGAAATGTTAATTTTCAAATTGTCTTCATCTTTAATATTTGGTTCACCCGAAGCTTTACATGAAAATATCTATTTTCTGTTGAATAGGATAATCTTTAAAATTAATTCTTTTCTAAGCCTGTGGATATTTCCTTTGCAAGGCTGCAACAGGTTTCAAACCCAGAAATTCTAAACTCTTTGAAAACTCCAAACAACTCTCTGATACGTTTATTGCAATGTCCAATGCATTTTATACTTGTTTTATAGTAATTTGCTGACAAACTTTATTGCCTAAAAACAGGCAGTTACCTGTCCCAAAGTTCAAGTCAGAGAGTCACTATTTGTGTAGATGGCAGAGGGACGGGCTTTGGGGATGGATAGGTAAGTGAATGTCCCCCTTGGTCCCAGTGCTGGCCCCATATGGAGCACCCCCTCTTTTTGGGGGCTGCAGCCACTGCCATGACAACTGTAGCTTCTGCTGTTTCCACCACTATTGACTCCACCAGTCTTGACCTAGATCCTGGCCACAGCCATTCTTTCAAGAACCTGCAGTACCCTGGACTACCCTGGGTGTGCATAGTGCATTGCATGAACTGCTATGTGCATACTACCACCTGGCATACCTTGTGTGTTCACACAAATGTTCTGTTGTCCCATTAGATTTCACTTTCAAAGCACAAGATGAAAGATAAAATTATTCACAATTTCAAGACAACGACAGCAGGGCTTTAAACCAAGCACAGGGCCCTTCTGAGAGTGAGGCCTTGAGGAAATAGGAAGAAAACTACCTCTCATTCTGATTACTTTGTAACAGAGAACAAACCCCACAATAATACTTCTTCGAAATATCCTGCCACAAGTAGATGAACAAGATTGCCTCCACCCACTAAAACCTCCTTAATGCTTTTGCATTGAATACTAGTTTTCCTCCTCAGTCATATTATTTTTGCTTCAGCTTTTTGCTTCTTTTCCTCCTGCTGATGGAGCTCATTCCAGTTAGTCCTTTGCTATTTTTTTCTAAAAATTTAGTTACAGTGACACTGAGAATATTTGCAGAATGTTGCAGAATGTTCACATAAGCATGTGTATACGTGTTTTCGGATGTGTAAAGGAGGAAGGGAAGAGAGAGAGAGAGACAGAGAATGAATTTTATCTCTACAGAGGCAGGGAGACCTGACTCACCTCTTACTAGATGAGTAACCCTAACTGAACCACTTAAACGCTATGACATTTCTTCATCTGTAAAATGGGAATAATAATGGTACCCATTTCACAAAACTCTTTTAAGAAATTAATCAGCAAATGCCTCTTGAGAAACTTCTTGGTATCAGGTACTGTTCTGGGTGCTAAAAATACAACAGTAGTTTCTTCATGGAGCTACATTCTTGTAATGAGACATACAAAATACACAATATGCAAAAAAAAAAAAAAAAAAGATTTAGTGTATCAGATGGGGATCAGTGTTATGAAAAAAACCAGGAAGAGTTAGCAAGGACTGGGGTAGGGAGGAGAAGTCATTTTAAATAGGGTGGTCATGGTTGCCTTCTCTGGTCAGGTGGTATTTGAGCAGAGGCCTGAATGGGGTGAGGGGAAAAGCCAGACAGATTCCTGGAGAACAGCGTTCCAGTAAGAGAGTATACAAAGTGCAAAGGCCAGGAAGGGGGAAGGAATTGCACAGAGAGCAGGATGGTGGGTCATGGAGGCCTTATAGGCTACTGTCAAGACATTGCCTTTTACTCTGAGTGAAACTCGGAGCCATGACAGAGTTTTGAGCCAGACAGTGACATGATATGTTTTGAATTTTCAAAGGATCTCTCTGGCTGCTGTGTTGAGAATAAACTGGAGTTGGGAAAGGCGGAAAGAAGGAGACTAGTGAGGAAGTGATTGTCATTATTTAGGTGAGAGATGATGAGGAATAGCATTGAAGGTGGTGAAAAGTGGGCGTATTCTGGGTACATTATGATAGGAGAGCCGACAGGATTTTCTGACAGACTAGATGTGGGTTATGAAAGAGTGGAATTGAGGAAACTTCACTGTGGGTTTTTGTTTTTTTTTTGCCTGAGCAATAGGAAACTTCAATGAGACAATAAATACAAAGTGCTCAGTATTGCCTCCCTCATAGTTGGTGCCCAATCAACTGGTAACATATCTAGCCGATCCCCAGAACCCGTCAACCTACGTGAGGTGAGAGACCAGTAAGACATTTCCTGGTCCCGACAGGCTGGAAAAAAAAAAAAAAAAAAAAAAAAAAAAAGGTCAAGAACCAGCAGGTGGCGCTCAACTAAAGTTAAAAAAAAAAAAAAAAAGGCAAGCACCAGTAGGTGGCACCGAAGGCAACCTCTATTTGCCCCTGCTGCTCATTAGCATAAGACACTCCCACCAGCGCCATAACAGTTTAGAAATGCCATGGCAACGACCCGAAAGTAACCTTCTGTTTCCACGGCAATGACCTGTAAGAAAGTTCTAAATAACCCATCCCTTCGATTTGCATTAACCCACCCCTTAATTTGCATATAATTAAAAGTGGGTATAAGTGGATATAACTAAAGTTGACAACATCCCATATCCTGCCCACTCTGGGCACGTTGCATATGAATGAGCCCTGCTCTGCAAGGAGCAATATAGTTCAATAAAATTGCTGTTTCACACCACTGACTCGCCCAAGAATTCTTTCCTGGCCAAAACCAAGAACGCCAGCCAGGTAAGCCCCAATTTTGGGGCTCACCTGTCCTGCACCATATGCATATAAAATGGGTCACCTTCGCTGTAATAACCTACTTAACCCTAGCTCTTTGCTCCACCAACTTAGCTCACCAGTAAGTCTGCTTCCATTTGAACTGACATTCAAGGAAAGAGATCCAGGTTGTCAGGAACCCTGGGTCGTAGTCCCATATCACTACTGGCCTGTTGTGTGATCCCAGCAAGCCCCTCAACTGCTCAGCAACCAAGGGGTGTTTATCAACATGATAAAATCTAACAACATGTGCACTACCTAGCTCAGAGGATGGTGAGAGCAAAGTGAAGCCAAACTGCTAGTCATGATTGGTTTGAAAACGTGTTGATTATAAAAGTGTTATACAAATGCCAGCTTTATTAAGTGAGTATATTCATCATAATGAGTATCCTGTGGAGATTTTAATTTCAGATAGTAAAGACTAGGGCTGTAACTCTTTTGGTTTCTTTGGAATAACAGACCTGAAGACACTGCAAAGCAAATATTTTAGTACTGTTCATCTACTACCTTCCATTTAAAAGTCTCATATTTTCTTTGGAGCCATTGTTAATTCACCTCCCAGCTATTCTCCTTTTAGCCTCGGTAATCGTAGCCCAAGTACTCTTTTCTTTATAGAATCTTCTCAACTCATTTTGTTGCTGTAATGCTGGATGGGAAATAGCTTTTATTCCTTTGTCCAATTTCTGTCAGCTTTTAGTGGTCGCCTGGAGCACTGACTTAAGAAGGTTTCTGAGGCCGTGTCCAGGCTCCATGGTGAAGAATGTACTGATTCAGATGTTTTGGAGGAAGAAGTGACTGCATGGTCTGGATTTGACATCCCTGATCTGAGGCTTATCTTGGTTTTGCTTCTGACCTTAGAGCTCTGGCAGCATGCTAATCCAAGCTGACTGCTATGGATCTTCCTGTTCTTTTTTTATGCAACCGAAATCTTTGCTAGCAAACCTCTTGTGCATAGCCTCCTTCACCTCTTTAAATTTTAACTGCTCTCTGGCATCACTCCACAGATATAATCACTTTTAACAATTTCTTTCATCTTCCTCTGGAAACTCCTTGTGCATATATAGGCTGATATTGATATTCTTTGTCTTTCCCCTTCTTCTTAAACAATAATGGGATCATATTGTAGGCATTTTTCACCACTCACTTTTTCACCTAATAATATAACTTGGAGCTTATTCCATATCAACACCCAACTGATGGACATTTAGATGTTTTGAGGTAGGTATTTCTGTAACAGTCTCTACTTCACACATGGGGAAACTGAGGTGCACAGTATTTACATATCTTGCCCAAGGTCACCCAGCTAGTTAGTTGTGAAGCCAAGATTCAAAAGTAGGTCTCTCTATTTCTAGAACTCACTCTTCTAACCATCAGGCTTTACTGGCATTGCTGATTGACCCTGGAAGTGGCTGTATTACTGAGTTTCTACTTGCAGAAATGATGACATACTAATGTGTGTGTCCATTCAAAGCACTTCCCACGTTCCACAGCACTTCAAAGCTTCAAAGTACATCCACGCACAGGATCTCATTTAATTTTAACAAACATTTGTTGAGTTTCTAATCTATGCCAGGCACCATTTTAGGCCTGAACATAAAACAATGAATACAACAAATTTCTTGGACGCAAGGCACTTACAATGAGGTGAGAGAAACAGACTTGTAAATAGACAATTATAACATCAAACAATAAAGAATAGTCTAGTTCTTTAGACCTCTCCTAATATGTGCTAGTGGTTGGTCAGTTCATTTAAAAAATGGATTACGGCCGGGAGCGGTGGGTGGCCTGTAATCCCAGCACTTTGGGAGGCCGAGGCGGGTGAATCACGAGGTTAGGAATTCCAGACCAGCTTGACCAACATGGTGAAACCCCGTCTCTACTAAAAATACAAAATTAGCCAGACATGGTGGCACATGCCTGTAATCCCAGCTACTCAGGAGGCTGAGGCAGGAGAATCACTTGAACCTGGGAGGCAGAGGTTGCAGTGAGCCGAGATCGCGCCACTGCACTCCAGCCTGGGACACAGAGCGAGACTCCGTCTCAAAAAAGAAAAAAACAAAAAATTGATTACATTGGGGAATTATAAAAAATCAGGTACACATTTAAGTGGTTCAATCTTCATTTAAACATTTTAAGTATTTAAATGTACATACTTCCTCATCTTTTGATATTTTTGAGGTCTATTGAGTATCCTTTCCTACCTGTTTCTTGCATAACCTCACCCGTAAAGTTTTACTTATGATTTTGTGTCAGTTTATTTTAGCTGGAACAAGAAATTAAATTAAAGTACTTGCAAAGGAATCAGGTCACAGAATCCAACATTTTAATGATTTTTCACAAATAATAGCTGCCCCACTCACACTTAATTTGACAGCAGTTGTTTTAGTGAGTTCCCTTCCAAAGCAATTATCTCAGTTGTCATAGTATAGCAACTTTTTTCTTTTTGCACTCATCTTTTTTTTCTAGTGGGTATTTGCATAATATTTGACTAAATTATGTAATTATAATATAACAGGCATACATAGCTTCAGGAACAAACTGGACTGATTTTCCAAAAGCAAATAACTCACTTCAGGGGACCAAAAGTGGGCACTCAGTCTACTATGGGGCAGTATTGCCTAGTGACCGGCTGGAGTTCAAATTTCTGCCTAGCCACCTGCAGGCTGTGTGATTGTGAATAATTTAATCTCTCTGTGCTTCAGTGTTTTCATCAGTAAAATGAAAATTATAATAGTGTTACTGTGTGAAGTATGTGAGTTCGTACTTGTAGAGTGCTTGGAAGAGTACCTTACACAAACTTCTGCTGTTATTGCTATTTTCAGATGGTAACCTATTTGTTGTAAATTTCCTGAGGGTACTTGTCAGTACGTTCGATAGAAGATTTGAAGCACTTCACTTGGTCTAGCAGTTCACTTAAATAGAGATTGATTAGGTTGGGAGTATCAACAAGAAGCTTTTCCCCTATGTTTTCATCTAGTATTAAAGTTTCAGGTCTTGCATTTAATTCTTTTATCCATTTTGAGTTGATTTTTATGTATGGTGTAAGATATGGGTCCAAATTTATTATTTTCTATGTGGATATCCAGTTTTCCCAACCCCAGTTGTTGAAGAGAATGTCCATTCCCATTGTGTGTTCTTGGCAGCCTTGTAGAAAATCAGTTGAGCATATTGTACATGCATGGATTATTTCTGTGCTCTCTATACTGTTCCAGTGGTCTATATGTCTGTCTTTATGCTAGCATGATATTGTTTTCATTACTGTAAATATTTATAAGATATTTTGAAATCAGAAGGTGTGATGTCTCCAGTTTTGTTCTTGCCAATTAAACCTCAGTCAAACTTGGGGAAAAAAATAGGATCAACAAGATAAGAATGAGTTCTGCCACTGTGAGTTGAAATGGATTCTAAACTCTGATTATGCATTAAAATTACCTGGGAGAAGCCAGGTGCGGTGGCTCACACCTGTAATCCCAGCACTTTGGGAGGCCAAGGCAGGCAGATCACGAAGTCAGGAGATCGAGACCATCCTGGCTAACACAGTGAAACCCTGTCTCTAATAAAAATACAAAAAAATTAGCCGGGCATGGTGGGGGGTGCCTGTAGTCCCAGCTACTCGGGAGGCTGAGGCAGGAGAATGGTGTGAACCCGGGAGGCAGAGCTTGCAGTGAGCCGAGATCGCGCCACTGCACTCCAGCCTGGGCGACAGAGTGAGACTCCGTCTCAAAAAAAAAAAAAAAAAAAAAATTACCGGGGGTCTTTAAACACATTTTTTTTTTTCAAGTGAGAGCAAGTTTATTAAGAAAGTAAAGGAATAAAAGAATGGCTACGCCATAGACAGAGCAGCCCCAAGGGCTTCTGGTTGTCTATTTTATGGTTATTTCTTGTTTATATGCTGAACTAGGGGTGGATTATTCATGAGTTTTCTGGGAGAGGGGTGGGCAATTCGGGGAACTTAGGGTTCCTCCCTTTTTTAGACCATATAGGGTAACTTCCTGATGTTGCCATGGCATTTGTAAATTGTCATGGTGCTGGTAGGAGTGTCTTTTAGCATTCTAATGCATTATAATTAGCACATAATGAGCAGTGAGGACGACCAGAGGTCACTCTCATCGCCATCTTGGTTTGGGTGGCTTTTGGCTGGCTCCTTTCTGCAGCCTATTTTATCAGCAAGGCGTTTCTGACCTGTATCTTGTGCCGACCTCCTATCTCATCCTGTGACTTAGAATGCCTAACCTCCTGGGAATGCAGCCCAGTAGGTCTCAGCCTCACTTTACCCAATCCCTATTCAAGATGGAGTCACTCTGGTTCAAACACCTCTGACATCTCCCCCCTCCCTTATACAAGGGAACCCTTAATCCTAAGGTTTGTAGAGTGAGGAAGGTCCATCTTCTGTAACTTCTTCAGGCTGAATAAGGACAATGATATTCCTACCTATTAGGGTCTCCTGTATTCAGGGTAGAGAGCTCAGTCAGAAACTGTCAGTATGGTGAAGGCCATTTGTAACTCCAACAAAAGGTAATATCTGGAAGATTAGTAAGTGTTCAATTTAAGAAAACATTGAGTAAGCTTATCCTTCATTCCTACACAAAGAGTACAACAGCAAATATATTCCACGACAGTAAAGTAAAAAAAGTAAATCCATCCCAAGTAAACTCAATAAGAAGGCTTTCCATGAACTGGGCAGCTGTTGGAACCAAGCTGATATGGAATTGCTATACATGCTATACATTCCAATACATGCCCAGAATTAGAATATTGATCCAGATTTTTACATTACCCATCCCTCTTGTTTCTTCTGATCAAGCCAGAAATCACTGGTTGGTTCACAGGAATAAGCAGAGTTAGTCTAAATTGCAGAAGAAAACTCAAAAACAACTGATGAGACTATAATTGAGTAACAGGTATATCATCGTTTTTGAAACATATTTTTCTCTCTCCAGTCTCCCATTTTTACGAAAGACAAATCATAGTAAGACTGATTTGCTTTATTATACTTGGCCTGATTATTTGTGTAAAGTGCAGCAAGAATAATTGTTTTTACATAGGCCTTTACAATTGGCTTTGATGGAACTTTGTTCCATAAAAGGAATCTCAGATAAGAGTTTTTTTAAAGCTGAGCACAGTCATGGGTTTGTACCCTCAAATACCTATGAGTTGAGTAAATTCCTCTCCTCTTGAGATCCCAAGATAACAAGGGGCTCCTAGGCCTGTTAGAAAGTGACATTCTTTACTTACCACAGCTCAGGAACCCTGTACAGGGACTGTGCAGACAAGACATGAGGCCAGTTTTCCCAAGGGGCTTTTATTGGCTCTATGCCCCACCCAAGCTGGCAATTCAGGGTCTCTGGGAGTGGCCCTGGCTTCCTAGGTGATTCCAATGTGCAGCTCTAGAAGTCACTGCCTCACAGGAAGGTGTGATGGTCTTAGAACTTGATATGGTGCAGCTGTGTCCCTGTATGAATCCGTTCTCACGCTGCTAATAAAGATATACCTGAAACTGGGTAATTGATAAAAGAAAGAGGTTTAATGGACTCACATGGCTGGGGAGGACTCACAATCATAGTGGAAGATGAAGGAAGAGCAAAGGGACTTCTTATATGGCAGCAGGAAAGAGAGCATGTGCAGGGGAACGCCCCTTTATAAAACCATCAGATTTCATAAGATATTCACC
The DNA here is from genome assembly GCF_006542625.1 of Nomascus leucogenys. Classification (NCBI taxonomy): domain Eukaryota; kingdom Metazoa; phylum Chordata; class Mammalia; order Primates; family Hylobatidae; genus Nomascus; species Nomascus leucogenys. Next base: position 126,460,875 of record NC_044406.1, read on the forward strand.
ATCACGAGAACAGCATGGGAAAGTCTTGCCCCCATGATTCAATTACCTCTCACTGGGTTCATCCCATGATACGTGGGAATTATGGGAGCTATAATTCAAGATGGGATTTGGGTAGGGCACAGCCAAACCCTATCAGTTCCCACTCAAATCTCATGTTAAATTGTAATCCCCACAATCCCCACATGTCAAGGGAGAGACCAGATGGAGGTAATTGAACCACCGGGGGTGGTTTCCACAATGCTGCTTGTGATAGTGAGTGAGTTCTCATTAGATCTGATGGTTTTATAAGAGTCTGGTATGTCCTCCGTTGTTCATTCTCTTTCCTGCCACCTTGTGAAGAAGGTGCCTTGCTTCCCCTTCACCTTCTGTCATGATTGTAAGTTTCCTGAGGCATCCCCAACCATGCTGAACTGTGAGTCAATTAAACCTCTTTCCTTTATAAATTACCCAGTCTCAGGCAGTTCTTTATAGCAGTGTGAAAATGGACTAACACAGCACTGAAGGATGAGTGGGATTTTATTAGGCAGATGTGTTGGTAATAACTCTTTGATCTAGGTGGTACAGATTCTTTTATCTTCCTGTTTTTTGATTAAGAATCTAGGTTTCCAGACACTTAGCTCACACAGTAGAGAGCAGGCTTTCTAAAATCAGGTCCAGTGGTCTTTCCAGGACTCCAGGCTGTCAAAGCCAGGAAGGATTGAAGCAATTAATAAAAATTCATATAAATCTGCTCTGTCTTTTCAAAGTAGAAGTAGTCACAAAATGTTTTGTGTGAATTTTGAAATGAAATAAAACATCAACCTTTTTATGTAGATAAGATTTACATTCATATTTTCCTCCATAATGAGAAATGTTTTATGTTATCTGGATTGCAATTATAAGCTATATAAAAAGAGGGTTTTTTTCTTTGAGTGTCTTATAGCACAAATATGGTAAGAATTTGATAGATTTGCTGTTTTTTTTTGCTAGCAATTCTCAGTAAAAATTTATGCTAGCAATTCTCAGTAAAAACCATTTCTGTCTTTCCACTGTTATTTTACCTAATGCATAAAGAATATAGTAAATAATATCATATGTGAAATCCAGCTAGAGCAGTAGCATACAAATTGAATAACTTGGTGGTCTACTGAAACAGCCTCTTGCCACCCCCATATTACACACACACACACACACACACACACACACACACTATCTAAACATAAAAAACTCTAGCTAACTGAACTGGAGCAATAAAAATTAAGTAAAATAGAGATTACCTCAGAAGTGCATCCAAATCATACTGCAAGAATATTAAATGTGATTATTTTAGATGTTTTTTCTTCTTTAGATGTTTATAGACAGCAAATAGTGCATTTTTCTACAACAACCCACAATAGCAAGGCTTAATTGAGTGCATTAAAATAGGTAATTTTTTTTCGTGGCAATATAACAGTGGGAAATCCAGCTTTTTTTCTTGAATTTAAAAATACTGATCTTTTTTTCTTTTTCCTTTTCTGCTCCTCTCAACCCAGCTTTTCCTGACTCCAAGAAGAACTGGGAAGAGAAGGCTTATTGATACATTTTAAGACATTTCAGAAGTAGAATTACAACTTTAGAAAAGCTAGAAGTTCCCCCTGGATTAAAGGTGATAAGAGCTGGTTAGCTTGACAAGGGCTCTAAGAACACAGTGAATACACAGACTTTAATGTGAAAAATGGCTACAAGTATCTGACTTGAGAATCCCAATTTCCAGTGGCAGCAGTCTGAAAATAAGCTGTCCACAGGGCCACACTCCCTTTAGGGCAGGGGTCCCTAACCCCTGGGCCACAGACCAGTGGCGAGCAGTGGGCATGTGAGCATTACCACGTGAGCTCCACCTCCTGTCAGATTAGCATCCGCATGAGAGTCTCATAGGAGCACCACCCCTATTGTGAGCTGTACATGCAACAGATGTAGGCTGCACGCTCCTTATGATAATCCGCCTGATGATCTGATGTGGAACAGTTTAATCCCAAAACCGCCCCACCCCCAACACCTCCCTGAGTACGTGGAAAAATTGTCTTGCATGAAACAGGTCCCTGGTGCCAAAAAGGCTGAGGATTGCGCTTTAGAGGCTCCAGAAAAGAGTTTGTTCCCTGCCTCTTCCAGCTTTTGGTGGCTCCAGGAATTCCTTGATTTGTGGTAGCATCAATCCAATCTTGCCTCCATCTTCACACCACCTTCTCCTCTGTGTGTTTGTCTCTTCTCTTCTGTTTCTTATAAGGACACGTGTCATCAGTTTTGGGGTCCACCTGGATAATCTAGGATAATCTCATTTTGAGATCCTTACCTTAATTACATCTACAAAACCCTTTCCTCAAATAAAGCAACATTCACATATTCCAAGTATTTGGATGCGGACATATCTTTTGGGTTGGGGTCCCTATTCAACCCACCATAGTTTCTTTCAGTGGAATTAGGGCTGTACCATCTGCTCAAAAACATTAAAACAATTAGGAGGAGCATGAGTGTACCTCAATATCTTATTTGCAAAATGAAGATAGGGACATAGTTTGGTTAGCTAAGATACGGTGTTTGGCTAAAATGCCATGTTTAGCCAGTCAGCATCCACATCTTTAAGGTTTGCTTGTACCCAGTATAATCTCATTTCTTGAAAACCTAGTAAGTGAAAAATTGGAGGTGAGGGCATAATAGAAACCGTATAAAATAGAAAATATATACATGTTTCTTTCTTTATTTCGCTTGTTAGTAGTTCAGAACTTCACAAACACGAATATTACCACTAGCAAGCAGACATCCCTCAAACTCAAAAGTAAAGCATTGACAGATGTGTCTGGCCAGTTGGGTGAGACCATTTCCAAATACTACTTGTAAGTTACTGAGTTGGTTAAGGATCAAATGAGGTTCTGCATTTGAGGTTCTTTTTAAATTGTGTGGTATCATACAAGTGTTAAATATTACAGTTGCTCTTTTGAAGGGGATAAGAACAAGTGTGATATCATAGATGAACACTATCAAAAAAATTTTTCAGTAAGTAAGTAGAAGTTAAAGACATTTTTGTTCGACACACCAAGCATGTTTGCACCTAGTTGGGGTGGTCATTGGGGTTTAGTGTCTGATTATAAATCAATCTAGCAGGTTATTTCCCTCTTCAAGAATGAATTGAGTTTGCATTAGAGATAATCTCCTTGTGCAGAAGTAGGTGAGTCAAGAGGAATTCCTTTCTTGCTTTATTTATTTATTTATTTAGCTGATGCTGATTCATTTGGGATGTAAAGATAGATGAAAATCTTAGAGGAAATGATTACAAAATGAGGGAATTTGAGATCCTAGGGAAATAAGAATCTGTCAGCAAGATTAAAAATCACTTTTAAGAAAGTGCATCTCACAGTTGAGACATATAGTTGCAAAGATTCAGTAGAAAAAAAAATTCATCGCCAATATAATAACAGAGTTAAATGCCATACAGTAGTGGCTTTCCAACTTTTAAAAATCAAACCCCAATTTTTCCCTAAATTCATCTTACCTGGAAGCCCAATACATGAAAGAGACTAAAATGCAGCTGCTCTGGTTGTACTCTATGAAGGTGAGGGCGGGGATGAGGGGCACAATGGACTTCTCGGGGAACTTGCCACAGTTACAATTGTTTATTCTTGTATGATTTTTTGATCAATAGCTGTCTTCTTCACCAGAGAAGACACCACTCCAGACTGGGACTTTGATTTTGCTCTCAATTACATCTTTAGTGCCTAACACAGTGCCCGGCACTCAGTATATACTTGTGTTAATGAATGAATGGATGCTGGAGAAGACAAAAAAAAAAAAGTGAATTGAAACAAGCTGGTCAGGTCGATATCTGACGCATCTCAGATGGCAGTGTTGATCTTTTTCTCGTCATCCTAGCATTTGTCACCAGTACTGGCAGCCAGAGAGAACATTGCATTTTGGTGCCTGGTGCAGTTCCTAGCACATAGTAGATTTTGGTAAATTAAATAAGTGATACTCAGTACATATTAGTTGACCAAATGAATAAGGTGCTAAATGATTGAATAAATGAATGACTGTGTTGTGATAGAATGAGGACAAGTGATTCAATTTTCTGTCTTAAAATAATTTTAAAAACAAACCCCAAACTCTGTGAAGGATCCTAATGAAAGCCTCCTAGGTGTCTTTTTAAAAAGACAAGACTACATTTAATGTAAGTTTCACTTCGTTTATACCGATTCCCCAGAAGTGTATTGTCTGAAAGTGTGACATATCATAAAACAACTGGAGCCAGTGGTGATGTTAAAGCCATCTTCACTCAGTACAAATTGCTGACTTACAATTATCGCCAGGAGATACTGAGTGCCCCAAATATGGACAGCTCCAAAAGAAGTATGCCTGGTTTGAAAGAATTGTGTGCCTGTAGGAAACACACAGGCTCTTTATTTGAGAAGAAGAGGTATAAATCACAGTTGCTTGAAGGAAACCCTACCTTGTGCCTTAGGTATCTGTGTAAGCAATGTGCCATTTGATCTACGGTGTGTATTGTAGTAAGACATTGCCTACGGATGTACTTAAATGAGGGCAAACCGATTTGCAGTTTATCTAGTCATCCATAGTATTAGCAGAGTAAGATACCAAAGCCTTATGCCATAGTGATTTTGCACAAAAATATCCAAAGCTCTAAGAAAACCATTGCAGTATGTGTGTGGAGGGGAGGAGGTGGGGAGATCTGGGCAGCAACTATCACTGGAGCCTGCTGAATCTGCCCTCTGAGTCTCCATATGTGAGAGTATCAGAAGGCCTTGATTAACCATCTCAGTGGGTGGGCTTGGCCCTGGGGAGGATGAGCCAACCCATCCTGAAAGTGGTGATCTTAGCTGACTGGCTCTGAGGTGACTTCCAGGTGGCACATAGATTGGGTCCAGAATGAAAACTCAACAAATCTGGGATTTTATATATATATATATATATACATGTTTTTTAAAACCAGCCAAATTGACAAATTTATAAGTGTTCATCATAAAAAATATAACTAACACAAAAGCATATGTAGTAAACACTGAAAATACCTTTTCATCAACCACTCTCATCAACCCTACCCATGCTGCACCCCTCGCCCCTACCACATCCTCCTTTCTTGCCCAGAGATAATCACTAATAACTGTCTGATGTCATTGAATGTGTCCTCACAGACCATATTCTATTGAGATACAAATATAGCAATGTGCATATACAAATTTTCAAACACATACATCACATTATACTACACATATTTCACTATGACATGCTTTGGCCACATAACAATACACCTTCGAGAGGGATATTTACAGCTCAAAACAAAAATAAACCACAACAAAGGTAACTTCAGTTAATAAGATTTTGGTTTGTATTCTTTCAGGCCTTTTTCTATACATACATATGCACATATATATATATATATATATATATATGCACACACGCACACACACACTTTATTGAATTTTTAAATAAAGGGTATCATGTTATATACATTATTATATTTTTCCCTTACTAGCATATTATGAAGATCATTTCATGTCAATACACATAGGTCTTCCTCTTTCTTTTAAATTGCTGTTTGATTTTAATAAAATAAGACCGTGTCATGTAATTTTGCCTGTTCCTTATTGATGGGCAATTAGGTTGTCTTCCCAGGGTGTTGTTGGTTGTTACTGTTGTTGCATTTCTTATAAACCACACTGCTGTGAATAGCCTACATACTCATTTCTGTGTGCACAAGTGATATTGTTCCTATAGACAAAAGTCCTAAAGCAACGGATGCGCTCATTTGAAATCAAGAGACAAGGTCAAATTGCTCAGAAAGATCTCTTTCCTCAAGTCCTTGCTAACACTAGATATTGCTAAACTTCTTAATTATTGCAACCTGAACAGGGAAAAATGATTTCATTGTTTTTTAATTTGTATTTGCCAGATTAAAAATAAGGTAGACCTGCTGTTTCATTTTTAATTTGTCTTTTCCACTCTAGATAGTCTACCTCCTGACTTTTGTTTCCTTCTCTAGTTTCTTGCAAATCCAGGTTATCCTATGCAATGCTCCCAGGAGAATTTTCCCAAAGCTACTTTTTTTTCTTTTTTCTTTCAAAGACAGGATCTCAGTCTGTCACACAGGCTGGAAGGCAGTGGCATGATCACAGATCACTGCAACTGTGGCAGGAGTTATTAAGAAATTATTTTAGGCAGATAGATAGAGAGGAAAAGAGGTCCTTGGAAGGTTTTTCGCAGCTCCAAAAAAAAACACGTTTCTTGTCTAGCATGAGAGCCCCGGCTCTTAGACCCGGGCTGGCAGCCTTTAATATGCAAATACAAGCCATTAGAAACTGGGTCCACCCAACATGGCGATTCCCACTGTTGTCCTCTTGCCCTTGCCCCCACGTGTGCCTGACAGCACGGCCGCCCCCGCATATCCCCAAGTGTGTAGAACATCAGGGGCTCTGCATTTGCATATTAAAGGGTTGGGGTGGGAGGGCCAGGTTTTTCATGGGTTATGGGAATGACTGGTCAAACCAATCCCCTGAGCCCTATGCAAATCAGACACCGCCTCCAGCCATCGCATAAAACTGGCTGGTATCCTTCGAATGTAGGGTCTCCTCTTTCGGCTTTGGAGCCTCCCTCCTCTGTCTCTATACCAGGGAGCATCTTCCTTCTGCTTTCTCTCTTCTTGCCTATTAAACTCTCTGCTCCTTAAAACCACTCCACGTGTGTCCGTGTCATCTTACCTAATTCGACTTGAGATGAAGAACCTGGTGTTCCTCCACTCATGGGAGCAGTATCACAACCTCCAGCTCCTGGGCTCAAGCTATCCTCCTGCCTCAGCCTCCCAAGTGGCTGAAGCCACAGGAATGCACCACTCTGCCTGGGAAATTTTTTTTTTTTTTTTTTTTTTTTGTAGAGATGGGGTCTTGCCTTGTTGCCTAGGCTGGTGTTGAACTGCAGGCCTCAAGCAATCCTCCTGCCTTGGCCTCCCAACCCAAAGCTACTTTTCATCACTTCACTTTCCTGATCAAAAACTTTTACTTAAATTTTCCAGATATTTAGTGAATTTCTGCTCTGAGCCATGATCTCTGCTAGCCCACTGGGAAGAGGAGTGCTAGTTCATGACCCATCATCTGCATGGTGGCACAGGAAGCTGTTCTTTCTCTTCGTACATGAGGTATTCAACTAGCTCCTAGTTAATAAACCTCAAAACCCCCTTTTAAATAACTTTGGAATAATCCGCTCTGTACTTTAGTTCTGTAAAAGCCAAGCTCATTTTTGCTTAGGTATGGAGTGTGTGGCAGCATCCAAGCTAACAAGAATCATTCTGAAATTTCTTCTTAATATTTGCAGAAATGAAATTAAGCCTCTCTGTCTGAGATTCTCAGCACAATACTCTTTCCCTCCTACTCCTGTTTGCGGATTGCTGCTGTCTCTTGTCCACACCAGCCTCTCTGTCTCCATTCAGTGGAGCTTCTACCAGACATTAATGTCATTCAGTGGGAATTCAAATAGTAGAATCTCCCCTGATCCTGTAGAACTTCCTAGGTGGGGTGTCTCTGGCAACACCAGGATCCAAGTCCTGTGGATGGGCTGAATCTTTGAAACCCTTCGTTTTGGTCTCAAAGAGAATCATAAACCTTTTGTTAACTGCATAATCACCCCGCCTTCCCTCCAATGCCTTTTGAGCTGTCATTCGTGTACATTGTTCGGCAACAGTGATGGGAATAAAATTGCTTTTAAAGAGTGAAATTCTAAAATGTCTTATTTTTCTGCCATTTCTAATTCTAGAAAAATAATAGTACTTCTTTTTAATTTTTAATAAAACATCTTAGGTGATAATGTTAATGATATATAGTCTGAACTAAGGGAGGGGAAAACATTGACTTCAATGGAGCTGCTTCACAGTAATTGGTACTTCATAAGTGTCATTTGTGCCTTTGTGACAGAGATGGTGAAATTTATCAAAAAGGGAAATGCTCAAAGAAATGGAATTGGCACTTGGCTTTCTAGCTGTCTCTTTTGAGGTATACTTCAAAAGTTTTAATAGGTAGAAACTGTTTGAATTTGGCTCCTATTTGCTCTAAATTTACTGATAGTCTTTTTTTAATGCAGTATAGAGATGCTTGTTACTTGAGCTCCATAGTCATTACCACCAACAACCAAAGTTTGTTTCACAAACCTATTTATTTTGTGTGTCAGTTGGAGGATAGGCAACTCCACAACTGTAATTCTCTGATCCTCAGTAACTACTAAAGCTAGTAATTAATGATAAAAAAACCAGATGTATCAAAAAGAATCACACATTCATTCCACAAATAGTACACTGAGATGTTTATAAACACCCACCCAGACCAAGCCAGTAATACATTATATTTCTGTTTTCTTTGCAGACAAAGCCTCACATTTCTACAACAAAAAGCTAAAACCTCAGTGATAAAAATTAATATGAAGTCAGAAGATTTAAGGCTTAATTAGAATTCTGATCCAAGACGGCAGACTGTGTGAACTGCTGTTGCTAAACTGTACTGTGTAAACATTGCATACTGATGGAATTTGCTTGTCAACTCAACTGGCATTTCTGTGCAGTAAGCTTGTCTTTCTGTCAGTGGAGTGCATCACGGGAAAAGATCAGCATCTCAAAGGAATGTGATCTGCATGTATAAAGAGGAGAGAAAAAATCCCTCAAAGAAAAAGAGGTTCTGCTTGTTTTTCTGTTGTGCTCAAAGGTTAAAAAGAAGGTCTTCTATCAATGTGCATTTTGGTTTAAGGATAGTGAGGGTTTTCTTTCCAAGAATTAAAAGAGGAACTTTTTTTAATTTGAGGGAAAGTATCATTTGTAACTTTGGCTAAGTAGAGCAAGCCATGGAAAGAAGACTGCAGAGAAGGAAAAGAATTTTAAAATACGTTGAGCTTTTTCCTAATCCTTCCTGTGGAACTCTTTGTTTGCTTATATCTACTACCTCAGCCAATTTATCTAAATCAAGAAGCACACACACACACACAAAAAAACCCTAAGCAACAACATAGTGCAGGCAATGTAAGAAACATAGGAGCTGGATCAGATAGACAGCTGTTCAAATCTTGACTCTGCCACTAGATCACCTCTCTGCACCTTAGTTTCTCGTCAATTAAATATTGGCATAATCAAAGCCACGTCACATCCATATGAGGGTTAAATGATATAATGTATGTGAAAGCCCTGGTACTCAATGATTAAGAAATGTTTATTAAATGATTTGAGACAGTTTATAATTTAATAAGTTTTTCTTTCCAACGATATTCTAAAGTCATTGTGATTCTCTGCTATATTGTCGGTTGAGTTGTTTCATAAGCTTCTATGACCAGGAATCATGTCTGTGTAATTCTTTGTTCTCAGCTCTACAGTATGCATAGGGTCTTTCATAAATGCTTTTTGCTTGCCACTGCTCAATAAACAAATTTCTGCTTCCTGCTGGTCCTCTGATCCTTGTTTCCCCTTTTACTTTCAGTTGACACGTAACAATTGTACATATTTATGGGATACAGGGTAACATTTGGTACATGTATACAATACGTACTGATCAAATCAGGGTAATTAACATATCCATCACTGCAAACATTAATAACTTTTTGTGTTGGGAACATTCCAAATCCTTTCTTCTAGCTTTTTGAAAATACATAATAAATTATTGTTAACTATATTTACTCTACAATGCTATGAAACACTAGAACTCATTCCTCTTACTTCTGATCCTTTGACCAGTATACTCCTCAATGTTGTTTGTCTGTTGGGTTCAGAGAGTGCCTGTGGTGTTCAGAGAGTGTCTGTTGCAGACAGTTTTGGACAGGCTTATTTATGGTTAATTGTGAAGGATTTATTTCAACACAAACACTGGAGAAGAGGAGAAAGGGAGGAAGGTGATTGGTACATATTGGGCATTCAAATATTTGTAGAATGTACTAGGTGCATGTGGGATGCAAATATAGGCAAAAAGAATGAGGCAAAGAGAAAAGGGGGTAACAATAGACAAAGAGAAAAGGGGGTAACAATAGCTAACATTTGTTATCATTATTGAATGTTTGGTACTTTCAGATGAGAAAACTGAGGCTTAAAGAAGTCAATTAAATACCCAGGTAACTGATAGATCCATAATATTTTATCTGAAGCCCTTGGGAATAGGTATGTTTCAGGATTCAAAAATTGTAGGATTTTAGAAAGATATATGGTACGTGTATCACATATTATACAAAATCATTAGCAGGATTGGTGGCAATAGCACATCATCAAATACATTAATATTAATGCATTGAAATATATGAATATTTACACCTAGTGAAATAAATAAAGATTATAAATAGTTCCATACTATTTCAGGTCAATTCAGGTTTTGCTGTCAAATAAGTTACAAAATACCCTTATTTTTCAAAATCTTTTTTAACCTTTGGAATTGCAAATAAGGATTGCAGGCTTGTGGTAAATGGTAGAGAATAATGAATAATGAGTGAGAGCCCAGGTGTGTCAGACTCCAGAGAAGGGCTATTGCCATGCTGCCTTAGTTTTCCACTGCTGCTAGACAAATTACCACAAATTTAGCAGCTTAAGGAATGCAATGTCTTATCTTACAGTTCTAGAGGACAGAAATCTAAAATGGGTCTCACTGGGCTAAAGTCAAGATGTCAGCACTGCTGCATTTCTTCTAGAGACTCTAAAGGATAATCTATTTTCTTGCCTTTTCCAGCTTTTAGAGGCTGCCCACAGTCCTTGGCTTATGGCCCCTTTCTTCCATCTTTAAAGCCAATGATGGTAGGCTAAGTCCTTACCTCTTATCACTCTGACCTTCTCTTCTGACACCCTCTTTCATATTTAAAGGGCCCTTGTAACTACATTGTACTTACCCAGATCATCCGGGATATATTAGAGCACTACAGTAGGATGTGTGTATATATATATGTGTGTATATGTAATATATATGTAATAATATATGTTATATATGTGTGTGTGTGTGTGTGTGTGTGTGTAGTAGAGAGAGAGACAGAGACAGAAACAGAGATTTATTTAAGGAATTGTCGCACACAATTGTGGAGACTAGCGAGTCCAAAATCTGAAGTCACCAGTAGGCTGGAGACCCAGGGAAGAATTGGTGTTGCAGTTCAAGTCTGAAGGCCCTCTGCTGGAGAATTCCTTTTTGCTTGGTGCTTGGGAGACATTAGTCTTTTGTCCTATTCAGGTTTTCGAATGGTAGATGAGGCCCAATCAGATTACGCAGGGCAATCCACTTTACTCAAAGTCCATCAATTTAAATATTAATCTTATCTAAAAAGCCCTTACAGAAACATCTAGAATAATGTTTGACCAAATAACGTTTGCTAAATAAGCAACGTTGACACATAAAATCAATTATCACACAGGTAATCTCCTCATCTCAAAGTCAGTGGATTAGCAGCCTTATTTTCACCTGCAGCGTTAATTTTCCGTAGCCATGTAATCTATCATATTCTCATTTCCAGGGATTAGGACGTGAACATCTTTGAGGGCCATTATTCTGCCTACCGCAGTGTGGTTGCACAAGTTGTACACAGCACAATTCCAAGGGGGCACCATTCACCTAGACTGCAATTTGAACAGTAACCCCAAAGCCATGCAATCTGCAGGTCCTATTGTAGAACCTACTTGCCTAAACACAGCCATTTCACATACTGTCTACCAGGGAAGGAGTGTACTCAAACGTTTTCCAGCTTCTGGCAAACAGGGTGATGATGGCTTCTGTATCAATGTCTCACTAATTACGCTCCACAGGAGATGAGAGGGAGCCAATGTGGAAATGTAGGGAATGTAGGGAATCACCCCGTGGAACATAGGGGCAGAGTTGTTAGGTTTGCAATTCCAAGTTTTCCTCAGGATTAAGCTGAGATAGTCTCTAGCAGGCTTTTATAACTCAAATAGGATTGTCTCCTCCGGATAACTCTTTGAGTGTTTTGTGGAGGGAGGTGAAAAAGCTGCAGTCCTGATTATAGGAAGCCTGGTGTGAGGTTTCAAATGAACAGTTTCCAGTTCAACCTCTGAGGCAGGGAATTCTTGGGTCTGGTGCGGCTGAGTGGGTGATGAATATTATTTTAATAGCTATGGGGCCAACAGATCTATGACATCTTTCTGCAGAAAAGTAATTTTCAGGAGAGCCAAAAAAATCCTAGAGTATCTTATATTTTCATTGTTTTTTTTTCCATAGATGACAGAAAAACAAATACCTTTTAAATAGTCAAATTAGCAGAGAGATGGACCTTTACCACAATTTGCTCTATTGCCCTTTCCCCAAACTAAGCTAAGAAAACAGACAAGAGAGGAAAGAAAAATCAGAAAGTCTTTTCAAATACGCCAGGGCCATTAATTCAAACTGTTTCAGGAAACCTAGGAGGGAAAGATCCCTCTTTTGTGGCTGATGTGAAAGATCTCATTTATCATTGTTTGCAAAAGCTCAATGAGGCAAACCTCTATCTCTCCACCCTTCCAATTCCTACAGTACATAGCCACACTCTAGATGTTTCATTGAGGTAAAGAGAGTCATTACTACAGATAGTTAAGTAAATTGGTAAAAATTCTGCTGTCAGTGTATAATCACTATTTAGTTCTTTGTAATGTCCTCAGCAACTTCTGTTTCTGGCATCCTATTCCTCAGGGCAGCGGCAACAGTCTGGTTTTGATGTTGATTGGCTTTTATTAGGAGACAGGAAGTTTGATCTAGATTAAAACAGTGCCGGTGAGCATGCAGAACATGAAGAAAGGTCAGCAGGTTAGGTGAGCAAATTGCCACCAAATGGAGGATGTGACCTCAATTTTTCCATTAACAGAGAGGACCCAGAGCTGACAAGTTCTTGGAAACACAGTATTTGTTCAAAACAGAGAAATACAAAAAGGAAATATCTGACAGTTCTTGAAGCTCATATGTCTTCATCTGAATGCCCATTGGGTTATTTGTTAATGGGATTAGCATGCGTTCTGTCAGATCTCCTGACTCCGCAGCCCATGCTCATTCTGTTATGTCACATTATTAAATTATGCTCAGTATCTTCTGCTTAATGTGTAATACATTTTAGAATGGAGAGAGGACAATCTGGCTAAATTTTATAAAGATTTGAAGCAAAAATGAAAACAAATTATTGCTTAAAAGTTGAAGGCTTTGGTTGACAGACAAACCAACATAGAGAAGACCTTACTATATTTTGTTTATAAACACAATTTAATATTTTAATCTTTCCAGATTTTTTTCAATTGTCAGGTAATCATAGCCTAAGGCAGGGGTCAGTAAAAGTTTTCTGTAAAAGGCCAGATAGCAAATATTTTAGGCTTTGTGGGACAGAGAGTCTCTGTTGTGCTACATAGCATAAAAGTAGCCATAGACACGGTGTAAATGAATGGGCATGGCTGCGTGACAATAAACTTTATGGACAAAACACCCGGAGGTCCATATTTGGCCTGTGGGCAGCACAATTTTGATAATAAGGTATAAAAATTAGAGTGATAAAGAAGGTCAGTCACCCAATCTGGTTGCAGATGGGAACAGCTGTCAAAACCATTGTTTCCTATATGTTTTCAACAATACTGGAGTTCTTAAGGCCTTTGTTTTGTCTCCCTGCTATTCTGCACTCTGCTAGCATGCCACAGGATCCTCTGGGAGAGAGGAAAAAAATTGGAGGATGGTTGGGTCATTGATTAGGGTGCCTAGGACGCTTAAAGGAAATAGAATGATTTGGTAAAAGTTGCCTTATGTGCATGGGTATAAATCATCCAACAGTTTTTGTTCTTATTTTCTGACAAACAGCAACAAATTACCTAACGAAGACAAAGTAGATACATGTTCTTTTCATCATTTTGGGGCATGGAGGGCAGGATCCAGCAAACACTAGGCTCAGTCCTCCTAAAGAAAGCAAGCTTTTGAACTATGAAGCTTAATTGTGGTTACTCCTCCTTCTTTACTTAGGAAACATGCTCCCCTCTCTCAATATCTCTCATGTTTAAGTCAATGTTGTTCCAAGGGCCAGATTTTAATCATAAATGTCAAGTATACTTACAAATGACACGTGCACATGTAAATGTCAAATGAACCATGTAGTTCCTCATATCCTCTCCTACTGAAGTGTAGAAGACACCATGCAGGAGACTCACGAATCAAGGATTTCAATTCTTAATGGAGTTTGTTCTTGTGCTAGAGGCATAGCTATCTAGTCAGCTGTTATATTCACTTGACAGCTTCGCAATGAAATTGTTAACATTTTTCAGAATTGAAGCCAATGAACCACATTCTTGTTTATAGGAAGTTACATACAGAGTGCAAGCCCTCTTGGTGAATTTTTTGAAAGGAAATGGGATCAACAGAAAAACATAATTTTAGAGGAAACTGCCTGTGTGGTCAATATTTTGAAATGCCCTTTGTATTACTTACTTAGTCACGTGACTGGAAAACATTTGTCTTCTTGTCAGTAAATCTTCCCTGCTTGTGCAATGGGAAGCCATGGCCCCTATTTATATTTTCACAATTTACTTTTTCCTGGAAATGGATCCCTTTTCTCCAAACTCAATTTTCTGAGTTTTTAATAAACATGCAGAAGTTCTATAATATGTGCTGAGTTTCCTGCACATGTGTGGATTCCTTTCTTTATCCATTTAGTAAATACTTGTTGAGTGTCTATCATGTTTTAGGTGCTGGATATAAACAGCAATGAACTCAGAGAGCTTACATTCCAGTTCAGGAGACAGATCTTAAATAATTAATCATCCCAGTAAATAAATAATTACAAACTGCAGCAAGTGCTATGAAGGAAAAGCACAATGTGCTCTTAGAGCTCAAGATAGGCAGAACTGACCTAGTCTGAGATCATGGAAGATGTCTCTAAGGAAGTGACCATTTGGGCTAAGACTGGAAAAATGAGTAGAGGTCCACTAGACAGAGTGGGAGTCAGAGCATGCCAGGTAGAGAGAACACTAGATTCAAAGGCCTTGAAGTGGGAAAGAACACAGAACACTACAAATAGACTAATGTGTCCTAATCTAGGAAGGGAGCAGGACAGGGACACAACAGTCATTTATTCATCAAATGTTCTGGGAGACTACTGTATATTGGGAACTAATCTAGGTACTGGGGATACAAAATGACAAAAAAAGAAAAAAGAAAAAAATCCCTGCCTTCATAGAGTTTACATTTTAGTTGGTGAGACTATACATATATAACAAGGAATTAATTAGATTTTCTATAGTGATAAATGCTAATATGGTTTGGTTCTGTGTCCAGCCCCCAACAAATCTCATCTAGAACTGTACTTGCCACATGTCGAGGGAGGGCTCTGGTGGAAAGGGATTGGATCATGGGGGCGGTTTCCCCTCTGCTGTTCTCATGATAGTGAGTGAGTTCTCATGAGATCTGATGGTTTAAAAGTGTTTGGCAGTTTCCCCTCAATCGCTCTGTCTCCTGCCGCCACGTAAGTCATACCTTGCTTCCCCCTTCACCTTCTGCCATAATTATAAGTTTCCTGAGGCCTCCCCAGCCATGTGGAACTGTGAGTCAACTAAATCTCTTTTCTTTATAAATTACCCAGTCTCAGGTAGCTCTTGATAGCGGTGTGAAAATGGACTAATACAATCGCTCTCAAGAAAATGAAGCTGGATGTTCAATGAAGGTTTATCTCTGGAGATGCCATTTGATTAAATATTGATTGACATGAAGGAGCCATTCAGATGAAGATCTGAGGGAGGAAAATTCTAGGTGGTAGAATTAGCCTGTAAGAACATACCTGGTGTGTTTTGTAGACTATATTTTATTTAGTGTTCAAAACCAATTCAAGAGGCAGCTTGTGCTAAGTTCATGGCTAATACATATCAGGGTAGGATTTAAATCCAAGTCTATCTATTCCTTCCCTTTTCCCATCATAGAGTAATGCCTCTTTAGAGGGTATTAAGCCATGTCCATGTGCACAGGTCATTTAATCAAATCATCATTTAATCATTTCAGTTATTTATTTAATCATTTCATTTATGTATTTAATCATTTCAGTCAAAAGTGTCACTTCTGAGAGTGAACATAACCTTTAGTATGTATCCTAGGTGAAACCCCAAGCTATTGCTGATAAAGGTGTTCTTACCTTTTTCTGTTGGAAAAGACTCCTGTGACTCCCCGTATGAGGAGAGCCCACGCTTACTGTATAGTGTGTGGTATGTTTGGGAATCACTGTACAATGTAGAGAAAGTCCCAGGCTAATAGGAGACTTGGGTTTTATGCTCTTACTTCCATTCAATTAGTTGTACAAACCTAAGCAAGTTACATCCTCTCTGAGTTCCAATTTTTTCATCTGCAAAATGGGAATGTTAAAAATAGCTTTTTTTTTTACATCTCTCAGACTTCTAAAAATCCAATTAAAATGTTGCCTCTTCCTTCAAAATATATCCAGAATCCAACAATTTCCCACCATCTTCACTGCTACCATGACCACTTCTTTCCCGGACTATTGCAATAGCAGCCTGACTGGTGTCCCTGTGTCCTTACCATTCCAGCCCTGAATGCCATTCTGAATGGAACCACCAGAGTGATCCTGCTAAAAGCAAGTCAGATATTAGCGGAACTTATTACTCTCCTTATTCTCCCAGTGGCTCATTCATTCACTTGGAATTAAAGTCAAAATCTTAATGTTTACATGTCCCCCCATGATGTGCCTGCCCACATTACCACTCTGACCTCCACATCTGGTTCTCTCAGATACTCTTGCTCTAGCCTTGCAGGTTTTCTTGGTATTCCTCAACCACACTAGGCACAGCTTCACCTCCGAGATTTTTGCTTGCTGTTGCCTCTGTCAGGAATAATATTTATGCAGTGAGCTGCATAGCCCACACCCATACTTCTTTCAAGACTCTGCTCAAATGCTACCTTGTCAATGAAGTTTACAGTGACTATTCTATTTAAAATGGCAACTACTCTTTTCTACATTTCAGACTCCCTTATCCTGCTGTACTTTTTCTTTTTTCCTTTCCATAACACTACTCATTGTTTAAACATACTTATTTATAGAATGATCATATAACATTTTGCAAAAACTGGGATATTTTTGAAAATGAAAGTGGGTGCTATTAAATTATCCCAGGACAATAGATATAAACTTCGACTTAGTAATTTATAACGATTTTTACAAATGTTATGTTTCCCTTTGTTGGTTTGCACAAGAAAAAGGATCATTGAATGTTTTGTTGTTTACTTATTTATCTCACGTGCCAATAACAATGCCTGACACATAGTAGATTATCAATAAATATTCTCGAGCAAATGAATCAATAAAAATAGGTATAAAAGATGTTCACGGCCGGGCGCGGTGGCTCACGCCTATAATCCCAGCACTTTGGGAGGCCGAGGCGGGCAGATCACGAGGTCAGGAGTTCGAGACGAGCCTGGCCAACATGGTGAAACCCCTTCTCTACTAAAAATACAAAAAATTAGCTGGGCATGGTGGTGCGCACCTGTAATCCAGCTACTGGGGAGGCTGAGGCAGGAGAATGGCTTGAACCCAGGAGGCAGAGGTTGCAGTGAGCCGAGATCATGCCAGTGCACTCCAATCTGGGTGACAGAGCAAGACTCCGTCTAAAAAAAAAAAAAAATTCATTATCTATAAAGTACTATAGATCTACATCTTAGTTAATTTGCTACTTTTTCTAAGGATATCTATATATGTTTATAGATACATATGGTGTGGAATATATACCTGTATATATGTGTGTATACACACACACACACACACACACACACACAGATATATATTTAATATGAGCCAACCCTCCCCACTTTACCCCATTTATTCCCTAGGATAGACTAAAAGATAACTTTGCCATATAGTTTATGTATACTTTAAAAAGCTAAAGGCTGATTTGAAAGATAAACATGATGTAGGGACAATTATTACAAGAAAGTTGAAAGGTGCTATTTGTTTAAAAAGACTGTTTTTTTCCATGAGGGTACATGTCCCTGATGAGGGTTTACAGATGCTGACAGTCACCTCAAGGAATTGTTGATGCAGCTGGACTGAAAATTAGCATGATGCATGTGCAAGGATGTGCAGTGGAAAGCAAGGTAATACTCTTTCCTACAGAAGAAAAGGGGCTGGGCACAGTGGCTTAGGCTGGGTGTGGTGGCTCATGCCTGTGATCCCCAGCACTTTGGGAGGCCCAGGCGGGTGGATCAACTGAGGTCGGGAGTTCAAGACCAGCCTAACCAACATGGAGAAACCCCATCTCTACTAAAAATACAAAATTAGCCGGACGTGGTGGCACATGCCTGGAATCCCAGCTACTCGGGAGGCTGAGGCAGGAGAATCACTTGAATCCAGGAGGTGGAGGTTGCAGTGAACCGAGATCATGCCATTGCACTCCAGCCTGGGCAACACGAGTGAAACTTCGTTTCCAAAAAAAAAAGAAAAAAGAAAAGAAAAGGTACACTATCTGTTAGTTGAGGAGTAGACAGGAAGCATGGAGGAATTGAGAGAGTTCCTGCAAAGGATGAGCCGTATGGAGTGGAAGTGGTATCTGGTAAGAAGACAATCAATTGGTAAGAGTTAAATTAATGGTTGAAGTAAATTAACCCTTGTCAGGCTATACAAAATTCTTGACAATTGGAAACAGCCATTTCTGTACTTGTACACACTGTGCATCCACTCATCACTCCATCTACTCTATTTATTGACCTGTTCTTGAATGAATTTTTGGCAGAGACCAACATACAGTGTGCTATTATCAAAGTCAATGAGTGAACTGAATCCAAATACAAAATGGTTTAAATTCGATTTTGCTTACTCTGTAGTTTTGGAAATGCTTAGATAACAAGAGAGTGCAGTTTACTTATAAAGCCAAAGCAAAATCAATAGATAAGCTTTCATGCTTCCTTTCTCAGTTGATGATATCAGTGACAATGAATAAGCCAGAGTCTTGGCTTTTAACCAAATTTAAAAACAATAAAGCCTTATTCGGTAGGACTTTGTGGGCCTTTTATCTTCCTCCCTGCTTTGGTAAATCAGGTTTGGTTGAGTTGGTTTTCCATGCATCCCACCCCAACAACATCTGAAATATCTTTCTCATTTATAATGTTTTTCTTATACTCCAAGGATGTATCATAGAACAAAGGCAACAAAGTTTATTGGGTTCAGCTAGATCATGAAAAAAGACATTAGATTTTCTATTTAGGCATTCAGCAAATCATAGGAGAAATCAATATGCAAAGAAGTAAAACCTTTACAATTCCAGTAATGGAAAAGAGAGAAAGACTGTTTTCTACCTTCTTTTGACTTATTTTATGAGATTTCAGCCTTCTGATAGCCTTAGGAAACTGGCCTCTAGTTCAGATTCATGTTCAGCTTTTGTGGTTTGTATTACCCAGAGTTGCGAAGTCAACTGTTTTGTTTAAATATTTAAAAAGTACCAAACTAGAAATACAAAGCCTGAGCGGAACTAGGCACATAGAAGTAACTCAACATATGTTTTAATTTAATGTGAGATGGTTGATATATTCTGTAAGCATATTCATCTGTCAATCTGTCTGATGCTAGGTAGCCTCCTAATATCTGAATAGCTAAGGAAGAGATATAAATGTATGAATATCACAGTCACGGACTCAAATATGCTAAAACATAATTTACTTTATTTTTATGTTAGTGAAAGCATTTTTTTTCCAAGTGCTTAGTCTACCTTATTAGCAGTAGAAAACAACAATGACCACCACCATAGCAACAGGAATAAAATCTTTAATTTAGCTGCTTCCAGGTAAACTCAGTCCAAATCTGTGATGTATTAATTAATACAAATTAATAATCTATCCACATTCAGATTTAAAACATCTCACATTTTTTCTCCCTTCTTCATCTTTTTGCACTTTCTTTTAGGCTTTTGAGCATGGTGATAACGCTATTGGGAACTTGGCTTCTGCTGCTGTTATACGAGGTTTTTGAGGAAAGGGCCTCGAAATGCTCTCTTCTTGATTCTTATCTGTGTTGATCCTATTGGGCAATCCTACTCCAGTTGACCTTCTCTTGTATATCCATTACAAAAGCTTTTGCCTGAAAGTAACAAAAATCCAGTAGTTCCTCAAAAAAAGGATATTTACTATTTAGTAATAAGAAAATCTAGACACAGATGGACTCAGGGTTGGTCTGGAAGCTCAATGACCCAGACTCTTATTATTTTTCTTCTCTGCCATTCTTTGCATGTTGCTTTCTCAATTGTGCTGCCCACCTAATGATCACAAAATAGTTGCTGCACATCCCAACATCACATCATCTTTCCTAGGCAGAAAGAAGTGGAGAAGAACCACTATCAGTAGCTCTCCTCTTGTATATGCCTCTTTTATCAAGAAAGCAGCAGGTACTCAAAAACTTCCACTTAGGTCTTCTTGGCCAGATCTGAGTCACAGGTTATCACTTGCTGTGAAGAAGGCAAGGAAAGTGATGTTTTGGGCTTTACATTCTCTATAATGGGAGATGAGCCAGGGAGATAGAGTTGAGAACGGTATTTTGAGTGGCCAGCCTTCAATTTCTGCCATTATTAGTCTGGTTTTTGGTATAGGAAATGTACAGTACTTCCTGAGAGTGTGATTGAGATGGTCTTTGAGAGAATGACTCGGTTGCATCAGTATAAATTTTTTGATCCCTGAGGGGGACCTTTTGTGTGCAGGAAATGCTATTTGCAGTTACTTGGTTTTAAATTAATTTATTTAAAAACCACTTAAAAAGTAGTTATTTTTCTCACTTTTAAATGTAATTTAAAACTCTTAGTCTATTCCATAAATCCTGTGTATTTTATCAATCCCTTGCAAGGCAGCCTTTGATTAATGTTGGATCAACTCAAGCTGAACAGACTAAATTCTGCTTAATTAAAAGAACTTCTAAGCGTAAACCCAGATTCCTCAATTCCTTTTAGCATTTCAGAGTACATGTTAAAGTCTAATATATCGGCAAAGAAACACTGGACTGAAATCAAACTTTAAACAGAATGGACCTAACAGACAATTATAGAACATTCTACTCAGCAACTGCAGAACATACATTCTTCTTATCAGCTCACGGAACATTCTCCAAGACAGGCCATATGTTAGGCCAGAAAACAAGTCTTAATTAATTTTTAAAAATTTGAAATTATACCAAGTATCTTCTCAGACCACTGCAGAATAAACTAGAAATCAATTCTAAGAGGAACTCTCGAAACTATAGAAATACATGGAAATTAGACAACATACTCCTGAATGATCTTTAGGTCAACAAGGACATTAAGATGAAAATTTAAACAATTTCTGAAGCAGAGGAAAATGGAAACACAACATATCAAAGTATCTGATTTTCTTTTTAAGCACTTCAATACCTGACCAGGCAAACTTACGATCCCAACAAACAGAAATTGTAAACTGCTTGAACAACTCTTATATATTTAATAATTTAAACTTGTAAATATAGAGAATCTCAAGTTTTCTCTTAAATATTCTAACACATTAAAAAGTAAATTTAGTCAAAATATTTTACATCCTTTAATGAAAAAATGACAAACTAATAAAATATTTTAAATGAGAATCTGTCTGTTCTGTTTAAACTGTTACTCTAAAATATGTCATATTCTCTTAAGCATCAAAAGCACATTTAATACCAACTGCACACACATTATTCTGAATTTCACATATTGGTATTCATACTATGGACTTTGTTCACTTCATTGTATCTGTTTTTTATTCCAAACCTCCCTAAGATTTTTAAGGATACTTAGTTTCAAGGAGAGTAGCACATCATCAGGCCAGGCAAGCTGATTTTGTCATTACAAGGCAACTGAGATCACTTATGAGCCAGAGATTTGAGGGTAGGATGCAGTACAGAGTCAATAGCATTCCAGGGAGATACTATTTGTGTGCGGTTGTGTAAACTAAGCTTCTTGTTTTTGTCACTGTGGTGAGAGGAAATTCAGAGACCATGTCCTTTAGCTAGGGTTGGTTTCTTGTAAGATCAAATTGTACCCTTACTTGGATCATTCTTCTGTCATCATTACCATCATTTGAATAGATGAGAGTCTTCAAACCCCTTATTCCCCCAATTCATAGCTAATGTCCTTGAACTGATTTCTACTACCTGAATGAATTCAGGATTTTTTTTGTACTTTCCCATCTGAGCTACCATTGGAAACTCTGGTGCTACCAAACTTGCAGGGGTTTGCAAGCAAAAAGACCCTCTTTTTGCCTAAGTCTCCCATATACATGATAGCCTATGTGCTTTGTCACAATAGGCAGGTACCTCTCTCCAAGGCTTGCTCTTCTTTCTTCCCCCAACCTGAATTCTGTGAAGGATGGTGACAAATCTTTGGATTTCCCCTCTAAAATGTCCTTCTACTCTCCTCAGCTCAAAAGGTGGGGGTGAAACAGTAAAGAGAACGCTGAGTGTCTGAATGCTCTTGCCTTTTGAACTTAGAGGCTGGACATTTTAACTTCTTTGTTTTTCTGGACCAATATGTCAACTTTCTTCTGGGTTAATTTTAGCTCCATTTCTCACAGAAGAATTTGTGTGTTGGGCAGGGGGGTGGTATATGGGAGAAGAAAAGGACATCAGTTAAAGACTCATATAATTACTTGGCAAGCCATAGGGGAAGATAGAAGAATTTCTGTCACATCTTCTAAGTAGGCCTATGATTTAATAGCTAAAGCAACTATAAGGGGATCTGACAGTTTAGGATGAGAGTATCTTGCAGATTTATTGGAACCAAGGCCAGTGGCTTCTCTAAATGTAGCTGATTCCTATTCTTTCACGACTTCTCCATAGAAATGCCACTTCATTGAGGTAGTCTTCCCTGACCCCTCTGGCCAGGCAAAGTCCCCCTCTTATATATTCTCAAAGTTATCGTGATTTGTCTTTTAGCACAAATTGCACATTTTGTTTAAAGTTTGCCTTAACCAGTAGACTGTGATTTCTCAGGGTACCTGGACCTTGCCTCTCTTCTTTATAGCTCTCCTCTCCAGTGCCTGATACTATATTTGGCCCTCAGCATCTGCTGAACAAATATTGGATGTATGAATAATTGTTAAGTTTTTTGGTGAGTGAAATACAGTAAACGTGAACAGTGGATTGTCATGTTTTGAATGCATGAGCTTGGGCAGTGGACTTTTGGTTACCACACTGAATTCTTGAACTTGCTGGGCAACTTTAATTTTCACCAAGTTTTTTAAAGGTCATGGGATTTAAGTGGAAGGCATGGTCTCAGGAGATGAGGGCATGTCTTGGCATACACAGAATGTGGCATCCTCAGTTTCCAGGAAGGATGACTTTTTTTTTTCATTTCTGTCAATCAAAAACACAATGTTATCTTCGGTGTTTAGTCAAATAGATTGAATGGAGTGATTTTACCGATCTGTTGAAATTTGTTAGTCGAGAAAGACTTTTATAAACTCTAAATGGGAATTGAGATGAATCTAAAGCTTCCTTTCATTTTGTAAAGCAGGGGAATCTTCCGAGACTTATTTTCTCCCTGACATTCTTTTATATAATGGATTTGAGCAGACTAAAGATGAAACAGAGATTTTTTTCATGTCTTTTGACCCTGAGACATTTATATGAGAGAGTCTTTTAAAACATGAATATTTTTGGCTCTAACAACTGCACCTTTGAAATGGCATGAAACACAGTGTTTAGAACTGCAAATATCACTGACATTTCTAAAGTGCGAACAATGTTTAATAGCACGACAGAAACTGTATTGCTTCTGCAAGAACATAGATATTCTTTCAAAGTTGATGGCATTCAAGAGTTAAATAAGTAAGTGGAAAACTCACTACAGACTAGTCTGTGTAACCAGAGGTAGGTATCACAATTAGGAGGATCGTGAAACTCTTAATGCTTCAGTAAATATGCCAAATATCTGTGGCAGCCTTCTGTTCTCTGAACCCAGATTGCTGCTTTGTAGGTAGGTATCAATCTTCACTACTTACTATGTTCAACCTTTCTGAATCTGTGATCAAGATCCATCTGTTCGACTACATTTATTAGTGTATTTTCTTATGACATAAATCCTTCAAAAATTGTCATCTCCAAGTAGGGTCATGATACCTGCTGGGTTATATTTGTTCAACACGATAATAGTATAATAGTCTTTAACCACAGAACACAGAAAGTAAACTATGCAAAACAAAAAGTTGTGTACATCTACCGAGGCCAGGGCTGCCTTGGGAGTAAACAGTGCTGATCCTGACGGATTTGTCGGAAGGGATGGTAATTATGAAAGATGATTGTGGCTTGGGAGTAGCAGGCTAACCGTTGACTCAGAAAAAGGAGCTGGGGCATGCGAGCTCACTAAGCACTTCTGAGGCTTCCATCCTGGTGATATGCTTGCTTAGTGTCCAGCCATAGAAAATAAAGTGGAGAGAAAAATGATTGCTTGCAAATGGCAGTGCAGTGGGAGCTAACCAGCCAAGGTCTACCACTGTTTTCATTAAGGAAAGAATTTGGTGATCCCTTAAAGATAGGAAAAGTGCTTTTTAAAATTTGGACAGATTTTAATTTTGAAAGATGTGATGCTCTATCACCCGCTACATTTTTCAATTTTTCATGCTGATATGTCTCTATAGTTTTTGCCCTTACAGGTTCCTTTTCATCCTTTTTTATGTATTTTCAGAAAAGAAAATGGAAAACTAATTTTTTTTTTTTTTCTTGAGATGGAGTCTTGCTCTGTCGCCCAGGCTGGAGTGCAGTGGCGCGATTTTGGCTCACTGCAACCTCTGCCTACTGCCTATTGCCTACTGGGTTCAAGTGATTCTCCTGCTTCAGCCTCCTGAATAGCTGGGATTACAGGCACCTGCCACCATGCCCAGCTAATTTTTGTATTTTTAGAAGAGATGCGGTTTCACCATGTTGGTCAGGCTGGTCTCGAACTCCTGACCTCATCCTCCCAAAGTTTTGGGATTACAGGCGTGAGCCACCACGCCCAACTGGGAAAATAATTTCTACTTTTAAAATGACTTGAATATCTCCTTGAGGCTGGCTGTCTAAGAGGCAAGCATTTCCAGCAATCCAATCTCATTTAAAAAGGCATAAAACATCAAATCGGGAAAGGACAGTTCTTTTATTTTACAGATTAATTTTTTTCAATAAACATATTTTGAGTGCTTATAGATAAGCAAACTAGGGTTCAGAAAGGTTGATGACTTAGCCAAGTTCATACAATCAGGCCCATATTTCTTCTTTTATATTTTATACATATCAACTTTCATGTCACTGTTTACAAGTATTTTTAAATTTCTGTTCCATCTTTTTTGTTTGTGCTATTAATTTACTCATCAATATTATTGTTATTTTGTATGTGTACGGATTGATCTCATGTTTAACAAAAGCTCACTATATTCTCTCACATCTCATATCTTCTGCTGTGATTATTTTCTTTTTACCTGAAGTTCATACTTTAGTAGTCACTTTAATGAAGCTACATACATGAATGTGCATGTGTATACACAGACACACATACATATATATGTATACACATAACAGCTTTATGATTCCTTCTCCTATTTTGCAAATGAATATTCATACTATTTATTCATATTAATTCATCCTTTCATTTATTTATTTCATCCAATAGATATCTTTATATATGTGCCTACTCTAGGGTGAATACAGTTTTACTTTCTAGTGAAACAATGGTTAATAAAAATTACCATAATTGTTTTTCTTATCGAACTTAACCTCTAACGGAGAAGGCAAACAGTAAAGAAATTATCACATAAATATATAAGTGCAAACTGACAAGAGAGAATAACAAAGGACTTAACATAAATCCAAGAGAGAGGATAGGGAAGCATGGTCCGGCAAGACCTCTTTGAGAAAAAGAAGTTTAAGTTGAAAATTAAAATTAGGCCAGGCGCTCACGCCTGTAATCCCAGCACTCTGAGAGGCCGAGGTGGATGGATCACCTGAGGTCAGGAGTTCGAGACCAGCCTGACCAACATGGTGAAACCCCATCTCTACTAAAAATACAAAAATTAGCTGGGCGTGGTGGTGCGTGCCTGTAATCCCAGCTACTTGGGAGGCTGAGGGAGGAGAATCGCTTGAACCCGGGAGGTGGAGGTTGCAGTGAGCCAAGATTGCGCCATTGCACTCCAGCCTGGGAGACGAAGCAAGACTCCATTTCAAAAAAAAAAAAAAAAAAAAAATCCTTGATTCAGAAGTGGCATATATACTTCCATTTACGATCTAATGGCTAGAACGAATCACATGGCCAAGCCACATGTTGCAGAATCTTCTCAGCTACAACCTGACAATGCCAAAGATGGCCAGGAGCACCACCGTAGGGAGCAAGTTGGGTTTAGTATTCATGAAGCAGGAGAGAATGCACACCATAGGAACCATGAGGCCTCTCAGGAAGAGGGTGTTAAATATTACTTATTATAAGTTTAAGGATTAAGTTAGGTGATATGGAGAAGGGTTTAAGGAAGTATAACTTTCCTCTGGATTGGGTGTGTTAGAAGGCAGGGGTAATTTTATGGTTGGGTACCTTAGTAAATCTAATCTAGGAGTGAAGACTAGAACGGGCTAAGGCTGCAATTAGTGAAGAAGCAGTAATCACTTACATTGGTCAGGATCAATGGATGCTTGATCATTTTTGTGACTTGCACAATGTTCATAATTTATTTGTATTTAAATGTGACTATAGCGTGGTCTTGTTTTTGTCTTGATCCATCATGGTCACATCACAGAGTGGCTTTGGGGGTAGGAATAGAGGCAAGAAGATTGAACAGAGTCATACAGCAACAGAGAGGCCTTGTTTGACGTTGATGTTCTATGATATTGCTCATGGTCAAAAGGAGAACATCAAGACCTTTCTGTGAGTGACAAGCCAGCTGCTAGCAACACCCAGGCCAAGCTGATAGAACCAGGATAGCTCGCTGATGTCAGGACTGCCATTCTCTTTCTCTAACTCTGTACTGTAAAGGGCAGAACAAATTTTTGTGAACAGCTATTACCTCTTACATAGTAACTAGGAATTTAAAATTATGTACATCTGGCTGGCAGGCAGGTTTTGTGAATTTCTTCAGTAATACTCAGCTTATCCTGTAAAATTCTGTTTTGTGTCTTTCCCTACCACACCTCTTGCTAGATGCTAAAGTCTTCAATGAATGAGGCAGAGTGACAAAGAGTTGGTAAATGATTGCCATAAAGAGGGGGAGGGGCCGGCATAACTGGAAGACATGAGCCTCCAAGGAACTGGTTCTGTATTTTCCATAAGTGAAGTAGATGGAAATAATTGTCTGGAAGTGATGCTTGAGAAATACGGAGTGAAGGGAAGGCAGTGTCCTCATAGAACAGCCAGGTTCAAATGAGATTTTGTGGTGAAACTATCAATTGACACGTGGCTTGGGACCTTCTACTTAAAATGTGTCCCACTGATCAGCAGCATTGTCATCACCTGGGAGCTAAGTAGAAGTGCAGCATTTCAGGTTCCATCCCACACCTACAACATCAGAATGTGCATTTTAACAAGGCATCCAGGTAATTCAAATGCACATTACTGCTGGTGAAGCACTGGTTTAGAATTTAGAGGAACTCGCCAACAGAGATTGGGAGTTCCAAAGGTCATAGTGGAAGGCTTTGGGGGTAGGAATAGAGGCAAGAAGATTGAACAGAGTCATACAGCAACAAGAACACATACTTTCTTTACCCCTTCAGGCTGCCTTTCAACCTCCACGCTTGCCTGCAACTCTCAGATACGACAGATCTTTCCCATGTCACTGCACTGAACAGTCATTTTAAGCAGTTTGTCGAAAATGATTGATTACAAAGGTGTTATTTTTTCCCTTCTCATTTTCCCTACTTTCTCAATTTCTGACAATGTGCATGCTACTTTTATAATAGGACAAAGTAGTATAAAATATATATTAAGGAAATACAGAAGTGAAAAGGGATTAAAATGTTAGGGGGTGCCATGATTTGCTATTCTTCAAGAACTGGCCTGTCAGCTGTTATCTGTCTGCTGACCCATTTACAACCTCCCGTTGTTTAGAAATCAGTACTATCTCTAGAGATAATAATGAGACCTGTAGTGTCGACTGAAGTTTCAGAATTTTTCTCCTTGCTGTGACTTTTCCTATGTGATTTGGCTACCTCCCTGATGCAGAACCTATCTGAGGAAACCTCTGTTAATCATGTGGTCAGGGATAGCTCACTGATTCTGCCAGGGTGTGGGAGGGCTTAGTAAAAGCAATTTCTCTCTGTATTTTTTCTTTTATTGAGATGGAGTTTCGCTCTTGTTGCCCAAGCTGGAGGGCAATGGCGTGATCTCGGCTCACCACAGCCTCCGCCTCCCGGGTTTAAGCGATTCTCCTGCCTCAGCCTCTCGAGTAGCTGGGATTACAGGCATGCGCCACCATGCCCAGCTAATTCTGTATTTTTTAGAAGAGATGGGGTTTATCCATGTTGGTCAGGCTGGTCTTGAACTCCCGACCTCAGGTGATCTGTCCACCTCGGCCTCCTAAAGTGCTGGGATTACAGGCGTGAGCCACCGTGGCTGGCCAGCAATTTCTATATTTACAGAAGGAGATGGTCACTTCTGTGACCATCCACGAAAAAATAACTGTTGGAAAACTTTTGGAAAGCCATCCATGAAACACAACTGTTTAGAGATGCTCATAGAATACTTTTATTCTCAGATGCTTTCAGTTATTGGAGCCATGTACCTACTACCAATTGGAGTCTTTTCATACTATTCAGAAAGACATTTCCTTATCCTTTAGCTCAAAATATATTTAGCCGTCCTGTGACTCAGAGTTACAGTTCTCTTCATCAGTTCCACCTATTCTGCCGGAAGCAGCTGAACTTCTTTATAATTATAGAGTTTTCTATCATCCAGCTTGCAGAACTTAAAGAGAATCTTATCTCTTGACCCTTTCTCATACCTGACTTGTTCAAATACAGCACTATGAACCTCCAAATGGCACAAAGTTTCTAACTTAAGTAGAAGTCAAGTGTGACTTTTCTTGTGGAGCGATGATTGTTAATCAGGCCAGATCTTGTCAGATTTTTGGAATGGGGATAAATAAAAATTGGGATAAATCCATCTGTGATGGGAAAGACAGTATCGGGTAAAATGCTCGTATAAGACAGAGCTGGCTAGAGTTGACAAGATTATCTATTTCCAGTTTTTACATCATTCACTGTTAAATACATACCCAGTGTCTTTCATTGGACAAATAATATTTCCCTGAAAATTATTTCTTTTTAATCCATGTATGTAAGAGTAATCAATAGTTACACTAACTCTGTTTAATAAGCGTTAATTCTGAAAAGAGTCCTGAACGGTGCTCCTACTTTTGTAATAAAAAATGTTTTTCTTACCAGTGTTTTTTAACATGTGGTCTAAAAATGTGTGTCTATGGCTGGGCTGGACGTGGTGGCTCACACTTGTAATCCCAGCAGTTTGGGAGGCCGAGGCGGGTGGAACACGAGGTCAGCCATTCAAGACCAGCCTGGCCAACATAGTGAAACCCCATCTCTACTAAAACTACAAAAAATTAGCTGGGTGTGGTGGCGGGTCCCTGTAATCCCAGCTACTCAGGATGCTGAGGCAGGAGAATCACTTGAACCCAGGAGGCAGAGGTTACGGTGAGCCAAGATCACACCACTGCACTCCAGCCTGGCAACAGAGCAAGGCTCCATCTCAAAAAAAAAAAAAAACGTGTGTCTATGATAGCAGTCACTTGGGGTGCCTGTTAAAGATGCAGATTCCTGGGTTTTAACTCAAATCTACTTAAACAGATTTTCCAGGAAGAGGCCTGGTTATCTGTATATTTATTAAACACCTTGAGTAATTTTTTTTTGTTTTTGAGACAGGGTCTCACTCTGTCACCCAGGCTAGAGTGCAGTGGTGCAATCACTGCTCACTGCAGCCTCGACCTCCCCAGGCTCAGATGATCCTCCCACCTCAGCCTCCCAAGTAGCTGGAACAGCAGGTGTGTGATACCATGCCTTGCTAATTTTTGTATTTTTTTGTAGAGATGGGTTTTGTCGTGTTTCCCAAGCTGGTCTTAAACTCCTGGGCTCAAGTGATCAGCCTGCCTTCCCCTCCCAAAGTGTGGGATTACAGGCATGAGCCACTGTGCCCTGCCACCTTGAGTAATTCTTAAAGTGCTTGAGAACTTATTAAGCACCTTGAGTAACTCTTATTATCAAATTAGTTTAGACCGGGCGTGGTGGCTCACTCCCGCAATACCAGCGCTTTGGGATGCTGAGGTGGGCAGATCACGAGGTCAGGAGTTCGAGACCAGCCTGGCCAACATGGTGAAACCCTGTCTCTACTAAAAATACAAAAATTAGCTGGGCATGGTGGTGGGCGCCTGTAATCCCAGCCACTCGGGAGGCTGAGGCGTATCATTTGAACCTGGGAGGCAGAGGTTGCAGTGAGCCAAGATTGTGCCATTGCACTCCAGCCTGGGTGACAGGGCGAGGCTCCATCTCAAAAAAAAAAAAAAAAAAAAAAAAAAAATGGTGGTGGTTTCTTGTTAAATATGCAAATTCTTGGGTCTCACTGACTCTGGGAGTGGGGCTTATCAACAGGGAACCACAGAATTTTTAGTGAAGAACTACGTCTTTAGCACTGACTGTTTACCTGATCCCAAAAGATAATTTCTTAAGTGTATCAGAAGTTCAGAAATATTTTCAGAAGGGCTCTTCAAGTTGAAAATGAAATATTTAAAAGCTTAAAATTATATTAAATTATATAAATGCTGGTGAATTTTACAGCCTAATAAACCCACATTTTAGAAATAGGTTGATAGACTATTTTAAAACATTGATAATATCTACAAGAGAATTACAGAAAAATTAAGTAAAAGAACTAATGCAGTATAATAATATAATAATTATGACAACAGATATTTTTCCAGCCCTTTACATTTTAGAGAAAGATTTACAAAGAATATTTTTACATGAGTCATCTTATTTTATCTTATAGCTACTGTGAAGCCTATATGCATAGATCAGGCTTTATAGTTCAAGAAGTTGGGGTTCAAGATGCAAAAGATAAGTGGCAGTCAGGAATAGAATTTGTCCTTTTTGCCTGAAGCTTCTTCTAATCTACATATGACCCAGTTCCCTGCTGTTGCTGTAGTTGCTTTCCTATAGTCCACAGACTCTGTTGCTTGACAGCTGTCCTAGGAGCTACTAAGCATGGTGTCTTACAATCAACCAACCACAACCAGGGGACTTCTAACTTTAAGGATATCCCATGCTTATACAACATAGCATTGCTGAGGCCAAAGAAAAAAGGTTCTGCTACTCTAGGTCTTCAGATAAGATAGCCTGAAGAATTTTTCTGCACATGATTCTACTTCCAAAGAATCCTCACCTTCATTTCTTCAAGCAGGAAATGTTCTGAGAGGGAGTCTGTCTTCACCACCAAATAATTATGATAAAATTGTTATTTTATGGACTCCTCTCAAATGGTTACTCAGAATTCAACCTTGTGTTATCTTTTTCTGTCTATTCTCTGCAAGGAATGGTGGAAGTTGGTGGGGCAGAGACACACAGACAGTGACTTGGACATAACTCAACCGACTTGCTATTTTGTCTACTATTAATGCTCTTTAGAAAAAATAGAAATTTTGTGCAGGGTATTAGAATATGACAGAAAACAGAGTGGTATTACCTTGCCAGATCTTCCATCTTACATTTCAGAAACAGCACCACCTGTCTATATATTTTGGCTACATTTAAAAGGTAATAGTTGTCTCTTTATTGAAAAAAACAGCAATAACCTTGGGAAAAGAGTGTAGAAAAATGTTTGAGAGAAGAATGTTGTATATCTCACATAAATATTTCTAAGAAAATGTTTGGGCTGTGCATGGTGCCTCATGCCTGTAATCCCAGCACTTTGGGAGGCCGAGGTGGGTGGATCGCCTGAGGTCAGGAGTTCGAGACCAGCCTGTCCAACGTGGTGAAACCCTGTCTCTACTAAAAATGCAAAAAAAAAATTAGCTGGACGTGGTGGTGGGCGCCTACTCAGGAGGCTACTCGGGAGGCTGAGGTAGGAGAATTGCTTGAATCCAGGTGACGGAGGTTGCAGTGAGCCGAGATAGCGCCACTGCACTCCAGCCTGGGCAACAGAGCGAGACTCTGTCTCACAGAAAAAAAAAGAAAAGAAAATGTTTGCTTTTTGATTAGATACTACGTGTTCCTACCCACAGAAATCCTCAACCAGGTATGTACAGCCTTTCTACTTATGAATAGGTTACAGGCTCCTAAAGGTTTTTCTCAAGGCCATTTGTTTCTAAGTTCAAAGTTACACTATAAAAGTGACTGCTAATAACAATTATTTGTGGTATCTGATATCACTCCTGCCTTGGAAGAACAATAGTTTTATTCTAAGTATTAAAATGGGTATAGTCATCCCTTGGTATTGAGGCAGATTGGTTCCAGGACCCCCTTGGTTACCAAAACACAGGGCTGTTCAACTCCCTGATATAAAACGGTGTAGAATTGGCGTATAACCTATGCACACATTCTTGTACATTTTAAATTATCTCTAGATTATTTGCAATACACAATACAATGTGAAGACTATGTAAATAGTCATTATACTTTATGATTTAGATAATAATGACAAGAGAAAAAGTCTGTACAAGTTAAGTATTTTCAATCCTCGGTTGGTTGAGCCTACGGATGCAGAAGCCATGGATAAGGAGGGCTATTTCCTATAAGTAGATGTTGGTGAGGTTTCCTCAGGTATCTGTGGGCAAGAGAATAATTTAGAGGGAGAAATCTAGGAGTGACTTGTAAGTAATTAAACGTATCGTTCTCAGATTGAGTTATTTTTCTCATTTGTGGCTTAACCCTTTTCCAAAAGGGGAAGAAAAGGCAGAAATGTGTTGCAGTCACAGCTTTCCATTCCAGAAACTCCTCTGAGCAATGTTAGAAGTAACACTCACTAGGCAGGTTCAGGCTTGACAGAAGAGGGAGTGGGAATCGAAGAAATAGGGGAAAGATGCACCTATGTGGAGGCAAAGGCAGGAGTAATTTTTCACCCATGCAATGACAAGTAGTCAAACATTGGTTTAATTTGAGTTTGCTTTGTGAGGACAAAGCCTGTTTGGCCCTAAGTAAAACGTTTCCACTTTGAAAAACATTTTTTGGGGTTACTGCTACAGATCAGGAAACAAAAACAACAATTTGAGGTTGAGAGAGAATTATTACATGAGAAAACGTTTAAATTTTTATTTTATGAAGTATATGATTAAATGTGCTGACGTTATTTGTGAAAGTTGCCTCAGCTCGGCCGGGCGTGGTGGCTCACGCCTGTAATCCCAGCACTTGGGGAGGCCGAGGCGGGCGGATCACGAGGTCAGGAGATCGAGACCATCCTGGCTAACACAGTGAAACCCCGTCTCTACTAAAAATACAAAAAATTAGCCGGGCGAGGTGGCGGGTGCCTGTAGTCCCAGCTACTCGGGAGGCTGAGGAAGGAGAATGGCATGAACCCAGGAGGCGGAGCCTACAGTGAGCCGAGATCCCGCCACTGCACTCCAGCCTGGGCGACAGTGAGACTCTGTCTCAAAAAAAAAAAAAAAAAAAAAGAAAGTTGCCTCAGCTCAAGAAAAATATTAGGTACCTTAATAGAATATAAGAAAACATGGCTTAGATTTATATATTGCAACAAATAAAATGAAAGAGCAGGAGTGTTTGCATGAAATGCTGCTAGGGAAATTCCTCTCGCCCAAAGTAATATTATAGAGGGCTGAGCAAGCTGTGATAATTGTCAGTGCTGATTATATCAGCATAGAAAAACAGTCTATTTTAATGGTGAATTCTTGCAGTTAATTACTTATACTTCCTTAGTAACTAATATTTTTATTTTAAGAGTTGATTTTCAACACTTACATTGTGAATATTTGATAGGGGCATGAGTTATGGGTTTAATTACCTTCATGACTTTTGAGAGTTGAATGCATTAGAATAAAAACTATAATTATTTATCACAAGGAAAATACAGAAGCCTTTCTATTTATGAACAGGATCCAAGTTTTTAAAGGCTGTTCTTTAAGGCCTTTTGTTTCTATGTTCAAAGCTGCACTATAAAAATGACTGCTGGCCATGTGTGGTGGCTCACGCCTATAATCCCAGCAGTTTGGGAGGCCAAGGGGGGTGGATCACTAGAGGTCAGGAGTTCAAGACCAGCCTGACCAACATGGAGAAACCCCATGTCTACTAAAAATACAACAATTAGCCGGCTGTGGGAGTGCGCACCTGTAATCCCAGCTACTTGGGAGGCTGAGGTGGGAGAATTGCTTGAACTCAGGAGGCGGAGGTTGTGGTGAGCTGAGATGATACCACTACACTCCAGCTTGGGCAACAAGAGTGAAACTCCGTCAAAAAAAAAAAAAGAAGGAAGGAAGGAAGGAAGGAAGGAAGGAAGGAAGGAAGGAAGGAAGGAAGGAAGGGAGAAAGAAAGAAAGACTGCTGATGACATTTACTGGTGACATGCAGTTTTACCCATTTGTTCTGGCTTATGGCTGCTTCACATCTATGCAATTTGGTAATTCAAAACTTTGTTAGTAGTTTCTGTAACACGGCAGGAAGCACTGGATAGTGTGAGATCCAGATGCTTGTCCTGGTACCACTAGTGACTAGATTTGTAACTTTGAACAGGTCCCTCCATCGCATTGGCTCTCAGTTGATCCTCTGTATTCTGAGGGATCTAGACTAGTTAATCTTGATTCAGGTTCTAGTTGAACTCCTCGTTAGGCTATAGATTAAAGCTAAATCACACACATATATGTCACACTGTTTATATTGAAATATTTTGATGTAAATTACAGACAACATAAAAACTATGCAGTGGCATGGTTTTTTTCTCCCGTTTTGTATCCTTTTTTGACAAATAGTTCTCCAGTTTTTTCTTGGTATACTGGTCAACCCCCACTCCTCACTCCCACTACCCCACAAATAAAAACAGGTGGATATTCTGCTTAATGGTATTTATAACTCTAATTACAGCACACTCCAAGGCCGAGAGAAAAAATAAATAGTAATTGTTTAGAAGGACAGGGTCTACCTGGAAGAATTTACTTAGCCATTTGCAGAACTTCCTATCTCTGGATTAGAGTGTATCAACTGACATAGTATTTTTACAGTAAACAAATAATTCCCTAGGATTAAAATTGCACTAAAAATTATGGATTAAAAATCACACTGAAGTTTGTGTGCATACACTTTATATCATACTTGGTGCTATGGACTGAATGTTAATATCCCTCCAAAATTCATATATTGAAATCCTACTTCCAAATGTGGTGGTATTTGGAGTGAAATCTTTGGGAGACAACTAGATTGTGAGGATGGAGCTCTGATCACGGAATTAGTGTTCTTATAAGAGAAAGCTTGCCTCCTGTCTCTGCTTTTTGTCATGGAAGGATACAATTAGAAGACAGCCGGCCATCTTCAAACCAGGAAGTGGGCCCTCTGCAGACACCAGATCTGCTGGCACCTTGATTTAGACCTCCCAGCCTCCAGAACCGTGAGAAATAAATGTTGGTTGTTTTACCCAGTCTATGGCATTCTGTTATATTAACCTAAATGCGATGAATCTTGGTACCTTCACATTAAAACAGTGATTGTATCACAAAAGGTAGCATTATTTTGATTACACACAACTTTTTAACGGAAAGAATAGTTACTTTATTGGAATAAATTAAGTACTGCAGCTGACATCCACATGAGTAAACATAATAGATTGCGTTCCCTGAAAACAAACTCTGAGATGGAGAGTTAGGAGCAGGTTAATTGTTAAGTCCTCTTGGGACATCTACCTGCATGGAGGTGAGGAAGGCAGGATTGAGTAGAGGGAGAAGCTGGCCTCAGTTGAATAGGGGGAGAAGCTGATCTCAGGCAACCTTATAGAGAGTTCTGAAGCAGAGATAGACTTCAGAGTTGTTCAAATGGAGGTAAGGGGGCTGAAGCTTTGCATGTGGTCTTCAGCCAGCCATGAGCCGTGAGACAATCTTTGGGAGGAGGCATGAGCTTAGGTTGAGACAATGGCGTTCAGTCAAAAAGGATGACTAGTGAAGGACTTGGCTGTCAGCTATTAGCATCTGATGAATCCATCTGTCTTCCTTTTCCCCCCTAATAGCACATAAGCCAAGAAAATACGGGTGGAGCACAACAGTATTCACTCTTTACCCTGCTCTTTTTTTTTTTGAGACAGAGTCTCGCTCTGTCGCCCAGGCTGGAGTGCAGTGGTACGATCTCGGCTCACTGCAACCTCCGACTCCTGGGTTCAAGCCATTCTCCTGCCTCAGCCTCCCCAGTAGCTGGGATTACAGGCACGTGCCACCATGCTCGGCTAATTTTTTGTATTTTTTTTAGTACAGATGGGGTTTCACCATGTTGGCCAGGCTGATCTTGAACTCCTGACATTGTGATCTGCCCGCCTCGGCCTCCCAAAGCGCTGGGAATACAGGCATGAGCCACCGCGCCCGGCCTACCCTGCTCTTTATAGTGTCCCTTATAGTAAGTTTGCCCCATCTAGGAAAGTTTGTCCAGAAATCTGGTTGGCCATACTTACCTTATTTCCTGGAGAACATTCTCAACATCAAGAAATGTTGGAATGGCTTCTCATCCACACAACTGACATTTTGGGCAAAACAGTTCTTTGTTGCTGTCCAGAGCATTTAACAATGCTTAGTGGCATTCCAGTGTCTACTCATTAGACACAAGCAACACCCCAACCCCATTATTGAGACAGCCAAATGCCTAGGTAGATAAAAAGGGGTCCCCGGAGAATTCTGACCTGCCTCACAAGTGTTTACATCGATGCTTTTGTGCAGACGAGGGAACCTGCCCAGTACTTGTCTGGGCATGCCCATAGTGGACTGGAGCCCAACATGGGCATTGGGGAAAGTGGGTAGAGCCACAGAGTATTTGCACCTTATGCAGGGGAGAAGCTTGCTCTCTTCAGCTCCTGTGGTGACCTGGGATTCAATCTGTGAGGTGGAGGGCCTGTTAGGAGGACATCATCTCACTTTGTTGAGGTTGTTTTTTCTTTTTTTCCTTTTTGCCCAATAAAATCCTGCTCTACTCACCCTTCAATGTACCCGCATGGGGTACATTGAATTTTTCTGGGTTGTGTAATAAGAACCCAGGTTTTAGCTGAACTAAGGAGCAAAATACTACAACATTATGACAATAAAAATGACTTCAGAGATTGCCAAATATTTCTTGGACAGAAACATTTCTTGATGTCGAGAACCAGTTAGGATCACTGAATTTCAAAGACGATTGACTCTCTAGGTAAGTCTGTTATGCCACGGCCAAGGACCTAGTTAGGAAAACCTGGCACTCCAACACATGAGACGGAGAAGTATGATTGTATATCCTAAATACTTTTGATTCCTGGACTCTGCTGAGCCCTCACAGACTGCAGAATGGTCCCCCATTCTCTATTAAGAGCTAGCACTACCTCTGTGCCAGAAGACACTGCAGAACCCTTGTCATCTCCTGGTTATCAGGCTGATAAGTAGGGTTATGTTACAATTTAATCCAACTGGACATGCAATGAGCATGATAACAGAGGTATGACACTATACCTCAAAGAAACTACAAGAAGTAGCCAGAATGTACAAACAGGAGCTGAGCTGTGTGACTAGATGTTGAAGATGCTTGACTAAGGAGATTGGATCATAAAACTAGACAAGAAAGAGTTATTCACTTGGGAGCACTCTTCCAGAACACTGATTTAATATCCATCTTAGTCCTTTCCAGCTGCTATGACAAAATATCAGAAACTGAGTGGCTGATAAACAACAGAAATTATCGCTCACAAGTTCTGGAGGGTGAGAAGTCCAAGATCAAGGCAAATTTGGCATCTGGTAAGGGCCTGTTTCCTGATTCATAGATGATAGCTTCTAGCTGTGTCCTCACATGGTGAAAAACAGGAGGGCCTATCTCTGAGACCTCTTTTATAAGGACACTAATCCCATTAACAAGGGCTCCACTCTCATGATCTAACCAACTCCCAAAGGCCCCACACATTGGTGGTTAGGTTTTCAACATATGAACTTTGGGGAGCTCTGAAATTCAGTCCATGGTAACACCCTAGCAAGAACTTCAGGGAATGGTATAAACTCACTGCTTGGGAGCCCCCTAGAAACATGGATAAAGCAATGGCCCATTCTGAACAGTTTTATAATGTTATGATAGACAGCGGACAAAAAGATTAAACGGCTTAGGAGGGTGAAAATGCAGGAATGGATAGATGAGACCAGACCTACCAGAGGATTATAGTTCATGACAAGGCTATCAGGAATATGCCGGTGAGATAGGTAATGGTAGCATTCAAAAGTTCAGTGGTGGTTTTCCTCTGTAGGCTATCACTGATGGTAGGAGAGGTTGTCATGGAGTCTGTTGATAGTAATGAGGAAGATGGGGTCATGATTCAATAGTGGCCAAATGGGAGGCTTAATAACCAGAACCCAGGGAGTCATAATTACTGTAATAAATAGCCATGTCCTAGTGGCAGCCAAGAGGGCTTGACTTCCGATGAGTATGAAGAAGACTAATAGAATATATTGTCCCTAGGCATCACTAGGAACAATGAATGTACTACTATATATATATAAAATCAAAGAAAGGAAAGGTTAATTAGTAGGAGGCTGAGAACATTACCTCAATAAAAACTCACGCTACCTTGTCCAGTTATTGAATTTGAGCGAGATTTCAGACATATAATCTACTGGCTGAAGTTTGCTACATATCTGGAAAGAAGAAAACTGTAACACTATGGCAAGCATATAGTGTGATGTTTCCTCTGATTCTTCCCTAAAGGGACCCTCTGGCCATTTATCTGGTAACTGTACACTAGGAAAAAAAGGAATAATGAGACACTTACAGGACTCCTGGGCACAAGTTCTGATTTAATATTGATACCCAGAGACCCATATCATCATCATATCCCCTTTATTAGAAAGGGGGGCACATGGGGCCAGGTGATAAACAGGCACCTGGTCGAAATCTGGCTCATAGTGGGTCCAACAGGCCCATAGACTCACTTGATGATTACTTCTTCAGTCCCCAAAGATATAATTAGTACTGACATACTTCACAATTGGAGTATCTCCCATGCTGAGTTACTGGCCTAGGGGGTAAAAGATTTCATAGTGGTCAAGATCAAATGCAGACTTTTGAATCTTCCTTCTTCCCATCCAATGTAGTAAATGAAAAACAATATTACAACCCAGGGGGATGATATGGCAGATTAGTGCTAATCTTAAAGATCTAAAGGATACAGAGTGGTTGGAACCTATTATATTTCCATTTAATTGGGCGATCAGGCTCCTGCAGAAACAAGATAAATCCTGAAAAATGACTGAAGACTACTGCAAGCTCAACCAAGTAGCAGCCACAATTAATGCTGCTGTGTCAGCTGCGATATCATTGATATTTCAGAGGGGAAAAAAGGCCAGATTGATGTTAAATTGCTCTAGCATAGATATATCATATGGCACACCAATATGATGTTTCTGAGGAAACAAATATTCAACCCACAGCACAAGGCTATAAAGGATTGTTCTCCAACTTTTCTGCACACAAGAATAGGCAGAGTGCTTCATATAAATGCAGAAATCTTGGTCCAAAAGTTTTGGAGCTTGCGGGAGGTGATGCGTAAGATTGTGCATTTTAATGAGAAGACCAGGTTATTCTAATACAGGTGTCCTCAGGCCACACATTGGAACATTGACCTAAAAGCAAGCTCTGAGACATCACTTAGGGGATATCACTTGACCCCACTGCTAATTACCTCATCTTCTGAGTAAGGCTCATAATTCCTACCCTGCCTACCTCAGAGAATTGTTGCCAATATTCTTAGACAACTACTTGGGCTACTACTTGGTTAAGTTTCTGGTAGCCCGTTGTTATTTATTATGATCCATTCAGTTTTTATAGGCACCTGGCTGATGAATTTAAATGGGGGTATGCAGCTGGGCGTGGTGGCTCACTCCTGTAATCCCTCACTTTGGGAGGGCGAGGTGGGTGGATCACCTGAGGTCAAGAGTTCGAGACCAGCCTGGCCAACGTGGTGAAACCCCATCTCTACTAAAAATACAAAAATTAGCCAGACGTGGTTGTGCATTCCTGTAGTCCCAGCTACTTGGGAGGCTGGCCAGAATTGCTCCAACCCGGGAAGCAGAGGTTGCAGTGAGCCGAGATCGCGCCATTACACCCCAGCCTGGGCAACAGAGCGAGACACTGTCTCAAAAAATAAATGAATAAATAAATGGGGGTATGCTGGGGACTACCACCCTTGCATTTTTTAAAGTCTTTGAGAGTGACATCAATTTGTCATTTCTTGTATGAAATGAAATATTAATTTTTTTAAGAGACGGAGTCTTGTTCTGTTGCCCAGGCTGGAGTGCAGTGGCATGATCTCGGCTCACTGCAAGCTCCGCCTCCTGGGTTCACGCCATTCCCCTGCCTCAGCCTCCCAAGTAGCTGGGACTACAGGTTCCCGCCACCAGCCTGGCTAATTTTTGTATTTTTAGTAGAGATGGGGCTTCACCGTGTTAGCCAGGATGGTCTTGATCTCCTGACCTTGTGATCCACCTGCCTCGGCCTCCCAAAATGCTGGGATTACAGGCGTGAGCCACCGCCTCGGCCTTGAAATATTATTTTTAATTTACTATTTTGGAGAATAGGCTCCAGTGGTTGTGGGCAATTAGCAGTGAATGATGCAGCTGTCAATTATCTGCAGGTGATATTTCCAGTAGTTGTGGGATGGGTATGTAGAGGCCAAAAGGGAAAGCTTCCCCTTCACTTTCTGAAAGTTCACTGAAAAACCAATTCATAACAGGCAGATTAATTGGAGAAAAGGTATACTGATTTATATAATGTGTACACACCAGAGCCTTTAGAATGAAGACTCAAAGATACAAGAAAAATTATCCATTTTTATGCTTCAATTCAACACAGTATGTATAACTGAGCAGCTTAG
The DNA here is from genome assembly GCF_006542625.1 of Nomascus leucogenys. Classification (NCBI taxonomy): domain Eukaryota; kingdom Metazoa; phylum Chordata; class Mammalia; order Primates; family Hylobatidae; genus Nomascus; species Nomascus leucogenys. Next base: position 126,501,841 of record NC_044406.1, read on the forward strand.
CAGCTTAACCTCAAAACATGTTATAAAACATTTTTTTCCTTTCTCCTTTCCTTCTCCTCCCTCCCCTCAGTTTCAAGATGTAGCTCTGAGACATACTTTACAGCCTCCAAATGTTTTCTTTCCCTTCCATTTTCCACTTTATGCCTCCATGCCTTATGCACATTCAATTACCTAGATCCTTGTTAAGCACACACCATACTCACTTATCTGGCCCTATATTTCCTTACAAGCTTCACGGGTCAGATCCTAATATGGACCAGACACCTCCAGAATTCTCTCTCCAGTAAAAGATTACTTCAAGGCCGGAACTCACTCTCGGCTACAGATTAGCTGCAAGATTGACTGTGATTAATTTGTAACCTCGTTGGGCTACGATGGCCCCTTCCCCAGATGAAACAATAATTCAAGATGAGCCATCGGAGCAAGTCACGTTGCCTGGCACCTCCTATCCCTGCCTTGCCTCTTCTGCATTCCAAACCCTTAAAAAAAAAGTACTCCTGCATTCCTTCCACAAATTGAAGAGTGGAATTGTTTTCTGCCCTTCCCCTTGCTGGCACAGATAATAAAGTCTCACTCTCTTTTTATCATACCTTGTTATTATTTTGGTTTATTTCTACAAGTGGCAAGCAGCCGGACCCTTTTGCTGGTTACATATGGACAGCCATGTAGAAATAGGATTGGACTAAAAGGTATGAGCTAATGATAATGGACTGGGTGGAGAAACCCTGCAGGACTTATCTCTCTAGACTCTTCTTAGCCTCTCTGAGAATACATTCCTTCCTTCTGGGAGTGCGGCAGGGCCTTCTCTAGAACGGGGTTCTTTGACCTATAGTAAAACAAGGTAGGTCAAATGATTTCTTTATGGCTACTTTTTACACAGAGAAGTGGAAAGAAATAGTAATATTTTTGGGTTTTATGGCTGGCTTTAAGGAAAAGGGGTTCTGGTTTCTATGACCCACCTTGGGGAGGAGGGACTCTAGTTTCTATGGCTAGCCTTGGGGAGAATGGGGCTGAGATACAGGAGGGCAGAAGGTCAGAGAAAAACTTTTGCTTCTGAGGCCATCATTTTGGAGTATTGTTTTCTGAGCCCCAATAGGTTTAAGAACCCTTTAAGAGGAGATCTGGGTGGAGAACCATAGTATCCACCAAAGTAACCAGTAGGGCACATCGATGTATGTATGGATTTATACATGCATGCACACGCATGCGCCTACAGGTGCTTGTGTTTTAAGAGGACACTTTTCTTCTATGTGTGCAATCAAGATGTCACAGCCTTCAGAGTGGTTCTGAGTTTCGATATAGTTTAGGTCACAGGTTATGGCACAAGGAGTACTGCTCTTGAGAGGTCAAGGAATATGCTGCTCTCACTCTCAAAGGGCCATTTCACAACAACACGGCTGCAAGTCCTTGCCCACTTTCACAACTCTGGTAGCTGAGTACCAAGCTCCGTTGTTTGCTTTGATTTCTGGTGTAAATTGCTTGGCAGTTTCACTAGTATTATCTCAGTTGATCTTGGCAACCATTCTCTCAGGTAGGCAGAGAAGGAATTATGAGCTTTATTCAGCAGATGAGGAAATGAGGACTCAGAAAGGTCAAGTGATTTGTCCCAGGTCGAGTTTCAGAGCTTGCTTTTAAGTCAATGTTTCAATGTGTGTGGCCTGAGGGGGCACCTGGGTGAGAATCGCCTGAGCTTCTTGTTAAAATGTGCATTCTTTTTTTTTTTGAGACGGAGTTTCGTTCCTGTTGCCCAGGCTGGAGTGCAATGGCACAATCTTGGGTCACTGCAACCTCCGCCTCCCGGGTTCAAGCGATTCTCCTGCCTCAGCCTCCCACGTAGCTGGGATTACAGGCATGCGCCACCACGCCTGGCTAATTTTGTATTTTTAGTAGAGATGAGGTTTCTCCATGTTGGTCAGGCTGGTCTTGAAATCCCGACCTCAGGTGATCAGCCCGCCTTGGCCTCCCAAAGTGCTGGGATTACAGGGGTGAGCCACTGCGCCTGGCCAAAATGTGCATTCTTAGGCCTCGCCTCCCATATGCCAACTCCAAAACTTATGGACCAGGAAATTTGCGTTTATATAAAGCATCCTACTAATTCTTGTGCACAGCAAAATCAGAGAAAAATCCCTCTATCTTTGTTCTATGATTTGAATGTTTTTCCCCTCCAAAACTCAGGTTGAAACTTAATCTCCAATGGGTCAGTACTGACAGGTGCATTGTTTAAGAAGTGATTGGGTAATGAGGTCTCTGCCTCAATGAACGGATTAATCCATTCATGGATTAATGGATTCCCGTGTTAATAAATTAATGGGTTATCACAAAAGTAGACTAGTGGCTTTATAAGAAAAGGAAGAAAAAAAAAAAAGAAAAGAAAAGGAAGAGGCCAGGCACGGTGGCTCACGCCTGCTATCCCAGCACTTTGGGAAGCTGAGGCGGGTGGATCACAAGGTCAGGAGTTTGAGACCAGCCTGACCAACATTGTGAAACCTCATCTCTACTAAAAATACAATTGTCTCGCCTCAGCCCTGAGTAGCTGGGCTAATTTGCCGGGCGTGGTGGCACGTGCCTGTAATCCCAGCTACTCAGGACGCTGAGGCAGGAGAAACACTTGAATCAAAGAGGCAGAGGTTGCAGTGATCTGACATTGTGCCACTGCACTCCAGCCTGGGCGACAGAGCGAGACTCCATCAAAAAAGAAAGAAAGAACAAGAAGGACGGACGGACGGAAGGAAGGAAGGAAGGAAGGAAGGAAGGAAGGAAGGAAGGAAGGAAAAGGGAGAGGGAACTGAGCTAGTATATTTAGCGTTCTCACCACAGAATGCTATGCAACACCTCAGTTCTCTGCAAAGCGTTCCCACCAGCATGAAGGCCTTACCCAGGTGCATCCACTTGACCCTGGTTTTCTGAGCCCCCATAACTGTAAGAAATAAATTTCTTTTCTTTATAAATTACCCAGTTTCAAGTACTCTGTTATAAGCAACAGCAAGTGGGCCAAGACACCTCACTACTCAAAATTTTTAGCTATCATCTGAGAGCATGTTGGGAATGCAGAATCTCAGGCCTCCCTTTGAATTACTAAATCAGATCTGCATTTTTATAAGACTTCAAGGTTGCTCTTATGCAAACCAAAATTTTAGAGCCATTGTTCTATGGTAGTGCTTCTCCAGCTTTAGAGTGCATCAGAATCAGCTGTAGTGCTTGTTTAAAGTTTGCTGGGCCCTCCCCTCAGTTTCTGAATCTGAGCATCTGGAGTGGGGCTGGAGAATTCACATTTCTAACCAGTTACCAGGTGATGCTGATGCCATTGGGACAGAGATCACATTTTAAGAACTGCTGCTCCAGGACAGAGATTTTCAAGTATTAGAACTCGTTAGAATCACCCAGGGAGTTCTTAAAAGTAGCTAGATGCCGGCCGGGCAGAGTGGCTGACGCCTGTAATCCCAGCACTTTGGGAGGCTGAGGCGGGCAGATCACCTGAGGTCAGGAGTTCGAGACCAGCCCAGCTAACATGGTGAAACCCCGTTTCTATTAAAAAGACAAAAAATTAGCTGGGCTTGGTGGTGCGTGCTTGTAATCCCAGCTACTCGGGAGGCTGAGGCAAGAGAATCGCTTGAACCCGGGAGGCGGAGGTTGCAGCGAGCCGAGATCATGCCATTGCACTCCAGCTTGGGCAACAAGAGTGAAACTCTGTCTCAAAAAAAAAAAAAAGTAGCTCGATGCCTAGGCTGCACTCAGTGAATTAGATATCTGGAGATGGGGCACAGGCATCTATATTTTTAAAACCTTCTAGGTGATTTTTATGTGCAGCAGGGTTGAAAACTTATGTTCTGTGGAAGCAGGACTTCATTCTAAGACCATGTGCATTCCACTATGCCCTGCTGCCTATCTGCAAAACAGAAGCTGTGCAACCACCTTAAAGTGAAAAATATTAATTCAATTTATTGGTGTGTGAATACAGAATTCTTGCATGAAGGCTTCCCATCACCCCCCATTGATAGAAATATGAAGTAGAAGGCTATCTTTCTATTGGGTTTCTGTTTTTTCTTTATGGTTCATTATTTGAACACCTAACTTCCCACCTACAACTTGGATAAACTGTCAGTGCAATACATCTTGTTCCTTACATTTTATTCTTGTATTTTCGATTATTTTGTCTGATGACTTTGGCTTCAGTCCCAGACAGCCTGTTTGAGTGTTTAAATGAAAGGGTATAGGTGTGCATTTAATATAATTCAGGACTGCCCTCTCACCTCCTCCTCAGCCTCACCATTCACTGTTAAATAAAATTCATATTTCAAGGGCCTCAATTTCAAATTATTTGAAGAATTTCAATTGGTGATTACATTTCGAATTTTATTGACTCTAACAGTGCACGTATTTTCCTATGTTCATCCATAAAAATGTGTGTCAGCCAGGCACGGTGGCTCATGCCTATAATCCCAGCACTTTGGGAGGCCAAGGAGGGCAGATCACGAGGTCAGGAGATTGAGACCATCCTGGCTAACACCGTGAAACCACATCTGTGCTAAAAATACAAAAAATTAGCCAGGCATAGTGGCATGCAACTGTAGTCCCAGCTACTCGGAAGGCTGAGGCAGGAGAATCACTTGAACCCAGGAGGCGGAGGTTGCAGAGACTGCGCCACTGCACCCCAGCCTGGGCAACAGAGTGAGACTCCGTCTCAAAAAAAAAAAAAAAAAAAAAAAAAGGCTGGGCGCAGTGGCTCACACCTGTAATCCCAGCATTTTGGGAGGCCGAGGCGGGCGGATCACGAGGTCAGGAGATCGAGACCATCCTGGCTAACACGGTGAAACTCCGTCTCTACTAAAAATACAAAAAAAAAAAAAATTAGCCGGGCATGGTGGCGGGTGCCTGTGATCCCAGCTACTCGGGAGGCTGAGGCAGGAGAATGGCTGAACCCGGGAGGCGGAGCTTGCAGTGAGCAGATATCGCGCCACTGCACTCCAGCCTGGGCAACAGTGCAAGACTCCATCTCAAAAAAAAAAAAAAGTGTGTCTATAGTTTTTCCGTAATATTTTTATATGCTATCCTAGGAGTTCCCAAATAATTTTGTAGGACGGGAAGACTTTCTTCAGAAGCACTGAGATCACAGGACCGTATGCATGTGTGCTGGGGTGTGGAGATAGGGAAAGGGGGCAGGAAGAAGTGTAGATTAGGAGTGCAGGAGGCCATGAGGGGAGAGGTGGAGAAAACGATGACCCCATTCCCAGAGAAGGATCAGAGAAGAGATGCTGCTGCAGTTGCTCTGCAACTGCGAGAGATTATTGAAAGCTCAAGTGAAAAAAGAAAAGAAAGAAAGAAACAAAAACATACAAGAAAAAAAAAATACAAGAAAGCCCAAGTGGGAGAGATCTAATAGCAGCCACTGGCTTAGAGAGCTACCAGTAAGACTTCGAGACCTACTGGCATTCTACAACCTGGAAACCCTGACTCCCAGGCAATAGGCAGTGACATTGTTTGCTACATGCACCAGAAGTCATGTAACTGCAAAGTCTGACCTGTAGCTAGTAATCTTTCTGTATGTGTGTGAAGCTGGATAATTAACTTCCTTTTTTGAGGCTTGGGAAGAGCTTGAGTAGGCTATCACGAGACTCTCCAGCATAGTGGCTACTGTGGAAGAGCTGCTTAGTTTTGATTTTCATTAAGATAAGAATGCTGTGTCAAAGCCAGGCAACTCTTTTCTTCCTCACTGTTTCAAGAGATCTGGAGAATTACAACATTACTGTCACTCCATAATGAATGCCACTATCTTTCCCAGTTGCATTTTAAGGGGTGACAGAAAGAATCCGGGGATATTGTTTAATGCTGAAATGGCCTATATTCTGCCTAGTATGACAACAACAACAACAAAAAGACAAAGACTAGATGTACTTTTCTGTCATCTCAAGTCTTTACATCTATGATTCCATTACTGGTGGCCACTGTGGTCCTTTCAGACTAAACGGGATTGGATTATTATGCAAGATTGTTCTCAGAAATGAAACCTTTTTGAAACATGCTATGCAATTTTGGGAGCATAATTGCAACAAATATGATTATCCAGTCATCAGTTTCTGGTTTCATTATGAAAGCCAGATGTGTACATGCATGCAAAGATCTCTGGAGACCGATTTATTGTGGCAGTTCAACTGTTTACAGCTTGTACTTTGCAGAGCACTTGAAGGGATTTTCTTCAGAGAAAACTGACTCAATGCATTTGAACATGTTTTTGCTTGTGCTTGGTTATGTAGTAGGGATTTCAAGCTCAATTTGGATAAGAATCTTACTCTTTGAATTACTTCTCTAATCTGCCATTCAACTACAACTTGCTTGCAGTCCTCTTGAGTGTCCTTCCACTTACCTCTTCAATCATTTTTATCAATAAATACTTTAGAAAAACATTGGATTTTTGTTGAGCTGTGTTTATAATTTTTTTATTTTCTGGTTTCCTCAGCTATAAAATGAGATTGATGAAAATGCACATATATGAATGTGGCTGATGTATGTTCTATAAATATAATAAATAGCTAAAGCAATGTCAGTTTCAAAAAGCAATCCTTAGAAAATATTAAAATATACTCACTACATTTTTTCCCTACAATGCCAAATTGTGATTTCCTGGAGGAAACAGTCCATGCCTTCTGTAGCATTGGTACACACAGGGGCACTGAATAAAATAGTTTGCACAAAAGTCACTCTGGAAATACAAACGAATGCATCTGTGCAACCTAATCTAAGTCAATTTATTGGTCAAACAGTTACCAGAGTTTTTGGGTACATGTCAGCAACTTTAGAAAATTAGAGGTACATGAGAGCTATATGTCTCCCCTCTATAACCTTGTTACCAGGTGGCATGTTATAATGAAAGCAAGTCTCTTGCCACATTCTGGTACATAGGTGAACACTTATTAATGAGCAGGCACAAACACTGCTGCACAACCTATTTCTGTAAATGGTTCCTACTCTCTGTCCCTTTGGGAATCCTAGGCACTTAGGCATAGCACTTTGCATGAAAGGTTTTTTGTGAGACGAAGATACAATATTATGAAGGCAGAGTCAGTAAACATGTTATTAGGCTCGGGTGACAGAATTCCTCATACAGCAGCAGCATATATAGATCACAAGGAACAGAGTTCTAGAATTAGGGTGCTACTTCTAATGTGTAAAGTTACTGGTCTTTCCAGATTATCCAGCTTTCTTCAGAAAAGTCTTGAGATTAACTCTTTCTCAACAACCATAAATCCTCATGCTAACTAACCAACTTCGTGGTGCAGATTTAGAAAGCTGTATCTGGAAGGTTTGTAGTAGAGACCTTTGGAGTGAGGGCTTCTGAGATGGCTGAGATGGGATCCTTCAGATGCTAACTAATCACATCTGGGGTGCACATTCCTGATTAGGGCAATTCAAATGTAACTGTCAGAACATAGTATTTAGGAGAAAATTAATTCACATGCTGCCTATGCTGAAATTTCTAAAATTGAATTATAAAAAAATATAAAAATGCTTCCCGTCCTTTGTCTCAAATACAGTCATGAATCACTTAATGATGGGAATACATTCTGAGAATTGTGTCATTGACTAATTTTGTTGTTTTGCGAGCATTATAGCACGAACTTACAAAAACCTAGGTGGTATAGCCTATTACACATCATCCCCAGCTGCATTATAATATTATTTGACCACCATTGTATATGTGGTTCACTGTTGACTGAAATGTCCTTATGTGGTACACGACTGTATCCTCTGTAGCAACACTGTTCTTAGGATGGTTGATTCTGATGGTTTCTGTCTTTATAATTTAGAACAAGTCTAAAGATGCCAGACTTCCTTCCCTATCCTGACATGGGTTTGTTTGGGATCCACTCTTCTTGACTCTTTTTAAAGGCAGGGTCTTATTGGCTCCTTGTGAGTTGCAGTTATGTTCATTGGACACATTGCAAAACTAAAGCAAATTGCCTCAGTGATGCAAATTAAAAGACCAAAATGCTGGACAGAAAGTGAATAATATTATCTACAAGATGCATTTCTGTACTCTGACGAAGTTGTCTGCAGTCCCAGAAATGTCAATGAGAGGTCTGCGAACTATGGTTCTAGGGCCAAATCTGCAATTCAGCTTTTCTTTACTTTGTAAAGAAAGTTTATTGGAACATGACCGTGTCTGTTCATATATATATTGTCTAGTTCTGCTTTCACATTATAACAGCAGAGTTGAATAGTTGAGACAGAGATGGTATATGTCCTCTAATACGAAATATATTTATTATTAGACTTTACAGAAAAAAGTTTGCTGACTCCTGCTACAGATCGTAGTGGGGCAGTAAAAATATGCACTTGTGTGTCAATTTTGTCATCTTTAAATAAAGGTAGTAATATTATTTATCTCATACGGTGTTGCAATGATAAGTGTTCATTAAATGTTAACTATTAGAGGAAAGCGCATAAACAAACTTTGTTCAATACTCTCAGTGGATAGTTCTCTGGGAGAATCCTTTTTATGTGTCTACTGATTTTTCTTCATCTTCCTCTGCAGTACTGCAGGGAAAGACCATTGGTGTCACTTATGAAGACTTCCCACCATCTCCATCAGGCATTGGAAGTCCCCTGCCCACCAACAGACCTATGAGTGCCATGTGATATGATTTGAATGTTTGTGTCCCTCCAAAATTCATATGTTGAAGTCTACCCTCCAAGGTAATGGCATTAAGGGGTGTGGCCTTGGCCGGGCGCCATGGCTCATACCTGTAATAGCAGCACTTTGGGATACTGAGGTGGGTGGATCACAAGGTCAGGAGTTTGAGACCAGCCTGGCCAATATGGTGAAACCCCATCTCTACTAAAAATACAAAATTTAGCCAGACATGGTGGCAGGCACCTATAGTCCCAGCTACTTGGGAGGCTGAGGCAGGAGATCACTTGAACCTGGGAGATGGAGGTTCCAGTGAGCTGAGATCCTGCCACTGCACTCCAGACTGGGCAGCAGAGCGAGACTCCATCTCAAAAAGAAAGAAAAGAAAAAGAGGTGTGGCTTCTGGGATCTGATTAGGTCATGATGGCTCTGCCCTCATGAATACGATTAGTGCCCTTATAAAAGGGATTGCGGGAGTCTGTTAGCCCTTTCCGCCATGTGATGATTCAGCAAGGTGTCATTTATGAAGCAAAGTAGGAGCCTTGACCAGACATCAAATCTGCTGGCACCTTCATTTGGGCTTTCCAGCTTCCAGAACTGTGAGGAATAGATTTTTATTGCTGTATATTACCCAGTCTAAGCTATTTTTGTTACGGCAGTCCAAATGGACTAAGACACCATTCACAGGCTTTCTCTCTTTCCCAAGGCTGCATTGCAAAAGCATCTACTTTAATCGTGCCATCTTTCTCTATTGCTTTTTCTCTTCTAACTGCTGATTCTGTTCCAACAGTGATTTACAACCTAGTTCATGGTTTGAAGAAATGTGTCTGTAATGCTGATATGGTTTACATCTGTGTCCCCACCCAAATCTCAAGCTGTAAACCCCATTGCTGGATGTGGGGCCTGGTGGGATGTGATTGGATCATGGAGGTGGATCCTTCTTGAATGCTTTAGCACCAACCCCTTGGTGCTGTTTTTGTGACAGAGATCTGGTTGTTTAAAAGTGTGTGGCACCCCTCCACTCACTTTCTCTCTTGCTTCTGCCCTCTCACCATGTGATGTGGCTGCTCCCCCTTTGCCTTCTGCCATGATTGGAAGCTTCCTGAAGACTCCCTAGAAGAAGCCACTATGCTTCCTGTACAGAACCATGAGCCAATTAAACCTTTTTAAGGGTGGAGCCAAGATGACCGAATAGGAACAGCTCCAGTCTACAGCTCCCAGCCTGAGTGACACAGAAGACGGGTGATTTCTGCACTTCTGTTTGAGGTACCGGTTTCATCTCACTAGGGAGTGCCAAACACTGGGTGCAGGACAGTCGGTGAAGCGGGCTGTGCACGAGCCAAAGCAGGGTGAGGCATTGCCTCACTCGGGAAGCCCAAGGGGTCAGGGAGTTCCCCTTCCTAGTCAAAGAAAGGGGTAACAGATGCCACCTGGAAAATTGGGTCAGTCCCACCCTAATACTGCGCTTTTCCAACGGGCCTGGAAAACGGCACACTAGGAGATTGTGTCCCGCACCTGGCTCAGAGGGTCCTATGCCCATGGAGTCTCGCTGATTGCTAGCACAGCAGTCTGAGACCAAACTACAAGGCCTCAGCGAGGCTGGGGGAGGGGTGCCTGCCATTGCCCAGGCTTGCTTAGGTAAACAAAGCAGCCAGGAAGCTCGAACTGGGTGGAGCCCACCACAGCTCAAGGAGGCCTGCCTGCCTCTGTAGGCTCCACCTCTGGGGGCAGGGCACAGACAAACAAAAATTCAGCAGGAATCTCTGCAGACTTAAATGTCCCTGTCTGACTGACAGCATTGAAGAGAGTAGTGGTTCTCCCAGCATGCAGCTGGAGATCTGAGAACGGACAGACTGCCTCCTAAAGTGGGTCCCTCACCCCCGAGCAGTCTAACTAGGAGGCACCCCCCAGTAGGGACAGACTGACACCTCACTCGGCCGGGTACTCCTCTGAGACAAAACTTCCAGAGGAACTATCAGACAGCTGAATTTGTGGTCTCACGAAAATCCGCTGTTCTGCAGCCACCGCTGCTGACACCCAGCCAAACAGGGTCTGGAGTGGACCTCTAGTAAACTCCAACAGACCTGCAGCTGAGGGTCCTGTCTGGTAGAAGGAAAACTAACAAACAGAAAGGACATCCACACCAAAAACCCATCTGTACATCACCATCATCAAAGACCAAAAGTAGATAAAACCACAAAGATGGGGAAAAAACAGAGCAGAAAAACTGGAAACTCTAAAAAGCAGAGCAACTGTCCTCCTCCAAAGGAACGCAGTTCCTCACCAGCAACGGAACAAAGCTGGACGGAGAATGACTTTGACGAGTTGAGAGAAGAAGGCTTCAGACGATCAAACTACTCCGAGCTACGGGAGGAAATTCGAAACAATAGCAAAGAAGTTAAAAACTTTGAAAAAAAATTAGACGAATGGATAACTAGAATAACCAATGGAGAGAAAGGCATAAAGGAGCTGATGGAGCTGAAAGCCAAGTATCGAGAACTACGCGAAGATTGCAGAAGCCTCGGTAGCCGACGCGATCAACTGGAAGAAAGGGTATCAGTCATGGAAGATGAAATGAATGAAATGAAGAGAGAAGGGAAGTTTAGAGAAAAAAGAATAAAAAGAAATGAACAAAGCCTCCAAGAAATTTCGGACTATGTGAAAAGACCAAACCTACGTCTGATTGGTGTACCTGAAAATGACGGGGAGAATGGAACCAAGTTGGAAAACACTCTGCAAGATATTATCCAAGAGAACTTCCCCAATCTAGCAAGGCAGGCCAACATTCAGATTCAGGAAATACAGAGAACGCCACAAAGATACTCCTCGAGAAGAGCAACTCCAAGACACATAATTTTCAGATTCACCAAAGTTGAAATGAAGGAAAAAATGTTAAGGGCGGCCAGAGAGAAAGGTCGGGTTACCCACAAAGGGAAGCCCATCAGACTAACAGCAGATCTCTCGGCAGAAACTCTACACGCCAGAAGAGAGTGGGGGCCGATATTCAACATTCTTAAAGAAAAGAATTTTCAACCCAGAATTTCATATCCAGCCAAACTAAGCTTCATAAGTGAAGGAGAAATAAAATACTTTACAGACAAGCAAACGCTGAGTGATTTTGTCACCACCAGGCCTGCCCTAAAAGAGCTCCTGAAGGAAGCACTAAACATGGAAAGGAACAACCAGTACCAGCCCCTGCAAAACCATGCCAAATTGTAAAGACCATTGAAGCTAGGAAGAAACTGCATCAACTAACGAGCAAAATAACCAACTAACATCATAATGACAGGATCAGATTCACACATAACAATATTAATTTAAATGTAAATGGGCTAAATGCTCCAATTAAAAGACACAGACTGGCAAACTGGATAAGGAGTCAGGACCCATCAGTGTGCTGTATTCAGGAAACCCATCTCATGTGCAGAGACACACATAGACTCAAAATAAAGGGATGGAGGAAGATCTATCAAGCAAATGGAAAACAAAAAAAGGCAGGGGTTGCAATCCTAGTCTCTGATAAAATAGACTTTAAACCAACAAAGATCAAAAGAGACAAAGAAGGCCATTACATAATGGTAAAGGGATCAATTCAACAAGAAGAGCTAACTATCCTAAATATACATGCACCCAACACAGGAGCACCCAGATTCATAAAGCAAGTTCTGAGTGACCTACAAAGGGACTTAAACTCCCACACAATAATAATGGGAGATTTTACACCCCACTGTCAGCATTAGACAGATCAACGAGACAAAAAGTTAACAAGGATATCCAGGAATTGAACTCAGCTCTGCACAAAGTGGACCTAATAGACATCTACAGAACTCTCCACCCCAAATCAACAGAATATACATTTTTTTCAGCACCACACCACACCAATTCCAAAATTGACCACATAGTTGGAAGTAAAGCTCTCCTCAGCAAATGTAAAAGAACAGAAATTATAACAAACTGTCTCTCAGACCACAGTGCAATCAAACTAGAACTCAGGATTAAGAAACTCACTCAAAACCACTCAAATACATGGAAACTGAACAACCTGCTCCTGAATGACTATTGGGTACATAATGAAATGAAGGCAGAAATAAAGATGTTCTTTGAAACCAACGAGAACAAAGACACAACATACCAGAATCTCTGGGACACATTCAAAGCAGTGTGTAGAGGGAAATTTATAGCACTAAATGCCCACAAGAGAAAGCAGGAAAGATCCAAAATTGACACCCTAACATCACAATTAAAAGAACTAGAAAAGCAAGAGCAAACACATTCAAAAGCTAGCAGAAGGCTAGAAATAACTAAAATCAGAGGAGAACTGAAGGAAATAGAGACACAACCCTTCAAAAAATTAATGAATCCAGGAGCTGGTTTTTTGAAAAGATCAACAAAATTGATAGACCACTAGCAAGACTAATAAAGAAGAAAAGAGAGAAGAATCAAATAGATGCAATAAAAAATGAAAAAGGGGACATCACCACCGATCCCACAGAAATACAATCTACCATCAGAGAATACTACAAACACCTCTATGCAAATAAACTAGAAAATCTAGAAGAAATGGATAAATTCTTTGACAAATACATCCTCCCAAGACTAAACCAGGACGAAGTGGAATCTCTGAATAGACCAATAACAGGTTCTGAAATTGTGGCAATAATCAATAGCTTACCAACCCAAAGGAGTACAGGACCTGATGGATTCACAGCCGAATTCTACCAGAGGTACAAGGAGGAACTGGTACCATTCCTTCTGAAACTATTCCAATCGATAGAAAAAGAGGGAATCCTCCCTAACACATTTTATGAAGCCAGCATCGTCCTGATACCAAAGCCTGGCAGAGACATAACCAAGAAAGAGAATTTCAGACCAATATCCTTGATGAACATTGACGCAAAAATCCTCAATAAAATACTGGCAAACCGAATCCAGCAGCACATCAAAAAGCTTATCCACCATGATCAAGTGGGCTTCATCCCTGGGATGCGAGGCTGGTTCGACATACGCAAATCAATAAATGTAATCCAGCATATAAACAGAACCAAAGACAAAAACCACATGATTATCTCAATAGATGCAGAAAAGGCCTTTGACAAAATTCAACAACCCTTCATGCTAAAAACTCTCAATAAATTAGGTATTGATGGGACGTATCTCAAAATAATAAGAGCTATCTATGACAAACCCACAGCCAATATCATACTGAATGGGCAAAAACTGGAAGCATTCCCTTTGAAAACTGGCACAAGACAGGGATGCCCTCTCTCACCACTCCTATTCAACATAGTGCTGGAAGTTCTGGCCAGGGCAATCAGGCAGGAGAAGGAAATAAAGGGTATTAAATTAGGAAAAGAGGAAGTCAAATTGTCCCTGTTTGCAGATGACATGATTGTATATCTAGAAAACCCCATTGTCTCAGCCCAAAGTCTCCTTAAACTGATTAGCAACTTCAGCAAAGTCTCAGGATACAAAATCAATGTACAAAAATCACAAGCATTCTTGTACACCAATCACAGACAGAGAGCCAAATCATGAGTGAACTCCCATTCACAATTGCTTCAAAGAGAATAAAATACCTAGGAATCCAACTTACAAGGGATGTGAAGGACCTCTTCAAGGAGAACTACAAACCATGGCTCAATGAAATAAAAGAGGATACAAACAAATGGAAGAACATTCCATGCTCATGGGTTGGAAGAATCAATATCGTGAAAATGGCCATACTGCCCAAGGTAATTTATAGATTCAATGCCATCCCCATCAAGCTACCAATGACTTTCTTCACAGAATTGGAAAAAACTACTTTAAAGTTCATATGGAAACAAAAAAGAGCCCACGTCGCCAAGTCAATCCTAAGCCAAAAGAACAAAGCTGGAGGCATCACGCTACCTGACTTCAAACTATACTACAAGGCTACAGTAACCAAAACAGTATGGTACTGGTACCACAACAGAGACATAGATCAATGGAACAGAACAGAGTCCTCAGAAATGTGCCACATATCTACAACTATCTGATCTTTGACAAAACTGACAAAAACAAGAAATGGAGAAAGGATTCCCTATTTAATAAATGGTGCTGGGAAAACTGGCTAGCCATATGTAGAAAGCTGAAACTGGATCCCTTCCTTACACCTTATACAAAAATTAATTCAAGATGGATTAAAGACTTACATGTTAGACCTAAAACCATTAAAATCCTACAAGAAAACCTAGGCAATACCATTCAGGACATAGGCATGGGCAAGGACTTCATGTCTAAAACACCAAAAGCAATGGCAACAAAAGCCAAAATTGACAAATGGGATCTAATTAAACTAAAGAGCTTCTGCACAGCAAAAGAAACTACCATCAGAGTGAACAGGCAACCTACAGAATGGGAGAAAATTTTTGCAACCTACTCATCTGACAAAGGGCTAATATCCAGAATCTACAATGAACTCAAACAAATTTACAAGAAAAAAACAAACAACCCCATCAAAAAGTGGGCGAAGGACATGAACAGACACTTCTCAAAAGAAGACATTTATGCAGCCAAAAAACACATGCAAAAATGCTCATCATCACTGGCCATCAGAGAAATGCAAATCAAAACCACAGTGAGATACCATCTCACACCAGTTAGAATGGCCATCATTCAAAAGTCAGGAAACAACAGGTGCTGGAGAGGATGTGGAGAAATACGAACATGTTTACACTGTTGGTGGGACTGTAAACTAGTTCAACCATTGTGGAAGTCAGTGTGGCGATTCCTCAGGGATCTAGAACTAGAAATACCATTTGACCCAGCCATCCCATTACTGGGTATATACCCAAAGGACTATAAATCATGCTGCTATAAAGACACATGCACACGTATGTTTATTGCGGCACTATTCACAATAGCAAAGACTTGGAACTAACCCAAATGTCCAACAACGATAGACTGGATTAAGAAAATGTGGCACATATACACCATGGAATACTATGCAACCATAAAAAATGATGAGTTCATATCCTTTGTAGGGACATGGATGAAACTGGAAAACATCATTCTCAGTAAACTATCGCAAGGACAAAAAACCAAACACCGCATGTTCTCACTCATATGTGGGAATTGAACAATGAGAACTCATGGACACAGGAAGGGGAACATCACACTCTGGGGACTGTTGTGGGGTGGGGGAAGGGGGAGGGACAGCATTAGGAGATATACCTAATGCTAAATGACGAGTTAATGGGTGCAGCAAAACAACATGGCACATGGATACATATGTAACAAACCTGCACATTGTGCACATGTATCCTAAAACCTAAAGTATAATAATAATAAAAAATCATTATAAAAATAAAATTAAAATAAACCTTTTTTTAAAAAAATAAATTATCCAGTTTCAGGTATTTCTTTATGTCAATGTGAGAACAGCCTAATACAAATGCAGACACAATTTTGACCTGTGGCAGATTAGAAATGTGTTAGAAGTTGTGACTTTTTTATATAGGTATTTTAGATCTCGACACTGTGTTGGGAGGGCAGGCGGGGGGAGTTCAATGCACCTAGTCAGGAGTTTGAACCTTCTTGTGATACGGAATTCCAGGTTGTGGATGATGCAGACCTATTTCTGGAGCTGGGGCATGAGTGTAGCAATTAGAAGAGAAATGCCCTCTACAGATGTTGGCTTCCACAGGTAAAAGGCCAGTGGATGAACAGGGAGATGCTGCCAGTCGGTTTTACCTGGCACATGAATAAGCTTGCACAAGATTTGCTTGACTCTTCTCATGTTATCAGACCTCGTTACAGTCCAGACCAGCGGCCATAGCTGAACAGCAAGCTTGCAATTTTCGCAGACTTCATTTTCCAGTTTCGGCCAGTGCTTGAAAAATATTCATAGCTCAGAGAGATGTGCAATTTCATGAAGGATTACAGGTTCTGTATACCAGCTCTTAAAAAAAGGTGGTTAGTCAGTGAAAGTCAGACACTGAGATGGAGAGCAAGTGAAGAGGTGGGAACTAAGCTGTTGATATTTTTGTAGGAAAAGCAAGTTTTTGAAGACCAGCCATATTACAATGCATTGATAAGTGTTATTTAAACAGCATATGCTCTGCTGACCCATGAGTTGTCAGGGTTCCCATTCTCCTGTATTAGAGCAGTAAAAGGGCTGCTGACTCAGAGAATCTAAAAAAGAAAAACCATCAACTAACCTATTTATTTCTTCACACTTCCCCCTCCCCCACAGACTTCGCAAAACAGAATTTTATTGCTAAAGATAATTACTGTATTCTTTCCAACCCTGCAGTCTATTCCTGGTGAAAAATCACTGGCCTCTGGCTGGGTCTGAGTCTTTTATTTTTCCTTTTGGAGGTACTTATCCCCAGTGAGGCCAGATGGATTATGCTAAGAATAGTAATATCCAGAAAATAAAGGGCCATTAAAGCCTTTTTCACGTGTGACCAATAGGTAGCATCTGGTCAAGAATAGACCTTCTGCAAAATTCCAGCCTATGCTACATTTGTAATCTTTGTACAAGGAGTTGGCAGAAAAATAGAGAATGCTAATTTTAGCTGTTCAATCATTTCAGGAGACCAATTTATATAAAACTAGCCCACAAAAAGAAAAGTCCAGGAATTGTAAAGAGGATGCTTATTTATTTTATTTTATATTTCATAGACCTGAGTTCTCAATTCTGATTGTACTTTCGTGGGAGGCCTGGAGGTGGATGTTGCTTTCCTGGCTGCACAGTCTGGTACTCTTAAGATGCACACTTAAGCCTCTTTTGGCAGCCTCTCTTCCTCACTGCAGTTTGCCACTATTTCATGACTGCTCTTCTTTTCTGTATACTGCTTACCTTGCCACTAAATTCTGTGTGGGTGAGAAAATCCATGCTTAAAATAAGTAATAGGGATTAATTTTTTAGCTGAAAGATCATTCTCAGATAAATCTTTGGTTCTTTATCACAGCTATGTTGCTAACTACAGTGATCTATTTCCTAACTCCATTTTTTTTTGTTTGCATTGCAAAGCAATTTAACAGCACTAAAGCAATTTGAAAAAGAAAAAAATAACATTCTACTCTTAATCCCATGATCCAAAACAACTTCTTTTATTCATATTCTCTTCCAGGTAATGCCCACAAGCATATATCCTTTTTATAGTTGTAAACTTTGTGTGCATACAACTGTGTATTCTGTTTTTTATGCTATAGATTATGTTTTACACATTTTGGCCAATTGCTAGTCATGACAAATATATTTGACAACTGTGAAAATTCTGTGGAATGGATGGGATACAGTATCCTTAACGGTTTCTCTATTATTAGTAGACAATATTTTCCTCCCTTTTCTCCTCTTCCCTTCACCTTCTTCCTCTTCCTCCTTCTCCTCCCACCCCAAACCTCTTCCCTTCTCCTCCCTCATCCTCCTCCTTCCATCCACCTGTTCTTCCTTTCTCCCTCCTCCTCTTTCTTATTTTCCATCTTCTTTCCCTCTTCTGTATCCTTCTCTCCTTTTCCTCTTCCTTATCCTCCCCCTGATTGTTTCTGCTCCTCCCTGTTATTATAGATATAATAAAGAACTTTGCATGTATATTATATATGAATATATGTACTTATAGCAAGTCATAATTCATATATGTGTATGTATGTATAGATACATATATGTACTATATATGGACACACATATATATATATCCATCAGCCGAGAACATAGGTTTCTTTTTTCCTTAGAGATGAACATATATGAGATATTACTAGGAGAGAAAAAGAAACTCGAATTTTGTAATAGTCACCTAGATACAAAAACAATAGGAATGTATACAAATTAACTTTAGAAATGCCAAAGTAAATAATAAAATATAAGTACTGAATTATTTGAAATTTTAAGTTTCCTAAAAATGGTCCATATAATAAACAGAATATCATGGCTGGGCATGGTTGCTCATGCCTGTAATCCCAGCACTTTGGGAGGCCAAGGTGGGCCGATCACCTGAGGTCAGTAGTTCGAGACCAGCCTGACCAACATGGTGAAACCCCATCTCTACTAAAAATACAAAAATTAGCTGGGCGTGGTGGTGCACGCCTATAATCCCAGCTACTCAGGAGGCTGAGGCAGGAGAATCGCTTGAACCCGGGAGGCGGAGGTTGCAGTGAGCCGAGATTGCACCTCTGCACTCCAGCCTGGGTGACAGAGCAAGACTCCATCTCGAATAAATAAATAAATAAATAAATATAAATAAAAATAAATAAACAGAATATTGCAACTGATACAAAATTTGCTGTATTTGAAACACACTTCACCCTGTAATATTTATAAGCAAAATTCTGAAGCGTTGACAGTACCCAAAGTACTTTAAAAAGTGCATTTTACAAGTGTATCAACATTTTAAAAATATCATTAACAAAATATACAAAGAACATGCTGTAAAATGAGTCTGAGATTAACTGCAAAATACATGGAACATATTTTATTATTTCAGGTGTTCTAAACATAGGCAGAATTAGGTTTTAGGATTTAAATCTTCATTTCCTAAGAAGTTCTTAGGTTTTCTGCTTCACTATTTCAACTTTTAAGCTTGAAGTGTTCTTTGTAGTTGCTTCTGATACTTTTCACCTTTTGGGGGCCTCTGACAAAGTATGTGGCGCAGAATGAGCAATGGCTCCATGTGGTGTTACAGAGAAAAAATTTAAAAGCCAAAAAAGAACCCAACAGTTTCTATTGAAGTTCCAGAGAAAGTTCCATATGTTCCTGATGAAGATTTAAGTTTTTCCTGTAATAATTATCTTGTTCCTTCTCCCATTTCAAAATAGACTCACAGATTTCATAGCAAGTGGCTTCTTCCTAATGCCGTCCCAAACTCCTTGTCTGTAATGAAACTCTGCAGGGCTTCTTTTACAATTACCAGGGCATACACGCATTTCCACATTACTACTTGAAAACTGAGTTACTAAGGACACACTTTCTATGCACATCCAACATTCACAAAGACCCTGTAACCATTAACATCCCTTATGATGGTTTAAAGCTCTGGAGGAGTACAGTGGCTTTAGTAGGTCTACTTTTCTTTTACATTTGGTTTCTTCTGTCCTCAATACACTTAACCCCATTCATTACATTTTAAAGCAGCAAGTCCCTTAAAAATACACTTAGCCTGACAAATATTGGGAAAAATCTATTGTTAGTATCTCAACTCTTAAATTGTTATCATCATTCTTCCTTTTCTTTTTTTTTTTTTTTTTTTGAGACAGAGTTTCACTCTTGTTGCCCAGGCTGGAGTGCAATGGCACAATCTCGGCTCACTGCAGCCTCCTCCACCTCCCGGATTTAAGCGATTCTCCTGCCTCAGCCTTCAGTGTAGCTGGGATTACAGGCGTGTGCCAGCACGGCCGGCTAATTTTTATATATTTAGTAGAGACGGGGTTTCACCATGTTGGCCAGGCTGGTCTTGAACTCCTGACCTCGGGTGATCCACCTGCCTCAGCCTCCCAAAGTGCTGGGATTACAGGCATGAGCCACTGCGTCTGGCCACATCATTATTCTTATTCTTCACAGCATCCCCTTTATAGTGAAACAATTAACACATTTGTGAACCATTCATTCAATTGACTTTTTCCTTGACTATCCACTGGTTTAGGTTTTGCAATATTTTACATGAAGAAGAGTTTTGAATAACAGCATTGGCATACAACATCCTCAGGTGTTTGAACGTCTTTCTTTTTAAAAGTTGCATCCATTACACCTGCAGCTTAGGGTTTACAGTTTGCTATCAGGTTAGCCAAATATATTTTCTTATCTTAATAGTTCGTCAGGGTTAGTTCACAGCCTTATAAGGAAGCAAATTATCCTTGAATTTGGTATTCTCTGGAAAATCTGCTTTAAAAATACCTGAAGGTATTGGTTCCGCATGACATCTAAGAGGAATGGAGTGTTTTTCTCTAAAGTCAAAGTAATTTTGAATGTACCATATTTTTAACGAAAATAATAACAGGACCATCATTAATTCTCTGCAAATTATCTATGATTTCAAAAATTGCCATCACCTTTTAAAATCATCTACCATGTTCTTAATATGGGCTTTATTTAACCTGCACCCTATTTTGTGGGAACTTGCAAATTCTGTTGTCCTCAAGTCCAATAGCAACTGCGATGATATGGACAAGTGTTTCCGACCTTCATGCCAAATGGCACCACGCTCTTGGAACACTGTTTAGCCGGCAATGTCTGCAGTGGCTTTTGAAGTGCATGGCAATCATCTTCTTCTTACTTAGTTATTTTTATTCTTGGCAGCTGGCCTGCTGCTTTCTGCAGAGGCTTGCCATTTGTTCAGGGTACAGCAGCCTTGAAGTAGTAGCGCAGATTGAGACACTCAGTGTGAGTTTGGTATTAAGGATAATGTGGGGCCGGCCTCAGGGAGCAAAGGAGCTGAAGAAAGAGATGGAGAAGCAGGACTGAGTTCCTGGGAGCTTAAATGGAACCCCAAAGTGGCCCAGGTGGAAGCCAAAGTGGAGAGATTACCGCAGCAGAGGTGGAAACTCATGTTCCTTCCCTCTTCCTTTGCCCCCTATTGCCAAGCCAAATATTGCCCGATAGTCCCCTTTGCCTCTTGCTCCAACCAGGCACGACAGAAAGACCTTCCTCTTCATTATTCTTCTTTTGCCTATTTGTCCTAAAGGCTTCCTACCACTTAGAAGATCATTTAATACTTACATGCATTAAGCTAGCTCTCTCTAATGCTTTATTTCTCAGATGATCAGAGAGGCCTTCCCTGACCAATAAAAACTAAAATAAGCCTCAGTGTTTTCCTGATAATTTAAGTGTTTTCCTACTCAGTGTAGCATAGGAGCTTAGTCTCTGCAGTCAGACTGCTTGGTTTGATTCACAGTTGCTCTGCTTATCAGCTATTTAATCTTGGGTGAGTTGCTTAATATAGATGCATCTCAAGTTTCTCCTTTGTAAACTGAAGTCTACTCTTTGCAACAGTTCCCAACACAAGCCTACTCAATAAACTTAGGTTGGTAAACTGAGACTCTCACTGCAGTTTGTAATTATAAATTTAAGGGTTATTTATTTGTTCATTTTTTCATTCCCTCACTACAGAGCGGGGATTGTGTGTCTGTTATTTGTCACTGCATGCCCACCACGCAGCACAGTACCTGTCACAGAGGCACTTAATAAACATTTTATGAATGAATCACTCTTACAGTGTTTCGAAGTTGAACAACTGCATTTTATTGCAGTTTTATAACAATTTCACCTAATTATTTTACTTTTATGTACCTTACTTGATTATTTTTAGTTACGTCCTTTTTTTTTTTTTTTTTTTTTTTTGAGACAGAGTCTCGCTTTGTTGCCCAGGCTAGAGTGCAGAAGCATGATATCTGCCGCTGCAACCTCCACCTCCCGGGTTCAAGCAATTCTCTGCCTCAGCCTCCCGAGTAGCTGGGATTACAGGTACCCACCAGCAACCCGGCTAACTCTTTTGTATTTTTAGTAGAGAAGGGGTTTCACCATCTTGGCCAGGCTGGTCTTGAACTCCTGACCTGGTGATCCACTCACCTCGGCCTCCCAAAGTGCTGAGATTATAGGCGTGAACCGCAGTTCCTGGCCAATGCTTTTATTTTCAAATGTTCTGCAAATGTTACATCTCAGTTGTTGTATAAATTCTTTTTGTTTGTGCCTATATATTGTGTATACATAATATACACAAATGTATATAAAGTTTATAATATACAAATGCTATTTTAAAAAATAATAGTAACATGGCAACAAATATGCCTACAATCCAGTTTAAGAAATATTACCAGTGCATTTGAAGCTTCTTGCATGTTTGTTCCCAATCTCAGATGTCCCAGTCTCCACCCTGAGATACTGTTTTGAATTACTAATTATACTCATATCACCTGATAGGTGTTTATCACAAATGTCTGTATCTTTTCACTGTGGAGTTTTATTTCATTGAATGACTATTCCACTACCTATTTATCTTTTGTACTCTTTATGGACATCTAGGTTGCCACGCATTTTTTTCATTACAAACAGCGCTGCTATGAACATTCTTGTATATGCTTCCTGAGACACATATGCCAAAGCTTCTCTGGCATATACCTAAAACTGGAATTGTGTGCTTTTTGTGTATGTTACCTTAAACTTAAGTAGGTTGTTTTTCTTTTTGTGATCTCTACCTTCATTGATAAATAATGCCTGTATCAATTCTTTTACTGCCAGTTTGCAAAAATAGTGATATTTTAATGTTATCATTGTTCATTTCTAGTCTCAGAGTTGCAATATTTCTTTCCAAGGATCCTTGCTTTCTTTTAGTGAGAAATAGTATTTCAAGACCATTCTCTGGGCACTCAGTATGTTGCCCTTATGTTGTTGTTCTTACGTTGATTATTGTTTTTAGGACATTTCAGTGGACAGAGCTAGGAAATATTATTTAAGGTAATTCACATTATGATTTCATACTGATCTTCCAGTTAAAATTCAGGATTATTCAAGTTTCAGTTAACCATTTTGATCTGTATTTCCTTTTGCTCATTGTATTAGTCTGTTCTCACACTGCTAATAAAATATACCCGAGACTGGGCAATTTATAAACAAAAGAGTTTTAACGGCCTCACAGTTCCACATGGCTGGGGAGGCCTCACAATCATGGCAGAAGGCAAGGAGGAGCGAGTCACATCTAATGTAAATGGTGACAGGCAAAGAGAGAGCTTGTGCAGGGAAACACCCCTTTATAAAACCGCCAGATCTCGAGAGACTTATTTACTATCACAAGAACAGCACAGGAAAGCGCCACCCCTGTGATTCAATTACTTCCCACTGGGTCCCTCCCATGACATGCGAGAATTATGGGGGCTACAATTCAAGATGAGATTTGTGTGGGGACACAGCCAAATCCTTTTACTCATTTTGAAAATTCCACTTCCCGATGACTGACACGTAGTTGTTTGTTTTATCTCATGATATATATGCTTGATTCTCAGAATACAAATCTACAAGCACCTTTATTAATACGATTTCTCAAAGTTTAATTATAATTAAATGCTCAAAAAGACATTACATATTTATCTTTATATTTTATATATGTGTATATATATATATACACATATACATACATATTATATATATATTTCCGTTTGAGTGATTTTTTATTTAAAGTCCCTTGGAATGATTCTTCTGTGTGCTGTTTTGCTACCAACTTATACACAGATTCATGTGTTTCATTTTGCTTTCAAATTTTAGAGACTGTCTTATTTGGATTCAACTTTTTAAATTATATAAAATAATTATGTAAAGTGAAATCTATACATTAAGATATATTCCTAAAAATATAATTTACATTTCTGTATCCTCCATCTTATTCCTTTTCTCCTTAGACACTTTTTCAGTTTTTAGTTTATACTTTCATTTAAAAGATATAAACTATGCCGGGTGCGGTGGCTCACACCTGTAATCTCAGCACTATGGGAGGCTGAGGTGGGCATATCACTTGAGGTCGGAGTTCAAGACCAGCCTGACCAATATGGAGAAACCCTG
Organism: Nomascus leucogenys; assembly: GCF_006542625.1. Classification (NCBI taxonomy): domain Eukaryota; kingdom Metazoa; phylum Chordata; class Mammalia; order Primates; family Hylobatidae; genus Nomascus; species Nomascus leucogenys. The sequence goes on from NC_044406.1 coordinate 126,525,975, forward strand.
ACTCTACTAAAAAATACAAAATTAGCCAGGCATGGTGGCAGGTGCCTGTAATCCCAGCTACTCGGGAGGCTGAGGCAGGAGAATCACTTGAACCTGGAAGGCAGAGGTTTCGGTGAGCCGGGATCACACTATTGCACTCCAGACTGGGCAACAAGAGAGAAACTCTGTCTCAAAAAAAAAAAAAAAAATATATATATATATAAACTAATGCACATAAATAAGTTCCCTAGTATCCTCCAAAGGTGAAAAATGACTGTTTTTAAAATACCAGTATGAACCCATGGCTTTGAACATATCGTATGGGTGTTAATCCATTGAAATTATTATTTGAATTGAAGCCCCAATTTTTTTGGCACAACCTCAGTTATCTTTGACACCTTCCTTGATTTCTGGTATGACAAGATGCCGCTCCCCCTCTTTCTTAGCTGAACAGTGGCATAATATGCACACTTTTATTTACCTTATATAAATGTAATATAATTTACTCAAATAGTACCCTATTGATGAACATTTTGGTTGAGCCCAACTTTTTGCTATTATATATAATGCTGCAATGAATAACCTTGTACTTAGCCTTTCATATTTTTGCCAATGGATCCTTCCTAGAAGTGTGATCTCAAAGCGTACACTGATACACAATTTTAGGCACAATGTTTTTTAAAAAGACCATTCTAGCGAGTGTAACCCATTTATTATCTTGTTGACCGTACTGTTAGAATAGACTTTCTCATGATAGATGACCAATTTCACCTTTGGCCCTAGTGAAAATAGGGAAAACAGCTTAATCAGTCTTTCTTGACAGTCAGCAGGATTTGACTGATGTTGTGTGGAAGATTTGCTCACTGGCTTTGTTACTCAAAATTCTTTCCATCTAGGCTAATAAAGTCAACCTTTAGGCTAAAGCATGCCTTTAATACTCATTGGGAACTTGGGTGAATAGGGTATGTGAAATGTTACCACAGAGTCTACATACCCTGTGTGGTATGTGGTTTTCTGAGACAAGATCAAGCCCCACAGCCAGTCTGTTTGCAAATTTAAAAACAAAACAAAACAAACAAACAAAAAAACACTTCTTAGGCACTTAACAAATGAACCCTAGTTGTTTTCTCTCAGCTTGCTCCCTTTGCTTTTGCTTTTCCCAAATCCCCCATGGATAGCACCTTAATATCCCACCTCTCTCATTCATTTTTTCATTCAACAAATATTTATTGAGATAATTTCCATGCATGTCTACACTGGGATGTTATTTTTTCTCCGGGTTCATGTTACTTATTGCAGAGAATTCTAAAGTTTTTGCTTATGATCTTTTTAAACATTAACTTTAGATACAGAGTATTTATCAATGAATTGCTAAGGGGCTCCCTCACCCCACCATAATACTGGCAGCAAAATGTAGGCTGCCTGCCTTACTGTTTACTTGGAAACGGCTTCTTTCCTGTTTGTGTGAGAGTGTATCCCTTCATGTGGCTCACACTAATCTGGGCACTCAGTATCACCAGTGGCCAAGAAAAGGTTGTGGATAAGAATTTTCTGAGGTGAAATTTCTCAGGACTGCTTGTTGTTACAGAGAAGCCTTTATTGTATCTCTAACAATTTTTACTATTTATTCATGAGGAAACAGAGACTGAGAAAAGTTTAATAACTTGCCTAAAATTACACAGTTAGTAACTTGCATAGCCTGGATTCAAACTCAGGTCTCTGACTCTAAATCCCATGATTTTCAATATTATAGTAAACTGACTCCTTGAAGTCGGTTTGGTTTGTGTTTGGTTGCTATTTTACATGCTAACCAAGATCTAACTGGTCCTATGGGTTGAATAAATGAACTGCTTGTCTTGGAGAACAAGGCTGAGCTGCAGAATAGGGCTTTTCCAAAGCCATTTGATACTGGGTAGATGTTCAAGGCAGAATTATGTGTAATCCTCATTGCGGAGGTTGCAGGGCTAGGTATGAATTTTGACCCCCTGCTTTCCAGCTAGCAAAATCACAGTTACAAATATTTTACTTTCAGCCAGCCCCTGAGGCTTGATTTCCTTTGTGGCCTGATTTGTGAGGTCATCTCGAAGTAATCAACTCTGCTTTTTCCATTTCTTCTCTTGGAGCAAGGTAAAGGTCTTACACACATATACCCTGCTGAGATAAACTATAAATAGCTAAAGGAATGGTGTTTATTAAGTAAAAGGGACACTATCACAAAACCTTATTTCTCTGTTATAGAAATATCTATGCTTTGAAGGTCAAACAAATTTTTATCACAAACAAAGTTCAAATATATTTATGCTTGAGTTTCTTCATTAGTTCTTTCATTAGTAAAATGGACACAAAATTACATATTAAGTAATTTTAATAAGCACTCATAAAGTGCTTCACTGATTTATTTATCAAATATTCAATGTTCATTCTAAGCTCTTAGAGTGATGCTATATTAGTTTGCTAGGGCTACAAAGTACTACAAATTGGGTAACTTAGAACAACAGTAATTTATTTTTTTGCAGTTCTAGAGGCCAGAAATCCGAAATCAAGATGTCTTCAGGGTTGTGCTCCTTCAGGAGATAGTAGAGAAGTATCCTTCGCTGTCTCTTCTTAGCTTCTGGTCACATTGTGAGGTAGTGGAAGTTAGGACTTTAATGTATCTTTTTTAGTGGGGGCACCATCCAAACTATAACAGATGCCAAGATGAATAAAATACAGTCCTGAGTTTCAAAATGATTCCTATATACTAGGAGAGATTGGCTGTACAGAAACAATTGCTCTATAAAGCATCAGGCAGAGGTTTTAAGTGAAGGACCATGACAATTTCAAGGGGAGAGAGATTGCTTTAAATGGGGCGAATATGGAAGGCAAGATTGGAAGTCCCAAGTGTGTAACATAGAGAACTATTTCCAGTGTAATGTAGAATTTTTTTTTTTTTTAGACGGAGTTTCATTCTTGTTGCCCAGGCTGGAGTGCAATGGCACGATCTTGGCTCACCGCAACCTCCGCCTCCTGGGTTCAAGCGATTCTCCTGCCTCAGCCTCTCGAGTAGCTGAGATTACACGCATGCGCCACCACACCTGGCTAATTTTTTGTATTTTTAGTAGAGACGAGGTTTATCTGTGTTGGTCAGGCTGGTCTCAAAATCCCGACCTCAGGTGATCTGCCCACCTCTGCCTCCCAAAGTTCTGGGATTACAGGCGTGAGCCACCGTGCCTGGCCTAGAAAATGTTTTAAAAGAGATTGCAATAAATTTCTTTTTTTTGTTGTTTAGTCCATAGCTGGCATATCTCTGAACACCCCTGTCCCCACAATAGTCCCTCTCTAGTTCTCTGACCCTGCCTTATTTTTCATAATACTAAATACAACCTGATATATTATGTATTACTTGTTTATTTATCTACCTGTGGTAAAATGTAAGACATATGAAAATAGGGCTCTTAGGAAAAGTCAAACTGTTTTTCCCTACTCTCTTACACAGTCACTCACAGTCAACAAAGAGGACTCCACCTCTAGTCGTCAAAGTGTGTATGAGAATTTTCCCCACACACCAAGAAATTCTCCAGTGGATATCAGCTGTGTGTCCTATAATTTAACTTAATTCTGATGCTATCTACCTTGAGATAGTGTCAGATCCCACAGGTTAAGGGCTCAGTCCCATAAGACTGCTCCCACTTCAGATATCAATAGCAAGCTGCTAATGTCACCTATACTTCTGGCCGGCCAGCTATAAATTGGGGTTCCCAAAACCCTTCCCAAGGTTCAGCTACTTTTCTCATAGAACTCAGAAAAAACACTTTGCTTACATTGACCGATTTGTCATAAACGATATTGCAAAGGATACAGATGAAGTGATGCATGTAACAAGGCATGTGCGAAGGGGTATAGAGCTTCCATGCCTGCTCTGGGCAGCCACCCACCTCTATGTGTCTAAAACCATCCAAAACCTCATCTGAGCCATCCAAAGCCATCCAAAACCTCATCTAAACCCTGTCTGTCCTTCTGGCTTTTTATGGAGGCTTCAATACTTAGGCATGATCGGCTACATCTTTGGCCACTGAGGATCAGTTCAACATTTAGCCCCTCTCTCTCCCCGGAGCTGGGGGTCGGGTAGGGCTGAAAGTCCCAACTCTCTAATCATGCCTTGATGATCTTTCCGGTGACCCTCTAGCCACCTGTCATTTCATTGGCATACAAAAGATATTCTTATCACTTCAGAGATTCTAAGAGTCTTGGGAACTATGTTCCAGAAATCAAGGGCAGAGACGAATTATATATGTCTTATTACATCACAATATTTTAAGGGCCCTTGTCTATCTTATATACTGTAGCATCTCTAGTGACTAGGCCAGTGCCTGGCACATAGTAGGTGCTCAGTAAATGATCTGTGAATGGACAAATGAATGACCAAGTGCATTGCTTAAAATGGCAACTTGTTTGATTGTTTATTTCACTTCCTTTTCTTGAGAAGGATCAGGAAGGTACAGTCACCTTGGACCCCAAGAATTACCTATAGTGGTGAGCATGCGTCCTTATGCTGTACCAAATTTCAGGATTGAAATTAAGGCTGCTAAGAAATTAAGGTTTTAAAGAAGATGATAGGCCCTTCCATGGTGGCCAGACGCTGTCCTGGTAGGTACAAGGAGAAACAGAATTTGGCTGCCAGGACTAATTTGTGTAATTTCATTTCTTTTTAGCGTCTTGGCCCTCCTTCATAGGTTAAAAGCCTACATTGCAGCAAACCCCTGCAATTTCCACAGCATGACAGTCAGAAGGAATTGCTTGGCCAGAAAGCTCTGCAGTACAACACAAATGGAGGGGTTTGCTGCACTGCAGTGCCGGCTCTTTCATTTCGCTGTCAGACAATGACACAATTATAAGCAATTACTTATTAGATGTTTGAAAACTATTGTAAAAAGCCAGCACCATTTGCCAAAAGTAATTTAATGAAATTGGGCATAATTGCACCCTGAACTAAATTTTTCTGATTTGCCCAGTTAGATGACTCCCCGGAAATTATTCAGCAAATGAATGAATAAAATCACATAGATGAAATCTTTACCCATTTGATGGAAATGCATGATTTGGAGACAGAAGGCACAAATCTTTGATTACTTATGGTGAGATGTTTGACAAACGTGTAAGCAATAAACTATTTGCTTGATAAAATACAAAACAGTATCATAAAAGAAAATAAGATGTCTTAAGGATCTAGAGCCCATTTGATATTTTGACTGAAAGTTGAAAAAAATTATAAATTTCAAATGTTGATTAATGGCTATCTCACATAGTTAATAAATATGAATAAAGGAATAAAGTAAGTTTTCACCAATTTGGATGAGGAAGCGTCTTCTAAATTCGTTAAAACTCTAATTCATAAGACAATATTGAATAAATGGAGTTTCTTTACTTTCTCATACACATAGTATCTACATAGACCAACTGTTTCTTCTTCCATAGGGCACATTATTTTCTCCGAGTAAATGAGAATAATTTATAATGAAATACTTGAATTATTTGTAAATTGATGCATGATTAAAGTAGGTTTTCTTTTCTTTTCTTTATTTTGGAGATGGAGTCTTGCTCTGTTGCCCAGGCTGGAGTGCAGTGGCGTGATCTCAGCTCACTGCAACCCTCTGCCTCCTGGGTTCAAGTGATTCTCTTGCCTCAGCCTCCTGAGTAGCTGGGATTACAGGAATGCACCACCATGCCCGGCTTATTATTATTATTATTATTTTGTATTTTTAATAGAGATGGGGTTTCACCATGTTGGTCAGGCTGGTCTAGAACTCCTGACATCAGGTGATCTGCTCCCCCGGCCTCCCAAAATGCTGGGATTATAGGCGTGAGCCACCGCACTCAGCCTAAAGTAGGTTTTCTGATGGCGTTTAAAAATTCTTCTTCACTTTTGTTCATTAACACATTATTGGTTTAGCAATCCTATCCCTGTGTTTTATTTTCTATTTTATCAAATGAATTTACTTTTTTAGTAAACACTTGTTTGTTATTTCTTTTAAAAAATCAAGCAATACAGAGGTGTACAACAAAGTGGGGGAGTCACCTCAAAGCCCATTACCTGGAAACAATAATAATTAACATTGGTGAATATCATTTCATGTACCTCTTTTTGTAAATACACAAAGGGCTGAATGTCTGGGTAGTTTTATAAAAGTGATATTAGACTGTATCTCTTTTGAATTTTAAAGGAGTACATAAAATAACTTGAATTTAGTAAAAGAAAAAGAAGTCACAGTAAAATGGAAAAAAATGTTGAAGTTAATAAGAATTATTCAAGCTTTTTTTGTTTTGTAAGCTCTGTAAAAAAAATTTAGATAGTACTTGTTATTTTGTTAGTTATTTTGATTTTGACAAAGCTATTAGCATTTAAATTGACTTCTAAAATCCTAACTCCCATGACTGCTTAAATTTAATTCTCTACTCCAAAACATTCAGGGCTTGCCATTAGTTCTTTGGCCACAACTTCTCCAACTTTAAGTTCTATATTTTGATTAATGTGTTGGTTGAACTGATGGCATCACCAAGTAATTTTTTCAGATAGGACTCACGGAGTCCTTTGAATGAATGCATACTTGAAGAAGATTGTGTTTATATGCAAAGGACAACTTGACTAATGGGTATAGAATTATATGCCATGATTTTTCACCCTCTCAGGATTGCAGACATTGCTTTTTCTTCTTGCATTGAGTGTTGCACTTCTTTTTACCATAACTTCTTTAGTTATCTCTTGTCTGGTTAGATTTCATCATCAATTAATTTACATAAGAGCTCTTTATTACCAAGATACCTTTATGTTGAATGTTACTGTGGAGAAATCTGAAGCCAGCTTAATATACCTATTTTTCCTTTTGTAAGTGCCTTTTCCCCCTTGTCTGGATGCCTGAAGAATTCCTGAAGGCAGCAGGCAATGGCTACTACTCTCAAGAGTTCAGTCCTGCCTTTTTTTTTTCTTTTGAGACGGAGTTTTGCTCTTGTTGCCCAGGTTGGAGTGCAGCGGCACAATCTCAGCTCACTGCCATCTCCGCCTCCCGGGTTCAAGTGATTCTCCTGCCTCAGGCCTCCCGAGTAGCTGGGATTACAGGTGCCCACCACCATGCCTGGCTAATTTTTTTGTATTTTTATTAGAGACAGGGATTTCATCATGTTGGCCAGGTTGGTCTTGAACTCCTGACCTCTGGTGATCCACGTGCCTCAGCCTCCCAAGGTGCAGGGATTACAGGCATGAGCCACCACGCCCGGCCCAGTCCTGACTTTTCTCTGGGATGTTCATCCATCCCTTTAGTCTGATTTTGACGACAGGATGGGTATTGGAAAGAATTTTTAGGCTTTTATTAACACTTTTTTTTCTTTAATACTACCTCTGTGGGGTTATAGTTGGGTCAAATTTTTTGCTACATCACACTAGAATATCAGGATTATTTTTCCCATTGGCTGTCATTTTTTGAAAGTGTTTGGCAAAAGGCTATATCCCTATGTTAATTTGCTGCTGGTATAGTCACTACCCTTCACGTTTTTATTGTTTAAAACATTTTTGTTGCTGTTTTTCATTGCATAAAATAATTTTTCTCCATTCTTCTGACTCATCTGGAAATAGAACACAGTAATGATTGTCCGAGTTTTTCCGTTATTTTATTTTGACGTTTTTCAAACATATACAACGATGAAAGAATTTAACAGTGAATAATTATATTTGCTTGATCATCAATGTCTAGTCAAGAAACAGAAACCACATCAGAATTTTCAACAGGGAAGTTTAATAGAAAGAATTGATAACAAAGTAAAAGGTGAATAACTATGGGCAATACCCCACTTTTTACAGTAGCAGGTAGCAATAAAAATGCCAGTACGAGCTGCAACTGTGCAAAACAATCTTAATATATGGGGAGTTATGATTGTTCTATGACATTTATAATTTTTTGTCAAAATATTGTAAAACTTTCTGTTGTAAATTTAAAGCAGAGTAAAAAATAGCAAAACTGATCTTTATTTGGTATACTGTGATTTAAAACAATAGAAACATGGAGAGTTAAAGCATTTTATTTTTTTTTTTTTATTTACTTATTTTTTGGAGACGGAGTCTCACTCTATCACCTAGGCTGGAGTGAAGTGGCACGATCTGGGCTCACTGCAACCTCTGCCGCCCAGGTTCAAGCAATTCTCCTGCCTCAGCTTCCCAAGTAGCTGGGATTACAGGCGCCTGCCACCGTGCCCAGCTAATTTTTGTATTTTTAGTAGAGACGGGGTGTCATCATCTTGGCCTGACCTCATGATCCACCTGCCTCGGCCTCCCAAAGTGCTGGGATTACAGGCGTGAGGCACCACGCCCGGCCAAAGCATTTAATTTCTTTGAAAAATTTATAAAGGATGGTTTAAACAGTGCTTGCCTTCTTATGGAGACAGCATTTGCAAATTGCTATGCTCCTTTGTAAGTTTGCATCATCTTTCAATATTGTATCCTTGGCAGTTTCAATGTTGTCTAATATCTTCAAGATTTCCTTTAATGTGTATTTTTTTGCTGGTGTCACTTTCTCTGGAACATCTTCATTTTTGTGGTCACAACTTTTCATGTTCATGTTCATAATTTAATTCCTGTGGCTGCATTTCCAGGATCTCTTGAATGGCATGGCAGTAGTATCAATGTTCCCATGGTTGGCTATTTCTTCTATAACTTCATATCTTTTTTATTCTAATTTCACATATAGCAATATTAATTTTTGTTCTTTTTCTTTCTTTTTTTTTTCTTGAGACAGAGTTCCGCTCTTGTTGCCCAGGCTGCAGTGCAATAGCGCAATCTCGGCTCACTGCAACCTCCGCCTCCCAGGTTCAAGCGATTCTTCTGCCTCAGCCTCCCAAGTAGCTGGGATTACAGACATGCGCCACTACACCTGGCTAATTTTGTATTTTTAGTAAAAACACGGTTTCACCATGTTGGCCAGGCTGGTCTCGAACTCCTGACCTCAGATGATCCACCCGCCTCAGCCTCCCAAAGTGCTGAGATTAAGGCGTGAGCCACCATGCCTGGCCTTGCTGCACTTTCATCTTTGTTGACTGTTTCTCCTTTGACATCACATTTTTTAAAATGACACATAAGTTCATGTTACTGGGAAAGAAGGATTCAACACAACAACACGCTTTGTTGTCTGTGCATAAACTGAATAACAGATGTGCAGTGATCAATCATTGACAGATTTTCAAAGAAGTGACAAGATTGGTCAGTAATAACAACATGCATTTGTTACTTGTGGACTGAAGAACTACTAGCAAAGTTTATATTTTATGCAGTTACAGTTCTTATACACTTGTAACTAAAATTCAGACTGTTGTTGGGGAACTGATTTATTTAATTAGATGGTGGTATATTACATCCCTACAAAGTAAGGGCTGTTTGTACTAGCAAAGGTGAAAAAATATTTCTAACGTATATCAGAAGTTGAACTTGCAAAATGAGGCTACCACCCTAGGCCTGAAGGAAAATTGAACCAGGAAGAAACTAACTAAAAGGAAGCTGAGCTCCCTACAAGCTGAGATTCAGAGATTTGAGACGTCGTAACTGTGAAAGGAGGATGACTTCAGCTGCCGTGGATAAAGATACCCCAGAACCATGAGAGAAGTTTATCCCTATGGTAAAAAAGGAAGTTGCTGGAGGCAAGAACAACTTGCCACGATGGTGAACACTACAGGAATCAGCTATATCTGAAATACTCACTGCTGCAGACACAAATTATAAATAGGAAAAAAAAAAAAGAAGTTATTTATTTCACATCCAGGCTTGCAGTCACCTTCCAGGACCCACTATTGTCAGAGAAAGACAACAAGGATCCCATTGGCAAAGGAGAGATTTAGTTGCACAGTCCAGAGCAGAATCACAAAATTGGGCCAAGAAGAGTGGGCTTGGAACTATGAAGCAATAAATTACTGGCACACCCATTTCCCAGATTCTACCATTAACATTTTGTTATAGTTGTTTTATCACATACCTATCCACTGGTCCATCCCTTTATCCATGCCTCGATTCCCATTATTTTTTATGGATTTTAGATAGCAATATACTTCCTTCTAAATACTTCAGCATGCATAGTTAAGAATTTGATATTTGATTTTTTCACTTTTATGTAAAATGTGTGTACAATTAAATGCATAAATTTACTGATTTTTGCAAAATTCATATTTCTGTATAATCTTAACCCTATCAGCATATAACATACATCCATTGTCCCCAAAAGTCCTTTCATGCCTTTTTCCTAGTCAATCCCCTCCTCTACCTCCTCTACCTACCCACCCCCACCCCTGGGCACAAATGTTCTGATTTCTTTTTTCTACTATAGATTAATTTTGCCTTTTGTGGAACTCCAAAGAGATGGAATCATAGGGTATGTACTCTTCTATGTCTGAATTGTTTCTCTCAGCATGATTTTGAAATGTATCCATATTGTTGGTCCATATCAATAGTTCATTTAGTATTCCATTGTAGGGATATGACAATGATTTTTTATTCATTCTCATATTAATAAACACCAGGGCTATTTCCAATTTCTGGCTATTGTGAATAAAGCTACTGTAAGTATTTTTATATAATTTTTCTGACTTTTAAAAATGAGGATAAATCTGTGTATGTGTGCATGTTTTCTTACAACAACACTTTGTATGTGAGTGGGAATGACGTGACCTGTATTCTAATGCAGGGACCATTATCCGTATTCTAAAATTTATTTTTAAAAATCATAATTTTTTTCTATGCTTACCTATTAGGCTAGGAGACAGCAGTTGAACACAATCAATAGCAATTGCTGAAGCAATGCTCCCCCTCACAAATTGATGTGTCTCCATAGATACTGCCTCATTTTGTTATTACTTCTCACTTGCTTTTATTATTTTCCTGTTCAGTGTGTTATTAAACATACAAAACAACTATTGACAGACACATGCATGGAAACTTTCTTTTTCTATTCCTTATTTTAATACTTCTAATAGTCATTCCCATACAATTATATACAAAATATTGTGGAATCTACTCTTAAAACAATAGTTTTCTTATTTTTGTGTTGAAAAATACTTCATAATGACAGTCTTAAAATTTTGATTAGCGTGGTACAAGCTCAAGCATTTTTATTTGGCAAACAGTTTAAGCAAAATAGGGAAGTTTTGTCTATTTTCATTTTAAAGACTGTTGGAAATTAATCGGTGATCTCTCAATAAAATTTTTAAAATATGCATTAAAGGGTGTAGAGAAGAATGAAATGAATTAGCTAACCATCTCCATGGTAACAGAGAATGGAACAGTGGGTGGCGGGAAAGCCTAGTAGTAATGAATGCAATACTATTTCTTAATGTAGGGAATATGATATGATCTATGCTTTTAAATAAAAGTTAATAAAAGTTATTTGGATCATTTTTACTTAACATTTCTTTCTCATTTTGTTTCTGACTTGCACTAAATGTGACACAGTTGCATTACAGCGTTTGTTTTAGCATATGGGCTAATGACAACTATCAAATGTATTGAGTACCAAGTACTGAATACCAAATATAACATTTAATAACTTCAGTAGTTTTCAAGTCAGAACACATTGTCTCAGAAAAACAGGATTATCAGGGGGTTTGACTCTGAATCATACTTTAATTTAGATCTGCATAACATTTCACCTGGGCCACATACAACAGTCTTCTGTTTTCTCATTCACTATTGTCTCCTTCTAAACAGCTTCCAGAAGAGTCCTGTGAGTCAGTCCTGTGCAAAAACACAAATACTAGCTCCTCATTGCGGAAAGTAAGTCCCAGGCCTTTCGCATTTTGGCCCTACCTACTATTGCAGCCCTAACTTCCATCATACCTATGTGCTGCAGGTTTTCTTGCTCCTGCCAGTTCAAGATCTTTACTCTTTCAGAAACACATGGCACTTTTTGCCCTCTCTGCCTTCGCATGTCCTGTTCCCTGTATCCTAGATGGCTTTGCCTATTCTTTTTCTGGGCTTTACTTTGGCCTGGATGAAATATTCTTTGTAAAAGGAAAATAAATCTTGGGGCCCCTAAATCACTGAGCTAAAGGGAAAAGCCAAGGTGGGAACTGCTTAGGGCAAACCTACCTCTCACTCTATTGAAAGTCATCCCTCTGAGGCTCACCTGAGACAAATGCATATCTGATTGCTTCCTCTTCCCTATTGTTTATGAAAAACACAGATTCACTGAACCAGGCTAAATTGTGTATTCACTGAATGGCTGACCAAGGACTCAAAATAATGCAATCTTTTGTCTTTTATCTACTTCTAAACTGGAAACCCCCACTTCGAGTTGTCTGGTCTTACTGGACTAAACCAATGTACATCTTACGCATATTGATTGGTGTCTCATGTCTCCCTAAAATGTATAAAAGCAAGCTGTACCCATGAGCACACTGAGCACACATCTCAGTGAAATGGGAGAGTTCTCTCATCTCCCTCTAAAGATGTGCGACAGGCGTGTGGCTCCTCTGGCTGCCATGCATGTTCAAACCCCTCATGGGAAAGGAAACACACAGATGGGCAGGTGCAGAAGCTGGGGCAAGCACCCCTGGGCTCTAGACCCATGGCAGCATCCAGCGGTGGGTGCCTGTGAAGCCCAAAGCCCAAGTGGGTATGTATTACAGTGTGCTCTTTTAGCTTTGCCATCCACGGATGGCTTAAGTGTTAAACAGCTTAATGGACCCTCTGCCTTTTCACAAGGGCAGAAAGCCAGTGCGGCAGCTTTCTGTATCCCAAACTCTTGTCTGGCACCCAGGAAAAATCAGATCACACATGGATTTGAAGGATGGTGAATGTGGGAGTTTTACTGAGTGGTCAGGGTGGCTCTCAGTGGGATGGATGGGGAGCTGAAAGGGAGACAGAGTGGGAAGATGATATTCCCCTGGAGACTTCCTGTCCCCAGCTGAACTCCTCTCAATGTTCAGATGCTCCTTCTCTTCTCTCCTTCTCTGCCATTCTTCTGCTCTTCTGTTCCTCTGCTCATCTGCTCATTGTCCCTAGGGTTTGGGGTTTATATAGTTACAGGATAGGGGGATGTGGTGGGTCAAAAGGCAATTTTTAGGCACAAAAACAGGAATGCTTGTTCCCATTCAGGGCTATGGGTTTCCAGGCTTGAGGGTGGGGCTTTTGCTGGGGAACTGCCCTCTTCTACCCAGTATTTCCTTGTCTCCTATCTGTATCATCAGGACTTTCTGAGGCTGCGTCATGGGTGCATCCTTAACTTTGGCAAAATTAATTTTCAAAATTGACTGAGACCAGTCTCAGATATTTGGGGTTCACGTTTTGGTAACCACAGAGGGATTCTGAGTGTAGGTGGTACCAGCTTGAGCTATCTTTATGGTTAAAACCAACAGGACAATTTGCTGAGGCCTGAAAGCCACCCCTCCAAAGAATCTCTGATCTCCAAAAATTTGGTTGCGATCTAAAGTTTATTTTGATGCACAACTCCTTTTCTGAAGATTTACTTGCTTTCAACAAGGAAGGCAAGTTTTCCTGCTTCCATGACAATGGAAGGCAGGTAATTCCTTTATGGAGTTTGACCTTGCTCCCAGCATGGAAGATGAATTTGAGTTTTTTCCTGCTTCTAGGGTAATAGACAGCAGCCTTCAGCCTGAGACCCATCACTAGGTAAGTAGCTCAATAGGGGTTTTGTCTTGTCTAAAGTTAAGATTAACAACGAGCTGGTCTTAATTTCTCCTTACCATAAGAGTGCTCAGTAATCATAAAAATTTTGTGATACTTTGTGTTTTTGCTTAACTTTTTTTTTTTTGGCTGTTGTTTGTTTCTGTTTTTGTTGTTTTGGTCTTTTTTTTTTTCATTGGGAAACTATCCAACTTGATCAAATCTAAAGGAAAGTTCCAAATTATGAGGAACAAGGCCTCTGAAGTGGCTAAATTCCCACAAAAGGTGGGGAGGGCTTGGGAGGAAAAATGGTCAGCAAAAGAAAAAACAATAAAGAGCTTTGATTTTGAGTACTTAAGGGGCTTTATGCACATAACAAGGCCATTTTTTGCTAGCCAGGCCAAACTGAAAGAGCAACGCTGTTGCCCCATGCTGCAGTTTCATAGCTAAAGTTCTGCCTTCTTTTTCTTCCACCACAACAGCCTGGGTTTGCTTCCTAAATCAAGCCCTTTCTGGTTTGATACTTGATACTTTTGAAACATCAGCAATTTTTCCTAGCTAAAATATGGTAATGAGATTTAGAAAGATTTTTTTAAAGGAGCTCAAAGGTTAAAAGTCAGCTTAATTAAAAGCTAACATCTGAGATGTGTGTGTGTATGTGTGCACGTGTGCATTTGTATTAAAAGGCCTTTATTTTTTCCTCTGTTAGAAACAGATAATCGGTGCCATGAAGAAAAGACAAAGGATCTCTCAGCAAGGCAATCTTTACTTTCTGCAGAAAGGGTGCCCCTCGCAGATCAAACAATGGTGAGAGCACACCTGAACAAAGGAAAAGCAGACATATTTATCATTTACGTATTTGGGTCAGCCTTACTGCTCTGTCCTGCATCCATTGGCTGGAGCTGGACCTCACAGTCTTCAACTGATACCCAATTTGCTAATAACCTAAAACTTTCCTAAACAGGTAAGTGCAAGGGAGAACAAAGAAGAAAAAGAAGTTGCTTACTAAAGGTTTAAGGAAGCAATAACATGTCAAATAAGGAAAGGGCATAAGCTATGACCTAAGACTTGCCTGGGCCTGTCCAGACATGCCTGAGTAAGCCAAAGCAACTAAATGGGCTGAAGTGTAAGAACTAGTAGTTGATAGGAGGCTTTAGAGTAAGGAGCTATTATTCCTAGTGTCTATTATTTTATTTTTAAACCAAGATGAGTTTTGAAGAGAAACTTCACTACTTTCTACATCTTCTCTCCTAGGACCTTGTCTTTTTTGAGCAAAAGTTTTTTTTTTTTCTTCTCAGATGATGACATTCTGTTTTCTTCATTTACTTCTGCTGTCTCTCCTTTGTTTTGCTACCCTCTGTTGCATGAGGGATGTAAAATAGTTTATAATTGCCTGCATTCCTTAAAGAAAATGGAGAAGATGCCACACTCCCTTTCGGGGAGAAACCTCTGTTTTTCCCAAGAGTGTAAACAGACAAGTTCATCTCAGATCTTAAGCTGTTTGCTTTTGTATTGTGTTACTTGATTTTTTGACTAAAACGGTTATTACAACAGAGGCTACTCTTGGATTTTTAAGGAAGAAAGTAGCTTGGACACTTAGAAATGTCTTTGTTAAAAAAAAAAAAAAAAGTGTACTGTAAAAGCATCACTTGGTCTAGCCTCAAAGTAATTCTCCCTTTTTGGAGACCTAGGATTCAGTGTGGGCTCTGCCCAGAGCTCAGAGATCCAGTTAAAAGATAGGTAGTCCCTATCTAAATAAAATTGGTCTCCCTATACAATCCTATATTTCTATAATTTTGTGTTTGATTTGGCATTCATCTTTAATCTCCCTCTAACACCACCAGACTCTTTCTCTCTGTACTTTGAGATGTAAATTTCACTATCTGATTTTTTTACCTAAGGGTTCCTGTAATATGCAAATTTAGGGCTATCTAGCTGACAATTGCCTACGGCAATAAAATAGGTTATGAAGAAATTGCAAATCTAAAATAGGAAAAAATAAAGGTCTTATGAATTTATAAGATCTACTTCTATCTACATGTCTAATACATCTATGTATTTATGTGTCATGTATATGACATTTCACTACTAAAAATGTATAAAAGAGCTCTAATTAATTGGCTTAACAAAGGCACTGAAATCTAATGCTTTTCAGAAAAATAGAGACTTTGAGCCAAATGCTTTTTCAAGTTCATGTGACTTAAGCAAATCTTCAATAAACAATCTGGTTTTAAAAATTGTAGTGAAATTGAATTAGAAATCGCTTCGGAATTGTCAACATACATTATTTATCTCTGCTGGATGTCAAAATTTGGCATAAGGGTTCTAAAGCTATGAATGTAGCTCAAATGAGAATTAACTTTGTTTATGTAAAATTTAATAAGTAAGGAACTTAATATTGTTTGGTTAATGAAAATAGCTAAATCCTGAGTTATTGGCAAAAAAACAAAAACAAACAAACAAAAAAAGACCCTTTATCTAACCTTAATGTTCTTACTCACGAAAACCTGAAATTCACAGGTCATAAAAATGGTTAACAAGGAAATAACTTTAAATGATAACTATCACAGTTTTTATAAGTAATCTGGGTAAACTATTAAAAATTAATTAATTACACAAATGTAACAGAATAATTGCTTGTAGATTATCTTGTCATATAATTTAAAATCTAAAGTTATATTAAGCTAAATAATAGATATTTATTAAACATCTGGGTCATTTCCAATTTTTTTAATTATAGGAAAACATTTTTCTGGAAAAAAGAAATGTGATCTTAAAGGAAAATACTTTTTGTCTCATTCAAAGCTTATTTAAAAGTTATTTATGAAATTAGGTAATCAGTGAATAAGAACAATGTGAAGGAAGTTATGAAGAGGCATTTTTGGCACAAAAGGTTAAAAGGAAAATAATTTTATCTGAGAAAGAATCTTATATGGTAAATTTTTGTTCTAAAATAAAATAACTGGTTATTTAAGAAAAAGGAAGCCTGGGCATGGTGGCTCATGCTTGTAATTTCAGCATTTTGGGAGGCCAAGGTGGATGGATCACCTGAGGTCAGGAGTTCGAGACCAGCCTGGCCAACCTGGCAAATCCCTGTCTCTACTAAAAAATACAAAAATTAGCCAGGTGTGGCGGCACGTGCCTGTAGTCCCAGCTACTCGGGAGGCTGAGGCAAGAGAATTCCTTGTACATGGGAGGCGGAGGTTGCAGTGAGCCGAGATGGCGCCACTGTACGACTCTGGCCTGGGCGACAGAGCAAGACTGTATCTCAAAGGAATAAAGAAAGAGGAAGGGATAAAACAGAAAGTCCAAGCTGTCATAAATGATTTGTATAAAGTTGTCTATAATTAAAGGGAAATTATTTATAATAGTCTTTCCAGATTTAGGTTATGATATTTAAAAACACTAAAAAATTCATTAGAACAATAAAATTTTCTTAAGGGATTGATTTACTCTTAATAAATTAAAATATTTTAATTTTTTAAACCCAAAGTTTAACTTTTATCACATCTCACCATTTTCAGTTTGCTCTCCCCTTTTAAAAGGTGCAAAATAATAACTCTCTCCTTCAACTCATTTTCAGCTCATATAAGTTTTTTTTTTCTCTTGTGTTGTTTGCTGTGGCCTGATGCTAAAAATGTTTTTTTTCTTTTTTTTTTTTTTTTTTTTTTTTTTTTTTTTTTTTTTTTTTTTGAGATGGGGTCTCACTCTGTCACCCAGGCTGGAGTGTAGTGGCACAGTCTTGGCTCACTGCAACCTTCCCCTTCCAGGTTCAAGTAATTCTCCTGCCACCACACCTGGCTAATTTTTGTATTTGTAGTAGAGACAGGGTTTCACCGTGTTGGCCAGGCTGGTCTCGAACTTCTGACTTCAAGTGATCCACCTGCTTCAGCCTCCCAAAGTGCTAGGATTGCAGGCATGAGCCACTATGCCAGGCCAAAAATTTTTTCTTAAAGGTCTAAAAAAGTGTTTTCTTCCAACATAATATTCTGTACACTGCAGATGGTCTTTTATTTTGCTTATTGGTAACTGGCCTAAGATATTTTACATTTTATTGAAATAATTCCTATGTCATTATTATAAACGTTTGGATTGCTTAGAAAAAAAACCATAAAAAATTTTTTACTTAAGGTTATTACATCTGTGTAACTTTCTGTATGTGCTTTTAAAGTCCTTGTGCCATTGAGTTATAGGGCTTTGACTCCTGGGTCTAAAAAGGACACCAAGTCCTGCTGTATCTTAAACACTGACAGCAATTATAGCCTTATCTTAAGGCCCAGGAGAAGATGCTAATCAAAGTAAACTGCGTTCACAGATGCAGGGCCAGAAATTAAAACTATTCAACTCCTCAAGGCCCAAGGACTATTGTGGAAGAGGTGGGCATGTGAGATTTTAAGGGCTGATATTAAGAGAAAAGCAGTTCAGTTTCTCTAGGAATTAACCATTAATATCAAAGGCACACTAAAGCAAAACCGGCATCTAGGTTGCTGTGTAGTTTAACAAGGTTTTCTTGGAGCATTAACTCATTCCTTAATGCAAAATTATAAAGGTTACAAGGTTTATAGAAATTATATTTTATAGTCAAGATGATTAAACTTTTATTATAAAATTTCAAAAAACCAAATTTAATTTGCCGCATCCTGTTTTTATTAGGGCTTATCGTTTGGGATATTAAGCCTCCTCTCTCAAAGAATAAAGATTTTCACCTTTTTTTTTTTTGAAATCTTTGAGTTACTGTTTTGGTCAAATGAATGACTTATTTTACAATGACCCATGACCCTACTTCGTGATATCAAGCATTTTAAACTTTTTATATTTGACGAACTTTCCAAAGTCAAATTCTAACTTGATTCCTCATTACTTTTTTGATATTAATCCTCTGAAGTCCAAAAGAGACATATTTGTCTTATTTGGTATAAAAATCATACAAGAAGCATTGTCAAATATAAAATGGTGTTTGACTTTCTTTGGGCTGTATTTATATAAATGTTATTGATATGTGCTCCAAAATTATGGGAAACTCTTATAATTCTGATATGACTTGTGTATGTTATTAATTATAATTTTTATATTAAATTGTTGTATGCTACAGAAGTAACCAAAATTTCCTTGTCAACTGTGGTTTTAATAATGGCTGTCCTGGCTGAGCGCAGTGGCTCACGCTTGTAATCCCAGCACTTTGGAGGCCAAGGCAGGTGGATCACGAGGTCAGGAGTTCAAGACCAGCTTGGCCAAGATGGTGAAACCCTGTCTCTCCTAAAAATACAAAAATTAGCTGGGCGTGGTGGCACACGCCTGTAATCCCAGCTACTCAGGGGGCTGAGCCAGAGAATCACTTAAATCTGGGAGGCAGAGGTTGCAGTGAGCTGAGATCATGCCACTGGACTCCAGCCTGGGCAACAAGAGTGAAACTCCATCTCAAAATAAAAAAATAAAAAATAAACCAGCAACAATTATGATAGCATCTTTCTTTATTTGTCCTGAAACGACTACTTTAATAATCAATTGTTTTCTTGCTTTAAGGGTTGTGTCCACACACTGTATATATTTTCAAATATAACTGTTAAATTATGGAAGAAAGCCTGCAACTCTCTGGATTTATAAATTAAAACAATTCATATGCTTATACATTATTATTATTGACACATTGTATGGGAGCATTTTGATATCATGTTGTTATAGAAATTAATCAGTTGTTATGGAAGTTATCAACACCTTCAACAATCATAATTTTGTACTTTTCTGATAAATTGCTCTTCAAATTAGGTGTCAAGGGCCAAAACACTTATTAAGAAATAGAACTGTATGGCTTAACTAGGTAATTTTTGTAAAAAGTCCCTTTGACGTTATTTAAAAAGATGTTCTTGATCTTGAATTTTCTTCCTAAAGTATCCAACTCCTGTTGATGAATGTAGCCCCACTTTACAAGATTGTTTGCATTTACCTTAAATCTTCATAACAAAATTGTTACTTGAAAAGCTAATGTGCAACTTATTTTGGACATATATATCTCATTTAAAAATGTTTTAGCATGAGAACCTGAATGAAATATAATGCTGGGTATAGATAATTCATATTTTATTGGTGTAAAAATGGGCTGTCTACATATACTCCAACAGAACATATTGTAATGCAAGCAAATGCATCATCTTAATAGAAATTTCTAAAGAGGCTTAGCTTAGTGTTTAGTATAGGTTAGCAGTTGAAGATAACTTAAGGAAGAGGGATTTTATATACATCGATCTTTGAGTCTGGGACTCTGTTCTAAAGTATTTGCCTTTTTAATTTTTAATCAATTATGAGATTAATCATCAACTCTATGCTTCAAGGCCTTTATTCTATAGAAGATGTTAATTATACAGCACATTTGTGCAATTTAAACCTCTGTGTCTTCTTTGTGCTATGCGAAATATATCTTTATGATTTGCTGTGTCTGTCTATGCAAACCAGTAGACAAATTTTTGCCCAGACTATAATGTGCATCCAGTCAGCCCAGAAGAGCTATTATCATCACCTCTTCAGTGGAAAATATTGTGGCTACCTGTCAGCTACTTTATGATTTTTATTTCACTAGATTATACAAACATCTAACTGAGTACCTAAGATATCCCAGGTTCCGTTGAGGATTAAAGGTGAACGAGACAATGCTGCTGCCCTCGAGATTTCATACTCAAGCAAGGGAGATGAGAAATTGGTCAAAATTATTCTATCAGAAATAATGTGCTAGAATATACCTTTAAATGAACTACAAAGTGCTACAGAGGTTTGAAGAAGGGAGTAGCTGCATCAGGAAGGCTTTGTAAATGAGATATTCCTTGAAGGACAGACTGAGCACAGAAAGGCATTGCAGGTAGTGGGAATTTTAGCAAAAGCACTGACGGTGGAGAGGAACATTTACCGTAAACAGGTTGAACACACCAACTCTGTAACACTCCAAAATCTGAAACTTTTTGAGTACCAGCATGGTGCTCAAAGAAAATGCTTTTTGGATTTCAGATATTTGAATTGGGTATGCTTGACTGGTAAATATAATGGAAATATTCCAAAATCCAAAAAAAATCAAAAAATTGAAACACTTCTGGTCCCAAGCATTTAAGATAAGGGATAATCAACATGTATTACTCTGTGTCTGGGTCTGTACTGGTCCTTTACATTTGCTTGCTCATTTAATCCACACAAGCACCCTGTAATGTGCATGATACTATTTCTATTTTGCAGATAGCACCAAGGCCCAGAGCTGGTAAATAAGTGGCAGATCTGGTATTGAACTCAGGCTGGGGTCACATCAAAGACCATGTTCTTTCCTCACAGGGGTGAGAGAAAGCACAATCTGTTTGAGAAAAAGGAGTCGAGTTACTTAGAACATAGAATGCTGGAAAGGTAGCAAAATGAACAAGATGATCGGTGGAGTTCATGTAGAACCAAATATGCTCTAGTAGACATTAACAAGTATTTTGGACAACGTCCCATGGTCAAATATATGGAAAATATTGCATGCTATATTCTAGTCCGGCCATGCAGAGGTTGTACACTACATAAATGAGTGTCATATAATAGGCTACGATGTGAATATTTACCTCTAGAGTTGTACACTCCACAACTTGCACAACCGTATGTTGCCAATCAGCTCTATCTTATTTTTTTTTGGAAATTGACAAATCACATTAGGATGTGAAAGAGTTCAGAAACTCTTATAGTAATGAAATACGTTTAACCCACTAAATCTCAAAATTATTTGACTACAGAAGGGCAATTTCTTTAGTGTATAATAATATCTCATGGAATACTAGCATTCTATGAAACACAGTTTGGAAAATGCTGGGCTAGCCAGTCATACTTGACAAGTCAGTATAAAGTGGAGTGACCTGGCCATATAGCCTTTGTCTGGAAATTCTGCCAAAGACACTCATCCATTAGTCTGGATGATGTGACTTCAATTTTCTAATGGTAAACATTTTCCTTGACCAATTCTTTCTTTTCTTTTTTTTTTTTTTTGAGACAGAGTCTCACTCTGTTGCCCAGGCTGGAGTGCAGTGGCACGATCTCGGCTCACTACAACCTCCACCTCCCGGGTTCAAGCAATTCTCCTGCCTCAGCCTCCTGAGTAGCTGGGATTACAGGCGTGTGCCACCACACCCAGCTAATTTTTGTATTTTTAGTAGAGACAGGGTTTCACCATGTTGGTCAGGCTGGTCTCGAACTCCTGACCTCGTGATCTGTCCGCCTCAGCCTCCCAAAGTGCTGGGATTACAGGTGTGAGCCACCACACCTGGCCCGTTCCTTCACCAATTCTAAGTTCAGAGGAACAGAGTTATCATGAACAGAGCTTGTGTGCTTGGTGAAAATGGCTGTGGGTGTAATGAAATATTTATTCCCCAAGCGTTGGGGTGGTTTGATGGGACCTGAGGCAGCTGGAGTCCCTGGGCCAGTCATTTCCTGCCCAAGCAGCCTCATCTATTTACCTCAGTATGCTGTACAAACATTATTTTTAAGGTATGCTACAATGCGGCAAAGGTTGAGAAGCAATGATTTTGAAAATGCCAAGTTACTTGTTAAAGACTCCAGTCTAGATTTATAAGATAGCTTTTTCTTGTCCCATTTTGTTTAGCAGCTCCAGAAATAGTAATTGGTACAACCAGTGTTAGAAGAAAACATCATTATTACAAAATATATTACAAGGAAGGAAGAATTAGATATTTGAGAATTACCTTTTTTTGTTATTTTGCTTATCTAGTTGGGAACATCACATTAATCTGTTTTCCCCTCATGATTAAAACTTTTTGGGATAACAGCAATTACTCATTTATGTGCA
Organism: Nomascus leucogenys; assembly: GCF_006542625.1. Classification (NCBI taxonomy): domain Eukaryota; kingdom Metazoa; phylum Chordata; class Mammalia; order Primates; family Hylobatidae; genus Nomascus; species Nomascus leucogenys. The sequence continues at coordinate 126,548,396 of NC_044406.1, forward strand.
AATATCTAGAAGATGAGCAATGTGAATCTATAACAGTAAAGGAGGCATTCAGGATGAGGTGGCAGAATTCCTTATATAGTCATACTTCATTTCAATTGAAAAACTTTGCACAACTGAAAGAATGACAAAAATGCTATTGTTAAAGAAAAAAAAAACTTTGGAAAGTTATGAATGTCTAAAATTTCCTGCAGTTATTTTTGCAAGGATTGATTCATATTCAGATTAGCTTCCTGCCAGATGGAAGAAACACACAGTAAATCAGCTTTTGCAGGAGAGAAATCAAAAAGAAGCATAAGCTGCTATTTAAAGGGGTTTCTTCCTTTTTTGCCATATTAATAGCGCATTAACCCTTAGGGGGTGTTATCGCAAGAAGCTAAACCATGGAGGCTACCATTCCATCCTTCAGGAAGAATAAATATTTTTCAGCCCACTAGGTTGGGGAAAAATAGCTCCTTGGATTGCATACTCAAAAAAGTGTTTCTGCTTAATGATGGTCAAGTCTCATGCACTCCAAAGCAGCAATGAAAGAGTAAATGTATGGAAATAGGGAATTAATTCCTCCTCTTGCACCCAGCGAAACCCCGCTTTAGGTAATTGTTCTTGGGATGCATTAAGGATACAGTAGATGAGATGGATCGATGTCCTTGGGGGTCTTCTAAACCGGGTGTGTGTTTTTTGGCTCACACCTATAATCCCAGCACTTTGGGAGGCCGAGGCGGGCAGATCACCTGAGGTCAGGAGTTCTAGACCAGTCTGGCAAACATGGTGAAACCCTGTCTCTACTAAAAATACAAAAAAAATTAGCTGGGCATGGTGGCGGGCACCTGTAATCCCATCTACTCAGGAGGCTGAGGCAGGACAATCACTTGAACCTGGGAGGCAGAGGTTGCAGTGAGCCGAGAATGCACCATTGCACTCCAGCCTGGGTGACAAGAGTGAAACTCCATCTCAAAAAATAATAATAATAATAAAATAAAACTAAAAATAAAGATATGCCATGCTACCACTAATCAAAAGAAAGTGGGACTATCTCTATTAATTTCAGACAGAGCAGACCACTGGGCAAGGTAAGGTATCATGGATAAATTGAATAATTACATAATGATAACGCAGTCAGTTATCCAAGAAGACATAACAATCTGCTATGCTCTGAATGTTTGTGTCCCTACCCCACCCTCCCCACAACACACAAGTTAAATGTTGTAATCCTAATCCCCAAATAGAGGGTATTAGGAAGTGTGGCCTTTGGTGGGTGATTAGGTCAGGAGGACTGAGGCTTCATAAATGGGATTAGAGGCCTTATAAGAAGACCCAGTGAGATTCCTTCCCTCTTCCACCACTTGAGGACACAGCTGAAAGTCAGGGGCCAACAAATCAGGAAGAGGCCCTCTCAGGACACTGAATTTATCAGCACCTTGATCTTGGACTTCCCAGTCTCCAGAAGTATGAGATTAATGCCTGTTTATAAACCATCCAATGTATGCTTTTTTGTTATAGCAGCCTGCATGGACTAAGACACAATCCTTAATGTGTATGTACCTACAAACAGAGCATCAAAATGCATGAGTCAAAAACTAATAGAGTTACGAGGAGAAATAGATACATCCAATGTTACAGTCAGAGACATTTTTTCCTTTCTATAAAACAGGAATAATACTAGTGCCTACTCAACAGAATTTGTGTGAAGATTCAATGAGTTAATGGGTCTTAGAATAATACCTGACACATTCTAAAAGCCTGAAAAATGCTGGCCATTACTGTTACTATTACTAGTATTATTATAGTCTACACAGAACCATTTTTTTTTATGTTTGACACACAAATCACTATACTAATCTGTCACCTTTGCTTTTCTTCTGTAAATCTAGTAAAAAGGGAGGAAGAAAGAGGAGTACAGAGACGTTATAAAACACAGATCACAGAGAGAAGCCATTTATTTTTCCACCGCTACCCATGATATGACTGCTGCCGAACTGAAGGAAGAAAATTGCGGAGGGAAGAGATCAATAAAAATTATTCTTTTCCACCTTCTTTCCCTGCTGTTGGAATTCAACCTTTAAGCTAACATTATGGCAAGATTTAGGATGCAGAGGAAATGGGATTCTTCCCTAGTACCTCACTCACGTTGCCCTTTGTCCAGTCTTGGCAGAAATATTGCAGAGTAGTAGTTGAGGTGTCACATTAATTCATGAGGAAATTAGAAAGGTGATATGGTTTGGCTCTGTGTTGCCACCCAAATCCCATGACAAACTGTAATTCACAGAGTTGGAGGAGGGGCCAGGTAAAAGATGATTTCATCATGGGAGCCAACTTCCTTTTTGCTGTCCTTGTGATAGTGTGTGAGTTCTCACATGATCTGGTTGTTGTAAAAGTGTGTAGCACCTCCCCCTGTCTCTTATTTTCCTGCCAGCCACGTGAAGACACGCCTCCCTCCTCTTCACCTTCTGCCATGATTGTAAGTTTCCTGAGGCCTCCCCAGCTATGCGTCGTGTACCGCTTGTAGAACTGTGCATCAATTAAACCCCTTTTCATTATACACTACCCAGTCTCAGGTATGTTGTTATAGTAGGGCAAGAACTAACTAATACAGAGGGTAAAGATAAATTTGAAGTAAGAAAGATGAAAAAAAAGAGGGGTGCAATATATATTTGTTTATAATAAAGACAGTATTTTGTTACTCTTAAGGGAAACGAAATTCACACCTGGAGGAAGTTTTGTTATTGTTATTGTTGTTGTTGTTCTCTAATTTTTGTGCATGAAGGTTCATTTTGTAGCTAGCAGTGCCCTTGTGATAAGAAGTAGGGAGGAGCTAACACTTATTGAGCACCCACTATGGGAAAGATGCCTGAGCTTAGCCATCCCCTGAACAAACCAGCAAGGTAAATTTTGTCCATTTCATAGATGATAAAACTGAAGTGCATCTAGGTTTAAGTCAATTGCTGAAATATGCATAGTAAGTACATTGCGTATCTGGGATTCAAATCCAAACCTGTCTGATTTCTAAACTCTGATGTTCCTATACTACCTACATTTAAAAAAAATATGTGCCCCAAAGAGAAATATACAGTTCCTCTAGAAAGCCAGTGGGTGATATAAATTGCACTTCTTCATACATGATCAGCCATAGAATATGAGTTCTGGTCCCTGGTGCCTGGAGACTTCTGTACTTCTCAGAGCTCATCTCCACTCAGAACTCTTCAGGAATGTCAGGTTGACTCCTCTGAGACCATACAGATTGATACAGCAAAAAGAACATGGAGTTGGAATCAGACAGTCCTGAACTCCAGTCATTGTTTCATAATTTCCTTGTCCACAACTTTGGGCAAGTTTCTTGGTCTCTCCGAGCTTCAATCCCCTCCTTATAATTCTCTTTTCTAACTTCCTTCTTCCTAATCTCATGTGGGATACATAAGAGGCATCTACTTCTTATCTTTGGTCAGTTCTCTTGTGTGAGTTAAATATTGCCACAATAATTATGTGTAACAATCCTCCAAATTCTACGGCTTATAGTTGTCTATTATTTTCATCAATCTGTTAATTGGCTGATGCCTCTGCTTCAGTGGTACAGCAGCTGGAGATATTTATCTCCAGATCTGTTTTTCTTGGGCTCAGATTGAAAAGTGAACAGCTATTGCAGGGATTTTCTTCTCATGGTCACGGCAGAGGCATAGGAGGGCAAGCAGAAACATGTGAATCCTCTTAAGTTATTGAATCAGAACTGGCATACTGTTATTTATGCCCTATTCTATTGACCAATGCAATTCACAAGGCCAAGCCCCAAGTTAAGGGAGACAATGTACATTTTCCGCTCATCAATGGCGTGGCCAAAGTGTACTTGCAGGGGACAGTGAAGAATTGAGGTTGACAAGTCAATCCCTCTTAGAAACTACTACTACTAAGTTTCTAAGTAGTTTCCTTTATCGTTCTCAGGCTTACTATTCTATTTTACCAGGAATAGAATTCTTCAATTTCCTGATTTCCTACTTAAAAGCTTTCTGTATCCACATTTACCAACGATTTTCTCTTTTCTTTCAGTCCCGGATATGCCATTCAACCTGTCTTTTGAATTGTATTCCCTTCTTGCTGCTCTGGAAATTATCAATTAGCTTCACTGCCTCCCATATACTCAACTTATACTTCTCTGTTGTCCTCATCTTTTGAAATACTGTAGTTCCTGCCCCTTCGCTTAAACAAAATATAATTAAAAACAAACCAAAAAGTTTATTTGACCCAACACCTTGCCTTTAGCAACTCCCCTACACCTCTCTTTCTTTCCTCAGTCAAGATTCTAGTTATGCCATTTTCCTAAATTTCATTTATTCCTCAATATATTTAAATCTGGCTTCTGCTCCCCTCAATTTGCTGATAAGTGTTCTCTAAAATATCACTGTAGATCACTCCTTTCCTGAAATGCCCTTATTGTGTTTTACAAGATTTTACACTTCTCCTGTGCTCTTATTACATCACTGTATGTCGTTCCTCAATTTCTTTCACTGAATTCTTTCTGATGTTTGATTTTTAAAATGTTGTTTCCTAGGGTCTTCATCTTATTCATTACATTTTCTACAAATTATGTAAGCTTTTCCCTTGGTTTTAATTATGTGTAAATGCCTCCAAAGCCTTTATCTCTTTTTTCTTTTCTCTTTTTTTTTTTTTTTTTTTTTTTTTTTGAGATGGAGTCTCGTTCTGTTGCCCAGGCTGGAGTGCAATGGCGCAGTCTCGGCTCACCACAACCTCTCCCACCTGGGTTCAAGCGATTCACCTGTCTGAGCCTCCCAAGTAGCTGGGACTATAGGTGTGCGCCACCATGCCTGGCTAATTTTTGTATTTTTAGTAGAGACGGGTTTTCACTATGTTAACCAGCCGGGTCTTGAACTCCTGACTTCATGATCCGCCCGCCTCTGCTTCCCAAAGTGCTGGGATTACAGGTGTGAGCCTCGGTGCCTGGTCTGCCTTTATCTTAATTTAAGATAACTCTCTTGATCTCCAGATACCTCCAAACAGATATCACACAGATATAAACCCAACTGGCTCTATTATAAATCCGCTAACTCCTACACAATACACACAAATTCTTTTAGTTCATATAGAATTAATATTGCCAGCTATTCTCACCCAATCTTCCAAGTAAAACCTTACACTTATCCTTGCCTCCTCTTTTTTCATCTTTACACGTCCAGCTAACCACCCAGTTAGATTGAATTGAAACAGATCCTTCACTACCACTGTCATTTGTTGCTTTATTGTTTTGCTTGGTTGTTTGGGGCAGGAATCATTTCAGTAGCTTCCTAGTTGGCCTTTTTTCCTTTGCCCTTTAGGGGTAACACTTTTTTAAAAACTCAAGTGCCTACCACAATACTTAATACACCAAGCTTAGGTGCTCAGTGTCAGTTTAGTCTCCCCTTCTCTCTCATCCTTAAGGCAAACCCATAGAAGTGGGTTTGGCACAAAATGAAACTCTTCTGATGACTCGATGAGTTGATTCTTCTTTTAAGGTTTTCTTTGAGCCTTAACATGTAAGGATTTATTCTCAAGATCCTTCTATGTTTCTTTTTGTTCATATACAATGAGCATTGCCATTAATTAATTAATAGAAATACTAATTATCGAATTATAATCCATTAATTATAATTCGTATAAATTGATTATATTCAATATTCAAAACAATATTGCTATGTTTCGAAGCCATCATGGTTTTCATCTTCAAGGTCACCCAAGATGCTGCAGAAACATCTCTGTTTTGTTGCGGCCAATCAACAAACAGTTGAATCAACTCCCTTCAAACAAACATCAAGGATATTTTATACAGTGTGCTCCTTTGCATCTCTCTGTGTAAAACTCAATCACACTTGCTTCAAGGCAGACTGGGAAATGGCAGCAAATAACACTGTCATCTTCATTTTCTCAAATGAAAAAATCATTGGGAAAACAGCCAGTAGTTTTAACTTTGGGTGGTAATGTACCCGGCTTGCAACTGGGGTTCTGTGACTAAGGAAGAAGAAAAGAAATTTTGAGAGGCAACCAGCAATCTCTGTATATGCCCAGTACCTTGCAAGGTATCTGGCCTATTGACAGGGCCCAGCAAATGTTAAAAGATTGAAGGTTTCTTGATGTATTTTATAAAAATAACTGATCCTTATTTGCCAAAAGTGTCTTTGAACAACCAACCTTCCCTTTGTGACTTTTAAATCTGACCTGTCTGCCGTACGTTGCTACTTACGAAGCCTTAGCTTACTTTATAAAAGGGTTTTGTTTTAGTTTGTTTGCAAAGTGAAAATTAGGCTTGTTTCTGGAATCTCTGGCCTTCCACTTAACTTTTTGCCTGGATCTCACTGTACTCACAGTTTTTCCACTTCTCTTTCTCTAGTCCTACTCTCAGGATAGGATATTATGAACACCATCAGCAGATTAAGCCTAGAGTATGACTTCACTCAGAGTTAATGTTTTAATAGGCTCCAAAGCCTTAAAGACATCCTCCAATAGCAGAATTTCAGGACTACATAACTGGTTAATGGAGGTGTTTGTGGATGGGGTTGGGGCTACTCTGAAATCACAGCCTTCACCCTGGCCTGCTCCCATTCTCAGGATGGGTCTGTACCTTGTTATGGCATTACTAGTATAAACAGTGATTATTTAACAGTCTTTTCTTCTGTTTGGAAATGCAAGGTACAATGCACTGGTAGCCCAAGTGACTTCCGCTCTCATGTTCAGATGGAGTTGAGTTTCCTTCAGTGGCTCCCAAATTGTTATTTTAATTAGTCAATTCATATGCCTATTACTGTTGGTAGATTACAATAAATTATCTTGTGGACTAAATAAATTCTGAAACAAATTGGAATCAGAAAGTAAATTTGTTTATAAATCTAGTCTAAATTTGAATTAATTTGAAAAATGATAATGTTTAGGACAACAACATGAATTTTGAATATATAATAATGAAATTAAACAACCTTGAACAAAGGTGATGTTAGAAAAAAATAGGTTACATGAAAAAATCATAATGACTAGCGGATAAAATTCATGAGAGACATGCTGCGAATTTTGACTACTGATCTAAAATTTGAAACGGCAGCAAATAACATTATCTTCATTTTCCAAAATGAAAAAAAAAAAATTGAGGAGCCAGTTTCATTTATAAAGCATGCTGAGATTATGTCTAGTAGACTGCTTATACTGTTTTCTTAGAAATCAGGAGAAAAGGTCTCCTCGGTTAAATATTTAAAAGAATTAATGCCACTGTTGGTTCTGTATGCTATTTTTCCATTAAGTTTTTATGAAAGACTCTTCTTTGTTCCATCCTTGGCCTTTTCTTGTTGGCAGAGGTTGCAAAGAGAGTATTTATTTAAGAAAAAAGGCTACATAAAAGAGATTCTAGATGCAGTATTAGGCAAAATTATTCTTGGGTTCCTTCCTTTTGTTAAAAAATGACTGATGAAGTATTAATTTCAGATTTACAACGCTTCCATTGGCATAACCTGGAGGTATACCCTCAAAGTGAAGAGTAACAAGAAAAAATACTCAATTACATAGACTTGATGCTGGCGTAATTTTAGCTCAGTAAATTTCTCATTATATTTATATGTTAGCCAGATACATGTGGATTTGAATCTCAACATTGCTACTTACTCTAAGTCGTTTGGGCTAAATCTTTGGTCACAGTTCCCCACTTATAATATAAAAATGGTCTGACTTAACTTATGGAGATGTTCTGATTGTTAAATTTGATACTTTCTCTAAAATATATGTATTCCTTAAATACTAAACCCCTTAAAGCTCCCATCTTCAACCAGGCCTTCCTTTCCTCACGGATAAGCAATATTCCTGATATTTAAACAAATAAATGTGATCTTATATAGTTAAAAGCGTGTTATCCACATCAAACTAGGTCTTTCGGCAGTCAACTCACTTTCTAGTGATATATACAACATTCAAACGGTATCTTTAGCTGCTCTTTGAAAATTCACTTCAAGTCATTCTCTGCACAAGTGAACAGTTTTATTACTTCAAAACTGTAACATTTTTAGCAGGAAGCAGAGAGTATGTGACCAAGTTTTTTCACCTGCTATACATATTTTTCTGTGTGTATTCCCATCTCTTCTTTTTCCCTTGGACTCCAAAGATACATGTATTATAAGACTTGAAAATGCCCCCAACTCATTATGATTTCATTTTTTCAGTCTTTTCATCCCCCTCTGTGTTTTGGTTTCGATAGTTTCTATTTCTATCCCTTCTAGTTTACTGATCTTTTTTTTCTGTAGTTTCTAATCAATTATTAATGCCATCCAGTGTATCTTTTATTATATACATTGCACTTTCACTTCTGGAAGTTCCATTTGGTTCTTATTTCTAGTTTTGTCTCCACTACTCTCAAAGGCATAGGATTACCTATATAATCTAATGTTACAACTTAAGCTTTAGTTTCAGTTATTTTGTACTCTTATTGGAATTGGTTAGTCTTCTTTGAGTACTGATCTTAGCAACTGTTTTACCAAGAGAGGCTTTTAGACCTCCCTCGTTAGTAAAAATCCTGTCTGGAAGAAGTACATCCTCTTCCTATTATCTATCAGTGCTGTAGTAATACACGTTTGGATGCAATTTTATTAATGTCTGTCTTGTGTAGTGGATTGTACATTCCATTTGAATAGGGAATTACGTTTATTTTTGACCAGTGATACATCTTCAATATGTAGCATATTGTAGTGCCTGGCATATTGTTGGCACTCAGATATTTCAACAATGCTTCCAAGAAACTGAAACACCTAAAAATGTATACTCAAATGATGTCCATGTGAAGCCTTCAGATTTTTTTTAAAAAGCTCCAGAGTTAATTGTGAACAGCCTCACATGGAATGATCATGACCATCATGGATCATGATGTCTGATTTTATAATTTTTCAGAGCTTGAAAACTGTCATTTGTAAAAGTCCTATAAGGCATATATCCAATTTATTCACTGATTTGGCTGTTTGTGAAGTACATTTCTCTCAATTAAAAAAGCAGACAGCTATAACAAACCGTATAATGTATGTATAATCACATTTTCATGTAGTCTTTTGGGAATACACAGAAGTTTAACTTTCTCTCATGTTAAACTGAGAAAAGTAAAACTTTCTGCTCAGGAACTCGAGAAAGGTATTATGCTACTTAATTAGTTTTTGTTTTAGTTGACTAAGCTAAATTTTAGACTTTAGAATTGCCAGTAAAGACCATGATGTACCATGCCATTACATTACGTCATAAAATGCCATTGCAACCACCAGTATTACCAATACCCCACCAGCACTGCCACGTACTGAGTATCTGTTAATGCTCAGGTCACTACTGTACCCATATATACTATTTGGAATCATTAGAAAATTCCTACGTGGTTGGTATTATCTCCATTTTGTAGTCTTGGACAGTGAGGCATAGAGAGGCTAGTAACTTGCCCAAGATCACGCAGCTAACAAGTGTCCAAGTTGGTATTTAAATCTATCAATAAAGATCAGAAGAATTAGGTTTTATTTACCCTGGTAGCATGCACATAACATAAAATTTACCTTTTTAACCAACTTAAAATGTGAAATTTAGTGATATTTAGTATATCACAATATTGTGCAACCATCACCACTGTCTAGTTCTAGAATATATTCATCACCCTAAAAGGAAACTGTATACCCATTAATCAGTCATACCCCATTTCCCCATCTGATTTTTGAGTATTAATTTTGTACACTGCAATTTTTTATTTTTATAGATTAAGGGTGTACATGTGCAGGCTTGTTACATGGATATATTGTGTGATGGTGAGATTTGGGCTTCTAGTGTACCTATCACCTGAATAGGAAGCATTGTACCGACTAGGTAATTTTCAATCCCCATCCTTTTCCCTCGCTCACTTTGGAGTCTCCATGTGCCTATTACTTCTATCTTTATGTTCACATGTACACACTGTTTAGCTTCCACTTGTAACTGAGAATATGCAGAATTTGATTTTCTGAGTTATTTCACTTATGATAGTGGCCTCCAGCTCCATCCATGTTGCTGTGAAAGACATGCTTTTATTCATTTTTATGGCTACATTGTATTCCATGGTGTACATGTACCACTTTTGTTTTTTTTTTTTTTTTTTTTTTTTTTTTTTTGAGAATCTCGCTCTGTCGCCCAGGCTGGAGTGCAGTGGCGCGATCTCGCCTCACTGCAAGCTCCGCCTCCCAGGTTCACATCATTCTCCTGCCTCAGCTTCCAGAGTAGCTGGGACTACAGGCCCCCGCCACCACACCTCGCTAATTTTCTGTATTCTTAGTAGAGACGGGGTTTCACCATGTTAGCCAGGATGGTCCCGATCTCCTGACCGCCTGATCTGCCCGCCTCGGCCTCCCAAAGTGCCACATTTTTTATGCAGCTATCTGTTGACAGGCACCTACGCTGATACCATGACTTTGATAGTATGAATAGTGCTGAAATAAACATAGGGGTGCATGCGTCGTTTTGGAGAATGATTTTTTTTTGGGTGGGGGGGTAGATACCCAGTAGCGAGTGGGATTGCTGGGTTGAATAGTGGTTCTACTTTTAGTTCTTTATGAAACCTCCATACTGTTTTCCATAGGAGTTGTACTAATTTACATTCCCACCAACAGTGTACATGTGTTCCCTTTTCTCCACATCCCCACCAGCATCTGTTGTTTTTTCATTTTTTAATAATAGCCATTCTGACTGGTGTGAGATGCTGTCTTATGGTGGTTTTAATTTGCATTTCTCTGGTGATTACTGATGTTAAGCATTTTTTATATGTTTGTTGGTCATTTGTATGTCTTCTTTTCAAAAATGTCTGCTCATGTCTTTTGCCTACTTTCATTTTTTTATTTTGATTTTTTTAAATTATACTTTAAGTTCTACGGTACATGTGCACAACGTGCAGATTTGTTACATATGTATACATGTGCCATGTTGGTGTGCTGCACCCATTCACTCGTCATTTACATTAGGTATTTCTCCTAATGCTATTCCTCCCTGCTCCCCCCACCCCACAACAGGCCCCAGTGTGTGATGTTCCCCTTCCTGTGTCCATGTGTTCTCATTGTTCAATTCCCACCTATGAGTGAGAATATGTGGTGTTTGGTTTTCTGTCCTTGCGATAGTTTGCTGAGAATGATGGCTTCCAGCTTCATCCATGTCACTACAAAGGACATGAACTCATCCTTTTTTATGGCTGCATAGTATTCCATGGTGTATCTGTGCCACATTTTCTTAATCCATTCTATCATTGATGGACATTTGGGTTGGTTCCAAGTCTTTGCTATTGTGAATAGTGCCGCAATAAACATACCTGTGCATGTGTCTTTATAGTACCATGATTTATAATCCTTTGGGTAATATACCCAGTAATGGGATGGCTGGGTCAAATGGTATTTCTAGTTCTAGATCCTTGAGGAATCGCCAAACTCTCTTCCACAATGGTTGAACTAGTTTACACTCCCATCAACAGTGTAAAAGTGCTCCTATTTCTCCACATCCTTTCCAGCACCTGCTGTTTCCTGACTTTTTAATGATGGCCATTCTAACTGGTGTGAAATGGTATCTCATTGTGGTTTTGATTTGCATTTCTCTGATGGCCAGTGATGATGAGCATTTTTTCATGTGTCTTTTGGCTGCATAAATGTCTTCTTTTGAGAAGTGTCTGTTCATATACTTCACCCACTTTTTGATGGGGTTGATTTTTTTCTGTAAATTTGTTTAAGTTCTTTGTAGATTCTGGATATTAGCCCTTTGTCAGATGGGTAGATTGCAAAAATTTTCTCCCATTCTGTAGGTTGCCTGTTCACTCTGATAGTAGTTTCTTTTGCTATGCAGAAGCTCTTTAGTTTTATTAGATATCATTTGTCAATTTTGGCTTTTGTTGCCATTGCTTTTGGTGTTTTAGACATGAAGTTCTTGCCCATGCCTATGTCCTGAATGGTATTGCCTAGGTTTTCTTCTAGGGTTTTTATGGTTTTAGGTCTAACATGTAAGTCTTTAATCCATCTTTAATTAATTTTTGTATAAGGTGTAAGGAAGGGATCCAGTTTCAGCTTTCTACATATGGCTAGCCAGTTTTCCCAGCACAATTTATTAAATAGGGAAGCCTTTCCCCATTGCTTGTTTTTCTCAGATTTGTCAAAGATCAGATGGTTGTGGATGTGTGGTATTATTTCTGAGGGCTCTGTTCTGTTCCATTGGTCTATATCTCTGTTTTGGTACCAGTACCATGCTGTTTTGGTTACTGTAGCCTTGTAGTATAGTTTGAAGTCAGGTAGCATGATGCCTCCAACTTTGTTCTTTTGCTTAGGGTTGTCTTAGCCATGTGGGCTCTTTTTTGGTTCCATATGAACTTTAAAGTAGTTTTTTCCAATTCTGTGAAGAAAGTCACTGATAGCTTGATGCGGGTGGCATTAAGTCTATAAATTACCTTGGGGCAGTATGGCCATTTTCACGATATTGATTCTTCCTATCCATGAGCATGAAATATTCTTCCATTTGTTTGTGTCCTCTTTTATTTCATTGAGCAGTAGTTTGTAGTTCTCCTTGAAGAGGTCCTTCACGTCCCTTGTAAGTTGGATTCCTAAGTATTTTATTCTCTTTGAGGCAATTGTGAATGGGAGTTCACTCATGATTTGGCTCTCTGTTTGTCTGTTATTGGTGTATAAGAATGACTGTGATTTTTGCACATTGATTTTGTATACTGAGCCTTTGCTGAAGTTGCTTATCAGCTTAAGGAGATTTTGGGCTGAGATGATGGGGTTTTCTAGATATACAATCATGTCATCTGCAAACAGGGACAATTTGACTTCCTCTTTTCCTAATTGAATAACCTTTATTTCTTTATCATGCCTGATTGCCCTGGCCAGAGCTTCCAGCACTATATTGAATAGGAGTGGTGAGAGAGGGCATCCCTGTCTTGTGCCCATTTTCAAAGGGAATGCTTCCAGTTTTTGCCCATTCAGTATGATATTGGCTGTGGGTCTGTCATAAATAGCTCTTATTATTTTGAGATACATCCCCATCAATACCTAGTTTATTGAGAGTTTTTAGCGTGAAGGGCTGTTGAATTTTGTCAAAGGCCTTTCCTGCATCTATTGAGATAATCATGTGGTTTTTGTCTTTGGTTCTGTTTATATGCTGGATTATGTTTATTGATTTGCATATGTTTAACCAGCCTTGCATCCCAGGGATGAAGCCCACTTGATCATGGTGGATGAGCTTTTTGATGTGCTGCTGGATTTGGTTTGCCAGTATTTTATTGAGGATTTTTGCATTGATGTTCATAAGGAATATTGGTCTAAAGTTCTTTTTTTTTGTTGTGTCTCTGCCAGGCTTTGGTATCAGGATGATGCTGGCCTCATAAAATGAGTTAGGGAGGATTCCCTCTTTTTCTATTGATTGGAATAGTTTCAGAAGGAATGGTACCAGCTCCTCTTTGTATCTCTGGTAGAATTCAGTTGTGAATCTGTCCAGTCCTCGAATTTTTTTGGTTGGTAGGCTATTAATTATTGCCTCAATTTCAGAGCCTGTTATTCGTCTATTCAGGGATTCAGCTTCTTCCTGGTTTAGTCTTGGGAGGGTGTATGTGTTGAGGAATGTATCCATTTCTTCTAGATTTTCTAGTTTATTTGCATAGAGGTGTTTATAGCATTCTCTGATGGTAGTTTGTATCTCTGTGGGATTGGTGGTGATATCCCCTTTATCATTTTTTATTGCGACTATTTGATTCTTCTCTCTTTTCTTCTTTATTAGTCTTGCTAGCGGTCTATCAATTTTGTTGATCTTTTCAAAAAACCAGCTCCTGGATTCATTGATTTTTTGAAAGGTTTTTGTGTCTCTATCGACTTCAGTTCTGCTCTGATCTTATTTATTTCTTGCCTTCTGCTAGCTTTTGAATGTGTTTGCTGTTGCTTCTCTAGTTCTTTTAATTGTGATGCTAGGGTGTTCATTTTAGATCTTTCCTGCTTTCTCTTGTGGGCATTTAGTGCCGTAAATTTCCCTCTACACACTGTTTTAAATGTGTCCCAGAGATTCTGGTATGTTGTGCCTTTGTTCTCATTGGTTTCAAAGAACATTTTTCTTTCTGCCTTCATTTCGTTATGTACCCAGTAGTCATTCAGGACTAGGTTGTTCAGTTTCCATGTAGTTGTGTGGTTTTGAGTGCGTTTCTTAATCCTGAGTTCTAATTTGATTGCAAGGTGGTCTGAGAGACCGTTTTTTATGATTTCTCTTCTTTTACATTTGCTGAGTGCTTTACTTGCAACTATGTGGTCAATATTGGAATAAGTGTGGTATGGTGCTGAGAAGAATGTATATTCTGTTGATTTGGGGTGGAGAGTTCTGTAGATGTCTATTAGGTCTGCTTGGTGAAGAGCTGAATTCAAGTCCTGGATACCCTTGTTAACTTTCTGTCTCATTGATCTGTCTAATGTTGACAGTGGGGTGTTAAAGTCTCCCATTATTATTGTGTGAGAGTCTAAGTCTCTTTGTAGGTCTCTAAGGACTCACTTTATGAATCTGGGTGCTCCTGTATTGGGTGCATATATATTTAGGATAGTTAGCTCTTCTTGTTGAATTGGTAACTTTACCACTATGTAATGGCCTTCTTTGTCTCTTTTGATCTTTGTTGGTTTAAAGTCTGTTTTATCAGAAACTAAGATTGCAACCCCTGCTTTTTTTTTGTTTTCCATTTGCTTGGTAGATCTTCCTCCATCCCTTTATTTTGAGCCTATGTGTGTCTCTGCATGTGAGATGGGTCTCCTGAATACAGCACACTGATGGGTCTTGACTCTATCCAGTTTGCCAGTCTGTGTCTTTTAATTGCAGCATTTAGCCCATTTACATTTAAGGTTAAATTGTTATGTGTGAATTTGATCCTGTCATTATGATGTTAGCTGGTTATTTTGCTTGTTAGTTGATGCAGTTTCTTCCTAGCCTCGATGGTCTTTACAATTTGGCATGTTTTTGCAGTGGCTGGTACCGGTTGTTCCTTTCCATGTCTTTTGAAAAACATCTGAATATGGGAGAGAGTAGGTCTCTTCTTCCTCAAATATCTGAGTTTTATTTTATTATTGTTATTTTGTTGTTGTTGTTTGCAGGAGGAGCACTATGAAAACTTCAACTCACAATTATATTTCTGCTTTTCACCAAAGGACAATTGAAATGCTTTTACATTCAAATTCTTTTCCTAGTGTCATTTAATGACTTTGGGGAGGCAGAGAGAGAGACCCTTGAGGACTCTCTGAGTCTCTGTAAAGAACTATAAGTTATTATTAAACCACTATCTCCACTGTGGTAATTCTTTTTTTCTGCTAATAATTATTTCAGTAACTAGGGTGAGAGTTGTAAAAAGGTGCTGTTGCTATCCTTTCTTCCAGTTGATTGAATCGGCTACTGAAGCTTGTGTATGTGTCACATAGTTCTCGTGCCATGGTTTTCAGCTCCATCAGGTCATTTAAGGTCTTCTCTATGCTGTTTATTCTAGTTAGCTATGCGTCTAATATTTTTTCAAGGTTTTTAGCTTCCTTGTGATGGGTTCAAATATCCTCCTTTAGCTCGGAGAAGTTTGTTATTACTGATCTTCTGAAGCCTACTTCCGTCAACTTTTCAAAGTTGTTCTCCATCCAGCTTTGTTCCGTTACTGGCGAGGAATTGCGTTCCTTTGGAGGAGAAGAAGCGCTCTGGTTTGTAGAATTTTTAGCTTTTCTGCTCTGGTTTCTCTCCATCTTTGTGGTTTTATCTAACTTTGGTCTTTGATGATGGTGGCCTACAGATGGGGTTTTGGTGTGTATGTCCTTTTTGTTGATGTTAATGCTAGTCCTTTACATTTGTTAGTTTTCCTTCTAACAGTCAGGACCCTCAGCTGCAGGTCTGTTGGAGTTTGCTGGAGGTGGACTCCAGACCCTGTTTGCCTGGGTATCACTGGTGGAGACTGAAGAACAACAAATACTGCAGAACAGCAAATGTTGCTGCCCGATCCTTCCTCTGGAAGCTTCGCCTCAGAGGGGCACCTGGCTGTATAAGGTGTCAGTTGGCCCCTACTGGGAGGTGTCTCCTGGTTTGGCTACTCAGGGGTCAAGGACCCACTTGAGGAGGCAGTCTGTCTTTTCTCAGATCTCAAACTCTGTGCTGGGAGAACCACTGCTCTCTTCAAAGCTCAGTTGGAAATGCAGAAATCACCCGTCTTCTGCGTCGCTCACACTGGGAGCTGTAGACTGGAGCTGCTCCTATTCGGCCATCTTGGAATGAAAACCAATACTATTTGTATGCATCAGGAATGACCAAGCTTAGTGCCAATCAATAATACAATTCCATTCACAATAATCACAAAAGGAATATAATACCTAAGAATACAGGTAACTGGGGAGGTGGAAGATCTCTATGAGAAATATAAAGCACTGCTAAAATAAATCATGGATAACACAAACAAATGGAAAAACATTCCATGTTCATGTAAACGAAATGGCCACACTGCACAAAGCAGATTAAAGATTCAATGTTATTCCTGTCTAACTACCGATGACATTCTTCACAGAATTAGGAAAACCTATTCAAAATTTTATATGGGACAAAAAACAACCCAAATAGTCAAAGCAATCCTAAACAAAAAGAACAAAGCTAGTGGCATCACATTACCTGACTGCAAACTATATTACCAGGATACGGTAAACAAAACAGCAAGGTACTGGGAAAAAATCAGACACATAGACACATAGAACAGAATAGAGAGCCTAGAAATAAGGCTGCATACCTACAACCATCTGATCTTTGACAAAGCTGACAAAAACAAGCAATGGGGAAAAGACTCCCTATTCAATAAATGATGTTGGGGGAGCTGGCTAGCCATATGCAGAAGATTGAAACTGGATCCCTTCCTTAGGCCATATACGAAAATCAACTGAACATGGATTAAAGGTTTAAATGTGACAAAATAAAAGCTTCAGCCAAATTAAATTTAAATGAATTTAATTGAGCAATGATGGATTCGCGAATCATGCAGCCCCCAAAATCACAGTAGATTCACAGAGACTACAGGAGTGCCTTGTGGTCAGAACAAATACATGGACAAAAAAGGTAAAGTGACGTAAAGGAATCAGAAATGAGGTACGGAAACAGTGAAATTGGTTACAGCTTGGCCTTTGCCTTATTTGAACACAATTTGAACATTCAGCAGCCTATAAGTAGTTGAAATATGGCCTCTGGGATTGGCCAACACTCAGCTATTGTTACAGGTGTATATTATTAAGTTAGGTTTTCTATTTTGTCTGACTGTCTACAAGGTTAATGTTCATCCACAAGGACTCAAATATAGAATTACAGAATCCTTCTCAGGCCATATTTAGTTTGCCTTAACAAATGTAAAACCTAAAACTATAAAAACCCTTTTAGAAAATCTAGGAAATACCATTCTACACATAGGCCTTGGAAAATATTTCATGACAAAGATGCCAAAAGCAATTGCAACAAAAGCAAAAATTGACAAGTGGAATCTAATTAAACTAAAGAGTTCCTGGACAGCAAAAGAAACTATCAAACGAGTAAACAGACAACCTACAGAATGGGAGAAACTATTTGCAACCTTTGCATCTGCCAAATGTCTAATTTCCAGAATCTATAATGAACTTAAATATTTAAGCAAAAAATAAAGCAACCCCATTGAAAAGTAGGCAAAATACATGAACAGACACTTCTCAAAAGAAAACATACATGCAGCCAACAAGCAAGTGAAAAAAAATAAAAAAAAAATAAACCTCACTCATCATCAGATAAATGGAAATCAAAACCATCTCACACCAATCAGAATGATTATTATTAAAAAGCTCAAAACAACAGATGCTTGTGAGTTTTCAAAGAAAGGGCTACACTTATACATTATTGGTGAGAATGTAAATTACTTCAGCCACTGTGGATGGTGATTTGGCAGTTTCTCAAAGAAATTTAGAGAACTACCATGCAACCCAAAAATGTCATTATTGGGTAAATGCCCAAAGAATATAAATTATTCTACCGTAAAGAGTCATGCATGTGTATGTTCATCGCAGCAATAGTCACAATAGCATAGACATGGAATCCACCTAAATGCCCATCAACTGTAGACTGCATAAGGAAAATATGGTACATATACACCATGGAATACTATGCAGCCATAAGAAAGAACAAGATTCTGTCCTTCTCAGCAACATGGATGGAGCTGGAGGGTATTATCCAAAGCAAATGAACACAGGAACAGAAGACCAAATACTGCATGTGTTCACTTATAAGTGAGAGTTAAGTATTGAGTACACATGGACACATAGAGGGGAACAACACATACTGGGGCCTACTTGAGGGTAGAGGATGGAAGGAGGGTGAGGATCGAAAAACTACCTATTGGTACTATGCTTATCACTTGTGTGATGAAATAATCAAACCCCAGTGACATGCAATTTACCTGCATAACAAATCTGCACATGTACCCCTGAAAGGAAATGAAAGTTTAAAATTTATATATATATAATTTGTTGAATTTCTGCTCTCATGAAATCATTGACTTTGTTGGGCCCTACACCCTGCTATTAATGTATCCCCCCTAGTATTGTAATACAATGTGTATCTTCTGTTTACTGGTAAAAATACTGTCCATTTCTCTCTGTCTAATTAATCAACTTTCTAATAAAGTTATTTGGCATTAAAAGATATGAATTTAATTTCTCTAATTGATTTAGGATTTGCCAAGTTTACTGTTTTGTCTAGGGTCTTTTGTTTTTTTTTTTTTTTTTTTTTTTTTTTTTTGAGACAGAGTCTCACTCTGTCGCCCAGGCTGGAGTGCAGTGGCGCAATCTCGACTTACTGCAACCTCCACGTTCTGGGTTCAAGCCATTCTCCTGCCTTAGCCTCCTGAGCAGCTGAGATTACAGGCACGCGTCACCACGCCCAGCTAATTTTTATATTTTTAGTAGAGATGGGGTTTCACCATCTTGGCCAGGATAGTCTTGAACTCCTGACCTCGTGATCCACCCACCTTGGCCTCCCAAAGTGCTGGGATTACAGGCATGAGCCACTGCGCCCAGCCTGTCTAGCGTCATTTTTAATAATTAGTGCTTTCTAAGAAATTTGTCAATTTCATCTAATTTTTTCAATTTCATTGGCATAAAATTATTCACAGCATTTTTTAATAGCTTTTTAATAATATAGGACACTCTTTTGGACCTGATAATGGTAATTTATGTCTTCTTTTTTTTTATCTTTTTCAATCTAGTTAGAGACTTACCAAAATTATTATTTTCAAACAACGAGACTACAATGACATCGATTTTTTCTCTATTATTTTTCCAATTAATACTTCATTTCTTTTGTTATTACCTCTATTATCTCCTTCCACTTTTTTCTTTGGCTTTGATTTACTCATTTTTTGCTTATTCTTTTGTGATGGAAATTCAAATCACTTATATTACATCTTTCCCATTCTTAACATAACAATTCAAATCTATAATTTCCCTGTAAGTATTGCTTTAGATATATACCGACAATTGTTTTTTGTTATTCCTTTCATCATAGTGCCTAAATCACCTTGGTATTTCTTGTCTCTTGTATTGCTTTTGCTCATTATTAATTTAACCAGTATTTAGTATTTGTCTAGTTATATTATTGATTTCTAGTGTGATTTATTTGTGGTAAGAGAAAAGACTGTGTTATTTAAATCTTTCTAAAATTATTTAGACTTGTTTTATCACTGAACATATGATCTTAATATAACATATGCCACTGAAAAGAATGTGCTATTCTACCATTGTTAGGTGCAGTGTTCTGTAAACATCAATTAAGCTGTTGTGGTTGATAGTGTTATTCAGAATTTCTATGTTGAACCACAGTACTTCAGAATGTGAATGTATTTTCAGATAGCGTCTTTAAAAAGGTAATTAAAATAAAATGAGTTCATTAGGATGGGTCCTAATGCAATATGTCTGATACCCTTTTAAGAAGAGGAAATTAGGCCAGGCATGGTGGCTCACGCCTGTAATCCCAGCACTGTGGGAGGCTGAGGTGGGCGGATCACTTGAGGTCAGGAGTTTGAGACCAGCCTGGCCAACGTGGCAAAACCCTGTATCCACTAAAAATACAAAAATAAGCCGGGTGTGGTGGCACAGGCCTGTAATCCCAGCTACTCGGGAGGCCAAGGCAGGAGAATTGCTTGAACCAGGGAGACGGAGGTTGCAGTGAGCCGAGATCGTGCCACTGCACTCCAGTCTGGTTGACAGAGCAAGACTGTCTTAAAAAAAAAAAAAAAAAAAAAAAAAAAAAAGGAGAAAATTAGGATACAGACACTTACAGAAGAAAGACCATGTGAAGACATAGGAAGGAGACCACCATTGTCCAGCCAAGGAAACAGACCTCAGAAGAAACCAATCCTGCTGACTCCTTGATCTCAGACTTTCAGACTCCGGAATTGTGAGAAAATAAATTTTTGTTGTATTTATTTATTTAGTTAGTTATTTTATTATACTCTAAGTTTTAGGGTACATGTGCACAACATGCAGGTTAGTTTCATATGTATCCATGTGCTATGTTTTGTTGTTTAAGGCATCTTGTTCAGGGTACTTTGTTAAGGCAGCCCTAGCAAACTGCAACAGTAGGTTTCAGTCCACCTTTTAACTATTTGCTTTTATTTATATATTTATTTTGTTTTACTGTCCCTGTTACTTTTTTCCTGCCTTTTAATAAGATTTTTTACTTTCTTTTCAGAATTGTATTTTATTTTTCTTATTGAGTTTTTAGCTATACTTTGCAGTTTTAAAAATTCTCCTCTAGAGATTGTAATCTACGTCCTTTACTTTTTATAGTTAATTTTCAGTTAATACCACATTACTTCCCATAAAATGTACAAACCTTGCAACAGTCTAGGATCATATGCCCCATTTCGTCTATTATTCTACAGTTGTTGTTATATCTATTAAATGTACTAACATTATAACACTACAAAGTAATATTATACATTTACCTTTAAATAGTCACACATATTGCTAAAAAACAAAGAGGAAAGGAAGCCAAAATAATAGTGATTTGCATGTACTATGGCACTTATCATTAATTATATTCTTTATATTCACACCACTTTATGTACCACACAATCAACCGCAATCGATCCTAGGATACAATCCACCAATGCAGAAACTTCTTCATGGAACTACCTACCTTCCCTCTTCTGAGTATGTATTCCTACCAGAGTCTTTTGCTTCCATTGACAATCCAGTACCTTCAAGTATTTGGATTTTATATTAGGTTTACATTTTATAATTATTTTCTGCAAGTGACTTCCATCTGCTAGGGTCTTAGTGTGTCATTACAGAAATCCTCCAGATAGTTTTATTTGGATGAAGTGTTTGGTTTGAGTAGTCAGTTGTAATAAACTGGGAGTATATACCTAATTTTTTTTTTTTTTTTTTTTGATTCAGAGTCTCGCTCTTGTGGCCCAGGCTGGAGTGTAATGGCGCGATCTCGGCTCACTGCAACCTCCGCCTCCTGGGTTCAAGCAATTCTCCTGCCTCAATCTCCCAAGCAGCTGGGATTACAGGTGCTTGCCACCATGCCCAGCTAATTTTTTCTATTTTTAGTAGAGACGGGGTTTCACTGTGTTGGCCAGGCTGGTTTCGAATGCCTGACCTCGTGATCCACCCGGCTCGGCCTCCCAAAGTGCTGGAATTACAGGCGCGAGCCACGGTGCCTGGCCAATTTTTCATGTGAACGTTTATTAAATATCAGGCTGGTGGGGGGTTGTGCTAAATTTATAAGGTTATGAACAGTAACCATAGAATGGCAAGCTATTGTTATATTCTTTAAATATACCTGTATGATTAACTTAATTAAAGTAGTACACAAAAAGTCACTTGTAAAAATAGATATGTTTGAATAGAATCTGTATTGATATGTATTCCTCTCCCCAGAGTCTATGGAAAAACTTCAAGGAGAAACACAAAGGAATTACCAAACACACTTTCTTTCTTCCTGTAGCAACCAACACTCAGGCAAGAGCAGCAGGTAGCTAGCACATTGAAATTCAGGAACTGATTCTCCATTTCACGACCATAATTCTGAACTGACAGGAAGCAATGGGACTCAAACTAAAAGCCTTTAGTGAAGAGGGACCAGTATCTATGTGGAGTGTTGCATGTTCTACTTTTGTTTGTTAAATAATAGGATACTCTAGGGTGCTCTCATAATTACTTCATAGTCATTCACACAGTGCAGTCCACTAGCTACCGACCTTGAGCATTTTGAGTTGTTTCTAGCCAGGTAAATGAAAATGATGGAAGAAAATAATAACCCTCAATTTTATAAAGCCCTTAGGAAAAATTAGTTTTATTAACCTGATGTCTGACTCATCACAGGTACTGATTTTGAAACATGTTCTGTAATTTAGTTTTATATAAGAGCCTTCTTTTTGTTGTTTTTAAATTAGCATCAGGGTAACCAATGTTGGTTAGCAAAGGGACACTAAAGAAAGAGATTTGGGAAAAAGAGTAATTTTATCATTATGCTTTTATTCTTCCTAATCACCTTTTCCATTAGTAAAACTCCCAAGGATAGCAATGGAACACAAGCTTCTGAAGTGTCAGTGAAAGCTGAAATCAGCTAAAATAATAGTTTGCTGCATTTAAGATATAACAGAGGCAGTAGTGCATTAAGGTTACTGTGAAGGTGAAAATAATTGGATACAATTGAAAAATAGATTTATTTGTGGTTACCACCCTGGAATGGGAACAATTACTAACTGGCAAAGAGATCTTTATCACTTCTGTTCACCTTAAGGAACTATGAGGCAGCGTAACATGGCCCATAAGGCCTCAGAAAAGCATCTGTAATCATGAGATTGCATTTACTTTTATATAAGTTAGACCTTGTTTTATCCTGGATTCAGTTATCCTTCACTATAGCTTTGAAAATCTAAAATGTTTCTCTTATACTTGTCCTCCTCTTAAACGCTATCACAGTATCACAGTCTTCTATTGAAATTTTACTCCGGTCAGCGTTTAAAAGGTATTTGATAGAACAACAGGGTGACTGTAGCCAATAATAACTTAATTGTATATTTTAAAATAACTAAAAGAGTATAATTGGGTTGTTTATAACTCAAAGGATAAATGCTTGAGGGGATGGAAACCCCATTCACCAAGATGTGATTATTTCACATTTCATGTATGTATCAAAACATCTCACGTACTTCATAAATGTATATGCCTGCAAGGTACCCACAAAAATTAAAGAAAATAATAAAAAGATAGCTTTACAATTGTTTGCAGAAGTGGTACATCATATATTTTGTAGCAGATAAACCTTAATTTGAATGTTAATGTGGTCTTTATATGCTAATTGTTTGTCTAATAGGGAGCCATATTGGAGAAATACCATCCTTAAAATATACTGATGCCTAAATGTGAAGTATGGATGATGGTGCTTTTATAGATAGAGTGATCAACCATATACTTCATTGTGCAAGCTGGGAAGCATAGGGGAGTATAATGGGGCTTTTTTTTTTTTCAGATGGAATCTCGCTCTGTCGCCAGGCTAGAGTGCAGTGGCGTAATCTCGACTCACTGCAACCTCCGCCTCCCGGGTTCAAGCAATTCTCCTGTCTCAGCCTCCCGAGTAGCTGGGATTACAGGCATGCACCACCACGCCCAGTTAATTTTTGCATTTTTAGTATAGATGAGGTTTCACCATGTTGGCCAGGATGGTCTCGATCTCTTGACCTCATGATCCACCCACCTCGGCCTCCCAAAGCTGCTGGGATTACAGCCATGAGCCACTGCACATGGCCAATGGGGCATTATTAATAATGACACCAGGAAAATGGGTATGAAGGAGGACTAACCATGAATTATACAGGAATATATATATATCTACACACACACACACACACACACATATCCATCCGCATATTTGTGTGTGTGTCTGTGTGTGTGTGTGTATCTCCCCATAGTAATGGAATAGAGCCCAGAGAAAGAATTTCTTGATGAGAGAGAATGAACAATTATTTAAAACTAATAATGTTCATTTTTTTTGTTACTTACACAGAAATAATGCATGCTAACTTTATAAACTTTAAAAAATATAAAGGCAAAAATATATATTACGTTCACTACTGTTGATATGCCTCTTCAACTTCCAGCAGTGTCACACTGTTTAAATCTGTCTATTAAAATAAATTTTTAATGTCTAGTTGAATTCCTTAAACTCTGTTACATCACTTTAAAAATTATATATAAATGTTGGGCATTTATTCTGCCTAATAAACTTCAAAAAGTTCCACTTCTTTAAACTTACAAATTAATGTGAAAGGTATTAAACAGATTTAAAATATTGAATCTTTCCATCCAGGAGCATGATGCATATCACTAATTTTGCAGAATGTCTTTTGTTTTCTTGCATAAAGTTTTGTAGTTCACCTCATATATATCCTACACATTTCTTGTGTATTTGTAAGCATTTTATAGTTTTATTATTATTGCAAACCAACTATATTTTTCATTAACTTCCAAATTGATTTTTGCTGATATATATATATATACACACACACACACACACAAACATATACACACACATATATAAATTTTTCAATGCATTTTCTTCTCTTGTGTTTCACAGGGGACATATTGTCCTGTCATTTATGAAAGTTGCCAAATAATTCTCTAAAACTTTCTTTGGATCCTGTAGTAGATAATATTCAGTAGCATGATATTCCTCTGAGTGATTAGTATTATTTCTTTTCTTTTCTTCAGTGGTTTTCATAATTCTCTATTTTGTTTCCCTTGGAATAAGAAGTAATCCCTTCAGAACTAGTGTTTACCAAACACAGGCCAGAAGCAACTTTCTCCTGCCATCAACCATCTGAGTTGTCTTATTTCAGGAGGAAAGCATCTGTAAGTCACTAATTGGGCTTTTTCTTTCAAAAGCAATGACCTGGTACTTATTATGAATTGCAATGCAATTCCCATCAAAACACCACAATCATTCTTCGCAGAACTAGAAAAAACAATCCCAAAATTCATATAGAACCAAAAATAAGAGCCCACATAGCCAAAGCAAGACTAAGCAAAAAGAACAAATCTGGAAGCATCACACTACCTGATTTCAAACTATACTATAAGGCCATAGCCACTAAAACAGCATGGTACCGTTATAACAGTAGGCATGTACACCAATGGAACAGAATAGAGAATCCAGAAACAAACCCAAATACTTATAGTCAACTGATCTTTGACAAAACAAATCAAAACGTAAAATGGGGAAAGGGCACCCTATTCAACAAATGGTGCTGGGATAATTGGCAAGCCACATATAGGAGAATGAAACTGAATCCTCATCCTTCACCTTATACAAAAGTCAACTCAAGATGGATCAAGGACTTTAATCTAAGACCTGAAACTATAAAAATTTTAGAAGATTACATCAGAAAAACCCTTCTAGACATTGGCTTAGGCAAAGATTTTATGATCAAGAACTCAAAAGCAAATGCAACAAAAACAAGGATAAATAGGTGGGACTTAAACTAAAGAGCTATTGCAAAAGGAACAGTCAGCACAGCAAATAGCCCACAGAATGGGAGAAAATCTTCACAATCTATACATCAGACAAAGGACTAACATCCAGAATCTACAATAAACTCAAACAAGTTTGCAAGAAAAAAACAATCCAATCAAAAAAATGGGCTAAGGACATGAATAGACAATTCTCAAAAGAAGGTATACAAATGGCCAACAAGCATGAAAAAATGCTCAACATCACTAATGATCAGGGAAATGCAAATCAAAACCACAACGTGATACCATCTTATGCTCACAAGAATGGCCATAATCGAAACATTTTTTTAAAAATTAGATGTTGGCATGGATGTGGTGAAAGGCACATCTACACTGCTGGCGGGAATCTAAACTAGTCCAACCACTATGAAAACAGTGTGGAGATTCCTTAAAGAACTAAAAGTAGAGCCACCATTTGATCCAGCAATCCCACTACTGCGTATCTACCCAGAGGAAAAGAAGTCATTATACAAAAAAGATATTTGCACATGCATGTTTATAGCGGCACAATTCACAATTGCAAAAATGTAGAACCAACCCAAAGGCCCATCAATCAACGAGTGGAAAAGAAACTGTTCTGTATATATATGTGATAGAATACTACTCAGCCATAAAAAGGAAAGAATTAATGGCATTCACAGCAACCTGGATGGGGTTGCAGGCTATTATTCTAAGCGAAGTAACTCAGGAATGGAAAAGTAAACATTGTATGTTCACACTCACAAGTAGGAGCTAAGCTATGAGGATGCAAAGGCATAAGAATAATACAATGGACTTCGGGGACCAGGGAAAGTATGGGGAGGGGGGTGAGGGATAAAAGACTACAAATTGGGTTCAGTGTATGCGGCTTGGGTGATGGGTGCACCAAAATCTCACAAATCACCACTAAAGAACTTACTCATGTAACCAAATACCACTTGCTCCCCAAAAACCTATGGAAATAAAAAGTTTTTTAAAAAAAGAGTTGCAAGCATTGTGGCTCATGCCTACAATCCCAGCACTTTGGGAGGCTGAGGTGGGAGAAACACTTGAGCCCAGGAGTTCAAAACCAACCTGAGCAACATAGTGAGACCATATCTCTACAAAGTAACTTTAAAAATAGCCTGGCATGGTGGTGTACACCTGTGGTCCCAAGCTACTTGGGAGGCTGAAGTGGGAGGATTGCTTGAGCCCAGGAGGTGGAGGCTGCAGTGAGCCATGATTGTGCCACTGCACTCCAGCTTAGGCGACAGAGTGAGGCCCTGTCTCTAAATAAATAAATAAATAATTGCATGCAGTTTCTTATGATTGTTTATTTTTAGTTTCTCTTCTATGTCTCCCTTAGTATTTTAGTGGGAATTTGGCAGAGCCACTTTCAAAAGATTCTGAAAACAAGTAATTCAAGACCTAAGGTGTTAGAACTCTAAATTATTTTGAGCCTTAAAGGTATGTGATTATGGGGCCTGAGTCATGTGACAAGCAGCTATAACCTAGACAGTTGTCACCTTTCTTTCTGTAATTATAGATTAAATCTTCTTCCTTACCTGCATTGTTTTCTAAAATGTTGTAAATGACTTAAGAATGCCAGGAAAGACCCTTTCCCTCTTCACTCAATTTTCATTATAGATTAACTTCCCTCTTATCTTTCTCACACAAGGCTTCGTGACTATCACATTGGCTTCGGATTAAATGTTAAATACACTGTTTTAAATTGGAAAGGAAATGAAAACCAGCTGTAATGAAAAGAAAACAAACCTTAAGGGAAGAAAGCAAACTGTTAGTTTTTGTAATTCTTAAACCAGCCTTTTACAAAAAGCGTTTCAGTCTTATGAAATTTCTTTGTTTTCTGCCAATATAAGCAAGAACTCAACTTTTAATTTTGGAGAACTGATCCCTTTTCTCTGGGGTCTGTGTGTACCAAATGGTCATTTCTAGGTTTTCAATTGAATAAACTCTTTAGAACTGGATTCTGATCTTTTTGATTATTTAAAGTTGACAAAGTATATAAATGGGTAACATTTTGAATAAAATGTGAGAAACAGGCTGTTAAATATTCTCCTCAAGTTCTCCTATGTTTTTACTCTCAAATAACACACTCTATTTCTCCAAGGGAGTTTGAGAAAAATAGATGCATTAAAATTTAAGCTTTAGATAATTTTTAAAGAAGAATTAAGAACTTCTTCTTAAATATAAGAAAATATAAGAGAGATATCAAATGGTAGCACTTCATTCTGATTTACCTCCTATAAGCCTTTCAAATTTATTCATGTGACCTTTTTTATCTGAGTTAATAAATGTTCAATTTGCTTTAGTGAATAGATTCTATTGAGTTCATTAGTGAAAATTGTACTTAAAAAACCGATATATTAATTAAAACTTTTTGGTTTATAGATGGCAAAGAAGCAACTTGAATTGGTTTAGGCTGTAAATATACTACATTGAAAGAAAATAGGGGAATTTCTCAGAGCTAATAAAAGTATATATTAATTAAACCATGGTAGCAACAAGGCTTCAGAACAACTGGCAACAGAAGTTTTGTTCTGGCTGTCATTTGATTTTCTCTCTGCATCTAGTTATCATTTTCTACCTTATACTGGCTTGCTTTATATAGTGGAGAGCATAGTATCTCAAATTTGGGATCTCAGACCCCAAATTTCACATATTATAGTTCCTATTATCGAAGAGGGACTAACTCCTTATTCAGATTGGAAATATTCTAGAGAAGGACTATCATCTTATGGAGTTGGTGGGGCATGTGAATTCAATATTTCCAATTAATCATCAATCATCGTTATTTAGAATAAAGCAGAATTGTAGGAGTTCTCATAATTACGTATTTTTTGACTTCACAGAGTTAGAAACACAGGATTCTGTTTTGGCAGAACACAGTAGTAAACATCAAAGTTGGGGTACAACTCTGTGCAGAAATGTCTTGTAAATAAAGAACTTAAGTCTTTTTTTTCATCTGGAGTGGCAACAAATCAAGCCTGTGAAATATTGTTTTTTTCTTTTTTGCAAAACTTGACCTGTCAAGAGCTGAATTTGAAGCTAATCATCAATGATGCTACTATATTGTGCCCCAATAACAGTCAATTATTACAGATTTCAGGAGATGTTACATATTGATGACATGATAGTCATGATAACTTTACATAAACACTTCAGGAAATTTTACATTGTATTGTTCCCTAATAAATATAAGCTATTACTGTCAATAGTGATCAAGGAGAAATAGAAAATGAGAACTTTCAGTTTCTCTTTTTTAGATGATGGTATTCCTGATGTAGAAATTTTGTTTAGTCACATTACCTGTTATGTTTTATTCAGCCATCTGTACCCCACATTGTACTATGTACCAAGGACCCTAGGTATAGTATTGAATAAAATATCGTTTTAGAATTCAAGGTCTTTAAAATCCAGTGTGGGTTATTGGGCAGCTCCTTGTGAAAAGTTGGTACATAAGGAGTTTATGGTTGAATGTTCTATTGCATGTATTTTTATTGTTCACCAGAAATTCATGGGAAACATTATATTTTCTAGATTCCTTTTCAGTTAGGTTACAGTTACATGACTGGGCTCTGGCCAGTGGAATGTGTATGGAATTGACATAAGCCTATTTTAGGACTGGCCCTTTAAATTTTCACATCACTCCTGCTATTTTTTCTCCTGCTGCAGAAACCTAGAAGGCCATATTATCAATATAAGATGATATTAAGATAGAAGAAGATGACTTGACTTAATTTGAACTGTATGTTAATGATAAATAAAGTTTCATTTTGTTAAAACACTGCCTATGCCAGGAGACCCCAAAGTGTGTCCAAAGAACATTGGTATACAGTTCCCAAGATCCTTTAACAAGACCCACAAAACAACAATTATTTTCATCAAAATTCTAAAATAGTCTTTGTTTTTTCCATTAATTTTGTCATGAGTTTACAGAGAATGCTCCAGAGGCTACATGACTTGTAATAACATCACTGCCCTTAAGGCTATTGGAATGTGTGCTTGTGTATTCTCTTTTCTACAACTTCAGAAGGTAGTATGTTTAAGATGTAAATATGCACTTCAGAGATAAATTCCATTTGTTCTTGATGCTTCTTTTCTATTACTATATATCTTTGGGTTATACGTGCTCTAATCTCTGTAATTTCAGAATTGTGCATTAAACTAAATTTTAAAAAATTTTCATTTCTCTTGGGCCTAAGGAGAAACACAACTGGAAATGAATATATGTTATTGGGTTTTTGTTGCAATATATTAAAAATTTTTTAAGTTACTTTTTAAATTTTGTCTAAAGTTATTACTTTATAACTTAAGCCATATGTTTTACTAAAACAAAATATATTTATAATTTCTTATATTTAAAGATACACTATTGCCTTAAAAAGAAAGGCTAGCATTCCTTTCTCAGCTTACAATGTAATATGTACACATAAAGAGGCTGAAAAAAATATTAAGCTGACATTCTAGATAATTGCCTGTTTTAGGGAAGAGAATAATCTACTCCAAAAAACTGTGAAAAACTAATAAGACAAAATATATGATGAAAATTTATTTTCTTCAGTCTTATATGTGGCAATAAATTATCTTAGTTTTTCATACGCAAAACATTTTGAATATTATTATGGAGTCGGCTAAGTTGGGTCATGATTTTGAAACCAATAATTTAAAATTTTGATAAAGAAGTATGTTGTAGTCATTTATGATGGATAAGGTCTAATTTACATCACCAGGGCAATAGTTAATAATTTTGTACTGTGTCTAGGAAATCTGAAAAGAGATTACATTTTAGGTGCTCTTACCACACCTACATACACGCACTCGCAGACAAAGGTTACACTATGTGAGAAGACAGATATGCTAATTGGCTTGACTGTAGTAATCTTTTCACCATGTATATGTATATCAAAACATTATATTGTACACCTTAAATATATACAATAAACAAAGTTAAAAATAAATAAGGCATTGTATATTTTAACATAGACATGATAAACTATTTAAAAGTCAAAAATTGCTTATTACAGACTTTTAAAACATAAATGGAAAAGCCAGTAAAGGATTTTATAGGGAAGTTCATTGTGTTTTATTGTCTGGAGAAGTACACACAGTTTTTTACATTTTACTTTGCCTAATACCTGCTCAATGAAAAGTCGGTAAAAACAGTAATGGTGCTGCCACTTTCCAAACACATAGTAACTCACTGTCTTAAATATTTAGCCGCAAACATTAAGACTGAGTTAACATCTTATCTTCAGAAGTGTACTTTTGCCTTACAAATGAACAAATCTACAGATGTAACTGGGCTTCCTGTTTTGCTTATGTTCATCTGGTATAAGCATGGACTAATCAGCAAAGTATATCTTCTTTCATTTGAATGCTGGGCAATAAACACAATGGTGATAAATATTAAAATAGAATACTATTTTTGACTCTCAGGTTCTATCCTGAAACAAGTGTGTTTACGGTTGCACTTGGTGGATTGGTACAAATCAAGGCAATGGCTCCTGCTTGTACTACTGGTCTTTGATTTTTTTTTAACACCATACACTCAGAATGAAAAGAAAAAATTACCAGTTTTACCTGAGAATATCCTTTGTAAAACTATAATAGTATTAATTTTATGAGATTAATATTCTGTGTGAAGAAATGGGAAGTATGCATAAAGCACTTTTTTCTGCATGGCATAAGACAATGGTCTCAAGGAAAAGTGCTTTTGCAATTGTTTGAGTTGTGACATCGTTTTACTTGAAAGAGAAACTATTGGGATTTATGGTTATTTTGACTTGGGTATTTGGCAGCACATTTTTTCTGAAGTTAAAGTGAGCTGTTACTTCAAGGAAAACAACGGATGATATCTGTTACTCATTGTAAAATTTGAAATTTCAAGTAAATATTAGAATTTTGAAAAACTTGTTTCCCTTGCCTTGAATTTAATAGCTACCCAATACTTACACTTTTCCGATAAGATTGATGGTGATATGAACAAATGTGATGTTTTTGATATTGTGTAATAAAGATCTGCTTAACTTGTGAACTAATGGTTTCAAAGTGACTGTCGAATGATGTTACAAAATCATGCACGGGTGAAAGATTCATTCAAGATGCAAAGTAGACCAAAGAATTTTACTGTAAACTAATATTTTACTGATATATTTTTAGATTCCACATTCAAACTAACTTTTAAGAAACCACTCCCTGCCGAGTTTTGGTACAGTGTCCACGAACATACACAATTATTTTTAAAGGCTATTAAACTACTCCTCGCTTTTCTAATTACATATACATGTGAGGCCAAATTTTCTCCACATACTTCCACCAAAACAGCATGTTAAAACAGATTAAACACAGAAGCAAATTAGGCACTTTGCCAGTGTTTTATTAGGTCAGATATTAAAAGATCTGAAAAATGAAAACTATGTGAGCCTTTAACTCATTTGTTTTGGAAAACACATCAACTTTTCATAAAAGTAAATTGTTAGCATGTAATGAGTTTGTCACTTTTAAAAATGAACTGATAAAGTAATTTTTTTTTTTTTGAGGCGGAGTCTCGCTCTGTCGACCACGCTGGAGTGCAGTGGTGCGATCTCGGCTCACTGCAAGCTCTGCCTCCCGGGTTCACGACATTCTCCTGCCTCAGCTTCCCGAGCAGCTGGGACTACAGGCACCCGCCACCACGCCCAGCTAATATTTTGTATTTTTTTCAGTAGAGGCAGGGTTTCACCGTGTTAGCCAGGATGGTCTCCATCTCCTGACCTTGTGATCTGCCCGCCTCGGCCTCCCAAAGTGCTGGGATTACAGTAAAGTAATATTTTTAAAAGTTTCAGTTTTATTTTAAAAAGTGGTAAGGTTCAGTAGATAGAATCCAGTAAAAAATGTCTTTTGGGTCCTCAGTAACTTTTATGAGTATAAAAGGTCATAAAAAATGAGAGGCACTGACTTACATTATCTTGATTAATACGTAATTTGGTAGAAGTTCTAGGAATATTGTGTAGCCATGTTTCCAAATAAACGATTTTAGAGTGTGCTATGTATGATGTGATTACCTTTCTATACTCATCTTACTATATGCAGTAAAATATGCATAAGCTATGGAGTGGCCTAAAGTGCTAAAGCTATTCACAAAGACCAGTAGGCCCTTTCTGTTCACAACTAATGCACTTCTTTTCCTGTGGAAAAGATGGTCATCACTACATCTTGCCCATGACTCATTCAACAAGGTATTTTTGTATGACTCTTTCCGGATAAGATCATCCTGATTATGGTCAATGCTTTTTCAAAGTGGCTTAGAGTGGTACTTACTTGATTTCAAATCTCTGCTGAACAACTTTTGCTCTGATAAAGTTGATTGCATAAGATGTCAGCATTATTTTTACAAAAGTTTTGCATTCATTTTAGTTGAGTTTAAGGAATTTGTGGATGGAAATGTTATCCACTTTGTCACCACCTTGTTGAATCAAGCAAAAACCATGATGCATGTGAACTTGTCTGATCCCAGATACTGTTTGACTTTTCAGGAAGTGAATTCGGACACCTGTGTATGTTTGTGGACATTTTATCTCGTGGCTAGAATTTATTAAAAGGAACAATATATTTTCAAGAATAATCTTAATTATACCTTTAATATTACTCTTCAACAAACATACATCAATCTCCTGCTGTATTCAAGGAATTGTGCTAGGTCCTGTCCTTATAGACACAGCCGAAGGTGGTAAGTGCCAAAATAAAAGTTCAGTTTTCAGGATATAGTATGACAGAGATCATCATTTTTTACATGAAGATTGTATCACGAAACAAGGTAGATTATGTGTACATAGAAGCCAGCTACAGATAGCTCATCATTCTTAAAGAGAATATAGGATTTTAAAAAAGATTTTAAGGAGATGAGATTTGAACTAGACTTTGAAAGACTGTAATTAACAGAGATGTTGCAGGGGAGTGTGTGAGTGGGGGTGGGGTGAAGAATCTCTAGGTGAAGGGAAATGCATAATGGGCCATGAGAAAATACCAAGCCTTTGGAGGGCTTCCTGGTGGAGCATAAGAATCTGGGAGTGGAGGGTGCAGGGGCTGCTGCTATATAAAGCGAGCAGGTGGACTGTGGCCAGGTCCGGACCTGGGTTGCAGAGGAGGAAAAAAAAATATGAAAAGAGAGTGAAAGGGAAACATCTAATTAAGGATGGCATTATAAGACCAGAACAGACGTATTGACACGCCCTATGCTATTGCCTGTTGTGCTACTCTTGAACTTTTGTCTAAAGGCATTTTGGTGCTACTAATCACAAGAAGCCCAGAGAGGCTATTTTAAACATTCAGGTGCCCATGTTATTAAAGAGGCAATTGTAAGGCTGGGTGCAGTGGCTCATGTCTGTAATTCCAGCACTTTGGAAAGCCAAAGTGGGAGGATCGCTTGAGCCCAGTAGTTTGAGACCAGCCTGGGAAACATAGTGAGACCCTGTCTCTACAAAAAAATTAAAAAACAAAATTAGCCGAGCACAGTGGCAAGCATCTTTAGTCCCAGCTACTTGGGAGGCTGAGTTAGCAGGATTGTTTGAGCCCAAGAGGGCGAGGCTGCAGTGAGCCATGATGGCACCCCTGCCCTTCAGTAGCCTGGGTGACAGAGAAAGACTGTCTCCAAAAAAAAAAAAAAGGGAAATTTGATAAATAAAACTCAACTTACAGAAAAATTAAAGCTTTTTTTTTCATAAAGAATTAATTTGTATTTTTTCAGGTTCATGCTAATTTAATGCTAATTTTATGTAAACCAAGCCATTTTCGTCTGCATTATTTTATTTGTTCTTCATGTGTACCAATGTAATGATGCCATCTGTGACATAATACATATATTTGGTCTCTACCAACCACCCCCCTTTCCTGGCACACAGCTTCTAAAACCCTTGGAATCCACCAAGTAATAAGTGCCTTTTGTCTGCTAACGAGATGACTGGTGGCTGGGGGTTCCTGTATAGTTTAATGACGGGGACTTGTTTCTAGGGGAACCAACCATGTGATTAGACGGTTGGAATTTTCAGCCCCACCACCTGATCACTGAAGAGGGGAGAGAGACTGGAGATTGACATAATCACCAATGGCCAACGATTTAATCAATCTTGCCTACTACACGAACCTCCATAAAAATCCCAGAAGTGTGGAATGCAGGATTTGGAAAGCTGAGCTGGTGAATGCAACCACGTGCTGGGAAGGTGGTGCACCCCAAATCCAGGGGGACAGAAGCTTCTCAACTTGGGACCCTTCTGGACCTCACCCTATCTACTCCTTCATCTGGCTACTTATCTATGTCCTTTATCTTATCCTTTATAATAAACCAGTAAACAAAAATGTTTCTCCAAGTTCTGTGAGCTGTCATAGCCAACCTGAAGGGGGAAATCATGAAAATCTTCGATTTGTAGCCATGTTGGACAGAAATGTCGGTAACTGAGGACCTATTAATTGGGATTGGCATTTAAAATGGGCAACAGTTTTGTGATATTGAGCCCTTAACTTGTAGGATCTGAACTAACTCCAGATAGTATCAGAATTGAATTGTAGGTTACCCAGTTAGTGTCTAGAGACTAGAATTGGTTGATGTGTGGAAAAACCCACACATTAGGACCCAGAAGTGTTGAGTGTGTAGAGAAAAATAGTGAGCTTTTCCTATAAACATCATGCCCAGGAATGCCTCTGAAATTGACACTTACTTTTTCCCTTGCTTCAGGTACATTGTTTTGTATAACATACTAAAAATAAGTGTAATATGTGATTTATTTTGTTAAAAGTAGTTAATAAGATAGTTAAGTGTTTGTGCTTCTGTTCATTATTTCTTGTGGGTAATAAGTATATCATGGAATCTACTTGAATCCCTCGTTCATCTACCACGTGTATGGTGCTATTTCTTTCTTTTTCTTTTTTTTGAGATGGAGTCTCCTTTTGTCGCCCAGGCTGGAGTGCAGTGGCGTGATCTCAGCTGACTGCAACCTCCCCCTCCCGAGTTCAAGTGATTCTCCTGCCTTAGCCTCCTGAGTAGCTGAGATTACAGGCGTGTGCCACCACACCTGGCTAATTTTTGTATTTTTAGTAGAGATAGGGTTTCACCATGTTGGTCAGGCTTGTCTCGAACTCCTAACCTTATGATCCACCTGCCTCGGCCTCCCAAAGCGCTGGGATTACAAACATAAGCCACCGCCCCAGGCCTGTGGTGCTATTTCTTGTCTTCTGTTCAGATACACCATTTTGGTCTGATTTTATGACAAAATTCTAAAATATGCAGGAAGTTTGTCTTCTTGAATCTATTCTGATATAAATTCTAAATAGTTAAATAAATTCTAAATAGCTTCACATTGATTCCAGAAAAATACTCAGCATCTCCTTTAGGCCTTCCAACTAGACTTCTTCCTCAGGAAGAAAAAGTTACCATTCACTGATTGCCAAACTGTGTCAGAAGATAGGCTAGGTATATAATTTAATTTAATTCACATAACAACCTTATGAAGTTCATTATTATTACTGCTGTGTTTTACAAGTGAGGTAATTCTAGGCAACAGGGTTCAATAGAAGGCTCTTGATAGAGGAGTATGGACTAAAGGAATCAAGTAAGGTTATTTAGCAAGGATACCTCATGCAGGATACAGGATGCCTTGGAGGGGCGACAGACTGGGTGGCAGCAGACCAGGGAAGAAGACACTGTGCTTGTTTGGTGTGACATGATGGAGGCCTCACCTAGGGCTATGGTAAAGTGGTAAATCAGAGAAAACAAGAACCAAGAGTGTTTTCAAAAGAAAAATGGACAGAGTTTAGAAATCAATTGGTCATGGGGCATGGAGAAAGGGAGAAGTATCTACTGAACAGAAAGACTTCTGCTGCATATGCCAGTGTAAAAACATGTGGTTTTATTTTCCTACTGTATCTTATTTTTGTTGAGGTAAAATTCATATAACACAAAATTTACCATTTTAACATATACAATTCAGCAGCAGTACATTCACAATGCTGTGCCACCATCACCTCTATTTCTAAAATATTTTCATTACCCCAAAGGGAAATCTTGTACCCATTAAGAAGTTACTCTCATTATTAATTCCCACAGGCCCTGGAAACCACTAACATGCTTTCTGTGTCTTTGGACTTACCTATTTCTGGATATTTCATATGATGAAATATGATAATATGTGATGTTTTGTGTCTGGCTTCTCTCACTTGGCATGTTGTTATCATCCATGTTGTAAAATGTAACAATACTTTATTCGTTTTTATAGCTGAATGATGTTCCATTGTATGGATATATGACATTTTGTTTATCAGTTTATCCACTGAAAAACATTTGGGCAGTTTTTCACTTTTTGGCCATTGTAAATAGTGCTGCTATGAACATTCATGTACAATTATTTGTTTGAGTATCTGCTAGCAATTCATTTAAATACACACGTAGGAGTATGATTGCTAGGGAATTAAACATAGAATGACCATTTTATGTTTTTAACATTTTGAGGAACCATCAGACTGTTTTCCTAACAGCTGCATTATTTTATATTCATACCAGCAATGTGCAAGGGTTCAAATTTCTCCACATCTTTGATAAGACAGACATCTTAGTGAATGTCAAGTGATATCTTATTATGGTTTTGATTTGCATTTTGCTAATAACTAATGATGTTGAGCATCTTTTCTTGTACTTATTGGCCATTTGTTTTTCTTCTTTGGAGACTTACCTATTTATTCAAATTCCTTGCCTATTTTTATTTACTTTTATTCTCTTTGTTGTAGAGTTGTAAGTGTTCTTTGTATATTATAACTACTGGACCTTCATCACATAAATGATTTGGAAATAGGTACTCTGATTATGTAGGTTGTTTTTTCAATCTCTTGATAAAATCCTCTGGATTAAAAAGTTTTAAATTTAGATTAGTTCAATTTACTTATTTTTTATTTCTGTTGCTTGTGTTTTTTTGTGTCATATCTAAGTAAATATTGCCCAATTTAAGGTCACAAAGCTTGGCACCTGTTTTATTCTAAGTATTTTAAAATTTTAGCTGTTACATTTAAGTTTTTGATTATGAGTTAATGTTTGTATATGGTGTGAGGTAGGTATACCACTTTATTTTTTTCACATAAAAACTCAACTGTCCTAGCACGATTTGTACAAAACATCATACGTTTCCCATTGAAATATTTTGGAACCCTTGTTGAAGATAAATTAATAATAAATATGAGGGCTTATTCTGGATCATCTCTTCTATTCCATTGACTTATATGTCTTTTCATATGCCAGTCCCACCTCATCTTGATTAATGGTCCTTTGTAGTAAACTTTGAAAGTTGAATCATCCAACTTTGATTTCCTTTTTAAAAATTGTTTTGGTTATTCAGAGACCATTGAAATTGCATACAATTTTGAGGATCAGCTTTTCCATTTCTCCAACAAAGGCCATTGGAATTTTCATAGAGATTACATTGGCTCTGTAGATGCCTGGGTAGTATCACCATTTTAACAATCTTAAATCTTCCAGTCTATCGATGAAGAATGTGTTTCCATTTATTTGTGTCTTCTTTAATTTCTCTCAGACATGTTTTCTAATTTTCAGTATGCAAGTCTTATACATTTTTGGTTAAATACTTTCTTATAATTTATTATTATTTTTAAAATTTCCATTTCAGATTGTCTACTGCTTGTTTATAAAAATGCACTAATTTTTATATGTTCATCTTCTATCCTGTAATTTTGCTGAATTGCTTTATTATCTCTAATATTTTCTTGAGAGAGTCTTTTTCTTTTTTCATGTCATTTCTTTTTCTTTTCAGAGACAGACCCTCACTACATCACCCAAGCTGGAGTGCAGTGGCATAATCATAGCTCACTACAGCCTCAAACTCCTGGCCTCAAGCTATCCTGCTGCCTTGGCCTCCCAAAATGATGGGAATATGGGCCTGAGCCACTGCATCTGGCAACTAAAAGAGTCTTTAGGAATTTTTCTATATAAGATCACCTCATTTCTGAATAGAGATATTAATAATTACATTTCTCTCATTCTGATTGAAGCATTTTCTTTCTTTTTCTTGCCTCATCATTCTGGTTAGAAATTTCAGTATAAGGTTGAATAGAAGTAGACATACTTTTCTTATTTCTGATGTTAGGAGGAAAGTATTCAGTTTTTCACAACTGAGTATAATATTAATGTGGGGCTTTTTTCATAACTGTAATTTATCATGTTGAAACATTTCCATTTTATTCCTAGTTAATTGTTTTTATCATGAAGCAGTGTTGAACTTTGTTACATTTTTATGTACATCAATTGGGATAATCATGAGCTTTTTTCCTTGTGTTAAAGTAGCATATTATAAAGCTTCATCTTTGCATGTTGACCCACCTTAGTATTCCTAAAATAAATCCCTCTTGGCCATGATATATAATCTTCTAAATGTACTACTGAAATATTTGCTAGTATTTTGTTGAAGATTTTTGCATCTACGTCCAAATAGATATTGGTCTATAGTTTTTTTGTTTATTTTTTTTTTTTTTTGAGACAGAGTTTTGCTCTTGTTGCCCAGGCTGGAGTGCAATGGCATGATCTTGGCTCACTGAAACCTTCACCTCCTGGGTTCAAGCAATTCTCTTACCTAAGCATCCCAAATAGCTGGAATTACAGGCATGGACCACCACATCCAGCTAATTTTGTATTTTTAGTAGAGACAGGGTTTCACCATGTTGGTCAGACTGGTCTTGAACTTTTGACCTCAGGTGATCCACCCACCTTGGCCTCCCAAAGTGCTGGGATTACAGGTATGAGCCACCATGCCTGGCCTATAGTTTTGTTTTCTTATGATGTGTTTATCTGGTTTTGGTATACAGGTAATATTGTTCTCATAGAATGAGTTAGGAAGAGTCTTCTCTTCTATTTTTAGAAAATTTTGAGAAGAATTAGTGTTAATACTTCCTTAAATGTTTGGTTGTGAAGCACTGTGGTTCTGGACTTTTCCTTAAGAGACTTTTGATTATAGATTCAATATCTTTACTTTGTAAAAGTGTACTTACATTTTCTATTTTTTCTTGGGTCAGTTTTGGCAGTTTTATTCTCCTGACAATTTGCTCATTTCATCTAGCTTATCTAGTGTGTTGGGGTGCAGTTTTTCATAGTATTCTTTTATCTGTTTATTTCTGTAAGGTTTGTCCTAAGTTATACTTCTGATTTCAGTCCTGTCAGTCTTTATTTCTCTTTTTTCTTAGTCAGTCTAGATATAAGTTTGTGAGATTTTTTTTTTTTTTAGAGTCAACTTTTGGTTTAATTGATTCTCTTTATTGTTTTATATTCTGTATTTATTTTATCCAGTCTGACCATCTTTGCCTATTGGATTAGATTATAAAGTTAATCTACATTCAATGTTATTGTTGATATAGCTGAATTTATGGTGGATATCGTTTTACTTTTTCTTTTTCTTTTTTCTTTCTTTCTTTAGACGGAGTTTCACTCTTGTTGCCCAGGCCCAGGTGTAATGGCGCAATTTCGGCTCACTGCAACCTCTGCCTCCCAGGTTCAAGCAATTCTCCTGCCTCAACCCACCAAGTAGCTGGGACTACAGGCATGTGCCACCAAACCCGGCTAATTTTTTGTATTTTTAGTAGAGATAGGGTTTCACTACATTGGTCAGGTTGGTCTTGAACTTCTGATCTCAGGTGATCCACCCACCTTGGCCTCCCAAAGTGCAGGGATTACAGGTGCCCAGCCTACTTTTAATGCTCTGTATTTCTTCTGTTGTTCTGGTTCTTCTAATTCTTTTCCTCTGCCTTTCGAATCAAGTGAATATTTTGTAATGCAGTATTTTAATTTATTTAATTATATTTTTACTATATTTGGGTTTTTTTTTTTTTAGTAGTTACTCTGGAGTTTACCATATATATCCTTGTAAAATTATGGTGATAAAAAATACATGAGACCTATCTTCCTAAGAAATTTCTAAATGTATTGTAAAGCATTGTTAAGTATAAGAACAATGATGTACATAGATCTCTAGAACATATTCATTTGCATATCTAAAATTTTATATGTGTTGAATAGCAATTCATCATTTACCTCTCTCCCCAGCCCTTGATAACAACCATTGTATTCTCTGCTTCCATGAGTTTGACTATTTACATACCTCATATAAGCAGAATCATCAAGTATTTGTCCTTCTTTGGTTGGTTTATTTCACATAGGGTAATGTCCTCCAGGTTCATCCATGTTGTCACATATGGAAGTAATTCCTTCCTTTTATAGGCTTAATAATATTCCATTGTGTATGTAGACAGATAGATAGATAAACAGATACCACGTTTTCTTTATCTGTTCATTGATCCAAGGACATTTAGCTTGTTTCCACATCTTGGTTATTGTGAATAATGCTGAAATGAGCATGGAAGTTCAAACATCTCCTCAAGATCCTCATTTCTATTCTTCTGGTTAAGCACTCAAAAGTGGGATTGCTGGATTATATAGTAGTTCTATTTTTAATGTTTTAAGGAACCTCCATACTGTTTCCTATAGCAGCTGCCCCATTTTTTACGTTCACACTGTATTTCATTCTCACACTCTTATAAAGAACCACCTGAGACTGGGTAATATATGAAGAAAGTAGGTTTAATTGACTCACAGTTCTGCAGGCTGTACAGAAAGCATGGCTGAGGATGCCTCAGGAAACTTACAGTCATGGCAGGAGGGTGAAGGGGAAGCAAGTACCTTCTTCACACGGTGGCAGGAGAGAGACAGAGTAAAGGGAGAGGTGTTACATAATTTTAAACAAGCAAATCTTGTAGAGGTGGGTTCTTGCTATGTTGCCCAGGCTGGTCTTGAACTCCCAGCCTCAAACAATTCTCTTGCCTGGGACTCCCAAAGTGTTGAAATTACAGACCACTGTGCCCAACCAAAATATTTCTGATGACTATAGAATTCTTGGTTGATTTCTTTGATATTCTTGAAATTTTTATTTTCTTTGATCACTTTAAATATGTTATCTCACTGCCTTCTAACTGTCATTGTTTCTGATAAGAAGTTAACTGTCAATTATATGGAAGTTTCCTTGTATGTGATGAGTCACTTTTCTCCCGCCAATTTTAATATTTTTTTTCTGTCTTATATATTGAACATTTTTACTACGGGTCTGTGTGCATCTCTTTGAGCTTATTGTTCAAAATTTGTTGAGCTTCTTGGATGTGAAGATTGATGTTTCCCAAAAACTTCAGGAAGTTTTCAGCCATTCTTTTTATTTTCTTCTCCCTTCTTTTTCCTCTTCTTCTGGTACTCTCACTACATATCTGTTGGTGTGCTTAAAAATGTGCCACATTTCACTTTAGGTCTATTTATTTTCTTCATTCTATTTTATCTTTGTTCTTTAGATTGTATAATCTCTATTTATAGTCAAGTTTCTGATTCTCTCTACTTTCAGTTCAAATGTACTGTTGAATCCCTCTATTACATATTTTTTATTTTGATTATTGTAATTTTTAACTCCATAATTTTCATTTACTTCTTTTAAAATAATTTCTATCTCTCTCTCTTTGAAGATATTTTTTCTCATAGCTTCTTTTAACTCTTTAAACATGGCTTCTATTAGTTCTTTGAACACATTTATAATGGCTACTTTGAAGTGTTAATTATAACATTTTGTCTTTCTCTTAGTTATTTTCTGTTGCCTACTTTTCTTCTGTGTGAGCGACTTGTTCCAGTTTCTTTGCAACATATCATAACATTTTGCTGAAAAATGAACATTAGAGATAATTTCTTTTGGCAATTCTGTACACTGATTCCACTTCTTCAATACTAGAGCTTATTTATGTTTTTCATTTGCTTATTTGTTTTGTTGCTTGAGTAGGGTATTTTTGTGAATTTTTGTGAAGTCAATTTCTCCTGCAGTGTGAAGCCTTTTGTGTTGTTCCTCAGAAGGTGCAACCCTGGGCATGCACATAGTCACCAGGAATGACAGTGGTTTTAGAAGGTTTCTGTTTCTGATCTCTTTTTTAACCTGTCTGCTTCAATTCTATTCTATCCCACAGTTAGGCTCTGCTAATTATTCTTATTTCTTAATTTTTTTTTTTTTTTTACTGTTTTACTTGTTTATTGTTCTGACAGTGCTCTGGGGCATAAATTGCTCCACTGTCTGATCCAATTATACCTAGGCAGGGAAAATTTTTGAGGTTTATTTGCATCTCATTAGGGCTCTATGTAGATGTCTCTTTTCCTGGTTCTCTCTGGTGAATTAGCTTGTCTACGGTTTAAACTTGCTGCTTTTAATTATAATTTTTTGTTGTTGTTGTTTTTGAGAGTGCTCTTAAACTTGAATACACACTGTGTCAAATAAAATTATCTTCTTTGTGACTTACTCAGAGCTTTCTTTTTATGTGGACTGCTGCTACCCCTGGAAAAACTCTGCTTGACCACATTCAGCACTATGTGGGTGCTGTGGGGTAGTAGCTACTGGTTGTTTCAGCTTGTGTCTCCAAGCATGGAATCCATGCCCTGAGAGAAAGGTGCAGTGAGAGTCACTGGGGCGCAGGTATTCTTTATCTCTGCCCTTCGAATAAAGACTGAGTGAAGGAAGGGATTCGTTACTTAAGCTCTATACTGTACTCACCAGGAATTTAACTTCTTCTACTCTGTCCTATGAACTCTAGTTTTCTTATACTTCTTGGGTTTCCAGCTCTTTCTCCTTAACTCAGGGATATTGTTGGTCTCTGCCCAAGTTCCCCCTCTCAGAGCCACAAATTAGAAAATCTCTTCAGGCAGTAAGCTGGGGTAATTGTAGGACTCACTTCAATTTTTCTTTCTCTTTCTAGCATCACTGCCCTGCATTGCCAGATATCCAGTGCCAGAAAGCCTTTCTTTACTAGACTTTGTTCTCTTCTTTATTAGCTGTGTTGAGGAGGTAGGTAAATTGGGTTCCTGTTGCTTCATTTTGGCTGCAAATGAGTCACTTTTGGTCTGTCTTTTTAACAAATTATAGCATGTACAT
The DNA here is from genome assembly GCF_006542625.1 of Nomascus leucogenys. Lineage (NCBI taxonomy): Eukaryota > Metazoa > Chordata > Mammalia > Primates > Hylobatidae > Nomascus > Nomascus leucogenys. The sequence goes on from NC_044406.1 coordinate 126,591,903, forward strand.
AACCCTGAAAACTCTGTAGCATAAATCCTTTTTTTTCTAATGGATATTTCCTTGAAACATATCTGCATTTTAGGTTGTGAAAACATGTAAACAAGCAGATTCTTTACTGAGGTAAATATTAAACACCATGTCTACTTAATGGTAAAGTGACTGGTCATTTTTGTGTAAAAAGCATCCAAAATGATTGGCATCAAAAAACAAAGATCTCGAGTTGATTAATTGTGTTCTAGGTATTTCTATCAGTTTTTCATGTGTTTAAGATTTATATAACTGTTGAACTTCACAAACAATTTTTCTCAAGTACATATTACAGAACAGTATTTTTAAGAATTGTAATTATCGGCTGGGCGTGGTGACTCACGCCTGTAATCTCAGCACTTTGGGAAGCCGAGGCGGGCAGATCACAAGGTTAGGAGTTCGAGACCAGCCTGACCAACATGGGGAAACCCCGTATCTACTGAAAATACAAAAAAATTATCCAGGCGTGGTGGTGCATGCCTGTAATCTCAGTTACTCACGAGGCTGAGGCAGGAGAATCGCTTGAACCTGGAAGGCGGAGGTTGCGGTGAGCTGAGATTGCACCATTGCACTCCAGCTTGGGCAACAAGAGCAAAATTCCATCTCAAAAAAAAAATTGTAATTATCATATTTTTAAATTTTTTTAGTAGACCATTATAATCAGGTCATCCTCCAGCTTTAAAAATATCGAAGATTTTTTTCCCCATCTACGTTCTTTCAGATATTTTAAAAATTAGGAAAATAGTCTGTAATTTTGAACACTATTCTCAGTCAGACAAGTTTTCAAAAGGATAAATAATCCTGAAAAATAAGATACCATTGAGGTATGTAACATCCATACTCTCTAAAAATTTAAATTTTGTACATTCCAGTTATGGATTCATTCGGTTACTTGGAGTGACAGTCTGTTTCTTGCATCCTATTGTACCCAGAACAAAGCAACAAAAGATGATAGAGCTGCCTCAACTGGCATAGTTGCTTGTAATTTTAAACTTTTAATTATTTTAATTCAGTTCAATTTTACTCTTTCATCTTACTGGATCGGTGGAGGGTAAAGCAGAAAGACATACAAATTTCAGCTTTTTTGGCTTTTGTTGCAGAACACGTTTCGGGAACCACCATTTCAGATTTCAGAGGTTTTGGTAGGAAAAGCTAATATATAAGATAAAAAAAATACAAACATGACTGTGTGGTGGACTGAAAATAGCACTGCTCTTTAGATTCAGATCTACTCCTCTCCTGTGACTGTGAACAAGTTGCCACCTCTCTCTGATCCTCAGTTTTCTTATCTGTAAACTAAGGTTTGAAATACATAATCTCCAAAGGAAATGCCTTTGAAGTGCTGCAAGCAGATGCTTCTCTGAAATGCTTCATTTTAGTGTGCAAAGACACAGGTAGTTTAGATACAATTGGATATCACCCCTGGCTAATTGGGCAGTTACATATGAGAGAAGCTTCAGGAGACTGAGTAACTTTTCATTTTCATTGTTTCATATTCTTAGGGAAGGTCTGGCTCATAACCCACAAAGACATTATGAAAATGACCGTACTCATTTTGCCTATGCCATGTGATTTTAAATAATGATGACTTTTCCCATTTAATTATGTAGCTAGATATGCTTTCAAATGCATATTAACTCCTTCTGCTCATGTAATAATTTTCTCTGTAATATTCCTGCACTATATTATGTGTATTTATAGAACAGTAACATTTCTATATATTACTCTTCCCACATAACTGTTTTAAATATAATTTTTTCACTGGAAATTCTTTCACAATGATTTATTAATCAGCCAAAATGCTATCTTTATTTTTAAATCTGCAAAAGCCATTTTATGGGATACATCCAGCTCGTTCTCGTTTCCAGGGTTTCAAAAGAAAGAGCACCATAAATGAAGTAATTCCTGTGATGTGAGGCACTAGGTAGTGGGGGGACAAAAAATAAATTTCTTCCTAATAGACCCAGTAAATGGGATGCTTCTTACCCTGTGTAACTTTAGAAGGGCGGCTACACTTTGAAGTTTGTAATACAAATATACTCCAATTCGTATTTCTTGGTTCTGATTTGATCTTTTTTCAAGTTATACAAGTAAGGTGGTTAAAAGACAAAATATATTTCACCATTTGGAGTCCCTGTATACTAACAACTCTCAGATCTTTATCATTCAAACTGATTTTGTTTTTTTAGCAGCTTGCCCCCAGTGTCCACTTGTCTATTAAACATTCATAAACATATGCCAATTATTCCTATTTGTATACCATGTTGTAGTTTACAGCACATTTTCATATCTATCCATTTAAATCTTTACAATGACTCTCTGAGATAGGCTAGTCTATAATTTTCAACCACCTATAATTACATTTACTATTATAAATTCAATTTTACATGGTGTTTTACTTTCACAGTTGAATTTTTTAAAATAATCTTTTATCTTCCTATTATGTTAACTGCAAAATAGCTGTGCATGTAATAAACATATAGGCCCAACACCAACAACTCTAATTCAACATGTCTAAAACGGAATATACTTTCTCCCTTCCCTCCCCATCTTCTGCTTACCATCCATTTCACATACACCAAAGATGATCAATCATCCTCCTTTTGGTGTTACTTCAGATCTTAATGACCACCATTTCCCAGTTCTTCAAATCCAGAAATCCCTTTCTTTACCTTGCCCTTCTGAGTCTCATTAGCTCTCTGGTTCTATAGCAGCAATTTCAGCAACAACTACAGTACATTTCCCTTCTTCTCCACTGCCACTGCCATAATTCTATTGCAACAGCCTTATAATGGGACTCCCGATCTCTAATCAAGGAATCCTTCATTTCTCATGCTACCAAAAATGTGCTTTTCTTAAAACACAGCTGAGAATCCATCACACCCCTTATGAAATATTCTGTGGTGAGCAGTAAACTTAATGCTATGAAGTACAATGCCCTTAAATTTATTTTTTTCTCTGCCACTTAGTAGTTGCATGATCTTGGGAAAATCACTCAACATCTCCAAAACTTATTTTCATCATCTTTTAAAAGGGGGTTAAAAATAGTATTTTGCTGTCAGCATTGAGGATTAAAAGACAATGCTTGTAAAGAGGTTAGCACAGTGACTGGCACATAGTTTTTGCTTAGGAAGTGTTAGTTGTATCATATGTGTAACACTGGAAAGAACACACTGTAAACAGTACTGGCTTTGGGTCAGACAGCTAGTAGAGTGAATATTCCAAACTGTGTGTGTCGGAATGAAAAGCATAATTCTCTCCAGTATATTATGCTGATATTTTGACCTTCAGTTTGAGCAGGGAATATAAAATTGGGCCTTAAAGTGGGGAATCAACATCCATAGTCTTTATATTAGTGTCCTGTAGTGCTGCTTGCCAGATTAGTCCTTGCCCATCTCTGTGAATCTTTGTCTTACTCTGTGGCTAAGAGCTCTTTATAGACAAAGTAAGAGTTCTTTATAGCAGCATGATTTATAGTCCTTTGGGTATATACCCAGTAATGGGATGGCTGGGTCAAATGGTATTTCTAGTTCTAGATCCCTGAGGAATCGCCACACTGACTTCCACAATGGTTGAACAAGTTTACAGTCCCACCAACAGTGTAAAAGTGTTCCTATTTCTCCACATCCTCTCCAGCACCTGTTGTTTCCTGACTTTTTAATGATGGCCATTCTAACTGGTGTGAGATGGTATCTCATTGTGGTTTTGATTTGCATTCCTCTGATGGCCAGTGATGATGAGCATTTTTTCATGTGTTTTTTGGCTGCATAAATGTCTTCTTTTGAGAAGTGTCTGTTCATGTGCTTTGCTCACTTTTTGATGGGGTTGTTTGTTTTTTTCTTGTAAATTTGTTTGAGTTCATTGTAGATTCTGGATATTAGCCCTTTGTCAGATGAGTAGGTTGCAAAAATTTTCTCCCATTCTGTAGGTTGCCTGTTCACTCTGATGGTAGTTTCTTTTGCTGTGCAGAAGCTCTTTAGTTTAATTAGATCCCATTTGTCAATTTTGGCTTTTGTTGCCATTGCTTTTGGTGTTTCAGACATGAAGTCCTTGCCCATGCCTATGTCCTGAATGGTATTGCCTAGGTTTTCTTCTAGGGTTTTTATGGTTTTAGGTCTAGCATGTAAATCTTTAATCCATCTTGAATTAATTTCTGTATAAGGTGTAAGGAAGGGATCCAGTTTCAGCTTTCTACATATGGCTAGCCAGTTTTCCCAGCACCGTTTATTAAATAGGGAATCCTTTCCCCATTGCTTGTTTTTGTCAGCTTGGTCAAAGATCAGATAGTTGTAGATATGCGGCATTATTTCTGAGGGCTCTGTTCTGTTCCATTGATCTATGTCTCTGTTGTGGTACCAGTACCATGCTGTTTTGGTTACTGTAGCCTTGTAGTATAGTTTGAAGTCAGGTAGCGTGATGCCTCCAGCTTTGTTCTTTTGGCTTAGGATTGACTTGGCGACGCGGGCTCTTTTTTGGTTCCATATGAACTTTAAAGTAGTTTTTTCCAATTCTGTGAAGAAAGTCATTGGTAGCTTGATGGGGATGGCATTGAATCTATAAATTACCTTGGGCAGTATGGCCATTTTCACGATATTGATTCTTCAACCCATGAGCATGGAATGTTCTTCCATTTGTTTGTATCCTCTTTTATTTCATTGAGCAGTGGTTTGTAGTTCTCCTTGAAGAGGTCATTCACATCCCTTGTAAGTTGGATTCCCAGGTATTTTATTCTCTTTGAAGCAATTGTGAATGGGAGTTCACTCATGATTTGGCTCTCTGTTTGTCTGTGATTGGTGTACAAGAATGTTGGTGATTTTTGTACATTGATTTTGTATCCTGAGACTTTGCTGAAGTTGCTAATCAGCATAAGGAGATTTTGGGCTGAGACGATGGGGTTTTCTAGATATACAATCACGTCATCTGCAAACAGGGACAATTTGACTTCCTCTTTTCCTAATTGAATACCCTTTATTTCCTTCTCCTGCCTGATTGCCCTGGCCAGAACTTCCAGCACTATGTTGAATAGGAGTGGTGAGAGAGGGCATCCCTGTCTTGTGCCAGTTTTCAAAGGGAATGCTTCCAGTTTTTGCCCATTCAGTATGATATTGGCTGTGGGTTTGTCATAGATAGCTCTTATTATTTTGCTGCTATAAAGACACATGCACATGTATGTTTACTGCGGCACTATTCACAACAGCACAGAGTTGGAACCAACCCAAATGTCCAACAACGATAGACTGGATTAAGAAAATGTGGCACATATACACCGTGGAATACTATGCAGCCATAAAAAAGGATGAGTTCATGTCCTTTGTAGGGACATGGATGAAACTGGAAAACATCATTCTCAGTAAACTATCGCAAGGACAAAAAACCAAACACCGCATGTTCTCACTCATAGGTGGGAATTGAACAATGAGAACTCATGGACACAGGAAGGGGAACATCACACTCCAGGGACTGTTGTGGGGTGGTGGGAGGGGGGAGGGACAGCATTAGGAGATATATCTAATGCTAAATGACGAGTTGATGGGTGCAGCAAACCAACATGGCACATAGATACATATGTAACAGACCTGCACATTGTGCACATGTACCCTAAAACCTAAAGTATAATAATAAAAGAAAAAAAAAAGTAAGAGTTGTTGCTCTAACTATATTCCCCATCTTGATTTATCTTGCCTTTTTCTGTCCATTTCCTTAGATAAGGCGTGATAAATCTTACCCCAAAATCTTTCTACTTAGCTTAGTATTGAGGATGATGTACAAGTGAGTTTGCTTAGCGCTATTTGCTTTTCCCTATCTGTGTAGAAAACTTCACAAGAAAAACTATCACCATTGTTTGCATAGAGGTTCTGTGATATAGTGAACATACACAGGCTTGGAATCACACAGATCTAAGTAGGAATACTGGGTCCTCTACTAGCTAGCTGCATAATTTGGAGGCAGGTCATTTTTATCTCTCTAAGCTTCAGTTTTCTCTGCCCAACATAAAGTAGGTATGTATTACTATCTATTGATTGGGAAAATATCAAATGATTAAAATTCTGTCCAGAATTAAATAATACTTCTAAATACATTTACATTTTATTATATAACAGTATGTATATCTAGGAGATAAATTGTTTGTTCAATCTCTAGTTAATATTTGGTATACACGTGAATTTGTGGTCTGTTTTCCATAACTGTCTGATCACTTGAGCGCCACAGACCATTTGTTGTGACAGAGCCCGCTGATTGGCTTTCAATACCCATTCTCATCTTCTTATGTGATCAAATAACTTTTACTTGGCCACAGAGCTGCCTAATGATTTCACTCTGTGGCCTGTCCCCAGATTATGCAGCTAGCTAATGGAGGACTTAGGATTCCTACTTAGGTCTGTGTGATTCCAAAGCCTACCTACGTCCCATACAACTATAAGTGGTCATGTGTCTAAATTACGATGAATGGAATGTAAACATAAGTGAAATGTGCAATATCCGGGAATGCTTATTAAGAAAAAGCTTTTTAAAACATTTTTTTTTCTTTTTTTTCTTGAGATGAAGCCTTGCTCTGTCGCCCAGGCTGGAGTTCAGTGGCACAATCTGGGATCACTGCAACAACCTCCGCGTGCCGGGTTCAAGCTATTCTCCTGCCTCAGCCTCCATGGTAGCTGTGATTACAGGCACCCACCACCACGCCTGGCTAATTTGTGTATTTTTAGTAGAGACAAGATTTCACCATGTTGGCTAGGCTGGTCTCGAACTCCTGACCTCAAGCGATCAACCTCAGCCTCCCAAAGTGCTGGGATTACAGGTGTGAGCCACGGCACCCAGATGGACTCTATATCTTTTGTCCCTTTGGCTACTGACTGGAACGCAGAAGTTGTGTGGAATCCAGAGCAGCCATTTGTGATCATGAATGGAAAAGCCATGTTGCGAAAGGTAGAGCAATGAGACACTCTGATCCTGGACCCCTTAGGAGTATCCATACTAGTCTGATCCACCAAACTGGACCGTTATGTGAAAGGAATCAATTTTAAGCCACTATTATACTATTTTTTTAATAACAGCTGAAGAAAATTCTAATTAATACAGTTGAAAACCATTGAAATAATGTATATGAAATAACTGATCCATGTTAATTCATTCTTATAATTGCATTGATCAGTTCCTTCCTTTGTTGAGCAATCTTTCATTGGGTTTGTTTTATCACCCTAAAATAATGTTGGGTTATAGACTCATGGGCCTCTGCAAGACCTAAAATACTTCCCTTTCCCTGAACAGACATATTTTGTGCTATATTAATTATTTTGACCTTCATGAACAGTCATGCATAGCAATTTTCTGAGATGCTCTCTGAAGACTCTGAAGCTATAATACGCAGTACTTTTTATAAGAGGCACTTTTGATTATTAACTTCACTGAAAGTAATAGGCAGGAAAATTTGTGGTGCTGTCTGTTTCCATGTATTCAAGATTGCATTGCCACTTCATAATGCTTCTTGTTATCGCAAGCTGATTAGATAGAGTGTAGAAACCAAATGGAAAATGACACAACTTAATACCTTTACAGAGTAAATTATAAAAGTATTATAAACAATAAAAAATTCTTCAGAATTAATTGAACATAAAGCATCCTTTTTTCTCTCAGTATAAAATTATAGGTGGAATTGGATCGCATCTGGATAGTGATGAAAAATCCTGTTAGCTTTCAATTATGGTCCTGAACAGCAACTCTTGCTCTCATGCTCTCTTGCTCTCTCCTTTTTGCCTCTTTCACTTGGTTTCTCTTTCTCTTTATCCTCTTTCTCCCCTTTTCTCTGTTTTTTTTTTTTCTGTTCATTGGTGAGCTAATCTGGGACTGTGTGTTCAGGACTCTCAATTCAATAGATATTAAGGTTTTAGACCAGAAGATAATACGATTGACTGAACATTAAATGCATTACATGATAATAATTGTAATTTTATACTTATTATGCACATGCAAATGTACTAAATTATTACAAAAGAAAAAAACTCATTCAAACCAGAAGTTTAATTACAGTGGAAAGAGGCATATTGGTTGGGCTACAGATAATAAAATATTATTATATTCCCTTGTTTTTACGTGATGCATTGTTCCCTCAACTTTACAGTGTTGGTTTGGGGTATTTAATGCTATTAACTCTTGCAATGAGATACTGAGAAATTTTATTCTTTTTCATTAGGATTGAGGATACATGCCTACAACTAAATACTTAAAGAACTCTGTGCCTAATGTTCTGCTCCTAACTACAACAGTGCATCACTGCGGCATCTCCATTAACTTGTTCAATATTCTAGAAACTGCTGTGCCTGGCAGTTGGAGAGCATCAAGAAGATAAACTATGAGAGCTATTTTTCACTCATATATAGAGCACATCTGTTGACATCTCAAATGCTAATTAATAAATAAAAAACTTGGGCCTCATTCAGAATTGATATAAGATGAATTATTTCATTTTCTCTCTCCAAATATAGAACATGAATGGGAACTGAAGCAGAGTTCTCCCTTCAGTAAATCAGTTGTGCTAATTTACACATACCTACTTTATGTTGGGAAGAGAAAACTGAAGCTTCCAGAGGTAAAATGACCTGCCTCCAAATTATGCAGCTAGCCAGTAGAGGACCTAGTATTTCTACTTAGATCTGTGTGATTCCAAGCCTATATATGTTCACTGTATCACAGAACCTCTAAGCAAACAATGGTGATAGTTTTCAGAGTAAGAATAACAATTCTCAAAGCTCAGGTTACATTCAGAGAGAGAAAGTTTTTTTTAAAATGGCACTTGTCTGTCTCTGTAGGAAAATGCATATTGATTTTTAGGCTGTGCCAAGAGAAACAGGGACACTTTGAGGGTCACGTAGGCCCCTTTGCTAATTAGAATGTTGTCTGTGAGCTGTTTCTATTGGTTTCAGGGCCTATATTGACCAATCCTATCAAAGAGCTTTAAGGAAAGGCCATTATCATGCACAGTAGAAAAAATACACTGAACATTGAATACCTGCATGGCTATGACTTATTATTATTATTTTTAAAAAATACCATTAAATGGCAGCGTTGTAAAAACCAGAAAGAGTTCTACTCACTTATGTGACAGAAAATACTTCATGGCAATATGTTTAAGTGATATGAGCCATTTTTCTCTCTTTAGATTTTTGGGATAAAGAAAATTATTGTTCTGTAAAGTCGTAACATAGGCATACACTATTACTGGAGCAAAAAGTGTGATTAATCCATATTCTGCAACACTTTTTCAGTAAGGTATATTTTATGTAAAAAGACAGAAGTCTTAAGCTTCTTTGTGTGTTGTAATTGCTTGACTAGAACTGAATCCGTATGTGTACTGATCCATTTATGAGATAGAAACAGTGATTCTATAATATATTAAATTATAAGGGAGTTTGTTCTGGTATCTCATAGCGGCTCATGCTCTGGTCTTTTTTTCTTATTATTTTGTAAAGAAGACTGTGACATGAGTGATTTGTCAGAGTTATAGATTTTTATCTAGTTAAAGGTCAGGTGCTGAGCAATTGATTTGATTACTGAGCCACTGGGTCATTAAGTTGTCCCAAATAGCCTTATTGCAAATGTTCATTGGTGAGCTGATCTGGGACTCTGTATTGAGGGCTTGCATTACTGTCTATGGAAAATACTAAGAGAAAATTGTGAAAAAAATTGTAGTCAGTGATGGGTATGTCACAGGAGTACAAGATTAGTACATGAAACCATTTGTGATTCGAGGATATACATTCGCTTCCTTTCCAAGCTCATTTCTAAGGCCTGAAATTCCACTATTGGAGATTTTTTTTTTTTTTTCATTAACATCTGTGGCAACCTTAAGGAGTGGAATGACAAAGCTCTGGAATATGCAACATTGCCCAGAAGGATTGGACTGTGTGGAGTGCAGCAATTCTGAGCTTGCAAACAAAATGAAAATGCTGTGGGAAGCCAAGACCAAACTAAGCCTCCTTCAAAATGTTTTCAAGGAACATACTATTCTGATCCCATTTTACAAAACCCAAGGAAACCTAAATTATAGATAATAAAAAGAAGAGTGCTGGACTTGGAGTTCTGGGTCCTAGCTCCAGTTGTGCTTTCTTATTGTGTGCCCTAGGACTAATAAGTGAACCCCTATGTGGAAACTCTGCTTCCTCATGTAAAGCCTGAAAATTTCAGATGACGCTCTCTAAGCTCTAACATTCTACATTTTATAATGTAGATAGCTAGAATTTGGTTCAGTTTTCAGGGAAACGCATAACACTTAGCAAACAGATGAATTATGTTTCCATTTCAACTACCATTGCCCAAATTAATTGTTTAAACCATAGAGTCTTAATTATTGTTGAGAGTGACTTTCAAGTTATGATTCTGGTTTGGAATTTGGGGAGGGGTATTGTAGAATGTATTTCTACATACATTATAGTAAAAAGGGCATCCAGTTTTAACTGTGCCACTGTTTCAGTAAATTCCATTTTACTATTTCTAGTTTAGTTTCTTTATTTCTAAGTCCTTTTGAACTACTCTATTTTATCCTTTTCTATTTGCTCCACATAACAGCTCATCATAGATGTATACATTTTATCTTTTATATTTTTTCAAGGAAAACCAGAATTTAATCATTCTAAATAATTGTTATATAATCATGATTTAAAAGGACAACTTTTTACTTTCCCTAAAATATTTCTAATGTAGGCATATTTAGAAGCTTCCACAATCCTGCTCATAAAATACATAGTGGAGTTTTATAGTCTCTAAGAGCGTATATCCTCATGCTAGATAGTTTAAGTGTCCAAGTCATAGCATTTTGGTGACTCTTAGTCATTTCCTTGTGAGTCAACCATCTCAGGCTGCTTACATGCTTTTATGTTCTTCCAACTTCCATGACCAGAGGATGGATTAATTTCCGGTAAATATATAATTATACACATGTCCACTTGTTCCAAAGTGACATCAAATACCCCTTATCAATAGCAGTGTCAGAGCAAGCTTTCATTAAAGCACAGGAGAAGAGCTACTTTAAGTGTTGCTGAGAACAGGATCATAGGTCTATGAAACAGAGGGAGAGAAAGAGAAACAGAGGGAGAGAGACTGCTGAGGCAACCTCTGCTCCCTGAGGTCACTCCTCTGCAGGTGTGGGAGAGCTGCATTTACACAATATTGCATAACACTGGATTGAGGCTCGTAGCTAATGTTTATGGAACAAATAAATCTCTCAGTAGCATAAGCAGAAAATGACTCATGAAAATATAATCTGCTTCAGGGCTGTGTTTTCATCACTGGAAAAAGGATGAAAGCAAGTTATTAAAGACAGTTTTCCAAAGGAATCTCATCAATAATCCGTTTACCTTAATGTACAAAAAAATGTTGTTTTTTGTATGTCTCAATCCTTGTTCCAGCTTCCTTATTAGCTGTCTGACCTTAGGCAAGTTTCCCTTGGTTTCTTCATCTTTAAAACAGACATACTAACAGTACTTATTTTATAGTCTCACTGTAAAGATTAAGTGAAATAAAGTATTTTTAAATGGTTTAGCACAGCATTGAGGTGATAGTAAATGCATAGTAAATGTTATTGTTTTTAGTTGTCTACAACTTTGGGTGACTCATGAGCTCCTGGAGAGTGGAAAATGTTTTTGATGTATTATTCATCCTTGTATTTGATTGACATTGTTTTAGTGAGGTAAGATAAGCAATAGGTTTGGAGTCCTGGCTTTGCCATTTACTATCTCTGTGCCTTTGAGAGAGTTCCCATCTTCTTCTCTTCCCATCCTTGCCTTAACCAGTGAGCTTCAGTAATAATTGTAATTACATTACATGTTTGATAGAGGAATTCAATCAGATAAAGTACATGGTGCTATTAGAGACCTCAATAAATTATAGCTATTATTTATGTGTGCTCCACTAATGGTAGATCTGCTTATTATATGCATTACATTATTAAGTACATAAGTTATTTTCCATTCTGCTTCTTTAGGTTAATTTGTCATAAATAGTTTCCATGTTTTTTCTCACTGTAATAATTTTATTGAAAAATGTCTCAGTCCATTCCTGCTGCTATAACAAAATACCTTAGTTCAAGCAATTTATAAATAATAGAAACTTATATCTCACAGTTATAGAGATTGAGAAATCCAAGAGCAAAGCACTAGCATATTCCTTGTCTGGTAAGGGCTCACTCTCTGTTTCCAGAATGGTGCTTTGTTGCTGAATCCTCTGGAGGGAATAAACACTGTGTCCTCACATGGTGGAAGGGACAAAAGGGAAAAAAAGGACTATGATGCCCCTTTCAACATATTTTATAAGATCACTTATCCTATTCATGAACACTCATGACTTAATCACTTTCCCAATGGCTCCACCTCTTAATATTATCACAGTGGGTATAAAGTTCCAACACATAAATTTTGGAAGGACACTGCTATGCTCTAAATGTATCCATCCAAATTTATACGTTGGAAATTAAATCCCCAGTGCAACAGTTTTGGTAGGTGGGGCCTTTTGGGACGTATTTAGGTCTTGATAACTCTGCTTCGATGAATGCATTAATACTGTTACAAAAGGGCTTGATCAAGGGGAGTTTGTCTTTTTTTGCCTTTCTGCCTTCTGCCATGTGAGGACACACTGTTTTTCCCCTCCTGAGGACACACTATCAAGGTGTCGTCTTGGAATCAGGGACTGAACACTTACCGGACACTAGATAATTGTGCCTTGATCTTGGACTTACCAGCCTCCAGAACTGTAAGAAATGCATTTATGTTCTTTATAAACTACTCAGTATCAGGTATTCTGTTACAGCCACATAAGTTATTTAGATAGACACATACATTCAAATCATAGAAAAGGGCTTTATAATTATGTCCTACTTATATTGTTCAGGATGGTTAGCACGTAGGGATCTAACAAAATTGAACCTTATGAAAGCAGGAATTTTATCTGTTTTGTTTACTCATATATCCTATAAGTATTTGTGCCAGCCACCCAACAGGTGATCATAAAGTATTTTTGAATGGACATATACACATAACTAAGAATTTTAGTTTAAGCATACTATCGGATTACAGTGTTAGAAAACACAGTGATAACTGAATAGAACACTATAATTAAAAGATGGAGGAAAAAATTTCAATTGTCTAATTTTTTACCATTATTACATAGGAGTCAAGAAAATCTGCATCAATTCATAGGCCTGAGACCTACACAAGTTTTATCAACAAAATAAGGAGACTCAGTTGAAGATTCGAAGATAGTTGACCACATGCAGCCAGACGGTATAGCTGCCACTGAGGGACTAAGATGACTGGTGCACTCCTAACAGATCTTCAGAAGGAAGGCACTGAGGTGGATGCAGGGAAGGCACAGAAGATGGGCTGAAGAGAGAGGAAGCTGGGAACCCTGCACGGGGCTACTGTACCCTGGGACTCATTCCTGGTCCCGAATGGCACAAATGAGTGAGTTGAACTGGCAAGGAGCAACCTAGGCCTCTGGAATCCTGGCAGGAGGAAATTGCTAGACCACCATGGACACTTGAGTTGGCAGGGAGAGCTTCTTACAGAAGTGCTAAGATGAGCACACCAGCCTATGCGGAGCCCAGAGGGTTTGGTTTGGGAGTGTCTGTAGTGGAGCACAGCCAGGGATGCCCATCCTTTCAGCCTCGACTTGCTCCCATAGGAGACTTTAGCCTTAGGGGAGCTGTCGGACCTGAACTCTGCAGGGCAATCTTGCCCATCAAATAGGGCTGGTCTGACCTGAGCACTCCTTGGTCTGCTGGCCTCTCTCAGGACCCCATCCTGGTTGTACTTGCTTGCAAGGCAGCGTGGGGTGTCCCAAGGCACCGCGTCATAGCTCCTGCACTAGTGGACTGTGTCTGATGGATGAGAGATTCAGTGGGGCAGCCCCCATGGCCATGCAACATCCTGCCTACTCCCTCCCACCACTGTAGCTTCCCCCAGGCCTATGGCTGCCCTTCACATCTGTCAGCATGTGTGTCCGTGAGTGGATTTTGCCTTACCTGCCCTGCCAGTGAATGTTTGTATGCACACACTGCCCTGCTTCTGTTGCTGGTGGGAGTGTACTCTGCCTCCACTCCCTTGCCTTATCACCATTTCATTCAGAGTTTTGGCAGGCACAGATTCTGCTAGCCCTGCCCCCATCAGCACCCTGCCCCTGTGCCAGCACTGCTGCTGGAGTGAAACAGGGCATGCAGAACAGCAAGCCCTCCACAACCCTGAGCAGTCAGAGGGTGCACACAGACCTGTTCCCAACAATGCTCCGCCCCTGTGCTAACACCACAAGTGTGACAGCATGCACAACCACCAACAGGCCCCCCTCCTACTCCCCCTATATCAGCTGTGCTGCCTCTGCCACTGCTGTGAATGCTCAGAAGAAGACAGGCACCCTGGCACCCACTAACACCCTACTGCAGCCAGCTAGCATGCACCCGTCCACATTGTTGCTTGCGTGCACCCCTTCATACTGTCACTGCCACTGCTGCTGGGATGTGCAAATGAGAAAAGATCCCGCTACCATTGCCCTAAGAAACACTTTGGCTGGCACCAACCATCAGAGTGTAGTGACCACTGGTCCAAAAGCATTTTGGTCCCCTAGTGCAGTGGGTTGATAACCTCAAGGAGCCAGAGAATAACACTGGGGTCTGATACAAGTCCCTCAGAGTTGGAGCACACAGTACAAAAGTTGAGAACTGAGCCTTGGCCCCTAAAATTTTCCAAAAATGAAGATAATTAACTGAACCCACCTGTGATAGTTAAAACTGAGTGTCAACTTGATTGGATTGAAGGATACAAAATATTGATCCTGGGTGTGTCTGTGAGGGTGTTGACAAAGGAGATTAACATTTGAATTAATGGGCTGGGAAAGGTAGATCCACCCTTAATCCGGGAGGGCACAATCTAATCAGCTGTCAGTGTGGCTAGAATATAAGCAGGCAGAAAAATGTGAAAAGAGAGATTGGCTTAGCTTCCCAGCCTACATCTTTCTCTGGTGTGGATGCTTCTTGCCCTCGAACATCAGACTCCAAGTTCTTCAGTTTTGGAACTCAGACTGGCTCTCCTTGCTCCTCAGCCTGCAAATGGCCTATTATGGGACCTTGATTGTGTGAATTAATATTTAATAAACTCCCCTTTATATATATATATATATATATATATATATATATATATATATATATACCATTAGTTCTGTCCCTCTAGAGAACCCTGACTAATAAACCACCTTATACCACCATCAAACCCTCAAGGTCATCAAATAAGATAAAAGAAAAAAAAAAGCCCTCCCAAAGGACAGTAACTTCAAAGACTGAAGGAACACAAGCCCACAAAGATGAGAAACAACCAGTGCCAGACTTCTGACAACTCAAAAACCCAGAGTGCCTTCTTTCCTCCAAACGATTGTGCTACCTTTTCAGCAAGTATTCTGAACTGGACTGAGATGGACAAAGATGGACTGAGATAGACTGAGATGGTTGAAATGACAGAAATAGAATTAAGAATATGGATAGGAACAAAGATCGCTGAGATGCAGGAGTACATTGAAACCAAATCCAAGGATGCCACGAATCACAACAAATGATATAGGAACTGACAGACAAAATAACCAGTATAGAAAAGAATGTAACTGACCTGATAGAGCTGAAAAACAGACTACAAGAATTTTATAATGCAACTGCAAGTATTAATAGCAGAATAGACCAAGTGAAAAAAGAATCCCAGAGCTCAAATACTGGATTTCTGAAAAAAGACTGTGAAAGAAGAATAGGGAAAAAGAATGAGAAGGAAAGAATGAAACCTCTGAGTAATATGGAATTATTTAAAGAGTCAAAATCTATGACTCATTACTGTCCCTGAAAGAGATGGGGAGAATAAAAGCAATTTAGAAAACATATTTTGGGATATCATCCAGGATAATTTTCCCATTCTAGCTAGAGGAGTTAACATTCAAATTTAGGAAATGCAGAGAAGCCCCACAAAAATATTCACAAGAATACTATCCCGAGGCACATAATCATTGTCTATTTTTTCAACAATTACCATAAAGGAGTAAAGAATCTCTTCATTAGTCTATAGGCCTGAGACCTATACAAGTTTTGTCGACAAAATAAGAACACTCAGTTGAGGATTCAAAGGTAGCTGCCTGGACACAGCCAAGTGGTACAGCTGCCACTCAGGGACCAGGAAGACTGTCAAAGTTCTTCCGCAGATTCTCCAAGGTCACAATGAAACAAAACACGTTAAAGGCAGCTAGAGAGAAAGGCTAGGTTACCAGCAAAGGGAACCCATTTACCTAACAGTGGACCTCACAGCAGAAAGCCTACAAATCAGAAAAGGTTGGGGCCAATATTCAACATTCTAAAAGAAAAGAAACTCCAATTCAGAATTTTGTATCTGGCGAAACTAGGCTTCATAAGCAAAGAAGAAATAAGATCTTTTTTGGACCAGCAAATGCTGAGTGAATTTGTTCCCACTAGATCTGTCACTGGAGCTCCTGAAGGGAGCACTAAATATGGAAAGGAAGAACTGTTACCAGCCATTCCAAAAACACACTTAAGTACACAGAGTGACACCGTAAAGCAACCACACAAACAAGTCTGCAAAATAATCAGCTAACATCATGCTGACAGGATCAAATCCACACATATCAATACTAACCTTGAATGTAAACAAGCTAAATGTTCCAAGTAAAAGGCACAGAGTGGCAATATAGGTTAAAAAAAATCAAACAAACAAACAGAAACAAAACAAAACAAAACAAAACAAAAAAAACCCCATTGGTATGCTGTCTTCAAGAGACCCATCTCACATGCAATGACACCCATATGCTCAAAATAAAGGGATGGACAAAAATATGCCAAGCAAATGGAAAAAAAAAAAGCAGAGTTGGAAACCTAATTTCAGACAAAATAGACATTTAACCATCAAAGATCAAAAAAAGAAAAAAAGGCATTACATAATAATAAAGGCTTCAATTCAAGAAGACCTAACTATCCTAAATATATAGGCACCCAAAAGAGGAGCACACAGATTCATAAAACAAGCTCTTAGAGACCTTCAAAGAGACTTAGACTCCCACCCAAAAAAACAGTGGAGACTTAAACACTCTACTGACAATATTAGACACATCATCAAGGCAAAAAATTAACAAAGACATTCAGGACCTGAACTCAACACGGGCTCAAATGGAGTTGACAGACATCTACAGAACTCTCCACCCCAAAAGAACAGAATATACATTCTTCTCATCTGCACAGGGCACATACTCTAAAATTGACCACATATTCAGATATAAAACAGTCCTCAGCAAATGCAAAAGAACTGAAAACATAACAACCACTCTCTCAGACCACACTGCAATCAAATAAGAAATCAATACTAAGAAATTCACTCAAAATTATACAATTCCCTGGAAATTGAATAACCTGCTCCTGAATCACTTCTGGATAAATAATGAAATTAAGGGAGAAATCAAAAAGTTCTTTGAAGCTAAAGAGGACAAAGATACAATATTTCAGGATCCCTAGGACACAGCTAATACAGTGTTGAAGAAAAATTATAGAACTATTTGCCAAAATCAAAAAGTTAAAAATACCTCAAATTAAAAACCTAACATCACAACTAGAGGGAAAAGAGAAGCAATAGAAAACCAATCCCAAACCTAGCAGAAGACAAGAAATAACCAAAATCAGAGCTGAACTGAAGGAGCCTGAGACGTGAAGAAGCATTCAAAAGATCAACAAATTTAGCAGTTGGTTTTCTGAAAAAATTAATAAAATAGACTGCTAGTTAGAATAATAAAGAAGAAAACAGAGAAGATCTGAATAAATAAAATTACAAATAACAAAGGGAATACTAACACTGACCCCATAAAAATACAAATAACCACTATAGAATATTATGAAAACCTCCATGCACAGGAACTAAAAAATCTAAAAGAACTAGATAAATTCCTGGACAAATACACCCTCCAAAGACTGAGCCAGGAAGAAATTGAATCCCTGAACTGACCAAAAACAAGCTTGAAAATTCAGTCAGTAATAAACAGCCTACCAAGTGAAAAACAGCCCAGGACAAGAGATACACAGCCAGATTCTACCAGATATACAAAGAAGACCTGGTGTCATTTCTACTGAAACTATTCCAAAAAAAAAAAAATGGAGGAGAGACTCCTCCCTAACTCATTCTGTGAGGTCAGCATCATTCTGATACGAAAACCTGGCAGAGACACAATAAAAAAAGTAAAATTCAGGCCATATCCTTGATGGATATAAATGCACAAATCCTCAGCAAAATACTGGCAAACCATATCCAGCAGCACATCAAAAAGCTAACCCATCACAATCAAACCAGCTTTATATCTAGGATACAAGGTAAGTTCAACATATGCAAATCAATAGACGTGATTCCTCACATAAACAGAACTAAAAGCAAAAACCAAATAATCATCTCAATAGATGCAGTAAAGGCTTTTAATAAAATTCAACACCCCTTCACGTTAAAAACTCTCAATAAAGGAAATGTTGAAGGAACATACCCAAAAGTAGTAAGAGCCATCTATGGCAAATCCACAGCCAACATCATACTGAATAGCAAAAGCTGGAAGCGTTCCCCTTGAGAACCAGAACAAGACAAACAAGGATGCCCTCTCTTACCACTCCTATTCAATATAATATTGGAAGTCCTTGCCAGAACAATCAGTCAAGAAAAAGAAATAAAGGGCATCCAAACAGGAAGAGAGAAAGTCAAACTATCTGTTTGCAGACGACATGATTCTGTGTCTAGTAAACCCCATGGTCTTGGTCCAAAAGCTCCTTGATCTAATAAACAACCTCAGTGATGACTTAGAATATAAAATCAATGTACAAAAGTCACTACCATTCCTATAGACAAACAACCGTTAAGCTGAGAGCTTAAACTTTCTATATAAAACTAAATCTCCTTGGATGCATATAATGACTTAGCATCTATTCTAGACTATCATGGGAATTAAAAACAAAAGCCAGAGTTGATTCCAGACTCTGGAATCCTATGTGATTAGCATTGGTCAAACAGTTCCACATAGAACCACATCTCAAAGGAACTATATTATTTCTTCCAACGATGATCATAGAATAATATTTCAGTTCAAATTTAGAATGGACCAAGAACTCACAGCTCTCAGTCTTAAAGCATCTTTACAGTTTTATTTATATTACTGGTATCTATAGTTGATGTAACCTGAATCAAATCCAGGACATTTTGCCTCCAGTCCATGCTGTTGATTACAGTAATATATTTCCTGTTCTGTGTCATTCAAAAGTGTAAATTTTGTCTATAGAATTTATGAAAATAAATATAATCAGGATAGACAGGGTTAGACTATTATTTTGATTAAGCCCTATAAACCAGCTGTAGCTGTCATTACTTAATACTCTCAAATAGGACTTCTACAATGTTTTAAAAATTCAAATTTATCACTGAAAATGTGCCATTTTGAACAACAGTTTTTATGAAATAGTTCATATATGCACAAAAGTATATGTAACATATAAAGAATAAAAGGTAGTAAATCCCTAGGTACTCACTATCCATCTTAAACGGAGCCGTTATCCTAAATTATATGTTCAAACATTTTACCCTATGTATATGACTTGTGCAATATTACACCATCAAATTTTGCATTATCTTGAAATCTGGTATATGCTTGCTTACCTTTTTTTTCAATATCATATTTAGCAGCAGACATTCCATGAATGAGATATGAACTTTTGCTTTATTAAGCCACTGAGATTTTAAGATTGTCTATTCCTACAGCATAACCTAGCATATCCTGAGTGATAAATATAGCCACTTTCCTTTTCTTAAAAGATGATGTTAAGAGCATATAAGAAAAAGAGCATAGGTAATAGGCCAAGGTAAATGAATTTAAGGCTGCAATTGCCTGAATCTTTATACTTGATAATTATAGTGATGTAATTCAACCAAGTTTAGCATTCAGTCTCATATAAATACATGGTGTCAGATTTACAAATGAAACTTCTTTGACTAATGGAAGGGTATACCTGTAGCAACTCATGAAAAAGAGATTCTAAAATTGAACTCAGACTGAATCAAACCACTGAAGAAAAATAGCTTTTAACACCATCAGCTTGCATCCCTTTGAGGCATTTGGGTGGGATGGCTACCTTGTTGTGCAGGCACCATCTGATGTTCTTTTTTGTTTTTGCTGGGTATGCTCAATTTCAGATCTAAACCATTTTGGACGGCTTATCATAATACTGAGTCTCCTGGCTTCACAAGTCATTTCCTTTATAATATGAGGACTCTAGGGAAATCGGGCAGCCATTTCACTTTGTCTCTAATACTGACGTAGAACACATTGAAGCCATATGGTGGCATCTGGTTTGTGAAAAACAACAAAAAATCAAAACAAAAAAACCCTAAGTTCATAAACATATTTTAAAATAAATTTGGATGGGGGTTTCAGAAACTTTTGCCACAATCGTAATATTGAAAGGGGAACTCTCTTGCTCCAGATTTCTTGGAAATAATTTTAATTCAAAAATTTTTTTGTTTGCTTTTTGTTTTTAATACTAGGACGTGTCACTAGAGAAAGAAAATATGGAATATTCAACAGCTTAACAAGTTACTGTTTGCCAAGGCTTAAGGAGGGATGGGGCAGGACAAAAATGGGTGTGGCTATAAAAGGACTATATGAAGGATTTTTGTGGGGATGAAAGTGTTTTCTTCTATGACTATATAAATGTCAATATCCAGGTTGTGATATTGTATTACGATTCTGCAAGATATTACCATTTTGAAAACTGGAGTATATGGGACCTCTCTGCATTATTTCTTACAATTGCATGTAAATCCACAATTATCACAAAATAAAAAATTTCATTAAAAAAGACAAGAAACAGAAAGAAAGGAAAATATGTATAAACATGTATCTGATAAGGTATTTGTATCTAGAATGTACAAAAACCTCTTACACCTCAAATGCAAATAAACAATCCAATCAAAACATAGGCAAAAGAGGTTTTAAAATGCTTCACCACCTTATGCCACCCTCTACCTCTCCCCAACTATCTCCACCACACTATCAATCTCACTCTCTCCTAGCCGTTTCTAATCCTTCTTTAACAAGCAGTTGCTGGCTTTGCATTTCTCCTTCCTCCAAAATCGCAGAGGCCCTGACTTACTCACTGCTAAAAAAAAAAGGGAGGGGGGGGACTCTGTATATTTTTAAATGAAGAGTGCTGTTTTTACTTAAATCAATCTGGCCTGGTATATGACAACATAAAAAAACTCAAGGATACAGCCCCAAAACTCGCCAACCAAGCAAATAATTATGCTGAACCCCCTTGGACACTCTGTAATTGGATGTCCCGGGTACTCCCAATTCTTAGTCCTTTAATACCTATTTTTCTCCTTTTTTTATTCAGACCTTGTGTCTTTTGTTTAGTTTCTCAATTCACACAAAACCACATCCAGGCCATCACCAATAATTCTATATGACAAATGCTTCTTCTAACAACCCCGCAATATCACCCCTTACCCCAAAATCTTTCTTCAGTTGAATTTCTTCCACTGTAGGTTCCCACGCTGCCCCTAATCCCACTCAAAGCAGCCCTAAGAAACATCGCCCATTATCTCTCCATACCACCCCCCAAAATTTTCACCACCCCAACACTTCACCACTATTTTGTTTTATTTTTCTTATTAGTGTAAGAAGACAGGTATGTCATGCCTCTGAGCCCAAGCTAAGCCATCATATCCCCCGTGATCTGCACATATACATCCAGATGGCCTGCAGAAACTGAAGATCCACAGAAGTGAAAATAGCCTTAACTGATGACATTCCACCATTCTGATTTGTTTCTGCCCCACCCTAACCGATCGACGTACTTTATAATCTCCCCCACCCTTAAGAAGGTTCTTTATAATCTCCCCCACCCTTAAGAAGTTTCTTTGTACTTCTCCCCACCCTTGAGAATGTACTTTGTGAGATCCACCCCCTGCCCCCAAAACATTGCTCTTAACTCCACTGCCTATCCTAAAACCTATAAGAACCAATGATAATCCCACCACCCTTTGCTGACTCCTTTTTCGGACTCAACCCGCCTGCACCCAGGTGAAATAAACAGCCATGTTGCTCACAAAAAAAAAAAAAAAAAAAAAAGCTTCACCGAAGAAAATATTCAAATAACTACTAAGCACACAAAAGGATCCTCAACATCACTAGTCATTAGCAGAATGCAAAAATAAACCACAATAAGATACTCCTTCACATCCATTACAATGCTTTAATCAAATGACAGACAATAATGTGTGTTGAGAAATTGGAACCTAAATATAATCCTGGTTGAAATGTAAAATGGTACAGTTGCTTTGGAATACAGATTGTTAGTTTCTCAAAAGTTAAACACAGAATTGCCATATGATCCAGCAATTTCACTCCTAAGTATATACCCAAGAAAATTGAAAATATATGTCCACAGAAAAACTTATACATAAATGTTCAAAGTAGCATTACTCATAATAACCAAAAGATGGAAACCATCCAAAAGCCCATCAATTTGTGAATGAATAAACAAAATATGGTTCATATTTACGATGGAATGTTCACCCATAAAAAGAAAGACATGCTATCACATCTCAAAAACATTATGGTGGTGGGGTACAGTGGCTCACATATATAATCCCAGCACTTTAAGAAGCTAAGGCATAAGGATCCCTTGAGTTCACGAGTTTTAGACCAGCCTGAACAAAATGGCAAAACCCCATCTCTACCAAAACACCAAAAAAATTAGCTGGGTATCATGGACCATGTCTGTAGTCACAGATACTTGGGAGGCTGAGGCAGGAGGATTGCTTGATCCTGGGAAGTGGAGGTTACAGTGAGCCAAGATCTCGTCAATGCACTCAAGCCTAGGTGGCAGAACAAGATTCTTTGTCAAAAATAAATAAATAAAATACAAACATTATGCTTAGTGAAAGAAGCCAAACTGGAGACCACATGTTTTATTATTCCATTTATATAAAATATCCAACAAACTAAAACTTTAAAGATAGAAAGTAGGTAAAGGGTTGCCTGGTGATATGGTTTGGCTGTGTCCCCACCCAAGTTTCATCTCATAACTCCCATAATTCCAATGTGTTATGGGAAGGACCCCATCAGAGATAACTGAATCATGGGGTTGGGTCTTTTCTGTGTGGTTCTTGTGACAGGGAATAAGTCTCATGAGATCTGATGGTTTTTAAAATGGGAGTTTCCTTGCACAAGCTCTCTTTGCCTGCTGCCCTCCATATAAGATGTGACTTGCTCCTCCTTGTCTTCTGCCATGATTGTGAGACTTCTCCAGCCACTTGGAACTGTAAATCCATTAAACCTCTTTCTTTTGGAAATTGCCCAGTCTCCAGTATGTCTTTATTGGCAGCATGAAAATGGACTAATACATCTGCTGTGATGGTGGTGGGTAATAGGGATTAGTAGTAAATGTGCATGAGGGTTTACATTGAATGATTAAAATGTTCTAATACTGATTCATGGAGATGGCTTTGATAATTTTACCAAACTTGGTAAATTTACCAAAAAAAAAAAATATTGTAAACTTGAAAAAAGAGAAATATATAATATGCTAATATACCTCCATAAAATTATTTCAAAACAATGATAAAATTTTACATATTGACAACTGTATTAGTCTGTTCTCATGTTGGTAATAAAGACATACTCAAGACTGGGTAATTTATGAAAAAAAAAAGGTTTAATGGACTCACAGTTCCACATGGCTGTAGAGGCCTCACAATCATGGCAGAAAGCAAGGAGGAGCAAGCACACGTCTTACATGGTAGCAGGCAAGCGAGCAGGGGAACTGCCCTTTATAAAATCATCACATCTCATGAGGCTTATTCACTACCACAAGAACAGCATGGGAAAACTTGCTCCCATGATTAAATTATCTCCCACAAGGTCCCTCCCATAACACGTGGGGATTATGGGAGCTACAATTCAAGGTGAGATTTGGGTGGGAACACAACCAAACCATATCATTCCAGCCGTGGCCCCTCCCAAATATCATATCCTCACATTTCAAACACAATCATATCTTCCCAACAGTCCCCCAAAGTCTTAATTCATTCCAGCATTAACCCAGAAGTCCAAGTCCAAAGTGACATCTGAGACAAGGCAAGTCTCTTCCACCTATGAACCTGTAAAATCAAAAGCAAGTGAGTTACTTTCTAGATACAATGGGGGTATAGGCATTGGATAAATGCTCCCATTCCAAATGGGAGAAATTACAGGCCCTATGGAAGTCTGAAGTCCAATACAGCAGTCATTGAACCTTAAAGTTCCAAAATGATATCCATTGACTCCATGTCTCACATCCAGGTCACATTGATACAAGAAGTGAGCTCACACAGCCTTGGGTAACTCTGCCCCTGTGGTTTTGCAGGGTACAGTCCCCCTCCCAGTGGCTTTCATGGCTGACGTTGAGTGTCTGTGGCTTTTCCAGGCACGCAGTGCAAGCTGTCAGTGGATCTACCATTCTGGAGTCTGGAGGATGGTGTTCCTCTTCTCACAGGTTCACTAGGCAGTGCCCCAGTGGGGACTCTGTGTGGGGGGCTTTAATCCCACATTTCCCTTCTGCACTGCCCTAGCAGAGGTTGTCCATGAGGGCTCCACTCCTGCAGTAAACTTCTGCCTGAACATCCAGGCATTTCCATTCATCCTCTGAAATCTAGGTGGAGGTCCCCAAACCTCAATTCTTGACTTATTTGCACCCACAGACCCAACACCATGTGTAAGCTGCCAAGGCTTGGGTCTTGCACCCTCTGAAGCAACAGCTTGAGCTGTACCTTGGCCCCTTTTAGCCACTGCAGGAGCTGAAGCAGCTGGGATGCAGGGCACCATATCCTGAGGCTGCATGGAGCAGGAGGGCCCTATGCCCAGCATACAAAACCATTTTTCCCTCCTAGGCCCCCAGGCCAATGATGGGAGGGGCTGACATGAAGGTCTCTGATATGCCCTGGAGATATTTTCCCCATTGTCTTGGGGATTAACATTTGGCTCCTTGTTACTTATGCAAATTTCTACAGCAGACTTGAATTTCTGCCCAGAAAATAGGTTTTTCTTTTCTATTGCATCATTAGGCTGCAAATTTTCCAAACTTTTATGCTCTGCTTCCTCTTGAAAGCTTTGCTGCTTAGAAATTTCTTCTACCAGATACCTTAAATAATCTCTCTCAAGTTCAAAGTTCCACAGATCTCTAGGGGAGGGGCAAAATGCTGCCAGTTTCTTTGCTAAAGCATAACAAGAGTCACCTTTGGTCCAGTTCCCAACAAGTTCCTCACCTCCATCTGAGACCACCTCAGCCTGGACTTTATTATCTATATCACTATCAGCATTTTGGTCAAAGCAATTTGACAAGTCTTTAGGAAGTTTCAAACTTTCCCACATTTTCATATCTTCTTCTGAGCACACCAGCCTGTTCCAACCTCTGCCTGTTGGCCAGTTCCAAAGTCGCTTCCACATTTTCCGATACTCTTTTAGCAGCACCCCACTCTTGGTACCAATTTACTATATTACTCCATTCTCACACTGCTAATAAAGACATACCTGAGACTGGGTAATTTGTAAAGAAGAAGAGGTTTAGTAGACTCACAGTTCCACATGGCTGGGAGGCCTGACAATCATGGCAGAAGGCAAAGGAAGAGCAAAGGCATGTCTTACATGGTGGCAAGCAAGAGTGTATATGCGGAGAACTGACTTTCATAAAACCATCAACTCTCATGAGGCTTATTCACTATCACAAAAACAGCATGGAACAACTGCCCCATGATTCAATTACCTCCCACCAGGTCCCTCCCATGACATATGGGGATTATGGGAGCTACAATTCAAGATGATATTTGGGTGGGAACACAGCCAAACCGTATCAATGATCTATCAGAGCTTACTGGGTAGTGTAGGTTTACTCATAAAAATACTGATTATTTGGTTCTTTTTCCTCATGATCGTTCTCTCAGATGAAGTCTATCAGGAACTCTAATCAGATGCAGAATTTGTAGTGCAGTTAGTATCTTGAGAATTGTTAGGTGATGAGTTATTGAATCTTCCCATGGTGTAAATGATGGAAACAGGTACGAATAAGATTTTTAACAAATAAATCAGCTACATATGCTAAACAGATTGATTTTGCCATTCCACAATGTATACATACATCAAAAGCATCATGGCTAACATACACTTATTTAACTTTTACTTGTCAATTAAAAGAAAAAAATCTCAATTATGATGTTTTAATTGCATTTCAAAATTATTGAGTAAAATTCTTCCTCAGATGCATTAACCAAGTGCTATGCTTTCATTGTTTCGATAGTCTCTACTGAAAATCTACAGAATATGTGAAAAAGTAATTATTTTTATCTTATAGTTCCAAAGTGCTTTTATGGATGTGTTTTAAGTATTTGGTTTATTGCAGGCATACACCAAAGATTACTTTGTTTTCTACATGTAGCCAATAATTGTCATTTAAAATATACTCTATGAAAGGAATTCACAGTAACAAAAATTCATTATGCAGATAACTTTCAAACATTCTCATCTTTGTTACCTAATGAAACAGAAACATTCCTTCAAGGTCTGCTGGAACTGATTGTGTATGTGCATGTGAGAGTGTATCTGTGTGCATGTGCACATGGATTGGAAAGGAACAAACAAATGTCTCTACTCACAAACTGTCTATATAGAAAAATCCCAAGAAATATGTATATATAAAACCTTGCAGGGAAAGTAAATGAATTAAGGTTTTGCAGTATAAGATCAACACGCAAAGTCAATCATAATTCTATATACTGGTAATAAATAATTGGAAACTGAAATTTAAAACAAAATTCAACTTATAATCACTCAGCCACAACATTACATATTTATTGATAAATCTAATAATATATAAATAAGATATTTTAAAAATGTTATTGACATTTTTAGTGAAGTTTTAGGTTTACAGAAAAATGAGTAAGCAAAATGTATAGCAATTGACACATTTCCCCCTTATGCCCCCATTTTCCTCTTTCATTACCATTGTACATTTGTTTCAATTGATGAAAGAATACAAAAAGATTATTAATTAACATTCACAGTTAACATTACAGTTCATTCTTGGTGTTGCCCATTCTATGGGGTTTGACAAATACATAATATTACATATCCACCATTATAGCATCATGCCAAATAATTTTCCTGTCCTAAAAATCCCCTGTGCCCCATATATTCATTCTTTCCTCCCTCAAGTATAAACCTCTGGAAACTACTAATGTTATAGTTCTATAAGAATTATAGTTCTTATTTGTAGTTCTATAGAACAAAATCTCTATAGTTATACATTTTTTCCAGAATGTCATAGAGTTGGAATTACATAATATGTACGCTTAACGGATTGGCTTCTTTCATTTAGTATTATGAATGTAAGATTCTTACATTTTTTTTGTAGCTACATAGCTAATTTCTTTTTTATAACTTTTTTTGCTTTTAACTGACACATAATATTTGCACATATTAATGGTAAAGTGTGATGTTTTGATACATGCATATTTATTTTTTACTTTGCCCTAAATTTATCTTTATTTTTTATATTTAATTTTTATGAGTACACAGTAGGTTTATATATTTATGGGGTACATGAAATTTTTTATTGCTGAATAATTTTTCATTGTGTACATGTACCACAGTTTATCTATATAATATTTATCATATACAGATAAATATATGTATACTTGGCTGCTTCCATGTTTGGCAATATGAATAAAGCTGTTAAAAACCTCTGTGTGCAAGGGTTTGTGTGAACATAATTTGTTTTCAACTAATTTAGGTAAAAACCTAGAAGAAAAATTGCTGGAATATATGGTAAGACTATATTTAGCTCTGTAAGAAATTGCCAGATTGCCTTTCAAATTGGCTGTACCATTTTGCCTTCCTACCAGAAAAGAATGAAAATTCACATTGCCGTGCACCTTCAGCAGAATTTGGTGCTACCCATGTTTTGGATTTTGGCCATTCTATTAGGTATACTGTAATATGCACTGCTGTTTTAATTTTTAATTCCTTAATAATATATGATGTGGAACGTCTTTCCATGTGCTTATTTTCTATTTATATATCTTCTTTGGTAAGGTTTCTGTTCAGGTCTTTTGCCAATTTCTTAAGGAGGTTGGTTTGTTTTCTTACTGTTGAACTTTAAGAGTTTTTTGTGTGTTTTGAATACCAGTTCTTTATCAGCTATGTGCTTTTGCAAAGATTTTCTTCCAGTGTTTGGTTTGTATTTTCCTTCTTTTTTTTTTTTTTTTTTTTTTTTTTTTTTTTTTTTTGAGATGGAGTCTCACTCTGTCGCCCAGGCTGGAGTGCAGTGGCGCAATCTCGGCTCACTGCAAGCTCCGCCTCCCAGGTTCACGCCATTCTCCTGCCTCAGCCTCTGCGAGTAGCTGGGACTACAGGCGCCCGCCACCATGCCTGGCTAATTTTTTATATTTTTAGTAGAGACGGGGTTTCACCATGGTCTCGATCTCCTGACCTCGTGATCCACCCGCCTCGGCCTCCCAAAGTGCTGGGATTAAGCATAAGCCACCGCACCCACCCTTTCCTTCTTTTTAAATGTCTTGCAGAACAGCAATTTTTTTATTTTCATAAAGTTAGTTTATCAATTTTTTCTGCGCTTTTGGAGTTGTATCTAAAAAGTCATATCTGAACCCAAAGTCATCTAGACTTCCTCCTATGTAATTTTCCAGCAGTTTTATATTTTGCGTTCTACATTTGGGTGTGATTTATTTTGAGTTAATTTTTGTGAGAGGTATGATGTCTATGTCAACATTCATTTTCCTTTTGAATGTGAATTTCTACTGCTTCCTGTACCATTTCTTGAAAATACTATCCTTTTTCCATTGAATCATGTTTGCTTTTTTGTCAAAGATCAGTTGATTATTTATGTGAGGGTTCATTTCTTGACTCTCTGTTCCATTGATTTGTCTATTTGTTTGCCAGTACCACAGTGTCATAATTTCTGTAGCTTCATAATGTATTAGAGTCTGGTAATTCAGTTCTCCCAGTTTGTTATTCTCTTTTAATATCTTGTTGGCTATTCTAGGTCTTTTGAATTCTACATAAACTTTAAAATTTGTATGTTGACATACAAAATAACTTGCTGGGATTTTGACTAGGATTGCATTGAATCTGTACATCATGTTTGGTATATCTGACGTCTTAATGATATTGAGTCTTTTTATCTGCCAACGTGGACTATTTTTCCATTTATTTAGAACTTCTTTGATGTTTTTCTTCAACAGTTGGAAGAACTTTTGTTTTTCTTATGTATAGATCTTACACATATTTTGTTAGATTTATATATTTGTTAGAATTTTGTACATATATTTGTTAAAATTTTTTTTGTGCTAATGTAAAGACCATCATGATTTAATTTCAAATTCCCAATGTTCATTGATAGTATTAAGATAGTAATTGACTTTTGAATAGTAACTTTGTATTCTGCAACCTTCTCATAGCCAGTTATTAGTTCCAGGAGTTTTTGTTGTTGTTGTTGTTGTTGTTATTGATTCTTTTGGATTTTATTCTTAAACACTCATGTCATCTGAGAATAAAAGCAGCTTTATTTTTTTCTTCCCAAACTGTACATCTTTTATTTCTTTCTATTGTCTTTTTGCATTAGCTAGGGCTTCCAGTATGATGTTGAATAGAAGGCATGAGATGAAACATCCATGTTAGTGATCTTGCCTTGACCCTGGTTATATGAGGAAAACATCCAGTTTCTCACTATGAAGTAAGGTGTTAGTTCTAGGTTGTTTATAAATATTGTTTATCAAGTTTGAGGAAGATTCCCTCTATTCCTAGTTTGCTGGGAGATTTTTTTTATCATGGATATTTTTTGGATTTTGGCAAGTACATTTTCTGCATTTGTATGATCATATGATATTCTTGTTCAGCCTGTTGATGTGATAGATTGCATTAATTGACTTTTGAGTCTTAAACCAGCCTTGCATAGCTGAAATAAATCTCAGTTGTAATATAATTGTTTTTATACATTGTTGAGTTTTATTTGGTAGTATTTTGTTGAAGATTTCTGCAACTATGTTTATGGGAGATGTTGTAGTTGACCTTTCTTGTAATATCTTTGTCTGGTTTTGTTACTAAGGCATAAACAGGATCTTTATGCTGAAAACCACCAAATGCGGCTGGGACATATGGAGGAAAATTTAAATAAATCATGTGGCTTTGGATTGGAAGATTCAACATAATAAAAACAGTCAATCTTTTTCAAACTTTATCTGTATGATTAATGCAAATTCTACAAAAACACAACAGGATTGTTTATATATATATATAATACAAGCATATTTTAAAATGTATAAGAAAAGGCAGATAAACTAGCTTAACTAAAACAATTTCAAATATGGAAAATAATGTTGGAGGAACCACACTACCTAATTTTAAAACTTTCTATATAGCTACAGTTATCAGTATTAAGACTGAGGAACTGGTGGAGGGATAGGCATGTAGGTCAATGGAATACAAGACAGAGTTCATCAAAACACCTACAAAGTACTACTGACTGAGAGCTGACAAACTTGCAAAGGCAATTTGAAGGAGGTAGGATACTCTTTTCAACAAATATATTGCAACAATTGGACAATCATAGACATACAATGAATGTTGACTTAAATCTCACATCTTACTCAAAAATGAACCTAAAATAGATGAATCATGGCTCTAAATGTAAATGACAAATGATAAAATCTTTAAAAGAAAAATGTAAGATTTTTGTTAGTTTCTGAGGGTTTTATGAAAAGTTTAGAAATGACATTGAAAACAAGACCCATAAAAGAAAAGTGCTAATATGTCCCTCATCAAAATTAAAAAAGCTTAAATCTATGAAAAAGCCTGTTAAGAGAATGTAAAGACAGCATACCGTATACCCAAAAAAGCACTGGTATCTAGAGTACATAAAGAACTCTCAAAACTCAGTGGTTAAAAAATAGGCAATCTAATTAGAAAATGGGCAAAAGAGTAGAATTTATACTTCACCAAAGAGGATATGTGAATGGCAAATAGACACATGAAAAAACGTTTAAAATTGTTTGCCATTAGTGAAATGCAAATTAAAGCCACAATTAAATAGCATTACATGCTAATTAAAATGGATAAAATAAAAAAATACCTATAACATCAAGTGCTTAAAAGTAAGCTGAGGAACTTCATCTCTCATACATTGTTGATGGAAATGCAAAATTTTACAGTTATTTGGAAGAGTTTTGCAGTTTCAGGTTGAACACTACTTACTGTACATCCTGGCAATTGTACTCCCAGGAGTGCAATTTAACCTGAAATAATGAAGTCCTATTAAATTAGTTTCTTTTGGCTGCTATAACAAATTATCACAAACTCAGTGGCTTAAAACAACAGAAATATATTCTCTCAGTTCTGCAGAGGATAATAGGAATATAAAATCAATTTCACTGGGTGGAAATCAAAGTGTTGGTAGAGCTTTACTTTCAGCAGAAGCTCCACTGGAAATCTGTTCTTCGATTCTTCCAGCTTTTGGTGGTTACTGGCATTACTTGGTTTTTAGCAACATCACTCCACTATCCGCCTCCATGGTCATACTACCTACTCCTCTTCTTTCTGGGGCAATTTTTACTCTGCTTTCCTCTTATAAGGATGCTTGTGATTAGACTTAGGGCCTACCAGGATAATTCAGGATAATCTTCCCGTCTCGAGGTCTTGAACTTAATCACATCTGCAAAGTATGTTTTGCCATATAAGGTAACATATTTAGTGGTTCTGGGGATTAAAACATAGATACCTTTGGGGACTGTTATCCAGCCTGCCACATTTATATTCACACAAACTCTTGAATATGAAAGTTCATAGCAGTTTTATTCACAATATACCAAAGTGGAAACAATCCAAATGCCCTTCAATGGATAACAATAAATAAACTGTGGTATATTCATACAATTAAATACTACTCAGTAATAAAAGAAATTAAACTACCGATTCCACAATAGTTGGCTCGTTGGCATTAATATCAAACCATTATGCCAAGTGGAAGAAGCCAGTCTCAAAATATACGATATTGTCTGATTCCATTTCTGTAACGTTCTTGGAAAGGCAAGACTACGTGACAGAGACTACATCAGTGGTTTTTCTAGGTGTTAGAGGGGTGGGGAAGGTGTGACTCTAAAGTGATGGTGCTAAGAAGCACTGGGAGTGATGGAACTGTTTTCTATCCTGATTGTGGTCATCTTTACATGTATCTATACATGTGTTAAAATTCATAGAACTAAGTATCAAAAATAAGTCAATTTGTTGATTTGAACAAATTTGGGCAGAAAGAATTTCTTCACAGAAACAGTGTGTACAAAGAACTAGAAGTTAAAGGGACTGTCACATTTATGTGACTTAGTAATGCTTAATTTTGACTGACAGAGGCATAGAGCACAGGGATGTGGATGCAAAGAGAGGGAAAATGCTGGGATTTCAGTGGCTTTTTAATAATCATGGGATCAAGAGTGCAGAAAATTGATACTAAAATTGTGTCTGACAAATCTAATGACTGACAATAATAAATTAATATTCTCATCTCCCATGCTGATTTCCTTCAATAACTGAAAGCTGGTGTCTGTAATAGGACAACCTGTACTACGCCGCCACCACCACTACCACTGCAAACATCTACAAAGAGACTGGTACCCCTGCGCCCACCAGCATCCCAACTGATTCAATAAATGTGCACCTCACTGTGCTGCCACTGCTGCTGGCACATGTGAATGAGCATGGATACCACCACCACAGCCTGAAAAAGTGCTTTAGCAGGTGCCACCCATCAGAGTGTTGTGACCAGTAGTCCGAAAACACTTTGGTCCCTTTGATGCAGAAGGTTCATAACCTTGAGAGGTCAAATAACAAAGCCAGGTGCTCAAGAATAGAGAATAGAGAACCCAGAAATAATTCTGCACACCTAACCTAGACACAGCTAATCTTCCATAAAGTCACCCAAAACAAGCAGTGTGGAAAGGACACCCCATTCAATAAATGATGCGGGGATAACTGGCTAGCCATATGCAGAAGATTGAAACTAAACCTATTCCTTACGCTATATATAAAAATCAACTCAAGATGGATTAAAGCCTTATATGCAAAACCTAAAACTAAAATACCCTGGAAATAACATTCTGGACATGGCAAATATTTCACAATGAAGATGCCAAAGACAATTGAAACAAAAACAAAAATTGACAACTGGAACCTAATTAAACTAAAGACCTTCTGCACAGAATAAAAACCTATCAGCAGAGTAAACAGACAACTACAGTATGAGAAAAACATTTGCAAACTATGTCTCTGACAAAAGTCTAATATCCAGAATGTTAAGTCAATTTACAAGCAAAAAACAAGCAACCCCATTAAAAAGTGGGCAAAGGACATGAACAGATACTTTCCAAAAGAAGACAGTCATGCATCCAACAAGCATATAAAATAAAGCTCAACATCAGTGATCATTACAGAAATACAAATCAAAACGACAATGAGATATCATCTCACGCCAGCCATAATGGGTATTATTAAAAAGCCAATAAATAACAGGTGCTGGTGAGGTTCAGGAGAAAAGGTAACACTTATACACCGTTAGTGGAAATGTAAATTAGTCCACCCATTGTGGAAAGCAGTGTGGTTATTCCTCAAAGACCTCAAGACAGAAATACCATTCGACCCAGCAATCTCATTACTGAGTATATACCCAAAGGAATATAAATCATTTTATTATAAAGGCACATGCATATAAATGTTCTTTGCAGCACAATTCACAACAGCAAGCACATGGAATCAACCTAGGTGCCCATCAACAGTGGATTGCATAAAAAAAAATGTGGTACATATACACTATGGAATACTATGTAGCAAAAGAAAATAATGAGATTATGTCCTTTGCAGCAACGTGGATGGAGCTGGAGGCCTTATCTTAAGCAAATAAACACAGGAGAAGAAGACCAAATACTGCATGTTTTCACTAAAAAGTGGGAGCTAAACATTGAGTACATATGGACACAAAGAAGGCAACAACAGATACTGAGACCTAATTTAGAGTGGAAGGTGGGAAGAGGGTAAGGTAGAAAACTACCTATGGGGTACTATGCTGATTACCTGGATGATGAAATAATCTACACACCAAACCCCTGAAACATGCCATTTACCTGTATAACACCCCTGCACATATATCCCTGAACCTAAAGTGAAAGTGAAAATTAACATATGATGGCAGCTGTCATAGGAATTGCAATTGGTATTGTGCTCCCTACTCAATGAAAGTTGGGTTTATATTTTAGTTAGGATTAAGAAAAAAATGGTAATGTTGAGCCTGCCTAAAGAGCAAAAATTTTCTGATAGAATTAAATTACTAGTATTTTATTTCATTCTGTTCATTGATGAATGATTTACCTAAGGAAATGTGTTTTCTGCCTCTATCATCACAGAATATAGAGAATCACTCAATGTGTCCTCTTCATGGACTTATATTATCTCAATATTTTCTCATTCAGCCTGCCTCCCCAGGCATCTACTTAAACAATTTCCTTATTTCCTACTTAGGATTAATTTTATGGTATTACACATAGATTTGCATAAAATTTCAAAAAATAAATGATGATATAAATGTATTAGAATGAATTATTGTTAGATCATGAAAACTTCTTCTGCCTTGTAGTAATAAGGAACAATTGCATAGGATAGAAAAATAAAATAGGTCATTTTGCACATATTCTTTTGATATTTTAGGTAGGTATTGCACAAACCAAGGCCTTACCATCAGTTTATTTGGCTACATACTTCTTTCACATATAACATGCTTTAGTTATATTGAGCTATAGCTTAAGATTAAATGGTTAGAGTTCTATATAAGTTTATTTTTGATGTTATCATACCAATTTCTCAAAAATAAATATTTTTGGTGGTGTTTTGTATTGATTTCTATGTTAAATACCAGAGTATGTTGAAAATATTTGTATTATTTGGAGTACCTTCTGTCATTTTTCCATATATTAATAGAAATCAGTTTTTATTTGACATTTCTATTAAATCATTTCTGTACTACCAGTAAATACATATTCCCATTTCTTGATTATCGTGTATAACGTACAATTTAACAAGGTATAATATGACATATAAATAAATACAAAAAACAATCCCTACATTTTAATAGCTTACAGTCTAATTAAGGAGACAAGGCAGGCATGTCTGTGTGCACATGTATAAACCTACATGAAGATCAATAGCAAAACAAAGATATATCGTGGCAAAGCACAGATCTCACAGTTCGAAGACTAAAATTTAATATTTGGCTCTGCCTCTTGTGTAACTATGAATAAGTTACTTAACTCTATCAAGTGTCTGGTTGTTTTATCCTTAATATAGCAGTAATAATGCACAGTGATATTGTTATTATTGATATTTAGTGAATTGTTCAAAGAATAGGCAACAGATGTTTGGGGAAGCTGGCTGAGTGGGAAAATATTGAGGAAATATAGGTCCATGAACAGGACTTTCCACTCCATTCTCATAAAGTGATTCTCTTGATTCTGAGATGATAGTGGCAGTAAACACATTTATTTGCTTAGGCCCATCATTTGTGACAAAGCAGACAGAGAAATTATATGGAATAATGTGTATGAAAACATAAAGGGTCTCATACCCAAACAGATGTAGTCCTTTTATTCTATTCAAATAGAACATCAGGACAATGACTGCAACCATTTAATGGACCTTCAGTTCAGATATTGTTTTATAGTACTTGAAGTTACCATGCTATTCTGGAAAGATTATAGGTGTTGATGTCAGATCTATTGGATTTTGAATCATTACTTGAATAATGGATGATTGTATAACACAGTGTACGTGACAATCTGATTCTTAATTTTATCATTTTCAATGAGGATATCATTATACATTTACCTCAGAGAGGCATTGTGAGGATTAAAATATTATTTAAAACATGTGATGTGGAACATATTTTTATTAAAGTGCACTCTCTTCTCAGGACTTCACAAGGACCACAGAAGTCTCAGTTGAGAAGTGTGAAATCCAACCTTTGAAATAGATTACGAAACATTAATAAGTTTATCTGTGTATGTTAGAGTGTGTGTGCAATTATAAATTGTTTTATAGCAAACCACAAGAACACAAAGGCATAACTAAGATGCCCTTTTGTTGTCAGCCAACAATACCTACTCATTAGCAAAGAGAGGGTATGGGTAGAGTGGTGCTTGTCCTTATCCAAATCTTATTGTTCCATTATACTGGCAGCTACTGTGGCAGACAGGCCGATGAGGAAAGAGAAAGTCACCAGTGAAAAGGAGCCATTTGATGGTCCTTCTTGTCCTCTCCTAAGTCAGGGTGTTTCCTGCAATCTGTTTTCGAGAATATTTGAAGGTCAGTGGCCTGTTGTAATTCTGATTTATTATTTTGTCATTTTGAGCAAAACTCCAATAATTTTGTCATTGTTTTTCTGTGTATCCTTCCTTCCACTATTTGGAGATTATAAATGTTTTTCTTGTAAGAAAACGGACCAAATACCAATGACTCGGGTTATACTGCATTTGTTATGCAAGCTTTTTGGCAGGCACCTGCCTGTGAAAGAGAAAGAGCCAAGCACCACTTTATTGGACTTACTAATTTTAGGGTTGCCATGGCTTTAATTTGATTGTTATCTATTGAGCATTCAAACTGTGTTAGGCAGCATAAAGAACACATAGAAAGCATTATGTGGATATTAAGGATGTTATGCCCTAAAAAAGGAAGTCTATTAACTCACAGAATGTATCCAATTCTGTAATTACTTGCAAAATCTTGATTGGGGAATTCATTTAGCTAGCTTTATATTTAGAAGGTATTTTTTATGTCTTTCTAGCTTAAAATTGTATTGCTCCAAATAGCATTTCAAAACACTGTAGTGTGCTGATGTTCACATATATGAAGTTATTGCTCCTCTCTTATAACTTAATCAACAAATATCTCATGAAGTGCAGAATACTTGGCAGATACAAAAGACCCTCAGTAAACTAAGTCCTCAGAGAATAAAGCTATATTCATTCTGGATTAGTGTTGGAAAAGTTATTAGGTA
This sequence comes from Nomascus leucogenys, assembly GCF_006542625.1. Taxonomy (NCBI): domain Eukaryota; kingdom Metazoa; phylum Chordata; class Mammalia; order Primates; family Hylobatidae; genus Nomascus; species Nomascus leucogenys. The sequence goes on from NC_044406.1 coordinate 126,629,098, forward strand.
AGGATAATGAACACCATAAGAATAATGAGGCTCAGTGGGGAGTTGAAGGAGGAGGGGTAAATTTGAGGTTGTCAGAAGAAACAATTCAGGGTTATACTGCAGCTTGATATAGAGGAATATGAAAGATTGCCCAGTTCTGCTCTACCAATCTCAACTGAGCACCAAGAATGTCTTAGGTCCCCTCCAAAGCACTGTAGATATAACAGTGAAGACAGATGTGCTCTTTCTGTTTTGAGAAATTCACAGTCTAGCTGCACAGATAGACAGGGAAATGTAATTATTCCTTTGTTCAACAAATATTTATTGAGTTCTCTTTTCAGACACTGTTCCTGGGGATGGAAAGACAGTGAATAAAAGATACAAAAATTTCTGCCCTCATGACCACATTATAAATTAGACAGACTAATACAAAGGAGTATGTGTGTGTAGATATATCATCTATATTTGTGTCTATATCTAAGTAGATATAATTTTATATGTAATATAAAGAAGAGGAAGGGTGTGTGCTGCTTCTATAGGAAGGTAGAGGAAGGCCTCAGTAGTAAGGTGACAGTGCAGCATTTCATCTGCAGACATACTTACTCTATGCAAACATGAAAAAGTAAGCAATGTAGATATGGGTGTGAGGTGAAACAGCATTCAAAACAGATGGATTAGAAAATTTAACTACTTTAAAGAACATAGGCATTTTGTCTGTTGCAGATATAGCAAAATGTCAGTAGGGCTGGAGGGAGCTGATAGGAAGATAACATACGGCATGTCCCATATCTTATTTATTTTTGCATTCTCAATGCCTACCACTAATGAATGATTCCATGGAAGGATTGACAAAGTAAGAAGTGGACAAAAGAGAAATTGATTCTGAAGTTTGGGGCAATGGAGAGTGAATAAATACTATAGAAATATATAGATTCTATACCTAGGAAACCATAAATACACCAGCAAAAGGCTCCTGGAACTGATAAACCACTTCAGTAAAGTTTCAGGATACGAAATCAATGTATAAAAATCAGTAGCATTTCTATACATCTATAATGTTTAAGCTAAGGGCCACATCAAAAATGCAATCCCATTTACAATAGCCATAAAAATTGCATATGAATACATCTAACCAAGGGGGAGAATGATCTCCACAAGAACTACAAACACTGCTCAAAGAAATCACAGATTACACAAACAAATAAAAAAAATTCCATGCTCATAGATTGGAAGAATCAATATAGTTAAAATGGCCATGCTGCCCAAAGAAAGCTACCAATTCAATACTATTCCTATCAAACTACCAACGTCATTATTTGCAGAACTAGAAAAACTGCTTGAAAATTCATATAGGACAGAAAAACAGCCTGAATAGCTAAAGCAATCCTAAGCAAATAGGACAAAGCCTGAGGCAATTCATTACCCGACTTCAAACTATACTATAAGACTACTATAACCAAAACATCATACTACTGGTATAAAAACAGAGAAGAACAGACAAAAATAGACCAATGGAACAGAATAGAGAACCCAGAAATCAAGCTGCCATTAGACATTTTATCTTCAACAAAGTCAACAAAAATAAGGATAGGGAAAGGACAGTTTTTTTTAATAAACGTTGCTGGGATAGTTGGCTAGCCATATTCGGAAGAATAAAACTGAACCCCTACCAATCACCATATAAAAAAATTAACTCAAGGTGGATTAAAGATTTAAATGTACGACCTCAAACTATAAGAACCCCAGAAGAAAACGTAGGAAACACCATTCTGGACATTGGCTTTGGGAAAGAATTTATGACTAAGTCCTCAAAGGCAATTGCAACAAAATAATAAACTGACAAGTGGAAATTAATTAAAGTAAAGGGCTTCTGTACAGCAAAAGAAGCTAGCAACAGAGTAAGCTGACATCCTACAGAATGGGAGAAAATATTCACAAACTATGCATCTAACAAAGGCCTAATACCCAGAATCTATGAGGAACAACTCAACAAACAAGAAACAAAGAGCCCCATTAAAAAACGAGCAAAGGACATGACAGACACTCCTCGAAAAAGACATACAAACACCCAATAAACATATGAAAAAATGTTCCACACCACCAATCACCAGAGAAATGCAAATCAAAATGTCAATAAGATATCACCTTACACTAGTCAGAATGGCTATTATTTAAAAGTCAAACAATCATAGATGCTGTGGAGGCTGTGGAGAAAGGGAATGCTTATACAACATTTGTGGGAACGTAAATGAATTCAGCCACGATAGAAAATAATTTAGAGATTTCTCAAAGAACATGGAACTATCACTTGACCCAGGAATCTTACTACTGGGTATATATCCAAAAGAAAATACATCATTCTACCAAAAAGACACATGCACTCACATGTTCATTGTAGCACTATTCACCATTACAAAGACATGGAATCAACTTAGGTGCCGAAAAATGGTGGATTGCATAAAGAAAATGTGGCACAAATACACCATGGATTACTACGCAGCCATAAAAAATAATAAAATCATGTCCTTTGCAGCAACAATGATGCAGCTGGAGGCCATTATCACAAGTGAATTAACACAAAAACAGAAAACCGAATACTTCATGCTCTCACTTATAAGTGGGAGCTAAACATTGGGTACTCATGGACATAAAGATGGGAACAATAGACACTGGGGACTACTAGAGGTAGGAGGGAGGATGGGGACAAGGGTTGAAAAACCAACTGTTAGTTACTATGCTCAGTACTTGGGTGACAGAAAAATCTGCATCCCAAACCTCACCATCACCTAATATGCCCAGGAAAGAAACCTGCACGTATATACTCTGAATTTAAATAGAAACCCTAAGAATAAACCAAAAGTAAGCTAAGAGAGTTGTGCACAAATGTGCTCTGTTTGGTATTATATTGAGAGGCTATGGGGATTGGGAACTGCTTCTTAGAGGAGAAAACCTTTGAAAACCCTGAAAACATGTAGATGTGCTTTAGGCTTCTTATCTGCCATCTAGCTACTGTGTGTTACCTCATTTTGTCATGTCTAAAATGGGACTAACATTAAAAATCTTGTCTAGCATGGTCTTCTTTTAAATTTCTTACTGTAAATGACAATTTATAATTGCATCTATTTATGGGGTACAAAGTGATGTTTTGCTTTATGAATAGAATGTGAAATAATTAAATTAACTAGTTAACATATCCATCATCTGAAATAGTTAACATATTTATGTAGTGGGAACATTTGAAATTTACTATTTTATCAATTTAAAAATGTACAATCCTCTATTATTAACTATATTTACCATCCTGTGCAATAGATCTCAAAAACATATTTCTCCAGCGTGAGATTTTGTACTCTTTGGCCATTGTCTTCCCTTTCCCCTCATGCTCCAGCCTCTATAACAACCATTCTACTCTCTACTTCTGTAAGTTCAATTATTTTAGATTTTACAATTAAGTGAGAACAGGTAGTATTTGTCTTTTTGTGCCTGGCTTATTTCACTTAGCATAATGTTCTCCAGGTTTATTCATGTTGTCACAAATGACAGATTTTTCTTATTTTAAAGGCTAAATAATATTCAAATGTCTATATATTCCACATAATCTTTATCCATTAGCCTGTAGATGGACACTTAGGTTGATTCCATAATTTGACTACTGTGAATAGTGCTGAAATGAACATGGTTGTGTAGATATCACCTCAAGAAAATGTTTTCAAACCTTTTGGGCACATATTCAATACTCAAAAGTGAGATTGCTGGATTATATGGTACTCCTATTTTTACTTTTTTGAGGAATCTCCATGAATTTTTCCAGAAAAGCTGTCCAAATTTATATCCCCCATTAAAAGTGTACAAGGGTTTCTTTTCTCCACATTCTGGCCAACACTTTTTATCTTTCAACTTTTTGATAATATCCATTCTGGTAGACATGAGGTGAAGGCTCATTGTGGTTTTAATGTGATTTTTAAATGATTAGCAATATTGAGCATTTTGCTTATATCTGTTGGCCATTTGTATGTCCCCTTTAGAGAAATGTCTATTCAGGTCCCTTGCTCATTTTTAAATTGGGTATTTTGTTTACTTGCTATTGAGCTGTTTGAATTCCCTGTATATTTTGAATATTAACCCTTTATCAGGTATATAGCTTCCATGTATTTCCTCCCTACCTGTAAGTATGTTGTCTCTGCACACTGTTATTTGCTTCATTTAGGTTTGATGTAATCCCAATTGCCTATTTTTGCTTTTCTTGCCTTTACTTTTGGGGTCAAATCAAAAAGACCTTTGCCTAGACAAATATGTATTATTCCCCCTATACATTTTTCAAGTAGTTTTATAGTTTCTGGTGTTATGTTTAAGTCCTAAATCCATTTTGAGTTGATTTTTGTATATGGTGTTGAATACAAACCTAATTTCATTCTTCTGCATATGAATATCTCATTTTCCCAGTGCCACTTATGGAACAGACTGTTCTTTTTGCATTGCGTATTCTTGGCACCTTTACTGAAAATCAGTTGAATGTACACGCATGGGTTCACTTCTGTTACATTGGTTGACGTGCCTATTTTTTTTTCTTTTGCCAGTACCATGTTGTTTTTATTACTATAGCTTTTTAGTGTAGTTTGAAATCAGGTAATGTGATACCTTCAGCTTTTTGCTTTTGCTTATAGATGCTTTAGATATTTGATTTTTGTGTTCCATATAAATTTTAGGATTGTTTTTCTATGAAAAATCACATTGTATTTTTGTCTTTATTTCAAGTTTTAGCAGTACAAGTGGATTTTGGTTACATGGATAAGTTCTTTAGTGGTGGTTTCTCACATTTCAGTGCACTCATCACCCGAGCAGTGTACACTATATCCAATATGTAGTCTTTTATCCCTTACCCCCTCCCACCCTTCCCCACAAGTCCCCAAATTCCATTATATTTATTGTTCTTATGTCTTTGCATTCTCTTAGCTTAGCTCTCACTTATGAGTGAGAACATATGATATTTGGTTGTCCATTCCTGAGTTATTTCACTCAGAATAATGGCCTCCAGCTCCATCCAAGTTGGTGCAAAGGCCATAATTTCATTCCTTTTATGGCTGAGTAGTATTTCATTGTGTATATGTACCACATTTTCTTTATCCACTCATTGGTTGATGGTCATTTAGGTTGGCTCCATATTTTTGCATTTGGGAATTGGGCTGCCGTAAACATGAATGTGCATGTGTCTTTTTCATGTGATGACTTCTTTACCTTTGGGTAGATACCAAGTGGTGGGATTGCTGGATCAAATGGTAGTTCCACTTTCGGTTCTTTAAGAAACGTCCATACTACTTTCCATAGTGGTTGCATTAGTTTACATTCTCACCAGCAGTGTAAAAGTATTCCCTTTTCACTACATCCATTACAATGTCTATTATTTTTTGACTTTTTAATTATGGCCATTCTTGCAGGAGTAAGGTAGTATCTAATTGTGGTTTTAATTTGCATTTCCCTGATAATTAGTGTTGTTGAGCATTTTTTCTTATGTTTGTTTTCATATGTTTGTGTATCTTCTATTGAGAATGTTCTATTCATATCTTTTGCCCAATTTTTGATGGGATTATTGGTTCATTTCTAGCTAATTTGTTTGAGTTCCTTGTATATTCTGAATATTGGTCCTTTGTCAAATGTAAAGATTGTGAAGATTTTCTCCCACTCTGAGGGTTGTCTGTTGTACTCTGTTAATTTATTATTATTATTATTATTATTATTATTTTGCTGTTCAAAGGCTTTTTAGTTTAATTAGGTCCCATTTATTTATTTTTATTTTTGTTGTATTTGCTTTTGGATTCTTGGTCATGAAATCTTTGCCTAAGCTAATGCCTACAAGGGTTTTTCTGATGTTATCTTCTCGCATTTTTATGGATTCAGGTCTTACATTTAAATCTTTAATCCATCTTGAGTTAATTTTGTATAAGGTGAGAAATGATGATCCAGCTTCAGTCTTCTACATGTGGCTTGCCAGTTTTCCCAGCATCATTTATTGAATACACTGTCCTTTCCCCACTTTATGTTTTTGTTTGCGTTGTTGAAGATCAGTTGGCTGTAAGTATTAGATTTTGCTTTATTTCTGGGTTCCCTATTCTATTTCACTGGTCTATGTGCCTGTTTTTATACCAGGACCATGCTGCTTTGGTAACTATAGATTTGTAGCATAGTTTGAAGTCAGGTAATGTGATGCCTCCAGATTTGTTCTTTTTGTTTAGTCTTGCTTTGGCTATGCAGGCTCTTTATTGATTCCCTATGAATTTTAGAATTTTTTTCTAGTTCTGTAAAGAATGTTGATGGTATTTTGATGGGCATTACATTGAAACTGTAGATTGTTTTGGGCAGTATGGTCATTTTTGCAATACTGATTCTAACCATCCACGAAAGTGGGATGTGTTTCCATTTTGTGTCATCTATGATTTCTTTCAGGAGTGTTTTTTTAGTTTTCCTTGTAAGATATTTCACTTCCTTAGTTAAGTATATTTCTAAGTATTTTATTATTTTTTTGCAGCTGTTGTAAAAGGGATTGAGTTCTTGATTTGATTATCAACTTGGTTGTTGGTGTATAACAGTGCTACTAATCTGTGTACATTGATTTTGTATCCTGAGACTTTACTGTATTTGTTTATCAGATATAGGAGCTTTTTGGATAAATCTTTGGGATTTGCTTTTTTTTACTTTATGAAATCTTACTAACATGTTTTAAGGGACAAACTCAAATGAGTAGGCTACAGTAAAAAACTCTTATTTTGGAGAGTTAAAAACCAACTAACCTACTTCCATATATTATCTTCAGTGATGCTTCTTATTTTTATTCTGGGACTCCAGGTAATATTCAGCCCCTACAACTACCACAAATGCAGCAAATCCTCATTTGAATGCTTTTAATAAGACACCAACAAAGGAAACATTGTTTGCAAAGCCACCCATGTATCTCCAAGCTTCATTGCAGCCCCATGGATACCTAAGCCCTTATGCAGCCAGCATCTGGACAGTTTCTAATGGTGTCCCTTCTATTTTCCATTGTTTATAATCTGAAAGTTCCATTTTACTTTCTTCATGTTCATGTCCATGTCCACGGTCCATGTCTGACAACAATCTGACCTCTCAGGACACTCAACTCAGGATTTTTCAGATATACATTCATATCATTGGCAAACAGTGACAGTTTGACTTCCGCTTTTCCAATTTAGATTTCCTTTATTTTTATCTCTTTTCTGATTGCTCTGGCTAAGACTTCTAGTACTATGTTGAATAGAAGTGATGAGCATGGGCATTCTTATGTTGCTCCAGTTCTCAGGGGGAATCCTTTTAACGTTTCCCCATTCAGAGTGATGTTGGCTGTGAGTTTATCATACATGGCTTTTATTACTTTGAAGTTTTTTTTTTTTTTTTTTTTTTTTTGAGATGGAGTCTCACTCTGTCGGTGCAGGCTGGAGTGCAGTGGTGCGATCTCAGCTTACTGCAACCTCTGCCTCCCAGGTTCAAGTGATTCTGGTGCCTCAGCCTCCCGAGTAGCTGGACTACAGGTGCGCGCCACCGTGCCCGGCTAAGTTTTCTTGGATTTTTAGTAGAGATAGGGTTTCACCATGTTAGCCACGCTATTCTCGAACTCCTAACCTCAGCTGATCCACTCACCTCGGCCTCCCAAAGTGCTGGGATTACAGGCGTGAGCCGCCACGCCCGGCAAAGTATGTCTCTTCTATGCCAATTTTCTTGAGGGTTTTTAACATGAGGGATGCTGGATTCTATCAAATACTTTCTCTGCATCTATTTAGAAGATCACATAATATTTTAAATTCTGTTTGTCACATTGCAATTTTCATACAGATTGTACTGCATCTGTAGATGGGGTAGTATAAACATTTTAACAATATTTCTTCTTCCACTCAATCAACATGGGATATCTTTCCATTTATTCATATCTTACTCAATTTCTTCCATCAGTGTGTTGTAGTTTTCAGTGTACAACCCTTTCACCACCTGGGTTCAATTCATTGCTATGGTTTTTTTTTTTTTTTTGTAGTGTGTGAATATGAAATTGTTCTCTTGATCTTTTTTGGATAGTTTATTGTTAAGCATACAGAAATGCCACTCATTTCTATGTATTCATTTTGTATTCTGCAGGATTATTGTATTTGTTTATTAGTTCTAACAGTTTTTTTGGTGGAGTCTGTAAAGTTTTCTATATATATAATTATATCATCAGCAAGCAGTGACAATTTCACTTCTTTCTTTCTTTTTTAAATGCCTTTTGTTTCTTTCTTTTGCCAAATTGCCCTGGAAAGGACGTCCAATACTATGATGAATGAAGTGACCAGAGTGAGCATTCTTGTCTTGTTTCAAATCTTAAAAGAAAGGCTTTCAAATTTCACTATTGAGCATAATATTACCTGTGGGCTTCTATGTGGTCTTTCTGTGTTTAGGTACATTTCTTCTACACCTAATTTGGTGAGCATTTGTAATAACGAAAATATGTTGAGTTTAGTCAAATGCTCTTTCTGCATCAAATGAGATGATCATATGAATTTGTCCTTCATTCTGTTAATGTGATGGATCACATGTACTGATCTGCAAATGTTGAACCAACTTTGCATGCCAGGGTTAAATCCCACTTGATAATGGTGGATGACCCTTTTAGTGTGTTGTTGAATTTGGTTTGCTATAATAGTATTTTGTTGAGAATTTTTGCATTTATATTCATCAAGGTTATTGACCTGTAATTTTTTTTCTTATACTGTCCTTGTTTGGCTTTGGTATCAGGGTAATGCTGACCTTGACAAAAAGAGTTTGTAAATATTTCCTCCTCTTTAAATTTTTAGAAGAGGTTCGAGAAGGATTGGTATTATTTCTTTTTTAGATGTTCGATATAACTCAGCAGTGAAGCCATCAGGTCTTGAGCTTTACTTTGATGGAAAACCTTTTATTACTGATTTAATATCTTTACTGGTTATTGGCCTATTCAAATTTTCTACTTTTTTATAATTCAGTTTTGGTAGGTTGTATATGTCTAAAATTTATCTATTTCTTCTAGGTTCTCAAATTTGTTGGCATAAAACTGTTCACAGTAATCTGTTACAATCTTTGTATTTCTGTGGTATCAGTTGTAACATCTCTTTCATTTCTGATTTTATTTGAGACATCTCTTTTTTTCTTAGGTAATCAAGATAAAAGTTTATCATTTTTGTTTATCTTTTCAAAAAATAACTTTTTTCTTTTGTTGATCTTTCATATTGTTTTTCCAGACTTTCTTTCATTTAATTCTGCTTTGATCTTTATTTCCTTCCTTTTGTTTTTTGTGTTTCTTCTCCTTCTGTAGCTCCTCTTATGTGATGTTTGGTCTCTTGATGATATTCCATAATTCCTGTAGGTTTTCCTTATTAGATTTTATTCTTTTGTCTTTTTGTTCCTTTGACTGGATACTTTCAAATGTTCTCTCTTCTAGTTCAGTGGTCCTTTCTACTGCTTGAGAGACACTGCTGTTGAAGCTTTCTATTGAAACTTTATAATTTTCTTTTGGAGGAGTCATGTTACTCTATTTTTTTTTAGTAATCTTTGTGTCCTTACATCGTTCTCTGCACATCTGAGGGGACAACACCTTTTCTGGACTTTATAGGTGTTCTTTGAAGGGACAGTCCTTCATTATTTAGTCTAGCCTGTGCTTCTGTTATGACCAGATGGTGACAACCTTGGACAGGTAGAGTTTCTTGTAAGTTCTATAGTTCGCTAAGCTGCTGCCGCTGTTCTGATTTTGAGTGGGGCTGCTTGTTGCGCTGTGCTATTGGTGAGAACACTGGCTGGGCTCTACTATCAGACAGAGCTGCTGGCTGGGTATAGTGATGACTTCTGTTGAGGCTGGTCACAACACGAATACTTTGGCTGGGTAATTTAACTACTTGGGCTCTGCAGTTGGGCAGGAATTCTGGCTAGACTTTGAGGTTAGGTAGAGTTGCTGCTCAGGAGAGGCAGCATGGGAAGCCATACTCCTTAGAAATGCACAGTTTCAGATTGCCTCCCATCAGGGTGGAGCAGTGGGGTGGGCTTTTGGTTGAGTTAAACAGTTGTTAGACGTTCCTGGTCAAGCAGTTATATTCTCTATACTTCTATGAAATGCACAGAAGTGAGAGTCCCCCTGCCTGGGCAGGGACACTGAATGAGCTTTTGGCTAAGTGAAGCCACTGCCTGACTTCCTGGGTCAAGCCGTCTAATCACTTTGCTTCTCTGAAATCTGTGAAGATGGGATTCTCCTCACTTGGGCAGGGTCATTGAGGTGGGATCTGAGGCTGGGCATGGAGACTAGCTATCTAGAAATTCAAGCTGGATTGAACTTTCCACCATGTTTTTGATGCAACCAGCTCATCTTTAAATATGTGCTATGAGGTTGGCTAGTATCTCTGATCTGGCACCACAGCTGACAGAAGCACAGAGGTACCACCAATAACTGCATGCTGTTCACTATGACCTCTGCCTCCTTTCTTTGTTTCTATCTAACATGCAGTGGTCTAGCCATAATGTTTCCCCTAGTATTCCCTATCCAGTAAGAACAGAGTGATCCTTGGAAGTGTCTCTTGTTCTCTTTCCCTTCTGTAGAAACCTTGGGACCAGGGAAATCCTCTTTGTGGTGTGTCAACTTGAGGGAGTGGGAGGGGTGACATGGTTGGAATAAGAGCATCCTTTTTACCCTCCAATTTAGATTTCATTCAGTTTTTCAACCACACCTATGTCTTAGGATTGTTTTCATGTAGAGGAGTTTTCAAAAGATGTTCTGGCCTGTGGGTAGTTGCTAGTTGAACTTTCTGTGGCAGCAATGGAGACAAAGATTTTTCTATTCTGCCATCTTGCTGATGTCATCCCCTAGCATGGCTCTCTTGAAATGTCACCCCACATTCTGGCAGTCTGAGTTTACATTAAAGGGGCATTATATAGCATTGTTAAGGTTTGCAGATAGCAACATTTCTGAATCAATCAGATTCATCCACTTCTCACCCTTATTCTTTGACCCAGGACCTCAATTTCCTTGGTCTACACTTCCCTATCTTCCTACTGTCTTCATGGCACTTGGATATATAATTTAGTTTGTTCTTGCTTGTGGCCTTGAGTTTCTCCTACCATTTGGAAAGTCCTCCTTGATTTGGTGTGTTTCCATAGAATACTTAGATTAATGAACCTTCCTAATCTCTAGCTTCTCTCTGTCTACCCACATAACTTTCTGGAGAGTCATAGATAGTATCTACCTCATAAATGTATTGTGAGATCCAAAGGTAATAATATATGTGTAAGTGCTTTAAAAAACTCTGATTTCTTTATACTTGTAATGAAATCTTTAGTTTTAAGGTCATGAGTTCCCAAACAAAAAGATTACAGCAAAAGCAGGGAACAGGAAAAAGAGTAGGTAGGTAGAAAGTTTATCTCTGTCAGTGGTAAGATAAATCAAAAGCATGAAATATAGTGGCCTTTGGAAGAGTCAGGGCAGCTAGGTTGGGTTGTCCTCATCAATCTGATAGAGAGCACTGCACAATTCATCTTCCTCTCTACCCCTCTATCTCAAACAATTTGTAGATCCCTCTTCCATTTTTCTCATGCCAGATTTTTTCTTCTTAATTTTTCCCCATGCTAGATTTTTTCCTACCCTTAGTTTAGGACGTTTTATCCCATTATTTCTCTCCTTATATTACTTTCCTGCTTCTTCTGCCTTATGGTTTTCTGGTGATTGCCCTTTGTCCTTAAAGTGGGTTTTGTTATGGTTTCTGGAGCAGCTGCTCTAGAAGCTTGTAGTACATGTCATACTAGGAGTCAACCTGACCACTTTGCCTGCTCGGAGAATATTCTTTTGCTATAGTAAAGAGATAAGAAAGAGAAGCTGAAAAGCATGGTGAAGAGAGTGATGCATAAGGAGTCAGGAAGTCTGGATTATACTGTGCATATGCTGGGTAAACTTCGGTAAGTCACTAGCCTCATGGAGGTCTCAGGTTTACCTATTTATACATAGAAGGTGCTAAACTAGATAATGTCTAAGAGGTCTGATGTGCTGGATTCTGAAAATGTCATCTTAACTTGCAAAACAGAGAATTATTTTTTGTGTGTGGGGATAGAGGCTAGTAGGACTTGAGCTAGTGATTGACCAATCGGAATAAATTGGCTCTCTTGTTTCCTAGCACATTGCATCATGTTTCTATTCTTAGAGTCTCTAATCAATGCCTGAAAATACAGACTTGAGACCCTGCTTCCCAAAATAACTTTCTACTATGTCAGCATATAGTGTCTGCACACTGAAAATAATTGACTGTATTATGATCTGCAAAACTCTGAATAAACTTTTTATTTCCAAAACATGCAGTTGGCAGGTTTCCTAGGATGTGATGAAAGGGGATACAGAGCTTCCAGGTTGCTTAGGAAAATGGCCCGGGAGTTTTACAGTCCACTAAGCTCCAGATTAATCAGAATCAAATATCATTGATTCTACCTTCAATTTTATCAAAGATTATGGGACCTTTTTCTCTAAAGCAAACCATTCTGTAGCCACTGCAATAAAAAATAATTTCCAGAGAATTTGGAATTGCTTTCAGCAAATTAGATTGTGAAATGAAAACAAGTACTTACTGACTTAATTTCTCTAACACATGCTTCATGAACACGTATTTTGAATGTTATAATAACTTGTGCAAGGGTATATGCAGCAATGACTTATAACTAGGGAGCCTGAGTCAAGGTCTAAGCTGGATGTTTGAATTTGTAGAACTGATTACGATAATATTTTATGCCCCTGAATTCTTTTCCCTTGCATAGCTAAATCAGAAATTTTGACATCTTTCCAAACCCCAAACTCTCAACCTCCCTGCATCTGTATCAAAACTCCTTTAAATTAACTCTCAAGCTCCCTGCATCTGTATTAAAACTCCTTTAAATTCTTCATGCTACTGTGAAAGTAGCACTTTATAACTATCTAAGACCAACCCCTCAAATGCGTTTTGGATTTCATATCCTCTCACCCTGTTGAAGAAATCACTTCTGCAACAAATGTTTCCTTCTCTCTTGTATATCAAACATTCCTCCCTTTCTACTATGTCATTTCCATCAGAAATAAAAATAGAAAAAGGACAATTTTAAAAAAAACTAAGTATCTTTTCTATTATTAGAAGCAAAAATAAAAAATGTATTTTACTCTATATCACCCTCCAGCTACAGCCGAATTTCACAGTTGCCTTTTACAAAAAAGCAATACTTTTCAAAGATGCCTTTTTATCTAAAATCTTTCAACTCCCGAAGGCCCACTCCATTCTTAATCAAACATTATTATTTTGGCTTCCAAGATGCCAATTTCATCTGTTTATTTCTTACATTACTGGGCGCATTGTTTCAGGCTTCTTTCATTGTCTACTTGCTTCTTCTCTGCATGATCTCTAAATACTAGAGTACCTGCAATCTGCCCTGGCCCTCTACCAACCTACCTTCTTACCTAACCAATCTCAATCTATTCCATAGCTCTACACATGCCCCAAGTGCAGATCTCTCTCTTCAGTTTTAGTCATATACGAAACTGCCTAATCAATATCTCTACCTGAATGTTCAGTAGGCATCTGTATTAGTCCGTTCTCATGCTGCTGATAAAGACTTACCAGAAACTGGGAAGAAAAAGAAGTTCAATTAGACTTACAGTTCCACATGGCTAGGAGGTCTCAGAATGATTGCAGGAGGTGAAAGGCACTTCTTACATGGCAGCGGCAAGGGAAAATGAGGGGGATGCAAAAGCAGAAACCCCTGATAAAATTATCAGATCTCATGAGACTTATTCACTAACACGAGAACAGTATGGGAGAACCTGCTCCCATAATTCCTATTAGCTCCCACTGGGTCCCTCCCACAACATGTGGGAATTATGGGAGTACAATTCAAAATGAGATTTGGGTGGGGACACAGAGCCAAACCTATCAGCATCTCGATCCTAAAATTTGTAAACAGGACTCTTAATCCATGCCTACCCATAGGCAACCTGGTCCTCCACAGACTTTTTCTTTACAGTATCATCCACCCATCTTCTCAGTTCAAATACCTAGTTGTATCCTCATCTCTTCTAACTCCCCCAATCCCCACATCCAATCTATCAGTAAATCCAGGAGGATCTACCTCAAAAATATTTCCTGAATTCAACCTCTTACTGTGTTCTATACTACAAACCTAGTTTCATTCACAATCATCTCTCTCCTGAACCCTTGCAATAGCTTCTGAATTGATCTACCTGCTTCTTCCCTTGCCCTTTTTTGGCGAATTTGCCACAAAGCAGACAGGATGATCCTTTCAGAAGTTAGTCAGATCATGTAATTCTCCTGCACAAAACACTCCTTTATGTTTTAATTACCCTTAGAATAAAATCTAGACTCCAAACCATGTCCTTCAATACGCTGTAGGATCTGGACCTCTGGCCACCACTTTTATCTCATCTTCCACTCCTTGTCTACTGTCCTTGGACGACATCATATTATTTTTCCTGAAACATGCTAAACTTGTTGCTATACTAAGACTTTTGCACTAGTTCCCTTTCATATTTGTCATCTATTTTTATCATTATTAAACCCAATGTGTGTGGAGGTAGAACTGTAATTTGCATGTGAGATTTGATGAGATCAATCTACAGACTTTGCAGCTGCAGTACAAAGGATGCACACAGTGAGACTTGGAAAGAAAATCAAATATATTAAACTGCCAATTCACTCAAAAATAATCCCCTAATATTCTTTTATGAAGGGAAGCTTGTTGAATTATATGTTACTCTTAGTTCTCTCTCATATAATTACTTTAGAATTTTGTACTGTAATTAAAAATATGATAAAATCCTAGTATTTAAAAAAATAATTTTCCTGCCACTATGACACTTAGATTGGTTTTTCTTCAGTAGAAATACTGTAATATAATGGACCTTTTGTGCAATCCTTGATTTCCTTAATTTAAAAAGAGAATATATGATGAAAAAAGTAATATTATAAGGAAGTAGAATATTCCTATAATTTTTAGAAATTTTCATTTTATAAAGCTTTTGGTTGAATATTTCTGGGTTAGGATTGATAGACATAAAACCTGATTTGATTGCTTTGCAAAATCCATTTACCAAGAATAACTTTTTTCATTATCAGAATGGATTAAATCTAGCTATTCATTCGGGATGACACAATTAGGCAAAGAATGAGCCTGTCTATGTGACTAAATTGGGAACACCACAATCAATGCATCCAGTGACCTTTCTTAATTCTTTTACCCTGAACAATAATCTGAATTGAATTTTAGAAAAAACTTATAATCTCGAGACCAGTTGTTTTTAAAGTGTCCTTTAAGAAAGCTACAGTATCAGTCAAGATTAGTTCCTCTAGCACTATGCTGCTGCAATATGCAATCAGTCAACTATCTTGTGATGAGATTTAGGCAGGAGAATTTGCAGGAGTATACTTAGGATCTGCAATGAAAATTGATTCATTAACATATGAGCCATACCTTATTGATTTTTGCTTAGGAAAAAATCATCAGTTTTAAAATCAGTTTACTTGAGTAGTCTAAATATAATTTTCTTTTCTGAATGAAGGAACATTTCCAAGAGTATTTATACATCTCCTGTCCTTTTAAATGTTCTTCACCTACTAAGACATATTATCTGTTACCCACCTAATTTTGTCATAGTGAAAACTGTTATTACAAAGAAACTTTTTTAAAACATATATTTATATGTGGATGAAGGCAAATGTGCACCCTCAGACATATTTTTTGAAATGTGTTTCTGGCTTTTGGAATTGGCATGGGTATTAAGAAAAACAGGCCTTTTCTACTGATTATCGTCAAGGTGTAGGCTTGGTAGGTTTAGATCCTGCTAACAGTGTGTTCCAATACTGGGAAGTTGTCATTGGAGTAAAAGGAACACAAACTCTGAAGAAGTTACATACATTTTTTCTGCAAGCAACTCTTGCAACAAGAATTTATGAAGTGATGCTGGTCTTGAGAGAGTAAGAAAGCAATGAAAATAAGTCAAATCGAGTGTGAACTTAAAGAAAAGCTGAAAGCATATCATGGGGTATCCAACTCAAAAAGTGTTATGGGAATAAGGAACATATTCTTGTCAATACAGATGTCTTTTAACCATATTTTGAAAACAACAGAATTTCAGTTACTTAAAATATACTTTGTTGCAATGTTTAGTTCTCTTATAATAAGATACTGCTACACACTTATTAAAATGGCTTTTTAAAATTTTACTTTAAGTTCCAGGATACATGTGCAGAACGTGTAGGTTTGTTAGATACGTATATATATGCCATTGTGGTTTGCTGCACCTATTGACTCATCCTGTAAGTTCCCTCCCCTCACCGCATACCCCCTAACAGACCCTGGTGTTTGTTGGTCCCCCTCCGTGTCCATTTCTTCTTCTTGCTCAACTCCCACAGATAAGTGAGAACATGCGACGTTTGGTTTTCTGTTCCCGTGTTAGTTTGCTGAGAATGATGGCTTCCAGCTTCATCCATGTTCCTGAAAAGGACATTATCTCATTCCTTTTTCTGGTTGCATAGTATTCCATTATGTATATGTACCACATTTTCTTTATCCAGTCTATCATTGACGGGCATTTGGGTTGGCTCTATGACTTTGTTATTGTAAGTAGTGCTGCAATAAACAAAAGTGTGTGCATGTGTCTTTATAGTAGGATGATTTATATTCCTTTGGGTATATACTCAGAAATGGGATTGCTGGGTCAAATGGTATTTCTGGTTCCAGATCCTTGAGGAATCACCATACTATCTTCCACAAAGGTTGAACTAATATGACATTTCCACCAACAGTGTAAAAGTGTTCCTATTTCTCCACAGCCTTGCCGGCATCTATTGTTTCTTGGCTTTTTAATAATCACCATTTTGACTGGTGTGAGATGTTATCTCATTGTGGTTTTGATTTGCATTTTTCTAATGATCAGTGATGTTGAGCTGTTTTTCATATGTTTGTAGGCTGAGTAAATGCGTTCTTTTGAGAAGTGTCTGTACACATCCTTTGCCCACTTTTTGATGGGGTTGTTTTATTCTTGTAAATATGTCTAAGTTCCTCGTAAATCCTGAATATTAGGTCTTTGTCAGATGGGTAGATTGCAAAAATTTTCTCCCATTCTGTAGGTTGCCTGTTAACTCTGATGATAGTTCCTTATGTTGTGCAGAATCTTTTTCATTTAAATAGATACCACTCATCAGTTTGGGATTTTGTTGCAATTGCTTTTGGCATTTTCGTCATGAAGTCATTGCCCATGCCTATGTCCTGAATGTCTATTGCCTAGGTTTTCTTCTAGGGTTTTTATGGTTTTGGGTTTTACATTTAAGCCTTTAATCCATCTCGAGTTAATTTTTGTATGAGGTGAAAAAAGAGGGCCCAGTTTCGGTTTTCTGCATATGGCTAACCAGTTTTCCTAGCACCACTTATTGAATAGGATATCCTTTCCCCATTGCTTGTTTTTGTCAGGTTTGTCGAAGATCAGATGGTTGTAGATGTGTGGCGTTATTTCTGAGGGCTCTGTTCAGTTCCATTGGTCTATATGTCTGTTTTGTTACCAGTACCATGCTGTTTTGGTGACTGTAGCCTAGTAGTACAGTTTGAAGTCAGGTAGCATGATGCCTCCAGCTTTGTTCTTTTTGCTTAGGATTGTCTTGGCTATATACGGTCTTCTTTGATTCCAGATGAAATGTAAAGTAGCTTTTTATAATTCTGTAAAGAATGTCAATGGTAGTTTGATGGGAACAGTATTGAATCTATAAATTACTTTGGGCAGTATGGCCATTTTCACAATATTGACTCTTCCTATCCATGAGGATGGAATGTTTTTCCATTTGTTTGAATCCTCTCTTAATTCCTTGAGCAGTGGTTTGTAGTGCTTCTTGAAAAGGTCCTTTACATTCCTCGTTAGCTGTATTCCTAGGTATTTTATTGTCTTTGTATGAGTTGTGAATGGGAGATCATTCATGATTTGGCTCTCAGCTTGTCTATTGTTGGTGTAAAGGAATGATTTTTGAACATTGATTTTGTATCCTGAGACTTTGCTAAAGTTACCTATCAGCTTAAGGAGTTTTGGGGCTGAGATGATGGGGTTTTCTAAACAGAGACAATTTGACTTCCTCTCTTCCTATTTGAATACCCTTTCTTTCTTTCTCCTGCCTGTTTGCCCTGGCCAGAATGTCCAATACTATGTTGAATAGGAGTGGTGAGAGGGGGCATCCTTGTCTTGCACAGGTTTTCAAAGGGAATCCTTCCAGCTTTTGCCCATTCAATATGATATTGGCTGTGGGTTTGTCATAAATAACTCTTCTTATTTTGAGATATGTTCCATCAATGCCTAGTTTATTGAGAGTTTTTAATGTGAAGGGATGTTGAATTTCAACAAATGCCTTTTCTGTATCTATGAAGATAATACTGTGGTTTCTGTCTTTGTTTCTGTTTATGTGATGGATTATGTTTATTGACTTGTACATGTTGCACCAGCCTTGCATCCCAGGGATCATGCTGACTTGATCATGGTAGATAAGTTTTTTGATGTGCAGCTGGATTCGGTTTGCCAGTATGTTAGTAAGGATTTTTGCATCAGTGCTCACCAAGGATATTGGCCTGAAGTTTACTTTTATTGTGTGTCTCTGACAGGTTTCGGTATCAGGATGATGCTGGCTTTATAAAATGAGTTAGGGAGGAGTCCCTCTTTTTCAACTGTTTGGAATAGTTTCAGAAGGAATAGTACCAGCTCCTCTTTGTATTTCTCATAGAATTTGGTTGTGAATCCATCTGGTCCTGGGCTTTTTTTGGTTGGAAGGCTATAAATTAATGCCTCAATTTCAGCACTTGTTACTTGTCTATTCAGGAATTCAACTTCTTCCTGGTTTACTCTTGGGAGGGTGTATTTGTCCAGTAATTGATCCATTTTTTCTAGATTTTCAAGTTTGTTGGCGTAGAGGTGTTTATAGTATTCCCTGATGGTAGTTTCTATTTCTGTGGGGTCAGCGGTGATATCCCCTTTATCATCTCTTATTGTGTCTATTTGATTCTTATCTCTTTTCTTCTTTATTAATCTAACTAGCTGTCAATTTTATTCATTTTTTCAAAAAAAAAAAAACAGCTCCTGGATTGATTTTTTTGAAGGGTTTTTTGTATCTCTATCTCCTTCAATTCTGCTGTGATCTTAGTAATTTCTTGTCTTACGCTAACATTTGGATTAGTTTGCTCTTGCCTATCCAGCTCTTTTAATTGTGATGTTAGGGTGTCAATTTGAGGTCTCTCTAGATTTCTGATGAGGGCATTTAGTGCTATAAATTTCCCTCTCAATACTGCTTTAGCTGTGTCCCAGAGATTCTGGTACATTGTCTCCTTGTTCTCCTTGGTTTCAAAGAACTTCTTGATTTCTGCCTTAATTTAATTGTTTATCCAGTAGTCATTCAGGAGCAGGTTGTTCAATTTCCACGTAATTTTGTGCTTTTGAATGAGTTTCCTAATCCTGAGTTCTAATTTGATTGCACTGTGGTCTGAGAGAATGTTTGCTATGATTTCAGTTCTATTGCATTTGCTGAGGAATGTTTGGCTTCCAATTATATGGTTGATTTTAGAATAAGTGTCATGTGGCACTGAGAAGCATGTATATTCTGTTGATTTGGGGTAGAGAGTTCTAAGGATTTCTATTAGGTCCACTTGATCCGGAGCTGAGTTCAAGTCCTGAATATTCTTGTTAATTTTATGTCTCATTGATTTAATATTTACAATGGGGTGTTGAAGTATCCCACTATTATTGTGTGGGAGTCAAAACCTCTTTGTAGGTCTTTAAGAACTTTTTTTAATGAATCTGGGTGTTCCTGTATTGGGTGCATATATACTTAGAATAGTTAGTTCTTCTTGTTGAATTGTTCCCCTTACCATTATATAATGCTCTTCTTTGTCTTTTTTGATCTTTGTTGGTTTAAAGTCTGTTTTGACAGAGACTAGGATTGCAAATCCTGTTTTTTTTTTTTTTTTTTTTTTTGCTTTCCATTTGCTTTGTAAATTTTCCTCCATCCCTTTACTTTGAGATTATGTGTGTCTTTGCACATGAGATGGGTCTTCTGAATACAGCACACAGATGGGTCTTGACTCTTTATCCAGCTTGCCATTCTACATCTTTTAATTAGGGCATTTAGCCCATTTACATTTAAGGTTACTATTATTATGTATGAATTTGATCCTGTCATCATGATGCTATCTGGATATTTTGCACACTAGTTGATGCAGTTTCTTCATAGTGTCATTGGTCTTTATATTTTGGTGTGTTTTTGCAGTAACTGGTACCGGTTTTTTCTTTCCATATTTAGTGCTTCTTTCAGGAGCTCTTGCAAGGCAGTCCAGCTGGTAATGAAATCCCTCAGCATTTGTTTGTCTGGAAAGGATTTTATTTCCCTCCTGCTTATGAAGCTTAGTTTGGCTGGATATGAAATTCTGGGTTGAAGTTTTTTTTCCTTTAAGAATGTTGAATATTGGCCCCTGATCTCTTCTGGCTTGTAGAGTTTCTTCTGAGAGGTCTGCTGTTAGTCTGATGTGCTTCCCTTTGTAGGTGACCTGGCCTTTCTCTCTAGCTGCCCTTAACATTTTTTCCTTCATTTGAACCTTGGAAAATCTGATGATTATATATCTTGGGGTTGATCTTCTCATGGAGTACCTTAGTGGTGTTCTCTGTATTTCCTGAATTTGCATGTCGGCCTGTCTTGCTAGATTGGGGAAGTACTCCTGGATAATATACTGAAGTGTATTTTCTAGCTTGTTTCTCTTCTCCCCATCTCCTACAGGTACTCCAATCAATTGCAGGTTCAGTCTTTTTACAAAGTCCCATATTTCCTGGAGTCTTTGTTCATCCCTTGTCATTCCTTTTTCTCTAGTCTTGTCTGTATGTCTTATTTCAGCAAAGTGGTCTTCAACCTCTGATACCCGTTCTTCTGCTTAGTCTATTTGGCTATCCATACTTGTGTATGGTTCATGAAGTTGTTGTGCTGTGTTTTTCAGCTCTATGAGGTCATTTATGTTCCTCTCTAAACTGGTTATTCTAGTTAGGGTATCCTCTAAACTTTTTTTTTTTTTTTTTTTTTTTTTTTTTTGAGACAGAGTCTCGCTGTGTCACCCAGGCTGGAGTGCAGTGGTACGATCTCAGCTCCCTACAACCTCCGCCTCCCAGGTTCAAGTGATTCTCCTGTCTCAGCCTCCTGAGTAGCTGGGATTACAGGTGCGCACCACCATGCCTGGCTAACTTTTGCATTTTCAGTAGAGAAAGGGTTTTGTCATGTTGGTCAGGCTGGTCTCGAACTCCTGACCTCGTGATCCGCCCCCCTCGGCCTCCCAAAGTGCTGGGATTACAGGCTTGAGCCACTGCACCCAGCTCCTCTAACCTTTTATAAAGGTTCTTATATTCTTTGCATTAGGTTAGAACATACTCCTTTAACTCAGCATAGTTTTTTATTACCCATCTTTTGAAGGCTACTCCTGTAAATTGGTTTATCTCATCCTACATCCAGTTCTGTACCCTTGCTGTAGAGATGTTGTGATAATTTGCAGGAGAAGAGGCACTCTGGCCTTTTGTATATGTATATATATATATCTATTTTAATGTATCTATTGACTTCTTGGCTATATCTCTTCATATTATTGTTAATTTTTAGTATTTGCTCAAGGGATTAGAATATACATACGTAACCATTCACAGTCAACTTAACATTTACCAACCTCCAGTGAAAATAGGCCTTTCAACCACATATTTTTATTTACCTACCCCCTTGAAGTTATAGTCATCATATTTACTGCATCTACATACATTGAAAACTCCACTACATAATATTTTTTGCTTTCAACAGTGATAAAAATTTTTTTTAAATTTAAGAGGAGAAAAATATTTTATTTTTCCACATATTAGCAATTTCTTTATATTTATTCAGATATTGGCCATTTCTGCAAAGCCAGTGGACAGTTCTTGAGTCAACATTGCCTATCAGAGGATTTACGTGTCTAACAATACTGGGCCTAACTTAGTATTTTTGCTGCATTCAGTCATAGGCTGTGAGCAGCACATGGAAAGTGTGGCATGAATATGATGAATTTTACAGCATGGCAGCTGGGGACTTTGTTCAATTATGTTTACTGCACTCAGAGATTTAAGAGGCAGGTTTTTAAGGACATCACAGTAGGATTTTTGTAGATAGCTCGTAGTAGGGTCTTGCTTTTATATGCAGTCTAATAGTGTTTTCCTTTTACTTGTGTTTAGACAATTCACTTTCAGTGTAATTTTTAATAGAGCTAAGTTTAATTCTACCATCTTAGTATCTGTTTTCTACTTGTTTCAACTATTCTTTGTTCATCCATTCCTTTATTCTTGCCTTTTTCTTGTATTTTATGTCCAATATTAACTTTTTAGGTTACTTTTTGTTCAGCGTTTTTATTGGTTGCTGTAGAGTTTAAAACATACCCCATTTAACTTATGCTCATCTATCTTAAAGTCATATAGCACTATAGCACATATATATGTATGCCAAATATAGATATAGTGTTATGTAAGATCCTTACAATGGCATACTTCCAGTTATCTCCTCAAATCCCTTGACTTTGTCATGCATTTTAAATCTACATATGTTAAATCCCAAGATACATTATTATTTTTACTTGCTACAGTAAATTATTTTTAAAATAAATTTAACTTTTTTCAATGAGGAAAGAATTCTGAATATCTTTGCACATATTTATTATTTCTGTTGCTCTAATCTTTTTATGTCGATCCAGGGTTTTCTGTGGTATCCTTGTGTTCTCACTTGAAGAACTTTCTTTCACATATTTAGAATTACATGTTTGCTGGATAAATTCAGTTTTGTCTGTCTGAGAAATCTTATTTGTCTTGATGTTAAAAGGATTTTCCTTCTGTATATTGAATTCTAGGTTGCACTTTTCTATCAGTAATTTATAGATGTCATATCATCTACCAGCTTGCATAGTTTCTGATGAGAATTGAATGTTTATTTTTACCTTCCTTCCTTTGTATAAAAGCTATTATTTTCCCCCCTTTGGCTGCTTTATAATTTTTCTCTATCATTGGTCTTCAACTATTTTGTTACAATGTATCTTGATGTGTTTTGTTGTTGCTGTTATTGTTTATAGTCTTTTATGTTTGTTAAACTTTGTGGGTCTACAGTTTTATAGTTTTCATGAAATTAAGAAAAATAAATCAACTTCAAATATATTTTCTGTCTTCTCTAAGTGCATTTAATATGATTACACTTATGTTAAACCTGCTTTATATTTTCCTGCAGGTTTCTAAGATTCTGATTTTTTAAGTCCTTTTCTGTCTCAAGCAGAGTTTGGAGAGTCATCTATTGTTACATCTTCGTCTTTTATTCTGCAGTAACTAAACTGCTTTTAAGCCCATCTTGTAAATATTTTGTTTCAGATACTGCATGCTTCATCTCTAAAACTTCTTTTTGTTTCCAATTTAAACCTCTCATTTCTCTCTTCATGGTGTGCATGAGTTTCTTCAAATATTTGAACATATATATAATAATTATTCAAAATTCATTGTTTTTTAATACAGTAATTTTTGTCATTTCTAAACATTTCCATTAGCTGATTTCTCTCCTGGTTAGGTATTTCTTCTTTTACTGCTTTGCATGGCTAAGAATATTTGATTGAATACTGAACATCTTATATTGTTAAATATCAGAATCCCACTGTGTATCTTTAAGAAATGTTGAACTTAGTTTTGTCAGACAGTTAAATAACTTTCACATCAATTTTGTTAGGGTGGATCTAAAGTATCCTTTACTTTAAGTCTAGTTTCACCTCTACTAAAATGTGATTTTCCAGAAGTTGCCTGAATGCTCCAGTTTTTCAACAAAGTATCTCCACTTTGACTGGTTAGAATTTGAAGGACTTCCAGCCCTGTTGTATGCTGTAGGAATAGTTCCGTTTACAGCTCTCCATAAGTGCTTTACCCAGCATCATGACGTTTCAGCTTACACATGCACATTTTAGTATTTAGCAACATTCTCAGCAAAACTTCTGTGAAGATTTCTCAAATTCATTCTCTCTGTAGCTCAACAATCTTGTCTCCTGAACCATTTCCCATAAATTCCATATGCATCTGCTTCTTCAAACTTTAACCTCTGTATTTCCAACTGATAAAGATTGTTATGTTTTGCTTCTTGTTCTTCCATTCTGTGCCACAGTCTGAAAGTACCTGTGATATGATTTGGCTGTGTCCCCACCCAATTCTCATCTTGAATTGTAACTCCCAGAATTCCCATACGTCATGGGAGGAACTTGGTGGGAGATGATTAAATTATGGGGATGGGTCTTTCCTGTGCTGTTCTCATGATAGTGAATGAGTCTCACAAAATCTGATGTTTTAAAAACAGGAGTTTCCCTGCACAAGCTCTCTTTTTGCCTGCCACCATCAACATAAGATGTCAGTTGCTCCTCCTTGTCTTCCACCATGATTGTCAGGCCTCCCCAGCCATGTGGAACTGTGTGTCCATTAAATCTCTTGTAAATTGCCCAGTCTCAGGTATGTATTTATCAGCAGTATGAAAATGGACGAATACAGTAAATTGGTACCAAAAGAGTGGGACATTGCGGAAAAGATACCTGAAAACATGGAAGTGACTTTGGAGCCAGGTAACAGGCAGAGGCTGGAACAGTTTGTAGGGCTCAGAACACAGGAAAATGTGGCAAAGTTTGCAACTCCCTGGAGACTTGTTGAATGGCTTCAACCAAAATGCTGATAATGATATAGACAATGAACTCCAGGCTGAGGTGGTCTCAGATGGAGATGAGGAACTTGTTGGGAACTGGAGCAAAGGTGACTCTTGTTATGTTTTAGCAAAAAGACTGGTGGCATTTTGCCCCTGCCCCAGTGATTTGTGGAACTTTAAACTTGAGAGAGACAACTCAGGGTATCTGGCAGATGAAATTCCTAAGCAGCAAAGTATTCAAGAGGTGACTTTGGTGCTGTTACAGGCATTCAGTTTTAAAAGGGAAACAGAGCATAAAACTTTGGAAAATTTGCAGCCTGACAATATAATAGAAAAGAAAATCCCATTTCCTAAGGAGAAATTCAAGCAGGCTACATAAATTTGCATAGGTAACAAGGAGGCAAATGGTAATCCCCAACAGAATGGGGAAAATGTCTCCAAGGCATGTCAGGACCTTTGCCACACAGGCCCAGAGGTATAGGAGGAAGAAGTCATTTTGTGGGCCTGGCCCAGGGTCTCTCTCCCTTGTGCAGTCTAGGGATTTGGTGGCCTGTGTCCCACCTGCTCCAGCCGTGACTAAAAGGGGCCAAGGTACAGCTCAGGCTGTTTTTTCAGAGAGTGGAAGTCCCAAACCTTGACAGCTTCCATGTGGTGTTGAGCCTGCAGGTGCACAGAAGTCAAGAATTGAGGTTTGGAAACTTCCGCCAAGATTTCAGAGGATATATGGAAACATCTGGATGCCAAGGGAGAAGTTTGCTGCAGGGGCGGGGTCCTCATAGAGAACCTCTGCTAGGGTAGTGCAGAAGACAAATGTAGAGTTGGAGCCCTCACAAAGAATCCCTACTCAGGCACTGCCTAGTGGAGCTGTGAGAAGAGGGTCACCATCCTCCAGACCCCAGAATGGTAGGTCCACTGACAGCTTGCACCATGTGCCTGTAAAAGCCACAAAGACTCAGCACCAGCCCATGAAAGAAGCCAGGAGTGGGGATATACCCTGCAAAGCCACAGGGGCAGATCTGCCAAAGGCTGTGGAAGTCCACCTTTTGCATCAGTGCATCCTGAACATGAGATATGGAGTCAAAGGAAATCATTTTGAAGCTTTAAGATTTGACTGCCCTCCTGGATTTCAGACTTGCATGTGGCCTCTAGCCCCTTTGTTTTGGCCAATTTCTCCCATTTGGAATGGCTGTATTTACCCAATGCCTGTACCCCCATTGTATGTAGGAAGTAACTAACTTGCTTTTGATTTTACAGGCTCATAGGCAGAAATAACTTGCCTTGTCTCAGATGAGACTTTGGACTGTGGACTTTTGAGTTAATGCTGAAATGAGTTAAGACTTTGGGGGACTGTTGGGAAGGCATGATTGGTTTTGAAATGTTAGGACATGAGATTTGGGAGCGGCCAGGGGCAGAATGATATGGTTTGGCTGTGTCCCCACCCAAATCTCATCTTGAATTGTAACTCCCAGAATTCCCATCTATCATGGGAGGAACCAAGTGAGAGATGATTAAATTATGGGGCCAGGTCTTTCCTCTGCTGTTCTTGTGATAGTGAATGAGTCTCACAAGATCCGATGGTCTTAAAAACAGGAGTTTCCCTGCACAAGCTCTCTTTTTGCCTGCCGCCATCCACATGTGACTTGCTCCTCCTTGCCTTCTGCCATGATTGTGAGGCCTCCCAACCATGTGGAACTGTAAGTCCATTAAATCTCTTTCTTTTGTAAATTGCCCAGTCTCCAGTATGTCTTTATCAGCAGCATGAAAATGGACTAATACAACCTCCAAAGAGAATGTTGAGGCAATTGTATACCTCACCACATTTATTTCTCTTATGCCCTGGGTCAAAGTCCTCTACTGTCTATTATCTAATATCTGAAACAGTTGTTTGATATTTCATCTTTTTTTTTTTTTTTTTTTTTTTTTTTTTTTCAGTTTTCTAGTTGTTTATGGCTGAGTGGCAAATCTGAAATCAGTCATTTCACCAGGGCTGGAAGATGAAGTCTAATACTGACATTTTGAACAATTTTTATATTTCTTTTATTCTTATTTTTTCTGATTATAAAAATAAATATGCTCACATAGGAAAAGTACAGATGAATAAATAAAAGAAATTTAAATCACCCAAAGATAACTAAAATATAATTTTAATCCTTGTCTAATTTATTTCTATATCCGAAACTAGGGTAGTTAGATTATATGCAGAGCTATTTTATTCACTGGTAAGCCTGCAATCAGCTACCCAGCTGCCTACCAGAGACACATGTTTTTACAACAATGAAGGAATTTTTCTGAAGGAAGTGTCTCCTTGTGGTCACTATTGCCATGACAAATGAGGGAGGGATTGTGGGAGAGAACTGTTGTCAGAGGCAACCTATCCTACTGTTTCTGTGTTTTTTGAAAGCTCTTCTATTCCCTGTCATTTCTTATATGGAATTGCTCACTGATTTTATCTCAGAATCTGGGGATGTAGTATATTCAATAATAGATTGTAAAAGAAGTATATCCTCTGTCACCTCTGTATTTCTGCACAATTAAGAAATAGAATAGAATTATTCAATAATATATATCAAATTGCATGAAGGCAATATGTTCCCTTAAAAGAGAAAACTGTTGTTTCTTCAGATAACTTGTATCAGTGGTTCTTAAACATGGGTACAGATACTATCCACTAAAGAAGAAAATTTCTGCTCCCTACCCTCATCCCTTGCCTGAAAGATTCTGAGCAAGATACAAACATCTCTCAAATTTTCAAGTCAGATTACATTCAATTGAAATTAATTTTAAGACTTGAAGATCAAGGTCACATTTAGTGTAATTTTCAACGAAAGTTATCACACCGAATGGGATGACAATGGCAATGTTTATACTGTTGTAGGTGACTACGTAAACCAGATCAACACTTCAAGAGGCAAGTTTAACAGCAGGGTTTTATATAAATTTGGTGAAGATTATGAAGCTGCCAGTATACAATGTGAGGTCTTAAAGTATATATACCAGACAGCAAATAATACACTTTATCTAAAATTAATTATGAATAAATGCTCAGGATCAAATGTAAATTTTTCCCACAATACCTGATGTACGGCAATTGTTGTGTTTGTCTTTTGAAATCAAATCAAATGTGGCTCCCAGACCTCCACTTGTCAAATATGGTGAATAGTTTATTGAATCTCTATTTTTATTAATGTCTTTCTCCTCACTTGGTTGTACCAGGATTGAATAGCACATTAGAGGCCTTTCTGGTCATCATTCCATAGTCACTGCTGAGGATGTTGCCTAAACTTAAATGCCTAAACTTAAATGCTCTTAAAGGTATGTGGTGCTACTGGTGCTATAGTTCCTCTAACTCAGAATGATCTGAAGGACCCTTAGCATTTAACATGGTCTTTGGTGTGATCCAGGCAGGTATACTCATTTCAATACACCAATACCTCTAGGATGCTTCACGGGATTTGGGCACAAGTCTCAACCACTTTGCCAACTCACCTTTCTCCTTTCCACTCCTAAAAGATTCACCTTTCAGGCTGGGTGCAGTGGCTCATGCCTGTAATCCCAGAACTTTGGGAGGCCAAGATGGGCAGATCACCAGAGATTGGGAGTTCAAGACCAGCCTGACCAACATGGAGAAACCCTGTCTCTACTAAAAATACAAAATTAGCTGGGCGTGGTGGCGGATGCCTGTAATCCCAGCTATTTGGGAGGCTGAGGCAGGAGAATCGCTTGAACCCGGGAGGCGGAGGTTGTGGTGAGCCCAGATGGTGACATTGTACTCCAGCCTGAGCAACAAGAGTAAAATTCTGTCTCAAAAACAAAACAAAACAAAGATTCACCTTTCCCTCTCAGTCTCCTGTTAAGCCATGTCTCTCTGCCACCTCTAAAGAAAGAAAAAGAAAGACTTACCCAGTTTCCATCCGGGATGATTCAGATTATTTGCTCTCATTAGGACCTAGACCTTTGAAAGTACGTGTCATTATGCTTATGTGTCATTAATATGTGTCATGATTATGCAAATACCACAATAAATGTATTTGCTGTTACACTGTCATTCATTTATCTCATATTTACTAAAGATGTCCTTTATGCTAGGCACTGTGTTACAAAATGCCTGCCCTGATGTTTATAAGGGCTGCCATTTGCTCAATATACTCTCTTCTAATTTTAGAACATTAGAGAGATAATTTTGTAACTACACCAGCTTTCTTTAATACCTCTGCTTTACCCCTGCTATTATGATTATTTATAATTACAGTATTGGCCTGTTCAATACTAGCTTCAGAATTGCTATAACATGGGCTGAAGTTGAGGACTGCTAGGGCATTTTCAATCTCAGTGCTTTTACCAAGACTGCAGATGTGTTTAGGGTGGTTTGGGAAGTGGCTGACAGAGAAGGGCAGAGGTAAAACCTATTTATCATTCATCGCTTAGTGATGCCACTGCTTTATCAAACTTCTTGAGTCACTTTTTTCCTGATTCTAAAACCTTGAAATTATACTCATGTCTTTTTTTCTGTCAGAAATAAAATGAATCAAAACAATACAGCACTTCCCAAAGTGTATCATTAATACACTTCATTCCATTGTATGTCAATGGCTGTTTATATACTTTAAAAATATTCTGAAGCTAAATAAGTTAGGAAACATCAGGTTAAACGAAGGTAAGAAAAAAAAAAAAACGAAGGTAAGGTTCGTGGAGCCTTTAGTACACATAGTACATCATGTGTATTTTGAATCTTCAAGAGGAGAAAACAGTATGAGGAGTCTCACTCTCATATTTTGTGTGTGTGTGTGTGTGTGTGTGTGTGTGTGTGTGTGTGTGTGGTTTGTTGTTGTTGCTGTTGTTGTTGCTGTTGTTGTTGTTGAGACAGAGTCTTACTCTTTTGCCCAGGCTGGAGTGCAGTGGTGTGATCTCAGCTCACCACAACCTCCACCTCCCAAGTTCAAGCAATTCTCCTCCCTCAGCCTCCCAAGTAGCTGGGATTACAGGTGTGTGTCACCACGCCTGGCTAATTTTGTATTTTTAGTAGAGATAGGGTTTCACCATGTTGGTTACATTGGTCTCAAACACCTGACCTCAGGTGATCCACCCACTTAGGCCTCCCAAAGTGCTGGGATTACAGGTGTGAGCCACTGCGCCCAGCCTCACTTTCATATTTGATTGCAGAACCCTTTTTGCAAGGAGCATCTCTTAGGGCTTATATTTCATAAAACTGTCTTTGAGAAACGCTGGTCATGGATGTATTAATTATTAGTATTACTGTTCTATTCTTGACTTGAATGAGCCAGAGAGAACATGGAGTTTTTCTCTGATGGTTTCTGGATTTCCCCAAGCCCTCTATTTTGTTTAGAATTAGGTCCAGAATAGTAGCAAGTCCCCTAGCTGCACCTAGATCTGTTTTGGAGGTGAATTTCTTAGCACAGCGAGTCAAAACCTTGTCAGATATTCTGATCTTTGCTGAATTGTACTTCCAATTGTTTTCCATAAAAGTTAAAGGTTATATCTGAAATATATTTAATTTCTGGATAAGCTTTGGAATCTGGGCCAGGAAGGCATCATCTGCATCTGCCAGCTGGTCTGTGCTAAACCTTATTGCAGTGTTTCCTAAACTCCAGCTATCAATTCATGTAGCAGAATCACAAAAATATTTCACAGAACAAATCATGTGCAGAGAAAATGCAACTCTTTTATTTTCTCTCTCTCTAGCTTGGCCTTTCTCTACAGCCCTCTCCCCACTTTCTGGTGGGGAAAATAAGTTTTAGTCTTCTCTGCTTTAACCTCATTGAAATATAGTAATTTAAAGAGTTATTTTCAACTAATGCCCACTCCCTTTAAGAAAAAAAAATCTCATCATCTCAGATTTCTCATTCTTTCACATCTCCACTTCAGCTTATTTTAAAAATGATATCTGGGTAAGATGGCGTGTGTGTGTGTGTGCACGCACTATGAATTCATGTGCCTAATACAAGGAGCAGAATATTAGAATCCTCTGCTCTTGTCACATGGTGATATCTCTGGTCCATCTTGGTGATAACTCTGGCAGCTGCTTGCTCTGCTGGCATTTATGTTGAAGGCTACCTATAGCCTACACCTTGCACTCTCTTGGCTTGTTCAAAGCCTGAGAATCCTCCCTGGCATGTTCAGTTGGCTAAATATTACTCAGCTTTCTCTGCGTGCATAGTCTTGAGGTCTTGGTCATGTTCTCTTTGTGCCTCTATTGCCTAGTGTAGTTTGCTCCCACCTCCGTGGTGTGGGGTTAACTTGTTGTACCATAATGGTTCCCAGGACAGGCCGTGCAGTGTGTATGCCACATACAAATCAAGGAAAGCTTGGGGACCCCTCAGAGCCTCCATTTGCCTGACCACACTGCATGGCCAAGTGTGTTTTGATGCAGGTAGCCCCTAATTGAATGCATACTAGAGTGTCACATTGGAAGTGAGGACAAAAGACCCTCTTTATGCTCAGTGTTCCTCTTCCTAGTTGGGACACAAGTCTGACTGCTGTGCCCTTGTCCTTTATATCTCTTCTTTATCTCTTATTTCCCCTATGTCATATACATTTTCCAGACTCCAGCTAATCCAGGAAATATTTTCTACACTGCCAAAATGTTAACTGAGTCTTAAAGGTTGAAAAAGGAGAGTAAGGAACTTAAAAGTTCCCATTTTAAACTATCAGTTTGGTTTATAAAGATACTGGCTCACTGCGCCAAAAGCCATGTGATATATTCTTGGTTCATTCCTTCTACAACAAATCTTTACCTCCTTCCAGGAAAATGGATGCTTCACGCCACTTAAGAAAAAAGCCTTATACTTAGAAAGGCAAGTAGAAGAAAAATCTACCATATTTTAAAAAAATCACCTCAATTATACTTAATTGTCTTCCCATTATCTATTATTCATACAAATTATAGTTATTCAGTAATTTTCTTTATTCTCTCCCCCTTTTTAAGCTTATTTTAAAAGAAAACATATCAAGCATAGGTAAAGAGCTTTCCCTAATTGTTCCTCAAGCCAACTTTCTCCTTAACTGCATTTAAGTGAACTGAAAGCTGAGGCTCCTCTGATCCCAGGAACAGGCAATAGAAACAATTTTTTCCATCTTGGAAGAACTGTGTGCTTCCAAGAAGCACACAGAAGAACTTATTCATCTGAACTTCTAGCTCTCTCTGCTCAACTGTTTCTTCATTCCTTTCTCCTTTCCTGCTCCAAAACCAAGGGCTATGAATGCCCCTGCCCCAAGTGGTAAACACAACCAGCTTCCTGGCCCTGATCAAGGACCAATTACTCCTGGATTGTGCTGCTGGATTTGTTTGGGGAGTGAAGAATTATCTACACATTATTAAAATTTTTTTTGCATTTGATTATTATGAATTTTTCCACACCCTTGGAAACTGTACATATTAATACCACTTCTCTCATTTCACCATTTCATGAATGCTCTCCTGGTGAGTGCCACAAAAATATCAAGTGTATAAAGAATACATTTTATCATGAATTCTACTATACATTCTCATTCTACTAGAAGTTAATGTTACATCTGAGACCATTTTCATCACATTATTTGTATAAACTCAGGTTCATCCTGTTTATTATCTTTGTGTGATATGTTGGCATCTACATATTTGAAGCCCTATATATTCACTCAGATTTTTTTCATGTTAACCCCTAGTACCTCTCACATGAGTTTTTTAAATTTTATTTTACTTATTTATTTATTTATGTCTTGGAAATGTTCTTTTATCCCTTTAGTAACTGGTGTCATGTGTTTATCAGGTCATATTTTTTTCCTCTTTTCTCACATTCAATCCACACAACTATATTTATTCTGATAGCTTTGTGATGTATTCTAGCTCTAACAAAGAACGCACTTGTCTGGTATCTAAAGTTACAGTTCCAAAACTCATACCTCTTTTCCCAACTGACAAGCATTATTGAGTATCCACTGGGCTTGCCAGGCACTCTTCTGGGTCCTAGAGATACAGTGCTAAAAAGGGCAGGTGAAGCCGTTGATCTCACAAAGCTTACATTCTGAAAGCAGGAGACCAACATACAAACAAATAAATATCACAGAGTAATTAATGTTGGGCAGATAGTAAAATAAGGGAAGGGGATAATGTTTTACCTGACAGGGGCATCTTATTTCTTGTCAGGAAAGGAATCTCGGATAAAGTGGTGATGGAGCTGGATCTGAAGGCAAGGAGCCAGCCACGTGAAGACCTCGGAGAAGAGCCTTCTAGAGAGAGTGCTCAGCTACTGCAAATGTCTTAATGTGGGAATGAAATTGAACTTATTTAATAAATATAAAAAAGGACAGTAGAGCAAGACCAAAGTGGGAAACAGGAGGAAGAAAGATAAGTTTTAAGAGGTCAATAGCAGCCAGATTATAATGGGGCTGTGACAGTCATTGCAAGGACTGTGGATTTTATTCTAGGTCCGTAAGAAGCCAATGGATAGCTGTAGACAGGAAATGGGGGGACATTGATGTAATCTGACTTAGGTTTTAGGAAGTTTGACTTTCCTGGAAGCCTTTCACCAATCAAAGCCACCTCTCTTTTCAGGTCTCAAGGGGCAATAGAAAAGGGAGAAAAAAACACAACTTGTGTTACCAAGTAATATGGTTTGGCTGTGTCCCCACTGAAATCTCATCTTGAATTGTAGTTCCGATAATCCCCACATGTGGTAGGAGAGACTCAGTGGGAGATAATTGAATCATGGGGGTGGTTACCTCCATGCTGTTCTTGTGATAGTGACCGAGTTCTCATGAGATCTGATGGTTTTATAAGGGGCTTTGCCCCTGGTTCACTCTACACTTCTCCTTGCTGCCACCAAGTGAAGAAGGATGTGTTTGCTTCCCCTTCCACAATGATTGCAAGTTTCTTGAGGCCTCCCCAGCCCTGCAGAAATGTGAGTCAATTAAACCTCTTTCCTTTATAAATTACCCAGTCTTGAGTATTTCTTCATAGCAGAGTGAGAACGAACTAATACACCAAGACTTTTAGTTTCTTATCTAAGCCTGATGTATCCTTGGTCTTTCCTGATAATCATAGGATGCCATGCAAATAAGCAGAAGAGAATATTGGACAGGGTGTTTGGTAAAATATTCTGTGCCCTCCATCTTTGATATATGCCCTGGGATGATGACACATTTTCCTGCAAGGAGGCAGGTCTGTCAAGGTTCTAATCTATAGAGGTGTGATCTGAGGAATGCTAGACAGCTCACAGCATAAAATCCGAGTACCAAGTTACAAAGATTTAGTGAGAAAGATCATTTATTCAGGAATACAGAATTAAAATGGAGATCCAAATGTCACCTCCAGTTTGTTTGGCATCTGTGTCACCAACTGCTATTATTTTCTGTTCTTTCTCTTTGGTTCTGAAATTTGTCTTTCTGAAACAGTGACCTGAGTTGCACACAATCTGTAATTAAGAAATGTTCTATGTTGTAAATTGTACTTTGCTTTCGGTAAAAGCCTTTATGTGTCAAGTAGCAAAACAAAAGTGTCATGAAAGAAGGTGAAGTTCCCCATTACAGAAAGAAAAATTGGGTAGAAACCTGCTAATGTGTAATGCAGAAAATAAAAGAAATGCTGATTATGAACATGCCCATCAACTTATATTTATAATATGATGATTTTCAAATGATAGAGGAACATTTGTGAGCCTGTGTTGTCACAGTGCAACAGTGCCAGAGGATGCTGTTTTCAGCAGGTCAGAGTCCCACAGCTGCTCAATCAATATGTTGAGAATTGGTCTTTAATCTTCCGGCTTCTTTTACTAGTTCTGACATCGTATCATTTCTGTTTTGCTATGATGGAAACATCCCTGAGGCAAATAGTGTTTCTGGTTGTACTGTGACATTTACCCTCTTCTCTTAATAATAATCACAATAATAATAATAATAACAGCAGCTACTATTTATAGAGCACTAGGCATGTTGCATCATGATTTTACCTAATCTTCAAGAGTCCTGCAAGTCAGGAGTTGGGCTCAGTTTCCAGAGGAAGAAAATAAGGCTACTTTAATGCTATGACAGTAAGGCCATATTCAAGAAGAGGTTAGAAAATGGGAGCCTCTAGTAATTTTCCCTCCTTTTCAGCACCATAGAGCTGACCAAGTGTGTCCAGCTTGGTACCCTCTACAAGAGCTTTATTGGTATTAAAAAGAAAATTCAATTCTCACTGTCATTCAAAGTAGGGACCTTTATTTATTTATTTATTTATATTTATTTATTTATTATTTCCAAATTTTATTTTAAGTTCAGGGTTATATGTGCAATATGTGAATGTTTTGTTATATAGACAAATGTGTGCCGTGGTGGTTTACTGCACCGATCATCCTATCACCTAGGTATTAAGCCCAGCATCCACTAGCCATTCTTCTTGATGGACTCCCTATTCGCAACCCCCACCCTCTGACAGGCATCAGTGTGTGTTGTTCCACTTCATGTGTACATGTGTTCTCATCATTCAGCTCCCACTTATAAGTGAGAACACATGGTATTGGATTCTCTGTTCCTGGGTTAGTTTGCTAAAGATAATGGCCTCCAGCTCTATTCATGTCCCTGCAAAAGACATGATCTCATTCCTTTTTATGGCTGCATAGTATTTCATCATGTATAAGTACCACATTTATTTTTTTTATCCAATCCACTGTTGATAGGCACCTAGGTTGATTCCATGTCTTTGCTATTGTGAATAGTGCTGCAATGAACATACACGTGCATGTATCTTTAGAGTAGAACAGTTTATATTCCTTTGGGTATATATCCAGTAATGAGATTACTGAGTTAAATGGTCTTTCTGCCTCTAGGTCTTTGAGGAATCAACACACTGTCTTCCACAATGGTTGAACTAATTTACACTCCCACCAACAGTGTAAAAGTGTTCCTGTTTTATCCACAACCTCACCAGCATCTGTTGTTTTTTGACTTTTAATAGTAGCCATTCTGACTGGTGTGAGATGGTATCTCACTGTGGTTTTCACTTGCGTTTCTCTACTGATCAGTGATGTTGAGCTTTTTTTCATATGTCTGTCGGCCATATGCATGTCTTCTATTGAGAAGTGTTTGTTCATGTCCTTGGACCACTCTTTGATGGGGCTGTTCATTTTTTTCTTATAAATTTAAGTTCCTTATAGATGACGGATATTAGACCTTTGTCAGATAGATTGCAAGCATTTTCTCCCATTCTGTAGGCTGTCTATTTATGCTGTTGGTAGTTTCTTTTGCTGTGCCAAAGCACATCAATTTAATTAGATCCCATTTGTCAATTTTTGCTTTTGTCAAAATTGTTTTTGGTATCTTCATCATGAAATCTTTACCTGTGCCTATATCCTGAATGGTATTGCCTAGGTTTTCTTCTAGTGTTTTTATACTTTTGGGTTTTACATTTAAGTCTTTAATCCATCTTGAGTAATTTTTGTACATGGTGTAAGGAAGGGGTCTGGCTTCAATTTTTTGCATATGGCCAGCCAGTTCTCCCAGCACCATTTATTGAATAATGAGTCTTTTCCCCATTCCTTGTTTTTGTCAGGTTTGTCAAAGATCAGATGGTTGTACGTGTGCAGTCTTATTTCTGGGTTCTCTATTCTGTTCCATTGGTCTATGTCTGTTCTTATACCAATACCATGCTGTTTTGGTTACTGTAACGTTGTAATACAGTTTGAAGTTGGGTAGCCTGATGCCTCCAGCTGTGTTGTTTTTGCTTAGGATCACCTTGTCTATTCAGGCTTTTTTTTGGTTTCATAAAAATGTTTAAATAGTTTTTTTTTCTAATTCTGTGAAGAATGTCAATGGTACTTTAATGGGAATAGCATTGAATATATAAATTGCTTTGGGCAGTATGGCCATTTTTATTATATTGATTCTTCCTATTCATGAACAAGGACTGTTTTTCCATTTGTGTCATCTCTGATTTTTTTGAGCAGTGGCTTGCAGCTCTCCTAGAAGAGGTCCTTCACTTCCCTTGTTAGCTGTATTTCTAGCTATTTTATTCATTTGTGCCAATTGTGAATAGGAGTTCATTCGTGATTTGGCTCTTGGCTTACCTGTTGTTGGTGTATAGGAATGCTAGCAATTTTTGCACATTGATTTTATATCCTGAGACTTTCCTGAAATTGCCTATCAGCTTAAGAAGCTTTTGGGCTGAGACAATGGGGTTATCTAGACATAGGATCATGTCATCTGCAAACAAAGATAGTTTCACTTCCTTTCTTCCTATTTGAATATCCTTTATCTCTTTCTCTTTCCTGATTTCCCTGGCCAGAACTTACAACACTATGTTGAATAGGAGTGGTGAGAGAGGACAAACTTGTCTTGTACTGGTTTTCAAAGGGAATGCTTCCAGGTTTTGCCCATTCAGTATGACATTGGCTGTGGATTTGTCATATATGGCTTACTAATTTGAGGTATGTTCCTTCAATACCTAATTTATTGAGAGTTTTTAACATGGAGGGGTGTTGAATTTTATCGTAGGCCTCTTCTGCATCTATTGAGATAACCATGTGGTTTTTGTCTTTAGTTCTTTTTATGTGATGAATCACATTTATTAATTTGTATATGTTGAACCAGATTTCCATCCCTGGGATGAAGCCTATTTGATTGTGGTGGATAGGTCTTTTGATATTCTGTTGGATTTGTTTTGCTTCAATGTTCATTAAGGATATTGGCCTTGGCCTGAAGTTTTCTCTTTTTTTTTTTTTTTTGCTGTATCTTTGCCAGGTTTTGGTATCAGGATTCTGCTGGCCACATAAAATGAGTTAGAGAGGAGTTCCTCCTCTTCAATTTTTTGGAATAGTTTCAGTAGGAATGGTGCCAGCTCTTTTTTGTACCTCTGGTAGAATTCAGCTGTGAACCTGTCTGGTCCTGGGATTTTTTTTCATTTGGTAGGCTATTTATTAATGTCGCAATTTTATAACAAATTATTGGTCTATTCAGAGATTCAATTTCTTTCTGGTTCAGTCTTGGGTGGGTGTATGTGTCTAGGAATTTATTCATTTTTTCTAGATTTTCCAGTTTATGCACATAGAAGTGTTTATAGTATTCTCTGATGGTTGTTTGTATTTCTTTGGGGTCAGTGGCGATATTTCCCTTAACATTTCTGATTGTGTTTATTTGAATCTTCTCTTTTCTTCCTTATTAGCCTAGTTAGTGGTCTATATATTTTATTAAATCTTTTTAATTTTTTTTTCCAAAAAAACAGCTCTTGGATTTGATGATTTTTTTGAAGTGTCTTTTTGTGTCTCTATCTTCTTCAGTTCAGCTCTGATCTTGGTTATTTCTTTTATTCTGCTAGCCTTGGGTTTGTTCACTCTTGGTTCTCTAGTTCTTTCAGTTGTGACATTCAATTTTTAACTTAAGATCTTTCTAGCTTTTTGATGAGGGCATTGAACGATATAAATTTCCCTCTTTCACACTGTTTCAGCTATGTGTCCCAAAGATTGTGGTACATTGTATCTTTGTTCTCATTAATTCCAAAGAACTTCTTGATTTCTGCCTTAATTTTATTATTTACCCAGACGTCATTCAGGAGCAGGTTGTTCAAATTCCATGTAGTTGTGTGGATTTGAATGAATTTCTTAACCTTGTGTTCTAATTTGATTGCACTGTGATCCGAGAGACTGTTATGATTTCAATTCATTTGCATTTGCTGAGGAGCGTTTAACTTTCAATAATGTCATCAGTTTTAGAAAAAGTGCCATGTGGTGATGAGAAAAATATATATTCTGGTGTGTTTGGGTGGAGAGTCCTGTAGATATCTACCAGGTCCACTTGATCCAGCGCTGAGTTCAGGTCCTGAATATCTTTGTTAGTTTCTGTCTCAATGGTCTGTCTAATATTGACAGTGTGGTGTTAAAGTCTCCCACTATTATTGTGTGTGAGTCTAAGTCTCTTTGAAGGTCTCTAAGAATTTGCTTTATGAATCTGTGTGCTTCTGTATTGGGTGCACAGACATTTAAAATGGATAAATCTTTTTGTTGAATTGAACCCTTTACCATTATGTAATGTTCTTCTTTATCTTTTTTGATATTTATTGGTTTAAAGTCTGTTTTTCAGGAACTAGGAATGCAACCCTAAGTAGGAACCTTTAAAACCTCTGGTCCTATTCAGTTTGCCATATTCATATTCCCTATCTGGCAAGAAGTAGATTCTCGCAATTTTCAAATTGTTCATATATAAAAAGCTTCCCCATAAACAGAAGACATATCACATTTCCCAACAGCGATGATTTGCATAGAGTAATCTTGTATATTAAGTTTTTTCTGTTGTCTCTCAACTGTACTAAACTCAGCTGGAAGGTTGCACTTCTGGTAAAAATTATAGCTCTTCCTTCAGTGAGAATACTCGGTGCTCAAGGACTTATAACGAGAATTTCTAAGAAGGAAATTTGTAAAGAGAGAAGTGCAGTTGTTGGTACTAATGGAAAGGAAGCTGTGCTTTTATCTCTACCTTCTTTTCACTTGAGAAGGGAACAGAGACAATGGAAGTGTACAACTCTTTTTTTATTTTGGTGACATTAGAAGACATGAGAAAAGTAATGACTGGGTTCCCTGAACTGGTTTGCAGTTGCATCCTGTCTCAGATATGTGTGAACGCAACAAAAATACTGATGCCTTCACTCTTGAGATAAGGCCACATAACTTTCAATTTAATCCTATTTAATCTCAGGAACTCTCAGAAAAACAATGTGTCTCTATTATGCGTGAGAAAAATGTGTATATAACAGTGGGAGGTCTAATGTGTACTATATATTTGAAAGCCACCAGCCTTAGCACAGTCTCTGCTGTCAGTGGAATCAATTTCTTCATTCTTGTTGACACACAGAATATTCCTTCTGATCTTGCAAAATCACTTCTGTTTATTACAAGGTCTGTATCTTGTCTATGTTCCCCACTGTTTATATAATACTTTTCTTGAAGCCACTACAGAGCTTTATACTTATATTCCAAACTGCATTTAGTATGGAAGTGCTTGGCAACATTACAACATGGAATAAATAGTATTCATTATGACAGACTCCTCAGGATTCAATCATCTGATAAACGTTAGAGACATTACATAGAACTAATTTGACACTTTGTCTCTAAAGCGTGTTAAGACTCTTTGATGCTGAAAATTGCATTTGCAGAAGTGATTATTTGAAGTTACTGCAAGGCTCTGAGACAATGCAGTGTCCAGGTCTCAAAGGAAGAAAAGCGAAATTCCTTCAGGGTGATTACTGAGGCCTCCCTGCCCAAGGTTTAATTCTGGCCTGAGAGATAGGAAGCTTGGCTTCTTGTCTCTTCTACTCAGCAGCCTCCATAGCTTTTTATATTGACTCCCCGAGGTCCAGAGATGAAATAGTAGCCAAGAGTCTGACCAAAAACCACCTAGTGAATTATGCAGCCAAATGTCTCCTGGGGAAGCAGATGTATTGTTTTACCTGAATGGAGATCCCAGTGGTGTTATGAAGACAACATGTCAGCCAGGGTTCAAGTCTCAGCTCCGCCACTTATTGAATGCATTTGTCTCCTAACTTATCTGCCCCTCAGTGTCCTTGTTTATGAAATGAGAATGATTAAACATATCTTTTGGAGTTATTGTAAGAATTAAACGCTATAATGTGTGAAAGCACCTGACATAGTACCCGGAACATAATAGGCCCTTAATACATGTTAATGTAGTCTTCTCACCCATGAATTAGGAAGAATACTATTTTTCCTGCTTATCTAAAGCCTATTATTCACTTCAATGGTCATTTTTCCCCTCTAGGCACATTCAGAGATAACAATGATGTACTATAGTCAATTAAAAATGTTTCCTTGAATCTGGACTTGATCGTCAGAGCAAAAACAGCAGCAGTCGCTTAAGGAGAGATAGATTGTGAGCATAGCCTGAAATGTATCTACCTACTGATACACAGCTTTTTCTGCCTTAGTCCATGCTGGTACATATGGCACAATTTTCTTCCTAGAGACTTATTATCTTCCTAGAGACATACATATGGGATCCCCTATGTATCAATGTTCTTATTTGTCAGGAACAATTATTTTACATGTAAAAACATGGATTGACCCACATGACCCATTTTCTTTAATATATATGAAGTAATACAACAGTATTTTATTATGTATTGTTTCCTACAACGCTGTTGGCTATGACAGTCATAAGTATTAAGATTTCTTTCATCCTCTGCACCCTGACCCACAGCAGTACCTGCCACTGCGTAGTGCAGGCTCTCCCGATCCCTTGTTTGGAATACTGCAAAACTGTTTACCCTTCTTTTCATTCTCTCTTCTCACCAACGCACCCCTACACTACAGCCTTTATGATGTTTCGAAAACAAAAACAAGGCCACGTTAACTATTATTTATAAATCCTTCCATGGTTTCCCATTGTCCTTAGGGCAAAACCTAAGCTTCTTGACCTGGCTGACAAGAATTTTTTTGATCAGGCATAAATCCTAGCTCAGGATACAATAATGTGGGCAGAGGTGTGGCGGTAGAGTGGGGGCGAAATGGACATAACACATTTTATCTACATTATGGGCACTCTCCACAGTGACAATTTTTCCTCATTTTCATTTTATTTTTGGGCTCTTTTTAGGCTCTCTTATCCTTCCTAATAACAATTGCTGTGCCCCTGAGTTTTCCTTAGAAACTTCTAAGAGCTGGGCATGCTCAGTAGCCATAGCCAGGGTTGTCTCTCATTTTTAAAACATCACTAAGGCTGCAGTGTGAAGGATGGACACACTTTGGGGCCTGTTGGGGGGTGGGGGGCAAGGGGAGGGAGAGCATTAGGACAAATACCTAATGCATGCAGGGCTTAAAACCTAGATGATGGGTTGATAGGTGCAGCAAATCACCATGGCACATATATACATATGTAACAAACCTGCACGTTCAGCACATGTATTCCAAAACTTAAAATAAAATAAAATAAAATAGAAAAAAATGCATCAGTGAGAACCTTTAAAAAACCAAGAAAGAATCAAAATTTCCTTTATCACAACTCTACAGATATTCCATTGAATGGGTTTATTTAAACAGTATGAAATGTAGAGTAAGTTAGAGAGTGTCACCAAACTTCCCATTTTATTCAGAAAAATAACCTAGGGCCATGTGGTAGCCTATGGTCCATACATGAACTGCCAGCTGACTGAATCTCTGACCTCTCCTCTTTTACTTCCCCACCCCCCCTTTGTTTTTTGTTTTGAGATGGAATCTTGCTCTGTCGCCCAGGCTGGAGTGCAGAGGCGCGATCTCGGCTCACTGCAAGCTCCGCCTCCCAGGTTCACGCCATTCTCCTGCCTCGGCCTCCTGAGTAGCTATGACTAGAGGCGCCCGCCACCATGCCCGGCTTTTTTTGTATTTTTAGTAGAGACGGGGTTTCACCGTATTAGCCAGGATGGTCTCGATCTCCTGACCTCATGATCAGCCCACCTTGGCCTCCCAAAGTGCTGGGATTACAGGCTTGAGCCACCGTGCCCAGCCTAATTTTTCCCTTTTGTGGTGGGCCAAAAAAAGACCCTCCTAAAGATATCCATGTGAAATTCCTAACACTTGTGAATGGCACCTCATATGGCAAAGGATTTGATTAAGTTAAGGATCTTGAGATGAGGCACTTCTGGATTATTCATGTGGGCCCAATATAATCACAGACTTCTTGTGATTAGGTAGAAGCAGAGACAGACATATGAGGGAAAGGTGGGGGTGTGAAGATGAAGGCAGAAGACAAGGCAAGGAAAGCTGCCAGTTACCAAAAGCTAGAAGAGGCAAAGTACAGATTCTCCCCTAAAGCCTCTGCAGGGAGCGTGGCCCTGCCAACAAATTGATTTGGGATTTCCGGACTTCAGACCGGAAGTTTAAGCAAACTTCCGTTGCTTAAAGCCACCCAGTTTGGGGTACTTTGTTATAGCAGCCCTAGAAATGAATTCATCTTTCTTCTAACCTCACTACCTTCCTTGATTTTCCTCAAATAGGCCACATGAGCTCCACTTAAGGACTTCTGTGCTCACTTCTCACTTGACTCGAAAGCTCTCCCAGTAGATAGCTTCCTACTGAGAGAGCTCCATGGCTTTCTCCTTTGCTTCCATCAAGTCTTGTGCAGAAGTCACTTTTTCATTAATGATTTTCATGACCCCATTATTTGAAATAGGCCCCTTGGCATTCCCTAACATTCTTGCCCTATTTTCTCTTCATAGTACTTACCTCTCATCTGACATACTAATCTTTTAATGTTTACTATTTACTCATTTCTTATTGCCTACATTTGGTTGTCTATACATGCAGCAGAAGATAATCTCCACACTGTCAGAGATTATTGTCTGTATCATTTATCGCTGTGTTTCCAGCGCATAGAACCATGCCTCAGCACCTAGGACAAGGCCCAGTATATATAAGCATTAGATGAACACTTGAAGTAAAGATCACATAACATCAGAAATTTTTTAAAAAGTCAATAATAAACAAAGCATTTTATAACTTATGAGTCATGCTCCCCAAACTGCCATTGTCATTAACCATGCAACTTCTGTAATCCCAACAAATCACTTAAATTTCCCATTTTCAAATGTTGAAGTCTGAGGAAAGACTTTGAGACATTTTACGTACT
Source organism: Nomascus leucogenys (assembly GCF_006542625.1). Classification (NCBI taxonomy): domain Eukaryota; kingdom Metazoa; phylum Chordata; class Mammalia; order Primates; family Hylobatidae; genus Nomascus; species Nomascus leucogenys. The sequence continues at coordinate 126,672,417 of NC_044406.1, forward strand.
ATAGTTGACTACAGCTACTTTTATTCAGTCACATATTTACTCAACAGTGTTTTAAAAATCAAACTGAAGTTATCAAGCATTTTCTGCTGTATCATGCTGAAATCCTAAACACAGTGTATCCTAATTAAACAAACAAAAATTGTGCAGATATGACCAAAAATATGTGTATATTTATTTTTATGGGTTTGTACCTTTCTTTGGGAAGAGGGAAGGTGAGGAAAGATGTCAGCAAAAGCACAAAAAGAAATCCCCCAGGAGCGCCCATATGTTTCTACCTTGCTGAGGCCATGTAAGATAGATTACCTGCATGGCTCTTTCCAGTTAAGTGGATAAAGGGAGAAGACAGAAAAGCAGAATGTCACCTCTGCATCCAGCAAGATATGCATGCAAAGGTCAGCCAGAGGCCGGTTTTCTGAGTGACCATGGCTGGGAAATCAAACAGACTCTCATTTTGATCTGAAAGTAAAGCACACTATTGTTTGAGCTTTTTGGTTCCATTTATCAGAGGAAATTTGTGCCAGAGATCGCAGAAGGGAATTAATTGGAAGACATCCGAGAAAGGATTCCAAGATTGTAAACTGCACTCCAGCCCAAGCACTATGGCTGCCAATTCTCAGAATTTCTTCATGATTAGTCACAGTACTTAATGTTGCTATTATAAAATGTCAAGTGGAAGAGTCAGAGTCAGGCTATTGATGACTTAGAAGCTTGCTTTGCTGAAATAAAGATTCTCTTAAAATGGAAAAGCTGAATTTACGCGAGTAAATAAGTTGGAATAATTTGTGAAAATCTTGTGTTTTGATGTTACAAAAGTCCATGTAAATTATTGCCTTAACCACTCAAAAAATGCTTAGAACACTTGTGGCTAATTACTAAAAATATTTATGATTAAATTGGGCTACTTCGGAAGAGAAATGATGGAAATAATAGTTTTAATTGTTAATGTTCATTTTATGTAAAATTGGTTATCTGAAAAAATGATATGCATACAAAAAAGAACACTTATTGTAATTATGCAGCTTGATGGCTTATCCCACAGTAAAATTATTCTATAACTACTACGCAGATTAAAAAAAGCATACTAACTATACCCTGAGAAGTTCCCCTGCTGCTGCCCCATCCCAGGCACTATCGCCCTCTATCCTGAAGTTATCTTCTCTTTTTGATTAGTTTTAAATGGTTTTGAATTTGACATAAATGGAGTTATACAATATGTTCTTTATAGTATTTGATTTCTTTTCATTAAATTTATGTTTGGAAGATTCACCCATGTTGTTGCCTGTAACAGTAGTTCGTTAATTTTCACTGTTGTGTAGTTTGCTGTTTATCAATATGCCACAATTTATTCAGCCATTTTATTATTAATGAATGTTTGGATTGTTTCTCATTTATGCCACTACAAATACCACTAATATCAACATTTCTTAGAAGTAAACATATGTATACATGTATGTTGAGTATATATGTTGGAGTGAAACTGCTGCAGCATAGGATATGAGTACATTTAATATGGTAGATACTGCCAAAGAGTTTTCCAATATGGTCGCATCAATTTGCATTCATACTAGCAGTGCATGAGGGTTTCAGTTGCTCTACATCATTCTCAACACATTGTACGGTCATTTGTTTTAACCTGAGCCATTCTGGTATATGTATAGTGGTATTTCCTTGTGATTTTGTTTCTATTTCTCTCATGATTAATCACGTTGAGCATTTTTTCATGTGCTTATTTTTTCATTGGTTCATGTCTTTCATTGACCATACAGATATCTTCTTTTTTGAGCTATCTGTTCAACTTTTTTGACCGTTTTCTATTGGATTTTGGTTTTTTTTTAGTGATTTATAGGAAGAGTCTGGCTATGAGGTTGTTTGTATTCATACATTTATGTGTGATATATATCACACACATATGAGAGAGAGCACACAAATATCTCCTTTTATGTTTTAATTTAAAATCAAATGTATTGAGATTTATTTGCGTGCCATAAAATTAAACCATGGTAAGTACACAATTAATATTTTTCAGTAAATTCCGGGGGTGTACAGCAATCACCAAAATTCTATTTTAAAGCATTTCCATTATTCCATAAGGATTCTTCATGCCTTTTTACTATATTCCCAACCATCAACCCTAGCTTCAGGTAACATACTGATCTGATATCATCTCTTATAATTTGCCTTTTCTAGAATGCCAAGAAAGCAAAAAATACACTGTGTATGCTTCTTTTCTGGCTTTCCTCACTTAGTGTAATTATTTTGAGACTCATTCTTATTTTTTGATATATCCTTAGTTCCTTCCTTTTTATTACCAAGTAATATTCGATCGTAAGGGGTGTACCACATCTGTTTACCCATTCACCAGATGAAGGACATTTGGTTTCTTTTTAGTTTTTGGTGGTTAGGAATAAAGCCAATATAAAATTGTGCATGCAGGCTTTGTGTGACTATAGGTTTTCATTTTATTCAGATAAATATCTTGGAGTGGGGTTCTTAAGTCATATGGTAAGCGCAGGTCTAACTATTTAAGAAACTGACAAAGTGCTTTTAAAAAAGTGTTTGCTACTATTTCCCTGGTATGAAACCCACTTGATTATGTTGCATTATCTTTTGGATATGTTGTTGATTTTGCTTAGCCAGTATTTTGTTAAGGATTTTAGCATCCATGTCCATCAAGGATATTGGTCTGTAGTTTTCTTTTTTAGTTATATCCTTCCTTGGTTTTGGTATTAGGGTGATGTTGGCTTCATTAGGGAGGGTTTCATATCCCCACCAGAAGTGTAGGAGTTCTAGATGCTGCATATCTTTGTAAGCACTTAGTGTCTTCATGTTTTCTCTTATTTTGTAATTATTCTCACATGAGTGTAGTGACATCTCATTGTAGTTTTAATAATTTTCCCTAATGACTAATGATGTTTGGCATCTTTTCTTGTATTTAACTGCCATTCGTATATAATATTTGTTAAAGTATTTGCCCAAATTTTTTGCCCATTAAAAATTAGTGTGGGACTTCAATACACCACTGACAGCACTAGACAGGTCATCGAGACAGAAAGTCAACAAAGAAACAATGGACTTAAACTATACCGTGGAACAAATGGACTTAACAGATATATAAAGAACATTTAATCCAACAACCACAGAATACACATTCTCTTCAACAGCCCATGGAACTTTCTCCAAGACAGACCGTATCATAGGCCATTGTATGAGCCTCAATAAATTTAAGAAAATTGAAATTATATCAAGCACTCTCTCAGGCCACAGTGGAATAAAACTGGAATGAACTCCAAAAGGAATCTTCGAATCCATGCAAATACATGGAACTTAACTAAGCTCCTGATGAATAAGCATTGGGGCAAAAACGAAATCAAGATGGAAATTAAAATAATTCTTCAAACCGAATGACAATAATGACACAACCTATCAAAACCTCTGGGATACAGCAAAGATGGTGCTAAGAGGAAAGTTCATAGCCCTAGATGCCTACATCAAAAGACTGGAACAGCACAAACTGACACTCTAAGGTCACACCTCAAGGAACTAGAGAAACAAGAACAAACCAAACCCAGAACCAGCAGAAGAAAGGAAATAACTAAGATCAGAGCAAAACTAAATTAAATTGAAACACATAAAAAATACAAAAAGTAAATGAAACAAAAAGCTGGTTCTTTAAAAAGATAAGTGAAATTGATGGACCATTGGCAAGATTAACCAAGAAAAGAAGAGAGAAAATCCAAATAAATGTAGTTATAAAATAAATAAGTTATGTACACCTAATGTATAAACTTGCAGTTATAAGATGAATAAATTCTGGACACCTAAAATTTCTGCACAGCAAAAAAAAAATTATAAACAAAATCATAGAATGAGAGACAACACTTACAAACTATACATCTGATAAGATATTAATAATCAAAATGTATAAGGTGCTTCTACAACTCACTAACAGTAAACAAATAACCTGATTCAAAAATGGGCAAGGGATCTGAACAGATTTTTTTTATACAAATGGCAAACAAATATATGAAAAAATGCTCAACGTCACTAAGCACCAGGGAAATGCAAATGAAAACCACAATGAGATATCATCTTACTCCAGTTAGATTGGCTATTACTAAAAAGACAAAAAAACAACAGATAATGGTGAAGATGTGGAGAAAGGGAACTCTTATACACTACTGGTGGAAATGTAATTGGTGCAGTCATTTTGGCAAACAGTATGGAGGTTTTTTAAAATATTGAAAGAATGACCATTTGATCCAACAATCCTACTCCTGGGTATCCACCCAAAAGAAAAGAAATCAATACCTCTAAGGGATACCTGCACTTTCATGTTTATTGCAGTACTATTCACAATAGCAAAAATATGGCATCAACCAAAAAGTCCATCAATGGATTAAGAGATGAAGAAAATTTGGTATATATATACAATGGAATACTATTCAGCCTTTTAAAAGAAGGGAATTTTGTCATTTATACCAAACCTGGAGGACATTATGCTAAGTGAAATAATCCAGAGACAGAAAGACAAACACTGCATAACCTCACTTAGATATATAATCTAAAAATGTCAAATATATAGAAACGAGAGTAGAGGGTAATTATCATACGTTAGGGTATGGGAAAAATGGAGAGATGCTGGTCAAATGGTACGAACTTGTGAGTTATAAGCTAAGTTCTGGAGACTAATATACAGCATGGTGACTACACTTAATGTATACTTGAAATTTACTAAGAGAGTAGAGCTTAAGTATTATTACCACACTCTACACAAAATAATTATGTGAGGAGATAGATACATTCATAACCTGAATTGTGGTAATCATTTCACAATGTATATGCATATCAAAACACCATGTTGTTTACCTTGAATATATACAATTTTTTATTTTTTAATTATACCTTAATAAAGCTGAAAGTGAAAATAAGTTGTATTTGAATTTTGTCAAAAGATTTTTTATTATTTAATATTTGTAGGCTGCATAGTGATATCTGGTTGTTCATTCCCAATATGTAAAATTTGTGTCACCTCTTTCTTGGTAAGCATATTGAAAGCTTTATAAATATTTAATTTTCATCCAAGAATCAAATTTGGTTTCATTGATCTCCTGTATTGATTTTCCACTCTGAATTTCGTTGATTTTAACTCTTACCTTTATAATATCCTTTATTATATATGATTTGGGTTTAATTTCTCTTTTCTCCCCATTTTTCTTCAGGTAGAAGCTTCTATCATTGATTTGAGCACTTTCTTCTTTTCTAATATAAACATTTAATAGTATGCTATAAACTTCTAAGTATGAAAGACATCCCACAAATTTTGATATGTTGCATTTTCATTATTTTCTGTTCAAAATATTTTTCAATTGCGCCCGTGATTTCTTCTTTGATCTATGTGTTGTGGAGCACGTTTTTAATTTCCAACTATTTGGATATTTTCCTGATTTTTTTTACCGATTTCTAGTTTAATTCTATTATATTCCAAGAATCTGCTTCTTACTGTCTCTTTTTGAATTTCTTTTTTTCTTCACTATGTCAATTTATTTATTATTTTATTTTATTATTATACTTTAAGTTTTAGGGCACATGTGCACAATGTGCAGATTTGTTACATATGTATACATGTGCCATGTTGGTGTGCTGCATCCATTAACTCGTCATTTAGCATTAGGTATATCTCCTCATGCTATTGCTCCCCCATCCCACCACCCCACAACAGTCCCTGGAGTTTGATGTTCCCCTTACTGTGTCCACGGGTTCTCATAGTTCACTTCCCACAAATGAGTGAGAATATGCGGTGTTTGGTTTTTTGTCCTTGCGATAGTTTACTGAGAATGATGATTTCCAATTTCATCCATGTCCCTACAAAGGACAGGAACTCATCATTTTTTGTGGCTGCATAGTATTCCATGGTATATATGTGCGACATTTTCTTAATCCAGTCTATCGTTGTTGGACATTTGGGTTGGTTCCAAGTCTTTGCTATTGTGAATAGTGCCGCAATAAACATATGTGTGCATGTGTCTTTATAGCAGCATGATTTATAGTCCTTTGGATGCATACCCAGTAATGGGATGGCTGGGTCAAATGGTATTTCTAGTTCTAGATCCCTCAGGAATCGCCACACTGACTTCCACAATGGTTGAATTAGTTTACAGTCCCACCAACACTGTAAAAGTGTTCCTATTTCTCCACATCCTCTCCAGCACCTGTTGTTTCCTGACTTTTTAATGATGGCCATTCTAACTGGTGTGAGATGGTATCTCATTGTGGTTTTGATTTGCATTTCTCTGATGGCCAGTGATGATGAGCATTTCTTCATGTGTTTTTTAGCTGCATAAATGTCTTCTTTTGAGAAGTGTCTGTTCATGGCCTTCGCCCAGTTTTTGATGGGGTTGTTTGTTTTTTTCTTGTAAATTTGTTTGAGTTCATTGTAGATTCTGGATATTAGCCCTTTGTCAGATGAGTAGGTTGCAAAAATTTTCTCCCATTTTGTAGGTTGCCTCTTCACTCTGATGGTAGTTTCTTTTGCTGTGCTGAAGCTCTTTAGTTTAACTCGATCCCATTTGTCAATTTTGGCTTTTGTTGCCATTGCTTTTGGTGTTTTAGACATGAAGTCCTTGCCCATACCTATGTCCTGAATGGTTTTGCCTATGTTTTCTTCTAGGGTTTTTATGGTTTTAGGTCTAACATATAAGTCTTTAATCCATCTTGAATTAATTTTTGTATAAGGTGTAAGAAAGGGATCCAGTTTCAGCTTTCTACATATGGCTAGCCAGTTTTCCCAGCACCATTTATTAAATAGGGAATCCTTTCCCCATTGCTTGTTTTTGTCAGGTTTGTCAAAGATCAGATTGTTGTAGATATGCGGCGTTATTTCCAAAGGCTCTGTTCTGTTCCATTGATCTATATCTCTGTTTTGGTACCAGTACCATGCTGTTTTGGTTACTGTAGCCTTGTAGTATAGTTTGAAGTCAGGTAGCGTGATGCCTCCAGCTTTGTTCTTTTGACTTAGGATTGACTTGGCAATGCGGGCTCTTTTTTGGTTCCATATGAACTTTAAAGTAGTTTTTTCCAATTCTGTGAAGAAAGTCATTGGTAGCTTGATGGGGATGGCATTGAATCTATAAATTACCTTGGGCAGTATGGCCATTTTCACGATAGTGATTCTTCCAACCCATGAGCATGGAATGCTCTTCCGTTTGTTTGTATCCTCTTTCATTTCATTGAGCAGTGGTTTGTAGTTCTCCTTGAAGAAGAGGTCCTTAACGTCCCTTGTAAGTTGCATTCCTAGGTATTTTATTCTCTTTGAAGTAATTGTGAATGGGAGTTCACTCATGATTTGGCTCTCTGTCTGTGATTGCTGTACAAGAATCCTTGTGATTTTTGTACATCGATTTGCATCCTGAGACTTTGCTGAAGTTGCTTATCAGCTTAAGGAGATTTTGGGTTGGGACTATGGGGTTTTCTAGATATACAATCATGTCATCTGCAAACAGGGACAATTTGACTTCCTCTTTTCCTAATTGAATGCCCTTTATTTCCTTCTCCTGCCTGATTGCCCTGGCCAGAACATCCAGAACTATGTTGAATAGGAGTGGTGAGAGAGGGCATCCCTGTCTTGTGCCAGTTTTCAAAGGGAATGCTTCCAGTTTTTGCCCATTCAGTATGATATTGGCTGTGGGTTTGTCATAGATAGCTCTTATTATTTTGACATACGTCTCATCAATACCTAATTTATTGAGAGTTTTTAGCATGAAGGTTGTTGAATTTTGTCAAAGGCCTTTTCTGCATCTATTGAGATAATCATGTGGTTTTTGTCTTTGGTTCTGTTTATATGCTGGATTACGTTTATTGATTTGCGTATGTTGAACCAGCCTTGCATCCCAGGGATGAAGCCCACTTGATCATGATGGATAAGCTTTTTGATGTGCTGCTGGATTCGGTTTGCCAGTATTTTATTGAGGATTTTTGCATCAATGTTCATCAAGGATATTGGTCTGAAATTCTCTTTTTTGGTTGTGTCTCTGCCAGGCCTTGGTATCAGGAAGATGCTGGCCTCATAAAATGTGTTAGGGAGGATTCCCTCTTTTTCTCCTGATTGGAATAGTTTCAGAAGGAATGATAACAGTTCCTCCTTGTACCTCTGGTAGAATTCGGCTGTGAATCCATCAGGTCCTGGACTCTTTTTGGTTGGTAAGCTATTGATTATTGCCACAATTTCAGAGCCTGTTATTGGTGTATTAAGAGATTGAACTTCTTCCTGGTGTAGTCTTGGGAGGGTGTATTTGTCGAGGAATGTATCCATTACTTCTAGATTTTCTAGTTTATTTGCGTAGAGGTGTTTGTAGTATTCTCTGATGGTAGATTGTATTTCTGTGGGATCGGTGCTGATATCCTGTTTTTCATTTTTTATTGCATCTATTTGATTCTTCTCTCTTTTCTTCTTTATTAGTCTTCTTAGCGGTCTATCAATTTTGTTGATGTTTTCAAAAAACCAGCTCCTAGATTCATTAATTTTTTGAAGGGCTTTTTGTGTCTCTATTTCCTTCAGTTCTGCTCTGATTTTAGTTATTTGTAGCCTTCTACTAGCTTTTGAATCTGTTTGCTCTTGCTTTTCTAGTTCTCTTAATTGTGATGTTAGCGTGTCAATTTTAGATCTTTCCTGCTTTCTCTTCTGGGCATTTAGAGCTATAAATTTCCCTCTACACACTGCTTTGAATGTGTCCCAGAGATTCTGGTATGTTGTGTCTTTGTTCTTGTTGGTATCAAAGAACATCTTTATTTCTGCCTTCATTTCGTTATGTACCCAATAGTCATTCAGGAGCAGGTTGCTCAGTTTCCATGTAGGTGAGGGGTTATGAGTGAGTTTCTTAATCCTGAGTTCTAGTTTGATTGCACTGTGGTCTGAGAGACAGTTTGTTATAATTTCTGTTCTTTTACATTTGCTGAGGAGAGCTTTACTTCCAACTATGTGGTCAATTTTGGAATAGGTGTGGTGTGGTGCTGAAAAAAATGTATATTCTGTTGATTTGGGGTGGAGAGTTCTGCAGATGTCTATCAGGTCAACTTTGTGCAGAGCTGAGTTCAATTCCTGGATATCCTTGTTAACTTTCTATCTCGTTGATCTGTCTAATGTTGATCAACGTGGGGTGTTAAAATCTCCCATTATTATTGTGTGGGAGTTTAAGTCCCTTTGTAGGTCACTCAGGACTTGCTTTATGAATCTGGGTGCTCCTGTGTTGGGTGCATATATATTTAGGATAGTTAACTCTTCTTGTTGAATTGATCCCTTTACCATTATGTAATGGCCTTGTCTATTTTGATCTTTCTTCGTTTAAAGTCTATTTTATCAGAGACTAGGATTGCAACCCCTGCCTTTTTTTGTTTTCCATTTGCTTGATAGATCTTCCTCCATCCCTTTATTTTGAGTCTATGTGTGTCTCCGCACGTGAGATGGGTTTCCTGAATACAGCACACTGATGGGTCCTGACTCCTTATCCAGTTTGCCAGTCTGTGTCTTTTAATTGGAGCATTTAGCCCATTTACATTTAACGTTAATATTGTTATGTGTGAATTTGATCCTGTCATTATGATGTTAGTTGGTTATTTTGCTCGTTAGTTGATGCAGTTTCTTCCTAGCCTCAATGGTCTTTACAATTTGGCATGTTTTTGCAGGGGCTGGTACCGGTTGTTCCTTTCCATGTTTAGTGCTTCCTTCAGGAGCTCTTTTAGGGCAGGCCTGGTGGTGACAAAATCACTCAGCGTTTGCTTGTCTGTAAAGTATTTTATTTCTCCTTCACTTATGAAGCTTAGTTTGGCTGGATATCAAATTCTGGGTTGAAAATTTTTTCTTTAAGAATGTTGAATATCGGCGCCCACTCGCTTCTGGCATTTAGAGTTTCTGCCGAGATATCCGCTGTTAGTCTGATGGGCTTCCCTTTATGGGTAACCCGACCTTTCTCTCTGGCCACCCTTAACATTTTTCCTTCATTTCAACTTTGGTGAATCTGACAATTATGTGTCTTGGAGTTGCTCTTCTCGAGGAGTACGTTTGCGGCATTCTCTGTATTTCCTGAATCTGAATGTTGGCTTGCCTTGCTAGATTGGGGAAGTTCTCCTGGATAATATCTTGCAGAGTGTTTTCCAACTTCGTTCCATTCTCCCCGTCACTTTCAAGTACACCAATCAGACGTAGGTTTGGTCTTTTCACATAGCCCCATATTTCTTGGAGGCTTTGTTCATTTGTTTTTATCCTTTTTTCTCTAAACTTCCCTTCTCGCTTCATTTCATTCATTTCATCTTCCATGACTGATACCCTTTCTTCCAGTTGATCGCATCGGCTACCGAGGCTTCTGCAATCTTTGCGTAGTTCTCGAAACTTGGCTGTCAGCTCCATCAGCTCCTTTAAGCCCTTCTCTCCATTGGTTATTCTAGTTATCCATTCGTCTAATTTTTTTTCAAAGTTTTTAACTTCTTTGCCATTGGTTTGAATTTCCTCCCGTAGCTCAGAGTAGTTTGATCGTCTGAAGCCTTCTTCTCTCAACTCGTCAAAGTCATTCTCCGTCCAGCTTTGTTCCGTTGCTGGTGAGGAACTGCGTTCCTTTGGAGGAGGAAAGGTGCTCAGCTTTTTAGAGTTTCCAGTTTTTCTGCTCTGTTTTTTCCCCATCTTTGTGGTTTTATCTACTTTTGGTCTTTGATGATGGTGATGTACAGATGGGTTTTTGGTGTGGATGTCCTTTCCGTTTGTTAGTTTTCCTTCTACCAGACAGGACCCGGAGCTGCAGGTCTGTTGGAGTTTGCTAGAGGTCCACTCCAGACCCTGTTTGGCTGGGAGTCAGCAGCGGTGGCTGCAGAGCAGCGGATTTTCGTGAGACTGCAAATTCAGTTGTCTGATAGTTCCTCTGGAAGTTTTGTCTCAGAGGAGTACCTGGCCGAGTGAGGTGTCAGTCTGTCCCTACTCGGGGGTGCCTCCAAGTTAGGCTGCTCGGGGGTCAGGGACCCACTTTAGGAGGCAGTCTGTCTGTTCTCAGATCTCCAGCTGCGTGCTGGGAGAACCACTACTCTCTTCAAAGCTGTCAGACAGGGACATTTAAGTCTGCAGAGGTTACTGCTGACTTTTTGTTTGTCTGTGCCCTGCCCCCAGAGGTGGAGCCTACAGAGGCAGGCCGCCCTCCTTGAGCTGTGGTGGGCTCCACCCAGTCCGAGCTTCCTGGCTGCTTTGTTTACCTAAGCAAGCCTGGGCAATGGCAGGTGACCGTCCCCCAGCATCGCTGCCGCCTTGCAGTTTGATCTCAGACTGCTGTGCTAGCAATCATCCAGACTCTGTGGGCATAGGACCCTCCGAGCCAGGTGCGGGACACAATCTCCTGGTGTGCCGTTTTCCAAGCCCGTTGGAAAAGCGCAGTATTAGGGTGGGACTGACCCGATATTCCCGGTGCCGTCTGTTACCCCTTTCTTTGACTACGAAAGGGAACTCCCTGACCCCTTGCGCTTCCCGAGTGAGGCAATGCCTCGCCCTGCTTCGGCTCGCGCACAGTGCGCTACACCGACTGTCCTGCACCCACTGTTTGGCACTGCCTAGTGAGATGAACCCGGTACCACAAATGGAAATGCAGAAATCACCCGTCTTCTATGTCGCTCACGCTGGGAGCTGTAGACCGGAGCTGTTCCTATTTGGCCATCTTGGCTCCACCGATATTGAACATTTTTAAATATATCTGTTGGCCATTTGAATGTATTTTTTCAGATATGTCCATTTAGGTGCTTTGCCCGTTGTTAACTGGGTTATTTCTTGCCTTGCTAATGAGATGTTTGAGTTCCTTCTGTATTTTGGATATTAACCCATTATCAGATATATGGTTAGCAAACATTTCCTCCTAATTCTATTAATTGGGAGAAATTGTCCCAATTGTCTCTTTCATTCTGTTTATTCTTTACTGCGCAGAAGCTTTTTAGCCTGATACAATCCTATTTGTCTGTTTTTATATTAGTTGCCTATATTTTAGGAGTCAAATAAAATAAATAGTTGCCCAGACGAATGACATGTAGCTTTTTTCCTGTGTTTCTGCTACTAGTTTTACAGTTTCTTGTCTTACATTTAAGTCTTTAATCCATTTTGAACTGACTTTTTTTAACATGCTGTGGGTTAAGGTCCAATTTTTGTCTCCTGCACTTGGATATCCAGTTTTCCCAACACCCTTATTTGAAGAGATTGTCCTTTTACCAATGTATTTTCTTGTCAACTTTGTCAAAAATCCATTGGCCATAAATGTGAGGATTCATTTATGGGCTCTTTTCTGTTTGATTGGATATCTCCAATTTTAAGCCAGTATTATGCTGTTTTGATTACTATAGCCTTGTAATGTAGTTTTAAGTCAAGTAGTGTGATGACTGTGGCTTTCTTCTTTTTGCTCAAGATTATCTTGGCTATTCAGGTTGTTTTATAGGTCCATATGAATTTTGCAATTGTTTTTCTATTTCTGTAAAAATGACATTGGAATTTTGACAGGGAATAAATTGGATCTGTAAATTGCTTTGAGTAGTACTGACATTTAATAATGCTAATTTTCATTCATGAACAAGGAATATTTTTCCATTTATTTGTATCTCTTTCAATTTCTTTCATCATTGTTTCATAGTTTTAACTATACAGGTCTTTTACCTTCCTAGTTAAATTTATTTTTAAATATTTTATTTTCGTGATGCTATTGTAAATGGGATTTTCTTAAAAGTTTTTTTCAGGTAGATTTTATTTTAATTTTTTTTTACCTTTATTTTAAGTTTAGGGAAAGATGTGCAAGATTGTTACATAGGAAATTGTGTTATGAGGGTTTGTAGTAGAGATTATTTCATCACCCACGTATTAAGCATAGTACCCATTAGTTATTTTTTCTGACCCTCTCCCTCCTCCCACCTTCCACCCTCCAATAGGTCCAGTGTGTGTTGTTCCTCTCTATGTGTCCATGTGTTCTCATAATTTGGCTTCTACTTATAAGCAAGAACAAGTCATATTTGGTTTTCTGTTCCTGTGTTAATTTGCTAAGAATGAAAGTCCCACAAAAGTCCTAATCTTGTTCCTTTTATGTCTGCATACTATTCCATGGTGTATATGTGCCACATTTTCTTTATCCAGTCTCTTATTGATGGGCATTTAGGTTGATTCCATGTCTTTGCTATTGTGAATAGTGTTGCAGTGAACATACACGTGCACGTATCTTTATAACAGAATGATTTATATTCCTTTGGGTATATACTCAGTAATGAGATTGCTGAGACAAATGGTATTTCTGCCTCTAGGTCTTTGAGGAATCACGACACTGCCTTTCACAATGGTTTGAACTAATTTACCCTCCCACCAACAGTGTATAAGCATTTCTTTTCTCTCTGCAACCTCACCAGCACTTCTTATTTTTAAAAGTTTTAATAGTAGCCATTCTGACTGGTGTGAGATGGTATCTCACTGTGGTTTTGATTTGCATTTCTCTAATGATCAGTGATGTTGAGCTGTTTTTCATATGCTTGTTGGCTGCATGTATGTCTTCTTTTGCAAAGTGTCTGTTCATGTCCTTTGTCCACTTTTTAATAGGGTTGTTTGCTTTTTTCTGTAAATTGTTTAAAGTTCCTTACAGATGCTGGGTATAAGACCTTTGTCAGATACATAGTTTGAAAAAAAAAATTTATTCCACTCTGTAGGTTGCCTGTTTACTGTGTTGATAGTTCCTTTTTGCTGTGCAGAAGCTCTTTAGTTTAATTAGATTCCAGTTGTCAATTTTTGCTTTTGTTGCGATTGCTTTTGGTGTCTTTGTCATGAACTCTTTACCCATTTCTATGCCCTGAATGGTATTGTCTGGGTTGTCTTTCAGGGTTTGTATAGTTTTGAGTTTTACATTTAAGTCTTTAATCCATCTTCAGTTAATTTTTGTATATGGTGTAAGGAAGGGGTCCAGTTTCAATCTTCTGCACATGGCTAGTCAGTTATCCCAGCATCATTTATTGAGCAGGGAATACTTTCCCCATTGCTTGTTTTTGTCAGGTTTGTCAAAGATCAGATAGTGGTAGGTGTGTGGTCTTCTTTCGCAGTTCTCTGTTCTGTTCCATTGGTCTATATGTTTGTTTTTGTACCCATACCATGCTATTTTGGTTACTGTAGCTCTGCAGTACAATTTGAAGTCAGGTAGTGTGAATGCCTCCAGCTTTGTTCTTTTTTGGTTAGCACTGCTTTGGCTATTTGGACTCTTGTCTGATTCTATATGAATTTCAAAATAGTTTTATCTAGTTCTGTGAAGAATTTCAGTGATAGTTATTAGAAATAGCATTTAATTTATAGATTGCTTTAGGCAGTATGGCCATTTTTATGATATTGATTCTTTTTATCCATAAACACAGAATGATTTTCCATTTGCTTGTATCATCTCTGATTTCTTTGGCAGTGCTTTGTAGTTCTGATTGTAGAGATCTTTCACCTCCCTGGTTAATTGTATTCCTAGGTATTTTATTCTTTTGTGGTAATTGTGAATGGTATTGCATTCCTGATTTGGCTCTTGACTTGACTACTTTTGGTGTATAGAAATGTTAGTGATTTTTGCACATTGATTTTGTATCCTGATATTTTGCTGAAGTTGCTTATCAGCTTCAGCAGCTTTTGGGCTGAGATTATAGAGTTTTATAGATATAGGATCATGTTGTCTGTAAACAGTTTGACTTCCTCTCTTCTTATTTGGATTCCCTTTGTTTCTTTCTCTTGCTTGATTGCCTTGGCCAGGACTTCCAATACTATGATGAATAGGAATGGTGAGAGAGGGCATCCTTGTCTTGTGCCGATTTTCAAGGGAAATACTCTGAGCTTTTGCCCATTCAATATGATGCTGGCTATGGGTTTGTCTTAGATAGCTCTTGGTATTTTGAGGTATGTTCCTTCAATACCTAGTTTATTGAGAGTCTAACATGAAAGGGTGTTGAATTTTATTGAAATCCTCTTCTGCATCTATTGGGAAGCTGCAGTATGGGGAGGGAGCAGGTGGACTGGAGCATGCCATAGGGCCACCTCACTGGACCTGTCCACTGGTCAGGCATGGTCCGCCAGTGCAGAAGCTAAGGTGCAGGCTTCCAGGGTGCCCAAGACTGTCCTGTAAGCAAGTTTGGCCAGGTTGGAGCTCTGGAAGAGGCCAGCCAACCAAGGGGTGCTCAGGTCAGATCAGCCCCATATGATGGGCAAGATAATCAGTTCCAACAGTTCCCACAGGACTTGTCTCCTGTGGAAGCAAGTTGAGCCTAGGGGGATGGCCGTCCATGGCTGTGCTCTACTACAGGTGCTCCCACATCAAACTCTCAGGGATCCAATCACCTGGCTTGCTGCCCCTACCACTTCTCTGAGCAGCATTCCCTACCAACTGGAGTGTCCATGGTGGTTGAGTGGTCTCCTCCTGCCAGGGTTCTAGAGGCTCATGGCAAGAATGGGTTGCTCCCTGCCAGTTTAACTCACCCATTTCCTCGGAGCTGTTGTGGCCTCAAAATGAGTTCCAGTGCTCGGTAGCCCCATGCAGGGTTCCCAGCTTTCTCCGCCTTCAGTCCAGCTTCTGTGTCTTCCCTCCATCCACTCTTGGTGCCTTCCCTCTAAAGATCTGTTAAAAGCACACCTATTGTCTTAGTGCCTCGGTGAGAGCCTTTTCACCTGGCTGTGCTTAGTCAGCCATCTTGCCCTCATAAACCAACCTGGCAAGGTTTTATATTATCAAGACATGTTTTGCTTATTTTCTAAATTAACAACAATCTGGAAAGCTACCCGCCACTGTCCAATAATAGAGATAACTGAATGTCCGGATTGTTGTTTGTGTATAGAAATGCCACAGATTTGTGTATTTTATATTCTGCAGCTGTACTGAATACATTTATTATACATAACAGTTTTTTGGCAGAATCTTTAGGATTATCTATATAAAGGATTATGTAATCTGCAAAAACAGATAGGTTTACCTCTTCGTTCCTGATTTGTACACCTTTTATTTTTTCTTGCCTAATTGCTCTGGCTAGAACTTCCAGTACTATGTTGAATAGAAGTGGTGAAAATGAACATCCTTGCACTGTAGGAGATCTCAGATAGAAAACTTCCAGTTTCTCCTCATTGATTATAATGTTAGCTGTGTGTTTTCCATAAATGTCCTTGATTATGTTGAGGAACTTTCCTTCTATACATAGAGTGCTAGCAGATTTTATTAAGAAAGTATGTTGAACTTTGTCAAATGCTTCCTTTGCATTAATTGATATGATCATATGATTGTCTCTCAGTCTGTTAATGTAATGCATCACAATGATTTATTTACATATGTTTAACAAATTTGCACACCAAGAATAAATACTATTTGATCATGATATATAATCCTTTTTCATAAAATAACTTAGTTTTGACTTTTTAAATGAGTCCTCTTTATTTTATTTATTTCTACTCTGATCTTTATTTTTTTCTCTCTGCTAGGTTTGGGTTTAGTTCTTCTATTTCTAGTTTCTTGAGGTGTAATATTAGACCATTTGGGATCCTTCTTCGTTTTTAATCTAGGCATTTTTTTGCTATAAACTTACCTCTTAGAACTGCTTTTGCTGCATCCCATAGGTTTAGTCATGTTGTGTTTTCATTTTCATTTGTCTCAAGTTATTTTTTAATTTCCCTTTTAATTTCTTCTTCGAGACACTGGCTATTCAGGAGCATGTCATTTAATTTCCACCTATTTGTGAATTTTCAAACATTTCTCTTGTTATTGATTTCTAGTTTCATATCATTTTTATTGGAAACAATACTTCATATGATTTTAATCTTCCTAAATTTGAAAAGAGTTGTTTTGTGGCCTCTCGTATGGTCTTTCCTAAATAAAGTTCCATGTGCAGTAGAGAAGAATGAGTATTTTGCTGTTGTTAGAAGGAAAGTTCTGTATTTATCTTTTAGGTCCATTTTGCCTAAAGTACAATTCGATTCCAGTATTTCCTTATTAATTTTGTGTCTGGATGATCTGTCCATTGTTGATAGTGGAATATTGAAGTCCTCTACTATTATCATATTGCTATTTATTTCTCCATTTGTCCGTTCATATTTGCTTTGTATATTTAGGTGCTACAATGACTGCATATATATATATATATAATATATATGCAACAACTTTATATATATACATATTAAATATATATACAATTAATCAGGAAGATGTAACAACTTAAATATACATATATTTAATGTAATATATATATTTAATATCTATATGCTTCCTATAATATATTCATTTTAGCCTGAAGGAAACAGGTAGACTGAAAGTAAAAGGATAGAAGAGGATAGTCCATGCAAATGGTAACTAAAAGAAAGCAAGAGTGGCTAGACTTAGATAAAATATACTTCAAATCAAAAACTATTAAAAGAGACAAAGTAGGTTATTATTTAATGAGAAAGGGCTCAATTAATCAGGATGATATAACAACTTAAAAAATATATATGTGTATATATATTTCTTTAAGAAGCTACAAACTAGCTGTTCATTCTTAAATTGAGAAATCATTACAGTTTTTGCATAGCAAATTATTTTAGGTGTTTCATCCACTGATAACAATTATGATTACCTGATTCTTCTATCATACCATTAAACTTTGTGACATGGCTATAGGCCTCCTGAAATTTATTACTAGTAGTCTGTTGTAAAATTGGCATTAGTTTTTTAGGTATTTGAAGGAAGAATATTCTTTAGAAATCTTGGCTTTAATTCTTAAAACTGTCTTATAATGGAAATTTCATAATCTCCACAAAAGTCCAATTTTGGCTGCTTTAAATAGATGCTATGAGATGAGTGTGTGTGTGCATACACGTGTATGTACACTTGTGCATTTGCGTGTTTGTTTATGTGCTGCTGAATGTCTGAATGTAAAGTCACACACTAAGTTTGAGTTTAGAAGCATCCTTTTGCAAATAAATAAGCATGCATATAAAACATAATATATTCCCAACTCATGAAGACATGCTTACAAGCAACTAATATAGTTATGCACTGCATAATGACATTTTAGTCAATGACAGACCATAAATACAATGGTGGTTCTATAAGGTAATAAACAGAACTGAAAATTCCTATCAGTTAGTAATGCCGTAGTTGTCATAATATTGTAGTGCAAAACATTAGTCACGTTTGTTGTGATGCTGGTGTAAGCAAACCTACTGAGCTGCCAGTCCTATAAAAGTACATCACATGCCATTATGCAGAGTACATAATACCTGGTGATGATGATAAATGAATATGTTACTGGTTTATGTATTTAATATACTATACTTTTATTGTTATTTTAGAGTATA
Organism: Nomascus leucogenys; assembly: GCF_006542625.1. Classification (NCBI taxonomy): domain Eukaryota; kingdom Metazoa; phylum Chordata; class Mammalia; order Primates; family Hylobatidae; genus Nomascus; species Nomascus leucogenys. Next base: position 126,690,742 of record NC_044406.1, read on the forward strand.
CTTCCACTCATAAAGAAAAGTTAACTGGGCCAGGTGCGGCGGCTCACGACTGTAATCCCAGAACTTTGGAGGCTGAGGTGGGCGGATCACCTGAGGTCGGGAGTTCGAGACCAGCCTGACCAACATGGAGATACCCCATCTCTACTAAAAATACAAAATTAGCCAGGCATGGTGGTGCATGCCTGTAATTCCAGCTACTCGGGAGGCTGCGGCAGGAGAATCACTTGAACCGAGGAGGAGGAGGTTGCGGTGAGCCGAGATTGCACCATTGCACTCCAGCCTGGGTAACAAGAGTGGAACTCTGTCTCAAAAAAAAAAGTTAACTGTAAAACAGCCTCAGGCAGATCCTTCAGGAGGTAGTCCAGAAGAAGGAATTGTTATCATAGGAGATGACAGCTCCGTGTATGTTATTTCCCCTGAAGATGTTCCAGTGAACAAGATGTGGAGGTGGAAGACAGTGATGTTGATGATCCTGACCCTCTGTAGGCTTAGGCTAATGTGTGTGCTTGCGTTTTATTTTTAACAAAATATTTAAAAAGAAAAAATAAAAATAGAACGAAAAGCTTAAAGTAAAAGGCTATAAAAAAGAATACTATTTTTGTACAGCTGTACAATGTGTTTGTGTTTTAAGCTAAGTGTTATTACAAAGGAATCAAAAGTTAAAGCAAATTTAAAAGTAAAATGTTACAGGAAGCTAAGGTTAATTTATTATCAAAGGAAGAAAAATATTTTTAATATATTTAATGTAGCCTAAGTGTGTGGTGTTTGTAAGTCTACAGGAATGTATAGCAACGTCCTGGGCATTCATATTCACTCACTACTCACGCACTGACTCACCCAGAGAAACTTTCAGTTCTGCAAGCTTTATTCATTTTAAGTGCCCTATGCAGGTGTAACATGTTTTATCTTTAATAGTGCATTCTCACTATACCACTTCTATGTTTAGATATATTTAGATACACAAATACCATCATGTGACAGTTGCTTACAGTATTCAGTACAGCAACATGCCGTACAGGCTTGTAGGTTAGAAGCAATAGGCTATATCATAGAGCCTAGGTGTGTACTAGGCTATAGGTTTGTGTAAGTACACTATAATATTCACATCATGGCCGGGCGCGGTGGCACACGCCTGTAATCCCAGCATTTTGGGAGGCCGAGGTGGGCAGATCACGAGGTCAGGAGATCGAGATCATCTGGGCTAACACGGTGAAACCCAGTCTCTACTAAAAATACGAAACATTAGCTGGGCTTGGTGGCACGCGCCTATAGTCCCAGCTACTCGGGAGGCTGAGGCAGGAGAATCACTTGAACCCAGGAGGAGGAGGTTGCAGTAAGCCGAGGTCGTGCCATTGCACACTAGCCTGGGCGACAGAGCGAGACTCTGTCTCAAAAAAAAAAAAAAAAAAAAAAAAAAAAAAAAATCACACCATGACAAAAACTGCATAGTGATGTATTTCTCAGAGCATATGCTCACCGTTAAGCAGTGCATGACTGTATATATGACCACCATTTGATCATTCCTTCCTTCCCTTGCTTCTTTTCTTAGTCATTACCTTCTCTTGAAAGCCATTATAAGCCACCTGATCTAGAGTAACTCCCTCTGCTTCTCCCCTTAGCCAGTCCCATGCCATGAGATATTCTCTTCTTTTAAGGAAACCCTTCCCAAGAATGTAAGAAGATTGTCTGTTTTTCTTATATTTTTTTCTTGTTTTCTGTTAAATGCTATATAATAGATGCTCAATTATGATTTGATAAATGAGGAAATATTTGCTACTCACTGATAAAATTTGGGAGGCACTATACTGGCCCAGTTCTTCCTAAACCCAGCTGTGTATCAAAAATTACCCAGGAAGCTTTCAAAAATCTCAGTTATCAGGAACCCAATCCTGAGATTTGATTCAGGTAGGTATGGTTTATTCACTGCTATTTCCATAGAACAGCATGTGGCATATAACTAGGCTTCAATAAATAGTATTTGTATAATCATTACTCATTATGAGTAATTTTCTTGTGGTAACCTTCAACCTGGTTTCCTGCCTCCAGTTCCTCCCTTATTCTGAAATGCTCTTACCCTTCCATTTTACCTTCCATCTCACCTGTGGAATGCTTTTCTGAATCAGAAAGCCGAACACGATACTATCCTGAATAAAATTCATCCATTATTCTCTGTTTTCTTCAGGATGAAGTCCAAAAGCCTTATCAAGTAAGCAGAACCTTTTAAAATCTGGCCCAGGTTACCCTTCCAACACTGAATTTCTCCCAGTACACCAAGCTTGTTTATTCTTCCACTCCTTTGCATATGTTACTTCTTTGGCCTACAATGTTCTTTCCATTTTTATATGTCAAAATCCTCTAACTTCTTTTTAGACATAAGTCTAATGTCACCTTCTCCAGGAAGCCCTTTCTGAATTTCTCAGGCTTAGTCAGCACTTAGCACAAAACCTGTTTTACATTAAGAATTAAAGGCAAGTATTACTATTATTTATCCATTTATGGTATGAATTGTGATTATTTTGGAGACTTGTTTAATTATTATTCTCTAATGAGAAACTAGAGGCAAAAGCTGAGTAAACTGAAGGTTAAACTGTAACTACTGAGCTAAGGAATTTGCTTTGCTATCCTATCTTTCTTTTTCTTATTATACTTTAAGTTCTGGGATACATGTGCAGAATGTGCAGGTTTGTTACATAGGTATACATGTGCCATGGTGGTTTGCTGCACCCATCAACCCATCATCTACATTAGGTATTTCTCCTATCCTAATGATCTCCCTCCCCTTGCCCCCCACCCCCCGACAGGCTCCAGTGTTTGATGTTGCCCTCCCTGTGTCCATGCGTTCTCATTGTTCAGCTCCCACTTATGAGTGAGAACACACAGTGTTTGGTTTTCCGTTCTTGTGTTAGTTTGCTGAGAATGATGGTTTCTAGCTTCATCCATGTTCCTGCAAAGGACATGAACTCATCCCTTTTTATGGCTGCATAGTATTCCATGGCTTATCCTACCTTTCTATTGACTCTCCAACAAAAACGTGAAACCTTGAGGAAATATTTCTCTCAGAGACATGCTCTGTGACTGTCAGGTCAGTGTATTCTCATAAACAGTATCATGATGTATCATTTGAAAATGAAAGTGAGGTATTTGAAAGGTTCCTAACTAGCTGTGATCTTGCCATGAGACAGCACATTTGGCATGTGCCATTTCCTGAAAATTAGCATGCTGTGGGGCAAAACTTTTCCTGAAATAATCTAGGTTTGAGTCATAGTTCTTATGCTTCCTAGCTTTGTGCTCTTGGGCAAGCCATTTTCTATCTCTGAGCCTGCTTTATCATCTGTAAAATTAGGATAATGACTAAATAACTGCCCTCCCTGCCTACAGTGGGTTTTGCTTCTAGCCTCCAAATTCTTTAGTTTTCTGAATCACATTTTAGAGAAGGTTTTTTTTTTTACAAAAGTATTCTGATACAAGTTGAAACATTGTAAAATTTTATGGCTTAAAAACCCAGAAAAATTCTTGGAGCTAGGGAATTAGATTCATCGCAGCAATTTGAAAATTCTTCCAAGTAAAAGTTTCCAATGGCAGAGGAATGTGAATGTATACTCCTGATGGAGTTAGGTACAGCATGAAGCAGCAGTTGCAAGCCCTGAAATTTTTGAAGACTTCTCATTATCTTAAAAAATACATGATTTAAAAAATTTACCCCACAATATATTCATTTTTATTCCATATAAAATGTCTTCCACTTCAAACCTTCAAGTTAATGTAATATTCTAGGAAGATACTTCATGTTTACCTTCGAGGGGCACATCCAGTGACATAGGTATGAGAGGCCTGATTTTCATGTATTATCATTAGTGGGTGATGCAGAGAGGAAAAGAGTTATGTGTAGTACCTTAAAATTGATTTGAGAAGACTGTGTATTTTTAGAATGTGTCTTATGTTTTTCTACACTCATCCATTTCATCACTTCATTTCAGCATCTAAATAGCTCTCTTATTTCCCTTAATAGGGGGGGAAAAAGCATGACACTATGGTTACTTGTGTTCTTATATGGACAATGCTGCATGTTTTGTTAAATTTGGTTTTCTAGCTGGTTTTATGATCTGAAAAATCAACATGAACTTTTATTTCCTTGGGCTAGGACTTTAGCTGGCAATGTTAAACCTTCGAAGTGAAGGCCTACATTCATCGTTGCAGGGGATATTTGGAGGAGTTTTTCCCATATTCCTTCTCTGCCTCAGGCCTACCCTTGCCAATGCCTTGAATGGCAGGACATAGAATTTTGGGGAAACAATTTCCCAGTTTCAAGGTACCAAAATACAAAGGCTGATGTTTCCCACGCAGAGACTTTCCAGTTCTTTCAGTAAAGCAAAGACCAGCTGCCACCTTTTTGAAAAACTGTGGCAAACATGTATAAAAGCTTCACAATGTAAAAGCAAGTAATCAATTTCACTTTGCCAAGGTCAAGGCAAAGCAGGTTCCAGAGAGGTATGTGGGCTGCCAATAGTACGTTGCTTTGTACATGAATATTTATCTACTATTGGTGCCAACATCTCTACATCTGGCTGAGGGTCTGGGATGCAAAGCTAATAAGAGAAGCACCAGGGAGCATCTTTGCACTAATGGGATGCAGGATTTCACTCTTGGAAACTCCCTTTCAAGTTAACATGAAACAAACAACTACTAGGCTCTGGAGCTGGCTCTTAGAGGTTCTGCAAATTCAGTGGCACGTGTTTCTATATGCGGCTCATGGAGGCAGGTGTGCCAGTCTCTATAGTGTAACCAGCCATCTATTAGGTACATTTTTGGAGGCAGTGTGAGGAAGCAGCTATGTGACAGCTGATCATCTTGCTGATTGGAATGCTGTGCTTCTGCTATTTGACTGTATCTGAAAGACTCTCAATCATGCTAGGCCAAGTCTGCCACTGAGGTATGACTCCTTGCTCTGTTGCGTCCCCGTAGCCTGTCAAGAAGCTCATTTGAGGACTGTACAAAGACCTTGGATTTCCAGATGAGCTTTTCAAATATGGCCTACCTGCAAAGGTGATGACTCTTACCTCTATAAACACAGCTTTATGTGGGAGCATTGAAAAATGAATAAATATTGGCTATGAAGACTTAGAGACCTCATTTCCTTCCCTAAATGCTATTCAGAGATTGTCCCTTTCAGGAACAACCATTTTTTCATCACTGATGTAACAAGACCAGGGGACCAGACATAAAGAGATGAGGAGCAATGGAAAATGCTGGGTTAGGTGTGCAAGCAACCTGGATCCTCTTGGCTTAGATGCGAAGTTTGTAGTCAGGCCCAACTGTGCTAGTCTAAGTAAACTACACAATGACTTTTCCACATGAATTTTAAGAAGCAATCCATGCGAGACACACACACACACACGGTTTTATTTCTAATTAAAACTAATTTCATCTTACATTCAAGGTTCTGTCTTTTTTTTTTTTAGGAATTTCCAGGTTCCTTTAACCCCGTGCTAATGCAAGAACATTCTATATATACTACTGCTTCCTTTGCCTCTTCTCATCACTTGGCAAGAAAATTTACCTTCATCAACAGCAATTCTCACTAAAAGCTGAGCTTGGTATTTGTGAACACAGCTGGTTGGCTCCAACCTATCTTCCTTGCCTCATTCTTTTAATCTTCTTCACTCAGTGACACTTTGTAAATTCCTACCTCTAGTCCTTCACTCATCATCTTTGAGAAAGTAACATGGGAAAGTGCATGGCAGGGTGCCTGGCAAATAGTTGGCATTGTGTGAATGGTCCTTGGATGTTTTCCCCTCACCTTGGCCCTTGCCCACTTGGCCCATCTGTCAGTTTCTTCTTCAATGGCCACCTTGTTTATGAGGACCTGCTATTACTAATAAAACCTTTATAGCTACCCAGGTTAGAAAGTATAATGACATCCATTTTATCCTCATAACAATTTTAAAGGTAGGCTTGCTTTCTCTATTTCACATAAGGGGAAACTGAGGTTCATGGAGTGAAGTAACTGGCCATGCCAATATAGCTAATAAATTACAGAGCTGAAAATTGACCATAACTTTGTATAACTGTAAAAGAAAAAAAGTTTAGAACCAACCTCACCAAGTACTACTCAGAACTTGGGGATACAGATTCAACTTCTAAGTTTTGTTTCTTTTCTTTCTCACTGAAGTGAATGTGTTGAATATTTGTGAAATTTTAACAAACTTCCAGATTATTTTTAATGAAAAATGAAAATAAGCCTTTGCCTTTTTCTCTCTGACTAGATAACTGAAGTCTAGGCTGTAAAAACCAAAGAAGAGGTCACATCCTATCACATGACTTGATTTCTGACTTTATTGTTTCTATCTTTTCATCTGCTCATTCTTCTCCTAGATTGCCAGTCAGCCTCGTTGCCGTGTCAGTGAAGTATGGCATATTTTTGCTCCTGTTATCAAATAAGAATTAGAGATTTTAAGAAAAGGAGCTTTTTCTGTGTACTTAACAGTCTCTCTTCAAAAAGGAAAAAAATGTGAATGTGTATCAAGATTGCCATTGGACAAAAGATGTGTCAGGTAAGCTTTAGTAATGCTGGTGACGAGCAGGAGTGACCCGTTGTAGAGATCAAGATATCTGCCCAAGATGACATGATCCCATATCTAGAAAACCCCATCGTCTCAGCCCAAAAGCTTCTTAAGCTGACAAACAATTTCAGCAAAATCTCAGGATACAAAATCAACGTGCAGAAATCACTAGCATTTCTATGTACCAACAACAGGCAAGCTGACAGCCAAATCACGAACGAACTCCCATTCACGATTACCACAAAAAGAATAAAATATCTAGGAATACAGCTAACAAGGGAAGTGAAAGACCTCTTCAAGGAGAACTACAAACCACTGCCCAAAGAAATCAGAGATGACACAAATGGAAAAACATTCCATGTTGATGAATAGGAAGAACCAATATCATGAAAATGGCCATACTGCCCAAAGCAATTTATAGATTCAATGCTATTCCCGTTAAACTACTATTGACATTCTTCACACAATTTGAAAAAAAAAAAAAACTATTTTAAAATTCACATGGAACCAAAAAAAAAAAGCCCAAATAGCCAAGGAAATCCTAAGCAAAAAGAACAAAGCTGGAGGCATCGCGCTACTTAATTTCAAATTATAGTACTATAGGGCTGCAGTAATCAAAACTGCATGGTACTGGTACAAAAACAGACACAAAGACCAATGGAACAGAATAGAGAACCCGGAAGTAAGACCACCCACCTACAGCCACCTGATCTTCTACAAACCTGACAAAAACAAGCAATGGGGAAAGGATTTTCCGTTTAATAAGTGGTGCTGGGGTAATTGTTAGCCATATGCAGAAAATTGAAGCTGGACTTCTTCCTTACACCATATACAAATCAAGATGGATTAAAGACTTAAATGTAAAATCCCAAACTATAAAATCCCTAGAAGAAAGCCTAGGCAGTACCATTCAGGACATAGGAATGGGCAAAGATTTCATTACAAAGACAACAAAAGCAATTTCAACAAAAGCAAAAATTGAAAAATGAGATCTAATTAAACTAAAGAGCTTCTTCACAGCAAAGGAAACTATCAACCGAGTAAACAGACAACCTACAGAATGGGAGAAAATGTTTGCAATCTATGCATCTGACAAAGGTCTAATATCCAACATCTATAAGGACCTTAAACAAATTTACAAAAAAAAAAACCCCAAACCCCATTAAATGTGGGCAAAGGACATGAACAGACATTTCTCAAGAGAAGACTTACATGCGGCCAACAAGCATATGTAAACAATCTCAACATAACTGATCATTAGAAAAATGCAAATCAAAACCACAATGAGATACCATCTCACACCAGTCAGAGTGGCTATTATTAAAAAGTCAAGAGACAACAGATGCTGGGGAGGTGGTGGAGAAAAAGGAATACTTATACACTGTTGGTGGGAGTGTAAATTAGTTCAAGCATTGTGGAAGATGGTGTGACAATTCCTCAAAGACTTAAAGGCAGAAATACTATTCAACCCAGCAATCCCATTTCTGAGTATATACCCAAAGGAATATAAATTATTCTGTTATAAAGACACATGTATATGTTGACTGTAGCACTATTTACAATAGCAAAGGCATGGAATCAACCCAAATGCTCATCAATGATAGACTGGATAAAGAAAATGTGATACATATGGAATACTATGCAGCCATAAAAAGGAACAAGACCATGTTTTTTACAGGGACATGGATGGAGCTGGAGACCATTATCCCTAGCAAACTAACACAGGAGCAGAAAACCAAATACCATGTGTTCTCACTTATAAGTGGAAGCTGAATGATTAGAACATGTGCACACATGACAGGGAGTGACATATGGGGTCAGAAGGTGTGGGTTGGCAGGAGGGAGAGCATCAGGAAGAACAGCTAATGGATGCTGGGCTTAATACCTGGGCGTTGGGATAATTTGTGCAGTAAACCACACCGGCACACGTTTACCTACGTAACAAACCTGCACATCCTGCACATGTATTCCTGAACTTAAAAGTTGGAAAAAAAATCTGCTCAGTCTGATCATTATCTGATCATTATCTTTCTTCCTAGCTGGGAAGCTATACAATACAAACTCATCAAGGGAAGATGAATAGATGAATGAAATAGATACTATTCCACTGCAAAATATGGACGAAGTAAAGTTACACCTTCAGGAAAAATGATGCCAATTTCTAGATTCAGAAGGAGAATATAAAGCAAGTCATTAACGCGCAAAACAGATTTGTAAGAGATAACCGAACATTTCAAAGTACAATTGAGGTGCTTGAAAATCAGAGGGAAATTTTTACTACTCATTTTCTGAATGTTCAAGGGCGAGCTGATGATAAAAATATGACACAATTCTTTCTGAAATTTCTGAAAACGTTGAGACTGAAGATGGCTTTTTTAAGTCGGAAAAGGATTTAGCAGAACAGCTATGGAAAGGAACTCAACCCAAGGTTACTGGTCATGATTATGTTTTTCATCACCAGGCACTTTAATGATGAAAGAATTTAATGAGTCAAAACACTTATTTCCCGTCCGGAAATTTAAGATTTGTGGGTGGTTGATGTAGGGGTGGAAATAAGTACTCCAGAATTTAAACAGAGTTGCATTTTGATATAATAACCAGGTGTCACTGAGGGGACCTGGAATGTGCGCATACTTACGGAAACTAAATAATACGAAAGTATTTTGACATCTTTATTGACATTGATTTGATTTGTTTACTTAATGTTGTTAAGGTAGTTTTCCTTGGGAAACAAGGAGCTAGTATTTGGTCTGATTTATTATTCACAACAACCTCTTGTGGTTAAAGAAACTGTTACTAATATATTTATTTTACAATTAAAGGTACTGGAGCTCAGAGAGGGCAAGTTATTTGCTTAAGTTCCATTTTTTATTAAATAAGCATTTTTGAGCCCATAATATATGCAAGAAACTGTGACATGAAGTTATGAACATGAATAATCCTAAAATGACTAAGCTAAATGCTTGTTCTCAAGGCAATTATCTTCTACTACAAAAGACACACAGTAGAAAAATAGCTGCATTGCAATAGATGCTAAAATAAATACGTAATATGAAGGGAGTAAAGAGAAGTGAGGATATTTAGCTCTACGTTTTAGAGAAATTGAGGGGGAGCTCTTTTAAAAAGTTTCACAGAAGAAATAAAACCTTAGCTAACTTTTATAGAGTAACAAGGCGATTGTTAGGAAAACATAATAGGAAATGGTATGACAGATGGAATAGCTCTAGAGATCTGTGCTTTTTTTTCTTTTTTTTGAGACAGAGTTTCGCTCTTGTTGCCCAGGTTGGAGTGCAATGGCGTGATCTCGGTTCACTGCAACCTCTGCCTCCCGGGTTCAAGCGATTCTCCTGCCTCAGCCTCCCAAATAGCTGGGATTACAGGCATGCACCGCCAAGCCCGGCTAATTTTGTATTTTTAGTAGAGATGAGGTTTCTCCACATTGGTCAGGCTGGTCTCGAACCTCTGACCTCAGGTGGTCTGCCCACCTCAGCCTCCCAAAGTGCTGGGATTACAGGTGTGAGCCACGGCGCCCTGTGCTTCTTAGTGCATATAAGTAGCCTGGAGATCTTGTCAAAAAACTGATTTTGAGTCAGTGAGTGTGGTGTGGAGCCTGTGATTGTAGATTTCTAACAAAGTTCTCAGGTGATGCTGATGCTCTCTATCTTGGGCACCCACTTGGAATAGCAATGTGTTAAAGCACAGAGGTAGATTTCAGAACTCCTCAGCAGGTTTCAGCCTGAGGTCCACCGGTGTTAGACCTCTGGATAAAGACAGCCCCAAGGAAAGCTAAAATGTAAAGTTTGGGAAAAGGGAAAAGACACGAAGAAGCAGTAGAAAGATAGGGGGGAAACCAAAAAAGAATGGTATTTTAGAACACAAAGTTCTAAGATAGAAGCAGTCAACTGAGTTAACTGTTCTAGAAAGTTCAAGTTAGTAAGAGTTAAAAATACTCATTGAATTTAGCATGCAAATGATCAATGTTTTCCATCCCAAATAGTTACTATGTAATGTCCTTGGACTATGCTACTGAGTATGATAGTGACTAGACATACGTGGCTACTGACTACTTAAAATGTGGCAACTGTATATTAATTGAGCTGTAAAAGACACGGTGTATTTTGAAAACTTAGTAAAAAATAATATGTAATATTTTCCTTGTAATTTTTATATTGATAACTTATTCAAATTATAATATTTTTGCTATACTGTACTAAAATATGTTATTAATCTTAAACTTAATTGTATCTGCTCTTTTCATACTTTTAAAATGTGGCTACTAGAAATTTTTAAAGTACCTATGTGGTTCACACAGTGGCTCACATTATAATTCTATTGGACAGTGGTGATCTAGGCAGATAAAAATTGGGCCGGGAGTGAAAGGAAGCAAGAAGGTACATACAGTGACTTGAGGGAAATTTAGGATCAATGTAAGAAAGGATTTTCAGATGGCAGAGATGGAAGCGTATTTATATATCAAAGGTAAAGAGCCAATATAGGGAAAATGTTAAAGACAAACAAGAAAGAGGTCACAACTGATAAATTATGGGGTGGTTATTGAAAACCATGCCTGATGCAGGAGCCAGGACTTTTAATTCATTATACAATATAAATGACTCAAATTTGAAGAGAAAACATACATCTCTTCATATGCTTTAGAAAAATTTAACAGCATAGAAATTATTTATTTATTTATTTATTTATTTTTGAGACAGAGTTTCACTCTTGTCACCCAGGCTAGAGTGCAGTGGTGCAATCTCGGCTCACTGCAACCTCTGCCTCCTGGGTTCAAGCAATTCTCCTGCCTCAGCCTCCTGAGTAGCTGGGATTACAGGTACCTGCCACCACACCCAGCTAATTTTTGTATTTTTAGTAAAGATGGGGTTTGAGAGCCAGGATGCTCTCAAACTCCTGACTTCAGGTGAACCACCTGCCTCGGCCTCCCAAAGTGCTGGGATTACAGGCGTGAGGCACCGTGCCCAGCTAAAATTACACACTTATTAAAGATTTAAACAAATTATAAAACGACAGGAATCTGGTGCTTTTATTGAGATGGTTTTGATAACTTTTTCAATTCTTCCAACATTTATTGCAAATTTTCTACTTCTTGAGCCAGGTTTAATAATTTTTAAATAAATTTTGTCTATTTCCTTAAGAAATTTGTACCATTTAACATTATATTATAACTACTATTTTTAGAAAATAATGTGGTACGGTGGCTATAGCCTGTCCCCCAACCACGTTATTGCTGATCCTGAATGGATTAAACTTGGCAGATATTTGTCCATTTTATTAGTATTTTGAAATAACCAGTTCTTGGATTTTGTACTTTCTGCTGCTCATCTCTGTATCCCAATTGCTGTTCTTTACTTTTATCATTATTGGCTCCTTCCTCCTGCCTTTGATTTTGTTTTTGTGTTAAACTGTGTAATTTTTATTTCTAGAGTCTTTTTTTTTTTTTTTTGGGACGGAGTCTCGCTCTGTCCCCCAGGCTGCAGTGCAGTGGTGCAATCTTGGCTCACTGCAACCTCTGCCTCCCAGGTTCAAGCAATTCTCTGCCTCAGCCTCCTGAGTAGCTGGGATTACAGGTGCCCACCACCACGCCTGGCTACCTTTTTTTTTTTTTTTTTTGTATTTTTAGTAGAGACGCGGTTTCACCATCTTGGCCAGGCTGGTCTTGAACTCCTGACCTCGTGATCCACCTGCCTCAGCCTCCCAAAGTGCTGGGATTACAGGCATGAGCCACCACGCGAGCCACCCGGCCTATTTCTAGATTCTTTAGTATTGATTGTATTTTTAGCTTTGCGAGTAGAATGCTGAGTGAAAGTTTTAAGAAAAAAGATCGGTATTTATAATAAAATTATTTAAAGCTGTAAATTTTTCTTTAAATATATCTTTGATGGCAGCTCAAATGAGTTAGCATGCAGTCATTTTATCATTATGTACCAAATAGCATGGATTTGGCATTTTGATTTTCTTTCTTCAAGAGTTATTTTAGAAGGGCCTTATAACATTTTTCAAGAGATTTTCTGCTTTATTCTTTAAAATTTAGCTTCTCATTTTGTTTCATGTTATTTAAGTATTTGGTTTGTAATATTACTACTTTGACTATATATATATTCATATATAATAAATATATTTATTTATATAAATTATATATAAATATAAAAAATATATATATATATATTTTTTTTTTTTTTTGATACAAGGTCTCACTTTGTTGCCCAATCTGGAGTGCAGTGACATGGTCATGGCTCACTGCAGCCTCAACCTCCCCGGGTTCATATGACCCTCTCACATCAGCCTCCCAAGTAGGTGGACAATAGGCGTGCACCACCATGCCTGGCTACTTTTTTTATATTTTTTGTACAGACGGAGTTTCGCCATGTTGTCTAGGCTGGTCTAAAACTTCTGGGCTCAAGTGATCTGACTGGCTCAGCCTCCCAAAGTGCTGGGATGACAAGTGTGAGTCACTGTGCCTGGCCTGATCTACATATATTTAATGTTTGAAAATATTTAATAGATTTGGAAAAAACATTTCAGGGTAAATATGAAAAGGTTCCTGTTTGTCTTTTGTTAATCTTTAAATCATTTGATTGTCTTTTTGTCGTCTCCAAGAAGTACAGACATACCTCATTTTATTGCATTTTGCTTTACTGTGCTTTGCATATATTGCATTTCTTACAAATTGAAGGTTTGTGGCAACTTTGCATCAAGCAAGTCTATTGGCTCCATTTTTCCAACAGCATGTCTTCACTTTGTTTCTCTGTGACACACGTTGTTAATTCTCAAAATATTTCCAATTTTTTCATTATTATTATATCTACTATGGTGATTTGTGGTCAGTGATCTTTAATGTTACTATTGTAATTGTTTTGGAGCACCAAGAACTGCACTCAAATAAGATGGCAAAGTTAATAAATGTGAGTGTTCTGACTGCTCCACTGCTCAGCCGTCCCCCAAATTTATGTCCCTCTCCTTAGGCCGTCCTATTTCCTGAGACAGAAAAGTATTGAACCTAGGCCAGTTAATAACCCTACAATGGTTCCTAAGTGTTCAAGTGAGAGGAAGAGTTGTACATCTCTCACTTAAATCAAAGCTAGAAATGATTACACTTAGGGAAGAAGGCATGTCAAAAGCTGATATTGGCCAAAAGCTAGGGCTCTTGCACTAAACAGCCAAGTGGTGAATGCAAAGGAAAAGTTATTGAAGGAAATTTGAAGTGCTTCTCCAGAAAGAAAGAAAGGTAGCGTTATTGCTGATATGAAGAAAGTTTTAATGATCTGAATAAAAAATGAAATCAGCTACAACATTCCCTCAGACCAAAGCCTAATCCAGAGCAAGGCCCTAACTCTCTTTAATTCTACGAAGGCTGATAGAGGTGAAGAAGCTGCAGAAGAAAAGTTTGAAACTAGAATAAATTGGTTTTTGAGACTGAAGAAAAGAAGCCATCTCCATAACATAAAAGCACAAAATAAAGTGGCCAGTGCCTATGTAGAAGATCCAGTAAGTGATCTAGATGATCTAGCTAAGATCATTGATGAAGATGGCTACACTACAAAACAGATTTTCAATGTAGATGAAACATCTAATTCTGTTAGAAGACGGTATCATCTAAGACTTTCATAGCTAGAGAGGAGAAGTCAATCCCTGGCTTCAAAGCCTCAAAGAATAGGCTGACTCCCTTGTTAGAGGCTAATACAGCTGGTGACTAAGTTAAAGACAATGCTCACTTACCATTTCAAAAATCCTAGCTCCCTAAAGAATTATGCTAAATCTATTCTGCTAGTACTCTATAAGTGGATCAACAGAGCCTGAAAGATAGCCCATCTATTTACAGCATGGTTTACTAAATATTCTATGGTTTACTAAATATTCTAAGCTCACTGTTGAGACCTACTGCTCAAAAAAAGAGATTCCTTTGAAACTACTACAGCTGATTGACAATGCACCTAGTTACCTAGAAGATCTGATGGAGATCTACAATATGATTCATGTTGTTTTCATGCCTGCTAATACAACATTCATTCTGCAGCCCATGAATAATGGAATAATTTTGAAGTTTGAGTCTTATTATTTAAAAAATATATTTTATAAGGCTAAAAGAATGATTCCTCTGATAAATCGGTCTAAACAAAGTAAATTGAAAACCATCTGACTACGTTTCATCATTCTACATGGCATTAAGAACATTTGTGAAGCTGGGCACGGTGGCTCACACCTGTAATCCCAGCACTTTGGGAGAGCGAGGCAGGCAGATCACGAGGTCAGGAGTTTGAGACCAGCCTGGCCAACACAGTGAAGCCGCGTCTCTACTAAAAATACAAAAAATTAGCTAGGCATGATGGCGGACGCCTATAATCCCAGCTACTTGGGAGGTTGAGGCAGGAGAATCGCTTGAACCTGGGAGGCAGAGGTTGCAGTGAGCCGAGATCACGCCATTGCACTCCAGCCCAGGCGACAGTGAGAGACTCTGTCTCAAAAAAAAAAAAAAAAAAAGAACATTTATGATTCATGGGAGAAGTTCAAAATATAAACATTAATAGGAGTTTTGAAGAAGTTGATTCAGCCCTCATGAATGACTTTGAAGAGTTCAAGATTTCAGGGTAGGAAGTAACTGCAGATGTGGTGGAAAAAAAAACTAGAATTAGAAGCAGAGTCTGAAGATGTGACTGAATTGTTACAATAAAACTTTAATGGATGAAGAGCTGCTTTTTGTGGATGAGCAAAGAAAGTGGTTTCTTGAGATGAAATGATGAAATCTGCTTTTGGTGAAGGTGCTGGGTAAACATTGTTGAAATGACCATCGAGGACTTAGAATATTTCATAAACTTAATCGATAAAGCAGTGACAAGGTTTGAGATTTTTGACTCCAAATTTGACAGTAGTTCAACAGTGGGTAACATGCTATCAATCAGCATCACATGCTAAAGGAAAATCTTTAGTGAAGGAAGAGTCAATCGATGAGGCAAACTTCGTTGCTGTCTTGTTTTAAGAAATTGCCACATCCGTTCCAACCTTCAGCAACTATCACTCTTATCAGTCAGTAGCCATCCACATCACAGCAAGACCCTTTACCAGGAAAAAATTATGACTCGCTGAAGACTAAGATGATTGTTAGCATTTTTATCAATAAAGGATTTTTAAAATTAAGGTATGTACATTGTTTTTAGGTTTGTACCCTGGAGCAACAGGCTGTACCATAGAGTCTAGTTATGTAGTAGGTTACACCATGTAGGTTTGTGTAAATACACTCTATGATGTTCACACAATGACAAAACTGCCTAATGAAGCATTTCTCAGAATGTATACCTGTTGATAAGTGACACATGGCTGTATTTAATAATATTTTGTTTAACTAAAGCCTCCTGATTGTCTGACCTTCAAACAATTATTTATGTAGATGGAGAGGTAAAAAGCTTCTACCTCCCTTGATCCAAAAGAAAGTTTAAAAAGGGTGTAAGGCAATTTTTTTGAGTGATGCCTAATTTTAGCTAAATTGTACACATATTTAGATACAACTCTTCCAGTTTCACTAAGTGTAGGTATTTTTCCAAGCAAAATCTCAGGAAGAGAGAAACAAGATTTAAAGAACTTCCTGTTCTGAAAGACCCATAAGTGTCATATGGACAGGTATCTATTTCTACTTTTTGATTCAGTTTTTTAGTGTGTAAGATAAATTGAGTAACAAGGGGTGTCATTTGAGGTTCATGCTGCACAATGTGTGACTTGCATGGTACCCTACACTGATCCTGCCCTGTACTTACATAATCACATTTTATGCTGATTGAGCCTCCAAGTTTAATACTGAGGGCATAAAGTTTTTTACCTTTTCTGCATATTTTATTAGCAAAAAGTTATATTACACTGATCCAATTTCATATTTCAGAGATCCAGCTGCAATGTTGCTGATGAAGCTACATAACCTATTTACTTAGCCAAATGCATAAACGAGCATTTAATCAATAATCAGGTTGCATATTTTAATGGAACTGGTGCAATGACTGTAATCATCTAAAAATACACATCAAACAAATTTATGTTCATAATTTATTCTCAAGGGCAGGTTAATGCTATTTAGGCTATTATTTTCCCATCCTGGCCAACATGGTGAAACCCATAGCTACTAAAAATACAAAAATTAGCTGGCCGTGGTGGCGCGCACCTGTAGTCCCAGCTACTCGGGAGGCTGAGGCAGGAGAATCACTTGAACCCAGGAGGCGGAGGTTGCAATAAGGCGAGATCGCACCATTGCATTCCAGCCTGGTGACAGAGCGAGACTCTGTCTCAAAAAAAAAAAAAAAGAAAAAAGAAAAAAGAAATATTTATAAACTTAAAAACAGAAAAATAAGAAATAGATATTTATAAACTTAAAAAACACAAAAATATCAGAATTTTTCTTTTGCAATTTTTGTTGTTTACTCCCCTCCTCCCCCTAGAAAAGTCTTCGGAAGTTATGGATTGCCTTCTTTTAACACAGAAGTTCTGTTTACCAGATGGGCAAGAAAACAATCCCCAAACCTATTCAACTATGAAGCTGTCAAACATAACAGCTGGGGACCTTCTGGAAGAATATGATTGACAGAGACTCAGGAACGTAGACCCCTAGATTTATACTGCTGCATGGTCGCACCATGGCTGATTGGTTTCTGACTAATAGGGTCAGTTGAATTGTTAAAAAATAGTTTCTTCAATACACATGTTGACACAATACGTCTTCAAACTATTACCGCAAAAATGTCAGAATGATTGGCTTAAAGAAGATTTTAAATTCTGGTATCTAATTCAGTAAGCCTCTATTAAATACTGCTATGTGTCAGAAACTATTTGATATTGGAGGTGGGGTAAGGATCCTGGTCCCTGTCTTTCAGGGCCTTCTAATTTACTAGGGAAGACAGATGAATCCTTGAGTAGCTAATAGAATGTAGAATGATAATCACTAGACAATAACCCAGGGTTATAGAAAACAAGGGGAGGGAAAATTCACTGTGACAGGAGTTGAAGAAAAAGGTGAAATTTGAGATGACCTTGAAGGCTAGAAAGGATGCTGACATGGAAAGTTGGAAATAAAAAGGATTCTGGGCAGACGGGAGAATTTTACAGCAGCATTCTTTACATTCCTTGAACACCGGAATCCTTTTTCATTGAAATGAGGAAAAAACTCTTTTTGTCAAGGTTAAATATTGTATGTTTAGCACTACTTTCATTATATATATTTTTTACTTTTAAGAAAACAAAGCTGGCTGCTCCTAGAAATCAGTCTTGACGTACTTCTGTTTTACTGATGGTTTTTGGAGGGCATTGTTGCCTATATTGCATGCTTCAGCTCAAACCAGGAACCAGGGCTCAGCCATGTAGACAAGAGCAGAATAAATGAGGCAGATGTTTTACTGACTTCTTCTCATTTGAATCTACTCAGTGTAGAAGGGAGACGTTGTTTGCCTCAAATTATTTAAGTACCAGCATTTGTCACTCCTGTAATTCACTTACCACTACCAGATATGCAATTACTTTAACTGCAAACCACTTACATCTCAGTCAGTTCTACTGTCTAAAAATATGTCTGCTTTTATTTGAAGAGCTAAGACTGAAACTGTCACTTGGGACCATTCCAAAACTTTGCTAGTTGTGCACTTCAAGTGGAGCAATATTTAAATTAATTTTCCTTTTGAATTGTAAGAAAAATGATTACACGTATCATTGTTAAATTTAACATTATCATTTTACAGTATTTATTTAAGAATAAGAATTGAAAATTGATGGGCCTGAAAGGCTACAAAGCTCATTCTGTTGTCGGGCCTTGAGTTACAACTTTGACATATCTAAATGTATTCTTTCTTGATGATTTTCCCAAGGATTTGATCAACTTCAGTTTATACTGTAATCCTCACAGGTCAGCACTGTGTTGACTCTCCTATTGTTGAAGGCACAGAGGCTCAGAAAACAATAATTATTCAGTGATTTATGCCTATTTGATATTAAATGTGGCCCTGTGAGATTGTATTTCACCATTCATGACCAAATAGAGAATATACAGAGAAGAGTTTATTAACCTAGGAACTGAGTGGGCTGACCCTTCTAGGTTTAATTCAGGTGATGGATACTCAGAGTAGATTGAAAAATAGATGACCGAGGTGGGTGGATCGTGAGGTCAGGAGATCAAGACCATCCTGGTCAACATGGTGAAATCCCACCTCTACTAAAAACACAAAAATCAGCCAGGTGTGGTGGCATGTGCCTGTAGTCTCAGCTACTCAGGAGGCTGAGGCAGGAGAATTGCTTGAACCCAGAGGCAGAGGTTACGGTGAGCCAAGATCACACCACTGAACTCCAGCCTGGGCGACAGAGCAAGATTCTGTCTCAAAAGAAAAAAAGAAAAATAGACATGATAAGAAGGAAGCTGGGCAGCTTTTATTAGAAAATACTGGGATAGAGCCTTGATGTTCCCTGGAATCACAGAATGGTTTTGATGATTCACAGATGAAGGGCCTGGAATTCTGTCATGTTGGGTTAGTTTCCAGAGTAAATGAACTGTGGCATGTACCCACTTTCTTGCTCATCTTATCAGCTATCTCAGTTTTCTTTGCAACTGAGTGTAGGCATATTCTTCACCTTAGGTGGCTGGACCGAGTGCTAACTTGGAGTAGCTTAGCAATGCAGAGGTAGAGGACAAAGACAAAGAATGCAAATATTTGTCCAGTTCCTACCTTTGTCTGCCTTTTGTTTCCCCTTTTAGTTCCACTAAAATTCCACGTTCTGTCCTGCCTGCAAGGACTTTCGCCTGCTTTTCCCACTGTCTGTAATGCACTCTCAATCCTCCTTTGCTTAGTTAGCTCTGTCATCCTCCAGATCTTACCATAAAAGTACCACCTTGAATTCACACACATACAAGCTCAGACATCAATCTCTTTCATTCAAAAGTTTTGTCTCACGATAGATTTTTATTATTGTTCTTATTACTAGTAAAAAATTATCAGCTCCAAGGCAAATGACGCAGTTGGTTTAGTAGAAAATGTATAGTCTCGGTGGCTGTCAGACTTGGATTTCAATCTTCACTCTTCCACTATTGAGTGGTAGTGAGAAATATCCTTAATATCCTTTTGTTCTCATTGTAAAAATTTCTAAAGTGGAAATAGATATCATAGCTGCATTGTCTTCACATCTACTGGGACAGAAATACCTATATTGTTGGGTTACAATCAGGATGTTGAAGGAGATCAAGGGAACGTTAATTGACTTCTTTCCCACCCTTTTCCTTTTATTCCAAAACACTTTTCAGTGTGAAACAAGTTAAAGTTTAATATTCACAAGAAAACATCTAAAGGCATCAATTTTCAAATCTGAAACAGTATTTATGCTTCCTAAATGGTGACCTGTGAATCATGAAGACTTGAAGCTAATTATTTTTTTCAGAATTATCAAATACTAAAACAAATGATGGATTTCATTCAACCATGTGATCAAGAACTGACAGTGGGAAGCCATATATATTGAAATCCATGTCACATGTTGTTTGCAGCCTTTGCTGAATAAAAGAAACCATTTTTAGGTTGCTGATCAAATAAGATTTCATGGCCTTTGCAAAAGAACATCATGTCTATGGCCAGTTATTAATACATTAACTAAATGTTGAGCACGTACTATGTGGCAGTCACTGTTTCAGGTAAAGACCAGAATACCTGATGTTGAGTAACTATTGGCCCTCAATTAACTATGAAGTTAAACCCACAGCATGTTAATCACAACAGTTGGGATGGGGTACAGAGAGACAAGTTGTGCACTGGGAGAAAGACTTCGAAGATGTATCTAATTTTGCCATGTGGAGTAAGTGAACTTTATGGAGATGAAGCAGCATGCATAGAAGTCAGGAGGTAGGACAGGGAAGGATTGCCATGGATCAGTGCACAGAAGAGTTTGGTTGGAATCTGGGTGGTTTAAGGAGTGCAACTGAGTTCTGGTCAATATTTGTAGAGCACCTATTATATGTGAGACACTCTGAGTATGGAGATTATTAACTGGAATTATCAAGGTTAATGATATTAAGTCATTACTATTAAGAGTCCCTGCCTTCGAAAAACTTGTAGCCTATGAGAGGGTGGAGTAGTGAATGGAGGTGGGTAGAGGAGATGTATAAATAAATAAGAGAAATACAGTGTTTCTGAGGTAAATGCAGTAACAAAATGAGGTACACAACAAGCATAGAGAGCAATTAACTCTGGGGACTGTGTGGTTGTTTGTGTGTGTGTGTGTGTGTGTGTGAGTGTATTTGTGTATGTAAAGGCTTTACAGGGTTGGTACAGGACATTTGGGCAGAGTTTTGAAGAATGGGCATTCACCAGGGAAACAGGGAATAGACAAAAACACGGAATCTTGTGACAGTATAGTAGGTATAGAAAACTACCAGCAATTGGGTTTTACTGGATCAACAGGAAACAGTAAAAGATGAAGGTGGACAAGCAGATAGGAGCCAGGTCCTGGAAGACCATGCAAGCTGCTTTAAGTAGTTTGGACTTATTAAACCAAAACGTAATGAGCAACTGGAAGTTTTAAAGCAGGCAAGTGAGGTGGTCAGATTTGAATTTTAGGAAGAGCCCAGCTGCTGTCCAGAACAATGGTTTTTGACCTTAAGTGTTTCTCAGAATAACATGGGAAGCTTGTAAGATGCAGATTCTTGGCTCTTACCTCCAGAAAAGAGGGTATGGAGCTCATGCATGTGCACTTTTAGAACACATAATTTTTTTCAGATTCGAGTGGTCGTCAGATGGACTTGGTGGTAGTGATTAGAGTGGGGGAAATTCCAGAGTCAGGGACAGCCAATAGGATGCTATTGCTGCAGATAACAGAATCACAAACTCTAGATTGAGGATCAGAGTTCGGACTCTGCTTCCAGGTCTTGGATAGAACAAGACACGGACCTCTGAGAGGGTTGGAGTACTTCATACATTATTAATAAATAGCTCCAGGCACAAAGAAAACAAAGATCCATTTAAGAGAGACAGCTGTGGCAAAAAGTTATGGGTGTACTCACAATGAGGTACATGGCTGAAATGTTTACCTTCCCTTACTTGAGGTCAGATTTGGTTTAAAAGGCCAAGTTTGTAGGTAGAGGAGCTGGTGGCCCCAGGTGTGGGGAGAAGAGGTCGGAAGAAGCTGGAAGCCAGGCAGGGTTCTCTAGGGATGGATGGTAACAGGGTTGCTAAGTAGGGATAGAGGCCCTGTTGTAGAGTTGTGGTTTAACACCATGAAATTTTCAACTGTTTCCAGCCATGAAAGATTCATTCCTCAGGAGATCAAAATAGAACCACAACACATCAAGATAATTCACTGTTTTAGTCACTCACTACATCAACACTCACAATTGACTATACCAGTCATGACAACAAAGATGCCAGGTACAGCACACGGGTCTATTGAACTAGCGTGGAAGAGGGGAGAGGGAATTTAGGACGCATTTATTCATAGGTTCATACATAGTTTGCTGCCACAAAGTGTGTTTCTCATAGATGCTGCTGCAATACAACCTTAAAAACATGTTTTTTTCTCTCCAAATTAGAGAAATATTTTAGTAATATTAATGGCTTAATAGAACCAGTGTTTCATTAAAACACTGTCACTGTGGCTTTTAAATTTATTTTTAAAATTTTTGTGGATACATAATAGGGGTATATATTTATGGGGTATATGAGATGTTTGGAGTGCCACTGCACTCCAGCCTGGGTGACAGAGCAAGACTCTGACTCAAAAAAAAAAAAGAAAAGAAAAAGAAATTTTAAGGAAAAAGAGAAGTTTATAGGTATCCAACAGTGACACAGTGAAGTTAAAATTGATTAAGCCCTTGTGTCAGGATCCCACTAGAAATATATGGCACATT
Organism: Nomascus leucogenys; assembly: GCF_006542625.1. Lineage (NCBI taxonomy): Eukaryota > Metazoa > Chordata > Mammalia > Primates > Hylobatidae > Nomascus > Nomascus leucogenys. The sequence continues at coordinate 126,713,170 of NC_044406.1, forward strand.
TGAAAAGAGTATTTATTAAGAGAAGTTAGGAAAGGAACTATATAAAGGCAAGGTAACCAATAAGGATAGAATTATCCATGGTGGAAGCCTTGAAAACCATTATCACCCCTAGGTCTAAAGGGAAAATGGGAGGTAACCATTACTGGAATGAAGTGAGAGCTGAATAAGACAGGCCTTTGCACAGGCTTAGTGGCTTTAGGTAGAGAAATATAGCCACTGCCCAACAATAGCCACTGCTCACTCTCCAGTATTTTGCCAGAGGTCCCCATAACGAAACCCAAATGAGAGCCAGAGGATAAGGGCCTGGATAAGCTGCTCAATAAGTCGGTCTTCCAGAGATTAAAACAAGCTAGAGAAAGGTAGAGGATGTATCTAGATGGGCAAACAGAAAATATCTGACACATCCTCTTTAACCTCCCTCTGTCACACCAAATAGGAACAAAACCATTTCATATCCAAATAGGTAAGTTTAAAACATCTATTTGAAAAATCATCTAAAACAACTTGTTTGAAACTAGTGATGCGCAGCATCTCTTAGGATAGATTCCTTTGATTCTGCAAGCCTCCAGTATGTTTGCTGTTGCTAAATAAATGTTCAGATTTGGCAAGAAGTGGGAAAGGCAAGATGGAGAAATCTAATCAGAATCCATCAGGACCCATGTATATATCTTAATAGTATAAGCCAAGTTGGAATAATTTTAATTAGAAAGTGACAGTTTCACTCAAGTTACCCGAAATCATGGAGTTGTTGCACTTTGCCATAGTAACTCTACTCTGGTGCTGTTTCTCTGGGCTACCAAGGTGTTACTAGTGATGCTGCACTTTCTCTCACAGTATCTTGGCTTCTCTCTCTTCACTTCCCAATATTTCCTTCTGCTACCGCTAGAATCTGAATGTTTGTGTCCCTCCAGAATTCATATGTTGAAACCTGCATCCTAAGGTGATGCCGTTAAGAGGTGGGGCCTTGGGAGGCCGAGGTGGGCAGGTCACAAGGTTAGGAGATCGAGACAATGCTGGCCAACATGGTGAAACCCCGTCTCTACTAAAAATACAAAAATTAGCTGGGCATGGTGGCACATGCCTGTAGTCCCAGCTACTTGGGGGGCTGAGGCAGGAGAATCACTTGAACCCGGAGGCGGAGGTTGCAGTGAGCCAAGATCGTGCCACTGCACTCCAGCCTGGGTGAAACAGCAAGACTCCATCTCAAAAAAAAAAAAAAAAAAAAAAAAAAAAAACAGGTGGGGCCTTTGGGAGGTGACTGAGTAGTGACAGTAGAGTCCTCCTGAATTGAATTAGTGACCTTACAAAGGAGGACTGAGAAAGCATGTTTGCCCCTTCCACCATGTGAAGATGCAGTGAGAAGGTGCATTCAATGAGAAATGAGCCCTTACCAGACACCAAATCTGCCAGCATGTTGGTCTTTGACTTCCCAGCCTCCAAAACTGTGAGAAATAAGTTTCTGTTATTTATAAGATACACAGCTGATGGTATTTTTTGGAATAACAACCCAGGCAGACTAAGACAGCTACCAACAAGAAGATTGTCTTATTATTTATTCAGTTTCTAGCTGGAAAGAATTTGATTGGTCTAGCTTGTTATTCAATGAGATTAACCATCCTCGAGTTAGGTGTTCCACTATTGATACAATCAATGCTATTTCTTTCTTAAAAAACAGCCCGATAATGTGTTAGTACAAAGCTAACTGCAAAACCATAAAATTTCCTCATCTGAAACAAATCTCACTCATATTCACATCCGTTGAGATAATTTGTTACTACTTTTTCTGGGATTCCATAGAATTTTGTACAAGTTTATTGAGATTTAACTTACGTACATGCTTAAAGTACAAAAGTTGATGATTTTTGACATATGTATACACATATGAGATCATCACCATAATTAAGATAATGAACACTTACATCAATGTCAAAAACTTTCTCTGTTATCCTATAGAGAGATATATGACAAAGATCCTGCCTTCAAGGAAATTAATATCTAATGAGAGACATGTAAACAGCTCACATTAGATGAGCAAGGCAGAATGAAATAGGGACTTGACACTGTACCACATACAATGCGCTGTGCCTTTTTGTTCTAGATTTTAAATTCATGAGACAAAGAATCTCATTTACCTGGTTAGGATCCTGTGCCCACCCCTGGATCAACAAACATGGCCAAGAGACCAAGATCCCATACTATAAACATGACCACTTGTTGCCTATTCACCTATGCATATTGAGGACATTCTCAGATAAAGGAGAATTGTAAGTTGGGGTGCCACTCTAAGAGGTGTTTATCATAGGATAACATAGGTTAAGAGACTTAGCCAACATGTAACAAAATATGAACCTCGTTCCCTTTTCTCCACTCTTTCACATCTGCCTTATGCTATTGAATCTTCTGGCTGGTAGGAATTCTTACTGATAGTCATTTGCCTTTCTCTAGGAATTTGAAAACCCAATTTTTTTATTATCAATGTTATCTCTAAATTAGTTGCCCTTAATTTATCATCCATTTTTCAGTTGTTCACGTTAGAGTTAATGCCACAAACTTTGCATGTCTACTTAATTCTAACCCTTAATGAAACACACACACACACACACACACACACACACACACACACACACACACCTTCCCTCTTTAGGATTCTTTGTATACCCGTTTTTTGGTTTTTCTTTTGTTTTGTTTTTTTAATTTTACTAAGCAATTACCATGAGCAATTGTGGATATGACATAATGACTTTTTGGTGAAAGATTCAGTTTGTATCAGTCTTCAGTAGTTCTGAGGACTAGGAACAGAGAAAGTAGATTCTAGGGCCGTTCCTGTTTGGGTCCTAAACAAAAACTAAATAAAGAAAAATAAGAGACTGAGCATAAAACAAATTAGATTTTGTTTAGTCTGAAGATTATGAGGATTGGAGTCATCTTATTCATGGTTTTGAAAGGCATGAAAAATTTCTAAAAAGAGAATAGAGATTGGTTATTCTCTTTGCAGCAAATACACAATACAAGGAACTGTACTTACATCAAAGCAAGAAAGGTGTTCATTTATAGGAAGAAACTTTTTTCTTGTTGTTGTAATAAATTGCCAGAATGGTAACTGAAGGTTATATGGCATATCAGTTTCTTGGAAAGCTTCAGAAAAAGGCAAATAAACACTAATCCTTGCTGGATTATACACTGTACCAAAGCCAAGAAAATCAGGCAATCTCTCAAGCTTCTTACAAATCTTCAATCTAATATAACTCTGATGGCTTCTACATGCTACCGCACCAATAGTGAGTATCACACAAAGCCTTCTCTGGGAAGAGATCTCATACTCTGCTTTACAGATCTTTTGTACTCTAGCTGTGTCTCAAGTCAAGAAACATTGACTCAACGAAATTTTTTTGTATTTATTTATTTGCACAATGGACAAAAATTAGAGATGTTTTCAAATATATTTTATGTCATTTATAGGGCTAAGTTAATTTAAAGTTTGAAGTAATAATAGCACCTTTTTACAACTCTCACCCTAGTTACTGAAATAATTATTACTAGAAAAAAAGAATTACCACAGTGGAAATAGTGGTTTAATAATAACTTGTAGTTCTTTACAGAGACTCAGAGATTCCTCAGAGGCTCTCTCTCTCTGCCTCCCCAAAGTCATCAAATGACACTAGGAAAAGAATTTGAATGTAAAAGCAATTAAATTGTCCTTTGGTGAAAAGCAGAAATACAACTGTGAGTTGAAGTTTCCATAGTGCTCCTCCTCCAAACAACAACAACAAAATAATAATAATAAAATAAAACTCAGATATTTGAGGAAGAAGAGGGCTTCTCTCCCATATTCAAATGTTTTTCAAAAGACACGGAAAGGAACAACTGGTACCAGCCACTGCAAAAACATGCCAAATTGTAAAGACCATCGAGGCTAGGAAAAAACTGCATCAACTAATGAACAAAATAACCAGCTAACATCATAATGACAGGATCAAATTCACACATAACAATGTTAACCTTAAATGTAAATGGGCTAAATGCTCCAATTAAAAGACACAGACTGGCAAATTGGATAAAGAGTCAAGACCCATCAGTGTGCTGTATTCAGGAAACCCATCTCACATGCAGAGACACACATAGGCTCACAATAAAGGGATGGAGGAAGATCTACCAAGCAAATGGAAAACAAGAAAAGGCAGGGGTTGCAATCCTAGAATCTGATATAACAGACTTTAAGCCAACAAAGATCAAAAGAGACAAAGAAGGCCATTACATAATGGTAAAGGGATCAATTCAACAAGAAGAGCTAACTATCCTAAATATATATGCACCCAACACAGGGGCACACACATTCATAAAGCAAGTCCTTAGAGAACTACAAAGAGACACAGACTCCCACACAATAATAATGGGAGATTTTAACACCCCACTGTCAACATTAGACAGATCAACGAGACACAAGTTAACAAGGATACCCAGGAACTGAACTCAGCTCTGCACCAAGCAGACCTAATAGACATCTACAGAACTCTCCACCCCAAATCAACAGAATATAAATTCTTCTCAGCACCACACCACACCTATTCCAAAATTGACCCCATAATTGGAAGTAAAGCTCTCCTCAGCAAATGTAAAAGAACAGAAATTATAACAAACTGTCTCTCAGACCACAGTGCAATCAAACGAGAACTCAGGATTAAGAAACTCACTCAAAACCGCTCAACTGCATGGAAACTGAACAACCTGCTCCTGAATGACTACTGGGTACACAACGAAATGAAGGCAGAAATAAACATGTTCTTTGAAACCAACAAGAACAAAGACACAACATACCAGAATCTCTGGGACACACTGAAAGCAGTGTGTAGGGGAAAATTTATAGCACTAAATGCCCACAAGAGAAAGCAGGAAAGATCTAAAATGGACACCCTAACATCACAATTAAAAGAACTAGAGAAGCAACAGCAAACACATTCAAAAGCTAGCAGAAGGCAAGAAATAACTAAGATCAGAGCAGAACTGAAGGAAATAGAGACACAAAAAACCCTTCAAAAAATCAATGAATCCATGAGCTGGTTTTTTGAAATGGTCAATAAAATTGATAGACCACTAGCAAGACTAATAAAGAAGAAAAGAGAGAAGAATCAAATAGACACAATAAAAAATGATAAAGGAGATATCACCACCGATCCCACAGAAATAGAAACTACCATCAGAGAATGCTATAAACACCTCTACGCAAACAAACTAGAAAATCTAGAAGAAGTGGATAAATTCCTCGACACACACACCCTCCCAAGACTAAACCAGGAAGAAGTTGAATCACTGAATAGACCAATAACAGGCTCTGAAATTGAGGAAATAATTAATAGCTTACCAACCAAAAAAAGTCCAGGACCAGACAGATTCACAGCCAAATTCTAAAAGAGGTACAAGGAGGAGCTGGTACCATTCCTTCTGAAACTATTCCAATCAACAGAAAAAGAGGGAATCCTCCCTAACTCATTTTATGAGGTCAGCATCATCCTGACACCAAAGCCTTGCAGAGATAACAACAACAACAAAGAGAATTTTAGACCAATATCCCTGATGAACATTGATGCAAAAATCCTCAATAAAATACTGGCAAACTGAATCCAGCAGCACATCAAAAAGCTTATCCACCATGATCAAGTGGACTTCATCCCTGGGATGCAAGGCTGGTTCAACATACGCAAATCAATAAACATAATTCAGCATATAAACAGAACCAATGACAAAAACCACATGATTATCTCAAAAGATGCAGAAAAGGCCTTTGACAAAATTCAACAACCCTTAATGCTAAAAATTCTCAAAAAATTAGGTATTGATGGGGCGTATCTCAAAATAATAAGAGCTATCTATGACAAACCCACAGCCAATATCATACTGAATGGGCAAAAACTGGAAGCATTCCCTTTGAAAACTGGCACAAGACAGGGATGCCCTCTCTCACCACTCCTATTCCACATAATGTTGGAAGTTCTGGCCAGGGCAATCAGGCAGGAGAAGGAAATAAAGGGTATTCAGTTAGGAAAAGAGGAAGTCAAATTGTCCCTGTTTGCAGATGACATGATTGTATATCTAGAAAACCCCATTGTCTCAGCCCAAAATCTCCTTAAACTGATTAGCAACTTCAGAAAAGTCTCAGGATACAAAATCAACGTGCAAAAATCGCAAGCATTCTTATAACACCAATAACAGACAAACAGACAGCCAAATCATGAGTGAACTCCCATTCACAATTGCTTCAAAGAGAATAAAATACCTAGGAATCCAACTTACAAGGGATGTGAAGGACCTCTTCAAGGAGAACCACATACCACTGCTCAATGAAATAAAAGAGGATACAAACAAATGGAAGAACATTTCACGCTCATGGGTTGGAAGAATCAATGTTGTGAAAATGGCCATACTGCCCAAGGTAATTTATAGATTCAATGCCATCCCCATCAAGCTACCAATGACTTTCTTCACAGAATTGGAAAAAACTACTTTGAAGTTCATATGGAACCAAAAAAGAGCCCGCATCACCAAGTCAATCCTAAGCCAAAAGAACAAAGCTGGAGGCATCATGCTACCTGACTTCAAACTATACTACAATGCTACAGTAACCAAAACAGCATGGTACCGGTACCAAAACAGAGATATAGATCAATGGAACAGAACAGAGCCCTCAGAAATAACGCCATATATCTACAACTATCCGATCTTTGACAAACCTGACAAAAACAAGAAATGGGGAAAGGATTCCCTATTTAATAAATGGTGCTGGGAAAACTGGCTAGCCATATGTAGAAAGCTGAAACTGGATCCCTTCCTTACACCTTATACAAAAATTAATTCAAGATGGATTAAAGACTTACATGTTAGACCTAAAACCATAAAAACCCTAGAAGAAAACCTAGGCAATACCATTCAGGACATGGGCATGGGCAAGGACTTCATGTCTAAAACACCAAAAGCAATGACAACAAAAGCCAAAATTGACAAATGGGATCTAATTAAACTAAAGAGCTTCTGCACAGCAAAAGAAACTACCATCAGAGTGAACAGGCAACCTACAGAATGGGAGAAAATGTTTGCAATCTACTCATCTGACAAAGGGCTAATATCCAGAATCAACAATGAACTCAAACAACTTTGCAAGAAAAAAACAAACAACCCCATCAACAAGTGGGCAAAGGATATGAACAGACACTTCTCAAAAGAAGACATTTATGCAGCCAAAAGACACATGAAAAAATACTCATCATCACTGGCCATCAGAGAAATGCAAATCAAAACCACAATGAGATACCATCTCACACCAGTTAGAATGGCCATCACTAAAAAGTCAGGAAACAACAGGTGCTGGAGAGGATGTGGAGAAATAGGAACACTTTTACACTGTTGGTGGGACTGTAAACTAGTTCAACCATTGTGGAAGTCAGTGTGGTGATTCCTCAGGGATCTAGAACTAGAAATACCATTTGACCCAGCCATCCCATTACTGGGTATATACCCAAAGTATTATAAAACATGCTGCTATAAAGACACATGCACACGTATGTTTATTGTGGCACTATTCACAATAGCAAAGACTTGGGGCCAACCCAAATGTCCATCAATGATAGACTGGATTAAGAAAATGTGGCACATATACACCATGGAATACTATGCAGCCATAAAAAAAGATGAGTTCATGTCCTTTGTAGGGACATGGATGAAGCTGGAAACCATCACTCTCAGCAAACTATCGCAAGGACAAAAAACCAAACACGGCATGTTCTCACTCATAGGTGGGAATTGAAGAAGGAGAACACACGGACACAGGAAGGGGAACATCACACACCGGGGACTGTTGTGGGGTGGGGGGAGGGGGGAGGGATAACATTAGGAGATATACCTAATGTTAAATGAAGAGTTAATGGGTGCAGCACACCAATATGGCACATGTATACATATGTAACAAACCTGCATGTTTTGCACATGTACCCTAAAACTTAAAGTATAATAATAAAAAAAAGGACATTAGTAGCCCATGGACCAACGTATTTGTCCTCTGAATTACCATCCTTGTAGTGTTTGAGAGAGCTTTCTTATCTTAAGGAAAATGCCACACATGAAAGAAAAAGGGAATATGGCAACTGCTGACAAAGCACTCGGAATGGAATCTACCACAAGGCCTTTAGAAACGTTAACATTTGAGAGAGCTCTGTTAGACTGTGGGGTCCTCAAGGGTGGAGAAGTTATTTGGTTTCCCTTACCAGAGAGGATTATGGGAAAGCAACATAATGCTTAAATTATAGCCTGAGAAAAATCCTAATTTGTGAGATATGACCACAGCCAACATGGATGCACTAGTGTTTTCCAAAGGCAAATGGCTTCATTCATCTATCACTTCCCTAAGCACCTACTTCTGTGCCACGTAGTGTGCCAACATCTAGGGATTCACTTCTGAAGAAGACATTGTTCCTGTGTTATTGGGGGAAGGGGGCAAGGACTGACTATAAGCAGACCATTAAAATGCAGCTGATTAGGTGTTGTGGGATGAGAAATATGGGGGCCACGGGATGGAGTGCAGGGGGTGGGGGGGCAGGCACTTTGCCAGGGCTGGGCAGAGGGAAATGGATTTTGGAGAATTTGCTCTTTTATATGATTCATGCCATAAGCTCTCTCTGTTAGAACGACTAAGAAGTATTGAATAAATTTTCATTTTCTTTAATGTTTTAATTCTTTTTATATTTAAGTTAAAATTATTTTTGTAATGCACCATTGCAAAATAAAAAAAAGGCAGATTCCTCAAATTCCTTATTTAATAGGTAATTTCCTACATGAATGAGATAGTGTCAAATGTAACGCGTTCATGCATTTGAAAAAAAATTACATATCCATGCTTAAGGAGAATTAAAGCAAGAATTCACCAGACAAAACTTGGAAAATACTCCACGGAGGCCCACTGAGCTGCCCTTGCCAAGGCGAAGGACAGGTAATTTGCTGTGACTAATTGAAAAACATAAAGAACATTAATATGAAAAATGAAAGCATAATCCATGGTATAGCAGGCAGTGAAATCATTCACATAATTGATTACTCTTCAGTGTAACATGTTCCTTCCTTCCTTTGAGTAATCTTTTCCTTTGGCCCAGCCTGTCTTAAAAGCCTGCTAAAGTGATTTCACTTGAAAGGTCATAGGTGCAGCTGTTTCTATCCCAGTGGTCCAGATAGTGATACTAGGATGCTCATAATTTAGGAAAATAAATATTAAAGAAAATATTTTGAGATCTTGGTGTTGTTACAGTCTGCATCTGAATAACCTGAAATATTAAGACACAATGGTTGTAACATTAGTGGCTTTTGATTTGAAAATTATTAGCGAGCCATCAAAAGACCTGGGGCTCAATCTCAGCTCCACTGCATACTAGCTCTGTAAACCTAACAAGTCACTTACCTCCAACTAATTTTCAGTTTCTTCATCAGTCAAATGGGGATAATAGCATCTTCTCTGCTTATTGTACAAGGTTGTGAAAACCAAATGAGAGAGCACTGGTGAAACCATATTGAAGATCATAAAGATTAAACATAAAAGTATTATTAGGATAATTCTGAATAATTGAATAATTTATTTGTTGTTAGGTTAATCCATAACAGCTTATCAAAATGAATCATTTTGCATATACTGTTCTTCTTGAAGTTTCAAGCAGAACAGAGCAAGTGGTGTCACTTTATAATACAGAAGCCTTTGATCTTCTGAAGACAGGCAATTCCATGGAAATTCTAAGTCAGCTGTGGGAACTTCTGAATTGCTCATTTTCCCAACCCCTAGCTTTAAGTGATAAACATAGACATAGATCCACGGAATGTTCTGCGGTGTGAAGGCACATTAGTGAGTTACCAGTGTCTTTACCTCACCCCCTGCAACCATGCAGGAATAATCTACCTTAAAGTCTAGAAGGTGAAGCCAGGCGTGGTAGCCCACGCCTGTAATCCCAGCACTTTGGGAGGCTGGGGTGGGTGGATCACCTCAGGTCAGGAATTCGAGACCAGCCTGGGAACATGGCGAAACTCCATCTCTACCAAAAATACAAAAATCAGCCAGGCATGGTGGCCGAGAGCCTGCAATTCCAGCTACCTGGGAGGCTGAGGCAGGAGAATCACTTGAACCCAGGAGGTGGAGGTCACAGTGAGCCGAGATCGCGCCACTGCACTCCATCCTGGGTGACAGAATGAGACTCCTGTCTCAAAAAAAAAAAGTCTAGAAGGTGGCATGTTGTAGTAGTTAAGAGCAGGGAATTTAGTGGCAGGCAATTGTGGCTTTAGACCCTGGCTCTGCCATTTAATAGCTGTGTGATCTAGGGCGAGTTACTTAAAGGATCTGAGACTGAGTTTCTGCATCAGTAAAATGGAGATGATAATAGTACAAAACTTATTTGGAGCTGTTGTAAGAACTGAATGAACTAATGTATGTAAAGAGCCTATGCGCTTTACTGCTCAACAAATATTAACTATTTTTATTAGTTAGCCCTCAATAGCTGGGAGGGAAGAGAATAGTAGTAGGTTGTTTTAGATGAGAACCACTACAGAGCATTGTGCAGATAAGAGTAATGGAGCTACAAAGATAAATAGAAACAGTGATTCAAAGCATAGCTCTGGCATCATAGAGTCTAGTTTCAGACTCCAGGTCCTCCAGCTGTACATGAACTTAGATAAGTAAGTTACCTCTCAGTGCTTCACTTTAAAGCATGGGGATCATATTAATTGCGATTTCACAGGGTTGTTTAGAAGGATTAGTGATGTGATGCTTATAAAGTAGAGACGAGGATTGCCCCAATCTTGTGTGCCTGTTATAATTAACTATCCTAAGTAGTCTCTTCTTATTTCACCCTCCTTCTCTCCTGGGAACAACTCTGATGTCCTAGACAGTCAGACCTCATGAGTTGAGCTTCACTGAGCTGGAATTAGTGCAAATGTGTTTGTAAACTTGTGTCTTCCTTTGCATTGTCTTTGAAGTGTAGGTCTAGGTCTGCCCACAAGCCAAAACTGTTACACATATATGATCAATTTATCAAAGGTATCAAAGTAATTAAATGGGGAAAATGACCTTTTCAGCCAATACTGCTGTACCAACTGTATACCCATACGGGAAAAAAGCCAACACTAAATTTTAACTTATGTCATACACAAAAATCAGCTCAAAATAGGTAATAAATGTGCATAGCTTCTAAATGGACCTAAATGTAAAACCTCAAACTCTGAAACATCTAGAAGAAAGTGTAAAAGAAAATATTTGTGACCGGGAGTGGTGGCTCATGTCCATAATCCCAGCACTTTGGGAGGCTGAGGCGGGTGGATCACCTGAGGTCAGGAGTTTGAAACCAGCCTGGCCAACATGGCAAAACCCAGTCTCTACTCAAAAATACAAAACATTAGCCAAGCGCAGTGGTGGGTGCCTGTAATCCCAGCTACTCGGGAGGCTGAGGCAGGAGAATCGCTTGAACCTGGAAGGTGGAGGTTGCAGTGAGTCGAGATCGCACCATTGCACTCCAGCCTGGGCAACAGAGAGAGCCTCCGTCTCAAAAATAAAAAAATAAAAAATAAAAATAAAGAAATTTGTGACTTTAGGATAAGCAAAAGTTTTGTACACAGAACACAATAAACACAAACATTAAAAAACGATACATTTGATGTCAAAATTAAAAATGTTTGCCATTTGAAAGATACGGTCAAGAAAATGGGAAAGGAAGTCTTGGACTGGAGCAACTATTTACAGCACTTATATCAAAGTACTTGTATCCTCAACATATAAATCCTGCTTACAATTCATTAACAAGAAAACGACCAGTACAAATCGACAAAAGATTTGAACCAAGACTTCACAAAAGAATAAAAGGAATGATGTGACCACAACTGAATTGAAAAGGGACATTGTCTGGGCTCCATAACATACTGCTAGTTATGCTGTCCATTGAGGGCATGAGCAGGGAGAGAGGGTAGCCCAGTTTCTTACCCCCATCTCTTACCATACATTTCTCCATTTTATCCTTTACTTTTGCTTCTCCTTATTCCATTTTTCCATGATGAAAAGGCTATGGAGGGCTCAAGCCCAGTGGCCTTTGTCCCAAAGTCATACAGCTAGTCCTAGGCAGAACCAGAAGCCAATGCTAGTCTTCTGGTTCCGTGGATGCAGGCTCCTTCACTGGACCATGCAAACTGACCGATGAGAGTGTGAAATGGGGTGCCTTGGACCTAGTGGGATTTCTTTCTTCCCACTTGCAGATCAAAGTTGTATGCTACTTTGAAACTGGAAACACAACTGAAGCAGAACCACATTTACATTTGAGATTTGTTTTCAAAGCAGATGTACAGTGTCATTTGCTGAGATCTCGTAGGTGTTTCTATTCCACCTTGAGCAGCAGAATTATACCTCAGCAGGTTGAACAAAGCTGGGTAATCACCATTGGCTTCCAGAATCAAAGTCTACCTTTATATCACTGTAATACAATTATGCTCTCAAGTTGATGCTCCCGGCGACTTGAAAAGTTTTGTGAAAGTTCTTCCCCTTATCAGTCTGAAAAACAAACTGTGTTCCCCGGGAACTGTCTGGAATCATCTGCCACTAACTAGCTGTGTGACCTTGGGCAGTCACATCCCTCTCTGGGCTTTGGTTTCCTTATGAGTAAAACTGGGGATTAAACTAGTTGATCTCTGAGGGCTTTGACATTTTCTGCATTCTCCAGTTCCACAATTCTAAGTCAGCCTTAATACTGAAATGCTGCCAACATATATTTAGATGTTTTTTTGCTGTTAATTTGCAGTCTCTGGGATTCCTCTGCCTTGTTTATAGCTCTCTCAGAGCTGCCTTGCTGGTTTGAGTTTAAGATGTTATGTCTCATGCATAATTTGCCTGCTTACAATTTTGTTGTTCCCTAAGGATGGTGTCATATTTGAAAGGTGAAGGTGAGAGTATTCATTACAGCAACAGAGCCACAGAGCCATCCCTTCCTGACACTAAAGTCATGTGTTTCTCTAGTTCCTCATCCTCTGCCCCTCTTCCACTTTGTTTCATTGCTACATTTGGGTTTTATGATTACATCTGCAATAGCAGGCACAGATGTTTTTCTCACTCAATTGTATGGTTAATGGTAAAATGAATTTTTCCAGCAGATGCTCGCATGTGGGTGCTATCTTTTTCTCTCCTGACATATTTTCTACACAAACAGCAGATTGTGTGTCTGGTGTGCCTTGAGCCTAGCAAGAGAAGAATACAAGCTGAATAACACTGGGCTGATTTTCAAGCTCCTAAAAAAATAATGCGGCCATTAAGTTTGACAAACTCTTCATAGCACTCCTGCAGCTCCAATCCAGACCTGCATCTCCAGCCTTCGCCAGTTGTACTTGAGAAGGCTGAGAGCAAGCATGTATCCTCAAAAGGGCCACGATATGAAGAGAAAACAATATCAATTTTAGAAGAGCTGGACTCAATTACTCTGTTACTTTGGATTCTGAAACCCAAGGCATGTAATTTAACCTCTATTTCCTCATCTATGAGGCGAAGGGATAATACAAAGCTGGTGAGGATCATTGAGATAATTGCAAAGTAGCTGAGGTCCCTGCTTAAATCTAATCCATTTCCACTACTGAGTAAAAATGGCTAATTGGAGCTGATTGGCCAGAAGTCCATGTGCATGAGGGACTGAGAAGCCTCCAGGTAATGAGGCAGAACTGTGGGAAGATTAGGAGCTTGGTGTGGGGTTTCTCAACTTTGGCACTATTTAAATTTTTGAAATGATTATATCAAATATACATATACACATACATAAACATATATGTGGCCGGAATAAAAAATTAAGAAATAAATTGAAAACAAATTTCCAAAAGCTGAAGAAAAAGATATTTCGGGCCAGATAATCATTTCATGTGGACCCCTGTCCTGTGCACTGTAGAATGCTTAACAGCAGGCCTGGCCTCTACCCACTAGATGGCAGTAGTTCATCCCTCCACTTGTGCCAAATAAAAATGTCTCCAGATATTGCCAAATGTGCCTAGGGACGGTAGAGTGTGAGGGATAGCCTCCAATTGACAAGTACTAGCTTAGAAGCACTGAGTGTTGGCTTTACATTTTAGTTCTACTACTTATCCAACGTCGTGCAGCTAGTAACCATTTGTGCCTCAAGACATTCATCTGGAAAATGAGAAACCTAGCTAGGATGGTTGAGAGGACGAAAGTGATGGGTGGATACAAACTTTGATACTCCCTCCTTACTACCATCGGGCCTTTGCTTATTCCTTTGCCCTTGTTTAAAATACACTGTTTCTCACACCCCATCTTTCTGTCTAGTTAACTTCAACTCATTCTTTAGATCTCAGCTCAAGCATCATTTTCACAAGGGAGCCTTCCTTGATCCCTCAGACTGTATCAGAGTCCAAGACCCTGATAGCACTTGTTTATAGTATACACTTTAACACTCAGGTGACCGTTTCAATGACGTTTGTTGGGCTACTGGACTGTAAGGTTTATGAGGAGAGGTGCTATTTCTGTCTGGCTCACTGTTGTATTGTCAGAGGTCAGGACAGAGCCTGGAAAAGAAAAGCCAGCACTGAAAACTTGTTGAAGGAAAGGAGGAGGGAAGAAATGAAGAACTGAACACAAAGTTGCAAATATCATTATAATTAATTCCCCTAAGGAAGGGATCTAGACTGCTAACCTTAGGCAAGTGAAAGAAATACAGTGGCATCTAGGGAATGGTTTTGAGGACAGTCTGTCAGTGAAAACTCTCTTTAGCCTAGTCCCCACGGACTTTGTGGGATTCGGTGGGCCCAATACATGGCACTGTTCTTTTTACCTGAGTTTGCAATTAACAGAGTCAGACAGATGGAGATCAACACTAGCATCTTTATTACTAAAAACAGCTGGGTTTGGAGAATATGTTTCAGCTGTGCAGGAAAAAAGTGACCCTCCTAATTCTACATCCCACAATTAGCTAGACTTACCTAGTCATAAGCACCACTGAACAAATGTGGTACATCGCCTCCAATGAAGACCTGCACCTGAGAAACTCATGGTGTGCGGAACTAAGACTATGTGCTTCCTCACTGTAGGCTTATCCTAAAAAGAGAAGTAGCATGTATTGAATTAAATGAAGACTTGCCTCCTCCTGTGGAGAAAGGCTGTGCGTGTTGCTCTAGCACAGGTTCCTCTGTTTAGGAACGTGATGCCAAGGGAAAGGATGTTGCTCTACCCCCACCACTGCCAACAGACTTATGCCTGGGTCCAAAGAAAATAGAGAATTATGAGCAAAATATCTGACATAGATATTTCACTAAATAACCTGTAATATGTTGAGACCCAAGATGATTTGCTCTGGGGCTTTGATTATAGTACCAAAATACAAGGAGATGATCACCCCCATTTTGTCACAGAACTCTGCAGATTTGCACCTTGAGGGCTCCAGTTCATTTATCTCAGCAATAATTTTTGAGGGAAATGGCAGCCCTTGTGAAAATGTACGTGGAGCCACCAGAGGTGGGCATGTATAGTGAGCAAAGTGGTATTCTTTGCAGGGCTTCCAGACCAGGAGAAGAGGCCATCATTAGTTGGCAATTTGTAGAGGCTGTTGCTGTAAAGACCAATGAAATGGTGAATGCACCCATGTTTTATACTGCGGTCTATGTAATTCAGGAAAAGTTGTATATAAGTGCAAAAGCTTTGTAAACCGAAAGTCTTTTCAAATTTAAAGGACTATTAAAATTTTCCCGTTCATGGTTTCCTTTGTTGTATTTCAAACCTCATGTACTTTTAGGGACCTCCGGTGTTCACAGTATTTTGTTGCCCATTTTCTGTTTAGTGACTACTTTTCAGGATCAAGACAGATGGGTAACTTGGTATGGTGGCTTGGGAACAAAATAGAATGATCCATGCCAGTATCTTTGGAGTGAAGCCTTGGTAGTCCTATACAGTTTGATACGTTAAAATATGAATTCATTTATTCATTCAGCCTTGACTTACTACTTGGCATGTGAGAGGCTTGCTTTCTCCAACCGTAAATTGGGAATAATACCAGTATCTCCTTGCATTCATTATGTGATTTAAATCCACATAACTGTGTCAAGCACATTTTCATTTTCCCTGTCATAACACTTATCACTACCTTTATATTTTACAATATATTTCTTTGTATATGGGCTGTCTTCCCCTACCAGAATGTGAACTCTGAGGAAAGGGACTTGGTCTTGTAAATTTCTGAATCTCCAGAGCCTGTAAGAACAGAGGTGCTCAATAATTATTGGTTGAGTGAATTAATGAATACTTAACAACTAACATTGGCCCTAAACTCCAGACTAATGCTTATCATATTCTAATCTTCATTTCTAATCTTTCTGCTTGAATGACCAATAGCTACCTTAACCTAATGTCCAAACCCAAACTCTCCATTTCCACTGCATTCCCATTTCCCCAGTGACAAACAGGCTATTCTTTGTATCCTTCATTCTATTATAGTAAATGGCAGCTCTATGTTTCAAGTTGCTCCAATCAACAACTTTGAAATCATCCTTAAGTCCTCTCTTTCTCTCATGACTCATTTCCAATTCGTTAGCAAATTATGTTCCCTCTATGTTCAAAATATATCTAGAATACCACTCTTTCTTAGTGCTTCCACTGCTATCCACCTATTCTAACTCAGCATCATTTCTATTCCATGACACCATCATCTCTTGACCAGAAAACTGTTTCCACCATTATCATCTAATTATTTTTCCACAGTATGTATTTACTTTTTAAAACACAAATATGACCACAGCCCGTCTCTGCTCAAATGTTCTGAAAACCTCCCA
This sequence comes from Nomascus leucogenys, assembly GCF_006542625.1. Classification (NCBI taxonomy): domain Eukaryota; kingdom Metazoa; phylum Chordata; class Mammalia; order Primates; family Hylobatidae; genus Nomascus; species Nomascus leucogenys. The sequence continues at coordinate 126,729,988 of NC_044406.1, forward strand.
GACTGCTGTACTTAATTTACCACCCCCGCACTTTATTCTTTTATCCTAGTCAACTTGTCATCATAACATGAATCACTGCTTGATATTATATCATTTGTTTAGTTATCTATCATTACCCAGTAGAATATAAACTCCAAAGGATTTTTGTATTTTTATTTAAATATTCTCACTGTTAGAATAGCCATGGCAACAATGACAACTGATATGTCTTTCATGTCTGTGAGTTTGTGTCTGTGTGAATGTGTGGCTGTTTCAGTGTGAGATTATGTGTAAGTGTGAGTGTATGTGATTATGTGAGTATATGTAGGAGTGTGTGTTTGAAAGTATGTATGTGTGAGAATGTGACTGTGTGAATGTGAAAGTGTGTGAGAGTTTTAGAGTTAGAAAGCATGTAAGAGAACTTGTGAGTGTATTTGAGCACAGGAATGTGTATGCACAAGTGTGTGAGACTTGTGAAAATGTGTGATTGAATGTGTGTGTTACTGAGTATGTGTTTTTCAGCATGTGTAAGAGATATGAGAGTGTGATGCTGTGTGTGTTTATAAGTGTGTGAAGGTATTTACAGATGTATATGAATGTTTACAAGTGACATAGTTTGGCTGTGTCCCCACCCGAACGACATCTTGAACTGTAATTCCCACAATCCCCATGTGTCATGGAAGGGACACAGTGGGAAGTGATTGGATCATGATGGCAATTTCCCCCATGCTGTTCTCATGATGGTAAGTTCTCGTGAGATCTGATGGTTTTATAAGCATCTGGGATGTCTCCTGCTTGCACTCATTCTCTCTCCTGCTGCCCTGTGAAGAGGTGCCTTCCACCATGATTGTAAGTTTCCTGATGCCTCTCCAGCCATGTAGAACTGCGAGCAAATTAAACTTCCTTTCTTTATAAATTACCCAGTCTCGGGCAGCTTTTCATAGCAGTGTGAGAATGGACTAATACAGTAAACTGGCATCAAGGTAATAGGGTGCTGCTATAAGGATATCCGAAAATGTGGATGCAACTTTAGAACTGGGTAACAGGCAGAGGGTGGAACAGTTTGGAGGGCTCAGAAGACAGGAATATGTGGGAAAGGGTGGAACTTCCTAGAGATTTGTTGAATGGCTTTGACCAAAATACTGATAGTGATATAGAAGATGAAGTCCAGGCTGAGGTGGTCTCAGACGGAGATGACGAACTTGTTGGGAATCGGAGCAGAGGTCACTCATGCTATGCTTTATCGAAGAGACTGGGGGCATTTCGCCCTTGCCCTGCAGATCTGTGAAACTTTGAACTTGAGAGAGATGATTTAAAGTATCTGGTGGAAGAAATTTCTAAACGGCAAAGCGTTCAAGAGGTGACAGTGCATAAACATTTGGAAAATTTGCAGCCTGACGATGTGGTAGAAAAGAAAATCCCATTTTCTGGGGAGAAATTAATACCAGCTGCAGAAATTTGCATAAGTAACAAGGAGCCAAATGCTAATCACCAAGATGATGAGGAAAATGTCTCCAGGGTATGTCAGAGACCTTCACAACAGCCCCTCCTATCAAAAGCCTGGAACTCTACTTGAGTTCTGTATCTCTTTACCTCTCCCTTTTTTTTTTTTTTTTTTTTTTTTTTTTTTTGAGACAGAGTCTTGCTCTGTCTCCAGGCTGGAGTGCAATGGCGCGATCTCAGCTCATGGCAACCTCTGACTCCCTGGTTCAAGGGATTCTCCTGCCTCAGCCTCCCGAGTAGCTGGGATTACAGGCACGTGCCACTATGTCCAGCTAATTTTTGTATTTTTAGTAGAGATGGGTTTTCACCATGTTGGCCAGGATTGTTTTGATCTCCTGACCTCATGATCTGCCCACCTCGGCCTCCCAAAGTGCTGGGATTACAGGCGTGAGCCACTGTGCCCAGCCTACCTATCTCCTTTCAAGGGCTGATAGTGATTTAGATTTTTTTCCCTGCCCAAATCTCATATTGAATTGTAATCCCCAGTGTTAGAGGTGGGGCCTGGTAGGAGGTGATTGGATCATAGGGGTGGACTTGCCCTTTCGCTGCTGTTCTTGTGATAGAGTTCTCATGAGACCTAGTTGTTTAAAAGTGTGCGGCACCACCTCCAACCCTACTCCTGCAATGTAAGATGTGCCTGCTTCCCTGTTGCCTTCCACCACGATTGTAAGTTTCCTGAGGCCTCCACAGTGATGTTTCCTGTACAGCCTGTGGGACTGTGACACAATTAAACCTCTTTTCTTTATAAACTACCCAGTCTCAGGTATTTCCTTATGGCAGTGCAAGAGCAGACTAATACAAGTACCTACCATGTATTTCCTTCTTTCTTGAATCATTACTAGGTCGGCATATAAATATGCTGTGATATTTTTAATCTTAAAACTGACCACAGAATTCCTTGACATCTGAAATACTCTAGAAACCCTTCATTTCTTGGTTCCCCTTCACAGGAAAATACATTAAAAGAGTTGTGTATACTCACTTTAATTCCTGACCTTCCATTATCTCATCATTTTATATCAGACTGTTAGGCTCATCACTCAACTGAGACACTCTTAAGATTACTGTGACCTAAAACTTACAAAAACCAAGAGTCAATTTTTTATCCTCAATGACTTGAACTCTTAGCTGGTTGCTTACTCTTTGCATGTCCAAGGACATCTGGAATCATGATTGACCCCTTGGTCAGCCCTTGGAAATGTGACCCTTAGAATATAATTGATGTCAGTGATTAAGGGTTTCACTGTGTTCACCTGGAGTTATGGACTGTTCATATCAGTTTCTCAGGTTGCTTTGCACAAACACCAAGATTGATCATGTGCACCTGGTTCCATTGTTGGACTCTCATGTTTCTATTGCTATGGATGATATGCCTTTCTAATCAACTCTCAATAAAAGCCTTGGACCCAAAGATTCAAATGGGCTTCCCTGGTCCAATCTATCCCACAACAGTTCTTACAGTTGGCTGCTAGAAGTAAAGTATGCTCTTTGTGGCCCCAGATGGGGAAGGACTTGGAAAACTGTGTCTAGCCTCTCTGTACTATGCCCAATGCATATATGTTCCTGTTGCTTTTGTGCTTTATCCTTTGCTGTAATAAATCTTAGTCATTAAAATAATCTGCTATTGAGTCAGGTGAGTCCTTGTAGCAAATCTGCAAATTTGAAGGTGGTCTTAAGGCCACTGAAACACTCTACCTTCAAAATATACCCAGGACTTAGCCACTTCATACCTTCTTTGCAGCTCCCACTCTGGTCCAAACAATCATCATCTTGCATCTGGGATAATGTAATTATGGTTTTACCAGTACTACCCTATAGTCAGTTTTCTAAATAGCTGACAGAGTGATAAAAATATAAATCTTAGTATTGTCTCTTTTATAGCTGTGAAAAATGACATTGGAATGTGGATAGGGATTGTGCTGAATCTGTTGATCCCTTTGGACAGTATGAATATTTCAACAATATTAATTCTTTGGTGAAAGAAAATATCTTGGGCCCCCAAAATCACTAAGGAAAACTCAGGCTGGAAACTGCTTAGGGTCAACCTGCCTCCTATTCTACTCAAAGTCACCCCTCAGCTCACTGAGATAGATGCATAATTGATTGCCTCCCTTGGAGAGGCTAAACAGAAACTCAAAAGAATGTAACCATTTGTGTATCCCTTATATCTGTGACCTGGAAGCTCCCTCCCCGGCTTCCAGTCTTCCTGCCTTTGCTTCGAGTTGTCCCACCTTTCCAGACTGAACCAATGTACTTCTTAATATATTGATTGATGTCTCATGTCTCTCTAAAATGTATAAAACCAACCTGTCCCCTGACCACTTTGGGCACATGTCTTCAGGACTTCCTGAGGCTGTCTCACGGGCTCATCCTCAACCTTGGCAAAATAAACTTTCTAAATTAACTGAGACCTAAGATTTTCTGAATTCACACTTCCAAGCCATTTATTTGTGTCTTCTTCAATTTCTTTCATCAATGTTTTATAGTTTTCAATGTACAGATTGTTGACCGCCTGGTTAAATTTATTCCTGTGCATTTTATTTTTTGGTGCTATTATAAATGAGATTGATTTCTTAATTTATTTTTCAAATGGTTTGCTATTAGTATATAGAAATGCAGCTGAATTTTGCATGTTTATTTTGTATCTTGCAACATTAGTAGATTTTTTCATGAGTTTTAAAAGTTTTTACGTGGAGTCTTTAGGGTTTTCTTATATAAGGTCATGTCATCTGCAAACAGAGACAAACTAGAATGGCTACTATCAAAGAGACAAAAGATGACAAGTGTTAGCGAGAATGTGGAGAAGAGGGAACCCTTGAACACTATTGGTAGAAATGATTTGTATAGCCATTATGGAAAACAGTATGAAAATTTCTCAAAAAGCTAAAAATAAAACTACCATGTGATCCAGCAATCCTAACTCTAGGTATATGTCCAAAGAAATTGAAATAAGTAAGTCAAAAAGATATCTGCACACTCATGTACATTGCATCACTATTAAAAATAGCCAAGATATAGAATCAACCTAGATGTCCATCCATGGATGAATGGATAAAGAAAATGTGGCCTATATATATATATATATATATATATATATATATGTTTCATACCTTACATTTATACAGTACATTTATTTTATATATATATATATATATATAAACCCAAAGAAGCAAAGAGGCAAAAAAGCAAAAGCAAAGAGCACAATGATATATATATATATATATATGCCCCACAGTAGCCACTGGAGAAACATAAGTGAATAATATTCCACTACATATATATTCCACTCCATGTAGCCCTAAAAAATAAGTAAATCTTATCATTAGAGTCAACATGAATGAACCTGGAGGACATTATGCTAAGTGAAATAAGCAAGGTACAGAAAGACAAATACTGCATCATCTCACTTATATGTGGATTCTATTAAAAAGGTGAACTCAAAGAAGCAAAGACGACAATGCTGGTTACTAGGGGCTGGGATATGGGGGAAATAGGGAGGTATTAGTCAAAAGGTACAGAGTTTCAGTTATGCAGAATGAGTCAGTTCTGGAAATCTAATGTAGATCATGGTGACTATAATCAATAATACTATATTGTATACTTAAAATTAGCTAAGAAAATACATCTTAAATCTTCTCACCACAAAAAAAGGTTAACTATGTGAGGTGATGGACATGCTAATTAACTTGACTATGGTAATCATTTCACAATATATACATTTATAAAAACATGTTTCATACCTTACATTTATACAATTTTTATTTGCCAATTATACCTCAATAAAGCTGGAAGAAATAAATATTGGGTTTTCAAAAAGAAAGTAAATCTTATTTTATCACTACTCTATTTGACACCTTCTAGTGACTGTCCACTGTATACAGAGTAAAAATTACGCTCTTTAGCCTAGCCTACAAGGTCAAAAATTATCTGGTCTCCTGCCACTTCTCTGAACTCATCTCTTATCAATCACTTCCACCCTTGATCACTTTGCTCTTCTCTGTTCTTAGAACATCTCAAGTTTATTCTTCTGGAAGAACTGTTCTTTCTGTCTGGAAAGCTCTTCATATTGATCTTTCCATGGCTGGCTCCCTCTGGTCATTCAGGTTTTGTTTTATATGTCACTTCCACAGAGTGGCCTTCCAGATCACCCTAGCTTTTAAAGCCTTTTCCTCCCAATTACTTTGATCATACAGCCCTCTGTATTTTATTCATGACACTTACCAATATCTAAAATCAGTTTGTATTTTGTTTGTTTCTAGAACACAGTCTTCCTGAGGGCAAAGACTTTATCTTTTTTGTTTGCTGATGTTTCTCCAATGTCTAGAGCAGTGCCTGGCTCATAATAATAGGCATTTCAGTAAATGTGTGGCTTGAATGAAGAAATCGAAAACAAGTTGCAGCTTTTGAAGAAGTCCCTATGGGGAGGTTTTTGTTTTTCTGAAATAGGCCGAAAAAACCTTTAAGTAGATGTTGTTAGTAGAAGGTCTAGGCTAGGGAATTCCCAATACTGTGTAAACTTTACATCTGTATTATTCACTGTTGTGTGTCCTATGTTCTTGAAATAGTGCCTGGCTTATCGCAGGTGCTCAGTAAAGATTTGTTGCATACATGAATGGTGCCTGACACAAAGTGTGAACTGAAAATATTTGGAGAAAAAAATTAGAAATTAAGACATGCCACAGATACCTGGGTGACTGGTTTACATCTTTCCCCTTCCCATGTTCAAATTACTCCCCTCAGTCAAGAATATTAGCTTATTTATTCAAATATATTATATTTATTGAAGACTTAATTTGTACAAGTGACATTGTAATATGACCAATTATCCAAATTAACTTACTGAAAGCATTACTAAACAGAGCTTCTTTAATAGTTAAGTTCATCTTATATATTTGTCAGCTGGGGAGTAAGAAAGTTGGTGGAAGATCAGGATCATACTATACCATGCAGTGTATGCAGTAACAATGTTACAGACTGACCAATATTTTTGTCTACCCTTAATGCTCATGTCAACTGTTGGGAATTTAAGGAAATGCTTCTATGAAGTTCCATGTATTTTAAGAAATTTCACAAGAGGATTAACTGTGTTGGTCAAAGTGGTTTTCTCACGTGCAAGTCTCATAGCATTATTTGGATGGTTGCTTTTTGGATAAAAATTTAAATGTCAATTATCTTGGCTCGGAAAGACAACTGATTTCAATTGTTTTCGGACAATGAAGAGCTTTGCAATGTCGAGGACACTGAGGGATGCTATAATGAGCCTCCATGCACGTATATCCATTTAACCTAATGAGGTAAATTCCTACAAGTGCAATAGCTGCATCAAAGTTTATGCATTCCTAAAATGTTCATACTCATTGCCAAATTACTTTCCCAAATGGTTAGAGCAAAACTATATTCCCGCCAAATATCTGTGCAATATTGCTGTTGTCTCGTTTCTCTTCTAGAAGTAGATATCCTCACATTTTCTTAACCTTCTAAATTTTGCATTTAATTTTCAAAATATTATATCCTTTTGATAATTCAATATTTCCTTGACAGTTATTGAGGTTGCACATATTTTCATATATTATTATTTTAATTATGCAAATAGTGTGTTTACATTCTTTGCCCATTTTAAATTTTATTAATCATATTTTGTATAATAAATTACTAATTATCGATTTAAAGGATTTTGTTGTGTATTAGAGATGTCAATATTTTATCTCTTATATTTTAAAAATGTATTCTCCTGGGTTTTGTCATTTTAGTGTATTTGTAGAACCTTTTGATGTATAGATTTTAATATTTACATGATTAAAGTGATCAAGTTTATATTTTATCCCTTCTTGATTTGTTATCCTGATAGGATATGTATACTCAGACTGAATTTACAAAATATTGTCCTATATTTCCTCGTATGATATCCATTTCACCTCATTTCATTTTTTAAACTATGTGATTCCATTTATATTAAGTTCAGATAATCATTCAAAATATTTACAAATAAGAACCTAAATTTGTTTTTTCCAAGTGTGTATTCAATGGACCCAATTACAGTAAATAATCCTTCATTCCCTCACCTCTTTGATATATTCATTTTAATATAGTTCATCCCTCTGTATACTTGGAAGTATTTCTTACTCTTTTTTCTATTCCACTAATTCATTTGTCTATTCTTTTGTCAATAGCATGCTCCTTTGATTACAGTGGCTTTAAAATGTAGTTTGCTATCTGACAGGTCAATTCCCTTCACAGTACTCTTTTTAAAAAATATCTGGGCGCTTCTTGTACATTTCTTCTGTCATCTAACTTTAAATTTATTTGTTATGTTGCAAAAAAAATCCACTTGGATTTTGATTGAAACATTAATATATTAACTAATGCTATAGCTGAGAATTGGCACTGTCAACTATCAGTAAATAAATCATAGCTTTTTAACCTTAGATTGCTATTCAAGTGGTAAACCAACTTGATTGCAATTCAAAATATGCAATTCATTATGTCTAATTCTGTGATTTGCTGCTCATGTGCTTTTTCTATCTATGGCCTTCAACATTTCATTAAAGATCAGCATTCACATGTATGTCTTGTGCTTCAGTGTCAACTGTTCTGGAGGGCACTTGCCTTACACCTAGAGGTGACCCCCAGAGCTCTCAAATATGATTTTCATAAAAGCCAAATAGTCTCATTTTATCTCATGTCACACTAAACATATTATATATTTGAAAATTCAATCCAAACAATAGAAAATTAATTTATATTTTGGAATACATTACATCTTTATAGTATTTTCTTCCTTCCAAGGACAATACTATGTCTGTTCATTTATTCAGGTATGGCTTCAATATGTTCTTTTAAAATTTTTCATTATAAAATGTATTTCTTGGCCGGGCGTGCTGGCTCATGCCTGTAATCCCAGCACTTTGGGAGGCCAAGGCAGGCAAATCACTTGAGGTCAGGCGTTTGAGATCAGCCTGGCCAACATGGTGAAACCGAGTCTCTACTAAAAATACAAAACTTAGCTGAGCATGGTGGCACACACCTGTAGTCCCAGCTACTCAGGAGGCTGAGGCAGGAGAATCACTTGAACCCAGGAGGCAGATGTTGCAGTGAGCCAAGATCGTGCCACTACACTCCAGCCTGGGTGACAGAGCAAGACTCTGTCTAAAAAAAAAAAAAAAAAAACTGTATTTCTTGTTATTTTATCGTTTTTGTGGAAATTGGAAGTGTGATTTCCTTTTCTTTCCATTTCAAATTCTAATTGTATATTGTCAATATAAAACAAAACGAATCTTTTTTCTAGCCAACTTACTAAATTTTATCACCCTGATAGCTAATTTACTGGGTTACTTTGTGTTTTTCTAGGTATAAAATAATAATATTCTCAAATAATATTAATTTTGTCCCACATTCAAAAATGTATACCGCCTGCCTCGGCCTCCCAAAGTGCTGGGATTACAGGAGTTTGAGACCAGACTGGCCAACATGGTGAAAGCCCGTCTCTACTAAAAAATACAAAAATTAGCCGAGCATGGTGGCAGGTGCCTGTAATCCCAGCTACTTGGGAGGCTGAGGCAGGAGAATCGCTTGAACCTGGGAGGTGGAGGTTCCAGTGAGCTGAGATTGTGCCACTGCACTCCAGCCTGGGCAACAGAGCGAGACTCCCTTTCAAAAAAAAAATAATGTATACCACATATTTAATTTTTCTATCTCATTGCATTAGCTATTGCAAGTAATAATTACAGAGAGAGAAAAATATTTCATATACTAATGCTTAACAGTTATGCAGAAAACCTGAACACTATGCAGTCATTAACAATGAAATTTTGAAGAATATTTAATGACATGGGAAATGTTACTCATGTATTAAGTGAAAAAAGAGATTTGTTTTTGGATATCGATTTTAAAACACACACACACACACACAGCCATATACATCATTCTCAGTGGAAGAAAAGGATGGGTGAATACACATCAATACACAAGCTATTATCACTGGATGATAGAATGTTCCCCTTTTTAATATTTTTAGGTATTTTTCAAATTGCCATGATAAGCACATATAATTCTTATGATCAGAATAAATGCTTTTATTGCAATATATAGAGATTTGTAGGGGAAGTGCTGCCAGACAGTGAGAGGGATCTCCTTAGTTGGTCTATAGTGTCTACCCATTACGTTCCAACATATTAACTGCAAAGAGTTTTTTCATATAATGGCAGTTGCTCAACCTTCTGTCTTTATATTTCTATGACTCTAGTCGCTATCTTCGCAGATTTGTGGAATGCTGGCACTGCAACTCTCTTTAGTGCAAACTGGCTCTGGTAATGCTGTCTGCAAAATACATTTGCTGGAAAATATATTTGCAATATGGCTACCCTGTTGGATATAAGTAGGGAAAAGGAACAATTTCTGCTGAGTTCTGTCCAAAATACTCTTCCCTGTTACTTAGAGTCCCTATGCCCCCTCACCCCATAGATACTTTTCTGTTTTCCCAACCATCAGTTATCTCCTTAACTGACACAGTTACAGTTAAAACTTGTCCCCTTGCAGGTTTGCTGGTGTTTTACTGTATTTCACACAGGTTATAAAAGTGATTGTTCTGATACCTGAACATTGAATGTGAGCCCGCAGAGATGAACCCTTTAAGATAAAGCTAATCAACTAGCTGAACGAGTGAGAGGTCCAGCTTGGGGTGGCCGATAAGGTGTCCTGGCCTTCCGAGTACAAGGACAGCGCCTGGATCTTCCTGGGAGGGCTTCCTTATGAACTGATTGAAGGGGACATCATCTGTGTGTTCTCACAATATGGGAGATTGTTAACATCAATCTCATGCGGCACAAGAAGACTGGGAAATCCAAAGGATTCTGTTTTCTCTGCTATGAAGGCCAGAGAAGAACAATTCTGGCCATTGACAATTTTAATGGGATCAAGATCAAAGGAAGAACTATCCGAGTGGATCATGTGTCTAACTATCGGACTCCTAAGGACTGAGAAGAAATAGATAACTTGACCAAAGAGCTCCAGGAGAAGGGCTGTGGGGCTCGTACCCCCTCACCAAGTTTGTCTGAGAGCTCTGAAAATAAAAAACCAACCAAAAAGCACAAAAATGACAAAAAGGAAAAAAAAAGAAAGAAAAAGAGAAAACTGACCGGGAGGTACAGGCAGAGCAACCATCCTCCTTCATCACCAAGAAGCAAGACGGTGAAAGAAAAGGATGACCCTGGCCCTGAGAAGCACAGCAGCAAGAACTCAGAGAGAGCTCAGAAGTCAGAGCCCAGGGAGGGGCCAAAGCTCCCCAAGGCCAGGACTGCCTACTGTGGTGGAGCAGAGGATCTAGAGAGGGACCTGAAGAAAGAGAAACCCAAGCACGAGCACAAGTCCTCAAGCAGGAGGGAGGCAAGAGAAGAAAAGACCAGGAATAGGGACACAGGGCGGAGCTCAGACACACATTCTAGCCAGTACAATGGGCGTTCTGAAGGGCGTAGTCACAGAAGTAAAAGTAGGAGCCGAATTTCTTTAAGTTCTTTGTATATTCTGGGTATTAGCCTTTTGTCAGATGGATAGACTGCAAAAATTTTCTCCCATTCTGTAGGTTGCCTGTTCACTCTGATGACAGTTTCCTTTGCTGTGCAGAAGCTCTTTAGTGTAATTAGATCCCATTTGTCAATTTTTGCTTTTGTTGCCATTGCTTTTGCTTTTAGTCAAGAAGTCTTTGCCCATACCTATGTCCTGAATGGTATTGCCTAGGTTTTCTTCTAGGGTTTTTATGATTTTAGGTCTTCCGTTTAAATTTTTAATCCATCTTGAGTTAATTTTTGTATAAGGTGTAAGGAAGGGATCCAGTTTCAGTTTTCTGCATATGGCTAGCCAGTTTTCCCAGCACCATTTATTAAATAGGGAATCCTTTCCCCATTTCTTGTTTTTGTCAGGTTTGTCAAAGATCAGATGGTTGTAAGTGTGTGGTGTTATTTCTGAGGCCTCTGTTGTGTTCCATTGGTCTATATATCTGTTTTGGTACCAGTACTATGCTATTTTGGTTACTGTAGCCTTGTAGTATAGTTTGAAGTCAGGTAGTATGATGCCTCCAGCTTTGTTCTTTTTGCTTAGGATTGTCTTGGCTATATGGGCACTTTCTTGGTTCCATATGAAATTTAAAGTAGTTTTTCTAATTTTGTAAAGAAAGTCAGTGGTGACTTGATGGGGATAGCACTGAATCTATAAATTACTTTCGGCAGTATGGCCATTTTCACAATATTGATTCTTCCTATCCATGAGCATGGAATATTTTTCCATTTATTTGTACCCTCTCTTATTTCCTTGAGCAGTGGTTTGTAGTTCTCCTTGAAGAGGTCCTTAACATCCTTGCAATTTGTATTCCTAGGTATTTTATTCTCTTTATAGCAACTGCTAATGGGAATTCACTCATGATTTGGCTCACTGTTTGACTATTACTGGTGCATAGGAATGCCTGTGATTTTTGCACATTGATTTTGTATCCTGAGACTTTGCTGAAGTTGCTTATCAGCTTAAGGAGATTTGGGGCTGAGATGATGGGGTTTTCTAAATATACAATCATGTCATCTGCAAACAGAGGCACTTTGACTTCCTCTCTTCCTATTTGAATACTTTTATTTCTTTCTCTTGCCTGATTGCCCTGGCCAGAACTTCCAATACAATGTTGAATAGGAGTGGTGAGAGAGGGCATCCTTGTCTTGTGCTGGTTTTCAAAGGCAATGCTTCCAGTTTTTGCCCACTCAGTAAGCAAATTTACAAGAAAAAAACAACCCCATCAAAACGTGGGGGGAAGGATATGAACAGACACTTCTAAAAAGAAAACATTAATGCAGTCAACAAACATATGAAAAAAAGCTCATCATCACTGGTCATTAGACAAATGCAAATCAAAACCACAATGAGATATCATCTCATGGCAGTTTGAATGGAGATCATTAAAAAGTCAGGAAACAACAGATGCTAGAGAGAATGTGGAGAAATAGGAACGCTTTTACACTGTTGGTGGGAGTGTAAATTAGTTCAACCATTGTGGAAGACAGTGTGGCAATTCCTCAAGGATCTGGAACCAGAAATACCATGTGACTGAGCAATCCCATTACTGGGTATATACCCAAAGGACTATAAATCATTCTACTATAAAAACACATGCACATGTATGTTTATTGCAGCACTGTTCACAATAGCAAAGATGTGGAACCAACCCAAATGGCCATCAATGATAGACTGGATAAAGAAAATGTGGCACATATACACCATGGAATACTATGCAGCCATAAAAAAGGATGAGTTCATGTCCTTTGCATGGACGTGGATGAAGCTGGAAACCATCATTCTCAGCAAACTAACACAAGAACAGAAAACCAAACACCACACGTTCTCACTCGCAAGTGGGAGTTGAACAATGAGAACACATGGACACAGGGAGGGGAACATCACACACTGGGGCCTGTCGGGGGGTAGGGGGCTAGGGGAGGGATAGTATTAGGAGAAATACCTAATGTAGATGACAGGTCGATGGGTGCAGCAAACCACCATGGCACATGTATACCTATGTAACAAACCCACACATTCTACACATGTACCTCAGAACTTAAAGTATAATAATTTTTTTTTTAAAAAAAAGACATAGGAGCTAAGATAAATCCCATAGGCATAAAAGGGCCCTGGCACTCCCGGGAGCAGGAGTCTTCGAATCCCAGTGACAGTAGGCATCACTGAAGACTGTTCAGCTGCTCAGCAGATTTGGAAATAATTATTTTTTTTTAATGCAGTCAAATTTAGTTGGGTTGTTACTATTTTTGTATCTAAAACTTCTGGGGCTGTGCTTTTAATCCCTTGAGTATTAGAATCATTGAGAGGGCTGCAGTTTCAACAGCTAGATATCCTGGATATTTTTCACACCATTCATTGTCCCTGTACCAGAATATGTGTCCTGAATTTTGGTTCATAAATATGGCTCTTGAGCCCATAGACCCCAGTTGAAGAAGGAATTTTCAGGAAATACCAGATAATTCTATAATTCTAAAGGGAAAATACCAGATAATTCTATAATTCTAGTCTTTGTTTTCGATGTTTAGATCCCAGCATAATGGGACCTTTCCAGTTACTAGGTTTGGACAGCTTAATGTGAATGAATGGAGTAGGATTTTTAAGATCAACCAGCCCCATGCCCAAACCCTACTGTTTAAAAAAATTGTTAATGTCTTTTCTTTTTCATTACAACTTTTTTGTTTGGAAAAAAAAAGTAATTGTAACTTTTGTACTCCAGTGGAATTAAAGAACTTTCAGTGTCGTCTTTAATACCCTTTGTCTATTCTTACTACAGAGATTTTATTTAGGGAAGATGTTCACCTGAATTTACTTTTAGTTATGAGTCAGCCAATCTAAGCCACGGAAACATCTTAAATATTGAGAATGGAGGTCCCTGATGCTTTGTTGTCTGTAACTTTTGTTTTCTTTTTCTCCTGGTGGAAATAGAGTAGGGGGTGATGGAGGTTAAGGAAATCACAGTCAAGGCTGTCAAAGGCCCATTTGGTGAAATCTAAGACAAGTCTGACACTATAAACTTTCCTTCAAAGACTTAGGCTGAGGATATACCCCTTACGCCATTTTATTTTATGTTAAAACATCTAAATTGCTTTATTGGTTAAAGAAAATTTTCATGGAATTGTTAATTATTTATCTTAATGGACTGCTGTATACTGAGTGTGTGCCCTTAGTTTGAGGAAATCAGGAAATCCATCATCTTGATACAAAATTTGGATTTGTACAATATTTTCTTCCTTTCTTTTATTTCCAAACAGAAATGCCGCTATTTAAGAGCAAACTGTTGCTTTGTCAAAGCCCATATTCTGTTACTCATTGTTATTTATACAGACTCTAATAAAACATTATGCTACCAATCAAAGGTGATAGATACAAAGCATTGTTTTGCCTTCTGGCATTATGGATTATGCTAATGGCCATCTGCCCATAATTGATATTTTGTTCTTCAGTCATAGAAAAAGAAACATAATCAACCATAAAAGACATTTTGTTGTGAATAAATGCTTATGCAATTGTCTTTTATTCTCCATTATGTTTTTTCATAATTTCCTAGTTAATTATTTAGTAGTATAATACTTTTACAGCAATAGAACTGTTATTGCATTCCAAATAGGGATTTGAAATATATTATATACACACAGTGATGTCATCCCTAATATCCTCATGCAGCTGGGAAAAACAAATCAACTCAATGACATTTAACACATATTTGGGCTGATTTTTTGTTTGTTTTTCTACATGTTGGAGGATAACTCATACTTTAGTTTTCTGTAGAGTAAGAATTATATATAAAAAAATCAATCCAGAAAAATATAGACTTAAAATGGTTATGGTGGATAACCAATTAAGCCAAGTCTCCTTGGATTTTGTATATACATTCCTAAATTAAAGGAAAATTCATTTTCTATAAAGAATTTGTCGGCAACTCCACTCTCCATTACAATAAAAGACTCCCTTTTGCAGGTGTGCCTGAAAGTCGTTGTGGACGTACGAAGTCAAAACAAAACATTCATGGTGTGTGTGAAGAGAACTCCACTAAATAATATTAAATGCTAGAAGCAAACACAAAAGAAGTTAAAGATGTGGAACTTGCCCTAGAAGAATTTATGATTCAGCCGGGAGCTGTACTCTACAACTTAGAAACATTTATAAGCAAGACATCCAGAGTGAATTGATAGAGGTTGTAAGTCCTGAAAAGTAAGGATTCATGTGACAGAACTGCCAGCCAAAATTGCTCCCTATTTTTAAAGGTCTAATGTCACTAAGAAGACAAATTAAATCTTTTCTGAGATCTCTGGAATCTGCATGCATAGAGTAAGTAGATATCATTTGAAGATGATAACAAAAAAGCCCTACATTGATAACTGAAATGTCATCACTGGGGATTTATGTCTTTGAATTAGGCACTTCCTTCCCCATGAATTAGGTATGATTAGTATCTCAGAGAGGCTAAGTAGTGAAATGCACCTATATCCATTTATACTGGTGAGGTAAATTCCTATGTATAGAGTATATGTGAACATGATCTACCTCAGCATTCATTCTTGTCTGTATATAATTCAAAGATGTATTATGGATGTTTTTCTTCTCAAAAAAAAGTTTTAAAAAACTAAATTTGAAGTAATTTTTATCCATCTTTTGCTTGTATTTATGACAGTTTTCAACTTATTCTACTCTCAACAAATGTATTCAGGAGGAGTTTGTAAAGTTCTGAATGTCTATCAATACCCATGACACCATTCCCACGATTTTCTCTTTATAAATAGGAACCGCATGAGTCCAATATGCTGACCACAACTAACCAGGCATTAGGGCCAGCTATGTAGAGAACAAGAACGAAACCAATCTAATAATCTCTCTCTTGGGGAATTTTAATTTGGAGATATAGAAAAGAGCAGAAACAGAATGAGACAAAACAAGAAGTAGGAGAATGAGGCAGTAGAATCCAGGATTATTCAGAAGCTGTGACATGAGAGGAGACTATAAAGAAGTCAGTGGGCAATAATCAAAATGGAACAGAAGAAGCAGATAAACGGATAGAAATGCTGAGTCAGGAATGTGGTAGAGTTGCTAGAATAGGGAGCAATTAACATATGTTGGTGACGGGATAGGAGTAAAACTGGGTTTCTTCTTGGAGACTCTCTCCTGTCCTCCACTTGTCTGTGTATTTTTCCAATTAACACTTTTGAACTTGAACTCAGTCAACCTGAACACAACTCTGTTCCTTGCACACTGAAAGATCCCAATAACACAGTGTCTCATCTGAATTTGAGAACCTCCTGCTGAATTCCATTCCAAATTTCTTCTCCCTGCTTCTGTCTCTCTCTCCTATAAAAAAAAGTTCCCAAGTCGCCAGGCACAGTGGCTCACGCCTGTAATCCCAGCACTTTGGGAGGCCGAGGCGGGCGGATCACCTGAGGTCGGGAGGTCGAGAGCAGCCTGACCAACATGGAAAAACCCCCTCTCTATTAAAAGTACAAAATTAGCCAGGTGTGGTGGCGCATATTTGTAATCCCAGCTACTCGAGAGGCTGAGACAGAAGAATTGCTTTAACCTAGAGGAGGAGGTTGCGGTGAGCCGAGATTGCAACATTGCACTCCAGCCTGGGCAACAAGAGCAAAACTCCGTCTCAAAAAAAAAGTTCTCAAGTCAAGACTCCATTTCCTTTTGTTTGAAAGTACAAAGAAAGAATGGGTGCTTGCTTAAGAAGGCCTTTGTCTATCAGAGGATACTACTAGTACTGGTTTGCAAAAGTTGTCTACTTACTGTCTTCTATTCTTCCCCTTCCATTTGTTCTTGATCTCATTCCAATTAGGCTTTTGACTCTACCATTCCACCACAACTACTTTTATGTATGCCAGGAATCATCTTCACACTGTTAAATCCAGTGTCAAATCCTCCATCCTCATCTTATTTAACATATAGCAGCATTTGAAATAGTTGATGACTCCCTTTTTCCCAAAAACTTCCTTCATTTGGCTGCTGACATTATACTTCCAATTTTCCTTCCACCCCACTGGCCACTCCTTCTCAGTCTTCCTTCCTAGTTCATTCTCATCTGCCCAGACTCGTAATGTTGTCATGCCACAGGGCTTAGTCTTCAAACCCTTTTAAAAATCTACACTCACTTTCTAGGTGATGCCATGCAGCCTTAGGCCTTCATAATCTATTAGCTGATGATTTCCTAATTTTTGCACTCGTTCTAAGCTGTCCTCTCTACTTCAGACTCATATATTTAATTGCCAAATCAAGATCTCCATTTGGCTAAGTATCGCAATACTATTAGGTACCCAACTGAATTCCCAATTTTTTCTTCTTCTCATAATTTTCTGTTCGAGTTCTGAGTTAATGTTAATTCCATCCTTCTAGTTGCTCAACTCAAAATTTCTGGAGTCACCCTTGATTTCTCCCTCCTCTCAATCTTAAAACCATCCAGAAATGCTCTGAGTAATATCTTTAACATATATACAGAATCTCTCCACTTCTCACCCACTCCCGTTGCTACAAACTCGATCCAAGACACATATTCTCCTGTCTTGAATATTTTAAGAGTTTCCCTGTTTACAAACCTGGACTCATAAGTCTGTTCTTGATACATCAACCAGGGTGATCTTGTTGAAACAGATATAAGATCTTGGCATTCCTCTGCTAAAACATAATTTTTGGCTTGAGATCTCACTCGGAGTGATAGCATTTAAAACTTGCCACCTGGCAGGGCATGGTGGCTCATGCCTGTAATCCCAGCACTTTGGGATGCCGAGATGGGTGGATCACTTGAGGTCAGGGGTTTGAGACCAGCCTCGCCAACATGGTGAAACACCGTCTCTACTGAAAATACACACACACAAAAAAAAAACAAATAGCTGGGCATGGTGGTGCACATCTGTAGTCCCAGCTACTACGGAGGCTGAGGCAGGAGAATTGCTTGAACCCAGGAGGCAGAGGTTGCAGTGAACCAAGACCACGCCATTGCATTCCAGCCTGGGTGACAGAGTGAGACTCTTTCTCAAAAAAAAAAAAAAAAAAAATGCCACCTTTTCTTTCCATCTGACACTGCCCATTTAATTCTCCCTATTGCCCTTCCTTGCTTTTTTTTTTCTCTGTAACACTTTGACTCTTCTAAAATACTATCTGTTTTACTTATATATATTGTTTATTGCCTGATTCTGCTCATGAGACTATACATTTTTTTCTTTCTTCTGCATGACTCGAATATCTAAAATAAGTATTTGCTAAATGAATTAGTTAAGTCATTGACGTGCCCTAACACTAGAACAAGAAGGAGTCACCTGAATACAAATAAAAAGGCATAAATATTAGGAATCTGTATTAGTCCATTTTCACACTGCTATAAAGATACTATCTGAGACTAGATAATTTATAAATAAAATAAGCTTAATGACTCACAGATCCACATGGCTGGGGAGGCCTCAAGAAACTTAGAATCATGGTAGAAGGCAAAGGGGAAGCAAGACTCGTCTTACATGGCGGCAGGAGAGAGAGAGAGACCAAACGTGGAAGTGCCACACTTTAAAGCCACCAACTTCCACGAGAACTCACTCACTATCATGAGAACAGCATGGGGAAAAATGTCCCCACGATCCAATCACTTCCCACAAGGTCCCTTCCTTGACATGTGGGGATTACAATTTGAGATGAAATTTGGCTGGGGATACACAGCCAGACCATATCAAAAACCTTCCCTATATCCTGTCACAAACTAGCTGAGTCTTTGTTAATTGCCCCTTCAATGTATTTTCACAGCAAGCTGTGAATACTCTATCAGAACCCTTTTTGTACTATTATAACCATCTGTTTATTTGTTAGTATTTTAAACTATTGACTGTGGGCTCCTATGTGGCATGGATGGTTTAATATTTACTTATGCTTTGAACTGATTGAGCATAGAACCCTCTAAAAATAAGTATTTAGTACAGTTTGCTGAATATATGGATAACTCCATAAATGGGGGTCTTGCGAGTCCTGGAGACTGCCTTACCCACACATTGTCAAGAATTAGAAGTCTTTCTCAGCTATGTATTTAGGATAAGTCCTTTTCCTTTCCTAGTTCAGATTCCTCACCAGAAACCTTTATTTGCTTACTCCAAAGAGGTGGGCTAAACAAAGCTGACAAAGCCACAGTGAGTGATGGCTTTCTTATTCCCCTAGAAAGACTGGGTGAGACTTAAAGTTCCAAGATTCCTGTCCCAGAATGACTAAAGCATCAGAAAATGAATAACTGTTAAGTGTAAAATATTGTATCTTCAGTCTTAGCACACATAAAGACACCCCTCACTCTGAGGTATTATCTTGCCCTTTGGAAAAACAGACAAGAAGTACAAGCTATCTCTGCTTATATATGATGGCTTTTCTCAGGTAAATACAATTTGAGCTCTGAAACAGCAGATATTTCCCATCATTGTTCAGAGACCCACTGCTCCTTTCTCTTAGTCTACTCTCTCCCTCCAAAGTTACAGTGTGTTAGACATGACTCAGGCGTGGTTAAAATGTTGGTTTTACCATTAGATGAAGCAGTGTAAAATCAATTTTGTTATTCAGCTGGTTTCAAAAATACCTTCCTTTGCTGGCTGTGATGGCATACTTACAGATGTCCCTGTCAACCTGTTGACTAAATTGCCTCAGTAACTGGTACTAGGGAATGTGATGCTTTATGGATTTGAATTAAAGCTATGAAAAAATAGAAATTGTCAGGGTGATTTTGTTGTTGTTTGTTTGTTTGTTTTTGTTTTCCAGCCAGGCCTGTTTCTTCTAGGACAAGGTTTAGCAACTCCTATTTCTTTGTTTTTTTCCTTTTCCTTTTTAATAGACCTTAAAGGAAATATGCCAAGGCAGCTGCAGTATGAAACCAATAGGGAAAAGGCTTATGTCCAATCATTCCTCAACCCTAAAAAATCGCACATTCTCCATTTCTAAACAATGAACAGATGGGTCCGGGAATGCAAGAGAGTAGAATGTAGTACAGTGGTATGTTGTAGACAGTAGCATGTTGTTTCATCTGCTTTCCACTCTTCGACAATGTCAACGTGTTAGGACTATTCAAAACTTGACCCATTATCAACCCACCCCCTAATAATCAGTTAGCACCTTAATTATCAGCTAATTGGTAACGAATATTAGTGTTATCAGTGGAACTTTTGGCATAGATTACATGGTAGTCAGCATTTAAACATTTTCCTGAGGAAATTCTGGTCATTTCCTTGTGAAAAGCACATTTTACATTTATAAAATAATCCAGCAGCAGAGTGTCAGGTGAAACATCATTCTTGATATCATTTTCTACTAAAAATCCATGTAAATAAGAACCACTCAACAAATGCTTTGTGAATTAAGTCTGAGCCCACAATCAGACCTAAGATAGTGGCAATCCATTCAAAGAAAAAAAAATAGAGACTCAATAAATGGTCAGGAAGCTAGGCCAGATTGCCCCATTCGCAATCCAATCTTCCCCCCACGGAGCAACTTGCTGTCATGAAGTAGGAATTATATTAAATACTCTCATTCTCAAGCCTGGAATTCTGTAGGACAGTAAACGGCAAGGACCCTAGTGATAGTTGGTATCTAGATGCTAAATGTAATTTATATTTTCACTTTTTGCATTTTTTTGAGACAGAAAATAAAAATATGCAGTTACTGAAGAGAAACTGAGCAATCAACTACCAGTTAAACAAAATTTTTTTTTTTATTGTACTTTAAGTTTTAAGGTACATGTGCAAAACATGCAGGTTTCTTACATATGTATCCATGTGCCATGCTGGTGTGCTGCATCCATTAACTCGTCATTTAGCATTAGGTGTATCTCCTAATGCTATCCCTCCCCCCTCCCCCCACCGCACAACACTCCCTGAAGTGTGATGTTCCCCTTCCTGTGTCCATGTGTTCTCATTGTTCAATTCCCACCTATGAATGAGAACATGCGGTGTTTGGTTTTTTGTCCTTGAGATAGTTTACTGAGAATAATGATTTCCAGTTTCATCCATGTCCCTACAAAGGACATGAACTCATCATTTTTTATGGCTGCATACTATTCCATGGTGTATATGTGCCACATTTTCTTAATCTGGTCTATCGTTGTAAGACATTTTGGTTGGTTCCAAGTCTTTGCTATTGTGAACAGTGCCACAATAAACATACGTGTGCATGTGTCTTGATAGCAGCATGATTTAGAGTCCTTTGGGTATATACCTAGTAATGGGATGGCTGGGTCAAATGGTATTTCTAGTTCTAGATCCCTGAGGAATCACCACACTGACTTCCACAATGGTTGAACCAGTTTACAGTCCCACCAACAGTGTAAAAGTGTTCCTATTTCTCCACATCCTCTCCAGCACCTGTTGTTTCCTGACTTTTTAATGATGGCCATTCTAACTGGTGTGAGATGGTATCTCATTGTGGTTTTGATTTGCATTTCTCTGATGGCCAGTGATGATCAGCATTTTTTCATGTGTTTTTTGGCTGCATAAATATCTTATTTTCAGAAGTGTCTGTTCATGTCCTTTGCCCACTTTTTGATGGGGTTGTTTTATTCTTGTAAATTTGTTTGAGTTCATTGTAGATTCTGGATATTAGCCCTTTGTCAGATGAGTAGGTTGTGAAAATTTTCTCCCATTCTGTAGGTTGCCTGTGCACTCTGATGGTAGTTTCTTTTGCTGTGCAGAAGCTCTTTAGTTTAATTAGATCCCATTTGTCAATTTTGGCTTTTGTTGCCATTGCTTTTGGTGATTTAGACATGAAGTCCTTGCCCATGCCTATGTCCTGAATGGTAATACCTCGGTTTTCTTCTAGGGTTTTTATGGTTTTAGGTCTAACATGTAAGTCTTTAATCCATCTTGAATTAATTTTTGTATAAGGTGTAAGGAAGGGATCCAGTTTCAGCTTTCTACACATGGCTAGCCAGTTTTCCCAGCACCATTTATTAAATAGGGAATCCTTTCCCCATTGCTTGTTTTTGTCAGCTTTGTCAAAGATCAGATAGTTGTAGATATGTGGCATTATTTCTGAGGGCTCTGTTCTGTTCCATTGATCTATATCTCTGTTTTGTTACCAGTACCATGCTGTTTTGGTTACTGTAGCCTTCTAGTATAGTTTGAAGTCAGGTAGCGTGATGCCTCCAGCTTTGTTCTTTTGGCTTAGGATTGACTTGGCGATGCGGGCTCTTTTTTGGTTCCATATGAACTTCAAAGTAGTTTTTTCCAATTCTGTGAAGAAAGTCATTGCTAGCTTGATGGGGATGGCATTGAATCTATAAATTACCTTGGGCAGTATGGCCATTTTCATGATATTGATTCTTCCAACCCATGAGCATGGAATGTTCTTCCATTTGTTTGTATCCTCTTTTATTTCATTGAGAAGTGGTTTGTAGTTCTCCTTGAAGAGGTCCTTCACATCCCTTCTAAGTTGGATTCCTAGGTATTTTGTTCTCTTTGAAGCAATTGTGAATCGGAGTTCACTCAGGATTTGGCTCTCTGTCTGCTATAGGTGGATAAGAAAGCTTGTGATTTTTGTACATCGATTTTGTATCCTGAGACTTTGCTGAAGTTGCTTATCACCTTAAGGAGATTTTGGACTGAGACGATGGGGTTTTCTAGATATACAATCATATGATCTGCAAACAGGGACAATTTGACTTCCTCTTTTCCTAATTTAATACCCTTTCTTTCTCCTGCCTCATTGCCCTGGCCAGAACTTCCAACACTATGTTGAATAGCAGTGGTGAGAGAGGGCATCCCTGTCTTGTGCCCGTTTTCAAAGGGAATGCTTCCAGTTTTTGCCCATTCAGTATGATATTGGCTGTGGATTTGTCATAGATAGCTCTTATTATTTTGAGATACATCCCATCAATACCTAATTTATTGAGAGTTTTTAGCATGAAGGGTTGTTGAATTTTGTCAAAGGCCTTTTCTGCATCTATTGAGATAATCACGTGGTTTTTGTCTTTGGTTCTGTTTATCTGCAGGATTACATTTATTGATTTGTGTATCTTGAACCAGCTTTGCTACCCAGGGATGAAGCCCACTTGATCATGGTGGATAAGTTTTTGATGTGCTGCTGGATTCGGTTTGCCAGTATTTTATTGAGGATTTTTGCATCAAGGTTCATCAAGGATATTGGTCTGAAATTCTCTGTTTTGGTTGTGTCCCTGCCAGGCTTTGGTATCAGGATGATGCTGGCCTCATAAAATGAGTTAGGGAGGATTCCCTCTTTTTCTATTGATTGGAATAGTTTCAGAAGGAATGGTACCAGTTCCTCCTTGTACCTCTGGTAGAATACGGTTGTGAATCCATCTGGTCCTGGACTCTTTTTGGTTGGTAAGCTATTGATTATTGCCACAATTTCAGAACCTGTTATTGTTCTATTCAGAAATTCAACTTCTTCCTGGTTTAGTCTTGGGAGGGTGTATGTGTCGAGGAACTTATCCATTTCTTCTAGATTTTCTAGTTTATTTGCATAGAGGTGTTTATAGTATTCTCTGATGGTAGTTTGTATTTCTGTGGGATTGGTGGTGATATCCCCTTTATCATTTTTTATTGTGTCTATTTGATTCTTCTCTCTTTTCTTCTTTATAAGTCTTGCTAGTGGCCTATCAATTTTGTTGATCTTTTCAAAAAACCAGCTCCTGGATTCATTAATTTTTTGAAGGGCTTTTTGTGTCTCTATTTCCTTCAGTTCTCCTCTGATTTTAGTTATTTCTTGCCTTCTGCTAGCTTTTGAATGTGTTTGCTCTTGCTTTTCTAGTTCTTTTAATTCTGATATTAGGGTGTCAATTTTAAATCTTTCCTGCTTTGTCTTGTGGGCATTTAGTGCTACAAATTTCCCTGTACATACTGCTTTGAATGTGTCCCAGAGATTCTGGTATGTTGTGTCTTTGTTCTTGTTGGTTTCAAAGAACATCTTTATTTCTGCCTTCATTTCGTTATGTACCCAGTAGTCTTTCAGGAGCAGGTTGTTCAGTTTCCATGTAGTTGAGCGGTTTTGAGTGAGTTTCTTATACCTGAGTTCTAGTTTGATTGCACTGTGGTCTGAGAGACACTTTGTTACAATTTCTGTTCTTTTACATTTGCTGAGGAGAGCTTTACTTCCAACTAGGTGGTCAATTTTGGAATAGGTGTGGTGTGGTACTGAAAAAAATGTATATTCTGTTAATTTGGGGTGGAGAGTTCTGTAGATGTCTATTAGGTCTGCTTGGTGCAGAGCTGAGTTCAATTCCTGGCTATCCTTGTTAACTTTCTGTCTCGTTGATCTGTCTAATGTTGACAGTGGGGTGTTAAAGTCTCCCATTATTATTGTGTGGAAGTCTAAGTCTCTTTGTAGGCCACTCAGGACTTGCTTTATGAATCTGGGTGCTCCTGTACTGGGTGCATATATATTTAGGATCGTTAGCTCTTCTTGTTGAATTGATCCCTTTACCATTATGTAATGGCCTTCTCTGTCTCTTTTGATCTTTGTTGGTTTAAAGTCTGTTTTATCAGAGACTAGGATTGCAACCCCTGCCTTTTTTTGTTTTCCATTTGCTTGGTAGATCTTCCTCTATCTTTTTATTTTGAGTCTCTGTGTGTCTCTGCACATGAGACGGGTTTCCTGAATACAGCACACTGATGGGTCTTGACTCTTTATCCAATTCACCAGTCTGTGTCTTTTAATTGGAGCATTTAGTCCATTTACATTTAAAGTTAATATTGTTATGTGTGAATTTGATCCTGTCATTATGATGTTAGCTGGTTATTTTGCTCGTTAGTTGATGCAGTTTCTTCCTAGCCTCGATGGTCTTTACAATTTGGCATGTTTTTGCAGTGGCTGGTACCGGTTGTTCCTTTCCATGTTCAGTCCTTCCTTCAGGAGCTCTTTTAGGGCAGGCCTGGTGGTGACAAAATCTCTCAGCATTTGCTTGTCTATAAAGAATTTTACGTCTCCTTCACTTATGAAGCTTAGTTTGGCTGGATATGAAATTCTGGGTTGAAAATTCTTTTCTTTAAGAATGTTGAATATAGGCCCCCACCCTCTTCTGGCTTGTAGAGTTTCTGCCGAGAGATCCACTGTTAGTCTGATGGGCTTCCCTTTGTGGGTAACCCGACCTTTCTCTCTGGCTGCTCTTAACACTTTTTCCTTCATTCCAACTTCGGTGAATCTTACAATTATGTGTCTTGGAGTTGCTCTTCTCGAGGAGTATCTTTGTGGCGTTCTCTGTATTTCCTGAATCTGAATGTTGGCCTGCCTTGCTAGATTGGGGAAGTTCTCCTGGATGATATCCTGCAGAGTATTTTCCAACTTGGTTCCATTCTCCCCGACACTTTCAGGTACACCAATCAGACGTACGTTTGGTCTTTTCACATAGTCCCATATTTCTTGGAGGCTTTGTTCATTTCTTTTTATTCTTTTTTCTCTAGACTTCCCTTCTCGCTTCATTTCATTCATTTCATCTTCCATCGCTGATACCCTTTCTTCCAGTTGATCGCATCGGCTCCTGAAACTTCTGCAGTCTTCACGTAGTTTTCAAGCCTTGGCTTTCAACTGCATCAGCTCCTTTAAGCACCTCTCTGTATTGGTTATTCTAGTTATACATTCGTCTAATTCTTCTTCAAAGTCTTTATCTTCTTTGCCTTTGGCTTGAATTTCCTCCTGTAGCTCAGAGTAGTTTGATCGTCTGAAGCCTTCTTCTTTCAACTCGTCAAAGTCATCCTCCATCCAGCTTTGTTCTGTTGCTGGTGAGGAACTGCGTTCCTTTGGAGGAGGAGAGGTGCTCTGCTTTTTAGAGTTTCCAGTTTTTCTGCTGTTTTTTCCCAATCTTTGTGGTTTTATCTACTTTTGGTCTTTGATGATGGTGATGTACAGATGGGTTTTTGGTGTGGATGTCCTTTCTGTTTGTTAGTTTTCCTTCTACCAGACAGGACCCTCAGCTGCAGGTCTGTTGGAGTTTGCTAGAGGTCCACTCCAGACCCTGTTTGCCTGGGTGTCAGCAGCGGTCGCTGCAGAACAGCGGATTTTCACGAACCACGAATGCTGCTGCATGATCGTTCCTCTGGAAGTTTTGTCTCAGAGGAGTACCCAGCCATGTGAGGTGTCAGTCTGCCCCTACTGGGGGGTCCCTCCCAGTTAGGCTGCTCAGGGGTCAGGGACCCACTTGAGGAGGCAGTCTGCCCATTCTCAGATCTCCAGCTGCGTGCTGGGAGAACCACTACTCTCTTCAAAGCTGTCAGACAGGGACATTTAAGTCTGCAGAGGTTACTGCGGTCTTTTTGTTTGTCTGTGCCCTGCCCCCAGAGGTGGAGCCTACAGAGGCAGCCAGGCCTCCTTGAGCTGTGGTGGGCTCCACCCAGTTCGAGCTTCCCGGCTGCTTTGTTTACCTAATCAAGCCTGGGCAATGGCTGGCGCCCCTCCCCCAGCCTCGCTGCCGCCTTGCAGTTTGATCTCAGACTGCTGTGCTAGCAATCAGTGAGACTCCATGGGCATAGGACCCTCCGAGCCAGGGGCAGGATATAATCTCCTGGTGTGCCGTTTTTGAAGCCCGTCGGAAAAGTGCAGTATTAGGGTGGGAGTGACCCGATTTTCCAGGTGCCGTATGTCACCCCTTTCTTTGACTAGGAAAGGGAACTCCCTGACCCCTTGCGCTTCCCAAGTGAGGCAATGCCTCGCCCTGCTTCGGCTCGCACACGGTGTGCTTCACCCAATGTCCTGCACCCACTGTCTGGCACTCCCTAGCTTGATGAACCCGGTACCTCAGATGGAAATGCAGTAATCACCCGTTTTCTGCATCGCTCACGCTGGGAACTGTAGACCGGAGCTGTTCCAATTCGGCCATCTTGGCTCCACCCCCCAACAAAATGTTAACTTATTTTCATGCCAAATTCAGGATTCTAATTATACTCAACTATAATCATTGCTCTATTCATTCTACTTTGATGTCTTGAGAGCCGCTGAAAAGTAGGGACAATATTCCATTCTCAGTCCATGTGGATAGCACTCTGTCCCAAGGAAGCTGCTCTCTAATAACCGAATTAATTAATAAATTATTATTAATAAAAGTAATGGCTTAATGGCATTAAAGGGCCATTCGCACACACAGTGGAGCACACATACACACACACACAATTTAAGATTAGTCATTGGCTGGGCGAGGTTGCTCACCCCTGTAAGCCCAGCACTTTGGGAGGCCAAGGCGTGGGAATCACCTAAGGACAGCAGTTTGAGACCAGCCTGGCCAACATGGTGAAACTAAATGCCCACAGAAGAAAGTGGGAAAGATCTAAAATCGACACCTAACATCAGAATTAAAAGAACTAGAGAAGCAAGAGCAAACGAATTCAAAAGCTAGCAGAAGACAAGAAATAACTATGATCAGAGCAGAACTGAAGGAGATAGAGACATGAAAACTCTTCAAAAAAATCAATGAATCCAGGATCTGGTTTTTTGAAAAGATTAATAGATAGACAGCTGGCCAGACTAATTAAGAAGAAAAGAGAGAAGAATCAAATAGAGACAATAAAAAAAAATGATAAAGGGGGCTGGCCACGGTGGCTCATGTCTGTAATCCCAGCATTTTGGGAGCCCGAGGTGGGCAGAACACCAGAGGTCAGGGGTTAAAGACCAACCTGGCCAAAATGGTGAAACCCCATCTCTACTAAAAACACAAAAATTAGCCAGGCGTGTTGGCAGGTGCCTGTAATCCCAGATACTTGGGAGGCTGAGGCAGGAGAATCACTTGAACCTGGGAGGCGGAATTTACAGTGAGCCAAGATTACGCCACTGCACTCCAGCCTGGATGACAGAGCAAGACTCTGTCACACACACACCCACACACACACACACACACACAAAACCGATAAACGAGATATCACCACTGTTCCCACAGAAATACAAACTACCATCAGAGAATACTATAAACATCTCTACAAGAATAAACTAGAAAATCTAGAATAAATGGATAAATTCCTGGACACATAAACCCTCCCAAGACTAAACAAGGAAGAAGTCGAAACCCTGAATAAACCAATAACAAGTTCTGAAATTGAGGCAGTAATTAATAGTCTACCAAGCAAAAAAAGCCCCGGGCCAGACGGACTAACAGCCGAATTCTACCAGAGGTACAAAGAGCAGCTGGTACCATTCCTTCTGAAACTATTTCAAACAACAGAAAAAGAGGGGTTCCTCCCTAACTCATTTTATAAGGGCAGCATCATCCTGATACCAAAACCTGGTAGAGACACTGCAAAAAAAGAAAATTTTAGGCCAACATTCCTGATGAAAATCAATGTGAAAATCCTCAATAAAATACTGGCAAACTGAATCCAGCAGCACATCAAAAAGCTTATCCACCACAATCAAGTCGGCTTCATCCCTGGGATTCAAGGCTGGTTCAACATACGCAAATCAATAAACGTAATCCATCACATAAACAGAACCAATGACAAAAACCACATGATTATCGCAATAGATACAGAAAAGGCCTTTGATAAAATTCAACACCCTTCAAAATAAAAACTCTCAATAAACTAGGTATTGATGGAACGTATCTCAAAATAATAAGAGCTATTTATGATAAATCTAAAGCCAATAACATACTGAATGGGCAAAAGCTGGAAGCATTCCCTTTGAAAACTGGCACAAGACAAGGAAGCCCTCTCTCTCCACTTCTATTCAACATAGTATTGCAAGTTCTGGCCAAGGCAATCAGGCAAGAGAAAGAAATAAAGGTATTCAAATAGGAAGAGAGAAAATTAAATTGTCTCTCTTTGCAGATGATATGATTGTATACTTAGAAAACCCCATTGTCTCAGCCCAAAATCTCCTTAAGCAGATAAGCAACTTCAGCAAAGTCTCAGGATGCAAAATCAATGTGCAAAAATCACAAGCATTCCTATACACCAATAATAGACAAACAGAGAGCCAAATCATGAGTGAACTCCCATTCACAATTGCTACAAAGAGAATAAAACACCTAGGAATACAACTTACAACGGATGTGAAGGACCTCTTCAAGGAGAACCACAAACCACTGCTCAAGGAAATAAAGAGGACATAAACAAATGGAAAAACATTCCATGCTTATGGATAGGAAGAATCAATATTGAGAAAATGGCCATACTGCCCAAAGTAATTTATAGATGCAATGCTATCCCCATCAAGCTACCATTGACTTTCTTCACAGAATTAGAAAAAACTACTTTAAATTTCATATGGAACCAAAAAAGAGCCCATATAGCCAAGACAATCCTAAGCAAAAAGAACAAAGCTGGAGGCATCATGCTACCTGACTTCGAACTATACTACAAGGCTACAGTAACCAAAATAGCATGGTACTGGTACCAAAACAGATATGTAGACCAATGGAACAGAACAGAGGCCTGGGAAATAATGCTACACATCTACAACCATCTGATCTTTGAGAAAGCTGACAAGAACAAGCAATGGGGAAAGGATTCCCTATTTGATAAATGGTGTTGGGAAAACTGGCTAGCCACATGCAGAAAACTGAAACTGGATCCCTTCCTTACACCTTATACAAAAATTAACTCAAGATGGATTAAAGACTTAAATGTAAGACCTAAAATCATAAAAACCCTAGAAGAAAACCTAGGCAATACCATTCAGGATATAGGCATGGGCAAAGACTTCATGACTAAAACACCAAAAGCAATGGCAACAAAAGCCAAAATTGACAAATGGGATCTAATTAAACTAAGGAGCTTCTTCATAGCAAAAGAAACTATCATCAGTGAACAGGCAATCTACAAAATGGATGAAAATTTTTGCAATCTATCCATCTGACAAAGGGCTAATATCCAGAATCTACAAGGAAGTTAAACAAATTTACAAGAAAAAAAACAAACTACCCCATCAAAAAGTGGGTGAAGTATATGAACAGACACTTCTCAAAAGAAGACATTTATGTGGCCAACAAACATGAAAAAAAGCTCATCATCACTGGTCATTAGAGAATTGGAAATCAAAACTACAATGAGATAACCTCTCATGCCAGTTAGAATGGCAATCATTAAAAAGTCAGGAAACAACAGATGCTGGAGAGGATGTGGAGAAATAGGAACATTTTTACACTATTGATGGGAGTGTAAATTAGTTTAATCATTGTGGAAGACAGTGTGGCTATTCCTCAAGGATCTAGAACCAGAAATATCATTTGACTCAGCAATCCCATTACTGGGTATATACTCAAAGGACTATAAATCATTCTACTATAAAGACACATGCACATGTGTGTTTACTGCGGCACTATTCACAATAGCAAAGACTTGGGACCAACCCAAATTCCCATCGATGATAGGCTGGATAAAGAAATTGTGGCACATATGCACCATGGAATACTATGCAGCCATAAAAAAGGATGAATTCATGTCCTTTGCAAGGACATGGATGAAGGTGGAAACCATCATTCGCAGCAAACTAACACAGAAACAAAATGAAACACTGCATGTTCTCACTCATAAGTGGGAGTTGAACAATGAGAACACATGGACAAGGGAGGGGAACATCACCCACCAGGGCCTGTTGGGGGTTGGGAGCTAGGAGAGGGCTAGCATTAGGAGAAATACCTAATGTAGATGACGGGTTGATGGGTGCAGCAAACCACCATGGCAGGTGTATACGTATGTAACAAACCTGCATGTTCTGCACATGTATCCCAGAACTTAAAGCATAATTAAAAAAATAAAAATAAAAAATAAGCAATTCATACTTGTTTAAATTAAATGTAAATTTCTTTAAATTTCTACATAACATGTCAGAAGCATGATACCATCCTTAAATGACTGTACCATATATTACTTAAGTGTTTGTGAATTCCCATATGTCATGGAGAAATAAATTATGAAATGTAAATATGCTGTCATGTTTTTTACAATAATGAAAATTTATCAAATGCACTGTATTACACCATTTGAAAGAGGTATATAAAATCTATGGTTTATTAGTTAATTTAAATATTGCATTAACAATGTCTTATTCAATAAAATTTAACGCAATCTTATTTGCAACTTCAATTGCCACAGCTCCCACTGAAAACAGAGACTGCCACAGACTGACCCACAGGTACTGGACTTTTCTCCACAATCGCCTTTACCAGCTGAGTGTGCCATGTTCTTTCTTCCAGGAAAATCACAGCTCAGCACGACTGGTGCAGTATTCTTAAGAAGACCTTCCTGTTTCTAACACAGTATCCGTATCTAAAAGCAATAAGGTCATCGTTCTCAATCAAAAACAGATGAATTATTTATGAACCTTAGAAATCATGAGTGGGATAAATAAGGATGATAAAAGGAAAGAGTATCTTCTCAACAGAATTAAAAATTTAAAAAAATCAGACTATTCTTAGTTAAGTAAACAGCATATGGATAGTGTCATGAGTAGCCTGCTCGCTCATTCTTAATCCCTCATCAATCTCTTATTTCTATGGATTGGCTTCTTAGCACAGCTCATTTACGCAGAAGAACTTTGTCCAAATAAGGGAGATAAATACTCTTGAAATGTTTGGCAGGCCACGAGTGCAGAATATTTGAAAGAAAATGTCATGTTGTGTCCACCTGGGTATATTTATATATGTCTTTTCTTGATTTGTGAACCAAACAGTGTAGGCTCCACTTGTCTTCAGTGGCTGAAGAATTTAAAAGAGTGAGACACCACTAGATCTCTGTGCCATCAGACAACCTAGGGTACTGGTTGAGACAGGTAAGCCTGAGTGTATGCTGAAAGGTATTCACTAGAGGATAGATAGGAGTGAGTTTCAGAAAACAGACTGATCTTGATAGTGAGCCTCTCTCCTACAGAAATCATTCATTGTGGGTAACTTTGGGAAGACAATGAGTTTTTATGTAAAGAAGGATGTTTTGGTTTTGTTTTGTTTTTTGCTTTTGTTTTGTTTTGTTTTGTTTTAGTTCTTGTAGTAAATTGATGGGAGGGAGAATGGTGGAACCCTTGTTAAGTCACTGATAGAAGGGGCTAACTGACCACACAAGCAATTGGTTTAGTGATATAATGTGCCAGAAAAGCTACACAGCTGAGCTGACATCTCCGGAATGAAACAATCACCATTCCCACAGATAAGCATACAGTTGCTTTTCTGGCTTAGGTAGGGTCACGAATTTCATTATCTTTTATTTATTTTAAACTTCATTTTATTTTCATGACATTGGGAAGATAAATATGATTCATAGAGCTTGATGTTGTAGCTCAGGTGAGGCTATGTAATAGTAGCTGGCTTGCTGAGTCAATTAAGCAATAATTAATCACTTATTGACTGCATAAACATACCAAGTTTATTTAAAGTTCGGGGATGGTGGTGAGGTATGTGTGCACAAATGTGTGTATATGTCCATAAAGTGTCTTCTCTGGTCTCCAGAAACCTAGAGATGAAATTGTGTTCCTGAAAATAGCCTGATTAAAATGCACTCTTTGCTGAACTCTTGTGGTTGTCTCATCGGTTTCCCACATCCACTTTTACTTATACTCATAGCAGCCTGAGAAATTGGAGCCATTGGCCTGGAACACAAATCTGATTATGACATTCCACTGTTTAAACTCTCCAATGGCTTCAATTTGGTTGGAAAATAAAACTAAATTCTTTATGATGACACGAAATGACCATCACCATTGGCACTTGTCATAGCTTCCTTTACATACCCTCACATAACCAAAAGATAAACTACACTGGACCGTTCCCAGAAAACAGCATAGGGTGTTTAATTCCATGCTTTTGAACATTCTCTTTTATTGCCTAGAATGCTGCTACTACCACACTCCATGAAGTCTTAACTCCAGTTTTAGCCTGGAGAAGCGTGAGTCTACTTCGAAAGACAGATACCCAAAACAGACAATTAGTCTTCTGCAGCAAAACGGCAGATAAAGAGAATTGAAAATACCCTTGCAATGAACACCTAGTTAATGCTGAACTAGATATAAAAAAAAAAAAATTCTTTCATGTACATAGTTGAGATTGTAATTTCTGGTGTCCGAAATTAAGAAAAAACTGCTAAGTAAGAAGTATATGAGTTAATATTAATGCTGTAACTATTATAGGGATAAGAATGATAAGGGGTTGTGGATATCAGTAATATAAGAATTGGAGCTTTTGACATCCATCTGAGAACAGATTAGGCCTTTGGCTTACGGAGGAAAATAATTTGAAGTAAAATCCTGGCTTAAAGACAGGAACCTTGAAGGTCTGCATCTTTGGCTAAATGATGAGGTATGGGGGAATAAAAGAAATGACAAATTAAGATTCCTAACAATCCAGGGATATGACAAGTGAGAAATTTTGTGTTTTCATGTCTCTGGGTAGGAAAAAAACGTCAAAATATCTCTTCTAAAAATTAAAAGCTCTAGGTCTGTACCACATGTGGATATGAAACTACACTACACCTGTGTGATGCAGGAAACCTCAAGCCAAGAAATTGGCATAAAATTGGAAATAAACTCCCTTTATCCCTGGACATTGGCAAATATGAAATCATCCTGAAAGAATTTGCCTTCAGTCCAGATGACTCACAGTTTCCTGAAACTACTCATAGACATATAATAGTGAAACCGCAGACCAACAACAGGGGAACAATCCTAAGAGCTACCAAGGGAGGGAGAAGTTTAGCTACAAAGAAGTGATAGACCATTACATGGGGGTAAGTTTCTCAAAAGCAGGAAAAGAAGCCAAAAGACAATGAAATCATTACTTCAGGCAATAGAAGAAAGTAATTGTAAACCTAGCAATCTGTAACTGACTGATTATAATGTAAAAATGAACATACATTCAGACAAAGAAAGACTGAGAGGTCACCAGATTATAGATTTTGCTATAATGTTAATGGAACTACTATATAAAAATAAAAATTACACTCAGAGGAAGGACTGAGATGTAACAAGCAATGGTGAAAAAGAAGTTGATAAATACGTGGGTAATTTAAGCGTGAGCTACATAAAACAATAATTCTAGCCTAACCTTAGATGGGCATAAAATGAAATGGAATTAAAATACTAGACATCTAA
Source organism: Nomascus leucogenys (assembly GCF_006542625.1). Lineage (NCBI taxonomy): Eukaryota > Metazoa > Chordata > Mammalia > Primates > Hylobatidae > Nomascus > Nomascus leucogenys. The sequence continues at coordinate 126,764,017 of NC_044406.1, forward strand.
GAATGGAAGAGGATGATCTCTGTAAAAAGTGATCTAAGAACTTTATTGTGCAAAAGGGGAGTAGAGGCACTGGTAAAGTTCAGAGTTTTAAGTCACTTGTTTAAAATCTCAAAGTTGATGACTAAAACATTAGAAATAAAATGTGAAAAAAAGGAAAACAGAAATGAATGAAATGTATTCTTTATATGCTAATGGAGGAAAGTGTAACAAAGATGAGCAGATTAGTAAATAGAATGCAAGAAAGGAGGGAGGTAAACTGAAGCAAAGAGAGAGTCTAGAAAGAAAGAAATGCAAAAAGAAAATGGCAGAAATATATTGAAATATATCTGTCATCACAATAAATGTAAATGTCCTTAATTTTCAGTTAAAATCAATGGTCTTATATTGCATATAAAACATGTAGCCATATGTTGTTTATAAGAGAGATGATTAAAATGCAAAGACCTTGAGAAGTTCAAGATAAAGGAATGGAAGAAAACAAATCAGGATCAATATGCCATGGGTATATTAGTATCAATATTAAGCAAAACAGAATTTAGACAAAAGAGCATTTTTAGTTATATGATAATGTGAAAATGTATACTAAAGAGATATTAGTGGGAATTTATAAGCACCTAACACATAACATCAAAACATGTAACAGCAAAAATATTAGAATTATAAAGAGAAAAATAATAAATACATAATCATGGTGGAAGATTTTAATATCTCTTGCTCAGAAACTAATGAATCAATCAGTAATATATATAAAGACTATAAAATATTTGTATATCAAAATTAACAAGCTTTATTTAATGGACATATAGAATCTCACACCTAGCAATTAGATAATAAACTTTTTTTCAAAGCACCGATGGGGCTTTATTAAAAAATTAACCACATTTTTTGTGGCACATAAACACCATGGAATACTATGCAGCCATAAAAAGGGATGAGTTCATGTCCTTTGCATGGACATAGATGAAGCTGGAAACCATCATTCTCAGCAAACTAACGCAAGAACAGAAAACCAAACACCGCACGTTCTCACTCATAAGTGGGAGCTGAACAATGAGAACACATGGACACAGGAAGGGGAACATCACACACCGGGGCCTGTCAGGGGGTGGGGGACTAGGGGAGGGATGGAATTAGGAGAAATACCTAATGTAGATGACGGGTTGATGGGTGCAGCAAACCACCATGGCATGTGTATACCTATGTAAGCAACCTGCATGTTCTGCACATGTATCCCAGAACTTAAGGTATAATTAAAAAATAATAATAATTTTAAACCACAAAGAAAATCTTAACAAATACCAATCAATATCATATGGACTATCCATATGGTTTGAGATGAAATGAAATAACAGAAATAAAAGGCTAAAAGAAAATGAATTCTTCACTACTTAGAAAGATTAAAATATATTTATAATAACTTATGAAACAAAGAGAAAGCCATAATAGAAATTAAATCATATTTTGAAATGAATGACAATGAAAACATTTCGTATCAATAGTTGTGATACACAGCCAAAAGCAGTAATGACAGGAAAAGGTTTAGACCCAACTGCATACATCAGAAAAGATGAAAGCTTAAAACGAGGGAGCCAAATGTGCTACACAAAAACCTAAAACAAAGAATAACAGCACAAAAGCAAATAAAGTAGAAAAGAAGCATGTAAATATAAAAACAGAAGTAAAGAAAAAACAAAGAAATAAGAGGAGCAATAATACAAAACGTATGTTTTTTTTAAAAAAAGTCAAATAGATAAAAACTCTAGAAATATGGATGAAAAGGGCAAACAAAAGAGCCAAATAAACAATATTATAAGTGAAAGTATGAACATAACTGCAAATACACTTATAAAATTGTAAAAGTATAAAGGAATATTATGAACAACTTTCTGCCAGTATACACTTAAACATGTATAAGATGGACAATTTCCTAGCAAAACTTCTCAGAAGTGTGTCACAAAAACACTTAAAACCTGAATAAACCTAAAACCAGTAAATATATTAAGTCAGTAGATAAAAATCTGCCTGTGAAAATATGCCAACGCGCACACACATAAACATATATGCACATATCCAGGCAATTTTCTAGTCAATTTCTGTCAAACCTTTAAGGAAGAGAGATCCCTATATCATACAAAGTGTTCTTGGGGCCCAGCTTCAGTGTGATTGAAAAGCATCTTGGAAAGTTACAATGTGCAGTAGCCAAGGCTGAGAACCACTGATCTGGACCTACTCCTTCATTTTGTAGCTGAGAAAGGTGAGACTTAGCCAGGTAAAGTGATTCAGCTCACAGAGCCAGTAATGTTCCTTGAATTGCAGATGATATTTTTATTAGGACAAGAAGATCTCATGAAAATCTCACTTGGACATTTTTCTCATACTGACCTGCAAATCTTACACTTTTCATACCTTTTCTCTTTTGGGAATGGTTATCAGTAGTGGAAAGTTGTGTTTTTGATGAGCCCATAATAGGAAGTAATATGTGGTTGCTGAGCGCTATTTCACTTTGGAGCAGTTTTGAAATTGAAATCAAATTTTTCAGGAGGAGTAAAGGAGCAGAAAACAAATTTCCCACTTGACCAGCTCAACATTAGGTTTTCACAACATAGAAAATGAAATAGAGGAATTTCCTACTTTTTTTTTTTTTTTTTTTTTTTTTTTTTTTTTTTTTTGAGACGGAGTCTCACTCTGTTACCCAGGCTGGAGTGCAGTGGTGCAATCTTGGCTCACTGAAACCTCTTCCTCCCGGGTTCAAGCAATCCTCCTGCCTCAGCCTCTGAGGTAACTGGGATTACAGGCACATGCCACCATGCCTAGCTAATTTTTGTATTTTTAGTAGAGACGGGATTTCGCCATGTTGGCCAGGATGGTCTCGAACTCCCCACCTCAGGTGATCCGCCCGCCTCGGCCTCCCAATGTGCTGGGATTACAGGTGTGAGCCACCATGCCTGGCCCCTTCTGTGTTTCTTATACTTAATCTCAAGAAAAGGCTATCCCCAGTTTCTTCCTGGCTAAAGAACAAACAACGAGAAAAAAACTAACTTCTTGTTAATTTTGGCCAAGTTGTGAAAAATTAGGATTTTCAAAATGATTTTACTAAAGCTAGAGGGAAAGCAAAATGAAAACAAACTAAAAGAAAGGGAGGATCAGAAAAATAGTCATATCTCAACTGTAGTTTTCTAACCTGAGGAGATAAAGATATGGTAAGAAGGTCCCCATGCATAATAAGAACTCTGCCCAGAAAAGATCCCCATTTCATTCAGAAAGTCTTTTCATACAGAACTTGAATCAACTGAATTCGATCAAGGGTGATCATAGTGTTGATGGCTCAGCTCCAAGTGCATCAAGCAAACCTACACTTTTCCTGGTTCTTAGTAGCAAGATCATAAAGCACTAAAACTCAAAACCATCCTCCAACCACCTTCCCTTTGTCCTGTGGTTATCTCCTCACAAGTGCCTACAACATCTTACTCTTTGTCAATACTTTCACCTTTTACTTTTGTCAATGGAACAATCTACAACCTCCAGGCCTTAGAATTAGTGGCCTCCAAGGTCCCTTCCAGGAAACTAGAGGCATCCATGAGATAAGGAGGTAAGATGTTTCCAAATCATTTCAAAAATCTGAGAGCACTTCTTCATCAGAACTCTGGCAAAACTCAGTGCTAACTTCAGTGACTTTGTTTTCACTTCTTACTAATGTTCTAGTCAAATCATAAAGGTCCTTTTGCCATTGAGGTGTTCAAATGAGATAACAGGTCTTATCACAACAGTAGCAACACACAGGTTTTGTCTTGAAACTGTCTATCAAAAATGGGCTTCCATAGAGTGCTACTGTATTTTCAGAGGTAGGCAGCTTAGTTGATTAAATAAAAGTTAATAGTAATCCAAACTTTAATTTTACCTTTAAGAATCCATTCTATTTTCTCTGCAAACCTAGGAATTTGCTATTGGAATGTGATAATTTATGCATTTTCTACAGTGCTTTCTTCCAAATGTCTGACAAGAGTTAGTGTTATTTTAAAACTCAGTATCAGTTTCTACAACTGTCATATTTTTTCTCTTTCTTTATAATGAATTTATTGTCTAAACACTTACTTATATGTGCTGCAACATGGATGCAGCTGGAGGTCATTGTCCTAAGTGAATTAACACAGGAACAGAAAATCAGATACCACAAGTTCTCACTTATAAGCAGGGGCTAGACATTGGGTATTTATGGACACAGGATGGCAACAATAGACACTGGGGACTAATCGGGGGGGTTGTTTTTCAATCGAATGGGTACTATGCTTACCACTTGGGTGACAGGATCATTCATATCCCAAACCTTAGCATCATGCAATATGCCCATATTACAAACATGCACATGTACCCTCTGAATCTAAAATAAAGAATTTTTTTTTTTTTTTGAGATGGAGTTTCAGTCTTGTTGCCCAGGCTGGAGTGCAATGGCATGATCTCGGCTCACTGCAACCTCTGCCTCCCGGGTTCAAGCGATTCTCCTGCCTCAGTCTCCCGAGTAGCTGGGATTACAGGTGCCCGCCACCACAACCGGCTAACTTTTTGTAATTTTAGTAGAGACAGGGTTTCACCATGTTGGCCACGCTGGTCTCGAACTCCTCACCTTAGGTGAGCCACCCGCCTCAGCTTCCCAAAGTGCTGGGATTACGGGCATGAGCCACCATGCCAGGCCAGAATGAAATTATTTTTTAAAAAGCACTGAAGCAGTTTTTTATGAAAATAATGTACATATCTGGTTTAATTTGTTATATGAACAATTACTGCTAAATTTTTAACAATGAAATTCTGTTTTACTTTGCTCACAAAATAGGGCCAACTAACTCAAGAGTTCATTGGACATTGTCTTTGAAAGCATAAAAAGACTAGGCTCTCAAAAACAGAGAAACTGAGTGCTTTTGGCTTTATTTTGACTTTATTCTTCCTCTAAACTATGATTTCCTATCATCTTTGAAACCAAGCAAAATAACAGCTCTTAAATGAAAGAAGAAACCATATGTCAAAGGAGATTAGCTTAAACCCCAGTGTAATCTCTCCATTTTCTCCTACATCTAAGGATTGCATTGATCATTTCTAAGAGTCACTACAAGACTGACAAAATAAATCTTTCCAAAAGTAGCAGAGAAATTGCCAGATTTGCACCGGTGTGAGAATCTATAAGCATGGACATTGATATTCTCCCATCCTTACCCTGCCTCAGGACATAGTCTAGTGTTTTTTAGTGAAAAGCAATTTATATAAAAAATTCTCTTTTCAAATAGAAAGTTACTAGGTTGAGAGATCTTACAAGACTGAGCAGAAGACAAACGGAGTACAAAAATGATTCTGGATAATGCACATATTTTTAATCAATAAAATAATAGTGTTTTCATATTGCTATCCTGGGATCAAATGACTGTAGAACAGTTTTATCATTTTGAGAATGTTACCCAAATTGTATCTAAAATTTTACCTCTAAAAAAGAGTCAACTGGTGCAGGTGACTCTGTTAACTATAGCTAAGCAAGTTCTCAGCACACCCTCCCACCTCCCTTATTTTTGCTCCGCTGGAGAATGCCCACTTCATGTGGTCATGACGGTGGCATCTAAAATGGTGTCTCCTCCCAATTACCTACCTCCTGCTCTCTGCCACAGGGGAATGGACCTGATTTAGGCTGAGTCATTCAAAATATAACATCCTTTTTGTCACAGTGATTGGTCCAAGGGAGACATAATTAAAGCATGTCCTGTCAGAGTCCTCCCCTGGAAGACTTTCAGAAGAAAGTTATTTTTCTATTGGAGTTTTTCAACTGGGAACATATGAAGCCTAGTTGTTGCCAGAAACTCCACAGTCTTGTGGGAAAACCACATCTGCAGCTGATGAGAATAAGGCCAATGTATAGTCAGGGACAGAGTTAAAATGTGTGATGAGCAGGGCAGAGAAATCGAAAAAGCATATGGGAGAGCCCATTGACATGCTTTCTACAGGAAGAAACCAAATCAAGTCCATTCACAGTTACGTATATTAGCGTCATTGTTTTCATAGTAACATCTCTGTGCCTCAGTTTTTTCATTTGCAAAATAGGCAAAACTATATTAATCATGCAAGGTTTTTAGTAGTAAATGAGAGGATGTGATAAGCACAGTGTGGAAGCTCATTCAAAATATAGCTTATCTGATTATCCTGAGATAGGTAAGTTTGAGTCATACTTTAATCCTTTAGATTACATTTGCAGTGAGGTTATAGTAACACCTTAATTAACTGCTTGGCAAAGACAGAAATATTGTCTTTAGCTACAAATTCCAAATTATATCACTGAGCACCATAAAGCATAGCACTGATGCGAAGAAGATGGGAGGGGCAAAATGTGATTTAAGGGAGTAGCTAAGGTGTAATCTGTTGTTTTGAGATAATATTGTCAGAAGATAAAAGTTGGAAAGGCTGTCTGGGACAGCTTTTATTGTCTGGGACAACTGCATGTAGATTTGCCATGTGGGGAATCTATGCAGGCAATAATATTGTTCGGGCTGATAAGATGTAAGAGACTATCTGGAAACATTATGAACCAGACATGTATCACAATTGCAACAGAACTACTACAAGTAATATAGAATAAAGCATTTATTATAGGCATTATTTGATTATACGCTATTGTAGGAAGTGGTAAAGAAATCTATATTTTCCCATTACTTCTGAGTCTTGTGTTTACTCTGAAGATAGCAGGACAGGCAGTAAGGAAGGAAAGATGCCTGCAAAATGGTGGAGAAAAGGGATAACCAGAATTCCCAAAGATGAGCAGAAATCCACATCAGTTTCCCATGACCTCTAAACCTTCAACTTTGATGATGCAGATGAAGTGCAAGAGAAGTCAATGCCCTTCATCAGGAAGCTAAACACACACCTGGCCCAACAGTCAGAGAAGATGAAGCTGAAGATACCGCAGGAGCTGAAGGAGTTACAAGTCTGTCTCTAATACCTACATCAAAAGGTGAGGCAGCAGATCAGTGACAACATGCATGGACTGTCACACTGCAAAACCCTACACTAATCTTCTCTGTGTAAACATGGGTGCTGCTTCTCAGTGTAAACATATGTGTACGTGTGTGTGTATATTGATTTTGATTACTTACATGCCATACAATTTGCCATTTAAAAGTGTATAATCTAGCACACTTTTAGTATATTCACAAGGTTGTAAAACTATTGCCACAACCAATTTTAGAACATTTTCACCCAAAAACGCACTCCATTCCCTTTAGCCCTTTAGCAGTCGTGCCCATTTCCTCCATTCCCCAGTACTAAGCAATTTATACTCTGTTTTTGTATCTGTGGATTTGCTTATTCCTGAGATTTAACGTAAACGGAATCGTGTGTTCCTTTGCGACTGGCTTCTTGCACTTAGCATTTTGTTCAAGGTTCATCCATATTGCAGTATGTATCAATACTTTATTCTTTTGCATTGCAGAATCATATTTATTTGCACAGATACATCTCATTTTATGTATTGAATCAGTGGATGGACATTTGAGTTGATTCAATTTTGCTGTTATAAATAATGATACTATAAATAATCACGTTCATGTTTCTGGGTGTACATACGTCTTCATTTCTCACAAGTATATACCCAGAAATAGAATTACTGGATGAAATGGTAACTCTATGGTTAACCATTTGAGAAAAATGCCAGGCTTTTTTTTAGCAGCTGCACCATTTTATATTCCCACCAGCAATGATTGAGGGTTCCAATTTCTCTACATTCTCAGCAACACTTTTTATTGTTTTTAAAAATTAATATTATAGCCATACCAATCAGTATGCAGTGGTATCTCATTGTGGTTTTGATTTGCATTTCCCTGATGATTAACGATGTTGAACATTTTTTCATGTGCTTATTGATCAACTGTATACCTACTTTGGAAAAATGTCTATTCAAGACCTCTGCATACTTTTTATTTGGGTGTTTTCTCTTTTTAATGCTGAGCTGGAGGAGTTCTTTACATATTTTACATATTAGTCACTTATCTGATATACAGTTTGAAAATAGTTTATCTCATTCTCTAGGATGTCCATTCATTTTATTGATAGTGTCTTTTGAAGCACTAAAGTTTTTAAGTTTTACAAGGTCCGGTGTTTCTATTTTTTTTGGTCACTTGTGTGTTTGGTGTCACATCTAAGAAGCCACTGCCAAATCCAAAGTCATGAAGAATAAAACCTATGTTTTCTCTTAAGAGTTTTACAGTTTTAGCTATTGCTGTAGGGCCTTTATTTCAAGCTATTCGTGTATGGCCTGAGGTATAAGTCCGACATCGTTCTTTTGCATATAATTTAATATAGATGAAAATCATAGTTTCAGGGGCAAGAAAACAGCATACTGGGAATCTGAGAATCTTAAATTTAGTCCTTTTCCTGACATTAATATGGTTGGTTCAATATTTTTCAATTATATATACTTTACTAATTAGGATATTGAGATCTGTGAGGGGGTTTTTTGTCCTCTGGGATTTATTATGGACTGAGAGAGATGTATTAAAACCCTTCACTATTAATATGATTTTATTCTTCTCTTTTTACTCTTGAAATGCTTGCCTTATGAAAATTAATGCTATATTATTTAGCACATGGATTTTCATAATTGTTGGATCTCTGATGGGAATTGCAACCTTTATCATTACAAAGTGTTCCACTAAGCTTAAACAAATTTACAAGATAGAAAAAAAAACATTAAAAAGTGGGCAAAGGACATGAACAGAAACTTCTCAAAAGAAGACATTCATGCAGTCAACAACATGAAAAAAAGCTCAACATCACTGATCATTAGAGAAACGCAAATCAAAACCGCAATGAAATATCATCTCACGCCAGTCAGAATGGCATTATAAAAAAGTCAAGAAACAACAGATGCTGGCAAGGTTGCAAGGAAAACAGAAGGCTTTTACACTGTTGGTGGGGATGTAAATTAGTTCAACTACCGTGGAAGATGGTGTGGAGATTCCCCAAAGATCTAGAAGCAGAAATACCATTTGACCCAGCAATCCGATTACTGGGCACATAACCAAAGGAATATTAATCATTCTATTATAAAGATACATGTATGTGTATGTTCATTGCAGCACTATTCATAATAGCAAAGACATGAAATCAACCCAAATGCCCATCAATGATAGAATGGATAAAGAAAATGTGGTACATATACACCATGGAATACTATGCAGCCATAAAAAGGAATGAGTTCATGTCCTTTGCAGGGACATGGATGCAGCTAGAAGCTATTATCCTCAGCAAACTAATGAGGGAACAGAAAACCAAACACCACATGTTCTCACTTACAAGTGGGAAAGTGGGAGCTAAATGATAACACATGGACACATGGCTAGGGAACAACACACACTGAGGGCTGTCAGGAGGGTATGGGGAGGGAGAGCCTCAGGAAGGATAGCTAATGCATGCAGAGCTTAACAGCTAGGTGACGGTTTGATCTGTGCAGCAAACCACCATGGCACACATTTACCTATGTAACAAACCTGCATATCCTGCACATGTGCCCCGGGAACTTAAAATAAAAGTTGAAGAAAAAAAAACCAACAAAGTGTTTCACTATTTTTTCTATTATAATGCTTTTTGCAATAAATTCAACATGTCCAATTTTAAAATTATGAACCCTGATTTATTTTTGTTTGTTTGCATTTGCATGGTTTAACTCTCTCCATCATTTAATGTTAGTGTTTCTGAGTCATTTTTAAGTACAAGGGTTTTGCTATGTAATGAGATCTGAAAACATATCCTTTAAAAAGTGACTTTAGCTGATTTTATTTATTTAAATGGTAGGCACTTATGGGCTTAGTTTGTCAAGTTATTTCATGTTATGTTTTCTGTTTTAAATGTCTTTAATATATTTTCTTTACTTTTTTGTGTATTTCTTCTGAAGCTTGGGAAGGGTTATATTTTTAATCTGCTAGTTTTGCTTTAATTATAAACAACACATTTAATCCTCTCTTCGTTTAGATAGTATTCTTCGCTTATAATGAACAATGGTGGAATTAGTATATTTCCACTTTCTCCACCTTTCCCTTCTACTTCTCTACTACCCAAATTTTAGTTAATTATTTTATTTCTCCAATGTTTATCTTTATCGTTAAAAGTATCTGAGTTTTTATATTATTTTATCTAGTTAGAATGATGGTTTGATCTCAGTTATGAAAGATGAACTTACTACCATAAAAAAGCTAGCCATTTTCCTCCAGTTCTTCTCTTCTTTAATTACTTAATTTCTATATTATCAGAATTTACGGAATTTATATTTTTAAAATTTGTACTCATAATCTCTACATTTATTTTAATTGTAGCCCTACATTTCAATGGGTTCAACCCTTACTGCTAGACTTTTTGACTGAGTTTCCACTTATGTCCTCGTTATTTCTGAAGGCCTGTTATGAACTCAGCATGACCAGTGTATTAGTTTCCTATTGCTGCAGTAGCAAATTACTACAAACTCAGTGGCCTGAACAACAAAAATTTATTATCCTACAGTTCTCTAGGGCAAAAGTCAGATGAATCTCTCACCAAGCAGAAATCAAGGAGTCAGTAGAGCTCTGTTCCTTTCTAAAGGCTCTAAGTGAGAATTGGTTTTTTTGTTTTGTTTTGTTTTGAGATGAAGTTTTGCTCTTGTTGCCCAGGCTGGAGTGCAACAGCAAGATTTTGGCTCACCGCAACCTCTGCCTCCCGGGTTTGAGCAATTCTCCTGCCTCAGACTCCCAAGTAGCTGGGATTACAGGCGTGCACCACCACGCCTAGCTAATTTTGTATTTTTAGTAGAGATGGGTTTCTCCATGTTGGTCAGGATGGTCTTGAACTCCCAACCTCAGGTGATCCGCCTGCTTCGACCTCCCAAAGTGCCGGGATTACAAGCATGAACCACTGCACCCGGTTGAGAATTGTTTTATTGTACATTCAGGTTGTTGTAATTGTAGGACTAGCATTCCTGTTTCCTTGTAGGCTGTCAGATGAAGGTGATATCTAGCTTGTAGATGCTGCCTCCATGCCTTGGCTTCTGGCCCCTTTTCTCCATCTTTCACACCAGCAATGGTGGGTAAGAGTCCCTCTCACACTTTGAATTTTCTTGCATCTCTCTGACTCAGTCTTCTGTCTCCCTCTTCCAGTTTTAATAAGGACCCATGTGATCACACTAGGATCATGTGAATAATCCAGGATATTTTCTCTATTTTTAAAGTAAACTTAATACCATTTGGAAGTTTCTTTTTGCATATAAAGTAACATATTCACAGGTTGCAGGGATCGAACATCTTTGGAAGGCAATTTTTCTGCCTACCACAACTACCAAGCTGCTTTAAGATCCTCTTTTTGTATCACAGAAGAGAAGCCAGTGAACAGTTTCCCAGAATCCTCTCCCCGAAATGATTCTGGATTACAGTTTTCCAGGAAGAGGCACTTGCATGAATGAGATTTAGAAGGTGGAAGAGAACAGTCTATTATACTCTGGGGTAGTTGCAGACAGGTGCACAGGCAGATGTGAGAGTCACATGGGCTTCTTGGTAAGCACTTAAGAGGTATCTGCTTTGTTGTGGCAGAATGAGATAGCTATTGGGAGCTTCCTCGAGATTCTTGAAAATCACAACAGCTTCTTAGCACATAAATCATGTAATTTATGATATGAAGTAAGCATCTTTCTTTGTTTTAGTGAATTGTCATATTCCTTTCTAAGTATGGATGGATTGCTTCCAGTGTTTTATCCTTTGTATTTAAATTTGTAAAATTTCCCTAAAAGTTTCTTTAATGTGAAAGTTTTTGCCAGTGTTACTTCCTTTGGGACATCTTCATCCTTCCCATTACAACCACTTTCCAATTTCACGTTCAGTGTTTTGTTTGATGATTTATTTCTTCCCTGCATTTTCATTCTTTGTCCTATTCCATCTTTCTATTGTCCATTTATCTAAAATGTCACATAGCTTTATCACTGAAAGGAAAGGAGGCAACACAACATGCTTTGCTATGTATGCATTAAATACTAGAAGTGCAGTGACCAATTACTGACAGTCTTTGTAGAAAGTGATGTGATCGGCCATTTATGATGCATGTCTGTTATTTATATAATGAAATGTGGACTGAAGAGTTAGCAGCAAAATACGTACTTTATGGAATAACCAGTGGGTATACAGTGGTAACTGACATTTGAACTACGTTTTGTGGGAGTGGTGTTAGTTAACTAAACCATTATGTACTTGTTTTTTAGGGCTGCTATAACAAAGAAGCACAGACTGGGTGGCTTAAACAACAGAAATTTATCTTTTTTAACAGCTCTGGAGGTTAGCAGTAAAAATTCGAGGTGTTCGCAGGGTTGCTTCCTTCTGGGGGTTGTGAGGGAAGGATCTATTCTAGGCCTCTCTCCTTAGTTTGTAGATGGCAGTCTTTTCCCTGTATTTTCACGTTGTTTTCCCTTTGGGTGTGTGCACCCAAATTTCCTCTTTTTACAGGGACACCAGTCAGAATATATCGTACCCTAATGAATTCATTTTAACCAAATTATCTCTGCAAAGACTCTGTCCCCAAATAAGGTCACATTCTGAGGTACTGGGGAACTGGACTTCAAAATAGCAATTTCAAGACGGGTAACTGAAATGTTGGTATAAAGACATACAACGTTTTTGGCAGTTTGGAAAATCGAATAGAATATATTTCCCATGTGTCATTTTTGAAGATGCTGCTAAAGTTCACATTTAGCTATATCTCTCCTAGGGCCCATTCAGGTAAATGGAAGCTACTCTCTCAGTACAAAAGCGTTGTGTGTCTTTATACTTGAATGACAGTTTTGTTATGTTTAGAATTTTTTTATCAGTTTTTCTTTTGTTGAGGTCTTTGAAGTTAATATTCCAGTCTTTTTTTTTAAATTTAGGTATATTTATATAAATTAGAAGCATAAACAGTATGTGTTCAGTTTGACTAGTTTTAGCAATTGTATAGAGCCGTATAACCACCACCATAGTTAAATATAGAGCATTTTCATCATCCCTGAAATTTCTCTGTGTCTCTTTGCAGTCAGTCTCCCTTGTACATCCAGTCCCAGCCAATCTCCCTTCTCGTTTCTATAACCAGGAAGCACTTTCCCCTGTTCTTGGATTGTATATAAATTGAACCATACAGGTATGCTACTCTTATGTGTCTGTATTTCATTCAAAATAATGCTTTTGAGATTAATCTTTGTCTTGTGTGTATTAGTAGTTTTCTGAGTGATATTGATTATAGGAATGTGCTACAATGCATTTTAAACATTCTTCTGTTGATGGACATTTGAGTTGTTTCCAGTGGTTTATGTACATTCTAGTAGAAAATTTTTGTGAACATGTTTTTATTCTAGAAACAGATAGTGGGCCATGGTGTAGGTGTATCTTTAACAGTTTAAGAAACTACCTGTAATCCCAGCACTTTGGGAGGCCAAGGCGGGCGGATCATTTGAAATCAGGAGTTTGAGACCAGCCTGACAAAATGGTGAAACCCCATCTCTACTAAAAACACACAAAAATTAGCCGAGTGTGGTGGCACATGCCTATAGTCCCAGCTACTCGGGAGGCTGAGGCAGGAGAATTGCTTGAACCCAGGAGACAGAGGTTGCTCTGAGCCGAGATCACGCCACTGCACTCCAGCCTGGGAGACAGAGTAAGACTCTCTCAAAAAAAGAAAAAAAAAAAAAAAAAAAGAAACTACCAAACAGTTCTACAAAGTGGATGCACCATTTTATATTCCTACCAGCAGTGTGTGAGAATTCCGGTGATTTTGCATTTTCAATATCATTAAGGGAATTATGCATTTAGAAAATTTTAGCCATTCAAATTTTAGTATAAAATGGTATCTTATTGTATTTACTTTACAATAATGATGTTAAGAACCTTTTCATATATCTATTTGCCATTCTCGTATCTTCTTTTGTGAATTAGTTTATTCAAGACTTTTGCCCATTAGAAAAACCTGGGTTGTTTGCCTTTTGTTTATAATTAATAAACCATTTTTAGAGAAGTTTTAAGTTTACAGAAAAATTGGGCAGAAGGTAGATTTTTCCCATTTACCCCAATACCCTCCCACACACAGTTTCTCCTATTAATAACATCTTACATTAGTGTAATACATTTGTTACAATTGATGAGCCAATGTAAATACATTATTACTAACTAAAGTCTATAGTTTACATTAGGGTTCACTTTCTCTGTTGTACATTCTGTGGCTACTGAAAAATATATAATAACATATATCCACCATTATAGTATCGTAAAAAATAGTTTCGACTGGGCGTGGTGGCTTACACCTGTAATCTCAGCACTTTGGGAGGCGGAGGCGGGTGAATCACCTGAGGTCAGGAGTTCGAGACCAGCCTGACCAAATGATTAACCCTCATCTCTACTAAAAATACAAAAATTAGATGGGCGTGGTGGCATGTGCCTGTAATCCCAGCTACTTGGGAGGCTCAGACAGGAGAATCGCTTGAACCTGGGACGCGGAGGTTGCAGCGAGCCAAGGTCGTATCATTGCACTCCAGCCTGGGCAACAAGAGTGAAACTCCGTCTCAAAAAAAATAAATAAATAAAATAACAACAGCTTAATTGACCTAAAAATCGTCTGTCCACCACCTATTCATTTCACTCTCTCCCCAAACCTGGAAACCACTGATCTTTTTACTGTTTCCATTGTCTTTACCAGAATGTCATATAGTTGGAATCATACAGTATGTAGTCTTCTCATATTAGCTTCTTTCACTTAGCACTATGTATGTCTTTTCACTCAGCTATATGCGCACGTCTATTAATATGGTTTGGATGTTTGCAACCTCAAAATCTCATCTTGAAATGTGATTCCCAGTGTTGGAGGTGGGGCCTGGTGAGAGGTATTGGATAATAGGGGTGGATCCCTCATTAATCCTTCAGCACCATCCACTTGGTGATAAGTGAATTCTCACTCAGTTAGTTCACATGAGATCTGGTTGTTAAAAAAGTATGAGACTTCCCACTTCTCTCTATCTTACTGCTGCTTTCACCACATGGCACACTGGCTCCCCTTTGCCTTCTTCTATGATTGTAAGCTTCCTGAAACCCTCACCAGAAGCAGATGCTGTCATGCTTCTTTACAACCTGCAGAACCATGAGCCAATTAAACCTTTTTTCTTTATAGATTACTCAGTCTCAGGCATTTCTATATAGCAATGCGAGAATGGACTAATACCAAAAATTGGTACCAAAGAATGGGCTATTGTTATAACAATACCTAAAAATGTGGAAACAGCTTTGGAGCTGGTTAATGGGCAGAGGTTGGAAGAGTTTGGAGGACTTAGAAGAAGACAGGAAGATGAAGTTAAGTTTGGAACTTCTTAGAGACTAAATGATTGTATCCAAAAATGCTGATAAGAATACGAACAGTGAAGTCCAGACTAATGAGGTCTCCGATGGAAATGAGGAAGTTACTGGAAACTGGAATAAAGGTCACCCATATTATACTCTAGCAAAGTGCTCTGCTGCATTGTATTTACGTCCTAGGGATCTCTGGAAGTTTGAACTTAAGAGTAATGACTTATGGTATCTGGCAGAAGAAATTTCTAAGCAGCAAAACATCTAAGATTTGGCCTGGATGCTTTTAACACTCTGTGATCAGGTATGAGAGAAAAGAAATAAATTTGGAACTTATATTTAAAAGGGAAGCAGGGTATAAAAATTTGGAAATGGGCAGCCTGGCCAATTTTGGTAAAGGAAAGAGCATTTTCAAAAGAGGAATTCAAGAGCCCTGGGAGGAAAGAATGGTTTCACGGGCCAGGCCCAGGGCCCTGCTGCCCCAAAGAAGCCTTGAGACACTGCTTCCTGCATACAGGCAACCCCAGTTCCAGCCTCAGATCAAAAGTTCCCAGGTACAGCTTGGGATGCTTTGGAAGGCACAAATCATAAGCCATGGTGGCCTCCACACGACATTAAGCCTGCAGGTGCACAGAATGCAAAAATGAAGGAGGCTTGGCAGTTTCGACCCATATTTCAGAGGATGTATCGGAAAGTCGGGGTACCCAGACAGAAACCTGCCACAGGGGCATAGCCCCACAGAGAAATTCTACTAGGTCAGTACTGAGGGGAAATGTGGGGTTGAAGTCCCGACACAGAGTCTCCAATGAAGCATTGCCCAGTTGAGCTGTGGGAAGGGGGCCACCACCCTCTGGACTCTAGAATGATAGAGCCATGGGCAGCTGGCATACTGAATCTGAGAAAGCCACAGGTGTTCAACTCCAACTTGTGAGAGCAGCCACAGAGGCTTCACCCTGCAAAATGACAAGGGCAGAGCTGCCCAAGGTCTCGGGAGCCCATTCCTTGCACTGGTGTGCCCTGGATGTGGGACATGGAATCAGGGATTATTTTGAAGCTTTAAGGTTTAATGACTGCCCTCCTGGTTTCAGACTTGTGTGGGGCCTGTAGCCCATGTATTTTGGCTAAGTTCTCCCGTTTGAAATGAAAATGTATACCCAATGCCTGTACCACCATTATATCTTGGGAATAAGTAACATGCTTTTTATCTCATAGGCTCACAGGTGGAAGGAACTCTTCTCCACATGAGACTATGGACTTGGGACTTGGAACTTATAAGTTAATAATACTGGAACAAGTTAAGACTTTGGGAGACTATCGCAAAGGCATGACTGTATTTTGCAACGTGAGACAAACACAAAATTTGGGGGACCAAGGGCAGAATGATATGATTTGGATGTTTTTAGAATTAGTCCATTCTCACACTGCTATAAAGAAATACCAGAGGCTGGGCGCAGTGGCTCACACCTGTAATCCCAGCACTTTGGGAGGCCAAGATGGGTGGATCATAAGGTCAGGAGTTCAAGACCAGCCTGGCCAACATGGTAAAACCCCACCTCTACTAAAAATACAAAAATTAGCTGGGCGTGGTGGCATGCACCTGTAGTTCCAGCTACTCAGGAGGCTGAGGCAGGAGAATTGCTTGATCCCGGGAGGCAGAGGCTGCAGTGAGCCGAGATCGCACCACTGTACTCCAGCCTGGGAGACAAAGCGAGACTCTGTCTCAAAAAAAAAAAAAAAAAAAAAGATAAAGAAAAAAAAGAAAAAAAGAAATACCAGAGACTGGATAAGTCATAAAGAAAAGAGGTTTAATTGGCTCGTGCTTCCACAGGCTGTATAGGTAGAAAGATGAGGGACACATTAGGAAACTTTCAATCATGGTGGAAGGTGACAGGGAAGCAGGTTCACCTTATATGGCCAGAGGAGGAAGAACAGAGCAAAGGGAGAGATGGTGTATAATTTAAACAACCAAATCACATGAGAACTCACTATCATGAGAACAGCAAGGGAGAAATCCACCCCCATGATTCAATAACCTCCCACCAGGTCCCTCCTCCAACCCTGGAGATTACAATTCAACCTGAGATTTGGGCAGTGACACAAATTCAAACTATATCATTCTGCCCCTGACCCCTCCCAAATGTCATGTCCTTCTGGCACTGCAAAATACAATCATCCATCTCAATAGTCCCCCACATCTTAACTCATTTCAGCATTAACTCAAAAAGTCCACAGTTCAGTCTCATCTAAGACAAGGCAAATCTCTTCTGCCTATAAGCCCATAAAATCAAAACCAAGTTAGTTACTTCCAAGATACAACAGGGGTATAGGCATTTGGTAAATACTCCTTTTCCAAAAGGGAGAAATAGGCCAAAAGACAGGGGCTACAACCCCCACATAAGTCTGAAACCCAGCAGGGCAGTCATTAAACATTAAAGTTCCAAAATAATATTTTTTGACTCCATGTCCCAAATTCAGGTCACACTGATATAAGGGGTGGGCTCCCAAGCCTTCAGCAGCTCCACCCCTGTGGCTCTGCAGGGCTCATCCACAACAGCTGCTTTCCTGGGCTGGCACTGAGTGCCTGTGGCTTTTCCAGGTGCACAGTGCAAACTGTTTTTGGAGATACCATTCTGGGGTCTGGAGGACAGTGGCCCTCTTCTGACAGCTCCACTAGACAGTGCCCTGGTGGGAACATTTGTGGGTGCTCCAATCCCACATTTCCCCTCCACATGCCCTAGTAAAGGTTCCCCATGAGGGATCCACCCCTGCAGCAGACTTCTGCCTAGACAGCCAGGCATTTCCATACATCCTCTGAAATCTAAGCAGAGGCTCCCAAACTCAACTCTTGCTCTCTGCGTACCTGCAGCCTTAACACCACATGGAAGCCACCAAGGCTTGTGGCCTGCACCCTCTGGAGCAGTGGCCTGAGATGTATCTCGGGCCCTTTTATCCACAGCTGGAGCTGGAGTGGCTGGGACACGGGGAGAAGGGTTCCAACACTGTGCAGGGCAGCAGGGCCCTAGGCCTGATCCACAAAACCATTTTTCTCCCCTAGGCCTCAGGGCATGTGATGGGAGGGGCTGCCTCAAAGGTCTCCGAAATGCCTTTGAGGCATTTTCCCATTGTCTTGGCTATTAACATTTAGCTCTTCTTTACTTATGCAAACCTCCTCGGGAAATGGGTTTTTCTTGACTACCACATGGTTAGGCTGCAAATTTTCCAAACTTTCATGCTCTGCTTCTCTTTTAAATGTAAGTTCCAACTTCATAACATCTGTGTGCTCATGCATACAAGAATATGCTTTTGGAAGCAGCCAGACTACATCTTGAATGCTTTGCAACTTAGACATTTCTTCTTCCAGATATCCCTAAATCATCTCTCTCAAATTTAAAGTTCCACAGATCCCTACAGCAGGGGCACAATGCTACCAGTCTCTTTGCTAAAGCATAGCAACAGTGAGCTTTACTCCATTCCCAATAAGTTCCTCATCTCTACCTGAGGCCTCTTCAGACTGGACTTCACTGTTCATATCACTATTAGCATTTTGGTCACAACCATTCAACAAGTCTCCAGGAAGTTCCAAACTTTCCCTCATCTTCCTGTCTTTTTCTGAACCCTCTAATCTATTCCAACCTCTGCTCATTACCCAGTTCCAAACCTACTTCCACATTTTCAGTATCTTTATACCAATGCCCCAATTCCTGGTACCATTTTTCTGTTTTAGTCCATTCTTGCACTGCTATAAAGAAATACCTAAGACAGGGTAATTTATAATTAAAAGGGATATAATTGGCTCACAGTTTTGCATAGCTGTGGAGGCCACAGGAAACTTTTTTTTTTTTTGAGACGGAGTCTTGCTTTGTCACCCAGGCTGGAGTGCAGTGGCACAATCTCAGCTCACTGCAAGCTCCGCCCCCCGGGTTCACGCCATTCTCCTGCCTCAGCTTCCCGAGTAGCTGGGACTACAGGTGCCCGCCACCATGCCCGGCTAATTATTTGTAATTTTAGTAGAGATGGGGTTTCACCGTGTTAGCCAGGATGGTCTCGATCTCCTGACCTCATGATCCACCTGCCTCGGCCTCCCAAAGTGCTGGGATTACAGGCGTGAGCCACCGTGCCCAGCCAGCCACAGGAAACTTTCAATCATGGCACAAGGGGAAGGGGAAGCAGGCACATCTTCACATGGCCTGAGCAGGAGAGAGAGAAGCGGGAGATGCTACACACTTTTAAGCAATCAGATCTCCTGAGAATTCACTCACTATCATGAGAACAACAAGGGGAAAATCCATTCCCATGATTCAATCACTTCCAACCAGGCCACTACTCCAACACTAGGGATTACAATTCGACATGAGATTTCAGTGGGAATACAAATCCAAACCACGTCACTTTGTCTCCTTCAAATCTCATGTTGTTAGGTGATTCCCAGTGTTGGAGCTGGGACCTAGTAAGAGGTGACTCAATCATGAGGCAGATCCTTCATTAAAGGGTTTAACATCATCCACTTGATTATAAAGGAATAGTCACTCTTAATTCACCTGAGACCTGATTGTTAAAGTTGCTGGGACCACCTCTCTCTCTCTTGCTCTTGCTCTTGCCATGGAACATGCTGGCTCCCCTTCGCCTTCCACCATGATTGTAAGCTTCCTGAGGCTGCACCAGAAGCAGATGCTGGCACCACACTTCCTGTATAGCCAGCAGAACCATGAGCTAATTAATCCTCTTTTCTTTATAAATTAACCAGTCTCAAGTATTGTTTTATAGCAATGCAAGAATGGATTAATACATATACCTTGTTTTTTCAAGGTTTGACAGCTAACTTCTTTTATTTCTGAATAATATTCCATTTGATGTACTACAGTTTATTCATTGTTAAAGGATGTCTTGGTTGCTTTCAAGTCTTGGCAACTATAAATAAAGCTGCTAAAACCATTCATGTGTAGATTTTTATGTGGATATGTTTTCAAGTCACTTCATTAAATACTAAGGAATGCAACTGCTAAATAGTAAGAGTATGTTAAGCCTGTGTATGAAAGTGTCCAATTATTTTCTAAAGATGTTTTTCTTTAATTGCTGATTTTAGGAGTAATTTATATATTCTTAATAAACATTATATATTCTTAATAAACATTTATGTTTATATATTCTAAAATTTTTATATGTTCTAGGTAGTATTCCTTTGAGAGTATATATGTTTATATATTCAGTGGTTTGTACATTCATTTTCTTAGCAGTGACTTTTTTTTTTTTTTGAGACAGAGTTTTGCTCTTGTGTTATAGGGCAAGAAAACGGGGGTCATGACCAACTCAGTATACCACTGGAGACTATATGAGCAAACAGCAAACTGCTCTCATGAAAGCAGGATGTTGGAAAACTAACAATTACATCTGCCGCCAGAAGGGGTGCTGAGGGCAGTCAAGCCTCAAGCACAGTGTTCCTTGTGATTATCTATAGGAACATCTGAAGGCTGTTGTACAAAAAAAGCAATTATGTGTACCTGTGATAAATCAAGCAGCTGACCAACCATTACCTCTTCCTCCCTGCTCTTTCTACCTAATAAATATGAAGGGCTGTAGAAGCTCAGGGCTGCCTTTGCTCACTAGAAGCAAGGAGCCCCCTGACCCCTTCTTTTAAAACAGATCCTCTTGTCTTTGTCTCTATTTCTGCATTCGTCCCCCTTCGTTCACTCCTGTAGAAACCGTCAGCGACAAGTGGCGCCTTAAACACAGACAGTGAGCAAAGAAGGTCTGCTGGAGGAGAGAAAGTGAAACTGACAAGACAGACGAGAAACCCTGGGAGGAGTGCGGCGGCAGCAGATATAAGGTCAGTGCCCTAAAGAGGTACTGGGAACAGGATGTTTTCTTAATCAGGGTAACATGGGGCA
This sequence comes from Nomascus leucogenys, assembly GCF_006542625.1. Classification (NCBI taxonomy): domain Eukaryota; kingdom Metazoa; phylum Chordata; class Mammalia; order Primates; family Hylobatidae; genus Nomascus; species Nomascus leucogenys. Next base: position 126,785,240 of record NC_044406.1, read on the forward strand.
GAATTTGTCAATTGAGGAGCAACATTATGTGCAGTTGCTTAAAGTTTTACTTAAACAATCTGGTGCGCAGGTTAGTTCTCAAACACTAAGATGCTGCAGGAGGTTATCATGCATAACCCATGGTTTCCACAGATGGGCACTCTTGATGTGGAAAATTGGGACAGAGCAGGAGAAGGATTAAAACAAGCTCATTAAAAAGGTCTTAAAGTTGATCCTTGTGTTTTTTCTGCTTGGAGTCTAGTTCATACTGTCCTTCTGCCATTATCTCCTTATTCTGCTAGACAGCAGGAGTCATGTTCTGAGTCTAAAAATTTAAAAGAATCTTGTCCCACCCACAGTACCAATTAAAAATAATAAACAGGGGAGGGAGGATGAAAATTGGCCTGTGTCGCCCCCTCCAGTAGCAGAAACATCTGTACCACCTCCTTCAGTAGCAGAAATAGAGACCCCAATACAAAGAATTTTATGCTCTGCTGCTATAGTTGGAGAGCCCTTAGGACCTTGCACTTTTCCCATTTCTGTAAGGCCCGATCCAAATAATCCACAGCAGTTTATTCCTGAACACACCACACTAGAGTTTAAGTTGCTGAAAGAATTGAAAGCTAGTATAGTGAATAATGGAGTCCAAAGCCCATTCACTTTAGGATTGTTAGAATCTATATTTGGTGCCATGCGTCTTCCACCATTTGATGTAAAGCACTTGGCTCGCAATTGTCTGTCTGCTAGTGTGTACCTGACATGGAATTTAAATTGGCAAGAACTGTGTGCAGACCAGGCTAGACAGAATCTTGCTGCTGGACACAGAGACATTACAGAGGATATGCTATTAGGTAATCGCCCTGATTCAGACCTGCAACATCAAATGGCACTCCCAGATGCTGCTTATAAGCAGTGTGCCTTGGCTGCTAAATGCACTGGGCCACAATTCCAGAGGAAGGGGTCCCAGTAAAATCATTTTTACGTATCATGCAAGAATTGCAGGAGCCCTATGCACATTTTCTTGCAAGACTACAAGGGGCAGTGAAGCATCAGATTCCTCATACCACTGCTGCAGAAATGCTAACCTTAACTCTAGCTTTTGAGAATGCAACGCGGATTGTAAACGTGCACTGGCACCTGTGAGATGTACAAACAACTTGGGAAATTTTCTTAAAGCTTGTCAAGATGTGGGAACTGAGCTTCATCGCTCTACAATGATGGCTCAAGCAAAGGCTAATTTAGTAATAGGCAAATCTAAAAAGGGCCAAGGGGTGAATCTTAAAATGAGAAAATGTTGTAATTGTTGAAAAATCAGACATTTCGAAAAAGAGGCCGGGCACGGTGGCTCACACCTGTAATCCCAGCACTTTGGGAGGCCAAGGTGGGCGGATCACGAGGTCAGGAGTTCGAGACCAGCCTGGCCAACATAGTGAAACCCCATCTCTACTAAAAATACAAAAATTAGCCGGGTGTGGTGGCACACACCTGTAGTCCCAGCCACTTGGGAGGCTGAGACAGAAGAATCACTTGAACCCAGGAGATGGAGGCTGCAGTGAGCTGAGATTGCCCCAACGCACACCAGCCCGGGCAACAGTGTGAGACTTTGTCTCAAAAAAAAAGAAAAAAAAAAAAACAAAAAGAATGCCGTCAGACTTCTGGGCAGAAGGGATCTTATAATGCAGTTCCCCACCCCCAACAGAAAAGAAATAACGCCAGGACTTTGCCTTCATTGCAATAAAGGAAATCACTGGGCTAGTCAATGCCATTCAAAATTTCATCGGAATGGCACCCCCATGTCAGGAAACGAGAAGGGGACCTGAACCCAGGCCCCACAAACAATGAGGGCATTCCCAATCCAGGCCATAGCCCCGTCTCAGGGATGGGTTCCCGAAGGCACATTGATTCCCTCTCCCCAGGAACACCCAGAAGCTCAGGATTAGATCTCCCAGTCAGAGACGGGTTATGTTAGTTGGAGGAGACAAACCCACCAAGATTCCCACTGGTATTTGGTGACCTTTGCCAACAGGATATATGGGATTAATTTTGGCAAAAAGCTGTCTTAACTTACAGGGCATTACTATAGTCCCAAGAGTTATTGATTCTGATTATGAAGGAGAAATTCAAGTAGTGGTAATGTCACAAGATCTTTGGGTTTTTGAACTGGGAGAATATACTGCTCAGCTATTGCTTATTCCTTGCAAGTTACACCCTTCTCCACATAAGAAGAAACAAGGGAATCAAGGATTTGGGAGTAAAACTAGGAGGGAAATTTACCTATCCCAACTCATAGCTTCTAATCGACCTACCTGTACAGTGCAAATTACAGGAAAGACATTTTATGGGCTTATGGATACAGGAGCTGATGTGTCAGTAATATCTAAAGACAATTGGCCCCCATCCCGGCCCTTGCAATTAACTTCTACATCCTTAGTCGGAGTGGGAACAGCTCAAAGTGTTCAACAGAGTGCTGAGATTTTACCCTGTCTCAGACTAGATGGACAGTCATCTACTTTTCAACCTTATGTTGCAACTGTAGCTGTTAACCTATGGGATTGAGACTTACAGCATGGGATATGAGACTTACAAAGGAAACTATTGACAATCCAGGATTTAAAATGTTACAGAAAATGGGATATCAGAGCGAAAAAGGCTTAGGAAAGTCCCTACAGGGAAAGCCTGATCCTATATTAATAACTGGGCAAACATACAGAATCATGTAATATTATTCTGCTGGTCACTAGTGCTTTGTTGTTGTTGTTGTTTTTATTTATTTATTTATTTTTGCTCTGTCGCCAGGCTGGATTGCAGTGGCACGATCTTGGCTCACTGCAACCTCTGCCTCCTGGGTTCAAGCGATTCTCCTGTCTCAGCCTCCTGAGTAGCTGGGATTACAGGCGCATGCCACCACACTCAGCTAATTTTTGTATTTTTAGTAGAGACAGGGTTTCATCATATTGGTCAGGCTGGTCTCAAACTCCTGACCTCAGGTGATCCACCCACCTCAGGCTCCCAAAGTGCTGGGATTACAGGTGTGAGCCACCGCACCTGGCCTTTACCAGTGTCTTTTAATGAGCAAAATAATTTTCTTTTTATGAAATCCAATTTGTAATTATTTTCTTTTATATATAAAAAGATAGAAACTTTGTAGTTGGGACTTTTATGTTAAGTCTATGATTAATGTTTGTACATGGAATAAGGTAAGGTTTGAGGTGGACTTTCTTTTCCAAATGGCTGAATGGTTGTTCTAAAAGTGAGAAATCAATATCAATAGCAATTTGCACTCCTAACCTTGATATGTTTATTTCTGAAAACCAATCACTACTGAAGTTAATGAGTATTCCTTGGAGAAATGGCTGATTCCAGGGCTGGGGCGAGAAAAGTACAAGATGAGCCAGGAATATCATATTGTACAGGAAAGAAAGAAGTGCTCAAAGAATGAGATAATCATGACAATAAGACACGTAATCTAGTTTAAAGGGGTTTCAACTGGGCAAATCTGGAAAATGTAAGCTTTGACATGAATAATGATAGTAATGGATTATAATCCAATGCATTAAATAGGAATCCAGAGGTCCATACTAATATATATTTTATATGTATATTATATATATGTATATATGTTTTGTATGTATATGTATATATATGTATATATGTTTTACATATATATATAGATAGATATGTAAAAGAGAATGGAAAACATTCCTATAGAGTAGAATGTAATTACTATTAAATACTTCCTAAAACTTTCAAAATAATTATTTTACCTTTGGGGAGAAATCTGGCAGAAACCACCTTAAACAAGTGATAAAAGTTACCACCAACAGTGATGGAAAAAATTGAAATCATGTGCTTTCTGATATGAGGCACTCAGAAAAACACTACACTTTTTTTCTTTTTTTTTTTGAGACAGAGTCTCGCTCGCTCTGTCGCCCAGGCTGGAGTGCAGTGGCGCTATCTTGGCTCACTGCAACCTCTGCCTCCCGGGTTCACGCCATTCTCCTGCCTCAGCCTCCCGAGTAGTTGGGACTACAGGCACCCACCACCACGCCTGGCTTATTTTTTGTATTTTTAGTAGAGACAGGGTTTCACCGGAAAAACACTACACTTCTAAAGAAAATGCATAATATTTATCTAATAAAGAATAAATACCAGGAATTGAGGGCCATTTTTAGTTACCAGCCTGCACTTTTCAAAACTCTCAAGGACATGGCAAAGAAAAGACTGAAGAATGGATCCAGACTGTAGAGACTGAAGAGACATGATAACTGTATTAGTCCATTTTCATACTACTATGAAAAAATACCTGAGATTGGGTAATTTATAGAGAAAAAGAGGTTTAATGAACTCACAGTTCCACATGGCTAGGGAGGCCTCACAATCATGGCAGAAGGTGAAGGAGGAGCAAAAGGCATGTCTTACATGGTAGCAGGCAAGACTGCATGTGCAGGGGAACTGCTCTTTATAAAATAATCAGATCTCATGAGACTTATTCACTATCATAAGAAAAGCACAGGAAAAAACGTGCCTCCATGATACAATTACCTCCCACTGGGTCCCTCCCATGACAGGGGGATTATGGGAACTACGATTCAAGATGAGAGTTGAGGGGGTACACAGCCAAACAATTTCATTCCATCCCTGACCCCTCCAAAATCTCATGTCCTCATATTTCAAAACCCATCATGGCAGAAGACATTTCTAAGCAGCAAAGCACTCAAGAGGAAGCAGAGTATAAAAGTTTGGAAAATTTTTCCAAATTTTTATTTGGAACAGTCCCCCAAAGTCTTAACTCATTTCAGCATTAACTCAAAAGCCCAAGTCTAAAGTCTCATCTGAGACAAGGCAAGTCCCTTCCACCTATGAGCCTATAAAATCAAAAGCAAGTTAGTTACCTCCTAGATACAATGGGGATACAGGTATCCAGTAAATACACCCATTACGAATGAGAGAAATTGGCCAAAGGAGCTACAGATTCCATGCAAGCCCAAAATCCAGTGGGGCCATCAATCAAAATGATCTCCTTTGACTCGATCTCAATCTCCTTTGATCTTGTCTCACATCCAGGTCACACTGATGCAAGAGGTGGGCTCCCTTGGGGAGCTCTGCTTCTGTGGCTTTGGAGGGTACAGCCCCCCCCGCCCCCCGCCCCCGGTGGCTGCTGTCATGGCTGGCATTGAGTGTCTATGGCTTTTCCAGGAACACAGTGCAAGATATAAGTGGGTCTACCATTCTGGGGTCTGAAGGATGGTGGCTCTCTTCTCACATCTTCACTAGGGAGTGCCCCGGGGGGACTCTAAGTGGGAGCTCCGACCCCACATTTCCCTTCTGTACTGCCCTAGCAGAGGTCCTCCATGAGGGCCCTGCCCCTGGAGCAAACTTTTGCCTGAACATCCAGGCATTTCCATACATCATCTGAAATCCTGGCGGAGGTTCCCAAACCTCAATTCTTGGCTTCTGTGCACCTGCAGGCTCAACACCATGTGGAAGCTGCCAAGGCTTGGGGCTTGCACTCTCTGAAGCCACATCCCAAGGTGTACCTTGGCCCCTATACCCTCAGCTGGAGTTGCTGGAGCACAGGGCACCAAGTCCTTAGGCTGCACACAGCAGGGGAGCCCTAGATTTAGCCCAGGAAACCATTTTTCACTCCTAGGCCTCTGGGCCTGTGATGGGAGGGGCTGTGTCTCTGGCATGTCCTGGAGATATTTTCCCCATTGTCTTGGCTATTGGCATTTGGCTCCTCCTTACTTATGCAAATTTCTGCAGCTGGCTTTAATTTCTCCCCAGAAAAAGGGTTTTTCTTTTCTATTGCATTGCTGGGCTGCAAATTTTCCAAACTTTTATACTCTGCTTCCTCTTGAGTGCTTTGCTGCTTAGAAATTTCTTCTGCCAGATACCCTAAATCATCTCTCTCAAGTTCAAAGTTCTACTGATCTCTAGAGCAGGGGCAAAATGCCACCAGTCCCTTTGTATTGCAAGAGTGACCTTTGCTCCAGTTACCAAAAAGTTCCTCATGTCCATCTGAGACCACCTCAGCCTGGACTTTATTGTCCATAGCACTAGCAGCATTTTAGTCAAAGCCATTCAACAAGTCTCTAGGAAGTTCCAAACTCCCACATCTTCCTGTCTTCTGAGCCCTTCAAGTGTCTAGGAAGTTCCAAACTTTCCTATATTTTCCTATCTTCTTCTGAGCCCTCTAAACTGTTCCAACTTCTGCCTGTTATCCACTTCCAAAGTTGCTTCCACATTATTGCGTATCTTAATAGCAGTACCCCAGTCTATCCATGCCAAATTACTGTATTAGTCCATTTTCATACTGCTATGAAGAAATATCTGAGACTAGGAAATTTGTAAAGGAAAATAGGTTTAATGGACTCACAGTTCCACATGGCTGGGGAGGCCTCACAATCATGCCGGAAGGCGGAGGAGGAGCAAAGGCACATCTTACATGGCAGCAGGCCAGAGAGCATCTGCAGGGGAACTGCCCTTTATAAAACCATCAGATCTCATCAGACTTATTCACTATCATGAGAACAGGATTGGAAAAACCCACGTGACGTTTCAATCACCTCCCACCAGGTCCCTCCCATAAAACGTGGGGATTATGCAAGCTACAACTCAAGATGAAATTTGGGTGGGGACACAGCCAAACCATATCAATAACTAAATATAATACATGTTCCAGGCTTGGAACTTGGATCTAAAAATTTCATTTTGGGCACAATTGAAGGAAATCTTAATGGGGTAAGTGGAAGCATTATATTAATTTTAAGCTCCTTGATTTTGATAGACTGTGGTCTTGTAGGATAGTGTACTTGGTTTTCGAAAATGCTGACTGAAATAACAAGTAGTAATGAGCCTTTCTGTTTGCAACTCTCAAATGGTTCAGAAAAAGGATAATGTAAGCACATACACATATATACACACAAATACTGACATAGAGAACAAGAGTAAGCCAAACGTGGTAAAAAGATAGCAATTGGCGGCTGGGCACGGTGGCTCATGCCTGTAATCCCAGCACTTTGGGAGGTTGAGGCACGCAGATCATGAGGTCAGGAGATCGAAACCATCCTGGCTAACACGGTGAAACCCTGTCTACAAAAACTTAGCCGGGCGTGGTGGCAGGCACCTGTAGTCCCAGCTACTCGGGAGGCTGAGGCAGGAGAATAGCGTGAACCCAGGAGGAAGAGCTTGCAGTGAGCCAAGATCACGCCACTACACTCCAGCCTGGGTGACAGAGTGAGACTCCATCTCAAAAAAAAAAAAAAAGCAGATACCAATTGGCTCACCTGGGGGTTAGAATATCTAGGAATTCATAAAATTCTTACAAGATATTTTATAAATTTGAAATGATTTCAAGACAACTTTAGAAAGAATGGATAAGAATTAATGTGTCAAAAACAATTTACACTTTAAAACTTACTGTCATACTATTTTTTTTTCATTTGAAACACATCAAACATCAATACTGTGAGAAAACATTTTTTACTCACTTTTTATAAATGAAGAAAAATAAGGAAATTGAGATTTAGAGAATCTGGAATTTTGTCCATGATATAAAATGTCATATGTAGAATCTCCACCAGGTTTTATCACCTCCAAGTCCAGTGTTCTTTTTATAGTTTCATGCTGTCTTTGAAGAAGATGTCTTAATGTTTGCCTTGTACAAGTTGTTCATCTCTGGACCTTTGCTTTTTCATTTAATCTATTTTCATTGGTGGGCCATTCTGCAGGTCCTTTTCTCATTTAGAAACACTGAAACTCTTATAGTAAATGACTGAAACTGTCCCCTGCAACAATAAACTTCTGTGACTCCATTCCCATTTTTCCCAAACAGTGATGTACTGGCAGGAACCAGCATGAAATTTGAGAAAGAGGCTGGGAATTATCCTTATACAGCTCACATCTCCACTTAGTGAGAATTTTTCTTCAAATAATCCATTTCCTGAATTGAGATAAATTATCACTGAGTATTGTTTGTTTGTTTGTTTTTGCAATTAGAGTTATCATCAGTTTAAAATAATGGATTAAAAGATGTTAATTGCAAGCCACATGGTAGTCTCAAATCAAAAAACCTACATCAGATACACAAAAAAAAATTACAAGTAAGAAATTAAAACATACCGCCAGAAAAAAAAATTACTTTCACAAAAGGGAAGAGAGGAAAAAAAAGAAGGAAGAAAGAGAAGACCACAAAGCAACTAGATAAACAAATTTTAAAATAGCAGGAGTAAGTCCTTACTTATCAATAATAACATTGCATGTAAATGAAATTAACTCTACAAACCAAAGAAACAGAGTGACAGAATGGATTTTTAAAAAGTCAAAATTGGTCGGGCACAGTGGCTCACATCTGTAATCCCAGCACTTTGGGAGGCTGAGATGGGTGGATCACCTGAGGCCAGGAGTTCGAGACCAGCCTGACCAACAAGGAGAAACCCTGTCTCTACTAAAAATACACAGCGGGAATACTAAAGCAGATGAGCTTCTGGGAGACTTAAAACTCGGCCAGGTGTGGTGGCTCACACCCAGCACTTTGGGAAGCCGAGGCGGGCAGATCACAAGGTCAGGAGTTCAAGACCAGCCTGGTCAATATGGTGAAACCCCATCTCTACTAAAAAAAAAAAAAAAACAATAATAATAATAATAATACAAAAATTAGCTCTAATGCCTACAAAAAAGACATTTCACATAGACATACATAAATGCAAAACAAAGAAGTGGCTACACAAATACATGGAAATTAAACAATATTTTCCTAATTGAGAAGTGAAACAGTAAGGAAATTTAAAAGAAAATTAAAATATTTCATGATACAAATGAAAATGAAAACACAACATATCAAAACCTATGGGGTACAGCAAAAGCAGTACTAAGAAGGAAGTTTGAACTATAAGTGCCTACATCAAAAAAGAAGAAAAACTTCAAAATATACAACTTAAGAATGCATCTTGAAGAACTAGAAAAGCAAGAGGAAATCAAACCAAAGGCTGGTAGAAGAAAAGAAATAATGAAAATCACAGCAGAAATAAACAAAATTTAAAACCAAAAATAGAAAAGTCAACAAAATGAAAAGTTGATTTTTCGAAAACATAAAGAAAACTGACAAACTTTTAGTCACACCAAGAAAAAATGAGAGAAGACCCAAATAAATAAATCAGAGATAAAAAAAGGAGACATTGCAACTGATACCACAGAGATTCACAGGATCATTAGAGACTACATTGAGCAACTATATGCCAATAAATTGGAAAACCTAGGAGAAAGGGATAAATTCTTAGACACATGCAACCTACTTAGATTGGACCATGAAGAAATTCAAAACCTGAATAGACCAATAACAAATAATGAAGTTGAAACCATGAGTAAAAGTCTCGCAGCAAAGAAAATCCTGTGACCCGATGGCTTCACTGCTGAATTTTACCAAATGTTTAAAGAAAAACTCCTATCAATCTCACTAAAACTACTCCAAATGACAGAGGAGAAGGGAATACTTGTAAACTCATTCTATGAGGCAACTATAACCCTGATACCAAAACCAGACAAAGACAGATCAAAAAAAGACTACTACAGGCCCCAAATCCTGATGAACGATGAACATTGATGCAAAAATTCTCAACAAAATACTAGTAATCCAAATTCAACAACACAATAAACAAATCATTCATCATTACCATATGGGATTTATCCCTTGGATGCAAAGATGGTTCAACATACAGAAATCAATTATTGTGATACATCATATTGAGAGGTGACAGCGTGCTGGGCTCCCACTTTGGCGGCACTTGAGGAGCCCTTCAGCCCACCACTGCACTGTGGGAGCCCCTTTCTGGGCTGGCCAAGGCCGGAGCCGGCTCCCCAGCTTGTGGGGAGGTGTGGAGGGAGAGGCGCGGGCAGGAACTGGGGCTGTGCGTGGTGCTTGAGGGCCAAGGCCAGTTCCGGGTGGGTGGGGGCTCCGCGGACCCCGCACTCGGAGCGGCCCCGGGCCAGCGGCTGCGGAGGGTGTGCTGGGTCCCCCAGCAGTGCCGGCCCACCAGCGCTGTGCTCAATTTCTCGCCGGGCCTTAGCTGCCTTCCCGCGTGGCAGGGCTCGGGACCTGCAGCCCGCCATGCCTGAGCCTCCCCCCTCCGCCGTGGGCTCCTGTGTGGCCAGAGCCTCCCCGAGGAGCACCGCCCCCTGCTCCACGGCACCCAGTCCCATCAACCACCCAAGGGCTGAGGAGTGTGGGCGCACAGCATGGGACTGGCAGGCAGCTCCACCTGCAGCCCCAGTGCAAGATCCACTGGGTGAAGCCAGCTGGGCTCCTGAGTCTGGTGGGGACTTGGAGAACCTTTATGTCTAGCTCAGGGATTGTAAATACACCAATTGGCACTCTGTATCTAGCTCAAGGTTTGTAAACACACCAGTCACCACTCTGTGTCTAGCTCAGGGTTTGTGAATGCACCCATCGACACTCTGTATCTAGCTACTCTGGTGGGGACTTGGAGAACCTTTGTGTCTAGCTCAGGGATTGTAAACGCACCAATCAGCGCCCTGTCAAAACAGACCACTGGGCTCTACCAATCAGCAGGACGTGGGTGGGGCCAGATAAGAGAATAAAAGCAGGCTGCCCGAGCCAGCAGTGGCAACCCACTCAGGTCCCCTTCCACACTATGGAAGCTTTGTTCTTTCGCTCTTTGCAATAAATCCTGCTGCTGCTCACTCTTTGGGTCCACACTGCCTTTATGAGCTGTAACACTCACCGCGAAGGTCTGCAGCTTCACTCCTGCCTGAGCCAGCAAGACTAAGAGCCCACCAGAAGGAAGAAACTCCAAACACATCCAAACATCAGAAGGAACAAACTCCAGACGCGCCACCTTAAGAGGTGTAACACTCACCGTGATGGTCCGCGGCTTCGTTCTTGAAGTCAGTGAGACCAAGAACCCACCAATTCTGGACACAATATCAACTGTATGAAAGACAAAAATTACAACCATTTCACTGATGTGGAAATAGCATGTGACAAAATTCAACATTCCTGTAGGATAAAAACCCTAAAAAAAACTGGGTATAGAAGGAACAAAAGTTATATGCAACATACTCACAACTAGTGTCATACTAAACAGGGAAATATTGAAAGCCTTTTGTCTAAGATCTGGAATACAACAAGGATGCCCACTTTCATCATTGTTATTCAATATAGCACTGGAAATCCTGGCTAGAGAAATTAGACAAGAGAAAGAAATAAAGGGCATCCAAATTGGAAAGGAAGAATTCATATTATACTTGCTTGAAAATGATGATTGTATATTTGGAAAAAACTAAAGACTCCATAAAAAACTATTAGAATTGAACAAACTCAGTAAAGTTGCAGGGTACAAAATCAATGTACAAAAATCAGTAACATTTCTATATGCCAACAGCAAATAATCTGAAAAAGAAATCAAGAAAGTAATCCCATTTACAATAGCCAAATATAAAACAAAATACCTGGGAATTAACCAAAACGAATGATCTCTGCAATGAAAACTATAAAACATTAATACAAGAAAATGAAGACACAAAAAAATGGAAAGATATTTTATGATCAGAGATTGGAAAAATCAATACTGTTGAAATGTCCATACTCCTCAAGGCAATCTATAGATTCAGTGCAATCTCTATCAAAATACCAATGACATTCTTTACAGAAATAGGAAAAAGAATCCTAAAATTTATATGGAATCATAAAAGACCCAGAACATCCAAAGCCACTGTGAGCAAAAGGAGAAAACTGCAGGAATCACATGAACATGACTTCAAATTATACTACAGAGTTATAGCAACCAAACCAACATGGTATTAGTATAAAAGCAGATACAAAGACCAATGAAACAGAATAAAGAACACAGAAACAAATGTACTTATTTACACCCAACTGATTTTCAACACAGGTGCCAAGTACATATCCTGGGAAAAAGGACACTCTGTTCAATATATAGGGCCAGGAAAATTATATATCCATCCATATGCAGAAGAACAAAACTAGACCCCTATCTCTTGCCATATACAAAAATCAAATCAAAATGGATTAAAGACTTAAATCTAAGATCTCAAACCATAAAGTTACTAAAAGAAAACATTCAGGAAGCCTGGGTGTGGTGGCTCATGCCTGTAATCCCAGCACTTTGGGAGGCCGAGGTGGGTGGATCGCCTGAGGTCAGGAGTTCAAGACCAGCCTGGCCAATATGGTGAAACCCCCATCTCTACTAAAAATACAAAAATTAGCCAGACATGGTAACATGTGCCTGTAATCCCAGCTACTCTGGAGGCTGAGGCAGGAGAATCACTTGAATCTGGGAGGTGGAGGTTGCAGTGAGCCGAGATCATGCCATTGCACTCCAGCCTGGGTAACAGAGTGAGATTCCACCTCAAAAAAAAAGAAGAAACATTGGGGAAAATCTCCAGGACATTGGTCTGGGCAAAAATTTCTTGAGCAATACCCCACAAACACAAGCAACCAAGGTAATCATGGACAAATGGAATCACATCAAGTTAAAAAGGTTCTGTACAACAAAGAAATGAATCAACAAAGTGGAGAGACAACCAACAGAAAGGGAAAGACTATTTGCAAACAATCCATCTGACAAGGGATTAATAACCAGAATAGGTAAGGAGCTTAAACAACTCTATAGGAAAAAATCTAATAGTCCTTCGAAAAATTGGGCATAAGATCTGAATAGACATTTCTCAGAAGAATACATACAGATGGCAAACAAGCATACGAAAAGGTGCTAAACCTCACTGATCAGAGAAATGCAATTATGAACTACAATGAGATATCATTTCACACCAGTTTAAATGGCTTATATCCGAAAGTCAGGAAATAACAAATGCTGGCAAGGATGTGGAGAAAAGGGAACCCTTCTACACTGCTGGTGGGAATGTAAATTAGTCAACCACTAAGGAGAACAGTTTGGTGGTTCCTCAAGAAAATAAAAGTTGAGACACCATATGATCCAGTAATCCCACTGCTGGGAATATACCCAAAAGAAAGGAAATCAGTGTATTGATTTCCTCATACTGATGGGTATCTGCAGTCTCGTGTTTGTTGCATCACTGTTCATAATAGCCAAGATTTGGAAGCAATGTAAGTGTCCATCAACAGATGAATGGATACAGAAAATGTGGTACACAGACACAATGCAGTACTATTCAGCCACAGAAAATAATGAGATCCTGTCATTTGCAAACACATACACCGAACTGGAGGACATTATGTTCGGTGAAACAAGCCAGTCCTAGAAAGACAAACTTTGCATGTTTTGATTCGTTTGTGGGAAATAAAAATTAATACAATTGAACACATGGAGATAGAGAGTAGAATGATAGTTACCAGAGGCTGGGAAGGGTAGTGGGGGCTTGGGGGGGAAGTGGGGTGGTTAATGAGTCCAAAAATATAGTTAGAAAATAGAAAGAATAAACAAGGCTGGGCGCAGTGGCTCACGCCTGTAATCCCAGCACTTTGGGAGGCTGAAGCAGGCGGATCATTTGAGGTCAGGAGTTCAAGACCAGCCTGGCCAACATGGTGAAACTCCGTCTCTACTAAAAATACAAAAATTAGCTGGGAGTGGTCGTGGGGGTGCCTGTAAGCCCAGCTACTCGGGAGGCTGAAGCGGGAGAATTGCTTGAACCTGGGAGGCAGAGGTTGCAGTGAGCCGAGATCCTGCCACTGCACTCCAGCCTGGGCAACAGACTGAGACTCTGTTTCAAAAAAAAAAGAATAAATAAGACATAGTATTTGGTAGCACACACGGTGACTATAGTCAATAATAATTTATTGTACATTTAAAAACAACTAAAAGAGTAAAATTAGAATGCTTGTAACACAAAGAAATGATAAAATTCTTGAGGCGACAGGTATCCCATTTGCCCTGATGTGTTTACTACGTATTGTATGCCCGTATCAAAATATCTCATGTACCCCACAAAAATACATCTACTATGTACCCACAAAAATTAAAAATTAAAAACAAAAATAATCACCGAGTGTTTAGGAGATGCCAAGGGACATGAAGGAGGCCAGCAGGAAAGCCCAGAGAACCTGAGAGGAGAGGATGCTGGCTCAGGTGAAGGCAGGCCAGAGAAACTTCTAAGACCGAGAGAAACCCTGTTTTCTCTTTTTCATATGTCCCTGGAACTGCTGTCCTCTCCAAGGAAGACCACCATGGTCTACAGTGATGAAAAGTTTCTGGAGATATAATTGCCTCTTTACTCTGAGAGGAGATTGTGTATCCATATCCCAGGTGTAGTATGGATTTTTTCCAGATTGATAGGACAAAATAGAAAATGTAAATGACGAGTTAATGGGTGCAGCACACCAACATGGCACATGTATACATATGTAAAAAGCCTGCACATTGTGCACATGTACCCTAGAACTTAAAGTATAATAGATATATAGATAAAAGAGAAAAAAAAAGAATCTATGCTTTCAACAAAGCAAGAGGCTTATGTAAGAGAAAACCACCACAAAATACAAGATTTTCAAGGTGATCATCACTGCTACTGTTAACTAGAAATTACCCAGTAAATGTACTGTGAACTGCCAAAAAAAAAGAAAAGAAAATGTAACATGTAGGTCTTTGAACTATAATAATAAATGCCTTTTTTTCCCTAAAAAACTTATAAGAGCAGAATGCTTTGAATTGACAAAAAGCAAGATCCTGATATAACCTTATTTTATTCTTCCAGCTAGTTATTCAAAAGTATACTTTATACTTTCAAACTTCATGGGTAAACTCATGGATACTAGGTTAACATAAGAGAAGTGAACTACCTACCTATTAAACTTAACATGCAGTTAATAAGAGTCACTGCAAAACTACTAAATCTCAATTGTCCAGTGAACAATAATACGTAATCTGTGCACAAAAGTTTTTTGTAGTTTGCCAGATACTTTTATATTTTATGATTTGATATTCACTGCAGCCTTATGATACAGATATTAGTAGGATGCATTTTATTGGTAAGGAAACAGAAGCTCAGAAAAAAGAATAAATGACTTACTCAAGCCACACAGGTTGCAAGCAACAGTATGAAGACAGAACTCCTCTTTTCAAAAATTATTTTTTTTCCATAATGTTTCCCTGAAATGTGCTTCACTGCTTTTACATAGGCATATAGATTCCCTGGAGTAAACACGGCTGCTTTTGATTCTATCTTTGTCATACCAGGACACTGCCAGTTTTCCCTACATGCAGCATCCTTGATGTTACAGGGCAGCAATATGCTTACGTCTGCTTGACTACAGACACTCACACAAGGACAGAGAGGCACTCAGGCACTCATGCACAAGCACACGCTTCAGAGTTCCTCACAGGAGAGGATTACTTGTCATGTGTCCCAATTGTACCTGCAGGATTTTAATTTATGGAGATGACTGAGTGATGACATAGATAGGCCAATTTAATTGAAAGATTTTTGTTACTTACATTTCCCAATGTAAGTAGGAGGAGGCTCACCACATCATGCAGGGACACGTGGGTAAACACTAGGAGGCAGAAAGGAGTCAGTGGAAGCCATAGTCTTCACTGGCGTATCTGTGGGAAAGGCAAGGCAGGGCAGGACAAACAGTTTAGAATCGGCTAGTTCGAATAATTCCAGCTGGTTTAGGGGGATGGGGCCGATCCCTAGTTGTCTGATACCTGGCTTCAGGTTAATTTAAAGCAAGGAGAATATTGGCTTGGTACATGAGAACTAGATAAAGGAAGTAGTTTAAGAGTATGGGCTCTGGATGGCAAGGAGGATGCAAAGAACTCTGGCCATTAGTTTGGCCTTGTGATTAATGGATGCCAAATAGACAAATATAAATCTAAGAAAACGGAATAGGGCAGTAGATTCAGAAGTTGTATTTTTTTAATATGGGGCTCCTGCTTTTATCTGCAGCATACCCTAAGTTTCTCCATGTTTAAGTCCTCTACTGCCAGGTAACAAACTATCCCCAAACTTTGTGGCTTACAGCAACTGGCATTCTATTTATTCATGGTTCTGTGGATCATAAATTCAGTTAGGGCTCAGCTGGATGTTTTTTGTTTGTTTGTTTGTTTGTTTGTTTTGCTTTATATATGGTCAGTTGGAGTTACTCACTCAGCTGCATTCAGGTGGTGGCTCTGCCAGGCTGGAAAGTCCAAGAAAGGAGCTTCAGTCTCATGTTTGTTTACTGTCTTGCTGCTCCTCCACATGATCTCTCTTTCTCTATGTGGCTAGATTCAGCTTCTTCACAGTATAATGACCCCATGGTAGTTAGACTTCTTACATATGGTGGGTGGCTCTTAATAGGAAGTGTACCAAGTGGCAAAGGCAGAATCTTCAGTTATTGAAGGCCTTGTCTCATAAATTTTAAGGCACTGAATCACATTGTGCTTCTCAAATCAAGTCACAGGGCCATCCCAGATTAATGATGCAGGGAAAATTGTTTCTACCTCTCTGCTGAATGGCAAATAATTTGTGGTTACCTTCAATTCACCACATCCATTCTGCCTCATGAAAAACTGAGTCTAGATCAAAGTAACTAGCCAATCTAAAAGAGAGGCTATTAAACAGTTAAAACAAAACAGGCAAACACAGATGATAACAGATCACTTTCTGGAGATCCGTAAGAACAAATTCAGCATGATGCCAGATATTTTCTAAAATGTACAAAAATGGCAGAAACAAAACACGTGTATAAACTCTTCTATAATCACTGTGACCAATTATATTAAAATAACTAGGCAAGAGAAAAACTAACAACTATCTAGTGCAGCACACTGCAGGCAATTAATTCCATATTATGGCAATACAAAAACCTATACATGAAGAATACAAAATACTTAATATAAAACATTAATTCATAAAAATCTTTCAGGTATAGAAATCTGATTTTCCAGTTCTATATCTGGAACTATGAGTTTATTTGCACCACGCTTTTTCTATATCATCTAAGAAACTAAAGAGTTGAGTCTCCCTAGAGAGAGCAAAATTTGAATTTTCAACAATCTTATTAAGTGATATTTTGTGAGGAGGAGAGGTCTTAAGAATGTTCCTTTTTTATTTTAAGACATCAATATTATTTAATGTATTTCAACCATAAGAATACATTAATTTAGTACATTAATAAACATGTAAAAATGTTTCCAGCACTTTAGCAAGCTGGAGAGGGCAAAGACAGGAGGGAGGAAGTTGTGCCTCTTCATTCCTCTCTCTGGGCCAGAGGTCTCTATTGCCCTCAAATGCGGTTTCTGTAAAAAGCAGTCCCAGGTGCACCTGGCTAAGAAGGGGGATGGGGGAAGTCTATGTGGGAAGAGATCTGGCTCTTGGCAGCATTCATCCAGTCCTCTCACAAATATTCTTTCTGAAGCTGTTTCTGTTCCTGGCTGCATATTTGAGTGCTGAGTTAGTTTACCCAGTTGATGTGTGCACACTCATCTGGTGGCTCAAGAATCATGGGAAATTTTCATGTTCATTTCAAGAGAATTTTACAGTCTGGATGCTTGATGTGTACCAGGGCAGGGTTTGGAGCCTGAAAGATGGTGGTAGTGAGTGCCTTGGGCTTGTGCTCTTGCCAAATGGTGGAGTCTAAGCCACCCTTAGGGCGTTCCAAGCCAGAGCTGTCCGGATAAATTTTACTAGCCCAAGACAAGTACTCCCTATGAGTACTTGTCACAGGGAGTACTTGTGTCTGCCCCCAGCATATTCACGTAAGTGTAAAGGAACATTTAAGGGCCACTCGAGAGGAGGAAAGAAAATGAGGAAGGCGACATGCAGCTGTGAGCAGGGTGAATGGAGAAGGAAGTGCTGATATGCATTGGCACTGGTGGGAAAGCCTCACAGGCACCTGGAAGCTGGTTAAAATGAGCATTAAGATTCTACATGTTCTATCAACTGATACTACATACCTCTTCCTGACTGCTTCCCTTGTGAGTCAGTGCTAAGCTGCTTGTCTCCGTTCCCTTTCTCCAACCAGGGAAGCACCTCCCAAAGTCACTGCTCAGTTCTGGGCACAGTTTTGGGCAGGACATTTCCTGTCTTCCAGAGTCTCAGAGCACACTCAGAGGGAATATTAGTGGTTGCCTCATCTGGTTTCCTCCCTGAATCCCTCTGCTGTGGGGTTGTAGGAAGAAAATTAGGGCAGCATCTGCCTAATCATCTCTGGTTCACCACTAGACCTGCCTGGGCCCACTGAAGTCACAAGGGTCCAGCACATATTAATTGTTCAGAGCAAGGGCATGGGCTTTAGAGAGGTTGGCATGATGGTATAGCACCATCAACCTATTGCTTTATTAGGTTTAGGTATTTACCTCCTGGGTCTCTGGCTCTAAAATGCCCATTCCCATGTCTGGTCCTTGTGTATGAGTCATTGTGACAGCCCATTGTGACAGTCATTGTGACAGACAATCATCTGGCCCAGTGTCTGTTACAGAAAGTGTGCTCTAGGCCGGGCACAGTGGTTCACGCCTGTAATCCCAGCATTTCGGAAGGCCGAGGCGGGCGGATCACCTGAGGTCGGGAGTTTGAGACCAGCCTGACCAACATGGAAAAACTCCGTCTCTACTAAAAATATAAAATTAGCTGGACGTGGTGGTGCATGCCTGTAATCCCAGCTACTCGGGAGGCTGAAGCAGGAGAATCGCTTGAACCCGGGAGGTGGAGGTTGCAGTGAGTCGAGATTGTGCCATTGCACTCCAGCCTGGACAACAAGAGCAAAACTCTGTTTAAAAAAAGAAAAAGAAAGAAAGAAAGAAAGTGTGCTCCTAGGAGTGGAACCCTGAGTACTCTTCCTGTATTAGGGCCTGGATATGAAAGGTGAAGCTGGGCACTACCTCTGTTCCAGTCAGGCCCATCCTGTACTCTGAATTGTAAATGGGCATGATGGCCAGAGACCTACTTTCCACATTTCCCATCCCTCCTGTCAATCCTTACACGGAACATTTATGGAGCAGCTAGTAAACACTGCCAGGTGCTGAAGATAAAATTAAGAGTGAGAATGGATCCCTGCCTGCCAACTTCTCAGGTGGCAGAGCTCATAGCACAGGAGAGGCCAAAAGCTCACATTCCTCCTTTTTTTTTTCACTGCCCATCCTTTCACCAGTGTGATCTTCCCCGTGTCCCTGCTTGGGTCTTGGCCCTGTTTCTCTGCTCTTTCCCTGCCTCCTACTTCCATGGATGATCATTCTATTCTATCCTAAAGGACTGAATAGAATTGCTTTAAAAATCTATTCAGCCAGTTTTAGTACATCAGTCATTGTTTCACAATCGAGACTGATTCATGGGCAGAGATAAAATACACTGAACAATTTTTTTTTCTGTTTCTTTTTTTTTTTTCTTTTTGAGACGGTGTTTTGCTCTTGTTGCCCAGGCTGGAGTGCAATGGCATGATCTTAGCTCACGCAACCTCTGCCTCCCAGGTTCAAGCGATTCTCCTGCCTCAGCCTCCCAAGTAGCTGGGATTACAAGCGCCCACTACCACACCTGGCTAATTTTGTATTTTTTGGAAAGACAGGGTTTCTCCATGTTAGGCAGCCTGGTCTCAAACTCCTGACCTCAGGTGATCTGCCCCCCCCCCACCCCCGCCCCGGCCTCCCAAAGTGCTGGGATTACAGGCATGAGCCACCACGCCCAACCTTACACTTAACAATTTGAAGAGTATTTTTTGACACTTTGTGCTGCCACAACTTCTAATTTTCATCTCAGCATCTGCACTGTGAGATTATTTTACTCGCCAAACATTAATGAAGCCTCTACTCTGGGCCAGAACTTTTCTAGGCATTAGGGATAGACCAGATAGCAAAAGCAGTGTTTCTTTGACTTATATATTCTAAAATGGAAGCAGATGATAAGCAAAGTACTACATATACGTACGACGTGGTGGCCGGTAGCACAATAAATGTTATGTAGACAAATGAAGCAGAGTAAAGGGTTACAGATTGGTGGCAGAGAACAGGGTGCTCTGATAGGTCCGGTGGTCAGAAAAGTTCTCTCCGAAAGCAGTAGGAGTCAGGCAGCCAACTGGGATGACAGCTTTGCAAGGGAGAAGGAATAGAAGGTGCAAATGCTATGAAGCCAGAACTGCTAGATGGGTGTGAGAATCAGCAAGCAGGACAGTGATTAGAGCACAGCAGAAAATGTGAAGAGGCACAGGATTGAAGGAGGGGCCTTGTAGGCCTTGGCTGCAACTTTGCTCTTTATTCTCAGGTGAAACTGTTGGAGGATTTTGAGCAGGAGAGTGAAGGGATCTTTTTTTTTTTCTTTTGAGACGGAGTCTCGCTCTGTAGCCCAGGCTGGAGTGCAGTGGCGCTATCTCGGCTCACTGCAACCTCCGCCTACCCGGGTTCAAGCGATTCCCCTGCCTCAGCCTCCTGAGTAGCTGGGACTACAGGCACGTGCCACCATGCCCCGCTAATTTTTTGTATTTTTAGTAGAGACAGGGTTTCACCCTGTTAGCCAGGATGGTCTCGATCTCCTGACCTCGTGATCTGCCTGCCTTGGCCTCCCAAAGTGCTGGGATTACAGCCGTGAGCCACCGCGCCCGGCTCTAATTTTTGTTTTAAAGGATTCCCGTGGCTACTCTATGGAGAATATACTATAGGAAAAAAAGAGTGAAAGCTAAGTGATTAGTTGCAGCAATCTGGGTGAGAAAGAAAGGCTAGGGATCAGGGTGGCAGTGGTAGAAATGACAAGACGTGATTGAATTGGCAATATATTTGAAAGCAGAGCCAACAATTCATGTTGGCTCTAGAATCAGGGATCCATTCAAAGTAAAAAAACAAAATTATTTAAAAACACAAACATCTTAACAGTTCATTTTTAAGTACAGAATAATACCCAGTGGCCAACGGCACTAACAGCAAGACAAGAAATAGAGAATCAAAGATATGTGGGATGCCTGCAATTGATTATTGGATGATGATTTTGCAGAACTTTTTTATATCTTGCTACTTAGGTTTTTTGTTTGTGTGTGTGAGTGTACCATATTATTTCCCTACTAAAGAAGTCACTGTTTAAATACTGCCTTTTTCATGAAAGGCAGGACCCCCTGAGGGTCTTCATGATCCTAAAAGGAAGTGTGACTCCCACAGGGCAGCCAGCAGTGTCAATACTTCTCTGAGTGAGATGTAAATAAGAAAGAAAATGTGTTAATAAAACATGACGCCAAGAGAATCTAGTGGCCACAGACCCATGAAGGAACAGAGTTGTGCAAGTTGCCTAGGTAGAAGGGTGGCTAATCCTTTCAGTTTGAACAAATTTACCTTCTCTGAGACCGGACTCAGCGCTCGCCAGGTCCTCTGCTAACGCAGGCCCCACAACCGGGAGGTAGAGGAGCCTATCCCAGCCTTTAACTGCCCGCCGAGAGACCTACCACAAGCCGGTGGTTCAGCGACACAGCGCATCCTTTTCCCGGCCACGCCCTCTTTGTCTACACCCTTCCCATCCCGGCCACGCCCCCACGCCGCCGCGGCCGCCAGCCTGGCCACGCCCCTCCCCCGTCGCGCCGGCGCACCGTCCGTCCGAATGGCCTCGTGGGCGGAGCTTGCGTAGCCTCCCGGACCCCGGCGCGCACCGTCCCCCGCCCCCCGCCCCTGGCCACCGAGCGCCTCCGTGGACACGCACTTCCTGCGAGGCCTCCGTGCGCACCTTGGCGGAGCCGAACCGAGCCGAGTCCTGTCCTTCCAGGCCGTTCGCAATGGTGGATGAGTTGGTGCTGCTGCTGCACGCGCTCCTGATGCGGCACCGCGCCCTGAGCATCGAGAACAGCCAGCTTATGGAACAGCTGCGGCTGCTGGTGTGCGAGAGGGCCAGCCTGCTGCGCCAGGTACGTCCGCCGAGCTGCCCGGTGCCCTTCCCCGAAACGTTTAATGGCGAGAGCTCCCGGCTCCCCGAGTTTATCGTGCAGACGGCGTCTTACATGCTCGTGAACGAGAACCGATTCTGCAACGACGCCATGAAGGTGGCATTCCTAATCAGCCTCCTCACCGGGGAAGCCGAGGAGTGGGTGGTGCCCTACATCGAGATGGATAGCCCCATCCTAGGGGATTACCGGGCCTTCCTCGATGAGATGAAACAGTGCTTTGGCTGGGATGACGACGAAGACGACGACGACGACGAAGAGGATGATTATTAGGCCCTCGGGGGGAGGGCCCTGCACGCCGCCACCCCCTCCCTGCAGCCCTCACCCCGCCAGGAGCCACTGCTCTCCCCCTTGCCTTCCGGTCCCCTTACCTACCCGCGCCCGTCTTCTCTCTCTCTTCATTTCTCCGTAGTGCTTGTCTTTGTTCCAGGAATAGCGCTCCAGTTACCTGCTGCTGGGGTCGGGGCTGGAGCCTTACTCACTCGGAAGTGCTTGGAAATGTCATCTACCCTGGCCATTCCCGGGATCCCTCCCCTGCTAATCTGAACTGTGTCCTGAACCCCAGCTATTGGCCAGGCCCCTGTTACAAACTGCGCAGACCACCCATAGCCCTGCTGCTGCCACCTGCCCTGCTGCCAGGCTTACATCTGCCCAGAGAACTATGCTGCCACTTCACATCCACTCACCACATCCCACCTACAGACTACCACCTTTCGAGATCAGGACCAACCTGGAAAATGCCAGAGTTGGCTATGCCTCTTCAGACATTGATTTGGACAGCTCACCAACCCCTGAAGGGGCCATTCAGCCTGGTTAGTTTTCTGCCTACTCCGAGTGTCCTCTCCTGCCCCACCAGATTGCTGCAGGGGCGCGGTGTGCCTAGCAGCCAAATTGTTGACATTTCTTTTTTCTTATGCACTGATTTTACACAGCTGTCATTTTCCTTTCAAAATTGCAGCAGTCCCACAGATGTGTTCATTTGGACAAATAGTACTAAAAACAAAACAAACGAGCACTCAGCCCAGCTCCTCAATACTACCTGGAAAAAGCATTGGCATTATTTTCAATAAATATCAAGCACTAAAAAAAGAAATGATTGTCTTTTAATGGTTAAGTGCTATCACTGGCCTCTACCACTGTCACTCTGACTACCGTTATTCCCATGGAAATCAGGGAATACAACCAATCCTACTATTCCCCGCTGTCATCTCCAGGCTGCTGGGCACAGCTACCTCAGGGCTTTGTCAGGATTCTGATGCTCCCTTCACCAACGCATTTCTTAAAGCCCTGGCAAAGGGTGTGTTCTCTGGGTCCTCCAGGGTGGCATGGTTAAGGGTTGGCTGAGCAGACGGCAAAGAGAACAGTATTAATAATTACACCATAAAAACAGGCATAAACCTGGACGTATATATGTAATGCTCCTAATTCTCTGAGCTTTTGGATTCCTTAACACTGTGCCAGGGAAGTTCTGCCCCTTAATCCTTATTGCCTATGTGCAGCTGTTGAGTTCAGACCCCAGATAGCCAACATAGTACATTGTCACTTTCAAACTCCAAATAGCCAACGTGTCACTTTCAGGCGCTCCAGCTAACATTAAGTCCCGGATCCTGGGCAAGTGCACCCATAAAGATATAGCCTGCCTGATCTTAACAAACATTTCATCCTCCTTGGACAGACATCCTTAGAATTCCCACTCAGATGTGTCCCAGATTCCTCCCTAAGAAAATTAGCAAGATGCTTGGTTATCTTCTAAATCAGACCTTGTACTGCTATCTGGGGGCTATGCTGAGATCTCTGGGCCTGGAGGGTTCAGAGCAGTGAAGGGGGTGGCTGCTGAGAAGAAGCTGCCTACCTGTGTGAGGCCATTTCCCCAGGTTAAGTCATTGAAATGTTTAATGCAGAGCAGCTTGGTTGGGGATTCGAGAGGACTACCTCTTAGAAAGGTTTAGGGGGATGTGAGGGGTTCAGAGTTCTCATTTATAACTGTCCAGATGTCCTCATTGTACCATGTCTGGAGCCAACTTGACTTTATAACCTTTAATTAATTTAGATAACACATTTCCTTACTGTTTAAGGCCTTTCGAGGCAAGATATTGTATTTGTACTGGTAAACCTCAGTGTTGATTAAATGAGATATGGGTCTTCATATTAATTACCTCATAGGTGTGGATTAAATGAGATCATACCCATGAGGCATTTAGAACTTTCCCTGCTACATGGTGAGCACTCAGCAAACCATGGGCTGTTACTCCTGGGCCAGGGAACAGAAGTCTCAGAAAGCAAGTCTCTGGCTCTGAGCCTGGCTTTAGTAGGAAAATGTCAGCTTGAAGAGGAGCAGAGCAGGTTCAGGGAGAATGGAAATGAGAGCATGATAAGACCCCATTTACTTTTTGGAGTCTTATATGAAGAAGCTGTTTATGTGGTGAACAGGCAAAGTTCAGGGTAGGAGTTATATCTCACACCTAGGATAGCTGTTTCTGGAGGGTGGGGACAGGGTTGTGTATGACTTCATAAAAGAGGCCAAGGCTTGGGTGGAAATGAGATCTGGGGCTCTTCAGGGAGCTGCTGCCTCCAAATCTGAATCAAGGAGACACCTGGTTATTTAGAATTCGTTGATCACTTCTCCCAGTCTCCTTGGAAAATATACAAAAACCCTTGGAAGAGAGAGATTATATTTGAGACACAATATGTGTGAGGCCAGATAATTACACTTTCCTCCTGACTAGAAAGGCCTTGAATTGGGGATGAATGTGGAAAAGTGAGCAAGATCTAAAAGGTAAAGGATCCAGTGAGACCAAAAATCATTTATTCCAAACTGATTATGGCTCAGTTATGCTGAGTTGAGTTATAGAAACATCTTTGAATAAAATGTGATCTCTGCCTTCATAGTGAGTCCAGTCTGCTGTTTTTACTGTGCCCTGGGTCAGAACTTTGATGATTAGTTACAGGAAAGGGCCAGGAAGAGAATCTGGGCTGTGATTAGATCTGGGAATGACCTTTCTGGGGTGGAAGTTGAGGACATATGAGTAGGTGTTCTGTGGAGGAAGGGAGGTTCAGTCAGGATGCCAAGCCAAGGCAGCATCTGAATGGCATCTGGGAGAACTAGGCCAGGGAGCTTCTGTGATCTGAAGTGTACATTTCCAGAGTATGTGTGCATGTGCACATGAGCTTGCTGTGACCCTGTATGTGTGTGCTCTGTGTGTGTGAGTGTATGTGTGTTAGGTGATGTCCTTCATGCATCATGGACAAACAGGTTATGCTGGGAGATGCAGAAAAGGAAAGTGTGAGATTCCGCTTACTTTGGGGGCAGATTCTGCAATAAAAGCACAGATATTGGCAAGGGCTCCACCACCCAGGGAGGAATTCATGATAATGGCATAAAGCATGGCAAAAAAGAAGGAAGAAGTAGAAGTATGTCTAAGGATAAAAGTGCCACTTCGATCAAAACTATTAAAAATAGGTAGGAATGCTGAATAAATATGAACTTCAGACTCCTGAATTCTCATTTTGGGCATAATAGACTTGGAATGGCTACTGAAATTATACTATCAATGAAATGAAATTAGTCATATTAAAGCTTGTAATCATTTAATCATATTAAATATACCAGTATATCTTTGGACTCTTCTATTCATTTGAATAGACAACCACTGCCATCTATTAAGTCCGTGTTGCTGTATCCTGCAGAGTGGTATATAAAGCTAGAGGTACTTTATGCACATGTATATTTGATTATTTTCTGCTATTAAAGCATGGCTAAAACCTCAGTAATTTGGAAGTAGGCAGATTAGAGGGAGAAGTCTTGTTGAAATTAGTGGGATATTTGCATAAAAAAAGTGCTTAAATTTTTTCTTTTTTTGTTTTGTTTTGTTTTTTGTTGTGTTTTTGTTGTTGTTCTTGTTTTGAAACGGAGTCTCGCTCTGTCGCCCAGGCTAGAGTGCAGTAGCACAATCTCTGCTCACTGCAACCTCTGTCTCCCGGGTTCAAGTGATTCTCCTGCCTCAGCCTCCCGAGTAGCTGGGATGACAAATGCCCGCCACAGTGCCTGGCTAATTTTTGTATTTTTAGTAGAAATGGGGTTTCGCCATGTTGGCCAGGCTGACCTCGAACTCCTGACCTCGTGATTCACCCGCCTCAGCCTCCCAAAGTGCTGGGATTACAGGTGTGAGCCTCCGCACCCAGCCTCTTGGTTCTTAAAGTGAGTAAAGCAAAGCTAAGAAAGCTGTATTAATTAAAGGTCCTGAGAATGTTTTCCGTGATGGTAAGGGTGGGATAATTGTATGAAGAATATTTATTATTTGCTTTGAAATATGGATTTTGCTAAGTCAGGGTTTAGTGTCTGGCAGCAGTTTGCATTACTGAATAGCTCAAGTATATTCCCTACAGTCTTAGCCCACGTAGTTCTAAAGGTAGGTACAATGGTGTCGTTTGACAGTGCTGGTAACCCCCTATCTCCCTTCATGAACATCTGATCATCTACCTTGCATTTTTTTCTCTTGCCTAAAATGCCTGTTAGAATGTGTTCCTTTGTCTTCAAATGTTCTATTGTACACAGAATGTTCTATTTTTTTGTTTTGTTTTGTTTTGTTTTGTTTTTGAGAGGGAGTCTCACTGTGTCACCCAGGCTGGAGTGCAGTGGCACAATTTCGGCTCACTGCAACCTCTGCCTCCCGGATTCAAGCAATTCTCCTGCCTCAGCCTCCCAAGTAGCTGGGATTACAGGCGCTGCCACTACATCCAGCTAATTTTTTTATTTTTGGTAGAGACGGGGTTTCACCATGTTGGCCAGGCTGGTCTCGAACTCCTGACCTCATGATTCACCCACCTCGGCCTCCCAAAGTGCTGGGATTACAGGTGTGAGCCACCGCGCCCGGCCTGGTATCTTTTTTTTTTTTTTTTAAACCCTGGGATAGATTAAAGGAATTGCTTGCTTGAAGAAATTATGAACACTATAGCAGGTTTGTTCATAGAGCAAAAACCATCCCACGGATGAGTTGGGAGGAGGAGTGGTGTATTAATCCCATCTCCAAAGAAATACTTGAGACTGGGTAATTTACACAGAAAAGAGGTTTAATGGCCTCATGGTTTCCCAGGCTGTACAGGAAGCGTGATGACTTCTGGGGAGGCCTCAGGAAACCTCCAGTCATGGAGGAAGGCTAAGGAGAAGCAGCATGTCTTACATGGTGGAGCAGGAGGAAGACAGAAGGAGGGAGTAGGTGCTACACACTTATTAAATAACCAACTCTCCTGAGAATTCACTCATTATGCAGTACCAAGGGGGATGATATGAAGCCATTCGTGAGAAACTGCCCCCATGATCCATTCATCTCCTACCAGGCCTCACCTCCAGCACTGGAGTTACAATTCAACATGAGATTTGGGTCGGGACACGGAACCAAACCATATAAAATGGCGAGGTGCTGAAAAGGGTGTTTCAGAATAGGTAGATATAGCAACATTGGTGTACCTCCCTTTTTCCCCTCAGAGGCTGGTATCTGACATATGGTCAGTAATACATTATATTTCTTACTATTCCAGCCACAAAATTTACACACCTCCACTCCCCTCTCTAAATGACCAAGGATTTCATCAGCAAAATTGCAATAATGTAATTCTTACGTTTTAGCCAAAGTTCCTATACAGTCGGTGTAATTGAACGGACCAGTCAGTTCAGAATCAGTCAGTGAAAGATATAAAACTGTTGCCAGGACTATTTTTATATGCCCCACTTTAAAGCTTCAGATTTAAAACAAATAACATCAGTAAAAAGAAAGTAAAGGGATTTATATTTCAGTGGTAACTAAAGTGATTGTGATGTTTCAGATTTATGTGTTCTCTAGACACAAATAATTACACTGTCATGTAGGATTTTTAGAAACTACTTATTTAAATGTACACAATAAAAATTTTAACATATACAAAATTAGAGAGAATACTATGATAAACCCCCACAGACTCATCTCCTGGATTAAAAAATAATCGACACTTTTGCTTTATCCCTTAAATTTCTTGCAATTTTTATGGCATACTGTGAAACAAATCCAAGATATCACTTCAATTCACCCTTTGATACTTCAGTACGTTTCTCTAACAGATAAGGCCTTAAAAAATATAATCCACCATATCATTAACAGACCTACTAAAATTAACAGTCTCCTTAATATTTAATATTCAATTCAGAGTCAAATATCCCCAGTGTCTTAAAAATGTCTTTTTAATTGTTTGCTTGAATTACTTTCCTTAAAATGTCAGCACATTTGGTCTATCTCTTAACCTTCTTTTAATTAATAACAGCTCCTCCCACTCTTTTTTTTTCTCTGCAATGTATTCTTTGAGGAAACCTGGTTCTTTGTCCATAAAATTTCCCATATTCTGGATTTGCTTTATTCTTTTCATATCCTTGCCCAATTTTCTCTTGGGTTGTTGGTGTTACTCTCTCAATTTTTTAGAAGCTCTTTATTTATTAGGGATCTGTGATATATGTTGCAAATATGTATGCCCAGTTTGTCGTTTGCCTATTTACTTTATGATAGTTCAGGCTGTTGAGAAAATATTTAGTATATTTTCCTTTTTTTCTACTCTCCTCCCATCTCTGTGCTCCCCAATTTAATTGTTTATATCATTTCTGTTAGTGTTTATGCCTTTAAATAGTCCAGACACTGCTATTATTTTTCAGACATGAATTCTAAATTTTGATTTAGCCATGAAAGATGAGGAATTCAATACACTAATACTCTTTCTCTATCAACTTTATAAGCGACATCATTATGTTATCGTAACTTTACATATTTTTCCTGTGACCATAATCTTCATATTTGTTTTAATATAGCACATAAACGGGTTAAATAATTACCATTCTGTCCATATTTTCAATTTACCTCTTTATGTTAGTAATGTTTTTTGCTGTTCTTTTTAGTTGTTTCTTAGGAATAAAAAAACAACTGGGGATTATATGCCCTGAGTTTTTAAGGGTGAATGACAGTTTCATTATGTGTAGAGTTTGTAGGTCCCCCTTTCTTATTTCTCCACTATTTGTTAGCATTGAATGCTATTTTGTAAAAGTCTGAGACCACTCTAATATTTTCCACTCATATTGTTGAGAGTTCTACTTAGTTCTCAGAGAATTTTTCTTTGTATTTGAATAGACTATATCCCAATGTTATTCACTCTTTGTCATTTTTTCTGAAACCCAGTGTCATTGTCTGTTATGTAGAATCAAAGCTTATTTCATTTATGCAAGGCTTTCCTTATTTTTTGAGTATATATAATATATGCTAACATATACTTACGTTTACTCTCCTTTACCTGTCCTCCATATTTTAAAATTTCCCAGACTTTTACATGTTTTCTTCATTTCCATTTCATTCTGCTTACTTTTCTCCACTTGTTCTCTACGTCCTTTACAATGTTTTCAGCATTAATTGTCAATCTTTGCATTGCTTTCAATTTGGCTTTCATTTCTGTGATAATTTTATTTGTTTTTCTTCCACTTCTTTGACAAGTGCTTCCGGGTCATGTTTAGCTTCTATTGACTTCTACATATTCCTGAATCTCGTAACTCTGATTTGTTGTCTTGTTGTTTAGCTGTGATTCCTTCATATTAAAAAATTGGTTCAAGACCAGCCTGGCCAACATGGCGAAACCCCGTCTCTATTAAAAATCCAAAAAAATTAGCCGGGTGTGGTGGCACATGCCTGTAATCCCAGCTACTTGGGAGGCTGAGGCAGGAGAATTGCTTGAACCCAGAAGGTGGAGGTTTCAGTGAGCCGAGGTCATGCCACTACTCTCCAGCTTGGGCAGCAGAGCAAGACTCCGTCTCAAAAAAAAAAAAAATTGATGGTAATATGATATGATGGTCATATGATAGGTCACATCTGTTTCTTGGCAATATTTTTCCAGGGAATGCTATTTGCTGTTTTTTTCTGTCCTTCTCCCTCTATGGCATTGTTCCTGGAAACCTTTTGGGATCTTAGGAATGCCACTCTTCTGCCGTAAGGATAATTATAAAGCAGCCTCTTTTAGTCCTGTCTCAACAGAATTTTTCTGGCAGAAATAACTCAATGCTGGTGGCTTCTACATGACATACTTCTTGTTTGCCAGGGATGAGCTAGGTCTGAGAACACTCTCCCTCCTTTTTTAACAAATCACGGTCATTTCAATAGTACTCTCCTGTTTTCATTATACCTGGATGTACCTAGAAGATTTCTGATATTATTTTCAGAGGCAACAGTCTGTACTTACTGTTGTAGCCCCTGCTGCTCAGTAGTTTTGATGCCTGAATAACCTTAGATAGTCTATGTTCCAGGAAAGTGTCAAGCTAACTTATGATTGGGACTGAATAAGACTCAGCTTTGGGGATAGGAGAAACTGAAAGCTAAATAACAAAATATTAATGGCTTAGAGTACTTTTTCACTTCTGTTCATGTGTGTGTATGTGTGTATGTGTGTTTCAAAAACAAGATAATAATTTTACTATTAATTTTCGGAATAACTTTTTATTGCCCTGTGTAACAAGAGGACAAGTGGAAGGATTTTAGTCATCTGTGGAGAAGGCGAGCCACATGTGTAGGAGACTTGATCAATATGTATATGGGATACATACATTTGTGATTCATTGGAATAAAAAGTGGAGGGGGCTGAAATTAGCATCAGAAAATGGACCTTAGAAGAGATAGACAAGCATATATGGAAAGATTGGTTTGTTGTGAGCTGAGAATGGATTGTTCCTTGCACAAAGTCTGAGTTCAATTAGAATGGGTTTGGTGATCAGAAGGACTTTGATCCCTGTCCTGGCATTGCCATAGGCTCACTCTGGAAACCAGAGACAACTGAGTTGATTTATCTGATTCTAAACTTCTGCACCTATATCATGGGAATAATTATATCTCCGGAATAATGTAAGAAAAAAATCTAACTAATATCTTGTTTGGTAGTAAGTGTTAGCCCTATTCTTCTTTTCCTTAGTAGATATTACTTAGCAAAATAAGAATGTAAGATTGACTTTTATGATAGACTTGCGTGTCCTGATAGAAAGACACTAATATTGGGGGACTCGGAATGTCATAGGAGAAAAGGTGGTCAACACATTAAAATATACAGAGGGACATTCACAAGAATAGATATTAAATATTAATTAACATATGAAGAGCATTTGACATTTATAACTTATTTTCATATTCATTTTCTTACTTGATACAAGTTGGTGAGGAGATATTGTATTCATATTTTACACACTGCAATATTTAGACTCAGCAATGCTCAGAGGCTTGTTCGTGATAGAAAATGACAGAAACTGGGCCAGGAATTCCTACCACAAGTCCAGTGCTCAGTTTACAATTTCATGTTGCCTTTGAAAATGCCTTTTGCAAATTACTTATCTCCTTTGGGCCTTCATTTCCTCATTTGTAATGTGAAATATTTTCATTAGCAGACCATTGCAGGTCTTTCTTGCCTTTAACATTAGGGCCTTTAGAATGAGTACCTGGCACTGTCCTTCCAACTCTGTGATTCTCTGATTCCATCCTCATTTTTCACCATCACTGGTGTACTGGCAAGAACCAGTATGAGATTTGAGGAAAAATACTTGGATTACTCTTTTTTAAAAAAAATTATTTAGATATAATTCCCATACCATACAATTTACCTTTTTATGTGTATAATTCAGTATTTTTAGTATATTCACAAAGTTGTGCTACCATCACCACTATCCGATTCCAGAACTTGTCATCATACAAAAAAGAAACTGTACCCATTAGTTACTCCTCATTGTTCCATCTCCCTCCCTGCCCCTATTAACTCTCTAGTCCTTGGAAACTACTAATCTAATTTCTGTTTCTATGGGTTTGCCTATTCTGGACACTTTATACAAACAGAATCATACGATACATGCTCTTTTGTTACTTACTTCTTTCACCTCAGCATATTTTCAAGCTTCACTGATGTTGCAGCATATATCAGAACTTCAGTCCTTTTCATGGCTGAATTATTTTCCATTGTATGGATAAACTTTTCATTACCTGTTCATCATTTGATGGACATTTGGTTTGTTTCCAATTTTTGGCTATTATGAATACTGCTGCCATGACAATCCTTGTATAAATTTTTGTCTCAACACCTGTTTTCAATTATCGTGGGTATATCTATAGGAATGGAATTGCTCAGTCATATGTAATTTTTTATTTAATTTTTTGAGGAACTGCCAGATTGTTTTTCAAAGTAGCTGTGCCATTTGCATTCTTACCAGCAGTGTATGGGTTTTCCACTGTTGCCACTTTCTCAGCAACACCTTTTATTGTCTGTTTTTTATTATAGTCATCCTAGTTGGTGCGAAGTGTTATATCATGATTTTTACTCACATTTCACTAATGTTTAATGATGGTGAGCATTTTGTCATGTGCTTATGGGACATTTGTATATCTTTTGTTGGAGAAATGCCTATTTTTAAAAACTGGACTGTCTTTTCATTGTTGAGTTATAGGAGTTCCTTATATATTTTGGATACTAGACAATTATCAGACACATGATTTACAAATATTTTCTCCCATTAATTGATTGACTTTACACGTTCTTCATAGTATCCTTTGATGCACAAAAATGTTTAGTTTTGATGTAGTCCAATTTATCTATTTTTTTCATTGATTGTGCTTTTCATGTCATATTTAAAAAATCATTGCCTAATCCAGGGTCACAACAATTAACACCTATGTTTTCATAGATTTCATGTTTTACATTTATGTTTTCATGGTTCATAGAGCTTTACAGTTTTAGCTCTTACATGTAGGTCTTTGGTCCATTTTGAACTAATTTTCATATACAGTATGAGGTAGTAGTTCAACTTCATTCTTTTGTATATGAATATCTAGTTGTCCTGACACCGTTTGTTGAGAAGACTATTATTTTCTCCTCGAAGTCTCTTGGGGCCCTTATTGAAATGCGGTTGACAAATGTATAGGTTTATTTTTGGAATCTCAATTTTATTCTTTTAATCTATATGTTTATCTTTATGACAGTATCAAACTGTCTTGTTCATAGTAGCTTTGTAGTAACTTTTGAAATTGGGGATTGTGAGTCTTCCAACTTTATTCTTTTTTCAAGATCTTTTTGGTTGTTTGGGGTCCCTTGCATTTTCATGTGAGTCTTATGATCAGATTCTCAGTTTCTTCAAAAGCTACATCTGGAATTTAATGGGGATTGCATAGAACCTGTAGATCAATTTGGGGAGTGTTGCGATTTTAACAATATTAAATCTTATAGTTGATGAACATGGATGTCTTTCCATTTAATTTAAGTATTGTATAATCCATTTCGTTGGTGTATGTTGATTTTATTGTATGTTTTCCATTTATTTTTGCTAAATGTTTTCTAAGTATTTTATTCTTTTTATATTATTCTAAGTGGAATTTTTAAAGTTTCGTTTTCAGATTATCCATTGTTTGTGCATAGAAATACAATTGATTTTTGTTTATTGATCTTAATCTTGCAGCCCTATTGAACTTATTAGATCTAGTAGTTTGTTTTGTGGATTGCTTAGGATTTTCTATATACAAGATTATGTCCTATACATGTAGAGATAGTTTTACTTCTTCCTTTTCAATCTGAACTACTTTTATTTCTTTTTCTTACCTAATTTTTCTAGCTAGACCTTTAAGTCCAATGTTGAATAGAAGTGGCATGAGCAGTCTTGTTCATGATCTTAGAGGGAAAGGATTCAGTCCTTCCATCATTAAGTATGAGGTTAGCTGTGCAGTTTTCATAGATGCTCTTTATTGGTTGAGGAAATTCCCTCTACTCCTAGTTTATGGGGTATTTTTTTTTTTTATCATGAAAGGTTGTTGGATTTTGTCCAATACTGTTTCTGCATCTACCAAGATAATAATATGGTTTCTGTTTTATATTCTACTAATACGGTGTTATTACATTGACTGGTTTTCAAATGTTGAATCAATCTTAACTTCCTAGAATAAATCATGCTTGTTCATGTTGTATAATACATTTTATATGTTGCTAAATTTCTTTTGCTAGTATTTTGTTGAGGATTTTTGTCTCTATTCATAAGGAGTAATTATATGTATTTTTTTATGATGTCTTCGTCTGGTTTTGGTATGAGGGCAATACTGCCCTCCTAGAATGAGTTGGGAACTTTTCCACACACATTAATTTGCACCTGCTTTGGTCACTTAACTGTAAATTCAGAAGTAACTGTGTCAGTTCATAGATGTTTTCTACATTTCTGTGCAGCTGCATAGTTAATTCCATGGATTTGTCATAGTTATTAAAAATTTTCCTATGTATGGGAAATTATTTTGTTATTACCAACAAGTTTCACCATCAATAAATTTGGTCATACTTTCTTTTATATTTGTGGAAGTATACATTTACAGTAAGTTTTTAGAAGAACGTTTCTTTGATCAAAGGCTAAACACATACGTAATTTGTCAGATATTGCTAAAATACCTCCCATAGTGGTTTTACCATTTTATACATCCACTAAAAATGGATAAGGCTGCCTGTTTTCTTATGCAATTTCCAAGATAAGGGCTATTTTGATTTTCTGAATATCTGATAGATTTTTTGAAATATCTCAGTGTAATATTACTTTGCATTTCTCTTATTATAAGTGAAGTATTTTTCATATGTTCAGGACCATTTGTGTTTCTTTTTCCATGAATTATCTGTTAATGTCTTTTGATCATTTATCTTGTTTTTTATATTTTTTATTATTATTTAAAAGCTCTTGTTTACCAGGAAAATTAGTCTTTTGTTTATGATACAACTTGCATAGATTTTCTCCCAGTTTGCCATTTGTGTTTCATCCTGTTTATGACATGTATATTTTGCAATGCAAAAGTTTTTTTTGTTTTCATGCAGATAGATTTATCAGTGCTCTCTTTTATTGCTTCTAGATTTTGAGTTATAGTTAGAAGACTTCCTCCACATCTAGGTTATAAAGGAATGCCCCCAATGTTTTCTTTTAGTACTTCTGTGGTCTCAGTTTTTTAACATTTACATCTCTCTTCTATTTGAAGTTTATTCTGGGGTATGGTGTGAAGTAAATATTCAGTTGATTTTTTTCTAAAGGGCTATAGAGGTGTCCCAAGCCATTTGTTAAGCACTCATCACATCTTCAATGTGATATGATTATCATATATACTAAATTACCGTAAGTCCTGGTATTTATTTGTGTACTTTCTATTCAGTTAAATGTTCTGTAGACCTTATTTATGTCATTACCTCACAATCTATAGAAGCTTTAGAGTATGTTTTAATATCTGGTAGCATTAGTCTTCCTTTTATTGTTATTCTTTCTCAGAGTTCTTACATATTTTGTTTTCTATATGAATGTTATAATTCACATGTTTAACATTAGAAAAAATAACTTACATTTGTTGAAATAGCCCTAAATTTGTATATTAATTTGGGGAGTATTGACATTATTATGAAGTTAACGTATGCTATCCAAGAACAATAAATGCCGTTTTAATTGTTCAAATTTACTTTTGAGCCTCTCAGGAATGTTTTAATGTTTTCTTATATAGGTTTTAGATACCGTATTCCTAAGTAGCTTTTGACCGATTTATGTGTGTGTGTATGTGTCTGTATAATATTATTTTTGTGTGAAAATTTTAAATCATTCCAAAAACTTAATTTTTAAATGTTATTTAATTTAATTTTGATATTTATTGTCTTTGGTTTTCCAAATATATTATTATATTATATGCAAAAACTTCTAATTCTCATGCCTCCAATTGTTTTCTCTTGCTATGAAGTTATAATGGACATAGATGGAATATTTTCATTGTTTGTCTCCTTATTGACAATGTTCATAAAGAATCCCAAACAACATATCTATAGACACATACATTTATATTCGTTTATTTTGTGTGTGTTATATAATGTTACATTATAGCATTAAATTTTGTACAGCCTGTTTTCAGCATCTGTGTAAAAAAGCTCGTGATTTTTTTTTACATTTATTTAAGTGGCAAATAATAGATTTTCTAATATCATCCCTGTAATTCCATAATAAATCTCATTTTGCAATAATGGCTTTCTTTCTTTTTATTTTTAATGTTCAGTTGGAATCTGCTTCATATTATGATTTGAAAATTTTCTTCGATATTTATGAGATTGGTCTGCAGTTTTTTGCCTGTATAATTTTATTAGGTTTGTGATCAATATTATCCTTCCTTCATTAACATAATGAAAGTTTTTGTTTTATTAGGCTCTGGAACAATTTAGGTGGCAGTGAGATTAAGCCATATCCAGTTTCAATTTAAAATCTCTATGAAGGCCAGGCACGGTGGCTCACGCCTGTAATCCCAGCACTTTGGGAGGCTAAGGCGGGTGGATCACCTGAGGTTAGGAGTTCAAGACCAGCCTGACCAACAAGGTAAAACCCCATCTGTACTAAAAATACAAAAATTAACCGGGCATGGTGGCAGACGCCTGTAGTCCTAGCTACTCAGGAGGCTGAGACAGGAGAATTGCTTGAACCTGGGAGGCAGAGGTTGCAGTGAGCTGAGATTGCACCACTGCACTCCAGCCTGGGCAATGGAGTGACAAAAAAAAAAAAAAAACTCTATGAAATACATAGTCATTACAAAATTAGTACATCAAAATTCTCTAGTGAAAAATAATATGTGCTATTTCAGACTAATAAATAGTTTCATAAATGTTTTACTAAAAGTTTAGTAATAGTTAATCATGCTTAATATTTGATAATAGTTAATAAGTTAACAAAATATTCAATAAATAATTTGATATTATATAATTTGACCTTCTCTTCCATCTCATAAACCTATTATTGTACCCATTTTATGGACAAGAAAACCAGAGATCAGAAGAATAAAGTGGCTTCCCAAGCCACACACTTAATGAGCAACAATATAGTAATTTAACTGGCTTTCATTAATTTCAGAACTGCCAGAATTTTTCCTCCATAAGGACTTCCACATTCTCTTTCTCTGCCTGGGAAAATTTTCCCCACCTCTTTTTACCTAGCTAACTCCAACATTCTTCTAATCTTATCTTAAATATAATTTTCCCATGGTGGCCTTATCTGGCCAATGCCCCACCCCCTCACCCCCTACCTCTGCTCCCAAAGGATACCTGTTATAAACTGTCAACAGG
This sequence comes from Nomascus leucogenys, assembly GCF_006542625.1. Classification (NCBI taxonomy): domain Eukaryota; kingdom Metazoa; phylum Chordata; class Mammalia; order Primates; family Hylobatidae; genus Nomascus; species Nomascus leucogenys. The sequence continues at coordinate 126,822,192 of NC_044406.1, forward strand.
CTATACTTATTCGTTGGAGCTTGTGTTAAATAATCATTTAATCAGCTTTTTTTTTTTGGAGGGGGGATGTCCTATTAGAATCCATGCTCTGTAAGGTCAGAGTCCTTGCTTTCTTCATTATCCATTATATGCCTAATACCTAGAATAATGCTGAGCATCTAGTCGGCACTAGTAAATATTTGTTGTATAGATGAATAAATGAATGATTTTAAACAAACATTGTGGAAGCGGTTGCTGCATGAGATACTTGGAGTCTGAAGGATATCAGAAAATTCAGGCATCATTACCTTAATGGATAGGAAGGACACTGGCATAAACATGCCCTAAGAAGGAAAGTAGGCATTTCTGTGAAAGAAAGACAATGCAGAGCTCTTTTCGTAGGGTTTCAAGTACTTTATGAGGTATTGTCATTTCCTTCCCACCGCCCCCCTCCCCAGACGGAGTCTTGCCCTGTTACCCAGGCTGGAGTGCAGTGGCGCAATCTCAGCTCACTGCAACCTCCGCCTCCCGGGTTCAAGCAATTCTGCCTCAGCCTCTCAAGTAGCTGGGATTACAGGCACCTGCCACCACACCTGGCTAATTTTCGTATTTTTTGGTAAAGACAGGGTTTCACCATCTTGGCCAGGCTGGTCTCAAACTCCTGACCTCATGATCCGCCCACCTCAACCTCCCAAAGTGCTGAGATTACAGACATGAGCCACTGCGCCCAGCCCTATCTTTTCCTTTTTTAATTTATCAAAGAAAAGTAGTGAATAAGGACAGCTGGGAATGGAAATTTTTCTTAAGTTTACTAAATAATGTACACAGCTTCTGCTCTCCATATCACTTTATTGTCAATGATAACATTAAATTCTTAGGCTGTGCTGGAGATTTTAGTATGTTTGAAAAAAAAATCATTATCGTTGAAAAAAGTGGACCCATGCTTCCTCCCCAAAGAAATTAGGAAATATCACTGATTTAAGTTTGAGGTTAAAAGGTACTTTTAGAGAAAGATAATGGGTTTTTAAAAAAATGTCAACACAGGGACATGTCTATATGAGCACAGTAGTTTGACTATTTTGAAGTTATTTTTCTTCTTTTGTACCTTTTTATTTCCATACCCTTTTCTTTTTTGTCTGCATTTCACCCTTCCCTTGACTGATCAGCCAACAATGGAACAATTAAAGTAGTTTCTGTAAATTCACTCAGACTATATTTTCAGGTCTAAAATTTCTAAAGGTGCAATAAAAGGAGTTCTGAATGCAACATTCCACTCTGTGGCGAGCTTGTTGTAACTGCCTCTGGAATGGTAGCTACCGTCATACATATGAATGAGACAAAGGAACTTGAGAGAATATTTTGAGTGTTTTTGTCTTTTAAGTATTTCATATTCAATACTTTTTGGTTATTTCCAAAACTCCTGCTCTCAGAACTGCACATGGCAAATGTAAACATAGTTGATGGTAATTTCTAAATTTTCAATTGAAAATTGAAATCTGGCATTTGCATGACATTCTACTCTATGCATGCTGGTGGTCTTGTTCAAATGTTTACTTTCTCAGTGAAGCCTTCCCATGTCTCAGCCTCCTTGCCCTGAAGACACATGTACATACATGAGACTCTATCTTTCCCTTTCCTTATATTATTTTAGCATTTAAATTGGATTATTTCAGAAGACTTGAGGGAAATGTTTTGATCACTTGCATGGCAGCGGACATATTTTAAGGAGCTAGAGAGATGAGGAAAGAGAGTGTATATTTTATGAGCCTTGCTTTGCCCTTTCTCTAATAACATCAATAGCAGAGCCCTGTCCCTGAGAGATACAGTTGTATGGACATGTGTTCCTGAAGCTAACATAATGGTGAACAATCTCCTGCCCTTCATGGTAGTTATCTCAGTGAGTAATATCTCAACATCGTCTTATGTAGAGATATTACTAAGTGAAACTTGAAAAATGCCTATAGAGGCCGGGCACAGTGGCTCACGCCTGTAATCCCAGCACTAACTGCTTATGTTTGATTTCTTTCTGTTTATTTATTTACAGGCAGGGTCTTACTCTGCCACCCAGGCTGGAGTGCAGTGGTGTGATCATAGCTCACTGCAGCCTCAAACTCCTGGATTCAAGCTATCCTCCCACCTCAGCCTTCCAAAGTGCTGGGAATACAGATGTGAGCCACCACACTCTGTCAGTGTTTTACATTGCTTCCAGTTTTTCACTGTTAAAAATTATGCTACTATAAAAATAACTGGTTTTTATTCTCATAAATTATTTATTTAGGGCAAATTCTCTATGGTTTTCTGCCATAGAGGAATATGATTTAATAATCTTTTTCCTTGTGAGAGCTTATGCTCTGAAAAACGAAAGGGGATAACTCCTACTTTTTTTTTTAAATTGTACTTTAAGTTCTGGGATACATGTGCAGAACGTGCAGGTTTGTTACATGGGTATACACATGCCATGGTGGTTTGCTGCACCCATCGACCCATCATCTACATTAGGTATTTCTCCTAATGCTATCCCTGCCCTAACCTTCCACCCCCTGACAGGCCCCGGTGTGTGATGTTACCCTCCCTGTGTCCATGTGTTCTCATTGTGTTCCCACTTATGTGTGAGAACATGCGGTGTTTGGTTTTCTGTTCCTGTGTTAGTTTGTTGAGAATGATGGTTTCCAGCTTTGTCCAAGTCCCTGCGAAGGACGTGAACTCATCTTTTTTTATGTCAGCCTCGCTCCTATAAGGACACTTGTCATAGGATTTAGGGTTCATCTGGATAATCCAAGATGATCTCCCCATCTCAACATCCTTAACTTAATTAGATCTGCAGATACCCATTTTCCAAATAAAGCAACATTCATAGGTTCTGGAGATTATGATGTAGACATGCATTTTGGCATTGCTACCATTCAGCCCACTACAGTACGTAATGAATTTGTATTAGTCACAGTTCTCTAGAGGGACGGGACTAATAGTATAGATGTATATATGACAGGGAGTGTATTAAGGAGTATCGACGCACATGATCATAAGGTGAAGTTCCACAATAGGTTGTCTGCAAGCTGAGGAGCAAGGAAGCCAGTCCAAGTCCCAAAATCTCAAAAGTAGGGAAGCCAACAGTGCAGCCTTCAGTCTGTGGTCAAAGGCCTGAGAGCCCCTGGCAAACCACTGGTGTAGGTCCAAGAGTCAAAAAGCTGAAGAACTTGGAGTCCAGTGTTCGAGGACAGGAAGCATCCAGCACAGGAGAAAGATGGAGGCCAGAAGACTTAGCCAGTCTAGTCTTTCCACATTCCTCTGCCTGCTTCTTTTCCTACCTGTGCTGGCACCTGATTAGATGGGCCTGCCCAGATTGAGGGTGGGTCTGCCTCTCCCAGTTCACTGACTCAAATGTTAATGTCCTCTGGTAACACCTTGACAGACATACCTAGGAACAATACTTTGCATCCTTCAATCCAGTCAAGTTGACACTTAATATTAACCATCACATTTCTATGGTCAGACTGAGTTGGACTAGGATCTTTGCCCCCTTCTCCCAATTATGGCTTCCTGGAGGAGATGGAAGTGTTGGAGTTCTCTCAAAGGCCTGAGGAGATGGTTAGGTCTGATGAAAAGTTGAACAGACAAAGGGTACACAGAGCAATGTAGCAGGCTTATTCCTGTGGGCTCAAACCAGCCAACGTGAAATCCTTAATAGAAAGTTTAAACATTCTATGGGATAAATTAGTTTTAGAGTGAATATTCACAGTGTAGACCCTGTCTTCAAGGAACTTGCATTCTAAGTGGTGTTATAAATAAAGTTTCGGTGCTGCAAAAGAAATAGCACTCAAATATAAAATTTTCTTTTTTTCTTCTCAGCAAGGCAATTTACTTCTATAGAAGGGTGTGCCCTCAGCTGGGCGTGGTGGCTCACACCTGTAATCCCAGCACTTTTGGAGTCCAAGGCGGGCAGATCACGAGGTCAGGAGATCAAGACCATCCTGGCTAACATGGTGAAACCCTGTCTACTAAAAATACAAAAAATTAGCCAAGCATGGTGGTGGGCGCCTGTAGTCTCAGTTACTTGGAAGGCTGAGGCAGGAGAATGGCGTGAACCCGGGAGGTGGAGCTTGCAGTGAGCCGAGATCACACCACTGCACTCCAGCCTGGGTGACAGAATGACACTCCATCTCAAAAAAAAAAAAAAGAAGGGTGCACCCTTACAGATGGAGCAATGGTGAGAGCACACCTGGACAAGAGATGGGAAGGGGTTCTTATTCCTGACGCACGTGGCCCCTGCTGCTGTGTCATTCCCCTATTGGCTAAGGTTAGACTGCACAGGCTAAACTAATTCCAATTGGCTAATTTAAAGAGAGTGACGGGGTAAGTGGTTTGGCCAGAAAAATGGTTATGACAGAGCAGGAAATCAGAATGAGTCAGGGTGTAGCAGGTAATCAGAATGAGTCAGGGTGGAGCAGGTGATCAGAAAAGGTTGCTTTATGAGGAAGTTAAGTTTAAAAGTAGAAGGCAAATAATTGAACATACTGACATTGATTCTTTGAAGAGAAATTTAGAACTCATATCTAACAGTGGCATGACAGTTAATTGAATAAAACATGAGTGTATCCTAAACAGTCAATCAGAGCCTGTTTTTCTTATCTCATTGTAAAAATAAATGTTAAGAGAAGAAACCCCCATATTAAGGGGAAAAACACAAAGTTTGCAGAGCAGAGTAACACCCAAACAAACCTGCTCTCAGACAAAACTACTACCCTTCCTTTCTGAACAATGATGATTAGAGAAATACCATCACTATTTTGACTTAGGGCCATTAGGATTAATCCTCAAATATCCCAGGTCTCCTCATCTTTATATTTGCCTTGTATATCTTTGTTTTAATCCTGTCTCTCAACTCTTGTAAACCTTATACTTTGTCCTCTGGAAATCAGAGTTGGTATTCGAGAAAATCCTACTTATCTCCAACAACTTGTCTTAATGTTTCCTTCGTCTCCTTATTTTAACTTAAATCTGGTTCTACCCTAATCTATGGCTCCCACTAAAGGTTATTTTTTTTTTTTAGATGGAGTTTCACTCTTGTTGCCCAGGCTGGAGTGCAATGGCACAATTTTGGATCACTGCAACCTCTGCCTTCTGGGTTCAAGCGATTCTCCTGCCTCAGCTTCCCGAGTAGCTGGGATTACAGGCATGTGCCACCATGCCTGGCTATTTTTTTTTTTTTTTTTTGTATTTTTAGTAGAGATAGAGTTTCACCATATTGGCCAGGCTGACCTCGAACTCCTGACCTCAGGTGATCCACCTGCCTCAGCATCCCAAAGTGCTGGGATTACAGGCGTGAGCCACTGCACCTAGCCTAAAGGCTTTTTAAATGGTGATTTTTCTTTCTCTGACACACTGCAATTACTATTGATCCTGGAGTTAACATAGTGTTCTGCTTGTTCTTCCTTGCTAGTGGAGGACTATTCTCCTATCCTCCTCCTTCCAGCTTGGAAACTTAGGTCCTTAGATTATATTTCCCATTACCCCTTGTGATGATAAAATTTATGTGTAACCTTGACTGGGCCAGGGGTTGCGCAGATAATTGATCAAACACTGTTCTGTGTGTTTCTGTGAGGGTGTTTTTGTATGAGATTAACAGTTGAATCAGTAGATTGAGTAAAGCAGATTGTCTTCTCTAATGTGGGTGAACTTCATCCAATCAGCTGAAGACCTGACTAGAAGAAAAAGGCTGACCTTCTCCTGAATAAGAGGGAATTCCTCCTGCCTGACTGCCTTCAAACTGGGACATTGGCTTTTTCCTGCCTTCAAACTTCTACTGAGACATCAGCTCTTTCTGTATCTCAAGCATGCTGGCCTTTGGATGGGAACTACACCATTGGCTCTAAGTGGTTCTCAGGCCTTCAGACTCAAACTGGAACTACACCATCAACTCTCCTGGGTCTTCAGCTTTCTGCCTACAGATTTTGGATCCTGTTAGCTTCCAGAATCTTTTGAGTCAATTTTGTATAATCTCTTTCTCTATATATATTGCTCTCTCTCTCTCTACCACACACACACACACACACACACACACACACACACACACATACACACACACCCTATTTGCTCTGTTTCTCCAGAGAACCCTAATAAACCTCCTTGTTACAGTAATCTACTGACTTTCAGTTTATTCCCTCTCAATTATTGAGGATGTTTTACTTTGTGGCATAATATTGCTCTTACCAATATCATTTATGTTTCAATTCTTGTTGATATCAATATCCAGGTGTATGATCCTTTCAACACTGTGGCCTCTCATTTCCTTTACCCCGTCTTCAGTGTTATTTTCCTCATCAACTTTACCACTTGTTCCTATGGCCATAACTTATCTTGTCATTATCAATAACTGCAATCCCTCCATAACGTCAATTTCAAACATCCCACTTGACCACTAACTCACTCCCTTTGGTACTCTAATAATTATTTTACCCAATGGAGACCTCCAATCTGATAACTCTTCTAACTTTTCTCTTTCACCTCTCTTCCCCTTCACAACCCAAATATATCCTCACTTTCCTCCACACTGGGCTTAGAGTCCATGGTCCATCATTAAAATTACTCTCTCACATTATCTTCAACTCCCTTGGCTCTCTCTCTTGGTAATTATACCCATTTGACAAAAGCCTAAGTCTAATTAAGTTGAACATGATCAAAGAAAATCATACAGTCCTTCTAACTGGTCTCAATTTAAACTCAGTATCACTAGCCTCAAGTGAGTCCTTAATGCTGCCTGTCAATTGTGCTATATTTGCCAATTCCATTAACATTCTCAGTGACTATTCCATGCCTTCTCCCTTTTCAAAATTCAAATATCTTCTAACTCCACCTTGCTTCCTGTTTATGTGAGAAAATAAAAACAATCAAAAGAGATTTTCCTCCATCCACTATCCCCATATCTTTTCACCAACCAGTTTCTATGCCCATATATTCAGCATTTTTCCTGTTAATAACGGTGAACTACACATACTTCTAGCTAAAGCAGTTGAACTTAAACTCATCCCTACTCACAAGCACCAAGATAGCCCTCCTATAATTTTCTTCTTCCTATCCCATATTATTAAATTTTCCCTTTCTAGTGGGTCTTTCTCATAAACATAACCTGCTGATATTTCTCCCGTCTCAAAAAAAACAAACCAAATCAAATAGCTCTCTTGATTTCACTTTCTTCTCTGTCTGCTGTCCCATTTCTCTCTCCTCTTTACAGCAAAAGTCCTTGAAAATATAGTCTACATTTGTTGATTTTGAGTTTTCTCCAACTTTTTTATTAAAGGCTTTAAATCTTACCACTTTTCCCACCACCTTTTATAAAGGTTACTGTTATGGGCTGAATTGTGTCCCCCCAATTTCCTATGTTGAAGTCCTAATCCCTTGTACCTCAGAATGTGACTGTATTTGGAGATAGGCTTTTTAAAGGAGTGTTATGTTAAAATGAGGCTACTAAGGTGGGCTCTAATCCAATATGATTGGTGTCCTTATATGGTAAGAAGTTGGGCACACAGAGACACAAGGGTGCAGAGTCACAGGGGAAAGGACGTGTGTGGACTCAGTAAGAAAACAGCTTGTCTGCCAGCCAAGGAGAGAGGCCCCAGAAGGACCCAAACCTATCAACATCTTGACCTCACACTTTCAGCATCCAGAAGTGTGAGCAAATAAATTTATTTTGTTTAAGCCACCCAGTCTGCGGTATAGTGTTAGGGCAGCCCTAGAAAACTAGTATACTTACCGGTGACCTCCATGTTGCTAACCCTAAGGCCCATTCTCAGTCTTCATGTAACTTGACATATCAGCAGTATTTAATATAGTTAATTACTTCCTCTCCCTTGATATAATGTCTTCATTTTGCTTTAAGGGCACTATAATTTCTTCGTTTTCTTCATACCTCACTGGTTTTTCCTCCTCAGCGTCCTTTGATGACTTCCTCCTTCACTTCCCCAATTCTAAACTTTGGACTACTCCAGGGATCAGCCTTTGGACCTTCAATACATTATTCATCATTTCCATTAATGCCACTCTGCTCTGAGACACAATTCTTTGCCTGGATAATAACAATATTTTCCTAAATTGGTTCCCCGCCTCCACACTTGCCTGTTTACAGTCTGTTAGCCACGTAGCAGCCACAGTAATCTTTTTAAAGGATTGTGTTAACTTTCTACTCAAAGCTCTCCAGTGATTCCTCTCTCAGGATAAAAGCTTTCTCACAAGGTCCTTGTGATCTTGCTCCTACCTACCTCTTTAACTTATGCCACAACTCTCCTTTCCCTTCATTCTACTCAGCTCCATTGGCCTCTTTGCTTTTCCTTGACCATACTACACATGCTTCCAACAGAAGATATTTACGTTTGCTTCATTTTGCCTGGAATAAACTTTGCCCAGACATTTGCATGTCTCTCTCCCTAACCTCTTTCAGGATCGTGCTCGAATGTCACCTGCTCAGTTAGGTCTTCCCTGGCTATCCTGTTTAAAATCTGAATGCCCCTAGCAGCACTCATGACTCTAGTTCCCTGCTTTCCCCTTCAGCATTTAACATCATCTAGGATAAATCGTGCTTTACTTGCTGTACCTACTTACCACACACACTGAATAGAAGCTTCGTGAAGACATGAATTTTTGTCTGTTTTGTTCACTATTGTGTGCCTAGCTCCTAAGACAGGGCCTGACAGAAATTTGGGGCTAATGATAGTATTTGTTGAATGAATCACCAAATTATAGTATGAGCTCAAAATTTCATGGTTTTTCTTTCAATAGCACTTGATGAAAGAGTAAGTTATTGAGAAATTTAAAAAAAACTCTCAAAAACATTTGGGATTCAAAGAAAGAGGATGTTGGAAACCATAGATAGAAGTCAAGTCCTGTAATTGCTTATTTCTGACTGTGATCATATTTCTGAATGTGTCTTAGTTTTTATATTAAAAGCACACCGCTTTGAATAGTTTCCACTTTGGTGAAAATTTTGGAATGTCTTGAATTTTTTTCCAGCTAAAAAGGATACTGAATATTGTTATGTGTGAAAACTGTACTGTGAAATGTGTGAGGAAAGAGGGGGCTGCTGGAGGTTGAGACATTAAAATATTGCCGACTGAAACAGGATCTTTTGCCAGCTGCTTATTACTAACATGATTTTTCTGTATCCTTAAAAGCATTTGTTTTGAAGTACACATGCCATTATAATTGCCCAGTGTCCAAATAAAGCCTTCCAAAGCATAATTGTTACTAAGGAAAGTCCATGAAACCTGTTAAAAAATATAAATATGAAAGCTTCTTTCTTTTTGTCTAGGCGTTATGTTACCAGTAAAACCAAAGTCTTAGAAACAATTTCTTTGTCTTTCTAGATTGCTTACTTCATCCCTTTGTCTTATGTGCTTTGTGAGATTTAGGATATTTCCTTCCTGTTGTATCAGTGAGGTTTCTTTCCTTTTTCAATTTTTTATGAGGACTTGTCAAATGATTCTTTGGCTTAGTACCTGGCATAGTGGTTGGCATATTGTAGAACCACAATAAATTTTGAATGACTATAAAAGTATTCAATTTTTAAAATTCAGTCCCCTTTGCCTGAGTTTCTCAAAGGGCAATTTGTGAAACACCTGCATCGGTATCACCAGGATGCTTATTTTTTTTTTTAAATGCTGATTCTTATAGTCTGTTCACAATTTACTAAACAGCATGGAATCACTGAAATTTGAGAAAAGTTATTTTAAGCTGCTACTGATTGTCACACTGTGATATGTGCTAGAATAGACAACTGAGCTACTCTATATCTTGCGAAGGAGTGCACCATCCAGTGAGGAACAGTGAACAGATAACAATTGAACACATACATAAATACAGCATATGGTTAATGCCATGAAGTGAATCGATATGGTGCTTTAATAAACAATAATAGGATAACTTACTTTCAAATTGGCAGTCAGGAAAGGTCTCTGGATAGTGACATTTAAGTTGTGACGTGAAGGTATTTAAAGCCATATGACACTCCTGCATTTACAGGTTGAGAAGAAGGGGAGGAAGATGATCCAGTAAAAGAGACTGTTTAGCAGCCACCAGGGAGAAAGGAGGAAAATTAGACAGATGTGGTATTCAGAAGTCAGAGGAATGTGTTTCAAGAGAGGGAGAGTCTGCAAGTGTTTCAAATACTTCTGATAGATCTAACAAGTTAAGAAAAAAAATATGAATTGGATTTTACAATAGGGAATTCTCTGTGATCTTAACTAAAGCAGTTTCATTATAGGTGGTGAGTATCAAAAGCAGATTTGGGGGATACGGAAATATAAGCAGAAGGTGAGGAGTTGGACTCAGCAGATATACATGTATTTTTAAAAGATTCCTTTTACTCAGTAATATGCCAACCCCGTAAATAGAAATCTACATATGGATTTAATGACTGCATAGTAAATTATAGTATGGTAATTAATTTAACCAATTCCCTGGTGATTTAGTGATATACATGTAGATCGCTTTCTACGTTTTTCTGTGTCATCTATTGTTAATTGTCTAATAAGGCCAGGCGCGGTGGCTCAAGCCTGTAATCCTAGCACTTTGGGAGGCCGAGGTGGGCGGATCACGAGGTCAGGAGTTCGAGACCATCCTGGCCAACATAGTGAAACCCTGTCTCTACTAAAAATACAAAAAAATTAGCAGGGCGTGGTGGTGGGCGCCTGTAGTCCCAGCTACTCCGGAGGCTGAGGCAGGAGAAGGGGTGAACCCAGGAGGCGGAGCTTGTAGTGAGCCGAGATGGTGCCACTGCACTCCAGCCTGGGGGACAGAGCCAGACTCTGTCTCCAAAAAAAAAAAAATTGTCTAATAAACAGACATTTCTCCTTGTCCATCTTTCTTGAGGCAGAGTGCATCTACACCGTTCAAATTCATAATTGATGTTGCAAAGCCAATATATTTGTCCTCCCTAGCCTCTTTTGACATGTGGCCAGTTGGATCAGTTAGAGATATGTAAGGAAATGTTTTCTGCGTGGCTTCTAGGAAAGATTTCCCTCCTTAATTAGTAGATAGAAGCTCACAAGAAGCTATTTCTCACTCCTCTGGCTGCTGACTATTGCTGTGCCTTTGGATGCAGTTCTATAAGGATGTGATGTCTAAAACTATGTCAGTCCCCTTGTGTCCATGAGACAATAACCTGAAGACTAAAGTCAACTCTGAGTGTTTTTTTTGTTTTTTGTTTTTTGTTTTTTTGTTTGTTTTTTGAGATGAAGTCTAGCTCTGTCGCCCAGGCTGGAGTGCAGTGGTGTGATCTCGGTTCACTGCAACCTCCTGTGTTCAAGCGATTCTTCTGCCTCAGCCTCCCAAGTAGCTGGAATTACAGGCACCCACCACCACGCCCGGCTGATTTTTGTGTTTTTAGTAGAGACAGGGTTTCACTGTGTTAGCCAGGTTGGTCTTGAACTCCTGACCTCGTGATCCGCCCGCCTCAGCCTCCCAAAGTGCTGGGATTACAAGTGTGAGCCACTGTGCCTGGCCAACTCTGAGTTTTATAGAGCAAAATAGAAAGCCCCTGACTCCTCTTTGATCCATTTTAGCAACCTTTGGCTCTCCTGCCTCCACAATATATACAATTATTTTATGAGAAAATAAAACTTAATTTTGAAGCTTATTGGGTATTTCTCTTACTACTGTGAGAAATGGGAAAGTTCTGCTTCAAAGGTTATAAAAGTCACAATTTCTTACTATAAGATTGTCATCCACTGTTAGTGTATATATATATATATATTCGAAATCAGCTATCCTAGCTTGCTGCGGTATGCCTGGACAGAACTAGACAAGCCCCAGCCCGTAGTGCATGCCATTCCTTATTTGGAGATGCTTCCTTAACTATCCCTGGGCAACTCCTTTTCTTTCTGTCTTCTGTTCCCCTTACCCAATTAAAATGGTTTTAAATGAATAGCCAGTCAGGTAAAGTATACAATGTGAGGTCCTATTCCAGCCAATGGAAACTGAACACAGCAGTAGGGTAGACACGTCAGTTATAAATAACTCATGTCTCCTTTGTTTGGTGTGCTCTCATGACTGGACAGCTATTGAGTAGCACCCTTTCTGCAGAAAGTAAAGCTCACCTTGCTGAGAGATCATTTGTTCCCCTCGTTAATTCCTTTTTTGCGACACCAAAAACTTCATTCACAACACTACTAAAGCATCCATATTTGCTTTTAAAAACAATATTAATTATCCTTCTGCATATGTATTTGCACATTCACCTTTATTTCTATTACTTAAAGTCCTAAAAGTTGAATTATAGGTTCATGGATATGAGCATTTTAAATTCTGATACAAATTTCCCAAGTGACCATTATTCAGTTACATTCCCACCAACAGTATATGAGGATATCTGTTTCCTCAGACTTTTATCAATACTGGTTATCATAAATCTTTAAACTATTTTCAAATGTGTTAGAAAGATTAATTATTATGGAAACATGCTTAACTTAGTGGATAAAGAGTTGGCTCTGAAGTCAGACTGCCTGGGCTCAAATCCTGACTTTTCCTATTTACTGGGCTTGCGGCCCTAAGCAATTCCTTAACCTCTCTTTGTCTTTGTCTCCTTAATTTGCTATCTTCCATTCATTCTCACTCACCACCTATAACCAAGTCTGCCTGTGTGTATAATGTTGTATAGGTTGTGGAAAGAGGTAGCTGATTATTCTATTGGGGCATTGAAGCTAATATTAGTGTGACTGTAAACTTCAATGTACAAACCAGGAGAGTAAAATGAGCTCAGACAAATGTGTGAGGGAGCAGCTCCATACTGGCACCCTGACAACCTCGCATGACTCCTCATAGGCTATATAGGCAAGGCTCAAGGCTCATGTAAAATGTGGATATCAATGGTACCTATTTCATAGGTTAGTGTGAGGGTTAAATTGGCAATTAGTGCTTAGCAGACAGGAAAACGTTCAGTACAGGTTAATTATTGTCTATTATTTTTATTAGAATTTCTTGGATACTAGTTTTTTTGTAGATCTGTATGTTTATTTTCCACTATAATTTATTTTGAGGGGAATTTTCTTTTCATGTTCTTCGCCCAGTGATGTCATGTTGTGTTTATCTTGTTATTGGCTTCAAAACCTTAAACTTAGTCTCCTTATATACAAAACAAAGAGGTTATATCAGCTGGTTTTTAAAGGTCTTTCTAGCTTGTACTTCATATTTCCAAGTGTCTTGAAGGCAGAACCATGTTGGTGAGAGGGACCTGGGCACCTAAGAGTTCTTTTGGGGGATACATGTGATAATTTAATACTTTTATACAATTTGTGAAGATCAAATCATTATACTTAGGATATCCATTGCCTTAAATATTTGTCTTTTCTTCACACTGGAACCAGTACAATTCTAGCTAATTTTTAAATATACAGTAGATTATTGTAAACTGTAGTCGCCCTACTGATCTAACACTACGTCTTATTTCTTCTATCGAACCATATATTTGTACCCATTTCTTATAAAGCTGTTTGACATTGTAGTTTATGAGACATCTGCACTTATAAATCTGCTTTTTTGTTAAGCAATATTATAATATTCTACGTATTTATCCTCAAGTGCTTAGAAGAAAATGTTTTAACATCTTGAATTAGTTTAATCACTTCTTCAAGGCCAGCGGTTTTTGTCTTGAGATTCAGTTGTTTTTCTTTGCAAAAGAGTGATATCGAATTACACATTTAAACCTGATGAAAGTAACTTTTCCTCCTAGAATGTCCTGGGTAATAGATTTGCTGCCAAATTGTCTCCCTGTAATTAGTAATGGCATTAGCAGAAGTAACCTACATGAGTGAGATAAACAACATGAGATCAAGACTAGCAATAATCCTTCTGCTTTGAGTTTAGGTTATGACACATCTTCGAGACAGCAACAGAAATTACATAAGTTTATTGTTTATTTTTCCTACAGATTCTCTATGGGACACATCTTGCATGTATCAAACCTTCCTCAAATTTTAATTAAGACCTCTATCACCTATAGTCATTAACTAAGCTCACTTACAGAGTTGTAGGAGAAGCATGGATTTTGATACTTAGGGATTCCTGGAGAAGATGTGATCTCTGTTCTCATGGGAAAATTAGGACGTGCTGTCCACTTCGAGACACATTTCTAGACCTCAAAGTGGTACCATGGTGCTAGGGTTGAAGTAAGTTAACCTTTCTGAGTCTCAGTTCTCTCAGCTGAGAGAACTGCTACGAAGTAGGCTTTATTATCATTTTGACATAATTTTTTCTGTGTGATGTTGTTTTTGTTTCATACATTTCAAGACCATGCCTAATCAGATAAATAAGTATTTACCTGAGCTGTATTTTCTAGTTCTTTCATCATTTTACCTTATATGCTTATCTCTTTAATCTTCTTAGAATGTATTTTTGTATTTGGTGTGAGGCAGGAAACCTAATCATTCTATTTCTAAACACTTTGCCGATGGTTTCAACACCATTTATTTAGTAATTCATCATTCTGCCACCTATTTGTTGTGAAAATTTTATCATGTATTCCTGTGTGCAAATAGAACCATAGCTGTTTCTTGATTTCTCCATTCTGTTTCAATTATTTGTCTACTTAATTCTTTATCAATATCACATTGTTTATTGTGGCTTTATAATGTATATTAATATATGTCTTTTATTGTTTGCTTATACAATCTTTTCCAGTTATTGTTCTATGTAAAGCTAAGCATCATTTTTAAGTTCTAAAAAATACATTAACAAATATTAGAGGTGGGCTTGCCCTCCATTTATTCTCACTCCCCACCTATAAACAAGTTGGCCTATGTATGCAGTGTTTTGTGTTTTGTGTATTGTGGAAAGGAGGTAGATGATTATCCTTTTTAGATATTGGTGCTAAAACAGGGTGACCATATAATTTCATGTCTAAACCAGGACACTTTTAAGAGTGAAAAGGGGTAGGAGTTCCATGCTGGTACTCTGGCAACCTTGCACGTCTCCACATAAACTATATAGGCAAGGCTCAAATGCAGGTTTGTGTGTCTTGATGAAATACCCTGTGATCCTCCCAAGAACATGACAAGACTGGCAGCCTTAGGAAGAACTGTCTTCAGCATTTGTTATTTGCCTCCTTATCTTGCAGGAGGCTACCACAAGGCAGATTCTCATCCTTCTTATCTGCCTCCCTGATACCAATGAGGCATGGGACATTCTACTTCACTACCTCCTCCTTAGGGTACAGCTGTGAACTACAAAATGGCTTAGCTGATCTAGAGAAGACATCTCGGTGACAAAGTAACCACTGCCCATGTTGTCTTTCATCTGGCCCCTTTGATTTTTTTGTTGTCCTGAAAGTCAAGTGATGCATGAAGCTGACACCATGCTGATCTTGCTTTTGCTCTCTGTATAAGTAATAAACTGTATGAATCTATCTAGGCCAATTGTGTCTTTACCAAAAGAATCCGTCAGCCTGCTTGATAAAATGTTAAAGCAGTTGAGATTCAGGAACAATAAGGGTAAACGGCAACTAAACAAACAAACCAATGTTGTTCTCAACATTATTCCTATGATCCAAAAGGAGCTCAGTGGTGGTTTGTCCACAAAAATTTTATGCAGTCAGCAGTAAAACTGGGTTCTTCCTCAGTAATATTTTCTGGTAAGCTTTTGAGCTCGCCATTATTGTGGCGGGGGCCCATGGGGAAGGCAATTAATTAGACAGTCTATTTAGATGTCAGTCTTTTTAATTTTTTTTGAAAGTTTTGCTCTTGTTGCCCAGGCTGGAGTGCAATGGTACGATCTCAGCTCACCACAACCTCCGCCTCCCGGGTTCAAGCAATTCTCCTGCCTCAGCCTCCCGAGTAGCTGGGATTACAGGCATGCACCACCACACCCGGCTGATTTTGTATTTTTAGTAGAGACGGGGTTTCTCTATGTTGGTCAGGCTGGTCTCAAACTCCTGACCTCAGGTGATCTGCCCGACTCGGCCTCCCAAAGTGCAGGGATTACAGGCATGAGCCACCGTGCCCAGCGATATCAGTCATAATAACATACTGAATCTAGACTATTTTGGAAAGTACAGTTAAATAAAGAGAATTGTTGTAAACATTCTTGTTGTATATCTTTCCAGTCCTTTTGTTATGTGTATTTCTTACGTAGTTATAATGATGTATTATATATAATTTTGTGGGTTTTTTTAACTTAACATTCATTGTATATGCTTTATAAACATTTTAACAACTGCATATGTTGTCATTAAGTGGATTTAAACACTTTCTTGTTACGTGAAGTTCTTTCTTTTCTTTTATATGTCTTTTTAAAAACAGTAGCCAATTATTTTGTAATAAACGTACTCAGCCCTTAGGATAGATTCTCAGCAGAGAAAACTCTTTTTTTCAGCCTCTTGATGTATACTGTCAAATTGCTTTTTAAAGGGTTTGCAGAATTACATTCCCACCAGCACCTGTAGTATCCACTGTCTACCTCTGAAAGTTCAAAGCAAGCTCCAGAATCTCATAATTGTTTAAATTAACTTTATGGCAAGTTGAGGATCATCGTGTCTATAAGGACCAAGCAAATCAATAGAAATACTAAATTTATCAGCTGACAGAGCACAGAGATACATGTATGTATGCTCACTTTTATGTGTGTATGTATCTGTGGGGAAAAGAAAGAGAGATCAGATTGTTACTGTGTCTGTGTAGAAAGAAGTAGACATAGGAGACTCCATTTTGTTCTATACTAAGAAAAATTCTTCTGCCTTGAGATGCTGTTAATCTATAACCTTACCCCCCACCCCGTGCTCTCTGAAACATGTGCTGTGTCAACTCAGGGTTAAATGGATTAAGGGCTGTGCAAGGTGTGCTTTGTTACGCAGATGCTTGAAGGCAGCATGCTCGTTAAGAGTCATCACCACTCCCTAATGTCAAGTACCCAGGGACACAAACACTGCGGAAGGCCGCAGGGACCTCTGCCTAGGAAAGCCAGGTATTGTCCAAGGTTTCTCCCCATGTGATAGTCTGAAATATGGCCTCGTGGGAAGGGAAAGACCTGACCGTCCCCCAGCCTGACACCCGTAAAGGGTATGTGCTGAGGAGGATTAGTATAAGAGGAAGGAATGCCTCTTTGCAGTTGAGACAAGAGGAAGGCATCTGTCTCCTGCCCGTCCCTGGGCAATGGAATCTCTCAGTGTAAAACCCGATTGTATGTTCCATCTACTGATATAGGGGAAAACCGCCTTAGGGCTGGAGGTGGGACATGCGGGCAGCAATACTGCTTTGTAAGGCATTGAGATGTTTATGTGTATGCTTATCTAAAGCACAGCACTTGATTCTTTACCTTGTCTATGATGCAGAGACCTTTGTTCACGTGTTTATCTGCTGACCTTCTCTCCACTATTATCCTATGACCCTGACACATCCCCCTCTCCGAGAGACACCCAAGAATGATCAATAAATACTAAGGGAACTCAGAGGCCGGCGGGATCCTCCATATGCTGAACGCTGGTCCTCTGGGCCCCCTTATTTCTTTCTCTATACTTTGTGTCTTTTTCTTTTCCAAGTCTCTCGTTCCACCTAATGAGAAACACCCACAGGTGTGGAGGGGCAACCCACCCCTTCATGTATCTCCTAGCTATCTATCCATCCATCTATCTATCTATCTATCCATCTATCTATCTATCTCCCTCCCTATCATGTATCTCTATCATTTATCATCACCAGCTCTGTCTGTACATCTATCTATATCTAGTATGATAAACAAGATTTTGTACTGATGTCTTCAACTCTATTACTATGTAGATCATTCTAGCCTTCTCTCCTTGCTTGTCATAATCTCCCACTTCAAGAATGAGACACTTTGCTCTCCCAACCATCCATCTGTTTACCTAATTGTTCAATTACAGTATACATGCTTGGTGGTTTTAGGATTGTTAACCTACAGCCCCATGGGAAACAGCTTTACCAACTAAAGTACAGCACTTTGATGTACAGTTCCTTTTGCTTTTAGTCTTACAGTATGCACTCATTTCCAAAGTTACTTATGTCCTCACTTTTTCCCTCCACCTCCTTAAGTGAGATGGTTTCATACATTTGTTATGCAGTTAAGATGATTTCATCAGTCTTAATTTCATTCTTGGATCCCCCAACTTTATAAATTATTTTAAAAATTTGCATACATTAAGTTATACTCTCTGTGCTGTAAAGTTATATGGTTTTTGACAAATGCATAGCGTCACGTATTCATGAATACAATATCATACACAATAGTTTCACCTCCCTAAAAAATCTCCTGTGCTTTAGCCATTAAACCTTTTCTCCCCACCACTGAGCCACTGGTAACCATTGATCTTTTTACTGTCCCTGTAGTTTTTCCTTTCCCAATATGTCATATAATTTAAATCATATAGTATGTAGCCTTTCTGACTAGTTTCTTTCCTTTTTTTCCTAATCTTTTAATTTTTTTTTTCTCATAGTTTTTTTTTTATTATACTTTAGGTTTTAGGGTACATGTGCACAATGTGCAGGTTTGTTACATATGTATTCATGTGCCATGTTGATTTCCTGCACCCATTAACTCGTCATTTAGCATTAGGTATATCTCCTAATACTGTCCCTCCTCCCTCCCCCAACCCCACAACAGTCCCCAGAGTGTGATGTTCCCCTTCCTGTGTCCATGAGTTCTCATTGTTCAATTCCCACCTATGAGTGAGAACATGTGGTGTTTGGTTTTTTGTCCTTGCGATAGTTTACTGAGAATGATGTTTTCCAGTTTCATCCATGTCCCTACAAAGGACATGAACTCATCATTTTTTATGGCTGCATAGTATTCCATGGTGTATATGTGCCACATTTTCTTAATCCAGTGTATCGTTGTTGGACATTTGGGTTGGTTCCAAGTCTTTGCTATTGTGAATAGTGCCGCAATAAACATACGTGTGCATGTGTCTTTATAGCAGCATGATTTATAGTCCTTTGGGTATATACCCAGTAATGGGATGGCTGGGTCAAATGGTATTTCTAGTTCGAGATCCCTGAGGAATCGCCACACTGACTTCCACAATGGTTGAATTAGTTTACAGTCCCACCAACAGTGTAAAAGTGTTCCTATTTCTCCACATCCTCTCCAGCACCTGTTGTTTCCTGCTTTTTTAATGATGGCCATTCTAACTGGTGTGAGATGGTATCTCACTGTGGTTTTGATTTGCATTTCTCTGATGGCCAGTGATGATGAGCATTTCTTCATGTGTTTTTTGGCTGCATAAATGTCTTCTTTTGAGAAGTGTCTGTTCATGTCCTTAATTTATTTATTTTTTCTTCAACTTTTATTTTAAGTTCAGGGGTACATGTGCAGGATGTGTAGGTTTGTTACATCGGTAAACGTGTGCCATGGTGGTTTGCTGCACAGATCAATCCATCACCTAGGTATTAAGTTTTCCAGATTCCTCTGTGTCTCTTCATGGCTTGGTAGCTCATTTCTTTTCATTTTATTTTATTTTATTTTTAACATAAACTCAAGATTTTATTGTCTTCATAATAAAACAAAAGATGACACTTAGAACTGGATCACTTGGCCCTTTCTCTTATCTCCTCCCAGTTCAAAATGCTTGCATCTTTTAATAGCCAGTGTTCTCTTAGATCTGCAGTTAGGCTCAACACACTCAAGCCTTAGCACAATCTTCTTTGTAGTTTTAGCCTTTTTCCAGAAAATCGGCTTAGTCTGCCCACCATAGCCACTCTGCTTCCTGTCATAACACCACTTTCCCTGGGCATGCACCATAGCCACTCTGCTTCCTGTCATAATATCGCTTTCCCTGGGCATGTAGAGAATACTTGCTCTTCTTTTTTTTTTTTTTTTTTTTAATTTTTTTTTTTTTTTTGAGGCGGAGTCTCGCTCTGTCGCCCAGGCTGGAGTGCAGTGGCGCGATCTCCGCTCACTGCAAGCCCCGTCTCCTGGGTTCACGCCATTCTCCTGCCTCAGCCTCCCGAGTAGCTGGGACTACAGGTGCCCACCACCACACCCAGCTAATTTTTTTGTATTTTAGTAGAGATGGGGTTTCACCGTATTAGCCAGGATGGTCTCGATCTCCTGACCTCGTGATCCACCCGCCTGGGCCTCCCAAAGTGCTGGGATTACAGGCAGGAGCCACCACGCCGGGTGCACTTCTTGCACTGTATCACTTTGTGAGGTTGGCGCTTGCCACACTTCTTACAGAAAGTCCGGCGGGTTTTGGGAACATTCACCATGTTTGCCTGAGTGGTATTGGGCACAGAAAGGAAACAGCTCATTTCTTTTTATTACCAAATAATATTTTATGGTAATAAATGTTACAATATTTACACAATATTATATTGTTTATCCATTTCTCTATTAAAGGTCATCTTGGTTACTTCCAGTTTTGTGTGAGTATGAATAAACCTTCACATACATGCTTCTGTGGGAACACAGATTTTCAAGTTAATTGAGTAAATACTTAGGAGCACAACTGATGAATCTTGTTTAGCTTTGTAAGAGGTTACCAAACTATCTTTCAAAGTGACTCTACCATTTTGCATCCACACTGGCAATAAATGCAAGTTCCTGTTGTGCCTCATCCTCACCAGCAATTGCTATTGTGTTTTAGATTTTATGCATTCTAGTAGCTAGTAGCTGTGTAGTGGTATCACATTATAATTTGCATTTCCCAAGTGAAAAATTATATTGAGCTTCTTCTCATATGGTCCTTTTCTATCTGTAAATCTTCTTTGGTTGGTTGGCTGTTGTGATATTTAGACCATTGTTTGGAGGAGGTTGATTTCTTTGTGATTGTTGAGTTTTCAAAGTTCTTTATCTCCTTGGATACAAGTTTTTTTTATCAGATATGTATTTTGTAAATATTTTATTCCGCTCTGTGGCATGTCTTTCACCCTCTTAACAGTATCTTTTGTGAACAAAAGTTTTTAATTTTAATAAAATCTAACATCAATATTTTTCATGGATCATGCTTTTGATATTGCATATAGAAACTCTTCACCTTAGGCCAGGCGAGGTGGCTCATGCCTGTAATTCCAGCACTTTGGGAAGCCAAGGTGGGAGGATCACTTGAGATCAAGAGTTTGAGAACAGCCTGGCCAACGTGGTGAAACCCCATTTCTACTAAAAATACAAAAAATTATCTGGACATGGTGGTATGCGCCTGTAATCCCAGCTACTTGGGAGGCTGAGGCAGGAGAATGGCTTGAACCCAGGAGGCAGAGGTTGCAGTGAGCCAAGAATGTGCCATTACTCTCCAGCCTGGGTGACAGAGTGAATGAGACTTTGGCTCAAAATAAAATAAAAATAAATGTAAAAATATAGAAACTCTTCACCTTACCTAAGGTCACATGGATTTTCTCCTAAACTTCCTTACAAAAAAAGTTTCCTTGCCACCTCATTCTCACCCCTCAGCATATATTTTGATGTTCTTGATCTTTCATTATCTTATTCTTTGAGAAACATTATTCATATAGAATTTTAAAAGTTGGGCCTTGAAACTTGACAACTAGACAGCTTCTCTTCAAGTTGTGGCCCCAGCACTTCACAGCAGTAGGATCTTTTGCAAGTCCCTTCACTTCTGTGAGCTTCAATTTCCTTTTCTTCAAAATGTGTCCATGGTATCTACCAAGTCGAGCTGTGAAAATTAAATAAGCTAATGCATGTAAAACACTTAGCATAGTTCCTGGTATATACGGTAGCTATTAGTTGTGTGTTTGTGAATTTCGTATACAGAAGTATAATTCTATGACCTTTAATTTCTTCTTAAGCCAGGGTGAAGAACTTTTCTTTTATAAATAATAGTATCTAAACCTACTGAATAAAATTTGATGTTAAACTGTATGTTTAAGAGATTTTTTATTTTCATTTGATAGGTTTTACTTATAATAATCAATTAAGAATATATGTATGTGTGTGTATATATATATATACACATAGGGAGAGAGGTATATAGAAAGAGAAAGAGAGATTGGTAGTAAACTGTAGACAGTACCTGCTACATAATAACCCTAGGCTTCTTTCTCTTTATATACCCAGAGAAATGAACAAAATGGCCAATATGTAATAACACCCTCATTACATGATTTCCTCTAGGTTGAAGTGACTCTAATGGAACTCTAAGTTCATATAGGAATTACTGACTCCATGTCTTTATAAGCTATAGGAACTAGACTTGAGCAAGCTGTATCTTTCAGTGTTTCAGCTTCTCTTGCTTAGAGAGCATACAAAATCACTTGTTATTAATTCTAAATATAGTTTCTATTAGTTAAATGTTTCCATGAATCAGACACTGCATTAAGCATTTTACCTTCATTATCTCATTTAATCCTTTCAAAATCTTCTTTTGGCAGGTGCTATCCTTGTTCATATTTTGCTGGGGAGGAAATACGGGTTCTAAGAATAAAGTAACTTTTACAAAGGTCACACAACTGATAGATATCAGAGTATGAGTTGGAACCTAGGGATGTTTGATACCAAAGTCAATTCTCATAAATGCTATGCTCAACTGCTTCTCATGGTTCAACAGAAATGAGCATAACAAGTTATTGAGAGATAACTTAGAGTGATAGAGTGATATCTAGGAAAATCAAATAAGGCTTAAACGATGATATTCTTTCCAGGTAATTATCAATAAGAATAACTTAGGTCTCTGTTATAGAATATGTCTTTGGACTGGACTATCCAACGATTTTCCCAGTAGTGCATGTAATGTGACAACCACTTATGTCTCATGATGATCCTCATTAGACAAATGATCCAGGACTGAAAGCAAAATGACTCTATTTTATATCTTGAAATGTGTGCAGCAGAGAATCCAGTTAGTGTGTGAAATTTGTATTTTTAAATACTAAAACTAATAATTGTATAGTTGATGTAATTTTAAGAAAATCAGTCATTTTGTTTTGCGAAATAAGTTGGATGTCAATGTTAAAATTTAAGTGTTCATGCAGCCATTAAACCTCTGCATATGAGTTTTCTTTTCTAACTGGATATTATATATTTCTTAGCAAAATATTTATTGTCAGCATCTTCAACAACTTTTCTTCACAATTATTGGTTTGTGATTTGAATTTAGCTTCATATAACATTTGACAGAACTTAATTTATTGTACCTCTGTTATGAAATTCATCATAGTACAACAGTTCACAAACCTATCTATGTTGTGCTTATTTCAGATTACATTAGCACTCCTCAGGATCTAGACACATAAATTCTTCACTTCTTCTTTTTGTTTTATTTTTGAGATAGAGTTTCACTCTTATTGCCCAGACTGGAGTGCAATGACATGACCTCTGTTCACCACAACATCTGCCTCTCAGGTTCAAGCGATTCTCCTACCTCAGCCTGCCAAGTAGCTGGGATTGCAGGCATGCACCACCACGCCCGGCTAATTTTTGTATTTTTAGTGGAGCAGGGTTTTTCCATGACAGTCAGCCTGGTCTCGAACTCCCGACCTCAAGTGATTGGCCCACCTCAGCCTCCCAAAGTGCTGGGATTACAGATGTCAGCCACTGCACCCGACCCAAATTCTTCACTTCTATGTGGTATTCAGTACTAAGCACTTCCTGAGTACTTCCTTTGAGTTCAACAAATACGCCTTGAGATGAATGAAGCTATAAAATGGCCTTGAGAATATTTCAGGTCATAATCTCAAGACATTTCATTGTTATCAGAAAGTTTTAATATTCTACCTAATGTTTGCCTTTAAATAATATACCCAAGATAGAGAAATATATCGGAAACAGTGATGTCTAATGTAAGATTCCAAGTTGGAGTCCTGAACAGTTATAGATCTCTTATTTGGGTTTCACATCAAAATTTGCCATCATCAAGGTTAATATACTTTCTATACCAATAGAATAATTTTATCAAAAATGCCTCAAGAGTGTGAATAATCTCAATATTTTTCTTACCACCAAAATCCTTTTGTAATAAATTGTTCTTAGCTTTTCATTGGATGGGATATATAGCTTATGTTTTTTGATATCATAAGCATCTTTAGGAAATAAAAGACATTTGAAAGCCATGTTTAAAGCAACCTCTGCTGCTGCATGTTAAATTAGCATTTGTCCTTTCTCACTGATTAATGAGGAGTATTGATGTGGCTTGTTTATGACATGTTCCCCAGTGTTAGAAGACTTTATCTTACTTATCCTTCAGATTTGGTTTCTTCTACAGTTTTCTAAAGCTGTTAATTTTCTACAGGTGCTTTTATGCTAGGGACAGAGATGCTCAGATAAGATTTGGCAATGCATAGAAAAAGCTTTTACCTGTCTGCTCTACTGGTGGGAAAGTGAAGGGTTAATGATGCAGTGAAAGAAAATAACTGAATTTTTGTTATGGGTTGCTTAAGAAAAACATATTTGTATAGCAATTACATTTAATGTAAAATAATATTTACAATGTAACCATTTTTTGTAGGCTGAATGGTAAGATATATGTGAATATGAAGAAAGCTATGAAGTGCCATCATAAATATCATCATTCTGCTATTTCTTATTCAAGTTGCTTTCAAAGGAATTACCACCCCTCCCTCCACTTCACCTGCTGCCCCAAATTAGGACAATATAGACTATAATTTTTGAATTCCATTTATTGGGTTTTTATAATTTCTCTTCTAACTTTTCCTTCACGAGTCTGTCACTCAGAAATGCCCTCCTTGGGGGTAATCACGAATAATTCTAGGTTCTCTCCCTGTTAAACAGCCCTTGAAAACAACTCACATATTATCTGTTCCATCCTCGCCAATTTCTCCTCACTCCTGCCCTCCAGTCTCCTCTTCCTCAAGCGAAATTTTCCCATCTCCTGCCAAACTTTTCCTTGTAAAAATGTTTTCTTCCAGCCGGGCGTGGTGGCTCACGTCTGTAATCCCAGCACTTTGGGATGCCGAGGTGGGTGGATCACCTGAGGTCAGGAGAGTTCGAGACCAGCCTGGCCAACATGGTGAAACCCCGTCTCTATTAAAAATACAAAAATTAGCTGAGCGTGGTGGTGGGCGCCTGTAATCCCAGCTACTTGGGAGGCTGAGACAAAAGAATTGCTTGAACCCAGGAGGCGGAGGTTGCAGTGAGCCGAGATGGCTGCCACTGCACTCCAACCTGGGCAACAAAGAGCAAAACTCCGTTTCAAAAAAAGAAAAAAAGTTTTCTTCCTTTTACGTACAACATTCTGTTGTGATGACTGTGTCTCCTCTGGTAACAGTGGCTGGTGCCAGGTCAAGAAATCCCCTATCCTACACCAGTAAAACTGGTTTGTTTGATCCAGTTTCAAACCTTCACTTGGTTTCTGATTGTGTGTTTCTGTTTACTTGCTCTGGAATTGAGAGGACACAATAGTGAGCTCATTCTGTCACCTTAGTTGTTTGTCTGGGGTGTCTCAGGAAAGTGAATATTGGAAGATATAATAATACAAATAAAAGCTACTGCATATTGAGTGCTTACTATGTCTTAATCACTTTATACATCTTCTTCCATTTTATCATCATAACAACACATTGAGCCTATTATCATTATTATTCCCTGACAGTGCGTTACAGTGTCTGTTGAATAAAGGAATGAATCAACATTCAAGAGATTAAAAAACTTTCCCAAGGTCCCACAGATCTTAAATAGCATTCTGTTGGACCCTAAGTCTGTACTGTTTAAGTGTTATATGCATAGTCTCTTTTAAGGAACATTTTGAGGAATGACAGTCTCCCAAGCACATATACACTTGGCACCATGACATTTTATATTTATTGTTACTTCGAACTTTATATGGCTTCTCATTTATTAATTATTCAAATATTATATATATATATATTCATTGAGCACCTACTGTGTGTTATTTGTATTTTAGGCACTAGGCACACTCTAGTGAACAAGATAAACTGTTTTTAACTTTTACTGTTAATTTTTCAGGACATTCTGCCATATAAACTGTGCCCCTTAAGTTCCAAGGAATATATGGAAAATCCATATATATTCAATACCATTTATGTCTCTCAATTTTCTGTGCATAATGGACATTCAAACGTTTGTTGAACAATATGATGATGTCATAGAAAAAAAAACTCTAGGTTGGGAGCTAAGGTCTGGCTCTTGCATTTACTACCTCCGTTACTTTACCCAAGTCACTCAGCTATATGAACCTCAATTTCCGCTTCTTGAAATAGGAAAAATAAACCCTCCCTCACTAACTCATGGAATCTTGCTATGAAGATCAACGAGCTGATGAAGAATAAGGGATTTTTAAGGTTTCAGATTCTGCAAATTTCTAATATTCCTGTTATCGTCATTTTTAACAGACTGGATAAGCACTAGAAAGTTATTTTCAACTCGGAAGGGAAGGCAGTTGCAGAAAATAGAAAATAAGGCTAAGAAATTAAAGTTAGCATGTTGGCTTTGGACTTCCTATCATTCTAGTTACAGTCTTTTGAGCTCCCTTTAATTTTTAAAAATATTTTCAATACGCTGTACTAATAGCAACGGGCACTAAAAGTTTAAAATACTAGAATGATACAAAAATTAGCTGGGTGCTGTGGCACCTGCCTGTAATCCCAGCTACTCGGGAGGCTGAGACAGAAGAATTGCTTGAGCCTGGGAAGCGGAGGTTGCAGTGAGCTGAGATTGCACCATTGCACTCCAGCCTGGGTGACAGAGTGAGACTCCATCTCAAAGAAAAATAAAATAAAATATAATATAATACTAGAATATGCCTGAAAAAAAAATTGTAGTGTTGAGACTTTTCAGTTATAGGGGTTAGAACACCATAGTTTAAGGCTTTATCTCTTGTCTTTATACTCACTCAAAATGGAAATAGCTGAGGAATATTAGATAAGAAAGAAGTAACTGGGAGAATATAGCTAAGTGGCTCAGTATTTCAGCTAGTGTTTAGTGCACAAATGGAGAGACAAAAATAAACGCTCCTGGCCGGGCACAGTGGCTCATGCCTGTAATCCTAGCACTTTGGGAGGCGGAGGTGGGTGGATCACCTGAGGTCAGGAGTTCGAGACCAGCCTGGCCAACATGGCAAAACCCCGTCTCTGCTAAAAATACAAAAATTAGCTGGGTGTGGTGGTGCATGCTTGCAATCCCTGCTCCTTGGGAGGCTGAGACAGGAGAATCCCTTGAACCCAGGAGGCAGAGGTTGCAGTGAGCTGAGATCGTGCCACTGCACTCCAGCCTGGGCCACATAGCAAGACTCCGTCTCAAAAAAAATAAAATAGATAAATAAATAAAAGCGCCTAGGTCTTTGTGAGTTTTCTTCTTGGAGAAGTTTCAAACCACTTATATTTGTTGCATATGCTGATTATTGTTCATGACAATTCCCTCAGGTAATGGAAAGGTATAGTGATAGCAGCAAAGACAGGAGAAGGTAGAGTTTTAAGAATATTTTCTGGCCAGGCATGGTGGCTCACGCTTGTAATCCCAGCACTTTGGGAGTCTGAGGTGGGCAGATCATGAGGTCAGGAGTTCAAGACCAACCTGGCCAACACAGTGAGACCTCGTATCTACTAAAAATATAAAATTAGCTGGGCATGGTGGTGGATGCCTGTAATCCCAGCTACTCGGGAGGCTGAGGCAGGAGAATCGCTTGAACCTGGGTGGTGGAGGTTGCAGTGAGCTGAGATTGTGCCACTGCACTGTAGCCTGGGCGACAGAGCTAGACTCCGTCTCAAAAAAAAAAAAAGAATATTTTTCTCAGTGTCATTATTTTAGAAACAAAGTTCCAGTCTGGTAACTTCTCTTAATGTTGCTGTTAATATTTACCAATCTGCATAGTCTTCCTCTTCTACTTCCAAAGCTTTGAAGTAGGAACATTTTGTAGTGAACATTTCCTAACTGTTTTAACAGAAACGCAATGGCCATCATGGTGCATTGACAAAGTAGGGAAAATAATGCACAAAGATTGTGAGGGAAAGAGGATCAGAGAGAGCACATCAGTAATGATAATTTATTACACCAAAGTTTGACAACAAAGTTACAACATGGAAGAGTGGAAATTACAGGTGGCTGGTGTCGACAGGAGTTTAGAAGCTTGCTTTAGTACATCATCTTGTTGGTACTGTGTTATATAGTGTTTGCACTACCATCTCTTAAGTTTCCTTGTTTGCTCCTTCTGTTTGTCATATGAGGTGATTAAGGCAGTTTATTTAATTGTTTTGTTTATACCCATCCAATTTATTTCTCTATTCTTTTGCTATAAGAATCCTTTTTGGCGGGGATATATCTTCTCCCCAGTCATAAGGGAATGCAAGGTATTGTGATAGAATGTTTAACAAGAACCACATGGTTTTTCAATGGAACAGCATAAATGAACACATGAATAGCGATATTTAGAGAAGAATATAAGTGATCTTGAAGACATTATTTGCATCCCTGGATGTAGTTGTGCCTGAGGTCTCTTCCACTTTTCTTTTTTAAGGTGACATATTTCCCTTTTGCTGCGGTTAGTTTAAATTGGGTTTCTGTTCCTTGCAACTAAATGATTCATGAATAAACAACCCTCAGTTGTACAGAAGAGGAAACAGAATCAGAGATTGTGTGCTCCTTAAAACCATATACCTAATGCACGGTTAAGGCCCGAATCCAGGCTTCTTGACCCAAAGCCTATGTTTTCTTCTTACACAACTGTTCTTTAGTTCTAGCTCTACCATTAAATAACTGTAGAACTTTGAACAAATTGAATGCAATGCTAAGCCTCCGTTTTCTTCGTTTGTAAAATGAGGTCGCTGGATTAATGATCTCGTGTCATCATCAGCTCTAGTTTTCTCTCATTTTCTTTTTTTTTTTTTTTTGAGACAGAGTCTTGCTCTGTTGCCCAGGCTGCACTGCAGTGGCATGATCTCGGCTCACTGCAACCTCCACCTCCCAGGTTCAGGCAATTATCTGCCTCAGCCTCCTGAGTAGCTGGGATTACAGGCGCCCGCCACCATGCCTGGCTAATTTTTGTGTTTTTAGTAGAGATGGGGTTTCACCATCTTGGCCAGGCTGGTCTTGAACTCTTGACCTCATGATTCACCTGCCTCGACCTCCCAAAGTGCTGGGATTACAGGCATGAGCCACCGCGCCTGGCCTTCTCTCATTTTCAGTTCAAGTATTTAGTTTAGTTTATGTATTTATTTTTTGATTCAGAGTCTTGCTCTGTCCCCCAGGCTGGAGTGCAATGGCATGATCTTCGGCTCACTGCAACCTCCGCCTCCCAGGTTCAAGCAAGTCTCCTGCCTCAGACTCCAGAGTAGCTGGGGTTACAGGCTCCTGCCACCATGACCAGCTAATTTTTGTATTTTTAGTAGAGACAGGGTTTCACCATATTGGCCAGGCTTGTCTCTTGGCCAGGCTGGTCTTGAACTCCTGACCTTCTGATCATCCTGCTTTGGCCTCCCAAAGTGCTGGAATTACAGGCGTGAGCCACCATGTTCAGTCTGCTTTAAATATTTATTTTTAATTAAACAAGTAAAACAGAAAGTTCTTGTTTTAAAAATTCCAAGCATTACATATTAAACTAAAGTACTTTTGACTGCTGAGGAAACCCTCTTGCCTCCCCAACAGTGTTGTGTGTATCCTCTAGGAGTTTTTCTATGCATTTACATAAATACAGATATTTCTATAGAAATATTTAGTTTGCACTGTCTTGTATTTTTAACCAAAATTGTCACATAATGCACACATTGTTGTGCAGCTTACTTTTATCATTTAACTATAAGTCTTGCAGCTCTTCCAAGTCAGTGCAAATATTAAGTTGGTGCAAAAGTGAGCCAGTCTGTGGTATTAGTCGACTACATTTTGTTTACTTATTGATAGCTATGTGGATAGTTTGAGGTTGTTCATTATAACAAACAAGGCTAATATGGGAAGCCCTGTCCATAATTGCTTTGTGTGAGTCTTCCAAGACAGAAACCAGGGAATACCAATTTATGTTTCCACATTCAATTCATGATGGTTTCTCTTTCTTCATATCTTCTTCAGCTTTTTTTTTTTTTTTTTTTTTGGAGACGGGACTCTTGCTCTGTCACCCAGGCTGGAGTGCAATGGCACGATCTTGGCTCACTGCAACCTCCACCTCCGGGTTCAAGTGATTCTCCTGCCTCAGCCTCCTGAGTAGCTGGGATTATAGGCATCCAACACCACGCTCGGCTAATTTTTGTATTTTTAGTAGAGACGGGATTTCAATATGTTGGCCAGGCTGGTCTTGAACTCCTGATCTCAGGTGATCCACCCATCTCGGCCTCCCAAAGTGCTGGGAGTACAGGAGTGAGCCACCAAGCACAGCCTCTTCTTAAGCCTTTAATATCATCTAACTTTGAAAACATTAGCAATTAAATTATTATTTTATTTTATTTATTTATTTATGTTTGAGATAGAGTCTTGCTCTTGTTGCCCAGGCTGGAGTGCAATGGCGCCATCTTGACTGACCGCAACCTCCGCCTCCCAGGTTCAAGTGATTCTCCTGCCTCAGACCCCCGAGTAGCTGGGATTACAGGCATGCACCACCACACCCGGCTAATTTTGTATTTTTAGTAGTGACGGGGTTTCTCCATGTTGGTCAGGCTGGTCTCGAACTCCTGACCTCAGGTGATCTGCCCACCTCAGCCTCCCAAAGTGCTGGTATTACAGGCGTGAGCCACTGCACCCAGCCAAAATACAATGTGCATTTCTCTGATCCTTGGAGGGGGTTGGGCAGCTTTGCCTACATTTGTGACCTTTTCCTTCCCCCTGTGGATTGCCATATTCTACAGTCTTAAGTATTTGGCTCTGTGGTTAATGTGGTTAGCCATTGTCACAGTGTTACACTGTAAACTGCTAATAGTTGTGTGATAATGGCAAGCTTCTTCCCCCAGACAAATTTTAGGGTCAATGTTACTAGACTGGCTTGACCACCAAAGTGTGCTTGGAGAACGGTTATAGAATTATAGGAACTCATGTCTGGAAAGAACAGAATTTTAGCTGTCATTTAGTCCTACCCAACCATCTGATGTGTAAACCCTGTCTTCAAAATCTTAGCCAAACATTCAACTAATGCTTCAACTGTCAGCCTCCTGAGACAGCCCACTCCATCTGTGGATAATTCTGTTGATCATAACAGTCTTACTTGTATTAAACCAGATCTTGTTTCCTTGTAGTTTCTACCCTCTGTCTTGAGCCTCAGAGAACAAATCTGCCTCCTCGTCCACATAACAGCCTTTCTGATATGTAGTGACAGTTTCTATAATAATCAAAGTCATCTTTTCTTCATGTTAAACATGCTGGTTCCCATAAGTTATCCTTATATGATGAGATTCTGAGGGGCTTTTCGGTCACTTTGTGATCACATTCTGTTGAATACTTACTAGTTTATTCCTTTTTAAAAAATGCATCACTGAGTTCAGTGTCTTAGAGTAAGCTGAATAATAATAATAATAATAATAATAATAATAATAATAATGGAAGCTAGCCTTTATTATCAAGTAGTGTTCCAAGCACTTTACTTGTATTAATTAATTTAATCCTTACAACATGACTAGGAGTGAGGCATTTGAATCCCCATTTGGACAATAAGGAAATTGAGTCACATGGAAATTGAGTAATTTACCTGTGACTGCACTGAGTGGAGTGGAACTAGAATTTCTCCTATTACGGTTATCATATTTCAGTGTATATGTGCCTAAGATTATATGATTTTTAACTCTAATTGATTTATATTAACTGTCAACTCAAACCCCCAAGTCTTATTTGAATGTATTACTGGTAAGCCACCACTTCCCATCTTGTACATTTGAGTTCTGAAGCCAAGTCCAGGACCTGGAAAACTGCACTTGACCTCACTGAATCTATTACAGTTTGTAGCCCACAGTGCTTTTCAAGACATCTTGCTCATCCCATTTCTCTCCCCTGATATAGTTAGCTGGCTCTCTTCTGTTAGTGCTTGACTTCACACTTCACACTGTCATCTACAAACTATATACTACATGTTTTCAGCTTAGCTATAAGTGGATGAGTTGCTTAATTTATTTTACTTTCCTTTTGTGTTTGCATGCAGAAAGTAGCTTCCCAGAATAAAGTGCAGTGAGTATTTTCCCACAGTTGTATGGTGGTTATCTACTCAATTGTCCCTTCCTGCTCGAAGGATCAAAAGCATTTACCAATTTGTTATACGCTTCATGTAACAGTTGTTTGTGTTTCTTTCAATTTTTTTTCATCAGAGATATGCTTGAAAATGATACTGTGCACAGGACTTGTCAACTTAGTTTCTGCCTTTCTAGTTAAGAAAAATGTATGTTTTAGTTTATTAACTATAAAATAAAATGCTCCTTCTTCTCTTCCTAGGCTTAAATGGAATAATTAGTTAAAAAAATCAAGAAACTGTCTTATACACATTTCCACTATATTTTTCTACTTTGAATCTGAAAGTAAACTGAGTGGTATAGTGAAAAGATCAAGGGATGGGGCTTGGTGAGTTCATGGGCAGGAGACCTGGTTTCCACTGTTAGTTTTCTCATTATCTGGCAGTATGAATTGCCAGAACTTTTTTCTCTTCTCTAGGCTGTAAAATCTGTAAAATCAGGGGACTGGAAATAAAATGAAGTAAGACACTTCATTACTTAAAAATTACCTTGAATTCAGTATACATGTTATATAACTTGTTCTCTTCCAAAATATTAAAATGGCTTTGTGTGGGTGCTTTGTAAACCTCTCCCCAAGCTTTATTTAAAAAATATTTCTAGATATTTGTCTAGAAGAAACATTGCCTATTAAAACTTAGAGGACAAAACATTCTGAGCATTACTTAGTGCTGGGTCATATAAAAATAGCAATAACATTTGGCTCATTTTAGATTTTTTTTTTTTTTTTTTTTGAGGTGGAGTCTCACCCTATCACCCAGGCTGGAGTGCAATGGCACGATCTCAGCTCACTGCAACCTCCACCTCCCGGGTTCAAGCAATTCTCTTGCCTCAGCCTCTTGAGAAGCTGGGATTACAGGCACACGCCACCACACCCAGCTAATTTTTTGTATCTTTAGTAGAGACAGGGTTTCACCATGTTGGCCAGACTGATCTCAAACTCCTGACCTCGTGATCCACCTGCCTCAGTCTCCCTAAGTGTTGAGATTAAAAGCGTGAGCCACCACACCCGGCCTTTAGATTTTTTTTATAGCCTAAGTTCTTATATGGATGGCTCTAGGCAAATCAGAGAGGTACTTTCACATTTTTGGCATTTAAACGGGAGTCAGAAGCCCCCAACCCTGTGCTTCTACCCCACAATCTATCCTCTGAAGGATGAGCCCCCAGGAATGCTGGGAGCCTCTCAAAATTCATTCACACACCTGCACAATCAGCCACCAATTTATTAAAAAACAAGTTTTCTGTGAAAATGCTCATTTGCTTTCTGTGTCTGAAAGAAAAAAACATCACATGAAAAACATCTGGGAAATATCTTCAAACTTATTTGCAAATATATTTGTGGAGATTTTTAAAAGACAGGCTGAATTGTTTCCTTTTTTAAAGGCAACGTAGATTTAAAAATAATTTTGTAGTAGCTTAGGGGTATAAATGAAGATATCGGTGAAGATAACATTTATTTATATGCATTTTTAAATGCCATTTTCCTGCTTGTTTTCGCCTTGTGCTTTATTGTTTATTTATATTTTCAACATGTTATACTGAGGGGAAAATTTAATGTTTTTTTTTCTTTGCACTAAGTCTATGGGTACATTTATCATTTAAAATATAATAACTTCAAAATAAAAAAATTAGAGAACTTTAAAATATATATATGGATTTTTGTTTTGTTTTTGTTTTTTTTTAATTTTCCTCAATAATTTGTTTGTGAAGGAATATAACTGGCTGGGCGCAGTAGCTCATGCCTGTAATCCCAGCACTTTTAGAGGCCAAAGCAGGCAGATTGCTTGAGCTCAGGGGTTCAAGGCCAGCCTGGGCAACATGGTGACAGCCCATCTCTATCAAAAATACAAAAATTTGCTGGGCATTTTGGTGCGCACCTGTGTGTAGTTCCAGCTACCCAGAAGGCTGAGGTGGGAGGATCGCTTGAGCCTGGAAGGTGGAGGTGGCAGTGAGCCCAGATCATGCCACTGCACTCCAGCCTGGGTGACAGTGAGACCCTATCTTAAAAAAAAAAAAAGAATACAATCAATGCCAGCAATATACATCATGGCAGAAGTGAAATAATTTGTATTTATTTGTCCCCATGATTTCTGGAAAAAAACTTTTTAAGGAGATAATGAAATGATAAAACTTAACAATACTTAACATGTTAATCTAAGTATCTTTTTTTTTTTTTTTTTTTTTTTTGAGGAGTCTCACACTGTTGCCTGGGCTGGAGTGCATTGGCACGATGTCAGATCACTGCAACCTCCGCCTCCTGGGTTGAAGCGATTCTTCTGCCTCAGCCTCACGAGTAGCTGGGATTACAGGTGCCCGCCACCACATCCAGCTAATTTTTTTGTATTTTTTAGTAGAGATGGGGTTTCACTATGTTGGCCAGGTGGGTCTCAAACTCCTGACCTCATGATCCGCCCACCTCAGCCTCCCAAAGTGCTGGGATTACAGGTGTGAGCCACCGCGCCCAGCCTAACATAAGTATCTTAATTCTATTTTCCTCAGAACATTAATTACTTTATTAAGAACTGGAGAAAAAGAAACTACTGCTAAAATTGAACATAAACTTAGTAGAAATGTATACATATAGATTATATATATACACACATGGTATATATACACATTACATAGGAATAGATTAATATGAAGTTAAATAAACAGATTTTACCTGTTCAACTACCCAGTAGATTGGGAACTCAGAAGAAAACTGATGGGGAAAGGGTAGAACCTAGGCCTATCAAAGAGTAAATTAAGGCACTAATACCAATAATTACATACAGTAATTATGATATACGTGGAACATATCTAATTACATCACTTTCCCACTCACCATCTCTTCTTAAGACAAATATTCACATTCTCTTCTAGTCATAAGATACTGGATTAATCTGTAATCTTCAAAGTCTTCTTTGGTGTTTCCTTATCTATGACTTCCAAGCTTCCAAGTTTCTCCTTTTCTCTAGTTGGCTGCAATAGCTCTGTGCTCAGATTCACTCGGCACTCCTTGCCTGAAGATCTTTTTGCCTTAAGAGCTAATATTTTATTTATTTTCACTTTTAGTATAAGTTAGTCCACAATCAGTCACACAATCACTCAACAAGTGTTTCATGAGAGATTCCCGTTTGTGAAGTACTCTTCTAGGCACTGGGTGATTTAGCAGTGAATAAAACTAACCAAATGTTTCTGCATTCACATAGCTTCCAAATCAGAAGCAAACAAATATATAATTTCAATTTGTTCTGTGAATAAAAGAGAAGAGAATAGAGAGTTGGCATAAGGAATGGGTGTGAACAGTGCTTCTACACAGAGATGACATTTGAATGACATAAGGAATTCGTTAAGTAAATATCTGGAGGAAGAGTGTTCTGGGCAGAGGAGATAGCCAAGTTCAACAGCCTTGTTGTATGAAGCAGCTTGAAAAGTTCAAGGAAAAGCCATAGAAGACCAGTGTTCTGCTCTTCTGCCAGATGAGGACACAGCATTCTTCCCCTCCGGAAGATGCAGTTACAGGGTGCCATCTTAGAAATAGAGAGCAGCACTCACCGGACACCTAACCTGCTTGTGCGTTGATATTGAACTTCCTGGCCTCCTGAACTGTAAATTACTCAGTCTAAGGTA
Source organism: Nomascus leucogenys (assembly GCF_006542625.1). Taxonomy (NCBI): domain Eukaryota; kingdom Metazoa; phylum Chordata; class Mammalia; order Primates; family Hylobatidae; genus Nomascus; species Nomascus leucogenys. The sequence continues at coordinate 126,857,831 of NC_044406.1, forward strand.
CTCCATAGCAGCACAAACTAAGACAGGAATTGGGATTGACAAGTGAGTGTGCTGCTCTAACCAATACCTAAAAATGTGAATGTGGCTTTGGAACTGGGTAGAGGTTGGAAGAGTTTTAAGGTGCAGGCTAGAAAAAGCTTGGATTGCCATGGACACAATGTTAAGGGCAATTCTGGTGAGAGCTTAGAAGAGGAGAGCTGTAGAGAAAGGCTCAGTCTTAGAGATTACCTAAGTGGTCATGAACAGAATGTTCATAAAAATACGGACAGTAAAGGCCATCCTGATGAGGTCTCAGATGGAAATGAAGAATATCTTACTGGAAACTAGAGAAGAAGCCATCCTTGTTACAAAGTGGCAAAGTACTTGGCTGAATTGTATCCACGTTCTGCTTTGTGGAAGGCGGGATTTAAGAGTGATGAACTAGAATATTTGGTGAAAGAAATATCTAAGCAAATTGTTCAGGGTGCTCTATGGAGTGGTCCAGCTGCTTATAGTAAATTGCAATAAAAGAGAAACACATTAAAGATAGAATTTATAATCAAAAGGGAAGAAGAATGTGAAGATTTGGAAAATTGTCAACCTCGCCTAGTAAAGAATAAAAAACCTGTGTTTAGGAGAGAAAACCAAGGGTGTGGCCAAGTGACCATTTGATGAGGAGATTAGTATAGATATGAAGAAGCCTGATTCCTTTTATCAAAACAATGGAGGAATGACCCTGAAGGCAATTCAGAGATCTTCCAGGCTACCACTCTCATCACAGCCACAGAGAGCTAGTTGCTTGAGGGCAGAATGGTTTCAAGGGAGGGTCCCAGGAAGCCTGAAGATCCTCAGGGTTTGCTGCCTAAGGCCACCTCAAGTCTCTGCTTCCCCTATTCCAATGCAGTGCTCCACAGCAGTCTCAGCTGTGGCTCAAGTGGGCCTAGTTGCAGCAAGGGCAGCTTCTCTGGAAGGTACAGGCTATAAACCTTGACAGCATTCACGTGGTGCTAACTTTGCAGTCACGCAGAGCGAATGAGCTATGGAGGCACGGATACCTCCTAAATTTCAATGAATGCCTCAGAGAAACTTGGGGTCCAATCAGAGAACTACTGCAGGATCAGGGCCACTGCAGAATGCCTGCATTAGTCTGTTTTCATATTGCTATAAAGAACTGCCTGAGATTGGGTAATTTATAAAGGAAATAGGTTTAATTGACTCACAGTTCAGCATGGATGGGGAGGTCTCGGGAAACTTAGAATCACGGAGGAAGGCAAAGAGGAAGCAAGGCACTTTCTCACAAGGCAGCAGGAAGACGAAGTGCTGAGTGAAGGGGTAAGAGCCCTGTATTAGTCCATTCTCACACTGCTAACAAAGATATACCTGAGACTGGGTAATTTATAAAGGAAAGAGTTTTAATTGACTCACAGTTCTACAGGGCTGGGGAGGCATCAGGAAACTTACAATCATGATGGAAGGGGAAGCAAACACGACCTTTTTCACATGGCTGCAGGAAGGAGAAGTCCTAAGCAAAGGGGGAAAAGCCCCTTATAAAACCAAGAGATCTCCTGGGAACTCACTGACTATCACAAGAACAATATGGAGGTAACCGCTCCCATGATTAACTTACTGCCCACTGGGTCCCTCCTATGACACATGAAGATAATGGGAACTACAATTAAATATGAGATTTGGGTGGGGACACAACCAAACCACATCAAGCCCCTTATAAAACCATCAGATCTCGTGATAACTCACTCATTATCAAATGCCCCCATGATTCAATTACTTCCACCTGGTCCCACCCTTGACCAGGGTGTGGGGATCATGGGGATTACAATTCAAGATGAGATTTAGGTGGGGACACGAAGCCTGACCACATCAGCGCCCCCACTAGGGCAATGCCCAGTTGAGCCATGGGGTCAGGGCTACCACAGCGGATCTTCACTGAGGAAATGCCCAGTGGAGCTGAGGGGTCATGGATACTGCAGAGAGCCCCCACTAGGGCTGTGTTTACTGGGGTTATTGGGGGAAGGCCACCTCCAAGATCCCAGACCTGCACAGCCACCAACCTGCAATGCCAGCCTCAGAGAGCTCCAGGTACATGAAATCAAACCCTAAGAGCTGTGGCATGGGTTGTACCCAACAAATCCAAAGGGGCAAAGTTTTTTGGAGCTTTGGGGACTCAACCTTCACTCCTGAGTGTCTGGAAAGTGGGACATGGAGTCAAATAATATTATTCTCAGGCCTTAAGATTTAATGTTGTTTGTCCTGTTTTGTCTTTAACGCAAAAGCAACCTATTACCCCTTTCCTCTTGCCTAGTTTTATCTTTTGGAATGGGAATGCCTATCCCATGACTGTCTCGCTATGGTATTTTGGAGGCATATAACTGGTTTGATTTCACAGGCTCACACTTGGAGGCAAATTTGACTCCAGATGAATCATACCTTGAGTATCACCCATATCTGATTTAGATAATATTTGCATGTTCTAGATGAGACTTTGGATATAAACTTTAAAGGTTATGCTGGAATGAGTTAACACTTTTGGGATGGAATTAATGTATTTTGTATGTGAGGAGAACATGAATTTTGGGCCATCAGTGGTGGAATGCTATGGTTTGAATGTGTCCCTTCCAAAATTCACATGTTGAAACTTCATCCCCATGGTGGTGGTATTAAAAGGTGAGGCCTTTTGGGAAGTGATTAAGTCATGAGGGCAGATCATTATAAAAGAGCAGGAAGGAACTAACTTAAGCCCTTTTTGCTTTTCTTCCACATGCGAATACAACATTTCTCCCCTTTGAAGATGCAGCAACAAGGTAATATCTTAGACAAAGTGTGCAACCCTCACTACACACCAAGCCTGCTGGTATCTTGATCTTGGACTTCCCAGCCTCTGGAGTTATAAAAGGTTAATTTATTTTCTTTACAAACTACTCAGTCCAAATTATTTTGTATAGCAGCACAAATAGACTAAGATAATTATTGACGTTTTTCTTTTATATTTTGGACTTTTTATGTTGTATTTAAGAAATCTATACCAAATCCAGATTCATGAAGATGTTGTCCCACATTTTCTCCTAGAAATTTTATAGTTTTAGATGTTACATCTAAGTTCCATCTTGAGTAAATTTTTATATATGGTGTAAGGCATGGATTGAAGTTTATTATAATTATTATTTTACATATGAATATCTAATTTTTCTAGCACAATTTGTTGAAATGACTATCCTTTTCCACCAAATTTTACATAGGCCTTTGTCAAAAATCAACAGACCATTTTTGTGTGGATCAATTTCTGGACTCAGTATTCTATTCCATTGATATATATGTCTGTCTTGATAACCATTTTTTAAAAACAAGTCTATAAATCAGCTAATGTTAGTAATGTTAGTTCTTCAATTCTGTTTTTACTTTTAAATTTTTAATGGATATTCCGGTTCCTTTGTATTTCCACATACATTTTATAATTGGCTTGTCTTTTTTCTTAAGACTGCTAGATTTCTGATTGAGATTACATTGATTCTATTAATAATTTGGGGGAAGATTTGAAATTATAACAATATTCAGCCATCAAACCCTCAATAAGCCCCTTTTGAACCCAAAAGGGACCTATTACCCCTTTCCACTATTCATATGCTATATGAATATATGATATTTCCCCTATCATATTATATATGATAATATGCTTCAATTTATTTAGGTTTTCTTTAATTTCTCTTTACAGTACTTTGTTGTTTCTGCTCTACAGTTCTTGCATATTTTTGTCAAATTTATTATTAAATATTTTATGTTTTTGTTTGTTAGTGGCATTGTTTTAAAATTTTAATTTCTAATTTTTACTGCTAGCATACAGAGATATCATTTTTTATACTGATCTTAGATTCCACAACCTTGATAAATTCACTTATTCTAGAAGTTTTTTGTAGATTGTAACTTTTTTTTTTTTTTTTTTTTTGAGACGGAGTCTCGCTCTGTCGCCCAGGCTGGAGTGCAGTGGCGCAATCTCGGCTCACTGCAAGCTCTGCCTCCCAGGTTCACGCCATTCTCCTGCCTCAGCCTCTCCGAGTAGCTGAGACTACAGGCGCCCGCCACCGCGCCCGGCTAATTTTTTGTATTTTTAGTAGGGACGGGGTTTCACCGTGGTCTCGATCTCCTGACCTCGTGATCCGCCCGCCTCGGCCTCCCAAAGTGCTGGGATTACAAGCATGAGCCACTGCGCCCGGCCACATTTTTTAAAATTTAGATGATATTGTTGTCTATTAATAAGCAGTGTTACTTTTTTCATTCTGGAAAGATTTTATGTCTTTTCTTCCATTATTACATTGGCTAGAACCTCTAATACAACATTGAAGACAAGTAGTCAGCACTAATATCTTTGTTTTTTCCCTATCTTGGGAAAGCATTCAACCTTTTATCATTAAGTATAGTGTTGAAGGTTTATTATAGATGCCTTTTATCAGATGGGAGAATTACCTTTCTAAAGCTAATTTGCTAAGAGAGAGGTTTTATCAAGAATGGATGTTGGATTTTGTTGAGTGCTTTTTCTGTGTCTGTTAAGATGATCATGCTTTCTTTTATAGTCTGTTAATTGTTAATGATTCTGATTATTTTTCTAAAGTTAATTCAACATTACATAAAACTCCATTCTGTAAACTATTCGTTTTAGTAAAAATTGGTTAGAAATTTTTGAATTTGTTCATGGGGGACATTAGTTTGTGGTTTTCTTGTAATTTCTTTGTCTAGCTTTGGCATCAAGGTAATGTTGGGCTTGTATAATGAATTAGAAAGCATTCTCTCCTTTTACTTTTCTAGAAGATTTTGTGTAGATTTGGCATTATTTCTTCTTCTGATATTCGTTAGAATTCTTATGCAAAGTCATCTGGCCAGAAATTTTCTTTGTGTGAAAGTTTTATTTAAAAATTTCATTTCTGTTTTTAGATATAGTATTCAGGTTATCTATTTATTTTTGTGTTAGCATTGGTAGCTTGTCTTTTCAAGGTATTTGTCATTCATTTCAGTTGTTGTGTTTATTTCCATAAAGGTTTTTATGACATTCGATTGTTATCCACTTAATAGATGTAGAACTTTAGTGATGGCACCTCTATCATTCCTAATGTGTATATTTTTTCCAGATTGATCTGGCTAGAGGTTTATCAGTTATATTAATCATTTCAATGAACTACCTTTTCATTACATTGATTTTCCTTAGTATATTTTTGTTTTCTATTTCATTCATTTTTGCTTCAATTTTATCGTTTTCTTTATTCTGTTTATTTTGGATTTAATTTGCTCTTTTGTCTTATTTTCTAAATATAGAAGCTAAGGCCATTGTTATGAGACCAATCTTTTTTGTCTCACTCTGTTGCCCAGGCTGGAGTGCAGTGGCACGATCTCCGCTCACTGCAACCTCTGCCTCCTAGGTTCAAGCGATTCTCTTGCCCCAGCCTCCCGAGTAGCTGGGCTTACAGGTGTGCACCACCATGCCCGGCTAATTTTTGTATTTTTAGTAGAGATGGGGTTTCACCATGTTGGCCAGGCTGGTCTCGAAATGCTGACCTCAAGTGATCCACCCGCCTCAGCCTCCCAAAGTGATGGTATTACAGGTGTGAGCCACTATGCCTGGCCAAGACCAATCTTTTGTGATGTAGAAATTTTAGTGCTATGAATTTACCTCCAAATATTTTTAAATCTGAGTCCCACGAATTTTGGTAGTTTGTCTTTTCATTCTCATTTAGTTCAAAATATTTTCTAATTGTATCTTATTCTTTCTTTGGTCCATATCCTCTCCAGAACTATGCTATTTAGTATTAAATTACTTGGGAATTTCCTAGACATTTTTTTCTGATATTAATTCCTGTTCAATTCCATTGTGGTCAGAGAATGTACTTTGTATGGCTTCAATCATTTTACATTTATTCAGACTTGTTTAATGATCCTCTATCTGGTTTATCTTGGTAAATGTTCTGTGTGCACTTGAAAACACTGTGTATTCGACTGTTACTGTGTCACGTGTTCTACCAAAGTCAGTTAAGTCAAGTTGTTTGATACTATTTTTCAAGTCTGTATATTTTACTGATTTTTTGTCTACATCTTTTATTATTTATTAAAAGAAGAATGTTGGCATATTTGACTATAATTGTGAATTTGCCCATTTCTCCTTTAAGTTTTACTATTTTTTTCAATGTTGATTTTGAAGCACTGTTATTTTGGATGCCTAAATATTAAATATTTAAATTCTTATATTTCCTTGGTTAATTCTCCCTTTATCAGTTTACAATGTCCCTCATTTTGCGTGTGATATTCTTGCCTCCGAAATCTACCGGATCATATTATATAGGTATTCTAGCTTTGTTTTCAAATAATGTTTCCTCTTTGCATTTAATGTGGAAATTACTCTTCTAATGTTTTCAATGTTACTGGTAGCTTTAATTTGCTAAGGTGGCCATAATAAAATACCACAAACTAGGTGGCTTGTACATCATGTATTTGCTCACAGCTCAAGTTTTTAATATCAAGGTGTTGACAGGGTCGGTTTCTTCTGAGGCCTCTCAGAATCTACCATGTCTCTTGCCTAGCTAGATTCAGTGATTTTCTGGCAAACACTGGCATTCCTTGGCTCTCAGAAGCATCATTCCAATCTCTGCCTTTGTTTTTATGTGACATTCTCCCTGGGTATGTGCCTCTATGTCCAAATTTCCCCTTTTTATTAAAAGGCCAGTAGTATAGGATTAAGTCTTGCCCTAATTACTTCATCTTAGCTCATTACGTCTACAAAAACCTTGTATTAAAATAATGTGACATTCTACGGCACTGGGGGTTGAAACTTCAACATACTAATTTGGGGAAACAAAATTCAACCTGTAGTGTTGGTATTTTCTTCTCAGTGTCTAATCTGCTATATATCCCATCCAGTTTATTTTTCATTTCAGACCTGTAATTTACATCCATAGAAGTTGGATTTTGGTATGTTTTATATCTTTAATATGTTTACTTAACTTGTTCAACTTTTCCTCTTATTTATTGAACATATATAATATAGTTAGAATACCTGTAGCTTTTTTTTTTTTTTTTTGAGATGGAGTCTCGCTTTGTTGCCCAGGCTGGAGTGCAGTGGCACGAACTTGGCTCACTGCAACCCCCTCCCAGGTTCAAGCCATTCTCCTGCCTCAGCCTCCCGAGTAGCTGGGACTACAGGTGCCTGCCACCACACCTGGCTAATGTTTTGTATTTTTAGTAGAGATGGGGTTTCACTGTGTTAGCCAGGATGGTCTCGATCTCCTGACCTCGTGATCTGCCCACCTCGGCCTCCCGAAGTGCTGGGATTACAGGCATGAGCCACTGCACCCAGCCATCTGCAGCTGTTTTAATGTTCTTGTCTACTCATTCTATAGGTGCCATTTTCTGGTCTCTTTCTATTGAATGGCTTTTCTGCTCTTATTTTCTTTCCTTCACGCATGATTGGTAACTTTTTATTTGATATCAGACAATGTGGGTTTTACCTTTTTGATGGTGTTTTTCTTCTCCTAATATTATTTTCACACTTAAATCTGAGATGCTTTAAATTTACTTGGAAAAAAAAAACATTGATTCTTTCAAGGCTTGTTTGTAAACTTCATTAGACAGAACCAGACTAGCTATTAATCTAGGACTATTTTTCTTCCACTACTGTGACGATACCCTCTGAGGAACCTACCTAATGTCATGTCAAATACAAGGCTTTTCACTCTGATTTATGGGAACAAGAAATGTTTAAGCTCTAAGAATTGTTTTTTTCTGCTGTTTATAGATAGTTGTTTCTCCAGCTTCAGTTAGTTTCCTCACATTCATGCACTGATTCATGCTCAACTAAAGCTGAGAAGGACCTTCAACAAATCTCTGCAGTTGTCTTATTTGTTGTGCAGCTTTCTTTTCTCTTGTATTCTTCCCTGAAAATTGTAGCTGTATTTCCCTTTTTGGTCTCCTAGCTCTGTCTCCTCAACTTAGGGAGGCCACTGGATTCCATTTAGGTTCTCCCTTTCTTTTTATTTTATTTATTTACTTATTTATTTATTTTGAGATGGAGTCTTGCTCTGTTGCCCAGGCTGGAGTGCAGTGGCGAGATCTCAGCCCACTGCAACCTCCGTCTCCCGGGTTCAAGCAATTCTCCTGCCTCAGCCTCCTGAGTAGCTGGGACTACAGGTGTGTGCCACCACACCTGGCTAATTTTTGTATTTTTAGGGGAGACGGGGTTTCACCGTGTTAGCCAGGATTATCTTGATCTCCTGACTTTGTGATCCCCCCACCTCGGCCTCCCAAAGTGCTATGGGATTGCAGGTGTGAGCCACCGCAGCTGGCCTGAGTTCTCCCTTTCTGTGATGCAGCCTGAAGTCTCCTTTCAGACAGTAAGCCGGGACAATCATAAGGCTTCACTTTGTTTTCCCTCTGTAAGGAATAATTTTCTCACACTACCTAATTTCTAACACTTAAAAAACATTGATATATATATATATATATATATATATATATATATATATATTCCAGTGTTTTTAGTTGTTTCTGCCAGGAAGATAACTCCATTACAAGTTACCCCATCTCAGCTAGACAGTTCCTAAGAGAATACATTATTGGCCGGGCTCACGCCTGTAATCCCAGCATTTTGGGAGGCCAAGGCGGGTGGATCACCTGAGGTCAGGAGTTCGAGACCAGCCTGACCAACATGGAGAAACCCCGTCTCTACTAAAAATACAAAATTAGCCGGGTGTGGTGGCGCATGCCTGTAATCCCAGCTACTCAGGAGGCTGAGGGAGGAGAATCACTTGAACCTGGGAGGCGGAGGTTGTGGTGAGCCGAGATCACACCATTGCACTCCAGCCTGGGCAACAAGAGCGAAACTCCGTCTCAAGGAAAAAAAAAAAAGGATATATTATTATATAACTTTTTATTATGAAAATAATATTTTCTTATAAAAATTTCAAGCAGTGCAGATGTATATACAGAAAAACTTGCATTTCTACCATTCTCTCCACCCTCTATTCTCCCAAAATTCAACTGAATTACTGGTCCTCAAAGGAAACAGCTTGCAACTGGTATGCTCACTTACAGATAATTTTATATTCATTTAAATATATATACACAAAGATACATTATATAGTCATATACATATATGCAAATATTAAAAATACATAATTATATGTTTTTTAAACAAGGTCTTGCTCTGTCGCCCATGCTGGAGTGCAGTGGCATGCTCTCAGCTCTCTGCAGCCTCAACCTCCCAGGCTCAAGCAATTCTCCCACCTCAGCCTCCTGAGTAGCTGGGACTACAAGCATGCGTCACCACACCTGGCTTCTTCTTTTTTTTTTTTTTTGTAGAGATGAGGTCTCACTGTGTTGCCCAGGCTGCTCTCGAATTTCTGGACTCAGGCAATTCTCCTGCCTCAGCCTCCCAAAGTGTTGGGATTGCAGGCATGAGCTGCTGCATTTGGCCTACATAAATATTTTGACATAAATGAGATATTAAGCACTTTTGTAGATTAATTTTCTTGTCTAATTCTGTGTCTTTGTTTTTCCTCTATATTTGCCATACATATCTATGTCAATATTTTAATTGCCTGCATATAACTTCATAGTATGGATACATCATTTTTAAATTTAGGTATTTCTCTATTGATGTACAAATGTTTTTCACCAAATTTTCTGTTTAACAAGTGTTACAATGAACATTTTTCAATTGTATATTTTTGTGCACATGTGTAGCATTTCTAAAAGAAAAATTCTTAAAAATTTAATGAGCATTTTAAAGTTTGCTAGAAATTGCCCTCATCATTTTTTTTGTTAATCCAAACAAAGTACTTTGTTAATCCAATGGAAGAAAATTGCTTCTTTGTTTTAATTTATATTTACTTTATGAATAGTAAAGTTGAATATCTTTAGTTATCTATTTGTAGTTATTAACCTGTGAATTGTTGCCATATTTTTCTATTGGGCTGTTTGATTTTTTATTTATAGAAAAAAATTGTGTAGTCATTTGTTTGTCATAGATATCACAGGTATTTTCTCCTAATCTCTTCTTTATATTTTAACTTTGTACAAGAAATAATTTACCATATAGAAATAGTGCCGGAAAACATGTCTTTTGAGAAAGAACATACCTTGTTCTATTTTTTTCCGCTTTTGAAAATTCCTTCTCATCTACCAGCTGCAGGACAAATCACTGAGCTAAAATATTTAACTGGTTGTGAGAAAGAGAAAAACAGCTTCTGACATTCACAAGCTATGCCCAGTTGTTGCTAGGAGCTGGCTTGGCACTCACAGCTAGGCCTTGGTATTACTATATCAGGAACATCAGCATTAAATGAGGCCACTCTGTGACCATGATGGATGAAGGCGAAAACAAGACCATTCTGCAATCATGTCTGAACGCAGACAGAACATGAACATTGTGCAAGTCACAAAAATGACTAGTTATCTCACTATTCTGACTAATATAAGTTACTGTTTTTTTTCTTTTACCAATTACAACTCTACCCTTGCTTTAGACTGCCCTCACGATAGATAAGATGTGTTAAGATACCTAATCATTACATTACCCCTACTTCCCGAGAGTATTCAATCCAGAGAAAAATGCTGCTTCCTCAAAATCTCCCCCAAATCACCTAATACAAATCCAAACACTATGACAAATCCTTTTATTATCTTCTTACTGAGATGCCCCCATAATTGATAAAAATAGTTCTCTATGGTGTATATTCTAAGTGTAATGAGTAATAAACCCGATTTGTTCAACTATAGTGTGTTCCTGATAGGTCTTTAGCTAGAGGGCTTTCAAATAATAATATGAAAACATTGTGGTACATAGTCCAACTACTTTTTATTTTTATTTTATTTCATTTTAAACATTTATTTTAATTGATGAGTAAAAATTGTATATATTTATTGTGTACATCATATTGTTTTGAAACATGTATATATTGTAGGATGGCTAAATCTAGCTAATTAACATATACATTACTTCACATATTTATCTTTTTTGTGGTAAGAACATTTAAAATCTATTTTCTTAGCAACGTGCAAGAATATAATGTTTTTATTAACCACAGTCACCATGCTATCTGTAAAATAGATCTCTTAAACGAATCCTTCCTATCTGGCTGAAATTTTGTATCCTTTCATCAACATCTTCCCGACCCTTATATTTTATTAAAATTAGTCATTTCCAGTCCGATGAAATCCATTACTGTTTTAAAGCCCCATTCCGTGTAGGTCACATACTAGTTTACGTTTTGAGAGATACTATGTATATTAGGATAAACTGTATCAGGGAGTCAGTATAGGATCCTTGAAAGAGCATCGTATTTGAATGAGAACTGGATTTACAACATTCTAGAAGGAGGATTTTGGGGAAACGTGTTAATCACTCTGAGTTTTTGCTTCCTTATTTGTAAATGGGGATAATAACTCCTACCTTAACACTATTGTAAGGATTCAATGATGGAGCTTTTTGTAAACTAAGACATGTTTTGTAAATAGGAAAGACTTTCAAAATAGTAATGGTAGAGCTTGGAAGGAACTGATTGAATTCACATCTCCTTTCATCACCCCTTATTTATTCATGGGAAACAGAAAGCACCCAGAGGGAGAAGTTGTTTACTTTAGAGGGAGATTGGACTCCAGGTTTTTTTACTCCTAGTCTAGCATCCTCTATACTGCATGGAACCTCTTTTCTATTTTATTTCTTTTTGCTTCTCTGTAATAAAAAAAAATTCTAGTAAATGATTTTTTGGTACATCATACTATCTTCTGGGATTAACTCCTCAGAATCCTCCAAATAATTGGCAAAGTTAATGACTCCTGGGTATTTATGCGATTATGGTTAAGCGAAGTTAAGCCACAAAAGTGTATTAAAAAATAATTTCCAGACTTTTCATATCCAAATTATTCTTGTGGATTTACCTCCCACCCTTGTTTATAGTATGTTGACCATCTTCTTTCTAAGCAAGATTCAGGGTCTTATTTCATCATGATTTCACCTGTTGTGATTGGGTTCTGTGTTCTTATGTTTGTTCTGCCCTGCAGTATAGGTTTAAAAAAGAAAAAAATAATAATAATCTTGGAGCCTGAGGAAAGTATTCTCTTCACTGATGGCAGATTGCTCTCTGTTTGCCTGTCAGCTCTTTGTTCTGGTTACTTACTCTTTCTAACATGCTTGGCTGCACAAATCACAAAATAGAGGGATAAAAAGATCTTTTGGAATCTGTATTTGCTATGTTGCAAGCTCAGTTACCATATGGAACACAAAAGCCCAGAGCCTTAAGTATGAAACAGCAGTTTGTTGTTTTGCTTTCTTCCTTACCATTTTAGCAATGTGTCTTTTATCACTATGGAAGTGAAGTCTTTATTGAAGAAATTAATTGTGCGTGTGTGTGTGTGCACATGCCCCCGTGTATTGTGTATGAAGTGAGTGATGGGGCGGGGGCACCAAAATTGTTATCAGAAGCAACATTTTATGCCATAGGCAAAGATGATACTTTAGGCATTATAAATAATCAGGTATTTCTTTTCTTTTCTTTTTTTTTTTTTTTTGAGACAGAGTTTCGCTTTTGTTGCCCAGGCTGGAGTGCAATGGCACAATCTTGGCTCACCGCAACCTCCGCCTCCTGGGTTCAAGTGATTCTCCTGCCTCAGCTTCCTGAGTAGCTGGGATTACAGACATGCGCCACCATGCCTGGGTAATTTTTTATTTTTAGTAGAGATGGAGTTTTTCCATGTTGGTCAGGCTGGTCTTGAACTCCCAACCTCAAGTAATCCACCCACCTCGACCTCCCAAAGTGCTGGGATGACAGGCGTGAGCCACCACGCCCGGCCTTATAATCAGGTATTTCTTGTGAGCCTTCTGAATATTGCTCAGGAATTGATTACTCAAGCATATCCATTACTCTTCTTCTATCTTCTCAGAATAAATGTTTATTATAGCATTACTTAAAAGGTTTTGGATAATGAGAATTGGCTGCAAGGTAGATGAAAGATGAGACAAATGGTCAAGTGAGCCTTTTCTTCATTCATTTCCTCATTCACTTTTCACACAGTTTTTTTTATGTATGTATATTTTTTATTATACTTGAAGTTCTAGGGTACATGTGCACAACGTGCAGGCTTGTTACATATGTATACATGTGCCATATTGGTGTGCTGCCCCCATTAACTCGTCATTTACATTAGGTATATCTCCTAATGCTATCCCTCCCTCCTCCCCACACCCCACAACAGGCCCCGGTATGTGATGTTCCCCTTCCTGTGTCCAAGTGTTCTAATTGTTCAATTCCCACCTATGAGTGAGAACATGCGGTGTTTGGTTTTTTGTCCTTGCAATAGTTTGCTGAGAATGATGGTTTCCATTTAGTGTCAGAGACTCTGTTCTGGGCATGAGAATGCAGAGTGAACAAGACATAGGACTACCCTTATTATGAAGTAAGTATAGGGAGACACATGACAGGGAGACAAAGTGCTGCCTGTTGATAGTGACACTTCTGTAATTCCTCTGAGCTTTGTAGATGAGGCATCTTCTATGCAGTCCACTACATAGACTGAGCTTCATTAGTTGTACACCTTTTTGGATTCCATTGTTAAGGCCTCAAGAACTGCAAACCAAATTGGATATTAATGTAGATATATTCTTAGGAAGACTCATCTGCTTTTCAGGTTAACATATGACTTTTTTTTTTTTTTTTTTTTGAGACGGAGTCTCACCCTGTCGCCCAGGCTGGAGTGCAATGGCGTGATCTCGGCTCACTGTAACCTCTGCCTCCCGGGTTCAAGCCATTCTCCTGCCTCAGCCTCTCCAGTAGCTGGGATTACAGGCGTGTACCACCACACCCGGCTAATTTTTTTTTTTTTTGTATCTTTAGTAGAGACGGGGTTTCACCATATTGGTCAGGCTGGTCTTGAACTCCTGACCTTGTGATCTGCCTGCCTCGGCCTCCCAAAGTGCTAGAATTACAGGCGTGAGCCACTGTGCCCAGCCAACATATGACATTCTTGAATCAAATATTAATGGTCATAAATGTATCTGGCCGCTAATGAGGACATTGGTATAGGTAACAGAATTTTGAGGAAATTTCGTAACTAATACAATATTTATTTAACCACGAATCTGTTGCCAAAATACCAGAAAATGTAAAATCTTGTGATAGGAAAAAAATTGCAAAAGCAGAAGAGACTTTGGAGGTAAGTTTTACTGATAAGGAAATTGAATCTTAAGAGTTTAAATGATGTTCCCAGGATCACCAGCTGGTAAATACTAGAGTTCTAAACATCAACTCATTTAATTCTTTCAACAACCTTTTATTTTAAGTACTACTATTATTTATATGTTACAAATTGGTGACTGAGGTCCAGAAAAGGTAAGTAACTTGGCCAGGGCCATGTGGCTAATAAGTGTCAGAGCCAGGATTCGGGCCAAGAAGTTTGACTCGAGAGTCTATGCTTTTAACTTTACACCATTCTGTCTCTTCAGGAATAGCTGTACTCAGTTTCCACAGTTCGCTTCCCTCAACCCCTCCCACTTTTCTTTTCATTATATTGTGGTGCCAAGCACACATATACACACCTGCTAAAGAACATATATACCCCCCTATAAAACATTTTAAATGTAATAATGTATATGTGTATACATTCTTTGCTTCTCAGTGTGTCTGCGGAATGATGATTGATAAATGACTCAAATCAGAAAGCAAAAGAGACTGATTCTGTTTTATCATCAGCCAGAAAAAGGAAGCTTCCTTTAGGCATTCTAAGCATAAGGCAAGATGAATGGGGTGCTAATTAGCTCTAGCTCTATCAGCCTGCTGTCCTTTGTTTGGGGCCAAGAATGAAAGAGGTTAGATTGTGCCTAACAATATGGTCCACTGGCCTGATTACAAGGCTCCAAGAGGGCTTTTGCAACATGAGCATATGGACGTTTTGCAATATTTACAGGGGGAAATGTATGCTGATTGGCATACAGGCTGCAAATGGCTTCCTGTTGTAAGCTTCTTCAATTTATTTCCATAGGTATTGTTGCTCATACTCCACTTGGATATATATTTTTTAATTTGAAGAAAATATCTTACTCAGTTATAACCTGAGCTATGATTTTTCTAGTGAATTTTGAAGAAAATACCATTAATATCATATAGTACAAAGAATATTGGTCTTAGAGTCGGAAATCCTGAAGTTGGGTCCCATTTTTGCCTTGCACATTAATTACCATTTCTTCATGGCTGGAGAAAATCAAATCATCAGGCACCCTGGTTTAACTTTAATGCTCTCAAAACTCAAGTCAGGTCTCAATACTTCCTGGAATTTCAACTGTTTCTCTATAGCAAGTTCACTTTTTCACTGTCTGAAAACTCATTTTCGTATGTTCCCTTTCCTTAAACTTCATATACCCACCTGTCCCAATCCTCTTATTTCCAGTCGTATACCTCACTGAGAAAATCGAAGGAAGCCATGGAAAGAGGCCTGCTCCATCTTTTGACTGTGACATCTCCAAACCTCATGTTAATATACCCCTTTTCTTTATTTCAAACCAAAAAAGTGTCCCTGTTCCTATGAAGGGGCAGTCCCTCCACAATTGTACTGGGTCCCATTCTCTTTCTCCTCCCCAAGGATTTTGCTCTTTCAGTTACACCATCTTTCTCTTGCAACCTCAGTTTCTCCTCTATTGGATCATGTCTGTTAACACCCAAATATGTTAAAATAACTACTATCTTCAAAATAAAATAATAAAAAACTTTATTCACCCTAAATCTCCATCTATAGTCTAATTTATCTGCTCTCCTCACTGCGAAACCTGTTATAAGAGTTGTTGCCTGGGGGTGGTGGCTCACGCCTGTAATTCCAGCACTTTGGGAGGCTGAGGTGTGCGTATCACGAGGTCAGGAGATCAAGACCATCCTGGCCAACATGGTGAAACCCTGTCTCTACTAAAAATACAAAAAAAAAAAATAGCCAGGCATGGTGGCACGCGCCTGTAGTCCCAGCTACTTGGGAGGCTGAGGCAGGAGAATTGCTTGAACCTGAGAGGCAGAGGCTGCAATGAGCTGAGATCGTGTCATTGCACTCCAGCCTGGGCTATAGAGTGAGACTCCATCTAAAAAAAGAAAAAAAAAAAGAGTTGTTGATACTCACTGTTTCTTTTTCTGAAAATTCCTATCGCTCCTTAAACCACTCTAGATTTCAATCTGTCCACTCCATTGATCTTGCTTTCATCAAGGTCATCAGTGACTTCCATATTTCCAATTTAACAGTCACCTACCACTCTTAAACAGTTGGTCATTCTCTCTTTGTTTGAACATCTTCTTCCCCTGTCTTTTATAACTTCACATTTAACTTTGTTTTCTTCCTACCTCACTGACTTCTCTTTCTCACTCTCCTTTACTGGCTCCCACTTTATTCAACCCCTAAACATTTGTCTTAGGCTCTCTACTTATTTGCTGCATTCACTAGATTCCACCTCACCTCTGCTTCCAATATGCATTTTTTTTTTTTAACTATCTGTCCACCATTTTTATGTCGAACTGTTGGGAATAACACTCAAAATTCTAAGGAAATTGAACAGTCGAACAAAGGATTCTTAGCAAAGCAATTTTACTTCTGCGCAGAGAGGTGCCTCCTTGGCCAGTCGCCATGAGAGCACACCTGAACAAAGGGGCACGAGAGCCTTTATTCCTGATGCAAGTCCTGCCCCTGTACCCTTTCCCCATTGGCTGGGGTCAGATCATACAGTCTAAACTAATCCCAATTGGCTAAACATTTGATTTTTTTTAGATAAGGTGGGCACGTAAAAGAAAGCAGAGAGGAAAGGGGAAGGGGTGTCTGTAATGAGCTCGAAAGTTAGTCCTCTTTCCAAATAAGGAAAGGAATGTGAGCTGGTACTGATAACGCCTGGTACTGTGGCGTGCCTGGGCATCTAACAAAGGCAAAAAGGAAATAAGGAGAAAAAAGAAAAAAGAAGGGAGGGGGCTACTATGAATTAAAGAATAAAAGATTGATCAGGTTATTTGAAGAGAAACCTCATCATATCCCACACTTCATACGCAGCATTTATCAAAAGCTGATTAGACATAGTTTGTGAAGGAATATAGTTGAGGTTTAGATTGGAGGGTGGTTTCTGATCAGATTTTATACGCCTTGAATACTCAGGTTTACAGTCTCTATCTTATAGTCATCAAGTACCAAATATAATTTTTAAAGCAGGTTGAATTTATACAAACAGTAACAGAACATGGAAGACAATGGAGGTGAAATCTGTCAGTTAAAAGAGTTTGAGTGTTGTAACATCTTAATGTAAGGTGAACATGACCTGAATTAGGTATTTTGTGGGAGTGCAAATGTAATGAACAACAAAAGACATTCAAAAATACTTGATAAGAGTAGGCAAATGGCTGAATATGAGGGTTAAAAAACAGAGAATTGTACCTCCCCATGGTTTTTAATCCAATTGACTTGGAGGATGAAGTGCTGCTAATATTGGTAATGAACACATTTCTCTCCAGAGACTGACTGACTCCAAATTTGAAGCCAAATTTACTTTTATGGCTATGCTTAAACTGACATAATGATATATTGGTCTGATTTCTTTTATGAAATCAGCTCTAAAAATAAGTATTCTTGTATTCAGACTTTCTGTGTGTTCTGTTTTCATCTTTTTACTGTAACTAAAGATCACTTTGTGACTTTTTCTTGTTTTTGGCCAAAGGCTATTGCAAAAGCAATGAAGTTATGACCTAGTTCTGTGGCAGAACAAGTATGGTCTACAGGGAAAACTGACTTGGAGCAACAGATGTGGTTTTAGACATGTTGGGTTTAAGGTGTTCTCAAGATATCCTAGTGAAAATGGCAGTTACAGAACTATGGCTCAAGGTCAAAGAACACTCTGAATGGTGAATGCAGACTGGAAAGTCATTCAACCATGAAATAATGGCCTGGAGACACATAGCTAGTAGTGTCCTAAATATTTAGGCTGGGGTTTACGTTTCACAACTAGCAGATGACATAATAAAGCCAATCAAAGAGAGAGAGAGAACATGCGAGCAGAAAGGGAAAAAAAAGGGAATGAATAGCCAAGGGACACATTTTGCAAGGCTCTAACAAGTTGACTATACTGAATGTTGGGAGAGCTGTCAAGGGAAGTAAAGACTGAAGATTTTGTAATGATAAGGTTGACCTTGAAGAGTATATTTTCCGTGGAGTAGTAGGGGCAGGATTCTTGTAGAAAATGAGATGACTGAATAATGATGAAAAGGAGATAAGCAAAAAAGACAGAAGATAAATAGCTTTAGGGAGGTGTTTTCGAGGGAAAGTATTTTTTAATACCTTTAATAGGTTATTGCTTTATTCAGTGAAAAATGATATGTGCCTATTGTAAGATTTAAAAATACAAAAAGTACAAAGAAGAAAGTAAAAAAACCACATGTAATGCAACAATACAGAAAAATAACCACCCTTATTGTTTTGATAAACATACTTGCAGGTTTCAATTAACAGCAGCATAAAATTGATTGAAAAGAGTATGTTTTTTTGGAAAATAATTGCTAAACAAATAATGTTAATATTTATTGAAAATACATTTCTTGGCCGGGCGTGGTGGCTCATGCCTGTAATCCCAGCACTTTGGGAGACCGAGGCGGGCAGATCACCTGAGGTCGGGAGTTCGAGACCAGCCTGACCAACATGGAAAACCCCATCTCTATTAAAAATACAAAATTAGCTGGGCGTGGTGGCACATGCCTGTAATCCCAGCTACTCGGGAGGCTGAGGCAGGAGAATCGCTTGAACCCGGGAGGCGGAGGTTGCAGTGAGCCAAGATCATGCCATTGCACTCCAGCCTGGGCAACGAGAGCAAAACTCTGTCTCAAAAAAATAAAAAAATACATTTCTTAATGAGATGGCTCATATTGTTCCTGTTCCCCTCTCATTTACTCCCTTTCATTCTTGTAGACATAGATAACTATTACCAATTGCTAGAATAAGAGAGGGTTCATTATTAATTCTATTTTGATTTTTTTCTTTGTCAAAAATAGACTGTGTTTCCATGAATATGTATATAGGAATGGAAGAAGGATTTTTTTTACAGCAATTTCACTCAATTCTTTGAATTCTTCATGAATTACATACCAAAAACTATGTACATGACAATTGCAAGTCATTCAATTTTGTTGAAAACAAAGCAGTGGAAATTGCTTGACTTACAAAAGGAGTTGCTATCTAGTCTTTAGAAATTGTTCACCTTGTCAAGTCAATGACTAATATTTCTAATGTTAAAAGGTAAACTGAGGCACAATACCATTTTTAAAGAGTTTGAGCAAAAAATATTCCCTGAATTGTACAGCTCCAAACTAGAAGCCATTCAGGAGCTCCATCAAGGGAAAACAATGGGGAGAATTTGATAAAACAGACAGAGAAGTAAAGCAGATGGTATTTGATTGGTTACAGTCATACAGTTGCCTCATTTGATCTATCCCATTGGAAAGTCCTGATTATATAAGTTTGTTAACTGCTTCTGATTGGTTGAGTTTACATTCTGTTTCTCTGTGATATAAACATTGAGAAATAGCTCGTTAAGTTTTGCTTATGTTTGCAAATCAAGCAAGGTTGAAGTCACTTCTGAGGCCTAACTGTGTTCTTCTGAGAGATTCTTCAGGTCTCGTCTCTATTTTAATTTGCTTCAGCCTTAATCAACCTCTTGTCCTCAATGTGTTTCTTTTTTGTTGTTTTTATTTTTACCTTTTTAATTTAAGATGAAACTCAGATATGGAAAGCACACGACAAAAGTGTATGGTTTTATTTCTGCCACGCAGATATAAAGCAACAGAATATTGCTACCCAACCTAGTATTCCAATGCAGATGCCTTGTCCCAGTCACCATTCCCTTTAGGCCATTTAACAAAACTGAGACATTTGTTTGCGTTAATAGGAAGCCACTAAGTGGCCAATGAAGAAATGAAGACCAAAGACAGACTAAGAAGAAATACATCAGATGAATCAAAGTCTTGAAGAAGGCATGAGTGGAAAGAATCAGATAAATTCTACATCATTGACAAGGTTTAGTCTTAGAAAAAAGAAATTTCTCTTACTGCAAGTCAGAGAAAAGAGAAGAGACTACAAATTCATTCAACCTGTCATTTAACAAAGATTTATTAAGGCCCTATTAATTGGCAGTACTGTAGAAAGCACTAGAGAGAGATTTTAAAGAGGAAAATAACCTGTACTTGGGCTCTCCTGCTAGATGGACTTAATCGCTTCGAAAAAGGAGGAGATGAGGTTGTGGTTCTCAATAAAAGCTGCTTAGGGGATTGTGGATTTGGACATTTGAAGAGTGGGAACAAAATTTCAAAAAGCTACAGTACAGAAAGCCCTATGGAATCAATACATTTTCTTTGCAGGACTCTGGAAAGAGGCAAGCCTAGCATTTTGTTTTAAAAGCTAAGCTTGGAATGCTTATATCAGACATCACAGTGAATCTAATTGATTCCATTTTTAAAATTGCACCTGCCATTGGAGTTATGCCAAAACACACATACCAAATTAAAGCACAAAAACCAATAAAACATAACAGGAGCAGAATGCTGCAAACTCAATTGCTTATTAAAAACCCATTAGCTTTAAAATGTTAGCATGTCAGAAAACAGTTTCCTTCTACTAACATCAGCTTTGAAGGCCAGCTAATCGGAAATATATAGAATTAGGACAGGCAGTAAATTCAATAAAGTAAACCTTGCAGTAAATAAACTTTGCTCCGCCGGGCGCGGTGGCTCACGCTTGTAATCCCAGCACTTTGGGAGGCCGAGGCGGGCGGATCATGAGGTCAGGAGATCGAGACCACAGTGAAACCCCGTCTCTACTAAAAATACAAAAAATTAGCCGGGCGTGGTGGCGGGCGCCTGTAGTCCCAGCTATTCGGAGAGGCTGAGGCAGGAGAATGGCGTGAACCCGGGAGGCGGAGCTTGCAGTGAGCCGAGATTGCGCCACTGCACTCCAGCCTGGGCGACAGAGCGAGACTCCGTCTCAAAAAAAATAAAAAAATAAAAAAATAAACTTTGCTCCAGGCCCATGCTGTTGGAATTATAAAGGCATCATCAGGCACATGCCTGCAGATCAGAGGTCTTAGTAAGCCAGTGATAATTCTGGTATTTAGAGTCCACCTGTTATAACTTAAGTCATCTTTTTAAATATCCTATTTGATATAATATTTAATTGTCTCTTTAAGAGTGCTGAAAAAATACTAGGATGCTTGAACACTTTAGAAATAAAAATATCCAAATGAGCTAGCCAGTGGGACTTCTTTTGTGTTTTTCTTTCTTTCAGCGAGACAGCCTTTTTTTCTTTCAATTCTTTCCTTCTGTTCTCATAAATTAATCTGCATTTGTGATTTTGGATTTGTGCAGAGTGGAGTGTGATTACTGAGGTCTTAATCAACATTCAGTCTGACAGAGAACAGTTGAACCAGCTATTATCTTTTGTGCTGAGAGATATGTTTATTGTAAATGCTCTTGGCTCTCTGAAAAGTTGGGAGAATAGGCCCTTGAAACTGATGTGGGTGTCAAAATGTTGCTTTAGATCCCTATAGCTGAGAGAATTGCCAAGGTGACTTGGTGAAGAGTTATTTATAAGATCATTGAATGGAAGATAAAAAGGAAATTATTTTACTTCAAATATGACGTTTTGTAATTATTAACTGAATCATAGAATTTGAATTGGAAGAGATTTCATAAGGCAATCAGTCTAGTGATTTCCCAATACTGATTTCTAGACAGACAAAAGACTGGGATAATATTTTCACTAATCCAT
Source organism: Nomascus leucogenys (assembly GCF_006542625.1). Lineage (NCBI taxonomy): Eukaryota > Metazoa > Chordata > Mammalia > Primates > Hylobatidae > Nomascus > Nomascus leucogenys. Next base: position 126,879,617 of record NC_044406.1, read on the forward strand.
GGCAGAATTAAAAAAAAAATAAGAAAACAATATAGACGGGTTTTCAATGAAACTAGATTTGTTATTTGATTTTAATCTTAATATTACATTCTTTTTATTTTTAGTCCTAAAATACTCTTTCTTCTTTGAGATGACAGATGTATATGGTGGGATGTATAAAGTGCTCTTGGTTAGATTAAATGAAACAATCATTGTTCTTTTGGGAACTGGAGTAGGGATCGTGTGAAGCTAGATTAGAAACTAGGCAGCATTCGGTTTGAGGAACAGGATCTTGTTGTGCCTGAGCTGTCTTCTTCGTCTACGGTCCTCAATAGCCTTATTTTTCTATGCAGTTTACAATTTCATTTTGTTCCCTACTCTCTTCTCTCCCAAATAGAAATCAACGTTGAAAAAGAATCAGCTTTCAGCCATTTATCCAACTCGAAGGCAAGGTGAGAGTGAACCGTGGGTGCTAGAAACCACAATCCACTGCTCTCAATTTTATTTTCTCATGTACGTTAATCTCTCCCTCTCTACCCGCTCAGTATGCATATACAATTGTGATCTAAATTCTTATATCACTTTTACAAACTAGAATTTTCCCCGTTGTGTATCCCCCTGCCACCTACCCCCTCATGTCTTTTCTCCACTAAACACACTGTACCCACTTCCCTCATTTCTTCCCACTTACTTTTCAGTTCAGTTCAATTTGATTTTGTTCTCATTCCACTGGAACTGCTTTTATCAAGGTCAGCATTACCATCTGTACTATTAAAACGACTGGTTACTTTACCATTTTCCTCTTACTCAAATTCTCAGCATTATTCTGCACACTGGCAACTCTCTGTTCTTCAAACACAGAACTATGCCAAAATTCTCCTGTTTTTGAGCCTTGGCAGCTGTTTTTTTTTTCCCCTCTTTTTCAATGCTTGCTCTTTCTGATATATCAAATAAGACTTCCTTGGAGAAAGCTTCACTTAGTACCCAATATACAGTAGTTCTGTCCATTACACCAACCATCACTGCTATCTGTTACTCTCTTTAAGCATCCCAAAATTTCCTTCACAGCATTTACAACTGCTTGTGTCTTTTATTTATTATCTGTCTCTCCCTGTACATAAAGCTTTATGAAGTCAGAGACCATTAATCCCATATTCATTGCTGTACCTCCAGAACCCAGCACAGTGCTTGTTGCATAGTAGTTTTTTAATAAAGACTCGTTGAATAATTTGATGGATAGATGAATGCCAAGAATCCCACAATATTTTTTACTAGCCTCAACTTGAAAACTCATGCCAAGACTTTTGTACTTTATCTTTGCAATGATTCTCGCATCTGTCTCTTTCTTCCAGTCCTTGCTTCCTCTTTCCTTGCCCAGGCTACCATCATCTATTAGTTTAACCATTTAATAAAACTCATAACTCACCTTCTGTCTTCTCTTGTTGATCTTCAGTCCATCCTATATATTGCAGTTAGTCTTATAACCTTCCTGAAACTCTGATCTTATTTTCCTATGAAAAACAAAACAAAATAAAACAAACTCCCCTTTGTGTAGACAGTTTGCTCTAAGTTTTCTATCCTGGCATTTATGGGCCTTGAGGACCTGGCTTTAACTGATACCAGCTATAAGTGATCATAATGTCCCACATATTTGCCTAGCTCTTTTTTTGTGTGAAATTCTCTTTCGAAACTTTTATGACTCAATGTTGTGTTATTACACCATTTAACAGAATGACAACATGTTGAGGGCAGGCACATGGTATGTTTTCTAACGTCAGCACTTAGCACAGTTTTTGATACACACAAGCTCTATACATATTTACTGAATAAATCATTGTGTGACCCTCTTCTTGAAGTTCTACATTCAGTATCAAACAATATAGAACATAAAAATGATTAATTGCAAACCCTATATAGTGTTTGGGTGTAACTAAAATTATTAAGTTCTGTACATTTTGTTTAAGGCAATGGATATGACTTATTAGCTGTGCTAATGTTAAATATTGTTGTGCAACTGATGCCTGCAGTTTCCTGAGCCAAAATAGGAAAAATCTTGTCCTTAGAAATTCTTTGACTGAAAGGTCATCCAATTAATTACAAGACCCTTAGCAAAAACACTGTTGATGCATGTGGCCTTTTCCCCAGAAAGATCTGCAAGATATGAAGAGAACAATAGCCTCAGGCAGTACACTCAGAAGATGAAACTATATGTGAAAAAAACCCACTCTGAACATTTCTAGCACAGGCTGGCTGCCTGCAGGTCCTGATATTGACCCTCAAGCATGCTGCTCAGACTTCCATTGCAGGGGAATTAAGGTGGCCAAATATATATATATATGAGACAGAGCCTCACTTCGTTGCCCAGACTGGACTGGAGTGCAGTGGCTCCATCTCTGTGCACTGCACCCTCAGCCTCCTTAGCTCAAGTGATCCTTCCCGAGCAGTCCTCTCACCTTACCTTCCTGAGTAGCTGGGACCACAGGCACGCACCACCAGGCCCAGCTAATTTTTGTATTTTTTGTACAGACAGGGTTTCACCATATTTTCAAGCTGGTCTTGAACTCCGCAGTTCAAGTTATCCACCCACCTCGGCCTCCCGAAGTGATGGGATTACAGGCGTGAGCCACTGCGCCCTACCACATATATTTTTAAATATTTAAAAATACAAATTTTGGCCGAGCGCGGTGGCTCACGCCTGTAATCCCAGCACTTTGAGAGGCCAAGGCGGGCAGATCACGAGGTCAGGAGTTCGAGACCAGCCTGGCCAACTCAGTGAAACCCCGTCTCTACTAAAAATACAAAAATTAGCTGGGTGTGGTGGTGGGCGCCTATAATCCCAACTACTTAGGAGGCTGAGGCAGGAGAATCGCTTGAACCCGGGAGGCGGAGGTTGCAGTGAGCTAAGATGGCGCCACTGCACTCCAGCCTGGGTGACAGAGCTAGACTCCATCCAAAAAATAATAATAATAATTTTGACTTGTATCATGCTGCATGAGAACAGTGTAGTATAATTAAGGGCAGATGAGTAGACAGGAACTTACTTTCATGGATTATTTTTCTTAACATAGAAGCTCTCAATTTTGAATGCGCATTAAAGTTATCTGTCAAGCTTTCCAAAATTCAGATGTCCAGGATCCATTGATCCCCGTAAATTCTGATTTAATTGGTCTGGGATAGATCTCAGACACGGTATGCTTTTTGTAAACTCCCCAGGTCAATCTAAGTTGTTTCTATGGTTGAGAAGCATTTCTACTCATTGATGAAGATTGCCATTCTGCTGTAAGTTATTAAGGAATAAAATAATTGATGTAGTTGTTGAGGGGCTTTTTGTTTCATTCTAACATTTATTTTTCTTTCATGAAGCTGTAAGCTTGAGGTTTGAGCGCTCCACACTCAACACCTATAGTGAATGCCAGTGAAACCCTACAGTCAGAAGGTTAATTAGTATTCCATTGGGTACTAGCTGTTCCAGTTATATTTGTTAACAGTTAGAAGAGGGCTGATGTGATGTGCATAATTGTAATCAATCATGGTCTTGTCTCTGAGTAAACAAAGTGCATGACTGACATTTGAGATATTTCATGCTTTATCCCTGGCTATCTTCTTATCTTATATTTTCTACCTTTTTTTTTTCTGAGATGGAGTTTTGCTCTTGTTACCCAGGCTGGAGTGCAATGGTGCGATCTCAGCTTTTCGCAACCTCCGACTTCCGGGTTCAAGCGCTTCTCCTGCTTCAGCCTCCGGAGTAGCTGGGATTACAGGCACGTGCGACCACGCCTGGCTAATTTTGTATTTTTAGTAGAGACAGGGTTTCTCCATGTTGGTCAAGCTGGTCTCGAACTCCTGACCTCAGGTAATCTGCCCACCTCGGCCTTCTGAGGTGCTGGGAATATAGGCGTGAGCCACCGCATGCAGGCTTTTTTTGGTTTGTTTTTTTAGACGGAGTTTCACTCTTTTGTCCAGGCTGGAGGGCAATGGCGCGATCTCAGCTCATCACAACCTCCGCCTCCCGGGTTCAAGTGATTCTCTTGCCTCAGCCTCCTGAGTAGCTGGCATTACAGGCGCCTGCCACCATGCCCGGCTAATTTTTGTATTTTTAGTAGAGACTGAGTTTCGTCATTTTCGCCAGGCTGGTCTCAAACTCTTGACCTCAGGTGATCTGCCTGCCTCAGCCTCCCAAAGTGCAGGATTACAGGCGTGAGCCACCAGGCCCAGCCTTCTATTTTCATCTTATACCATGACTGGTTAATCTTCCAGCTTATGCTCCAGTCACCCTGAATTATGTTATAGTCACCTTGATTCCAATAATGCACAAGCTTTTGTCTCCAGGCTCCTGCACATGCTGTTTCCTCTGTTTGGACTCCCCTTCCCTTCTTGTCTGCCTGAAACATTCCTACTCATTCTGCTATACCCAGAGTTCTTGATGATGCACATTCTGAGTTAGTAAGCAAAATATATGTGTATGTTTGTTATATAATTTTTTATTGAAAGAATCATCATAAATTTCATTACATCCTTAAAAGGGTCTGTGACACCTTAAATGTTAAGATTCATTTGTTTCTGCCTATAATCAAATGTGACACAGTGAAAGCATACACTGAGACCTCCTTGTTTCCAACTGCCCCAAGTTATCTGTCACAGATATTCTGTCCCTCTTGTCAGTTTTTGTAGCACTTTACATCTCTCTCTCTCTCTCTCTTTTTTTTTTTTTTTGTTGAGATGGAGTCTCACTCTGTTGCCCAGGCTGGAGTGCAGTGGTGTGATCTCGGCTCACTGCAACCTCTGCCTCCCAGGTTCAAGTGATTTTCCTGCTTCCGCCTCCCAAGTAGTTGGGACTACAGGCGTGTACCACCACGCCCAGCTAATTTATTGTATTTTTAGTAGAAACGGGGTTTTACCGTGTTAGCCAGGATGGCCTCGATCTCCTGACCTCACGATCCGCCCGCCTTGGCCTCCCAAAGTGCTGGCATTACAGGCGTGAGCCACCGCACCCGGCCTAGATATCTCTCTTTTTATATCATTTTTACTTGTCTCCCTTTGGACTGAGATATCACCGAAGGCAGAAACAATGTCTTATTCACCTTTGATCTCAGAACGTAGCACAAATAGATTCATTTTAGCTGGGAGAATGCTGAAGCTTAAATCAACTTGCCTGGAATTTAAAGGTTTTCATATGCTACAGTTCTGGAGGATACGGTGCTTGCATCTTCTAACTATTACTCATACATTTCAATTTTTAACCAGTCATTGCCCTTCTTCAGGTAACAAGGTGAATACCAAGAAATACAACATTTCTCCTTAATAAAATATGAAAATCTTGAGCTGTGATAGTTTGACACAAATAGAATCAGTGTGGCGCTATCTTCTCCAAGATAATTTCTTCCAACATTTTAATTATATGAGTTATAGAAAGAAAATAAATAAGTAAAACAAAGGGGAATAAATCGTTGGCGAAATAATTCAGTAAAAAGTCTCAGAACTTAAGGATGCTTATTTATAGATTAAAAGGCTAGCACCTCGCAAAATAGATGAAAATAGATTCGTGTCAAGATATCTCAGTGTAAAATTTCAGGACACTGACAACAAAGAGAAAATTGTATAAGTTTCCAGAGGGGTAAAAATAGGTCAGGTACAAAGAATGAGGAATCAGATGGCTTAAAAATTTTCAACACCAGCCAGGCGTGGTGCCTCATGCCTGTAATCCCAGCAGTTTGCGAGGCCGAGGTTGGCGGATCACGTGAGGTCAGTTCGAGACCAGCCTGACCAACATGGAGAAACCCTGTCTCTACCAAAAACATAAAATTAGCAGGGTGTGATGGCGTCTGCCTGTAATCCTAGCTATTCGGGAGGCTGAGGCAAGAGAATCACTTGAACCCAGGAGGCGGAGGTTGTGGTGAGCCAAGGTCGCGCCACTGCACTCCAGCCTGGGCAACAAGAGCGAAACACCATCTCAAAAAAAAAAAAATTTGACACCATCACTATAAACCAGAACGCAATGGAGTTATGCTTTGAAAATTCTAAAGGAAAATGATTTCTGGCATACGTTTCTATTCCCACATAGACTAAAATCAAATGTACAAGTAGAAAACATACATTTTTCAGACATATGACATCTCTAAAATTTTGTCTCCCTGTGAACCTTTTCTTAGGAAGCTACTAGAGATTTTTTTGCTACCAAAAGGAAGAAGTAAACCAAGAAAGATGAAGATGTGGAATGCGGAAAATAGGAGACACAACGCAAGAGAGAGATAAATTCTTAAAAGTGTAGAGATGGAAAATCCTAGGATGAGAAAATTGAATCAGGCCTAGAGGGCAACCAGTCAAGACTGTTGCAGGGAAGCAGCTTCCAAGAGAGTGTTCTTCAAGGTGAGAGCATTTACACAACAATTGATGTGAAGAAAAGTCTTGATATGAGATTTAAAAAATTAGTAAAGAATTTTCAATTGAGTTAGCACAAATTAAAATAAAATTAAGTTGAAATTCAACAACAAAATTGATAACAAATATTTCTCGGCAATTGATGGATTACCATAATATAAATTTAAAAGTACTTAGAACTTAATGATATTGAAAATATTACAGAGTAAATTTGTGAGTAGCAGTAAAAGTGATTATTACAATAGGAGTTTATAGACTTCAATGTTTCTACAACAACTTGAAAATTAATGTACTAAGTATTTAAAGAATTAGAAAAGAAACAACAGAATCAATTCTGAAAAACTAAAGTGAGGGGATAATGATGTAGAGAAAATTAGCAAAACATACAAAGCTAAAATTTGGTTGTTGGAGAAATATAATAAAAGGTGCAAACCTCAGGGAAGTTAAGAAAAAAAGAGAGAAAGCACAAATAAAACTAAGAATTAAAAAGATACATAACTATAGATACAGTATAGATTAAAAAGCTAATAAGAAAATATGATTAACACTTTATGCTACAAATTTGAAAGCCTAGATCAAATAGACAGATTTTTATAAATATATAGGTTAGTAAAATTGAAGTAAGAAGAAGTATGTAATCTGAATAGTCTCATAAATGTTAAAGGAAATAAAGGATTGTTCCTACAGATAAAACAGTAGGCCCAGATTTTTTTCCCCAGACAGAGCATTTCAATACATATGAAGGATTCTATAAAATAAAAAAGGGAAAATCCTAAATTTACTCTATGAGGCAAGCAGAACTTGATACCAACACCACACAACTTGAGTATATAAAAAGATATTAAAACTAAAGTCCATTCTCATTCATAAAACAAATGGTAAAATCCCAAATGTAAAAAGATTTACGTGGATTCCTTGAGGGTTAGGATGAAATTTGTTTCTGCCAGATCCTGCTACTCTGGGACAACACACACACAAATTTATGTTTTGAGATTTTCTGTAATACCCAAGCAATATGGAGCTGGCTTGACAATCTGTGTGATAGCCAGCCTGTGTCATGACTTCTCTGGGACACAAATTTTTTTCTGTTTTCCTCCTTGTTCTGCTCAGCTCCAAGATAACTTTCGTCAAAGTTCCTTGAGTTTGGAAATAGGGACGAGTTTACTTCTGTTTCACCCTTAACGTGAAGATACAGTCCTATGGAATCCCAGATCCATTTGGAGAGAGTCGGCTATTAAACTCTTTTCATAAGTACGCCCTGGGCCTTGACTACTGTCTCTCTTGAGATAGGAGCCTGATAGTTCCTTCCTGGCCCATCGGTTTTGGATACAATTAATGTTTCTGCCATTCAGAATTTTTAATTGTTTGGGAGGTGATAGGGTTTGGCTGTGTCTCCATTCAAATCTCAACTTCAATTGTATCTCCCAGAATTCCCACGTGTTGCGGGAGGGGTACCCAGGGGGAGGTAATTGAATCATGGGGGCTGGTCTTTCTCGTGCTATTCTGTGATAATGAATAAGTCTCACGAGATCTGATGGGTTCATCGGGGTTTCTGCTTTTGCTTCTTCCTCATTCCCTCTTGGCACCGCCCTGTAAGAAGTGTCTTTGGTCCAACGCCATGAATCTGAGGCCTCCCCAGCCATGTGGAACTGTAAGTCCAATTAAACCTCCTTTTCTTCCCAGTTTCAGGTATGTGTTTATCAGCAGCGTGAAAATGAACTAATACAGGTTGGTCCAAATAACCTTGGCTTCCATTATAGAACGTGGAAATTGGTGAAATTTTTAATCTTTCCTGTGGCAAACTTTAGCAGTGGGTATTATTTTTCTGATATATATATTTTTTTCTGTTCTATTCGCCTTTGTTTCTCATAGGGTACCTTTTTTTTTTTTTTTTTTTTTTACGGAGTCTCGTCTGTACTCCAGGCTGGAGAGCAGTGGCACGATCTTGGCTCACTGCGACCTCCACCTCCCAGGTTCAAGCGATTCTCCTGCCTCAGCCTCCTGAGTAGCTGAGATTACAGGCATTCATTATCACATCCAGCTAACTTTTTGTATTTTTAGTAGAGACGGGGTTTCACCATGTTGGTCAGGCTGGTCTCGAACTCCTGACCTCAGGTGATTCACCCGCCTTGGCCTCCTGAAGTGCTAGGATTACAGGTGTGAGCCACCCCTCCCGGCCCTCATAGGGTACTTTTTATTTATTTGTGCCTGCCCTGTTTTGAGCACATTTTTGATTGAAAAAAGGCTTTTCTGGGCCAAATAATTTCCATCTATCTATCTATCTATCTATCTATCTATCTAAGGAAAGTGCATGGGAAGAGTTTGGGGATGGTAGGAATTTTCCTTAATATTCAGAATTTTGCACGTGTGTGCATGTATGTGTATGTGTGTTGATGTGTATGAGTGTATTTTTTGTTTCCTTTTAAGCTTCATTTTAAGCTTCATTTTCCCCTATGTCAATAAAGACATTGGCTGCTCTAGGGATACTTACAATGCAGAGTATTTGTCCTTTTCATTCTAAGAATGAGTGCAAGAACGGGTGCAGAAGTTTGAGAGGTGATCATTGGTCTTCTGAGTATGGGAGCAGGGAGAATAAGACAGAGAAGAAAAGTGAATGGAGGGTGCATTACTGAGCTGGTTGTTGGTGTGGGCGACTGAGACTAAGTCTCAGGGGGAATCTTTAAAGGAATTATGTAGAGCATACCTCAGAATTGTCCCTCTGAAAGATAAGGTGGCTGGGGCAATTACCTTCTCACTCCCTCCCACCATCTTTGGAAGTTAGATGCTCGGGACATTAATTCTGCAACATTTGTAAGCTGTAGCTGTGCACCAGATGAATGGAAGTTGCTGTTCAATGGGTATAATGTTTCAGTTAGGCAAAGTGAGTAAGTTCTAAACCTCTGCTTACAGCATGGTGCCTACAGTTAATAATACTGTACTGTGCACTTTAATATTTGTTAAGATGGTAGATCTCATGTTAAGTGTTCTTAACACAATAAAATATTAATTGTATTAATTAATACAATTTAATTAATACAATTAATTGTGTTAATTATGCTACAACATGGAGGAACTTCAAGAACATCATGCTAAATGAAAACAGCCTGACACATAAGGCCACAAATCGTATGAATTGTCTGATTCCATTGATATGAAATATTCCAACAGGCAAATCCACAGAGCCACAAGATGGATTAGTGGTTGCCAGGAGCTAAGGTGAAGAATAATGAGTGTCTCCTGATGAGTATGGAGTTTCTTTTTAGAGTGATTAAAATATTTTGGAATTAGTGTTGTTAGCTGCACAACTCTGAATATAATAACACCACCAAACTGTATACTTCTTAAAATGTTTCCTCATTTTGTTTTAAAAGAACCAGAATGTCTAATTAGGTTTATGTCATTAAATACATTTTTTAAAGGGACTTGATGCTTGAAAATGGGAGAGTAATGGACATTTTTACCTTCTCCACTCTGGAATAACCCAAATACAGCAGAGAAAACATTAAGATAGCCAAGTTCAATGTTAGCAAAATCTAAGAAACATTTTAATGTACCAACCCAAGATAGAAGAAAGAGCTGCCTCAAAGAAGTATAGATTTAAATATAATTGAGAGAGGAACCTGAGAAAGTATACCAGTGACCGTACATTTTTTCCTTTCAGCAGACCCTGGAAACCACCATTCTACTCTTTGTTTTATTATTATTATTTTTTATTTTTTGAGACGGAGTCTTGCTCTGTTGCCAGGCTGGAGTGCAGTGGTGCAATCTCGGCTCACTGCAACCTCCGCCTCCCGGGTTCAAGCAATTCTCCTGCCTCAGTCTGCCGAGTAGCTGGGACTACAGGCACGCACCACCACACCCAGCTAATTTTTCTATTTTTAGTACAGACGGGGTTTCACCCTGTTGGGCCAGGATGGTCTTGATCTCCTGACATCTTGATCAGCCTCCCAAAGTGCTGGGATAACAGGCGTGAGCCACCGCACCCGGCCCTCTTTGTTTTTATGGGTTTGATTATCTTAGATATCTCATATAAGTAGAAACACGAAGTAATTGCCCTTCTGTGACTGATTTATTTTACTTAGCATAACATCCTTCAGGATTATTTATGTTGTAGCACATGGCAGGATTTCATGGCTAAATAATATTACATTCCACTGAATGCATATATATTTTTCTTATTCATTCATCTACTGACAGACATTTAGGTTGTTCTATTATTAATTTTTTTGAGGAACCATCACACTGCTTTCCATAGTGGCTGCCCTATTTCACATTCCCACCAAGAGTTTACAGGTTCTCAATTTCTCAACATCATTGCCCCACTTGTTATCTTTTGATTTTTTAATTACGGTTATCCTAAAAGCATGAGTTAATATCATTGTGGTCTTGATTTGCATTGCTCTTATGATTAGTGACATTAAGGATCTTTTAATCTATTTTTTGGCCATTTGTATGTCTTTGAAGAAATGCCTATTCAACTCCACTGTCCAGGTTTTTTTTTTTTTCTTTTGCTATTGAGTTGTAGGAGTTCCTGATATATTTGGACATTAATCCTTTGTCAGGAGTATGGTTTGGAAACATTTTCTTCCATTATGTAGGTTGTCTTTTCACTCTGTTGATTGTGTCCTTTCTACATCAAGCTTTTCAGTTTGATGTAGCACCACTTAATTTTGCTTCACCTGCTTGCACTTTTGGCTCATCAGTTAGCAGGTGATGAATGCTGCCAGGACTGCATTCTTTCCGTCAAGCCAGCAGCTTCCCTTCGGGCCCAGGGTGCATCTAGAAATATCATCTAGGAGCTAGTGCCTGGAAAGGGGGTCTCATGATTCTGACTGGTGCCCTATCCTGCTATGGCTGAGCTGGTTTCCAAGATGCAAAACAAAGTCCTCCCAACTATTTCTTCTCCTCCCCTTTAGTGGAAGGAAGGGGTGTATTTTAGAGCCATGAGCTGTGCAGCTTGGGGTTAGGGGAGCAGTGATGCCAGCACCTCCTTAGGAACTCCAGCTGAAGGCCGGACGCGGTGGCGCACGCCTGCCATTCCAGCACTTTGGGAGGCTGAGGCAGGTGGATCACCTGAGGTCAGGAGTTCACAACCAGCCTAACATGGTGAAACCCCGTCTCTACCAAATACAAAATAATTAGCCAGGCATGGTGACACGTCTGTAATCTGAGCTACTTGGGAGGCTGAGACAGGAGAATAGCTTGTACCTGGGAGGCGGAGGTTGCAGTGAGCCGAAGTCGCGCCATTGCACTCCACCCTGGGCAACAAGAGTGAAACTTCGTCTCAAAAAAAAAAAAAGAAAGAAACTCCAGCTGTTTGCTGGGTAGGTCATGTCCACTGGTTCTGGGCCCAGTTCAGCACTAGGTCTCACCGAAAAGTTGCAGTCCTTGTGGTCTAAACTACTATTCAAATTTACTTAGAGCCCCAGGGCACTTTGTCCTGCTGTGATGAGGCTTGCAGGAACTCATGTTTAGATCACTGGTGTCAGAGGCGTTTGAACCAGAGCAATTCTGTCTTGAGTAGGAGCTAGGTAAAATGAGGCTGAAACCTACTGGGCTGCATTTCCAGATGGTTAGGCATTCTAAATCACAGGATGAGATAGGAGGTCGGCACAAGACACAGGTCATAAAGGCCTTGCTGATAAAACAGGTTGCAGTTTTAAAGAAGCCAACCAAACCCACCAATACCAAGATGTCGATAAGAGTGACGTCTTATTGTCCTCACTGCTACACTTCCAACAGTGCCATGACAGTTTACAAATGCCATAGCAACATCAGGAAGTTACCCTATATGGTCTAAAAGGGGAGGCATGAGTAAGCCACCCCTTGCTTAGCATATAATGATGAAATAACTGTAAAAATGGGCAACCAGCAGCCCTCGGGGCTGCTCTGTCTATGGAGTAGCCATTCTTTTATTCCTTTACTTTCTTCAACTTGCTTTCACTGTACTCTATGGACTCGGCCTGAATTATTTCTTGCACCAGATCCAAGAACCCTCTCTTGGTGTCTGGATCGGGACCCCCTTCTGGTAACAAAAGAATCAGTGATTTCCCTCTGGCTGGGCTGGTTTAAATGCTCCCTCTGTGGGTAGGCATCAGCTGAATTTGGTTTGGTTTTATGTTTTGCTATAACAGGGCAGGAGTTCAGTGCTTCACAATTGCTGCACTATCCCTCTCTCCTGCACACGGAAATGCTCCTCACATCACACCACTGCTGCTGAGGGATGAGGGAGAAGTGGCATTGGTGATTCAAGGCACTTTTTCTGACCTCTTCAGTGACTCTTTCAGCGACTCTTTCAGCAATTTGAAATTAAAACTATGTATTCTGTGTAAACCCCAAATATCTGAGACAAGTCTCAGTCAATTTATCAAGTTTATCTCGCCAAAGTTAAGGATGCGCACCCGTGACACAGCCTCAGGAGGTCCTGGCAACATGTGCCCATGTGCCCAAGGTGGTCGGGGCACAGGTTGGTTTTTTGTTGTTGTGTTTTTTTTTTTTTTTTTTTTTTGAGACAGAGTGTTGCTCTTGTCGCCCAGGCTGGAGTGCAGTGGTGTGATCTTGGCTCACTGCAATCTCCACGTCCCGGGTTCAAGCGATTCTCCTGCCTCAGTCTCCTGAGTAGCTGGGATTACAGGCACGCGCCACCACGCCCAGCTAATTATTGTATATTTAGTAGAGACAGGATTTCACCATGTTGGTCAGGCTGGTCTCAATCTCCTGACCTCGTGATCCGCCCACCTCAGCCCTCCCACAGTGCTGGGATTACAGGCATGAGCCACCACGCACAGCTACAGCTTGGTTTTATATATTTTTAGGGAGACATGAGACATCAACTAATATATGTAAGATGTACATTGGTTTTGCCTGGAAAGGTAAGACAACTCGAAGTGGGGAGGAGGCTTCCAGGTCATAGGTATGTGAGAGACAAATGGTTGCATGCTTTTGAGTTTCTGATTAGCCTTTCCAAAGAAGGAAATCAGATATGCATTTATCTCAGTGAGCCAGAGGGATGACTTTGAATAGAGTGGAAGGTAGGTTTGCCCGAAGCAGTCCCCAGCTTGACTTTTCCCTTTAGTGTAGTGATTTGGGGGTTCCAAGATTTATTTTCCTTTCATAGTGAGTGCTTACTTGATTTTTGGTTCTTCTAAATGTGCTTCTTTGGTGTGTAGATAATTGTTTACCTGATGTCTTTGTGAGGTGGATGATTGGTAGAACTGTCTATTCTGCCATCTTGCTCCCCAACTTTTCGTTTTCCACTAAAAAATTCTGCTGTGATTTCATTGAGATCATGATTAATGTATAAATTAAATTAGAACAGGCATTTAAACAATATTAAGTAATCCAATTCATGAACATAGTACATGTCTCTTTTTATTTAGGTCTTCTTTAATTTCTCTCAATGATGTCTTACAGTTTTTAGTGTGGAAGTTTTAGATATTTTATTAAATTCATTTCTAAGCATTTTCTGCTTTTGAATATTATAGAAGTGGTATTTTAACTTTATTTTGCAATTTTGGTTGCTGGTACATAAACAGTTTTTTATATCAACTTTGTATGCTGTAAATTTGCTAGATTAACTTTTTAATTTTACTAGTTTTGTATATGACATAGAATTTTCTGTGCAAATGACCATGTTGTCTGCTAACAAAGTTTTAACTCTTTTCATACTAAAATGTAGACCTTTCATTTAATATTCTTGCTTTATTGCTTGGTCTGGGACTGCTTGTAAAACCATTTCCTTTTTGGAAGTCTTATGCAAAACTGTTTACAATTTCACAATAAGTATGATACTAGCCATAAGTTTTTATAGATGATTTTTATTGGAATGAGAAAATTATCGTCTATAACTAGATTGTCAAGAATGTTGAATTTTGCAAAGTAGTTTTACTGCATCTATTCAAACAGTCAGATGTTCTTTGTTTGGTTTATTTTGTTAACATGGTGAAATACACTGGTTGGACTTTGTTAAAACATTTTCTTTTTATTCTCAGAATAAAACTCACTTGGTCATTGTTCAGAAAAATGTTAATATTGTAGGCCTAGATATTAGAAAGGCTTGCTTGCAAGTTTGGCCATTGGATGGTGTCTGGTAACTTGGATTTTGGGAGACTTCTCCCCAAACTAACTGATGAGAGTGGCTTACTGTGCTTAAACTCTACAATGTGGTTTATGCTGAACACCTACTTTACTTTTGGGGGACGGGAATTTTGGTATGCCCTAGGCAGAAAGTCACCACATAATCAACCTGTAATAAAAACTGAGTCTTTAAAGAAATTCTCTGGTAGAAAACATTTCACACATTTTGTTACAGCTTGTTGCTGCAAGAAGTAAGTGCATCCTATGTGACTCTCCCAGGAGAAGACTTGGAAACTTATTCCTGGTTCCCTCCATACCTTTTCTCTTTGCTGATTTTGCTTTATATCATTTCATTTTATTACATCTTAGCCATGAATACAACATCTATATCCTGAGTCAGTCCTGTAAATCCTTCTAGTGAATCACCAAGGCTGGTTTTTGGACTTGGGGACACTTAGCACAGTCATGATAAATAACCCTTTTGTTTACTTGATTTTATTTACTTGATTTTGTTGGCTAATGTTTTAATGATTTTTGTGCCTGCATTCATGAGGTATATTGATCTTTAGTTTTCTTTTCTAATAATATCTTTGATAGATTTTGACATCAGGGATTTGCTAGTCTCATAAAACGAGTTGAGGAACACTTCTTTCTCCTGTTTTTGAAAGAATTTATGTAAATTAGGTATTTATTTAAAAATGTCATAGAAGTCACTAGTGAAAACATTGGAGTCTTGTGGAGGGGAGTTAAATTACATATACATAATATAACATATATAACCTTTAAAAGTTCAATTTTTAACAGATTTTGGGCTGTTTGTATATATATCTCAATTCATTCTTATATTAGTTTCTGTAAGTTGTATTTTTCAAGTAATTTTTTTATTTAGTCTGAATTTTCAAATTTATCGGCATAAAGTTGCTCTCATTTTTTTTTTTCTTTTTTTGAGACAGAGTTTCACTCTCATTGCCCAGGCTGCAGTGCAGTGGCATGATCTCTGCTCACTGCAACCTCCACCTCCCGGGGTCAAGTGATTCTCCTGCCTCAGCCTCCCAAGTAGCTGGGATTACAGGTGCGCGCTACCACGCCTGGCTACTTTTGTATTTTTAGTAGAGACGGGGTTTTACCATGTTGGTCAGGCTGGTCTCAAACTCCTGACCTCTGGTGATCCGCCCGCCTTGGCCTCCCAAAGTGCTGGGATTACAGGCGTGAGCCACCGCGCCCGGCCAGCTTGCTCTCATATTCTATTAGTATTATTTCACTTTCAGTAGAGCCGGTAGTGCTGTTATGGGCGTGTCTTTGCTTCCAGAGCTCCCAAGATGGCGGCAAGCCTCTTGCTCTCTGACCTGGGGTTCTTGGCCTCACCGATTCCAAGGAATGGAACCTTGGGCCACGCCATGATCGTTACAGTTCTATTAGAAGCCGTGGGTTACGGAAGAGAACTGTGGAAACCACCGACTAGTGTTCAGTTCTATTAGGACGAACCCCGGCACTTAGCTGCACAGGAACAATGGCGAGCCTCTTTGGGCGCCTCACTGGATCAGACGGGCAGAGGACACCCTGCTGGATCTGGAGGAGTGGAAGTCAATGGCGGGTCTGCGAGGGCGGCCTTCAGCAGTGGTGAACGGTGAGCGAAAGCCGGAACAAACATGGACCAGAAGAGTGTGCAGTTGCAAGGTTTAATAGAGTGAAAACAGTTCCCATACAACTGGGGGGGGCGGGGGGCAAAGAGGGTTGCCCACTCCCGGCTTGAATGCCTGGGATTTATATCCCAATCATTGTCCCTCCTCCAGTGCTCTCAGGCGATAGATGATTTGGTTATTTCTTTACCTCCTGTTTTTAGCCTAATTGGTACTTTAGTGAGCTCTGTTTACTACCTGATTGGTCGGGTGTGAGCTGAGTTACAAGCCCCGTGTTTAAAGGTGAGTGCAGTCACCTTCCTCAGCTAGGCTTAGGAATTCTCGGTCTGCCTAGGAAATCCAGCTAGTCCTGTCTCTTAGTGCTGTTCCTCTTTGTTTCGTGACATTGGGAATTTGTATGATCTCTTATTTTGTTTTCAGTTTTATTGGGAGATTAACGAATTTATTAATCTCTTGAAAAAACTTCTTCAATCCTTTTACATCTAATTGAAAGAAAAGAGCCACACGTTTTATGTGTGGGTTTTTATTATTTAGTTTAAAATATTTTGTAAATTCCAGTATGATGCTTTTTCTAACATGTGAGTAATAAGAGAGCAATTTGCTAATTTCCAAAAATTTAAACTCATCTTTTAATTTCTGATTTCTACTTTCTTTGTGTGTGTGTGTGTGTGTATTGTGTGTGTGTGTAAATGAGGCCTAAGATGTAAATTCTTTAACGTTTATTTAAATTTTTTTTTTTTTTTTTGAGACAGGGTCTTACTCGGTTGCCACAGCTGGAGTGCAGTGGTGTGATCACAGCTCACTGTAACCTCCACCTCCAAGGCTCAAGCAATTCTCCTGCCTCAGCCTTGTGAGTAGCTGGGACTACAGGCACATGCCACCATGCCCAGCTAATCTTTAATTTTTGTTCTTTTTTTTTGGCAGAGATGGGGTTTTGCCATGGTGCCCAGGCTGGTCTCATCTCCTGAGCTAAAGCAATCCATCTTTCTTGGCCTCCCAAAGTGTTGGGGTAACAGGCGTGAGCCATTGCGACTAAGCTGAAAATTTTTTATGAGATGAAACAGTCACATTGGCAAATTTTTGTAAGTAAAGATTTTTTGGCACACAGCCACGCTCATTCATGTAGGTATTATCTATGGCTGCTCTTGTACTGTATTGGCAGAGTTGAATATTTGTAACAGGGACCTTATAACCCACAGAGCCTACTACATATCTGATTTTTTTTTTTTTTTTTTTTGCGACAGAGTCTCACTCTGTCTCCCAGGCTGGAGTGCAGTGGCGCCATCTTGCCTCACTGCAACCTCCACCTCCCGGGTTCAAGTGATTCTCCTGCCTCAGTCTCTCGAGTAGCTGGGATTACAGGCATGTGCCACCACGCCTGGCTAATTTTTTGTGTTTTTAGTAGAGTCCGGGGTTTCACCGTGTTAGCCAGGATGGTCTTGATATCCTGATGTCGTGATCTGTCCACCTTGGCCTTTCAAAGTGCTGGGATTACAGGCGTGAGCCACCGCGCCCAGCCAGGTATCTGATTCTATACAGAAAAAATTCGCAGACCCTGACCCAGAACACAGTCAATTTTTGTAAATGTTCACTGTGTGCATGAAAAAAAAAACTTTTCTTCTTATGTCTCTGTCTATTTTCTCCTTTTCGTCTCTTTTTCTACACACATGCACACATACATGCATCAACACACACGTTAGATCAAGCATATTAATGGCATTGTTCAAATAATTTTTATAATTTGATATTTTAATTGTTCAGTTTTGAAAAGAAGTTCATGTTAAAACTACCTTAGTGGTTTCTTTTTGTGTTGTCTTCAAGTTTTGTTTCACGTATTTTCGGGTTATGCTGTTCAGTTTTTACAAATTCAAGCTAGGTGGGCTAGGTGGATTATCCTTTCTATCATGATGAAGTATACTTCTTCATATATTTAGTATTTTTTTCTTTGAATTCAATTTATTTTCATATTAATATTGATTATTGATGTACCAACTTAATTATTTGCCTCATATATCTTTTTTTTTTTTTTTGAGATGAAGTCTTGCTCTGTCGCCAGGCTGGAGTGCAGTGGCACGATCTCTTGCCTCATATATCTTTTTATATTGCTTTAATTATTTCAACCTTTCTGGTGTTTGTTGCTTTTTTTTTAAAGTGAATTTCTTGTAAGTAGTAAATAGCTAGATTTTTAGGTTCAAATATTACTATCTTTCTTGTTAAATAGGCAAATATAATCAACATTTATTTTCATTTTGTATATTTGGAATTATGTCATCTTATTTTATATTTTCTACTTACAATTCCTTCTGTACCATATGGGTTTGGGCTTGATCCTCTGGGGTAAGAATATTACGAATCTCCATTTGTGTGCAAAATGTGTCCAGTCAATCCAAAGTCATGTAGATGGAGGTAAAAGTTTCTGGAATACTATTTTCCCTTTGGTTCTTCCAACTTACTTTGAAATTAATAACCAGTATAAGCACACTTTAGAAGCAACTTTAAAGCCTACTTGGTATCCCCATTTACTAAATAACTCTGTATTTAATAAAACTTACTTTTGCTAATGGCAGGAAATGGGAGAATCAGACTCTCCCAGAGATCACAGGCTTCATTTCCCTTCACACTTTCATAGCTGGATCAGCAGTTACTGCTGTATCTGACTTGTCTAAGGCTAATAACACTGGAGCTGAGAAAAAAATACCTCACTTACTGTTTCACAGAAGTCACTGTCTGATAATCAGAAAATGATCTCTGTGTCAGTTATGTGTCTTCAAGGTAAGACCAAAGTGCCAGCTCAAATAATGGGGCAATGCAGTGTCTTAATACAGATATTTCTATAAAATGCCTGGAACACCGGTCTTAAAAATTGCAACAGATTTTCTTTCATGCCAGTTCCTAGTTAAACTAGGTACTCTATAACATGTATTTATTTAAAAGGTATAACTAAATTCCATTGATGTTAATAGCAAATGTAATATTTGAATGTCTCCGTTAAGAAAAATACTGTTGAGCAAATGGCTTATGAAGATGTGTACAAAAATATTCATACTTTATATAGAGGCTCCATCTTTTAGAGTTCAATTAAAATTCTTATACCCATGAAGCTCAGGTGCCAGAAAGGGTTTCAGCTGGAAATCTCTTCATAGAATTAAGGGATTGATAAGAAGAGAATATTTTTTCATTCCTTTTTTATCAGTACTCAGTTAATAATTAAAGTTTAACCAAGATTTTTCCTTAATTTTTTTTTAAATGCAGAGGTTTAAAAACTTTAAAAGAAAGGAGCTTTCCCCTTAGAGTACTCACACTAGTCTACTGTGAATTTTAAAAGAATACCTACCACAGGGTACAAGAAACTCACTGATATGTATCTGAGGCCTGTGTTTTTCCAATCTAGAAGCTACAAGGATATTTGCTGGGAAAGTCCTTATAAGAAAAAGACTTAGCCAGGCCCGGTGGCTCACGCTGTAATCCTGGCACTTTGGGAGGCTGAGGTGGGTGGATCATGAGGTCAGGGGATCGAGACCATCCTGGCCAACATGGTGAAACCCGTCTACTAAAAATACAAAAATCAGCTGGGCATGGTGGTGCGCGCCTGTAGTGCCAGCTACTCAGGAGGCTGAGGCAGGAGAATCGCTTGAACCCGGGAG
The DNA here is from genome assembly GCF_006542625.1 of Nomascus leucogenys. Taxonomy (NCBI): domain Eukaryota; kingdom Metazoa; phylum Chordata; class Mammalia; order Primates; family Hylobatidae; genus Nomascus; species Nomascus leucogenys. The sequence goes on from NC_044406.1 coordinate 126,899,334, forward strand.
GTGGAGGTTGCAGTGAGCCGAGATCGCGCCACTGCAGTCCAGCCTGGCGACAGAGTGAGACTCTGTCTCTAAAAAAAGAAAAAAAGAAAAAACTTAACCAAGTTATGTAATAACTACAATTACTTACACCAGTTAACTCTATGCAGATCAAATTTAGCCTATTGGTGATGGCAATCTACTTCATAAATTTACTTCCAGATCAGTGAGGGCCTATAGAAGTGTGATTCACATGGCTGAAATGAGAGAAGAATCTGAAGATTCTTTAAGAGAAAGTCACCTTGGATAATACATACCCATCAACCAAGGGATAACTTACCTCACCTGAGATTCCCTGCTAAAAATTACTTACTTGATTTCATTCATTTATTTGTTTCAACAGATATTTATTGAGTGCCAGCTATGTGCCAAATACTGTTCTAGACACGGAGGATACAGCAGCAAAGAAAACATAGAAATTCTTACTCTCATAGAACTTACCTTTTAATAGAAGGATATAGGCAATAAATAAGAAACAGAGAAATTAAAAAAAAAAAATAAAGCATGAGGAGAGATTGTGCAATGGTTGGGCAGAGTTTAAGTTTAGATAGGGTGGCCAAGGAAACTTCACTAGGAAAACGACATTTGAGTAAAGGCCTGAAGGAAGTGAGGAAGTGAACTATGCAGATATCTAAACAATAGCATTTTAGGCGTACGGAAGGAACAGCAATTGCAACAACCTTGAAGCACGAGCAAGCCTGATGTTTTTAAGGAATAGCTAGGAGGCTAGTATGGCTGGATCATAATGAGTGAGCAGGAGAGTAGGATGAAATGAAATGAGAAATATATAGAGGAAGATCATGCAGAACCTTATAGACTGTTGTAAGGACCGGAACTTTTACTGTGAGTGAGATGAAAATCCACTGGAGAGTTTGATGCAGAAGAGGCAAAATGGAAGGAGGGGAAAAGTTAGGATACTACTGCAGTGTTCTAGATGAAAGATGATGGTGTTTGGGATCAAAATGGCAGCAATGGAGGTTGTGGAAATGTCAGATTTGTTGATGACCCAGATGTGGGTTTTGTGAGGTGGTAGGGAGTAAATGCTGACTCTAATATGTATATATATTTATATATGTGTGTGTGTGTATATGTGTATATATCTGTATATATGTGTGTGTGTATATGCGTATATATGTGTGTATATGCATATATATGTGTGTGTGTATGTATATGTGTGTGTGTATATATATATGTGTGTGTATATATATATATAGAGAGAGAGACGGAGTTTCACTCTTGTTGCCCAAGCTGGAGTGCAATGGTGCAATCTCGGTTCACTGCAACCTCTGCCTTCCGGGTTCAAGCGATTCTTCTGCCTCAGCCTCCTGAGTACCTGGGATTACAGGCGCACACCACCACGCCCGGCTAATTTTTTTGTATTTTTAATAGAAACGGGGATTCACCATGTTAGCCAGGCTGGTCTTGAACTCCTGACCTCAGATAATCCGCCTGCCTCAGCCTCCCAAAGTGCTGGGAATACAGGCGTGGCCTCCCCGGCCATGTGGAACTGTAAGTTCAATTAAACCTCTTTTTCTTCCCAGTCTCGGGTATGTCTTTATCAGCAGTGTGAAAACGAGCTAATACAACACATCATAGGTTTTTGTGAGAATTGAATTAATATATTTTTTAAAGTGCTTACAATAAAGTCTGGCAAATAATAAGAACCTATCTTAACTATAAGAAATTAGCACACGCTGGGCAGTTTATAAACAATAGACTTTTATTTCACATTTCTGGAAGCTGAAAGTCCAAGATCAAGGTGCTGGCATGGTCAGGTTCTGGTGAGGGCCCTCTTTCCTGTTGCAGACTGTCAGCTTCTCACTGAATATGCAAATGGCAGAGAGCAGAGAGAGAAAAAGCAACTGTTTTGCATCTTTATGTAAAGGCATAAATCTCATTTATGAGTGTGTCTTCATGACCTAATTACATCTCAAAAGTCTCTCTTTTAATACCATCACATCAGGGGTTAGGATCTCAACATATTAATTTTGAGAGAACAGGAACACTCAGTCATTAATGGCACCATACCAGCATTAGTTGTTATTATTGTTATTATTACTATTAGATATTTCAGTTGAGATGTTAACTAGGCGTTTTAAAAATTTGTACATATTTAGGGGGTACTAATGTGGTATTGTTACATTAATATATTGTATAGTGGTGAGTTCTGGGCTTTTAATGTAACCATCACCCTAATAGTGTACATTGTACCCATTACATAGTTTCTCATCTCCCTCAAAGCCTCCTACATTTCCAAGTTTCCAATATCTGTTATTCCACCCTCCATATCTATGTGTACACATTATTTAGCTCCCACTTATAAGTGAGAACATGCAATATTTTATTTGTTTCAGAGTTATTTCACTTAAGATAATGAATTTTCAGTTTCATTCATGTTGCTGCAAGAGACGTGATTTCATTTTCTTTTCTTTCTTTCTTCAAGAGTTTCGCTCTTGTTGCCCAGGCTGCAGTGCAGTGGTGCGACCTTGGCTCACTGCAACCTCTGTCTCCTGTGTTAAAGCGATTCATCTTGCCTCAGCCTCCCGAGTAGCTGGGATTACAGGCACCTGCCACCACAGCCAGCTAATGTTTTGTATTTTTAGTAGAGACGGGTTTCACTGTGTTGGCCAGGCTGGTCTCGAACTCCTAACCTCAGGTGATTCACCTGCCTCAGCCTCCCAAAGTGCTGGGATTACAGGCGTGAGCCACCACGCCTGGCCATTTCATTCTTTTTTATAGCTGAGTAGTACTCCACACACACACACACACACACACACACACACACATATATACACACATATATATACACATATAACACACATATAACACACATATATAGCTCTCTCACATTTGCTTTATCCAGTCATCCATTGATGGGCACTCGCTGATTCCATGACTTTGCTGTTGCAAATAGGGCTGCAATAAACATTCGAGTGCAGGTATCTTTTTGATATCACAATTTCTTTTCCTTTGGGTAGGTACCAAGTAGTGGGATTGCTAGATTGAATGGTAGTTCTATTATTAGTTCTTTGAGAAATATCCATACTGTTTCCCAAAAAAGCTGTACAAATTTGCATTCTCACCAACAGAGTATGTGTTCCATTTTCTGTACATCCACACCAACATCTGTTGTTTTTTGACTTTTTAGTAATAGCCATTCAGACTGTTGTGAGATGGCAACTCATTGTTATTTTAATTTGCATTTCTCTGATGATTAGTGGTGGTGAGCCTTTTTTCGTGTTTGTTGGTCATTTGTATGTCTTCTTCTGAAAAATATCTGTTCATGTCTATTGGCTACTTTTTTTTTTTTTTTTTGAGATGGAGTCTCCCTCTGTTGCCCAGGCTGGAAGGCTGGAGTGCAGTGGCACAATCTCAGCTCACTGCAACCTCCGCCTTCCGGGTTCAAGTGATTCTCCTGCTTTAGCCTCTTGAGTAGCTGGGATTATAGGAATGTGCTACCATGCCCAGCTAATTTTTTGTATTTTTAGTAGAGTCGGGGTTTCACCGTGTTAGCCAGGATGGTCTCGATCTACTGACCTCATGATCACCTGCCTCGGCCTCCCAAAGTGCTGAGATTACAGGCGTGAGCCACCGCGCCCAGCCAAGAATATATAAGAATATTTATATATAAGAATATTGTTATATATAAAATATAATGGTATACATCTAAAGTTCAGAGAAGGGATCTAGTTTGGAAACATATATTTTGGAGACACCAGCATGTAGATGGTATTTTGGCCAGGATACAAAGAGACTATCAAATATATGAATGTAGAGAGACTTTTTTAAGGGCCAGAAACACTCTGCCATTTAGAAGCCTTGGAAATAACAAGGAATCTTGAAAGGGAACCAAGCAGTGGAAAGAGTGTTGGGAAGAAATCCAAGTGTGTGGTATTCTGGAAGCTACATGAAAGCTTATCAGAGAAGGGAATATGACCAACTTGTTGAAATGCTGTTGCTAACTTTAATAACATGAGGCCTCAGAATAAAAATAGTAGGTTTTAATTCATTTTATTTCAATTCAATTTATTTACTTGTGACTTTGACAAGAGCAGTTTTACTGGAATGGTGGGAGCTTAAGCTTTATTTGGGTTTAAAATGAATTAGAAACAGTATAGACAATACTTTCTAAGACTTGTTTTTCAGAGAAGGACAGAAATGGGCGTGAAGCTGAACAAAGAAGTGGGAACAAGTTAAGTTTTTCTTAAGATGATAGAAATAATAGCATAGTTGTATCTGATGATATTGACCTGGAAGAGTGGGAAAAGAGCAATGCTAGATAGAGGGGAGAATTGCTGGAGTGATGTGATTAAGACATGTTTCTCGACATTACTGGAGAGAAGAAGCATTGCTTTTCGCTGTCCCTGAAGACTTCAGCTATCTAACAGGAAAAATAGAGTACTGACATTGAACTTGGAAAGACAAATCACCAGGAAAGTTTCAAACCAATCAGGGAAAGGGGTTACTTTGGAGCTTGCCTCTCTCCCCACTAATGATAAGCCTTATAAACTACTAGTAATGTTTATGGTCTGAAGAGGGGATGTGTTGAAAAAGGCACATATCATCAATTCCCGCAAACTCAACAACCAAATTTCTTAGAATCTCTATACTTTTTTCCATGTGCACCGACAGTGTCTTAGTCCAAGTTGCCATCATTTCTCATCAGAATTAACTGTAAGACGCTCCTAAGTGGTGACTCTACTTTGATTGTTGCATCTTGCAATCTCTTCACCACATAACAGCAAAAGAAATTATTTTAAAAAACAAGTCATATAATATCAGTATTCTGTTCTGTATTTGTCTGTTTTGTGTTGCTAAAAAGGAATATCCGAGACTGGGTAATTGGTGAATAAGAGGTTTATTTGGCTTCCAATTCTGCAGACTGTACAAGCATCACATCAGCACTCTCAGCTTCTGGTGAGGCATCAGGAAACTTTTACTCATGGCAGAAGGTGAAGTGGAAATAGGCATGCCACGTGGTGAGTGAGGGAGCAAGAGAGAGAGAGGAGAAGGTTCTGGGCTCTTTTTAAGCAGCTAGCTCTCACGTGAATTGATAGAATGAGAACCATGGGTAGGGTACCAAGCCATTCATGAGGGATCCACTCTTATGACCCAAACACCTCCCACCAGGCCCCATCTCCAACACTGGGGGTCACATTTCATCGTGAAATTTGGAGGGGACAAACATCCAAACTATATCATACTCCCTCCAATGTCTTTGTGAAAGAAAGCTTTATCCAAATCTTGGAAAAATCACAAAATATGAATTACCTGATATGTTAATATCATGTTATAATATGTCCTAAGAAGCCTGATTGATTCTCATCTGACATTCATCTGACACACATTCTCATCTGATTGCATCCTTGTCAAAATTTGGCTAATAATCATCCACAGCTATTAACAGTGAAGTCAGTTTAGAACTCTGTGAAGTTAGAGGTTAACCAAGAAATTGATTAAGGTATTAGAATTGTGTAGTCTGGTGGAAAAGTTAATACCCAAACTGCTATGGTTTTCTTTTCCTGTAGAAAAGCATACAACCATATATCTAACTTAGAAGTCTTACATAGGCATTTTTTTTTTGCCTTGACTATATAAATTCTTGCTTGTCAAATACTCTTGGAACTCACTTTTCTTTCTTCCCTATTGGTTCCCTTATTAATAAATTAAAATGTTCACATCTATTTGTATTAAAACATTGTCATATTACCCATAATATTTTAAATGAAATTCAAAGTTCTTTTTATTGCCGCAAGGCCCTGTGTGATCACATTACTGCTTAACACTCTGGGCTCATCCACCACCAGTCTTCTAAGCTGTGCTGGCTTTCTTGCTGTCTTAAAACACAGCAGGTCATGTTTCATCTTAAAGCCCTTTCAGCTTGCTCTACCAACTGCTTGGAAATCTTTCCTCCCAGATTTCAGTTTGGATCCATCCCTCCCATCTGTCAGATCTCTGCTCAAATGTAAGCATCTTCATAGATGCTTCCCTGTCCACCCTATCCAAAATGTCACAAACATATCCACTTTATAAACACCATAACCTGCTTCGCTTTTTAAAACGTTTCACTGTCTACCCACCATTGATTCTACCATTAACTTTTTTTTTTTTTTTTTTTTTTTTTTGAGATAGAGTTTCGCTCCTGTTGCCCAGGCTGGAGTGCAATGGTGCAATATCGGCTCACTGCAACCTCCGGCTCCCGGGTTCAAGTGATTCTCCTGCCTCAGCCTCCCGAGTAGCTGGGATTACAGGCATGCGCCACCATGCCCGGCTAATTTTGTATTTTAGGTAGAGATGGGGTTTCTCCATGTTGTTCAGGCTGGTCTCGACTTCCTGACCTCAGGTGTTCCACCCGCCTCGGCCTCCCAAAGTGCTGGGATTACAAGCGTGAGCCGTTGCACCTGGTCTACTATTAACATTTTTAACATCGTGTAACATTTTATAAATACACCTGGGGTCATGCTCATTGTTTTCATGTGTCCACAACTGCAAGTTAAAACCCAGCAGCATTGTGGCTTTGCCTGTTTTGAGCACTGCTATATCCTCAGTGTTTGTAACAACTCTTGGGATGCAGCAGATGTGGTAGATTAAATTGTCATAATTATTCAGTCACTTGTAGTACTGGTATTATACATACATTTCCCTGCCATGGTCTTATGATAGCTGGATGATGTAACGGTTAATTTTATATGTCAAGTTGATTGGGTCACCTGGTACCAAGATCCTGAATTAAACATTACTTCTGGGTATGTCTATGAAAGTGTTTCTAGAGGAGATTATCATGATATGAGAAGAGAGTTGAAATGTACCTTTGAAGTACCTTTAAAGCTGGGCTTGTCTCTACTGCCATTGCTGTGAGAAAAATAAAAAGATGCCCTGTCTAGTTGCGACTGCTTCAACCTATATACCAGAATGAGACACATAGTGAAGCATACCTATATTCAATTTTCAGCCTAAATTTATTCTGCCCTTGTTGACTTTGAAGACCCATGGATGAGAAAAATGAGTATTTTTGTCTACCTCTGAGATATTATACTTGTTTGTTATGTAGCCTTACTGTACCAGTAGCTGCTTTAGGCTCTAAGTGTTCAGTAAGTTATCATTAAATGAATGAATGAGTGGTAAGTATTTGGCACATGTTGCTTCGTATGATTAAAAAACATTTTGTTAAGCTACTATGCATTTTACATTGGGAATCATCATGTTCCTATATAGAATGTATTAGTAGAGGAAATTTTGGATGTTGGAGTATGGTAGCTCTTCTTCCTGTCTTCATAAATGTCCTATAATAGCTAAACATAAGCTGAATGTAGCACTTTGAAAGCTCTAGCAAGGAACGTGATATTGTCAGATTCAAAGCCCATGGTTTGACAAGATCTCTGGCTGGAGTTCCTAGCCAGTAGAATGGATTAAAAGTAAATAGGCTGAAAGCCTAGTTAATTTATGTGTGCTTTACTGCCAAAGAAAGAAAAAATCCTAGCCAACAACCTTGATCTCTTTGTCTGTATGCTTATACCAATACAAAGTAGACTACTAAAGTAGTGAAGCCTCTTATGAGGAATAATCTGGAAAATGATTATCCCGCATCCGACTTTGGGGAAATACTGATGAGGGATATTTTCCCAGAGAACAGAACCAGGGGAAGCCAGCTTGGGTGATCAGGAAACTCAATTCACTTCTAGGACAGAACATCCTCTCTATTGCTATCTAGCAGATTATATTGTATTGTAAAGAATTATCACTTTATTTTCCCTCCTGTTGTTTTCCAAAAATAGTAACTTTTTTTTTTTTTTATTGAGACAGAGTCTCACTCTGTCACCAGGCTGGAGTGCAGTGGCGCGATCTTGGATCACTGCAACCTCCGCCTCCCGGGTTCAAGCGATTCTCCTGCCTCAGCCTCCCAAGTAGCTGGAACTACAGGCGGGTGCCGTTATGCACAGCTAATTTTTGTATTTCTAGTAGAGATGGGGTTTCACCATGTTGGCCAGGATGGTCTAAAATAATAACTTTTATTAATGTTGCCTTGTTTTTCCTCCATCATGGATACATCAATGTTTTGGGGGTTCGTATAATACTATTTAGTCTTGGATCACTGATGCATCACTTAGAGATTATGGACTTGAGTTGAGTGCATTACCCAGAAGAAACTTTAGGGAGCCTCTCTTTAGGGACACTTGAAGAAATTTCATGTGGGTGTGGACACTTTTAAAAATGTATGTATTAGAAGAACGCAGAACATGGTTGTTGTTTGCCTACAGATTATCCATTTCCTCCTTATTTCTTCTTAAGAGAACTGTAATTTTCTTAAGGCATTTGCCTTCCTTCATGAAGCTCATGTAATTGAAAAAAAAGGTGCCCTTATCTTCAGCTTCAGAATAAATGATAAACTAATAAATCGTGATAATGCCTTTCCTCTTGCCAGCAATTATTTCAGGAAGCCAAGCTTAAGCTAATCAGTATGTGGCAATGTCTAGGGATGAAGATGTGATGTAATTTGGCTCAGCAAGAAAGAACTATAAGAGGGTGATAGAATTTCTCTGGTAGAAAATGAACAAAGACGTGCATAGCTTTGATGGCTCTTGCAGGTATATAACCATGAGGGGTACTAGCATTAATACGAAGCTGAAAATGTGGAGAGGAGGGCTAAGAAATTACATGAACTAATTACATCATTAAAGAGTTTATCCAATCCACCCAGAAGCCTTCACTTCACTTGAAATACCTTTTGTGTGTGATAACATACGCCTCATTGCTTGAGTTGTGGATTTTGGTTACTTGCAGCTGTAAGCATTCTGACTGATAACAAGTCATTATTGGTGTGTGATTCTGAGTTGGTGACTTAAATTCCCCAAGGTTAAATTTTCTCAACTTTTTTTTCTGAAAATATTATATCAATCACTTTTGTCTTCATAGTATCTAAATAACATTGGGGGTAATCCAAAGAGAAATGTGAGTCAGGGCCTTACCTTTTACTTGGAAACTGAATGAGGGGCAGATATTCCTAACTTCAACTTGTTAGCATAGACCCAGGTGATGAGCATAGCCACGTGGACGCTTCTGCCAGGAGTTTTGACACTTCAGGAGGTATACTAAGATGTAGAGAAAGTCAACACACTTATTTGCAGTGTTTGTGGCAGAGGCTAGAGTCCAGTAGTGTGACAGAGAGTATTGAGAAGTGACAGTGCTTCCAATGGGACCCTAAGAAAATTGCTTCTCTTGGGTGATTCTGGGTGAGCTCTTCCTCCCTTGACTATTGCCATATATTCTTCACCTGACTCTTTGCTCTTCTCATGGCCTCTAAGAACAATGTGTTATCTCTCTAACAAATTGTTTTTCTGCTTATATTACTAGACTTGGTGTCTGTTGTTCGCAAATAAAAGCACCAACTAGAATAATTATTTGCCTAATAAGGTTGATTTGAGGACTAGATGAGATAACATTTAAGTAGATACTGAATAAAATTAAATATAAGATTCACAAGGTTTTGCTTCAGTAACAAATGTATCCTACATTTTGGATACATGTAATTATAAATACCTACTTTTCACTCATGCTACAAGTCTACTGTGGATTGGCTATTTCTCGGTGCTATGTCATTTTTTTGAGATGAAGCCTCGTTCTGTCGCCCAGGCTGGAGTGTAGTACTGCGATCTAGGGTCACTGCAACCTCCGCCTCTGTTAAAGTGATTCTCCTGCCTCAGCCTCCCAAGTAGCTGGGATTACAGACACCCACCACCATGCCTGGCTAATTTTTTGTATTTTTAATACAGACAGGGTTTCACCAAGTTGGTCAGGCTGGTTTTGAACTCTTGACCTCAGGTGATCCTCCCGCCTCGGCCACCCAAAGTGCTGGGATTACAGGCGTGAACCACCGCACCCAGCTGCTATGCTATGTCATCTTTACTTCAGAAAACAGGCTGATGGAGTATCTTCTTTCTGGAATACTGTCAGTCTTCATGGCAGAGAGAAAGGAGACAAAGTGAACCACTCTCTTAAACCTTCTGCCCAGAAAAGACACGTATCACTTCCACATTTCACTAGCCCAAGCGAGTCCCATGGGCTCTCCTGAATTCATTTGGACAGGGATGTATCCTTCTACAGGGAAGAAGACTAAAGGAGAAACACTGGAACATTTAGTGAATAGTTATAGAGTCTACCACAGTATATTTACCTATTCCTGATGTCTTTACATAGGGACTTGGCCAGTTATAAATTCCTTGGCTGAGTCATGTTAGTTCCTATTAAGTGCTCTACGTGGAGCAGTACTTAGATTTTAGCTTCATTTTTTGGCCTCTAAGGATTTTCCTCATTTTTTGGATGGGTGATACATTTGAAAAGTTTTAAAAATAGGTTATACATGGTTTTTAGTTGCTTTGCAGTGAAGGGAAGTTTAGTTTGCCTTGATGCTATAAACAGAATTTGACATTTAGAATGCACAAACACATACAAATATATACCACCTGATATGTTGCTGGAGGTTGGGATCTCAAAATCAGACGTTGAGGTTGAGTGTATGGGGTGTCAAATATTTATTAAGGATCAACAGCTGTGAGAGGGAGGAGGATGAAGCAGGATTGGGCAGAGAAAGAGGTTGAACTTCTATGCAGGCGCAACAAAGCCTCATTCAGCCTTACTGGCAGCTCTTGAGAAAGCGTTGTGCATCAATGATACCAGGCATTGGCCTGGAATGATCTAGCCTTTATGGCTATAAAGCCACCTGTTCAGATGCCAGATGTAGGCTTCTGTGGGTGTTACCTTAGGCCAGGTGACTCTGCAGCTGAGGCAGACCCTGAAGGAGTTGACAGCTAGAGGCTGTGTGCTGACCACACTTCCTGCAGATGGGCAGCAAGTCCTTCCTTGAAGTGGGAGCTGGGCAGTATGTTTTGTGTCTGCCACACTCCTAGTATTTGATAAATATTATATTTGATTTTACATAGATTATTTGAAACAAGTAGGCTTTGGATGAAGCTTTGATTTTTGGTTTAAAGAGATTTTCCCTGTAATGGTGGCTATTGCAACAGCATCTGGCCTACTGAAGGCTGAATCTAAGATACCTAGCCAGTGATAATGACTTAGCATTACACTGTTTCTTTGTCGCTGGCCAGGTCATAAGGAATTACACACAAAGAACAAGGCAAGACTTATCAACCCGTAAAATTAGGTAGCAGAGCAAGATATCTAACTATGGTCTGATGTTATTTCATAGAGTCCGTGAAACAGCATCAAGGACTTGGCTTCAAAGGGTTATTTTATAGTACTGTGTGGTACTTGACTTTTACCAATAGCTAAAGTCCATGACCGTATGTGTTCCAATATTTGCCAGAGACATGTTGGTGCCTTTAAAGCTATATCAGTAAATGATTACACTAGAAAAATTTACATTCCTAATAAAATTAATGTTTGGCAATCAAGAAATGTTTTACTTAACTATTAGAAATCATCTAATAATGCAGTAACTATCATTATAGTAACATTTAACTCTTGTAATAAATGGATTACAGTCAACACAATTAAAGAAATAATGTGGTAGTATGACTCGTAAGATAAAGAAATAGAGAACTATGTTACCCAAATTAGATTATGTGTGAAACAATGGTGGATTAAAGAGTTCATTTATTGGGATGAGCTAAAAGAAAAATCACATGCAAAAGGGATAAAAATATACATTTTAGCTTTCATGGTAAAAAAAACTAAAGTAGATGATCATTTATTCATTTGATAGTCATGGGGTGATATAACTCATGTTGAATTAACTAAATGATAATGTGGCTGTGAGATGCAGTGTTAGAAATTCTGATTCGATTTTATAATAATTATTTGAGCATTAATGAACTTGGAAGCATTCATCTTTTGTTCTCAAACATTTTAAATGAAAAAAATGTTAATTGTGTTGCTGTCGCAGTGACAGTATAGGATTAACCATTATAGTATTCACCTAGATACAACGAGGAATTTTAATGCTATTTAAATGAACTAGCTGTATTTTTGTGGATTTCAGTTTTAGATTTGCTTTGCAGAAATAATAAATAAACATAGTGTATTTTGATAGCATTATGGAAAGCAGTAAGTAGTTGCAGCGTTTAGATACTTCTGAACACCAGTAGAATGCATTCCTTTACTTGCAAATGAGACCTTTGTATAAATTAACCCATAAAACAAAAATGTAAAATGATGATGTGAATTAGTACGTCTGGATGTGTAGGAGGACCTTTAAGAGCATGGTGACTGAGAAACCCTTTCACATATTGGAGAGATTACAAATGGCAGGAGATTATAGGGATTCTTTAAAGGAATTCAGTTTCTATGGAGCAGGAGGCATTCCTGTGGGTAAGCCTGGGTGTGCTTTATCATTGCAGGGATGTTTCAATGTGGTCATTGGGTCAGATTGGCAAAGAAGGTTTCTTTGTGGGGACAAATTTGTTCTTAAGTTAGCTTTGTGAATCTCTGTATAAAACCGGGATGGCTTTATGTCAACACAGATTCCTTCATAGAGCTGCTGTGTCTGTAGGGTGACAATTGCCCTTTTTAAGCAATCAGAGATCATTTATTCCAACTGTCTCACGCCATACATGAAGAAAATAGAACCTACTCAGTGAATAAACTTTGAAATAGTGGTGTATTTTAGAAGACTGCTCTGTAGAAACATAAATAAATATGTAATTTATATATAAATATATAAATGCATAATTGTATTCAGATGCAGGATTTAGAGATAAATCTGATTTGTCCAACTCACAGTGAGATATTTAGCAGATCCAGGTCACTATTTTTTCCCATTGTAGGAACTATGTTATATTTCCCAGGAAAACAATATAATAATGGAAATAATATTTTCTTTATTTAAATTCAGAGATTTAATCCTTAGGATTTTAAATTAGCTGTCCTAAATTATTGTTAATTATTTATATGTTTAAAATTAGAGTTTTAATTTTATATATGTAAACTCATTTATATGAATTACATTCCTAGATAAATTCAATTTATCTTAGTTTTAGAAACCAAAATTAGAAATTATCTATTACACTAGCATTAGAAACAGAAATTGAATCAGTTCTTCCCCTCGCCCACGGGCTTTATAATTCCCATCAAACTCAGTGGGAATTTTCCAGTGTATTGTTGAAAAAAGTGGGCTAATTAAGAACTACCATATGAAATATTACACATTAATTTTGTGTCATTCATTTTTATTTAATTTGTGAAATGACATCAATTTTTCTAATACATATTAATTGCTCTCAGTGTAGCAAATACGTAAGACTAAAAAGAAGTGAAATAATTATAATCTCAGTTCTGGAGAACTGTGAACAAGCTGATATACATTTTCTAGTTATTTTTTCTATGTATGTGTCCAAAGGATAGCTTTAATTTAATGGTATCTCATTCTGTAATGCTATTTAGTGATTGCTTTTTGGATATATCATAATAAACTTTTGCTATAATAATTCAAGATTTGTCTAACATTACTCTTAATGGACTTATCATTTTTGGTGTAATTATGCTTTAGGTGCTAGACAAAGATCAGACCAGATGTGAGGAATGCTGAAAATGAAACGTATGGATACCTATGACTTCTACTCATAAGTTTTATCAAGCTAAAAAAGGTAAGAGAAGAGATACGCATAGGACATATCTGAGGTAGGGTAGCTCCTGAATGTCCCTTTTCTGTCCATTGGCAGGAATTTGTTAGATCCATGGTGTCCTGAGCAAAAGAGTTTCTAGGCTTTTATTTTGACCTCTGCTTAAAGGGTCACATAAGTGCCCCAAAGCATCATATACTATCCCAAAAGTGAATACTTTTGCGACTCAAGAAGTACCATTCATTACTAAGGCTTAGTTTTACAATTCTGGGTCCTAAAATAGTTGTTCTTTCACGTTTATTCACGAGCATAGCATTTTCATTCATCTGGGTCTGTGCATCAGGTTATACAATGGCCCTTTGTCTGTGCCTATATTGGAACTAGCAGTTTTTTATTCATGTCCAAGAAAGGGCATTCCTGGCTGTTACCAACTACGTGTGAGTGTACCAATAATTTATCTAATCACTGCTCTGTTGTGTGACAGTAGGTTATTACCAATCTATTTCTAATATAAACAAAGTTGCAATGAACATTATGTTAAAATATATTTATGTGCAAGTCTGATTAGTTCCCTAAGGTAAATGCCTGAAAGAGAAGTTGCTGGTTTAAAGGATTTGTGTAATTTTAAGGTATTTGATACATACTGTGAAACAGCCTAATCTAGTTAATGAGAATATTCCTTGTGTGCTTGAAAATGAGACCGGGCACGGTGGCTGAAGCCTGTAATCCCGGAACTTCGAGAGGCTGAGGTGGGTGGATGACCTGAGGTCAGGAGTTCAAGACCATCCAGCCTGATCAACATGGTGAAAACCCCATCTCTACTAAAAATACAAAAATTAGCTGGCCGTGGTGGCACGTGCCTGTAATTCCAGCTACTTGGGAGGCTGAGGCAGGAGAATCGCTTCAACCTGGGAGAAGGAGGTTTCAGTGAGCCGAAATCGCACCATTGCATTTCAGCCTGGGCAACAGGAGCGAAACTCCGTCTTAAAAAAAAAAAAAAATAAAATGAAGTATATATTTTGTTTGCTGAATATAAATTTTGTATGTAAAGAAATCTGCAGTTGATTACACTAGTTTAAATTTTATCTGCTTGAACTACCAGTGTTTGAGAGGGGTGCATTAAAATCTCCAAGTACATTTATCAACTTAATTATTTGGCTGCGTAGTTCTGCCACATGCTTTATTTCAAAGCTATATTATTGAGTGCATACATGCTCATAGTCATTGTATATTTTCCTCGATCTCTTGACCATTTACTGGTATATAATGACCTTTTCTTGAAATTAAAAGTTTTTACCTCTGCTTTTTTTTCTGGTTCACATTTGCTCAATTTACATTTTCCTGTATTTTTATTTTTGAATCGCTGTATCTTTTTGCTCTAAATGCATTTGCTCTAGATAATATCTTGATATATGTGTTTCTTAAAATAATCCAATCATTGAATCTTTTTTTATGATTCTAAAACAGATGTTGTAAGCTTCCTCTGTACAAGGCCAGATAGTAAAATATTTTCAGCATTGTGGGCCATATGGTATCTTTTCCAACTACTCAACTCTGCCATTATAGGATAAAAACATTTATAGACAGCATGGAAACAGGTGGGGTCCCTATGAAACTTTATATTCTGTTGGGCCCTCAGGTCACAGTTTGCGGAAACTGGTTCTAGAGTTTAATCTATTTACATTTATTGTAGTTACTGTCATATTGGGACTTATATCTGTCATCATAGTCTATGTTTTCTATTTATCCTTCTATTTTTGTTTATTTTTTCCTTCTTTCCCATCTTTCACCTGGTTTGGAATTTAGATTTTGCTCCTATTGTTATCCTTCCTTCAACTTTTCTGCAATAATATTTTTAGTTCCAGATTATGATTAGATTTCTTTTGTAGTATATCTTTTCTCTTTCATGTATACTACACATTCATAGTCACAATTGCATAATGCGTTTAGATTTACTTATATATATTTCAGTATTTATTGTCACCTCTGTTTCTTTCCTTTCATCATTGTTTCCTCTCTTAAGGCTTTGGCAGAGTTTATTAGATGTTTGATTGGGGTCCATTAGTCTTTTCTTGAAAATAATACTCAAAGAGATCTATGGCCTGGATTTGGGGGTCACACTTTCTTTTTTTCATAGTAGTTTGCCCCTTAGCCTACAACTTCTAGTTTTTGGTATTAGAGATGACAAGTCCAGTATTAATTTAATGTTTTAAAAAGTTACTTCCCTCTCCAGATCCTATACTCATTTTCTATTTTTCTTAAGACCAGGATATACCTAGCTGTATATTCCTTAATGAGTCCCTTCTGGAAGCCCCCATGTTATTTTCAATAGGTACACTCAAATCTGTTCAATTATTTCCTCAATGATTACTTCTTCAGCTGTTGTTTTTTCTCTTTCTGGAACCTCTATTAATTTCAGGGTCTATGCTCAAAGTTCCTCAGCTTTTCTAGCCAGATTTACATATCTTATTTTAGTTTTATTTTATTTTTAATTGACATATAATTGTACATATTTGTGAAGTACAACATAATGTTTCAATACATGTATACATTGTTTAGAAATCAAATCGGGGCTGAGCCCAGTGGCTCATTCCTGTAATCCCAGCATTTTGGGAGGCCAAGGCGGGCAGATCAGGAGGTTAAGAGATAGAGACCTTCTGGCCAACATGGAGACATGAAACCCCGTCTCTACTAAAAATACAAAAATTAGCTGGGCGTGGTGGCATGCGCCTGCAGTCCCAGTTATTCGGGAGGCTGAGGCAGGAGAATCACTTGAACCCAGGACGCAGAGGTTGCAGTCAGCCAAGATTGCAGCACTGCACTCCAGCCTGGCGACAGAGCGAGACTCCGTCTCAAAACAAAAAAAACAAAAAAAAAGAAAAGAAAAAAGGAAATAAAAGAAGTAAAATCAGGGTAATTAGCATATCCATTATCTTAACCATTTTCTTTGTGATAGAATATTCAAAATCCTCTTTTCTAGCTATTTTGAAATATACAACACATTATTGCTAACTATATTCACCATTGTGCACTATAAAATACCAGAACTTTTTTCTCCTGGCTAACTGTGACATACTCATTGACCAACCTCACCCTATCTCTCCTCCCCAGTACCCTCCTCAGCAACTGGTAACTGCTGTCTACTTTTATGAGATCAGCGTTTTTAAGATTCCACATATAAGTGAGGTTATGCAGTATTTGTCCTTCTGTGTCTAGCTTATTTCACTTAAAATAATGTCCTCTAGGTTCATCCGTGTTGTTGCAAAAGATAGGTTTTTATTATTTTTTGTGGTTGAAGAGTATTCCATTGTGTACATGCACCACATTTTCTTTATGCATTCATTCACTGATGAACACTTAGGTTGATTCTATATCTTGGCTACTGTAAATGGTACTGCAATAAACAGGAGAATGCAGATATCTCTTGGACATAATGATTCTATCTCCTTTGGATATATACCCAGTACTGGGATTGCTGGATCATACAGTAGTTCCATTTTTAACATTTTGGGGAACCTTTATCCTATTGGCCATAATGGCAGTACTAATTTACATGCTCATCAGCAGCATATAAAAGTTCACCTTTCACCACATAGACACCAACATTTGTGGGGTTTTTTGGTCTTTTTCATAATAGCCATTCTAAAAGGTGTGAGATGATCTTATTGTGATTGTGATTTGCATTTCCCTAATAAATAGTGATGTTCAGCATTTTTTCATATACCTGTTGGTCATTTGTATGTTTTCTTTTGAGAAATGTCTATTCAGATATTTTGCCCATTTTTAAATCAAATTATTTATTTTTTTGTTATTGAATTCTTTGAATTCCTTATAAATTCCAGATATACATTATATCCCTTATCAGAACGTTGTTTGCAAGTATTTCTCCCATTCTGTAGGTTGTAGCTTTGCTCTGTTGATTGTTTCTTTTCCTGTGCAGAAGCTTTTTAGTTTGACTTAATCCCATTAGTCTATTTTTGCTGTTGTTGCCTGTGCTTTTGAGTTCTTATCCAAAAAATCCTTGCCTAGACCAATGTCCTGAAGCATTTTCACTGTTTTCTTATAGTAGTTTTATAGTTTAAGGTCTTGCATTTAAGCCTTTAATTCATTTTGAGTTGATTTTTGTATATGATGAGATGTAGGGACCTAGTCTTATTTTTTTGCATGTGGATATGAAGTTTTCCCATCATCATTTATCTTTTGAGATTTTTCTTCTACTTGATCTTCCAAGGATGTAATTTGTGTTTGGGAAGTATTATCCTGTCTCATTTCATCATTTAAATGTTTTAATTCACAACTGATATTTTTATTGTTTCAAAATCTTTTAATGCCATAATTGAATTTCTTTTTTTTTTTGAGACGGAGTCTTCCTCTGTTGCCCAGGCTGGAGTGCAGTGGTGTGATCTCGGCTCGCTGCAACCTCTGCCTCCCGGGTTCAAGCAATTCTCCTGCCTCAGCCTCCTGAGTAGGCGGGATTACAGGCACACGCCACCATGCCGGGCTAATTTTTGCATTTCGTTAGTAGAGACGAGGTTTCACCATGTTGGCCAGGCTAGTCTCGAACTCCTGACCTTGTGATCTGCCCACCTTGGCCTCCCAACGTGTTGGGATTACAGGCATGAGCCACTGTGCCCGGCTGAATTTCTTTAAGTGTTTTTTTAATTAACGTATTTTTATTGTCATCCATCTCTGCCAGCAGCTTCATTTCACTAGTAACTTGTTCTCTTGCTTTTTCATTCTTTACTTGACAATGGGTCGTCTTAAAGGAATTCTTATTTCCTTTGCTTAGTCATGGATATATTTATTATCAGAGCTCAGATCAAGCTATACGGGTACCTTAAGCACTGGTAATCGTGATTGTGTCATGTGGCATGGTAGTCTTTATCCCTGTGCAGGTCACTAGTCCTCTGTGGCGATACTCGTATAATGTATTTCTGCCCTCTGGTCTCAGTTGCAAAAATTTCCACTCTATCCCATTAGGCATATAGAAGGCTCAAAGCATCTTATAAACTTTGTAGCACAGTGGGAGCTAGGGCCACCACTTCCCATCCTGCAGGAGGAATCACAGATATTCTCTGGCTAAACTCTTTCTAGCAGCTTCTCACCCCTGACTGGCAGATCGTGAAGCTCTAGTCTGAGCAGATAGCTACACAGTCATCCTCTAATTTTGTGAGGACCCCAGCACACATGGGGCTTAGTTTTTATAGTCTTGGAGTTTCATAGATATTTCTGCCTCAGCGGCAATCTCGTAAATAGAGTAGACTTGTAGTTGGATTAGAATTGGGAGGTGAGGGTTGCACAGATAAATGTTAAAGGTGGCATCTTCCCACAGCCTTTTTCCTGATTCCATCAACAATTCCTCTCATAACCCCTCCAATTTGTAAATGCCTCCAGGTCATAGTAGTAAGTATTTGTAGAATTTATGATTGACAGGTTTCTGCCCCCAAACAACTGCAGACACTCATATTTGGAAACTTGAAGATAACACTGTTTGAAAGTAAACTTCTGGGGCCAGGCGTGGTGGCTCATGCCTGTAATCCCAGCACTTTGGGCAGCCGAGGCGGGCGGATCACCTGAGGTCAGGAGTTCGAGACTAGCCTGACCAACATGGCAAAATTCCGTCTCTACTAAAAATACAAAAATTAGCCAGGTGTGGTGGCACATGCCTGTAATCCCAGCTACTCAGTAGGCTGAGGCAGGAGAATCTCTCAAACCTGGGAGACGGATGTTGCAGTGAGCTGAGATTGTGCCACTGCACTCTAGCCTGGGTGACAGAGTGAGACTCCATCTCAAGAAAAAGAAAAAAAAATTATGGGAGCTACAATTCAAGATGAGATTTGGGTGGAGACACAGCCAAACCATAAAAATATCTCATTTTCCCCAAAGCATTTATTCTTTAGTGTGATAGAAAAATGGACCCCTAAGAGGATGGTGTTTAACAATTTTGCAGAAAGTACCTTCTGGTAGCTACTATAATGTTAGGCCACTTTTTCCTAGGATCCAAAATTTACTGTAGCATTTCATTGACTTATAGCTAGTGTGACCATACATTTTGGATTTTCTACAAAGTTTTAATTTGGAGGATTCTCTAATATTGTCCAGCCATATTTTGTAGTACTAGGTTCAGAAATATGACCTGTATGTTGCCTTTGAATTTTGTGGCAGAGGTTCTTAAAAGGTTATAGAGGATGAACATCTATTAACTAGGTGATGAATAGGTAATGGATTTTGAACCTCTAGCCTGTTTAGCAGTTCCTTCCATGTAAAATGATCTTCCTTTTATGAAAATCTAGTCTTGACAGTGATATAGAAAAAAACCCCTAATTTAAATGGACAGATAATTCCCTAATGTATTACCAGAGAAGTGGCTGCATTCCTGTTGTTATCTGTTCTGACTTAACCACTGAGAAAATAATGTTTAATCTCAATTATAAAGACTTGGAATAAGTGAAGACCACAAATCACTAAAAACTTCCTGGGTTTAATATAATATTTTACTTTAATGTTCTTTTTGCTTCTTTTCATTTAACCTTTCCAATGACCTAGCATGCTCAGGCATGACATAGAATAACTAAAGGAAGAAGTACACTTAACTGAAGTTCATAAGAATCTATCTGAAAAGGAATTTTCCATCTGTTGTAATTTATTGTGTTAAATATAATATGTTTTATAAATATAACATGTTTTGGTTGCATTTTAATTACTTGTTCAGAAATACATCAGGGACTGATTTAATATATGATACGAAGCTGTGTTGTCTACTATAGTAGCAACTGGCCACAAATGATTACACATTTGTCATGTGGCCAGTTCAAATAGGAATGTGCTGCAAATGTAAAACGCATGCTGGATTTTGAAGACTTAGTACAGATAAGATAATGTATAATATGACGTTAATACATTTTATATCAAATACATAGGAAATGAGAATATGTTAGATATATTGGGTTAAATCAAACATGAATTAAAATAATTTTAACTTATGTTTTTATTATGGCTATTAGGAAACTCTAAATGAAATAACGAGCTTATATTTCTATTAATCAGCACTTGGATAGAGAAAATAGATTTTTAAATGACTTAAACGACCAGTTGATAAGAAGCTTTTTGCTGTTATTATCTCTGTTAGAGAGGATTTCAAGAAAGACTTGGGCTACTCCAGAAAAGCTATTCAGCTGCTGGTCCTCCATCAGAAAAATGCCAGTGTCAGTGTGCTGTAGACAGGCCCCAGGTCACATTTTACTATTTGTGACTTACTATGTTTGACTCATATTTAGTGCTCCATAAATGTTTGTTGAATTAATAATGACTTACTGTTGTAATTCATTGGCTTGAGAATCAGAAATAATGAGTTTTATTTCCAACTCTGCCCCAATTAGCTCTGTGATCTTGCACAAAACACCTCCTCTTTCCTTATCTCATTTGTTTTTTTTTCTGGGGACAGAATCTTGCTCTCTCGCCCAGGCTGGAGTGCAATGGTATGGTCTCGGCTGACTGCAACCTCCGCCTTCCAGGTTCAAGCAATTCTCCCTGCCTCAGCCTCCCTAGTAGCTGAGATTACAGGCGGCCACCACCACACCTGGCTAATTTTTGTATTTTTAGTAGAGATGGGGTTTTGCCACGTTGGCCAGGCTGATCTCGAACTCCTGACCTCAGGTGATCTGCCTGCCTTGAGCTCCCAAAGTGCTGGGATTATAGGCATGGGCCACCGCACTGCGCTCGGCCTCCTTATCTCATTTTTTTTTCCATCATAAAATGAGAAGGTTTAATGTGATGACTGAATAATTTTCAACTCAGGCATACTGTGGTACTGTTATGTGACTCTGTATTGCTAGTCTATTAGGCAGTTAGAATTTCCATTTCTAAAGTGGCAAATAAGCTTCTGCTTTAGTCAGTATTTTATTTTGCATGTGTCTACCCTCTGATACTGATTATTCTTTTTCTTGAATATGCTAACATAGGTTTCTGGAAACTGCAAAGAACCACTCTTCTGTCATCCTTATCTAATAAATAAAATATTCTCATCTCTCAGTTTTCTCTCTCCCCTGTCTACAAAATTAAACTCTTTGATTATCACCCTTCTTGGAATTTTAACTTTGATTTTGCATTAGAATATACCCAACTTCTCACATGAAGAGTTTCAGTTCAGATGAGAAGATTAGGGCTTTGAGGCATAGTGATGGCTTACTGTGATGCCTTACCTTATTTTAACCTGATTGTCTCTCTTAGCTGAGAGAGCTGGACAGACTCCATTTTTGTTTCTTCACTTGCAGTCCCCCTTATCCCCCTTCATCAAGGACATAACTAGTGCTAGCTGACTCCAAGCACATCCTGGAATGCACTTACTGATAAGATATAGAGGCAAACTGAACCAGCAGCTCCTGGGGATGCGCTCGGTGGATGGTACCCAAAGCCCCTGCATTATCTCTTTGTGATAGTTTAAGCCCCTGCACCTGGAACTGTTTATTTTTCTGTAACTGTTTCTGTAACCATTAATCTTTTTAACTTTTTGCCTGTTCTGCTTCTGTAAAAATTGCTTCAGCTAAACTCCCCCTCCACTATTTAGACCAAGGTATAAAAAGAAATCTAGCTCCCTCTTCGGGGCCAAGAGAATTTTGAGCTCTAGCCATCTCTCAGTTGCCGGCAATAAAGGACTCGTGAATTACTCTCGTAGTGTGGCATTTCTCTATAACTCGCTCGGTTACAATATTACCAGATGACATGGAGAACCTGTCATAACTTGGGGCCTTAGTTTATTACTCCATAGAATCCATATAATAATACTCTATGTGTTTCTGTTGACCTATGTGAGAGAAAGTTCTAATCTGGCACCCATGCTTTCAAATGGGAGATAAAATAGGAACTAGGCTGGGTAGAAGGTACCAAGAAAGAAAGGAGTCTTTTAAGGAGATCATTTAACACACTTTATTTTTCCTCTTCATTCATGTTTCAAGCCCTGTTATGTTTATTCGCCTATGCATGTTCCCCAAAGCCATGTTCTCTCATCTATTTCCTGTAATGATGGAGAGGACTGGAAACACTGTTGAGTACTTTGAGCTCCTCAAGGAGTACAAATTGCTTGTTTCTGTACATTAAATAATTCTTTGACTTCTTCACACTTAGTTCCTTTCACTAAGAAGCTAATAGGCCGGGCTCGGTGGCTCAAGCCTGTAATCCCAGAACTTTGGGAGGCCAAGGTGGGTGGATCATGAGATCAGGAGTTTGAGACCAGCCTGGCCAACATGGTGAAACCCTGTCTCTACTAAAAATACAAAAATTAGCTGGGCGTGGTGGTGGGCGCCTGTAATCCCAGCTACTTGGGAGGCTGAGGCAGGAGAATCACTTGAATCCGGGAGGCAGAGGTTGTGGTGAGCCAAGATGACACCATTATACTCCAGCCTGGACAACAAGAGCAAAACTCGAAAGAAGCTAATAGTTCAGGAGTAGATGCCACATACAGATACAAATAACAACTCCAAAACAAAGAACATATAAGAAGTACCAGTAGAATTCAGAGAAGACAGGCTAGAGGCATGAAGGAAAGCTTCAGGAAATACTTGAACATGGGAAGAAAGAGAAGCGAGTAACGCATTAAAGGCAGAAGGAAGAATATAAGAAAGGGAATAAGGCAAAAGTAGGAGCCAAGTTAGTGGAACAGCAGATACTCCCGTTTGAATTGATAGTCAGGATTAGTAAAATGAACTTTGTAAAATTACTTTAGAGTTTCAAGGGAACTCTAATGGGAAATACTGCAGATGTGAAAGATCTACAATGTGATGGCAAGAGCTGTCAACAGGGAGAGGTGGAGCAAGATTGCACAATAGAAGGCTCCACCATTTGTCCCCTGCACAAGAACATCAGGTTAACAACTACTACACAGATAAAAACACCTTTATAAGAACCAAAAATTAGATGGGCACTCATAGTACCTGGAGTAGCTTCATATGGTTGAAAGAGGCAATGAAGAGATAGAAAAGAATGTCCAGAATCGCCTACGCCACCCCTCTTCCACCCTGGGTAGCAGCTGCGTGGTACAGAGAGACTTCCTGGGAGCTGAGAAGGAGAACACAGCAACTGTGAGGCATTGAACTAAGTGCCATACAGTTAAATCAGAAGGGAAAACTAGTCCAAACTCAGATGACAAAGAAGGAGCATTTAAACTAGCTCTAGCCAGAGGGGAATCGCCAATCCCAGCTATCTGAACTTGAGTGCTCGGAAGCCTCACCACTGAAAGCCAACTTGCTCTTGGTCCCTAAGTAAACATGAAAGGCAGTCTAATCCATAAGGTCTGCAACTCATAGCCAAGTCCTAGTCTTGAATTAGGCCTAGAGACTGTGGACTAGAGAGGCACGCAGCATACTAAGACATCAGCTGTGGCAGGCAAGGGGCTGTTGGCATCGCCACTCCCCTAACCCCAGGCTGCACAGCTCACAACTTCGAAAGAGACCCCTTCCTTCCACTTGAAGGAGAAGATAAGGAAGAGTGAGTAGGACTTTGGCTTGCATCTGGGATACCAGCTCAGCCACAGCAAGATAGGGCAATGGTCAGAGTTAAGAGGACCCTATTCCAGGCCCTAGCCCCAGATGACATTTCTAAGCACACTTTGGACCAGAAGGGAACAAAATACCTTGAAGGAAAGGACCCAGTCCTGACAGCATTGATTATTTGCTAATTGAAGAGCCCTTGGGCCCTGAATAGTGAACAGTGATACCCATGTACTATATTTAGGGCCTTGGTGAGCCTCTGAGACTTGCTGGCTTCAGGTAAGACTCAGCATATTGCTAGTTGTGGTGGCTATGGGACAAAACTCCTTCTGCTTGAGAAATGCAGAGGGAAAGGCAGAGGGGACCTTGTCTTGCACTTTAGGTACCAGCACCATTATAGGGGGTTAGAGAGCCAAGTGGGCTCCTAGGGTCCCTAATTCCAGGACTTGAATCTTTGAATCTTTATTTATTTATTTATTTATGAGATGGAGTCTCACTCTGTCACCCAGGCTGGAGTGCAGTGATATGATCTCAGGTTACTGCGACCTCTGCCCCGGGCTCAAGCGATCCTCCAACTTCAGCCTCCCAAGTAGCTGGGACCACAGATGCGCACCAGCTCACCCAGCTAAGTTTTTGTATTTTTAGTAGAGACGGGTTTTCACCGTGTTGCCCAGGCTGGTCTTGAACTCCTGAGCTCAAGCAATCCACCTGCCTCAGCCTTCCAAAGTGCTGGGATTATAGGCATGAGCCACTGTGCCTGGCCTGGGACTTGACTCTTGAATGGCATTTCCAGACCTGTCCTAGGCCAGTGGAGAGCCCACTGCCCTGAAGAGTGAGTCCCAGGTCAGACAGCATTCACCACAGGCTGACTTAGGAGACATTGTTATTTAAGGGAACATCTCTGGTAGTCTCACAGGAGTCCTCATGGCCAGGGGTGGCAGTGACTAACAGGTGAGATTCTTCTGCCTTTGGAAAGGGAGTGGGAAGAGTGGGAAGAACCACGTCTGTGGTTTGAGTGCTAGTTCAGTTTCGTACAACACCAGGTAAACTTCTAAAGTTTTTGACTCTAGTCTCCGACTCTTACACGGCACATCTTGTCCCACCAGGGGACTGGGGGACCATGATGCTTTGAAGGAAATGACACAGGACTGTCTGGCTTTGCCAACTACTGATTGTACAGCCCCAAGGCCTTGAGCAAACATAGGTAGTAGCCGGGCAGTAGTTACAGCAGGCCTTGGGCAAGACCCAGCACTGTGCTGGGTTCAGGTCTGACCCTATGCAGTTATGGTGGTGACCACAGGGGTGCTTGTGTCACTCCACACCCAGTTTTAGGTGGCTCAGAACAGAGAGAGAGAGAGACTATGTTTGGGAGAAAGTAAGGGATGAGAACAAGAATCTCTGCCAGGTAATCCAGGTAATTCTCCTGGATCTTGTCCAAGACCATCAAGGCAGTACCTCTAAGAATCTGGAAGAATCACAGTGTTACTTAGGGTTCCCCCTAAGGCAGAAACAGCTTAGATCACAAAACCCAAGTCCTTTCAGATATCTGAAAAACATTCCCAAGAAGGATGGCTACAAATAAGCACAGACAGTGAAAATTACAATAAATACCTAACTTATTAATGCCCAGGCACCAAAGAATACATGAACACCAGCCAAGAAAACATGACCTCACCAAATGAACTAAATAAGGCACCAGAAACCAATCCTGGAGAAACAGAGATAGGAACTTTCAGACAGAAAATCAAAATACCTGTGTTGAGGAAACTCAAAGAAATTCAAGATAACAGAGTAGGAAATCAGCCAAGAGACATCAGACTTAATCTGCATCACACAACAAATTGACCTAATAATATTTACAGAATATTTCATCCAAGAGCTGCAGGATACACATTCTTTTTCTCAGTTCATGGATTGTTCTCAAGGATGGACCATATGTTAGGTCACAAAACAAGTCTTAAAACATTAAAAAAATAATATCAAGTTCCACTGTGACCACAGTGGAATAAAACTAGAAATCAGTAACAAGGCTGGGCGCAGTGACTCACGTCTGTAATCCAGCACTTTGGGAGGCCGAGACGGGCAGATCACCTGAGGTCAGGAGTTCGAGATCAGCCTGGCCAACATGGTGAAACCCCATGTCTACTAAAAGTACAAAAAAAAAAAAAAAATAGCTGGGCCTGGCGGTGGGTGCCTGTAATCCCAGCTACTCAGGAAGCTGAGGCAGGAAAATCGCTTGAACCCAGGAGGTGAGGGTTGCAGTGAGTTGAGATCACGCCGTTGCACTCCAGCCTGGGTGATAACAGTCTGGGTGATAACTTTGTCTCAAAGAAATAAATAAATGAAAATAGCAAGAGGAATTTTGTTAACTCTACAGATGAATGGAAATTAAACAATAGGCTCCTGAATGACCAGTGTGAACATAAAGTGATTAAGAAGGAAATTGAAACAATTATTGAAACGAATGGTAATAATAGAAACAGAGCATACCAAAATCTATGGGATACAGCAAAAGTAGCACTAGAGAGAAGTTTATGGCCATAAGTGCCTATATCAAAAAAGAAGAGAAACTTCAAATGAACAATCCAATGCTACATCTTAAAGAATTAGAAAAACAAGAGCAAAGGCCGGCTGCGGTGGCTCATGCCTCTAATCCCAGCACTTTGGGAGGCTTAGGCAGGCTGATCACGAGGTCAGGAATTCGAGACCAGCCCGGACAACATAGTGAAACCCCGTCTATACTAAAGATACAAAAAAATTAGCTGAGTGTGGTGGCGCATACCTGTAATCCCAGCTACTCAGGAGGCTGAGGCAGGATAATCTCTTGAACCTGGGAGGCACTGAGCCAAGATCGTGCCATTGCACTCCAATCTGGGTGACAGGGCGAGACTCTGTCTCAAAAGGAAAAAAAAAAAAAAGAAAAAAAAAAAGAAAAGCAAGAGCAAAGTAAACCCGAAATGTGTAGAGAAAATTAAATAATAAAGACCAGAGCAGAAATAAATGAAATTGAAATGAAAAATACAGTACAAAGGACCAGTGAAACAAAAATTTATTTTTATGAAAAGTTAAACAAAATAGACAAACATTTAACAAAACTAAGAAAGAAGATGTAAATAAATAAAATCAGAAATGAAACAGGAGACATTAGGACCAATACCACAGAAATCGAAAGGATCATTAGTGGTTATTCTGAATAACTATATGCCAATGAATTGGAAAATTTAGAAGAAATGGAAAAATTCCTAGAATTACAACCTACCAAGATTGAACCCAGAGGAAATCCAAAACCTGAACAGACCAATAACAAGTAATGAGATTAAAGCCATAATAAGTCTCCCAGTAAAGACAAGACCAGGACCTGACGGCTTCACTGCTGAATTCTACCAAATATTTAAAGAAGAACTAATACCAATCATACTCAATCTATTCTGAAAAAATAGAGGAGGAGGGAATACTTTCAAATGCATTCTACGAGGCTACTGTTACCCTCATACCAAAACCAGACAAAGACACATCTAAAAAAAGAAAAGAAAAAACTACACATCAATGTCTCTGATGAATATTGATGCAAAAATCCTCGAAAAAATACCAGCAAACTGAATTCAACAGTACATTAGAAAGTCATTCATCATGATGAAGTGGGATTTATCCCTGGGATGCAAGGATGGTTCAGCATACACAAATTAATCAATCAGTGTGATACATCATATCCATGGAATGAAGGATGAAAACCATATGACCATTTCAATTGATGCTGGAAAAGCATTTGATAAAATTTGACATTTATTAATGATAAAAACTCTAAAAAACAGGTATAGGAGGAACATATCTCAACATAATAAAAGCCATATATGACAAATCCACAGCTAGTATCATATAGAATTGAAAAAAAAAACTGAAAGCCTTTCCTTTAAGATCTGGAGCATGACAAGGATGCTCACTGTCACCACTGTTATTCAACATAGTACTGTAAGTTCTCGCTAGAGCAATCAAGCAAGAGAAAGATATGAAGGGCATCCTAATTACAAAGGAAAAAGTAAAAATATCTTTGCTGATTATGTAATCTCATATTTGGAAAAACCTAAAGACTCCACATGAAAATTATTAGAACTGATAAATTCAGTAAAGTTGTAGGATACAAAATCAACATACAAAAATCAGTAGGATTTCTATATGTCAGCAGTGAACAATACAAAAAAATTAAAAAGTAATCTCATTAACAATAGCCACACATAAAATTAAATACCTAGGAATTAACTGAAGAAGTGAAGTATCTCTATAATGAAAACTATAGTACATTGATGAAAGAAATTGAAGAGGACACCAAAGAATGGGAGAATACTTTGTTCATGGATTGGAAGAATAAATACTGTTAAAATGCCCATACTACCCAATGCAGTCTGCAAATTTAATGCAATCTCCATCAAAATACCTATGACATTCTTCACAGAAATAGAAGAAAAAAATCCGAAATTTATATGAAACCACAAAAGACCCAGAATAACCAAAGCTATCCTGAGCAAAAAGAAAAAAACTGGAGGAATCACATCACCTAACTTCAAATTATAATACAGAGGTATAGTAACCAAAACAGCACAGTACTGGCATCAACACAGACTCATAGGCCAATGGAACAGAATAGAGAACCCAGAAACAAATCTAAACACCTACAGTGAATTCATTTTCAACAAAGGTACCAAGAACATACACTGGGAAAAAGACAGCCTCTTCAGTAAATGGTGCTGGGAAAACAGGATATTCATATGCAGATGAAATCAACCAGACACCTATCTCTTGCCATATACAAAAATAAAATGAAAATGGATTAAAGACTTAAATCTAAGACCTCAAATTATAAAACTACTGCCAGAAAACATTGGGGAAAATCTCTGGGACATTGTTCTGGGCAAAGATATCCTGAGCAGTGCCCCAAAAGCACAGGCAACCAAAACAAGTATGGACAAATGGGATCACATTAAGTTAAAAAGACTCTGGACAGCAATGGATACAATAAAAAGGTAAAGAAACAACCCACAGACTGGGATAAATTATTTTCAAAGTACCCATCTGACAAGGGATTAATATCCAGAATATATAAGATGTTCAAATAACTCTATAGGGGGAAAAAAACCTAATTGATCAAAGAATGGGCAAAAGATTTGAATAGACATTTCTCATAAGAAGACATACTATGGCAAATAGGCATTTGAAAAGGTGCTGAACATCATTGATCATCAGAGAAATGCAAATCAAATCTACAGTGAGATATCTCACCCCAGTTAAAATGACTTAAATTGGAAGGACAGGCAATAACAAATACTGGCGAGGATATGGAGAAAAGGGAACCCTTCCACACTATCGGTGGGAAAATAAATTAGCACAATCACTATGGAGAACAGTTTGGAGGTTTCTCAAAAAACTAAAATGAGGTACCATACGATCCAGCAATCCCACTGCTGGGTATACACACCCAAAAAAAGGGAGATCAGTATATTGAAGAGATATCTGCACTACTATGTTTGTTGCAACACTATTTACAGTAGCTAAGATTTGGAAGCAACCCGTGTCCATCAACAGATGAATGGAGAAAGAAAATGTGGTAAATAGACCCAGTGGAGTACTATTCAGCCATAAAAAAGAATGAGATCCAGTCATTTGGAACAACATGGATGGAACTGGAGATCATTATGTTCAGCAAAATAAGCTAGGCCCCGAAAGACAGACATTGCATGTTCTTACTTATTTGTGGGATCTAAAAGTCAAATAAATTAAAATCATGAGCATAGAGAGTAGAAAGGTGGTTAACAGAGGCTGGAAAGGGTAGTGGGGGATTATGCTGGAGGCTGGGATTGTTAATGGGTACAAAAAATAGAAAAAGTAAATAAAACCTACTATTTGATAGCATGATAGGATGACTATAGTCAAGAATAATTTAATTGCACATTTTGAAATAAGTTAAGGAGTGTAATTAGATTATTTGTACCTCAAGGTCTAAATGTTTCAGATGATGGATACCCTATTCTCTGTGATGTGCCCTATTCTCCATGATGTGCTTATTTCACATTGCATGCCTGTATCAAAACATCTCATGTACTCTATAAATATACACAACTACTATGTACCCACCAAAATATAAAAAAACTGGAAAACATTTAAAAAAAAGAGTTGTGGGCATTATTTCATAAGCACTGGAGGAAATGAATGATTTTGAGCTAGGACATGACATGGTCAGACATGGGGATTGAAAATTGCACAGTTGCAGGATCACTAAAAAGAATGTTTTGAATACCAATTTAAAAAATAGAGAAATGCAGTTATATTAATTGCATTTCTATGGTGTTCCTTGGACCGAGTTCCTAAGTTTGGGATTTAGCCAAATACGGATGAGTTCAGGTCCTCCATTATGAATATCTTCTGATTAAAACAGTGTTATTTCATATTCTTTGATTTGTTATTTATCCTGAAGTGCAGATGTATTTCTGTTCCCTTATTTTCTTTGTAGTTTCCATGTAGATTCCTGTCTTCCCATTTTTGCACCCCCCATCTAGAGAAGATTCTTGCCCAGTCCGTCCCATCTAAATTATTTTTATTCAACCATTTCCTCATGAGTAACATAATCTGAGGCTTCCAATTTAAGGCAGTTATCCTGCATTCTCAGCATCTCTTATGTTCTCACCAAAATACAAGAGAGATTCAGAGAGGGGTTGGAATCCTTAAGATAATTCAAAGTAAAGCTAACATCCAACCTTTTGCCAGAAGATCGGAAGAGTTTCTACTAACAGTACTGAAAAAAAAATTGCGATTGGCAGCAGATTTGAAACACTTTGGTGCTTGAGAAACCCACCAGCCTGAAGTGAAATAATTATCCCGCCCTCATTTCTAGTCTTAATTTCTCCCAAGGTCTTATTCAGCAGTCAGTAAGCTGAGAAATTGATTCTATGTATTCTGAAATTGCATTCTGAAGATGCTATGGCAATAAAATCTCACTCTGGCTCACATCCTTCTTCCTCCAATGAATGGATAACATACATAAAGTTATCTCTTTGTACATCTATTATAAGAGTATAATCCCTATAAAGTATCATTGTGCCCAGGTTTTTTTGTGGAATAAGTATCAATTATCTACTTCCACAATATTGCTGTGTAACAAATTACTCTAAAACCAGTGGCATATAACAATACACAATAATTTCTCATGTGTCTGTGAGGTTCAGTTGATGTACTCTGGGTTTACCTGATGACGGGCTCTGCTCCTCGTCTCATTCTTTTTCTGAGACAAGTGTGTTAGCTTGGGCATGTTTTCAAGTTAACAGCAGAGGGCAACAGCAAGCAAGAGGATGCACACAATGAGTCATGCAAAACTAGGCTTGGAATTGACACATTGAAACTCTATTGCATTCTATTGGCCAAAGCAAGTCATAACAGGAAAAGCAAAATCATGTAACGGTAGATTCAGGAAGGGGTAAAATAATATGGCCATCATTGTTATCTACCATAGGAAGGCACTGCATAAATTCATAGGAATTAGCAATCATTGCATAAAAAGATATAACGGTGGCTCACGCCTGTAATCCTAGCACTTTGGGATGCCGAGGCGGGTGGATCACCTGAGGTCAAGAGTTCAGAACCAACCTGGCCAACATGCTGAAACTCTGTCTCTACTAAAAATACAAAAATTAGCTGGGCGTGGTGGCATGTGCCTGTAATCCCAGCTACTCGGGAGGCTGAGGCAGGAGAATTGCTTGAACCTGGGAGGCAGAGGTTGCAGTGAGCCAAGATCGTGCCCCTGCACTCCAGCCTGGTGACAGAGCGAGTATTCATCTCAAAAAGGAAAAAAAAAGAAAAAGGAAAGAAAAAAAGATACAAAGTTGGCAGAAGAAAAAGAAAGTGGGCTAAAAAAGACATATGTCGTATATAGTTATTAGTTTTGATAGCTCTTTTATGCGTACTTTAAAAAATATACATTTTCCTAGTTTGCCTACAATTTATTGTGGAAATGATTAAAATAGTTTTCCATTTAGTAAATAGTACATTCTCTTTCTACTAGCTTATTTTTATTTATAACAGTAGATAAATACTAATAGCTTTTTATTGGCATTTGTATTCGTAAGAGTAATGCTAGGCTTTGCTGACTCCATGACAATCACAAAAAAAATCGCAGTGATTTAACATAACAAAGGTTTGTTTTCTGATGAATGAAACTTCTATTTGGGTGAGCAGAGACTGTTTTCCATCCAATACCGTATGCAGCAGGCTTCCTCCATCTTGTTCATTTCCTTGTCAACTCATGGTTTTCAAGGTCACCGTGACAGAAGAAAAGAATGAAAAAGCCACATGAGGGCATAACTGCCTTAACCTTAAAATGATGTGTATGTTTTCTGCACATGGTTCACTGCCCAGAGCTAGTCAATTTTGAAGCCATCTCAATCTGATTATAAAACAGGCTATAAAATGTAGGGAAACACAAAGAATCTTTGTGAGCACTCCCTATGGCACATCTTTACATCTACATAGACTTGTGTAATTACCTCGTTAAATACATGATTATAAGGTTTTAATATCTGGTAGGATATAACTTCCTCTCATTAATCTTCTTCTAAAATTATCTTAGGCTGGAGATGGTGGCACACACCTGTAATCCCAGTACTTTGGGAGGCTGAGGCAGGAGGATCTCTTGAGCCAAGAAGTTCAGAAGAACCTAGGCAACATAGTGAGACCTTGTTTCTACAAAAATAATAATAATAATAATAACCACACATAATTAGCTGGGCAGGGTGGCGTGCACCTGTATCTTCAGCTGCTCAGACACTGAGGTGGAAGGATTTCATAAGCCCTGGAGGTGAGGCTGCAGTGAGCTGAGATTGCACCACTGCACTCCAGCGTGAGCAACAGAGGGAGACCTTGTTTAAAAAAAAATTATATTGGACATTATTTGATTTGAAAATGTATTCTGGGCTGGGCGTGGTGGCTCACGCCTGTAATCCCAGCACATAGGGAGGCCGAGGCGGGTGGATCACCTGAGGTCAGGAGTTGATACCAGCCTGACCAACATGGAAGAACCTCGTCTCTACTAAAAATACAAAATTAGCCAGCCGTGGTGGCACATGACTATAATCCCAGCTACTCAGAGGGTTGAGGCAGGAGAAACACGTGAACCCGGGAGGCAGAGTTTGCAGTGAGCCAAGATCGTGCCATTGCACTCCAGCCTGGGGAACAGCAGCGAAACTCGGTCTCAAAAAAAAAAGAAATGTGTTTTGAAGGTATTAACAACTAGTATTTTTTTTCTTTTTGTGTGTGTGTTTGTGTCTTCCTCTAATTATTATTATTTTATTATATTTTAAGTTCTAGGATACATGTGCACAATGTGCAAGTGTGTTACATATGTATAGATGTGCCATGTAGGTGTGCTGCACCCATTAACTCGTCATTTACATTATGTATATCTCTTAATGCTATCCCTTCCCCCTCTCCCTACCCCATGACAGGCCCCAGTGTGTGATGTTCCCCATCCTGTGTCCCAGTGTTCTCATTGTTCAGTTCCTACCTATGAGTGAGAACATGCGGTGTTTGGTTTTCTGCCCTTGCGATAGTTTGCTGAGAATGATGGTTTCCAGCTTCATCCATGTCCCTACAAAGAACATGAACTCATCCTTTTTTATGGCTGCCTAGTATTCCATGGTGTGTATGTGCCACATTTTCTTAATCCAGTCTATCATTGATGGACATTTGGGTTGGTTCCAAGTCTTTGCTATTGTGAATAGTGCCGCAATAAACATACCTGTCCATGTGTCTTTATAGCAACATGATTTATAATCCTTTTGGTATGTACCCAGTAATGCGATGGCTGGGTCAAATGGTATTTCTAGT
This sequence comes from Nomascus leucogenys, assembly GCF_006542625.1. NCBI lineage: Eukaryota > Metazoa > Chordata > Mammalia > Primates > Hylobatidae > Nomascus > Nomascus leucogenys. Next base: position 126,933,298 of record NC_044406.1, read on the forward strand.
TCTAGATCCTTGAGGAATCGCCACACTGACTTCCACAATGGTTGAACTAGTTTACGGTCCCACCAACAGTGTAAAAGTGTTCCTATTTCTCCACATCCTCTCCAGCACCTGTTGTTTCCTGACTTTTTAATGATGGCCATTCTAACTGGTGTGAGATGGTATCTCATTGTGGTTTTGATTTGCAATTCTCTGATGGCCAGTGATGATGAGCATTCTTTCATGTGTCTTTTGGCTGCATAAATGTCTTCTTTTGAGAAGTGTCTGTTCATATCCTTCACCCCCATTTTGATGGGGTTGTTTGATTTTTTATTGTGAATTTGTTTAAGTTCTTTGTAGATTCTGGATATTAGCCCATTGTCAGATGGGGAGATTGTAAAAATTTTCTCCCATTCTGTAGGTTGCCTGTTCACTCTGATGGTAGTTTCTTCTGTTGTGCAGAAGCTCTTTAGTTTAATTAGATCCCATTTGTCAAGTTTGGCTTTTGTTGCCATTGCTTTTGGTGTTTTAGTCATGAAGTCCTTGCCCATGCCTATGTCCTGAATGGTATTGTCTAGGTTTTCTTCTAGAGTTTTTATGGTGTTGGGTCTACCATTTAAGTCTTTAATCCATCTTGAATTAATTTTTGTATAAGGTGTAAGAAAGGGATCCAGTTTCAGCTTTCTACATATGGCTAGCCAGTTTTCTCAGCACCTTTTGTTAAATAGGGAATCCTTTCCCCATTTCTTGTTTTTGTCAGGTTTGTCAAAGATCAGATGGTTGTAGACGTGTGGTATTATTTTAGAGGGCTCTGTTCTGTTCCACTGGTCTATATCTCTGTTTTGGTACCTGTGCCATGCTGTTTTGGTTACTGTAGCCTTGTAGTATAGTTTGAAGTGAGGTAGCATGATGCCTCCAGCTTTGTTCTTTTGGTTTAGGATTGACTTGGCAATGCTGGCTCTTTTTTGGTTCCATATGAACTTTAAAGTAGTTTTTTCCAATTCTGTGAAGAAAGTCATTGGTAGCTTGATGGGGATGGCATTGAATCTATAAATTACCTTGGGCAGTATGGCTATTTTCTCGATGTTGATTCTTCCTATCCATGAGCCTGTAATGTTTTTCCATTTGTTTGTGTCCTTTTTTATTTATTTGAGCAGTGGTTTGTAGTTCTTCTTGAAGAGGTCCTTCACATCCCTTGTAAGTTGGATTTCTAGGTATTTTATTCTCTTTGAAACAGTTGTGAATGGGAGTTCACTCATGATTTGGCTGTCTGTTATTGGTGTATAGGAGTGCTTGTGATTTTTGCACATTGATTTTGTATCCTGAGACTTTGCTGAAGTTGCTTATCAGCTTAAGGAGATTTGAGGCTGAGATGATGGGGTTTTCTAAATATACAAGCATGTCCTCTGCAAACAAGGACAATTTGACTTCCTCTTTTCCTAATTGAATACCCTTTATTTCTTTCTCCTGCCTCATCGCCCTGGCCAGAACTTCCAATATTATGTTGAATAGGAGTGGTGAGAGAGGGCATCCCTGTCTTGTGCCAGTTTTCAAAGGGAATGCTTCCAGGTTTTGCCCATTCAGTATGATATTGGCTGTGGATTTGTCATAAATAGCTGTTATTATTTTGAGATACGTCCCATTAATACCTAGTTTATTGAGAGTTTTTAGCATGAAGTGTTGTTGAATTTTGTCGAAGACCTTTTCTGCATGTGTTGAGATAGTCATGTGGTTTTTGTCTTTGGATTACGTTTATTGATTTGCATATGTTGAACCAGCCTTGCATCCCAGGGTTGAAGCCCACTTGATCATGGTGGATAAGCTTTTTGATGTGCTGCTGGATTCAGTTTGCCAGTATTTTATTGAGGATTTTTGCATCTATGTTCATCAGGGATATTGGTCTAAAATTCTCTTTTTTTTTTGTTGAGTCTCTGCCAGGCTTTGGTATTAGGATGATGCTGGCCTCATAAAATGAGGTAGGGAGGATTCCCTCTTTTTCTGTTGATTGGAATGGTTTCAGAAGGATTGGTACTAGCTCCTCTTTGTACCTCTGGTCGAATTCAGCTGTGAGTTTGTCTGGTCCTGGAGTTTTTTAGCTGGTAAGCTATTAATTATTGCCTCAATTTTAGAGCCTGTTATCCATCTACTTAGGTATTCAACTTCTTCCTGGTTTAGTCATAGGAGGGTGCGTGTGTCCAGTAATTTATCCATTTCTTCTGGATTTTCTAGTTTATTTGCATGGAGGTGTTTATAGTATTCTCTGATGGTAGTTTGTATTTCCGTGGGATCAGTGGTGATATCCCCTTTATCATTTTTCATTGCGTCTATTTGATTCTTCTCTGTTTTCTTCTTTATTAGTCTTGCTAGCGGTCTATCAATTTTGTTGATCTTTAAAAAAAACCAGGTCCTGCATTCATTGATTTATTGAAGGGTTTTTTGTGTCTCTATCTCCTTCAGTTCTGCTCTGATCTTAGTTATTTCTTGCCTTCTGCTAGCTTTTGAATGTGTTTGCTGTTGCTTCTCTAGTTCTTTTAATTGTGATGTTAGGGTGTCCATTTTAGATCTTTTCTGCTTTCTCTTGTGGGCATTTAGTGTTATAAAGTTTCCTCTACACACTGCTTTGAATGTCTCCCAGAGATTCTGATATATTGTGTCTTTGTTCTCATTGATTTCAAAGAACATCTTTATTTCTGTCTTCATTTCGTTATGTACCCAGTGGTCATTCAGGAGCGGGTTATTCAGTTACCATGTAGTTGAGCGGTTTTGAGTGCGTTTCTTAATCCTGAGTTCCAGTTTGATTGCACTGTGGTCTGAGAGACAGTTTGTTACGATTTCTGTTCTTTTACATTTGCTGAGGAGTCCTTCCAACTATGTGGTCAATTTTGGAATAAGTGTGATGTGGTGCTGAGAAGAACGTATATTCTGTTGATTTTGGGTGGAGAGTTTTGTAGATGTCTATTAGGCCCGCTTGGTGCAGAGCTGAGTTCAATTCCTGGATATCCTTGTTAACTTTCTGTCTCATTGATCTGTCTAATGTTGACAGTGGGGTATTAAAGTCTTCCATTATTATTGTGTGGGAGTCTAAGTCTCTTTTTAGGTCTCTAAGGGCTTGCTTTATGAATCTGGGTGTTCTTGTATTGGGTGCATGTATATTTAGGATAGTTAGCTTCTCTTGTTGAATTGATCCCTTTGCCATTATGTAATGCCTTCTTTGTCTCTTTTGATCTTTGTTGGTTCAAAGTCTGTTTTATCAGAGACTAGGATTGCAACCCCTCCTTTTTTTTTTTTTTTTTTTTTTTTTTTTTGCTTTTCATTTGCTTGGTAGATCTTCCTCCATCCCTTTATTTTGAGCCTACGTTTGTCTCTGCACATGAGATGTGTCTCCTGAATACAGCACACTGATGGGTCTTGACTCTTCATCCAGTTTGTCAGTCTGTGTCTTTGAATTGCAGCATTTAGTCCATTTACATTTAAGGTTAATATTGTTTTGTGTGAATTTGATCCTGTCCTTATATTGTTAGCTGGTTATTTTGCTCGTTAGTTGCAGTTTCTTCCTAGCTTCGATGGTCTTTACAATTTGGCATGTTTTTGCAGTGGCTGGTACTGGTTGGTTGTTCCTTTCCATGTTTAGTGTTTCCTTCAGGAGCTCTTGCAAGGCAGGCCTGGTGGTGACAAAATCTCTTAGCATTTGTTTGTCTGTAAAGGATTTTGTTTCTCCTTTACTTATGAAGCTTAGTTTGGCTGGATATGAAATTCTGGGTTGAAAATGTTTTCTTTAAGAATGTTGAATATTGGCCCCCACTCTCTTCTGGCTTGTACGGTTTCTGCCGAGAGATCAGCTGTTAGTCTGATGGGCTTCACTTTGTGGGTAAGCAGACCTTCCTCTCTGGCTGCCCTTAACATTTTTTCCTTCATTTCAACTTTGGTGAATCTGACAATTATGTGTCTTGGAGTTGTTCTTCTCGAGGAGTATCTTTGTGGCTTTCCCTGTATTTCCTGAATTTGAATGTTGGCCTGCCTTGATAGGTTGGGGAAGTTCTCCTGGATAATATCCTGAAGAGTGTTTTCCAACTTGGTTGCATTTTCCCCATCACTTTCAGGTACACCAATCAGATGTAGATTTGGTCTTTTCACATAGTCCCATATTTCTTGGAGGCTTTGTTCGTTTCTTTTTACACTTCTTTCTCTAAAGTTCTCTTCTCGCTTCATTTCATGCATTTGATCTTCAATCACTGACACCATGTCTTCCACTTGATCGAATCAGCTACTGAAGCTGGTGCGTGCATCACGTAAGTCATTCTCCATCCAGCTTTGTTCTGTTGCTGGCGAAGAGCTTTATTCCTTTGGAGGAGAAGAGGCGCTCTGAGTTTTAGAATTTTCAGCTTTTCTGCTCTGGTTTCTCCCCATCTTTGTGGTTTTATCTACCTTCAGTCTTTGATAATAGTGATGTACAGTTGGGGTTTTGGTGTGGATGTCCTTTCTGTTTGTTAGTTTTCCTTCTATCAGTCAGGACCCTCACCTGCAGGTCTGTTGGAGTTTCCTGGAGGTCCACTCCAGACCCTGTTTGCCTGGCTATCACCAGCCGAGGCTGCAGAACACCAAATATTGCAGAATGGCAAATGTTGCTGCCTGATCCTTCCTCTGGAAGCTTTGTCTTAGAGGGGCACCCAGCCGTATGAGGTGTCAGTTGGCCCCTACTGGGAGGTGCCTCCCAGTTAGGCTACTCGGGGGTCAGGGACCCACTTTAGGAGGCAGTCTGTCCATTCTGAGATCTCAAATTCCACGCTGGGAGCACCACTACTCTCTTCAAAGCTGTCAGACAGGGACGTTTAGGTCTTTAGAAATTTCCGCTGCCTTTTGTTCTGCTATGCCCTGCCCCCAGAGGTGGAGTCTACAGAGGCAGGTAGGCCCCTTGAGCTGCAGTGGGCTCCACCCAGTTCGAGCTTCCCAGCTGCTTTGTTTACCTACTCAAGCCTCAGTAATGGTGGACGCCCTTCCGCTAGCCTCGCTGCTGCCCTGCAGTTCGATCTCAGACTACTGTGCTATCAGTGAGTGAGGCTCCGTGGGCGTGGGACCCTCCAAGCCAGGCATGGGATATAATCTCCTGGTGTGCTGTTTGCTGTGACTGTTGGAAAAGCGTAGTATTAGGGTGGGCATGTCCCCATTTTCCAGGTACCGTCTGTCATGGCATCCCTTGGATAGGAAAGGGAATTCCCTGACCCCTTATGCTTCCCGGGCGAGGCGATGCCCTGCCCTGCTTCGGCTCATGCTCCATGGGACGCACGCACAGTCTGACAAGCCCCAGTGAGATGAACCCGGTATCTCGGTTGCAAATGAAGAAATCACCCATCTTCTGAGTCTCTCGTGCTGGGAACTGTAGACTGGAGCTGTTCCTTTTCGGCCATCTTGGAACCTCCACACCTAACATTTTCAACAAACTTTTTGCAATTGATTAATTTTCTTTTAAAATTTTAATGTATATTTATGATATCCTAAAATTTATAATTTTGTGTAGCCAGATATTTTACTATTTTTCTGTAAGGTTTTTGACCTTGGTTCGTGTTGTATTTAAAAGAGTTTCCAAACTCAATATTGTATGAATATTTACCAGTATTTCCTTTTCCCACTTTTATAATTTTATTTTCAGAAATTATTTAACCTATTTTTATTTCTTTTGGTGCATGATGTGACATTCTTTTCTTTTCAAATGCTCTTCTATTTCACCCAGTACCTTGAATAATTCATGTCCTGATGTCAATTGAGGATCCTATAGAGTTTACTTTTAAATATAGTTTCAGCTATTGATTTGGGATTGTCATTGTCATTGAGGAAGTATGTATCCTAGTCGTAATTTACTATGTTCTTTCAGTTAAAACTCAATGCAGTGATGACAGCAGTAAATATCATTATATAATTTTCCAGTTATCATTGAATTATATATTGCTGCCTAAACAATTACTCCAATATTTAGGCTTAAAAGAAAAACCTGAATTACCTTACAGTTTCTGTAGGTCAACAATCTGCATGTGGCTTATGTGGTTCCTCTGACTCAGGGATTTTGACAGGATCCAATCAAGGTTGCAGTCATTTTATGGATGAGCTGGGGGAGGAAATAATTCTGTGCTTGTTGGGAAGTGGGTTTTTCCATTGTTCAGCATACATCAAGGCAGCTGGTTTCATCAGTATGAGCAGGTGAGAGGGCAAAATAGAGTGTCAGTAAGAGTACCAGTAACATAATAGGCAAAGTCTTTTGTCATGTAATTTGCAACTGATACTCCATCACTCATGCCTTATTCTACTTATTAGAAGGAAATCCGTGGGTTCAGGTCACACAAAAAGAGACTTGTAATTCGTCAGAGTTCTCCAGAGAAACAGAACCAGTAGGATGGATGGACAGACAGAGATTGAGAGAGAGAGATAGAGAAAGAGAAAGAGAGAGAGAGAGAGAGAGAGGGAGACAGAGAATGGGAACGTGCTCATGCAATTGTGAAGTCTAAGTTTCACCATCTGATGTCTGAAAGTTGGAGTACCAGGAAAGCCAGTGGTGTAATTTAGTCTGAGTCTAAAGTCCCAAGAACAAGGAGCTCCAATTTCTAAGGGTAGGAGAAGATGGATGTTTCAGCTCAAGCAGAAAGAATTCTCCATTCGTCTGCCTTTTTATTCTGTTTTATCTCTCAACATATTAAATGATGTCTACCCACATTGGTGAGTGAAGATCTTCTTTACTCAGTCTACTGATTGAAATACTAATCACTTCAGGAAACACCCTCACACACATACTCAGAAATAATGTTTTACTAGCTTTCTGGGCATCCCTTAACCGAGTCAAGTTGACCTTTAAATTAACTATCCTAGAAGGGGATTACGCAAGGGCACGAATACTAAGAGATAGGGACCATTGGAAGACATTTTAAAAACTACCTACCACAGTCACATGAATATGGTTAATTCTATTTTTAATTTTCAAATATAGGATGATTATTTTAATTTCCTCATCAAACATTACATGGCCCTAGTGTATTATTTTAAAACTGCATAATTCAATTTCTATTTTTTTTAACATTGTTATGGTAATATTTATAAGTGAGAGTATTTTTTCTTTAAATTTGAAAAGTAACAAATCTGTTAACTGTGTTAAGTAAAACGGCAAAACAAGGAGTTTTGAAATCATTTCCTCCGTAAAAGCAGTAAGAACACTGGCAAAAATAGTCAGAATAAATAAACCTTTTCAGAAGTCTGGGAATGATCCAATGTCAGACTTTAAGAAACATTTGATCATTTATCTTTGTGTAATAAGTGCTTCTTCCTTGCCCCTTGGCAGAGTAAAGTCAAATATCAACCAAGAGCACCAGGGCAATCGGAGGCAGAGCTTAGATTAAGGGAAATCTTCTGGCTCCTACCATGTGTCTTGCCCACCTCATCTCATTAACTTTCTGAGAAAACAGTAAGGCTAGGGAGACATGCTCTAAAGTCATGGAGTCAAAGCATTGTTATAGGGCCAAAAGTCATACATATTTTGTAAAATGTCTTACCTATGAACATCCAATTGAAGCTAACCATAAGAAAAAAAAATTACCTCTAAAAAGATGAAGGACTTTACAAAGAACTCTGTATAATGAAAACAGTAGAAAATCATAGGAAAAAATTAAAATGAAGTATTCACACAGACCTGGGTTTGAAACTTAGCTTTACCTTTTACTAGCTGTGTAACCTTAGGCAAGCTACCTGACTTCTCTAAGCCTCAATTTCCTCATGTGTGAATCAGGAATAATGAAAGTACTTAACCTCATAGAACCCTCTTTAGGATTAAATATAATAGTACTTAAAAAGCTATGGATAGCTTGGTAAATGCTTGAAAATGAAAGCCTATTTGTATTGCTGACTTGGTATGTTAAGATGCCTGAGCCAAGAATGGATTTTACTAATTTCTTCTCTACTTGTTGCTTCCCTTCATTTTAAAACATATTTTCACTCCCAATATATAACAAACAGTATATAATAAAGATTTAATAAATTAGAAAGGAAATTGGATTGCAAAAAGTTGACTGAAAAAGAAATCTAAGGGTTCTACTCAAATATTCTTCTTTTCATTTTTTCCAAAGTCCTGATTTTTTTATTACTAGAATAAGTAAAAACCATAATGAGTAAAAACAGAAGTCATAAAGAGTAGCATTTCGAATACAGTAAACACTGTATTATGATTGTTGTTCATGATTCAAAACCAGTTTCACGTTAAATACCTTTGCCTTTGCTCTTCCTTTTCTAGTTAGAAAAAAATGTTTCCCAATAATAACAGGTTTTAGTTACCCTTTGATATGGTTTTGCTGAGTTCCCACCCAAATCTCATCTTGAATTGTAGTAGTTCCCTTAATCCCCATGTGTTGTTGGAGACACCCGGTTGGAGGTAATTTAATCATAGTGCCAGTTACCCCCATGCTGCTGTTCTCCTGATAGTGAGTGAGTTCTTATGATATTTGATGGTTTTATAAGAGGCTTTCCCCCTTTTGTTGGGCACTTCTCCTTCCTGCCATCATGTGAAGAAGGGAATGTTCACTTCCCCTTCTGCCATGATTGTTAGTTTCCTGAGACCTCCCCAGCCATGTAAAACTGTGAGTCAATTAAACCTATTTTCTTTATAAATTACCCAGTCTCAGACAGTCCTTTATAGCAGCATGAGAATGGACTAATACACCCTTCCTGTAAGCCTACCTTCTCCCCTACTTAGGTAGCACAGACAAGAAATTACCAAGAGGGAAGAAAAGGCTATAACTCTTTTCTGGTTCTTTATATCCTGGTCTCATCCCAAAGTGCGAAGCTATTGACTAGTAAGAAACTCTGTGATTTTATTTCTTCAATCAAACATTTTAAGGATTTTTACTTCTGTTTTTGTTCATTTTTAAAATTTAACCACATACCACCTACTGCCTAAAAGTATCTATAGCCCATTGGTTACATCAGTACCCTGCCTTAAATAGCATATTAGAAAATGAAATGTATGTAGCAAGTGGCTTTGACTCACCTGATTATAATCTTGTCATCAAAAAAGTTATTTAAAATTATACTTATACAATCACAGCTTGAATATAAACTTTAAAAATGCATTTGTGAGAGAAATAAGTAAGATATTTTGCAGATATGTAAAGTGGATCTACCTGGTTCTAAAAACTAGGATTCTGATAAGTGTTAAGAAATTCCACTCTGGAAAATTAAAGTAGATTTCTCAGAAATAGCCAAAGTCATTGCTTTTTTTCTTTTCATTTCATAGTTACAGCAACAGAAGCCATAACCATTTTAATACATAGTGCCTAGCATATAGTAGCATCTCAATAACTTTGTTGAGCATATGGACATAAGAATTAATAAAATAATGCAACAGTATAGGGATAACAATATACCACATGCACAGACGTATACATTGGAAGAAATGTTCATTAAAAGTGCATTGATTATGTACATATTAGTGAATATATCCTATAAAATATTAACCAGATATTAAATAAAGTAGAATTTTATCTATAGTATATCTTTGATATGTTTACAAAGGGGTGAGGTGGGGATTGAAAATAGCAAAGAAATATATATGGTATGATTAAATTTTTAAATTAATTTTTGTAATTGATAAATAATACCTTTACATATTTATGCAGTACATAATGATGCTTTGATTTGTATAATGTATAGTGATCAGATTAGGGTAATTAGCATATCCATCATCTCAAACATTTATCATTTATTTGTGTTAGGAATGTTCAATGACCTGTTTTGAGTTGTTTGAAACTATGTAATACATTATTGTTTACTAACTTCCACTTCTGTCCATATTCTCTCTCAATGTGAACAACCAGAAAATGAGAAAAAATGTTTGAAACAGATTTTTTCATTAATCAGGATAGTGGGCAGTATAGCACTGTATTCACTAAGAGAAACAAAGAGGTGAGCTCTACAATCACTCCAGCTTCCTATCAGGAAGCAATTTTAGAACAATGACACAGAAAGAATTCAAGTAAGAGACACTTTTGTTTCACTAAATTGAAAAGATAGAAATCAGAATTTAGGTATTTGAAATGAATGGAATTTTATAGCAGAATAATAGAGGAGGGAGCTATGCAAAAAAAAAGCTCCAGAAATCGTTCTATGGGCCCTTCGAATCCTTCACTACTAATCAACACATTTGCAGGGTGAGTCCCATGAGGCAAGAGAAAGAACGACTGCCTGGGAATCATCAATTGAAAATTTTTCAGAGCTCACTGTCACTGCCCTACAAGAACACAGTTGTTGTTAAAGAAGTTGGGTTTATTACTCATTCATTGCAGTGAAGGAGAATAATCACCATCTCGTTTGTTTTCCTTCTTTTAGTGATCATAATCCTGAACTGCCCTTTGTCTAGATTAGAAAATAAATTGTTTCCAATATGTGTTTTCTAGTTGTTTATATTGGGAGGAAAAGTTCTGTAAGTACATGACAACTCAGGTATAGAGTATTAGAAAGAACTTCTTATAGGATTTGGGCTTTGGCTGGGTAATTTTGTAAAGGGTCTGAGGAAGTGGGAGTTTTGTCTAGATTAACTGCTGTCAGGAAACAGGAGCAATTCTATAACTGGGTATCTGAGTAGAATTTGTATAAAAGGAGGGCAGACTAGAACAAATATAAAGCTGTAATTGGGAAAACAAGTAGCAGTCACTCAAATTAGCAGGTAAGTGGGATATTTTGCAGTTTTTGGATTGCACAGTGATCTTACTTTTGTCTGTCCTTAGACAAAATTATGAAATGACCTTATTTTATCTTACTTTATTAGGGTTTGAAATTGGTGTTCTGTGAAATTGTCCATCTTCAACAAGAGAATAATATGGCTTAGCTGTGAGTGGCAGCCCAGCTTCTAATAGCACTGAGGCCTAGCTATGAGTGTCTGACCAGTTGCTAGCTGTTAAAGACTGCTTTTCAAAATTTCCTACCACACAGGACTGAAACATCTTAAATACCCCACCAGTGAAATAGAGAAATGTCACTTAATGCTCTAAGCACTCAGTAGGCACCAGAAGGCTAAAGTATACCAAAAGTAAAGGCTACTCTGGGTATAGCCTAGTGACGCTTAAAAGCATACTTTAAAATTAGTATCTAAAAAGATTAAGCTGATCTTCAGTTTATTGCCTAGCAACAAAAACAACAAAACAAAACAAACAAACAAAAAACAACCAGCGCAACAGCAAATTGTGACCCATAACCTGGAGGAAATTAAAGATAATTAAATTGGCTGGCAAAGCTTTAAAATAGTTTTTTTTTGAGATGGAGTTTCGGTCTTGTCACCCAGGCTGGAATACAGTGGCCCGATCTCGGCTCACTGCAACCTCCGCCTCCCGGGTTCAAGCTAGGATGCTGCCTCAGTCTCCCAAGTAGCTGGGATTACAGGTGCCTGCTACCAGGCCAGCTATTTTTTTGTATTTTTAGTAGAGACGGGGTTTCGCCATGTTGGGCAGGCTGGTCTCGAACTCTTGACCTCTGGTGATCCACCTGCCTTGGCCTCCCAAAGTGCTGGGATTACAGGTGTGAGCCACCAGGCCCAGCCTAAAATAGTTATTAAAATACTGTAATGAGGAGAGTAATGGAAGACAAAACATGGGATTTTTGAGCTGAAACATATGCCATCTGATAACTGAAAGCAAAGTGTGTGTAATTACTATCACAGTAGACACTGCGAAATAAAAGATATGGGAATTACTTAAACTGAAGCAAAGATAGAAAATTCAGACTGTGACAAAAGGATATGACTGATTTACAAATATATTAAATAATCTTACTGGGGAGGTTAGGAGAAAAGGTGGAAATGAGCTTAGGAGATTAAATGTAAAAGGAGCTCACATAAACACTGCATTCTCTTGCATAACATTGTTTCCCATGGGAACATGGGTTAACAATTCTTAAACCAGTATACATTTACACTGCAACTAACCAAGTGAGCAAATAAATGATGGATTGTGGGAGCCTAGTTTCTCACAGTTGGAATGAAAGGTTGTAGACAAATGAGGCAGAAAACTAGAATGATACATGTAGTAGTGGATTAGAGCTGAAGACATCAATATAAAGTCACGTTTAACGTAACATACATACAGAAATATCTATAGATATGCTGATATACACAGCCTAGTACAGATACATATATTTCCTTGCTTTGTCAATTGTGAGAGCCTAAAAACAATGGGAACCCATTCACAACCAACAAACCTAGGACCCAGGTCTAGGTTTCTAATACCATTATGTAATTAAAGAGAAAAACAAAATAGGAATGCCTGAAGAAATGGCTGATTCTAGAAATAGGGCAGGAAGTACATAAGATGAGTCTGAAGCTTTTTATGGTACCAGAAAGTAAAGAAATTTTTAAAAACAGAAAAATTGAGAGCATATCAAAAGGACACAGGAGCCAACTGAAAGAGCACACAATGGCCAAAGTTGAAATAATTTGAGGAAGAAAATTAATGAGATAATATTAAATTTTACCCCAAAGCTTACAATAAATATCTGGGATTTTATAGTGATATAAATTAATTATTGAAAAAAAACCAAATAATGGAGAACAGAGAAATCCATATGGAAGAATTTCAAATATTTTATGTTGATGCTCCGTAATCCAACAAGTGGTGTTTAGTCCCCCTCTCTTTTTAGTATTGGCTTCAGTTATTGATTTGCTTTGAAAAAGTGACGTATGGAAAACAAGGAGTACCTTTACAGTGGAGAAACCTGTCATACGCTAGTTTGACGACGTGATTAAGGCTAATATCCTCAGCAATTTGTCATGCGACATCATGTAACCCTGATATAATATGAGAAGGAAAATAGTTTGCCTCTGTGAGATTCTGCCCCAAAACTCAAAATCTTAGTCTAATAATAAGAGTATCACCAGACATATCCCAATTGAAGGATGCTCTATAAAACACCTCACTAGTACCTCTCATAGCTGTCAAGGTCATAAAAAGTGAGGACAATCTGAAAAACTGTCACAGCCAGGAGGAGCCTAAGGAGGCTTGAGGAGTAGATGTAATATGGTATCTTGCACAGGATCAGAAAGCAGGAACAGGTAAAATCTAAGGAATAGTGAGTAATACAAGGACTTTAGTTAATAATATTGTATGAATATTGGCTATCAGTATTGGGAAATGCACTATACTAGTGTAAGATGTTAACAATAAAAAAACGAGGTATGGGATTTTCTTATATGGGAAGTTACTGTACTATATTCATGTCTTTGCAGTAAATCTGAAATTATTCTAAAATGTTTATTAAATATTAACAGGCCAGGCACAGTGGCTCACGCCTGTAATACCAGCACTTGGGGAGGCTGAGGCGGGCAGATCACGAGGTCAAGAGATCGAGACCATCCTGGCCAACATGGTGAAATCCCATCTCTACTAAAAATACAAAAATTAGCTGGGCGTGGTGGTGCATGCCGGTAGTCCCAGCTACTCGGGAGGTTGAGGCAGGAGAATTGCTTGAACCCGGGAGGCAGAGGTTGCAGTGAGCCGAGATCGCACCACTGCAGTCCAGGCTGGTGATAGAGCGAGACTCCATTTAAAAAAAAAAAAAAAAATTTACAAAAGCACTAGTGACCAGTAGAATAATATTACATGATTCTGTATATTATATTAAAAGACCAAGAATGAAAAGAGTTAGAGACAAGATTAGAAAAATTATTGGAGGCCAGGTGTGTTGGCTCACACTGTGGGAGGTCAGGGTGGATGGATCACAAGGTCAGGAGATCAAGACCATCCTGGCTAACACGGTGAAACCCCATCTCTACTAAAAGTACAAAAAATTAGCCAGGCATGGTGGCACGCACTTGTAGTCCCTGCTGCTGGGGAGGCTGAGGCATGAGAATTGCTTGAACCCAGGAGGCGGAGGTTGCAGTGAGCCGGGATTGCACCAATACCCTCCAGCCTGGGCAACAGAGCGAGACTCCATCTGAAGTGTATGTGTATATATATACGTGTATATATATATACACACACATATATATGTGTATATATATGTATGTGTGTATATATATATATATGAGGACATAATGGACATTTCGTAAATGTGGTTAAAAGCTAAATTCATAGAACCAAGGAGTTCAATAAAACACAGCAGAATAAACACAAAGAAAACCAAACCAAATGTATCATAGTAAAATTTATAAAATAGGAGATGGCAAATGAAGTTAAAAACAGAACAAAAAAAAGATGGTGTTACATGTAGAGGAATAAAAAGAATTATTACAGACTTCTTGTCAGAAATTATAAAGCCAGAAGACAGTTTAACGAAACTTGTAAAGCATTAAACAAATCGAGCTATCAATGTAGATTTCTGTATCAAAAAAAAAATTTTGGAGTTAAAATATAGGCATTTTCAGAAACAAATCAAAAGCAGATAATTTTATATCAGCAGTCCTGAAACATCAGAAATGTTAAAGGAAGTTTTTCAGATTGAAGGAAAATGATAGGTACTATACAAGTTTTGGAGCTACACAAATTGAAGGGGCTTGAAATCATGATTATATTGTGTAAGTTTAGAAGAACTTTTTTCAAAGATCAGGAGAAAAATATAGAAGACACAAATTATAAATATAAGGATTGCAAAGGAGAATGTGACTATATATCTTGTAGTCATTAAAATATTTAAACACATTCCAAACAAGATTATGACAATACATTTGTAACATAGATTGAATGGACAACTGCTTTGATAGACACAACTTTGCAAACAACTACAATCCAGAATACGAACTCTGAGGATCCATATTCACATGAAAGTAATTGAGTTCAAAATGAATCCTGTTGCTACAAAGAAAACTCCAAGACAAGATAACTTTACTGGTGATCTTATCAAATTTTAAAATAGAAGTTATGCAAAAATCATATATGAATTATTTCAGAAACTAAAGGTCAGGGAACCAGGGGTGGTGACATATGCCTATAGTCCTAGCAACTCAGGTGCTGAGGCAGGAGGATTGCTTGAGCCCAGGAGTTCAAGAGCAACCTTGGAGATATACTGAGATGCTGTCTCTTACAACCAAAAAAGAAAAAAAAGGTTTGGGGAAACATTTCTAATTTTATTTTATAAGGCTGATGTATTAGTCATTTTCACACTGCTGGTAAAGACATACCCAAGAGTGGGCAATTTCCAAAAGAAAGAGGTTTAATGGCCTTACAGTTCCATGTGGCTAGGGAGGTCTCACAATTATGGCAGAAGGCAAGGAGGAGAGAGTCACATCTTACATGGATTATGGCAGGTAAGGAGAGCGCTTGTACAGGGCAACTCCCCCTTACGAAACCATCAGATCTCATGATAGTTATTCACTATCATGAGAACAGCATGAGAAAGACCTGTTCCTGTGATTCAATTACTTCCCACCAGGTCCCTCCAACATCACATAAGAATTAAACATGAGATTTGGGTGGGGACACAGCCAAACCATATCATTGTGTCCCTGGACCCTCTCAAATCTCATGTCATCACATTTCAAAACCAATAATGCCTTCCAAACAGTCCCCCAAAGTCTTAACTCATTTCACCATTAATTCAAAAGTCCACAGTCAAAAGTTCAAAGTCTCCTCTGAGACAAGGCAAGTCCTTTCTGCCTATAAGCCTGTAAAATCAAAAGGAAGTTCGTTACTTCCTAGATACAATGGGGGTACAGGCATTGAGTAGATACAGCCATTCCAAGTGGGAGACATTAGACAAAACTAAGGGGCTACAGATACCGTGTAAGTCTGAAATCCAGCGGGACAGTCAAATTTTAAAATTCCAGAATTACCTCCTTTGACTCCATGTCTCACATCCAGGTCACACGGATAGAAGAGGTAGGTTGCCATGGTGTTAGGCAGCTTCATTCCTGTGGCTTTGCAGGGTCCAGCCTCCCTCCTGGCTGCTTTCATGGGCTGGTGTTGAGTGCCTGCTGTTTTTCCAGTTATATGGTGCAAGTGGTCGGAGGATCTACCATTTTGGGGGTCTGGAGGACAGTGGCCCTCTTTTCCCAGCTCCACTAGTTGGTGCTTCAGTAGAGACCCTGTGTGAGGGTTGTGACCCCACGTTTCCCTTCTGCACTGCCCTAGAAGAAGTTCTTCATGAGGGCCCTGTCCCTCCAGCAAACTTCTGCCTGGGCACCCAAGCATTTCCATATATCTTCTGAAATCTAGGCATAGGTTTCCAAACCTCAATTCTTGACTTCTGTGCACCTGCAGGCTCAACTCCGTGTGGAAACTGCCAAGGCTTGGGTCTTAGACCCTCTGAAGCCACGGCCTGAGCTCTATGTTGGCCCTTTTCAGCCACAGCTGGAGCAGCTGGGGCACAGGGCACCAAATACCTAGGCTGCACACACCACACCAGGGGATCCTGGGCCCAGCCCATAAAACCATGTTTTCCTCCTAGGCCTCCAGGCCTATGATGAGAGTGGCTGCCATGAAGACCTCTGACATGCCCTGGAGACATTTTACTCATTGTCTTGGGGGTTAACTTTCGGCTCCTTGTTATTTATGCAAATTTCTGCAGCTGCCTTGAATTTCTCCTAAGCAAATGGGATTTTCTTTTCTTTTCTTTTCTTTTCTTTTCTTTTCTTTTCTTTTTTTTTTTTTGAGATGGAGTCTTACTCTGTCACCCAGGCTGGAGTGCAATGGTGTGGTCTCGGCTCACTGCAATCTGCACCTCCCAGTTTCAAGCAATTCTCCCACCTCAGCCTCTCGAGTGGCTTGGTCTACAGGCATGTGCCACCACACCCAGCTAATTTTTTGTATTTTTAGTAGAGATGGGGTTTCACTATGTTGGCCAGGCTGGTCTCAAATGCCTCACCTTGTGATCCGACTGCCTCGGCCTCCCAAAGTGCTTGGATTACAGGTGTGAGCCACCATGCCTGGCTGGGATTTTATTTTCTATCCCATTGTGAGGCTGAAAATTTTCCAAAGTTTTATGCTCTGCTTCCCTTATAAAACTGAATGTCTTTAACAGCATCCAAGTCACCTCTTGAATGCTTTGCTGCTTAGAAATTTCTTCTGCCAGATACCCTAAATCATCTCCCTCAAGTTCTTTTGTGGGAAGTCAGGCACCCCGAATGGAGGGACTGGCTGGAGCTCCGGCAGAGGAACAGAAATTGTGAAGATTTCATGGACATTTATCAGTTCCTAAATAATACTTCTATAATTTCTTACACCTGTCTTACTTTAGTCTCATAATCCTGTTATCTTCGTAAGTTGAGGATATACGTCACTTTAGGACCACTGTGATAATTGTGTTAACTGTACAAATTGATTGTAAAACGTGTGTTTGAACAATATGAAATCAGTGCACCTTAAAAAAGAACAGATTAACAGTGATTTTTAGGGAACAAGGGAAGACAACTATAAGGTCTGACTGCCTGTGTGGTCGGGCAAAAAGAGCCATATTTTTCTTCTTGCAGAGAGCCTGTAAATGGACGTGCAAGTAGGAGAGATATCGCTAAATTCTTTTCCTAGCAAGGAATATTAATATTAATACCCTGGGAAAGGAATGCTTTCCTGGGGGAAGGTCTATAAACGGACTCTGTGGGAATGTCTGTCTTATGCAGTTGAGATAAGGACTGAGATTCGCCCTGGTCTCCTGCAGTACCCTCAGGCTTACTAGGGTGGGGAAAAACTCCACCCTGGTAAATTTGTGATCAGACCAGTTCTCTGCTCTGGAACCCTGTTTTCTTTTGTTTAAGATGTTTATCAAGACAGTACATGCACCGCTGAACATAGACCCTCATCAGTGGTTCTGCTTTTGCCGTTTGCCTTGTGATCTTTGTGGGACCTTTATCAGTGGTTCTCCTTTTTCCCTTTGTCCTGTTCCCTCAGAAGCATGTGATCTTTGTTAGACCCTTATTAGTAGTTCTACTTTTTGCCTTTTGAAGCATGTGATCTTTGTACCTACTCCCTGTTTTACACCCCCTCCCCTTTTGAAATCTTTAATAAAAAAAACTTGCTGGTTTGAGGCTCAGGTGGGCATCGCGGTCCTACCGGTATGTGATGTCACCCCTGGCGGCCCAGCCGTAAAATTCCTCTCTTGTACTCTTTCTTTTTATTTCTCAGCTGGTCGACACTTATGGAAAATAGGAAGAACCTACGTGGAAATATTGGGGGTGGGTTCCCCCAATAAAGTTCAGAGTTCTACAAATCTCTAGGGCAGGAACAAAATGCTGCCGTCTGTTGGCTAAAACATAGCAAGAGTCACCTTTGCTCCAGTTCCCAACAAATTCCTCATTATCACTATCAGCATTTTGGGCAAAGCCTTTCAACAAGTCTCTAGGAAGTTCCAAACTTTCCCACATTTTCCTGTCTTCTTCTGAGCCCTCCAAACTGTTCCAACCTCTGCCTGTTACCCAGTTCAAAAGTAGCTTCCACATTTTTGGGTATCTTTTCAGCAGCGCCTCAGTCTACTGGTACTAATTTACTGTATTAGTTCATTTTCCTACTGCTAATAAAGACATACCTGGGCTGGGTCCTTGGATCACACCTGTAATCCCAGCACTTTGGGAGGCCAAGGCAGGTGGATCACTTGAGGTCAGGAGTTCGAGACCAGCCTGGCCAACATGGTGAAACCCCGTCTCTACTAAAAATACAAAAAATTAGATGGGTGTATTGGTGCATACCTATAATCACATCTACTTGGGAGGCTCAGACAGGAGAATCACTTCAGCCCGGGACGCAGAGTTTGCAGTGAGCTGACATCATCCTGGGCCTCAGAGCAAGAGTTAGTCTCAAAAACAAAAACAAAAAAAAACCCACGTACCCGAGACTGGGCAATTTACAAAAGGGAAAGGGGTTTAATGAACTTCCAGTTCCACATGGCTGGGGAGGCCTCACAATCATTGCAGAAGGCAAGGAGGGGCAAGTCACATCTTACATAGATGGCAACAGGCAAAGAGAGAGCTTGTGCAGGGGAACTCCACCTTATAAAACTATCAGCAAGGCCGGGTGCACCATGGCTCATGCCTATAATCCCAGCACTTTGGGTGGCCAAGGCGAGTGGATGACCTGAAGTCAGGAGTTTAAGACCAGCCTGGCCAACATGGTGAAACCACGTCTCTACTAAAAATATAAAAATTAGCCAGGTATGGTGGTTGGTGCCTGTAATTCCAGCTACTAGGGAGGCTGAGGCAGGAGAATTGCTTGAACCTGGAAGGCGGAGGTTGCAGTGAGCCGAGATTGCACCACTGCGCTCCAGCCTGGGCGACAGAGTGAGACTCTGTGAAAAAAATAAAAAATAAAAAACAAGTAAAAAATAAAGCCATCAGAGATCTCGTGAGACTTATTCACTGTCATAAGAAGAGCACAGGAAATACCTGCTCCCATGATTCAGTTACCTCCCACCAGGTCCCTCCCACAATACGTGGAACTTCAGGATGAGATTTGGGTGGGGACACAGCCAAACCGTATCATCTAGCATCAATCAGTGTGGTGTGAAGAATAATGCTTACTACTTTCACAAAGATTTCCAAGCCCTAACCTCCAGAACCTGTGAACATGTTACCTTACACATCAAAATAAATTTTCTGATGTGATTAGTTAAGATTCTTATAATGGAATATTTATCCTGGATTATGGGGTCAATGTAATCATAAGGGTTATTTTAAAGGGAAAAGGGAAGTAGGAGAGTCAGAAGAGATTTGATAACGGAAGCAGAGATCAGAGTGATGTAATTGCTGGAAGAAGACCGCAAGCCAAAAATTGCAGACAATCTCTAGAATCTGTAAATCTTTTTTTTTTTATTTTTCAATTATTATATTTTAATTTGTCTGATTACAAATTATATGTAGAAGTATATTTCCTTCAGAAATAAAAATGTAGAAAGTATTATTTGAAAACATGTTTCCTAAAAACAGCTAATTCCATTGGAATTTGGGAATCTTTACTCAGAAGTAGCACTTGCTGGTCCTTAAGAGCTTGATTTATTTATTTATTTATTTATTTATTTTTTATTATTATACTTTAGGTTTTAGGGTACATGTGCACAATGTGCAGGTTTGTTACATCTGTATCCATGTGCCATGTTGATTTCCTGCACCCATTAACTCGTCATTTAGCATTAGGTATATCTCCTAATGCTGTCCCTCCCCCTCCCCCCACCCCACAACAGTCCCCGGAGTGTGATGTTCCCCTTCCTGTGTCCATGAGTTCTCATTGTTCAATTCCCACCTATGAGTGAGAACATGCGGTGTTTGGTTTTTTGTTCTTGTGATAGTTTGCTGAGAATGATGGTTTCCAGTTTCATCCATGTCCCTACAAAGGATATGAACTCATCATTTTTTATGGCTGCATAGTATTCCATGGTGTATGGTGCCACATTTTCTTAATCCAGTCTATCGTTGATGGACATTTGGCTTGGTTCCAAGTCTTTGCTATTGTGAATAGTGCTGCAATAAACATATGTGTGCGTGTGTCTTTATAGCAGCATGATTTATAATCCTTATATACCCAGTAATGGGATTGCTGAGTCAAATGAAATAAAGCTATGAGAAGCTAGTTATATTTCTAGTTCTAGATCCTTCAGGAATCGCCACAATGTCTTCCACAATGGTTGAACTAGTTTACAGTCCCACCAACAGTGTAAAAGTGCTCCTATTTCTCCACATCCTTTCCAGCACCTGTTGTTTCCTGACTTTTGAATGATCGCCATTCTAACTGGTGTGAGATGGTATCTCATTGTGGTTTTGGTTTGCATTTCTCTCATTGCCAGTGATGATGAGCATTTTTTCTTGTGTCAAAAAGCAGACACTTTTATAAGGTAAGGGAGAAATGAGCAAGGGGAGGGGTCCTTCCTGCTACTGGGCAGTTATCTACTGGGCAGTTGTCCAAGTGGACATGCTTTTGGCGTATCCTCTTGAGGTGAACCCCTGGAGGTGGGAGTTCCATGGGGCCATGCTTTGATCTGCAAATAGGCTGTCAACTCTGGAGGAGAGATCCAGAGCACATAGATGAACTTGCCCTGTAGAGAATGTCTGATGAGGGAGAGGTGAGAGGTTATTTTGTATTTCAAAAAGCACGAAGTAGGAAGTAAAGGGAAAGGGGAAAAGAGAAAAGAAAACCATTAAAGTATCTCTTAGAAAAATGGGGGCACTTGGTTACAAAAAGAGTCAGAAAAGTTATTTCTTATTTTTCTTATTGTCGACACTTTATTTTACACGCAGAGAGTCCACCATTTTCTCATAATTATTTTTATTTTTCTTATGAATGTTTTGCCCTGTATGAATTTTATATCCTACCTTGCAATTTAATTGGATTTGGCTCTCTTTTGGCCCAAACCTAGACTATAATCATTCAGCACTAGTAGTATCCATACCTTCATCCTATAATCGTGATCTAACCTTCATGTTTTCCATCATTTAAGAATAAGAACAAGATACAATATGTGCAATTAAATAAAGAAAACTATTTTGTCATTGTTGTTCTAGCCAAAGGAGCCTGGGATTTTTTAATGATAGCAATTCAGATGACTTGTAGCTGCAAAGACTGACTCCAAACTTTTAATGTGAAAAAGTCTCTGAGGATATTTTTCTATCAAAACACATCAGTGAATAAATTTCTCTGTAAAAGTCCGTAATACCACCTAACTCTTTGATATCATTTGAATAGACACTTGTACCATTCTCTCATAGGAAGACATTTGAAATCAGAATAAAACTTTGGCTCAGTGGAGAAATTGTATTATTCAAATTGAAGGTGATTTGATGATGAGTTCGAGATGTACAGCATATTAATTTGGTTTCATCACAAAGTTATATGAAAACCCAATGTTTCAACATTTTTTCATAAAAAAGAAAGTGTCCACTTTTTGATGGGGTTGTTTGTTTTTTTCTTGTAAATTTGTTTGAGTTCATTGTAGATTTTGGATATTAGCCCTTTGTCAGATGAGTAGGTTGCAAAAATTTTCTCCCATTCTGTAGGTTGCCTGTTCATTCTGATGATAGTTTCTTTTGCTGTGCGGAAGCTCTTTAGTTTAATGAGATCCCATTTGTCGATTTTGGCTTTTGTTGCCATTGCTTTTGGTGTTTTAGACATGCAGTCCTTGCCCACGCCTATGTCCTGAATGGTATTGCCTAGGTTTTCTTGTAGGATTTTAATGGTTTTAGGTCTAACATATAAGTCTTTAATCCATCTTGAATTAATTTTTGTATAAGGTGTAAGGAAGGGATCCAGTTGCAGCTTTTTACATATGGCTAGCCAGTTTTCCCAGCACCATTTATTAAATAGGGAATCCTTTCCCCATTTCTTGTTTTTGTCAGGTTTGTCAAAGATCAGATAGTTGTAGCTATGCGGCATCATTTCTGAGGGCTCTGTTCTGTTCCATTGATCTATGTCTCTGTTGTGGTACCAGTACCATGCTGTTTTGGTTACTGTAGCCTTGTAGTATAGTTTAAAGTCAGGTAGCGTGATGCCTCCAGCTTTGTTCTTTTGGCTTAGGATTGACTTGGCGATGCACCAGTTAGAATGGCCATCATTAAAAAATCAGGAAACAACAGGTGCTGGAGAGGATGTGGAGAAATAGGAACACTTTTACACTGTTGGTGGGACTGTAAACTAGTTCAACCATTGTGGAAGTCAGTGTGGCGATTCCTCAGGGATCTCGAACTAGAAATACCATTTGACCCAGCCATCCCATTACTGGGTATATACCCAAAGGACTATAAATCATGCTGCTATAAAGACACATGCACACGTATGTTTATTGCGGCACTATTCACAATAGCAAAGAGTTGGAACCAACCCAGATGTCCAACAACGATAGACTGGATTAAGAAAATGTGGCACATATACACCATGGAATACTATGCAGCCATAAAAAATGATGAGTTCGTGTCCTTTGTAGGGACATGGATGAAACTGGAAAACATCATTCTCAGTAAACTATCGCAAGGACAAAAAACCAAACACCGCATGTTCTCACTCATAGGTGGGAATTGAACAATGAGAACTCATGGACACAGGAAGGGGAACATCACACTCCGGGGACTGTTGTGGGGTGGGGGGAGGGGGGAGGGACAGCATTAGGAGATACACCTAATGCTAAATGACGAGTTAATGGGTGCAGGAAATTAACATGGCACATGGATACATATGTAACAAACCTGCACATTGTGCACATGTACCCTAAAACCCTAAAGTATAATAAAAAAAAAAAATAAAAAAAAATAAATAAAAAAAAAAAAAAAAAAAAAAGAAAGTGTCACCAAGTTGAATATTGATGTTACTGTTCCTTTTTAATCATAGAGGCAGTTAATGAAAATACCAAATCTGAGATTTCATTTTAGGTTACAAATGGGTTTCTAAAAATATCCCCTATGTTTATGAGAACATTTAAAAAACCATACATATTTCAGTATAAACTTCTTCAACAATATGTATTGATTATAAATTATGTGATACTCATTATGCTAGAAAATATTTATACGATGTTGAAGAAAAACAGACATGGTTCTCATACTTCTTATAATTGTTGAAATAGATATTAATTAGTCAATTACATAAGTATTTTATTATAATCTAAAAGAAATTTTATTAAGGCCAAGAACATGATTACATGGAACAGATTATAAAGGACCCTAACCTAGACTAGGGAGAAAGGCTGTCTAGGGAAAATTTTATGCAGGACTGTTACTTGAGCTGAGACTGAGAATATCAGTAGGCTTTAATTAGGTAAAGGGCATAGATGTATGAGAACATTCCAGATATTCTCAGAACATTCCAGAAGATAGCAGTATGTATAATAACTGTACAGCAGGAGAGACTGATACTTTAAAGGCACTAAAATCAGGCTAGAGGGACTGGAGTGTAGAGGGTGAGGATGAGAATGCTGCTAGACATTGCTGGAAAAGTATGGGGAGGTCATACCATAAGAGAGCCTTAGCCTTGAAGGTCATGTTAAGAATTTTAGTTATTTGTTTATGAGAAATGAGACACTGATGACTTTTAAGCATGCAGTTTGGCATGCTCAATTTTGTGTTTTGAAACACTCTGGTTGCAGGAGGGTAAGTAGATTGAAGTATCCAGAGTAGAAGCAAGGAGATCAGTTAGGAAGTTATTTCAGTTGACTAAGGCAAAAATAATGGTAGCTTAGGTTAGACTTGTAACAATGGAGACGAAGGGAAAGAGGTTAAAAAAATATCAAGGAGGGAACCTTGACAGAGTTGATAATGGGCTGGAAATGTGTGGCAAGAAAAAGTGTCAAGAATGACTGTGAGGTTTTTGAGTAGCACTACTTAATGGGAATGATACGGAGACATTAAAGACTTTTAGATAGGACACTTCTATTTTAAAAAAAGGATCCGAATTCATTTGGAAACAGAGGTTATAGTATAAGGAAACCAAGACCATTCCAAAATTCTACAAATAATTTATAGTCCACATATCTGCTGTACGAAAGGACTAAAATGTTGC
This sequence comes from Nomascus leucogenys, assembly GCF_006542625.1. Lineage (NCBI taxonomy): Eukaryota > Metazoa > Chordata > Mammalia > Primates > Hylobatidae > Nomascus > Nomascus leucogenys. The sequence goes on from NC_044406.1 coordinate 126,957,687, forward strand.
TATCTTATAAATGTCATGCACTGCCAAGTGAATTGTTGTCTTGTTGGTGAAAATGGTTAATCATTATTAACCTATTTATTCATAAGTCACGTTGATTGCACTGTACAAAAAAACTTTTTTTTTGAGATGGAGTTTCGCTTTTTTTGTCCAGGCTGGAGTGCAGTGGCGCAATATGGCTCACCACAAGCTCCGCCTCCCAGGTTCAAGTGATTCTCCTGCCTCAGCCTCCCGAGTAGCTGTGATTACAGGCATGTGCTACCACGCCTGGCTAATTTTGTGGTTTTAGTAGAGACGGGGTTTCTCCATGTTCGTCAGGCTGGTCTTGAACTCCCGACCTCAGGTGATCTGCCCGCCTCGGCCTCCCAAAGTACTGGGATTACAGGCGTGAGCCACCGTGCCTGGCCAAAAAACTTTTATATTTATCTCCTTTCCTCCATCTTCTTTCTTCTTTTGTTACATCTATATCTTCCTTCGTATTCTTTCCTTTCTTCCTTCCTTCCATTTTTACTTCATTTTATCCTTCCTTCTTTCCTCTCTCTCTCCACATACTTATGGAGCATTTATTAGGAATCATGCATTATGCCAGGCACTAGAGAAAATATGGCAAATCAAATGTATTTGTTGTCTTCATGAAGTTTAAAATAGATCAGGGTAGACATTTTAAAACAGACAGTAAGAAAGAAAGAAGATTTGATTATATCTGTGATAAGTAGCATATAGAACCTTGTAGGTCTAATAAATAAGTAAAATAGATAGGATGCAATGAGAGCTATAACCAGCATGTTTGGTCACTTGGGTACAAAGAGAAGATGGCTACCTATATATTGAAATAGCCCATTGCCTTTTGAACTGTGTTTCCTGAAGAAATAACAAAATGGACCATCATCTCCACAACAGGCCTTAACATGGAAAAAATATTTTGTGCTATCATGTCAGCTCCTGTATTTTCTCTTTTCTGGAATGAGTAATTACAATTCTAGACAAAAGCTAGGATGCCTAAGCTATGCTCTGGAATTTACTGAGATGTATAATGTTTCATTGTCATAATTCCTAAATAATCACCTGCTGGAAATGGTCCTGTGTTTGAAAAAATATCTTAGTGTAATAGCATTGGGAGACTAGAATTGTCCCTTTGTTTTTGGTTATATTTTAAACCTTGTAAGTTTATTATATTATGCATGTAAGCACTTAAAACTGTGATCTGTTATATTAAGTAAAGCCTTTTAGATCTTATTGCATCCATATCTGTGTATACAGTGGTTTTGCTTGAAAGAGGATAGCATAATTTGCCAGCTGACATGAACTTTATGTAGGAATGTTACCTTCTGATGTAAGTGGACAAATCTTAACTGAGAAACATGGAGTGATCAGAGAGGGCCACTCAACATGTCTCTGCATTTTGCGTTTACCATCATCTGCCCTTTTAAGTCCCACCTTTGTTCTGTGGGGCCCAAGCACTCGAGAAAGCCGAGGCATTGGCTTAGCCTCCTTCACCTGAATTGCATTCATTGCTAAGTTCTCTGTGCACACTGCTTCCACATTGTGCACTCACATCGGGGCACAGAGGAGATCTGGTGCCTTGAGTGGAGAGGACAAAAGACCCACTACTCCACGACAAGCTCTTCCATCACATTCCTGGTGACCTCACCTAGACTCAGGCTTAGGCACCAAGGGATTGGAGAGGTGGAGTCAGGCCTGTTGAGGACCTGTGGGCCACAGAAACACAGGTAGTTGGGATTGTTGGGCTGAGGTTAGAAGGCAGGGACAGAATAAAAATATGACTGTCTGAAGAAGAGCCAAGTGGAAGCACTTCTAATATGTTTGTTCCAGGAAGGAAGAAGCTGTCTAAAATCTGCATAAATAGAGTGACCCAGTGCAATGGTAGTCAATTAGAGGCCCAAATTGCAATCTCATCCCCAGTTCCACCCTGCTCCAGGTACCTTCTCTGGCCCTGACTGCATTTTTCATCCTGTCTCTGTGGGCCCCAATGTAACCTGCTGCCCCCTCAGCCCCGGCCAAAAACTCAGCCCCAATTACTTCCTTAGCTTTAGCTCCCTCCTGGCTTTAACCTCCTCTTTGTCCCTGATCTTTCAGCTCTGTTTCCCACTCTGCCTCATTGACCCCAACTACCTTCTGAGGCCTGGCCCATTAGTATCCAGTGGCCCCAGGCCCACAGGCCCTGTAGGCCTCAGCCACCCCAAGTGGAGGGAAGGACCCAATAAGCATTTTTGAAGCCAAGGAGAGAAGAAGAAAAGAATTTCTATTTTTAACTTTTTTTGATTAACATACAATTGTTTCTTTGAATGCAGTCTTCTGTGCGACTGGACCTTGAGGCCAGGAGCTGACCTTTATTTGGGTTATATAGTGTCTTAGGGAAATACATTTTGTTCACTTTATGCTGTATACCTGCCTCATAGCCCAGAAACATTTCTCCCCTTCGTTAACACAGTTCTTGTAGCAATTTGAAGGGAATAAAATGGTGCCAGGAAAATATCTTTAATTAGATGTAGGGTAAGAAAAAAAAGTTTTAACTGGAAGAGCATTACCCCTGTGTTCCTCATCAGCCATGTTTTACTTGCAGCTCTTCATAAGTTGTGCAAGTGTAACTTAGTGAATGCCTGCTGTACATTATGAATTGCATTAAAGATTTTTTTAAAGCCTTGTTGAACTTTACATTTATGCATGTAAAATATTTCAAATGACAAGCCTCTGTTCTTTTTCCATAAACAGAAATATTTTTTTGAAACTACCGAGTTTCTAAGAGATTAAAAGCCCCATTAACTTTTCAGCAAATATACTCAGCTCTTCAAATTGCACTGAAATATTTGGCTGTGCAAATACAGATGCCACAGACAAAGCCAATTGAGATGGGAGCAAGGGTGAAAATAGCAACCATACTTCCCTAGGTATCCTGATGAGATTCTTAATTCAATAAAGTCCATGTTGTGCTGGGAACAGCTTGCATGTGGAATTCAAAGGTCCCAATATTGCACATTTTCATTCCCATTCTTTTCAAGAGGTGAAAGATTTCATGATTTTGCATTACTTTATATGCTTTAATTGTGTTCCTGTATTTGCATGGTGACGTTTAAGACAACGTGGTATCTCCTGGAAGCTCCCAGTGGTCCTGCTGGTCAACACTGCAACGTATCCTGTGACAAGGCTGTTTTTCTAGGGACAGTTTCTCTGTCCACTTTCTCTGACCATCTGACCCATAAGGCCTGCAAGCCACATTTTCAAACCTCTTTCCCAGCTGAGTCAGTTAACAGACACTATTATTTGCCTTTTAAATTCAGCCCTATATAGAATTACTACCAGTGATTTTTTATTCCACCAAATAACATTTTTATGTTACCAACCTAATCAGAAAATCCCAGTTCAATCAGACTTTCTCAGAGCAGAGCTACAAAATGTCTTCCTATTCTAGTTTTTAATCTCCACCTTGAGAGAAATATGCAGAAAGGGTCTATAGGCAGCAGTTAATCTGACAGTGATTTCTTTACATCAAAATATAGTTTCTAAAATTATTTCTAAATTTAAAAGATTCACCTCAGGAAGAAAGCATGCAGCAGTCTTTGCCTCAGATCACGTTTTCCCTTTAGAAGGAAGGAAGGAAAGAAGGAAAGAAACTGACATGTATCAAACACTTACTACGTATCAAATCATGTACCTGACGTTTTCACTGACGTTAATAAACTCAGCTCATTTGACTTTCATCACAACCCCATGAAGTAGTTATTATGCCTCATTTTTACATGTAAAGACCCAGATTCCGAGAAGTTCAGTGACTTCCCTAAGTTCACACAGGTTTCAAGTTCTTTTTTGAATCGAGGCCTGCATGGTTACAAATCCTGTGCTCTTTCCACTACATAACACTGCCTCCTTATTTGGGGGCAGTTGCTTTCTTCCTTCTAGTTAACTTTATAGTTTAACTAAACGCCAGCCTTCCAGACTTATTTTGTTTCTTTCTCAGGTCATCATTATGCTTATTGTTCAGCTGCTGTCAACTTTCAGTAGAACAACAGGGACAGATTAAGGTCAAGTGCACCAACATAAATCACTTGTCCTATTCTCTGTAGCTTGTCGTTTTTTTGTCAGCACAAGAAACAACTCTCTAAATCAGGTTTATTATACTGCAAAAACTTTGTCTCCTCCTCGATTTCATAAAAACTTGTAAAGGAACTCTCAGGAGAAGTCAGTCAACGAAACTGCAGGAGAAGATTCACTCTTATCAAGTCATTTTTAAATAGCTGGGGCAGAATCATTAAATTGGAAAAACACAGAAACTTAAGTTCTTAGAACTGGAAGCCATTTTAGAGATCATTTCCAAGAAAGATGAAAAAGTTTCACCTTGACATGTTAACTCTGATAGTCTGGTAGCAGCTGCCTGGATTGTTGAGTTTACGATCGTGAAGCTATCTGGATTCAGGGAAAAGGGTGCAGTGAACCATTGCGAGTATCTGCCTTAGTTGGAAGAGAAGCTAATGGAAGCCTGTAACTTTTTTCAATTTATTTTAATCCCTATCAATGTCCAGATATACAAATTGGGACCCTAAGGGTGCATGCCTGAGTCCACTTGCCCAGCTTCTGAGATCTTATCAGGAAGCTGCTGATCACCAGTTTCAGGTATTTTCTATCTATCAGGAGGCCGCCTTTCTCTGGCACTGGCTGTAACCAATTATTATTTTAGAGAGACAGTTTGTAACAACTGCCTAGCTATCATCTGATGATCGCTTGACATTCCTGGTGTATGGCAGGGGGAGGAAGGCGGAGCCCTCTCCTGCCCTGTTTATGCCTGACTAGCTACCTACTGTAACAACTGTATTAGTGTCTTGTGGCTGCTTTAACAAAGGATTATGAACTTTACAGCTTAAAACAACATAAATTTACTATCTTACCATTGTGGCTATCAGACGTTGAAAGTGGATACCAACTGGGCTAAATTCTGCAGAGAGTCTGCAGGGCTGTGTTCTTTTCTTGAGGCTCTAGGGGAAAGCCTGTTCTGTTGCCCCTTTCCAGCTTCTACAGGTTCCCACATTCCTTGACCTGCAGCTCCCTTTCATATTTAAAGCAAGCAATGGCCAGTGCAGTCTTTCTTATGATGCCATCTCTCTAGTTCTGACTCATCTGTCTCTCTCCCCCTCATTTAAGGAAGGACCTTTGCAATTACATTGATCCCACCTAGATAAGCGGGGATAATCCCTTCATCTCAAGATCTTTAATCATATCTACAAAGTTCCTTTTGCCATGTAAGGTAATATATTTGCAATTTCTGATAATTAAAGTTTAGAAATGTTTGGGCAGTCATTATTCTCTCTACATAGTCACTAAAAGGGGGTTAATATACTTGTAAAGTCTCATATCTATTTTTTCAACATTGAAAAAAATGTGGCCAAGCACAGCTGGTTCAGAATAGATGTAAGATTTTAAGTAACTTACTATATGCATATGGAAACAGAATTAACTACACATTTAATTATTTTTAGTGAAAGAAATTCCTTCAACAAAAACGCATTTATCATCTGTCTTAGCATTGCCATTAAGTATGATCATTCAGAGCTGGGGAAAAACACATTCCAATGACACTGGCAAAATCAGTTTCCACCTACTTACTTTAGGCATGTCATTGCACCAATGAACACATTAAATGTGATTAATTTCTTTGGACATGGAAGTTGAAATTGCTTATCAGCAAGGCCTGAATAAACAGGAAAAAATTTGAATAAAACATTACCCTATTCATTTATCCTATCAAAGAAATAAATTGCATTTAACTTTATCTGTAAATGCTATAAAATTTAAGTTTATTTTGGCTAATCATATATTTTGGTTTACCTATTATGTTATGATAAAGAAAAATTCTCAGTTTATATTATAATTCAGTTTATTATACTGAATGTTCCTATTATCTGGAAAATGCCTACCTCCTTATTATTTTTGTCTCCTCTATATAATCAAAGGAACCTGGGCTTAGTATTGACTCCAGAGATAATAGAGCTTTCCCATGATGGCAGCACCAAAGCAAATATTAAGTCTGTGATTACTGATTGCCTGATTCACTGATTGATTCATTTATTCAAGTTTTGTATTGGTTATTAACTAACTGCTTAGCACTAGGTAAGAAAGGCAAAATGAAAGAGAAAAAAGACATAATCATATAATCCTGGTTTGCTTCTTGGTGAGGCTTGCAGTCCTCCAAGAAGAAAAATAATCAAAAATCACATTGAGTATAGTTGGGCTAATTTTAACAAGTGTAGTCATACCATCAAATATGGCCAGCCAACTATCATGACAAACATCACATCTATTTGACCATGAAAGCTGTTGCCTTCGCTTTTAACACAAGGTAAATAATTTCACTAAAATATGCTAATGAATTGGTTGACCAAACGAATGGCATCACAGAAAAAAATCAGAGTCACTATGTGTTTCTAAACAATACAATGGAGAAAGATAAAGTGTTGATAGTTATATAAATATGACTCCAGAGCTCTCATAGTGTGCCTGCCTTATACCTTAGGGGCTGCTTTCAGAAACAAAAATGCCCTATGAATCTGGAGGGGCAAACTGAAACCGTGATTTCATTCAGGAAAAGTTATTAGGCTCTCTGTTGCCGCAGGAAGCTTACATGCCTTTGCTCAGTCCCTATTTCTGAAAAAAATCAGTGTAGTTCTGAATGGGCTCTGTTCATGCCCCTTGTCAGTTTTACTCTATTTCAGTCTACTAAGCTAGCATGCTTTGGAGTTTTACCTTGTGGCCAATGTGATTTCAAAATAATTAGTTGGTTAAAAGGCAGAAAATTCTGTTGATAGGTATTAATTTACCAGTTTCACTGATTATTTTGTAGAGGTGGGGTCTTGCTATGTTGTCTAGGCTCAAACAATCTACCCAAAGTGCTGAGATTACAGGCATGAGCCGCCATGCCTGGCCATAATTAAAATTTTTAAAATGGAATTAAAGGTATATCAATTGCAATGCATGATCCTTATTTGGATTTTAATTCAAACAAACTGTAAAAATGAAAATTTATAACTTTGTGAGATAATTAGATATTTGAACTATGGCTGAATATTAGATGACATTCAAGAATTACTATTAATTTTTTAGGTGTGATAATGGTATTTTGGCTACATTTTAAAAAAAACTCTACCTATTAGAGAGTTATACTAAAATTGTAATGGTTAAAATTATATAATGTCTAGCATTTGCTTCAGAATAGCTGAGTAGCAGGGTAAAACTAGAATGAGATATAAACGAAACAAAATTGGCCATAAATTGACAATTGTTAAAGCTGGATGGTCAGTATATTGCGTTTCATTAAGTCATTCTGTCAACTTTTGCGTATGTTTGAAATTTTCTATTAGAAATTAGTTTGAATACTAGTTTGGATCGTTCCCTTAGGGCATTTTCAATTTTATTTTTATACATCTTTTCTAGAAACACAGCCACCATGTAAAACAAAGTATACACATGCCAAGTTCCATTTATTTTGCCTCCTAAATCTTTTTTCTTAGCTCCATGTTTTCACTTAAAAAAAAATCAAGGTATTATTTATATATAATAATATTCATTCATTTTAAGGGTAGCATTTGATGAATTTGGTGATTGTATACAGTATGTAACCACAATCAAGATATAAAAGAGTTCCTTCATCCTAAAATCTTCCTCCTGCCCTTTGAAGGTGAGTCTTCCCCAGCCCCTACCCCCGCCAACCACTGATATGCTTTCTGTCATTATAGTTTTGCCTTTTCTACAATTTTATATAAATAGAATCATACAGTACCAAAAAAATTCATTTAAATTCATTGATAGATTGACCTGTTTTAGACTCAGGTGGATATACTGCTGCAATGGTATTGTTGCTATTCACATTTAGTAAAATCATGTTTTAGGGATAACTGAACAATGTGTATTAAATTACTATACTTTCTTTTCTTTCTTTCTTTTTTTTTTTTTTTGAGATGGAGTCTCGCTCTGTCACCCAGGCTGGAGTGCACGATCTCGGCTCACTGCAACCTCCGCCTCCCGGGTTCAAGTGATTCTCTTGCCTCAGCCTCCCAAGTAGCTGGGATTACAGACATGCGCCACCACACCTGGCTAATTTTTGTATTTTTAGTAGAGACAGGGTTTCACCATGTTGGCCAGGCTGGTCTCGAACTCCTGACCTCAAGTGATCCACCTGCCTCGGCCTCCCAATGTGCTGGGATTACAGGTATGAGCCACTGCACCCAGCCAAATTATTGTACTTTCTAAACTGAAGTCAGGTATGTTTGGAAGGTCACCGACTATTTTAGTCTCACAAACACTGTAGTCACCCTTTTTGAAGCCTTATGACAAGACACATACAATGTATTGCTAGGTAATAGTCTCTTATCTTGTTGGGGAGTTTTATCTACTTGTTCTACATTTCTTAAGTATCTTAGGTTAAGAGAAACACTGGGTTCATAGTCATGGTACCACTAGTTCTTACTAGTAACTTATATTCATCAGTTCTGTGCCTTTCTGCTTGAAATTGCTTGCCTCTCATCCCTCTGCAGAATCCTAATTGAGAAGGAGAACAATCTCATGGTTGTGTGCAGTAGTGTCCTGGTAAATGTTTAACAACTGGATCTCTGCAAAAGTAAAGCCCTGGTGTTATGGGGTGAGCTGTGTACCATGCAAAATGTATATGTTGAAGTCCCAACCTCAGTACCTCAGAATTTGGAAATAAAGTCATGGCAGATGTAATTATTAAGTTAAAATGAGGTCATAAGGGGGTAGGGTGAGCCCTTAATCCAATATAACTGGTGTCCCTATAAAAAGAATGCCATGCGAAAAGAAACAGACACATGTAGAGGAAAGATGATATGAAGAGACATACACAAACAACTCTCTGAGGCTGGTTCGAATCAGCAGATAATGGCTAATCTGGGATGCCTATAAAAGCAGTGAACAGGTAGGTGGTCCTAGGGTAAAAAAAATGCCTGTTACTGAAATAATGTTTATGCTTTTGTTCATGTTTCATTCTCTAAGCTGATGTAATTACATAAAGAAAAAATACAAGTAAATTTAAAAAAACTGGAAGTTGACAATTTATGGCTTGTGATCTGCTTTTGCATGGCCATTGAGCTAACAATATTTATTAAACATAGTTTTAATGTGTGGTGAAGAAGAAAAAGACTAAAAAAGGGAGGAAGAATAGAAGGAGTAACAGAAACCCTATGGCTCACAAAAGCTAAACTACTGTCTCGTCCTTTGCAGAAAAAGTTTGCTGGCCCTCAAAGAGTAATTTGAAGTAGAGAATCTCCCGGTCAAGTTAATTCCACTTTAGGGAAAGATATTTGGAAAAAATTTGGTAGGATGTGTGACATTGACATGGAGACCACAATTGAAAGATCTAGTAAGTGTGCATTTTTAAGTAAAAGCGCTTAATTGTTGGACACTAATGTTTTTATATATATTTAAAAAGAACCATGTGGGGGTTTCAAAAGTGCATCTTCATTTGTCTTGTAGAACTTAAATTTGACTTGTAGCTCTGCATTTGATTCATAGGGTCAAAGTTTGCAATCTTTAGTCTAGGCCCAAGAAAGAATGAAGATTAATCTGACCAACCCTCGTAGAGGAGATTTGAAGGCTATATGGTTTGAAGAGCTCGAGAAGAAAGTAGTCCCATCCAGAAAGATTGGCACTCTCAGACAAGGAGAAAAGACAAGGAATAGTAAGTTCTGATGTCAGACATTTATATTGGCTTTACAAGCTGTGCCTCAAGGTGGCTGGGCTTTGTATGCCAGTGACTGGAGGAGGTGGGACAACTGTGGTTTGGAGAACATTGGTGGGGGAGCCACACCGCTGAGATCCTGAGAGTCATTATTGGGAAGGAGATCTCTATAGTCAACTGAAGCAACAGTTCCTAAAAATTATGGAGAACTGTAATCTAACGGTGCTGCTGGACAGCAAGAAAAGCCATGATATTTATCAAGATCAGTTTCATTATCCAGTAACTTCTCCTTTGTTGTCCCAAATTCTAATTTCTAAGGTTCCAGGTTTGATATTATTTAAAAATAACAAAGCAAAGAAAACATGAACAATATATCATGCCCTATGTATTTTGGGGCATTCTATATCTGCTGTAGTAGAAATCAAGGAATGTAAATTAAGATATTATAGTTTTTATCTAATATTTAGCAAAAGACAAAAAATGAACGAGACAGTAGTGTATAACATTTTGAGTCACCAGTTTCGGCTACAAATACCAATTCTGCTGCCTCCTACTTTTGTGTCCTTCAGCAAGCAATGTAACCTCTCTGAGCCTCAGTTTCCTTATTGGTAAAGTAAAACTAATAATCAAACCTAATTCATAGGGTTGTTAGGAGGATCAGTTAAAGCAATGCATGTAAAGTGCTTAGAACAGTGTCTGGGACGTGTTAACAGTTTGTTGAATGCTAGCTCTAATGACATGATTATTAATTAATGTGAAGAAATTGTTCAGGATAGTGGCATGGTGGTAGGGTAAGATGAGGTGGCTCTGAGGAATCTGATAGACAAGCTGTCAGCATGGGAGTGACATTGGTATGGCCCAGCAAGAGTGTGGACAAGAGGCATTTCAGAGGAGACAAAGCCAAAAAGATAGTAAAGTGCATCTGATTCCATAAGCACAAGTGAGCCCAATGAATTAACACAGTAGGTGCAAGGAGTGAACAGAAATAATGCTACCAGACCACAGTGAATCTATAAAGAGATTTTCCTCTCAGGGACAATCTCTGTGACCTTCAGGTCATCCTGTTCTCAGAAGCAGCATTGTGCCATTTTTTCCGAGGATTCAAATTTTCACATTGGCCTGTCACTTGCTTACATCTCGACAAGACAATACACTTGACATATGCCATTCTCTGTGTAGAGACTTGCTGCTAGGCACAGCTTTCCCCCAGACAGCCTGTAATGTATGTTTTGCTTTTGTTAATGTTTCTGTTAAGTTAGTTTAAAACAGCTAAAATTTCAGAGCTAAAGCATAATGTTGGAGCTATATATGAAGACTGAGACTTTTATAGACAATTCTTTGCTACATTTCTGAATAAAGTTATAAGGTATAAAAATGTGTTTTATTCCACTGTAGAAAAATTTAAGCTTGATTACAAAAGTGCATATGGTTATTTTTAAATTCATTGAATGCATTTCTACTTTATAGAATGAAATATGGAAGGCTTCATAGATTTTGTAAAAAGTCACACATCTGGGCCGGGCGCGGTGGCTCACGCCTGTAATCCCTGCACTTTGGGAGGCTGAGGCAGGCGGATCATGAGGTCAGGAGTTTGAGACCAGCCTGACCAACATGGTGAAAACCTGCCTCTACTAAAAGTACAAAAATTAGCCGGCCGTGGTGGTACACGCCTGTAGTCGCAGCTACTCGGGAGGCTGAGGCAGGAGAATCTCTTGAACCTGGGAAGGGGAGGTTGCAGTGAGCCGAGATCGCGCCACTGTGCTCCAGCCTGGGTGACAGCAAGACTCCGTCTCAAAAAAAAAAAAAAAAGAAAAAAAAATGCAGCCTTTTGGAATATTTTACATTTTGGCAGCTGACAATATTTAAGCAGCAAAACATTGTTATTAGAAGCAATTTCCAGGAAAAGTTTTATATTTTAAATAAAATTTAACATATAAAGATTGGAAAGATCTTTTGTGGCCATTTGAACATGTCGGATGTTGGTTCCAAACAGGGGAAGGTAATTTTTGATGAGTGCCAGTCACTGTATTGCTCTCAGCACATATCTTATTTTATTTACTTCTAATAATAATTATATGGGGCAGGCACCATTATTATCTCCATCTTACAGATGAGGAAAATGGGAACTTAATATGCTCATATGTTAGCGATGGTAGATCCATAATTGTCTGGTTCCAGAGATCATTTTCTCAATAATTATCATCTATGGGTCACATTTAATTTCTTACTACTAACGTAATCATTTGCTATGGATTGATTTTGAAACAGACAAACTGAATTGGTGTGAGGAATATAGTAAATGATGGTAGAATAATAATGGGTGATACTTAATTAGTATTTATTGTGTTTTGGGTTATCGTGCTACACACTTTTTCTTTCTTGAGTCACTGAAACTCTGCTCCGCTATCCACTGCCAGCACACAGGCTTTTAAAAACAGCTTTATTGAGATATAATTAACATACCATAGGATTTATCCATTTGAAATGCGTAATTACATGTTGGTTAGTATTTCAGAGATATGTGCAATCATCAAAATGGTCAATTTTAGAACATTTTTATCACTTTATAAAGAAACCCTGTGCCCTTTAGCTATCACTCCCCATGCCACCAACTCCCACCCCTGGTCCTAAGCAATTCTTTTTTTTTTTTTAAATTATTATTATACATTAAGTTTTAGGGTTATATGTGCAGGTTTGTTACATATGTATACATGTGCCATGTTGGTGTGCTGCACCCATTAACTCGTCATTTAGCACCCATTAACTCATCATCTCTTAATGTTGTCCCTCTCCCCTCCCCCCATCCAGCAATTCTTATAGTACTTTCTGTCTATTGATTTTCTCTTCTGGTTATTTGATATAAATGAAGTCATATAGTATGTGGTCTTTTGTGACTGGCTTATTTCACTTAAGATAGTGTTTTCAAGACTCATGCATGTTGTAGTATGTACCAGTACTTCATCCCTTTTGATGGCTAAGTAATATTCTGTTACATGGATTGTCAATTTTTTTTCACATTTATCAGTTGATGAGCATTTGGGTTGTTTTCACCTTTTGGGTATTGTAAATATTGTTGCTATGACAATTTATGTAAAAGTTTTTGTGTGAACATATTTTGAATTTCTTGGATATACACCTAGGAGAGGAATTGCTGGGCTATATGCCAATTTCATGTTCAACTTTTTTAGGAACTTCTGAACTATTTTCCAAAGCAGCTGCACCATTTTACACTCCCACTATTGCTGTATGAGGGCTATCATTTCTCTACATCCTCATCAACACTTGTGAATATCTGACTTTTGGATTGTAGTCATCCTCCTGAGTGTGAAATAATATCTTTGTGGTTTTGATTTGCAATTCCATGATGACTGATGATGTCAAGCATTTTCTAATGTGTTTGTTAGCCATTTGCATATCTTCCATGGGAGAAATGCCTGTTCATATCCTTTGCCCATTTCAACCTGGGTTACTTATCTTTTCTTCATTGATTTGTATATGTATGTTATATATTTTGGATACAAATCCCTTATCAGGTATATAATTTAAAATTATTTTCTCTCATCTGTGGATTGTGGTGCTACACTCTTTTCATGGATCCCTTAATCTTTACAATAGCCTCATAAGGAATTATCCACTCATCTCCAGCTTTTTAAATTTTTTTTAGAAATGTAAAAATTGACTGAGTGGGTAAGCACTTAACACAAAATGGGACTAAGGGATTCCTGGGTTTGAGCTCATATCTCTGTTGGGGATTCAATGAATGCTTCCCTTCTCCTGCCATGATGCTCACATACATTGTAAGCATTTGACCAAAAACGATTAAATCTTAGGAATGCATTTCCCTGACTGTGCGTAACTCCTAGACATTCCAGTGTATGCAGATTGAAAAACACACAAAAACAACACTTTGGCAATACTCCCCAAATTTATTCTCTATGGACTGTGCTGATTTCTAGCAGGAAGATGTAACCACAAAGCACCTGAGGCAGGTTGAATTCATGTTTTGAGTCAGGATTTACAAGCATGGGGAACTGTTCTCTTAAAAGACAATAACAAAGATAAACCTTTTAATGGGAGCCAGATGTAGTCATGATTTTTATTAAATGTTTGCTAGTAACTATACTTACGTGAGAACATCTGCCCACTGATCAGCTCCCTGGAGTTTTAGCAGGTGAATTTATGTAGGAAATACAACTTCAAGTGCTGCTTCCTGAGGAGAGACGTTAGATTAAAAAAACCTCACTTACCTTTCTTTCATTTTTTTTTTTCCCATATGTTATTTAGAAAGCTCAAGTAAATACATTCCTACATTGAGCTAATACGCTTCCCTTCAGCCTCCCTGCATCCCCAGCTTTGGCTTTGCAGTTGCCCAGTAAGTGTTGGTGTCTGTATCTGGGCCCTGGGTGTACAGGCATGTTGGGTTGTTAACAATAATGCAGAGCTTCATATGCCTATAATAGCAACCCACCACTGGTCTTTGTTATTCACACCCACACTCCTGAACATACACACTCCTCCCTTGTCAAATCTTCCCTCTCAAATGTTCTCAATAGGTTATCTTTGGAAGGGTGGATCAGAAAGCAGAATACATGGCATTTAGAGAAAGGTTTTTTTATTGATGTTTTTGGGTTCCTCTGAGCTCTAGGTCATTCTTAATTAAGCAGTCAACAGGCAGGTCTTTACTCACTTCCCAGACTGCCATGCAAGGTACAGAAAAGAACAGTCTTAAGTATATCTCATATTCCGGATAAATACTCTGGACTGTAGCTTAATCTGATTAGTGACCTTCTTCTGAGACCATCAGGATTAATTCCATCTGTCTCATCACTTTTAAGTCACCTACCTGCAGATTATTCATTGCCTGATCACTTATCCACATATTGTATATACGTAACAAAATTAAACCCAGCTATCTCTTCATCATCATTAGCCCTTCTTTTCTGCCCTCTGTAACTCGTAGTCTGTCATTAAGAAACTCCCCAATAGCTTCAAACTCTTCTCTTCCTCTAGTTATAACTGGAATGTAGCTGTCCTTTCATGTGAACAGCAGTTTCCCTCACCTACCCCAGAGACTAGAGGTGGAGTAAGTGGCCACTTTGCTCCTTTTTGTCACGTATAAATCATTTCTGTTTCTTCTTCAAAATCCAGAGCTCATTTGAAGTATAGAAATTTTCAAGAGTAGACTGAGTGATGTCACCTGAAATTCTTGACCACATATCTCAAATGAGCAATCTTTCCATGTTATGTGTCCTTTTATACTATTAAAACCAACTATTTAACACCTATTCTCTTCTCAGTTCTTCAGAAACCCAACCTCTCATGCCTGTCATTTTATGACCTTTCCTATTCCTTCACTGAGAGAATAGAAGAATCAACAGAGATTTATTCCCTAATGTCTTTAGCACCAAATTCACCATCTTACCTGAATTTGTAACCGCATCATAATCCTTTCCTTTTCTTTTGTACAATGTATAAACATAACTTTGGTTCTCATGTAAGGCCAGATCTTTTACTTTTAGTATAGGTCCCATCTACTAGTGCTCTGATACTCCTCTTGCATTATCAATGTTTTTTTTTCTTCTGCAGTTATCCTCTTGCTCTTTACAATCATTGATTTCACTTAATCATTCACATCAGCACACAGGTATGCTCTAAGTCTACCCTCTTAAAAATACACTCTGGGCTGGGCATGGTGGCTTACGCCTGTAATCCCAGCACTTTGGCAGGCTGAGGCAAGTGATCATGAGGTCAGGAGTTCGAGACCAGCCTGACCAACATGGTGAAACCCTGTCTCTACTAAAAATACAAAAATTAGCTGAGCGTGGTGGTGCGTGCCTGTAATCCCAGCTACTCAGGAGGCTGAGGCAGGAGAAACACTTGAACCCGGGAGGTGGAGGTTGCAGTGAGCCGAGATCATGCCACTGTATTCCAGCCTGGCGACAGAGTGAGACTCTGTCTCAAACAAACAAACAAACAAACATAAAAAAACCACTCTCAGGACACCAAATCAACCTCCAACTCCATGCTTTTTCCTTTCCTTAGCATCAGACCTCTCACTTCCTCACCTCATAATGTGTTCTTAATTATACATCATTCAGGTTTACACTAAATATTTTCCATTCTTTTATTCTCTTTTTTTTTTCAAGGTTACTAATAACTTCCATACTATCAAGTTCAATGGTCACTTGTGTTGCCTCATATTACCTGCGAGAAGTATTTCATGAAGCTATTTTTTCTTCTTAAAACATCATTTGCCCTTGGCTGTTGTAATGCTCCACTCAACTGTTTTTTTCTGTTTTCAATTATTTTGGTTATATACCTAGGAGTATTATGTTGGGTTATATGGTAAGTTTATGTTTAACTTTTTGAGGAATTGCCAAACGGTTTTACACGGGACTGCACCATTATACATTTCCTCCAGAAGTGTATGAGGTTTCCAATTTATCCACATCCTCACCAACGCTTGTTATTTTCCATCTAAAAAATTATATAGGCCAGGCACAGTGGCTCACACCTGTAATCCCAGCACTTTGGGAGGCCAAGGCAAGCGGATCACCTGAGGTCAGGAGTGCGAGACCAGCCTGGCCAACATGGTGAAACCCCATCTGTACTAAAAATACAAAAAAATTAGCTGGGCGTGGTGGCACACGCCTGTAGTGCCAGCTACTTGCGAGGCTGAAGCAGGAGAATCACTTGAACCTGGGAGGTGGAGGTTGTAATGAGCCGAGCTTGGGCTACTGCACTCCAACCTGGGTGACAGAGCAAGACGGCGTCTCAAAAAAAAAATAAATAAATAAATAAATGAATAAATATAATTATCTTAGTAGGTGTGAAGTGGTATCTTGCTGTGGTTTTGATTTGCATTTTCCCTAATTACTGATGATGTTAAGCAGCTTTTCATGTATTTGTTGGTTATTTATACATCTTCCTTAGATAAATGTCAGCTTAAGTTCTTTACCTGACTTTTAATTCAGTGTTTTATTTTTTTGTTTTTGAGTTGTAAGAGTATTCCGCATACTAGATCTTTACCAAATACGTGATTTGAAAATACATTTCTCCTTTTCTTCGGGTTGCCTTTTCATTTTTTTGTGAATTTTTTGCAGCAGATTTTTAAATTTGATACAGTCCAGTTTAATCTTTGTTTGTTGCTTGTGCATTTGGTGGCATATCTAAAAAATTACCTAACCAAGTTCTATGTTTTTTTGACCTAGTTCTATATGTTTCTATATGTAACTCTGACCAAATAGTCAAACTCATTCACTCAACAGATATATTTGTGATCACTTACTACCATACCGGTCCCTACACTATGCACTAGGAATAAAGTGATGATGGGACAGTTGTAGCAGATTGCTAGCTGATCACCAACACTCAAATAATACTTTTCTTGGTAGATTCCATTTATCCATCTCTCTTGCAGTTAAATGTGGCTATGTGAGCTCTTGCCAATGAAATGTTAGTGGGAGTGATACATGTCCCATTCAACCTTGTCTATAAATATTCCTATGTGCTTTCCTCCGTGATCTTTTCTGCTTCCACAACTGGAATGGAGGTGGCAAAAAGTGTTATTTTGCAAATTACCTCTATAGGGTTGTGACAAGCATTGAGTATGGATGTGGTTATAGCTATGGTTTAAATGTGTCTCCTCCAAAATTCAGATTGTGCCAATGTGATAGTATTAAGAGGTGGGGTCATTTAGAGGTGATTAGGTCATGAGGGCTCCTTGCTCATGAATAGGATCAGGGCCCTTAAAAAGAGTCTTCATACAACTTTAGACTGGCTTTTCCTTCTACCACCTTCCATGTGAAGACACCGTGTTCCTCCCCACCAGAGGATGCAGTAAAAAGGTACCATCTTGGAAGCAGAGAGCAAGCCCTTACCAGACAACCAAACCTGCTGGCACCTTGATCTTGGACTTCTCAGCGTCTGGAATTGCGAGAAATAAATTTCTGATTTTTCTAACTTACCCAGTCTCAGGTATGACAATTATTTAGCGTAATTTCAGCATATATTTAGTGGTCAATAAATGTTGGCTTCTGTAATTATGATTACAGTCTTTGATGATCTGAGATAGGAAGAAGGTAAGAAGCCTCACAGAATTCAGCAGATAGCGAAATTAGGTCTGCACTCCTGTAGACAGAGTAGCAGACTTGCTGATGGTAACAGCTTTGTCTTTCTGCAGTTTCTTTGTTGATGAACCAAGATAATCCTAAGCTTTCTTAAAAAATATTTAAAGGACCATAATGTAGGTTATGCTAATGTAATGAAATGCAGCTTAAACCAAAAACAATATGAGAAGCTTGGTTACAGTGGTTGTGAAAATTCCAAATTTTGCTAGAACATTTTGCATTTACACCACACTTCTGTAAAATAGCTCTGTAATGGAATCTGACTCCATGTTTTACATTTGACGGCTAACAATTTTCAAGACCCACCACTTCCTCTTCCTCTTCTTACCTAGATCTGATAAGAAAGCCCAGGTGATTCCTTCTTTAGGGCTAGTGTGAAGGTCAAACCATGCAAGCCCCAGTCTGTGTGTGGGACACTCATACCAGCTTTACCCCCTAACCATCATAAAAGCCAAGCCAGTTGTTTTTTTTTCTCTCTGTTCTCTCAAGCATTCTTGTACCTGCTTGGAAACCTGCCCTGATCTCCCCAGAAAGCCTCATTATGTGAGTAATAAACTTTTCCATTCCCTTTTGGTGCATGTATCATCAGTTTTGAAATCCAAACCAAATTTTTGGTGTGGAATCCATCCTTTCACATTGAATCTGTGAACAGGATATCTAGGCAGTCTTCACTACCACCAGGGGTCTTTTTTCTCTTGCTTCAGCTTCCTAACTGGCACTGCTATCTGCTGGCGACATGCAGTTTGAGCTAATGCCTGTGGTCTAGCTTGTGCTTTAAACTGTACTGCTTTTTGCAGCATTGGTAGGGTTCTATCAAGCCTATGCTAAAGATTTCAACAACGTAAGTCAGCAGTTTAACTAATTGACATTTATTGACAGGAATATTGGGTTGGAGCCCTTCTTAATGCAGCCCTTAATCTTGTGTTTCAGCCTGGATCTGTGAATTCAGATTGAATCATGTGTCTCAATTCCAATATAAGATATGACTGAAACTAGGCTCAAGGATACAACTCTTTCGTTTTTACCGTCAGTTGTTTCTAAACCAGGTGTTAGTATTCTTTCTATAGACAGCTCAGGAGAAAGACTGAGCGTCTCTTCAATATATAGGCCCATTGGGTGGTCACTCATATGGAGGGAGAGCAGTTACTATTTGAAATGCTCAGAACACACTCCTAAAAGCAGATAACTCACTAGGAACTTTAAAAAGGCTTTTTGTGATACTGCTGAGGTCACTGTCGCAAAAAAGATTTTGATCATCAGAGTTTTAGGGAGAAACATCCATGACACCCTTGTGGAAAAAAACAATGGTTTCATTCAAACATTTTCATGGAGGAGTCCCATAATCCTGATGATATTGACTTGATATGAGGTTCTCTGAAAGAAGAAACTTACATGGATAAGGTACAGAGGAATGTCCATGAATTGGATCCAGTAACCACACACACCCCCCGCCACACACACACCCTGGGAAAGTTGCCTGGTAGAGGCAAGTGTTGGAGAAAAGTGAGATAACTCACATCTGTATTGAGACTTAAATATGGGCACATTGGCTCAGAAGGATTTTTGATAATACATACAAAATATCCAGTATTGGTGAAGGCTGGGAGACAACAGAATAAATGACTGATTGGGGTAGCCATGGGGAATGGCTTGGGGAAAACACCCTTCTAAGCCATGTGACACACCACAATTAAACTAGGAGAGATGAAGAAGGGTGAGATGTCACTTTAGAATGACCCTTAATGGTGTTGAGGAAGCTCTCCTTTAACCAGACTGTTTAGACTCCTCTGTACCCGGTCCCTCCCCTCATGGAATTTTCAGGAGTGGTGCTTTGTGATGTGTAAGCCACCCCAGGGTTACCATTGGCAGAGGAGTTTCTTGCTGGCCAATCAAAGCTGAACAATGTGGCATCTCATTGTTCTGAGGAGTATATATATAGAGAGAGATCAAGAGGCCTGGAGTAGGCTACTGTTGCTCTAGGGTGGCAGAGGTTAGGGAAAAATCAGGAGAGGCTGTAGGCTACTGTTGATGTAGGATGGCAGAATTTAGTGAAGAAGAGGAAGATACTGTACGCTACTCTTGTTCTGAGATTACGGATGTTCCTCAAGAAGTAAAAGAGGCTGTAGCCTACTTTTGCTCTAAGGTGGTGGAGATTAACAAGGAGCCAAAAGGGAATGTAGGCCACCATTATTGCTACACTATCCCAAAGGATACCAAAGAAGTAGGAAAAGGTAGTTCAGACATGCCTGAACCATCCACAAGCAGAAGCCAAGAAAATCCCAGGATGAAAAGGAGAAGGAAAACTACTTGTGAAGCTGAAGAAGGTGAAACCGACGAGGTCAGATGTCCCTAATTATGTGACTCTTCCTCCCCATTGATACCTAACCCAAGCTTCCTAACTTGTCCTTATCTGGCACAAAATCTTTCCTCAACCTGTACTCATGACCACAAAATCTCCCTTTCCACACATTCCCCATCCACTTCTCCAAATTAATGTCTCTTTTGGCTCACTCTGTTTTCCTTCCAGCTTTTGCAGCCAGCAAAGAAGATAATATCATTCATTAAGCAGAATTCAAAAAGGCGTAAAGCGGGGAAAAAGTCAACAGTATTGATTTTCTGTGACAGGAGTTATAAAATCAGGGATGAAAATCAGCCAAATGAGGATGAAGAGAGCCACAAGGAATCTCCCACCTCAGGTGATTGTGAGAGCCCATCAGAAGACCAAGACTTGTCTCATCTCTAGGTTAACCTCTAGAAATGGTCTCTTGTGCAGAGAAACTACATATTGCACCAGGATTCTTGGATGTTGATGATTAAAATTCAACCAAAAGATTTTGAAAATGTCTCTGTATCTCTGTGGTGTTTTCCAGTAATGGGGTGGGAGGGAAAGAAGGGGAAGAGCATGTGTCTGAGGAGGGAGGGAGTTGAGAACCTTCCAGGTTGTGAGACAGGCTGGCAGCCACAGTTAGCCAGACATTGGGATTAAGGACTAGATGAGGAACGAGCACTGAAGACAAATTTCCTGCTTAATACTTTATTCCACAGTAAAAGAGGAAAAGGAATTGGTGTTTCTGTGTGTGTGGGAGGATGGCGGTGAGGGTGTAGATAGGGAGAGTTGTGATGTGTGTTGGGTGGTAGTATGCGATAATGAGTTTTATTCCGTTTTTGATGTTTGTCTGCCGACAAATTTTAAGCTTCATCTCATTTCCCTTCTCCTACCCCACATCTGGGCAAGCTGATAAAAACAGCTGGAGAGTTACTGAATTTAAAATGGAAATGAACAGATATGCCCAACCTCAACTATTGGAATTACTCACTTACCTAAAATCCCCATATCCATGGCATCAATTCTTTCCAAATATCCCCTACTGATCATGGATAATGTGACCTAATGAGTAATAAATTAAAATTAAGTCTTTGTTCCTTGTAATCAGCTTGAAAAATGGGACCCTGTGGACTGCCTCACCCAGTTAAAA
Source organism: Nomascus leucogenys (assembly GCF_006542625.1). Taxonomy (NCBI): domain Eukaryota; kingdom Metazoa; phylum Chordata; class Mammalia; order Primates; family Hylobatidae; genus Nomascus; species Nomascus leucogenys. The sequence continues at coordinate 126,978,989 of NC_044406.1, forward strand.
TAAGTTAATAATTAACAGCTTCCTCCGTTGTTTTTTAAAAAAGCGCAATCTAAATTAAAATAGAATCTTCAATAATTGAAACCCATTGTATAAGACCTATTTAGAGAATTAGACCTGTATATATGATTACCCTCACTACTTATGCATATAACAGCCAAATTTGGATTGTTCTTAAATCTGGAAAATATAAATGCTGCCTCAGCATATATTACTGTAACCTAAATGCCATGGTCCCGCTCATCAGGTCTTCATACCTAATATTATTCAAATTACTGATTCCATCCAATACGTAACTGGTAAATAATTTGCAGTAATAGCAAAGTATTTGGCTAAATGTTCTGTTCAGTTCCTGTTTCAACAGCCTCTCACCTGCAGTGTACTTACCTTCACCTTCAAAAGGGACACAATACAACTCTACCAGGGTACTTAGTGGGGTATCTTTCCACTTCTGTCATGTCATATAATCTTCACAGGCAGAATATTAACTATATCTAGATTTTCCTAGATGCTCAGGTGTGACATTACACTGATGACAACCTTTTCTGAGGAGTTTCCTATGAGACACTTCTTCAGGGCATAAAAATGTTAGCAAAAAAGATCACAGAAAGGAAATCAGCCATTGCCCTCACACATAGTGCATAGCCACACTATGTCAGTTAAATTTCTGAAAATTATTTGGTAATCTGAGGGCTGCTCCAATTCAACAGTGTCAAGAAAAAGCTTTTAGTCTCAGCACCCACATTTTTAAAACAAGTCTAATATCATTTAGACATTTTTGGATCCTGGAGGTAATATATTCCCTACATACAAATTTATTTAAGTGTATTTGTTCTGTCACTTGTAAGTTGGTCTATCTTGAATGAGGCCACCGGCAACAAAAGGCTCTGGAATTTGTCTAAATTGCTATGTAACAGGCATTTGTGTTAGGGCTCCCCAGAGACTTCTTTTTTTTTATTTTAATTTTATTATTATTTTTTATTTTTTTATTATACTTTAGGTTTTAGGGTACATGTGCACAATGTGCAGGTTTGTTACATATGTATCCATGTGCCATGTTGGTTTGCTGCACCCATTAACTCGTCATTTAGCATTAGGTATATCTCCTAATGCTGTCCCTCCCCCCCCCCCACCCACCCCACAACAGTCCCCGGAGTGTGATTTCCCTTCCTGTGTCCATGTGTTCTCATTGTTCAATTCCCACCGATGAGTGAGAACATGCCGTGTTTGGTTTTTTGTCCTTGCGATGGTTTACTGAGAATGATGTTTTCCAGTTTCATCCATGTCCCTACAAAGGACGTGAACTCATCAGTTTTTATGGCTGCATAGTATTCCATGGTGTGTATGTGCCACATTTTCTTAATCCAGTGTATCGTTGTTGGACATTTGGGTTGGTTCCAAGTCTTTGCTATTGTGAATAGTGCCGCAATAAACATACGTGTGCATGTGTCTTTATAGCAGCATGATTTATAGTCCTTTGGGTATATACCCAGTAACGGGATGGCTGGGTCAAATGATATTTCTAGTTCTAGATCCCTGAGGAATCGCCACACTGACTTCCACAATGGTTGAACCAGTTTACAGTCCCACCAACAGTGTAAAAGTGTTCCTATTTCTCCACATCCTCTCCAGCACCTGTTTCTTTCCTGACTTTTTAATGGTCGCCATTCTAACTGGTGTGAGATGGTATCTCATTGTGGTTTTGATTTGCATTTCTCTGATGGCCAGTGATGATGAGCATTTTTGCATGTGTTTTTTGGCTGCATAAATGTCCTCTTTTGAGAAGTGTCTGTTCATGTCCTTTGCCCACTTTTTGATGGGGTTGTTTGTTTTTTTCTTGTAAATTTGTTTGAGTTCATTGTAGATTCTGGATATCAGCCCTTTGTCAGATGAGTAGCTTGCAAAAATTTTCTCCCATTCTGTAGGTTGCCTGTTCACTCTGATGGAAGTTTCTTTTGCTGTGCAGAAGCTCTTTAGTTTCATTAGATCCCATTTGTCAATTTTGGCTTTTGTTGCCATTGCTTTTGGTGTTTTAGTCATGAAGTCCTTGCCCACGCCTATGTCCTGAATGGTATTGCCTAGGTTTTCTTGTAGGATTTTAATGGTTTTAGGTCTAACATTTAAGTCTTTAATCCATCTTGAATTAATTTTTGTATAAGGTATAAGGAAGGGATCCAGTTTCAGCTTTCTACATATGGCTAGCCAGTTTTCTCAGCACCATTTATTAAATAGGGAATCCTTTCCCCATTTCTTGTTTTTGTCAGGTTTGTCAAAGATCAGATAGTTGTAGATATGTGGCATTATTTCTGAGGGCTGTGTTCTGTTCCATTGATCTATGTCTCTGTTGTGGTACCAGTACCATGCTTTTTTGGTTACTGTAGCCATGTAGTATAGTATGAAGTCATGTAGCGTGATGCCTCCAGCTTTGTTCTTTTGGTTAGGATTGACTTGGCAATGCGGGCTCTTTTTTGGTTCCATATGAACTTTAAAGTAGTTTTTTCCAATTCTGTGAAGAAAGTCATTGGTAGCTTGATGGGGATGGCATTGAATCTATAAATTACCCTGGACAGTATGGCCATTTTCACGATATTGATTCTTCCAACCCATGAGCATGGAATGTTCTTCCATTTGTTTGTATCCTCTTTTATTTCATTGAGCAGTGGTTTGTAGTTCTCCTTGAAGAGGTCCTTCACATCCCTTGTAAGTTGGATTCCTAGGTATTTTATTCTCTTTGAAGCAATTGTGAATGGGAGTTCACTCATGATTTGGCTATTTGTCTGTGATTGGTGTACAAGAATGCTTGTGATTTTTGTACATTGATTTTGTATCCTGAGAGTTTACTGAAGTTGCTAATCAGCTTAAGGAGATTTTGGGCTGAGACAATGGGGTTTTCTAGATATACAATCATGTCATCTGCAAACAGGGACAATTTGACTTCCTCTTTTCCTAATTGAATACCCTTTATTTCCTTCTCCTGCCTGATTGCCCTGGCCAGAACTTCCAGCACTATGTTGAATAGGTGTAGTGAGAGAGGGCATCCCTGTCTTGTGCCAGTTTTCAAAGGGAATGCTTCCAGTTTTTGCCCATTCAGTATGATATTGGCTGTGGGTTTGTCATAGATAGCTCTTATTATTTTGAGATACGTCCCATCAATACCTAATTTATTGAGAGTTTTTAGCATGAAGGGTTGTTGAATTTTGTCAAAGGCCTTTTCTGCATCTATTGAGACAATCATGTGTATTTTGTCTTTGGTTTTGTTTATATGCTGGATTACATTTATTGATTTGCATATGTTGAACCAGCCTTGCATCCCAGGGATGAAGCCCACTTGATCATGATGTATAAGCTTTTTGATGTGCTGCTGGATTCGGTTTGCCAGTATTGTATTGAGGATTTTTGCAGCAATGTTCGTCAAGGATATTGGTCTGAAATTCTCTTTTTTGGTTATGTCTCTGCCATGCTTTGGTATCAGGACGATGCTGGCCTCATAAAATGTGTTAGGGAGGATTCCCTCTTTTTCTATCGATTGGAATAGTTTCAGAAGGAATGGTACCAGTTCCTCCTTGTACCTCTGGTAGAATTCGGCTGTGAATCCATCAGGTGCTGGACTCTTTTTGGTTGGTAAGCTATTGATTATTGCCACAATTTCAGAGCCTGTTTTTGGTCTATTCAGAGATTCAACTTCTTCCTGGTTTAGTCTTGGGAGGGTGTATTTGTTGAGGAATGTATCCATTTCTTCTAGATTTTCTAGTTTATTTGCGTATAGGTGTTTGTAGTATTCTCTGATGGTAGATTGTATTTCTGTGGGATCGGTGGTGATATCCCCTTTTTCATTTTTTATTGCATCTGTTTGATTCTAGTCTCTTTTATTCTTTATTAGTCTTGTTACCGGTCTATCAATTTTGTTGATCTTTTCAAAAAACCAGGTCCTGGATTCATTAATTTTTTGAAGCGTTTTTTGTGTCTCTATTTCCTTCAGTTCTGCTCTGATTTTAGTTATTTCTAGCCTTCTGCTAGCTTTTGAATGTGTTTGCTCTTGCTTTTCTAGTTCTCTTAATTGTGATGTTAGGGTGTCAATTTTGGATCTTTCCTGCTTTCTCTTGTGGGCATTTAGTGCTATAAATTTCCCTCTACACACTGCTTTGAATGTGTCCCAGAGATTCTGGTATGTTGTGTCTTTGTTCTCTTGGTTTCAAAAAATATCTTTATTTCTGCCTTCTTTTCATTATGTACCCAGTAGTCATTCAGGAGCAGGTTGTTCAGTTTCCGTGTAGGTGAGCGGTTTTGAGTGAGTTTCTTAATCCTGAGTTCTGGTTTGATTGCACTGTGGTCTGAGAGACAGTTTGTTATAATTTCTGTTCTTTTACATTTGCTGAGGAGAGCTTTACTTCCAGCTGTGTGGTCAATTTTGGAATAGGTGTGGTGTGGTGCTGAAAAAAATGTATCTTCTGTTGATTTGGGGTGGAGAGTTCTGTAGATATCTCTGAGGTCCACTTTGTGCAGAGCTGAGTTCAATTCCTGGATATCCTTGTTAACTTTGTTTCTGGTTGATCTGTCTAATGTTGACAGTGGGGTGTTAAAATCTCCCATTATTATTGTGTGGGAATTTAAGTCCCTTTGTAGGTCACTCAGGACTTGCTTTATGAATCTCGGTGCTCCTGTGTTGGGTGCATATATATTTAGGATAGTTACCTCTTCTTGTTGAATTGATAATTGATCCCTTTACCATTACATAATGGCCTTCTTTGTCTCTTTTGATCTTTGTTGGTTTAAAGTCTATTTTATCAGAGACTAGGATTGCAACCCCTGCCTTTTTTTGTTTTCCATTTCCTTGATAGATCTTCCTCCATCCCTTTATTTTGAGTCTATGTGTGTCTCTGCACGTGAGATGGGTTTCCTGAATACAGCACACTGATGGGTCTTGACTGCTTATCCAATTTGCCAGTCTGTGTCTTTTAATTGGAGCATTTAGCCCATTTACGTTTAAAGTTAATATTGTTATGTGTGAATGTGATCCTGTCATTATGATGTTAGTTGGTTATTTTGCTCGTTAGTTGATGCAGTTTCTTCCTAGCCTCGATTGTCTTTACAATTTGGCATGTTTTTGTAGTGGCTGGTACCGGTTGTTCCTTTCCATGTTTAGTGCTTCCTTCAGGAGCTCTTTTAGGGCAGGCCTGGTGGTGACAAAATCACTCAGCATTTGCTTGTCTGTAAAGTATTTTATTTCTCCTTCACTTATGAAGCTTAGTTTGGCTGGATATGAAATTCTGGGTTGAAAATGCTTTTCTTTAATAATGTGGAATATCGGCCCTCACTCTCTTCTGAGACTTCTTCACTGTAGAGATTTTAGCAACCTCATTTCATACTTACTGAAGTCACCAGACCAGTGATGATATCCATTAGTTGCCCATGGGCTTCTGATACAAGGAACTGCTCTGTTTGGCTTTATGCTATATGCCATTAGTGTGGCAACTGGTGGCAACTTACTGGGTTTTGACCAGAAATATAAGTTCTCTTAGGCCCTGAACCTGTGACCCTCAACATCTAGGTGTTCATTGTGCCTGGGTCATCCAAGTAGCACCCAGTTAGTTCATCATGGCTAGTGAGACTTCCTCACTACTGGATGGAGTCACACCTGTTTTTTCTGTATATTCCCACCTACAGGAGACAGTAACTCCCCTGTCCTCAGTCCCTCACTAGATTCCACACTTCTGTAAGAGGACATTGCTCTCTCAGAATCCTTGGATAACCAGGGAGTCCCTTAGAATCAAGGGAGTGATTCTACCAAAGGATTGGTAGAGTGACTACCAAAGGATTATCATTCACTATTACCAATGGCATTACCACCCTCACCCCTAATAGATGTTGCTTGAGAACTGCTACTTTTCAAATCTTAACCAAGATTTCCATGATAAAGGACAAAACCCAAGATTCAATCAGCCAAACTTTAAACAGTTATCTTAACACTGGATGTCCACCATTAATTGACCTCATCTGAACATTTTTAGAGATCTTTGAGATATTGTCAATGGTCTATTTGGTATGGTGTTGCAGGAAGTCAGGGACCCCAAACGGAGGGACCGGCTGAAGCCATGGCAGAAGAACGTGGATTGTGAAGATTTCATGGACATTTATTAGTTCCCCAAATTAATACTTTTGTAATTTCTTATGTCTGTCTTTATTACAGTCTCTAAACATAAATTGTAAAGATTTCATGGACGCTTATCACTTCCCCAGTCAATACCCTTGTGATTTCCTATGCCTGTCTTTAATCTTTTAATCCTGTCAGCTGAGGAGGATGTATATTGCCTCAGGACCCTGTAATAATTGCATTAACTGCACAAATTGTACAGCATGTGTGTTTGAGCAATATGAAATGTGGGCACCTTGAAAAAAGAACAGGATAACAGCAATTGTTCAGGGAATAAGTGAGATAACCTTAAACTCTGATAGCTGGTGGGCCGGGCGGAACAGAGCCATATTTCTCTTCTTTCAAAAGCAAATGGGAGAAATATCGCTGAATTCTTTTTCTCAGCATGTAGCATCCCTTAGAAAGAGAATGTGTACCTGGGGGTGGGTCTCTGAACTGGCCCCCCTGGGCGTGGTCATCTTTTATGGTGGAGACTGCAGAGGTGAAATAGACTCCAGTCTCCCGTAGTGCTCCCAGGCTTATTAGGAAGAGGAAATTCCCACCTAATAAATTTTGGTCAGACCAGTTGATCTCAAAACCTTGTCTCCTGATAAGATGTTATCAGTGACAGTGGTGCCTGAAACTTCATTAGCAATTTTAATTTCTCCTCGGTACTGTGGTCCTGTGATCTCGCCCTGCCTCCACTTTCCTTGTGATACTCTATTACCTTGTAAAGTACTTGATGTCTGTGACCCACACCTATTCGCACACTCCCTCCCCTTTTGAAACTCCCTAATAAAAACGTGCGGTTTTTGCAGCTTGTGGGGCATCATGGAACCTACCGACATATGATGTCTCCCCCAGAAGTCCAGCTTTAAATTTTCTCTCTTTTGTACTCTGTCCGTTTATTTCTCAAGCTGGCCGACGCTTAAGGAAAATAAAAACGAATCTGCGTGAATATCGGGGCAGATTCCCCGATAGTCTGGCCATTGAGAATACAATTCTTTATCCAAGGTTGCCCCATTTGGGGTAAAGAACTCAAGTTATTTTTACTCATAGATGCCCCAAATATAAATTAAGATTATGCATTTCTCTGTACATATTAAAACCTCAATACCATGTTCTTACCAAGGCACTCCTTTGTGTTTGGTGTTGTAGGCTTTTGAGTTCCCGATATCATTGATAGTGACCAAGATACTCATTTCACTTCTTAAAATAAACAACATTCAGCTCTTGAATAAGGCAATGGAACTTTTACCTTCCTTGTTGATTTTAGGCAGGAGGCCTCATAGAATGTTATTTAAACTAGTTCAAAATAAATACAACATGGCAAATTTCAGTTGTCAGTCAAGCATCAGGGCTGAAGTTTCATACAGTCTTACTCTATATTTGTTGTTTGACTCATGTAAATAATAATCCTTATTGTACCCTCTTGGTGCATGTGTGGCACCATTAGTCTTGACTTTAAAACCAAATTTTGAGTGTTGGGTATAAATTCCACTTCTTCAAGATGACTACAAGAAGCTCATATACTGCACACTATATATATATGTATTTATATATATGCATATATATATTTATGCATATTATGCATTTATCTAATATACGCATTAATGGTCATATGAATATGACACTTTGTTATACCAATGTCTCAGGAAACAAATATTTTATGGAGTGCCTGATATGTGTCAGACCTGTTCTAGGTCCTGGGCTTACAGTTAAGAATATATAGTCTATAGTTCTGCAGTTGTTTAATTTATATTTACACGGTCAAAGGGAAGGTTGAAAATGGTGGTAGTGGGACAGAGGCCAACACTTTACTTAGGAGATGTGGGAAAATCTCCTCTGAGGAGTTGACTTTTGAATTCAGAATTAAACAATGAGATAGAATCTGCTGTGTGAAGACTTAATAAACAACATCTTAGATGTAAAGAAGAGCAAGTAGCAATGTCATGAAGTAAGAATAAGAACAATGTGTTGAGGAGCAGCAAATAGTCAAGTTTGCCTGGAGTAGAGTGAGAGGAGGAAGAATGGAGATAGACAACTGAGACTAGAGAGTTTGGCAAAGGTAAAGACACATAGAGACTCATAGTGTAAGAACTTGGGTTTTATTTTACATGTAGTGGAAAGCCATTTTGGCTTTGATGCATGACAGTGATGTAGATTGATTTAATTTTTAGAAAGATCACTGGATGTTGTGGATTCAAGAAGTCCACAGATGTGACAGATTGTAGCAACAATGCATGTATAAGATAATATTGGCTAAGACTAGGCTTGTAGGAGGAAGAATATAACTTAGTATGTACCATAGCAGTTCAGAGCATAGGCTTTGAAGTTTGACCTCATTTTAAAGCATCACCACCTAAAGGCTATTTGTCCCTGAGCAATTTCCTTAACCTCTGTAAGGATTAATTCCCCGATGTATAAAATGAGATGATAATGGTATGCCTCTATGTCTTAGGGCCACTCTGGAATTGAATGAAGTAATTTATGTAAAAAACTTGGTAGTATATTAGACATATAATAGGCATTTGATAAAATGGCTACTGTTATTAACAACCATAATATAAATAAATACATAAATAAAAGCAAGCTACTTCTTGCTTTTCTTTGCCAACTCTACAAGTGCTAGCATGTCATGTATAAGCTGCTGTGAACTCATGATTACTGAGCCCTTACTTGTTTTTAATGAAGACACAATTATCTTTGGTCACCTGTGCTCAATAGCTAGGCATTCTGGTACCCTTGTGTATTCATTCTCACGCTGCTATGAAGAAATACCCAAGACTGGGTAATTTATAAATAAAAAAGTGTTAATTGACTCATAGTTCTGCATGGCTGGGAAAGCCTCAGGAAATTTTCAGTCATGGTGGAAGGGAAAGCAAACACATCCTTCTTCACAAGGCAACAAGAGAGAGGTACTGAGCAAAAGGGAAAAAAGTCCCTTATAAAACCATCATATCTCGTGAGAACTCAGTATCATGAGAACAGCAGGAGGATAACTGACCCCATGATTCAATTACTTCCAAGCAGGTCCCTCCCACAACATGTGGGGATTATGGGAACTATAATTTAAGAAGAGATTTGGGTGGGGACACAGCCAATCCATATCACCTTAGTACTTCATAGTAAGTGTTTGTATATGGCTTATGATTAATTTATAAAATGAAGTTGTGGTAGTGGCTGATCTATGACATTTTCTCTTTGTAACTGATGAATCATCATTTGAACATCTCTCCTCTCCAACCTCCTTCCACAGGCGTAAATGAGCAGCAACCCATATTTGTAACCTAACTGCAAACAAGTTGCGTAACTTAGCCAGATTTCTTTGGTGATTTTTTTTTTGTCTGTTAAATGCATATTTGAGTGTTTCTTCATTCAGAAAACCATGTTTGCATTTTTTGAAGCCAGTTCTCATTTTATTACTTTCAAACCAGAACTTTCTCTAAATAACTTTGTCCCTTGGTGCTTTTAGTTGTTTCCCCCATGCTTTTATCCTGAACATCTGATGTCTCATGAGATATGATGGTTTTATAAATGGGAGTTACCCTGCATAAGATTTCTTGCCTGCCTCCATGTAAGATGTGATTTTGCTCCTCATTTGCCTTCTGCCGTGATTGTGAGGAATCCCCAGTGATGTGGAACTGTGAGTCAATTAAACCTCTTTCCTTTATAAATTACCCAGTCTTGGGTTTGTTTTTATTAGCAGCAAACTAATACAGCAACAGACTAATACAGCAAATGGGTACCACAGAGAGTGGAGCACTGCTGTAAAGATACCCAAACATGTGGAAGCATCTTTGTAAATGAGTAACAGGCATAGATTGGAACAGAGGTTTGGAGGTCTCAGGAGAGGACAGGAACATATGGAAAAGTTTGGAACTTCCTAGAGACTTGTTGATTGGCTTTGACCCAAAGGCAGATAGTGATATAGACAATAAAGTCCAGGCTGAGGTGGTCTCAGATGGAGATGAGGAACTTGTTGGGAACTGGAGTAAAGGTCATTCTTGCCATACAAAGAGACTTATGGCATTTTGCCTCTGCCCTAGAGAAATGTGGAACTTTGAACTTCAGAGAGATAATTTAGGGTGTCTGGCAGAAAAAATTTCTAAGCAGCAAAATGTTCAAGAGGAAACAGAGCATAAGACTTTGAAAAGTTTGCAGCCTGACAATGCAATAGAAAAGAAAAACCTGTTTTCTGGGGAGATCTTCAAGCCAGCTCCAAAAATTTGCATAAGTAACGAGGAACCAAATGCTAATTGTCAAGACAATGGGGAAAATGACTCCATGGCATGTCAGAGACCTTCATTGCAGCCCCTTCCATCACAGGACTGGAGGCCTAGAAGAGAAAAATGGTTTCCTGGGCCAGATCCAGGGACCCTCTGCTGTGTGTAGCCTCTTGACTTGGTGCCTGCTTCCTAGGCACTTCAGTTTAAGGTTAAAAGTGGCCAAGGTGCATCTCAGGCCATTGCTTCACAGGATTCAAGTCCTAAGCCTTGGTAGCTTCCACATGATTTTGGTCCCGTGGGTATGTGGAAGACAAAAATTGATATTTGGAACCTCTAACTAGATTTCAGAGGATATATGGAAACACATGGCTGTCCAGGCAGTGGTGTGCTGCAGGGGTAGACCCCTCATGGAGAACCTCTGCTCGGGCTGTGTGGAAGGGAAATGTGGGGTCAGAGCCCCCACACAAGAGTCCCCACTGGGGCACTGGCTAGTGGAGCTGTGGGAAGAGGGCCACTCTTCTCCAGACCCCAGAATGGTAGATCCACTGACAGCTTGCACCATGCACCTAAAAAAGTTGCGGACACTCAATGCCAACCTGTGAAAACAGCTGGGAGAGGGGCTGTACCCTGCAAAGCCACAGGGGCGGAGCTGCCCAAGGCCATGGGAGTCCACCTCTTGCATCAATGTGAACTGGATGTGAGACATGGAGTCAAAGGAGATCATGTTGGAACTTTAAGGTTTAATGACTGCCCTGTTGGATTTTTGACTTGCATGGGGCCTGTAGCCCCTTTGTTTTGGCCAATTTATTCCTTGTGGAATGGGCATCTTTACCCAGTGCCTGTATCTGCATTGTGTCTCAGAAGTAACTAACTTGCTTTTGATTTTACAGGCTCATAGGCAGAAGGGACTTGCCTCGTCTCAGATGAGAGCTTGGACTGTGGACTTTTGAGTTACTGCTGAAATGAGTTAAGGCTTTGGGGGATTGTTGGGAAGGCATGATTGGTTTTGAAATATGAGGACATGAGATTTGGGAGGGGCCAGGGGCAGAATGCTATGGTTGGCTGTGTCCCCACCCAAATCTCACCTTGAATTGTAATAATTTCCACATCAAGGGTAGGGCCAGGTGGAGATAATTGAATCATGGTGGTGACTTCTGCCCTACTGTTCCCATGGTAGTGAATACATCTCAGGAGATCTGATGGTTTTATAAACGGTAGTTAACCTGCACAAGTTCTCTTGCCTGCTGCCATGTAAGATGTGACTTTGCTTCTCATTTGCCTTCTGCCATGATTGTGAGGCCTCCCCAGCCATGTGGAATTGTGAGTCCCTTAAACCTCTTTCCTTTATAAATTACCCAGTCTCAGTTATGTCTTTATTAGTAGTATAAGGACAGACGAATACACTACCTTTCCACATTTTTGTCATTTAGAACTATAATTAACAAGCTGTAGGATGGGCACGGTGGCTCATGCCTATAATCCCAGCACTTTGGAAGGTGAGGTGGGCAGATCACGAGGTCAGGAGTTTGGCCAGCCTGGCCAATATGGTGAAGCCCCTTCGCTAATAAAAATAGGAAAATTAGCTGGGCGTGGTTGTGTGCGCCTGTAGTTCCAGCTACACGGGAGGATGAGGGAGAAGAATTCTCTTGAATCCAGGAGGCGGAGGTTGCAGTGAGCCAAGATCATGCCACTGCACTCTAGCCTGGGCCACAGAGTGAGACTCTGCCTCAAAAACACACACACAAACAAACAAACAAAAAACCAAGCTGATTACTGCTCCTTACACGTCACCAATGTGCAAGTAAAATAGTGCTACGTGTTTTTCCTTTCTCTTTGAAGTAATTGCTTTCTCTTCCCCACCTATGTCTGGTGAGTGATGAAAAATTAATCATTATTCAAGGCTAAGATCAAATGTTGCTCCACTCTGATGTCTCCCCACCACCAACCCCTGCAGAGTTAGTGGCTCCTGTTGTCCTACTACTACTTTATTATAGCAGTTACCATGTTGTATTAAAATCATTGATTTACAACTTTGTCTCCCCATTATACAATATACACCAGGAAGAAGCATATTTCATTCATTTTTGTAATTGCAACCACCTTAATACACTTACCACAACATCATGGTGGCTGCTCAATGTATGTTTCATGAATAAATGGAAGACAAAACAATCATCAATTTTATACACGTTAGATTATTTTCTGAATCTGTTGTATAATGTTTTATTTAGAAATATTCCTATGGTTTGAATGTGTCCCCCAAATTACATGTATTGAAAATATAATCCTCAGATTCATATGTCAATAGGAGGTGAGGTATTTGGGAAGTAATTTGGATTAGATAAGTTCATCAGGATGGATCCCCTATTATATGAGAATAGTATCTTTACAGGAAGAGGTAGAAATACCTGGGCTGACTCCAATGCTGTTGCCCTCTCACCGTGTGATGCCCTCTCTCATCTTATGATGTGGCAAGAAGGTCCTCACTAGATGCTAACACCATGCTCTTGGACTTCCCAATTCCAGAAAAATGAGCCAAATAAAGTTTTTTTTTTTTTTTTTTGAGATGTATTCTCGCTCTGTCACCCAGGCTGGAGTGCAGTGGTGTGATCTTAGCTCACTGCAACCTCTGCCTTGGATTCAAGCAATTCTCCTGCCTCAGTCTCCTGAGTAGCTGGGACTACAGGCCCCTGCCACAATGTCTGGCAATTTTTTTTTTTTTTTGTATTTTTAGTAGAGATGGGGTTTCACCATGTTAGCCAGGATGGTCTCTATCTCCTGACCTTGTGATCCGCCCGCCTTGGTCTCCCAAAGTGTTGGGATTACAGGCGTGAGCCACCGCACCCAGCCATAAACTTCTATTGTTTATAATTTTGCCGGTAGGTAGTATTACACTTTAGTAAGATAAAATGGATTAAAACAAAGGTTAAAGCTTAAAATCATTTAAAAATTTTATTTAAAAAAAATTCAGGGTGGGGCGTGGTGGCTCATGCCTGTAATCCCAGCATTGTGGCAGGCCCAGGCGTGGATCACGAGATCAGGAGTTCAAGACCAGCCTGACCCATATAGTGAAACCCCATCTCTACTAAAAATACAAAAGTTAGCTGGGTGTGGTGGCGCATGCCTGTAGTCCCAACTACTCGGGAGGCTGAGGCAGGAGAATCGCTTGAACTCGGGAGGTGGAGGTTGCAGTGAAATGAGATTGCACCACTGCACTCCAGCCTGGGTGACAGAGCAAGCCTCCATCTCAAAAAAAAAGAAAAAATTCAAGTTATAAGAAAGAAAGTTTAAAAATACATAAAACTCTGAAAACCAAAAATATCTGGCAATATGCAATATTGGCAACTATCTTTTCATATATACATAGCGCTATACGTATAAATGCTCGTATGTAAATTTACGTAAGGAGAGTTACATCGTGTATACACGTATATACATATATATGTATATATTTAATGTTTAGAAAGACCATCTCTATAAAATTTTGCATTTCTTTACTCTCTCCTCCAATTGGATAACCAATGTTAAAAGGTGATTTTGCATTTTTACGTATCTTTGCCAATTTCATATAGTAATATATCATATATACATATACATACACCTGTATAGAAGCACTACTTTAATCTTTAATGCATCTTGCTTATATAACTTAGAAACACTTCGTAAAAATCTATCCACATTTTCTGGTATAGAATTATCATACTTTTAAATGTAGTAATGTGAATGGTGATGGCTTAAATGCAATTTATTAAGCTATTTCTCTATTGCAGGCATTCAGGTTGATTCCAGTTTTTGGCCACTGCACTGTATTGGTCTTCTTTGGCTGCTATAACACAATACCACAGAATGGGTTGTTCAAACAACAGAAATTTATTTCTCATTGTCTGGAGACCTGAAATCTGACGTTAGGGTGCCAGTATGATGAGTTCTGGTGATGATTTTTTTCCTAGTTATAGACAGTGGCCTTCTCATTGCGTCCTCACATGGAAGGGAGAGCAAGCTCTCTAGTGTCTGTTATAAGGACACTAATTCTATCAGATAAAGGCCCCACCCTTATGAACTCATCTAATCTTAATTACTTCCTTAGAGGCCCCATCTCCAAATACACCCATAGAGGTTGTATTAGTTAGTTTTCATACTGCTATAAAGTTACCACCTGAGACTACATAATTCATAAACGAGGAGATTTAAGTGAGTCACATTTCCTCATGGCTGGGAAGGCTTTAGGAAAATTACAATCATGGCGGAAGTGGAAGCAGCATATCTTAGGTGGTGGCAGGCGAGAGAGCCAGAGAGCGAAGAAGGAACTTGCCAATAACTTACAAAACTATCAGATCTCATGAGAACTCACTCACAATCGTGAGAACAGCATGGGTGAAAACCGCCCCCATGATTTAATCACCTCTCACCAGCTTCCTCCCTCAACACCTGGGGAGTACAGTATGAGATGAGAGACAAACCATTTCATTCTGCCAGTGTCCCCTCCCAAATCTCATGTCTTGTCACATTTCAAAACAAATTATGCCTTTCCAACAGCCCCCAAAGTCTTAACTCATTTCAACAGTAACTCAAAAGTCCACAGTCCAAACTCTCAGCTGAGACAAGGCAAGTCCCTTCTACTTATGAGCCTGCAAAATCAAAAGCAAGTTAGTTACTTCCAAGACACAATAGGGGTAAAGGCATTGGATAAGTGTTCTAATTCCAAATTGGAGAGATTTGCCAAAACAAAGTGGCTACAGGCTCCACGCAAGAAGAAAAAACTCCATGTTTTACATCCAGGTCACTCTGGTATAAGAGGTGGGTTCCCATGATCTTTTACAGCTCTGCCCCTGTGGCTTTGCAGGGTATAGCCCCACTCTCAGCTGCTTTCACAGGCTAGCATTGAGTATCTGTGGCTTTTCCAGGTGCACAGTGCAAGCTGTCTGTGGATCTATCATTTTTGAATCTGGAGGATGGTAGCCTTCTCCTTACATTCTTCTAGACAGTGCCTCAGTGAGGACTCTGTGTGGGGGCTCCAACCCCACATTTCTCTTCTGCACTGCCCTATCAGAGGTTCTCCTTGTGGGCTCCACCCCTGCAGCAAATTTCTGCCCGGACAAACAGGTATTTCCATAAATCCTCTGTAATCTAGGCAGAGGTCCCCAAACCTCAATTTTTGAGTTCTGTGCTCCCACAGACCCAACACCACATGGAAGCCACCAAAGCTTGGGTCTTGCACCCTCTGAAACAACGACCCGAGCTGTACCTTGGCCCCTTTTAGCCAAGGCTGGAGCTGGAGCAGCTGGGACGCAGGGCATCAAATCTTGATGCTGCACATAGCAGGGGCCCATGGGCCTGGCCCAATAAAGCAGTTTTTTCTTCTTGGCCTCCAGGTCTGTGATGGGAGGGGCTGTCAGCAAGATCTCTGAAATGCCCTGGAGACATTTTCCCCATTGTCTTGGTGATTAACAATAGGCTTTCCATTACTTATGTAAATTTCTGCAACTGGCTTAAATTTCTCCCAGGAAAATGGGTTTTTCTTTTCTATTGCATTGTCAGGTTCCAAATAATCGAAACTTTTATGCTCTGCTTCCTCTTGAACACTTTGCCACTTAGAAATTTCTTCTGGCAGATACCATAAATCATCTCTGTCAAGTTAAAAGTTCCACAGATCTCCAGGGCAGGGGCAAAATGCCACCAGTCTCTTTGCTAAACATAGCAAGAGTGATTTTTACTCCATTTCCCAATAAATTTCTCATCTCCATCCGAGACCACCTCAGCCTGGACTTCACTGTTGACATCATTATCCACATTTTGGTCAAAACCATAGAAAGAGTCTCTAGGAAGCTCCGAACTTTCTCACATCTTCCTGCCTTCTTCTGAGCCCTCCAAACTGTTCCAACCTCTGCCCATTACCCCGTTCCAAAGTCACTTACATCTTTTCAAGTATGTTTTTAACAGCACCCCACTCTGTGCTATCAATTTACTGAATCAGTCCATTTTCACACTGCTATAAAGATATTCTCAAGACTGGGTAATTCATCAACGAAGGAATTTTAATTGACTCACAGTTCTGCATGGCTCTGGACACCTCAGGAAACTTACAATCATGGCGGAAGGGAAAGCAGGCACATCCTACATGGTGGCAGGTGAGAGAGCCAGCAGGCGAATGAGAAACTTGCCAAACACAATACCATCGGATCTCGTGAGAATTCACTCATTATCATGATAACAGCATGAGAGAAACCACCCCCATTATCCAGTTCATTCCTCACCAGATTCCCCTCTCAACACCTGGGGATTACAATTCAAGATGGGATTTGGGTGGGGATACAGAGCCAAACCATATTAGGGGGATCAGGGCTTCCACAGATGAATTTTGGGAAGACAGAAATATGTAGTCCATACCTCTCATGTGCTGCATCCTGAGTCATGTGCTGCATACCAATATTTCAGTCAATGATGCACTGCATATACTATGGTGTTTTCCTAAGATTATAATACAGCTGAAAAGTTCCTTTTGCCTAGTAACATTGTAGCAAAATGCAATATTCATATGTTTGTGGTAATTCTGGTATAAACAAACCTACTCTACTGCCAGTAATATAAATGTATAGCTCATACAATTATGTGTGGTAAATAATATTTGATGATGACAACAAACAAACATGTTGCTGGTTGTATATTGTGAGGGGAAAATAAATCTTGGGACCCCAAAATCACTAAGCTAAAGAAAAAAGTTAAGCTGGGAACTGCTTAGGGCAAACCTGTCTCCCATTTGATTCAAAGTCATTTTTCTGCTCACTGAGATAAATGTGTATCTGATTGCCTCCTTTGGAAAGGCCAATCAGAAACTCAAAAGAATGCAACCATTTGTCTCATCTGCCTGTGACCTGGAAACCCCTTCCTTTGCTTTGAGTTGTCCTGCCTGTCTGGACTGAACCAATGTTCATCTTACATATATTGATGGATGTCTTGTGTTTCCCTAAAATGTATAAAACCAACTGTACCCCGACCACCTCAGGCACATGTCATTAGGACCTCCTGAGGCTGTGTCATGGGTATGCATCCTTAACTTTGGCAAAATAAACTTCCTAATTGTCTGAGACCTTTTTCAGATATTTGGGGTTCACAGTATTCACTATGCTATCCGTAATTTTCATCACTATTTTAGAATGTACTTCTGAAATAATGTTAACTATAAAACAGTCTGAGGTCAGTCCTTCAGGAGGTATTCCAGAATAAGGCATTGTTATCATAAAAGATGACAGCTGCATGCCTGTTATTGCCAGTGAAAAACTTACAGTGGGACAAGTTGTGGAGGTGGACAACAGTGATATTGACAATCCTGATCCTGTGTATCCCTAGGCAAATGTGTGTTTTTGTGTTCAAAGAAAAAGTTTAAAAAGTAAAATAAATTTAAAAATAGAGGAAAGCTTATAGAATAAGGACATAAATAATTAAGATATGTTTGTACAGCTGTGTAATGTGTTTATTTTTTTAAGCTAAATGTTACTATGAAGGATTCAAAAAGTTGAAAGTGTATAAAGTAAAAAAGTTACAGCAAGATAAGGTTAATTTATTATTGAAGGAAGAAAACTGTTTTAATATATTTAGTGTAGTCTAATGTTCAATTTTTATAAAGTCTGTAGTAGTTTACAGTAAGGCCTTCACATCCATTCACCACTGACTCACAGTCTCACCCGGACTAATTTCCAGTCCTGTAAGCTCCATGCATGGTAAGTGCCCTATACAGGTGTGCCATATTCATCTTTTATACCATACATTTACTTTTAAATTTTCTATGTTTAGGTACACAAATACTTTCCATTGTCTTACAATTGCCTAAGTATTTAGTACAGTAAAATGCTGTACACGTTGCAGCTTGGGAGAAATAGGCTGTACCATATAGCTTAGGTGTTTAGTATGCTCTACCATCTAGGTTTGTGTATGTACACTCTATGATGTTTACACAATGATGAGAGCTGCCTAACAACACATTTCTCAAAACACATTCCCATAGTTAAGTGATGCATGATTGTATATGTACGGACTCCTATAAATCGAGATAAAAACAGAAACAGAAATGAGCTAATAAGAAATCATGCAAGTGTTTAATAACTTTTTCCATAATAAGAAATGATTCAGAGGATAAGCATACAAATAAGTAGTAAACACATAGAAAGGTCAATTGCATTTGTTTCCTGGAAAATGCAAAGTTTTTCTTATTCATGTTTGTAAATATACAAATGATTCTCTTGCAAGAAATATTAGTGGTAAATGACACTCCTGGCTTGTTTGGTGCCAGATAGTATGCTAAACACTTTACCCGAATTATTTCATGTTATTGTGAAACAGCATTTTGAGATACACATCCTTAACCCCAAGCTACAGATGGGGAATCTGAGAACCAGTGAGGTTAGGTAAGATGTACTTGTTAAAATCATATAGCTTACAAATAGTAAATCTGAGCCAGAACCTGAATCTAGATCACACATTTGTATGGCCTTTCATTAGTGACAGCAACAGCAAATACATTCAGTAGGTAGTAGACTCTGTTCTAAACACTTAATATGAATTAATGAATTTAATTCTACAACAGGCTTATTAGGTAGTTAATATATGACTATTATCTCCATTTTGCAGATGAGAAAATAGAGGCAGAGAGAGCATAAATAGCAGTCAGTAGAATCAATATTTCAGTCCTGGAAGACTGACTCTAAAGTCCACAGCCATAACCCACACTAAAATGCAAAAAGCTAAAACCTGCTGCTTGGGGAGATTCAGAGTTTGAAATAGAAATTTGTCTTTGACCTTTAAAAAAAATATTTTTTCAGACATAGTCACAGACAAGTATATGATTCTGCACTGTCACTTATTAGGGTGTGTTATCATTGGGGGAAAACAACAACTCTTATTGACAGGAATAAAAACAAGTGACAAGTGATCCTACTGTAGGGAAATGCCAGCAACTTCTTTTTTTTTTTTTTTTTTGTCGGAGTTTCGGTCTTGTTGCCCAGGCTGGAGTGCAGTGACACGATCTCGGCTCACTGCACCCTGCGCCTCCCGAGTTCAAGCGATTTTCATGCCTTAGCCTCCCTGGGTACCTGGGATTACAGGCATGCACCACCAAGCCTGGCTAATTTTGTATTTTTAGTAGAGACGGGGTTTCTGCATGTTGGTCAGGCTGGTCTCGAACTCCCAACCTCAGATAATCCACCCACCTTGGCCTCCCAAAGTGCTGGGATTACAGGCGTGAGCCACCGTGCCTGGCAACCAGCAACTGTTAATAAGAACTGCTTTTATTTTCCATTGAGTAAAACAAGAAAAAGGTGGAATTTCATCATTTTCATTTCAACTCGAATACATTCTCAGTGACCTCCCTGCAACTTTCTGCATTAACTCAGTGGTAGTAAATAGTTTGCCAGCTATTGACAAACGTTAATAAATTGTTCTACATCAAGAGCAACAAATATTCCTCACCTGCATATTACACAGTGGTGGCAAAAGTGAAAAAATAAAACCATGTAATCCTTGTGCTCTCTAATCAGTTGAGAATGAGGTTAATTTGAGATCGTTTGGAATGAGAAGCCAGGTTTTTGCCAAACAGCAATCAAAAAAGCATTACCCTTTTGCTGCTGACAGGAAAGTTCAAAAATTCCATCATGTTCCAGTTTCTCAGCAGTTGATAAAGGTTAATAAAACAAGGTTTTAGGAAGGCAGTGTTTGTACATTTTTTATGCTCTTAAAGGACAGTTCTCATTAGCTCCACATGGCTCAGCTCTGATACTCTTCTCATATTTCAACTGGAGCGTGTCCCTACTTCCTGCTTTGCATGGACCGATAAACTGTGGATAGAGCTCCCAATTCTGATAGCTGAGGAGAGAGATGAAGCCCTTTAAGTAATCTTAGCCAGTGACAGTAAATGGTAAGAGGAGATAAGATTTGCATTAAAGTCTCAAGGGAAGAGAACGTCTGTTTTGTGGAATTATAAACATTAAATTAGAATGGGCAATTCATTATTTTGTAGAATTCCCGAGGTAGTTGGGTAGCAGATTTTTTATGGGATTTTATAAATGGCAAGTACTTTCTTCCAGGATGAGGAAATGTTATATCTCATATTTAACAATGTCTATATGTTTCATTCTCTTATACCTCAGCAATTTGATATTTAAATGTGAATAACACTGTTGTTTCAGAAAGTATTATATTAATTTTCAAATTATTTTGAGAACATACTACATGGCAAAATGCTATACCTTTAAGAAAATAAGTGCACTCTTAGCTTACAAAAAGTAAAAACTTCTTTGAGTGTACAAAAATAACTTATTTCTGAGTAATTATATTTTTTTCTAACTTAATTTCTCTGGACCTCAGTTTTTCTTCTTCAGAATGTGAACATAGCGCATATATTTCTGGTTTCATAGGGAGGATTAGAGAAACTTTCATATAAATTTCTCATACTGTATAGTGTGTAATAAGCACTCAATAAATATTAACTGTTAGTACTGTCATTTTGGTACATTTATAATTATTAGGTAGTTTAGTAGCTTATTAGATAGGGTTTATCTAGGTAACAAAATATATATGGACCTCGGCAGCTCATTTGGGAACTATTTCTCATAATATATTGTAGACAACATGAAGAAATATAAGCATGATTGTGTTTCTATCTGGCTGCATTATACCTGATTGTTCTGTAATACAACTAGAGAGAGATTTATAATTGTATACCACAGGACAGTAGCCCAAACCTTGTCTTGATTATGGTTATTTTCAGTGAGTTAGATAAAGCAGTTAAGTATTTGCTCATCAAATCCATGGATAAAGTTGTAAAGTAGAACAAATAGTTTTGGTGAGGGAATTAGAATCTAAAAACATATTGACAAGCTGGGATGATAGACAAAATATATCAGAATGAAATTTAATAAAAATTGATATAAATCTACACCCTTGAGATAAAAAAATCCAATACACATATTCATGGTTGGGGGCATCATTTCATAGCAGTGCTTGCAGAAGACGGTTTAGTGTCAGTGGTAAACTCAGTATGAATCACAATATAATTTATGTCATTTTCCAAAAGAATGAATGCTATCTTAGACTGCATGAATGAATACTATCTTAGACTGCATAAATGAAAGTACAGTGACTAAAATGAGAGAGACACTTGACTTCACTTTGTCTAATAGTAATTAACAGTCTGCTCAGTTTGGAGAGGTGTTAAAATGTTTAAAGTGAATAATAAGAAATGAAGACTATTCAGACTAGAATGATTTTCCAAAATGAGGGAAGGAACTGAGGCTATCTAACCTGGAGAGGGACGACTACGGAGGGACGGGGCATCTGTTCTCTGAAGATCAGTTATGTGTGGGATTGTTGGACATTTAAAACATAAGAATAATGTTCTGCCATTCTGTTGTCTTCCACTCAGGGGGAAAACATAAAAAAACACAATCGTTAAGAGTCTTAAGTGTGAGTATTGTAAAGGCAGAAAAAGAAAGGGCTAGAAAATGATAGCAGTAAGAGAACTGTTACTTTATTTTAGGTTACCAGAAAAGACTTTCTGAGGAGGTGAGTTTTGAGATAAGAACTGAAAGATGAGTAAATGAGATAAAGATATTACAGGAAACAAGAATTACAAGAATAACAAAAATGGTTTTATTGGTTTGTTCAAGGAATAAATTTAGGCCAATGTGGATGATGATTAGGAAGAGAAGGACAAAGTTGTTACACACAAACACACAATGTAAAAAGTACATAATGTTTTATTTTATGTGGGTTCTTTTTTCGGAAAACACACAATATATTATATGTCTCCTAAATCTTGAGTAACAAACCATGTTAGTATATATGACTTTATTCTTGAACAACTTTCTGCATATTCTTTCATATTATGATTATATTATTTTATTATTGGATATATCATTTTATTATTCATAGCCCTTTGCAAATTTCTATTTTATTTTGTTAAAATTTTCACTCATTTTCTCTTTTATTGAGTAGTCTATCATTTCCTTAATGATTTATTGAAGATTTTTATATGCTGGATAGTAATCCTTTGTCTAGTATATGCATTGAAAATATGTTTTCCTAGTTAGTGATTTGCCTCTTCATTCACTTTAGTAAGTCTTTTCAAGAAAATAAGTTCTTATATGTAATGTAGTAAAATTTATTATTGTTTTATTTTAGCAATTGTTTTGAATGTATAGAAGATGTGATTACAGACAAGATCATATAGGGAGAAAATGTACAGAGAAAAGAGAGGGAAGCTAAGACCAGGTCTTGAAATCTTTTTGATTTACTGTCTCCATTTTGTGTTTCAATTGAAACATTTGAGAAAAGCCCAATTCATTTTCCTTTGAAGATAACTTTTGTTCCTGCTTAGATGATTGTAAATTTTTGTACTTGTACCTCAAAAACAGTTTGCCAGTTTATGACTAACCCCGGTTGTCTTTTCATTGACTTTTCTTATCACATGATGATGCTTTTGAAAGTATTTATTCAGCTTTTCCACCAGTTCAGAAACAACGACGCCTTGGATTGGATAGCTTCACTTCCATGACTTCTTGTTTCTTCTTCTGGACACTGCATACGTGGATCTGTCCATATCTACAATCACCTCTCATCATTTTCATTTCTTCATTCTCTATCTCTACATTGTGGTGAAGTTTCTTAAGTCTGTCATTCTCATTGCTAGCTTGATTGGTGATGTTTTTATTTGTCTCTTTATTGCTTCAAGCAAAGGATTTCATTTTGCGATTAAAATTTGATGTTGTTTTTAAATAGTTTTTGTTCATTTTTTCATTTAACCAACTGGAGGCTCCTTGTACTTCTCAGTGTTTTGACTTATCTTTACTTCTTATTTTATAGTCTTTTCATAAAAGTGTATTAAGCAAAACTTTACCCTCTTATTTCTGCCAATAAGTATTGCCCTTGTATAAAATAAATATATTTATGTCTCTTTAGTCTATTTTCTGTTTTATCACCCTACCTGTCACTTGTCGTAATTCCTAGTAATGAATGCAGACTAACTTCAAGCTAAACTACTGATTATAGTTTTTATCATTAGCTAAAATGCTTTCAGTTTAATTTACTTTTCTTTAAAATATTTATCAACATAGTTTTATACTCTATACATAGAATCTGAATGTACTGTTTAATTTTTTGCTTCTTCCAACCCTGAAGAAATGATGATATTATGTTATAGGGTAGAAGAAACTGAATTTAGGTGTAGGAATATACCATTTTTCAAGGGATTATCTTAGTGCTAAGTAGGTAGAGTGAGTGAGAAATTCACTATATTCAGACCCAGGCTGTTCAGATAAATCTCTGCAAGGGGGAAGCCTCAGTGCTGTGGGTCAAACCCAGTTGAATAATTACACTTTAACAAATTAGATAATACTTTTCTCATAGGAAATTGTGGAGAAAACAGTAGTGTATATCTGCAAGATTAAGAATGGGAGACCACTTGATAAAGATTATAGACAATCAATACTGCCTTTATTAAAACACTTTGACTTCTCACAATTAATATAATAGCCAGGGCCAAAATTATTGAATTATCATTCTTGGCACAGTATATAGTACAGTACTTTCACACGCACTCATTAAATCCTTTTTTGACAATAGTGATAATGATAGGTATGATCCAGACAAAATGAAATATGACCAAGTGACCAGTTAAAGACAGAAACAGCCAATCAAATTACACTAACATTGACTGAATACATGCTGGGCTGCAAGCTCTATGCTGAATGGGAGAGAGCAGATCTTGATGAGAACACATTTTTGCCCCCCTGGGAAGATCTCGTAAAATACGTGCTTGGTGCCCTTCACTTTTACTTTTTCATCTTATGTATGCTTCTCTCTTTTTTTTTTTTTCAGGAGGGAACATTGAAAATCTGATGTAGCACAGAAAGAAATAAATATATCTTTTACTTATAGCAGTGGTCAGCAAACCATAGCCTATGGGCCAAATCTTGTCTGCTACCAGCTTTTGTCAATAAAGCTTTTTTTTGGCATAAAGATACGCCCATTAATTTATGTATTTTCTGTTGTTGCTTTTGTGCTATGTTAGTGGAAATGAGTAGTTGGCACAGAGACTATAGGGCCCACAAAGCTAAAAAAAATTACTATCTGGCTTTTTACAAAATGTTTGGTGATCCCCTCAAAAAACTGTTAATCTACATTGGCTGATAGAATTCCATCCATCTTCAGTGAGCAGTATTCATATCTTGGTAAATTTTAAGTGTATCTTCTGAACTCACTTTTATATCCCCTCTTTTATTATTCTCATTCGTGCCCATAAATAAGTTAGTTCAAATAAACACATTAATTGATGTAAATTATCATATGTCCACATTACTGGGTAAAATTGCCTGTATTTGCCAATGGAATATATCATTACCAAGAAGAACATTGTTTCAGCATTGATTGCCATGTATATTCTGACTCTGTCTCCTTTTACTTTGCCCGCTACCCCTGTGCTTTAGCTACACTGGCCTTTTCTTGGAACTTGAGAAGCATGATCATTTTGGATGTACATTTTGCAGTGTATATTTTGGGACTGTACGCTTGCCCTTCTCTGTGCCTGGGATGCTTTTAACTCCCTTGTTTGTTCAACTCTCTCTTATGTTCAAATATTACCTTCACTGAAAGGCTTTCCTTGACCACCTAATCTATAATAGCCTCCTTCTTTCCCAGAACTCTCACTTTAAAACACCCAGTGACCCCTATTATTTGCTGATATTATATGGAATAATAATTTCTTGTGTCTCCCTACCAGAGTGTTGTCTCCATTAGAATAGAGACATTTTATTTGACTCGATGTTATATTCCCACAGCTTATAACAGTGCTAGGAATTTAGTAGGTACTCAACCAATATTTCTAGAATGAATGAATAATTGGATCTAAGAAATACATTAAAGAGACAGTATATCTAAGTGGTTAGGTAAATATAGCTGACATAAATGTAACTTCTTCCAAGTGAACTTGAACAAGTTACTTTTCTGAACCTCAGTTTCCTCATTTGAAAAATTGGGATAATAACAGTACTTATCCTCTCAGAGTTTCTGTATGAATTAAAGACTATGTAAAAGTTCAGACATATTGTATAGCATGATAAGTGCTTAAAGAAGAAAATTATTACCATTAATGTGGTAATTCTTGGCATTACCAAAATGACAAGGATAACCAGGAAAGCTTTATCACATAAAGCTTAATGCTAGCTATTGGAAAATGCATTTTTTATCATAAATAAGATTATGTTACACCAGCCAATCTATGATCTTGCAAGTTAGTGTTGTCACAAATTGAATCCTTGGAAGTGAGAATATTAAGTTATTGTATTCAAAAATATTTACTGAGAGCCTAAACTCTGTGTTAGGTACTGTTGAGCAAATTTTCGACGAGAATTTTCTGTGTGTGTGTGTTTTTTTTTTCAATCTCTTCTGATATGTTCACCAAAGAAAGTGATCCCTTAGCCAAGATCTTGGCAAGAACCAGCGTCAAGGGCATGTTCATCCAGTAATCCTGAAATGTTCGACACCCAAGAAGAGAATCAAGATGAAAATCTGTGCAGTTCTGTGAGATTTCTGTAGTACTTTGTTCTGCGTACACTTCAAAAGTACGCTAGACTTTCAACTTAGTATAGCATTGTCATTTCCACTGATGTATTTCTTGAGTATAGTGACCAACTCTCCTGATTTTCTCAGGACTAAAGGAGTTTCTGGGACAAGAAAATTATAGTTTTAAAAACAGGACAGCCCCAGCAAACTGGGACAAGTTGGTCACACTATCCATGAGGATGTGTATGTATGCACATTTTTATGTATGTTAATTCATATTTTATAATTTACATACCATATTTATACCAGGAATCAGGTGTGTTAAATCCCGTGATACACATATATTTATATCCCAAAATCCCAAAATCTATGTAATTACCATCTATTTCTAAAAAAATTCTAGAAACAAAAGTCATTATGAAATGCTATTTTAATATATTTTGGACCATATATCATCATACCATATTTAGGACCTCATTTTTTTTTGTTTGTTTTTTATTATTATACTTGAGGTTTTAGGGTACATGTCCACAATGTGCAGGTTTGTTACATATGTATCCATGTGCCCTGTTGTTTTGCTGCACCCATTAACTCATCATTTAGCATTAGGTATATCTCCTAATGCTGTCCCTCCTCCCTCCCCCAACCCCACAACAGTCCCCGGAGTGTGATGTTCCCCTTCCTGTGTCCATGAGTTCTCATTGTTCAATTCCCACCTATGAGTGAGAACATGCGGTGTTTGGTTTTTTGTCCTTGCGATAGTTTACTGAGAATGATGTTTTCCATTTTCATCCATGTCCCTACAAAGGACGTGAACTCATCCTTTTTTATGGCTGCATAGTATTCCATGGTGTATATGTGCCACATTTTCTTAATCCAGTCTATCGTTGTTGGACATTTGGGTTGGTTCCAAGTCTTTGCTATTGTGAATAGTGCCGCAATAAACATACGTGTGCATGTGTCTTTATAGCAGCATGATTTATAGTCCTTTGGGTATATACCCAGTAATGGGATGGCTGGGTCAAATGGTATTTCTAGTTCTAGATCCCTGAGGAATTGCCACACTGACTTCCACAATGGTTGAACCAGTTTACAGTCCCACCAACAGTGTAAACGTGTTCCTATTTCTCCACATCCTCTCCAGCAACTGTTGTTTCCTGATTTTTTAATGATGGCCGTTCTAACTGGTGTGAGATGGTATCTCATTGTGGTTTTGATTTGCATTTCTCTGATGACCAGTGATGATCAGCATTTTTGCATGTGTTTTTTGGCTGCATAAATGTCTTCTTAGGACCTCATTTGTTAAGGCTAACTACCTGAAAATCTTGTGCCGCCACAAGTTTAGCCCATTTCATGGGACTCATTATAGCAAGTGTTCATTTCTTCCACCCTCTGTTCATGTCCCCAGTTATATGAACAGGAATTTTTTGTTAGAATAGGACAAATTATTTATTTTTCCTATGTTACAGATAATGGAAAAGCTTGCATACATGGCCACTTTGGAGGATAGACACTTTTTCTCATTTAACAAAATAGTGTAAATACATAAGACCATGCCATCATTTTTATTAATCAATGCTGTTACCTTTTCTGAAAGAATTGTTCTATTTCCTTGAGCTTATTGTGATGAATCTTGATTCTCCCCTTAAGAATTAAGCTGTGTTCTGGAAGACGAAAAGCAGCCCTCCCCAATGTTATACCAAGACGTATTGGAATATGCTTTTCTATTACATCTAGATATTTTGATGGAAAAATTAGACGGGATTTATTTTAAAAAGAGATACATTTCATACTTGGTATTTGAAAATATGCTAGCATAGCTCTTGGAAATAAACAGTAATCTAACAATTCTGGTATGATATCCTACTGCCCAATGTTGTTTCTTCTTTTTATTGGATTGGTGCAATTACGTTTGCACCAGCATAATATATTTTGATTAGACTTTTCTGCCACCCTTTTCTTGATGTGAGTGATGCCATTTGAGAATTGCAAGCTTCTTGAAGTCAGATAACTAGTTTATGCTTGTGTTCCCAGCAGTTAGCATGACGTCTGGTAAAAGAAGGTATTCAAGAAATGTTAGTTAAATCTATAAAGAAGAAAATATAGGTTAAAATGATTCCCCAAGAATGTCTATATTTTTTCCAGAAAATTTCAAATCCAACAGTAGCTATATAGATTTACATACACAAAGCATTGAACATCCCCCGTGATCTTACTGAATCTCAAGATTTTACCAAGGCCAATTTTAGTAGCTTTGTTTCTGGGTGATTTTGTCTGGTCAGTATACAGAAATAATAATGATAATGATAGGAATAATAATAGGAAGAGTAGTGACTTCTTGTCTTTGTGTATCAATTCATTCAACAAATTTGACCAAGTGCCTGCTACACACCAAAGCCCGTTTGGTGCTGTGAGTAAAATGGTGAGGACGACAAAGTTCCTCCTCTCAAGGAGGTTACAGTCTTTAGCTTTCTTTTGAGCTCCATTTCCATCATCCTACATGCCAAATGAATATTTATGCCTCTGTGTTCCGTAGTGATCTCAAAGTCAAAATGTTTAAAACTGACTTCCTCTCCCTCTACCAGACCCAATCCTCCCTTATTTTTAACTTTAGAGTCAATCCCATGAGGGCAGGGATAATGTATATCTTACTCTTATTGTGTATAATTGGTGCCTCCTATGGAGTCTGACCTATAGAAGATTTTCAATAAATGTTTGTTCCGAGGCAACATCTTACCACCGCCCCCCTCACTGCCCAATAGAGACAAGTCCTTTGGCTTCTAAATTCTTATAATCTCCTCTCCACATCTAATATAGCAGCCTTCACAGACAATTCTGTACCAAATTGTCCATGCGTGCATTTATATTTACTCTTAAATTGGAAGCCCTTTGGGAATAAAAACTGTCTGAATCATCTGTCATTACCACAGATCCCTGAATATTGTAAAATAACAGTAAATGCTTATTGAGTTAAATAATGTTCAAAATACCTCAGTTCAAAAAATTTCAGTTTATAGTAACTGAGTACTTATTTTTAAGGAATTCTAGTCGCCTTAGTATTGATGATTCTGTAGGATCACTCTAGAGAAATAATAGCGATAATAATAATATCTATTATTTATGATGACACAGGCAAAGTGTCAAGCATAGTGTTAAGTGCTTTCCTTAACTACTGTACGAAATATTCCCTGAATTTATTATAACATCCATTTTATAGATGAAAAGACTGAAACAAAGATAAAGCAAGTGACTTATTTAAGTTCATGCAAATACGAATTAAATCGCCACTGGTTACCTGGTTACATAGTCCCATAATATTTTTTCATATATAATTTTTCACTGAAGAAGCACATTCATTCCTGCATAGGTTAGTTAGACAAAAGATGTGTCCATTTGCATTCCAAGACATTCTTGCTGGTTATTCAGAGCCGCAAAGTTACGTAATAATGTGCTGATCATCATTTTGGCAGGCAATTTCTGTAGTCTGTAAGGTGAACCAGAAATTCTTCTGGTGTTAATTTGAATTTCTCTTCAAATGTAAGCCACTGGAGATGAGCCATACTTTTGGCTGTGTGAAGTCACAGTGCAGGCCACTGATAACCTAAGGCTGGGGATGAGTCAATACGCATCTCCTTATCACTGTAATACTTTTTAGGAGGAATTTGGGATAGAGGGTTATTAAAAAGTTCAGGAAAGGAAAAATATGGCATGCTTCTGTGATTGACTTTGACATGGATATTTGAGGGACTAAAAGGTCATTTTTATTTGAAATAAAAATAAACATTAGTGTAGTTAAGCAAGTTTTTCCACGATAGCATCTATAACAGCCTTTTGTTCAGCTTTGTATGGTGAGAGGAAACCCTTATATTTCAACTGACTGAAAGGTGTCAGAGCATAAGTGCTTCTAACCATGCCCAGGCTCCTTTAAAATGTCCTCATTTAAGGTCAATAAAGCAAAACTTGTATCTGTTTTACTAGGAAAACATTTCAGGTGGAAATCTCTAAATTCTTGCTGGAAATCTGAGTGTTTAATGCCTAAACAACAAAAGGACTTGGCATTTTAGATAATTACTTTGATAAAGAATGTATTTCCTTAGTGCATAGTTTCAGGTGGACATTGGAAAGCCATTGCAGTATACCTAATGACAACTGAAGATAAATGGCTCTAAGTTTACTGTCTTGAAACAGTGTTGTGCTGTACTTTGATTAATGGTTTTATTTTGCATTGTCTTCTCCCACCACTTACCATGTCCTAGCCACCAGAATACCACACTTTAGTGCCCTGCCGTGCTCCTTTATGCTTTAGCTATACGATACAGTTCTTCATTCCGTAGGCGTATTCCTGCCTCTTTGTTTTTGTTTCCTGAGGGTAGCATGCCTTCTTTCCCATGATAAATGCTTACTCATTCATCAAGGCTCCATTCAAATATCACCTCTTTTAGGAAATCTCCAATGGACACCCCCTAATTCAAAAGTGAGTTAAACCTCCTCTATATGCTTTATGGCACATATCTCAATTGCACTATGTATCACATTATGTTGCAATTGTTAATGGGTGTGTCTTCCTAAAAGTGTTCTACAAGAGTAAGGACTAGTTTATGTGTGTATGTATGTATAAATGAACTAAATACTCTCCTTATTTTTTTTATGCTGGGCCTTATTTTTGGCAAGAATTTAAGACAACTAAAAGGCTATACAACAAAATAACAAGAAATAGGTGAGATGAAGGTAGGAAATATGTTAATTAGGATGAAAATAGGGCTGTGAATGAGGCAGATGAGGCCTGTGATTTTATTTGATCCATCTTCATATTTC
This sequence comes from Nomascus leucogenys, assembly GCF_006542625.1. Classification (NCBI taxonomy): domain Eukaryota; kingdom Metazoa; phylum Chordata; class Mammalia; order Primates; family Hylobatidae; genus Nomascus; species Nomascus leucogenys. The sequence goes on from NC_044406.1 coordinate 127,009,709, forward strand.
TATAATGCTGCAAAGTGACTAGCATTTAGAAGACAGCTAGCATGCATAATTTTAAATTCACTTATTTATTGAATTAATGATTAATTACTATTATCCTTGAATGTCACTCAGCAATATTTTACTAAAGCATTAAACCTTCTCCTATTTATAGACTATTCAGTCACCAACACCATGACATGACCTGTCAAGCACTGTAATTTATCACTTTTATTTTCCCCGAAAGTTCTCCCCATTTATAGATGTGGAACCAGAGCCCTAGAGAGATTAAATTATTTGATCAGGATCACACAACTCAAACTTTGGTGAAATCACCACTCAAGACCTCATCTGTAAAATGACAAAAATGAAAGGGAACTCAGCCTTCATGTAGCCCAAGCTTTCACAATATACGACTCTAAAGTAATCCTGAGTGTAATTTATTAAAAGTCGTTTCTCATTTTGACTCACTGTAATTCCCTGGTGTTCTTTCATTTTCAGTCTCTTCATAATTGGGCTGATTCCTGTAGAAATTTCATGCATTATTAAGTTATTTGATTTATCTTGCTTCCCATATTTGTGAGAGGCTCTGTGTCGTGTAACTGCTTACTTGCAGGCTATTAAATTGGTCTCTTCTGCTACGGACTTGCCTTTGCAGTTGTGGTAAGAGGTGAGCCACATGAGCCAAGTGCATGAGTGTCGGATGTCTACATTACATGGGCACGTTACAGGAGCAAGTGTGTTACTGTTCCTTACTGCCCTTCAGTGCATGATTATTTCATCTACGCCTGGAGAACGAGTGACTTTTTCCAAAGCCTAAGGAATTTTGGTTGACATGAGAAAAGCAACAGTAGCTAGAGGGAAGAGGAAGGAGAAGAAAATAAGACAAACTTGAAGAGGTAGAAGGAAAGGACCACTGATACTGATAGGTTGCTAAAGGCAGAACATAGTCATTTGTTTGGACGTCATTTTGAAATCACAATTATCAAAACCACAAATGGAACACTGGAAGGAGACAAGCCTCTAGGTGTCCCATAACACATCCCTCGGGGTGTGAAAATTGAAGAGAAGACAGATGAAACGAATTTCTATGAGGTGACGACCAATTTCCTTATTTATATTTTGTTCTCAGGAAGTAATCAGGACTGGTTAGGAATGCAGTCTTATAATGTTTTGGCCCAATCAGCATGCTTATCCGAGAACGTTTTTTAGAGTTCCCACGGTGTCTTAAGTTTTTTTTTTTTAACACAGAAAAATTGTTTGAGTAGTTGACAGAGTTTTGTTTGTGTAGCTTCTTTAAAGAGGGAAAGTGAATTTTAACCAGCCTCAGCATGAATCTTACTAAAGGATATCTTCCCTAGTCTACAATTATAATCCTGGGCTAGCTTATTATTTGCTCAATGGCTTCCAAAATGCAATACTACATGTATTACAACTTGTGTTTTAAAAATGAAGCAAAATCATTATGCTAAGTGAAATTAGCCAGTTACAGAAGAAGAAATACTGCGTGATTCTACTTACATGAGAAATATAAAATAGTCACACTCATAGAAACAGATTGTAGAATGGTGGTTGCTAGCGGGTAGGGGAAGGGGAAAATGTGGAGCTGCTAATCAACGGGTGTAAAGTTTCAGTTACTGAGGATGAATACGTTTAGAGATCCACTGTGCAACATTGTGCCTGTAGTTGACAATTCTGGATTGTACACATACAAACTTGTTAAGAGGGTAGATCTCATGCTAACTTTTCTTATCACAAAGAAATTGTATTTACAAAGCAGAGTTTCCGAATTGATCTTACAGAATGCTTTATAGTGCAAGTCATGTGTTAAAGCTCTTGGATATTTAATATTTCGAAACAAGATATCTCTAGGTGGAGTTGGGTGCCCTGGGTTCTCAGTGAATTTAAGTGGTTTAATATTAAGTAACCAGAGATTGGTGTAATTAAAACAGAAGCATCCTTCACCTCATTACTCTGGTTGATTGATGGTAAATTTCATTCAAAGTAGGTAAATAAATTTTCAATAGTAACCCTTAAAACAGGAAATATAAGATAAAGCATGCTGTCTTTTCTACACAGCTAAGTTCTGGTGATTTTATTTTAAAAAGAGAACTAATAGCTCTTGAGAGGGAAAGTATAAAGACTCACTTTACAGCTGTGATAAAGCATCCAAGATAATAAAAAAACAAGCAAGATTGTTAAGAGAAAGATAGATAACCCCTAAATACAAACCAGCTTTCTATAGACAATATCAATAAATCAAATCTTGGTATACCTAATTATCTGGTCACCTTAATTTAGATAAAATTGTTTCTGAAAATAGGTGAATATACATAATATTTTTTAAATCGTAAAAAGTATTTGTTTCCTTTCATAATGCAATATCTCTGTAACTGGAAATTGTTCATCTAATTTACTAAAACAGGGAGCACTCAGTAGCTTTAGAAAATTTTAAAAATTATCTTTTTTATATTAAAATTAAAAAAATTATAACAGAGATTGAACAATTAAGCCACACTTGTTAAAAAGCACATGGTTGTCCAAGTCACCATGTCAGCAGTTAAAATGCCTTTCTGGCATTTAATGAACATGTAACAAGAGGCATTTAAAACTGCTCATTACTTACCTACAGGATTTTAGTTTCCCCACATGATCCGTTAAGTTCATCATGTAGATACAAATTTTGGGTCATTTTAAGCATAAAAGTGTGTTTGAAAGTTTCTAACAGTATTTGAGGAGCCATTAACAACTATTATGCAAATATGTATTAGGAACCTCTAAAAGTTTCTTCTTTTTTCTGCCATTTCGTCTTGCTAATATAGTCTAATTAGGTCCAGCACATCTCCTAGATTAAGAGAGCAGTTATTCAGAATAGCAATTTTGCTTCTCTGGAATAACAGTTTTATAAGGTATCATAATGGTTTTCTTGGCTGAATCCCCAACTTGCAATGTTAGTGTGAAGATTCCATATTCATTAAATTTGCTTCTACATTCATTTTATTGAGCTGAATGTGAGACAGGATGCTCACCAGAAGTGACTTTATGTGTTTTTTATGTGATTTTTATAGTTTAAGTCTAGAGCCAATGTGTAGAAATCAAAATCCATGGGAGATTTCTTAGAGAGACTGCTTTGATTCAGTCAATTCTCATTAACATGCATTTCATATGTGTCAATCACTGAGTTAGGAGATCTGCCAGACAGATACGCAGAAAAAGAATTAGCTACATACTCTGGTCTCAAGGAAGATGCCTTCAGAGTTAGACTGTCTACATAGTATTGGTCTAAGGTGTTATCTACACAGTAATGATATAAGTTAGAACTGGACCTGGTAGATACATTAGATCTATTTGTTAAATAGACTTAATAAACACTTTCTGAACAAATGTACTTCATATAATAGAGGAATATGCAAATGTATTGAGAAGTCAAAGTAAGAGCTTGAATCCAACTTAGAGAGATTGTGGCTTGAATTCTGTGGAAAGCTTATCTTCTTTAGTGTAATATTGAAACAACATGCAAAATAATAACAGCCATCTATGACAAATCCCCAGCCAACATCATACTTAATAGGCAAAAATGGAACCATTCCTCTTGGAAACTGGCACAAGACAAGGATGCCCTCTCTCACCACTCCTATTAAACGTAGTACTGGAAAACCTTGCCAGAGCAATCATTGCAAAGGAAGAAAAATAAAGGCATCCAAATAGGAAGATAAGAAGTCAAACTCTCTCTCTTTAGTGGTGATAATGATTCTATATATAGAAAACAATGAAGACTCCACCAAAAGGCTCCTGGAATTAATAATCAACTTCAGTAAAGCTTCAGAAAACAAAGTCAATGTATAAAAATTAGTAGCATTTCTATACATCAATAATGTTCATGCTGAGAACCAAATCAAGAACACAATCCCATTTACAATAACCAGAAAAAAAGGAAGGAAAAACACCTAGGAATTCATCTGACCAAAAACGTGGATAGTTCTCCAAGGAGAACTACAAAACACTGCTGAAAGAAATGAGAGATGACATAAATGAAAGAAAAAAAATTCCATGCTCTTGGATTGGAAAAATCATTATTGTTAAAATGGCCACACAGCCTAAAGTAATTTACAGATTCAATGTTATCCCTGTCAAAATACCAGTAATATTTTTCATAGAATTAGTAAAATCTATTCTAAAATTCATATGTAACCACAAAAGAGCCCAAAGAGCCAAAGCAATCCTAAGCAAAAAGAACAAAGTCAGAAGCATCACATTACATGAATTCAAACTATACTATAAGGCTACAGTAACAAAAACAGCATGATACTGGTACAAAAAGAGACATATACACTAACAGAATAGGTTAGAGAACCCAGAAATAAAGCCACAAAGCTACAGGCATGAGATCTTTGACCAAATCAATATACATATGCAATGAGAAAATGACTCCCTATTCAATAAATGGTGCTGTGATAAACTGGTGAGCAATATGGAGAAGAGTAAAACTGGACTCCTTTCTTATACACAAAATGTAACTAAGGATGGATTAAAGATTTAAATGTAAAACCTCAAAGTTTAAAAATTCTAGAAAACCTGGAAAATACCCTTCTCGACATCAGCTTTGGCAAATAATTTTTGGCTAGGTCTCCAAAAGCAATTGCAATAAAACCAAAAATGGACAAGAGGGTCATATTTAAACTAATGAGCCTCTGTACAGCAGAATAAACCGTCAGTAGCATAAACCGACACTATACATCTGAAAAGGGTCTAATATCCAGAAACTAAAAGAAACTTAAGTCAAAAAGTAAAAAATAAAAAATCGAGTTAAAAATGGGCAACAGACGTGAACAAACACTTCTCAAAGGAGACATACAAGTGGCCAACAAACATATGAAAAAATGCTCAAGATCGCTAAGCATTAGAGAAATAGAAATCAAAATCACAATGAGATACCATCTCACACCAGTTAGAATGGCTGTTATTAAAAAATCAAAAGATAACACATGCTGGCGAGGTTGTAGGAAAAAAGGGAATGCTTATGCAATGTTGGTAGGAATACAAATTAGTTAAGTCACTATGGAAAGCAGTTTTGAGATTTCTCAAAGTACTTAAAACAAAACTGCCATTCAACTCAGCAGTTTCATACAGAATATATACCCAAAAGAAACAAATTGTTCTACCAAAAAGACACATGCACTGGCATGTTGATTGCAGCACTATTCACAACAGAAGAAGACATGGAATCAACCTAGGTGCCCACTAACTGTGGAGTGGATAAAGAAATTGTGGTACACATACACGATGGAATAATACACAGCCATAACAAAGAACAAAATCATATCATTTCCAGCAACATGGATGCAACTGAAGGCCATTATCTTAAGCAAATTAATGCAAGAACAGAAAACCGAATACCACGCATTCTATCTGATGAAGCCTCTGATCTTTGAGAAAAATCAATAAATATAAGCAAGGAGGAAATGACTTTCTATTCAATAAATGGTGTTGGGATAAATGGGTGATCCACATGCAGAAGAGTGAAACTGGACCCATCTAGTAGTGTCCACTGTCTATTCTTGCCATCTTTATGTCTATGTGTGTACAATAATGTGTATACATTGTAAACATCATATACACGTAGACATAAAGATGGGAACCATAGACAGTGGGGACTACTAGATGGGGAAAGGAGGGAGGGGGGGCATAAACTATAAAAACATCTGTTGGGTATTATGCTCACTACCTCGGTGACAGGATCACTTGTACCCCAATCCTCAGCATCACACAATGTACCCATGTAAGTACACCGCTGCACGCACACCATTTTATCTATGGTAAAATGGTGCACACACACCAGTTTATCTATAATAAAAGTTGAAATTATAAAAAATAAACTAAATAAAAATTTAATATGACTCAATTCATTAAAAATATTGATGTAAACTATAACTCTTTAAAGTCTTAGCCTCTTGACAGTTATTTTGAAATAAACATGTTCTTTGCTGTGGATATAAATATTTAAGGGTATATGCCAGGAATTATGGAAAATTGAAAAGAAAAATAGCAAATATAATAAGAGTATGAGATCATAAAAAAACATCCGTTTCTGCCTGGGTCAGACCCATGTGGATTTAAAAGAATGATGTTTAAGGGTATGACTGTCTCAATAATACACACCTCAAAGGCTACAGTGTCATTCCAAACATCTTAGTTTTCATTAATAACACATCATAGTGACTTATCCGTGAACTTAGTTAAGCATCTTTTCAGTATCCGTTACCTCTTGAAGTAATGTAGTTTTGTAACATGGAAAATTTCCTTCTTCTTTTGTATGTCTCTCTTCAAGGTTAATTTATGTGAAATGCTATTCATAATGCATGAATACATAAAAATATAGTGTGAATTATGCTATCTTTCCTAAGTAGCTGAAAAATTCGACATCGTTTCTATAGAAGTTATCATATTCATGTATTTGTTTTTTAATTCCAATTTATGAAGTTCTATGTACAAGGTACTGGAGCTATATATTGAAGACACAGACAAGCAAGACAGATATGGTATCTGCCCCAGTGAAACTTATAGACCAATTACAAATAGATAAACATATAGATTGTTTTGAGAACAATGAAGGAAGGAAACAGTATTTGGTAATAGAGCCCATGGGGCAGGACAGTAATTTAGATTAGTGGACAGGGAAGTGTTCTTCGTAGAGGTGAAACTTAAGCTGAGATCTGAAGAATGAGAAGGAGCTAGTCACTCAAAAAGCAGACAGAGGAATATGCCAGATAAAAGAAACAACGGCCAGGCGTGGTGGCTCACCCTGTAATCCCAGCCCTTTGGGAGGCCGAGGCGGGCGGATCACGAGGTCAAGAGATCCAGACCATCCTGTCCAACATGGCAAAACCTCGTCTCTATGAAAAATACAAAAATTAGCTGGGCGTGGTAGTGCACGCCTGTAGTCCCAGCTACTCAGGAGGCTGAGGCAGGAGAATTGTCTGAGCCCAGGAGGCAGAGGTTGCGGTGAGCCAAGATCATGCCACTGCACTCCAGCCTGGTGACAGAGCGAGACTCCATCTCAAAAAACAAACAAAACAAAAAAGCATGTGCATACCACTTATTGGTATGTTACAGGAACAGATAAAAAGATCAATGTCAGGAAAAAAAGGGGATATTGGCATGGGCGTGAGATGAAGTTTGAGAGAAATAGCCCAGCTCATACAGGTTGTTACAGTTCAGGACATAGAAGTTTAATGATAGTGAAAGCTTTTATGCAGAAGTGTGTAATGATATGATTTGATTCTGAAAATTGTTCTGAATATTGTAAGGAGAATGAATTCAAGAGAAGGAGTTGGAGAAGGAAGATGTTTTTAAATATAAAAATATATTTAAGTAGTTCAAGCAAGAAATGTGGAGGTGGCTTAGAGTAGTGGTGGTAGAAATTTAAATGGAGGAATTGAAGAGAGATTTTCAGGTATATCTGGTAGGGTAATATTACAATTATATGGTTACTTGTCTTTCTTCCCTTCCAGTCTGGCGCCCATGTAGGGATAATCTATGTTATATTAATCACTGAATTTTCATTCCCATCTATGCATATTCAATGAAAAATATTTTTCCATAATTTGGAGTATCTGGTGCATGGAAGGCACTCATGAAACCTGCAAATAGATGAATAGGTTTGCTATCTATAGTGGAATTCCCCTCTTTGTGCCCTCAAATTACTTTTTTTCATACTTCAAGAGAAGCCTACTGGTTTTGATATAATACCATTTGATATAATACCACGTGGTGGACATGGCTACATCCTGTTTCTCCACCCCCTTTTAAGATCTTTCAGACTTCAATAACCTATGTTCAGTATTTTTATCTTTCAGGTTGAAGACACACAGTCTTTTGATTCTTAGAAGGCACTTTTTTCTTTGATCATTTCTGTTGCCTTCCTCTGAATTTTCATCTCATTTATATCTTATTTGAGGTGTGATTAACCCTATGTTCCTGGCGTGGAAACACCACAATCCTGTATGTCAATTGGATGCTGCATTTTGGCTTATTTCAATATATTTTCTAATAAAGCTTAATATTTTCTAGAACTTTTTGTTTCTAAAAAACAGGGCCCAAAGACATACAAGTTTTCTTAGAGCAAAAATGTAATAGCTCATAGCTTGAAATAGAATCATGAGAATTTTTTTCTTGCCCTTGTCAATAATGAAACTTATCTATAATTTTGTTTCTTTTTGATGTAGCCTTATGTAATTTTCTTGCATTCTGTCCCTGGCAGTTTGGCATCTCACTGTCTCCGGAAGAGCTTAGTGTCAATTGCGTTCTTTCCTTCAAATCACTTAAAAAACTGTCGGATTGTGCTGAACCCTGGGAGATTTCTCCATTTGTACTTTCTGTCCAGAGCAATTTTCCCTTAGTCTTTGTTTCTTGTTTTATAAGGCAATTCTCTATTCATGGCAAAAACAGCTTCTCAACTTCATGGTAACTCCAGTTGAAGATTATGTAAAGGTACTTTAAAAATGAAAATAACATATCTGCTTGTTATATATTGTTCATATTATTAATTATTCACATTTATTAAGAGCTCAATCATGTTAACCAGCTGAACGTAAAGCAAATTCCCTTTTCATGAATATATTATGTCTTCTTGAATAAAGAAGTTAACATATATAGTGGGACGTCAATGTCACAGTAACTTGCCCCATATGCAGGTAAAATTTGTCATTCTTTAGCTTTAGAATCTCCACGAAAACTCTTCTTATAGATGCCAACTATCATCCTTTCAGCATTTTTAATGACTATTTACATTTTTTGACTAATAGCTCCACAATGCCACCCTTGGATTCTTTTAAAATTTTTGATACATTTAATTTAATTTATTAATTAAATCTTTAAGATACTGTAATATTATTATTATTATTATTTGAGATGGAGTCTCACTCTGTCACCCAGGCTGGAGTATAGTGACGTGATCTCAGCTCACTGCAACCTCCACTCCCGAGTTCAAGGGATTCTCCTGCCTCAGCCTCCCAAGTAGCTGGGAGTACAGGTGACCACAACCACGCCCATCTAATTTTTATAATTTTTGTATAGACGAGGTTTCACCATGTAGGCCAGGCTGTTCTCGAACTCCTGACCTCAGGGAATTCGCCCACCTCGGCCTCTCACCCTGCTTTATTATTTATTTAAATCCTTTTCTGAAGCTATTTTCTCACTTACAAGGTGTCTTATTTGACCTTTTAATGATTACTTACACACATATTTAATTAACATTTATTGAATGGCTGCTAAGGATTGGGAACCTAGCAGTGAACACGGTAGGTAGAAATTTCTGCCTTCATGGAGTTTACATTCTTGTAGAGTTGACAGACCATAAACAAGCCAAAAAATAAATAATAGATTGGGTGGCCGTAAATGCTATTAAATAAAAATAAAGCAGTTAAGAAGATAGAAGGTGGGTGGGATAGTATTTAATACAGAGGGATTAGGAAAAGTTTTTCTAAAAATATAACGTTTTAGCAGACACCTGAATGATGGGAGGGCCTGAGTGATGTGAGGAAGCCAGGTGGTTATCTGGAGAAAAGGGAGTTCCAGGCAGAGGGAACAGCAAGTGCATAGGCTCTGATATAGGCATGTCCTTGGGTTGTTCAACGAATAGCAAGGAGTCTATTGCTACAGAAACAAAGTAAGTGAGTAGGAGTGTGGTAGGAAATGAGAACTGGGGATTTATCCAGAGTCCAGATGATGCAAGACCTTATAGACCACATTGAGGATTTTGAGTTTTATTCTTAGTAAGATAAGAAACTATTTTATGGTTTTAAGCACGGGGGGGAATCATAATGGCACTTGTTTAAAAATAAAAGTCTCATTACAATGTGTATAGAATATATTGGGGCGTGGGACGTTGGAAGCCGAAAGACAAATTAGGCAGCTCTTAGAGTAGGCAATTCAGATAAGAAACAATGATGACGTGAACGTGGGTGTCAGTGGAAGTCATCGAATTATGAATGTGTTTTGACAGTGTGCCAGACTGCATATGCTGATGGACTAATTGTGTAGTGTAAGAGAAAGCTAAAAAATGATTCCAAGTTTTAAGCCTAGGCATTTGCAAGCATGGAGTCGAAGTTTAATGAGATAAGGAAGATGATGGGAAGAGCAGGGTATTGCTGGGGAGTTGCAAAAGGATCATGCTTGGATTATGTTAGAATTTAGAAGCCTATTAGACATCCAAATAGAGATGTAAACCAGCTCGATATACATGTCCAGATTTGGGAGAGAATTCTGGGCTAAAATTGTACATTTGCAAGTTGAAAGCTACTAGTATGCAGATGGTATTTAAAACTGTGTGAGTTGTTGAGATAGTCTAAATAGTGAATATAAACAGAAAAGAGAAGAGGATTCCTTCTGGGATGAGTCCTGGGGCACTCAGTTGTTTTGAGGTTAATGAAAGAAACCAACGAGAGTCGTAGAAGGAGTTGCCAGTGAGGTAGGAGGAAAATCAACAGAGTAGTGGCCCAGAAGACAAATGATGGAAGTGTTTCAAGAAAGAGGGTGTGATCTGTGATGTCAAATGTGACTGGCAGTTGAATAAAATGAGGAATGAAACTTGACCATTGGACATGGCAAGATGGAGGTTATGGTCTCCCGGAAGAAAACGTTTAAAAATGGAATAATGAGACCCAAAGTCTAACTGGAATAGACTAAAAAGGTAATTTGAAACTGAAAATATAGACAACACTTTTGAAGGTTTTTTCTCTAAAGAGGAACAGGCTGAATGAAGGAATAGAGTGAAAAAAGAGTTGGGGTTGAATGTATGGGAGTGAGGGACATTAATGATGAGCAATTAACAGAGAGAGTCAATGTGTTGGTAGTCCCAATGTGGTTAAAGAATTGTTTTAAAGGCACTGGAGAGAGTGACTTAGAAGAATACGAGGTTGCAGATAATGACATATAAAATTGATACTTTGGAGAAGGTGAAATTTTAAGTAATGACAACGTCGAAGAAATAGCCATAGGCACATATCACTAAGGTAACATGGATGACATTTGGATTGAAATTAGATCAGAGAAATCATATTATTTGAGGAATTGTCTAAGATATGGGTGTTGAAGCCACTAAGAATGGTGAGAGGCATAAAAATCATTTAGGGGACAAATCGTTCAATAAATGGTAAGAAAAATAGAATAGTCTCTATAATTAAAACAAGAATTGGAATTGTTGTGATTTGATGGCTTTCACTACACAGGAGCTGTAGATTTTGAAGTGACAGATGAATGGTTTGTGAATGGCAATAGAAAGAGGAAGACATCCACTCCAACCTCTGAGTCTACTGATATGAGGAGTGTGAGAAAGTAAACAACTTTCACTTACAGTGCTAATGGGGAATCAGGGTTCTGAAGGGTTATCTAAAATCAAATTAGAGCATATATGTAAGATAAACATTATGAAAGGAGATTTAGAATAAAGTAGATATGGTTCATAATAGACAGTGAGTTCCAAGGTATATAGTGAAAGATTCTTTGGGCTTAGAACACTGTGGAGATGGGGGATGAGCTGGGAGTCTTGGCCTGTTGTGGTGCAAGTTTCAGGATGTATTATAATCAGTAAGCATTTATATGTATTTGGTAACATTTCATAAAGGCCTTTATTTTAAAAAATTTAGCTTTTATTTAGATATAGTGGTTACATGTGCAGATTTGTTACATGGGTATATTGTGTGATGCTGAAGTTTGGGGTATAGATCCTGTCACCCAGGTAGTGACGATAGTACCGAATAGGTAGGTTTTCAACCCATCCTGCCTCTCTCCCACATCTAGTAGTCTGCAGTGTCTATTGTTTCCATCTTTATATCTATGTGTATTGAATGTTTAGCTCCCAATTACAAGTGAGAACATGTGGTATTTGATTTTCTGTTCCTGCATTCATCTGCTTATGATTATGGCCTCCAGCTGCATCTATGTCAATGCAAAGGGAATGATTTTGTTGTTCCTTATGGCTGTGTAGCATTCCATGGTGTATATGTACCACAGTTTCTTTATCCAATCCACCATTGATGGGCACCTAGGTTGATTCCATGTCTTTGCTATTGCGAATAGTGCTGTGATGAAAAAACAAGTACATGTATCTTTTTTTGTAGAATGATTTATTTTCTTTGAGTTATATACTCAGTAGTGGGATTGCTGGATGAAATGATAGTTTTGTTATAAGTACTTTGAGAAATCTCCAAACTACTTCCAATAGTGGATGAACTAATTTACATTCCCACCAATGGTGTATAAGTGTTCTCTTTTCTCAGTAACTTAACCAGCATCTGTTGTTTTTTGACTTTTTAATAACAGCCATTGTAACTGGTGTGAGATATTTTGTTGTGGTTTTTATTTGCATTTGTCTGATGATTAGTGATGATGAACATTTTTTTCATATGTTTGTTGGCCACTTGCACATATCTTTTGAGAAGTGTCTGTTCATGTCTTTTGCTCATTATTTAATGGGGTTATTTGTTTTGTGCTTATTGATTTGTTTAATTTCCTTGTAGATTTTGTATATTAGACCTATTAATCCTTTGTCCGATGCATAGCTTGAGAATATATTCTCCCATTTTGCAGGTTTTCTGTTTACTCTATTGATAGTTTTGTTTACTGTGCAGAAGCTTTTTAGTTTCATTAAGTCTCACTTATCAATTTTTGTTTTTGTTGCAATTGCTTTGGGGGACTTAGGCAGAAATTCTTTGCCAAAGCTATTGTTCCAGAAGGGTATTTCCTAGGTTTTCTTCTAGGATTTTTATAATTTGAAATAGTATGTTTAAATCTTTAATTCATGTTGAGTTAATTTTTGTATATGATCAAAGATAGGGGTGCAGTTTAATTCTTCTGCATATGGCTAGCCAGGTATCTAAACACTGTTTTCAAATTAGATATTATGTCTTAAAATTGATGATGCCTTAGAATCAAGGAAGTATAGACATTACCATCAATAAAATAAGTTTGAAATGATTTAGATGAGAGGTCAGAAAACTATAGCCCAAAGTCTGAATGCAGACTGATACCTGCTTTTATAAATAATATTTTATTGGAATCTAGCCACATCTCTTAATTGGTATTATCTCTGCCTTGCAGTGATATGACAGAGTTGATTAGTGTAATAGAATTTGTATGGCCTGCAAAGGTGAAAATATTTACTATCTGTCCCTTTGCAGAAAAAGTTTTATCAAATTTTGGTCCAGATATATATCCATTGAATTTTGTTGGAGAAATATTGTTTTAATGTAAATTTATTTTATGTACCCCTTCCAGGGACTCTAATTTAGTCAGCCTGGGGTATATCGTAGGACACTGTGCACTTCACAATTGCCCCAGGTAATTCTCATGCAGAATAACTAAAGAACAAACTTAAAGGTACTTTACTATAGATCAAGCTTGCTCAAATTTTCTTGCTGCTAAGAATACTCTTGGGTGATTGACAAATGTATAGCTTTCCAGCCTCCTTACCTGGAGATTGTGATTCAGTCAGTTGTAGGCCTGGCAAGTGTACTTTGGTAAATATCCATGGGTGATTTTTATCTTCAGAAAAGTTTAGGGAACTTTGGACTGGATACTCAGTTTAACCGGGAGCTATGCCTGCAATTCAAATAATCAGCACTTGATGATTGTATACCCTTTCCGAAAGCATTGTTAGGCACTGAACTATTTTCTAAGGGGAATACCAGTCAATCATCCACTGTCAATTCAAAAAGATAGCCCTTGCTCATCACTTGATATTTTATTTTTTATATTACTCCATTTATTCATCTAGCATACTCTATAGTTCCTGCCTTCTAAAGAGCTTATAGGTTAATGGGGAAAGAGGGCAGATATTAAATAAATAGTTACATGAAAACATCATTAGAACTCATTGACAATATGAAGAAATACTAAAGGCTTCAATGAAAGATTATAAGGGAACCTGATTGGTTGGGAGTGAGAATTCAGGAAATACTTTTCTAAGGAAGTGATTTAAATGATTTTTATTTAGTTGGATACTGCATCTTGCTTCTGACCCTATCATATTGAATTAATAGTATAGATCTATTCCAGGGATCTTGATACTGGGCTCAGTTGTGAATAGATTGATAACTCTGGATCTATTGGTCCTTTTGTACTGATCAATGAAAATGTCACATATTCTTTGAGTTATAGTTTCTCATAGATCTTAGCTTTCTTCTTGTTAGGTTGAACTGGTTGGTATGCAGATTGTAGATAAAATTTTATACCTCTATAAATTTGGTTAGTAAGAATCCTTTCCCCCCACTCCATTGTTTTGATCCTTTCATAGGAATCAAACTTCCTGAATTCTCTCACCGACTTTTCTAATCTCCTCAGTAAGCAGCACAATTGTCAACCTGAGTATCTCAGTGTCTGCTCCGTGTTTCAGCTCTTCTCTTACCCTCTCTTGGCATTCAAGGACAGAGCTTTTACTGAGCAATCCTCCAAATACAAATTTAACCACTCCACTACTGAATTTATGGAACGCAGCATTAAAGAAATAATCCAAACAATTAATTTTAGCTCTTTTTTAAATATTACCACATAAAAAAAGAAAACAAAGACTTCTAACTATTATGAGAAAAAATCAACAGACCAAATGTAAGGATCAAGTGTTTTCATTAGCATGTTAACATACTTTAAAATTTCTAAAGGGTTTTACCACACATTTTCATTTGTGCCTGACAATTATCCTATATAGGGGAGGTGTTATTATCATTTTACTGATAATAAAACCAAGGCCCAGAGATGGGAATGTGTAGCCTGAGGTCAAAACCTCACCTAGTACAATCTGTTTCTATTTCTGATTATAATGACAAGGTAGCTCACTCAATTTTGTGGCTTGTCTTATCTTGTGTTCTCTTTTCTGGTCCCTGGGAGCCTGTTTATTTGCAGTTCAACAAGGCTCCTGAAATTTTGATTTGCTTTCTCCAACTGTTCCTGCTGTTTGAGAGCTGGGACATCAAAGCCCTGCTTGAATCTTGACACTTTAGCCATGGAAACCTTTATAATTTTCACGGTTCTACTTGGAACCTTAACTATACTGAAGTCCCTTTGTTTCTCAGTTGAGAAAGTGCTGGAGCAAGAACCCCACGTGGTTCACGTGGTTTTACTGAAGATATCTTACACGCTCACAGGATGTGACCTGTGGGAGAAACTCTCTAGCCAACTAACAGCACATGCTAGATCACTGCCTCTTAAAAACCCCTCTCCTCCCCTGCCATCTGTAGCTATGGTTGTTGTAAGGATGACTCAGTGTGGAAGTTTCCATATAATTCAGAAAGCCAGCTTTTAAATTTAGGTTATCATTAGGAATTATTTCCATTATGACTATTTTTAAAAGAACAATGTAAGAACAGGATCACATGCTTTTCAAATGTACAGAATGGGATTTTCTTCCCAACTCTAATCTGGGCACTACCAAAGACAGGGAACTGGGTCCTTCCTAATGTCTTATGTCTACCTCCCTGAACACTGAGGCAGAAAGGAATCTGGTCTCACCAGACTCTTTTTCATCCTCAATTTTACCCTGTGCTCTTTATCTTTCAATAGTTTTCTCTGGTTCTCAAGCTGTCATCAAAAAGAAACTGCAATTGCTCAAGTGCTCTTTACAAATGTTTTCTGAAGTTCACTTTGGACCCACATGTAAGATATCATACTCAGGCACATGTCTGCTCTTTGCTTGTGGGTAATCTGACTATATTTGAAAACATCTTTACTTCAGCACTGGCCTTTGTACTTTAGTTCCCATTCACCACTTTATCCTCCCTATCACCTTCTGACCCCTCTTATCATGTACATAGCAATCGTTAAAATTGCAGTATTTAAACTTCCCATTCCATTGTCTTTAAGTGCTCAATGTGGTTGACAGTCAAAATGTCTGGAATTAAACCCTGGCTCCACTGCTTATGAGCAGGTTGCCACATCTCTCTGGATCTTAGTCTCCTCATCTGTAGAATGAGATAATTGAAAGCATCTACCAACTCTGAGTTGCAATGAGAATGAAAAATGATAAGGCATGCAAAGTGTTCAGAATAGGGTTGAGCAGGTAATAAGAATGCAATAAATGTGAGCTATATTATTATCACCCCAATGTATGTTTCTGTTATATAGAGTCAAGCTTATTGATGTCACAGGGCTACCATGAAAACTAGATCATGTAGGCAGAATGCCTAGCACAGGGTTTGGCATAAAACATACATTCGGTAAATGGTCCCATTCTGCACCAAATCACTCCTCCCTTTCCATGCCTCCTTGCTTCATTTCAAGAGTCCTTTTCCTCATATATTTTTCCTTTTCTGTATTGACTATTACACTACAATTCTAAAACTAACTTTAAAGTGCTGGTTTTGAATTAAGTCCCAAAAAATGAAAAAAAAAATGTAAAAAGGAAAATTGTCAAGTAGCAGCTGTGTTCTCAGGCAAAAAGACATTAGAGTGGTGACTCATTTTTAAGAAGTTTCTTTTAACTCCACAGTGAAGTGGACATTGTAATAGCCCTTGCCTTCTGGCCATAAGATACTTGAGGACTGCCAGAAAAACTGAAAAACTGGCTGTTCTGCCTGAAGTCATTCTTTTTAATTGCATGAGGTCAAGTGTAAAGTGTAATCACTTTACTTCTGTTCAATTGGTGCCACTTTTCATTTTGTTCTTTTTAATAGTCTCACAGATTGCTGGGCCTGGGAGAGGATAGGAAATGCCGTATTCTCCTACTTGAGTTCTAGTGTTTGAACGGCCTCTAGGTCACTCCTGCCAGGTTGTCATCCAGTCTCAGTTGATGCCTTTCAGGGTGAGGAAGCCCACAATATCCAGAGAGCTGCCTAGACCAGTTTGAGACAGACATATCTGTGAGAAAACTTTTTCTTTGATGAGCCAACATCTGTCTTCACATCTTCTTTGCTAACGTCCTAACCTTGCCTCTTGAGGCCTTATAGAACTAGTGTCCTCATTCTTGTGAAATAAGAGTCAATCTATTACTGGAAGAAAGTTCTCACATCCCATCCTCCACAGATGTTTTTCTTTCTCCACCTGGCTACAATTCTAAGCTAATTAATATTTTTAAATTGAGGTAAGTATCCAGATAATGTGGACCCACTGATGCATTTGTTCTTGGTATTTACTATACCCTTAAAGAACTTTCAGATTTGGGAACCCATTGCATGCCTCCAGAAGCCACTCCATAATGTATTGTTTGAGGGAATCACAGTTGTTGTTTGTCTTAGTTCATTCAGGCTGTTATAACAAAATACCATAAACCTGTGGCTTATAATAAAACAAAAATGTATTCCTCCTAGTTCTGGAGCCTGGGAAGTTCAAGAACAAGGTGACAGTGGAGTAGATGTCTGGTGAGGGCCCACTTTCTGATTCATACATTGTGTCTTCTAGCTGTGTCTTCAGATGGTAGAAGGGGAAAGGCAGTTCTCTGGGGCTTCTTCTATAAGGGCGCATCTCATTTATGAGGGCTCCACCTCCATGACCTAATCACCCCCTACAGACTTTACATCCTGATACCACCACATAAGCGATTAGTTTTTTAACATATAAATTTGTGAGGAGGTGGAATAAAAACAATCAGATCATAACAGTTTCAGAAAAATATAAGATCTATTTACAAATGTTCATTCATTCATTCATCCATTCACTCCAAGTTGTAAATATTTGATAGAATTTTTATGACATAAAAAGTATTTCAGCATAATATTTTACAATATTCTCTTCCTATCAGCCCTCTCCCAACTGTATACTTAAATAATCCATGTTTAAAAAATGGGGGTAGAGGAGAAAATTATTTTAAAAGATGGAAATAACACTTTTGCCATTACAACTATCCTTCTTTGTCCTTTGAACCACACTCTCCCTGTTCCATCAATTTTCCTCTTCTTTGCCCTTCTGAGTTTATGATCTTCAGCATTTCCCTTAGGCATTGAAGGCTCCTGGCTCACAAGACAGCTTGATGCTTGGATCTTTTTTTCATATCCAGAATCAGTATGTCAGCTGGCACATACCTTGGCTTAGAGATTCACATATCAATCACAGGAAAGTTGAAAAATCCTCCTAAGACAATGGAAAGGATCATTGTCATTAATTTGCTTTGTTCACTAGATAAGGAAATGCAATCTGCAAGGCAGGAGAGCTCTAACATTGCTTTGTGCACAGAAGCATAAAGTTGGAACTTTGCATATATCTGGAGTAGCCATAACTTTAAACCACTGGTGTTTAGGTGGGATATCCAGAATACTGATTCAATGAACATTATTTGTCTACCCACTTCCCATTCCCTCCAGTCAAAGAGCACCAGAAATACGTCTATGGTTGAACCACTTGCGTTTATCGCTCACAGAAGCAAGAAAGGAGAATGCACACCATGAGATGTCTTCGTACGGTAAAAGAAAATACTTTATAGGATTTGGGTTTATATTAGGAGATTTGGGGGAAGGTTTAAGGAAGCAAGGCAGTGTCGGAAAGCAGGAGATATTTTATGACTGGGTATTTCAATAAGTCTTATGCAGAAGGAGGGGAAAATAGAGTAAAGTTAAAGTGGCAGTTGGTGAAGAAGAAGTGATCACTTACATTAGCCAGGATAGGTGGATATTTGGTCATTTTTTTCTGACTTGAACAATGTTTCCATTATGTACGGGTTTAGATGTGATTATGGAGTGGTCTTGTTTTTGTCTCGATCCATCATGGTAACAGAGTGGCCTTATTTGATGTTGATACTCTGTGAAATTGTTCATGTTCAACAGGAGAACACCAAGACGTTGCCATGAGCAACAGGCTAGCTGCTAGCAACACCCAGGCCAAGCTGATGGGACCAGGTCAGCTCTGTGATGTCAGGGCTGCTCTTCTCCTTCTCACTGCTGGACAATTGTGGTGCGTCAGTGGAAGCATTAGAAAACAAAGCAGATGGCAATATGTCCATTCTCATTGGGAGAAGGGGATACAAAAAAATTAATAAACGGTAAATTATATAGTGTATTAAAATGCTATGGGAAAGGATAAAAGATAATGGAACACTGCAAAAGGATAGGAAGTGGAGAATGTATAGGGGAGGAAAATTGCAGTTTTATATGGGGCAGTCAGGGCAGGCCTCATTGAGAAGGTGACATTTGAGTTAATGCTTGGAATGGAGGTGAGGAAGTGAGCCATGGGATAGCTGAGGGCATTCTGGTCCAGATTCAGGAAAATCGCCCTAATAATGAATATAGATGGCTAACAGTCATCTGCTTACTCTATAGGCAATTGAACCCATCCTTTGCTTCATGTCCAGTTCTGTCTTTGTTTTCCCATTGACCTCTCTGAGGCCTTTCTGCCCTTGAATAGAGAGAAAGGGGTTGAATAGAAGGCACAGACCAGCTGGGAGATGATTTCCTTTCCCTCAGAACTTCTGCTTTATAACATTGAGGCATTGACTTATCTTCTTACCCATCCTCCTCCCCAAAGCTGCTGACATCAGAGGTCTGTCCTTCATGGGAGGCAACTGCCCATTTCACTATTACTGTTACAAGATGGTTTTTGCTGTATCTTCGCTCTAGCCAGTATTCTGCATTTTCTGTTCTTATGCAAGGTAAATGTTAAGTTCTCTCCCTACCCATTAGAACTGCAATCAGAGACAGGACTCTCAGCTGTCTCCTGTGGGATTTCTTCCATTGCTTCTGTTTCTTCAGAGCATATTTATGGCTATTAGACTTCTTTTTTCTAGGAAAAATCTCCGATTTCTCTTCAGTATGCATTATCATCAGTTGTCAAATTTAAAAGTATATACACAAGCTGATAATTTATCTGTACTTTGATCAAGATCACAGCTTATAAGTGATATAACTAAGTGAGCTCAGGCTTCAAATTTTCTTAGCAATGGTCTTGCTTCTAGGTCCCAATGCGTTCTAACCTGGTAGCTATAGTGAACTAAAAAATTGTGCAAGAAAAATGTTGAAGGTGAAAATAATTGACACTAAGTGACATAATATAGTACCCTTCTGTAATAAATTGAATAACACGAATTTAAATTTGTCCATATCACTAAAATGAAAGTAATGGAATGGGAGTCCCTTATTGGTAACCAACATGGCAGTATGAGAAAAGGTATTCTCTATAAATTTCTGGTTTTTGAAATTGAATTCATAGCTGAATAGTGAAGACACCCATACAATAATAAATGTCAATATTAAGAAACAATTATTGATTTGATATATTTAATAATCAGAATGTGGGACCCATTTTTATTACTGAATTATAATAATTATAGTAACTTACATTTATATGGGGCATTATGCATTACTTTTATAGTCACTTTCGCATTTGAGTCTCTTAATATCTCTGGAAGGTAGATAATGTGTGGAGTTACTGTCTTCATTTTACTTTGAAGAAAGTAGGGCTCAAAGAAAATAGACTTGCAAATTTAATAAGAGCTGGATGCAGGGATGGAATCCAATTCTCCTTAATATGAATATATCTTTCAAATAAAGGTCAGTAAGTTATTATTTCAATTTTCTATCTGTTGCTTACTACATATGTGACCTTCGACAAGTCCTGTAATCTCTGAGTTTCCATTTCCTTGAGGCTAATGACAGTGCCTACCTCAATATATTATTTGATAATGAATATATAAACGTGTATATCAATCTTAGTATAATACCTGGAAAACTCTATGTGCTCAATAAGTGATAGCCCTGTTATTATTATGAGCAACAGCAACATTTATAAAATTATTTGTTAATCTGTAAAACAGGAAGACTAGAATTTGACTCATAGGGTTGTCATTGGTATTAAATGAAATATTAAAAGCAAAGTATTCAGCATAGTATGTGTCACATATGCAGACAATCATTGGTAGCTTAGGTTATAATTATTTTCAGTTGCATCTTAGGATTCACTTTTCCTAAGAGTGACTGAAATCTGGACTCAAATTTAAGTAAAGATAAGGACTTATTGGCTCAAGTAATTTAACAATGAAGGGATATATCTTGCTTCTGGTGTACCTAAATAAAGGCTGTCAAATGATATCTTCAGAATCACTCCCACCACGTGCCCTGCTCCTCTTTTTGACTCCATTATCAAGGAGTTTCAAGGTAGCTTTCATCAGTTCCCACATCTACATACTCCAACATGTTTATCTGTTGGGAAAAAACCAAAATGTTTATTCAAGCATTCCCATCTTAATGTCGCAAGATTCATGTGATTGTATCAAGTTAGGTTAGGTGCTCACCTCTGTATTAATCACTTTGGCCTGAGAAAAATGATGCACATATTGACATGTATTCTGAGTAACATGCATATATCGAGTATGTCACTAGTAAGCTGTATAGAGTTGTTCTCAAGGAGATAGTTCCTTGTTATTGATCTATGTAATTTGGTTCTTCCATTGTAGTTCCCATATCCACAGTTCACCTTCATCCATGCAGTGTCTCATTTTTCTGTCGATAGCACAGCAAAGTGGAATTTAGCCCAAAGGAATTGAACAAAACTGTTACTTAACATACTAACAAGATCACACTATTCATTGTAATTAGCATTTCTGTGATACATCCTTACATTGTGTAATCATCTGTCTTGAACACTGAAAGAAGATGAAAGAATGATTCTTGCATTTAAGAGGATCCCAAGCTCATAACAGAGGAGACGGCTCTTTTAAATATAGAGGCGAATGTGAGCAATAAGATAGAGCCATCCCGAACTGCTCTGAAAATGCAGAATATATTAATTCTTAATGAGACTGAACAAAGGCAAAAACTTGAGATGGTTAAAAATTTGATGAGAACAGTTGAGAAAACTGTTCGTTTAAGGCATTAACACTAGTTTTCCAAAGTAGGCCTGGGTGTATGATGAGGAAGTTATCCCAGAGTCGGGGGCATATAGTTTTGCAGATGAATGAGTGTGTGCTTTCTTTTTTTTTTCAAGACACTTTTTTTCCTTCCCTTTTCTGCCTCTTGATAAATGAAATCCCATTATGTTTGTAAATTTCCAGAGAAAATTCCTCACTTGACCCCACCCCCAAGACCTACTCTCAGGATTCAAGTGGGTTATGTAACAGCAGTCATTC
Source organism: Nomascus leucogenys (assembly GCF_006542625.1). Taxonomy (NCBI): domain Eukaryota; kingdom Metazoa; phylum Chordata; class Mammalia; order Primates; family Hylobatidae; genus Nomascus; species Nomascus leucogenys. The sequence continues at coordinate 127,031,724 of NC_044406.1, forward strand.
ATTCAGTCTGTCAGTTAGTGGGCTCCTATTTGGTGTCAGTTGTGTGCTAGCCACATTAGGGAATAAAAATATAGCTAAGATATATTTTTGCCTCAAATTTAAGGTGTATATATTTTGCTTGAAGAGACAGGTGTGCTCACAACTTATAAGTACAATTTGAGCAATGCAGTGCCGAGACATGCGGAAAGTATTTAGAGATATCAGAAGGAAAAATAACTAGTACTGCCTGTTGCAAAGTGTAGGTGGATAGTTGGTCAGGAAGGTTTTCACTAAGGAGATAACATTTGAACTGGTCCTCTAAGCAGAAGAGGAAGTTTATGCAAATGAAGGGAGGCATGAAAAAAACACTTGGGAAGTACCTAAGGATTGGGCAGTAGCTTGGTATGGCTGGTATCTGTGTAGCTTCAAGGTAGAAAGTGGCACGACATAAGGCCATAAAGGTGTGCAAGCACGAGGTCAGGAACGATCGTAGGGATTTGGTATTACCTCATAATTGAAGGTAATGCAGGGGATCGGGGGAGGGAAACGAAGAGATTCAATCAGGGCTGTTGCATAATTGTTAAACATAACTATCAAGCATAATTACAAGTTGTGGAATGGAAGGCTGTTTGTAACATTCTATCGAGGCCTTGATTTAGAAAATTCTAATGAACCCAATGCAAACAAAAATACAAAAAACAAGTCAATAATATTTCATTTTAAGAAAACAGATTTCCTTGAAATTGAGATCTCTTCTGGTACAACATATGGAATTGTATTTATAATAAACCATCATTATATTTTTCCCAGAAGTATTTGCATTGGTCTCCCCAAGGGCTACTTGCTTGTTTGGGCCAAACGTGTAAATCTGACAACTGACTACGTAGCTGAAGTGCATTGCTGGACATGTTCAGTATTTGAAGAGAAACCCAAAGATGACACAGCTATGTTCTCATAATATACCAGAGTCTAACTTTAGCAGTAACTTTGGGATTCTTGTTGAAATATCATCACACAGGTGGAAGAAAACAACAAGTAAAAGTCCTTGTAATGCTTGAAAAAGTAAATCATCTTAGATTAAATCCAAGAGCCCATCTTATTCTGAATTCTATGGCATGACAGAGAGTATCAGCAAATACCAGGTTTATATTAAAATTGTGATGACCTTGTGCTTTTTCTTTAGAAAGTTTTCATAGATTAGTATTCTAAAAGTAGCTTTTAGACTTCCTTTTCTGAAGCTATTGAAAAGGCTAACAGAATGCTATATAAATCATTTAGTTTTTGTTACTGACTTTGCAGTTATAGCTTCTTAAGTGTTTACTTCTAACGCAACCATAGTCCTCTTCCTTTTAAGCTTTCATAGCTGAGGGCAAAAATTCTGTTAACCAAAAACAAAACTCTGAAAAGGTATTCAAAAGAAAAGGCATATGGTGACTTTTAAAACCATCATTTGAAACAAAATGTGTAAATTTTTATGTTTGAATATAGATGTCTAGGACAATAAATTGTTTGCCATTTTTTTCTTGCCATAAATTTATGAGACAGGCCAGGTGCGGTGGCTCATGCTTGTAATCCCAGCACTTTGGGAGGCTGAGGTGGGCGGATCACGAGGTCAGGAGATCGAGACCACGGTGAAATCCCGTCTCTACTAAAAATAAAAAAAAATTAGCCGGGTGTGGTGGCGGATGCCTGTAGACCCAGCTACTTGGGAAGCTGAGGCAGGAGAATGGCCCGAACCCGGGAGGCGGAGCTTGCAGTCAGCCGAGATCGTGCCTCTGCACTCCAGCCTGGGTGACAGAGCGAGACTCCGTCTCAAAAAAAAAAAAAAAAAAAAAAAAAAAAAAAAAAAAAAAAAGAGACTTTTTTTTACAAAATGGGAGCCACTGTAGTCAGTTCTTCTTCCTCAGATTGTGTAAGAACAAGCTGACTGAACTCAATTATTTATCGTTAATACAAAAGGCAGTACATGAACCTACTTTCCTTCTACTTTATATAGCACAGAAATTATTTCTCCTCCTGCAGTGATGACATGAAATATATTTTTGGTCTGTGTAGTTGACATGCAAATATATTGACTGTATCTCAAGTGAAAACTCATTAAAAGCCACTGGAATGCAATTGTGTTGTCTCCCAGGAACACAGACAATAACATTCGTCATCGCTCCCAATGCATTTCCATTTGCTAACACAGTGAAATCACCAACCTCACCTTCGTTCCCCTGAGGTTTTCATAGAAAGTTTTCATATTTTATTCCAGTTGATCAGACAAAATCTCTAGGTGTCTATTTATCACTAAGACATTTTTTAAATTTGAATTGCAAACTGCAGCCACACGATCACCTATACAACCATGGAAACGTTTGTTTCCTAATCTGTAGAGTAGGTCTGAGTTTGTAGATATTGCTAAAAATTTCCCACCAAGTGTTCAGAATTGTTGCTTAGATAATAAATATTAGGCTAAATTAGACACACAGGAGGGGCTAATACATAAGAAAAATGACATATCATTTGAAAATACATACTTTTCTCTAATATTTTACTCATTTTGGGAAAATAATTCCTTTTGCAAAGAGATTTCCAATGCTCTTGGTTTTGTGGGTACTCTGCAATTGTGTGTATAATTGACAATCGGGCAAATCTTACCCAAGTTTACCTTTCCTGGCTTCCCTATTTCTACTTATGATCACTATCGAATCTTGAAGCTGGAAGGAATTGTGGTAGCTATTATTCATTTGGCAATTCTTCACAGGTTTATGGACTGTCTGTTATGGATCAGGCTCTATTTTAGGCACTGAGGATTTACACATACCCTTGGGAAACTTCTGGGGGCAAATAATACACAACTAAATGAGTGAGATAAGCTCAGACGGCAATGGTTGCTATAATGAAAACTGTTCGGGGAGATATTTAAATTAAGCTTTTGATCAGGAACTACTTCAATGAGGAGATGATATTTAATCTTGAGAAAGAGCTGGCCAAGTGAAGATTTATGAGGAGAGCATCCCAGATAGAGGAAACAGCAAGTATATACAATGAGGTGCTTGACAATTTTTGATAAATGAGGAATTATCTTTAATTACCTTACAATTTTAAAGTATTTTCTTATTTAGTGCCCATCTATAGTTTAACTGATATTTGCAATTTTCTATGAGGGTAACCATATTTTAGTAGAAAGGGATTTTTTGCCTTCAAGATATTAGCCCTTTGCTACTGGTATTGCAAATACTCTCCCATTTAGTTATTTATATCTTGACTAATTTTGCTCTTTTTTAAAATAAAGGTTATATGTTATATTTAATTCTATTAACCTTTTTTATGTTTCTTAACTTTCATTATATGCTTAGAAAAACCTCTCTACCTAAAGATATTTAGTAGTTAAGTCACTAGTAATTACTTACGCTAACACTTCATCTTTAATGTTTTAAAGTATTTGATACATCTTTGCATTTGAGTTGAGAAATCATTTTAGTTTTTAAAAAATGGTTAACTAGTAATCACAACGAAATTAAATAATTCACATTCTTGCTGCTTATTTTATTTTTTAAATTTTTTTTACAGGATTTTTAAAAATTATACTTTAAGTTCTAGGGTACATGTGCACAACGTGCAGGTTTGTTACATATGTATACACGTGCCATGTTGGTGTGCTGCACCCATTAACTCGTCATTTGCATTAGGTATATCTCCTAATGCTATCCCTCTCTGCTCGCCCCACCCCACGACAGGCCTCAGTGTGTGATGTTCCCTTTCCTGTGTCCAAGTGTTGTCATTGTTCAATTCCCACCTATGAGTGAGAACATGCAGTGTTTGGCTTTTTGTCTTTGCGATAGTTTGCTGAGAGTGATGGTTTCCAGCTCCATCCATGTCCCTACAAAGGACAAGAATTCATCATTTTTTATGGCGGCATAGTATTCCATAGTGTATATGTGCCAAATTTTCTTAATCCAGTCTATCATTGATGGACATTTGGGTTGGTTCCAAGTCTTTGCTATCGTGAATAGTGCCGCAATAAATATACGTGTGCATGTGTCTTTATAGCAGCATGTTTTATAATCCTTTGGGTATGTATCCAGTAACAGGATGGCTGGGTCAAATGGTACTTCTAGCTCTAGATCCCTTAGGAATTGCCACACTGTCTTCCACAATGGTTGAACTAGTTTACAGTCCCACCAACAGTGTAAAAGTGTTCCTATTTCTCCACATCCTCTCCAGCACCTGTTGTTTCTTGACTTTTTAATGATGGCCATTCTAACTGGTGTGAGATGGTATCTCATTGTGGTTTTGATTTGCATTTCTCTGATGGCCAGTGATGATGAGTATTTTTTCATGTGTCTTTTGGCTGCATAAATGTCTTCTTTTTAGAAGTGTCTGTTCATATCCTTCACCCACTTTTTGAGGGGGTTGTTTGTTTTTTTCTTGTAAATTTGTTTGAGTTCATTGTAGATTCTGGATATTAGCCCTTTGTCAGATGAGGAGATTCCAAACATTTTCTCCCATTCTGTAGGTTGCCTGTTCACTCTGATGGAAGTTTCTTTTGCTGTGCAGAAGCTCTTTAGTTTAATTAGATCCCATTTGTCAATTTTGGCTTTTGTTGCCATTGCTTTTGGTGTTGTAGACATGAAGTCCTTGCCCACGCCTATGTCCTGAATGGTATTGCCTAGGTTTTCTTCTAGGGTTTTTATGGTTTTAGGTCTAACATGTAAGTCTTTAATCCATCTTGAATTAATTTTTGTATAAGGTGTAAGGAAGGGATCCAGTTTCAGCTTTCTACATATGGCTAGCCAGTTTTCTCAGCACCATTTATTAAATAGGGAATCCTTTCCCTATTTCTTGTTTTTGTCGGGTTTGTCAAAGATCAGAAGGTTGTAGATATGCGGCATTATTTCTGAGGGCTGGTTTCTGTTCCATTGGTCTATATCTCTGTTTTGGTGCCAGTACCATGCTGTTTTGGTTACTGTAGCCTTGTAGTATAGTTTGAAGTCAGGTAGCATGATGCCTCCAGCTTTGTTCTTTTGGCTTAGGATTGACTTGGCAATGCGGGCTCTTTTTTGGTTCCATATGAACTTTAAAGTTGTGTTTTCCAATTTTGTGAAGAAAGTCATTGGTAGCTTGATGGGGATGGCATTGAATCTATAAATTACCTTGGGCAGTATGGCCATTTTCACGATATTGATTCTTCCTACCCATGAGCATGGAATGTTCTTCCATTTGTTTGTATACTCTTTTATTTTGTTGGGCAGTGGTTTGTAGTTCTCCTTGAAGAGGTCCTTCACATCCCTTGTAAGTTGGATTCCTAGGTATTTTATTCTCTTTGAAGCAATTGTGAATGGGAGTTCACTCATGAATTGGCTCTCTTGTTTGTCTGTTATTGGTGTATAAGAATGCTTGTGATTTTTGCACATTGATTTTGTATGCTGAGACTTTGCTGAAGTTGCTTATCAGCTTAAGGAGATTTTGGGCTGAGATGATGGGGTTTTCTAGATGTACAATCATGTCATCTGCAAACAGGGATAATTTGACTTCCTCTTTTCCTAATTGAATACCCTTTATTTCTTTTTCCTGCCTGATTGCCCTGGCCAGAACTTCCAACACTATGTTGAATAGCAGTGGTGAGAGAGGGCATCCCTGTCTTGTTCCAGTTTTCAAAAGGAATGCTTCCAGGTTTTGCCCATTCAGTATGATATTGGCTGTGGGTTTGTCATAAATAGCTCTTATTATTTTGAGATACGTCCCATAAATACCTAATTTATTGAGAGTTTTTAGCATGAAGGGCTGTTGAATTTTGTGAAAGGCCTTTTCTGCATCTGCTGAGATAATCATGTGTTTTTTGTCTTTGGTTCTGTTTATATGCTGGACTATGTTTATTGATTTGCATATGTTGAACCAGCCTTGCATCCCAGGGATGAAGCCCACTTGATCATGGTGGATAAACTTTTTGATGTACTGCTGGATTTGGTTTTCCAGTATTTCATTGAGGATTTTTGCATCAATGTTCATCAGGGATATTGGTATAAAATTCTCTTTTTTTGTTGTGTCTCTGCCGGGCTTTGGTATCAGGACGATGCTGGCCTCATAAAATGAGTTAGGGAGGATTCCCTCTTTTTCTATTGATTGGAATAGTTTCAGAAGGAATGGTACCAACTCCTCCTTGTACCTCTAGTAGAATTCGGCTGTGAGTCCTTCTGTTCCTGGACTTTTTTTGGTTGGTCAGCTATTAATTATTGCCTCAATTTCAGAGCCTGTGATTGGTCTATTGGGAGATTTAACTTCTTTCTGGTTTAGTCTTGGGAGGGTGTATGTGTTGAGGAATTTATCCATTTCTTCTCGATTTTCTAGTTTATTTGTGTATAGGTTTTTATAGTATTCTGTGATGGTAGTTTGTATTTCTGTGGGATTGGTGGTGATATCCCCTTTCTCATTTTTTATTGCATCTATTTGATTCTTCTCTCTTCTTTATTAGTCTTGTTAGCTGTCTATCAATTTTGTTGATCTTTTCAAAATGCCAGCTCCAGGATTCATTGATTTTTTTGAAGGGTTTTTGTGTCTCTATTTCCTTCAGTTTTCCTCTTATCTTAGTTATTTCTTGCCTTCTGCTAGCCTTTGAATGTGTTTGCTCTTGCTTCTCTAGTTCTTTTAATTGTGATGTTAGGGTGTCCATTTTAGATCTTTCCTGCTTTCTCTTGTGGGCATTCAGTGCTATAAATTTCCCTCTACACACTGCTTTAAATGTGTCCCAGAGATTCTGGTATGTTGTGTCTTTGTTCTCGTTGGTTTAGCTACAAAGATGCTTCTTAAATTTTAAAAAGCCCACTCTGTAATCTGATTGGTCAGTTTTTGTTCCATCATCAGCAAGTGGTTTCTCTGTGTTTAAGCCATTTAGGCGCCAGCTACTTCGGCGTTACTAATTTGTTCGCCATTAATATAATATGCTATCCAAGCACAAGACAAGATAGTAACAAGTTTCAAGATGGGGTACATTACATGCCATTTGATATGACCGTGTTTATTTTAAATGCTGCCTTATCATATACTAAATTACATGTTCTTGAGTCTAAATCCAGACTTTGTACTGTGTTCCTTTTAGCTATTGCTCTTTGCCAATACAAACTGTTTTGTTTTCTCCATCTTTATAATGGCATTGATGTATGTTGGGACCAGTCTTCCCTCATTTGTCTTTATCAAAAGTATCTTAGTATCACCTATTATTCCAGGTATGTCTTTGAGTCCTTTTGCCAGTTTATTTTTAAATAATATTTTCATTGGAACAGAATAAAAATTATAATTACACTTGCATAAAATATACATTTTTACTTTGATTATTCCTAAATACATTTTTTTGTTTACTGTCATAAATCTGCCCAGTTTTTACCATACTGAATCTCTAATTAGTTGTAAAAAGATATAGAATGAATTTTCTCAGAGTTTCTAGGTATATAAGATTGTAGTCTACAGATAATTACATACCTTATAGGGAATTACACATTGTTATTACACTTATGTGTATATTCATTTATTTATTTATAGGAACTAGAGCTCCTATGTTTTAATATGGCTTCACCACTTACCGGCTGTGATACTTTACATCTCTTAACCTCAACTTTCTTTAAAACCTAGTGACAGTTACTTACCACAGAAGGTGATTTTGACCATCAAAGATCACATGAGTTCATTTAGACAAAATGCTTAGAACAGTGCCTATCGCATAATAAGCAGTAGAAAAGGTTTTTTGTTGCTGATGCCATTATTAATATCATTTTATTGGCTGCAACCTCAAAAGAAAAGATAAATAATAGTGGTGTAAGTAAACATATTTATTTTGCTCTTTATCTTGGGGATGATACCCTCTAGAGGTTTCTTTTACATGTTTATTTCATCTATATTTTTATATTATGAAGTATTTAAACTTATAGACATTTTGACATTTTGTAACTTAATTTATTGGTATGTGTATTAGTCCGTTCTCATGCTTCTAATAAAGACTTACCCAAGACTGAGTTATTTATAAAGGAAAGAGGTTTAATTGACTCCCAGTTCAGCATGGCTGCAGAGGCCCCAGGAAACTTAAAAATGATAACAGAAGAGGAAGCAAACCCATCTTTCTTCACATGGTAGCAGGGAGAAAAATGAGTGTTGCATTAGTCCATTTTCATGCTGCTGATAAAGATATACCTGAGACTAGGCAATTTTACTAAAAAAAGCGGTTTATTGGACTTACAGTTCCACATGGCTGGGGAGGCCTCAAAATCATGGCAGAGGGCAAGGAGGAGCAAATCACATCTTATGTGAATGGCGGCAGACAAAAAGAGAGCTTGTGCAGGGAAACTCTGCCTTATAAAGCCTTCTAATCTCATGAGACTTATTCACTATCAAAAGAACAGCATGGGAAAGACCTGTCCCCATGATTCAATTACCTCCCACCAGGCGCCTGCCACAATATGTGGAAATTCAAGATGAGATTTGGGTGGGAACACAGCCAAGCTGTATCATTATGCCCCTGGCCCTTCCCAAATGTCATGTCTTCACATGTCAAAACCAATCATGCCTTCCCAACAGTGCCCCAGAGTCTTAACTCATTTCAACATTAACTCAAAAGTCCACAGTCCAAAGTCTCATCTGAGACAAGGCAAATCTCTTTCACCTATGAGCCTGTAAAATCAAAACAATTTAGTTACTTCCTAGACACAATGGGGGTACAGGAATTGGGTAAATATAGCCATTCTAAAGGGGAGAAATTAGCCAAAACAAGGGGCTACAGGCCCCATGCAAGTCCAAAATGAAGCAGGGGAGTCAAATATTAAAGCTCCAAAATGATCTCCTTCGACTCCATGTCTCACATCTGGGTCACGCTGATGCAAGAGATGTATTCCCATGGTCTTGGGCAGATCCACCCCTGTGGCTTTGCAGTGTACAGCCTCCCTCCCAGCTGCTTTCACAGGCTGGTATTGGGTGTCTGTGGCTTTTCCAGGCACACAGTGCAAGCTGTCGGTGGATCTACCATTCTGGGGTCTGGAGGATGGTGCCCCTCCTTTCATAGCTCCACTAAGCGGTGCCCCAGTAGGGACTCTGTGTGGGGGCTCCAGCCCCACATTTCCCTTCCACACTGCCCTAGTAGAGGTTCTCCATGAGTGCCCCACCCCTGCAGCAAACTTCTGCCTGGACACCCAGGCATTTCCTTACATCTTCTGAAATCTAAGTGTAGGTTCCCAAACCTCTATTCTTGACTTCTGTGCACCCAGAGGCTCAACACCATGTGGAAGCTGCCAAGGCTTAGAGCTTGCAGCCTCTGAAGCCATGGCCTGAGCTGCATCTTGACCCCTTTTAGTCATGGCTGGAGCAGCTGGGATGCAGGACACCAAGTCCCTAGACTGCACATAGCACAGGGACCCTGGACCTGGCTCATGAAACCATGGTTTCCTTCTAGGCCTCCAGGTCTGTGATGGGAGAGGCTGCTGTGAAGACCTCTGACATGTTCTGGAGACATTTTCCCCATTGTCTTGGGGATTAACATTCGGCTCCTCGTTACTCATGTACATTTCTGCAACCAACTTGAATTACTCTTCAGAAAATGGGATTTTCTCTTCTATTGGATTGTCAGGCTGCAAACTTTCCAAAATTTTGTGCTCTGCTTCCATTATAAAACTGAATGCCTTTATCAGCACCCAAGTTACCTCTTGAATGTGTTGCTGCTTAGAAATTTCTTCTGCCAGATACCCAAAATCATCTCTCTGAAGTTCAAAGTTCCACAAATCTCTAGGGCAGGGGCAAAATGTCACCAGTCTCTTTTCTAAAATATAACAAGAGTCACCTTTGCTCCAGTTCCCAACAAGTTCCTCATCTCCATCTGAGACCACCTCAGCCTGGATTTCATTATCAATATCATTATCAGCATTTTAGTAAAGCCATTCAACAAGTCTCTATGGAGTTCCAAACTTTCCCATATTTTCCTGTCTTCTTCTGAGCCCTCCAAACTGTTCCAGCCTCTTCCTGTTATTCAGTTCCAAAGTCACTTCCACATTTTTGGGTATATTTTCAGCAATGCCTCCCTCTACTGGCCCCAATTTACTGTGTTCATTTGTTTTCATGCTACTGATAAAGACATATCTGAGTCTGGGCAATTTTACAAAAGAAAGAGGCCTATTGGACTTATAGTTCCAGGTTGCTGGGGAGGCCTCACAGTCATGGTGGAAGGCCTGGAAGAGTTCATTACATCTTACATGAATGGTGGCAGGCAAAATGAGAGCTTGTGCAGGGAAACTCTGCCTTATAAAGCCATCAGATCTCGTGAGATTTATTCACTATTAAGAGTACAGTATGGGAAAACATGCCCTCATAATTTAATTACCTCTCACAGGGTACCTCCCACAGCATGTGGGAATTTAAGATGAGATTTGGGTGGGGACATAGTCAAACCATATCAGTGTCCAGTAAAGGGGGAAGCCCCTTATAAAACCACCAGTTCTTATGAGAACTAACTCACTATCATGAGAACAATATAGGGTAATCTGTCCCCATAATTCAATTATCTTCACCTATTTTTTTCCATGACACATGGGGATTATGGGAACTACAACTCAAGATGAAATTTGGGTGGGAACACAGCCAAACCATATTAGTATGTATCTCTAAAAAGCAACGTTTTTTTAAAAAAACTGCAATACTATTAAGATAGCAAACAAAAGTAATATCTTCCAAGGCTAGGCACAGTGGCTCATGCCTGTAATCTCAACATTTGCGATACCAAGATGGGCGGATACCTTGATCCCAGGATTCTCAAATTGTGTGCTTGTTCACTCATGGTGTAATTTACTTTCCTCTGATATCTACTGTATTTTCTATAAACTGATAGTTCAATCTGAAGGCTTGATTGGATTACAGTTACAAATATTTTGTGAAAGAGCACCGTATACTACATTATGTGTCATTTCTGGACCTCTGGGAAGCAGATGTCGAGGCATAATTAGAAGTGCAAAAGTCTTATTGGGAAAAATGTCTGAGAAGATAGAAGAGGGGGGAGCAAGAGTTTTTATGATCTGCACAAAAATTCTGAAACCTTTAAAAATATATAAATTATTTAGGATTTGCACCCCGTTCTCCTTCATGTCTTCACCTGCTACCTTCTGGCCTCAGAAAACCTTAATTGCAAATTTTAATTTCTCTGAGTTTTTGAGTGGGCTATGATCTTTGTCATTTCTGATACTTCCACATGCTATTGGTTCCTTTGCTTGGAATATTCTTTCCATCGTGGTCAATGTGAACTCTTAATTATACTATAAAGATAACTTAAATATCATCTCTAGTAAACTCATCTTCACTTACCTGCAGACTGGTTGACTGATTCTTTCTCTAAATTTCTGTAAATCTTCATATGTATGTCTAGAACAGTGCTTATCTTATGTTTTTTCACAAATTATTTATGTGTTTGTTTCCCCATTTAACTGTGGGTTAGGAAGACTGCAAATATGCTATTTCTTCTGTACATTATTCGTGGTTAGTACAGAGCTTTATCAATGTTAGCTGTTCAAAAGAATGAGTACATAATTCCTCAATGAAGTGTAGTTTCAAAGCCAGTTTCTCTACTCTCTTGCTCTGTGATTAAATATTCATCTTTCAAACTATTATCCAAACTGCATTTTAGGGACGATAAAACACTTGGTCGTTACGCACAAGGGCTCTGAAGCCAAACACCTGGAGTTAAAATCCTATCTAAGCCACTTACTGTGCGACCCTAACCACCTTGGCCTTATTTTCTGCATCTGTGAAATAATAATTAGATTATCAATTTTATATGGTTGCTTCAAGGATTAAATGAGATAATAGTTAAGCATTCAATAAACATTCATTACCATTTCCAAAGATCACATATCATATAAAATCTTTGTATTTACTTACCCCTGCATCACATACTCCAGCTACATCACTGTTACCAATAATTCTATTAGCTGTCCAGGCACGGTGGCTCATGCCTGTAATGCCAGCACTTTGGGAGGCCAAGGTGGGCAGATCACGAGGTCAGGAGTTCAAGACCAGCCTGACCAACATGGTGAAACCCCGTCTCTACTAAAAATACAAAAATTAGCTGGGGCATGGTGTTGCACACTTGTAATTCCAGCTGCTTGGGAGGCTGAGGCAGGAGAATCGCTTGAACCCAGGAGGCGGAGGTTGCAGTGAGCTGAGATTGTGCCACTGCACTCCAGCCAGGGCAACAGAGCGAGATTCCGTGTCAAAAAAGAAATCAATTAGCTTATAATTATTTATTATGTTCAATGCATAATTTAATTGATTGAGCACATATTTTGAATCAGGCACTGCTCTAGATGTTAGAGATATGGCAGTGAACAAACATTAAATTTTTTTTTCCCCTCACGTGGCTTATATTCTAGGGAGAGGAGGCAGGCAATAAGCAAAAATAAATATGCTAAATATATACTATTTGAGATAGTATACATTGAAACGGAGGAAATAATATAGAACATGGGGGTTCAGGGAATGCTGAGGGGATGCTGTTTTAAATAGGCAGTTCAAGGAAAACCTCACTGAAAAGGTGATATTTGAGAAAAAGCCCAGAGAAAATAAGGGAGCAAGTAATGTAGATATTTGAGGAAAAGCAGCTCAAAACAATAATGAACTGCTTTTCATTCAGAACAAAGGCTGAATTCTTGAAGCAGAAATGTGTTTGGCATATGTAAAGAATCATGGGGAGGTCATATTGACCAAAGAAGAATAAGAAACAGGCACAATAATGGAGGCTAAAGTCACAGAGGTAGCAGGTTCCAAATGACATTAAGTGTGTGGTTTTTTTTTTGTTTTTTTTTTTGCTTTGAGCAAGCTGGAAAGCCATTGCAGTTTTGAGTGAAGGAGTGATGTGATGAATTTTTAAAAGATCATTCTAGAAGCTGTGTGCAGAATAAACTACAGATTGATAAGGATGATAGCAGAAATACCAAGTAGGAATCTGTTCCAGTAATCCAGATGAGGGATAATGATGATTTGGTTGAGAGTTGTAACGTTAGAGATGGTGAGAAGTGGGCCAGTTTGAAAAGTATTTTAAAAGAGCATACAGGATTTGTTGGTGAATTGGATTTGGGGTAAAAAAAGTAGAGGAGTTGGGTAACATAATAATAATAGCTAATGCATTTGCACTTAATACATATACAACACTATTAAATTTTTAAATAAGTATTAGCTAATTTAGTTTTCAGAAACAATGAAGAAATAATTCCTGGCAGATATGAGTACTCAATATTTGCTAATTGAGGCGCAGAGAGGATAACTAGCTTAGCTTATGCCATGCAGCTAGTAAATAGTGGATCCAAGATTCAAACAGAGCCAGTGCAGCCACAGAATTCATGATTTTAAGTACTGCATGATGGATGGATGCTTTGAAAGAATGTTAGGGCCAGGGTCTGGGATCCATGAGAATAAAGGAGGCCAGTGTTTTTGTGCGCTCAGCAGCCAAGAGCAGGAGTGGTGCTATGAGGCCCAGGGAGATACCTGCTACCCCAAACATTGACTCTTTTCCCTGTGCAGGATGTTAGAAGCCCCCCCAAACTCCAGTAGTGTTCTACAGAGAGATAGTCAATGGACAATTTCTTAATTAGCGATATTTTTAAAAAAATAGGCTTTCCATTTCATCCATACATAGGCATGTGCTTATTTTGCCTAAAAGGGTATAACACAGTTTGTCAACCAAAATGAAATTAATGTGGAAATTTTGTTGTTTGCTGGAATGCCACATTGGGGAATTATTTCATAGTTTTAATGAGTGAGAAGATATTAATTGAGAGACATGGAGTAATCAGAGGAGGTCAATCAACCTGTCTGTGTTTATCAGCAGTTGCTCCTTTATGTTTCATCTGTGTTCTGTGGGGGCCAACCACTCAAGAAAGCTCAGGCCTTGGCTTAGCCTCTTCTCAGGAGCTCATACGAGCTACAGCCATTGCTAAGTGCTTGGGTATGCTGTATCCATAGTGTACACTCACACCTGGACACAGAGCATGTCCTGGTGCCCTGTATGGGGAGGACAAAATACCCACTGTCTCACACGAAGCTTTCCTACAATTATATTTTCCCATCAGTGTAATTATCAAACTGGGAGTGATTTCCACCTCCCTGTTCCTGGGAACATTCGTCAATGTCTGGAGACATTTTTGGTTGCTATAACTGGTGGGAGGTGAGTGCTCCTGACAGTGGGTGAAGGCCAGAGATGCTTCTGAATATCCTGCAATGCACAGGGAGTCTCTGTGCAAAGAATTATCAGGCTTAAAACGTTAATAGTGCTGACGATGAAAACTCTGGTGTAGGATGAAGCCTTCCTTGTCCTAGTTTAGGTTGGGCTATTGGGGTAGGACAGATTACCTCAGAGCTTACAGGACACACGGAAATCTGAATGGGAATAGTTGGTGCTATTGGAAAGAAGTTAAAGGCCAGGACAGTCAGGAGGTGATTGGCTGAAGAAGAACTCTGCAGAATCCATTTCCCTTGTCTTTTTCATTATTGTTAGGGAAAGAGAGGATGCCAAATTGTGAAGGAATAGTCACCTGGTGCAATAGTAGCCAATGAGAAAATGTTGCTGGTGAGAAAATGATTGAAACATATCGGAACAATTATTTTTTAAAATAAGAAGCCACAGATGTATAGCCATTATGTAGCTATCTTCTCTCCTGTTAGCTTCAAGCTCTCTAAACTCTTCCTTCCCGGAAAGACGCAATTAATGGCACCTGCCTTAAAGTTTCTTTTTCTTTTACTTCTTTCTCTCTGAGAAACAGCATTTTTTTAAACTTGTCTCTTTTCCCTTCCTTCTCTACTAAAATCAAGTTAGTGCTATCTATGTTATACTTTCAGTGTTAAGTGAATATGAAAGTGTCTTATCACTTATACGGTCTTACATCTGTTGAGATCAAAGCATCAGTCGTTTTCTTGTGGTGGTAGGAAAGTGAGGTGGCAGGACAAAACAAGTTGCAGATTTCTGATTAACCAGGAAGCTAAAATGCAGTCTGCTGGGAAGTCCGTGCATAGGTGCCTGATCTGTCCCGGGAGGTGCAGTAAACCTAACTCTAAAACCACACTCTTTTGGCCTCATGAGAAAGATAATGTTAAAAGCTTAATTTCACACAATGAATATCTATTCGTGAAGAGGTCCAAGTCTTCCACAATATAAAAAATGTATTAAAAATGGGCCGGGCGCGGTGGCTCACGCTTGTAATCCCAGCACTTTGGGAGGCCGAGGCGGGCGGATCAGGAGGTCAGGAGATCGAGACCACGGTGAAACCCCGTCTCTACTAAAAATACAAAAAATTAGCCGGGCGTAGTGGCGGGCGCCTGTAGTCCCAGCTACTCGGAGAGGCTGAGGCAGGAGAATGGCGTTAACCCGGGAAGTGGAGCTTGCAGTGAGCCGAGATTGCGCCACTGCACTCCAGCCTGGGCGACAGAGCAAGACTCCGTCTAAAAAAAAAAAATGGATGGTTACCTAACAGAGACAGGGTTAGTCATCTATGAAATGATTCTCCAAAATAATACTGAAACACACACACATACACACACCACATACACATTTTGGGGGAGTAAACCCTTATGAAAACTTACAAATTAAACTCTGTCAGTCATTTATATACCTACATGAGTGGTTTTATCAGCTCACCTCTGGAGAGCACATTGAATTTGCTATTTGTCACTAAAGGTAGGTTTTAACAGTATGTATTTAAGACTGCTGGTGACAAGGGAAGATAACTAGTGGTCCTATGACTTAGATGTCTGAAGGATTCAATGAGATGGTTATTAGGGAATCAAAGTGAAATTGGAGGACAAGCGAGGCTCCTGGCTTCTGGTGAATTAGGAAGTCAGAAGGCAGGCAGTCTGCTGAGAAATGTTCCTGCTTGTTCTGCCAGCCTGACCCGGGCGGTAGAACAAGCAGTGGCCATAAAGACAGTTGGCTAATCTAGGAAAAAAAGCAAAATAATTATGTGAATAAATAATGGTACACAGTTGGGGTTATTTCTATCCCTCCATAATAGAAATGGGCAAACTATGGCCACTTAAAAGACCAAGGTACAGAGTGACGTCACCAAGATGGCTAACAAGAGTTACCTGGTGCCCATCTTCTCCTCCACAAAAAGGGACCAAAAACAAATAAACAACTATATTTTGAGTACAGTGACTGAGGAAGCACTCTGCAGAGCACCAGGGGAGTGGTGAAAACCGCACAGAGCAATGAAATCCAGGACAGCACCATAGAGAGGGGAATGAGGAAGCCTGCCTTTTCAACTCTGTCTCCCCCATTGGGATCAGCTCAGAGTTAGGGGGAATTTAATCTTACAGTTAAAAGGTAAGCTACAGATCCACAGTAGTCCTCATTTATGCCACAAACATTAACAATCCTTGCTACAAGAGAGTCCCCCATCCTCCCAGTCTCTGAATCCAGTTTGGAGAGTAGCTTGGATTTTATGTAGCTCCATTGCCTCAGAGTAGGAGCTCAACATGAGCACCCTCCGCACCAGCGACCTAAACTACTATGACTCAGCACCATCTTTAAACAGACCCACTAATACAGTGCATCCTGCTCTGGGGACCAGTAGCAACGGACTCTCTTCATCCCTGAGGTCCCACCATCGTGCCACCAGGTGCATATGCTTGCCTGCAGCATCACGACCCCAGCTGCCCAGAGCCTAGGCCAGACTGAATGACTGAGACCTTGACATCCAAAACTGCATGGCTACCCCACACCCTCAGGAAACAAGCAGACCTGCACAGCATGCAGGGAGCATGACAAAGCTCAAATGGTGTGTTACTCATTGAACACTGAAAGGTGGTTTCTGATGAAATAAAGAGTTATTTCAATAATTCTGAGCATTTTTTTTCCCACATCTAACTGAAAAGCAACAATGCATTCAGTTTCTATGGAATCCAGGATGTTTAAAAAATTCGAATTTTATTATCAATATAAATTGATACATAATTTATAAGTGTATTGCTGATTAAAGTAAAGCAGGCAAGGTATAAACAGGCCTTCCTGACAATCAGCCCTTTGTTACTGCTCAAAGTTCTCTGGGTTAATCACACTCTGAATCAAAATGAGATGCTACTATGTGAACTCAAAAGGAAGTGAAATAAAAATACAATTTCCTGAAATAACTACCAGTAAGCATCACAGTAGAAACAGTCCAGGCTCTAAAATCAGGCAAACCTGGATTATAATACTGTTCTCTGCATTTTAGCAATCTTGAGCAGAAAACCTCTCAGAGACTTACTTTTCTATTTGTAGTATAGGAATATTATCTTCTAATTCATGAGTTTATTGTAAAGGTTAAACAATGAGACAATATATGTAAAATGCCTAGCATGTAACAGGTGCATGCAAGTAGTAGCTACTATATAAAATTTATTGATTTGCCTTATTCTCAACTAATTTATCTTCATGTAGAATCTAAGCTATAAATTTAAAATAAATTCCCACAGATTGTCTTTTCCTCTTGAGAATTTATGTTTTATTATTTTTACTATCACAATTTTTATTTCTTTTTTATTTTTTAAATTTATTTTTATTATGCTTTAAGTTTTAGGGTACATGTGCACAACGTGCAGGTTTGTTACATATGTATACATGCGCCATGTTGGTGTGCTGCACCCATTAACTCATCATTTACATTAGGTATATCTCCTAATGCTATCCCTCCCCACCCCCCCACCCCACGACAGGCCCCGGTGTGTGATGTTCCCCTTCCTGTGTCCAAGTGTTCTCATTGTTCAATTCCCACCTATGAGTGAGAACATGTGGTGTTTGGTTTTCTGTCCTTGAGATAGTTTGCTGAGAATGATGGTTTCTAGCTTCATCCATGTCCCTACAAAGGACATGAACTCATCCTTTTTTATGGCTGCATAGTATTCCATGGTGTATATGTGCCACATTTTCTTAATCCAGTCTATCACTGATGGACATTTGGGTTGGTTCCACGTCTTTGCTATTGTGAATAGTGCCGCAGTAGTATTTTAATTGATAAGTTTATGATGATTTGGATAATTGTCCAGAAACTAAACAATCCTGACATTTCAGAAAGAGTAGCTGTGTTGTGAGCTACTCATTCACAAAGGACATTGCATGAGACAAGAAGTGTTCATTGTTATTTCCAACCTCATGTTTTCCTTTTAGTTCATCGTCTTTGTCTGGGCTACTATAACAGAATACCTGAGACAGGGTAATTTATAAAGAACAGAAATTTATTTCACAGTTCTGGAGGCTGGGAAATTCAAGATGAAGGCACCAACATCTGATGGGGACCTTCTTGCTGTGTCCTCAATAGTGGAAGGCAGAAGGGCAAGAGAGGAAGAACTTCCTCTGTCAAGCCCCTTTAAAAGGGCACCTAATCCCATTCATGAGAGAGGAGCCCTCATGGCCTAATTATATCTTAAAGGCTCCACCTCTTAAAACCATCACACTGGCAAAACCAAAATTTTGGAAGGGACATACTCAAATCATAGCAGGTATTGAAACATAAATAGAGAAATGCAACTTAAATTGTTGGGAAAAAGAAGACTACATGCTATATAATTGTATTTGTGTAAACTGTATAAACAGGTAAAGCTAATATGATCTGTTAGAGTCAGAATAATTGTGACCCTATGTGGAAAAGGCTGTGTGTGTGTGTGTGTGTGTGTGTGTGCACGTTTGTGTATGTATTGGGAGGGTTAGTGAGTGAAAACCTCTGGGGTGCATGAAGAGGACCAGTGATGGTGATATCTTATTCTTAATCACGGTGCAAGTTACATGGAGTTCATTCAATTTGTGAAAATTCAGCAAGATAAATCCTCCTAATGTGTTCGATTCTTTGTATATGTACTATATTAAATACAAACTTTTAAAAACATGATCATGGCAAAAACATTATAATTACATATTTTTTAGAATAGTTGAAAAAAGAAAGAGAACTAAAAATTACCCAAAATTCTACCTCCAAATTATAGCCAGTGCTAACATTTTATTTGACTATTCTGCTAGTATTACTCTTTTTAAACAAAACTAGAGTCATGGTACATGTCGATTGTATCCTACTTTTGATAATTTATATTATTTTTCATAAATTCTGAATGTCATGAAATATGTTTTGAAAATATGATTTATAATACTGATGTAGTATTTCATTATATGGATATGCCATGTCTTATTTTACTAGTCTCATCTGCATAGCATTGAAGTTGTTTTCTTGGTTTTGTGTTGTTTTTTTTGAGACGGAGTCTGGCTCTGTCACCCAGGCTGAAGTGCAGTGGCGCCATCTCTGCTTACTGCAACTTCCACCTCCTGTGTTCAAGCGATTCTCCCACCTCAACCTCTCAAGTAGCTGGGATTACAAATGTGTACCACCATGCCTGACTATTTTTTGTATTTTTAGTACAGACAGGGTTTCACCATGTTGGCCAGGCTGGTCTCAAACTCCTGACCTCAAGTGATCCGCCCCCCTCAGCATCCCAAAGTGCTGGGATTATAGTCGTGAGCCACCCGCACCTGGCTGTTTTCATGTTTTTTGCTTATAAATAATGCTATTATCAACAATATTGTACATAAGTCTGTGTCTCTCTGAACATTTCCTTAAAATAAATTCTTATAAGTGAAATTACTGAGTCCAGAGGTATAAATAATTTAAGCTTTTGATAAATATTATCATTTCCCTCTCTTAAAAAATCCTGTGAACTTATACTCTTGCCAGCAGTATTCAAAGGTACCAATTTCTCTGCACCATTATCATCACAAGATGATACAGTTAATATTTATCAATATTTTACTAGCTCTATCTTCTACCAAGTTCCTTTCCTCATGTATCTCTAGAAATTCCTGAGGAATCTGTCCATGTTTCATGCATCCAGTTTGTTCTCATTTTTTATCTCAACCTGTTGTCTGATTCCAGCTTGTTATCTACTTACTCCCAGCTCCTAACTTGCTTCCATTGCTCAGCTGTCATTCTTCCTTTTACTGTTTTTCCACAAGTACAGAAAAAGGCCTTTTCTTCAATTCTCTACAGTGTAAGATGAGGCTGTGATGAAACAATTTAACCAGACTTTAACAAAGGCTTGGAGAAAACATAAAAGGTTCAAATTCCAGATATGTAAAATCTTGTTGTAGTTATAGATATTCTGATACCCCTAAGCCTCAAACCTTTCAATCAAAGTCACAGGAAGTTCTTAGGTTGATTCTGACACCTTGCAATTATATCTGTAATCTCTTTCTATTATCTAGCTACCATTTTTCAGGGAGCAGTTCAACTCCTCTACAGAAGAATGACCTTGAACGTGTGTCCTATAACATGTAACCATGACTCCAGCTTGTATAGATTTATTGTATCTGTATGATGGCAGTGCAGCATTAAAAAAAATCTAGTAATATTTCTGCATTTGGTGACATCAAATTGAAATCAACCATGGTAGGAATATTTACACTAGGGAAATTTAAAAATGCTTCAAAGAAGGGCTAGTTTATTGTTTTGCTGATCATCTACATGTAAAAACATGATGGAGAAAATGTTAACAATGCAGATTAAACCTAAAAGGGTGTCATGGCTGTAGGCATTGCATTGTGAATAGTAAAAAACTGAGAAAATATCCTTCCACTATTTGAAAACTATTATCTGATTCAATGAAGAAGCTATTCCTGTCATTGATGAACCAGTGATGTTCCAACATATATCTTTGTTGTTTCACTTTCATCTTACTCGTTAAAACACATACAAATATCAACCAACATTTATGTGGAAACTAAACACATGGCCGGGCGTGGTGGCTTACGCCTGTAATCCCAGCACTTTGGGAGGCCTAAGCAGGCGGATCATTTGAGGCCAGGAGTTTGAGACCAGCCTGGTCAACATGGTGAAACCCCATCTCTACTGAAAATACGAAAGTTAGCTGGGTTTGGTGGTACATGCCTGTAATCCAATCCCAGCTTATCGGGAGGCTGAGGCAGAAGAATCGCTTGAACCCGGGAGGCACAGGTTGCAGTGAGCCAAGATCCCACCACTACACTCCAGCCTGGGCGACAGAGTGAGGAGATTCCATCTCCAAAAATAAAAAATAAAAAAAAAAGAAAAGAAACTAAACACATTCATCAGCTGCAGCCACAGTTTGGTTATGGATATAAGAGTTTGGCAAAATTCAATAAAAGCATTTTGTAAGAATCAATAGGTTCTTTGATATTTTCAAAAAAGTGTTGTATATTTGAGTAATATTTGTAAATTATATGCTAGTACTTCTTTAAAACAATAAACCTTAAATATAAATGTGTGTGCATATGTATACTGGTGGGTGTCACTCCACTCACACCCATATGTAGTATTTTTGTTTCAATATAAAACTGGTTGTTAAGCAATTGCTGGTGCACTATTGACATAGAACCTATGTGACATTCTGGATTTTAATTATGGTGAGATAGGAAGGCATGGAGGGGGTTTTTAGGAGAGGAAATAACATAATTTAACTTATGATGTAACAGGATATAACAGGATCACTATAGCTTGCATGCTGAGAACAGACTGAGAGCACAAGGGTAGACACAGGAAAACCTAGGAGGCTACTGGCAATATTCCATGTCATAGACTATGGTGGTTGGAACCAGGATAGTATGACTAGGGATAGTGAGAAGTTGTCGGCTCTTGCATATATTTTGAAGTTAGAGTCCACAGGTTTGTTGATGGATTAAATGTACATTTTGAAAGGAAAAGTGGAATTAAAAATTAGTCCAGACCGGGCGTGGTGACTCAAGTCTGTAATCCCAGCACTTTGGGAGGCCGATGTTGGTGGATCATGAGGTCAGGAGTTCAAGACCAGCCTGATCAACATAGTGAAACCCCATCTCTATTAAAGATTGGAAAATGTATAATAAAAATTTGTGTTACAGTTCTGCAAGCTAGGAAGACCAAGACCATGGCCCTGGCATCTAGGCAGGGAGCTTCATGCTGTGTTATCTCCTGGTGAAAGGCAGAAAGGCAAGATAAAGTGAGGTTAAGCCACTCTCATGATAACTAACTGACTCCAGTAATAATGACATTGATTTATTCATAAAAGCAGAGCCCTCCTGACTCAATCACCTCTTATTACACCCCATCGCCCAACAGTATTGCACTGGGAACCAAGTTTTCCACGTATGAACTTTGGGAACACATTCAAATGATAGCAGGGAAGAATTTGATGATGCAGATGAGAAAGGGGATATTGCTTGAATAGGCAATAAGGGACAGAATCTAGTGTGTAAATGGCAGTGAGCTCTGTAGTTAGTCGGGATCATGGACAATTACACATAGCAACAAGAAAGAAGGTAGAATACATGGCCATAGTCACAGGTGGGTGTCTAGATTAAGAAGTAAGAGCTTTGGAAAATTCTGGCTGTTTCTATCTTTTGGAGAGGATGAGCATGGGCAAAGAGCTTTTAAAAAATGGAAAAGAGAAAAGAAAGTATAATATGGCCCTCTAGGTGAGTGGAAAAGTATGTTCTAGGGAGATGATATGGTTTGGCTGTGTCCTCACCCAAAATCTCATCTTGAATTGTAATCTCCATAATCCACATATGTCAAGGGCAGGACCAGGTGGCGGTAATAGGATCATGGGGGAGGTTTCGCTCATACTGTTCTCATGATAGTGAGTGAGTCTCACAAGATCTGATGGTTTTATCAGTGTCTAGCATTTCCCCTATTTGTACTCATTCTCTGTTCTGCCTCCCTGTGAAGAGGTGCCTTCCACCATGATTATAAGTTTCCTGAGGCCTCCCCAGCCATGCGGAACTATGAGTCAATTACATCTCTTTTCTTTATAAATTACCCTGTCTCAGGTACTTATTCATAGCAGTGTGTGAATGGAATAATACAGGACATGGGATTGGATGTCTTTCACATAACTGAAATCTATATACTAAAAATTAAATCCCAACTTTCCTTCACCTGCATTACTATTCAGTGCTAATTAGTATCTAAAATTCTTTGAGTGGGACACTAGGCTAAGCAGTGTATCATTATCTTATTTCATCTTCACCATAACTCTATTTGTGAGAGATAGCTGGCTTTCACATTTTACAATGAGGAAATCGAAGCTGTGAGATATATATTATATATATATATACACACACACACACACACACACACACATATGTGTATATATACACACATATATATGTGTGTATATGTATGCACATACACATATATGTGTGTGTATATGTATATACATATATGTGTGTGTATATATGTGTATATATGTGTATGTGTATATATACACACACATATATATGTATATATACACACATACACATATATATGTACGTATATATACACATACACATATATGTGTGTATGTGTGTATATATATACACATATATATATACACACACACATACACATATATATATATATATACATTTCCCAAACTATTAAGTGGCAGTACATTACTCAAATTCAGTCTATATTCAGGGTCATAATCCTTAACTACATAGAGAGCCATATAGGACGTTATCAGAACTCTAGATTTTACTCAGCATGAAATGTATATTTTATACTACAATGATATCTCAATTGCCCAAGTAAGAATTTGAGAAGTCACTCTGGTAAGCAGAAAAGTGGACCCTGCCTGCAGATATCTATGTCCTAATCCCTGTAATCTATGAATCTGTTATATTTCATGGCAAAGAGGAATTAGGGTTACAGATGGAATTAATGTTGCTAATCAACAGATAGGAAAATTATCTGGATATGGCCAAAGTAATCAGAAGAGTTCTTAAAAGTGAAATAAGCATGCAGAATAAAAGATAATTAAAGAGATGGTATTGTGAGAGGCCATGGTCTGACATTGCTGGCTTGAAGATGGAAAATGGGGCCATGAGCCAGGAAATGTGGGTGGCCTCTGGAAGTTGGAAAAGGCAAATAATCCAGATTTTCCCCTACAGTCTTCAAAAGGAATATAGCTCTGTGTACTTTGATTTTTGTCCAATGGGATCCATTAATACTTCTGACTCCCAGAATTGTATGATAATACGTTTTTGCTATTTTAAGCCACTAAGTTTGTGGTAATTTGTTACAGCAACACTAGGAAACTGATAGTCATCGTTAACTTTTCTTTCTACCTCTCCACCATTTCTATCAAAGTCATTATGAAAATTTGTGTGGGTTTTATCTTTATTTGTTGGCTTATCACTCCGTCACCACCATGTTGTCTTAGAAAGGATTTAATGTTCTTACTGGGTTAATATCTTCAAAAAAGTTCATCTTTTCTAGCTTTATTTTTGTTTAATTCAGTACCTCATTTTGTCTCCACTGAATATTTGTGATATTATCTTTGCTAGTTTTCTTGCCTTCTACACTTAAGCCTTGGTCCACATTTGTGCAAAGTGATCCATCTTTCTAAAATGCTTGCAATGACACAGGGGAGTACGTAGAAGTAGAAGAGAGGGGCTTTAGCGAGAGACACCAGCATGAAGGAAGTTGGTTTTTTACCCCCTATTTCCATGTGAGATTTGTTTTATTTAGATCATTCATTATGCATTAACTTACTCTTGCTATTGCTTGCAGACAGGATACTTAGTTTTAGAAACTACAACAAGTACAAAGCACAGGAATGTAGATGCTCACCACAACTTACAGTTATGTGGGTGCTTCTCTACTTCCTGTTCTCATCACGGGACATTACAGTGCAAGAGAGAGATGACTTTTGACATTCCTAGTTAAGAAACCATTCATAAGCAGCAAAAAGAAAAACCATTAATCCAGCGGATTCCTAAATCCTAATAATCTGTATTCAAATTGTTTATTTAGCATCATAGAATGAAGACTGAACTTGGAATCGTAAACATCGAAGGCGAATTCTACCTTTAACTCTTATTGCATATATGTCCTCAGTACAAGTCACTGCACCTGTCAAACCTGTTTCCTCATCTGGAAAAATGAAGGTAGAAAGGAAATTAATTTGGGTTGGGAGCTGGGCTACACACATATGTACATTGTCTCATCTAATCTCCAGAAAAAAGCGAAGAACCATTAGTGAACAGACTTGTCTTTTGACTCTTGTATCTAAAAAACCAAAAACTTTTGTGAATTATAATAATAGAAGAGGCTGAAATACGAACTCTGAATAACTGTGCACCTTAGCTATAATTCTGGGAGGCAATATCCATTTCTCCCAAAGGACATCAGGAAAGCTGGCATCTGGTAACTACTTTGTTGTTGATAAGATGTGTGACTTTAGACAAGCTATG
This sequence comes from Nomascus leucogenys, assembly GCF_006542625.1. Classification (NCBI taxonomy): domain Eukaryota; kingdom Metazoa; phylum Chordata; class Mammalia; order Primates; family Hylobatidae; genus Nomascus; species Nomascus leucogenys. Next base: position 127,056,910 of record NC_044406.1, read on the forward strand.
TACTCCCATTTGGGCTCACTTTCTGCCCCCTTCTTAAAATGAGAGGATTGGATTATTTCTACAAACCCTTCCCTTTGATATTCTATGCCAGGAATTGGCAACTATCTTCTACAAAGGGCCAGATAGTAAATATTTTAGGCTTTGCAGACCATAATGTCTCTGTCAAAACTACTCAACTCTATTTGTACAGAACAAAGACAGCTGTAGATAATATGTAAATTAATTGGCATGACTACATTAGAGTAAAACTCTACTTACAAAATAGATTGTGGCCTAAATTTAGCCCAGAGAACTTAGTTTGATGAGCCCTGGTCTATGGAGCAATGAAGAATTTTGTGTGTGACCAATTCCACTCTTCCTTTTTCTGTTTGGATCCATATAGTCAGAACTAATTTTGTTCATGCCTCGCCTAAAGGTGTCTCTCCGTTGAAGTGGAGTTCATTTATGTGCTTCAATCTTTTTTGTTTAAGTCAGAATCAAGCTGAGAATTTTGAGAAGTAAATAGACCATTGGCTATCTTAAGCATACATGAATACTATCATGTTCTATATATGAACATGACAGAAATGAAGAAAACATTAATGAATAAAAGTTATATGATAATTATGAATTTGGATAGATTTAAGATCCTACTGTCACCTATTTATTCCAATTTTTATGTGTGATTACATTATCACAGCATCCTAGCCAATATATTGACACCAATCAAAATACACATTGGATTGCATTTTAAGTTATCAAACATATTGCTTTTATGAAATGCACAGAGACCTTTAATGAAGCTTCTTAGCTATAAGAGAATGTTTCACAAAGGACGGGGAACAGAGGGGAATTAAGAATTTTCATGTATTTCTGCAGATGGTAGATGGACAAATGGCCTGTTAAAGGTATTTGATTAGGTTAAGCAACCGTCACAGGAAAGTGACTTGGAAATCACTGTCAAAGCCAGCATTTGAACAATAATATAACTTTAGGTCTGTGTACTCTAAGTTTTTCTTTATGTATGGCTTGGCCAGTTCAACAATGGTAGCATTACTTTAGAACTTTCTTTTTCTTTTGCTGTTGTTTAATTCAGCTAGCTCTTTGTGCTAAAGATGAATCTGATGGCAATGTGTTATCACCAAAGGTTTTCATCACAGCAAGAAGTACTTCTGAAGCTGGAGGAAGCTTTGGGCACATTGACAAATATCCCCAAAGCAAGACTGCAGTATGGGCTCCTAAATCAGCAAGTGTTTTGATATTTGCACATTCTCTTTATTTTCTATTCTCATTGTTTCTTTCTGTTCCGCTATGCCTTCAACTTCACTTGCTCAGTGACTTCAGTCATAGAAAATATTCAGAGGTCATGGGCAGATGGTGAATTCACCAGGGAGTTTATGCAATTCTCTGATTCATTTCATCATTCTAGAATTATACAGAAATAAGCCCAGTGTGAGCTTAAGCATATTCTGCCTTGAAGAATAAAAAAAAAAACACCACAAATGATTAAAACATAAATTTAAGTAGTCTTCTATTTGCCCTGTAGAATATTTCTAATTAGATTTAATTGAATTCTGTCAGTTCCTTACCCCTGATAGCTGAATCTTTCAGTTCTGGATAACATTTTTATCACTGGTTTTTTTTTCTGATAATGAGATTTTTCTCATGATTTTTTATCTGATCAGCGTTTCATGAATTTTATAAATAAATATGTATTTATTGTATGAGCGTCAACATTATTGTGCTTACTTTTGACATGATCCATTTTGTTATTGCAATCTGGTGCCGCGTAAAGAATCTGTCAATTCCACTGGTTCTCAATGAGATGCAATTTTGTCCCATGTCACACATTTGGAAATGTTTGGAGACATTTGTGGTTGTCACAACCTGGGGTGAGAGGAGACGGAGAGATCCTAGTTGCATCTAATGGGTACATGTCAGGGATTTTGCCAATGGTCTTGCTATGCACAGTCCAGACCCTCATCCCCAACAAGGAAAAAAAATATCCAGCTCAAGTTACCAATAGTGTCCAGGTCTAAAAAATTCAGGTCTGGTCTAAAAGCATGTAAAAATGTACACAGATAATTCAAGCAATTCTATATCACAGCACAGATCTTTAACATGCCGTAAGTCCTTACAGTACATATGGGAAAGTTTTACAGGAAAGTGCTAGAAGCTTTGTTTCTGATGGTATTCAATCTACTCTTATATTAAGAAAATTGCAAAGTAGAGAGTCTTACTATGCACCCAAATTAATATATTTTTCCTTGAGAAATGACCAGGAGGATTTGATTAAGAATATATATTTTTGTTTGTAGTTATCTTTATAGTTATATCTGCACAGAACATTTTTTTTCTATTAATTGCTGTCAGTCATTCTATTCCATTTCTTTGCTACCTATACTTGAGTAATAGAGGAGCTGCCATGTTAATTCAGTATAAGCTTTCACCCTGGAAATTTGGGGAAAGACATTGGGAGTGAGAATCTACTCTCTCTTTCTTTCCGTATGGCTACTAAACCTATAATACACAATGTACCAGATATTTCTAAGGCCGTACTTTTGATTACATGAATTGAAGAAGCACTGAAGATCTAGAGGGAGACAGAGATAAATAAAAAGAGGAAGAAGTTGTGTAATAAGCTCTTCTGTGCATTATGAGTGTATTTTCCACTCTGGCACTTTTTCAAAAGTAGGAAATAAAAAATAAAGTTGCTTTGTGCATATTCATATTGGCAATGATAGACTGTTGTTTCTTTCTTTCTTTTCTTTTTTTTTTTTGACGGAGTTTCGCTCTTGTTGCCCAGGCTGGAGTGCAATGGCGCCATCTTGGCTCACTGCAACCTCCACCTCCTGAGTTTTATCGATTCTCCTGCCTCAGCCTCCTGGGTAGCTGGGATTACAGGCATGCACCACTTCGCCAGGCTAATTTTTGTATTTTTTTAGTGGAGACGGGGTTTCACCATGTTGGTCAGGTTGGTCTCGAACTCCCGACCTCAGGTGATCCGCCTGCCTCGGCCTCCCAAAGTGCTGGGATTACAGGCGTGAGCCACTGTGCCCGGCCGACTGTTGTTTCTTTGAATGAGAAACACTGGAAATAGACTTTAATGAGAGAACCTGGAGGTCAAGATTATTTTAGTCATACATTCATATATGTGCACACACGCACTTTTACACATATAAATCCATAATGTATATGTTATCTGCTACTTTGCTACTTTTACTCACGAATGTCTCGTAAACGCCTTTTTATTTCCACTTACATCACTGTTTTCATAACTCCTGAATGGTTCATGGCTTTGCAGTTCTTTACTAATCTATGCTGTTCTTGATTGGAATTTAGGTGGTTTGTTACCAGAGGTTTCCTGATAAAACAGTGCTGGAGTGATCATGCTTGTGCATACTCTTTATGCATTTTTTTGCCATCATCTTCAGAAATATTTCTGGAAGATCTGTTGAGCCAAATGATACTTAATTTAAATAATTTTGAAGCACAATGCTAATTCCTCTTCTGGAAAGGCTGGGGCAAGTTGCATTCTCACCAGTGCACAGATATGCCCATATCATACACCCTTCCTGATAGTGGGAGACCTCAGGCTCCTCCATCTTTGTTAATATTTTCTTAATTATCACTATGAAGGGTAAAAAAATTTCATTTTCATCTAAATTTTTGATAAATAGTGAAGGTGAACATCTTTTCATTTTTACTAACCATTTTCAATTCTTATTTTGGCTTATTCAATTCTTATTTTGGCATTTTCAATTCTTAATTGGCTTTTCATGTTTGTTGCTCAGTTTTAAAAAATGTTACTCATCTTTTTAGTTTTAATTTATACAAGCTCTTTGAATATTAAGAAAATTAATCTGTCAAATGTATTACACATATTTTTCCCAGATTGCCTTTTAACTCTCATTATGGCATTTTTTAGCTAAAAAGAAGCTTACATTTTTATGTTATCATATTTATCATTTTTTAGAAGTTCTTGGTATGCTAGTGAGGTTTAGAAAGGCATGACCTACATCAGGATTATAAAAAGCATTCATAGATAACTCCTTCAACTATAATTTAATTTTTAACATTTAAATATTTGATCTATGTGGAATTGATTTGAGAGCTTTGGAGTGAGGTACTGTAATCAAGCTTAGTAGCTAGTGGTTAGGCTATATAATAAGAAAGATTTGTATTAAGGTCTGAGCTTCATCACTTAATTGCCAGGTGACCTTGAAAAAAATCACCTAACCTTTTGGAGCCTGTTTTTTTAATCTGTGAAAAGGGACAACCATACTCCCTAACTCACAGGTTTGTGATGAAAATAGCAGTTCGAAGAATGTAGAGCAAATGTTGGAACATATTAAGCATATTTTTAATGTTAGCTGGACTTCATCTTGTTATTATTACTGTTCCAAGTAGGTAAACAGTTTTCCCCAAATGATTTATTGATTAGTCTACATTTTACCCAAAGATTGAAAATGTTATCTTCAGTAGATACTTACTTACAATATACGATTAGATATATGTCTAAATGTCTAAACCCTTCAATCTGCTATATTGTTCTTCCTGTGCATCTGGGTAACATCATTTCAATTACAATAGCATTTAGGGTAGTTTTTAATGTCTAGTGGGCAAGGTCCCTGCCATTACTCTGCTTTACTTGGTCTTTGTATAGATATTCTTCCATATTATTTCCCTCCAGATACACTTTGGAACTATTGGGTTGAGATTCACACAGACACAGAATCCCATTCAGTAATATTTTTAACTTGTTTTTTAAATGAAAGAACGATATTATAATTATATATTAATTTTGCTATCAGTTGCATTCATTTCTGATGTATAAAAAAAATGATGTTGTCTTTTCCAAAAACATTAGCGTACTCTCAAAATAATTTTTTTTTTTGTTTTTTGAGACGGAGTCTTGCTCTGTCGCCCAGGCTGGAGTGCTGTGGTGCGATCTTGGCTCACTGCAACCTCTGCCTCCCCGGTTCAAGCGATTCTCCTGCCTCAGCCTCCTGAGTAGCTGGGACTACAACTAATTTTTTGTATTTTTTGTAGAGTCGGGGTTTCACCGTGTTAGCGAGGATGGTCTCGATCTCCTTCCCTCGTGATCCGCCCGCCTTGGCCTTCCAACGTGCTGGGATTACAGACGTGAGCCACCGTGCCCAGCCGAAAGAATTTTTAATAACAGTAAGCATCCTTCACTTGTTTCTGGAATTAATTTTGAACTTTATTTTTTGTGATTAAATATGCTGTTTTTAAGTTTGAGTCATATATTTAAGTTGTTAAGAAAGCATAATGCTAATTGCCCATCCAAAAAGCTAGAAAAATTTGCATTTGCAACAGTATGCATAAATATGCCCACATTCCATGACATCCCTGACAGCAGATTTCCTTATGTTCTTTCCTTTTTGCTAATGTTTTTCTTTGTTATCAATTTGGAAGGTCAAATGTCTCATTTTAATCTCTTTATAGACATAGGAAGAACTGATATCTTTAAATCACTGCCTTTTCTATGTTTCTCTACTTTGATTCAGGCCTTTTTCTTTTAATCTCTCTCAGTAAAGTTTTATATGGTAGTTTTCTTCATTTAGTACTGATGCATTGCTTATTTAATTTATTCCTTGTTAGTTTCTTTTCATTTTACTTTTGACTGCTTGTGTGAATGGGCTTTTTCATTTTAGCTTTTTGTTGGTATGAAAGGAAGATATTAGACATTATATATTAATTTTACAGTCACTTTCATATCAAACATGTAAAATTTTTCTTCCCTTTTCTTTTTTTTTTTTCTTTTTTGAGGCACACTCTCACTCTGTTGCCCAGGCTGGAGTGCAGTGGTGTGATCTCAGCTCATTACAACCTCTACCTCCCAGGTTCAAGCGATCCTTGTGCCTCAGCCTCTCAAGTAGCTGGGATTACAGGCACACAGCACCATGCCCAACTAATTTTTGTATTTTTAGTAGAGACGGGATTTCACCATGTTGGCTAGGCAGGTCTCGAACCCCTGACCTCAGGTGATCCACTCACCTTGGCCTCCCAAAGTTCTGGGATTACAGGCATGAGCCACCGTGCCTGGGCTTTTTCTTTTCTTTTCTAAATGTATTATGTAGCAATTGTTAAAAAATATGTTTTTGTGTATATTTAAGGTATATAACATGACATTATAAGATACACATATACAGCATAAAATCTATCAATTTTAAAATAATTTTATATAACTGTCAAAAGCCGTATCCTAATTTTCATCATATGTATATTTTAAATTTTTCAATTATTTTTACAATTAAACAAAAGGCTTTTAATTTGAATCATGTATTACACATTTTAAGACCACTTATATTTAAATGAAGGTTTAACTTTATAAATTCCCTCATTGACCTCTACCAGAATGACCATATTTCTCTCCTCCTTTGGCTTATTAATATGGTATATTATATTTATGTAATTCTTTACAGGATTCCTGATTTTGAATGCTTTTCATTCTTAGAATGTCTCCCACTTCATCATTATATATTATTTTATTCATATACTGTTGGATTATGTTTACAAATATTTTCAAATACTTTATTTCAGACTTTTGTGTTAAGATATATTTTTCAGTAGATCTCTCTGCATTCATTATTGCCATTAGGTTCATTTGGGTATTAGTATTATGCTTCCTTAATGAAACAATTAGAAAAGTTTTGTTGTCTTCCACACTCTGAAACAGTTAAAAATATGTGGCAATTATACTGGTTAAAGGAATGACCTCTCTAGCCAGAGAAAGGGAGAGAGTGAGAGGCAAAGTTTCGAAATCTGGATTTACCTACTCTTGTACCTACTCTTTGTTTTTACATTTATAAAATGGTTATAATAATTGATACGATTTGGCTGTGTCCCCACCCAAATCTCATCTTGGATTGTAGCCCCCATAATTCCCATGTCTTATGGGAGGGTCCTGGTGGGAGATAATTGAAGCATAGGGGTTGTTTCCCCCATACTGTTCTTGTGGTAGTGAATAAGTCTCATGAGATCTGATGGTTTTATAAGGAGAAACCCCTTTCTCTTGGTTCTCATATTCTCTCTTGTCTGCCACCATGTAAGACGTGCCTTTTGCCTTCTGCCATGATTGTGAGGTCTCCCCAGCCGTGTCTTAAGGGCTCTTAAGCCCAACTGACTTAGGGCTCTTTTTGGGCAATGAAAATGTTGTATAACTGGATTCTTATGATGATTGCACAACTGCATAAATTAACTAAATATCGTTAAATTGCGTAATTTATAATTCATAATCTTTATGGTATGTTAATTATACCTCAATAAAGCTGTTAAAGTCAAGAAAGTATAGAAAACAGTTTATGCAAGTAATATTAAGAAATGATAGATTTGGTGATTTCCTGTGAGAGAATGGGGAATGAAAACACTTTACCATAATACCCAAGACTCTGGATTGAGTAACAGGGATTACAGTCTTGAAATTCAGTATACTGACGAACACAGGAGGAGAAACCAGATCTACGGGAGAAGATAAATTTGTGTTTAACAGTTGAGTTGGAAGTGCTAGTGAGATTTTCAAGTGGGTGTCTGCGATTCAGGATAAGAGTTGGAGATTAAGAAATTGGTCAAAATGGTAATTTGGATTTGGAACTTCTTTTCATTAGTATTAGTGTTTTTCACCCTTTCTAAATAAGTAACTCTTGTGATCTTCCTTAATCTACTTTATTTACCTACTATCTCATATTTTTACTGTTTATATTCAATATTCTGTATTAAAAATGATTGCTACTTGTAATATGTGTTTTTCAAACTACATATTCTCCCCTATCATGCACTTCGAGATACTTTGATAATTCCTCTATGGGCTTTTATTGAAACATTTCATCAAGGGTAACTGAATCCATTGGAGTGGCTGAGTTTGCTCATAGCACAGTGAGAAGTGGCCATAGATCAGAAGGCTGAGAAATATAGAAATATTATTAATGAACTTATGATAATAGTTACAGAGGACTGGAAGGAATAGAATTCCAATTACAGTGGGAAGTTGGCTGTGAAGCAATTTTCAGCTAAGACAGAAGAAAGATATAGGGCAGTAGCTGGTGGGATTTGGAGAGAAGCAAAGGTTAAGAAGAAAAATATGTTAGCATATTTATATGGAGATGTGACAGATCAATGACATAACTGGAGATAAAAAAGGGTGAATGTTTAAAAAGTTAATTCCCTTAGAAGATGAAAGATGAAAGGAATTCAGTGCATGCTTAAGAAAGGCAGTTTTTTCTATTATAACCTGAAGAAAAGATGAAAGAATAGCTGCTTGTACACAGATATTCATAGTTGTTCCTCTGTGTTCATACCCAATCTCCTCATTTTCTATTTGAAATTTTGGGGATATTGGCCCCATTATGTTGTAATTGTTTACAGCATATTACATTGTAATTATTTATAAACTATTTTGCTCATTTTTCAAGGGTGTGTGTGTGTGTGTGCGTACATATATTGTATAATCATCAATTGCTTTATGGGTCAGTATATTGTTTTCTACACAGTAACCCCTGACTCGTAGCTCTAAAAGAGTTGCCTCAAGACTCTGTTTAGGAAGCTGGGCCAGGAAAAACATGGTGATGCATTTAGTCATGTGGCTGTTCCTGTAGCCCTCCCTTCCCTGTAGAGAGCTGAGGTCAAGGAGTACAAAGCAAGCGGGGTGTGCTATTTCTTATGATTTGCTTTTGCTTCCTGTCCCCAGCCTTCTAAGCTGAGACCTATCACTGGATATCTTAATATCTTCTTCCACTTACTTCCTGAAGAAAATCAGTTATATACAGCATTCAAAACCTGCAGAGTCTGAATTGTTGTATCCACTCTCCTTTTGCTCTAACTGTATTGTTCTTGACCAGTAATATTATCTGGAGATTCTAGTACGTCCTTGTGACTTTTCCTGGTCTTCGTGGAGGTATATTTATTTTGTTTGTTTTGGTGCCTGTTAGAGAGGAAGCATTGTCTGTGTGCATTTATGCCGCTTCCTTTCTCAGAAGTTCTAGAGAAGATTTTGAGGCCTTGATTAGTCTTTTTCAATTGCCCTGCTAAACAGTACACCATTCAGTCCCAAATAATGGGCAAGATTCAGCTTGGCAGAAATGACTTTGGGATAGTGTCAACTACATCTATGTAATGACACATTTAAATAAATTCATATTTGTGTGAGGGGTTTCTCATCAATGGAAATTTGGAAGCTAGGTCACTTAGTAAACCAATTAATTAACATTGTGTATATAAACCTTCTTTATAAGTGACTACTGTAAAGAATACAACCCATTAACGAAATACGTAAAAGTTAGATTGTTTTAGTAAGAATAATTTCTTACACTTGTATAGTGGATAGTGTCCTGTTTATAATGTTCTTTCTCTACTAGCTAAATGGGTTATTACAGGAAGAGTGGGCTGGGCGCGGTGACTCACGCCTGTAATCTCAGCACTTTGGGAGGCTGAGGTGGGTGGGTGGATCACCTGAGGTCAGGAGTTCAAGACCAGCCTGGTCTTGTCTCTAGTAACCCCCCCGTCTCTAGTAAAAATACCAAAAAAAAAAAAAAAAAAAAAAAATAGCCGGGTGTCATGGCAGGCACCTGTAATCCCAGCTGCTTGGGAGGTTGAGGCATGAGAACCACTTGAACCCGATAGGTGGAGGATGCAGAGAGCTGAGATCAAGCCACTGCACTCCAGCCTGGGTGACAGAGCAAGAGTGTCTCAAAAAAAAAAAAATAAATAAAAAAGAAAAAAAAAGAAAGAATTCATACAAAAGTTTTAACTAAGCCCTGTCAGAAGCACTTTTATGTAAATTATCTAATTTAATTCTTCCACAATCTAGTGGAAGTTTCCATTATTATCCTAATATTAGAGAAAAGGGGACTGAAAGACTTAGGTGGCTGACATTTGCTAAAAGTCACACAATTAGTTCTCCAGATTGGAAGCCAAGCCCTATGCCATAGAGCTCACAGCTTTAACCATGATAGCAGCGTGTCACCTCATGTGAGATCAACAGCAGCAGTGTAAGGTAAGCATGACATAGCATCCAGGTTCTCCACATGAGGAACTGAAAATTCAGAGGTTAGAAAATTGTCCAAAATAACCCCTTAGCAGCAAATACGATGCACCTGGGAATAAAACTCAGGTCTCAAGGCAAGTTCATTGTTCCATTTTATTACACTGCCTCTGTCTGTGCCCTGCCTTTGAGTTATCTAGAGGTTGACACTGTGTTATGGAAGGTTATTTTCTAAGTAGGAAGACTGCAGCTACGTAATGCCAGTACATCCCTCATAGGTCAGTTGTGAGTTTTAAGTTAGATAGTGGCTGTAAATGCCTCTCACATTCCTTACACCTAACACATATTGTATAATTTCCTTGCACATCCTAGTACTGATCATTTATCTTATTTTATTGACTCTCTGTTCTTTATTTTGATTCACTTTATTACAAAGTAACAAACATCTCTTTTTACCTTCATATCTTTGACCTCGTTCCTTAGTCAGTGCAATTTTCCTTAGGTTTCTACTTTCACTGACTGCTAAGCTCAATTTACTGCATGAATTCTACCAGTTGGAAAAAAAAAGCATGGAATAAGGCCCTAATGAAGAGATAAAGCTTGGGAGCCTGGAGGATATAAGACATCAATGACAGGAAGTCTGAGGAGTTCCTATGAGTAGCAATGAGTAGAGTTCAGAGCCAAGGTGAATGCTAAGCAGACCTATAACACTAATATGGTAAATGATGTAATAAGAAAGTAATGATCATCTTTTCCAAATTAATACATCCTGCAAAGCACCTATACTATAAAGACAGCAATTCCATTCTTGAAGGTTATACCTGAAGCTTAGATGCGGTCTATGATAGTCCATTTTAATTGCCAACTTGACTGGGCCACTGGGTGTCCATATATTTAGTTAAATATTATGCTGGTTTGTCTGTGAAGGTGTTTTTGGATGGACTTGAGTGGGTAGACTGAGTAAAGCAGATTGCCCTCCCTGATGTGGATGGGCATCATCCAGTCAATTGAGGGCCTGAATAAAACAAAAAGACAGAATAAGAGAATTGTTTCTCCACCTTACTGATTGGGCTGGGGCATCAGTCTTCTCCTGCCCTTATACTGGGACTTACATAGTGAGCACTCCTGGTTCTCAGATCTTAAACATGGACTCGAATTTACACCATTGGTTCTCCTTGTTTTCTAGCTTGCAGAGAGCAGATTGTGAGACTTCTCATAATAAAATATGGAATTGACTCGTGATTTTGGAGGCTTATATATAAATATATTACATATATAAGAATACATATATATTACATATATAAGAATCTTAGATTATTATATATGTATTTTATTTTTTTCGTTTTTCTCTAGAACTCTGACTAAAGCAGGGCCTAAGTTATTAGGATTTTAATCATTTGGGAACTATTATTGCAGACTGATTGTACTAACCATGTATATAAAATGTCAGTTACAAATATATGTACTACTGGCCCATTTTTATACTTATTATCACATTTAAACTTCATAACAAACCAGGAAAATGGCAAAGCTACTATAATCTCCATTTTAACATAGGGAAGAATCAAGGTTCAAATAATTCAAATAATTAACTACAAATCACACACCATCAAGTGGTGGAAGACGATTTGACTCTGTTTGACTCCATACTCCTTCTTTTCTCATTTTTCCACACTGTCTCACTAAAATGAAACATAATGGTTTGATAATGAATAAATTAATAAATAATTGATAATACGGGTACTCGGAGTTTTTGGCTTCAGTGTTAGTGACTTTGTTGGATGTTCTTCTTATTTGTATGGTGCAAGATTTAGGGTGGAGCTACCTAAGCAGGTTTCGTTCTCATATTAAACATCTTCTCTCCACTGAACCTATTCTATACTCAGCACAAGGTCTAGAAAATCTGTGGTTTGTTGTGGTTGTGAGTCTTTTTGAGCAGCCTTGCAAATAGACAGATACCTTAAACAAAGCTACCGTTGTGGAGGCACTGCTCTCCTTTCCTTTTCTTTTCTCTACACATTATTCTCTGATTCTTCCAGCAGCAAGGGTATTTTCCAAATAGTCTGTTAGTTTTTTCACTTTGCTAGAAATTTCAACTTCATGGGCTCCTGATGGGAACAGGCAGGAGATTATTTGGGTGTATAACTAGGAAGAACCACTCATTATTTTCTTTATCTAAAGTAAATTGCCAGAATTTCAATCCATTATTTTGTACCAAATTGTTTTTTTTGGCATGGTCTCTGTTTGCTCTTCTTCCATCAAAATGTAGAGATGGAAGTATAGTAACTTGAGGAACAGTATCTTCTTGGTCTAAAAATAGTGTATGTCAACAATACTGGTGGAAGAAGGTTGTTTTGGTGTGTGTGTGTGTGTGTGTGTGTGTATGCATTTATTTAGAAGAGATCCTTTTCATTTAACCGCTGAGAGTCCTCTTGTGAACAGGGACCTGGACACGATCTCACTTTTTTCCTTAGAGCACAGGCTCACTAAAAATACAGAGTTGGAGGGCCTCTCAACCCTTTACTGGTTTCCTTTCTGGAAGTTTGAACACTTCAATGGTGTGGCCTATACTGGATGTATCATTATATACCTGGCACCTGGCAAAGATATTTGACAAGGTAGGTGCTCAGTAAGTGTTTCTAAAATAGATGAGTAAGTAACTGTAAAGGAATGAGTAAATGAATGGGTAAGTTAATAAATAAATGAATGAATACAGTATTAAGAATAGAAGCTGGAATGGTTGGAAAGCAGCAAGGGCCAGATTAGGCTAAGGATGTAACTCCCAAGGAGTCAGGAAAATGAACTTCTTTGATGTCTTCTAAGAGGATACTCAGAACGTCTGATTTAGTTACCGTGAAAAAAAAAGTTCTATTTCTTCTTCATATGGTGGATTAACTTCTCATGTTTACCATCTGTCTTCAAAAACATTGTTTAAATGGTTGTAAAGGAATAAAAATTATGTAAAACCCAAGGATAAAGAAAATAAGAGAAGTCACTGGCCCAAAAGAGATTTCAACATTCATTCATTTTTGCAACTATGTCCGGAACGCCTTGCTATGCGCCAGGTACTCTTCTCAACACTGACAACAAATCAGTAAGCTGAACAGACAAAAATTCCTGCCATCATGTATCCAATGTTCTAGCAGCCAGAGCACATTTTCAAAAGAAGCCTGAAAGTGATGGAAGGATAGCGATTGATTTAGCAAAGTAGAAGAAGTTAAAAATGTCAACATGGGGCAGACATAAAAGGAGGTGAGACAATTTGCCACACAGAAGCCAGGATAGATCAGGTCTTTAGGCATCAGATACTGCAGAAGACAGGTATGGAAAGCTGGAATTAAAACAGAGAGAGTTGTTGAAAGTCTGTGTTTATAGGTGATAGAGTTCCAGGTCTCCCCCTGCTACCCTCCACTTTCTGCTCCTCAGATACGAGACTAAATGTTTTCCTTCTGAAAGTTGAACTTGTGAAGTTCTAGACTTTGAGACACCTAACACTGGCTGGCAGTGGCAAGATCCAGAGTGGACTAAAAAAAAGGATGAAGTGAAGATGTGCATACTGAGATTCCTATGTGTCTATTGATTTCTTCTTCCCAGAAGACTACGTTATGGCACCCTGAGATGACATTGGTGGATTTTTCTATTGAGAAACTGACTGACCTCATAAAGATTATTTCCAGATACTGACATTCAGTGGTCCCTCAATAAGAAGAGTCAAACAGAGCTCTCAATGAGCATGTGTTTGATGTAATCTTTTTTTTTTTTTTTTTTTTTTGAGACGGAGTCTCGCTCTGTCACCCAGGCTGCAGTGCAGTGGCTCAATCTCAGCTCACTGCAACCTCTTCCTCTGGGGTTCAAGCAATTCTCCTACCTCAGCCTCCCAAGCAGCTGGGACTACAGGCTTGTGCCACCAGGACCAGCTAATTTTCGTATTTTTAGTAGAGGCAGGGTTTCACCATATTGGCCAGGCTGGTCTTGAACTCCTGATCTCGTGATCCAGCCACCTGGGCCTCCCAAAGTGGTGGGATTTCAGGCATGAGCCACCACACCTGGTCTGATTTAATCTTAAATGTGAATAAGCAACCCCAAGATGATCAGACATAAAATCCCAAGACAGTGTAGGAAAAACACTGGAAGAGCAGACAGAGAATATAGGGAGACAGGAATTATCGAAGAGAGAGTAGTACAGAAATTAGGGACTCAGGACTTCAGATTGAAAAGATCCACCAAAAAACTAATGATCAGAGCCTGGTGTCTGTAAATTCAGATACATCGACTGGTAAGGGGTAGGGTCCATACATTGGAATGTTTTATATAGCCCCACAAATTATTTTAATATATAGCTAGGAATGAAAAAAAAACCTGTTATAGCTATTAATGTTCACTTTTCCCTTTTTGTATTTGGGCTACTTGGGTTAGTACACACACTGACATGTAAGTATTTTTTCTGGCATGGTGGAACATATGGAAAACCAAGGCCAGAAAGGTGGATCCTCTTTCTCCCAGTCTAGGATTCATATATTGCCTATTTCTTTTTCTCATACTGTGTAAAATATATAACAAAGAATAAAAATGAAGTTTTCTATGATTGGCCTGTAAAATAGTTAAGAAATCTCTTTTGCCATAAGCTTGTATCTTTCCTCTTACAAAAGCTTTTATTTAAAATAATGAAAACTTTTTTCTTAAACATTGCCTGTATCTTATGTAGGTTTCTTCATGGAATGTTAAAACTCAGAGGCCATGCCAAACCTGACTACAACTTAGAAGGCAAAACCCAGTGCAGGGGAGGGGGAAGGAGCTTTTAGATACCTGTTCTCAAGAGTTAGTTATATGAAATCAATATAGACACTACAACCTCTGGAGTAAGTAGGGCATCCTGACAAAGTAGAGAAACGGTTGCTGGTATTATAGGCCTTCCAAATTTATCTTATGGCTTCTTTTACTTAACCACTAATTTAAAGCTATAGTGCCCTGACCAGAGATGGGGAAGGACAACCTTATCATAGCTGTATGCCTTGCTTTGTCCATTATGTTTCTCTCTCCTGTGAACTGGGCATGTTCTCTGGGGTGATGATAATAAAGTGTTAGAGTTACTAACTTAGAAATTAGTTATGAGAATCTTCTATCATTAAAAGCATCACCCCTCAGTAGAACGAGAATGAACTAGAAAAAGGCAGAAAGTGCACCAGCAGAACCCAGTGCAAGTCATTCTCTGACCAGAGCTTTCAGTTGTTCCCACCTTAGATATGAGCTATTACCCCAGTTCTCAGCTGAGCAACATTGTATCTTACCCAAACCCTCCTTTACAATTGAGAATACTGAAATATATTAATAGAAAGTCATAAGACTTTCTCAATGGTAATCGTGGAACCAGAATTCAAAGCCAGTTCAGTTGTTCCTTACACATGTAGAAACATTTTCCTACATCATTTGGAGATATAATTAAAGCACACTGGGGGTATAGGGAAAGGAGAGCTTCAATGTCACTAGAGGAGTCAAGGAAAGTTACTCAGAGGATGTAACATTCGACGTATGAAAATAACCAAGGTAGATAGAGAAGGGGAGAGCAAGAAAGACTTTGCAGGTGGAGGGAAAAACCTGTTCAGTCATGATGTCTGGAGAAAGCCAAAGGTGATCTTAGAGATTATGTAACTCTTTCACTTTACCCTTAGGAAAAAATAGAACCCTAGACTGTGCCAGATACCAGGAATATAGAGATAATAATGTTCCTGTCATCAAAAGTACAGGTAGAGTGTGAAGATAATAATTTTATTTTTCCCACCAGTGTCTACTTTATGTGATGCTCACATTGGCCAGTAAGTTTAGGTCAGTTTCCGGAGTAAGGGTCATATCTCTCTTTCTTGTTATTCATATTGCCAGTGGTGCTAGAATGAGACACCAACTGCAGGTTCCTTCCAACTACAAGAGAAGCATAGTTCAGAGTAGAGAATACTGAGGGGAGGATCAGTATCTTCATATTTGTACGTTAAGATCAATTTTCCAAAATACATTGATTGCTCACATTACATTTAAATTTTTTTTATTATACTTTAAGTTTTAGGGTACATGTGCACAACATGCAGGTTTGTTACATATGTAGGGACATGGATGAAGCTGGAAACCATCATTCTCAGCAAACATTTAGATTTTTATTGCCAATTCTTGAGGTCATTAGTCACTAGTTCATTTCACTAATCCCCCTACGTTGAGCACCAGATAGTTGCACAGCATTGAGTCAAGTGTTGTGAGGCAGCAAAGATGAACTAGATGAAGTTTATGCCCTACAGGAGATAAAGGTTTCACTAAGTTAAATAGTATATATTACAAAAGTCAAATATAGCACAGCATACATTTTCTTAGTGTAGTCTAAGGGAGGCCTCATGGTGTAGGGAAAAGAACATTAATTTCACAGTAATATGGGCCCAATTGTGTGACCTAAATATTTTTTGACCTTGTACAGTTTATTAAACTTCAAGTCCCAATTTTTCTAACTGTAAAGGGGTAATGGTGAAAAATCCTACCTCATAGTTCATATGTGTGTGCATCTGTGCGTGTACTGAGCAAATCAAATAATATACAAAGCAACGTGGAATATACTAGGACTTCAGTATATTTTTACTTAGTCTCTGGTCCCTGCCAAACCATCCCAACACTCTAAGTAGTTAACATCTGAGAAGTCAGAAGAACATAAAATAATTGATGGTATTGTACTTCTTTCATGAATTATCCAACTTTAAAAAGTACATGACAACACATACAGTTCTCTCAAAATTCAAAATAATGCCCTTACTAAAACAATTTGGAGTGGTGACTTACTATGTCCTTGCATACTGCTTCAGAGATTTGGCATATATTATCAAGAATAGCATTTTATTTAAAAAGCTCATAAAGCTTCATCCTCAGCTATTAAGGATTTAGGAGTAGCAGATATGTGGAAACTTTCACACTCTATTGAACGGGATTATACATTCTTCTCTAGCCCACATAACTCACATTTCCAGGCTCATTCTAAATTCTTCACTTTCTGATTAATGATGTGGATAGCATGGCTCCAGGTAGTGTTCCCCTATCTGACCATGCCGCAGACTCACTTTCAATTGTCCTTCAGAAAGCATTAGGTAGCATTTTGGCAAAACTTCCTTTAGTAAGGAATATTGGAAAAGAAGATTATAATTTGTGATTCTAAAACTACATACAAAGTTCACAAACATATCCAGGGACTCTGGATTGCACACACACACACACACATCACCTTAGATCTGAGCTATAATCACTCTTATTTTATAGTACTGCTATAAGGATGACTGATGTATGTAAAGTATCTATTGTAAACACTGACACATAGTAGATGCTCAACAAATATTTGCTGAAATGAATTTTTCCATTTAATCTTGTGAGGATATTGCAATTCAATTTAAGTAACTTTCTCAAGATGATAAAGATTTTAATAACAGTTTTATATATATATGTGTGTGTCTGTGTCAGCAATCCAGATACCTTATATATTTTAAATATAAAATATAAAAGGACTTTATATAAACGTGTGTGTGTGTGTGTGTGTGTGTGTGTATAAATTAAGCTTATATGGGCTCTCTTTTAGTTAATATTGATTGACATCCATTTCTTTCTGGAGCACAGTATTATTAATTACAAAAATAAATTAACTGGCAAAGTTCTCATTAAGGATAAATGTGAATTGGGAAGACTATATGGATAAATCGTTGCCTGCCTCATTCAGATTGAAAGAAACATTTAGACTCTGGAGGGAACAGTGAAAAAAGTATATATTATAGAGTTATATGTTTTAATAACTTCACCTCATTCTATTAAGCCTCTAACCCCACTGGAATCATAAAAGGTTAATATTGAGATGAACCCTAAAGGCATAAATTAGACTTTGCCATTACTTGCCCCCGAATGAGCCTTAAGCTATGTAATACTGGATCAGCAGGACTTTCCTTTATTATTAAAGAAATGAAGATACACTGCATTTAATGATATTATTGAAAATGCCTAAATTTTCTCATTATCCTACAAGTGCTTAAAATTGCTATTACAGATTTCTGTAGGCAAAATCCCAGGTCCCAGCAGACCACTGCAGAATGTTATGGTGTATTAGTAGGGAATGTGTTTCAATTACCCACAAAAATATACTTAAGTAGCCATATTGGGTATTTTCAGGAGAAAATGAGCTATTTTATTTTTATTCTACTATAAAGAAGGGTCAATCTGAAATGGTGTGGTGGAGTTATAGGCTACAAATCAAAACTGAGGCATCATCAAAAATATTTCTCATTTATGAACTTTTTATGATATTAAAAAAGCACCAAGTTATCTATCATTTCTTGCTCCTTGGGTAGCTTCATTTTTCAATATTAGATATTACTACTTCATGTTTGCTATTCATCAAGTTTAAAAACGACACTTGTCCAATAAAAATTGTTGGATATCCTTGGCAAAGACATGGCACTTTTGGAATGCCATATATATCATCAACTTCTTCTAAGAAGAAATCCCCAGGTTGTAAATAATGAAAGGGCAGCTCTATCATAGGTAAAACAATTTCACACAAATCTTTCTTAACATCTTCTGTTTTTTAAAAATAGTTAAATTTAATTTGTAGATTTCCAAAATCCTTTTTTTCTTCAACATTTGTGCTAAAATAAAAAGTTCTTAACATTTTAAAAATATATAAAACTTAACCATTTTAATTTGTGGCACAAAGATTTAATGGTTTATAGTATAAGTTTCTGGAGCAGTGACATTTATCTAATCTAAACCTTATTTTTTAAAGCTTCTTTTTAATATTCAGTTAATAGTCTTAATTATAAGACTATTATTTTAATTTGATCATTATATCTAACTCTACAAACAATTACCAATGGTTATGATTATTCAGATTTTTCTTCAAAACACAGGGGGAAAAAATAGACAACAATTTAATTACTGAAATGATATGCTTTGTCAAAACAAATACATCCAACTTAAAGTAATACTGTATTTGGTAAGTACTTTCTAATTTATAAAGCACTGTCACATTTTTGCCCACTTGATCCTCTTAACCCAAGGAGATAGGCAGGGCCTCAATATTTTTCTGCTACTCAAAAAGAACAAAGCTGGAGGTATCACTCTATGGGACTTCAAAATATACTACAAGGCTATAGTAAACAAAACAGCATGGTACTGGTCAAAAAACAGACACATTATATCAATGGAACAGAATAGAGATCTCACAAATAAGACTGCACATCTACAACCATCTGATCTTTGACAAACGACAAAAACAAGCAATGAGGAAAGGATTTAATAAATGTTACTGGGACAAGTGGGCAGCCATATGCAGAAAATTAAAACTGGACTTCTTCCTTATACCTTATGCAAAAATTAGGATGGATCAAAGGCTTAAATGTAAAACTCAAAACTATAACAACCCTCCAAGAATATCTAGGTAATACCATTCAGGACATAGGCACAGGCAAAGATTTCATGATGAAAATGCCAAAAGCAATTGCAACAAAGTAAAAATTGACAAATGGGATCTAATTAAACTAGAGAGCTTCTGCACAGCAAAAGAAACTATCATCAGAGTGAACATACAGCCCACAGAATGAGAGAAAATTTTTGCAACTTATCCATTTGACAAAGGTCTAATATCCAGAGACTACAAGAAAGTTAAACAAATTTACAAGAAAAAACAAACAACCTCATTAAAAGTGGACAAAAGACATGAACAGACACTTCTTAAAAGAAGACATTTGTGTGGCCAACAAACATACAAAAAAACCCCCCCAACATCACTGATGATTAGAGAAATGCAAATCAAAACCACAATGAGGTGCCATCTCACGCCAGTTAGAATGACAATTATTAAAAAGTCAAGAAACAACAGATGCTGGAGAGGTTGTTGAGATAAAGGAATGCTTTCGCACTGTTGGTGGGAATCTAAATTAGTTCAACCATTGTGGAAGACAGTGTGGTGATTCCTCAAAGATCTAGAACGAGGAATACCATTTGACCCAGCAATCCCATTATCGGGTATATACCCAAAGAATTATAAATCATTCTATTGTAAAGATACATGCATGAATATATTCACTGCAGCACTATTCACAATAGCAAAGACATGGAATCAACCCAAATGCTCATCAATGATAGACTGGATAAAGAAAATGTGGTACATACACACCATGGGATACTATGAATCCATAAAAAGGAACAAGATCATCTCCTTTGCAGGGACATGGATGGAGCTGGAAGCTGTTATCTTCATCAAACTCACGTAGGAACAGAAATCCAAACACCACATGTTCTCACTTATAAGTGGGAGGTGAATAATGAGAACACATGGACACACTGGGGAGACAACACACTGGGATCTGGGGGTGGTGGTGAGAGGGAGAACATCAGGAAGAATAGTTAATGGATGCTGGGCTTAATACCTAGCTGATGGGTTGAGCTGTGCAGCAAAACACCATGACATGTTTACCTACCTATGTAATAGACCTGCGCATCCTGCACGTGTACCCCAGAACTTAAAATAAATGTTGATGAAAAACATATATTTTTCCTGCTATTAAATCAGGATAATCACTCTTATTACGTAGTATTGCTATAAGGAAGACTGAGATAATGTTTGCAAATCATCTACTGTAGACACTGACACATACTAGATGCTCAACAAATATTTGCTGAAATGAATTTTTCCATTTTATCATGTGAGGGTATTGCAATTCAATTTAAGTCACATTCTCAAAGTCATACAGATTTTAATAACAGTTGTGTTATTAGAAGTCAAGTCTTAATGATTCAGCTGAATTATTGCTAAATATGAAGATTCACATGTCACTATTTCAGTTTTATGATATTGTATTGATCAATGTGATTTGGACTTATTACATTTATTTTAGTTAATGTTGTTAACAATATATCCCAAAGAACAAATGGATTAAAGTATGTTTCAAAATTGCTATAACTTAAACACGAAATACATTCAAATCACAAATTTGACCTATGTCACTTAGCCCTGTAGCCTGAAGATGGTAGAAAGAATAAATTGTTAACAACTACTATTTATTTATCACTTATTTTGGCCCAGTTACATCAGTGGTTTACATGGGTCATCTAATTTAATCCTTTCAACATCTTAATAAGGCTATTCTCATTATCATTTTATGATCTGGACAAATAAAGCACAATGACAGTTTAAGTAACTTTTCTCAAGATCATTGAAGTAGGAAGTAGGGGAAGAAGGAATTTCAACCCAAGCACACTGACTCTAGTCTAGAGTTCATACTCTTTATCCCCATAATCCCTAGCTTCTATGGAGGGTATTTAGGTAAGAAGGCCTCCATAGAAGTGCAGAGAAATCCAGAGTGCAAAGCAAGAGGGTCAAAGCTTGACTGTTAAGACAATATAGAAAAGAGGAAGTTGAATGTGTGGAAGAACAAGGGGAATGTAAATGGACAGCAGAATAGGCGTGGGATTTTTCAAAGCAGTCTTGCATGAAAGTATAAAAGCTGAGGGCTATGTGAAGATTGTACTTCTGCATCTGTCACAAGGCTGAGGTGTGTAGAGAGCTTGATAGCTCTAGGAAAGAACATTCCAGAATGTTCTGGTGTGTTCTACAATAGATAAAGTCATCATCTGACAGGTTAGGGAAAGTGTGCAGCTGTAACCCAGTGGGCCAAGGAAGGGAACTGAGGTTGTATATCAGTGTGTAGTCCTGGTGCAGAGTTATGCTGGTGCAAAAATAAAGGAGTGAGCCCTTTTCAGCTCATTCTTCTACATTAATTACACTTCCGAAGCCAGATCAGTAGGACTCAGAAGACGTGAGGTAGCAGGGAGGAGTTCATTAAGTGAGAATTGGCTGGAATGAGAAGGCTACTAAAACATAGTGGTAAACAAACAGGTGTGTGTTGATCTGAATGTGTGGTCAATACTTCAAATCCACACACACACACACACACACACACACACACGCACGCACATTAATCTACAATCTCAAATCTCGTTTTTCCTTAGGAGTATTTTTAAAGTTTTATTATATCATATTGCAAGTTGAAATTATCTAATATTATGTATGAATTCTTCCATGAAATTTAGTTTTTTTTTGGTAACACTTGTAGATAGCTAATATATAGTTTGATGAGTATAATGTTTTGTTCCAAACATATGATATCATAATCTGCTTGAGCTGCCATAATAAAATACTGTAGAGTGGGTGGTATAAATAACAGAATTTTATTTCTCACAATTATGGAAGCTGGGAAGTCCAAGGTCAAATTACCAGCAAATGGTGGGTGTGGTGGCTCACGCTTGTAATCCCAGTACTTTGGGAGGCTGAGGCAGGTGGATCACCTGAGGTCAGGAGTTCGAGACCACCCTGGCCAGCAGGTGAAACCCTGTCTCCACTAAAAATACAAAAAATTAGCCAGGAGTGGTGGCGTATGCCTGTAATCTCAGCTACTCGGGAGGCTGAGGCAGGAGAATCACTTGAACCCAGGAGGCGGGGGTTGCAGTGAGCCGAGATTGCGCCATTGCACTCCAGCCTGGGCAACAGAGTGGGACTCCTCAAAAAAAAAAAATGTACTAGTAAATAAGGCCTCATTCTGCAGCTTTTTCTCTTGGCTCATAAGCAGCTACCATCTCACAGTGTGCTCACACTACCTCTCTGGTGTGGTGTCTCTCTCTCTCTTTTTTTTTTTTTTTTTTTTGAGACAGAGTCTTGCTCTGTTACCCAGGCTGGAGTGCAGTGGTGTGATCTCAGCTCACTGCAGCCTCTGCCTCCCGGGTTCAAGCAATTCTCCTGCCTCAGCCTCACGAGTAGCTAAGATTACAGGCAAGCGCCACCACGCCTGGCTAATTTTTTTTTGTTGTTGTTTTTGTATTTTTAGTAGAGACAGGGTTTCACCATGTTGGCCAGGATGGTCTCAAGCTCCTGACCTCGTGATCTGCCGGCCTCGGCCTCCCGAAGTGCTGGGATTACAGGTGTGAGCCACCACGCCCAGCTGGTGTCTCTTCTTATAAGGCTCATCATGAGGGCCCTATCCTTATGTCATCTAATCCTAATGACTTCCCAAGTGCTCTATCTCCAAATGCTATTACATTGGGGGTTAGGGCTTCAACATATGCATTTTGGGGGGGACACAAACATTCAGTCTGTAAAATATGGGAAATATATATATATGTATATATGGTGAAATTTATGCTAAATGCTGATGAAATGTTTCAAATGTTTCAAATAATTGTGAGATAAGAAATTACTTATGTTTTATTCTAACTTTATATCCTCCTATAAAGATGAACAAAAATGTATTCTTCAGATCTCAGTAATTTGTCTATACTGTGCCATTATTTTTTCCTCTACTCAGACATTTTGGTCAGTCAGCCAGATTCGTATCTTTCAAAAATAAGTGCTGTGGTAGCAAGAGATTTAAACTGGGAGTCAGTGATATAGAGTGGGGAGTGTTAAATTTCGCACTAATTTGCTATGTAACCTTCACTTGCTCTTTCTTAGCCTTACTTTACTCACTAGAAAAAAAAGTATGAACTGAATTATGGTAATTTTAATGAATCACTTGAACCACCAAATGACTGGGTTTTCCTGAGACTGTCTTGGTTTTAGCCCCAAAGGTCCCACCTACCAGAAAACCTCTATCCTGGGATGTGAAAATCCCAGTTTCTCTTTATCATTGGAGAGGCATGGGGAGGAAACGGGCGGCCTCCACAATAGGGGCTGAAAGTAATACTATTTTCAGTGTTAAATGGATAAGTCTCAGATTATTTGCCTTCTGTGTTTTCTGTAGTTCTCCCGGCCCACCCTCCCAGCTTATTGCTAATGTTGCAACCCTGATCTGTGGTACACAGACCAGAGTGTGTGCAACTTACGTGTACTGTAATTGTGTTAACAGTTCAGTTTTTATTTTGCCTGTAGGCTAGCTGTTGTGCTTTGTATCAAGATATTGTTAGTATAACTTTTTAACATTGTGAGTCATGTTACCATGTTTTGTAACAGTTCAGATAATGACAAAGAGACAACTGCAATAACAACACAGAACTTACCTGGAGATCATTGAAAATGAAGGTTAAATGTGTGATTTTAATACTGACAGAAGTACTCAGATATGAGATAAAGGAAGTAAATAACCCAAACAGAGAATACTGTACAATATGCTGAAAATCATTTGGGATTAAACATAATGGAGAAGGGGATGTGAAAGCACATATGTAGAGTGAATTTCATAAGTCTTGGGTGAGACAGGTGAGAAAAGTTTTTGTCTCCCCAAAAGACACCACTGCTTAGTTGAAAACACTTGCCACTGAGTTAACCTGGACATACCACATGAAAGTACATTCATTATCATATCATTGCTTTGATTGCTCTATAAATCTGAATAAACTTACATTTCCTGATTCAGAGGTTTCAACTAAAACATCTGTATGAATGAAAAAAGGGATTTGATAATGGATGTGTTTGTTTCTTACACTGTAAAGCTGATTCTGTCCATTTTCTTTTTTTTTTTTTTTTTTTTTTTTTTGAGACAGTCTTTGCTCTTTCGCCCAGGCTGGAGTGCAGTGGCGCAATCTCGGCTCACTGCAGGCTCCGCCTCCCGGGTTCACGCCATTCTCCTGCCTCAGCCTCTCCGAGTAGCTGGGACTACAGGCGCCCGCCACCACGCCCGGCTAATTTTTTGTATTTTTAGTAGAGACGGGGTTTCACTGTGGTCTCGATCTCCTGACCTCGTGATCCGCCCGCCTCGGCCTCCCAAAGTGCTGGGATTACCAGCTGAGCCACCGCGCCCGGCCGATTCTGTCCATTTTTTACCAACTATCATGCTTTCTACAGTATATCAATTGATACTTTGAATCATGGCAACAAGTCTCTAGCTTTCAGATGCTTTGATTTGAAATATGGAGTTTCAAACAGTCTTATATGAAGATTTTAATAATGATATAGGAAACATAAAACAAAAGATATAAATTAAATTTTGCTTATTTATCTGCATATTCAGCAGAGAGTACAAAGCTCAATTTTGGCACATTTCTTTCAATATATACACTTCTTACCAAAGAAGATTAAAAGATCTTATCTAGTAAATGTTCTTTAGGCTTTTGTAATTTTTGTATTTGAACGTTTTTGGTTTCCCAAAATGTGCAGCAGCACTTGATGAATTTTTTTATTTTATTTATTTATTTATTTTTTTTGAGATGCAGTCTCGCTCTTTCGCCCAGACTGGAGTGTAGTGGCGCAATCTCAGCTCACTGCAACCTCCACCTCCCAGGTTCAAGTGATCCTCCTGCCTCAGCCTCCCAAGTAGCTGGGATTATAGGGGCATGCCACCACGCCTGGCTAATTTTTTTGTATTTTTAATAGAGACAGGGTTTCACTGTGTTAGCCAGGATGGTCTCTATCTCCTGACGTCATGATCCACCTGCCTCAGCCTCCCATAGTGCTGGGATTACAGGTGTGAACCACCGCACCTGACCCTTAAATAGTTTTTGAGAGGATAGTTAGCATGATGCCATCATACTGGACTGACATCAGTAATCATTTTAATGTGGTCTTGATAAGAGCAGAGTTGCAAGTCAAAATAAATGTTATATTTGGCTGCATTCCGTTTTATTATATAGAAGAAGAGAAGGATGTCTTAAAGGCCGTAGGCAATTCAGACATTATGTAGTATTGGAAATGTAACAGTAATAGTAGAAACGTCATACAACAGAAAAAAAACATGTCATTATATTTATTAAATACAGGTAACTTTTTAAATCATATCCTATTTTTAAAATCATGTTGTGTTCTCTTTTTTAAGAGTCTTTTTTAGACTCAAGTGTTTTCAACTAAGCATTGGTGTCTTTTCGGGAGAGTTCTCTTTTCTAAGAGTCTTTCAAATGTCTCAAAATATAAGATGTTAAAGGTAAGGAAAGTAATGGATATGTTAATTAGCTTGACTTAATCATTTCATACTGTATACATACATCAAAATATCACCTTTTGCCCCATAAATGTATATAATTAGTATTTATTAATTAAAAATATTAACAATAAATAATAAAGCTACATGAAAAACAAAAAGACTGTACAACAATATAGCCTACAATATTTAAATATTCAGTAGTGTTTAAAAAAGAGTTGAATTGCTGTATCAGAAGACACAATAATACATTATAAAATATTATTATATTTTTCTCACACCCATAATTTTAATTTATATAAATTACTACTAGTTGCCTCTGTTAACTTGTTCGATTTTTAAGTATAAATTATAGGATTTATGTAACAGAAGTAAATGCAGAATAATGTATAATTCCAAAAATCTATTTTTCAAAATTTAACTTAAAGTAATAACACATATAGGTATAACTGTTTATTATAGTTTATATTATTATAGATTTTTGTCTGGTATGCTTGTGTCCCAGTTTTCTTCTCTGATAAATTAGTCACTCATTCCATGTGTCACTCAGCTCTGTTGTTCTGTCTGCATGATTGTAGATGGCATCCTTAGCAGTGTAAATAAGACAAGCAGCAAAGTTTTCGAGTTCATGAGAATTAATCAAGTGTTTTGGTAAGAAAAACAGTCTAACCTACTTTTCACAGATGATTTTGAGATTGGCCAGAGTGAGTTCAAAAGAAAATATATGGTAACTTTATATTTCTAAGAATTCTCAATACTTTAACATGATTACTTCATGTCTGATACACATGCTCTTAGTTTGTCAATGAAAATCCCAGCGATTTTAGTTCTTAAGATAAGGGACTTTAGGGGTACATATGGAGTGGACTAGGGCAAGATGAACGAAGTGTCTCAGACACATGAGATGGAGAAAGGTCCCTTGTGGCCAATTGCATAGTTAGGAAGTAAGTGAGCTTTTTTCTTTAAGATGGAGTCTTGCCCTGTTGCCCGGGCTGGAGTGCATTGGGACGATCTTGGTTCACTGCAACCTCCACCTCCCAGGTTCAAGCAATTCTCCTGCCTCAGCCCCCCGAGTAGTTGGAATTACAGGCGCCCGCCGCCACACCAGGCTAATTTTTTGTATCTTTATTAGAGACGGGATTTCACCATGTTGGCCAGGCCTCGAACTCCTGACCTCGTAATCTCCCTGCCTTGGCCTCCCAAATTGCTGGGATTACAGGCGTGAGCCACCTTGCCCGGCAGGAAGTGAGAGAGATTTTCACCTACCCACTCAGTGAAAATACTCTATTAAGAACAGTATTTTAGGTGACATTTTTTGGAAAGTGAGTATACTCAAAATTATATATACTTTAACTATTGTGTTGGCATAAGATATGAAATCAAATTAGTAGTGCTCTGGAGGTTAATGTGGTAGCAGAGGACTATCGAAAAGAATTTAGGTGAAGTGCATTTTGGGAAAAAGAAATAGAATACAAAGAACTTTGGACGTGATGAAAATTTAGTCACAACTGCAAGCTATCAGATAACAACTGTGACAAATTATTGGATTTTTATGTATTTGTTTTTTTCTCTCTTATTAATGAAAAACATAATTAACCTAATAACATCTTCTCTATGTTATTGGCAATAATGAGAAGTGAAAACTTAAATATACATCACATGAAAATTAAAAACAACTCAAAAATCCACACTCATAAATCCCACATATACCCTTTTTATGAGGTGCTACATGTAAGTCATAAAATTGTTTCTTAGTGATTAGCAACAATCATTTTCAATTTACTTGAAAAATATTTAAAATCATGAGAGCACTACCAAACAAGAAACATTATTTGAAAGTAGATTTTTTTTTTTTTTTGAGACAGAGTCTCGCTGTTGCCCAGGCTGGAGTGCAATGGCGCGATCTCGGCTCACTGCAGGCTCCGCCCCCCTGGGTTCTCGCCATTCTCCTGCCTCAGCCTCCTGAGTAGCTGGGACTATAGGCGTCCGCCACCTCGCCCAGCTAATTTTTTGTATTTTTAGTAGAGATGGGGTTTCACTGTGTTAGCCAGGATGGTCTCTATCTCCTGACCTCGTGATCCGCCCGCCTCAGGCCCCCAAAGTGCTGGGATTACAGGCGTGAGCCACCGCGCCCGGCCGAAAGTAGATTTTTAAAATTAGAAAATGAAAGAAAAAAGAATTTTATGGTTTTACTGCTTACCTTTCATTTGCTTTTTTATTATAGAAAAAAGAAGTCAGAAAAGACATTCTAACAAAAAGAATGCAACCGTTGACCATAATCCCATAAAACTCAGAGACTTCACCTATCCAGACCTCAAGATCTATTTTTCTAGATCCTTTTGTCTTGCTCTCACTCTCCTCACCCCCTTAACTGAGATTATGCCAAGAATGTTCATCTACAATCCATGTTTAACTTAATACAATATTTCACAACCGTCTTTTATTTTTAAGCTTCATTATAAAATATATACATAAAAGACTGATGTATATACTTTGCCAATATATATGATGCTCTCTGATTATTCCTTCTTAATGTTATTCCCTTCTCTCTCATGTAACTACTATTCTGCATATTATGGTAATTACTCCCATGCCCTCCTTCATATTTTACCACATATGTATGTATCTTTAAATCACATAATGTTTGATTTTTCCTGTATTTGACTTTTTATTGTTGGAATCTGAAGTGTTTTTCTGCAGCTTGTGCTCATGATATTTTTGTCTCTGTGTTGATACAAGTAGCCACATTTCATGTAGTTTTCATAATGTATGTAGTATTTAGTATTCCATTGTAGGCATAAAACGTGTTTTTTTGTTTTGTTTTGTTTTGTTTGTTTGTTTGTTTGTTTTTGAGACTGGATCTCACTCTGTCACTCAGGCTGGAGTGCAGTGGCATGAACTGGGCTCACTGCAACCTCCACCTCCCGGGTTCCAGCGATTTCTCCTGCCTCAGCCTCCCTAGTAGCTTGGGCCACCACGCCCGGCAAATAAACATGGTTGTATTCTCCATAAGTTTTTTGGTTAATTTTAGTGTTTTGATGGCACAAACAACGTTCCTGTATTTCTGTACTTGGTTATGGCTGCTAGATAAAATACAAGATGTTTAGTTTAACTTGAATTTCAGATAAACAAATTTTTTTAGTATAAGTATATTCCCAATATTGCATAGAACATACGTACACTATTTTTTATTATTCTTATTAAATGTAAATTTAACTGAGAGTCATGTATTATTATTTGCTGAATCTGGCAACACTCTACATGGTACAAATTTTTAGGAAGTTAATAGGATATATACCTAAGTGTGTAATTGTTATGTCTTGGTAAATAAGTGTGTTCAATTTATTTCCAAATTGGTGATATTGATTTATGTATCTATTTGTGGTTCTATTGGAATGCTCATCACTTAGTATCTTCACTAATGCATAGTATTATCCGACTTTATAACTTTACCAATTTAATGAGTGTCAAATTTTATATCATTGTGGTTTGAATTTCAATTTCCTACATTACTAATGAAATTCAGTATCTTTTCAAATGATTGTGGACCATTGGTGTTTCTGCTCCTGTGAGATGCCCACTTATGTATTGTGCCTCCTTTTTCTATTGTGTTATCAGTTTCAGGGGTTGGAGGATTTCTTTATATGTTCTGGATACTAACCATTGTTCGTTTATACGTTGCATATATAGGCTCCCATTTTGTGGCTTATCTTTTGATATTAACATTAGTTTTTGTTCATCACATGTGTGTAGACTGGCTTCTTGGATCTCCATTTAGTTCCATTGTTCCCATCATCTGTCACCGAGCCCAAAACACATAATGTAACTATTGTAGCTCTATAAAAAAATACTGGAATAACTTCTAGGGCATGTCTCCTAATTTTTTTGAGAATTGACTTAAGGTCTGGCAGATGGTCAGTTTATGTTAATATTTCCTATGCATTTAAAATGTACATTATCCAGTTGTTAGGTGCCATCATGTTATATTTAGATGTCCATTTGATTAAGCATGCTATCTATGCTATTCAAATCTTCCAGATATTTACTGATATTTTTCTGCTTAACCTATCAACTATTTAGAGGGGTATGTTAAAATTTTCAAATATGCGGCTGGGCGCGGTGGCTCACGCCTGTAATCTTGGCACTCTGGGAGGTCGAGGCGGATGGATCACTTCAGGTCAGGAGTTCAAGACTAGCCTGTCCAACATGGTAAAACCCTGTCTCTACTAAAAATACAAAATATAAATTAGCTGGACATGGTGGCATGCCCCTGTAGTCCCAGCTACTCGGGAGGCTGAGGCAGGAGAATCGCTTGAACCCAGGAGGCAGAGGTTGCAGTGAGCTGAGATTGCACCACTGCACTCCAGCCTCTACTGCACTCCAGCCTGGGCAACAGAGTGAGACTCCGTCTCAAAAAAGAAAAAAAAAATTCAAATATGGTGGCTGGATTCGTTAGTTTCTTTTCCTTTGTAGTTTGGTCAAATTTTACTTTTAAACTGTTTTCAAAACTATTTTTACTAGGTCTCATAAGGTTTAGAATTGCTTAATCTCCATAATGAATTAATACTTCCATAAATATATATTGGCCCTCTTTATCTATAGAAATAAATATTGCCTAAAATTTATTTTGTCTGATACTAATGTAACTGTGCCAAATATCTTGTTTCACATTTATTTTGTATATCTTTTGTATCATTTTACTTATATAGTTCTTGTGTCCTTATGTTTAAATATGACTTTTGTAAACAATGCATAAATATATTTTAAAAATAACTTCTGAAAGTGAACAGCATAGTTGGTTTGTGATTTGTAGTATATGTATATATGTATATTCTTTGTTTCATTTTCTTTTTTATTGACACATAATAAATATACATATTTACCGGTTACAGTATGATGTTTGATACATATGTATATTGCATAATGATTAAATCCGGATAATTGGCCTTTGATTTATTTCTATCATCTTATTTAGTATTTTCTGTTTGTTCCACTTTTATAGTTTTTTCTTCTTGTGTACTTGATTACTTTTGGTTTGATCCTCTTTCCCTCAGTTTCATTTTTTGTTGTACTGTTCTGGAAGTTGTACATTCTATTTTATTTATTTAGTAGTTAATTGTGGAAACTTAATATGTATTCAAACCTCAAAAATTCTAAAATTAATCATTTCTTTCTCTTTCCTTAAGTTATATGAAAATATTAGAATGCTTGAACTCCAATCACAACATCCCAAATTATATACTTGTATTATTCAGTATTTTCAGTTGTTTTGATTTTCTGTGAAGATATAGTCTTCCCTGTTAACAGAAAATAAATCCAAATATATTTTAATAAATATTTTTTCTCTTACATCATTTTAATCACGTAGTGTTCCGTTAATTATTTTGATAAGTCAGCATTTGTCCAACTCACTTTTGTTGGACATTCAGATGGTTTCCAAACTTCACTATTAACCAACAGTAGTCTTGGTTGGCTGAAAATTGCTTAAAAGTAAACCTAATAGCTCATAATAATAGTTAAATTCTGACATCAGTTTAACATCATCTATATGGAGCAGTACAAAATAGTTGATAGTTTAACATCATCTATATGCAGCAGTACGAAAATAGCTCAGGAAACTGAAACTCTAAAAATAAGTAACTTGGTCAATTTTAAAGAGCTATTAAGTGGTGAAAGTGCGCTTTGGACCCAGACAGTTTACATTTTGAGACATACAGCAAAAATGTGGAAATTGAACACACACACATACACACACACACACACACACAATTTCCAAGTTGTATTTAAGGAATAAAAACTGACGTAAAGCTATTTTAAGACACACACATGCACGCACGTGTGCATACATACACACACACACACAAATATCAATTAGTGACAAAATGTGTGAAGTAGAAACATTCATTTTTGACTGACTTTCTTGAGTCTTGACTATCCAGGTGTTGTTCTTTTTGCCAAACTTTTATCTCTGCAGATTATTTTGGACAATTGGACAATTTGCTTTCAAATATCTTTTCTTACCAGGGCAACACCATTGAGCGACTACAATTCACATCGCCTAATTCTTAAGATTTCTAGTATACAGACATGTCTGCTGTAACCTTCAGGCCTCTCCAACAAAAGTATTTTCTCAATCACAAAGCAGTTATTCATTATAAAGATATGCACTTTGCAAAAAAGAAATCTTTACTTTCTAGTTTCAATTGAAATAGAATTAAATGAACATGAAGATCTGTTTTTCCACTATTCAGAAACATTCCTCTAGCATGACAATAAGAATACCCATAATATAATTTAATTGTAGACATGAAGCTAGAAATAAAAGTGCTTAAAATATTGACTACTTTAAACTGAAGATGGAAAATTGATTGACTTAGAGAAAAAAATATAGATTTTGAAATTTAAATTTACTAAAATTGGCACCATCTTATTGATTTTTCTATTGCCTAACATTTAAGTATGATTTCAGGCTTTCATCAACAACAATTTAAACATATTTGAAAATAAGACATGCATTTTGTAAAATTAAAATATCTCCCACTCAACCTAAGTTGGAAGATACTTATAGCCAGAACACCAAAATATAAGGAGCATGAAAAAAGGATTTTTGCCTGTGTATTCACTATTACAATTGTAGTTTCTTAGAGAGTACATGGCTCAGAGTATGCACTCAGTAAACATTTCTTGAATTAATACACAAGTGAATAATTATTGGTCAACATTCACTATTTGGTGCATATTAATTGTGTGTTATCAGTGAAAAAAGACCCAAAGTGCCAGGCTCTACAGCACCAGTTTTCAACAGGTGGGCTAGCCGCTCCAAGAATATATCTGGGGCAGGAGTTGTAGTTTGAGAAATTTCCCTTGATGATTCAGAATTACAACCATGCTTTACAAGTTTTCCCAGTGTCATAAGGGCAAGCAAGTTATCATGTTTCTCTCAGAGTAGATTTAATTTTTTTTCTATTTAACAGTGACTCTCAAAGTCTTGAGTATGGCCTAGCATGTCTGCTAGCATTTTCTCATTGTGAATCATCTTTTGTCCTTTATTCAATAAAACAGGTCTGTCTTGTGCAGTAGCAGATGTGGCAAGGAATTGGTAGGCAGTTGTATAGGGTCAGCTCGGATGAAAGCAGATAGCAGACAGAATGTTAACACATGGTGGATACAATTACCAATATCGGAAGAGCCATTTTAAGTATTCCATTTGTGTGTTCACTGATTTGCAGATGTTCTCGAAAACATCCTGTCATTTCATTTTTAGAGTCTGAATCAAGAGACCATTCTAATCATTTTAAAAGCTTTTCATTATAAAAGTTTGAAAAGAAGCTGTGTGTTATTAACAGCTATTGAATATATACATTTTGAAAAAAATATATTTTTGAATGGTTTTCCTTGCCCTTCTCATAGAAAACTTGGCAACATTGTGCATTGTTTCTCAAAGGGAAATGTAGATCTAAATCAATATAAGTGTGCCCCAATTTATGAAGTCCCGATTTATGCAAATGTGAATTTAAAAACTCAGTTGGTTTGTTAAATTTTCTGTCTAGAGACAATCTCTCTATTCAGGAAAATACAGGAAGATCTAATAGAGATCATAGAACAAAGTTTTGCCTTTCTGTCTTGGTTTTGCCTTATAAGATCAGACTATATCACTCTCGGACTCAATTTTCTTATTTGTAATATAAGACACAAAAAATTCTTTAACAAGCGTCAATGAAGTAGTTAAAGCCTGATCAAATTTTATTATAAATAATTGTTCCCAATGGCAGGCTTGCTACTACTACACCTTCTGAAGAGGTATTTAATATTTTAGATACTGTGACCCCACCTTTAGATATTCTGGAGGTCTGTAGTTTTTGTTAAATGTTTTGTTAAATATGTTCTCTGTGTGAATCTCATGGACCCTCTTTACCAAAGGCCCAAATTTTGGAACCCCTGTTTTAAACACTTCTGAGAGCTGTTTAATTGACCACAGACATATATTGGCCAAATTTAAAAATAGACCTTTTGGCCGGGCATGGTGGCTCATGCCTGTAATCCCAGCACTTTGGGAGGCGGAGGCGGGTGGATCACCTGAGGTCAAGAGTTCGAGACCATCCTGGCCAAGATGGTGAAACCCTGTCTCTACTAAAAATACAAAAATTAGCCAGGCGCGGTGGTGGGCGCCTGTAATCCCAGCTACTTGGGAGGCTGAGGCAGGAGAATAGCTTGAACCCGGGAGGCGGAGTCTGCAGTCAGCTAATATCACACCACTGCACTCTAGCCTGGGCAACAGAGCAAGACCCAGTCTCAAAAATAAATAAGTAAATAAAATAAGAAAGTAGACCTTTTATTGCATACCTTTTCATGTAGCTGATTTGATTATTCTTTTAGATTCCTTTATATATAATACTGCAAATAGACTTATTGTTTAATAATTCTTTTTCCTTTTTTCTTCTTATTTCATATGTTCTAGTTTGGTTCACTTTTCAGACGTGGAATAACTGGATCAAAGGTTATGAATGTTGCCAGGCAGCTCGATACTAAGTACATGGGTACTAAGTACAAGGGAGGCATTTACCTTGGACAAAAGATTTTAATAATGTTTAAATGCAATATTTTAAAACAAAATTATAGCAAAAACCCATGATGAACAAAATCACATTTCCAATAAAGAGAGGCTCCAATTTGTTCATTTTGCCTCAGGTTCCAATATGGCTGTGCACAACACTGCTGCCAGCATCATTTGAATATTATCATTTCTGAAGACATGTACAAATTTGAAAGGTGGAAAATAATCTCTTTATATCTTTATTTGTCTTGTATATATTTATTTATACACATCTTTATACCACAATGCCACAATAAAGTATGGTGTCTTCCAAATCACATGTAATATGGCAAAATGATGTAAATTACAAGCAGGTGAGAAAAGACAGGTAATACTATTTTGTCTGTGTAATTCTTTGTGGATTTGTTTTATATTATTCAAATCTAGATATTTGGTCCATACCAATTCATGATTATGATGTTCTTGGAGGATTGTTTTTTTTTACCAGTGTGGAATCTGTCTGTGTTCACATTAATGCTTTTCCACTTTCAATTCTATTTCGCTGAATACTAATATTTCTTTGATTTATTTGTTAATAATTACTTGATATTTTATTTTAAACATATTATTTTGTTTACATATGACTGTAGTAGATAGTCTATAACAGGAATTATTTTGGTTTTGATTTGAATACTTGCCTTTTAATAGGCATGCTTAATTTATTTCCTTTTCCTGAGATCGCTGGTCTGTTTTCATGTGTGTTTGGATATACCATCTTCAGCATCACATCTGTTTTCCTCTCCTGTTTCATTTTGGATTTTGGAGCTTATTCCATGTACTTCTTTACTAGATTAAACTTTCATTTTATAGTCTTTCTCTAATTTTCCTTACATTCTTACCATTTAAACAAAACTCAGAAATTACTGGGACAGCTGGATATCTACCTGTAAAATAATGAAGTGTGATCTCTATCTTAAACCGTATGTAAAAATTAACTCAAAATGCATCGTAGACCTAAATGTAAGAGCTGAAAATGTTCTAAAAGTAGAAAGTTGCAATGGTTGCATAATTCTGTGAATACACTTAAAAACACTGAATTGTAAAGTTGAAAAGGGTGTGTTTTATGATATTTTATGTCAAAGCTTTTATTGAAAATGCAAAATAAGTATGTCTATCTTTCTAAGGCAGCTTGCTGTAATATCTTGATTTTCTTAGTTTAGATTTCCCTATTGCAATGCTATCTCTTTCATGAATCTGGATTTCCATTTTTGCTTTTTGATGGAGGGCTGTCCTGACTGGGAGGTGGCTGTTTATTTTGTTTCAAATCATACATCTTCCTCCACATTTGCAATTTCATGGTTGCTTCTGCTACACGTTTTCGATTTGGGGATTCAAAAGAGTCATGTGAGCAGCTTGGAACTCTTTATTTGTACAACACAATCCTAGTCACTATGTTTGTGTGCAATTCAGGCTGGGTCCTAATTTCATAGCAGCGTCTCAGCTTCGTTCCTGTTCCACAGGCAGCTTTGGATGGACAGTTACGTCTTCTCCTAAACAGTCAGAGAGCGCAATTCTAGGCCCCGGCTTCATGAAGGAAGCCTGGTTTTGCTATCCAACCACTTAAGGAATGAGGTCATTCTCTGTTACTGCAGGGCATTAAAACTAGACCCCT
This sequence comes from Nomascus leucogenys, assembly GCF_006542625.1. Lineage (NCBI taxonomy): Eukaryota > Metazoa > Chordata > Mammalia > Primates > Hylobatidae > Nomascus > Nomascus leucogenys. The sequence continues at coordinate 127,093,008 of NC_044406.1, forward strand.
GCTGCTTGTTTCTGATTGTGATGTCTTTCACCTTTAGTTATTGTTCTGCACTGTGGGTTTCCCCTTTCCCTGGCCCACAGATAGTCTACCATTCTATGTCAGTGCAGTTAGGCATTTTTAAATTTTTTTAAGAAAAGCACAGATGCTCCCATGTTTTCAGTGAAGGAGGAAGTTTTAGTATATGGTCAGTCATCCACCTTATGTGGGAAACTAAGTATGGAGCTAGAATTGAGCTAATATAAAATACTAAGAAATAGTGGGCATGAGGTAAGATTATTACTTAAGTGTGATTACTACTAGTGAAGCTGAACATTTCCCTATATTGTTGCTAATGTTTTATCTTTTATTTTAGTAAATTAGGTTTTAATATTCCCTTCTCCATTTGTCTTTTTGAAGCTTGTTCTTTTCCTCATCGTTTTTTTTTTTTTTTTTGAGACGGAGTCTCGCTTTGTCGCCCAGGCTGGAGTGCAGTGGCGCGATCTCTGCTCACTGCAAGCTCCGCCTCCCGGGTTCACGCCATTCTCCTGCCTCAGCCTCCCGAGAAGCTGGGACTACAGGCGCCTGCCACCACGCCCAGCTAATTTTTGTACTTTTAGTAGAGACGGGATTTCATCGTGTTAGCCAGAATGGTCTCGATCTCCTGACCTCGTGATCCGCCCGCCTCGGCTTCCCAAAGTGCTGGGTTACAGGCGTGAGCCACCGCACCCAGCCCGTCATCGGTTCTTATGACCTACAAATGTGGTTCACTTTATTTATATTTTGACATTTAATTTTAGTTTTTTAATAACGTTCAAGGTAGTTTAGTCAATGAAATCTGTTAGCCTTCTTTGTAATTTCCCCTTTTAATAGTGATTCTTAAACACACACACACACACACACACACACACACACACACACTTGAAGAGATTAGCAAATGATGTATTTGTGATAGGTCAGGAAGCAAAGAAATGTTCAAGAGAGAACCAAGCTCTGAGTATTTATGGCATTTAACAACTTTTTCTTTGCTAGAATGAATACTTTATTAAATCAAGTAATCCTCATTATGCAAATATACTTGTGATCAAATATGGTATTTATGATGGCCACAGTGAAAAAGAATACATTTCTTGAGGTCTCTTGAAGTCGCTATAGATTCTCGATTTTGAATTTGACTGTCAATCATCAGAGTTTTTCTCTTATCATATTTCTATTTGCATACCGGAGAGAAACCACTGTGGATGTACAAAGAATGAAATTTCACTGGCATGTTGCAAAAGTTGGTATTAACACAGATCGCAACTGAGAAACAAAGAAATGGGGCTTGAGACACAACCAAGATAAGTTCTATTAATATTTAAATTGAGTTTCTCATTGGAGACATGTCTACGTTCATTGACTCTTAAAGAACAGACTTTTTTTTTTTTACTTCATTGCTGAGCATTTCTTCAGTGAGAATATATAATTTTCTTTCACCTTTTTTATTTTTCTTGCTTTACTCCTCAAAACAGACAAAAGCTCCTTATTGTATAGAATAGAAGGCAAATTATTTGTCATTGATTTCAGAGTTACAATTTGGCTGCAAACCATTTTTCTCATATTATCCCACTAAATGATAATAATAGTGATAATATTAATAGTACATTTTGCTGATGATTTCTGACAAGGTGCCGTTAACTGTTTTAAGCCCATTATATACATTATCTAATTTAATCTTCACAACAACCTTCTTACTAGCTTTCATTTTTGAGATGTGCAATTTGAGGCTCAAAAAGGATAGGTAACTTGCCCAAGGTGAAATAGCCACTTTGAGTCCAGAGATGGTGCATTAACTCCCATATTATTTGTAGCCAGGCTACACTGGCCTACGTGTCATGACCTAAATATCTTAACATCAAATGTCCACGTATTTGCTTGTCTGTTTCTTAACCCCTGGATGCACTGACACTCCTCATCTACAAATCAAACTCTTCCTCAACTTTTTAAAAAACTTCAATCCTCTTTTAAAATGCTGAGAAATTCCATGCCACACCACTCCAACACAGATTATTCATGTAACTCATTTTCTCCAAAATCAAATGAAAATACAGCCACAAGCTTGACAGAGAATCTGAGTGGGACACAGCTGAGTATGTGTGTCAGAGGGATTTAGTGTTAACCCAAGTTTTCTACAATAAATTGGGTTCAGTAATGCCAACTGTTTTCACTCTTCTCCTTAAAGGACTTTGTGCTAACAATTTTGTTGCTTCTCATTGAACTTCCATGGCCTGCAGCCAATAGATAACTGAAAGTTATAAGTTAAGTAAGATGTTATTAAGCCTATTTTAATATACCCAATTCATACTTGCATTGGTCTCTATAAAGTATGAATTAATTTTGTTGCTTGGATTGCCTTTTTCTAGATAGCTTAATCCAGGAACTTTCAGACAACATTTTGAAAAGTGGTTTTCTTGATGAATATTGCTCTGTCATTAAGCCAATGTCCACCATTCCATCATGTGCTATAATTTTGAGCCAAGAATGATCTTTCCTTTATGTAGATAAATTAAAAAGAGAATGTTCCAGATATAGCATAATAAATGTCTGACTTTCTTCATACAAATGATTGTCAAAATACTCTGAAAAGGAAAAGTACAGTTACAATATCTTCATTAATTTTCCTCCTAAGACCTCTAAAATAACATTGACTAGAGACTTACCGAAAATCAAATTCTCAATTGACATAATATTCAGTTATTCATTTACTCATTCTTGTCTTTATTCATTTAGAACAACATGTATGGAAAAATTTGGAAACTGATCCAACAAGCTCTACAATATTGTAATTTCTATAAGACAGTGTACCGTTTACAGATTAAGGCATATATGTCATGAGATACGTCACAAGACGTATCTCCTATACAAATTTCTAAAAATATGGTAAGAAGAAATAAAGGCCCTCCAACTAAGCCAAGTATAGTAGCTATTTCTATTTATGTATTATTTTATTTTTATTTACAAAGAAGAGAGATATATACACATATGTGCAAGATAGAAGATATTTAATGGAAAAGAAACCTGTTGAGAAATCAGCAGCCTTTATTTCACAAAATAATAGAACAATATTAAGGAACATGCATATATAGAATGTATGACTAGGTAGCACTAACTAGTTAAATATTTATGTGGCCCAGAATTCTAAAAGTTTGTAGCAAGTTGTTTTTCTGAAAAGTAATGTGTTATGATAATTTTATGTTTGCATATAAAGGAAATCTAAAAATTTTTAAATACTCAAATGACTGAATATGTGCCTTGTGTTTAGTGCTGTGCTAAGCAGTGACGGAGCTATGAGGGTATATAAAGCATGAAACTTGTCTTCAATGAGCTTACCATCTAATTTGGAAGGCTTCTAATGTGACTCTCCCAGATGACCCCCTTGTGAGATGCCCTTACTGGTCTCAGAAGGCCTCAGAGTTCTTTCCTTCAAAAGTAGTTGAAGTGAGGAAGTAGCTAAATTAATTTCTGCAAAAGGTTTCCATTAACTAGTTCTTTGGCTATATTAAAATATTCATATTCTAATTTAATTTTGATTAGTTACTTCAGATTCCTTAAGGTCATACACAAAAAGAAAATTAACATTAGTTTTCACTCTCTCCATTAAAGCTTGTACAGAACCAATATATATATAGTTCATAAAAATAAACACCACTTATACAATAAAACCAGGTTACATCCACTTCTGAATCTGACAACAGTTCAGTAAAATATTAACATTTATAATTCTGACCTTTCATTGTGGTTTCCTCATTGTGGAGTGTGAGAAATATATAGCTATCTATCTTCTAATAAAATTTATCCCAATTCAGTAGCCAGTTAAGCCTCAGTAATTGGTCTGTTATTTGATTATTTATTTCTTGGTTTAAAAAAATTATAAAGGGTACACACTAAACCAATGCAAATAAGTTGTGAGTAATTGTCACATTTTGTATAATACCATAACAGTAGAAGAAAGATCTACAGTGACTTATGAAGGGGAAAATAAAAGGGTCAAAGGAAAAGAATATGCCAGTGATTAGCTACTTCAACCTTTTCAAAACGGCATTCTTCAGATTTTATTTTATGGGGAGCTAAGAAGTGTTAATGTTGAAAAAAAAGAAAGACAAGAAAAAAAGAAAAGATCTTTCATGGCAAAATAAGCTCATAACACTGTAGAACTTTTCTGAGACTTTACAATGTCAATATATATGGAAAAACTATAAATGAAAAATAAAGCATTTGACTGCAGGACGCCCTACCCATCCTCGTTTAAAGCAACTATTATCAAGTACTATTAAAGGTGAGGTTGGCAATCTCATTCTGTAAAGGGCCAGATATGCCTGACAGGCCTTATGGTCTTTTTCTCAACTACTCAGCTCCATTGATGCAACACAAAAGCAGCCATAGACAATATGTAAAAGAATTAGTGTGACTGTGTTCCGACAAAACTTGATTTATAAACAATGACATTTGAATCTTCTGTACTTTTCACATCACAATCCTATTCAACCATTTAAATACGTAAAAAATTATTCCTGTCTCACAAAGCATACACAAAGAGAGAGTGGGCAGAATTTAACACATAGATCACAGGGGGGCCAACTCTTGATCTAGAGGAAACAGGAACCACATTGTGCAGACCCTGACTCTTTTTCCAGAAACATGCATTCCATATTGGAAAAGACAACTGTATTACCTCTTCCTTGTTAAGGGAAAGTGGAGTGAGGGTGAGGTAAACTTGGATGTGGCCATGTGGTTTCCAGCCAGGTTACTCAAAACTGAAAAGACATCTTCCATTTTCAAATGATTTATTGCATGGGCTTTGGGGTGAGAAAAAATTGGATTTATATCTGGCTTTTACTACATGCAAGGTATAAGTCTTCAAATAAATCACTTTACCAACCAGAACCTCTGCTTTCATTGCTAAAGAGTAGTACCTACAACACAAGGTTGTAGTGATGATTATATAAGCATTGAACACAGTGCCTAGCACCACCGAGTGTTTCCCAAACCGTAGTGTCACCTTATTCTTAGTTTGTATTTATGCATATGGTTTGTCTACTGATTATTATTTTCATGTTGAGGAAGTTGCATCTGCTGCTTATTATCAAGAGTGGAAGTCTGAGCACTTCTGCCCACTTCTTCTTGGTATTGGAGTCACTGAGGAAAGCACAAGGCAGTCAAGCACTGGCGCATAGAGAAGAAACAGAAAGATCAGCTTCAGTGGTGGGTGCCAGTCCCCCATGGCCAGTGGGTCCCTCTTGGCAGTTGGCACAGGGCAGTTGGCCTGCACACAGCCCTCTTGTGTCACAGCAGAAGGACTTCACGTCCTCCCCACTGGGGTTGGCCAGTTCAAAGGAGTGAACATTGAGTCTAAAACAGAAAAATATCCCCACACAAGGTGACAAGTTTAGGACAGGCTGTGAGGATTCTTTATCTCTTGGTAAGGAAGTGCTCCTGGACTAAGGCCCGTTTGTATGTGTCCAAGAGAAGATAGAAAGACTGCATGTATGGCCGGGCGACGTGGTTCACGCCTGTAATCCCAGCAGTTTGAGAGTCCGAGGCGAGTGGATCACCTGAGGTCAGGAGTTTGAGACCAGCCTGACCAACGAGGTGAAACCCCGTCTCTACTAAAAATACAAAAATTAACCAGTCATGGTGGGAGGCGCCTGTAGTCCCAGCTCCTTGGGAGGCTCAGATAGAAGAATTGCTCGAACCCAGGAGGCAGAGATTGCAGTGAGCCGAGATTGTACCACTGCATTCCAGCCTGGGCGATGGAGCGAGACTCTGTCTCAAAAAAAAAGACTGCATGCATTTGACTGCCTGCCTTACTCAAGAATTCATATAGAGACACAGGTGTAGATTTATACATATCAGAGGTTTACTACAACTTTGTGTGTTTACATACAGTGAGTTTTCTTTTCACTGAATATAATAAATATAACAAATTTATTAAGAAGTGTCAGCTTAATGGAGAAAACATGAAATGGTTCTGTTTTTTGAAAAATCACTGCTTTTAATTTTTGGCTTACATCCATAAATGCTATCTAGGGTAAATTCCACCCTTTCTGTCACTTTCAATCCAATAGAGTTTGCAATTTCTTTTTTTTTTTTTATTATACTTTAAGTTTTAGGGTAGATGTGCACAACATGCAGGTTAGTTACATATGTATACATGTGCCATGTTGGTGTGCTGCACCCATTAACTCGTCATTTAACATTAGGTATATCTCCTAATGCTATCCCTTCCCTCTCCCCTAATCTCTAATTCAATTCAAATGTAATTTCAACTTCTCTCTTTCTCGTATCTTTAGTTTGAGGTTACATGTACCTCGAAGAAAGAGGAAAGAGTGGTCTGCTCTTTTACCTCACCCTTCATACCACCTTTAGGTAGGCTAAGGAATATCATCTCTCTCCCTTTTTCCTGAGTCTGACTTCTGTAGGGGGAAAAGCACAAGGAGGGACCAGTGCACCAGGATTCACTGTAGGTGGAAGAAAGCATCCCTGTTCTTGCTCTGGTTTAGTCTGTTTTCATCTACTGGTGGCCTATTCTAGTGTTACAGTCTTCTCACAGTTAACGTGTGTAGTTTCTTTGGATGTTTTTCAGTCTTATTTCAGCTCCATGGTCTTATAGGTGAGAGAGACAGAGAGAGAGAGAAAGAGAGAGAGGGAGACGGAGACCCATATTTCCCTTTGACCCCTGTAAAAGTATACTGTCAGCAGTGTACCCACCAACCCTTTCTCTAGGTAGCACACCTTATAAATTGGTGTCTGTCTGGGTCACCCAATGGAACCTGCTCCGTATCTATCCTCTGTGTTCTTTGTATATAGCTATGAGAACTACTAAGGACCTGTCTGATGCTATCTTATCACTCCAAATCCTTCCTCCCCTGACAATTTCTTGTCCTATTGTTCTGCAGTCCTTTCTTGCCTGACTCGTATTAGTTACTATTCTACCAATTTGTTAGGCTTCGGAAATTTTCAGAAATGTAGACACTAGTTTTCATGTTCACATACATGTCAAGTTCTATCAAGAATCTCCTTAGAGAATGGAAAATAGTAGAACCACTATAGAGAATAATATGAGGGTTTCTCAGAAGAACTAAAAATAGAACTACCATATGATCCAGAAATCCCACTGCTAGGTATATATGCAAAATAAATGAACTCAGTAAATTTAGCCCAGGAGTTTGAGACCAGCCTGGGCAACATGGCAAAACACTGTCTCTACAAAAAGTACAAAAAAATTAGCCGGGCATCATGGCACGCACTTGTAGTCCCATCTACTCAGGAAGCTGAGGTAGGAGGATAACTTGAGTCTTGGAAGTAGAGGCTGCAGTGAGCCAAAATTGTATCACTGCCTTAGCCTGGACAACACAGTGAAACCTTGTCACAAATCAAAAGTATATCTTCACTCCCCTGTTTATTGCAGCACTATTCACAATAAGCCAAGATATGGAATTAACCTAAGTGCCCACAAATGGATGAATGGATAAAGAAAATGTGGTACAAACACAAAATTGAATATTATTCAGGCAGAAAAAGAACATTCTGTCATTTTCAACAACATGGATGGAACTAGGGGACATTATCTTAAGTGAAATAAGGCCGGCACAGGAAGACAAATATTGCATATTCTTACTCATATATTGAAGAGAAAAACATTGATCCCATGGAGATAGAGAACAGAATGATAATTATCAGAGGCTGGGAATGGTAGTGTGGAGGGGGAACGAAGAAGGGATGGCTAATGCACACAAGCACACAGACGGAATCAGATGTAGTGTTTGGTAGCACAACGGAGCGACTAGATTTAACAATAATTTAGGCCAGGAATGGTGGCTCACATCTGTATTCCCAGCACTTTGGGAGGCCAAGGTGGGTGGATCATTTGAGCCCAGGAGTTCGAGACCAGCCTGTGCAACATGGCAAAACCCTGTCTCTACAAAAAGTGCAAAAAAATTAGCCGGGCATCATGGCACGCACTTGTAGTCCCATCTACTCAGGAAGCTGAGGTGGGAGGATAACTTGAGTCTTGGAGGTAGAGGCTGCAGTGAGCCAAGATTGCACCGCTGCACTTTACCTTGGACAACACGGTGAGACCTTGTCTCAAAGAAGAAACCCACAATAATTTATTGTGTATTTGAAAATAACTAAAAGAGTGGAATTGGAATGTTCCTAACACAAAGATATGATAAATACTTTAGGTGATGGATACCCCAATTACCATGATTTGATCATTATACATTGTGGGCCTGTATCAAAATATCACATGTATTCCATAAATATGTACAACTATTATGTATATATAATAATTAAAACTTTAAAAATTAAAAAGGATCCTTTTAGAACATTCATCTCACTTGTTTAGTAGCAGCAGATGGCCCTGAAGATTCTTCCATCCCGCAAATTTTCATCTGAGAAGTGGCAGTCTTTCCTTCTAGCAGAGACTGCCAATCTTCATGATTAAGTTTCTTGTAGCCTCCCGTTGTCTAACTACCAGGAAAAGAGAAAGTAACTGCCTTCCCCAAACACTGAAGAAGCGAAAGGAAAACATCTAAGCATAAATTCCACGTTACTCACGAGGTCAGTGACACTGCTGACTCTTTCCCCTTACCTGCTCCAGTCTTCTGTTAGAGGTGGTGAAGTGGTGGTGATGGGTAGGTAGGTGGTTGTTTTATAGGGCATAAGATGCTGATCTTTAGTGAGGCCTGAAAGTTGATATCTGATATCAATTGTTTGAAGCTATCTTTAGTCCAGACAGTAATTAGAGCCTCTTTATAAACATTTTGGATCCTAGTTGTTAATTTAAGGGCAAAAAGAAGCAGAGTTTTAGTAACATTTTATTTTTACTTGAGACTGTCCTTTGTGTTTAATTTGCTGTTCCTTTAATAATTTCTTGTGCTGGATGCTTAGGCTTGATATGTGCATTGAAGGCTTAAATTTCCCTGTAAGCATAGTTTTAATATTGTCTCATGTTTTGATGTATAGCATCTTTATTATTATGCAGTTCCAAATTCATTCTAAATTCTGTCATGATTTCTTCTTTAAATAATGTGTAATTTAAAAGTCCATTACGTAAATCTCACACATTTGAGTATTTACTTATTTATTGCTTTATATCACTTTAAGCTGAGAGTATATTTTATATGACTTTCATTTCTTGAAAATTTGTTGAAAACTGATCTATGGAACAGCATGTGTACAGTTTTGGAAAATGCTTCTTGTTCACTTTAAAATAATATTTATTCTGACATTGTTGGGTACAGTGTTCCACACATGTCAATTACATCAAGAAGAATTTTTTTCTGATCGTTATATCAGTTACTGAGAGGTGTTTAAAAATTTAATTATAATTATATATTTGTCTATGCATTCTTTAATTAGGTCATGTTTGCTCTTCATATTTTAAGAATGTCATTAGATGCATATACATTTAGAGTTAGTGTATGATAATTTTCCTAAAGTCTATTTTCTTTTTATATAGCTACACTACCTTGCTTTTGGTTAGTATTTATATAATTTATTTTTCACATCATTTTACTTTAAAAGTTTCTCTAGGCATATGTTTAAAATATAACTTTTATCAGCACCACTTAGTTATAATTTTCTTTGTTCCTTATATCCTGTCTGATGACCTTAGTTTTTAGTTGAAATATTTATTGTATTTACATTTAATGTAATTAATTATATATTTTGGATTACTCATTATTTGCTTTATACTTGCCTAAACTACAGATGGTTCCTGGCTTATAATGATTTGGCTTACAATTTTTTTTTTTTCACTTTATGTTTCTGCAAAAGTGATAAACATTTAGTATACTCCTTGACTTATGATTGGGTTACATTCAGACAAACCTATTGTAAGTTGAAAAGATTATATATATATATATATATGTAAGCTATAATTTAGCATATATATAGTATAAGTTTTCTAGTTGTTCTTAGATATCCTGATAAAGCAATCATAAGTTGAAAATGTCATATATATATATTTATAGCATTTATTTAGCATAGTACAAGTTTTCTACTTGTTCTTAGAGTGATTAGTTACAAATCATTAGTTGACTATTATCAGGAGGGGAATTCTTTTAATAACTATCCTGTTTTAATTATATATATATTTTTAGTGAAGCTAATTCCCCAACACTTACTGTTTTGAAATTTATTATCTAATTTCATGTATTTATTCTTCCACGAGAACTTTAGAATAATTTTGTCAATTTATAAAATAGACTTGCATTGCACTTATTTATTTATTTGGAAGAGTTGACATTATTTTACTAGGATTTTATCAGGGTATAAATACATGACTTGAAAATAATGATAATTTAATAACACTCTTTGATTTTTATGTCATGTCTTTTTATCTTCATGACATTTTAAATAAAATTTTGGCTAATTTCTCAATTTTAACATGAAACTGACTAATGAATGGAATCTTTTTAAAAGAACACAATAAGTATATATTTTTCTATTTCTCAGTTATGTTTTTTAAATCAGAAATTAATTTTGGATTTTATTCATATCCTTCTATTTTTCTTTTCTTTTAACTAATATTTATTTTTTGTCTCCTAGATTCCAGGCAGCCAGATATTGTAGGTATCACAGTGAACAAAAGACAGTGAGACAATTTGTAAGCTTTAATGAAGCTTATAGTCTGTATCAGTCAAGGTCTTAGCAAAAAACAGATGGCATACTCAAAAGTTACTACTATTCCTAGGCCTAAAGGGACAAGGGGAGGAAATACTTTCTGGAACCCGCAGTGAAAGTTCTATCTGTATGAAAGTTTTGACCATGGGAGCTATTAATAGATAGACAAATCAGCCCAGACAACTTGCAGCCTATAAAGGAAGGAAACAAAGGAATTAGTACTTCATTCTCTCCTTCCACCCTCAGATATCTTTCCAGTATTTTCCTTTGGCCAAATCTAGTTGGAAGCCAGAGGGTAAAGAAGCCCAAGCAAGCCAGATTCCTGGAAAATAGTACAACATGGAAATAGAGAATCGATCTATAGCAAAAACTAAAGAATAAGTAGCGCATAATATATGGAAACTGGCATTTAAGTAGGTAAGTTTTATATAGAGTGATAAGTGATATGTTAGAGGAAGTTTTGCATGGCATTACAACTTTTAGAAGGGGCATCTCTGATTTGCTAATCTGTAGTATCTCTTGGACAGGTGTTGTCTACCTGTTCTGCTCTATTCAGATCAATATCTGCATCTGTACTCATATTCAGTAACTTTAAAAACCACTTTATTATGCAAATTTTTGAATGCACACAAAAGTAAAGAGAACAGTAATTAGTTACGATCTATCCATCACATACATTCAACAACCATCATTACTTTGGAATCTTGAGCCTTCTATCATCCAACTACTCTTTAATTGTATTTGAGAGAGGTTCATAAAAGATTACAGTGTTATGTTATTTTATCAGAAAATACTTAATTGTGCATCTCTAACTGATATAATACTTTAAATAGATTTTACCTATCACCATGTCATTATCATACTTAATAACATTAACTCATTATCCTAAGAAAATTAAATTCTTTAACACCATCTAATACCATCTATACTCAAATATCTCTCAGATCGTGGAATTGATTGAGAGAGAAACCAGACCATTTGTCCTATAGACCATCCCAGATCCTGAATTTCACAGATTGTTTCCTCATGACCTCATTTAATGTATTCCTCTTTTTCTAATATTTCCCATAAAATTGTGTGTAGCTCTAGGGCCTTAATTGTATTTTGGTCCAATTTTAGGTAAGAATATTTAGTGAGTGGTGGTGTGTACTTTCCATTCCATTACATTGGAGGCACACAATGTCCGATTGTCCTACTCCCATTAATGAAAACTGTCATTGTGGGTTCAGATGATGCCAATCTGACCCTTCCATCATCAAATTTCTCACCAACACTTCAACTAATGTTTTTAGAATTAATTGATTATTGTTGTCAAGGTAGGGGGCCCCAAAATGGAGATTTTCTCATTTTATCATTACTTTTGAATCTATCAATTCAATAAAGAATAACTTTCTCTCCTTAATTATTAGCTTATCTTAAAATACACTTCATCTAGAAAGGGCAAATGAATGCTTAAGTTTTCCACGTCTTCATCAGTTTTCAGAAAAATGGGTTGATGCCGTAGCAACTTCGAATGGTATCTAATAAGTTTTTATCAGTCTGAATTTATTTATTTTTATACATGCGATGTGTTTTTGACCATTGAAGTTATTATTGCTCAAATTATGCCATTTTCTGACAAGTGGGAGTTCACTAAGTTAACATCTACGTTAATATTTTACTTAACTTGAAATTGAGATCTCTCTTTGAATTATACTCACTCCTGACATCTATCCCTTTTAAAATACTATATGTTGCTACAAGACTTTGACGAAATATCACATGAACACCCTTGAATTCTCTAATCACTAGCCGTGTATTGGATAGTGTTCAATATTCATTCTAACTTTTCAAGATACCATCAATTGACTCTGATTCAAGTCTACGTCAGACATGCCACTTAACTGAAATTTGATGTCCTATAGCTCTTCATACCTACAAATTCTGTCTGTACTCGTTGTTATGGAATTTGGAGTTCTCCATGATTTATCCTTAAACTTATTTCTATTACTACTTCACCCTACCTCATTGCTGCCCTATTTGTCTTTTTCAGCTTCTGAAAGGCAGATCCATATTGAATACTTCCTGCAAGTCTAGGTTTGTGGAAGTTTCTGAGCTAATTTGGGAAAGGCTAAAGAGAGTTGAAATCAAAACAGTAAGAGATGTACTCACATTTTTTTGTTAGTTCATCTAACTCCCTTTGTTATGGCTTTAGGCTCACCAAAAGAGTACTGTCCATTATGGGTCTTCCTAGGTAGATCTTACTTTCAAAAAGAGACTGGTCTCACCAAAGTAATTTATGGCCTATTTCTCTTTCAGTTATATGTTTTTTTCATTATAATTAAGTTCCTGGCATTTTCACTATAGGGAGCTTTCCATGCTATATCTTTTACACAGGGAAAGTCTGTAGAAAAAAAGATGCCTCATCTACAGTACCTAGTTATTAACTTAGTCCTGTTTTTCGCTGCAATTAATTATTCGTATTTCTGATCAGTCTTGTGAGCCAGCACAATGTGAATCTACCCACTCTCTGAGTGCGGACAACTTAGATCACTGAGTCAAAAAGGCTGCAGAGTAGATCTCAGGTCTTGGCATCATGATAATGAATGTATCTGTGTGAGACAGTCAACAGCCTTTCCCCTGGTGGCATAAGTCTTTGTGTTAGCCTGATCCTCATTTGTCTTATTTGAACTTCTACAGGCACAACTTGCAAGGAATCACAGATTAGATTATGCTTTGATCCAATTATTTTATTTTATAGATGAGAAAACTGAAGCCGTAAGAGGAAAGGACTTGTCTGAGATTACAAAGTCATTAAAAAGTCACAATTTATTCCAAGTCTCCTGATACTCAATTGAGCATTCTGTGCCTTGTTTGATGGGTCTAGATGGATTAAAAAAGCATTTTCCTATTATCATTTGGACTTCATAAATATTCATGGATTATAAAACTCTAGTGATGCCTGAGGCCTTAGAGACCATTTAATCTATTGTATCTCAACAGGGATCTATGGACGAGATATATTAGAATGGTCCCTGAAAATTTTCATTCTATGGTACTGGGATGAGGATAAAAAACTGTATTTTTTATAAAAATAAAAACTTCCCAGGTGATTCTGCACAGTGAGACTTGGAAACCCCTCCCGTTTTATAATTTCATACTTTTGCGGATGAATTAACAGGCCTAGGAAGGAGAAGAAATCTTTTCTTTATAGATAGTTTCTTGCTTGGGGTCTTGATCACAGCACAGTTGACTTTTGAGCAGTTATTTACAACTCCAGCACTATGTACTGAAAGAGATTGAAGCTGTTCAGTTTGGAAGATCTATGTTAGGGAAACAGCACCTAGAGTAAATCCTGGAGCAGATTGTGAAGTCAGTCCTGAATGTCATTTGGGCACAAGTGTTTTTTGCTGCTATTGCTTAAATATGCATAACTTATGCTGTGGGACATATTCAAACAGACAAAAAGCTACAATTAGAAGGAGGCAATAACACACATTGCTATCACTGAATTTAGAGAAATAATAATTGAAGTCGTCATTAAAGTCAAAGCTGGATGCATTTTGGAAGCGTAATCAGGTTCTGAAGGGCCCCATTGCAAATTATTCACATCTTTGGAGGTTGTTCTCAGCTACATACTATGATTAGGAATGTAGGGTGTACTTTAATACTCATGGGTAGTTCTGGTTCTGTGACACTAACCCATTTTAGAGGCTCATGCCCCTATATCAATTGTCTATGCCAGTACCTCCTCAGATGTGTATCTGTACATTATTTTTCTTAATGATACTGAACACTTTTATATGTGAGGCACAGCCACAAAGCATTTTATAGTCAGATAAGGGAGTAAGACAACTTGTATAGGATTGAAATAAAACATAAGTTTACTTAGTAGTATTTGTTCAGAGGCAAGAATTATCACATTCAATTTGTGGAAGATAATGAGAAACATTGATTGGCATATGAGGTGGGCCTTGGAGAATGGGGTGGGTGGAGACAGACGAGAGAGAGAGAGAGAGAGAGAGGAAAGCAAGAAAGGAGATAGAAAGAATGAATGAAAGCATTCATTCCAGGCTTCCAGGCATAGGGAACTGCATGAATAATGCTACAGATGAATGAGAGTATAAAATAGATCAGGCTAACCCAGAGACTTACCCTTTGCAGACATTATTTGCAAGGACATTCCACCCTCTTTGTTTCCTTAGAAGCTTTCACCTGAAAGCTCCTGTCTTCTGCGCATTAATAAAGAGTAATGGTTTTCATAGGTTGGTGGTAAACAGAGAGCTGTAGTTGAACATCACCTGTAGACCAAATAGGGTACTAACAGTAACCTAGAACTCTGACAATTATGCTATAGTTATGTGGAAGGTGGGACAGTAGTGTTAAGGAAAAGGGAGTAAAGGATTTAGAAACAGAAGGGTAAATTTTCAGCCTCTTCCTTGTTACTAATTAACCATATGACCTTGGGTTTTTACTCAATGTCTTTTGCATCTCACTTTCTTTCTTTATAAAAATAGTATGAAAATGCCTCTTCTTTCTAGGTTTGTGGATTGCTGTGAGGGTCAAATAAGATAAATGCAAAATTTGGTGTTATTATTAGTAGTAATAATGGTAAAATAGAATATTTCATATCATTTAAAGATTTATATATGCTGAGGAAGGGATTTTTTTCATACTTGTTCAAAACATCAATTCTGTAGTGTTATAAATAATTTTATTAAATGAATCACTGGTACAAAGATCACATTCTGATTCATAAGTCCTTTCTGGATGACTTAGAAATATTTAACTATTAATATGAGTGTGAAAATCCAGCAGACTGAATCATTAAGGAGGAAAAAGAATCAGTTTTTATGCATCAGTCAGGTTTCAGTGGCTGATACTGTCTATCTACAGGAGCTGGACACAATGATTCTTGCATCTTTTGGATTCGAATGCATTCTTATTATCATTTTACCCCTGAAGCTAGGTTTGGAAAGACAACATTTGTTGCTTAAGACAACTTCAAAAACCCCCATTTCTAAGTTATCACGTTGGAAGGGTTGTCATGGGACCATCATGTTATTTTATTTGCCAAATATGTTACGAATACGTTTCCTTGGTAATGTGCTTTTAAATTTATGTTGTTGTTACTGTTTTTAGAGAAAGAAGATACCGTTCTCAATAAAATAAAGAACATGCTCAAATAACCAACTAATAAAGAGATGAAAATAGTCAATTAACATTGAGAAGCATGTTCACTCTCACTAGTAATCAGACAGATAAAATGTAAATTACTGAGATATTGTTTCAAACTATCGAATTTGCAGACATTTAAAAGAAAAATAGCTGGGAAAACTCATAACCTGCTTTAAAAAGGGAATAGTTAAAAGAAGTATTGTAGAGTGATTAAAGTATGTTCTAAAGAATAGATGGCAGTGAGGAAATAATCACTATAAATACATGAAAAATATCAGATATATAATTGGTGATCTGCAAGGAAATGAGGTGATAAGTTAGTAGCATTTACTTCTGAATGGTTGTGCAACTTTTAGATTTTTAAAATCTCAGTTTCTGAATTTTCTGCAATGATTATTACTGTTATTATCAGTAAAAATGAGAAAACAGGCCGGGCGCGGTGGCTCATGCCTGTAATCCCAGCACTTTGGGAGGCCGAGGCAGGCGGATCACGAGGTCAGGAGATCGAGACCATCCGGGCTAACACAGTGAAACCCCGTCTCTACTAAAAATACAAAAAAAATTAGCCGGGCGTGGTGCTGTGTGCCTGTAGTCTCAGCTATTTGGGAGGCTGAGGCAGGAGAATGGCGTGAACCTGGGAGGCGGAGCTTTCAGTGAGCCGAGATCGTGCCACTGCACTCCAGCCTGGGCGACAGAGCCTGTCTCAAAAAAAAAAAAAAAAAAAAAAATATGTGTATGTGCGCTCATGCCTGAATGCACACCTATAATCATCTTCTAGAGTTGCTTGTTCTTAGTTACAGCAAAAGTATTATTTACCACAAAAATGACAGCAGCATGCTTTATTGAGCAGCAGCTGTGCATGTGGCCTATTTTTTCTGTTTTTTTTTTGCAAACCCATACTTTTTGTTTGGTTTTCTGTATTATTGATATTTAATATTATAAATATAAATATTATAGATATTTGCAGATTACATGTTTCCAGTTGCCCAGCCACAAATATCAGTGGTGGTATATGCACTATCTACTACACTCATTTACGACATACATTTACATAACAGAAAGGCTACTGTTTTTGTGATTTAAATACACAAGGCTATTTTATTCTATGGGAGCAAGCAGAATTTAATTTAAACTGGCGTTTTCTCTGTAGACCTGGCAGTAGAATTTTACCCAGGAATGCACTATTTTATTATTTTATAGTGAATAATATCTGTGACAAGCATGCATTACATTACTACTTGCTGAATCGTGAATACTACCAAGTAAATATCTCAAATTAATAAATTTTAATGCAATTTTTATTTTTGAATTGATCTTGTGTCTTTGATAGAATCTACCTAAAAGGCTTAAAGTGCACATAACTGAGCAGTTTTCTTTTCTGTAATGATGCAAAGTACATGAATAGTCAGTAATCTGACTCAGCAGAGAGACAAGAGTTCATAGCCAAGAGATTTGTGCTTTGAGCTTTGGAAATAGCTCTTATTATGTATTTTTGATCTTGAGTGGGATATTAACTATGAGTCTCGGTGTCCTCATCCATAAAATGGTGTTAATAGCAACTGCCTTTTTTGCTTTTCAGGTTTAGAGACTTGAAAAGTAAACAATAATACATGGAAGTTCTCTAACACCTTCTGTGCCCAGCTTGACCACATACTCAGCTTTTTGGTAATGAGCACAATTAAAGTGAACCAAGGGGGAACAAGTCACCGATTTAATTTGGGGTTAAAGTAATTGTCTTCACACTGTGTCATAGCCTAATTTAGTCCAAGCATTCTGTAAGTATGTGTGTCTATTTAAGAGATTAGCTGAGGGTGGCTGCTATTCAATGTCAGTTTATCTCAGCTGTGGGAAAACAATCCCTGTGTGTACCCTATCTGTGCTTGTGAGTCAACAGTGAGATTTTGTATAAAGAATAGCACGTTTATGTTTACAAGACTGAAAATGTGTGAAGTTCATAAACATCTCAAATAATTCTTTCTTCCTGAAAGCTTTCCTGCTGTTCTGGCATTCTACTTTGTAACATTCAGTTTCACATCTACTTTCCTTGTTACATTGCAAACTCCATGGGGTCAAAGTGTATATTAGTTTTGCATACTACTGAGTCTGTTGTGTCCATTGTAGTGCTTGACACATAGCAGATGCTCAACAATTATAGTAGTAATTATACACACACACACACACACACATATATACATAATATATAAAAACAATTGACAGACTCATTAAGTCCCACCACCCAGCTCCTAGTTTCTAACATAGTGTCAGGTACTTATTACGTGAACAATAAATAGTGACTGTATCTTCTTCGTATTATTTAGGATGGGCCTCTAGGAGTTCAGTAACTTATTGTTTTACAGTAAATCAAAATATTAATCCTTATATGACACTCAAATGCATGCATACAGTATTGTGCTTAAGTAGGATACTGTCCTCAATAATTTATATATACATGCACCTACATTTTTTTTCCGTGCATTGAAAGTGACTAGTCCAGAGATGAATATGAAGGCAGTGGTAAAAGTTTTGGAGCAATACAATCTAACTTAGGGCTTGAGGCTCATTTGAATTCCCTAATTATCCTGATCTAGATCTTCAGGCTTGTACCTCTCCCTGAGGGTCTTGGTTATTTTTCCTAATAGACTCCCCAGCCTTTTTAATCAAACAAGTCTTCAACATTAAATATAAATCTCATCATAAAATCGAAGTTGCATTTATTCTAGTCAAAGTCTAAAGCTACTTCTACTAATTACTAACTTCGGGGAATAATTTGCCTAGACATTAGCAATGTGCTGGGCCTACATCTGAGCTACAGTGGATTTACTTACCATAATTAGTGATTTTAAAAAAGAGAATTTTCCCACTTGGAGTAAAAGAACATCAAAAATAAATGCTATAATTCAGTGAAGTTTGTATAAAAAGAATGTATGTATGTATTCATGACACCTTCTAAATTAGTGCAGCGATACGTTATATTTTATCTCTGATTTAACTGTTTTTATAAAATAGCAAGATTATAAAAATTCCCAGTTAACCTACATTAAAAACAGCATTAAAATCTGTAGTAGCTAAAGGACATATTATCAATAAATTCCACGATATGTGCTTACAATTTTTTTCCAAATGTTAGATGATTGATACTTCATTTTCTAATCTCTTTCAGACCTGACAATCTGGATGGTAAACTGTAATTAAATATCTCCAAACTTATGTTTGGTTTTATTTGCCTCCAATTATCATCTTGTGTACGTGTGTGTGTGAATGTGTGTGGATATGTGTGTGTAGCAGAGAGAGAGAGATAAAAAATAAAATATAAATAAATGAAACAAACCTTGTGAAATAATAATTATGCTTTGGAAGATAGGGCTTGTTTCCCTCTTGGTATAGTCTCTTCGTAATCTTATTTTTATTTTTAAATTTTTTTTGTGGGGACATAGAAGGTGTATATATTTATGGGGTACATGAGATGTTTTGATACAGGCATGCCATGTGGAATAAGCCAATCATGAAGAATGGGCTATCCATCTCCTCCACATTTATCATTTGAGTTACAAAAAAATACAATTACACTCTTTGATTACTTTAAAATGTACAATTAAGTTATTATTGACTGTAGTCATCTTGGTGTGCTATCAAATTGTAGGTCACAATCATTCTTTCTATGTTTTTTTTTAAACCATTAACTATCCCCACCTCCCTACCCAGGTCCCCACTACCCTTCCCAGCCTCTGTTAACCATCCTTCTTCTCTCTATGTCCATGAGTTCAATTGTTTTTATTTCTAGATCCCACAAATAAGTGAGAACATGCGATGTTTGTCTTTCTGTGCCTGGCTTATTTCACTTAACATCATGATCTCTAGTTCCATCATGCTGTTGGAAATCACTGCATCTCATTCTTTTTGTATGGCTGAATAATACTCCATTGTGTATGTGTACCACATTTTCTTTCTCCATTTATCTGCTGATGGACACTTAGGTTGCTTCCAAATCTTTTATTTTTCCAAAAAACTGAAAATTGAGCTACCATGTGATCCAGCAATCTCACTGCTGGGAATATACACAAAAGAAAGGTGTTCAGTATATTGAAGAGATATCTGCACTCCCATGTTTTTTGCAGCACTATTTACAATAGGTAAGATTTGGAAGCAACCTAAGTGTCCATCAACAGATGAATGGATAAAGAAAATGTGATACATAGACACAGTGGAGTACTATTCAGCCATGAAAAAGAATGAGATCCAGTCATTTGCAACAACGTGGATGGAACCGTAGATCATTAAATTAAGTAAAATAAGCTAGGCAACAAACATAGGAGAGCAGATATATTTTTGATATGCTGATTTCATTTCTTTTGTGTATATACCCAGCAGTGGGATTGCTGGATCACATGGTAGCTCAATTTTCAGTATTTTGAGGAACCTACAAACTGTTCTTCATAGTGGTTATACTAATTTACATTAGCACCAATATTGTATAAGGGTTTCCTTTTCTCCACATCCTCACCAGCATTTTTTATTGCCTGTCTTTTGGATATAAGCTCTTTTAATTGGCGTCAGGTGATATTTCATTGTAGTTTGATTTGCCTTTCTCTGATGATCAATGATGTTTATGCTATTTTCATTTGCCCGTTTGCCATATGTATGTCTTCTTTTGAGAAATGTCTCTTCAAATCTTTGGTCCATTATTTGATAGGATTATTAGATTTTTTTCCTATAGAGTTGTTTAAGCTTCTTACATATTCTGGTTATTAATCCCTTGTCAGATGAGTAGTTTGGGAATGTTTTACATTTCCATTTTTTGGTGTCATCTTCAATTTCTTTCATCAGTATTTTATAGTTTTCACTATAGAGATTTTTTAATTTGTTGGTTAAGTCAGTTCTTAGATATTTAATTTTATTTGTGGCTATTGTAAATGGGATTACTTTTTAAATTTCTTTTTCAGATTGCTTACTCTTGGCATATAGAAATGCTACTGATTTTTGTATATTGATTTTGTATCCTGCAACTTTATTGGATTTTTTTATTAGTGCTAATTGTTTTCTTGTAGTCTTTAGATTTTCCAAATAAAAGATCATATCATTTGTACACAAGGATAATTTGACTTCTTCCTTTCCAACTTGGATAGCCTTTATATCTTTCTGTTGTCTGATTGCTTTAGCTAGGACATCCAGTACTAGGTTAAATAAAAGTTGTGACAGTGGGCATCCTTGTTGTGTTCCAGGTCTTAGAGGAAAGACTTTCAGTTTTCTTCCTATTCAGTTGATATTAGCTGTGGGTCTGTCATATATGGCTTTTATTATGTTGAGGTGTGTTCCTTCTATTTCCACTTTTTCAAAGGTTTTTATCGTAATGGGATGTTGAATTTTATCAAATGCTTTTTCAGCATCAATTGAAATGATCATATGGATTTTATCCTTTATTCTGTTGATATGATGGATCACATTGATCAATTTGCATATGTTGAACCATCCTTGCATCTCAGGGATAAATCCCACCATGTCACGGTGACTAATCTTTCTAATATATTGTTGAATTTGGTATGCCAGTATTTTGTTGAGGATTTTTGCATCAATATTCTTCAGAGATACTGGCCTGTAATTTTCTGTTATTGATGTGCCTTTGTCCAGTTTTGGTATTAGGGTAATATTGGCCTTATAGAATGAGTTGGGAAGCATTCCCTTCTCCTCTGTTTTCTGTAATAGTTGGAGTAGGATTGGTATTATTTCTTCTTTAAGTGATTGGTAGAATTCAGTAGTGAAGTCATCAGATCATGGGCTATTTTTTACTGGAATAATTTTTATTATGACTTCTATCTTGTTACTTGGTCTGTTTGGGTTTTGAATTTATTCCTGGTTCAATCTCGGTAGGTTTCATGTATGTAGAAATTTGTCCATTTGTTCTTGATTTTCCAATTTAACAGCATATAGTTGCTTGCAGTAGTCACTAATGATCCTTTGAATTTCTGCAGTATCAATTTTAATGTCTCCTTTTCACTTCTGATTTTATTAACTTCATCACCCTACATTTTAACTTTTTGTTGTTTCTATTTATATACTTTTGTACTATGTGTTAAAAAGTTGTTGTAGTTATTATTTTGATTGGTTCATCATTTAATCTTTCTACTTAGAATAAGAGTAGTTATACATCACAATTACATTGTTATAATATTCTGGGTTATTCTGTGTGCTTACTATTACCAGTGAGTTTTGTACCTTCAAGTTATTATTTATTGGTGATTACCATCCTTTTCTTTCTGATTCAAGTACTTCCTCTAGTATTTCTTGTAGGACAGGTCTGGTATTGATTAAATTTCTCAGCTTTTGCATGCCTGAGAAAGTGCTTATTTCTTCTTCATGTTTGAAGGATATTTTTGTCAGGTATGCTATTCTAGGATAAAAGCTTTTTGTCCTTTGGCACTTTAAATATGTTTTACCCCTCTCTCCTAGCCTGTCAGATTTCAACTGAAAAGTCTGCTGCTACACCTATTGGAGCTCTATTGTATGTTATTTGTTTCTTTTTTCTTGCTGCTTTTAGGATCCTTTCTTTATCTTTGACTTTTGGGAGTTTGACGATTAAACTTGAGAAGACTTGAGGTAGTCTTCTCTGGGTTAAGTCTGCTTGGTGATCTATAATCATTTTTTGAACTTGGATATTGATATCTATCGTTAGGCTTGGGAAGTTCTCTGTTATTATTACTTTAAATAAAGTTTCTACCCATATGTCTTTCCATACCTCCTCTTTTAGGCCAATAACTCTTAAATTTGCCTTTTTGAGGCTATTTTCTAGATGCTATATGCTTGCTTCATAGTTTTTTATTCTTTTGTTCTTTTGTTTCCTCTGACTATGTATTTTTAGTCTCTTTGTTAAATTCTTCTGATAGAATTCTAAATTCTGTGTGTTATCTTGAATTTCTTTGAGTTTCCTCAACATACCTATTTTAAATTTTCTGTCTGAAAGGTCACATATGTCTGTTTCTCCAGGATTGTTCCCTGGTGCCTTATTTAGTTCATTTGATGAGGGCATGTTTTTCTGGATGGTGATGATGCTAGTGGATGTTCTTCAGTGTCTTGGCATTGAATAATTAGGTATTTATCGTAGTCTTCACTGGCTTGGCTTATTTGTAGCGTCCTTCTTGGGAAGGCTTTCCTGATATTTGAAAGGACTTAGGTGTTGTGATCTAAGCTGTATATGCTTTAGGGGACATACCATGCTCATTAATGCTGTGACTTTTGCAGACTTCTAGAGATACTGCCTTAATGTCTTGGACAAGATCCAGGTGAATTCTCTGGATTATAAGGCAGACACTCGTTCTCCTCACTTCTTTTCTCCAAAGCATATACAGTCTCTCTCTCTCTGTTCTGGACCCGCTAAAGTTTGGGGTGGAGTGACATAAGCACCCCTGTTGCCACCACCACTATGACTGCACTGACTCAGACCTGATGCCAGCACAGCACTGGGTCTCACTCGAGGCCTGCTGGAACCACTCCCTGGTTTCTGCCTGTGTTTCCTCAAGGCCCTGGGGCTCTACAATTAGCAGGTTGAAAAGCCAGTTGGGCTTGTGTCCTTCCTTTCAGGGTAGCAAGGGCACCCAGGCCCTGGGTGGGTCCAGAAGTGTTGTCTGGGAGTCAGGTACTAGATTTAAAAACCTTGGAAGTCTACCTGACATTCTGCTGCATTGAGGTTGAGCTGGCACTTACAGAGTGGGAAGATGCCATCCTCTCACTCTTTTTTCCCCTTTCCAAAGGCTGAGAAGCCTCACACCATAGCCACCGCCACCCGAGTCCAGGAGTACTGCCAGACTACTGCAGATGTCACTTAAGGCCCATGGTTTTTTAAGTCAGCTTGTGGTGAATACTGCCTGGCCTGTTACTCATCCTTCAGGGCAGTGGGCTCCCCTCTGGGCCAGGGCAGGTCCACAAATGCCATCCAAGGGTCAAGAGCCCACTTGGTGCTTTAACTCCCTCTGGCTGTGCTGGTATCTATAGTGCAAGAAAAAGTTGCCTTAACTATTCCCTGCTTTTCTCAAACAGGAGTTTTGCTGCTAATATGCTGAGTCTCTCCTGAAGCCAGCAATTTTGAGAGGCTCACAAAGGCCCTTGATGTGTAGTACCTGGGTATCACTATTCCTTATTCGGTGCCCAAAGGCTCTTCAGTTAGCAGATGATAAATGGTGCCAGGACTGGGTCCTTTTCTTCAAGGCAGCAAGTTCTCTTCTGGCCCAGACTGTGTCTAGAAATGTCGCTTGGGAGCTAGGGCCTGGAACAGGCATCTCATGACTGAACAGTGCCCTACCCTGCTGTGGCTGAGCGTGTATCCTAGATGCATCTTTGTAATATTTTTTATCTATTATTTGGCAAAGACAACTAAACATACCAACTAGTGATCATTTCTGGTGAGATTAAAGTAATATATATATATATAAATACATATATATATAAATATATAAATACATATATTTATATATAAATACATAAATATATAAATATATATTATATATGCTTATATATAAAACTTTAATATATAATATATAATATATTATCTATAAATACTATATATAATATGTTATAGATAATATAATATATAAAAAACTATATATAATATATAAATATATATTATATATAGATAAGTTTATTATATATAAAACTTTAAACTATATATATAATCTGTATATATCTATATATACCTATAATCTATATATCTATATATATAACTATAATCTACATATAATATATATATAAAACTTTAATTTCACCAGAAATTATACAGTAGTGGGTATGTTGTCTTTGCCAAATAATAGGTATATATATAATATATATCTATATATCTATCTATGATAATAATATATATATAAATTTATGTATATATTATATATGAATTCACATATATAATATATACATATATTATATAATATAATAACATAAAAATATATAACATGATATATATAACATATAATATATAATATATATTAATATACTATTTATATTTATTTGATATATTATGTATTATATGTTATATAATATATTTTATATAAGTATATTATATATAAATACTGTATACATAATATATAAATATTTTATAAAATATATGATATATTTATATAATATATACATATAAAATATATATTATGTAAAATGTACATATAAAATATATATTATATAATATATAATGTATAAATAATATATATTATATATAATATATAAATAACATATATTATATAATATAAAGAATATATATTATGTAATATATAAATAACATATATAATATATAAATAACATATATAATATATAAATAATATATATTGTATGTATTATATATAATATATAAATAATATATATTGTATGTATTATATGTACTATATAAATTATATAGTACATATAATATATAAATTATATATTATATATACTATATAATTATATATTAAATTATATATGTATATATAAATATATAAATTATATATGTATATATAATATATAATTTATATATTTATATATACATTATATATGTATATATAATATATAAATTATATATATGTATATGTAATATATACATAATATATTATATATACATATAATTTATATATTATATATACATATATTTATATATAAAGGCACTGGGCCTAGTGCCTTTGTTCATCTCAGTTATTGCTGGGTTAGTGAAAGTGATGCGAACATTCTCGACCCTTTCCACAGGAATGGCTGCAGAGTTCAGTGTTTAATTGCTTTGAAAATCATTGAAAATGACTTCATTTTGAATATTATGGCTTAAGTGGTAGATATATTTTTATATAAATATTTACATATATAAAATTTTACATATATAATATATACATATATTGTATAATGTAATAATGTAAAAATATATAACATGATATATAATATATAAATATATAATATATATATTTATATATTAAAATTTTATATATATAAATTTATGTATATAAAAGACTTTATATATATAAAACACTTGATTGCTTCGTTCTTTACCAACCACAAAAGTACCCCAGGGCATCAAAATAGTTTTTTCCACAGTTTTGGGGAAAATGAGTAGTATACTTAAAGGGCTTTGCCAGCATCATGCTGCTAAATGTTTACCTGCGTGGCAGTTAAATGGTCTCAGGTGAATTTACTTTTACCCCCTCCAGAAGCAGGACAATTGTAGGAATTTTCACTGCGAGCTTCACAATATGCCACACAATATCTCAGTGCAGCAGAACTGTCACTCTGGGGTGTGTCCGAAGAGCAGTCAAAGGAAAGTTAAATTGCTTTACCTTAGGCTTGTTCAGTTAACTTTGGCGAATATTTCCATATTTGTGTTTGAAATCACAACTTGTCCTCAGGATTGAATCCTGAGGAGAAAGTCATTCCTCAGTCTGTTTTTGCGGACAATATGCTGAGTCATGACAGGTTCATATCTGGACAGTATTTTCATCCCATGTGGCTGAATGGGAAAATATCAAGTTCAATATGGTAACTTTTAAACAAAGAAAAATTTTGGAAAGAATTTTGCTTCTGACACTTGGATTCACTTAATCCATCATCCATTCACTCATTCATTTCCTTCAAAATACATTTGTTAAGTACCAATTGCGGTTCAGATTTTACACAAGATGTTGCAGATATGACAAAGAATACAAAAAATCCTGCCTTAGTGAGCTCAGAATCTAGTGAAGAAAATGAAATATAGATAATATTAAAACAAAGTTATAACTACAGCAGCATTTTTAAAAACACAACTTAAAACAACAGTTATCCGAAGCTGGATCTTCAAGGTTCTTCACAGAAAAACAGAGTGAGGCCCACAGAGGTTTAAATTGCTTCCTTCCTGTAAGTGAAATCTCAGAGTTATGAACATTTAAAGGAGGGATAGATTACTCTACCTTGGGTGTTCAGGAGATGGATCGTCTATGAGGAGAAGGAATTACACAGATGAAAAAATGACGTCTCAGTGAAGAGAAGAGTAACAAAGGCTTAAAGGTGGGAAGATGATTATATATATATATATAGAGAGAGAGAGAGAGAGAGATTATCTAGAGATATAAACATATATAATTATATATATATAGAGAGAGATTGATATAGATAGATAGATCGATCGATCGATCAAGGCCATGCTGTAAAACATGCTATGAATCTTCTTCCCATAGTGAGTATGAGCAGTAAAGCATTACCGTGGTGTTTTTTGTAGATAAATGTGATACTTTTCAGAATGATTGTCATTTGCGTATTCCAAGTCACTATTACCACCAAAATGTGTAGAGCTGTTGAGGCCAAGATCCCAGGTTAAGACAAATAGCTCCATTTTGTCCTGCAGTCATAGATAGTGCCACTAACACTGCCCAAGAGCCTCAGTGGTCACTGTTCACAGAAAATCCCATGAAGAGATGGAGCCAACATCCTCCCTGATAAATAAAATTAACCCCCTTAATCATGTGGATGGGGTGAGTGGAGGGCAGTACCATACTCACATGAGGATATCACATTTAATCCTAGGCTGTGATACCTGCCAGTGTTGATATTCTATAGGTCAATTTACTTATCTTTAGCCGTCTGCAGTGACAAAAAGGTTATAGCCATTTATTTAATTCAGTAGGAGATTGTTGAGTAAATGCATTGTCTATTGTCATTAGGATTTGGTCTTGCACATAAATGCACGCTGTACAAGGTTGCTTCTCCAAGCTACTTACGACAGAGTACAGTAAATTAAAATAATTTTCTCTCCTATCTACTTTAAGCATCATTACTTTTTGACTGTCCCTCATGGCATTATAGAACTTTTAATCAAGAAAATATTTTAGTACAATATTTTTCAAAATGCGGTTGGAGAGCACCTATCTCAGGCATCCTGTTATTATTATCTAGATTTTAGGGTCGTTGTCTGGTCTGACTGAATTAGTCAGTGAAGATGGGGCCCAGAAACCTACATATTGAATAAGCTTCCCGGGTGTCTTATGTAAATCAAAATTTGACAACATTACTTTCAATGATAGTTTAACTCCATCGTTTCATAAACCAGTAATATGCAGTTCAAAAAGGGGATGTGACTTGTCTAGGGTTACAAATCAAATTACCCACTGACGTCAGACTTCCCCAAGCCTCTGAGATCTCAGTCCAGGGTTTTTTCTAGCAACACAGTGGTTTCCTCCCATCATATGTCTGTTGTGCAAAATGTTCAGAAGAAATAATTTTAATGATCAACTATCAGTACATGAACTCTTTTTAAATTATCAAGGACACTTTTTAAAGTGATTAGAGTACACTTATGACAATAGTTTAACATTCCAGAGAACTGTTTGAGAATGTAGCCTCAACATGGAATCTTTGTACACAGAAAATATTAAGGAAATGTAACTGACAAAGTTTGTCATGTGGTCTCAATGTAGACCTGCCATTGGTGCCTAAACTTTGTACAGGTAAGATGGAGTTGTAGAAAATGATGTGGAGAAACCAAATACCATAAATTAACTAGCCTATTCGTAAGACTGAGACTCTTGCCCACTTTGTATGCTTTGTTCCTTATAATCACTGGGCCTGGTGCCTTTGTTCATATGAGTTATAGTTGGGTTAGTGAAAGTGATGCGAACATTCTTGACCCTGCCCACAGAAATGACTGCGGAGTTCAGTGTTTAATTGCTTTGAAAATCGATGAAAATGACTTTTCATTTTGAGTATTATGGCTTAAGTAATAGCTATCAGTTAAAATGGGCAATTTTTTGAAAACCTGAATAACAGATTTTTTGCAGGTTCTAAAAAAAGTCAAGACCCAGTGGTTGAAAATTCTTAAAATGATTTTACTTCTGAACAAATGTAAACTTTGGGTACCAAAAAATTGGAGCTTTTATCCATGTTTACATGTAATGGAGTTTTCTGGAAAAAAATCACCTCATGGGTAGATTAATTTTTAAGAAAGTGTCTATACAGAATAATGATTCCCAGCCAGGTGGCTTCAGTTTTAAGTAAGACTTTTTTTTTTTTTTTCTTAAAATGACAGAGGTTTTGAACCTGAGAAAGAGTAGGCTTTTATTGGTACTGCCAGTTTTTGTAACCCTGTCCATGTATTCTACAACTCCTCTGATCTGATAAAGCACTCACAGATTCCAAAAAGAATACACAGAGATTTTGGACGTATTGTTTTTAAATTAAACTTTTGTATTTAAAATTCTTGGACTTCACCTTTGGCAATCTTTTAACTTTATATTGAGATGGGAGAGAAGGAAAAAAAATCACTTTGCCTCAATCGAAATATTCCCCACATGTGCTAATTATCTCAGCTGATAGTTGGAAAGGGACTTCTGTAACCATTAAAAATTCTGACTAATGGGGCCAGGTTTTGTGGAGGGACTTCTAAGCAACATCTCCTTTGATAAAAACCCATCCCATTGGGGAGAAGTGGGGATGATTAATGGGTATAAAAGTCTAGTTAGAATGAATAAAATCTAGTATTTAATAGTACAGCAGGGTCACTACAGTCAACAGTAATTTATTGTACATTTAAAAATAACTAAAAGAATATAATTGGAGTGTTTGTAATTCAAATAATTGATAAACGCTTCAGGTGATAGATACCCCATATACCTTGATATTATCATTACACATTGTATGCCTGTATCCGAATATCTCATGTACTCCATATAAATACATACACCTACTATGTACACATAAAAATTAAAAATTAAAAAATTCCACGCCATTGTCTTTGATTTCCTGCTGTGTGTATTTTAGGGCATCCTATTTTATGGGCTCTTACTCAGTTTCTAATTTCATATCATTAATATAATCTAAAATGTGAGATAATCACCAAGTGCCTATGCCTTGATGATTACTGTCTTTATGTCACTTTAATTTTTGAAATAAAGTAGGTTCAAGCACAGCTACAGGCCCTTTTATTATCTGCAAAAAAATCACTATGTAGGATTCAGTGATCTGTAAATTCTTTTCCCAATTCAACATCATGTGGTTAGGCCTATGGCACATTTAAATCTGTTTTATCTGTCTTTTTTTGGTATGTATTTGTAAAAGGGAGATAGCTAATATTTTGTTGTGTTAGAAAAGAACTGTGTCCCCACATTCTCAATTGAGGAGATAGTAGATTTCAAGTTAGAACACATTATAATAAAAAGACTATTGTAAAAGCCCTTTATATAATAAGCACCACTAAATGTAATGCATTAGGTGGTATATTGTATCTTTGTTTTTAATATCCGTATATGAACAGTGTGTAAAGAGCATGTAAGTGTTCTCATTTGCAATCTCATTTTGATTACCACTTTATTTTTAAGAGAGAAGTTCAGAAATATAGGTAAAATCAAACCATACACCATTACTATGGTTATCGTCTGTTTAATGGAAGCATTTGAAGAATATTTATCCTTGACATTTTCAAATGAAGCTCAGTAAATTGTGCACAGGGGAATACAAGTGGATGCATTCATCCTTACTTGAGAAAAAGAATCTGGCTTTGTTAAACACTCTTAAAACTTTATATTCTCAGCCAGGCATTAAAATCTAGTTTTATGATTAAAAAATAACTTCTACAGATATATTTTAGGCCTAAATATGAAATTCATCATCAAAACAAATTTAAGACATCAGAAATATACCTAATGTTTTCATTTTTTCAAAAATTAATGATAAATGAAAAAGATCATGAACGCTAGCGTTAGGTTAGAGTTTTAATTTGTTGTGAAATATGAAGATTATTTATCTCTTCCTCTACCATTTTCTTAATTAAGAAATCATATTAGAAGCATATAGGCAGTTTACCCTTTGCACAGTGCTCTAGATTGTTGTATAGATAAGTTGAGGACACTTCAATTTTTCACTTTCCTTTATTAGCATATCATCCTTTGGGTGCTTTCCAGTGTACCAGTGAATGACAAACACTGCTATATCCAGAGAGTGAGAAATTGAATACCTTACAGGTTGTCAGACATCTAAGACAGAAGATCCCTGCAAGCAGTGGGGAGACACTGGATAGATTCATTGGAATTACAGTCATGACAGGCAATAGGGATACTAGTGGAGACAACCTTTGTCTTCTTGTTAGCGAACTGAGTGTTCCTAATTCAACGTTATAAAAACTCTAATGAGATGCATTCTGAGTTACCCTCCTTGTAGGCAGGTGTATAAAATGTTGACAGATGAAACTACTCCGAGGAATCCAAACATATATTCTTTGAATGGGTTACATTAATACCATAGCTTTCTATTAAAAAGCGCAGAAACTGCAATGTGGCAAGAAGTCACATGGAATAGATAACTTACTGAATGATGTTTCAAACATTCTTTTAAAAAAAACAACAAAAAAAAAAGAGGGAAGAGAATGGAGGTTGTGATGTGATAAGAAGGCAAGGAGGAGCCGTAAGCAAACACCAACACCACATAAACGATATGATTCAAAAACAAAGTGTTTAAAGACACTAGAGGTAACATTTTTCTTCTAAGCCACTGTTGCTACTGTTGTATGGCTAATTGATATGGTTGATTGGTTGGTTGGTTTTAGCCAAGTTTATTAATGGGAAGAATTCTAAAATAGTTTTGCAGCCTTGAAGAACCAGTTAAACAAATAATTATTTTTAAGCTGTAAATTGAGATGTTACATTCTTTTGGCATTTAAGCATGCTACGTTTGGGCCATTAAAACAAAGCAAAATGATATTTTTTAAAGTTGGGTTTATTTAGGTATAATTTACATCAAATGAACTTCACCCTTTTAAATTGTACAATTTTATGAGCTTTAAAATATGTGCAATCTACTTTTAGATAATTTCCATCACACCACAAAGTTCCTTCATGTCCCTTTATAGTCAATCCTCTCTTCCTATAGCCAGTCCCCAGCAGTCACTGGTCTGCATTCCTGTAAGTTTACTTTTTCCAGAATGTCATATCAATGAAATCTTGCAATGTGTAGCTTTTTGTAAATGAAAGGTGTCCTTTACTCAACATAATGCTTTTTAGGGTCATCTGTGTTGTTGCACACAACTGTTTTTTTGGGATATAATAATATATATACTTTGTAAATGAGTTTAAAACTACAATACAACTATAATGAAATATCTGGCTCACGCCTGTAATCCTAGAACTTTGGGAGACCAAGGCGGGTGGATCACGAGGTCAGGAGTTCAAGACCAGCCTGGCCAATATGGTAAACCCCATCTCTACTGCAAATACAAAAATTAGTTGGGCATGGTGGCACATGCCTGTAATCTCAGCTACTCGGGAGGCTGAGGCAGGAGAATCACTTGAACCCGGGAGGCGGACGTTGCAGTGAGCCAAGATTGCGCCACTGCACTCCAGCCTGGGTGATGGAGGGAGACTCCATCTCAAAGAAAAAAAAAAAAGAAAGAAAAAAATAAGAGAAATATAATAACTAATCCTTATGCAATGATAATCACCACTCACTGATTTTAAACATTTATGTTCAGGTTTCTCTTTATGCTTATGCTGTTTCTGATACACATGTACACATATACACATACACACATCATTCTTAAACCTTCTACTTTATCTGTATATAATGTTATAGTTTTTCAGATAACATTGTATTAAATTATTTCTCATGTCATTACTGTCTTTGTGAGCCTAATTTTAAGGCCTGAAAATGCCACATTGTATGTCAGTTATTTAGGCATTCTGATATTTTTAGATATCTTGCAATTGTTTCCAATTTCTTACTATCATAATGGAAGAGTGAACATCTACATTGTCTAGTTGAAATTTTAGTTAACTTAATTTGTTCTCATTTTCCAGTAGTAGCATTTAATGCTAGGTAAGAAACCTGGGGTACTACTTTGGCCATATTTCCCCTTTTTTGAAATAATTCTCCTATTATTATTTATTTCTATTACTTAAGATATTTTTTGTTTCTCCTTAAACCAGAGGTATTTAGAAGTACATGTGCATGTGTGTAACTACATATGTTGTGGAATTGTTTATCTGACCCTTAATTTTCAAATATATCGATTTATACTGACTGCTTTTATGAAGTTATTTTATAATTACATTTAATTGTAATCAGTAAGTATGGTCTATATGATGTTGGCTTTTTGAAATTGGTAGAGAGGTACTTATGGCGTAACACATGGTCACTTTTGGTCACTCACGTTTGTTAAAAACAAATCTGTAGACTCTAAGAGGACAAAATTAATGGTATCTCTATGTTTAATATTATAAACGAGTTATTCAGTTTTTCTGCATATTTCCTCATTACTTGATTTGTTGTTTTCTGAGAATGGTGTATTAAATTCCCCAATGATTATTGTTTTCTAATTTCTCATGTTATATTTCTATTAGCTTTTGCTATATTTATTTCAAACCGATGATATCATGTGGATGAAGATTTATGATTCCCATCCTATTGGTGGATTTAAAATATTTAATTTGAAATAGTTTATATAAATGATTTTACCTTGAATTTTTTTGCCTAAAATTAATATCACTACACTTGCTTTATTTGTGCTGTAAAAATAATAGCTTAATTTTAATTTCTGAATCCAATATGTGTCTGTATATTTTAATAACAATTTAGTATTAAATTATTCTGATATTAATAGACTGAGACATGGTTTTTTCAACTTTTCTGTGTTTTCTCATGTTGATTTCAATTTACTTCATATTCCCCTTTCACAGTATTTACTTAGTTTCATGTTTTCCATGAAATTTTTCATTTACCTTGAGGCTTGGACATTATATTTACACGTATATTATTCAAGTGTTGTCCTTAAACTTTAATACACACATTTAAATATACTTGTCTAAGATATATACTTAATCTGTATCTATTTCCTCTCTCTTACAATGCTAATTTCCTCACATTTGGTGATACTTTATGGTGTGCTTAAACTTTGTGTTGAGAATCTCTAATAGCTTCTCTTTACATTCTTTCCCTTTTACCTACTACTGACCTCAAGGGATTATTGTGGAAGGGCATGCTGTATTAGAGAGCTAATTTCTAGACTCCACCCTGTCCTTCTGGTTATTGCTAGTCTTCCTACTTTTTAACTTATTTACTGTTCCATTCTTGGGCTATACATCTTTGTTGCTTACTCCATGACCAAAAGGGAGAGAAGTAGGAAAGTAGAGAAAGAGCCACCTGTCTTGCTGCTTCTATTATGGTACCCTAAAAATTCACACTGTTAGTTCATTAGGAACCCCCTCCTCCACTTCACAATCTAGGACACCCCTGTGGTCTTTCCTACTCCTTTTCTATCTTTGTAACAGATTATTCTCATTTTGAGCTGTGGTTTCCTTTTCAATTGAATCGTATCTGCCTTTAGTCCATCTGGTATTCCTCACTCCACAAAAGATGAAACTGAGACACAGAGGATTATGTATCTTATTCAATGTCATACAGAGAGTGAGTGAGTGGCAGAACTGGGTTTTGAATCTAGGCAATCTGGCTCCAGAATCCATGCTTTTAACAATTGAACCATAGAGCCTTCCCTTTCTGCCTATAGCCCCTTTCCATTAAATCTCTCATTTTTAAATTGTGCTATTCCCTTAAAAAACAGTATTAATTGTCATTAAAATAAAGATAAAATCATAGTAATACAGCTAGAGCTGTATTCTCATGATCATTTTTCTCCCACTGAATCTTCCTTTCACAGATATGTCAGAAGTGTTCATGGCTAAAGAGAGATGTTGGAAAGCAAATGAATCCTCATAGGTGTCTCACTTCAAAACTTTTAAAAATACCTGCAAAATCAGCAAGAAGTTAGTTTACTTTGGTCCTTTATTTCTATGTGCTTCCCATACAACTCAGGATACATCACCAGCTTCT
The DNA here is from genome assembly GCF_006542625.1 of Nomascus leucogenys. Lineage (NCBI taxonomy): Eukaryota > Metazoa > Chordata > Mammalia > Primates > Hylobatidae > Nomascus > Nomascus leucogenys. The sequence goes on from NC_044406.1 coordinate 127,127,580, forward strand.
CTCCTAAAACAGTAACACACTGAAGGCTCATATTTTTCTTCTGTGCATTATGATCCAAGTGTGTTCATAAAATAAGATATAGTAAGGCCATTCTATAAAGTATTACAGTAAAATAAAAATGCCAGTGTTGAACCCGATTTTCTCTATAAGTCTCTGACCCCATTAGCTATATCCTTTCAACTCTTGAGCAGGGATTGCATTTTTGCTCAATGCTGTCACTATGGGAGATGCTCAAAAAATATTCTCCAATTCTTGACATTTTATTGAGGGTTCTTCCTTGAGTATGACAGCCAATCCACACCTTCTAATATGAAGTGATTGGGAAGCCCAGAGATATTGACTAATTCTTACAATAAGGACACAGTTTTGCAGCAATCATATTCTAGTCGTTTTCTTGACAGTCTTGATGGAGGCGAGAGGGGTGATACTGGCCTGTAACTTATTGCCTTAACACTACCAGCCTTTTTTGTTGTGATTTTGACTACCTTCAATTAAGTCATGTAACCACTTATTCTTCAGGTTTTCTTTGTTCTCAAGTGAAACAATTATTTCGGGAGCTTAAAGGGCTTTTGGAGAGCTAGAAATTCAGAAGTCGAGCAAAATCTAATTGTCTTTAGGACTATTTCCTTAGCACTGTGAATTTTATATCTTCATTTTTAACAATACAAGAAAATTAAATTGATGGATAAGTTATAAATAATAGGAAACAGACTAAAATAAACATATAGAAGGACAAATCAACTATAGTCAAAATTTGGTTAAGCTGACCAAGGCTTTCTTTTGTGCAAAATATTAGGAAAATTATCCTGTGAGATAGGATTAAAAGGTGAGCTCTTTGGTCAGTGGAGTTTAATTGTCTAGGTTAGGCTGAGTGTCTTTCTATTCAAATTTCAGGCCAAAGGAGAAAGTGCTATATTATGTAGGGTAAAAGCAGCAAGCGATTGGGCAAAGACTGTTACCCAGCTGATGATGATGCTCCTCAAACCTTGTGTTTTTAATGTGAACCTACCTTCCTATTTCAGATTAAATACGACTGTCTCCAGACTCCCGTTTCATCAACATTGTCTCATTTGTTTCCTCAAGGATAGCATTAGGAGAACTGTCTAATGTAAATGATGAGTTGATGGGTGCAGCAAACCAACTTGGCACATGTATACCTATGTATCAAACCTGCACGTTGTGCCCATGTACCCTAGAACTTAAAGTATATATATATATATAAAAATCCACTCCTGGGGTAGATCTAGTTGTTTTGGACCATTGTCCATATACCCTAACCATGCCTCTTCTGATGTCTTCTGCTCAACCTACCGCTTTTTTCTGGCTCTCCAAATATTCTTCAGGTCTTACTCACATTCTTCATTTTAGCCTAATATCTGTAGCTCTGACTTACGCATTGTTTTTTAATTCAGAGTAATTTGTCTCCACAAATTGAATTTTGACTTTTGATCTCAAATCCTGCACACTGCTGAATCCATGTTACTTACCAATCTATCCTTACCCAGTTGTTAGTCCTAGACATAAGTATGCATTACCCAAGTTCTCCCTCTGCCACCCGTCTGCTTACCGTATCTCATGTGTTTATAAACCTGCACTGACTTCGGAAAATTTTTTTGTTGTTATTCCTAATCCTTTTCGCTTATGACAAACAATATTATTTCATAATAAATGAAAATAGCCCTTAAAATACTTACCTGCCTGAACGGTAATTAATTGATAATATACACTTTAAAGTATTTTAAAACATAAGAAGATGAGATTACGTAGGATGTTAAGATAGTGACAAATCAAAAAGATTTTGATGTTTAAGTCATTTACATTGCTTTTCCTTTTTTATAGACATTATGGAACTTATAGTTGAAATATTTTTCTCTTATATGTGATAATCACAATGTTTGAAATCTAGACTCATAATTTGCAAACACTTTAAGACCACTTATTCACTTAAGACTTGTTGGATAGTGCTTATTGTCATCTTCATTCTTTCTCTCTATGTAATGTTTAAATGTGCTTTATAATATTAAACTAGTCAAGGATTGTGTGTTTATTTTGCAATTTGTGAAATAGCTTTGTATAATTTTTTGGTGTCACTAATGGCGGGCTGTAATAAGTAGATTTGAACTTTGCTTTTGTGTGGTATAATAACCTATAGCTTGAACCAAATATCTAACAATTTCTCCAGTGTGCACAATAGAACAAATATTTTATAAATTCCGTTTAATAATTTCAGACTTGGAACAGATAAATCTGGGTTAAATAAACTAGTATATAAACCCTGTTTTCTCCATTATAGAACTAAAATAACCTGAAACCAAAACTAAAATTTTACATACATTTTCACTTTAACCTTACAATTCCATCAAATAGACAAGACAGACATTCACATGAGGCTCAAATTAAGTGAATTATCCAGTGTCTCATTCTTTCTACATAATAATCTCAGTGACTTAAACTCAGGGTTTTATTTTAAACCTCCAGATCCATTGTTTATTATCATTGTTTTGTTTATTGTGTTTTTTTTTTGCCTACAACATCTATAGCCTCATTATTATTATTTTAAGGTCTCTTGTAATAAAAGTTGAAAAATACTATCTGCCCATCATCAAGAGTAATACTTTAATACCAGTGTTCACAGAAATAATTAAGTACATGTTCACAGAATAAAACCTGATTAAAGACCATTTCTTTCTTCTGTTTAGGGCATAATTAGAACAATATGGTTATGCTAAATTATAGCATCATAATTTTAATGTTTTATTAGCAAACGGAAGCATATTACTGTAAGTGTTAGGGATTTTTAAAAATTATACTGAATTTAGCTGATGATATATAAGCTATGTCCACATCTAAAAACTATAGAGTATAGTCCCATTTATCTGGTTACGAATTTTCATGCCTGATTGGTCAAACTGCAGGGGTTAATCTTTGTTAGGAAGACAGATGACACCAGTGTCCAAAGGGCCATATCAAAGAAATGACTTGAGACTAATTATTTCATGTGCCTTAACTATTTTGCTGCTTAAAAGGCACGTGAGGTTTAGTGGGTGGATGTTACATATTCTATCATATAAGAAGTCTTATAAATGAAATATATTATTTAAATCAACTATTCATTATTATTTTTTGTTTTTTGAGATGGAGTTTGGCTCTTGTTGCCCAAGCTGGAGTGCAATGGTGCCATCTTGGCTCATCGCAACCTCCACCTCCTAGGTTCAAGCGATTCTCCTGCCTCCGCCTCCCAAGCAGCTGGGATTACAGGCATGTGCTACCACACCTGGCTCATTTTGTATTTTTAGTAGAGACAGGGTTTCTCCATGTTGGTCAGGCTGGTCTCGAACTCCTGACCTCAGGTGATCTGCCCGCCTCAGCCTCCCAAAGTGCTGGGAACACAGCCATGAGCCACTGTGCCCAGCCAATTACTCATTATTGAATCATAAGTGAATGGTGAGTAGAAACTCTCTAAGAAACAACAGAATGCTCCCTAAGAGGGACACATTGTCACTGATTTTCTAATCATGTATATGTAGAGATTTGGTTCACTTCTCTATATAATTTTTCTGACTTAGTTTTTCCTCAGGAAAAGGCAGATGATTTAATGAGAAATAACTGAAGACCATTTAGATCATAATTATGAATCCAAATGACACCATAAATATGCAGAATGGAAAGTGGTACATTGCTTTGGAGGAAACAAATTTACAAGTACCTGTAATTACTGCTTTTATGTAATTGTCCATTTTATGATACTACCCTATACTTATTATTAAGTCATATCATATTTTTGTAAGTCTGACAAGCTGAAGAATGGTCTCGTATAATTTAGCTGTTTTTGTCTTTTACAGTACTTGATTCTCAAGCCAATAAATATCTAGTTGAATTGCATATTAAGCATATCATATTTTCCATTTTTCTTTTTTTATTAGTAAAATTTATTCCTTTTTCTATATAAAGAATACATCTTTTTCTGTATACAAATGTATTTTCCTACACACTTCCTAATTTTGGAGGCCACTGGTCTATGGGATAGACCATCCTCTTTTTTTTTTTTATTATACTTTAAGTTTTAGGGTACATGTGCACAACGTGCAGGTTAGTTGCATATGTATACATGTGCTATGCTGGTGTGCTACACCCAGTAACTCGTCATTTAACATTAGGTATATCTCCTCATGCTATCCCTCTCCACTCCCCCCACCCCACAACAGGCCCCCCGGTGTGTGATGTTCCCCTTCCTGTGTCCAAGTATTCTCTTTGTTCAATTCCCAATTATGAGTGAGAACATGCGGTGTTTGGTTTTTTGTCCTTGCGATAGCTTGCTGAGAATGATGGTTTCCAGCTTCATCCATGTCCCTACAAAGGACATGAACTCATCATTTTTCAGGGCTGCATAGTATTCCATGGTGTATATGTGCCACATTCTCTTAATCCAGTCTATCATTATTGGACATTTGGGTTGGTTCCAAGTCTTTGCTATTGTGAATGGTGCCGCAATAAATATGCACGTGCATGTGTCTTTATAGTAGCAAGATTTATAATCCTTTGGGTATATACCCAGTAATGGGATGGCTGGGTCAAATGGTATTTCTAGTTCTAGATCCCTGAGGAATCGCCACACTGACTTCCACAATGGTTGAACTAGTTTACAGTCCCACCAACAATGTAAAATTGTTCCTATTTCTCCACATCCTCTCCAGCACCTGTTGTTTCCTGACTTTTTAATGATGGCCATTCTAACTGGTGTGAGATGGTATCTCATTGTGGTTTTGATTTGCATTTCTCTGATGGCCAGTGATGATGAGCATTTTTTCATGTGTCTTTTTGCTGCATAAATGTCTTCTTTTTAGAAGTGTCTGTTCATATCCTTTGCCCACTTTTTGATGGGGTTGTTTGTTTTTTTCTTGTAAATTTGTTTGAGTTCATTGTAGATTCTGGATATTAGCCTTTTGTCACATGAGTAGATTGCAAAAATTTTCTCCCATTCTTTAGGTTGCCTGTTCACTCTGATGGTAGTTTCTTTTGCTGTCCAGAAGCTCTTTAGTTTCATTAGATCCCATTTGTCAATTTTGGCTTTTGTTGCCATTGTTTTTGGTGTTTTAGACATGAAGTCCTTGCCCATGCCTATGTCCTGAATGGTATTGCCTAGGTTTTCTTCTAGGGTTTTTATGGTTTTAGGTCTAACATGTAAGTCTTTAATCCATCTTGAATTAATTTTTGTATAAGGTGTAAGGAAGGGATCCAGTTTTAGCTTTCTATGTATGGCTAGCCAGTTTTCCCAGCACCATTTATTAAATAGGGAATCCTTTCCCCATTTCTTGTTTTTGTCAGGTTTGTCAAAGATCAGAAGGTTGTAGATATGTGGCATTATTTCTGAGGGCTCTGTTCTGTTCTATTGGTCTACATCCCTATTTTGGTACCAGTACCATGCTGTTTTGGTTACTGTAGTATAGTTTGAAGTCAGGTAGCATGATACCTCCAGCTTTGTTCTTTTGGCTTAGGATTGACTTGGCAATGCAGGCTCTTTTTTTGGTTCTCTATGAACTTTAAAGTAGTTTTTTCCAATTCTGTGAAGAAAGTCATTGGTAGCTTGATGGAGATGGCATTGAATCTATAAATTACCTTGGGCAGTATGGCCATTTTCATGATATTGATTCTTCCTACCCATGAGCATGGAATGTTCTTCCATTTGTTTGTATCCTCTTTTATTTCATTGAGCAGTGGTTTGTAGTTCTCCTTGAAGAGGTCCTTCACGTCCCCTGTAGGTTGGATTCCTAGGTATTTTATTCTCTTTGAAGCAATTGTGAATGGGAGTTCACCCATGGTTTGGCTCTCTGTTTGTCTGTTATTGGTGTATAAGAATGCTTGTGATTTTTGCACATTGATTTTGTACCCTTAGACTTTGCCGAAGTTGCTTATCAGCTTAAGGAGATTTTGGGCTGAGACAATGCGGTTTTCCAGATATACAATCATGTCATCTGCAAACAGGGACAATTTGACTTCCTCTTTTCCTAATTGAATACCCTTTATTTCTTTCTCCTGCCTGATTGCCCTGGCCAGAACTTCCAACACTATGTTGAATAGGAGTGTTGAGAGAGGGCATCCCTGTCTTGTGCCAGTTTTCAAAGGGAATGCTTCCAGTTTTTGCCCATTCAGTATGATATTGGCTGTGGGTTTGTCATAGATAGCTCTTATTATTTTGGGATACATCCCATCAATACCTAATTTATTTAGAGTTTTTAGCATGAAGGGCTGTTGAATTTTGTCAAAGGCCTTTTCTGCATCTATTGAGATAATCATGTGTTTTTTGTCTTTGGTTCTGTTTATATGCTAGATTACGTTTATTGATTTCCATATGTTGAACCAGCCTTGCATCCCAGGGATGAAGCCCACTTGATCATAGTGGATAAGCTTTTTGATGTGCTGCTGGATTCGGTTTGCCAGTATTTTATTGAGGATTTTTGCTTCAATGTTCATCAGGGATATTGGTCTAAAATTCTCTTTTTTTGTTGTGTCTCTGCCAGGCTTTGGTATGAGGATGATGCTGGCCTCATAAAATGAGTTAGGGAGGATTCCCTCTTTTTCTATTGATTGGGATAGTTTCAGAAGGAATGGTACCAGCTCCTCCTTGTACCTCTGGTAGAATTCGGCTGTGAATCCATCTGGTCCTGGACTTTTTTTGTTTAGTAAGCTGTTAATTATTGCCTCAATTGCAGAGCCTGTTGTTGGTCTATTCAGAGATTCAACTTCTTCCTGGTTTAGTCTTGGGAGGTTGTATGTGTCAAGGAATTTATCCGTTTCTTCTAGATTTTCTAGTTTATTTGCGTAGAGGTGTGTATGGTATTCTGTGATGGTAGTTTGTATTTCTGTGGGATTGGTGGTGATATCCCCTTTATCATTTTTTATTGCATCTATTTCATTCTTCTCTCTTTTCTTCTTTATTAGTCTTGATAGTGGTCTATGAATTTTGTTGATCTTTTCAAAAAACCAGCTCTGGATTCATTGATTTTTTGAAGGGGTTTTTATGTCTCTATTTCCTTTAGTTCTGCTCTGATTTTAGTTATTTCTTGCCTTCTGCTAGCTTTTGAATGTGTTTGCTGTTGCTTCTCTAGTTCTTTTAATTGTGTTGTTAGGGTGTCCATTTTAATCTTTCCTGCTTTCTCTTGTGGGCATTTAGTGCTGTAAATTTCCCTCTACACACTGCTTTGAATGTGTCCCAGAGATTCTGGTATGTTGTGTCTTTGTTCTCGTTGGTTTCAAAGAACATCATTATTTCTGCCTTCGTTTCGTTATGTACCCAGTAGTCATTCAGGAGCAGGTTGTTCAGTTTCCATGTAGTTGAGCAGTTTTGAGTGAGTTTCTTAATCCTGAGTTCTAGTTTGATTGCACTGTGTTCTGAGAGACGATTTGTTATAATTTCTGTTCTTTTACATTTGCTGAGGAGTGCTTTACTTCAAACTGTGTGTTCAGTTTTGGAATAGGTGTGGTGTAGTGCTGAAAAGGATGTATATTCTGTTGATTTGGCGTGGAGAGTTCTGTAGATGTCTATTAGGTCTGCTTGGTGCAGAGCTGAGTTCAATTCCTGGATATCTTTTTTAACTTTCTGTCTCATTGATCTGTCTAATGTTGACAGTGGGGTGTTCAAGTCTCCCATTATTATTGTGTGGGAGTTTAAGTCTCTTTCTAGGTCTCTAAGGACTTGCTTAATGAATCTGGTTGCTCCTGTATTGGGCGCATATATATTTAGGATAGTTAGCTCTTCTTGTTGAATTGATCCCTTTACCATTATGTAATGGCCTTCTTTGTCTCTTTTGATCTTTTTTGGTTTAAAGTCTGTTTTATCAGAGACTAGGATTGCAACCCCTGCCTTTTTTTGTTTTCCGTTTGCTTGGTAGATCTTCCTCCATCCCTTTATTTTGAGCCTATGTGTGTCTCTGCACGTGAGATGGGTTTCCTGAATACAGCACACTGATGGGTCTTGAATCTTTTTCCAATTTGCCAGTCTGTGTCTTTTAATTGGAGCATTTAGCCCATTTACATTTAAGGTTAATATTGTTATGTGTGAATCTGATCCTGTCAGTATGATGTTAGTTGGTTATTTTACTCGTTAGTTGATGCAGTTTCTTCCTAGCCTTGATGGTCTTTACAATTTGGCATGTTTTTGCAGTGGCTGGTACCAGTTGTTCCTTTCCATGTTTAGTGCTTCCTTCAGGAGCTCTTTTAGGGCAGGCCTGGTGGTGACAAAATCTCTCAGCATTTGCTTGTCTGTAAAGGATTTTATGTCTCCTTCACTTATGAAGCTTAGTTTGGCTGGATATGAAATTCTGGGTTGAAAATTCTTTTCTTTAAGAGTGTTAAATATTGGCTCCCACTCTCTTCTGGCTTGTAGAGTTTCTGCCTAGAGATCAGCTGTTAGTCTGATGGGCTTCCCTTTGTGGGTAACCCGACCTTTCTCTCTGGCCGCCCTTAACATTTTTTCCTTCATTTCAACTTTGGTGAATCTGACAGTTATGTGTCTTGGAGTTGCTCTTCTCGAGGAGTATCTTTGTGGCGTTCTCTGTATTTCCTGAATTTGAATGTTGGCCTGCTTTGCTAGATTGGGGAAGTTCTCCTGGATAATATCCTGAAGAGTGTTTTCCAACTTGGTTCCATTCTCCCCGTCACTTTCAGGTACACCAATCAGATGTAGATTTGGTCTTTTCACATAGTCCCATATTTCTTGGAGGCTTTGTTCATTTCTTTTTATTCTTTTTTCTCTAAACTCTGCAGAAGACACTTTGAGAATTTGAAATAGGCTAGCAGTTGTGAATAATCTCATTCTAAATGTTCAATATAGTTTGTATGTAATTTAAACCTGTTAGCATCTATAAGCTGAATAATGTCATGAATTTTCTATTATTGTTATTCTTATGTATAAGAATATAAAAATTAATATAAAAATTTATTGCAATATAGTGAATAATTTTAAGGTGCATAAGTATATGTGTTTGTGTGTGCATGTGTGTATGTGTGTATGTATATATAAAAACTGGCAAGATATATTGAACAAGGTAAAAACAAGTGAAAGTAAATGGCTTTTCTGGGTATTACAGTAGGCAGGATTCTAAGACAGCCCCTAAGATTTCTGGCACTTCGTATATATACGCTTTCTCCCAGTTATTCAGTTAAACACTAACTTGGGTGTTGTTACAAAGAGATTTTGCCGATGTAATTAAAGTCCCCAATCAGTTGACCTTAACATAGAAAGAAAATGTGTGTGGGCCTTGATTAATTAGATGAAACTTTAAGTCTGGATCTAGAAGTCAGAGATAGAAGTCAGAGACTCAATAGATGGATTTCATGTAAAAGACATCTGTATTTCAAGCTTGGAGATGGAGGTAAAAATATAGGTGGCTTCTGGGAGCTGAGAGTGGTCCCTAGTCACCAGCCAGCAAGAACACAGGGACTTCAGTCCTGCCACTACGGAATTCTGACAAAACCTGAGTGAATTTCGAAGAGAATCCAAAGCCACAAATAGGATTACAGCCCCAGAGCACACCTTGATTCTAGCCTTAGTGAGACCCTGAGCATAATACCCAACTAAACCATCTTTGGACTCCTGACCCAGAGGAACTGTGAGATAATAAATTTGTGTTCCTGTAAGCTAATAAGTTTGTGTTAATTTGCTACACAGAAATAGAAACAGAAAGTTAGTTTTTTTGAGATTATATTTTTGAGATGGGGTGCCACTATATAGCCCATACTGGCCTCAAACTCTTGGGCTCAAGTGATCTCCAGCCTCGTGTAGCTTATATTTTATCTGCATATATTAACTGAAGTCCTCTCAAAAGAGCAGTGGCCATAATTGGTCTGGACTCTTGAGTAAAGGTCAAAGTCTTTTGTGTTTGAGAGCTCCTACATTTCCCTTTGATTCACTTTTTCAGTCTTACCTTCAGCTATAAGGTTTTATTCATCCTCTTCTCTGAGCAGGCTCTTCTCTGCATATATTTTCCTATCAATGCTTTCATTGTATCCTCTACCTAGAAGTCCTTCCAACATTCCTTAAATATCTCCTAGTACAAATATTAACCATCATTTAAGATTTAATTCAAATGCCACATCTTTCATAAAACTGTCTTTAATCCATTGCATCTATTATAAACTGTCCCTCTTTTGTACATGCAGAGATGTAGCCTAATCTTTTCAGGAGCTTTTCATGTTTTTTATTGTATTCTATTTATGTGGACATTTGCTCTTCTTTACAAGGATGAAGAGTCACTGTAGCACCTATACTGCCTTGTATACAGAAGGTGATTTAGTGTTGGATGGATAGATGGATTGATGGATGGACAGATTAATGAGATAGTGAAATCTAAGAGTTGGCTTTTATCATTCTAATAATCCAGCTAGTCCACCTTCCCTCTGATTCTTTTCCTTTTTAGGTTACTTAGTATGTCACTAAGTAAACATTCTGACTCTTCTCTCACTAGCCCTGACTATCCCACTGCTTTTCTCTATTTTTCAGAAACCTATGAGCAGTAAACTTGAAAACATTGCATGAGAAATTATGATAATCTTGTATTAACTGCTCTAATTTGGCCAGAAGAAATTACTTGATGTGTGGGGGATAACTGTATGCTTATTCAATCAGTCTCACTTAATTCTGAAAGAACTTTCAAAAATAAATATTTTCCCCTTACTGATAGCTAGCTAGCTAGCTAGATAGGCATACATATATGTACTCTACACATTTTTAAATCCTTTTAATTCTTTTGTTTCTTAAATGTCTACATTATACAAAGTAAAAATCAAAATCCTTGGTGACTAAGCAAACAAGAGAATAAAGTTATTACTCAGTGTACAGAAAAATATGTGTTATCTGGGCTTGAAGAAGCAATTAGAATAATTTGCTTCTAGTGTCATAATTTGCTTCTAGTGTCATAATTTTGCTAGAAAGAAGGAAACAGATGAAAGCACATGAACTTGAATGATGCTGTAAGTAATTTGTCAAGACAGTTATTATTATTACAAAGCCAGCAAGAGTAAGGGGAAATTTTATACTGACCAGAGTTATAATGGATAGTTTGTGAGGAAGTCAAATGATAGCACTTGATATTGTTCACAATGGTGTAGTCATCACATATAACTGTTTATATATCACCAATTGCTTCTAATATCTAAATTATGTGTGTCAATACATTGATGATGTTTCAGTTAAGTGTGCCAGAATCTTTTGTGTGTGTGTTTTTAAAATTGTGCCTATTGAATGTTGCTTATGGTGATAACTGATGTAAGGAAATTCTTCCTCTAAAAAAAAAGTAACTTATTACATGCCTTTTCATGTCTTTCTAGTTCTCCCTTGGTAGGTGCTCTGCCTTTCCTATGCTTACTTTCATCCAAACTGCCCATTGTTCACTTTTTTTCTATTTGATTCCTGGATATCTTTGTAAAGATGATAATAATGATTGTGAAAGCTGCCAATTATTCAACAGTTACTATGTGTGATGTAAATGATATGCTTATAAGTGTGCATATGAGTGTGTGTGTGTGCATACACACATACTTATTTGATCTCCCAAATAATGCTAAATGACAGGGTAGATAATAAATATTTTAAAATTAATGAATAATATAGCTGATAAAATCATAGGAAACACAAATTCTAGAAAAAATGGGAAAGAACAAAAAGTGGCAGAGAACTATTAAGAAAAGCTTAAAGAATCTGAAGCTTTAAAACTTTGAAAGATTTAATCATTTAAGCTATGAAACAGAGGTTCAAGTCAAAACCAAATTTGGCTAGTCCCCAGAGTGTATATATTCACTCGGGGTACTAGAGTAATTGCCTCATCCACAGAAAAGTCAGTGGCAACTCTGCACTCTCATGTCTTCAAACTTCATGTTGGTTCTCTACCTATTTTCCTTATTTTCATTTCTCCTCCAATTGATTCTTCATGATGTAATCAGCTGTATTATTCACCAATTCAAAAATATTTTTTGAGTGTCCACTTTGTGCTGTGCAAAGAAATAAGTGGAAAATAAACAGACACAGCCGGTCACCATCATGGATCTTATATTCTAGTAGGAGGAGACAGACAACAAATAAATAAAACACATGGTATATCAGGTAATGTTAGGGGCTATGGATACAAAACCGGGGAAGGAGGGAGATAATGCCTTGAAGCCAAGGCCTTGGCCAAAGAAGGCTGCAGTTATAACCTGAGACTATTCAGCAGATACCTGAAGGAAAAGTTAAGTGACATAAGCCCCATACAAGTGGATAGGAAATTTGTGCAGAACACTCACAGGTGAAGGTCCTGAAGCACATGCTCAATGGTCAGACTAGTAAACATATGCATGTACACGCTTCGCTTCCGGATTCACGAGTGCCTAATATAATAGTAATTCTCACTATTTTTGACTGAGTGACAAGGGGCTCAACACGTTAAAATTAGTTCTAGAGCTCATTCTCAGGTGCTGATGGGGCACCTGAATTCTGCTAGACTGTTGTTTTTGATTCATGAACTGAAGCACAAGCATCAGTCCATAACTAAGTGGACTTAGGGAATAGTACCAGGCAGAGGTAGGAATTCCATGGGCTCCATTTGTCTTGTTGTTCTGGTCTTTTTTTGGTGTAGGTAGTAGAGAAGCCACCTTTCTATTAATCGCAATTATTCTTTAACCAGACAAGATTATTCTGAGCAACTTTTAAAAAAATATAATTTTTGTGGGTATGTATTAAGTATATATATTTATGGAGTACACGAGATGTGTTGATACAGGTATGCAATGTGAAATAAGCACATCATGGAAAATGGGGTGTCCATCCCCTCAAGCATTTATCCTTTGAGTTACAAACAATCCAATTACATTATTTAAGTTATTTTAAAATATACAATTAAATTATTATCAACTATATCAACTACTATAAATTATTATAAACTATCAACTATCACCCTATTTTGTAATCAATGGTAGGTCTTATTCATTATTCCTATTTTTTGGTAAGCATTAATCATCCCTATCCTCCCCTGAATTCCCCACTACTTTTCCCAGCCTATGGTAACCATTTCCACTGTTACCTTGCTACCTAGGGTAACTAGGTAACAACTGAGTTCAGTTGTTTTGATTTTTAGATTACTACAAGTAAGTGAGAACATGCAATGTTTATCTTTCTGTGCCTGGCTTATTTCAATTAACGTAATAATCTCCAGTTCCATCTATGTCTTTGCAAATGATTGGATCTCATTATTTGTTATGGCTGAGTAGCACTCCATTGTGTACATGTACTACATTTTCTTTATCCATTCATCTGTTGGTGGATATTTAGGTTGCTTCCAAATCTTAGCTATTGTGAACAGCGCTTCAACAAACATGGGAGTGCAGATATCTCTTCAATATACTGATTTCTTTTTGGGGGGTATATACCCAGAAGTGGGATTGCTCGATCACACAGTAGTACAATTTGTAATTTTTTGAGAAACTTCCAAATGGTTCTCCGTAGTAGTTGTACTAATTTACATTCTCGCCAAAAGTGTGCAAAGATTCCCTTTTCTCCACATCCTCACCAGCGTGTTATTGCCTGTCTTTTGGATATAAGTCATTTTAACTGGGGTAAGATAATGTTTCATTGTAGTTTTGATTTCCATTTCTCTGATGATCAATGATTTTGAGCACTTTTTTTTCCATGTGTATGTCTTATTTTGAGAAATGTCTATTTTCAAATATTTGGTAGGATTTGAATAGGATTATTAGATTTGACAGGATTATTAGATTTTTTTCCTATAAAGTTGTTTAACCTCCTTATATATTCTGGTTATTAAACCCTTGTCAGATGGGTAGTTTGCAAATATTTTCTCCAATTCTGCTGTCTCTTCACTTTGTTGATTGTATCCTTTGCTGTGCAGAAACTTTTTCACTTTATGTGATCCCATATGTATATTTTTGCTTTGGTTGCCTGTTCCTGTGTGGTATTACTCAAGAAATATTTGCCCAGACCATTGTACTGGAGATTTTCTCCAAAGTTGTCTTGTTGTAGTTTCATAGCTTGAGGTCTTATATTAAAGCCCTTAATCCATTTTAATTTGATTTTTGAATATGGTGAGAATAGGGGTCCAGTTTCATTCTTCAGCATAAGCATATCCAGTTTTCCCAGCACTATTTATTGAAGAGTCTGTCTTTTTTTCCAGTGTATGTTCTTGCCATCTTTGTCAAAAATGAGTTTATTATAAGTGTGTGGATTTTTTTCTGTGTTCTTTATTCTGTTTCGTTAATCTATGTGTTTGTTTTTATGTTAGTATCAGGCTGTTGTGGTTACTATAGTTCTGTAGCATAATTTAAAGTCAGGTAATAAGATTCATCCAGTCATGTTCTTTTTGCTTAGGATAGCTTTGGCTATTCTGGGTCTTTTGTTATTCCATGCCAATTTTAGGATTATCTTTCTATTTCTGTGAAGAATATCAGTGGTATTTTGATAGGCATTGCATCGAATCTGTAGATTGCTTTGGGTGTAGACATTTTAACAATATTGATTCTTCCAGTCCATAAACATGTAATACTTTTACATTTTTTGGTGTCTTCTGCAATTTTTCATCAGTGTTTTATAGTTTTTATTACAGAGATTTTCTACTTTGTTGGTTAAGTTAATTCTTAGGTATTTAATTTTATTTGTGGCTACTGTAAATTGAATTACTTTTAAATTTCATTTTCAGATACTCGCTCTTGGCATATAGAAATGCTACTGATTTTTATATATTGAGCTTGTGTTCTGCAACTTCATTGAATTTGTTTATCTGTTCTGATAGGTTTTTTCGGTGGTGTCTTTGGATTTTCCAAATAGAAGAGTATATCATCTACATACAAGAATTACTTGACTTTATCCGTTCTAATTTGAGTGTCCTTCATATATTTCTCTTGTCTGATTGCTCTAGCTAGGACTTCTAGTGCTATGTTGATTAACAGTGGTGAAAGTGGGCATCCTTGTTTTCCATGTGTTAGAGGAAAGGCTTTCTGTTTTTCCCTGTTCGATATGATACTAGCTGTGGGTTTGCCATACATGGTTTTTATTATGTTGAAGTATGTTCCTTCTTTCCTCAATTTTTTGAGGGTTTGTTGAATTTTATCAAATGCTTTTTCAGCATCAAGTGAGATTATTATATGGTTTCTATCTTTCATTCTGTTGGTATGATGCATCGTATTGCTTGATTTGCATAAGGTTAAGCATCCTTGCTTCCCCGGGATAAACCCCAGTGGGTCATGATAAATAATACTTTAAATATATTGTTGAATTTGGTATGTCAGTATTTTTTTTTGAGGATTTTTGCATCAATATGGATGAGAGACATTGGCCTGTGGTTTTCTTTTATTGATGTGTCTGTCTGATTTTGGTATCAGGGTATTACTGGCTTTGTAGAATGAGTTTGCAAACAATCTATACTCAATTTTTTGGAATTGATTCAGATTTTGATTACTTCTTCTTTATGTGTTTGGTAGAATTAGGCAGTCAAGCCATCAGGTCCCGGGCTTTTCATTGTTGGGAGATGTTTTATTACAGTTTCTATCTCTTGAATTTTACTGATTATTTCAGGTTTTTTATTTCTTCCTGGTTCAACCATGATATATTGTAGGTGTCTAGAAATTTGTCCATTTCTTCTAGATTTTCCAATTTATTTGCATATAGTTGCTCATAGTAGCAACAAATTATCTTTTCAATTTGTGCAGTATCAGCTGTTGCAATGTCTTCTTTTTTATTTCTGATTTTATTTATATCTTCTCTCTTTTTCTTAGTGTGACTAAAGATTTGTCACGTTTGTGTACCTTTCCAAAAAAATACAACTTTTGTGTTTATTCTTTCTATTTTTTTTTTAAATTTCTGCTCTGATCTTTATTATAATTTTCTTCTACTAATTTTGGGTTTGTTTTGCTCTTGTTTTTCTAGTTCTTTACAATTCATCATTAGATTGTTTATTTGAGGGTTTCCCTCTCATTTGATGTAGGAACTTATAGCTATAAACTTTCGTCTTATTACTGCTTTTGCTGTATCTCATAGGTTTTGGTATGTTGTGCTTCCATTACCATTTTTTTTTCTAGAAATTTGTCAATTTCCTTCTTTATTTTTTCATCCACTCAGTGGTCATTCAGGAGCATATTGTTTAATTTCCATGGGTCTGCATAGTTTCCAAAAATTCTCTTGTTATTAATTTCTAGTTTTATTCCGTGTGGTCAGAGAAGGTGCTTGATATTATTTTAATTTTGTTGTATGTCTTAAGATTTACTTTGTGGCTTAATATATAGTATATCCTTGAGTATAATCCATGCACTGAGGAAAAAAATATGTATTTTGCAGCCATTGAATGAAATGTTCTGCAAATAGCTATTAGATTCATTTGTCTATAGTATAGCTTAAATCTGATGTTTCTTGATTTTCTGTCTAGAAGACCTGTCCAGTGCTGAAAGTGAGGTATTGAAGTCTCCAGCTATTATTGTACTGGAGCTTATCTCTATCCTTAGCTCTAATAATATTTGCTTTATAAATAATATTTGCTTTATATATCTGTGGGATCCAAAGTTGGATGCATATATATTTAAAATTGTTATATCCTCTTGCTAAAATTGATCAGTTTGTCATTATATAGTGATGCTTTTGTCTCTTCTTATAGTTTTTGTTTTGAAATTTAGTTTGTCTAATATAAGTATAGCTACTTTTGTTCTTTTTTGGTTTCCAGTGGCATGAAATATCTTTTTTGAATCTTTATTTTCAGACAACGTGTATCTTTATAGGTGAAGCATGTTTCTTGTAGGCAACAAACAGATCATTGGGCTTTTTTTTTTTTTTTTTTTTTTTTTTTTACGGAGTCTTGCTCTGTCACCAGGCTGGAGTGCAGTGGCACAATCTCAGCTCACTGCAACCTGTGCCTCCTGCGTTCAGGCAATTCCCCTGCCTCAGCCTCCCAACTAGCTGGGACTACAGGTGTGCACCACCACACCCAGCTAATTTGTGTATTTTTAGTAGAGACAGGGTTTCACCATGTTGGCCAGAATGGTCTCAATCTGTTGACTTTGTGATCCGCCCACCTTGGCCTCCCAAAGTGGTGGGAATACAGGCATGAACCACTGCACCTGGCGGGCCTTGTTTTTAATCCACTCAGCCACTCTATATCTTTTGATTTTAGAGTTTAGTCCATTTACATTTAATTTTTATTATTCTTTACTTATGTTTTTAATATTTAATTTTTGTGGGCACAGAGTGGAAATGCATATTTATGAGGTATATGAGATGTTTTGATACAGGCATGCAATATGAAATAAGTAAGGACATATTTCTGACATTTTGTTATTTGTTTTCTGGTTGTTTTGTGGTCTTCTCATCCTTCTTTCTTCCCTTCCTGTATTCTTTTAGTGAAGGTGGTTTTCTCTGATGGTATGATTTAGTTTTATGCCTTTCATTTTTGGTCTTTTGGTTTGAGGTTACCATTAAGCTTGCAAATACTATCTTATAACACCATTTTTACCTTGATAGCAACTTAACACTGTATAAATAAATAAACAAGCAAAAAGAAAACTAATAAAAACTCTATGCTTTAACTTCATTCCCCCACTTTGTGACTTCTTGTTATTTCTTCTTATTGTACTGTGTTTGAAAAGTTGTTACAGTTATTATTTTTTATTAGTTCTTCATTTAGTCTTTCTACTTACGATAGGAGTAGTTTACACATCAGAATTACAGTGTTTTAATATGTGTTTTTGCACTTACTATTACCAGTGAGTTTTGTACCTTCACATGATACTTACTGCTTATTAATGTCCTTTTTCTGATTGATGTACTCCCTTTAGTATTTCTTGTAGGACAGGTCTGGTGTTGATTTAATCTCTGTTTTTATTTATTTGGAAAGTGTTTAATCCTCCCTCATGTTTGAAGGATATTTTCAATGGATATCCTATTCTAGCATAAAAGGTTTTTTCTTTCCTCAGTCATGCCATTTTCTCCTGGCCTGTAAGGTTTCACTGAAAAATCTGCTGCCAGACATATTGGAGCTTCATTGTGTCATTTGTTTCTTTTCTCTTGCTGCTTTTACAATCCTTTATTTATCATTGATCTTTGGGAGTTTGATCATTATATGCCTTGAGGTAGGCTTCTTTGGTTTAAATATGCCTGGGGTTCTATAACCTTCTTGTCCTTAGATATTGATATCTTTCTCTAGCTTTCAGAAATTCTCCGTTATTATCCCTCTGAATAAACTTTCTACCCCATTTCTTTCTCTACCTCCTCTTGAGGCCAGTTATGCTTAGGTTTGCCCTTTTGAGGCTATTTTCTGGATCCTGTAGGCATGCTTCATTGTTTTTTATTATTTTTTCTTTTGTCTCCTCTGACTGTGTATTTTCAGATAGCCTGTCTTCAAGCTCACTAATTCATTCTTCTGCTGGATAAATTCTGCCAGTAAGACACCCTTACATATCCTTCAGTATGCCAGTTGCATTTTTTCAGCTCCGTAATATCTGTTTGATTCTTTATAATTATTTCAATCTATTTGCTAAATTTATCTGATACAATTCTAAATTCCTTCTGTGCATTATCACAAATTTATTTGAATTTCTTCAACATAGCTATTTTGAATTTTCTGTCTCAAAGTTCGCATGTGTCTGTTTCTCCAGGATGGTTCCCTGATGCCTTATTTAGTTCATTTTTTTGAGGTCATGTTTTTCTGGATGATGTTGATGCTAGTAGATGTTCTTCAGTGTCTTGGCATTGAAGAGTTAGGTATTTATTGAAGTCTTCACTGGCTGGGCTTATTTGTAGCTGTCCCTTTTTGAGAAGGCCTTCCAGATATTTAAAAGGACTTGGGTTTTGTGATCTAAGCTGTATCTGCTTTAGAGGACACACATGCCCATTAATGCTATGATTTTTGCAGACTTCTAGAGGTGCCACTGTAACGTTTTGGACAAAATCCAATAGAATACTCTGGATTACCAGGCAGAGACCCTGATTCTCTTCCCTTATTTTCTCTCAAACATACACAGTATTTTTTTTCTCTCTCTCTCTGTTCGGAGCCACTTACAGCTTAGGTGGAGTGACACAAGCACCCCTGTGGCCACAATTCTCCTGGTTGAGACCTGAAACCAGCATAGCACTGGGGCTCTTCCAAGGCCTACTTTTATCACTTTCTGGCTACTGCCTATGTTTACTCAAGGCCCTGGGCCTCTATAATCAGCAGGTGACAAAGCTAGCCCAGCCTGTTTTCTTCCCTTCAGGAGAGTGAGTTCCCCTAAGCCCTGGGTAGGTCCAGAGGTGCTGTGTGGGAGTCAGGGAATAGAATCTGAAAACATTAAGTCTACCTGGTGTTTTATTGTACAGCAGCTGAGATGACACTGAAACCATGAGATGCAATCCTTCTCACTCTTCCCTCCCCTTTCCAAAGGCAGAGGACCCCCAATTCTTAGCCACTGCCAACGCAAGCCATGGGGAGTACTGCCAGACTACTTATGTTCCCTTAAGGCCCAAGGGCTCTTATGTTAGCTTGTGTGAAGGATGCCTGGTCTGGGACTCACTCTTCAGGGAAATGGGTTTTTCTCTGGCCCAGGCAGCTCCAGAAATGCCATCCAAGAGACGAGTGCTGGAATTAGGGATCCCAGGAGCCTGCTTGTTGCTCTGCCTCAACCTGGCTGTGCTGGTACCTAAGGTGTAAGACAAAGTCCCCTTTACTTTTCCTTCTGCTTTTCTCAAGCAGAAGGAGCTTTGCCCCACAGCCACCATAGATGGGAATGTGTTGAACCTCACCTGAAGCCAGCAAGCTTCAGAGGCTCACCCAAGGCCCTTGATGTAGTATCTGGGTATAGGTGCTTGTTATTTGGGGCCCAAGAGCTCTTCAGTTAGCAGGTAAGGAATGCTGCCAAGACAGTCATTCCTTTCAAGGCAGTGTGTTCCCTTCTGGCCCTGGGAGTGTCTAGGAATGTGGTCTAGGACCTAGGGCCTGGAACGGGGGCCTCACGACACTGACTGGTGCCTTATTGTGTGGCTGAGCTGTTATCCTACAGGCAAGACAAAGCCCCTCCCACTCTTTCCTATCCCCTCCTCAAGTGGAAGGAAGGGGTCACTTTCGTAGCCATAAGCTTTGCAGCTTGGTGTTAAGGGAATGGTGATGCCAGCACTCCTTTAGCCACCCCAGCTGGTTTATCAGTAGGCTGTATGTTCCTCAAGTCCACTGTCTCTGAGCCTAGTTAGCACTAGGACTCACCTAAGAGTTGTGGTCTTTAGGGCCTAGACTGCCTTTCAAGTTTACCCAGAAACTCAGAGCAGTTTAGGCCTCGATGGCAAGGTTTTCAGGAGCACAGTTTCCATCCACTAGGATCAGTGCCTTCACTCTGGCTAGGTCTGGTTTAAATGCCCTCTCCATGGGTGGGTGTCAGCTGAGTTTGTTCAGATTTTCCTTTTTGCTGTAACAAGAGAAGATTGAGTTCAATACCTCACAATTGCTGTGCCATTCGTCCCACAGCTCCCAGAGACATTCATACACCATGCCACCATTGCTGGGGTAGGTAAGGGGTAGTGTTAGAAATTCAAGACTGTTCTTTCTATCTCTTCAGTGCCAGTCCATCTCAGGATTTTGATAGTGAAGGATAGGTAGATCTTGTATGATGTGCCAAATAATTCATTAAGGGATTTAAGGTAGAAGTCAAGTAGGATTGGAAGTTTTCTGGTCCAAGTGACTGAGTGAATAGTACGTAGTGGTGTCAGGGGTTGCAGTTGTTTGGGTGAGTGTTGGTGATAGTGTTGGAAGTTGACATGGACTTGATGAATCCAGCTTTTGAGAACATAAGTTACTGTGCAATGTCTATAGAAAACATTCTACTTTGCTTCCCAGTCTAATGCTTGATCTGCTTTTTCCATTCATTGATTCAGCAAATATTTGAGTTTCAGCTATGTGCCAGAAGTGTAATAAATGCTAGAGGTGAAGAAATAAGACAGAAAAGTTCCCACCTGTAGAGAGGTTATAAGCTAGTCTATTGGGGAAGATGAGCATTAAACATCATATGATTAATTGCAGTTTCGATGGGAGCTAAACATACAGGGATTTTTGAAAGGCTTTGAGAAGGCGATCTCATTCAATCCAGAAATATGATGGACCTACCTGAAGTGGTATTTTGTTGTTTTCTAAGACACTCAGTTTTTTGTTTTTTGTTTTTTTCTGCAGTCCTGAAGCTCCTCCTTAGTTACAGCAGAATCACACATATATTGACAGCCTCAATTCTCTTATCTGGAAAATGGGGATGATGACATTCCTCACATAATACTAAATGAAATTAATTTGTGTACAAAACATAGCATGAGGCTTGACAATATAGACCCTTTCTCTTCCTGTTCTCCTAGTCTGGTACTCGCAGCTGTCTATTTTTCAGCAACAGAGATCAGCAGATGTTAGCACACCTGTGGAAACTGGCATTTAAGATAGTACATCCTTGGAACATATCAACCAATCTAAATCTGCCTTACTCTCTCCTGTTTTTGACATTTCATCATCTTCATCATCATTTTGATGAAGAGTGCTTTCAGATGACTTATTAGAGAAAATTATAAATCTAGATGAATGGTCCAAACCCTCATACTCTGCTTTATATATTTTTTTCATTCACATAGGCAACGGCATTACACAGCTTAGATTCTGCAAGATGCACATAGATTTTTTTCTTGCTGATTTTATATTTGGACTTGTTAGACAACATGTCTCAACTTTTAATTCAGAAAGAAAGGTCATCATACTTAAGACAAAAAGGTATACATACAATGTAATTCAAAGTTTTGGACTTTGCTATCTCAATTTGCTCCAAGTGGTTTAAAGCAAGCTCAAGGGCAAACTTGTATTTTCTCTGTTAAAAATTACAGGAAACCCAGTTCATCCAAAGCCTATTTCTTTTTCCTTGATATATACTCCATTATTTGCATGTTTCTTTTTAAGTGTTTCATCTTTATCCTCTCTTTGTTTTAGAAAAAAGAATTTCCCTTGATATCCCACATTTGCAGTTTATCTTTTTTTAAAATAAATGAGACAGGAAAAACATAGATACACAGAGACATAATAGAGCATAGTGGGGGGAAAAGAGTAACGCTCTGAAGACAGGCTGCCTGGGTTCATATTCCTGTTAAGCTAGTAATCAACTATGATCTGGGCACACTTGAGGGATTGTGTCTGAATCTTTCTATATATTACTTTCCTCACTTATAAAATGATGATAATAATAGAACCTACTGCAAAGAGCTAAATACCTGTATGCCTCACTTATGAGAATTTCAAGGCAATAGTGGCCTCTATTCAGAGGAATGCAATGGTTATTCTCATTGTTATCAAAATTCTTTAAAAGGTAGGCACAATCAACCTTCTGTACGCCATTCCTCATTTGTACATAAACCTGTAATGTCCTTTGATATTTTCAGGTGACAGCTCTCCAGGAAGCAGTTGTGTCACCCAAGCAATCATTATTCAACATCATACCCACATTTTGTTTTAATAATAGATAAGCAGTATGTATGTAGGAGGTAGAGGGGGCAACTTCTCTGAACCTGTCTATCTATCTATGTATCTATCTGTCTGTCTGTCTCTCTCTCTATCTATCTTTCATATAAATATGTATGTACTGATGAAGAATTTAAATAATCCTACACAAATTTGTGTTTATTCAATCTTAGAAAAACACAAATGCTTTTTTTCTCCAAGGCACTCATCAGTAAATCCAGGAGCAAGCAACATAGGTCTGGTTGTCAGGAATATATAAGATTGGGTTTTAAATTTCCTGTGTGTTATCCACTGAAGCTGCTATGTGACTTATAAAGTTGATTTCTGTTTCAATTTCTACCCCTACCATCATCTATATACCAAGTACCTGGAGAATTTGTTGGGATGACTACTTATCATGAATCAGAGTAGTCCAAAGTATGGACTTGGAGACAGAAAAGCATTCCTCTGTCACTTGCCAACTGTGTCACTCTGAACAAATGACTTAAATCTCTCAGGTCACTGATTTTCTTATATATAAAACTGAGATTAAAAATGTCTGTCTCTTAAGATTGAGATGAGCATTAAATGAGATGGCTGTAAACTTCTTAGCACAGGGCTGACATGTAGTATAACACTCATCAAATAATAGCCAGGCTTACTATTACATGTAACTGGATGCCAATCATTTAAAAATCAAACCTGTAACTGTTCATCTAGCATCTCGTATTTAAACAGTGAGTTCTTTAGATATTAAATCCTAATAAAAAAATTTACACAGAATATAGTATTCAAGGCTTGGTAAAAACACTTTTTTACTTAACTTCCGGTACTGATATACAATTTTTTTGTCTAAAAAGAAACTTGATTGTAAATAGTGGACCATAGTCCTTACTACTACTGAATTGATTCATTTTATCTGGGGAATTTTGTAGTGCTAATAATGATAATGAAAATAGTGTTCAAAAGGGGAAATCTTATATAGATAGATTGAAATGAGATATACAAAATAAAAATGGAGGAGCAAATTGGAAGAGAAAGTGCCTATAAGGCTGTTTTTCTGAATTAAAAAAAAAAAGTCGAATGAAACCACTTTTCCTGTCTTCTCTGTACCCTATTACCATTTTATGTAGAACTAGCAGTAACTGTGTAGTAAGTAAAAAAATGGATGAGTATGTGTTCAATAAAAGCATACCATTCATTCAACCACCCCCTAAGAAGACAAGAGTAGAAACCATCCACCAACAAGAGATCAATTTTTTCAAATAGCTTTCATTTGCTGGTAATCTTTGTATGAGATATTCCTGATCTAACATAGTCATAAACAAATTTTTCCTACCCTGTTTCTTTGCCTATTTTGAACTGTCATTGGTTAATGTTGTTTGAAATTGTTTCCAATGAACTCCGAGAGCAGCCAAAAAAATCTGCTGTCAGTTTAACATCATGGCAGTCCAAATTATTTCAAAGGCAGAAAAAATTTGCAAATAGTCTTTGAATTACTTTCTACACACAAGACAATATTTTGGATTCACTTTTCCTATATGAAGGTTTTCCAAGATTAAATTGACCAAATTAGTATCTACTGAAGGACTTGAGAAAATGATATGACAGCCCTGCAGGGAAAAAAAAAGCTAAATAAAATACAGTCACTGCCTCTCAGACACCTTATACATCTCTCCAAAGTCATAATTCAAATTCAAGGTCTAGACATATGGCAAAGCTCAGTTTGTTCATAGGAGGCTTCAAAATGCAAAAACTCACAGGAGCTGATAAAATAAAGCTAAAGAGGAGAGTTATATGAGTCTGAGAAGTTTTTAAAAGAAATAGGTTACAGGATTGAAAAGCAAAAATTCTGGTAATTTAGCAAATTAACACCTTCAGAAAATTTGATTTTAACATTTAGACTATTCTTTATACAGTCTATTATTAACAATTTCCTTTTAATTATATCTAAATTAGTCACACAAAAATGCTTTTATAGATTCCTCTTTATGAGCCTTAACACAACTTATGCAGATCATTTACAATGTGCTTGAAATTTCTGACTTCTATACTACCTCTTTCTTAAATAGCCAGTTATTTTACTCTAGGACAAAAATTTACTACACAGTATCCCTCCTCATACAGCATTGTTTTTTAATATATTTCCTTGAAAAAGAAATAAGAAAAATGTAAAGAATGTTATGGATAGAAAATTTATTATTTTTTGCAATTTTTTTCCTACTCATTAGTTCCCTCGTATTTTGAACCTCCCTTTTAATAACTTCTGAATTAGAAAAAAACATATTTTTTCCAATACAGAATACATTTATTTGGCACATTTTATATAAACCTGGGAAGCAAGAAATCCCTAAGTGCCCGCCAGATATTTGCATACTTTTAGATGAGAACAATTTCACTATTTTAAGATTTTAAACCACACACAAAGCTCACTATTTAAGCACTTATTCCAGTCACATGTATATTTAACTTTTCTACTTTGAACAGTTTTGTCTAAACCACCTCAAAGAACCAAGATATCATGCAGAGCTAGTCATCATTTAAAGCCATCTTAATCATTTTAAAGCCTGTGAACATCAGTGATTGACCTAGGTACAAATCTTAAAGTTGAATTTTGGAAGACACAACATTCTCTTCAAACTAATCAGCTTAGACTAGTCTTATTTAATTTATGAGTGCTCTTTTATTTATAATCCAATTTGATAGCATGCTAGACACAACACCCATCAAATACCTGTATATACACTTAAACAATCACATTAAATAAAACAACCTACATAAGATAACTTGATTGATATAATTTACAAAATTGGGACCCATTTACCTGACCAAATTTTATTTGCCCCAATAGATATGGAAGATAGGAAGAGGCAGGGAAGGGGATCCCATAGCAACAAACAAGCAAGGGAATGGGCTAACTGTTTGCTTAAGGGGAGAGTCTAGAGTCCCCAAGCTGCTGGAGAGCTCACCCAGGAGTGGAAACACTGAAGAAAAATGTTCAGATGAACACTTGGCTGCCACCATTGGAAGCTGTCTGTCAGGTCAGGGGTCCAAGACTTCTAGTAAATTACTTGAGCAAGGTAACTCTTTGGGGCTCATGGGAAAAGGTTATCTCTAGGATTGATGGGGAGCTTCTTTCTCTCTCTCACCAGGGACAGTTAGGACATTCTTATTGCTAATGGCCCTTTTGCTTATAGTAGGCACGGTAATTCTGGTCCAGTGGGTGACAAGTTGGGGCCTCTTATCTGGGCATCCCAGACTCTAGTCTTGCAACACTTTCTTTGAATGGGTAACCCAGAGGGGAATGGGGGCTTGAAGCATTTGCTAATAATTGCACTCTTTGGCTATTTTTTTTACCACCTTTTCCGTGTCCCTATTGTTGTAAACTTTAATGACTACTTTTAAGAGTTGGCTTAGAAAAGTTTGAGATCCCATTGCTGATTTTTGTAGCTTCCTCCAAATGTCAGGGACAAATTTACTAATAGAATGTATATGCAGAAGAACTTACCCTTCTGGGGAGCCTGGGTATTCACTAATAAATTTCATGAGTTCCTCAACTAAATGACCCTGAAAAAGTGGGCTTTTTCCTCTTTTCCCTGAGTTATTTCTCTAACCTTGTTATAATTGATGGGCTTAACCACATTCTTTTTCCTCCACATTTTCTCCCACAGTAGAGCAAGCAGACAACAATATTTGTAAATCATAATAAGTTAAATCAAAAGATATGGTCAACTTAACACACTTCTCTGAAAACTGGCCAAATTTTTCCTTGTATAAATTCAAATTAGACATAGAAAATGGCACATGAACTCTAAATATTTCCTCATTTCCTTCAACTACCTCAAACAATGGGCATAAGTTTGACTTTAGGGGCTGATATAAGGCCCAAATCCTGGTGGTACTGCTTGGGTAAGCCCTATGTCAAGGTGGGGTATAGACTGAGGTTAGTCAAATAAGGGGGAAGGGAGCCTGATAACCTTGGGGTAGAATCTTTCATTAGAGAACTAGTGGGACACCCTCAGATTTGTGGGACTGAAGAGACTCTGGGAAAGGCATAGGCCTTCTAGGGGGAACAGCTAGGAGGGGATCCCTGAGGTATGGCTTTCTGATGCTTGGAAGTAATGTGAGCCAGTAAAGAACCAGAAAAGTCTGTATATAAGGGACCTCTTCTTTTCTTCTGTTTTACAGAATAAATCAAATTGTAAAGTACCATTATAACGTATAGAATCATGTTTAGGCCAAATCTGTTGGTTTTCTAATTTGCATTTAACCCTAACAGTGTTGCAATAGCAAATGAGTTTCTTTTTCTTTAAGCTGAATTTGAATTTGCCCCAGTAGCCGAAAAGACATCCTAGTGGTCAGTCCTCTGTGATGCTCATCATTGTCCCATGACTAACAAGGATTTTTGCTAGATGTAGAAGTTTTTCTAAGTCTAGTAAGAGGGGAAGCAACTTGCCCCTTATTGCTTTTCCCTTTTAGACTTTCACTTCCTGGAGGGAAGGTTTAAATATAGGTATCAAGGTGTTACAAAAGCAAATTATTAGCTACAAATGGGCAGTAGAATGTTGAGCTTAAATTCCACAGAGAGTGAGAATTAAGCAGAGAGGAGGGATAAACACATGGTGACTGTGGATGGGAGGAAGAGAAAGGGGTAAACAGTGTTGCCCAAGCAGAGACCTTAAAGGCCTTAACTTTCCAGAGAATCCCTCTCAGCAGCGGAGACACTTTAAAAAAATATGTTCGCCCAGCCACTTGCCTACCTCTGTAGATGGTCATCCAGCAAGCCAGGGATCTGGAAACTTCCAGTCTCTTTGATCAAGAGGGGCTTGAGCAAGGTGGTAGTAAGACAGCACACAGGAAGGGGCTTGAAACTGGCTATTAGGAAAATAATAACTTCTAACTTCAGGGCAAAAAAAAAAGTGAGACCAGTATTCCCCTAGGAGGAGGGGCTATAAATCACATTGTAGAAGGAATGTTAATGCTGAAAACGCCAGAGCATTGGATGGGGGCGACCTATAATACCAGCGATGAAAACCTGGAGTACCCAAGTTTCAGCTAACGAGGGTCCCCTCACCAAATGCTGAAAATCCCAGGACACCCAGGAAGAAGCCAACACTTAACCCGACACCAAGCCGAGGTCATAGAACAACGTAACTCTGACACCCCAGAGTCAACACAATGGAGGACCTCTCACAAACAAGCATCCTGCCTTAAACAATTGCCCAAATACAGTCAACAGAAATTCAGAAGCAAATATAAGACTGCAAACAAAACATACATTTTAGCACTGAAAATCAAATGACTGGTGAAACAATAAAATGGTGTCAGAAGAGAAGGGACTAGGGGAAGAAGTGACAAGGATGTGCTTCAGGGCATTCAAACAATGGGGGACTTTTAACTGACCACTTAGACAAAGGCTTTTATTTTATTCCCTAGTTCTCCTGATATTGGAGAGGGGTACACTGGACACTCACCCATCTGTAGGGGTCAAAATGGTGCTGATTGATCTTCCAAATGGGACTCAAGTGAAGATCTCTCTAGGTTTCCTCGGCTTGAGTGAGCTTGGCTGTCACATGGGGGACGGGCACAAGGACCAGTAACCTACTGGCCTACTGGTCAGAGCAGGGAGTTTCACATGAGGCAGTGGCACTACAACCACTTGCCTGTCTGCTCAACTCTGACACCTGCCAGGGAAAATGATGGCTTTGAGAAGAGTCTTTGACTAGTGTTACAGCTCTGTTGTGTTAGCAGCTTTTTATTGTTACAGCCTCAGTGTTGTATCTCTTGCAGACTAGATCACAGACTGCTTCACCATCTTTCTGCTCATCGTCTTTCTGCTTATCATCTTGCCAACTGTTGTCTCTCACCCTCTCACCATTCTCTTGCCATTCTTCTGCTGTCATGTAACTGCTGTCTCTCGTTGTCTCTCACCATTCTTTCAGTTGCTGTCTTTCATTGGTCACCAGATGATGCAGGGCAAGGAAGCCCCACAATTGGGGCTTAGCCTGCGAGGATTCTTGGCTTCACTCAGGAAAGAATTCAAGGGCAAGCCGGTGGTGTTAGACAGTAACTTTTATTGAAGCAACAGTGCACAGCAGTAGCAGTGGGACTGCTCTTCGTGGAGCAGAGCCACACCATAGGCAGTGTGCCCAGAACAGCAGCTCAGAGGCAGCTCTGCAGTTATGTTTATACCCATTTTAATTATATGCCAACTAAGAGGTGGATTATGCAGAAATTTCTAGAAAAAGTCTGGTAACTTCCAGGTTGTTGGGTTGTTGCCATAGAGAGAGGCAGTAACTTCTGGGTGTTGCCGTGGCAGTGGTAAACTGACATGGCACACTGATGGGCATGTCTTATGGAAAAGTGATTCCACCCCATCCCTGTTTCAGCTAGTCCTCAATTTGGTTCGGTGTCCATGCCCCACCTCCGGAGTTGAGTCTTGCCTTCTAACTCAGATGAACTGTATTTATTGCTACAATCAACATCTTCTATTTGTGCATGGAATCCCATTCTTTCTTCTTTATGTAAGAGATTTGTTATTAAAAATAACCCCGTTCTTCAGCATTATTATTTTCTCCCTCTCTACAGTTCATCCGTCTCAGTACAGAAACATGTAATTTCTTCCATCTTCAATCTTCTCATGAACCTACATTCTCTTCCATGCATAACCCCATTTCTCTGCACTGTGTCCACTTCTTCCCCCTTCATTTTCCTTTGAAGTCACTCAACAACTCTCATACCCATCACCCATCAAATTTACTGTTATCAATGACACTTAATGATCTTTACATTGCTGAATTAAATGGCTGATTTTTACTTCCCATCTTATTTGAGCTAGAAGCAGCATTTTGTAAAGTTTGCCACTCTGTATTCTTTAAAATGTCCTCTTTACTTGGCTTCCGGTATACTTCATCATCCTGGCTGGTTTTCCTCCTACCCTGCTGGCTATTCCTCCATCTCCTTTTGGGCTCCTTCTTCTCTGCCTAGACTTTAAATGTTAAAGAAAGCCAACACTCAATCATTAGATATTTTCTCCCTCTATATTCACTCCGTTGGTGATCTCATTCAGCCTCCCAGCTTTAACTATTGCCAATATACTGATGACTTTCTAATTTATAAATCTATTCTAGATGTAGCCGCCTAAATCTAGATATCTATATTGAACTGCATGTTTGACATAACCACTTGGATGTCTGAAAGGTTTCTTATAATTATGTAAGATAGCACCCCACCAATGCCTCTCCCATACAGCCACACATAGAACTACTCTTCCTCTATTTTCTCCCATTGCTTCCATTAACTGACTACAGTCAATACTATGTTAATTGTATATTGTGAAATCATTGACAGAGTGTAATGGGATAGTTTGTAACACAAAGGGTAAATGTTCGAGGGGATGGATACCCCATTCTCCATGATGTGATATTTCACACTCCGTGCCTGTGTCAAAACATCTCATGCACTCCATAAATATATACACCTACTATATATCCCAAAAAGTTAAAAGTAAAAAAATGTAAAAATTAAATTAAAAATTAAAAAATGAAACAATTATTAATTCAGTTGCTCTAACCAGAAGCTAGAATTGACTTTGATTATTCTTTTTCACTTACCTACTGTATCCAATTCATCAGCAATTCCTGTTGTTACTATCTTTAAAAGCTATTCAGAATGTCATTATTTATTGTGATCTTTCACCACTGCCATCTCTATCTAAACCAGCGTCACCAATTGACTATAGTATGCAATATCCAGTACAAGTCTCCCTGCTTCTTTTCCTGCTACCATTTAAAAAAAAAAAAATTCAACCCAGGTGTCAGAGTTATCCTTTAAACCATAAGATGATTAATTTCTCTCTTATGTACCAAGTTCTCCAGTGGATAGCCGTTACAACAAAATGAAATCCAAAACTCTTTATCATAGTTGACAAAGTTTTGCATTATCTGAACTCTGCCTAACTTTCCACTTTATTTCTTACCACTTTCTACCTTGATCTCTCTGCTCTAGCTACAGAGGCATTCTTGTGTCTCTTTGAACATGCCAAGCTTGTTTTTTATACTAGAGTCTTTGCACTTGCTGGTCCCATAGCCTGGATTTCTCTTCTTCTAGGAGTTTGTATCATGCTCCCTGAGTTTATTTTGGTCATTACTCAAATACCAACTTCCCAAAGAGAGTTTCTCTGGCCATCATATCTGAAATAGCACCTTCTTCATTCTCTACCCTTAGAGGCTACCTTATTTTCTTTATAGCTGTTACCATACCTCTCTACCCTTAAAATCTACTTAGTTTTCTTCACAGCACTTACACTACCTGATATTATATCATATTTTATTGACTTTTAATTCACACTAGAATATAAGATCCATAATAGCAGGATATTTTGTCAGTTGCTTTCACTGTCATATCTCCAGCACCTACAGTAAGGTACCAAATAAATAATTTTTTTTTGAGACGGAGTCTTGCTCTGTCGCAAATAAATAATTTTTGAGTTAATAAATGCATTTAGGAACCACTGGAATAAACAACTATCTCATTATTTTTATTTAGTATGTTAATTAGGAAGGAACGTTTACTATTTTAATATTCTCATTTTCATTAAGAGTTTAAGAAGATATTCATGTTGTTATATCATTAAAGGCTCAAAATAAAATAATTTTAGTGGCTATATATAATTTCATGTATTTACTTAGCATTTGCCTATATAAGACATTTGTTTCCACATTTTCATAACTATGTTGTAAACATTTCTATACAAATCCTTTTTTTGAAGTTTGTATTATCTCTTTAGAATTTTTTCCTAAGAGGTAGAAATTTTTGATCAAAGTATAGAAAATTTAAGGTTTTCATTTTATGTAAATATATGATTTCCAGCCAGTTATATCAATTTGCAAAGCAAATTCATTCATTTATTTACTTCAATAATATTTATTAAGTGAACAAAATAGATGGCTTCTGCTCTCTTGGAATCTTGAAGCTTAAATTCTAATGATATATGGCAGATAATAAACAGTCCTAATAATAACAAGTAAGTGATGTATAGAATATGACAGAGGATGACAAATGCTATGCAAAAGAAAAAAAAAAGAAGAAAACTAGAGCAAGGTGGGAGGTTGCGACTGCTGCGGGTGGGCAAAATGTTCACGTAGTAAAGGGAGTGTTCTGATAGTCCTCATTTAGGAGATGACGTCTGAGCTAAGGCTTAAAAGGTGAGGAAGATGTGTATGGTGCTAAGAATAAAAGCATAGGGTAGGTGGATGTGCCCATTCACTGCATCTTTGCCAGTATGGAGTTATTATTATTGTGACATATGAATTTTTTCTGTTGAATTTATGCTAAAGTTTAAAATAAGCCAGAATATTCTAAAAGGTATGTAAAATTATGTATCTCAGGAGTACATCTCTAACTTCATCTGCTTTCAGACACTCCTGCACTCACTCTCTTATCACACTGACCTTTTAATTATTTGAATGTGCTGGTGGTTTCTGCCTAATTTGGGACAGTCACACTTGTTACTTACTAGCTGGTATATTATTTCTCTCTCTCACTCACTCATTTTCTCTCTGTATCTTTGTCATACACACACACACACACACACACACACACACACACACACACCACTGCCTTATTACGTCCCAACTGAAGAATGTTCTCAGTTTGTGTGTTTTTTCTTCTGGGAAATTATCACAGAGACTCCTAACTTGGTTAGGTTCTATTATTGTTTACTATTACAGCACACTGTAGGGTTATTTGTGGTCTTGATAGTGATAGTAAATAAAGATAAACAAAGATAAAATATTGTAAAAGCCTTATTGATGTGATAGTAACACTTCTTAATACAACAACACAATTTTAAATCTTATTTTTATACAATGAATTGCATTGCCCAAGGATATATTGAAGTTTTAACCCTCAGTACCTGTGAATGTGATCTTACTGGAAAATAGGTTATTTGCACACGTAATCAAGATGTCATTAGGGTGAGACCTAATCTAATATGACTTATGTCTGTATAAGAAGAGGAAAAGAGACACAGTGAGGTACACCAGGAGAATGCCATGTGATGACAGAGGTAGAAATTGAAGTGATGAACCTATAAGGCAATAAAGTTTTCCAGCAACACCAGAAGCTGTGAAAATGACATGGAACGTATAAAGCAACCCTGCCAACATCTAGATTTTGGATTTCTTGTCTCCAGAAATGTGAGATTAAACGTTTCTGTTGTTGGCTGGGTGCAGTGACTCACGCCTGTAATCCCAGCACTTTGGGAGGCCAAGGCGGGCAGATCACGAGATCAGGAGATCGAGACCATCCTTGCCAACATGGTGAAACCCCGTCTCTACTAAAATACAAAAAATTAACTGGGCAGGGTGGTGCGCACCTGTACCCCCCAGCTACTCGGGAGGCTGAGGCAGCAGAATTGCTTGAACCCGGGAGGTGGAGATTGCAGTGA
Organism: Nomascus leucogenys; assembly: GCF_006542625.1. Lineage (NCBI taxonomy): Eukaryota > Metazoa > Chordata > Mammalia > Primates > Hylobatidae > Nomascus > Nomascus leucogenys. The sequence goes on from NC_044406.1 coordinate 127,160,484, forward strand.
GCCGAGATCGCTGTGAGCCGAGAATGCTCCACTGCACTCCAGCCTGGTGACAGAGCAAGACTCTGCCTTGAAAAAAAAATAGTTTTTGTTGTTTTAAGATAGCCAGCTTATGGTACTTTGTTATGGAAGGCCTAGAAATCTAACGCACGTATTTTAAATTATATATATATATGTATTCACATATTACATATTTTGATAAAATGTTTTGTAATTTTATAAAGTTATATTTATAAATCATATTTATTATATTGTAAAATAAACTACATGCATTTTGTTATGTTGTTCTTTGACATAATACAAATTACTTATTTAAACTTATGATAAACAGAGATTTATTTGGCTTACATAGAATCAAATAAATAGAATGTGGGAAATCAAAGACTGAGGGGCCACATCTGGCTAAAGTCGTTTTGCTTGCATTATAACAGGGTAGAAGGCAAGATGTGGGCATATGGGTGAGAGAGCAAGAGATCATAATCAACATAAATCCGTTTGTGAAAGTGGAGCCCTCATGATCTAAATGCCTCCCATTAGGTCCCACTTCCCAACACTGTTGCATTGGGGATTATTTTTCAACACATGCTTTTGGGAGGACACTTTTAAACTACAGAAACAATAAACATGGAAATAAATGATTTCAATGGTGATAGTTGCTATGAAAAAGATGACGAGCGAATAGCAGAGAGTAGTACTTTAAATAAGGTAATCAAATAAAGCCACTCTGAGGGGGTGACATTGAGGCAGAGATTTGAATCGTGAAATTATTTATTTCCATGTTTATTGTTTCTATAGTTTTAATGTGTTGTTTTAAGCCACTGAGTTTGTGGAAATTTTTTAACTGCAATAGGAAACAAATACAGTTTCTTTATTTGTAAAATAAGCATTAGTGACCTTGTAGAATTGCCTTGAAACCTGCACTGAACAATTTGCACATTTATTGTTTTTATTCTTTGTTCAGTCATTTAGCTCCTTTATGGGAACAGGGGGCTTGGGGGACAGTGAGGAGATATCTGGGGCTGTGAGTAGTTGCAGTCAGGAAGTTTTTTTCTTAGTTGTTGGTTTGTTTCTTAGTTGCTTAGTTTGATTTTTTGGCTCCTATGCACTGGCATCAGCAGCACCGTGTCGGGGGCATACTCTCATCTGTTGGTGAAGAATGCCCTTTTTGTGTTTCAGTTTACTCCCTCTCAAAGTGAGAAATTAATTTTCATAAAAAGTCCAGGTTGTTGAGGTTTTTGTTTTGTTTGACCCTATGTATTTTTCTGTGCAGAAGGCTGTGGCTACGATTCTCAAGAGATTGTTTCTACTTCTCTCTGACATTCTGTCTGGTTAGAAGGAAGATAAACTACAGGTTGGCAGGTAGTTAGGGAGGCAATCACATAGGCTGTATGGCTTTGCATCTTGTCCAGCATTTAGTTTCTCAGGAATGCTTATTTGCAGTGGAGAAACAAGCTCCACACAGTGCAGCCTACACTTCCTCCAGATCTGCTGAAGTCTAATTTCCTTGCTTCTTCAAATTGGAATATCTGGACCAAGGTAGTGATAGGGGTTATATATTGATTTTTGAGTCTTCTTTCAATCTGGGCCAAATTGTACTGGATCTGAATCATACCTCAAGAATTATATTGATTAAGGCTCAGTTTTGTTTCAAGTTTCAGCATTGATGAATCCTTTCTGTTCATTTTGGTTAGTCACAAGGTGAGAGGTTTTATAAGCCGACACTATTTCCGCTTGCTTTCCCATAGCCTATTCAGTATATTGAAAAATTTTCAGGAAACAACAGCAAAATCTTACATAATATTCCTTGTTGAATATCAAATTTCTGTTTTTGACTTTCCATTGGAATAAGTGAGGAATCTCTACATAAGACAATGCTTGAGGGTAAAAGATGAGTGAATGCGGAGATCTTTGTGAGATTGAGATGGCTGGCATCAGCTCTGAAGCCATGCGATCATTAATAGTAAGTTTCTGCTCTGCCATTTACAGATGCTGTAATCTGAATCGATCTTTCAATTTGTTCAAAATTCAGTTTTCTTTTAACTTTGTAAAATAAAAATAACCCTTGTTACTACATGTTGTGACGTTTTTAACACAGATTAAATGTGATAATATAAATCTGAAGTATTGAGCACTGTACCTGGCATAGAATGAGCTCATTATAATATCAATCTCCTTATTCTTTCCCTTGTTTAACCATCAGTGGTGAGACACAGCTGTTGATTTGCCAAAATATATGCATAATTTTATAAATGAAAACATCCAAAATCTCTTTGGGTGGCCTATTAAGGAATGGGCTGCAGGGTTTTTCACCTTTATTACTATTGACATTTTGAGACAGATAGTTCTTTGGGTTTTTTTGAGGGGGTGTCATCTTGCTGAATTTAGAATGATTAGCAGCATTCCTAGTTTCTATTCAATACATGCCGATAGCACCAAGAGCCACCCCAGTTGTGACAACCAAAAATATTTCCAGACTGCAAAATGTCTTCTTGGGATGGGGTGCAAAATCACCCCCAATTTGAGCACTACTGAGCTAGAGGAATGAAAAGGACATTGTGTTGGAAGAGAGTGGGGACTTAAACTTTGAAATGTTGTTCATAGCTTGGAAGAGGCTCACCTTAGCCGTTTCTCGCATTGGGTGAACTAGGCTTTTTGTGCCTAGGTGTTAGTGTATGGATGTCAGAGCAGAAGGTAGGAGACAGGAGAAGAGTTTTCTCTATTTAGAGGGAATGGAAAAGATGCAGGGCAGTGTCAGAAGGTTTCAGATCTCTCATGAGCAAATGCAAAACTTCTGTGTTCTCAAGACCGGAAGCACATTTCTCAGCCAAGGGAAGAGGCTAATTGAGAGGAGTGATCGTGGCTCTTCTTCATTTTCTTAGTAAGCTCCTGAAGGTGGCAAGACCGCAGAAAAGCAATGCATTTAATACCTCAGGGACTTGTTAGTGCCTGAAATTGAACATGGAGGGATTGGTATGATTTCATTGTGCCTCAGAAGTTATTAAACTGGGTCAGGCAAGTCTGCACTCTGGCTCCCCATGTGCAGGTGCAAGCAGTGGCCCCAATGGGGATCCGAGGGCAGTTCCCTGGCTGGTGGGGTAATGTTCCAGGCAGGAACACAGCTGCCTCTGCTGCACAAAAAATCTGCCTGAAAAGTGGGAGGCAGCAGGTTGCAATAATCCCCACTCAGCTCCCACACACTTGGCAAGTCAGTTTTCATACCCACAGTGTTCTGCTAGCAGCAGCTAACTGGGTTTCGAGTGGCCTGTGCTCAGAATTTAAAACTGTCCCAGGCCATAAGCTTTCCCCATGGACACAGAAACCATATCTTTCAGGCTGCATCCTTTCCAGTCCACCTGTGAAGCAGGGCCATGCAGCTCATGTGCCTGTTGGCATAGCACACTTCTCACTTGCCCCTCGGTTCTGGCCAATCAGCTTTGTCCTTACTAAGGATTATATCACAAATCCCAGTTGGGCTCTTCTCTCAAACTGTGACCGCAGCCTGAGTTAGACTTCTGCAACGTCCCCTGTGAGGTGGGATCAGGAATGGCTTCCCTCCATTCCTGCTGGAATCTGGGAGTGCACACAAAGCATGTCCCGATGCTGCTCCTTCTTATATATTCCTTACTTTTCACTGAATCACCTCTAGAGCTGAGTAGGTTTGAAGTCTTCCCTCATGACTTGTATTGCCTGGCTCCCCTGTGGGAGTATATGTCATGACAGCAATCTGTCCCTGTCTCATGCTCTGGGGACTAACGGTTTTCCATCTGTTTTATGATGTAGTCTGTTGCCTGCCACTTCATTCAAAGGGTCTGTGGTTTCTTTCAGTTCTTCTGTTAAGTTCCTATGTTGTTTCTTCGAATAAATTTTACAGCATGAATCTCTACATGCAATTTTGTCTTACTAAGTGGGATAAGTGTGCTTATAATGCTTCCAATCTGCCATCTTGGAGAAAAAGGAAAAAAAACCTTTAAATATTTTGTCTATAATGTGCTATGGAAGAGACCTTTTCACGTTGTATCTGTTTAGGAATTGATGAGCCTCCTGTATCTCAATGTCTAAGTGTCTTGTTCGACTTTAGTAAGTGTCATCTATTATTTCAATAAATAGGTCTTTGAAAACATGTTTTCTCTCTTTGCCTTCTGGGCTATCAGTGATTTTTATATTTGTTCACTTTATGTTGTTAGATATATTCCAAAGGCTTATTTTATTATTTTCTTTTTTTCTTTATTTTTGTCTGACAGTGTTATTTCAAAAAAAAACTGTCTTCAAGCAAAATGTGATCTTAAAATAAGTGAGTTATGATAGAGTATATCGTTGAAGCTTACACATGTATTTTTTAGTTTATTCACTGCATTCTTTGGCTCCAGAATTTCTGTTCGTTCCTTTTTTGTGATATCTATCTCTTTGGTAAAGACAGGGTGGCAGTGGCCATGCTGCTGCCATGCCACTGGGTGTTAGATGCCACCTTCAGTGATGGCAGTCTAGGCAGTGGTTGAAAAGCACATGTGCCACATGTGCCTTATCCCCAGTGGTGCTCGCACCTCAGCCCCAGGTGTGGTAGCCCATGAATGCTCATGTCTAAGCCCCAGGTTAGCAGCCAGCTCTCCTTTTGCATCTTAGCCTTAGTGTTGCTTGGCTCCAAGACAGTGTGCAGTCTGTTGGGGGTGAGGCTCTAAAATGCTATCTTGCCCAGCCTCGATGTTCATGTCTTTCCCTTGGTTGCAGTAGCCTGTGGTCACTCATGTCTGAATCTCCAGGGAAATATCAGACATTTAGTTTGCACCTAGGCCTCAATGCCACTGGGCTGCAGTACAGTATGTAGTTCATCAGGGGTGAGGCTCTGCAGTGGTGGCTCATTTGTGCCTCAGTCCTAAAAGCAGCAGCCCACACCTTGGTCCCACCTCTGCACCAGATGCCGTAGTCTGTAGTCACTGGTGCCTATGTACCTGGGGCAACACTTGGTGCTTCTCTTGCACCTCAGCCCTGGGCTACTGGGCTCCAGGACAGTGCTCAGTCTGTTGAGGGCAGGGGTCTAAAATGGTACTTTGTTGTGGCTGCTAAAGTCTCAAGAAGTGTGAGGGACCCAGCAGGAGCTTTCTCCCTGAAGCAGTGCCATCATCCAATCTCCTGGCAGCTTTCTATGTTAGTTTCAGGGCCCATGATGGTTGAAGGGATCTCCTGTGGCTGGGATTGTAGGAGTCTACAGTGAGAATGTAGACCACTGAGGCTCTCTCACCTATCCTTTCTCTGTATTTTGGAGTCTCTCTCAGCTCACAGCTGATCCTGGATGAGCAGGCTGCCTTGCTTCCCTCCCCATCTCTGCTTTAAGTATTGCCTGTCACTTTTCTAATGAATTCCAGTGATTTCCTTTGAATTATATATTCAAAGTATGATTATCGACTCACCGTTTGGTTCTTTTTAATGGAGAAAGTGAGTACAAAATGCCTCTCGTCTGCCATATTCATGATTTCCAAGAAATAATTTTTAAAGGTTTTTAAATATTTTATGTAATTATAATGATTATGGGCATAAGAATTACGGAGAAGAATGGAGTGAAATAAAAGCTTCATTCACTCTGCTATCATATTTGATTATATCTTTAGGTCAAATTGATCTTTGCTATTGTCTTGGCTGCCTGCTCTGGCTACAGCTAATCCTGGGCAGGCTTTGCAGCTCCTACCACTTCCAGGCCCACAGCTGCAATCCTAAGCTTGCCCACCAAAACAAGTGTTTATTCATTATATCTTCAGTAGATTTTATTTTATAAATATGAATTGTTTATATGCATTTCTAATATGTCAAATGCTTTACTAGCTTTTTAATATCTTTATATCCATTTTCCCTGGATCGTTAATTACTGTTCTTAACTCAGTGGTTCTTAACTGGAAGAGATTTTGCCACTTAGGGGATACTTGGCAATATCTAGAAATATTGTCGGTTGTCATAATTGGTGGCAGCAGGGAATGCTACTGGTGTTTAATAAGCAGACAGAGATGCTTCTAAGCATCTTATTGGACAAAGGACGACCTCACACAAGAAACAGTTATACTGCCTAAAATGTGATGGTGCCGACAGTGAGAAACCCTGAGTTGAACATAATGTGCTCAGAACTCAAAAAATGATTCACTTTCTCAAAAATTTGCTGCATTTTTTCTTCTGGTCAGAATGTGCACACTGGAAATTCTTCCTGAAGGATTTGTGTGAGGAGACCTATTCTATAGCTGTTAAATGATTGGCAGGGAGGTTGATAGATGGAGGTGAAGTCAGCCAAAACTTAACTGATATTTAACAGCCAGGAAATACCCAACCTGGAAAGTATTCATTCATAGCATCACAAACCACTAAAGAAAAATGATATTTTACCTCTGAGAAAGTTAACAGCAAAAGTATGGTCTTTCTAATTAGTTTTTAGCTTGCAATCTAAATAAATGATAAGTAGAGAATATCAGGTCATAAAAATCATTTAACTTTAAGAAATATTTTCATAAGACTATTGACATAAAAGTGATTTAAGAAAGTGAAAGTTACATTTAGCACAAGATTTTGCATTTTTCAAAAGTATATGATATTGGAAAAACATGTAACTGCATATTATTTTGAATTTTTTCTATGTAGCAAACTTTGTCCAGACCTCTTTAAGAACATTTCATAAATTTGACATCATTACTAACATCTCCATGTTAAGAAGATTTTCATAGAAGCAATATTTTCTTGTGTCTCTAAATGGGAGAGAGTGCCTCTCCCCACTAAATTATCATATTAAAGTGGACTGTTTAGCATTTATTTTCTTCAACCATTCTGTCTAAAATTCAGCCTGATGTGTTAGCATGAGTCCTCCTGCAAAATTGGTCAATGGGTAGTCATGCTTTTGTGTGTTTTTCACATCAAAAAAACCCCCTCGAGAACAAAACAAAACAAACACAAAAATGCCCAGTAAATATTTAATGAATAAATTGTTCTACTCAAGGGGATTGAGAATGGACCTTGCTCCACTGCTTATTTTTTTTCCTGTATTTTCAACATCTGCCTTTCTACTGGCTAATTAACTATAGTTTATAAATATGTTTAATATTAAATAAAAATTTAAGAAAGAAGAAGTATCAGGAACCACTTTAAAGGTGAATTGTAAAAAATAATGTGATAATAACTTCACTCTGCTTTTCCTTCTCACTTCTTTTCTTCTCTCTTCTTTTCTTTCCACTTAGCCTCACAAGAGTGAAGCTTCTTGTCTGTCTCTTCTTACTTACCAATCGCTCTTTCTTCAACCTGGTGCTCTCTGACTCCTGTCTCTACCACTCAAATAAAGCTGTACTTTGCAAGACCATCAAAGACATTTTAATTATCAAATCTAAAGGCTCCTTTGGATCTTTCAGGTCTCCAAACAAATTGCATCTTCTTGAAGAGGAATTTTCTGACCACCTGAGTTAAATCTCATGACATTCTCAAACATATTGCTGTATTTTACATTCTTGATAGTCCCTAGTACTTGATCAAAAAGCTATCTATAGTTGTTATACATATTACCTGGGTGATGAAATAATCTGTACACCAAACCCCCATGACACAGAGTTTACCTGTATAACAAACCTGCAGATATATCCTTGAACCTAAAAGTCAAAAAATAAGAAATCAACTGTAGATATTTGTTTATGTGTTTATTTTCTTTCTGCCCCCACTCGAATAAAAGTTTATTGAGGGAAAGGACTCAGCCTTGTCCACCAGATCCTAAATGATACTTAGTAGACACATATTAAGCATTCAAGTAATATCTGTTTACTGACTGGGACTGATCAATTTGCCTCTTACATGACCTCTCTGGAACATTTGTCAATGATGACCGTTTGCTTCTAGATGCCCCTTCGTGGCTTTTGAAATAGTACCCTTCCTTTTCAGTCTATTTTGCTAACTTTCCAATATGATGTGATCTGTTTGAGAAAAGGGACTGCTATTAGCATATTTCCTGGCACATGAAGGACTCGCAAAACACTCATAAAACATCCTTCTATTTGGGCTTCAGTGTGAAAGATCTTAACTGAACTGTGTGTTTAAAATGATATGTATTGAAAGAAGTATTATTTTTGGGCCACGAAGATGCCTAAATATTTCTAGTGTGATAATTAGGTATTGGGAAACTTGAAAGTGTATGAATATATACATTGCTTAGTAGTATGAACTGTAGTGTTTTGGTACTTGGTTCGTACAATTACTTGACTGAATGCTGTGCAGCTATTAAAATTATATTACAAATTATAATTATTAAGATAAACAAATTATTTGTTATAAATTAACAAGGCATGACACAACATTATGCATAAAATATAAGTACGACTTTATAAAACGTATGCAACAATGAAAACTAGCAAGGAATGAAACTTGCCAATTTTTTGTTTCAATGATTTTGTTTCATTGTTTCAATGAAACAATGAAAATTATAACAGAGACTGTAATAGCAGCTGAGTCATTTTATGGAATTTCAGATGTTTGTTCTTATTTTTCCAAATTCTCTGAGGCCTTTTCACTTTCATATATTTTAAAAACAATTCAAAGCTGAATACACTTTAAGCATCCTGTATAACTTGGAATGAACTTGTGATGAACTGTCAGAAGAGGTTATGGTAGGTGGTGTCACGTTTGTTCAAGAAAGAGAGGTTAGTGGTAGTGGTCGCATCTTTGTTCAAGAAAGAAATACATCCCCTATTATTCATGGCCTTTGTGATTTTCTTTGTGTTTAATGTATTCCACAAGTAGATTCTCCTCTCAAGGTATCGCACCCTGGAAATATAAATAAAGACTTAAATTACTCCCATGAAAGTGACTTCCTCCAGCTCACACAATGAATCACTGGCAGACCTGGGAATGAAACCCCTCAATTTACACTCTTAGACTTCATAAACATCCCGAAAACGCTTCATCTCTCCTACATTGTTAGCTATATAATGAAGAGTTCTCCATTTATTAGACTATAAGTCTTATGTTTTCCCTTTGATTGCTATCGCTCTGGGTGGCAACAAAAGTCATTCTAACTTCACTTATAAGAGCCAGGTTTGTTTGACACACACATTGTGGAGTTCATTAAATTATTGCTTCTTCTCTGTCATTTATAATTTTGAGAATAAATCTATGTTCTTGAAATTTATTGCACCTGCATTTGCAGAGGCATAGAGAAATGTGGCAATTTATTCATAAAACGCTTTATCATGTAAATGAATGACGGCAAAGTCTCTAGTTCACAAGATGATTAGAGTAACAGAAAACACACAAATTCCAGCTTTATACATACAACAGTTTCAAGGCTATATAGTTAGAAAAATACGATTGGAGGGTTGATCTGAGTTTAATGTATGAATTCACAGCCTCTGCAGGCTGTCCCTTACTCTACAGGAGTAAGGCCATCAACCTGTGATATAGAAGCTACTAGGCCGGAGTACATTTTTTTGTCTCTGCGCACGAGAATGACTTGCTATCAGCTAATTTAGACAACCCATATACTCCCTTATTAGTGGCTAGCTACATATTTTTGTATTGTTTCTGACTTCAATAAGTTTATTGTGCATACATTGTCAAATTATAGCAACCTTGACCTGGAGAGAAAGCTCATCTTCTCTAAAGAATACCTGTGAGGGAAAAATAAACTTCCTTCAAACTATATATCACCCCATGAACAGAATGCTCCTCAAGCAGGTATACAACTCCAGAAGAAATATCAGACATTCTCTTAAGAAATTGAATGGCTCAAGAGCAAAAACTTTGATACCATTTAGATGACTGCCAGCATAATCCCTACCCAGATAATCAAAGGCAAATCCCTCTGATTAGTAAGCCTTGCTCACATACCAAGAGTGCCCCCATAGGGTTTTTTTTGTTAGTTTGTTTTCATTTTAAACATTCAAAAGAGTATATGTAAGTGCAATGTAAACAAGCAGACACCTTCAGAAGTCTTAAGAAATATAATATTACCATTAAATTAAAAAGCTTTCCATGTGCTCTCCTCAAGCACATCCCTTATCCAGGGATTGCCACCACGTTGAACTTTGTAGTACTCATTCCCTTTCTCTTCTCTTTGGAGTGTATGATGTTAATATCTCTCAACAATATATTTTGCAGTTGTCCCTGATTTTGAAGCTTGTACATATCATGTCATACTGTATAAGTTATTCTGACTCTTTTCCGTCTGATATCATGTTTTTGAAATTCAATCCTGTGGATATATGCAATTATAGTTCACTTACTTTTACTGATGTACAGCATTCAATTTTATGAATACACTAAAATCTATGCATTAATATTCTTCCAGTGGGCACTCACATTGCTTGGTGGCAAATTTTCAAACTTTCTATTATCTGAATATGTCATTATTTCACCCTCATGTTTGAAAAATATTTAAATTTGGCATATGAGTTTAGCTTGGTGGGCTTAATCCCTTCTTATTCCCTTGCTGAAAGGTCAGCTGTCAGTATAGTTGCAATATGTGAATTATCTTTTCCCTCTGAATTCTTTTAATATCTTCTGTGTGCCTTTGGTATTCTGCTGTTTCACTGTTATGTGTTTAGGTGTGCATTTGTTTTCATTTATTTCACTTAAAATTTGTTGGTCTTTCTGTATTTGAAGTTTAATGTCTTCAAAAATTGTGGAAAAACATCAATTATTATCTCTTTGACTATTTCCTTGACTGCTATTTTCTAGAGTCTATTGAGATTTTAATTACGTATATATGAGGCCTTCTCACTCAATACACCACATCTTTTAATTTATTTTTTATATTTAAATCTCTGTTTTTATTAGGCAGTATTCCAGATAATTTCTTCAGATTATTTTCCTTTCCAATTTAAAATATCTGTATAGTATTTGCATTAACTAGACATTTTTATTTAGAAGTAATAAAAACCAATGCCAACATTACCAAACATAAGATTCAGCCTTCTAGGAAAGTTTTGGAAATACCCTCTATTATAATTGAACATTGTTTTCTCATTAGTTCACAAGACATTTTATTTCTCAAAAGTAATTGGTAATTTTTTTAAAGTGCTAACATTTTCAGCCATTCTAGGATATAGTATATGTTTACTGATACAATATTTTCTTCATTGATATTTCCTTTGCTAGTTCTTCTGCATCAGCATTTTGAGTAATATAAAAAGATAGTCTGAGACACTTTTTCATACTTGGTTTAATTTAGGTATGAATAATGTAAAGTGATGATTTGTAGGAAATCTCAAAAATGATTTCCCAAGTTTTGCAGTTAGTGCCAAGGACATTTTGCAAATGTACTTATAATTTCATTTAGACACAAATAAAGAACTAAATTAAAAGAGAGGTAAAACGCTTATTTTCTTTGGAGTGCAAAACTTGCATACAGATATTGGTAGTGTACAACTCTGTTTATAGTGATAAATGAGAATAGTCTTTATGATGGTAGAAAAAAATTTCCACACATAACAGCACAACTTTTCGTAAGGCTTTGGTAAGAAATATATGATAAATTATCTTTAAAGTCTTATATGCCAATATTAAGCTTTAAGTTTTGCTGAATAAAAGTCGTAAATACCATCATTTCAGCTCCAGTCATATTTTTAACAAAGGGATTTATATGGTAACAAAACAGAAGTTATGCTTGAGGTGTAAATGTATTAAGTGAATATATCTCTACTGACATTCAACTTCTATGAGCTAGCTAACCTTTAAATGCTATCAAATTTGCCAGTAGACACCTGACTCCCATTTATTTAATGTTTTATTATAGTTGTTATGTTGTATGTTGTATTATTTTTGAGAAACTAATGGAATTAGTTACTATGGAAGAGTTACTTATTTTGTTGTGGTTGTATTAATTAAGCTCTTATAGGGGAGAATAAGCTCTGTAAAGTAGAATAGTTTAGTTGAAAAAGGATTTATGGGCAACTCTGTTTATGACCAAATCCTGGCACTTGCATTCATTAGCTGTATGACTAGGAATCTTTTCTGCACTTAAGTGCCCTCATTTGTAAAGTGGATATTATAATACATATGAATACATATGTGATAGAGGTATAATGAAAGTAAGTTAAATAATAAATTTTAAGCATCTAAAACAGGGTCTAACATCATATATTGAAAATGTATTGCCGGGCGCGCTGGCTCACGCTTGTAAACCCAGCACTTTGGGAGGCCGAGGCGGGCGGATCACGAGGTCAGGAGATCGAGACCACGATGAAACCCTGTCTCTACTAAAAATACAAAAAATTAGCCGGGCGTGGTGGCGGGCGCCTGTAGTCCCAGCTACTCAGAGAGGCTGAGGCAGGAGAATGGCGTGAACCCGGGAGGCGGAGCTTGCAGTGAGCAGAGATTGCGCCACTGCACTCCGGCCTGGGCGACAGAGCAAGACTCCGTCTCAAAAAAAAAAAAGGAAGTGTATTATGTTTTCAGTTGTGATACCAGATGCTAAGATACAGAGAGGACAGACAGCTCCTAGCACATAACGGGTAAGTTCATTTCCACCTATTTAGTGGTTCTTGGTCTTTATTCCATTTTAGATTCAGATGTGCACTGCTTATTCAATAGCCAGTTCCCAGGTATTTTTAAATTCTTGTTGCTTCTTCACCAGTGTTTTTTGTTTTTTTTTTTTTTATAAATATGTTCCAGTTACTTTCCACTCCTTTTCCAACTGATGGGATAATGTACTTATGCATTCAGAAATCTACAGTTGCTTTCTATTACGATTGATTACACATCTAAACTTGCTGGCCTAAGTGGGGGAGTGGGTGATGAGATTTAACAACAGGCGAGTTGCTACAATATACAAATCTCTATGATTGGCAGTTTACTGTGAGTACTGAGACTCCCACCTTTTCTAATAGTCTTGCCTCCTTAAGGGAGCCTAACAGGACAATGAGATGAAAATATTTAATACTACAGACAAAGAAGCTACCTATGTTCTCAGAAGGCTTGTAATTCTCTCTTAACTCACAGACTCATTTTAATTATTTATTGTGCCTTCTCTTTCTCAATTCCCCCCAAGATGGTAACAAAACTAATTACATCTCATCATTTACTTTTACAGTATATTAATTCTACTCTGGTTCAACAATATCTCAACAACACAATATCTTCATTACCTAGAAGAGTAAGAATGTAACTATGTGCACCCAAGTTTTTGCACTGACTTTATATGTAATTTGACAGTTGTTGTCATGTAATGAGCTCCATTGTTAAATTATGATAAACTACTGTTGTTGCTAACTTTAGTTCTTCTGGAATAGGTCATATTACTCTCATTTTATGGGAAGCTGTAGTTTACTTCCACTGGACAAATTCTTGAGTCTCATTTTTCTCATTCATAAGATAATGATAATGGTACCTGATTCATTGGGCTTATAGAATTAAGTACAATAAAATAAAAGCAAGTACCCCAGTGCATTACTTACTATACACTAAATAGATGGTAATTTCACATGAATAAGAATATCTGAATAAAATCCCATTTACCTATATTATGTATTGGATGAACTTTAGAATCATAGAATTTAGAAATAGGGCAGTATGTTGGGAATTCTGTACTCTAGTGATTTCCAACTGTGTTGTAGGACACATTGGGTTTCTGAGGCTGTTGCATGAGAGGAGAACAAGCACTTGTTACCCTCTTTCATGTTATTCAACCAAAAGAGTTGTAGATTTCACTCACATCATAATTTCATTACCTTATAGAGCACTTATTGGGCAGATTCACCTCATTCAATTCATGATACACCACATAATCTGAAATAACCAACCATCCCAACATAGCACCTTCTGAAGATGTTCATAGGTCGTTATGGATGGATTTCTTAATCACTGCCACAGTCCAGTCATAGTTATAGATATCAAATGCTTCAGAGAAGACTGAATATTCCAAAAGAAAGTATGTGTAATATTGATAAGTATGTTCTCCAAAACAATGAAGTTGAATTAGAAATCAACAAAGAAATAAATTTGTGAAATACACAAACAATTGAAAATTAAACTACACATTTCAAATAACCCATAGGCTAAAAAATAAATGATAGAGATAATTAGAAGAATGTCTTTAGCTGAATAAAAATAAAACCAAATATCAGAATTTATGGGGTCTGGCTAAAGCAGTGTTTAGAGGGAAATGTATAGCTATGATGCTTATATTAGAAAAGAAGAAAGATCTTAAGTAAATTAATCTCAACTTCTACCTTCAGAAATAGAAAAAGAAGAGCAAATTAAATCCAAAGCATACAGAAAAAGTAAATATAAAGATTAAAGCAGAAATTAATAAAAGAAAAAACAAAGTAAATGCAGAAAATCCATGCAGCTAAATGTTGATTCTTTGAAAATGAAAACAAAATTGACAGCCTTGTACCTAGACTGAACAAGAAATTAGGAGAGTGGATATTGCATAGTCAGGATTATCCAGAGAAACAGGACCACCAACAGGATATCCATGTGTGTATGTGTATGTATACATATGTGTGTATAGTATGTATGTATAAATATATATACACACATCTATATGTATACATATGTATATACATACATATGTATCCAAAGAGGCAGCTATATAGAGAGATATTTATTTTAATGAATGGTTCACTTATTATTCTCAGAACTGGAATAAGACAAGGATACCCACTCTCACAACTCCTATTCAACATATTACTGAAAGTCTTAGCCAGAACAATCAGAAAGGAGAAAAAAAAAATAAAAGATGTACAAACAGAAAAATAAGAAGTCAACCTATCTATCTTCACTGACAATATGATTCTATAAATAGGAAACCCTGAAGACTCCATTAAAAAGGCTCCTAGAACTAATAAACGACTTTAGTAAAGTTTCAGGATACAAAATCAATGTACAAAACTTAGTAGCATTTCTATACACAAATAACATCCAGGCTGAGAGTCAAATGAAGAACACAATTTCATTTAAAATAGCCAAAAGAAAGTGAAATTCCTAGAAATATATCTAAGCAAGTAGGTGAAGGATCTCTACAAGGAGAACTACAAAGCATAGAGAAAAGAAATCAGTGACAACACAAATAAGTGAAAAAAAATTACTTGTTTATGGATTGAAAGAATTAATATTGTTAAGATGGTCATACTGCCCAAAGCGATTTACAGATTCAATGTTATCCCTATCAAACTGCCAACGTCATTCTTTACAGAAGTAGAAGAAACTATTCTAAAATTCATGTGGAATCCAAAAAGAGCCTGAATAGCCATAGCAATACTAAGCAAAGGACAAACACCTGAGGTGATGTATACCCCATTTACTTTGATGTAATTATTATGCATTGCATGTCTGTATCAAAATATCTCATGTACCCCATAAATATATACAACTAATATGTACCCACAAAAATTAAAATAAATATATTTATAGAAAGAACAAAGTCAGAGGCCTCACATTACCCAGTTACAAACTATACTATATGGCTACAATAACCAAAAAAAACATGGTACTGGTATAAAAACAGACACACAGACCAATGTGTCTCTTACAGAAAAGAAAACTCAGAAATAAAGTCACACACCTCCAATCATCTGATATTTGACGAGGCCAACAAAAACAAGCAATGGGGAAAGGACCCCTTGTTCAATAAATAGTGCTGGGATACCTGGCTAGCCATATGCAGAAGAATGAAACTGAACCACTACCATTCATTAAATATATAGAAATTAACTCAAGATGAATTAAAAATTTAAATGGAAGACCTCAGACTATAAATATCCTAAAAGAAAACCTAGGAAACACTTTTTTTTGACATTGACTTTGGCAAATAATTTAAGGCTAAGTCCCCAAAAGCAATGGCAATAAAACCAATAATCGACAAATGGGACCTAATTAAATTAAAGAGCCAAACAGAGTAAACAGCCTACAGAATGGGACAACATATTTGTAAACTATGCATCTAACAAAGGTCTAATATTCAGAATCTATAAGGAACTTAATAAGGAAAAATCAAATAACCCTATTAAAATGAGTAAAGGACATAAGCAGACACTTCTCCAAAGGAGACATGAAAGTGGCCAACAAACACGAAAAATTGCTCAGCATCGCAAACCATCAGAGAAATACAAATCAAAACCACAATGAGATACCACCTCACACCAGTCAGAATGGCTACTATTAAAAGGTCAAAAAATAACACATGCTGGCAATGCTGCAGAGAAAAAGGAATGCTTATACACCGTTGTTGGGAATGAAAATTTCTTCAGCCACTGTGGAAGGCAGTTGGAGATTTATCAAAGAACTTAAAACAGAGCAATCCCATTACTTGATATATGCCCAAAGGAATATAAATTATTCTACCAAAAAGACACATGCACTCATATGTTCATCACAGTGCTATTCACGATAGCAAAGACATGCAGTCAACCTAGGTGCCCATCAATAGTTGACTGGATTTTAAAAAACGTGGTACATATACATCATGGAATACTATGGAGCTATAAAAATGATAATATCCTATCCTTTATGGCAACATGAATGGAGCTGGAAGCCATTATGCTAAGCGAGTTAATGTAGAAACATAAAACTAAATACCACATGTTGTCACTCATAAGTGGGCGATAAACCCTGTGCGCACATGCACATAAACATGTGAACAATAGAAACAGCAGGCTACTAGAGCAGGGAGGGAGGAAGGGAGGCATGGGTAGGAAAACCTCCTATTGGGTACTATGCTCGCTACTTGGGTGATAGGATCTATACCCCAACCTCAGCACTGTGCAGTATACCACGTAATAAGTCTGCACATGTACCCCTTATATGTAGAATAAAAGCTGAAAATTTTTTGAAAAAGGTTCACTTGAATGTGGAGGTGTAAGTTCAAAATCTGCCAGATAGGCAAATAAGCTGGAGATGCAGGAAAGCGTTATAGTCCAAATTCAAAGACAATCAGCTGGCAAAATTCCTTCTTACTCAGAGGAAGTCAATGTTTATTCTATTAAGGCCCTTCCATGGTTAAACAATACCCACACACATTATGGAGGGTAATCTGTTTCACTCAAAGTTCACCAATTTAAGTATTAATCTCTTCCAAAAATCAACTTCACAAAAATATCCAGAATAATGTTTAACCAAATATCTGGGCAGCATGCCCCAGACAAATTGACATATAAAATCAACCATCACAGACAAATTACCAAAGCCAGTGCTGAAAAGAAGACATCACTATAGACTTTAAAGAAGATAAAAAGATTATGAGAATACTATGAAAATTTTATGCCCAAAATTAGAATATTTAGATGAAATTGATTAATTCCCTAGAAAGACTCAAAATTGTTGAATCAGACTCAAGAAGAAATAGAAAATCTGAATATAACTACCACAAAAGATTTAATTTCTAATGAAAAAGCCACACACACACAAAGTCTAAGCTCAGATTACTTCGGTAATAAATTTTACCAAGTTTTTTTTTTTTTTTTAAGAAAAATTGATATTAATTCACCACAAACTCATCCAACAAATAGAAGTAGGATTAGTGATTACAATTGAGATTTGACATACTAACTAAAAAACAGTTTGTTTTGGTTCCAATCCATGTGATTCTTCAGTTTTCAGTTTATTTCTCCATCACTTCCAGTTTAACCATTGTCCCTGTGGCAGTTGGCCTGTTGGATGTTGGGGGTAGTCTCAGTCTGTCTAGATCACTGAAGCATCTTTGTCAACATGGTAGGTAAACTGATAATGAAAATGATTGTCTTTAGAGCTTGAATTCTTACTATGTGCTACACTTCTTGTTTGGCACTTTTAGTATATTATATTAAATATTATTATTTTAAGTACTATTCATTGCACCACATTGTGAGGGCTGTGTTTCTGTTAATGCCAAGATTGAAATACAAGTTTGTCTTATGTGGGTTGTGCTTAATATTTAAAAAAATTAGACTGATGTTCTTATTAAGATTTTATTTGTGTATCATGAAATTAATTATTAAAAGTATACAGTTCAGTGGTTTTGGGTATATTCACAAGATTGTTCAACTGTCACCACTATTTCGAGAACATTTTGATAACCTGAAAGGAAATTTTACACCTGTTAGCAACCACTCTCCATTTTTTCCTTGTCCCAGACTCTGACAATCACTAATCTATTTTTTAATCCCTATGAATTTGCCTATTGTGAACTATCTTAGGACCCTTGTTGGCAATGTGTTGACCACATATGTGTGAATTTATTTCTGAACTCTTCTGTTCCATTGATCTATATGTCTATACTTGTGTCAGTATCGTACAGTTTTAATTACTGTAACATTGCAGTAAATTTCAAAATCAGAAAGTATGACAATTCCAACTTTGTTCTTTTTTATTAAGATTGTCATGGGTATTCTGGGTCCCCTGCATTTCCATATGAAATTATGATGAGCTTATTCATTTCTGCAAAAATTGACAGTTGGAATTTTGGTAGGGCTTGCATTGTTTCTACAGATCAATATAAGCATGTAAGTAGTATTGGCATCTTAACAATATTAAGTCTTCCAATCCATGAACATAGAATGCCTTTCCACTTATTTAGGTCTTTTTTTTTTTCAAGTCACTCTTATAGTTTTCATTGTGTAAGCATTGTACTTCTTTACTTAAATTTAATCCTAAGTATTTATTTTACTGTTGCTATTGTAAATGGAATTGTTACCTTAATTTCATTTTCAATTTTTTTACTAGTTCATAGAAATACAACTGAGTTTTCGTATATTGAGCTTGTATTCTGAAACCTTGCTGAGCTCATTTATTATATCTAACAGTATTTTTGTGTGCATGTGCGGATCCTTCAGGATTTTCTATATATCAAATCACGCAGTCTGCAATAGAGAGAGTTTTATTTCTTTCTTTCCAATTTGGATGCCTTTTCCTCCTTTTGCTTGCCTAATTGCACTAGGTTATACTTTTAGCCCTATGTTGAATAGAAATGGTCGTTGTCTTGTTTTTGATATTAGGAGAACAGATTTCAGTCTTTCATCTTTGAGTATCATGTTAGCTGCAGGGGTTTTTTATGCATTCTTTGTCAAATTGAGAAAGTTTCTCTCTATTCCTAGTTTGTTGAGTTGTTTTCTTTTTTCAATCGTGAAAGGGTGTGTTAGATTTGGTGAAATTTCTTTCCACATCTATTAAGATGATTGTTATTTATTCTATTTTTTTGGTGTATTACATCAATTTCTTTTTGAATGTTAAGCTAATCTTGATTTCCTGGGATATATCTGATTTGGTCTTGTCATATTACTATTTTTGTATTGCTAGATTTTGTTTGTTAGCATTTTTGAGGATTTTTGAATATATAGTCACATGAGATATTGGTCTGTAGTTTTCTTTTCTTGTAATTTTTAAAATCTGGTTTAGTATTATAGAATGAGACAGGCAGCACTTCATCTGTTTCTACTTTACAAACTATTTTCTAAAAGATTCATGGTAATTCTGTTTTTAAATGTTTAGTGAAATTCACCAGTGAAGTCACTGGACCTGGGCTTTTCCTTGTGGGATTTCTTTATGACTAAATAAATCTCTTTATTTATTACAGGTCTATTCAGATTTCTATGTGTTATTTGTAATTCTAAAGGCAACCCTTGTGGTATGTGGCATGCTGACTACATCCTCCTTTTAAAAAGAGGAAAACAAAGGTTAAATTTCTTGCCCAAGTCTTTGAAGGTAATAAGTGGCAAAGCTAGGTTTCTGGTCAGTCGTGCTCCAAGATGCATGTCAGTTTTTGAATCACACACACTTCCACAGACACTGATTAAAATTATGTATTCCCTTTGATACAGCCTTGGCACAGACTTATATGACACTAAAGCCTTTAGAGAAATGTGGGTGCTTTGAGGTAAATGTCTACTGGAAAACCAAACTCCGGGGAGTATTTTGGTGCAGATTGTGGACATCTTGTTAAAAGATTTGACTTGAGCCATTTTTGTTTATCTCTCCTCCATCTGGAAGTAATATTTTGGTAATGTTTTTATTTGCATCTTATCTAATGATTTATTTTTACTTTATATGGAATGGACAAACTGAATTCCTCCTGCTAAAGAAAATTATATTTTTCTGCTAAATTTATTTCTCTTTCTGAGACACTTGTTTTTATAAGACAAATTTCTGGACTTTCACTATGAAGAATCCAGAGATTAGGTGGCACATCAGAAAAGTGTTACAGAAAAAAAGAGAAAAGTAATTTAAAAAAATCATGCAGGGTAAGGTTTTGTGGGTGTTTTAAGGTGATGGTTTGAGAGGTAAGAGCTGAGGAAAGGTAAAGCGATGAGGAAAAGTGGTTATGATTAATTGAACCCCCTCTTATGTTTCCTGATAAATAGAAGTTAACGATTCTTTTTTTGCCAATAGACTAAGTGTATTTAGTTACAAGGCTAGTCCATGTTTGAACCATCAGGGTCCCAACTTATATTAGTATCACACTCTTATCCCACAATAAGGATGTGTGTGACTTTGCTTTTGTACATGTGTCAACCTTATATAAAAGTGATAGTGGACTTGAATCTAGTTTTCATGGGACTAGATTGATTTAATCACTCATTAAGTTGGCAGATTATTTTGAGCCAATGTTGTTCTAAGCCCTGCGATAGATTATAGGTGAATAAAATAGTCATGATCTCTGTCTTTATGTCTTTATGTAATTTATAGCCCAGGAAGGGAGATCAATATTTAATGGTTATTATATACGATAGATATTTATTGGTTGCACACACACAGATGATTACAATTTATGGTAAGTCCTATGAAGAGAAAGAAAAAGGAACTACGGGAGATAAGCATACTAGATGTAAGTTAAGTGGATGGGAGTGGTCAAGAAAACTACCTGTGAGGTAGTGATTTCAAGCTAAGACCTCAAATCTGAGTAGGAGTAACTAAGGTGATTGAAATGGTTTGGCTCTGTTTCCCCACCCAAATCTCATCTTGAATTGTATTCTCATAATTCCTACATGTTGTGGGAGGGACCCGGTAGGAGATAATTGAATCGTGGGGGTGGTACCCCCATACTGTTCTCATGGTAATGAATAAGTCTCAGGAGATCTGATGGTTTGATCAGGGGTTTCTGCTTTTTCATCTTCTTCATTCTCTCTTTGCCTGCTGCCATCCTTGTAAGATGGGACTTGCTCCTCCTTGCCTTCTTCCATTATTGTGAGGCTTCCCCAGCCACGTGGAACTGTAAGTCCAATTAAACCTTATCTTTTGTAAATTGTCCAGTCTTGAGTATGTCTTTATCAGCAGCCAGAAAACAGATTAATATGGTGATGAATGTTCCAGTCAAAAGATTCTGCATGTGGACAAGTCCAAAATTGGGAAAGAGTTGGTCTCTTTTGAGTAACTAAAGTCACCATGTAAAAATATACAACTGAAGAGGTAGGCAAGGGTGAGATCACACAGATAGTGGTAATAACTTTAAAAATATGTTATCTTGCGTTCACATGGGAGTTAGTCATAGGTACATTTGGGAACTAATTTCTTCATCTTTCCCTAACTGGAATTTTCAGACATTCAAGAGCAAAATATAAGTATTTCAGAAGACCAAGTTTAAGAACATCTAGATTTTGAGAGTGCTCACTCTCAGGAGCATATGTACAGATTTGCTAAGTGGTAAGACAGGTAACACTGAAAAATTCACATTATGTAGTTGGCTGTCCACTAATCCAACAGTGTGCAACTGAGACTAGCTAGACAAGGTTATAGGTCTTTGGCTAGAAGATAGTTTTTTTTTTTTTCTGGATCAGTATGTTATCTACTGCTATGCTCTATGCATTTTCCTCATTCAATTAGACACAGTGTTCTCAGTTTCAAGATATAGGTGAGGTTCATGTAGATGGAGTGGTCTTCTTATGGTTGATGGGAGGGTTCAATACCTTATTAAAGCTCTTATATCTAGAAAATTAAAATCTCTTATATCTAGAAAATCCTATTCAATCAATATTTTAAAACTACTAATCGTTTATTCACTAAAACTAATAATGTATTAATAAGTCATTACCTTATTAATTTTTCCCAAAACATTATTCAATAAATTAGAAATACTTGTGAACTGAGACTATACTCAAGAACATCTAGACATTTTCATATATCTTTCACAGCTATAATATATATATATATATGATATAACATAACGTGTAGAAAGAATAAATGAAAAGCATATTTTATTTTGGTGAAAGTTTGAAAAATCAATACCTAAGTGAAAGCTAGAAAAATGCCCAGTTCCTAATATATTCTGCAACTCAGAATCTTAAGAAGGTTCCATTTTTAACCATGTGCAGGTTCAAAGTGTAAGTAGCAACATTAAACTTATGCTTTTCATTTCACGAACCATGTATAAAACAGGTAGCTAGATTGAAAATAGTTAATTTTAGGTTTTATTGTATCATCTAACATCCATGCATGGGGAAAATAAGGCTATGGAGTATTATCTTTCTATTCTCTTGTTTATGGATCACATATTTTTCAATAAGCATATTTGAAATAGAACTACATGAGAAATTGAAAGAAACAAAAACAGCGCATCCAAGTTGGCAACTAGAACATCAATGGATGGCTTCTAAACTTCTAAGAAACCATCTGGAGCAATAACAGTATTGATCAGTATTCATCATAGTACTCAAGAAAGGCTAAAGGTGTCCAGGTTGTGATATAGATGGACATCAGACCTAACCCTTCATCTAATATTTCTGAGACATGTACTCATCATCTTGTGAACATGTGGCTGGATGAATCTTTGTTAGTTGGCTTTGGTTTTTCATAACTTAGAAAGCGAAAGGCAAGCCTAAGTAATATGCACACTGTGATGCGACAATGGAGCACATCCTTGTGAGGGAGCTGTATTGCCTGAAGAGAGGTGACCATGACCACATGTGAGGCGAATTTAGTGCTACATAATTTAGGTATCCTTCTTAAAACATCTCAAAAGTTTTTCTACCAGAGCTTTAAAAAGTTTCCTAACAGAGGAAAATTTGCCGTGTTTGCAAAAAAGGATGGCCCTTTCTATACTTTAATTCTGGATCCACTGAATGCTACCAACTGAGAGAGTCGGCTTTTAAAAATATTTAATGATTACTTTTAACTGACACACAATTATACGTATTTATTGGTACAGTGTGGTATTTCAATACATGTGTACAATGTGCGATAATCAAATAAAGGTATATATCCAAAAAAAACTATATCAATATGTTGAAAAAGATTCTCATGTTCATTGCAGCATTATTCACAATAGGCAACATGTGGAATCAACCTAAGTGTTCATCAATAGGTGAATAGATAAAGAAAATGTGATACTGACACATAATGTTATACTATTCAGCCATAAAAAGAAGGAAGTCCTGTTATTCACAGCAACATGGATGAGCCTGGAGGACATTATGTTAAGTCTAAAACACCAAAAGCAATGGCAACAAAAGCCAAAATTGACAAATGGGATCTAATTAAACTAAAGAGCTTCTGCACAGCAAAAGAAACTACCATCAGAGTGAACAGGCAACCTACAGAATGGGAGAAAATTTTTGCAACCTACTCATCTGACAAAGGGCTAATATATCCAGAATCTACAATGAACTCAAACAAATTTACAAGAAAAAAACAAACAACCCCATCAAAAAGTGGGCGAAGGACATGAACAGACACTTCTCAAAAGAAGACATTTATGCAGCCAAAAGACACATGAAAAAATGCTCATCATCACTGGCCATCAGAGAAATGCAAATCAAAACCACAATGAGATACCATCTCACACCAGTTAGAATGGCCATCATTAAAAAGTCAGGAAACAACAGGTGCTGGAGAGGATGTGGAGAAATAGGAACACTTTTACACTGTTGGTGGGACTGTAAACTAGTTCAACCATCGTGGAAGTCAGTGTGGCGATTCCTCAGGGATCTAGAACTAGAAATACCATTTGACCCAGCCATCCCATTACTGGGTATATACCCAAAGGACTATAAATCATGCTGCTATAAAGACACATGCACACGTATGTTTGTTGTGGCACTATTCACAATAGCAAAGACTTGGAACCAACCCAAATGTCCAACAACGATAGACTGGATTAAGACAATGTGGCACGTATACACCATGGAATACTATGCAGCCATAAAAAAATGATGAGTTCATGTCCTTTGTAGGGACATGGATGAAACTGGAAAACATCATTCTCAGTAAAGTATCGCAAGGACAAAAAACCAAACACTGCATGTTCTCACTCATAGGTGGGAATTGAACAATGAGAACTCATGGACACATGAAGGGGAACATCGCACTCCAGGGACTGTTGTGGGGTGGGGGGAGGGGGGAGGGACAGCATTAGGAGGTATACCTAATGCTAAATGATGAGTTAATGGGTGCAGCAAACCAACACGGCACATGGATACATATGTAACAAACCTGCACGTTGTGCACATGTACCCTAAAACCTAAAGTATAATAATAAAAAATAAATAAATTAAACTGTCAGCTATAAAAAAAAAGAAATAAATCAGACACAGAAAGATAAATACTGCATGTTCTCACACATATGTGGAAAGGAGCAGTTTTAAAGCAAAAATTATACTACAATTTGGCTTTCATTACTGATATGTCTATGCCAGGGAGAGAGAAAACAAGTAATTGCAAATGCAAACACCCTGACAAAGAGAGAACTTCAGTGGATCTGTCCAGCATCCCTGAACATTTTGGATGAGAAATTCTTCAGAGAATTTCATGAGAGCCATGGACTCACTTGCCAGAAAAATTCATGCTGTGGAGGCAGCCATTAGTTTATTCAGTAAAATCTGCATGTAATTTCAGGGGATCATCGACCCTTTTATGTGCTTAAATAAGCCCTTGTCTCCCAAGTTAAGAACTCTTGGACTAAATAATTATCATATTAGAATGTAATTGTGGAAAAAAAAAAAAACAAGCTTTCAGAACTTGGCATTGATAAGGAAACTGGGCTCCAGAAATAGATCTGCTTTTCTGTAAGTAGTGGCCCAAATCCACTGATTTTTGCCTACAGGTGCAAATTGATTAGCTAATCAAAGCTGCTTTTTTACTGTAGATTACCTTTAGAATTCTTTCCCAACTTCTAGGATAACTGGGTCCCTTCAGTTCTCCACAAACCTCTATATTTTCCACATTTTCATGTCAGGTTTCTGTAGCACCCTGTCATGTTTGGAATATAAACCAAACTCCTTCCATGTCCTAGTAGTGTCTGCTTCTTCTAGTTCTTGTCTGTTTCCCGTATCCCCTGCTGTAACTCCCTCCTTCCTGCATGAAGCTTTAGTTATGGAAACGTTGCACAGCTTCTTGAACATGTCAGGCTTGTTCCTGCCTAAGAACTTGGATCCTTGCTGATCTTAATGCCTGGAATGTTCTTTCCTATACTCCAGATGAGTCCACCCCACTTTACTCAAGTCTCTCCTCCAATGTTAACTACTCACAGAGCCTTTCCTTGACACCTGAAACAGGCACCACCCTCACTCCATGAATATTTTCCTCACCTTGGTTTTTCTTTATAATACTTATAACTCTCTGGTAACTATCTGGCTCATTTGCTAATTGTTTTGTACTCCAGTATAATACGGAATTCAAAAGAGTGAGAGGTATTAACTGCTGTATTTTGAGCACCTCGAACAGAGTCTATCACATCGTAGGTTCTTAATGTCAATATCTTGAAAAAATAAGTGTATGATGAATGAATACATGCATAGTAAATACTGTGATAGCCAATATTAATTTACCTAAATTAATTTGAGGGAGGATACTAATTTCCCATTTGAGGTGATAGTTACACTTTATATAAGTTATAACTTTATATACTTATAACTTATACATATAAGTTAGTCTGGATATTTCATTGAATTATTACTAAATAGAGAACAAAGAACAATATCATTAAAGTTTGTTGTTACCAGAAAATGTCAGAATGCATGCAGCTTTTTTTGGTAAGATTAAATAATCCACATTTACAACTGAGATGGATTATCTGATGCTTCTTTAGCAAAGGAACGGTCAAGTTTGTCTTAGGCTGAAAAATATTAGTTTATGTAATTCCAAGTATCAGTTGTTTGCTCAAATCCACATGGAATTTAATGATTTAAGGTCACGGGGAAGCTCATTTTGTTACACTTCTAATTTAAGTGAGGGAGTTATCTTATATGGATGCCTTTCTCATATAATCAACAATCTCTAAAACCTCGTTTCTTACAAGTAATCGATTTTATTTTTATGAATTTATTTTATTTACATATATAATTTTACATAAATGCATTATCTGTGCTCATATTCACATATTCATTTTTTAAAATTATTCTTTATGTTGTTTGATTTCCAATTCTCCCAACTTAGCATCTGCCTGGTAACCCAAATCAATAAATATGTGTGTATGTATTTGTGAGATACACACACACACACACACACACACACACACACACACCATGGAAGCCCTTGTTAAAAACCTAATACATATTGTTGCATATTTATTTGTGCCCCCCACACATATATAAAACTATATATACAGTGTGTATGTATGTATGTATATATATAACAACACACAACGTACATACATTCATTCATAAATAATGAGTGTGGCTGGGTTTTTTGGGGGGTTTATTTTTAAAAAATGAAATATTATCCTACACATTTTCCTGTATTTGTAGTTTCTCAGATTAGCCTACCTTGTGGAAATTCTCCCAGTCACCTTGTGTAACTCTAATTCATTATTTTAATAGCTATATAATATTCTATAGTATGGTATACTACAAGTCATATGACTACCCCCAAATGAATGACCATTCACTTTGTTTCTGTCTTTTTTTTTTTAATTAACTTCCAAGACATCCTCGGGAATCATAGAGCATTTTGTACCTATGAGACAGATTGCTCTAAATTAGTTTGCTAATAAGTGAGGGTTGTATCTTTCTATATTAATAAGTATTACAGATAGCTTTCCAAAAAGATTTTAGTGAATTGTATATCTATTCTATTTGAAAGTTTCCTTTTGATTTGTATTTCCACCAAGAGCTGTCATTACTGATTATTTAATTGTTTGATGAGTGTAAAGTGATATCCATATTGCTTTAACTTTTGCATATCCCTGACTACTAATGAGTCTGAGCATGCTTGCAGACTGTTTAGATTTACTTTTTTGTGAATACCCTATACATATCCGCTTACTGCATTTTTATCTATTGAATTGGTTTTTATTAACATCAGTAGGAGACCTTGGACATTACAGATATTAATCTTTTGTCTTTTATCTGTATTTTAAAAATATATATTCCAAAACACTTCTGATGCTACCAAAATGGCATAGCACCATTTATCTCATATCCTCCACCTTACAACTTAAAAACCCTGCATATAACATTTCAAACAAGCATCAAGTGACTCTGAAAGGTTGAATAAAGAAGGTAAACTACAGAGGGATTTAGGACTTAAGGAACAACATGACAGTGAGTTTTGGGGGTTTTCTTATTGTCTCCCTTATATCCCAGATATGGCACTGCAGACATTTCCAACCCAGAACTGTCAACAAAAAGGACAAAAATCTTCCAAGGAAAACCTATTGCCCAAAGCCAAAAGAGAAGGAACAGCTTGGCCTAATGACGGAAAAGCTTTTTGCAATATGTGTCCTATTCTAGCCAAACATGAGAAGACAAAGGCCAATAACCTCTTCTCCCCTTCCCTCCTACCACTTAGTTTTATCAGGGAGGACTGGGGATATGATCTCACATCCCCTGTATTGCTGAAACTGCTGCTATTCAGATTCCCTTGTCAGGGTAATGTTGTCAAGGCTTAGCAGGGAGTTAACCTTCCATCTCTACCTGGCAGAAGCAGGCAACAATTTTCCCAAAGAATGGTGTAGATGAGCCTAGCATAGAGCTGATCTTCCATCCCCCAGTTGGCAGAGGTAGGATGTGCTCTGATTCCCCTACCAGGGTAGTGTCAGCAGGATCCAAAGGCAAGCCAATCCAGTTCCATTACAGTGATGACACTAATCTAGACAGTTCAGAAAAGTATAGTTGGCACTTTGCTTCTCCTTGATTCAAATAAATGGAAAGACAGCTTATGTTTATAAACATAACATGATACAGTTTATGTGGAATAAAGTTTAATGGTTCCACAAAAAATTAAACATAAAATTGCCATGTGATCCAGTAATTCTACTTCTGAGTATATATCTAAAAGAAGTGAAAATGGCAACTCTAACAGATATGTGTACACCCACATACATAGCAACATTATTCCCCAAAGCAAAAATGTGGAAACAACCCAAATGTCTGCTGAAAGATGAGTGAATAAACAAGATGTGGTACAGACAACCCATAGAATATTGTTCAGCCTTAAATATGAAGGAAATTCTGACGCACTACAGCATGAATGAACCTGGAAGACATTATGCTAAATTAAATTCATAAAAGGACAAATACTTTATAATCCCACTTATGTGAGGTATCTAGCATAGACAAATGAAGGCAGACAGAAAGTAGAATGGCAAATGACAAGTTGTAGGAGTGGTGGTGGGGAATGTGGAGTTGTTTAATGGATAAAGAGTGTCAGTTTGGAATGGCAAAGTAGTTCTGGAAATGGATGGTGGTGATGGTTGCATAACAATGTGAATGTACTTAATGCCATGGAAACGTATACTTAGAAATCATAACATTTGCAGCAACCTGGATTGAGTTGGAGACCATTTATAATAGTAAAATTGTTATTATATATATTTCACCATAATTAAAATGTCTTTATTTGTAAAAGTACAAAGATAATTTTGAAACTTTATATTTAAAGAAAGAATGTATGGATGTGATCTGGCCAGATAGATTTGATGCCCTGGAAGATATGATGAGCAAAGATGTCTATTGATTTTGGTATTTCTAAGGCCATCCTAGGATGCTAGATACACTGAATTGAAAGGGTATTAAAATTATGTCATTAAAATGGAGGTAAAAGATCTTTACAAGAAAAAAGATCTCTACAAAACATGTCAAAAATAATTGCAAAGGACACAAGGAAATTGAAAGACATCCCAGGCTCATGCACCAGAAGAATTAATATAATTAAAATAACCATACCTGCCAAAGAAATCTACAGATTCAGTGCAATTTCCATCAAAATATCAATGCCATTTTTCACAGAATTAGAAAAAAATATGAAAATTTGTATGGAACCAAAAAAGAGCCACAATAACCAAAGCAATCCTCAGCAAAAAGAGAAAAGCTGCAGGCATAACACTACCTGACTTCAAAATATTGTATAAGCTATAGTAACCAAAACAGCATGGCATTGATATAAAAAGCAAACACAATGGAATGAAATGAAAACCCCCAAAACAAATCCATATATTTACAACCATCTGATCTTCAACAAAGCCATCAAGAACATACATTGGGGAAAGGGCACCCTATTCAATAATGGTGCTGGAATATGTGGATAACCAGATGCAGAAGAATGAAACTGGACTCCTACTTTTTACCATATACAAAAATCAACTTGAGATGAGGCAACTCAAGATTTTACTTAAAGGTAAAACCTGAAAGTCTAAAACTACTGGAAGAGAATAAGGACAGCTCTTCAGAACATTGGTCCAGGCAAAGATTGGATGCCTAAGATTTCAAAAGCAAATGCAACAAACACAAAAATAGGGAAATGGGACTGTATTACACTAAAAACTTTCTGCTCAGCAAAGGAACCAATAAAGAAAGTGAAGAGACAACGTCTTGAAAGGAAGAAAATATTTGCGAATGATTTGTCCAACAAGGGACTACTATTGAGCATATATCAGGAACTCAAACAACTCAACAGTTTTTTAAAATCCCATTAAAAAGTAGACAAATGACACGAATACACATTTCTCCAAAAAAGACACAGTAATGGCCAAGAAGTATGGGAAAAATGCTTAATATCTCTAAGCATCAGGTAAATACAAATCAAAACCACAATGAGATATTACCTTACCAGAGGTAGAATACCTATTATGAAAAGACAAAATAATCAGATGCCTGTGAGGATGTGGGATAAAGGAAACTCTTACGCACTGTTGTGAGAATGTAAGTCAGTACAAATGCAATGGAAAACAGTATTGATATTTCTCAGAAAACTGAAAAAAAGAACTATCATATGATCCAGCAAATCCACTACTGGCTATTTATCCAAAGGGAAAGGAATCAATATATCAAAGGAATACCTGCATATTCATGTTTATTGAAGCACCATTCACAACAGCAAAGACACAGATTCTACCCAGATGTCCACCGAGGGTGAATGGATAAGGAAAATGTGGTATACATCCACAATGGAATATTATTCTGCCATAAAAAGAAAGAAGTTTTATTTGCAGCAACATGGATGGAACTCCAGGTCTTTATGTTAAATGACATAAACCAGGCACAGAAAGACAAATATCACATGTTCTTACTCATATGTGTGACATAAAGTGTTGATCACATGGAAATAAAAAGTGGAATGATGGATACCAGAGACTGGGGAGTGTGAGTGAATATGGTTTCAGCAGGGGTTGGGGTGGGGAAGAGAGGTTGGTTAATGGGTACAAACATACAGTTAGGTAGAATTAATAGTTTCTAATGTTGATTGCAGAGCAGGGTGATTGTAGTAACAGCAATGTATTATAATTTTGAAAATAGCTAGAAGAGAGAGCATGAAATGCACCAGCACATAGAAATGATAAAAACTTGGGTCATAGATATCCCAAATACCCAGACTTGTTTATTACACATTCTATACATGTAACCAAATTTCACATGTACCCCATAAATATGTACATATATTTTTATAGCAAAAAAAATAAAAATGAATCTTAAAAATCTTGAAATTGCAGAATCGGAGTAATGGATATATGGGGTTTCACTACTACCTTATCTATTTTATGTATTTAAAAAATTATTTATAAAGGTTTTTAAAGTGTGAAAAAATCCTATGGAGTATATCATACCAAATCTATGATATTCTAGAATAAGCAAAACTGTAGAGACAATGCAAGGATAAGTTGTTGTTGGAGGTTCGTTGGAAGGAGGAAGAGGGATGACTAGATGGGACACGGGCATTTTAGGACGGTGAAACGATTCTATGTGATACTGTAAGAGTGGATACGTGACATTATATATTTGTCAATATCTACAGAATGTAAAACAAAGAATGAACCCTAGCTAAATTGTAAATTTTAGTTAATAATAATATATTAACATACATTCACAATTGCAGCACGTGTACCACATTACAAGATGTAAACAAATATGGAAAACTGTGGGGAGGTTAGTGGATATGTGAGAACTCTGTATTTTCTTACAATTTTTTTTGGTAAAACATAATAATATTCTAGAACATAAAGCCTATTAATTTTAAAATATGCAAGCTATTTGAAAATACACTTCAATAAAAAAGATATGCAGATCACAAAAATATATGAAAAGATGCTCAGCATAACTTATCACTGGGGAAGTGCAAATTAAACCACAATAAGATTCTACTACCTACTAATTAGAGTGACTAAAAAATCCTAAAATATCAGATATAAGAGATAATGTGAAACAAGGAACTACTCTCATTTATTGCTGGTTGGAAAAAATATATAGCGCTCCTTCGATGAAAGCATTGTATTATCTGATTTATAGACATTCCGAAAAAGGTAAAACGATACAAAAAAGAGATCACCATTACTAGGGACTTGGAGGAGGCTGTTAGTTGACTACAAAGGTGAGGCATAGGGGATTCAACCCAAATTGCTGTGCATGTCAATAGTTTATTCCTCCTTGTTGGTCTGTAGAATTCCATTGTGTGGATGCACCTCAATTTGTTACTCCATTCACTTACAGAAAGACATTTCATATTTTCCAGCTTTTGGAAGTATGAATAGAGCTACTATAAACATTCATGTATAGGTTTCTGGCCTGGGCATGGTGGCTCACACTTATAATCCCAGTACTCTGGGAAGCTGAAGCAGGAGGATCTCTTGAGCCCAGGAGTTCAAGACCAGCCTAGGCAACGTAGTGAGACCTCATCTCTACAAAAAAAAAAAAAAAAAAAAAAAAAAAGAAAAAGATAATAAAAATTAATGTACAGGTTTTTGTGAGAACATAAGGTTTTCAAATTTATTTCACACAGTAATGGTATTTCTGAGTCATATGGTAAGTGTGTGTTTATAATGAGATCATGTTCTTTGCAGGAACATGGATAGGGCTGTAGGCGATTATCCTTAGGAAACTAAAGCAGGAACAGAAAACAAAATACTGCATGTTCTCACTTATAAGTAGGAGCTAAATTATGAGAACACATGGATGCGCAGAAGAACAACACACACTGTCGGAGGTTGGAGGGTGGGAGGAAGGAGAGGATCAGGAAAAATAACTAATAGGTACTAGGTTTAATACCTGGGTGATGAAATAATCTGTACAGCAAACCCCCACAACACAAGTTTACCCATGTAACAAACCTGCACATGTACTCCTGAACTTAAAATAAATTAAAAAAAAAAAGAAGTCTGGGGGAAATAAAAGAAATTTCCAGATAGTGACTGCACAATTTTACATTCACACGGGAAACGCAATAGTGTTCAGGATGCTCTTCATCCTTGCTAGCAGTTAGTAATGTCAGTGTATTTTTCAGCAGTTCTCAAAAATATGATGCATCTACCTTGATTTTAATTTGTTTTTCTGTAAAATCTAATGATGTAGGATAATTTTTCATGTGCTTATTTAACATTTGTATGTCAATTTTAGAAAAGTGTCTGTTGATGTATTTTGCCCATTTTAAAAATGTTTTCTAGTTTTTGGATTTTGAAAGCCCTTTCTGTATTCTGGATACAGGTGCTTTTTGGATATGTAATTTATAAATATTTTTTCCAACCTGTCGTTTGACTTCTTCTGCTCTCAACAGTGTCTTTCTCAAAACTAATTTTTAAAATTATTGAGGATATCTGATATATTGTTTCTTTTTGAATTTTGGTTTTATTTTTGAGGCGTCTTTTCCTAATTCCAGGTCATAAGATTTACCCTATGTTTTCTTATAAAATTTTATACTTTTTAATTTGACATTTTTTTTTTCTCTGATTGCTTTCACTCATCAAGGGAAAGACACTAAGGAAGAATAGAGTAGATCTTCCATCACAGGTAGAGGTTGCCCCAGCCTAGTCCTGCCCCTGATATTTGACCTGAGTAGCCCCAGAAAAAGCCCATAGATGAGGACTTTTCTGACTTTCATCTTGGGCGTCTGAGGGAGGTGAGGCTTTTTCTGAGGGGTGGAACTTCAGATCAGCGAATGGATAGTCTTGTCCTCTACCCCACATACTTCAAGGTAAGGACTCTAAGGAAAGACTGAGGGGACCTCCTGTCACAGATATAGGGAGCTTTAGCCCTGCCCTCCCTGTACTGTTAGCCCTGGGTGGCCCAAGGCAGGTTTCCCCAGTTGTGATGTCCGTAGACTTCATTTTTGGGGCCTGAGGGAGGTGAGGCTTCCTCACCTTAGACTCAAGTCAGCAGAGAGAGGAGTTCCAGCTCCAGCATGCATTAAGGTGAGAATGCAGGGAAAGGATAAAGGTAGCCTTCCTCTATAGGTGGACTGAGCCTCAAAGAACCTGCCCCTCGTGTGAATCCTGAGAGGTCCCGTGCATGGGTATCAGGTAGCAGCAACCCTTCCCATCCCCTGACATCCTTTTAGAGTATTTCATGGAGATAGTGATATCCTTGGCCTGAGGAAGCCAGTCTCAAGTCAGCAGAAGGGCGGGGGTGAAGACCCTGATCAAGAGTAAATATGATTACCTTGAGAAATTGAGAAGTACAGAGGGACCTCACAGAATCCAGTCCGTTTCCACTCTTAGCCCCGGAAAGAAAGATTTTTAAAATTCAGGAAGTCTAATATATCATTTTCTTAAATGAATCATGATTTAGTTTCAGGTATTACATCTCTTTGCCTAAGTCCAGTTCAAAATATTTCCTCCTATGTTTTCTCATAAGTTTTATAGGTTTTAATTTAATTATAATCCATGGAGCTATCATCCATGTTAAAATAATTTTTACATTAAGTGTGTGATTCAGGTAAATTTTATTTTATATTTTTGCATATGGATGTCCAGTTGTACTCATAGCATTGATTAAAATACCACTTTAAACACATTTAATTGGCAAAAAGTAGAAAAACAAACAATATCAAGTGCTGATGAAAATGTGCAAAAACGAAAACACTCTTGTACTGCTAATAGAAATGTAAGCTAGTGTAGCCTTTTTGGAAAGCAATCAGGCCTACAGCACTTGTACTCTACAACTTTGTAATTTCCTTCCTGGATATAGGCCCACAGAAACTCATATAAATGCATGATGCAACAGGTAAAGGAATATTAATTGAGCATAATTTCAAAGAGTGAAGAGTAAAAAGTAACCACTAGGGGATTTCATAAGTAAAATGCAGTATACACATAAAAAAGTAATTTATCCAGGTATCTGATAAATAAACCAAATCTACATGCTGCAATGAAAATGAAGCTCACATAATCCTTACCTTCAAAATGAGAAACGAAGCAAGATTTCTGACCAAATACTACTTCTGTACATTTAACACACACACACAATAATATTACATACTTTCACATATGTGTAAACTAATATACAAATAGTGAAATAGACATTCATAAAACAAGCAAGAATGGGTGCCTTTGAGTGAAGGACAATAGCCAAGGGAGGTTAGATGAAGAAGAGAGAAAGTAATGAAATAAAATGTAAACAAAAGAAAGGTTTTCAATAAAAAAAAAAAACACCACTAATATTTCTCAATTCAGTTGTCTTGAGACATTTGTAAACACTGAATGGACCTTATTGGGGCCTTCTTCTGGATTCTCTCTTCTGTTCCATTAAAAAAAAAAAATCTATCCTTTAACCAATGCCATACTTTCTTTGTTATTACTGTAGCCTTATAGTTGTAAGAATCAAAGAAAGAGGAAAGAAACAGGAAAGGTGGCTTGACAGCTAAAGACAGGTTTATTAACTTCACCTTCATACAATGGGCCCCAGTAAAACAGTGGGTCTTAATAAGCACATTCCTTTCCCTTCAGGTGCACTAAGAGAAGTTAAAAGCAGACTCAGGGAGTATGCCTGCAGCTGCAGGAATATGTATGGGAACAGACCCAAAATTCTCCCTCCCAGATAAGCACAACAAAAAAACACAGAGGCAGTCCAAGTCTCTGATAAACTCTCCCGCCCTAAATCCTTAAAAACTCTTAATCTGTAAAAACAAAACAAAACAAACAAACAAACAAAAAGAGTGCCTCTAACCTAACTCGCCCAAAAACCCCTCTCAGGTGTATTTTTCTAAAGTAAAACTAGAAAGGCCTATGCATTATTTTTTGTTAGTAACTGTTACTGCTGCTATGAGGATAATAATTGAGCAAAATGTTACAGTAACTGAGATTTTCTGTCTGATATTTTACCTTGAGGGTGTTTTAGTATATAGTCCTGCTGCAAATAGTAGAGTGAGTAAAGCAATTCCTGCAAGGGTGGCATAGTAAATAATTTTTATTAAAAATGTTTTAATATTTGGCTTAAACGGAGAGGTAGAGGCCGGGCGTGGTGGCTCACGCCTGTAATTCCAGCACTTTGGGAGGCCAAGGTGGGCGGATCACGAGGTCAGGAGATCTAGACCATCCTGGCTAACATGGTGAAATCCCATCTCTACTAAAAATACAAAAAAATTAGCCTGGAGTCGTGGTGGGCACCTGTAGTCCCAGCTACTTGGGAGGCTGAGGCAGCAGAATGGTGTGAACCCGGGAGGCGGAGCTTGCAGTGAGCCGAGATCACGCCAGTGCACTCCAGCCTGGGCGACAGAGTGAGACTCCGTCTTCAAAAAAAAAAAAAAAAGAGAGGTAGAAATGAAAAGAAGTATTTGGTGAGGTAGGGGTGAGATTGAGTAAAATGGGTAATTTTTACTCCATTACTTATTTTTTTATGATTTTCAGCTTAAGATTTTTTATTTATTTACATTAATATTTAGAACTTTTTCTGGGCTGTTAGGGGTTGCTTTCTTAGCCTTTTAGGGTTTGATTTGAGTGTAATGTATCCAGGAGTTAATTTCTATAACAGATATAATTTAAACTGTAGCAAATAATAAAAATTGAAAAACATTTGGCCAGACTAGAATTTAACAACAGGTGAGCTACAGTTTTTGAAACATAATTTTCTTTTTTCAGTTTCCCATTTTTATTAAAAGACAAATTGTGGTAGGATTGGTTTGCTTTATTATACTTGGCTTAATTATTTATATACAGTGCAGCAAGAATTTGCTACTAGGCCTTTTAAATTGGCTTTGATGGAACTTTGTTTCATGGAAGGAATTTGAGATAAGACTTTTAAAAGCCAAGCCTAGCCGTGGATTGGTACCATTAAATACCTATGAGTTGGGCAAATTTTTTTTCTTGAGGTTCTAAGATCACTTGGGATTCCTGGCCTGTTAGAAAGTGACATTCTTTACTTACCATAGATTAGAAAATCCGTGCAGGGACTGTGTACACAAAATACGAGGTCAATTTTTCAAGGGGTTTATTGGCTTTATAAGTTCTTTGATTTTTAAAAATTTTTTATTTATTTATTTATTTATTTTTTTATTTTTGAGATGGAGTCTCGCTGTTTCGCCCAGGCGGGAGTGCAGTGGCGCTATCTCAGCTCACTGCAAGCTCTGCCTCCCGGGTTCACGCCATTTTCCTGCCTCAGCCTCCTGAGTAGCTGGGACTACAGGTGCCCGCCACCACCCCCAGCTAATTTTTTTTTGTATTTTTAGTAGAGATTGGGTTTCACCGTGTTAGCCAGGATGGTCTGGATCCCCTGACCTCGTGATCCACCTGCCTTGGCCTCCCAAAGTGCTGGGATTACAGACGTGAGCCACCGCGCCCGGGCAGTTCTTTGATTTTTTAAAGGAGAGCATACCATTCCAGTTAAAGCCTTGGTAAAATAAACAGTTTTTTTTTTTAAATTGTGTTCTGTTACAAAAGAAAACAGGTTCTTATTGTGCTTATGCAGACAGCTATATTGTTGTAATGTAAGAATACTTATAACTAGTTTTTAAATTTTAGAGGAACTAGGCAGAAAGAAACAAACACACTTTAAATTCACTTTACAGGAGTATACTTTGCTTAGTTGTTAAAGGCTGTAGCTAGCTTAAGACAAGTTTTCCTGACTTTGAAAAATAAAATAAAGATTAGCAGTGTTTTAAGCAAAAGGTAAAATTTATTTCTGTTTTTTATTAGTTTAGTCCATTTTGTTAACTTTTGTTTTGCTTGATATTTATAAGCATTGTAGCTTTTCATGAGTTCTGTACATTTTTTTTTGTTGTTGTTGTGAGAAACCTCCATTTGAGAGCACTTGTTAAGGTGACACAGCTTGATTATAAATCATGTTTTGAAGAGAATTAAAAGAAAATAACGATCGTCTGTAAATAACAAAATGTCTAGTTTGGATACAGTTAGAAACACAATTGACAAAGAAATTTGATTATTTCTGTGTTTTACAATAACCTAACATAACAACTTTAATTGTGATAATAGCACATATTTGGACACGAGAACTTTAGACATACCATACAGTTTTGGAACATATATTAATATTATAATATGGTTCCCTAAAATATAACCTATTAGACATCATTTTTGCAATTGTATGTACCTGAGCATGTTAAATAATTCTTCACCTCTTTTCCAGATGCTTCAGGGGCCCTGTGCAGTACCCAAAAGCCAGGGGATAGGAAAGACAACCTTGACACTAAAGTTTGATTTTGGGAAGCGTATTAAATATGTTTACAATTTAAAACACTTGGTATTATGAAATAGAATTTTAGATTACCCTAAGTTGGTTTTTGTTAGTTTGTTTTGTTTTGCCAAAATGATGAGTCAAAAATTTGGAAAAGCAAAACCCATTTATTAGCCTTTTTATTACATTAAAATCCTGTTTAAGAGAGAAAGTTAAATTTTACCCTTGCATTAGTTTGCTAGTAACGTTAACCCGAATTTTAATGAAACCTTATAGACAATCCTGTTTTAACCAGTTTGACCATGAAGTGAGATTTTTATATACCTGTTAAAACCCTTGACAAGTTTTGCTAAAGAGTAGATTAGCATTTTAAGAAAACTTTGTGGTGCTTTAATTTTAGTGTTTAATTTACAGAAAAAAAAACCCATATAATACCCTTTTGAGTTTAGTTAATATGTTTACACAGTTTTTTTTTGCAGGATTAATTTTTACAATGTTTTTATAATTTGCTGAAACCATTCACTTTATTTTATTTGATTTTAAGACTTTTTAAATTCTTAAGAAAAATGTGTATTTTTATGCCTTCTTATAATTTTTAACTAAAAACACTTTTTACTGTTTTTATACACCTTGCACCCAAATCCATGTTTAGTAGCTTTAATTACGTTATAATGGTAACTTTTAGCAATTTTTAACTTTCATGTATAACCTCTTAAGTTTTTTAAATTATGTGCTAGATGCAGATGAAGTTGGACTTTTTCCAGCATAGTTAGCGGCATGGTTACTTCCATAGCTGTCTGGCCTTACCAGTTGTGACACAGGCAAGTTGATGGTTTTTAAAGGCTAAAGAAGCAGGTTACGACCTTAAAACATTTAGCAAACCTAATATCTGACCTGCATAACGTAGACCACATTTTTACACCTTGAAGACATTAGTATTTTACCAATAATTCCTAAGACTGTTTTTATGTTTAAATGTTAAAGTTAGGTGAACTGAAAGGTACCACAACTTGTATTTTTGCCTTAAAGATGTTTGATTTAAGCTCTTAGTTTTCTTAGGCCAATTAATTAAAGCTTTTTTTAAATAGACATTGCACACATAACACATATATAACCATACGGACAACAGAAGATCCAGTAGTTATAAGATTTTTTATTTGGTAATTTCCCAATTGGATTATTGGCCTTCAGGTGAGGCCCTTTAAGAACGGAGCTAGGAATACAGTTTCCAGGGCCTAATAAACAAGCATAGATTGAAGACAAAGACAGATTTGGAGAGGTACTTATTTACGTCTAATTCCAGGGATTCCGTATGAAAAACAGAGATTTTTTCCAAAATGGGATTTGTGGTGCCTTTTCTGTTTTCCCAAGGAGTCCCAGGCCACCAGAAGTCATTTTAGGGTTTCTTATGCATGCGCCAAGAGTGTGGCAAGACTGGCAAGACAGAGTGGAGAGAAGTAATTCAGATGACTGAGGGAAAACCTTTTCCTGGAAAACAAGATTTATGAAGAGAAAAACATAAAAGTCTTTTGAATATAATTATAGCTTGGAGATCCATTTTAATTAAGCTGAGCACTCTTTTTTAAGAGACGGAGGTTAGAATTATATAAATGCTATGCCAAGTTAAATTAAAGGATTATGTTATGTGCAGGAATTCCCTGTGAAAAGGAGAGGGATTTTCAGAGAAAGAATCCAGATGCTGTTGGATTTGTGACAGATTAGACATGGAGAAAGGGACATGAACATGAGCAATGCCTTTAACTCTAGCCACTTCCCATAGAGGGAGAATGGCAGAGGTTGTTTGACTGGCTGGAGTAGTTTTTGAATGGGTAACAGGTGGTGGAGAAGTAGGAGGGGCAAGGTTAGGGGCTAAAGGCTTGGGGACAGGAGGGGCTGCTGGGTCAGAGGATTTGCACAGGCAATGAGCAGGTTCAGGGGGTTGAGAATACAGAAGGGGTTCATGTGCAGGGTTGAAAGGAATTTTGGAGAAAGGGGTTTTAGAGGAAGGAGAGACCTGGGGAGGATTTTTATTAAGAAGAAGGATTTTATGAGGGGTGAAAGCTTGACATAGGGAGGGTCGGGATTTAAGGTAAAAAAAAAAAAAAAAAAAGCCTGAAAATAGAGAACCTCTTGCCATTTGCCATTCTTCGTTATAAAGTTTGTAAGATCCCTGAGAGTTTGAAAGTTAAAGGTTTCATTTTTGGGCCATTGGCTGTCGTTATCTAATCTGTACTGGGGCCAAGCCATGTTACAGTAGAAAATTAAATGCTTTGGCTTTAGGGTCCCCATAAACCAAGTTTGGTGAGGTTGCAAAGAAGACAGCCCAGAGGGAAGGACGTAGGAATGTGGGATTGTTTGTGACCCATGTGGGCTGGTAAGAGGAGGCCGAGGGTGTCTGTTTTGTTCTAGGCATCCCCAGACAGAAGACAGAGACCCAGAATCCTCTTTCTGAAAGAGGACAGTTAATCTGAGAAGAAACTGCACATCCCCAAGGTTTCCTCTAGCTTAGTCCCGCTGGTCCTCTGAGGACCAGGATGGCAGGCCAGACTTTCTCAGGTACCAGGAGAAAGCCAGGAGAAGGCAAATTTTACCAGCCGGCTGAATTAGTGTCCGATGTTGGATGTTCCAGTTGGAATTGGTGAAGGACCTCCTAGACTGGAGCCACATGAAGAAGAGAGAGAGAGAGAGAGAGAGAAAAAGAGGGAGGAAGAAGGAAGAGGGAGCAAGGGTTAGGGAGTGAAATAGCCAATGCAGGTCGTTGCTGGTGGAATCTTGAGACCTGAGGGTTTTGAGAGTCCACTGGGGAGTAGCCCTGGCCTGAGCCTCACAGTCCCCTTCAGGTTAGTTGTCCTCCTCACGCAAATCACTTGAAAAGTGAAGTGAGAGAAAAGATGGGGTGGGTGGCTGGAGACCCTCAGGATCCAGGAGTTAACTCAGGATGAGCTGCCATTGCCCACTGCTTCTTGCGTTGCAAGAGAGCCTTTGCCCCCAACACCCATCCCGGGTTTTGGCACGAAATGTAAGAATTAAAGAAAAAGGAAAGAAACACAAAAGGTGGCTTGACAGTCAAGACACGTTTATTTTAGGGAAAACAAACCTGAGAGGAGCTTCTGGCCGAGTTAGGTGAGAGGCACTCTTCCTTACAGACTAAGAGCTTTTAAGGATTTAGGGCGGGAGAGGTTATCAGAGGCTTGGACTGCTTTTGTGTTTCTTTGTTGTGCTTATCTGGGAGGGACAGTTTTGTATCTGTTCCCATACCTCCTCCTGCAGCTGCAGGCATACTCCCTGAATCTGCTTTTAGCTTCCCAATCTTAGGGCACCTGAAGGGAAAGGAATGTGCTTATAAAGGCCCACTGTTTTACTGGGGCCCATTGTATGAGGGTGAAGTTTGGCAGTTACCTAAGATACTCCCACCTCCCCCACCACCACCCCAACACCCATACCCAAGCTGTTTTATCTGTGTTTTACTGTCTGCTCTTTCTGGCTGCTTGTTGTTAAAAGAGAAGTGATTTCCTTGAAATGCATGAGGCTAGAAAGGGAGCTGGAACTTAAAGTGGAGATGTTTGTCCCAGATGACAGTGCTCCTGCTCTGTCAATAGTAAATAACATAATTGGGTTGTGTGATTCCTCCAACTTTATTATCTTTTTGAAAATTGTTTTAGAAACCTAACACAGTAGGCACAAGGTCTGTATAAAGAAAACTATAAGACTCTAATGAATGGAATGAAGAGATATTCAATTTTCAAGGATAGAAAGACTCATTATTGTCAAGATGTCAATTCTAACTTGATCTATAGATTGCCTAAAATCCCAATCAAAATCCTAGCAAGTTGTTTTGTGGATACCAACAAACTTATTTTAAGGACTAAAATATGTTTTATGTGGAAAGGCAAAAGACTAAGATTAGCCAACACAATATTAAAGAAAAAGATAGTGGGAAGACTAACACTTTCCAACTTCAGGTCTTACTATAAAGTTACAATAATCAAGACAGTGTGATATTAAAGAAATAATAGACAAAAAAGCCAAGGAAATGCAATAGACATCCCAAAAATAGACCTACAGAAATATAGTCAACCAACTTTTGACAAGGAATCAGAGGCATTTAAATTAAGAATAATCTTTTCAGCTAATTATACCAGAACAAATGAACATCCACATGGAGAAAATGAAGCTAGGCACAGACCTTAAACTCTTCACAAAAGGTCACATAAATTCAATCACAGACCTAAATGTGAAAATAAAATTTAAAAAAACCTATGAAACACATAGAAGATACCACTAAGTAACTATGGTTTGAGAAAACTTTTTAGATACAACCCAAAAAGGAACATCTGTGAAAGAAAAAATTGATAAGTTTGGCTTCATAAAAAGGAAAAAATTCTGTTAAGAGAACAAAAAGGAAAAATGAGAAATGAGGATAAAAGTTTTGCAAAAAAAAAGTCTGACTAAAGATGTGTATCAAAAATATATTCAGAACCCTCAACTCAATAACAAGTAAGCAATCCAATAAAAATGGACAAAAGATCTGAATAGATATACACTACACCAAAGAATATATACACATTGCAAATAATAATGTAAAAAGGTGATTAGCATCTTATGTCACTAGGGAATTACAAAGTAAAACAGGATACCACTACAAATCTTTTAGAGTGGCTAAAATCAAAGCGACTGAAAATTTCAAACACTCAACAGGAGGCTGAAGAACAGGTACCCTCAGTCATTGCTGATTTTAATTTGAAAAAAAATACAGTCACTCCAGAAACAGGATTGTATGATTCTATGCATTTTAAATCTGGAAATGGTAAAAAAAAAAAGTAGATAAAGAAAACACATTAAACACACTTGTTGCCGTGATTTGGGTAGGGGGTGGTGGTTGACTATCAAGGTGAAGCAAAAGAAATTTTAGGCTAAAAGAAGGGATCTTTATGACATTTTAGTGGTAGATGTAAGACTCTATATTTGCTACGATAAATAAAAATGTTCTTTGTAGTGAACGCTGATATATACAAAGTTTTAAAAATCAGCCATGCATTGGGTTTTCAAAAGGATGCTGAGAAAAGAATGGATTTTACAGGATTAAATGTTAAAGGAGAAGCACCAGCAAAAAAGGGTTTGTCTTAGTCTAGGTGAGAGATGAGCCACAGAGGTAGTAATGGAGATCAATTGAAGTGGAGGGACTTCACATGGGTTTTAGATGTTGGGGTAACAAATGCTGCTCTTGGATTTGATAAAAATTGAGAGAAAGGGAGGCATCAAGTATATCAAAACATGTGCCACCTATAGCAAAAAAGTCACATTGAGCTATTATTTTTTAATAAGTTGTCAGCCCTCATGTGTATTTTATAACCTCCCTGAACCATACACAAATGCTCCTTCTTCCTTGAAATCAGGGAATGCCCTCCCCTCTCCCAAACCTTTGCGCAAAACATCTATATTCATGGCAACTATGGTAAATCTTCGGTGACAGAGGCAGCATGTTCTTTGTAGCCTGAATCTAAGTGAGAATAAGGAACTGAAGGTGAGTCATTTGGGGCATGTTTGGAAAATGGTTGTGTTCACTCCTTTAAAAGGTCCCTGACACTCCCCATTGATTCAATCCCAAGAATGTTAGTCCCTCTCTCTTCTGGACAGGAGACTTATTTCCAATACCAGCAGGTAAAAGAATAGGTTGCCATTTTCTTTTTATCATCCATAAGAAATGCTCCCTTCTTGGGACCTCAGAAGAAAAGCTCCATGAGGGTAATTCCCAAGGACATGGGACCAGAGCTGGAATTTACCCACCAGCTGCCTCCATGTCTGGGAGAAGAGCTTCCTTGTCTGTCGGTTTCCACCTTGAGTGCTGAGGTTTGATGATCCACCAATCCTGGCTATGAGCAGAGGCCAACTGCCCCTGGGACACGGAGACAAAGCTGAAGAAGGAAGTCAGCTCATGAACGGCTGAGTTGATCCTGGCCATAGTCAATGAAGAGGGCCCCAACCCTCAGGGAAGTCTCTGGCAAAGCCACAAGTCAACCTTTTTTGGAATCTCAGGGTTCCTGAATCCTGCTGAGGGTCCTGTCAGGAGTAAGAACAGCTGAAAGGAAGTATGTGAATCTCCTATCTATGTGGAGAGGAAAATAAACCTCTATTCCCATCACATTTGGGCAAACTGGTGCTGCCTCTAAGTCAGTAAAGTATTTGTGGACCTGGTCAGGTTTCTGTCATCAACACAGCATCCCCCGTTCATGACTTTCTGGAGTAGAACTGCTCACATTATGTTTCTTGGATCCCCAGAGTTCCAGAGGTCAGCAGGAGGACTGGCCAAGTAGGAGGGGGAATTAATACAAAGTTGTCCCAGGTAGCCTTCCCCCAGCCACTACTGAGATTTCAAGTCCTGCTCTCAGGAAGCAAAGGTTCATGAAAGCAGTCAGGCCTTTTATGGCTGAGACAAGGGGGCAGAAGTAGCTGCTGTTTCCTGTGCTCCTGTTTGACTTTTATCTTACTTCCCCCTGGTACTGAAGTGACCAAAGACCCCAGCCTCTTTCAGTGCTTTCAAATCCAGCCTTACTGATGCTCTAATTTACTCATACTGTGAACTTTCTTAAAGATAATTTATACAAAGACTTATTATTCTAAGTATGTCTTTGTATTTTTGAGGTTTTTTATAATAAACATATTTTAAGGTAGGTTTTGAATTTCCCTGTAATTGTTTTTTCTGTTTAATATGAAAAAGGGTTCCACTTACATTAGGGTTTTTGTATGGATATTCTGTTGTTCCACTGACACTTATTTCAAGAAGACTGTCTCCTGCTCTAAAGCTGCAAGTTTTAAAAATCAGTTAAGCACATGTTTATACATGTTTTGTTGGTTTTGTTTTTCAGAACTCTCCATTCAGTTCCTTTGGTCAATCTCTTCACCTAAATCTCAAACTCTTCGTTATAGTAGCTTTGTAATTCTTACTATCTGGTAGACTAATGACTCTTTTTCAAGTGTATATTGACCATGCTTGTCCGTGTGCATGTCTTTATAATTTAGAATCAGGTGATTCACACATGCCTTCATGTCCAAAGCCCTTTGGCAGTTTT
Source organism: Nomascus leucogenys (assembly GCF_006542625.1). Lineage (NCBI taxonomy): Eukaryota > Metazoa > Chordata > Mammalia > Primates > Hylobatidae > Nomascus > Nomascus leucogenys. Next base: position 127,205,230 of record NC_044406.1, read on the forward strand.
GATTTAGGATTGCAATGAATCTGTAGATTCCTTTTTGGGAAGAATCAACATATTTAAAATATTGAATCTTCATGCCCATGAATTTATTTTATTTTATGTTCAGGTAGGTCTTTGTTAATATGCCTCAACAGCATTTTAATATTTTTGTCTGTAAAAATTTTTTGGTTAAGCTTTTTTAACCAAAAAATATTTTAACCAGCCGTCAGCTGCCTCCCAGTCTTACTTGGTTAAAATGTTTTTGGTTAAATTATTTTCCTAAGATACTTGATATTTGGGTACTATAGGTTAAAATTATATATTCTTTACTTTCATTTTCATACTCTTTCCCTGACAAAAAACGAAGTTGATATTCTTTTGAATATTGACTTTATACTAGCAAACTGATATACTATTATATGTTGAATAAATTATCTTTAGTTGTTTTGGATTCTTTTCATGCACAGTCTAATCATCCATTAATCACAAATGCTTTGTTTCCAACTGGCCAATCCTCATTCCTTCATTTACTCCTCTTTAGATTACTCCACTTGCTACTACCTCTAGTATAAAAAGTAATAGAAATACTTGTAGCAGAAACTCCAGGTCAGGTCTCAAGTTCAAACTAGAGGCTTTCAACATTTCCTTAAAAGATATATCTGTGATAGGTTTTTCATGCATATCCTTTTATCTAATTTGGTAACATTTGTCATATTTGATAAACTTTATGTTTAAATAATTTTAGATTTACAAGAAAATTATAACAATAGTAAGAACGTTCTCATATGTTCCACACTCAATTCCTCCTGTTATTAACACCTTACCTTGGTGAGGTTTCCTAAAACTAACGAACCAGTATTTATACATTGTTTTTAACAAACATTCTTTATTTATTATTGAACATACTTCAGTCACATTTTCTTACTTTTCACGAAGTTCTATTTTCTATCCCAGGATACCCTAAGGATACTCCATAACATTTAGTTATCATGTTCCTTAGATGCCCTTTGGCTGTACCGGTTGATTGAGACATTTCTCGGTTTTGAAAACATTGACAGTTTTGACAGTTTCGTATGGTTAGGTATGTTGTAAAATTGACTTTGATTGGGATTTATGTGATTTTTTTGGTCATGATTTGATGTAGGTTATGTTTCCTGGAAGGATGAACAGAGAGGTGAAGTGCCATTCTTATCATATCATACCGACAGCACATAGTACCAACATAATTTGTCACTGATGATGTTAACTTGATTACCATGGCATCATTGTGCTTTTTAGCTTTATTCAGGGTAAAGTTACATTATTTTTTGCCGTATGTTATACTGTCATCATGAGAATAACAGGGAGACCCAGGACCAGCCATTAGTCACATGAGGCCTCTGAGGGAGAACTGCAGAGACTCCCTGCCCACAAAGAGGAGGATCCACAGAATCCAGCTCCACTGCTGCTGTCAGCACTGGGAGGCCCTGGGGCATGGTGGCCCACTGTGGTGTCCCCTGACATTTTAGAGGATAGAAAGAGGAGAAGGCTCTGCCTAGGTGAGTCTCACTTCAGATCATGAGAGGGGAAGGGAGTCAGGCCCTTCCAGGCATCCCCAGGATGACACAGAGGAAGGACTGGTGAGACATCCCTCCCAAGAAACGGAAGGACACACAAATCCAGGCCCTGTTTTTACCCCTGGGAGGCCTTGGGCAGGGCCCTCAGTCAGAGACGCTAGCACTTTTCACTTCGTCTTGGGGGGCGTCTCATGGAAGTGGGAACCTTGATCTGAAGAACATAGTCTCTGGACAGCAGGGGAAGAGCTCCCAGGCCATGTCAGGAATAATAACTGCAGGAAAACAGAGAGTCCCGCCCACCCCATTTCAGTAAAAGGACACCAGAGTCCTGCCTTGGGTCTGGGAGGCCCCACCCCACTGTGGATGGGTGTGATTCTCCCTCTCTTCTACCTTGCAGGTCTCAGGGATGGGAGGGGCTTATTTGGAGGTGAAAGACTCAGTTGCACAGAGGCAGGGAGGCCAGGCGGTTTCAGGAGTCCAGGCACAGCCTCTCAGGAAGGCAGGAAGAGAACACCCATGACTGGTAGTGCCCCTCCCCTGTCCCTGTGCCTGCTGCCAGCTCTGGAGGAGCCCATCAGGGTCCCCATATTTACAACTTTCTGACTTGCATTTTGGGAGTCAGCCGGAGGGGAAGTTTTCTCTGAGGAGGGCAGTTTCAGTTAAGCAGAGGGAGGAACCCCAGGACTGGCCACTCAACGAGAAGAAAACTCTGTGGAAGGACAGTGACCTTCCAACATGGAGGGGAGGCGCAGGCTGCACCCTTCCCCTTCCTGCTGTCAGCCCTGGAAAAAAGGATGTGGGGGGAGAAAGCAGGGAGGTGGGCAGGGAAATATGGACGAGGGGCTTGAAGTGAGCAGGAAAAGGTGGAGGGATACCGAGAGGTGGGCAGGAAGGGGTGGAAAGGGTCGGGGAGGTAGGCAGGAAGGGGTAGAGGGGGCCCAGGAGATGGGCAGGAAGGGGTGGAGAAGGGCCGGGAGGTGGTCAGGAAAGTGTGGGAAGGAGGTAGAGAGGTGAGGGGTGGTTCCTCCATAGAGAGGAGACCTAACCCCACTGGGAGTCTGAAGTATTTGGGGCATTTTGTGAGAAGGCTCAATTGAGATCAGCAGACAGAAGACTCTTAGAACTGGCCAATCCTCAAGGTAAGGGCCCTAAGGGAGAACTGAGGGACCTCCCACCACAGAAAGAAGAAGCTCTTGCCTGCCCTCTACCTGTTGTGAGATTGTAGGTCGCAGACAGGAAAAGGGCAACCAAGGGCTGAGGGACACGTCCTCATGACAGAAGAAGGGAGGAGGTGCCGGCTCTCTAGGGAATAAATAGGAAGACTGAGGAGGACTGGGGGAACCCCCACCTCAGAGGACAGATCCCAGAGATTCCCACCCTGCTCCTCATATCAGCCCTCGTAGAGCTCCCCAGTCAGCTCAGGCGGGGTGGCAGCCCTCTCATTGCTGGGTGAGAGGTGTAGGGAGAGGGAAGGCCTTGGTCTGAGGGTCCCATGGCAAGTCAGCACAGGGAGCTGCCTCCAGTTGGCAGAGGGAAGATTCCCAGGCCCTGCTGGTGATAAGAGTGAGGACTGAGGGGTCACACGTGCATCAGAACAGACGTGAGGCCACCCCGACTGCCCCCGTGGTAGAGTCACTACCACCTCACTACCCCCCGCTGCTCTCAGGGATGTGGAGTTCGCCCTGAGTTTTGGCCAGAAGAGTGGTAGGGACATGGCCCTGTCTGAGAAAAGGTGAGGATGCTAATTAAATTCTGATGGGACCATGCAGTCCAGAACTGTGGGGCTCTGAGAGTCTGGTCAGCCCCAGCTGTCAGCCTTGGGAGGCCCAAGACTCTGCTTGCAGTCTTTAGCCTGAAAGTCTCCCTCACTTCCTCTTGCAGGTGCTCCAGGAACCAGGAGTTGAAGACCTGGGTGTGAGGCACACTTCCTAAAGTCAGCACAGCAGAGGAGGCCCAGGCAGTGAGTGCCAGGAGTCAAGGTGAGTGCACGACGCCCTGACTGTGTCCCAAGGGCCCCACCCCCACAAACAGAGCAGACCCGGCAGCACCTGGCCATAGCCGCCTACTGCCATTCCTGGTGCCTCAGGCTCTGCCTGCCAGCTGTGCCCTGAGGTGCTTTCTCACATCCTCCTACAGGTTCCCAGGGGACAACCCCCCTAGGAAGACAGGTGACCAGTGAGGCCCTAGGGCACCACCTTAAGAGAAGAAGAGCTGTAAGCCAGCCTTTGTCAGAGCCATCATAGGTGAGTTTCTCAGCTGAGGCCACTCGCAGTGTCCCTCTCTCCCTCAGGCCTGTTGGATGCCATCATCCACATCCCTGCTCACACATTTACCTCCTGCTCCTGAGGAAGACGTTATGCCTGTGTTTTGAAATGTTCCTAGTGGAAACTTTGAGAAAGACTTCCAGAACCAAATTGTGATAGAGAACTTGGTAGATGCACAGGATTCCACAGAGGAGGAAGAGGAGAAAACCTCCTCCATTTCCTCTTCCTCTTTCTACTTATTATTCCCCTCCTCTTCCTTCTCTTCTTCCTCCTTCTCCTCCTCTTTCTCCTCTTCCTCCTCCTCCTCCTCCTCCTCCTCATCCTCTACTCTGATTCTTGGTGCTCATGAGGAGGAGAAGGAGTAGCTGGCTGCTGGGATGCTGCCTCTTCCCCAGAATCCTCCTGAGAGTCCTCCCCAGGGTCCTCTCCAGGGTTCCCTGTCCTTCTGCTCCTCCTCCACTTTATGGAGCCCATTCAGTGAAGAGCCTAGAAGCCAATAAGATGAAGATACAAGTACCTGGCACAGCTTGCCAGAGAGTGAGCCCTTGTTCACTTGTATACTGGAGGAAAAGGTGGACGAGTTGGTGTGGTTTCTTCTCGAATATCAAGCAAAAGAGCCTGTCATAAAAGCAGAGATGCTGATGAATGTCATCAACACATACACGGGCTACTTTCCTGTGATCTTCAGGAAAGCCCGTGAGTTCATAGAGATTCTTTTTGGCATTTCCCTGACAGAAGTGGGCCCCGACCATTCCTATGTCTTTGTAAACACATTAGACCTCACCTGTGAGGGGAGTCGGAGTGATGAGAGGGGCATGCCCCAGAACCGCCTCCTGATTCTTATTCTGAGTGTGATCTTCAGAAAGGGCAATGGTGCATCTGAGGAGGTCATCTGGGAAGTGCTGAATGCAATAGGAGTGTGTGCTCAGAGGGGGCAATTCATCTGTGGGGAGCCCAGGGAGCTCGTCACTAAAGTCTGAGTGCAGGGACATTACCTGGAGTAGCGGCATGTGCCCAGTAGTGCTTCTCCACGTTATGAATTCCTGTGGGGTCCTAGAGCCCATTCAGAAACTAGCAAGAGGAAAGTAGTGAGATTTTGGTCATGTGAAACAATACCATCTCTAGTTCCTTTCCAATCTCTTCCAAGGATGCTTTGAAAGATGTGGAAGACAGAGCCCAGGCCATAATTGACACCAAAAATGATGCTACTGCCATGGCCAGTGCAAGGTTCCGTGTCATCTCCAGAAACTTCTCCTGTCCTGAGTGAAGTACAGGGCCGTTTCTTACCTCTGTGTTTGAAGAGGGCAGTCAAGGTCCTAGGTAGTGGAGGGCCCGGGTGGGGCTTGAGGGAACAATACAGTGTTCTTTGCATTTCTGTTCCATATGGGAGAGAGAGATTTACCTCTTTTCCTTTTGTGTACTGTTTGAATGATTTTCCTTTTAATAGTAGGTTGAATTAGCTTCAGAATATTATTTTATAAATATTAGTCACACATGTATTGCTGTTTATGTAGTTTAAGAGTAACAGTTTGATATTTTATAAAAAAAATGGAAAAAGCTTGTCTCTTATTTTGTGATCTATAACAGGATAACATGATATTGTACTAGGAATTTTCTTTAAATTGTGTAAGAACTCAGCAGTTAAATAGTGGAACAAAATAAAGGATGGTGAATAGTTACATTTCCTTATCCCATTTATGCTGTTGTTCTTGAAAATTAAAGAAATAGACCTGGCTTTGCTTAGCTCATTCAAGAAAGCAGCAGAAATTAAATGTTAATAAATAAAAGCATCTCTGACTGCTTTATTTGGCTAACATTCTGTGAGCATTTGCTTGCAGAGGGGACTCTTAATAGTGGGGATACAATGAAAAGCAAGAATTATGCCTTACCTATAAAACGGTAGAGTCTAAGAGCAGAAGCCATGTCAAGAAGGTGGTAAGATGCTCTCTACAAACATAAGTTTAAAAAGAGTGGGGAGGTGAGACTCCAGATGGAGTCTTCAAGAATAAAGGCCCTGAGCTAAGGTAGTTTGGGGCTTCGGGAAACTGCAGGTGCTTCTGTGGGAGCTGATTGTTATGAAGCTGGGTGGTGGCAGGGCCCAGACTCTCAGAAGGTGAGAAAAAAGCCTGCGATGGAAAACTGCTCTGAGCAGTTCCTTCTGGGTGGAAGATGAGGCAGAGAGGAGTCTCCATATGGGGAAGTAATGGAAGGTGTCCTGCAGCTCTCTAACTGGTGAGCTTGAACACAGTGCAAGAACTAGGTGATTGATACCCATCATTTGCAAGGGTTTCCTGAGAAATAAGGCGATAATTCCTTGAAATGCTGCCCAGAATCTTCTAGGCTGGCACTCATTTTCCTAGCCTGGGAGAGCCAGAGTCCATTCCATTGAAAGGTCATTTAATTAGGTTATTTTTAATGTAATGTGGGCAACTGTAAGCAAGGGCTAGATTCTTAGTGGAGGATAAATAGAAATAGTTGTTTGGATGGATGAGCAAAGGGGAAGGTGAAAAGGAGTTGGTCCTTGATTCAAATTCTAGGATCTTTCAGCTGCATTCCACCTGGGGAATTCTCCCTTTACCCATGTTATATAATATACTATTTCAGAAAGAAAATGTACTGAGTTGTATTTATGAAGCTGAAATTTTGGTTGAGTTGGTATTTCATGACATATTCACCTACATCTTCTCTGAGATGTTTCAGATAACAAAAAACAAGAGCTGAATTTTTCATAAAAGACAGTGGTAGACTTTGAAGTTTTAATTCTATTGATAACGACCGCCATTTATTAAAATTCCAATACATGCCAGTCACCGTGACAGGTGTTTTATTCATATTATGTACATTCCAGCACATCTACAATAAAGGACTTATCCAACCCATTTTACCCAGATGAAGAACCTGAGGCTCATCGTGCTTAATGAATTCCTCCAAGTTCACATGGCTAGAATGTGACAGGGCTGGAACATGAAACCTACTGTGAATTGATCTAGGCACATACCATCTCTGCTCCTCCCAGCCTCAGGAAGGTCTTTGCCTGTTAAGCTACTTCTCTTCACAATTCTTAACATTTCTCAGGTGACATAAAGATGAACCCTATGGCCAAGATATTCAGATAGGACTAGAGAAGTAGGGTGACAATGAGAATAAATACAACGTGGGGATCATCGTGGACTTTATTTACCTAAGGAACTCCTATTCTGAGCCCTAGGTTTCTTGAGAGCTGACTCTGTCCAGGTGCCAGCAGTTATGTCCAGCCTCAGCATTTTCCCGCTTTACAGTACCCTCCTTTTGATCTCCCCTGTGTGCTCTCTTGAGCAACTCTGGAACCTGTCCTGCTGACCAGCTCATCCCTACAATCTCTCTGTGAAGGCTGTGCCCTGCTTCCAGTGTAACAGCCCAGAATCATCAGTCCTTCCTCTGACATAGATGCCTCCTCATCCCTGCAGAAGTTCCCTGACTGAACCATCCCTCCCTCCTGGCTCCTGTGTAATAGCAGCACTTTGATGTAAATTTTCAGTTTGGATAGTGACAATTCCATATCCATCCTGGGCATCCTCAAACACTCTCAAAATACTCCCACATAGGGTGGTGAGTAGAATCTGATTTGCCACATAACATACTGGTTCTAGGGATGTAATCTTAGGGTAAGAGATAGAGTTTTTGAGATCATCCTAATATTTGATATTTGTATTAGGATCTTAATATATGATATTTGTAGTAGCATTGTTTGAAGCAGGCCACTGAAGAGATACACAGATGAATGAGCTATACTAGGTGGTCGAAAAGCAAAGCTTCCTTCATAAACTTGGTATATGAGATAACATTTTGGAAATCACTTTTTAAAATAAATTACAAGGAGCTGAATTTCTAAAAACAGAACAATAACAAAATCCTTAATACTGCTTAGGAGGGAACAAGGGTTCCTTGACAGACAGGCTAGCTCTGATGAGAAAAGAAAATTATGGTTAACCATCCTTCCATTGTCTCTTTTCTGTGTACCTGCCCCACAGAAAATCTTGGTTTGCAGTGTGCCACAGGCACACGTACAGCTGCTCAGGAATGTTCAGTCATGTACAGGGTATTAGAGTCTCTCATGGTAGGATATTTACCATATACCAAAAGCAGTGAGAGAATTCTCAGTCTAAAGAGATTATATTGTGTGATGGTTAATACTGAGTGTCAACTGGATTGGATTGAAGGATGCAAAGTATAGTTCCTGGGTATGTCTGTGAGGGTGTTGCCAAAGGAGATTAACATTTGAGTCAGTGGGCTGGGAAAGGCAGATCCACCCTTAATCTGCATGGGCACAATCTAATCAGCTGCCAGTAGGACCAGAATAAAAAGCAGGCAGAAGAATGTGAAAAGGCTAGACTGGCTTAGCCTCCCAACCTACACTTTTTTTCCTGTGCTGGATGCTTCCTGCCCTCTAACATCGGACTCCAAGTTCTTCAGCATTGGGACTTGGACTGGCTTCCTTGCTCCTTAGCTTGCAGATGGCCTATTGTGGGACCTCACGATCATGGGAGTTAATAAACTCCATAATACATTCCCCTTTATATATACATCTATCCTATTAGTTCTATCCCTCTAGAAAACCCTGAGTAATACAGATTTTTGTACCAGGAGTGGTTCTAGAGAAATAGAATATTAAGAATGGAGGTCTTTCATTGGTTTTGGGGTTTCTGGAGTTGGATGCTTAATGTGATTAGACCCCAAAATGCTAAAGACTCTAATTCTAATGGCATGGAGAACACTGATAGTCTTTGGCGTGAACTGTTTAGAGAATTATGCAAAATAAAGGCATTTGACACTCCTGATTAACTGCTTGTGAGAAAAAAGTTTAGTGACCCTGTATTTAATACCTTTGACCATATGTGGAGAATGAAGGAACATAATGAAGTTGGTTGGTTGCTCCTAAATGCACTGGACAAAGGGATGAAAGAAAATGATGAACTCAGGGATTCTAACTCCTGGCTCCAGAAGCAGATACTGAGCCTCGAATCTGCTAAGATTGCCCTGAGTGAGAGTCTTATCTCCTGTAGAGAAAGACCTGAAATTTCCACCTTTGTCTGAGGAGATAAACCCCGTGCTGCCTGAGTCAACAGTGATGGCCTCCTCTGAGGCAGTTGCCAGGCAAGATAATGTTGCTTCTCCTCAGGACCCACCCCCAACATCCCTGTTTGTTTCTAGATCTATAACTAGACTAAAGTCCTGGCAGGCCCCTAGAGGTGAAGTTCAGAGTTTGACCCCATGAGGAGGTGCACTACACTCGAAAAGAACTGCTTGAGTTTTTTAAATTATATAAGCAGAAATCTGGAGAACAGGCATGGGAATGGATATTAAGGGTGTGGGATAATGGTGGAAGGAACACAGAGTTTAATCAGACTGAATTTATTGATTTGGGTCCTCTAAGTAGGGATTCTGCATTTAATGTTGCAGCTTGGGGAGTTAAAAAAGGTTCTAAGGCCGGGCTCAGTGGCTCATGCATGTAATCCCAGCACTTTGGGAGGCTGAGGCGGGTGGATTATGAGGTCAGGAGTTCAAGACCAGCCTGGCCAACATGGTGAAACCCCGTCTCTACTAAAAATATAAAAATTAGCTGGGTGTGGTGGTGGGTGCCTGTAATCCCAGCTACTCAGGAGGCTGAGGCAGAGAATTGCTTGAACCCGGGAGGCAGAGGTTGCAGTGAGCCAAGATCATGCCACTGCACTCCAGCCTGGGTGATAGAGTGAGACTCCGTCTCAAAAAAAAAAAAAAAAAAAAAAGGTTCTAATAGTGTACTTGCTTGGTTAGCTGAAATATGGATTAAAAGATGGCCCACTGTGAGTAATCTGGAAATGCCTGATTTCTTGCCTTGGTTTAATGTAGAGGAGGGGATCCAAATGCTTAGGGAAATTGGGAGGCTGGAGTGGATTAGTCATTTTAGACCTGCTCATCCCAGCTGAGAGGGTCCGGAAGATATATCCTTGACCAATCCTTTGTGAAACAGATTTGTGAGGGCAGCACCTGCATCTTTGAAGAGATCTGTAGGGATTGCTCTTCTCTGTATGCCAGATCTAACAGTGGGAATTTTAGTCACTCAACTATAAAATTTAAATGCAATGGGAATAATTGTATCCCGAGGTGCAGGGGTCAAATGGCAGCACTCCACCATCAAAGGCAAGGCGGGTATAGCTACCATAATGGACAGCAGAGGCAAAGCAGCAATCAGAATAGTTTGACTCTTGTAGAGCTCTGGCATTGGCTAATTAATCACAGTATTTCTAGAAGTGAAATTGATAGGAAGCCTGCTGCTTTCCTACTTAATTTATATAAGCAGAAAACTTCCAGTTAAGTGGACAAAAAACTAATTCAAATTATAAAAACAGAGAATAACGGCCCCTCAATTTCCAGACTTGAGCCAGTTTACAGACCCAGAACCCCCTGAATGAAGGGGAGGCTTGGTCCCCTTGAGGAAGGACTCCACTACACTATCAACAATTTATGCTGTGAATCTTTCTCCCATCCTTCCCCAAGGACACCTCTGGCCTTTTACCAGGGTAACTGTGCATTGGGGAAAGGGAAATAATTAGACATTTCAGGACTACTGGACACTGGCTCTGAGCTGACATTGATTCCAGGGGACCCAAAATGACATTTTGGTCCTCCAGTTAAAGTAGGGGCTTTTGGGGGTGAGATAATTAATAAATATTTAGCTCAGGTTCGACTTACAGACGGTCCAGTGGGTCCCTGGACTCATCCTGTGGCCATTTTCCCAGTGCCAGAATGTATAATTGGTATAGACATACTTAGCAGCTTGCAGAACTCCTACATTGGCTCCCTGACTGGGAGGGTGAGGGCTATTATGAAGGGAAAGGCTATTATGAAGGGCTATTATGAAGGGAAGGGAAAGGCCAAATGGAAGATATTAGAGCTGTCTCTACCTAGAAAAATAATAAATCAAAAACAATAGCGCATCCCTGGAGGGATTGTGGAGATTAATGCCACCATCAAGGAATTGAAATACGCAGAGGTGGTGATTCCCACCACATCCCCCTTCCACCCTCCCATTTGGCCTGTGCAGAAGACAGATGGATCTTGGAGAATGACAGTGGATTATTGTAAGCTTACCCAAGTGGTGACTCCAATTGCAGCTGATGTACCAGATGTGGTTTCATTGTTTGAGCAAATTAACACATCTCCTGATACCTGGGATGCAGCCACTGATTTGGCAAATGCCTTTTTCTCCATTCCTGTCCATAAGGCCCACCAGAAGCAATTTGCCTTCAGCTGGCAGGGCCAGCAATATACCTTTACTGTCGTACCTCAGGGGTACATCCACTCTCCTGCTTTGTGTCATAATCTTATTAGGAGAGACCTTGATCTATTTTCTCTTACACAAGATATCACACTGGTCGATTACATTGATGACATTATGCCGATTGGATCCAGTGAGCGAGAAGTAGCAAACACATTGGACTTATTGGTGAGACATTTGCATTCCAGAGTATGGGAAATAATCTGACTAAAATTCAGGGACCTTCTACCTCAGTCAAATTTCTAGGGGTGTAGTGGTGTGGGGGCAGTTGAGATATTCCTTATAAGGTGAAGGATAAGTTGCTGCATGAGGCCCCTCCAAGAAAGAGGCACAATGCCTAGTGGGCCTATTTGGATTATGAAAGCAACACATTCCTCATTTGGGTGTGTTACTCTGGTTCATTTATCGAGTGACCCAAAGGGCTACCAGTTTTGAGTGAGGTTCAGAAGAGGAGAAGGCTCTGCAACAGGTCCAGGCTGCTGTGCAAGCTGCTCTGCCACAGATCCAATGCTGCTTGAGGTATCAGGGGCAGATAGGGATGCTGTTTAAACCTTTTGGCAGGCCCCCATTGGTGAGTCACAGCAGATGCCTCTAGGATTTTGGAGCAAGGCCCTGCCATCCTCTGCAGATAACAACTCTCCTTTTGAGAGACAGCTCTTGGCCTGTTACTGGGTTTTGGGGGAAACTGAATATTTGACTGTAGGTCATCAAATCACCCTGCAGCCTGAACTGCCTATCATGAACTGGGTGCTTTCTGTCCCATCTAGCCATAAAGTTGGTCATGCACAGCAGCATTCCATCATCAAATGGAAATAGTATATATGTGATTGGGTTTGAGCAGGTCCTGAAGACACAAGTAAGTTACATAAGGAAGTGGCAAAAATGCCCACGGTCTCCACCCCTGCCACCCTGCTGTCTCTCCCCCAGCCTGCACTGCTGGCCCCATGGACAGTTCCCTATGATCAGCTGATGAAGGAAGAGAAAACTAGGGCACGATATGCAGGCACCAGCCAAAAGTGGACAGCTGCAGCACTATAGCCCCTTTCTAGGACATCCCTGAAGGACAGTGGTGAAGGGACTTCTAAGTGGGCAGAACTTCGAGCATTGCACCTGGTTTTGCACTTTGCATGGAAGGAGAAATGGCCAGATGTGCGATGATATACTTATGCATGGGCTGTAGCCAATGGTTTGGCTGGAAGGTCAGGGACTTGGAAGAAGCATGACTGGAAAATTGGTGACAAAGAAATTTGGTGAAAAGGTATGCAGGTGTACCTTTCTGAGTGGTCAAAAACTGTGAAGATATTTGTATCCCATGTGAGTGCTCACCAATGGGTGACCTCAGCAGAGGAGCATGTTAATAATCAAGTGGATAGTATGAGCCGTTCTGTGGACACCACTCAGCCTCTTTCCCCAGCCATCCCTGTCATCTCCCAATAGGCCCATGAACAAAGTGGCCATAGTGGCAGGGGTGGAGGTTATGCATGGGCTCAGCAACATGGACTTCCACTCACCAACACTGACCTGGCTATGACCACTGCTGAGTGTCCAACTTGCCAGCAGCAGAGACCAACACTGAGCCCTCGATATGGTACCTTTCCTCAGGATGATCAGCCAGCTACCTTGTAGCAGGTTGATTATATTGGACCTCTTCCATCATGAAAAGGGCAGCAGTTTGTCTTCACTGGAACAGACACTTATTCCAGATATGGGTTCGCCTGTCCTGTACACAGTGCTTCTGCCAAGATTACCATCTGTGGACTCACAGAATGCCTTATTCACTGTCATGGTATTCCACACAGCATTGCGTCTGGCCAAAGCACTCACTTCATGGCTAAAGAAGTGTGGCAGTGGGCTCATGCTCATGGAATTCGCTGGTCTTACCATGTTCCCCATCATCCTGAAGCAGCTGCATTGATAGAACAGTGGAATGGCCTTTTGAAGTCACAGTTACAATGCCAACTAGGTGACAATACTTTGCAGGGCTGGGACAAAGTTTTCCAGAAGGCCCCGTATGCTCTTAATTAGTGTTCAATATATGGTATTGTTTCTCCCATAGTCAGGATTCAGGAGTCCAGGAATCAAGGGGTGGAAACCTCACTCACCATCACCCCTAGGGACCCACTAGCAACACTTTTGCTTCCTATTCCCATGGCATTACGTTCTGGTGGCCTAGAGGTCTTATTTCCAGAGGGAGAAACGCTGCCACCAGGAGACACAACAATGATTCCATTAAAATGGAAAATAAGGTTGTCACCTGGACATTCTGGGCCCTTCCTACTTTTAAGCCAACAGGCTAAGAAGGGAGTTACAGTGTTTGCTGGGGTGATTGACCCAGGCTATCGAGATGAAATCAATCCACTAGTCTCCAAGGGAGGTGAGAAAGAATATGCAAGGAATACAGGAGATCCATTAGGGCATCTCTTAGTATTACCATGCCCTGTGATTAAGGTCAATGGGAAACTACAACAGCCCAATCCAGGTAGGACTACAAATGGCCCAGAAACTTCAGGAATGAAAGTTTGGTTCACTCCACCAGGAAGAAAATCCACAGCCTGCCAAGGCGCTTGCTGAAGGCAAATGGAATACAGAATGGGTAGTAGAAGAAGGTAGTCATCAATACCAGCTACGACCACGTGACCAGTTGCAGAAACGAGGACTGTAATTGTCATGAGTATTTTTTCCTTCTTTCCTTTAGTTAAAAACATGTTTGTGCATGCACACACTTGTACTAAGAAAATATCCAGAATCTACAATGAACTCAAACAAATTTACAAGAAAAAAACAAACAACCCCATTAAAAAGTGGGCGAAGGACATGAACAGACACTTCTCAAAAGAAGACATTTATGCAGCCAAAAAACACATGAAAAAATGCTCATCATCACTGGCCGTCAGAGAAATGCAAATCAAAACCACAATGAGATACCATCTCACACCAGTTAGAATGGCCATCATTAAAAAGTCAGGAAACAACAGGTGCTGGAGAGGATGTGGAGAAATAGGAACACTTTTACACTGTTGGTGGGACTGTAAACTAGTTCAACCATTGTGGAAGTCAGTGTGGCGATTCCTCAGGGATCTAGAACTAGAAATACCATTTGACCCAGCCATCCCATTACTGGATATATACCCAAAGGACTATAAATCATGCTGCTATAAAGACACATGCACACGTATGTTTATTGCGGCACTATTCACAATAGCAAAGACTTGGAACCAACCCAAATGTCCAACAACGATAGACTGGATTAAGAAAATGTGGCACATATACACCATGGAATACTATGCAGCCATAAAAAATGATGAGTTCATGTCCTTTGTAGGGACATGGATGAAACTGGAAAACATCGTTCTCAGTAAACTATCGCAAGGACAAAAAACCAAACACCGCATGTTCTCACTCATAGGTGGGAAGTGAACAATGAGAACGAACACATGGACACAGCAAGGGGAACGTCACACTCCAGGGACTGTTGTGGGGTGGTGGGAGGGGGGAGGGACAGCATTAGGAGATATACCTAATGCTAAATGACAAGTTAGTGGGTGCAGCACACCAACATGGCACATGGATACATATGTAACAAACCTGCAAATTGTGCACATGTACCCTAAACCTTAAAGTATAATAATAATAATAATAATAAAAGAAAATATCTTTATTCTTATTTTCCTTTATCATGTGACATAAGATGTGTTGACTTCATATCAGCATTTAAGTATGCTAACTTTATGTAATAGCATTTGGATTGGGGATCGGTGCATTTCTGGTTGTATGAAGGAGAGTTGTATTAACTCCCTTAATAAACTCCCCTTACTATGTACATTTATCTCATTAGTTCTGTCCCTCTAGCGAATCCTGACTACTACATATTGGTTATTTTTTATTTTTATTTTTTGAGACAGAGTCTCGCTCTGTCACCCAGGCTGGAGTGTAGTGGTGTGAACTCGGCTCACTGTGAACTCTGCCTCCCGAGTTCAAGTGATTTTCCTGCCTCAGCCTCCCAGGTAGCTGGGACTACAGGTGCGTGCCACAAAGCCCAGCTAATTTTTGTTATTTTTTAGAAGAAATAGGTTTCACCATATTGTCCAGGCTGGTCTCAAACTCCTGACCTCAAGTGATCTGCCTGCCTCAGTCTCCCAAAGTGCTGGAATTACAGGCATGAGCCACCACACCTGGCCTCTATTGATTGTTAAAAGGACAGTGCAGAAAAGTGCTATTGAGAAATAAGGTTGTCCGTCCCTGCCAAGACATCTAAAATTGTTTTAAACCTAGATGCAATTCTGTATTTGAAACTACCAGTCACCTAGTAGGTGCAAGAAAAAGTTGGATTATTTCAAGGTAATGTTGGCATTCCCAGAAACAATTCTAAAAATGAGGAGACTTACTATCATAAATCATAACAGTTGCTTTTAGTTGAGCACCATAACAGCTTATGGGAGAGAATGCAAGTGCCCATCTCCATCTTGTATACCCTGTCTTTATGGTTGGTTCATTTGTAGTTAGATAGAAGCCAGTGTATCATTCCAATGTTTTCATTTCTGTTCAGCAGTTAACATCTGTTGTGATGTGGAACTACAAGGTGAAAGCAGCTTGGATTCCTGGGTGACGTGAGAGCCATGACCCACTATGGATTAGTTTATTATTCCATAACTAAATACTACAGACTGTGTGGTTAAACAATAGAAATGTATTTATTCACATTTCTGGAGACTAAAAAATCCAAGATCAAGATGTTGACTGGTTTGAATTCTTCTGTGGGCTCTCTTTGGCTTGCAGATGGCCACCTTCTCACTGAATTTTTACATGGTTGTCCCTCTTTCTGTGTGTCTGTATCCTCATCTCCTCTTCTTGTGGGGACACCAGTCATATTGAATAAGATCCTAACCATAAAACCTTATTTTCCCTTAATTACCTCTTCAAAGGCTCTATCTCCAAATGCAGTGACTTTGTATGTATGCATTTGGAGGAAGGGGTATAATTCAGCCGATAACACCCTGCCAACTAAAATCAGAATTTATAGGCACAAAAATAAACTTGTTGTGTTAAACCATTTAAATTTCAGGAAATGTTTTCATTCCATTAGCTCACTGTTACTTTATCTGACTATTACACTGCTCCTCTTCCTTTTATTAGGCTTACTTTCATGCTTTTCTTACAAATAAATATTGCATATATTATTGTTGCAAAAAAATGACAAAAATACATAGAAATCACAATTATCTCCTCTGCAAAGTTCCTCCAAAATTCAGCCCCCTACTCAGAACTTTCCACAATGTGGTGTGTAAATTTTAAAAGCTAATTTCAAGTTTTTAAAAGATAGATGTGGTAATGTATATGTGTGTGTATATATATGCATATATATAAATATACATATTTATATATATGCATGTATACGTATATATTTATATATATGCATATTATAAATATATATATATTTATATATGTGTGTATAAATATAACTAAACCTGAGTAGTGATATACATATAAATATGCCACTTGCCTTTGCCACTCTGATAGGTTCAGTTGCATTCCCCTGAAGTTCTACCTTGAAATTAAAAATGTGACATTATTTGGAGACAGGATCATTTCAGAGGCAATCAAGTTAAAATGAGGTTATTAATGCTGGCCCTAATCAAATATGATGGGAGTCATTTTAAAAAGGGGAAATTTGGACATAGAGATACGAGTAGAAGGATGATACTGTCAGCATACATGGGCTGAAGACAGCCATCTACAAGGCAAGGAGAGAGGCCTGGAATATAACTTTTCATCACAGCCCTCAGAAGGAATCAACCTTGTATACACCTTGCTTTTTGACTACCAGACTCCAAAACTGTGAGACAATATATTTCTGTTGTTTGTGTCATCCAGGCTGTGGTACATTGCTGTGGCACCCCTAACATGCCAATATAATCACTTATTGAAATGGATCCAAGATCTTTCCATGACAGCACAAATGTTAATAGATCTGTCTTACTTTTGGGACTACTTCCTAGAATTCCAATTTATTTCTGTGCAATAACGAATTGAACAAATCTTCTGACAAACAAATATTTGTTTATCTTTTGTGGCTATAATTCATGTAAATAAAATCAACATCTCTGAGCATAAATTCTGGGACAAGTACATATAATTACTTATAAGGAATGCATTTCAAAGAGGAAACTGAGTCAGTATGAATATTTTCTATTTTTTAAATGTTACTGTTTTCCTAAGATATTTCACCAATTAATTCTCTCACATTAACAGAGGAAATCATTATTTAATAATAATGATTATTATTCCCCGTAACTGTCTATGGGGAAATGATTCATTTATTCACAAACATATTTTATCAGAGTTTTAAAGGTTTGTCAAACTTATGGGGGCAAACCCTAGGTGACTTTGGGTTTGGTGATGACTTTTTTACATGTAACGCCAAAATTTGGTTAAACTTATGGGTGCAAACCCTAGGTAACCTTGGTTTTGATGATGGCTTTTTCAGATGCAACACTAAAAGTACTAGCTACCTAAGAAAAAAGAGATAAATTGGACTTAATTAAATCTAAAAACTTTTACTCTGAAAAGTCACTGTTAAGATCATGAAAAGGCAAGCCAGAGACTGGCATAAATGTTTTGTGAAACACATATCTGATAAAAGATACATATTTAAATATGCACAAAACGCTGAAAACCCAATCATAAGAAAACAGAAAACCCAATTTAAAGTGGACAAAAACTATAAACAGGTACACACACAATGAATATATAGGAATTTAAAATGAGCATATTAAAGAGTTCAATGTCATATGGCATTAGAGAAGTGCAAATTAAAGCACCTAGGAGATAGCACTCTACACCCAGGAGAATGGCTGACATCCAAAACACCGAAACATCAAATGTTGACCTGTATGTTGAGCAACAGGAACTTTCAGTCATTGTTAGTAGGAGAGACCTGGAGGAATCATAAAAGCATAAGGCTAAGTGAAAGGAGAAAATCTTAAAAGGCTACATAATGTATGATTCCAATCATACAATATTTAGAAACAGTTAATTATGAATACACTAAAAATATCAGTGGCTTCCAGAGGCTGAGAGGTTAGGGTTGGGGCAAGGGGGATTGATAGGTGGAGCACACAAGAGATTCAGAATGGTGTAACAAGTCTGGGTGATACTGTAATGATGAATACTCACCATTACACATTTATCAAAACCTATAGCATCCCCAACGTTGAGTGATTCCTGATGTAAACTGTGGACTTGACCTAATAATGAGGTACCAATACAGGTCCATCAGTTGTTGCAAACATGCCATAATAATACAAAATATAAATAATAGGAGACACAGTGTGTGTGTGTGTGTGTGTGTGTGTGTGTGTGTGTGTGTCTGTGTATGTGCATAGGGCAGGGCAGGAATTGGAGGGGGGGCGTAGATATGTGAGAACTCTGTAACTTTGACGAAGTTTTCTCTTTGTATTTTTGGATTAGCAATGCTCTAAAAATGATGTCTATTAGTTTTTAAAAAGACACAAATGATTTGAAGAGAATATACCAATCAGAAAAAGGCATATAAAAAGATGACCAATGTCATTTGTCGTTAGGAAGGTGCAAACAAAAACCAAAGGAGATTCAAATACAGGCTTATTAGAATGGCTGAAATCTGAAAATCTAAAATACTAAATGTAAGAGGGGATATGCAACAAGAGGAATTCTCATTCCTTGCTAGTTGAGATGAAAAATGATACAGGCAGACTTTTAAATCCATGTTTTGTGAGCCTACTCATATGACAAATTGTGAAAGTTAAAACTATATGAACTGAAAACAGAGTATAGTTGCTAGAATCTTTGGAGAAGTACCTTGACTGACCTCAAAAGAGATGCACAGGGGACTTTTCGGGTGATGGAACTGGTCAGTGTGACACTTGGTTGGTAGGTACGGAACTCCATGCATTTGCCAAAATACATATAATTTCACATAATAGTTAAATCTGATGAGTGTATTTTAAGAATTAATAAAAATTATAATAAAAAGTAATAACATTAATAAAATTTAAAAAATAATTTTTTAAGGGATCACGCACAGGCTGCTGAAAAGACAATGGATTTTTCTGGGACAAGGATAGGGAAATAAGAAAACTAAGGGAGCCTTTGACATAGGTTAGGAGAGAGATTATATTAACTTCACACACGGTGGTACTTAAAGTAGAAGGTTTTGGAATGGATTTTAGAGGATGACAGAACAGCTGTTGCTGCCGGGACAGGAGAAGAGGGGAGTGCCAGCCCTGGAAGGAGTAAAACCTTGAGGAAGACTGAGGGGTCTTCCCACCTCATTTCAGACAGAGGGTAGCTTCAGTTAAGCAGAGAAAGGAGCCCTGAGGCTGGCCAACAAGCAAGAAGGGAACTCTGTGGAAGGACAGCGATCTCCCAACATGGAGGGGAGGCCCAGGCGTCACCCAGCCACTCCTTGCTGTCACCCCTGGACAAAACAGATGGCGAGGTGAAAACGGAGAGGTGGGCAGGGAGAGGTGGGCGAAGGGCAGGGAAGTGGACAGGAGTAGGTGGGAGTTGGGAGGTAGGCAGGAAGGGGTGGAAGGGAGCAGGTTGGTAGTCCCGAAGGGGTGGGAGGAAGTTGGGAGGTGGGTAGGAAAAGGTGGGAAGGAGTGGGAATGTGGGCAGGAAGGAGTGGGAGTGGTGGGAATATGGGCAATAAAAGGTGAAAGGAGGCAGTAGGTGAACAGGAAACGGTGGGAAGGGGTGGGGAGGTGGGCATTAAGGAGAGGGAGGGGTCAGGGAGGAGGACGGGAACGGGTGGGAGGGGGTAGGGAGGTGGGCACAAAGGAGTTGGGGGGTCGCTGAGGAGGGCAGGAAGAAGCGGAGTGCTGGGAAGTGGTCAGGAAAAGGTGGAAGGAGGCGGAGAGGAGGGGGGTGGTTTTTCCATAGAGAGGAGGCCACACCCCACTCTGCCTCTGCTGTCATCCCTGGTCAACCTTGGCAGGGTTCGAGGATGTGCTTTCCTGACTTGCACTGTGGGAGTCTGAAAGACCTGAGGCATTTTGTGAGGAGTCTGGACTCAGGTCAGCAGAGGGAAGCGTCTTAGACCTGGCCAATCCTCAAGGTAAGGGCCCTAAGGGAGAACTGAGGGACTTCGCACCAAGGACAGAAAAAGCCCCGGTCTGCCCTGCCCTGCCATAGGACTTGCAGGCCACATACAGGAAGATGGCTGCCGAGGGCTGACCGAGGCATCCCCACAACAGAAGAAGGGAGGAGGTGCCGGCCCTCTAGGGAATAAATAGGAAGACATTGAGGAGGACTGGGGGAACCCCCACCTCAGAGGACAGATTCCCAGAGATTCCCACCCTGCTCCTCATATCAGCCCTCGTAGAGCTCCCCAGTCAGCTCATGCTGAGCGGCAGCCCTCCCATTGCTGGGTGAGGGGTGTAGGGAGAGGGAAGGCCTTGGTCTGAGGGTCCCATGGCAAGTCAGCACAGGGAGCTGCCTCCGGTTGGCAGAGGGAAGATTCCCAGGCCCTGCTGGTGATAAGAGTGAGGACTGAGGGGTCACACGTGCATCAGAACAGACGTGAGGCCACCCCGACTGCCCCCGTGGTAGAGTCACTACCACCTCACTACCCCCCGCTGCTCTCAGGGATGTGGAGTTCGCCCTGAGTTTTGGCCAGAAGAGTGGTAGGGACATGGCCCTGTCTGAGAAAAGGTGAGGATGCTAATTAAATTCTGATGGGACCATACAGTCCAGAACTGTGGGGCTCTGAGAGTCTGGTCAGCCCCAGCTGTCAGCCTTGGGAGGCCCAAGACTCTGCTTGCAGTCTTTAGCCTGAGAGTCTCCCTCACTTCCTCTTGCAGCTGCTCCAGGAACCAGGAGTTGAAGACCTGGGTGTGAGGCACACTTCCTAAAGTCAGCACAGCAGAGGAGGCCCAGGCAGTGAGTGCCAGGAGTCAAGGTGAGTGCACGCCCTGTGTCCCAAGGGCCCCACCCCCACAAACAGAGGAGACCCCAAAGCACCCGGCCCTACCCACCTACTGTCAGTCCCAGAGACTGTGGTTCTGCCTGGCATCTGTGACCCGAGGTGCTTTCTCACATCCTTCTACAGGTTCTGAGGGAGCAAACCTCTTAGGAAGACAGGCGACCTGTGAGGCCCTAGGGCACCACCTTAAGAGAAGAAGAGCTGTAAGCCGGCCTTTGTCAGAACCATCATAGGTGAGTTTCTCAGCTGAGGCCACTCGCAGTGTCCCTCTTCCTCAGGCCTGTGGGATCCCATCATCCCTATCCCTGCTCACACGTTTACCTGCTGCTCCTGAACAGGCCTCATGCTTCTCTTTCCAAACCTTCCACGCCTCAGCTTTGAGGAAGACTTCCAGAACCCGAGTGTGATAGAGGACTTGGTAGATGCACAGGATTCCATAGATGAGGAAGAGGAGGATGCCTCCTCCACTTCCTCTTCCTCTTTCCACTTTTTATTCCTCTCCTCCTGTTCCTTGTCCTCATCCTTACCCTCTACTCTGATTCTGGGTGCTCCAGAAGATGAGGATATGCCTGCTGCTGGGATGCCACCTCTTCCCCAGAGTCCTCCTGAGATTCCTCCCCAGGGTCCTCCCAAGATCTCTCCCCAGGGTCCTCCGCAGAGTCCTCCCCAGAGTCCTCTAAACTCCTGCTCATCCCTTCTTTTGTGGACCCGATTGGATGAGGAGTCCAGCAGTGAAGAAGAGGATACAGCTACTTGGCATGCCTTGCCAGAAAGTTAATCCTTGCCCAGCTATGCCCTGGATGAAAAGGTGGCTGAGTTGGTGCAGTTTCTTCTCCTCAAATACCAAACAAAAGAGCGTGTCACAAAGGCAGAGATGCTGACGACTGTCATCAAGAAGTATAAGGACTATTTTCCCATGATCTTCGGGAAAGCCCATGAGTTCATAGAGCTAATTTTTGGCATTGGCCTGACTGATATGGACCCTGACAACCACTCCTATTTCTTTGAAGACACATTAGACCTCACCTACGAGGGAAGCCTGATTGATGACCAGGGCATGCCCCAGAACTGTCTCCTGATTCTTATTCTCAGTATGATCTTCATAAAGGGCAGCTGTGTCCCCGAGGAGGTCATCTGGGAAGTGTTGAGTGCAATAGGGGTGTGTGCTGGGAGGGAGCACTTTATATATGGGGATCCCAGAAAGCTGCTCACTATAGATTGGGTGCAGAGAAAGTACCTGGAGTACCGGGAGGTGCCCAGCAGTGCTCCTCCACGTTATGAATTCTTGTGGGGTCCAAGAGCCCATTCAGAGGCCAGCAAGAGAAAAGTCTTAGAGTTTTTATCCAAACTATCCAGTATCATCCCTAGTTTCTTTCCATCCTGGTACATGAATGCTTTGAAAGATACGGAAGACAGAGCCCAGACCATAATTGACACCACAGATGATGCTACTGCCATGGCCAGTGCAAGCCCCAGTGTCATGTCCACCAACTTCTGTCCCGAGCAATGTCTGAAGCAGATTCCCCCTCTGTGTTTGAAGAGGGCAGATGAGGTTCTAGGCAGTGGAGGTCCAGAGTGGAGCTGGAGGGACCACAGTGTTTTTTGTTTCTGTTTCATATGAGTGACTTAAGAGTTTAACATTTTTTTTGTGGGGGGTATATTTTACAAATGCTTCTCCTTCCAATTGGTTTAATTCACTTCAGAATCTTAGTTTAAGAATATTATTCACACTTGTATTGCTGTTTGTCTGATTTAAGAGAACGAGTTTGATATTTCATAAAAAAAGGGAAAATCTGTCTTATTTTATGAACTGAAGCAGTATAATGTGGTGTTTGGATAAGAATTTTCTTTAAAATTTGAAATAACTCTGCAATTAAATGGTGGAACAGAATGAAGTATGGTTGATATTTGCATATCCTTATCATGTTACTCTGTTTTCCTTCCAAATTAAGGATATATACCTGGCTTTGCTTGGCTTATTCAAGAAAGTAGCAGAAATTAAATCTTAATACATGAAAGCTTCAGTGACTATTTGCTAAACATTCTCTGAGCAGTTGCTTGTGGAGCATGCTCTTAGTAGTGGGGATACTATGAAAACCAAGACTTATCTCTACCCATAAACTGTTAGAGTCTAAGTTCAGAAGCTGTATCAGAAATATGGTAAGATACTCTCCACAATCATAAAAACAAGTTTAAAAAGGAGTGGGGAGGTGAAACTCCAGATGGAGCTTTCAAGTAAAAAGGCCCAGAGCTAAGGCAGTTTCGCCCTTCGGGAATCTTCAGGTGCTTCTGTGGGAGCTGATGATTATGAAGCTGGTTGGTGGCAGGGCCCAGACTCTCAGAAGGTGATAGAAAAACCTGGAATGGAAAACTGCTCTGAGCAGTTCCTTCTGGTGTAGGATGAGGAAGAGAGGAGTCTTCACATGGGGAATTAGTAGAAGGTGTCCTGCAGCTCTCTAACTGGTGAGCTTGAATACAGAGCAAGAACTGGGTGATTGATACCCGTCATCTGCAAGGGATTCCTGAGACATAGGGCGATAATCCCTTGAAGTGTTGCTCAGAAGCCTGTAGGCTGGCACTTACTTGCCTGGCCTGGGAGAACCAGAGCCTACTCCATTGAAAGACATTTAATTAGGTTATTTCAATTGTAATGTGGGCAACTGTAAGCAAGGGCTAGATTTTTACTGGAGGATAAATAAAAATGGTGGTTTAGAAGGATGAGCAAAAGGGAAGGTGTAAAGGAGTTGGCGTTTGACTCAAATTCGAGCATCTTTGAGTTGCATTCTAGCTGAAGATGCCTTGCCTTTTCCAAATTATACAATATACCCTTTCAGAAAAAAATGTACTGAGTTTTATTTATGAAGCCAAGGTTTTGGTTAAGCTGGTATTCCATGACGCATTCACCTACATATTCTCTGAGATGATTTGGATAACAAAACTAAGAGCTGAATATTTCACAAAAGACGGTAACTTTTGGTGTGGTAATCATTGATAACAACTGCCATTTATTAACATTCCAATATATGCCAGGCACTGTGGCAGGTGTTTTACTCACATTACGTAGATTCCAGCAATTCGACAAGACAGGGCTTATCAAACTCATTTTGCAGATGAAGAACCCGAGGCTCATAATGCTTGATAAATTCCCAAGACCACATAGCTAGAATGTGACAAGGTTTTGACTTGAGCCCTGGTCTGAATTCATTTAGGCCCACGCTGTCCCCACTCCTCCCAGCCTGAGGAAGGCCTTTGCCTGTTAAGTCACTTCTTTTCACACTTCTTAATGTCTCTGCGGTGAAACAAAGGTGAACTGTGTGGCTAAGGTATTAAGTTAGGCTGCAAGATGGAAGGTAAAATGGAAATAAAATACACTTCAGGGAACATTATTGGCTTTCTTTACCGAAAGTCCTCTTGTTCTGAGCCCTAGGTTTCTTGAGAGCTGAATGTCCAGGTGCTGACAGCTTTGTCCATCCCCAACAATTTTTCCCATTACAGCTCCCCCCAGCTCCTTTTGATCTCCCCTGTGTGCTCTCTTGTGCAACTCTCGAACCTGGCCTGCTGACTAACTTCTCATTATGGTCTCACCCTCTGAAGTGTGAGGACTGAGGAGTCACATGTGCACCAGAATAGATGTGAGACTAGCCCCTATTTCTCCTGGTGTAGAGTGCTTGGAGGTGGCTGCTCAACTCTCAGCGCAAGAACCTAGAAGCACCTGGCCTTCCCCTGAGATAGACCATTCCTACTGCCTGCAGAAGTTCCCTGACTCATCCATCCCTCCCCCAGGTTCCTCTGTGATAATGGCCTTTTGATGTGACTAGTCGCTTTGGATAGTGACATTTCCATACCTAGGCTGGGCATCTTCAACACACTCTCAACGTATTACCAAACAGGCTGCAGAGTAAAATCTGATTTGCCAGATAATATATGGGTTTTAGGGATGTAATCCTAAGGTCAGATATAGCCTATTTGAAATCTTCCTAATATTTGATACTTGTAGTATGATTTTAATGAGATGCATTTTTGAAACAAGGCACTGAAAACAGAGATGAGCAGGCTTTTGTAGATGATCAAATGCCAGTCTTTCCTTCATAAACTTTGTAGATGAGGAAAGGCTGTAGACATCACTTTGTAAATGATCCACAAGAAGGTGAATTTCTAAAAAAAAAATAATAACAATATCTTGAAGACTGCCTAGGAAGTGACAAGGATACTTTGGGGGACATGCCGGTTTTGATGAGAAATAAACAGTAGTTAAACATCCTTCCACAGTCTCTTGTCTGTGTACCTGCCCCAGAAGAAAATCCTGGCTTGCAGTGAGCCACAGGCACACGTATAGCTGTTCAGGAATGTTCCGTCATATGGAGGGTAGCAGAGGCTCACAGGGTAGAATGTTTACCATACACGAAAAGTATAAGAGAATTCTCAGCCTAAAAAAATGATATAGGTTATTAAAAAGTACAGTGCCAAGTGCTGTTGAGGGAATAACGTAGACCCTCCCTGCCAAGACTTACAGAATTGTTTTAAAACTGGATGTAATCCTGAATTTGAAACCACCAGTCACCTCGTAGGGCAAGAAAAATTTGGAAGATTTCAAGGCTATGCGGACATTCCCAGAAACATTTCCAAGACATGAAGAGAATTACTGTCCTCAAGTATAATAGTTGCTTTTCATTGAGCACCGTAATAACATATGGGAGAGACTACAAGTGCCCATCTCCATCTTGTCTAGCTCGCCTTCCTGGCTGGTTCATTTATAGTTAGACAGAAGCCAGTGCATCATTCCCATGCTATCGTTTCTGTTCAGCACTTAACATCTGTTGTGATGTGGAGGGGCAAGGTGAAAGCAGCTTGGATTCTTGGCTGAGGGGAAAGTGAGGGCCCGCTGTGGATTAGTTTATTATGCCATAACAGAATACCACAGACTGGGTGACTTAAACAATAGAATTGTATTTTCTCCCATTTCTGGAGGCTAAATATCTTAAGATCAAGATGTGGGCCAGTTATTGGTAGCTTGATGGGGATGGCATTGAATCTATAAATTACCTTGGGCAGTATGGCCATTTTCACGATATTGATTCTTCCAACCCATGAGCATGGAATGTTCTTCCATTTGTTTGTATCCTCTTTTATTTCATTGAGCAGTGGTTTGTAGTTCTCCTTGAAGAGGTCCTTCACATCCCTTGTAAGTTGGATTCCTAGGTATTTTATTGTCTTTGAAGCAATTGTGAATGGGAGTTCACTCATGATTTGGCTCTCTGTTTGTCTGTTATTGGTGTACAAGAATGCTTGTGATTTTTGTACATTAATTTTGTATCCTGAGACTTCGCTGAAGTTGCTAATCAGCTTAAGGAGATTTTGGGCTGAGACAATGGGGTTTTCTAGATATACAATCATGTCATCTGCAAACAGGGACAATTTGACTTCCTCTTTTCCTAATTGAATACCTTTTATTTCCTTCTCCTGCCTGATTGCTCTGGCCAGAACTTCCAGCACTATGTTGAACAGGAGCGGTGAGAGAGGGCATCTCTGTCTTGTGCCAGTTTTCAGAGGGAATGCTTCCAGTTTTTGCCCATTCAGTATGATATTGGCTGTGGGTTTGTCATAGATAGCTCTTATTATTTTGAGATACATCCCATCAATACCTAATTTATTGAGAGTTTTTAGCATGAAGGGTTGTTGAATTTTGTCAAAGGCCTTTTCTGCATCTATTGAGATAATCATGTGGTTTTTGTCTTTGGTTCTGTTTATATGCTGGATTACATTTATTGATTTGCGTATGTTGAACCAGCCTTGCATCCCAGGGATGAAGCCCACTTGATCATGGTGGATAAGCTTTTTGATGTGCTGCTGGATTTGGTTTGACAGTATTTTACTGAGGATTTTTGCATCAATGTTCATCAAGGATATTGGTCTGAAATTCTCTTTTTTGGTTAAGTCTCTGCCAGGTTTTGGTATCAGGACGATGCTGGCTTCGTAAAATGTGTTAGGGAGGATTCCCTCTTTTTCTATCGATTGGAATAGTTTCAGAAGGAATGGTACCAGTTCCTCCTTGTACCTCTGGTAGAATTCAGCTGTGAATCCATCAGGTCCTGGACTCTTTTTGGTTGGTAAGCTATTGATTATTGCCACAATTTCAGAACCTGTTATTGGTCTATTCAGAGATTCAACTTCTTCCTGGTTTAGTCTTGGGAGGGTGTATTTGTCGAGGAATTTATCCATTTCTTCTAGATTTTCTCGTTTATTTGCATAGAGGTGTTTGTAGTATTCTCTGATGGTAGATTGTATTTCTGTGGGATCGGTGGTGATATCCCCTTTTTCGTTTTTTATTGCATCTATTTGATTCTTCTCTCTTTGACAAACCTGACAAAAACAAGAAATGGGGAAAGGATTCCCTATTTAATAAATGGTGCTGGGAAAACTGGCTAGCCATATGTAGAAAGCTGCAACTGGATCCCTTCCTTACACCTTATACAAAAATTAATTCAAGATGGATTAAAGACTTATATGTTAGACCTAAAACCATTAAAATCCTACAAGAAAACCTAGGCAATACCATTCAGGACATAGGCGTGGGCAAGGACTTCATGTCTAAAACACCAAAAGCAATGGCAACAAAAGCCAAAATCGACAAATGGGATCTCATTAAACTAAAGAGCTTCTGCACAGCAAAAGAAACTATCATCAGAATGAACAGGCAACCTACAGAATGGGAGAAAATTTTTGCAACCTACTCATCTGACAAAGGGCTAATATCCAGAATCTACAATGAACTCAAACAAATTTACAAGAAAAAAACAAACAACCCCATCAAAAAGTGGGCAGAGGACATGAACAGACACTTCTCAAAAGAAGACATTTATGCAGCCAGAAAACACATGAAGAAATGCTCATCATCACTGGCCATCAGAGAAATGCAAATCAAAACCACAGTGAGATACCATCTCACACCAGTTAGAATGGCCATCATTAAAAAATCAGGAAACAACAGGTGCTGGAGAGGATGTGGAGAAATAGGAACACTTTTACACTGTTGGTGGGACTGTAAACTAGTTCAACCATTGTGGAAGTCAGTGTGGCGATTCCTCAGGGATCTCGAACTAGAAATACCATTTGACCCAGCCATCCCATTACTGGGTATATACCCAAAGGACTATAAATCATGCTGCTATAAAGACACATGCACACGTATGTTTATTGCGGCACTATTCACAATAGCAAAGAGTTGGAACCAACCCAAATGTCCAACAACGAAGACTGGATTAAGAAAATGTGGCACATATACACCATGGAATACTATGCAGCCATAAAAAATGATGAGTTCGTGTCCTTTGTAGGGACATGGATGAAACTGGAAAACATCATTCTCAGTAAACTATCGCAAGGACAAAAAACCAAACACCGCATGTTCTCTCTCATAGGTGGGAATTGAACAATGAGAACTCATGGACACAGGAAGGGGAACATCACACTCCGGGGACTGTTGTGGGGTGGGGGAGGGGGGAGGGACAGCATTAGGAGATACACCTAATGCTAAATGACGAGTTAATGGGTGCAGGAAATCAACATGGCACATGGATACATATGTAACAAACCTGCACATTGTGCACATGTACCCTAAAACCCTAAAGTATAATAAAAAAAAAAAAAAAGATGTGGGCCAGTTTGATTTCTTCCCTGGCCTCCCCGTGCCTGGCTGATGACCACTTTCTCACTGAATTCTTACATGGATGTTCTTTGGTCTGTGTGTCTCTATCTTAATCTGCTCTTTTATGAGAACACCAGTCATATTGAATATGATCCTAATCATCAGACCTCATTTTACCTTAGCTGCCTCTTCAAAGGTTCTGTCTCCAAATACAGTGACATTCTGCATTACTGGGGGTTGAGACTTGGATATATGAACTCGGCAAGAGGGGCGCAATTCAGCCCATAACACCCAGCCAACTTAAATCAGAATTTATGTGCACAAAAATAAACTCGTGTTAAGCCATTTAACTGTCGGGGAGTTTTTTCTCTTCCATCAGGTTACTGTTAATGTGACTATTGGAGTGCTCCTCTTCCTTTTCTTAGGGTCATTTCAATATTTGACTTCAAAGTAAATAGTGCATGTATTTTTGTTGCAAAATATTCTAAAAATACATAGAAATTGCATTGCTTTCTTTACAAAGTTCCTGCCTGCAAAACTCAGCCTCCTACTCAGAAGTTCCCACCAATAACAATGTGGCCATGCAAATTTTAAATATGATTTTCGATCTCGGGCTTTCAGAAAGATAGATGTGCTATTTTATATATGTACATATATGTACATATACACACACATGTGTAATGATATAATGATATACATATAGATCTGCCACTTACCTTTGCCACTATTATAGGTTCAATTTCCTCTTCTGCAAAATTCTACATTGAAATTAAAATGTGGCATTGATTTCGAGATAGGACTAATTCAAAGGCAATCAAGTTAAAATGAGGTTATTAATGCTGGCCTTATTGGAAGTCAGTACAAAAAGGGGATATTTGGACATAGAGATGTGAGTAGAGAGATGACAATGTGAGTAGACATGGAGGGAAGACAGCTAGGTACAAGGCAATGAGAGAGGCCTGGAAAGCATCCCACAATCACAGCCTCATAAGGAATCAATCTTGTGTACACCTTGCTCTTGGGCTACCAGATTCCAAAACTGTGAGACAATGAAATTCTGTTGTTTTGTCATCCAGGTTGTGGTGCCTTGCTATTGCAACCCTAACATGCCATGATACTCACTTATTAAAATGTACCCAGTATCTTTCCATGACAGCACATATAGATCTGCCTTACCTTGAGGACTTCTCCAAAGAATGCCAATTTATTTCTGTGCAATAACACTAGCATCCACAATGTTGAGTGAGTCCTGATGTAAACTGTGGCCTTTACTTAATAAATAGGTATCAATACAGATCCATCAGTTGTAACAAACGTGCTATAGTAATACATAGTGTAAATAATTGGAGACACTGTGTGTGTGTGTGTGTGTGCGCGCTCGCGCGTGAGGCAGGGCAGGGAGGGTGGTGTAGATATGTGGGAACTATAATTTTGATGAAGTTTTCTCTGTATTTTTGGATTATCAATGCTCTAAAAATAAAGCCTATTAGTTTTTTAAAACATGCAAATAATTTGAACAAACACTTTATCAAAGAGGATATACATATTGGAAAGAGGCATGTAATGTCATTTGTCATTAGAGAGATGCAAACAAAAACCAAAGAAGTTTGCAATACACACTTATTACAATGGTTAAAATCCAGCAGTCTAAAATATCAAATGTAAGAGAGGATATGGAACAACAGTAATTCTCATTCCTTGCTAGTTGTGATGAAAACTGATACAGCCGCACTTTTAAATCAGTATTTTATGCACCTCTTCCTATGACATGGTGAAAGCTAAAAGTATAGGAACTGAAAGAAGAACATAGTTGCCAGGGGCTTTGCAGAAGTGCGGTGACTGACCTCAAATGGGATGCACAGGAGAATTTTAGGTTGATCAAACTGGTCATTACGGTAGTCGGGTGGTACATATGGGCCTCCATGCATTTGTCAAAATACGTATAACTTCACATAATAGTTACATTTGATGTGTGTTTTTGAAGTTTTTTTTGAACTTTTATCTTACATTCAGGGATAGAAGTGCAGGTGTGTTACATAGGTAAATTGTGTCATGGGGGTTTCTTGTATAGATTATTTCACCACCCATCTGTTAAGCCCAGCACCCATTTGTTATTTTTCCTCATCCTCTCCCTCCTTCCACTCTCCACCCTCTGAAAGGCCCCAGTGTGTGTTGCTCCCCTCTACGTGTCCGTGTGTTCTCCTTTCTAGCTCCCACTTATAAGTGAGAACATGTAGTATCTGGTTTTCTGTTACTGTGTTAGTTTACTTAGAATAATGGCCTCTAGCTCCATCCATGCCATGGATCGGGATTTTTTATTTAAGTAGCAACAACAAAGAAGACTTTAACCTAGTCTAGGTGAGAGAGAATGTTAACATCATGCACAGCAGTAGTAACGGAGATTGAAAAAGTGGAAGGATTTGGAATGGATTTTAGAGGTGGAAGGAACAAAAGTTGTTGTTGGCTTGGATTTGGGGTAAGATAAAGGGAGAAATCAAGCACAAAAGTAAAAATTGTGCCGCTTTGATGGTAACAAATATCAAATGAAGACATACTTTGTTTTTTCAATTTTGTGACAGCCTTCATGTGTATTTTGTAATCACTCGGACACGTGCACAAACGTTTCTTATTCCTTGAAATCTGGGAATGCCGTCCCCTTCTTCAACCTGTTTCCCCACAATTCTGCATTCATGGCAACTATGATACACCTCCACTGGCAGTGGCAGCATGTTCAGTGAAGGCTGAATCTAAGTGAGAAATAGGAACTGAAGGTGAGTCATTTGGGGCATGTTTGGAGAAGGGTTGTGTTCACTCCTTTAAAAGGTCCCTGACACTGACCCACTGATTCAATCCCAAGAACATTAGTCCCTCTCTCTTCTGGAAGGGACACTTATTTCCAATACCAGGAGGTAAAAGGATAGGCTGCCATTTTCTTTTTACCATCCATAAGAAATGCTCCCTTCTTAGGACCTCAGAAGAAAAGCTCCATGAGGATAATTCCCAAGGACATGTGGGCCAGAGCTGGAATTTACCCACCAGCTGCCTCCCAGTCTGGGAGAAGAGCTTCCTTGTCTGTGGGTTTCCACCTTGAGCGCTGAGGTTTGATCCACCAATCCTGGCTATGAGCAGAGGCCAACTGCCCCTGGGACACGGAGACAAAGCTAAGGAAGGAAGTCATCTCATGAACAGCTGAGTTGATCCTGACCATAGTGGGTGCAGAGAACCCCAATCTTCAGGGTAATCTCTGGCAAAGCCACAATCAACTGTTTTTGGAATTTCAGGGCTCATGAATCCTTCTGAGGGTCCTGCCAGGAGTAAGAACAGCTGAAAAGAAGTATGTGGATCTCTTATCCATGTGGAGAGGGAGATGGGCCTCTACTCCTATCATGTGAGCAACCTGACATTGCCACTAAGTTAGTGAAGTGTTTGTGGACCTGGTCAGGGTGTCTGTCATCAACACAACAGCCCTCCATCATGACGTTCTGGAATAGAACTGTTAGGTTATATTGCTTGAATCACCAGGGTTCCAGAGGTCAGCAGGTGGACGGGTCAAGTAAGAGGGGGAATAAATCCATCATTGTCCCAGGTAGCCTTCCCCCAGCTACTACTGAGATCTAAGTTCTACTCTCATAAAGAAAAGGCTTGTGAAAGCAGCTAGGCCTTCTATGGGTGAGACAAGGGGGAGAGAGGAGGTGCCATTTCCTCTGTTCCTCTTTGACTCATATCATCTCTCTCCTCTTGTTATTAAAGTGACCATTGACCCCAGAGTCTTTCAGTTCTTTCACCTCCAGCCTTACTGGTGCTCTAATTTACTCATACTGCCATCTCACTAAAAGATAATCTATACAAAGACTTATTTATTATTCTGTGCAGTTCTGTGTTTATGAAGTTTTTATAATAAACATTTTTAGAGTAGATTTTGAATTTCCCTATAATTGCATTTTTTGTATAATACGAAAAAGGGTTCCACTTACATTAAAATTTTTTATATGGATATTCAGTTGTTCCACTGATATTTATTTCAACAAGACAGTCTCCTGCTCTAAAGCTGCAACATTTTTTAATCTTTAATCAATTAAGCTTGCATTTATACATGTTTTGTTGCTTTTGTTTTTCAGGACTTTCCATTCAGTTCCATTGGTCTGTCTGTTAATCCCTGCACCCAAACCTCAAAATCTTCATTATAATAGCTTCTTTGTAATTCTTACTATCTGTTGGACGAACTGCTCTTTTTCAAAATTGTATTG
Source organism: Nomascus leucogenys (assembly GCF_006542625.1). Taxonomy (NCBI): domain Eukaryota; kingdom Metazoa; phylum Chordata; class Mammalia; order Primates; family Hylobatidae; genus Nomascus; species Nomascus leucogenys. The sequence continues at coordinate 127,238,176 of NC_044406.1, forward strand.
ACTATGCTTGGCTATTTGCATGCCTTTATATTTTAGAATAAGGTGATTCATACATGCCTTCATGTCCAAAGGCATTTTGTTGTTCTGATTTGACTCCAGGCTAATCAATCACTTTTAACTTCATTTCTGGTATTCCACACACACTGGGGTGGGGAGTGTGTCCCCCAAGATGTCAGGCAACCGCGCTGCTATGACTTTGCTGGGTTCAGCCCACACGGATGCTCTTACAGTTTGGAGTTGCCCATTGGTGCCTGCAGCTGTTCCGTGTGCATGTTGCAGGCTGTCAGTGGCGCTACAGTTTGATGAGAATGTAAATTAGTCCAGCCACTGTGGAAAGTAGCCTGGAGATTTCTCGAAGAACTCAAAACAGAGCTACCAGTCGACCCAGTAATTCCATTAGTAGATATATACCTAAAGGAAAAGAAATCATTTTCCTTCGAACAAATTGCCAGAATCTTCGTGGTGATGGAACTATTCTGTACCCTGACTCTATCAATGTTAATATCCTGCTTGTGACATTGTATTATGGTTTTGCAACATGTTACTAGTGAATACAATTAGATATGCTCAATCTCTATAGTTTGTTTATAAATTTAATGATATTTAGTTGCAGAATCTTCTGTATCTGTCTTTTGATTATCATCCTGGGTTTGTAGTCTTATTATTAAGTGTTCTTCCTCCCTTTGATTCTACATACGGTGTCCTCGGCTTTCTTCTAAGAATCTATTAGTACAGCTGTAATTCATTTGGGAGAATGACTTAATATATGAATCTGATTTGTTTTTCCACATGGATATCAAGTAGAAGAAGTCCCTTTTATTGAAGTAGTAATCTTCTACTCTTTACTATCCTTTTTATGTTACACTTTCGTTATCTGATCTTGAGCATTCATTTTTTCAAATAATCATTTAAACCATCTCCTCTCATTGAAATTTTTTATTTGGCTTATCAGTTGATTGCTGAATGTCAAATGATTAACCTCAAAGATATGAATACTACTTTATAACATGTTAGGCCTATTTCTCAAGTTTAATTCTCCCATCAAAAAAGAAAACTTAAAGAAAAACAATGTTTTTGATGACATGACATTCCATATTCAACTAATGTGTTTTAATTGATTTTCTGATGTCAAAATGTATGTCCTCAATCTTTTCTTGTTTTTTCCTCTACTGAAAACTGGAAAAGCTCCTCATTATCAGTTCAAATCCAGACTGTGTTCTAGCATTGAAAATTTTATCACCAAGCTGTGCCAAACTTGTCACTTAGACCTTTCAGAGTCTCGGCAGTAATTCTTGCTTTTACAACCCCATTCTTTACTATTCCTGCTGCACACCTACTCCCTCTTAAGCAATCCAATCGTGAACAGAGCTTTTGGCACATCCCTCCTCACAACTTGGCCCACCTTGAGGCCAGATTCCTTGTCAATTTCCATCAGACCAAGATCCTCAGTGGTTGGAAGTTTGTATTTTCTATCATTTATCTCCAACCCTGTACAGTGTTCTTCATGAAACAGACATTTGATGAATGAAGTATTCTATTATCAAAAACTTTCTTTTGAGTTGAAAAGAAAATATGACTGTATATACTCCCTCATTTTGCTGATTGAGAAACAAAGACCAGAGTGGTGGTGTGAATGTTTAAGTTTGCTTAGATGCACAGAGCCTAAATTAAAATCCAATTCTGCTGGACTGCCAGTGCAATGTACTCTGGAGGACTTCAGGCCGCTGTTATCCATCAGTGTTTTGCTAAATCACCCTCCGTCTCTTTCTCTTCTACCCTCTTTGCTCTATAATCATATGCCTTTTTTCGATTTTAAATTTTTATTTTTATTTCTGTTTTTTGTAGGTGCATATAGTTGTACACATTAATGGATTACATCAGATATTTTGATATAGGCATGTAATGCATAATAATCACATCAAGATAAACAAGGTAACCATCACCTTAAGCATCTATCCTTTGTATTACAAACAATTCAATTCTTGAATTTCTTTTGTTCTAGGCTTTATCTTTAGCTTTCTTACATTTGTATATATCTTAAATTCTCTATGGACTTTCTCCTATGCCATATCCTCTTATCAATTATTGTAACCTTTAACATTTTTGTATAATGCTTTCCAAAGCATATTTAAAAGCAGGTACATATTCTCTCCATGGCTGTGCTTTGAGATAATAATATTGGAGATGAAATCCTCTTAGCTGAGAAAAGGAAAGACTGGTGATATGACATTCCATCAAAAAAATTACAAACCAATTTTTCTCTTAAAATACTCAATTTTTAAAATGTTTTTGATTACTGTACTTCTTAAGTGTGAAAAATTGTCTCCTGGACCCATTTTTCTCAGAAGGAAATGAATTGCGATCCATATTTGAGATATTTCAGGCTCCTCAGCACTATGGCTCCTATTTGGGAAACAGGAGCCAGGGTTGGAGAAATTAAATCATTGAGCTATTTAGTTTCCTTACAATGCTTCTAAACCATCTAAGCTTTAAAAACTTCTTTCAAGGTATCTGCTTTTCCCCTATTCAAGTATAATTAGGGTTGATTGACTGCCAGAGATTAAAGGAGCTGTAACTTTTCTGTAATTCTCAAAAGTGTTACAGGCATTAGAAGGTGAAGCCATCCCTTGGTTGGCAACAACACACTTATAGATGATCTAAAAGAGACGAATGAGTGGACTGCTTTAAATTAAATGAAAATACTTAAATACCTGTGTGGCTATCATCAAAATAAATATGGCAATTTTACTCAGTAGTGCTAATCACAGAGGTTTCATTAGTTAAATAAAAACAAACAAACAAAAAAACAAAAATAGATTTCATTGGTGACCTGGATATATGTGTTTTTCAGCATGCCATATTTATATCCACAGATAATTTTTCCTCAAAAAGAAAAGCTTGCTTTGCTTTATGTGCATTTTTTACATATGAATGTTGATTTCTGCTTCAGAGAATGTAGCTTTTTGACAGTAGCCTCTTCATAAATGTCCGTGGTAGCAACAGCATTTATTGAAGAGACTTTAGGATTTATAGGACAGCCCTACAAGATCTGTTTTCATGTGCCTTCTGTGATGAATTCTCAATGCTCTTTTGCTAGATTAATGGTAATATTGCCTCGTGAACATATTGATTTTGTATTATTTTGTGAATTATTTTGCATTCCCTTATGCCATATCGTTTTGACTCTTTTTTAGCCTCGTTTTTCTTCAATGGAATTCTTCAAATTATATGACATATGGCTCAACCAAAATGCCAAAAAATTAAAAATCAAATTATGTGGATATTTAGCATTTTGTGGTGAAACAAGACTTACTGCAATTCCTCATCTATGAGCTCCATATGTGTCAATTCATCACTATAGCAGTCTTGTCAGTTTTTACCTTGGTAAATAATTATTTCCACGTCTAGTCTTCTAGGGGGCTTGGCAGGGTATCTTGCCAGCTGGTCCACATTAATGAATACACAAACTGCTTATGAACTGTGGCTATGCTGCATTTTCGGCTGACTGATATCACACGTACATGCAGAGTGATTATACTGTTCGAAGCTCCATTTTCACGTGAAGGCATTTTCTTCACACTTTGTAGAAAACCGTTTTTAGTTTGTCAGGAAAGGCTAGCAGATTGCCAGCCTAACAAGTGCGGAAAGGATGGTTATTTGTTTATGTCTGGGGCCACACTAATATTAAATAGATGGCTTGTCAGAATCATCATCTTTGGGTTATTTTACAGCTTGCGACTAATATTTATGGGCATGCAACAATCAGAATATCATGACCAGATGCCAGTAAGGAAGCCATTATATTTCTTTCCCTGGGAAAATTGTTTCTGTGTCTACACATCCAATAAGGTCATGTTGATATGGTTTGGCTCTGTCCCTACCCAACTCTCACCTTGAATTGTAATAATCTCCACACGTCAAGGGTGGGACCAGGCGGAAATAATTGAATCATGGTGGTGGTTTTCCCCATACTGTTCTCCTGGTAGTGAATAAGTCTCACTAGATCTGTTGGTTTTGTAAATGGGAGTCCCTTTGCTCTTCATTCATTTTCCACCATGATTGTGAGGCCTCCTAAGCCACATGGAACTATGAGTCCATTAAACCTCTTTCCTTTATAAACTACCCAGTCTCAGGTATATGTTTATTAGCAGCATGAAAACGAACTAATACACATGTCAAAACAAAAATCAGTGTTGTTATTCTCCACAACCCTATGTATCACCTAAGTATGGCTTCTTTTGATATTAATAGAAAGCTCTTTTATAGCAAAGGTATGAACATATGACTACATAACACTGTGATGCTTTAATGTGTGTGCATGCAAACACATACATACATTTGTGTTTATTTTCAAAGGAAGAATGTACCCCAGTTATGTACATTTGTTTTTAAAATGTACATCTGATTGTATGATTTCTTGAGTGGGTATCTTATAAACATCCATTAAAAAACCAAAAAGCCACAATGATCTTATCTTTTGTGAATACAACAGAACCATGAGTTTTCTTGCTATCTAGACAAATGCTGTTACCATCTCATTTCTGTGTCAGTTTTATGTAGGCAGGGCATACAAACACACACTAACAATGGTCTCTAGCAGGTGCTGGCACTTCATTCATATCAACTTTCATTTGAATTTTTAAAAAATAAGGCTGACTGTACTGCTTATGCATAATACATTGGAGCCTTCTGAAGACTTACAATACAGGTATGCATTCTTACTTCTCTGTCTGAGAGTGTTCTCCGATCATCCTGGACAGGGGCAGACTGGAAGTGCTATGTCAGTATCATCCCAGGAGTTACCCTCAACAAATGAGGAACAGAAATCATTGAATAAATATCCCAGCTTCCTCATTTCTTGGTAGAATAATTCTGAGACATGATCCACACAGCCCCTCAGAGGATGGCCGACAGGATGGAGACCCATTTGCCCATAGTGGTAACCTCGTCATCAACGTAGATTTTATTGACTCTCCTCCCTTCCCTTTCTCCTTTCCTCATTGTCTCCAGTGCTTTCTGTGATGACTGCCCAAATAAGCAACTTACAGTGAAATCTTTACCTCAGAGTTGACTTTTGTAGGAACCCAAATTAAGACATTGACTTTAGCCAATAAAATAATGAAGACAAACACTTAGTGAAAAATTCTTATTCTAGATCCCTAAGGGGTAGTATTTTCATTTTATTGCTTTCACCAATGTTAGCTAAATAATGCCCCCTTCATTTGCATAATTAAAAAATAAAGCTGACTGTACTGCTTGTGCATAATCATTTGCTAATCTCTTTTTGGAGATTTATCCTATTAATTTTATTTAAGCTACCATCTCTATGCAGATAACTCCCAAGTTTACAGTTCCATTAAACCTTCTCCTATTTTCCATTCTCCACTTGTCCTTGGCCTATGTTTACTGGGATCATGTTTTTGACTGAAAAATCAAACATTTCTAAGGTTTAATTATTCATCCCTTTTCCCTTTCTCCAAACTAGCTATCCTTTCTAACTCACCAGCAGTTCCTTACCTCCAATCTTCTATCATCTGCTGTCAACTCTACTTTATCTGTTCTATCCAGTCAACAATCAAGTGCATATCACTTCATAATACCTTGCATGACTGTCTTTATATTTTCCTGTTGCTCACTTAGTTCCAGCTTAGGTTCAGACTATGATAATAACTTCATAACTTTTTTTCTGCCAATTTCCTGGCCCAAATACTTCTTATTTACCAATATGATTTCATCTTCCTAAAACTCTGCCCACTGCACATGGAATGAAGTCCAGACTTCTTAGAAAGACATTCAAATGCCTCCAGAAAGTAAATTGTTTGCTTGAGTTCCCAGTATTTTCCCACTTGAACACTGCATTCTAGCCAGCAAGATTTATTCACTCTATCCTTGATACATGTGATACTTTCCATCTTTAATAATTTCCTCTAACTTTGTGGTCTGATGGCTGTTTATTCATATCTGAATCTTTGTCTAATTCTCACAAAGACTCCTAGAAGGTTATTTCTAGAAAATTCCAATCACTTCATTTACAGGTGGGTAAAACCAGGCCTCACAAGTGGTGTGATTTGCTTAAAGACATGGATATTAAGTAACAGATGCAAGAGAGAGTAGAACAAAGTTTGCAAGGGAGTAGTGTATTAATTATTCCAAGCCATCTCCTCCTGACTTGCCAGGGCAATGATTTTCCATATGATTTGTGTTACAATTAATAGTATGCCTCAAGCTCACTATTGCTTTAATTATTTGAAATGTAGACCCAAACTATTATTTCAATTTAATATAATTTTCTCCCAAGGTTGATTCAAAACTTTTGAAGAACAGGGACCATATATTTTACTTCTTTATAGAGTTCAAATAATGGCAATGAGGTAATGATTATGGAATTCTAACAATATTTTTTAGTATATATTATGTGTCAGACGCTGTGATAAAGTCATTTTATATACAATTCCATTTAAGTTTCATAATAACTTTATGTGGCAATACCATTATCATTGCCTTTGTATATAAAACAATGAATCACAAAGAAGTTAAATAACTTCAAGTTCACAAAGCTAGTAATTATCATGGACAGCCTTTAACATTATGCTTGTATAAATAAAATTCCTGAAATATTTCTTTAACTTGCAAAAACAATTTGATAATTTGAAATTTTTGGCTATCGAATAATCATAGTTTCTTCACTGCTTCTCATTTTGTTCACAATGTAAAATTTAACGTGTGCACTACATTTATTACTTTACTTTGATAATTCTATAATCCTTGGTTTAGCATGTAATCACAATTCTCCAACAAAATCAACATGAAAGAGATAGTTCTCACCAAGGATGACCTACAAAGGTCACGTTTACCGAAGTCACTGCTTCTGGAAATCAAGAGAATATGGTGCTCTGAGGTGGACAATGGATTTTTTTCTGCTTATGGGAATGTTTCTCTATTTTTTAATCTTCTGGATATATAGTAGATGCATATATTTCCGAGTTACATGTAATATTTTGATGCAGGCATGCAATGTGTAAAAGTCATATCGGGGCAAATGGGGTATCCATCACCTCAAGCATTTATCCTTTGTGTTTCGAACAATCCAGTTATACCCCTTTAGTTATTTTAAAATGCACAATTAAACCATTTTTTACTATAGTCACCCTGTTGTACTAGCAAATACTAGGTCCAATTCATCAATCTAACTATACTTCTGTACCCATTACCCATTCCCTCTCCCGCTGTCCCCATTACCCTTTCCAGCCTCTGATAATCATTCTTCTACTCTCTATCTGCATGAGATCAATTGTTTTAATTTTTAGCTTCCACAGATTAGTGAGAACATGTGATTTTTTTTTTTCTGTGCTTGGCTTATTTCACTTAACATAATGACCTCCAGTTCCATCCATGTTGTTGCAAATGACAGGATCTCATTCATTTTTACGGGTGAATAGCACGCCACTGTGTATATATGCCACATTGCCTTTATCTATTCATTTGGTTGATGGACACTTAGATTGCTTCCAAATCTTGGCTGTTGTGAACAGTGCTGCAAAAAACATGGGAGTGCAGCTATTTCTTTGATGTACTGATTTTCTTTCTTTTGGGAATATACCTAGAAGTGGTATTGCTGGATCCTATGATAGCTCTATTTTCAGTTTTGGGGGAAACTCCAAATTTGTCTTCACAGTGGTTGTACTAATTTACCTCCCCACCAACAGCGTACGAGGGCTCTCTTTTTGTCCACATTCTTGCCAGCTTTTGCTGTTGCCTGTCTTTTGGTTACAAGCCATTTTAACTGCAGGGACATGATATCTAATTGTAGGTTTGATTTGTATTTCTATGATGATCAGTGTTTTTGAGCACCTAGTCATATACCTGTTTGCCATTTGTATGTCTTCTTTCGAGAAATGTCTTTTCAAATCTTCTGCCCATTTTTTACTGGATTATTAGATTTTTTCCTGTAGAGTTGTTTGAGCTCCTTATATATTCTGGTTATTAATCCCTTGTCAGATATGTAGTTTGCAAATATTTTCTCCCATTCTGTGGATTGTCTCTTTGGTGACCGGTTCCTTTGCTGTGCAGCACCGTTTTAACTTGACGAGATCCCATTTGTCCATTTTTGCTTTGGTTACCTGTGCAGGTGGGATATTATACAAGAAGTCTTTGCCCAGCCAAATGTCCTGGAGAGTTTCTCACAATGTTTTCTTTGAGTAGTTTCATAGTTTCAGGTCTTAGATTTAAGTATTTAATCCATTTGTATTTCACTTTTATATGTGGCAAGAGATAGGGTTCTAATTTCATTCTTCTGCATATGAATATCCAGTTTTCCCAGCATAATTTATTGAGGACACTGCCCTTTCCCCAATGTATGTTCTTGGAATCATTGTTAAAAATCAGTTCACTGTAGGTGTGTGGATTTGTTTCTGGGCCCTTTATTCTGTTCCATTGATCTTTGTGTCTCTTTTTATGCCAGAACCATATTATTTTGGTTATTATACTATAGCTCTGTAGCATAATTGGAAGTCAGGTAATGTGATTCCTCTAGATTTGTTCTTTCTGGGATAGCTTTGGCTATTCTGAATCTTGTGGGATTTCATATCAATTTTATGATACTTTTTTTTCTATTTCTTTGAAGAATGTCATTGGTATTTTGAAAGATAGTGCATTGAATCTGTAGATTGCTTTGGGTAGTATGGACATTTCAACAATATTTATTCTTTCAATCCATGAATATGGAATACCTTTCCATTTTTGTGTCCTCTTTGATTCCTTTCATCAGTGTTTTATAGTTTTCATTTTTCAGATCTTTTACTTCTTTGATTAATTCCTAGGTATTTAATCTTATGTGTGGCTTTTGTAAATGGGATTACTTTTTTTTACATTGTTCACTGTTGGCATATAGAAATGCTACTGAATTTTGTATGCTGATTTTGTATCCTGCAACTTTACAGAATTTATTAGTTCTAGTAGTTTTTTAATGGAGTCTTCAGGGTTTTTTTTCAAATATAAGATGATATCATCCTCAAAGAAGGATAATTTCACTTCTTTCTTTTCAGCTTGGATGTCATTTATTTCTTTGTCTTGTCTGGTTGCTCTACATAGGACTTCCAGTACTATATTGAATAACAGTGGTGAAAATGGGCAACCTTGCATTCCAGATCTTAGAGGAAAGGCTTTCAGTTTTCCCTCCACTCAATATGATATAAGCAATACAAGCTGTGGGTCTGTAGCATATGGCTTTTATTATGCTGAGGCATGTTCCTACTATAGCAAGCTTTTTGAGGGTTTTCATCAAAAAGTGATGTTGAATTTTATGAAATGTTTTTTCAGCATCAATTGAAATGATCGTATGTTTTTTTCCTTCATTCTGTGATTCAATGTATCACATTGATTGATTTACATATGTAAAACCATCCTTGCATCCCTGGGGTAAATATCCCACTTGGTCGTGATGAATGATCTTTTTATTGTGTTGTTGAATTTGATTTTCTAGTATTTTGTTGAGGATTTTTGGATCAATATTTATCAGTAATATTTGCCTATGCTTTTCTTTTTTCGATGTGTCTTTTTCTGTTCTTCATATCATGTTAATACTAGCCTTGTAGATTGAGTTTTGAGGTGTTCTCTCCTTCTTTAGTTTTCTGAGTAGTGTGAACATGATTGGTATTAGTTCTTCTTTAAATGTTTGGTACAAGTCAGCAGTGAATCTCTTGAGTTCCAGTATTTTCTTTGTGGTGGGACTTTTTATTAAAGCCTCAATCTCATTACTTGTTATTGGTCTGTTCTGGTTTTAGATTTCTTCATGGTTCAATCTTCCTAGGTTGTATGTGTCTAGAAAGGTGTCTATTTCTTCTAGATTTTTCAATTTATTGGCATATAGTTTCTCAGACCAGCCACTAATAATTTTTTAAATTTCTGAAGTATTAGTTTTAATGTTTTCTTTTTCATCTCTGGTTTTATTTGTTTGGAGCTCTCTTTTTTTTTCTTAGTCTGGCTAAAGTTTGTCAATTTTGTTCATCTTTTCAAAAAATGTCTTTTTGTTTTATTGATCTTTTGTATTTTGTTGTTTCAATTTCACTTATCTCTGTTCTAGTTTTTATTATTCATTTTCTTCTACTAATTTTAGGTTTTGTTTGATTTTGATGGTCTTAGTTATTTTAGATGCATCATTCGATTATATATTTGAAGTTTTTCTTTTTCTGATATAGGCATGTATACCTGTAAACATCCCTCTTAGTACTGCTTTTGCTGTATCTCATAGGTTTTGGTATGTTGTGTTTCCATTACCACTTGTTTCAAGGATTTTTTCCAATTTCCTTTTTAATTTTTTAATTGACCTTCTGGCCATTCAGGAACATATTGTTTAATTTCCATGTATTTGTATATTTTCCAAAATTCTTCTTGTTGTTGATTTGTAGTTTTAATCCATTTGGGGTCACAGAAGATGCTTGGTATTGTTTTAATTTTTTGAATGTTTTATGACATTTTTGGGACCTAACATATGGTTTATCCTTGAGAATGATCCATGTACTGAGGAAAAGAATGTGTATTCTGTAGCTGTTGGAAAAAAACGTTCTGTAAATATCTATTAGGTCCATTTGTTTTATAGTGCAGAATAAGTTCCATGTTTCTTTGTTTATTTTCTGTCTGGAAGATCTGTTCAGTGCTGAAAGTGGGGTGTTGAAGTATCCAGCTATTATTGTATTAGGGCCTATCTCTCTCTTTAGCTGTAATATTATTTCCTTTATATGTCTGGGTGCTTCACTGTTGGGTGAATGCATACATACTTATATATAGTTGTTATATCATTTTGAGAAATTGACCCCTTTATCATTATAGGGTGACTTTGTCTTTTCTTACAGTTTTTGTCTTGAAATCTGCTGTATCTAATGTAAGTATAGCTACTTCTGCTCTTTTTTGGTTTCCATTGGCACGGAACGTCTTTTTTCATTCCTTTACTTTTAGCAATAGACCATTAGAGTCTATTGCCTACTTATAGGCAATAGACCATTACATCATGTTTTATTATCCATTCAGCCACTCTGTGTCTGTTCATTGGAGAGTTTATTTACATTCAATGTTATTGTATTATTGATTAGTAAGGACTTACTCATGCCTTTTTGTTATGTGTTTTCTGGTTGTTTTTTGGTATTCTCTTTCTTTTTTCCTTTCTTCCTGACTTCATTTTAGTGAAGGTGATTTTCTCTGGTGATACAATTTAATTTCTTGCTTTGGATTTTTTGTATATCCATTATGTTTTTTTTATTTGAGGTTACCATGAGACTTGCAAATACTATCTTATAACCCATTATTTTAAGCTTTTAACAAGTCAACACTGCTTTCATAAACAAATAAAAAGAAAACTAATAGAAATTGTACATCTTAACTTTAACTTCTTGCTTTTTAACTTTCTGTAATTTCTGTTTATATCTTATTTTACAGTATATGTCTGGAAAAGTTATTATAATTACTATTTTTGATTGGTTAATCTTTCTATTTAAGACAAGAGTAGTTTACATATCACAGTTACAGTTTTATAGTGTTCTGTGTTTGTTCTGTGTACTTACTGAAAGCAGTGCATTTTGTACCTTCAGATAATTTCTTATTGCTCATTAACTTCCTTTTCTTTCTGATTGAAGTACTCCCTTTAACATTTCTTGTAGGGCCTGTCTGGTGTTGATGAGACCCTTCAGCTTTTGTTTGTCTGGGAAAGTCTTCATCTCTCCTTCATATTCGAAGATTATTTTTTGCTGGATATACTATTCTAGGGTAAAAGTTTTTTTTCCTACAGCAATTTAAATATGTCATGCCACTCTCTTCTGGCCTGTAAAGTTTCCACTGAAAAGTCTGCTGCTGGACATATTGGAGCTTCATTGTGGGTTACATGTTTCCTTTTTCCTGCTATTTTTTAGGATCCTTTTTTTTTAATCCTTTGGGAATTTGATTATTTAATGTCTTGAGGTTAAATCCACTGGGTTTTCTATATCCTTCTTGTCCTTGGATATTAATATCTTTCTCTAGGTTTGAGGAGTTGTTATTATCCCTTCGAGTAAATTTTATACTCCTGTCTCTTTCTCTACTTCCTCTTTAAGGCCAATATCTCGTAGATTTTCCTGTTTGAGGCTGTTTTCTTTATCTTGCAGGTGTGCCTCATTCTTTTTTGTTCCCTTTTGCCTCTTCTGACTGTATTTTTAAATAGCTTGTCTTCAAGCTCACTAATTCTTTCTTCTGCTTGATCAAATCTGTTATAAAGAGACTCTGATGCATTCTTCAGTATGTCAGTTGCATTTTTCAAGTGCAGAAATTCAGCTTGATTCTTTTAAATTGTTTCCATCTCTGTTAAATTTATCTGATAGAATTCTAAATTCCTTCTCTGTGTTATCCTGAATTTCTCTGAGCTTCCTCAACGCAGCTATTTTGAATTCTCGGTCTGAAAGGTATATCTCTATTTTTCCTTGGTTGTTCTCTGGGGCCTTATTTAGTTAATTTGGTTAGGTCATGTTTTTCTGGATGGTGTTGATATCTGCAGATGTTTGTTGCTGCCTAGGCATTAAAAAGTAAGGTATTTATTGTAATCTTCGTAGTCTGGGCTTATTCATATCCATCTTTCTTGGGAAAGTTTTCCAGGCATTCGAAATAACCTAGGTGTTGTGATCTAAGCAATGTCTTCATTAGGGGGACACTCCAATTACAGTAAAGCTATGGTTCTTGCAGACCCATACAGGTACCATCTTAGTGGTCTTGTTTGAGATCCAGAAGAATTTTTTGGATTATAAGGCAGAGACTCTTGTTCATTTCCCTTACTTTCTCCAAGACAAATGGAGTCTCTTTCTCTGTGCTGAGCCGCTTGACGTTGTGGGTAGGGAAAGTCTTTGACACAAGCATCCCTGTGGCCACTGAGAATGCAGTGGGTGAGACCTGAAGCCAGCAGAGCACTGGGTCTCACTCAACGTTCACTGTATTCACTGCCTGGCTACCATTTGTGTTCACTGAAGGCCCTAAGGCTGTAAAATCAGCAGGCAGGGAAGCCAGACAGGTTATTCTTCTTCCTTTCAGTGAGACAAGCTCTCCTAGGCCCCAGGTGGTTCCAGAGATGCTGTTCTGGAGCTAAAAACTGAAGTTAGTAACCTTAGATTTCTACCTGGTGTTGTATTGCCCAGTGGCTGAGCTGGCACTCAAACCATGAGACACAGTCCTGCATATTCTTCCTTTCCCTTTCCACATGCAAAGGAGTCTCACCTCATGTCCAGCACCACCACAGGCCCGTGGGGAGTACTGCTAGGCCTCTATCAATGTTCACTTTAGGCCCAGGGGCTTTTTAATCAGCTTTTGGTGAATGCTGCTTGTGGTGAATGCTGCCTGGTCTGGTCTCACCCTTCAGGGCAGTGGGGTCTCCACCTGCCCAGGGCAGATCCAGAAATGTCATCCAAGATTCAAGGCCTGGAATTGGGGACCCCAAGGGCCCACTTGACGCTCTATGCTCCTGTGGCCAAGCTCATACCTAAGGTGCAAGACAAAGTTTCCTTCACTTTCCCCTCCTCTTTTTTTCAAGTGAAAGGAGTCTCGCCTTGTAACCACGAGAGCTGGGAATGTGCTGGGTCTCACTTGATTCCAGTAAGTCTCAGAGTGCCAAGTCCCATAGCGTACTGCTTGGTTATTGCTGCTGGTTATTCAAGGCCCAGGGGCTCTTTATTCAGCCAGTAATGGGTCCTGCCAGGACTGTGTCCTTCACTTCAAGGCTGTGGATTCCCTTCTGTCCCAGGATGTGTCTTGAAATGTCATTCAGGAGCTAGGGCCTGGAATAGGGGCCTCATGACTCCGCCCAGTACACTATCCTATGGTGGCGGAGTTGGTATCCAAGACGCATTACAAAGTCTTCTCTCCTCTTCCTTCTCCTCTCCTCAAGCAGAAGAAAGGTGTCTCTTTTGACCCGTGAGACGTGCAGCCTGGTGCTGTGGTAGAGGTTGCACAAGCCTTCCCTTAGCTACCCCAGCTGATGTCTCAGTAAGTCGTGTGCCCACCCCCCCAGTCCACTGGCTCTGAGCCTAGCTCTACACTTGGGCTCACGGAGGAGTTGCAGTCCTTGTGGCCTAGACTGCCCTTCAAGTTTATTTAGGGACCCAGGGCACTCAAGCCTGAGGTTGCGAGGCTTGCTGGAACTCAAGTTCCCACTGCTGGTATCGGTGATTTCCCTCTGGCTTGGGCTGATCGATATGATCTCTCCCTGGCTAGGGATCAGTTATGTACATCACAATTCTGCTTTCTGCTGTGACAGGACAGCACTGATTTCATTGAAAAAAATCTCACAGTTGCTCTGTTCTCCCTTCCCAAGGGCACAGATTTTCCTCACCTTGCAGCCACTGTCAAGGTATTGGGGAGGGGTGGTGTCCACAGTTCAAGATGTCTTTCCTCTTTTTTCCGGTGCTTCTTTCAGTATTACGAAGTTAAAACCAAGTTATATGAATGCTTACCTGATTTTTGTTTTTTATAAACGTGCTTTTTTTGTGTAGATAGTTGTTAAATTTGGTGTTCCATCTATTCTGCCTGTTTGCTCTGCTCCCAACAGTACTTTGTTTTTGCATTAATGGTGAAAGCCATGCATCATGTAAGATGACAGTTATGAAATGAGTATGTCTCCTTTAAGATGCTGTAGTGGAGTATCATTAATTCAATAGCTTTAAGAACTCTATGTTGCTTGGAAGATTGAAAGAATTTTTCTGAAAAAAATATCATGTTGCTTCCTAAACTTTCACAAGCCATACTTTCATGCATTGTAAATTCTAGATAAAAAGCTTAGGGTATCAGTGAATATCCACTCTAGTAAAGTTCAAAATATATGCCTAAATTGTTCAGTTAAAAACACAGTGCCCAAACTAGTTGAATGACCTAAATTAGTAGTTCTTAACTCTGATTTCACATTAGAATAAACTTTTTAGCTTTAAAATAAATCCCATGTACAGATGTCTCACCAAGTCTGACAAATCATAATATCTTGGTAGGGGACCACAGGACTGATATTTTTTAGAAACTCAGTCATTTATTGTGCAGTGAGAGTTTAGAACTACTGACCTAAACAATATTCTGTGCTTAGAATATTTTCATTATAGCATCTTTAAAAAAAGATTTTGCATATGTGTGTGTATATTGTAGTAATGCATTGATTTTCTGTACACATTAGGCAATGTTTTACCCAATGACTGTATGTTTCTTGACTTTTTTTTAACTGTAAACTCTTCAAAATTCCTGGTCTGCTTTTTCCGGGCTTAATTAATAGGTAGCTATTGACATCCTACAGCAGACCTAACACAGTTGTTTTATCCTGGTAGACAGCAAACATCTGAAGCCCTAATTTTGCATGCTAGAAAAGCTAACAATTATTGAGTATCTTAGTATGTTGCAGGCCTTGTTCAAAACACTTTTCCTGTATTAAAATATCGACCACAGGTAACCATCTAATAAGATTTTTACAGATGAAAAAATTGTGACTCAGAGAAATTAAAGTACCTTTTAAAGTCATATAGTTAGCCAATTGAAGAACAGGTATCAGAAGTTAGGAAAACAGACAAAAGAATCCATAATATTAATTGCGACCATGTACTTCTCTTTAATGCATTTTTTTTTTTTTTTTTTTTTTGAGATGGAGTCTCGCTCTGCCGCCCAGGCTGGAGTGCAGTGGCGCAATCTCGGCTCACTGCAAGCTCCGTCTCCCGGGTTCACGCCATTCTCCTGCCTCAGCCTCCCGAGTACCTGGGACTACGGGCGCCCGCCACCACGGCTAATTTTTTGTATTTTTAGTAGAGACGGGGTTTCATCGTGGTCTGGATCTCCTGACTTCGTGATCCGCCCGCCTCGGCCTCCCGAAGTGCTGGGATTACAAGCGTGAGCCACCGCGCCCGGCTGCATTTTTTTTTTTTTTTTATAAATTAACATAATTGTTGGAAGACCAGAGAATGGAAGAAATTAGTTACATTCCTAAGACTTGACTATCTGTACTGGCAGGGATACAATTCCTAAGATTCTCGGAGAAACATTTAGATACATTTAAAACTTCTTGGAGTGTTAGAAAACTCAAAAAGAGCAGTTAGGCATGTAAATTTCACATGCTTGTTACCTAGGATTTGCCTTAAGCATAGGAACCAGTGGCAAACTACTTGGGCAATGCATTCTGTTTCTGAAAGTGGCACTAAAAGATATGAGTTTGCCGTTTCCTTCCCTTATGGGATCTTAAATTAAGCTACTCTGTAAAATCTGTTGGGGAGCTTTGAGAAATGCTGATATCCAGGGAATCATCTTCCACAGATGTTGATTCAATTGGTCTGGGATTAGGGCACAGCCACAGGCATTAGTTTTGAAGCTCCCACAGGTGATTCTAACATTTGGCCAGAGTTGCCACACACTGGTATAATTCATCAACCTGAAAAAATAAGAAATGCACATTAGTATTCCGAAATTCTCTTAACAGTCTTGTGCTGCTTCAAAGCATGAATGATCTTTAGGTCAGTTGTATTTATGTTGATCTTGATAACTTATACTTCCTTAGCTTGTTACATTTTATGGAGCTCATATTCAGTATTACGTAACATTTATATAACTGTGACGGTGATAGAGACAGGAAGACAGCCGAAGATCCCCAGTGAAACCCCACCTTCAATCCTAAAACAGCCTGAAGGCTGAAAAACTGGACTGCTGATTCTAGATGAAGCCTGCCCTTTCCCAACTGATTATTTCTGAATAATGCCCACCTGCACACTGGGAGGACAGGGTGGAGCCTCAGGAAGTTCATACCATTTGCAGGGGGTAGAAGCCTGGCCTCTCCTGTTCCTGTGTGGTGACCTGAGAATCAATTTGTGAGGCAGGAAACCTGCTAGCAGGACTCTCGCTTTGCTGAGTTAATTTTTCCTTTTTCCTTTCCACCCAATAAGTTCCATTTTCCTCACCCTTCTATGTATCCGCAAGCCTAATCATTCCTGGTTGTGTGACAAGAGGCCAGTTTTAGCTGAACCAAGGAGAAAGTTCTGCAACATTTTTGGCATCCAGATATGGGGCTTGAGGAAAGGTGAGTAACATGCAAAGAAAAAATCTTTTTTCCTTTCGCTTCTAAGCCTTTTTGTGCTCAGATATCTTGGGAGAGTGGAGGAAATTATGCCTTCCCCCACATCACTCCTGGGGGTCGGGAATGTCGGCCTTTTCCTTTTCCTTCTCTTTTCAGGATGCACGGGTGAACCGATGGCTTCCTGTCTCCCCTAAGTTTCTCTCCCTGTTAGAGGAACCCATTGGCATAAGAATAAGAGATTGGGCCGGGCGTGGTGGCTCACACCTGAAATCCCAGCACTTTGGGGGGCCGAGGTGGGTGGATCAGGAGGTCAGGAGTTCGAGACCAGCCTGGCCAATATGGCGAAACCCTGTCTCTACTAAAAAAAAAAAAAATACAGAAATTACCCGGGTGTGGTGGCATGCGCCTGTAGTCCCAGCTACTGCAGAGTCTGAGGCATGAGAATAGCTGGAACCCGGGAGGCGGAGGTTGCAGTGAGCCGGGATGGCGCCACTGCACTCCAGCCTGGGTGACAGAGTGAGACTCCCTCTCAAAAAAAAAAAAAAAAGAACAAGAGGTTCTTCCCCCAGGCATCTTTCCAACCCTGAACTTTAACTTGTTTTTCTTTACCCTGTCAGAAGTTAACTTTTATGTGGCACCTTTTTTTTTTCTTTTTAGAAAAAGTTTTACTAGGCCAGGACCCCAACTATCACTGTTTATATTCTCTGTAAAGTTTTAATTATAAAAAAGGATTTGTCAGGTTGGTCTTAAGCTGTAGCCAATTTGGTGTGCTGTGCATGACTTTCTGTAAGATCAGTAGCAAACTTTGCTGCAGGCCTCCATCTTGTTTTACATCCTCGGGAGAGTGACCTGTAACCCCGTGGCAATGTTTTGTTTAGCCTCCACCGTTTTATACTAACAGCCACGTTCAAACCTGACTTAGGGAATGAGTACTTTTGGGTTGATATCTATGTGACTTTTGCTACTTGCTGATTCTCTTCCCCTCCATGAACAACTTCTAGTCTTTTTCTTAAATCTTCCTTTCTCTGGGTTACCTTTAAAGGTTCTAAATTTTGTAAGAACTCCTTAGCCCCTTTGAAATACCTCATACACTTGTGGTTAAAGCATAACCTTAGTTGAGGCATGTTGGTTTCACCTGTGAAGTGACCTTCAGTAGCGTTTGAAAGCCAGAAATATTGGCCGCTTGTTGCGGCTGAAGTTGGGTAATAAGGGAGTTAAAAGGATTTTCTTAGAGAGTACTCAGCTTAATTTAAAGTGAATATCCAACTTATAGATATATTGAAAAAGCCTTTATGTTTTTCTTTTCTTGGGTCTTGTTTTACTGGAAAAAAAGTGTTTCATTTTTTTTTTAGTCGACTGAATTATTTTTCTCTATTTTGCCTTGCCACTTTTAATGCATGCATGAGATGGGAGAGAACGGTTTCCCTCATTTAACCCCAGGAATTAAAAGTGGATGAATCCCTCTCAAAAACCTGTTTTTGTCTCCTACCTATGGCTGTTTATTAGGCTTTAGAAGCTGCATGTTCTCCTAGCTCTGTCTCTTAAAGGGCTCCACCCAGAGGCCAATAATCCAAGTAGGAGAATGGCAAATTAAAGATCTTATGTCTGCTGGATTTTCTTCTGCCTGTGTAGTTATATTTCATGTTGTGTGTGTGATGTCTATGAAAAAAGAGTTTTAATTGGCACAAAGGAAGACAAGCACTTGGATCAAATGTTTTGTAAAGGGAAGATAAAAGCTGTGGTACCTTTTAGTTCATGTGACTTTAATCTTTGAGAAATAAAAACAGCGTTAAAGATTTTGGTAGAATGCAGATATCATCAAAATGTAAATAGGTGAACTAAATTATGCAGGACTGATACTAGTTTTGCTAAAGATTTTAAGGTTACAAAGTGACTTTTTGGCTTTTTGAGAATCTTTCAACTTGCCGGCTTCACAATTGGTAAGGCCTGGGGACATACGGAATTAACCACACCCTTAATCATGCTGGAAGGAGACAAACCCTGGCTGCACCTAGCACATAATTAAAACAACTTACGAGGTTTTACATTAAAGTTAAAATTGCTAGGAGTTACCATTATAACACGTAATTTAAACTACTGGAAATAGATTTACCTGCAAGGTGTGTAAGAACAGTACGATGTGTTTTTAGTAAAAAATTATAAGAAGGTGCAGAAATAGGGTTCTTGCCTAAGGTTAAAGGATTGTTTTGAATTAGATAAGGTAAAGCTGGAGATTTAAACAAATGATGGAAGGATTGTTAAAATTATTCTTGCAAAAGAAATTCTGTGTGTGAATATATTGACTAAATTCAAAAGGGTATTATATGGTTTCTCCATAAATTTAGCATTGAAATAAAAGCACAACAAAGTACTCTTAAGGCATTAATCTGCTCTTTAGCAAAATTTGTAAAAGATTATAAAAGATTTTTGCTTTTTTAAATTTCAAAGTCATCATTTTGGCAAAATAAATAGCATGATAATCTGGAATTCTATTTCAAAACATCAAGTGTTTTAAACATCTAACATATTTAACAGGATTCCCAAATTCGAACTTCAATTTCAAAATTGTCTTGCCTGACACCTGGCTTTTGGATGCTACAGAGGGCCTCTGGAGCATCCAAAAAAGCAGTAAACAGGATTATTTGATATGTTTAGTTACATGAGATTGCCAACATAGTGTTTAATCTTCTTTAGGTTATATTTTGGTGAATAATACTAATATATGTTCCAAAACTGTATGGGATTTCTAAAGTTCTAATATTTAAAGTATATGCTATCATAATTAAGGTTGCAATGTGAAGTTATTGTAAACCACAGAGATAAACAAACTTCTTTGTCAATTTTGTTTCTAGCTGTAACTACCCTGGACATTTTGTTATCCACAGACAATTGATATCTTGTTTTAATCCTTTTCAAAAGGTGGTGTATAATAAACTATAGGACTCTGATAGGTGCTCTCAAATACAGGTTTCTGATAACTTTGGGGATTGTGACATTGGAATAAAGGAAAATGTACAGGACTTGTGAAGAGCTAAAATCTTCATGAATATCAAGCAAAACAAGAGTTAACTAAATGGACTGAACTCAGAAAACTGAAGCAATCTTTTTGACTTTTGCATGGAATATTGCTGATCCTTGTTTTGTTTTTCAGAGTCAGAGAAACTTATTTTGAACTATTTACAGCTTTTCATAATTGAGTAAGGTATACTCCTGTGATGAAAATTTGGAGCATATTTGTCTCTCTCTCTCTGTCTCTCTTTGCCTGGCTTCTCCAGAATTTGGAAACTACCTGTGAGCATTCTGAACTTATGGCAATATAGTTGTTTGCATCAGTGCAATAAGAATCCATTTCCTTTTGCAACAGGACTCAATTGTAGAAATTGGTTGTTTTACTGAGGCTTTGACTAGAAGGGTGTGCTTCCCTTTAAGGAGTCAAGCTCAACTTGCAGAGCTGATAAAAGCCCCTTGGGAAAACTGGCCTCATACCCTTGTCTATGCAGTTACTGTACTGGGTTCCTGACCTGTGGTAAGTAAAGAATGACACTTTCTGACAGGCCCAGGAGCTCCAAGTTTATCTTTGGACCTTAATAGGAGAGGATTACCCAAGTCACAGGTATTTGAGGATACAAACCCATTGCTGGGCTGGGCTTTAAAAAGTTTTATCTGAGATTCCTTGTGGAACAGAATTCCATCAAAGCCAATCTAAAAGGCCTATGTAGAAATAATTATTCTTGCTGCACTTTATGCAAATAATCAGGCCAAGTATAAGACTAAAGTCTATTTTGTAAATAACTCAGTCCTATCACTATTTGTTTTTTAACAAAAATGAGGACTGGAGAGAGAGAAATTATATTCAAAACTTATCATACATCTGTCATTAAATTCTACACTCAGTTATTTGTAGGTTTTTGCCTACATTTTAAACTAACTCTGCTTGTTTCAGTGAACAAACCAGCAGTCTCCAGATGCAGCTCAAAAAGAACAAAAGGGATGGGTGATGTAAAAATCTGGATCAATATTCTACTTCTGAGCAATTTTTCTGCAAATCCTGCCAGGTGATGGGAGTAAATAGAATGCCCATCAAACAGAGGTTTCCTTTTTGGGAAAGTAAGACCAAGTGAGCTAACCAAAGCCAAGCCCCACGCAACTAAATCTTAGCAAGCATAACTATAGCCACCAGTTGTCTGGGCATGTTGTGAGATATCCTTTTTTCCCCCTTGTTGTTGGAGGACTCAATTCCACAGCTTCACCTTAGCATTTGGCTTATGATAAGCAGTCTAAGTAACCACCCTGAGACACATTTTTGTCCCAAACCCAATTCCAAGCTTCAGTTCAAAGCTCTAGGAAAGAAAATGGGATCTGAGGGATCCAGAGACAGATGATAATGGAAGTTAAAAGGCACAGAACAGGGAAGCATGACTGATTCCTGACCATTAAGCCAAGCTTCCCATTTCACGGATAAAGGTCATGCTAATATCTATGGCATAATTCCCAAGGTCTATGGAATTCAAAGGATACTGACAGCAGGTGAGATAGGGCATATGTGGATAAGAGTGGGTACTGCTACCCTCTAGGCCCCCCTGTTAATATGGGTGAAAGCGACTTTGACACCCATGGATGCACCCTGTTGTGGTCTCTGGGACTTGGGAATACAAGGACGAAGGAAAGAAACAGGAACACTTTGCTTTTCTTCCCTCACATACCCTGTGAGGCTGTGTATTGTTAAAATTTTGGAATTTATTTAGGTAATGTTTACTCAAATATGTATGATTATCATCGTGAAAACAAGTTTTCAGAAACAGCAGTGAAGACAACCTGTTCAGTAATAATTTAGATTTATTCTGCAAAAAAAAAATTAGTGGTTTTCTTCTTTATTTCTTTGTTTCTGCACGGGGCACATATTAAAAGTACTAGGCGATTGTTGTTATTTAGTACACTATTAAACCTGCTCATTAGGGATGGATGCACTGGCTAACCCAGGGTGATGGCTAGGTTTAATAGTGTGATTTATTAAACATTTCATATTTACCTAGTTTGTGAGCTAGAGGCAATCCAAATTAAAATCGATGAAGATAAAATTAAATGATAAAGAACCAATGAAGGTATTTACAACAAAAATGAGGTATTTACAAATGTTATTCATAGATGTTAATCAAATGCCATTATTTAATTGTTAGTGGATCTGAAATGTATTTCATAGTCATTGTGTTTTCAAGCCATGTTTTCTTCTGTGTCCTGACTCTTCGAATCTGAAATGAGGAGATTCAGGAAGGGGAATTTGAATCTGTTTGTATTTTCTTCTCTTGACTTAAAATATAGGGGAAGAAAGAAAATGGTTGGCCCTGGCCATGTCTGCTTCACTCTGTCATTTGTATTCCTCTAGAGTCCCTAAAAGAGAGTCACTCCTAGGGTCTGGATTAGACCTTATTTTTGCCTTCTAAATACCAGGAAGCCATTGCTCATTTCTGGTGGTGAAATATGCTCTTCATTTATTTATTTTCCCTGGTTGTGGAGTAGATTTATTCTTACTATTTTCCTAGCTCATGGTGACCTATGGCATGCTATGTAAGATGATTGGCTGGAAACTTGCTAGAGGGGTCTCGAAAGCATGGGTTCTGGAGTCAGGAAGGCTTGTGTCAAATCCTGGGTAACTTTGGTCAGATCACTTAACCTCTCTGTGCCTCCGTTTCCTTATCTGTAAAACAACTCTAACAGTCACATACCTCTCACAGGATTGTAGTAAGAATTAAATAACCTAGTACATGAAAAGCACTTATAATTGTGCCTACATCATGGTAATTACACGTATATCATTTTTATGATAATAATACAGGAATACATTCAATGACCTTGTCTTCCTCATCTCTGTCTTCCAAACCATTACCACATCGTGAAAAACTGTTTTTCAAACTCTAGGTGGCAATGCATTAGTGATTTGAGAGATCAGTTTTTTGGCGTGTGGCTTATATTATTTTTTTCAGTTGAAATAGAATAGAAAAATACCAGAGCTCATCACACATAGGACAAATATCATTCCATGAAATGTTTGGTACACTCTGTGTATGTGTGTATGTGTGTGCGTGCGTGTGCTAACTCACAATTTGAAATGGATTTTATGCCATGTGCACATTTTATCTGTCTCACTAAACCAGAGGAAAAGGAAAAACTTCAATGGAGTCTACAGCCATTTACCCAGTGCCAACATGCCCAAGGTGTATGTCCTCTAGTTGATACATGCGACTCGATAGAGAAAAAAAAAAAAAAAAAAAGCCTACCTCCAAAGTCTGTGATATGTATTCCTGGTAGCTCTTCAGGGAAGAGGGGTAGAGGAGGCTGACCTAAGTTCCATGCACTTTTGAGAATCACTGCACTAGACTATAAACACCTTAAGATCCAGCACTCATCTTTGTATTTTTTATAGTGCCCTCCATGTTTGAGATGTGTAATACATATTTATCTAATAAATTGCCATGATTTACACAGAGTTCTGTTTAAAGAATACTGATAATGCTTAAAGAGCAAATGCATTTATTAAACAACTACTCTTGGGGGCAAGATGTGTTTTGCAATATGATCCAAAGGAAAGAGTTGTCAAATTTGGACATGAGTGAATATTTGACGGGAAGACTTTCTTTCTAAGGATGCTATTATAATGAACGTTAGCAGCTCTCCTTTGCTAGATATGACAGTCTAATGATATGACATTGCTAAAGTCAGCAATCTGTCTGCCTGCTCTCTTGGTTGGATGCAAACACAGTTGTATCTTGCTTTATACAAGAGATAAATATACAAGAATCTCTATAATTTACAGGAGGATTTACAAAAACCTTATTGTAAAATAAAACAACTTGGTGTATTGTGAATATCTTTTGACAAATTTCTCAGAATTTCCCTCTAGAATATTTCCTCCGTGTCTCATCACAATTTGAATATAAATGAATTCAAATTCACAAGCATCACGCAACATTAACTGCTTCGTATTCTTTCCTGAATAATGCACAGCCTTCCATCCAAGTCCCTCCAAGGCATATCTTCGACTTTCCCCAAAGATGCCTTAGTTTTTCATAGATATGATACTATAAGGATCTTCCCATCAAGTTGCTCTGATTGATGTAGAATATTCCAAAAGCCACTTGAGAGCAGTACCTCACCCTTGCCTCTGCTACCAGCACCTTCATGAGAATGTGGTCATTTGTGGCTAGGGTAGAACCCTGGGTGCTTCCAAAGTGGCAAACCCTATGTGTAATCAAGCACTGCTGGATTACTGCAGTTTCTCCTGCACTGGAGCCATGTCGTCCTCCATGAGAAATGCAGAGGTTGTCCCTCTTTCCAAACAGGTCATACTATTAGATGTGAGGTTTCATGCAGGGCTGCATTTATGCTTTTGTGCATAAATCTTTTGCCAAAAGACTTCCTTGAACTTTGGTCTGAAGCTTCTTCCTCCTTATGTGTCAAGCAGGAGTCCATGAGGCTGGCGAGGCCGCTGATTTGTATTAGCCACCCCAGGAATGATACCTAGGTGTCAGAAGCTTTGTAAGGGCCTACAAAAATGCTTGACATCTGAATCTTTAAAAAAACTTCAAAAATACAAAAAGTGATATACTTTGGATATCTGTACCATCCAAATCTCATGTTGAAATGTAATCCCAAGTGATGGAGGTGGGTCCCGGTGGGTGGTGTTTAGATCATGAGGGTAGATTCTGGAGCAATGCTTTGTACAGCCCGTAGAACAGTAAGACGATTAAATCTCTTTTCTTTGAGAATAACCCAGTCTCAGATATTTCTTTATAGTAATGCAAGAATGGCCTAATGCAAAAATCATACTAAAAATAAAAATTAATTTACAAAATGTAACCTCATAAAAGTATGGATTCCGGCTCAGACTATCTGGCCAGTGCTACAAAAGAGCTAGTTTTTCTCAACTATAAAACAAAGTAAATGCTAGCTCAGAAGGTTGTTATGAAAATGAAGTATGTTAACAAAAAATTCTTAGAAGTGTGCATGACACATGGTATTTGTCTAATAAATGTTACCTGCTAGTATACTTAATTTTCATCAGTAGAAAACAACTTTTAAAATTGTTGTTGTGACTTCACAAGAATTCCTGATTATAGAACACAAGTGTAGAATTATAGCCACTTTAACATGAATGACTTACTTTCATTCAAATAATTTAAAAATCTATATTGCAAAATTAATTTAATGCAAAATGTGAGTTGTTTTAACATATTTGACACGATATAGGTAGTGTAGGACCAACAAAAGTGAAAGTGCACATCACCCACTCTCTTAACAAATGGTGATGTTATGGCCTGTGGAGAGGGGCATCCAGAACACATTCAGGAAGGTGTACTTTTCGTCATTCACCTTTCCTTGATTTAGACATAATAATGGGCTCTTGGTCTAGATCATACTTTCTAAGAAGAGAAAAAAAGTTGCATTCTTTCACTAAAATATCTCCAATTCAAATTCTGTTTAAGTGGCTCAAGTTCCAAAGTTCAGGATTTGAGAGAACTCTAAAAATGATTGGTTACGTCCTAGATCGCTGTTCTCCCAAAGAGTTTTGAAAGGTGAAAACGTAAATCTCTAATGGAATACTTATGAAACTCCAAGAGAAAATGAATAAAATGGAGAACAAAGTTGAAAAAAATGAAGATGAAAATGAACTAATGGGGAGAACCGTCTGTGCTTTTACAGCCTTTACATGCCATTACTTTAACGATAACATATGACATGTCAGTCATAGTTTTCAGAGCACCTTCTCACTTGCAGTCACTGGGTGATCACCACTCTTTTTGAAGGTGAGAATAATACAATACTAAAAGCAAACATTCTTAAGTGGTTATAATGAAGCAGATACTACTCCAAGCACATTAAGCTCATGGCGTCCCTATTAGGCGGTTCATATTATTAGAAAAACTTTGCAGATGAAGGGACTTAGGCATATGGCTCAAGTCAGCAGTGATGGAACTGCCACCTATACTCAGGTCATCTGATTGCATATCCAGGGTTCCTTCTTCCAGAATGCACCAACTTGAAATGTTTAGAAAGTAACCAGCCAGTTAGGGTGATTTTGTTGTAATGATACTAAATTTATTCTGCTGTTACTTAATACAGGATTAGGGAAGTCAGTGAGTCCAACCCCTGCCTCCAGGCAGGACAAACTAGAAATAATTCCTGACATGCAAAACCCATCTTCCTTTTAAAGACATTAAGAGGAGGTGGTCTCATGACCTCCCATAGTAACACACAGGATATAAAGAAGAGTTTGTATAGCTCTAGCACTATTGCACATTCTTAGGGAATCAGAAAAATCTCATTAAAATTTCATTTCACACCACTGAGAAATGCAAACAGGACTCTAACTTAATTCAAAATTTTAAATAAATATCAAGACTTCTGAGATAGCTAAAGCTCAGCAAAGCTTGCATAATTTTGTTTTGCGATTAACAGACATGAGGAGCAGTGTGGTCTTTCAACAGAAGCATCCCAGTCAAATTTATAAGTAATAAAGTTCATTCACTACTTGACACTACAGAATGTGTGTTTCCCTTAGGGTGGTAATCTGCAAACTACACACCACGAGCCAAATATAGCCAATGACCTGTTTTTGTCTGGCAGACAAGCAAAGATGATTTTTATATTTTAGGTGGCTACAAAACCCAGATAATATGTCACGTGAAAATCATAGAGAACTCAAATGTCATTGTCCATAAATACAGTTTTTTGGGAATACAGCCATCCCTTTCTATTTTGTATTGTGTATTGTGACTCTCATGGTATAAGGGCAGAGTTGAGTTGTAGTAACAGATACCTTATGGCCTAAAAAGCCCAAAATATTTACTATCTGGCCTTTTACATAAAAAGTTTGTTAATCCCTGGTAGTGAGGCAAATGCAAACAAGTATCTTTTCTCTTTTACCCACTTCCCTTCATTCAGGTGAAGGATTGTATGAAACATTTGGAATCAGGATGCTAGTAAGCATCTGTAAGGCCTCACTGGGCCTTGAGGATGAACCCTGATCTGATTTCATTTACATGAGGGCAGTCATGGTCCCAGACTAGTTCCTGTCTCTATTAGTCCTTTACAGTCTACAGCTAGGAGTCCTTTGGAATTGCTTGACAGGGATTAGAGGAAAAACACATGACCTCAAATGTCCTTAGTGCTTTTGGAAGACTGGAATACAGCAGTCCCCATTTATCCATGAGCGATATGTTCCAAGACCCCAAGCAGATGCCTGAAAGCATGGATGGTACCAAATCATATATATGCTGTTTTGTTCTATACATGCACACCTATGATAAAGTTTAATTTATAAATTAGACACAGTAAGAGATTAAAAAGAATAATTAAAAATAAAGTAGAACAATTAGCACATTATGTCAACATCACTACTCTTGCACTTTAAGGCCATTATTAAGAAGATAAAGGTTATGTGGGCCAGGCACAGTGGCACATGCCTGTAATCCCAGCACTTTGGGAGGCCGAGGCAGGCAGATCACGAGGTCAAGAGATCGAGACTATACTGGCCAACATGGTGAAACCCTGTCTCTACCAAAAATACAAAAATTAGCTGGGCGTGGTGGCGGGCACCTGTAATCCCAGCTACTTGGGAGGCTGAGGCAGGAGAATCGCTTGAACTCAGGAAGCAGAGGTTGCAGTGAGCCGAGATCGCGCCACTGCACTCCAGCCTGGTGACAGAGTGAGACTCCATCTCAAAAAAAAAAAAAAATGGTTATATGAACACAAGCACTGCAATACCACTATAGTCAATCTGGTAACCAAGGTGGCTACTAGGTGACTAATCAGCAGGTAATGTGTATGCTTGAATATGCTGGACAAAGGGATGATTCAGATCTGGGCAGGAAGGAATGGCATAGCACAAGATTTTATCATGCTCCTCAGGGCAGCATGTAATTTAAAACCTATTAATTGTTTATTTCTGAAATTCTGCATTTAGTATTTTCATACGACAGTTTATCTCTGGTAACGGAACTGCACAAAGTGAAACCATGGATAAGAGGAGGCTACTCTATATAAGTAATACATAAATATGCATATTTAAGTTTATTTTTCTCACTTTAATAGTTGTATATATGGAATCTGCTTTCAGTATTTTTAAAACATTTAATTGACAAAAATTTTATGTGTTTATTGTATATAACATGTTTTGAAATATATATACATTGTAAAATGGCTAAATTTAGCTAAATAGCATATGCATTACCTCACATAATTATCATTTCTTGTGAGAACACTTAAAAATATATACTCAATTTTCAAAAAATACAATACATTGGCCGGGCATGGTGGCTCATGCCTATAATGCCAGCACTTTGGGAGGCTGAGGCGGGTGGATCACCTGAGGTCAGGAGTTCGAGACCAGGCTGGCCAACATGGCGAAACCTCATCTCTTCTAAAAATACAAAAGAGAATTAGCTGGGCGTGGTGGCATGCACCTGTAATCCACTTGGGAGGCTGGGGCAGGAGAATTGCTTGAATTCGGGAGGCAGAGGTTGCAGTGAGCCAAGATCGCACCATTGCACTCCAGCCTGGGCAACAGAGCAAGGCTGTGTCTCAAAAACAAACAAACAAAAATCAAAAATGATACATTAAGTATAGTCACTGTATTATACAATAGATTGTTTAAACTTATTCTTCCTAAGTGAAATTTGATAGCCTTTATCAAGTATCTCTCCACGCCCAACCCACAGCCCTGATAACCACTGTTGTACTCTCTGCTTTTATGAGTTCAACATTTGAAATTACAAATATAAGTGAGATTATGAGGTATTGGTGCTTCTGTGCCTAGCTCATTTCACTAAATATAATGCTGTCCAGGTTCATCCATGTTGTTGTACATGACAGGATTTTCTTCTTTTTTAAGGCAAAAGATTATTTCATTGTGTATCTATACCACATTTTCTTTCATTCATCCATTGATGGATACTTAGATTGATTCCATATCTTGGCTTTTGTGAAGAATGCTGCAGGAATATGGAATACAGTTATCTCTTTGATATAATGATTTCATTAATTAATTGATATAATTGATTTCATTCATATAATTGATTTCATGTCCTTTGGATATATACCCAGTAGTGGGATTACTGGATCATCTGTTTATAGTTTTTTGAGGAACCTCCATACTGTTTTCCATAATGGCTGTGATAGTTTACACTCCTGCCAACAGCACTGATCCCCTTTTATCCACATGCTTATCAACACTTGTTATCTTTTGTCTTTTTGATACTAGCCATTATAACATGTGTGAGACAATAGTGCATTGTTAGTTTACATTTCCCTAATGATTAGTGACATTGAACATGTTTTTATATCCCTGTTGGCCATTTGTACGTCTTCTGTTGAGAAATGTCTATTCAGGCCCTTAGCCCATTTTTTAATGTGGTGATTTGTTTTCTTTTTATAAAGTTGTACAAGTTCCTTATATTGTGCGATGTTAACCCCTGATAAGAGATATAGGCTCCAAATATTTTCTCTCATTCTGGAGGTAGTATCTTCACTCTCTTGATTGTTTCATTTGCTGCAAAGAAGCTTTTTAGTTTGATGAAATCCCATTTGTCTATTTATGTTTTGTTGCCTGTGCTTTTGGGGCCATATCCAAAAACTCATTGTCCAGACCAATGTTATGGAGATTTTCCCTTATGTATTCTTCTTGTAGTTTTATAGTTTCAATTCTTACATTTAAGTGTTTATTTTGAGTTAATTTTTGTATGTGGTGTGACATAAGGGTCTAATTTCATTCTTCTGTATACATGGATATCTAGTTTTCTCAACACCATTTTTTGAAAAAACTGTTCCTTCTCCATTGTGTATTCTTGGCACCTTTGTCAAAAATAAATTGACAGTAGGCTGGGCATGGTGGGTCATGCCTGTAATCCCAGCATTTTGGGAGGCCGAGGCAGGTGGATCACCTGAGGTCAGGTGTTTGAGACCAGCTTGACCACCGTGGTGAAACCACATTTCCACTAAAAGTACAAAACTAGCCAGGCGTGGTGGTGCATGCCTGTAATCCCGGCTACCTAGGAGGCTGAGGCAGGCGAATCACTTGAACTCAGGAGGAGGAGGTTGCAGTGAGCTAAGATCACGCCATTTTACTCCAGCCTGGGCAAAAACTCCGTCTCAATAAATAAATAAGTAAATAAGTAAATAAATAAATAAAATTGCCAGTAAATGTACATATTTATTTCTAGTTTCTCTATTCTATTCCACTGATGTATGTCTCTTTTTTATGACAGTAGTACCTTGCTGGTACTACTATACTTTACTAGATTTTATAGTATATTTTGAAGTCAGGTACTTTGAGGCCTCCAGCTTTGTTGTTTTGCCCCAGATTGCTTTGGTTATTCTGAGTCTTTTGTGGTTCCATAAGGTTTTTAGGATTTTTTTTCTTTTTTAACTTACGTGAAAAAAATGTCAGTGGAATTTTGATAGGGATAGCATGGAATCTGTAGATCACTTTGGGTAGTATGGACATTTTAACAATATTAAATCTTCTAATCCATGAGCATGAGATATCTTTCCATTTATTTCTGTATTCTTTAATTTTTTCAACAATGTTTTTTAGTTTTCAGTATATAAGATTGTCACCTTTTTTGTTAAATTTATTCTTAAATATTCTATTTTTTTGCAGCTATTGGAAATGGGATTTTTTTCTTCATTTCTATCATTATCAATGATAATTAATTGTTAGTATTAGAAACGCTACTGGTTTTTTATGTTGATTTTGTATTCTGCAACTTTATTGGATTTATTTGTTCTAACAGCTTTTTGGTGGAGTCTTTAGGATTTTCTACATATAAGATCATGCCATCTGCAAACATGAACAGTTTAACTGCTTCCTTTCCAATTTGGATGGCTTTTATTTATTTTTCTTCCTGATTTCTGTAGATCAGACTTCTAGTACTATGTTGAATATAAGTGGTAAGTGTGGACCTCCTTGTCTTTTTCCTGATCTTAGAGAAGAAGCTTTTAGGTTTCCTCCATTAAGGATGACATAAACTGTGGCCTTGTCATATATGGCCCTTTTTTTGTTTGAGGTACGTTCTTTCTATACCTAATTTGTTGAGACTTTCTCTCATAGAAATATATTGAAACTTGTCAAATGATCTTTCCACATTTATTGAGGTGATATTTATTTTGTTCTTCATTCTGTTAATGTGGTGTATCACTTTTATAGATTTGTGTATATTGAACCATGCTTGCATCCCTTGGTTAAATTCCACTTGATCATAGAGAATATTTTTTATGTTGTTGAATTCAGTTTTCTGACATTTTGTTGAGAATTTTTGATTCCATGTTCATCAGAGATATTAACCTGTCATTTTCTTTTGTTGTAGTACTCTTGTCTGGTTTTATTATCAGAGTAATGTGGGACTCATAAATTGAGTTTGCAAGCTTTCTCTCCCTTCAATTTTTGAAAGGCTTTGAAGAGAATTGGTATTAGTTCTTCTTTACATGTGTGGTAGAATTCATCAGTAAAATCACCACTTCTTGGTCTTTTTTTTTTTAGAGTCTTTTTTCCTGTTTGTTCAGTCTCCTTACTTGCTATTATTCTGTTAAGTTTTATATTTCTCCATGACCCCCTCTTGATAAGTTGTAAGTTGTATCTAGAAATGTATCTATTTCTTCAATGTTTTCTCATTTGTTGGCATATAGTTGTTAATGGTAGTCGGCTATGATCCTTTTTTAATTGTGTGGTATCAGTTGTAATGTCTTTTCTTTCATTTTTGTTTTATTTATTTGAGTTTTTTTGTTGTTGTTAGTCTAAGGTTTGTCAATTTTGTTTACCTTTTCGAAAAACAACACGTTGATCTTTTTTATTGTTTTTCTAGTCTTTCATTTATTTCTGCTCTGATTTTTAATATTCTTTAGTTCTACACACTTTAGGCTATGCTTGCTCTTCTTTTTCTAGTTCCTTAAGGTGTAAAATTGGTCTATTTATTTCAAATATTTCTCTTTTTTATGTAAATGTGTATTGCTATGAACTTCTCTGTTGGAACTGCTTTTGCTAAATCTTATATATTTTGATATTTTGTGTATCTATTTTTATTTGAAATTTCTCTTCAAATTTCTTTTTTAGCCTATTAGTTGTTCAGGAGCATGTTGTTTAATATTCATGCATTTGCAAATTTTCTGAAATTCATTCTGTTACTGATTTCTACTTTTATACTATTGTTGGTTGGAAAAGGTATTTGTTATGATTTGCTAAGATCTTTAAGTCTTAGGTTTGTTAAGACTTGTTTTGTCTCCTAACATATGATTTATCTGGAAGAATGATCCATGTGCACTTGAGACTAATGTGTATGACATTGTTAGGTGGAATATTCTTTATATTTCTGTAGTTTCCTTTTAATCTAAAGTCTGAGGTTTCCTTATTGATTTTCTGTATGGACAATTTACGAATAGCTGAAAGTGGAGTATAAAATCTCCTACTATTGTGACATTACAGCCTCTCTTCAGATGTATTAAAATTTACTTTATATGTTCAGGTGCTCTGCTCTTGGCTGCATATATATTTATAATTGTTATAATTTTTTTGATAATTTGACTTCTTTTTCAATATATAATGACCTTGTCTCCTTTTACAGGTTTTTACTTAAAATATATTTTATCTGATATGACTACCACTGGTTTCCATTTGCATGAAATATATTTTTCCATTCCTTCACTTTCAGTTTAGTGTGTCCTTAAAGGTAAAGCGAGTCTCTTGTAAGCAGTATATTGTTTTGTCTACTTTTTTATCCATTCAGACCCTCTATGTCTTTTGATTCAGGAATTCAGTCCATTTACATTTAAGGTAATTATTGACAGGTAAGGACTTACCCCCATTTTGTTTTATAGAGCCTTTGTTTCTTTTTCCTTCTCTTGCTGTCTTCTTTTGTAATTACATAATTTTCTTTAGTGGTATGCTTTGACATCTTGCTTTTTATGTTTTGGGGATCTACAAAAGGTTTTTGCTTTGTGGTTACCATGAGGCTTACATAAAACATCTTATAGTTAAAACAGGCTATTCTATTTTAAGCTGATAACATATTATGTTTAATCTCATTTTTAAAAACTTATCTGCTTTACCTTACCCCTTACAAATTTTATGTTTTCAATATCAATGTGCATCTTTTTATTTTGTGTGTGTGTCTTAAAAATTATTACAGCTATTATTATTTTAATAGTTTTATCTTTTAACCTTCAAGCAAAAGATGTAAATGGTTTGCACAACACCATTACAGCCTTAGTTTTCTGAATTTGACTGTGTACTTTTATGAATGAGTTTAATATTTTCATGTGTTTTGTGATACTAATCAGCATAGTTTTCTTTCATCTTGAAGAACTACCTTTTACATTTTTTATAAGACAGGTCTGTTGGTGATAAACTCCCTCAGCTTTTGTTTAAGAAAGTCTTTAGCTCTTCATTTCTGAAGAACAGTTTTTTTTCAGGTAAAGTATTCTTAGTTGGCAGATTATTTTCCTTCAGCACTTTGAAGTATGTTGTTTATATATCATCTTTGGGCTGAGCCTCCTGACCCAATGCAGAGCCAGTCCAGTCAACATAGACTCAGGCTTAAAGACTGCACCAGGGTAGGCCAGAATGGCCCCTGTAGTTCTGGGCTCTGGATTGGGAAGAAAAGTATAATCTCACTCTCCTCTTACGTGTAAGGTTTCTGCTGAGAAATCTGTTGCTACCCTTATTGCAACTCTCTTATGTGTCACTTGCTCCTCTCTTGCAGCTTTCGGGATCCTTTCTTTGTCTGAGTAGTTTGGTTATAATACGTCTTGGTATAATCTTGTTTGGATTGAATCTGAATAGAGACACTTGATATTCCTGTACCTGGATATACCTTTTCTCATCTTTGGAGAATTTTCTGCTGTTTTTTAAAGTTTTGTTCTACCCCTTTGTTTTTCTGTTTTTCTTCATCAACTCCTAAAATCAATCATTCGGTGTTTTGGTGCTGTCCCATAAATCCTGTAAACTTTCTTCATTCTTTTCTTTTTTTTTTCTCCTCTGACTATATACTCACAAATAACCTGTCTTTGATTTTACATATTCTTTCATTTGCTTGATTAATTCTGATTTTGATGCATTCTACTGTATTTTTCATTTCATTAATTGTTTCAACTCTAGGATTTCTGTTTGATTTTTGTTCTAAGTTCAATCTCTCTGATAAATTTATTTTGTTGGCCATTTATTATTTTACCAATTTCATTGAATTATTTCTCTCTTCTCAAAGTTTAATGAACTTCCTTAAACCAATTATTGTGAATTATTTGTTAGGCAGTTCATATATCTCCATTTATTTAGTGGGGCATCTACTGGGTGATTACTCTATTTTTTGGTGGTGTTATGAGTTCTTGGTTTTCTTGTTTCTTATTGCCTTATGTTGATATCTGCACATCTGAAGAGGTAAGGACTTATTTTAATCTTTGCAGACTGACTGCCTGGGAAAGTCCTTCACCAATCAGCTCATTCAGAGAGTTTTGGCAGGATACCTGTTGTGATCTGTAGGCAGACTTGCTGTTGGACTTCTTGGACAAGCTGGCCTGGTGTCTGGGTCTGCCTATGAATGGGCCTAGCACCTAGGTCCACATGGTTGAGCCTAGAGTTTGAATCCTCTGGGGTGGATCTGATGATTAGATTCATGGCAGCAGGCCAAGAGCCTGTATCCATGGTAAAACCTGAGGTGTGGGTCTACAGGTGTTGACTTTGTGCTGGGGTAAGCATTGAGACTGAGTCTGCCGTGGTAAGCCAGGCACTGGGATGAACTTTGTTCCTGGGCTAGGTCTGAAGCCTGGGTGCTTGGAAAGTGGCCTGGCCCTGGGGAAGGACATATTTAGAGCCTGGATCTACAGGGGTGGTTATGGAGTGTCAGTCCATGGAGTTCTACCTGGCACTGGGGTCCATTGGGGTGGGTCTGGATCTTCGTTCTGCTGAAACAGGCCTTGACCCTAGATCCACTGTAGTCTGAAACTACTGGGACTGACCTGGAGACTGGAGTTGGCCTAGGGCTGGGACAGTCATGCAACCTTAGTCTTTGGGGGCTAGTCTGGAGCCTGGGATCTTGGGTGCTGGCCTGATGCCTGGAGCCACAGGGTCTGGCCTGGAGCCTGGTGTGGTGGAAACAAGCCTAGAGTATGAGTCTGCAGGTACTCTCCTGAAGGGTTACTGTGTGGGTGCTGGCCTGTAGGTTATGCCTGTGAATGCTGGCCCAGGTACTGGGGCCATAGGAATCAGCCTGGAACCTTCGTCCCTAACAGTGGTCTTGGAGCCTGGGTTCTTGGGATGAGCACAGCACTGGGGTCCACTGGGATGGACCTAGACCAATTGTCTGGTAGAGCATGGGACCACAGGAGCTGGCCGAGAGGGTAGAGCTGCAGTGCCCAGGCTGGTACCTGGTAGGCCTGGAGCCTGCGTCCATGCGTGTTGGCCTGATGCCTGACCTGGGCTGTGGAATGCCTGAAGCCTGAGATTGTATACACCAACCTGATTCCTGACTCGTCTAGAACCTTGACGTCTTGGACCCTGGTGCCACAGGAGCTGCCCCAGCACTTTGGTGGACCTAAAACCTGGGGATGTGGGGCAAGTCTGTTTCTGAGAGTGGTATAGGTCCCAGGGATACTGTAACCAGCCTGGGCCTGGCGCAGGCCTGGAGCCTAAGTCTCTGTGGTCTGGCCTGGCTCTAGGATGGCTCAAGAGGCTCAGTCCACAGTTACCAGTCTGGAGTCTTGAACTCTGGGGGCCTGTTCAGTGCTGAGTTTTATTAGAATGGGTCCGATGTTGGGGACAAGGACAAAGTCCATTGTTCACTTCCCTCTACTTACCCTAAGCAGAGGGTATTGCTATCCATGCTGTGCGACCTGGGGTTGTGGAGGGGTGATGCAAGTAATATGAAACTTTCCTACCCTCTTCAATGTGTCTTCTTATTTCCGTGCTACTTCTAGGTACTGCAATCTCTCACTTCATTTGCTTAGCTCTTGTCCAGAGTGTGTGCATAGTTGTTCAAATGGATGTTTCTGCAGTGGGAGGAGATGAGTCCTGGAAAGTTTTATTCTACCATCTTGCTGATGTTCAGACCATTCCTCTAGTTATTTGTGTCATTGAGATCTGCATTTCTCTTTGGGCAATAGCAGTAACAGGTCTAAACCAAATTGACATTAACTTTGAGTAATAGAGTTTCCTATTTTTAAAATTTATTAATTTCCTAAACCTGCGTGGCTGCAAGCATGTGTGTCATATCTATTAATTGCCAAGCTCAGTATGGTCTTCAGAATATAGGAATGGATAAAGACACAGTCCCTGTCTTCAAGAAGCTCATAGTCCAAGGTGTGGGGAGGGGTGGCGCAGAGAGACATGTGTCTTTTATTACCTTTTATGTATGAATTGCCTTGTTAAACTTCCTCATGCAGCTTAATGAGACCAGAGAAGAGGGAACAATTACATCTCCCTGGGGAATAGCATTGGCGCTGGGTCTTTGTGTATTAATTAGAAATTTATAGGGAAGACAGAGAGTGAGGGGGGGTGAAGGAATCCAGAAATTTGTAATGGCATTAAAAAATGTATAGGCATGTGAAGGGGCCTGGACGAACCTAGAAATGGCCTGACCTAGTGTTCACTGTGTGCATACCTGAAGATGGAAAAAGTGGGAGAAAATTGGGAAAGTGGAAAGGATATGAGACTCAAAAGACAAAAATTAAGGCCAGGCTATAGAAGGCCTTGAGTGCCACCAGGATGAAGAGTTTAGGCTTTAGGCTTTATTACTTTATCATTGCATTAATGAAAATAATAATAATTAAAAAAAAAAACCTCAAGAGATTTTAAGCCAGGCATGAAGTAATTCAATGTTAGAAGCTGGCTTAATAGTTCAGAAGAATAACATTGGCAGTTTGAACTGCATTATACTTTGGTGGTTATATCCATTTGTGTGTTTTTTTTCCCACTAGTTTTTATACTGCTACAGCAAACAACTTCAAAATCTAAGTGGCTTACAACAGCCAGAAAAACCACATTTCTCATTATCAGTACATGTCTTCCACGATTGGCTTTTACTTTTCTTTCTGTGCCTTCGTTTTGTTTTGGGAGCCAGGCTAAAGGAACAGCCCCTACCTGGGCCATTCTAGGCTGATGTGAGATGGCAAAGGGAGTGATGACAGAACCAAGCAATAGCTTTTAAAGTTTCTCTTTCAAAAATGGCATGTATCATCTCCACTTATTATTATTATTATTTTACTGGCAAAATCATGTCACATGACTTAGACAAACTGGAGGGCATAGTGCAGTCATCTCACAGAGAGGGAAACAAATATTAGAAACAAACATTAGAAGGAATAGTAATGTAATCCATTGGAATAGTAAGTGTACAACCTTACCACCTAGGTTTATGTCCCAGGTCTGCTACTTCCTAGATATGTAAACTCTGGCAATTTACTTAACCTTTCTGTAAATGTTATTTACTATTAGAATAATCTTAATGAAAACATGGAAGTGAATATTCATATATATGCTTGTAACATTTGCCTTTTAAAGTTGTCCTCTAACCTTATCTTTACAAAGCCTTCCCAGGTCCTGGATCCCTTATACTTCTGTCAAATTTTGGACCTGCACAAGGCTATGCTCACCTATGTCTCAAAATACCAAATACAACTCAGATTTACCCTCGTAGTTTCTACTCTACCTAACACAGCACTTTGCTTGGAGGAGGCCCTCAACAACATCTGTTCTAATGAATGGAATTAGATCTGCTGAGGCTCTGTGGGAAGCTGCCAATAGCAGTGATTTGGAAATTGCATTCAAATGGTCCTTAGATTGGCAAAGTGAGTGAATAAAAGGGTTTAGGACATTGTGGTTGAAATAACTCTTTTAGGGCACTAATATCACCAATTGACATTTATACGGAGCTTCTATGTGGCAGGCATTTTACATGCACTGTCTCATTTAATATTCACATTTTTTCCTAGGAAGATGTTTCATCGTCTTTATATTGTAGGCAAGGAAATGGAGGTACAAAGATTCTAGGAAACTTTCCTAAGGTTATACAATACGGAAGCAGTAGAAGTAGGGTTGAAATCATGACAGCCTACTTTCTGAGCCTATAACCTGAACTGTTGTATGATCCTATTCCTGCAGCAGTAGCCATCATCAACTCAATATTAAAACCAGAGGGGCCTTTCAAAGAGATAGCTCTAGTCCAGGAGTTTCCAAGCTGTGTTTCATACAACTTTAGGTTCTATGGAGGAATAGCCTTTGATTACAAGTTTCTGGGTACTTAGGGTTATTGCTGTAATTGGAAGCTATGATTTCAAATTGTTGTATGATCAAAAGACTTTTACTATTCTCTTTGGCCCGTGTTATAATATATAAATATTACAAATTTCAATCTACAAAATAAATTAATGTATACCTGTATTTTTTTTAATGTCAGAGAGCTACATAGAGTTTATTTGGGGAAAGCAAATGTTATCCTGAAGAAGAAGTTAGAGCCACTGATCAATTCCAACTTTTTTTTCCCTAGACAGTTAAATAAATTGAAGGCTCAGGAATAGGGGAAGAAACATTACAACCAGACTTTCATATTAGGATTCTTGACTCTGTCCCAGTTGTTTCTGCTGTATCCTGCTGCTTCAGATAGTAAAATGCTACATTGAGTCGTATGCAACATGCTACAGCAAGAAATAACCAATTCAACTCATTCTTCCTTTTTGTGTATTCCCAAACCCTGAGAGATCCATTTTCATAAAATTTGATTGATCTGTTTAGATTGCCTTTATCGTACTCTAGGATTTGGTGTTTTTTTTTCCTTCTTATTCATAATATTTTAATAGCTACCCCTAGGCTGCAGTGGATTCTTCAGTTTTATATTGCACAATATATATGGCTTTTCAATAATTTATTCTTTAATGTTTATAAAAAGTGCATATATGTTAAAAATTAACAAAGAATAAATAATATTCTAACAGCAAGACCGTTTAGATATAACTATCCACCAAGGAATAAGACTGTCAAAAACTGTATTAAATGTCTTGTTTAGAGCAACATTTTAAATAGTTTTGTTTGATAATTTTTTAAAGAAGTGGGTTATGTGTTCTAAAAAATTCTAGATTAATTCTCCATTGTGACAGCATGCTGCCTAATAAAAAGGATCTTTTAGATTATAACAAGACTGAGGCAGGGAGAGAAGATAGGTAGAAGATCTCTATTTACTACTCAATTTTTCTGTAAGCCAAAACTTCTCTAAAAATAAAGTTTATTAATAATAACTTTAAAAGACCCTGAGGATCAGCACAATACATCTATGGCTTTCAAAAATAATTATTTACTTCATTGAGAAGGAATACTTTAAGATACTCATTAGATTGGCAAAAAGCTTATAGTAGGGTAATACCACAAGGCAGTAAACATATTAGTCAGAATGAGCTATGCAATGCTACAGTAACAAGCATCCTCAGAATCTCAGTGATTTAAAACAAGGCTCAGAAGACTTTTTCTGCAAAGGGACAAATAGTAAATATTTCAAACTTAACTACCCAACTCTTCCTAGATAATACATAAATAAATAGGCATGGCTGTGGGCTGTGTTTCTATAAAACTTTATAAAAATATGCAGTGGGCCAGATTTGACCAATAAGCCATAGTTTACCAAACCATGGTATAAAACATTGATGATTTATTTATGGCTCATACCTAATGTTTATTGCAAGTGAACTAGAGGCTTTATTCTATGTCATCATCGAGTCCCAATGTGATGAAGTCAGTATATGGATCATTAAAGTTCACTGAGGCAGAGGCAAAGAGAAAACATGGTGAATTCCTCACTGGCTCTTAAGGCTTGGCTCACATTTCATTGCCTAAAACAATTTGTATGTCTATGACTAACTTCAAAAGGGATGGCAGAGGGCAATGCCTCCATGTGTGTAGAAGACAGAGATCTAGAAATAGCTGGTGAACAATAATTACTACAACCGAGAGGATGTGGGGAAATGTGAATTCCGATACCCTGGTGGGGAGACTGTAACTCGAAAAACCACTATGGGGAGTAATTTACCATACTGAGCAAAATTAAATATATCCTACACACCAAAATTTCCACTCTTCATTGAGCGACCTACAGAATCTCTTATATAAGTGTTCTAAAAAATGCATACAAAGATGTTCATTACAGCATAGTTTATAATAGAAAAAAATGAACACAACTTCAATGTCTTTCAATATTGGAAAAAATAAATTATGATATTTTTCATAAAAGGAAATCATACATAGCAGTCCAAATGAATAATATATATATCAATTAAAATGAATTACAGTGTCAAATATATTTAGATAAGTTTATTTGGGGTAGAAAAGGAAAGTTGCAAAATAATACATACACAATGATTTTACTTATGTAAATGATTAAAAACTATGTTGTTTGTAAAAAAATAGTATAAAGAAATGGGCACATATTAATATAAAGACAATGCTTGTTCCTGAGGAGATGTGGGGATTAATGTGTTGTAGTGTTGTATTTCAATTAAAGCATCTGGAGAAGCTATGGCAAAATGTTAATATCCATTAAATCTGGATGGCAGATGACACAGGTTTCTGTTATGCCCTTCTTATACTTATTTGTATGGTCAACATCTTTTTAAATTAAAAAGATTAAAAAATTGGCCAGGCACGGTGGCTCATGCCTGTAATCCCAGCACTTTGGGAGGCTGAGGTGGGCAGATCATGAGGTCAGGACTTCGAGGCCAGTCTGGCCAACATAGTGAAACCTTTTCTCTACTAAAAATACAAAAATTAACCGGGTGCAGTAGCGCGTGCCTGCAATCCCAGCTATTCGGGAAGCTGAGGCAGGAGAATTGCTTGAACCTAGGAGGCGGAGGTTGCAGTGAGCCGAGACCACACCATTGCACTCCAACTTGGGTGACAGAGTGAGACTCATCTCAAAAAAAAAAAAAAAAAAAAAAAGATAAATTACTACAGCTAGAGTGTGGCTGTAAGCAGAGAGAAGTGTCATGGTGATAGTAAATGACACAGTAAGTAGGCTGAGCTGAGAACAAGACAATGAATTGGCTTCTGATAGCACAACAGGTACAAAAAAATGAGCCATGAAAAAGAATAAACCAACATTACTTGCTATATGGTCTGAAAGCAAAATTTTCAGGACTCAGTTTTCTGATTTATGGAGAGTTAATTGTGAATAAAACCTTCAAAATTAAAGTTCAACTTTTCATGCCCATGTACTATCTATCTTTCTGTCTATCTGTTATCTATCTATCTCTCTATCTGAAGCAAAAATATGAGGTTGCAGGATATAGTGGAAAGGAGTGTTTGAACTGACCTTGGTTCTGTTATTTACTATCTCTTTGACATAAAGCAAATTACCTTAGCTGAATCTGTTTGCTTATCTATAAAATGTGAGGGAAAATCCCTGTCCTATCTGTTCCTTGGGGCTGTTATAAAAATCAAATGACATAGGTATGGTGGTATTATTTGAATCTCTAAAGTGCTAAACAAATAAATGGCAGCCCTAAATGTTGAGAAATATCAGAAGTTATTTAACTTGTATTTTTCTCTATTATATGGGACTGTGTCTTTCTTGTTGCTCTACTGTCTGACTACCTTGTGGAATGAACCATTGTGCCAGGTGTTTTTAGGACCTGGTTGATTTAGACCCCTCTTTAGATGTTTCTTGTCTCCAATTTTCAGGAGCTTGCAGGACTATCAGAGTTTATATTATAAAAATAACACCTTTGGCTTTGGTAGATTTTGCTAATGGAGTTCTGGAACTGTCATTCAGTATAAAATGTGTATAGCAAAACATGTTTACTCACAATAAGTAAATATTTTGGAGGACAGGGCTATTTAGGTGATCTGGTTAGACCAGATCATTCACCTAAACTACTGTTTTTCTTATTTTGTATGGTATAAGATGACACATAAAGCAGCTGATAGAGAAAAGATATAAGGATATTTTTAGGGACACTTTTTTTAGATCTTTCCCAAGCTGGTTAGTTTTTCCTTTCAACACTGACCTCACTGTTATTTTGGCATACCCTTGGCTAAGTATCTGAAAAATGATAGCTTTTAAATATATTGCTTTTCATTTCCTGTTCTATGTTTCAGAGACACAAAATAACTTACATGCTTGAGATACAAACTATTTTTTGGTAGACTTTATTTACTTGGTTTGGGCATTGCTAAGTAAGGGCTGAATTTTTGTATGTCCTGGAATAGATTGTTCTGGTCCATCTCCATTATATATGACATTAGCATGACTATACTAATGTCGTGCTATGAAACAGTAAACTCTTAGCCAGCTCTCCCATTACCCCATGCACATCTCAGCTCTTTCACCACCTAAAAGCCAGAAATTCACACCATCTCTTTTTCAAGGCTACATCAAAGCATCTATGAGTTCCTAATCATCTGTCAACTTTACCTCTTTTCTCATCTCAAACCTTCAATTTCCACGTTTTTTCTAATTATTAACAACAAATATATTTGTGCACAGTATTCCTTACTGCAGCATCTATGCTCATTCATTAATGTGCAGCTCAAATGTCATTTCTGATGTAAAGCCTTTCCCACCAGTAGAACCAGGAGATTTTCTTCTCTTGTTCATTCTGAAATATAAGTTTGAGTGTGTTCTAATTAAATATTTTACGTAAAGTTTTCTTGCACCTCACATGTTAGACTATGGGAACTTTTAGGGTAGGGATTGTCTTATTCTGCTTTGAATCATTGGTACCTTTCACAGTACTCAATATAAGTTATTTGTATTGTAATTCCCTTTATCCATCAAGATCCTTACGAGAAGCAAAAACCTAAAGTTATGACCCAAAAAAGTATTTACTCTCAGTCCTGTGAGGAAGAAAATGGAGTTTATATCTCCAAAAACATTTAAGTTGGTTTTAATTTTCAGAGAGAAGAAAGATATCCTTTCAGAATTTTTGCCAGATCAGTGAAGAGCTAATTCTATTCTAGGAGAAGGTATTTGCAAGTGTTATCTTTTTTCAAACTAAAGTCTAAAACTTAATCAAGTTTTCTTAGATTTTACTGAATGCCTTTTTTCAGTTTCAGAGTCTCATCAAGGATAGTACACTGCCATTAGTCATCTTGTCTCCTTAGGCTCCTCTTGCCTGTGACAGTCTCAGATATTCCTTGTTTTAGATGACCTTGACAATTTTGAAAAGTACTGGTCAGGTATTTTCTAGAATCTCCCTTAATTTGGATTTTTCTTATGTTTTCTACATGAGTTAGACTGGGGTTATGGGTTATTGGGAGGAAGACCACAGAGATAAAGTGCCATTTTCATCACGTCATATCAAGGGTACACTATCAGCATGACTTATAACTGTTGGTGTTGATCTTCACCAATTGAGTGAGGAAGTATTTGGCAGTTTTCTCCACTGTAAACTCACTCTTGTATTCCCTCTTTCCATACTATCCTCTTTGGAAGGAAGTCACCTTGGACAGTCTACACTTAGAGAGTGGTGAATCATTCTCCCTTTACCTGGGGGTAGAGTATTTGCATAAATGTTTTGAAATTCTTCTACAAAGGAGATTTGTCTTTTTTCTTCCATTTATTTATTCAAATAGTTATTTATATCATTATGAACTCATGGACATTTAATTTACACTTTGCATTATAATTCAATAGTACTTTATTTATTTTCTTGCTCAAATTGTTTCAGTTTTGGCCATTGTCATCTCTTTAAATTGACTCCAATGTGTCTTTGATATGCCCCCTTCACTGCATTTTTTGTTTGTTTTGATTATTTTGTTTAGAATGTCCTTACTGTCAAACCCTACAAGATATTCCAGGCTTATCTTGTATATTTCCTAGCCCAGTCCTAAAATGAGCTATTTTCCAAGGAGCCCTGATGCCCTTTATTGGAGAATAGTATGGCACTATCTTTTCAGAAACAGTGGCATGATGATAATAGTGGAAAGCTTATGTGAAACAATTTGCGCTTAGATGAATTCTGGTAAGTATATGCCACACAGTGTGACACTGGATAAGAACTGAGATTCTCATACAGCTCGCCTGTAACACAAACAGCATAAAGAGATTCCTGCAGGTCCTAAAAGACTTTCTAGTTTCCCATTTTTTCATTCTTACGCTAGTTGTTTTGAATCCTTCACATTTTCAATGAAGCCACAGACAAACTTTGAGATAAAATATGACAGAAAATGGTACTAACCTTATAAACAGACTACTTAACAAAACAATCTCCCA
Source organism: Nomascus leucogenys (assembly GCF_006542625.1). Lineage (NCBI taxonomy): Eukaryota > Metazoa > Chordata > Mammalia > Primates > Hylobatidae > Nomascus > Nomascus leucogenys. Next base: position 127,282,450 of record NC_044406.1, read on the forward strand.
AATAATAGTAATTATATGGTTTGCCATTTGCGTGGTGAATATACTTACGTTGACTAAATAACTCTGTGGCAATTATGATGCCAATTTTAGTTTTTAGATGTTGTAGCATTGTGCGAATTTTAGCTGAAAGGCAAAAATGATTATTTGAGCAATCTATTTCTCCATCTAGTATTTATAGTGCGATTAAAATGTTCACTGCTGCACTTATCAAAAGTAGCATAAATCTTATAAGATATTAATATATATGCTTTAAATAAATGTTACGGCTAATTATTATAACATGACCTTTTCTATAAAGGTATACATTGGGACATAAAACATAGGAAGGACAAATGATTCCCAGACATTTTAGGGACACTGTTTTTTTTTCTTTTTTTTTTTTTGTCAAAATTCTCTCTGACTGGTAAAGATTTCCTTCCAGCAATGTTATAAAGCAATATGATAATCAACAAATGAAGGTTAAGTACTCTTCCCACTTTCTTATGCTTAAAATAAAATTAGCCAGATGACCTTTTCACAGTTACATGAAATTACTATATTTGTATCTTTAGCCTAAAAATATACAGCCAAAAGGAAAACAAATACTGTACTCTGTTTAATCAGATGTTGAACCAGTCCCCCAGTGCTATTTATTTTCCATCGTTTCTTTCAGCCTTTGTCATTTCTCATTAGTACAGTTGCAGAGAAATCTCGAGTGCTTTTTTGACCTCACATATGCTTTATTTTCCAATAAGGAAAGCCAATGGACCTTCTGTCTGGAACCTTTAACATATTGTCTGAAGCAGTTCCTAAAATAAATATGTCAACCAAGTAGCAAAATAAATTCCAGTAATGTACAGTATCTCATCTCCTGCAAAGTCACCATGCAGACAGTGCTGCCAATCCTTTGCAGGAAGTAGGGTTAGAGTGGAGGAGTGCTTGACTTTCAGGAAACATTCTATGCAAAAGCAATTGGATCAGGGTCACCTACAAGAAAGTATGGTGATCATTTTCTAATACTTATAATCAGGAGTTAGAACATGTGACAATGGATCAGGCCACTAAAAATGATCATGTTACTTGATATGGTTTGGCTCTATGTCCCCACCAAAATATCATCTCTAATTGTAACAATCCCCACGTGTTGTGGGAAGGACCTGGTGGGAGGTAATTGAATCATGGGGTCAGGTTTTTCCCATGCTGTTCTTGTGACAGTGAATAAGTCCCATAAGATCTGATGGCTTTATAAAGGGGGTTCCTCTGCACATGCTCTCTTGCCTTCGGCCATGTAAGATGTGCCATTCTCCTCCTTGATTTCTGCCATGATTGTAAGGCCTCCCAGCCATGTGGTACTGTGAATCCGTTAAAGCTGTTTCCTTTATAAATTTTCCAGTATTGAGTATGTCTCTTGTATTAGTCTATTCTCACACTGCTAATAAAGACATACCCGAGACTGGGTAATTTATAAAGGAAGGAGGTTTAATAGACTCACAGTTCCATAGGGCTGGGGAGGCCTCACAGTTATGGAAGAAGACAAAGGAAGAGCAAAGGGACATCATGCATGGTGGCAGGCAAGACATCGTGTGCAGGGGAACTCCCCTTTATAAAACAATCAGATCTTGTGAGACTTATTCACTATCATGAGAACAGCACTGGAAAAACCTGCCCCTGTGATTAAGGTACCCCTCACTTGGTCCCTCCCACAACATGTGGGGATTATTGTAATAATCAGATGAGTCAAAGTCTCATCTGAGACAAGGTAAGTCCCTTCCACCTATGAGCATGTAAAATCAAAAGCAAGTTAGTTACTTCCTAGATACAATAGGGGTGCAGGCATTGGGTAAATACAGCCATTCCAAATGGGAAAAATTGGCCAAAACAAAGGGGCTACAGGCCCCATGAAAGTTTGAAATCCAGTGGGGCAGTCAAATCTTAAAGCTCCAAAATGATCTCCTTTGACTCCGTGTCTCACATCCAGGTCAAATGGATGCAAGATGTGGGTTCCCATGGTCTTAGGCAGATCCACCCCTATGGCTTTGCAGGGTACAGCACCCCCTGCTGGCTGCTTTCAAGGCTAGCATTGAGTGTCTGCAGCTTTTCAACGTGCACAGTGCAAGCTGTCGGTGGATCTGTCATTCTAGGGGCTGGAGGATGGTGACTCTCTTCTCAGAGCTCCACTACGCAGTGCCCTAGTGAGGGCTCTGTGTGGGGGCTTGCTTCCCACATTTCCCTTACACACTGCCCTAACAGAGGTTCTCTATGAGGGCACTGCCCCTGCAGCAAACTTCTGCCTGGAAGTCCAGGCATTTCCATACATCCTCTGAAATCTTGGCAGAGGTTCTCAAACTTCAGTTATTGACTTCTGTGCACCCACAGGCCCAACACTACATGTAAGGTCCCAAGGCTTGGGGCTTGCACCCTCTGAAGCAACAGCCTGAGCTGTACATTGACGCCTTTTAGCCACAGCTGGAGCTGAAACAGCTGGGATAGAGGGCATCATGTTTGGAGGCTGCAAAGAGCAGGGGCCCCCTGGGCTCTGCCCAGGAAACCATTTTTTCCTCCTAGGCCTCCAGGCCATGATGGGAGGAGCTGCGATGAGGACCGCTGACAAGCCCTGGACATATTTTTCTCATTGTCTTGGTGATTAGCATTTGGCTTCCTGTTACTTATGCAAATTCCTGCAGCCTGCTCTAGTTTCTACCTAAGTAATGGTTTTACTTTTCTAATGCATCATCAGGCTACAAATTTTTCACACTTTTATGCCCTGCCACCTCTTGAATGCTTTGCCACTGAGAAATTTATTCTGCCAGATACCACAAATCACCTCTCTCAGTTCAAATTTTCACAGATCTTTAGGGCAGGGGTAAAATGCCACCAGTCTCTTTGCACAGAAAGAGTGACTTTTACTCTAGTTCCCAATAATTTCCTTATCTGCATCTGAGAGCACCTTAGCCTGGATTTTATTGTTCCATATCACTATCAGCATTTTGGTCAAAGCCGTTCAACCAGTCTCTAGGAAGTTTCAAACTTTCCCACATCTTCCTGTCTTCCAAACCCTGCAAGTCTCTAGGAGTTCCAAACTTTCCCACATTATCCTATACTCTTCTGAGCCCGCCAAACTGTTCTAACCTCTGCCTGTTACCCAGTTCCAAAGTTGCTTCCACATTTTCAGGTATCTGTACAGCAGCACCCCACTCTACTGGTACCAGTTTACTGTATTAGTCTCTTCTCGTGCTGCTAATAAAGACATACCTAAGACTGGGTAATTTATAAAGGGAAGAGGTTTAAAAGACTCACAGTTCCACATGGCCAAGGGACCTCACAATCATGGGGGAAGGTGAGTGAAGAGCAAAGTCACTTCTTACATGGCGGCAGGCAAGAGAGCATGTGTAGGGAAGCTCCCCTTTATAAAACCATCAGATCTCATGAGACTTATTCACTACCACGAGAACAGCACAAAAAAGACCCACCTCCATAATTCAGTTACCTCCCACCGCGTTCCTCCCATGACATGTGGCAATTATTGGCGCTGCAATTCAGGAGAAGATTTGGGTGGGGACACAGCCAAACCATATCATCTTTATTAGCAGTGTGAGAACAGATTAATGTCGTAAATTGGTACCAGGTAGTGAGGTGCTGTTTTAAAGATACCTGAAAATGTGGAAGCAACTTTGGAACTGGGTAATAGGCCAAGGTTGGAACAGTTTGGAGGGCTCAGAAGAAGACAGGAAAATGTGGGAAGGTTTGTAACTTCCTAGAGACTTGTTGAATGTCTTTTACCAAAATGCTGATAGTGACATGGACAATAAAGTCCAGGCTGTTTTGGTCTCAGATAGAGATGAGGAACTTGTTGGAAACTGGAGCAAAAGTGACTTTTTATGCTTTAGTGAAGAGACTGGTGGCATTTTGCCCCTGCCCTAGAGACCTATGGAACTTTGAACTTGAGTGAGATGATTTTGGGTATCTGGAAGAAGAAATTCCTACGCAGCAAAGCATTGAAGAGGAAGTAGAGCATAAAGTTTGGAAAATTTACAGCCTGATGATGCAATAGAAAAGAATTTCCTTGGGAGAAATTCAAGCCTGCTGCAGAAATTTGTGCAAGTAATAAGGAACTGAACGTTAATCTTTTAAAGAATGTCAGAGACATTCATTGCAGCCTCTTCCATCACAGGCCCAGAGGACTATGAGGGAAAAATGGTTTCGTGGGCCAGGCTCAGGGCCTCACTGATATATGCAGCCTCTGAACGTGGTGCCCTGCATCCCAGCTTCTTCAGCTTTAGCTATGGCTAACAGGGGTTAATGTATACCTCAGGCCATTGCTTCAGTAGATGCAAGCCCCAAGCCTTGGCATCTTACATGTGGCTTTGGGCCTGTGGGTACACAGAAGTCAAGAATTGAGGTTTGGGAACATCCGCCTGGATTTCAGAGGATGTATGGAAATGCCTGGATCTCCAGGCAGAAGTTTCCTGCAGGGGCAGTGCCTTCATGGAGAACCTCTACTAGGGCAGTGTGGAAGGGGAGTATGGGGTGCGAGCCTCCACACAGAGTTTCCAATTGGGCACTGCCTACAGGAGTTGTGAGAAAAGGGCCACCATCCTCCAGACCCCAGAATGATAGATCCACTGATAACTTGCATCGTGCACCTGGAAAAGCTGCAGACACTCAACGCTAGCCTTGAAAGCAGCCGGGAAGGCAGCTGTACCCTGCAAGTCAAAGGGGCAGATCTGCCCAAGCCTGTGGAAACCCATCTCTTGCATTAGTGTGACCTGGATGTGAGAGATGGAGTTAAAGGAAATCATTCTGGAACTTTAAGTTTTAATGACTGCCCTATTAGATTTTGCACTTGCATGGGGCCTATAGCCCCTTCCTTTTGGCTAATTTCTCCCATTTGGAACAGCTGTATTTACCCAATGCCTGTACACCCATTGTATCTAAGAGGTAAGTAACTTGCCTTTGATTTTACAGGCTCATAGGCAGAAGGGTCTTGCCTTGTCTCAGATGAGACTTTGGAGTGTGGACTTTTGGGGTTAATGCTGAAATGAGTTAAGACTTTGAGGGACTGTTGGGAAGGCATGATTAGTTTTGAAATGTGAGGACATGAGAGTTGGGAGTGGCCGGGGTGGAATGGTATGGTTTGGCTCTGTGTCCCCACCCAAATCTCACCTCTAATTGTAATAATCTCCATGTGTTGTGGGAGGGACCCAGTGAGAGGTAATTGAATCATGGAGGTGGATTTTTCCCATGCTGTTCTCGTTAAAGTGAGTAAGTCCCACAAGATCTGATGGTTTTATAATGGGGAGTTCCCCTGCACATGCTCTCCTATCTGCTGCCATGTAAGATGTACCTTTCTCCTCCTTGCCTTCCGCAATAATTGTGAGGCCTCCCAAGCCATGTGGAACTGTGAGTCAATGAAACCTCTTTATAAATTACCCACTTCTAGGTATGTGTTTAGTAGCAGCATGAGAATAGGCTAATACATTACTCGAGCAGAGGCAGGGTGTCAGAGTGTTGAGGATGTAATTTCAGCACACGGTATGAATGTGATCTGTATAAACGCTATCAATTATCATGTGTGTGTGTTCATTTTTAGAATGCTAGTAAATTATAGATATTGAAAATCTGCCTTTAGAAATGAGCTCTTGGTAGATCTAAATTTTACCACTTCTTGTATATGATAATTTAAGCCACATTACTATGTTAAGAAAGACTTCACCAGATCACTGTTCTTTTACCTAAATGTGTGTGTGTGTATGGTGTCTTGAACAAAATGAACAAAATACATAAGATACTCTGTCCATTTATTTTGTACCTAACAACCTTAGTAATTAAATGCAAGTCAACTGCTTTAAGTCAATTACTTAACCCTTTTGCCAATTCTGTTAAAGGAATGCTCATTGAGCATATACTATGCGCTTCAACTTCTCCGGAATTGTGTAGAGATCAGCTACAATATGATCTACACATTTGAGAGTCTGCAATTTAGTTAATATTGAATATATATGTCCATAAAAATACCATATGGGATATGACTTACTGCTAACTTCTTCCACATATGTTTGAAAATATGAAGATTTCACAGTGGAATGACATAACCATTATGTTATCATACAATAGATAATTTTATAGGAAGGGTAATACCTGATGACAAAAAAAGTTGTTTCTCAATAATAATAGTTTTTAGAAGCTTGTGCAGATGGTTATTAGCATGGCATTTAGGGGGAAACTAGGTTAAAGTGGGATCATTGGAAAGATAATTATTTAAGCAGTTGGGCCGTGGAAAGTTCCTATTTGAAGTTTTAGTCAGTGAAGAGGCACTGCATATATATATATATATTTTTTTTTTAGATGGAGTCTCACTCTGTTGCCCAGGCTGGAGTGCAGTGGCACAATCTCGGCTCACTGCAACCAACCTCCACACCCTGGTTTCAAGCGATTCTCCTGCCTCAGCCTCCCCCTGCGTAGGTGAGATTATAGGTGTCCACCACCACATCTGGCTAATTTTTGTATTTTTAGTAGATATGCGGTTTCACCATGTTGGCCAGGCTAGTTTTGAACCCCTGACCTCAAGTGATCTGCCCGCCTCGCCCTCTGCGCCCGGCAGGAGCCGCTGAAATGTTTGAAAGTCAGTAAGTATAGTTTAGTGTTTGCTTCTCAGCCATACAGTCTGGGTACAAATCCTGACTCGTTCACTAGCTTTGTGACTCTGCAAATTGTTTAATTTTTCTGAACCTCAGATGTGTCTTTAGAATGAAAATATAATAGTTATTACTTCACTGGACTGTGTGAAAATCAATGGAAATAACACATATTTATCTCTTACCATGCTGTCTGGGATGGATTAAATGCTCAATAATTGGTAGCTGTAGTTATTATTAATAACATGAGCCTAGCAGTTAGAAGAAGAATTTCAGAGCAGCGTAACTAAAGGATGCAAAGTTACTTTCAGGATTAGTGTAGTGATCCAAACTGTATTAATGTACAATAAAATATAAATGTGAAATAGGTTAAGCCTATTCATTATCAAAACCTATTGCAAATGTTTTTTTGTAGGGAGAATAGAGCAAAGCTGTGCTTTCGGTACAACTCATAGGTTATTTTTGGATTTAAATAATTTTTGTATAATGTTCTGGATTACTATAATGTAAATTGTGTACTGTTTTAGGGGGTAAAAGTGCATATTGAATATCAGGTCATAAAAATGTTATTCAGATTCTGTCTCATAAAACCATGAAATCTTTAGAGCCAGGGACTTGTACAGCACCAAGGACAAGGCCACTGAGAGGAATGCAAAGATACATGTGGGCAGGGAACTGCCATAGTGACAATGTTCCCGGACCCTAACATGGTGTCTGACTATAAGTAAGTCCTCCATTAATGTTTCTTTGTGGTAGTGCCTTACTTTTATTTTCTAAAGGAATCCATGCGTATTGTTGAGATAACAAAGTAGTACCAATAGACATAACAACATATAGCAGTCCCTTGTCACAGCGCTCTTCAATCTAAGCCACATACCTCAGAGACTTTTGACTCTTTCTTCTGGTATTTGCTTCTAGTTTTTGTAAAGAATAAGCATGTGCTGATATTTACGGAATTATCAATCATTATTTTTATTTTTTTTTAATATTTTTAATTTTGGTGGGTACATGGTAGGTGTACATATTTACAGGATACGTGAGATGTTTTGATACTACTGGCAAGAATGTGGACGAAAGGGAACCTTTGTACACTGTTGATAGGAATATAAATTATTTTTTATTTTTTTATTTTTTTATTTTTTATTTTTTTATTTTATTTTTTTATTATTATACTTTAGGGTTTTAGGGTACATGTGCACAATGTGCAGGTTTGTTACATATGTATCCATGTGCCATGTTGATTTCCTGCACCCATTAACTCGTCATTTAGCATTAGGTGTATCTCCTAATGCTGTCCCTCCCCCCTCCCCCCACCCCACAACAGTCCCCGGAGTGTGATGTTCCCCTTCCTGTGTCCATGAGTTCTCATTGTTCAATTCCCACCTATGAGTGAGAACATGCGGTGTTTGGTTTTTTGTCCTTGCAATAGTTTACTGAGAATGATGTTTTCCAGTTTCATCCATGTCCCTACAAAGGACACGAACTCATCATTTTTTATGGCTGCATAGTATTGACAAATGGGATCTCATTAAACTAAAGAGCTTCTGCACAGCAAAAGAAACTATCATCAGAATTAACAGGCAACCTACAGAATGGGAGAAAATTTTTGCAACCTACTCATCTGACAAAGGGCTAATATCCAGAATCTATAACGAACTCAAACAAATTTACAAGAAAAAAACAAACAACCCCATCAAAAAGTGGGCAGAGGACATGAACAGACACTTCTCAAAAGAAGACATTTATGCAGCCAGAAAACACATGAAGAAATGCTCATCATCACTGGCCATCAGAGAAATGCAAATCAAAACCACAGTGAGATACCATCTCACACCAGTTAGAATGGCCATCATTAAAAAATCAGGAAACAACAGGTGCTGGAGAGGTTGTGGAGAAATAGGAACACTTTTACACTGTTGGTGGGACTGTAAACTAGTTCAACCATTGTGGAAGTCAGTGTGGCGATCCCTCAGGGATCTCGAACTAGAAATACCATTTGACCCAGCCATCCCATTACTGGGTATATACCCAAAGGACTATAAATCATGCTGCTATAAAGACACATGCACACGTATGTTTATTGCGGCACTATTCACAATAGCAAAGAGTTGGAACCAACCCAAATGTCCAACAACGATAGACTGGATTAAGAAAATGTGGCACATATACACCATGGAATACTATTTTTTATTTTTACATAAATTGACAATTTAAAATTTTGTATATATGGGGTGCAAAGCAATGTTATGATTTATGAATACAATATGAAATAAGCCAAGCTAATTAGCATATCCAACACATCAAATCTTTTTTTTGTGATGAGAACATTTGAAATGTACTCTCTTAGCTTGAAATGCACAATACACTGTTATGAACTGTATTCACCACATTATGCAATAGATCCTAAAAACCTTAATTCCTTAGGTCTGAGGCTTTGCACCTTTTGACCAATATCTCCCCATTCTCCCCACTCCCCAGCCTCTGTAACCAGCATTATATTCTCTGCTTCTACTGGTTTCATTGTTTTAGATTCTACATATAAATGAGATAATGTAGTAATTGTCTCTCTGTGCCTGGCTTATTTCATTTAGCATAATGTTCTTGAATTCCATCCATGTTGTCACAAGTGACAGAATTTTCTTCATTTGTAAGGCTGAATAGTACTCTGTTGTGTGTATGTACCACATGTTCTTTATCCATTCTTTTGTTGAAAGACACTTAGGTTGATTTCAATTCTTCACCATTTGAGTAGTGCTGCAATGAATATTCCAGAATGTGCAGACATCTCTTAGACAAATTAATCTTTCTGGTAAATACCCAAACACAGGATTGCTAGATCATATGAAAAGTATATTATTAAATTTTAAAAACCTCTTCGCTGTTTCTCTAGTGACTGTACTAATTTACATTCTTACCATCCGTTTACAAGGGTTCAATTATTGGCACAGTCTGTACAATTCTTTATGTTACAACCTCCACTCCTCACCTTTATCTTCCCAAAATACTTATGTCAAAATTTTTGGTTCAAGCAGCAGTGAATTATTACATTTTTACCATGTAAATATTACTCACTGCTGAACTATGAAGTGTACAATTATTTTATTCCTTTTCATGTAGCATTTTGTGTTGTCTGGTATGGAATATGCCTGATTTTTTTCTACTAGCTTAATTTTCCATGTACCTTTACCTAATTTTCCAAAATCCCAAACATTTCTGTAGCATTCTGCTCAAAATTGTATTCAAATTCTTGAATAGTTTGTCGCTCTATCAGTTCTTCTCTTCTACTTTTTAGGAATTCTTCCTCACAACTCAAGCTCACCATCTCTTGGGCTTCAGTCTGTATTAGTTGCTCCCTAAACCTGCAACCAAACTGTCATTCTGACACTTCCCTTCACCACCACCTGGGACTTCTCTCATCTCACTCTTAGGTTGGATGGCCTCTTTCCTAGATCTCATGTGTTCCTATTGCCTAGTTTATTATCTTGTTAGGGTTAAGCCATATGCTCAATGAAGTGGGGAAGGTGAATTTCTAGAGATTTTGCAGCTCTAAAAATCTCTTAATTTATAGGTTGACTGAGCATGAAATTCTACTTCAGAATCTTTCTCCCCACTTCCAGCTTTCAGTAGTACAGATGCAAGTTCTGATGATGTTCAGATTTCTGGTTCTCATTACATTTTTTGACCATCTATCCCATCCCTAGAAGGCTTTAAAAATATTTTTCATTATGGCTGTGTGGTAGGCTGAATAATGCTCTCTAAAAGTTGCCCACATCCTAATTCCTGAATCATGTAACTGTTATCATATTAAACATATGATAAAAGGGACTTGCAGATGTGATTTAATTAAGGATATCGAGATGGGGAGATTATTCTAGATTATCTAGGAGGGTCCAATATAATCACAAGGATCCTTATAAGCGGTAATTAGAGGGAATTTTAATTTAGCTTAATTTCTTTTTTATTTTTCATTTTTATACAGATAGGGTCTTACTGTTTTGTCCAGGCTTATCTTCATGATTTTGAACTCCTGGCCTCAAGTGATTCTCCTCAGCTTGGCCTCCCAGAGTGCTGGGATTCCAGTTTTGAGCTTCCACACCCAGTCAAAGAGATTTGCCTAGAGAAATAGGAGATGTGATTACAGAAGCAAGAGGTTGGAGTTAAGGAAGAAAAGGTCATGAGGGAAGGAATGCCAACAGCATCCAGAAGCTAGAAAAGCCACGAAAACAAATTTTCTCTGAGAGACTCCAGAAGGTACAAGTCCTGCCAATATCTTGAATTTAGCCCAGTGTAACTGATTTCAATTGCTTCCCAGCAGAGATATGAGAGAATAATTTTTTTTTGTTTTAAGCCATCAGGTTTGTGACACTTTGTTACAATTAAAGTAGGAAATAATAGAAGTGGTGATCTAAAATTCCTCAATGTGCCTATCTATAAGCCTTTTGGATTTATTACATTGGCCACTTTCAATCTGAAAAGGCAAGCCCTTCAGTTCTAGGAAATACTCTCAATTACATGTTTGACAATTTCCACTCCTCTGTTTTCTTTCACCTCTCTGGTCTTATTAGGAAGATATTGTGGCTCACAAATTGATCCTTTAATTTTTTAATCTTTTCTCTCCTGTTACCCAGGCTTATATTTTTACCCTACTTTTTGGCAAAAAATTTGAACTTTATTGTCTTATATTTCGAAGAAAATTTCAATTTATATATATATAATGTAAAATAATAAATAAACAATATAATAATAAATTAAATAATATATATTAAATACACACATTGACATACATGCAAATATACACAAGCACACACATTCCTAAGAGTTATTTCCTGTTCTCTGATCACTTTTTATATCATCCTGTTCTAGTTTCATGAATGATTTATACAATATCTTCTCCTCTTTCTTCGAGAATAGCATTAATAGGTTGCTTTTTTACCTTTGAAATGTTCTGTTTTGAAGTCCTTTTCTTTGTCTCTTTCATGTGAGATAATTTCATTTAATTTTATACTTAAAAATAATTATTAAAACATGAATTGGGAGTTCTGTGGGCATGGGCAAGCTTTGTCGAATGGTGTTTTTCATTCTAGGATGATCTTGTGTGAACTTTGCTCTTTGTTTAAAGGGTACACCCAAGTCAGTATCTATAGTAATCCTGTCCAAGGGAAGGGTGTGTGAGTTGAAGAGCAGAACAGGATGTGTGAGGAGCTCAACTCTGCTGTACACAAAATTTCATACAATTCTCCTACTTTCAGCCCTGTTCCTTATATCACCTTCTGCTATAGCTGTTGCCACGAAATCTGAGCTTCTCGGGGTTCTGCAGTCAAATTGACTGACTTCTTGCTGCTGCTCTTTCTTGGCTGCAGATATTTCAATTTCAGCTCCCTGGTCTTTACTAAATCACTAACCACTTTGCTACCAATCTTTAAAATGCAGTGACATCTTTATCTGTTGTCTCCTTTACCATGTTCTTTGTCTTTGTGGATTTGTACCATTTCCATTTGTGTGTACCATAACTTTAGTGAGATTTCAAGGAGTAGAAACAAACACAAGAACTCAGTCTGCTATGACTAAATGAATGTTGTACAATGAATGCTTGATGAGTAAATGAATAGCATACCAATAAATGGTGACATGATTAAATATTATGAAGATATACAGCTGATAATAGACTATGGTTCATAATGTCCTTCATGCATATTAAGTTTTTATTTCTTAAATAGTAGAAGACAGTTAATGGTATCAAGGAAACATTGTATGTCATTATGTAATTGTAAATTGTTCCTTCAGAGAAAATTTCAGTCACACACATTTGCTGGTGAAGCAAAGTTAATAAAATATATTTATTACTCTTACTTTTTATTCAACTAGAAACCTTAGAAGGTAGATATTAGTAACCCCATTTTAGAGACAAGTAGACAGAATCCAAGAGTTAGAGCAATCTGTTAAATGTTACATGTTAAGGCAGGGGCTGGTCTAGATATTGAAACCAAGTATTCTTTCTGACTCTTGGCTAATTATTTTTTCCTCTCATTATACCCTGAGACCCCTCAGAAGAACAGATCTGGCTGCAACTACTTTATCTGCATGATTATTAGCATTCCCCAAAAGAAATAAGAAATGTGTTAATAAGCCAGAATAGTGTAAAGATTGGAGACAATTTTATTAATTTGAAGGAAAAGTTTAATGATTTTTCAGTTTTATCTAATACAAATTGGCTGACAATTATAATTTTTGTTAAAATATTAATATATTTGCAACTATGCTTTGCCACACTGCTTCATCTATTCTTATAACAATTAATATTAAAAGACATTCCCCTTCAAAAGGAAGGTATAAATGTTGTACTGCAATTGCCACATTATTCTGTGATTAAAATGAAATATGTATTCAGGCAAAATCATACAATATTTAGTGGTTCCAATAAGAGCTATTTGGATCAAACTAGTTAGTAATATGCTATTTAAGCATCTTTTCTCTCTATATTTTTCACGGATTTTCTCCTGGTTATTAATATCATTTGAGAACTAGTATTTTAATTTCATCATATGATAATATACGGCTTTAAAATAGAAAGTGATGTGGTATGCTCTGAATATTAGGCTTACTTCATTTGCATAATGAACTGAGTGTCCCAAGGCTGGTAACTATAGTCATTTACTTATCTTGCTACTCAAAACTTTCTAGACAAATATGATAGAGGTGCAGAAGGGAGAGAAGATTATGATATGAAAGCACAATAGGGTACATTCTTTGGGATCTGAGAAATGTTTGTAGTTATTAAAAGATGTCTCCCAGAGTCATGGAACAAAGCAAAAATGTAGTTTTAGCATGTAAGAAAGAGGATGAAATTGAATTAATATCACTATAGCTTAATCAATTTTTTAATTTATAAACTTCTTTATTCCTGCTGTGACTTACTTCAGTCATTGGCTTATTTTATTCACTCATTCATTTAACAAATATTTCTTGAGCATTTGTTATGTGCTAGGCAGCATAATAGGAATTGGGGATATGGTGCTGTAAAATGGACATGGACTCTGTCTTCATGAATATCACATTATAGTAGGAAGACTCATGAGAAACAAGTAAATTATTTAAAAATATAAACTCAGAGGATGTCAAACTCTATGATAGTAATAAATCAGAATAAGACAATATAGTGTACTACCTGGGGGAGGAGCTATTAGGATGATCTGGGAAGATATATGAGGCAATGAATGACATTTGAGCAGAACTGAATGATGAGAAGTTATCAGTCATGTGAAAATCTTGGAGAAGAGCTATCCGTGAAGGAAGACTGTGTACAAAGGCCCTAAGGTAGGAATGAACTTGTTATGTATGGAGAACAGCAAGAAAGCCATGGTGGCTAGAGTGGAGTGAGTGAGGGCTACAGTAGGAGATGATGTCAGATTAGGGAGTCAGGGGCCAGACTGTATAGGGACTTGTAGGTCATAGCTAGGACTTGGAATTTTCTTCTATGGTGTTAGAGGACTTTGAGCAAAGAAATGTGTTGCTATGACTTTTTGAAGTGGTAATTTTGATATCTGTATTAAGAGAGGAAAATACAAGTATGGAGATAAGTTAGGTAGCTTCTGTAGTTCTCCAAGTAAGAGATGAAGATGGTTCAGACCAGGGTAATAGTGATGCAGGTGGTGAGAAAAGGGCAGATTAGTAATAAAGTTGAAGGTAGAACTGACAAAATCTATTATTTATTTGCTTTAGGATTTGGGGGCACACAGGAAAGGAGGCAGTATGTGATGGTTAAGAATGCAGTAAATAAAACTGATTTATTTTCTATGTTTAATCTAGTTACTAGGTGAGTATTTGAAAGAAGTGCAGAAAACTTATTTGTACTTTATCAAGTCATTAAATAGGGCTCTCATAATCTTACAGATAAGATAAAGATATGCAATCTTAGTGCTTATACAATTGGCTACTTACTGGAAAATAACTGGAAAGTTACTGGAACATAAGTGATAGAAAATACAATGACACCATGGGGCAAGGTTTTTAGTATCATGATGTAGGACATTGATCTTGGTTTGGTTGGGGTTAGTGACGTTATCAATGACTTGAATGAAGATACAGAAATAATGTTGCTGGGTTTTATGGGTGACAGGTAAAGTGGGATTACACTAGAGGACAAAATCTATAGTTTTTATACTGAATTATGTAGCTACATGTAGCTATGCTTTCCTTTATGCATTCTTGGTCTTCTGTGTTGTGTTTACAAAGTTCATCAGTAGGCCAGGAGTGGTGGCTCACACCCGTAATCCCAGCACTTTGGGAGGCCGAGGCGGGCAGATCACGAGGTCAGGAGATCGTGACTATCCTGGCTAACATGGTGAAACCCTGTCTCTACTAAAAATACATAAAAATTAGCCAGGCATGGTGACGGGCACCTGTAGTCCCAGCTACTTGGGATGCTGAGGCAGGCGAATGGTATGAACCCGGGAGGTGAGGCTTGCAGTGAGCCGAGATTGCGCCACTGCACTCCAGCCTGGGTGACAGAGCGAGACTCCGTCTCAAAAAAAATTAAATAAATAAATAAAAATAAAAAAGCAAAAAGTTCATAAGTATTTTAAAACCACACTTTGTTTTCTAGCATTTTATTAGTTGTATGCTAGTATAAGTAGTGAGGTAAGAATTCATTTTATTTTCTTCTTAAATTATTAGTCACTTCTACCAATACCACTTATTAAGAAATTCCTTTCCCTCTCTGATTTAAAATGCCACTTTCAACATAATCTAAATTCCTATATGTATAGTGAATCAAGTTACATATATGTCTCAATGATTTATGCTGCTCTATTGCTTTGCCTATTCTTGTGTGTGCACTCGTTATTTTAAATTTTTATTTGTATATCAAAATTTTATTTTTTTTCTATTTTTAATTTTTATTTTTTATTTCAGTAGGTTTTTGGGGAACAGGCGGTGTTTGGTTACATGAACAAATTCTTTAGTGGTGATTCCTGAGATTTTGGTGCACCCATCACTCTAGCAGTATACACTCTACCCAATGTTTAGTCTTATCCCTCATCCCGCTCCCACCCTTTCCCCCGAGTCCCCCAAGTCCATTGTATCATTTTTATGCCTTTGCATCCTCATAGCTTAGCTCTCACATGTAAGAGAGAACATACAATGTTTTTTTTTCTTTCCAATTCCTGAGTTACTTTACTTAGAATAATAGCCTCCAATTCCATCCAGGAATGCTGTGAAAGCCATTACATTGTTCCTTTTTATGGTTGAGTAGCATTCGATGGTATATACATATACCACACATCTTTTATCTACTTGTTGCTTGATGGGAATTTGGGCTGGTTCCATATTTTTGCAATTGTGAATTGTGCTGCTATAAACATGCATGTGCAAGTACATTTTTTGTATACTGGCTTCTTTTCCTCTGGATAAATACCCAGTAGTGGGATTGCTGGATCAAATGGTAGATCTACTTTTAGTTATTTAAGGAATGTCCACACTGTTTTCCATAGTGGTTGTATTAGCTTACATTCCCACCAGCAGTGTAAAAGTGTTCTTTTTTTCTTTTTTTTCTCCACAACCACACCAACATCTATTATTTTTTGATCTTTTGATTATGGCTATTCTTGCAGGAGTAAGGTGGTATCACATTGTGGTTTTGATTTGCATTTCCCTGATAATTAGTGATGTTGAACATTTTTTATATGTTTGTTTGCCATTTTTTAAATCTTGTTTTGAGAATTGTCTATTCACATCCTTAGCTCA
Organism: Nomascus leucogenys; assembly: GCF_006542625.1. NCBI lineage: Eukaryota > Metazoa > Chordata > Mammalia > Primates > Hylobatidae > Nomascus > Nomascus leucogenys. The sequence goes on from NC_044406.1 coordinate 127,298,805, forward strand.
CTTTTTGATGAGATTGTTTTTTTCTTGCTGATTTGTTTGGGTTCCTTGTAGATTCTGAATATTAGTACTTTGTCAGATGCATAGTTTGCAAAGATTTTCTCCCACTCTGTGGGTTGTCTGTTAACTCTGCTGATTATATCTTTTACTGTGCAGAAGCTTTTTAGTTTAATTAAGTCTCATCTATTTATCTTTGTTTTTGTTGCATTTGCTTTTGGGTCCTTGGTAATGAAGTCTTTGGCTAAGCCAATGTCTAGTAGGGTTTTTCCAATGTTATCTTCTAGAATTTTTGGTTTCAGGTGTTAGATTTAAGTCTTTGATCCATCTGGAGTTGGTTTTTTGGTAAGGTGAGAGATGAGGATCCCGTTTCATTCTTCTGCATATGGCTTGCCAATTATCCCAGCACCATTTGTTGAATAGGGTGTCCTTTCCTCCACTTGATGTTTTTGTTTGCTTTGTGGAAGATGAGTTGGCTGTAAGTATTTGGCTTTATTTATTAGTTCTCTGTGCTGTTCCATTGGTCTATGTGCCTGTTTTTATACCAGTACCATGCTATTTTGGTGACTATAGACTTATAGCATAGTTTGAAGTCAGGTAATGTGATGCCTCCAGATTTGTTCTTTTTCTTAGTTTTGCTTTGGCTATGTAGGCTCTTTTTTGGTCCCATATGAATTCTAGGATTGTTTGTTTCTAGTTCTGTGAAGAATAATCGTGATATTTTTATGGGAATTACATGGAATTTGTAGATTGCTTTTGGCAGTATAGTCATTTTCACAGTATTGATTCTATCCACCCATGAGCATGGGATGTGTTTTCATTTGGTTGTGTACTCTATGATTTTGTCAGCAGTGGTTTGTAGTTTTCTTTGTAGACGTCTTTCACCTCCTTGATTAGGTATATTCCTAAGTTTGTTTGTTTGTTTAGCAACTATTGTAAAAGGAGTTGTGTTCCTTATTTTATTCTCAGGTTGGTTGCTGTTGTTGTATAACAGTGCTACTGATTTTTGTACATTAATTTTGTATCCTGAAACTTTACTGAACTCATTTATCAGTTCTATGAGCTTTTTGGATGAGTCTTTAGGGTTTTCTAGGTATAAGATCTTATCATCAGTGAGCAGCAACAGTTTGACTTCCTCTTTACCTCATGTGGATGTACTTTATTTTGTTCCTTTGTCTGATTGCTTCTGCTAGAACTTCCAGTACTACACTGAATAGAAGCGGTGAAAGTGGGCATCCTTGTCTTGTTTCAGTTCTCAGGGGAAATGCTTTCAACTTTTCTATTCAATATAATGTTGACTGTGGGTTTGTCATAGACGGCTTTTAATACCTTAAGGTATGTCCATTTTATGCCTATTTTGCCGAGGGTTTTAATTATAAATCAATGCTGGATTTTGTCAAATGCTTTTTCTGCATCTATTGAGATAATTATGTGATTTTTGTTTTTCATTCTCTTTATGTGGTGTATTACATTTATTGACTGGCATGTGTTAAATGATCCCTGCATCCCTGGTATGAAACCCACCTGATCATGGTGGATTATCTTTTTGATATGCTGTTGGGTTTGGTTAGCTAGTATTTTGTTGAGGATTTTTACATCTGTGTTCATCAGGGATATTGGTCTGTAGTTTTGTTTGTTATGTCTTTTCCTGGTTTTGGTGTTAGGGTGGTACTGGCTTCATAGGATAATTTAGGAAGGATTCCCCTTTTCTCTATCTTGTGGGAAAGCGTCAATAGGATTGGTACCAATACCTCCTTGAATATCTGACAATTCAGCTGTGAATCCCTCTGGTCCTGGTTTGTTGGCAAATTTTTATTGCAATTTCAATGTTGCTGCTTCTTATTGGTCTACTCGAAGTTTCTATTTCTTCCTGGATTACTCTAGAAGAGTTTTATCTTTCCAGGAATTTATCAATCTCCTCTAAGTTTTCTGGTTTGTGTGCATAAAGGTGTTCATAGTAGCCTTGAATGATCTTTGTATTTCTTTTTTTTTTTTTTTTTTTTTTTTTTTGAGACGGAGTCTCGCTCTGTCACCCAGGCTGGAGTTCAGTGGCGCGATCTCGGCTCACTGCTAGCTCCGCCTCCCGGGTTCACGCCGCCATTCTCCTGCCTCAGCCTCTCCAAGTAGCTGGGACTACAGGCGCCCACCACCACGCCTGGCTAAGTTTTTGTATTTTCAGTAGAGACGGGGTTTCACCGTGGTCTCGATCTCCTGACCTCGTGATCTGCCCGCCTCGGCCTCCCAAAGCGCTGGGATTACAAGCATGAGCCGCCGCACCTGGCCTGATCTTTGTATTTCTATTGTATCAGTTGTAGTATCTATCTCCCATTTTGTTTTTAATTGAGCTTATTTTGATCTCTCTTCTTTTCTTGGTTAATCTCACTAATGAACTATCAATTTTTGTTTATTGTTTCAAAGAACCAGCAATTTTTCCTTTATCTTTATTATTATTTTTGTTTGTTTGTTTCAATTTCATTTAATTCTGCCCTGATCTTTGTTATTTCTTTTCTTCTGTTGGGTTTGGGTTTGGTTTGTTCTTGTTTCTCCAGTTCCTTGAGGTGTGACTGTGGATTTTTCATTTGTGTTCTTTTAGACTTTTTGATGTAGGCATTCAATGCTGTGAACTTTCCTCTTAGCACTCCTTTTGCTGTATCCTAGAGGTTTTGATAGTTTATGTCACTATTATTGTTCAGTTCAAAGCATTTTTTTCAATTCTATGTTGATTTCATTGCTGACCCCATGATCATTCAGGAGCAAGTTATTTAATTTTCATGTATTTGCCTGGTTTTGAGATTTCCTTTTGGAGTTTATTTCCAATTTTATTCCACTGTAGTCTGAGATAGTACTTGATATAATTTCAATTTTCTTAAATTTATTTAGACTTGTTTTGTGGCCTTTCATATGGTCTATCTTGGAGAATGAGCCATGTGCTTATGATTAGAATGTATATTCTGCAGTAGTGTAGAATGTTCTGGAAATATCTGTTAAATCCATTTGTTCTAGAGTATAGTTTAAGTCCATTGTTTATTTACTTTCTGCCTTGATGATCTTTCTGCCTTGATGATCTGTCTAGTGCTGCCAATGGAATATTGAAGTTTCCCACTATTATTGTGTTACTGTTGATTAGAAATTGTTCTATAAATTTGGGAGTTCCAGTGTGTTAGGTGCATATTTATTTAGGATTGTGATATTTTCCTGTTGGACTAGTCCTTTTATCATTATATAATGTCTCTCTTTGTCATTTTCAACTGTTGTTGCTTTAATGTCTGTTTTGTTTGATATAAGAATAGCTACTCTTTCTTGATTTTGGTGTCCATTTGCATGGAATACTTTTTTCTGCCCCTTTACCTTAAGTTTATGTGAGTCCTTATGTGTTCGGCAAGTCTCTTGAAGATAGCAGATACTTGGTTGAGGAATTGTTATCCATTCTGTCACTCTGTATCTTTCAAGTTGAGCATTTAGACCATTTACAGTCAATGTTAGTATTGAGAATTAAAGTACTATTATATGCATTGCGCTAGTTGTTTCCTGAATACCTTTTTTTTTAAGATTATGTCATGTTTTTATAGGTCCTGTGAGATTTATACTTTAAGGAGGTTTTATTTTGGTGTATTTTGAGAATTTGTTTCAAGATTTAGAGCTCCTTTTAACAGTTGTAGTGCTGGCTAGGTAGTGGTGAATTCTCTTTTTCTTTTCTTTTCTTTTTTTGACAGAGTTTTACTCTTCTTGTCCAGGCTGGAGTACAATGGCATGATCTCAGCTCACTGCAACCTCTGCCTCCCGGATTCAGGTGATTCTCCTGCCTCAGCCTCCTGAGTAGCTGGGGTTACAGGCATGTGCCACCATGCCTGGCTAATTTTTTTGTATTTTTAGTAGAGACAGGGTTTCACTGTATTGGTCAGGCTGGTCTCGAACTCCTGATTTCAGGTGATCCACCCACCACTGCCTCCCAAAGTGCTGGAATTACAGGCATAAGCCACTGCGACCGGCCCATGAGTGTATCTTTCCTTCATTTATGAAGCTTAGTTTATTCTGGATACAAAATTCTTTGCTGATCATTGTTTTGTTTAAGGAGGCTAAAGATAGGACCCCAATAAACACTAGCTTGTAATGTTTCTGCTTAGAAATCTGCTATTAATCTTATAGGTTTTCCTTTATAGGTTACGTGATACTTTTGCCTCACAGCTCTTAAGATTCTTTCTTCATCTTGACTTTAGATAACCTGATGACTATGTGCCTAAGCAATGATCTTTTTGTGATGAATTTCCCAGGTGTTCTTTGAGCTTCTTATATTTGGACGTCTAGATCTCTAGAAAGGCCAGGGAAGTATTTCTCAATTATTCCCTCAAATATGCTTTCCAAACTTTTAGATTTCTTTTCTTCCTTGGGAACACCAATTATTCTTGGGTTTGGTCATTTAACATAATCCCAAACTTCTTGGAGGCTTTGTTCATTTTTTTAAATTCTTTTTTCTTTGTCTTTGTCACGTTGGGTTAATTTGAAAGCCTCGTCTTTGAGCTCTCAAGTTATTTCTTCTATTTGTACAATTCTATTGCGGAGATTTTCCAGTATATTTTGCATTTCTCTAACTGTGTCCTTCATTTCCAGAATTTGTGATTGTTTTTTATTTATGGTATCTATTCTTCTGGAGACTTTTCTGTCCATATCCTCTATCTTTTACATTTCTTTAAGTTGGTATTCACCTTTCTCTTGTGCCTCTTTGAGTAGCTTAATAATCCACCTTCTGAATTATGATTATTATTTTTTTGGCAATTCAGAGACTTCTTCTTGGCTTGGATCCATTGCTTGTGAGCTTGTGTGATCTTTTGGTTGTGTAAAATAACCTTCTTTTGTCATATTAACATAATTGTTTTTCTGGTTCCTTCTCATTTGGGTAGGCTATGTCAAAGGGAAGATCTGGGACTCAAGGGCTGCTGTTCAGATCCTTTTGTCCCACAGGGTGCCCCCTTGATGTGGTACTCTCCCCATCCCCCTAGGGATGTAGCTTTCTGAGAGCCAAACTGCAGTGATTATTTATCTTGTGCGTCTAGCCTCCCAGTGAAGCTACAGGGCTCTGGGCTGGTACTGGGGAGTATCTGCAAAGAGTCCTATGATGTGATCCATCTTCAGGTCTCTAAGCATGGATACCAGCACCTTCTCTGGTGGAGGTAGCAGGGAGTGCAGTGGACTCTGTGAGGGCCTTTGGGTGTAGTTTTGTTTAGTGTGCTGGTTTTGTGTTGGTTGGTCTCCAGCCAGGAGGTGGTACTTTCAAGAAAGCATCAGCTCTGGTAGCATAGGGAGGATATAAGCTTGCCCTAGGGTCTCCTGGATAAGTATTTGGGTTTCTCCGGCGGTGGGCAAGGCTGTAGAGCTCCCAAGAGATGCTGTTCTTTGTGTTTGGTTACCAGGGTGGGTAGAGAAAGACCATCACGTGGAGGCAGGTTTCCGTATGTCTGTTCTCAGGCTCTTCTTGGGTGGGGCTTGCTGTGGCTGCTGTAGGGGAAGGGTTGTGGTTCTCAGGAGTTATATTCTGAGGGGGATTATGGATGCTTCTGCTGCATCATATAGGTCACAAGGGAAGTGGGATAAAGCCAGCAGTGACAGGCCTCGCCCAGCTCCCACGCAGCCTGAATAGCTGGTCTCACTGCCACTGTGCTCGCTCCTCCAACAGCACCAAGTTTATTTCCAGGCAGCTGCTAAGCAGGGCTGAGAATTTGCCCTAGTCTACAAGCCTCCCTGCTGAGAAGCAAGCTTGGCTTTCAGGTTTCATGCCTCCCTTTTTGCTGTGGTTTCTGTACTCATATCTGTACCCTCTATTCACCTTCTACTCAGGATTCTGTCTAGGAAACTTTGTGTTCAGTCAAAACTGTTACAAAGTTGAGCTGCCAGTTTCTTTCTCCCTCTGGTCTTCCTCCAATTCCACTGGCAGGCCTCCCCAGGGACCCCTATGAGACAAGTCAGGAATGGCTTCCCTGGGGACGGAGAGTGTCCACAGACCTCTTTCCACTGCTTCCTCTACCCTTATATTTCGCTCAGGTCTCTAAATTCATCTCAGCTCCAGGTAAGGTCAAGTCCTTCTCCCATGATCTAAACCTTCAGGTTTTACAGTGAAGATGTGTGTTCGAGATAGACTTTCCCCCTTTCAAACTTGGGCATTTGCGGTTTTTTGGCTGTCTCATGGAGCCTGCAGTGGGAAGCCACTTCCTTGAAAGGATCTGTGGATTCTCTCGGCTTTCCTGGTATGTTCCTGCAGTAGTTCTTGGAACAAAAGTTTACGGTGTCAGTCTATACAGCCCATAAAGAGACTTAAACATTCTAAGGAATTTGACAGCTTGGAATCGATGACAGATTAAAAGCCAGGGAGTGACACAATCAGACCTCTGTGTAGAAAGATTATTCCTGGTTGAGGCGGGCAGATTACAAGGTCAAGAGATCGAGACCATCCTGGCCAACATGGTGAAACCCTGTCTCTACCAAAAATACAAAAATTAGCTGGGCGTGGTGGCACGTGCCTGCAGTCTCAGCTACTTGGGAGGCTGAGGCAAGAGAATCACTTGAACCCAGGAGGTGGAGGTTGCAGTGAGCTGAGATCGCACCACTGCACTCTGGCCTGGCAACAGAGCTAGACTCCGTCTCAAAAAAAAAAAAAAAAAAGAAAAAGAAAAAAAGAAAAAGATTATTCCTGTGGCAAAGTAAAGGATTGAGATTGGCTAAGTAATGAAAAAATTGCAGAATAAAAGTTCTGTCAGTGTGTGTGCATGTGTGTGTGTGTTCCATTTTAAAAAATTCTTATTAGGAAACAAATATTTTATTTTATGTAGATAATCATTAAGTGACTTTAGACATTTTGATTTCTGTCTTTGCCCATAGAATTATAATTATCTCTTCAGAAGATAGTGCTTTTTTGACATTAGAAAGACTTTTTAAAAATGTGAGCTAACTTATGACCCGTAAAAGTAAGAACAAGATCATGTCCTTTGCAGGGACATGGCTGGAGTTGGAGGCCATTATCCTTAGCAAACTAACACAGGAACAGAAAACCAAATACCTCATGTTTTCACTTATACATGGGAGCTAAATGATGAGGACGCATGGACACATAGAGGGAAACAACATACACTGGGGCCTATTGGAGGGTCGGAGGAAGGAGATGATCAGAAAAGTAACTAATGAGTCCTAGGCTTAATACCTGGGTGACAAAATAATCTGTACAACAAACCCCCAAGACACAAGTTTACCTATATAACAAACCTGCACATGTATCCATGAACTTGAAATAAAAGTTAAAAAAAGTAGGTTCTTTGGCAAAGTAGAATATACTCTCTCTTTTTTTTTTTTTTTTGGTTCAGAATTGCCTTTTGCTCAATGTGTCAGGAAACTTCTTCTGGGATTTTTATAGCATGGTGGGCTATCACCTCAATAGTGCCCTGAAGGAAACCTGCTTGAACAGAAAATTTGAAATGCCTTTCAAAAGGGGATGCCTTTTCATAACTAAATGTCACATCCCAAGCTGGTTTTTTATCTTCATATTCCCAAGGTAGCAATGTCGAAACTATTTTTTTTTTCAAAGTCTCTGTCTGGAAAGCAAGAACACAATTATCAGTTAGGATAGGACCTGTAAATTACATATTGAAAATCTCTCAGAATGTGAGTTTTATTTCAGAGGAAATTTATAATATCTGGCTTTCTTGACATTTCAACAATGCGTGTTTTAGTTTCATGGCTACAGTATTTAACTAAAATATTTTATTCTAATACCTCAGAAAACAGCATTAACACTTTAGTTTTAAAAATAAGATTTTTTTAATGAACAAATAATAATGGTATATACTTATGAGGTATAATATGACATTTTTATCTATCTATACATTGAAGAAAGAGTCAACCAAGCTAATAATGTGTCCGTTATCACACTAACTGACCTGTTTTTGGATGAAAATATTTAAAATATGTTATTCTAGCAATTTTGAAATATACATTTTTATTAACCATGGTCTCTCCCACTAAGTGTGAGCTAAACTTACTGACTCACTTCTAACAAAATATGGCAGAAGTTATGGTTACTTCTGAGGCTAAGTTATTAAAATATTGTGACTTCTGACTTAGTTCATTTATCTCCATGAGAGTTTGTACTCTTGATTAACAGCTTCTCTTTCCCCAGCCCTCTCCGTTCTCTATTCCTCAGCAACTGGTAATCACTTTTCTAGACTCTGTTTCAATAAGATCAGCATTTTTAGGTTCTGCATATGAGATCATTGATATGGTTTGGCTCTGTGTTCCCACCCAAATCTCATCTCAAACTGTAATCCCCACATGTTGAGGGAGGGACCTGGTGGGAGGTGATTGGATCATGGGGACAGTTTCCCCCATGCTGTTCTGCTGACAGTGAGTGATTTCTCATGAGGTATGACGGTTTAAAAGTGTGGTACTTTCCTCCTCTTGCTCTCCTGCTGCCATGTAAGATGTGTCTTGCTTCCCCTTAGCCTTCTGACATGATTGTAATTTTCTTGAACAACCCCCGCCCCAGAGCCATGCAGAAATATACTTCAATTAAATGTCTTTCCTTTATAAATTACCCAGTATCATGTAGTTCTTTATAGCAGTGTGAAAACAGACTAATACAGAAAATTGGTACTGGAGTTTGGGGCACTGCTCTAAAGACACCTGAAAATATGGAGGCAACTTTGGAACTGGGTAATGGGCACAGGTCGGAACAGTTTGGAGGGTTCAGAAGAACACAGGGAGATGTGGGAAAGTTTGGAACTTCCCAGAGACTTATTGGATGGTTTTGACCAAAATGATAATAGTGAAACAGACAATGACATCCAGGCTGAGGTGGTCTCAGATGGAGACGAGGAACTTATTGGGCACTGCGGTAAAGGTCACACTTGCTATGTTTTAGCAAAGAGACTGGCAGCATTTTGCCTCTGCCTTGAAGATCTGTGACTTTGAACTTAAGAGAGATGATTTAGGGTATCTGGCAGAAGAAATTTCTTTTTCTTTTTTAATTTGAAGTTCTGGAATACATGCGTAGAATGTGCAGGTTTGTTACACAGGTATATATGTACCATAGTGGTTTGCTGCAACTATCAACCCATCATCTAGGTTTTAAGCCCCACATGCCTTAGGTATTTGTCCTATTGCTCTCCCTCTCCTTGCCCCCTACCCCCCGACAGGCCCCAGTGTGTGATGTCCCCCTCCCTGTGTCCATGTGTTCTCATTGTTTTACTCCCACTTACGAGTGGGAACATGCGCTGTTTGGTTTTCTGTTCCTGTGTTAGTTTGCTAAGAATGATGGCTTCCAGCTTCACCCATGTCCCTGCAAAGGACATGAACTCATTCTTTTTTATGGCTGCATAGTATTCCGTCATGTATATGTGCCACAGTTTCTTTATCCTGGCTATCATTGATGGGCATTTGGGTTAGTTCCAAGTCTTTGCTATTGTAAATAGTGCTTCAATAAACATAAATGTGCATATGTCTTTATAGTAGAATGATTTATAATCTTTCAGGTATATACCCAGTAATGGGATTGCTGGGTCAAATGGTATTTCTAGTTCTAGATACTTGAGGAATTGCTACACTGTCTTCCAAAATGGTTGAACGAATTTACACTCCCACCAACAGTTTTACAGCGTTCCTATTCTCCTCAGCCTTGCCAGCATCTGTTGTTTCCTGGCTTTTTAATAATTGCCATTCTAACTGGAGTGAGATGGTATCTCATTGTGGTTTTAATTTGCATTTCTGTAATGACCAGTGATAATGAGTTTTTTTTTTTCATATGTTTGTTGGCTGCATAAATGTCTTCTTTTGAGAAGTTTCTGGTCATATCCTTTGCCCGCTTTTGGGTGGAGTTGTTTGGTTTTTTCTTGTAAACTTGTTTAAAAGTTCCTTGTAGATTCTGGATGTTAGACCTTTGTCAAATGGGTAGATTGCAAAAAAAATTCTCCTATTCTGTAGGTTGCCTTTTCACTCTGATGATAGTTTCTTTTGCTGTGCAGAAGCTCTCTAGTTTAATTAGATCCTTGTCAATTTTGGCTTTTGTTGCCATTGCTTTTGGTGTTTTAGTCATGAAGTCTTTTCCCATGCCTATGTTCTGAATGGTATTGTCTAGGTTTTGTTCTAGGGTTTTTATGGTTTGGGGTTTTACATTTAAGTCTTTAATCCATCTTGAGTTAATTTTTTTATAAGGTGTAAGGAAGGGGTCCAGTTTCAGTTTTCTGCATATGGCTAGCCAGTTTTCCCAGCACCATTTATTAGATAGGTAAGCAGCAAAGTGTTTAAGATTTCACCTGGCTTTCTCTGAATGTATACAGTCAGATGAATTCACAAAGAGATGGTGTGAAACTGAGACTTATGTTTAAAAGGGGAGCAGAGCATAAAAGTTGGGAAAATTTGCAGCCTGACCATGTGGTAGAAAAGAAAATCTCATTTTTCTGGGGAGAAATTCAAGCCAGCTGAAGAAATTTGCATAAATCAAGAGAAGCCGAATGTTAATAGCCAGGACAATGGGGAAAGTGTCTCCCAGGCATTTCAGAGGTCTTCACAGCAGCCCCTCCCATCACAAGCCCAGAGGCCTAGGTGGAAAAAATGTTTTCCTCAGCTGGGTGCCTCACTGCTCTGTGCAGTCTTGGGACATGGTGCTCTGTGTCCCAGTCCCTTCAGCTACAGCCATGGCTTATAGGGGACTAAGGTACAGCTCAGGCCTTTGCTTCAGATGCAAGCCCCAAGCCTTGGTGGGGGGGTTGTATCTTGGAAGTAGCTAACTTGTTTTTTATTTTACAGGCTCATAGGCAGCAAGGACTTCCCTTGTCTCAGATGAGAATTTGGACTTGTACTTTCGAGTTAATGAATAAGTTAAGACTTTAAGGGACTGCTGAGAAGACATGATCAGTTCGAAATGTGCGAAGGACATGAGATTTGGGAGAGGTCAGGGGCAGAATAATATGGTTTGGTTCTGTGTACCCACCCAAATCTCTTGAATTGTAATCCCCAAGTGTTGGGGGAGGGGCCTAGTGTGAGGTGATTGGATCACTGGGGCAGTTTCCCCCATGGTATCCTCATGAGAGTAAGTTCTCATGAGATCTGATGGTTTAAAAGTGTGACACATTCTCCATCTCACTCTCTGTCTCCTGCCACCACATAAGACATGCCTTGCTTCCCCTTAGCCTTCTGACGTAATTGCAAGTTTCCTGAGGCCTCCCCAGCCATGTAGAACTGTGAGTCAATTAAACCTCTTTAGTTTATAAATTACCCAGTCTCAGGTAGTTCTATATAGCAGTATGAAAATGGACTAATATACTGTGCCTGGCTTATTTCACTTAGCATAATGTCCTCCAGTTTCATCCATGTCATTGTAAATGACAAACTTTTTCTCTATTATTAATCCTGAATAGTACTGCATTGTATAAATATGCCACATGTTCTTTATCCATTCATCCATTGATGGACAATTATGTTGATTCCATAACTTGGCTATTGTGAAAAATGCTGAAATAAACATGAAATAAAAATGCACACATCTCTTCAGCATATTGACTTTAATTCCTTTGGATATATACCCTGAAGTGGGATTGCTCCATGATATGGTAATTCTATTTTGAATTTTTTGAGGAATGTCCATACCATTTTCCAAAGTGTCTGCGTTATTTTACATTCCCACTAACAGTATACAAGGGTGCCCTTTTCTCCACATCCTCACAAACACTTGTTATTACTTGTCCTTTTTATCATAGGCATTCTAACAGTTGTGAAGTGATATCTCATGGTTTTAATTTTCATTTCTCTGATGACTAGAGATGTTGAGCATTTTTTCATATATCTGTTGATCATTTCTATCTCTTCTTTTGAGAAATGTCTGCTCAGATAGTTTGCCAGTTTTCTAATTGGTTTTTGTTTTCTTGCCGTCGTGCTGAGTTCCTTATGTATTTTAGATATTACCTCTTTCTCAGATGTGTAATCTGCATATATTTTCTCCCAGTCCATGAGTTTTCTCTTCACTTTGTTAATTGTTTACTTTGTTGTATAGAGCTTTTTGGTTTGATACAATTCCCTTTGTCTATTTTTGCTTTTCTTTCCTGTGCTTTTGGGGTCTTATCCAAAAAATACTTGCTCAGTCCAATGTCATAAAGAATTTTCCCTGGTTTCTTCTAGTAGCTTTACAGTTTCAAGTGGTATATAAATTTTTAAAAAAATTTTGTAAAGATTTTGTTTTGAAAATTACTAATATACAGTCTCTAAGATATGTCTCCAATGACCCCATCCTCCTAGTGTTAATTTTCATGTGTTATAATCTCCTGTTGTGTGTGGGCTGGACTTACTGTTTTACTTCTAACAAATAAAATATGGTATACATTATGGTATATCGCCTCTGAGATTAAGTTATTTAAATACTATGACTTCTGACTTAGTTGATTTATCTCGTTGTCTTGGATCAGTCACCCTCAGGGAAGCCATTTGCCCTGTTGTGATTTAGCCCTGCAGAAAGGTTTATAGTTTCAAACAATTAAGTACTGCCAACAATCACATGAGTGAGCTTAGAAATATCTTACCTCTTTCCCTGATCAAACATTCAGCTAAGACTCCCAATCCCAGCTAACAGCTTGACTACAACCCCACAGAATACTTGATCCAGTTGTTGCCAGATTTTTGGGCCACAGAAACTTAAAGATGTTTGTTTACTCAACCTGTTAAATTTTGGAATAATTTGTTACATAGCAGTAGACAACCAAAACATTGATCTGAAGATGGTTGTCAATTATTTTACTTTCATTTTCTTAAACTGCCATTTTCTCTGCATTGCATATAGAGAGAGTGGGACACACTGGTTCATACTTAAATTTGATTGTGAAAGATATTAAATAATATTTAGAAAATCTTTCTTACAACATTGTAATAAATAATAAAATCACATTTTAATAAGAAAATAACAGTAAAATAACATTGACAGAAACTCAAAAATATCTTTTTCTCTACCATATTTCTATGACAAAGGCAAATCTATTCATGAATCATATTCTTGGCCTCTCCTTGTCTCATATGAAAGGGAATGTTAGTGCTCACTGATAACCATCTTCACTTTTACATTTTTAAGTCTCCTTTGCAATTAGATTGGCCATGTGCCTGGTTCTGGCCATTAAAATGTGAGTGGAAGTTATAAATGTCACATACAGGCCAAAGTTGATGGGACCGGTGTGGTTTTTCCGCACACTGCTGCAACCTCCCACTGGCTATTTGATGCCAGGGAAACCACAAACCCCAGGATAGAAGCAGCTTGAGCTCCTACGTAACTGCTTATCAGAAAACTTTCTAGCTTGCAATTAACTGGTCTGAGAGCAAATCATATTTGTTAGCAACATTGCCTCTCCTATCTTGACTAATCCACCCCTGTCCCATCCTTCACTCCAATCTCTTAAGTACAAAGGATCTTTTGTTATTCTAGCAAGTAAATTGTCTAAGCATTTGTTGCAACTGATAAGGGCAATATGCTTGAGCTATTAAATCGTGGCCAGTAAAGAAAACCTAGAATTACCTGGAGTTATTTTCTTAAGAGTGGGAGGTCTAAAATAGGAAAGAAGGCAGAGAAGACGCAAAGGAGAAAAACAGATGTAGATTGCTTGGTTGGTTGCTTGGTTTTGGTTTAGTTAGGATTATTTGCTTTTCTTGTGCAAAACAAAAGGAGAATAGTGAACATTAAACATTGATTAGTGACACTCAGAACAGTTGTGTGAAGATTTTTAGAACATAGTTCTGAATGGTATGCAATATAATTCCCTGTCACTTCTTTTAGGGCTTCAGTTAATATTCTCTTTGTTTTCCAGTATTCCTTTAGATAGCAAAGTAATATAGCTTTTCAATTAGAAAATAATTTGGTTACACTATTACTGTTTTATTGATAACCCACTGTGATTCAAAGATAATGCTAGGAGCTGCATAATCAAAACTAAACAAGACAGATGTAGTTTTTGAAACAGATATGCCCTCATCCTCTAGGAGTTTATAGTCTAGAGAAAGACAAAAATTAAATAATTACAGTAAAATGTGATAAGTGCTATGATAAGTGAAGAAGATACTAAGGAAACATAAAGGTTGGGCTGGCGGGCAAGACTTCTAAGGGGAAATGACAGGTAAGCTGGAACCAGAAATGTATGTAGGAGCTTTCCAGGCAAAGCGTGAGGGGAGTAGAGTAGACGGCTCAGGGGAGATGTTTGTGCCTGGTGCACAGGAGCTCTTCATGGAACAATCATTTTAGTTTCTTCCTGCAGACTATCCATAGAGCTCAGACTAGAGTTCATGGAGCCAGGATAAGACATCAGTGTAGATTTTTATGCTATCCTTTTTGGGAACTTGTCCCTCTTCAAAATTTCCAGGCAAATATGTCTTCAGAAAGCCCTCTTGAGTGTATATAATTCAACTGACTCATTCAAAGAGACACCAAATAATACCTACCCTACCACCTCCTGAGATATTTTTAAATTCCCATAGTGGGCTAAATGTAGCTTCAAACTGGTACTATCCCACACATGAAGTATTTGTTCATAACATACCCTATAATCTGAATACATGTAAATCAAGAGGATGATACGCTTAAGTCAAGAGAAGCCGAATGTTAATAGCCAGGACAATGGGGAAAGTGTCTTCAGGGCATTTCAGAGATCTTCACGGCAGCCCCTCCCATCACAGGCCAGGAGGCCTAGGAGGAAAAAAATAGTTTCCCTGGCTGGGCCCAGGGCCCTGATAGTTTGGTATTAAACCATCACAATAGAGTTGCTAGTTTAATATTTTATTATATCAATATATTCTGATTTATTTAATCATTCTTCTGTTTGGATACCTTTAAATTGTTGCTGAAATTTCCCAATTATAGTTAATATTTTAATGAATGCCTTCAGACATCTGTTTTGTGTAACTTTATTTTCTCACACAAAGCCCTAATAATGAAATTACTAGATTGCTCAAGCTTCAAGGCCCTGTGGAAGGAGTATGACTAAGATTGTTGTACAATTTCTCCTTGGCCAGATTACCTCACTTATCTGAGCATTTATTTCATTATCTGTAAAATGGGAAGAAAAGTAGAACTTATCTCATAGGGTTGTATCAAAATTGAGTTAATGTGGGTAAAGCACATAGAACAGAGTCTTACGTGTAGAAAACACTACTGCAAAAAGAATGCTGTTTAGATGGCCGGAACACAAGCTAGAAATCAGTGGTAGAGTTAATTGCAGTTGTCCAGATGACAGATAATGGTAGGTTGGGCTGACATCCTAGTGGTGAGAATAGTGAAAAATTTATGGACTCGAGAAATATCTCATTTGTAGAATTGAGAATGTTTGTTCATGAGTTAACATGCAGGGGAGTGGTGGGAAAAGAAGAGTCAGGATGACTAAGGATTTTGGACAGATCAATGGAAAGGATGCAATTGCCAAATTCTGAAGTAGGAAAGATTGAGAAAGGAGCAGATTTGAAGGGAAAATCAGGAACTTGGTTTGAATATTTTATGTTTGAGATACCTATTGGATGTTCAAGCAGAGGTGTTAACTAGGCTATTGGGTATACTAGCTTGGTGTTTAGGAGAACAACTGGCAAGATTATAAATGTGGGAGTCGTTCAACTATAGATTATACTTAAAGCCATGCAACTGGACAAGATCACCAAAGGAACAAGTGTAGATAAAAAAGCGAAGAGGTCCAGGGAGTGAGCTCTGGGCCCTTCAAACACTTATTGTGCAGGGATATGAGGAGAGACCAGCAAAGGACACTGAGGAGGAACTGGTGAGGCAGGAAAAGAGCCAGGTAAATTGAGTGTCACAGAAACCTTGGAAAGGAAATTAACATCTCACTTTGAGGCTTGACTATGAATGCCTTGGAGGAGATTGTAGGCTCTCAAGATAGGGGAAGTCGTTGACACTGATAGGTGGTTGTTGGAAGTATGGACTCTAAAGTCAGCAGAATTGGATTTGAATCCAGGCTCTACCAGTCACCAGTTGTATTATTAATACCTTAAGCAAGACACTAAACATCTGTCTACTTCATTTTTTTCTCATGCAGTTAAGCAGACATAGTGACAGTACATAACACAGAATGTAGTTTTGAAGATTAATGACATAATTCATGCAGAGCAGAGCACTTACTATAACACAAGATGCAGAGTAAGCACTTAAGAAACATTGACACTTGCTGTTTTACCAACAGTCATTGTTATTATCAGTATAATCCCTTTTATTTTGCAGTTGAATAAAATTATTTGTGAACAAACGATTAGTGAATAGTGAACAAAATCATTTGTCACATTTTAAACATAGTGCCTGGTGTATGACAGGTTATCAAGAAACAGTTTATATGTATGTGTGTGTGCACAAGCACACATGTGGGTACTCTTGTAAAATTCTTGAGGTAATTTCTGGGTCAGTAGTGATTATGTAATAATTATGGTTATAGCTGACAATGCAATCATGTGTTATCCATGATTCTAATCAACTAATATGTAAAAACAGATTAGTAGGCTTAATTACGCTTAGGAACTCATTACTGCCCCTTTTCATAGATAAAAAAACTAAAGCAAAGAGAAGTTAAATTTCTTGCCCAATTTTGTATTGCTAGCAAGACTTAAATCCCACCTTCTGGCTCTAGCACCGTACTCTTACCCCCTACATTGTAGTATCCCTCAATAGTAATGTCAGTGTTCATAACAAGCTATAAATATCCAAAAAAAAATGGGTAAACTTTCAGAAATGGGAGGTGGTTGTGACTATGGCAGGCAGCTTGCTCATCATGGTAACAATGTCTTTGGGGACCATCTCTGTGTTTTCCCGCCCAGTACATTCTCTCTTCTTGATATGTGTTGACCATTAACACAAGCCTGTGCTGAGATCTCAGACCTTATAAGAAATGAATCTTTGTCTTAACATGAAAAGTAGTGCTCTGCTCATTGCTTCTATTCTTTACTCAATTTTTCAGTGAGATTTGTTTTCTTGCTTACTACAGATCCCAGATTTCCAACCATCTACTTGTATTTTTACAGTAAGTCACCTAACGGTCTCCAGAAACAATAAGACATGTTTCATCAACTCCTGCCCGAAATCTTCAGAATAAGTGATGTCTTGTCTTTTATTCATTGTTTCATATTTTGAATTTCTTCTAATGTCTTGATTGTAGTTTGCTGAGCCATGTTTTACTGAATTAGTATTATTTCACTGATATAATTTATGCTCTGTTTCGTATATGTCCAGAAAAAGATGGATATTTTTTCTGTGCTCATAATAAACCTTTTTACAAAGTAAAAGTACACATTTCGAAGTCTTTGCAGTACACTTTTCCAGATCAGAAGAAAAATAAATCCTCAGACCTTCATTATGTGTGTACAACTCTTCAGAAACAGTTCATAATGAATAATCCAAAAAAGCTGCCAGTTATGTCCTTTGTTTCTCTATTATATTGGAATAATAATGAGGTCATGGCAAATTAGAAGGAAGTAAATAACTATTAAAAGATGTATTGAAGAAGAAACTATATTTAACATATACTAAATATACACTACCTTCTGCCCTTTGAAATATTGGATAATTTAGGTCACATCTAAACACCTTTATTGAAATTTCTTTTATAATCCATATATTAAACCTATGTCATGTTTTTCTATTTCCTAAACAAGACAAAACGCAGTACAACAAAATCCTTATTGTTTCACTGACAGTTTGCAATGACTTTATATTTATAGCTACTGAGAGTTGTATACAAAATATTCTTTGATGCGTACCACAGTCTGTGGTCGTGGAAAGAACTGAAGAGTAGGAGGAGAGACAATTGGGTTTTGATTCTGACTTTTCCTCTAACTGAGTGGGTAGTTGAGGCAACTGCCTTTGCTTCCCACGGCCTTCTCATCTGGAAAAGGAAGCAACAATTAAACTAGATTAGTGGCTTTTAAATTGTTGTTTGGTAGAGCGGCCTCTTTTAAACAGTGGATACTTACATTATAAATAACTAAAATTGAAGTCCCTATGGTAATAGAATGATGAAAGGAAAGAATCACGGGAATTACAGGAATCCGTTTTAGGAGTAGAAATCAAATTCTACTTCTTATATGAGGTAGATGAAGCCAGAAAGTATAGTGCAAAGGCTCTGGATTTTACCAATTCCCTTTGGTTTGGAATATTCGCTGTACCAGTGCCATTTTGTCCCAACAAGGAATCTGGAATGGGGTTGGGTTGACTGATGCACTTGAGATTACACCATCAGGGAAAGAGGTGACATTACAGCTAAAGACTGAAATGACTAGGAGTCACTCAGTGGATTTCTGAGGGGAGAACCTTCCAGGCAGAGATCCAGCACTTATATCCAGATCCAAGGATGTGAATAACTGTGTTACGTTTCATGAAGAGCAAGAAAGTCTGTGTAGCTGGAAGAGAGTAACCAAGTTAGAGAAGGGTGGGCGATGAGATGGGATAGGTGACAACATACTGGATCTCATAGCAGCTTATAGTCTACTTTCAGGCTTTTGTGATTTATTCTAAGTTTACGTATAAGTCATTGGAGGGTTTTAGACACAGAACTACTTTGAGCTTATCACCCTTTTTAAAAGGTCACTCTGAACTGAGCGTGAATGTATGCCTGTAGTCCCAGCTACTCAGTAGGCTGATGTGGGAGGGTTGCTTCAGCCCAGGAGTTCAAGGGTGAGCCTGGGCAACATAAAGAGACCTTGTCTCTTAAAAACGACAACAAAAAAATCCCTCTTCCTGCTATATAAAGAATAGACTTCTGGCCAGGCACAGTGGCTCACGCCTGTAACCCCAGCACTTTGGGAGGCCGAGGCGGGCGGATCACCTCAGGTTGGGAGTTCAAGACCAGTCTGGCCAACATGGAGAAACCCCGTCTCTACTAAAAATACAAAATTAGTCAGGCATGGTGGCACATACCTGTAATCCCAGCTACTAGGGAGGCTGAGGCAGGAGAATCACTTGAACCCAGGAGGCGGAGGTTGTGATGAGCCGAGATCGCGCCATTGCAACAAGAGCGAAACTTCGTCTCAAAAAAAAAAAAAAAAAAAAAGAATAGACCGCTTCAGGGTGGGGGTAGGGGACGATAGAAACAAGGAGACCAGTTAAAAAGGCTACTGCCATGGTCCTGATAGTCAGGAGGTAATTTTTCCATCCGCGATTCCTGCATACTGTTTTTCTTATAGCCTGGCAGAGGCAGTGAACACACGTGGAATAAGTTGAGAGTTGCCCTCTCTGCATCTCTGGAAGAAATGTGACTATCATTACTGATAAGCTACTCCTTTGATAACTGAAGGCCTGCAAGGAGCTGTTTCTTAGTCCAATCACAGCCGTGTCCTACTTTGCATTATCGTATCAACACCTAATTCAGGCCAGTGAAAGCAGAAGGGAAAAAATAAACCAAAAAGAAATCTGTCACCGTGTACAACCCTACTCAAACCACCTAACGATCCTGAATCACGCTAACTACCCTATCTCCTGTCATATTTATCATGTGAATTCAAAGGCAGCTCGGGAACATCTCTGTTGATTTGCTTTTGTTAACTTGGCTTGATCTTGCTGTGAGTATCCTTGAACTCTCTGTCAAGGTTCCTCACTCCTAAATGTGTGCTCCTCCTAGAAAAGGGTCGCAACCAGACCATGCTCAAGCCTTAGCCCTTTTAGAGGACAACAGAGAGGCAGGTCCCAGTGAATGCTACACAGGCTTCCCTTGGCTAAAGGAGGGAGTTCCCCGACCCCTTGCACTTCCTGGGTGAGGCGACGCCCCACCCTGCTTCTGCTCGCCCTCCGTGAGCCGCACCCACTGTCTAACCAGTCCCAATGAGATGAACCTGGTACCTCAGTTGAAAATGCAGAAACCACCCACCTTCTGCCTTGATCTCGCTGGGAGCTGCAGACCAGAGCTGTTCCTATTTGGCCATCTTGCCCAGGAATCCCATTCAATCTTTATTTAGATGGTATGCGATGACATCATTTGGCTTTCGTTTGGCAAGAAGGCATCAACAAAGCATCAATTCTGCCTTATTCCTCTGCTCTACTATTTGGGCTATTACAGTTAAAGTTGGTGCCAATGACATAATGACCACAAACCCACACAGGAGGGCTGACATAATATGGCCATACCTAGGTATAAGATCATATAGATAATAAGTAGTGGAGTATAATTACATGGCATGATTAAATTATTTAGTCATAGATAACCATAGAAATACACACACACACACACACACAGACACACACACACACACAATCTTATAGCACATTTTGAGGCCCATGAGAATAAAATGTGAGTGTAATTTTATAAATCTGATATTATACGATTGACAATTATGCCTGTAAGACATAGTGTTATTAAATTTCATCCTTGCAGAATTTCATAGAATTTCAGGTCTGCGACACTTTAGGAAATCAGAGTGTTAGGGTAGAATCGCTTAACAAAATAACATTGTAAGCACTGTACGTTATTTGTTATGTTCAAGCACCGTGATAATGCTCCATATTTTGGAGTGCTAGTCTTGGCCTCAGTCCTGATTTTCACATTAAACAAATCAACTTCTGGAGCTTCAGTGTTTCTTTTCTGTGAAATAAGGACCTTAAACTCTTTTCTGCCATACTTGCAGAGAGAATATAGAGGCCAGTTGAAACAGTAGATGTGAAACGGCTTTGCAAGTCATAAAGGACTGTGTACATGTGAGGCCTCATTATTTCTTTACCTTATTGATAAAATTCTTTTTGGAAATGGAAACAAACAACAAAAAAAGGTTTCAATCTTGGTTTTGCCAGTTATCCAACATCTGAGATGATCAACAAGAGGATTGGAGTTTACTCAGTGCTAATATTTAGCATCGCCTTCTTCAAAGGGTAAGTAAACTTTACACTGGAATGAAGTTTATTTTGTTTCTATCCACTTGAGTTTACTAAAATACACATAGGAGAATTTGCCAAATGGCCACCTAGCCCTGAGGTTTGAAGTTTTGCTCTGAAAGGCTCCTGTAACCATATTGACTTTGAAATAACAAATGAGAGAAGGTAACAAGGAAAAGGATAAATAATTCTCTAACCACCCTTATCAACATCGTTTTATTAAAACCTTTTAATATCCCTATATTTGAGAGGTTTTGTGTGTTAGTGAAGTCTGCTCAGTCCAAATGATTCGGGCTGGTATCCACATATATTAATTTTTCCCAGAAGCATTTCAGAAACTTAACTAAGCTGGCAGGTTGTGTCCCTTTCATGATCTTTCTTGAATATAATTCCATTTGCAAAAGTTAAGGGCAAGTTGAAAATTATCTTGGCACAATACAATGAATCAAAATATTTTTGTCTAAATGCTGGTTTTTAACGTACCTAATAAAAATGGTTGTACTCCTACTCTTGTCTCCTAAAATACTCCATACTCTCTGTGTCTCTTCCTAGAACTTCCACAAATTAATACATTGACTTGAATAGTTCCCTTCTTCACATTACCACCCCTCCAATCTTTTTATAGCAAAATTATCCTTATTCTCTACATGAAGGTAGATATGCTCTCTTTCAATTATCTTTCAACAGCACTTCTGATTTTACCCAGTGAGTGGTTATGTATTCCTTCATGTGTTTCTTTCTATTCATATATTTCTTTATTTTTCTCCATCCATGGGTGAATGTAAAATACAAAGTATCATTCATCCTTGTATCCAGCATGTCTAGCACTGCATTCTGGTGTTAAATTCCAGCACTTTGGGAGGCCGAGGTGGGCGGATCACGAGGTCAGGAGATCGAGACCATCCTGGCTAACACGGTGAAACTCCATCTCTACTAAAAATACAAAAAATTAGCCGGGCACAGCGCCGGGCACCTGTAGTCTCAGCTACTCGAGAGGCTGAGGTAGGAGAATGGCGTGAACCCGGGAGGCGGAGCTTGCAGTGAGCCTAGATAGCGCCACTGCAGTCCGGCCTGGGTGAAAGAGCAAGACTCTGTCTCAAAAAAAAAAAAAAAAAAGTGATGTATAAGTAATTAAAATAAATGTATTATAATGTCTAGAGATGATCTTAAAACTATGGCTTGGAAAATAATTATGTATCCCCTGAAAAGCAAGAAAGAAATAAGAAAGGCCCATAATCTTAATCCCCCCTGGCCTTTACTAGCACTATAAAACATCTATTCTTGATCATTGTTTACATAGCCCCATTACAACTGAGACCATTGTCTACCTTGGTTTATCTTAATTCAGAGCAAGACTATAAACTTTCCAAACATGTGAGGAAAAAAATATGACAAGCACAATCATAATTTAGCCTCTGGTAAGTAGCTTCGTGTCTGGAATCTAGTCCAGAAACTGTTGCTTGTCTCCATGAACTTTATATGTTGGTGGATGATCCATATATTTGTAACTTTCACCAAAGCACAGAAAATTTGAGTTGAGAGTCGTGATGTTTAAAGAGTCTATCCCCTTCCCTTCTTATTTGTGTAAATTACGTTCCCATAGAAAATAATTTTCCAGATAACACAATGTGAATTACAGTGGGATCTCTAATCAGAGCCCCAATTTCCTGACCGAGTCCAGTGAGCTTTCTATTTTGCTACAGATTTTCCATTCCCACAATATTTTCAGAAAATGAACTAGAAAATGAAAAGCTAATCTGGATTTTATTCTGTTTTGATTACCACCTCTATGCTGATGATTCCCAACTTTACATTTCCAGGACTGGTTTTTCCTCATAGCTGTGGACCTATGTATCTAGTACGCTCTCAATATCCTTTCTTTTCCTCAAATTTAACATATCCTTTTTTAAATCTAAGATTTCCCCCACCGTCAACCCTGATCCTCTCCCACCGTTTCTCATCTTTGTGAATGATACCTATATCTGTCCACTGACTCAATCCAGAAAACTGAGTCATCTTTTGCCATCCTTCTCATTCAATCTTAACATTAAATCTGTCATCATACTATCACAATTTTACCTCTTAAATATTTCTTAAATCTATCTACTGTTCTCTATCTTCTATTATTTCTGCACTATTACAAGCTACTCTTACAATCTATGGCAATAGTTTTTTAATCCCTTGTCATGCTTCTAATTTGGTTCTTCAGTGATCAATTTTCTTCACTACAGCCAGAGCGATCTTCCAAAATAAAAATATCACACTACACATCCTCCCCAAACCCCTTCAGTAGAATCTCATTCTCTTAAGATAAAGATTGAAAGTCTTCGTGTGGCCTGGAAGCTATTTGTTACCTTCCTGCTTCCAACCTTGCAACATGCCCCTTCTGTTTCTTTAAGCTTCAGTTATACTAAAAACTCAGGTTCTTGACTGTACTTTGGCACATGCGGTTGAACTTTCTTCTTTTCACCTAGCTCCCATTTCCCATTTCAGTCTTTCCATAATTAATACCTACTCACTTTTTAGATATAATTCAAGTAGTTTCCAGGGAAGACTTCTGTCATCCCAATCTAGGTCAAGTTCTCGAGTTACAAACACTTATTTAATTATTATTTTTTTTCTTTCAGAGAACTTACCTTGGTTTAAAATTATCCATTTATAAATGTAATTTTTTGTTTCACTTGATTAAATACAAGCTCTATGAAAAGAGTAGTATGGTTTATTTTATTTTACTGCTATTTGAATCACTAGTCCTTAACACAGTGCATGGTACTTAGCCTGTGTTCTATAAATATATTTTGAGTAAATGAATGTTTCAAAAAGAGTTATACTGCCAGCCTCGTGTTCTTGCTTTAGGAAGATAATTCAGGACTAGGTATGAGTGGGAAAAGTGTAGTATATTGGTTAACAGCAAGGCTTCTGGTGTCAAATATATCTGAATCCTACTCCAAGCTCTGCTAGTTTACTACCCCTGTGATCTTAAATATTTTGAGTCTCAGTATTCTCACATATAAAATAAGAATAGCAATACTAATCTCACGGAGTTATTGCGAGGATTGAATGACATAATGCACCATTTTGGGTTGAATTCGTTCCTCCTAAAAATGTTTATGTTGATGTCCTAACCCCCAGAACCTCAGAACATGACTGTATTTGGAGATACTGTCTTTACAGAGATAATCACGTTAAAATGAGGTCTTTAGTGTGGGCCCCAACCCAGTACAATTGGTGCCCTTATAAAAAGTGTAAATTTGGACACAGATATGCATAGAGGGAAGATGACATAAGGAGACACAGGTTGAAGAGGACCATCTACAAGCCAAAGAGACCTAGAACAGACCCTTTTCTCTCAGCCCTCAGAAGAACTCTACCCTCCTGATACCTTGATCTTGGAAATCCAGCCGCTAGTTAAGGAGACAGTAAATTTTTGTTGTTTGAGCCACCCAATTTGTGGAAGTTTGTTACAGAAAGTTCTAGTAAACTAATACATGTATGTTAAGCTTATGGTGTGGTGTTGGCAAATGGGTCCAGTTGGTTTGAAAGTGATCTTTACAGTGAAGCCTTTCCTGACCTTCCTTCTTAGAGATGCAATCTCATATTCTGTCAGTCCGCCACCTCCTTCCCTGCTTTGTTTTTCTTCATTGCATTTATCAACATCTATGTACAATCTCTTTTACTTCTTTTTTGTTTGTTTTCTTAGCTCCCTCAATGTAATCTCCATGAGGCAGATATTTGTGTCTGTTTCATTCATTGTATCATAGACAAGGATGCCTTGGCACATAGTAGGCATTTGATAAATATACAGTAAGTAATTGATAGCTATCACTGCTGTTGTTGCTGTTAAAAATAAATTGTCTTCCACTACCCCGTCCCTAAATACATACATTTTATTCATTCAGCCTTCTAAGTACCAGTCACTTGGCCAGGTGCTAGGCACACAGAGATAAATAGATACAGTATCTCTTTACAAGGGGATTAATTTCAGTAAATGGAGAAAGATATATAAACAAATCAATGTTCCAAAGATGTTTCTGTGCCTTTAAAAGAGTCTGTCCAAGGCAGAATGGTGGCATATTAACCCTTGAGGATCCTTCAAAAAGTGAGTGGTTGTCTTCTGACACTCACGACTTCATGCTCTATTTATTTTATTTTAAGCTGTCCACAAACTAGATTAATAGATTTTAAGTTCCCACACTGAAGGGATCCTTGTTGCCTCTACGCTGCTTTCAGTGTTATGTTTCTAGTCTTACAAGTGTTCGTAGTATTCTCTTCTCTACCACTAGCTTTTGGTTTGCACAGAGAAAGCTATAGTGAAAAGTCAGTCACAGAAAATAGCAATAATTATATTTTTGTATACATGAATATAGACCTTAATCACATAGGAGAGTACTATTACACAGCCCAAACAATAATAGATTGAGCTTCAGAGGGTTCTGGGTCAGAATCTTTGCTTCTGTGCTTCCTAACTGTGCCACTAAGTCCCAATTTTCTAATCTGTAAAGTATAGTTATAATATCTGCCCAATTACTTTCATGGTAGTTGTTTTTATTGGGGGTCTACAGAATGTTAGAGCTGATAAAGAAGTCATCTAGCCATACTCCTCATTTTGCAAATGAGGAAATTGAGATTCAGAGTGATGAAACATATTTACCCTGGACGTACAGCTAATGAGTTTGGAATTTAGTCACACATTTCTTCAAACACTCCAATGACTGTCCATGCTCTACTAACAATTCAAATGACAATAAGAAGCAGGTTTAGATATTTTTAGAAATCCTATCTAAGACTGAGTTGAAAGTGCCTCTTGGGAACTGGTAAGAAAACCACAAAACAGTAAATCTGCCTTTTTTAGTCTACAATGATTGAATGTTTATACTGAGCCAAGTTTTGAAAGGTTTAATTTGGTTTTGTGCCAATAACATGACTTACAAATGCTAAAATTAATCCCCAAATTTATAGATTGGATAGATCAAACCAAGGGATTTTTTTTTACAAAAGTCTTTGTCCCTTATTGCTCATATTTAAATGACAAATTCCCTTGTATCCCAAAGGAGGATTTAGCTGAAAGAAAGGTATTCCCTATTCGTAACAGGGAATATGTTCTATTCATAAAACAATGTTTGAAATTGAATTAGAATAATTTAATTACACTATATAATTACCTTCCACAATCTTTACAGTCAAGAGGCCCATGGGATCTGGCTATTTGTAGAGATGTTTAATCCGATTTTACTTTAGTATTCATTAAACAATGGTAATTTCTTCCTAATTCCCCTCTGACACATATTATACTTCTGAAGAAGAAAAGACCTTAAACAGAGTCCTTTCTTTGAACAGAGCTGCTGAGTATGTCAAATTATTCAGGCAAGGACTCACTGAACAACTAAAACAATAGTTTCAAACAGATGACACTGTGTTTCAAGAACAAAAAAAAATGTTAAGTAAACTACTGGCGCATGAAATAAGCTACCAATGGGAAATCTCAGTGAGCTGCAAATGCATTGCCTAACTGAGATTTCAACATTATTCCCAAGTTCAGCAATCAGTTGAAAAGCCCTTTATGCAAATCTATGCCCAACTAAAGGAAAGAAAAGTAGAGGTGACTATTTGAGAGATGCATATTCAATTTTCAAAAACATAGTTCACAATTTCAAAACCTCTTAGTATCCAACAGATTCACATGAGTGGTAATGTTTTTTTCTTTTAGATCTATTGTCCCTGGCCACTGAAACTGTACTTTGGTTAGGTGCCTAATCTAGCTCCTTCTTTAGCTACAAAAGCTAGATAGACCAGCTCAGAGGAAATCTGAAAGAGAACATTCTAGGAAGATGACAGCCATAATAGAGTGTGTGTGTGTTTGTGTGTCTGTGAACAAGAAATTGTTTCACAAGGCAGAGTAACTTGGACACAAGTATTTGAAACTCACAAACAAAATCTATAATAAAATCAGGTGACAGGACTTACCATGAAACCCAAAATAAGAGTGGGTGGAAAGAGCCATCTCATGAAGAACCATTTGATAAGGCAAACTCTGCAGGAGTAAGCAGAAAAATGTCCCTAATCACCAAAGGGTAGTAATTACAATGCTGAACTGAGTAAACTAATTAATACTGACCAGGAGCTACACTGACTCCAATTCATAGGTGAGAGTGCAAAGGGACCACAGAAAGATCTTATTGTGCTAGAGTGATATAAGCCCTATGAAATCTCAAAAATAAGCAATCAATATGTTCATTAACAACAATGATAACAAAAAGCTACACACTGAGAAGGAACTTCTGGAAGTAGAATCCAAATTGAATAGGGCAGAGATTATAGTGACAAAGAAAACAGTATATCCAATCCAAGAGGGAAAGGGGAACAGAGTCAGCAGTTCTCAGAAAGGATGGGTTTACATCCAATGTTTTTCTATTTGTTTTACATATATCTTATACCTGTTCATTCTCATTCCAGTACTGCCTTATTTCATATTTAATTTATTTTTTGCAGTATGCCATTTTTATTCTCTTCTCATTCCTTTGTGCATAATTTTAGATACTTTATTTGTGGTTACCTTGGAGATTAATGTTAACATTCTAACTTGATCATGACATAACTGGCATTGATATTAACTTAGCTTCAATAGCTACAAAATATACTTTCATACACCTCCATCCTCCCTTTCCCTTCATAGTGTGGTTGTCACAAATTACATCATTACATATTGTGTACCCACTGACATGAATTTATAATTATTTTTATGCATTGTGTTTTAAATCACTTGGAGAATACAAAGAGTTATGAACCAAAAAATACGATAGTATTGGCTTTTATATTTACCCATTAGTTACCTTTTGCTACAGTTTTACATTTTTTCCTATAACTTCAAATTTCTGTCTAGTGTAGGCTAAAATCACTCCTTTTAGCATTTCTTATAGGGCAGCTCTACTAGCAATTACCTTCCTCATCTTTTGTTTATCAGGGAATGCCTTCGTTTCTCCATTTTGGAAGGACAGTTTTGTGGAACAAAGAATTCCTGGTTCAGAGGTTCATTTTTTTTTTCTTTTTCAGCACTTAAAAAATGTCCTTTTCATTGTTCAATTCCCACCTATGATTGAGAACACGTGGTGTTTGGTTTTTTGTCCTTGCAATAGTTTGCTGAGAATGATGGTTTCCAGCTTCATCCATGTCCCTACAAAGGACATGAACTCATCATTTTTTATGGCCGCATAGTATTCCATGGTGTATATGTGCCACATTTTCTTAATCCAGTCTATCATTGTTGGACATTTGGGTTTTGTGCACATGTACCCTAAAACTTAAAGTATAATAATAAAAAAGTCCTTTTACTGCCTTTTGGTCTCCATTGTTTCTGATAAGAAATCCGCTGTTAATATTATTGAGGATGGTTTGTAAGTGGTAAGTTGCTTCTGTCTTACAGATGTCAAGTTCTTTTTTGAGCATAGCCTTTGACAATTTTTAAAGTAACTTTTTAATTTTGGGGGGGTACATAGTAGGTATATATATTTATGGGGTACATGAGATGTTTTGATATAGGCTGTACAGATTGGCTCTGTCCAGGGGCAACCTCTCAGGACATTCACAACTTTGCTATAGCCTTCCCTTCTTTGAATCCAGCCTAGAAATCAGCCAGAGGTGAAAGCCTAGAGTCTTCTCAGGTTTACTGTGACAGTGCTTCCTGTGCTAGACGTGGGCATGGCTTTCTCAATTTCCTGGCTTACGTGGGTGTTTTTCAGTGCCCCAATATCTGCAAAAACTTGATCTCCACAGATTTTCCTCCCAGGCTTTTGGTGCTCAGGAGTAGTTTTTAACCAAGGCAGCTGCAGATTGTTCATTTCCCTCACAGTATTTTTGAGAAATGACCACTGATTTTCTGCCCTGAAGGAGGTCTTAATTTGGTGGAACAAATTAGTCTGGAAGGAGAGGAGAGACAAAAAAGAGAAGAAAGACTGTTTAAAAAGATAATCGTGAGAAACTTCAAGATAATGACTTGGCTGAGCAGAAGGACAGGGCAAGGCAAAATTAAAACACTAAAAATATTTCCCACTGTTTTAAAAGTGGCTTTTAAAATTGATTCAGCACATGCTTGGTTGGTCTAAATCTTTTATTATTTTCCAAAGTTGTGATAAAGTTGATTCTGAGGGTTTTTATTTAATTTTCTAATGCTTTTGTAACGGGATGTCCCCTTGGAGTTGCCTACTCCACCTTTTTCTTCATCTTTCCATTTTTTCTTTTAAGAAAAAAAGACCATCACTTAAACATGAGCAACAGAAATTTAGTATGGTAGAATCACATACGATGCTATTTATAAGAAAAAAAGAGAATAGTGAGCAGAATAATGTCCCTGTGGACAATGAAGGCACACAAAGCATGCTCACAAAACATGAAGTATAAGCAATTTTCAAAAAAAAAATCTGTGGAAAATATTTTTAAAACAACATAAGGTAGAATTTTCAAAAGCAAATATATATAATATAACATATTTAAGAAAGGAAAATTAGTAAAAGCTATCATGACTCAAAGTAATTCAAAATGAAAAAGAAAAATATACTGGAATTGAATAATTAACTGGAAATAATAGAAGTCATAAAAATCCTTTAAGAAAAAGAAAATATGAAAATGAGGATTTTTTTACTTTAAAAGAAAGCAAGATAAAAACATTTTCAAGAAACAGTGATACACATAGACAATAATAACAGATATTTTATGTATAAGATTCTTCCACATCTCCACAACAAATGGAGAAAATTAATATAAATCAAGATAAACCAACAAAAATTTTAAATCGAGAGATTTTATATAATAAATTAAGATTTGAAATTATTATTGAAAAGGCACATAGTTTACATAGGAAAATCAACTGAAAGTGGTCAGGAACATAATACACTCTAGTAAAAATGAGAAGTCATTAAGAGGAAGTAAAATAATCAGATATCCAGGTAGCAAGAGCTCCAGTAAGAACAAGAAAATTGAACTGTCATCAAACTTCTCAACAGTAATTGTTCATAACAGACAGTAAAAAAGTAATATATTTAGTATACTTGAGAAAACAAAATATGACCTGGGCACTTTGTACCCAAGCAAACTGATCTTCAATGAAAAAGGCCAAAGTAAACTTATTATGGCCATGGAAGAAATCATAGAATATTCTTTCCATGAGCCCTTAAAGAACCTATTAGAGAAAAGCTTCAACAAACAAAATAAATGGAAAGACATTGAGATGAAAACAAGAAATTGGTCACTGGAATTACGTAAATGGTTTACATAATAAATAATTAACATTTTCAAAGTTTTTTAATCAAGGTATAATTTACATATATTCAAATGCAGAGGCTGTAAGTGTATAGTTAGATAAATTTGGGGAACACTTGCATTTGAATAATAATCACCCACATCAATATATAAAACCTTTATTTTTCTTCCATCTTTTAGGTTCAGGGGGTTCACGTATGGATTTTTGTAAATTGCATGTCACGGGTGTTTGGTGTACAGATTGTTTTGTCACCCGGGTGATAACCATAGTACCTGATAGGTCATTTTTCAAACCTCATTCTCCTCCCACCCTCCACCCTCAAGTAGGCCCTGTTGTCTATTTTACCCTACTTTGTGTCCATGTGTATTCAATGTTTTCTTCCAACTTAAAAGTGAGAACATGTAGTATTTGGTTTTCTTCTCCTACATTAATTCACTTAGAATAATGGTCTCCAGCTCCATCCGTGTTGCTGCAAAAGACATGAGCTCATTCTCTTGTATGGCTGCATAGTATTTCATGGTATCCGTATCAAGTTTTCATTATCCAATCTACCGTTGATGGAGGTTTATGTTGATTCCATGTCTTTGCTCTTGTGAATAGTGCTGCAATGAACATACATGTGCATGTGTCTTTATGGTAATCAATATTTCTTTGGGTATGTACCCAGTAATTGGATTGTTTGGCTGGATAGTAGTTCTGTCTTAAATTCTGTAAGAAATCTCCAAACTGATTTCCACAGGGGCTGAACTAGTTTACATTCCCACCATCAGTGTCTGTGTTCCCTTTTTCCCACAACCTTGCCCACAACAGTTATTTTTGGCTTTTTAATAGTAGCCCCTCTGAATAGTGTGAGATGGTAGCTCATTGTGGTTTTAACTTGCATTAGTCTAATGATTAGTGATGTTAGATTGTTTTCATATGCTAGATGACTGCATGCATGTCTCCATTTGAGAAGTGTCTATTCATCTCCTGTGCCCATTTTTTAATGGGGTTGTTTTTTGCTTAATAATTTAAGCTTCTTATAGATTCTGGATATTAGATCTTTGTCAGATGCATAGTTTCCAAATATTTTCTTCCATTCTGTAGACAGTCTGTTTACTCTGTTGATAGTTTTTTGTTTGTTTGTTTTGTTTTGTTTTGCTGTGGAGACACTCTTAAATTTAATTAGGTACCACTTGTCAATTTTTGTTTTTGTTGCAATTGCTTTTGGTGTCTTTGTCATGAAATCTTTGCAGGGCCTATGTCCAGAATAGCATGTCCTAGGTTTTCTTCTAAGGTTTTTATAGTGTTAGGTTTTACATTTAAGTCTTTAATGCATCTTGAGTTAATTTTTGTATATGTTGAAAGGAAGTGATCCAGTTTCAATCTTCTGTACACGGCTAGCCAGTTATTCTAGTGCCATTTCTTCAATAGGAAGTCTTTTCCGGATTGCTTTTTTTTGTTAACTATGTTGAATATCAAATGTTTGTAGGTGTGTGGCTTTACTTCTGGGTTCTTCAACCTATTCCCTTGGTCTATGTGTCTGCTTTTGTGCCAGTACCATGTAGTTTCGGTCATTGCAGCATTGTACTATAGTTTGAAATCAGGTAATTTGATGCCTTTGGCTTTGTTCTTTTTGCTTAAGTTTGCTTTGACTATTAAACCACTTTTATGATGCCATATGAATTTTGGCATAGTTTTTAATTTTTTTATTACCATACTTTAATTTCTGGGATATATATGCAGAACATGCAGATTTGTTACATAGATATACATGTGCCATGGTGGCTTGTGGCACCCATCAACCCGTCATGTAGGTTTTAAGCCCCACATGCATTAGGTATTTGTCCTAATGCCATCCTCCCCTTCCCCCCGACTCCCCGACAGGCCCTGGTGTATGATGTTCCCCTCCTTGTGTCCATATGTTCTCATTGTTCAACTCCCACTTATGAGTGAGAACATGAGGTGTTTGGGTTAGTATTTTTCTAATTTTGTGAAAAGTGTCATTAGTAGTTTTATAGAAACCGCATTGAATGTATAAATTGCTTTGGGAAGTATGGCCATTTTAACAATCTTGATTCTTCCTATCCATGAGCATAAAATGTTTTTCCATTTATGTCATCTCTGGTATCTTTCATCAGTATTTTGTCATTCTCATTGTACAGATCTTTTACCTCTCTTATCAGCTGTATTCCTAGGTATTTCATTCCATGCGTGTGTGCCTGTTGTGAATGTTGTGATTGGGATTGCATTATGGTTTTTCTCTCACCTTGTACATTATTCATGTATAGAAATGCAACTGATTTTTGTACATTGATTTTGTATCCAGAAACATTACCAAAGTTGCATATCAGATCTAGGAGCTTTCAGGCAGAAACCATGGGGTTTTCAAGATATGAATAAACATTTTCTGTAAGGAGAGAGAGTTTGACTTCTTCTTTTCCTATTTAGGTGCCTTTTATTTCATTCTCTTGCCTGATTGCTCTGGCTAGGACTTCCAGTACTATGTTGAGTATGAGTCGTAAGAGTGGTCATCCTTGTCTTGTTCCAGTTCTTAACAGAAATGCCTCCAGCTTTCACTAATTCAGTATGATATTGGCTGTGGGTTTGTCATAGATGCCTATTATTTTGAGGTATTCCTTTAATACCTATTTTGTTGAGGGTTCTTATCATGAAGAGATGTTAAATTTTTTCAAAACCTTTTCTGCATCTATTGATATCATGTGGTTTTTGTTGTTAGTTCTGTTCACATGATGAATCACATTTAT
Organism: Nomascus leucogenys; assembly: GCF_006542625.1. Taxonomy (NCBI): domain Eukaryota; kingdom Metazoa; phylum Chordata; class Mammalia; order Primates; family Hylobatidae; genus Nomascus; species Nomascus leucogenys. Next base: position 127,331,653 of record NC_044406.1, read on the forward strand.
TGATTTGTGTATGTTGAACCAATCTTGAATAAAGATCGAGTAGGAATAAAGCCTACTTGATCATGGTGGATTAGCTTTTTGATGTGCTGCTGGATTCAGTTTGCTAGTATTTTGTTGCTGATTTTTGCATCGATGTTCATCAAGGATATTGGCCTGAAGTTTTCTTTCTTGTGTCTCTGCCAGGTTTTGTTATAAGAATGGTGATGCCCTCGTAGAATGAGTTAGGCAAGAGTCTCTCCTTCTCAATTTTTTGAAATAGCTTCACTAGGATTAGTGCCAACTTTTCTTTATGTGTCTGGTAGAATTTGGCTGTGAATCCATCTGGGCCAGGGCTTTTTCTTTTTGGTGAGCATTTTATTACTGGTTCAAATTCAGAACACATTATTGAACTATTCAGGGTTTCAGTTCTTCCATGTTCAACCTCGGGAGGTTGTATATTTTCAGGAATTTATCCATTTATTCTAGGTATTCTAGTTTGTGTGCATAGAGATGTTTGTAATAGTCTCCGAGGGATTTTGTATTTCTGTGGAGTTGGTGGTAATGTCCCCTTTGCCATTTATGATTGTAGTTATTTGTGTTTTCTCTTTTTCTTTATTAATCTAACTAGTGTTCTATCAATCTCATTTATTATTTCAAAGACCAACTGAGGCTCACCTGTGCTTGCATTCTCAAAGCAATTGGTGGGGGGGCTGTGGGCAAATGCATGCCAGCAAAGAAGTGGTGATAGGCTGCAGTGAGGGTAGGCTGTGGGCGATTTGGTGCACATTGGACAGAGCCTGTCTGTTGGAGCCCTCCAACAGTGATATGCTTGGGCTTTGTATCCCCACCCAAATCTCATCTTGAATTGTAATCCCCATAATCTTCATAATCCCCACATGTCAAGGGAGAGAAAAGGTGAAGGTAATTGAATCACGTGGGCAGTTTCCCCCATGCCGTTCTCATGACAGTGAGTGAATTCACGAGATCTGATGGTTTCATAAGTGTCCAGCAATTCCCCTGAATGCAGTTCTTCCTGCTGCCTTCTGAAGAAGGTGCCTTTCTTTCTCTTCGCCATCTACCATGATTATGTTTCCTAAGGCCTCCCGAGCCATGCTGAACTGTGACTCAGTTAAACCTTTTTCCTTTATAAATCACCTAGTCTTTGGTAGTATCTTTATAGCAGTGTGAAAACAGACTAATACAGTAAATTGGTACCACAGAGTGGGGTACTGCTGTATTGATACTTGAAAATGTGGAAGCGACTTTGGAACTGGGTAACAAGCAGAGGTTGGAACAGTTTGGAGGGCTCAGAAGAAGACAGGAAGATGTGAGAAAGTTTGGAACTTCCTAGAGACTTGTTGAATGGTTTTGACCAAAATGCTGATAATGATCTGGACAATGAAGTCTGGGCTGAGGTGGTCTCAGATGGAAATGAGGAACTTGTCAGAAACTGGAGGTTCCTCCCCTTTCAGTCCAAGGTCAGCATCTTTCCTCCATCCACTCTCAATGCCCTCCTTCTGATGTTCTGCTTGGAGTGTGCCAGTCTTCTTGATGGTCTGGTCTCTCAGTGGGAGATGTTCTTTTTGCTGCATCTAGTCAGCAAACTTGGTTCTTTTCTTAGAAACTTTCTAATGCTACAGAAATGTATTTCCGTCTTTTTACGGTCAACCACTGTCCCCAGAAAGAGCTACTATTATATTCATTGCCATAAATTAGATGCATCTTTTCTTGAACTTTAATAAAATCATGACATATGTACTTCATTATTTTGTTTCATTTGCTTGGAGTAAAATTTTGTGATTCATTCATGTATGATTACTTTGTTATTTTACTGCTGAGTGGTATTCAATTCCATGAACGCACCAGGTGGACATTTGGGCTGTTTTCAGTTTGAGGCTATTATGAGTAATACTGCCATAAATATTTCTGCACAAGTCTCTAGAACTATATCGGCATTCACTTCTCCTGGGAGGAGAGCTGCTGTCATAATGTCAGATATAGCTTTAACCTTATTTGAAATTGCTAAACATTTTTTTCCAATATGGACACACCGTTTTCCAGTCCCAGTAGCAATGTATGAAAGTCTCACTTATTCCATATCTTTGCCAAAATCTTCTATTTTTATTAATTTTAAGGTGTGTCATTCCAATGTGGGTACAGTGATATCTTTTTGTGGTTCAACTTACATTTTCCTAAATTAATATAATCTTAAAATATTTGTTCATAAACTTATGGGCTATTCTTGTATATTATTTTTTAAAGTGTTCAAACTTTTTTTCCATTTTTGTTATTATTAATTTTCAAGAATTTTTTAAACATTCATACACTTTGTCAGATGTAGGAATTTTCAAATATTTTGCCTAGTTTATGATTTACCTTTTTCTTTTTTCTTTTTTTTTTTTTTTTGAGATGGAGTCTCATCCTGTTGCCCAGGCCAGAGTGCACTGGCAAGACCTTGGCTCACTGCAACCTCTGCCTCCTGGGCTCAAGCGATCTTCCTGCCTCAGCCACCCAAATAGCTGTGATTACAGGCATGCACCACCACACCCAGCTAATTGTTGTATTTTTAGTAGAGACGGGGTTTCATCATGTTGGCCAGGCTGGTCTCAAACTTCTGACCTCAAGGGATCCACCTGCCTTGGCTTCCCAAAGTGCTAGAATTACAGCTTTTTTTTTCTTAATGACATCCTTCTATAAGCAGGGATTTTTTTTTTACTGTGTCTAATTTATTTCTTTTTATATTATTTTCAGCATAATGCCATTTGTGTCCTAATAAAGATTTGCTAATCATAGTATCAAATATGTATTTTCTTCTGACAACTTTATTTTAACTTTTACATGTAAGTTTGTAATCCATCTTAAATTAAGTTTTCTATAAGGTGTAAGGTAGGTGATGTTGTTGATTCATTTAGTTTTTTAGCATTAATATCCAGTTCATCCAGCACCATTTGTTGAAAACACTTTCCTCTTCCCATTTAATTTTATTAGGACTATTGTTGGAAATCAGTTGACTGTGTATGTGTGGGTCTATTTCAAGAATGTCTATTCTCTTCTTTAATCTATTTGTTTATCCTTATGCCAATGCTACATTGTCTATATTATTATGCCTTTAAAATATATATTGAAGATGGATGGATGAAGTCCTCTAGCTTTCTTCTTCCTTGTCAAAATGGGTTTGGCTGTTCTAGGCCCTTGAATTTTAATTTGAATTTTAAAGTGAGTTTGTTAATCTCTGTAAAAATGCCTGCCTAGGTTTTGGCTGGGATTACATTGAAGCTACAGATTAATTTGGGAAGAACAGCAATCTTAAGAAGATTGTCTTCCAATCCATGTGTATTTTATATACAGCTAATTTTTCTGAGTGACATTTGTAATCTTGTATGTAGAGTTCTGCCACATTTTTCCTTAATTTTATTTCTTATTTTTATTTTTCATTTATTACTCATATATAATTATTTCTAATATATTGATATTGTTATAAATGTACTTTTTAAGATTTCACTTTCCAATATCTTATTGACTATTTATAAAAAAGCAATTTTTGGCCGGGCACGGTGGCTCACGCCTGTAATCCCGACACTTTGGGAGGCCGAGGTGGGCGGATCACGAGGTCAGGAGATCAAGACCATGGTGAAACCCCATCTCTACTAAAAAAAGAATACAAAAAATTAGCCAGGCGCAGTAGCGGGCGCCTGTAGTCCCAGCTACTCGGGAGGCTGAGGCAGGAGAATGACATGAACCCGGGAGGTGGAGCTTGCAGTGAGCCGAGATCACGCCACTGCACTCCAGCCTGGGCGACAGAGCGAGACTCCGTCTCAAAAAACAAAAAAGGAATTTTTATATTGACCTTGTATCAAGTGAGCATGCAAAAGTTTATTAGTCTAGTATTTTGTTTGTAGATATGTTTAGATTTTCTATGTATACAGTCATTTCTTCTGTAATTAACAACAGTGTTAATTAACCCTGTTCCAACCCTATGTCATCTATCTCTTTTTCTTGCTGTTTAAGCCATCCAATAAAATGCTAAAGTTGGGAAATTAGACATTCTTGTCCTATTTCTGATATTATAAGAAATCATTAAATAAGTTATCAGTGTCAAGTAAGCTGAACATTTTTATAGATATATTTTATCAAATTTAGGAAGTTAATGTTTATTCTAAGTTTACTGAGAATTTTATCACAAAGAGGTGTTCAATTTCATTAACAATCTTTTTCTGCATCTATTAAAATCATCATATGGCTTTTCTCCTTTATTCTGTTCATCTGGTCAATTAATTCATTTCATATATATATATATATATATATATTTTTTTTTTTTTTTTTTTTTTGAGACGGAGTCTCGCCCTTTCGCTCAGGCTGGAGTGCAGTGGCACAATCTTGGCTCACTGCAAGCTCCGCCTCCTAGGTTCATGCCATTCTCCTGCCTCAGCCTCCCGAGTAGCTGGGACTACAGGTGCCCGCCACCACGCCTGGCTAATATTTTGTATTTTTAGTAGAGATGGGGTTTCACCGTGTTAGCTAGGATGGTCGCGATCTCCTGACGTTGTGATCTGCCCACCTCGGCCTCCCAAAGTGCTGGGATTACAGGCGTGAGCAACTGCGCCCGGCCTCGTTTTCAAATATTAAGCAAACTTCTCATTCCTGGGATCATCCTACTTGGTCATAATATATTGTCCTTTTAGTAGATTGCTGCATTCAATTTTCTAACATTTTAAATGGATGTTTGTGGCTATCTTAATGTGATGAATTTACTTTTAATTTTCTTTTCTTAATTGGATTGTGTAAAACTTATTTGGTTACTGTTAGGAACTTAAGATAAAAGAAACATTTTGGAGAAAGTGGGAAAATTGAAAACTGACTGAATATCTGATGATATTAAAAATCAAATATTTTTACACTTTCATTTCTTCTTGTGTTAATCACGTTGTGGTTCAGCCTTTAGAAACAGCCATTTTTTTCTGAAGTGTTTTGATTATTCTAGTTCCTTTACCTTTCTGTATATATTTCAGAATCAGCTTGTCTATATCTACAAAAAAATCCTATTGGGACTTCGAGATTGTGTTAAACTATAATCAATTTGGGGACATTGACATCTTAACTATATTAAGTGTTACAATGTTTGAGCACAGAATTTCTCTTCAGATAGCTCCCAGTACTAGTGATGACGGGAAGAAACTGGATCATTCATACATTGCTGACAGAAAGGCAAAATGATCCAGTGATTCTAGAAAAAACCAGCTTCTTAAAAAGGTAAACACACAATTACTGAATGACTGGACAATCCCAAAAATGTGAACAAATGTTTAGAGCAGCTCTATTCATAACTGCCAAAACTGGAAAAAAAATCTCATTTCCATCAACTGTTGAATGGATCAACTAACTAGTACATCTATTAGTGGAACTGTAACCACTCAGCAATAAAGGGGAACAGGCAATTGATATATACAACTAGTTGGATAAACCTTAAAATATTTTTCTAAGTGAAAGAAATCAGTTTCAAAAGGATATATACTGTATGATTTTGTTTATATGCCATTCTGGAAAAGGCAAGACTGTAGGGAATGGAAGAGATTAGCAATCTCCAGAGATAACTGCAAAGAACCCATATAAGGGAAATTTTATGGTATTGCATAAATAAGTCAATTATATAGTATTTAGCACATAATGCAAAAAAATGCTTTTTTATTTTTTAACATAAAAAGTTTGGGCATGTTTCAAGTAACCTTGATACTTTGTCCATACAAGAAGGGAGTGTCATAACAACTTGATATTGCAGGCCAACAGCTCCCCTTTGTTTTAATTTATGTGTAAGATTCATGGAAGCAGTCCTTTCCTAAATTATTCAAGTACTTTGCCTTCTGACACAATGTCCAAGGATTATTAGCCCTCTGCACAGATCTTACGAAAAACAGTAGCATCAAGCAGTCTAGGAGTTGGCCCTTTAGAAAGACAAACTAATCTAAACCATAAAATAAGAAAAGCTCTGATTCTAGAAGAAAGACATGGAAAAACAAAATAACACATTATTAAGAAAGAGCAGCAGGTAGAGTACTATTTTTCAAAGCGTAAATCAAATTATGTTAATGTTTTTCTCAAACTCTCCCATGGTTTCCCATCGCATTTAACACAAAATTTAAATACCTTTATCATGTCTATAAAATTCAACTCACTATGTTCCCTTTTACCTCACTGACATTACCTTGGGAGCTTTTGCTCCTTTTTCACTACACTTAGGTCATCTTGATTGCTTGATTTATTAAACACCTCGAGCTCTTTGTTAACTTTCAGTTTCAGGCCAAATATTACTTATTCCAAGATTTTCTTTGATTGTCTAATTTTGTGTCCTCCCTCCCGTTGTTCATGATCTTATCACCAATTTACTTCTTTCATAACATTTTCTCCCAGTCTGTAATTACCAATTTTTTTATTCTTTGTCCTCCAGTAGCTAGTGGTCATTGCCTTTTTTCCACTCCACCCCACTTCCTTTAAAAATGATGATGTTTCCTCTGGGTAGCAAAATAAGATGTATCTATTATCACAGTGTGTTGGGTGAGTCAGTAGTCCTTGAATATGGATTTAAAATTTACTGCAGAAAAGGCCACATAAGTCATTTCATTCCTGACTTCTACTTTTGTGGTTAGCTTGCTTTAGAGCAGTGGAGCATAGTTACGTGAATAGCAGTAAAAATTAACCTGTTTTAGGCCGGGCGCGGTGGCTCACGCTTGTAATCCCAGCACTTTGGGAGGCCGAGGCGGGCGGATCACGAGGTCAGGAGATCGAGACCACGGTGAAACCCCGTCTCTACTAAAAATACAAAAAATTAGCCGGGCGTGGTGGCGGGCGCCTGTAGTCCCAGCTACTCGGAGAGGCTGAGGCAGGAGAATGGCGTGAACCCTGGAGGGGGAGCTTGCAGTGAGCCGAAATTGCGCCACTGCACTCCAGCCTGGGCGACAGAGCGAGACTCCGTTTCAACGAAAAAAAAAAAAATTAACCTGTTTTACATATCCTGCCACATCACAGCCTACTTTACATTCAAGGTAATTATTGATAGATCAGAACTTACTATTGACATTTTGTTTATTATTTTTTGTTTTGTAAATCTCTTGTTCCTTTATTTCTCTTTTATTTTTCTACAATTTCCCATGCATTATTTCAATTACCCTTCATAATAACTCTGTGAGATAGGCTCTATTATTATCCCATTTAACAGATGAAGAAACGATGAAATTATTCAAGGTCATATTAGAACTACAAAATAACAAGTTGAAGATTCAACCTAGGGCTCTCTGTGTGCCTATGAAGCTTAAACTTCTTTTTTTACTTTTATGTATTTCATCTAAAAACAATCAAAGAAATAAAAACAAATAAACAAAGAAAACTTAATCCCAAAAAGAGAAGCCCACAGGAAATTCATAAAAGGAAATAAAGTAAAAAGAAAACTACCATATTAACTACAATTCATAATTTTTTGATTTTTCACAATAATTCTCTAGCCCCTGATCTGTGCATGATGTGCTGGTATGTACTAAAGATGTCACACCAGGGAAAATCAAGAATTAAGGTGTCTATTCACATAGGCTGCAATTTTTTTCCAAGTCACCCTGAGTGTGTGATATTCAGGGGCATGTACAGTGAAGGGAATAGAGCAATTTGAGAAGGCTTAACATGGAGGACTTTTAGATTTGTGTGCAGATATAAATATGCATATTGGAAATGGCTTTAAACTCAGCTGATGGATTCTTTGCTCCTCAAAGTTTTTAATTTTTAACCAGCCACTACCTTTGAGATAATATGTTGGTGGGAGAGGAACAATTGATTTTCACCCCCATATCTTTCTATGAAATCCTCTCTTCAAAAGATATCTACCAATGAAGCACCTATTGTTGACATATACCTAGAGAACTAAAACTTTGGCAGTCAGGAAAATTATTTTTAATTTTTACAATATGGATGACACACGTGCATGTGCACACACACACACACACACAACCACATTAAGCTTTGTAAAAATCAATGTTGCATTTGCATTGAGTGTATGAATACAGGATGTTCTGAATTTTTAATTCTCCTGATCGTATTGCACATCCATACTTTTGAAATCATTCTTTGGTCTGCTCACTTTAAGAATAAACTGAGCATTGATTTTTTTATTGTATTGATTTCCCTGTGCATTTTAGTTTCTATTTGTGAGGCATATAAGTAATTGAGATATCATCATATTGGGCATTGTAATTGCCTATCTACAAACATTTATTTCACATGTGTTACTGGCAACACTGTTATTATGATATTGATAAAACTTGGGAGGAAGCTACAATTATGAGTTTACTAAATGTCTTCATTTCCAGGTTTAGGCAATCTGGGGTAGGTTTAACGTTGTGTGTAAGACGGTCTACACGATGGCAAATAAATGTAGTTTTTTGAAATTGCTCTGTGAGGACAATTGCTTTATTTCTTTTCTGTGTCGTTTTCTGAAGATGGAAGTACCCGAATTTGGCTCTCAGTTACTCTGATTCTCACTTGGATATGGTATTATTATGTAACTTTCTAGCTTTCTTCAAATAATTAGTTTTAATCTTCCAACTGTAAATTTGGGAATACTTGTTAAATTTGGACCCAGAGACCTGGCCTAAACCTGTCCTTTGACCCAGTGCTGGGGACCTCAGCCTCTGTGAATACAGAAGAACTAATAAAGCAATGTTTCTCCAACCTCGATAAGCCCTAGTTCATTCAAGGGACATGAGGTAGAGCTGCACAGAGATGGACCGCTAAGACAGTGACTTGTACTGACAGTGCTGAGGATCTGTCCCGCAGCTGACATATTAGAATGGAGAGGGGGTATACTTATTAGGAAGTCCCAAGAACACACGGACCCCCTTAGATCACTAAAGGAAACATGAATTGCTACATATATTTTTTAGAAAGAATCTGGCAGGTTCTATTAAAAGGTAAAAATGCACATAAGTTTTGACTTAGCGTTTTCACTGTTGCGTATGTATCACACAAACATAAGAAAGATGTTACGTATGTATGTCTAACTGTGTTCTTTGTAGTGGCCCAAACTCACACAGAGCAACAGCAACAACAACAACAAACAAAAGAACTGCCGAAGACTTAAAATTAGGAAAAATTGATATGATACTATGTAGGTATTTTTAAAACGAGCTAAATCTGCAGCCATCAACTAAAAGCGCTCTCTGTGAAGCATGATTTAGTGCAAACTCAGTGAATAAAAAGGAAAAGAGGCTGGGCGTGGGGGCTCACGCCTCTAATTCCAGCACTTTGGGAGGCCGAGGCAGGTGGATCATGAGGTCAGGTGTTTAAGACCAGCCTGGCCAAGATGGTGAAACCCCGTCTCTACTAAAAATACAAAACTTAGCCAGGTGTGATGGTGAGGGCCTGTAATCCCAGCTACTCGAGGGGCTGAAGCAGGGAATTACTTGCCTGGGAGGCAGAGGTGGCAGTGAGCCGATACTGTGCCGTTGCACTCCAGCCTGGGCAACAGAGCGAGACTCCACCTCAAAAAAAAAAAAAAAAAAGGAAAAGAGTGTATGGTACACACATAGATAGATAGATTGATAGGCAAATAAAAATCTATATCTGTATACAATCATTTAAAAAGTTTTTTGTTTTTTTTTTTTTTTGAGATGGAGTCTCGCTCTGTCGCCCAGGCTGGAGTGCAGTGGCATGATCTTGGCTCACTGCAAGCTCTGCCTCCCAGCTTCACACCATTCTCTCACCTCAACCTCCCGAGTTGCTGGGACTACAGGCGCCCACCACCGTGCCCGGCTAATTTTTTGTATTTTTAGTAGAGATAGGATTTCACTGTGTTAGCCAGGATGGTCTCGATCTCCTGACCTCATGATCTGCCTGTCTCAGCCTCCCAAAGTGCTGGGATTACAGGCGTGAGCCACCATGCCCGGCTAAAAAAGTATTTATCGTGATACAGAAGGAGATTGGGTTTTTTCTTTATATATCCGTGAATTTTTTTTAACTCGATAGGCTAAGCTTATATTAATTTGAAATTTAAAAGTAAATTTAAAAAGATAGCAGCCTCCATAGTATTCTGCACTACCTCCTTTACTATGCCCCACATGCTGTATCAGAATGTGTTTGGAAAAGACTCCAAATGTTTAGAAGGCTATTCATAAAAGAATATAGTATTTATCAATCGTACTACTGAAAACAGGTTTACAGATTATTTCATGAAGTCCTCTTAATATCCAGATGAGGATGTAGAGTTTCCTTTTTGCTCTAACAGTCTCTATGATTTTAGAGGCATTCTCTCTCAAATTCACTCTCAATGTTCCTATCTATGATGGCTGTCTTCCAATAGTATATATCCGGCCCAATCATTTCACCTGAATTTCATACTACTTTAGAAGCTCACTCATGTTACCTAGAACTCCTCAAAAGAGTTGTCTTCTACCTCCTCACCACTTCTTTCTTGAAACCACTACCATCAGATTTTTTTTCTTCACAGTCCACTGAAATTATTCTTGTCATGGTCATCAAGGACTTTTGTCTGTAAATCCAATTATCAGTTCTCATACCCCATTTTGCTTGAACAATGAGTAATATTTAGTGCAGTTTATCACTCCCTTTTCCTGAAACATTCTCTTAATCTGCTTTTAATATGTTCATCTACATATGACACTTACAACTACTGTAGTCATCTTTTAACTATGGCATTATAAATCACCACATTGAATATGGTAAAGCAGAAAAATAAAAGAAACTCGGGTCTTGATGATTCAGTGAATTGCTACACTTATTAAATCTGAAACTTCTCATCTCTTAATTTCTTGTTGTACAAGAGAGTAACTTCTGATTGTTAGGAATATGTTCAGTTGGTTATTCTGTTACTTGCAGCTGAAGTTACATTAATTGATACACTTCCAAATATATCCTTCTGGCCCAGACTTCCCTGCTATACTTCACACTCTGTATTCAGCTGTCTACTTGATATTCCCACTTGGATGTCTAATAAGCATTTTAAATTTAACACGTTAAAAACTAAACTACTGTTTAACACAGCCTTTTGAAACGTGCCCCTCCCCCAGCTTACCTTCATTTAATAATGGTACCAACATTTACCTGGATACTGGAGTTTCTTTTCTTTATTGCCTCATGTACAATTCATCGGCAACCCTGTTGACTTCATATTTAAATTATAATACTCCTCTCTTGTTCACATGGGATAAATCCCAGGACCCCCATTAGATGCCTGAAACCACAGTTACAAACTTTATATGCACTACGTTTTTTCCTAGACATACACACCTATGATAGTGTAATTTATAAATTAGGCATACTGAGATGAACAACATAACCAATAATAAAATAGAACAATTATAGCAATATATTGTAACGCAAGTTATGTGAATGTGGTATCACTCTCTCTCTCTCAAAATATCTTATTGTACTCTACTCACCCTTTTTCTTGTGATGATGTGAGATGATTAAATGGCTGCATGATTAGATTGAAGTGAATGACATAGGCATTATGATATAAATGGAAAATTCCAGAAAAAACATCTCATAAGTTTTCAGTTGAGTGGCATTCTTAGTAGCACGTTTAAATTTAACACCATCCTGCTCTGTCCTGCTCAGATTGTCATTAATCACTTATTAACAGTCTTGGTTTATCAGATTGACTGTGATGGGCTCACAGTGTTTTTATTCAAGTAACTTATATTTTACTTAATAATAGATGGTCCCAAAGCACAAAAGTAGTAATGTAATATTTTTGACTGTGATTGACTGCTGGTAACTGAAACTATGGAAAGTGGAACTGAGGATAAGGGACAACTACTATATGTCCTGAGTCAAATCACTTCTCATCATGTTTATTACCATTATATTTTAGTCAAAACTATATGATCTCCAGTCCATGATCATAGAATGTGTTTCCATGTTTGTGTGTGTGTGTGTGTGTGTTTGTCTCCTCTTCAATTTTTTCATCAGTGTTTTGTAGCTCATATTGTAGAAATCTTTCACCTCCTTAGCTAGGCTTATTACTAGTTTATTGTTTTCGATATTGGAAACGTGATTACTTTCTTGATTTCTTTTTCAGTTAGTTTACTATTGTCATATAGAAATGCTACTTATTTTTGTATGTTTATTTTGTATCCTGCAACTTTACTGAATTAATTTATCAGTTCTAACAATATTTTTGGTAGAGATTTTAGATTTTTTATATATAAGATCATATTCCTCTGTTGGTGGACCTTAGGTTACTTCCAAATCTTTGCTATTGTGAATAGTGCTACAACAAACATGAAAGTGCAGATACATGTTCAAAGAACTGTTTTCCTTTCTTTCAAGTATACACCTAGCAATGGGATTGCTTGATCATATGGTAGTTCTATTTTTAGTTTTTTGAGGAACCTCCAAACTGTTCTCCATAGTGGTTGTACTAACTTACATTCCTACCAAGAGTATACAAGGGTTCCCTATTCTCCACATCCTCACCAGCATTTATTGCCTATCTTTTGGCTAAAAGCCATTTTAAATGGGGTGATAATATCTCATTATAATTTTGACTAGCATTTCTCCGCTAATAAATGATGCTGAGGACCTTTTCATATACCTGTTTGCCATGTGTTTGTCTTCTTTAGAGAAATGTCTATTCAGAAATTTTGCCTATTTTTAAATTGAATTATTATATTTTTGTAGTTGTTTAAATGCCATATATATTCTGGTTATTAAACTCTTGTCAGATGGAGAATTTGCAAATATATTCCCCCATTCTATGAGTTGTCTCTTCACTTTGTTTCCTTGCTTTGCCAGAGCTTCTTAATTTCATGTAACCCCATTTGTCCATTTGTGCTTTGCTTGCCTGTGATTGCAGGGTTTTACTGAAGAAATCTTTGGCCAGTACAATGTGCTGGAGTGTTTCCCCACAATTTTTTTTTTTTTTTGGCATTCTCATACTTTGAGGTCATCTATTTAAGTATCTAAATCGCTTTGATTTTTGTTTATGATGAATGATAGGGCACTAGTTTCATTCTTCTGCGTATGCATATCCTGTTTTCTCAGCACAATTTGCTAAAAAGACTTTCCTTTTCACCATGTGTGTTCTTGGTATCTTTGTCAAAAATGGGTTCACTGCAGATGCATGTACTTATTATTTTTGTTTAGTTCATCATTTTATTTTTCTGCTTAAAATATGAGTAGTTTATACAACACAATTACACTATTATACTATTCTGTGTTTTTCTGCATCTTACTATTACCAGTGAGTGTTATATCTTCAGATTATTTCTTATTGCTCATTGTATTAGTCTGTTCTCACACATCTAAGAAAGACATACCCAATACTGAGTAATTTATAAAGGAAAGGGTTTAATTGACTCACAGTTCCACATGGCTGGGGAGGCCTCACAGTCATGGTGGAAGGCAAAGAGGAGAAAAGCACGTCTTATATGGTGGCAGGCAAGAGACCATGTGCAGGAGAACTCCCCTTTATAAAACCATCAAATCTTGTGAGACTTATTCACCACCACAAGAACAGTATGTGGGAAACTGCCCCCATGATTCAATTACTGCTACCTGGCCCCACCCTTGACACATGGGAATTATTGCAATTCAAGGTGAGATTTGGGTATGGTCACAGCCAAACCATATCACTCAATGTCCATTTATTTCAGACTATAAATTTCCTTTAGCATTTCTTTTAATATGGGTCTCATGGTGATAAAATAACTCAGCATTTGTTTGTCTGGGAAATACTTTATTTCTCCTTCATATTTGAAGGATACTTTCACCAGATATACTATTCTGGGTTATAAGTTTTTTTTTTTCTTCAGCACTTTAAATATGTTGATACGGTTTGGATCTGTGTCTGCTCCCAAATCTCATGTCAAATTGTAAACCCCAATGTGGTCTGATGGGAGGTGATTGGATCACAGGGGCAGTTTCTAATGGTTTAGCACCATCCCCTACTGCTGTTATCATAATAGAGTTCTCATGAGATCTGGTTGTTTATAAGTGTGTAGCACCTCCCCAATCTCTGTCTTTCTCCCGCTCCAGCCATGTGATAAGTGCTGGCTCCTCCTTCACCTTCTACCATGATTGTAAGTTTCCTGAGGCCTCCCCAGAAGCAAAGCAGATGATCATGCTTTCTGTACAGACTGCTGAACTGTGAGCCAATTAAACCCCTTGTCTTTATTAATTATCCAGTCTCAGGTATTTTTTATAGTAGTATCAGGATGGACTAATACAGAAAATTCACACCAAGGAGAGGGACATTACTATAAAGATACCTGAAAATGTGGAAGCAACTTTGCAATTTTGTGGCAGGCAGAAGTTGGAAAAGCTTAGAGGAATCAGAGGAATACAGGAACATGAGGGAGAATTTGGAACTTCCTAGAGACTTGTTGAATAGTGACCAAAATACTGATAGTGATATAGACAATGAAGTCCATGCTGAGGAGGTCTCAGATGAAAATGGGAAACTTATTAAAAACTGGAGTGAAGGTCACTTTTGCTAGCTTCAGCAAAGAGACTGGTAGCATTGTGCCCCTGCTCTAGGGATCTGTGGGACTTTTACCATGAGAGTGATAATCCAGGGTTTCTGGTGGAAGACATTTCTAAGCAGCAGGGTGTTCAAGATGTAGCCTGGTTGCTTATAACAAGCTATGCTTATATAAGTGAGCAAAGACATTACCAGAAACTGGAACTTATATTGAAAATGGAAGCAGAGTGTAGAAGTTTGGAAAATTTGTATCCTGGCCATGTAGTAGAAAAGAAAAGCTCATTTTTGTATGAAGAATTTAGGCTGGCTGAGAAATTCACGTAAGTTAAAAAAGCCAAATACCTATAGCGAAGATAATGGGGAGGCCTAGATGGCTTTTTAGAGAACTTTGTAGCAGCCCCTCCCATTACACGCCTGGAGGCCTAAAAGGGTAGAATGGTTTTGTGGGCCAGGCCCAGGGCCCTGCTGTCCTATGCATCCTCGAGACACCGCTCCCTGCATTCCATCCACTATAGCTCTAGCCAGGGCTCAAAAGCGCCCAGGTATAGCTCAGGCTGCTGCTTCAGACAATGCAAGCCCTAAGTCTTGGAGGCTTCCATGTGGTGTTAAGTCTGGGTGTGCCAAATTTAAGAGTTGAGGCTTGGAAGCCTAGATTTTAGGGGACGTATGGAAAAGCATGGATGTCCATACAGATGCCTGCTTCAGGGATGTCCAGATAGATGCCTACTTCAGAGAACCTCTACTAGGGCAGTGCGAAGGGAAAATGTGAAGAACCCCTGCATAGAGTCTCCACTGGGGCACTGCCTAGTGAAGCTACGAGAAGAGGACCACTGTCCTCCAGAAATTGAAATGGTAGAGCCACCAACAGCTTGCACCTGGAAAAGCTGTAGGCACTCAATGCCAGCCAGTGAAACAGCCATGGGGGAAGTACCCTAGAAGTCCTCACAGTGAAGGGAAATCACTGTGGCCTGAATGTGAGACATGGAATTAAAGAAGATTATTTTGGAGCTTTGAGATGTAATTATTGTCCTGCTTCATTTTGGACTTGAATGCGGCCTGTAGCCCCTTTATTTTGGCTAACTACTTCCTTTTGTAATGAGAGTATTTACCCAATGCCTGTATGCCTGTATTTGTCTATTCTTATGCTGCTAATGAAGACATACCTGAGACTGAGTAATTCACAAAGAAAAGAGGTTAAATTGACTCACAATTTTGCATGGTTGGGGAGGTCTCAGGAAACTTATAATGATTGCAGAAGGGGAAGCAAGCACATCTTTCTTCATATCATGACAGGAGGGAAAAAATTGTGCCAAGCAAAGGGGGGAGCCACTTATAAAACCAACAGATCTCATGAAAACTAACTCACTATCATGAGAACAGATGGGAGAAACCTCCCCCGTGATTCAATTATCTTCACCTTGTCCCTCCCATGACACATAGGAATTATGGGAGCTACAATTCAAAATGAGATTTGGGTAGGGACACAGCCAAATCTTCTTATTCTGCCTTGAGCCCCTTCCAAATCTCATGTCCTCACCATTTAAAACACAATCATGCCCTTCCAACAGTCCCAAGAAGTCTTATCTCATTCCAGCATTAACTAAAAAGTCCAAGTCCGAAGTCTCATCTGAGACAGGACAAGTCCCTTTTGTTTATGATCCTGTAAAGCCAAAAGCAAGTTAGTTAATTCCCAGATACAATGAGGGTACAAGCTTTGGGTAAATACAACTGTCCCAAATAGGAGAAATTGTCCACAACAAAGGGGCTGCAGGCCCCCTGCAGGTCCAAAATCCAATAGAGCAGTCATTAAACCTTAAAGTTTCAAAATGATCTCCTTTGACTCCATGTCTCAAATCCAAGTAACTCTGATGCAAGAGGTGAGCTCTCATGCTACAGCCCCCGTCCTGTCTACTTTGCTGGGCTGGCATTCAGTGTCTGTAGTTTTTCCAGGTGCACAGTGCAAGCTGTCTGTGGATCTACCATACTGGAGTGTGGAGGACGATGGCCCTCTTCTCACAGCTCCACGAGGCAGTACCCCAGTGGGAACTTTGTGTAGGGGCTCACACCTCAATTTCCCTTCTGTACTGTCCTAGCAAAGGATCTTCATGAGGGCTCTGCCTCTGTAGCAAACTCCTGCTTGGACATCCAGGCATTTCCATTCATCCTCTGAAATCTAGGTGGAGGAACTCCAACCTCAGTTCTTGAATTCTGTGTACCTGCATGGCCAAATCCACATGTAAGCCACCTTCTGGCTTGGGACTTGGGGCTTGCACCCACTGAAGCAATGGGCTGAGCTGTATCTTGGCCCCTTTTAGCCACAGCTGGAGCTGAAGCAGCTGGGAAGCAGAACACCATGTCCCCAGGCTGCATAGAGCAGGGGTCCCCTTGGCCTGATCCACAAAACCATATTTTTCCTTCTAGGCCTCTAGGCCTCTGATGAGAGGGGCTGCCGTGAAGGTCTCTAACATGCCTTAGAGACATTTTTCCACATTGTCTTGGTGATTAACAGTCATCTCCTCGTTAATAATGCAAATTTCTGCAGCTGGCTTGAATTTCTCTCCAGAAAATTGGGTTTTCTTTTTTATCATATTGTTAGGTTGCAAAGTTTCCAAACTTTTATGCTCTGCTTCCTCTTGGATGCTTTGCTGCTTAGAAATTTCTTCTGCCAGATCCCCTAAATTATCTCTCTCAAGTTCAAAGTTCCACAGATCTCTAGGGCAAGGGCAAAATTCCATCAGTCTCTTTGGTAACACATAACAAGAGTCACCTTTGCTCCAGTTCCCAACAAGTTTCTCATCTCCATGTGAGACCACCTCAGCCAGGACTTTATTTTCCATATCACTATCAACATTTTGGTGAAAGCAATTCAAAAAGTCTCTAGGAAGTCCCAAACTATCCCACATTTTCCTGTCTTCTTCTGAGCCTTCCAAAGCCTTCCAACCTCATTCTGTTACCCAGTTCCAAAGTTGCTTCCACATTTTCACATATCTTTCCAACAGAACTTCACTACCTGGTACCAATTTACTGTATTAGTCAAATCTCACACTGCTAATGAAGACCTATCTGACACTGGGTAACTTGAAAAGAGGTTTAATTGACTCACAGTTCTGCACGGCTGGGGATGCTTCAGGAAACTTACCGTTATGGCAGAAGTGGAGGCAAACACGTCCTTCTTCACTTGGCAGCAGGAGAGAGAAAAATGAGTGCCCAGTGAAGGGATAAGCCCCCAGTAAGCTATCAGACCTCGTGAGAACTAACTCACTGTCACAAGCACAGGATGGGGGAAACCGCCCCCATCATTCAATTATTTCTACCTGGTCCCTGCCAAGACATACGGGGATTATGGGAACTACAATTCAAGAGGAGATTTGGGTAGAGACACAGCCAAACCCTATCAACCCACATTACATCTTGGAAGTAACTAACTTGTTTTTGATTTTACAGGTTCATGGGTAGAAAGGACTTTTCTTGTCTCAGATGAGACTTTGGACTGTGGACTTTTGAGTTAATGCTTTACTGACTTAAGACTTTGGAGGGTTGTTGGGAAGGCATGATTGTCTTTTGAAATGTGAGAAGGACATGAGGTTTGGGAGGAGCTAGGGGCAAAGTAATATGGTTTTGATCTGTGTCCCTGCCCAATCTTATATCAAATTGTAATCCTCAATGTTGGAGGTGGGGCCTGGTGGGAGGTGATTGGGTCACTGGGGTGGTTTCTAATGGTTTAGCACCATCCCTCTAGTGCTGTTCTCACGACAGAGTTCTGACAAAGTCTGGTTGTTTAAAAGTGTGTAGCACCTCGGCTGGGTGCAGTGGCTCACGCCTGTAATCCCAGCACTTTGGGAGGCCAAGGCGGGCAGATCACGAGCTCAGGAAATTGAGACCATCCTGGCTAACATGGTGAAACCCCGTCTCTGCTAAAAAAATACAAAAAATCAGCCAGGCATGGTGGCAGGCACCTGTAATCCCAGCTACTCAGGAGGCTGAGGTAGGAGAATGGCATGAACCCGGGAGGCGAAGCTTGCAGGGAGCCAAGATTGTGCCACTGCACTCTAGCCTGGGCAACAGAGTGAGGCTCTGTCGCAAAAAAAAAAAAAAAAAAAAAAAAAAAAAAAAAAAAAAAAAAAGTGTGTAGCACTTCATCCCTCACTCTCCTGCACTGGCAATGTGAGAATTGCTGGCTTCCCCTTCACCTTCTGCCATGATTGTAAGTCTTCAGAGGCCTTTCCAGAAGCCAAGCAGATGCCAGCATCATGCTTCCTGTACAGTTGTATGGCCTGCGGAACCATGAGCCAATTAAGCCTCTTTTTGTATAAATTACCCAGTCTCAGGTATTTCTTTATAGCAGTGTGAGAATGAACTTATTCATATGTCATGCCACTCGATCATGGACTGTAAGATTTCCAATAAAAACTCTACTGCCAGACATATTGGAGCTCCATTGTATTTGATTTCTTTCATATATCTTGCTACTTTTAGGGTCATTTTTCTATCCTTGATCTTCGTGAGTTTGATCGTTAAATGCCTTGAAGTAGTCTTCTTTGGGTTAAATCTGCTTGGTGTTCTATAGCCTTCTTACACTTGAATATTGATATCTTTCTCTAGGTTTATGACATTCTCTATTATTCACCCTTTGAATACTCTCTATGCTTACTTCTCTCCCCACCTTCACTTCAAGGCCAATAACTCTTAGATTTGCCCTTTTAAAGCTGCTTTCTAGATCGTGTAGTTGTACTTTGTTGTTTTCTCTTCTTATTCTTTTGTCTCCACTGACTGTGTATTTTCAAATAGCCTGTCTTTGAGCTTACCAATTCTTTCTTCACTGCATCAATTCTGTTAAGAGACTTTGATGTATTATTAAGTATGTGAATTACATTTTTCTTTTCCTTTGTTTTTTTTAGGCAGGGTCTCACTTTGTTACCCAAGCTGTAGTGCTGTGGTATGATCTTGGCTTGACTGACTCTTTGGGTACCACTACTAGGACTGTGCTGAATCAGGCCAGAACAGAGCAGAGTAATGGATCTTGCCCAAGGCCCACTATAACCAAAAGTTGGCTACCACTTTTGTTTGCTCAAGGAACTCAGGGTCTACAATCAGCATGTAGTAAATCCATCCAGGATTGTCTCCTTCCCTTCAGGGCAGAAAGCTTCCACAGGCCCAGGCAAGTCCAGAGGTACCATCGGGAATCCAGGGCCTGCAGTCAGAAACCTTAGTTATCTACCTGGTACTTTATTTCAGTGTGTTAGAATTGGGATCCAAACCATAAGACAAAGTCCTTCCACTCTTCCCACCCCTTTCAACAGGCAGAGGAGTCTC
The DNA here is from genome assembly GCF_006542625.1 of Nomascus leucogenys. Lineage (NCBI taxonomy): Eukaryota > Metazoa > Chordata > Mammalia > Primates > Hylobatidae > Nomascus > Nomascus leucogenys. Next base: position 127,351,424 of record NC_044406.1, read on the forward strand.
TCCCCATGTCCACTGTCACACAGGCCCATGGGGCATACTGCTAGGCTACCACTGATGTTCACTTAAGGCCCAAAGGCACTTCTCTCAAATTGTGGTAAATTCTGCCAGGCCTGGGACTCTCCCTTCAGGGCAGTGGCCTTCCCTCTGGCCCAGGACAGGTCTAGAAATGCCATCCAAAAGCCAAAGCCTGGAATCAGGGACCCAGTATTCTGCATGGGCTCTACCCCACTGTGGCTGAGCTGGAACCTCAGCTGCCTGACAGAGTTCCCTTTCTGCTCCCCACTGCTTATCTCACATAGGGGAGTCCTTCCTCATAGCCACCTCATCTGTGATTATGCCTAGTCATACCTGAAGTCAGCATGTCTCAGAGTCTCATCCAAGGCATATGGCAGACTACCTGCATATCACTGCTAATTATTCCGGGTCCCAAGCACTCTTTGGTTAACAGGTGATGGATCCTGCCAGGTCTGAGTCCTTTCTTTAAAGGCCAAAGTTTCCTTTCCGGCCCAGGGTGTGTCTAGAAATGTCGTCTAGTAGGTAAGACTTGGAATGGGAGCCTCATGACTCCAGCTGGTGCCCTGTCTTACTGTAGTTGAACTGGTATCCAAGTTGCAAGACAAAGTACTCTTTCCTCTGCCCTCTCCTCTCCTCAAGTGGAAGGAAGGAGTCACTTGTGTTCCTGCAAGTTGAACTGCCTGGGGCTGGGGAAGGAGTGGCACAAGCACTCCCGTGGCCACCCCAAGTAATATCTCACTAGGTTGTATGCCCTCCATGTCCACTGGGGCTGAGCCGAGAACACCAGCAGAACTTGCCTAGGAGTTGCTGTCCTTACGGTCTAGACTGCCTTTCAAGTTTACTTAGGACGCCAGAGCACTTTAGCCCGTTGTGGCAATGCTAGACAAAACTCACATTTGTACCACTGGTATAAAAGATTCTCCTCTGGTGAGCGCTGACCTAAATGCTCCTACTGGGGGTGTTCGCTGTGTTGTTTTCGGGTGTTGCCTTCCACTACGACAGGGTAGCACTGAGTTCCAACACAAAGTCCTACAATCACTGCATTCTCCCTACGTAAGTACACCAATTCTCCACGCCATGTGGTTGCTGACAGGAGATGTAAAGAGGAGTTGCAAAAGCAACCGAAGACCGTCTTTCCTACACTTTTCAGTGCTGATTTTAGTGATAGGAAGTTTAAACCAAGTACTGTGATTGCTCACCTATTTTTTGGTTCTTATAAAGGTGATTTTTCTCCGTGTGTGTGTGTGTGTGTGTGTGTGTGTGTGTGTGTGTGTAGATGGTTATTTAATCTGGTGTTCCTATGGGGAGGAGGATACATGGAGGCTTCTCTATTTAGCCATCTTGCTCTGGCTCCTCTCCTTTTTCTAACAATTTGCTTCAGTTTATTTTTCCATAGAATTTATAATCATCTGAGATATTTATCTTTTTATGTACGCCCTTCCAACTAGAATATGAGTACTCTGGGGGCAGAAATTTTGTTTATTGCTGAGTGTCTAGCTTTTTCAGTGTCTAGCACATATTAAGCATTCATGAAATTATACAAACAAAAGATGGTGGAGGCTTTCATAGATTCTAATTTGCACTTTTCAATAACTCTTTTGTGTCAGCTAAAGAAGTTTTAAGTGTTAGTTATTTTATAGTTTACAATATTTTTAAACTCATAATATCTCAGCAAACACAGTGTTTTTTTTAATCTGAAACATGAAGGTAATAAATAAAATGGCTCTTACACAATCATTTACATTTTCAGAAGATAAATATTTCAAAAGGCCAAGATAATTCTTATAAAAGTATGGGCCTGGATTGAAAACCTGGTGTTACTCCTCAGTGAATTATATCTTTACGACAGTTATACAAGTATCCAAGTTGAGAAGACTCAGTATTATTGGCCACTCAAAAGTTCTAATTTTTATTTATCAGCAATTTTTAGACCTTGGTGCACAAAAGAACTCACCTGGGAAACTAAAAAAAATAAAAGATCCTTGTGCTCATGTCTAAATCCAGACAGTTAAGTCATAATCTGTAGGATGAAGTCTAGGCATTAGTATTTTCAAAAAAATAATTTAAATTTACACACACTGCACAGATAATTTAAAAAGCAAGAGAATTATTACTCTATGATTACATCTTCATTTTTTATGTTTCTGTATGACTGATGTTTATTGTTTATTCCAGCCTAACAGTAGCAACGCTTGGCTTAAAAAAGTATCAAATGCACATTACACATGCTTGTCTACAAGACATAAAGAAACCTGAGTTAAAGATAGAGTCTTCAACGGATTATGAACGTGAGTGATGTATTTATTAGTGGTTAAAACAGCATTTACCAATCACGGCGTGTGTAAGTGCTGCCTGTACCTACTTTTATTCTGGGCATGAGCTAGTGGCATTTATTTTTTTTTCAATCACCAAGTATTATTGTTATAGCACTTTTTATTTATTTGTAATTGACAAATAATAATTGTGTTTATTTATGGGGTACAATTTGATGTTTTGATCTATGTATACATTTGTAGAGTCAATCAAGCTAAGTGATACAGTTGGGCTGTGTCCTCAACCAAATCTCATCTTGAATTTTAACTCCCACAATTACGATGTGTCATGGGAGGGACCAAGTGGGAGGTAGTTGAATCATGGGGGTTGAGTCTTTCTCCTTCTATTCTCATGATAGTGAATAAGTCTCATGAGATCTGATGGTTTTATAAAGAGGAGTTCCCCCGCACAAGCTCTCTCTCTGTCTGCCACCATCCATGTAAGATGTAACTTGCTCCTCCTTCCTTGTCTTCCACCATAATCGTGAGACCTCCCCATCTATGTGGAACTGTAAGTCCATTAAACCTCTTTTTTTTTTGTAAGTTTCCCAGTCTCAGGTATGTCTTTATTAGCAGCATGAAAATGGACTAATACACTAAGTAAGATACCTTTCACCTCACTAACATCATTTTTTTTATGGTGAGAATATCAAAAATCTATTATTCGCCAGGTGTGGTGGCTCATTCCTATAATCCTAGCAGTTTGGGAGGCCAAGGCAGGTAGATCACTTGAGGTCAGGAGTTTGAGACCAGCCTGGCCAACATGGCAAAACCCCATCTCTACTAAAAACAATAATAATAATAATGAAAAAAACAGCCAGGCATGGTGGTGCATGCCTGTATTCCCAGCTGCTTGGGTGGCTGAGGCAGCAGAATTGCTTGAACCTGGGATGTGGAGGTTGCAGTGAGCTGAGATTACACCACTGCACTCTAGCCAGAGTGATGGAGTGAGACACCGTCTCAAAAAAACAATTCTATTATTTTAGCAATTTTGAAATATATGATACCTTATTATTAACTGTGATTATCATGCAGTACAATAGATCAGTACAACTTGTGACTCCAGTCTAACTGAAACCTTCTATCTTTTAATCAACATCTGCCATTTTCCCATCCCGTTGCTTCCCCCTAGCCTCTGAGACACCTTTCTCTTATCTGTTTTTATGAGATAAACATTTTTACATTCACATATAAGTGACATTATGGAGCATTTGTCTTTCTGCACCTGGCTTACTTCACTTACCATATCTTCCAGTTCCAACCATGTTATTATGAATGACGTATTTTCTCCTTTTGTAAGGCTAGATTGTATTCCATTGAGAATGTACATATCACTTTTTAAAAAACATTCACCTATTGATGGGCACTTTGGATGATTCCATATCTTGGCCATTATGAATAGTGCTGCAATAATTATGAGAGTGCAGATATCTCTTTGGCATACCAATTTCAATTTCTTTGGATATATACCCTGAAGTGGGATTGCTATTTCATATTGTAATTCTATTTTTAGTTTATGTGACAAAATATCATGCTTTTTCCAAGTGGCTGGACTAATTTACTTTCCCACCAAGACTGTACAAAGATTCCCTTTTCTCCACATCCACATAACATTTATTATTTTTATTTTAGATAATAGCCATTCCAACAGGGGTTAGGTAATATCTCACTGTGGTTTTGATTTGAATTTTCCTGATGATTATTGATGTGGGGCATTTTTTTCATATATCTCTTGGCTATTTTTATCTTTTCTTTTCAGAAATGTCTGTTCAGATCCTTTGCCTGTTTTTTAATTGGGTTATTTGTTTTCTTGCTGTTGAATTGTTTGTGTTTTTTTCTATTCCTATGAAAAATGATATAGGAAATTTGATAGAGATTGCATTGAATCTGTAGATAGCTTTGGGTAGTACAGACATCTTAACAATATTATCTTTTTCGGTCCAAGAACATGGGATATTTTTCCATTTATTTGTGTCTTCTTCAATTTCTTTCATCAGTGTTTTATAGTTTTTATTGTACAGGTCTTTTACCGGTTTACATTTACTTCTGAGTATTTTATTTCTTTAGATGTTGTTGTAAATTAATTGTTTCCTTAATTGTACCTACTTAGTTTTTCAGTACTTTATCATGGTAGAATCATGCACTATACATCAAAAGCAAGGTGCAAATTTAATGTAGAAAAGTTAAATTGAAAAACCACTCTTTACAGATATCAGCTGTATAAGTTATATTTTACAGACTACTTCAACTATATTTCCTTTTTTTCTGTGTCTTGGTAAGTAATCAGCACAAAAGGGGAAGCTGAACTCTTTATGTTCTATATTTTATCTTTTTCTAGGAATTTTCTACTCATTTATAATCCAAATGCATAGATACATTTCCATTATAAGACTCATTAAATAACAGATATAAATGCTAATTAGTCATAAACCAACCTAAAGTAGTTTTAATATTGTCTACCCAAACATATACATATACACACACACACATGCATACTGGTTTGGGGTAATATGAATTTAATCAAGCAGTTCTTATACACTATTACTAAAACAGTTTCTAACTATATTTTTTTAATTCAACTGATATCTTCATAATAAATGAGTGGCTGAACTTATATTTTCCAATGTATTCATTTGTATAGATACAGTCTCAATTTTACTTTAGGAATAGTTTTTGTGGTCAATTCTTCCTTTCTGCAAGTCAAACCTCTGTATGTTGGTTATTTTTGCCCTCTCTTCTAGTCTTTCTGGCTATCCATTCAGTTCCTTGTCTAGAGCTTTACACAGGGTATATGCTGAATAAATGCCTGTTAACTGATAGTCAATGACTCACAGTCTTTATTGCAGAGTTTGAGGAATAATACAGCATATTGGCTAACATCCCAGTCTGATCTTTGCTTAGGAATTTGGACTGCTTTATTTTGCAGACACATTGGTTCTGTATTTCTGTATAGTCTTCTTGGCAGAATAATTGCCTTGAACATTAGTTGAGACCTGAGGCATTAGAATCAGAGTCTTGAGTTTGAACGCCTGCTCTCACTCTTATAGTTGTATGAAATATGTCGACATGCTGTGCCTCAGTTTTTATATCTGTAAGCTATCAATGAAAATAAATAATGGTACCTTTCCCTGTGGGATTTTCTATGAGGATTAAATGAAGCAATGCATATCAAGTACAACTTATAGTGGCCAATGCATAATAAGAGCTTATAACAGTAGCGATATTATCATTATTATTATATCCTGAATCAAAACTATCATTCCATCCATGTGTCAACTGAGGTTTTAAGTGCTCTCCAAGTGCTCAGCACTGGAATTTATTCTAAATGTGTTTATAAAGAACCAAAAAGGTCAAATAAGATGAGTGAGGGAGTCAAATTGGACTGTATAAAATAGGAATTGTAGTCTGTTTTCAGACTTGTATTTCTTTCTTTTTTTAAAATTTTACTTTAAGATCTGGGATACATGTGCAGAATGTGCAGGTTTGTTACATAGATATACATGTGCCATGGTGGCTTGCTGCACCTGTCAACCCGTCATCTAGGTTTTAAGACCCACATGCATTAGAGATTTGTCCTAATGCTCTCCCTCCCCTTGTCCCCCACCCGCCGACAGGCTTGTATTTCAATAGCAGAAAGAAAAAGGAATTTGGCCTGATGCTTGGGTTTCTATAATAGCACTTTATTTATTATTCACATTTGGGACTCTGATGGACAAAGAATATTTATTCTGGACATACCTCTTCCAAACTTCAGAACATGAGTAGGGAATATCTTGATAAAATCATTTGTAGAAAAAACTAATTAATTTGTGAAATTCAAGTTCAGGCTCATCTTGAACAGTCAGTTCCCTTCCCAAACTTTGGATGACTGTCATAGCTACCTTTTTTCATTTTGTGAAGCATATATTTTTATCATATCTTACTTACAAGGAATAATTACCCTATGTGGCTGGTTTGTGTATTTCAGTATTTTGTGTTTGATGTGGAATGTTCTTGACAGGAAGTTGAAAGAACAGTCCAAAGCTGTTTGGTTCTTCCTAGCTCTGCAACTAATGTCTCAGTGATGCTAGACAAGTGACTTCAACTTTCTTTGGCTCAGTTTCCTCATCTATCAAGAGGCTGATATTGCAGTCTCCCTTCTTCAAAGGGCCGTTAAGGGAGTTGATTAAATATCGAACGAGCTTTTGCCAGTGTCTATGTAGCACTTTTATTTTCCCTGATTCTAAACCTAGGTGAGTTTCATTAGTTAGTTGGCTCCTAGTGATTATGAGGGAAATGATAAGTTGTGTGCACATAGGGGAGTACTGCACTCTGTTATAAAGCCACAAACTGCACCTTTCCCCATCTGTTAAATGTGTGCCTTCAATCACAAAAGCTAAGGAGGATCAGCTGAGAGAGCCCAGATGATTTGGCATTGTGTAGTGGAAAGAGCAAAGGCTTCTAAAGTCATATGATGCTTTGTCATAATTGGCTGTTGGATTCTAGGTGTCTTTGTTTTCTGCTGCTGTAACAGACTACCTGAAACTAGGTAATTTATATGGAAAAGGAGTTTATTTAGCTTATGGTTCTGGAGGCTGGGAAGTCTTAAGGGTAGGGCACTGGAATCTTGTGAAGGCCTTCTTGCTTACATGGCAGAAGGCATCAGATGGCAAATGGTAAGAAAATGCATATAAGCCCAGGCCTTTCTCTCACTTCTTGTAAGGCCACCAGGCTTAGCATGATGTATCCACCCTGATGATCATAGCTAATCTTAATTATCTTCAAATGGTCCCATCTTCAATCAACGTATGAATTTGGTAATTCAGTTTTTAACACATAAAATTTGGAAGACACATTTAAATTACAGCAATGGGCAAGTTGCTAAATGCTATGCTCCTTATTAATTTCATCTGCAAAATGAAGACAAAAGTACCCATAATGCAGGGTTGTTTTGGATGAAAATCTGATTAATTTTTTGAAGAACCTTGTGGAGTTCCCTCTGGCATCTCGGGATGCTTAACAAGTTTAGGTTTCTACCTGCCCCACATTTAATGCTATCTACCACCCTTTTAATGGTGTATATCAGATTTTTCATCGCTACTAGTGTGGATAGTTGTGGGTAGTACCACCTATCATCTAGTTATATAACACAAATTCTATTTAGAAGGAAATTGTTTCTTAGTAATCTACAAGATAGCCTGCTTTCTTTGTTCTCTTCCACAGGAAGACATGGATAAAGAGTTATTTGCCATCTTTGGTAATTTTGCCCATTCTGCTTTATGAGATCAACCCCACCAATTTTCAGCAGTAATCTCATTGTTACTGCAGTCAACTTACAATTATCACAGCTAATGCAAGAGAATATTAGCATATATGACACAATTAATGAAATAATCTGTTTAGGGCTTTCTTCACTTCTACTCTACTAACCAAATTCCAGAGGGCTCACTAATGATGACAGACTCAGGGAATAAAACTAATATCTATAAGAAGAAGGGACTGTGGGTATCAAATTCTGGTATTTTCTTCTTGCCCTGATTGATATAACTCTCTGAGGGACTTTTTCTCTGTAATTATCCTAGAAGCCTGTGGGAAGTAATTCAACCTTTTTTTATTAATTCTTATTCCAAAAGTATTTAAAGATCATGCTGGTGAAATGAGAGAAATAGAAGCCAATGAACATCATGGTCTGTGTTGAAAAGGAAGTGAAGTGACCCATAAAATGACAAGTGGACAGGGGAACAAGCAAACAATCATTGAAAGGCTGGTTTCCCTAAGATCAACCATTGAGTCAATGAAAGAGCTGAAACCTGTATTAGCTCATTCTTACACTTCTATAAAAAACTACCCATGACTGGATAATTTATGAAGAAAAGAGGTTTAAGTGATGCACAATTCCACAGGCTGTACAGGAAGCATGGCTGGAAGGCTTCAAGAAACTTACAATTATGGTAGAAGGCAAAAAGGAAGCAAGTACATATTCACATTGTGACAGGAGAGAGAGCGAGCCAATGGGGAAATGCTACACACGTTTAAAGAACCAGATCTCGTGAGAACTCACTTGTTATCAGAAGAACAGCAAGGGGAAATCTGTCCCTAGGATCCAATTACCTCCCACCAGGTCCCTTGGCAAGCATTGGGAATTACAATTTGACATATTTGGGTGGAGACACAGAGCCAAATGATATCATTCAACCTCTGGCCCCTCCCAAATCTCATGTCCTTCTCACATTTAAGAACACAGTCATGCCTTCTCATATGGTTTGGTTGTGTCCTCACCCAAATCTCATCTTGAATTGTAGTTGCCATAATCCGCACATGTGATGGGAGGGACCTGGTGGGAGGTAATTAAATCATGGGGATGATGGTTTTATAAGGTTTTATAAGAGCCCCCTTTGCTTGGCTCTCATTCTCTCTGTTGCTGCCCTATGAAGAGGTACCTTCTGCCATGATTGTACATTTCCTGAGGCCTTCCCAGCCATGTGGAGCTGTGAGTCAATTAAACCTCTTTTCTTTATCAACTACCCAGTCTTGGATATTTCTTCATAGCAGTGTGAAAATGGACTAATATAGTAAACTGGTAGCAGATAGTGGAGTACTGCTGTAAAAATTCCTGAAAATGTGGAAGTGATTTTGGAACTGGGTAACAGGCAGAGATTGGAACGGTTTGGAGGGCTCAGAAGCAGACAGGAAGATTTGGGAACTTTTGGAAGTTCCTTGTCTTTGGGAACATTTGGAACTTCCTAGAGACTTGTTGAATGGCTTTGACAAAAATGCTGAAAGTAATATGGACAATAAAATCCAGGTTGAGGTGGTCTCAGATGGAGATGAGGAACTTTTTGGGGACCAGAAAAAAGGTGACTCTTGCTATGTTTTAGCAAAGAGATTGGTGGCATTTTGACCCTGCCCTAGAGTTCTGTGGAACTTTGTCTTTGAGGGAGATGATTTAGGTGTCTGGCGGAAGAAATTTCCAAGCACCAAAGTGTTCAAGAGGTGACTTGAGTGGCTGCAAAAATTTGCATAAGTAATGAGGAACCAAATGTTAATCACCAAGACAATGGGGAAAATGTCTCCAGGACATGTCAGAGGTTTTTACGGTATCACAGGCCGGGAGGCCTATGAGGAAAACATGATTTTGTGGGCCAATCCCAGAGCCTTGCTGCTTTATGCAGTCTCAGGACTTGGTGCTGTGTGTCCCAGTCATGGCTAAAAGAGGCCAACGTAGAGCTCAGGTCATTGCTTCAGAGGGTGCAAGCCCCAAGCCTTGGTGACTTCCATGTGGTGTGGCATTTTCATACATCCTCTGAAATCTAGGCAGATGCTCCCAAACCTCGACTCTTGCCTTCTGTGCACCGGTAGGCCCACCATGTGGAAGCTGCCAAGGCTTTGGACTTGCACCCTCTGAAGTAACAGTTTGAGCCATATCTTGGCCCCTTTTAGCTGTGGTTGGAGCTGAACCTGGAGTGGCTGGAATGCAGGGCATCATGTCCTGAGGCTGCACAGAGCAGCAGGACACTGGCCCTGGCCATCGAAACCATTTTTCTCTTATAAACCTCTGGGACTGTGATGGGAGGGGTTGCCGCGAATGTTTCTGAAATACCCTGGAGGCATTGTCCCCATTGTCTTGGTGATTAACATTTGGCTCTTGGTTACTTATGCAAATTTCTGCAGTGTTAAATTTCTCCCCAGAGAATATGTTTTTCTTTTCTACCACATGGTCAAGCTGCAAATTTTTCAAACTTTTATGCTTTGCTTCTCTTTTCAATATAAGTTTTAGTTTCAGGTAATTTTTAACACAAATGAGCATAAAGGCTTTTAGAAACAGCCAGGCCACATCTTGAACGCTTTGCTGCTTAGAAATTTTTTCCTCCAGATACTGGAAATTATCTCTCTGAAGTTGAAAGTTGCAGATACCTAGAACAGGGGGACGATGCCATCATTCTCTTTGCTAAAGCATAGCAAGAGTGACTTTTACTCCATTTCCCAATAAGTTCCTCATCTCCATCTAAGACCACCTGAACCTGGACTTCAATGTCCATATCAGCATTTTGGTCACAACCATTCAACAAGTCTTTAGGAAGTTCCAAACTCCCTCATTTTCCTGTCTTCTGATTCCTCCAAACTGTTACAACCTCTGCCTGTTACCCAGTTCCAAAGTCACTTCCACATTTTCAGGTATCCGTATAGTAATGCCCTACTTTTCTGGTACCAATTTTGTTTTAGTTTGTTCTCACTCTGTCATAAAGAACTGAGACTGAGTAATTTATGAAGAAAAGAGACTTAATTGACTCACAGTTCTTCAGGCTATACAGAAAGCATGGCTGGGAGGCCCCAGGAAACTTACAATCATGGTAGTGTTGTAAATAATGTTTCAGTGCCACAAAACAAATAGCACTCAAATATAAAATTTTCTTTTTAATTCTCAGCAAGGCAAGTGACTTCTATAGAAGGGTGCACCCTTACAGATGGAGCAATGGTGAGGGCACACTTGGACAAGGGATAGGAAGGGGTTCTTATCCCTGATGCATGTGGCCCCTGCTGCTGTGTCTTTCCCCTATTGGCTAGGGTTAGACCACACAGGCTAAACTAATTCCGACTGGCTAATTTAAAGAGATTGACGGGGTGAGTGGTTTGGCAGGAAAAATGGTTATGACATAGCAGGTAATCGGAATGAGTCAGGGTGGAGCAGGTAATCGAAAAAGATTGCTTTATGAGGAAGTTAAGTTTAAAAGTAGAAGGCAAATAATTGAGCATACTGACATATTGATTCTTCAAAAAGAAATTTAGAACTCATATCTAACAGTAGAAGGTGAAGGGGAAGCAAACACATCTTCACATGGTGACGGAGAGATAGACAGCAAAGTGCTAAGTCCTCCACGCTTTGAAAGAACCAGATCTCATGGGAACTCACTCACTATCACAAGAACAGCAAGGGTGAAATTTGCCCCCATGATCCAATCACCTCCTAACAGGTCCCCTCCCCCAACATTGGGAGTTACAGTTCAACATGAGATTTGGGTGGGGACACAGAGTCAAATTATATCACACTAGACTCCAGGTTCAGACTCTTGTCTTCATGCCAGTATTCTTACAGAGTCATTGTACAATAGGGGTAACCATGTAGGCTTTGTAAATATCTGACAAACCCAGGGAAAATTCTTATTCTCCAATTCTGTACTGTGTGACCTCTGGCAAGTTGCTTAAGTACCCTGATGGTTAGTTTTCATATCCACAAAATGGACGCTATTTAATTGAACAATGTATTAAAAGTACCTGAATAAAAACACTTTTTTATTGGAAATGTAGGATAAGGTGGTCACGTAACTCTCATACAGCTGCATTGCCGTGGTCACCATACTCTAGCAAGTCTACAGATCTGACAGTCTAGCATCAAAATACTTGCATGTCTTAGAAGCCACATTACATTTAAGTCAAAAAAGAGATGTTCCATATGTCAGGTATAATAGACTCAAAACACTGTACAATACCACCAATGTATGAATTGACCTAAGGCATGGCTGTTATTGAACACTGTTAGCTGTCTAAAGACTCTTACAGGGCCTGTTAATGGGCAGCTTTTGATTTTTCAAAAAATAATGTTTTCAGGAGTACAAGCTATAGAAAAGCAAAGTACTCTAATTTTCCAATGTGCCCTCTTCTAATCAGGCTGGTTTTCCCTTGTGTCTGTATTGAAATGACAAGCACATGTCTTTCCCAGATATCTGGCACCTCTTGTGATTTTTTTTTCTTCATGTCAAAATGACAGACTCTTAATTAGTAGGGCTACTTAACCCTTTCTTGTAGCAATGCATCGTGACAGTTTTATCCTCATGTCATTCTTCCCAAGCTATTATTTAGTGTTCAATAGGCAATGAGACTGCAGGACTATGCTCAAGAGTTTTTACATTATGGCTTTGCAGTTTTTTTCAGTCAGTTACACACATATGATTCATTGGTCTCCAAGACCTATGATACGTTTTGTATATTTTTAAAGATTAGTATTATCTCTATCAGGACCATTCTGGCTGTGCATAGGGTCTATCTTTTTAAATCCACTGCCCTTGGGATACCAAATGAGAGCCCATACAGGGGTGAAAAGTGTAATTTAATTGTAGGTGTGCAGTGAAGCAGGGTGAAGAGTGTTCACAATAACCCCAGCTGCCAGGCAGGGAAACGTGTGGATGCATTTCTTGGTAAGCATTTACAATTATTGACATTTCTAAGGCTGCCTTCAAGAATCCATCCTCTGAAGCTGCTTACTTGATTAAAATGAACTCAACTTATTCTAATATGTCCTGTACTATATGTGGGAAAAGCAGTTTCTTTTTGACTTGCTATCAAGCACCCCTTACTAATCTGATATTTGGAGATTTACTTCAATTAAATAAATTCGCTTTCCAAGAGATAAAACAGCATATCTAAGCATTTTCAATGGACTTTGACTTAAAGAACTATTCATCTGTGCATTGCTTTATCCATTTTATTTTTATATTTTAAAATAATATTTCAAAGATAAAAATCCCTAAGGATCCAAGTGCAATCACTATAGCATTGAACTCTTTCAAACACTCACCAGCAATGTGAGCCAAATGTCCCAACAGAGCAGTCAGTGGCCTCGCTCTGTGGGTCAGCTAGGAGTAGGTCTCTGTGTAAGGTAAATTACTTATCTAACCATCACCTTTTTCAAATTGTGTTAATTCTAAATACCAGAATCAAAGGATATGAGCAGGTGAAAGGCTCATGTATGTTTTGTCATTTTTTTTCCACAGTAACTTTCTATTGGTTGGCATTCCCATAAGTGGTATATAAAAGTGCCCTTCTTATCTCCCCCTTGCCAACAAAACGTGTTGTTTTTTTTAATTTTTGCTAATTTGATCAATGAAAAATGATATATTGCTTTTATTTTCAATTCCTTTTATGATTACTGAGGACTGAACATTTTTCCATCCATAATAGCAATTCTTATTTCTTGTTCTGTGAATTGTCTCTTAGTTTCCATTGTACTTCTATATGTTTTGCTCAAGTGCAGCTGTACTTATTCCTGATCTAAGAAGCAGAAACTGTCACCATTATTCCTTCTTGGGATTCAACCAAATCAAATTGAAAATTCACAAAGAAAAACAATATAGGCAGGGCCTGCAGTCCCCAGTTCCCCAGAGTCTCAGTCAAGAATCAGTTCTTCTTCATGGCTGTGCAGATTTTGAGAATGTGCATGCTCCCCTTCTCAGTCCTTTAGCATATGCAAAAGCACTTAAACAGATCTGTTAAGAACTTGCCTGCTTCTTAAGGGGTGTTCAAGAAAGGGCCATTCGTTTGTTTTCTTTTTGAGTAGCTCAAATGCACTGAAAGTAGTACACATTTGAATGCAGGTCACTTAAAAACAGACACAGCGTAGAGTAATTTTTTTGCAACTGGCCTCATGTGGAGAAGAAAAGAAAAATGAAACCAGCTGGATTGGTTGCTAGTTTCTAAGAAGGAATATTTCCCATTTAAAATTGTATTTCTCAGTGAATCAAAATTAGGAAATATGAACAAGCCGATCATGAATGTACTCCCTAATTGAGCATATTATATTTGAAAATCTTTATATCGATCATTATTCTAGATCCTATGGGATTTCATGTGGATTAACCTCGGGTTTTGGAAATTGGTCATATTTGAGGAACAGCCAAGTACTGAAACAAGACCAGCACTCATGGAGTTTGAGAGTTCAATAGCTAAACAGATGCTTTGTCAATCTTATCTTACTGGCCGCCAAAGACAAAGTGACTTTACCTAGAGAAAAAGTCTTGATTTTTTGGGTTTTTATTAGCACTTCAGGTAGGCAGAAACCCTCTTCACTTGTCATTTACAGGGCATTCTTGTCTATCATATTTAGTATTCCTTGGTGGCATGAAGCAGGTGGAGATTTGCTTCTCTGGGAAAAAACTTTATTTCATCTTAGCAAAATGTAAGGCATATAGAAAATACAATAAATAAAACACTTCAGGTTTCATTAGTAATTTTTTTTTAAAAAATCATGTATTTAAAAGATTTTACTGTGGATATCTGAGTAATAGATATTATTAGGAGAAATTTATTCAAGACTATTTGCAACAATAAAATAATTTGTGTCTACACATAAGAAGTTAAATAAGTATTAATCTAGATAATTCAGGCCATCCACATTTGATATATCCAGGCTTTTGAACAAAAAAGTTATTGCTTAATCTGAATAGTATTGTAAGCTTCCATTCAATATGTATATTTCAATGAGTGGTAAAAAGTCAACTGTTGTGAATAAAAAGACAGTGCATTCTATTAAATATTTGATGAAAGTTTGAGGGTAGTTGTAGGTCTTACTGTATTGACTGGTTGTTTGATCTTAATTAATTTTAAGTAAAGAGTCCAGGATTCCTAAAAGGTTTTGTACTTTCTTTATGGTATAATAGAAATTAATTTTTACCTGCTTCAAAGTCTATGACATGTCATTAATAATTTGTTCCTTATTTCATTTTGTTATAATAATTATTAAATCACATGGTACATGCCAGACTCCAAAGAACTACTAGAATGGCTAACTAAGATACATTTCTGGATTCCCTCTCTATTCTTATTTGCCAATGTGTTCTATACTATCTCTAATTGATAACAAAGAGTCCTAGATCTTTCCACTGATTTATATGCTATAATTTTAGATAGACAATTATGCAATTTGCCATGTCAAGCCATAGACAGCGGAAACAAAGTACACATGTTAGAAGTTCTCTCTATATTTGCTAAATTAATGAAATAAAGGAAGAGGGGAAAAATAAGTGAATAGTATTTTTTGTTACCAGGAAACAAAAAGGAAGTATTAGCTTGTTCTTGATGTGGTTCAATGTCTTTCACAGCTTGTATTTTTCCCTTACCTCTGAGTCCCATTTCCATTTCATCCTCTGCAAATGATTAAAAATCCATCTCTTCTTAAAAAGATACAGATGTTGTTGTCATAGAGTATTTAGAAAGAGGTAAACGTTACTTCACTTCTAGTTATAAGTACATTCAAGCTTTTCTCCTCACTGTGGCCTTTACATTCTTTTCCTGGTGGTGTTGAAGTTTTCAGGTGGTTACACAATGTGTTCTCTTCAACAGGAAGTTTTGCCTGGCCTGACTTTGCCTCTGTATAATGTGGGAATGGTATGATATTTGTTACATCAATTGATTTTTAAATGTTTACCTTATGGGGTTGTGGCCTTCTTTTAAGAGCTTCCCATGCTGAAATAGAAAGCCAGCAGGGATTCAGTGGTGCTAGCTGAAGCAACATCACACATTTTATGGAAGGATAACATGGACACATAGTGGGAAACAACACTCTGTGGCCTACTGGAGGGTGGAGGCTGGTAGGAGGGAGAGGATCAGGAAAAATAACTAATGGGTACTAGGCTTAATACCTGGGTGATGAAATAATCTATTCAACAAACCCCCATGATACAAGTTTACCTCTGTAACACACCTGTACGTGTACCCCTGAACTTAAAATATAAGTTTAAGAAAAAGAATTAGGAACATGCATGAGCAGGAACTGTATCTCTTGACAAAATTCCTTGTGTCTTGCTTTTAAAAACCATGAAGAAATGTTAACCTGCCAGACTCTACAATATACTGCTGGAAAGCCATGGTTTAACAGTATATGTTTAACCTTTCTCTATCAGGAGAAATCTACTCCATCCTTACTACTCTCTCTCCCACAGAAGCAAAAAAAAAAAAAAACAAAAAAAACAGCAATGAGAAATGGCTGAAAAGTTTTAAGGTTTTTATCCAATGGTCATAATCTAACTTGCACTTTTAAATTTTACATGCATTTTAATTTTTATTTTTTGAATAAAAAAGTTATAAGAAAGAGCAGAGAGATCTCTTATAAACTCTTCACCTAGCTTCCTATAAAGTTAGCATCACATACAATTATAGTACAGCAATTTAAAAAAAACCAGAAAATTAACCTCAATAGCAATTCTATTAACTGTTATACAGATCTTATTTAAATTTCACCAATTGCACTACTAAGGCCTTTTTTAGGTTGTTTTGGACTAGTATCTCAGATTGCATTTTATTTTGATGTTCCCTTTAGCATTCTTCATTCTATAAGAGTTCCCCAGAGTTACTTTGGTTTTTTGTGATCTTGCCATTTTCAAGAGCACTGGCCAGTTGTTTTGTAGCATAGTACTCACTTTGCATTTGTCTAATGTGTTTTCATGATTCCAGTGAGCTTTTGCCTTTTTAGTAAAAATATTACAAAATGATGTTGCAGGTGCATGATGTTAATCCATGTTGGTACTGGTGATGTTAACCTGTATCATTTGATTACAATGGTGTCTGCCAAGTTTCTCTATTGTGGAGTTACTATTTTTTCTTGGTAATTTGATTTACATTTTTCAGGGTTTTCTGGATTTAACCCAGAGAATGGATTGGTGAAAGGCAAGATATGAGTTAGGCAAAATAGAGACGAGACTGTTAAATTAGATCACATAAGAGCTAATGTGACTCAAACTAGATAGTCATAAAAAAGAAATAAATATTTGCTATATATTGGAATAAAAGTCAATAAAATTGGTGATGAATTGAATATGGTTGGGTGAGAAAATATGAGACATAAGGAAGAACTCCAAGGTTTCTGCCTTGTAGAATGGGGTGAAGGGTAGTGATATACTTTGGGATGAGAAACAGTGGATGAGTTCTGCCAGTCAGTTATTTTAAGAGGAACTATGGATAATGAGTTGGAGAAATACAAGAGTGGAAGGAAAGAAACTAGTTAGGAAGCTATTGCATTAGTTTAGATTACCAGTGATGGTTTCTTTAGATTAGAAGGGATGACAAAATGGAGAAAACTATCTCCCCGATGTGGGAGATGATTTAAGAATTATAATTAATAGGTGTTAAGCCTTAATTGATTAAGGGGATTTGCTGAGCAAGAGAGGTGACAAAGGATAACTTCTAGGTTTCTTGCTTTGCACAACTGGATGAATTGTGGTTCCATTTATTCAGATGGGGAGCCATGATGGGAAACTAGGTTTAGTATGGTAGTTATTTACCCGTTCACTACTAATAGTACAAAGCAATTGGCCAGTGCTCTTGAAAATGCCAAGATCACAAAAAACAAAGTAGCTCTAAGGAACTCTTATAGAATGCAGAATACTAAAGGGAACATCAAAATGAAATGCAATGTGAGATCCTAGACCAAAACAACCTAAAAAAGGCCTTAGTAGTGCAATTGGTGATATTTAAATAAGATCTGTATAACAGTTAATAGTATTGCTATTGAGGTTAATTTTCTGGCATTTTTTATTGCTGTACTATAATTGTATGTGATGCTAACTTTATAGTAAGCTAGGTGAAGAGTTTATAAGAACTCTCTGTTCTTTTTTTATAACCCTTTTATTCAAAACATAAAAATTAAAGTGCATGTAAAATTTAAAAGCGCAAGTTAGATTATAACCATTGGATAAAAACTTTTCAGCCATTTCTTATTGCTGTTTTTTTGTCTAAAAAAATAAGTTCACTCTCTAGTATAAGAGTAATATGCATAACCTCTTGTAAATGGAAATGTGTGCACACAAAAACAGCAAAGGAAAAATAAAAATAATTCTCCTCATTCTTCCCTTTCCCCCAACCTGCCCATATCTTTTTTTTTTCTTTTAGAATAAAAACAGAAAATCTAAACTTGTTCTACTGATCCCTATATAATCTGGTCTCTGACTCTTTGTCTAATCTTATCTGATGATAGCACACTCCCCCTTACTAACCACACTTGAGGCAAACAGGCACCTTTCTGTTTTTCAACCGAGCTCCTTATTACCTTGGGACCTTTGTTCTTGCCGTTTCCTCATACTAGACTGTCCCCACTCCTGTATTTCAATGGCTACCTCTATCTACTTGGACTTCTTATGCACCCTGTGCAACAACCTGTTCTCCTCAAAGAAGCCAATATAATCTATTAAAAATATTAATTGGATCAGATGTTTCTTCTACTTAAAACTTTTTCATAGGTTACTACTGTGCTTAAAGTTTAAACTCTTTACCATAACCTACAGGTACCATATATTCTGATCCCTCCCTATCTCTCCAGCCTCATCCCAAGCCACTGTCTCAGCCTAGCATTATCTCCTCCCTGCCCACTCCACTTTATCTGGATAATTTTTATTCATCTTTCAATTATAAGACTTGATATCATTTTCTGAGAATGCTTTTCTGATAGTCTTCCCATATCTGGGGAGACGCTTCTTTTTTTTTTTTTTTTTTTTTTTTTTTTTTTTTTTTTTTTGAGACAGAGTCTCGCTCTGTCGTCCAGGCTGAAGTGGAGTGGCACAATCTCAGCTCACTGCAACCTCTGCCTCCCGGGTTCAAGCAATTCTCCTGCCTCAGCCTCCTGAGTAGCTGGCACTGCAGGCGTGTGCCACCACGCCTGGCTAATTTTCATATTTTTAGTAGAGATGGGGTTTCACTATGTTGGCCAGGCTGGTCTTGAACTCCTGACCTCAGGCGATCGACCCGGCTCGGCTTCCCAGAGTGCTAGGATTACAGGCGTGAGCCACCGCACCCTGCCATGCTTCTTAGGTTCACTCCCATAGCTGCTTATATTTCCTCATCATAGCACGTATCAAATTCTAATGTCATGTCGTGTGGTGTTTATAACATACGTAGAAGTAACATCTGTAACAATAATAGCACAAAGACTAGAACAAACGAAATTATACTGTGCTATTATAAGGTTCTTAAACTATATGTGGAATAGTATAATATCACTTGAAAGTAGTTTGTGATAAGTTAAAGATGTACACCAAAGGATTTCCAGCTTCTGTTATGAGAACTAGAGAGCTGGGTGGAAGGAGCATCACTCCTAAATTTACAATGAAAAAGAGACAAGTTTACTTTAAATTGATATTCAAACAGAGAGAGCCGAGGTTGCAGAGCAACCACACTACTCAAAACCTGAGGATAGAAGGTGCCTTCAGAGTCTGTAGTCATGAACTCTTTCACAACTGGGGTAGATCTAATCCGATAGTGGGAAGAAGAATTCAGGGAGAATGTCTGTCAAATTAATGAAGGCCAAGATCAGATTGGTGGGAGAGTGTGAATTCTCTACGAGGGTCAGAAAAATTGATGGAGTTCAAATCCACTTATAGCCTCTTTCACCACCAACCGCACTGGTCCAAACAGAAAAGATTGGAAAGAAATCTAAAGAAATGGCCATTGGGACACAAAAAGGGTAGTTCAGTTCCACGGGGGAAAAACTGCCCCCAGATGCTTTTCTCTTCTCTCAACAGTAGAACAAAAGCCTTAATCTGCGGGGAAAGACAAAAAGCACTGCTTTCATTGGGGCATTACTGAAAACTCCTTATATTTGTGGGAAGGCAACAAAGAAAAGAAACCCCTAAATATATCAAAAATCATATCCAATATAAATGTTCTAAACAGTCCAGTTGAAAAGCAGAGACTCTCAGACTGGATGTAAAAGCAAGACTTGACTATATGCTTCTTATAAGAAACACACTTTACGTATAAAGACATTAATTAATTACCAAACACTAAAGAATAAATATTAATTTATCACAATCTCTTCCAGAAAACTGCAGAACAGGAAACAATTCCCAACTCCTTCTGTAAGGCGTTTATTACCTTAATATCAACCCAATCAAAGATATTACAAGAAAAGCAAACTACATGCCAATGCAATTACCATAATTCTAGCAACTAAAATCAGAATACATATGAAAAAGACACTATCAAGTACAGTTTATTCCTGAAATACAAGATTAGTTTAATATTTGAAAACTAATGAACTTGCCATATTAACAAACTAAAAGGGGGAAAACTGAGATCGTATCAATATATGTGGATAAAATCCATTTGACAAAGTGCAGTATTGTCTTTGTGTGATTCCTTTGAATATAGTCTGTCTTCTCTTCTCTTCATAAACCACATCAACAGCGCATCTCCATGAGTTTTAGTGTGTATTCATTTTGAAAGTAGTGAAAATGTAAATGAATCAATGTGAATGTAAAATCTTTCTGGGTGTTGACACTATTTTTACCAAGATTTTAAACTTGTCTAAACCACACTAAATTTGATAGTATCTTTTTTCTAAAATAACTTGCTTCTATAAAGTTTTTCCAAAGCATTATATTCAGTTACTATAGAAACAACCACTTTTCATAAAGCTACTATAAGTGATTAATTTACATACAGTAATTACAATAAGAACAGATGAAACAGGTTTTGCATCAAACACAACTGACCCTTGGCAACACACAAATGAATAGTGGTGAGCTAAAGTATATGGGCAAAGTAGAGAATAGTCTGTTAGATGCACAAGTGTGTATGTGCTGTGGTTATCAACCAAAAATTGAAAGATTCTATGGCAGGAAAGAGAAATATCAGTTAATCTAAAAGTTAAATAGGTAAAACAGAATATCTACATTGTTTTAGGTGTTGTACTTTTATCATCAATTTTTAAAAATTACTCGTGTGTTTTTCTTCCTGTTTTTTGTGATTTCCTTTCACACCTTTTTTCTCATGTCTCATTCCTTCTTAGTTCACTTTTCTTTATGTTAGAGTAAAACTGTTTCTTTTTATTTTTGTTTTATTTTGTACATTTTACTAGTTAGAGTTGCTTGGTCTTGTATATCTGCTGAAATATTCTTCATTATATCTTCATTCTTGAATGACAGATTAGCTGAATATAGAATTATATTTTGCGAGATATTTCCCTGCAGCATTTTGAAGGCATGTCTCTGTCTTCTGACATATACCGCCGTGAATGAGAAGTCTGCTGTCAGTCTGAGTGATGTTTCTTTGGAGCTAATCTCTTTTGATACTCTGCCTGTTTTTAAAATTTTCCATGTGGATTTATTCTGCCGTCTTGAAAATAAGTCTAGATTTTTTTTGTGTGTGCTGAAAGTTATAAGCAAGTAGAAAAATAATAATAAACACATTCACTACTGAGATGTAACTGCTGTTAACATCTTACCAACATTTTTTATGCTTTTTATATTGTATCATAGTCAGGATCATACTGTGCACACAATTATATCTTATATTTTTTAGATGGTATAATAACATAAGGTCTTTTAATGTTATTACTATTTTTTGTAAATGCTATGTTAATACTGAGTAGTATTCTATCATATGATAAACTTTAATATATGTAACCTTTTTTCTATGTTTAGTATTCTCTTGTTTCTTGACTTTTTAATTTTATCAGTAATGTTTTAATAGCCAATTTTGCCTGTAAGTTATTCGTTTTATCTCTAATTATTATTTTTTATTTCAATAGCTTTTGAGATATAGGTGGTTGTTATTGATTACATGGGTGAGTTCTTAATGATTAATTCTGAGATTTTAGTGCACTCATCACCTGAGCAGTACACATTGTACCCAATATATAGTCTTTTATCTCTCACGCCCCTCTCACTCTTCCCCTCTTAATCCCCAGAGTCCATTATATCCTCTGTATGTCTTTGCATCCTCATAGCTTAGTTCCCACTTAAAAGTGAGAACATACAATTTTTGGTTTTCCATTCCTGATTTACTTCATTTAGAATAATGGCTTCCAGCTCCTTCCAAGTTGCTGCAAAAGACATTATTTCATTCCTTTTCATGGCTGAGTAGCTTTCCATGGTATATATATACCACATTTTCTTTATCTGCCCATTAGTCTATGGGCACTTAGGTTGGTTCCATATCTTTGCAATTATGAATTGCGCTGCTATAAACAGGCATGTGCATGTGTCTTTTTTATATAATGACTTCTTTTCCTTTGGGTAGATACCCATTAGTGAGATTGCTGGATCAAATGGTAGATCTGCTTTTAGTTCTTTAAGGAATCTCTGTATTGTTTTCCATAGTGGTTGTGCTAGTTTACATTCCTATCA
Source organism: Nomascus leucogenys (assembly GCF_006542625.1). Classification (NCBI taxonomy): domain Eukaryota; kingdom Metazoa; phylum Chordata; class Mammalia; order Primates; family Hylobatidae; genus Nomascus; species Nomascus leucogenys. The sequence continues at coordinate 127,373,619 of NC_044406.1, forward strand.
GCAGTGCATAAGTGTTCCCTTTTCACCACATCCACTCCAACATCTATTTTTTTTTTGACTTTTTAATTATGGCCATTCTTGTAGGAGTAAGGTGGTATTTCATTGTGGTTTTTTTTTATTTTTTATTTTGTTTTTGTTTTTGTTTTTGTTTTTTTGAGACAGAGTCTTGCTCCGTCACCCAGGATGGAGTGCAGTGGCACGATCTCAGCTCACTGCAACCCCCGTCTCCCGGGTTCAAGCAATTCTCCTGCCTCGGCCTCCTGAGTAGCTGGGATTATAGGCGTGCACCACTACGCCCAGCTAATTTTTGTATTTTTAGTTGAGATGGGGTTTCACCTGGCTGGTCTCAAACTCTTGACCTCAGGTGATCCACCTGCCTCGGCCTCCCAAAGTGCTGGGATTACAAGCATGAGCCACTGCAACTGGCCTCATTGTGGTTTTAATTTGCATTTCCCTGATGACTAATGATATTGAGCATTTGTTTCATGTGTTTGGTGGTTGTTTGTGTATCTTTGTTAAAAGAAAAACTTTAGCTAAATTAAATTTTTTAAAAGTTTAATTGAGCAAAGAACAATTCCCAATTTGGGCAGCCTCCCAAGCCATAGCAGGCTCAGAGACTCCAGCACAGCCACCTGCTGGAAGATTTCTGGACATGAAAAGGAAAGTGACATACAGAAAATGGAAGTGAGCTACAGAAACAGCTGAATTGGTTACAGATCGGCATTTGCCTTGTTTGAATGTGGTTTAAATAGTTGGCCACCTTTGATTGGCCAAAACTCAGGGATTGGCACAAGAGCAGGCTACCGTTTGTTTACAAATCTATTTAGGTTATAGTTCATGAGAAGTGTACAGTAAAATTTTTAGGCCAAAGTTAAAATATGTGGGGAGGCAGCTTTAGGCTAAACTTGACTTAACAATTTCTCCCTTTTGGTCATCCTCTAAATTTTGAGAAATTGGCCCAAACTGTAGTCATTGATGTCACTATCATCATTGTAAGTGTACTTATTTGGTCTTGAAACCCATGGGGAAATAGCAGAACAGTGGGTTTTGTAAGGTGGGAACAAGGACTTCATTTTAACTTTTTGTCGGGGTTAGAGTAGGAGGTACCCTCCTTATGCTGGAATATCCTGTTTACAGGAGAAAAACAAAACTCTGTCTGTTCTAGGATCTATGTGTTCTCTTAAAGTCTTAGTTTGATTGTCACGTTTAGTATAAGTGACTCCATTTTTGTTTTGTGTGGTCTGATGGGGCCTAGTGCATGAGCTCAGTTCAAAACAATGGCTTCCCATAATTTTCTTTAAAAATTTCCCCCTTTGGGCAGGTTCTAGCTTAGGGGAGAGTGTGACCAAAACAGAGGGCCTTAGTGCCACTCTCAGTTACCGTCATTTTGAGTTTCCAGTCTCAGCACATCATTCATAGGTTATGGTGACCTCATGGTCATACATTTCTTTCAGCTCTTGTTATTCCAGTTGAGGAGAGACCATTTGACATTCTAGAGATGGCTGTATTAAGAAATTGAAACCTTCTGAAAGAATATAGCATACTAGGGTGACTATTATTATGACTATCAGGAGGATAATATCAAGAGTTTGGAGTATGCTTCTTAGCCAGTGTCCACATAAACCAAACCAACTAAAACCAAATTGATCAATGAGTGAGTTAGATAAAGAGTCTACTTGCTTTAACTAAGCAGTTTCTTCATTAATATTCTATAACTGAATTTTTATAATAACCAATGTAATGTATTTCTCCATGGGCAACAAGGAGTGCCAGCAGCTGCATAGACACTCCTCTGTTTAACCAGTAAGTAATCTAGAGAGATTTTGTTATTTAACATAACTTTCATAACAGAATTTAAAATCTGTCATGTAACCTTAGCCTTTACAGTAGAATCTGCTATAAAGCCTATCGTGAGTGATACATTCCTAATTGTCTCATTTACTTCAACCCAAGGAAAAAGGACCTAGCAAATGATGCTCTTCTAGAATAGTGAAGACGTCCTGGCAATGTTCTCTTTAACCATGATGTGGGTTAAGAGGAGTGGACTAATGTTCTGCTTCTGACTGATTATCAGGCACAGTATGTACCATTATAATTTCTCACCTACATTGTACCTTCATCTTCCATCTGTCAAGGTATGTTTTCCATGTGTAAGGTTGGCTGCAAAATTATTCACAAATAAAATTATACCCCATTAATGCACAAAACAGACCCCCTTTTCTTTTTTTATTATTATTATACTTTAAGTTCTAGGGTACATATGCACAACGTGCAGGTTTGTTACATATGTATACATGCGCCATGTTGGTGTGCTGCACCCATTAACTCGTCATTTACATTAGGTATTTCTCCTAATGCTATCCCTCTCCCCTCCCCCCACCCCATGACAGGCCCCGGTGTGTGATGTTCCCCTTCCTGTGTCCAAGTGTTCTCATTGTTCAATTCTCACCTATGAGTGAGAACATGCGGCGTTTGGTTTTTTTGTCCTTGTGATAGTTTGCTCAGAATGATGGTTTCCAGCTTGATCCATGTCCCTACAAAGGACATGAACTCATCCTTTTTTATGGCTGCATAGTATTCCATGGTGTATATGTGCCATATTTTCTTAATCCAGTCTATCACTGATGGACATTTGGGTTGGTTCCAAGTCTTTGCTATTGTGAATAGTGCCGCAATAAACATACGTGTGCATATGTCTTTACAGCAGCATGATTTATAATCCTTTGGGTATATACCCAGTAATGGGATGGCTGAACAGACCCCTTTTTCATTTCTATTGTTCACACATGCATAAGCAAAGGAAAAAATGAAAGATAAGAGTCTCATGATAGTAGAGAAGTCTTGTTCTGTGATCTTGGGAAAAAGACGTCCACCTCCTGGATGCCATCTTCTTCTGGAGAGAAACTTCCCTGGTTAGGTTAACCTTAAGGTTTCCAGTGGATGTACAGTTCCAAGAGTGTGGAGGGACCCTTCTGAGTTGTGAGACTATGAGACTAAGGTTCAAGGTCCTGAAGTTTTCCAGCAGTATGGATGGCAAGGGCAGTCTTTCTTGGATGTTCTCAGAAGATCCAGCCTTTGGGTTCTAGAATGTGAAAGGGTTGATTGTCCTCAATCAGTGAACCATGAAAATTTTTCTTTGCTGGAGTAAATACAGTGTGGCATAATGAGCTACTGTTATAACCTTCTTGCATGAGAAAGCTTTTATACAACCAGAAAAAAACCATTCATTTAAAATGACAGTGGAATAGAATCTCTCTATAAATACTTAAATAGCCCATCAGGTATTGGAATGTACTACCTGATTGTGGATAGGAGTTTTGATTGTCTGCTCAGGAATATGGTTTTGACAAACCAAACATTGGTCATAAAATATTTTAGCAATTTAGAAGTAACTATATATATATATATATATATATATATATACACACACACACATGCACACACATATACACACACATATATACACACATATATACATATACATACACACATATACTCATATACATATGTTTAATTTAGACCATTTTATCTTCTCCATGATGAGTCATGGAATGGAGAACTTTTAATAAACAGTTTTCGGGACTCAGAAAGGGCAAGGCAACCATCAGGGTTCTATATGAGTCCACGCTTAACATTGGATTTATGTCCTCTCGAATACCAGTTGTTTCTCCAATTTAGGTACATAGCACTGATAACTGATAGGTTATCATTATGTAATTTGACTTAAAGCATGAAGTTCATTCAAACTGTATATTTAAACAATTTTAGTACTGACTGATTTAGCATGAAAATATGGCAAACTATTTCCTTGGAATTCAATTAATGTTTCTATTGCTTGGGTTAGCTGTTTTATAAACCAGTAAGTCTTTTCATGAAAGTTCCAGGAATTCTTATCCAGTCCAAATTATGTGATTTCTAAAGTTATCAAAAAGTTGTATTCAAAAGTGTTTCTCAGGATCCTTTCCATCCTTTCATGAACCTTAAAGACACCATATTCTAGGATTCTAGGCAAGAAACATCTGGTCAAACTTAGGCATGGAAAGGCGAAAGACATCTGGTCGACCTTAGGCATGGGAAAGGGAGAGCCATTCGGTCAACCATAACCATAGGAAGGCAAGAGACATCTGGGAGACCTTAGACATGGCAAAGGGAGAGCCATCAGCTCAATCTCAGGCATAGAAAGAAGAGAGCCATCAGTTCAATCTCAGGCATGGGAAGGGGAGAGCCGTCCGGTGAACCTTAGGCATGGGAAGGGAAGAGGCATCTGGTAGACCTTAGACATGGCAAAGGGAAAGCCATCAGCTCAATCTCAGACATGGAAAAAGGAGAGCCATCTGGTCAACCTTAGGCATGGGAAGGCAAGAGACATCTGGAAGAACTTAGACATGGCACAGGTAGAGTCATCTCGTCAACCTTTGGCATGGGAAGGCGAGAGACATCTGGTCCACCTTAGACATTGCAAGGGGACAGACACCTGGTCGACCTCAGGCATGGGAAGGAGAGAGGGACATATGGCACATCTTTGATGTGAGAAGGCCTGAGCTATTTGGGGGACCTTAGATATGGGAAGGTGAGAGGCATCTCATAGACCTTAGTCAAGGAAAAGCAAGAGACATCTGGTCCACCTTAGACATTGCAAGGGGACAGCCACCTAGTCGACCTCAGGCTTGGGAAGGCAAGACACATCTGGTCAAACTTATACATCACAAGGGGATGGCCACCTGGTTGACTTCAAGCATGAGAAGGTTAGAGACATCTGGTCCACCTTACACATTGCAAGGGGAGAGCCACCTGATCGACCTCAGGCATGGGAAGGCGAGAGACATATGGCCGAGCTCAGGCATGGGAAGGCAAGAGACATATGGTAGCATTGAGAAGGCCTGAGCTATCTGGTTGACCTTAGATATTGGCAGGTGAGAGACATCTGGTAGACCTTAGTCAAAGGAAGGCGAGAGATATCTGGTCAACCTTAGACATTGCAAGGGGACAGCCACCTGGTTGACCTCAGGTGAGGGAAGGTGAGAAACATCAATTTGCGAATTGGGCAGCTTTCTGAGCCAAAGTTGTCTTAGAGACTCCAGCACAGCTACATGGAGGAAGAACATTTATAGACAGAAAAAGGAAAGTGAGGTGTAAAACTAGAACTGAAGTACAGAAACAACTGGATTGGTTATAGCTCAGTGTTTGCCTTATTTGAATATGGTTTGAATATGTGGCCACCTTTGGCCAAAACTCAGTGACTGGCACAAGAGTAGGCTACAGTCTGTTTATAACTCTATTTAGGTATAGTTTACGATGTATAGAGAAACCTTTAGGACAAACATAAAATATGTAAGGAGGAAACTTTAGGCTAAACTTGATTTAAATCTTCTTCTGAGGAATGTCTATTCACATCCTTTGGCCACTTTTTGATGGGATTATTTGTTTTTTTTTTTTTCTTGCTGATTTGAGTTCCTTGTAGATTCTGGATACTAGTCATTTTTTTGGATGCATAATTTGCAAATATTTTCTCCTGCTCTGTGGGTAGTCTGTTTATTCTGATGAGTATTTATTTTGCTATGCAGAAGCTTTTTGGTTTAATGAGGTCCCATTTATTTATTTTTGTTTTTATTGCCTTTGCTTTTGGAGTCTTAGTCATGAATTCTTTGCCTAGGCCAATGTTCACAAGAGATTTTCCAATATTATCTTCGGAAATTTTTATGGTTTAAGGTCTTAGATTTAAGTCTTTGATCCACCTTGTGTTGATTTTTGTGTACAGTGAGAGACGGAGATCCAGTTTTATTCTTCTACATGTAACATGTGGCTAGCCAATTTTCCTAGCACCGTTTAATGAATTGGGTGTCCTTTCTCCAATTTATGTTTTTTTAGGCTTTGTTGAAGATCAGTTGGCAATATGTATTTGGGTATATTTCTGGGTTCTCTAGATTTGTTCTTTTTGCTTAGTATTGCTTAGGTTTTATAGGCTTTTGTGGTTTTATATAAATTTTAGATTTTTTAAAAAATGAGGATGGTATTTTGATAGGAATTTCATAAATTCTGTAGATTGCTTTTGGCACTATGGTCATTTTCACAATATTGATTCTTCCCATCCATGAGCATGGGATGTATTTCCATTTGTTTCTGTCATCCATGTTTACTTTCAATAGTGTTTTGTAGTTTTCCTTGTAGATATCTTTCACCTCCTTGGTTAAGCATTTTCCTAGATATTTTTATTTTTCTGCAGCTGTTGTAAAAGTGATGGAATTATTGATTTGATTGATTTGCCCACTTGGTTATTGTTGGTGTATAGCAGTGCTACTGATCTGTGTACATTGAATTTGTAGCCTAAGACTTCACTGAATTTGTTTATCAGATCTAGGAGCCTTTTGGATGAGTCTTCATGGTTTTCTAGGTATACGAATGTATCATCAGCAAACAGCAACAGTTTGACGTCCTCTTTTCCAATTCGAATGCCCTTTATTTCTTTCTCTTGCCTGATTTCTCTGACTAGGACTTCCAGTACTGTGTTGATTAGTAGGGACATGGATGAAGCTGGAAACCATCATTCTCAGCAAACTATCGCAAGGACAAAAAACCAAACACAGCATGTTCTCACTCATAGGTGGGAATTGAACAATGAGAACACTTGGACACAGGAAGGGGAACACCACACACCGGGGCCTGTTGTGGGGTGGGAGCAGGGGGGACGGATAGCATTAGGAGATATACCTAATGTAAATGACGAATTAATGGGTGCAGCACACCAACATGGCACATGTATACATATGCAACAAACCTGCACATTGTGCACATGTACACTAGAACTTAAAGTATAATAAAAAATTACAAAAAAAGAAATGGTAAAAATGAGAATTCTTTTTTTTTTTTTTTTTTTTTTGAGACGGAGTCTCGCTCTGTCACCCAGGCTGGAGTGCAGTGGCGTAGTCTCGGCTCACTGCAAGCTCTGCCTCCCAGGTTCACGCCATTCTCCTGCCTCAGCCTCTCCGAGTAGCTGGGACTACAGGCGCCCGCCACCACGCCCGGCTAATTTTTTTGTATTTTTAGTAGAGACGGGGTTTCACCGTGGTCTCGATCTCCTGACCTTGTGATCCGCCCGCCTTGGCCTCCCAAAGTGCTGGGATTACAAGCGTGAGCCACCGTGCCTGGCCAAAAATGAGAATTCTTGACTTGTTCCAGGTCTCAGGGGGAATGCTTTCAATTTTTCCCCATTCAGAATAATGTTGACTGTGGGTTTGTCATACATGCCTTTTATTACTTTGAAGTAAATAGTTTCTGTCCCTATTTTGTTGAAGTATTTTATCATAACAAGATTCTGGATTTTATCAACTGTTTTTTTTCTGCATTTATTAGGAGGATCATATGGTTTTTGTCTTTAATTTTGTTTTTGTGATGTATTACATTTATTAACTTGCATATGTTAACCCATCTCTGCATCCCTGGGATGATGAGACCCACTTAATCATGATGTACTATTTTTTTTGAAGTGTTGTTTGATTCAGTTTATGTTCTTTCCTGGTTTTGGTATTAGAATGATACTGGCTTTATAGACTAGGGAGGATTGTTTCTTTTTCTTTCTTTTGAAATAGTGTCTGTAGAATTGGTACCAATTCTTCTTTGAATATCTGGTAAAATTCAGCTGTGAACACATCTGGTCCTGGCCTTTTTTTGTTGACTATTTTTATTTTATTATTACTGATTCAATCTTGCTGATTGTTATTGGTCTATTCAGGCTTTCTATTTCTTCCTGATTTAATCTATGTGGGTTGTACATTTCCAGGACTTTATCCATTTCCTCTAGATTTTCTAGTCCATGCACGTAAAGGTGTTCCTACTAGCCTTGAAAAATATTTTGTATTTCTGTGGTATTTGCTGTAATATCCTCAGTTTTATTTTTCATTGAGCATATTTGGATCTTTTCTCTTATTTTCTTGGTTAATCTCACAAATGGTCTATCAATTTTATCTTTTAAAAAATACCTTTTTGTTTAATTTGCTTTTGTATTTTTTTGTTTCAAATTCATTTACTTCTGCTCTGATCTTTGTTATTTCTTTTCTTCTGCTCGTTTTGGGTTTAGTTTGTTCTTGTTTCTCTAGTTGCTTGAGGTATGACATTAGGTTGTCAACTTGTGTTCTTTCGGACTTTTTGATGTATGCATTTCATGCTATGAACATTCCTCTTAGCACTGCTTCTGCTGTATCCCAGAGGTTTTGATAACTTTTGCCACTATTATAATTCCTTTCAAATAATTTTTAAATTTCTCTCCTAATTTCATTGTTAACCCCAAGTCATTCAAGAGCAAATTATTTAATTTCCATGTAATTGTATAATTTTGATGGTTCCTTTTTTGATTTCCAGTTTTATTCCTCTGTGGTCTGAGAAGATACTTAATATATTTTTCATTTTCTTAAATGTATTGAGATTTGTTTTGTGGCCTATCATATGGTCTATCTTGGAGAATGTTCCATGTGCTGATGAATAGAATGTGTATTCTGCAGTTGTTGGAAAGAGTGTTCTGTAAATATTTGTTAAGTCCTTTTGCTCTAGGGTATAGGTTAAGTCCATTGTATCTTTGTTGACTTTCTGTCTTGATGATCTATCTAGTGCTGTCAGTGGAGTATTGAAATCCCCTGCTATTATTGTGTTGCTATCTATCTCATTTCATAGATCTAGTAGTAATTGTTTTATATATCTGGGAGTTCCAGTGTTAGGTGCACATTAATTTAAGTCTGTAATATCTTATTGGACTGATCCTTTATGATTATACAATGTCCTTTGTCTTTTTTTACCGTTGTTGATTTAACATATTTTTTATCTAAGAATAGCTACTCTTTATTGCTTTTGGTTTTTAATTGCATGGCACATATTTTTCTACCTATTTACATTGAGTTTATATGAACCCTTAAGTGTTAGGTGAGTCTCTTGAAGACAGCAGATATTTGGTTGGTGGTTTTTTACCCATTTTGCCATTCTGTATCTTTTTAAGTGGAGCACATAGGCCAGCTTTACCTGTAATTATTTCTCTCGAAGAGATTCCTAGAATGGATCAAGTCTACATTAAATAGTGTGATTGTTTTTAATATTCTTGATATATAGTGTTTTATTGCTTCCCATAATGATTTTACCTGTTTGTCATGTCACCTGTTATGGAAGCCTATATGTTAATTGGTCTTACTATCATCTTCAAAATAATTCTTGCTATTTTTGTTATCAAAATGGTATTTTCATTTGAACTTCTTTATTATGAATAAAGTACAGTACTTTTTTTAGTAATTATTAGGTCTGAATCTACAACTATGAGCTCTTCTTGGGATAGGGTACTGGACACGTCATATTTCAAATGTCATTAAAGAGACCTGTTACTTAAGCTCTGACTGATTATTTTTCTCTTTCCTGTTTTTCTGTACTTTGGTGTATTTCTAAAGAGATTTGATGTCTTTGATTTGGCCACATACTCACAATTCTTTAAAATTCTTTTTTTTTTTTTTTTTGAGACGGAGTCTCGCTCTGTCGCCCAGGCTGGAGAGCAGTGGCGCAATCTCGGCTCACTGCAAGCTCCACCTCCCGGGTTCACGCCATTCTCCTGCCTCAGCCTCTCCAAGTAGCTGGGACTACAGGCGCCCGCCACCACGCCTGGCTAATTTTTTGAATTTTTAGTAAAGACAGGGTTTCACTGTGGTCTCGATCTCCTGACCTCGTGATCCACCCGCTTCGGCCTCCCAAAGTGCTGGGATTACAAGTGTGAGCCACCATGCCTGGCCAATTCTTTAAAATTCTTAATGCTTCTTTCAGAAAGCTGTCCTAAATTTTGAGGAATTAGTGAAAATAGTTGCCTGCCCTTTCCAAGTATAGACTGTCATATTTACATATACTTCATTACTTCTTGAACTTGGGAAACCACTGGTCATTGCATACTTTTTATTAAAATTTAGAAAGCTTATGGAATGTACATAACCAAAGTTTCCTTAACATCCAGGATTTAATTTATCTTGCTTTATTGATTTAAAATGTTATGTAAGGATCTTGCCAATGTTTAAGTAGGATCAACTATTGTCATCAGTTGGGCTAGTTTCTGTTTGTATTATTCCTATCATGCGTTCTTTTATAATTCTCTACAAAAGACCAATCTTTTAAAAATAGGTATATAAGATTATTTTTAGTAACAGTAGGAATGACAAATGAGTTTCATCTATTGTGCAAACTTCAATCAATTGATAGTAGTTGCCAAGTGCACAGGATTGAGGAGAATTCTGAGGCTTCTTCAAAGCTTACTAGAAAAGATAGCCATGATTTATTAGTGACACCTATTACAATTGGATGTGTGTGTGTGTGTGTGTGTGTGTGTGTGTGTGTGTAAGATAGAAGTTATGTACTTTCCATTCCTGAATGATAATTAACCTAGAATTTTTTAAACTGTAACATCCCTTAAAATATACTAATTATAATTATTGTCAGATTATATACTAAAAAGACTAGCATATTATGCCTTTCCTATTGTATGGAACTTAAAATATGCTTAATAAATTTTGACTACATATATGTAACTTAAACTCACAAAAATATGCCCTGCATGTATTTTAAAAGCCCTGTGTAATAGCTGATATAATTCTGCCTACTGGGATATATGATTTTAAAGTGAGTTAATAAACATGAGCAAGTGAAATCATTGGTATTTTTATAATTCCATATTATTTTATAATTACAAGATAAAACTACTTTAAATAACACTTGAATCCCTAAGGATACTTAAACCACTCAATTGAGTGTGCTAAGCTTATAGTAAGTCAAAGTTTCTACTCCTTTGGCGTTATGTATTAGAAAAAAATTAATTTTAAATAATGTTTTCCAAATACTTAGTTTATGTTCAGAACTATAGTTTTCCAGTTTTTGTCTTGTTTTAAACAAGGGTAAAGTAAGACAGAATTGTTGTTTGATGTCAATATGAAGAACATGCATGTGTTTTAAAGAGGATATTGGTAGTGGAGCAGGAAAAAAGGGAGTGAACAAGGTGGATTAGAGAAATAAAGTCTATCTGAGAAATGAGATTTTTGAGTTTATTGTAGAAACATAGTCAGCTTAGATGACTAAGGAGACAGTGTAATGAAAGTCAATGGAGATGTCAGTAACTGAATACATATGAAATAATTATAATGTAGAAATTATAATTATTTTAAGCAGTATTTTCATGAAGAAATAATAAAGCAGTAAGAGCTAAACACTCATTGTTTAGAGTGGGCTGTAAATTTCAAGAATAGGGTATTTTCCCTATAAGCATTAAGAAGCTTTAAAATGAATAAGGTAGAATGTGAAGATAATTTTGTTGATTTCTGGCCATTTGATGCTTAGTAAATCTCACCAAGGCGCTACTTGTTTGTCACATGCACGTAGGTGACACATTTTTTAAAAATATTTAAGACTTTGGGAAAAGTAATGTAGTTAGCATTAAGGTTAAGTGTAAGACTTCCGGGTTCAGATTTTGCCTCTGCCATTTAATAGCTCTGCGACCTTGGACAAGTTATTTAACTTCTCTTTACTTCAGTTTTCTCATCTGTAAATTAAGGATGTACACATGTTTTAAGGAATAAGTAAGTTCTTATTTAGAAGTCACTGTAGGGGAGAGAGAACTTTTCTTCTACCCTGTGAGGGTTTGATAATTGAGTCTTTGAAATAAACAGACAGTAGACATATTAGCAGGACAAAAGGTCACAAATTTATTACGTGCATGGGGGCATCCAAGAAAAAGAAAAGTGAATACCCCAAAACCTAGTGAGATATAGAAGCTTCTATGCCTTCTTCATAAGGGAAAGTAAATGATTTGGAGGAAAGATAAGGGGGTCCTTAGAAGAATAGGTGGCAGCCCATCTGGGAGTGGTGTAGACATCCATTTTCCTCGCCTTTAATCCAAGTTAATTCTTCCTGGAGAAAGGAATCACGACAATTGCATTCATTTTGTAGAATCTGTCTATAGGCAGATAAGGGAAATTCAGAAAAATCTCCTCCATGCGTTTGCTGTTTCCTGACTGCCCTCAGTTTGATATTCAAAGTTGTATATTTTGGGGTGGCATTTCCTGAACTCTTTCATCATTTAGAATACTGACTGACATGTGACAATTCGTCTATAAATAATAGCAAACCCTTCATACACACCCTCATATGGTTAGTCCTTGTAAATAATAGCGTCACCTCCACACACCACCACCATCCCTATATGTTTAATCTCTGTTGTCAAAGAGGAAAAAATTACTTCCTTCCACCCTCCTTGATTCTTTGGCTGGGCTACAGGAGTAAGAACATATTTAAATGCTTGCATCCACATGGGAGTTACATAAAACATAAGACTCAAAGAAGAGCCAGATGATTAAAACTTACATAATAACATCCTGAGCTACAGAAAGGAATAGGTGATTGGGACTTCTGAGGTTGTGGTAGCCACAAGTTATGGGAGGTTAAGGGGAGAAATGTATGGTGCATAAAGATTATCATGTTATGTAGTTTAAACAAAAAGTCTCTTAGGTAATAAAAGTTGTCTTGCAGCAGTCCTCTTCCCGTTACAGATACTTTTGCTAATGTAGATTTCTTTCATACATGCAAATTTTCTTTACAAAAGGGTAGCTTTTCAGAGTTACTCCGGTGTCTGTAGTTTCTCAGAATAACTAGCTAAAAATATGCCAAAGAACTCTATTTTGGTGTGGTATATTCTGGTCTTCTAGAGTCATATTTTGAGGTGGTGTTTTCTGAGCCCTGGCACTGGAGAATCTCATTCTAACATGTCGGTAAATATTGGGGGTTAGCAGGAGCGGCACAGTAATATGAGCAAATAAGATTTTCTCTGACCTACTTATTATTATATACATTTGAAAGCTAAGGAAACAAAGACTGAGAGATGTAAGTAATTTTCCCCATTCACACAGCTTGAAAATAGCAGAGGCAGTTTTTGAAACCATATGCAACACCCAAACTCAAGCTTCACACACACAGCGATGCTTTCTGCCCCTCCAGTACCTTTTGGTTCAAGAGAGGCCAACTGTTCCTAAAACCATTCCTATCCATGATGCAAGTGACACTGCTGAGTGCTATGTGGAGAAGAGATAAATAAACTGGAGATTAGTGGAAGTATATTTTCAGCTTTTTCCTCTTCCTCAACTGCTGCCTGTTCCTTGCCCTGCAATTGCTAAAATACTAAGAATGCCTTTCCTAGCCTCATCATAGCTGCTAACGGTTTTCCTTTAGTAATGGGATGCCCCCCCAAGGAGTCTTCCCTTCCTGAGGTGCTGACTTATAATTATATTCCTGTATCCCGCTTACTGCTGCCATCAGTGTGTACAAGTGCTGTTACTGTCTCTCTAGGAGTAGCAGTAGTAGCAGCAGCAACAGCAGCTCAAACCAAAGCAGTGCCCAATTAACAAGTCTCTTTTCACTTGTTCAAATGGCCGCTGTTTTAGCATTCAGTCTCACTTGTCTCTTCATGAAAGTGCTCATGACCGTAAAGAAGATGCATTTCAAATACATACACTGGATAAATTGTGGAAAGACACCAATAAAATGCCCAGTCAACAGTCCCTGGTGTGTGATGTTCCCCTTCCTGTTGTGGGGTGGGGGGAGAGGGAGGGATAGCATTAGGAGATATACCTAATGCTAAATGACATCAACATGGCACGTGTATACATATGTAACAAACCTGCACGTTGTGCACATGTACACTAAAACTTAAAGTATAATAATAAAATTAAAAAAAAAAAGAAAAAAAGAAATAAAATTATCAATATTGGTAAAATAAATAAATAAATAAATAAATAAAAATAAAAATAAATTAAAAAAAAATGCCCAGTCAAATGTAAGTGATCTTTATCGTTTAAGGAATAAAGTAGAAAAATAATATCCGATTTAGAGAAGGAGAATGTGTGGGTAAGAAGCTAGAATCCTAGGTTGGAGTTCTGAATTTGTCATGTACTCGGTGTGTGATAAAAGCCAGTCACCCGCTCCTTTCTCCTAACCTAAAATGGCTTCTCTTAATGTAATTAGGTTTCTTGCAATGAAAAATGGGAATCAATCCCAATGTCTTCCTTAATATCCTGAAAACATTTTTGTAAGGAGCAAACAGATGAATTGTAAAGAATTATACCCATGCACAGTGTGATATGTGGTTGGGCTATAACTATTTTCCAAGAATGTTTTGAAAATAGGAGAATAGTTTTCTTCTTAGTACTAGCCCATGGGCTGTTTTCTTCTAAAAAGTATGAGTCAGGATTGTATCTTGAAATCCTGAATAGAACTTGGGTAAGAAACAGACAACTCAGAGGAATATGAATGACATTAATTCTCGATAAGTACTTGCTTTTTCTCCAAAGATGGCTAATGGTATATTATTACTATTCAAAAGTCTCCTGGGAGAAAAATGCATAGATTTTTCTCTGGGTAATTAAAATGAGAGTTGCCAAATAAAGGGGATAACAGAAAGGTAAAGGTAATTCGAAACAAAGCTATTGGAGTGCCTGAGTAGGCAGAAATGTAAGGTAACAGAGGAACCACTTTTACAATAGGCAAAATGTGATCCTGGCTGGTGTTCTGTTATGTTAATCATGCATCTCTGCCACACCAGGATCATTGTCCTTTAAAAATATCCTTTGGAGTATGCTTTGCTTTCTCTAAGCCATCATGGAAATCGTACACGCTTTTATTATTAATACATGTTTTTCTTACTGACAATAGGAGTCAAAAATGCTAGTATATACAAGGCAAATTTTCTCAATGATAATGTGAGTATAGAGCAGATTCTTCTTTTTCATTTTGTCAAAGCACATCTGCATGACACACACCCACACATGCGCGTGAACACACACACACACACACACACACGACAAAACATATCCATACCATTGGCAGTAATAACAGTGGCCAGAAGTCCTGCCAATCAGAAGCATATTCACTTTGTAATTCAGCTCTTCTCCAATCATTTACATCTTTTTTTTAGGTTAGTTCAGTTGTTTTGAATTGAATTGACTTCAATTCAAATTCAGAATTGAAGTATGAGGAAAATCTGACTTGTTCTAGACTTGAGCTGCCATATACTTATAGGTTACCACCTAATTCCTTCTGGACCTTTTTACTATTCTTAGGCTTAAATTCTGTGACACAGTTAACTACCAAAGACATTTATTGGTGTGAAAGGACTAGATGCATCAGACTTTCCAATGATCAATGACACATGTCCATTAAGTATCACAATTTTTTTAACTAAGAGCGATCAACAACAATTAAACTTGATTTTAATGGACTTTTTAATGTGGTGAATATTCTTTACTCAATACCTGCTACCTGTCTATGCAAAAGAACAACATTTTAATAACGTTGGATTTCTGAGTAAACAGAATCATAAGAATATGCTGTAAAATATTATTGGAATGAAAAGTTTTAATCTCAAGATTATAGTTCACACTTAAAAAGAAATTCTTATTTCATGTATGTCATTCAAAGATAAAATCTTCTGCAATACAATTATCAGATGTTTCAATTTGAATTGCAGGTGGAAATATAAGGCCCCATGTACAATACTAAAAACAAAATAAAGTAAAAAAAAAAAAAAGCTATGGTGGTTCCACTATCTATGATCATGTAGAAGCAAGCTGACTTCATTTCCCTTTCTCTCCTGCAAAACCAAATATGAATTCACTCTGCCAAGATTACCACCAACAATATCCTGGAAATAAAATATGAGATGAGACAGTTTTCAAGGCTGTAAATGTAAATTTGGGTTAATATTAGAAACTAATTTATATAATATGTAGCATGAATAGGACAATGGAAAAATATGAAAATGTAGATAATTATTAAAAGGTATTAAACTTTCTATAAAACCAGGAAGATGACAATTTAAAAATGAATCATGTTTAAGTGACTGAAAAATATCTTTCAAGCAATTACCACAGTACATGTACTGTGGAAATACTATCAACATTCCTATGCAAGTCGGGAATAAGACAAAAACACATACCAGGACTAAACTTTTTTGGCATTACTCTGAAAGTTACAGCTAACATAAGATATCAGACATCTGGAGACAATATTATTATTAATTGAAGATCATTTGGATATTTACCAAAACAAGATACAACAAAACCAAAGCAAGACAATTCATTGAAAAAGTATGAGAAATCAGAAATAAGACTTCCACTAAGGCAGCAATTCCCAAAGTGTGGTCCCCAGACCAGCAGCGTCAGCATCGCCTGAGCATTGTTAGAATACCAATTTTCATTGTAACTGGGGTAAGATGCTAGCTCATTGTAGTTTTGATTTGCATTTCTCTGATGATCAGTGATGTTGAGCACATTTTCGTATGCCTGTTTGCAATGTGTATGTCTTGAACTTATGGACATAAAGAGTAGAAGGATGGTTACCAGAGGCTGGGAAGGGTAGGGTATTGTGGGGGAGGTGTGGATAGTTAATGGGTACAAAAATATAAAGGATGAATAAGATCTACTACTTGATAGCACAATAGGGTGACTGTAATAAAGAATAATGTAATTATATGTTTTAAAATAACTTAAAGAATGTAATTGGGTCATTTGTAACTCAAAGGATAAATGCTTGAGAGAATGGATACCCCATTCTCCATAATGTTCTTATTTTACACTGCATCCCTGTATCAAAATATCTCTTGTACCTCCATTAATATATATGTGATTACCTAATATGTACCCACAAGCATTTAAAAAAAATCTTAAAAATTTTTAAAAAGAATACCAATGTTCAGAATCTACCCCAGTTCTGTTGAATCAGAGACTCTGGGGCTGAGGCCTAGAAAGCCATGACTTAAGAAGCCCCATCATGTGATTAGGGCTCATGTTAATAATTCCAGAACACTGATCTAAAGCAATAGATATAAAAAATGAGAAAAGCCTTCTCTGTTTCCTCAAAATAATCAGTGAAAAATATAATGGAAAATATCTCATTCTCAATGATGTAGTATTGCCAGATTTAACCAAAAGGAAAAAAGTCATTCAGGCAACCCAGTTAAATTTGAATTTCAGAAAATCAATGCATAATTTCAGAAAAACAACTCTACCAATAAAATCAAAATGTAAAATTCCAAGATTAAACATAACAAGGAATGTGTAGAGCATATATGGAAAAAAACTATAAATTTTACTAGAGGAAAGAACAACAAAAAAGACAACACAGTTTTTGAGCACTTACTGTGTGCTAGATGCTGTTCAAACTACTTCAAACTGCATTTCAAACTACCTGTATTAACTCGTTTAATCCTTTCAGCATTACTTCGAGGTGGGTACAACTTAATAGTTGAGGGAATTTAGTCACAGAGTATTTAAATATCATAGCAAGCTCACATAGATATAAATCTTGTATTAATAAAGATATATTATGGCCTTAGATTATAAGACTCAATGTTGTAAAGATATCCATTCTTCACAAATACGTTTATAAATTTAACATGACTCCAGAAAAAAATCAAAATGGAATTTCTATAACTTGACAAAGATGTTAAGGTTCATCTAAACAAATAAATATATTAGACCAGCCGGGACATGTTTGAGAAATAATAAATGCAAAACTTCTGTATCATATTAATAACTAAAGTAAATTGTGATAGTGAGACTTCATAAGAATACAGATACCTATCAATGGAAGAGGATACTATAGAATAGAAAAAACAGGAAGAAATACACCAGAAGGTTAGCAGTAGTTTTACATGGTGAGGATTTGTGTAATTTAAGTTATTTTCCATTGCACTTTCCTGGTTTTCAATTTTTTAATGAATGTTTTGTATTTTTGTATCTTATATTTTTATGGAAGAAAAAATGTTTTACCCTAAAGAAAGCAAAACCAGGCCAGGTTTTTGAGATTTCACACCTGAAATCTCAGCTTTTTGGGAGGCCGAGGCAGGTGGATCTTATTTTTCAAATCAAATGGCCTTGATTTTTTATGTTTTTCCAGGGCCTCTAGGAAGGCCTGGAGTAGAGTGATCCTGATTTTAACCGACTTCTCTGTCTGGGTGTATTACTGGAATCTCAGACTCTCAATAAGTCCAACATATATATTTGAGCTTTTACTAAATGAGCCAGTATTTGTGCAAAACATGTAACTAACATATATTTTTCTCACTTAAATTATCCGTCAATGTTGCGAGGTATTTGCTCTGTATTAGTTCATTCTTGCATTGCTATGAAGACATATCTGAGACTGGGTAATTTATAAAGAAAAGGGATTTAATTGGCTCACGGTTCTGCAGGCTGTACAGGAAGTACGGTGGCATCTGCTTCTGAGGAGGTCTCAGGGAGCTTTTACTCATGGCAGAAGGCAAAGGGGGAGCCAATACTTCACATGGAAAAAGAAGCAGGAAGAGAGGGTGGAGGTGCTACATATTTTTAAACAACCAGATCTCGTGATAGCTCATTCACTATCATAAGAATATCACCAAGGCGATGGTGGTAAACCATTCAGAAGAAACCACCTCCATGATTCAATCACCTCCCACCAGGACCCACCTCCAATACTGGGGATTACAATCTGACGTGAGATTTGGGCAGGGACACAGATCCAAACCATATCATGCTCTAATTAGACACTTAAAGATAAAAAACAAACA
This sequence comes from Nomascus leucogenys, assembly GCF_006542625.1. Classification (NCBI taxonomy): domain Eukaryota; kingdom Metazoa; phylum Chordata; class Mammalia; order Primates; family Hylobatidae; genus Nomascus; species Nomascus leucogenys. The sequence goes on from NC_044406.1 coordinate 127,392,220, forward strand.
AACAAATGAAAAGCAGAGGCTCAAGATGCTTAAATAATTTGCCTAAGTTGTGAATGGCAAAATTGGGATTCAGACCAAATCAAGTCCTCAGTGTGATTCCATTCTGCTATCAAAATTGTACTGTCTCATCTCTGGACCTGCTTCTGTTGATGTATTCTCTCTCTTGACAGATGATACCAATGTTCAGCCTGACCACCAAGTCAGTCTAAACTGCAGTCACCCTCAATTCCTCCTTCCCCCTCCATCTCATCCTCCAAATGCAGTCACTAGATCTTGTTAAGTCTATTGAGATTTTCCAAATTTCTACTCTGCTTACTTCTCTGTTACTTCCATTACTTTTGCTTATGAATTTAATCATTTCTCTGCCCTTGTCTAGACTGTCTAGATTTCTACATGGTCTTTCTCCCCTACTTTTCATTCTCCACACTGAAGCCGATATATAAATCTTACTTTTCCACTTCATGATCAAAACCCTTCAATAGATTCCCATTACCTAGGGAATTTAAATTCACTAGCCTGGCACCTAAGACCCTTTGTTGTCTAGCCCCTATCAACCTATCTTAGTCTTTTTGGTCTGTTACAACAAAGTACCATAAACTGGGCAGCGTATAAAGAACAGAAATGTATTTCTTATCTGAAAGTTGAAAAGTCCAAGCTCAAAGCACCTTAGATTTGGTTTCTGATGAGAATCCACTTTCTAGCTCGGAGATAACATCTTGTAGGAGTGTCCTCACATGGTAGAAGAAGTGACAGTTCTCTTTGGGGCCTTATTGTATAAGGTCACTAAGCCCATTCATGAAAGCTCCTCCTTCATGACATAATCACCCCCAAAGTTTCCATCTTCTAATACCATTGCCTTGGATTAGGATTTCAGCATATGAATAGGGGAGAGCACAAACATTCAGACCAAAGTATAGCCTCTGCAACCCCAAGAGGCCCTACTCTCCCATGTGCAACATGGACTTCAGCCATACCAGTCACTTGCAGATCCTTGAATGAACACACCAGATTGTCACTCCTTTTCCATTTACGCATGCAGGAGTATTTCAAATGCACATGTTTTTGACATCCTTCTGTATTAGTTCATTTTCCCACTTTCACACTGCTAATAAAGACATACCCGAGATTAAGTAATTTATAAAGGAAAAAGGTGTAACTGACTCACAGTTCAGCATGGCTGGAGAGGCCTCACAATCACGGTGGAAGATGAAGGAAGAGCAGAGGGATGTCTTACATGGCAGCCAGCCAAAAGAAAATGAGAACCAAGTGAAAGAGGTTCCCATTGTAAAACTATCAGATCTTGTGAGACTTACTCATTACCATGAGAACAGCATAGGGGAAGCCACCCTCATGATTCAATTACCTCCCACCAGGTCCCTCACACAACACGTGGGAATTATGGGAGCTATAATTCAAGATGAGATTTGGGTGGGGACACAGCCAAACCATATCACCTTCCCTGCCCTGTCTTCTTGGAAAATCCTATTTCATTCTTTAAGAGTTAACTCAAATAATAACTTCTTGGAAATTGCTCTAACCTCCTCAGACAAAATAAGACCCACCCTCTCATGTGTTTGCACAGTAGCCACCAGTTTTTTTTTCCTTGCAGAGTATAGTGAAAAGAGAATAGGCTTTCCAACATCTACTCTCTTTCAAATCACAAGAGTAGGGCCTGCATCCAGAAATTGTTGTTTACTAACTGTAGCATCTTGGGCAAATTATCTCTACATGGGATGTAATGAGACTTCTTAAAAGCAGTTTGACCAAAATGTTGATTCATTGGCTTCTCCACTTTAAGACTAAACATGAATCATTCTTGACTGAATAGGTAGAAAGTTATTTATGTTAGAAGTTTTTTGTTTGTTTATTTTCCAGAGGAGATAGCTGCATTTCTATTAAATTTTCAAGACACTCATCATTCCTGAATCCTTTCTATCTAGCCATTCACATTCCTACCTGTTTTTTTGTTTACAAATGTTTTCTTCTATTTAACAAAATGCATTTACAATCATATTTCTCATAGATTTGTTGCTTTGAAACACTTTAATTAGTACTCATTATTTACCGGACACAAAAAAAGACAGCAATAAGGGCCATAAAATCAAAGAGAAGTACATTTCTCAGGAAGTCTAACGGAGGGAGACTCTAAATTTTTAATCCAATGGATGCTAGTGGAATATTAATGAGCCTAGAGGGTTGTGTTAATATTGATCTAGTCCCATAACTCAATTTCCCATCCCACCTCATGGCTTATAAAAATTCAAGATACATATTAGTTCTCAATTATTCTCTTGGAGATTTTCTTCCAATAACCAAAGCTATCCCCAGGTCAGAGAAGGATTGCTTCAAGAGATATTTCCCTTAATTCGCCAAAGGTAGAGATTCTGGGGACAAGTGAGTCAGTGTCTATCTCCACATCATACCTATGACTTCTATTTTATGTACCAGTGTTTCTCATTAAATTTCATAATTGAGGCATACTGATTTTTCCTTTTAGAATACATTTGGTAAGATAGTGAGTGTCTCCATCTAAAGGTGGGAGTTTCAAAAACACGTCAAATGTTTTCTTATATTTACTAGCTTTGTAATCTCATAAGCATGTGGCAATATCTCAAGTTGAGACTTGATTATTTCCTCTGTGTTCAGACATTTATGGAAAAGGAATAGCACAGTGGTAGAGAACATAAATTTTAGAGTCACTAAGACTTCTATTCAAATTTTAGCTCTGTAGCTATAATGCCCAAGAATTCAGTTTACTTCTCTGAACTTCATCACACAAAAATCTTTAAAGTTTCGGCCGGGTGTGGTTGCTAACGCCTGTAATCCCAGCACTTTGGGAGGCCAAGGCGGGCGAATCACCTGAGGTCGGGAGTTCAAGACCAGCCTGACCAACATGGAGAAACCCCGTCTCTACTAAAAATACAAAATTAGCCGGGTGTGGTGGCACATGCCTGTAATCCCAGCTACTTGGGAGGCTGAGGCAGGAGAATCGCTTGAACCCGGGAGGTGGAGGTTGCGGTGAGCTGAGATCACATCATTGCACTCCAGCCTGGGCAACAAGAGCAAAACTCCTCCATCTCAAAAAAAAAAAAATAATCTTTAAAGTATCCACCTACTTCATATTATATTCAATGAGGGTTATGTTATTGCACTCAATGCATGGCTTCATAATAATGACAGTAGCTAGTATTTATTGGGGGTTACTATTATGACCTAATGTTTGGAAAACACTGGCCTAACTATTCCATGAGAAGTTGGAAATAAGAAGAGAACAGAAACCCCATCTGGAATGTGTTGCTGAGCAAGGTTGTTCAGGAGACACATGGCATAAATGCTGCTTGTCTGAGATACAATTTCAGAGTGAGATATTTTAGGATTGTAGGAAAGAATATGGGATAGCCTCAGTTTTATAGATAAGGGCTGATTGAAGCTGCTGAAAGGCAAGGTCAAAATATGAAAGGAGATTAAGCCCTGCCCTGTGCCATTGCTCCTTGGATTGTGCACCACTGTTGAGACTTCCCTGAAAGTTAAGTAAACCAGTGTCATGGTAGGCAACATTAAGTAACTGATTCCTTTAGAAAAGTGAATTCCAGCTGTCTAGTAACATGGGTTAGGGAGAGGGTGATTGGCAATCAAGGTCAGGAACAGGAGTAAGTTGAAATCCAGTCCCTTAGGTGAATTACTGCATATGTACAGAGAACAGAAAAAAAAGCAAAAGCTAATATCCTCAGGATAATTGGACGTGGGTGAGACAGAAGGATGAGCACATATCTGATGGAAAATCATTTGGCCGCAGATTCTCTTCTGAAACATCCTGTGAGGTAAATACTGAAGGCATTGGATCAAATTCTTTCAAGTGTGTATATAGCATGAGGCTGCTGCTGGCTATGCTGTTTACAGAGTAAACCAAGAACAAAGTAGCCAACCCCAGGCCTCTGCCTAGTGCAGAGTTTTGCACGTGAAATGTCTAGTAACGTATGAGGCTTGGAGAGGATGTTTGACAGCTGGTGCTTATTGTTTTAGAAGGGACTCACTCTTTCTTGGGTGGTAGGCAGATCTATTAACTTGTAAGGAATATTCCAATTATGTCCTTTAGTTCAGGCTGCTGTTGTAAGGGTTGAAGATCAGGTAGATAAGTTACACAGAAGCCAACTTCAGATTTCATTTTGGTAGCTGGACTTCCCTCTGCTAGATGGAGATATCCCCTAGAAAGAATGAATGACAGGCAATGAAAAGAAGATGCCTAAAGAAAATGTGAGCATTCATGTTGGAAAGAGAGTCCAATATATTGCTAGAAAGTCTTATGTAGAGAGAAGGGAATGTATTGAGAGTGTAGATTCGCAAATAAACACACCCAATGTCTTTCTGCATTTCAGATATTAAGCTTGAAACCTCATATAACAATAAAGGTCGCGATTTCTGTTTTAAACAAGTATACCACCTACAAGTAATCTGAGCTATCAAAAAGCAAGCCAGAAAAGAGTGGCAGAGAAATTCTTCCTCTAGACTTTGTCTTTTGACCAAATTCACAACCATTTAGAGGCAGATGGAACGGCAAACAATGTCTAGTCTCATTTTACACACAGGTGACATGGGGCTTAAGTGAGCACAGCACAGCAGTTATGAGCATGGGCCCAGGAGCCTCATGCAAATCCCAGGTCCAAACCTCACAAACTGTGTGAGCTTGGGAATGCCCTATGAGTTTCCTGATCTTTATCTCTCAGGTGGGTCAAATGAGCTGGAGTCTGATGCAGTGCCTGACAGGCAAAGGTGGCAGGTGCCTGTCGACAGGGATCTAGCTGTCAGTCTTTGTTTCCTCAGCGAAGCGCTGCATTCTGGAGTTCCCGAGTCTGTGTTCTTGCCTCTCCCCTGAACGTCCAGGAACAACAAGCAACTCCCCAGCTTCCTTCCTGAGGCCAGGTTGAGGCACTGCTGCCTGTGCCACAGTCAGCAAGTGACCAGGGAGCAGTGCCGGATGGCCTCTGCATGGGAGAATAACCTCGCCCGGCACTGGAATGCAGGACTTCAATGAGCCACAGTGAGGGACTTGAGTGTAAAAGGAGAGGCAGGTGAGTCTCGGCAATCTGAGGCAGAAACTATCCCTAGAGGGGGAGTTAGTTGTCCAAGTCCCATGAGAGAAAAGTGACAATATGCCAGGCGATAGCATGGCAAGGTAACAGTGGGGAGGATAGAGGGAGGGCAGCAGTGTATTGGGGTATAGGACGTGGTGGGTGCATGGAGAAGTGAGGTTTCAATCCACTCCGCTTCAACCACACTGGACTCCTTACTGTCCCTGGATCATGCCGGGCTCAGTCTCTAATTAGGGCCTTTGCACTGGCTGTTTCTTCATCCTGGGATCATTCTTCCCTATACATCCATAGCACTGAGCCTCCTTCAAGTCAAATGCCACCTTTTCATTGAGGCCTATACTGGCCACCCTTTTTGTTTTGTTTTGTTTCTTTTTTTTTATTTTACTTTAAGTTCTGGGATAAATGTACAGAATGTGCAGGTTTGTTTTCATACGCGTAGAACATACACACATGCATGTGTATATAGCAAAGCAGAATATGTCATCGTAAACTTTGATATTCCATTGTTAGTAATGTTAATTGTGTCACAAGAATGACATACTCCAATAATTTAGAACCACTGCCATTCTCCAGTGCATAGAGAAACAAATTAAGCATGCATCTCTATTCTCTAGAAGCTCATAGTCCACCGAGGGAAACACAGACATTAATATTAAAGCCAATGCAAGCAAGAATATACTCAGTGCTACACTAGACCTACAAACAGAGCCTTGTGAAAAAAGAATAGATGAATCCTGACTTTAAATATCTGGAAAGGCTTACTAGAGGAGGTAGGATTTTAACTAGGACTTGGTAAATGTGTAGGAACTTGAAAGGTAGATAGATGATGTTATCAACTTCTTTGTATGCCTGTCTTACTTTCCAGGTTGGACAAAAGGCATATCTGAATTTCAAGGTCATGGAAACAGTTTTCATTGAGGGAACACTGGACTAAAGGTTCAGACAGGCGTGATTCAGAGGTACTGACACTGGAATGATCAAATTTCCTTATATATTTTTTACTTTTTTTTTCTTTGTTGTTGTTTGTTTTGCCCACTTTCCCTTAGAATTGGACAGGAGCCAGGGATTCTGAGTGGAAGCACTTTCTAGGACTCAAAGTTGCACAGGTGGTTGGCTTTTTATTCGTCATGAACCTCCTGGTGTTTGAACATAACAAACGGGGTGCAGGAGCACAAGAAACCTCCCAGGAGTTTATATACATGAGTTTATGTCTAAAGATATTGTACCTTAGATTCTCTGTAAGTAACAATAAATGAATGTAATGTGGTAGAATCAAATAGAAAAAACATGCTGCCCAGTCACCCTGTTTGATGAAAGTTTTGGAAGACCTAAAGATATTTCTGTGACTAGATTACATTATAGGTCAAAGAAATATAACTCTAAGATTCTACCTATCTCTTATTATAACTGCCTGTGACTAATTATACCCATAACTATTTATAATTATATATATATATTTGTCCATGAGGAAATGCACCCATTGTCAATAATAATTAGTCAAATCTATAGCTAATCAAAACCTCAATTTTTGACTTCTGTGTACTCACAGGCTCAACACCATGTGGAAGCTGCCAAGGCTTGTGGCTTCCACCCTCTGAAGCAACAGCCCAAGCTGTACCTTGGCACATTTTAGTCATGGCTGGAGTGGCTGAGACACAGGGCACAAAGTCCATAGGCTGTACACAGCATGGGGACCCTGAGCTCGGCCCATCAAACCACTTTTTCCTCCCAAGCCTCCAGGCCTGTGATGGAAGGGGCTGCCATGAAACCTCTGACATGCCCTGGAGATCTTTTCCCCATTGTCCTGAGGATTAACATTTGGCTCCTTTTTCTTATGCAAATTTCTGCAGCCAGCCTGGATTTCTCCTCAGAAAATGGGATTTTCTTTTTTATTGCAATATCAGGCTGCAAATTTTCTGAACTTTTATGCTCTGCTTCCCTTATAAAATTGAATGCCTTAACAGCACCAAAGTCACCTCTTGAATGTTTTGCTGCTTAGAAATTTCTTCTGCCAGATATCATAAATAGTCTCTCTCAAGTTCAAAGTTCCACACATCTCTAGGGCAGGCGCAAAATGCCACAGTGTCTTTGCTAAAACATAACAAGAGTCACCTTTGCTCCAGTTCCCAACAAGTTCCTCATCTCCATCTGAAACCAACTCAGCCTGGACTTTATTGTCCATTTCACTATCAGCATTTTGGGCAAAGCCATTCAACAAGTCTCTAGGAAGTTCCAAACTTTCCCACATTTTCCTGTCTTCTTCTGAGCCCTCCAAACTGTTCCAACCTCAGCCTGTTATCCAGTTCCAAAGTTTCTTCCACATTTTCAGGTATGTTTTCAGCAGCCCCCGACTCTACTGGTACCAATTTACTGTATTAGTCCTTATTCACACTGCTGATAAAGACATACTTGAGACTGAGTAATTTATACAGGGTTTAATGGACTTACAGTTTCATGTGGCTTGGGAGGCCTCACAATCGTGGTGGAAGGCAAGGAGAAGCATCTTATGTGGATGACAGCAGGCAAAGAGAGAGCTTGTGCAGGAGACTCCCATTTTTAAAACCATCAGATCTTGTGAGACCCATTCGCTATCACAAGAACAGCATGGGAAAGACCAGCCCCCATGATTCAGTCATTTCCCACTGGGTCCCTCCCACAACACATGGGAATTATGTGATCTACAAGATGAGATTTAGGTGGAGACACAGCCAAACCACATCATTGAGCCTCTGTGACATGTAGAAGCCCTACAGGGAACTGCCAACAAAATTAGTTTTAAAAAGGCTTGTCCAGGAAGCACACATGGGAGCTGGTCACTTTGCTCTTTCAGCCCTCCTAGAGGTGCTTAGACCTCTGGAGAGAGACACTGAGACAGGTAAGAGGGCAGAAATGACTAAGAGGTAACACACTGTGGAGTCCCACAACCAGCACACACTTCAACCCACTCCACAAAAAGCCTAGGCCACAGCTCAGTTCCTCCTTTTAAGAAAGAAAAGTGGGAAACAAATAATCTACAAATGAGGAGAAAACAAGGAGAATGTTTCCCTTTTGGGCACCCTGTTGCTTTTATGGTTCTACTTGCTAGAATTTGTGTTAGATGGAAATAATGATCTTTGTGCACATTTACACCAAGATAAAAGAGTCCTAAGGTCGACCCACAAACTATAGAGTTCCTAAGTTCTCTTTTTCTCTATTTTCTTTTCTGCCTGCTTTAAAGTTGCTGTTGGCTTTCTACTTAGATACAATCCACTATTTGCATCCAACCACTTCTTCCTGTTACTATTTTGCAAGCCAATGAGTTTGTATTAATATCTCATGACTAGAGTTCTGAAGTAAAAGCTATAGGATCTTTGGTTGTATGAGTATGTATGCGTGTGTTTATGTATATATACATGTATTTCATTGTATTTTGGCAAGAAGGTACAAATTTGGCTTAAAGAGTTGTCTTGGTCAGTTTTCACACTGCTGTAAAGAACTTCACAGAAACTGGATAATTTATAAAGGAAAGAGGTTTAATTGACTCACAGTTCCATATGGCTGGGGTGGCCTCAGGAAAATTACAATTATGGTGGAAGGTGAAAAGGAAACAGGCAACTTCTTCACAAGGTGGCAGGAGAGAGAAGTAAGACTGTGGGAGAAAAATACTGCCACTTTTAAAACCATGAGATCTCGTGATAACTCACTATCATGAGAATAGCATGGAGGAATCTGCCCCCATAATCCAATCATCTCCCTCCAGGTCTCTCCCTAGACAAAGAGGATTATGGGTATTATAATTCAAGGTGAGATTTGGGTGGAGACACAAGGCCTAACCATATTGTTCCATTCCTAGCCCCTCCCAAATCTCATGTCCTCACATTTCAAAACTTATCATGCCTTCCCAACAGCCCCTCAAAGTCTTAACTCATTCCAGCATTAACTTAAAAGTCCAAGTCCAAAATCTCATCTGAGACAAGTTCCTTCCACCTATGATCCTGTAAAATAAAATAAAATAAAAAAAAAAACAGTAAGTTACATCCAAGAAACAAAGAGGGTACAGGCATTGGGTAAATGCTTCCATTCCAAATGGGAGAAATTTGTCAAAACAAAGGGGCCGCAGACCTCAAGGAAGTCCAAAATCCAACAGGGCAGTCATTAAATCTTAAAGCTCCAAAATAATCTTCTTTGACTCCATGTCTTACATACAGGGCATGCTAATGCAAGGGGTAGATTTGCACAGCCTTGATCAGCTCTGTCTCTGTGGCTCTACATGGTACAGCCTCCATCCCTGGCTGCTTTCATGGCTGGTGTTGAGTGTCTGCAGCTTTTCCTAGCACACGGTGCAAATATCAGTGGATCTACCATTTTGGGGTCTGGAAGAGGTTTGCCCTTTTCTCACAGCTCTACTAGGCAATGCCGCTGTGGGGACTCTGTGTGGGGGCTCTAACCTCACATTTCTCTTCTGCACCACCCTAGAAGAGGTTCTCCATGAGAGCTCTGCCTCCACAGCAGACTTCTGCCTGGAAATCCAGGTGTGTCCATATATCCTCTGATACCTAGGAGGTTCTCAAACCTCAATTCTTGTCTTCTGTGCACCCGCAGGCTCAACACTACATAGAGGGCCACGAAGGCTTGGAGTTTGCACCCTCTGAAGCAATTGACCCAGCTGTACTTTGGCACCTTTTAGCCACAGCTGGAGCTGTAGGAGCTAGGATGCAGGACACCAAGTCATGAGGCTGCACAGAGCAGGGGGGCCCTGGGCTCGACTCACAAAACCATTTTTTGCCTCCTAGGCCTCAGTGCCTGTGGTAGGAGTGGCTGCTGCCAAGACCTCTGACATGCCCTGGAGACATTTTCCCCCATTGTCTTGGCAATTTACATTTGGCTCCTGGTTACTCATGCAAATTTCTGCAGCAGGCTTAAATTTCTCCCTAGAAAATAGGTTTTTCTTTGCTATCACATAATCAGGCTGCAAACTTTTCAAACTTTTATGCTCTGCTTCCTTTTCGAACATAAGTCCCAATTTCAGATCATGTCTCTCAAGTTCTAAGTTCCATAGGTCTCTAGGGCAAGGGCAAAATGCCACCAGTGTCTTTGCTAAAGCACAACAAGAGTGACCTTTGCTTCGGTTCTCAAGAAATTCCTCATCTCGGTCTGAGACTACCCCAGCCTGGACTTTATTGTCCACGTCATTATCAGCATTTTAGTCAAAACCATTCAAGAAGTTTATAGGAAGTTCCAAACTTTCCCACATCTTCCTATCTTCTTTTGAGCCCTCCAAACTGTTTCATCCTCTGACTGTTACCCAGCTCCAATGTAACTTCCACATTTTCAAGTTATCTTATCTTTATAGCAGTACCCCACTCTCTGCAGTACCAGTTTACTTTATTAGTCAATTTTCACACTGCTATAAAGAACTTCCCTGAGACTGGGTAGTTTATGAAGGAAAGAGGTTTAATTGACTCACAGTTCCATATGGCTGAGGAGGCCTCAGAAAACTTACCGTCATGGTGAAAGGCAAAGGGGAAGCAGGCACCTTCTTCACAAGGTGGCAGGAGAGAGAAGTGAGAGTACAGGAGAAAACTGCCACTTTTGAAACCACTGGATCTCGTGAGAATTCACTCAGTATCATGTGAACAGCCTGGGGGAAACCATCCCCGTGATCCAATAGCTTTTCTCCCTCAGCACATCAGGACTACAGTTCCCTTCCTTGACATGTGGGTATTACAATTCGATGTGAGATTTGGGTGGAGACACAGGGCCAAACCATATCAAGAGTACTCATAAATTAAATAATAAACCCGAATGCTCTTCAAGTTCATGTGATGTAAGTGAAAGTTTTAATAAGCTAGCCTTAAAATTATTGGTAAAGTAATACTAGAAATGTCTCAAGAATTTTCAGTGTACATTTTTGTTTGCATTTATTGATCAAGCAATTTCATACTTACTCCTGCCAAGCACTACAAGTATCAAAATTTGGCATAAGGGGTACAAAAACTATAGACCGAGCCCAAAACAGAAGGATATTTGCTTGTGTAATTTTTGATAAATAAGACATTAATATTGGTTTAATGAAAATAGTTAAATATTGAATTATTCTGTAAAACAACCATATGTTTAATCTTAAGGTTGCTACATAGGTAAACACCTGAAATTCACAGGCTATAAAATGGGTGACAGTGAAGTAACTGTAACCACCCAATGAGTTCACCTTTCCCACTGCCTAGAAAGGGCTGATTTATCAAGACAGGGGAATTACAATAGAGAAGAGTAATTCATGCAGAGCCACTGTGCAGTACACCTGAGTTTTATTATTACTAAAATCAGTATCCTCAAGAATTTGGGGATCAGAGTTTTTATGGACACTTTAGTGTGCAGGGGGGGTCCAGTGAATCAGGAGTTCTGATTCGTTGGGTCAGAGATGAAATCATAGAAAGTAGAAACTATCCTACACTGATTCAAGACCAGATGAGCGAGATCATTGATCTGGGAGGTGCCAGTAGGTCCATGGAGTGCAGAATCTGTAAAATGCCTCAAGAACTGATCTTACATTTTAGAATAGTGATATTATCCCCAAGAACAGTTTGGGGAGATTTAGAATCTCACAGCCTCCAGTGGCATGACTCCAAAACCATGATTTCTAATCTTGTGGCTTTAGGCAGTCTAGTCCCCAGGCAGGAAGAGGGTTTGTTTTTGGAAAGGACAGTTATCATCTTTGTTTTAAAGCAAAAGTATAAACTAAGTTCCTTCCGAAGTTAGTTTGACCTATGCCCAGAAATAAAAGACAGCCTCGTGGTTAGAAGCAAGATAGAGTCCATTAGGTCAAATTTATTTCACTGTCTCAGTTTTGCGTGGCATTTTCATAACATAAATAATGACTATTATAGTTTTCATAAACAATCTCAGCTATTAATTCAGTAAATGTAACGGGATAAATACTTGTAGACAAACTTGTCCTAATTTAGAATCTAAAGTGATATTAAGTTAAATAATGGATATTTCATTACTTGGATATTTTCCCATAAAATATATTGTAGAAAACCGTTGTTTCTAAAAGAATGTGTGTCCTTTTTAAAAGGTGAATAACTCTTGTCTAATTCAAAGCTTATTTAAAGGTTATGTGTAAAACAAGGTAAAAGGAACCAAGAAATAAGAGAGATACAGAGAAAATTATGGAAATAAAGAAGTATTTTTGGTAAGAAAGCTTAAAGAAAAATATTTTATATGACAAAGAATCTCGTATGGTAAATTTTGTCCTAGAAGAAAATGACTGGTTGTTTAAGAAAGAGAGATGTTCAGGACAAACCAAAAAATCCAAGCATGTCACAAATGATCTGTATAAGTCATAATAAGAACATTTATTGAAAATACTTTTATATGATTGAATTGTCTAGAATTAAAGGAAAATTATAATGGTCTTTCTAGAGATTGGGTTTGATTAAAAAACTTATGCACTAAAGAATTGGTTCGAACTATGAAATTTTCTAAGATGTTGCTTTAATCTTAATAAATTAAAAGACAATGTACTTTTTTAAATGCAAAGTTCAACTTTTATTAAGTCTCACTATTTTCAACTTTCTCTCCCATTTTAAAAGGCCTGAAATAATAACTCTATTTTTTAACTCATTTTCAGCTCCTGGAATTTTTTTCCTTTCAGTTTCTAACTGTTGTGGCCTAATGCTAAAAAACAAACAAACAACAAAATTATATCTGAAAAGTTTAAAGAAAATGTTTCCTTCCAACATCATATTCTCTACAGGGAACAGTAGTAACACTGCAGAAGGTCTTTTCTTTTGCCTTTTGGTAACTGGCCTAATAAACAGATCTTACACTCTATCAAAATAATTGCTATGCTATTACTAAGTTTGACTTGCTTAGAAATAACTGAAATAAAAAAATACATAAGTTTATTACATCCATGTAACTTTCTGTTTGTGCTTTTAAAGTCTTTGTGCCATTAAGTTACGGGGCTTTGACTCTTGAGTCTAAAAAGTACATTATGTCCTTCTAAATCTTAAACTGACAGCAGTTAAAGCCTCATCTTCATACCCAGTGGAAGATGCCAATCAAAATAAACTGCATTCATGAGACACAGGGCCAGAAATTAAAGCTATTCAACTCCTGAAAGCCCAGGGACTATCATGGAAGAGGTGGGTTCATGAGATTGTAAGGGCCAATTTTGAGAAATAAAATAAGTTCAGTTTCTCTATAAATTAACCATTAATGTTGAAGGCACACTGATGCAAGACAACCATATGGACTTCAGAGTAATATGGCCTACATCAATTTTCCAGGATTGTTCTTTCTTTGTTTTTCTCCCTTCCTCCCCTTATTTTCTCTTTATAGGATGTGAGACTTCACATCCTGCTAAAAATGAGCTTTCCTAATAATGTGGGGCCTACCTGTTAAGGAAAAAAAACATCTGAGCCATGAGAGATCAGATGAAACCTGAGAGCAGAGACACATTTTATTCTAAAATGCTTTCTCTGATAGATTTTAAAAAGAAAAGAGGGGAAATGTGAAAGGAAAATAAATCTTGGGACCCCAAAATCACTAAGGCAAAGGGAAAAATCAAGCTTGGAGCTGCTTAAGGCAAACCTGCCTCTGATTCTATTCTTAAAAAAGATAGCTACTAGGATTTTTTTTTTAAAGGCTACATACCACCCTCACAGGGAATTTCCATGTGTACAAAGGACAGGCAGAACTCAAAGTCATCCTTCTGCTCACTGAGATAAATTCATATCTGGTTGTCTCCTTTGGAAAGGCTAATCAAAAACTCAAAGGAATGCAACCATTTGTCTCTTACCTACCGACGGCCAGAAAGCCCCCTCACTGTTTTGAGTTGTCCCACGTTTCCAGAAGGAATCAATGTATATCTTACATATATTTGATTGTTGATGTCTCATGTCTGCCTTAAATGTATGAAACGAAGTTGTGTCCTGACCACCTTGGGCACAGGTCATTAGTACCTCCTGAGGCTGTGTCACAAGCACACATCCTTAACATTAGCAAAATAAACTTCCTAAATTGACTGAGACCTGTCTCAGATATTTGGGGTTCACAGTTCCCTCCTCCATCTTCAACGCCAACAATGGTGAGCTGAATCCCTCTCATGACATCATCTCTCAGATTCTCTTTCTTTCCTTTTAGGGACCTATGGAACTACATGGGGTCTACCAGATAATCTGGGATAATTTCCTCATCTCTTATAGTTCTTAAATTAATTGCATCTGCAATTCCTCTTCTGATATGTAAGGTAACATTCACAGGCTTTGGGGATTAGGGCATGGAAATATTTGGGTGGACATTATTCTGAGTACCACAGGTTCATATTACCTTACAGATGAAAAACTGGGGCTCAAAGAAGTTTAGCAATTTGCCCAAGTGGTAAATATTGAGGCTTCAATTCAATCCTAGTCTGGCCTCTAGAGATGCTATAGTAATCAGTTCAAGGTGAGGGTACAGTGAGAGAACCATAATTCTGCCCACTGATTCTCATTCTCCCTCTGTTCCTGATTCTCTTTGCAACCATTAATAGTTACTTGTTTCCATTAGATTTTATTGTATCTCACCATTACAACTGAATGTGAATTTCACTCTAGCAAGACTTCAAAGATTTTGGTAAGCACAGAATGGTTCCTGAGGGATATTTTCAATTCCAAGCAGATCTAGACAGGTGCAAAACACCTGTGCCTGTTTGGGGGCTTCAGAATAGATTGCCAACTTCACAAATATCTAAAAGACTAGGAAAAGAAAAACAGGAACATAGGCTCTGGCTCTGAGTTTGCTGAAGTTCTCAGATACCATTATCAGCTTTCTTGGTCTTTGACAGTACCCCAAGATCCATGTCAGAGCATGAAAGCAGAGGACAGAAGTCTAGAAAACCCTTATCTAGTGCAGTATTTTTAAAAATATGTATTATTCTTTGCATGTATCTCTCTACTTAGTATTCTTCAGAGTCTTTTCACCAGCCAGGTTACAAACTCTTGAGTGTCTTCTGGAATTAAAATATCTGTGTATTTTAGAACAATAAAGGAAAAACTGAACATCCATATCTGGAAACATAGTATTTGCTTAATGAAGGTTAGTCTTTCTCTCAGTCTCGGGACAGTCTTCTCTGTGTCTCAACAATTGCATTTTCTGGAGGTCAGTCATCATTATAAATTCAAAGTGACTTTTATAAAAACTCAAGAACAAACTCAGAAATTAGTGCACATGTAATTCATGTATTTACTTGAACACAAGTAGCATAACAATGACTAGTGATGTGTAACTCCAGAGAGTTCAGTACTAGATAGTTGTTAGCAATTTATACAGTTGAACAAATGTAAGTAGAAATTAATCATACACTATTTATGCAGATAATCTACCCAGGCCTCCTTTTCCGCCTTTACTATAGGGCTTAAGATGTGCAGCCTCTCAAATCCGAAGACGTTTAAATGATTTAACTGAATACCTATTTAAGCCCACAGTAGAAATAAACCTATTTAACCCTAAAAACTGGTGGAGGAACTATAGTAACTATAGTTAACATATGTGTTATGGACTACCTGCATATTGAAGCATATGCTTTCAAAATAATTATCTATAAAACAAATCTGATTTTTTCATTGGTTCTCATGATAACATCAGTGAAGTGTTCTCTGGGGAAATGAACCAACTGGTGAATGATTTCTTTGGTTTTGTTTTATTTGATGAAGAAGGCATGGTCCCAATCTAGTCCTTTAGTTTTTATTTGCAATGTTTTTAGAATTGGCAATATTGCACTACAAATTGCAACACTACACTAAAAAACATAGTATATGCATCCTTCGGCATCTTCTCTTGCCCCTTTCTGTAAGAAAGGGACTAAAATTTGTATCAGTCATTGCTGATTCTTTTATTAGCATGGGAGGAAGAAGAGGTTGAAATAATTGATTGAATAAATGATTGGCTAAAATCAAGTACAGTATGTGGATTTCAGCTAATTGGTTTTTTACCTCATTTAAATACTCTCTGCAAGATAACCTAATACCTCCCATGTATAAGAATTGCTTGTGTAAAATTGAAAACCACATGGAAGACTCATTGATCGATGTGTGTTTTATTATGTAATATTTTCATCTAACTATAAAATAAAATGTATGGGAGAAAGCTTGACACATAAAATTTCTTTTGAACATAAAAGCAAGAAATATCAAGAATGTTCCCCTAATATAAAGGCTTTCTGCTTTTGCTTTTTATCTTAGTATAATGATGGAATAAATTGCAGCTAGAGAAGTGAAGATGAAAGTGAACTAACCCATAAACGAGGAGTTGTAACATCAGAAGGACTGTTGCAGATTACCATGCCCCCTAGAGTCTGTCAAAGGAAAATGCAGTGCCTGGGTAAGTGTCCTGCATATATTCATATGCCAATTTCTCGATAACGATTTTCCCAGATTTTAATACTGGTGTAGATTAAAAATCCTTTTTTTTTAATTCAAATAGAGTCATGAAATATTGGAAGTCACAATTAGCATGCAGGATAAGTTGATAGCTAAAATAATCATAGTCTTTTAGTTTAAATTTTTCCATTTGAAAAAGTATTTAGCCCTGAATCATAAAAACTTTTAAAGACATAGAGAAATAGAAGCCAAGGGCTCCTCACACTTTTCCATTATATAATGCAGCTATCTTTTAAATTTGCTTTCTTCTTAACTAGAAGGTCTAGTATGGCATTCAATTTAAGAAGTAATTGGCTTTCTTTTCCTAAGCTTTTTACAAAGGAAAACCTGTGAACAATGGAGTTTCCTAAAGATGGAGTTAGTGAGTGTTCAACACATGTTTTTTGATAAGTGAATGCACTGGTCTAGGCTCTGGGCTGGAAACTAAGTACACAAATGGATATACTAGCATAATTTTCATTTTTAAGGAATGTATATGATAGTGGGGAGAGAAGGCACATAAGACATAAGCAGATAACTGTAATTTCTAATGTTTCAGTAAAGACACAAGGTAGATGTCTGCAGCACGGAGGAGAAGTACTTTTTTATCTTTTTTTTTTTTTTTTTCTGGAGACGGAGTCTCACTGTATTTCCCAGGCTGGAGTGCAGTGGTTTGATCTCGGCTCACTGCAACCTCTGCCTCTCGTGTTCCGGTTCTCCTGCCTCAGCCTCCCAAGTAGCTGGGAGTACAGGCATGCCCCACCACGCCCGGCTAATTTTTGTATTTTTAATAGAGATGGGGTTTCACCATATTGGCCAGGCTTGTTTCAAACTCCTGACTTCAAGTGACCCACCCGCCTAAGCCTCGCAGAGTGCTGGGATTACGAGCGTGAGCCACCGCGCCTGATTGAGAAGTACTTATCCTTGATTTAAACTGAAAAATTAGTGGTTTCTAATGAAATTAGAGTAAGTCACATTGTTAAAGTATGTTAGAAATTAGATATTTTCTTTTAAAGTATCTAGTTGTAAGTAGTCTTTCTCTTGGTAAAAGTTGAGTTTAAGAGTTTTAAAATAAAACTAAGGATATGAATTATATTACTAGTGCTCTTAGTTGACTTCTAAATAGTATCTATATCAAGCTAAACAGGTATAACAAGTGTATATTGTTGTTGTTGTTTGATAGGTGTATAGATTTGACTTGTTTTTGTGAGCACTGTTGACCCCAACTCATTCAAGTATCCAATCATGGTGATTTTATTAATATACTAATATATACTTATTAATACACTCACTGGTGAGCTGACTTATATAACTTTCCAGCCAGAAAACAGAGTGACTTGCTTTTCTTACACTATTTTCGTTTTACTGTCTTCGCTTTTCTGTTCATATTCTTTGATTCACATCTTACCACCCTGGTAACTCATGAGACACTCATCAGTATCCAGGAAAGGATATTCTACTTCCTCTCTTCCAAAACGCTCAAAGTTTGAGTGTCCCAGAGCTTAGTTCTTTATTCACTTCTTTTTGCTTTCTGCACTGACGACCTAGGTGATTGCAGATTCATAGATTTAACTGTTCTCTGTATGCTACTGCCTTTCAAATTTGACATATCTTTTGAACACGTATTCCTACGTGCAATTTCCTACTTGATATTTCCTCTTGTCGAAAAATGAACTCTGAGTTATTTCCCCCAGTACTGTTTCTTCACCTTAATAAATGGTATCACCATTCACCCAGTTTCTCAGGACAAATGTGTTGCCATCCTTTATTACTTTCCTCAGCACCACCACCACTGTCCAGTGCATCAGCAAATTTTGTTGGCTCTAACATCAAAATATATTCCAAAGTATATTGTGTTATTGAAGATGATAAACTGATTGTAAATGTATCATTTCTATAACCATTTCTACTGCCTGCTCACTAGTAGCAGCAAACATCCTGTTTTCCCTTGACTATTGTAATAATCCACACTGAATACTTTCTTCATGTTAGTTCAGTCTTTGGAGGCAAGGAGTTGTAAGTCTGATAATTTTAATTGTGAAATGAGTGTTCAAGGTGGAATGGAGGCCAAGAAACTTGGAAGTGAGAAGTTCAAGTAATTAAGAGTCCAGGGTGTAGTAGTGTCATCTATATGGATTTTGAAATAGCCAAATTGATGATAATCATATGATTAGAGAGCAACATAGAGAATAAGGTGCTAAAATCTAGAACATGAATGAGAGGGAAAACCCTTGGTCCCATGTATTTGCACTTGCTCTACTTCCCTCATAACTCTCATAACGCCATACTTGTTCATGGGTTCTTTGCCTTTCAGATTTAGCTCTTTGTTAATGGCCTCACTCCCTGCATTGTTTTCAGTTCAAATTCCTGAGAACAAGGAGCAGATCAGCTCTGCCTATTCATGTTTAGGTGGTCATTTTTTCAGTGTGTGGCGGGCCATATCATAGTTTGCCCTTTGCTCATGTTCCTACCTCTGATCTGATTAACTGTAGCCAGACAGTGAAAAGGAATGACAGAGCAAGGATTAAGGGATCATGACTACCTAGCATTGTACCTTCAGCAAAAATTAGATTGAGGGGTTTATCTTATACACTGAAGCTTTGAAAGCACTTTAGACATGATACACAATAAGTGAAATCTCTATATAATGGGGTTGTGCCACAGATTGTGGTAGTGAAACAGCAGAGATGAGGTGGGCAGTACGGGGAAGTCATTTTATAAATTCCTAGCATACATGTACTGTCATCTTAATTGAAGAAAACAAAAAACCTGATAATGTATATAATTATATCTATAATATATGCATATATATACACACAAACTATATACAATTTTTATTTATCAAATGTGTGCCCCAAAACACTTAAAATAAAAAGAGAGAAAAGCAAACTGAGTATATACACGACTTTACTTGGTGCTTGATGCACTCTAGATATTAAAATGTGCTTTGATTCCTACTTTCATTCAATCACTGAATGTTTATTAAGCAGTCACTCTCTGCTGGGTATTTGTATTTGATGAGTAGTGAGTCCATGTAAGGATAATTAGGAATTCTGTGGCTCTGGGACCAAAACCTTACTTGCTTTCTCAACTCAGGCAAAGACAACTAGATCCTCACTCATTAAGAAGGATCAGCAATGCTGTATAAATGATTCCTCTTACTGCACTTGCCCTTAATATAAAGTAAAAGGATGGATAGCACACTTACTTCATTGGAAATTAGAAAGATTAATTAAGTCAGGAAGCAGTGCTTTGAAGATGAAAGTGATTCCTGAGTGTTAAAGTGCTAGATAAGTATCCAGCAGTTGCAGGGACGATGCAGTCTGCAATACTGTGCCAGGAATTGAAGGCACACCATAATGCTTTAGAATTACAAAAGGCATTTGCTGAAAATTCAACTGAGACAATGAACAGCTTGATAGCCTTGGGTTTCTCATAAAGTATCATTCTATTTTCAAGTATATGGTATCTAACAGAAAATACAAACATACATATTAAGGATAAAATGGGATTTAAGTGGACAAGATGAATAAAGTGTAAAACCCCATCATGGTGTATATCCTAATGTTCAGAACATGGGTGAGGAAAAAGACCTATATTGCATCACCTGGTTTGAGTGATAGAAACTAGAACAGAGGAGTTTGGAGGCAGAGTTGAATGCACATCAAAGATGCTCCCCAGATCTGAGAAATTTGATAAGATAAAGGTTGAAAACTGGAGGACATTGATTTGGAAAGGTGCAAGAAAATAACTATTTCTTGCATGATTGCAAGGGGTGGGAAAATAAATGGAGGAATGACACATGATTGTACGTTGTTTGCTCATTTATTTTTTTGATTGCCTACTTTTTAAAATTTATCCTAAGTGTTATCACTTGAATTGTGCCTCCCTCTGGCAAATAAATAAATAAATAAATAAAATGAAATAAAAAAAAGTTGAAGTTCCAACCTTCAGTAGAATTTCACCTAAAGTTACCTTTGAATGTCACCATATTTGCAATTCAAACTTCCCAGATGATTTAGTTGTGATTAGGTCATTAGGGAAGACTCTAATCTGATATGACTGGTGCCCTTGTATAAAAGGGAAAATTTGGACACAGAGACACACCCACAAAAGAAGAATATCATGTGAACATGAAGGCAAAAATCAACGTGATGCCTAATGATGTCAAAGATCACAGGCAACCATCGGAAGCTGGGAAAGAGGCATGGAACAGATTCCCCCTCACAGCCCTCAGAAGGGAACCAACCCTGCCAACCCTTTGCCCTCCAGCATCTACCCTTCAGAACTGTGAGACAACACGTGTCTGTTGTTTTAAGCCACCCAGTTTGTGGCACTTTGTTATGGCAGCCCTACAAAATGAGGACGCCTGGGATAGTGAAATATCCAATGAAATATACATATATACATTTTATTTTTCATTCAAATGAGTCTGTGCTCACTGGCTGCATGCAGGAAAACTTTCTGTAAAAGATGAATATTTTAGGCTTTGGTCTTAGGCACAAGTATTGAACTCTGCTGTTATAGTGCAAGAATAGTCAGGTAGTAAGTAAAGAATTGGCGTGACTGTGTTCCAACAAAATAATATTTATGGACACGGAAATGTGAATTGTATGTAATTTTCAAGTGTCATGAAATATTATACTTCTTTCGTTTTTCTTAACAAATTAGGGATGTGTAAACCATTTTTAGCTTGTGGACAGATTTGGCCTGTAAGCAATAGTTTGCTAACCTTTACTGTAATAGGAAGAAGATAGGTTTTTGAGTTAATGCACCTGGTACCATCCCTTTCTTGCTGTGTAATTTCTAACGTGTTACTTCACTGAGTTTGGTTTCCATCCTTGGAAAACAGAGCTAATTATGGTTTACATATGCATAATGGAATATTATTCAGCCATAAAAAAATGAAATCCTGTCATTCGCAACAACATGGATGGAGCAGGAAAGCATTATGTTAAGCAAAATAAGCCAGGGACAGAAAGACAAATATCACAAGCACTTAACCATATATGAGAGATTAAAAATAGATCTCATTGAGATAGAAAGTAGAGTGATAGTTACCAGAGGCTGGAAAGGGCAGTGTGGAGAGGGACTATGAGGGGATGGTTAATGGGTACAAAAATACAGTTAGATATAAGGAATAAGATCTAATTTTGATAGCTCAATAGAGCAACTATAGTTTACAATAATTTACTGCATTTTCCAAATAACTGGTGAAGTAAAAATGGTTGCTCTTAACATAAAAGAATTATAAATGCTTGAGATGACGGATATCCCAATTACCCTGATTTGATCATTACACATTGTATGCTCATATCAAAATTTCACAAGTAGTCCATAAATATGTACCAGTACTATATAGCCACAAAAAATAAGTAAATAAATAAATAAATTCACTTTTTGCAGGACTGGCTTATAAGCACATTATCTTTTTTTTTTATTTTTGTGGGTATAGAGTAGGTGCATATATTTATGGGTTACATAAGATATTTTGATACAGGCATGCAATGTAAAATAAGCACATCATGGAGAATGGGGTAACCATCCCCTCGAGCATTTATTCTTTGAATTTTTAAAAAATCCAATTGCACTCTTTAAATTATTTAAAAATATACAATTAAGTTATTATTGACTATAGTAACCCTATTGTGCTATCAGATAGTAGGTCTTATTTGTGGGATCTAAAAATCAGAACAATTAAACCCATGAACATAGATAGTAGAAGAATCATTACCAGAATCTGGGAAGGGTAGTGCGAGTCTGGGAGGAGTTAGGAATGGTTAATGGGCACATTATCTGAGTAATCACACAGGGCCCTGCATTTAGAAGGGTTCAGCATTTGATTTAATACTCTACTGTCACTGTCTTGAAATTCTTAATAATTTTGAACAGGTCCCGTATTTTCATTTCATACTGAACCCCGTGAATTATGTACACAACTCTGGCTCCTAGCATGAAGTAGAGGCCCTAAAAGAATAGCTATTGTTGTGACTGTGTGTTGTAGTGTGTAATTAAGTGTAGATGAATAAAAAGGTAATTTTGATCCTCAGTTAAAGAACCATGACTTCACTGATGGACAATAAGAATATACTCTCATAGGACAAAAACACTGATTACTAGCAAGATAGACATCCTTGGGACAGATGAGCATACTGGCCTGGGAAGTAAAGACGCAGAGCTCTAATTCTGTAACATGACAAATTAGGGACCAAGAGAAAATGCTCCAGAGACAGCCAATTTATGTGGGGGACCTAACTGTTCTCTTACAATGAAGGTTTGAGCTCTGAAATCACTTTGAGAATGTGCTGACTTTGCAGGGGTATGTGCACAGAATGTTAAACAACTCCTTGCAGTTGGATCTTGCAGCAATCTTTATTTTGAGCAGTGACATCAGAGCATTTATCCAAACACTTGTTTAAATAGAAATGCAAAAAGAGGTGCATTGCAGTGGCTGCTGAGCAGTGTAAATCTCACACTGGGAGTGAAATCTGGGGCGCTGAGGATGTCTTGCCAACACAGCACAGAGTCTGACCTACTATTAGTTTTTTTGCTCACTGTATGCCACCAAATGGGAAAACTCAGAGCTCCAAATGAATTACGTGCTCACCAACATTTCACTTTTCAGAATTACTGCTCAAGCGGTGGCAAGAAGTATGAGATTTATAAACAAACAAGCCATGTCATTTTTTCCTACGTATATGAAAGAATACTCTTATTGGTGAGAAAATTCCCTTTGACAGTCTTCCAGCATGTTTGTGTCTGTGCCAAACAGTACCGCAAAATATTTTGGCTGATAGAAGAGCTCCAATCCCAGCTTCCTAGGATAAACCCAGCTCTCTCCAGCTACTGTGAACTTCAGGTATGGCTTTAATTGTGAGAGTGCATTTAGCCAGTGTTATATACCCACTCTAGGGAGTGATTTCAGCCATTGGATAAATTAATCTTCAGAATTAGTTAAGTAAACAAATCATTATGAAATACATTATATTATGTACTAAGCAGTTTATATGTATACAGTAATGACAATAACACACAGACCTTACAACAGTATGAGACTGATATAAACAACACCCTTCCCTGGTGAAGCCCTGGGGTTACTTAGGTGTGAAGCCTGTTCATGCTAATATTGAACACTTCGATTTCCTTTGTCATTTAGGTGGTTGGACTAGTTTTGAGCCACTTCTCCATTTCTTGCTAATTCCTATTAGGCTGGTCATCTCCCTGTATCAGCAGATATTCAAGGATAAGTAAACCAAACCTTACATCTTTGTGTTTTTAGACAAGAAATTTTGTAAGAAATACGAACCACATTAGCCAACATGTTCAGGAATCTCTGCGCTGCTGTGCTTCTCCTTTGGCCTCCTGTGATTGTGCATTGAGCCAGTTTGCTGTTCATTAGCACCTTCAATATGCACTGTGCAGGGCTGGAGAGGAAAGGTAAAGATCAAATTAGCCAATTTGGCTTCTTATTAGTAGCTTGGACAAAAGACTTGGTGGAGAAAGGTTTACAACTAATCGCTAAAATGAGAAGAAATCAACCATGCTATTCCTACCCCTGATTCCTGAGTGAGCAGAAGGTTGGATGATTTTTCTCTTTGCTAAATGGTGTCCCGAGGGTTTGAATGCTTGTAAAAATGCCTGCCTTTATATTGTTTCTACAGTGGGAAACTCATCAGTTGTCTGGGATCAAATGGTTTTGCTAATTAATCTTTTTTTTTTTAGCAGTTTAAAGGAGCACAAATTTATTATTTTACAGTTCTGTAGGTCAGAAGTCTGATACAAGTCTCACTGGGATGATAGTGCAGCATAGGCAGGGCTGTGTTTATTTCTGGAGTATCTAGGGGAAAATCTGTTTCCTTGCCTTTTCTAGTTTCTAGAAGCTCCCAGCATTCCTTGCTTTGTGGCTCCCCTTCTTCCATATTCAAAGCCAGCAATATCACATCTCTCTAACCCTTCTTCTGTTTTCACATATGTCTGACTGCAGCCAGGAAAAGTTGTCACCTTTTAAGGACTCATATGATTAGACTGGGATCTTAAAAAAACAAAATATATTTTGCTAATTCACCCTTCCACTTAAATGACTTTTTTTTTGTTTCTGTTTTTGGTTTTGTTTTATTTTGTCTTTTTTACATGAAAAGAGGCATATCTTTTGGGAGTAAGGTGAGGCAGAATATAACCAAGTAAAAAATGGAGTAAATACAGTAATTTTAGATAGTGGTAAGAGCTAGAGAGAAAATAAGGCAGGGTGAGGAGTCAAGGGCTGAGCGTGGTCATGGTGTTGTTTCAGATAAGGTGGTCTGAGAAGGCCTCTTGGAGAGGTAACATGTGATCAGAGACCTGAATGATGAGGGTAAACCTTGGGAAGTTCTGGTACAAGTGCCTTCCAAACAGAGGAATGGTAAAAGCTCTGAGGCAGGAAAGCATTTTGGCTGCATAAGAAGCGGCAGTTAGGCTGGTGAAATTGAAACAGTGAACAAGGTGAAAGAGTAGTAAGAGACTGAATTACAGGCACAGACAAAGATCTGGTAATACAGAGTCCTGAAGGTTCTGCTAAGGAGTTTGGATTTGATTCTAAGTGCACATGGGAGCCATTGTCTAGTGTTAAGCAGGAAACTGGCATGGTCTGATTTATGGTTTAAAAAGATCATCCCATCTGCTGTATTGGGAACAGATATCAGAGAAGGTAAGAGTTAAAACCAAGAGTTAAAAGAGGTTGTTGAAATAAACAGATGAGAGATAATGTGTGAGACTTGGAATAGGATGATTGTAGCAGAGATGATGACAAATGTCAGGATTTTAGAACAAATTTTAGGGCAGATTTGCTAATGGATTAGATTTGGGGAGGGGACAGGATTGAAGAGAAAAGGGAGGTCAAGGGTATAACACTTTGGTTAAAGGCCTGAGCGCTGTGTGGCCTTGGACAAGTAACTCAATGTCTCTGAACTTGTTTATTCATCTGTAAAGTGAGAATTATAATAGCTACCTTCCAGAGTCATTATTGCATTTATATATTCAACTAATATTAATTGGCCTCTTACACGCCAAACATTTTGCTGTTGCTTTACATTTTTTTTTTTATCCTGAGTTGATTCTCACAAGGCTTCTAGAAGGTTATCATAGGACATTATTTCCATCTTACATATGGAACTGAATTCGGTGTTGTAAGGTTTGATATCACATGGCAAGTAAACAGCAGATGCAAGACTTAAATCCAGATCTTTGCTTGAAAGCTTATGATCTATCTGGCTAAGTGTTACTCAGATGAGTGATGATGGACTTACTCTTGGAGATATCACTCTATCTTAAGGACCTGCCTTATTACAACCGGAGACTCTAGGAAGAAGTAAAACTCTCCAACCTTTAAAGAAAGCAACGGGATCAGAGTTTCTCATCTAATTTCCTGAACTCCTTTAAAGAGATGGACTGGGAAAAGGGCATTCAGTTAAACCTTGCCCAGGGATTCCCCCAGCTTGTCTTTTTTTTTTTTCTAGTTTAATTATATACTGAACGTTACTAAACACATGGAATCCCACAAGCAGTTTAGCTTAAAAAAGCAGAACGCCTAAAATGAGCTAACCCAAAGAACCCACTGATAAGGGTCACTATTGCATTGTAAGGATAGTATAAATACTGTAAAAAGTGGTTTTTAAGATAGAGGAACAACGAACATCCCCAGAGTCAAATGATGCTTAAAATGAATATGATATCCTTTTTAATACAGAGGCTTCTCTATGTGTAAACATTGACGTGGAGTTTAAAGGAAATAAGAAGTAAGAATGTGGAAATTCCCAATCAACCAAGTTAATCTTTGTTTAACAGAGAAGAAACTGAGATTTTAGCATTTTTAAGTTGCCCAGCAATTCCTCCAACAGAAGTCTTCTGGAATCAAAGATCTCTTACTCCTTTACCAAATGTTTCCAGCATCTAGGAGACAAAGAGAAACGCTGCTCATTTCTGTCAAAACCTGGTGCTACATAACCATTCTGAAAGCTTTTAAATGACCTCAAGCTTCTCTCCGTCTCCAGACCAGCATTCAAACCACCCGAGGAAAAGAGTCTTTTCCCTTTTTCCCAGCATCACCCATTGTCAGAGATTTCTCTGGGCATTATGACCCTTTGCCTCCCACACACATTTTCACTTGCATAAATACTTGCACCCTGTAATTACTTTCTTCTGTGCTGTGCACTAGTGTAGTGTAAGACATAGCCAAGAGCATCCCACAGGTTGTTAATAGGCGTATGGGTCATTGGTCCTGGGTATCAGCTTCTTATTATTTTTTTGTTAGCAAGAGACTACGGATTGTCTGATTCAACTGCTTGACTCAATTTTAGAAAAATAAAAGACAAGAAAAGTGAATGGATGCTTTTCCTTAGAGTAACAACCCAAGAACCAGTGTTGAAGCTGCCTTCATGGAGATATTAAATCTATAACATTTGTTGCAGGTAGCGATTTGTGGGTTTTTTTTTTTTTTGGTATCCTTTTCGGGCAATAAACTTGGCAAAATGAAGTCAAGTAATCAAGTCAGGACAGAAATATCATTATGACAGAAGGTTCAACAAGATTGTCTAGTTATTACATTTTTTTTTCTTCTAAAAATGTAATACTGTAGTTTAAAAGTTCACTTAGCTGTAATTTTGAGTTGTGTTAAAGAGATATTTCATATTCAAGTTAAATCAGTCTTGAATTTTAACTAAAAGACCACAAAATTTGGTAAAATATGGCATCAAAAGTCTTGGCTAATGAAAAAAAGTTAATATAAAGAAAATTTGTGAAATAGATGGGTTATGTAACATTCTACAAAGTATTAATTCTGATAGTTGCTGAACATAAAATTTGCATTTCATATAAACTTATAAATGCTTTCTGACATGGTAGATATATATTTTATCGGGGGCAGGGAAAGAGGATACACCCTTTGGGAAAGAACTATACAAAGATTTTTATTGGACTATATAGTTTGAGAATGAGTTTCTGAGTAATTCCAGTTTTTGCTCATAAAGAACCTTGGTATTTGTATTGTTGCTCAAGTTTGATGTGGCTTCTCCGCGGGAACTTTCTAGATCTGTGACAGTAACAGACCAGAGCAGTGAGAATATCCAAGGGCTTTGCCGTGCCACTGACCTCACTGAGTCTATTACAGAACCTGAGATCTCGTTTCAGCATCCCTCAAAGTATATTGGAAAAAATTGAGGCTCAGAGAAAAATAAATCCAGGGCCCCTCTCTATCCCTAACTTCAACCGTCTATGTGTTGAACAATTCAGTCTTTCCTGGCCAGGTCTAGTAGACAGAAAATAATTGGTCAATAGCATTTGCATTGTTCTAGGAAGTGGAAGGAGAAATAAACTAGTAGTGATGTGAGATGGCAAGAGTGGAGAAGAGAGGTATTTTTAAAAATAAGTGGGCAAGGTAGTCCATAATTTGTTTTAAAAACATTTCTGATTATTATATACACAAAGAACAAATGTCTTCTCAAGAAGACAGTATCGAATTGAACAATGAGAACACATGGATACAGGAAGGGGAACATCACACACCGGGGCCTGTTGTGGGGTGGGGGGAGGGGGGAGGGATAGCATTAGGAGACATACCTAATGTTAAATGACGAGTTAATGGGTGCAGCACACCAACATGGCACATGTATACATATGTAACAAACCTGCACGTTGTGCACATGTACCCTAAAACTTAAAGTATAATAAAAAAATTGCAACTGAGTACCTTACAAGGTCAAAGAATGACTAAACAAACTTCAGAACCTCAAAAGAGTCTTAATCAACAAGGACATCTATTTAAAGGTGCAGAATTATCAACCAGCTACTATTATGCACATTAGATAGCAAATTTTGAAAATTTAGCCCACCTTCCCCCAAAATGAAGCCCACTGGTGAATGAGAAATCATAAAATAAGATTTACCAGTCATTTCAGATATTGCTTTATTTTTCCTAAATAATACCACAGTCTTGAATAAATACAGACCATAAACTTTAAAAAAAAAAATTATGAATTAGCCCTCACTTACAAAAGACTACCTCGATTCTGTAAAGTGCCTTTTTGTTATATTTTTTTACTCTTTTGTTACTCCCAGAAACCCTATAACATGAAGAGACCAAGGAACTTAAATGACATTTCACAAAATAAAAAATACAAATGGTAAACATACATAAACAGCATTTTATTCTTAAGTATTCAAGGAAAGAAAACTAAAACATAATAATAGTAAAGTAAGAGTTTGCATCAGCAAATTAACAAAAATAAAGTGATATTAACTGAGACTCCTGCAGTTAATGCAGAATTGGGTCACTCCGATTTTACTGGTGGACAGGGAAAGAGGATACACCCTTTGGGAAAGTAATCTGCTAATATATCAAGAACTATGCAAAGATTTTTATTTGACCCATAAATTCTGATCCTGGAAATCTGTCACAAAGAAATAATGCCACTAAAGGAACAAATATATTCTAAGGCAATGATCCTCAATCAAAGGCAACTTTGACCTCAGGATATATTTGGCAATATCTGGAGATGTTTTTGTTTGTTACAACTGTGAGGGTGCTAGGGGCATCTGGTGGATAGAGGCCAGGAATGTTGCTAAACTTCTTACACCTATAGGAAACCCCCCCACAGAAAATAATTATCAATAGGGCTGAAACTGGAAACCCTGACTCTAAAGTGCTGATTGCAGAAAGTGTGTGTAATTAGGGACACAATTAGGGACACACTGGAAACAACTTAGACGTCCATTACCCCAAAAAGCAGATGGATGTTTAGAGAAGTCAAATTATATCTATCTATTTGCTATACTATTGTGTAGACATTTTAAATGTTAGAGTGCTTTAAATAAAAAATTTAAAAAATACAACAAAAAGTAGAACCAAAAAAATACTAGTGCCATTTGGAAGGAATATGAGTGGATTGGATATGGATAAATGAGTGGCTATGGAGTCAGTAACACAAGTTTATTGCCATATTTTAGATTCGTTGAAAAAGAATCAGTCCTTTCTTCAGATAATATCATAGCGTAAGGGTCATCTTCTTGCCTAACTCCTCTCCAGCTAATATGTCTAGTTTGAAAAAAGTACTGATCAAGTAAAAAGACAATGTACCGAATTGAGGAAAACACCCTAAGAATTTTTATGGATTTTGCTGACGTGAAATTTATTCTCTTCAATTGCAAACTGAAAGACACTCATCTCATTCAGTCTGTTCAAGAATGAATTAGCAATAACTCATTCTCAGCAGGATTTAGGACAATCAACTTCTTATCATCCAAGTCTGTATTTCTAGATAGTACTAGGTCAGAAAGAAAGACAAGAAAAAGATGTGCAACATAATTTGGAGTGACACTTGTATAGTAAAGAAAACTAAAGATGCCAAAACCAAAACTACTTAGAAGTGTGTGTGTGTGTGTGTGTGTGTGTGGTGTGTGTGTTTGGAGGAGGTGATGTCAAGTGAAATTAGGCCAATAGTCTGCTTTTCTGTATTCTTAAATGGGGGTATGGACAGTGCAAAAAATGTACTGTGGTGGGCAAAATATTTTACTGAAAGATGTCTAACTTTGTAATTTCTGAAACCTGGAATATATTGTTACATGGCAAGGAAGAATTAAAGTTGTACATAGAATTGAGGCTGTTAATCAGTTGATTGCTAATGTAATCACAAGAGTTTTTATATGTGAAAACGGGAGACAGGAGAGTCTGAGTCTGAGGAGGAGATGTGAGGATGAAAGTAGAGGTCAGAGTGGTATAATTTCTGGCTCTGAAGATGGGAGGGGACCATGAGCCAAGGAATGCTGGCAACTTCTAGGAGCTAAGAAAGGCAAGAAAATGGATGATCTCCTAGAATCTCCAGAAAGAACACAATCCATCAATGCCTAATATTAGAAGAGTGAGACCTCTGTTGTGCTTCTGATGCCCATAACTGTAAGAGATCTTTCTTATTTTAAACCACTAAGTTTTTGGCGAATTGCTATAGAAGCAACAGGAAACTAACACAATTACCTCTTTGTAACTATGTATGCATTATACCTGTCCATGTATGTGTCTGTTGGGGGAGCACATGGGTGCAGTTTTACCTTATTTTTCTTATAGTGGCCTTGCTCTGGAAAAATGTTACCGTTTCAAGTAATTTTTTTTGTCCAGTGATTGATTGTGTGCTTGCCTAGAAATAACGATTCCTCTGGCTTCTGTCACACGAAGAATGCAAGGTAAAGCAAGAAAAAAGAAATAACTTTGTGAAGTTCTTGTTATTAAAAGAATGACTTCTCTAATACTTAGTCAAAGTGAAGGAAATACTTATGTTTTGTAATGAATCAAAAAATAAAACAGTACAGTGTAATGGGAAAAATGTAGATTTTGCTGTCAGACATATTTGAGTTCAAATCCTGGCATGGATGTTTTGAGTGACCAAGGGCAAGTTACTTCACCTTTCTAGTTCAAAATCACATTGTTTCTTATTGGAAAAATGACCCATCCACTGCAAATCTTGTTGCGGTTTGAATATATTTAATGTTTATATTATATAAAATGGTATTCTTCCAAAAATTAGAAATTAACAGTAAGATACCTTGCACGTAGTCTTGAAGAGCAGTCAGAGTGATGTGTCTAAAAATCAAATTTGGCCTCTTTACATTAAATTTGACACCCTTTACATTGAAACTTTCAGTAGCTTTCTATCACCTCCAACAGCAGTTTTAAAACATTTTGGTTTTATGACCCTTTTTAAATTTGTTTTGTGACCCTCCTAATAAGTATTAAGGACAAAAACCATATTATAAATTAAAAGAAAAGTAACAATAATAAACCCATTGACAGTTAAAATAAATACTTTACTAAAAATAACTATGTCTTTCAAAACAAAAAAATGAAGAAAAGTGAGATTGTTTTTTATTTTTCTAACTAATTTATTTAATATCTGGCTTCATAGAGGAAAACTGGTTTCTCATATCTAATCCCGCATTCAGTCTCTTGCAATATATCAGTTGGGTTGAATTACATAAAAAATTAGCCTCCCACATAGACGTAGTTGGAAAATAGCCTCTTCGTATCATTTTGGTTATTATTCTTGGATACTATGGTAAAACTACACAAAAAGTCATTTCTTAAGGGCTGGCAATAATGTGGTATTTGGTGTCATATTAATGAACTTTTTGTACTTTGTTACATTAAAGTCCCTTGGCCTGTCTTATACTTTGAATGGATATTACCCATGCATAATTTGGTCACATCAACCACTGGACATTTTGAAAATATTGGCTCACTAAGATATATAGATCTTTCAAATGTTGACACATTCCATTATAAACATCATTCACATATTTTAATATCATCACCAATCTCAGCAGAAAAGTATTTAAGTATTAAGAAGCCGTCAAGCTCACTATAGTAGATAGAAGTTTTCCAAAATTTTAATTTTCACTGAAAGCTTACATTTTATCATTGACAACAAACACTGTCATTTGTTGTCATTGGAGTGATAGGCTCACTTCATTTATTTTTGAGAAAATATCTACCAAACGCCCCGTCTGAATAGCCGGTTTGCTTGTCAGTCATTCTTTAAAGCAAAAACAGTGTTTCATGAAAAATGCATCTAGTTCAGCTCACAATTCTAAAAATCATACCAGTGCTTTTCCTAGAGTCAACCATCATACTTCAGTCGGCAGCAGAAGTGATCAATGCATACTTTCTAGTTCATCACACAGAATATTAAAAACACATGTGCTCAAGGTTGAAATTTAATAAAATGAATAGTTTTCACCGCTTTATTAAGAGCATTCCCATGTGAAACTTTTTTTTTTTAAACTGTGAGTACCTAACAGTGAAGAATACAGGATTACTAGTATGTTCTACAGTACACATTTGCACTTTGGTGCTAGTGGGTTTTTTTTTGTTTGTTTTGGTTTTTGTTGTTGCTGTTGTTGTTGTTGTTGTTGTTGTTGTTTTGAGATGGTATCACTCGCCCAGGCTGGGGTGCAGTGGTGTGATCTCGGCTCACTGCAACCTCCACCTCCCAGGTTCAAGCAGTTCTCCTGCCTCAGCCTCCCAAGTAGCTGGGATTACAGGCACGCGCCACCATGCCCTGCTAATTTTTATATATTTAGTAGAGATGGGGTTTTACCATGTTGACCAAGCTGATTTCGAACTCCTGGCCTCAAGGGATCTGCCTGCTTCAGCCTCCGAAAGTGTTGGGATTACAGGCGTGAGCCAACATGCCTGGCCCTGGTGCTAGTCTTGATTTTTGTGAATGTGGCAGGAGTTTTACCCATCATTGCTGTTGAATCACCAGTGAAAGTGTCAGCAGAGTGAAAAAGACAAATAGTGTATATGTATTAATTGGAAAATAGTTCTGCCTTTGCAGACTCCCTGAAAGTGTCATGAGTACCATAGGTGTCTGAGGAACACACTTTGAGAAATAATATCCTACTAGATAAATTATAAGTTCCTAAGCAGGACGTGCACAGCCTTACATATGTGGCTTCTACTTTTATTTCCAGCCTTATTTCTCATCACTCATTGCCTCATTGCACTTCATGGACCAATAATCCTGAAATGCATCTAGTCCAGAATAGACTATGCTCATTCATGTGTTTCTGCATTTTGATGCTTTTCAGACCATTTGGTGCACAGTAATACATAATGCCATTCCCCTTGTCTTTTGTACTCCTCTCGCCATCCTTTGAGATGTCACCCACAAGTTAATGCCTTCACAGTCTTTTCTAAATTCTCCCCATTTAGAACCTTCCTTCTCTGTGCCCTTTAGCACTTTCTGAACATCCCCATCACTCACTTCTATTGCAGTAGTCTTCTTACACTTCATTCTCCCTCTTTTTATACAAAATTATGCTCTTCTTTAGGGTAGAAACTCTGCATTATTTGCAGGCGGATAGTTGTTAACCCAATTCTGCTGTCTACGTAGGTTTGCAATACATTGCTATTTGAATGAATACAGTAATTAATGTAAACCTGTTCAAACAGGTGCTGGTGAGGCTGTGGCCAAACGGGAAGGCATATCCACTGTTGATGGGAAGGTAAATTAGTTAAGCCACTGTGGAAAGCAGTTTAGAGATCTCTCAAAGAACTTAAAACAGTACTATTCAACCCAGCAATCCCATTACTGGATATATATCCAAAAGAAAATAGATCATTCTAGTAAAAAGACACATGCACTCATGTGCTCATCACAACACTATTCACAATAGCAAAGATGTGGAATCAACCTAAGTACACATCAACAGTGGACTGGATAAAAAAAAAAGTGATACATATATACCATGGAATACTATGCAGCAATAAACAAGAATGAGTTCATGTCCTTTACAGAGACATGGATGGAGCTGGAGGCCATTATCCTAAGCAAACTAGTGCAGGGACAGAAAACCAAATACCGCATGTTCTTACTTATAAGTGGGAGCTAAACAATGAGAAATCATGGATGCTAAGAGGGAAAAGACAGACACTGGGCCTTACTTAATGGTAAAGGGTGGGAGGAGGGAGAGGATCAGAAAAAATACCTCTCAAGTACTGTGCTTATTACCTGGGTAATAATTTCTATACCAGATCTCCATGACATGCAGTTCACCTATAGAGCAAACCAGCACGTATACCCCTGAACCTAAAATAAAAGTTTAAAAAAGCATATTCCACAAGACAAGCCTGGGGAAAAATGAACATCCCAAGAAAACATGTTTAGTTTACATTTCACCACCTTCACCACAAACAGATTTTCAGTTTAGTACAATATTCAACTAAATAACAAAATGCTAGAGTTGCTTTATTCAGTATCTATTCAGCAAAATTATCAAATGTACACTTCTTTTCCTACTCTATGCCTCTTGCTGAAGAAGATGAGAGTCACTGATTATACAATGATAATTATGTATTTTTATGATTGAAAGCAAACCGGACTTGAAGTCATTTTTTTAATCCTATATGTTCCATTTGATAACTATGTAACCTTCAATAAATTATTTTTCCCCCGAGCCTCAGTTTTTATAGGTGTGAAATGGAGATAATAGTTCTTGCTTAAAATAAGTTATATTAATCACATGAGAAAATTTAAGTAAACACACCTATTACAGTGCTCAGTACACAATAAGAGTGCCATAAACATTTATTTGAACAAAGAGTACACGGTTTTTATCTTTGAGGTTACTACAAGGTAATTTTAGCATCATATATATGAACAATTCTCATTTGAGGATAAAAGAATTAGATGCAAAATAACCAAGAAGTAACATGCTTTAGGAGCTCAACTTAAATATATTGTATATTGCAAAGTTGCTAATCAAAGTTTAACATTCTCACCACACACAAAAATAACAAGTTGGTGAGGTGATGGATATGTTAGTTAGGTTTATTAGATCTTTTTTCAATGTATACATAGATCAAAACATCACATTGTATCTGATAAATATACACAATGATTATTTGTCAATAAAAAATAATTACTAAAAGTAGTACATTGCAGAAAAATTGGAAAAATTAAGAAGTAGGGTCATTAGGGCGCTATAATTCCCTGCTACTCAAAATGTGGTCCATGTGATACCAGCATTTATATCACTTAGTAGCTTGTACAGAATTTTGAGACCCACCCTACCCCTTCTGAATCAGAATCTGCATTTTAACTAGATCTCTAGGTCAGTCCTTTGCACATTAAAATTTAAGAAGTACTTTTTTTTAGAGAGACAAATGTCACGTCATTAAGAGTTCCTACAAAATAATTAACTCTTCATAAATATGTAGGGCCACTACTTTTATTGTTCTGAGGGCGCACTTAAAACGTTGACAGCTTTCTGAGTGCTATCCTTGGTGTTGATTTCACCTTACATTGAACCTAAAAACTCAAATTACGTTATTTGCTGTCTCAGTCCTTTTGGGCAGCTATCACAAATTGGTAGCTTATGAACAACAAAAGTCTATTTCTCACAGTTCTGGAGTCTAAGTTCAAGATAAAGACATTGGCAGATTCTGTATCTGGTGATGGTATATTTTCTGTTTTACTGATGGTACCTTCTTACTGGATCCTCATGTGATAGATGGAGGCAAATAAGTTTCCTCATTCTCTTTTAAACGGCATTAATTCAATTCATGAAGGCTCTGCCCTCATGATCCAATCACTACCCAAAGGGCCGTCTAAAAGCATCACATTAGGGAGTTAGGATTTCAACAAACAAAATGTAGGAGGACACAAATGTTCAGGCCACCGCACTTGCCTGGATGAAGCTAACAACCAGACAGGTCTCCTTGTGAAACAAGAAAGTGAGCTTTGAAGTTTGGGTGCCAAATGAAATACACATGTCATATTTCAGTCTCTTGTCAACCTTAGCAGAGAGATCAGTGAAGGGGAATTCTTCCTTGTGCTGGCATAATAGACTTGAATTTCAATGTTTCATTAGGGATTTCATCTGTTAAAATATTTTCTAAATATTTAATAAACACAAATGAGTGTTTACGAAGTTAAGCCTAGTATATGAATGCCCCTATGTAACAGGAAAGATAGACACAGGAGATGAATTTAACAAAAGTTATTTTTCAGTGAGATAAGTTGTAAAAACCAGCTGTATTCTTTATCATTAGATGGTTTGGAGAATCACAGTGATTCTCAAGCATTATTGTGTATATGAATAATTTTAAAAGCATAATGAAATCCAGAGTCTTGGGCCTCAGCCCTAGAAGTTCTGATTCAGTAGGACTAAACTAAGAGCATGATTAGTGTATCAAGTTCTCCAGTTGATGGCTTGTAGGTCATACTTTAAGAAATGCTGAAATCTAACCAGGTCAGAATATTGAATTGGAACACCTGGGAAATGGAAGAGGTATTAGCAATTATCTGAATATTTAGTATGTACTGGGTGTATTAGTAACATGATGGCATTTTACTTTCACATTTTTATTCTGTAAGGGAGCTGTTATCCCCATTGTACAGATTGGAAACAAGGTCACATATCTGGGAATGGTGGAACCAAGACATGCTCCTAAGTCTCTCTGACTCCACAACTTATGCTCTTCTCACCATGATACAATGTTGACCCTTAACCTATCATATCCTGGTTTGAATCCTAACTGTCACAATTTATTTTTGTAGCCATGGACAAGGTACTTCAATTTTTTGAGTTTTAGTTTTCTCTTCTGAAAAATAGGGACAGCAAAAGCAGCTCTGTCAATTTCATAAGACTGTTGTGACAATCACACACAATCATGGATGTGAAAATATTTTGAGTTTTTCAACTTTTATTTCTGCAAAATGCATATCTTGATCTTGGTTGTTCATCCAGGGGCCCAACCTAGTTCAAAATGTAAAATAAGTGTGAAAATATTTTATGTGGTTTTGTTGTTGCTTGCTTATTTCTGACGACAAATCAATGCATAATTTTTGTAGAAATTTTAGAAAACATATACAATCAGAATGAATCAAAATATCATTCTTTCCCTTCAATCAACATAATTTTCTCTCCAAGTTATTTTCCCTCTGTGTTGGCAGAAAATCCCATCATTTATGGATCCAATTCCTACTCTGAGGATAATACTAGGATTTAAAGAGCTGCCAAAAAAAGGTTATGGAAGATTAGCTTCTCACCTCAACTCTGACCTATTATGGTAATAGACGTTGTTCTACATGTGCGGTCTTGCCACCTTCACACAACTCCTTTACTAAGAGGTGTTCAGGTCCCTTCTACCTTGGGACTCATAGGTCTGTCTTTCCCAGACTGAAGAGATCTCTCCTTTCCCTTTCTCTACTTCCAAAGGCATATTTCTTTTGCTTTTTTTATGAGTCCATTTATGTAAACCTGCTCATGACTCTTCAGTGGGTTTAAGCTTCTATAAACAATAGGACATGTCTATAACTATAAGCTACTTTGGTACTGGATCCTACAAAAAGTGCTTGAGGCAAGGAATTACAAAGGATTGAACCACCTGCTTGAATTGTGGGGAAAAGAAAAACAAACACTATGCAGCCATAAAAAAGGATGAGTTCATGTCCTTTGCAGGACATGGATGAAGCTGGAAACCATCATTCTGATCAAACTATCACAAGGACAGAAAACCAAACACTGCATGTTCTCACTCATACGTGGGAATTGAACAATGAGAACACTTGGACACAGGGTGGGGAACATCACACACCGGGGCCTGTCGTGGGGTGGGGGGAGGGCGGAGGGATAGCACTAGGAGAAATATCTAATGTAAATGACCAGTTAATGGGTGCAGCACACCAACATGGTACATGTATACATATGTAACAAACCTGCACGTTGTGCACATGTACCCTAGAACTTAAAGTATAATAATACAAAAAATCGAGTATTAAAAAATAAAACTGTTTCAGCATAAGGAGTTATATGGGAGGATCTAAAAGTGATCTTGAAAGAGGGACACTAAAGGTAATTAATGTTACAGGAAATAAGTGGTTGAGGACAGGATAGAAATCAGTAGGATTCATTGAAACGGGATGTGAAATATAGATAACTGGTTAAAGAACCAAAATAAAAAAGAGTGAGGACTTCTGGATGTTGAAAAAAAAAAAAGAAAAACAAAATAAAGAGTAATGTTCACATACGTATATATATATTTTTAAATCCTACCATATGTAGCAACACATAAACTTTCTGGGGAAAAAGTATCTCTAATCCGTCATTCAGGAAATAACAGTGCTGTCATTTTGGCACTTTTTTTTCCCTCTACATTCTTGTATTTGACTTTGGTACTTTAGTCTCACATTGAGTTTTGTATCCTTGTTTTCGGTTAATATAATGCAGAAATTGTTTGCGCATGTCAAAAAACTAGAGAAATTTTAAGTCATATCAAAATGTGTACAATTATAAAAGTGTTGTGATAAGTAACTTCATATGCAATCACTTGTTTGCATTTTGACCGATTTTCTTAAGAAGTAAACCCTGGCCGGGCGCAGTGGCTCACGCTTGTAATCCCAGCACTTTGGGAGGCCAAGGCGGGCGGATCACGAGGTCAGGAGATCGAGACCACGGTGAAACCCCGTCTCTACTAAAAAATACAAAAAAATTAGCCGGGCGTAGTGGCGGGCGCCTGTAGTCCCAGCTACTCGGAGAGGCTGAGGCAGGAGAATGGCGTGAACCCGGGAGGCGGACCTTGCAGTGAGCCAAGATTGCGCCACTGTACTCCAGCCTGGGCAACAGAGCGGGACTCCGTCTCAAAAAAAAAAAAAAAGTAAACCTTGCAGTGGAAATACAGGACTGAAAGGTACAGAGATGTAAGATATGATGATTCCATTCATTCATTCAACAAAGTCTTGAGTGTCTATTATATGCCAGTCACTGCCTATTATTACTTATTCCCAAGCTAGAGGAGAAATTTGGCTCCTTTGAATATATCTATTTGGCAAAATAAGATGTAGCTTCAGAATTCAGGTGATAAAAATGTCAGGACCAGCTGGTCCCACTGATCATGCTCCCCCTTAATGAGGAGAATGCTAGGGTTAAACATTTACAATCTGGATTAAATTAATTTTGATGCCCTTTTGGTTTTGTCAAAGTCCCAGAGACACCAAATTTTAACGGTTCATTAGCCGAGTTCAAGCATTTGCAAGATGACTGACTGTGTAAGGAGGGATTGGGATCAGGGCAAGCTTTATAAGCGTGTGACTGGTGCAGTTGCACAGAGTTTCGCACTTAAAAGGGCTCTGCGCTTGGTTTCATTCTTTGCTACCACCATTTTGAAACTGATAATAATTTTCAAACAAATAATTTTAACATTTTTATTTTTTACTAGGTTCTGCACAGTAAGGTATTACTGCCATAAAAATGACACAGATGTTGGGTAGACTGAACAATCATTATGACTAATTTTGATATTTTATAGTACTGTCTCTTTGCTATAGGGCCCTTCAAATGGATCAGTCCCCTTGGCACAATATCCCCATCAGGAATTCTGTAAAGATCAGCCATAGGCAGAAATAACCTTATGTCAGTGACATTTTCCCAGATTATCCACTCTCCTGTTATGATTTACTCTGCTTTGCTTTTTCCCCCCTTGATCTCTGATCTCTGATCCCTGTCTTGTGCCAGATTCCCAGCTGCTCTCCAAGTACCTGTTTTTAGGCTCCATTTGAGCAAGCTTTGGGACTCAGCAGCATTTGTTACATATAATGTGAAAATTCTTTCTGGACCTAATTACATGCAGTTGCAGGTAAAAGGCATTCACATATACCCCCTACCCTGAATTCGGCTAAATCCAGGAGAAAGATATTAGTTAGTTAGGGGGCATGGATGCAGAAAGAGTTATATTGATTTAGTTTGGAAATGGCTGTCTTGAAGTTATTTTCTCCAGGAAACCTTCCCTGATTCTCCAACAATAAATTGGCTGCTGCTTCTATGTGGCCCCATAGCACTTTATACTCACCCCTATGTAACACTAACCAGATTACAGTGTGAGCACATGCTTAGTTAACAATGTCTGACATTGCAATATAAGCTACTTGGGGGCAGGCACCATGTCTTATTTGCTTATGTAAATATAGCTATAGTGTCTGGCACATAGTATTTACTCAAAAAATTTTTATCAAATGATTTAATAGGTGAATAAATTAATAACATAATTATTTGATTTTTAATTGGTAGGTTTTATTTTTAGAGCAGTTTTAGGTTTACGGAATGAACCTACCCACCGTTTCTCCTATTATTAACATGTTGTTTTAGTATGCTCTATTTATCACAGTCAATGAACAGTATTGATATATTATTGTTAACTAAAGTCCCTGGTTTACATTAAGGTTCACTGTTTGTGTGGTGTATCCGTGGGTTTTGACAAGTATATAGTGACATGAATCCACATCTACAATATCATACATAATAGTTTCACTAAAAATCCACCGTGTTCCATCTATTCATCCATACCTCCCTCCCCTCAATCCAGTCTTAGCCTGAACTCCTGACAATAACCGATCTTTCTACTATCTCCATAGTCTTGCCTTTTTCAGAATGTCAGACAGACGCCCCTCAAATCACAATGGGCTTCAGCCAGATGAGTTTCTCTGGATGTAACAGCATCATAAATCAAGAAGCATACTTAAAGCATGTTGCTTTTGCACCATCTTTTTAAAACATTGTGTTTATAATTGACACATAATAATTGTACATGTTTATGGTATACACTATGATGTTTCAATACATATATACATTATATAACAATTAAATCAGAGTAAATAGCTCATCCATCGCCTTAAACAGTTACCATTTCTTTGTGGTGAGAATATTCAAAAGCCTCTCTTTTAGTTGTTTTGAAATATAAAATACAATATTGTTAATTATAGTCACCCTACTGTGCAATAGAACACCAGAACTTACTTTTCCCATCTATGATTAATTTTGTACCAGTTGATACACCTCTTCCCATCTCCCATCCCCTCCTCTCTCCAACCTCTAGTAACCACTATTTCTCTACTTCAACTTCATCAAATTCCACATATAAATAACATCATGCGGTATTTGTCTTTCTGTGTCTGGCTTCTTTTACTTAACAGTTTGTCCTCCTGATTCATCCATGTTGCTGAAAATGACAGGAATTCATTCTTTTTAGAGGACAAATAATATTTCATTGTATATATATAACCACATATTCTTTATCTATTTATCCATGGATATTTAAGTTGATTTCATATCTTGGCTACTCTGAATAGTGCTTCAATAAAAATGAGAGTGCAGATAACTCTTCAACATATTGATTTCAATTCCTTTGGTTATATACCCAGTAGTGGAATTGCTGAATCATCCAGTTGTTCTATTTCTAATTTTTTGAGGACCCTCCGCTCTGTTTTCCAAAGTCAAAAAATTATAAGTCGAGTCATCATAAGTTGGGGACCACTTGCAGTTGCAATTATATGGTATACAGCCTTTTGAGATTGGGTTACGTCCCTTAGAAATATGCCTTTTGCAGTTCTCTATGTTTCATCGTGCCTTCGTAGCTCATTTCTTGTTATCACTGAATAATATTCCATTGCATGAATATGCCACAGTGTGTTTATTCATTCACCTTTTGAAGGACAACTTCATTGCTTCCAGGTATGAGCAATTATGAATAAAGACGTTATAAGCATTCATGTGCAGGCATGTGCATGGGCATAAGCTTTCAGCTCATTTGAATAAATACAAAGAAATGTGATTGCTGGGAAAGAGGTATGTGGAGGAGAGTGTGGAACTCATCTTGATGGCATTGCTGTACCCCTGAATCCAGCTGTTTTTGTGTATGCAGCCAGAAGCACTGCTGGACATTTCAGTACCGTCAAGCTACAAATCCCCCTTTTTAACCTAGGACATTTAAAGTGAGTTGTCTGCTCTCTTATACTAAGGAGTTGTGACTAGTGCACTAGTACTCCTTTATTGATTATCAAATGAGCTATATTTTTCCTGATGTTATATTTTTATCCTATACCTGTGTGATCACAGAGCTAAAAGCAGAATTACCATAGACCCAGCAATCCCATTACTGAGTATATACCCAGAGGAATATAAATCATTCTACCATAAAGACACACGAACATAAATGTTCATTGCAGTAGTATTCACAATAGCAAAGACATGAAATCAACCTAAATGTCCT
Organism: Nomascus leucogenys; assembly: GCF_006542625.1. Taxonomy (NCBI): domain Eukaryota; kingdom Metazoa; phylum Chordata; class Mammalia; order Primates; family Hylobatidae; genus Nomascus; species Nomascus leucogenys. The sequence continues at coordinate 127,434,261 of NC_044406.1, forward strand.
TTAACAATAGATTGGATAAAGAAAATGTGGTACACATATACCGTGGAATAGTGGAATATGATATATCCATAAAGAAGAATGAGATCATGTATTTAGCAGGAACTAGGATGAAGCTGGAGGCTATTACTAGCAAACTTATGCAGGGACAGAAAACCAAATATCTCATGCTCTCAGTTGTAAGTGGGATCTAAATAAGAACTTATGAACACAAGGAAGGCAACAACAGACACTGGGGTCTACTTGAGGAGGGATGGTGGGAGGAGTGGGAGGAGTAGAAAGCATAACTATTGAGTACTGAGCTTAATACCTGCGTGATGAGATAATATGTACAACAACCCCCCTTGACACCTGTTTACCTACATAACAAACCTTCACGTGTACCCCCAAACCTAAAATAAAAGTTTTTAAAAAAAATTACAAATGTTGGATAAAGTTTTCTCAAGAAGCAAAAGCGACTTTTCACCTTTTTTTCCCCTCTAAGTACCTATGTAGGAAAGCTACATAATTTACCTGAGTGTCAGTTTCTTAGTATTTATTCTACAAAATTATTGCATCAGATAATCTATAATAGATGTGTATTCTTCCTCTCATACACACACATCCAGTTTTCTGAAAATCCCCTTTTCAATGATACAAACTTTAATTCCATTTCAGACAGAATCTACTTGATCTCTTGATCTTACCGTTTACCTTCTTCTCAAATTACACTCTTCCCTTGGCATCTGTAACTTATCCTCAGGCTTTCTTCTTACTTTTCTGGTGCTCTTTTTAAATGTCATGTGAAGGCGCCTTCTGAAAATGATGAGGTTACATCTTAGACTTGGCTTATTTTCAGATTTCTGAGTTGAGGAATAATAATTCTAATAGTAAACACTCAGCTGTGTGCTACTGTGTTCGATACACAATAGCCATTGGGGTACACACTCATAGCCCTTGGCTGTGATTACATTTTTCTTCAGCTTCTTTGTTGAGAGTAGGGTGGCGAGGAGGCAGGCAAGACGGTGTGTTCTCTTAGGTTTCTTTACCTGCTTTAGCTCCAGCATTTATGGCACCCCTTGCTTGTGATCCATCTAAATAAAGATTGCCCATCAGGCTTTTGTGTATATGAGCTCTCATGAAAATAATCTAGGCTTTGTTTATAGATTAACAACACAACATATGAGTGGTGATTACAGCCAGCAGAATAGATAAGATCAGCTAGAGATTGTGTAAAGGGAATTGAGCATCATCATATTGAGGCCAAGACTATAGTAAATACTGTGTGTGCAGCAAAAGACCCCTCAGAAGAGTACTTCTTTACCCTGACTTGCAAAACAATTTGCCAAAAAGAAGATAATTGAAAGAGAATATCACCACTGATAGAGTTGAAAGAATTATAGCAGTGGGAACAATTGCCCAGGGTGCAGGCAATATGGGATATATTGTTTGTAGACAATTTGAAACCAATAAAGTTGACTGAGAATTGGTCTGCATTTTCTATCACTATCCACTGGCAATTCTAAACAATGTCAGTGATAAAATACTCTCCTGGAAAAATGTTTTGGTCTTAGTTCTGAACAGTTGCTGCAGAATGTAGTTATGTTTAATATTGTATATGTAAACTTCATTTTTACTACCTATTCTTTAATCAACATTATGTTCTATGGGAACATTATTTTAAAGTACTGTTAGTCATACAGTTGTCCTCTGATATAGCTATATGCATTCATTTCATGAATAAGTAACAATTTGATGGTTCAAGCCCTTTCAGATCATTCCTGTATCCAACACTTGTGGTACTACATATATGTAGGCGTAAACAGTAGATTGGAAACAATGATGACCTAGCAATTGTGGAGACAGGATTGAGTTCAAGTTTTTATTTTAGCACAAAAATGAGCTGTTATTATATTTTATAGTCAGTAATAATTGTTATCTACATATTTAACCATTTGATTTGTATATCGTTTCTCACATCCTGCTCTTTTCTCTGGTTAAAATACATCCTTTCTTCTGTTGTTTGGTAGTTTCGTGGTTGCCTCCACACAGTCTCCTGGGAACCACATGTCCAGAAATGGGCCTGATAATGGCAACTCAGTCGTCCTTCCCTGCAGCAATATTGAAGATGACACAAATTCATTCCCTCAGCCTGTGGCTTGCCCTAGTTCCTGGTAGTGCAGCTGCTTGCATCCTTTAGCCATTGAGATACACACTCACAGCCCTTGGCTGTGATCATGCTTTTATTCAGCTTCTTTGTTGAAGGTAGGGTGGTGAGGAGGCAGGCAAGATGGTGATTTTGCATATTTCTTTTCCAGGAGCCTAGCAGGCTGCATGTTATGTTCCATTTCTGGTTTATGGAGATGTGTATCTTGGTTTTCAAGAGTGATTGCTTTAAAAAAAAATCCATCATTGTTAAGTTGGGAGCCAAGTGGGGATTTTACTGAATGTACCATACAGAACCATCTTGGCTGGAAGCTATAGTTAGGACTTGAGGCTCTTTCAAACAGATCGATGCAATCAAAAAATCTGTTACCAAGCAATATATTCACTTATAACAAGAACCTTTATAATATCAGAAATGCTTTCAGGAATTGAAAAATATCTTATTGAAACTTGTTTTTCATAAAACTAAAGGACTAGTACTTGATACATCATTACTGGGAATGCTGTGAAATACGATTTCCTTCAAAATTTCCCAAAGACATTACTTTATTGAAACCATTATTTTTTAAACTACAACTCTTAACTCCTAAGGATTCACAGATATTGTGTTCACCATACTCAGCATGTAGCTGAAAAGAACATAATTGGGGAAATATACACAGTCCTTGACAAATCATAATTTGAGAGTTTGTTTGCTTCCAGTTGCCAGAGTACTGTGGAATCCTGTGGTGGATTTAAGTTTTATAAGCTTGTTTTCTTTTGTTCTTGAATTTTTAATAAGATGTAACACTTGACTATATACAGCCCTTGCCATCTGAACACCATGCACTCCTAGGGACTCTAGGAGAGCGAAATGCCCCACTATGGACTCTGAATAACATAAGTCATGATAGTAAAGCTATAATATTACATACAAGCAAAGCCATGATAAGCCTTCATAACTTTTGAGATAGAAAAGCTTGCCCAAGTCGGAGATGCATAACAATATAACTGCAGTTTCAGCCTTGCTTTGAATTCTGACTGCTATCTTGGGAAAGTCAACCCCTTTGACCCACATGGTAAAAGAAGGATAGTGACAGTCACTTCACAGGTTTAGGATGAGAATTGCAGGATATGAGTGATGCTCCATGCAACAATGGACAATTACACTGAGCGCAACATTGGTGCCAAGAGAGATTTTCGTGATCAGCACTTACCTCCCATAAGCAGGAGAACATCAAAAAATAGTTAGGAAACAAATGAAACTAGCCAAACTCATCATTTCATTAATGAGTAAAGTATGCCTCAAAGGCTTCACAATGCTAGTTATTGCCAGACCCAGAACTCATTTCTAGGTTTCTTTTCTGTGTTTAAAGATGGGGTCTGGGCTTGGCGCAGTGGCTCATGCCTGTAATCCCAACACCTTGGGAGGCTGAGGCGGGTGGATCAGTTGAGGTCAAGAGCTCGATTTCAGCCTGGGCAATATGGAGAAACCCCATCTCTACCAAAAATACAAAAGAAAAAGAAAAATAGCCAGGCATGGTAGTGCATACCTGTAGTCCCAGCTACTAGGAAGGCTGAGTCAAGAGGCGCTCTTGTGCCCGGGAGATGGAGGTTGTAGTGAGCCGAGATCACACTACTGCATTCCAGCCTGGGCAACAGAGTGAGACTCCATCTGAAAAAAAAAAAAAAAAAAAAAAAGAAAAGAAAAAAGATAGGGTCTGGCTCTGTCATTCAGGCAGGAGTGCAGTGGCGTGATCACAGCACAGCCTCGAACTCCTGGACTCAATTGATCCTCTCACCTCTGCCTCCCAAGTAGAAGCAGCTGGGACTATAGACACCATGCATGGCTTTTTGTTTTTTAAAGCCAGTGAGTTAGATACACAGCAAGTAAGCTTGTTTGTGGTTCATGCTTTAGGCAGCTAATGAATATGAGACTCTGAGCTTTGTGTATATCTATATCTATATCTATATTTGATAAATATATATATTTGATAAATATATATATTTGATAAATATAGATATATATAAAAAACAATTATATTTCTCGTTTGTTCAATGCTGACTGTTAGAAAATCTATTTTGTTTTCCTAAAAGTAAAGACAGAGGGTTGGGGATGAAGTACCTTTATTAGTAAGTATCATGAACATAATCTCATAATGACTACTTACTAATTTACAGTATAAATAGAATAGGGCTATCCTTGAATTCTAGCTTCTGATGTGTGTTAGGTAACTTCATGACATTTATATAGTTAAATGAGCGTAATATTGAAACAAATAACAGATCAGCTTAGTGCAGCTGTCCTGCAGGTGAGCCTGTGCCACGGGATACCACTTCTCTTTCCATGGTTTATAGATCATGTCTCTAGTCAGCCTGCATGCACAGAGTGGACTCAGTGAAAGAAATGTAGCAAAGAAGCCTAATGGGCTACTCTTGGTCCCAGTATCATCAACTACTGTACCTCATAGAGTTTTCATAGTCTCCATCAACTTTCGTGGCTCTCTAAATTCAGGTAATTAGTGGGATGTAATTTTCCTTTTGGTAATTGGGATATAATCTACCTGTGCTTGAGATTATATTCTTATCTTTTCCCTTCTTGGGCCTTGTTTCATCAACTATCAAAAACATCTTCATTCTTTCTTTCTCCACTGGATCTTAACTCACAGTCTAAAAATTTCTTAAGTCTGGTTTCTGAAAATCAGACTCTAAACTAGGGAATGTTGGAACAGTGACTATTAAAGGATACTCATTAGTAAACACCTGTAAATGAGGAAATGAAGCAAGATAAAAAGTAGTGGAACCCAGCAAATATGTAGACTTAGCAAAAATCTAGTCCAGGAAGCCCCATATTATTTTCCATAGCTACCGCACCATTTTACAATCCCACCAACAGGGTACAAGGGTTTCACTTCCTCCATATTTTGCCTAGCACTTCTTTGATATACATATATATATATCATACACATGTATATAATATATATACATATTATAGGTAGATAGATGGATAGATAGATAGATAGATAGCTTTCCTAAAAAGTATGAAGTGATATCTCACTGTAGTGTTGATTTGCACTTCTCTGATAATGATATTGAGCATGTTTTTATATTTTTGTTGGACATTTGTATGTCTTCTTTGGAGAAATACCTGTTTAGGTCCTTTGCCCATTGTTTAATTGGGTTATTTGGTTTTTGGCTATTGAATTGTAGGAGTTCCTTATCTTTTTTGAAAGTTAGCCTAGTTTGGGAAGAACTCTCAGACCATGATTTCCTCTGCTCTGACACCACAATCATCGTTAACACAGAAGAATTCTGTGACCAAATGTTGGGGAGAGTTAAGTTTTACCTACCACCAAGTGAGCAATTAATTTTGTACACAACACCAACTGGGTGTCCTCCAATTCAATTCTGACACTATCTACCTGGAAATAGTTTTCCATCCCACAAGTTGAGGGCTCAGTTCCCAAGACTGCCCTTTCTAGGACACTAGTCACATGTCCAGGCCTCCAGAACTGACCCACAGGCTTCAAGTTGGGTTTCCCATGATCTCTACTTTGGGTTCAATTAATTTGATGGAGCAGCTCACAGAACTCAGGAAAATACTTATTTACATTTACTGGCTTAATATAAAGGATATTAACAAAGGATAGAGATGAAAAGATGAGTAGGGTGAGATGTGAGGGAAAGGGCATGTAGCTTCTATGCCCTCCTTGAGTGTACCACACTCCAGGCACCTCTGCCTGTGCAGCTATCTAGAAGCTCCTGAACCTGTTCGTTCTGATTTTTATAGAGGTGTCATTACGTGAGCATGATTAAAAACTGTGTAGAAATATGACTGGACAAAAGGGCATTATACTAAGACTGATTTGGGAAGCACAGCAAGGCATGTCTTTTAAGAGTCTTCTTGGTTTGTCTGTACAGCATTCCTGCCTCCAAAGTATGGGCAGAACTCTCTCTGAAATGAGGGTTTTTTGACTCATAATCACATTAGAGTCCTGCTTTTCATAGGTAAAAGGACAGGACTGGGTCAGAGAGACATATTCTATTTCCTGATGTCTGCTTCTAGTGCTTAAAGTGCCCCAACATTATGACAAAATACTGTAACAAGGGCTGTGGCAGTTACAAGGCAGGAACCATGGATAAAAACCAATCTGTCTTTGGTTCTGTTTATATGCTGGATTACGTTTATTGATTTGTGTATGTTGAACCAGCCTTGCACCCCTGGGATGAAGCCCACTTGATCACGGTGGATAAGCTTTTTGATGTGCTGCTGGATTCGGTTTGCCAGTATTTTATTGAAGATTTTTGCATCGATGTTCATCAGGGATATTGGTCTAAAATTCTCTTTTTGTTGTGTCTCTGCCAGACTTTGGTATCAGGATGATGCTGGCCTCATAAAATGAGTTAGGGAGGATTCCCTCTTTTTCTTTTTATCGGAATAGTTTCAGAAGGAATGGTACCAGCTCCTCCTTGTACCTGTGGTAGAATTTGGCTGTGAATCTGTCTGGTCCTGGACTTTTTTTGGTTGGTAAGCTATTAATTATTGCCTTAATTTCAGAGCCTGTTATTAGTCTATTAAGAGATTCAACTTCTTCCTGGTTTAGTCTTGGGAGGGTGTATGTGTTGAGGAATTTATCTATTTCTTCTAGATTTTCTAGTTTATTTGCATAAAGGTGTTTATAGTATTCTCTGATGGTAGTTTGTATTTCTGTGGGATCGGTGGTGATATCCCTCTTATCATTTTTTATTGAGTCTATTTGATTCTTCTCTCTTTTCTTCTTTATTAGTCTTCCTAGCAGTCCATCAATTTTATTGATCTTTTCAAAAAACCAGCTCCTGGATTCATTGATTTTTTGAAGGGTTTTTTGTGTCTCTATCTCCTTCAGTTCTGCTCTGATCTTAGTTATTTGTTGCCTTCTGCTAGCATTTGAATGTGTTTGCTCTTGCTTCTCTAGTTCTTTTAATTGTGGTGTTAGGGTGTCCATTTTAGATCTCTCCTGCTTTCTCTTGTGGGCATTGAGTGCTATAAATTTCCCTCTACACACTGCTTTAAATGTGTCCCAGAGATTCTGGTATGTTGTGCCTTTGTTCTCATTGGTTTCAAAGAACATGTTTATTTCTGCCTTCATTTCGTTATGTGCCCAGTAGTCATTCAGGAGCAGGTTGTTCAGTTTCCATGTAGTTGAGTGGTTTTGAGTGAGTTTCTTAATCCTGAGTTCTAGTTTGATTGCACTGTGGTCTGACAGACAGTTTGTTATAATTTCTCTTCTTTTACATTTGCTGAGGAGAGCTTTACTTCCAACTCTGTGGCCATTTTTGGAATAGGTGCAGTGTGGTGCTGAGAAGAATGTATATTCTGTTGATTTGGGGTGGAGAGTTCTGTAGATGTCTATTAGGTCTGCTTGGTGCAGAGCTGAGTTCAATTCCTGGGTATCCTTGTTAACTTTCTGTCTCGTTGATCTGTCTAATGTTGACAGTGGGGTGTTAAAGTCTCCCATGATTATTGTGTGGGAGTCTAAGTCTCTTTGTAGGTCTCTAAGGACTTACTTTATGAATCTGGGTGCTCCTGTATTGGGTGCATATATATTTAGGATAGTTAGCTCTTCTTGTTGAAATGATCCCTTTACCATTATATAATGGCCTTGTTTGTCTCTTTTGATCTTTGTTGGTTTACAGTCTGTTTTATCAGAGACTAGGATTGCAACCCCTGCCTTTTTTTGTTTTCCGTTTGCTTGGTAGATCTTCCTCCATCCCTTTATTTTGAGCCTATGTGTGTCTCTGCACGTGAGATGGATTTCCTGAATACAGCACACTGATGGGTCTTGATTCTTTATCCAATTTGCCAGTCTGTGTCTTTTAATTGGAGCGTTTAGCCCACTTATATTTAAGGTTAATATTGTTATGTGTGAATTTGATCCTGTCATTATGATGTTAGCTGGTTATTTTGCTCATTAGTTGATGCAGTTTCTTCCTAGCCTTGATGGTCTTTACAATTTGGCATGTTTTTGCCGTGGCTGGTACTGGTTGTTCCTTTCCATGTTTAGTGCTTCCTTCAGGAGCTCTTTTAGGACAGGCCTGGTGGTGACAAAATCTCAGCATTTGCTTGTCTGTAAAGTATTTTATTTCTCCTTCACTTATGAAGCTTAGTTTGGCTGGATAGGAAATACTGGGTTGAAAATTCTTTTCTTTAAGAATGTTGAATATTGGCCCCCACTCTCTTCTGGCTTGTAGAGTTTCTGCTGAGAGATCAGCTGTTAGTCTGATGGGCTTCCCTTTGTGAGTAACCCAACCTTTCTCTCTGGCTGCCCTTAACATTTTTTCCTTCATTTCAACTTTGGTGAATCTGAAACCACATGATTATCTCAATAGATGCAGAAAAGGCCGTCAGCAAAATTCAATGGCCCTTCATGCTAAAAACTCTCAATAAATTAGGTATTGATGGGACGTATCTCAAAATAATAAGAGCTATCTATGACAAACCCACAGCCAATATCATACTGAATGGGCAAAAACTGGAAGCATTTCCTTTGAAAACTGGCACAAGACAGGGATGCCCTCTCTCACCACTCCTATTCAACATAGTGTTGGAAATTCTGGCCAAGGCAATCAGGCAGGAGAAAGAAATAAAGGGTATTCAATTAGGAAAAGAGGAAGTCAAATTGTCCCTGTTTGCAGATGACATGATTGTATATCTAGAAAACTCCATCATCTCAGCCCAAAATCTCCTTAAGCTGATAAGCAACTTCAGCAAAGTCTCAAGATACAAAATCAATGTGCAAAAATCACAAGCATTCTTTTACACCAATAACAGACAAACAGAGAGCCAAATCATGAGTGAATTCCCATTCACAATTGCTTCAAAGAGAATAAAATACCTAGGAATCCAACTTGCAAGGGATGTGAAAGACCTCTTCAAGGAGAACTACAAACCACTGCTCAACCAAATAAAATAGGACACAAACAAATGGAGGAACATTACAGGCTCATGTGTAGGAAGAATCAGTATCGTGAAAATGGCCATACTGTCCAAGGTGATTTATAGATTCAGTGCCATCCCCATCAAGCTACCAATGACTTTCTTCACAAAATTGGAAAAAAACTACTTTAAAGTTCATATGGAACCAAAAAAGAGCCTGCATTGCCAAGTCAATCCTAAGCCAAAAGAACAAAGCTGGAGGCATCATGCTACCTGACTTCAAACTATACTACAAGGCTACAGTAACCAAAACAGCATGGTACTGGTATCAAAACAGGGATATAGACCAATGGAACAGAACAGAGCCCTCAGAAATAATACCACACATCTACAACCATCTGATCTTTGACAAACCTGACAAAAACAAGAAATGGGGAAAGGAGTCCCTATTTAAGAAATGGTCCTGGGAAAACTGGCTAGCCATATGTACAAAGCAAAAACTGGATCCCTTCCTTACACCTTATACAAAAATTAATTCAAGATGGATTAAAGACTTACATGTTAGACCTAAAACCATAAAAACCCTAGAAGAAAACCTAGGCAGTACCATTCAGGACATAGGCATGGGCAAGGACTTCATGTCTAAAACACCAAAAGCAATGGCAACAAAAGCCAAAATTGACAAATGGGATCTAATTAAACTAAAGAGCTTCTGCACAGCTAAAGAAACTACTATCAGAGTGAACAGGCAACCTACAGAATGGGAGAAAATGTTTGCAATCTACTCATCTGACAAAGGGCTAATATCCAGAATCTACAAAGAACTCAAACAAATTTACAAGAAAAAAACAAACAATCCCATCAACAAGATATGAACAGACACTTCTCAAAAGAAGGCATTTATGCAGCCAATAGACACATGAAAAAATGCTTATCATCACTGGCCATCAGAGAAATGCAAATCAAAACCACAATGAGATACCATCTCACACCAGTTAGAATGGCCATCATTAAAAAGTCACTAAACAACAGGTGCTGGAGAGGATGTGGAGAAATAGGAACACTTTTACACAGTTGGTGGGACTGTAAACTAGTTCAACCATTGTGGAAGACAGTGTGGCGATTCCTCAGGGATCTAGAACTAGAAATACCATTTGACGGAGCCATCCCATTACTGTATATATTACCCAAAGGAATATAAATCATGCTGCTATAAAGACACATGCACATGTATGTTTATTGCGGCACTATTCATAATAGCAAAGACTTGGAACCAAGCCAAATGTCCAACAATGATAGACTGGATTAAGAAAATGTGGCACATGTACACCATGGAATACTATGCAGCCATAAAAAATGATGAGTTCATGTCCTTTGTAGGGACATGGATGACGCTGGAAACCGTCATTCTCAGCAAACTATCGCAAGGACAAAAATCTAAATGCCGCATGTTCTCACTCATAGGTGGGAATTGAACAATGAGAACACTTGGACACAGGAAGGAGAACATCACACACTGGGGCCTGTTGTGGGTTGCGGGGGGGAAGGATAGCATTAGGAGATATACCTAATGTAAATGAGGAGTTAATGGGTGCAGCACACCAACATGGCACATGTATACATAGGTAACAAACCTGCACATTGTGCACATGTACCCTAGAAATTAAAATGTAATACATATATATATATAAAATATATATATGTAAAAAGGTAGTTATATCCAAAGGACTTAGGCAGATCAACACTTTGAATTATCAGTTGACTTTGTATTTGAGGCCTAGCAGTGTTCACACAAGGCATGGTATGGTAGTTTGGGGCTAAGACTCGGATTGGAAGGGAGGTTAATTGTGTTGAGCTGGATGACTTTGTTACATTCCATGTAGCAGTGCTTCAGGAAGGGCTGACTGATGGGGAATACCTGACAGTGCCTTCTGAAGCTCTCAGAAGGAAAATAGTTATTAAATTTCTGTGGCCTTTATTACCTTGGGACTTGATCCTTCATCTATCCAAGCCAAGTCCCCTTCTCACTGAGAGCAAAGTGCGGAGAGAGGGATTCACTAAGTTGCAGTGAGTATGTGATTTCTTGGCCTGTTCTTAGCAGGGATAAACCTGCCCTGGTAGCCCCCCATCATGAAGGGGAGTCAGACAAAAAGTGTCCTGTGTTCTGGCTGCTACAAGAGCAGGGCTGTGATCTGCTTAGAAGAAATTCTCCTGAATCCCTGGTGCTCTGAGAAATAAATTCTTGGTGCTTCTGCATAACAGGAAAAAAAAACCAATCTGTATGTATAAGCATAATACCACAAACTCCTTATCTCATATATGATTTAAAAATATTTTCTTCCATTCTTTAGGTTGCCTTTTTTGTTGTTGATTGTTTCCTTTGCTGTGTGGAATATTTTTGTTTTATGTAGTCCCACTTGTCTATTTTTGCCTTTGTTGCCTTTGCTGCCTTTGCTTTTGGGGTCATACCAAAGAAATTATTGCCAGCCAATGACAGGAAGCTTTTTTCCCTATCTTTTCTTCTAGGAGTTTCACATTTTCAGGTTATATATTTAAGTCTTTAATCTATTTTTAGTTTACGTTTTTATTGTTTTAGATAAAGGTTTGGTTTTATTATTTTGCATGTGTATGTCTAGTTTTCAAAACGTTTGTTATAAAAACAATCTTTTCTCCACGGCATGTTCTTGACACTCTTGTGTAAGATCAGTGGACTGTATATGTGTGGATTTACTTCTGAGCTCTCTATTCTTTTCCATCAGATTTATGTTTTTCTTATGCCAGTACCATACTATTTTAATTACTGCAGCTTTGTAGGACAGTTTGAAGTCAGAAAATGTGATGTTTTCAGCTTTATTATTTTTTCTTAAGATTCCTTTGGCTACTCTGGGTCTTTTGTGATCCTATGTGAATTTTAGGATTGTGGGTTTTTTTTTTCTCTAAATAATGTCAGTGGAATTTTGATGGGAGTAGCATTGAATCTGTAGGTTGCATTTGGTAATATGGACATTTTAACATTATTAAGTATTTAAATCCATGAACACAAAATACCTTTTCATTTATTTGTGTCTCATTCAATTTCTTTTATTAATGTTTTGCAGTTTTCAGTGTACAAGTCTTTCACTTCTTTAGTAACTTCATTTCTAAATCTTGTTTCTATGCTATTGTAAGTGAAATTGTTTTTTAGTGTTCTTTTTGATGGTTTGTTATTTGTGTATAGAAATGTAATTGATTTTGTATGTTGATTTTGTATTTTGCCACTTTGCTGTATTAGTTTATTAGTTTAACAGATTTTTTGTGGGGTCTTTAAGGTTTTCTACATGTGAGATCATGTCATCTGCAAACACAGATTATTTTACTTCTTTTTATTTTCTAATTTGAATTCCTTATATCTATTCTTGCCTAATTGCTCTGGCTAAGATTTATAGCACTAGGCCGGGTGCGGTGGCTCACGCTTGTAATCCCAGCACTTTGGGAGGCCGAGGCAGGCGGATCATGAGGTCAGGAGATCGAGACCGCGGTGAAACCTTGTCTCTACTAAAAATACAAAAAAATTAGCCGGGCGTGGTGGCAGGCGCCTGTAGTCCCACCTACTCGGAGAGGCTGAGGCAGGAGAATGGCGTGAACCCGGGAGGCGGAGCTTGCAGTGAGCCGAGATTGCACCACTGCACTCCAGCCTGGGCAACAGAGCGAGACTCCGTCTCAAGAAAAAAAAAAAAAAAAAGATTTATAGTACTATATTGCATAGAAGTGGTAATAGTAGACATCTTCGTCTAATTTCTCAAAAAATTAAAATAGAACTATCATGTGGTCCAGCAGTTCAACTTATGGCTGTATTTCCAAAAGAGTTGAAATCAAGATCTTGAAGAGATATCTGCACTTTCATGTTCATTAAAGCATTATTCATAATAGCCAAGAAGTGGAAGTATCCCAAATGTCCATCAATAGAAAAATACATTTTAAAATGTGTAATATACATATGATGGAATTCAGCCTTTAAAAAGAAGGAAACTTTGCCATTTGTAGCTACTTAGATGAACCTGGAAAATATTATTCTAAGTAAAATAAGCCAGTCATGGTAAGATATTGCATGATTCCCCTTATATAATTATCTATAATAGTCAAACTCATATACAGAACATATACAGTGTGGTTGCCAGGGGATAGAGGGAGAATTGGGAAAATGAGGAGGTGTTGCTCAATGGGCATAATGCTTTAGTTTTGTTAAATATGTTCTAGTGATCTACTGTATGACAAAGTGCCTGCAGTTACCGATATAATATTGTACACTTCAAAATTTGTTAAGAGCGTTGAGCTCATGTTAACTGTTCTTACTACCAAACACACACACACACACACACACACACACACACACACACACACACCAAAGGAATACAAAGAAACTTTGGGAGGTTTGCATCTGTCTATTACATTGATCATGATGATGGTACCATTGATGTTTGACCATATCCAAACTCATCAGATCATACATGTTAAATATGTGTAGTTTTTTGTATATCAATTATACTTCAATAAAGCTGTTTTACAAAAAGTCTAGTCTAGATGCCTCATGAGTAAAATATCTGGAGCATAAACATTACCTTTGTGTTATCCTTACTTGAAGTAAGTGAGCCAGCCTTTTATATCCTTCTATCATTCAGCCATTAGTTATGGACCACCACACTAGGTGATGTACATTTCCAGGCAAGGTGGCTCTGATCATTTTCAGCAGCTAGAAGAATGAATCCACTCACTGAATAAATGGGTTTTGGGAAGCATGACATCACAATATCTACTACCGTCCATCCCTTCTGCCACTCAGGCCTTTTTGCTTCTTAATATTAAGTTCACTACATTTGAGCATACATTCTCTAGCACAATTCCTGGTATTTATGTATTTATTTAATAAATTTAAGGTACACATTTAATATGTATCTCCTTTCCCACCACTGATTCCAGATTTTCCTTAACTTCAACTATCACTTCTGCTGGTCCAGGTGGCTTTCCTGGTGGGATGACTTTGACCCTAATCTCTGAGAGGTCTGAAGCCCAGTGTCCATTCCCTTATTAGATCTGTGGTTACTGCATTTTCCCATTCATAGTTAAGACAGAGCATGGAAGTACCAAGAGATGCCACAATAGATCACCTGAATGCCAAACATACTCTTTGCTGCCCACATTATATAGCAACACTCTTACCTCCTCATGATGATCAGGGTTAATTACTACTGCCAATATAACAACTATTTTCTATATCTGTTGGTATACTTGCAGAAGAAGCCCAAAGTAACCAGGCAGTGGCTGTAAGCTTTATATGCAGCAGGAATCTTACTGTTTCTACTGTGGAAGTGATCCCACTGTGAGAACCAGAATCTCTACAACCACAGAGCCTAAAATCGAGGAGACTGGCAAAACAAATCCCCCAAGTTCATAATTGGGAGTAATGGTGAAGACAGCTACTCTTAATTCCACCCCTTTCTTCCTGCACCAATGTATACTATCTATTGAAGACACAGAACCGTATTTTGTCCGTAGATTTAAAGAATAAAACATATCCTGCAGAATAACGCCCATGAATAAGGGGTCTCATTCCCACAGTGATGCCTCAGCAACATCTTAGGAAGGTCATTTGCCACTGTATTAGTCTGTCAGTTCCTGAGTAGTGCATTATATTATAAAAGTAGTGGATCTCATGATCATGTGCCTACTGCCACACCTCCTTTGCCATAAAGCGGGCCCCTTCATTCAAGGCAATGTTATGCAGGTTCTCACAGTGAGAAATCAGACCCACTGCGAGGCTTCAGTTAACAGTTTGGGTCAAGGGCCTGTGGTCAGAAAATGTAAACCCATACCCAGAAAATTATATATATATATAATTATAATAATAATTACATATATGTGTGTATATATGTATATGTGTGTATATATACATGTATATGTGTGTGTGTGTGTGTATATTTATGTATGAGAGAATATATTGCTTCACTTTTCAAGTAGAAAGTTCTTCAATGTGATTCATCTTGCCACAGACTAGCTGTTCATATCCTCAAAAGTTAGTGCCAAATTAGGGCATTGACATCTGTCTTTGTTGTCAGCATTTTAGTGGTAGCTGAGGAAAAAGCTTGACTATCAGTAATTTGCTAGGTTGTCTGTCCAGTGGATATTTAGTTCTTCTAATGGAACAGAAGCTGTTTAGGTGGACTAATGTTTAAAAAAAAAAAAGACCTTTACACTTTGTATTCACTCACATAAGTCCATCACATGTTCAGTCTTGCACCTTGCTCCATCTGGGCTACTGACGAACCAACTAAGCCACTTAGCGGGGCTCATATATTTGTTGAAACCTACCCCTATATCATGCCACATCTCTCTCCAAATAAAGTGAGTTACCAGATGCACTGACAAAAACTTTTCTAATTGGGAGGATTTCCCATTACCACTTTATTTCAAGGTAAGCCTGAGAAAGAACGCAAATAGCAGCAGCCCATTTTCAGTTTGCACCAATGTCCCATATCTGACATCTTTTTTTTTTCCACCTGGACACAAGGACACTCCAAAAAGACAATAGGTGTAGTCTGCATGAGAGGCATCAATCTCTGAGCATGATCTGAGTGAGACCCTACTATGGCTGGGTATTAGATACCTGTTTGCTCAGCTTATTTGTATCCTTTGCTGTGCACCATCCCATTTCTTCTTATTAGAGATTGTGACTGGACCTGGTAGACTTTATGAAATCCAGGACTGGAATTATCTAGTTTATGATTGGTAGTTGTGGCCACAGGGTCACTTGACTTCCCTTGCTCAAGTGCTTCAATATAGTAAAGCAACTTGATGTTCTGTGGAATAGCCAGATGCGTCCAGATATTTTTGGACTCTATTATATTGCAAAGAGCCAGAGAGCTAACGTATCTCTGGAATGCTTCATATTTTACTTCGTGATGAATATGAAACATAATATATTTGCCACACCAATACCTATGTTCACAAACCTAAGACTGTTAATAGGCTTTAGTGAAGATACCACAGATGGCACAATTGTTGTAATTAGGGCTGCTACTTGATTAAGTTTTCATTAGTCTACTGTCATAAGTCATTTTGCTCAGGATGCAACGTGTGTGTGTGTGTGTGTGTGTGTGTGTGTAAAGCTGATATACATAGAAATTTACTTTTTTGTACAGTTCTATGAATTTTAACACATGTACAGATCTGTGTAACCATGACCACAATCCGTATATAGAACACTCACACCACCCCCAAAAATCCTTCGTCCTTCGTGTTGCTTTTTTTTTTTTTTTTTTAGGCAAAGTTTTACTCTGCTGCCCAGGCTGGAGTGCAGTGGTGTGATCTCAGCTTATTGCAACCTCTGCTTCCTGGGTTCAAGAGATTCTCCCACCTCAGCCTCTTGAGTAGCTGGGATTACAGGCATGCGCCATCATGCCCAGCTAATTTTTGTATTTTTAGTAAAGATGGAGTTTCTTCATGTTGGCCAGGTTGGTCTCAAGCTCCTGACCTCAGGTGATCCACCCACCTCGGTCTCCCAAAGTGCTTGGATTCCAGGCGTGAGCTACTGCGCCCAGCCTCGTGTTGTCTTTTAATCGTCACTCCCTACCCATAACCACAATCCACAATCATCGATCTGTTTTCTGTCACAATAGTTTATCTTTTAGAGAATGTTATATAAATGTAATCATACACCACATAATATTTTGAAAGCTGGTTTCTTTCACTCCATCATGTCTTTGAGATTTATCCAAGTTGCATGTATCAATTATTCACTCATTTTTATTGCTAACAAGTACTCTATGGTACAGATTACCATAGTTTGTTTATCCATGAACTTATTGAAATATATCTGGGTTGTCTTTAGTTTTGGTAATTATGAATGCAACTGCTATAAACAGTTTGTGTACAGTTTTTTTGTGTGTGTACATATACATTTTACTTTTCCAGGATAAATTTCCAGGAATGGAATCGTTGGCTCATATTGTAAGCGTGTGTTTACCATTATAAGAAACTGCCAGATGTTTTCCAGATTAGCTGTACCATAGCATTACCACCAGTATGAGTGTTCTGGTTGATTTGCATTATTGCCAATACTTAACATTATTAGTATATGTAGATATGTACATATGTGTGTATATGTATATATCACCTTATATAGCCATATATATATAAAACCATTCTAATAAGTGTGTAAAAGTATTTCACCACGGTTGTAATTTTTATTTTCCTAATAGGTAATTATGTTGAACATCATTTCATGTACTTATTTATTACTCATATATCTTCTCTGAACTGTCTATTAAATATTGTGATCGTTTTTAAGTTAGGTTGGTTGTTTTCTTACTATTGAATTTTGAAAGTTAAGTTCTTTGTTGAATATGTAATTTGCAAATATTTTCTCACAGTCTATACCTTGTATTTTCCTTCTCTTAGCTGTGTTTTCGTATAACAAATTTTAAAATTTAGATTAAATCTTTTAAGTCATATTTTTATTCTATGAATTATGATTTTGGTGTCTATGTATTTTCCTAAACCCAGATCATGAAACCTGTTTTTCTCTACAAGTTAAATACTTTTATATTTTACTTTTAAATTTATCATCCACTTTGAGTTAACTTGTACATAAACTATCATGATGTTTAAATGGAGTTTTTTGTTTTTATTTACCCTAAAGATGTCCGATTGTTCCAACACTATATTGAAAAGACTATTTCTACTAAATTACCTTCACATCATTGTTAAAATCAATTGTTCACCTTTGAATGGATCTATTTCTGAACTCTATTCTGTTCTATTCATCTCTGTGATGACCATCAACTCCATAATGCAGTGATTACTGTGGCTTTACAGTAACTCTTATAATGAAGTAGTGTAACTTCTCCAACTTATTCCTCTCTTTAAAAGTTACTTTGGTAGTTTATTTGTATTTTCACATAAAATTTAGATAAAGCTTGTCCATAGATGCAAAACATTGGGCTAGGATTTTGATTGGAATTATAAGTCTGTTCATCAATTTGTGGGGAATTGAATTTTTTAAATATCTTGAGTGTCCAATCCATTACCACGGTATGTCTCTCCATTTATTTGTCTTCCTTCTCACCGCAGTTTTTTGGAGCTTTTTCCCTTGATATCATGTTTTATTATCTTTATACTTAAGTATTTCATTATTTTAAAGCTGTTATGAATGGCATTGCTTTTTAAAAATATCAGTTTCCAATTGTTCATCACTGCTATTTAATTTAAGATTGACTATGTTGTGTTGACCTTACATCTCATGGCATTAATAAACTCACTTATTAATCCAAAGAGATTTTCTATAGATTCTTTGGAATTTTTATGTAGGTAAATATGTTATCTACAAATCTAGAACAATTTTATTTATCTTTTCTTCAATATACTTCCTTTTTATTTATTTGTCATTATATTGCACTAGATAGGATTTCCAGTATGATGTTGAATAGGAGTTGTAAGAGTGGATATCCCTGCCAGTTTTCAGTCCAAGGGGGAAAATATTCAGTTTTTGTTTCCTGTAGGAATTTTGTACATTTTAAAAATATTTTGAAACAGTTTTCTTCTATTCCTAGTTTGTTGAAATTTTTTTGTCATTAATGAAAGTTGAGTTTTCTCAAATACATCTTATATAAAGTTTTATGATGATGTGTTTTCCTTTTATAAACTATAATTAAGGTGGATTGCACTGATTGATTTTCAAATGTATGCCAGCCTTGCATTGCTGTATTAAACTTTCTTGTCCTAGTGTTTTATTCTTTACGTATACTGAAGTATGGTTTTGCTGACTTGTTTTTAAGGATTTTGCATCTGTGTTCAAAAGCCATACTACGCTGTAGGTTTTTTTGTATTACATTTGTCTGGTTTTGTTAGCAGAGTAATGCTGGACTCATATAACTTGGAAGATGCTCCCTTTTCTGTTTTATTTTTTCTTTGGAATCTATATAGCAGAATTGATGTTATTTGTTTTTTGAATGTTTTGTGGAATTCCTCAGGGTGACTATTAAAGCTGTATGATTTGTTTTTTGAGAGGTTTTGAGCTATCGCTTTGAGCAAAATGCTAATAGTGATACGGACAATGAAGTCCAGGCTGAGGTGGTCGTAGATGGAGATGAGGAACTTCTTGGGAACTGGAGCAAAGACCACTTCCTTAGAGATCTGTGGAACTTTGAACTTGAGAGAGAGGATCTGAAATTGGAAATTACGTTTAAAACGGAAGCAGAGCAAAAGGTTTGGAAAATTTGCAGGCTGACCATATGGTAAAAGAGAAAAACCCATTTTCTGGAGAGGAATTCAAGCTGGCTGCAGAAATTTGCATAAGTAACAAGGAGCCAAATGTAAATTTCCAATACGATTGGAAAAATCTCTCCAGGGAATGTCAGAGACCTTCATGGAAGCCAGTCCCATTACAGACCTGGAGGCCTAGAAGGAAAAAAATGGTTTCTTGAGTCAGGCCCAGGGCCCTGCTGTTGCTCAGTGCAGCATTGGGACTTGGTGTTCTTTATCCCAGCCATGGCTAAAAGAAGCCAAGGTACTGCTCCGGCCATTGTTTCAGAGGGTGCAAGGCCCAAACCTTGGTGGCTTCCACATGGAAGCATTTGATGTTTTCAATGTTTTGGGTTTTAGCTACTCAAATAGATATATAATGGTACCTCAATGTTGTTTTAATTTTTAATTCCCTAATGACATATGATGTTTATCATTTTACAAGTCTGTGCCAAACATAAAGACTGCAAGAAAATATTTACAAATCAAATATACAACAAAGGGCCTGTATGCAGAATACATGAAGGATTTTTTTTAATTCAAAAATCAGAAAACAACAGCTCAATTTTTAAAATAGGCAAAATACATCAACACGTAACTCACTAAAGTTGACATATGGATGTTAAATAAACATGGTAATTTTTCTTCTACATCATTGGCCATTAGAAAAATGCAAATTAAATGCATGATTCAAACAGGAAAAAATGATACCTTGAACTTACTCAATATAAAGAAACCATTGTCTCCCCAGGGCTTATAGAAGAAACAGGCTGAATATTATGTGGTTCCCTGTGTACTACAGTGAGATGTACCCTCAGGTGTCTTAAATGTATTCGTATTTACTCCAGCCAAGATGTACATCCCCTCCCTTCTACTGACCTGAGGATGGCACCCTTGGGCTAAGGCCACCATCTCCCTGACACTTCAGAAAAGGAAGCCAGAAGGAAGGAGAGGGTTGTGCTGCTTGACATTCATTCACTGGGGCCTCTCAGGGCAGACAATAAGGCCACATTTCTGTGAGGTTTTGCATGTCTGTTATGAGAGGTCCTTCTGCCTTTCTTCTGGGTCCTCACTGAAAGAGGCACTGGGAAAGGGTAGAAAAGACAATCTTGAATTCCCTATGCTATGCCACCCTCATGCCCTAACATTAGCTGCTTGGTGAAGAGAAAAATCTGTGTCCTTAACAGAGGGAGAGCACAGGGATTATGAGACCTTGAATTGAACTCAGTGCTGCTGTGTCAGAGAACAAAGGAAATTTGGTTCAAACTCAGCCAGTGCCCTCCCATGGAGGGAGCATTCAAACCAGCTCTAGCCAGAGGAAAATCACTCATCCTAGTGGTCATTAACGTGAGTTCTGTCAAGCGTCGCCACCACAAACCAAAGTGCTCTGGGGCTCTAAATGAACTTGAAAGGCAGTCTAGGCCAGAAGGACTACAGTTTCCAGGTGAGTCTGAGTAATCGACTAGACTCAGTGCCAGTGGACATGGAAAGCATTTGACCCACTGAGACATGAGCTGGGGCATCTAAAGGAGTGCTTGTACCACCCCTTCCCCAAACTCAGGCTGCATAGCTCACAGAGCCAAAAGATACCCCTTCCTTCCTCCTGAGGAGAGGAGAGGGAAGAATAAAGAGGACGTTGTCTTGTATCATGGATACTAGCTAAGTCACAGTAAGGTAGGGCATTATTCAGAGTCACGAGGCTACCTTTTCAGGCCCTAACTCCCAGAAGACACTTCTAGGCACACTGTGGGGCAGAAGGGAACCCACTGCCTTGAACAGAAGGACTCTTTCCTAGCAAGACCCATTACCTGCTGACTAAGGAGCACTTGGGCCCTGAATAACCAGCAGCAATTTCTGGGTAGTGTGCCATGGGCCCTGGGTGAGACTTTGAGACTTGCTAGCTTCATGTGAGACTCAACACAGTCCTAGATGTGATGGGTACAGGGAGAGACACTTTCTGCTTGAGACTTTGTCCTGTATCTTAGGTACCAGCTCAGCAGAAGACTACAAACACCATAATTGTATTGTAGGGTTGGAGGCACCCTATTGCCAAGATCTCTAGTTCCCTGATATGTCAGTGGGCCACCATAAACTAAGACCTTTCAGAGATGAGAGCAGGTGTGGAGCTGGATTCTTTGGGGCTTCCTCTATGCGGGTTAGGTGTCTCTGCAGGTCTCCCTGAGTCCTCATCTGATGACTGGCACATAATGGGCTCCTGTCTCTATCCAAAGAGGACAGTGTGACAGAAGATTAAAATAATTAATATACCATGGACAAGCCTGACAAACAACCTTAGTAAGGTGCTAGTGGTAAGTCACATTGATACTATGCACTGCAAGATATGACATGATGGGAATGGCACTTCACCTTTGGGGCTTTCCTCCTGAAAAAACAAAACCCACATTGAATCATTAGAAAAATATCAAACAAATTCCAATTTGGGGCCATCTATAAAGTACACAGTTATAGTAGGGAGTCAGGCAGACATAAGCAGGGCAGGAGAGTCACCCACTGTTAGGGACAAACTGCCCCAGGAAGCTTCTTGGTGCTACCCACCCCTCCCCACTCTGCACCTCCTCTCCGTGCTGCCCCAAGCCTCTTCTAAGCCCTTATCTAGGCGCCGTGGTGAAGCCAGCAGACTTTAGTTACCAGGCCTGGCTGCTATAAAGCAAACCCCAATTACAAACCATCCGGCCACACAGGGGGAGGTTGTGAGAAGCATAAACAAACTTTACACACTCTGGTACCATAAACGTCACAGGGTGATTTGTGGCAGAATTAACCAGCAAACAACCCTGGGATGTGGCCATACCAAAGAATTCCCTCAAACTCCCTCCCCAATATAAACCCCTCATTCTGTAAGCTGGTTGCTGCTGCCTCCTTTGTCTGTGGTAAAGCTTGCCTGAACTTGGGTCTTGCTCTCTCTCTCTCTTGTCCTTACTCTGGGCTGACCTTACACCCACCACCCACCAGGAATGTCTGGAAACCATCAGGTGATGGTCAGGCAGTTGTTAACTGCGTCTCTAAAATAATTGGTCACAGCCAGTGCCAGGGAAAGGCAGTCCTCCAATAGATAGAAAACATCTGAAACTGGTGATTAGCAGCTTCCCGATAAGACCCTAAGTCAAATGGTCAAACCAAGCACTTGATCTCTCAAGTTGCCCATTTGGCCGTCTTCCAAGAGTAATTTACTTCTCCTTTCATTCCTGCTCTGAAGCTTTTTAATAAACATCCACTCCTTCTCTAAAACATGCCTCAGTCTTTCCTTCTGCCTTATGCCCCTCAGTCAAATTATTTCTTCTGAGGAGGAAAGAATTGAGGTTGCTGCAGACCTGTACGGATTCACCACGAGGTAACGACATGATCAGTACTCCTCAAACATATGAAAGTCCACAAAATCAAGAGAAGTCTCAGCAGCCAGCACAACCAAGGGGAGTCTAAAGATACATGATCACTAAAAGTAATGGGGTAATCTCAGGCGATAAAAAAAAATAACACGAGGTGAAAAGTAAGGAAATCTGCATAAAGTATGGATATTTGTCAATAACATGTATCAATATTGGCTCATTAATTAATATGACTGTATCATACTAAGGTAAGATATTATTAATAGGAAAAACTGAGTGTGGGACATCATCACTATCATTGCAATTTTCTGATAATCCTAAAACAATTCTAAAATGATGTGGAGCTTAAAGTAACTCCATCTTGGAAGCTAATCTGCAATGTTGACTTCTACTCAACCCAGGCCTTGGGGAATGCCTCTGAGATTTCAAATTTATCTATTGTTTCTTTTGTTGTACTTACCAAAAATTGTGCCCTTAGAGCAAATCAACCTTGACAAACTCCTACTTACTGTAAACCATGGAGTTGGCCTTAGGTAAATTCCCAGCCATTCTCCCAGAAGTACATGTGCCCCTCCCCTATGTTATATAGCCGCTAGGTCTGGGAGGTTATTGTTCAGAGACATACCTGTCTTATGGCTGCCCAAGACCATGCTTCTGTCCATGAGTTCCCCCAATCAAACCAAACTAAAATGACAAGCTGGACTTGTCTCCTCCTTTCTTGTATTTTTTTTTTGGCTTTCTCTACATTTGGGGGTTGTCTTACATATATTGCCCTTTCATAGAACAAATGAGGTTTATGAAACTTAAAAATGTTGGCAAACTCCATAAAGGATATGTATGAAATACCTACCACAAGCATCATACGTATTGAGGGAAAGTTGAAAGCTTCTACTTTGACCTTGAGAACTAAACTAGGGTTCTTGCTAATCATTTCTATTCTATGTAATAGAATGTAGCAGAGATAGTAGCCAGTGCAGTAATGTAAAGCAGAAGAAGTAAAAATGATAGCAGTCAGAAAGCAAGACACAAACCTTTCAATACTAATAGATGATTAGACTGTGTATGAAAAACACTCAAAAGAACTAACAATAAGCTTTTTACTTTTCTAAAGGAAGTATAAATTTACCATGTCTTTATGACAGAAGGTAGTTTCTTTTTTTCATTTCCAGCTTTTATGTGAGGTTCAGGGTGTACATGTTTGGGTTTATTATGTAGGTAAATTGCATGTCATGGGGGTTTAGCATACAGATTATTTTGTCACCCAGGTAATAAGCATAGTATCTGGCAAATAGTTTTTAAATCCTCACCCTCCTCCCGCCCTCCATCCTTAAGTAGGCTCTGGATTCTATTGTTCCTTTCTTTGTGTCTACGTGTACTCAATCTTTAGCTCCCAATTATAAGTGAGAGCATAAGGTATCGGTTTTCTGTTTCCGCCTCACTTTGTTTAGGATAATAAGCTCCAGCTCCATCCATGTAGCTGCAAAGGACATAATGGCATTTGGGGTTTGTCTTTCATATACAGCCCTGTATCATTTTATTTTAGGGCTGCCTATTATTCCATGGTGTAGATATACCACATTTTTTATGCAGTCCACTGTTCATGGGCATTTAGCTTAATTTCATGTCTTTCCTACTGTGAATAGTGCGCAATGAGCATACTGTGCATCTGTCTTTATAGTAGAATGATGTATATTCCTCTGGGGTTATACCAATAGTGGGATTGCTGGGTCAGATGGTAGCCCTGTTTTAAGTTCTTTGAGAAAGCTCCAAACTCCTTTCTACAGTGCCTAACTAGTTTACATTCCCACCAGCAGTGCTTCAGCATTCCCGTTTCACCACAACCTTCCCAGCATCTGTTATTTTTTGACTTTTCAATAACAGCCATTCTCACTGGCTTGAGATGATATCTCATTGTGGCTTTGATATGCATTTCTCCGATGATTAGTGATGTTGAGGGTTTTTTTTATATGCTTATTGGCCATGTGTATGTATTCTTTACAGAAGTATCTGTTTATGTCCTTTGCCTGATTTTTAATGGGGTTGTTTGTTTTTTTGTTCATTAAAGTTCCTTGCATATTCTTGATATTAAAACTTTATTGAATGAATCCTTTGCAAATATTTTCTTCCGTTCTGCAAATTGTCTGTTTATTCTGTTGATAGTTTCTTTGTCTGTGCAGAAGCTCTTTAGTTTAATTAGGTACCATTCATCAGTATTTTATTTTCTGTTTCTGTGTTAGTTTGATGAGGATACTGGCTTCCACTTTCAACCAAGTCCCTGCAAAGGACATGATCTCATTATTTTTATGGCTGCATAGTATTTCATGGTGTAAATGTACCATATTTTCTTTATCCAGTCGATCATTGGTGGGCATTTATGTTGATTCCATTTCATTTCTATTGTGAATAGTGCTGTAATGAACATACACATGCATGTGTCTTTATAACAGAATTATTTATATTCCTTTGGGTATATACCACACCAGTAGTGGGATTGCTGGGTCAGTCGAATGGTATTTCTGTCCCCAGGTCTTTGAGAAATTGCCACATTGTCTTCCACAATGACTGAACTAATTTACACTCCCACCAACAGTGTAAAAGCATTCATTTTTCTCCACGACCTTGCCAGAATCCCTTATTTTTTGACTTTTTCTTAATAGCCATTCTGACTGGTGTGAGGTGGTATCTCAATGTGGTTTTGATTTGTATTTCTCTAATGATCAGTGATGTTGAGCTTTTTTTCATATGTTTGTCGGCTGCATGAATGTCTTCTTTTGAGAAGTGTCTGTTCGTGACCTCTGCCCATTTTTTAATGGTTTTTTTTTCTTGTAAATTTGCTTAAGTTCCTTGTAGATTCTGGATATTAGACCTTTGTTGGATGGATAGATTGCAAAAATATTCTCCCATTCTGTAGGTTGCCTGTACACTCTGTTGGTAGTTTCTTTTGCTGGGCAGGAGCTCTTCAGTTTAATTAGATTCCATTTGTCAACTTTTGCTTTTGTTGCAATTGCTTTTGGCATTTTCATCATGAAATCTTTGCATATGCCTATGTCCTGAATAGTACTGCCTAGATTTTTTTCAAAGGTTTTTATAGTTTTGTGTTTTAGTCTTTAATCCATCTTGAGTTGATTTTTGTATATGATGTAAGGAAGGGGTCCAGTTTCAATTTTCTGCATATGGTTTGCCAGTTCTCCCAGCACAATTTATCAAATAGGGAAACCTTTTTGAATTGCTTATCGTTGTCAGATTTGTCAAACATCACGTAGTCGTATGTGTGCAGTCTTATTTCAGAGTTCTCTATTTTGTTCCATTGGTCTATGTGTTTGTTGTTGTTGTTCTTTTTATCAGTATTATGCTGTTGGGGTTACTGTAGCCTTGTAGTATACTTTGAGTATGATTCCTCCAGCTTTGTTCTTTTTGCTTAGGATTGTCTGGACTATTCAGGTTCTTTTTTGGTCCCATATAAATTTTAAAATACCAATTTCTAATTCTGTGAAGAATGTCAGTGGTAGTTTAATGGGAATAGCATCAAATTTATAAATTGCTTTGGGCAGTATGGCCATTTTCACAATATTGATTCTATCCATGAGCACTGAGTGATTTTCCCTTTGATTGTGTTATTTCTGATTTCTTTGAGCAGTGGTTTGTAGTTCTCCTTGAAGAGGTCCTTCACTTCTCTTGATAGCTGTATTCCTAGGTATTTTATTCTTTTCGTTTCAGTTGTGAATGGTATTTGATTCATGATTTGGCTCTCAGTTTGCCTGTTCTTGGTGTATAGGAATGCTAGAAATGTTTGCACATTGATTCTGTATCCTAAGAATTTGTCCAAGTTGCTTATCAGCTTAAGAAGTTTTTGGCCTGAGACAATGGGGTTTTCTAGATATAGGATCACATCATGTCATCTTCAAACAAAGATAGTTTGACTTCCTCTCTTCCTATTTGAATACCTTTATTTATTTATCTTGACCGATTGCCCTGGCCAGAACTTCCAATAGGATGTTGAATAGGAGTGGTGAGAGAGGATATCTTTGTCTTTTGCTGGTTTTCAAGGGGAATGCTTCCACCTTTTGTCCATTCATTATGATATTAGCTGTGGGTTTTTCATGTATGACTTATTATTTTGAGGTATGTTCCTTCAATACCTAGTTTGCTAAGAGTATTTAACATGAAGGGATATTGAATTTTATTGAAGGCCTCTTCTGTATATATACAGATAATCATGTGGTTTTAATCTTTACCTCTATATATGTGATGAATCACATTTATCGATTTGCATATATTGAGCCAACATTGCATCTTGGGGATGAAGCCTACTTGATTGTGGTGGATAAGCGTTTTGATGTGCTGCTGGATTTGGTTTGCCAGTATTTTGATGAGGATTTTTGCATTGATGTTCATCAAAGATATTGGCCTGAAGTTTTCTTTTTTTGTCATGTCTCCACCAGGTGTTTGGTGTCAGAATGATGCTGGTCTCATAGAATGAGTTAGGGAGTAATCCCTCCTTCTCAACTTTTTTTGGAATAGTTTCAGTAGGAGTGGTACCAGCTCATCCTTCTACCTCTGGTAGAATTCAGCTGTGAGTCCATCTGGTCCTGGGCTTTTTTCAGTTGGTAGGCTATTTATTACAGTCTCAATTTCAGAACTCAATATTGATCTTTTCAGGGATTCAATTTCTTCCTGGTTCAGTCTTGGGAGGGTGTATGTGATCAGGAATGCATCCATTTCATCTAGATTTTCTAGTTTACATGCATAGAGGTGTTTATAATATTGTCTGATTTATGTGATAGTTGTTTGTATTTCTTTGGGGTCAGTGGTGATATCCCCCTAATCATTTCTGATTGTGTTCCTTTTAATCTTCTCTCATTTCTTTTTTATTAGTCTAGATAGTGATTTATCTATTTTATTAATTTTTTCAAAAAATCAGCTCCTAGATTTGTTGATTTTTAAGGGGTTTTTATGTCTCTATCTCCTTCAGTTCGGCTCTGATCTTGGTTATTTCTTGTCTTCTGCTAGATTTGGGGTTTGTTTTCTGTTGGTTCTCTAGTTCTTTTTGTTGTGACATTAGATTGTCAACTTAAGATCTTTCTAGCTGTTTGACATGGGCATTTAGTGCTATAAATTTCCCTGTTAACACTGCTTTCGCTGTGTCGCAGAGATTCTGGTATGTTGTGTCTTTGTTTTCATTAGTTTCGAATAACTTCTTAAGGGGGTGGAGCCAAGATGACCTAATAGAGGCAGCACTACTCTGTGACTCCCATCAAGAAGGACAAAAACTGTGAGTGAACTCTGCATCTTCAGTTGAGGTACCAAAGTTCTCTTACTGGGACTGAATAGGTGGTCGGCACAGCCATGGAGAGTGAGCAATAACTGGGTGGAGCAAGACCCCACCCAGGAGCTGCAAGCAGCAAAGGGAAATCCTTCCCCCAGCCAAGGGAGAAGGTGAGGGATTGTGTTTCCCCTCCCTGAAAACCAGGCTTTTCCCACAGATCCTTGCAACCTGCAGACCAGGAGGTCCCCTCCTGAGCCTACGCTACCAGAGTCTTGAGTTACAAGCACAAAGTTGTGGAGAATCACCGCGGATGCTTGGGTATGCGGCCGCTTTGAGCAGGCACTGAGACACAGGCTCTGGGGACTCCCGTGAGGCAAGAGATCCATCCTCTCTGTTTGTGGGGGGGCGCTGAAGCCCGGGAGCCAAGCAGCCTCGCTCCCAGGAAACTCCACAAGCTAAATCCCACTGGCTTGGAACCCCCACCAGCCAGCGTATCCGGCTAGAAACTGCCTAAGAAGACCAAGTTCTTGGGGTGGAAGAGGCAGACACCAACACTGCGGCCCCAGTCAGCCGCTTTCCCTTGCCGTGGGTGCCAGCAAGACAGGGAGGTCCAGACTGAGAGCGGCTCCCTACGGCGCAGCACAGCGGGTGGACCAGTTGGTGTTCAGACCGCTTCTTTAAGCCGACCGGGATACACTCCTCCTCACAGGGCGGGGCCTCTCTGTGGGAATTTCCGCATCCCTAGCCAGGGGGTTTGGACAGAACACTGGTAACCCTGAGAGGAGTCCCTGGGAGGAGGAGCAGCTGTGGTATCATGTATCAGTGATCTTAGTCTTTTCTGCCTGCTAGCTCTGGAGAGTCAGGGAAGACGAGATGAAGGGGATTCCCTGCAGTGCAGCACACCCTATTTCAGGAAATAGGCGCGGGCATAGATTTCATGATGAAATCACCAAAAGCAATTACAACAAAAGCAAAAATTGACACATGGAATCTAATTAAACGAAAGAGCTTCTGCATAGCAAAATAAACTACCATCAGCATGAACAGGCTACCTGCAGAATGAAAGAAAAATTTTGTAATCTATCCATCCAACAAAGGTTTAATATCCAAAATCTACAAGAAAGTTAAATTTACAAGAAAAAAAAAAACCTTAAAAAGTGGGCAAAGAACATGCGCAGACACTTCTCAAAAGAAGACATTAATGCAGCCAACAAACTTATGAAAAAAAGCTCATCACTGATCATTAGAGAAAACGCAAATCAAAACCACAATGAGATACTATCTCAGGCCGGTCAGAACAGCCATTACTAAAAAGTCAAGAGTGCTGGAAAGTCAAGAATGCGGAGAAATAGGAATGCTTCTACATTGTCGGTGGGAATGTAAATTAGTTCAACCATTGTGGAAAACAGTGTGGCAATTCCTCAAAGATCTAGAGCCAGAAATACCATTTGGCCTAGCATTACTGGGTATATGCCCAAATGAATATAAATTATTCTATTACAAAGATACATGCACACATATGTTCATTGCAGCACTATTCACAATAAGGCAGACATGAAATCAACCCAAATGCTCATCAATGATAGACTGAATAAAGAAAATGTGGTACATATACACCATAGAATACTATGCAACCATAAAAAGAAATGAGATATTGTCCTTTGCAGGGACTTGGATGAAACTGGAAGCCGTTATCCTCAGCAAACTAATGAAAAGAACAGAAAACCGAACACCACATGTTCTCACTTATAAGTGGGAGCTGAACAACGAGAATACATGGACACATACACACTGGGCGTGTCGGAGGGTTGGGGTGGGAGAAGGGAGAGCATCAGGAAGAATAGCTAATGGATGCTGGGCTTAATATCTAGGTGATAGGATTATCTGTACAGCTAATCACTGTGGCACATGTTTAACTATGTAACAGACCTGCACATCCCACACATGTATCCCTGAACTTAGAATAAAAGTTGGAAGTAAAAAAAAATGCTGACTATAGGTCCCCAATCTCTTCTGGCTTGTAGAGTTTCTGCTGATAGGTTCACCCTGATGGGGTTACCTTTGTTGGTGACCTGCCCCTTCTCTCTAGCTGCCTTTAATATTTTTTCCTTCATGTTGACCTTGGAGGATCTGATGACTATGTAACTTGGAGATGGTTGTCTTGTACAGTATCTCTCAGGGGTTCTCTGGATTTTCTGAATTTGAATGTCGACCAGTCCAGCAAGGTTAGAGAAATTTTTGTGAATTATATCCTCAAATATGTTTTCCAAGTTGCTTGTTCTTTCTCTATTTCAGGGATGCCAATAAGTTGCAGTATTGGTCTCATTACATAATCTCAAATTTCTTGGAGATTTTGTTCATTATTTTTCATTCTTTTTTTCTATTTTTTTTCTGGCTGAGTTGATTCAGATAACTGGTTTTCAAGCTCGGAGATTCTTTCCTCTGCTGGGCCTATTCTGTTGTTAATACTTTCAGTTGTATTATAAAATTATTTCAGTGAGTTTTTTAGCCTTATCAGTTCTGTTTGGTTTCTTCTCAAAATGGTGATTTCATCTTTCAGTTTTTCTATCATTTTATTGGATTCCTTAGATTATTTGGATTAGGTTTTGACTTTCTCCTGAATCTCAACGATCCGTGTCGCTATCCAGATTCTGAATTCTATGTCTGTCTTTGTAGCCATTTCACCCTGGTTAAGAACCACTGCTGGAGAACTAGTGTGGTAGTGTGGAAAAAAAGAAGATGCTCTGGTTTTTGGAGATGCTAGAGTTCTTGTGCTGCTCCTTTCTCATCTGTGTGGAAAGATGTTCCTTTAATAGTTGAAGTTTCTGTACTTTGGATGTTTTTGTTTTTCTTTTCTATTCCTTGATGCCCTTGAGGGTTTGTTGTGTAAGTTGGGTTTAGTCAAGTGGCTTCATTTCTGGAAGATTTTAGAAGGCAAAAGCTCAGGCTGATACTCCTGGTCTGCATGCTCTAACTGGGGACTGGTACCAGGCCCACATCTTTGTTCTCTGTCCCCTTGAGGTTAGGCAACTGCTATGCTAGAAATGCTGAGATGCTCCTTGTCCACCGGCAACAACACTGATGGCGGTTGCTGGCTAAAGTGTTTCAGTGGGGCAGTGGCAGCAGCGTCTATACTCAAATGGTCATACAACCAGCAACAGTGGCATGGCTAAGATTATCAATAGATGAAAATATATGTTTCCTATGTATAAAATCAATATACAAAAAATGAACTCCATTTTCTTGCAGCAACAATGAATATGAAAATGAAAGTAAATATAACTTCTAAACTATTATACCAAATATCAAGTACCTTAAAAAACTTAACCAAAATAAAAGTTACAGAAAAAAAACATTAAATTGTTATTTTAAAATACTAACGAAGATTCACATGACCATAAAATAAAATAAATTCGTGGCCACGAAGTTTCAATAGTTCTCCCAAAAAAGGAATCCACAGATTGATTGCAATCCCAACTCAAAACAACCAAAGGGCTTTAGACATAAATGCATGTATTAATCACCTGATTCTAAAATATGAAGGCATTCAGAGGGCCACGCATAGTCAATACACTATTGAAAAAGAGCAATAAGTCTACCAGATATTAGGAATTACAAGGAAACTATTGCAATTAAGCGTTTGAGATTTAGGTGCAGGGATTGACAGACCAATGGAACTGAATGGAGAGTCCTGAAAAATGAAACCAACAAAACATGTATAAACGCACACTTAACTGATAAAAAAAAAAAAACAGGTGCAGCTCTAGAGCAAGAGACAGTCTTGTTGAAATAAGTGTCATTGGAACACCTGAATATCCATATAAAAACTCTAATGTAAGTGGAGCCCTTTTTCACGCTATACACAAAGGGCAATTACAGACAAATTCAAAACCTACTTTTAAAATGTTTATTTTGTTTGTTTTTGTTTTGTTTTGTTTTGTAATTTTATTTATTTTTATAAATTTTAAATGTTGTGAAATAGTCTAGTTTAGAAAATGCACACTTTCCCATGTTGATAATGGCTATATTTTTGCCCTAGGTTTTGTGAGAGAGGAGAGAATCTGTGTGTGTGTGTGTGTGTGTGTGTGTGTGTGTATGAGAGAGAGAGAGAGAGAGAGAAAGAGAGAGAGAGGGAGAGAGATTAAATACTTGGTGTTTCCTAGTCCTTTTTATCAACAAGTACAATTTATTCACTGAGCAAATTTTCAGAGTTTTTCTGTGGAATACAATTATACAACCGTTTGCTTCCTTTTAAAATAACTGGAGTTATTTTAAAAGTATAGCTGACCATGGGGTAAAAAAAAAACTGAACAAATAAACAGAAAATCCAAGCAATACCAAGTGAGTGCTCTCATGCCCATAAAAACAAGTATTTCAACATGGCCTGGTGGGGTGGGCAGAACATCTGATGAAATTAAAGAATCGTCAGTTTTGTGAGGGTGTTTATAACTTTTCCTTCTTGTTCTTTATGAAAACTTGAGATTTTGTAGTATTTCTTAATAGGTAAAGTTGTGGCTCATGTTTCATAGTTTACATAGGTAACTTTATCAACATTTCACAGTTAGAATTTTCATATTGCAGGCATATTTCATTTTTTTTTTTGCACTTTGCTTTATCACACCTCACAGATATTGTGTGCTTTTTTTTTTTTTTTTTGAGACGGAGTCTTGCTCTGTCACCCAGGCTGGAGTGCAGTAGAGCGATCTCGACTCACTGTAACCTCCGCCTCCCAGGTTAAAGCGACTCTCCTGCCTCAGCTTCCTATTAAAAAAATCAAATATACACAAACATACCTGAAAAAACAAATAAGACTTTGCATAGATGACCTTTTAGTGAGTCAGCGGTATGAGTGAATTAGAGCATCAGTAAGGCTAGAGGTGAAAGAACTGAAACAGGCTGGGGTCATTGGTCACACCAGTAACAGAAGGAAACAAGATGATATGAGTCAAAGAAGAAGAGATGAAATGGCAGCTGCTTCTGCTCCCTTGTCCCAGCCATAGAAGACTTTGCTACTTTAATGAGCCTTTGCTTTCTGAGAGCAGGATTTGGAAATCAATAGTGGCTGGGGAAATGCTACCTGGGATAATGATATGTTAATTCCCCCTCCTACTTGACCCATCCTCCTGCTGACCTCTGGAACTCTGGGGATCTAAGAAATGTAACTTTAGCAGTTCTATTCCAGAAAGTCATGACAGAGGGATGTTGTGTTGATGACAGACACCCTGACCAGGTCCACAAACACTTTCCTGACATAATGGCTGTGCCAGGTTGCCCAGGTAGTAGGAGTAGATGCCTATCTCCCTCTCCACATGGATAAGAGCTCCACATACTTCCTTTCAGCTGTTCTTACTCCTGACAGAGCCCTCAGAAGGATTGAGGGGCCCTAAGATTCCAAAAGAGGTTGACATGTGGCTTTGCCAGAGATTTCACTGAGGGTTGGGCTTCTCTCCATCCACTATGGCCAGGATCAACTCAGCCGTTCATGAGCTGATTTCCTTCCTCAGCTTTGGCTCAAGGTCCCAAGGGCAGTTGGCCTCTGCTCACAGCCAGGATTGGTGTATCAAACCTCAGTGCTCAAGGTGGAAACCCACAGAGAAGGAAGATCTTCCAGACTGGGAGGCAGCTGGTAGGCTGAGTTCCAGCTCTGGGCCCCATGTCCTTGGAAATTATCCACATGGAGTTGTTCTTCTGAGGTCCCAAGAAAAGAGCACTTCTTATGGAAGATGAAAAGAAAATGGCAATCTATCATTTTACCTACTGATATTAGAAGTAAGTCTCCTGTCCAGAAGCGAGAGGCACTAAGGTTCTTGTGATGGCATCAGTGGGGAGTGTCAGGGACCTTTGAAATGAGTGAACACAACCATTCTCTAAACATCCCCCAAATGACTCACCTTCAGTCCCTTATTCTCACTTTAGATTCAGCCTTCAGTGAACATGCTGCTTCTGCCAGTGAAGGTGTACTATAGTTGCCATGAATATAGAATTGTTGGGCACAGGGTTGCAGGAAGGGAGGGCATTCCCAGATTTCAAAGAAGAAGAAACATTTGTGCATGTTTCTGACAGGTTACAAAATACACATGAAGGCTGACAAAAAATTGAAACAACAAAGTATGGCTCAATTTGATTTTTGTTAACATCAAAGATGGTACAGTTTTTCCTGTTGTGCTTGATGCCTACATTTATCTTATCCCAAATCAAAACCAACAGCAACTTTGTTCCTTCAACTGCTAAAATCCATTTCAAATCCTTCCAATTTTTCAATCTCCATTACTACTGCTGTGTGTGGAGTTAATATTATCTTTCACTTATGCTAGGTTAAAGGCTCCTGTGTTGTTGCTACTTTTTCTATCATTGTCCCTGTAAAATCCACTGTCTTTTCAGCAGGCTGTGATCCTTCTGAAAATCCAATCCATGACATAGATGGAGCTGGAGGCCATTATCCTTAGCAAACATAGGAACAGAAAACCAAATACCACATGTACTTACTTATAAGTAGGGGCTAAATGATGAAAACACCATGAACACATAAAGGGGAACAACACACACTAGGGCCTTTGGTGGGGGTGGAGGGTGGGAGGAGGGAGAAGATCAGGAAAAATAATGAATGGGTACTAGGCTTAATAGCTGGGTGATGAAATAATCTGTACAAATATCCCTATGACACAAGTCGACATATGTAACAAACCTACACTTGCATCTCTGAATTTAAGATAAAAGTTAAATAAACATTTTAAATACATACATCAAATTTAACTGCTATGTAAAGCTTTATTTATTTAGGCAAATGCATGGAGGTCCATATCTACCATTCAAGTATCATAATGACGAGTTCAATCAGCCTAAAATTCCACTGTGCATTCCGTTTGAGGTCAAACACTGTACTTCTCCAAAGTCCCTAGCAACTTTGTTCTGTTTTCAGTCCCCATGGTTTTAACTTTCCAAATTTGTCATTATGAATAGGCTCATAAAATACTGACTTATAAACCTAGCTGTATCATTTGCATTTGCATTTGTATGATTTGCATCTATACGTTTGACCAAAACGTCGGTGTTGCATCTAAAAAATTCATCACCAAAACCAAGTCACCTAGGGTTTGCACCCATAAGTTTGACCAATATTTAAAACTGTGATAAAATGTTTGTGAATAAATGAATAGTTTCCCCATAGACAAATAAATGGGGGAAATTAACTGGTTAAACATTTTGGGGAAAAAGCCACCAACATTATAAAGTATAAGATATTCATGCTCTCTTCACACTGACTCAGTTTCCACATGAATGTGCATTCCTTATATGGAACTATAGGCATTGTCCTAGAATTTATGCTCAAATATGTTGAATTTATTTGTTTTAATTATAGCCACACAAGAGAAATACGTATGTTCGTCAGGAGGAAAATTGTTAAATTGGTTATTGTACAGAAATAAAATGGAATTCTAGGAAGTAGTCCCAATAGTGAGATAGATCTATATGTGCTGTCATGGAAAGATCTTAGATCTTTTTTTTTTTTTTTTAGCAGAGTTTCACTCTTGTCGCCCAGGCTGGAGTGCAGTGGCGCGATCTTGGCTCACTGCTACCTCCGCTTCCCGGGTTCAAGCAATTCTCCTGCCTCAGCCTCCTGAGTAGCTGGGATTACAAGTGTAAGCCACCACGCCCAGCTAATTTTTGTATTTTTAGTAAAGACAGGATTTCACCATGTTGGCCAGGCTGGTCTCGAACTCCTGACCTCAGGTGAGGAGTTCCACCCGCCTCGGCCTCCCAAAGTGCTGGGATTACAGGTGTGAGCCACCGTGCCCGGCCAGATCCATTTTAATAAGTGATTATATTGGTTTATTAGGACTGCCATAGCAAAGTAGCACAACCTGGATGACATAAACAACAAAAATTTATTGTCTCATAGTTTGGGAGTCTGGTAGTCAAAGAGCGAGGCATTCATGAGGTTGATTCCTTCTGAGGGCCGTGAGGGAAGGATGTTTTCCAGGCCTCTCTCCTTGCCTTGTAGATGGCTATCTTCAGCCCATGCGTGCTCATTGTCATCCCTCTACTCATTTCTGTGTCTAAATTTCCCCTTTTTATAATGACTCCCATCATATTTGATTAGGGCCAGCATTAATAACGTCATTTTAACTTGATTGCGTCTGAAATAATCCTATCTCTAAATAATGTCACATTTTAATTTCAATGTAGAATTTGGGAGAAGATGAAATTGAACCTATAATAGTAGCAAAGGCAAGCAGCAGATCTATATGCATATTATTACACATGTATAGTTTTATATGTATACATGTATATATATATACACAGCATATGCATGTGTGCTATTACATATAATGTATGCATATACATATATTAGCACATCTGTATTTCTAAGAGCCTAAAATAATCTTTTAAAATTTGCATACCGCATTGTTAATTGTGGAAACTTCTGAGTAGGGGGCTGAATTTTGGAGAAACTTTCTAAAGGAAAGCAATGTGATTTCTATGTATTTTAAGAACTTTTTTCAACAAGAATATATGCAGTATTTATTTAGAAGAAAAAATATTAAAGTAAGTCCAAGAAAAGGAAGAGGAGCAGTGTAGTAGTCAGATAAAGTAACAGTAAACTGATGGAACAAAAAAATTGTTGAAATTAAAATGGCTTAACCCAAGTTTATTTTTGTGCACATAAATTCTAACCTGAGTTGACATGGTGCTATGGGCTGAATTGCAGCTCTCTCCCCAAATTCATTTATCCAAGTCATAACCCCCAGTACCTCAGAATGTCACTGTATTTGAAGATAGAGCCTTTGAAGAGGCAATTAAGATACAGTAAGGTCTTATAAGTAGGACCTGATTCAGTATGACTGGTGTCCTTATAAGAAGAGGAGATTAGGACACAGACACAAAGACCAAGGGACAACCACATAAAAATTCAGTGAGAAGGTTGTCATCTGCAAGCCAAGGAGAAGCCACAGAAGAAATCAAACTGGCCAACATATTGATCTTGGATAATCCAGCTTCCAGAAATGTGAGAAAATGCATTTCCATTTTTAAGTCACCCAGTCTGTGGTATATTGTTATGGTATAATAAACTAATACACAGTGGGTCCTGGCTCTCATGTCACCCAGGAATCCAAGCTGATTTTACCCCAAAGCTCCACATCACAGCAGATGTTAACTCTTAAACAGACACGAAAGCATTGGAATGATGCACTGGCTTCTGTCTAACTACAAATGAACCACTCAGGAAGACAAGGTAGACAAAAA
The DNA here is from genome assembly GCF_006542625.1 of Nomascus leucogenys. Classification (NCBI taxonomy): domain Eukaryota; kingdom Metazoa; phylum Chordata; class Mammalia; order Primates; family Hylobatidae; genus Nomascus; species Nomascus leucogenys. Next base: position 127,471,432 of record NC_044406.1, read on the forward strand.
AGTGATGGGCACTTGTCATCTCTCCCATAAGCCATTATGGTGCTTAATTAAAAGCAGCTTTTATAATTCATGACAGTAAGTCTTTTATTTTATTGGAATGGTTTATGGGAATGCCAGCATTGCCTTGAAATCTTCCAACTTGTTCTTATGAGGTGACTGGCAATTTGAAATACAGGATTACATCTAGCTTTAAAATAATTCCTTAAGTCTTGGCAGGGAGGGTCAACCTTATTCCCTCAATAGCACTTTTCTGCACTGTTCTTTTTATAACCTATACGATTTCTTTAGGCTGAGAATTTTCTCATTCATTTTGGTGTACGACAAATATCCTACTCTGAGAGCCTCTGCTTCCCTCCACATGACTAAACATTTCTGATCAGCTGTACATGTGCCTGTGGCATACTGCAAACCAGGATTTTCCTGCAAGGCAGATATACAGACAAGAGAGAGGAAAGATGGTTAACCATTGTTGGTTTTTCTCATTAGAGCTAGCATCTCTGCCATGGAACCCTTGTCACTTCCTAGGCAGTCTTCGTGATTTTGTTATTATTTTGTTTTTTTTTTTTTTAAATTCAGCTTCCAGTAGATCATTTACAAAGTGATTTTATAGTCTTTCTTCATCTACAAAGATTATGAAGGAAACGTTGGTTTTTGATCACCTATGAAAGCTCATTCAAGTATGTTTGGGTTCAGTGCACTGTTTCAAATAATGCGTCTTATTAAAATCCTACACAAATATCACATATTAGGATTCTTTCAAATACCCTATCTCTGACTTTAGAATTACATCTCTAAAACCAGTATATTATGTGGCAAATCAGATTCTACTCACTGGTCTATGTGGAAATACATTGAGAGTGTGTTGAAGATGCCCAGGGTAGGTATTGAAATATCACTATCCAAAGTGAGTAGTCACATCGAAGGGCTGTTATCACAGATGACTCAGGGGGAGGGATGGATGACTCAGGGAACTTCTGCACGGAGTAAGAATGGTCTATCTCAGGGGAAGGGCAGGTGAATCAGGGCTTTTGCATTGGGAGCAGGGCACAGCATTCAGAGGGAGAGACACTAGTGACAGGCTAGTCCGCTGGACAAGAGAACATACAGGGAAGATCAAAAGGACAGTGCTGTAATGTAGGAAAGTACTGGGGCTGGACAAAACTGCCAGCACCTGGACATAGTCAGTTCTCAAGAAACTTTGGGCTTAGAACAGGAGGACTTTAGGTAAAGAAAGCCAATAATGATCCCTGAATTGTACTTTATTCTCATTATCACCTTCATTCTTTAGGCCTAACTTACAACTTTGGCCACAGGGTTCATCTTTGTTACTTGAGAGACACTAAGAAACATGAAGAGAAGTGACTTAGATTAAAGGCTGTCCTCGGGCTGGGAGAAGTGGGGACAGTGTGGGCCTAGATAAAATTCAGGGCACGGCTCAAGTCCGAGTCACTTTCTAGCAACGTGATATTGGGGAATTAAATAAGAGATATGAGCCTTCCTCAGGCTGGGAATAGTGGGGGCAGTATGAGTCTAGATGAATTCAGAGCAAGACTCAAGTCCCAGCCCTGTCACTCTCTAGCGATGTGATCTTGTGGAATTTATCAAGCACTATGAGCCTCAGGTTCTTCATCTGTAAAAGGGGTTTCATAAGCCCTGCCTTGTAGAATTGCTGGAATGTATGTAATGTGAGTAAAACACCTGAAACAATGCCTGACATATATTGGAAATTTAACAAGTGGCAGTTGTTATCAATGTGATTATAACCCCAAAGGCCACTGTCTTTTGTGAAAATTCAGCTGTTTTGTTATCCAAAACATGTCAGCATATGTAGTTGAATATGTCATGGAGTACCAACTCAACCAAAAATTCAGCTTCACAAATAAAACTCAGCACATTTTATTTCTGAAATGATGTATTGTATAATTTGGGTAAGGGGAGAATTCCCCAGGTGGAATGCAACTCAGTGATCCTAGAATTTGAGTCAAGAACCAACTCCTTTTCACCTTCCCCAATGCTCGTCCATCCAAACCACTACTTTTATTTGTCCTCCACGAAAAATAGCCCTTGCTTAGAGTTGGCCAACTTACATTCAAAATAACCTAATTAAATGTCCTTTCTGTGAAGTGGGCTCTGGCTCTCCTAGGCCAGGGAAGTGAGTGCCAGCCTAGAGTGTTCTGGGAAGCACTTCAAGGGATTATCATTCTATTTCTCAGGAAACCCTTGCAGATGATGGGTATCAATCACCTAGTTCTTGCACTGTGTTCAAGCTCACCAGTTAGAGAGCTGCAGGACACCTTCCATTACTTCCCTATGTGGAGACTTCTCTCTGCCGCATCCTCCACCCAGGTGCAACTGCTCAGAGCAGTTTTCCATTCCACGTTTTTCTCTCACCTTCTGAGAGTCTGGTTGCTGCCAACACCCAGCTTCGTAACAATCAGCTCCCACAGAAGCAACTGCAGTTTTCCAAAGCCCCAAGCTGCCTTAGCTCAGGGCCTTTATACTGGAAGGCTCACATTGGAGTCTAACCTCCCCAGTCCTTTTTTAAGTTGTTCTTTAAATTGTAAAGAGCACCTTACCACCTTCTTGATATGGCTTCTGCTCCAAGAAACTCCTGTTTTATGGGTACGGATAAGTCATGCTTTTCACACTATCCCCACTGTGAAGAGTGCCTTCCAAAAGCATATGCTTAAATAATGTTCAGCAAATAAAGGAGTCAGTGAGGCTTTCTTGTATTCAGAGTTAATTTCTGCTACTGTTTTGAATATGCCAAGCCAAGCAAGGGATACATATTTAATTTTTAAGAACAAGAGAATAAAGGGTATGAGGAGATGCAAATATTAGCCATCCTTTATTTTGTTCGACTATTGAACTGCTGAGTACTTTCACATTTTAAAGAAAATTCCTATTATAATACCACACTATCCTGTTACAGATCACAAAATAAGAGAAGGTTTTCCCATTTTTTTTAACAAAATATAAAATTCTTACTTTTAAGTCAGATAAATGGCAATACGTGTGTAAGTAATATTAATAAACTAAGATTCTGAAACCAATTAAACCTGCTATTAAAATAAAAGCATTTGAAAATAACCAAAAGAAAAACAGGTAAATCTACAAACCACCCACATGAAACAGAAATGCAGAGAACGCTGTTTTCTCTCCAGCCCCACCTGGGCCCTTCACTATGTAGGACCTCAACTGCCTCCTTCAAACACAAAGGGAAGAAACTACCCTAGACTTCATTCAGGACAGGAGAAGTTGCTGGACATGAAACTGAAGCTTGCATTGGGCATGGCAGTGGCATCATCTGTGGTGGAAATTATGGCCTGGGCTCTCTCTTCCACATCTTTCAAAGCATCCTTGTACCAAGATGGAAAGGAAATAGGGATACTATTGTATAGCTTGGCCAAAAACTCTAGTACTTTCTGCTTGGTGCTTTCTGAATGGGCTCTTGGACCCCACAGGAATTCATAACGTGGAGGAGAACTGTTGGGCACCTCCCGATACTCCAGGTAATGTTCCTGCACCCAAACTTTAATGAGGAGCTCCCTGGGCTCCCCATAGACGAAGTGCTCCCTTCCAGCATACACCCCTATTGCCTTCAGCACTTCCCAGATGACCTCCTCAGGGGCACAGCTGCCCTTTATGAAGATCACACTCAGAATAAGAATCAGGAGGCAGTTCTCAGGCCTGCCCTTGTCATCACTACCCTCATCGGCGAGGTCTACTGTGTTTGCAAACACATAGAAGTGGTCAGGGCCCACTTCTATCAGGGAAAGGCCATAAAGAAGCTCTATGAACTCACAGGCTTTGTCGAGTATCACAGGAAAGTAGTCTTTGTACTTGGTGATGACAATCGTCAGCATCTCTGACTCTGTTATAGGCTCCTTTGTTTGGTATTTGAGGAGCAGGAACTCCACCAACTCGGCCACCTTTTCATCTAGTGTATATGTGAGAAAGAACTCACTGTCTGGCAGGCCAGGACAGGTATTTGCATGCTCCTCTTTGTGGCTGCTGGACTCTTCATTCATTGGGCTCCATGAAACAGAGGAAGAGCAGGAGCTCAGAGGATTCTGGGGAGGACACTGGGAAGGACCCTGTGGAGGACTCTTGGGAGTGCTCTGGAGAAGACTTGACATCCCAGCAGAGTGCACCTCCTCCTCCTCAGAGCCACCAAGAATCAGAGAAGAGGATGAGGAGGAGGAAGAGGAGGAAAGTACTAAGTAGAAAGTAGAAGAGGAAATGGAGGCTTCCTCCTCTTCCTCATCTGTGGGATCCTGTGCATCTATCCAATCCTCTATCACCACTGGGTACTGGGAATCTTCCGCAAAGTTGGGGAATGGAACGCTTGGAAAGAGAGGCATAACGACTTCTTCAGGAGCAGCAGGTAAACATATCAATAGGGATACGGATGATGGGATCCAACAGGCCTGTGGAAGAGAGTGACACTGCGAGTGGCCTCAGCTGAGAAACTCACCCATGATGGCTCTGCCAAAGGCCGACTTACAGCTCCTCTTCTCTTAAGGTGGTGCTCTAGGGCCTCACAGGTCGCCTGTCTTCCTAGAGAGATTGTCCCCTGGGCACCTGTAAGAGGATGTGAGAAATCACCTCAGGGCACAGCTGAAAGGCAGAGCCTGAGGCACCAGGAATGACAGTAGGTGGTTACGGCTGGGTGCTGAGGAGTCTCCTCTGTTTGTGGAGGTAGAGCCTTTGTAACAAGGTCAGGGCGTGCGCTCACCTTGACTCCTGGCACTTCCTGGGCCTCCGCTGCTGTGCTGACTTTAGGAAGTACAGCTCAGACCCAGGTCTTCATACCCTGGTTCCTGGAGCACCTGCAAGAGGAAGTGAGGGAACCCCTCAGGCTAAAGACTGCAAGCAGAGCCTTGGGCCTCCCAGGGCTGACAGCTGGGGCTGACCAGACTCGCAGAGCTCCATAGTTCTGGGCTGCATGGCTCCCTCAGAATTTAATTAGCAACCTCACAGCTTCTCAGACAGGGCCAGACCCCCACCACTCTGCTGGTCTGAGGCAAAACCTCAGAGCAAGCTCCACATCCCTGAGAGCAGTGGGAGGTGGTGCGGTGGCAGCCTCTGCCAACTGCCAACTGGAGGCAGCTCCCCTGCTGACTTGCCATGGGACCCCCAGACCAAGGCCTCCCCCCTCCCCTCCACCCCTCACCCAGAAATGAGAGAGCTGCGGCTCAGCCTGAGCTGACTGGGGAGCTCTAACAGGGCTGATATGAGGAGCAGGGTAGGAATCTCCAGGAATCTGTCCTCTGAGGTAGCGGTTCCCCGAGTCTTCCTCAAAGTCTTCCTATTTATTCCCTAGAGGGCCGGCACCTCCTCCCTTCTTCTATCGTGAGGACCCCTCAGCCCTCAGCGGCCATTTTCCTCTCTGGGACCTACAAGTCCCACGGCAGGGGCAGCACCCGCCACGGTTTCTTCTTTCTGTTGTGGTAGGTCCCTCAGTTCTTCCTCAGGGCCCTTACCTTGAGGATTGGCCAGGTCTAAGACTTCTCTCTGCTGAACTGAGACGAGCCTCCTCACAAAGTGCCTCAGGTCCTTCGGACTCACAAGATGCAAGTCAGGAAAGCACATCCAGGAACCCTGCAGGGGTTGACCAGAGCTGACAGCAGGGGCAGCGTGTGGCGGGGCCTCCACTCTGCAGAGGAGCCAACAACCCCCACGTGTCAGTCTCCTTCCACCCTTTCCTGACCACTTCCTGGTCGCCCTCCACCCCTTCCTGCTCACTCCCTAAGCCTTGCTGACCTCTTCCCTCCCACCTCCCCAGTCCCTGACACCCTCCTCCCGCCCCTTTTTCCAGGGCTGACAGCAAGGAGTGTCTCTTTGCAGCCTGGGCCTCCCCTCCCTGGTGGGAGGTCATTGTCCTTCCACAGAGTTCTCTTCGATTATTGGCCATTCCTGGAGCTTCTCCCTCTGCTTAACTGAAGCTGCTCTCCTCAGAGAAAACCTCCCCTCCGGCTGAATCCCAAAATGGAAGTCAGAAAATTGTACATTTGGGGACCCTGATGGGCTCCTCCAGAGCTGGCAGCAGGCACAGGGACAGGACAGGGCGCACTACCAGTCATGGGTGTTCTCTTCCTGCCTTCCTGAGAGGCTGTGCCTGGACTCCTGATACTGCCTGGGATGCCTGACCCTGTGCATCTGAGTCTTTCACCTCCAAATAAGCCCCTCCAATCCCTGAGACCTGCAAGGTGCAAGAGAGGGAGAATCACATCCATCCACAGTGGTATAAGACCTCCCATGCCCAACGCAGGGCTCCACTGCCCCTGTCTGAAATGGAGTAGGAAGGCCCCTCAGTCTTCCTCAAGGTATTAGTTCTTATGGGGCCTCCACTCCCTCCCTCTCCTGTCCAGACAGCAACATTTGTTCCTTCAGCCGCTAAAATCCATTCCAAATTTTTCCACTTTACTGCTGAGTGTGAAGTTAACATCATCGCTCCCATAGCCTATGTTAAAAGCTTCATTATTGTTGCTTCTTTTCCTATCCTTGTTCCTGAAAAAACCATTGTCTTTTCTGCAGCCTGTGATCCTTTTAAAAACCAATATGTGATTATCGTTTTAAATACACACATCAGATTTAGCTAGAATGTGAAGTTACATGTATTTTGGAAAATGCATGGACTCCCATATCTACCCACCAAGTATCATACTGACCGGTTCCACCTGCCTAAAATTCTCCTGTGCATCCCGTTTGAAGTCAATCACTGCACTCCGCAAAGCTCCTAGCAACGCTCTTCTGTTTTCAGTTCCTGTAGTTTTAACTTTTCCAATTTGTCATATGACTAGGTTCATAAGGTACTGACTTAACAGTGTGCCTGTACTCTTTTTTTTTTTTATCACAACTAGCAAGGAATGAGAATTTCTGTTATTCTATATCCTCTCTTACATTTAGTATTTTAGATTTTCAGGTTTTAGCCATTCTCATAAGCATGTATTGCAATCTTCTTTGGTTTTTGTTTGCATCTTCCTAATGACATATGAAATTTGTCATCTTTTTATATGCTTTTTTTTCCCATTGGTATAGCCCCTTTGGTAAAGTGTCTATTCAAATCATTTGCATCTTTTTGTAGATGAATAAACTTCATTTTTAGAGCATTACTAATCCAAAAGTACAAAGAGAAAACTTCATCAAATTTAGAGTTCTTATATCTACACCACCGCCCTGCCCTGCTTGCTGTACACACACACAAAGTGTCTCTTCTTATTTATATTTTGTATTATTATGACATGTTTGCTGCAACTGATGGAACTGTTATTACCTCATTATTAAGTCCACGGTTTACGTCAGGACTCACTCTTAACGCTGAGGATACTATAGATTTTGATAAGGGTGTAATGGCAAGTATACATCATTATAGTATTACACAGAATTGTTTCACCATCTTAGATCTCCTGTTTGTTCTACCTAATTATCAATCCCCTGTACAGCAACCCCAAGCATCAGCTCCTGGAAACCAGTAATATTTTTAGTGTATTCATCGTTGCCTATTCCAGAATATAATATGATTGAAATTGTACATTATGTAGCCTTTTTAGAATTTTCTTCTTTCACTTAGCAGTAGGCTTTCACGATTCCTCCAGGTCCATCCCACTAACAACCACTGAAAGTTCCTGTTGCTCAACATGCATGTCAACATTTGCTGTTGCAGTGTTTTGGATGTCAGCCATTCTCCTGGGGGTAGAGGGCTATCTCCTAGTTGTTTTAATTTGCATATCTATAATGACATAGGACATTTGATTGTGTTACGTGCTTATTTTCCATTCCTATATATTCTTTGCTGGCGTATCTTTTCAGATTATCCTGCCCATTTTGTATTTGGTTTTCTTTTTTCTCATGATTGGATTTCCAGAGTTTTGTGACTTTCTCACAGTTTTGGAATCTGGTAGTCCAAGAGCAAGGTGTATACAAGGTTGTTTCCTGCTGAGGGCTGTGAGGGCAGGATGTTTTCCAGGCTCTCTCCCCGCCTTGTAGATGGTTGTCTTCACTCTGTGTATGTTCACATTGTCATCACTCTACTCATAGCACTGTGTCCAAATTTCCCCTTTTTATGATGACTCCCATCATATTGGATTAGGGCCGGCATTAATAACCACATTTTTTTAACTATTAGCTTAAGTTCCTGATATATGTGCAGGATGTGCAGGCTTTTTATGTATGTAAATGTGTGTCATGAAGGTTTGTTGTACATATTATTTCATCACCCAGGTATTAAGCCAATATCAATTAGTTATTTTTTCCTGACCCTCTCCCTCTTCCCACCCTCTGCCCTCTGGTAGGCCTTAGTGTGCATTGTTCCCCTCTATGTGTCCTTGTGTTCACAACATTTAGCTCCCACTTATAAGTGAGAACATTTGACATTTGGTTTTCTGTTCCTCTGTTAGTTTGCCAAGGATAATGCCTCCAGCTTCATCTATTTTCCTGCAAAACACCTGATCTCCTTCCTTTTTATGGCTGCATAGTATTCCATGGTGTATATAGACCACATTTTCTTTATCCAGTCTATCATTGATGGGCATTTAGGTTGATTCTGTGTCTTTGCTATTGTGAATAGTGCCTCATTGAACATACACTTGCATATGTCTTAATAATAGAACCATTTATATTCCTTTAAATGTATACCCAGTAACTGGTTTGCTGGCCGGGGTGAATGCTATTTCAGTCTCTAGGTCTTTGAGAATTTGACAGACTATTTTCCACAGTGGTTGAACTAACTGACACTCCCACCAACAGAGTAAAAATATTCCTTTTTCTCCACAACCTCACCACGATCTCTTATTTTTTGACATTTTAGTAATAGCCATTCTGTCTGCTGTGAGGTAGTGTCTCACTGTACTTTTGTTTGGCATTTCTCCAGTGATTAGTGATGCTGAGCTTTTTTTCATATGCTTGTTGGCAGCATGTATGTCTTCTTTTGGAAAGTGTCTGTGCATGTCCTTTGCCCGCCTTTTAATGGGCTTTTTTTTCATTTAAATTTGTTTAAATTCTTTATAGATGCTGGATATAGATCTTCATCAGATGCACAGATTGCAAAAATTTTCTCCCATCCTGTAGGTTGTCTGTTTAATCTGTTGATAGTTTCTCTTGCTCTGCAGAAGTTCTTTACTTTAAATACATCCTGTTTGTCAATGCTTGCTTTTGTTGCAACTATTTTTAGCACCTTTGTCATGAAATTTTCTCCCATGCCTATGTCCTGAATGGTATTGCCTAGGTTTTTTCTAAGGTTTTTATGGTTTTGGGTTTTACATTTAAGTCTTTAATCCACCTTGAGTTATTTTTGTATATGGTGTAAGGAAGGGGTGTAGTTTCAATTTTCTGCTTAAGGCTAGCCGGTTCTTCCATCACCATTTATTAAATAGGGAGTTCTTTACCAATTGCTTGTTTTTGTCACGTTTGTCAAAGATCAGATGGTTTTAGGTGTGCAGTCTTATTTCTGGGTTCTCTATTATTTTCCGTTGGTCTATGTGTCAGTTCTTGTACCAGTACCGTGCTGTTTGGTTACTGTAGCCTTGTAGTGTAGTTTGAAGTGAGGTAGTATGATGCCTCCAGCTTTATTCTTTTTGCTTAGGATTGCCTTGGCTGTTTGGGCTCTTTTTTGGTTACATACGAATTTCAAAATAGATTTTTGTTTCTAGTTGTGTGAAGAATGTCAGTGAAAGTTTAGTGGGAATAGCACTGAATCTATAAATTGCTTTGGGCAGTACGGCCATTTTCACGATACTGATTCTTCCTATCCATTAGGATGGAATGTTTTTCCATTTGCTTGTGTTATCCCTGATTTGTTTGAGCAGGGATTTGTCTTTCTCCTTGTAGAGATACTTCACTTCCCTTGTTAGTTGTATTCCTAGCTATATTATTCCTTTTGTGGCAATTGGGAATGCAAGTTCATTCATGATTTGGCTCTCAGCTTGCCTGTTGTTGGTGTATACGAATGTTAGTGATTTCTGTACATTGATTTTGTATCCTGAGACTTTGCTGAAGTTGCCTATCAGCTTAAGAAGCTTTTGACCTGAGACAATGGGGTTTTCTAGATATATGATCATGTCATCTGCAAACAAAGATAGTTTGACTTCCTCTCTTCCTATTTGAATACACTTTATTTATTTCTCTTGCCTGAGTGCCCTGGCCAGAACTCCCAATACTATGTTGAATAAGAGTGGTGAGATAGGGCATCCTTGTCTTTTGCTAATTTTCAAGAGGAATACTTCCAGCTTTTGTCCATTCAGTATAATATTGGCTGTGAGTTTGTCATATACGGCTCTTATTATTTTGAGGTATGTTCCCTCAACACCTAATTTATTGAGAGTATTTAATAAGAAAAGAAGTTGAATTTTATCAAAAGCTTTTTTTGCATCAATTGAGAAAATCATGTGGTTTTTATCTTTATTTCTGTTTATCTGATGAATCACATTTGTTGATTTGCATATGTTGAACCAACCTAGCATCCCCTAAATCAAGCCTACTTGATCCTGGTGGATAAGCTTTTTGATGTGCTGCTGGATATGGTTTGCCAGCATTTTGATAAGCATTTTTGCATCACTGTTTATTAAGGATATTGGCCTGATGTTTCCTTTTTTTTTTTTTTTTTTTTTGTCTCTGCCAGGTTTGGTATGAGGATGGTGTTGGCCTCATAGAATGAGTTAGGGAGACGTTCCTCCTTTTCAATTTTTTTGGAATGATTTGAGTTGGAATAGTACCAGCTCTTCTTTAATAACCACATTTTAACTTACTTGCCTCTGAGGTAATCCTGTCTGCAAATAATGCCACATGTAAATTTCAACATAAAATTTTAGCGGGGATGCAACTGAACCTATAATAGTGGAAAGGGAAGTGGCAGACCTATATGTATATTATTACACATATGTAGTTATAAACACACACACATGCTCATATATGTATAAATTATATTTAAAAACCACATCTATCTTTCTCAAAATTCTAAATCAGCTTTTAAATTTAAACACTACAAGGTTAATTGTGGAAACTTCTGAATAGGGGGCTGAGTTTTGGAGGAACTTTCCTAAGGGGAGAATTGTGATTTCTACCTATTTTTTAAATTTTGCATCAGAAATATATGCAGTATTTCTTTGTAAGGAAAGTATTGAAATAAGCCTAAGAAAAGCATGAGGAGCAGTCCAGTGGGAAGATAAAGTATCAGTAAGCTCATGGAACACCAAAAAAAAAAATCCTTGAAATTTATGTGACTTAACACAACAAGTTTATTTTTTGGCACATAAATTCTGATTTTAGTTGGCAGGGTGTTATGGGCTGAATTGTGACTCACCCCAAAAATTCATATATCCAAGTCTTAAAACCCAGTATCCCAGAATGTGACTGTATTTGACGACAGAAATTTTGAAGAGGTAATTGAGGTAAAATGAGGTCTTAAGTTTAGGTTCATATTCAGTATGACAGGTATCCTCATAAGAAGTGCAGATTAAGATACAGACACACAGACCAAGGAACAACCATGTAAGAATTCAGTGAGAAAGTGGCTGTCTGCAAGCCACAGAGAGGCCAGAGAAGAAATCAAACCAGCCAACATCTTGATCTTGAAGTTATTATTTTGTAAATTTTCTGTGAATCTAAAACTATTCTAAAGCAAAAACTTTATGTAAAAATGGTAAATAGAAGCAGGATAATTCGGTAAGGAAACTAGAATTCAAAGTAATTTTTTGATAGGGTGGTTAGTTTCCTTTACTTTTTTTCCTTCTCTGTCTTCCAGCCTGGACTTAAAGGCATACAAAATTGAAGAATTGCACATGATACAGAGACAGAAAGTGTTCTAAGGCAATTAATGTTTTCATTTTTTCTAGAAAAACCTTTGTGTTTGAAGAAATAGGATAGGAGATTCCTAAAAGACAAAGAGAACATGAGAAATTCCTTTCTTCTTCAAGGTTGGCCTCCAGGCAAGCCAACCCCATTCCTGAAGGTGTAATCGTCCAATGAGAGCACCAGCAGCAGCTGCTCAGGCATCTAAAACTCTGAGTGAGGAACATCCTTCCCTCTGTCAAGAAGACCTTTGTTCGAAAAAGTACGGGAGAAAACTTTTCTGTTATTTTTATATGCTCTCACTATTTAGCCAGGGAGGCAGACCCATACAAAGTAGGTGGATGGCATAGTGGACTGTACTAGAAGCCCAATTTCTAGTGAGAGTACTGGAAAGAGAGTCAGAGAATGTAGAGGCATGTGGTAGTCAGTTTGGGTTGCCATAATGAAAATGCCAAATATTGGGGATTAGGTTACAACCTATGTGTTTTGATCGGGGACGTGCACAAACAAAAAAGTCAATGTAAGAATGAGATTGTATCAAATATAATTGACGTTATTGGATCAATCCAAACTTGTCATGCAGGAATCTTTTTACTTTTTATTTATTTTTTTTTTATTTGTTTATTTTTTTGAGATGGAGTCTCGCTCTGTCGCCCAGGCTGGAGTGTAATGGTGTGCTCTTGGCTCACTACAACCTCTGCCTCCTGGGTTCAAGCGATTCTTGTGCCTCAGCTGCGGGAGCAGCTGCGATTACAGGCGCGTGCCACCACAGCTGGCTAATTTTTTTTTTTTTTTTTGTATTTTTAGTAGAGGCGGGGTTTCACCATATTGAACAGGCTGGTCTTGAACTCCTGACCTCTGATGATCCACCTGCCTCAGCCTCCCAAAGTGCTGGGATTACAGGCATGAGTGCCTGGCCAGGAATCTTAACATAAAAAGGACACCATAGCTTGGATAACTGAAATAGGAGTAATTTATAACCATGGTGTCAGAATAACTTCTTTCCCTTAGCAACATGCTTTTTATGTTCATCCCTGTCTTTCCATGGCCGATAGGCCTTTTCTTCTTATGGCTGCATAGTAATCCATTGTATAGGTGTATCACAGTTCGTTTATACTGCTGGTGGGAATGCACATTGCTAAAACCACTATGGAGAACAGCTTGGAGACTCTTCCAAAAATGAAAACAAAACTACCATACTATCCAGTAATTCCACTCCTTGGTATTTACGCAAAATGAAGGAAATCAGTACACTGAAGTGATACCTGCACAATCATGTTCACTGCAGCACCATTAACAATAGCCAAGATTAGGAAGCAGCCAAAGTGTCCATCAGCAGATGACTGGATAAAGAAATTGTATTTACATACACACATTGGAGTACTATTCAGCCATAAAAGCAATGAGACCCTGTCATTTGCATCAACATGGATGACATTGGAGGTCATTATGATAAGTGAAATAAGCCAGGCACAGAAAGACAAACTTCACATGTTCTCGCTTATATGTGGAAGCTAAAAATCACAACAATGGAATTCGTGGACATAGAGTGTAGAAGGATGGTTACCTGAGGCTGAGAAATGTACAGGGGGTGGGGGAGAAGTGAGGATGGCTAATGTTTACAAAAAACTGTTAGAGAGAATCAATAAGACCTAGTATTTGAGATCACAACAGGGTGACCATAGTCAAAATGATTTAATTGTACTTTTTGAAATAACTGAAAGAGTGTAATTGGATTATTTGAAACACAAAGAATAAATGTCTATGCTGATGGATCACCCATTTACCCTGATGTGATTATTACACATAGCAATCCTATATCAAAATACCTCGTGTAACCCATAAACATATGGAAGTACTATGTAAAGGATTATTTACTCAGAGAGTAGTGTTGCTGTTTACCAGGATAAATATCACCTGACATTTATCCACCCTGATGACCACTCTGATGACGTTCCTTTTGTTGGTGACCTGTTCTTTCTCTCTAGCTGTCTTTAATACTTTTTCTTTCATCTTGACATTGGAGAATATGATGACTATGTGACTTGGGGATGGTTGTCTTGTATAGTATCTCACGGGGATTCTCTGGATTTCCTGAATTTGAATGTTGGCCATCCAACAAGGGTGGAGTAATTTTTGTGAATGATACCCTCAAATTTGTTTTCCAAGTTGCTTGTTCTTTCTCCCTGTCTTTTAGCGATGCCAATAGGTTGCAGGATTGGTCTCACTACACGATCTCAAATTTTTTGGAGGTTCGAGGCATTCTTTTATATTCTTTTTTCTATATAATTTTTTTCTGACTGAGTTGATTCAGAGAACTAGTTTTCAGGCTCAGAGATTTTTCCTCTGCTGGGTTAATTCTGTTGTTCCTACTTTTACTTGTATTATGAGATTCCTTCAGTAAGTTTTTCAGCCTTATCTGTTCTGCTTGGTTCCTTCTTAAAATGGCGATTTCATCTTTCAGCTTTTCTGTCATTTTATTGGATTCCTTAGATTCCTTGGATTTGGTTTTTACTTTCTCCTGAATCTCAATGATCTGTGTCCCTATCCAGATTCTAAACTCTCTGTCTCTCATTGTAGCCATTTCACCCTGCTTTAGAACCATTGCTGGAGAACTAGTGTGGTAGTGAGGAGGGGAGAAGATGCTCTGGTTTTTGGAGTTGCTAGAGTTCTTGTGCTGGTTCTTTCTTATCTGTGTGGGCTGATGTTCCTTTGCTATTTGAAGTTACTAGACCTTGAATGGGTTTTTTATTCTTTAATACTCGTTGATGCCCTTGAGTGTTTGACGGTGGTGGGTTCTGTCAAGAGGCTTCATTTCTAGAAGATGTTAGGGGCAAAAGCTCAGGTCAGTACTCTTGGGCTGTATGCTCAACCTTTGGGGACTGGTACGAGGCCCACATCATTGTTCTCTGTCGCTGTGATGTAAAGCAACTGCTCTGCTAGAGACACCGAGGTGCTCCTTGTCCACTGACAACAACACTCTGATGGGAGTTGCTGTCTGAAGTGCTTCACTGGGGCAGAAGCAGCAGAGTCTATGCTCAAATGGGCATACCACCAGCAAGAGCAGAATGGCCCAGCTTATCAATAGATGAAAATATATGTTTCCTAGGTATAAAATCAATGTAGGAAAAATAAACTTTGTTTTCTTGCAGCAACAATGAATATGAAAATAAAGAAAATATAACCTCTAACCTATCATTCCAAACATTAAGTACCTTAAAAAAAACTAACCAACAAAATTAAAACATTACAGAAAAAACATTAAGATGTTATTTAAAAACATTAATGAAGACCCACAGAAACAGAAAATAAATTCATGAGAATGAAGTTTCAATAGTTTTCCTTAAAACGGAATCGATAGAATAATAGTAATCCCAAATCAAAACAACCGAATGCCTTTGCACATGAAGGCATCTATGAATCAGCTGATTCTAAAATGTAAAGACATGCAAACAGCAAAGCATAGTCAATACACTCTTGAGAAAGTGCAATTCATCCAACAGATAGTAAGAATTACAAAGGAGCTATCGTATGAAGCATTGGAGGTCTGGGTGCACGGATTAACGGATAGACCAATGGAACTGAATGGAAAGTCCTGAAAAACAAAACCAACAAAACATGTATAAAAGCAAGCTTAATTGATTAAAATGTGTTTCAGCTTTAGAATTGGAGACTGTCTTGTTGAAATACGTATCAGTGGAACAACTAAATATCCATATAAAAAACGTTAATGTAAGTGGAACACCTTTTCATATTACAAAAAAATGCAATTACAGGGAAATTCAAAACCTACTTTTAAAATGTTCATTATAAAAACTTCAAAAACACAGAAATGCGCAGAATAATAAATAAGTCTTTGTATAGATTATGTAAGGCTGGAGTTGAAAGAACTGAAAGATTCTGAGGTCAATGGTCACTTCAGTAACAAGAGGAGCGAGATGATATGAGTCAAAGAGGAACAGAGGAAATGGCACCTCCTCTCTCCCTCTTGTCTCACCCATAGAAGGCCTAGCTGCTTTCATAAGCCTTTGCTTTTTGAGAGTAGAACTGAGATCTCAATAGTAGCTGGGGGGAGGCTACCTGGGACAATGATGGATTTATCCCCCTCTTACTTGAACCATCCTCCTGCTGACCTCTGGAACTCTGGTAATTCAAGAAATATAACCAGAACAGTTCTATTCCAGAAAGTCCTGACGGAGGGCTGTTGTGTTGATGACAGACACCCTGACCAGATCCACAAACACTTTACTAACTTAGTGGCAGTGCCAGGTTGCTCACATGATAGGAGTAGAGGCCCATCTCCCTCTCCACATGGATAAGAGATCCACATACTTCTTTTCAGCTGCTCTTACTCCTGGCAGGACCCTCAGAAGGATTCATGAGCCCTGAGATTTCAAAAAAGGTTGATTTGTGGCTTTGCCTGAGATTACCCTGAGGATTGGGGTTCTCTGCACCCACTATGGTCAGGATCAACTCAGCTGTTCATGAGATGACTTCCTTCCTTAGCTTTGTCTCCGTGTCCCAGGGGCAATGGGCCTCTGCTCATAGCCAGGATTGGTGGATCAAACCTCAGCGCTCAAGGTGGAAACCCACAGACAAGGAAGCTCTTCTCCCAGACTGGGAGGCAGCTGGTGGGTAAATTCCAGCTCTGGCCCACATGTCCTTGGGAATTATCCTCATGGAGCTTTTCTTCTGAGGTCCTAAGAAGGGAGCATTTCTTATGGATGGTAAAAAGAAAATGGCAGCCTATCCTTTTACCTCCTGGTATTGGAAATAAGTGTCCCTTCCAGAAGAGAGAGGGACTAATGTTCTTGGGATTGAATCAGTGGGGAGTGTCAGGGGCCTTTTAAAGGAGTGAACACAACCCTTCTCCAAACATGCCCCAAATGACTCACCTTCAGTTCCTATTTCTCACTTAGATTCAGCCTTCACTGAACATGCTGCCACTGCCAGTGGAGGTTTACCATAGGTGCCATGAATGTAGAATTGTTGGGCACCAGGTTGAAGGAGGGGACGGCATTCCCAGATTTCAAGGAATAAGAAACGTTTGTGCATGTGTCCGAGTGATTACAAAATACACATGAAGGCTGTCAAAAACTTGAAAAACCAAAGTATGTCTTCATTTGATATTTGTTCACATCAAAGGTGGCACAATTTTTATTTTTGTGCTTGATTTCTCCCTTTGTCTCATCCCAAATCCAATCCAACAGCAACTTTTGTTCCTTCCACCTCTAAAATCCATTCCAAATCCTTCCACTTTTTCAATCTCCGTTACTACTGCTGTGCATGATGTTAACATTCTCTCTCACCTAGACTAGGTTAAAGTCTTCTTTGTTGTTGCTACTTAAATAAAAAATCCCGATCCATGGCATGGATGGAGCTAGAGGCCATTATTCTAAGTGAACTAACACAGTAACAGAAAACCAGATACTACATGTTCTCACTTATAAGTGGGAGCTAGAAAGGAGAACACACGGACACGTAGAGGGGAGCAACACACACTGGGGCCTTTCAGAGGGTGGAGAGTGGAAGGAGGGAGAGGATCAGGAAAAATAACAAATGGGTGCTGGGCTTAACAGATGGGTGGTGAAATAATCTATACAAGAAACCCCCATGACACAATTTACCTATGTAACACACCTGCACTTCTATCTCTAAAAGTAAAAGTTAAATTTTTTTTTTCAAAAACACACATCAAATGTAACTATTATGTGAAGTTATACGTATTTTGGCAAATGCATGGCGTCCCATATGTACCACCTGAGTATCGTAGTGACCAGTTTGATCAACCTAAAATTCTCCTGTGCATCCCATTTGAGGTCAGTCACCGCACTTCTGCAAAGCCCCTGGCAACTATGTTCTTCTTTCAGTTCCTATACTTTTAGCTTTCACCATGTCATAGGAAGAGGTGCATAAAATACTGATTTAAAAGTGCAGCTGTATCAGTTTTCATCACAACTAGCAAGGAATGAGAATTCCTGTTGTTCCATATCCTCTCTTACATTTGATATTTTAGACTGTTGGATTTTAGCCATTGTAATAAGTGTGTATTGCAAACTTCTTTGGTTTTTGTTTGCATCTCCCTAATGACAAATGACATTACATGCCTCTTTCCAGTATGTATATCCTCTTTGATAAAGTGTTTGTTCAAATTATTTACGTTTTTTTTAAAAAAATAGGCTTTATTTTTAGAGCATTGCTAATCCAAAAATACAGAGAGAAAACTTCATCAAAATTACAGTTCCCACAGATCTACACCACCCTCGCTGCTCTGCCTCACGCACACACACACCCACACACACACACACGAACACACACACACACAGTGTCTCCTATTATTTACAAATTGTATTATTATAGCATGTTTGCTACAACTGATGGATCTGTGTTGATACCTATTTAGTAAGTAAATTCCACAGTTTACATCAGGACTCATTCAACATTGTGGATGCTATGGTTTTTGCTAAGTGTGCAATGGCAAGTATTCATCATTACAGTATCATACAGAATTGTTTCACCAACCTAAATCTCCTGTGTACTCCACCTATTGATCAATCCTCCATTCCTCAACTCCAACCCCTCAGCCCTTGGAAACCACTAATATTTTTAGTGTATTTATCTTGCCTGTTCCAGAATGTCGTATGAATGGAATCATATATTATGTCGCCTTTTTATATTTTCTTCTTTCACTTAGCAATAGGCTTTCACGATTCCTTCAGGTCTGTCCCACTAACAATGATTGAAAGTTCCTGTTGCTCAACACGCGTGTGAAAATTTGTTGGTTCAGCATTTTGGGTTTCAGCCACTCTTCTGGGTCTGTAGTGTTATATCTTAGTTGTTTCAATTTGCGATTCTTTAATGATATATGTCATTGTATTATTCTGTTTCCACATGGCTATAAATAAATGCCTGAGACTGAATAATTTATAAAAGACAGAGGTTTAGTTGACTCCCAGTTCCACACGGCCGGGGGAGGCTTCAGGAAACTTATGATCATGGTGGAATGCGAAGGGGAAGCAGGTACCTTTTTCTCAAGGCGGCAGGAGGAAGAAGCATGAAGGAGGAACTTCGAAACACATACAAAACAATCAGATCTCGTGAGAACTCACTCACTACAAGGGGAACAGCATGGGTGAAACTGCCCCCATGATCCAATCATCTCCCTCCCTCGCCATGTGGGGATTAAAATTTGAGTTCAGATTTCGGTGGGGACACAGAGCCAAGCCATATCAGAAACTGGAGAGTTGTATCCGATTACTTTCTGTTCATATATATCTTTGGTGGGGTACCTGTTTAGAATTTTTGGCCATTTTCAATTAGGATTTCTGTTTTCTTATGATTGGGTTTCAGTGTTTTGTGCATATTTAAATATATATCTTTTATCAGATATGTGTTTCACAAAACATTTAAACCAGTCTCTGGCTTGTCTTTTCTCTTAGCAGTCTTTTAGAGTAGAAGTTGTTAATTTTAATGAAGTCCAATTTATATCTCTTTTCTTAGATGTTGGCACATTTGGTGTTGCATCTGAAAAAGTCACCACCAAACTTAGGGTCAACTAGGGTTTGCACTTATAAGTTTGACCAAAATTTTGGTGATGCATCGGAAAATGTCATTACCAAAACCAAACTCCCCTAGGATTTTCACCCATAAGTTTCGATAAGGTTTAAAATTCTGATAAAATGTTTGTCAACAAATGAATCATTTCCACATAAACAAATGTGTAGGGAAACTAATTGGTGAGACCTTTGGTGGAAAAAGTCAGCAACATTTGAAAAAGTATAAAATTATTCATATCCTGTTCACTTCTACACGACTTCTACATTGATATGTATTCCTTATAAGGAATTTTATGCATTTGTCCCAGAATTTATGCTCAAATATATTGATTATATTTATACTAATTTTAGCCACAAAGAAAAAGCAAATATGTGTTCATCAGGAGGAGGTTGGTTCAGTTTGTTAATGCACAGAAATAAACTGGCATTCCGGGAAAAGTCCCCAAAGTAAGGCAGATCTCTATGTGCTGACACGGAAAGATACTGGGTACATTTTAATAAGTGAGTATCATGGCATGTTAGGGTTGCAATAGCAAAGTACCACAACCTGGATGACAAAACAACAGAATTTCATTGTCTCACAGTTTTGGAATCTGGTAGCCCAAGAGCAAGGTGTACACAAGATTGATTCCTTATGAGGCTGTGACTGTGGGATGCTTTCCAGGCCTCTCTCATTGCCTTGTACCTAGCTGTCTTCCCTCCATGTCTACTCACATTGTCATCTCTCTACTCACATCTCTGTGTCCAAATATCCCCTTTTTGTACTGACTTCCAATAAGGCCAGCATTAATAACCTCATTTTAACTTGATTGCCTTTGAAATAATCCCATCTCAAAATCAATGCCACATTTTTATTTCAGTGTAGAAGTTTGTGGAAGAGGCAATTGAACCTATTATAGTGGCAGAGGCAAGTGGCAGGTCTATATGTATATCATTATATCATTACACATGTGTGTGTATATGTACATATATGTGTATATATAAAATAGCACATCTATCTTTATGAAAGCCTGAAATCGAAAATCATATTTTAAAATTTACATGGCCACATTATTACTTGTGGAAACTTCTGAGTAGGAGGCTGAGTTTTGGAGGAACTTTGTAAAGAAAGCAATGCAATTTCTATGTATTTTTAGAATTTCTTGCAACAAAAATACATGCACTATTTACTTTTAAGTCAAATATTGAAATGACCCTAAGAAAAGGAAGAGGAGCACTCCAGTAGTCACATTAACAGTAACCTGATGGAAGAGAAAAAACTCCCTGACAGTTAAATGGCTTAACACGAGTTTATTTTTGTGCACATAGATTCTGATTTAAGTTGGCAGGGTGTTATGGGCTGAATTGCGCCCCTCTTGCCGAGTTCATATATCCAAGTCTCAACCCCCAGTACTGCAGAATGTCACTGTATTTGGAGACAGAACCTTTGAAGAGGCAGCTAAGGTAAAATGAGGTCTGATGATTAGGATCATATTCAATATGACTGGTGTTCTCATAAAAGAGCAGATTAAGATACAGACACACAGACCAAAGAACATCCATGTAAGAATTCAGTGAGAAAGTGGTCATCAGCCAGGCCCGGGGAGGCCACGGAAGAAATCAAACTGGCCCACCTCTTGATCTTAGATATTTAGCCTCCAGAAATGGGAGAAAATACAATTCTATTGTTTAAGTCACCCAGTCTGTGGTATTCTGTTATGGCATAATAAACTAATCCACAGCGGGCCCTCACTTTCCCCTCAGCCAAGAATCCAAGCTGCTTTCACCTTGCCCCTCCACATCACAACAGATGTTAAGTGCTGAACAGAAACGAAAGCATGGGAATGATGCACTGGCTTCTGTCTAACTATAAATGAACCAGCCAGGAAGGCGAGCTAGACAAGATGGAGATGGGCACTTGTAGTCTCTCCCATATGTTATTACGGTGCTCAATGAAAAGCAACTATTATACTTGAGGACAGTAATTCTCTTCATGTCTTGGAAATGTTTCTGGGAATGTCCGCATAGCCTTGAAATCTTCCAAATTTTTCTTGCCCTACGAGGTGACTGGTGGTTTCAAATTCAGGATTACATCCAGTTTTAAAACAATTCTGTAAGTCTTCGCAGGCAGGGTCAACCTTAGTCCGTCAATATCACTTGGCACTGTCCTTTTAATAACCTATATAATTTCTTTAGGCTGAGAATTCTCTCATATTTTTGGTGTATGAAAAATAACCTACCCTGTGAGCTTCTGCTACCCTCAATATGACAGAACATTCCTGAACAGCTATACGTGTGCCTGTGGCTCACTGCAAGCCACCATTTTCCTGTGGGGCAGGGACGCAGTCAAGAGACAGTGGAAGGATGTTTAATTATTGTTTATTTCTCATCAGAGATGGCATGTCCCCCAAAGTACCCTTGTCACCTCCTAGGCAGTCTTCAAGATTTTGTTACCGTTTTGTTTTTTTAGGAATTCACCTTCCTGTAGATCATTTAGAAAGCAATGTCTATAGCCTTTCCTCACCTACAAAGTTTATGAAGGAAAGATTGGCATTTGATCATCTACACAAACTTATTCATCTCTGTTTGTGTTCAGTGCCCTGTTTCAAATAATGCATCTCATTAAAATCATACTACAAGTATCAAATATTAGGAAATTTCAAATAGGCTATATCTGACCTTAGGATTATATCCCTAAACCCCATATGTTATGTGACAAATCAGATTTTACTCTGTGGCCTATTTGGAAATATGTTAAGAGTGTGTTGAAGATGCCCAGCATAGGTAGGGAAATGTCACTATCCAAAGTGGATATTCACATCGAGGGCCGTTGTCACAGAGGAGCCAGTGGGAGGGATGGATCAGTTAGGGAACTTCTCCAGGGACAAACAGTGGTCTATGTCAGGGGAAGAGCGGATGTCTCTGGGCTCTTGCACTGAGGGCTGGGCACAGGCTTCGGAGTGTGAGACCACAGTGAGAAGTTACTCAGCAGGCCAGGTTCCAGAGTTGCACAAGAGAGTGCCCAGGGGGGATCAAATGGAGGGTGCTGTTAGGTGGGAAAGCCCTGGGGCTGGACAAAAGTACTGGCACCCAGACGGAGTCAGCTCTCAAGAAACCTAGGGCTCATAACAGGAAGAATTTAGGTAAAGAAAGCCCAAAACGATCCCTGAAAGCTATTGATTCTCATTGTCACCTTTCTTCTCTAGGCCTATCTAAATACTTTATCACAGGTTTCTTCTTTATGTTACCTGAAAGACATTAGGAAGTGTGAAGAGAAGTGACTTAACAGGAAGAAGGCTATGCTCAGGCTAAGAGGAGTGGGGACAGTGTGGGTCTAGATGAATTCACAACTCAAGTCCCAGCCCAGTCACTTTTGAATCATGTGATCATCATGTGATCTTGGGGAATTTGTCATGAGCTATAAACCTCAGCTTCTTCGTCTGTAAAATGGGTTTGATAATCCCTGTTCTGTAGAATTGCTGGAATGTATGTACGGTGAGCAAAACACCTGGCACACAGCTTGGCATACCTTGGAATTTTAATAAATGGCAGTTGTCATCAATATGATTATAACCCCAAAGTCTACTACTGTCTTTTGAGAAAAATTCAGCTCTTGTTTTCGTTATCCAAAATGTCTCATTGAACATCCAGCTGAATATGTCAAGGAATATGAACTGAACCAAAAGTTTGGCTTCATAAATATACCTCAGGACATTTTCTTTCTAAAAGGATATATTGTATCATTCAAGAAAGGAGAGGCTTCCACAACTGAATGCAACTCAAAGATTGTAGATTTTAAGTTAAGGACCAACTCCTTTTCACCTTCCCCACTGACCATCCATCCAAACCACTAGTTTTATTTAAGCTCCATGAGAAACCTAGACCTTGCTTAGACTTGTGCACATTACATTCAAAAGAACCCAACTGAAAGTCCTGTCAATGGAATGGGCTTGGGCTCTCCCAGGCCTGGCAAATGAGTGCCAGCCCAGAGGCTTCTGAGCACCACATCAAGGAATTATCACCACATTTCTCAGGAAAACTTGCAGATGATGGGTATCAATCACCTAGTCCTTGCACTGTGTTGAAGCTCACCAGTTACAAAGCCACAGAACACCTTCCATTACTTCCCCATGTGGAGACTTCTCTCCGCTTCATCCTCCACCCAGAGGGAACTGCTCAAGTGGTTTTCCTTTCCAGGCTTTTCTCTCACCTTCTGAGTCTGGGCCCTGCCACCACCCAGCTTCATAACAACCAGCTCCCACAGAAGCACCTGCAGTTGCCCAAAGCCCAAAACTGCCTTAGCTCAGGGCGTTTTTAATCAAAGGCTCCATCTGGAGTCTCACCTCCCCACTCCTTTTTAAACTTATTCTTTAGATTGTAGAGAAAATCTTAGCACATTCCTGATACGGCTTCTGGACCTACACTCTACCGTCTTAGGGTTAGGGATGAGTCTTCCTTTTAATACTAACAGTAATTTCTATGAGCAAATGCTGATATAATGTTCATCAAATAAATGAGTCACTGACACTTTTATTTATTACAATTTACTTTCTGCTACTTTCTTACATTAGCCAAGCAAACCAGGTATGTATCTTTAGTTTTCAAGAACAACAGACTAAAGGACCTGAGGAAATGCAAATATTAACAATCCTTTACTTTGTTCCACTATTGAACTGCAGAGTTCCTTCACAGTTTCAAGAAAATTCCTACAGTAATACCATTAACCTGTGACACATCACAAAATGAGGCAGAAGGTTTTCCCAATGTGGTGTGTTTGGGTGTGTTTTTGTTTTTACAAAATATCAAACTGTTACTCTTAAACCAGATAGACAGCAATACATGTGGAACTAATGTTCATAAACCAGGATTCTGAAGCTATTTAAACCTGTTATTAATAGGAAAAGCATTTGAAAAATACCCAAAAGTAAAACAGGTGAACCCCTTAACTACCCATATGGAACAGAAATGCAAATAGCACTGTGTTCTCTCCAGCCTCAACCGGGCCCTCCACCACGTAGAAACTCGACTGCCCTCTTCAAACTCAGAGGGAAGAATCTGCCCTAGACTTCACTCAGAAGAGAAGCTGGGAGACACGACACTGGGGCTTGCACTTTCTGTGGCAGTCGAATCATCTGTGGTGTCAATTATGGCCTGGGCTCTCTCTTCCACATCTTTCAAAGCATCCTTGTATGAGGATGGAAAGGTAATAGGGACGATACTGTTTAGCATGGCCAAAAACTCTACTACTTTCCTCTTAATGATTTCTGAATGAGCTCTTGGACCCCACAGGAATTCGTGACGTGGAGGAGAAGTGTTGGGCACCTCCCGGTACTCTAGGTAATCTTCCTGCACCCAAACTTTAGTGAGGAGCTCCCTGGGCTCCCCAAAGACAAAGTGCTCCCTCCCAGCACGCACCCCCATTCCACTCAGCACATCCCAGATGACCTCCTCAGAGGTACAGGTGCCCTTTATGAAGATGATACTCAGAATAAGAATCAGGAGGCGGTTGTGGGGCATGCCCTGCTCATCACTCCGACTCCCCTCAGAGGTGAGGTCTAATGTGTTTACAAAGACATAGGAGTCGTCAGGGTCCACTTCTCTCAGGGAAATGCCAAAAAGAATCTCTATGAACTCACGGGCTTTCCTGAAGATCACAGGAAAGTAGCCCGTGTACCTGCTGATGACATTTGTCAGCATCTCTGCCTTTGTGATAGGCTGCTTCGCTTGATATTTGAGGAGAAGAAACCGTGCCAACTCGTCCACCTTTTCATCCAGTGTATAAGTGAACAAGGGCTCGCCCTCTATCAAGGACTCGCTGTCTGTCAAGGAATCACTCTCTAGCAAAGTGTCTGAGGTACTTGTATCTTCATCTACTGGGCTGCTGGACTCTTCACTGAATGGGCTCAATGAAGTGGAGGAGGAGGAGGAGGAGCTCACAGGACTCTGGAGAGAACTCTGAGAACTCTCAGGGGAACTCTGGGAAAGACTCGATGAAGTGGAGGAGGGGAAGGAGCTCACAGGAGAACTCTGGGAAAGACTCGATGAAGTGGAGGAGGGGAAGGCGCTCACAGGAGAACTCTGGGAAAGACTCGATGAAGTGGAGGAGAGGAAGGAGCTCACAGGACTCTGGAGAGGAGACTGGGCAGACCCCTCAGGAGGACTCTGAGGACTCTCATGGGAACTTTGGAGAAGACTCGCTAAAGTGTAGGAGAAGAAGGAGCTGACAGGTCTCTGGAGAGGAGACTGAGCAGGCCCCTCAGGAGAACTCTGAGGACTCTCAGGGAAACTCTGGGGAAGACTCAGTGAAGTGGAGGAGGAGCAGATACTCACAGGACTCTGGAGAGAAGACTGGAAGTCCTCCCCCTGAGGAGGACTCTGAGGAAAGTGGAGAGGAGACGTGGAGTCCTCCCACTCAGGAGGATTCTGAGGAATCTGGAGAGGAGACTGGGGATCTGCCCCGTCAGGAGGACACGGATGAATCTGGAGAGGAGACTGGGAGTGCGTCCCCTCAGGAGGGCTCTGAGGACTATGGAGAGGAGACTGGGCAGGCCTCTCAGGAGGACGCTGAGGAAAGTAGTGAGGAGACAGGGAGTCCTCCCACTCAGGAGGGCTCTGAGGAAAGTAGTGAGGAGACAGGGAGTCCTCACCCTGAGGACTCTGAGGAAAGTGGAGAGGAGACATGGAGTCCTCCCCCTCAGGAGGATTCTGAGGAAAGTAGTGAGGAGACAGGGAGACCTCCCCCTGAGGACTCTGAGGAAAGTAGTGAGGAGACAGGGAGTCCTCCCACTCAGGAGGGCTCTGAGGAAAGTAGTGAGGAGACAGGCAGTCCTCACCCTGAGGAGGACTGTGAGGAAAGTAGTGAGGAGACATGGAGTCCTCCCCCTCAAGAGGACTCTGAGGAAAGTAGTGAGGAGACAGGGAGTCCTCCCCGTCGGGAGGGCTCTGAGGAAAGTAGTGAGGAGACATGGAGTCCTCCCCCTGAGGAGGACTCTGAGGAAAGTAGTGAGGAGACAGGGAGTCTTCCCCGTCAGGAGGGCTCTGAGGAAAGTAGTGAGGAGACAGGGAGTCCTCCCATTCAGAAGGGCTCTGAGGAAAGTAGTGAGGAGACAGGGAGTCCTCCCACTCAGGAGAACTCTGAGGAAAGTAGTGAGGAGACAGGGAGTCCTCCCCATCGGGAGGGCTCTGAGGAAAGTAGTAAGGAGACAGGGAGTCCTCCCCCTGAGGAGGACTCTGAGGAAAGTAGTGAGGAGACATGGAGTCCTCCCCCTCAGGAGAACTCTGAGGAAAGTAGTGAGGAGACAGGGAGTCCTCCCCCTGAGGACTCTGAGGAAAGTAGTGAGGAGACATGGAGTCCTCCCCATCGGAACTCTGAGGAAAGTAGTGAGGAGATAGGGAGTCCTCCCCGTGGGGAGGACTCTGAGGAAAGTAGTGAGGAGACATGGAGTCCTCCCCCTCAGGAGAACTCTGAGGAAAGTAGTGAGGAGACAGGGAGTCCTCCCCCTGAGGACTCTGATAAAAGCAGTGAGACAGGGAGTCCTCCCCGTGAGGAGGGCTCTGAGGAAAGTAATGAGGAGACATGGAGTCCTCCCCATCAGAACTCTGAGGAAAGTAGTGAGGAGACAGGGAGTCCTCCCCGTGGGGAGGACTCAGAGGAAAGTAGTGAGGAGACATGGAGTCCTCCCCATCAGAACTCTGAGGAAAGTAGTGAGGAGACAGGGAGTCCTCCCCGTGGGGAGGACTCAGAGGAAAGTAGTGAGGAGACATGGAGTCCTCCCCATCAGAACTCTGAGGAAAGTAGTGAGGAGACAGGGAGTCCTCCCCGTGGGGAGGACTCAGAGGAAAGTAGTGAGGAGACAGGGAGTCCTCCCACTCAGGAGGACTCTGAGGAAAGTAGTGAGGAGACAGGGAGTCCTCCCCCTCAGGAGGGCTCTGAGGAAAGTAGTGAGGAGACATGGAGTCCTCCCCCTGAGGACTCTGATGAAAGCAGTGAGACAGCGAGTCCTCCCCGTGAGGAGGGCTCTGAGGAAAGTAGTGAGGAGACATGGAGTCCTCCCCATCAGGAGAACTCTGAGGAAAGCAGTGAGGAGACAGGAAGTCCTCCCCGTGGGGAGGACTCAGAGGAAAGTAGTGAGGAGACAGGGAGTCCTCCCACTCAGGAGAACTCTGAGGAAAGTAGTGAGACAGGGAGTCCTCCCACTCAGGAGAACTCTTAGGAAAGTAGTGAGGAGACAAGGAGTCCTCCCACTCAGGAGGACTCTGAGGAAAGTAGTGAGGAGACAGGGAGTCCTCCCACTCAGGAAGACTCTCAGCAATCTGGAGTGGAGAATGGGTGTTCTCCCCCTCAGGAGGGCTCTGAGGAATCTGGAGAGGAGACTGGGGAAAACCCTCAAAAGTACTTTGAGTACTCTCAGGGGAACTCTGGAAAAGACTCAATAAAGTGGAGGAGAAGGAGGAGCTCACAGGAATCTGGAGAGGAGACTGGGGAAAACCCTCAAAAGTACTCTGAGTTCTCTCAGGGGAACTCTGGAAAATACTCAATAAAGTGGAGGAGGAGGAGGAGCTCACAGGAATCTGGAGAGGAGACTGGGGAAAACCCTCAAAAGTACTCTGAGTACTCTCAGGAGAACTCTGGAAAATACTCAAAAAAGTAGAGGAGAAGGAGGTCACAGGCATCTGGAGAGGAGACTGGGCAAAACCCTCAAAAGTACTCTGAGTTCTCTCAGGAGAACTCTGGAAAAGACTCAATAAAGTGGAGGAGGAAGAGGAGCTCACAGGAATCTGGAGAGGAGACTGGGGAAAACCCTCAAAAGTACTCTGAGTTCTCTCAGGGGAACTCTGGAAAATACTCAATAAAGTGGAGGAGGAGGGGCTCACAGGAATCTGGAGAGGAGACTGGGGAAAACCCTCAAAAGTACTCTGAGTTCTCTCAGGGGAACTCTGGAAAAGACTCAATAAAGTGGAGGAGGAAGAGGAGCTCACAGGAATCTGGAGAGGAGACTGGGGAAAACCCTCAAAAGTACTTTGAGTACTCTCAGGAGAACTCTGGACAATACTCAAAAAAGTAGAGGAGAAGGAGGAGGTCACAGGCATCGGGAGAGGAGACTGGGCAAAACCCTCAAAAGTACTCTGAGTTCTCTCAGGGGAACTCTGGAAAAGACTCAGTAAAGTGGAGGAGGAGGGGCTCACAGGAATCTGGAGAGGAGACTGGGGAAAACCCTCAAAAGTACTCTGAGTTGTCTCAGGGGAACTCTGGAAAATACTCAATAAAGTGAAAGAGAAGGAGGCGCTCACAGGAATCTGGAGAGGAGACTGGGGAAAACCCTCAAAAGGACTTTGAGTACTCTCAGGGGAACTCTGGAAAATACTCAGTAAAGTGGAGGAGGAGGCGGCGCTCACAGGCAACTGGAGAGGAGACTGGGGAAAACCCTCAAAAGTACTCTGAGTTCTCTCAGGGGAACTCTGGAAAATACTCAATAAAGTGGAGGAGGAGGAGGAGCTCACAGGAATCTGGAGAGGAGACTGGGGAAAACCCTCAAAAGTACTCTGAGTTCTCTCAGGGGAACTCTGGAAAATACTCAATAAAGTGGAGGAGGAGGAGGGGCTCACAGGAATCTGGAGAGGAGACTGGGGAAAACCCTCAAAGGTACTCTGAGTTCTCTCAGGGGAACTCTGGAAAATACTCAATAAAGTGGAGGAGGGGGAGGGGCTCACAGGAATCTGGAGAGGAGACTGGGGAAAACCCTCAAAAGTACTTTGAGTACTGTCAGGGGAACTCTGGAAAATAGTCAATAAAATGGAGGAGAAGAAGGTGCTTACAGGAATCTGGAGAGGAGATTGGGGAAAACCCTCAAAAGTACTTTGAGTACTGTCAGGGGAACTCTGGAAAACACTCAGTAAAGTGGAGGAGGAGGCGGTGCTCGCAGGAATCTGGAGGGGAGACTGGGGAAAACCCTCAAAAGTACTCTGAGTTCTCTCAGGGGAACTCTGGAAAACACTCAATAAAGTGGAGGAGGAGGCGGGGCTCATAGGAATCTGGAGAGGAGACTGGGGAAAACCCTCAAAAGTACTTTGAGTACTGTCAGGGGAACTCTGGAAAGTACTCAATAAAGTAGAGGAGAAGAAGGTGCTTACAGGAATCTGGAGAGGAGACTGGGGAAAACCCTCAAAAGGACTTTGAGTACTCTCAGGGGAACTCTGGAAAATACTCAATAAAGTGGAGGAGGAGGCGGTGCTCGCAGGATTCTGGAGGGGAGACTGGACATCCTCACCCTCAGGAGGGCTCTGAGAAATCTCTAGAGGAGACAGGGAGTCCTCCCCCTCAGGAGGACTTTGAGGATTCTGGAGAGGAGACTGGGTGTCGTCGCCCTCAGGAGAACTCTGAGGAATCTGGAGAGGAGACTGGGAGTCCTTCCCCTCAGGTCGTCTCTGGAGAGGATCCGGGGAGTCCTCCCCCTCAGGACAACTCTGAGGACTCTGGAGAGGAGACTGGGAGTCCTCCCCCTCAGGACTCTGAGGACTCTCAGCAGAACTCTGCAGAAGACTCGGCATCCCAGCAGCAGGCATCTCCTTGTCCCCTGGAGAACACAGAATCAGAGAAGAGGATGAGGATGAGAAAGAAGAACAGGAGGAGGAGGAGGGGAATAAAAAGTGGAAAAAGGAAGAGAAAATGGAGGAAACTTCCTCCTCTTCCTCATCTGGGGGATCCTCTGCATCTACCAACTCCAGTATGAAAATTGCCTTCTGGAAGCCTTGCTCAAAGCTGGGGCATGGAAGGTTTAGAAAGAGAGGCATGATGAATATTGTTCATGAGCAGCAGGTAAACGTGTGAACACGAATGGGTGTGATGGGATCCCACAGGACTGAGGGAGAGAGGGACAGTGCCAGTGGCCTCAGCTGAGAAACTCACCCATGATGGCTCTGACAAAGGCCGGCTTACAGCTCTTCTTCTCTTAAGGTGGTGCTCTAGGGCCTCACAGGTCGCCTGTCTTCCTAGGGGGCTTGTCTCCTGGGAACCTGTAGGAGGACGTGAGAAAGCACCTCAGGGCACAGCTGGCAGGCAGAGCCTGAGGCACCAGGAATGACAGTGGGTGGCTACAGGCCGGGTGCTGCCAGGTCTGCCCTGTTTCTGGGGGTAGGGCCCTTGGTACGCAGTCAGGCCATGCACTCACCTTGACTCCTGGAACTGCCTGGGCCTCCTCTGCTGTGGTACTTTTAGGATGTATGTGTCCCTCACACCCAGGTCTTCAACTCCTGCTTCCTGGAGCACCTGCAAGAGGAAGGGAGGGAGCCCCTCCAGCTAAGACGGCAGCTGGGGCTGGCCAGACTCCCGGAGTCCCACAATTCTGAGGTTCGTGGTCCCCTCAGAATTCAATTAACTTTGTCACATTTTCTCAGACAGGGCCAGGCCCCCACCACTCTGCTGGCCTGAGGCAAAACCTCAGGCAAACTCCACATCCCTGAGAGCAGTGGGAGGTAGTGAGGTGGCAGCCACCTCCCAGCACTCTACCACGGGGGCAGTCCCTGTGGCCTCACGTCTGTTCTGACGCACATGTGACCCCTCAGTCCTCACTCTGGTTCCCAGCAGGGCCTGGGAATCTTCCCTCTGCCAACTGGAGGCAGCTCCCTGTGCTGACTTGCCATGGGACCCCCAGAACAAGGCCTCCCCCTCCTCCTCCCCTACACCCCTCACCCAGCAATGAGAGGGCGGCCGCTCAGCCTCAGCCGCCTGGGGAGCTCTATGGGGGCTGATTTGAGGAGCAGGGTGGGAATCTCTGGGAATCTGTCCTCTGAGGTGGAGGTTCCCCCGGTCCTCCTCAGTGCCTTCCTATTTATTCCCTAGAGGGCCGGCATCTCCTCCCTTCTTCTGCCGTGAGGACGCGTCCCTCAGCCCTCGGCTACCATCTTTGTTTCCGTGACCTACAAGTGCCACCGCAGGGATAGGGCAGGCCAGGGCTGCTTCTCTCTGTGGTGTGTGGGGGGGGTCCCTCACTTCTCCCTCGGGGCCCTCACCTTGAAGACCGGATAGGTCTAAGTCTCTTCCCTCGGCTGACCTGAGACGATCCTCATCACAAAATGCCTCAGGTCCTTCAGACTCCCAAGATGGACGCCGGGAAAGCACATCCGGGAAAGCACATCCGGGAAAGCACATCCGGGAAAGCACATCCGGGAAAGCACATCCGGGAACCCTGCCAGGGTTGATCAGGGCTGATAGCCCGGATAGCGTGGGGCGGGGCCTCCTCTCAGAGGAGGAAGCTCCCCCCACTTGTCAGCCTCGTTTCCATCCCTTCCTTCCCACCTCCAGGATGTGCTCCAAACCTTTCTGCTCACTCCCTAAGCCCTGCTGACCTCTTCCCTCCCACCTCCCCAGTCCTTGACACTCACACCCCACCTTTTTCCCGGGCTGACAGCAGGGAGTGGCAGGGTGCAGCCTGCGCCTCCCCTCCCTGTGTTCGGAGGTCACCGTCCTTCGACAGAGTTCTCTTCTTGTTGAGTGGCCAGCCCTGGGGCTACTCCCTCTGTTTAACTGAAGCTGCCCTCCTCAGAGAAAATCTCCCCTCTGGCTGATTCCCAAAATGGAAGTCAGAAAGTTGTAAATCTGGGGCCCTGATGGGCTCCTCCAGAGCTGGCAGCAGGCACAGGGACAGGACAGGCGGCACTACCAGTCATGGGTGTTCCCTTCCTGCCTTCCTGAGAGGCTGCACCTGGACTCCTGAAATTGCCTGGGCTCCCTGCCTCTGTGCATCTGAGTCTTTCACCTCCTAATAAGCCCCTCCCATCCTTGAGACCTGCAAGGTGCAAGAGAGGTAGAATCACATCCATTCACAGTGGGGTATGGCCTCCCAGACTCCAGGTAGGGCTCCACTGCCCTCCGTCTGAAATGGCGTGGGAAGGACCCTCAGTCGTCCTCAACCTATTATTCCTGACATGGCCTCCACTCCCTCCCTCTTCTCTCCAGGGACTGTTTTTCAGATCAAGATTCCCATTTCCATGAACCCCCCAAGAGGGACTGGAGCACGCTAGCATCTCTCCCTAATGGCCCTGCCCAAGGCCTCCTAGGAGTGAAAACGGGCTGGTTTTTGGGGATCCTCCTGTGTCGGTGGTGGGGTAGCTCACCAGTCCGTCCTCTGCATCAGCCGGGGGATGCCTAGAAGGCCCTCCTCCTGATCTTCCCCTCTCCTGATCTGAAGTGAGACTCACATAAGCACAGCCTTCTCCTCTTTCTACACCCTAAGATGTCAGGGGACAGCACTGTGGGTCAACATGCCCCTGGGCCTCCCAGGGATGACAACAGGTAGGGAGCTGGTTTCTGTGGATCCTCTTCTTTGTGGGCAGGAGGTTTCTGCAGTTTTCCCTCAGAGACCTCATCTGACTACTGGCTAGTCCTGGGTCTTCCTATCCTTCCCAAGATGACAGTACGACACAGGGGAAAAAAATAATGTGACTTTACCCTGAAGAAAACTGACAAACACTAGGTCACCATGGTGATCAAAGTAACATCATCAGTGACAAATTGTGTTGGTACTATGTGCCATCGGTATGATATGATAAGAATGGCACTTCACTTCTCTGTTCATCTTCCGAGAAAACATAACCTACATCAAGTCATTAAAAAAAAAATCACTTAATTCCCAATCAAAGGCTATTTTACAAAATACCTGACCATACACCTCCAAACTGTCAATGTTTTCAAAATCAAGAGAAGTCTCAGTGAACTGGCACAGCCAAAGGGCATTTAAAGAGACATGATGAATAAATGTAATGGAGTATCCTCAAGGTATCCTAGGACAGAAAATAGATTTTCGTGACAAGGAAATAAATGTGAATAAAGTATGTTTGTTAATAAACAAAGGATGTTTGCATATCAATATTGGTTCATTAGTTTTAGGAAACCTTACCAACTTAAGATGTTAGTAACAGGAGGAATAGAGTATGGGGCATCTAAGAATATTCTTAAACATTGTCACAATTTTCTTTTAAATTCAAAATTATTCTAAAATAAAGTTTATCAAATATGAAAAAATGTTACCAAACTAGATAAAAAATATATATGCAAAACCTATAGCAGATATGCCTTTTAAATATTTTAATTATTGAAACTAGAAGTTTGAACTTGGGACTTAACCTAGAGTTTCTGCTGCAAGTATTTCTATTACTCTTTATACTAGAGGTAGTAGCAAATGTTGTAATGCAAAGAGGAATAAATGAAAGGAATGAGGATTGGCCAGTTGGAAACCAAACTTTTGTGATGAATGGGTGATTCGACTGAGCATGAAAAGAATCTAAAAGAACTAAAGATAATTTACTCAATATATACTAGTATATGAGTTTTCTAGTATAACGTAAGAATTCAATAGAATATCAACTTTGTTTTCTGTCAGGGAAAGAATAGGAAAATAAAAGTAAAGAATATATAATTTTTAAACTCTCATACTAAAATATCAAGTATCTAAGAAAAATACTTAACCAAAAATAGTAACTTTACAGACTAAAATATTAAAATGTTGTTGAGACATATTAATGAAGGCTCACATAAATATAAAATAAAAAATTCATAGGCATGAAGATTCAATATTTTAAATATGTTAGTTCTTCCAAAAAAAAAAAGGAAAATATAGATTAATTGTAATCCCAAATCAAAAGAAGCAAATGGTTTTGGACATGTGTGAGTCACCTGATCCTAAATATAAAGACATGCAAATGGTCAAGCATAGTCAATATAGTCTTGAAAAAGAGTAATTAGTCTACCCAGTAGTAAGAATTACAAAGAAGCTAATGTAATGAAGAGTTTGAGGTTTGGGTGCAGGGGTTGGTCGATAGACCAATGAAACTGAATGGACAGTCCTGAAAAACAAAAGCAACTAAACCTGTGCAAATGCGTTCTTAACTGATTAAAAAAAAAAATTCACAGCTTCAGAGCATGGAACAGTCTTGTTGAAACAGATGTCAGTGGAAGAGCTGAGTATGCATATGAAAACCCTAATTTAAGTGGAACCCTTCTTCACACCATACACAAAACTCTTACTAGGAGATTCAAATCCTACTTTAAAAACACTGTACTACAAAAAAAAAAAATTCAAATATGCACGGACATATATAGAATAATAAATAAGCCTTTGTTTAGATTATTTTTAGGGAGTCAGCAGTAAAAACATATTAGAACATCAGTAAGGATAGAGGTGAAAGGACTGAAAGAGGCTGGGGACGTTGGTCATGTCAATAACAGGAGGAAGCAAGATAATTGAATCAAAGCGGAAGGGAGGAAATGGCAGCACTTTCTGCCCCCTTATCTCAGCCTATAGAAGGCCTTGCTACTTTCATGAGCCTTTTTCTTTCTCAGAGTAGGACTTAGAACTCAACAATGGCTAGAGGAAGGCTACCTGGGACAATGATGGATTTATTTCCCTTCCTATTAGACCAGTCCTTCTGCTGACCTCTGGAACTCTGGGGATCCAAGAAATATAACACGAGCAATACTATTCCAGAAAGTCATGAACAGGGGATGTTGTGTTGATGACAGAAACCTGACCAGGTCCACAAACACTTTATTGACTTAGAGTCAGCGCCAGGTTGCCCAAATGTGATTGGAGTAGAGGCCTATCACCCTCTCCATATGGATTGGAGATCCACATGAAAGGAATTTCAGCTGCGCTTACTCCTGACAGGATCCTCAAAAGGACTCAGGAGCCCTGAGATTCCAAAAGAGGTTGATGTGTGGCTTTGCCAGAGATTTCACTGAGGGTTGGGGTTCTGTCCATCCACTATGGCCAGGATCAACTCAGCCATTCATGAACTGACTTCTTTCTTCAGCTCTGGCTCAGTGTCCCAGGGGCAGTTGGTCTCTGCTCATAGCCGGGATTGGTGGATCAAACCTCAGCACTCAAGGTGGAAACCCACAGACAAGGAAGCTCTTCTCCCAGACATGGAGGTAGCTGGTGGGTAAATTGCAGCTCTGGCCCCTATGTCCTTGGGAATTATCCTCGTGGAGTTGTTCTTCTGAGGTCCCAAGAAGGTAGCACTTCTTATGGAAGGTGAAAAGAAAATGGGAACCTATCCTTTTGCCTCCTGTTATTGGGAGGAATTCTTCCATCCAGAAGAGAGAGGGGCTAATGATCTTGGGATTGAATCAGTGGGTCAGTGTCAGAGAGCTTTTAAAAGGAGTGAACGCAACCCTTCTCCAAACATGCCCCAAATGACTCATCTTCAGTTCCTTTTCCTCACTTTAGTTGCAGCCTTCAGTGAACATGCGGCCTCTGCCAGTGAAGGTTTACCGTAGTTGCCATGAATGTAGATTTGTTGATCACAGGATTGGGGGAGGAGAGGGCATTCCCAGATATTAAGGAAGAAGTAACATTTATGTGTGTGTCAGAGAGGTTATAAAACATACATGAATTCTAACAATAAACTGTAAGAACTAAATCTTGGCTTAATTTCATTTTTGTTAATAACAAAGGTGGCAAGATTTTGTGTGTGTGTGTGCTGGATGCCTCTATTTCTTTATCTTAACCCCCATCCAGTACAACAACATCTTCTTTTCCCTCGACTACTAAATTTCATTCCAAATCCATCTACTTAAGTCAACCTCCATTACTACGGCTTTGGGTGAATCTAACATCATCTCTCCCCTAGACTATGGCAACAGTTTCCTTATGGTTGCTTCCTTTATTGTTTTTCTTTATCCCTGCAAAATCCATTGTCTTTTCAGCAGGCCATTATTTTTTTAAAATTCCAAACCATGGTTAATTTTCTAAGATTACACACATCAGATTTAACTATTATGTAAAGTTAGATGCATTGTAACAAATGCATAGAGTCCTGTATCTACCACCCAAGTATCATACTGACCAGTTCCATCAGCCTAAAATTCCCCTGTGAAGTCAATCTCTACACTCCTCCCAAGCCCTTAGAAGCTATGCTCTGTTTTTAATAATAGTTCCTAGAGTTGTGACTTTCCCAGAATGTCACATTCTCTTCTAAAAGAGTTGGTGTATCATTTTTCATTTTAACTAGAAAAGAATGAGAATCCGTGTTGCTCCATATCCTCTATTACATTTGGTATTTTAAGATTTTGGGATTTGAGTCATTCTAATAAGTGTGCAGTGGAATATTTTCTGATTTTCATTTGCATTTCCCTAATGGCAGATGATGTTGATCATCTTTTCAAATGCCTCTTAGGAATTGGTATATTCTCTTTTGTGAAGTGTCTGTTCAAATACTTGGCATCTTTTTAAAACTAATAGATGTTTTTAGAGTATTCCTGATCAGAAAATTCAGAGAGCAAACTTAAGAAACACAGAGTTCCCACATATCTCCACTCCCCCACCCCGTGTGTGCCCACACACACACAAACACACACACACACAGCAACTCTCATTATTTACATTTTGTAATAATGTTGCACATTTGCTACAATTGCACACACACACACACACACACACACAGTAGCTCCTATTATTTACATTTTGTCATAATGTTGCACATTTGCCCAGATCGATTGACCTGTATTACTATATCATTAATTGAAGTCCACAGTTTACATCAAGACTCAGTTTTAGTGTTGCACATAATGTTGGTTTTGGCAAATGTATAATGGTAAGTATTCACCCTTACAGTAACATACAAAATTGTTTCCTCATCCCAAATCTCCTGTGTGCTTCACCTATTCATCTATCCCCCTCCAACTCCTACCTCCTCTGAGGCCCCCAAACCACAGAACTTTTCATTGTATCCACAGTTACCTGTTCCAGAATATGGTTGGAATCATCAATTATGCACCATTTTTATATTTTCTCTTTTCACTTAGCAATATGCTTTCAAGATTCCTCTATATCTATACCACTCCACTAATAATGACTGAAAGTTCCTGCTGCTCCACGTACTTGTCAAAACTTGTTGTTTCAGTGGTATGGATTTCAGCCATTCTCATCAGTATCTAGTGCTATACCTTGGTTGTTCAAATTTACAATTTCTTTCTTTCTTTTTTTTTTTTTTTTTTTGAGACGGCGTCTCACTCTGTTGCCCAGGCTGGAGTGCAGTGGTGCGATCTCAGCTCACTGCAACCCCTGCCTCCTGGGTTCAAGTGATTCTCCTGCCTCAGCCTCCAGAGTAGCTGGGACCACAGGCATGTGCCACCACGGCCAGCTAACTTTTTTGTATTTTTAGTAGAGATGGGGTTTCATCATGTTAGCCAGGATGGTCTTGATCTCCTGACCTTGTGATCCACCCGCCTCGGCCTCCCAAAGTGCTGGGATTACAGGCGCAAGCTACCGTGCTGGGCCTTAATTTGCAATTTCTTAATGACATATAATGTTAAAAATCTTCTCTTATGCTTACCTGACATTCATATATATTCTCTGGTGAGGTGCCTGTTCAGATTTTTTTTTTTTTTTTGCCCATTTTAAATCAGACTTTTTGTTTTCTTACAGTTGGATCCTAAGAGTTTAGTGTATATTTTAATGTATGTCTTTTGTCAGTTACTGGTTTCACAAATCTTTTATCCCTGTCTCTGGCTTGTTTTTCATTCTCTTTGCGATGTGTTTGGCAGAATAGAATTTGTTAATTTTAATGAAATTCAATGTATCTCTTTCTTCATAGATGGTTGGTACTTTTGGTGTTGCATCTAAAATAGTTAGATGATCAAACCCAAGGTCACCTAAAGATTGCCCTCATAAGTTTGACCAAAATTCAAAAGATTGATAAAGTATGTGTGTGAAAATATAAGGTATTCATATACATTTATTTTGGGGAAAATTAAGTGCTGAAACATTTTGGGAAATAAGTCAGCAACATGTTAAAAAATAGAAAATATTCATGCTCTGTTTATTTTGACTCAGTTTCCACATTCATATGACTTTCCTATAAGAAATGACATGAATTTGCCCAAGAATTTATGTTCAAAGTTGTTGACTGTAGTTCTATTAATTACAGCCTCAAAGAAGAAATGAATACATGTTCATCAGGAGAAGATTTGTTCAGTTTGTTATTTCACAGAAATAAATTAGAATTCTAGGGAGTTATTACAAAAGTAACATAAATCTACATGTGTTTTCGTGGAAATCTTCTGCATCCATTGTAATAAGCAAGTATGTTGGTTTGTTAGGATGCCATAGCACACTACTACAAGCTGGGTGATATAAACAGAAATTTACTGTCTCACCGTTTTGGATTCTGACGGTCCAAGAGCAAGGTGTATGCAAGGTTGGTTCCTTCTGAGGCTGTGAAGGAAGGATGGTTTGCAGGCCTCTTTCCTTGCCTTGCCTTGTAGATGGCTGTCTTCTCCCCGTGTCTGTTCACTTTATCATATCTCTGTATGTATCTCTGTGTCCAATTTCCCCGTTTTATAAGGACTTCAGTCATATCGGATTGAGGCCCATATTAATAACCTCATGTTAACTTGATTGCCTCTAAAATGATCCTGTTTCCAAATAATGCCACATTTTGAGGTTAACATAGGATTTTGGGGAGGAGGCAGATCAACTTAGAATAGTGGTAAAGGCAAGTGGCAGATCTATATGTGCATCATTTCCCACGTATAGATGTATATGTGTATATATATATATATATATATATATGCACATCTATGTGTATAAAAGCCTGAAATCAGCTTTTAATTTTTACAAACCACATCGTTAATTGCGGCAACTTCTGAGTAGTTGGCTGAATTTTAGAGAAACTTTGTAAAGCGGAAAATTGTGATTGATATGAATTTTTAGAAGTTTTTGCAACAAGAACACATGCACTATTTTCTTTAAAGTAAAATATTGAAGTAAACTTAAAAACAGGAAGAGGAGCAGTGCCGTAGTCAGATAAAGTAACAGCAAGCTGATGGAACAGAAAAATATTCCTGAAATGTAAACGGCTTTACACAACAAGGTTACTTTCATGCACATCAATTCTGATTTGAGTTGGTGGGGTGTTATGGGCTGAACTGTGCCCCTCCCCCAAATTCATATATCCAAGGTCTTAAACCCTAGTACTGCAGAATGTCACTGTATTCGGAGATAGAACTTTTGAAGAGGCGATTAAGGTACAATAAGGTCATATGTGTAGGAGCTTATTAAATATAACTAATGTCTTTATAAGAAGTGGAAATTAGGACACAGACACACATACCAAGTACCAATCACGTGAGAATTCAGTCAGAAGGCAGAGCCATTTACAAGCCATAGAACAAAGCCACAGGATACATCAAATCAGCCAACATCTTGATCTTGGATTTTCTGTCTCCGGAAATGTGAGACAATAAATTTCTGTTGTTTAAGCCACCCAGTCTGTGGTATTTTATTATGGGATAATAAACAAATACACGATGAGTCTCGGCTCTCGTGTGATCCAGGAATCGAAGCTGCTTTCAGCTTTGAGCTCCACATGACAACATATGGTAACTGCTGAAGTGAAAAGAAAGCATGGGATTGTTTCACTGGCTCCTCCCTAACTGCAAATATGCCACCCAGGAAAGAGAGGTAGACAAGATAGAAATGGGCACTTGTAGTCTTTCCCGTAAACCGTTACATTGCTCAATTATAAGCAACTATGAACATTTATGACAATAAGTCCCTTCATTTCTTGGAATAGTTTCTGGGAAGGCAAACATTGCCGTGAAATCTCCCAACTATTTTCAGATCCTATTAGGAAACTGCGATTTCAAATACAGTATTACATCTAGTTTTAAGACAATTATTAACTCTTGGCAGGGAGGGCTCCACCTTTTTTCCTCAATAGCAATTTTCTGCACTGTCATTGTTTTTGGTGGGTTGGTGGGACAGAGTCTCCCTCTTGTCGTCCAGGCTGGAGTTCAGTGGTGCCATCTTGGTAAACTGCAACCTCAGCCTCCCAGGTTCAAGTGATGCTCCTGTCTCAGCCTCCCGAGTAGCTGGGATTCCAGGTGCCCACCACCACACCTGGCTAATTTTTTTGTATTTTAAGTAGAGACGGGGTTTCACCATATTGGCCAGGCTGGTCTCAAACCCCTGACCTCAGGTGATGCACCCGCCTCAGCCTCCCAAAGTGCTGGGATTACAGGAGTGAGCCAGCATGCCCGGCCTGCACTGTCGTTTTAATAACCTATAAAATCTGTTTAGGCTAAGAATTTTCTCATTCTTTTGAGGTATGCTAAATATCTTACCCTGTGAACCTCTGCTACCTTCCAATGACTGACCATTCCTACAGTTGTACAGGTGCCTGTGATACACTGCAAACCAGAAGTTTCCTTTGGTGCAGCTACACAGAGACAGAGGAAGGATAGTTCATTACTGCCTTCTTTTTACATCAGAGCTAGCATGTCCGCCAAGGAACCCTTGTTCACATCGTGGGTGGACTTCAGAATTTTATGGTAGTTTTGTTTTTTAGAAATTCGGCTTCTAGTAGTTGTTTATTTACAAAGTGATTGCTGTAGTCTTTTCTAAACTACAAAGTTTACGGGGAAGCTTGGGTTTTGGATCACCTATGAAAATTCATTCATCTGTGTATGTGTTCAGTGGCCTGTTTTGAATAATATATCTTTTTAAAATCCTACTAATATCAAATATCAGGACGATTCCATCCCTAAAACCAGTATATTGTGTGGCAAATAAAATTCTACTCACGAGCTTATTTGGAAATGCTTTGAGAGTGTGTTGAAGATGCCCATGAAAGGTATTGAAACATCACTGTCCAAAATGCACATTTACATCAAAGAGCTATTCTTATCACAGAGGATCCAGGGTGAGGGGTGGAACAGTCAGGGAATGTCTGCAGAGAGTAGGAATGGCCTATGGCAGGGGAAGGGCAGGTGACTCCAGGCTATAGCCGTGGGAGCAGACCACAGCCTTCACAAGAAGAAGCCTTAGTGACAAGCTGATCAGCAGACCAGGTTCCAGAATTAGACAAGGGAGCACGCAGGGAAGGCCAAAAGGAGGGTCCTATAATGTGAGAAAGAGCTGGGACTGAACACAACTGCTGACACCTGGACAGAGTCAGCTCTCAAGAAACCTAGGCCTCACAACAGGAGGACTTTAAGTAAAGAAAGGCAACAAGAAGTCCTGAATTGTATTTCACTCAGTGTCACCTTCCTTGTTTAGGCTTAACCTAATATCTTAGCCACAGGGTCATCTTTAGGTCACCTCAAAGATATTGAGAAGTGTGAAGAGAAATGACATAACAGGCAGAAGGCCTCCCTCAGGCTGGGGGGCAGTGGGAACAGTGTGGGCCTAGATGAATTCATACCAGGGATCAAGTACCAGCCCTATCACATTCTAGCCATGTGATCCTGGGGAAATTATAAGGCACTATGAGCCTCAGGTTCTCCATGTGTAAAATGGGTTGGATAAGTCCTGTCTTGTAGATTTGCTGGAAGATATGGAATGTGAGTAAAGCATGTGGCACAGTTTCTGACATACATTAGAACTTGATAAATGGCAACTGTTATCAAATATGATTATAACCCCAAAGGCTACCACTACATGTTTTGAAAACTTCAGCTCTTCTTTTTATTACGCAAAAATCTGGGAAAATATGTAGCTGAATACATCACGTAATAAGAACTCATCCAATAATTCAGCTTCACAAATAAAACTTAATACATTGTCTTTCTGAAAGGATATATTGTATAATTTCGGTAAGGCCAGACTTCTGCAGCTGGAATGCAACAGAAAGATCGTATTTTGAGTCAAGGACAAACTCCTTTTCACTTTCCCCATTGCTTGTCCATCCAATCCACTATTTTTATTTGTGCTTCACTAAAAATCTAGCCCTTGCTTAGAGTTGCCCGCATTACACTCAAAATAACCTAACTAAAAGTCCTGTCAATGGAATGGGCTCTGGCTCTCCCAGGCCTGGCAAATGAGGGCCAGCCTAGAGGCTTCTGAGCACCATATCAAGGAATTATCACCACATTTCTCAGGAAACCCTTGCAGATGATGGGTATCAATCACCTCGTCCTTGCACTGTGTTCAAGCTCACCAGTTACACAGCCACAGAACACCTTCCATTACTTCCCCATGTGGAGACTCCTCTCTGCTTCATCCTCCACCCAGAGGGAACTACACAAGTAGTTTTCCATTCCAGGCTTTTCTCTCACCTTCTGAGAGTCTGGGCCCTGCCACCACCCAGCCTCATGACAATCAGCCCCCACAGAATCACCTGCAGTTTCCTGAAGCCCCGAACTGCTTTAACGCAGTACCTTTTTACTTGAAGGCCCCATCTAAAGTCTCACTTCCCCACTGTTTAAACTCATTCTTTAGATCATAGAGAAAATCTTACCCTTCCTGATATGGCTTCTGAACCTAGACTATACCGTGTTATGGGTAGGAATAAACCTTGTTTTGATGGTATCCCCACTACTAACAGTGCTTTCCACAAGCAAATGCTGAAATAATGTTCAGCAGATAAAGGAGTCATTGATGCTTTTATTAAGATTAAATTCTGCTACTTTCTTGAATAAGCCAAACAAATCCAGATATATAGCATAGACTGGATTAAGACAATGTGGCACATATACACCATGGAATACTATGCAGCCATAAAAAGGATGAGTTCACGTCCTTTGTAGGGACATGGATGAAGCTGGAAAGCATCATTCTCAGCAAATGAACACATGAGCAGAAAACCAAACACCGCATATTCTCACTCGTAAGTGAGAGTTGAACAATGAGAACACATGG
This sequence comes from Nomascus leucogenys, assembly GCF_006542625.1. Classification (NCBI taxonomy): domain Eukaryota; kingdom Metazoa; phylum Chordata; class Mammalia; order Primates; family Hylobatidae; genus Nomascus; species Nomascus leucogenys. The sequence continues at coordinate 127,514,393 of NC_044406.1, forward strand.
ACACAGGGAGAGGAACATCACACACCGGGGCCCGTCATGGGGTGGGGGGAGGGGGGAGGGACAGCATTAGGAGATATACCTAATGTAAATGACGAGTTAATGGGTGCAGCACACCAACATGGCACATGGATACATATGTAACAAACCTGCACATTGTGCACATGTACCCTAAAACTTAAAGTATAATAATAATAATAATAAATAAAAATAAAGGAACTTCCAACAAAAATATTAATTTTCAAGAGCAACAGAATAAAGAGGATGAGGAATGTCAAACATTAACAATCCTTTATTTTGTTCCTCTATTTAAATACTGAGTTCTTTCATATTTCAAAGAAAATTCCAATCCAATCCCAATACCACATTCTACTGTTTCAGATCATAAGACAGAAGGTTTTCATTTTTTCCTTACAAACTATCAAATCCTTACTCTTAACTAGATAAACAGCAGTACATGTGTGACGATTTTCATGAACTAAGATTCTGAAGTGAATTAAGCCAACCAAAAGGGGAAGCATTTGAAAAATACTGCCCCCCGCCCACACACAAAATGTTAAATTCTAAGTCACTCATGTGAAACAGGGACACAAAGAACACTGTGGTCCCTCCAGCTCCACTCTCGCCCTCCCCTGATTAGAACCTCGACTGCCTTCTTCAAACACAGAGGGGGAATCAGCCTCAGACTTGACTCAGGACAGAAGTTTGTGGACATGATACTGGGGCTTGCACTGGCCGTGGAAGTAGCCTCATCTGTGGTGTCAATTACGGCCTGGTTTCTGCCTTCCACATCTTTCAAAGCATCCATGTACCAGGATAGAAAGGAACTAGCAACGGTACTGTATAGCTTGGCTAAAGCTCCAGGACTTTCCTCTTGCTGATTCCTGAATGGGCTCTTAGACCTCACAATAATTCATAATGTGGACGAGCATTGTAGGGCACCTCCTGGTACTCCAGGTACTTTCTCTGCACCCAATCTATAATGAGGAGCTCCCTGGGTTCCCCATAAATGAAGGGCTCCCTCCAAGCATACACCCCTATCAAATTCAGCACTTCCCAAATGACCTCCACAGAGGCACAGCTGCCCTTTATGAAGACCACACTCAGAATAAGAATCAGGAGGTGGTTCTTGGACATTCCCTGGCCATCACTCAGCCTCCCCTGGTCGCTGAGTTCTACTGTGTGTTCAAAGACACCGGAGTGGTTGTTGGTGTCCATCTCAGTCAGGGCAATGCCAAACATTAGTTCCATGAACTCATGAGCTTTCCCAAAGATCATAGGAAAGCAGTCCTTATACTTCTTGATGACAGTCGTCAGCATCTCAGCCTTTGTGACAGGCTCCTTTATTTGATATTTGAGGAGAAGAAACTGCACCAACTCAGGCACCTTTTCATCCAGTGCATATGTGAGCAAGGATTCACTGTATGACAAGGCATGCCATATAGGTGCATCCTCCACCTTTTGTCTGCAGGACTCCTCATCCAATGGGCCTCACAAAGAGGAGAAAAAGCAGGAGCTCAGAGGTCTCTGGGGAGGATCATGAAGAGGAATCCTGGGAGCACTCTGGGGAAAAATTGGAAACCCAGCAGCAGGCATGACCTCGTCCGCTGGAGCATCCAGAATCAGAGTAGAGAATGAGGAGGAGGAGGAGGAAGAGCAGGAGGGGAATAAAAAGTGGAAAGAGGAAGAGGAAATGGAGAAGGCTTCCTCCTCCTCCTCTTCTGTGGAATCCTGTGCATCTATGAAGACCTATATCAGAATTGGGGTCTGGAAGTCTTGCTCAGAGTTGAGGCGGGAAAGGCTTGGGAAGAGAGGCGTGATGACTCTTGTTCAGAAGTAGCATCCTTTGAGCAGGGATGGGGAGGATGGGATATCAGAGGCATGAGGCGGGGAGGGACAGTATGAGTGGCCTCAGCTGAGAAACTCACCCATGATGGCTCTGACAAAGGCCAACTTACAGCTCTTCTTCTCTTAAGGTGGTGCTCTAGGGCCTCACAGGTGTCCTGTCTTCATAAGGGGTTTGTTCCCTGGGAACCTGTAGGAGGATGTGAGAGAGCACCTCGGGGCACAGATGGCAGGCAAAGCCCCAGACTCAGAAACTGGGAGTAGGTGGGTAGTGCCGGGTGCTTCGTGGTGGGAGGCCACTGTCCTTCCACAGAGTTCTCTTCTCGTTGAGTGGCCAGCCCTGGGGTTTCTCCCTCTGCTTAACTGAAGCTGCCCTCCTCAGAGAAATCTTCCCCTCTGGCTGACTCCTAAAATGGAAGTCAGAAAGTTGTACATCTGGCATCCCTGATGTCCTCCAGAGCTGGCCACAGGCACAGGGACAGGGGAGGGGCACTACCATCCATGGGCATTCCCTTCCAACCTTCCTAGGGCCTGCGCCTGGACTCCTGAAACTGCCTGGGCTGCCTGCCTCTGGCCATCTGAGTCTTTCACCTCCGAATAAGCCCCTCCCATCCCTGAGACCTGCAAGGTGGAAGAGAGGGAGAATCGCATCCATCCACAGTGTGATTGGGCCTCCCAGGGCCTGTACTCCCTCCCTCTTCTGTCCAGACAGCAACCTTTCTTCTAAAATCCATTCCAAATCCTTCCACTTTACTGCTGTGTGTGAAGTTAATATCAGCTCTCACCTAGCCTATGTCAAAGGCTTCTTTATTGTTGCTTCTTTTCTTATTCTTGTCCCAGAAAAACCCATCATCTGTTCAGCAGCCCGGGATCCTTTTAAAAATCCAATTCGTGATTATTTTTTAATATACACACTTCAGATTTAACTATGACGTGAAGTTATATGTGTTTTGGCAAATGCATTGAGTCCTACATCTACCTCCCAAGTATCATACTGACCAGTTCCATCACCCTCAAAGTCCCATGTGCATCTGGTTTGAGGTCAGTCACTACATTTCTCCACAGCTCCTAGTAACTATGCGCTCTTTTCAGTTCACATTGTTTTAACCTTCACAATTTGTCATATGAATAAGTCCATAAAATATGAGTTTAAAAGTGTGGCTGTATCATTTTTCATCACAACTAGCAAGGAGTTAGAATTCCCGTTGTTCCATATCCTCTCTTACATTTGGCATTTTAGATTGTCAGATTGTAGTCATTCAAATAAGTGTGCATTCCGATTTTTTTTTGTTTTTCGTTTGCATCTCCCTAATGACAAATGACGTTATATGCCTCTTTGCAGTGGGTGTATCCTCTTGGGTAAAATGTCTGTTCAAATCATTTGCATCTTTTAAAAAATGAATAGACTTCATTTTTAGAGCATTGTTAATCCAAAAATACAAAGAGAAAACCTCCTCAAAAGTACAGAGAATTCCTACATATCTACACCATCCTCCTGCCCTGCCCCATGTGTGCACACACACACACACACACACACACACACACACACACACACACAGTGTCTCCTATTATTTACATCTTGTATTATTATGGCAGGTTTGCTACAGTTGATTTGACCTCCATTGATGCCTCATTATTAAGTAAAGTCCACAGTTTACATCAGGACTCACTCAACACTGGGGATGCTACACGTTTTGATACCTGTGTAATGGCAAGTATTCATGATTCCAGTATCATACAGAATTGTTTCACCATCCTAAATCTCCTGTGTACTCCACCTATTTATCAATCCCCATGTCCCACCCCCAACCCATCAGCCCGTGGAAACTACTGATATTTTTAATGTATTCATAGTTGCCCGTTCAACAATATTGTATGACTGGAATCATACATTACATCGCCTTTTTAGCTATTCTTTCACTTAGCAACATGCATTCATGGATTCCTCCAGGTCTATCTCACTAACAGCGCCTGAAAGTTCCTGTTGCTCAACATGCATGTCAACATTTGATGTTTCAGTGTTTGGGAATTCAGCCATTCTCCTGGGCGTAGAGTGCTATCTCCTAGGTGCTTTAATTTGCAATTCTTTAATGTCATATGACATTGAACAGTTTTCTTATACATGCTTATTTTCCATTCCTATATAGTTATTCTTTGGTGGGGTGCCTGTTCAGATTTCTTTTCCCATTTTAAAGTGGGTTTCTGTTTTCTTATGATTGGGTTTTCAGAGTTTTGTGCATATTAAAATACTATCTTTTATCAGATATATGTATCACAGAATACTTATCCCTTTCTCTTGCTTGTCTTTTCATTATCTTAGCAGTATCTTTTCACAGTGGAAGTATTTAATTTTATTAGAGTCCATTTTTTCTCCTTATCTTAGATTGCTGGTATTTTTAATGTTTCATCTGAAAAATTCCTCATCACATCCAAGGTCACCTAGTGTTTGCACCCATAAGTTTGACCAACATTTAACATTGTGATAAAATGCTTGTAAAAATGGATCATTTCCCCATGGACAAATGTGTGAGGAAATTAACTGGTGAAACATTTTGGGAAAAAGCCCTCAACATTATAAAAAAATACAAAATATTCATACTCTGTTCACACTCACTCAGTTTCCACATTAATATGCATTCCTTATAAGTAATTATATGCATTTATCCCAGAATTTATGCTTAAATATGCTGATTGTATTTATTATAGCCACAAAAGAGAAACACATGTGTGTTCACGAGGAGATTTGTTCAGTGTGTTAATGCAAGAAATAAATGGGAATTCTAGGGAGTAGGTCCAAAAGTAAGATAGATATATATGTGCTGTGAGGCAAAGATTTTGGATCCATTTGAATAAGTGAGTATATTGGTTTGTTAGGCCTGCCATAGCAAAGTACCTCAACCTGGATGACATAAACAGCAGACATTTATTGTCTCATAGTTTTGGAGTCTGGTAGTCAAAGAGCAAGGCGTTCACAAGGTTGGTTCCTGCTGAGGGCTGTGAGGGAAGGATGTTTTCCGGGCCTCTCTCCTTGCCTTGTAGATGGCTGTCTTCAATCTATGCATGCTCACACTGTCATCCCTCTACTCATATCTCTATGTCCAAATTTCTCCTCTTAATAATGACTCCTGTGATATTTAATTATGGCCAGCATTAATAACCTCATTTTAACTTGATTGCCTCTGAAATAATCCTATCTCCAAATAATGCCACATTTTAATATAAACGGAATTTAACCTATGATAGTGCAAAGGTAACTCACATACCTATATGTATATCATTACCCATGTATAGTTATATTTATAGGCACACATATATAAATATATATGTAATATCTGTGTGTGTGTTTCTGTATTACCACATCTGTCATTTAAAATCTTGAAATCAGCTTCTAAAATTTACACACCACGTTGTTAATTGTGGGAACTTCTGAGTAAGAGCTGAATCGAGAATCTTTACAAAGGGAAGAAATGTGGTTTCTGTGTATTTTTATAATTTTTTGCAACAATAATATATGCAGTATTTATTTGTGAGAAAAGCATTAAAGTAAGCCTAAGAAAAAGAAGAGTAGCAGTGCAGTAGTCAGATAAAGTAACAGTAAGCTGATGAAATGAAAAAATTTCCTGAAATTTACATGGCTTAACACGTTTAAATTCTGATTATAGTTGACAGCGTGTTATGGGCTGAGTTCCGCCTCTCCCTCCAAAGGCATATATCCAAGTCTTAACCCCCAGTACCTCAGAATGTCACTGTATTTGGAGACAGAGCCTTTAAAGAGGTAATTAAGTTAAAATGAGGTCTTATTATTAGGGTCTTATTCAACATTACTGGTAGGTGTCCTCATAAGAAGAGGAGATTAGGATACAGACACACAGACCAAGGGACAACCATGTAAAAATTCAGTGAGAAAGTGGCCATCTGCAAGTCAAGGAGAGGCCACAGAAGAAATCAACTGGCAAAAATCTTGTTCTTGGATTTTTAGCCTCCAGAAATGTGAGAAAATACATGGGTATTGTTTAAGTCACCCAGTCTGTGGTATGCTGTTATGGTATAATAATACACAGTGAGTCTTGGCTCTCACATTACCCAGGTATCCTAGCTGCTTTCAACTTGTAGCTTTACATCATAACAGATGTTAACTGCTGAAAAGAAACGAAAGCATTGGAATGATGCACTGGCTTCTGTCTAACTGCAAATGAACCAACCAGGAAGACAAGTTAGACAAGGAGGAGATTGGCAATTGTAATGTCTCACATAAGCCATTATGGTGCGCAATTAAAAGCACCTATTAGAATTTATGACAGTAAGTCTTTTAATTTCTTGGAATTGTTTACGAGAAAGCCAGCATTGCCTTGAAATCTTCCCGTTTTTATTGCACCTACTAGGTGATTGGCAGTTTCAAAGAAAGCATTACAACAATAGGTTTTAAAACAATTCTGTAAGTCTTGGCAAGGAGGGTCAACCTTATTCTCTCAGCACTTTACTGCACCGTCCTTTTTATAACAATTTCTTTAGGCTGAGAATCCTCTCATGCCTTTTGGTGTATATCCTACCCTGAGAGCCTCTGCTCCCCTTCATATAACTGAACATTCTTGAACAACTGCACATGTGCCTGTGGCACACTGCAAACCAGGATTTTCCTGTGCGGCAGGTACGCAGACAAAGGACAACGGAAAGATGGTCAACCATTGTTTTCTTTGCTCATCAGAGCTAGCTAAGGAACCCTTGTCACCTCCTAGGCAGTATTCAGGATTTTGTTATTTTTCTGTTTTTCAGAAATTCAACTCCTTGTCATTTATTTACAAAGTGATTCCCACAGTCTCATCTCATATACCAAGTTTATGAAGGAAGCTTTGGTTTTTGACCACCTAGTATAGCTCATTCATCTGTGTATCTCTTCAGTGGCCTGTTTCAAACAATGTTACTACAAATATCATATACTAAAATCCTAATACAAATATCAAATATTAGGATGATCTCAAAAACTCTCTTACCCTAGGATTACATGCCTAGAATCAGTATATTATGTGGCAAATCAGATTCTACTCACCACCCTACGTGGGAGTATTTTGAGAGTGTTTGAGGATGCCCAGGATAGATATGGAATTGTCACTATCCAAACTGAAAATTTACATCGAATTGCTTTTATCACACAGGAGCCGGTGGGGAGGGATGGATCAGTCAGGGAACTTCTGCAGGGATGGGGAGGCGTTTATGTCAGGGGAAGGACTGCGATTCTGGGCTGTTACACTGGAAGCGGGGCACAGCCTTCACAGAGAGATTGTAGGGACGAGCTGGTCAGCAGGACAGGTTCCAGAGTTGCTGGAGAGAGCACACAGGAGCGATCAGAAGGAGGGTGCCGTAAAGTGGGAAAGTGCTGAGGCTGGACATAACTGCTGGCACCTGGACAGAGTCAGCTCTCAAGAAACCTAGGGCTCAGAATAGGAGCAGGTAAACTAAGCCCACAATAATCCGCAAATTGTATTTATTCTCATTGTCACCACTCTTCTCCCAGCCTACATGAATACCTTGGACACAGGGTTCATCTTTATGTCATCTGAGAGATGATAACAAGTGTGCAGAGAAGTGGCTTAAAACGCAAAGGCCTTCCTCAGGCTGGGAAGAGAGGGACAGTATGAGTCAAGATGAATTCAGAGCAAGGCTCAAGTGCCAGCACTGTCACTTTCTAGCCATGTGATCTTACTGAATTTATCAAGGACTGTGAGCCTCAGGTTCTTCATCTGTAAAAGGGGTTTCATAAGCCCTGCCTTGTAGAATTGCTGGATGTTTATAATGTGAGTAAAACACCTGGCACAGTGCCAAGCATATACTGGAATTTTAACAAACGGCAGTTGTTATCAATATGATTATAACCCCAAGGCTACCACTGTCTTTTATGAAAAATTTCACTCTTGTTTTATGATCCAAAACATCTCAGAGCATATTTAGCTGAATATGTCATGGAGTACCAACTTAACCAAAAATCTGGCTTCATAAATAAAACTCAGTACGTTTTCTTTCCAAAATGATATATTGTATAATTTGGGTAGGTAGAGAATTCCCCAAGTGGAATGCAACTCAATGATCCTGGAATTTGAGTCAAGGACCAACTCCTTTTCACCTTCCCCAGTGCTCGTCGATCCAAAGCACTATTTTTATGTATCCTCCACTAAAAATCTAGCCCTTGCTTGGAGTTGCCCACATTAGATTCAAAATAACCTAATTCAATGGCCTTTCCATGGAGCGGGCTCTGGCTCTCCCATGCCAGATCAGTGAGGGCCAGCCTAGAGGCTTCTGGGAACCACTTCAAGGAATTATCACCACATTTCTCAGGAAACTCTTGCAGATGATGGGTATCAATCACTTAGTCCTTGCACTGTGTTCAAGCTCACCAGTTACAGAGCCACAGGACACCTTCCATGACTTCCCCAGGTGGAGACTCCCCTCTGCTTCATCCTCCACCCAGAAGCAACTGCTCAGAGCAGTTTTCCATTCCAGGCTCTTCCCTCACCCTCTGAGAGTCTGGTCCCTGCCACCACCCAGCTTCGTTAACTACCAGCTCCCAGAGAAGCAACTGCAGTTTTCCAAAGCCCCAAGCTGCCTTATCTCAAGACCTTTATACTTGAAGGCTTGCATCTGGAGTCTCACCTCCCCAGCCCCTTTTTAACTTGTTCTTTAGATTGTAGAGAACATCTTACCACCTTCTTAATATGGCTTCTACTCCTAGACTCTACTGTTTTATGAGTAGAGATAAGTCATGCTTTTATTAGTATCCCCAATACTAACAGTGACTTCCACAAGCAAATACTAAAAGAATGTTCAGCAAATAAAGGAGTCAGTGGGGCTTTCTTTTATTAATATTTAATTTCTGCTACTTTCTTCAACGAGCTAAGCAAAGCCAGGTATATATCTTTAATTTTCAAGAACAAAAGAATAAGCAGGACAAGGAAATGAAACTACTGACCATCCTTCAATTTTGTTCCACTATTTAACTGCTGAGTTATCGCACATTGTAAAAAAAAAAATGCCTATTACAATACCACACTACCCTGTTACAGATCACAAAATAAGGAAGAAGGTATTTCCATTTTTTAACAAAATATCAAACTGTTACTCTTAAACCAGATAAACAGCAATACATGTGCGACTAATATTCATAAATTAACACTCTGAAGCTAACCTGCTATTCAAAGGAAAAGCATTTAGAAAGTACTGAAAAACAGGTAAATCTCTACATCACCCACACAGGACAGAAATGCAAAGAACACTACGTTCCTCGAGCCCCACCTGGCCCTCCACTACCTAGAACCTAAACTGCCCTGTTCAAACACAAAGGGAAGAAACTATCCTAGACTTCACTCAGAAAAGGAGACGTTGCTGGACATGACACTGAGGCTTTCACTGGCCATGACAGCAGCATCATCTGGGGTATCAATTATGGCCTGGGCTCTCTCTTCCACATCTTTCAAAGCATCCTTGTACCAGGGTGGAAAGGAACTAGGGACAGTGTTGTTCAGCTTGGCTAAAAACTCTAGTACTTTCCTCTTGATGCTTTCTGAATGGGCTCTCGGACCCCACAGGAATTCATAACGTGGAGGAGAACTGTGGGGCACCTCCCGATACTCCAGGTAATGTTCCTGCACCCAAACTTTAGTGAGGAGCTCCCTAGGCTCCCCATAGACGAAGTGCTCCCTCCCAGCATATACCCCTACTGCACTCAGCACTTCCCAGATGGCCTCCTCAGAGGCACAGTTGCCCTTTATGAAGATCACACTCAGAATAATAATCAGGAGGCTGTTCTCGGGCACGCCCTCGTCATCACTACCCTCATCAGTGAGGCCTACTGTGTTTGCAAACACATAGAAGTGGTCAGGGCCCACTTCTATCAGGGCAAGGCCAAAAAGAAGCTCCATGAACTCACGGGCTCTCTGGAGTATCACAGGAAAGTAGTCTTTGTACTTGATGACAATCATCAGCATCTCTGCCTCTGTTACAGGCTCCTCTGCTTCGTATCTGAGGAGCAGGAACTCCACTAACTCGGCCACCTTTTCATCTAGTGTATCTGTGAAAGAGGACTCACTGTCTGGCAGGCCCTGACAAGTGCTTGTATCCTCCTCTTTCTGGCTGCTAGACTCCTCACTGAATGGGCTCCATGAAAAAGAGGAGCAGCAGGAGCTCAGAGGACTCTGGGAAGGACCCTGTGGAGGACTCTGAGGAGGACTACTGGGAATGCTCTCAGAAAGACTTGGTATCACACCAGATGGCACCTCCTCCTCCTCAGGACCAAGACTCAGAGAAGAGGATGGGGAGAAAGAAGAGTGGGAATATACTAAGTAGAAAGTGGAAGAGGAAATGGAGGAGGCTTCGTCCTCTTCCTCATCTGTGGGATACTGTGCATCTACCCAGTCCTCTAACTCAACTGAGGTCGGGGAGTCGTTGTCAGCGTTGCGGAATGGAACGCCTGGAACGGGAGGCATAACGACTTCTTCAGGAGCAGCAGGTAAACGTGTCAACAGGGATATGGATGATGAGATCCAACGGGCCTGTGGAAGAGAGTGACAGTGTGAGTGGCCTCAGCTGAGAAACTCACCCATGATGGCTCTGACAAAGGCCACCGTACAGCTCTTCTTCTCTTAAGGTGGTGCTTTAGGGCCTCACAGGTCTCCTGTCTTCCTAGGGAGTTTGTCTGCTGGGAACCTGTAGGAGGATGTGGGAACACACCTCAGGGCACAGCTGGCAGGCAGAGCCTGAGACCCCAGGAATGACAATAGGTGGGTAGGGCCGGGTGCTGTGGGGTCTCCTCTGTTTGTGGGGGTAGGGCCCTTGGTACACAGCCAGGGTGTGCACTCACCTTGACTCCTAGCACTGCCTGGGCCTCCTCTGCTGTGCTGACTTTAGGATGTGTGCCTCACACCCAGTTCGTCACCACCTGGTTCCTGGAGCACCTGCAAGAGGAAGTGAGGGAGCCCCCCAGGCTAAAGACTGCAAGTAGAGTCTTTTGCCTGCCAGGGCTGACAGCTGGGGCTGGCCAGAATCCCAGAGCCTCATAGTTCTGGGCTGCGTGGCCCCCTCAGAATTTAATTAGCAATTTCACGGCTTCTCAGAGAGGGCCGAGCCCCCATCACTCTGCTGGCCTAAGGCAAAACCTCAGAGCAACCTCCACATCCCTGAGAGCAGTAGGAGGTAGGGCGGTGGCAGCCACCTCCCAGCACTCTACCATGGGGGCAGTGGGGGTAGCCTCACGTCCGTTCTGATGCACATGTGACTCCTCCTCAGTCTTCAGTCTTATCCCCAGCAGGGCCTGGGAATCTTCCCTCTGCCAACCAGAGGCAGCTCCCCGTGCTGACTTGCCATGGGACCCTCAGACCAAGGCCTCCCCCTCCCCTACGCCCCTCACCCAGAAATGAGATGGCTGCCACCCCACCTGAGCTGACTGGGGAGCTCTACAAGGGCTGATTCTTGAGGAGCAGGGTGGGAATCTCTGGGAATCTGTCCTCTGAGGTGGGGGTTCCCCCAGCCCTCCTCAGTGTCTTCCTATTTATTCCCTAGAGGGCTGGCACCTCCTCCCTTCTTCTGCGGCCATTTCCCTGTCTGGGACCTACCAGTTCCACGGCAGCGCAGTGCAGGCCGGGGTTTCTTCTCTCTATGGTAGGAGGTCCCTCAGTTCTTCCTCAGGGCCCTCACCTTGAGGACTGGCCAGGTCTAAGACTCTTCCCCCCGCTGACTTGATTCGAGCCTCCTCACAAATGCCTCCGATCCGTCAGATTTCCAAGATGGCCGTCGGGAAAGCACATCCGGGAACCCTGCCGTGGTTGTCCAGGGCTGACGGCAGCGTCAACGTGGGGCGGGGCCTCCTCTCTGAGGAGGAACCACCCCCGACCTCTCCGCTTTTTTTCCATCCCTTCCTTCCCACCTCCCGGCTGCCCTCCAACCCTTCCTGCTCACTCCCTAAGCCTTGCGGACCTCTTCACTCCCACCTCCCCAGTCCTTGACACCCCACCCTCCTTTTTCCAGGGGTGCAGCAGGGAGTGGCTTGGTGCAGTCTGCGCCTCCCCTCCGTGTTGGGAGGTCACCTTCCTTCCACATCTCTCTTGTTTTTTGGCCAGTTCTGGGACTTCTCTCTTTGCTTAACTGAAGCTGCCCTCCTCAGAGACAACCTCCCCTTCTGCTGACTCCCAAAATGGAAGTCAGAAAATTGTACATCTGGGGATCCTGATGGGGTCCTCCAGAGCTGGCAGCAGGCACAGGGACAGGGGCGGGGCACCACCAGTCATGGGTATTCCCTTCCAGCCTTCCTGAGAGGCTGTGCCTGGACTCCTGATACTGCCTGGGATGCCTGACCCTGTGCATCTGAGTCTTTCACCTCCGAATAAGCCCCTCCCATCCCTGAGACCTGCAAGGCGAAAGAGAGGTAGAATCACATCCATCCACAGTGGGATAGGGCCTCCTAGCCCTAAGGCAGGCCTCCGCTGCCCTCTGAAATGGGGTGGGAATGCCCCTCTGTCTTTCTCAAGGTATTACTTCTGAAAGAGCCTGTACTCCTTCCTTCTCCTGTCCAGACAGCAGCATTTGTTCCCTCAACCTCTAAATGCCATTCCTAGTTTTTCCACTTTACTGCTGTGAGTGAAGTTAATATCATCTCTCCCATAGCCGGTATTAAAGGCTTCCTTATTGTTGCTTCTTGTCCTATTCTAGTGCCTGAAAAAAACCACTGTCTTTTCAGCAGCCCATGACCCTTTAAAAAACCAATACGTGATTAAAGTTTTAAATACACACATCAGATTTAACTAGAATGTGAAGTTATATGTATTTTGGAAAATGCATGGACTCCCCTATCTACCAACCAAGTATCATACTGCCTAAAATTCCACCTGCTTAAAATTCTCCCGTGCATCCCTTTTCAGGTCAATCACCGCACTTCTACAAAGCTCCTAGCAACTGTCCTCTGTTTTCAGTTTCTATAGTTTTAACTTTTCCAATTTGTCATATGATTAGCTTCATAAAATACTGACTTAAAAGTGTGCCTGTACTATTTTTTATTACAACTAGCAAGGAATGAGAATTTCTGTTATTCTATATCCTCTCTTACATTTAGTATTTTAGATTTTCAGGTTTTAGCCATTCTCATAAGCATGTATTGGAACCTTCTTTGGTTTTTGTTTGCCTCTTCTTAATGACATATGACATTGGTCATCTTTTTATATGCTTTTTTTCCGTTTGCTATATTCCCTTTTGTAAAGTGTCTATTCAAATCATTTGCATCGTTTTATAGATGAATAAACTTCATTTTTAGAGCATTGCTAATCCAAAAATACAAAGAGAAAACTTCATCAGAATTAGAGTTCCTACATATCTACACCACCCGCCCCGCCCTGCTTGCTGCACACACACACAAAGTCTATCTTTTTATTTACATTTTGTATTATTATGACATGTTTGCTACAACTGATGGAACTGTATTGATACCTCATTCTTAAGTCCATGGTTTACATCAGGACTCACTCTTAAAGCTGGGGATACTATAAATTTTGATAAGGGTGTAATGGCAAGTATTCGTCATTGTATTGTCCCACAGAATTGTTTCACCATCTTAGAGCTCCTGTGTGTTCCACCTAATTAATCAATACCCCTTGCCCCAACCCCAGCCCTCAGCCCCTGGGAACCAGTAATATTTTTAGTGTATTCATCATTGCCTGTTCCAGAATGTGGTATGCTAGGAAGCCTTTTTAGATTTTCTTCTTTCATTTAGCAATATGCTTTCATGATTTCCTCCAGGTCTATCCTACTAACAACGACTGAAAGTTCCTGTTGGTCAACATGCATGTCAACATTTGATGTTTCAGTGTTTTAGATGTCAGCCATTCTCCTGGGTGTACAGCGCTATACACCCAGCATCGGGGAGGGGGGCCTCCTCTCTGCAGAGAATCCACCCCCACCTCTCCACCTCTTTCCACCCTTTCCTACCCTCCTCTCCACCTCCATCCACTTTTTCTTGCCCACCTCCCTACTCTATTCCACCCATTACTGTTCACCTTCCGCCCCCTTCTACCGGTTCCTGTCCATCTCCCCACTCCCTCCCACCCTTTCCTACCCACCTCCCTAACCATTCCACCCATTATGGCTCGCCTCTTCACCCCCTTCCACCCGTTCCTGCCCACTTCCCCAACCCCTTCCACTTCTTCCTATCCACCTCCATGTGGCTGGCCCACTTCTTCCTGCCCACTTCCCTGCCTCCTTCCAGCCCTTCCTACTTACCTTATGGTCCCCCTCCACCTTTTCCTTGTCACACCCCAGCCCACCTCTTTCTTCCCACCTCTCTGCTCTCTCCTGGTCACCAACTTTCTCCAGGTGTTACAGCAGGTTGTGACTGGGCATGGTCTGGGCCTCCCCTCCATGTTGGGAGGTCATTGTCCTTCCACAGAATTCTCTTCTTGTTGAGTGGCCAGTCCTGGGGCTCCTCTCTCCGCTTAACTGAAACTGCCCTCCTCAGAGAAAACTTCCCCTCCGGCAGACTCCCAAAATGGAAGTTAGAAAGTTGTACGTCTGGGGACCCTGATGGGATCCTCCAGAGCTGGCAGCAGGCATGGGGGCAGGGGAGGGGCACTACCAGCCATGGGCATTCCCTTCCAGCCTTCCTGAGAGGCTGTGCCTGGACTGCTGAAACTGCCTGGGCTCCCTGCCCCTGTGCATCTGAGTCTTTCACCTCCGAATAAGCCCCTCCCATCCCTGAGACCAGCAAGGTAGAAGAGAGGGAGAATCACATCCATCCACAATGGGATAGGGCCTCCAAAGCCCATGGCAGGGCTCCGGTGCCCTGTGTCTGAAATGGCATGGACAAGACTCTGTCTTCCTGCAATTATTATTCCTGACGGGGCCTCAGAGTCCCTTCCCTTGCTGTCCAGAGACTATGATCTTCAGATCAAGGTTCCCATTTCCATGAGACCCCAAGCCAAGAGGAAGTGAAGAGCCCTAACATCCCCGCCTGAGGGCCGTGCCCAAGGCCTCTCAGGGGTGAAAACAGGGGCAGGTTTTGTGTGTCCTTCTGTTTCTTGGAAGGGATATCTCACCAGTCCTTCCTCTATGTCATCCTGGGGATGCCTGGAAGTCCCTTCCCCTCTCATGATCTGAAGTGAGACTCACTTGAGCACAGCCCTCTCCTCTTTCTACCCTCTGAGAAATCAAGGGACACCACAGTGGGCCACCATGCCCCAGGGCCTCCCATGGCTGACAGCAGCAGTGGAGCTGGATTCTGTGGATCCTCCTCCCTGTGGGCAGGGAGTCTCTGCGGTTCTCCCTCAGAGGCCTCATGTGACTACTGGTTGGTCCTGGGTCTCCCTGTCCTTCCCAGGATGGCAGTATGACACAGGGGAAAAATAATGTGACTTTACCCTGAAGAAAGCTGAACAAACACTACGTCACCGTGGTGATCAAATTAACATCATCAGTGACAAATTATGTTTGTCCTATGTATGGTGGGTATGATGTGGAATACTTGGGAACTTTTTGCACTATCTTAATAATTTTTCCATACATCTAAAATTAACCTAAAATAAAAGGGTTTTTTTAAAAGTGTGATAATGTTAGCAAACTAGGTAAAATTTTATTTAACTCTTGATAGTAAATATTATACTTAGCTGGGAAAATTTGAAACTTCTGCTTTGAGATTAGCAACCAAACTAGAATCCTGCTATCACAAATTTCTATTCAATTGTCTAATAAAGGTAGTAGCCAGTGAAGTAATATATAGCAGATATAAAAGCAGTAAGGATGTCAATGTAGAAACTAGTGTTTCCCTGAGTAACAGATTATTAGACTGTTTACGAAAAAAAAAAATCAGAATTAAAGATAAGCACTCTAATTTATAAACCAGTACATGTGCTTGTCAGATAAAAGATCACTATACAAAAATGATCCTTGCTTTTTTTGCAGGAGCAAAGAGTATGAAAAAAATGGTAAACAAAATGTAACTTGTAACATATCATACCAAACTATCAATTAAAATAAATTTACCAATAAAATTTAACAACTTCACAGAAAATAATAAGTGTCGCATTTAGATTAACTGATGAACCCCTACATAAATTTAGGGTTTTTTAATTTTAATTTTTAATTTGGGGGTACATTATAGGTGTATATTTTTATGGGTTACATGAGGTATTTTGATACAGGCATGAAACAGGTAATAATTACCACAGGGTAAATGGGGTATACATTACATCAATTATGTATCCGTTGTGTTACAAACAATCCAATTCTACTCTTTTATTTACTTTAAATGTTCAATTAAATTATTTTTTTACTACTGTCACCCCATTGCGCTGGCAAATACTAGGTCTTACTCATTGTTTCTATTTTTTTCTACCCATTAACCCTCCTGACTTTCTCCCCACCCTCACTACCCTTCCCATCCTCTGGTAACCATCCCTCTATGCTCTGTCTCCGTGAATTCAATCATGTTGATTTTTAGCTCCCACAAATAATGAGAATATACAGTTTGTCTTTTTGTGCCTGACTTATTTCATTGAACATAATGACCTATAGTTTTGTTCATGTGCTGCAAATGACTGTACCTCCTTCTCTTTTATGGCCAAATATTACTCCATTGTGTATATGTACTGTAGTGAACAGTGCTGCCATAAACATGGGAATGCAGATATCTCTTCAATACACTGATTTCCTTTCTTTTCTGTATATAGCAAGCAATGGGATTGCTGGATCATACAGTAGCTCTATTTTTAGTTTTTGGAGGAACCTCCGAACTGTTCTCTGTAGCAGCTGTACTAATTTACATTCCCAACAACAGTATGCAAGTGTTCCCTTTTGTCCACCTCCTCACTAGCATTTGTTACTCATACCGAAGCAGGGCAGGGAAGTGCTGGGTAGAGGAGGGCATGGTCTCTGGCTAGGGCTCTACTCCTGGGCCTGTGCCCACCGACCTAGGTGAGGACAGTCATGGCTTTTTTCCTGCCCAAATATTGCATTTCCCAAGACCATCCTGGCCTGCCATGCCCCCATCCTGTGCCTATAAAAACCCCAAGACCCTAGCAGGCAGACACACAAGCGGCTGGACATGGAGAGAAACACATCTGCAGAAGACACAAGTGGCTGGACATTGAGAGGACATCGAGGGGAGCATGCAAGCGGAAGAGCACATGACACACACAGGCCCGCCAGCAAGCTATTGACCAGGAGAATGAGGTGAAGCTTGGTTGGGGCAGTCGGAGGAGAGCCCAGGCTGCCGAGTGGCCTGACTCCAGGGGAAAACCATCTCCCTTCTGGCTCCCCCATCTGCTGAGAGCTACTTCCACTCAATAAAACCTTGCATTCATTCTCCAAGCCCTCATGTAATCCGATTCTTCCAGTACACCAAGGCAAGAACCCCGGGGTACAGAAAGCCCCCATCCTTGCAATGAGGCAGGAGTCTAACTGAGCTATCATAAGCCGCCTATGGATAGCTAAACTACAAAGAACCCTGTAACACACGTCCACTGGGACTTCAGCTATAAACATTCACCCCTAGACACTGCCATGGGGTTGGAGCCCCACAGACTGACAGTCTGCATGCTCTCCTAGAGGTTTGAGCAGCGGGGCACTTAAGAAATGAGTGACGCCCTCATTGCTTGCCCTGCAATGGGGATAAGGAAACTTTACCCGTTTCATTATTGCTGGACTTTTGGATAAAAACTGTTATAACTGGGATGAGAAATCTCATTGTAGTTTTTATTTGCAATTCTCTAATCAGTGATGTTGAGCGCCTTCTGATATACCTGTTTGCCATTTGTATGTCTTCTTTTGAGAAATGTCTATGGAGATGTTTTGCCCATTTTTAATCAGATTATTAGATTTTTCCTATAGATTTTTTCCTATGCCATTATTATATAGTTATATATCCTTGTATATTCTAATTATCAATCCCTTGTCAGATAGGTAATTAGCAAATATATTCTCCCATTCTGTGGGATGCAGCTTCACTTTGTTTACTGTTTGCTGTGGAGAATATTTCTAACTTGTTGTGATCCTATTTGTCCATTTTTGCTTTGCTTGCCTGTGCTTGTGGGGTATTACTGAAATAATCTTTGCCCAGTCACATGTTCTGGAGAGTTTCCCCAAAGTTTTCTTTTAGTAGTTTCATAGTTTGAGGTCTTATATTTAAGTGGTTACTTCATTTTGATTTGATTTTTGTATATAACAAGAGATAGTAGTACATGGTTTCATTCTTCTGCCTACAAATATGCAGTTTTCTCAGCACCGTTTATTGAAGAATTCATGAACTGCTACATAAATTTAGGGTTTTTTAAATTTTAATTTTTAATTTGGGGGTACATTATAAGTGTATGTTTTTATGGGTTACATGAGATATTTTGATACAAGCATGAAATAGGTAATAATTACCACAGGGTAAATGGGGTATACATTACATCAATTATGTATCCATTGTGTTACAAACAATCCAATTATACTCTTTTATTTACTTTAAATGTTCAATTAAATTATTTTTTCACTACTATCCACCTAGGAATTAATTTAACCAAATAATTGAAAGATGTCTATAATGAAAACTATGTAACATTGATGCAGGAAATTGAAAAAGACAAGCAAGAAGTTGAAAAAATATTTCATGCTCATGGATTTCAAGAATCAATATTGTTAAAATGTTCATACTACCCAAATCAATCTACATATTTAATGCAATTACTATAAAACTACCTATGACATTCTTCACAAAAATAGTAAAAACAACCCTAAAATGTATATGGAACCACAAAAGACATGGAATAGCCAAAGACATCCTAAGCAAAAAGAACAAAACTAGAGGAATCACATTACATGACTTTAAATTATACTACAGAGTTATAGTAACCAAAATAGCATGGTACAGACATAAAATCAGACAAAAATAGATGAGTAGAACAGAATGGAAAACCCAGATAGAAATCCATGCATCTATAGTGAATTCATTTTTGACTCAGGTGTCAAGAGTATACATTAGGAAAAGGAGAACGGTGTATCCATTTTTTTTATTTCAAGTTAACATGAGGCTTGCAAATACTATCTTATAACCCGTTATTTTAAACTGATAACAACATTGTTTGCGTAGACAAACCAACAAACAAGCAAAAAGGAAACTAATAAAAATTGTACGCCTTAGCTTTATCCGCTTGCTTTTTAACTTTTTGTTTGTTCTATTTACATTTTATTTTACTGTCTGTGTCTTGAAAATTTGTCGTTGTTATTATTCTTGATCGGCTCATCATTTAGTCTTTCTACTTAGAATAAGAGTAGTTTACACACCAGTTACAGTGTAATACTATTCTGTGTTTTTATGTGTACTTACTATTACTAATAAGTTCTGTACCTTCAGGTGATTACTTGTTGCTCATTGACATTCTTTGCTTTCTGATTGAAGTACTAAGCCCTTTAGCATTTCTTGTAGGACAGGTCTGGTGTTGAAGAAATCCCTCAGCTTTTCTTTGTTTGGTAAAGGCTTTAATTCTTCTTCGTGTTTGAAGGATATTTTCACCGTGTTTTCTATTCTAAGGTAAAAGTTTGTTTGTTTGTTTGTTTGTTTCCTTCAGAACTTTAATATGTTATGCCACTTTTTCCTGGCCTGTAAGATTTCCACGGACAAGACTGCCGTCAGACACATTGGAGCTCTGAGATATGTTATTTGTTTATTTTCTCCTGCTGCTTTTACGATCCTTTTATTTTCCTTGACCTTTGGGTGTTTGATTATTAAATGCACTGAGGTAGTGTATTCTTTGGGTTAAATCTGCTTGGTGTTCTATAACTTTCTTGTACTTGGATAGTCACATCTTTCTCTAGGTTTTGGATGTTCTCTGTTACTATCTCTGAATACTTTTTCTACCCTTATCTCTTTCTTTTACCTCTTCTTTATTGCCAGTAACTCTTAGGTTTGCCCTTTTTGTGGCTATTTTCTGGACTTCATAGGTGTACTTCATTGTTTTTATTCTTTTTTTGTTTTCTCCTCTAACTGTATTTTCAAATAGCCTTTCTTTAAGCTCACCAATTCTTTCTTCTGCTTGATCAATTCTGCTTATAAAAAACGATGCCTTATTCAGTATGTCAGTTGTGTTATTTGACTCCAGAATTTCTGATTGTTTTGAATTATTTCAATTGCTTCATTAAATACATGTGATATAATTCTGAATTTCTTCTTTTTATTATATTAAATTTCTTTGAATTTTCTCAAAACTGCTATTTTGAATTCTCTGTCTGAAAGATCACATTTCTCTGTTTCTCTAGGATTGGTCCCTGGGTGTCTTATTTAGTTTATTTGCTGAGGTCATGTTTTCATAGGTGGTTGTGATGCTTATGGATGTTCATCTGTGTCTGGGCACTGAAGAGTTAGATATTTATTATAGTCTTTGCGGTCTAGGCTTGTCTGTATCCATCATTCCTGGGAAGGCTTTACAGATATTTGAAAGAACTGGGGTTTTGTGATCTAAGCCATATCTGCATTAGGTGCACTCCAAGGCCAGTAACGCTGGGGTTTTTGTAGACTCTTACGGGTATCATCATCCTCCTAACCAAATGAAGTCTCTCTGTGTGGAGCTGCCTGGAGCTGGGGATGGGTGACACAAGCACCCCTCTGGCCACCATCACGAGGATTGTGCTGGGTCTGATCTGAAGGCAGCACAGCACTGGGTCTTGCCCAAGGCCCACTCTAACCACACCAGGCTATTGCCTATATTTTCTCAAGGCCCTGTGGCTCTACAATCAGCAGGTAGCAAAGCCAGCCAGACTTGTGTCCTTCCCTTTAAGGTGGTGAGTTCCCACAGGACCAGGGCAGGTCCAGACATGCCATCTGGGATCCAGGAACTAAAATCAAATGCCTTAGAAATCTTCCTGGTGTTTTATTGTACTTCAGTTGAACTGGCACTCAAACCATGAGACACTGCCTTTTCCACTGTTCCATACCTTTTTCGTAGGCAGGGGAGCCACACCTTATGGCCACTACCCCCACTGCCAGGCTACCACTGATATTCCCTGAAGGCCCAAGGGCTCTGCTGTCAGCTTGCAGCAAATGCTGCCTGGCCTGATACTCACTCTTCAGGGAAGGGGGCTTCCTTCTGGCCCAGGGCCTGTCTAGAAATGCTGTTCAAGAGCCAAAGCTTGGAATTGGAGACCCTAAGGTCTCCTGTTTGGTGCTCCTGTTTGGTTTTAGAGCTCCTGTTTGGTGCTCTACCTCTTTTTGGCCAAGATGATACCACAGGTGTAATACAAAGATCCCTTTACTTTTTCCTCTGCTTTTCTCAAGCAGAAGCATTCTCTCCTCGTAGCCTCCACAGCTGTGGATGTGCTGAGTCTCACCTGAAGCTGGCAAGTCTCAGAGTCTCACTCAAGGCCTATGGTGTGCTACCTGGGTAATGCTGCTCGTCATTCAGGACCCAAGGGCCCTTTACTCAGCAGGTGGTGGGTCCTGCCAGGACTGGATCCTTTCCTTCGCTGGTTTCCTCTGGACCAGGGTTTGTCTTGAAATGTCATTTGGGAACTTGGGCTTGGAATGGGGGCCTCATGACTCTGCCCAATTCCCTATTCTACTACGTCTGAAATAGTATCCAAGATGCATGACAAAGTCCTATTTGGTCTTCCCTCTACTCTCCTCAAGTGGAAGGACGGGATCTCTTTTGGCACCACAAGCTGTGCAGCATGGGTTTGAGGGAGGAGTGGTGCAAGCACTCCTTTAGCCACCCTAGCTGATGTCTCAATAGCTTGCATTCCCCCTAATTCCACTGGCTCTTGTCCCAATTCAGCCATAGGACTCCCCTAGGAGTTGTAATCCCTGTGGCTTGGACTGCCTTTCAAGTTTATTTACAGCCCCAGAGCACTTTAGCCTATGGTGGCAAGGCTTGCTGGAACTCAAGTTCCAGCTGTTGGGATGGCCATTCCCCACTGGAAAGGGCTGGTTTAAATATTTTCTCTGTGTGCAGGCATCAATGGAGTTCAGCCTAGTTTTGCTTTCTGCTATGACAGGACAGCACTGAATTCAATGCATTGTCTCACATTTGTTGTGCTCACCCTCTCCCAGGCACTCAGATTCTCCCCACGCCACACAGCCACTGCCTAGAGATGTGGAAGCAGTGATGTAGGTAATCCAATACTCTTTGCTACCTTCTTCAATGCCTCTTTCAGCAATACAAAGTTAAAAGCAGGTACTGTGAGTGCTCAGCTGACTTTTGGTTCTTATGAAGGTACTTTTTTTGTGCAGATGGTTGTTAAATTGGTATCCTTGCAGGGGAGATGATTATTGGAGCCTTCTACTCCATCATTTAACTCTACTCTTCCCCCCTACAATAATTTAAAACTATGTATGTTAATAGATATTAAAATTCCCTATTGATATGGTTTGAATCTGTGTCTTCACCCAAATCTCATGTCAACGTGTAATCCCCAATGTTGGAGGTGGAGCCTGGTCAGAGGTGATTGGATCATGGGGGCAGATTTCTCATAAATGGTTTAGTATCATCTTCTTGGTACTGTTCTCAAAATAGTGAGCTTGAACTCAGTCTGGTCATTTAAAAGCGTGTAGAACCTCACTTTTCTCTCTTTTTCTCCTGTCTGGCCATGTGATGTGTCTTCTCCACCTTCAACTTCCACCATGATTGTAAGTTTCCTGAAGCCTCTGTAGAAGTCAAGCAGATGCCAGCATCATGCTTCCTGTACAGTCTGCAGAACTGTTAGCCAATTAAACCTTATTTCTTTAAAGTTATCCAGTCCCAGATATTTATTTGTAGCAATGTGAGAACAGCCTAACACATATATTGTAAGTATGTTATTTCTCCTGAAAATTTATCTATGGTTTGATTGCAATGCCAATTTTAAGGAGCCAAACTTTGTATGCAAATGTGTGTGTAAACTTAATATGATGATTCTAAAATTTAAAGTTATGCCTATGGTCGAGCATAGCCAAGACACTCTTGAGAAAATAGAAGCTAAAAGCAGCAACTTTACCAGAGAGTAAGGATTACTAAAAAGTAATAATAATGGGATTTTGCGGTTTAGGCACAGGCGTTGAGAAACAGACCACTGGAAACTAATAAGGAGTCCCCCAAAACACCTTCTTATGTACCTATACTAGATTGTGACAATAATGTGTTTATCATAAAAAATTTAAAACCTACATACAATTATATACAAAAGCAAAGTGGACTTTCTTATATTCTATCATGAAGAAAGCCAGTACTGTATTCTCACTTATAAATAGGAGTTAAATAATGTGTACCCATGGATGTAGTGTATGGTATAACAGGCAATCGAGACTTAGAAGGGTGACAGAGTGGGAGAAGATGGATAATGTGCAATTACTTAATGGGTACAATGTACCTTATTCGGGTGATGAATACCCTAAATGCCCTGATTTCACCACTATTAAATCTATGCATGTAACAAAATTGCATTAGTACCTCATAAATTTATACAAATGAAATAAAAGGAAGCCACCATTACAGGCCAATTAGGGGATCAATAATGCTGCATGAGAAAGGATTGGAATCATCTGGGGCACTGATTCCAATCGGTCAAGTCTGTAACAGAAGGAGTGGAGATGATGTATGGAGGAGGAAGAGGGGAAACGGCTGCTCCTCTTGACCTTATTCTCATACATAGATGGCCTTACTACCTTTATGAATCTTCGTTTTCAAAGAGCAGAACCGAAAACTTAGTGCTGATTTGGGATCAAAGCATCCTGGGCCAGTGATATGAGGTCAATGACCTCCCAAACTACCAGTTCCCCTGATGATCTTTGGAGCTCTGGGGATCCAAGAAATATAACATGGACAGTACTATTCCAGGAAGGCATGACAGGGTAATGTTGTTCGGACTACAGACACCTTGAACAGGCCCAAGAACACTTTCCTGACTTGGAAGTGGTGACAGATTGCCCACAGGTGATGGAAGTAGAGGCCTACCTCCTTCCCCATTTTGGCTGGGGAGATTCCAGTGATGGTAGGGTGAACTCCTCTTTTTCCAGCACATCACCAACCAGAAATCTGTCTTGGAATTGGAGGTTAGAAAATACAAAAAAGTTCTCACAGTAATCTGTGAAAAAGTTAATCATGGCTTAATTTATTTCTATTAATATGAAAGGTGGCAAGATTTTTATTGATGACCTTTATTCCTCTCCTTTCCTTTACTTCCATCCAATCCATCAACAGATTCTGTTCCATTAACCTCTAAAATCCATTCCAAATCTATCCACTTCAGTCAATTTTCATTACCACTGCTGTGATGAAGCTACCATCATCTCTCAAATAAACTATAGCAATAACTTCCTTACTGGTGCCTCTTTTTTCCAGATTTACCCTTGTAAAACCCATTCTGCTCAAAGGAGTCAGGGATCAATTTAAAAATGTAATCTCTGGTTGATTTTTTAAAAATTGCATACATGAAAGTTTACTGTAACATGCAACATGAAAGTTGTATGTATTTTAATAAATGTATAGATTCCTATATCTACCACCCAAGAATCATACAAAGCATTTCCATCAGCCTAAAATTCCGCAGTGTGTCCCCTTTGTAGTAAAATATTATACCCTCCTAACTCCCTAACCCTGTGGTTTTTGGTGTACTTATAGTTGTACTTTCTCCAGAATATGGTGTAAACAGAATCATACAATACTATCTTCCAAGAGGCTATATGATTTTTTTATTACAACCAACAAGGAATGAAAGTTCCTGAATCATTATATCGAAGGAACACCTATGCTCCATGTTTATTGCAACACTATTCTCAATAGCCAAGGTGTGGAATCAATCCAAGTGTCCATCAATGAATAAATGGATAAAGAAAATGTGGTACAGATACACAATGAAATACTATTTATGCATAGAAAAAAAATAAAATTCTGTCTTTTGCAGCAACATGGTTGAAACTGAAGGTTATTATGTTAAAAGAAATAAGCCAAGCACAGAAAGATAAAGTTCTCATTCATGTGTGGGAGCTAAAAATGTTTATCTCATGGAGATAGAGAACAGAATGACAGTTACTAGAGGTTCAGAATTGTCATGGCAAGGGGGCTGAGATTGAAGAGAGGTTAGTTAATGGGTCCAAACCTACAGTTAGATAGAAGGGATCAGTTCTAGTGTTCAATAGCACAGTAGGGTGACTATATTTAAAAATATATTATTTTATATTGTTTTATAGTTTTAAAAATAGCTAGAAGAGAGAACTTAAAATATACCAACACATAAACATGATAAATTGGGTAATGTGAGCTCTGCAATTTTGTTCTTTTTCTTCGATATTATGTTGGTTATTCTAACTGTTCACTTTTTCATGTAAACTCTAGAGTAATTTGATATCTAAAAAATAACTTCCTGGAATTTTGATGGGAATTTCATTGAATCTATGAATAAATTTGGGAGCAGATGACATACAACATTGGGACTTCTAATTCATGAAAATGGAATATCTCATCATTTTTAAAAATCTCTTTTTAGTGGTTTTTTATCAGTATATTTTTTTTTGTTTCCCACCTAATAATATCATAATTTGGACAGAATATAAGAGTTTCCAGTTTTTTCCACACGGTCAGGAGCATGTGTTTTTCTTTGATAATAGACATTCATTGATGTTTTGAATTGAATTTCCCTGATAACTACTGATGTTGAGTGTTTTTTCATATATCATTGGCCATTTGTATGGCTTCTTTCAAGAAATATTTACTCGGATTCTTTACCTATTTTTAAATTGTATTATTTGGTTTGTTGCTGTTGAAATGTGTGGGTATTTTGTGTATGCTCTTTATTAATCCCTTGTCAAATGGATAGTTTGAAAATATTTTCTCCCATTTTGAAGGGTGTCTCTTCACTCTGTTGATTATTTTCTTTGCTATGTAGAAGGGTTTTAGTTTGGTGTAATTCCGTTTGTCTATTTTTGTCCTTGTTGTCTGTGCTTCTGCAGTCTTATCCATAAACGCTTTGCCATGACATTTTTCCTGCAGCGTGTCTTCTCTGCTTTCTTGTAGTAGTTTTCTAGTTTGAATCTTACATTTAAGTCTTTAATCCGGTTTGAGTTGATTTTCAGATATGGTGAGAGATAGGTTGTGTAGTTTCATTTTTCTTCATATATATATTTTCAGTTTTCCCGGCACAAGTTATTGAAGAGGCTGTCTTTTCCCTAATGAATTTCTTGGTGCCTTTGCCAAAAACCATTTGGGTGTAAACAAGTATATTCTCTTATTTTTTCTATGGGTTTTGTTTTAAACAGTTTTTACTTTTATTTTACTATTGATGGAGAGTTTTGCTGTGTATAAATTTCTAGGCTTGTGTTTCCTTTTTCCTTCAACACTTTAAATATTACATTTTACTCTATTCTTGCTTGCATGATTTCTGACAGAAAGTCCTCTGTAGTTCTTATCCCTGTGTCACTATAAGCAAAGTTCTCTGTCTCCTCTATCTCTCTCTCATTCCTCTTCTGGGATTTTTTTTTTCCTTTTGTTTTTCTTTGATTTTCTACGAAAAGAGTCCAAATAGAAGGCTGTTGCTGTAGTCCAGGAGTGAGAAAGCATGGGCCTGACCTGGAATAACATTAGAGAAAAAGGGAAGGAGGCAGAAGTGGCAAAATATATCACCACTGCTGGTATCTGACCAGGAGAACAGAAAGAAAGCTCTCAAATGATGTTAAAACTTGGACCTGGGAAAATTATCGACCTGTCAGAATCCTGAAAGTTTCACCATAAAATAGGTCTTCACTGAAGGCTTGTGTTATTCAGGAAAAAGATGGCTTCAGTTTGAGACACAATGTCTGGGATGCATGGCAGGTCATCTGCAATCTCTATTGCTATGTCCTCTCTCTGGAAACTGAACCTAAAATGTAGAGTAATATGGTTACAGACGTGGGACCTTTACTCAAAATACACCAGTTTGAATCCTAGCTCAACAGTTTACCAGCTCTGCGATCTTGGGCAAGTCAGCCAGTCTCTCTGTGCCTCAGTTTCTGTATCTATAAAACTGAGAAAATAATTGTATATATTTCATATGGATGTTGTGAGGATTAGATGTGTATGCACACACACATTTATGCAAACATGTATAAATGCATCTCTAAAAATTAATATATACATGTATAACTATATTTATATATTATATATAAAAATGTATATTTAATGTGATATATATTATTATCTTTATATGCAACTATGTATAACATATGCTATATATTAAATTTTTATATATACATGCATACATACGTGCAACGTTGTATTCTCATACAAAACCTCAGAGAGTTCCATGTTTGTATGATGTGGTACTATATTCATAAGTTATATATTAATATAATGTATATATATATATATTTAAACAGGATCTGGGATATTTTGAGTTTTCACTTTTATTCATTATTACTGTCTCACACAACTTCAACTACACTGTTTCTATTTTGAGATTCATAAGTAGGACAGGGAGAAAGAAAACGTGTCATTGAATAGGAGGGAAAGAATATTAAAGAAGGGGAAGGAACCAGCTGAGAAGAGCAGTACAAAAATAATGCAGACAATCCCAGGCAAGTGAAGAGACGGTAAACGATGTTGAACTTGGAAGTTATAAAGTTTTCAGAGACTTCAGTAGAGCAATATAAGTAGAGTACTGCGGATAGATAGAAGTCACATTTCAAAAGGAGGAGGTCTGCATCAGAAAATTAGTGAAAAGAAAGCACAGTTTATCTTTTCATGGATTTTATCCTGAGAGTGGATTAATCCAAGGAAATTTTTTATTATTTTGAAAAACAGGTTGTTGAGTATTATTTTAAGAAGAGCCAAAGGGCCGGGTGCTGTGGCTCATGCCTGTAATCCCAGCACTTTGGGAGGCTGAGGCGAGTGGATCAGGAGGTCAGGAGATCGAGACCATCCTGGCTAACATGGTGAAACCCCCGTCTCTACTAAAAAATACAAAAAATTAGCCAGGCGTGGTGGCGGGCGCCTGTAGTCCCAGCTACTCGGGAGGCTGAGGCAGGAGAATGGCGTGAACCCGGGAGGCGGAGCTTGCAGTGAGCCGAGATCGCGCCACTGCACTCCAGCCTGGGCGACAGAGCGAGACTCCGTCTCAAAAAAAAAAAAAAAGAAGAGCCAAAGAATCTGATGACATAAGAAGAATGGTAGAAAAGGAGAGCAGAAAGAGAAGGGAGGGGGTGAAAATCACAGGGGGGACTTAAACTTGCAAAGTGAAGTAAGAGGGGCCCAGAGCTTCTTAACTAGAATCTGAGAGTGAGGTGGACTAGGACTTCAGAAGAATGACGGAGATTTGGCAACTGCAACTGAGGAAAGAAGAGAAATACTCAAAGAGATCAAATTAAAGACTAGTTAAGAGACAGAACGGTGGTCTAAACTGTTTAAGCACAAACACCAAAATGACCCATGGGAATGGCAGGCATCTTCTTGAAAACGGTGCTTTGGGCAAGTATCAATTTAATGCCCAGTTTTTCACATATTGGGTTGACAAGGTCACGTTGCTTTCTGTTTTTAAAATATACTGGTGAAAGTCGTAGAATATCAGTTATAAGCAAGCAGACTACTAGGGTTTACTCTTTCTAGTTGAAGGCCATGTATCATCCTAGTGAAAAGGATAGCTCTAGAGCATGAGTTTTTATCCTGGGATCTGTGGATGGAATTCAAAGAGGTCCTTAACTGGGATGAGGAAAAGGGCATACATCTTTGTTTTATTAACATTTACTTGAAGTTCAGCATTTCCTTCCAATATGAATATAGGCAAGTAAGCAGTCATATTAGCAAATGTGTGATTTTTGTCTTCAATAGAAATTATAGGCATTTTCATATAGCTGTACTGGTATTACAGATATCTCAAAATATTATTCACTTTCGTTGTTACTTTGGAAGTGTAGTAGTTATTAGACCTGTCCCTAGATCTTGTTATTTAAAATATTACTAAAGAAGCACATGTTACTATATCCTACATTTATTTTTAAATAACTAAAATTAAATATAAATATTATTTTTCCTTTGGAATCTGATGTATTTTATTTTATATACTTAAAAGTATTATTCTTAGAAGGGTTCATAGGCTATACCAGATCCTTACAGTTAAGAAAAGGGCAAGAAGCTCTGAATCTACTGTTCATAGAGACCTGGCTGGCAATCCTGACTTCCTATTCCTAAGTGTGTAAAGTTAGGGAAGTTATTTAATCTCTTTTTATCTCATTTTCCTCATATTTTCAAGAGATGAAATTGTCATAAATGTACTTCTTCTCAGATTTGTCCCTAAGCTTACATAGCAGTCTGTATATTAAACATCTCTCACATAGAAAATACTCACGGGTGGCTGCTCTGTTTTCTTTATTACTTATCCCGTGGTTGTACAATCTCTTTCTTTGCTCCCCTGAGCCACATTGTGTCTTGGGCCACACATAAAATACACTAACATTAACAATAGCTGATGAGCTAAAAAATAAACCTCAAAAAATCTCATAATGTTTTAAGAAAGCTTACAAATTTTTGTTGGGCCACATTCAAACCTGTCCTGGGCCTCATACATCCCAGCTGGATAAGCTTGACTTATGCTATACGAGTGGTTCTCAAATGTTGTTTCACAGACCACTAGCTGGCTTCGGGCTTATGTTGGGGGGTCCATTTAACCTATGGGTTAGTCTCTTGCAGTCCTAAATTCCTGAATCAGAATATGATTTTCAAGTTGTTACTTACCCTTTCTCAAAGCCATGGTGGTGGCTAAATTTCCTCTTTTTAAAAAGGGTCTGAGGAACATTGCTTTATTATCACTTCCACTGAGACGGTAGATGGTCTAACATTGCATACAGTTCAGCTCAGTGATGCAGTGATTTATTTCATTTTTTTACATCTCAATTATATGTATAGATTATATATATATATATTCATATGGAGTTATATGTCCAAATATTGTATTTCAGTGACCTTCTGTGTGTGTGTATATATACAGACATATATACATACCTATATGTACATATGTACATACCTATATATGTATAAACATACATACTCTATGCATTATTTACTCCAATATTTCTATTCTATTCTTTATCTTTTATTTAAAATTTTTTTTAAAAGACAGGTACTTAACCACTAAAATAGTTTGAAATTATTATTATTATAGTCTCTGGAGTCATACTGCTTGAAACAGCCAAATCTTTCTTGACGTTCTGGTATTACCCAATGGCTACTGGCATCTGAGTCTCAGATTCTGTCTTTATCTTTGAAATGAATCAGGGGAAGAAATAAGAAAACTTTCCTCCTACCTATCGTGTCTCATGCTTTCTTCTGTAGTGTAAGTACTCTCACTAACTTTATTGCAGCATCTCGCTTCTCCCACAACAAACACAAATTCAACACAGTGTCCAGTTTCTTGGAGGAGTTTCTCATGCTTTATTGTTTTGATTTTGCTGTACATATACACACAACACATACACACACGTGTGTGTATATATAGATAGATATGTATACATACACACATGCATATATATATACACACACATAATACATTTCTCCCTTCTACATTTCTCCAGGGTTGATTTTAGGAGCAGAAGACCACAGCTTGAACTTGATTATCATCTTGGCAGCTACAGGTAAGGTACTCAATTTATAAAGAATTTAAGGTTAATTGATATTGTGATAATATTCTGTTCCCAATCAATATATAGGCTTAGTAATTGCCTTGAGGATTAGAACTGAAATGTAAATTTATAATAATCTAGTTGGAGTAATACCAACTTAACTGTAATAGTGTGTAAAATTTTTACCCCTGCATAGCTTTATTTCCTCTCCTCCTTCATGAATTTATTAACATACAAATTGTATCTTCATACACAGTATACACATCAATACAGATATATATATTTATTGCTTTATCAAGCTGTCTTTTAATCACATAAGGAATTTTAAAAGTTGCAAACAAAATCTACATTTATACTGTCTTTTATATTTACCTGTGTTGTTACCTTTACTGGTGTTCTTTGTTTCTTCATGTGGATTTGATTTACTGTATAGCACCATTACATTTCATCCTGAAGGACTCACTTTAATATGCCTTGTTTGACCTATTTGCTAGCAACAAATTCTCTCAGTTTAAAAAAATATATTTGAGAATATTTTTATTTCTACTTCAATTTTGGAGGATACTATGTTGGATATAGTATTCTTAGCTGATGGCCCTTTTCTTTCAGCGTTTTGAACAAGTCATCCCAGTGCCTTTAGACATCTTTGGTTTCCAAATGAAAGTCAGCTGTTAATAATGTTGAAGCCTCCTTTTATGTCCTGAGTTGTTTCTTTGCATGTTATCTATTTGTGCTTTTACATTATGTTAATGAAATTTCTAGGTGTGGATCTTTTAGGGATTATCTTACTTGTAGTTTTTTGAGCCTCTTTAATGTGAAGATTGATTGTTTTAACTAAATTTTTAGTGTTTTGGGCCTTTTTAAAAAATGCTCTGTTAATTTATCTTTCTTGCTGTGCAACTCCCAGTATTATGCTGCATGATTGTATCTCACTGATCTCTGAGGTTCTGTTTATTTTCTTCACTCTGTTTTCCTTCTCTCCCTCAAACTTTACAATCTCAATTTTCCCATGTTCAAGTTCACAGGCTTTCTTCTGCTGTTTCTTTTTTCTGAGAGCCTTATGTGAATTTATTTTAATTATTTTGTTTTTCAACTCCAGAATGTCTGATTTTTTTTCTTAAATAGTTTCTATCTCTTTTTTAATGTTCTCTATTTCATGAGTTATTTCTGTCATACTTTCCTTTGGGTCTTTAGGGATGGTTTTATTTACTTCTTTGCATATAGTTTAAATAGCTGGTTCAAAATCATTGTCTAGAACGTCCAACGTCTAGGTTTCGTCAGCAACCATTTCTATAGATTTTTTAACTTTTTTCTTATGTATTGGCCATACTCTCTGGTTTCTTTGTGTGTCTCATAATTTTTGTTGAAAATGTAGCATTTTAAGTAATAAGATGTCATGAATTTGACAACAAGATTCTACTTTTCCTCCAAGATTTTTGTTGTTGTTTCTTTATTGACTTTTCTGAATTAATTTTGTAAGATTTATATTCTTTGTTATGTGTAGGCATTGAAGTTTCTGCTCAGTTAGCTTAGTGGTCACCCAATAATTGAAAACAGGTGTTTAAAATGCCTGCAACCAACAAGTCCCCAGGCTTTGATGAGGTACTGGGTATGCATATTTGGCTGGGACTTCTCCACTTAGGTAGTTTACAACTCTGCTTTAGCCTTGAATTCCTGCTTGTACTCAGAGACTCATAGTAATAAGATGTGAGAGTTTAGGGTCTTCTTAAGTGTCTTCTGAGCATGCACACATACACCTATGTATATGTATGGCCTTCTAGATCCCCATAAATACGTTAGTGTTTATCAAACTCCAATGGACATCTTATTCCCCAGCTATTTCTTTAAACTTTTTGTTTATTGTTTGGCCTAGATTATTTTTCACTGCCTTAGGTCACTGTGGAGTTAAACAATCACCCATAGAGGTTTCAGACAGATGCCCTCAGGGAAAGAACTTTTTCCACTGTGTGAGATCTGAGTCAAGTCAATTAAAAATAACCAGGGAGTGAGATCTTTCAGGGAATCACCACATAGTTCAATTAATGACAAACCTCTGGGGATGGATCTTTAAAGTAGCTTCAACCCTGTTCTTTCCCCTCCCACTGGCTTCCAAGCTGCTGGTTTTCACTATGATTTCAGGCTATTGATATTTATTTTACTCCGAAGCTGGAGAAGAGGGGTGGAAATAGGACAAGTTACAATGCTGTTATAAATAAAGTTTCGGTACCACAAAAGAAATAGCACTTGAATATAAAATTTTCTTTTTTTCTTCTCAGCAAGGCAATTTACTTCTATAGAAGGGTGCGCCCTCACAGACGGAGCAATGCTGAGCACACACCTGGGCAAGGGAGGGGAAGGGGTCCTTATTCCTGATGCACATGGCCCCTGCTGCTGTGTTGTTCCCCTACTGGCTAGGGTTAGACTGCACAGGCTACACTACTTCTGATTGGCTAATTTAAAGGCAGCGACGGGGTGAGTGGTTTGGTGGGAAAAATGGTTATTGCAGAGCAGGAAATCGGAATGAGTCAGGGTGGAGAATGAGTCAGGGTGGAGCAGGTAATTGGAATGAGTCAGAGTGGAGCAGGTGATCGAAAAAGATTGCTTTACAAGGAATTTAAGTTTAAAAGTAGAAGGCAAAGAATTGAACATAGGGACATATTGATTCTTTGACGAGAAATTTAGAACTCATATCTATCAATACCATTAAACTCATCTTCTTACTTAGATTCAGTCATATTCATTTAATAAACACTCCTTGGATTTTTCCAATCCTTTGGTTAATCTATGGAGTTCTGAAAATGTCAGTTCTGACCATTTATGTTAGTGTTCTCTTTGCTTTTATTAATGAGAGTGTTACTCGAAAGGGATCCTGATCCAGACCCCAAGAGATGGTTCCTGGACCTTGTGCAAAAATGAGTTCAGGTCAAGTCCATAGAGTAAAGTAAAAGCAAGTTTATTAAGAAAGCAAATAAATAAAAAAATGGCTACTCCATAGGCAGAGTAGCAAAATGGGCTGATCAACTAAGAATACTTAAAGTTATTTATTGATTATATGCTAAACAAGGGGTGGATTATTCACGAGTTTTTTGGGAAAGAGGTGGACAATTCCCAGAACTGAGGGTTCCTCCCCTTTTTAGACCATATGCGATAACTTTCTGACATTGGCATGGCATTTGTAAACTGTCTTAGCACTGGTGGAAGTGTCTTTTAGCATGCAAATGCATTATAACTCACTTATAATGAGCAGCAAGGATGACCAGAGGTCACTTTCATTGCCATCTCGGTTTTGGTGGGTTTTGGCTGGCTTCTTTACTGCATCCTGTTTTATTGGCAAGTTCTTTGTGACTTGTATCTTGCACTTGTCAGGCCTCTGAGCTCAAGCTAAGCCATCACTTGGTATTTAGTGGCTCCTGGTTTTACCTCAAATCGCCACCCTTAAGTCTCTCTTGAAGTGGATAGAAGATCTTCAGTGGCAAGCACCCCCCACCCCTTCTCTCTGTGTCCCTACCCACCCCTTCTCCACTTTCCTGGGGGGCAAACACCTCCCACCCCTTCTCCACTTTCCTGGGGGGCAAACACCTCCCACCCCTTCTCCACTTTCCTGGGGGGCAAGCACCCCCACCCCTTCTCTCCATCTCTCTACTCTCTCTTTTCTCTTCACTTTCCTGGGGGGCAAGCACCCCCCACCCTTTCTCTCTATGTCTCTACCCTTCTCTTTAAACTTGCCTCCTTCACTATGGGCAACCTTCCACCCCCCATTCCCCTTTCTCCCTTAGCCTGTGTTCTCAAGAACTTAAAACCTCTTCAACTCTCGCCTGACCTAAAAGTTAAATGCCTTATTTTCTTTTGCAATACCGCTTGGCCCCAACACCAACTTGACAGTAGTTCTAAGTAGCCAGAAAACGGCTACCTTAATCTCTCCCACTCTAGGTTCCCATGCCGCTCCTAATCCCACTCGAAGCAGCCATGAGAAACATCACCCATTATCTCTCCATACCACCCCCCAAAATTTTTGCTGCCCCAATACTTCACCACTATTTTGTTTTATTTTTCTTATTAATATAAGAAGACAGGAATATCAGGCCTCTGAGCCCAAGCTAAGCCATCATATCCCCTGTGACCTGCACGTACACATCCAGATGGCCTGAAGTAACTGAAGATCCACAAAAGAAGTGAAAATAGCCTTAACTGATGACATTCCACCATTGTAATTTGTTTCTGCCCCACCCTAACTGATCAATGTACTTTGTAATCTCCCCCACCCTTAAGAAGGTTCTTTGTAATTATCCCCACCCTTGAGAAGGTTCTTTGTAATTATCCCCACCCTTGAGGATGTACTTTGTGAGTTCCACCCCCTGCCCGCAAAACATTGCTCCTAACTCCACCACCTATCCCAAAACCTATAAGAACTAATGATAATCCCCCCACGTTTGCTGACTCTCTTTTCGGACTGAGCCCGCCTGCACCCAGGTGAAATAAACAGCTTTATTGCTCACACAAAGCCTGTTTGGTGGTCTCTTCACATAGACACGTGAGACAGTACTGACCTCCTGTCTCATTGTGTGATGTAGAATGCCTAACCTCCTGGGAATGCAGCCCAGTAGGTCTCAGCCTTATTTTATCCAGCCCCTGTTCAAGATGGAGATACTCTATTTTGAATGCCTCTGACAAAAGGATTTCCAGAGTTCCTTTTTTCACCATTTTTACCCGCAGGTCTGTCTATTTCAGTTTTTTGAAAAATAAAAAATAATCACTTTCTTTGATATCCTGCATTGAAGTCATTTTTTCCTCATAATTTTACATAAGGTTTTAATCTGGCCACAATTTGTATTTGTACTTTGTGAAACTAAAACACTTCAGAGCAAAGCAACTCCCTGCGAGGTAACAGGAGCCATGCTTCTCTGAGTGCAGAGTAGAAAAAATGGCCAGAATATATTTCCAATAGACCTCTGAGCAGCCATAAAGAGATAGAAGAATATCTAGCTAAGCAGTACTTGACACCCTGGCTTTCACAGATTCTAAGTGTGCTATTCCCTCTACCACTCTCCTTTGAAATGCTAATTAGCAGATTAACCACCTTTCACAGATCTTTAAGTACTTTTTCTCCTTAATTTAAAGGTCTTTGTTCTGTGAGATCTAAACCGAAGTCCATGACAGACTCAAAAAATTCTCACTTCCTTTTGTTGCTTTTGGGATGCATTTGTTTATTTAAAGGTTGGGGCAGATGTCTGCCTAGAGTTCAAAACAGTTGTAGCCACTTCCTCTGAAAAAGTTTCCTAGCCTCTCAAGACTTCCGTTCACTTTCGCCTCCCCAACACATGCTTGCATTGCACTTGGTTATACTCTGTACCTTTTACTACCATTTAAAAATTATCATTTTACTTTTCAGTATTCCCTGGTAGACCATACAGGGAATGAATATTTCATAATCCAATGCCCTTATGAATGTTTTCTTTTATTATTTTTTTCATAGATAAGTATCAGTCTACATTAAACTTGGGAAGCAAATCATCCTTAAAGCAGCTACACAAATGAAAACAAAATTTTGGTTCACCTTGCACTTTCCAAAACTTGTATATGCTTTTTGTTCTCCAATTTATACTTTGCATTGTAACTGCTGCCCCTCTTCCCCTGAAGTACGGCGACTAACACACAGTAGGCCCTCAACAAATGCCTGTTAAGAGTATGAAAGTTTTTCTCCTATGCTTCTGACTTTGAATTCACTTTCTTTATTCCAAATGACGCTGAAAAACAAGAAAACTAAATAACCTTATCAGTGTGCTGAGACATGATCAAAATGAAGATAATGGAGAATATCATACTTTTATTTTTGGAAATCCCTGGGTAAAGAGCTTGAATCAGGGGAGGGATAGAAGGAAGAGTCACAAAGGACGTCTTGGTCCAACCAGTTCTCATCTCTACTGTTGCTGGTTTGCCTTGAGTTTTGGTAACTAGACTAGCAAATATAAAGATACCCCTTTCTGCATGACATTCATATGTGCCTTCATTTCAACATCATTAATATTTTATCACACAATGTGTTTATTTAAATGTGTAATTTTGGAAGCATTGCTGTATTTTGAACTATAAATTTAATTGTCCTAGGAACATATATTCCCTGAAAAATAGGTTTGCACAATCTAATGAATGTTACGGAACAAAAAGATTCTTTTGAGAAGAAAGATATGAGCTGATATCCTTGTATTCAGACAAAATGCTTTCCAGTGCTTTGCAAACAATTTGCTACTTTGCTTCAACCCTTATACTTTTTAACTTCTCTGTGGCATTTGGCGCTATGACCACCTTTTTCTTGCCGGCTACCTTTCTATGGTTTCCAAAATACTTCATTCTCCTATACCTCCTTCTACATCTCTGATAGTGTCTTCTCAGGATTCATCCATGACTTCTCTAGTCCCCAAAACGTGAGCATTTCCTAAAGTTCTGTCTTTGCATTTTCTTTCTTTCTTTCTTTTTTGTTTTTTCTTTGAGACGGAGTTTCGCTCTTGTCACCCAGGCTGGAGTGCAGTGCTGTGATCCTGGCTCACTGCAAACTCCGCCTCCAGGTTCAAGCGATTCTCCTGCCTCAACCTCACAAGTAGGTGGGATTACAGGTGCCCACCACCACACCCAGCTAATTTTTGTATTTTTGGTAGAGGCGGAGTTTCACCTTGTTGGCCAGGCTGGTCTCGAACTCCTGACCTTGGGTGATCTGCCCGCCTCAGCCTCCCAAAGTGCTGGGATTACAGGCATGAGCCACCGCGGCCAGCCTGCATTTTCTTTCTTATCGCTATGGGCGTGTACCTGTTTATCACATGAGAGCAAGTATAGGTTTTATGTAAATGTCCCTCAAATCCATCTCTAGAGTAATTTCCTTGGCAAAGCAAAATGAGTATAGATGTGAATGAAGAGTGAGATTATTTGAGCGTAAGGTTAGAGAAATAAAGCCGTTTCAAGTGTTATAGGCTCATGAGTTATAATTTGCTGACCCCTTAAATAAGGGAGTGACCAATAATTAGTTGGTAGAATAACAAGGAGACTTAAAAGGTGATACAGTTGAATGCCATGAGCCTTCAAAAAGCAATGGATTTTATATGACCATGGTTGAATACTAGCCTAGAAGTAGGATAAAGACACCTCTTGACCTTGAATTAGTTGGGGTATAGAAAACATAAGCATAATTTATTTTGAGAGGGCTTTAAGAAAAGTGATGAATACCCAGTATCAGTAAAGACAGGACAGAATATCTAATAAAGAGGTTGAAGATGAGATTGTAAAGCACAGAATGGAGGTATGGATGGCCAGGTCAAGATTTCACTGAAGTCTTCTAAAGCCAATACCAATTCTATTTTCATTACCTTAGAGCTGAAAAACAACTTCTCATTAATTAAATGCTTCCAGTGCTTTGAAAGGTATGCATTCTTCTCATATTGCATCCTGAATATAATTCAAAGTCAGGTAAGTTCTGTTCGTGTTTTGACTTTTTTTAGTACCTTTGCAAGACTCTTTATATCAAGACTCACACAAGAGAAATTTGATTGTCAACATTTGTTTATGTACATATGTATATGCATTACCATACTGCATTCGCTGGATATTGGTCAATTTGAAATATGTTTCATAATAATTATATAATTTATAGTACAGCTTTATTTTAAAATGCATTAGAATTAATCCTCGAGTTCTATTCCATTCACTATGGTAACCATAAGGAAACCTGGCTTTAAACTTTTGGTAAGTTCCACAGTGATTTATTATGCAAAATTACAGCAGGGCAAATTTTAGCTGTAAAACATGACCTTTTTAGTGTCCTGTTTCCTGAAACCTGGCCCAAAGTTATTCGATTTTCCACAGTTATTCAATATCGTAAATTGTTGCTGTTCTCTTCAAATTGAAATGTATTGAGCACTGTTATTTTATTGTAGAGCAAAACAATAGCAAGCCAAATTGAATACACACACGAACACATGCACAAACACACAAGCAGGGACATTTGTACAACACGTGCTCAGGGAATATCCTCCCAAGAAGAAAATCTCTGGCAAAGCTCTTATTTAACTTCCTTGTCTTTTGGATACATGATTTAAGATATTTTCTCCATCATATTCGATTCTGATAAGATACTTCTCTTATCTCATATGGCCATTTTTATCCCATAAGATGAATTTTCGTTCACTGCATTATGTCCACCACCCAGTGGATTTTGTAATGATCTGTTTGTTGTATATCATTAATATTAATATCTACACGGTTTCAGTACTTTTTAATGTGCTAGGCACTGTGTTGTCTTCTTTACACGTACTAATATATTCCTCACAACAGTGCCATGAATTACTTTAATTTTACGGGTGCAGAAACTAAGGCTCAGAGACAGCACATGGCCAGAAAATGCTGGGAACAGATTCTGAACTACAGTTTGCCTCACTTCGAAGCAAATGTTCTTTCTACAACACTGAAACCCCAGTCAAGTTTGTAAAATATTAAGCAATGCATTCTTCTTTTAGAATTATGATAAGGAAGCCATGAGAAGTGAAATTGTTACATAGCAAAATATTTAGAATAAGGAAAAATACAAATAAGGGAAAAGAAGAAAATAAATATTACTAGTAATTCCATTCCACCAAAATAATTACTTTTACCAATGTAGTGTTTATTCTTTCAGATGCTTTTTTTATATGTCATAATACGATATTTTAAAATCAAATGGTTATTTTATTGATTTATCCTGTGTTTTTCTCCCCATTAGTAACTTGTGAATAATTCTCAGTGTCAGTAAGTTTATGTTTGTCAGGTTAGATTTCAAAAAAAAGCACATTTTGGCCGGGCGCGGTGGCTCACGCTTGTAATCCCAGCACTTTGGGGGGCCGAGGCGGGCAGATCACGAGGTCAGGAGATCGAGACCACGGTGAAACCCCGTCTCTACTAAAAATACAAAAAATTAGCCGGCCATGGTGGCGAGCGCCTGTAGTCCCAGCTACTCGGAGAGGCTGAGGCAGGAGAATGGCGTGAACCCAGGAGGTGGAGCTTGCAGTGAGCCGAGATTGTGCCACTGCACTCCAGCCTGGGCGACAGAGCGAGACTCCGTCTCAAAAAAAAAAAAAAAAGCACATCTTTTCATTGTCTAAAAATAGTGTCAGTTTTTAACCAATTCTTCATTGTTGGATATATTCATTACATAAAATATTTTTAAAAATTTGTATTATTAAACTGATATGATCAAAATCTTAGTACATTATAGGTCTTTATACACCCCTAAGTATTATCTTATGATTATAAGAATGATTATTTATTATTCATTGGGATTCAACAATTTTGAATTGAGAGCCTTTGTGCTACCTGGTATGACACTAGAAGACAGAATAGGGGACCCTGAAAAAGAGCACACTTACTTATATACAGAAACATGATATATGACAGAAGTGACATTACATATAACTGGATGGAATTGCTGAAAAAATTAGTTAGCATATAGAAAAATAAAATTAGTTTTCCTTAATGCAATAACACAAAAATACCTTCCTAGTGGATTAAAGTTGTCTTTGGTAGTAAAGAAGAATCCCTTAAATAAAAACCTAAAAAACACAAACCGTAGCAGACAATATTGAAAATTATGACTATAATGACATTTAAACCTTCTGTGTATCAAAAAAAACTTCAAAGTTAAATGTAAGCAAGGCTTTGTAAAAAAGCTCAATGAGAGTGACATCAGCAAGGTCGTGGAATAGGACTTTTCAGTGCTTGTCCTCTTGCAGAAATATCAATGCAAAAAACAATCAGCCAGGCGCGGTGCCTCACGCCTGTAATCCCAGCACTTTGGGAGGCTGAGGTGGGTGGATCACGAGGTCAAGAGATCAAGACCATCCTGGCCAACATGGTGAAACCCCGTCTCTACTAAAAATACAAAACAAGCTGGATGTGGTGGTGTGTGTCTGTACTCCCAGCTACTTGGGAGGCTGAGGCAGGAGAATCACTTGAACCCATGAGGTGGAGGTTGCAATAACCACATGACATTCGTATTTGCGCCTTCATTTCAACATCATTAATATTTATCACACAATTTATTTATTTAAATGTGTAATTTCAGAAGCATTGCTGCATTTCGAACTATAAGTTTATTGTCCTAGGAACATATATTCCCTGAAAAATAGGTTTGCACAAATAAGAACAAATGAGAGAAGATACATC
This sequence comes from Nomascus leucogenys, assembly GCF_006542625.1. NCBI lineage: Eukaryota > Metazoa > Chordata > Mammalia > Primates > Hylobatidae > Nomascus > Nomascus leucogenys. The sequence continues at coordinate 127,554,972 of NC_044406.1, forward strand.
GAAGAGGGTAGGAAGGACCGTTTCACATTATCCACCTCACTCTTCACCCACTCCAGGCAGTGAAATATGGAAAGAGATACCCTTTTGTTGGGAGGAGAGGGAAATGAGCACAGGACATTGCCTTGGACCCCAACACTAGGTTTCCCCAGTAAAACCCAGAGCCTGGCATGACCTTACAGGCCCTGACTCTAGGATGATACTCACAGACTGAACTTCTAGGCCTTCCCTAATATCAGGCCAACACCTCAAACCCAGGCTCCAGGGTGACCTCACAGCCTCAGGTTTCAGGCTCACCCCAGAGGTCCCAGACTCAAGATCAGCCCCAGCGTCAAGCCAGCACCCATGAACACAGGCTTTAGGAAATCCCCATCGACAGAATAGTTCCCTTAACTTTAGACTCTAGACCAGTTCCTGCAGACTCAGGATTCAGGTTCACCCCACCACCAGGTCTATCACAGCTCTAGAGTGAATTCCACAGACTCTGGTTCTAGTTATGTCCAAGGTTTCAGGTCTACTCCACTGCCAGACCATTCCCAGTGATTTCAGACCCCAGAGGGACCCCAGCACATCTGGGCCCTGCAGAGCCGACCACTATGCCTAACTCAGCACCAGTATGGCTCCTGCAGCCCCATACTCCAGGTGGGGAGCTGCAGAACCAGATTCCAGGCCCTTCCTAGTGCCAAGCCAACACTCTGGACATCCCAGGTCCAGGCTAGCCCCTGCTGACTCAGAACAGAGTCTGCTCCATTGCCATGCTCACGTGCATCGTTCCAAGCTCAAGTTCATCTTATCACCAGGCCGACCCCTATGGCCTCAGGTGCCAGTCTGGTACCTTGAGACCCAACATTTAGGCTGGCCTCTGTAGCCCCAGATTCCAGGCCAGCACTCATGGACCCCACCATTAGGCCCACCTCAATACCAGGACAGTACCCTCAGACCACAGCTCAAGGCCATCCCCTGTGGCCTCAGGCACCAGACCAGCAACCACAGAACCAGCCCTCAGGCCAATCCCCTATGGACAGAGGATTCGGCCCACTCAGTGCCAGGCCAGCCCATGAGGCCCAACGCACCAGGACACCCAGGGTCCAGGTACGTACCAGAAGACCAAGGGTCCAGGCTCATTCCTCTAGACCCTAGGACCAAACTGACCCCCAAGGACCAGGCTCCAGGGTTTCTCCTGAAGACCCACTTTCCAGTGCTACCCCTATTGCTGTATGACACAGGCCTGCTCCCATAGACCCAACCTCTAGGTCAACCCTCAAACCAAGTTGACCCTCATGACCCCAGGCTCTAAGCCAGCCTTAATACACCTAGCTTACAGGCCAACACCCACACACCCAGCCTCCAGGCCTGGCCCTGTGGAACTAGGCTCCAAGCTAGCCCCTATAGCCCTGGGCATCAGGACAGCATCCATAGACCCTGGTTCCACATGCCCCTGTGGATCCAGGGACCAGGCCTACCCCAGCACCAGGCTGGCTCCAGAATTCTGGCCAGTTCCTGCCGCCCTAGGTCTCATGGACCCATAATCCGACCCTGATTCAGCAGATCCAGGGTCCAGGCCCATCCCAGTAGATGGGCCCAAGCTGGCCCCCGTAGATGCAGGACCCATAACTGCTTATCTGCCAACCCAGGCACCAGGCCAGCCTGCTTGAAGACTCCAGCACCAACCTGATATGTGGACCTACATACACTTAAAGAACAAATACCAACCTTTCTCCAAGTCTTTCAAAAAAATTGAATAAGAAGAAATACTTTCAAACTTTTACAAGGTCAGTAATACCTGACATCAAAGCTACACAAGGACACTACAAGAAAATAAAATTACAGGACAATATCACAGATGAACACAGATGTAAAAATCTTCAAGAAAATATAGGCAAACCAAATATCTCAGCACATTAACAGGATCATTCACCCTGATAAAGTGGAATTTATCCATGGGATGCCAGGATGTTTTAGCACACACAAATCTATAAATATGATACACCAAATTAACAGAAGGAAGGACTAAAACCATACAATGAACTCAATATAGAAAAAGCATTTAACAAAATTCAACATTCTATTATAATAAAAACTGTCAACAAATTAGGAATAGAAGTAATGGATTTTAACACAATAAAGGCCATTCGTGACAAGCTCACAGCTAACATCACATCCAACAGTAAAACATTGAAAGCTTTTTGTTTTTTCTCCGATCAGGATCAAGACAAGAATGCACATTCTCACATGTATGTTCTTTTTTGTTTGTGTTGTGGCCATTGAAATCCCAGTTCTCTGGAGGCTTATCCTGACTTAGGAGCGGTGTGAGGTAGAGACACTGCAAAACTGGAACAATCAGGCTAGGTGAAGCAATTCTTAAATTGGATTCAGCTGAGAACATGATTCAATTTGAGAACTCATACACAGCACTGTATGTCTTGCCCTGTGAAATTAGGCAAAAGAACAAAATTCAAGGCGCCTGTGTCGGAAAGGAAAAATATAAATTGTCTCTGTTGGCAGACATGAGGTTATATATAGAAAACCTTAAAGACTCCATCAAAAAAAAAAAAAAAAACACTTGTTAGAAATAACAAATTCTGTAAAGTTTCAGTATACAAAATGAACATGCAAAAACCAGTAGCGTTTCTATACAATAACAATGGAATATCCAAAGGAGACATCCACAAAACAGCATCATTTACAAGATCAACAGAAAAGATACATCGAAATACATTTAAAGAAGAAGATGCACATTGAAAACTATAAAACATTGATGAAAGAAATTGAATAAGCAAAAATAAATAGAATGATATTCTTTACTCATGAATTGAAATAATATCGTTAAAATCTCCACTCTGCCCAAAGCAATCCACAGGTTTAATGCAATTCCTATCAAAATCCCAATGACATTTTTTTCACAGAGATAGAAAAAATAATCTTAAAGTTTGTATGGAACCACAAAAATACCTGACTAGCCAAAGCAGTCTTGAACAAAAAGAATAAAACTGGAGACATCACAGAACTTGATTGTATCATACACTACAAAGATACAGTAATCAAAACAGCATGATTCTGGTTTAAAAAGAGACACAGAAAACAATGAAATAGAATAGAGAGCCTAGATATAAATTCACACACCTATAGTATATTAATTTTCAACAAAGATTGCAAGAATACACAATGGGGACAGAATAATCTTTCAAATAAATAATGTTAGGGAAATAGTTTATCAACATACAAAATAATGATGTTAGACGCTTATACTACACCACATACAAAAATCAACTCGAAATGGATTAATGACTTAAATATAAGACCTGAAAATGTAAAATTATAATACTATAAAAAGGCATAGGGGAAAAGGTCCGTGACATGGTCTTAGCAATGATATTTTGGGTATGATACCAAAAGCACATGCAACGATAGCAGAAATAAACGAAGAGGATTACATCAAACTAAAAACTTCTGTATAGCAAAGAAAACAATCACCAAGATGAAAAGACATTCTGAAAAATGTGAAAAAGATATTTGCAAACCATATATCTGATAAAAGGTTAATATCCAAAATATGAAAGAAACACAAAATTCAATAGCAAAAAAAAAAACTTTCAATGGGCAAAAACATGAATAGACATTTTTCCAAAGAAGAGATACAAATGGTCCAACATGTATGTGAAAAGGTGCTCAACATCACTAATCATGAGGAGAATGCAAATCAAAACCACAATGCAATATTAATTCACACCTGTTGGGATGATTATTATCAAAAACTAAAAAGATAACAAATGTTGGTGAGGATATGAGGGAAGGAACACGCTTACACACTGTTGGTGGGAATGTAAATTTTACAGCTACTATGGAAAATAGTTGATGGTTCCTCAAAAAAGTTAAAAAGAGAACTACCATATAATCTAATAATACCACTACAGGGTGTACAAATATATAAAGAAAGTAAAACTAGTATGTCAGAGAGCTATCTGCATTCTCATGTTCATGACAACATTATTCCCAATAGCTAAAATATGGAAACAAACAAAACGCCCACTGTGTGTGTGTGTTTGTGTGTGTGTGTGTGTGTGTGTGTGTATAATGTGATATTATTCAGACACAAAAATAAAATAATCCTGCCGTTTGTGACAAAGCTGAGTCTGAAAACATTATGTTAAGTGAATTAAAACAGATGCAGAAAGAAAAATTCTTAATGATCTCACTTGTATGTGAAATCTAAAAATGTCAAACCCAGAAACAGTAGAATGATGGCTATCAATTGATTGATGGGTGGGGTAAATGGGCAGCTGTTGTTCAAAGGGTATAAACTTTAAGTTGTAAGATGAATAGGTTATAGAGATCTAACATACAACATGCAGCATAGAAACTATATTTAATAACATATTTTAGACATTCATTTGCTAAGGGAGTGGATCTCAAGTGTTCTCACCACAAAACTAAACTGGTAACTGTGTGAGATTATTGACATGTCAATAATTAAATACACACTTAACTGGCAATTCTACTCTGAGATATTTATCCAAAAAGGAAAAAGGTTGAAAAGTTATTTTTGATGGTTGCATAGTATTCCATGATAAGACCAAGATACATGAAAACTGATGTTCTTACAAAGATGTGTTCTCAAAAGTTCATAGCAGCTTTTAAAAAATATTAATAGTTCTAAACTGGAAATGACTCAAATATCTATCAATTAGTGAATAGATAAATTGTGATATAAGTAGAATACTGCTAAGCAATAAAAAGTAACAAACTATTGAAATATCTAATAAAATGAATGAATCTCAAAAGCATTGTCCAGAGTGAAAAAAAGCCAGACATAAAAGTCTACAAAGTATTTGATTCCATGTATAATAAATTCTAGGAAAGGCAAAAATGTAGTAATAGAAAGTAGATTCGTTTTAACCATAAGACAAGGGGATTGATTGAAAGGGGAGGAAAAAATTTTTTAGGGTGATGAAAACATTCTCTATCTTGATTGTGGTGATGTTTACATGACTATAGGCATTTGTCAAACAGATCCAATTATACACTTAAAATTGGTGAATGATACTATACATAGATTATACCTCGTAAAAGCTAATATAAAGAAAAACATTTTCACAACTATTTTTTAAAAATTTTTATTTTAGCTCCAGGTAAAATATGTGCACACTCTGGTGATGCTGTGGTTTGGGGTGTAAATGATCCTATCACCCAGTTACTGAGTAGAGTACCCAATAGTTGGTTTGTCAACTATTGCCCACTTCCTCCTCCTTCTTAGTGTTGTCCCTGGTTTTTATTATTGCCACCTGTACGTAGATGAGTACCCAGTGTTTAGCTCCCATTTATAAGTGAGAATATGTGATATTTAGTGTTCTGTTCCCGTGTTAATTCATTTAAGATAATGGCTTCCAGCTGCATCCATATTGCTGCAAGCACATGATTTCATTCTTTTTAAGTGGTTGTGTGGTATTCCATGGTATTTATGTATCACATTTTCTATATCCAATCCACAGTTGATGGGGACCTAGGTTGAGTCCATATCTTTGCTATTACGAATAGTGCTGCAATAAACGTGTGAGTGAATGTGTGGTTTTAGTAGAAAGATGTGTTTTCTTTTGGATATGTAACCAGTAATAGGATTGTGCTGTTTCATTCTCATCTGGAGACTTTGACACTTTTAATTTTTGTAATTGTTTTTGCGCAAAAAGGATATTTTCTTTTGCTTTCTTTCCCTATGATATTATTTTCCCATTTCTTTTCTCTCTCTTCACCACCCCAACATCTGTGGGAGTGTTTGTGATTGCAGAGAATGCTGGGTAAGGCCTTTCGGCCTTGCTTCTGTAGCCCTATGTACTTCTTTCAATAGGTTTTATACTGGGCTATGTAGTTCAGTCTACAATCTAGTAAATGGTATCTAGAGGTAAGATCCTGCTGTGGCCAACATGGCTGCATATATAATTGCTCTCTGTTTACTGGCAGCAGCTCTTTGTTGCTTCAGTCAGTGGGCTGATTTGTGGAATGCACAGGGAGCTGAGCTCCCTGTTCTGTGCTCAGGGTGGGCAGGGGACATGAAGTGCTGGTCCAGACTGGGCAGGTTCACCTATCAGTCCCCTGGGGGTAGGCAGAAGCACCATCACTGAGGAAGAATTCAGCATGTGGCCATTAAGCACCTAGAGGCATGCCTAGGCATGGAGCTGGGAAATGCACTCAGTCCCATGTTCTCTGCACAGGCATGGTGGGTGGCCAGAACTCCTAATCCAGGAGACAGGGTGCTCCAGATTCTTGGAGCTGTGCCTGGGCATGGAGAGGAGAGGGCCCTCCTACGTGACAATCTATGTCCAGAAAGGGTGAGGCAACTCAGGCTGCTGCTTTAGGCAAGCAGATGCTCTGAATGCCTAGAGATCTGCCAGGGTGTGTTCCAGAGAGGGCCCCCTATACCAGGATCTCTGCACAGGAAAGATGGAATGGCTCAGGCTACTGATGCAGGTAAGCTGGTGCTTCCAGTGCCTGGAGATCTGCTGGGGCTTGGAGCAGAGAGGCCCCCCTGTGCACCACAATCTACGTACAGGAAGGGTGGAGTGGCTTAGGTTGCTGAAACAGATGAGTGGATACTCAGAATGCCTGATGATATGTCTGGGTGTGAAGCAGAGATGGCCTCCCTGCACCAATATCTCTGCACAGGAGGGGTAGGGTGATTCTGGCTGATGGAACCAGCAGAGCAGGTTCTCTGAATGTCTGGAGATCTGCCTGTGTCTGCACTCAGAGCTCTGTAAAGGAAGTGTAGGGCAGCTCAGGCTGCTGAACCGGGCCAGCTCAAGATCTGAATGTCTGGAGATCTGCCTGGATGTGGAGCAGAGAGCGCTTCGCTGCACCATAGTATATGTCCAGAATGGGCGGGGCAGCTCAGGTTTCTGAACCATACGAGTGGGTGCTCCAAATGCCTAGAGATCTGCCTAGGCGTGAAGCAGAAAGGACTTCCCCATACCAGGATCTCTGCACAGAATGGGTGGGGCAGGACAGGCTGTTTATCCAGGTGAGGAAGTGCTTGAATGCCTGGAGATCTGCCTGGGCATGGAGCAGAGAGAGCCCTGTTGTACTCTGCAGGAAGGATGGGGTAGCTCAGGCTGCTGAACCAGGTGAATGGGTGCTCTGAATGCCTAGAGATCTGCCTGGGAATGAAGCAGAGAGGACCCCTCTGCACCGCATTCTCAGGGGAGCAGGCTGGGGTACCCAGCAATGGCACATGCATATCAGTTTCAGGTCATCAAGCTGGTCCTGACTGCAAGTCTCACCACTTTGGAGAAACTGTAGCTGTAGAAGCTCTCCTCCTGCCCCAGGCTTGTGACAGGGAAGAGCACAATTATAGCACCTAATGTTAAGACACTTTCTACAGTTCTGGCTGTGGAGGCTCCCACCCCGCTCCACAGCCAGCACTCCAATTTCTGGCCTGACACTAAAATGCCTGCATGGCCACACTGCTGGGTCACCTAACAGTAGCTGACTTTATATGTGACCAGATTTAAACGGTGTCCTGTTCTCAGCTCTGGGTCTGGGTAATGTTTGCAGCTTTTCCTGGTGTCTTGCCCTCATAGTATCTCCAAGCCTTTCTCGAAGTTAACTCCAGGGCCTGGGAGAAACAAAGTGTTCTTTAGAGTGGGTTGCTTGAATCTCCATTGGAAAAGTGAGTCACAGAGGGCGGTTCTCTGCCCTTCTCATGTACTGGGCCCTCACTCACTTTTATCAGCTAGATGCTGTCGTGGGGGCTGCTTGCCAGTGTTCTCCTCCCCAGGACCTGGGGTGGCCTTCATGATTCTAACGGATTCCCATTTTCCTTCTTGAATTAAAGCTCACAGAATTAGTCTTTATGTACTGTGTTTCTATTTCCAAGTGGTGGAAGCATGCTAAAATCCTTTAATCTACCACCTTGGAAAACAAATCACAATTTTTCTGAAGTGAGGTTTGTCACTATCTCTGATTTTCACAGTGTTGGCTTTGTTCTCAGGTACATTCTCTCCACCTTTTGGTAAACATGTTTCTAGGCTTACAAAGTCCTATGACCCTTGATCTGAGTCCACCAAAACAATTCTCTAGTTCAAATTGTGTTATATGCCCTTCCCTGAACCAATCACTGTGGATAGGGAAATGAAGCAATTCTGTTGTTAGGACTGAGTCATATGTACACTTCTGAAAATATGGTTCCTCATATACACACGGAAAAGGTACTAGTGTGATGTTACCAGTGGAAAAATGAAAGGAATTCTTGGTAGACCAAAGTAATAGCTGTAAAAACTATGAGGTCATCGTTAGCTTGCAGCTGAAAAAAATTGCACAAAATATTTTTCCTGGAGACAATCATTTTACTTCATTATTTTGCAGAAGTATTCTATGGATACTTTCTACTTTGTTATACACAATGTTAAAAGGGTGTGTACTCAATGGTTGAGAATTAATAAAAGTAACACTTTTTAGTGTTTCTTCGAGGACATAAGTGAAACTGGCAATTTATTTTCTGTGAGTGTGGTGGTGAATAATACGAAGGTAATACAGATGAATGCTACTCTCTTGGTTCATGTTAAGTCTCCAGAAGTGTCAACATAATGAACAAGCAAAATAATGTCTGTATACAATTATAAAAATAGTTTTGACCTCATGATCTTCTGAAAGTGTCTTAGAAACTCCCAAGGGTCCAATGATGACACTTTGGGAACCACTGATCTATGTGATTCAATAGTATTTACACTGAATTAATTTTCCAAATTTTTATACATTTTGTACTTTCAGCTAACATTTGAAGAAATGTGTATTAGGACAATATACGTTTCAAAGATATGAAATGTTTTATGGTGTAACACAAAATCTGAAATATAGATATTTTACTCTGATAGGAAGTGAATGAAAACAAGATTAGGATTTGCTGTACAATTCTAATGCCAAATCTAAATTTTTATTGAAAAGTACAGGTATTTCTATTTTATTGGTAGATGTGTGATATGGCTTGGCTCTGTGTCCCCACCCAAATCTCACCTTGAATTGTAATAATCCCCACGTGTCGTGGGAAGGACCTGGTGGGAGGTAATTGAATCATAGGGGTGGGTTTTTCCGCGCTGTTCTCATGGTAGTGAATAAGTCTCAAGAGATGGTTTTATAAAGGGGAGTTTCCCTGCACATATTCTCTTGCCTGCCACCACGTAAGACGTGCCTTTGCTTCCCCTTTGCCTTCTGCCATGGTGTGAGGCCTCTCCAGCCATGTGGAACTGTGAGTTCATTAAGGCTCTTTGTCTTTATAAATTACCCAGTCTTGGATGTGTCTTTATTAGGAGCATGAGAACAGACTAATACAATGTGCTACATAAAAGCTGTGTGCATATCAAGCTGTTCATGAAATATAATCCCATTTTGAATGTGCTAGAGTTCACTAAGAGAAACTGAAGTGAATTATTTTAAAAGGAGAGGTATTTTATATTATAATAATTACAACAGTCATTTTGGTAACTGTTGCACTTTTGGAGCTTCAAAAGGATTAATTCTTTTGTTAACCTTATTCCTTTTAAATAATTTTCCTGTGATGTCATATTTATACACAGGCCCAGTGGAAGTACAGGTTGATCATTAGCAAAAACAAAATGGCCTTCTCAATATTTAAAATGAATAAAAATGTTTCATTAGTTAGTATCAAGAGATATAACATAGGTATTTGGGTTTGGGGCTCTTTGTGGGTAATCATAAGATCAAGAAACACTGGGCCTATATTCCCATATAGAAACCATAAATTGATGGATACCCATTTTGTTTAGGCATTTACTCTCCAGTTTACTTCCATGCCAATTAGTCCTTGTTATTTTGCATCTCTCTCAATTCATTCATTTATGTTAACTACAAGGGGCTTGTATGCATTTGAGCATAGAACCTGTGTTCTGTACATTGCATCCTTGTGTACATTGAGGATATCATCTCTTGTATGATAAAAAGTATCTTTGTCTAGGAATCATGAAACCTGAACTCTTGTTTGCACTTCCCCATCAATTTGCCGTAAATTGACATCTATTAAGTGAAAGGTTTAGGCCATAACTATTTGCATTTTAAGGGTTTTTTGTTTTGTTTTGTTTTGTTTTTGAGACAGAGTCTCACTCTGTCACTCAGGTTCACGTGCAGTGGCGTGATCTTGGCAAACTGCAACCTACACCTCCTGGGTTCAAGCAATTCTCATGCCTCAGCCTCCCAAGTAGCTGGGATTACAGGCATATACCACCACACCCAGCTAATTTTATGTATTTTTAGTAGAGACGGGGTTTCACCATGTTGGCCAGGTTGATCTTGAACTCCTGACCTCAGGTGATCCACCTGCGTCGGCCTCCCAAAGTGCTGAGATTACAGGTGTAAGCCACCATACCTAGCCCTAAGGGCTTTTTTAAACCAGTGTGTTTCTATATTTTTTTAATTTTTAATTTTTGTGGATGCATATTAGGTGTATATATGTATGGGATACCTGAAATGTTTTGATACAAACATGCAATGCGTAATAACCACATCATGGAGAATGGGGTATCCATCCCCTCAAACATTTATCCTTTGTGTGAATGTTTCTATTTCTTTGCTTTATAATTGTCCTAGAATCACAACACGTGGTCAGACATGTTTTGTTTTTAGTATTGAATGTTAATAATTACACACTGCCCAAAGCTCACAATGACATGTTATTGTCTCCTTTGGAAACCAAGGCAATGGTGATCTCAACTTCATAAATTCATTAGCAAGTGACACATCAAATCCAAATGTTTGGATTGACCATATTACATTAGAGTGCAAACATATCTGAGCTTTATTTAAGAGTCATACCATATTTGCTATTATTTAATTAAATGTTCTCCATAATTTCTTACTCTATACTGCCAATATGGATTAAACACTTGATTGCTAAAAAAGAAAAAACAAAGAAAAATGATCAGATTCTATGAAAAGAAAGTTAAAATAATTTTGGCAGTCTTCCCATCAACCTAATGGGATCAATATGTCTTCTGGATGCTCTACATGACATCTGATCTTTTTTTCCTTGATGGTTAACTCAGTGTTCCTCTGTTTTCAGAACAGAGGTCTTAGAATTTTAGTGTCATTTTAAAAAATTTCAAGAATACCCTTTGTTACTCTGTCCATTGTTTCCACCTTTCTTCCTTTTTTCCTTCTTAGCCACTTACTTATCTAACATCAATGCTATCCAACATGGTGGGGGATATAGTTGGTGCAAAAGTAATCACATTTTTTTTCCATTAAAAAATGGGATTTTTCGCCATTATCAGGAAATTTAGTATTTCTGAGCCACGGATTTGTGCTAAGAGATGAGGCAAGGACAGGTTACAGAGTGTAGAAGCCCTTGTATGGTATATTAACGAAACGGTAAGCATTTTTAGGCAGGGAAACTACATGGTTAAACTCATGTTTTAGAAAAGATCATGCTGGCATCAGTGTTAAAGATAACATGGAGGGTGAAAGACTTACTCTCGTCTCTCTATTTCTTTTATCTTCAGCCACAAAATGATAAAACTAGGTGCACTTCAACGGTTTATTTTCTCTCAGATGGTTAGTGGGCTCTTTAGACACAAAGGATAGTTCTAACAAGAGATGAAGCCCAAACACTTCAGACTTGCCTGCTAGATCTTGCTATTACAAGTGCTAACTCTTCAGTCCCTACCTAGCCCTTGGGCCACCTACTTCTCCAAATCCTTGGTTCATTTGCCATTCCATCCACATTGCTCAAATTATGGATTAAGTTTATTTAGTGGTAGTTTTCAGCTCAATTCAAACAGTTTTATTAGGAGAAGTAAAATTTTATGGTGACTCTGGATCATTTGTTGGGAATAAAATGACACGTTGCTCTTGCTAAGCCTTAAGGTACAGCTTTCAAAAGATACTTGTTTTCCCAAGCTGTTTCACCTGCATTTGGCACCACTCAACATTGAGCATTCCGTTACTCCTACAGACCTTGTATCTAATGCAATTAAAGAAAAACAATTTTTCAAAAGTTCTGCTGTTGGAAGACTCACACACAGTGTTGGCATTTGGGTTTGACAAGATGACATTTAGATTTATTTATCTAAGCCCCAAATACAGAATATCTCTGGTATGATTAAGTATTTTGGCTTAATAAACACGTTTAAAATCTGATCTAAGAAAAGCTAATCATACTACTTCTAAATGTCTTAAATATCATCATGATCCTTTTTGTCACTAATGATAACACAAAAATTATGGGTAGGTTGACATTTATTAAAGGATAGCAATATCATTAAGATCAAAGCCTTTGGAGTCAGAGAGGTCTGAAGTAAGTGTTAAGTCAATTGCTTCTACTAACTAGCCTTGTGACATTGACTAAGTTACTTGACCTCACTGAACTTCAGTTACTTTATCTCAAGAGTGAAATTAACAATATTGCTTCTATGTGGAGGAGTGAGTATTCAATGAGATCAAGCACGTGGAGTGCCTGGCAAACAATATTCTTTATAATTCGTATTATTGTAGATGAAATTTAACATCACCTTGTTGAGACTTGATATTTCTGTTTAGAAATAAGATGGAAGGTGTATCAAGGAATGGATTTTCCTTCCTTCCTGAACCAACCAAAAAATCAGAAAGTTTCCGGTCTGTAATGCAGAGAGGGGAGATTCAGGAAAAAAAAAAAAAATTAAAACAGGTTTTAATCATGAAGTTGAATAGATTGTGTTGAGAGTCTAGTGAAAGCAATGTAGCTGGAATTCACAGGACAGAGTAACAGAGAGGGAAGAGCTGCACAGAGAGAGACAGCTCAACAGATCTGCAGAGGATTCCCCTCAAGTATACAGGAGAGTACTAATCAGAGCATGCATGTAACAAAACTAGCACAGGCCCAGGAGAAAAAAGAAGAAAAAAAATCCCCCCCCAATCAGAAAAGATAAGAGAATCACTGACTAACTCACATGGCGCCAGAAATAGTGCCTATTCCAAACAGCCAGGCTGAAAATCCTCATAATTTACGTAGCATTGAGTTGTTTACACAAAAGGATCTTGCTTTAGTAATAGGAATAATAAGCCATAGGCTGAATACGGTTCTAGTTCCAGCTAGCAAATCCTGAAAGCAAGATATGAAAGGATTAAGTTGTTTCCAGGCAACTTTACTGTATCCCAGAGCAATGCTTAACAATATTTATGCCCAGGCCGTGGTGCATGCCTGTAATCCCAGCACTTTGTGAGCCCAAGGTGGTAAGATCTCTTGAGCTCAGGAATTTGAGACCAGCGTAGGCAATATGGCAAAACCCTGTATCTACAAAAAATACAAAATTTAGCTGGGCAGGGTGGTACCTGCCTGTAGTCCCAGCTACTAGGGAGACTGAAGTCGGAGCATCACTTGAGCCCTGGAGATCGAGGCTGAGATCGTGCCACTGCACTTCCACCTGAGTGACACAATGAAACTCTGTGTCAATAAATAAATAAAATCTATAAGAATATGAAAAATATCAGTGCCTGCAAAGATAAAATTCACAACATCTAGCATTCAGTAGAAAATTATAACACATGAAAAGAAGCAAGACAATATGAATAATTATGAGAAAGAAATTTCATCAATCAAAATCAATTCAGAATGAACATAGAGTTAAAAGTAAGCAGAAAATAAGATACTTGTTATAACTGTATCTCATATGTCTAAAAGTTAAGTAGAGACATGGATGATTAAAAATATCCTCAAATTAAACTTAGATTAAAAATTGCAATATGTGAGATGAAAATATTGGATTAATAGTAGATTACGTATTGCAGAAGAAAAGATTAGTGTACTTGAAGTCATAGCAAGAGAAACTACTCAAAACTAAACAAAAGAAAAAGAGTAAAAACACTGAACAGAGAAGCAGTAAACAGTGTATAACATATTTAAGTAGCCTAATACATGTATCTATTATACATATCTGCATTATATGCATATAATACATATTTCCACTGCCTCTGGACCTGAGTTCACAGGTGTTCATCTTTCTCCCTTAGATGCTTGTCATTGGTTGTTCCAGAAATGTACTAGGCTCTGGTAGTTTCCTGATCACTTTAGCCATGTTGATGCCAACAGTAGTCTACCCTAAGACTTTTGCCCTCACTCTATATATTCTCCTTAGGTCAATGAGGAGCTACATCCTTCAGCTTTTTTGGTCAGTGTGGTTCTCTCTCATCCAATGGTAGCCCGGGAGTCGCTTAGATAATGGAAAGCATCACTTTTGACAACATCATGGAAAAGGGTGGGAAGCCACGATTTCTTGGTTAAATAAAGGAGGTTTTTAATTATCACCATTTAAAGATCCTTCCGCACCTGATCTGACACCTCTTCTCACTTCCCCAGATTCAATTCTAGAGGTACACATGGCAGGGAGAGGGTATTTCCTCCAAGTCATTTTCCCTGGTGACTCCATTCATGGTTCATTGTGTTGTCTCTCACACTTCACCATAATCTAGCTTTTTGGACATTTTACCAAAAATTCCATCAGGTTAATATAGTCACAGTTAAGTCTCAGTACAGATGCAAGTCATTGCACTTCCCTCTGACAAAATTTTTTTTTATGCATCTTTCATTTCTTGGATACTACCAGGTAACCTTCCATTTCTACCCCCTTTGTCCAATGTCCATTTAGATCCTCTTGGTTTTCTGTTTTCAGTCTGTTAAAAGTGATACTATTGATAGAAGCAACAATGTAGATGAAACTCAGAATAATTACATTGAGTGAAAGAAGTCAGACAATTGCGTATGTTGCATGACTCCATTTATATAAAATTTCAGAAAGTGCAAAGTAAGCTGTGGTTTCTGAAAGCAGCTCAGTGGTTGCCTGGATTTCAGAGGGTTTGGAAGGGGTGAGGAAGGAGAAATTGCAAAGAGGCATGGAAAACATTTAGTTATGATGAATATGTTCACTATCTTGATTGTGGTGATGGTTTCACAGATGTATGCCTATATTAAAATTTATCAGATTGAATACTTTAAGTATGTTCCATTTATTGTATGTCAATTATACTTCAATAAAGCTGTCAAAAAGTAAACAGGCAATATAATTAGCACCCCTTACACAGAACAATTCTCAGGAACCTTTTAAAATATTTTAATCAGTATGTTGGTGAAGATTAATAAACAAAAACTTAAGAAAACTTAAACATTTTCTCTAAAATTGTAAAGCCTTCTTTTAAATTCCCCTTAATTTGATTAATGTGAGTTTTAAAATTATTACTGTTATTTTTGCCTGTCTTCATTTTCCTAAAAAAGAGAAATTCTTCTACGGCAATAAAGTAGTTTGTCATTCAAGTAAAATCCACACTACATCGAGGCTTAAATTTCTAATTCCCTATTCTCTAGTCAGACACTGCATATTATTGTTTGATCTTAGGAAAGAAAAATGAAGTGAGCATTTTAAAAAGCTGAAAAATAATTACAGTAAATTAAGTAAAATCTATAACAATTGAAGCCAAATACTATGTTACATACACACGAAATCTATCATGCCCCTTGGATTTCTAAGGCTGTTTTTCTTTAATTCATTTATTACATCCACTTACCTTATGTTTATTGAATGTTTCCTATGACCTAAGCACCCTGACCAACATCAAATGACCTAAATTAAAATTTCAGCTTTACCATTATGGTAGGCAGAATGAAACCTCCCAAAGCTGTTCATATCCCAGTCCCCAGAACATGTGAATATGTTGCCTCACACGGCAGAAAGGACTTTGCAGACGAGATTAAGTAAGGTTAGGGAATTTGAGATGGAGAGATTATCCTGGATTATCCAAGTGGGACCAATCTAATAATATGGATCTTTAAAAACAGAGAACCTTTCTCAGCCATGGTGAGAGAGATGTAATTACAGAATAACGGTCAGAGAGATGCAATGGCTTTCCTTCCACAAACTTCTGATAAGCTCGGAAGCTTCTGTTCTGGTAAGAGAAGGCATTACATCTTAATTTATCTACTTTCACTAAAATTAGCTTGCAGAAGAGAAGCCATTGAATCATAATTTATCTTCTTTTAGCTAAACATCTCTCTCTCTCTTCCTGTCTCTCTTTTTCTCCTCTCTCTCTCTCTCTCATGTGTGTGTAAACACTTAAAATGAGATCTATCCTCTTCACGAATTTTTAAGGAATGTGGGCAACTTCTAGATACCACAGCCTTAATGGAAACATGAACGCTGTATTATTATTGATTACTTTTGATATTAATGTGGTCAGGAATCTATTCCTGGTTGTGTCCTAATTCCCTAAGTCCAAGTGTAATAAGGGTTAAGCAGAACTGTGATTCAAACAGTGAATCGACATTTCAAAATTAACTTTGTGACAAAAAAGCCTGAAGGTCGTGTCTTGAATCCTCTTCTTCCTCATCAATGAGCACACCTCCAGTGGTTTTGCTTCTTCAAACTTCTGTCCTTACTTTTTACATTTCTCTTTTTTAGTGAAAATTGTGTGTGTATTTGTGTTTTGTGTGTGTGTGTGTGTGTGTGTGTGTGTGTTAAGAATACTTAACATGAGGTCCATCCTCTTAAATTCTTATGTAAACAATACCTATCATTAACTATAGGCAGTGTGTTGTACAGCAGATCTCTGGAACTTACTCATCTTGTACAACTGTAACTTTACACCCATTAAAAAACTCCCCACATCTCTATCCTCCCATGTCCTGGTAACCAGTATTCTATTGTCTACTACTATACCTTTGACTATTCTAGATGCCTCCTATAAGAGGAATCAGGCGGTATTTGTCCTTTTGTGAGGGACTTATTTCACTTAGCAAATGTCTTTCAAGTCCATCCTTGTTGCCCATTGACAGAAGAATGAATAAAGAAAACAATTTCTGTGCCTTTTAAGGGCTCACAACAGTAAAGAATTTACATGAAAGGGCCGTGATTGATTGAGCAATCTAGGGGGCATGTGACAGGGGCTGTATGCGTCAGTAATCAGAGTGAAACAGAACAGAACGAGAAGTTTCACAATGTCCGTACAATGTCTGGAATCTATGGATAACATGGTATAAACATTCAATGAAATATTATGCAGCCTTTAAAAAGAAGGGAATCCTGCCATTTGGCTAAAATTCTGCAGGTAAATTCATTTCTGTCTTTCCTGAGCACAAGCCAAAGATAAATAGGATTCTGTTGCAATGAATGAAACTCAGGGTAAATGTTGCAAATAACTGTTCAATTTTGGAAAAGATCACAATAAAAAATGGATTACTCTTGATAGACTTGGAAGATATAGATGCTCGATTGAAGTTTGGATAAAAGCACTACCAAAGACTCAAGCTACTCTTTTAAATATATAATTACAGGTATGACTGAAGTAAACTGAACTGTAACATTTGGCTAGCACTAATTGCAATGTTTTATTGAAATGATAATACAAGGTAATAGGTTCAGGAATACTTGAGATCGCTTTGACATTTCATTAAATAATTAACCAGTGGGTGTCACAGTATAGTGAAGAAAACATGGTTCAGGGCCAGAATTTTGGTTCAAATTCCAACAGCATTGATTAATTGTATTTATAAATCACTTAAGCTTTCTGAGACTCAGAGTCTTCATCAGTAAATGGCTGTAATTCTAGATCTCAACAAGATCTTTTGTGTTTTTGTAGATGCAAAAATTAACAAATATAGAAGTAACATGAAAATGATAGTGTATTGTATGCCTCAGATTTTATAGTATTTTTGTATTATTTTCATATTAAAAGCATCCTTACAGAGTAATTACTTTTTATCTCATTTAGTACAGTTCGAAAAGACTCAAAATGTAATTGATCACTCACAGTCTCACAGTCTATGAATGTCAGAATTATGCTTTTAACCCAGGATTTATTGTTCCAAATTCTGGGCATGCAAATGTTCTTACATAAGCTACTGTTTATATTATTGTTTTTGATTTGCTTGTTGAAATCAGGTTAGCAAAGAAAGAAATATGGAAAAGGCATTAAATAGGCTTATTACTAGAGTTTGATCTCTCTCTTCAAACAAAACAGACTAAAAAAAATTTAGGGTCAGTCTTAGGAACCTTGAAAACTTCCAAATATGAGTAGAATTCGTATATACAGACTCAGCATTGAAATTAACTTAACATTTCGAAGATTTCACATTCCTATTACTTGCAACTAACTTTAGATGGGGCCAATTTTGAGCCATTCATTCCTAATTGAAGCAGTTTAATTTTATATGCCTACTTACCAGAAAATATGTTAAGGAAACCCTAGTGGTATGATGAAGTAGAGTGCCTTTCACAGTCTTCTTCAATATCAATATGCAATCGCATATTGAGGACATTTATGATAACACAGTGTGATCAGATTCTGCAGTCATATATTAGACTCCAATTAAATGTCAGTGACAAACAAACTTGGTCTTGAGATAATTAAATGATTTTTATACTAACTATTGAAAATAAATTTAAAAAACACCTGGTACTTGGCATTTGCACATTGGTAGGTTTTAGGAAACCCTTGAGGAGCAATTTGACCTTCTCAAACTGGAAATGTAGAGATGAAAAATGACCCTTACATAAAAATTAGAAACTCAGAAAAAAATCCAGAAGTTAAACTTGAGGAAAACTGAAAAGTAAACTATTTGGACAACCTTCCATTATTTTAAAAATAATAAATCTAGATTAAGTAAATGAATAATGATCACGCTCCAAATCAGATGTTTTAGAAGTATGTAAGTAGCAGATTTAGCAATTGATCTAGATTTTTCCCCACATTAAGAAAACATAATCATCATTTTAACCATTTACAGTTGACTTTTACTCCAGCAAAATGAATCAGTAGATCAATAATTAGTCCCTGCTTTTATGACTTGAACATTGTTAGGCTTAACTCAGTTGTCTAGGAGACTTCATTGTACACAGAACTTGGTTGGGAAGGTTGTAATTGTTGCACTACTATTCAAATTTGAGATGTTTCCAAAAAGAATGCTTTCTTTTCATTTTAGAAGAACCATAGTGATGGAAATGTAACATTTATTTCTTTTAAATGGTAATTCATCCCTGATAGAGGAGGACGTTTTAAAGAGTAAAAATATATTATTATCTGCATAAGAGTTTGCATTAGAGTTACCAGGAAGGCATTTTCTTGGTGCAAATCATTCTAATAAGTAACATGAAGGGTGGTAATAGTGAAAACTGAGAATTTTCTCCCTTACCCACTGCAAAGTTCCCACCTTAATAGGCATATATATATATATATATATACACACACACACACACACACACACACACAGACATATATATATATATATATATATGTATATATATATATATATATCTGCAGTAGTGGATTATTTACGTTTCAATGAAATCTGATGGCGTTCAGATTTTCTAAGGGCATTATATACTACCTATCAAATATTATTAATGTTATTTATCCTAAAGATAACATTAAAATATTCTGGAAGCAAACAGAGAATGCAAAATACAGTCCGCTTCTCACTTTCTTCCCCTTACAAAACTATTTCAAGCAATTTTTGCATAGCTGAAATTTAATGCTTATCACACATCCATACACAAAAATTCATAGGTGAAATTGAAATGCGGTATTTGTCCTACTATGCCGAGAGCTCAGAAATTATTCTTGTTGAATTTCAGTTTTGTCTTTCCAGCAAAAGAGTTAACATTTGTTTAAATGAGATTTGTATTTTTCTCTCTTCTGTGTGTGTGTATGTTGGGCCACATGGTGAAACACACATTAGGAAAATTACATTTTATGTTCACATAAGTAAAACCATATCTTGCCATATAGGGAATGTAAAACTTTTGTGAGTAAAGAGCTCATAAAATAACACAAATTATGGAGTCGTATCTGAATATGATTGCAGCACTTACACTTGGTTTTATCTGAAGTTGAAATTATGACACAAACAGTCTCCTAAATACATATTATGTATTTTATTAACATAAAAAACCCTTTTAATAGAACTGCTTTCTACTACAGGAGCATGTTTTTCACAGCGGGATTCTTTTCTTAGGCTTAAATCTAATCGTTTACTGCAAAGTGTCCATTTCTAAATGTGCTTGAATCGTTAAACTTCAGAAGTGTTTGCTAGTTCATAAATGAAGGTGATGTATCTGCAATTACTTTTCTTACTGTTGGCAGCAAAATTCCCTGTGACTTCCTGGATTATGTTATCATAAAGTTCCAGTGCTGTAAGAGAAACGGACAAGTGGAGGCAAATGGGCTTCGTAATATTAAACTAATTGTCATCAGGTGTCAAAGACTGGAGTTATTTATAGGTACCTTAATTGATTCAGAGCTCACCAAGATTTTATCTTTTTTGTTGCTGTTGTTGTTGTTCTGGCTGATAGCAGATAACTGGATTTAAGGTCCCAGAATAAAAGTTTAAGATTATGCTAGGAGGTACCAACCTTGGGAAAAATGTCTTAGTATCCTGCAGATGAGGAGATGGAAATAGAGATTAGAGGGCAATAAACTGAAAGAAAAAAGTATGTTAATAATTTCAAAGAAGAAATTGCATTATTCTATGGATCACACTGTGATGCTTATGTGTATGTATCCTGTACAGAGAACTACAGAAATACCTCAGGAATATGGCGGGTTCAGTTGCAGATCATATTAATACAGCAAACCTTACAATAAAGGAAGTCACACACATTTTTTGGTTTTCTGCTGCATGTAAATGTTATCTTTACACTATACTGTAATCTGTTTTTGCACTCGCATTATGTCTACAAAAAATGTATGCAGCTTAATTTAAAAATACTTTATTGCGAAAAAATGCAAACTGTCATCTGAGCCTTCAGCAAGTCATAGGATTTTTTCTGGTGGAGGGTCTTGCTTCGATGTTGGCGGCTGCTGACTTATCAGAGTGGCGGTTGCTGAAAGTCAGGGTGGCTGCACCAATTTCTTAAAATAGCACAACAATGAAGTTTACCTCATCAATTGACTCTTCCTTTCATGAAAGATTTCTCTGTTGATAGTGAGAGAAGAGAGAAAGAGCCCCCCCCCGATATAGCTCTATATGGTTTTATACTCAGTACCTGTTTTAAGAAGAAACAAGGAAGCGAAACCAACGGCAGGCAGCCCAGCGCCAGGCACCAGACCCAAAACCAGACCCCAAACCAGGCCTGGGCCCGCCTGCCCTTAGCCTGATAGTTAAAATTCAACCCATGACCTAGCAACCGATGTTATCCATGGATTCCAGACATTGTATGGAAGGACATTGTGAAATTTGTCATTCTGTTCTGTTTCACTCTGATTACTGGTGCATGAAGCCCCTGTCACACGCCCCCTAGATTGCTCAATCAATCACGGCCCTTTCATGTAAATTCTTTAGTGTCGTGAGCCCTTAAAAGGGACAGAAATTGTGCACTCAACAAGCTCGGATTTTAAGACACGAGTCTGCCGATGCTTCCAGCTGATTAAAAGCTACTTCCTTCACTACCTTGGTGTCTGTGGGGTTTTGTCCACGGCTCGTCCTGCTACATTTCTTGGTTCCCTGACCGGGAAACGAGGTGACTGACGGATGGCCGAGGCGGCCCCTTAGGCAGCTTAGGCCTGCCCTGTGCAGCATCCCTGCTGGGGGGGACTCCAGCCTGCCTGAGCGACGCGATCCAAAGAGTGCTCCCAGGTAGGCAACTGCCCCAGTAGAACAGCTTGCCAGAACAGCGCGTGGCAGGTCCCCGTGGAGGATCAACGCGGTGGCTGAACACCGGGAAGGAATTGGCACTTGGAGTCCAGACATCTGAAACTTGGTAAGAGTAGTCTTTGAAACTTGCCCACTGCATTTGAGTGGAAGCGTGGCCTGATCACTCACGGCGTGCCTGTATCGGCACTTCTGTTCTGGTTTTGACTTGACTTGAATTGCTTGATACTTTGGTTTTGGTTTTGACTTGGCTTGAATTTCTTGGTACTCTGATTTGGGTTTGGTATAAACGATAAAGGTGTGTGTGTGCCCTCTTTACCCGTTCTTTGTTTTGTGGTGAGTGTGTGGTGTGAGCGTGATATTTTGTCTTGAGAAAATATGGGCCAGGTGCAAAGTAAGCCCACTCCATTAGGAACCATGTTAAAGAATTTCAAGAAAGGATTCAAAGGAGACTATGGAATCACTGTGACTCCAGGAAAACTAAGAACTTTGGGTGAAATAGATTGGCCAGAATTAGAAGTAGGTTGGCCATCAGAAGGAAGCCTGGACAGGTCTCTTGTTTCAAAGGTATGGCACAAAGTAACTGGCAAGCCAGGACACCCAGATCAGTTTCCATATATAGATTCCTGGTTACAGCTAGTTTTAGATTCCCCGCAGTGGTTAAAGGGACAGGCAGCCGAAGTACTAGTAGCAAAGGGACAGTTAGTTAAGGAAGGTTCTTGCTCCACCCGCCAAGGGAAGCCAGCCCCTAAAGTTCTGTCTGACCCGGAGCCCAAAGACTCATGGCAGGAGATGGCACCAACAGTGCCCCCCCTTACCAAGCGGAGAGGCCCCCTACTCCTGAGCCCACATCCCCTAGACCACCCAGAGTAGACAAGAAAGGAAGCGAAGCTGCAGGAGAAACTCCTCCCTTGGCGGCCCGTTTACAGCCCAAGACTGGAATCCAAATGCCCCCGAGAGAGCAGCGATATACTGGGGTAGATGAGGATAGACACATGGTGGAAAGGCGTGCCTTTGTGTATCACCCTTTCACCTCTGCTGACCTCCTCAATTGGAAAAATAATACTCCATCTTACACTGAAAAGCCTCAAGCTCTAATTGACTTGCTCCAAACTATTATACAGACTCATAATCCTACTTGGGCTGATTGCTACCAGCTACTCATGTACTTCTTTAACACAGACGAAAGGCGAAGGGTGCTCCAGGTGGCAACTAAATGGCTAGAGGAGCACGTCCCAGCCGATTACCAAAATCCCCAGGAATACATAAGAATTCAGCTGCCAGGAACGGACCCTTAATAGGATCCGAATGAAGGACCAGATATGGAGAGGTTAAGATGATACCGGGAGGCATTAATTGAAGGGCTGAAAAAAAGGGGCTCAAAAGGCCACCAATATAAATAAAGTTTCTGAAGTCATCCAAGGAAAGGAGGAAAGCCCAGCCTAATTCTATGGAAGACTGTGAAGCCTATGGTATGTACACTCCTTTCGATCTGGATAGTCCTGAAAATCAGCATATGATTAACATGGCCTTAGTCAAATCGCGGAAGATATCCGGAGGAAATTGCAAAAACAGGCTAGTTTTGCAGGGATTAATACCTCGCAGTTACTGGAGATAGCAGATCAAGTATTTGTAAATAGAGATGCAACAAGCCGTTGAGAAAGCCGTAAGGAAGGCGAACGCCAGGCCAGGCAGAATGCTGATTTGCTGGCTGCAGCAATTAGAGGAATCCCCCGCAAAGGGCAGGGAAAGGGGGGTTCCGGGAGGAATGCCCAGTCTAATCGCTCACATCTGCAGCATAACCAGTGTGCCTACTGTAAAGAAATAGGACATTGGAAAGATAAGTGTCCCCAACTAAAGGAGAAGCAAGGTGATGCAGAACAAAAGACCACGGATAAAGACGAAGGGACTTTGTTCAATCTGGCCGAAGGGCTACTACACTGAGGGGGACTGGGCTCAAATGCCCCCAAGGAGCCCATGGTCAGGATGACAATAGTGGGCAAGGACATTAAGTTTTTGGTCGATACCAGTGCCGAACACTCGGTAGTAACCACCCTGGTGGCCCCCTTATCTAAGAAAACCATTGATATAATCGGAGCAACGGGAGTCTCCGCCAAGCAGGTTTTCTGCCTACCGTGGACCTGCTCGGTGGGAGGACATAAAGTGACTCATCAATTTCTGTATATGCCTGACTGCCCCTTGCCTTTGTTAGGGAGAGACTTGCTTAGTAAGCTGAGAGCCACCATTTCCTTTACAAAACAGGACTCTTTACAGCTGAAGTTACCGGGAACAGGAGTTATCATGGCCCTTATAGTCCCCCGAGAAGAAGAATGGAGACTTTTTCTAACCGAGCCAGGTCAGGAGATAAAACCAGCTCTAGCTAAGCGATGGCCCTGCGTATGGGCGGAGGATAATCCTCCAGGGCTGGCGGTCAATCAAGCCCCCGTACTCATAGAAGTTAAGCCTGGGGCCCAGCCAATTAGACAAAAGCAGTGTCCGGTTCCCAGAGAAGCTCTTGAAGGAATACAGGTTCATCTTAAACGCTTGAAAGCTTTTGGAATTATAGTTTCTTGCCGGTCTCCATGGAACACCCCTTCCTACATGTCCCCAAGCCAGGGACCAAGGACTTGACTTGGTCCGTACAGGACTTACACTTGGTTAACCAAGCTACAGTGACTCTGCACCCAACAGTTCCTAATGCTTACACACTGTTAGGATTGCTGCCGGCTGAGGACAGCTGGTTCACTTGTCTGGAATTGAAGGATGCCTTCTTTAGCATCAGACTAGCTCTTGAGAGCCAAAAGCTGTTTGCTTTTCAATAGGAAGATCCAGGGTCAGGTGTCACTACTTAGCACACTTGGATTCGGCTTCCCCAGGGGTTTAAAAATTCCCCCATGATCTTCGGGGAGGCATTGGCTCAAGACCTCCAGAAGTTTCCTGCTAAAGACCTAGGCTGTGTCTTGCTCCAGTATGTGGACGATCTTCTGCTATGACACTCCATGGCAGACAGGTGTGCAAAAGGGATAGATGCCCTGCTTTGACATCTGGAGGACTGTAGGTAGAAGGTGTCCCAGAAGAAAGCTCAGAACTGCAGACAGTAGGTATGCTACCTGGGATTCATTATTCGGAAAGGGGAGTGCAGCCTGGGGTCAGAAAGAAAGCAGGTCATCTGCAGCTTACCGGAACCTAAAACCAAAAGGCAAGTAAGGGAATTTCTAGGAGCTGTCGGGTTTTGCAGATTATGGATTCCAAACTTTGTGGTGCTAGCCAAACCGTTGTACAGAGTTACAAAGGGGGGGCGACTGGTAGCCTTTGGAATAGGGACCTCTGCAACAGCAAGCCTTTTGCAAGTTAAAGGAAAAACTTATGTCAGCCCTAGCCTTAGGACTACCAAATTTGACAAAGCCCTTTATATTCTATGTGTCAGAAAAAGAAAAAATGGCAGCCGGAGTTTTAACCCAAACTGTGGGGCCCTGGCCAAGACCAGTGGCCTATCTCTCAAAACAGCTAGATGGAGTTTCAAAAGGCTGGCCTCCATGTCTGAGACCCCTGGCAGCTACAGCCCTGTTAGCACAAGAAGCAGACATGCTAACCCTTGAGCAAAACTTAAGTATAAAGGCACCCCATGTGGTGGTAACTTTAATGAATACCAAAGGACACCACTGGCTAACAAATGCTAGATTACCCAAGCACCAAAGCTTGTTATGTGAAAACCCCCGCATAACCATTTAAGTCTGTAACACTCTGAATCCTGCCACCTTACTCCCAGTATCAGACAGTCCTGTCAAACATGACTGTGTGGAAGTGTTGGACTCAGTCTATTCTAGCAGACCCGATCTTCGAGACCAGCCATGGGCATCAGTGGACTGGGAGTTATACATGGACGGGAGCAGCTTCATCAATCCACGAGGAGAAAGATGAGCAGGATATGCGGTGGTAACTTGGGATGATGTTATTGAAGCCAAACCATTGTCTCGGGGCACTTCAGCCCAGAAGGCAGAACTCACTGCTTTAACTCGGGCTCTAGAACTTAGTGAAGGTAAGACTGTAAACATTTATACTGACTCTCGATATGCCTTTCTAACCCTTCAAGTACATGGAGCATTATATAAAGAAAAAGGCCTGTTAAATTCTGGGGGAAAGGACATATCAACAAGAAACTCTGCAATTATTAGAGGCCGTATGGAAACCCCAAAAGGTGGCAGTCATGCATTGCAGGGGACACCAATGAGCTTCCACCTCGGTGAGCCAAGGAAACTCCTGAGCAGACACAGAGGCACGAAAAGCAGCATCTACTCCTTACCGGGCATCAATCACAGCCCCACTACTCCCTCAAACACCTGATCTGGTCCCTACTTATTCTAAAGAGGAAAAAGACTTTCTTCAGGCAGAGGGAGGACAAACAATAAAAGAAAGATGGATACAGTTACCAGATGGGAGAATAGCTGTGCCACAGCTGCTAGGAGCTGCAGTCGTGCTGGCTGCACATGAAACTACCCTTGTAGGCCAGGAATCACTTGAAAAGCTGTTAAGCCAGTACTTCTACATCTCACACTTGCCAACTCTTGCTAAAACGGTAGCGCAGCGATGCGTTAC
Source organism: Nomascus leucogenys (assembly GCF_006542625.1). Classification (NCBI taxonomy): domain Eukaryota; kingdom Metazoa; phylum Chordata; class Mammalia; order Primates; family Hylobatidae; genus Nomascus; species Nomascus leucogenys. Next base: position 127,581,172 of record NC_044406.1, read on the forward strand.
CCGTCGACAGCACAATGCAAAGCAAGGCCCCTCTGCTCCTCCCGGCATACAAGCCTATGGAGCAGCTCCCTTTGAAGATCTTCAAGTGGACTTCACAGAGATGCCCAAATGCAGAGGTAACAAGTATTTACTGGTTCTAGTGTGTACTTACTCTAGGTGGGTAGAGGCTTATCCATCATGAACTGAGAAAGCTCATGAAGTAACCCATGTGCTTCTTCGAGGTCTCATCCCTAGGTTTGGGCTGCCTCTATGGATTGGCTCAGATAATGGGCCGGCATTTGTGGCTGACTTAGTACAGAGGACGGCAAAGATATTGAGAATCACTTGGAAGCTACACGCCGCCTACCGACCTCAGAGTTCCGGAAAGGTGGAGCGAATGAATCGGACTATCAAAAATAGTTTAGGGAAAGTATGTCAAGAGACGGGATTAAAATGGATACAGGCCCTTCCTATGGTATTGTTTAAAATTAGGTGCACCCCCCCCAAGAAAACAGGATACTCCTCTTATGAAATATTATAGCGTAGGCCGCCTCCTATACTGCAAGGACTTCCAGGTACTCCCCAAGAATTGGGTGAAATTGAATTGCAGCAACAGCTACAGGCCTTGGGGAAAATTACCCGACAATCTGAACTTGGGTAAATGAGAGGTGCCCAGTCAGCTTATTCTCCCCAGTTCACCCTTTTTCTCCAGGTGTCTGTGTGTGGATCAAGGACTGGAACTTAGCTCCCTTACGGCCACGATGGAAGGGACCCCAGACCATTATCCTGACCACTCCCATGGCTGTGAAGGTAGAAGGAATCCCGGCCTGGATTCACCACAGCCGTGTAAAGCCCGCAGCCACTGGAACCTGCGAGGCCAAACCAAGCCTAGACAATCCCTGCAAAGTGACCCTGAGGAGGAGGACAAGCCCTGCTCCAGTCACACCTGGAAGCGAACTGGTCTACCCAAGGCTGAAGAATGAGGAAAATCATCATGGGACTTACTTTCCTTATAACATGGACTTGTGTGGGAAAAGCTTCCACTGCTTCTTCCCGCACAGAGGACTGCTTTCAGTGCATACATCAGGTCACTGAGGTAGGACAACAAGTTAAGACAATCTTTTTGTTCTATAGTTATGAATGCTTAGGAATTCCAAAAGGAACATGTTTGTATAATAACACTCGGTACAAAGTCTGTAATCCAGGAAGTGACCAGCCCGATGTGTGCTATGACCCCTCTGAACCTCCCATTTCCACAGTTTTTGAAATAAGATTAAGGACTGAAGACTGGTGGGGACTCATAAATGAGACAAGTAAAGTATTAGCTAGAACAGAAGAAAAAGGGGTGCCCAAACGCATAATCTTAAAATTTGATGCTTGTGCTGTCATTAATAGCAATAAGTTAGGAGCAGGATGTGGCTCTTTTAATTGGGAAAAAAGCTACATGACCGAAAATAAGTACATCTGTCATGAATTAAGATTGTGCAGAAAAGAATGTGGGTACTGGTCTTGTGTCATTTGGGCTACTTGGAAAAAGATGAAAAAGATCCTGTTTGGCTCCAAAAAGGGAAAGGAAGCCCGTCCTGCATGAGTGGAAGCTGCAACCCTTTAGAATTAGTCATCGCAAACCCCTCGGACCCAAAATGGAAAAAAGGAGAATACGTATCTCTAGGCATTGATGGAAATGGACTAGACACTAAGGTAAACATTTTAATAAAAGGAGAAATCTGAAAACGCTCTCCAGAGCCATTATTTCAGACTTTCTATGATGAACTAAATGTGCCAGTGCCTGAAATTCCAGGAAAAACTAGAAATTTGTGTTTGCAATTAGCCGAGCATGTAGCCCAGTCTCTAAAAGTCACTTCATGTTTTGTTTGTGGAGGAAATGTAACAGGAGATCAATGGCCATGGGAAGCCTGAGAATTAGTTCCTACAGACCCAGTTCCTGATGAATTCCCGGCCCAAAAGAACCACGGTGACAATTTCTGGGTTCTAAAAGCCTCAATTATTGTACGATATTGCATAGCTAGAGAAGGAAAAGAATTCGCTCATCCTGTAGGACGGCTTAGTTGTCTTAGACGAAAACTGTATAATGGTACCACAAAAACAGTTACACGATGGAGTTCCAATTACACAGAAAGAAATCCATTCAGTAAATTTCCAAAATTGCAAACCGTTTAGGCCCACCCAGAATTCCACTGGGACTGGACTGCCCCCACCGGGTTATGCTGGATATGTGGACATAGAGCCTATGCTAAGCTACCTGATCAGTGGACAGGTAGCTGTGTAATTGGCACTATTAAACCATCTTTCTTCCTACTGCCCATAAAAACAGGTGAACTCCTAGGATTACCTGTCTATGCTTCCCATGAAAAACGAAGCATAGCCATAGGTAACTGGAAAGATGATGAATGGCCCCCTGAAAGAATTATACAATACTATGGGCCTGCCACTTGGGCACAGGATGGCTCGTGGGGATACCGGACCCCCATCTACATGCTCAACCGTATCATATGGTTGCAAGCTGTTTTAGAAATTATTACTAATAAAACTGGTCAAGCCTTGACGATTCTTGCCCGGCAAGAGACTCAGATGAGGAATGCTATCTACAAAAATAGACTAGCTCTCAACTACTTGCTAGCAGCTGAAGAAGGAGTTTGTGGAAAATTTAAACTTACTAATTGCTGTCTACACATAGATGATCAAGGGCAAGTAGTTGAAGACATAGTTAAAGACATAACAAAACTGGCACATGTACCCATGCAAGTGTGGCATGGATTTGATCCTGAGGCCATGTTTGGAGATTGGTTCCCAGCAATAGGAGGATTTAAAACTCTTATAATAAGAGTTATAATAGTAATAGGAACCTGCTTACTACTCCCTTGTTTGCTACCTGTGCTTCTTCGAATGATAAAAAGCTTCATCGCTACCTTAGTTCACCAGAATGCTTCAGCACAAGTATATTATATGAATCACTATCAATCTATTGCACAGGAAGACATAAGTAGTGAAAATGAAAGTGAGAACTCCCACTAATAAAATGAGTGAGAGTCTCAAAGGGGGGAAATGAGAGAAGAGAGAAAGAGACCCCCCCCGATATTGTTCTATGTTGTTTTATACTCAGTACCTGTTTTAAGAAGAAACAAGGAAGCGAAACCAAAGGCAGGCAGCCTGGCACCAGGCACCAGACCCAAAACCAGACCCAAAACCAGGCCTGGGCCTGCCTGACCTTAGCCTGGTAGTTAAAATTCAACCCATGACCTAGCAACTGATGTTATCCATAGATTCCGGACTTTGTATGGAAGGACATTGTGTAACTGCTCGTTCTGTTCTGCTTCACTCTGATTACTGATGCATGAAGCCCCTGTCACATGCCCCCTAGATTGCTCAATCAATCACGGCCCTTTCCTATAAAATCTTTAATGTTGTGAGCCCTTAAAGCAGACAGAAATTGTGCACTCAACAAGCTTGGATTTTAAGATGCTAGTCTGCCGGTGCTTCCAGCTGATTGAAAGCTACTTCCTTCACTATCTCGGTGTCTGTGGGTGTCTATCTCATTTGTCCATGGCTCGTCTTGCTACGATAGCATTTTACCCACGGTAGAACTTCTTTCAAAATTAGCATCAATTCTCACAAACCGTGCCACTGCCTCATCAACTATGTTTATGTAATGTTCTAAAAACTTTGTTGTCATTTCAAAAGTGTTCACAGCATCTTCACTAGTAGATTTCATCTCAAGGAACTACTTCTTTTTTTTTTTTTTTTTTTTTTTTGCCCATTTATAAGAAGCAACTCCTTATCCATTCAAGTTTTATCCTGCGATTACAGCAATTCAATCACATCTTCAGGCTCCACTTCTAACTCTAGTTTTCTTTCTGCTTCCATCACATCTGCGATTACTTCCTACATTGAAGTCTTAAACCCGTCGAAATCGTCTGTGAAAGTTGGCACTAACGTCTATCAAATTCCTATTAATATTGATATTTTGTCATTCTCCTCTGAATTATGAATGTTCTTAATGATATCTAGAATGGTGTATCATTTCTCGAAGGTTTTCAATTTACTTTGTCCAAATCTATCAGAGGAGTCACTATCTATGGCAGCTATAGCCTTAAAAATTTATTTCCTAAATATTAAACCTTGAAAGTCAAAATTACTCCTTGATCCATGGGCTGCAGAATAAATTTTTTGTTAGCAGGCACAAAAACAAAATTAATCTCCTTGTATAGCTCCATCAGAGCTCTTGGGTAATGAGGTGCATTATCAATGAGCAACAATACTCTAAAAGGAATTCATTTTTTTGAGCAGTAGTTCTCAACAGTGGGCCTAAAATATTGAGAACACCATGTTCTAATCAGATGTGCTATAATCAGATGTGCTGTAATCCAGGCTTTGTGTTCCCTTTTTAGAGCACAGGGAGAGGAGATTTAGCATCATTCTTAAGTTTCTTAGGATTTTCAGAATGGTAAATGAGCACTGACTTCAATTTAAAGTCACTGGCTCTATTAGCCCCTTACAAGAGAGTCAGCCCATCCTTTGAGGCTTTAAAGCTAGGCCCTGTCTTCTCTTCTCTAGCTATGAAAGTCCTAGATGTCATCTTCTTCTATGAAAGGCTGTTTCATTGACATTAAAAATCCATTGTTTAATGTAACCATCTTCATCAATTATCTGAGCTAAATTTTCTGGATAACTTGCTCCTTCTACATCAGCACTTGCTGTTTCACCTTGCATGATTATGTTATGGAGATGGCTTCTTTCTTTAAACCTCATGAAACCAACCTCTGCTATCTTCAAACTTTTCTTCTGTAGCTTCCTCACTTCTCTCAGCCTTCATAGAAATGAAGAGAGTTAGGGCCTTGCTTTGGATTTGGCTTTGCCTTAAGGGAATATTCTGGCTGGTTTTTGATCTACCCAGACCACTGAAAGTTTCTTCATATCAGCAACAAGGCTCTTTCACTTTCTCATCATTCATGTGTTCACTGGAGTAGCACTTTGAATTCCCTTCAAAAACTTTTTCTTCGCATTCTCCACTTTGCTGACTGTTTGGTGCAAGGGGCTTAGATATTGTCCTATCATGGCTTTTGACATACCTTCCTGCCTTCCTCTGTATGCCTAATAACTTCTAGCTTTTGAATTAAAGTGAAAGACGTGTGACTCTTTGTTTCAGTCGAACAATGAGAGGCCATTATAGGGTTATTATTTGGCCTAAATTCAATATTGTTTTGTCTTAGGGAATATGGAATCCTGAAGAATGGGAGAGAGATAGAAGAATTACCAGTCAGTGGAGCAGTCAGAACACACACAACATTTGCCATCTTTTATGGGCACAGTTTGTTGCATGCCAAAACAATGACAAGAGTAACATCACTGATTACTGATATCAGATCACTGTAACCAATATAAAAATAATTTAAAGGTTTGAGATATTGTCAGAATTGCTTAAATGTGACACAGAGACATAACATAAACACATACTGTGGAAAAAACGCATAGATAGACTTGCTCAAAACAGGGTTGCCACAAATCTTCAATTTGTAAAAGCTGCAATATCTGGAAAGCCCAATAAAATGATGTACAATAAATTGAAGTATACTTGTACATTGTGTGGGTTCTTTGTTTGCTTTTATTTCTCTTAAGGGATAAATTTGACAAATACTATTGGGCTTACACAAATATTACATAATATGTAAAATAGCACTCTATTAAATTAAAATTTTGAGCTAATGAAGCTTTAGAACAACATTAAGAACATGCTTGTTTGTAAAGGATTGTTGTTCTGAACAAGTGTCATGCTCCGTAGACAGAAAACCAAACTCCAAAACAATACATTTGCCATGAGAGAAACGTGATTTCCCAGCTTGTAGCATCAGAATTTAAATTAGTATTTTGTATATTCCAGAGAAAATAACTAAGGACCACAAATTATCATATCAAAATCATCAAAGAAAGATGTATATTTTTAGAGTGATTTTTAATTAGTTTTAGTACTTACTCTGAGAACATTTTCAAAATACATCATTTTAAAGTGCATCTTATGTAGGCGGCAACTTGATTTATATATTCCTGTAGTCACCTTTCCATGTGCTGTATGAATTTTATTATAAGCATTTGAAGAATTGAGGAAGTAAAGGGCCAGGGACTTGGTAACCTTGAGTATTGCCCTGAACTTGCACTTTCCACGTGTTGACTCATTTTCACAACTCTATGTGGTAGGTAAGTACTACTATTATCCCATTTTACAGATGAAATAAGCTAGGCTAACAAGGCCATTAAGTATCCTGCCCAAGATCATATCACAAGGAAGTATCACAGTAAGAATTTAATGAGGAAATTTGTCTCCACAGCCTGCATGCTTAAACATAATGTTAAATAATCATGATAGGGCAGATAGCATTTAACATGACATATTCAACAAAGAGTTTTCTTAGAAAGGCAACATAGTTACCATGGTTTTTCAAATGTCAACTGTGTTCAGCATGAGCATAGGTGCTATAGGGACATGTGACAAAAGTGCAAGCAATAGTGCCAACTCTCATGGAACTTTGCATTGATGATAGTGCGATATCCTAAGGTAAACAGCTTTCAGGCCATGACTCTGTGAGCTCTATTCATTTCATAAACAGTGTTTTTTTGTGGTAATTTTTAGTTTATTTTTTTATATGGTGGTTATCTTTTAAAATAATTATTTGTTTCCTCACTGGTTCATAAGCTCATTGAGTGTAGGAACTAGGCTATTTTCATCTTTGAATCCTCAAAGACTACCACAGTATCTTGCAAACAGTGGAGCTCAATAAATGTTGTTTATGTGAGACAGAGAACATTTAGGAGACTTTTGTCTCCCTGCCTCTCTGTGTTGCTCTATGCATGGTTCTCATTTAAATAGGCTTCTGATCATCAGAAGACAAAGGAAAAGTTGGAAAATCAATATTTGGTTCATAAAAATATTCAATTGAGTTCAATGCCACAGATAATTATTTAACATCAATTTTGTGCCCACATCTCAGGTCACAGTATGAAGACAACTTATAAACTGCTAGGTCATATGCAATTAGAAAGGGTTTTATCTAAAGCGACTGTATTAAAGACTACATCCTGGTTTTCATTAGTTTTTTACAGTTGGATAAACAATCCAATTGTGAAGGCAAGTAGACCCTCCCACTTGCCAGCTTCATCCACACTTAGTCTTTAGGTCTATATGACTGAATTTGGGTTGTGTAGCAACATTCTTCCCACCACAGTTTGGTGGGATAAGACCGTGCATAAAACCTCCTCCAGATGTGGGATCAGTGCCTCCATTGGTGCACTGACGGTACAGTTCTCTTTATTGCCCTTCGGTCCCTGTGTACCTTCGTCTGGACCCAAATACATACCACTATGGCACAATGATCCTGGAAAGCGGAGTGAGCTTGAATCCAGCGTTCAAACTTTTGGACTGTCCAGCCCAACTACATTACCAAACTAATTGCTTACATATCTTCAGATTCAAGTTCTCCATAGTTAAATAATTTTAGGCCAAGCCCTGGCTCCCTCTCCTTCTCTACAATGTATCTGACAGTCAGTATGCAAACTTCAAACTGTCATCAAAATACTTCACTTTGTGAGTTATAAAATGTGATTAAAATACTGCTCCACCCGTAGGATGTATTCAATCTAATAAGTAACTAAGATAGCTTATAGAAAGTGATGTCTTCATTCACTGGTTTATTCCAAAAATACATACTAAGAACTTGGAAAAGAAAATGCTGTTGAAGCCCACGTAGAAGGCATTTGCTATGCGTGTCGGGGAATCTCAGAAGATCAGACCGCCATATGTGCGAAAGAAAGAGGAGAGGTATGCTTGTCCTGAAATGTCATCACAGAGAACTGAACACAAACACCAAAGGCTTCAGGGTAGAGAAAAGCTATAGCACATGGTGAAATTGATCCACTTTCAGTGTGACAAAGCTGTCTGCAAATGGCCGTATCTTCCTAGGATAAAGGAAGTCTGTTAATGAGCACTGTATATTTAGGTGTAAATAAAGGTCCAAATCTGTGTTCTTCCTGATGTATCTTATTGGCATGTTGAACACCTTTCAATAAATCATTGCTATATGTTACTTCAATTCACAGACGGCTTCATTGGCACAACACGATTAAATATCAAATCATTTTTAGTGTGTTTTAAAAATAGATGAGTCAGATACACTTCGTATATTCAAATATCTAATGGTGGAAATAAAACAACTTCCCAAGCAACTGGCTGTTTTTGAAGGTTTTAGCAACCATTTGAGCTCTGAAATATGTGAAATATACTTCCTTACACAATATTTCAATATTTTCCAATTTCGACTCATGGTATTCATTTGATATTTTTGCTGAAATAGTCCCTCGGTATATAATGAAGATTGTAAAGAAATGTAGTGGAAATAGAGACTAAGTTGCCAGAGCATTAAAACATTTATAGTGCTGGGTTACCAGAGAATATTTTCTGCAACACTGTACAACTCCTTCGTACAACTTCGAGGCAAGAATATACCTTGAACTTCCGGCCATAATTTTATACTGTTGTTCTCATTGAAGAGGAAGCTGAGGCCAAGAGACATCAAGTGCGTTGCTCAAGGTCACAAAGCTAGATAGTAGCAGAATAGAGACTAGAACTCAGGCCATCATTTTTAAGGCTGCTTCTCTTTCACTTTAGTATAAAGTGGGCTTGTATTAGAGCACACTGGGGATTTATTCATGAGGATATTGTAAGGTAGCGTCTCTTCATGAGGTAAATTTGGAAAATGGTTTTAAAATCTAATGAATTTAGAAGAGATGTGTGTGTGTGTGAGAGTGTGTGTGTGTGAGAGTATGTGTGTGTGTGTGTGTGTGTGTGTGTTTGATGGGAATGCATTTCCTGAATGATTGAAATAGAACTAACTTATAATGAGGCTTCTACGTGGAGTTACCTGTAGGTCCATTTTGGATTTTTTAGATATTTAGATCCTGGACACTTCAATTTGGAAGTGGTTCCTAATTTTTTAGGGTGTTAAGGATCTCTTTGAGTACTAGAGAAAAATATTCTGTAAATGAAAATACATAGGCTCACAAAATTACATATACTATTTCCAGGGGTTTCTGGAGTCACAGTAACTCAGGATGCACTTCTTCCACTATCTCCAACCAAATGTCAATTGATAAATGAGTGTGTGGGAGTGAGGTCAGATCCTGCTTTACAAGTTGTTTCTTCTAACTCCTGCCCTTGGTGTAGAGAAATACAGATGTAAACAGAGAGAAGGAGAAGGAGAGACTTCCAAAGTCCACACAGCCCTACCCCTTATTTTTGGATTTAGAGTACTATTCTTTCCATTAAACCAATTCATTGCAATAGTTTTGTCCTTTTAGATGACGTATGAGGAAAATGGTATCATATTTGATTATATATATTAGGTCATTTTTTTAACTGCAAAGCACTGGGGCACTAATTTTTATTCACAACAGTTCTAGGCATAAATTACAGAAAAGTTTTATATATAAAATGCATGTTATTAAAAGCTTATGTTATTAAAAGACCAAGGTTAGAACTTCGCATAGATCCTATTTGTAATGTGAAATTGTTTATACGCTACTCACTGCTGCATAGGTAATCATGAGCTGAAATACCAACATTATGAGATACCTTTCTACCTCAGAACTTCATTCCTGCTAAGATTGTATAAAATGATTGGAAGTGGTTTTAGTCTTTAAGTCTCAAGTGTTTAGCTTGACAATTATAAAATGTGTATTTTTTAGGCAGATGACATACTTAGTTACGTAATTGTCACAATTATCCAAATTTCTTCCCATCAATGCAGCAAAATGCGTGCATTTTGAAATCCATCATTTGGCTTATTGATGTTGTGCACAGTTGCCCCTCACATCCTTTTGAAGAACAGTTTTGCAAAGGCTTTTCTTCATCATGAAAATCAGCAAATCATCAGTACCACCTGATTGGGGGAGAGATGAAAGAAACTGTTTCACTACAGCACTGAAGAGCTGGCCTCTCCAAATGCATTGTCCTTGAACAAGACCTCCTAGTTTAATGGGCTTCTTGTCTATGCACAGGGAAACAAAAGACAGGGAAAAGAATTAAGAATGTTTATCTGAGATGGGCCAGTGCTAGGAAGCAATGTAGAGATTGGAAATATGCTCTTAGTGAAGCCCTGAACGTCAGTTGATCGGTCTGCAGCCATGAGAGACTAGGTACACCTGCCTTTCTGATCGTCATTCTTCATTGGTGTGATGAAAGCTTAAAGTAGAAATGCTATTGATTTTAACATTTATATTCACATTCTTTCCCTGTCATAGGCAGAAAAACCCTTTGATTTTGCTCTGAGCAGCAAATAACTTTTGCAACAGAGACCTATGTAGGCTGCAGCTTCCACTCTTATCACATATTATAGAGTTCCATTTATTTAATCATATTAATGGAATCTTATCAATTCACCTTCCAGCTTACAAACCTGTTTGCTCTCTCTTGCTACGCTGTCTCTTACCGGATTAGGTGCAATTTCCTCGGCTCGGCAAACAGGAGATTTCCCAATATGACTTCTCCAAATTCACCCTCACCTGTCCCCTTACATAGAACCTACACTCCAGCTCACTGAGCTATCTAAAGGGTGACCTGTCATGCCAGGCTTTTGATTCCTTTCCTTTTATTTTGCTGTTTTATATGTTAGAATTTTCATCTCATCCTTTTGTATGCAATTTTTTTTTTATCCAAGACTCTGAATTTTATTCAAGTATTTCCTAACATGTCCCCTTTCCCATGACAGAGTTAATTGATCTGCTTTCTGTGTTCCTCGGCACTTAGAGGGCTTCTGATATGGCATGCGCCAAGTGTTAGTGAAGTTTATCTGTTTATGGGTGTTTTTGCCACTAGATCCAATGTCAGAGAATGTATTTTATCTTTGCTTTGTGTATCTATGCCACCTTATTCACAGTAAAAATGTTAAGCTCCCATTCCTATAGTTCCCACCTCCACAGGGAGCATAAAGAAACTGGTGACTTTGTGCTCATTAAAGTATCTAAAATATTTACTTTCAGCTCTGATGCAAAGCATATAATTAGCCATTTATTTCTACCCCACTAAAAAAGTAATAGTAGAATAATTATTGTATGACGAGTCATCTAAAATGACTTGATTATTAGCTTTTACAACTCCACTTGCTGTGTGATTTTTTATTATCTTAAGTTGATCAAATAACACGTTATCTTTTAAAAATAGAGATGCCTCAATCCCATCCCCAAGAGATTAGATTTCAATTGACCTGGTGGGGGCAGACATCAATATTTCCAAAACATTTCCCAAAATATTGATATATGCAACCAGGGTCAAGAATCACTGGCCTAGAAGCTGCAATTGACAGTTGAAGTAATGCCAACTGTCTCTACTTGTTCTCCATTGGAAAGGATTACAGCCATTGTTTCTTGAGCATATTTTCTTGTATTCAGCACTTGTATACCTTGCATGCATTTCACATACTTTCACACACATTTTGCATACATGACATTACATATGTTATTATTACATTTATTGCTATTCCTTAGGTGGCATTTGGTAGATGAGCTAGCCATGGCAGCAGGTATTGGTAACAGTAATTAGTGTTGAACTTGAACATGTAGAAATGATTTCTAATGATCCATCTGGCTGGGCATGGCTACAAAACAATAGAGTCTTACCCAAGAATCCAAAATAAGTTTTATCTCAGTAGCTGCCTGGAGAGCTCAGTTGTGAATCGTCATTAAATTATAAGAGGGAGGCCGGGCACGGTGGCTCACTCCTGTAATCCCAGAACTTTGGGAGGTTGAGGCAGGTGGATCACGAGGTCAGGAGTTCGAGACCAGCCTGACCAACATGGTGAAACCCTGTCTCTACTAAAAATACAAAAATTACCTGGGCGTGGTTTTGTGCGCCTGTAATCCCAGCTACTCAGGAGGCTGAGGCAGGAGAATTGCTTGAATCTGGGAGGTGGAAGTTGCAGTGAACCAAGATGGAGCCACTGCACTCCAGCCTGGGTGACAGAGGGAGACTCTGTCTCAATTAAAAAAACAAAACAAAACAAAACAACAACAACAACAAAACTGTAAGAGGGCTCAGTGAGAAAGAGTACTGTGGTACTGTGGTACCAATATCTAGGCATATTGTCATAGTACTGGGTTGGGAGGTAAATAGATGTATATGTATGGATGATAAAACTTTTTCTCCAGATATTTGTTTTTTTGGAAGTCTCTTTGCAATTCAGAGGATGGAAAATGATTCATTTGTTCCTGGCATAAAACAGAGATGATTCAAGGACCTATGGTGAAGTTTTGAATATCTCTTGCCATTTAGTGTCATGATTGCAAGATATTTGTCTCTTATTCCTCAGAAAGGCTGAGAACTGATATTGCCATCACATCTGTTCACTTCTCCCACTGAAAATTGGTATGGTGGTACTGATGAAGTAATTGAAACTACCAGAATTTGGGAATGCCTTGGACAGAGGTAAGAATTTGCCAGCCAATGAAAATATTATAAGACCTCTTTGTCCCTAGCAGAGAGCACATACTTCCCTTCTTTTGCTGCCTACGAAAAAGGAAAACTGATCTATAAAATGAAATTGGATCTGTGTACCTTTGAGATCCATTTCTACTTGATTTATGCCCTCTGTTCAGACTGGAATATGGTAAGATATAAATTGCTCAGGTATTCTAATAAATTTCCCTTCTCATCAGTTCAGACTAGTCCTACTTCTGGGACAACACATTTTCATAAAGGGCATCTAACTGTAATCTTTCATTGCATATTGAAAACTACAAACCTAGGGTTTGTTAGCATTTTTCCAACCTTTGCAATACCTCTCAGAAGGGCAACATAAAAAATGACATATGTCCCTTTAGTTGCAGAACATTATGAATTGCATGTTGTAACACTAATTTAGTCATAGATGTTGGAGTGAAAATTGTAACAATGCCACATTAAATATATGCATTTTCTTTATTACACATCTAAATTCAGAAATATTAAAATGTAAAAAAGATATATACTTAGAATAAAAGAAATATGGAAGTACCATCATCTTGCCTTTGTATAGAACTTTAGAGTTTACCAGGTTTTTCACAATTTTCATCTCATGGAATCTTTAAAAAGAAATCTGGGGAGTTAGGCCCAGAAAGAAAAACAAAAAACAAAATCCGAACAAAACATGACTATACCAATGGGATTGAGGGAAAGGGATGAAGAAAAAAGGCATCTTGGAACAAATGACTACTGATGTTTTCTTCACTTGGGCTTTTCTCCTTCAATCTGTCCCTGTCATTGGTTGTAAAGTTGCACGTTGATGAAGGAAGCCAGAAGCACCTGAATGATTCTACTGAGAATCCTTCCAGAGGAATTTATTGGCACATATGAGCTCCAGAGTCTCTTGTTCTAGTGAATGTCAGGATGATTAAATACGGAAATAAAAATGGCATTTTGTTTTTTAGAAAGGTTATTACACTGTATTTTTTGGTGTTTTATTTATAAATAAATGGAAAAGGCAATCATGATTAGCCAAGTAGTGATATTATGAAGATATGGTGGATATTCTTTACAGAATAGTAAATTTTCATTAAAATGGTGTTTGGCTTTTAGCATCAGTTCAATAATGCTGGAGTTAAATAGAGCAAGTTAAATAGAGAAAAATATTTAATATTTTAGGCAATGTAATAATACAGGCATTTTTCAGTGCAGACTAATCATCTCTAATATTTTAAGTCCTCCCTGCCATAGAATAAAATTAAAAGAAATATATTCAATATATCTTATTCTTAACATAGTTTTAAAGTATTGATATCTGCATGCAATTATCAATAATTTTCTGTTTTAAGAAATTCTAGGCTGGGCGCAGTGGCTCAAGCCTGTAATCCCAGCACTTTGGGAGGCCGAGGTGGGCGGATCACGAGGTCAGGAGATCGAGACCATCCTGGCTAACACGGTGAAATCCCGTCTCTACTAAAAATACAAAAAATTAGCCGGGCGTGTTGGCGGGCGCCTGTAGTCCCAGCTACTCGGGAGGCTGAGGCAGGAGAGTGGCGTGAACCCGGGAGCCGGAGCTTGCAGTGAGCCAAGATCACGCCACTGCACTCCAGCCTGGGCAACAGAGCGATACTCCGTCTCAAAAAAAAAAAAAAAAAAAAAGAAATTCTAATTCTCATGGATTTTTACAAGCCAAATGAAGGAGGTGCTTGCATCCTTCCTCTAAAGTATAATGTCATATAGGGTTTACCTGTATGTCAAAGTATAATGCAATATAAGGGTTACCTTTATGTCATTATACTTTGGAAGAGGGATACAAGCACCTCCTAGCTTCAAGACTGGATCTCTACATTAGTCAAATATACCAGGTAATAATAGCTTCACTCTTACCTAAATGTGATTCAGAGGATAAATCTTTCAGTCTATGAGTCACATTTTCCCTTATCAGTGGTTAGTTTTAGAAAAATAAGTTTTGCTGTTATTGATATTGTTACAGTTGTTTTATTTTTATTTTGTTTCATTCATTACTTAGCTTTGTATTCCTATCCCTTAAGAATAATACTAAGTCAGGCACATTTCATTAGATTTGTCTCATACAGCAAAGCTTGTGCTCTATTATGTAGAAGAAAACCATTTGTTATTACATAGACAGCTACAACAGAGACAAATTAAAAATTAAATTCATGACTCCATTCTCATTTACTGAAGGTCCTTGCGTTAGTTTGAATTGCTGTAAAAAAATACAAAAGACTGGGAGGCTTAAATAACAGATATTTTCTTCTCACAGTTCTGGAGGCTGGGAAGTCCAAGGTCAAGGTGTTGGCTGATTCATTTCCTAGTGAAGGCCCTCTTCCTGGCTTGTTGATAGCAGCCTTGCCACAGCAAACTCATATGGTGAAGAGAGAGCAAGCTCTCATGTTCTTCTTGTAAAGGCACTAATTTAATCATGATTTTCCCACCCTCATAGCAATATCTAAAGCCAATTATCTCCCAATGACTTCATCTCAAAATATCATCCCATTGAGTATTAGGGCTTCAGCATTTAAATTTTGCAAGGACATAATTCAACCCATAGCAGCTTCTAAGCAAAATATCTGCTGTCCAGGAGATCCAACCCAATCTTGTGTAATTCAATGTTCTTCCACCAGGGACTCAAACTAGACTTCTCTATCTTCTTGATTTTCTTTCATCAATACACTGTGGTTGTAGCCAAAGGATCATTAATATAGGATTGTGGGTAGAAAATGCATACAGAAATCATGACTTCTTTTTCTTTCTTATTGTTGGTTAACAGAAAAAAGTTTAAAAATTAATTGTTGGCTAGCTTTTGAGTCAATGCTTTCATGAATAATAATTCCCTTGCTGTCATAGAAAATCAGATACTATCTGCAAAAGTCACTGGGTACTATCGATTCCTGTGTATTAAATTACTTCAAAACTCAGTGGCTTATAACAACAAACTATTATGTCTTACTTTCTGAGAGTTAGGAATCTGAGAGTGGCTTACTTCAGAGCCTCTGGCTCAAGGTCTCTCATGAGATTACAATCCAGCTGTATACTGGGATGTAGTCTCATCTAAAGTTTTAATGGGGGAAGGAAGATTCACATGTGGTTTTGGCAGACCTTGGTCCCTCACATGTGGATCTCTTCAAAAGATTGCCTCATGGCATAGCAGCTGGTTTCCCAAAAGGCAACTGATGCAAGACAATGTGAGAGAGAGTATCCAAGATATAAATTTCAGTCTTTTTATAACCAAATTTCAGGAATGACATTTCATCACTTCTGTATTCTAATTGTTATAAGTGAGTTAGATCCAGACCACACTTAAGAGGGTGGAAAGATTGTTTTTGGTGGTGGATAACACCAAAATAACAATAGGTGTGGCATAATAATAGGTGTCAGGGATAATTGGAGGTCTCCGTAGCGTTGGCCCAGCATGCATTCCTTTTAGTCAAGTATGTGTTTAATGTATATGCCTATTTTGAATATCACAGTTTCTGTGTACTTCGTTTGAATATCCCTTTGCTCTTATATATGTGAAAAATATTAATAGGGATTCTTGTCATTTATATAAAATTTCAATAATTTTATAAAAACACTTAAAATTTAGACTGAATGTGAGGGATGCATTTCTGGTGAAATAAGAACATTTGAAAATTGAGTTCTCTATATAAGCAATGAGGACTGGTAAAATATGTCAAAATCAAATTTTTCAGATCTCTGAAAATTAACCGTAGTCTTGCAATAGTCTGAGGAACATTTATTTAAAAGAAACCATGTGTCATGGTAAGGGCAGTGTGCTTTACAAAATTTTAACTTTCCCTAGCCCCATCTTCATTTCTCTATCTATGGCCTTGAAAACCAATGGTCTCACAATTATGGAAGCTGTGAAAATGAGAAGTCTACCATCCATTGGAAGTGGAAGAATCTCCGCAGAAAACTGCCATAATTTGACCTGTTATTTCCTTGATAAACTCCATTTTTAGGGCTTATCTTTATTTGACCTTATTCATAACTTGTTCTGTGCAAATAGCCTTATTCCTAGAGTGTTTATTGAAACCAAGCAATGAAAATTGTACAAAATAGCAGCTCTCTAAGGTGGCTATATCAGTTGGGAAGAGCAAAAGGCTGAAAAAGAAAACTCAGTAGGAAAAACAAAAATGAAATGTCCATAGGGGGCTATAAAAAAACTCCAATGTATTCCTAAGAATCTAGAAGACCATAAGCATGTGTAAAATGTGTGCATTTCAAAGGATGTGTGCATCCCAAAGGATGATTTTGTATCTGAGAAAGACCTGAGAAGGTCTCTCACCCCTGGCTGACCTTGAGTTTCTAAGCAAACCGGAAATGGAGACTAAGACAGAGTTATTTTTCAACTGGATAAGTGCTGAAAGTATGTTCCAAAATGCAAATAGAACCCCTCAGCAAATACTAAAAGATACTTTGTTTTCAGACCTTCAGGGAATCTCTGTTCAATCATTAGCTGACCACTAAGTTTCCTAAGAAGCGGCTTCAATGGCCACACATGACAAATAATGCAAATTTTATAGAATTAGTTCAGAAAAATTACCAAACAGGCAGCGATTACAAGAAGTGAAAAAAGCAGTAAACTCTATTGGGGAAGAGGAAGGAGATGGAAGAAACTGACTTCTGGAGTTGTCACATTATATTATTTAAAATAGAACTTAAAGTATAATAAAAAAATCTAGTTTTTGACAAAGCATTATGAGACATATAAACAAACAAGGAAGCATAACTCATACACAAGAAAAAAGGCAGTGAATAAAAATGAGTCCTGAGGATTCCCAGATGTTACACTTATCAGATAAAGACTTCAAATCACTTGTGATAATTAATTTTACATGTTGACTTGACTGGATTAAGGTATATCTAGATAGCTGGTAAAGCATTATTTCTGGGTTTGTCTGTGAGGCTGTTCCAGGGGAGAATGGTGTGTGTGAGTCAGTGAACTGAGTGGGGAAGATCTATTCTCAAGGTGAACAGGGACCATCCAATCAGCTAGGGGTTGGGATAAGACAAAAAGGCAGAGGGAAGGAAAATTCTCACTCTCTTTTCTGGAGACAACAACTTTTTTTCTGCTACTCTTGACCATTAGAACTCCAGGTTCTCTGGCTTTTGGACTTCTGGCCTTGCACCAGCAGCCCCTGGGTTCTCAGGCCTTGTACCTTGGACTGAGAGTTACACCATTGGCTTTCCTGGTTCTGAGGATTTTGGACTTGGACTGAGCCATGCTACCAGCATGTCTGGGTCTTCTGCTTGCAGATGGCCTATTGTGGGTCTTCTCAGCCTTCATAAATGCATGAACCAATTTCTTCAAGGGATCCTCTCTCCATATATATATATGTGTATATATATATATATGTGTATATATATATATACACACACACGTGTATATGTGTATATACACGTGTATATGTGTGTATGTATATATACACGTGTATATGTATATATACACATGTATATGTATGTATATATACACGTGTATATGTGTGTATGTATATGTGTGTGTGTGTGTGTGTATATATATATATATATATATTTATGGAGAACCCTGACTAATACATTGCCTATTTTACCTATTATCTATTTTTAAAATGGTCAAAGAACTAAAAGAAACCATATCTTTTAAAAACTACTAAAAATGAACTGAGAAGACATAAAAAATAAGAATGGTCTTATAAAACGAAGACATTGAATTAATAATTAAAAATGTTCCCATGAAGAAAAGATCAAGCACAAATGGCTTCCCTGATGAATTCTCCCAAACATTTAAACAAGACTTTGATTTTTAGATCCCACAAATAAGTGAGAACATGTAATGTTTGTCTTTCTGTACCTGGCTTATTTCACCTAACATAATGATCTCCAGTTCAATCCATGTTTTCCATAGAAAAAAAAATTTAAGTTAAATAAATAAATAAAACAATGAAGACTTAAGACCAATCTTTTCAAAAACAATTCTTTTAAACTCACTCTAATAGTCTAGTGTTACCCTGATACCAAAGCCGAAGATATCACAGAAAAAGAAAACAACAAACCAATATCTCTTATAAATATAAATGTAAAAAATCTCAATACAGTAGTAGAGATGTGATTCCAGTAACATATAAAAAGGATTATATATCTGCAATAACCAAGTGGTATATATCCCAGGATGCAAGTTTGGTTCAACATATGAAAATCAATCAATGTAATGCACCATATTAATAGAATAAAAAAATAAAAAATGAGTATCTTTATAGCACACATAAAACACATTTGAAACAATCCAAAACCTTTCATGATAGAAACACTCAACAAACTAGGACTAGAAGGTCACTGCAACAATCTAAAAAAGGCCATCCATAAAAAATCCAGTTAACATCATAGCAGTGAAATTTTGAATGATTTATCACCATGATCATAAAGAAGACACAGATATCCACTCTCACCACTTCTATTCAGCATTTCACTGGAATACAGCATAAATTTTTGTGATCTTGGAATAGGCAATTGTTTCACAGCTATGTACCAAAAATACAAATAACCAGAGAAAAAAAATTGATGAATTGAACTTCCTCAAAATTTAAAAATGTTGTGTATCAAAACACACTATCAAGAAAGTGAAAAGGCGAATCCTCAGAAGGTAAGGAAGTGTCTGCAAATCACATATCTGATAAAGGATTAGTGTCCAAAATATATAAAGAACTCTTACAAGTCAACAGCTGAAAAACAAAAATCCCAATTAAAAGTGGGCAAAAGAGTTGAATAGATATTTCTACAAAGAAGCTATACAAATGGCCAATAAACATACAAAAATATGCCCAACATCATTAGTCATTATGAAAATGTTAATTAAAGCCACAATGAGATAGCACTTCAGATCCGCTAGGATGGTTAATATTTTTTTAAAAAGACAGGGACAATAACAAGAGTTGGTGAGGATGTGGATAAACTGGGACAATCATACGCTGCTGATGGGAACGTAAAATTATGTAGTCACTGTGGAAAACAATTTGGTATCCTCAGAAATTAACCCTAGAGTCACCATATGACCCAGCAATTACATGTCTAGGTATATACCCAAGATAACTGAAGGCTTATGTCTACAGAAAAAATTGTATGTGACTATTCATAGAATCATTATTCATAACAGCCAGAAAGTGAGAACCACCAAAATGTTCATCAATTGTTTAATAAACGTATGTTGTATATTCATACATTATGAATACATATGAATATATGTATGTGTATTCATACATACATTTATAGCTGAACATTATTCAGTCATAAATATGAGTGAAGTACTGATACATACTATATGGAAGAACTGAAAATATTTTTTCTATTTGAAAGAAACCAGACGTGAAGCAAGATACAAAGAAAAGCATATACTGTACGATTGATATTTAATGTCCAGAATAGGTAAGTCTATTGATATGAAAAGTAGATTAGTGGTTAACAGGGGATGGATGAGGAGAAAATAGGAGTTTCTTTCGGAGCAGTGAAAATATTCGTAATTATGTAGTGGTGGTGTTTGCACAACTCTGTGAATATGCTAAAACTCACTAAATTGTGCAACCTAAAAGTATGAATTTTATGGTTTGTTGATTATATCCCAATAAAGTTGTCATGAAAGATGGATAAAAATTATTATGAATTCAATTGTAAATCTAGTACAGACTCTGAAAGGACATTTATTTTATTTATTTTGTTGTTGTCGTTGAGACGGAGTCTCTCTCTGTCGCCCAGGCTGGAGTGCAGTGGCACTATCTTGGCTCACTGCAACCTCTGCCTCCTGGGTTCAAGCGATTCTCCTGTTTCAGCCTCCCAAGTAGCTGAGATTACAGGCATGTGCCATCAAGCTTGGCTAATTTTTAAAAATATTTGTAGCAGAGACGGGGTGTCACCATGTTGGTCAGGCTGGTCTTGAACTCCTGACCTCAAATAATCGGCCTCTCAAAATGCTGGGATTATAGGCATGGGCCACAGCGCCCAGCCAGGACATTTATTTTTGTGTAAAACTGTGTATGGGTGGTATAGTTGCTGGTCCCTGGATAATTCCAGTAACTTATTTATACATATACATAAAGCGCTTTATTAGAGATTCAGAGGCATCGTCTGGTTTACATTTAACTTCTAAAGGGTAAATTACTGGGTCTTAATTTCTCTTCTGAAAAACTGGTAGGAACCAGCTTTCCATGTCCTTTCTGCTTCTGTTGGAAGAATGTGTGTGTATGTGTGTATATATATATATATACACACATACACACACATTCTTATATATGTATATGTATATATATGTGTGTATATATATATATATATATATATATACTGGTGTCTAAATAAGATGCAGGTATGAAAGTAGCAAAGTTCATATTTCTTGAAATTTTTATTCAGTTTCTGAGAATGGTCATTGCTGGTTCTTCTTTGGAGTTTTTTTCTCATTAGAAATAAGACAATCAAACACAAACCAATGGGTTCTGCAATGTTGGACATCACCATCAGTTGCATGTTTTGCAAACACAGCTGAGCCCTTAAGCTTGGATATCACGGTGTTATATTTTTTTATTCCTTTTCTCAGTGTTCACTAATTTTGTCCAACACACCTTATTTTAATCCAAGCTGTAGTTGACAAACATGCTCTTTTTTTACGTCACACAGGTATAATATAGGAGAATATAAAAGGGAACCATGTTCTCTTTCAGAAGAAGCGTGATCCAACCTGCCAAAATTTCATTTAATTGATATAAATCCAAGAGTTGGTCAGGTGTGTTTACTATAAACCTTCTCTGGAGTTTACGAAAATTTCTAGCTGAATAGAATTTGACACTTTAATAAAAGGAAGTGTGGCATTATGCTGCAGTTAGCATGCCTGACTAGAAACAGTCCAAGGTGCTGAGAAGATTATGAAGCTTTCCCTCGTGCCCCTTAACTTGAATCCAGTAATCAAAACATTGATTTAGTTCTCAAACTTAATTTGCAGTTCTAATTTGATTATTTTTCCAGGCCAGCTAGATCTTATTAATCTATTGGATCAGCTGCAGCTGTGTCCCTGCTCGCGCTATGGGATGTACCCCCCATGCCTTAGTCATTCCTAACCATAACAAGAGAAAGGAACAACAACAACAAGAAAAGTTCAGAGTCATTGCCCTTCTTTGAATCAAATCACGTTTCTGACTCCAGGAACTAGAATAATCTTTCCCTTTCAGATAGAAGGATGTAGAGTTTAAGGATTAGGGAAATTTCAATAAATAAGAAATTTTTCTTCATGAGTTTAGGGGAAAAATATCTAGGGCTATTCATCTAATGCACACCAGAGTACAAAAGGCAAAACACAAAAAAGAATATTGAAACTCCTAACAGGGATCACTGACCTGGAGTAAACATCACTTAAAAACAAGGATCTTAACCTTTTTTCCTGAGCAAATGCAGAGGTACTTCCATTTTCTATATATGTTATGGTACATCAGAAAACCCTCTTATTTGACTGCTGACATGCACTGCTAAACTAACAGCCATTTATTGTAAAGCCAAGCTATCCAATTTTTCTCAGATGGTATAAAGGAGCTATTTTAAAATAAACTAGATGTTGGGAAAGAAGTTTAACTGTGCTTGTAGGACCCAGTGGTCCACTAAATACCTCTTTATTCCTCTTGAGCTATGGGATTGGGGAGTGCAGATGCAGGCTGCACTGGCCCTGCAAAATAAAAGGCCAATCGTCTATAGGAAGCAAGGAGGGACTTGAGAAGAGGGAGAAAACACTGTAAGCATCTGAATTTCTGTCTTATGGGCACGCTGGCACTGGAAAGCTGCCAGCTGACCTTGTCTCCCCACATCTCTTTTTTCTCTTGTCACCTGCCTCACTGCTCATTCATCTCTCTTTGTTTCTTCTGTTATATTTGGTGTTTCTACATTCCAGTGTGTTTTAAGATACTCTATGTTTCATGATGTGTCTGGTTTCTATACTTCTTCTCTAGATTGATTAAAAATTCAGTATAAAAATGTACTTAGTCTCACTCTTAAAAATATTCTGAGACTATTCAGAAAATACAAGATAATAAAACAGATCTATCCAATCTCTGCAGCTCTCTCTCTGTCTCTCTCGCACACACAAATTTTAAAACAACAACAAAAACAAAAAACAGAAGATACCCTTTACCTGTTCAGCATGGAACAATTGTCAAAAAATGGTGTTGAGTTGTACCTTCAGAATCTAGGCCCCTACTATGTGTCACAGAGCATCATTTACACAGCCAAATGTCAGCCATAAATGTGAGCACAGTATTGCTCTGTGCTCTCACCCACATTCTGCTCTCAACTCCCAGCAGAGCATGTCCTGCAAAGAGCATGATTTGTTAAATGCCCCCCAAAATACCATTTGGGGATGGGGATTTTTTTCACTGGCATTCCATTAATCTCCCAGCTTCTCTCCCCTACACCAAGAATTTGTTTGCCTTATTCAGTACTATTCCTTCAGGCCTTGAATAGGCCTCTTTGCTTTGGGGGCTGGGGGATACTGATAAAATTCCTGTGTGTTTCTGCTGATGGCCCTTTCTATTTTCCAGGCCTATGTTGTTTCTGATAGGCCTCCAGCACCCAAAGGGAAAGGCAATGTGAATTCTCTGAGAAAACTCCTCCTGGCATTCTCTCTTGAGCACAGCCAAGCATCTGGTGCGCGCTTTCGATAGCAAGAAGCCTGGAGAGCTGCCCAAGCCTATTCCCAGGTGGGGTTGAAAGAGATCACAATTTCTGCAGATAGCGCCCATAAACTAGATTATAAACCAATGCAACATACTATAAGTGCCTCACAACTACAGGCTTAAACCAAGGCATCAAAATGGGAATGAAGGGCTATCACATTTCATGATTACAAAACAAATACACTTAGCTAGGCATTAGGTACTTAGTTTTATCCTATGTGAAAGGAAATGAGGGGTTTTTCCAACAGCAGAGACAGCAACAGTGTTGCACTGAGTAGTTTTTCCCGGGAGCTGTGAAACACTCTTCCACTGAACTCTCCTCCTCCTCCCTGGCATTGTTCACTGTTGCTGCCCTTGCTCCTCTGCATGACCTGGGAGTCTCATTCATAGACTTGGTCCTTTGAGTGAAGTGTGAGGTGGAGAGGAGGGGGACAAAAATCATTGCCATACTCTCAAAATCTCTTGCCAAAATATTCACATTTAGTAAATATTTTTATTAACATAGTTACTCTGATTAAGTATTACTATGTGGAAGGCAAAGAGAAACAGAGAGAAAATACTTTGTTCTCAGAGGTTGTATCAGGAAAAGAGAGAAGCATGGTATATAGGCCAGTCTGGGTGGTAAACATATCATGGCATAACACAAGGTGGCAAAGTCTTGGCCCAAGTTGATAGAACACCTGAAGCCAGCACATAGGGAAAGAGATGAAGGAGTGTGACTGACCTTCCTAATGATCTATATAATTATGTCAGACAGGCAGCAAAATGAGTGAGGCACTGAAATGCTGTGGCAAATATCCTCTGTGTTAGCAGATGACATTCAAAGTTGGAAGCAAAGACAAGGGTGTATGAAACTTCAGTTCAAAGGGAAAAGTAGAGGTAACCTCAAAGCTTGTGAGAAAAAGAAATTAGGTTTGTAGGCATATGATTAGTCATTCATTATATACATTTATTAAGTGATGGCGGGAGGGAGGGAGGTGGAAGTGGCAAACATATGGCCATCAAGGAGCTAGCTAATAGAAGCTGAGATATGTGTGTGTGTGTGTGTGTGTGTGTGTGTGTGTGTGTGTGTGTGTGTGGTATGTGTGTGGGTGGGGCGGGGGGCGGCACACACCACTTTTGCATCCCTGGCCATTTTCTACTTTGCATTAACAGAATGGCCTCAGCATCAGCAGATTGATTTTTGAGTCCTTGCTCAGCTGCGGAGGCTGCAAAAGCTAATCCCTTCTCTCTAACTGTGGTTTGATATATGTCTGACCATAGAGGAAGGTGTTGTGAGGGGATGGATCATTTGAACGTTAATTACATTATGATGATGAATAAACAATGGTTACTTAAAGTGCAGAGGTATTACAGGAGAAGCTACATTTGAAAATTTGCCATATTAAAAACAATCTCAATGATTGAGTTTCAAATAAGTTATTTTGTTCTTCATTTGAATTATTCTAAGGACACCGTTATATGGCAAAAAATTTCCTCGTAGGTTTATAAGTAGTTGAGCATTAATTTCCAGCAATCTGGCTTCTCCTAGCATGCTCTTTTTACTGTTCACACCCTCGGAAGGGAAGATTTGATATGCTATTTAGCCTTAACTATCTGATGATTGTTGTCCCATGAGGTCAGATGAATACAGCTCCTGAATCCTGATAGGAGTGTTGCTTTCCACAACAGCAGAGGGTAGAAGTGCTGTAGAAATGATGTGCTCACAGTGTACAGAAGCAGAGAGACTACTTGGTTTGTGATTGGACATCACCTAGGTAAAGAAAGCTTGATTTGCAATGCACATCGTAAATGTGATAGATGAACTAGTGTGAGTTGAATCACTAAAAATAAAATAGCCATGACTTGTTGATATTGAGGTTGGCATGAATGTTCTATTAACGTCTGATTTTTATTTTATTTAAAATTTTTTTTTCTTTTTAATTTTTGTGAGTACATAGTAGGTGTATATGTTTATGTGGTATATGAGATGTTTTGATGTGGGGACGCAATGCGTAAAAATCACATCATGTAAAATGGGGTATCTGTCCCCTCAAGGATTTATCCTTTGTGTTACAAATGATCCAATTATACCCTTTTGGTTATTTTAAAAAGTGCAATGAAATACTGACTGGTTTTTAGAACAGATTTCATAGGACATCCAGAAACTTGGAAGAATTGCCCTTAGGCCTTGCTTATTACATTAGGCAAGAAATTTCAAATGTGTAATATTGTTTAAGTCTCTTAGAATTGGACAGAAGAGAAAATACAGATAATAAATAAATTTAGAGAAATTTAATATTTGCAAATACAAAAAGAAAGGGAAACAAGAGTAACCACAGAATAAAATTTTCTTCCATGAAATTAGTGATAACAAGTTAAAAAAATGCTAAAATCCACCAACGGTAAAGTTGTATTGAAAATTATACACCAATGCACTATTAGGGGCAGACATTGGCACTATATATAGGGAAAGATGTATGACAATATGTTGCAGAATGCTGTAGATGTAAATACTCAGCAAGTTGCGTATTCTCTTTCTGTTAGGTATATTAAAGACCAAACTTTTGATAGATAAATTTGTCCTCTGTGGCATCAACTTCAGAAAATTGTGACTCTACCCTAAGCAATCCTCAAGCCTGTCACCTGACATTAGGGATTTGGTTTCTGTATGATATTTTTCAGACATTTGTTCTGAGAAGACAGGCCATAGGCTTTCCTATACTTGCAAAACAGTTAGCACATGGTTTTGGATAGTAAAACCTCAGTGCATATTTTACAATTAAATTTATACACTCAGTTTCTATTACCTCACAGGGTAAAAATGTGTGAGTTCGTGTCTGTGTTTGTGTGTGTGTGTCTGTGTGTTATAAATCATTGGTCAACAGTTCCTGGCAAATAATATTTGTTCGTTCATTCATTCATTCATTCAAAAATGTGTAACAGATGACAGATACTGTTCTAGGCACTATGATGCAGCAGCAAAGCTTCAATTCTAGTGAGTAGAAATGGACAATAAACATGAAAAGTGATTACGTAATATGTTTGAAGGTAATAATTTATGTAGACAAAATGTAGAACAGAATAAGAGGGACTAGAATTGCTTGTGGTAGTTTTTAACCTTAAACAGGATGATTAAGTCATGGGCCATGGAAAGAGTAACATTTGAATAAAGACTTCACTGAAATGAGGGACAGAGCTATGTGGATAAGTAGGATAGGCATGTTCTGGGTATGAGAAAAGGCAAAAGCTCTGAGGCAGAAGTGTGGTTCAGAGGTTTGAATAACTGCACAGAGATAAGTGAGGCTGTAGTAGAGTGAGAGAAGAACAAATCTAGGTAGTAAGAAACTCGGTTAAAGAGGTAATAGAAGGACAGATCAATAGGATATTATCAGCCTTATTGTTGGTCATACTGTGGGACAAATGGGAAGCCATTGCGGAGGCTTGAATAAATGAATGACATGATCTGACTGACATTTTAATAGGATCATTCCAACTGCTCTATTGAGAATGTACTCCAGAAGGGCAAAAGTGAAGGCAAGGAGATTGGTGGGTGGCAATTGAAGTAATCCAGTTGACAGGTGCCATGGCTTATACCAAAATAGTGGCAGTAGAGGAAGTGAGAAAAAGCTTCTGAATACAGAACTTGTTGAAGAACTGAGTAAATTAATAACATCATGGTGTAGAACTAACAGAAAAATCACTAAATAAGCCATGGGTTAACCACAAAGTTATAATATCAAATAAATACTAAATATGTAAGTCAAAGTCTACAGTATTCTCAAATTACAAATTATACTAATATCAACATATCATGATTTTTTTCATGAAAATTTTCTTCCCAAACATTTTTGACATTGCCCAAGAGTTTACTGCATATGCAGAAAAAAAGTGGAGAACAGCCTAGCTTGGCTAAGCTGTGGATGCTAAGGGGCCAGATGGATTCACTCACTGTTTGAGATTCTATACACTATTCTATAGTGAAGAATATCTATATAACCCATGATTTTGAAAGAATTTTGTCCTGACATTTAGGATTGTCTTGATCCTTTGTAAAAACTTATCCAGTTTGGAGCTCCATGGATGAAGAGATTTGTGGAACATGGAAAGGATTCAGAGGACTGCTACCAAGATGATTTAATCATTAGAAAATCAGCGTTATAAAGAAAGGTTAACAGAACTGAGACTGTTCAGCTTGGAAAATAGAGAGAAAACCAAGAGGGAATTTAATAATGGTCTTTAAGTGTATAAAGAGCTATATTACACAGATAATGCTCAACAGCTGGTCTCAATCTTCTCTTAGGACAGAACAAGGAGAACGAAGTATAAATTGCCTCATGAGAGATTTAGGAAAAATACTAGAAATAATTTTCTGACAAAAAATACTGTTAAAAATTGAGCTAGGTTGCCAGTCCAGAGTACATCTGACAGTGTTTCTGGAATTCTCAGCAATTGATTCATTAATGTCAGTTCAATATACATTTCCTGAGAACAAAGTAATTACTATGTGTTAAGATATTTTCTATGGAATGACAATGTTGCAATTCGTCTATTGGCCTAGAAGGAAAATGTGTACGATTTGGCTTATACAACTAGTGAGTTACAAATTCAGAAACTAGAAAGCAGAAACCTAAGGTGGCATGATGCAAGAACAGTTAACTTTGATGTGCAGGTATTGGTGTAATCTGGTAGAGGGGGAAGAAAGATGTAGAATGAAGAATAAGGATCTAAAGGAAGGGGTGAAGGTAGGCTTTGAGAGGTACCTGGATAAAAGTGAACCATGATATTCATTTTACTCAAGGACAAAGGCAGTGTGACAGGTATCCTTGCCCCTTTGCTTCACGGAAGTAGGGCGAGACAGTGGCGGAGAAGCTTGTACTGCACCAGCCAGCCACATGAATGGAAAGGGATGCAAGCAATCAAGAGACAGGAATCCAAGATTCCTTTGTCCCTAGTTAAATTGAATTTCTAAACATGATCTTTATGATCTTTATTTCTCCCATTGTAACTTTTTTGTTTTGGGGGAGGGATAGGGTTTTGACCAATTTGTTTCTCAGTTACTTTTTTTTTTTTTTTTAGCTGCGGTGGGATTGAGAAAAGGGGTTAATTGAAAAAGAGTTTCTGGGCCGGGCGCGGTGGCTCACGCTTGTAATTCCAGCACTTTGGGAGGCCGAGGCGGGTGGATCACGAGGTCAGGAGATCGAGACCACAGTGAAACCCCGTCTCTACTAAAAATACAAAAAAAAATTAGCCGGGCGTGGTGGCGGGCGCCTGTAGTCCCAGCTACTCGGTGAGGCTGAGGCAGGAGAATGGCGTGAACCTGGGAGGCGGAGCTTGCAGTGAGCCGAGATTACGCCACTGCACTCCAGCCTGGGCGACAGAGCAAGACTCCGTCTCAAAAAAAAAAAAAGAAAAAGAGTTTCTGTGGTTTCCATTTGAGGTCAAAGTCTGAAGACAACATGTGATATTGATACCAACTCAATTCATTTCATATAACTTTAACTCATTTAATCTTTATTATGATATAGTGAAAGAAATACGTGTTCTTCTGAGTTTATATCTGGCCTCCTTAACAGCTGTGAGACCTTAAATAAGTTTCGTAATCACTCTGAGCTTTAAATTTTTTCGTCTTTAAAGTGGAGACAGTAATTACCTCAAGGAGTTTCTGTGAGAATTAAAATGCTTAACAAAGTACTTATCACCCAGTAGGTACTCATCATATGCTAATTCCCAACACCTATTACACATAACAAGCCCTCAATTATGAAATGACATCATTTTATGTTCTTTATTTGATGAGCACCTTAAACCTTTTTTACTTCAGTCCAAACCTCTCCACTTAGTTACCTTAACCCTTATTCATATGGCAAGACATCTGGGTTGCTCTCCTTAAGATATTCTCAAATGTATTAATATCTTCCTTAGGAAATGGGCTGCTGAGGATGGAAGACACGTTCCTAAATATAATCCCATCTGTACAGAGTATTATGACCTTATTATGCCTTCCTTGATGTGGAAAATATATTTATATTAATGCATCCTGAAATTGTATTGCTTTCTTGGCAGGCACACTCTACTTTTGACACAAATAGTGAGAGATTTTTAGAACCTAGGTTTTCCTTGGAGAGGCTCTAAATCTAGCTCTGTTGGAAGGTAATGCACTGGAGCAAATGATCACATGTCAGTGTTTTGAGACGAATAAATCTGTGTTTCTCAAAGGCTGGGCAATTCTGAATGAATAAATTTTATGTCCAAAGTATCTAATTGAGTTTATAACATATAAGGTAGTATAACATAAAATATTCCTGTGAATTGGCCTACCTGTCATACTACTATATCAACTCTCTTTATTGCTAAACTTTATGGAAAAGCTACTTCTGTTTTCAGCTTTCAATTCTTTACCTATTATCTTCTCATCCTAAAGCAATCTGGCTTTCCCCTGAAACTGCTTTCCCAAAGGCCATCAAGGACTTAATGGTCCAACCCATTAGTTTCTTCTCAATTATTTTCTCTCTAATCACTCTGTGGCATTTGGCATTATTGACCATTAGTATCAGTGCCAATTTAATCTGAAGAAACAAACAGAAAGCACATGAATATTGAATGCAAAACATGAATGCACAGAATTGTTTTCATGGATAAAAGAAGAACTGAGAAGTCAAAGAGTGGACAGTAAGATAATCCAAAGTTAGCAACATCAGAAATCACAACAACCCAAGGCCAGAGGACAAAGGGAAGTGGCAGGGCTATCAAATCCCAAGAGATAAAGTTATCTGGCTAAAACTAGAATTACAGGGAGAACTAAAGCCACAGAGGAGATGCAATTGCTACTTGGGATCTCATTTGAAACAAAGAGAGTAATACTCTGGTTTCTGCTCACTTTCTACTCTCCAATGTTCTGTCAGCACCTCTTATTGGCTGAACCCAGACGGATGTCAGCTATCAATGGAACCTGGGAAACAGATTTCAGAAGTTACTCCCTCAGCATTTGCCATATGGAACAGAGCAGGAGAAAGGAGAAAGGTGAGGAATGAATATGAAGGAGAACAGGCCCTGTAATGGCATAGTACTTTTGTCATTCAGCATTCATTCTCATACTTCTAACTACATACAACATCTTTACACTTCTACTTATTATAAGGCAAATATCTGTTATATAAACAATGATCACATCATCCACTCAAACAAGAAAGACAAAAGGATTCATCAGTCATTGTATTCATCCCAATTCCAGAATCTTTAGATAATACAAAATTTATTCCATCAGATTCAAATATCACTCCTCAGTTACGTGACATATGGACTAATTTGTAAAGCTGTGCACCTCTCACTCTCCTTATACAAAATATAGTACGGGTACCCGAATTTGTTTAACTATTCACAAAGGCCATAGTTGATATTTAACATTTTATTGAAGAGAAAGAACTCTGCCCTGTTACCCACACCAGAAAACTGCAAGGAATTCCAGAATCCTTTTCTTTCTTTCCCCTCATTCAGTCTATCATAATTCCTGCCAAACTCACCATTTTACCATCTCTCAAATCTTCCACTACCACTTTGTTAATTCAGGCTTTCATTGTATCCCATTTAGATACATGAAATAGTTTGCTAATTTGTCTCCCTGCCTTCACTGTTTCCCCTGGGTAATTAAAACTCCACACTTCCATTTAAGCCAGCAGAAACACAGATCTGATCATGTCATTTCCATTGTTCCTGCATCAATATAAAATTCAGACTCCTTAACATGACTGCCAAGGTCCTTCACCATCTGTTAGCAATCTACATATCCAGGTTCATCTTTTTCATCCCTAGACACATTTCTTTACTCCGTGGAAATTAGATTATACAGCGTTCCTGAATGTGTTATAAATTTTTAAATCTTTAAGCCTTTAATAATTCCATTTTCTTTACCTGCAATATATGCCTACCCTCCTTACCTGTGAGAATTAAATTCACTCTTTAAAATTTTGTTCAAATATCACATCTTCTGTGAAGCCTCCTTTGATTGTCTACGTTCCTATCCACCATCAGCTGTAATTACACCTTCCTTTATAAGCCTTATACACTTAGTATATGTTTTAATGTATCACAGATTGCATGCTGTAACTTTCTGTTTTCTTGTTGGTCTCTTCAACTAGAGTAACTTTGCTTCAGTAACTGCTAGAACATTTGGGACAAGGTTGGTGCCTTAGTTTGTTTTGTGTTGCTATAACAAAATACACAAGGCTGGGTAATGTACAAAGAATAAAAAGTTTATTTTATTCATGCTTCTGCTGGCTAGAAAGTTCAAAGGCATGGCCCTGGCTTCTGGTGAGAGCTTTTGTGCTGCATCATAACAGTATGGAAAGGTCAAAGGGGAAGCAGGCACATGTGAAGAGGCAAATATTAAGAGGCACCCTGGCTTTATAACAACCCACTCTCACGGGAACTAATTCAGTTTTGCTAGAGCGAGAATTCACTACTGCAAGAATGGCACCAAGCTGTTCATGTGGGATCTGCTCCCATGACCCAAACACCTCTCACTAGGTCCACCTCCCAATATTACCATATTGGAGAACTAATTTCATCATGAGGTTTTGTGGGTATAAACTATATCCAAACTATTGCATTCTACTTCTAGTCCCCCCAAACTCAAGTCCTTCTCAGATAGAAAATACAACTCTTCCATCACAATAGTCCTGAAAGTCTTATCTTGTTCCAGCTCCAACTCAAAAGTCCCAAGTCTAAAACCTTATTGAGACTCAAGGCCAACTTATTCCAGCTATGAGCCTGTAAAATCAAAAACAACTTACCTACTTCCAAGATACAATGGTGGGACAGATATTTGATAAACATTCCTATTCCAAAGAGAGAAACTGACCACAATAAAGAAATCATAGTCCTCATGCAAGTCCTAAACCCAGCAGGGCAGACACTAAATCTCAAAGCTCTAGAATAATCTCCTTTGACTCTGTGTTCTACTTCCTGAACACACTGATGTGAGGGGTGAGCTGCCAAGACCCGAGGTAGCCCCACTCCCATGGCTTTGCTTCATGCAACCAACATGGCTACTCTCATGGATTAAAGTCAAATGCCTGCAACTTTTACAGGCTGATGTTTCATGCTGCCAGTGGCTCTACCATTCTGGGGTGCCTGTGGGTGGCTTCTTCTCTGTAGCTTCCATAGACATTATCCTGAGGATATTCTGTGGCAGCTCTGACCTCACATTCCTTCTTAGCATTGCTCTAGTAGAGGCTCTCTGCAGTGGCTCTGCTCCTCTGACAAATCTCTGCCTGGGCCTGCATGCTTTTCTATACATTATTTGAAATCTCAATAGAGGAAGTCATACCTCAATAGCCCTTGCATTGTGTGGGCTTGCAGACTTAACCACCACATGGAAGCTGCCTTACTGTCTGTGCTATCCAGAGCAACAGCCAAGCTGTACCTGGGGCCATTTGTGCCATGGCTGCTTTAGCTGGAGAGGTGAGGTTGGGGGAGCAGCATCCAAAGATGGGCAGGGCAGCAGCACCCTGGGCGTATTCCCCAAAATCAATGTGTTGTCCTAGGCCTCTGGGCCTGTGATGGATTGGGCAACCTTGAAGATCTTTGAAATGCCTTCAGGGCCTTTTTTCCATTTTTCTAACAATTATCACCTGGCTCGCTTTTCCCTTTTGCTAATCTCCCTAGGCCACACCTTTAGATTTCTCTCCTGACAACACTGATTCTCTGCCACACAGCCAGGCTGTGAATTTTTCAAACTTTTGTGCTCTGCTTTCCTTTTAATTATAAATTCTGCTGTTAGCTCATTTCTTTCCTGCCGTGACTGAGCATAAGCTAGTCAATGTAATCATGCCACTTCTTGATCATTTTCCTGCTCAGAAATTTCTTCCAGCAGGTATCCCAGTTCATCCCTCTTGAGTTCAGCCTTTCTCAGTATCCTAGGGATGGATACAATGCAATCATGTTCTTTGCAACTGTATAACAAGGGTGATCTTTGTTCCAGTTTCGAAATAAATACCTCTTACTTTTGTCCACATTTCTACCAGCAGTTTGGTCCAAACCAATTAAGCAATCTCTTCCAAACTTTTGCTGGTGTTTTTGCCTTTTTCCGAGTCCTCACCAGAGCTCTTAATATTCCATTCACTGCAATGTGATCTCTTTGTAGCCTGTTCCTCCAAACTCTCGTAACCTCTGTCCATTACCCAGTGCCAAAGCTGAATCCACATTTTCAGGTATCTTTATAGAACACCCAATTCCAAAAGTTCCAATTTTCTGTCAGAGTCCATTTCGTGTTGATATAACAGAATACCTGAGACTGGGTAATTTTTTTTTTTAAAGGTTTATTTAACTAGTGGTTTTGCGGGCTGGGTAGTTAAAGGCTTTGGCTTCTAGTGAGGGCATTCTTGCTGCATCATAACATGATAGAGAAGGTCAAAGGGGAAATGGACGTGTGCAAAGAGGCAAAACCTGAGGGGCATCCTGGCTTTGTAACAACCCACTCTCAAAGGAGCTAATCCAGTCTTGCCAGAGTGAGAACTCACTCACTACCATGAGAATGGCACCAAGCCATTCATGAGGGATTTGCCCCCATGACCCAAACATCTCCAACTGGGTCTCAACACAAGCACTGCCACTTTGTGAATAAAATTTTAACATGAGTTTTGGTAGGAACAAATTCAAACCATAGCAAATATATGCTAAATAGAGGTCTATATGGATGAATACATGAACTAATTAATCATACACTTGATGGATGAGGACAAAATGTCTTAATGTTGGCTTTATATTTTATTGTATTAACAGTTCTATGTTTAAGCTAAAATGATGCCTGAAGAATATACTGTGATGGAAGTCCACCCCCTTAACCCTGGAACTCAATTCTGATTTCCTCTAGAGAAAATATGCTGGAATGAACTGTGATAGAGGTTTATGGGTTAGAGTAAAGAGCCTCGAAAGGTTGATGTCAGGCAGATAATATGAATTACTGGAAAGAGCACCTGGCCTGTCGTTTGACAAAACTGTGTTCGTTTTCTGGCTCTCCTCCTTAATTGTTATTGTACCTTGATCAAGTGTTAATTTTCCAGTTTTTTGCATCAAGTCTCAGAGGTTTTTTATAAAGATTAAAAGGGGGCTGCAAGGCAGCATATGTGGAAATCCTACATAAATGAGTAAATACTACTATACAAAACTAAGTGAGTGTATTAGTCTGTTCTCATGCTGCTAATAAAGACATATCTGACACTGGGTTATTTATAGAGGAAAGAGGTTTAACTGACTCATAGTTCCACATGGCTGGGGAGGCCTCACAATCATGGCAGAAGGTGAATGAGGAGCAACGTCACATCTTACATGATTACATGGCGGCAAGCAAGAGAGCTTGTGCAGGAGAACTACCATTTATAAAACCATCAGATCTCATGAGACTTATTAACTACTACAAGAACAGTATGGGGGAAACTGCCCCCATGATTCAATTATCTCCACATGTCAAGACCCTTGGTGTGTGGGGGTTATTACAATTCAAGGTGAGATTTGGGTGGGGACACATCCAAACCCTATCAGTGAGGTAGGGTAACTAAATCATTAAATGTTTAGTATTTACAGTCACACAGTCCTGGGTTTCTGTCTTAAATCTATTTCTTCTAACTTGTGTGAATTTTGCCAAGTCATATAACTTCCCTGAGCTTCAATTTCCTCATAAATGTTACTTGAGCATTGAGTGGTACCTACTTTCCAAGATGGTAGCCGTGATTAAAGCTCAACACAAATGCAAATTACATAACAAAATGCAAAGTGATTAAGTAAAATCTCAATTATAATGCTATTAATAGCTAACAATTATTGTTGTTATTATTATTATTTTATTTTTTTTTTTTGAGACAGAGTCTCACTCTGCTGCCCAGGATGGAGTGCAGTGGTGTGATTTCGGCTCACTGCAACCTCTGCCTCCCAGGTTCAAGCAATTCTCCTGCCTCAGCCGGCCGAGTAGCTGGGATTACAGGCATGGGCCACCATGCCCGGCTAATTTGTTTTTGTATTTTTAGTAGAGACGGGGTTTCACCATGTTGGCCAGGCTGGTCTCCAACTCCTGACCTCAGGGGATCCGCCCACCTTGGCCTCCCAAAGTTCTGAGATTACAGGCTTGAGCCACTGCGCCTGGCCTCTTGTTATTATTCTAACTCACAACTCATGATGAGAGTATCAAATCACACCAGCGAAGATATACCAACATGGAAACTGTCAAAAAGATTAGTAATTTCCAGTTGTTTGGGGAAATTGCCCAAGATGTATATTTCCAGTTATCTTCATAAGTTTGGCACTATGATGCTGTGAAATGCCATATAAAGCGCATAGTGTATTTCTATTGTAGCACAGTGAATGCTACACCATGGTATTTGCTAGGAAAGCATTTAAGAACGCAATCATGGATAAGCACTGGCTTAAGGCTATCATATTGGGCCAGAGTCAAAGCTCTTCCTAATGTAATAATGAATAGGTGATTTATTCTAGTCAGATCAGTATTTGTAAAAGTTGATTATGACAGAATACCATTCTTAATGCTACAGCCAAGGTAAATTCCCCATTTCATTCCAATTCTATGTAATGTAAAAATGACTTGAGCTGTCATTATTACATTTCGTTATCTGAAAAAGAAAGAAAGTTAACAAGCCCTTCCTCGATTTTTGTGTGCTTTTTAAAAGTTAAGCTGTACTGATTAGCATCTGAATTTCTAATTGCTTTCCACAGTAAGTATTATAGAGTCAACTTGCAGAACTGCCTAGTAAAGACATGCACTAAGACACTTTTTTTTTATATGATATGAGAACAATTTTAGTTTTAACAGTGTCTTTAAGCCCAGAAACTCTATATCTTTAATATCAACAGGAGATCATGGTAATAACATTGTAAAATAGTGTTCTTTATATTATGTCTCTGAGGACATTTTAGAGGTTATTTTGCTTAATTCTAAAGATTTCCTGGAAGAGATCTCAGATATTATAACTCTAACCAGAAAAAGCATAGAAAAATCTGGGCATCAGACAGGGTGAGTAGCAGGCTTAAGAGGATAGCACCAAGATTTCTTAACTATGAAGTAATCTAATACATATATAATCTAATCTAATAGATTAGTTTTAATATAGATAATCTAATTATAATATTATCTAATGTATTTATGAATCTGTAAATATAGTTATATTTTACTTATTAAAGACATTAAATACTAAAGGCTTGAAAAACAAATTCAATCTTTTTTTTCTGCTACTAAAATTTAGTCTTCTATTTTGTTAGGTCTATTGCAAAAAGGAGCTTAGACAAAGATCATATATTTTTTTAAAGTCTTCAAAATTCTCTGGCTAAAATAGACTTCTGTTTCTGGCTATGATGATGTAACTAGTACTAGCTCTCACAATATAAACAATTAAAAGAAATTAAACAAATTTTTTGAGGAAACTTTTTTCAGGTATTTCCAACTAGATAACTGTGATAATTAGAGATGGTAAGCATATAACTGAGTTCCAGGACATCCCCTTTCATTGACTGGAGCAATTTTTCAAAAACAGTGCAGTGAACTGAGGTGTAAGCAAAACATGAGATAGTCTTGCTCATGTATCTAATCTCAGGATACGAGATTAGAATTTTGGGCAGCTGAAATTTCTGGATTCTGCAGGTCAGGCAACAAGAAAGGAGAAAGACGTGCAAAGGAAGGTCCCTGAAGTCTGTGTGGGAATGTTCCATAAGTGCTACTTGGCAATGTGAAGTGGGAAGTTGGAAATGGGGAAGTGTAAATGTCTGCTGTTAAATAAAAAGTGGGAAGTATGAAATAGTAACCGTGAAAGTGAAGGTATAAAATATGACGTATGATGTTGAGATATACATATATATATTTTATATAGTATACTATATATACGTATATATTATATATACGTATATATAGTATAATATATTATATATACTATATATACGTATATATATAGTATATACTATATATATACGTATATATAGTATATATAATATATTATACATATTATATATACGTATATATAATATATATAATATATTATATATACGTATATATAATATATATATTATATATATATAATATATAATATTATATATATATATTATATATACGTATATATAATATATATAATATATTATATATAAGTATATATATACGTATATATTATATATATATAATATATACGTATATAAGTATACTATATATACATGTATATTATGTATATATAGTATAATATATACATAATATATATGTATAATGTATACATATTATACATATATTATATATAGAGAGAGAGAGAGAGAAAGAGAGAGAGAGAGAGACGGAGTCTTGCTCCTTCACCAAGCTTGAGTGCAGTGGCACAATCTTGGCTCACTGCAACCTCCGCTTCCCCAGTTCAAGCAATTCTCAGCCTCCCAAGTAGCTGGGACTACAGGCACTTTTTTTTTTGTATTTTTATTAGTTAATTTTTGTATTTTTATTAGAGACAGGGTTTCACCATGTTGACCAGGATGATCTCGATCTCCTGACCTCGTGATCCGCCCGCCTTGGCCTCCCAAAGTGCTGGGATTACAGGTGTGAGCCACCGCACCTGGCTGGTGTTGCAATATTGATTAGACTTTGATAGATTAAGATAACATAAAATTAATCCTAGTAAAGAAAGAAATTAAAAGAGGTATATCTATGAAGACAACATAAAAAATAAAATGGAATGTAAAAAATTTAATTCAAGCAAAAGATGAGAAGAAAAGAGCAATAGAGGAGCAAATCAAAAAGAGATGTGCAAAGTGGAAAAATATACCAGAATCACAGAATAAAATCCAATGATTTCAACAATCCCATTTAAAGTAAATTGATTAAACACTTTAATTAGAATGCAGAGATTTTCAGTTTTGATAAAAAATTAAGACCTAATAAGAAATTATTTATAGGAAACAAAAGAGACATTAAAGACAGAAGTAGATGGAAATTAAATCCACATGAATATTTCAACAGAGACAGAAAAGGCTTTCAATAAAATTTAACATCCCTTCATGTTAAAACTCTCACTAAGGTAGGTATTGAAAGAACATACCTCAGAATAATAACAGCCATATATGTCAGTCCCACAGCCAACATCATACTGAATGGGCAAAAGCTAGAAGCATTCTCCTTGAAAACCCACAAAAGGCAAAGATGTCCTTTCTCACCACTCCTATTCAACATCATGTTGGAAGTACTTGGTCAGGGCAATCAGGCAAGAGAAAGACATAAAGCGCATCCAAATAGGAAGAGAGGAAGTAAAACTATTCCTGTTTGCAGATGATATGATTCTATACCTAGAAAACCCCATAGTCTCACCCCAAAAGCTCCTTAAGCCGACAAGCAATGTCTCAGGATATAAAATCAATGTACAAAAATCATTATCATTCTTATACACCAACAGTGGCCAAGATGAGAGCCAAATGAAGAACACAATCTCATTTGCAATTGCCACTGAAAGAATAAAATACCTTGGAATACAGCTAACTGAGAAGGTGAAAGATTTCTACAAGCAGAACTACAAACCACTGCTCAAAGAAAAAAAAAAAAAGCAGATGACACAAACAGATGGAAAAAAACATTTCATGCTCATGGATAGGAAGAATCAATATCTTTAAAATGGCCATACTGCGCAAAGCAATTTACAGATTCAATGCTATTCCTGCAAAACTATCAATGACGTTCTTCACAGAACTAGGAAAAACTATTTAAAAATTCATATGGAATCAAAAGAGAGCCAAAATAGCCAAGTCAATCCTAAGCAAAAGGAAAAAAAACTAGAGGCATCACACTAGCCGACTTCAAACTATACTACAGGGCTACAGTAACCAAAAGACCATGGTATTTGTACAAACACAGACACATAGACCAATGGAACAGAATAGAGAGTCCAGAAATAAGGCCATACACCTACAGCTAGCTGATCTTGGACAAAGCTGACAAAAACAAGCAATGGTGAAAGGACTCTCTATTCTATAAATGGTGCTGGGATAACTGTCTAGTCATATGCAGAAGATTGAAATTGGGCACCTTCTTTACACCATATACAAAAATTAACTCAAGATGGATTAGAGACTGGAATGTAAAACCCAAAACTATAAAAACCCTGGAAAACCAACCCAGGCAATACCATTCTGGACATAGGAATGGGCAAAAATTTCATGACACAGATGCCAAAAGCAATTGCAACGAAAGCAAAAATTGACAAGCAGGATCAAATTAAACTAAACAGTTTCTGCACAGAAAAATAAACTATCAACAGAATAAACAGACAACCTATAAAATGGGAGAAAATTTTTGCAAACTATGCATCTGAAAAACGTCTAATATCCAGCATCTATAAGGAACTTAAACAAATGTATGAGAAAAAAAAACAACAACCCTATTAATCAGTGGGCAACAGACATGAACAGACACTTCTCAAAAGAAGACATACATGTGACCAACAAGCATATGAAAAAAAAGCTCAACATCACCAATCATTACAGAAACGCAAATCAAAACCATGATGAGATACCATCTCACACCAGTCAGAATGGCTATGATTAAAAAGTCAAAACGTATCATATGCTGGGATGGTTTCAGAGAAAACAGAATGCTTGTGCAATATTGGTGGGACTGTAAATTAGTTCAATCATTGGGGAAAACAGTGCGGCAATTCCTCAAAGACCTAAAAACAGAACAACCATTCGACCTAGCAATTCTGTTACTAAGTATATACCCAAAGGAATATAAGTCATTCTATCAGAAAGACATATGCATACTAATGTTCACTGAAGCACTATTCATGGAATCAACCTAAATGCCAATAAATGGCAGACTGTGTAAAGACGATGTGGTACACATGCACTTATGGAATACTATGCAGCCACAAAATGAATGAGATTATGGATGGAGCTTGGGGTCATTATCCTTAGCAAACTAAAGTAGGAACAGAAAATCAAATACCACATGTTCTCACTTACAAGTGGGAGCTAAATAATAAGAACACATGGACACACAGAGAGGTGCAAGAGACATTGGGACCTATCAGAGGGTATAGGGTGGGAGGAGGAAGAGGATCAGGAAAAATAACTAATGGGTACTAGGTTTAACACCTGGGTGATGAAATAATCTGTACAACAAAGCCCCATGACAGGTGTTTACCTATATAACAAGCCTGCACATGTACCCCTAAACTTAAAATAAAAGTTAAAAAAAGAAAATAAAATGGAATACATACTGTGTACACAGAGTAAGAAAGCTGGAGAGGTTATGTTAAAATCAGAAAAATTAAACTTCAAACAGTATTTTACGAGATACAGAGAAAGATTTCATAGTGCTAAAATAGTTCATTGGGAAGTAATAAGTCATAAACATGTATATATTTAGTAACAGAGAATTAAACTTCATAAAGCAAAAGCCGACCAAGTTAGAAGTATCAACAGTTACAATTATAGCTAGGGATTTTTGTACCTTTCTCTCAGTAATTGATAAAAGTAGACAAAAATCAGTAACAATATGGGAGAACTGAATTAACACTGTCAAGCAAATTTAAATCAACTTTAAACTAATCAATGCTTACAGAATGCTATGTGCAATAAATGTAAACATATTCTTTCAAATTGCCCATGGTACAGTCACCAAGATAGCCCATATGCTGGGCCATGAAATAACCCCAAACAATTGACATAATATGTAAAATAAAGAAAATTTACAAAGGCAAAAATGGGCTCTTTGCAAAATTGCTAACCTCTTTGTAAGACTAATCAAGAAAACAAGTCAAATTACAAATATCAGGAATTAAATTAGCACACACATCCTACAAACATTAAAATACTATTAATTTGAAGATGTTCCATATTGCCAGAGTCTTGTATGAGCAACCTAGAAAATAAACTCATCTTCGGAAAACAGTGCATATTTTGAGGACAGCAAGGCCAGATCCATTTTGTATGAGCAGGCCATGGCCTGCAGCTTTTCCAGGGCCTGTGGCATCAGAATCCTATCTATAGGAACCCTTTCTGTGCTCTTGGGCCAGGTTTCAAAAATGGAAATCTGTATTTTTCATGCTACTCACTCTTACTGAGTGAATATCCTGTTTTTTATCCCACAATCTCAGTTGCCTGCCAGAGTTAACCAAGTGATTGTATTTGCTACATTGTATCATGCAGCACATTTCTGGCACTATAATTTTGGAGAAAGAAAAAAAAAAACACTAATGAGATCTGAACAGATCCTCAGCAGGCTGAAAACAAATACAAAACACGATGTATTTACTAAGAAGCTAACAGCTGTGAAATAGGTAGTGTGACCAGCATCTTTACTACTACTATTGACATAGAAACTGACAATATTCCTGAAAAACAGATGGGCTTTGTGTCACTCAGGAGAGGAAGCTACACCCTAAAGGCCTTTCTAATATGGCTCCATATAGAAAATCCCCTATAGGAGGCTTTTAGAAGGAGGAAGTGAGAATAAACTGTGGCAGTAGATCCCCTGCAATATGGTTCTAGAAGACTTAAAAAATCCATTTGTATGACCTAGCCTATAGTAAAGCCATGCTAGAGAATATGGGGTAGCACAATCTAATTTCAATGAATTCCTGTAAAAGCATGGATGTCCTCTGTAAACCCTCTTGATGATGAAAACAGCGTTATATATGAAGATACGCAAAGGACTTCTATGCTGCTGGAGCAGTATCTTGAAGTTGTCAATTATAGAGATCTTAAAGTCAGCTTTGTCACGGAGATGAACTTGGGTAAAGAAAAGAAGAGTGCTATTCTCAAAGTCCTGTCACTTCCAGATAAAGTAAAAAAAGTAAAAGCCAGAGATGAGGCCCAGGTGATCAAGAGCCAAAATACTCTGAAGTCAAAAGCATCCAAGTCTACTGAAGTTGTGAACTAGCTCCATCAGGAGAGGCCATTCTGCTCCAGCATGGAAGCCGTTAACCTCAGTTTGAAATCCAAAGTGCAGAACCCTCTCAGTGATGGGAAAAGAAAGCCAGATACCATTATTGAGTGCTATGGCTTCCCTGAGAAATGCCTTTCTTTGCCTACCCTGTACAACTGCATTTTTGAAGGGGTCTCTTGTAATTATTAATATGAATTTGTTCCAGAAAAAGTCCCAGGATGACATCTGAGAAAATGTCTTTGAGAGATAAAGAGTCATTGCTAGACACCAGTGTATCTGGAAAACTCTAAAGAGTACAAAGGGCTCAGAAGAAGAGGCAATCAAGAGCTGAAAATATTACTCAGATAAAGAGGAAATGATCATGAAAGATGAGATTGGGGACCATAATTATTAGAGCTTTAAAAACTGTTCGAAGATTTAAAAGACTGTGAAAGTGAGGAATCTGGAAACCCTTAATAATTCTTCAAATAGAAAGACAACCTATTTGTTGAAGAAAGTTACTGCCTTGTACAACTTGCTCCCTGAGGATTCAAAAGACTGGGAGGTAGAAGAGGAAGCTGAAGGAAAACATGATGATGATTAGATAACACTATGTATGAGGCATTAATAAAATACCTCTTTCAGGAAATTGGTCTACAGGGCCCTCTGACTCCTTCCAAAAGCAGATTTCACTGAGAAGTTGGCAGGAAGATAATCTGGAAGACCCAAGAGCTCCCTCCCTCCCCGCTTCATCATCTGGCCCATGAAAAATAAATACAGGTAGAAGCTTAATGTACATGAAATCTTCCCTGTGATTTACTCAGTGAAGGTACAGGGAGGCAATTAAACTACTTATGGCAAACTCTAGAAGAAACATACCATGGCCAAGCAGGAGAGATTAGTCTAAGACACCCTTTCTCAGGTCACTGGAACATATCTCTGAAAGATAAAAAATCAAGGTGCCTCATAAGCTAACAAGAAATTCCAGGCAGTTACTGTGGACGTTTAGAAAAATCCCAGCTGATAAATAAGAAACAAACCGATGAGTTCCGCATACAAAGAAGAGCTTAATATTGCATATGCAAAATAGGAAAGAGCAGGTGATCTCTTTCTAAGTTGGAAATAATAAAATTCTGGTATACCAAAAAACAAGTTCATAAAAGATGAATGTTAAGCTTTTAAAATGTAAGTTTTAAAACAGTAAATAAATGCAATTGGATATAAAAATAATAAGTCAACATTATATGAATGTTATACAGACATTTCATTATTTAGTTGAAATTGGTCATTTTCTTTTAAATCACAGTTAAATCACATGAAATGAAAACAAACTTCTTAAACCTGATAGAGAATATTAATGAAAAACATATAGTTCCCATAATCGCTAATAGTCAATGACTGACTTTTCTCCCTAAGATCAGTGACTAAGCAAAGAGGTCAGTCTATTTACCTTCACTCTTTTACTGGTAATAGTAGCTAGTTTAATAAGGCAAGACAAAGGGCATAATGTGTGAACGTAAATAATTATATGGTTTCTATTTCCAGAATATGTGATTTCCTATGTAGAAAATGAAAAATACCAGAATTAAAAATGATTTTGCAAGGCCAGAGGATGCAAGTTAAATATATAAAAAGTGATTAAATTCCCATACATAAGTGACAAAAGATTCAAATAGATTAAAAACATACAATGTATGATAGCATCAAAAATAATTAACCAAATATGAACACTATCAGTAAACTGAAAACTACAATGTTGCTGAGGATAGTTAATGAATACTTAAAATAAGTGTCAGGCATATACTATGCTGATAGATTGCAAGAGTCAATCTTATTAAGGTGAAGTATTTTGTATATTGTCAATGCAATTCCAATCAAAAATCAAGCAAGCTGATTCTAAAATCTATATAGAAATAAAATGGATCTATGAGAGACAAAA
This sequence comes from Nomascus leucogenys, assembly GCF_006542625.1. Lineage (NCBI taxonomy): Eukaryota > Metazoa > Chordata > Mammalia > Primates > Hylobatidae > Nomascus > Nomascus leucogenys. The sequence goes on from NC_044406.1 coordinate 127,625,163, forward strand.
TTGTTTTGAAAGAGAACAAGTTAGAGCAGTTTACTCCCTTATATCAAGGATTACTCTAAAACAGTGTTTCTCAACTTCAGCACCACTTTATTGGGCCTAATAAATATTAATTGTGGGGTGGCCATCCTGTGGAGGTTTACCAGCATCTCGGTTTTCTGCATTGTAGATATCACTACTGCTGCCACCACACCCAGTTTTGAAAACCAAACGTTCCTGTAGACACTGCCAAATATCCCTTTGGAGAGCAAAATTGCTACTGGTTGAGAACCACTGCTCCAAAATTGTAGCTATCAATATAGTGCGGTATTGACATAAAGAAAAGCACAGAATCCAGCCGGACGCGGCGGCTCACGCCTGTAATCCCTGCACTTTGGGAGGCCGAGGCGGGCAGATCACGAGGTCAGGAGATCGAGCCCATCCTGGCTAACAAGATGAAACCCCGTCTCTACTAAAAAATACAAAAAATTAGCTAGGCATGGTGGCAAGCGCCTGTAGTCCCAGCTACTCCGGAGGCTGAGGCAGGAGAATGGTGTGAACCCGGGAGGCCGAGCTTGCAGTGAGCCGAGATCGACATTGTGCCACTGCGCTCCAGCCTGGGCAACAGAGCGAGACTCCATATCAAAAAAAAAAAAAAAAAGAGAGAGAAAAGAAAAGCATAGAATCCAATGGAATAAGCCAGGTTTCAAATAGATTTCCGTGAGAGAATCTAATTGTTGATGCCCTAAGGAATCCATGTAATGAATTAACTTGTATTCTATGCCATTTTATATGATATCAACTCTGTATTATCCTTGAGAGAATCGAGAACAAAGTCATTCAAACAATTTTTTGCAGTTCTCACTTACCTTACAGCATCCTGATTGGAAATATTAAAATAAAGTTCAGAAATAGTTCCACAGTTAGGTTGCCAATTGATTTTTGACAAAGGAAGCTATGTAATTTAGTGTAGAAGATACTATTTTCAGCAAATGGTTCTAGGCTAATAAGCTATCCATACAAAATGTAATCTGGGAACCTTGCTCACACCGGACATACACAGGCACATGTACACACACACACACACACACACACACACACACTAACATACATTTCATTCCAAGTGGGTCATAGACTTAAATGTAAAACCTAAAAGTAAAATTACTTATTACCTAGTATTAGGCAACAATTGTTCAGACAGCACATGAAAAGCATAAACTGTATGTGACAGTCAGACTCTAACGTGGTTCCTTAAGATCACCAACTCTGGATATTCACACTTTTGTGAAATCCATTCTTTTTAAGTGTGGGTAGGATTCGAGACTTGTTTATAGTCCAAGAATATGGCAACAATGATGGGATGTCATTCATTTTATTATATTTTATTTTATTAAACTTCATCTTGTTACTTGACTTGGTAAGGAACTATGCGAGTCTTCCAGAACTGCTGTCGGCCTCTAAGAACTGAGGGAAGATTTCTGATGACAGAAGAAAAAAACATCCCCCAAAGCCAGGGCCCTTTATCCTACAACTGCCAAAAAAAATTCTACTAACAACCTGAGTGAGTTTGGAGAAAGATTTTTCACAGTTGAGACTCCAGACCACAGTCCTGGCTGACACTTTGATGATAGTTTTATAAGACACTGAGCATGGGACCAAGCTGAGCCATATTCAGACTCCTGACCAACAGAAGCTGTGAGGTAAAAAACGTGTGTTGTTTTAAGTCACTAAGTTTGTGGCAATTTCTTGTAAAGCAAAAAAAAAACCTAATATAAACCAAAATAAAACACAGGAAACACAATAACTTGAACTTTAAAACTTATGCTCTTTAAAAAATATTGTTAAGAAAATAAAAAGGCAAGTCACAGACAGGAAGAAGCTCCTCAAAATACATGTTTGTCAGTCAAAAGATTTGTATCCAGAATATGTAAAGAACTTACAACTCAATAACTGGAAGTCAAACAACATGATTTTAAAAGTAGGAAAAGATTTGAACATATAGGTCACAGAAGGAAATATAGGGAAGGCAAATAACGACATGTCTTAACATTATTATTCCTTAGGGAGATACTAATTAAAACCACAATCAGATACTGTGGCACAACATCTAAAATGGCTAAAATGTAAAAGACTAATAACACCAAGTTTTGGTGAAGGATGTACAACAACTGAAACTTTAATCCTTTGCTGGTGGTAGGTGCAAATTGTGCAACAACCTTGACAAACAGCTTGACACATTCTAATAAAGTTAAAATACATTTATCCTATAATTCAGCAATTTCAATCCTTGGTATTTATCTTTGCAACATAAAAGCATATATTTACACAAAAACTTGTATAAGAATGAATATAGCAGCTTTATTTAAATTAGGTGCTGCAAAGACCACGATTACTTTTGCGCCAGCCTAATAACACCTCAAAACTGAAAAATACCTAACATCTACCAATAGGTGTGTGGATAAACCAATTGTGATACGCACATACAATGTCATATGATTCAGTAATTTAGAAAAGAGAGTAAACTACTGATACTACAATGACATGGGTGAATTTAAAAAATATATAGTGAGTAAACAAAGCTAGACATAAAAAGAATATATTGTATGATTTTATTTATATGAAGTTGTAGCACCAATAAAAATAAGTTACAGATATAGACATCTGATCAGTGTTTGCCTGGGTGGGGGAAGGCAGTTGAATATAATAGGGTACAAAGAAACTTTCTGGGATGATATATCCCATTATTTGAATGAGGTCTGGATTACCCAATTGTATACACTTGTCAAAATTCATTAAACTGTACACTTAAAATGTGTGCATTTAATTTTACTTTCGTTATACTTTAATAAAATAAATGTGGTACATATACACCATGGAATGCTTCCCCCATCCCAGGTAAACACTGATCTGATGTCTAGATCTATAGGGTAAAGTAATTTTATTGAAGTGTGGTGAACATAAGTAAATTTACTTCAATAAATAAATTATAGCCATTCTAGATGACATGAAAATCATATTCCAAAATATAATGCCATTGTATTTCTCAATTTAGTATCTGTAAATGGAGATTCTACTACCCACTCTCTCAATCCAAAGGCTAAAATAGAGGAGAAAGCATTTACTCCTGAAATCAGGGATTATTGCATTCACATGTGAACTCGGAGATTCCTAGCTGCATAACCATATACAGGTGACCTTGCTGCTTTGAGGTTCAGCTACATCATCTTCTTCCAAATAATGTTAAAAGCCATCTCAAAGGATTGTTATGTGAACTAAATACAGTGGCATGGAACTACTTTGAAACTTTTAACATACTGTTTGAATACAAATGTTACAATTGTTGCTAGTATTATACTGAGAGGGAAATACATCAAATCATATCTTGGGAGGAGGGGCTGAATTACAAATGAAGAAATGCCAACAAGTTATAGAAAGTCCTGGTCATCCTGAGATTTTTGGCACACAGGAGCTTTTTGATTCATTTTAAAGGAATCCGATTTCTAATTTGACCATGAAAATATACATTCATTCATAATTTATAGGAGAAATAAATACAGAAAATTCATTGCAATTATCTTGATTTTTGTGTTCTGAACCCTAAAAGAAAGAGGCTCTTACTTTTTAATATTTTCCTTTTGATAACAGATTTTCAACATTTTTTTCCCAACAACTGTGAGTCACAGTGTTTTCTGTTACTTCATTTCATATCTATAATATATAAGCTCAGCATTTACCTGAAGCCTCTGCTCATTCACATGCCCCCTGACATCTGTTTCCCCTGTCTTTCGCTATTGGAAGTCTCAGAGCCTAGAAACAATTGGACACAGACATTTCCAATTCTCCTGCCTCTATTTCTATTCTTCATTTTTCTTTGTCTTTTTCTTTTCTTCTCTTGTTCTGTCTACATTCTCCATAATACCATGAATCTTCTCAAGTTTACAGAATTCAAATTCATATCCCAGGACAAAAGTCACTGCTAAACCATCATTTATTAACCCTGAAATAGTTCCATTATGCCTATTTAGTGAAAATTGGGAATTGCTTGGTTAACATACAGAAAGCAGACACCAACTCTTTGCTATTGTGAATAGTGCCGCAATAAACATACGTGTGCATGTGTCTTTATAGCAGCATGATTTATAGTCCTTTGGGTATATACCCAGTCATGGGATGGCTGGGTCAAATGGTACTTCTGTTTCTAGATCCTTGAAGAATTGCCACACTGTCTTCCACAATGGTTGAACTAGTTTACAGTCCCACCAACAGTGTAAAAGTGTTCCTATTTCTCCACAGCCTCTCCAGCACCTGTTGTTTCCTGACTTTTGTGGGGTGGGGGAAGGGGGGAGGGACAGTATTAGGAGATATACCTAATGCTAAATGACGTGTTAATGGGTGCAGCAAAACAACATGGCACATGGATACATATGTAACAAACCTGCACATTGTGCACATGTACCCTAAAACCTAAAGTATAATAAAAAAATAAATAAATAAAAATAAAAACAAACAAAAAAAAAAAGAAAGAAAGCAGACACCAGGCTGGGCGCAGTGGCTCACGCCTGTAATCCCAGCACCTTGGGAGGCCGAGGCGGGCGGATCACGAGGTCAGGAGATCGAGACCATGGTGAAACCCCGTCTCTACTAAAAACACAAAAAATTAGCCGGGCGTGATGGCGGGCACCTGTAGTCCCAGCTACTCGGGAGGCTGAGGCAGGAGAATGACGTGAACCCGGAAGGCGGAGCTTGCAGTGAGCCGAGATCGCGTTACTGCACTCCAGCCTGGGCGACAGAGCGAGACTGCATCTCAAAAAGAAAGAAAGAAACAAAGCAGACACCAGTAAAATCTGGTTACCTTTCATATTTTGAGGATGCTGATCCTTTCTTTTACCATCTGATTCAGTAAGTATCAGTGTAGAATCAGTCTGTGTCAAAATCTTACTTGGGTTACTTGTAAAAATTTGCTACTAAACAGCAGCCAAGATTTGAGACCATTTTGAGCTTTAAGTCTGATGTAAATTGTCCTGCTTTATCTTCCCTCTACCCCCCCCTCAAGTTCCTGCTTCATCCCCAGTCTTGAAAGAGGTTAATTTCATCCGGAATGGACTCTGAACTATCCCCGCCCACCACCCACAGAGACATAACTTTGGTTGAGTGGACCAGCAATCTAGACTTGAATCTATAGGGAATGACTGCCTATCTCATTTTTTATCTGTCCACCTTTAATGTATACAGAATTGGTGATTTTTTTTTTGATAGTTAAATGACAAGCCCCAAATCGCAAGACTTATCAAAAGATTTATTCTCAAAAGAATAAATTAGCCAGGCATGGTGGTGGGGGCCTGTAATCTCAGCTACGTGGGAGGCTGAGGCAGAATTGCTTGAACCTGGGAGGCGGAGGTTGCCATGAGCCGAGATCGCACCACTGCACTCCAGCCTGAAGACAGAGCAAGACTCAGTCTCAAAAAAAAAAAAAAAAAAAAGGTTTATTTTCAATTACCCAAAGTGAGTTAATACAAGTCTTTAGGAAAATATTGCTTTAGACGCAGCTCGGTGATATGAGCTGATAGAGTTTCCACCATCCTATAGTCTCATCTAGAGAAGATGACCTCTTAGGTTGAAGCAGCAAGGAATAAGAGTGATTAGATAACTAATCATAGCTTTTTTATTGCTTGAATCCAGAGGAAACCATGCACTTTCCGTGTGGCTAGAATTCGTCATGTGAATTTTTAAATTGCAAGGGACATGATTGATGAAGTCTTCCACGTGCCAGGTGATCATAAGTAATGTTTTGTAAGTATTGTAAATACTCCAGTGTAATGATTTATGACAATTTATAATGTATTTCTTGCATTATTTCTATTGACTGTCATCAACAGTAAGGTATATAGTCAGGCAGGTTAATGACTCAGAATTGCCAAACTACCCTCCCAAATGATATCATTTATCAGTATGAATCTATGCTACTTCATGCATATAATCTTTGAATTTGGGTGAAATTGCTCTCTGATTGGATGTTTTATTCCACTGTAATTCATTCTAGGTCTTCTAACCAGTGCCATAATGTATTGAATAATACCTTCTTCTTTTCATTAGAAAATTGCTTCAGGGGATTTAATTTTACAGGTGAAAAGTGGGTTTATATCAGTATATGCAAACCTGGCAACTATCTGAATATCCCTGCTTTTTGGATAGCCTTCAGAGAGGATGATAATAAATGAATTGGACACTCACAATTATTCACTAACTAGAAAACTCGTGGAGATATCTGAACCGAAAATAATACCAATTGGCTTCCTGTCCCACTGAGAAACCTGAGCACCTATCCCTAAGCCACTTTACAAAGTCCTGTGTCTTTGGTAGAAAAAGTAACTAACAGTAGTGATTACCAAATATGAAAGTAAAATGTTGACTGACACTATATTCCTGAGTTTAAAGCCCACATTCAGAAATCAAGTTCAAACTGTCACTTTTTAAATGCATGCAGATTGTATCATCTCTGCCGATCTGGCTTATATAATAAACACTGCAACCACCTCCGAGGAGTATGAAACAACTATATGCCATAAAATATAACCATCTGCATCAGTGTCAGTCTTGGCTTATTAAAGTAAAGGCAGGGTCCTTCATGTTTTATTTGAAACCTACCTGCATCTGAATCATTTTAAGATTGCTTTGTATGAATTCATTGTAATTTCAAATATTTCTATACATTTACATTGCTGATGTTACTTCCATTTGTGTCAACGGTGGTATCCTGAATGTTTTATGCAGGTATGCTGGTATACACATATACTAATATGAGGTGCAGAAGCTCACCCAAGGCAATGCCCGATTTCTCAATGAGTAGATAATGATGAAAAAAATACTTATGTCAAACTTCTCATCTTTGAGACCTAAAAAGTCATTACAAAACCATCAGGAAACAAGTATTACTTAAATGTCAACTTTAGATTAAATTTTGCAGCCATCTTTGAAGAATGTTTAATGTCTAAAAGCACTTCTTTGAAAGATGGTGGCTCCGAAGTTTTTAATCGTAGTTATTTCTAAGTTTCCAAAGAACTCTACAACAGATTACTTCAAGAACTGGCAAAGATTGTTACGTCACCTGGATTTAATTTGTTCTAGGAGGCATCTTGCTTTGGGTTAGCGGGTGGGAGGAATTAACACAGGTTTGACTTTTGAGATCTGAGTTACAAGGCCAGTGGGATAAGAAATTGGAGATAGAAGCATTCCATCATTCTGACCTCTCTGAGCAAACGAAAGATTATCAAAAATGACTTACAGAAAAAGTGCTTTCCTGTTCAACTAAATGAAATTCAGACCTTATCATTTGGGATACAATGTACTGTATTAATAACGTGCATGGCTATCTGGTTATACTCACTCTGAAGGATTTACTGAGTTATTTGAAAATGTGTTTATGTACAGACACACACACACACACACAACGTAAGATTACATTGTGCTATGTAAACACACAAAGACAAGTGATAGAACAGCATTTTCACACAGCAACTGGAAAGGAGTACTATGGAGAGTTGCAATAGAAGAGTTTTTTGATAAGCACAAGGTAATACAACGGGATACTGTTTTTAATTCTGTTTCTGAAAAGTCACCTTGGTACTACATGATCTTGAGAAGTGGACCCTCCTATTTACAATATAGGCTGTATAATTAAAGATGCAAGTAGAGGGCCTCAATCAAATGATTTCTCCAGTGAACTTATTGTCTCTTTTGAAGTCAAAAATCTACGAATGTTCAAGTGTAGTTTGTATTAAGCATAAGAATGTTTCTCCTGCCCCATTCTTGTTTATCGAAAAGTACTATTATCTTGCTTCTTCCTCATGCCCTTCTATTGAGTATAAAACTGTCATCTCCATTTCGTCCTTTTTTTGAGTTTGGAAACCAAGACTTAGAGAGGTTAAGTAACTTGTTCACTTCACACAGCTATAAAAAACAGCAATAGGACTCATATACAAATACGTCTAACTCCAAGCAATTATTATATTTACACTCTTCTTTTGTGGCATGGCAATCAATGTAAACAATGGCAAAATTTCCATTTAAAAAGGAGCTCAAAGATTATCTAATACAACATCATCACCTGATAATTTGATCTCTATAGCGCACCCATATTTGGTTACCTGTAATTTTTATATTTGTGGATAATGTGGAAGATGTAGAAGAATTCAGTTCTCCATGTCTGAGTTGAGTGGATCTTTTTAGTGCCCTAGTTCTTCTGCTTCCACCCAGCTATTGGAGCTCTCTCCTGATACTTGGGCCCTGCACATGGTCTTGGACTCTAGCTCTCCATGTTCCCCCATCTGCAAGGCTAAATGAGGGATTCAACGTGTCCAAAAGGAAGACGTACTTTTTGAATAACAGCATTTAAGGCACTTGGTGGGTTGACTGGGAAACTGGCTTTGAAGCTGGGTGGGTGGTAGTTGAATGTTTGTTCAAGATCATATTTGAGAAAACCGTGGTTAATGATTTTAGTTCCCTGGGGCCTTGTCACCCTCACACTTTTACCAGCCGTCACAGCTACAGCATTGTGCCCTGTCCTGCACAAAAACTGGCGTTGATAATGCCCCACACTGTCTAGTGCAAAGTTTTCTTGTTCATGAAACTTGCTAAAGTGCAGGATCCATGTGACTTCTCTAGCATTCCATAGTAGTCTTCGTCCCTCCTTCTCTTCCTCCCTCCTTCCCTTCTTTCTCTCTCTCTCAAATAGATTATTGCTACATTCACGGGATTGTTTGATCTTTATAAAATAAGGCAGATTTTTTTAACAGAGAAAATTACTGTATTTCAGTTAATGTTAGGTTTGGTAGGGGGATTTCATATATTACACTATTGGGTCCTATTGAGTTCTCTATTCACATAATTCCGGAGAGGTTTCTTTTTTTCCCCCAATACATGTTGTTACTGCTTCATTTCTCCTCCATCTTCCAGCTATAAAGTTGAAGTTTTTGATTCCAAGTACCAAGCCTTATCATATTAGATTTATATCTATTATATCAGGGCCTATTACATTACAGTCATTGTACTCCATTTAGTCCATGATTCCATGGTTATTTTTTAAGTAATTTAGTAGTCAGCATTTTTCATGTTTTTTAAAAAAATATTTAGGAACTGGTGGAGGAATTGCATTTTTTTATGATTATGAAGCTAAGTAATTTTGTATCTGTATTTTTTGGATGAATTTCTCTTTATATGCTTTGACCATTTTTCTGTGGCATATTCTTATTTTTTCTTTGTATTTGTTTATTTTTTTAAACTTTTATTTTAGGTTCAGGGGTACATGTGCAGTTTTGTTATTTTGGCAAACTCATGTCCCGGGGGTTGTTGTATATATTATATTGTCATCAACATACTAAGCCTAGTATCCAATAATTATTTTTTGTGATTCTCTCCCTCCACCCACCTTCCACCCTCAGGTAGTCCCCAGTGTCTTTTACTTCCCTCTTTGAGTTAGCTGTATTCCTTGGTATTTTATTCTTTTTGTAGCAACTGTGAATGGTATTACATTCCTGTTTTGGCTTGCTGCTTGAATGTCGTTGGTGTATAGGAATGCTAGTGACTTTTGTATGATGATTTTGTATCCTAAAACTTTGCTGAATTTTTTCATCAGGTGAAGGAGCTTTTGGCTGAGACTATGGGGTTTTCTGGATACAGGATTATGTCATCTGCAAACAGGGATAATTTGACTTCCTCTCTTCTTATTTGGATCCCATTTATTTCATTCTCTTGCCTGATTGTTCTGGCTAGGACTTAGAATACTATGTTGAATAGGAATAGTGAGAGAGAGCATCCTTGTGTTTTTCAGGTTTTCAAGGAGAATGCTTCCAGCTTTTGACCTTGCAGTATGATGCTGGCTATGGGTCTGCCATAGATGGCTCTTATTATTTTGAATTATGTTTCTTCAATAATTAGTTTGTTGAGCATTTTTAACATAAACAGGATAAATTTTATCAAAAGCCTTTTTAGTATCTATTGAGATGATAATGTGGTTTTTGTCTTTAGTTCTGTTTATTTGATGAATCACATTTATTGATTTGCATATGTTGAACCAACCTTGCCTCCCAGGGACAAAGCCTACTTTATAGTGGTGGATTAGCATTTTGATGTGCTGCTGAATTGATTTGCTAGTATTTTGTTGAGGAGTTTTGCATCAATGCTTATAAGAGATATTGGCCTCAATTTTTTTTTTTACTGTGTGTGTGCCAGGTTTTGGTGTCAGTATGATGCTGGCCTCATAGAATGAGTTGGGGAGGAGTCTTTCCTCCTGAATTGTTTGGAATATTTTCAGTAAGAATGGTACCAGCTCTTCTTTGTACATCTAGTAGAATTTGGCTGTGTATCTGTTTGGTCCTGGGCTTTTTTATTTTTTTATTTTTTTATTTTTGGTTCGTAGGCTATTTATTACTGATTCAATTTCAGAGCTCATTATTGGTCTGTTCAGGTTTTCAATTTCTTCCTGGTTCAGTCTTGGGAGGGTGTATGTGTCCAGGAATATATCCAGCTCTTCTAGCTTTTCTAGTTTGTGTACATAGAGGTGTTCGTGGTTTTTATCTTGGATGGTTATTTGTATTTCTGTGGGATCAGTGGTAACAACCCCTTTGTTATTTCTAATTGTATTTATTTGAATCTTCTCTTTTTTCTTTATTAGCATAGCTAGTGGTCTATCTTATTTAGTTTTTTTTTAAAACAGCTCCTGGATTTCTTGATCTTTTGAATGGTTTTTCCTGTCTCAGTCTCTTTTAGTTCAGCTCTAATTCTTCTTGTCTTCTGCTAGCTTTGGATTTCGTTTGCTCTTGCTTCTCTAGTTCTTTTATGTGTGACATTAGGTTGCTAATTTGAGATCTTTCTACCTTTTTAATGTGGGCATTTATTTAGTGCTATAAATTTTCCTGTTAACACTGCCTCAGCCGTGTCCCAGAGATTCTCGTGTGCTGTATCTTTGTTCTCATTAGTTTCAAAGAACTTCTTGATTTCTATGTTAATTTCATTATTCATCCAAAAGTCATTTAGTAGCAGGTTATTTCATTTTCATGTACTTGTATGTTTTTTAAATCAATTTTCTTAGTCTTGATTTTTATTTTTATTCCACTATTGTCCAAGAGAATAGGTGATATAATAGCTCTTTTACATTTGCTGAAGATTGTTTTATGTCTGACTGTGTGGTCAGTTTCAGAATACATGTCATGTGGTGATGAGAAGAATGTATATTCTGGTTTTTGGGGGTAGCGAGTTCTGTAGATGTCTGTCAGGCCCATTTGGTCCAGTGTTGAGTTCAAGTCCTGAATATCTTTGTAAATTTTCTGCCTCAGTGATCTGTCTAATACTGTCAGTGGGGTATTGAAGACTCCCACTATTATTGTATAGGAGTCCAAGTCTCTTTGAAGGTCTCTGAGAACTTGCTTTGTGAATCTGTGTGCTCCTGTGTTGAGTGCATATATATTAAGGGTAATTAGGTCTTCTTGTTGAATTGACCCCTTCACCATTATGTAATGCCCTTCTTTGTCTTTTTTGATCTTTGTTTATTTAAGGTCTCTTTTGTATAAAATTATGATTGCAACCCCTGCTTTTTTCTGTTTCCATTTTCTTGGTAAGTTTTTCTCCATCCCTTTATTTTGAGCCTATGTGTGTCATTGCATGTGAGATGGGTCTCTTGGAAACAACATTTCATTGGGTCTTGCTTCTTTATCCAGCTTGCTACTCTGTGCCTTTTAATTGGGACATTTATCCTGTTTACACTGAAGGTTAGTATTGGTATGTGTGGATTCGATCCTGTAATCATGCTGTTAGCTGGTTATTATGCAGAGTTGTTTGTGTGGTTGCTTTATAGTGTCAGTGGTCTGTGTACTTCAGTCTGTTTATGTAGTGGCTAGTAATGTTCTTTCCTTTCCATATTTAGTGCTTCTTTCAGGAGTTCTTTTAGGGCAGGTCTGGTGGTAACAATTTTCCTCAGCATTTGCTTGTCTGAAAAGGATCTTTTTTTCTCCTTCGCTTATGAAGCTCAGTTTGGCCAGATATGAAATTCTTGGTTGCAATTTCTTTTCTTTATGAATGTTGAATATAGGCCCCCAATCTCTTCTGTCTTGTAGAGTTTCTGCTGAGAGGTCCTCTGTTAGTCTGATGAGCTTCCCTTTGTAGGTGGCCTGTCCTTCCTTTCTAGCTGCCTTTAATATTTTTTCTTTCATTTTGATCTTGGAGAATATGATGATTATGTGTCGTGGGGATTATCTTCTTGTGAAGCATCTTGAGGAAGTTCTCTGCATTTTCGGAATTTGGATGTTGGCTTTTCTTACTAGGTTGGGGAAATTCTCCTGGATAATATATTGAAATATAGTTTCCAAGTTGCTTCATTCTCCCCATTTTTTTTCAGGGAAGCCAATGAGTTGTAGATTTGGTCTCTTTACATAATTCCATATTTCTTAGAGGTTTTATTCATTCCATATTTCCTAGAGGTTTTATTCATTCCTTTATATTTTATATATAATAAAAGTAATATTATATTACTTTTGTCTATCTTATTTCAGAAAGCCAGTCTTCAAGCTCTGAATTTTTTTTCTCAGCTTAGACTTTTCAGCTATTAATTTTTACCATTGCAGTATAAAATTGTTGTAGTGTTTATCATTCAGCTCTATCAGGTCAGTTACATTCTTTTGTATACTGGCTATTTTGTCTGTCAGCTCCTGTACCATTTTACTGTGATTCATAGCTTCCTTGGATTGGGTTTCAATGTTCTCCTGAATCTTGATGATCTTTATTCCTATTCATATTCTGATTTATACTTCTCTCCTTTCAGCCATCTTATCTCAGTTTTGAACCCTTGATGGAGAACTAGTGCAATCGTTTGGAGGAAAAAAGTCACTCTTGTTTTTCGAGTTGTCAGAGTGCTTCTGTTGATTCTTTGTCATCTTTGTGGGTTGATGTCCATTCAATCTTTGAAGTTGCTGTTCTTTGAAATTTTTTTTCTTTTATTCTATGTGATTACCTTGGGGGTTTGATTATGGTATAATGTGGGTTCAGGCAACTGGCTTCATTTCTGGAAGATTTTAGTGGGCCGAGGCTCAGCTCAAGACTCCTGGACTGCATTCTCCAACTTCGGGGGACTGGCATTGGGTCCTGGCTTTATTCTGTCACTCCTTGAAATTGGAAACCTGCTTTACTAGAGGGACTGAGGTGCTCATGGACCACTGGTCACAACACTCTGCATTTGGCGGGATTGGGCCAGCCAAAGCACTTTGTAGGGCAGTGTTACTGGGATTCTGTTCTCAATTGCATGTGCCAAGAGCAGCAGCAGTGGCAGCATGGCAGGGTACAAGCTCTTCAGCTACAGCAGGGTGCTAGCTGTTGCTGGGATACTGGCCTCTGTGCGGTCGTTCATAGCAGTGGCAGTGGCAGCACAGCTTGGAGGTTTCTCTGTCAGTGACTGTGTGTGTATTAGTGTCAGTGTTGGTATTAATACAGGGGGACGGTGCTGGTTGGTGTAGAACTGTGTGTGTCGTCACGTGGGTGGCAGTAGACAATCAGAGTGGGGCGATCGATCTGCTATTTTCCTTGCTTAGTTTCATGCTAGTGGCCATGTGGGCTCAGGAGCCAGGCACTGTCAGGGATGGGACTGGCAGACTCCCTGGCCACCCATGCTCCCATGGCAATGGCACTGGGGTAGGAAGTAGGGGTGGCGGTGCACTCATCCAGGCGGAAGCAGCATGACAGGGTGCATCTGCACACCTGTCCTGTCAGAGAAAGGAAGACAAGGTCAGCCTGTGCAAACATGTGCTGACAAAACAATGTAGGGGTGACTGTGGGCAAGTGCCTGGAGGCGGAGCAGCATGGGGAGGTGGAAGTTGCAGGGGGGTACAGGCAGACTGGTGCATGTCCATGGTGGCCATTCTGCTGGAGCTCTCTGCCAGTGAGGTGCAGTCCACCAACCCAAGAGCTATGAAACGGGCCCCCAGAAGGTATTACCCCTGGGTACTTGAGGTTGTACTGCAAGCAGGCGCAGCCAGGCTTGGGCCCCAGGAGAGGCCAGCATACGAAGGTGGTCAGGTCTGACTGACCCTGTCTCATGGACAAGACCACTCTGCAGAGTTCAGGTCTGGCGGTTCCTCTAGAGCTAAAGTCTCCTATAGGAACAAGTCAAGCCTGGGGGATGGGCATCCCTGGCCATACTTCACTACAGAGGCTGCTGCACCAAAGCCCCTGATGCAGGGACTCCGCATCAGCTGGAGCCCCTACCGCTTCTCTAAACAGATCTTCCTGCCATCTCAAATATCTGTGGTGGTCATGGGGTCTCTTCCTGCTGGGATTCCAGAGTGGTAATAGCAGGTTGCTCCTTGTCTGCTCACTCACTCCTTCCCCAGTAGTCACTGGGGGCCAGGAACAAGTCCTGGTGTGTGGTGGCCCTGCACAGATTTTTCAGCTTCCTCCCTGATATGGTTTGGCTCTGTGTCCCCACCCACATCTCATCTTGAATTGTAACCCTCATAATCCCCATGTGCTGAAGGCGAGATCTAGTGGGAGGTGATCAGATCACGGGAGCAGTTTCCCTCATGCTGTTCTCGTGATAGTGAGTGGATTCTCATGCGATCTGATGGTTTTATAAGTGTTTGACAGTTCCGCCTACATGCACTCATACTCTCTTCTGCCACTTTGTGAAGAAGGTGCCTGCTTCCCCTTCCTACATGATTGTAAGTTTCCTGAGGCCTCCCCAACTATGTGGAACTGTGAGTCAATTAAATCTCCTTTGTTTATAAATTACCCAGTATGGGGTACTGTCTTTATAGCAGTGTGAGAATGGACTGATACACCCCCTTTAGGCCTTGCATGTGTGTCTTCCCTCTATCCACTCTCAATGCCTTCCCTCTGAAGATCTGCTAGGAGTGTGCCAGTCTTCCCGATGTGCCAGTCCCTTGGTGGCATATGTTTCTCCTAGCTATCTTGCCATCTTGCCCGTTTTTCTTTCTCATCTTTTTGATATTTCTACAAATATGTCAATTATGCCTTCTATGTTCTTATCCAACCAACTGAGGAAAACAGCAAACAAGGTAAATTCCAACAGAGATTTGCAGCATAATACTGTATGCTTTTCCCCATGTTGATATCTGTAGTTAATTGCACACCTTGCATACACTTGTTAACACAGGTACTGATCCACCTAATTGTCCTAGCTTTTTGTTCAGTTTCCATGTTGCCTGCAAGGGTCTCATGACAGCCCGTGTCAGATTCTAGGATTGGGCTGATCTCTGCAGATGGTGTCTTTGCATCATTAGACTGAGGGGGTTCAATGTTTATGGATCTTAAAATATGTGCCCTTTCTTGGGATCTGGAGAGGCTATGGCCATGAATTAGTCCTAGGCATCCCAAAAGGAGTTTGGTTTGTTCTAGAAAATACCAGAAAAAAAGGATTTGATCTGAAATGGGCTTATAAAAGAATATTTAGATGACCTCTGGCAACTAGTGTTGGTGCCTTTTATCCTTAGTTTTATTATTTTTTCTGAAATCTCTTATACCATTTATGTCATGTTATAACCTTATTCCATGCTGTGTTGGATAAATTATGTGGAAGAGAGGCCCACCTGGAGCTAAATAATGAAATGTAGCATTGTTAGCTTTGTGAAGCCAACCTCTGAATGATTCTTTCCGTATTCACATAATACAGAATTCACAGAATAGATTCTCATTTAAGAGTTGGATTCATTTATTTAATTTATTAAGAAGCTTCACCAGTTTTCTCTAGGAAGATGCTAAGTGGGCTAGTACTACCTTTCATGAGCTCTGATGTTAGTCTGGAAGCAGTGATGACCTAAGGTGAATGGTTATCAGCATTCAAGTGGAGAGTATGACTTCTCATTTTAAACACCTCCCATTTTCTGATAGCATAGATGTATAAATATGTCAGAAACCATTTATACTCATCATACAACAACTGAAATTCCTGAGAGTGCATGACAAGAGGCCTATGAAGGTAATTATTATTTTTTAATTCTCTTTAACCCACTGATCACATATGTCAATATTGTTCATTGTCAGAAATTTCAGGTCCCTGGAACTTCTGCTGTTTCAAAAAAAGTGAGAGTCCCTAGAGAAACAGGGAATGAACTCAAGATCTTGGTATGAATCCATTTTTATTGGTAAAGAAAATGATGAAAGTGTCTGGTGCCAATCCTTGAAGTCATACTACAGTATAAAAGTGATTGTTTGGCTATTAGAAAAACTAATAATATAAATCCCCATGCAGTCAAATTCAAGTAAATCTTGATTTGTGGGGCAAAATAACACATATAATTTACCATTTCTCATTGTATTTAGTTAATTGTATACTTCACCCTATTGTCTAGAGTTCACTGCAGTAATTGCCCGTTTTAGTACATCCTTTAGCTGCCACGAGTAACAGGTGCAGCTTTTAAAATTGCTCACAATCCCATTTATTACCCTACACTGGGAAATTAACTGAGTCATATTTGAATACTTACTCCAGTTTGCATGCAGATTGTTGAAAATTCTCTTTATATCTACAAGAAACTAACACCATTCTCGTGTTTGCCATCTTTCACTCTTCCTCTCTCTCTCTCCTCCTTCTGTCTGTCATACTTTTCTGGTGCCTGTACTTCCGTGCCCATGTTTTCTGCATTGAAATAATAAATGCTTCTGTAGTTTTCAAAGCTCTACAGGTGATTCTGATGCTCAGACAATGCATATAACCCTTAGATTAATCTGTTAACCAGGCGTAGTGTTAACCAGGCTTATGGATGATATATTCTATTAGGTGTAGTAAGGCATGTATGTTCTTTTAATCACATATCTAATTGTATTTTTATCTCCAATTCTATCTTGTTGAAATCTATTAGCTATAAGAGCGATACTCCCTTACGTACTAATTCATAAATTCAATGGATTGTTTATCTACTATTCATTAAACACTATGATGCTATACTCCATGTCCCTTCTGAGTATTATTAGCTCTGTTATTCTTGATTTTGTTTTAACAATTTTATTGACTTTTCTATGAAAACGGAACTCTGAACTCCTATGTTCCTGTCTCTTTTCTCTAATTCTTTCTGATTCCAATTTGTTAATCTGCACCAGAGTCTCAATTTCTCCCTTCGCTTGAGAGTTCGATTGTTTTTCTTTCCCATACTCTATATGTTGACTCAAGTTAGGCTTACCATTGCAGCTGTAAATTTAGAATCTTAACTCTGGAGAAGAAGTCAGTTCAAAAACATAGTTTTGGGAGCCAGTCACAGAATAGAAAGATTACATGAGAATTTAAAATACACTAATTAACTGTGTTTTCTCATTTGACATTCTGGAAAAGTCTTATTTTGTAGGTAAAGAAACTGAGATTCACAGAAATTAAGCGACCTCCCCAACATCACAGAACCAATAAATGACAGAGTCTGGTCTTGAGCCCTTTCTAATTGCTGTATCAACACTGCAGTGCAACTCTGCAGGGAGGCTCTCAGTCATTCCCGCCTTACTGTTTTGCCTCACACCCGAGGTGGAGAGAGCTCTGGGTGAGTAGCAAAACTCTGAAACCTTAGTTCTCTATCTTATATTCCTTCTGCCAGACTATAGAACACAATAATCTTTCTAGAGATAAACTACTCAAATTTAATGGATATGTAGATCCCCTGGGGGTGTTGCAAAATGTAAATTCTGGCACAGTATGTCTGGCGTTGCACCTGAGATTTTTCATTTTTAACAAGCTACCAAGTGATGTTCATGCTGCTGGTCTGCAGACCTCACTTTGAGTAGCAAGACTTGAATATTCTGGGTGGTACTATTACTATATAACAGGACTTATAGAAACAAGTCTTCTTCCCTTCCTTCATTGGTAAATTCTGCTTTGGGACTAAGGAAGAGCTGATGGAAACATAACTAAGGTCTTTATTTATTTGAGGTCTGGAATGCTGCTAGCTTGTCAGGAGCAGCTTAGTCCAATAGCCTGATTGTGTGTCCTTGTCTTCTCCCAGTGAAGAGAAGCGATCAATCTCTCGCTCTTATTCACTCTAGCATTTCAGATTGTGTACATGACAACAAATGCATAATTAAATCCCTTCCATTTTATTTTACCTTTGTCCTCCAAAACCCTTTTGATCTGAAATAAATGCATCACTGGGATTTTATGTTCTGTAGCAGCAGCAAGCAAGGATTCAACGGAGCCAGGGAGTGAAGCCTCTACTATGCATTACTTAGGTAATTACTCAAGGTCAAAGCAAGGTATCTTGATACTTTGTCACCTGAATGACAGCTCCTTAAATTCTCCAATTCTAAGAATAAAATTGGTCCCAGGGTCAGAGATAGGACCAAGCATAGATATGAGATCAAATGGTTTTGCCTGTGTAGAGAAAGAAGCTGCAGGAACAGAGATCTGTTGGAGTGTTACAGAGTCTGGAGAGGTTATCATCTTGTATTGTCCATTGAAATAAACTCCAAAGCTTACTTAAAATTCAGAATATTAGATCTCACTTCCAGAAAATCAGAATCAGTAGGTATAGTGTGGGGTTCATAAATATGCATCTTTTAAAAGCACAACTGCTATTCTGATGCATACTGTGGAGCCCACACTTTGAGAAAAACTGGTATTAATGCAGTATTCAAAGGCCAATATTTTACAGCATTTGAAAGGAATGTTTAGCAGTTACAGAATAGACCTATTTAAGTAAAGTACTATCTTAAGTATAAAACATCCCCCTCCTCAATCAAAAAGTACTTTCATTCAGTGTTAATGGAAACAGATTTGTTCAAGCACCAGTGGATATATATTTTAAGGAATGGTGACTATAGCAGCATAAAATAGCGGATCTTTTTACTTGAAACCAGCCCTCTTCCACTCTAGAAAAATGGGATTTTTTCAAGATTGCATCTTGGAGGCTTTTGGCATGCCTCAGCCATTTGGAAATAGCAAAAGAGTGCCTAAAGATCAACTTTGCGGGTTTTAATTCAAGAAGAAAAATGGGAGTACAATAGAAGAGAAAAAGACACTCAGATCCCGGGGAAGAAGAGCATCCCGTCAAACAGCTCCCATGGCAGCATCCAGCTGATGAAAGTGAGTGAAGCCCCAGTACATGAGAGAGGCTGAGACCCTCCCTCCTTGACTCACCTTTCCACTGGAGGTCTGAGAAACCTAGGCTGAGGGAGAACACTTTATTTCTCCCAAGCCATGGAGCTAACTTGGGAGAGGCTTGGAGATGCAGAGAAGGAAGAACACTAGGAAAAGCTGCAGGCATTTTCCATAGACCCAGGACTGAAAGCAGGATGTCATTTTTAATCCAGGTTCATACAAAGTCAGTTATACTTTAGTAACCTGGCACCATGGCCACACAGGCATTTTCACCTCAGGCCAGAGATTGGAGCTCTCTCTCTCTGGAGCAGAGTGGGGACCTTCACAACCATCACTGGGTGGTGATTGTGGAAGGTGCCCCAGCAGAATGCACTGGAATTGTGATCTCCCCCATTGAACATCTGGGGCAGGAGGAGAGCTGCTGCTTTCTCCTGGGTGATGAGACTTGAAAACAGAGCCAGCTTGGCAACCTGGAATCAGCCTATGTGTGTCATTGCCAGGTACTCCAGCCCTGTCTTCTACATCCCCAGGCATATCTCCAGACATGTGAGCATCCACTCACCTCAATTTACACCCTGAGCCACCCCCATCCCGCTACAGATATCCTGGTGTGGGGAGCCCTCTCCACTGCATGACTGGGCAGTCAAAGCTCTTGTCCTCCTAGATTAGCAGCCTGAATCCGCAAACCTTCTGTAGTACAGATCATGGTGCAGTGGGGCCCTCAATGATCTACACAAAGGCAGATCTCCAGGCATTTGGAGCACCCGCTCCCATGTATTAGCAGCCTGAATCACCCTTACCTTTTCTGCACAGGGATCTGGGTGCAGGGGGTGCCTCCTCCGCTCCACACTCAGGCAAATCTCCAGACAGTTGGAGTACCTGCTCACCTGGATCAGCAGCCTGAGCCACCCCACCTTTTCTGTGCAGAGACTATGGCAAAGGGGGTCCGCTACACTCCATGACCTGGCAGATTTCCGGGCATCTGCAGCACTTACTCCCCTGGAGTAGAAGATTAGGCTGTCCCCAGTTCCTGTGCAGAGAACTTGGGGCTAAAGAGATTTCCAAGCTCCATGCCTAGGCACACCAATGGGCACTTGATGGGAGCCCTCTGGAAGCCCCTCAACACTGGAAGTTGGGCTGAACTATTGAGGGACATGTGGGTGTGCCTGCTCAGTCTGGCTACCCAACCCGTCTTAGACCGCTATCCTGGGCTGAGCAGAGAGCTCAGAACACTGTGCACTCCATAGATCAGCCCATTGCCTGAGGCAACAGAGAGCTCCTTCCAGCAAATAAGGATTAGAAATACAACCATCCATTTTTGACAAGCTGGCTCATACTTAAAAGTGTCATCTACCCACCTGTGAGTTGAACAACACAGGCTGATAAAAAAAAAAATAAAGAAAAGAAAAAAAAACTGTGGAAAAAAGTGCATAAGGCAAAAGAAGCAAAACCAAAATACCCTACCTAACATTCTCTACAGTCACGTCCCCTGGGGAAGAAAGAAAGGGAAATGAAAAAAATTCCTATCTGCACAAAAATAAGTACAGAAACGGTAAGTGTCAGGGTCTCCAGATGAGAAGGAGCCAGGGCAAGAATTATGGTAACATAAAAAATCTGAATGTTTTGACACCACTGAAGGATCACGCTAGCTCTCCTCCAATAATCCCAAACCAAAATAGAAACTCATAAATGACAGATAAAGAAATAAAAACATGTATTGCAAGGAAGCTCAATGAGATCCAAGACAAGGTTGAAAATCAACACAAAGAAAAGTGTAAACCAATCAAGGAAATGAGGAAAGAAATAAGCATCTTAAAAATAAATCATTCAGAGCTTCTGGGGTTGAAAAACTCACTTAAGGCATTTCGAAATATAATTGAAAAGTTTATCAGTAGACCGGATGAAGCAGAAAAAAGAATTTCAGAGCTTAAATAACAGTCTTTCAAACTAACACAGTCAGACAAAAGTGAAGAAATAGATATTTTTTTAAATGAACAAAGTCTTCAAGAAATATGGAATTATGTAAGGCAACCAAACCTATGATTATTGGCATTTCTGAGAGACAAGGAGAAAAAGAAAATGACCTGTAAAGCGTACATGTGTTTCTACAGGATAATTCAATCAAATTTCTGCAATCTTGGTAGAGAAGTAGACATCCAGTTAAGAGAAGTCCAGAGAAAATTTGCTACATACTGTACACAACAGACATCACCAAGTCATATAGTCATCAGGCTGTTCAAGATCAACACTAAGGAAAATTTCTTAAAAGCAGATAGAGAGAAAGGTCAGATCATGTACAAGGGGAGCCCCTACCAAGCCAATAGCAGAGTTGTCAGCAGAAATCTAACCAGCCGGAAGAGATTGGGGGCCTACTTTTGGCATTTTAAAGAAAATAAATACCAACCAAGAATTAAATATCCCACCAAACGGAGCTTCATAAGTAAAGGGAGAATAAGAGCTTTTCTAGACAAGTAATTGCTAAGAGAATTTGTTACCACTAGAGCAACCTTACAAGATATCCTAAAGAGAGTCCTAAACATGGAAACAAAAGAACAATATCTGCTACCGCAAGAACACACTTAAGCACATGGTTCATAAACCTATGAAGCAATTACACAATAGAAACTAAAAAGCAACCAGCTAACAATTTTATGATAGGATCAAAACCTCACATATCAATATTAACCTTGAATGTAAACAGTCTAAATGACCCATACAGAGTAGAAAGTCGGATAGAAACAAAATAAGACCCGTCCATCTGCTGACTTCTTGAGACCCATCTCACATGAAATGATACACATAGGCTCATGGTAAAACGTTGGAAATAGATCTACCATGCAAATGGAAAACAAAATAAACAAGAGTCACTATTCTTATATCATATAAAACAGATCTTAAACCAACAATGGAAAAAAGGCACAAGGAAGGGCACTAAATATGATAAATGGATCAATTAAGCAGGAAGACATAACTATTCTAAATATACACATACCCAATATTGGAGCACCCAGATTCATAAAACTTGTACTTCTAGACTTATGAAAACACTTAGACAGTCACACAATAATAGTGGGAAACTTCAATACCTTACTGATAGTGTTAGACAGGTTATTGAGGCAGAAAGCTAACAAATAAATTCTGGACTTAAATTTGACCCTTGACTAATTGGACCTCGTATATACCTACAGAATAGTTCACTCGTCAACCACAGAATATACATTCTCCTCATCTGCATATAGAACATACTGTAAGATCAACCACATGCTCAGCCATAAAACAAATCTCAATAAATTCAATAAAAATTCATATTAGACATACAGACTGCAGTGGAATGAAAATAGAAATCAATACCAAGAAACTTTCTCAAAACCATGTAATTATCATGAAAATTAAACAACTGGCCCCTGTATGACTTTTGGGTAAATGACAAAAGTAAGGCAGAAAATCTTATTTTAAAAATTATTTGAAATAAATGAAAACAGATACAACAAACCAAATGTCTCTGGAATGCAGCAAAAGCAGTGTTAAGAGGAAAGTTTATTGTGCTAAACACCTACATTAAGAAGTTAGACAGATTTCAAATTAACAATCTAACATCACACCTGGAGAAACTAGAAAAACAACAACAAACTGACCCACAGGCTAGTAAAAGAAAATAAATAATTAAAATCCAAGCAAAGCTGAATGATATTGAGACTCAAAAATCTATCCAAAGGATGAACCAAACCAAAAGTTGGTTCTTTAAAAGGAAAATCAAGATTGATAGACCACTAGATTAACAAGGAAAAAAGAGATAAGATCCAAATAAGCACAATTAGAAATGACAAAGATGATGTTACAACTGATTGCACAAAAATACAAAAGATTTTCAAAGAATATTATGAACACTTTTATGCACACAAACCAGAAAATCTAGAGGAAATGGATTAATTCCTGGAAACACAAGACCTCTCAAAATTGAATCAGGAAGAAATTGAAACCCTGAAGAGACCAATATTAAGTTTCAAAATTAAATCAGTAGCAATAATTTAAAAACTACCCATCAAAAGTAAAACCTGGACAAGATGAATTCACAGCCTAATTCTACCAAATATACAGTGAAGAGCTGATATCAATTCTGCTAAAACTATTCCAAAAAGTTGAGAAGCAGAGATTTTTCCCTAACTCATTCTAGGAAGCCAGCATCACCCTAATACTAAAACCTGGCAAAGAGACAATTAAAAAATGAAAACTACAGGCCAATATCCCTGATTAACATATACACAAAAAATCGTCAACAAAATACAAACAAACCAAATCCAGCAGCACATCAAAAAGTTAATTCACCACAATCAAGTAGGCTTTATTCCTGGGATGCAGGGTTGGTTCAACATATGCAAATCAATAAATGTGATTCACCACATAAACAGAATTCAAAACAAAACCATATGATTGTCTCAATAGAAGCAGAAACGGCTTTTGACAAAATCCAACACCCCTTCATGATAAAAACCCTCAACAAACTAGGCATTGAGGGAACATACTTCAAAATAATGAGAGCCATCTATGATGAATGCACAGCCAACATCATATTGAATCGGCAAATACCAGAGGCATTGCTCCTAAAAACAGGAACAAGTTGAATGTATTGGCTTATGCTTGTAAATGTACCACTTCAGGTGGCCAAAGTGGGAGGATCAGATGAGCCCAGGAGTTCAAGAACAGCCTGTTCAACATAATGAGACCTCCATCTCTACAAAAACTAAAAACTAACAAGTTAGCCAATTGTGGTGGCATGTGCCTTTGGTCCAAGCTACTCAGGACTCAGATGGGAGGATCACTTGAACCGGGAGGTTGAGGCTGCAGTGAGCCATGATTATACCACTGCAATCCAGTCTGGATGATAGACCGAGACCATGTCTCAAAAAAAAAAAAAAAAAAAGGATAGCAACAAGACAATGATTCACACTCTCACCACTCCTATTCACCATAGTACTGGAAGTCTTCGCCAGAGTATCAGGCAAGAAAAATAAATAAAACGCATCCAAATTGAAAAAGAAGAAGTCAAATTCTCTCTCTTCGCAGGTGATGTGATTCCATATCTAAAAAAGCTCTGAGGACTCCACAAAAAGGCTTTTAGAGCTGACAAATGATGGCAGTAAAGTTTTAGGATACAAAAATCAATGTGCAAAAATCAGTAGCATTTCTATACACTAATAACGTTCAAGCTGAAAGCGAAATCAAGAACATAATCCCATTTACAATGACCACAATAAAATGAAATACCTGGGAAGACATCTAACCAAGAAATTGGAAGGTCTCTACAAGGAAAATAACATAATACTGCTGAAATAAATTATAGATGACACAAACAAATGGAAAAACATTCAGTGCTCTTGGATCAGAAGAATCAGTATCATTAAAATATGAAAACTACCTAAAACAATCTATATATTTAGCATTACTCCTGTCAAACTACCAATTTCATTCTTCACAGAATTAGGGGGAAAAAAATCTATTCTGAAATTCATATGGAACCACAAGAGAGCTCGAGTAGCCAAAGCAGTCTTAAGGAAAAAGAACAAAGCTAGAGGCATCACATTACCAACTTCAAACTATACTATCAGGCCACAGTACCAAAATCAACATGGTACTGGTATGAAAACAGACACATAGACCGATGGAACAAAATAGAGAACTTAGACATGAAGCCGCATACCTACAACCATCTGATCTTTGACAAAGTTGACAAAAACAGTGGGGAAAGGACTCCCAATTCAATAAATGGTGGTGGGATAACTGGCTAGCCATATGTATAAGAATGAAACTGGACCCCTACTTTCATCATATACAATAATTAACTCAAAATAGATTGAAGTCTTAAATGTAAAACCTAAAACTATAAAAACCCTGAAAGACAACCTAGGCAATACCCATCTCTACATCAGCCTTGGCAAATAATTTATGGCTAAGTCCTCAAAAGCAATTGCAACAAAAACCAAAAATTGACAAGTGAGACCTAATTAAACTAAAGAGCTTCTGCATATCAAAATAAATTATCAACAGAGTAACAAATAATCTATAAACTGGGAGAAAATATTCATAAACCATGCATCTGACAAAGGTCTAATATCCAGAATCTATGAGAAACTTAAATAAACAAGTAAAAAACAAACAACCCCATTAATAAACTGGCAAAGGACATGAACAGATACTTCTCAAAAGAGGACATACAAGCCACCAACAAATATGAAAAAAATGCTCAATATCTCTAGTCATCAGATAAATTCAAATCAATATGACAATGAAATACCATCTGACAAAAAGTCAAAAAACAACAAATGATGGCAAAGCCATGGAGAAAAGAGATATAAATCGGTTGATAGGAATGTAAATTAGTTCAGCCACTGTGGAAAGCAGTTTGGAAATTTCTCGAAGAACTTAATACCGAACTACCATTAGACCCAGCAATCCCATTACTGGGTATATATCCAAAAGAAAACAAATCATTCTACCAAAAAGCCACATTCATTCACATGTTCATCACAGCACTATTCACAATAGCAAAGACATGGAATCATCCTAGAAGCTCATCAATGGTGGATTGGACGAAGAAAATACACCATGGGCTACTACGCAGCCAAGACAAAGAATGAAATAAAGTTCTTTGAAGCAACATGGATTCAGCTGCAGGCTATTATGCTAAGCAATTTAATGCAGGAACAGAAAACCAAATGCCCCATGTTTTCACTTCTAAGTGGAAGCTAAACATTAAGCACACATGGATATAAAGATGGAAGCAGTGGATACTGGGGATGCTAGAGGAACCAGGGAGGGAGGGGATGTGGGCTGAGTGACTACCTATTGGGTTCTGTGCTCACTGCCTGGGTGACAGGATCATATGTACTCTAAACTTCAGTGTCATGTAATGTTCCCATGTGACAGACCTAGGCATGTACCCCCGACTCAAATAAAAGTTGAAATTTAAAAAAATCAATAAATCAATAAATCTATCTGGAATATTTCTGAAGGATGGACTTACTTGAAGTCTTAGGTACTGGGAAAACTCAGTTCTTCCCAGGGGTAACTGAATATCTTTCAAGAGGTCAGGAAAAAAGTACAAATCTAAAGAATGAAATCTAGAACGAAGGCATAAGGATGTGTCTCAGATAACAGTCGCCATTTTAAAGATTCTTTCTGGTTGTCTCACTCCCAAATTTTTGCTTATGGATCATTAGAAAGATCTTGGTCTCATGGTCACCTGAGCTATAAGAAAAACTGGGAATGTGGTATTTGAGATGGGCACAATGGTATCTTGAGTAAAACTGGACTTAGTGTTACAAAGAAAGAAGTATAAAACATATCAGCTAGATAACTAGCAGTCTCTGACATACTGACATATTATTTCATAGTGTTTTGCTAAAGACAAAAAAGAAAAACAACAAAAAATACCGCTTGAGTCTTTAGATTCTTAGTGTAGCACAAGTGCCTAAGCAGATAAATATGCATGAAAGTGCTCGGTAAACTATAGGTAACCATATGCATGAAAGCT
The DNA here is from genome assembly GCF_006542625.1 of Nomascus leucogenys. Taxonomy (NCBI): domain Eukaryota; kingdom Metazoa; phylum Chordata; class Mammalia; order Primates; family Hylobatidae; genus Nomascus; species Nomascus leucogenys. Next base: position 127,651,745 of record NC_044406.1, read on the forward strand.
ATCATTACAACCATGAATTTTTTAAAGATCAGGGTAGACATTATCTGTGCTCCCTTAGGGGTTTGTAAACTTAGAAAATAATTATATACATGCTGCATTGAGTACGAAATAAAAGCAAAACTAAACAAACAAAAACAGAACGAATAATCCTAGATTTTAATCCTTTATGTTTAACAAACCTTGAGGGGCAGATCTAGCCCAGCCTTCAGATTAGATGGTTAAATATGTCAAAATCAAGACTTGGTCTGGCCTTTGCATAATTTTCAAAGGGCAAATTTATTTTAAGCAATTTGGGGCACCTTTCTGACTCCTCAGGAATGACTTACAGTCAGAATTTACTTATGGTTATTTTAGTTTTTTCTTTTTAAATATATTTTATTTTTAGGGCAGTTTTAGCTTTAAAGAAAAAACAAGCAGAAAGTACAGAGTTCCCATATGCTTCCTCACCTCCAGTGCACGGTTTCCCCTATTAATAACATATTGCATTAGTGTGTTATATTTGTTAGAATTGATGAGCTGATATTGATACATTATTATTAATTAAAATCCATAATTTAAAATAGGGCTCACTGTTTGTGTTGTGCAGTGTTATGGGTTTTGCCAAGTTCTTAATGTCATATATCCACCATCAGAGTATCAAACAGAATAGTTCCACTGCCCTAAAAATTTCCTTTGCTTCGTCTATTTATACCTCTTCCACAATCTCTCTGGTTTTAACATAATTTTTACCACTTGGCATTGAAGAGAGGGAGTAATAAAGGTTAAGGAAACGCTGACACTGAACTTGATGATTCCTATGAAGTTGGTAGCATTGTCCTTGATGCAATTCGGGTTTAACATGCTCATAAAGACTTTCCAGTAATGTCCATTATAATGAAAACATAAGCATTTCGTAAATATAGTTGTTGTTGTTGTTGTTATTATGTAGTAGGCACTGTGTCAGGTACATTATCTTTTTAAACCCTCACCAGAAGACTATGAGGTAGTAGAAATCACCCTTGTATTTCAAATTAGAACAATAAGGGCCAATCTAGCAAAGCTCTCTTCCCAAGTTTATAGGGTTAACTTAGGGCCAAATCACGACCAGCTTTTTGGGAATGTGACCAGTACATTTGCATAAGGCCTGGTACTCAGAAAAAACCCACATTTGGCTTAATGCTCAGCTGTCAAGACCTTTAAATTCTTAATCATTCTCTTTTTGAACTTGCGGTAAGTCTTGCTAGACAATGAGGCCTGCATGTGACCAGAGGAGTTATGGAGTTGTAGGTCTGCTGTTGCTCCCTGCTATTCCTTTCACATTCAGCACTTGCCATGTCCACTATGTGCCTTTCATAACAGGTAAACTTGTACTCAGACCCTGTACTTGGTGTAATGTCCTGCTGTCACCATCTTAAAATCCTTAATAATTTTAACTCTGAACTTGTGTTTTGTAAGTCCAATGGAATAATGGAGCCTGTTGCATGATCAGAAGAGTTATCTGCAATATGTTTATCCATGGCTATTTCTTGCATCTGTTCTTGCTTATAGAGTTGGTGATGCCCCATGAGTACAGAATTCTGGTTCACCCATGGTGTACAGGAGTTCAATAAAATTTAAAACGAGTACAAGATAAGCATGTTAGGTCTATGAGTAAGCCATATACTGACATCCCTGACTGTCCACATTTTTTTCATTCTTTCCAATGCAGAAAGAAGGCAGTGGTGTTCTAAGAAACACAAACACCAATGATCCCTATCATATTCTTTCTTACTTTTGTTACTTCACTGTATTAACCAACCACTTACCCTGAAAGTGACGACATGGACAGAAAGGGAAAGATAGGGCAACTCATAGTTCCTTTTCCTTTCAGTTCTTCTTTACTTATCAGTTAGTCAAGGATAGAGGGTGTTGGTACAATGTGTGTGTATCAAGAAATCAAATGGGCCGGGCACGGTGGCTCATGCCTGTAATCCCAGCACTTTGGGAGGCTGAGGTTGGTGGATCACGAGGTCAAGAGTTCGAGACCAGCCTGGCCAACAAGGTGAAATCCTGTCTCTACTAAAAATACAAAAATTAGCCAGGCATGGTGGTGGGCGCCTGTAGTCCCAACTACTTGGGAGGCTGAGGCAGGGGAATCACTTGAACCTGGGGGGCGGAGGTTGCAGTGAGCCAAGATTGTGCTACTGCACTCCAGCCTGGGCAACGGAGCGAGACTGTGTCTCAAAAAAAAAAAAAAAAGAAAAAGTAAAGAAATCAAATAAAAATAATATAGTTTTGTAAAGTGTTTCTACCGTTCTAGTAAGAAAAAAATACATTTACTTGTATGAGCCATGAAATATAAATTGTATATTTTTGATGATCCTATGTAAAGTCAAATGGTCTTATATTTCCATTTAAAACTGGCAGTTCTCAATCTAAAAATGAACAGCAAGTTTCAGGTTAACAATTTAAATTTTTAATTTTTCTTTACTTGAAATGATATTAAAGAGCACATTTAAAAAAATGACAAATCATGAAGAGACCACTGAAGAAAGGAAGAAGTTTTATAGTTTAGTACCTTCAATGACATGTTTATCATTACCACCATTAACGATGGTTTTTTTAATGACGCGACACTTTTTTCCCCTGGGGGATCCTCATTTTCATTTTACACTGAGGCTCACAAATTGTGTAGTCTGCCCTAGGCTAACAACTGAGTCACAAGGTCTGTAAGACTCTTTTATTTCATGCCACCCAGAGAAAATGGTTATATTTATAAGGAATGCTAACACCGAGGTAAACTGAGGACACCACTTGTGGCCAAAGATGGCCAGCTGGAGGGCCTTCAGGACTGAGAGGATCAATATCTTAGCACAACTGGAAGGGCCTCAGTACACTGCTTGGGTAGGTCTGCATCAAAACTTCTACGTAGGAATGCCTCAATAGTACATCCTCCTTTCACCTCTATTCTTTTTGTATCTAGTACTCAAAGTAGTTACTCAGTTTTTCCAAACAATAATGATAATGATAGTAAAAACATAAAGTACATATGTAGTTTTTGCTTTGTTCCATGTATGTTTCTCAATACTTCATATATATTAACCAATTTAATTTTGAAAACTTCATGAGGAAAATACTATTATTATTTCTATTTTATATTAGGTTGAATCACATGAAATTGTAGACATTAGACTATTTTAGACCTTCAATTACAGTAAGTTTATATATTTCAACTGAAAAGATGAGAAGACTAAGGGGTAAAGAGATTACATGCGTTGATCAAGGTTATTCAACAAATACATGCCAGAGCCAAGATTCAGACACTAGCAGTACAGCTCTGAATGCTGGACTCTTGGCCACTGTGCCTTGTTACCTCTCAATAAGAATTACATTGTATATGATATTGGAGGCGGTCATTGAAAAGATAGTGAAATGCAATTTGGACTGCAAGTTTTAACAATTTCAATCATTCAACTTGTATTTATCAATTACATATGCTGTGCTGTGATATTAGAGTGAAACAAGTGCAGCTTTATCTTTATATAACTTATAGTTCTAACAGGATTAAAATATGTGATAGTCAAGTGTATCAGAGTCAAGTAGGTGATTATTCTGGTTTTAAGTAAGATCTAAGATGGCAACAGAGAGGAAGGGAGACAGAAGAAACTACAAGGTAGAAGTAAAGGGAAAGGAAGAGTAGGCAGAAATGAGCATGTTGGAGATGCTGATAGAAATAGATTTCTGCGATTTATTCTTTTGATATAAGAAAAAAGGAGAAAAAAAGACAGACACTTTGAGATGCTGAACATTGAAGCTGAGGAATCCTAACTCCTGACAGCTACAGTTTTCTCAAGAAAAGGTATTAATGTGAAATGAAATTCGCAAACTAAAGAAAAAATTGAAGTATAAAAAAATGGAATGTGATTCATGAAATGTAGCAGTTGCATTTCTATCGCATTTTTCTGAAAAAAAGGTTTTCGACATGAAGATGTGTGTATGTGTGCATATGTGTGTGCTCAGTTATTATAAGTCACACAAAATGAAATCCAATTCCATTTCATTTTGTCTAAAATCTAAATAAATATATTATTTAATTTTAGTAAATAGATGTTAGTGATTGCTGTCAGAATCACAAAAATTTCACTCGTTTTCATTTCACCACGAAGAGAAGAGTTGCATCCACGATAACATTTCCAACAACAAATAAGGGACCACAGTGATACTGAATGGGTTCCGTGGTTTTTGTATCCCCACCCTGAAGCCTACTGCATTTTTTTTTCTGAGCATTACTCTCCCCACTTTTATAGAGAAAATCCAACTCCTTGCCACATCACATAATCCATCCATATCGTCCATTCTCCCTTCTCCAAACAATCATCTAACGACCTCCTAGTCATTCCCCTTCTTTCATCAAAGACATAGGTACCTTGATCTCCACGACAAACCTTGAGATCAACCTGAATTATCACAGCATTCATTTGGACAACCTGTCCTTCCCTCCGGACTCCCAGTTTATAGAATTCCTCCTGTCCTTTTCCTCATTGCACTCAACTATCCACACTCGCAGGCACATGTTGAACCTTTCTGACACTTCTGACGGAATCATATCCAAAATCACTAAGTCAAGCACCCCACTTTCTAACTCTCATCACGTCTTCTATCTAGATTGCACAACTACTCTCACTGTGATCGTTATTTTAACATATTAGGACTTCTAGTCATTGAGTCCTCTACCTTCTCCAATCCATCTGCCTTTTCTTTTTATTTACTTTTTATATATTCTGGTTTTCACGATCTATCACATTAATAAAACTCATGTCAGTCCTTAATCTCTCTCACTCTTCTGTCTTTTTGGCATAAAAATCTCAACACGGCATTTACAGTTAAACAAATATTAAATGTGCCCTTTATTTGTCTGCTACTATCATTACTTTTTTTCTTCCATTTTGGTCAACTCACACCTGGGCAACAGAATGCTATTTCAAAATTTTTTCCACATTCTTTAAGACCCTTTATCACCACCCTCCCTTCCAACCCACACAGCAAAGCCTGGATGATCTCAGCAGAGAACTTCTCTCCTAAACTCACTGAGAAAATAGAACTCTCAGATTGGAATTCTCCAAATATTCAAACCTGTCTGGATCCTCTCTTTTTGTGTCCTACTGAGAGGTGAAGCCAGCTGGACTTCCTGGGTCGAGTGGGGATTTGGAGAACTTTTCTGCCTAGCTAGAGCACTGTAAATGTACCAATCAGCGCTCTGTGTCTAGCTAAAGGATTGTAAATGCACCAACCAGCGCTCTGTAAAACCGCACCAATCTGCACTCTGTGTCTAGCTAAAGGATTGTAAATGCAGCAATCAGCACTCTGTAAAATCGCACCAATCAGCTCTCTGTGTCTAGTGAGAGGATTGTAAATACACCAATCAGTGCTCTGTGTCTAGCTAAAGGATTGTAAACGCACCAATCAGCACTCTGTAAACTGGACCAATCAGCAGGATGTGGGCGGGGCCAAATAAGGGAATAAAAACTGGCCACCCGAGCCAGCAGCGGCAACCCACTCGGGTCCCCTTCCATGGTGTGGAAGCTTTGTTCTTTCACTCTTCGCAATAAATCTTGCTGCTGCTCACTCTTTGGGTCTGCACCACCTTTAAGAGCCGTAACACTCAATGTGAAGGTCTGTGGCTTCATTCCTGAAGTCAGTGAGACCACGAACCCACAAGGAGGAACAAACGACTCCTGATGCGACACCTTTAAGAGCTGTAACACTCACTGCGAAGGTCTGTGGCTTCACTCCTGAAGTCAGCGAGACCACGAACCCACCGGAAGGAAGAAACTCCGGACACATCTGAACATCTGAAGGAACAAACTCTGGACACACCATCTTTAAGAACTGTAACACTCACCACGAGTGTCCACGGCTTCATTCCTGAAGTCAGCGAGACCAAGAACCCACCAGAAGGAACCAATTCTGGACACACTACTATAAGAATTGAGTTTTCCCTTTTCACTGAATGTTGTCTGTCAATGTTTAATTTTGCTGAAGTCTCTCTAATTAAAATAATTGTTTTCCTTAAGCCCTACATTCTCCCCAAAATGGTAGCTCATCTTATTGGCAGAGCCAAAGATCTTGGAAGAGTTGTCTAGACATCTCCTTTTCCTCACTTCCCAGCCTGCCTTTATCTTCTGCCACCATCGCACTACTGAACAGATTGCATTATAGCTGCCATTGGCTTGTATGTCAGCAAGTTGAATGGACAGTTTTCATTTTTCATCTTGCCCCTGCCTCACAGGTCTAGCTGATACTCTGATCATACTCTCTGTATTAAAACAACCACAACAAAAACAACAACAACAACAAAACTTTCTTCTCTTTGCATCTGATAGATATCCATCTCCTTGGATTCCTCCTATTTCTCTGGCTCCTATTTCTTACTCTCTTTTACAATCTTCCCTCCTTTATACATCTGTTAGATGCCACTTGTATCATAAGACACTTTCTATTTGCTAGGAACACATTTTTTCCTGGAAGATCTCATACTTTACCATATACATGCCCATTATTTATGTCAATATTTCTACCACAAACTTTTCTCCTAACATAGATAGGCTTGGACTTGTGAATGCCACTGCCTTCTGAATAGTCAATTGCATGTTACAGGCCCCTGAGTCTGAATATTTCCAAAACGAAACTTTTCATCTTGAGTCTCTAAATCTATTTTTACTCTTGTGATCAATTAAACTAGCACCAACCCAGTCTCCCATGTCAGAACTCAAGGTACCTTCCACTCTAACATTTCTCAAATCAATCTGTCCTCAGTTCTTGTCTATTATAACTCCACACTACCTCTTAAAGTTGTCCATTTATCTATCCCATACGTAGTTTCTTCCAGAGTACTGGCCACCATCATCTCTATTCTGTCCCCTTAATAATAATGTTCAGTTCTCAGATTAAGCTCCATTTCTTATTCACTGTGTTACTAGTAAAGCCCTAACGTCTTGATCTTAAACAACTACCAAACTTCTTCAGGTCTCTGTTTTCTGTTTCGCTTAAAGTGATCATAGCCAATGAAATTAGTTTATTACAAGTGAAAAATTTTGTAATGTGCCACATAAGATATACTTTATAAATGGTATTTCCCTTACCTATAAAGCTGTTCCCTGTGACAGGGATTATAAGAAAATCATATAGACAAACTGCAGTGTGGTGTTTGGTTCATATTCATACTGATTTGTCCAAAATGGAGATGTGACAGGGCTAGTAGTATAAACTGTGTGATGTACCTTCCTTGGTTGGGATGTGGTGATTTAAACCATTCCTTCTATGTATTATGAAGTAAAATACATTGGGTCATAAAAGTTCTTAATTGCAAGTGAGTAGGGATGTGTGCATGTTCATTTGTGTGTGTGTGTGTGTGTGTGTGTGTGTGTGTGTATGTGAAACAGAGACAGAGAGAGAGAGAGATCTCAAATATCAGAAGCCATATTCCCAGGTGAGTACTATATATGGCAGTTAAAGACTAGAAAACCAGTAAAATGTAGCTCATCACTGAAGGGGGCCAGGAGATAAACAGGGGCAGAGAGACTTAGAAATGGGAGGGTGAAGGGTAACGGCAACAGACAAATGTGCACATATCTGGCTCATTTGGTAGTTAGAGCTTCAGAGCTTCTGCAGGCTATTTCTACATTCCCAATACAATTTGCATTAGTGAGCTGGGCTGGGAAGGGGTAGAGAAGGCATGATTATCAGCCACGGGGTTTAGCAAACAGTTCTACTCGAGTAAGCTACCTTATGCCTATGTAGAAAGGCCCAGGTTGAAAAGGCTGGGAACACAAAATATTTATATGATCTTTTTCTTCTTGCACATGTAATATATAGGTAACATTTGATCTGAGTCTTAATGGATCTGTAAGAGTTCATGAAGTCAAAAGAGGTATAGGCTCTGCATAGGCACTGGCAAGCTGAAAATCTACAGGAAGTTCATTGTTAGCTGAAATTTAAAGCATGTGGTACAGGTATGGATGAGGGACGTTGTGAGAGGGTACATAAAGAAAGCAGGCTGGGCACGATGGCTCATGCCTGTAATCCCAGCACTTTGGGAGGCTGAGGTGGGCGGATCACGAGGTCAGGAGTTCAAGACCAGCCTGGCTAATATGGTGAAACCCCATCTCTACTAAAAATACAAAAATTAGCTGGGGGTGGTGATGCACAGTATAGTCCCAGCTACTCAGGAGACTGAGGCAGAAGAATCGCTCGAACCTGGGAGGCGGAGGTTGCAGTGAGCCGAGATCACACCACTGCACTCCGGCCTGGGTGACAGCGAGACTCTGTCTCAAAAAAAAAAAAAAAAAAGAAAAAGAAAAAAGAAAGCAGTGACTGTGAGTGGTGTCAGTGGTCAGGCCAGAGAAGAGTATTCCAAAGGGTTTGGCTATCTTATTTAGGTAATTGGAAATATGTGAATGGTTTTAAGTGGAGTAGTGCATAGTTTTGAAAAATTCTGGTGGCGGAGACAGCAGAAATTAGGAACCTGTGGAAACTGGAAAATGATTCAGTGTCAGTTTCAACCATGTAATCGCATATGTGAGTCTGTGAAAGGGTTGTCTAGCTGCTATAATTTTATACAATTCTGAAGTTTTTCAATTGAGCCAGTGCAGGACTTGCATAGTACTCTCCTTAAAATGGTAGTTGTATGAAAAGTTTCTAATGGGAATATAAATGTCTAAAAAGATTTGCTTAATCCCAGTTTAGATATTTTTTGGTGGGCCCCAAATAGAACCCTGGTCCAATGCCTTCTTTTCTTTCATGACACTGGAAGCCTTTTACTAACACAGGAGACTGTCAGAGCTGGCGTTGTCCTTAAACGTTATTTGGCTCAAATTCTCAATTTCATACAAGAAAATACTAAAGCTCATGAAGGGGGACAAACCTAAGAGGTAACATTTGCCCTTGTCTTCCAATTTCAAGAGAAGGGCTATAACATAGTCCTTCCTTATTATAGATATGATGCTCTCAAGAATGATTTCAGTGTATTGTATGCAGAAATGAGCATATCAACTTTAACACCGCCATCTTTCTTATGACCTATGGCCCTGGCTAGTATCTTACATCTTCATTCACTTTATTGATCTCATGATTCCTTTCAACCTCAACAAAGCAAACAATATGAGTTTCAAACTGAGCTCAAGATAGGATTAGAAATGCTTAGTTCATTGTTAATTTATACCCCTGCCTCCTAACCTAGCCGCATCCTCTCCCATTACTGTAACAAAGAGTTATGGGCTAAATTATGTCCTCCAAAATTAATATGTCAAACCCCTGACCTCCAGTACCTCAGAATGTAACTGTGTTTGGAGATAGAATCTCTAACAAGGTAATTAGGATTAAATAAGGTCACTAGAATGTGCTTTAATTCAGTATGACCGGTGTCCTTACAAGAAAAAGAGATTAGGACACAGATATACAGAGTGATGAGCATGTAAAGACACAGCAAGAAGATAGCTATCTTTAAGTCATGGAAAGAGACTTCAGAAGAAACCAAACCTGCTGATACCTTGATCTTGACTTCTAGCCCCCAGAATTGTGAGAGAATTAATTTCTGTTGTTTAAGCCAAACCATCTGTGATATTTTGCAATGGCAGTCCCAGCAGACCAATACATAAACCATTGCATAGCAAGCAGTAGGTAGGAGTGTTATGACCACTGAGATTGTCAAATAACACTTTCCCTCAATTCAGAGACTTGTCCTTGTCCTCCTTAGATTGTTTTGTATTTTAGTTTATAATTTAACTATTTTTGACATATAAAACATGAAGCGTGCAATGAAAATGCCACCAAATGAACCTGGTTCGTGGCTCTCTGCATTAAGTATTGCTTGATCCATCCTGTCAGAGTATCCTCCTTTTTGAGCTTATTAGGAATAGCAGCTACAATTCATCCTGCCCTGGCAGCATTTATAACAGGCCTGCTGCTAATCTCACTTCATACACTATTTTATCCAATACTTATAACAGTCCTGTGAGCTAAATATCACATTCTTCTCAGCTTGCAGATGAGGAAACTAGGGCTCCAAAAGATTACATACTTTTCACAAGGTGACCCAGATAGCAAATGACAAATCCAGGGCTCAATACCAGGTCTTTTGGATGCCAAGAGTATGCTTTTCCCACTATTCTGCCTCAATATAAGAGTTCTCATTTTCCTACTCACAGATTCAGAGGGATAGCCATTAGCTGCTCCTGTGGTGTTCCACCAAATAGACTCTATCCGTTTCTCAGGTCCACTTCTTATGGCTGAAATGATTATTTTGCCTACTATAAAGAGTAAGCTGTGCAGCTGGAGAAATTTCCATCCAGATGCTAGTGTGTCAAAGTGAATTGTTATTACAATAAAAAGTTCCTGTTCATATTTGCTCCTATTTGCATATGTACAGAAGACACAGTTGTTCAGCCAAATCAAGCCTGGTTTGCAAAATGCAGCCCAGGATTCACAAAGCACTTCTGAAAATAGCCCTTTTGTGGTCTCTTACTGAGAAAACTACGTAAAATATGCAATGCTCTTGGATTTATCACTGAACAGTTTTACACCTTTTATCTGCAATCAACTTTCCTTTGCTCCTTTTCTCCTTCCCTTCTTTCTTGAAATAAACCCTGAGAATCTACTCTGTGCCAGGCACTAGAGAAACAAAGAACAGAAAGTAACAATCTTTTCCCAAAAGGAGCTCAACTTCTAAGATCAAAAGATTCCACTCCAGAAACAGGATTTTCCTCAGAAATAAAATTACAGATCAAAGAAGTATACTTGAGGTTGCTGCTTGTGTTGTACAGCTCCTTTCTTTGTTCATATATTTTTGTCACACTTATTGCACTAGTGAATTGGAGTTTGTTTTTAAGTCTCATTACTTGGTAGTCTGAATTCTAGAAACTAGAATGAGATCTAACACAAAATAACTACCAACTGAATGTCTACGTGTAATTGCCACTGTCAGCATTGCTAGTTAATATTTGGGAGGGGCTGCATGATATTTATTTAGAACCCACAACATGCTTTTTTAGGGCTGTACAGAGGATGAACAACGGAGTTTCTTCCTCAGCCGGGGTTTCTTAATGTAGTCTTTCCCTTTCCCCATCCTCCTTTTATAAACTGGTTATGGATTGTATTATTTTGTTACACTGGGAGACTGTACTTGGGTTTTAACGTTAACCCTTTTCACACATAGGCATTGTTAAAATTCAAGTAACATTCATGTTATTACATAGCATTTCGTTAGGTCTTGTGTTTCATTATATTAGGTAAAGGGACTCTCAAAATTATAATAAGAGCATGCAATAATGGTAATATTGTCCTCATATTGCTCATAGGGTAAAATTAGATTGAGTAAGGCTTTGTGCTTCCTACTCCGTGTCTTCCCCTTCTTCTCTCTAGAATATCAATGTAGGGGCATGCACTTTGTTGCTCAAGTCAGGGAGGAAGATTTTCAGTAATGCCAACACAGGTCTGTGCTTTGCCTTGTTCATGCATTATCTCATTATCCCCACTAGTTAAGAATTATTATTTCTGTTTTACAGATGAAGAACAGAAAGCAAAGAGAGAACAGGTAATACATCTGATATAGTTTGGATATTTGTCCCTGCCTACATTTCATGTTGAATTGTAATCCCCAATGCTGGAGGTGGGGCCTGAAGAGAGGTGTTTAGATCAAGGGGGCAAATCCCTCATGGCTTGGTGTTGTCCTTGTATTAGTGAGTTCTCATGAGATCTGGTCATTTAAAAGTGTGTGGCACCTCCCTCACCCTACTTTCTCTTGCTTGCACCATGTGACGTGCAAGTTCCTGCTTCACGTTCTGCCAATGAGTGAAAGCTTTCTGAGGCCTCACCAGAAGTGACGTTTCTGGTACAATCTGCAGAACCATAAGTCGATTAAAACTCTTTCCTTTATAAATTACCCAGTCTGAGGTCTTCTTTTATAGTAATGCAAAAATAGACTAATATAAAACCCAATGGTATTTAGTAGAGATGAGGTTTCACCCTGTTAGCCATGATGGTCTCGATCTCCTGACCTCGTGATCTGCCCTCCTCAGCCTCCTAAAGTGCTGGAATTACAGGCGTGAGCCACCACGCCCGGCCCCAAATATCTGTCTTTAAGCCATAATTATCCCCTAAACTTCACACACTTATGTTCAACTGTCCACTCATTTGTCCACTTGGATGACCGATAGATATCTCAGAAGTGAAATGTCCAGAATGAAGTTTCTGATTTTCTTTTCAAAACCTGCTCCATCCACAAACTCCTTCAATTCAATTAATATCCACTTTATGCTGTGTCCTTGTACTAAAATCATCAAAGTCTATCTATCTTTCTTCTCATACTTCCCACATATAATGTCAGCAAAATCTTGTTAGTTCTATCTTTAAAAAAATGTAGAATTATACTACTTCTTACCCCTTCCATAGCTACATCTCTAGGCTAAGCCACCATTGTTATTTCTCTGGATGACTCCAATGGGCTCCTAATTTACGTCCTTGCTTCCACCATTTACCCACCTTTAGTTTACCTAACACAGCAAGAGTGATTTTGCTATAATGTAATCCAGGCTATGTCATGTCTTTGCTCAAAACCCCTCAATGGTTCCTCATTTTTTGAGAGCAAAATCTAATATTCTTACAACGTTCCACAAAGCCGTATAAAATAATCTTCCATCTGCACCCCGTTACTTCCTTTAGCTTATCACCTTCTTCTTTCATCTTCTTCTGCTCTGCTCCAGGCAAATTGCTTATCTTACTGTTTCTCAAATATGCCAGCCATTACATAACCTGATAGCCTTTCCACTTGCTGTTTTCTTTATCTGAAATGGCCCTCCTTCAAGTATATGCCAGGGTTACTATGTCTCCTTCTTTAAGTTTTTGTTCAAATGCAACTTGCCCATGAAGCCTACCTAACCATCCTGTTAAAAACTATTCTTTATTTTCCTATACTTGTGATCTTGCTTAACTTGCTCCATTTTTTTCTCTATAGCATTTATTTTCCTCTAATGGGCTATAAGATTTACTTATGCAATAGGCTTGTTTATTGTATCTGTTCCACTGGAACTTAATTCTACATAGGCTGGAATTGTTATCTGTTTTATTCAGTGGTATGTTCCAAGCTTCTAAAATAATCTCTGACGCCTACTTAGTATTTCATAGTTAGTTTTTGAATGAATTGATAAATGAATAGAGGAATGAAATAGTAAATCTGGAATTTTAAAGGAGTCAGTGTGTCTCAGAGGCCTGGAATTTGCCTTCTCTAGCAGTAAACATGCTGTATCTCGATTAAACATTGATGTGCTTGTTTAGTTCTACCCATCTCAGGGCCCAACTCCAGAGCTATTTCTTTAGCTCTTCTTGCTGAACTTCTGTTTTTGACAGTTATTTATCATCATATGCTAATGAGCATCAATAATTGTCAGAACATTTATGAGGTATATGCTCCAGTTCTGTGTTGTATTGTTCTAGCCCAAAGCTCTTACTTATTTCTCACGTGACCCAGAGAAAATCTTTTCCCTTCTTGAGACCTCAGTTTGCTCATCTATAAAATGAAAACTTTCAACTAGGTGTCTTCTAAGGAATTTTTCTTTCTGGAAATTTGAGTTTATGCCACCACAACACCCTGCCCATAATCCATATAATGGAAAGAACACAAGTTTTGCAGTGAGAGACATATGAATTTGATTCTAGGCTTCAATACGTTTAAAAAGGCCAGTTCAACTTTCTGTACCTCAGATAATTTATCGTAAAATATGGATTATCACCTTCTCTATGTCATAACTTTCAGGGCTATTCTGAGCATAAAATTACAGAAAATATTTTGAAATAAATAGCACAGTGTGGGACGTACTATAATAATTCAGCATGTGTTGTTTTGTGTATAAAATCCAGTAAATCATTTTTCACATATATGTGAGCTTGTAATATGTGGGCTAAGGGTAAAGCTGCAATTTGGGGACCATACAACACAGCACAATGACTGGTAACAGGATAGAGCCTGTTATTATATTGGCATAGGACCCAACCGGCTAGACTAGTACAAACAGGCTGCACCAAAGCATCACTCACTCCTTATATATTCAGCTGCTGCACCACTGTCATACTTATGTTTGAAATAGGATGCCATCTTAAATGTTTTGAATGTTATGAAAAAAACAATTCCCAGAGACAAATACTTATCTGCTTTTAGTTTCTCAGTGTTTCATGCATTTTTCCCTCATCCATAAAATGAAAATGCTTCCCAATAAATAACTACCATGCTTTCTTTGCATTACCCACAACTTATAGTCTAGTGTTGTGAACACAGCAGGAGGGAGGATATACTTAACTATTGATATTTATAATTGTAGTTTACATAATGCTTCAGCTTACAGAACACTTTATACATACTTTATACATGGGAGATGAAATAATCTCCATATCACAGATGAGGAAAGCAAAGATCACTAAGATATAGTGACTTAGTGAATGTAACTTAGCTAGCAGGGGCAGAAGTGTGATCCAGTCCCCTGTGTCTTGTATTTAAAGCCATTCCTTAGAGATGGAGTCAATCTGCCTCCATAATACAGAAATCTAATCATGTCCTTTTTCTAAAGTCTGCTGTTGTTAGTTTAGTTTTTAGGGCAATGTCTATCATTAGTAGGTGCTAATAAATGTTGGTAGCACATTGGGAACCCCTATGTTAGCTCTTTGCTGTCACCTGGACTGTCTGCAGCCACTTACTGAGAGTCCTCTTTAGCCAATGCCCTCCCTGTATACAAACTGTATCTGGGAGTCCGTTTAGACATACAACAGGTATGAGCAAAACAGGTTCTGTGCATAGGTGAATAAGACAAACTGCCTTCAATAACTCTCATAAGCATATGTGTAAGCACCATTTTTCTTTTTTTAGGAGTTGGCAACTTTTTTTTTATTATACTTTAAGTTCTGGGGTACATGTGCAGAACGTGCATGTTTGTTACATAGGTATACACGTGCCACGGTGATTTGCTGCACCCATCAACCCGTCACCTGCATTAAGTATTTCTCCTAATGCTATCCCTCCCCTAGCTCCCCACCCGCCTACAGGCCCTGGTGTGTGATGTTCCGCTCCATGTGTCCATGTGTTCTCATTGTTCAATTCCCACTTATGAGTGAGAACGTACGCTATTTTTCTAGAGCTACTAAACGACTTTAAAACAAGAGAAAATAAGAAACAGAAATAGAAGGAAAAATTAAGACAGATATCCAAAAAGAGGACCAAACTAAATCATGCTGCTATAAAGACACATGCACAGGTATTTTTATTGCGGCACTATTCACAATAGCAAAGACTTGGAACCAACCCAAATGTCCAACAACGATAGACTGGATTAAGGAAATGTGGCACATATACACCATGGAATACTATGCAGCCATAAAAAATGATGAGTTCATGTCCTTTGTAGGGACATGGATGAAACTGGAAACCATCATTCTCAGTAAACTATCGCAAGGACAAAAAACCAAACACCGCATGTTCTCACTCATAGGTGGGAATTGAACAATGAGAACACATGGACACAGGAAGGGGAACATCACACTCCGGGGACTGTTGTGGGATGGGGGGAGTGGGGAGGGATAGCATTAGGAGGTATACCTAATGCTAAATGACGAGTTAATGGGTGCAGCACACCAACATGGCACATGGATACATATGTAACAAACCTGCACATTGTGCACATGTACCCTAAAACTTAAAGTATAATAATAATAATAAAAAAGAAAAATAAATAAATAAAGTATTTGATCAGATCAACTTTAAAAAAAAAAGAGAAGATGTAAGTTCTTTTCTTGGCTTCACTATTTATGGGCCATGTGGTTTGGACAAATTATCTAATGTCTGAAGCTTAGATTTTCATTTTGAAAATGCAGTTTTTATCAGTCATGGTTCTCCAGAAACTGCAATAGATAAACAGACACACACACACACACACACACACACACACACACACACACACGAGATTTATTGCAAGAAATTGGCTTATGCAATTGTATTGGCTGGTAAATATGATATCCAAAGAGCAGGCCAGCAGGTTGGAACCTTTGGAGCAGAAGTCAATGCTGCAGTCAATCTTCAGGCAGAATTTATTTTTCCTCAGGGAAGCCTCAGTTTTTACTTATAAGGCATTTCAACTGATTCGATGAAGCCCAACTACATCATTGAGGTAATCGCCTTTACTTAAAGTCAATCAATTATAAATAATAACCACATGTAAAAAATACCTTCATAGCAACACCTAAATTACAGTTTGATCGAATAACTGGGTTCTATTACCTAGCCAAGTTGACACATAAAACTAATAATTACAGGATGATGATGATGATGCTATGATGATAATGATGAAAAACATCTTTCAAAATTATGAAAATCAGATTCAAACACCCATTTTTTAAGTTCTGGGGTACATGTGCAGAACATGCAGGTTTGTTACATAGGTAAACACATGCCATGGTGGTTTGCTGCACCCGTCAACCCATCATCTACATTAGGTATTTGTCCTAATGCTTTCCCTCCTTTAGCCCCCCACCCCTCAACAGGCCCCGGTGTGTGGTGTTCCCCTCCCTGTATCCATGTGTTCTTGTTGTTCAACTCCCACTTATGAGTGAGAACATGTGGTGTCAAACACCCGTTTTAGGGATGTAACACACTTTCTAGCATAAAGTAGAAGCTCAATAAGTCTTATTTGAATATGAATAGAAATAAAAGTATGGGAGTGAGGAGCTATTTATTTATGTTGTGCCTCTGTGTTTTTTTTCCTTTTTTATCCTTCTAGCTTATTTGATTCTAGCGTATTGTCATTTACCTATTCTCATAAATCTAAAGCTGAACTGACTTAGGATAAGGGTATAGTTCCCAAGAGTGATTTTTAGATAGACATACTATGCTTGAGAGGTCCATAATTCCTCTATAGAGATAACACTTCTCACTACTTAAAATCTACTGCCTGAAATTCTAATATATTCTTATATTTCCCATTATCACATCTTAGTTTTTATTTTCCTATAAGCCACAAAAGTTTATTCCTGTTAAAAGAAGAAATCCTTCCAGATTTTTGAGGCTGTAGAGGTTATTACATATGCAGAAAAGACACATTTTCTTGTTATGTCTCAATGAGTATCCACATAGGCTTTTATGGTAAAGTAGAAAAGGCCTTGGCCTTTGGGTGTGAAAAAGTGAGTTTTCATCCTGTTTCTGGTACTTACTAGCTATATGACCTTGGGCAGCACATGTAACCACTAAATCCAGTTTCCCTATCCATCGTACTATAAAACCAGCCTTGACCATCCTGCAGATTTTGGGGTTTTTTAAAAGAGATAATCCATTTTAAAAAACTACCTAATATGCTGCCTAGCTTACTGAAGATGCCCAATAAATGTTCATTGTTTCAGAATCTAAATACAACATGGGCCTTGAATCAGAACTTCATCTAGATAATACAAAATGAAATGAACAACAAGCCAAACATTATTTTCTGTGCTAGAAATCCTTCAATTTTTCATTGGCATTTGTGCTAGAATTCTCAAGATCTATCTTGTACAGATAACATTCTCCTGATTTTTTTTTGTCGGATAAAGGGACTTGGACACTTTTAGCAGAGCCAGTATGATAAGGTTAATCAGAGCTTGGATATAGACCAGCGTATAGAACATTGGATGAGCACTATCAAGCCAAATGAGCAATGAGTAATCAAGACCAACTTGCCAGTAAACAATCAGGCAACAGGAAGCAGGGTTAGAAATATAGGCGGTTAGACTTCTATTGCTAAGGCAAAATCAAATTACTTTTCGAAGGATAGGAATCAGACTGCAAGAGCAACAAGAAAAACATAAGAAAATAAAGGGCCAAACTGCCATACGGAGCGGGAAAAAAGCCAAGATGAGAAACACAGCCCTCACGGTGATACCTGCTTCTCCCTTGCCCTGATGCTAGGCTGCAGTTGAAGCTCATGAATGCCCAGTTTGCATGCTTCACCATAGGTCTTAATAAATATCTTGCTTCTCAAGGTAAACAAAGAGGCTTTTTAAAAAAATTGATTGGTAGAAAGAACATTCATATGCTTTAATAAGCATTAATTAGGAAAGGCATAAAATTTGTGCATGAGTTTATTAAACTCACTAAGGAAAATTAAAATAACATGTTTTCAAGATTTTTATAATATCTTGAAAATGACGTATTTTCAAGATTTTAATAATAATATGTTGTATAGTGTTCATTTGTACTGCAAGAAGTAAAGTGTTGCCGTCTCAAAATTTATAGAAATCCTTTCAAATTTTATTCCATTTTTCTTAATCACTAGATGTTTACAACAGTATTTTTCGCTCCTTTACTTTTCATTTGGAATTTTTCCAGATAATCCTCTTGAGAAGCAAAGCTTGATACAGTTACATGTAAAAGGCAATTATACTCTATAGAGAGTAGAGATGAGTGAGCAAAGAGGTAATACACAATAATCCAGGTACCATTATTTATTATTGTCCATTTGGATCCTTCCTGACAATGATGACATATTCTGACTTAATCCACATTCACTAAGCAGCAAAGCAGAAGAAATCATAATTAAACTCTGGTCCAAGATTTCATTAAATAATAGACCAGAGAAAAGCAGAGGTTTACTTAGAAGTATTTTTTTCAATCACTATTCATAGCATATCATCCCAAGTTAACAAGTGGATCTGATGTTAAATCTCTATTTTTCAGGACAAAATAAAACTATCAGATATTAGACATTGCACAAAATAACATAAAAATTGGTCTAATAATGAAACGTTAATTGAGTTGCATATATGCTCATTTACATAAATTATGTGCAGTGTTGCAAAAAAGATCATATCATCCTATGAACACACTCGCTATATACAAAAAGCTCTGTGATGTATCTTTTAAATATAATTCTTGGACAAGGCTCTAAAGCACTAAATTTTTTGTCAAGTGCTTTGTTTGAATCATATCTTCCCTATCTAGATTAGCTTTTTAGTCCGTTTAAGCCTCAGGGTTCACATCTATAAAACGGAAATTGAAATAAATTTCTTGCTTTCCATCTTTGTTCAAGTAAAAGAATGCACAGAAAAGATATTTGTAGGTGGCATGGTGCTGTAAAAATGTATTATTACCTATAGTAATTATTTTATTCATTCATTTTTATGAGTCCCATGTTCCATATAAATTTTAAAAAATTGCATGAATAAAAACAAAAATGTAATAACCATAACTTTTCCATCAATGTTTTGCATGCTCAAATTTGTGATTATAATATTATAACAAACACATAAAAACTTATGCATCTAAGTCTAAGTTGGCCCCTCAAATTAGTTACCATTGAGTTTGTATTTAAATTGACATTTATTGGCACCTACTAATTATAAGACATTTGCTAGGTATTTTACAAATGTTATTTCAATTAATCCTTACACAGTTATACATGGGTATCATTAACCGCATTTTTCGTGGAAGAAATTGGAAGATGTAAGGGGTATCATTCAAGGTCATAGCAGAGTTTTCTGTTATAGCTGTTATCAGTTCTGAAATTGGAGAGAATCATTTGCATAGGCAAAACCTAAGGAAGGGGTAGGAAAGTCTACTCTGTGACGTGTGTATCAAGACCCAAGAAAGTAAAGAGTATTCTAGGTTTGGCAGATAAAAAAGAAAATGGACTGCAAAAATAAGAGGCTACATTTTGAGTCAAATTTAGAAAACAAATTAGATAATAAAGATTCAGTGAGATACCAAAATTAATGGCCTTAAAAGGCAGAAGAATTTGAGCTTAGTTCGGTGGACATAGTAAATGATGGAGTAAGGTAATACCTTGATGAGACCAGTAATTTAGGAAGATAGGCCTGACAGTGATTTTCAGAATTTTGCACAAATTTGAAAATCTAGATACAGGAACTGAGAATTAATATAATGCCTCAAATTTGCACACAAAATTTAAGTTTCTTTAAAAAACATCTTAATGTGCAAAGTTTTAGACAGAGATACTGATTCTACTATATTTGAGAAGCATATCATTACTCTATGTGAACACTGGTATGTTTGAGAAATTTAACCTGTCAGATGCCAACCAGATTTGGGGCTATATTTATTCATGATCAATTTTGTATTTGCCATTTTGGAACTAACTTTACATTATATTTACCAAATAAATTGGGACAAGGGAAAATACATGTTAAATAAGTGAAGGAAATATGTATGACCTTGTTTGCTTCTTTGTGTCTGTGGTGTGTGTGTATGTGTAGAGGTCATTTCTGATCCAAGGTTTACTATTTCTTTCTTAAAATATAAGAAGTTCAATTGAGGCACCTGTGTAATGGTAAACTAAGCATTAACATTTATAAGTTAGCATATGGTGTTTTGCAATTTGAAAATATCAATAAAGTGCTAATTTAAAGACGGCCTCCTGTTTGGGCTGATTTTTATTTTGGACAGTCCTACTTTTGCCTTTCATATTTACATCACCAGCTCATATTTCAAATGTGTGATAGTTACTGTTAGTAATTTGCATTATATTGAATGACATGTTTATCTGCATATTATTTGTAAAAAAGTGGAATATCAAACTTAAAATATCCATTTTAAAGGAGATATTTTGACTGAAATTCTCATGGTGCAGAACTGGGTCACATGCCTCCTCATCCAATGTTCTATAGAAAGTATTGAATACATGCATACAGTCATGCTTACATCAGATTGCTAGACGAGAATGGATCTTATACCTTGAAACACAGAAGCACATGGCTCTGAATGGGTTAAGAGTAAAGGCATTTTAATTGAAATCAAAATGGCTAAGTAGGAAGAAAATGCTGAAGAAAATATATCAATGATCATTGTTTACTTCTGTATGTAGGGGGGCATGTGATGCTGGGGAAAGGGTGAAGGAAAGGGAAGAGATAAGCAAAAACATTTTAAAACGTGTTCATGACACAGACAGCATGTATATGATCTCAGATATGTTAATTTGTTGATGTTTTGTGTGTGTACGTGTGTGTGTGTTTGTACGTATGCATGTGCATGTGAGCAGGACTGAAGAGATATATAAGATGCTGGTCCCTCACATGTTAATATCTGGTTATCTTGCAGTGGAGGGATTCTAGCTGTTTTAATCTTTTTATAATCTATATATTATAACTTTTTACAATGAGCATGCATTAATACAATAATGACAAAATAAATATCTGTGTGGAAAGATGACAAGAAAGTAGGTAAGAGCAGAGTAATGGGAAAATGTGAGCATAAATACATGCGTGCGCACACACATGCGCACGTGTACTCACACACACACACACACCCCAAAACTAGAGAACTGGCCAGGCTGGTGGCTCATACCTGTAATCCCAGCACTTTGGGAGGCCGAGGCAGGTTGATCACTTGAGTCCAGGAGTTCAAGACCAGCCTGACCAATGTGGTGAAACCCCGTCTTCACTTAAAATACAAAAATAGCTGGGCATAGTGGCGTGGCCCTGTAGTCCCAGCTACTTGGGAGGCTGAGGCACAGGAATCACTTGAACCCAGGAGGTGGAGGGTGCAGTGAGCCGAGATCTCGCTACTGCACTCCAGGTTCAGTAACAGAGCAGAGATTCCATCTCAAAAAAAAAAAATAAATAAAAATAAATAAAATAAATAAATAAAAGCACACACGCAAAAACTAGGGAAATTTGGAATAGAAAACAATAACCAACAGGTATGAATCATGAAGAAATTATCAGAGTAATTAATTAACAACATATGGAAAAACTGGGTCAATCTGGCCTGGTATTTGTATTTGTTTGTTCTGATTGATGGTGGCATTTGCATTCAGGAAATAGTTCAAAAAGATGAAAAATTGGTATCTTATTGAAAATGGTTTTGAGCGTAAGTTCTGACACTAGGTAGAAACAGAGAGCAGTCTTCTATAATGCCAGTCCTTTCAAGTAGGGAGTTGAGGGAAGAGAAAAATGAAATCTAATTCTAGGCTTACCAACTATCTCAGTTTGCCCAGAATGTTCAGTGATAAAATTGGGAAATTACCAGGCAAATCAAGATGAGTTGATCATCTTAGCTGATTCTTTTTTGTTTGGTTGGTTTTTATTTTCTGCTTTTTAATAAACTTTATTTTTTAGAGCAGTTTTAGGTTCAAGCAAAATTGAGCAGAAGACAAAGGAGAGTTCCCATGTACCTCCTCCCCCAGAGATGCACAGCCTCCCCGTTTATCAACATTCCCCACCAGACTAGTACATTGGTTACGACCGATGAACCTACATTGACACATTGTAGTCACCCAAAGTTCATCGTTTACAAGTCTACAGTTTAAAAGTTTAGTTTTCTGAAGACAGGATAATAGGAAGCTTTCAAAGTAAGCAGTTGGACGGGAGAAATATGAAAGTTTCTAGGTAATCATGATCATCAGAAGAAATGGAAAGCTCTTACGTTTGAGGGGAAAATATACCTAAACACTCATGGCCTGTCACTAGTTCTGCCCCTCTCCCACAATTATCAAAGACAGACCTTGATATTCTAGATTATTGTAATATGAGAGCTTGTGGGGTAGGGGGAGAGATGAGAAATTTTTTTTTTGTAATTTGTGAAAGGGAGTTTTTGGCAGAGATTCACTACAGACATTGATATAAGTTTAAATATGAAGATTAAATAAAAGCAACCAATATACTAGACATAAGATGTAAACTTTAAGAACAGATCAGTGAGATATTAATTGAATATAGAAACAAAATGAATTTAACCAAAAAATAGGACAGAAGAGAGAAAAACAAAACAAGAAAGCATGTTTTTAATAGAAACATATGAGACATATCTAGATCAAAATGATAAAAAAAAAAGTTTGAAGGAAACATGACGGAAAAACAGAAAAATAGACACATACTAACAAAAAGAATACAGGCTCAGCAATATTATAAACAGATAAAGTGAA
The DNA here is from genome assembly GCF_006542625.1 of Nomascus leucogenys. Lineage (NCBI taxonomy): Eukaryota > Metazoa > Chordata > Mammalia > Primates > Hylobatidae > Nomascus > Nomascus leucogenys. The sequence goes on from NC_044406.1 coordinate 127,674,643, forward strand.
ATTAAAGGTGAAAAGCATTAAATGGAACAAAGAGGAATGTTTTATATTCTAAAATTCTACAGTTCATTAAAAATATTACTCTAATGAAACTTTATTCATCCAGCAACAGAAATTAAAATATTTATAACAAAATTTGTTACAAATACAATGCAAAATATGTAAATATATAATCATAATGGGATATTTTAAAGTGCCACACTAGAAATTAATAAATTGCATGGGCAAAAACTGAAGAATTACAAAACTTTTCCCATAATACATTTGACCCTATTTGTGGTCAAATTTTTTTGGCCACATTCGTGGACAAAATTGTGGATAAATTTTTTCAAATTTATCTGCCTGCTAAAATTAATTTGTAACCCCAAGATTGACACTTGCAATGCTTTTGCAGTTATTCACAGACATGGAAAGACCTGTGAAAAATTTGGATTGCCTGATGTGCACATTTTCAGCTGAGGTCAAAACAAATCATTGTTTTCAGTTTCATACTGTAAATAAGTGGCCTTTGTAACTTACATGTAGTGCAAAAAATGCTTTTTTTTTGTATTCTCGTGTCTTTTGTTGGTTATTGCATTTTTAAAATGCCCTCCCAAACATAGTGCTAAAGTGCTGTCTAGTATTTCTAGGCACAAAAAGGCAGTGATGTGCCTTATTAAGAAAATGCCTGGCCGGGCGCGGTGGCTCATGCGTGTAATCGCAGCACTCTAGGAGGCCGAGGTGGGCGGATCACGAGGTCAGGAGATGGAGACCATCCTGGCTAACACCGTGAAACCCTGTCTCTACTAAAAATACAAAAAATTAGCTGGGCGTGGTGGCGGGTGCCTGTAGTCCCAAATACTGGGAGGCTGAGGCAGGAGAATGGCATGAACCCTGGAGGAGGAGCTTGCAGTGAGCCGAGATTGTGCCACTGCACTCCAGCCTGGGCGACAGAGCGAGAATCTGTCTCAAAAAAAAAAAAAAAAAAAAAGCCTATGTTAGATAAGCTTCCTTCTAACGTGCATTATAGTGCTATTGCCTATTAGTTTAATATTAATAAATCAACACTATATATTAAATTAGGTGTCTTTAAACAGAAACCCACATAAAGCAAAGTTATCTTATGTTTGATCAACTGATGAAATTATTGTGACCAAAGGCCTTAAAGGTACTGTTAAAAGAAAATTTTTAGAGGAATTAAATTTAGCAGAAGAACCTAGAGAGGTTCAGAGAATTCCAGCCAGCAATGTGAGCAGGCAGTTTTTATAGAGAGGAAGAGGAAGTGAGGTACACAAACAACTTGATTGGTTACAGCTTGCTGTTTGTCTAATTTGGGCATGGTGTGATAAGGCATTTGCATTATATCAACATGGTCTGATCAGTTGGTAGTGTGATTGTCTGAGACTCAGCCATGTGTCATAAGAATGTACTCTTAAATCGCAGTTTGTTGACATACTAAGTTAGGTTGCAGTTTGCTACTTAGAAACTCAAAGTACAGAGGCAGCCTCAGGCCAAATGCACTTTAATTTAACAGTATGTAACTTTTGTATTTCCCCTAGGAGCAATGGTTCACTATCATTAATTCAGTGTTTGCAATGACATCATAGAATGTAACTACCGGGCCGGGCGCGGTGGCTCACGCTTGTAATCCTAGCACTTTGGGAGGCCGAGGCGGGCGGATCACGAGGTCAGGAGATCGAGACCACGGTGAAACCCCGTCTCTACTAAAAATACAAAAAATTAGCCGGGCGTGGTGGCGGGCGCCTGTAGTCCCAGCTACTCGGAGAGGCTGAGGCAGGAGAGTGGCGGGAACCCGGGAGGCGGAGCTTGCAGTGAGCCGAGATTGCACCACTGCACTCCAGCCTGGGTGACAGAGCGAGACTCCGTCTCAAAAAAAAAAAAAAAAAAAAAAAAGAATATAACTACCATGACTAGGAGAATGGACTGTATATGCGTCTGTGGAAATTTGTACCATATAGTGAAACAATACATACTATTTTCAGAGACCAACGGAATACCACCAAAAAATTTCAGATAGTAAGTCATGAAAGAAATTCAATGTATTTAAACAGTCAGAAGTCATGTGTTCAATCTCTTGCTAAAATGCAACAAAATTAGAAATTGCTAATTAAGGGGCAATTCTTCAAATTATACACTGCTTTTTTTTTTTTTAAATTTTCTGATGACATTAACCACCCACTAGAGCAACTAAAATTATAATGACTGACAGCACAAAATGTCAAGGATTTGGATTAACTGAAACTCTCACATATTTCTGAAAGGAGTATAAAATGGTACTGGAAAATGTTTTAGCAAATTCTTGTAATTTCTAAAATAATCATCGTAATTAACTGGGAAATGGAGAGGAGTGAAGGTAGGTAGTATATTGTTTGCTTTACTTTGGATGTGTTTAAAATTTGTTGTAAAAAATGTAAAAAGTACTCTTCTCGGTATTGTTTTGCTTAAAGAAAATACCGAAACTGAAAGTACAGACTATTTGGAAATGAACAACTCTCTCATTAAAACCTAGAAGTCATTCTGTTCTCCACTCCATGTCTCATTCCCCATATCCAACTGGCCAACAAGCTTTGTCAATTCAGTTTTCTTAATAATTCTCAAGTTGATCCTCTCTTTTTTATTCAAACTATTACTTACCTCATCTTAGACTTCTTCTTTGCTCGTCTGTGTTATGACAATAACTTTCTAACCTAATTCTTCGTCTTCAGTTTGGCTTTCTATTCCAGAGTGATCTTTCTAATATACAGATCTGACCATGTTACTTTACAGTTTACATACATTCAAATGCTTCTCTTTTTCTACAAAGTAAACACCAGGCTCCTTATCCTTTATAATTATCCATATTTCAGTGATAACAAATAGCAATCTGCATAGTAAAAATGGCATTTCTTTCAGCAGGTAGATGGAGCAGATGAATGTCTAATGATGATTGCAGGATTTTTCATATACCAAAAAATTCCCTAAATCCTGAAAAAATGCTTTTAATTTCTAATTTTAAAATCTAATTTTAAAATGCATTTAATGTAGTACAAGACACTAAATATCTTACAGGAAACCAACTTGTTAACCCTTTCTTCTACACTTGGAAAAAGTCTGTTGATATTTTTTCATTACATTTAAAATGTAATACTCGTCAGTGAAAAAGCTCAGTTTTATAACCTTCACTACTAGAATAGTAAATAATATACTGAATATCATTGCCACAACTGCTACTGCAGTATATTTTATATTATTCTTGCCTCTTGTGTCATTTACTTCAGATTCAAAGTTTCGTGCTTCAACATCCTTTTGGCTAAGCTTAGATCATGTGTTGTACCAGGAATAAGAGATAATATCTGACCTAAGCTTCTCACACTGTGACTGATTTTCTAAATACAGAAGTTTCAAATGATGGAAAAGCGAAATAAAGACCATTATCAGTTCATGTCTTACCTCTTCTGATAATCACCGGAACCACAATAGATACATATTGTGATTATCCCCATGTTTAGGTGAAGAAACTGAGGTATAAAAAGATTAAGTAATTGCCCTAGATTATGCAATTATTATATGGCAGGCCTTTTATTTGAACCTAAGCAATCTTACTCTGGAGAGCAGCCATGGTATATATTTACAGCAAAATAGTAGCAATGTCCATATGTATAGTGCTTTGAATATTTTCTTGATGTTCAGGTAGACTATGCTTATTTACTGAAATCAGTAATTGCTCTTAAGAATGTGTATTTAATCTGTGTGTAAAGTATTTGGCATTTCCAGAAATCAAAGTGAAAGTTAAAATGAGTTAAAAAAAAATCCCTTGAGATCTCAGAAGTTGATTCCTGGAGAAATGTACAAATTCAAAATTCAATCACTGGAATAATAAAGGCTGCAATGCTGTAGGATATTTTTAATGAAATCAATGTTTTATTTGCTTATAATAACATATGAGGAGAAACATGATACTGCAGTAAAAGAACAGTTGTCAATTCAGATGGGATAACCACAAATAATTTCAAAAGCTATCTTAATTAAAGAGATTGTGTTGTTTCATCTGTATTGAAGAGACAACTGGGACATATTTAAACATGGTTATAAAAATCAAGCCCTAGAAAATCAGAATTAATTTAAATAAAATGTATGGTCATGTGGTGATGGCACAGTTAATGTGAGTAGAAGATGTAACTGATTTGTAGTGAAATTTAAAGAAGAAACACGGAGAGCGTTGTAAACACATTGCAAGCATATTCTGTTTGGATTTAACCGTGATAAGATCCTTGTAGGGAAAGAACTAGACCTAAAACTCTCTCAATACTGTCAGTTATTTGTATGACACTGCATATGTATCTTCGAAAACATTAGTGATATTCCAAATATGTCTAAGCAGGGTAAAGTTATAACAGTAGGATGCTATGTAATTTGTTGAAAATCTGCTGAAGGTTTTATCCTTGTATATTATTTTCTGTGATGAAGTAGCTTGCTGAGATCACTGAAATTTTGGAACTTGAATCAAGGACTACATTCAATGTTTGGGTGGCCTATCAACTAAGTGGCTTCCTGGCTTTCTGACATTGTTTCTCAAATTCGAAAATTTATTTTTAAAAAATCACATACGTCACAGGGATTCTGTATACAGAGCCTCATAGTAAAATTGTTGATGCTTTCTTTGCATCTAAAAGTAGAAGCCACACTTCAGTTTTTATCATCTCAAAAACATGCTAACTATTTGTGACAGTGGGAAGGAATTATGCAGATTAATATTCTCTAAATTGGCACTCTCTAATAGAATTTTGCAATGATAGTATGTTCTATATATGCACTGTTCAATACAGTAGCCACTAGGCCCACATGGCTACTTGAGTACTTGAAATGTGGGTAGTGTGACTGAGGGACTGAACTTCTAATGCTATTTAATTTGAAGTAATTTAAATACAAATTTAAATAGTCACATGTGGTTAATGTATATGTATTGATCAATGTGGATCTAAGACTTTAAAACAGAAAACTTTTTTTGCAGAACACAGGAAAACTTTTCCTTTAATCAAAAATAGCTTATAGCAATTAAGATATGCATTTTATCTTTTCTAGAGAAAGAAAAATTTTCAATTAATGTTAATATGGGAGACTCGATACAACATTACTAAATTTAAATGTGCACCTTTAATAGAAAATCTTTTAGACAGGTAGAGCTTCTAAATATCCCCACCTCTCTCTCCACTAATCTCATACAAGGCTTGGCATAGAGTAGGTACTTTATAAATATTTATTCAAAGGATGAATGATAAAAAGAAAATAAAACGAATATCAGAAATACTACTTCAATGGAAAGAACCATTAAATCAGTCGTTAAAAATGTACTATGATAGTACAGACTTAGATGCAAATGTTATTTCAGAACTTTGATTTCACTGAAACTATCCAAAGTTCAACCCTGTCCATGAATGTTTCAACTAAATCAATTTTGGCTCATTGCTGATTTTTTATTAATGCTCTGCCCATCTCAGAGCTATTGCATATTGCTTCACCAAGTGCACAATGCTGATTTTTATTCAATAAATATGTGTGGGACATGTACTATCTTTCAGACGCTCTGTTGGAGAGGCGGTGCATTGAGTAAGGCTGTGAGCTCTGGAGCCTGATCACCTGCATTGGAATCCTGGCTTTCCACATGTTGTGCAATCTTGGGCAAATTACTTATTCTCGCCATGCCTCAGTTTCTGTATCTGTACAATAGGGGTAATTATAGGATGTATAATTGGGTTGTTTTAAAGGTTAAGCGACTTAATATATGTAACAAATTTAGAATAGTACCCAGTATATATTAGGCAATCAGTAGATAATAGGTATTACGTGTTGAGGATTCAGAAATTAACAAAACAAAGTCTATGACCTTATATGGCTTAATTGCACTCTCAGTACATGAGGTGATATGGTTTGGATATTTGTCCCCTCCATATCTCATGTTGAAATGTAATCCCCAGTGTTGGAGGTAGGACTTGACGGGAGGCATTTGCCTCTTAGAGGCAGATGGTTCCTGAATGGATTAACACCATCTCCTTGGTGATGAGTGAGTTCACATGAAATCTGTTTTTCAAAAAATATATGGTAGCTCCCCCCTCCCTCTCTTGCTTCTGCTCTCCCCATGTGATGCTCCTGCTCCGCCTTCACCTTCTGCCATGATTGCAAAGTTCCTGAGGCTTTTACCAGAAGCAGATGTTGGCATCACACTTCCTGTACAGCCTGCAGAACCGTGAGCCAAAATAAAATCTTTTTTCCTTATACATTATCCAGTCTCAGGTATTCTTGTTTAGCAACACAAAAGTGGCCTAATACAGAGGGAAACTGGTCTCCGCGTTTATATTTGTGTCCAGTTGGCCTTTTTTTATTTTTTCACATTTCAAAAGCATTTTACAAATAATTTAGAGAAGTAAACAAAGGATTGAGAAAAATGACTTGATTACAAAATTTAATAAGAATTTAAACACAGTAAACCTATTTTACCCAGTGAATTTTGACACACAAACATTAGGAAACATAAAAGAATACTCTCTTATACCATACTCTTAGCAAAATTGATGGGCCAGGTTCTTACATAAAAATATTGTATAATGAAGTTTTTTTCTGTTGAAGAACTAACTGTAAGAAAATAGAACATTTCCTTTATGTCCTTAGAAATATATTCTTTATTCATGAATTATTGATTTTGAGAAAATTCACCTTGGTTAATATCATATGAAAATTCATATAATCTAAGATTTCACTTCTTACAGGATCAATTTTATGATCATCTTTAGAGCCTAAAGCACTGATATCTTTTTTGCATTCATCTTATTTGTCTAATATTTATGAAACATTATCCCCTTTCAATTTTCTTCTCTTTGTCACTATATGTGAAAAAATTTGAATTATCAGTTGCGATCAATGAGTATGTTACCATTATCAAAATTCTAGGAGTTCCATCTAGTTCTGCACAAAAGGCCAGTAATGGAGACAATGAGTACTGCCAGGAAGAAGGCTTTAATTGAGTCCTGCAGCTGAGGAAACCAAGAGATAAAGTCTCAAATCCATTTCCTTGACTGACTAAAATTGAGGGGTTTACATAGCGAGGAAGAAAGGAAAACAGGAATTAGGGAGGGATAAGGAAGTAATCATGATGGATGTGGGGTCTGGCATCAAATTGAGTTTCAGTTCCTTGCCTCAGGACCAGTTTCTTGAGGAAGAAACTCAGATAAGATGAATATAAGTTTCAAGTTTCTTTTCTTTTTCTTTTTTTTTTTTTTTTGAGACAGAGTCTCACTCTGTCACCAGGCTGGAGTGCAGTGGCACAATCTCGGCTCACTGCAACCTCCACCTCCTGGGTTCAGGCAATTCTCCTGCCTCAGCCTCCCAAGTAGCTGGGACTACAGGTGCATGCCACCATGCCCAGCTAATTTTTGCATTTTTAGTAGAGATGAGGTTTCACCATGTTGGCCAGGATGGTCTCAATCTCTTGACCTCGTGATCTACCCACCTGGGCCTCCCAAAGTGCTCAGATTACAGGCATGAGCCACCACACCTGGCCAGTTTCAAGTTTTAAGACCACAGAGGGTCAATTTCTATGTTTATTTAAAAACTGGAAATACTAGTTCTATGGGAAAATTGAGCGGTTTCAAATGCTAAAAACAGACTACGAATATATTGTATCTGGTCTTCTTTTATACGTTATTAAAAGATGATTCAATATGTTGGACAGTGCATTAATAAAACTGAAATTTGTCTATGTCTCTATTGCATCATTTTGGTAATCTATTATTATTCTATTTGCATGTTATTTTAGTCTTTTTAAACATAGTTTGGAATTTTTGATAAGTTATCATGAGTAATGTTGAAATAACTTCTGGGATGATAAAATAGAAAAAGCTTTCAAGTTATTGAGAAAATAACTTTACCTAAGATTCCACAATGTTGTCTTAGATTTATTTATTTATTTACTTATTTTCCAGTGGTGCAAACACAGCTGACTGCAGCCTTGACCTTCTGAATTCAGGTGGTCCTCCTGTCTCAGCCTCCCATGTAGCTGAGACCACAGGTGTATGCCACCACACCTGATTAACTTTTTTTCTTGTAGAGATAAGGTTTCACTTTTTTGCCCAGGCTGGTCTCAACTTCTGGAATAAACCGGTCCCCCCACCTTGGCCTCCCGAAGTTCTGGGATTACGGGTATGAGCCACCATACCCAACTGTGGACTTATTAAAGGATCCAGTAAATGGATATTTAATTTAATAAAGGATCCAGTGAATGCACAAGTAATTGCAAGATACATTGAGTTTTATTTTTTTAAAGTTTCTTTTTATTCCTTGGAAGACCTCTAAGAACTAATAAAAGTCATAAGATATCAATCTTTACAAATATCTAGAATTACTCAAAAAAAGAAATTCAATAGTTAAACTCAGGCCCAATGGATCATAATAGTATACAAAAAGGTAAGATCCAGAGGAGACAGATGTTAAATAATTATGTAAATTAGATAATAAAAACAGTGATAAATGCACTAAAGGAAATTTGCAATTACACTAATAAAGTAAAATGGGTTTCTTAATTTAAATTGATGGATCAGAAAAATTTCCCTGAAGAAGTGAGACTGAAGTTGTGATCTGAAGGATGAGTAGGAATTAACCAAGATAAACATAGAGGTAGGAGAATAGCAGTATGTGCAGAGGCTGTGGGGGCAAGACAGAACTTGACACACTTGAGAAAATGAAATAAAGACTGTGACTATGAGCAGGGAAAAAGTGTTGCTAGCGGCGAAGAGATGAAACCGGAGAAACAAACCTCAGTCATCTCAAAAAAGGCCTTACAGGACGCATTAGGAGTATTGAATTTTACCCTGAGTGCTGCAAGATGCCACTGACGGATACTAAGCATGGAACTGATATAATCATACTTATTTTTAAAATTTACTAAATGGGTGTATGTTCATTTTTAAAAATTAGTGCAGAAATATAGAAAAAAACTGTAAGTTCTCTTGAACCCATGCTCCAATACCAAAATTTCTGTTTTGCATTTTTCCAGGCTCTTTTATTGATACGCAAATACAATTACAGATAAACATAGTTCTTATACTAGTCATGAATATGTTAGTCATAATCTTCTGAAATTTTCATTCAAGATTACATCTTGGACATGTTTTCATACTACTGTCTATACTGACCTGTCTTATTCTGCCTATGGTTGCCTGCCATTTTATTCTGAAGAATATACCAGGGATTGCTAAACATTTTCTAAAAAGAGCCAGAAAGTAAATATTTTAGGTTTTGCAGTCCAAAAGATCACATATTCTGCTACTGTAGTGTGAAAGCAGCCATATACAGTGGATAAATGAACGAATGTGGCTTTGTTCGGAGGCTGTATATAACGGAGGGAGTGTAGGATTTGGCCCATGGATTGCAGTTTGCTGACTCATGGAATATATAATTATGAAAGTGTCATTCATTTTTTTAAACCAAGTCTTCTCAAAATAAAATACCCACACATATTTAAAAAACTTAAACTACCCTGAAGGGTCTAAAATTAAGGATTTTTTTCTCCCACTTCATTCGCTAGTCCCACTTATGTAATGTAAGCATTTTTGCCAGATCGTCTTTTTTCTTGCTGTTATTGACACTTAGAATAATATTCTTATATTGCTATTTCTTGATTTAGAGACATGTTGACTGCACAATGAACAAGACGTAAAAAAACATGTTGACTACCTAATGCTGAAAAATGAAACTTTTTACTACATTGTTACTTCCTACCTTCTCTTCTCTCCTCCTCTTGATTTTGTTATTTTATTTCTAATGAGGTTTGTATCATGTACAATTGATTCAGTAATGATGACAAAGTCTTCTGTGCTTCCTTTCTAGGAAGCACAATTGAATTCTTTTAAAATTGAAATAACAAAACAGTATTGCTAAGGTTTGAATGTGTCCCCCAAAATTTATGTGTTGGAAACTTAATCCCCAATGCAACAGTGTTGAGAGGTGATACCTTTCAGAGGTGATTAGGTCATGAGGGCTTTGTCCTCATAAATTGATAAATGTGGTAACTGCAGGAGTAGGTTTGTTATAAAAGTTATTTCATGGCCTGGCATGGTGGCTCACAGCTGTAATCCCAGCACTTTGGGAGGCTGAGGCGACCGGATCATCTGAGGTCAGGAGTTCCAGACCAGCCTGCCCAACATGGTGAAACCCCATCTCTACTAAAAGTACAAAAATTAGCTGGGCGTGGTGGGGGGGCGCCTGTAATCCCAGCTATTTGAGAGGCTGAGGCAGGAGAATTGCTGGAACCCAGGAGGCGGAGGTTGCAGTAAGCCAAGATAGCCACATTGCACTCCAGAGTGGGTGACAGAGTAAGACTCCATCTCAAAAACAGAAACAAACAAACAAAAAGTTATTTCAGCCCTCTCTTGCATTCTCTCCCACATGTGTGCTCTTTTGCCCTTCTGCCTTTCTGCCATGGAACAATGTAGCAAGAAGGCCCTAGCCACATGTAGTCCCATGATCTTGAACTTTCCAGCCTCTAGAAATGTAACAAAAAAATCTGTTGTTTATAAATTCCACAATCTCAGACATTCTGTATGCCAGCAGAAAATGGACTAGGACAGAAAATTGATACTGAGGAGTGTGGGGTTGCTATAACAAATATCCAAGAATGTTGAAGTGGCTTTAGAACTGGGTAAGCTGGAAGAATTTGAAGGAAAAAGCTAGAAAAAGCCTAGATTGCTGTTTATGAAACATTAAAGGCAATGCTGGTGAGGGCTCAGAAGAAGATAAGCTACTTACCTTGCTGTGATAATAATGTTGGTAGAAATATGAACAGTAAAGGCCATTCTAGGCTGGGCGCAGTGGCTCACTCTTGTAATCCCAGCACTTTGGGAGGCCGAGGTGGGGAGATCACCTAAGGTCAGGAGTTCCAGACCAGCCTGGCCAACATGGTGAAATCCCGTCTCTACTAAAAATGCAAAATTAGCTGGGCGTGGTGGTGTGCACCTGTAATCCCAGCTATTCGGGAGGCTGAGGCAGGAGAATTGCTTGAACCCTGGAGGCGGTGATTGCAGTGAACTGAGATCACACTCCTGCTTTCCAACATGGGCAGCAGAGGGAGGGAGAAAGAAAGAGAGAGAGGGAGGGAGGGAGGGAGAAAGGAAGGAAGGAAGGAAGGAAGGAAGGAAGGAAGGAAGGAAGGGAGGGTGAGTGGGTATTGGAAACCAGAGTAAAGGCAATCCATGTTATACAGCCGCAAAGAACTTGGCAGAATTTTGTCTGATGTTTTAGGATTTTGTGGAAGGCAGAACTTAAGAGCAATGAACTAGTATATCTGGAAGATAAAGTATCTAAGCAGCAAAACGTTCAAGGCGCTTCACAGCTTATTTTGGCTGATTCCAGTAAAATTACAGTAAAAAAGAGAGAACAAAGAAATGACTTTAAGACAGAATTTATAATTAAAAGGGAAGTAGGATGGAAAGATTTGGAAAACTCTCAGCCTGGATATGTAAAGAAGAAAAAAGAATATTCAGGAGAGAATACTACATACAACCGTTTTCTAAAGAGATTAATATGGGTGAGGGAAGCCAGGATCCAGCCATCAGGACAGTGGGAGAATGATCTGAAAATCATTTCAGAGATCTTCAAAACAATCTAGGACTTTGAGGGCAAAGTTTCCTTTGAGAGGTTCCCGGGAGACCTCAGAATTCACTGTTATGTGCTACCTTGGGTCTCTGCTTCCATAATTCTGGTGCAGTGCCCCTTGGCTGCCTTAGCCATGGCTCAAGCAGGCCCAGGTGTAGCTTAACCAACTTCTCCAGAAAATACAAGCTATGAACCTTCATGGCATCCACATGGTACGAATTCTGCAGGCACGCAGAATGTAAAAGCTGTGAGGGCATGGCTTTCTCTCAAATTTCAAAGGATATTTTATGCAGCCTTGGAGACAAGGCTGAGACATGTCACAGGGGTGGAGTCACTGCAGAGAGCCACGACTAGAGCAACACCCAGTAGTGCCAGAGAAGTGAGGCCACCACAGTGAGTCCCCAACAGAATAATGCATAGTGGAGCCATGTGAGTGGGGCAGCCCCCATGATCCCAGAAGTGTAGTGCCACCAATATGTAACTCCAGCCTGGGGAAGCTGCAGGCACAAGACACCAAACTGTGAAAGCTGCTAGGTGGACAGAGCCCAGCAAAGTCACAGGGGTGGGGCTGCCTGAGGTCTTGGGGGCCCAACGACTTCCTTAGTGTAGATACAGACCATGAAGTGAAAGGAGATTATTCTTCAGTTTAACACTTACTATTGGTTTCTCTATTTGGCTTTGGACTTATTTGGGACCAGTTGCTCCTTTCTTCATATTATTTTCCTTTTGAAATGGGAATGTCTGTCCTATGCCTATCCCCCTATTGTATTTTGGAAAAACATAACTTAATTTCACTGATACACAACTAGAGACGAATTTGCCTTAGGATGAATTGTATTTTGAATCTCATTCATCTGATTCAGGTAAGATCCTGGACTTTGAACTTTCAAATTGGTACTGAAATGAGTTTATACTGTGGAGTGTTGGGAGGGAATGAATGTATTTTGCATGTGAGAAGACCACACATTTTGAGAACCAGGGGTGGAATGCCATGGTTTTAATGTGTCCCACAAAATTCATGTCTGGGAAAGTTAGTCTTCATTGCAACAGTGTTGAGATGTCAGACTTTTGGGAGGTAATTAGATCATGAGGGCTTTGTGGTTACTGTGGGAGTGGATTCATTATCATTAGTGTGAGTTTGTTATAAAAGCAAGTACAGCCCTTTTTAGTTCTGTCTCTGCGGTGTGATCTTTTATCTTCCTGTCCTTCCACCATGGAATAACACAACAAGAAGGTCCTTTTCAGATGCTGGCACTTTGATATTAGACCTCCCAGCCCCTAGAACTGTGAGAAATGCTGTTATTCTGTTTACAAATGCTTTTATTCTCTTTACAAATTACAAATCTGTGGTATCCTGCTATAGCCACACAAAACAGATTAAGACAACTATTAACATTATTGTAATTATGTAAATACATTTACCTCAAAACCAAGTACTGACAGAATCCATAGAAAAACATTCTTTTGTTACTGAGCCCCAGATTCTAGGAGACTACCTCAAGAATCCAAATTCAAGGCATTCTCTTTTCATTTCTCTTTAATTACGTTTGCCTTTTCCAGGTCAAACTCAGTTGCTTATATTTCGAGTCAGTTTTCCTTTATGTCTTTTAAATTAGTTTGGATTAACTCTTCAAGTAACACATGTGCTGATACACACATGTAGTATATAAATAAAACATTTTGAGTCAGTGCATGTCTAAAGTCTAAAGTGCTTTTATTTTTGCTTAAATCCTTAATTAAATTTTTCGCCCTCAATTTTTTTTTTCTTGAGACAGAATCTTGCTCCTTCGCCCAGGCTGAACTGCAGTGGTGCTATCTCGACTCACTGCAAGCTCCGCCTCCCGGATTCACGTCATTCCCCTGCCTCAGCCTCCCGAGTAGCTGGGACTACAGGCGCCTACCACCGTGCCTAGCTAATATTTTGTATTTTTAGTAGAGATGGGGTTTCACCATGTTAGCCAGGATGGTCTCGATCTCCTGACCTCGTGATCTGCCCACCTCGGCCTCCCAAAGTGCTGGGATTACAGGTGTGAACCACTGCGCCCAGCCTTTTGCCCTCAATTTTGAATTCAAAGTTGAAAATCATTTGCCTTCTGAATTTCAGACATTGTTCCATCATTATCAAGTATTCACTGCTATAGCTGAGAAATCTGAGACCATTCTAATCTTCATTATTTTGTAAGTAACCAACAAGTACTTTTTTTTTCTTTAACTCTGGGTTCTTTTTTATCCTTAGAAATGTGAAAGTTTTCAAAATGTTTTTTACATGTTGCTCTTATTGTTTAAATTATTATTATTCTTTCGTATCCAGATAAGTACATGGTAGGGTTTCTTCTGAAGACTTGTGTCTTTATTCTGTGTGTCTTTATTTCAAAACTATTTTAAAATACACAGAAACATCCATAAAAGATAAATACATAGTTTAATTAATTGCTATAAAAGCAAACACTCATTTAACCACTACTCAGTTTAAGAAATAGAATTTTGCTGCCCTCCAGAAGCGCTTAATATCTTTCTTCCCAATGACAACTCCTCCCCCATTCCACTAAAGATAACCAGTATCCTGTTTTCTATCATAGTTTCTTGTTTCCTTTAAAAAAATTTTCCCTATCGAAGTATGTGTAAAAACTATAGATTCAATTTTCCTGTTTTTGAGCTTTAAATAGGTTAAGTTATACAGTATGTATTTAGTGTCTGAATTCTGTTGCTTATATTTGTAAAATTCATCCCTTTTATTCCTGTATAGTCTTCTATTAAATATCAGTTTACTAACTGATAATATTGTTGATGGGGATTGAGATATTTCTAGTTTGGGACTATTATAAAAATGTTGTTATACATATTTTTCTGTCTTTTGATAAACATCTGTTCACATGTCTGTTGAGTTCAAGTAGATCATAAAGCACATACATTAAACTTCACTACGCAAGGCCAAAATGTTTTTCAGAGTTTGCACTGACATGAGAAATATATGAGGGTTTCTATTGTTCTACATCTTAGCCAGCAGTTTACATTGTCTTTTTTTATATTCAAATTTTAGACATTCTGGTGGATATATGGCATACTGTGAGAGAAACAGCTATGCTGGACTTGGTATGACTAGTCTACAGATAGTATCCTGTAGGAGAGTGAGTAAAAGGCTCCACTTACTGAGATGAAGACAGAAAAAAATAGATATGGTCTCCAGAGAAGAGGCCTCAGATTTTAGTTAAAGCAAAGAATGCTTTTTCACAAAACTTTTCTTTTGTTCTTTTAGTTAACACTTGTGAAGAACAATACCGCTGCCACACCTAAATAATCTGGTCATGCTAACACTCTTTGCCCTCAAACAGCTTAGAATGTATAGTAGGAAAGATTAGTTCAGACATACATAAAGGGAGTTATAAGAAATAATACACAGTTTGTAAAAATGGATTAAAATGTTTTACAAGATTGCAAAGCAGAAAAAAGTAACTTTTCGTTGGGTATATAAGGAATAGTATCTTGGAAGAAGGATATTTGAATGCTTCCAATGAATTATTCACTGCAGCACCCGTATGGGCAGTACTACTGTGTTCCCATTTAAGAGATGGGGAAAAAAAAAAAGAGACTCAAATAAGTTAAGTGACTTTCCCAAAGGCACACAATGGAGGAATGACAGACCCAGTATCTTAACCCAGGTGCATCCACCTCCAGTACCTATATTCTGAAAGGAAAAATATAATTAGTAACTTATTGAAGACTGATTATGTGCAATAATTTGTATGAATTATGGCTGGTTTAACAACTCTACAAGAAGTATTGTACTGATATCTCCATTTTAGAACTGAGGAATTTGAGACTTAGTTGTTTTAATTAATTTTCTTTTTTACTATACTATACTTTCATCCAGGTAAGCAGAAAAAAACAAAAAACAAAAAAACCAAACAGAGTAAATCAGGTAAAGACCACAGCACATTCAACACATCCACTGGGATTTTGTCTTTGCGTATAAGTTGGATGATTGGCAGATGTAGAATATAAGACAGAAGGCATAGGTTGATGCTATGCTGATGTGACCTTGACTGCCAAATTGAGATGTTTTAACAACATTCTGTAGACAGTTGGGAACCATTGACTTTTGAGAACAGATATAATAATAATTATATCTTACAAAGGTAAACTTGGTGGTAGTGTGTATCATCATTTGGGGTGTCAAGATTGCAGTTTGGAAAACTTGAAAAGGGAGCTACTGCATAAACTCTAGAGAAGAAAAGAAGGGAAGAGAGTGAAAAGGAAAATGGAGGACAGGAGTTACAGAGTGGGTTGGTTGCAGAACTGGGAGCAGAATTCGTGCCTTCGACTCTCAGTCTGATTCATAATCTATATATTTTTTCTTGAATAAACTTTTTCTTGAATCGGATTTTCAGTGAAAATTACTGAAAAAGATGTGGCTGTATCAACTGACTGGTACCTCTGGAGAATTGCTTTTTCTGCAAAATATGTCCGTTGTGGTTCATTTCCCTTATCGTATGAAGCACTAATGGTAGAAGAAAAGCAAACCATTCATCTAAAATAATCCTGAAAAACGTATGCATGTAAGCTCTTTTCACATAATTACCAGATTTGGATATAAAGTGACATAATTAAATGACATCTAAAAGGCCAGGAATTAGGAGGGTATGAAAACGTGCATTAATCATGAGGAAATGGCTAAAAAGAGCATCTTAAATCTTCAGTGGTCATTGGCATAAATAATACTGGACCATTTCTCATCTGTCATATTCTATGAGGATTTGCACTTTCCTTTGCTCAGATGGGTTGTCCTTGAAGTGCAGTTAGCACTGTAGTGTGAAACATCAACCATTCTGCCATGACAGAATGAGTCTAGGCAGCAAACACCTGATACCATGAGATCCTTATGACTGTTGAAGAATAAATGTGGCAACAATTATGTCCAGGAGGCATAATCAGTGCTTATAACGGCCAAAACAGGATTTTGAGAATATCCATTTAAAAGTCTTGTCAATTAATTTTAATGACAATAGTATAGCAGCTAATTGACTTCATCAAGTGGCTACCTCTGCCAAATTCATAATTTAATTAATGCTGGTCACATCAGATTTTTCCATCAAGATACACATAAACACACATATTCTATAAATATATATGTATATATCTATATGTATTTCTTTATGAGTTGAGTTCCATTTAATTACACATTAAAATTTACTTCCAGCTTTGTGACGAGAGATGCTATTTCCTATTTCTTAGGAATGTGCTTTAATTCCATTTTGTGGGATTTTTGGGATAATGGACTGTATAAATCTCTTTGGTTTCGTCATAGCTAACACTTGCTGAGTTCCTACACTTTCCAGATATTATATTAAGCGTTGTAACCCAATGAACATGCAATCCTTTTGCCATATGATGTAGGGTTATATCATCCTGCTCTTGGGTTTTACATGGACTTCCCAGCAGCCCACTGGAATTTATAACCTTGTTTCCAGGCTGAGATTGGTTTTCAGTTTGATGTAATCTTATTTATCTATTTCTGTCTTTGTTGCTTGTGCTTCTGAGGTCATATACAAAAAAAACCATCCAGACAAATATCAAAGAATTATTTTTCTGTTTTCTTCCAGGAGTTTTGTGGGTTCAAAATCTCATATTTAAGACTTTAAACTATTTTGAGTTAATTTTTATGAATGGTATAAGACAGGGGTCAAATTTTATTCTTTTGGAAGGTGGAGATCCAGTTTTTCCAACACCATTGATTTAAGAGAATATTCTTTTCCCATTGTTTATTCTTGGTGCCACTGTCCAATATTAGTTATTCAAATATAAATGAGATAATGTCCTGGCTGTCTATTTTGTTCCATTGGTCTATGTGTTTGTTTTCATGCTAGTAACACACTACTGTGATTACTATAGCTTTGTAATAGACTTTGCAATCAGGAAGAATGAAGTCTCCTGCTCTGTACTTTCTTAAGATTGATTTGGCGTTTGAGGATGTTTTGTGATAAAATAATTTTAATATTGTTTGTTTTTTTTTCATGAAAAATGCCACTGGATTTTTGATAAGGATTACATTAAATCTATAGATGACAATGGATAGTGTGGATATTTTAACAGTATTAATTCTTCCAGTTCATGCACACAGGATATCTTTCCATTCATTTGTGTCTTCTTCAATTACTTTCATCAGTGTTTTATAGTTTTTTTGTATAGAGATCTTTCGCCTTCTTGGAATATATATTATATATATTATATATATATAGTATTTTATTTTTTGTAGCTGTTGTAAATGATATTGCTTTCTTGATTTCTTTTTATATGGTTTTTTATATAGTTTATATAGTTTGCTATTAGTGATAGGCTACTAATTTTTGTACGTTAACTTTTTTGTCCTGCGACTTTACTGAATTCGTTTATTAGTTGAAGTAATTTTTTCCGTGGAGTCTTTAGAGTTTACCATATATAAGATTATGTATTCTGCAGTCAGAGACAATTTGCATTTTCCCTTCTGATTTATATGCCTTTTATTATCTTTCCTAATTGCTTTAGCTGGGACTTCTAGTACTATGTAAAATAGATGTGAGTCGGCATCCTTGTTTCGTTCTTGATCTTAGAGGAAAAGCTTCAACTTCTCACTGTTGAACATGATTTTAGCAGTTAACTTGTCATATATGGCCTTTTTCCTGTTGAGGTAAATTTGTTCTATATCTAATTGTTGACAAATTTAATCATGAAGGGATATTGAATTTTGTCAAATAGCATTTCTGCATGTATTCCAATGATCACATGGTTTTGTCCTTCAGTTATTTTGTTCTTCATTCTGTTAATGTGGTGTACCACATTTATAGATTTGTGTATGTTGGACTATTGTGGTATTCTGGAGATAAATCCCACTTCATCAAGGTGAATGATCCTTTTGACGTGTTTTTGAATTTGGTTTTATAGCATTTTGTGGAGAATTTTTGCATCTATGTTCATCAGGGATATTGTCTTGTAATATTATTTTCTTATAGTATTCTTGTCTGACTTTGATATCAGGGAAACATTGGCCTTGTAAAGTGAGTTTTGAAGTTGTCCCTATTCTTTAATTTTTTTATTATACTGTAAGTTCTAGAGTATATGTGCACAACGTGCAGGTTTGTTACATATGTATACATTTGCCATATTGGTTTGCTGCACCCATTAATTCGTTGTTTACATTATGTATTTCCCCTAATGCTATCCCTCCCCCATCCCCCAACTTAAGAAAGATTGGTATCTGTTTTTTAAACATTTGGTAGAAATCAGCAGGGGAGCCATCAGGTAGGTCCTGGGCTTTTATGTGATGGGAAACTATTACTAATTCAATCTTTTTACTTGTTATTGTCTGTACAGATTTTCTACTTCCTCTTGATTTAGTCTTGGTAGGTTTTATGTGTCTAGGAATTTACCCACTTCTTCTAAATTATACAATTTGTTGTCACATAATTTTTCATAATAGTCAATTATGAAATTTTGTATTGATGTGGTATTAGTTGCAGTGTCTCCTCCTGCATTTTTTTAACTTTGAGTCTTTTCACTCTTTATCTTAGTCTGGCCACAGGTTTGTTGATTTTGTGTATTTTTTCAAAAAAGAACTTTCAGATTCATTGATCTTTCCTATTTTTTTCTATTCTCTTTGACTGATTTTTGCTCTGATCTTTTCTCTTTTTTTCCCCCATGGATGCTGTGCTTAGCTTGTTCTTTTTTTAGTTCCTTGGGTTTTAACATTAGGTTATTTGGAATCTTTCTTCTGTCTTGATGTAGGTGTTTATTGCAGTAAACATCTCTCTTGGAACTGATTTTTCTGCATTGAATACATTTTGGTATGTTGTGTGTCTATTTTCATTTGTCTCAAGCTATTTTTACATTTCCCTTTTATTTTCTTCTTTGACCCTTTGATTGTTCAGGAGCATGCTGTTTAAGTTTTATATATTTTCATATTTTCCAAAATTTCGCTGTTACTGATTTTTAGTTTCATAATGTTGTGGTTGGGAAAGGTACTTGAAATGACTTCAATGTTTCTAAATTTGTTCAGACTTATTTTGTGGCCTAATAAATGATCTATCCCGGGGAATGTTATGTGTGCCAGTGAGAAAAATGTGAATTCTGTTGCCAGAATGAATGGTGTGTTAGGCCCACCTGGTCTAAAGTGTAGTTCAATGTTTTCGTATTTATTTTCTGTCTGGATGATTTGTCCATTGCTTCAAGTGGGGTGTCAGAGTACCCTACTTTATTGTACTATAATCTATCTCTTCCTTGACATCTGTTAATATTTGCTTAATATATGTAAGTGCTCTGATCTTGGATGTGTATATGTTTACAACTGTTATAGATACCGTCTTTATGAATTGAAATCTTTCTAATATAAAATGACCTTTCAAAGTTTTTGAAGCCTATTTTATTTCATGTATGTATAGCTTCATTTCTTCTCTTTGGTTTTCATTTGCATGGATACATTTTCTGTACTTTTACTTGTAATCTACTCATGGCCTTAAGTATGAGGTGAGTTTCTTGTGGGGAGCATATAGTTGGGTCTTTCTTTTTCATTTATTTATTTATTTATTTATTTATTTATTTATTTATTTATTTATTTTTGAGATGGAGTCTCGCTCTGTCACCCAGGCTAGAGTACAGTGTCACAATCTTGGCTCACTGGAACCTCCGCCTCCCAGGCTCAAGTAATTCTGCCTCAGCCTCCCGAGTAGCTGAGATTACAGGTGTGCGGCATCATGCCTGGCGAAGTTTTGTAATTTTAGTAGAGATGGGATTTCGCCATTTGGCCAGGTGGGTCTCAAACTCCTGACCTCAAATGATCTGCCTGCCTTGGCCTCCCAAAGTGCTGGGATTAGAGGCATGAGTCACTGCGCCGGGCCGGGGCTTTCTTTTTATTTTATTCAGATACTTTGTGTCTTTTGATTAAATAAATTAATCAATTAACATACAAAATAATTATTGTTAGGTAATGACCTAATACTGCCATTTTGTTCATTGCTTTCTAATTGTTTGGTAGATCCTCTGCTCCTTTCGCTTTTTTCTACTGAGATTAAATGATTTTTCTCTAGTGGATTTGTTTGATTTCTTCCTTTTTCTCTTTTGTGTATATACTTTAGATTTTTGCTTTCTGGTTACCATAAGGCTTACTTAAAACTCCTTATAGTTATACAAGACTATTTTAACCTGATAACAACATAATATTGACCACATAAAATAACTCTAGACTTTTACTCAAACTTGTTACATTTAATGTTTTGATGTCACAGTTTACATATTTTTATATTTTATATCCCTTAAGAAATTATTCAAGCTAATAGTATTTTGTTTTTCCCTTTAACCTTCATACGGAAAATAAAAGTGGCTTGCACACCACCAAAATACTATTAGTGTATTCTGAATTTGATTATGCACTTGCTTTTACCAGTGTTTTATAGTTTCAAATATTTGTGTATTACTAATTAGAATTATCTTCTCTTAGCTTGAAGAACTCCCTTTAGAATTTCTCTAAGACATGTCTGGTAATGATAAGCTCCCTTGAGCTTTTATTCTTCTGGAAAAGTCTTTATTTCTCTTTCATTTATAAAGTACAACTTTACTGCATACAGTCTTCTTTGTTGACTGTTATTTTGTCCTTCAGCACTTTGAATATATCATTCCACTCTCTTCCTGGCCTATAAGATTTCTGCTCAGAAATCTGTTGCTAGCTTTATTGAAACTCCCTTATATTTGATTTGCTTCTTTTCTCTTGCTGCTTTCAGGATCCTCTTTGTTTATTATTTTTGATGATTTGATTATAAGATATCTTGGTGTAGTCCTATTAAAATTGAATGTGGGCTGGGCATGGTGGCTCACACCTGTAATCCCAGCACTTTGGGAGGCCAAGGCAGACAGATCACCTGAGGTCAGGAGTTTGAGACCAGCCTGACCAACATGGAGAAACCCTGTCTCTACTGAAAAAAAAATACAAAATTATCCAGGCATGGTGTTGCATGCCTGTAATCGCAGCTACTCAGGAGTCTGAGGCAGGAGAATTGCTCGAACCCCGGAGGTGGAGGTTGTGGTGAGCCGAGATCGCACCATTGCACTCCAGCCTGGGCAACAAGAGCAAAAGTCCATCTCAAAATAAATAAAATAAAAATAAAAACTGAATGTGATTGCAGATTTTTGATCATCCTGTAACTGGATATTTATATCTTTCCCCATAGTTGGAAAGCTTTATGCTATTATTTCTTTAAATAATCTTCTAACCCTTTGTCTCTATTTTTCTTCTTGAAATACTTTAACTCAAATATTTGCTCTTTTGATACTGTCCCATAATTCCTGTAAACTTTCTTCGTTCCTTATCATTCTTTTTCTTTTTCTTTTCTTTTTTTTTTCTGTGACTGGGAGATTTCAAATAAACAGTCTTCAAGTCTACAGATTCTTTCTTCTGCTTGGTCAATTCAGTCATTAATGCTCTCTATTTCATTTTTATTTCCTTTATTGTATTTTACAGCTCTGGCATTTCTGTTTACATCTTTTAATAATTTCAATTTGCCTGTTAAGTATCCATTGTTGATTATTTATTAATTTCCTTATTTCATTAAATTATATCTCTATATATTCAAGGTTTGCTGAGTTTCCTTAAAACAGTTATTTTGAATTGGTGTAATTCATTTAACAATTTCATTGGGGTCAGCTACTAGGAGATTATTGTATTCTTTTAGTAGTGCTATGTCTTCTTGACTTTTCATGTTTCTTTCTGTTGATGTCTGCACATTCTTTGGAGTAGTCATATCTTGCAGACTTTAGGGATTAGTTTCTTTGCCTGTGGGGAGGTGTGAGAGTGCTTGCTTGATGAAGTGTGGTAGTTCTGGCACTAGATTGTGCTGCCTGTGTAGTCCCTGTGAAGCTCTGGCAGCTGAGGTCAGTGTTGACAAATATTTCAGGGATGCATAGTGGCCAGTTCTTTGGATTTATATCATGGCAGCACGGGTTTTGGGATCTTTGGTAGCAATGGTTGCTAATGTCCTCACAATCTTTTTTTTCTTCCACAAGGGAATTTGTGGCTGAGGGGATTCCCCTTAGATTTGGGTCTGGTTTGTGAGTTCACTTGCACTGGTGGTAACACCAGTATCTGATTGTTGTAACCCATGGAGCAGTCATTTAGCTGAAGCCTGAAGTACAGGCATGCATGAGTGACTATGGCTCTGGGGTCTAGGGTGATAATGGCAATTGTGCTCAGGGTACTGATTCCCTGGCTGCTTAGTTTGTAACAGAATATGAAGCATGGACGCTTTTAAAGCACCTTTGGGAGATGAGAATGGGAACTGTGGTTGGGGCAGCATTAGAATGACTCCAGAGTCTGGGTGGTGCCTAGCTTTTTGTGACAGCCGAGCCAGCGCTTGGAGTACAGAACTTGGCTCTGGGCCCCAGAGTGCTAACTAGTTTGCTCTGGTGGTGACTCTGACGTTTGAAGTATGGCACATGTGGTAAAGCCTTGGTGCCTGGATTCAAAATATAGGCATGTGTTAGCTCCAGCAGCTCCAGGGTTTGGACAGGGTCTATCTCTCAATAATGGCTGAGCAGGTGCCTGGAATATAGGCACGCACAATGAAAGCTTGACTCTGGGACTCAAAGAGTGAATTAGCTCACTATGGTAATTACTTTGGTATCTGAGACATGGGTGGATACAACACAGCCATAGAGCCTGGATCTGGAGTGTGGGCACTTGTGGGGTGAACATAGCTCCAGGATCAGGGCACACATTTAGTGTGGAGAGGCTCATTTTCCCATGTAGTTCAACCATGCTTGGGCTGGAGAGGGATGTGTAGCCATGTGTCCCTCTCCATGGTTCTTTGTTAGGAATGATCAGTGGCAAGAGATGCCAGTGTTCTCTGAGGAGCAGGCCACTAGGGCCCATGATGGTTCCTGCCTTATGGATAATATTTCTTATCTCATTTTTTTTTTTTTTGCTCCTGTCTCCTGGTGTCTTAATTCTGCCGTTCTAACCAGCAATTCTTTCTATGTGGATATTTTCCATTTTTCTCTCCAGTGTTGCTGCAGATTCTTTAATGGTCTCCTGGACTATTTTGGCTTGTGCATAGCTGTCTACATATATTTTTTTTAATTTTTAAAATTTTTGTGGGCACATAGTAGGTATATATATTTATGGGGCACATGATATGTTTTAATACAGGCATGCAATGTGAAATAGGCATGATGGAGAACGGGTTATTCACACCCTGAAGCATTTCTCCTTTGACTTACAAACAATTCAATTACATTGTTTAAGAAATTTTAAAATATACAATTAAGTTATTATTGACTGTAGTCATCCTGTTGTGCTATTAAATAATAGGTCTTGGCTGGGCACAGTGGGTCATGCCTGTCATCCCAGCACTTTGGAAGGCTGCAACAGGCGGATTGCTTGAGCTCAGGAGTTTGAGAGCAGCCTGGGCAACATGGCAAAACACCGTATCTACTAAACTACCCCCCCAAAAAAAATTAGCCAGGAGTGGTGGTGTGCGCCTGTAGTCCCAGCTACTTGGGAAGCTGAGGTGGGATAATCACCAGAGCCCAGGAGATGGAAGCTGCAATGAGCCGAGACTGCATGACTGCACTGCAGCCTGGGCAACCCAAGTGAGATCCTGTCTCAAAAAAAAAAAAAAAAAAATGTAGATCTTACACATCCCTTCAATTTTTTTTTGTACCATTAACCATCCCCACCTCCCCTCTAATTCCCTACTACCCTTCACAGCCTCTGGTAACGATTCTTATACTCTCTATCTTAATGAGCTCAATTGTTTTGATTTGTAGATCCTACAAATTAGTGTGAACATGCAATAATTGTCTTTATGTGCCTGGCTTATTTCACTTAATATAATGATCTCCAGTTCTGGCAATCTTGGTAATGTCACCTAAGTAGGCTACTTTCTGATACAGGAAGCTTCCCTGCTCCAGCTTCCCCACCCCATCCAAGCAAACCTAAACATACACAATCATTATTATAATTTCCATGTATAATATTATATATTTCTGCCAGTTAAAAATAATACCTCCATATCCACCCACAGCAGATATTTAGTCACTGGAATATCAAAGAGAAACATAAAAAACAAAGAGTTAGATAGAAGAATGTGTCAGGGATTGTGGAAATTGGCTTCTCTTCCTTAGAAACTCTTCATGCTGAGCCATAATTCTTATAAAAATATTTTTAAAATTATCTTAAAACTGAATAATTTTGTTTGGTTTCCATTGTGTAATTCTCTTTGATTTGATTCATAAGGTAAGAAAGAGCTTTTTGCTTACTGCACTAGCAATGCTCAGTGTAAGAGCATTTCCAATAGATACAAGCTGTGTTGTTGGCATTAGTTAGGATTTTGGAGCTTAGGCAAGTGACTCTCACAAATTCCTAATAGCATGAAGTCTCAATCTGTGGAAGAGAATTTAGTTTTTTCACACACTCAACATGAAAGTATAGCTTATCTGTTTTATAACAGATCATGATAATAATTTTCTAGTTATAGAATAATTCATCTATAAAGTCAGGACCTAGAAAGACAAGGCAGTAAAAGTAGAGAATGTTTTTATACAAGTTACTTTCTTTTGAACCAATCTTCATGATCGGTATGTAGACATCATTAAACATATCTTAATATACCCATACATATTTATATTATTTAACAGATAAAATTTTGATTGTTGAGTTGTGAATTTAAAGTATTCCTGAAGACAAAAATTGGAATTTACCATAAAATCCTACAGAAACTAAAATTCAAACAAATAATTTATACCCATTTTCAAGTCTTTATCCTTAGCTGTGAATGGTCCTTTTTCAAATAAAACAAAAAGTTCAAATAGCATTATTTTAAAACCACTTCAGAAGGCTTTTATGAACAGTCATAACAGAGATATGCATTAGGTTCTGCCAATATTGACATATCTTCAGATAATCTTCAAGATATTTTGAAAGCTGAAATGATAATTTTAACACAGATTTTCCCTTGCTAAGCATTACATTGTCACTTTTATATATAAAAAGTCATTTTGTACCTAATATGATATAATAACTCTTTATAAACTATGGGCAAATTGTTCAAAGCTTGATCGTATTTGATTTTCTCACACTGGGGCTAACTTTTAAACATCAAAGCTACAGAATGCTATTCAGCCTGGCTGCTAGGGCTGATGGTCTTCTAGCATTTAGAGTCAGTCAGGTGTCTTTGCAAGCGACAATGATGTTCAAATGTGTTTGGGTCAACTGGAATGATATTCCTTACTATTCTAATATTTTACAGTTTTGCTTTTCCGTGAAAAACATCTATTTTGTCTGTGTCATCCTTATGCCAAGCTTCCATCCTTAGGAATTATGGATATCCAGTATAGGGAAGTTGTATTTAATAATATCAAACAGATGGCTATTGCCAATTAGCAAGAGTTCTCCATCTTATAGACACAGGTCTCCTGTCTTTGTTTCCATGTGTTTCTCTTTGAAATTAGAGCAAATATTAACAGCAGCTGTTTTTATTAGCCCATAGTAGAGCAATGAGAATTGAAAGTTATTTCTTTATGGCCTCTGTTCTGGTACAATTCAAGCTGTTATTCAGAGCTTTGCAAAATCCAAGAGACCCTTTGTATGGGGAACATAGTGGTTACTCACACATGTGTCATGTTTTGCATATTTAAATAGATATTTTCCATAGCCACATTAATGACTTGGTTGTTTAATAGAAACAAGAAATCATGTGTGTGGACTAAGCTTTAGAACTGACAGTAGTCAAAGCATTAAAGGTAGTAGCGTTCACATCAATAAAGCAAAACCCTATTGAAGTTCACTTTTACACAGCATGAAGCACAGCTTTGAGAAATTTGACCCAGGAGGGGACATAATATAAAAATATGAAAAGCTTCCATATATTTAAACAAAGTATGGAAGTCATGCGCCTTCGTATGATATGTCTCTTATTGTCTTTGTCAGAAGATAAGTCAAGAATTATTTGGTCCATGTGACTGACCCAGGGAGTAGTGTTTGTAATATTAGGTATACAATTTTAGAATATATATCAAGGATTCACATAAAGAGGCATAGACTTTCTTCTATTCAACAGACATTTACTTTGTACCTATATAAACTGTGCTAAGCATCGTGAGTAGTAAATCACAGAGAAATAAATGTAAAATGGATGAGTACATAGAAGGGATGAAAAGGCATGGTGTTAGATTAGACTCCAAAGAATAAAATGTCTGCTGATAAAGCACAAAGATGCACCTGTGTTGAACACTGCATAATTAGATTTTTCATC
This sequence comes from Nomascus leucogenys, assembly GCF_006542625.1. Lineage (NCBI taxonomy): Eukaryota > Metazoa > Chordata > Mammalia > Primates > Hylobatidae > Nomascus > Nomascus leucogenys. Next base: position 127,701,534 of record NC_044406.1, read on the forward strand.
AGTCTTTTCTAAGTATAGCACATTCTCTTTTTTGAAAATTTGTTTTCTGTTTCTTATTTGGCCTGAGAGTCACTTTGATAATCTGTGGTGCCATGGTTTAACCAAGACACGATCATCACAGCAGTATCATCTTGTGTGACCAAGCAAATTTTTCTTGGCAGGAGTTATGATATCCAGCAGCCACTTATGTAAGTATAAAAACATTGATGTTACCACAGATTTTCATCCGTTGCTCATAAAGAATATAGGAGCAAAGCAATACAGTCCCTGCTCTGAAGAACAGATGGAATGTCAAGGTCAGATATTATATTTTACAGACATGTGTGTTGTGCTTTTGTAATGAAGTAGGCAGAAGATCTGTTGGGGTAGAGTGGTGTAGACATTTGACACTCTCTTTAAAAGACATCGTGAATAATTTAGCTTTATAAAACATATCCTGTTAAGTGGGAGAGAAGAACATGCCAAGGGAATGGAAACAGAAAAATGGACAACAGAATAAAGCTAAACATATATTTGATTCATTTCCATAGGGTTATCTTTAACATATTTTATAAAGTGGTTTATGATAAAATTTTACCATAAAATATATATATATATATATATGTTTCTTCACTGAGAGAACCATTTTTTATCTGCACTGCTCATAATTCACACAAAGTTGAAGAGAAGCTATATCTTCAATGAGTTAAGCATACACTAGCATCATATCCTGTCATATCAAAGTTTAAGTCTGGGCCTTTAAAAAAATTGTGAACATCATTCCCATTTCTGGGGACAGCCAATGTTTCTTGGAACTTAATTCGAGCGTCCCCAAACACCTGAGTTGTCATTCATTAGATGTGGCGTGCACTTTCACACATCCAAGTCTTTGAATATGCTATATTCATACCTGGAATGTTCTTCTTCTCATTCTCTGGATGACAAATTTCTACTGTTAGTTCAAAGATCAACTTATGCACTACTTCCTCAAGAAAGCCTTGCTAGGCATTTCCCTTTTATACAGACACTTTATAAAACTCCACAACACATACACTGTACCATGAATGCTGCCTTCAGGACTGATAGAGGGCAGTGGCCTTGCTTACCTTTTCCACTGATGCAGGAATACTCCATCCTTTGGGTTCCCATAGCAATTTGTATATAGTTCAGCTTGATTATTTTTAAATTCTGCTGTATTACTACTTGTTTAAAAATTTGCGGCCGGGCACGGTGGCTCACGCCTGTAATCCCAGCACTTTGGGAGGCCGAGTCAGGTGGATCACGAGGTCAGGAGATCGAGACCATCCTGGCTAACATGGTGAAACCCCGTCTCATCTAAAAATACAAAAAAAAAAAAAAAATAGCCGGGCGTGGTGGCGGGCGCCTGTAGTCCCAGCTACTCGGGTGGCTGAGGCAGGAGAATGGCGTGAACCCGGGAGGTGGAGCTTGCAGTGAGCCGAGATCGCGCCACTGCACTCCAGCCTGGGTGACAGAGCGAGACTCCATCTCAAAAAAAAAACAAAAAAAACATATGCACACACATGTTTACTGCAACACTATTTACAATAGCAAAGACTTGGAATCAACCCAAATGCCCATCAATGATAGACTGGATAAAGAAAATGTGGCACATATACACCATGAAATACTACGCAGCCATAAAAAAGGAATGAGTTCACGTCCTTTACAGGGACATGGATGAAGCTGGAAACCATCATTCTCAGCAAACCAGCACAGGAACAGAAAACTAAACACTGCATGTTCTCACTCTTAAGTGGGAGTTGAACAATGAAGACACATGGACACAGGGAGGGGGACATCACACACCAGGGCCTGTCAAGGGGTGTCGGGCAAGGGGAGGGAGAGCATTAAGACAAAAACTTAATGCATGCGGGGCTTGAAACCTCAATGACGGGTTGATGGGTTCAGCAAAGCACTGTGGCACATGTGTACCTATATAACAAACCTACACATTCTGCACATGTATCCCATAACTTATAATAATAATAGTAAAAAAGAATTAAATAAATTTCATAGAATTTCTGAAGATAAAATTTATAAATGTTTTCACAGGCTGACAGATATGCCATATCAACATTTAAACTGATATTCCAAAAGCAAAATGAATGAATGAATAAATGAACAAATAAAAGAAGTCTTCCCTTTGTATTCTGTAACATTGAAGGCTCGATATCAACTCTTTGTTCAAGTATCCCTTCAGCCATACAAAAACATTCAAGTTTTCTTTTCTCATATTACCTGAGGCCTGAGAGTAACAATTCATTTGTGAAGACGACAGAGACAGGCTTTTCCCATAGTCTTCATTTGCCACTTCTCTCACTTAATGGCCAAAATTAAATATCTAGTGAATGGGAAGTGAATATGGGCTTTCATTTGACCAATAGGAGCATGAGGATAAGGCAAAAGCTCAGAGATCTTTTATCAGTCCCTTGAGTCCTTAGAATGAGTTAGGGTCTGGAGCTGTCAACCTATGAAAAAAAAGTATAATGTGGGCTACTTACCTTCCTCACAGTGCTATTGAAAGATGTAATGAGGGTCTTTAAGATTCTTTCAAATAACAATTCTGTAAAGTACTCAGAGTTATGTGACACTAATTTTTAGAGAAAGGTTACACGTTTACATTTAAGAGTTAATATGAAACTATATAATTGGTAAGAAAACCCACACAGATTATAATCAAATCCCAAGTGAGTTTATTGTAATTATATTTAGTTCATCAAATGACAAGAAATTTAATAAAGACTAGGACCTGGCACATCTCCTGAAAAGAGAAAGATTCTGATCAGTCTAGGTTTTGCATTTTTCTTTTTCTCATTTTAACTTTCAAATAGAAGAACTGGAAATTAATAGATCTGACCTGAGATCCATGGTGAAGAGCAAAGTTTTGGATTTTTTATGTGTCTTACTTTAAGCAATTCACAGTTCATTTAAAGCCATAGTGCTGAAAGTCTATTTAGAGTTGCTTTCCAATGTTGTAATGTTGGTTGTGGTTTGGAAAACGAAGCCTAGGCATTTCATAAAGAGTTTTATTGTAATCAAAATAAAAACAAGTAAAATAAAATGTTACTTCAAAATCAGAAAAATGGGAAAAATGCTGATTCTATGTCAATGAATTCTAATGTATTATACCTGTGGTACCTGCCTCTACATTTTGGATGGTGGAGTTCCCTATCCAGAGAATATCCTCCTGCTGCCTCTTGTTTGGTCAAATCACACTCAGCAAGGCCCAGCTCTACTGCCTTCTTGTCTTCTTGAGTGCCAGATAAGCTGCAATATGATAGAATACCAGGTAGACTTCTAAAGATTTTGACTCTAGTCTTGGACTCACAGATGGCGCTGCTGGACCCATTGTGTGCCTAGAGGACCTCACTCTCTTAAAGGGAAGCATACATGCCTGGCTGGCTTTGCCACCAGCTGATTGTAGAGCCCATGGCCTTGGGTGAACATAGTCAGAAGCCAGGGAGTGGTGACAACAGACCTTGGGCAAGGCCCAGCACTGTGCTGGCTTCAGGTCTGACCCAGCACAGTCATAGTGGTGGAGGCCACAGGGCTGCTTGTGTCACTCCATCCCCAGCTATAGGTAGCTCAGAATAGAGAGAGAGACAGAGAGAGAGAGAGAGAGAAAGATACTCGATATGTTTGGGAAAAAGTAATGGAAGAGGACAAGAGTCTCTGACTGGTAATCTAGAGAGTTCTCTTGGATCTTGTCCTAGACCATCAATGTGGTATCTCTACGAGTCTGCAAGAACTGGGTTTGGGGCACCCCTTAAAGCAGATACAGCTTATATAATATCACTTAAGTCCTTTCCAATATATGCAAAGGCTCCCCAAGAAGGATGGCTACAAATAAGCCAAGACAGTGAAGACTACAATAAATACCTAACTCTCCAGTGCCCAAACACAGAGGAACATCTATTAGCATGAGTAGCACGAGCACTATCTGGAAAAATATGACCGCACCAAATGAACTAAATAAGGCACCGTGGATCAATCCTGGAGTAACAGAGATATGTGACCTTTCAAAAAGATAATACAAAATGGCTGTTTTGAGGAAACCCAAAGAAATTTGAGATAGCATAGAGATGGAATTCAGAATTCTATTGGATAAAATTAAGAAATAGATTGAAATAATTTTAAAAATCAAGTAGAAATTCTGTAGTTGAAAAATGCAATTGGTGCACGTAAGAATACATCAGAGTTCTTTAATAGCAGACTGAAGCAAGCAGAAGAAAGAATTTTTGAGCTTGAAGACAGGCTATTTGAAAATACACAGTCAGAGGAGACAAAATAAAAAAGAATAAAAAAATGAAGCATGCATACAGGATCTAAAAAATAGTCTCAAAAGGGCAAATTTAGGAGTTATTGGCCTTAAAGAAGAGGGAAAGAAAGAGCTAAGTGTAGAAAATGTATTCAAATGGATAATAACAGAATTTCCCAAACCTAGCGAAAGATATCAATATCCAAGTTCCAAAAAGATACAAATCACCAAGCAGTTTTCACCCAAAGAAGACTACCTTAAGGCTTTTCAATAATCAAACTCCCAAAGGCCAATTATAAAGAAAATATCCTAAAAACAGCAAGAGAAAAGAAACAAATACCACATCTTTAGAGCTCCTATAGATCTGGCAGCAGATTTTTCAGTGGAAACCTTACAGGCCAGTAGAGAGTGGCATGACGTATTTAAAGTGCTGAAGGAAAAACAAAAACAAAACTTTTACCCTAGAATACTATATCTTGCAAAAATTTCCTTCAGATATGAAGGAGAAATAAACACTTTTCTAGACAAACCGAAGCTGAGAGATTTCATCTATACCAGACCCCTACTACAAGAAATACTGAAGGGAATACTTTGATGAGAAACGAAGGACATTAATGAAGATATATAACTTACTGGCAATATTACATACATGGAAAAACACAGACTGTTATAACACTGTAACTGTGGTGTATAAATTACTCTTATTCTAAGTAGAAAGACTAAATGATAAACCAGTCAATAACTAAAACAACTTTTTAAGATGTAGTCAGTACAATAAGATATAAATAGAAACAATAAAAAGTTACGAAGTGGGGAGAACAAAGTTAAAGTGAGTTTTTATTAGTTTTATTCTTGCTTGTTTGTTAATGCAAATAGTGTTAAGTTGTTACCAGGATAAAATAACAAGTCGTAAGATAGAATTTGCAAACCTCATGGTAACCTCAAACCAAAAAGCATACGATAGATATACACAAAATATAAAGTAAGAAACTGAACCATATCACCAGAGAAAATCATCTTCACTAGAAGAAGACAAGAGTGAAAGAAAAAACAAAGAGAAGACAACAAAACAACCATTCTGTGGGTTGTCTCTTCACTTTGTTGACTGTGTCCTTTGCTGTGCAGAAGCCTTTTAACTTGATGTGATCCCATTTGTCCATTTTTGCTTTGGTTGCCTGTGCTTGTGGGGTATTACTCAAGAAATTTTTGCCCAAACCAATGTCCTGGAGATTTTCTCTGAAGTTTTCTTATAGTAGTTTCAAGATTTGAGTTGTACATTTAAGTATTTAATCCTTTTTCATTTGATTTTTGTATATGGCCAGAGATAGGGATCTAGTTTTAATCTTCTGCATATGCATATCCAGTTTTCACAGCAAAATTTATTGAAGAGACTATCTTTTCACCAGTATATGTTCTTGGAACCTGTGTTAAAAATGAGTTCACTGTAGGTGTGTGGATTTGTTTCTGGGTTCTCCATTGTGCTTCATTGGTGTGTGTGTCTGTTTTTATGCCAGTACTATGCTGTTTTAATTACTCTAGCTCTGTAGTACTATTTGAAGTAAAGTAATGTAACTACTCTAGTTTTGTTCTGTTTGCTTAGGATGGGTTTGGTTATTCTGGATCTTTTGTAGTTCCATATAAATTTTGGGATTTTTTTTTTTCTATTTCTGTGAAGAATGTCATTGGCATGTTGATAGGGATTGAATTGAATCTGTAGATTGCTTTGTGTAATATGGACATTTTAACAATATTGATTCTTACAATTCATGAACACGTGATATTTTTCCATTTTTTGGTGTTCTCTTCTAGTTTGTTCGTCAATGTTTTATAGTTTTCATTATAGAAATCTTTCACTTCTTTATTTAATTCCCAGGTATTTAATTTTATGTGTGATTATTGTAAATGACATTACTTTTTAAACTTATTTTTCACATTGTTCATGACATATAGAAATGCTACTGATACTTTATGTTGATTTTGTATAGTACAACTTTACTGAATTTATCAGCTATAATAGTTTTCTTGTGAAAATTATTTGCAATTTATTTACCTGACAAGGGATTAATAACCAGAATATATAAGGGGCTCAGCAAACAACTCTAGAAAAAAAATCTAACAATCTGATCAAAAGATAGGCAAAATATTTTTTTTATTTATTTTTATTTATTTATTTATTTTTTTGAGACAGAGTTTCGATGTTGTTGCCCAGGCTGGAATGCAATGGCGCAATCTCGGCTCATTGCAACCTCCACCTCCTGGGTTCAAGTGATTCTCCTTCCTCAGCCTCCTGAGCAGCTGGGATTACAGGCGCCCACCACAATGCAAAGCTAATTTTTTGTATTTTTAGTAGAGATGGGGTTGCACCATGTTGGCCAGGCTGGTCTCAAACTCCTGACGTCAGGTAATCCACCCACCTTGGCCTCCCAAAGTGCTGGGATTATAGGCGTGAGCCACCATGCCCAGCCCAAAAGATTCAAATAGACATTTCTCAACAGAAGAAATACAAATTGTATACAAGCATATGAAAATGTGCTCAACATCATTGATTATCAGAAAAATGCAAATCAAAACTACAGATATATCATCTCACTCCAGTTAAAATGGCTTATATCCAAAACACAGTCAATAACAAATGCTGGTATGGATGTGGACAAAAAAAGAGCCCTCGTACACTGTTGGTGGGAATGTAAATTAGTACAACCACTATGGAGAACAGTTTGGAGGTTCCTCAAAAACTAAAAATCGAGCCACCATGTGATCCAGCAATCCCACTGCTGGATATATACTCAAAAGGAATGAAATCAGTATACTGAAGAGATAGCTGGATTCCTATGGTTGTGGCAACACTGTTTACAATATCTAAGATTTAGAAGCACCCTAAGTGTTCATCAACAAATGAATGGATAAAGATAATGTGGTACATATAAACAATGGAGAACTATTCAGTCATAAAAAAGGAATGAGCTCCAGTCTTCTGCAACAACATGGATGTAACTGGAGATCATTATGTTAAGTGAAATAATCCAGGCACAGAAAGACAAACATCGAATGTTCTCATTTATTTGTGGGATCTAAAAATCAAAACAACTGAACTCATGGACACAGAGAGTAGAAGGACGGTTACCAGAGGCTTAGAAAAGTAGTGGGGTACTGGGGGGAAGGCAGGGATGGTTAATGGGTACAAAAAATAATTAGAATGAATAAGATATACTATTTGATAGCACAACAGGGTACCTGTAGTCAATAATAACTTAACCATACATTGTTAAATAACATAGGGTATAACTGGATTGTTTGCAACTCAATGGTTAAATGACTGAGGGGATGGATACCGCATTTTCCATGATGTGCTTATTTTACACTGCATGCCTGTTTCAAAACATCTCATGTGCCCCATAATTACAAACACCTACTATCTACTCACAAAAATTAAAAATGAAAAAAGGAAAGCAAAAGTGTGCTAGGTTGGGCCTTAAACCCCTGGACTATGCTCAGATGTGGTTTTGTCTCAGCTCCGGCCAGTAGTCTCAATGCTATCCACAAAAGAAGAAATTAAACCACGGCAACAAAAAATTACCTCTGAGACCTGTGGTTACCAAAAAGATAGTGAATGTGGGGAAAGGGCAAACCCCAGTAACTATTAAAACTAGAAGATATAATATAAAGGAATTGTTCTATTTTGTAGATTGGTATCATAAGCTTCCTAAAAAACCTTTACTATAATGGAATGTAAAAATAACTATTTTAAGGGCATTATACTTACCTTTAAATGCTACAGAATGAAAGAGCATGTTTGGGTTGATGCAAGGCCCACAGATCACTATTAAACAACCACTAATGTGCATATGTGATCCAAATGCTCAGGTAGTTATTCCTAAGAGAATGACCAGCCTACTGGACTGCATAAATGGCCACCGTAAGATCTGTTTACCCTGAGAAGGGGGCTGCCCAATTCTCCCTATGTAATCTCAAGTGGAGCACCTGATGGAGGAGCTGGTATGTTTCATATTCAAGCAATATGGGACTGGATTTACAATAACCAGGATATTTTCCCACTGAATATGCCTATTACCCAGGTTATGGTAAATGTTGGGGTTAAACAGGCCATTTTTACATGATCACCTCAGGTGACATTATTCCTGCAGAATTATACAACTGTTTGAGAAGCCTTATCAAATTTGCTATCTCTCATGGGACTTAATGGATATTTAATAAAATATTAGGGTAATTAACAAAAAAAAAGAAAAAAAAAATAGGAAAGGCAAAAGGGAGTCAATGGACTCACTCCAGAAATGTGATGAGTTTAAAAGAAAGTTTTGTACAATGCTATCAAAGGTAGAGTGAGCCAAAGGGAACCCTTACTGGTTCCCCAACATAAAAGGCCCTGCACCAGTTTTCAGCATATGCCTCAGATTGGGGAAATTTTAAAGACATCAAAAGCCAAAGGTTATAATGAAAAATCTGACATTTCCTGAGGCAATGTTGAGGCAAGATAAAAATTGACAAAAGAGCCTGGGTCTCTTGGCTCAACTCTGTGCTTGGAACCCTAATATTTTTCCACCAGGAAAGGTAAGATGGTCTGGGGGTAGAAAAGAAAAGCTCCTGGGACCAGAACATCAAAATGAACAGGTTATTACGGGATTATGAAATTTGAGATGTTTAAACAGGCTTTATGTAAGGTAGGCGTGACTCTTTTACCTAAATGTCTCATGAAAATCGGTATTGTATCTAACTGGGGGATGTGTCCCGTGTCTAGTACTATAAAACTGAAGGCATATAAATCTGCCCTTTGAGAAATATTAACTGGACATGCTAAATGAGAACTAATAAGATTGCCTGAGCCTGCAGAATATAGGATAAAAGCTGAAGTGCTAGTTGAGACAAATCTTCCACTTCATAGTTCTTTGTGGAGCATTTATTGGGCCTTATGGCAGAAGACTGTGAGCACTTCCAAAAGACAACTGCTGGACTACAGAATTTCCACTTAAGGGATATTTATTGGCATGTTATGGGATGGTAACTGAAGCTACCCCTATGCTAAGGGAAATAATGGTGCCCAGAAGAGTTCCATGATAAAATAAAAGTGGTTTACATAGGATCTCATTACCTGGAGATACAAGGAGGAGATACTCATGAGCAGGAAGCCTCTTCCCCACCTCTAGGGCTGACTGTATGTGAGGAACTGCAAGATTCTACAATGCCTGATAAACAGCTCCCATCTAACAAGAGCTGCTTAGAGTGTGAATGGCAGTTGCAAGGTGAATAAACGACATCTTGTTTGGAAGGCTGCTGCTGTGGTTAAAGAAGAGTCAAAAAAATTTTTCTTTTGAGTTATTTACAGTTTAGAGCATTTGGGTGAACTATGTTTTTGTAAGCAAATTTACCTTTCTCTCTTTGAGTTCCCCAAAATTCAAAAACTATTCAGGATTTTATAAATTTAGTAAGAGTGTTTTCTTTTAAAACAAGACAATTGGAGACACTGGTTATTTTGCCAAGGCTTTGACTAGAATAACATACTTTTGAGTAAAGTTTCAGCAAAGCCAACTTAAAAGGGTCTATGTGGCCAATGAATTCTTACTGCACTTTATGCACATAATCAAGCCAAGTATAATAAGCCTAAAACTTATTTTGCAAACAAATTGGTCTTACTATAATTTCTCTTTAGCAGAAAAAGAGGGCCAGAAAGGGAGAAAAAAAATCATTTCAATGGAAGAGTGTAACACTTGTTACTAGATTTCAGCCCTGACTTTTGTTTTTGACTGCAGCAGATTGAGTCACGAATTATTTCTTGGCTACAATAATTCTCTAAAGAGTATCAGATTATAATTTTTCTTCATAATTTTAGTTGGTGCTCTAATGGAATAGGTTTCTTTCTCTGTTCTGTCACACAAATATTCTTTTGATTATCAAAATATTGTTATTTATCTCACCGAGGAAACCAGAATCATGGTATTCTGAAGACTAGAGATGTGAATCTCCCTCATTTGGCATACCACTGGGTGGGATTTGTTTTTCACTGCAAATTCCCTGCTGCTAAGATTATACAAACACCCTTATTCTAGACCCAGGGACTATCATGGAAGAGGTAGACACATGAGATTGTAATAGCTGGTTTGAAAGATAAAATTAGTTCAGACCCTCTAAATCAAGAATGATTACACAGATGCCTAACCAGCTGTTAAAACAAGGGACCTTGCCTTCTGAGCTATTGTGTGGTACCTTTTCATCCATCCCAACCATAAAGAATTTTCTGCTTCACGTAGAATTAAAATTAGTGCTGGGAGAATATAAATATACCTCATGAGAAAGCCTCCTGGGTATAATATTCCTAGTTATGAAATTTATGCAGATATATATTAAAAAATTTTATCAGCCACCTTAGGGCAAATTACTCAAAGACTGCAAAAAGCACTGCAGCACAACAAGTCTCTAAAATGACTTAGCTTAAAATTTTTTTAACAGTGCTTATTTTTTGTATGGCTAATTACTATATATCTGTAACTAAAACCAAGACTACAGTAGCTCAGTTTTGTTACCTCATCCTTGGCTCTTTGTAGGTCTTTTACTTGAAAAAAAAAAAAAAAGTCTAAAGGTTAATGAATGTCTATTCACCTCCATTCCCATCTGGCCTAGAACATTTAAATTGGCTGTAAGTCTTTTTACTATAAGTCCGTTGGACATGGGGGGAATCCCACCAAGGGACAGGATGGACCTAGGGCAGGCAGTCATGCCACCCTGGCAGTGCTATGGGAAAAAAAAAAAACATGAGGTGGCCACTGATGTTGCCCCTGGCAAATCTTGGTTGGAAAGAGAATTTATACCCAAAAATTAAATTCTAAGACCCTACAACAATCTGAATGGATCACTCCTGTTGGCCAAGGGTATTCCAAAGTTAACCTGAAAAATTTATTCAGGCCGTGATGGAAGTGGGGTCAGACTTACATCATTATACCCCCCTCCCTTTTGGAATTCAGGAAAAGCCCACCAGTATTAACATCAATACAGATCTTAAGTGTGATGAAAAACATTTACTACCTATTCTCTCTGATGCCTGCTACTTGGATGCTTTATCTGTATGATAAAACCTTGATCTCCACAAACCTTTATCATAACCCAGACAATATTTTCTATTGATAATAACTCAACCAATTGCCAATCAGAAAAGTATTAAACCTACCTATGACCTGGAAGTCCCCACTTCTAGCAGTGCCATATTTCCAGATTGAACCAATGTAAATTTTACATGTATTTGATTGATATCTCATGTCTCCCTAAAATGTATAAAACTAGGCTGTGTCCCAACTACCTTGGGCGCATGTTCTCAGGGTCTCCTGAGGGCTGTATCACAGGCCATTAATTACTCATATTTGGCTCAGAATAAATCTCTTCAAATATTTTACATAATTTGACTCTTTTGGTTGATGCCTCAATTAGAGCATATGTTTTGATATTGTGAAAGAACTTTATATACCATCCATGATAGCCAGTTTTCATTTTATAAATATAGGAATTGAAAACGTCAGGGCTTAGAAAACAATACGCAAAAACATGATGCTTTGACATACTGACCTAGAGAATCAGCCTCAATGTCTCTCACACAATGAGGTTGTTCTCTGAAGTTCCTTTATCTACCTAGAAGCCTGACCAGGCAAAGAGTAACACAATTGCTTTTGATCCCCTCCCTGAAATGTCATTAATCAGAAAAATTAAAATTGATATTACAAAGGAAGATACTGAAAATTAAAAACCACACATAGAGACAAGAAGAACTTCAAACTTTGTCCCAAACCATTGTTTGTTCTCTAGTTCTCATTAAATTCCCAAAGAGAATCATGTACTATCAATTGCCTGAATATTGGGCCCATTCATACCTCCTAAAAATAATTTACTATCACTCAAAATTGCCCCATTTCCCCCATCTCCCTTCCCCTGTGAAGAAGGGTATATAACCATCTGAACCCCATTAACTTATTGTATAAACACTTTTCTGTGATTCTACCAGTCTTATGGACATTAAATAAATTTGTATGGCTTTTTCTCCTGTTAATCTGCCTATGGTCTATTTCCAGCAAATCATCAGAGGACAGAGGGTAAAGCCTTCCTGTTATCCTTACAAAACCAAGGGAAGGAAAATAGATTTCTGTAGATCATACAACTAGACTAGTGAAACTAACAGAAGTAGAAATGGAACACTCTTTCTAACCATCTAAGTGACAGTGCTTTATTCAATGAAATACCATTCTTATTAGTGAATTATCCCTCATCTAAGATCCTGCAGCCATTTTCCGTGACTCATTTAAACATCAGTCATGACTATGCTGTTCCCTTTCTCATATTTCTATTTTTTATCATTGTTTCATCTTTACCACATTTGTTTCATTTTCTATGTTGACAACTGGACTTTTTAACTTGATTGTAATCTACTCGTAAGCAAGGATTTTATGCTTCCTTGTTTATGCCGTCCTTCAGAATGTATCAACCAAAGGATGTGTATTAAATAGAAAACACATGTCAACTAAGTTTGATTTAATCCTTTCAGAAAGGTAACCATTAACTTTTTTTCTATTATTATACTTTAAGTTCTGGGGTACATGTACGGACTGTGCAGTTTTGTTACATAGGTATACATGTGCCATGGTGGTTTGCTGCACCCATAGACCCATCACCCACATTAGGTATTTGTCCTAATGCTCTCCCTCCCCTTGCCCCCCAAACCTGACAGGCCCCAGTGTGTGATGTTCCCATCCCTGTGTCTATGTGTTCTTATTGTTAAACTCCCACTTATGAGTGAGAACATGCAGTGTTTGGTTTTCTGTTCTTGTGTTAGTTTGCTGAGAATGATGGTTTCCAGCTTCATCCATGTCCCTGTAAAGGACATGAACTCATCCTTTTTTATGGCTGCATAGTATTCCATGGTGTATATGTGCCGCATTTTCTTTATCCAGTCTATCATTGATGGACATTTCGGTTAGTTCCAAGTCTTTGCTATTGTGAACAATAATGCAGTAAACATACGTGTGCATGTGTCTTTATAGTAGAATGATTTATAGTAGCCATTAACTTTTTTTAGGATGTTAATATGTGAATTGCCTTCAATTAAGGTTCCACAAAAGATTTTCTTACAGAAAGATAAATACTTAAAAATAATGTTATCACAGCTTGTTTAGATGAAGAAAATTTATCTTTTAAAGTAAATAAATATATACTCCTTTGACTTTATGAGTTTTATTTCCATTTATAAATATACAATGAAGTAGGCTATATTAATTTAATATTTAACAAGTCATCTTTCTCCTTTCCTAATAGTATTCACATTTTTTTTAAAAAAAGATGTATAATGTATTCTCTTCTTTAGACTTAGAGGTTGCATTTATAGACCAAATTATGGCAATTCAAAATATGAATTTAGGATACCAGAATATGCCACTTCAAAATAAACCTTTATGGTGTAAGTATTATTTAGAGCTGATTACTTTGAGAAACTGCAGAACAAAAGAAACTCTCTAAAGAGAGTAGAAGTTATCCTATTATAAGGGAAATTTATATCTGTAAAGAAAATCTCCATTTGTAAGGGTATTTCCCCATGTACCAGAAAGGGGTTGATCACTCTAAATCAGTAGAGACCTTTATCAATGGAGGAGGCACTGACAGAAATTTGCATGAGAAATCTATCCTTATTCGCCATGCTTTTTCTGGGTATCTCCCCGTAACTGGCCTCCCATGTCCTTCTTTGTTTGTTGCAGTAGACAGTGGCAGTTAAGCCTGAACTTTATGCCATATCTTGAAGAGTCACTCATTCCCTGGGTATCTTCCATGCATATGTGATGTATACATGTTAACAAACTTCTAGTTATTTTTCTCTGGATAATCTGTATATTGTTAGAGTGTCTGTCCCAAGTAAAAACTTAGAAGAGTATAGAAGCAAACTTTATTTCTTCCTACACAGTTATTAGGACCCAGAAAACAATATCCCAAATAAAGGCCTCAGAAGCAGCCTCAGAAATAAGTTTCTTTCGACCTTCTGCCTTCCTGTTTCTGGCCTCTCATTTTCCCTTAATGCTATGTACAGAAACCAGAATCCCTCTTCCCTAAGGTAGATCATAGAAACCAGGACTCCTTTCCCACGAAGCTAGCCACAAAACCTAAAAATATTACTCTAACTTTCCTGAATCTTTCCATGGAAAAACTGACCATACAGAAATTTTCTGACCTACCTTGTTTGATTGTAGGTTGTAAGACTCCCATTCCATAGAGGGTCCTGCCCCATACCCGGAAGGAAGGACTGCATGCTCAGAGAGGACAACAAGAATCTAGACAGACAAGTACTGCTGAGTTTCCCTACTCAGTCTATTGACATTAGATTATACCCTTTTTGTCCAGTCATATTTCTATGTGGCTTTCCATACTTTGTTGACCATAAGTGCAAAAAAAGAAAGTTTTCCCTATATCTTTGGATCTTCATTCTTCATTCTGAAGGCTTGCATGTCATGTAAAAATATGGTCAAATAAATTTGTACGCCTTTTCTTCTATTAATCTGCCTTTCATCAGTGATTTTCAGTGAACTTTCAGAGGGTGAAGGCAAAGTTTTGCTTGGAACCAACACAGTAAAGTCAAACTTTCAAATATAACAAAACAACTATCTTTTGGGAAATCATGCTAAAATATCCATTTTACATAATTTAGGCTTTATATTTATTCTCTATCGATTTTTTTTTCTTTCTTTCCTAGTAGTGAAACCAAGGCTGTTGCAATTAGTTGCCACATTTTTTACTTAGTCTAAATTAGTAAAAATAAATACTTCATTCAGAAAACAAATAAAATGTGTTTTTACATAACAGCTGCTCGTTTGCATTTTAGATTCTGGAACCATTTAAACTCTCTAAGTAGCTTTGTATTTGGTCAGGCATTTCCCCTCTATTTTTAAATGTTTGATAAAGTTAGGCAGGTTTAAAAGTAAGGTGATATGTTGGCAATTCTAGGAGCATAAATTCAACTTACTAAGTAGCAGTGCAGTGTCTAAGGCCAGACTTTAAAAAGAAGAAAATCAATGAGTAATGGTTAATTAAACAGAGTGCATACCTCTTCAGTTAGTTTAACCAAATCCCCTGAGGTTCAGACTGGTAGTTTTTGCCAACTGGCATTCTGTTTGTACAGACATTATGTTAATGAAGAAAATGGTTTCTTATTTCTTGTTCAAAGTCGGTAGATGCTGATAAAAAGTAAAAAAAAAAAAAAATATATATATATATATATACATATATATATATATATTAAAAAGCCAATGTATGAGTTTCCTGCGCGTCCGTGTGAAGAGACCACCAAACAGGCTTTCTGTGAGCAACAAGGCTGTTTATTTCACCTGGATGCAGGCGGGCCGAGTCCACAAAGAGAGTCAGCGAAGGGAGATAGGGGTGGGGCCGTTTTATAGGATTTGGGTAGGTAAAGGAAAATTACAGTCAAAGCGGGGTTGTTCTCTGGCGGGCAGAGTGGGGGTCACAAGGTGCTCAGTAGGGGAGCTTTTGAGCCAGGATGAGCCAGGAGAAGGAATTTCACAAGATAATGTCATCAGTTAAGGCAGGAACAGGCCATTTTCACTTCTTTTGTGGTGGAATGTCATCAGCTAAGGCAGAAACTGGCCATCTGGATGTGTACGTGCAGGTCACAGGGGATATGATGGCTTAGCTTGGGCTCAGAGGCCTGACATTCCTGTCTTCTTATATTAATAAGAAAAATACAACGAAATAGTGGTAAAGTGTTGGGGCAGCGAAAATTTTGGGGGGTGGTATGGAGAGAGAATGGGCGATCTTTCTCAGGGCTGCTTCGAGTGGGATTGGGGCAGTGTGGGAACCTGGAGTGGGAGAGATTAAGCTGAAGGAAGATTTTGTGGTAAGGGGTGATATTGTGGGGTTGTTAGAAGAAACACTTATTGTGTAGAATTATTGGTGATGGCCTGGATACGGTTTTGTATGAATTGAACAACTAAATGGAATAAGAGAAGGAGAAAAACAGGTATTAAAGGACTAAGAATTGGGAGGACCTAGGACATCTAATTAGAGAGTGTCTAAGGAGGTTCAGCATAGCCTTGCCAGCAAAGATTATTTATTTACTTTAAGAGGGAGTTAAGAGTGGCAGTTTGGGGATAGCACGAGGAGATATCAGCTGTGATGGCTTGGAGAAACAGTGTAAACCGGCAGTGTAAACAAGAGCAGGGCATTTATGAGTAGTTGAGAACGGTGAATAGGAGTATGACTAGACAGAAGATAGTAGGGATGACAAGATTTTTGGGGGCACAGTCCAAGTTGGTCTGGTGTCTGGAATGAGGCTGGGGCCTAATAAAAAGGAGCGTCTATACAGGAGCTTCAATGGGCTGTACTTTGTAGCATTCCGAGGACAGGCCTGAATTATGAGAAGGGAAAGAGGTAAAAGTATTGTCTAGTCTTTTTAAGTTGGTGGCTGAGCTTGGTGAGGTGTGTTTTTAAAAGACTTTTAGTCCGTTCTACCTTTCCTGAAGACTGAGGACCCTAAGGGATATAAAGGTTTCACTGAATACTAAGAGCCTGAAAAACTGCTTGGCTGATTTGACTAATAAAGGCCGGTCTGCTATTGGACTGTACAGAGGTGGGAAGGCCAAACTGAGGAATTATGTCTGACAGAAGGGAAGAAATGACTGCGGTGGCCTTCTCAGGCCCTGTGGGAAAGGCCTTTACCCATCCAGTGAAAGTGTCTACCTAGACCGAGAGGTATTTTAGTTTCCTGACTCAGGGCATGTTGAGTAAAGTCAATTTGCCAGTCCTGGGTGGGGGCAAATCTTCAAGCTTGATGTGTAGGGAAGGGAGGGGGCCTCAATAACCCCTGAGAAGTAGTAGAACAGCAGATGGAACACTGAGAAGTTATTTCTTTGAGGATAGATTTCCACGATGGAAAGGAAATGAGAGGTTCTAAGAGGCAGGCTAGTGGCTTGTACTATAGCATAGCCTACCTTTGCTGGTGTGTGGCGATTAGGCCTGGTGGAACTGCCATCAATAAACTAAGTGTGATCAGGGTGAGGAAAAGGAAAGACGGAAATGTGGGGAAATGGGGTGAATGTCAGGTGGATCAGAGAGATACAGTCATGGGGGTCAGGTGTGGTATCAGGAATAATGTGGGAGGCCGGATTGAAGTCCGGGCCAGGAACAATGGTAATTGTGGGAGACTCAGCAAAGAGTGAGTACAGCTGAAGGAGCCGGGGAGCAGAAAGTATATGTGTCAGGTGTGAGGAAGAAAATAGATTTTGGAAGTTATGAGAGCTATAGAGAGTGAGTTGAGCAGAGTTTGTGATTCTAAGGGCCTCTAAAAGTATTAGGGCGGTGGGGGCCACCACACGCAGACTTGAGGGCTAGGCAAAACGGTAAGGTCAAGTTGTTTGGATAAAAAGGCTACAGGGCATGGTCTTGGTTCTTGTGTAAGAATTTTGACTGCACAGCCCTGCACTTTGGCTGTGGGTAATGAAAAGGGTTGGGATGGGTCAGGGAGGGCTAGGATGGGGGCAGTCTCTAAAGCTGTCTTCAAGGAACGGAAAGAGGAGTGGGGAAAGGATTTAGGATCTATGGGGTCAGTTAGGTTTCCTTTTGTGAGTTTATATAATGGTTTTGTTAGGATGGCAAAACCGGATATCTAAAGTTGAAAGTATCTAACCATGAGTAGGATGGAAAAGAGTTGTTGTTTTGTAGAAGGTGCTGGGGTTTGAGAGATCAGCTGGACACGATCAGCAGGGAGAGCACGTGTGTTTTTATGAGAATTACGCTGAGATAGGTAACAGATGAGGAAGAAATTTGGGCTTGACTGAAGTAATGGGGGCTGTCTGTGAAGCTTTGTGGCAGTACAGCCCAGGTAATTTGCTGAGCCTGATGGGTGTCAGGGTCAGTCCAAGTGAAAGCGAATAGAGGCTGGGATGAAGGGTGCAAAGGAATAGTAAAGAAAGCATGTTTGAGATTCAGAACAGAATAATGGGTTGTGGAGGGAAGTATTGAGGATAGGAGAGTATATGGGTTTGGCACCACAGGGTGGATAGGCAAAACAATTTGGTTGATAAGGCACAGATCCTGAACTAACCAGTAAGGCTTGTCTGGTTCTAGGACAGGTAAAATGGGGGAATTGTAAGGAGAGTTTATAGGCTTTAAAAGACCATGCTGTGACAGGTGAGTGATAACAGGCTTTAATCCTTTTAAAATGTGCTGTGGGATGGGATATTGGCATTGAGCGGGGTAAGGGTGATTAGGTTTTAATGAGATGGTAAGGGGTGCATGATGGGTCACCAAGGAAGGAATAGAGGTATCCTATACTTGTGGGCTAAGGTGGGGAGATACAAGGGGAGGATGTGAAGGAGGCTTTGAACTGGGGGAAAAGGCGGCAATGAGGTGTGGCTGTAGCCTAGGAATAGTCAGGGAAGCAGATAATTTAGTTAAAGTATCTCCGCCTAATAAGGGAACGGGCAGGTGGGGATAACTAAAAAGGAGTGCTTAAAAGAGTATTATCTAAGTTGGCACAGAGTTGGGGAGTTTTAAGAGGTTTAGCAGCCTGGCCGTCAATACCTACAACAGTTATGGAGGCAAGGGAAACAGGCCCTTGAAAAGAAAGTAATGTGGAGTGGGTAGCCTCCGTATTGATTAAGAAGGGGAAGGACTTACCTTCCACCGTGAGAGTTACCTAGAGCGTCTCTGATGGTCCTGCAGGCTTCCGAAACGATCGGGCAGTGTCAGTCTTCAGCTGCTAAGCCAAGAAGATCTGGGAAGGAGTCAGAGAGCCTTGGGCCAGAGTTCCAGGGGCTCTGGGAGTGGCTGCTGGGTGAGTTGGACAGTCTGATTTCCAGTGGGGTCCTGTACAGATGGGACATGGCTTAAGGGAAATCCTGGGCTGAGGGCATTCCTTGGCCTGGTGGCCGGATTTCTGGCACTTGTAGCAAGCTCCTGGGGGAGGCGGGCCTGGAGGAATGCCTGGCGCCTGCGGTTTAGGCGTTTGGAAGTTCTTGTGTGCTGGAGATGTGGCTGGGGTTTGTCTCACAGTGGAGGCAAGGAATTGCAACTCAGAAATATGTTGCTACTTGGCTGCCTCTACTCTATTATTGTACACCTTGAAGGCAAGGTTAATTAAATCCTGTTGTGGGGTTTGAGGGCCAGAATTTAATTTTTGGAGTTTTATTTAATGTCAGCAGCAGATTGGGTAATAAAATGTATATTGAGAAAAAGACTGCCTTTTGACCTTTTAGGGTCTAGGCCTGTAAAGCATCTCAGGGTTGCTGCCAAAGGAGCCGTGAACTGGGCTAGGTTTTTTACATTTGATGAAAAAGCCTAAACGCTAACTGATTTGGGGGAGGTAGGATACAGAAAAAGGAGCATTAACCTTGACTATGCCTTTAGCTCCAGCCACCTTTTTAAGAGGAAATTGCTGGGCAGCTGGGGGAGGGCTAGTCATGGAACAAAGCTGCAAGCCGGACTGGGTGTGAGGAGGGGAGGTGATAAAAGGATTATAGGGTGGGGGAGCAGAGGCTGAGGAAGAATTGGGACTTAGCTTGGCCTGGCGAGGAGGGGAGAGGTCAGATGGGTCTGTAGAAAAGGAAGATTAGAAAGACTCAGCGATGCTTGGGGTTGGGACTGAGGGGACAGGTGGGAAGGAAGGAAGATTTGGGACGAGCTGCATCGGGAACAGAGACTAGGGAGAGACTGATGTGTAAAAGAATGCCTGAACGTCAGGCACCTCAGACCGTCTGCCTATTTTATGACAAGAATTATTTAGATCTTGTAGGATGGAAAAATCAAAAGTGCCATTTTCTGGCTATTTGGAACCACTGTCGAGTTTGTATTGGGGTCAAGTGGCATTGCAGAAGAAAATAAGGCATTTAGGTTTTAGGTCAGGTGTGAGTTGAAGAGGTTTGAAGTTCTTGGGAACACAGGCTAAGGGAGAAGAAGGAGGAATGGAGGGTGGAAGGTTGCCTATAGTGAAGGAGGTAAGTTTAAAGAGAAGGGTAGAGACATGGAGAAGGGGGTGGGGAACAGCCCTGGGCTGCAATGTGGGTGAGCACCCAAAGCAGGTGTCCTTGCAATTGATTTGCCACCAATGGAACATGGGTGAATGATCAAGGCAGGCATCCGTGTGGAGATCAGACACCAACAGAACGTGGGCGAATAATCAGAGAGGCGTCCCGGCAATGATTTAAACACCAAGGGAAGGCTGCCTTCCCAGTCCGTGACGGGCGCCAGAGTTTTGGGTCCACGGATAAAATGTGTCTCCTTTGTCTCTACCAGAAAATGAAAGGAATTGAAATTAAGAGAAGGGAGAGATTGAAGTGTGGTGCCAAGATTGAAAGGAGAAAGAGGTTGAGGGATAGTGAGGGAGCTTGGAGAAGAGAGTAAAAAGAGGCCGCTTACCGGATTTGAAATTGGTGAGATGTTTCTTGGGCTGGTCGGTCTGAGGACCTGAGGTTGTAGGTGGATCTTTCTCATGGAGCAAAGAGCAGGAAGACAGGGGATTGATCTCCCAAGGGAGGTCCCCCGATCCGAGTCACGGCACCAAATTTCATGCGTGTCTGTGTGAAGAGACCACCAAACAGGCTTTGTGTGAGCAACAGGGCTGTTTATTTCATCTGGGTGCAGGCGGGCTGAGTCTGAAAAGAGAGTCAGTGAAGGGAGATGGGGTGGGGCCGTATTATAGGATTTGGGTAGGTAAAGGAAAATTACAGTCAAAGTGGGGTTGAAGTGGGGGTCACAAGGTGCTCAGTAGGGGAGCTTTTGAGCCAGGATGAGCCAGGAGAAGGAATTTCACAAGATAATATCGTCAGTTAAGGCAGGAACAGGCCATTTTCACTTCTTTTGTGGTGGAATGTCATCAGTTAAGGCAGGAACTGGCCATCTGGATGTGTACGTGCAGGTCACAGGGGATATGATGGCTTAACTTGGGCTCAGAGGCCTGACAATGAGTGTCTTAATATCTATATTTTTTATTTTTTATTTTTTTTTTGAGACAGAGTCTCACTCTGTCACCCAGGCTGGAGTGCTGTGGCTGATCTCCGCTCACTGCAAACTCCGCCTCCCAGGTTCACGCCATTCTCCTGCCTCAGCCTCCCAAGTACCTGGGACTACAGGCGCCCACTATCTCGCCCGGCTAATTTTTTTTTGTATTTTAGTAGAGATGGGGTTTCACCGTGTTAGCCAGGATGGTCTCGATACCCTGACGTCGTGATCCACCCGCCTCAGCCTCCTAAAGTGCTAGGATTACAGGCGTGAGCCACCGCGCCCAGCCAATATCTATTTGTTAAGGCTTTGCCTCCTTCACAAAGAGTTTGAGGTAATATATTCACTAGCCACACTTAAGTCTAAACAGGACCTGTGACTTGCTACTGTTACTGACCCAAATCCACATCTGCTCAGTCAGCTCAGTAAAACCAAACAACCACGCTGAGGTTTTGCAGTGGGAGAAAGAAGGGCCTTAATTTGCAGGGTGCCAAGCAATGACACACAGTCAGCTCATGCTTAAGACGTGACCTCCTTGATGGCTTATAAGCAGGAATTTTTAAAGGCAGCAGTAAGTTTCAGGAAAGCAGAAGTTACAGGCTTTGTAAATAAATACATGGTGTTATACATTGGTTTGGCCTAAAAAGGCAGGGCATCTCAAAGGGGAAATGGTGGTTCACAGGTTATAGGTAGATTCAAAGACTCTGATTTGCGATTAGTAAAGGAAACTTTGTCTAAAAACTTGAGGTCAGCAGAAAGGAATGTTAAGGTATGGCCTGTGGGCATTATTTACTTCAGGCCCTTCAGGAATAATTTAGAACAATATTCTTTGTTTTCCTCTGATCTGAGGTCTATATGCAAGCAAATCCATTTGGTTGGGATCTGGGTTTCTGAAAAACAACTCAGGGATATGTTAAGATGCTACCTTTAGTTTCTATGGGAAATCAAACATCTTGTGACTAACTTTTTGGCTATTGTTTTAAGCTATTTTTTCCTTCTTTCTTATCAAGTTGCTCATTGACTTCTCAGGGCTAGCTAGGTACCTGGAATTTCCTTTGTAGGAATTTAAGATGGGGCCTAGGCAAGCAGGACCATAATAAAGATCCCTGCTTCATCTCATAACCAGTATAATAGGGTGAAGAGTATGAAATGTCACTCTTATTATAAGCCACCATCTTGGCAGGCTGGAAGAAGAAATTCTCCTCTTGTTCTTGAAAAATCCAGCATTACCGTTGTAAGTTGTCAAAGGAGAAGGCCACATGGCAAAGAATTGTAGGGTCTCTAGGAATTGAATATGGGCCCTGCCTTAGCCAGAAAGACACCAGAGATGTGAATTCTACAACTGCAAAGAACTTAATTGTTCCAAGAAGATGATTCAACTTTGAATAGGACTCTAAGACCCAGAATAGAACGCAGCCTGGCCAACAGGTTGATTGCAGTTGTTTGAGACCCTGAGAAAAAGATGTAGCTAAGCTCTATTCAAACTTCTAACTCACAGAAACTATAAAATAATAAGTGTATAATTTTAAGCTGGTAAGTTTGTGGTAATATGTTGTACAGAAATAGAAAACTAATGTATTAATTTAATTTACTGCAATAGTATGGTAGTACATGCTGGATGAGAACATGAATTCAAAGTTGGCAAGGACTGAAGTTTCTCTAGAACTCATAACTGTTACTCATGGTTTCCTTGCTTTTGTCCAGGCTTATCTGTTATACTACATATTGTGTAGCTTCAATAATAATTTTGGCTTGCAACACAATTCCGACCTACACAGTCATAGCTTAAAGCATCGTGTGCTTTAAACTATGGCTTTCATAAGTAATTGCTTCAATTATCACTTCTATTTTTTCTTTTAAAAATAGGAAGTCAGTGTATAAAGAGTCCTTCTGTGGTGTGTGTGTGTGTATATATATGTGTGTGTGTGTGTGTGTGTGTGTGTGTGTGTGTGTGTGTATATCTATCTATCTATCTACCTATCTATATAAATAAAATCAGTTGTGGTCAAAAGATGGTGGAGTGACTAGGTAAAAATCACATTCACCAAAGGCTTGTCTTGAAGGCTTATGTACTGGATAGTTTATTTTGGAAAAAAATTGTGGGCAGACCAGCAGTAAATTTGAAAGCTTTAGTATATATGATTGAAACTGTCATAACATATTGAATGATAATGAATGATTTCTAGTTGACAGACTGAGCTAATATGTTTACACTATATTTTATGTAATAAAGTATAAGAAATGATAGTATTACAGTAATAACTTTATACAACAGTGCTGGAAGACAAGAGTGTCATGGAGAGACCCAATATTTGAAGTAATTAAAAAAACTAAGGAGAGAAAGAAGACAAATAGAATTAAACATACAGAGAACTAATTCAGGAGAAAATTTAAGCCGAAAACTGTCAGGCCTCTGAGCCCAAGCTAAACCATCATATCCCCTGTGACCTCCATGTCTACATCCAGATGGCCTGAAGCAACTGAAGATCCACAAAAGAAGTGAAAGTAGCCTTAACTGATGACATTCCACCATTGTGATTTGTTTCTGCCCCACCCTAATTTTGTTATCTCCCCCACCCTTAAGAAGATTCTTTGTAATCCCCCCCACCCTTGAGAAGGTTCTTTGTAATTCTCCTCACCCTTGAGAATGTACTTTGTGAGATCCACCTCCTACCCGCAAAACATTGCTCCTAAATTCACTGCCTGTCCCAAAACCTTTAAGAACTAGTGATAATCCCACCATGCTTGCTGACTGTTTTCGGACTCAGCCCGTCTGCACCCAGGTGAAATAAACAGCCTTGTTGCTAACACGAAGCCTGTTTGGTGGTCTCTTCACAGGGCTGCGTGAGACAAAAACATTTGCAGTAAAGGACTATTATGCAAATATTTGCTGATTGCTATATTTTAATTTGGCCCCATCCAAATCTCATTTTGAAATTTGATCCTCAATGTTGGAGGTAGGGCCTAATGGGAGGTGTTTTGGTCATGGGGGCAAATGCTTCATGAATCTCTTGGTGCTGTCCTCACAGTAATGCAGGGGGGGTGGTTGTTAAAAAGAGCCTGGCACTTCCCTTTTTTGTCTCTCTCTTCCTGTCTGCCATATGCTTCCCGTATACACCTGCTCCCGTTTGCCTTCTACCATGAGTGGAAGCAGCGTAAGGCTCTCACCAGATGTAGGTACTGGTGTCGTGCTTCTTGTATAGCCCAGAAAACTAAACTCTTTTTAAATAGATTACCCAGCCTCCAGTATTTCTTCATAATAATGTAAATGGACTAAGACACTGATTCAGAAGTATCAGCTTAAATTCAAGGGCTATATGAGACACTGTCTTATGCCCTAAGTCATAATCTGGGTATTTAGCAGATGACCTGTGTTTAGACAGCTTAGCTACTTGTGGATGCTGCCCTTTTCTCCTCATGCTTTGCAGTGAACAAGAATTGTGTTTCTCTTCTCCTTTGAATTGTCTTTTCATGTCCTTTTCCCCTTTTCTCTATTAGGTTGCGTCTCTGTATTTATTGAGTTACAATTATTCTTTATATATGAATCAGTAAGGTTTTATCATATATGTTTTAAACCTTTTTCAGGTTTACTATTTAACTGATTTTACATAATGTTTTGAACCAATAGCATTAATAACAGTTAATACTTCTTAGAGTAAGTAGAATAACTAAAATATATACTTTGATATTTTCCTATGTAGCTTAACTTATCAATCTTTTTGTTTGTGGCTTCTGTTTTTGTTTGTATGTTACGAAGTGTTTTCTCAACTTGAGATTATATACATATTAACCTATTTTTTAAAAATTTAGGTCTTTTATGGCTTGCCTGTTACATATTTTTTAATGAATGTAGACTTTGGGTGCGTAGTATATTTATCAAATTTGTATTATATAAATAACATATACGTATATGTATATTTATATATACACACACACACAAAATGCATTTTTTTTTTTTTTTTTTTTTGAGACGGAGTTTCGCTCTGTCGCCAGGCTGGTGTGCAGTGGCACAATCTCGGCTCACTGCAAGCTCCACCTCCCGGGTTCACGCCATTCTCCTGCCTCAGCCTCTCCGAGTAGCTGGGACTACAGGCGCCCGCCACCACGCCCGGCTAATGTTTTTGTATTTTTAATAGAGACGGGGTTTCACCATGGTCTCGATCTCCTGACCTCGTGATCCGCCCGCTTCGGCCTCCCAAAGTGCTGGGATTACAAGCGTGAGCCACCGTGCCCGGCCACAAAATGCATTTTTAAAATAGTTAACTAATTGGCTCCATAACATGTTAAATACACCATCTTCTTGTGATTTTAAACCATTTTTAGTACATATTTAATTTATTTTTATTATATACTTAATCATTATAGAAACTAAGATTTTTGGTGGACCTCCTATTGTCCTTTTCTATATTGCTTTATGATTTAATAGAATATTTAAATATTGGATACTACATGTGTCCCTTTGTTAATATTTGCATTTTATTCCATTTGAATTATACGAACCTTAGATTAAATTTTTAAGCCACTTTTTAATGACCTAATTGAGATATTGATTGTATAGTATTATATTTAATATTGATTTGGACAAATTTGCTATGAGAAAATTTCAATGGTTTGGGCATCTACTTAAATATTCACATAATTTTGTTCCTTTGTCTTTTTAATAAGTTTGTTTATATTAAAATTTTCTTAATTTTAGAACAAGATGGCAGACGAGGAAGTCCCTAGCTCTGGTCCCTTTTACAGAAAAAACAATGAGCAATTATCTACAGACAAAAATACCTTTGTGAAAATCCCAGCACCCAAGGGTGAGGCAAAGCACTCCTTCAAAACACAGAAACTAACAAAAACATCATTCCAAGGGTAAGAGAAGCAGTTTCACTTTGACCACATTCCTCTTCACCAAAACTGGCACAGCACTACAACAAAAAGGAACCCTTGGGCATGTAGTTTCTCGAGTGGGGAAAAGACAGACTGAGGTAAACATTAAGCTTCCCCAGCATTCTGAGGTCTTCCCTGGGAGGTCCAGTTTGTCTCA
The DNA here is from genome assembly GCF_006542625.1 of Nomascus leucogenys. NCBI lineage: Eukaryota > Metazoa > Chordata > Mammalia > Primates > Hylobatidae > Nomascus > Nomascus leucogenys. The sequence continues at coordinate 127,727,813 of NC_044406.1, forward strand.
CCTCATGAAGAACATTGGGGAAATTTTCAGGGCTAGACCACTCGGGGTTACTAGGAACAAAGAGGGATGGGAATCACAGCCCCTGAACATGAATCCTGTAGTGGCACTGTGTCCCTGCTGGCAACCTCACCCAACTAGAAAACTCAACTAATGATAATGCCCAGCTGCAGAGCTGACCCTATGGCCAGAAGTTCTGCCCAGCTAGAGTCCCCAGCCAGCTTTTCAGTCTGGCTACAGAGCCAGTCTGGTGACCCTGCTTAATTGCTGAACATAGTTAATGACTGTACCTGACCACACAGGACAGATAGTAGCCCTGTGTGGGAGAAGATATAAGAAAGGGAGTTCTGATTTTCATTTCTCTACTGACCAGCGATGATGAGCTTTTTTCATATGTGTGTTGGCCGCATAAATGTCTTCTTTTGAGAAGTGCCTGTTCATATCCTTTGCCCACTTTTTGACGGGGTTGTGTATATACTCAAAGGATTATAAATCATTCTACTATAAAGACATATACACAGGTATGTTTATTGTAGCACTATTTACAATAGCAAAGACTTGGAACCAACCCAAATGCCCATCAATAATAGACTGGATAAAGAAAATGTGGCACATATACACCATGGAATACTATGCAACCATAAAAAGGAATTAGTTCATGTCCTTTGTAGGGACATGGATGAAGCTGGAAACCATCATTCTCAGCAAACTAACACAGGAACAGAAAACCAAACACCACATGTTCTCATTCACAAGTGGCAGTTGAACAGTGAGAACACATGGACACAGGGAGGAGAACATCACACACCGGGGCCTGTTGGGGGGTGGGGGGCAAGGGGAGGGATAGCATTAGGACGAATACCTAATGCATGCTGGGCTTAAAACCTAGATGATGGGTTGATGGGTGCAGCAAACCACCATGGCACATGTATCCCTATGTAACAAACCTGCATGTTCTGCACATGTATTCCAGAACTTAAAGTATAACATATACATACAAAAGGGAGTTCTACTTAATTCCAAAGCAAAGTTTGTGGCCTCACTCACCTAGGGAAACCACCCAGCATCACCACCCTGCTGCAGAGCACATCATGTGGCCCCCTCTAAACATGGAACCCAGTCAGCAGCCCTACACAACCTCAGAGCATGGGCAGTGGCTTCTGAAGACCAGTGATGCTGGCAGCAAACCCCACTTCCCTGTAGACACTACCAGGTGCCCAGTCAAAACCTCCAGGGTGGGTTGACTAGTGAAGGCCTTTCCCTGCCTAAGTAATCTTGTAAAGACTGGAAGAGGTGAGTCTTTCTCAAATGCAGGGACGTCAATGAAAGAATACAAGAATCTTGAAGAATGAGGGAAACATGAGACCACCAAAGAGCTAATACAGATCCAGTATATTAGATCTATGTTATAGCTAATATAGATCACCAAACATAAAGAAATGAAGATCTACAAAATTACCGACAGAGAATTCAGAATAATCCTCTTAAATAGGTTCAGTGAATCACAAGGAAGCACAGACAGCTAAATGTAATTAGAAAAAAATAAGACTGAAACCATTAAGAAAATCAGAATTTCTCCAGCTAAAGAACCCAGTGACTAAACTACAACGTTTCAATGAAAGCTTCAATAGTAGATTCAATCAAGCAGAGAGAAGACTAAGTGAATCAATAAAACTGACATATTACACTAACAGAATGAATAAATATCATATGATCATCTCAATAGTAGGAGAAAAAGCACTTGAAAATATTTGACATATTTTCATTATAAAAACTATCAACAAATTGGATATAGAAGAAGTGAACCTCAACATGATAAAGCCCATATATGAAAAGCCCACAGATATTATCATACTCAGTAATAAAAAGCTGGAAGCAGGAAAAAGACAAAGATACCCATTCTCTCCATTTCTATTCAAGTACTGACAGTTTTAACCAGAGCAAGTGGGCAAGAAAAAGAAATAAAAGACTTTGAAATTGAAAAGGAAGAGGTTAAATTGTTTTACTTTGGAAATGGCATGATCTAATATATAGAAAACCCTAAAGACTGCACCAAGAAAATCTGTTAGAACTAATAAACAAATTCAGTAAAGTTGCAGTTTACAAAATCAGCATACAAAAATCAATTTTATTTATTCGCCCTGACAATTAACTATCTAAAAACCAATAAAACAATCCCAGTTACAAAGCATCAAAACAATAAAACACTTAGGAATAAATTTAACTAAGAAAATGAAAGATATGAACATTGAAAATTATGAAACATTGATAAGAGAAATTAAGAATGACACAAATAAATGGAAAAATATCTGATGTTCATGGATGGGAAGAATTATATTGTTAAAATGTCCATACTAGTCACAGCAAACTACAGAATCAATGCAATCCTTATCAAAATTACAACGGCATTGTTCATAGGAAGAGAAAAAAAATCAATTTCTATGGCATCACAAAAGACCCCAAATAGCCAAAGCTATCTTGAGAAAGAACAAAGCTGATTTTACACTTCCTGGTTGCAAAGTCTATTACAAAAGTATGTTGATCACAATAGAAAAAAGAATAGAGAGGCTAGAAATAAACCCAATTATATAAGGTCAACTAACATTTGACAGTGGCATGAAGAATAGACAATAGGGAAGAGATATTCTTTTCAATACACAGTGTTGGGAAAACTGGGAAAGAATGAAATTGAACCACCTTCTCATACTACCCACTAAATTAACTTAATATGAATTCAAGTCTTAAATTAAGACCAAAAACTACAAAACTCCTAGGAGAAAACATAGGGGGAAAATCTCCATGACTTCAATCTTGGTGATGATTTTTTTGGATATGACACTGAAAATCCAGGCGAAGAAAACAAAAATAAACAAGTGAGGCTACATCAAACTAAAAATCTGCACGCAAAGGTAAAAATCAACAAAAGAAAAAGGCAACCTACGAAATGTAACATTTGCAAACCATATATCTGATAAGGGGTTAATATCCAAAAAATATAAAAAAAACTCATACAACTTGATAGCCAAGGAGCAGATTACTCCATTAAAAATGGGCAAAAGACCTGTATAGACATTTTCCCAAAGAAGACAGACACATGGCCAATAGGTTCATGAATGAAAAGTTTCTCAACATCACTATCAGAGAAATGAAAATTAAAACCACAAAGAGACATCACCTCACATTTGTTAGAATTACTATTATCGAAAAGAAAAATAGATGAGCGTTGGTAAGAATGCGGAGAAAGGGGAACCCTCGTTCACTGTTGTTAAAAATGTAAATTGGTACAGTCATTACGAAAACCAGTAGGGAGTTTTCTCAAAAAATGCAAATTAGAACTACCGTAGGATCCAGCAATACCACTTCTGCATATATATCCTAAAGAAATGAGGTCAGCATCTGAAAGAAGTATGTGCACATTAATGTTCATTGCAGCATTATTCACAATAGCTCAGATTTGCAAACAACTTAAGTGCCCATCAATAGATGAAAGAAACATGAGACTCATACAAAATAGCATATTATTTATTCATAGAAAGGAAGGCAGTCTTGCCATTTGCAACAACGTAGATGAACCTGGAGGGCATTATAATGAATGAATTAAGCCAGACACAGAAATATAAATTCTGTATTGTCTCACTTATATGTGGAATCTAAAAAAGTCAAACTCATAACAAAGAGGAGAATGGTGATTGCCAGGGTTAGGGAGTTTAGGGACATGAGGAGATATTGGTCAAAGGGTAGGTACAGATGAATAAATTCTGGAAATCTAATGTACAGCATTGTGACTATACCTAATAATACTCTATTATATGCTTGACATATGTTAATGAATATATCATAAGTGTTCTTAACACAGACACACACACACACACACATGCAGATTAACTTAGGCGATGGACATTTTAACTTGACTGTGTTGATCGTTTCACAATATATACATGCATAATCAATTATTTCACCTTAAATATGTAAATTTTGTCAATTATACCTCAGTAAAGCTGAAAAAAACATTTTCTTAATTTTAAGTGTTCTATCATTCCCAGATAAAACAAAATACAGCATTTAATCATGTGTCTAAATATAGGTAACTTTAGTCCTAAGTGAGATTGACCTGTATACTTCTTCTCACGTATCTTTATCAGATTTTGCTGCCAAGGTTATGAAACCATAAATTTGAAAATTTCAATTTTTACCTTTACTCTGGTGTTTATATAACGTATTTCTTCAATTGCAACAATGATAAAACTATGTGCAGCTGTTTTCCTGACCATATTATTTAGCTTTTTCTTAAGTTTTGGCGGTTTTCTACTTCAGCCAGTTTTGTTTAATTTTATTTCCTAGTTTATCGTCAGTTTGTCAAAATTTAACATTGAAATTATTTCTTTTAGTTTATAAATACATCTGTATCTGGTTCATAACCTATTAATATACCTAATGCTGTCTATACTTATTTTTTTATTTTGTCTTGATTACACTACCTAGATGTTTTAAAATTTACCTTTTTCTTTTTTTTCTAAATAAGTTATTTAGCTTATTTATCAACTTCATCAGTTTCCTGTTTTCAATGTTATCAGTTATGATCTTATGGTTCTAGTCTATTCGTTTTTCATTGAATTTGTTGTTCTTTTTCCAATCTTTTGAGATTAGTGTTTTGAGTTTTTTCTTGTAGTAAAAGCATTTAGCCCTAAAGGATTAGCACTATACTTTGGCTTCATATTATGTATTTATTAAGTACTATACTTTTGTTATTTTGTGAATGATCTCATGTAAGTTTTGATTTCCTATATTATCCAGTAGTTTTTTAAATAGAGGATTTCCATTTTGTTTCTTTTGTTTTTAAATTATAGCTATTAATTTTTACTTTTATTTTATTATACTCACATGGTATGCCTTACACGGTATTTCTTTTTTGGAATTTACTTATAAGTAGACTACATGTTAATCCCCAAATGGATAAGTGCTATCAGAACTTTCTCTCCCTCACAGAACCTAAACCAAAACCAAAGGAGTATGTTGCAGTAAAGAAACAACGATGTTGGGCTGGGCGTGGTGGCTCACGCCTGTAATCCCAGCACTTTGGGAGGCTGAGGCGGGCAGATCACCTGAGGTTGGGAGTTTGAGACCAGCCTGACCAAGACGGAGGAACCCCGTCTCTACTAAAAATACAAAATTAGCCAGGCATGGTGGCACATGCCTGTAATCCCGGCTACTCAGGAGTCTGAGGCAGGAGAATCGCTTAAAACCAGGGAGGTGGAGGTTGCGGTGAGCCGAGATCCCGCCTTTCCACACCAGCCTGGGCAATAAGAGAGAAACTCCCTCTCAAAAAAAAAAAAAAAAAAAAAAAAAAAAAGAACAATGTTTTCCACTTGCTATAAATGTTGAGAAATTTCTTCTAAATTTAATATTCTTGGCACTTGTTTCCTACATGGCAGAAATACTGCCATCTCATTTTGAATATTAATGAATAATTTCTGTAATAAAATTTATTTCTCTTAGTCTATACATATTTGCAAATGAGCAGTCTACAGCATTATTATTCAAGTATTGTTATGTATTTCCTGAAATTATCAAGTGATGAAATTTTTAATAGTAATAAATACATAAAAAGCCTTCTGGTCATATCTGATAAAGGGTTTTCATCGCTCTGAATCACTTTTATTAGTATCTGTGATGAAGATTATGTTAGTCTTTCTCATCTTTCCCTTAGGAGAAGTGACACTGATATATTTCTGAGGGAATTTAAAAGCTGTAACCAGCATCTATATTTGCCATGTTTTCTGAGAGATCTAACAATTTGTCAAACTGAATTAAAATATGTGTACATTATTAATATTTATGGCACTTCTGAGCTAGGAAGTGTGTTAATTTTCAGAATAAGTCTTGTTTAAAAGAAAATTGTCTGCTAACCTGAGGACAATTTTGTTTTTATTTCAGGTGCAGTAAAAGGAAAAAAAAAGTAACTAATACAGAGGATAAAATTTATTGGGAAGCTTTCAGTTCAAGAAAAACAAGCATTTGATAGGAAATGAGATAATATTTCAAATATAGTTTTTTAAATATCTGCCTCCAATAAGTGTTCTAGGCAATAGCTTCACAAACATTCTAAGTATTTGTTGTTTTATTACCAAAAAGTATTCCTGGTAAAAACATAGACTCTTCCCACAGCCCTGTCAAGGATTGTGCTTTAGGAGAACAAATATAACACTGGTTTGAGAGCTTTGTGTCAGATTGTCATTAAGCCCAACACATTTTTCATCTTCATTCACCTCATATCTGTTCTGCACTAGTCATATTTCTTTTTTTCCTCTATACTCCCAAATCTGTCAACTACTATCGTCTCATTTTTCTTCTTTTCACCTTATATGCTTCGTAGTTTTTCACCTTTTAAAAATTTTAGTTGGCCGGGCACGGTGGCTCACGCTTGTAATCCCAGCACTTTGGGAGGCCGAGGCGGGCGGATCACGAGGTCAGGAGATCGAGACCACGGTGAAACCCCATCTCTACTAAAAATACAAAAAACTTAGCCGGGCGTGGTGGTGGGCGCCTGTAGTCCCAGCTACTCGGAGAGGCTGAGGCAGGAGAATGGCGTGAACCTGGGAGGCGGAGCTTGCAGTGAGCCGAGATTGCGCCACTGCACTCTGGCCTGGGCGACAGAGCGAGACTCCGTCTCAAAAAAAAAAAAAAAAAAAAAAAAAAAAAAAAAAAAAAAAAAAAAATTTTAGTTCACTGTATTTACATTGCTATTTGGTTTCCATTAGTCTTAAGCTTTGAACATTTGCAAGTTAAAACAGTCTAATTCTTACTCTTACTAGCTATTGATGTTAGAAAAGTGACTTAGCTCCTCTGAGCATCAGTTTCCTCATCTGTAATCAAATAGAGGTATTCATGCCTACTTCACGAGTTTGCTGTGAATATTAGAGATATGATGTGTGGTGTGCCATTCTAGTTCAATTCCTCATATATAATAATTATCCACATAATATTTTTTTTTGCTACTTTAACACCTTGGAATAGCCAGATTCTGGTTTCATATTTGGAATTGTGAACAGGTTTTCCAGAAGGAAAATAAAGTAATATATTTGAAATGTTTGTCACCTAGATCTAACTCAAATATAACACAAGATAAACCTTTCAATCATTCATTCCAAAATTCACCTTTCACCTACCTCACAAGGTCATTTATACTAGAGAGGAAAACATAATAAAGAAGGTAGGTTGTGAAATAACTTGACCACTCATTAGGCCTCTGTGCAAGCCCAAGATTAGGTTAAATTAAATAAACAACTATTAAATCCCTACTGTGTGCCAGGCACAAGAGAAGATGATGAAATTTGAACAAGTTCAGCTATAGTAGGTTAGGGTGGTTAAACATAGTTATTCACAATCTGCGTTGCTTTATCCCAACACGAATTCACTTATTCTTTATGGCGTCCTGGGAAAATCCAACAGAAATTCTCCTGTTCATATATGGAACAATTGCAACGTCTAGACTTTCATTAAGTTTTTAACAATAGCCCTTTATTTCATGTAGCACTGAACAACTTATAGAGCATTTCACGTTCAATACTTCATTCACCCCAGTGACAGTTTCAGGAGGTGGGTATTATGGTCCCCATTTACAGATAGTCAGTGTATACATTTTCAAGTCAACACAGCTAAGGGATAGTGTGGATTTGAATTGAGATCTGTTTGACTCCAAAGTCTGGGCTCTGTTTTAATGTGGTCTATCCTCTTTCTACTCTACTACTTTGTTTAGATGTTGACACAGATCTCCTTTAAATGTGTTAAAAGGGCTTGATTGGGCAAAAATGTCACTAGGATTTTGTTTTTCTCTATCACCATGCCATTCACCATTTTTTTATCAACACTTTTTTCACGATCATAAATGGTTAGGCAATGTGCCAGGTGCTTGGCAGAGAGATAAAAGGATGCAGGCGGTGTTCTTCAGGTACTCAGCCTGATGGAGAGATAGATGTGTCATGTGGTCCCACTACCCTGTAGGAAACCCTGGGACTGAGGGAAGTGCCCAGACCCATAGGAGCCCAGTAAAGGGAGGGAGAATCCACTTAGCAGGAAGGGTCATCCTCATTCCCTGCCTGTACTAAAAAAAGGAGGACTGATGAAAAAGCAAATGATCCAACAAACAAAAACAAAAGAGAGAAGAAAAGAAAAGGAGAAGCTTTAATTGCTCCAAATCTATAGAATGCAGTGAAAGCCCTTCATGCTGACAGAGCACTCCTAGATCTTCATCAGCTTTAAGTTAAGAAAATTGGAAGTTTCTTTCCTCCTTCATGCTTCTACTCTGAAGAGGTGTGTCCGAAATACTTTCTTTGTCTTAACTTCTTTCTTTTTCTTTTTCTCTTTCTTTCTTTCCTTTATTTTCTTTCTGTCTTTCTCTCTCTCTCCCCCCCTTCTCTCTCTCTCTCTCTTTCTTTCTTTTTTTCTTTCTTTCTTTCTTTCCTGTCTTCTTTCTTTTCAGGGTTTCACTCTGTCGCCCAGGCTGGAGTGCAGTGTCATGATCACAGTGCACTATAGTCTCGACCTCCCTGGGCTCAGGTGATCCTCCCACCTCAGCCTCCGGAGTAGCTGGAACTACATGCATGAACCACCACCTGGCTAACTATTTCCTTCTTTTCTTTTCTTTTCTTTTCTTTTCTTTTCTTTCTTTCTTTCTTTCTTTCTTTCTTTCTTTCTTTCTTTCTTTCTTTCTTTCTTTCTTCTTTCTTTCTTTCTTTCTTTCTTTTTCCTTCCTTCCTTCCTTCCTTCCTTCCTTCCTTCCTTCCTTCCTTCCTTCCTCCCTCTCTCTCTCCCTCCCTTCCTCTCTCTCTCTCTCTCTCTTTCCTGCCTTCCTGCCTTCCTCCTTTTTTTTTTTTTTTTGCAGTGATTTCGCCATGTTGCCCAGGCTGCTCTTAAACTCCTGGGCTCAAGTGATCCACCCACTTTGGCCTCCCAAAGTGCTGAGATTACAGGCTTGAGCCACCATTCCTGGATGTATTTACTTCTAATACTCCATCAAACCTCACTTTTCTTTTGAGCTCTAATTCTCTATTTCTACATATGTGGACGATATATGTTTAATTGTACAATATATGTGCTTTTCCAATTTCAAAGGAAATACATATTTAGAATAGGAAATTGGAAGAAATTTTTTAAAATGTAAAGAAAATGTGCTAAGTATAGGACATTTCCTTTCATTCTTATTATTATGCATATCTGGGTATATACTTTTTACTGTTAACACTGTCAACTTTTATTGCTTTCTTTTTATTCTGTTTTCTTTATGACCTAAAAAGAAGTTTTAATCCCCTATTTTTCATAAGTTTTTAAAATTGTGCAACCCTTTAATACATCTAAGTCTCCCCACCCTCCTTTGGTATACAGCATGATGTTTGAGAAGAAAATCAAATTTGACATTTTTCGAAGTAATAATTACTCCAAACAAAATTTATTACATAATCTAACCATGCTCTATGGACTTAAGAGCATTCATTTTGCAAACACTAAATTCAGGATGTTAGAAATGCTGCTGCTTTCTCTTGTACTCATGGTGGATATGCCTAAACATTCACCACACTCTTCCCTATCAAGCCTGTATCTGGCCTCAGAAGCCTTCTCAACTCCAGGTCCAGATGGCTACTAGTATCTAATCAAACTAATATATATGATGAAACCTATCTGCAGAATCTTGATTAGGATTAGACAGAGTTTGGTGGTTTCCTATGTGAATATTTTAGTGTATTCAATATTTTAATCCATTGATCTGTCTCTTGGTTCTTATTTCAGTTTTGTAAGTCAGCCATGGTAGTTTTATAAAGATTTTTAGAAAAACTTTGGACTAGATAGTCTTATCACTTCTAAAAATAACATTTATGTTTTCTTATGATTAAAAATTAATATATACATCTTATCGAAAGTCTAGGAGATACAAAGACAGAAGCAGAATAAAAATCACCCATAATCACCACCTACATAAGAACACCACAGAAATTTGATATATACCCTTGCAATATATTTTACTGTGCACACATTAACATAAATACAGACATTTTCTCATGCAAAAGATAGCATATTGAATATATTGGTATGCCTTTTAACTCATATAACACTGTTAAAATTACCTTTCATGTTATATATTTCTACAAAATCGTGTCATTAATGAGTAATATTATTCACAGTCTATTTGCAGTGCTTTTATCCATATATCAAATATTTATTGAGCACCTGCAGCATGCGAAACAGTGTCCTAGAAATTGGGAATATATGAGTGACTAAAACAGGCAAAAGATCCTTTCCCCATGGAGCTTCTATTCTACTGAGTGTGTGTGTGTGTGTGTGTGTGTGTGTTTGTGCGTGTATACAGACAACATAATGAATGAGTAAATTATATAATACTTAGAAGGTGGTAAGTGCTATGGAACAAGATAAAGAAGAGGAAAGAGAGTAGGAGTAAATGGAGGAGGTCATGTTTGATGAGAGGCATCTGTGCAGCTATCTTGAAAAAGAATATTTAAATAGGGAAAGGACCATTACAAAGGCCCTATACACAGAAAGGTAAGAATACCAGTGTAGCTGAAATCGAGTGTTCCATAAGGGTATGAGCAGTAATAGGAGTTTGCAGAAAGAGTTAATGTAAATCTACATCTTGTCAGCCATCATAAGCCAGGGCTTTTATTCTGAGTAAAATGAAAAGTTGTCTCTGGCTTGGATGAGGATGGTAGCCATGCAGGCTGTTATGTATAGATGGATTCTGTTTATATAATTTTTCTTTTCTGAGACAGAGTCTCACCCTGTCGCCCAGGCTGGAGTGTAGTGGTGTGATATTGGCTCACTGCAACCTCCGCCTCCTAGGTTCAAGCAATTCTCCTGCCTCAGCCTCCCAAGTAGCTAGGATTACAGGAGTGTGCCACCACACCCGGTTAATTTTTGTATTTTTAGTAGAGGTGGGGTCTCACCATGTTGTTCAGGCTGATCTCAAACTCCTGACCTCAAGTGATCCACCCGCCTTGGCCTCCCAAAGTGCTGGGATTATAGGTGTGAGCCACTGTGCCTGGCTGGATTCTGTTTATATTTTTAAGTGCAGTCAAAGGGCTTTCCAACAAATTTAACTCATACATATATTTGTACATTTATTACTCAGATTATAACATCTTTATATAATTATTTCTAATTTTCTCTTGATGTATCATATTTTGACTGTTATGTATAATCTTCACTGCACTGGACTGTGCTATGTTTTTATCAGTATTTTCTTTCTTTTCATTCTTCTTTCCTTCCTATTTTTCTTTTCAAATTCAATTTATAGAACTTCTCGCTTTTGTATACTTTGATGTCATTATCGCACACAAAGCCCCACACTTGCTTTTTTTATTATACATAATATATTTTATTGATATATATTATTATTTTATTTCATATAGTGCTTTCCCTGAATTTTGTTTATTGTTTTATTGTCACTATGTCTCTCATAAGTAGCTAATTTTAGGATAAAACAACTGAAAGCCTGAGGATATTTTTTTTCAATAAGATAGTTAATAAATGTTCATTTGTCATCGCTAATGTTATGTTTGATTTTGCTTCTCCCACCTTCTTATAAGCTGACTTTTATTGCTTCTTATTTTTCAATTTCCCTTTAGATGTTATCCTTCAGTTTTATTGAGGTAAAATTGACAAATAAAAATTTATATATTTAAGGTATACAATGTGATGATTTATGTACACATTGTGAAATAATTACCACAATCAAGTTAATTAATGTATCTATCATTTCACATAGTTACCTTTCTTCATGTGGCGAAAACATTCAATATCTTCTCTCTTAGTAAATTTCAATATACAATTTTATTACCTAGACTTTTTATAAGAATTTTTGTTCATTATTATTTTCTGCAGTGATTTAAAAGACAGGCAATCTGAATTTAATTCCAGAAGTGGTGATCTCAAAACTTTTCAAAACATTCTTAATTTTATACTGAACTTGCCACCAAAGTGAAAATAATAATGTTTTTATTGTTTGTTGTAGAAAGCAGTTAACAAATGTCATCCACCTTTCTTCATTTCTGTAGTCTTTTATTTATCCTGTGATGACCTTTTTTTATAAGAACATCTTATTCAAAGTAAACATATCATCAAATATATAACCATATTTAGAAAAATTATTTCTACCCAGTTCCATATATTTTATTGGATTTCATACTTAATCAGTTTCTTCTGGAAATGATACCCTCATTCTTTAGTTCTTCAATGATTCTTTTTTTTAAATTTCTTCAGGTAAGGCATTTAAGTAATTTCTTTGGAAAGCGTAATTTCTGAAAATTTGAATGTCTGATGATGACAGCCTCATGCTTCAATCCCTCCAATTAAGAACTATGATCTCATCCTCTCTACCTTTGACCTCATTCCATACCATTTTATTTCTTTTTTACTCCATCTTAACTGCGTTGGTTCCCTTGCCACTTTTCAAACACACTAGGCATGCTTCTGCCTTGTGGCTTTTTCTCTATCATTTGTGTCTGAAATGATCTTCCTTGGGGCTTTGCATAGCTTCCTCCCACACTTCATTCTGCTATCTGCTCAGAGAAATATTATTAGGGAAGTCTTCCTTTTCACTCTCTGTAAAATAGCAATACTCCACTCTTCACTGTAGTACAGTCTAATGCTTTTGCACTGTTTTCATTTCTTTTATAGCACTTATACTACTTGACATCATATGTTTATTTATTGCCTATCTCCTTCCACTGGAAGTAGAGTTTATGAGAGCAGAAACATTGCCTGTCATCTTCATTAAATTATTGCCAGTCCCTACAACAGCACATGACACATGGTAGACTCTCAGTAAAGAGGCTAAGACTCAATAAAGAATGACTCTCAATAAAAGAGACTAATGCAATAAAAACGCTCACATATTTGTTGAATGAAATAATAAATTTATTTCCATGGCCTTTAAATGGGGTGGCTATTTGATATAGATCTAGAATTTGGTGGTAATTCTCTTGACAATCCTTGGCAGTGTTACAACTCTGCCTGGTCCTGCCACTTTGCCAGTGCTTGGGTTTTCTTAGTTTGCTCAAATCCTAGGTCACTACAATGACCTAATAAGTTTCAAATATTTCTGGCCGATACCAGTTAGTGAGCATACGACTAAAATATAATTTCAGAGCCCCGTAGTCTCCTCATGTTCATCTCGCACCTTCTGAATGAAGACATGTTAAGGTGGATTTTGTTTCTCTCCTACTTACGCCAAAGGTGTCTTACTCTTTCTCAAGAGGAATAATGTTGAGTAGCTCTCTACATCCTTCATCAATTTGATCCAATTCTCATTATATCTAGTGAGAATTCCTTGAAGTTTCTGATAACTAAATAATATCCATGCCTTTTTTTTCCAGTATTCACTTTTGGTATATTCTGTTACTAGTTTCAATGAAAAATCAGGAATGTGAGAATGAGGATGGCAGTGATCCCAAAGCTGCTATTCTTGGAAGTTCTTCCTTTTATTTTGTCATTAGATATTGATAAAATACCGCTAACTGGATCTTTCTGGCTTTCTTACTTAGTTTAAAAATTCTATCCTTTCCTTAGTCAACTGGAATCATGACTCCGAGTCATTCTGCCCTTCTTTGCTGGTGCTTATCTAAACATTCAAGCATCTGTTCCTTTATATTTTATTTCTTATGCATTCATTCTTTTCTATTTCTAGTATCAAAAACTCTACTTCAACTGTTTACCACTTCAATGCAATCATTTGATTATAGCATTCCACGTTTCCTTTCTCCATTTGAGTTCTCTACCCCTGGTCCCACTTTTGGCACAAGGGTTAAATTACCCCCCTTCACCACCACTACCAACAAACATCTGATTCCTTGTTAAAATCTGCTTCAACCTTCAGTGACTCTTCAATCACAGCACAAAATCCATGCTACTTTCCAGTATTATTAGGTTGGTGCAAAACAACAGCAATTACTTTTGCACCGACCTCATATCTCCCTCTCGACCAATCCCAACCCTCTCTAAATTCTAGGGTCTATGCTGCCAACATATGGCTCAATGGCAGGGATAAGTCTGAGAAAGCAGTGAGCAGTAAAAAAAATGTATATACGAACATAGGAGAAAGATACTTTTATTCAAATTCTTGTTTGCAGGTTGTGTGATTTCAAGGACATTAAACTAATGAAGATTCAGATTCCTCATTTGTAAAACAGAAAAAGTAGTACATACTTTCTTATGTGTTGAGACATTGAACATGGTTGGAAATAACAACAAAAATCAACACAATCTCAGTTTCTCATTTCATTTTTAGCACATTGAACATTTAATGTCTAATATATTATTAGTTCTTATTCTTGAAAGCTTAGTGGTAGAGCAGTTACTGTGCCAGGACTTGGTTGCTCTAGATACATTTTATATTACTGACTAGGACTATGCCAGAATGTCCTAATTTACCTATAGTACATTTAAATTCAGTATAGCAGAAAGATGAAACACATATTACTCTTTCTAAACAAGCCACTGCAGATCAGGACTGTTGTTGTCACTGTATTTTGAAAGCAAACAGCACAATGTGGCTTTGAACGTTCTGTTTTTGAATGTTGTTTTTATTTTGCCTTAAATGTTTCAAACCTGTTTCCAGTTATCCAAGACTGATGCACAGGAAATCCATGGTAATCTCCTCCTCCCATTGGCACTGGCTGTGCTAGCAGCTTGTACTCAGTTAAGGGCATATAAAACACTAAGATTTCATTGATGACATCGTCCAAGGAAACATGGGGGCAAATGAAAAAACAGTATCCTCTCGACAATCACAAATCACTGATGAGATGTGAAGCTGGGCCACGAACCTACTTTTTGAGCCCTGCAGAAGAAGAAAGAGGAGCTTTTGTCCATTCGAATATATTAGATCTGTTATTAGGTGTGAAACAAAAATTAAGATGTAACTATAGGTAACTTGTCAGCCTCCACCTGCCTCAACCCCACTAAGCTTCTGGCAATGATTTTTATAATGAGTTGGCCAAATCTCGTGTAGTTCTTAGACAAATACTTGCTAGGGCAATCAGGATAACTGGAGTACAACCCTCAGAATTAGGGTGTGTTTTAAAATTAATCTTATCCCAAGTTTTAAATCTGGCATGTTCATTAAGCTGAAACCGTCTCCTTAAACTTTGTGCTTTCTGCTTGCCAATACTGTACAAATATTACCCATGCTTATTTCTCATCCCGTATACCTGGCTGGACTTTAATAATCAGTTATGAGCTTTTCCCTTTTTGGAAGCCAAATGTGGTTTTATAATCCTTTTCAAATAAGTGCTGGGGGCATTCTCTACTATTAATTTCAATTGACAGCTAAGATGAAGTTCATTTGCAATGCTTGCACAAGCCTCTGCTCTCCGTAACTGTAAGCAGTGGCTGAGGTCTTTATACTAGAAGGACCATGGAAAACCAGTAACATGCATCAGAATGCGATTC
The DNA here is from genome assembly GCF_006542625.1 of Nomascus leucogenys. Lineage (NCBI taxonomy): Eukaryota > Metazoa > Chordata > Mammalia > Primates > Hylobatidae > Nomascus > Nomascus leucogenys. Next base: position 127,743,266 of record NC_044406.1, read on the forward strand.
TACTCTCGTTGTGATACCAGCTATCATCTACTTAAATAGCAACATTTGCTTAGGTTGAAATCCGGTTCACCAAGCCACTTTGGGCACTGATTGTTGAACTAATCGTTGGACTGATGGCTGTTTGTCCCACTCTAACCATCCAACATTAGAGACTGATTAGCTTCTTCATTTTTGCCCCACTTAAATCCTGGCTTTTTGCATGTGTCTACTGACCTATGCCACTAATGTCCCAGGATACTTTGATATTAAATTTAAGTTTCATTATGCTGAGATAGTTTGAAAGGAGGCTATTTTTATAAATCTGTATAGTTTATTTGACAAATCAAATATTTACTCAGTAAAAGATTAGTGAACATATGCTATGGACCAGGAGATGTTTTAACACTGATGACACAGAAACAATTCTGATACCATCTGTGTCCTCAAGGAGCTCACATTTTAGCAGGAGGGATAAACTTTGTACACAAATAATATAAATAAAATAGTAAGTGCAAAGTTCAGAGAAGTAAAAATGCCCAACTGAAAATGTGAGGTTGTTTTTATGGGAGCTTAGAAGACAATGAGGTCAGGTTGCTCCAGTGTAGTGTAAAAGAAACAGAAATTCATTTTGAATACTAGCAGAGTGGCCTCATGAAAGCCATTAGATGGATCGGTAAATTTTTCAACTAATTTACAAAAATGTTATGGTAGTTCTAATTAAGGAACCGCATGAAATACCTAATTTCTTCCATTATACTTTACTGAATTTCATGGTGATAGGATAACCTAAATATTTCAGAATTTACTACTTGTCACTAATAAGTAAGCACACACTTTTTTTTCATAAACCAGTGGATCCCATTGGTTAAACTGCTTGCATTTTAGCCCCTGTCTTGGAATCTCTGAAGGGCTTCCTTACATATGTGCACTAACCTGACTGTTAGCTGGAGTCACCATATGGCTGTGATTTCTCTCTTGAACTTACTTCCATTTGTCTGCATCTGCTGCATATGAATCCAGCTGAAGACATCTTACAAAGACTATAACCAGTTCTAAGAAAATTATTGCTTATACTAAGCATGTTAAATGTAGATGCTTCTAGCCCTCCGAGTGCCAAAACATGTCTACATTTTATGCAGAGGTAGGGAAAAATTGTTATAATTTGTTACCTGGAAACTGAAGCAGCTTAGCTTTGCTTGTGCCTAGAATCTAAGTTTCCCTTCAGATTTGTGTCCAGGCTTGCCCTCAACGCTTCCCCAATCATAAGCAGTTTTAATAGTATATAATTTACCATCTTTACTATTTTTAAGTGTATAGTTCAGTGTACACTTAATACAGAAACACGTGTTCTTTTTTTTTCGTTTTGTCCTCCCCTCCCCTTCCTGGCCCCCGCAACCACCAATCTATTCTCTGTCTTCATGAGCTCCACTTTTTATCGCTGACATATGACTGAGAACCTGCATTATTTGTTTTTCTGTGCTTAACTTATTTCACTTAACATAATGGCCTCCAGTTCCACAAATGTCTGGTTCTTCTAACATTAGGAACTCAAAGGAATCCGTCGGACTAGACAAGTATGAATGTCTTACCAACCTAAATATCTTCCTCGTTTTTGCTTATGATATTCTTCTCCGTCCAAACTCTCCCTCCTCTATCAATTACAATTAAATGGTCCCAATTTATTAAGATACTAGGGGATTGAGTCTAAAAGTTTACTCTAGTTAACAGGGCTCCTGCTCAGTGAAAAAAAATTAATATCATTTTCCTGGAACATTATAAAATGTAGAAATATTCTTGCAAAAGTTTCGTGACATCAGTGGTTATCAAGGTATATTTTTGATTGCTCTTCTAACCATTCTCATCATCACAGTCAATTGAACATAAATCAAATATCTGAAACTAACTGGTACAACTCTGTAGTCACTGATAATCTCATCTGTCAAATTGAAACTCAAATTTGCCTTGAAGCATTAAGCAAAGGATATTTAAGACAACACAAACTGCTGAAGAGAAATAAGTCACAATGACTTAACACAACAGGAATTTCTTTCTCATGTGAAGTGCAAAACAAGTATTTCTAATGGAAGGGAGCTTTTCTCCAAGAGTTCATCCTGAGCCCTATACTTCTTTTACCTTCAAACTTTCAATCTAGAGTGTATTCTGAAGTATCAGCGATCTGAAGTTCTTTTCAGGTCACGAGGAAGTGTCCAAAGACACTTTTCCCCATCTAACCATGGCCCTTCCATTATTTCATGTTTTAGGAAATATTTATTGGAAATCTACAACGTGTCAGGCACTGTGCTAAAAATGTTCCCAGCAGACAAAAAATATTTAAGCAGACAAAAATTGCTGTCCTCACTGAGTGTATAGCCAGGAAAAGAAAACAGACACCAAAATAAGTAATTTTTAGCTTACTTAAGACACAATTATCTATTTGCTGGTAATGATTACTATGAAAATAAATACATCTGAATGCATAAAGAGGACATATGACTTTCTCTAAGGAAATGATAGTTGCATTGGAATAGTAGGCAAACTTTCTCAAACAGAAAGAATGCAGTGTGCCTGGAGTGTAGTGAGCAAAGGTGGAATTAGCTACAAAGTGAGACTAGAAATAAAGGCAGGCATGTGATGTGTTGAAGGTTTGGTCTTTACTCTGAATTCAATGAGAAATCACTAGAGTTTTCAACAAGATGTTGATCTAATGAGATTTGGAAAGATCACATTGACTGCTATGTGGAAGAGTAAGTAATGGGAATGTGGGCATAAAACTTGGGAGCACAGTTAGGAGATGGTTGTAACAATTCCGGTGAGAGACATTGGTTGGCTAGACTTGAGCACTACGACTTAAGGTATGCGTACAATGTAGTGTACGGGTTTTGGTGGTTGGCTGACAATAAGGATATGTCAGAAAGGAAGGATTCTAAGTTGAATGCCAGGTTTGTGGCTTCAACAACTGGATATGTAGTGGGGACAGCATATTAAGTTCAGTTTTGACCATTCTGAGCTTGAGTTCCCAGGGAGAGATCAAATTGTTAGTTACTAAGCAGACAGTTCAACATATAGGTCAGTAGCTCAAAAAAAAAAAAAAAATGGCACATTGGAGGAAAAGGTTCGGGAGTCATCAGCATATATATATATATGTGCTATTTAATGCTTTGGTACCGAATGAGATCAAGTAGAAAAATGGCCATATCACTTATAGTCCAAACCTGGACTCTTTTGAGAGTTAAAGGGAAAGAATTTTGAGAGTTGATGGTTATGCCAGAATGACCAGAACTGTTTTGTGTAAAGCACAAATGTCCTTAGCAACTATTTAAAGGTCAAATAGGGAAGGCATTGTCAGCAAGGAAACAGAAAGAACAGTCAATAAGAAAGGAGGAAATCACAGCGAATTGTAGTGTCACAGAGGGCAAGTACTACTGAGAGGTCAATTGATTTCCTGTGATGTCTTTTGTCATATACTTCCATAGTACCCTGTACTTTTTCATCATTTAACTTATCGTTGAAATTTTATTATTTGATATCTTTCTGTGAAGAGAGTGCATGACCCATAGTTGACAATCAACAAATGTTTATGGAATGAATAAAGAAAAGATGAAAAAAGCAAAAAGTATCCACTGAATTTAGCAAAACAGTGATCGTCAGTGCTCTTATTAAGAACAGTTTTGGTGGAGTCGTGAGGAACTGAGTCAATTTGCCTTAAGAAAAATGTGAGTGGGTGGCAAGGAAGGGAAGACAGTAAAAACTGACAACTCTTTCAAAAAGTTTGTCTGTGAGCCATTGGCTTAATGGACACATGTTTTAAGTAGTTTGACTATTCCTATGGGTCCTAGGCAAATGTCAGCTGTGATGGATTTTTTCTGAAAGTAATTCGACTAGATAAGGGTATACATGCCTCATTTATGAGATTTTAAATGGCTATGTGGTGGTTCCATAATTACATAGTATATATTTTGCCTAGAATAAGCATAGCTCCCTTAAGAATGTCATATTTTAACTCAGAGATATAATCAAGTATTTCTCCTGTGACAAAATGTAGTATTTACTATCGGGGAACCTGCCCTGGTAATCACGTAGGTTCTTTTCTATTTTCCTAAGCGTCGGCTGGCTTGAGAAATAAAAGGACAGAGCACAAAAGAGAGAAATTTTAAAGCTGGGCATCCGGGGGAGACATCACACATTGGTAGGATCCGTGATGCCCCACAAGCCACAAAACCCAGCAAGTTTTTATTAGGGAGTTTCAAAAGGGGAGGGAGTATACGAATAGGTGTGGGTGACAGACATCAAGTACTTCACAGGGTAATAGAATATCACAAGGCAAGTGGAGGCAGGGCAAGATCACAGGACCACAGGACCGAGGCGAAATTAAAATTGCTAATGAAGTTTTGGGTGCCACTGTCATTGATAACATCTTATCAGGAGACAGGGTTTTGAGACCAACCGGTCTGACCAAAATTTATTGGGTGGGAATTTCCTCTTCCTAATAAGCCTGGGAGCACTACGGGAGACTGGAGTTTATTTCACCTCTGCAATCTCGACCATAAGAGACAGGTACGCCCCGGGGGGGCCAGTTCAGAGACCTACCCCTAGGTGCGCATTCTCTTTCTCAGGGACGTTCCATGCTGAGAAAAAGAATTCAGCGATATTTCTGCCATTTGCTTTTGAAAGAAGAGATATATGGCTCTGTTCTGCCCGGCTCACCGGTGGTCAGCGTTTAAGGTTATCTCTCTTATTCCCTGAACAATTGCTGTTATCCTGTTCTTTTTTCAGGGTGCCCACATTTCATATTGCTCAAACACACATGCTGTACAATTTTTGTAGTTAACGCAATTATTACAGGGTCCTGGAATGATATACATCCTCCTCAACTGACAGGATTAAGAGATTAAAGTAAAGACAGGCATAGGAAATCACAAGGGTATTGATTGGGGAAGTGATAAGTGTCCATGAAATCTTTACAATTTATGTTTAGAGATTGCAGTAAAGACAGGCGTAAGAAATTACAAAAGTATTAATTTGGGGAACTAATAAATGTCCATAAAATCTTCACAATCCACGTTCTTCTGCCATGGCTTCAGCCAGTCCCTCCGCTTGGGGTCACTGACTTCCCGCAACAATTTAGGAAAAATATTTTAAGGGCCATAGATTCCATATCTATTCCACTTGATGCTTACAGTTCTTTACCAAAAACAAATGAAACCACCAGAAAGTTGCATGAATTGAGCAGTTCTTTGTCAGATCAGCAAGCATTTTTATTCCTACTGTGCTTACTAATGGCAGTTTGGAGAAATAGCTATGTGGATTCTAAGTCTCTCTTTTCCCCCGTATCATCATCGTTGAGAATAATTTATTCTATATTACGCAGAGACGCTCTATATCAAGCATGTATAAGCCATTTCTTTTTGAATTTAGTGCTGGAAGAAATTGCATCTTTAGAAAAAAGTTAACGTTTCTTCTTTCCTCGAACAGGATCTTTTAGAACCAACTGTTTCTTTCTTCCATGGCTGTCAAAGAGCATGGCTGAACTTGTGGTTAGCACGTTTTTATGGTTCATTTTTCTATTTTTGTATTCTTATTTTATTATAGATTGTATTTTCATTTAATTTGTCTAAATAATTTGTGGATACTTAGAAAATGGACCTTGATTTCAGACTTACTCAATTAGCTACTTTCCCCTCCCACCCCTCAAATAAAATTACAGGGTCATTACTGACAGGCAAAAAGAAGTGATAGGCAAGAAATGTGTCCAATGATAACATAATTTAAATATGCATTACATTCCCACATATACACACAAAAATATATATGTATATGCATATATATGTGTGGGGTATGTGTGTATGTTACAAAGACAATTAAAATATTTCATGTTATCGACCAATCAAATATTACTGTCCTTGAGGCCACCTAGCTGCAATATGGTGAAAGGTTCAGACACCCATCACCTCATCTTCTATCATTTCTGCTAGTGCAATCTCCGGCTTGTGCCTCTTACAGTCGTACAGGAAAATAACCAAGCGAACACCAAACAAAAAAGAAGAAACATACAGTGCTTCTCAATGGCTATACATACGAAAATATAATTATATACTTGTATAATGTAAATTGATTTCTGTTAAATGAGTCAAGGCAATATCTGTAAGAAATAGATTCCAGTAAAATATGCCAGTGCACAACTATGCACAAGCACATTCTCACCTTTGAGGATATATCAGGGTCCTAATATGGTTTGTTATTTAAGTCAATACAAATTACTGCCTTACCGTCTATCAATTTATTTTAGTTGCAAGGACAATATGATATTATATTTCATTATTTATTTTTAAATATTTCTTTTTTGTGCTAAAAGCTTTAGGCTGACATCAAAAAGTCCTTCTTAATCTTAAAGTTTGCTATATCATTGTTTATAATAAACACATCTTTTGCAAAAGAAGGTTTAAGTGTATATTTAAATCACCTTTTATTATACTAGTAGAACGGTAATAGAAATTACCATTTCCCTAGCTGTTTATATCAACTGTCTTTTCAGTTATTCGCCAAGGGTCTACAGTTAGGTATTGTCTTGCTAGATTACCTCCATTAAGTACTTCAATATTTTGCAAATAACTAATTAAACTTTTGAACCCCATTAAGGGGCAGTAAGAAGGAAGACAATTACTGAGACTGAAATTTGGTCAGGAGGCTGAGACTAATACAGTATTATTAGGACAGAAAAGAAAACCCTCTAATCTCTTTAATGACTACAGATGATCAGAGCAGCTGTCTTAAATCTTTTTTATTTATTTAATTATTTTTACAATAACCCAAATCTGGAAGACAGGGCTCCAACAAAGGGCTAGGTCACTGGCTCTGCATTAACCCTGAGGAAAACGGCCACCTCAAAAGCATCAACTTCAACCCTCCTTGCAGTAGGAGTGGCTACAAATTATACTTCCTTGTATTCACATATCATTCAACAGTTTGCAGAGGGCTGTCACCTATATAAGTTTATTTAATCATTCAAACGAATTCTGTGAGGTAAATAGCTCAATATTATTATCTCCATTTCAGAGACAAATAAAGTACCTGAGGGATAAATTACTTCTCAAGTATTGTGCCGCTATTAAAACTTAGAGCCCAGATTCAGTGATTGGACCACAATACATTTTCCGATGGCACAGCTTGATCACTGTACACATTAACAAAAGATCCTCTCTTTTCTCATGCATATCTGATGGCCTTTCTAGCTCTGATGATCTGCAAATCTACGCAAAGTACACACTCCTGACCTGTCAGTATTCACCGGGCATTATATTCTAATATGGGGCTTGTTCTTCTTCTTTTGTTCAGGAAAGTTCCTAATAACTGCCACCCTGAGTGACCTGCCAGATTCCTTCTTCTGTGATAGAAATGTGCTGCCTAACATATCTCTATAAAGAACATTATAAGCAAACATAAAATTTGGCAATCCAATCTTTACTGAACACCAACTACTTAAAGAAATATGTGCTCAGAATTGAGATAGGGGAAAAAAAAAAACCCCAGAAATTAAGAAAAATGTTCTCTCTAGGTGAGTAAGCCAATTAAACTGATAATTTCCCAGTTTTTTAATCCTCATGAGTTATAATTTGTTGAGAGACGAGGGAGTGAAATGGTCTGGGAACAGAGACTAAGGGTACAGGCATAGGGAGAGATGAGAACTGTTCATATATGTGGCACTATATAAACTGAGATTAAGATAAAAAAATGTGCTCTGCTTTATAAATAAAGAGGTAGAAGACCCACTTAGAATGGACCAGCAAAGCAGAAACAGGAGACAAAAATAGTTATCCACAGCCTACTAAGATAGGGAATGAGAAGTTGAGAGCGGGGCTTGTGACAGAGAAAAGGAGAAAGTGTCTCCTCACTCTGGGAGGAGGTGAAGGGACTGGATTTCATTCAGTAAGGTTTTAGCTAATACAAATACAGGATTCTCAGTTAAATTCAATTTCGCAATAAAAATATGCCTTTTAGTGAATGCTTTGTGCAATACTTGGGACATACTTTTATTTATTTATTTATTATTATTATTTTTTTGAGATGGAGTCTCGCTCTTTCACCCAGGCCGGACTGCAGTGGTGCTATCTCGGCTCACTGCAAGCTCCGCCTCCCGGATTCACGCCATTCTCCTGCCTCAGCCTCCGGAGTAGCTGGGACTACAGGCGCCCGCCACCACGCCCGGCTAATTTTTTTTTGTATTTTTAGTAGAGACGGGGTTTCACCGTGTTAGCCAGGATGCTCTCGATCTCCTGACCCCGTGATCCACCCGCCTCAGCCTCCCAAAGTGCTGGGATTACAGGCGTGAGCCACCGCGCCTGGCCGGGACATACTTATATTAAAAAAATTGGTTGTTTATCTGGAATTTGAGTTTAACTGGACACCTTGAATTTTTTTCTGACAACTCTATTGGCAGGAGTACTTCTGTTTAGAGGACGTGACGTAGTCACAACAGTGTGGTTGTGAACAGTAGGTCAGAGAAAGATGGTTTGTAGGAAACCTTTATGGAGAGGCTTTGGACTAGGGAGTGTGAGGGCTGCCCTTTCCAGTCTCCACCTTTAAGTTCCACCACATACAGACTTGGGGATGTTATTTATTTTACCTGGGTCTTGGTTTCCACTTTTGTAACATATGAATGACACTGAATCAGCCTCATTGAGGTGTTGTGAGCATTGAGAATATATACATATGCACACACACATGCACAGAGGTAGATAGGAATACAAAGATGTTTTATATATTTACAAATGTGATGTATGTAAATAATCCTTGGCATATGGTAATAACCCAATACATTTTGGCTATTATTATCCAAATTTCATATGCTTTCTTCTGGATTACATCCAGGAATGATTAATGGAACACATTAGAATTTCCTGAAGACCTTTGTATTTGAGGGACAAGCTAGAGCTTCCAGTAATCATATGGGAAGATATTATAATTTAGAGATTAAAAGGAAGTATGAATATAAACTGGATAAAATTTAAGTTGTTAATTTATATTTCTTGGCTGATTTCATTGATTAATATATTCATTCATTTGTGCATCCATTCAGCAAACATTCATTGAACAGTAATTATAATGCCTGGTACATAATGATTGCTCAGTAAATGTAAATCTTCATGTGTGGGATCACTTAATTATTAAAAACTGTTGGAAGTACTATGAACAAAATTTGCTGAGAGAATAGATGACAGGGTTTATAGCAGGCCGAGTCAGGAGCATTAGAAAAGTGATATTTTAGCTGAGCTCTGAAGCTTGAGTAAGCATAAGCCAAAGTTTAGAAGGAAGAATATTCTGAAAGAGGGAAAAGATATGAAAAGGCCTCAATGTGGGAAAAGGTAAGGCGTATTTTCAGTACTAGCAAGAACCTCAGTCTGGAAGAAATGCAGAAAGTAGACTGGATCTTCCATAAAATGTAACTGCAAAGGGAGGTAACTGTAAGGTCATGAGGGTCGTCTAGGCCTGTGAAGATCTGGGGACGTTTTGTCAAAGAACAAAGAAAGGGACAAGTAAGCAGAAGAGTGACATGATCAGGTTTTTGTTTCTAAAAAATCCCTCTAGCTTCTGAAAGGAGAATGCCTTGGACTGTATCTATGGCATCAAATTGTATTTATTATGCTACTAAACATGTAAAATATTTGTAACTGATTTCCTTAACCCGGCCTTCAAGAACTTATAAAACATGCATCTATCTTAACAGTCTGCCACCCCATTCCAACATATCTCCTCTCAGTAATCGCCATCTGGAAAGCCTGTGCCCAGGCTTCCTATGTGTAAATCTAACCCCTGAATTACAGCTGTGCTAAAAGCCATCGCCTCCATGTGCCCCCTTCCTGATCCCCTCAACTTCAAGTGCTAGCTTCCTCAGAATTTTCAGAGAACAGATTCATTGCCTCTCTTAAGGTATTTTCTTATATCATGTATTACAGTTTTAAATTGCCATTCTTTCTTTGGGGGATGTGGGGAGAGTAGAGATGGTTAATGGGTACAAAAAATGGAAAGAATGAATAAGACCTACTATTGGATACCACAACAGGTTGACTGTAGTCAATAATAATATTATTGTACATTTAAAAAAGCCTAAAAGCCCACATTATTGGATTGTTGGTAGCACAAAGGATAAATGTTTGAGGAGATGGATACCCCATTCTCCATGATGTGATCATTACACGCATTGTATGCTTGTATCAAAACCTTTCATGTACCCCATAAATACATACACCTACTATGTACCAACAAAAATTAAGTTAAAAAATATTCATCCTTAACACTCTCACAGGACTGCCTTGAAGGCAACCACTCATCTCCTCTATCAACTTTATGGATGTGCTACATGTAACATAATACTTATAAAAAATTAGTGAGTAAATACTCTCAAAACAAAAGAATACGAAGTAAAAGCAAAATAATTGGCTGAATTGGCATTATTTATTTTGAATCTCAGTTCTATGATTGATCTTTTTTTATATTAGCAGTGATGTTTTATTACTTTCATGTAAAATAATATGCATTACTCTGAGGCTATGAAAAAAAGAGATATTTTCTTTTAAAAGGGATTTCAGTTCAGCCTGAAGGTGACCACTTTCTATTCTGAGATTCTATCCATTTTCTGGATGGATAGAACAAGATAACTTGCCCATCCCAACCCTCCCCCACACCCAACCCTTCCCCACGTCCCCCACCACACACACAAAGGTATCATCTGTAAAGATGCTAAAAGAGTGCAATAATGCAATGGATGATTATGTATCCTAGACTCAATTTCCAGGAGGTGGCTATCATTAATAAACTGTAAGTTTTGTCAAGGCTCTAGTATAGATCTGTACTTCTACAGGAGAGTGAAAATGTTGATATTCATGAGATTATATATTTTGTGCCCTTCTACCATTGACCCCATCCTCTACACACAGACACACACACACACACACACACGCACGCATGCACACCCACCATTTTCCACCATCCACAGCTGAGATAGAGGCATTTCTATGCCCAATGATGTCTAAATTCTTCTCAGTTTACTATTTTCTTTTGGAGACTACATATCAAGGCATAAAGGAAGAGCATTAGGCTTTACTTCGGGGGCCCTGCACTTTTGAGTATATCATTTCCTACTATAAATGTAAGATGGTAACACAGAAGCAGACCCCCTGAATAGGATCTGGTGGAGAGGTGCAAATGATGGTTAAATGTAAATCCTACTATCCAGATGCTTATTATTTAGTTTTGTTAAGATATACCAGTATCCTTAATTTTAATCTATAATTTATGAAAAACACCTAGAACTTGTGTTGGTCGTGATGTTTTCCTTGTCCACTCCACTGTCCTTTCAGAATGATAGTGTATCATTCTCACTACAAACTTGATTCAAGAGATGAAAGTTTTTAGGTGGCTTCTCTCCTGAGATTACCATAACAGGACATGCATTGAGTATTTTAATACATTTATCAACGATTTTAGAAACTAAGTTAACTATCTAAAGTTGTCCCCCAAAAATGGAGGAGGTCAAAGGCAGCATGCCATTTTAACTGGGACCAAAAATTTGCAACTGATGCTCCTCTGATATGTCAAAACCATTTTAGCATCTTAGGCAGATCATAGTTAACGTGATGAGTAATATGATCTAAAATAGAAACATAGGGATCACTACTTGGCTGAAAAATTAGGTTCAAGGATAATGTGTCCCAACTTGAAATGACAATTTCTTTTTTTCCTCCAAGGTAATATCTTGAGCCAGATTTTATACCTGAATATAACTCAAAATGACAGCAACATTTTTGAACCTCTTCATATATTGTAAATGAGTTCCGTATAGTTTGTATCGGAGGTAGTATAATCTGCATGTTGTACCTAATTACAGTAAAGAAAAAAGGGCTATTTTTTCATTCAAGTGCAACTAATTGTCAGTATGTGGAATTCTGCTGGCAGTCTGTTTATACACATTATAGAGGACTCACCTATTCATGTTTCAATGTTTTTTGTTTTTGTTTTTGTTTTTTTTTAGAAAATATTCCAACACACAATGTCTTTTACCATGTAATAGTTGATAATTAGATATGAAATTTATGGCAATAACATCAACAGGACCAGAAACTCATTAAGAGAAACAGGTGTTACTGGGGGAAAAAAAAGTTTAGCTTAATGTAAAAAGGCTGCCTTGGTCTTGTATTTTCCATATTCTGTTGGGAGAGGGCAGTGGTGAAGGTATATGCCTGGAGGCTTTACCATATATGTTACTTTAGAGCTTGAGTAGCTGAGAATGGTGACATTGAATTGTGGTTTAGAATGCAGTTCAGATGGTGTCTTAACATTTGGGCTGCTGTAACAAAATAATATAAACTGGGTTACTTATAAAGAACAGAGATTTAGTTCTCACAGTTCTGGAAGCTCAGAAATCCAAGATCAAAGCAGATGTTGTGTCTGGTGAAGGCTTACTTTTGAGGTCATAGATGGTGCCTTCTTCCTGTGTTCTCACTTGGTGAAAGTAGTGAGGGGTCTCTCTTTGCCCTTTTTTGTAATGGTACAAATCTCCTTCATGAGGGCCCTGCCTCTGTCACTTCTTCCTGATACTATCACCTTCAAGGTTAGCATTTTGACTTACAAATTTTAGGGAGATAAAAATCATCCAGATCATAGTGAAAATCGTATTGGGAGAAAGACAAAAGTAGATCTGACTGCTTGAATATGGTGAAGTGAAGTGGAGGAACAAATCAGGTCATGATCATAAGGTGGTAGATACATGTATGTATACAAAATTGGTTCTAACAAATGTAATTTCAGAAATAAAATCTCTTTTCAGCAAAACTAATATAGTGCCCACTCGGTGGGTAGGCATGTATTGGGATGAGTTTGGTGATCGGGGGAACGTGACCCTTTTGTAAACCGTACTGTTTTCTCAGAGTCTGCAACATATCAAATTTACGCTGAATTTTATGTTTAAATGTTTGCTTCACTACAAGACAGTCTAGGCCCTTTTTAAATAAGGGCATCTCTGTATTGCAGCACTTAGCAGAGTGCCTGAAACTTTGTGGAAAATAAATAAGTAGGTAAGGTCAAACCTGTATTCAGATATATTTTACTTTCTCTCGTCAGTAAAATTATTTCTCTCTGTTCCCTCCATTAAGCTATTGCTTCCTTCGAGTTACAAAATATTCCTGGAATGTAGTAGGCGCTAGGTTTAGGTTTTCTAGGTGAATGTTTGCATTTGCTACCCATCTTATCTTGCCACATTTTTATTCTGTAAATTTCACTACGTTCAAACAGCTTTCTAAAAATACATTATGCATTAGAGGACAATGTGGTTTTATTTTTAAAATAATATATACTCTGCATATGTTCCATGTGGATTCACCCACAACTGCTTGAACAGTTTATATAGTTTCACTTTTGTGCTTTAGGTATGGAGTAAGATTTAAAAAATACAATGTCCTTTCAATAGTTTCTTTTGTGCCACGTCATCGTAAATCATAATCTCTAAATAATGAAGCTGAGCGGAGTTGAGTCCTGATTTTCGTAGCTCAGGTCAATAGGAATGTTTTTCTTCATCTTGTTGTTTTGTTTGTTTTAACACTAAAACAAGCATTGTTTAGTTTCTAAAGCCTATCCTTAAGAAATCATCCTTTTGAGGCACTCATGAGGATAGCAAACAAAACATATCATTTCTATTTCTTTCCATGTTTGTGTCTGAGGGTGGCACTGTATGGTTTTTCTTCACAAGAATCTCATTGACATGATCAAATAATTTATTATTTAGAAAGGTGGGGCAATACACTGACAAAAGAAACATTTCTTCTGCTAAAGTGAAAATAAGTGCTTAGGAAGAAAATTATACTTTAGCTCCAAAATGATGCTTCATTCTGCAATGTATTATATTTTCCTTGAATTATTATTAAATGCCTTTATTAAAAATTGTTATTTATGTTTTCCACAAATGTTAAGGCAGGCATGGCTTAGTTCGACTAGTAAAATGGAAAAACAAGGTCAGGTAGTTTTTCAGAAGTAATTATTATGTACCTGCAATCCTATGAGAACATTTAGCAAATTGAGGCTTGGAGTGCTCAACAGCACTAATCGATCACTTAGTCACACTTAGGTGATTGCTGATTAGTCATAGTAGATAAGCAGGCACAAGTACAAAGAGTAGACCCACTTGATTAACTACAAAGGGAAAACCAAAACAGAAGGCTCTGAATACACAGACCAGGGTGATTCCAATTAAACAGGCATCCAGAAGAAAGGCTCCCACACATGCTATAGTTTAGATGTCTGCCCTCTCCAAATATCATGTTGAAATTTAATTCCCAGTGTGATGGTGTTGGGAAGTGAGGCATAGTGGGAGATGTTTGGGTCATGGGGGAAGATCCCTCATGAATAGCTTGGTGACTTTTCTTGGGAGTGAGTGAGCCCTTACTCTATTAGTTCCTATGAGAACTGGTTGATATAAAGAGCCTGGTGCCTCCTCCTGCTCTCTCTTATTTCCTCTCTCATCATGTAATCTGCTTATACCAGCTCCCCTTCACCTGCCCCTATGATTGGAAGCTACCTGAGGCCCTCACCAGAAGCAGATGCTGGCACTACGCTTCTTGTATAGCCTGCAGAACCATGAGTCAGATAAACCTGTTTCCTTTGTAAATTACCCAGCCTCAGATACTCTTTTATAGCAACACTAAATGGACCAAGACAACACATAATTATGAGTATGAGGGTCTCTCTGCATGTGCAATTGTAGATCCACTATTTAAGTAGGATTACGCCTGTTTCTGTGCTTTGTTAACAGGTAGCTTATTTCAATGCTAGGGGGACCTCCATGGAAAAGAAAAGCATGAAATATTTTTGATACCAGTGAGAGAAAAGCTTTTAAAAATTACTCTCTCTTTGTCTCTCTCTCTCTCTCTCTCTAGTTTTAGAGCTAGAGTTTCACTCACTGTAACCTTGAACTCCTGGGCTTAAGCAATCCTCCAGTCCCAACCTCCTGAATAGCTGGGACTGTAGACGTGCACCACCAGACTCCGCTAATTTTTTTTAGTTTTTCTTTTTGTAAAGATGGGGTTTTACTATGCTTTACAGGCTGGTTTCAAACTTCTAGGCTCAAGCGGTTCTCTTGTCTCGGTCTCCGGAAGTGTTGGGATTACAGGCATTAGCCACTGTATCTGGTCTAAAATTATGCAATGTTAAGTTCATTTTGAATTAATTTTTGCTCTTTTCCCATACTTGAGAATTCCACATTGAAGTTGGTTTAATGTTACATTTCCTCATTATTTCACTTTACAAGTTAATCATACAAATCAAACACTCATCGCTAACTGATCTTTTCTTGGGGAATACTGGGGCAAGAAACTAGAACAGTCCGGAAGTTACCAGTGGAGTTTCAAAGAATCTGAGGAAAATGTGGGCATGTATTTTTTTTTTTTATTGGGGACCAAAACGAGAGAAGTAAGTGGATCTTTCAAGTGTAACTATTTTCACCACAGAGAAAGTAGCAGAAGTCCTTCAAGGATTTACTTTCTGATATCTGGGAGTACAACTTCCAACTCCAATCTAGCTTAATTGTTTAGGAAAAATAATTTTTTAAAATTATACTTTAAGTTCTGGGATACGTGTGCAGAATGTGCAGATTTGCTACATAGGTATACATGTCCCATGGTGGTTTGCTGCACCCATCAACCCATCATCTACATTTGGTATTTCTCCTAATGCTATCCCTCCCTTTGCCCCCCACCCCCCAACAGGCCCTGGTGTGTGATGTTCCCCTCCCTGTATCAATGTGTTCTCATTGTTCAACTCCCACTTATGAGTGAGAACATGTGGTGTTTGGTTTTCTGGTCCTGTGGTAGTTTGCTGAGAATGATGGTTTCCAGCTTCATCCATTTCCCTGCAAAGACATGAACTCATTTCTTTTTTATGGCTGTATAATATTCCATGATGTATATGTGCCATATTTTCTTTATCCAGTCTATCATTGATGGGCATTTGGGTTGGTTCCAAGTCTTTGCTATTGTGAATAGTGCTGCAATAAACATACGTGTGCATGTGTCTTTATAGTAGAATGATTTCTAATCTTTTGGGTATATACCCAGTAATAGGATTGTTGGGTCAAATAGTATTTCTGGTTCTAGATCCTTGAGGAATCGCCACACTGTCTTCCACAATGGTTGAACTAATTTACACTCCCACCAACAGTGTAAAAGCATTCCTATTTCTCCACATCCTCTCCAGCATCTATCTGTTGTTTCCTGACTTTTTAATGATTGCCATTCTAACTGGTGTGAGATGGTATCTCTTTGTGGTTTTGATTTGCATTTCTCTAATGACCGGTGATGATGAGCTTTTTTTCATATGATTGTTGGATACATAAGTGTCTCCTTTTAGAAGGGTCTGTTCATATCCTTCACCCACTTTTTGATGGAGTTGTCTGTTTTTTTTCTTGTAACTTTAAGTTCCTTGTAGATTCTGGATATTAACCCTTTGTCAGATGGATAGATTGCAAACATTTTCTCCCATTCTGTAGGTTACCTGTTCACTCTGATGATAGTTTCTTTTGCTGTTCAGAAGCTTTTTCATTTAATTAGATGCCATTTGTCAATTTTGGCTTTTGTTGCCATTGCTTTTGGTGTTTTAGTCATGAAGTCTTTGCCCATGCCTATGTCCTGAATGGGATTGCCTAGGTTTTCTTCTAGGGTTTTTATGGTTTTAGGTTTTACATTTAATTCTTTAATCCATCTTGATTAATTTTTGTACAAGGTTTAAGGAAGGGGTCCAGTTTCAGTTTTCTGCATATGGCTAGCCAGTTTTCACAAAACCATTTATTAAATAGGGAATCCTTTCCCCATTGCTTGTTTATGTCAGGTTTGTTCAAAAATCAGATGGTTGTAGATGTGTGGTGTTATTTCTGAGGCCTCTGTTCTTTTCCATTGGTCTATATATCTATTTTGGTACCAGTACCATGCCCTTTTGGTTACTGTAGCCTTGTAGTATATTTTGAAGTCAGGTAGCGTGATGCCTCCAGCTTTGTTCTTTTTGCTTAGGATTGTCTTGGCTATATGGTCTCTTGACAAACCCACAGCCAATATAATACTGAATGCGCAAAAGCTGGAAGCATTCTCTTTGAAAACCAGCTCAAGACAAGGATGGTCTCTCTCACCACTCCTATTCAATGTAGTATTGGAAATTCTGCCAGGGCAATCAGGCAACAGAAAGAAATAAAGGATATTCAAATAAGAAGAGAGGAAGTTAAATTGTCTTTGGTTGCAGATGACATGATTGTATATTTAGATAACCCCATCATCTCAGCCCAAAATCTCCTTAAGCTGATAAGCAACTTCAGCAAAGTGTCAGGATACAAAATCAATGTGCAAAAATCACAAGCTTTCCTGTACACCAATAATAGACAAACAGAGAGCCAAATCATGAGTGAACTCCCATTCACAACTGCTACAAAGAGAATAAAATACCTAGGAATACAAACATACAAGGGATGTGAAGGACCTTTTCCAGGAGAACTACAAACCACTGCTCAAGTAAATAAGAGAAGACACACACAAATGGAAAAACATTCCATGCTCATGGATAGGAAGAATCAATATAATGGTCATACTGCCCAAATTAATTCATAGATTCAGTGCTATCCCCATCAAGCTACCATTGACTTTCTTCACAGAATTATAAAAATGTTTTAAGAGACATTTCATACAGTGCAACATTTAGTCTGTATAATGTAGCAACAGTAGTTAGTTTTCAGAGACTAGAATGCATCATATTCAGATTTATTTGATTGTTTTGACTGATCAGGACATTAATTCATTTTGACTTTTTAAAAACTAAATGATTAAGTCAGTGAAAAAGAAAAGGTAAAATGTATGATTAATAGTGGTATACACTTGGGGTTATTTTTAAAGTTCCACCAAATGCTTGCCATGTGATATTGAACAATGTAATCTAAACTCATTGTGTCTCAATTTCCAGACACATGAAAAAATGCTTATCATCACTGGCCATCAGAGAAATGCAAATCAAAACTACAATGAGATACCATCTCACACCTGTTAGAATGACGATCATTAAAAAGTCAGGAAACAACAGGTGCTGGAGAGGATGTGGAGAAATAGGAACACTTTTACACTGTTGGTGGGACTGTAAACTAGTTCAACCATTGTGGAAGTCAGTGTGGCGATTCCTCAGGGATCTAGAACTAGAAATACCATTTGACCCAGCCATCCCATTACTGGATATATACCCAAAGGATTATAAATCATGCTACTATAAAGACACATGCACACGTATGTTTATTGCAGCACTATTCACAATAGCAAAGACTTGGAACCAACCCAAATGTCCATCAAGGATAGACTGGATTAAGAAAATATGGCACATATACACCATGGAATACTATGCAGCCGTAAAAAAGATGAGTTCATGTCCTTTGTAGGGACATGGATGAAGCTGGAAAGCATCCTTCTGAGCAGACTATCGCAAGGACAGAAAACCAAACACCGCATGTTCTCACTGATAGGTGGGAATTGAACAATGAGAACACTTGGACACAGGAAGGGGAACATCATATACTGGGGCCTGTCGTGGGGTGGGGAAAGTGGGGAGGGATAGCATGAGGAGATATACCTAATATAAATGATGAGTTAATGGGTGCAGCACACCAACATGGCACATGTATACATATGTAACAAACCTGCACGTTGTGCACATGTACCTTAGAACTTAAAGTATAATAAAAAAATTAAAATAATTTAAAAAAATCTTAATAATATTGCGAAAGGGGTTGAGCTGTTTATTTCATTCTCAGTTTGGCCGCTGTTGGTGTATAGCAGAGCTACTGATTTGTGTACATTAATTTGGTATCCTGAGACTTTGCTGACTTCATTGACCAGTTCTAGGAGCTTTTTGGATGAGCCGTTAGGGTTTTCTAGGTATAGGATCATAGCATCAGCAAACAACAACAGTTTCACTTCCTCTTTACCAGTTTGGATGCCTTTATTTCTTTCTCTTGTCTGAGTACTCTGGCTAGGACTTCCAGTACTACGTTGAATAGAAGTGATGAAAGTGGGCATCCTTGTCTTGTTCCAGTTCTCAGGGGAAATGGTTTCAACTGTTCCCCATTCAGTATAATGTTGGCTGTGGGTTTGTTGTAGATGGCTTTTATTACCTTAAGGTATGTCCCTTCTATGCCGATTTTCCTGAGGGCTTTAATCATAAAGGGATGCTGGATTTTGTCAAACGCTTTTGCTAGTGAGATGATTATGTAATTTTTATTTTTAATTTTGTTTATGTGATATATCAAATTTTTGACTTACATATGTTAAACCGTCTCTGCATCCCTGGTATGAAACCTACTTGATCATGGTGAATTATCTTTTTGATAAACTGTTGGATTTGGTTCACCAGTATTTTGGTGAGGATTTTCAAATCTATGTTTATCAGTGATACTGGTCTGTAGCTTTCTTTTTTTGTTGTGTCCTTCCCTGGCTTTGGTATTAGGGTGATACTGACTTCATAGAATGATTTACGGACGATTCCCTCTTTTTCTGTCTTTTGGAATAGTGTCAGTAGAGTTGGTACCAATTCTTCTTTGCGTGTCTGATGGAATTAAACTGAATTTGTCTAGGCCTGGACTTTTTTAATTGGCAATTTTTAAATTACCATTTCAATCTCGTTGTTTGTTATTGGTCTGTATAGAAATTCTATATCTTCCCGCTTTAATCTAGGAGGGTTGTATATTTCCAGGACTTTATCCATCTCCTCTAGGTTTTATAGTTTATGTGCATAAAGGTATTCATAGTAGCCTTGAATAATCTTTTGTTTTTCTGTGTTATCAGTTGTAATATCTTCCGTTTTATTTCTAATTGAGCTTATTTGGATCTTCCCTCTTTTCTTGGTTAATCTCGCTAATAGTCTATCAATTTTATTTATCTTTTCCAAGAACCAGCTTATTGTTTCATTTATCTTTGTATTTTGTTTTGTTTGTTTGTTTTAATTACATTTAGTTCTGCTCTGATCTTTGTTGTTCCTTTTCTTCTGTTGTGTTTGAATTTGGATTGTTCTTGTTTCGCCAGTTCCATGAGGTGTGACCATAAGTTGTCTATTTGTGCTCTTTCAGACTTTTCGATGTAGGCATTTAATGCTGTGAAGAAATCATTGATTATACAAACAAATGGAAACACATCCCATGCTCATGGATGAGTAGAATTAATATTGTGAAAATGACCATATTGCCAAAAGCAATCCACAAATTTAATGCAATTTTCACAAAAATACCACCATCACTCTTCACAGGACAAGAAAAAATAATCCGAAATTTCATAGGAAACCAAAAAAGAGCCCACAAAGCCAAAGCAAGACTAAGAAAAAAAAATCTGGAGGCATCACATTATCTAACTTTAAACTATGCCATAAGGCCATAGTAACCAAAAGAGCATGGGACTGATATAAAAATAGGCACATAGACCAGTGGAACAGAATAGAAAACCCAGAAATAAAGCAAAACACTTACAGCCAACTGATCTTTGACAAAGCAAACAAAAATATAAGGTGGGGAAAGGACACTGTATTCAACAAA
The DNA here is from genome assembly GCF_006542625.1 of Nomascus leucogenys. Taxonomy (NCBI): domain Eukaryota; kingdom Metazoa; phylum Chordata; class Mammalia; order Primates; family Hylobatidae; genus Nomascus; species Nomascus leucogenys. The sequence goes on from NC_044406.1 coordinate 127,763,832, forward strand.
TGGTGCTGGGGTAATTGGCAAGTCACATGGAGAATGAAACTGGATCCTCATCTCTCACCTTATACAAAAATCAAGTCAAGATGGACCAAAGACTTAAATTGAAGACCTGAAACCATAAAGATTCTAGAAGATAACATCAGAAAATCCCATCTAGACATTGGCTTAAGCAAAGACTTCATGACCAAGAACCCAAATGAAACTAAAACAAAGATAGATAGATGGTACTTAATTTAACTTAAAAAGCTTCTGCACAGCAAAATAATAATAATACTAATAATTAGCAGAATTAACAGACAACCCACAGAGTGGGAGAAAACCTTCACAATCTACACATCCAACAAAGGACTAATATCTAGAATCTACAAAGAACTCAAATAAATCAGCAAGAAAAAAACAATCCCATCAAAAAGTGGGCCAAGGACATTAATAGACAATTCGCAAAAGAAGATATACAAATGGCCAACAAACATATGGAAAAATGCTCAGCATCACTAATTATCAGGGAAATGCAAATCAAAACTGCAATGTGATACCACTTCACTCCTGCAAGAACGGCCATAAATAAAAAAAAAAAAGATAAATTAATAGATATTGGCATGGATGTGGTGAAAAGGGAACATTTTTACACGGTTGGTGGGAATGTAAACTAGTACAACCACTGTGGAAAACAATGTGGAGATTCCTTAAAGTACTAAAAGTGGATCTACCATTTGATCCAGCAATCCCACTACTAGGTATCTACCCAGAGGACAAGAAGTCATTGTACAAAGAAGATACTTGCACATGCATGTTTATAGCAGCACAATTTGCAATTGCAAAAACATGGAACCAGCATAAATGCCTATCAACAAATGAGTGGATAAATAAAATGTGGTATATATATATATATATATATATACGTATATATATACGTATATATATGAATATATATTCCATTATATATATATACGTATATATATATTCCATTATATATATATATACGTATATATATACATATATATGTGTGTGTGTATATATATATATATATATATATATATATATATATAAAAAATGGAATACTACTCAGCCATAAAAAGTAGTGGAATAATAGCATTAGTATCAACCTGGATAGAATTGGAGACTATTATTCTAAGTGAAGTAACTCAGGATTGGAAAACCAAACGTTGTGTGTTCTCACTAATATGTGGGAGCTAAGCTATGATACACAAAGGCATAAGAATGATACACTGGACTTTGAGGACTTGGGGGAAAGGGTTGGGGGTGGTGAGGGCCGAAACACTACACATTGTGTGCAGTGAAAACTGCTTGGGTGGTGGCTGCACCAAAATCTCATAAATCATCACTAAAGAAATTATTCATGTAACCAGACACCACCTGTGTCCCCAGTGTCCCCAAAACCTATTGAAATTAAGATATAGAAAACATGCTAATAATATAATCTGGATTAAATGAAAAAGCATATGCAAAGATCTTAATAGAGTGCCTAGCACATATACATACTCAACAGAAATCAGGTTCCTCATTCTGCTGTCCTCAGGCCACTGGGTTTATGGACAGTGAAATAAATTGATTTATTCATCTTTGGAAAGTTTACTGATTAGGTTTATGCTCAACCTATGATCTGAATTTTAAAATAGCCTTTATGTAGGCAATTTATTCAAAGAAATAGAGATTAATAGCTGATCTGGGTAACATTATGCTAATTGAGTGTGATTTATTCCATGCATTTTCAGTCTCTGTTTTTCTTGGGTCAAGCCTAATATGTTTTTCTAATTTCTAGTGAGTCTTTCCAAATAAAACATTTTATATTTTGTGAATGTAAGTGAAGTATTCTACTATTTTTCCATACATAGGTATATCTCAACAATTTGCATATTGTCTCCTCTGGCATTATAATTTCTAGAACAAATATCGATAAGCTTATGTGTTGGGAGAGGGAAGGTAAACCAAGTAGCCTCCATTACATGGGGTGTCATGGATAGAGGAGTTGCAATGGAGTGATGACAACCAGGATAAGTGAATGAGGAAGTGAAATAAGAAGAAGAGGTGGTGAGGAGGAACCAACAACTACAATAAAAACATCTCCTTTTAACATAATAAATGTATACATGCAAACATTCAAGAATCATCATGTATCAGTAACTCTTTGGTCCACAGTCTTGAGTGAACATTATCTCATTTCATTCTGATAAAAGTGCTATGCAATACTGTCTCCCATGTTCTAAGACAGGGGTCATCAAACTTTGGCCCTCACACCAAATCTGACCACATAGATTTCTTTTTTTTTTAATTAAAGAATTACCAAAATATAGCCAAGTCCATTCATTTATGTAATGTCTGTGGCTATTTTCTTGCTGCAACAGTAGAGTTGAAAAGTTGTGACAGAGACCATATGGGCTGCAAAGTCATAAATATATACTGTATGACCTTATAGAAAAAGGTTGTCAATCCCTGCTTTAAGAAGCAATTAGATGAGTTTAGCTACCAAAGATGATATTCTTCTGGAAAGAGAGAAAAAATAATCAGTTATCAAAATGAAAAAAAATGAATTAGGAATTAAGCCCAATTAATATGCAATTGCACTGTATCGTATGTTACTTCATTTCAATACAATAACCCTATGACGTAAGTATTAACTTTTATACAAATACGGAAAATAGAGCTCAAAGAACTTAAGATATTCATTTCCACAAAGTTGCACAGTTACGCAGTGAACAGAGCCGATATTTCAATATACACTTGTTTTACTTAAAGTCCAGTGCTATTTCTACCATGTTTGGAAACCTGATTAAAAATATAGATAACTAACAGCAGAGGGATAATCAGGCCACATTTTCTGAGTTCCTTGGCTGGAAGGATATCTTGTTTTCTCAACACACAGTGAGAACAAGTGGATAAGAAAGACTGAAACTCCCTGTCAGAAAGGGAGGTAAGAATTATTAAAGAAGAATCATGGTAAGTGTCTGATATATGGTGAAACGTAGAAATATTGCCATAGGGGAAATGTAGTAGGAACTTTGATAATAAATTCATTAGGGAATGCAGAAAATGATTAGTGATCAAATTAAATAATTTTTGGATGGCCTCTGTAGTGATAGTATTGACTTCTCACATTAGAGTTTGGGGGTGGGGGACACTGATGCAGAAGCAGTTTCTTTGTCATTAAGAATAAAGTCATGCTGCTTGTTGTCCTTCAGTCAAGCTCCATTAAATTAGTTCTCCAAGTCGCAATGCTATTTTGGTTTGGGCTGGGGTCTGCAGTAATTCTACCATGCAGCACTATTGAGAGCCACATTTTCAAGCAGAAAGCACCGTTCCCAAAGCCTTCCTCAGTCATTTTGAACAGGCTCTTCTTCTCTAAGAATACATTCCACTCCTCAGCCTGGCTAAACTTCTCATCCTTCAGGAATCAAATCAATTGCTGTCCCTGACTTTTCTGCTTGAGTGGGTATATTATGTTTCAGAGTGTGTATTGTCACTTATCTTACTTTATGTACCTGTTTCTCACTCCAAACTGAACTCTTTGAGGGCACAGACTGATGCTTACTAATATATTTTATGCCAGAATCTAGTATAATACTACACAGATAGTAAATATTTTATAAGTATTTTCAATGAATTAACACTTTGAAAATGGAATTTTATGTTTAGGCCGTTTAAATATATAATTATTATTGGAACTAATATTTTTTTCTTTTCATTCAAATCACGTGAATTTCAGGTCTCTTCCTCTCCTACCTTAAACCCCACCACATGGGTAAACCAGATAAAGCAGGATAAGGGCCAGATCTATTTAGATGAGTATTGTGTACTCGAATCTTGACCACCTACCTGACAGATACTACAGGCTCAATAAATATTTGATAAAATATTTGCCGAGTAAATGAATCAACAGAATTGATTTAAATATGAGGCATGGCTATTGTCTTAGGCAATATATAAAAGCAGATTTAGGAATCCAAAGAGTGATTCTTTTCTAATTCCATAACGTTCACTAACGAACTGTTACATAAAGGGAGATAGGACTGTGTGGAAACAAAGCAGGTTGCTAATAGGGAGTTAGAAATCTGGCAGAAACCTCTAGTAATGCAGACAGTGACTCTATTCAGAGAGTTACTTGGCATATCAAGCTTGCACCTCTGGAAAGTGTCTGAGAAGTATTTGATTAAAGTTCTAGGCCTCCTTTTCAATGGAATAAAATGTAACTTGACTTTCCACACTCATTCTGCTGAGCTGCAATGCAGTAATGACAGTTACTGCACAGGCAGAGTGTATTAGTGCTTACTGAGTAGAAGACAGAGACCTATCTTCTCACACAGTATTCCCGAGAACGAGAAAGATGTCAACAACATTTATTGAAAATCTGCTGTATGAGAATCCTTTGCTATCAGCCTTATACCATTCAGGTCACTGATTCTAACTAAAAACTGAACCTTGTGCAATGTTTGAACTGGATTTGAACAAGGTATATATTACATTTTGACTTGTCGCTATGCTGTGGAATGAGGGTGAGGATTTGAGAGAGGAGGGTGACTAGAATCATTTTGCCCAGCATAAACGAACCTTAATGGATCTACAGTCTTGGTTTTCAGCCAGAGTTTTGTATTGGAACTGTCTGGATAGGATTTAATTTAATTTTATTCAAAATTACCTCATTTTTAACCACTGCCTACCATTACCTCCTGGGGTGGGTTTCTGCTATGCCCTTGTTGAAAGGGGGGGGGGGCGGTGGTAAATGTTTAAAGAGTAAAACTTTAATTTAATTGATTTTATTAATAAATAAATTTATTAACTTAATTTTAATTATGATGCCCTTTGTCCTCTGCACCGTGAGAATAATTAAGATAGTATGCACGTTCCTACAAAGCTCCCATAATCTCTCCTGAGTTGTTCACATCCATATAATTATTCTTGTACATGGTATTATACAGTAACAAAGAGTATGAGGTCAGTATTTGAGTCTGGGCTCAGAAACCTATTTATTGAGTGATTTTGGACAAGTCAGTCACGCTTTCTGATCTTCAATTTATTCATCTTTCAAATGGAAATAATAGTTCCAATATCCTAGGCTTAATGTGATGATTAAAGGAAGGCAAGTATACAAAACTCAGCAGATGCCCAGGAGAGTCTTTGTATCAGCAAGAATTTAGCCAGAAAAAAAACCAACACTCCATGCATTATATGAGGAAGGGATTTAACGCCAGGAATTAGATGCTTACAAAACTTTTGGAAGATTATTTTTGGGTGAAGGCCAGGGAGGACCCCTGCTGGCTTTCAAGATATCAGGAGGTGCAGGAAATGCAGGTAGCAGTTCCTGATGATCTCAGCTGCCTGCAACATCAAAGTGGATGGTATGTAGGAATTTTTGCTGAAACCACTACAAACCACATTTTCCACTTTCCTATGTATTTCTGCTTCTGATCGAAGAAAATAATGGCTTCTCTTTCTCTTCAGCCTCTGTAAGTTTATACTAAGTTTTCACATTAGTAGACTCTAAATTAGAACACTTCTGGCAGAATAATCTGGCAGAAAAATGTGGTTTCTAGACTTCTTGTCCCCAAGATACAGGGAAGAGCATGGAAAGGAATGGGAATAGTGTTGATATGCCAGAAGATAATCCAGTATAAAACTTGACAAATGGTTATTAGAAATTTTCATTTATGTTTTTTGTCCTTCTGCCTAAGGACTAGCACTCCATTTTCCAAATAAGACTTGGCATTCTATTCTGGAATCCAGCTCTATTTGGCTGAGGTATAATGACATCTCAGCAGCCTTGTGTAGCAGAAAGAATACAGGCTTTGGAGGCAGGCAGCCATAATGGTGTTCGGACACTTACTCCAGCATCTCCAACAAATGTTAGCGGGGTGTCCTTGTACAACACTGGATTTCTGGTGATCTCTCTAGGACCAAGGGTTCCAGTGGAGCCTCTCTCTTTCTCTCTTTCCCTTGTCTTCAGCTCCAGACTAGTTCTCTCTCTCTCTCTTTCTCTCCCTCTCTCTCTCTCTCCCTCTCCCACTCTCTCTCTCCTGTTATCTTCCTTAATTTCTCCAGTAAATTCCACAAAATTATGGTATCTAATCTGTCCTCTTTTAGACTTCATTAAGTGAGGTTGCCTGAAACAGAAAAAATGATAGACTAGAAATCAAATCGTAACTGCAACACACAGAGGCTGTACACCATTTCAACTTGAACTTATTCTTGCTGTGACTTAGCTTCATTATTTTTAAAATGGCAACAGTATCTACTTAAATCGTTCCCCTTCTGTGTTGAGCCAGTTGATGGGATAATTCAGCTGGTATGGATTTCTCAAGGCAAGGGCTATTGGTGGGAAGATTTTACATTCAGAACTGTCCATTAGTCAAAACAGAGTGGTCAAGAAAGTTTGGAGGTCAAGAAAGATAGACCAAGGTTAATAAGCCAAAGAAGTAAATTTTTGAAACATGGATGGCCTGGTGCTGGTATGGGTAATTGAAATATGACAGCAAAAAGTTGAAGAACTACAAAGGTAATGGCAAAGACCTAGAGGCTGTATGAGTGAATATTGAAGTCAAACACAATGGCCAGTGCGTGGGCATCTTATGTACCTCTCACACCTGAATTCCTAGGACACTCAGATCCATTTAATGGGCTGAAACAGAACAAATTTTATTTCACATAATTGTTCTGATGATTTAAAAAGTTTAAAAAGAGGCTTAAAACATTATTAATCATTCTTAAATAAGGGATTACTAGTAGTAGCAGTAGGCGTAGTAGTAGCAATGAGATGTATTTCTATATTCATTTGTTCATTTATATTCTTCAAGAACAAACACTCTTGCAGTGGTTGTGCCAAAATAGGCCTGCATTGAATGAATTCATTGTGGGCTTATGCATGTTTATATTGTTTTAAAATCAGCATCAACGTATCCCATGAAATTCCTAGTATATTCTTGGAATTAAACAATTATGGTAAATTCAATATCATTATCTATAACTCTTTGTTTATACAAGTCATTGCTGTGTTTACAAAGAATGAAAAACACAAAATATGGTATATGATACCACTTATATAGATTATTTTCTACATGGGAGAACCAGAGATTATATGCCCAGAGTACTGGAAACAATCATCAGCAAAGACATAGAGTCTAACAAACATATATGATACAAAGCAAAGAAAAAAAAATCAACAATGACACAATCTTATCATTGCCTTGTAGCTTCCTTTCTTGTTACTTAAGTATGCCGACATCTCAGTTTCCAGAGATAGTTTTTATGTAGCTCAAAGGGCACTGGATTGGTAACATAGAAGATTTCAAGAGTTCAAGTTCATCTCTGTTAGTCACTATAAATTCAGACAACCCATTTTTCTTCCAGCACCTGGTCTTATCATCAGTAAAGGGTAATAACTCCTATGTTACTCTATGGTGATACTGACACAACTGTGACTTCTGATATTCCTGGAATTCCATCCTTGCCTACATCCTACCTTAGGTATTCACCTCTCTTTTTGGCCAATAGAAAATGTATTCCTTTTCTCATACCTCATTTCTTTGCTGAGGCATCTAGTACTCCTTCAGATGCTTAACATCCTTCTCTCATCCCCAGCTTTAATATATTGTGTAGATCCTCCCGGAGAAGTTTATTGGGACAATAATGACATGTTTCTCAAGGATGACTGCTATCAGTTCCTTCCCACTCTGTATGTGTAAGCCTTTGAAAAATGGAGTCTATTCCTCCGCCTTCTTGAATTTGTGTTAGCCTGTGACTGCTTTGACCGACAGAATATGACAGAACTGACACTGTGTAACTTCTGACGTTAAGTCGTAAATAACCATGCAGCTTCTGCCTGGCTTATCAGAACTGCCACTTTTTAGAACTCTCACTCTCTGAGAAGCCAAGGGCCATGTAAGAAGTCTACCTTCACCGAAACGATCATCCTGTGAGGAAGCCCATGCCCATTGCTACTCGTATGGAACATAGTGTCGAGAGAAGCAGCAGTGACAATTCCAGCACCTGGTCTTACCAGTAAAGGGTAATAACGCCTATCATGGAGTTATTAAATGCAGCGCCACACTGCTGGTGGCGCTGCATTTAAGAAATGCCTTAACAACAGAAAATTTTAATACCTTTTGTTTTATTATGAGCTTAATTCCTCTGCTTCCAACCTACCCAGATATGTTTTTATGTGTTTACTAGTTGGTGAAGGAACTTAGTTGTATGACTAGCATCGTGGAGAAAGTGATACTCAAGCAGCACCCAGCTGTTCTAACCCTCCCAGCCCAGGCACCATACATAAGAATGCAGAAGCAATCATAAGAGAGGCCCCACAAAGAATAACTCAGCTGAGCTCATTAACCCACAAAACTTGGGAGATAAGGGTTAATTTATGTCACTGATTTTTAGGGTGGTTCGTTATGCAGCAATAGATAAACAGAAACATTCTCTTCTTTCCAGAACACATAACTACATAAGATATTACTTTAGAAATGATTCACATATACTTTATACTCCTTCTGGTACTAGTATACCTTCCTATGAATGTGAAATATATATTGGAGGAGTGAAATGTAGTAGTTTAAATAATAAATACATAGAACATATTTGGTTTAAAAAGATGTGAAGATATAATTAATTGGATAATTATATACACTCAGAAGTATTTTTGTATTATCTTATCACGAATATAACGTGTCAAATTGGTGGAATTACCAAAACTTGCCTTGATATGTTAGACAAATGAATACAGAGATAAGATGAAGGAATGGAGGAGGGAGAATATAGAATGCTTACTTGTTTTTGTGATCAAATAATAAGGCAAGCCAGATTTAGAATTTTACTGAATGTAGCAGAAAACCCAGGCAATAATAATCTTTGATTAAATTATTCTCATGCTCCCCTACTTTGGGAACCTCTTTTCATGATACTCATACTGTAATTACAAACACGTGTACACAAATGCATAAATGTGGTGAGTCCTAATCCTGGGAAGAATGATATGCTTTCTTAAACTCTAGCATTAAGAGAAAATTGGGATGAATTGTGAGAGTAGCAGAAGAGATGACAGAACTTGAAATTATATATGAATGGCCTTGAGTGGTAAATAAAAATGATACACAGAGCCAAGGTATTTTAGATCCTCATCACCCAAAGCGTGGTCTCTGTACCAGCAGCACCAGCATCATCTGGGAGCTTGCTAGAAATACAGCATGTCAGTCCCCATCTCAGACTTACTGACTCAGAATCTGCATTTTTATCAAGAACACAAGGTTATTCATACGACACTTAAGTTTGAGAAATACTTATCCAGAGCATTTTGGGTGTGGGATTTACCTGCTTTTTTTCTTACTGTCATAGTCATAGCAAGTATAAACAAACCAAGTATAAGTCAATTCAAGTTGCCCTACCTGTCCTGCCAGTTGTCTTTACTGAATGGAGAGAGTTTTGCACTGAGGGCTGACAGGACTCATTACATTGTTTGTCTTTGGGAGCTGGCTGAGCTTGCAAGCGTTTGTGGCAGATTGCCATTTGAATTGTTTTCCCTGTCTCTTTCTGTTACCAAAAAGTATAATATTGCACAGAGGGGAAAATGTAGAGGAGTCAACATCTTTCATCCGTGTCTTTCTAGTAAGTGGTAGACTGTGTTCCAGGCTCCTTCCAAAGTTTGCTGATAATTTAATCTCAGGGATCCAAATTGTCTCACAATCTGGTTTTCTTCAAGGATCTCCCCCTAGTCCAGGCAACCTGCATATACATACTCATATGTCAATTATGCAGAGAGTTCATGGCCTTTGCATGGATCTTGAGAAGGGTTGAAATCTATTGGTTTGTAGTGAGATGAACCAGAAAACAAGGGCAGAAAAAATTTAAAACCCAAATGTTTGTATTGTTACACAAGAGACATATTTTCATATGTAATGGCTAATAATTACATTAAAACAAAACAAAAACAACAAATGACAGCAGCCAGTCACAAAAAAGGGACTTTAGCTATCTCCACTTGGCAGTGTGTCTGCACTTCAGGTCTGACCCATCCAAGACTTGTGCTGTGTATTTTTTACCCACTATTCCTCTAGATCTGAGACGTAGAGTCTAGGGCCACAGAGGATTGATAGAAGACCTCTGCCTCTGATAGTCTCTTGGTACTTGAACAAAAATTAATTACCCCGAGTCCCATATATGGTTTCTCTGGTCATTTGGTACTAAAAATACATTTCTAGAATTATTGAAATTATATAGAACAACTTTTTGGCATCCATGGGTGTATTTTGAAGGATGAAAGAAAAGCAGTTTGGTATAGTGATTTGGAGCCAGGTAGATTTCAATCTAAATTATTTCTCAGTTTCTTACTCATATTTTGAACTTGCAAATTGACCTTATATGTCTGAATTTCTAATTTGTTATAAATAAAATAAGGATAATGTGGTATGAAAACTCTGATGAGACAAGTAAACAATGTTATGGGGGCCAAAGAAGGACTGTTTAACCTGGACATGGGGGATGAGAAAAGGCTTCCTGAAGGAAGTGAGATCTAAGTTAAGACAATATACTTTATACTTGAAAATTGCTAACAGTGTAGAATTTGTATTCTCATCAAACACACAAGAAAAAATTATACATATGTAAGTTTATATATATACATAAACATCTTTATATACATATCAACAACATATATAAACAATATAGAGATATAAACAACATGATGTTTTGATACATGCATACATTGTAAAATGGCTAATTATATATATATAATTAAGCATGCATGTATCAAAACATCATATTGTTTTTATATATGTTTATATGTTGTTTATATATGTTGTTACTATATATAATTGTATATAATTAATTATTTGTTAATTGTGAATATATAATTATATATAATTAATTATATATAAATAATTAATATAATATAAGCAATTTCACAATGCATGCATGTATCAAAACACCATATTGTACGCTATAAATATATAGTTTTTTTTGTAAAGTAAAAAAGAGACCCTAACATTGGTGACATCCCAAATGGATGAAGGGATTGGTGATAAAAAGAGTGTTTCCAGTAGAGGAACATGTGTGAAGGCACAAAAGCAAAATAAGCATGGCACTAAAAGTGACCTCCAATGAGTTTGACATGATTAGAGAACAGAGTACAGAATTAATGGTAGAGTAATTAGGAAACAGCCTAATAAATGTGGGAGAATGAAGAAATTTGAGGTTATGGACTGTCTTAATCCATTTGTGTTGCTATAAAGGAATACCTGAGACTGGGTAATTCATAAAGAAAACAGGTTTATTTGGTTCACTGTTCTGCAAGCTGTACAAGAAGCTTGGTGCCAGCATCTGCTTCTGGTGAGGGTCTCAGGCTGCTTCCACTGATGGTGGAAAGTGAAGGGGAGTCACGTGTGCTGAAACCACAGGCAAGAGAGAAACAAAAGAGAAGAGAGGGGGGTGCCAGGCTCTTTTTAAGAATAAGTTATCTATGGAACTCTTTCAGAAACGAATAAGGCAAGAACTCGCTCATTACTGCAAGGACAGCACCAAGCCATTTATGAGGGATCCACCCGCATGACCCAAATACCTCCCATTAGGCCCCATCTCCAACATTGAAATCAAATTTCATCATGAGATTTGGAGGGTCCAATAGCCAAACTATAGCACAGAGTCAAATAGATACCAGACAAAAAGGTCTTATGTGACCTGCTACAGTGTATACACTTTATTATGAAGGTAATAGGAAATCATAGAAAATTTTTAAGCACAGAGGTGATATCAGTTTTTTAAAATCTAAATCACAGTATAGAGTGCATTGAGGTAAATGTATGAAGAAGGGGGAAATTGGAAAATAGGAAAACAGCTAGAAAGCTAGTACAGTAATCTAGTAATATAAAAATAGGATGGTGCTTGATTGAGGATAGCGGTAGATAAGAAGAAAAGGAAACAGACATCGGAAAGACTGGAAGGTAGAATCAATAGGACCATGATTAAATGGCTGTTGTGGAAGTGAGAAAGCAAAATATTGTTTTAGACCAGAGGTGTAAACATATAATTTATTATCCAAATGAGGACACTTTATAGAGTACATGGAGGCACTGTTAAGAATTACACTTGACATTAACAAGCAAAATTTAGGAATCTGGATCATCCTAGGATATATGATCACTCAAAGCAAAACAGGAAACACTGGACAGATCATGTTTTGGAGAAAGATGGTGAACTTGTTTGGTCTCCCAGCTTCTGCCTTGGCTTCTGTGCCTAGATCTCCCCGGTAGGTAGTCCTTTAAAACATCCTTTAAAAAAATATCAGTAACCCTCTGATTGGTAGTCCTTTAGCTAATCAAATGTTTCTCATCTCTGGCCTCTTCTTGGGGAAGGAATGGTGGCTTACCATTTCTAAATAGCCTCTTCTTAGCTAAGAAAAAAAAGTTACAAAGACTTGTTTTAAGCAGCAAGGAAATCCTCCATTTTATAACATTTGTTAGAGGAAGGAAGATCCATAAATAGGCTACAGGCTCATATTAAGAAACCACTAAGTATTTTCTATAGCTGCTTTGTCTTCAGAATGCTCTTCAATTCCCTTTGTTTATGGATCACCAATGTCATTGTGACCCAAAGTCTCTCTAATGACCTAGATTTGTTTCTCTCAACCAACTTGATGTTTCATCCAGTAGGGAAATTAGCTGATCTTATTTCAGCTTTTGTTTTATTTTGTTTTGGTCTGTTTTGATTTTTATATGTAATATTGATATTATTTTCATGAAAAACATACTTCATGTATAACACTGACTTTAATAATATCTTTTGAAATTGTATTACCCACTGATTTTGTTGCATTTTTTGTGAATTCAATAAACATTTCCTACTCAATGTCCTCATCCATTTTGTACTTTCACCTATCTAATTCTATGGTGTTAGTAAATATCAAGGAACTCTCTACAACTTAAATAATTGTATCATAGAAAAAAATATCAGTAATCCTCTGAATTACTTCCAGGAAGACTTATTTCATTTAACTTTGATTATTATGGCTTAATGAGATGCAGTGACAGGTTTATTTGCCTTTGGGGTTTATTCATTTATGCAAATGGATTTATAATTTGCAAAGGTTCCTCTTACATATTGATCATGCTTTATAACTTTAAAAAAACTAGTGTGTCTTTACCTCTTCTATTTGGTCCCTAAACTTTCAATGTTTCCAAATATTGCCACATCTAAACACAGAGAATGCACCTTGAAATATTCTCACTTTGAAAAACCCATTAACAGCTTACAAATACCTACAAAACTTGTAATATAGCAACCTTTAGTTTTCTTCTTTCCATAAAAATGCACCTGGAAGTGCTGACTCTATGATGAACTATTGATTCCATATAATCTCAAATGGAAGAGGGGCAGTTGGGGTCCTGATGACCTCATCTGACTATTTTTTAACAGATGTATCACAGGAATATGCTAGGTACATTAATATCACCTAACTTAAGCCTGATAACCATAAGATATAGTTATTCGTATTATCCTAATTTCAGAAATGATATATCTGAGTCTTAGAAATGTTAAGTAACTTCTTCAGGTTCATACAACTAATACATTAAAAAGAAAACAGATCTATAAGCTTGCTTCTTTAAAATTTATTCCAAAGTACATGCTTTAACAAGTATGTCATGCTGCTTTGGTAAAAAACTCGTAGTTCAGTGAATGGATGGCTTTGAATCCAAAACAGTGAAGGATTTATTTTAAAATGATAATCTTCATTCTTATGATTTTACCCTTGACATCGTCATAATCATCATAATCAAATATAATTAAAGACTCTAGCTTTCCATGTTCTTTTATTTTTTAAAAAAAATGTACAGTTCTATGAATAATAACCTCACACTAAGGAGATAATTTAAAATGTGCTTATTAGGTGATTTTCAGAAGGTCATCATTTAGCCATTAACTATTGTGACAATATTTATTTTAAATTTAGTTTTCATCCTCTTAATGAACAAGTACTTCTGGGGCCATTACAGTTTTAGGAAGACTAATCTATTCCGAAGTGGTAGTTTCAACTTAAAACTGGTAGTGGTAATCTATTCCAAAATGGTAGTCTTAAATGATAGAATGAAACGTATCTTTCTGGGTTAATCTTTGAGCTTCTATGTATTCACAGTGTTTCTGGTATTTATTCCATAATTGGGGACTTCTTACCTGAGTTTCAGAAGATGGTAACCTGAATTCATATTCATGACTCCCTCTTTCTCTTAGCTCTTCTCTAGGTACCCCAAACAATAAAAGCTCAGCCTATTTTAACAACCTTAAGAGGATGTCAAATATGAAGGTCTGGAGCACTCAAGGAGAGGTGGGGCAGCAGGGGGACAAGACTATAACAAGAAAGGATCAAAGACCCAGAAGCTTTCTGCTGAGTGGGATGAAGACCTTAAATCCCACGGTACTTGATGGGCCCAGTCAACTGACCAAAGTGGGGCATCTCAGTACTTGGAGTGGCAATTATCCTTGTTTATTTGCTGAATTTGCTAAATCAATTCCACCTGCAGTGAAACTGTGCTGCTCCTTCTAATTTGAAGCAACTTGGAAAGATTGCTCTATCCAGTCTCCTATGGAAAATCCTGAAAACCAACTACTCTCCCTTTGAGGCTCTAGAGGAAGAGCAAGTTTACCAAACCTGTCTTCTAGGAAGTAACTTTTCCTACATGTTTCATCACCACCAGAGACTTCTGTATCAATGTATTAGCTTGGGAAAGCAGCTGTTGTTTTAAAAGTTTATTGGACGCACAGGTTGGGTTTTCTGAAAGCAGATGCTGAGACAGTCTGGGATACAAGATGTTTAATTAGGGATCAATACTTATGTAATGAATGAAGGTGAAGCAGAATTGGGCAAAAATAAATGTTAAACTGTGATTCAGGCCTAACAAAGCCTTAGTCAACTCTTATGGAAGCTCCAGATTAAATATTGCTCATCAGAGATTCCCTGCATAGGACTAGAATGGCTGGGAATCTATTTCCCCACCTAACTCAATTATCAGATGCAGTCTGCCCTGGGAAGTTTGTGACCTTGGGAGAAGCAGGTTTCTGCACTTGAGCCAATCTCTAAAGGTGATAACTAGTAGAGGCTGTCGGGTGACCACGCTTGTAAAAGTTGGGCAGCAAGTCATTTCTTGAGGGCAGATCAAGGTAGCACATCCCTATTTCTAGATCTGAAGAAGTAGATCTAAACAATCCAAGACAATGTTATGGGGGCCACAGACGGACTGTCTAACCTGGACATGGGGGATGAGAAAAGGATTGTTTAGATCTACTTCTTTAAATACTTTTGGGGAGCATCTCTTCCAAGATTATAGTAGACCATTCTCTTGAAAGGAAGGTTACAATAGGGATGCTCAAAGAACAAATTAGAGCCCCTGCCATCACAGTTAGTCTTGGTGTGGTAATAAATGCTCATTCTCTCTCTCTTCCACTATTAATTCATAACCTCTTATGCTCAGCTACCACCTCACAGGTACTTAGGTAAATGACACGGAACCTCATTTCTGATAGGCCTAAGCCCCTTGTCACCATGCCTTCTCAGACCACAGTCACTGTACCCTGCATTCATTGTTAAAATTGAGCAATGGAGTATTAGGGGATGTCCAGGTAGATCACCTGGATTCTACATATTGCCAGACTAGTGTCTCTTCTTTTCTTTTTGCTGGTCCCTGGATACAAAGTGTTCAAAGTACCTAGGAAACCATGATAGCCTGTAGTTCAATGAGACGTTTTCCATCCCCTGACAGAAGTGTTTCTACCTGGGACCATGATCTCTTACCCAGCAGATCCCAGAGTTGACAGGAAAGGAAGTGAACAGTCCTGCAGTAAATCATTCAGAGAGATGGTATGAGGGGTCGCTCTTGCTTTCACCTTTTGGTTCCCAGACTCATGAAGTCTTATTTTCCATAGAAAAGTTATACAAATCAGATAGCCTAAAGGATACTATCTCAATCTCACAGAACATCACCTCTATAGAGGTGAGTAAGATAGGGCCTCAGTTGGCCATTCTAATACAATGTAAGATTAGTAGCCTCTGGGTCATGCAGAGGGTGATATAATCATTGGATCCTTTTGTTATGGGAATGCCCTTATACCTCTTATAATGTGGATTTGGTCTTCCAGTCTTACATAATGTTATACATAATCTCATGCAAGTGGATCAAAAACTTTATAAGCCTTCTGATAGTGGTGCTAGCTGAGACCCTGCAGGAAAGGCAAACAAGAAATTATTGCCTATTATTGTAAGAAATAGATGGAAATGGTGCAGCCAGGGAATGGATAAGAAGATGAGCAGGGTGTGGGGGATGGAAATGTATACCCCTGAAGGAATATGTGTGAAAGTCACATCCTAGAAACATAAGTCCATGGGAAGGCTTAGATATAATCAGAATATTAGGGAATTCCCCTCTCCTCCCCACCTTACCATCACATCATTGAGGTTTCAGTATAATAACAGTGGATTACAGCTGAAAGAACTGCAAGACATAGACACTCTGAAGAGGAGTATTTAAGAAAAAGAGTGGGGGTAAAATCAATTATACTAGAGGGAGTTGAACCTTCTGGCACCTGTAGCTACAGCAAATATTAAATACAAACTAACTTCCAGAAAAATAAACGTAAAACCTCATACTAATGGCCTATTTACTTCAATCCCTCTTACACAATAAATTGCATTAGACATTCAACCAAAAATTACAATGCATACAGAAGGGAAAATACACCCCCCCCACACACACTTATACACATACACACACTTACATACATACACACACACCTGGCCCTACACAACAGTCAAAAAATCGTCTGAATACACAAAGCAATCATCAGAGCCAAGTATGGCACAGATTCTCTTAATATCAGACAGAAAATTTAAAATAACTATGATTACTATATTAAAGCATCTAATGAAAATAGGGGACAACATGCAGGAATAGATGGGTAAAACAAGCAAAAGTGAAAATTCTAAGATAGAATTCCCAATAATATGTTAGAAATCAAAAACTCTTCACAATAATGAAAAATGCCTTTGATAAACTCATCAGTAGACCTGACATGGCTGAGGGAAGAATCAGTGAGTGAAGATAGATTAGTAGAAACTTCCCAACATGAAATGCAAAAGGAAAAAAAAGATAAAAAAGTAAAACAACAATAATTGTGGGATAATTTCAAAAGGTGTAAAGTATGCATAATTAGAAAGAGAATGATAAAAGAATGGGGAAGAAGAAATATTTTAGGTAAAAATGGATGAGAACTTTGCAAAATTAGTGACAGACACGAAACTGCAGAATCAGGAAGATAAGAGAACATCAATCAGAAAAACAAATTTTAAAAACTACAAATTAGTTACATAGTAATCTGTAGAAAATCCAAAGACAAAAAATTGAAAGAAAATAATTGGCAAACAGAGTCCAGTAGCATTTGAAAAACATAATACTATTGTTTTCAAGTGACATTAACTCCAAAATTCCAAGCGAAGTCCTAATATGAGAAAATTTATTTTAGTGTATAAGTCAGAGAAAAAAATTGGCAAATCAAGCATTTAATAAAATTTGGAAATTTTTTATTATATAAGCTCATAATCAAATCGGAATAGATGGGTATCTTGTTAGAGAAATATTTTTTTAAAAAAAACTGTATAAATCAAATCAGATCTCACCTTTGTGATCAAAGAGAAATACCAGAGTAATGGTTTTCAAAGCTGAATGTTCAAAAGAGTCATCTGAGGAATTTGGTTTAATGAGGAATTTAGGCAATGCCCCCAATACCTGAAAGTGTATGTTTATAGGAGAGTCTTGGGAATTTGCATTTTATTAAGAATCCATGTAATACTGATATAGTGGTCTATGAATTGTACTTTGAGAATCTACATTAGAGGCATGGATTTCTAAGAGAGGCAATATTGTATTGTAGAAAAGAGAACAGTTTCTGAGGTCAGATTTTCTAGCTAGAATTCTTATAAGGTCATTCTGAATATGAAATAAACTTACTAGGAAAGCATTTAGAATAGTATCTTGCATATGGCACATTCTGAAAAATAGTCATCATTATTATTAGTAGTATGAACGTCTCTATCATGAGTATCATTTAACATTGTTCTGAAAGAAGCCGACAATGCGATTACATAAGGCAATGAAATAAGTTTTAGAAATGATGAGACATATCAGCATTAGGATTATTTGAATATCATATGATGTCGCAGCTGAAAATCTCAATGAACAAAAAAGCCATTAAAGAAACCCAGCATGTGACTGATTATAAAATTAACATAAATTATATATAACATATTAATGACATATAATTTATAAAAGCAAGCACAGGGACGGAATAACCAGAAATTGACTTTACAGTAAATGTACAGGACAGTTTAGGAGAAAACTTTGAAACTCCACTTAGGGAGATAAACCATACTTAAGTAAATGGCAAGAAAAGCCTTGTTCTTGATTAGTAAGACTCCATATGGTAAAGCTGTCAATGTTCTCAAATTAATCTAAAAATTAAATTTTATCCTAACTAAAATGACAATGTTACTGTTTATTAAAAATTTTGCAAACTGATTTTGGAAAAATAAAAATGTGAGAATACAGCTGGGGTGGGGATAGGGAACGAAACTGAAAATGAGTATGGGGGCAGAAGGGGCAAGCATAGCTGACATTAAATCTACTCATAAATTAGAGTAGATAAAGCATTATAGCACTCATGTAGATTTGGATCAAATATAGGATAATAGCCAAGAAACAGAACCCCAAATAGATGTAAACTTACAATATAGTAAAGATGGAGTACAGATATGCACGCGCGCACACACGCACACACACACTGCCTTCAGGGTCCCAATGGGCTTACGATGAAGTAGATGTTGGTCAGAATATCTGACCCTCATAAACCCAAGTAACTACCAGGCTGTAATTATGTTCTAAATTCCTAGAAACTAGAATTGGTTCCATACCAATTTCTAGTCATGCTTGAGGTTTCTGTGAGTTTAACTTTCTCCATTGAATTTTTGGTGGATCTGTGTTTCTGGACCGTGACCTTTACAAGTATTGCTCCAGGGTTATAGATTTTTTTTCTCTCTCTGTCTTTATTTCCATTCCCTGGCTGCTGCATTTCTAATCAATTTCCTAGAAGCTCTGAGTCTTCTTGACTAGATTTGTGCTTTTATCTCCCTTAGGTGAGACAGGAAGATTGGAAGGGGTAAAATAGAAGGAATATTTTTTTTCTCCTACTGCATGAAGATCTGGGAAAGTCTTTTATTTCCTGGAGAGTTGTTTTCTGTTATGGAAAAGAATATGGATGTATTTCCCAATGATTACTCTTCACGTCCCCCAGCCAGGGCCAAGAGAAGATCTTTCTCAGATGCTTATCATAAGAATTTAGTGTTCTTGTAGTGAAAGTTTACACAGTTGTGGAGGCGTCCCCTAAAACTTTGGCCCCAGGAATTTCTCCATTGGGTGCCAGTACACATTCAGCCTCCCACAATTTGTCAAAGTAGCCGTGTTCTTGTGGCTAATGGATTTGAGTGGCATTTTTCTAGGTAAGCAAATCTTGAGTCCTCTCTCTGTGGATGTTCCTGTATTTCTGGATTTTTCAGTGACAGCTCATCTTGAGACCTCAGTTCTCTGGTTTTCTCTGAAAGTCACTGATTTTATTTGTCCAGATTTTAAAAATTTATTTATTTGTTTTGTTTTTGCTGTAAGAACAAGAGTGAAGACTTCCACGCACTTTACACGTCAGAACTGAGAATAGAAGCCTTGGTACATTCACGGTTGCTGTTTCTAATGTCTTTCCAAATAATGCCTACCTTTTCTTAAAGAAATTGTTATTTTTAGACATGCTCAGCTGTCATCTTCAGGGGTGATTTGATTTTAACCCTGGATAATCCATTTAGTTTCTCTTTATTTTCCTCTACTGTGCTTGGTTGCTATAAATATAAATTGTACTGGCCAGTTATAAAAATTGCTGTATATGCTAATTAGTCCACATTTTAGTAGATAATTTGCTAATAATTTACTAATTATTTTAGTAAATAATATATTGAAATTATATACCAACTGATATAGGAACATCATCACATTCATCTGCCCATTGAACTCAGTGGAAAGTGACCAGTCGTGCAGATAATTTGTATCCAAGGTTATTCTCATTTCTCAGAACTAAGAGCAAAGAATTCTTCCTACAAAAGCCTTTACTTCGTCATTGTCTATTATCCAGCGTAGTTTAATTAAGAAATTACTTTTGAAGAGAAATGATGCTAATCGTAGGAATTTATTACTATGCTAAATCTACTGAAATATTATTTAAGATAAGTACTATCAAGGATGCTTAAAAACTAGCAAAAGGAATCATTAATCAAGTTGCTTAGATTTTCATAGTAATTTTTTGCTTAATAAACCCATAACTTTGGTGACATTTGCCAATTTCTTTCTCTATTAAATGCCACCATATGATGCTGGTAATTGGCTTCTGATACATCGGCACCTAAATGTTAGAGAAACATGAATTATGGTAATTAATGACATGTGCCAGGCTAGCCAGACCAGACTTGAAAAACAGCACTAACACTTACATGGTATGTAAGCATGCATTTTTTAAATCACTATATCTCATTTTCCTAATATAAGTGTGAATTATACTATGTATCTTTAGGATCATCATGAATTACACTTTAACGCATAAGGTGCCAAGCATACCATAGATTATCAATAAATGGTACAGTGGCAGGATTTCTATATGGCCCTCCAAATATGCCCCACCTAGTCCTATAACCTGTGAATGTAAGGAGGTATCACTTCCGTTATTGTATTTTTTAATTATACTTTAGGTTCTGGGATACATGTGCAGAACATGCAGGTCTATTACATAGATATACATGTGCCATGGGGGTTTGCTGCACCCATCAACACGTCATCTACATTAGGTATTTCTCCTAATGTTATCCCTCTCCTTGCCCTCCAACCCTCGACAGGCCCCAGTGTGTGATGTTCCCCTCCCTGTGCCCATATATTCTCATTGTTCAACTCCCACTTATGAGTGAGAACATGCGGTGTTTGGTTTTCTGTTCCTACATTAGTTTCCTAAGAATGATGGTTTCCAGCTTCATCTATGTCCCTGCAAAGGACATGAGCATATTCTTTTTTGTGGCTGCATAGTATTCTATGGCGTATATGTGAAACATTTTCTTTATCCAGTCTAACATTGATGGGCATTTGGGTTGGTTCCAAGTCTTTGCTATTGTAAATAGTGCTGCAATAAACATACGTATGCATGTGTCTTTATAGTAGAATGATTTATAGTCTTTTGGGTATATACCCAGTAATGGGATGGCTGGGTCAAATGGTATTTCTAGTTCTAGATCCTTGAGGAATCACTGCACTGTCTCCCACAATGGTTGAACTAATTTACACTCGCACCAACAGTGTAAAAGCGTTCCTATTTCTCCACATCCTCTCCAGCATCTGTTGTTTCCTGACTTTTTAATGATGGCCATTCTAACTGGCATAAGATGGTATCTCATTGTGGTTTTGATTTGGGTTTCTCTAATGACCAGTGATGACGAGTTTTTTTCCATGCATTTGTTGGCTGCATAAATGTCTTCTTTTGAAAAGTGTCTGTTCATATCCTTCATCCAGTTTTTGATGGGGTTGATTGTTTTTCTCTCGTAAGTTGGTTTAAATTCCTTGTAGATTCTGGATATTAGCCCTTTGTCAGATGGATTAACCTAGTTTGATTATTATATATTGTATACATGTATTGAAACATCACATTCTACCCTATAAATAAGTGTAATTATTATGTGTCATTTAAAGAAATAAGACAGCAAATCAAGCTAAAAAATAAAATCATCACATAAACGTGACAGCAGAATGAAGATTGCGGAAGAGTCACTGAAAAGGAAATCAGATCCTTAGAAATACAATCCAGAGAAGAGAGAGTAAAACATTGAAAAATTAAAGAGAAAAATTAAACAAATATACACACACATATAGCTTGAGTCTTATTGGAGGGGAGAGAGAGAATGAGTTAGAAAAAAATATAGTCATTTAAAGAAATGTTGGCTAAATATTTTCTATATTGGTTGAAAAACATAAAACTACGTATCTAAGAAACTCAGTGAACACAAGTAATTACAAAGAAAGCTACACATAGGCTCATCATTGTTGGACCGCGTAACATGAATTATAAATAGAAAAATTTCAGGACATGCAGAGAAAAATGGCAAATTACACAAAGAGGAACAATGGTGTGAATTAATATCAGCTGAATTTTCATCAGAGATAATTGAGGCCCTAAAACAATGGCATATGTTTAAAGTGCCCAGAGGAAAAAAAAATAACCCACATTTCTATATTCAGTGAAGACAGCCTTGGAAAATGAGGGCCAAAACATATATTTTCAGAAAACTGAAATTTGAAAAAATTTGTCACCAGAAGTCCTGCACTACAAGAAATATTGGAGGATCATTTTCAGGCAAGAGGGTAGTGGTATCAGATTGGAATAGCACTTTGGATATAGTTCAATATATGAGCACATATAAATTATGAATTTTTTAACTTCTTAATTCTTTAAAAGGCATGATAAAGAAAAGTAATATCATATTACAGGGATTTCACCATATTTTTAAAAGTAAAATGTAGCACAAAGGCTGGGAAATAAATAGAATTACACAGTTTTATGATTCTTACCTTTTACATAAACTAGTACAATATTAATTCTAAGACGCTAATGAATAAGGGTGGATATTGGAATCTCTAGAACAACGATTGAAAAATAATAAAAAGACATAGCTAAAATAATACAGTCATTAAAATACAATAATAAAATTATTCAGTTAATCCAAAGAGGTCTTTTAGGAAGAGTATTAGACTGTTCTTGGATTGCTATAAAGAAATACCTGAGCCTGGGTAATTTACAAAGGAAAGAGATGTAATTGGCTCACAATTCTGCATGCTTTACAGGAAGCATGCTGCTGGCATCTTCTTTTCTTCTAGGGAAGCCTCAGGAAGCTTACAATTATGGCAGAAGGTCAAGGGGGAGGAGGTACCTCACATGGTGAAAGTAGGAGTGAGAGCGAGAGTGGAGAAGGGGGTAGCTCCATATACTTTTAAATGACCATATTTCACAAGAACTCACTCACTATTACAAAGACAGTACCAAGCCATGAGATATGTCCCCATTAACCAAATACCTCCCAATAGGCCGCACCTCCAGCATTGGAGATGACAATTCAACATGAGATTTGGATGGGGACAAATATCTGAACTATAGCAGGAATGTAAGCAGGAACATAGGAACACACACACCAACACACATGCACAGAGGATAATAGAAAAGGAACAAGTTGGTAAATAAAATACCAACTGTACTGTTCAGACCACAAAGTAGCCCCCCCATGATTCCTACCTCCTGGTGTCCATGCCCTTATGTAATCTCCTCCATTTGACTGCAAGTAGGACTCATGACTTGTTTTCAACCAATACAATATGGTAAAGTTGATGAGATGTCATTCTCATGATTACATTAGGTTGTAGAAGACTTCATCTCAGTAGACTGGAACAAGAGTTTCTCCTTGCTGACTTGAAAGAGTAATGCCCCAGTTGTAACACACATAAATGTCTTAGACATCACCAAATGTCCCCTTAGGGACAAAGATACCCTGCTATTGAAAACCACTGCATTGCATGCTCATACTAGAATAGAAAAAGTTTTTAAAACATTGATCTAAACTTTTGCCTAAAAATCTAGAGAAAGAATAGCAAGTTAAAACATAAATATATAGAGGAAGTAAATTATTAAGCCTAAGTCTTTGAGATAGAAAACTAAAAGTAGGCAAAATTAATGCACACTTGTTTCTTTAAAGATTTTAACAAATAAACTCCTGGCAATACTGACCAAGAACAGTAGAAAGAAAACATAAATTACCAATATGAAGAAAGAAGGAGGGAACATCACTACCAATCCTTCACTTAATAATATGATGATAAGATAATGTTATGCGTAAGTGGCCCTCAGTAAATTGAACAGTTTTGATGAAGTGGACCAAGTTCTTGAAAAACACAACTTACCATAACTGACTCAAGATGAAATAGAAAATCCAAATACTACTGTATGTAATGCACAGATTTAAGAGTCCCAGAAAAAATCTTAAAAAAAAAAACAGGCCCAGATGATTTTAATGGTGAATAGTATGAAACACAAAATGAAGAAATAATATCAATCTTACAAACAATAATTCTTGTTATATTTAATATATCTCAAATTGTTTTATGAAGACAACATAATCTTCATACTCAATTCTGATAGACATTACAAGAAGATAGAATTAGAAACCAAATCCCCCATGAAAATAGATGCAAAAATCATTAATAAAATACTATCAAATAAGCAACCTATTTATTTATTTATTTATTTATTCTGAGCCAGATTCTTGCTCTGTCGCCCAGGCTAGAGTGCAGTGGCATGACCTCAGCTCACGGCAACCTCCGCCTCTCAGGTTCAAGCAATTCTTCTGCTTCAGCCTCCCTTGTAACTAGAATTACAGGTGCACACCACCACACCCAGCTAATTTTTGTATTTTTAGTAGAGACGGGGTTTTGCTGTGTTGGCCAGGCTGGTCTGGAACTCCACTGCCTGGGCCTCCCAAAGTGCTGGGCTTACAGGCCTGCCCATCCAATAAGCAACATATTTTAAATGATATTACTGTATCTCTAAGTGGGATTTGTTCCAGCAATACCATTTTGGTTTACTATTATAAATATAATTATTGTGATTTCCCACATTAACAGAACAAAGGAGAAAAAAAACCACATTTTTATCTCAAAAGTTGGAGAAAATGTATTTGAAAAATTCAACACCAATTTGTGAGAAAAGCTCTCAGCAAACTACGAATAGAATGAAATTTCTTTTTTCTGATTAAAGGCACTCATGGAAATTCTACAACCAACTTGTTATTGAATGATTAATATTTAGTATTTTTTCCTGAAATCAAGAAGAAGGCAAAAATTTCTACTCATACTACTTCTGTTCAACATCATATTGGAAATTCTAGCCAAAGCAATAGAGCAAGAAACAACATTTTTAGGCACACAGATTGAAAAGGAAGAAGTGAAAATGCCTGAATTTATAGATAAAATTATTTATTGTATTGAAGTGAATATTTACATTTGCTGGGTATGAGGTCAATATAAAAATATCCATTTATTTTTATTCTAGCAGAAAACAATTGGAAGACAAAATAAACTAACAAGAACTAGCTCTTACAATGACATCAAAAAGGTAAAGGACAAAACCTTTATCTTGAAAACTACAAACATTGCTGACAGAATGAAGAATCAAAAGGAGAGACCAACCCAATTCGAGATTGGGAAGATTCAATATTGAGAAGATGCCAGTTATTTTCATATTGATTTATACAACTGTATTCTCCTTACTTAAAACCACAGCAAGATTTCTTATACAATATTGAAAGCTGATTCTAAAATTTATATGAAAATGTGATATACCTAGAGTAATGAGAATGGTATTAAAAAGAAGACCAACTTGAAAACTTACACTTTCTCATTTCAAGATGTACAAAATGCTAGGAATTAAGACTGTATGACATTGTCATAAAGATATTAAAGAAAATTAATGGATCAGAATAGAGTCTGGACATATACTCTTATACACATGGTCCATGGATTTTGTTAAAATTTTCCCATCAGTTGAATTAAAAAAGTAACTTCTTTTGAACATCCGGTACTAGAAAAACAAGATAACCGTGTGTGTGGAGGGGCGCATCCAAACACTCTTGAACTATACATACCACTCTAGACTAATTTGAAATTAATCATGGACGTAATTCTAAAAGCCAAAACTATAGTTTTTGAAAGAATATATAGGAAAGCATCTTCATGAGTTAAGCAAAGACTTCTTAGGATACACAAATCCTCTGTATAAAAGAAAACATTATGATAAAGTGAATTCCATTAAATTAAGAACTTTTTATCACAAATCATTATAAAGAAAACGAAAAGATCAGCCATAGAATAGAAGATATTTTCAACATATATAACTATCAAAGATCTCACAACTGTAATATATAAAGTATTCTTCAAATAAGAAAAGTCAGACAACCAAAGATAAAAAAGAAAATTGAGTACTTGAACAAACACTTCACCAAAAAACATGTGCAAATTGGCAATAAGCTTATGAAAAGTTGCTCAATATCATTAGTCATCAAAGAATGCAAATTTGAAACATAATGAGATACCACTTCACACCCACTCAAATGGCTAAAATTAAAAAGACTGACAACTCTGAATATTGGCAAGGATATAAAGCAGCAACATCTTTCATACATTGCTGGTGGGAATGCAGAATGTTAGTCAGTTGGGAACAACTCTGGCATTTTCTTATAGAGTTCAGCAGGCATTTTCAACATGATTTTGGAACTCATCATCATACTACCTCTCCAAGAGAAATAAAAATTCTGTTTACATAGAGACTTTACAGGTATGATTCATAGCAGCTTTATTATATTATTTTAAAAGTGGGGAAAAACCCCACAGATTTCCAACAGGAAAATTGATCAATAATTGTATATTCATATAACGAAATAATACACAACAATAATGTCAGTTAATACTGATATGTACAACTGCAAGGATACATCTTGAAAAAATCTTGTTGAGTATAGAAGCTGATAATAAAGAATATAATAGTATTAATATTTTTTACGGACTTTAAGAACAAGCAGAATTAATCTTCGGTGTTAAAAATCGTAAGAGGAATTTCTTGTTGGCAGTGGAGTTGGCTAGAGTGGGACATTAGGGAACTTTCTAAGGCAATAGAAGTATTTTATGTTAATTGGTATTTGGTTACATGGGTATACACAGTGGTGTCGTGGAGTCAGCTCTTACCAAGTTCTGCCGAGCCAGTTATGTGCATCTCTTTCCAACCTTCCTTTCAATACCATCACAGCAGTAGCTTGAAGTAGCCTACTGGAGTGGTGGTATCTTCAGCATGGAAATCAACAATTGCTACCTAGCATGGTTTTATTTTTCAGTAGTCTGGTTTACTAGCATATCACTGGACTGTAGAAAGTGGTAAACTATTTATTGAACTGTTCACTTAAGGTCTGTGATATTTTCAATTATCTCCCAAATTCTTTCCACCATAGATCTACAAATGCTATGTCCCCTTTCCCATTCTTACCTAGTTTATTGTGGGGCAAACATTAAGTTTGTATTCAAACCAGGATTGTGCTTTATTCAAGAAAACCAAGTGGGATGCTATATTTTTAAAGTTATTTATTTGTTCTCAGTATATACAGCTGCATGTGTACTGGATTTTCTGACTCTTTCCGGTTGATAAAGGCCTTGTCTAAAGTCTTTTTTATTATTCGGTTATGTTTATTCTTTTGTTTCAAGTATTTGAAAGAAATGGATGTTCCATCTCTAAATTAATAAGAAAAAACACCTTCTTTGCAACATGTCACATCGTTGTTTGTGTGTGTGTATGTGTGTGTGTGCCCATATGCAGGAATGTGTGTGCCTTATTTTTAATTGTACAAAGCAGGATGATTAGGAACCATTTAACCAAAGTAGTGTTCCTATTTATATTACTACAATTTGAGCACTTGACCATTGCATATACCTTTATTTATTGATTTTTTAAAAAATGATTCGTATTTTTCAAAGAAGAATTAATGCCTTTTTAAAATAGTACCTGTAATTGTAATTGAGCCTGGAAAAAGCTCATACAATTTTATTGCTTTGCTAAAATTATGCTTGGAATTAGTTGGAACAAATCTGCAAGTGAATTGTCTTTTACTGTTCACTTTAAGTTCAAAACCAGACTATCAAAATCAGGAAACCTACTGTCCTCACATGAAAAGCTTTCAGAAAATAAGTATATATTAAAATGGACCAAGATGTGTTTTCATCCTTAATCAAAATAAAAGCATTAGAAAAAAATATGATGAATGATAATGATGTTATTTAATGGGTTTCATCTTTTCTATTTCAAGTGGACAGGCTTGATTTACTTCTTTGAGGCAGATGACACATATAAATTGTATGCTGAACTATAGAGATCATTTTCTTTTGTTGCATCTCAGACATTGCCTTATTTACATGGCATGTTTCAGCTTAGTATCTGTAAGGCAATTAGATCATTGGAATGCTTTCTCCGTTGGTTGACACATTCACTTCTTGTGGCTTTGTAGTGGAAAAACCATTATGGCCCTTTTGTTACCCAAAGGCATGTTTCCTTGGCAAAGATTTCTCCTAGTATTTCAGTAACTATGGATTCTGTATATTTCCTGGTGTTTAAGAGCATGTAATTGTAAGTTTATCAGACCTAAGCTAGAATCTATGCTCAGCCAATTGCGGGCTGTATGACATTAGACAAGTCAGTTAACTTCTCTGAGCCTCCATTATGAGGATAGAATCACAGTGAGGTTTAAATGAGATAATATGGTCCTGGCACATAATATGTGATCAGTAGTATTTTATAATTTATTGTTGCTTTAATTAAATCCACTAAGTTATTAGGACAAATATCCTGGCTTGTGTATTTTTACCTCTGTGCCCAAAACAAGGCCTGAAACATTTTAAATGCTCAATAAATATCATATATCGATGTACTATAGACTATAGGTCATTTGCGTTTTGAAATAACTTTTATATTACAGGGGATTTGAAACATATTAAGGGATAGAGAGAACCCCCTTGTATCTATCACTCAGCTTCACCAGCTGTGGACTCACAGTCAATTTTGTTTTATGCATACTCCTTTAAACTTGCCCCTTCCCTCTTTCTTGAAGCAAATTGAATTCATTTTTAATCTTTTCTCCAGTAGGGCTCCCCTGCCCTTCTCCAGCTGCTAAACTCAGGAGATACAAAGGCTTTTCAAAAGGAGCATACACAAAATAAAATTGTGAAGTGATATCTGCTGCCATGATCACAGAAAGCATTTCCAAAGCTTAAGAGAAAATATGGATTTTCTTCTGCTGTTTTTATCCCTTAGGGCAGATAACTGAGGCTCGATCAGAAAACAAAGGACAGGTGGCTAGAGTTTAGAGTTTTTCTGAAAATGACATACATAACAATGGTCAGGGTTTTTTGGGGGGATTAAAGGGAACTATCTGCTTTCTTTGCACTTGCAGATAGAGAATATGAAATTTGGCCAACAATATAAGGGTTAAATTAACTTGTGGACATTTAGAGTGGATGAAGTAGCTATTCGCCATACAACTGTGAGCAACACTAAAAATATTCTAGTTAGTATCCGTCATCTAATATAAAAGCGATAAAAATGTTTCAAATTATGCCTCATTATTACTCACCAAGTTCCTTCTTTCTCATGAAATGCATGTTTCTGTTGTTTATTGAACTCCATTTATTTTAGTGCTAGTGAATAAATTCATTAGTTTTATGTAAGAGTTGTGAGAAATAGCAGAATTTGCAGTTGCAATATAATCCTAATCACAGGCAATATTCTGACTGCTCCATATTTCCTAGTATTTACTCCTTAAAGAGAGAGGACGGTGGTAATGGCAGTAGCAACTACTAAATATTTTGGGGAGGTTTGACATTATTTCTTGATGTAATAGCATATTTCCTTAAAGGTTATTTGAACTCACCTTGTGTTATACAAGGAAAGGGCAGAATAATTTTTGTTGTGGCAGGATTCATTGATTTGGGGTGGCAGGATTGAGTACATGTGCATTTGAGATTATTACAAACAGAAACTGTGCAAGCATATCCTGGTTGTATTGGCAGGCTCTCTAAGATGCCGACAGCAGTCTCACGCCAGCACAGAAAACAAAATTGCTTTATACCTTTGGTAAGATATTGAAGTCCCTACCTAGTCTTCAGTCTTTTAAATATTTATATTTATATTAATATTCCATCATTCAATCGTATCTTCGATAAACAGTGGTTGCAAATTTACTTGGTACCTTGTCTTGTACTAGGCAATGGGAATCAAGCACAGTGCCACCCTTAAGCAGCACTGAGTCTGGACGAGGAGGCAGATATCTATACAACAAACTATAATAGTTTGACAAGTAGAGGGCCAAACTGACCCTACCTTCAGCTAACTTGGAAACAAGTATGGTGTCCAGTTAGTACTATAACATTTAATATCCATGTACATTGATTTTTGAGAAAACATTGCTTTATATAATTAAAAAACAAAATGAGACACTGTCAATTACTTCTTGATATTTTACAAAACATTTCAAATATATTTTATCATCAGGGCCTCTCAGTGAGCCTATAAAATAAGTCGCAGTGTATTTATACCCATTTTCTCCTACTTTTCACTACAAAACTCCTTCAGTTGTCTGTATTTACCAACTTCCACTTCTCCAATTTTTTATCGGCTTCTTTTCAATTAGGATTTTACCAACACCGCCCTAGAAAATCTGCTCTGATCAAGACACCAAAGGCCTCTTTGTCACAAAATCCAGTGGCAATTCTCAATCTTCATCTCTTTTTTTCTCCTTGTTGCACTTTATGTGGCTCTCAGGACCCATTCAAATAATCCACTTCTTACCTCACTGGCTGTTCCTGTCATTTCCTTTGCTGAATCCTCTTCTCCCCAACCTCTTAATATGGAAGTGTCCGGGGTTCATTCTCAGGTTTCTTTCCATCTTTATCTACACTCAATGGCTAGCTACATGATCTAATCAATTATATTACTTTAAATGCCACCTATATACTGCTGAAAACTCCCCGTTACATATTTTCAGTACAGACCTCTCCCCTGAAATCACAATTCATATGCATAACTGTCTAGTTGATACGCACCTTTAAATTTCTAGTAGAAATTTAACATGTATAAGGCAGAAATTCCAATTTCCACCCTGCTACCTCAGGCATGCAAAGCCATCAGTGTCCTTACCTACACAAGTGTCAATTCTATCCTTCTGCTTGCTATAATCAAAAATGGGAGTTGTATTTGACTCCTTATGTTCATATCCAATTCATATTTAATCCATTGGCATATCGCATCAGCTCTTTATTCAACATTTATTCATTTAACATATATTAAGTACTTACTAAGTGCTGGGAACTGTTATACGTACTGGGAATAAAGCGGTACTGAAAATGACAAATATCCGTATCGTCTTGGAGCTCCCATTTCTAGTGGGATGCTTATATCTGAGTAGCTCTACCTTTAAGATATATTCAGAACACGGCTACTCCTCATAATTTCCACCACTACCACCCTAGTCTGAGTCACCATCACCTCTTTCCCAGATTACTGTAAAGGTTCTCGAACTCATCACCCTGCTTCTGCTCATGACCTTCTACAGTTTATTCTGGACAAAGCAGTTAGAATAATCCTTTAGAAACACAAATCAAACAACTTCCCTCTCTCCTCAGAAGCAAGAATGTTCTTTCTCTAGACATCCACATGGCTGTCCCCATTTCTTCCCTTGGTTTCTGCTCAAATATCACCTTATTGGTGATGCCTACCTTGATGACACTATAAAAATTGCACATGAATGTGTATTTACACGCATGCGCACACATGCACCAGTTATTCATTATACCTTTATCTTCATTTAGTTTAGCTTCTGAGAATATCACATAGCTATGTGTTTAATTTTTCACGTCCTTCTCCTCTCCCTTAAATGTAAGCTTCATGAAAGGTGGGGTTTTCTCTTTTGTTTAATTGAATGTGTGCCTTCAAGGAGCAACCTATCTGGTGGGAAAACTGGTAATATATTGTGTAACTCAAGAAAGGATGGAATTATGGAAGAAGTAATTCTTCATTTTGGTTAGGAAGTTCAGAGAAAATGTCACTTACTGGGTGGCATTACAGCTTAGCTTTGAAAGATACTAGTTATTGTAATAGTTAAAGAATGATAATAAAAACCGTCCAGAAAAAAAGAAACAATTATATATACAACTATATATGAAAGAGTACAAGAATTCATTAACATATTGTGCATTCAGAGGTGGTGAACTGGGGAGTCATAAATACGTGTGAAAGAATTTAGAAAAAAAAATGTTGATAGTTTAGATAATGTGAGACTGGGGAGGGTTCTGTGTTGTTCCAGGAATTTAGAAATTATTTTATAGGCAAATGGGAAGCCATTATTGGACTTTGGAAGGGGATAGGCATAATTCCGTTTGTATAATAGGAAGATTAATTGAGCAATAAGTTGAAGACTGGAAGGTAAGACGTACATTATGAGACAACCTGCATTGCTCTGCTTACTAGCGATGTGGCCGCTGCTTTTCAGAATCTTTCCTAACTGGTGCTATTTGTAAGTTTCTTATCTCAGCAGTGGGGGGTGATGTCTCAGTATTGTGATTGCCTCTTTCTGGCCAGACATGGCCCATTCTCCTGTTATGCAATATTAGGCAGACAAGAGGGAGAGGAGAGAAAGATATATTTGGTTTGGGATAAAGTATACATAATGGAATTATTAAAAATATATATGTTAGTATCAATTAAAAATCCAAGACAGAAGAATGTTGAGTAGTTTATAATCTCTCGATTTTTGTAATTTTATATAACAAATAAAAGAAAGTTTGTGAAGAATTATTAAGGGTATAAAACATCAATTCATTCATCAATTCACAAAACAAATATGTATTTAGATGCTACTTAATATATCAGGCACTATTCAAAGTTTTGGAGAGAGGTCAGCATAAGAAACATCCCATTCTCAAGGAACTCACCTACTAGGGGTAGAAAACTTATTCTGTGATGATCATTTAGAAGAAAAACAGAATGTAAACATACAAATGTATATTTTAAGATAGGAAGAGGTACTAGTATAGATATAGGTTAAGAGTAGAAAAGATATAGAGAAAATATACCAAAATGTTAAAGAAAATTTTCTTTATAATAGAAGTACAAATACATTTTTATTTTGTTATGTAAGCCTTACTTAATTTTTAACAAATGCCACTTTTATCATCAGTGCATTCATGTAATGGCTGTGTTAAAGATTACCACAAAATTAGTTATTTAAAAACATTCATTTATGATATCACACTTTCTGTGGGTCAAAAGTATAGGTCTGGCTTAGCTAGCTCTCCTGCTCAGGGTCTCACAGCTTGCAATCAAGGTGTCAGGTTGGCTGCACCCGAGGACTCAAATGTGGAAGGATCTGCTTGCTTAGAAGCAAGTGACAGATCCTGTCCACATGCAAAAGTTAGACAAATTATGGTATGATGTCTGCCACAATCAGAAATATCAAGAACTTAATAAAATTGGATGGTGAATACAAAATAAGTTGCATTAGTTGACTTTTTCTAATTTTTTCATATGGAATCAATAACTCTGAAATTCAAAGACTTAGAGAACAAGGGATTATTTCTCCCTCTCTTTGCCCTTTGGTTACAGGTCAAGTTAACTGATGATTTCCCATGTCTCTTCATTCCTGGATCCAGGCTACGAGAAGCAGACAGCATCTGGGATAGGCCATTCTCTAGCCAAAGGGCAAAGCAAGGGAGTTTGTGGAAACTCAAGATGCTGTTAAAGCAGCTGCTTTGAAGTGGCACATATTTCGTCAGACAAAAAGAGTCTTATGACTGCGTTTGATGGCAGCGGGACAGGATAATGCACTCTTGACACAGTGGTAACCACAAGTCATGTGGCAAAGGGTAAGGCTATATACTTGCAATAGTAGAAAGCGCTTTCAGTATGATCTTCCACCATTTAATGAGGTTTATCCTTGATTGAGTAAAATTGGTATTGAAACTTGCCAATAAAGTTTTATGCAAAAAAGTATTCCAACATACCAGATAAATTGTTTGATCCAAAAAGCTGATAAAATATTGAGTTCTTATTTGAATAACCAAGAAATCTTCTGTTCTCCTTATTTATGAGTAAAACTTGATGTCCTCCATGACACTTCATTGTGTTTTAATGTTATTTGGGTGATAAATATGGGAATATTAATTTATAGCAATAGTTGCAACAATATTCTATTAATTTAACCTCTAGGAAAGACATAATATACCACTTGTTGATTTTCAAAACAAGAAAATAAATAAAAAGAATCATGTGCCTGACCCACTGGGTGCCAATTGAATAAGCAGTAGAAAGTTTATGTCAAGAGGTGTAATCAAAATAGACTTGGGAAAACACTTTACTGATGTCCCATTGATTTTTAGCTAAATCCAATAAGTTTTTGCTGAGCTTTCCTCATGCCAGGCATGTGCTTAGTCTATGATATGAAAAAATGAGAAAGTTAAACATTTTGCCCTTAATGAGTTGTCTTGTAGTTGTAAGAAGTGAATTGGAGAGGTAGTTGCCCTAAGAATTTGGACTTCCTTAATAGCAGCTTGTTATTGAAAAGCTTTAGGCAGGACAGTGACACAACAGACACTTGTTTTAGACCAAAGCTTATTAAATGTGCATGCAAATCACCGGAGAGATTGTTAACTTGCTTATTTTGATTCAGTGGAACGAAGATGGAGCCTACAATTCTGTGTTTTTAACAAGCTTCGAGGTCATACTGATATTGCTAAGACCATATTTTGAGAAACAAGGTTTTAGTTAGGCCATTGTCTCCAGCTTGTGAGGAAGATGGCTTAAAAGGAAAGGAGAATAAAGGCATCTATATGCTCAAGTTCGCTGTCCTTCATCTCATAAGTGGTCTTTATAACTTGTGATCATTATCTCTCCATTTATAGAAAACGTGTAGATATTGCTATCAACCGATCCCTAAGGAGGTCAATTTAGAGTGTGATTTAGGTCCTGGCTAAGTACTAAAGTAGAGTATTGGAAATCTGCAAACACCATGACTCTCCAAGTGTTCTTCCCTACAGTTGGGTAAGCAAATAGAGGTTCAAAACTGCAAACAAACAACAACAAAAAAGTTGAAGTAGAAGCAAGATCAATCAATTGCGACCTAAAAGCAAAAGAGCTTTAGTATTGAAGTGGAAACAGCTGTTGGGGAGTAAGGCAAAGAGAAATTCACAAAGAGGTGGGTGAATAAGAAAGATGGGCGCACAGAATCTACATACATTCTAATCTCAGAAAAAAAAACTCATCACAATTCATGCATTTTTTTTAGTCCAAAGTAATATTCATTAATATCTACAAGGATTATTTTTGTCTTTGCAAATAATAGTACTCTGAGAAAAAGACTGCCTTCCTGAAATCCTTTGACTTCTGGAATTGCTCACTTAACAGGCATTTCAAAGTCTAATAGATAGAACACTGGAGATCATATAGTTTCTACTCTGTTTTATAGATTAGGAAACTGAGGCACATTAGAGGAGCTGGGACTGTGTCATCTGATCTTAGTTCAGTGTCCAGAGCCCATGGCCCAAAACTAATAGAAAAAAAAAATACAGAAAATGGATCACTCTTCCCTTGAGTCTAAAATGACAGGGATGCTTAGTTTAACTTGTCTGTAGAAGTTAACAGTATTTCTAGAAATACATTAAATATCACATGGGATATTTTATTTATTTAAATTTATATTTGTCAGCACTGAAAATGAAAAAAAGTAAGCTGTGACAAGCTAATGTGAAAGTTATCATTTTAAAATATTCAGTTTGACATATTTCCATAAAAGCACGCTGTTCATAACTGCAGATTTATTGCTCGTGTCTCAATGTTGTGTATCACTGAAATCTGCAGTTTAAAACTCAGCAATAGGAAGGAAGCTGGTCATCATTAGGTGATGATAATGTACATCAAATTTGAAATATTTTTCAGGGACAGGAGGAAAGGGTAGAGGTGAGTGGGTACTAATTCCAAAACGGCACGTGCCTGTGTTTCTAATGATGTATTGCTTGCTTGCCAAAGGCATTAGACAAAGTAGCTCTCCTTAGAACTAAATTGAAAACTATGTATACATATTTGCAATACTAATGTTCAAAGCCCATAACTCTTAAACTGTGTGCAAAAGAAAGCGTTTAGTGAATTTCTACCCATGATCATGTGAATATGCATACATGTTTTTTCTTCTTTTTCTTTTCTTAAATAGAATGTAATATATCAGGCTTGCTAAATAATCATTGTCTAAGAAAAATTACTCTTTTCCATGCACTAATAATTATGGCTCAGATTTTCAGTGGCCAAAATTATTTATAAAGCGAGGTTGTAACTTGAGGTAATTTTCTAGTTAATTCAGATCAGTAAAAATAAAGTTTGAAAGTGTAAAAAAAATAAAAATTATTGTGATTGCTTCTATACACTGATTAAATTCATCAAACTTTTGCTTAACTTATTATATCATTGTTTTAAGCAGTGACTGTTATGCAATCATGGTCAATAACATGCTGCTTCAAAGGCAGGTCAGACTGTCCAGTGCTCATCTCTGTATATCCTCTGCTAATGTGCCAAGAACTATTTGCAGGATCTGTGAGCAAGCTCTGCTGGCAACTGTTTAGGTTAATGGTTCTCAATGGGACGGTATAGTGTCTCTAAGGGGATACCTTGGCATATGTAGGAATTGTTTTTGTTTTTCAATGGTGTTGGAGGTAGTACTAGTCTTACTAGACAGGAGCCACAAGAAAGTATTGACTTAAAATATCCTACTAGAAATTCATAATTTCCTTTTGTTAAAGACTATTTTTTAGATGAGTTTTAGGTTCACAGCAAAATGGAGAGGAAAGTATCGCGATTTCCCATATAGTCCCTGCTCCCAAACATGCAAAGCCTCCTCCATTATCAGCGTCTCCACGAAAGTGGTACATTTGTTACCATTGATGAACCTACATTGACATATATACATCATTATCACTCAAAGTCCATCGTTTACATTATGGTTCACTCCTAGTGTTGTACATTCTCTGGGTTTGGACAAATGCATAATGACATGTATCCATCGTTATAGTATCAGACTAGTTTTACTGCCCTAAAAATCTTCTGTTCCTTACCTATTCATTGCTAGCTCGCTTCTCACCCCTGTCAATCACTGACCATTTTATTGTCTCATAATTTTGCCTTTTCCAGAATCTCATAAATTTGGAATCATACAATATGTGTCCTTTTTCAGATTTGCTTTTTTCACTTAGTAATATGCATTTACATTTTCTCTGTAGTTTTTCATGTCTTAATAGTTTATTTCTTTTAGTGTTGAATAATATTCCATTGTCTGGATGTACATTATTTATCCATTCATTTTCTTACTGAAGTACATCTTGGTTGCTTCCAAGTTTCAGTAATTATAAATAAAACTTCTAAAAACATTCATGTACATGTTTTTGTGTAGAAATTACTTTTCAACTTTTTTTGGGTAAATACTATGTAGGAACATGATTGCTGGGTTGTATGATAAGAGTATGTTTAATATTATAAGAAACCATCAAAGTGTCTCCAAAAGTGGCTGCACCATTTTGCATTTCCATGAGTAATGAATGAGAGCTCCTGTTCAT
This sequence comes from Nomascus leucogenys, assembly GCF_006542625.1. NCBI lineage: Eukaryota > Metazoa > Chordata > Mammalia > Primates > Hylobatidae > Nomascus > Nomascus leucogenys. Next base: position 127,801,172 of record NC_044406.1, read on the forward strand.
CCACAGCCTTATCAGCATTTGTTATCAGTGGTTTGGATTTTGGCCAAAATACTAGGTTGGTTTTGGTAATCTCGTTTTAATTTGTATTTCCCTATAGACGTATCATGTTGATCATCTTTTCATATGTTTTTTACCCATCTGTATATCTTATTCAGTGAAATGTTTGTTAAGGTGTTTGGTCCATCTTTTAATTGGGTTGTTAGTTTCCTCACTGAGGGTTAAGAGTCCTTGTATATTTTGGATAACAGTCCTTTATCAAATATGTCTTTTGAAAATATTTTCTCCTAATCTGTGGCTTGTCTTCTCATTATCTTGACAATTTCTTTATTGGAGAAGAAATTCTTAATTTTAATGAAGTCCAGCTTATCAATTATTTCTTTCATGGATTGTGGTCTCGGAATCCAAAATGTCATTGCCATACCCAAGGTCATCTAGATTCTCTCCAATTTTACCTTCCAGACATTTTATAGTTTTGCATTTTACATTTAGGACTGTGAACCATTTTGAGTTATTTTTGTGGATAATTTCTCCGTAATTATCTGAATCTAGAAGCTACATCCAGTTTACAAAAGAATACTAAGAATTTTTGCATGAATTTAATATAAGCTGAAATTTTCAGGAATGCAACTTCTGTGTAAATTAAGAAAGGCTAATGCTTGACGAAGAGTTTTGTGCACTAGGAAAATTATGTTCCTGACAATAGTACTGCTCATGGTATTGTATTCTCCAGTGCAACACAACTGTGTCAACTGGCGTTTTAAGCTACTGCTTTCTCAGGAATTCCAAATGTAGGTTGAAGCTCAAACATACATCATGTTCATTATTTTTCTACCATAGCTATGTCAGAGCATGTACATATGAACATATATGGCATGTGTTTCAAACTAATTATCTTTATTCTGTTTTACAGTTATGGCATTATATTAATATTTCCCAATCATTTGTTCATTAGACAAGCATGTGTTGAGTAGCCACTACATGCCATGGACTGTGCTACACAGTTGGGGTATACAATTAAACAAAACAGGCCAGAAGGCTTGCCCACATTCTAGTAGCGTTGACTTACCACAAAAAACAAATGTAAAGGATGAGTAAAATATACAGTATGTTAAAAAGCAATAAGTGCTATTGAAAAAAAAACAAAAAAGAAAAGAAGCAAGCAGGATAAGAGCAACATGGAATGCCAAATATGGGAAGAGGGCAAATATTGCACTTTAAAATAAAGGGGTCTTGAAAGGCTTAATTGAGAAGGTGACATTCATGAAAGGCTTGAAGGAGGTTGAGACATGAGGATAGTTGAGAATAAACATGTCCTCAGGATATGCCCTTGTATTAGTCTGTTTTCACACTGCTAATAAAGACATATCCAAGACCGAGTAATTTATAAAGGAAAGAGGTTTAATTGACTCACATTTCCACAGGGCTGGGGGGACCTCACAGTCATGGTGGAAGGCAAGGACTAAGAAAGCCACTTGATACATGGAAGCAGGTAAGAGAGAATGAGAGGCAGGCAAAAGGGGTTTTCCCTTATGAAACCATCTGATCTCATGAGACTTATTCACTACTATGAGAACAGTATGGGGGAAACCACCCCCATGATGCAATTATTTCCCACCAGGTGCCTTCCACAATACATGGGAATTATGGGAGCTGCAATTCAAGATAAGATTAGGGTGAGGACACAGCCAAACCATATCATCCCTTACCTGGCTCCTCCCAAATCTCATGTCCTCACATTTCAAAACCAATCATGCCTTTCCAACAATCCCCCAAAGTCTTAATTCATTTCAGCATTAACTCAGAAGTCCACATTCCAAAGTCTCATCTGAGACAAGGCAAGTCCCTTCCACCTATGAGCCTGTAAAATCAAAAGCAAGTTAGTTACTTCCTACATAAAAGGGGAGTACAGGCATTGGATAAATGCAGCCATTCCAAATGGGAGAAATTGGCCAAAACAAAGAGGCTACAGGCAACATGCATGTCCAAAATCCAGCAGGGTAGTCAAATCTTAAAGCTCCAAAATGATCTCCATTGACTCCATGTCTCACATTCAGGTCATGTTGATGCAAGAGGTGGGTTCCCATGGTCTTGAGCAGTTCTGCCCCTGTGATTTTGCAGGGTACAGCCTCCCTCCTGGCTGCTTTCACAGACTGGTATTGTGTCTGCAGCTTTTCCAGGTGGATAGTGGAGGCTGTCAGTGGATCTACCATTCTGGGTTCTGCAGGAGGGTGACCCTCTTCTCACAGATCTACTAGGCAGTGCCCCAGTGGGGGACTCTGTGGGGGAGTTTCAACCCCATAGTTCCCTTCCATACTGCCCTAGCAAAGGTTCTCCATGAGGGCGCCACCCCTGCATCAAACTTCCCCCTGGATATCCAGGTGTTTCCATACATCCTCTGAAATCTAGGTGGAGGTTCCCAAATCTCAATTATTGACTTCTGTGCACCTACAGGCTCAATACCATGTGGAAGCTTCTAAGGCCTGGGACTTGCACCCTCTGAAGCCACAACCCAAGCTGTACCTTGGACTCTTTTAGCCATGGCTAGAGTGGCTGGGACACAGGGTACCAAGTCCCTAGGCTGCATACAGAATTGGGGCCCTGGGCCCCATGAGCTCAGAAAATCATTTTCTCCTCCGAGTCCTCCAGCCCTGTTATGGTAGGGGCTGCTGTGAAGTTCTCTGACATGTCCTGGAGGCATTTTCCTAATTGTCTTGGCAATTAACATTTGTCTCCTCGTTACTTATGCAAATTTCTGCAGCTGGCTTGAATTTCTCCCCAGAAAATGGGTTTTCTTTTCTATTGCAACATCAGGCTTCAAATTTTCCAAACTTTCATGCTCTCTTTCCTCTTGAATGCTTTGCTGCTTAGAGAATTCTTCCACCCAATACTCCAAATCATCTATCTCAAGTTCAAAGTTCCACAAATCTCTAGGTCAGGGGCAAAATGCCACCAGTCTCTTTGATAAAGCATAACAAGAGTGACCTTTGCTCCAGTTCCCAACAAGCTCCTCATCTCCACTTGAGACCACTTAAGCCAGGACTTCATGGTCCATATCACTATCAGCATTTTGGTGAAAGCCATTCAACAAGTCTCTAGGAAGTTCCAAACTTTCCCACATTTTCCTATCTTCTTCTGAGTCCTCCACATTGTTCCAACCTCTGCCTGTTCCCCAGTTCCAAAGTTGCTTCCACATGTTTGAGTATCTTTACAGCAGCACCCCACTCTACTGGTACCAATTTACTATATTAGTCTGTTCTCACACTGCTAATAAAGACATACCTGAGACTGGGTAATTTATAAAGGAAAGAGGTTTAACCGACATACAGTTCCACATGGCTGTGGAGGAAGGCAAGGAGGAGCAAAGCCAGTGTTAATGGCAATAGGCAAAGAGAGAATGAGAGCCAAGGAAAAGGGGTTTCCCCGTATGAAACCATCAGATCTCATGAGCCTTATCTACCACAAGAACAGTATGGTGGAAACTACCCCTGTGATTCAATTATCTCTGACCACATCCCTCCCTCAACACATGGGAATTATGGGAGCTACAAGTGAAGATGAGATTTTGGTTGGGACACAGCCAAACCGTATCAGCCCTCTTTCTTCTGTACTTTCCCTCTCAGTGACATTTTCTCTTGGTTCTCTCTCCTTCCCTCATCCTTAATGGTTTTCTCACACTTTCTTTTCTGTTGGTTTTCTCTGTTTCTTCTAGGCTGCACACTGGCTATTATAGGCCATCTTAGGTATTGCTTAGGTCCTTTAAGATTAAAGAGGTCGCTGGCCCACTATTTAAAATAGATTTACACCAATTAAAGCTGTTAATAATTTTGAGAGCACCAGTCTTTCTTGTGTGGTCACATGAACTCTGAGGCTATATGTTGTTTGAGGGTGTGATCAATTTTGCCTCAAAACTGAAGTAATCCACCTTCAGTCTCCTCACCCTGTTACTCCCTCAGTGTCTGCTTAGATCTCTCCTCATAGAATGTCCTCAAAAGGCTTTTGATGAGTTTATTTTAGCTTCACCTATAGAGCTGAAAAATAAAGCACCACTATTCGAGTTAAGTGGATGGTGTAATTCCAATACTTCTCTCTCTCTCTCAAACACACACACACACGCACATGCACACACACATATGTGTGCGCAACAACAGCAATAATAACAATAGACTTGTGGCTTTGTAGAAGTCAGCCAATTACTCCCAAATTTTATTTTGTTTTAAAAAAAACCATGTTTATAATTCTGTCTCCTGGGATACAAAAAGTAAGATGAGAGAGAGATCTTGCAGGAAGTTTATATTTCAGATGTATGAAAGAGTCCCAAAGTAATAAGTAGACACACATAACTAAGATTAGTATTTTAAATATTGGAGGAATTTTGGAGACTGGCTGTATACACAAAATTTAGAGTTTATGTTGGGTTTCCAGCAGTAAATATTGTCTTACACATAAGAAGCAGTATCCCAAAGTGATTCTGTTATTGTTTGCTTTAATGTGTAAGTGTACAACAAAAAATAACACCCTTCATTTCTTTTCCAAAACACTTGTTTTTGTTAAGTCAATAATGTACTCAACATGCTTAGTGGTTTGCAATAAACATGAAGCTTCCTATCCAATAATCTTCCCCTGTCAATTTATGGGAGGTGTTTTTTAAATTATTATTATACTTTCAGTTCTGGGGCACATGTGCAGAATGTGCATGTTTGTTGCATAGGTATACATGTGCCATGGTGGCACCCATCAACCCATCAGCTACATTAGGTATTTCTCCTAATGTTATCCCTCCCCTATCCCCCCACCCCTCATAGGCCCCAGTGTGTGGTGTTCCCCTCCCTGTGTCCATATGTTCTCACTGTTCAACTCCCACTTATGAGTGAGAACATGTGGTGTTTGGTTTTCTGACATTGTGATACTTTGCTGAGAATGATGGTTTCCAGCTTCATCCATGTCCCTGCAAAGGGCATGAACTCATGCTTTTTTATGGCTGCATAGTATTCCATGCTTTATATGTGCTACATTTTCTTAATCCAGTCTATCATTGATGGACATTTGGGTTGGTTCCACGTCTTTGCTACTGTGAACAGTGCTGCACTAAACATACATGTGCATGTGTCTTTATCATAGAATGCTTTATAATCCTTTGGGTATATGCCCAGTAATGGGATTGCTGGGTCAAATAGTATTTCTAGTTCTAGATCCTTGAGGAATCACCACACAGTCTTCCACAATGGTTGAACTAATTTACACTCCCACCAACAGTGTAAAAGCATTCCTATTTTTCCACAACCTCTCCAGCATCTGTTGTTTCCTGACTTTCTAATGATCACCATTCTAACTCACATGAGATGGTATCTCACTGTGGTTTTGATTTGCATTTCTCTAATGACCAGTGATGATGAGCATTTTTTCATATGTCTGTTGGCTGCATAAATGTCTCCTTTTGAGAAGTGTCTGTTCCTATCCTTTGCCCATTTTTTGATGGGGTCGTTTGCTTTTTTCTTGTAAATTTGTTTAAATTCTTTGTAGATTCTTAATATTAGCCCTTTGTCAGATGGATAGATTGCAAAAATTTTCTCCCATTCTATAGGTTGCCTGTTTAGCCTGATGATAGTTTCTTTTGCTGTGCAGAAGCTCTTTAGTTTAATTAGATCAATGGGAGGTGTTTTGTAGAAACAGGAACGGTTGCCTCTTATCCATGCCACTTTTGTGTGTGGCTGACAAGCAAATATCAAGACCGCTGCATATATCAAGGCCATTGTCCTTGGCCAAGGACAAAGTATTTGTTCTTGATGAGGTCACTAACTGGGTGACCTTAAATAATTTCCTTAAATTCTGTGAGTCTCAGTTTTCTTATCTCTAAAGTAGGACTAATAATTTCCCCAGAGCATAAATCAGGAGTTTTGGGGGGAAGTAAGGGAGATTATATTTAGAGGTACTTTGAAGCTAGAAGTTGCTAAATAAATATTAGGCATGATTATGAAGGACTACTGTTTATTTAATGCAAGAATAGAAATAATACTGTTTGCATTGGTTACATTTATTGTGTTGAAAACATCTTTGCCAGGACTTCATGGCGAGTTGTCAACACACATATACATAACACCAAAGTTAATGCAATCTTTCATATTTTCTCCTGCAATTGTGTTTCATGGAATATTATCTTTTCTAGCAGGTATTTCTTCCTCAGTCGTCACTACTGAAATGCCTGAACTATAATACAGGAATAATTACTGATGTTTTTACTGACATGCTTTGCACAAGCTTATCAGAATATATACTTATTTAACAGGAAGTAAATATAACAAATCTTACTATTCAGAAAGAATTTGAAATACCTGCCCCATGACCCTAATATTTCAGGTATTGGCAGGCAATACCCAGTCAATATTCTATTTAATAATCTAGCTCAGTCAGTGCCTTGAGTCATTTACCCAAGTTCCTCAGCTGTCAAATTTACTCATCATCCTTCCAGGATTTACAAGAAAGTATATGTCTCTGAGGGTCTTTCTTCACCTTTGTGCAGTGCAGTCTGGCACATTATGATATAAGCTGTTCACATCTCATAACCTGCTGTGCGAGAGAAAAAGAGAATCACTGCTTCCCTTATGTTCTCTGCATATTACTGTCTTCCTCTTCACTTTTATGACTTTTCTTTTGATCATATGGTAGTTGCTTCTGGCCTTCCTTGAGGGTGTGTGTTCCCAAGAAACATTCCAACCCACCATGGTCTCTATTTACTCTAATCTCAACTTGTATAAAAATGCATCATGGTTTTGCTCGATTGTGATCTCGTATTCTGTTGGTATATGTAATTCTACTTGTGGTTACATGCTTATACAAGCTGTAAGGTTGGATCTTAGTCCATATAGATTCCTATCAGTTATCAAGGCCATCTTTAGAGCATGAAGCTATCTCCAGTCCACCATAGAACAGATATTTCCCTATGGGTCCTGTTAAAATTAACCTTCCTCTGCCATTCAAATGAAGGCAACACAGTTATCCTTTAATTGGACCAGATGTTGTGAAGTGGCAATAAAGGTTCTAACTAAACAGAGTGATTTAGATGACAAAAGAGATTTGAGGCCCTCCACTGTGAACTCAATTAAAAGATGCTATGTTTCTGTTTGAGAAGAGTTTGTCAGCTGCACAAAAAAAATGATCGCAATGCTATGACAAATCAAAAGACGCTTTTGGACAGAATTATATGTGTCCTGCATGCAGGCATATACCTATCTGTGCTATACTGTGGAAAATCTCAAATTGTAAGTCACAAAAATGAAACGATGGACTTAAAAGCTTTATCTGCACTCTGTACTGCTCAAAACAGAGAGAATCTTCCCAGTTCTCTGGCAAGATTTGATTACTCACCTCAGTCAACATGTCACATGATGAATGCTGTGCATTTTCAAAAGCAAGTAATTGAGTTTGAAATAAGGGCACTTAAGCCAGGCACTTTGGTCTGAGTCTCACCAAAGTAGATGTTGCTGGCTTAGGCTTGGTGAAAGGTTGACAACTGTATTAGTCCATTCTCACACTGCTATGAAGAAATACCTGAGACTGGGTAATTTACAAAGGAAAGAGGTTTAATTTACTCGCAGTTCCACAGAGCTGGGGAGGCCCCAGGAAACTTACAATCAGGGTGAAAGGGAAGCAAACACTTCCTTCTTTACATGGTGGTAGCTAGGAGAAGAAGAATGAGAACTGAGCAAAGGGGAAAGCCCCTTATAAAACCATCAGATCTCATGATAAATTACTCATTGTCACAAGAATAGCATGGGGGAACTGCCCCCACTATTCCATTACCCCCTACTGGGTCCCTGTCTCCACAAGTGGGGATTATGGGAACTACAATTCAATATGAGAATTGAGTAGGGACACAGACAAACCATATGATTCCACCCCGGCTTCTCCCACATCTCATGTCCTAACATTTCAAAACACAATCATGCCTTTCCAACAATTTCCCAAAGTCTCAACTCATTCTAGCATTAACGCAGAAGTACAAGTCCAAGGTCTTATCTGAGAGAAGGCAAGGCCCTTCCACCTATAAGCCTGCAAAATCAAAAGCAAGTTAGTTACTTCCTACATACAATGGGGGTACAGGCATTGGGTAAATACACCAGCTCCAAATGGAAGAATTTGGCCAAAACAAAGGGGCCACAGGCCCCATGCAAGTCCCTCCTAGGACTCTGGGTCTGTGATGGGAGGGGCTGCTGTGAAGGTCTCTGACAAGTCCTTGAGATATTTTCCCCACTTTTGGTGATTAACATTTGGCTCTTTGTTACTTATGCAAATTTCTGAAGCTGGCTTGAATTTTTCCCTAGAAAATGAGGTCTTCTTTTCTATTGCATTGTCAGGCTGCAAATTTTCCAAATTTTTGGGCTCTGCTTTCTCTTGAACGCTTTGCCACTTAGAAATTTTTTTTTGCCAAATACCCTAAATCATCTCTCTCAAGTTCAAAGGTCCACAGATCTCTGGGGCAGAGGCAAAATGTCACTAGTTCCCAATAAGTTCCCCATCTCCATCTGAGACCACCTCAACCTGGACTTTATTTTCCATATCTCTATTATCATCTTGGTAAAAGCCATTCAATAAGTCTCTAGGAAGTTCCAAACTTTCCCACATTTTCCTGTCTTCTTCTGAGTGCTCCAAATTATTTCAATCTCTGCCTGTTAATCTAGTTCCAAAGTCACTTCCACATTTCCGGGTAACTTTTCATTAGCACCGCACTCTTTGCAGTACCAATTTACTGTATTAATCCGTTCTCATGCTGCTATGAAGAAATACCCAAGACCGGGTAATTTATGGAGGAAAGAGGTTTGATTTACTCACAGTTCTGCAGGGCTAGGGAGGCCTCAGGAAATTTGCAATCATGGTGGAAGGGGAAGTAAACTCATCCTTCTTCACATGGCAGCAGCAAGGAGAAGAAGAATGAGAAGCTAGCAGAGGGAGAAGCCCCTTATAAAACCATCAGACTTCATGAGAACGTATTCTCACAAGAATAGCATGGAGGAACTCACCCGCATGATTCAATTACCTCCCACCAGGTCCCCCGCTACGCAATGTGGAGATGATGAGAACTATAATTGAAGATGAGATTTGGGTGGGAACACAGCCACACCATATCATTCTTTTTTAACTTTTTGCTTGAAAAATATAGGCATTGAGGAGACTGAAAATACCCTGTCATCAGTTCCCCTTGATAATTGCCATTATTTCAAATGGTGGCTGATTTAGGCAATTTAAGATTTAGTTTCTGCCATGTTTACCTAGATCTAGGGTTCCTGAGGCCTCCATGCCTATTGTATTTGAGTGTTGTCTTTATTTTGCTAATGCAACCAAGAAGACATTACACTTGTTCTTATCATATAGATATTTTAAAAGCAAGTTAGTAATGCAGTCATTATATATGAGAAAATGTAGCTGAATTTTCTATGTATTAGATACAGTTTGAACAGTCATTAGCAACATGCAACAAAGTTACTCTGTCATAATATGCACTTCTACTAATAATATGGCAGGCATGCCATTTCCTTAGCCTATTAAAATATTTTTTGATTCCCGTATAGATACCAGAACATCATCTCCTTATGATTCATAATATAAGCACTCACAATGTAAGCAACTAACAACACACAAATGGATTTTGTTTGGAAAATTCATCTGCATTCATCACAACTAACATTTGCACAGCATTTTGGAAAGCTGTGGTGCAAATGCTGCATTCTTGTACTCTTACAATTCTTCTCTGAGGGATGGATAGTGGATATTGTATTATCAGAGTCATTGGGTTGGCTAAGGGGTATGCAACGGTCTGCATTAGTTCCACTCTGTTCTGCTTCCATGAATTAGGTATAGCAGAATCAGTTATAAGTTGTGGTTGAAAACCTCACATTATAAATATTTAAAATATTACAGTTTCAACAAATTACGTATGTACTGACCTAAAAACCAATTAGTTAAAGCTGTATACCACTTTAGCTACAGTATTATTGACCCTTTCATGGCATTGATTAGTGAAACGTGTAATCACGTCCCTAAAATAACCACTGAATATAGTTTGAATCAAAATGCTGACCACTGGCAATATGGGAAATACCCTGCTGTGAGTTGAGATCTCAGCGTAAAAAATTCCACCTGCCATCCTGAATAATTTTGTCAGCTCCCTTTAGTTTATTTCAGTAACTATTTTCTTTGCTATTCAAGATTTTAGTGGTTAGGTGGGGCTAGGAAAGTAGAAGTTGCAACTTAAACATTTTCCACATATGGGTTATTCTCTGCCCCACATATTTTTCAATTTTACTTACATCTGTCTTCAATAATCCATTTTTTTTTTTTTTTTTGAGACAGAATCTCACTCTGTTGCCACGCTGGAGTGCAGTGGCGCGATCTCGGCTGTCTGCAACCATCGCCTCCCAGGTTCAAGCGATTCTCCTGCCTCAGCCTCACGAGTAGCTAGGACTATAGGTGTGTGCCGCCACGTCTGGCTAATTTTTGTAGTTTTAGTAAAGACGGGGTTTCACCATGTTGGCCAGGGTGGTGTCGAACTCCTGACCTCGTGATCCTACTGCCTCAGCCTCCCAAAGCACTGAGATTACAGGCGTGAGCCACCATGCCTGGTCCAATTATCAATTTTTTAAAGAATGGATATTACTATTTTAAAATCACACAAAACCCAAGTATTAAAACCTACCTTTAAGAATGTTGGTGGTTTTTTTTCTTGGGATTTTATTTTATATTACATGTGTTTACAAAGTTTGTAATTCTTTTTTATTCTGGCTTTGTATTGTATTTGAACATTTCTCATGAAAATTATATCTATTCATGACTACATATTAAATACAACCAGTTAGAAAATACAAAAGTATTCCACTAATGAAAACAAAAATAAAAAATACATAAAATTTAATTTAAGATAAAGTATGCCATCTTTCATTTAAACAGCATAGAACTTTACAAAGCCTAAATAAATGGACTGGATTACTGTTAGTCAGAGGGCCAGTAAGAAATCAAAGAAAGAGTGAGCTGGGACTTCAAACATATTTTAATCAGAGGACTACTGAGAGGTGTGCACAGCGTTAAGGGAAGCAATAATGAATGTTGGGATACATAGAGACTAACAGAATGTTGAGATACATAGAGACTAACAAAAGTGTGGAGCCATTACCACATCAAGATCTGAAAAGCAATGGGACAAGAGCAGCTCTATGAGAGCCTGGTTAGAGAGATGGAGTTGAGGAAGAAGAGATGTGGTCAGGAAGCAGGGGAAACTTAGCCACTTCCAGAAACATGGCACTGAAGCAAGAGGAGCCGTGAGAAAAAATCTTTTACCATCCTGCATGTTTTTTCAGTTCTTTCCCTTGGCTGAACCTAACCAGAAGTCAGATGGAAAGGAAGCCTGAACTATAGAGTCCCCTGACGGAAAGCAGTGTAGAAATGGGTAGAACATAAGGGGTGGGGGTAGCACAAACACGGACTAACCAAGACAGGTGTAAAGATCAATTATTCTAAAGATGTCAACTCTCTACCAATTTAATTTAGAAATTTAACACACTGTCAATCAAAGTACCAACTGGAAAAATGTTTTCAGAGGGAAGAAAAGAACTTGATGAAATTTCTTCTGAAGTTTATTGCTAAAGAATGAAATCATTCAAGAAACTATTGAGGGCAAATAAAACAATAATGAGAGGAAAATTTTTCCTACTAGATAATAAAATACATTATAGAGCAGGCTCGTTAAACAGACTAGAACATCTGTATGCATTTCTTCTTTTAATTAATAATAATGAATATTTATTATTTGTCAGGCACAGAGATAAGTGCTGAGTATGAATTTGTGAATTCAATGAACAGGGACCCTGGACTTTTGGTATATTCAGGCCTAGAAACCAGGAAAAGATTAACACAGGAAAAAAAAGGGGAGCAAGCATTTCATAAAGAATAGCTATATATGATGGATAAACATATGGGGAAAAAGACAATCAAACAAATGCAAAATAAAGAAACATGTACCTTTGAAACTGACAGAGATTGCAAGAGAATGGTGAATCCCAGAAATGCAGGGTCCAGGAAAACATGTTGTCTCATAAAGTTTTCCATGCTGGCTCCAGAACAGTTCTGTATTGTGCAATATAAACGTTATTTTAAAATGAGCTTCCCTTTTGTTCCAGCAAATATTCCTCTAATAATGTGTTTGTATCAGTCAGGAAAAAATTCAAGTAAGCAGAGCCAGGAAATTAGTTATAAAAGTACCAGAATAGCTGAAAAGACGAACAGGACAGTGAGACAATGGGCCACAAGGCAGAGATGTTGTTGGCACAGCCTAGACCATTGACAGGAACTGGGGTCACAAAGGTAGAGCTTATGCAGGAGCTGGAAACAACACAGGAGCAGCGTTAACTGCCAGAGACCCTCTGAAATGGACAGAGAGAGGGAAAAATGTTCTGCCTACTCTCCTTTTTCTACTCTCCACATTCCTCTAGTATCTCCCACTAACTATAACGACCTGGAAGCCCATTGACAAGGGAGCTGGAAAATGCAGTTTTCAGGGATTAGACTTCTCTCCATTCCCCCGGTTCCCCTTCCCTGTGCCACGTGTCATGCAGAGCTGAGCAGGGGAAGGGTGAGAAACATACAGGAGGGCAAACAGATAAGTGGACTTGCAGTACCCTTATGGAAGGAATTGAAGAGCTTTGCTAAAATGTAGATAATATAAGTTTTTCAACTGTCTTCTTAATGATGAGGAAAATATAAAAACGATGCCATAAAGTAACATTTTAGTTTATTTTAAATGGCTATAAAACTATATACAGAATCTGTGATGCTGTGGAATAATATTTAGTTATTTATTTTTAAAAACTCTATATGTGTGTATGTGTATATGCGTAATATATATGTATGCGCACATATACATATGTATGTTTGGGTGCGTGTATGATGATAATAATAATAAGGAAGAGTGGAGGGCGTGAAGAGGAGATTGGGAATGGAAAGCCACCAGATCATTAACACAGACTGTTGCTAGGTGTTATTTTAGATTATTTCCTTTTCTTTTTCTTTTTAATTTTCTTTTTTATTTTAATTTTCAATTCCGGGGTACATGTGCAGAGTGTGCAGATTTGTTACATAGGTAAACGTGTGTCATGGTGGTTTACTGCGCCTATCAACCCATCACCTAAGTGTGAAGCCCAGCATGTATTAGCTATTTTTCCTGATACCCTCCCTCCCCCCTACACCCCCCTGACAGGCCCCAGTGTGTGTTGTTCCCCTCCCTGTATCCATGTGTTGTCATTGTTCGACTCCCACTTATGAGTGAGAACATGCAGTGTTTGGTTTTCTGTTCCTGAGTTAGTTTGCTGAGGATGACAGCATTTAATTTTCCATGCTTTCCTATAATGTCCAAAAGTTATTTTTTACATATATATAATATATACCTATATTATGTATATATACCTACATATTCTTTGTATTAAAAAATAATATAACTGTTTTTTTCTTCTAAACGTTTTAATTGCTTTACATTTATAGGTATATAAAATTATTTATTTGCTCACTTTCTGTTGGACACTTAAGCTGATTCCAACACTCCCCTACAATAAGCAATATCTTGTCACAAAGAGAGGTTAAGTTTTTATGAAGGCTGGTAGGTATATTTCTTTTCTCAGCCCCTTCCCAATTAAAGGAATTCTTGTGAAATTCATGAGATGAGTTTTCTTTCTATATGAGAACACATTCTCTACAGTAATACTTAACTATGACAATACATTTGAATCACCTGGGCAGCTTTTTCAAAGTACCATCACTTAGGATACACACAAAACCAATTGAATCAGAATCTCTAGGGGTTGCATCTTGGAATTCAGTAATTTTTTTTTTTCTTATTTTGAGACGGAGTCTCTCTCTGTCGCCCAGGCTGGAGTGCAGTGGCGCAATCTCGGCTCACTGCAAGCTCCGCCTCCCGGGTTCACGCCATTCTCCTGCCTCAGCCTCTCCGAGTAGCTGGGACTACAGGCGCCCACCACCACGCCTGGCTAATTTTTTGTATTTTTAGTAGAGACGGGGTTTCACCGTGCTCTTGATCTCCTGACCTGGTGATCCGCCCGCCTCGGCCTCCCAAAGTGTTGGGATTACAGGCGTGAGCCACCGCGCCCGGCTGGAATTCAGTAAATTTTAAAAGTTACCTAGATGACTTCTTCATGCAGTTGAGGTAAAAACTCCTGCTTCAGGTTTGCAAGTAGAACAGAACTGAATGTATTCTAGAATGCAGGGCAATATTCACGCTTAAAAAGAAATTCAGTTTCCCCAAAATAGATGTCACTAGCCAAATTAAATAGAATACACCCACTGATACAATGACAATTAGAAGCAGAACAGGGATTTGCGTAACTATGTAAATTGATTAGAGCGGGTTTAAGATAAATGTTTTTAAATAATTATGGCAGGCCCAAGATGACCCAATATGTCAGTAAAAGCCTGAGCAGTACGTGTTAATTAAATAATGATTTAATAAGATCCTCCTGCCTTTTATTAAAAAAATGATTTTCCATGGTTTCTGGTCCAAAGAGTTTATTGTAGTAAAAGCTAAGCTGTGTAAAAGCTTATGAAGTAAGGCTTCAGGACCTTAATAAGTCATAAGTAATCAACTTATTTGAAGAACCAGTTGCTGATTAGGTTAGTCAGCAGCCAAATAATGCCTTGAATCTTCCAGAAGCAAAAGGTATACATTCCTTTTAGAATGTAAAAAATCTTAATTCCTATGAGGACCACTTTATAATTCCAAGTCATTTTAAATTTGTTTAACCTGATGCATGTATTTTCCAGGAGCTTTTGATCTAAGTGGGCTCTATTTAATAGTTATTTGCTTTGCAGAACATCTCAACACTATAGAAGCGTTAATGCTTAATCTCAACTTTTCTAAAATTGAGTGTTTTTTGTGTGGAAATAAGATCATAAATACAAAATGAAAATATTTCTTTCTCCCATCGTCTTAGATTCACATGAAAGAATTCCTCTAGCTGCCACTCAGTTTTCATATGAAAAAGATGTCAACAATCATCCATTCTGAATGTGAGTTCTGTTAGAATTCTGAGGACTTTACTGACATTATTTTTATTCCTACTGTATTGCTCTCACATGCAATAATGGCCTGTTTGTCTATATGCAGCATCTACTCATGGAACAACCGGCTTTCTCTTATCTATCTAAATCTTATGTATTAGTCCATTCTCACATGGCTATAAGGACATACCTGAGACTGCGTAATTTGTAGAGGAAAGATGTTTAATTGACTCACAGTTCTGCATGGCTGGGGGCCTCCAGAAACTTACAATCACGGTGGAAGTCACCTATTCACAGATTGACAGGAGAGAGAATAAGTGCCAGCAGGGGAAATGCCACGTGCTATTAAACCATTAGATCTCATGAGAACTCACTCACTATCACAAGAACAGCATAGGGGAGACCACCCCAATGATTCAATTACTTCCCACTGGGTCCCTCCCATGACACGTGGGAGTTATGAGAAATACAATTCAAGAGGCAATTTGGGTGGAGAGTCAGCCAAACCATATCACCTTATCTCTCTAGAGAGTCACTTGTATATAGTAGAAAAAACGGGCTTTTAAAGTCCACAGCTTTCACTGAACCTCAGCTCCATGTCTTGAATGTGTTAATTTCGGTAAGCTATTTAAAATCTCTGAGCCTCAGCTTCCTCATTTGTGAAATAGGATATTACTAGTTGACTTGTGGGTATTTATGAGCTTTTAAAATAAAAATATGCATGAAAAGCATTATGAGCAATACCTGGAATATACAAGCAACTCCCAAGCCGTTAAAGTTCTACCTAATTCTGTTACCCAAATATGGCTGGCGAAATTTATCTGGAGACAGTGACATAGCTCAGGGGGAGGAAGGTATTCTAGTCAGACTGATCTTTGGGACATCTCTCAAATCATCCCTATTGAAAGGGCAGGCTTTCTAAATTCTGAGTTGACCTTGCCACCATCAGGCTCACATTTTTATGTCACTCTCTAATCTTTTGCCTTGATATATAAGTGACATGTTTTCCTAGTTGGATTTTGAACTTCTTCAAATTAGATGTTATCTTTTGTTGTTTACCATCCTCCAGATTTATTGGAATTTTGCTAGGCATTCAGTAAATTCATACTAAATACTTGCCTATAAAGAAATACAGAATTATGGGGCTGGTAGGGACCTTTAAATCAATTTGTACAATGACTTTATTTTACAAATGAGAAAAGTATGGCTCAGAGATGTTACAAAGTGTGCTCAATGTTGCACAGCTAGAAAATGGCAGAGCCAGTATTTAAACTGGTGACTGCCTTATTCCCTTGACAATGCTGCTTTAATTACCCAATATTTTTTCTTCACATGATGAATTTAATGTATTTGAAATTGTAGCTTAGCAACGTATCAGTATTTTGGAGAAAAAAAAATCTTCTCTTGGTCACATCATTTATGTAGACTAATGATTTTCACACATCAGCTTGCTTTTAGAATCATCTAGAAGGCTTTTAAAACACGGAATGTGGAGTCCTACTGCCAGAATTTTTGACGCAGTATGTCTAGGTGTGGTCCCAAGATTGCGCATTTCTAACAAATTCCCAGGTGATGTTGATGCCTCTGTTTCAGAGATTTCAGAAACAGCCTTATCCTGAGAGCATCTTTCTTTTACTCAAAATGAGATTACTGAACACCTTTTATGTAAGTACGTGGTGCTACAGATGATCCAAAAATGTGCAAGACCCATCATTTGCCTTTAAAGTGGTCCTGTGACCTCATACAAAAGGAAGAGGTCACTTCCAGGAAGGGCTGGGAATGAGTGGTGATTTTAGAAATGGTGGGCTTGAAGAGGCCACAGTATAATTTTAGATGTGTTTTAGAAATAACTATATTGACTAGCTTTTGTTCATTCCCAACATGTATCTAATAACTTTGGAAACAGATAAGTAACTTCTGATGTGCTAATTATTTTTAATATAAACCTGTGGTTTAATATGACATGTGGTATATATTTTTTCAAATTCATTTTTCATCTGAGATATTATTAATTACATTGGTGTTTGAGGTCTGAGGAAATAATTAACAATCTCTGTAAGTGGGAAAAGACATTCTGTATGCTGGAATTTCTGCCAATTCATTTGGCAGAAGTGGAGGTAATTCCAAACACGGTGGACCCATTGACTAATACATAAAGCAAGTTAATGATTTTAGCGAGGATTTTTTTTTTGGCTGTCTTTTGGACATCTATAACAAGGTTCAGTGGATGCCAAGAGGTGGTATATATGATCCTTAGGGGGTCCTGATTCCCATAAAACTGTATGAAAAATGTCTGGGTACAAATTTGCATTTTTTTGTGGAATAGGGGCTCTAATAGCTTTCTTTAGATTCTCAAATGAGTTACCCATTTTCTTAATCTTGTTATGGGAAACCAGAACAAAAAAGCAAAAGAATTATAACCCAAGAACTCTGACTTTACTTTTGTCCTTTTGTCCCACCTATCTTCACCATATGTATGACAGATCTGCTTTCATATTGTTTTCATGGACGGCAGGTAGAGAAACGGAAGCATTAGGAGAGAGAAAGCCACGCCCAGAGGCAGCCTAAATCTTCACTAACTGCATCCTCATCTGGATTAGTTGCTTGCTGATCTCATATGCTCACTTAATCTCTTTTCATGTGACATTAAGGTTTTAGCTTATATAGGTAATTAATAACCAGAGCACCAAGAAACTTCCCTGGCCAAGGCAGATGCAGATCTGTGATTCTGAATGAATCTCCCTGGAACATATATCCGTGTAGTTGTCTCTTCCTCATCCCTTTTGCTTGTTTAAACCTTACAATCCATCAAGACCCACCTCAAACGCCTCTTCCTTCATAAAGTCATCCTCAGTAGCTATATGCAGAGCTCTTCTGTCCTCTTCCTGCTAATATAGTCGTTTTTTTCCAGTTTTATCAATCATTTGTCACTTACATTCAATTTAGCAGTAGTTCATGCAAAGAGAATGTCTTCATATGTGTATACTGTGCTCCAGACACTATGAAATGAACAGAGTGGGCACTTAAACATAATTGTTGAACAAATGCAGAACATGGTCTCAGGTTGTCAGCAATATGCTCCCTATTTGGGAAGGAAAAACTATGCCATCTTTAATCTGTCACCCTCATAGCACCTACCAATACTTCTGAGCACACTGATAGCCCATAAATTCATGACAGTAACACAATTGCCAAAGACCTGGGATGTGAGAGAGAACATCCATACCTTCCAGGAAGGATGACTGAATCAGCAGCTCTCATTTTCTCACTGAGCCAGCAGCTCTCATTTTCCTTATCCTCCATATCCATTATAAGCTAATAGCTTCTATATAATGAATTCCACCAACAGTTTCAGTGGATTAGAAATATTTGGCTTTTCAGCTTTTGTACTGGGAGTGGTATGGACCACTTTAATCTCCAATGAATGTGTTTCTGACATGATATGTGTCCATATGTCAAAGATGAGATGTTTGCTTACTGAATTCTCATTAATTTAGAAGTATGTAGTCACCAGTCACCACTGAGCATGCAGACTTACGCTAAATGACTTAATACTTCAATGTAGAAAATACTTTCACCTGCTTTATCTCAGTTGGTTTTATAAAAGTCCAGTGAGAAATATGTGACTTGCTCAAGGTCACTCAAGGGCTCCATTCCATTTGCCCTTTCTCCAAATACTGACTTTTCCACTAAACAAGACTGCCATTTGAATCTAAATATACCTGCCTATTATGCACCAGACTCAAAAGGAAAATTATTTTCTTCTGAAAAATCACCTTTCTTTGGCAGCTATATGATACAACTCTACTACTTTAAAACAGCAGAGTGAAGATAAAGCTCAGACAAAATTAGATTTGACAACCTAATGAAGAACCCTTCTTTGCTATTTGAAAATAGTATCATTCAAGCATTCATCATTCAGCCGCCTTCAGTTTAAACAAATAAGGGATATGTTTACTTGGCATCTAAAGAAGAAAGTTGAGACCACCAAATCACACAGTAGAAGGCAACAAGTAATTCCAGTTTGCTAGTTTTTTTTTTTTTTTCCTATCTCCCCTTGTTTGGAAAGGTTTCTCTAAGATTCTAGTAGACCACCACCATCACACAGTAGAAGGCAACAAGTAACTCCAGTTGGCTAGTTTCTTTTTTTTCTATCTCCCCTTGTTTGGGAAGGTTTCTCTAAGATTCTAGTAGACAGTACCTTGTTTATTTCCTTCAATTGTTGAGAAACAAAAACTTTCCATAAGTCCAATTTCATTACACATTTACTTATTTTAGTAGTTTTCCTTTTACGTGGGCTAACAAAAGAGATGATTTCTGTAAATTCCTTGTCCTTGATAGTTTAGAGTTCCTCGTCTGAGGGTTGCTTATTGATCCTACGAATCCCCAATGCTAATGCCTTTGTCTGAGGTGTACTGCAAAGCTTGTTGATGGGAGGCAAACAAACCTTCTGTGAGTCTGTGATTTTTGCACCTGCTCTTCTTTCTTCCAGGAATGTCTTTCCTTTTCATCTGGCAATGTCTAAATATCTCTCATGATTTGTCTTTGAATTCACTTCCTCAATGAAATTCTCTGTGATTCCTACAAATAGAATTAATCTTTCACTCCATCTCATTCCCACGAGGTTTTATTCAGTCCTTTCGTTTCGTACTTGCTGGAGTTCATTCCAATTCGTTGCTAACTTCTCTGTTCTCCCATCTTGACCACGAGCAACTTAAGATCAGGACCCATTTCTGAACTATCTGTTTCCCACAGTGTCCAACATCTCACTGGCCTCTTCCTCATTCCCATCGGGCATTTAGTGAGTGCCAAACACTATGTCAAGGACTCTAAAGAGGTTAATCTATGACGAGGACAATGTTACCCCAATTTATACTCTGAGAAAGCTGATGGTACAGAGAGGTTATGAAATTTGCCTAAGATCTTGCACCTGCATAATTGAAAAGTCTGGGTTTTCAATTAAATCACATGTTTTGAGGTAGAATTCACATAACAAAGATTAACCATTTTAAAATGAACACTTTAACAGCATTCAGCATATTTTCAATGTTGTGTCACCACAACCTCTGTCTGTTTTCAAAACATTTTCATTACTGCAAAAAGAAACCCTGTACCCATTCAGAAGTCATTCTCTTCCCCCTCCTTCCAGCCCCTGTCAACCACACATCTACTTTCTGTCTCTATGGATTTGCCTGTTTTGGAAGTTTTATATCAATGGAATCATAAAAGACATGATCTTGGCCGGGCGCGGTGGCTCACGCTTGTAATCCCAGCACTTTGGGAGGCCGAGGCGGGCGAATCACGAGGTCAGGAGATCGAGACCACGGTGAAACCCCGTCTCTACTAAAAATACAAAAAATTAGCCGGGCGTCGTGGTGGGCGCCTGTAGTCCCAGCTACTCGGAGAAGCTGAGGCAGGAGAATGGCGTGAACCCGGGAGGCGGAGCTTGCAGTGAGCCGAGATTGCGTCACTGCACTCCAGCCTGGGCGACAGAGCGGGACTCCGTCTCAAAAAAAAAAAAAAAAAAGACATGATCTTTTGTGTCTGAGAAGCTTGTATTTTATTTTAATTCTCTCTACATCTAGGGTCTACTCCCCTTACCTACATTTTCCTGCTTTACGTTATAGATGCCCACTGTATATTTGATGAATGAATGAATGGTTATAGAGAGGACACCAATCAGATTTCTACTTAACCTAGTTATTTATTGTTTGATTTGTCTTCATAAGGGATCGATTTGCAACTTTTTATTAAGTGTCAGTGTGAGAGACTGCAGCTTTGTGGTAGCTGAACAGACTGAAAAAATGATGAAGAAACACAGGTTTGTGGTTAGCTCTCCAGGGTCCTATGTTATTTTAAATTGGCACCTACAAATGATTTAGTCATTATCACATTTTTTAGGACAAATGCAGAGGGGATTAGGTGACCTGACTGAAGCTGACCTGAGATACTGTATGTAAATGAATTGTTATCAATTTGGTTGCCACGACTAGTGACTAGCCGAGCTGGTTCCTGGAGGGGAAATGAACTCAGTTATTCCTCAGTAACTAATATTCTCTAGTATATGAGCTATTGCTTGGACAGAAACTGGTTTGAATGGGTTGGCTTCTAAGAGCTGCCAAGAAGATTTGAGCAGTTCCTCCTTCCTTGAAGGCAATCTGATTTGTTGTTAGCCATGTTAGAGTGTTGATTTTTTTTTTTTTAACTCCCAATGTGGGAGGTGACTTTTGACACTACTTGAAAAGCAGTCAAACACATGACATTTAATCTATAATGACTTACCTGTCTGGTTATGACAAAAAAATCCAGATAGATAATTCTTACTTTTTTATGTTTTTATAGAAATATACATTAATTTTTATTGCCTATCTATAGCATGTCTCAGAAAGCTTTCTTAATTATATCTCTATTTTTATTGGAAATTAAATCATATCTTTACTGATATAAAAACAGAACATTAATACATTTAGCTCTTGGACCATCTGCTCTTTGCAGCAACGTTTAAAATCTGGTAATTCTCATTTTGTTTCACGGTACTAAGAAGGGGAATTTCACATTTACTTATGTTTATTTTTAGGAAAAAGATAAATGAAGATTCTAGGCCACAGTTGTAAATAATTTTCTCCATTTATGTATCGGTTTGAAGAAAGTGAAATTTTCATTACAGTTTTAGGTATGGTTAGTTGTTTATTTTTGCCAGTATGTACCTCTGTACATATATAGGAAAGCCTTAACTTTTATTTTAAGATAATAGAGATAATAAAATCACATGTAATTTTAAGAAAATACAGAGACATTCAGTGTACCCATCACAGTTCCCTCCCCCAGTGTTTTGAAAACTACATCTTGCAAAACTATAGTGCAATATCTTTCAATATCTTTCAATCACTATAGTGCAATATCACAACTAGGATGTTGATGTTGATACAGTCAAGATGTAGAAGAATTCTATTATCATAAGGACCTCTTGTGTTGTTTTTATAGCCACACCTACCTTTCCCAAAACCTTCATCCCTAGCCCTGGGCGTACAGTTATCTGTTCTCTACTTTCCACAATTTTGACATCTCAAGATTGCTATGTAAATGCAATTACACAGTACATAACCTTTTGGAATTGGCTTTTTTCCACTCACCATAATTATCTGGGGATTTATTCAAGTTCTTGTGTGCGGCATTATCTTTTTTTAATTGTATGTATTTAAGGTGTGCAACATGATGTTTTAATACACATATGCATTGTGAAAACAGTACTATAGTCAAGTAAATTAACGTATCTCCTCACATAATTACTATTTTTTGAAGTGAGCGCTCCCAAAGCCTATTCTTTTAGCAAAAATCCCAACTCTAATGCAATATTATTAACTATAGCCATCATGCTCTCCATTAGATCTCTAGTCCTCTGTATCCTATATAACTGCAACATTGTGCCTTTTGACCAATATCTCCCCATTTCCCCGACCTCCCTTCCCCTGATAAACACTCTTCTACTCTCTGTTTCTATGTATTTGGCTTTTTAAATTGGAAGCCAAGTTATACTCATTTTTCAGGTAAAATGAAGCAAATGGAACTATTAAGGCCTCAGTACCATCGTTTTTCAAAATTTCCTCATTATAAATCAATTCTTGAAAGGGAAATTTAGGGCATTCATTATGCATGGGTCTAAGCCATGCTTCCAGTCTATTTCTGTGTGGCATTTATTCCAGGAATATAAACTCTTCAAGGACTTAGACCATGCTGTGTTTACCCATCAGTATTGATTTTCTGTTGTGGACTATACTTACCACATGATCAAGAAACTACAAAAATAATCCAGGGGTTTGGAAAGTGGCAAGTTGTGTTTGCTATCATGGTTGGAACTCAGAAAAAGAATCTGTTAAGGGTCATTTATCATGTGTAGTTTTCCACTAAAAATATAAAAATAGATCCAAAGGTCCTAGTATGATGTATGAATTAAATACAAGAGGCAAAAATGTAGACTGCGGTCTTCTAGTTCTTTCACATCAACCAAAAGGTTTTTCTGGAATGTTGTTAACAAACAGAATGCAATGCAGATCTTTCAAATTCAACAAATTCACTAGTTACTTCTTCTGTGTTTAACAGATATGCCATGCTTTTTTTTTAATATTTAAAAACTTTTTATTTTTAATTGTGGTAAAATAACAATTTACTATCTTAACATTTTTAAGCATATGATTCAGTGGTATTAAGTACAGTAGTATTAAGTACATTTGCATTATTGTGCAACCATCACCACAATCCATCATCAGAAATTTTTCACCTTCCCAAACTGAAGCTCTGTGCCCATTAAACACTAATTCCTCATTCCCCTGCTCCAAAGTGAAAGCACAAACTCAAACAGGTATACCATGCTTTGAGTAGCAATGAGATCAATTGAAAATTTGGGTTAATTTCTGGAATACTGTGTAAGAGGAAATAGCCCTGTAGAGTTAAAACAGGTTTGGTATGTTTAAAGTCAATATTTCAGGGTGAATTGTTCACATACATATTGCATTATGGTATAGTGGAACTAATAGGAGATTTGAGATCCAGAAATACTTGGATTTGAATCCCGCATTATAAGATATGCTTACTAACTGTCTTAAATTGGCAGGACAACCCCAAGCCTGAGTTCTACATATATAAGATGTTATTAATATTTATCCTGCTGTAGCATTAACTCCGTTTTCTGCTCCTCTTTGAAGCAAAACTTCTTAAAGAGTTGACTAGAGTTTCTGTCTTCTCTTCCTCACCTTTTAGTGTCTCTCAGCACACTCCAATAAATATTTATCTAAATAATTTTAATGGGATGTATCTTGTCAAGTTTATCAATGACTTCAAGGTTTCAGCTTGTTAGCTTTAGCCTATCTAGGGCAGCAATAGGGCCAGGCCAACCAAGATTCTTCTATTTACTTGAGAAACTGAATAACCTCTTGAAAAAGAACTTTTCCACTAGAAGGAGAGCTGAGGTTTTCAAACTTTGTCCAGTGTCGGTTTGGGAGAGGAAAGGAAGAGAAGAGGGAATGATTCTAAGAACATCATAATGTCTATCACTCAGATTGTCTTCAAGCTTAGCTCTCAAAGACCTGAGCCCTGGAAGGTAAGGCTCATTGTAATATGTGAGAAAAATAAAACTAATAAAAGAATAACAACCTATTCCACTCAAGTCTATGTAGGATGTGAAGAGCAAAAATCTGTGCTGTTTTGGAGTGTAACATCCAAGTACTAGAGTAAAGCACCTATGAAGTGACTTTGAAACATAGCATATTGCAGATACTGGAGCACAAAGCACATGTAATAGTGTGAGTCAGAACCAGGCCAGTCTGCATCTGGAATGCAAATAAGACATCACTTCTAAGTACTCTGTCATCAGTGCTGTAGCTTTAAGGTAGTCTTCACTTACAGGTGAAACTGCAGTAGTGGGAGCGGGAAAGGACAGAGAAAATGGCAGATGCTACGTGGACACCAAGAGAATTAATTGACAAGCACACATCACATACATCCCTTGAAATTTCCTAGACCTCTTTATAAGGAATTTGAGAAGGAGCAAAAATCACATTGGCTTCACAGTTAACTTAAAGTGAAATCTGCACTCATTCACTGACTTCCAAGTCTTTGCATGATCTAGCTGGTACTTACCTGTCCAACTTCATCTCATATCACTTGCCTTTCTTTAGGTTCCTTGACCACATTAAGCTTGTTGAAACCACATGCTCTTGAACTCTCAGTTTATATGCCTGGAAACGCTCTTCTGGCCATCTCCTTCTCATTCAAGTCTCATCTTGGATGCCACCTCTACAGAGAGGCCTAAACTAAACACTCTATCTAAAGCCTCATCTTTCTTGGTCCCTCATCCTGCAGTTAATCTCTGTTATATTTCTAGGCATAATTTTCTCCACAAAGCTTTTATTATTTTAAAGAAATTTTTGGCCTGCATATTGTTTGCTCCCTTCTTCATACATGTAAACTTAAGAAAGACAAGGGCCTTTCTTGGCCTGTTCAAGAAGGCCACCCGGCACCTACAACAGTGTTTGGCAAAGAGGAGGAGTTCAGTAATGCTTAAAGAATAATTATTAATAATTAACACAATTGTTTTACGATTAGCTGGTATATGTTATAACATAAAATATAGGCCAGGTGCGGTGGCTCAAACCTGTAATCCCAACACTTTGGGAAGCTGAGGAGGGGGGGATCACCTGAGGTCAGGAGTTTGAGACCAGCCTGGCCAACATGGTGAAACCCTGTCTCTACTAAAAATACAAAAATTAGCTGGGTGTGGTGGTGCATGCCTGTATTCCCAGCTACTTGGGAGGCTGAGGCAGGAGAATCACTTGAACCTGGGAGGTGGAGGTTGCAGTGAGCTGAGATCATGCCACTGCACTACAGCCTGGGTGACACAGTGAGACTCCATTTCAAAAAAAAAAAAAAAAAAATATATATATATATATATATATATATGAAATGTTACTTTATATATTATACACATATAATTATACATTTGATATGTTATGGGTTATATTTATAATGAATATCACTGACTAAGAATTAATGCTAAGTGAATGGGCATGAGAGTTTATCTTATATCCATGGTTTCCACTGTGGTATGGGAGCCTTTGGTCTCACAGTTTATAAAGAACAGTGCTAACTAGCTTCTGCCTAGCTTTCCAGCCAGTCTGAACAACAGGCTCCTCTAGTACACGTCCTGAAGTCTTTCTCATATACTGTCCCTCTTCATGGAACACTCACTTCTCTGTCTCCATGCCCCCTCCGACTGACAAATTTTTAGTCATATTTCACCTTGCTGCTAGATGTCACATTTTGGGAAAATTTGGGTTGTACATACAGCGAAAGAGTTCTTGAATGTGCATCATGCAGATAAAATATTTTGCTCAAATACACAGTCTTTCTCAGTAGGAACTGCATATAGCTCTCCTGCCTGGGTTAACCTCATTTTTTTTTTTCTTACTATACCTGTGTCCACTTTTCTTGTGAAGGGCATTGTTCTCTCTCTTTCTGACCTGGGTTATCTTACAAAGTCTCATGTGGGCCCCTGTTCTTGAGGTGTCTTTGATTCATTGTCCAGATGTGAGAAAAGAAGGACTTTCCCCAAATACAAAAATGACTGATTTTGATGCTGTTAATAGCGTTATTTTATCTCTGATTACTGTGTTTATCACTTGTGTTTACATCTGCAAACTCTACATATTGCCAATAGGACTGTAAGTGATCGACAGAGGTGGTCCTCTCTCCATTTAATGGAAAGAGAAGAGATTGTTTATCTGCCCTCTGGAGGGACCTCTGTCTTCTCTGAAAGTTATGCTTCCAGAGGATCCATGTCGAAATTTGAAACGAATCTTTTCGTGTTTTATTTCCTAGTTTTCTTCCTGCAGTGAAAGACGGGATCAAAGGGACACTCTGCCCCAGGAATTGCAGCTGTGACTTAGGGTTCTGTAGATCTGCCACCTTTTGACTATTTTCTTTCCCACCATTATCACTGCACATGAATTGATCCATTATATAATCCTTGGAGCTAAACAAATTGGCATAATACCCTTTGATGGAGTAAGAGCCTGATGTGTAATAAAGAGTTGATTGGCCACGACCTGAATTGTTCCACTAAGCCTAGTGACCGACCAACAATACTTCCTTGAGGAATATCATTATTTTCAGAGACTCTAAGATCTCTAGATAGTTTTTGGACATTCATTGATAATATTCATGATGATGGTGATAACAATGATGGCAACAATAATAATGCTGATAATTAACATTTATTCCTCACTAAAATGTAAGTGCCAATAAAGCAAGGATTTTTGAATGCTTTGTTCAGTTATACACCCCAAACGACTAATGTGGTGTCTCATACATATTAAATAATAATTATATTTTATATTTTATATATTTAATGAGCATAACATGAAGACTTGATGTATTTATTAATAATGAAATGGTTACTATAGTTAAGCAAATTAACATACAAATGATCTTACGTAGTTACTCTGATTTTGTGTGTATGACAAAAGCACTTAAAATCTACTCTTAGCAAAAGTAGAGTCCAAAGCAATATTATTATAGTTCTCATGTTGTATATTAGATCTCTAAACTTATTCATCCTATATATCTGCCACATTGTATCCTTCAACCTATGTCTCCCCTTTCTCCCCATCTGCCAGCCCTATCCCTGGTAATCACCTTTTTATCTTTTCCTATCTGGCTTATTTCACTAATCATAATGCCTGCAGGTTCATCTATGTTGTTGCACATGGCAGGGTTTTCTTCTTTTCAAAGTTGAGCAATATTGTCCTAAAAAGATAAAGAAAGTGTAAAAGAAACTTTATCTTAAAAAGACAGAGAAACTGTGGTGCTGTACATAGCACAATGTCTTTACCCATTCATCCTTTGACAGACACTTCAATTGACTTCATAGCTTAGCTATTGTGAAAAATGCTGCAGTGAGCAGAGGAGTGCATATATCTTTAGGAGGTGGTAATTTCAATTCCTTTCCATATATGCTCAGAAAAGGGCTTGCTTAGTCATGTGGTAGTCATATTTTTAACTTCTTTCGGACCCTCCAAAAAGTTTTGCACAATGGCTGCAACAATCTCTACATTCCTAAAAACAGTGGGCAATGATTTCCTTTTATTCACGTCTTGGTCGACACTTACTATCTCTTGTCTTTTGATAATAGCAATCCTAACAGGTGTCAAGTGATGTCTCATTGTGAGGTTGATAGCAATCCTTCATTTCCCTGATGTTTAGTGATGTTTAGCATCTTTACATATGTCTGTTGGCCATTTTTACAACTTTTTTAAAGAAACGTCTACTGAGGTCCTTTTACACGTTTTTAATTGGATTATTTATTTATTTTTTTGCTATTGAGTTTGTAAAATATATTTTGGCATTAATCCCGTACCAAATATAGAGTCTGCACATTTTTCTCCAATCTGTAGGCTGCCTTTGCATACTGTTGATTGTTTCCTTTGTTGTGCAGATGCTAATAAGTTTCACATAATCCTATGTTTTTAATTTTTGCTTCCTTAGCTTGAGTTTTTAGTGTGATATCCAATCATTGCCAATGCCTCTGTCAAGGAGATTTTCCCCTAGGAATTTTATGGTTTCATATTTTCCATTAGGTTTTTTTAAAATCCATTTTAAGTTGACTTTTCTTTGTTTTATAAGTGTCCAAATTCATTCTTTTGCGTGTGGAAATTTAGCTGTTTCAGCATCATTTATTGAAGATACTATTCTCTATCCATTGTGCCTTCATAGTGCACTTGTCAAAAATTAGTTGACCATATATATTCCAGCTTATTTCTGAGCACTCATGGTCTGTGTGTCTGTTTTTATGCCAATACCGTACTTTTTTGATTGCTATAGCTATGAAATATTATTTTAAATCAGGAAATATAATGACCGTAACTTTAAAAAAATATGCTTTTATTATTTTGGGTCTTTTATGGTTCTATAACAATTTTAGAAGTATTTTTTTCAAATTTGTGAAGAATGGCATTGGAATTTTGATAGAGATTGCTGAATCTGTGTATTGCTTTGGGTAGTATGAATGTTTTAACAATGTTGATTCTTCCAATTCATGAACACAAACTATCTATTCATTTATTTGTGTCATTTTTCAATTTCTTTACTTAATATTTTGTAGTTTTCAGTGTACACATTTTTCACCTTCTTGTTTAAATTTATTCCTAAGTGTTCTTTTTATTTTATTTTATTTTATTATTATACTTTAGGTTTTAGGGTACATGTGCACAATATGCAGGTTTGTTACATATGTATCCATGTGCCATGTTGGTTTGCTGCACCCATTAACTCGTCATTTAGCGTTAGGTATATCTCCTAATGCTGTCCCTCCCCCTCCCCCCACCCCACAACAGTCCCCGGTGTGTGATGTTCCCCTTCCTGTGTCCATGAGTTCTCATTGTTCAATTCCCACCTATGAGTGAGAACATGCAGTGTTTGGTTTTTTGTCCTTGCGATAGTTTACTGAGAATGATGGTTTCCAGTTTCATCCATGTCCCTACAAAGGACATGAACTCATCATTTTTTATGGCTGCATAGTATTCTACGGTGTATATGTGCCACATTTTCTTAATCTAGTCTATCGTTGTTGGACATTTGGGTTGGTTCCAAGTCTTTGCTATTGTGAATAGTGCCACAATAAACATACGTGTGCATGTGTCTTTATAGCAGCATGATTTATAGTCCTTTGGGTATATACCCAGTAATGGGATGGCTGGGTCAAATGGTATTTCTAGTTCTAGATCCCTGAGGAATCGCCACACTGACTTCCACAATGGTTGAACTAGTTTACAGTCCCACCTGCAGTGTAAAAGTGTTCCTATTTCTTCACATCCTCTCCAGCACCTGTTGTTTCCTGACTTTTTAATGATGGCCATTCTAACTGGTGTGAGATGGTATCTCATTGTGGTTTTGATTTGCATTTCTCTGATGGCCAGTGATGATGAGCATCTTTTCATGTGTTTTTTGGCTGCATAAATGTCTTCTTTTGAGAAGTGTCTGTTCATATCCTTCGCCCACTTTTTGATGGAGTTGTTTGTTTTTTTCTTGTAAATTTGTTGGAGTTCATTGTAGATTCTGGATATTAGCCCTTTGTCAGATGAGTAGGTTGCAAAAATTTTCTCCCATTCTGTAGGTTGCCTGTTCACTCTGATGGTAGTTTCTTTTGCTGTGCAGAAGCTCTTTAATTAGATCCCATTTGTCAATTTTGGCTTTTGTTGCCATTGCTTTTGGTGTTTTAGACATGAAGTCCTTGCCCATGCCTATGTCCTGAATGGTATTGCCTAGGTTTTCTTCTAGGGTTTTTATGGTTTTAGGGCTAACATGTAAGTCTTTAATCCATCTTGAATTAATTTTTGTATAAGGTGTAAGGAAGGGATCCAGTTTCAGCTTTCTACATATGGCTAGCCAGTTTTCCCAGCACCATTTATTAAATAGGGAATCCTTTCCCCATTGCTGTTTTTGTCAGGTTTGTCAAAGATCAGATAGTTGTAGATATGCGGCATCTGAATGGGCAAAAACGAAGCATTCCCTTTGAAAACTAGCACAAGACAGGGATGCCCTCTCTCACCACTCCTATTCAACATAGTGCTGGAAGTTCTGGCCAGGGCAATCACGCAGGAGAAGGAAATAAGGGTATTCAATTAGGAAAAGAGGAAGTCAAATTGTCCCTGTTTGCAGATGACATGATTGTATATCTAGAAAACCCCATTGTCTCAGCCCAAAATCTCCTTAAGCTGATAAGCAACTTCGGGAAAGTCTCAGGATACAAAATCAATGTGCAAAAATCACAAGCATTCTTATACACCAATAACAGACAAACAGAGAGCCAAATCATGAGTGAACTCCCATTCACAATTGCTTCAAAGAGAATAAAATACCTAGGAATCCAACTTACAAGGGATGTGAAGACCTCTTCAAGGAGAACTAAGTGTTCTTTTAGGTGCTATCATGAATAGAATTGTTTTCTTGATTCATTTTTTAGATAGATCATTATTGTCAGCACATATTTTTGAATAAATGAATGGGCATGCCCTGTGCTAAATGTCTTAAAAACATTTTCTCTTTTAATCTACAAAAGAACCTCATGAAGTGCTATTTATGTCCTCTTTTTATATATAGGAAATCTAAAGCTTAAAGATGTTAAGTAGCTTTTCCCAGATCTTAGAGCTAATAAGTGACAAAATTGGAATTCAAACTTATGCAATAGAACATCACACCTTATACCCTTAACTATTATATTGTACTGTAGTTATTTGGAGATTGTTTGATATATTTTGTATCAATAAAATGCAAATGATATGGGTAATTCATTTAAAAGAACATTATGGATATAGCTTAAAATGCATATGTGTGAATATGTATTCTGCAAAATATGGAATTCACATTCACTAGGAAGGGTAGTAACCTTGAGGAAAAGTGTCAGAGAAGCTGTATAATCTCCTTTCAGGTTAAATTGGCTGCCTCTCAAGAGTATAAAATATCTTTCTCAGGAAATGCAAATTCTTCCAAATGTTTTGTGCATACATTCCCTATAAACAGTTTGAATTGTGTTTCTAGTGACCAGCTAAAAGGAACATACTGCGTTAGTAATTAGTTTAGAGCACAAAAGTGTAGTAGTGTTTCTTCAGTTAAATGCCCCTATATTTTATGGTTTCATAATTAATTGTTCAATGTGTATGTTATCCCATACCTCAGACTTTTAGTCATTTTTTTTAATCTGTGAATTGTTTAGATGACTGCTTTATATCAAATTTTCACCCTTGGAGGAGGCTCTTTATGGTAGTGATTGAAAGTATAGGTTTAAAGACCAGAATATGAATCCCGTTTCTTCCTGTTACTACTTGACCTTGACAAGTCATTTCACCTACGTGATGTTCAATTTTCTTATTTACAAAATAGAAAGAAACAACACAATAATACCTATTGTTCAGAGTGGTAACACTAAAATGACACCAATAGTATGAACTACTTGAAATAGGGTTTGATATATAGTAAGAGGTCAGTAAACTGTCCCTGTAACATTTTCTCACCAAATGCCCAAGAAAAAATGAGCATTTAAGCTTTAACATGGTGTTTCTTAGGTTCATTCTCTTGGAATTTTGTTTTAAAGGCAAATCAGTGGTATCATAATAAAATGCGTATTAGTTCTTGAGCCAGAAGAACAGGATTCAACTCTTGGCTCTACATTTTAACAGCTCTGATTTTGAAGACTTTCATGCTGGAGCTGATTATCTTAACATTTACATTTTCCTTGTTAAGGCACAAGTAGCATGTTTAAACATATGGTTTAATTTTTTAAGATTTTGAATGTTTATTCCACATGCCTCATGAAAGGGCTAAGTGTTTTGGGGAACTTGAACCCCACATTTGGTGGTGTGTCTGACGGTGCTCATCCTGGAATCGCTGAGAGTGTTTTCATGTAGGATACAACTTTCAAGAGAACTATATAAACAAATACTATTATAGGTATCTCTCTTTTTTCTCCTGCAGATATTTAGTTGAGTCAGGAGGAAAATCTGTTTAGGCATGGGTGTTTATTAAGAAAGCTATAAACTTAAAAGGATGTCAATTCAATTCTGTGCTCAACTGTTGGTTACAGTAACAGTGGTAATTAACTGGCATTATCAAAGAGCTACATTCAAAACACATGTTAGAGAATATAATCTTAAAATTATCGCTGCTCAATATTCACCAGAAAAAATCAGCTGAGATAAATAGTCCTCGAGTAGACTTGTTATGAGGATATATATCCCATCTATTACTCAAAACCTTCTAAAAAGTTGCCATTACTATCTTCAACAAGCAAATAATTAATTACCAGGCTCATTTTGTCTGAGAACTGCACAGAACTGTTTTTACTAAGCTTTCCTTGGGGATTTCATTTTATAGGCGGGAAATTTAAAAAAAAGCAGCTCTTTTAAACTCCTTGTTTCATGTATTATAAGGATGCTCATTACATTACAAGGTATGATCTGTGGAAAGACCCTTCAGATGAATTCTTATCTGATATCAGTGCCAAGTGCAGTTGTAACACTGAACAAAATTGATCTGGGCACTCTGAACTTTAACACTAGCCAGATTTTCTTTTTTACTTTGACTTAGAGCTTAGTTTATCTATCTATCTATCTGTCTGTCTGTCTGTCTGTCTATCTATCTATCTATCTAATCTCTGTCTGTCTGTCTGTCTGTCTGTCTGTCTGTCTGTCTATCTATCTATCCATCCATCCATCCATCCATCCATCTAGCTAGCTTAGCTAGCTAGCTGCAAATGCAAGCTTCATGAGGGCAGGGACCTTGCCTAACTCCTTTAAAACAGTACTCTCAGCACTCAGCACCTACAACAGTGTTTGACAAGAAATAGGCTCTCAATAAATTCTTAATGCATAATTAATATTTTTTGGTCCCCATATCTTGAGTTTCCAACTCCTCAGCTCCCTTGTTTGGATGTGCTGGTGTGAAGACCCCTCTATAATTAATGAAAAGGAATTTAGTAGAAAAGGCAAAGGTTTTGGAATGAGACATACCTGAATTCAAATTTAGTCTGTGCTACTTGTAAGTCTGTACAAGTTATCTAGAGATAACTTTCTGAGATTCAGTTTACACATTTGCAAAGAAAATCTGAGGGTGATATCTACCTCAAAGAATTCCTGTGAGGTTTCAATGAGATGAGATATGCAAAGGATCTAACCCAGTGCCTTGAACATACAGAGTTGGTGCTGCTCAGTAGATATTAGTTTGTTTTCCTTTTGTTAAATAATAAATCTGTCTCATTTTATGCTCTTATTTTATCTATCAATAACATACTAGGTAGATTTTTCTCTATAGGCAGGTTCATTTATTTGAGAGTATAGTGAAAGCAATTGTATTGGAGTTTTCATTAAGCAGTGTTTGTTTACATTTAATGTCTGAATGTAGATTGCAGATGCATGTAAGTATCTCTTGATAGGTAAGAAATTAATTAAAAAAATCTCTCGAGCTCATTAATATGTTGTCTAAGTAATAACAAAGTTTGTTTACGTCATCTACATTATCCTCAAATTGTCTGTATATTTAATGGGTCAAGTGAATGGGATGGAGTCAGTGTCGCTTTGCTAAAAGATTTTTAGATTCATTTAAAATACTTCCAGAAATTGAAATTGGGTGACTTTCTATTTAAGAAGTATCTACTTTCTGCCTAGAGAAAACCCTGTCATAATTTTCAAAGGTGTCATGGGTTGAATTGTGTCCCTCCAAAATTCATACGTTGAATTCTTACCCCCAAGCGCCTCTGAATGTGATCTTCTTTGGAGATAGGGTCTTTACAGAGGTAATCACGTTAAAGTGCAGTCAGGATGGTGCACCCTTATCCAATATGACTGTCATCCTTTTAAAAAGTGGGAAGTTAACAGATAGTCATGTATACGTGAGAATACCATGTAAGCATAAAGAGATTATCCACATGCCAATGAGACAGGCATTAGATAGATTCTTTTCTCACAGTCCTCAGAACAAATGAACTCTGTCAACATTTTAATTTTGGATTTCTAGCTTTCAGAACTGTGACATAATAAGCTTTTCTTTGTGGCACTTGGTTGTGGTGTCTCCAGAAAACTAATATAATATATTCACCTTCTGTTTTCCCTGTGATATGATTTGTATTTTCCACAAATGTACAAAGACTTCTAGATTGATTCAAAGTGACTCGTTTTGTTCAAAATCCTCTACCGTTTAGTGGCTTTTGTCACCTATCCCAATGATACTGTCTGTTGTGAATACTGTTGGAATCTTACCCAGATCATGTTTTCTGGCCAGTGAACCCATTTTTTATCTGCTTTGGGTACTGTCTGATGACAGCTCACAGGTGCACCCTTCTCCAGGCTATTGCTCACATCTAACTTGGAGTCTTCATGCCCTAGTGATTAGATAGCATCTGTCCTTAGGACTGATGACAGATTTCAGCAGGGACTGACACAAGGTACAAAAGGCTGCCTCCCTTTCCTCAAGGTGGGACCAACTCCAGTTGAATGTGGTGCTCCAGAGCTTCTCCATGGTACCAGAGGGGGAGCCAGTCTCTAATGGAAATGACATTTTTCTGAGTTTCCTTCACCCTTTCTCATCCAGTTTTCCTCTCTTCCCTTCTCCTGAGAGCAGCTCTCTCCTCAATAAATAAGTCACTCACATAAGAACACCCACCTCAGGCTTTGCTTCTTGGAAACTAGAGCTCAGGCATAGCATCTATCCCAAACGTTTCTGACATTCTGCAAGTGGTCTTTGCAATCTCCTCCAAGTTTCTAGATTGTTAGGTTTTGAGGGCTAGTTTTACTTTAGGAAATACAAAATTATTTAGAGTCACTGTGGGGGATAAAATGTGTAAGAAACTTAAATGGCACTGTTGCTCCAGTGCTAACAGCAAAAAAATGGCAATAAAGCAATGTCTGATTATTGAAAAAATATTAAACTGGGAAGTGTAGCTTTCTGCTTAAATGCCAAACTCCTGATATATGTTGAAAACAAAGTCTTGTTACTTGCTCTGCTCTACTTTCTGTCTCCACTATTTCATCACTATTAACTTGCCATTTCTAAAAGCATTTTTAAATGCTTATAAAATGCTATTAGCATATTACAGTCTTCTTTCTTTTTATGTTACAGGAGAAATACAATATGTAGTAGTAAGATGAGCGACAGCTCAGTAACATACCTGGAAGATCTCTGTCTTTTTCAGTAGGAATCAATCTTGTCACTTTGCTTCACATACTTTCAAAAAGTTCTTCCAACCTTTAAATTTCAATTATTTCCCAGCTAAGCAATTACCCTCCTTAAGCATTGTTGATAGTTTTCAAATAACTTTGAATGTCTGACAACAGATATAAAATAAATATTATTTGGCATGTTTGTCATATTTTAAGACATTTGAAAATAAAAATGTGCATGTTTTTCTTGTATTTATATAATCCTTTTAATTGTTGCTAATACATGGTGTTCACTTGAGTACACGTGTGGTAGACTAGTTTCAAAGTGTCTTCCTAGCCAACAAGCCGTCATCACCTCTTAGAGTTGCCACTTGGTCTAGGGTGATGAGCCTTCTGCCACCAAGTTTGCATAATAGGAGTCCAACCTTCAGCCATTGTTGATTAGACCGGGAAGAGCCATCTAACACAAACTGGACTACTTGGATTATCCTCTGATTTTGTAATTTGGATAAAGAAATTCTAATTCGCTATGGACTATTAAATGCAAGGATTGTAAACAATTTGACTCATGTAATGATCATCTCTATCATGTAGAGCAAGCCCCAGTGCTTCTAGAAGGCTTCACTGTGTTCTGATGTTACTTTCCATGAAGCTCCTGCGAATCCTTATACAGCAAAATATAGTTGTTCCTCTTTTCTGTTTCTCTTTCAGGGGATGAGAAAGGTGATTATAAACTACATCTACATGTGTAGTTGGGGATGAAAGATTTGAACTGTGCACACCAGAGGGTCCTGATCTGAAAAGGTGAGAAGCGACTAATGTCAAACTTATATAATGTGTTCCCCCCACATTTATTTTTTGCTAAACTGCTTTGTGATTTGTGATTTGCAACCTAAAATTCATGCGATGCTTCTTACAAATAAAGTTAAGTCAACAACAACAAAACAAAAAATTACAGAGTAGAAGGCAATTATAAAATATATTAATAATTTTAAAAAGCACAAAACAATAAACAATAGCATCACATCATACAGCATACCTTTTGATTAACCAACCTAAGTCTTTTTGCTTGAACACATCTGTTACAGGAGAGATATTGATTTACAAGGAAATCTATTTCATTTATAAACAGTTGTAATTGATAGAAAGTTCTTTGACCCTTTTTTCTATTAAATTATGCTCTGATCTCTACAGCAAAATTTTTTTGACCTGTTCTGCCCTTTTGATCTATGCAGAAAAAGGATACCACATTGTTGACTTGATCCATTCAGATTTTAGAAGCCAACTGTCTGTACCCCACAAGTCTCGGGTTTGCATATCCACTATTGCTGCTCATAGCTCAGCATTTCTACACGTTTCACTCTCCCAGACACAGCCACCTGCTTGTACCTGCTTATGCATATAAAGGTCTATGCTTTAATATTCTTCATCAGTTTAGGAATGAAATCTGAAATAAAGTGAATGTCTTATACTTGTTTATCAGTTCATATATAAAATCACAGCTCTGTCTTAGTGCTTATGTTTCTTTGCTGGGGACAAGTTCATACATATCTCAAATGGTTAATGGGAATGTACAAGACTTTGCTCATTATTCTAACATCCTCCTTAAATCCACACTACAAATGTGTGTCTACATTTTCATGCATATTTTGTCATACACTCAGACAATTATTGCACTCATTTCGCACATGAAAATTGATGTGTCTTAAAATTAGCCAAGCTATTAGCAAATGTAATCCTTTATGTTTACCCTCCTGGCAGTGAGAAATAATATACTGGATAATACCTTGGTAAGAGGAAAATAATATCTAGATGACATTTCAGTTCCCCTTAAATTATTTGCCAAATTATAGGTATTCATTCTGAAAAATGACTGGGATGGTGTAATTGGTGTATCTTATTTTTCCCCCAAGGGGAAATGAACAAATCAATATGTCAATGTAGTAGACACAATTGTGGAAACAATTATGTTTTTTTTTAAGATAAATGATGCCAATGTTGGTTCTCATACTGATCCATCCAAGGTCTTTTATTTATAGAAACCATAGCAGTTTTAATAAGGTGATGGTATAAAATATTGCTCTTCAGTCAAAGAACAATTATATTTTCAAGTGACACTTTCTATGTATTTCGTGACACTAAATAAAGTGTCCATTGTTCAGTTTGTTTCTAAACTAAGATATGAAAAGCTTTCAGAAATGTAACACTGATTCCATTTATTTGTTGTTGTTGTTGTTATTGTTACAAAACAAATTATTTCTTTTGTTGTCGGAGACCTAGACAGTAAATGCTTTCAGAACAGGGATTGGGCCTATAATCTCTAGTAAGAGAGAAAGACAAAGTAGGCCCAATCCCTGTTCTGAACTGTGCATGGTACAAAGGAGCTGCATAAGTGATCTCTGTTGGCAGGTGGATGAACAAATAAGTAAGTACTGGGTTATTGCCTTCGACTCAAAGAGTAGATAGTACCCAGCATATTTTAAGGGTTGGTGTGAGAATAATCTTGGTGTCTAAGACAGGAAATCTAATGCCTAGAATGTATTATAAAGCAAAAGCCCTGGGAGCTGTGACCAGTAAGAAATTATTGGGTCTGTTAGAAAGCCTGCTCAAAGTAAGCCTTTGTTATCCCTAAAAGAATAAGGATCAGTAGGGAGGGGGAGGGAACAGTACAGAGTAAAAGAACAATGGGGGTCCAAGGCGGGTGGATCATCAGGTCAGGAATTTGAGACCAGCCTGGCCAACATGGTGAAACCCCATCTCTACTAAAGATAAAAAAAATTAGCCGGGCGTGGTGGTGCATGCCTGTAATCCCACTACTCCAGAGGCTGAGGAAGGAGAATCGCTTGAACCCAAGAGGCAGAGTGAGCCGAGATCGTGCCATTGCACTCCAGCCTGGGTGACAGGGCGACACTCCCTCACAAAAAAACAACAAAAACAAAAACAAAAAACAAAAACAAAAAAACAATGGGGGTGAAGGGGATGCTATAAACATAGCGTGTAGACTTTAAATATTTGTTAAACAATAATGCTTAATCCACACAAAGTCAAATCATTAGTTAATTAAATTCTGGCAAATATGCTATAATTTAGTTTAAACAAACTAAAAAACAATAAAAAAAAAACTGGTCAAATCCAGAAGAAAGTCAAGCATAGGGAAAAGTGTGCAAAGTTTGGCCAGAAAAGTCTCTAATTCTGATACTAGTTCTTATACTGTGTAACTGTTGAACAATTAGTTTTCCCATCCTCAGTCTCCTTTTTCTCCTATTTAATCATGTGAATGGGGTTGGTTGATTGCCAAAGACCCTGCCAACTCTGAAATGTCTTGATGCTATATTGTTCATTTGCTAAACATGATTGACTAATACATTGAATTGTTTCTCAATGTAGTTACAGTCTGAGACAGAGAACAGGGCAGTCCAGAATCCAGTGATACACACAACATGAATATGTGCTCTTGCATATTAAAAGAACACTTTCTGAGAGAGCTAAAGTATCTTCTTATGACAAAAGTTAAGATGGAGTTCACACACTTCCTCACTTTCTTTCTGTATAAGTAATTCAATATCATTTTCCAGAAAGCAGTAAAAAGTGGACATGGGTGTGGATTTTTATTTGATATATTGTACAACTGAGAAGTGTAATAGTGACTTTTGATATCTAATATACATAAGATAATAAATGGTTCAAACTTAAATAAACATGAAAACAATAAAACCCACTTTTGCTTATCAAACTATTCTAAATAAATTTAGATTGTTTTTAGTATTCTAACTTAGGCATTCCTTTTCATTTTCTATTAATTTGATTTTACCAGTATGATAAATACGGTCTCTAAGAAAGGCGCAGTGTAGAATGAAAAATTAACATCTCCACCTCTCACTTCCTGTAGGGAGAGAAAAGTATTTTAACTACTCATGACTGGTTAGTAGCAATTAATTGTTTTTTCCCTACTGACTGAGTTGATTTAAGTCTATGATTGTTGATAATGCTGCCAGTGGATTTCTATTCAAGGAAAAGATTTCCTGGAATTAATTTTCTTTAATACAGTTTCTAAGATTTAAAGAGACTTTTCTGCTTAAGTAGCGCAGTGTCCAGTGACGTCTACCAAAGCTTTTTTAATTAAATAGTTCAATTAGAAAATAAACAGACATTGCCTTCTGCTTTCAGAAGATACACTTATAAAGGGAATTTTGTAATTATTCTGGAAAATGTGGTGTAAGGAACTTCCAGGTAAAAATGGCAAAATGATACTGCATCATAGAAGCTTACCCCCCAATCAAGAAAGAAAACTAATAAAAGTAACCATTGTAAATACTTGAGGAAGAACAGTATCAACTAAACAAAGAGTAGCTACAACTTTAATCCATATGTTTATAAAACTGCTTGCCAAATAAGGAAACAAATATTCAACATTCAGTGTGAAGGGCATGCCTTGTAATTCAGCCCTCATTCTGCGCCCCAGCTTTGCTGAGTCAGCAAAATTCTAAAAATTCCCCTGAATATTCCAAAATTCTCAGAGAAAAATAGTGGGAAGATGTCCTTATTTTTTCTTTTCTTTTTTTTTTTTTTGACTATGATATAGTAGAAACGGCTGCCGGGGAAGGAGACACAGAATAGGGAAAATGAAAAACAGAGTTGAGTGGTAGAAACAAAGATTCTGAGACTGTGCACCGACTTAATTGGAGTTACGACTGGAAGATCAAAAAGACTCAGTATGAGACTAGAGTAGACTTCACAACTATTTAGAGTGAATCTCGTACTTCATATTAAATTTTAAAAAATTCCAAAGTTAAGACAAGCCCTGAGACTCTACCCAGGACCATGCCGGTTTGTTCTCAGTTGTGTTCTTCACTCTCTCCATGTCCTCATGGTACAGAAAAATGAATAAAAAAACAGAAGCTCAGCCCTCAAGTTGGAGATTGAAAAGAACAGCAATGTAGGCCCAGGAAAGTAACAAAAGTCCAGGAAAGGAGTAATTGAAGAGAAGAAATAAATATTCAACCCTAATATTATATCAAACTACAATTCTAGACAGAACCAATATGAATGAAAAAAGTGAAAAGAAATCACAGGGCAACTATTTCAACAGACTAGGTGATACAGTACCCCCACTCCCACTGCAAAAAATAGAAACAAATAAATAAAAAGAGTTGAGCTAATTGGGATATTTGCTCTTGTTTGTTTGTTATTGAATCATGTGAATTTTCTTATATATTTCAGGTATTAGTTTCTTATCAGATGTGTCATTTGCAAGTATATTCTCCCATTCCGTAGGTTGTTTGTTTGCTCTCTCTCTCTCTCTAGATATAGATTTATATAAAACTTCTGCACAGCAGAAATATATATATATACTGTTCAACTGTATATAAATATACTGTATAACTGTATACATGTATATATATACTGTGTAACT
The DNA here is from genome assembly GCF_006542625.1 of Nomascus leucogenys. Classification (NCBI taxonomy): domain Eukaryota; kingdom Metazoa; phylum Chordata; class Mammalia; order Primates; family Hylobatidae; genus Nomascus; species Nomascus leucogenys. Next base: position 127,841,837 of record NC_044406.1, read on the forward strand.
GTATACATGTATATATATACTGTGTAACTGTATACATGTATATATGTACTGTGTAACTATATATGTATATATGTACTGTGTAACTATATATGTATATATGTACTGTGTAACTGCATATATATATATATGTACTGTGTAACTATATATATATGTACTGTGTAACTGTATATATATACTGTGTAACTGTATATATATATATACCGTGTAACGTGTAACTGTATATATATATAACGTGTAACTGTATATATATATATATACCGTGTAACTGTATATATATATATACCGTGTAACTGTATATATATATATATATATACTGTGTAACTGTATATATATATATACTGTGTAACTGTTTATTTTTTTTTATATATATATACTGTGTAACTGTATATATATATATTATATATACTGTGTAACTGTATATATATATATACTGTGTAACTGTATATATATATACTGTGTAACTGTATATATATATATATACTGTGTAACTGTATATATATATATACTGTGTAACTGTATATATATATATACTGTGTAACTGTATATATATATATACTGTGTAACTGTATATATATATACTGTGTAACTGTATATATATATATACATACTGTGTAACTGTATATATATATATTGTTTTATATATATACTGTGTAACTGTATATATATATATATACTGTGTAACTGTATATATATATATATATACTGTGTAACTGTATATATATATATATATACTGTGTAACTGTATATATATATATATATATATACTGTGTAACTGTATATATATATATATATATACTGTGTAACTGTATATATATATATATATACTGTGTAACTGTATATATATATATATATATACTGTGTAATTATATATTATATATATATACTGTGTAACTGTATATATTATATTTTTTTATATATATATATACTGTGTAACTGTATATATATATATATATATACTGTGTAACTGTATATATATATATACTGTGTAACTGTATATATATATATATACTGTGTAACTGTATATATATATATATATATACTGTGTAACTGTATATATATATATATATATACTGTGTAACTGTATATATATATATATATATATATACTGTGTAACTGTATATATATATATATATACTGTGTAACTGTATATATATACTGTGTAACTGTATATATATATATATACTGTGTAACTGTATATATATATATATACTGTGTAACTGTATATATATATATACTGTGTAACTGTATATATATATATATATACTGTGTAACTGTATGTATATATATATATACTGTGTAACTGTATATATATATACTGTGTAACTGTATATATATATACTGTGTAACTGTATATATATATACTGTGTAACTGTATATATATATATACTGTGTAACTGTATATATATACTGTATATATATACTGTGTAACTGTATGTGTATATATATAATATATATATACTGTGTAACTGTATGTATATATATATATACTTATATCTGCTGTGTGGAAGTTTTTCATTTGATGTAATCCCATTTGTCTATTTCTGCTCTTGTTTTCTTTTCTGTACTTTTGTAGTTTAATCCAAAAATTCTTTTCCTAGACCGATGTCATGGTACTTTTCCCCTATGATTTTTTTCTAACAATTTTGTAGTTTCAGGTCTTACATTTAGATCCTTAATCCATTTTGAGTTAAGGGTCCAGTTGATATAAGGGTCTAGTTTCAGCCCTCTGCTTGTAGTTATCTAGTTGTTCTAACACAATTTATTGAAGAGGCTGTACATTTCCCATTGTGTCTACTTTGCACCTTTGTCAAAAATCAGTTGACCATAGATGCATAGGTTTATTTTGGGGCTTTCTATTATGTTCCATTGGCCTATGTGTCTGTTTTTATGCTAGTACCATTCTGTTTTGGTTATTATAGTTCTGCAGTATGTTTTGAAGTAGATTGTATTCTATTCAATCATAAAAAGAAATGAAATCATGTTATTTGAAGCAACATTAATGAACATGGAGGATGTTACATTAAGTGAATTAGTCCAAGCACAGAAAGAGAACTATTCCATTATCTCATTCATATGTAAGTTCTAAACATTGTTTTCATAAAAGTAGAGAGTAGAATGGTTGTTACCAGAGGATAAGGAAGAGAAGGAGGAGAGTGGATGAGGTAAGGTTGATCAATGAGTACAAGGCTATGTTACATAGGAGGCATGCATTACTTTGTTCTATTGCATAGCAGTGTGACTAAAGTTAATAATAATGTATTGTATATTTCAAAATAGCTAGAATAGAGATTCTTGTATGCTTGAATCACAAATAAATGATAAATTTTTAAGGTGATGGATATAATAATTACCCTGCTTTGATCATTACAAAATACATACATATATCAAAATATTATGTTTTAATCCATAAATATGTACAATTTCCAATTATAAATTTATAAAACAGAGTGGAGCTAGAATGTGAAAAACAAAGATCTCAATTTAAATGAAACAAAGTAAGAAATACAAGGAAAATTCTCATAAGCACTTCACAGTTTAGAAAAAAATAAGAAGAACCTGTATCTAGTAAAAGAAAGCTCAAGTATTAGAAGACCAGAAAAGACATAGTTAAGAATAACATAACTTTGGGAGCTGCAGTGGCTCAGGCCGGTTGTCCTGGCATACAGGGAGGCAAGACTACATGTTTGAGGCCAACCTGGTCACCATTGACAAAAAAAAAAAAAAAAAGAAGAAGAATAACATAACTTTTATATAGAAAAGCCTTGAGGTAATCTCAGTGAATGCAGATAAAAAGGAAAAATGATTAGAGTACTAAGAAATGAGCCAGAAGATATGAAAGGCAGAGAAAATATATGGGAATTACACAGAAATATATTTAAGGCAAATTTTTCTGAAATAAGAAAATCAGTATTCAACCACATTCATTTATCAAATACATATTACTTATCTACAGTAGGTCTGGCTCTGTTGTAGAGGCTGAGGAATTGTAGTACTGACAAGGAGGTTAAAGTCCCTGCACTGATGAAGCTAACCTTCTCCTGAGAAAAAGTATAATAAACGAGTAAACACAAAAACAATAAAATTTTACATGTATAAACTAAAACACACAGTGTGTTGCAGAAACTTTTCAAACAAGATGTTTGAATATTTAATCTAGTTCAGTTATTTAATTCATAAGATAAAAATATAATTTTTTAGGCATCCAGGCTAGAAAAGCAAATCATGTGTAAGAAGAAAATATCTGGTTGTTTCGTATGTTTTTCAACACAAATCTCAAGTCCAGAAGATCATGAAAGTGTATTCCTAAATTTTTGAGGGAGAGAATGTGAGAATCAAGAATATTATACCAGAAAACATGTCATTCCAATATCAGGCAAACAGGTAGACATTCTCAAAAATGAAAAAAGCTAAGACAATACAGCATCTTCAGAAGCCCTTCTTTAAAATAATCAAGCAAACTCTGTTTGATGAAGAAATCCATAGCTAATTAAGAGATTAATGAAAATAAAGACCTTAGGAATGAAGAAGCTGGAGTATGGGTTCAGTTAGATTTGGATCCATTGAAACATAGAACTAATAGTAAAGAAAAATGTGGAAATTATAATCAGGAAATAAGATATGCATATTAGAAGTTTTGACACTATGTAAAATTAATGACATCATTCACAAAATTTGGAAAGTGGGGAGCCAGGGAGATAGGATAAAATTTGAAAAAGCTAGCCAGGTGTGGGGGCTCACGCCTGTAATCCCAGCACTTTGGGAGGCTGAGGTGGGCGGATCACGAGGTCAAAAGTTCAAGAGCAGTCTGACTAACACTGTGAAACTGCATCTCTGCTAAAAATACAAAAATTAGCCTGGTGTGTTGGCATGCGCCTGTAATCCCAGCTACTCAGGAGGCTGAGGCAGGAGAATCGCTTGAACCCGGGAGGCGGAGGCTACAGTGAGCCGAGATCGCACCACTGCACTCCAGCCTGGACAACAGAGCGAGACTCAGTCTCAAAAAAAAAAAAAAAAAGTTAAAAAGCTAATGCTCTAATCTTTCACAGTGAGCAATTAGTACTGTACAAAAATTAAATATTTAAATAAAACTAATGACTCCTATTTCTTCATGTTGTTATAATCTATTTTATTACTTTTCGAGGGATATTTTAAAAAATACTATCTCTTGTGGTAAAGAAGCATGTATCTGAAGTGAAACATTTCCAAAAGTTTCTTTACCTTTTCATAGATTCAAGTAAAATTGTACTTCTGATTTTGCTTATAAAATAAAATGCTATTAAATTGTGTGTACACATTTTATTTTATGTGTATACACACATATACATAGTGTATAATTTTATGTGTTTCTCTGTTTATATTTCTGTCTGGCTATAATGCACAGAAATATGTGTGGAATAATATGTTTGCAAATGCTGATGCAAGTTATTTGTGTAGTGGGATTTGGAGAGATCTTTTTTTTGTGAGGAAATGTAAGAATTTGTGTTTTTTAATCCTAATGGTGTTAGCACATCATTTTCACAGAAATGCTAAATGAACTTGTTTTCTTAAAAATATAGCATGAAATAAATGTAAGAATGGTGTTCTCGTAGTCTAGATATCATAAAAGTGTAGACATCAAACTCGAACTCAGGAGGTCCGAGTTTTAGTTTGATATCTGCCTCGACTGAGCTGTGTGACCATAGGCAATGCATCTGAACTCTACAGAAATTAGTCTTCACATTTATAAAGTGGTTTATTCTAGCTCTAAGATCACTATAACTTGAAAGAATTTGCCAGTAGCTCATTTAGCCTAAATTGATCCCCAAAAAAGATCATGAGAGAAGGGTTTTTGTGTAGGTGGGTTATTTTAGGATGTGATGATCCTAGTGTATGGGAAGAGAGTCCAAGGACAGTTCAGTGGAAGGGAGGGGAAACTAATAGAGACATATGATATCAAGTTGGTTATGGCTGTAGGCAACTGGGGTTTCATCCCACCAGGAACCTCTGAATGGTTGTATAGAATGCAATTCAGAATTTTTCACCCAAAAGCAGAAAAAAAAGCATTTATCCACCAGTTTCAACGCTATATTGGACAAGTGTTACCCTGCTGGTAAGACTGACATTTAAAATATAGGATACACAGTTGAATTGGAATTTCAGATAAAAAACTCTTTTTTACAATTTAACAACAAATATTGTATGGGACATGCATATACTAAATGTATAAAATTTAAATTTAAATAGGCATCATGTATTTTTATTTGTAAATTCTAGCAAGTCTATACATGAGATATTAACATGCTCATACTTTCGGTTGTGCATGCATGAGTGCAGATGTCTTGTCCCATAGCATCAGAGAAACACCACTGCAGAAAGCAAGAGGAACACAGTTCAGTTTCAGGTGCAGCTAAGATGAAATGCATTCTGTATATATGTGTACAAACTGCCTCAGTAGCAATGAAAGTTTGGGTCAGGAAGAAATTACACAGGGCACAAGGGTATATATGTGGAGATTAGACAAATTAATCAATGTGGATGTCTTTTATAATCTGAATATAATAAAACAAAATATGAGGTGATATTATTATTATTTATTATCACTGGCTTGCTTTAAAATGTGATTGTTTTGGTAGGGATCAGATTATTCAAGTTGTAGGGGGGTGTATAAATAAGTATAAGCTAATTATATTAAGAAAGAATAAAAACAATTTTGCTTCTGGCTTTTAGGTAGGAACTTCTAGCATACTTGCTTACTCAATGTCTTTTTTCATGCACAGTTGGTTTGACTATTTGGTCCAAATTGATTTGCTCTTGATAAAGCATAGTATTTTTGTGCTTACCAGGAAGTTACTCTAGAATCATATTTTATTTGTTTACTATTATTATTATTTTAAGATAGGATCTCACTCCTGTTGTCCAGGCTGGAGTGCAGTAGCATGATCTCGGCTCACTACATCCCCAACTCCCCGGGCTTAAACTATCCTTCCATCTTAGCCTCCCAAGTAGCTGGGACCACATACGCACACCTCCACGCCTGGCTAATTCTTCATATTTTTAGTAGAGATGGGGTTTCCCTATGTTTCCAGTCTTGGCATCATACTTTTTAATTGGATTGATATGGTTGTGAAGAGACTTTGCAGTGTCCCTAGGATTCAGTAGGAGACTAAATGGTAGTAAGAGACTAAATGGTAAAGTCTCTTCCCTATAATTGTTTTTGTTTTTCCTTTTGGCTGTCCACCTTCCAATTAGCACGCTGTTGTTTTTTTTTTAATTGTGCTTACTTAATATCACTTTATTCAGTCTTGGAGGGAATAAATTATTGTCCTTTCCTTATGAATACACAACCATTGCTGTACAGTCAATTTTCAGGATGAACCCTAAATTACCTCTGAACTCACTGCATTCTGCTGCTGCATCCATTGTTTTCTCAAAGTATATGACTTACAAATTTCTGTAGAAAAATGCCTTTACTGCCTGGCCTAGGAGGTCATTCTGCCAGGAAAGCTGTCTTTCTCTCAATTTTATTTTTCCTTAGCAAGGTTTGTGCATAGTTTCTTTATGGACTCTCCACTCTGCCAACCCTTGAGTGCTTTGTCTCTTCTACAGAAGTATGGTTTTCTATCCTTATGATCTGAAAACCCTCTCTTGTAGCAATGGCTTGCAAGTGGTAAATTTTGCAAGTCATTAGGCTAAGCCATTAGGCTAAATTTTGGAGTATAAGAGGCATTAAGTCGTAAGAACATTTTTTGTTTGTTTGTTTGTTTGTTTTATAATCAGAAAAGTAGCCTCAGTAAGTCGAGCTGAATCAACTATAAATGATGTGTATTTAAAATTCAAATCTAATTTCATAGATAACTTAGAAAATATTCAGTGTAGAAGCTAAAAAAGTCCAATTATTACAGAGCGTCTGTCCTGAGCCAATAGATTTTGCAACATACATATTGCCAGTAAAATGTCTTTTATAGACACTGTTACATATTTCTGCATTTATTGTTATTTAATCGTCAATGAATTATGCCCCCCCAAAGTAATTTTTTTAGTGAGAGAGCATTGGCCTCCGGTGCAATAATTATGCCATTTTATCATAAGGAATCTATGTGATAGAATTTTTAAACTAGAAAGTCCATTATTTATGTCAGCTTATTACCACATCTTATCAGCTTGGTTTCAGTGGTGAAATTAGGGTATATTTTATAACTAGATGGATGTAAGATTGTAAGAGAAGGCCCATGTGTAACCATATTGTACACTGCCTAGCATCCTGCAATTCATTAGTGCCCATTAATGCATGGGTATCCTGGAAATAAATAGACAGCTATTGTAAAATGACACATTTTATAAATCACTGCAGTATAAACTAGATGAGCACTTTAAAATAGCTCAATAGATATTGGAATTCCAAATCTGTAATGCCAGCATGGCTTTGTGTCCATGGAACACAGCAGGTTGATATATGGCTGCTCTCCTGGTACAGCACAATATTATTAACAGGCTTTCAGGGGCATGCCTTGGCTGAATCCCTTACCTTTGTCCCCTACTTGGCTGCTGATTGGAATTATTCATTGAAAAGTGGGGAAAAATGACATAATCTGCAGCTGACCCTTAGCTGTCTATTTCCTGACATGGTGATGTTTTATCTTTTACCTCTCACCCATTTCATATATATATATATATATTTATATTTTACATTCCTCTCTCCTTGGCTCCATTGTAAAGTCTCAACTATCAATATTCTTAGTATGTTTGGAAGTTGGAATTATAGTATACATGCCATCCTTTAGCTTTTTAAAATTTAGCATCACCGCATGAAGATATTCTTAAATATTCACCCAAAGTAAGAATCTGAACTGTTGTCTAGTACTCCATCATATATCTATTCCATTTGTTGTTTTTCCACTTTCTTAAGACAAAGTCCTAAAAGCAGTATGTCCAAGTATATATATGCATGTATTTACAGCTCTAAATATATTTTGACAAATTGCCTCTCAAATATTTCACCAGTTTACATCTAAACCAAGGTCTTGGAGGTGCGTACTCTTCTTTAGTTCCACCCACCAAGACAATGTTTTAAAAAGCCAGAAGTTTCAGAATAAAAACAGCTTTCTACACAAGGTTAAGATAGTGCACAATTTGGTTTAATCCAGAAAACGTTCCCAAATAACATCATCGTTGTAATCATCTTAGCCCTGGTTTCTAAGTACAGCCCTGTTACTGAACCTGCAAAACTATGTTTAGTATATTTGAAAAAAAAGTACAGCAAGTATTTTGTGTCCTATAGGACGTTAGCTATAGGTTGGAAAGACGTTCTCTGGAGTCTTTTCCTTGTTTTATCAGGTTAGCCTGACAGCTACCATGGGGAGCCTCATAGAGCTATCCTAGAAATTGCTATATTACACCAAGTTTTAGCAATATTCATTTTTGATCTTAGAAATATTGACTAAATACCTACTCCATGATAGGTTATGGGATGTAAGAATGGATCACAGTTCTTACATATAGTCCCCCTTAAATAACTCACTGTCCAGTGGAGAGTGTAGTTATGGAAACTGATTTAGATAATACAAGGTAAGTAAATGAACCTGTACCTAAATGCTCTGGGAGTTCTAGAAATAAAGTTGGAGAGATTCATTTTTCCTTTGTGCCTAAACTCCCTTTACATGGAAAATTTAAAAAACATACATATTACTATAACCAGCTCCTTATCTGTATTTTAAAAATACAGTTTGTTGTCTTTCTCTTTTAAGCCTATTAAATTGTGAGGGAGGCAATCATGACTAATTTGTACTTTCCTAAAACCACTGACAACACAGGCAAAAAAGCCCCACCCTAGCCAGTGTCAAAGTAGCCATTTATTGTTAAGAGTTGCATTAATACTATGCATATTCTACCTTGATAAATAATTTATGATAGAATGTAATGTTCATTTTAAAAGTAAGTAAATTCTTTCACTGGCATTGAATTAGTGAGGTTGAACTATATCATATTTTCTAAGGTTGGACTTAGAAAATATTTTGGAGGAAGAAATGACATACTCACTAAAATCAGTCAATCATGTGGGCCAATGAGAAATCTTTGTACTTATGTCTGGAAATATTTATGAAAACAAATATTTTCAAAGCTTTAAGAGACTATATATATATATATATATATATATATATATAGTCTCTTAAAGCTATATATGTATATATATCTGTAAATAACTTAGTAACTCAGTTGACCTTTTAGTCATTAATTTTTAAAATATGTATTGAGCACCTACTATGTACCAGATAGTGTTTCAGTCACTAGGGAGCCCATATTGAACAAGATGAACAAGGAACGTGTTCAACTGGAGTTTAAATTCCACTTGGGTGACATCTATGACCAGCAAACTGAGGGACTGAATATGCAAATAAATAATGGCAAGACCATATGTGAAAACAGAACTATGACTCACAACCTGAGGCATCTTGCTTAGAAAACCAACCCCTTAACTCCAATAAGCAGCCCAGGAAGCCAGCTAGCTCTAAGTCAGACTTCTAGGAAGTCAGGCTTCTATCTTTAGTAATAATCCAGAAAGCAAAACTACAACTTTTGGAACAATTGGCCCCAAAAGGCCAGGACTTTACTAATAACTAACAGTTTCCCTATTTTGTTCTTGCCACCAACTTAGAACCAATCAGAGAAAGCCAAATAGTCACTCATAACCAATCACGTAGGGCCTCCTTCTTCTATTCTAATTAACCTGCCTCCAGCTTTCTCATGCCAACAACCTCCAGTCAGGCATACCTGTAGCATCCCCCCTTCTTCCTCTATGAAGCTTCCCCACTCTTCTGCCTGCCTTTGAGTCTCTGCCAAAACACAAGTGATGGTGGCCAACATCATTGCTACAGCAAGATTTGAATAAATAGCCTTTACTTTTATCATTTAGTTGGTCTTTGTTTCCAAAAAACAAATAAATGAGCAAGATAATTTCCAATAATGACAACCGCACTGAAGAAAACTCATATAAATGATGTCACAGAAGGTGATGGAGGGGGGATAGGGGATAACTTAAAGTAGGTGATCAGGGAGTGATTCCTTGTGGTGGGGTTTGAGCTGATCTGCATAACAGTAATGAAGGAGCTTTCTAAAAGTCTGTCTCAGAGACTTCCTGGCAGAGGTACCAGCCAGTTGAAAGGCCACGAAACAGGAACAAGTTGGCATGTTTAAGGAACCAAAAAGTGGGTCAATGTTCCATAACATGGTGAATGAGGAGAGCAGTTGGAGATAAGGACAGAGAAGTACATAGGAACCAGTTCAAAGAGGGCCTTGTTGGCCCCTTCATGAATTTTGATTTTATTGTAAGAAATCCAGAAAGCCACTCAAGCATTTTATGTATGAGAAGGAAACGATTTAATTTTAATTTTTAAACATCTTTCAAGGTGTGTGTGAAGACAAGAGTGGAATCAGGGAGACTGCTTGAGAAGCTCAGAAATAATACAGAAGGGAGATGACTGGTGGCCCAGACCAGTGTTGTAGCAGTAGAGATGGAGAAAAATGGTTGGACTTAGAAAATATTTTGGAGGAAGAAATGACATACTCACTAACGAATTGGATGTGCAGTTTGAGAGAGAGAAATGAGTGAAGAATGAGTCTTAGCATTTTTTTGCCTTTTTTGTTTTTTTGGCTTGATCCACTTGTTGGATGGTAGTATCGTTTACAGAGATACTAAGCACTAGGTATGAAGTAGGTTTCAGGAATTGGCAGGGAGTGGCAGGATCAGAATTTCTAATTTGTTCATATTAAGTTTAAGATACCTTTAGAAATCCAACTAAAGAGCTCAGTAAAATAGTTTGGAACTCAATAAATGTCTCAGGGCTGAAAATCATTCGTTCTGCCACCTACTGGCTGTATGATTTGGGGCAAGTTATTTCACCTGAGTTTCTTTTTCTTCATTGGTAAAATGGAAGTAATGAGAGTTTATGGGGAGATTGTAGGTGTATCTGTTGGGCTTCATATTACTTTCTTCAATTTAGTTTAGGAGTTACTGGAAACATTTTCTGGATTTCTTCAATAGTTTAAGTGTAATACCTAGTATTTAGTTGTTGTGGGAAGTCAGGGACTCTGAACAGAGGGACCTGCTGAAGCCATGACAGAAGAACATAAATTGTGAAGATTTCATGGACATTTATCACTTCCCCAATCAATACTCTTATAATTTCCTATACCTGTCTTTACTTTAATCTCTTAATCCCATCATCTTCGTAAGCTGAGGATGTATGTGGCTTCAGGACGTGATGATTGGGTTAACTGCACAAATTGTTCCTAAAGCATGGGTGTTTGAACAGTATGAAATCTGGGCACCTTGAAAAAAGACCAGGATAACAGCGATGTTCAGGGAACAAGGGAGATAACCATTAGGTCTGACTTCCTGTGAGCCAGGCAGGACAGAGCCGTATTTCTCTTATTACCGAAAATAGGTAAGAGAAATATCGCTGAATTCATTCCCCAGTAAGGAATATTAATAATTAACAGCCCTGGGAAAAGAATGCATTCCCCAGCAGGGCCTCTAAAATGGCCACTCTGGGGGCATCTGCCTTATGCAGTTGCAGATAAGGGATGAAACACACTCTGGCCTCCTGCAGCGCCCCCAGGCTTGCTAGGATTAGGAAATTCCAGCCTGGTGAATTCTAGTCAGACTGGTTCTCTGCTCTTGAACCCTGTTAAGATGTTTATCAATGACAATGCATGCACAGCGGGACATGAAACTTAATTAGTAGTTCTAGTTTCGCCCTGACCTTGTGATCTTGCCCTGACCTTCTGCCTTGTGATCTTTTGTTGCCCTTGAAGCATGTGATCTCTGTGACCCACACCCTATTCGTACACTCCCTCCCCTTTGAAAATTGCTGATAAAAACTTTCTGGTTTTACGACTCAGGGTGCATCACGGAACCTGATGTGATGTCTCCCCTGGACACCCAGCTTTAAAATTTCTGTCTTTTGTACTCTTTCTCTTTATTTCTCAGACCAGCCGACACTTAGGGAAAATAGAAAAGAACCTGCATTGAAATATCAGGGGCTGGTTTCCCTCGATATTTAGTGATGTGAGTTTTCATCATTTTTCTGTCTTTCCAAAAGCTGTTAGAAAAACTGCATTGTCGGCTACTGAACAGTCACAATGTTAAACTCGAAGTCTTTAATATTTCTTTTTAAAAAATTATAAAAAGTATAAACCTCTCTCCAACTGAAGGGTTGCACTAGATAAACTGACTAACTAGGTAACAAAATTGATGTAGGATTTCTTGTTGACTCTGACATTTTTTACAGAGATGAGCATCATTTTGACCCTTTAATCCCAGAGCTATGAATGCTGGGAGCACAGAAGACTTCCAAGGTCCAGAGACATGCAAGGGTACAATGCTTATGAAATTCTAGGGGCTATGTTATTTAGATAATCACTGTATCTCCTCAGGAAATATCAAAATGGTTGATTGCCTTAGGGACTAGTGCAAGGGACACAAGGATTTGTGCAGACAAGACTTGCCAAAAAGGAGACGCTTTGCTACAATCATTTCCTTTTTAAATTTTTAATTGTTAACTTTTGTGGGTACATAGTAGGTATGTATATATGGGGTACATGAAAAGTGTAGATACAGGCATGCAATGTGTAATAATCACACCATGGAGAATGGGGTATCTGTCTTCTCAAGTAACTATTCTTTGTGTTACAAGCAATCCAGTTATAGACTTTAACCTATTGTAAAATGTACGATTAAATTATTATTGACTATAATCATCCTGTAGTGCTATCGAATAGTAGGTTTCACTTATTCTTTGTATTTCTTTTGTATCCATTAACAATCCCCACCTTCCCTCGTCCCCCAGTTGATTTTCTTGGCTTCTGGTAACCATCCTGCTACTCTCTATGTCCATGACTTTAATCATTTTGATTTTTAGATTCCATGAACAAATGAGAACATGCAATGTTTGTCTTTCTGTGACTGGTTTATTTCACTTAACATAATGATCTCCAGTTTCATCCATGTTGTTACAAATTACAAGATCTTATTCTTTTTTATGACTGAATACTACTCTATTGTGTATATATACCACATTTTCTTTATCAATGCATCTTCTGATGGACAATTAGGTTGTTTCCAAATCTTAAGTTATTGTGAACAGTGCTGCGACAAACATAGGAGTGCAGATATCTTTTTGATATACTGATTTCCTTTCATTTGGGTATATAACCAGAAGCAGGATTGCTGGATCATATGGTAGCACTATTTTTATTTTTTCGAGGAACCTTTAAACTGTTCTCCATAGTGGTTGTACTAATTTACATCCTCACAAACAGTGCATGAGCATTCCCTTTTCTCCACATTCTCTCCAGCGTTTATTACTGCCAGTCTTTTAAATAGAAGCCATTTTAACTGGGGTGAGATGATACCTCTTTGTAGTTTTGATTTGCATTTCTCTGATGATCAGTGATGTTAAGCATCTTTTTATATACCTGTTTGCCATTTGTATCTCTTTTTTGGAGAGACTTCTATTCCAATCTTTTGTCCATTTTTGATAGGATTATTAACATTTTTTATAGAGTTGTGAACTCACTCAAGAAGTTTTTACACAGACCAATGTCCTGGAGAGTTTTCCTGGTGTTTTCTTGTAGTAGTTTCATAGTTTGAGGTCTTAGATTTAAGTCTTTAACCCATTTTATTTCATGTTCATATGCGGTAAGAGATAGGGGTCTAGTTTTATTCTTCTGCATATGGAAATCCAGTTTACCCAGCACCATTTATTGAAGAGGCTCTTTTCCCAGTGTATGTTTTTGTCACCTTTGTCAAAAATGAGTTCACTGTAGGTGTGTGGATTTGTTTCTGAGCTCTCTATTCTGTTACATTGGTCTATGTTTTTAATGCCAGTACCATGTCTGTTTTTATGCCAGCACCATGCTGTTTTGGTTACTATAGCGCTGTAGTATAATTTTAAGTCAGGTTATGTGATTCCTCCAGTTTTGTTCTTTATGCTCAGGATAGCTTTGGGTATTCGGAGTCTTTTGTGATCCACATAAATTTAAGGATTTTTAAAAAGTTTCTGTGAAGAATGTCATTGGAATTTAGATAAAAATTGTATTAAATCTGTAGATTTCTTTGGGTAGCATAAATATTTTAGCAGTATTGATTCTCCCAATCCATGAACATGGAATATCTTCTCATTTATTTTGTGTGTCCTCTTCTATTTATTTTGTCAGCAGTATATAGTTTTCATTATAGAGATCTTTCACTTATTTTATTAATTCTTAGGTATTTAATTTCATTTGTGGCTATTATGACTGAGATTAACTTTTTTATTTTCAGATTGTTACTGTTGGCATGTAGAAGTGCTACTGGCTTTTTACGTTGATTTTGTATCCTGCAATTTGACGGAATTTATCAGTTCTAATAGGTTTTGGTGGAATCTTTACGTTTTTCCAAATATAAGATCATATCATCTGCAAACAAGGATAATTTGACTTATTTCTTTCCAATTTGGATGCCCTTTATTTCTTTCTGTTGTCTGATTTCTCGAGCTAGGATGTACAGTACTAAGTTGAATAACAGTGATGAATGTGCACATCCCTGTTGTGTTCCAGATCTTAGAGGAAAGGCTTTCAGTTTTTCCCCATTCAGTATGATACTACCTGTGGGTCTGTCATATATGGTTTTTATTATGTTCAAGTATGTTCCTTTTATACCTAGTTTTTGAGGGCTTTTATTATGAAAGAATATTGAATTTTAGTAAATGCTTTTTCAGCATCAATTGAAATGATCACGTGGTTTTTATCCATTATTCTATTGATGTGATGTATCACATTGAATGATTTGCATATGTGGAACCACACTTGCATCTCAGGGATAAATGCTACTTGGTCATGATGCATGATCTTTTTAATATGTTGTTGAATTCAGATTGCTAGTATTGTGTTGAGGATTTTTGCATCAACATTCATCGGAGATATGGACCTGCAGTTTGCTTTCTTTCTTTTTTTTTTGGTGTATCTTTATTTGGTTTTGGTATCCGGATAATGCTGGCCTCATAGAATGAGTTTGCAAGTATTCACCTATCCTGTATTTTATGACATAGTTTGAGTAAAATTGGTGCTAGTTTTTTAAATGTTTGGTGGAATTTAGCACTGAAGCCATTTGATCCTGGGCATGTCTTTACTGGGAGAACTTTCATTATGGCTTCCATCTTGTTACTTATTATTGGTCTGTTCAGGTTTTGGATTGCGTTCTCATTAAATCTTGGTAGGTTTTATGTCTCTAGGAATTCCTCACTTTCTTCTGGATTTTACAATTTATTGGCATATAGTTGGTCGTACTAGCCACTAATAATCATTTGAATTTCTGTGGTATTAGTTGTAATGTCTCCTTTTGAATTTCTGATTTTATTTGTTTTGATCTTCTCTTTTTATTCTTAGTAAGGCTAAAGGTTTCTCAATCTTGTTTAACTTTTCTAGAAACAATCTTTTTGTTTCACTGATGTTTTGTATTGTTTTCTTCATCTCAATTTTATTTATTGCTGCTCAAATCTTTATTTTTTATTTTCTTCTACTAATTTGGGGTTCAATTTGCTTTTGCTTCTGTAGTTCTTTAGCATGCATCATTAGGTTACTTATTTTACGTGTTTTTTTTAAATGTAGTCACTTATAGCTGTAAATTTTCCTCTTAATACTGCTTTTACTAAATCCCATAGATTTTCCAGGTATTTAAAAGGACTTAGTGTTGTGATCTAAGCCATATCTTCATTAGGAGGCAGCACAAGCCCAGTAATGCAGTGGTTTTTGTAGAATCATAAAGGTACTACCTTGGTGGGCTTGGATAAGATCTGGAAGAATTATACGGATTAGTAGGTAGGCATTCCTGTTCCAGGCCGCCTGAAGCTAGGGGTGGAGTGACACAAGCACCCTGTGGCTGTCATCACTGGGACTGCACTGCATCAGACATAAACCCAGCTTCCTCCTAGCCTATGTTCACTCAACACCATGGGGCTCTACAATTAGCAAGTGACAATGCCAGCCAGGCCTGTCTCCTTCCATTCAGTTTGGCCAGCTCCTCAAGGCCCTGGGCAGGTCCAGAGATGTTGTCCCAGAGCCAGGGACTACAGCCGAAAACCTTAGCAGTCTACCTGATGTTTTACTGTACTATGGCTGAACTGGCACTCAACTCACAAGTTTCAGTCCTTCCCACTCTTTCCTCCTGTTAACAAAAGCAAAGAAACTTCACCCTGTGGCTACCACCACCACATGCCCTTGGGGAATACTGCCAGACTACCACCAATGTTCTCTTAAGGCTGAAGGATTCTTAAGTCAACTTATGATGAATGCCGCCTGGCTTGGGACTCATCTTTCAGGGCAACTAGCCTCCCTCTCTGGCCTATGGCAGGTCAAGAAATGCCATCCAAGTCCAAATCCTAGAATACAGGGCTCCAAGAGCCCACTTGGTGCTCTAACCCCCTGTTGCCAAGCTGGTATCCAGGGTACAAGACAAAGTCCCTTTTACTTTTCCCTTTACTTTTCTCAAGCAGAAGAAGCCTTGCCTCATAGCTACCACAGCTGGGAATGTGTTAATTCTCATTTGAAGCCAGGAAGTCTCAGAATCTCACCCAACATTCAATGTAGTACCTGGATATCACTGCTGGTTATTCAGGGGCCGAAGGCTCTTTACTTACCCAGTGATGAATGCTGCCAGGACTGGGTTCTTCCCTTCAAGGCAGAGGGTTCCTTTCTGGCTCAGAATGTGTCTAGAAATGTTGTCCAGGTGCTAGGGCCTAGAAAAGAGGCCTCGTGGCTCTTACCATTGCCCCATCCTGCTGTGGCTGAGCTAGTATCCAGGATGGAAGAAAAAATCCTCCCCACTTTTCCCTCTTCTCTCCTCAAGTGGAAGGAAGGGGTCTCTTTCAGAGCCATGAGTTATGCAGACTGGAGTTAGGGGAGGAGGTAATGGCAGCACTCCTTCAGCTGCCTTACATGGTACCTAAGTAGATTAAGTGCCCCCAACCCAGTACACTGGCTCTGGACCCAGTTTATCTTTACTACTCCCCTACAAGTTATAATTCTTGTGACCTAGAATGCTTTTCAAGTTTATTTAGGACCCGACAGCATTTTAACCCATGGTGGCAAGGCCTCTGGGAACTCATGTTTGGACTACTGGGATCAGTGATTTGCTTGTACCTAGGGCTCATTTAAATGCACCCTCCATGGGTAGATGCTAGCTGAGTTTGGTCTAGTTTTCCTCTGTGCTCTAACAGGGCAGAACTGAGTTGAATGCCTCACAATTGCTGTGCGCTCCCTTCCCTAGCACACAGAAATGCTCTCCACACCTCACTGCAGCTTCTTGGTTATGGGGAAGGGGTGGTGTTGGTGATTCAAGACTAGTTTTCCTACCTCTTCTATGCCTCTTTCAGTGATACGAAGTTAAAACCACATACTGTTAGTGCTCACCTGATTTTTGTTTTTTTATGAAGGTGCTTTTTTGGTGTAGGTAGTCTATAAATTGGTGTCTTTGTCAGGGGGATGTCAGTGGAAACCTTCTATTCCACCATCTTGCTCTACCTACTACCCATTTCCTTTCAAATATAATAAAATTCCTATTAAAATATTTCCATTAATATTAATAGAGAATAATATAAATTATTTGATAACAATATATAGTGTACTGATTATTACCATACTTCAGACACTATGCTAAGCAATTTACATGGATTTTCTCATGTAATCCAACTTTTTGAGATAGATGCTATTAGACTGTTCATTTTACCTGAAGAAATTCTTTGAAATGTTCAGGAACTAGTCCAATTCACTGAGCCGGTTAGTGTTGGATCCATGATTTAAATACCTCTACTGCATTGCAATCAGTAATACACAAGTGCCAACCTTTCCTACCCACACACAAAGCTACAGATTATTGTCACAGCCTTTATTAATGCTGTGCTGAGTTAATTTTAGGTCTTGAGCACATTAATAAATAATATGAGGAGAAAAATAGTCCAGGGAAAGGAATAGGTCAAGAGGAACCAGTCAATAGAAAAACTGGCATTGTGCAAGTTCCTGGATTTCAAGGATAAAGCAAAGGAATTAGCAGTCATCGTTATTGTAAGGATTCAGGATTCAAATTGGAGTTTTCTGACTCTAAATGCAATTATTTTTAATAACTGTTAGGCTTCTGTATTAGTCAATTCTCTCACTGCTCTAAAGAAATACCTCAGACTGGGTATTTTATAAGAAAAGAGGTTTAGTTGCCTCATGGTTCTGAAGCATGGCAGCATTTGCTTCTGGGGAGGCCTCAGGGCCTTTTACTCATGCAAGAAGGCAAAGTGGGAGCAGTCATGTTACATGGTGTGAGCAGAAGCATGGTGGGTGGAGGCACCACACATTTTTAAACAGCCAGATCTCGTGGAGAACTTACTTAACATCAGAAGAACGGCACCAAGAAGATGGTGTTAAACAATTTATGAGAAACCACCCCCAATCACCTTCCACCAGGCCCCACCTCCAACAAAGGAGATTACAATTTTAGATAAGATTTGGGTGGGGACATAGATCCAAACCATATCAGCTTTTAAAATTCATTGGAGAGGTTATTTGGTCTTTGTTGGCTAGCGTGGGAACACACCCTTCATTTGAAACATTCTTTCTATGGTAGCTTATATTTGGCATTCCAAAACACCTATTCATAAACAAACTTAGAAAACAACAAAATGATGCTTGTATGATGAAGAAGCATTTCTCTCATACAAACATATTTATGCACACTTTATGCACACATACATTCAAAGGGTTTGATTTTCCAGCTTTGAAGTTGGTAGTCAGAACTCTTGAAAATTATTACTTTTTTATTTAATTTTTTCTTTCTTTCTTTCTTTCTTTCTTTCTTTCTTTCTTTCTTTCTTTCTTTCTTCTTTTTCTTTCTCCCTCTCTTTCTATCCCTGCCTCCCTACCTCTCTCCCTCCCTCTCTTTCTTTTTCTTTCTTTCTTTCTCTCTCTCTTTGTTTTCTTTCTTTCTTTCCTTTCTTTCTTTTCTTTCTTTCTTTCTTTCTTTTTTCTTTCTTTCTTTCCTTCCTTCCTTCCTTCCTTCCTTCCTTCCTTCCTTCCTTCCCTCCTTCCTTCCTTCCCTCCCTCCCTCCCTCTCTCTCTCTTTCTCTCTCTTTCTCTTTCTTTCTTTCTTTCTTTCTTTCTTTCTTTCTTTCTTTCTATAGGTTTTTGGGGAAGAGGTGGTGTTTGGTTACATGAACAAGTTGTTTAGTGGTGATTTCTGAAATCTGGGTGCACCCATGGCCTGAGCAGTGTACACTACACCCAATGTGTAGCCTTTTATCCCTAAGTTACATTCAGTTTATTTTCAAAACATAAATTAAATTTAAGAAATAAGAATCATGAAATCAAGAGGAATATTGAATAAGGTTAGCAGTTGAACTATAGATTTTTGTCTCTGCAGAGCTGTTGTCTGTTCTTCATCCCAATGAAGTCATTATAATGCTTATTGCTTCAAGCATTTTGATCAAGATCCTCACATGTTGCAAACAGCTCAAGATTCTGTTTGTAATTCTTTGTTTAAATAAATGTCATTCTGTTCACACAGTTGCTTTGATGATTTTTTAAAGGTTTTTTGTATGTTTCCAGCTGAGCCCTTTTCCCTGAAAAGCTGGAGGCCTTACTGAATGTCTTCACAATATTTTACCTCTGCCCTGACAAGCTGTCAGTTGCTGTGTTGATGTCTGTATTTTATCTCTTTTTTTCTTCCAAGAAATATTGGCAAACTTTCATTTCTGGTTATGAAACATTTTAAGACAAGGGTGTAACACAGGTCACTTTGGACTTTAAGGTGGACAAATAAAGTTGTTTAGAAAATAGTAGATAACTGTATTTTGATCTTGTATCAATGAGCTTAAAGTAAATGGAAAGTATAGAAATAAGTCTCCACTAAGGCAGTGATCAAAATCTCATCAGGGTGATGGTTGCATTTGTGGCTTTCAAGTCTCAGCAATGTGGTCAACTCTTTTAGAAAGGCTTCCTTGAATCCTGAAAAACCTGTATGCCTTCTTCATGCTTCCATGATCCTGTGGCCCCACACCAGGTATAGCCTCTGTGATGACACTTAGTGCTTTATTATTGTAGTTTATTTTTTTCTTAATTTTTTAAATTTTAACTAGTTGACCATCTGTAGATAAATCTGACTACAAATCTGTTTTTGTCATCCTTTTCTTCTCTGTGTAGTAGAAAAGATTTCAAATATATTAAAAATTGTAATAACAGCCAACACTTATATAGTACTTACTATGCGTAGAGTACTATTAAAAGTTCTTTTTGTGTATTAACTTGTCTGACCCTCAGAACAACCTTATGAGGTACATGATACTACAAATGAGAAAAGTGAGGATCAGAGAGTGAATAAAATGCCAAAGAACACATAATAATTAATGGTGCAACTGAGAGTTTGATTCCCCTGAAGGCTAGTTCCACATTCTACAATTGTAACCAATACATATGCTATATTTCCTGTCTAAAAAGTACAAATACAAAAATCAATTTTAATACATATATGACATATTTAAGACAGCTATATTTATATATTTAACATGTAACCGTATCTGCTCCAGATTTACTTTCATAAAACAACAAAATGCTACCAATGAAGTTGACATCTCCTCTATGTAGCTCTCTATTGTCTCTTGTTAGAAGTAAATACTACTCAGAAGTTGATGTGTATGTCCTCCACAAATGAGTTTACAACTTACCAGATATTTATGTGCTCATAAGCAATTTACAGTATTTTTTTGTTCAAGATTTACATAAATGGGGTGAGGTGGCCAATACGGTTGACTAGAAGCAGCTAGTGTATATGACTCTCATAATAATGAATGGAAGTGGCGAGTTAATACATCAGCTTCAAATGAAACATTCAGAAACTTACCTGAGACTAACCAAGAAAAACAACTTGACCCACAGAGAACAGAGAAAGGCAAGGCAGGATGATGGTCCACCCAGGAGCAACATGAAACCAGAGGAACTTTCCCCACCCAGCGAAGTGGTGAGTGAATGTGCATCCCCGGGAACCCATGCTTCTCCCACGAATCTTTGCAACCCTTGGGTTAGGAGATACTCTCGTGAACCCACTCCACCAGGGACTTCTGTCTGACACACAGAGCTACATGGAGTTTTGGCACATCAGCGACTCAGGCACACGAGGAGACCCGGGAGCTTTAGATACCTGAGCATTCTAGGCTTCCTGACAAAAGTACCTGCAACTCCAGCAGAACAGGTGGTTAGACTCCCATATATACGCCTGGGAAAGAGGGTAAATCCAGAGAACTGAGCAGTGACAGTCTGCAGGCCCCACTTCCGTGGCACCTCACAGGATAAGACCCATAGGCTTGGAATTCCAGCTAGCCAATAGTGGCAGCATTGCACCTCCCTTAGATGGAACTCTCAGGGGCAGGGGTGAGCCACAATCTTTGCTGTTTGGATGACTTAGCCATTCCAGCCTTTGTGCCTTGGAGAGTCTAAGCTGACCAGGGGTGGAAGCAGTAGCCCAGAACAGTATAGCTGCTCTCTGAAAGCAAGGCTGGACTGCTTTTTAAAGCAGGTCCTTGATCCTGTTCCACCTCACTGGGCAGGACTGCCCAACCAGGGCCTCCATCCAGCCCCTGACAGTGTTCTCCAGCCAACAGAGATTTGAAACCATACTGGAATGGAGCTCCTTGAAAGAGGGGCAAGCCGCCATCTTTGCTGTTTGGGTAACTTAGCCATTCCAACCTTTGGACTTTTGAGAGTCTAAGCTGACTTGGGGTGAACACGGTCCTCCAGCACAGCACAGCCACTCTGTGAAAATGTGGCCAGACTACTTTTTAAAGTGGGTTCCCGATCCTGTTTCTTCTTACTGGGTGGGACCTCCCCAAGTGGAGTCTCCAGCCACCACCTATATATGTGTTTAGGCCAACAGCAGATCTGGATGTCCCTAGGACAAAAATCCCAGAGGGAGGGGAAGGTTGCCATCTTTGCTGCTTCACAACCTTCACTGGTGGTACCTCAAGGTGCTAGAAAATTCATGGTGACTAGGGACTGAAGCATGTCCCCAGCATTCTGCAGCATTTCTACAGAAACATGACCAGACCATCATGTGGTTGCCCATTCCCTTATCTCCTCACCTGGCAGGTCTTCCAGGCCTGGGCTTCCAGCCACCTGCCTTCTGGAGTTTTTGAGCCAGTAGCAGTTTAGTGACTCCCTGGACAAAGCCTCCAGAGGCAATGTAAAGCCTTTCTGACACTGCATTTGTCCTGGAACTGCCCTTGGACTAACAAAGGAGCAACAAGACTAAGCACCTTATCCAGACTTCCCAGTCGAAGCTGCAGTCTACCCAAGGAGGGGAGGCCAGTTCATCTTCCATGAGTCTCACACATTCCCCACTGCTCACTGCACATCACCAGGCAAGGAACCCTTGAATTGTGCCCACAGCACAGACCCTCCAACCTGGGCTGATTGTGCTGAGTGATTGTCAACCTGAATTTCTCTGTGGTGAAGTCCCCGGGAGACAAGCAAAAGACCCTTGGCCTCAACCACTACTAAGGTCTCTTCCTTTGCTGTCTCCAAGTTGGGAAAGGAACATAAACACTGAGATTATCCCAGGGCTGCAGTGGACAGCCCAGGCATGCAAATCCATGGCCTAGGCCCAGGACTCAAGGGAGAGAGAAATCCACACTTTCAGAGCATTGAGAGGGAACACAGCTATAACCGGGAGAAAACATAGGGGAGCCACACAAATGAGCAAAAGTCTACCAACATACCAGTATACTTAAGTACCACCTACTAAATAACACCCCAAAGCTTCAACACCAAAAATACCTCACTAACATACCTCTCCTCTGAAACCAGACAAGAAGTCAGCTTCAAATAAAGATCCTGCATAAAGCCTTGACCTGCTGAAAACATCCAGAAAAGAAACCTATTGACTGTACTTCATCTACACTACAGTTAAACACCACACACAGAGATAAGAAAGAACAAATGCAAGAACTCTGTTAATTCAAATGGCCAGAGTGTCATATGTCCTCAAAATGATCGTACCAGTTCTCTAACAAAAGTTCTTAACTAGGCTGAACTAATTGAAATGACAGAAATAGAATTCAGAATATGGATAGAAACAAAGAACATGGATATTCAGATGGATGGCAAAACCCAATTCAAGGAAAATAAGAAGCAAAATAAAGTGATACAGAAGATGAAGAATGGGATAGTCAGTATAAAAAAGAACCTAATGGATCTTACAGAGCTGAATAACACAAGAATTTCAAAATGCAATCACAAGTATTGGTACCAATACTATTGAAACTATTCCAAAAGATATAAAAAGAGGGAATCCTACCTAAATTATTCTATGAAGCTAGTATTACCCTAAAATAAAAACCAGGAATAGACATAACAAAAAGAAAACTACAGATCAATATCCTCGATGAATATAGATGCACATATGCTCAACAAAATACTAGCTAACCAAATCCAACAGCATATCGAAAAGATAATAAACCATGATCAAGTGAGTTTCATATGAGAGGTGTAGGGTTGGTTTAACATATACAAGTCAATAAATGTGATATACCACATAAACAGAAGTAAAAATAAAAACCATATAATCATTTCAATGGATTCAGAAAAAGAATTTGACAAAATCCAGCATCCCTTTATAATTGAAACTTTCAGGAAAATCTGCATAGAAGGGACATACCCTCTGGTAATAAAAACCATCTATAACAAACGCACAGCCAACATTATACTGAGTGGGGGAAAGTTGAAAGCATTTCCTCTGAGAACTGAACTGAAGACAAGAATGCCCACTTCCACCATTTCTATTCAACATGGTACTGGAAGTTCTAGCCAGAGCAATCCGATAAGAAAAAGAAATAAAGGCATCCAAATCAGTAAAGAGGAAGTCAAATAGTCACTGTTTGCTGATGCTATGATTGTATACCTAGAAAATCCTAAAGACTCATCCAAAAAGCTCCTAGAACTGATAAATGAATTTAGTAAAGTTTCAGGATACAAAAATCAATATACACAAATCAGTAGCACTGCTATACACCAACAGCAACCAAGCTGAGAATCAAATAAAAAACTCAACCCCTTTTATATCAGCTGCAGAAATAAAATAAAATACTTAGCAATATACCAAACCAAGGATGCGAAAGAACTCTACAAGTAAAACTACAAAACACTGCCAAAAGTAACCATAGATGACACAAACAAATGGAAACACCTCCCATGCTCGTGGATGGGTAGAATCAACATTGTAAAAATGGCCATATTGCCCAAAGCAATCAAATAAATTCAGTTCAATTACCATCAAAATATCACCATCATTCTTCTTGGAACTAGAAAAAGCAGTTCATATGGAATTAAAAAAGCCTCAGCATAGACATAGCAAGAGTAAGCAAAAAGAGCAAATATGGAGGCATCACGTTACCAGACTTCAATCTATACGTACAAAGCTATAGTTACCAAAACAGCATAGTACTAGTATAAAAATAGATATGTAGACCAATGGAACAGAATAGAGAACCTAGAGATAAAACCAAATACTTACAGCCACCTGATCTTTGACAAAGCAAACAGAAACATAAAGTGGGAAAAGGATACACAATTCAACAAATGTTGCTGGCAAGCCACATGTAGCAGATTGAAACTGAATCCTCATCTCTCACCTTATACAAAAATCAAGATGGATGAAATACTTAAATCAAAGAACTGAAACCATAAAAATTCTAGAAGGTAACATCCAAAAAAACTCTTCTAGACATTGGATTATGCAGAGTTTATGACCAGGAAACCTAAAACAAATGCAACAAAAACAAAGATAAATAGATGGGACTTAATTAAACTAAAAAGCTTCTGCACAGCAACAGAAATAATCAACAGTATAAATATACAACCCACAGAGTGGGAGTAAATCTTTGCAAACTATACATCTGACAAAGGACTAATATCCAGAATCTACAAGAAACTCAAACAAATCAGCAAGAAAAAAAATCTCATTAAGAAATGGGCTAAGCACACGAATAGGCAATTCTCAAAAGAAAATATGCAAATTGGCAGCAAACATAAAAATTCTCAATATCAGTAATTATCAGGGATATGCAAATCAAAACCACAATGCAATACCACCTTACTCCTACAAGAGTGGCAATAATAATAATAATAATAAAATGGATGTTGGTGTGAATGTGGTGAAAAGGAAACAGTTTTACACTGCTAGTGGGAATGTACACTAGTACAATCACTATGGAAAACAGTGTGGAGATTCATTAAAGAACTAAATGTGGAGCTACCATTTGATCCAACAATCCCACTACTGGATATCTACCCAGAGCAAAAGAAGTCATTATATGAAAAAGACATTTGCACATGCATGTTTATAGCAGCACAATTCACAAAAGTAAAAATATGGAACCAGCCTAAATTCCCATCACCCAATGAGTGGATAAAGAAAATGTGGTATGTACATGTACCATGAAATGCTACTCAGCTATTAAAAAAAAACATTCACTGCAAGCTGGATTGAGTTGGAAACCATTATTCTAAGTGAAGTAACTCAGGAATGGAAAAACAAACACCATTAATTATCACTTCTAAGTGGGAGTTAAGATAGGATGCAAAGGCATAAGAATGATATAAAGGACTATGGGGACTTTATGGGAGGGGTGGAGAGAGAAGTGAGGGATAAAAGCCTACACATTGGGTTCAGTGTACCCTGCTCAGGTGCACCAAAATCTCAAAATCACCACCAAAGAACTTATCCATGTAACCAAACACCAACGTTTCCCCCCAGAACTGCTGAAATAATCATAATTAGAAGAAAAGAAAAACAATTGCAAAAAAAAAAATGCACAAACACATAAAAACTTCCTACCTTAACTTTGTCCACCTACTTTATAACTTTTTCTGTTTCAATTTCTATTTACATTGTTTCTATTCATATTTATATTTACATTCATATTTATATTTTATTGTCTATGTCGTGAAAAGTTTTTGCAGGTATTGTTTTAGATTCGTTTATTATTTAGTCTTTTTATTTAGGATAAGAGTAGTTTACACCTTCCATTTACATTGTTATAATATTGTTTGTTTTTCTGTATATACTATTACCAGTGTGTCTTCTACCTTCAGGTGTTTACTGATTGCCCATTAACATCCTTTCCTTTCTAATTGAAGTATTTCCTTTAGCATTTCTTGTAGGAAAGGTCTGGTGTTTGAAGAAATCTCTCATTTTTTTTTTTAATTTCTCTAAGAATGTCTTTATTTATCCTTTATGTTTGAAAGATATTTCACCAGATATGCTATTCTAGGGTAAAAATGTTTTTCCTTCAGCACTTCAAATATGTCATGCCACTCTCTGCTGGCCTATAAAGTTTCTACTGAAAAGTCTGTTCCCAGATGTATTGGAGCTCTATTGTATGATATTGGTTTCTTTTCTCTTTCTGCTTTTAGAATCCTTTCTTTATCTTTAAATTTTGGGAGTTCGATTATTAAATGCCTTGAGACAGTCTTCTTTGGGTTAAATCTGCTTGGTGTTCTATAACTTTCTTGTCCTTGGATATTGATACCTTTCTCTAGGTCTGGGAAGTTCTTTGTTATTATCCCTTTGAATAAAATATCTATTCCTATTTCTTTTTCTACCTCCTTATTAGGGCCAGTAACTTTTAGATTTGTCCTTTTGGGGATATTTTCTAGATCCTGTAGGTGTGCTTCATTGTTTTTGTTTGTTTTCTCTGTGTAGATTTAAATAGCCTGTCTTCAAGATCACTAATTCTTTTTTCTGCTTGATCGATTATGCTATTAAGACTCCAATGCATTCTTTAGCATGCCAATTGCATTCTTTAGCATGCCAATTGCATTCTTTAGCATGCCAATTGCATTTTTCAGCTCAAGAATTTCTGCTTGATTCTTTCAAATTATTTTGATCTCTTTGTTAAATCTATCTGATAGAATTCTAAATTCCTTCTATATGTGATCTTAAATTTCTTTGAATTTCTTCCATGTGCTATTTTAAATTCTCATCTGAAAGGTCACATATATCTGTTTATCCAGGATTGTTCCGTGGTGCCTTATTTAGTTTATTTGGTGAGGTCATGTTTTCCTGAATGACGTTTTTGCTAGTATTCCTCAGTGTATGGGCATTGAAGAGTTAGTTATTTACTGTAGTCTTCACTGTCTGGGCTTGTTTGTACTGAGGTACTTATTGTAATATTCACTGTTTGGACTTCTTTGCATCTGTTCTTCAGAAGGCTTTTCAGATGTTTGGAAAGTCTTGGGCATTGTGACCTAAGCTGTTTCTGCTTTAGGGGGCATCCCAAGGCCAGTAAGCACTGTTATTCTTTCTGGTCTTTAATAAGATCTGGGAGAATTCTCTGAGTTAGCAGCAAGAGACTTTCATTCTTTCCCCTTTCTCCCAAATGAATGAGCCAACTAAAGCTGGGATGGAGTAGCCCAAGCACCCCTGTGGCTACCACCATTATGATTGTGCTGGGTCAGACCTGAATCCGGCATAGCACTGGGTCTTGCCCAAGGCCTAGTGTAATCAATCCCTGGCTACTGCCTTTGTTTGCTCAAAGTCCGGGGGCCTACGATAAGCACATGCCAAAACCAGCCAGGCCTGTGCCCTTCCCTTTGGGTTGGAAAGTTTCCTCTCTGGGCAGGCACAGAGATGCTGTCCCAGAGCCAGGGACTAGAGTCAAACGTCTGCCTGAGAAGTCTAGTTGGTGTTCTTTTGTATTGTGACTGGGCTGGCACTCAAACCACAAGTCCTTCCCAGTCTTTCCTCCCCTTTCCAATGGCAGAGGAACCTCACCTCATGACCCCTGCCACCACAGATCACAGGGAATACTTCCAGAATACTGTGGATATTCTTTTAAGGCCCAAGGGCTCTTCAGTCGGGGTGGGGTGAATGCTGGCCTGGCCTGGGACTCATCCTTCAGAGCTATGAGCTACCTTTTGGCCCAGGGTAGGTCCAGAAATGCCATCTGATATGGTTTGGCTGTGTCCCCACCCAAATTTCATCATGAATTGTAGCTTCCACAATTCCCACATGTTGTGGGCGGGACCTGGTGGGAGATAATTGAATCATAGGGACAGTTTTCCCCATTTTGTTCTTGTGGTAGTGATTAAGTCTCATCACTTCTGATGATTTTATAAGGGGTTCCCCCTTCACTTGGCTCTCATTCTCTCTTGTCTGCCACCATATAAGATGTGCCTTTCACCTTCTGCCAAGATTGTGAAGCACCCCCCAACCATGTGGAACTATGAGTTCATTAAATCTATTTTTCTTTGTGAATTACCCAACCTCAGATATGTCTTTATTAGCAGTATGGAAACAGACTAATACAGTAAATTGGTACATGGTAGTGGGGTGCTGCCATAAAGATACCTGAAAATGTGGAATCGACTTTGGAAGTGGATAACAGGGAAAGGTTTGAACAGTTTGGAGGGCTCAGAAGAAGACAGGACAATGTGAGAAAGTTTGGAACTTCCTAGAGGCTTGTTGAACGGCTTTGACCAAAATGCTGATAATTATATGGACAATGAAATCCAGACTGATGTAGTCTCAGATAAAGATGAGGAACTTGTTGGGAACTGGAGTAAAGATGACTCTTGCTATGTTTTAGCAAAGAGACTGGCGGCATTTTACCCCTGCCCTGGAGATTTGGGGAACTTTGAACTTGAGGGAGATAATTTAGGGTATCTGGTGGGAGAAATCTCTAAACAGCAAAACATTCAAGAGTTGACTTGTATGCTGTTAAATACATTCAGTTTTAAAAGGGAAACAGAACATGAAAGTTCAGAAAATTTGCAGCCTGACCATTTAATAGAAAAAAAGAAAATTCTTGTGAGGAGAAATTCAAGCCAGCTGCAGAAATTTGCGTAAGTAAGGAGGAGCCAAATGTTAATTGCCAAGACAATGGGGAAAATGTCTCCAGGGCATTTCAGAGACCTTTGTGGCAGCCCCTCCCATCACAGACCCAGAGAACTAATAGGAAAAAAATGGTTTACTGTGCTAGACCCAGAGCCTTCCTGCTTTGTGCAGTCTCTGAGCTTGGTCCCTTGTGTTCCAGCCATGGCTAAAAAGGGCCAACATACAACTCAGGTCATTGCTTCAGAGGGTGCAAGCTCCAAGCCTTGGTGGCTTACCCATAGTGTTGGGCCTACGGGTGTACAGAAATCAAGAAATAAGGTTTGGAGGCTTCAGCCTAGATTTCAGAGGACGTATGGAAATGCCTGGATGTCCAGGCCACAGGTATGCTGCAGGGGTGGAGCCCTCATGGAGAACCTCTGCTAGGGCAGTGTAGAAGGGAAATGTGGGGTTGAAGCCCCAACACAGAGTTCCCACTGGGGCACTGCCTAGTGAAGCTGTAAGAAAAGGGCCACCATCCTCCATACTCCAGAATGGTAGATCCATCGGCAGCTTGCACTGTCCTCCTGGAAAAGCCATAGACACTCAATGCCAGCCCATGAAAGCAGCCAAGAGGAGGGCTATACCCTGTAAAGCCACAGAGGTGGAGCTGCCCAATGCCAGGGGTGTCTACCTCTTTCATCAGCATGACCTGGAGGTAATACATGGTGTCAAAGGAAATCCTTTTGGAACCTTAAGATTTGACTGCCCCACTGAATTTTAGACTTGCATGGGGCCTGTATTCCCTTAGTTTTGGCCAATTTCCCCCATTTGGAATGGCTGTATTTACTCAATGCCTGCACCTCCATTGTATCTAGGAAGAAATTAACTTGCTTTTGATTTTACGGGCTTATATGCACAAGGGACTTGCGTTGTCTCAGATGAGACTTTGGACTGTGGACTTCTTAATTAATGCTGAAATGACTTAGGACTTTGGGAGACTATTGGGAAGGTATGATTGGTTTTGAAATGTGAGGACATGAGTTTTGGGAGGGGTCGGGGTGGAATTATATGGTCTGGTGTTGCAGGAAGTCAGGGACCCTGAACAGAGGGACCGGCTGGAGCCACGGCGGAGGAACATAAATTTTGAAGATTTCATGGACATTTATCCATTCCCAAATAATACTTTTATAATTTCTTATGCCTGTCTTTAATCTCTTAATCCTATTATCTTCATAAGCTGAGGATGTACGTCACCTCAGGACCACTGTGATAATTGTGTTAATTGTACAAATTGATTGTAAAACATGTGTGTTTGAGCAATATGAAATCACTGCATCTTGAAAAGAACAGAATAACAGTGATTTTTAGGGAACAAGGGAAGACAACCATAAGGTCTGACTGCCTGCGGGGTCGGGCAAAAAGAGCCATATTTTTCTCCTTGCAGAGAGCCTGTAAACAGACGTGCAAGTAGGAGAGATATCGCTAAATTCTTTTCCTAGCAAGGAATATTAATATTAATACCCTGGGAAAGGAATGCATTCCTGGGGGGAGGCCTATAAACAGCTACTCTGGGGGTATCTGTCTTATGCAGTTGAGATAAGGACTGAGATACTCCCTGGTCTCCTGCAGTACCCTCAGGCTTGCTAGGGTGGGGAAAAACTCTGCCCTGGTAAATTTGTGGTCAGACCAGTTCTCTGCTCTCGAACTCTTGTTTTCTGTTGTTAAGATGTTTATCAAGACAATATGTGCACCGCTGAACATAGACCCTTATCAGTAGTTCTGCTTTTGCCCTTTGCCTTGTGATCTTTGTTGGACCCTTATCAGTAGTTCTCCTTTTTGCCCTTTGAAGCATTTGATCTAATCCCTGTTCTTACACCCCCTCCCCTTTTGAAACCCTTAATAAAAAACATGCTGGTTTGAGGCTCAGGTGGTCATCACGGTCCTACCGAAATGTGATGTCACCCCCAGTGGCCCAGCTGTAAAATTTGTCTCTTTGTACTCTTTTTCTTTATTTCTCAGCTGGCCGACACTTATGGAAAATAGAAAGAACCTACGTTGAAATATTGGAAGCGGGTTCCCCTGTTAGTCTGGCTGTGTCCCCACCCAAATCTCGTCTTGAATTCCCACATGTTCTGGGAGAGACCCAGTGGGAGGTAATTGAATCATGGGGGGGCAATTTTTTCCTGTGCTTTTCTGGTGGTGGTGAATAAGTCTCATGAGATTTGATGGTTTTATAAAGAGGAGTTTCCATGCACAAGCTCTCTCTCTTTGTCTGCTTCCATCCGTGTAAGACATGACATGCTCCTCCTTGCCTTCTGCCATGATTGTGGGGCCTCTCTAACCATGTGGAACCATAAGTCCATTCAACATCTCTTTTTTTTTTTGTAAATTGCCCAGTCTCTGGTATGTCTTCATCAGCAGTGTAAAAATGGACTAATAAACCTCCTTTGGTCATACTGGTACTTAAGGTGAAAGACAAAGTCCCCTTTACTTTTTTGTCTGCTTTTCTTAAGGAGAAGGACTTTTACCCCATAACCACCAGAGCTGGTAATGTGCTGTGTCTCTTCTGAAGCCAGCATGTCTCAGAGGCTCACCCAAGTCCCTCGACATAGTACCTGGGTATTGCTGCCTTTTATTTGGGGCCTAAAGGCTCTCCAGTTAGCAGGTGATGAATGCTGACAGGACTGGTTCTTTCCTCCAAGGCAGCGGGTTTCCTTCTGGCCCAGAGTGTGGCTAGAAATGTCATCCAGGAGCTAGGTCCTGGAATGGGGTCTTCATGACTCTGACCAGTGCCTTATCCTGCTGTGGCTTAGCTGGTATCCAAGATGGAAGACAAAGTCCTCCCCACTCTTCCCTCTCCTCTCCTCAAGTGGAAGGGATGAGCCTTGTTTTGTAGCCAGGAGGTGTGCAGTTTGGGGTTTGAGGAGGGGTAGTACCAGCATTCCCTTAGCCACCCCAGCTGGTGTCTTAGTAGGTCACATGCTCCTCCAGTCCACTATCTCTGGGCCTGGTTCAGTGCTAAGACTCCTCTAGAGTTGCGGTTCTTATTGCCTAGACTGCCTTGCATGTTTACTTGGAGACACAGAGCACTGGAGCCTTCAGTGGCAAGGTTTGTGGGAACTCAAGTTCAGAATGCTGGGATTAGCATTTCCCCTCTGGCTAGGGCTGGTTTAAATGCTCTCTCAGTGGGCAGATATTAGCTGACTTTGGTCCAGTTTTACTTTCTACTCTAACAGGGCAGCACTGAGCTCAATGCCTCACAATTGTTGTGCTATCCCTGCCCCAGTGCCCAACATGTGCTCTGCACTACACTGCCATTCCTGGGGGTAGGGAGGAGTGGCATTGAATATTCATGACTGTTTTTCCCACCTTCTCAGTGCTGCTTTCTCTGACACAAAGTTAACACCAGGTACTATGAGAGCTCATCTTATTTTTAGGTTTTATAAAGGTGGTTATTTTTGTGTGTCGATAATTTTTAAATTGCTCTTCTTGTTGGGAGGATGATTGGTGATGCCTTCTATTCTGCCACCTTGCTCTGCCTCTTTCCTAGGCAAGGACTTTAAATCAACTATCTTAAATATGTTCAAGTAGCTAAAGGAAACCAGGAAAACAATGCATGAGCAAAATGAGAATACCAATAATTAGATATTATTATTATTATTTTTTTTTTGAGACGGAGTCTCGCTCTGTTGCCCAGGCTGGAGTGCAGTGGCGCAATCTCGGCTCACTGCAAGCTCCGCCTCCCGGGTTCACGCCATTCTCCTGCCTCAGCCTCTCCGAGTAGCTGGGACTACAGGTGCCCACCACCACACCCAGCTAATTTTTTTGTATTTTTAGTAGAGACGGGGTTTCACCATGGTCTCGATCTCCTGACCTCGTGATCTGTCCGCCTCGGCCTCCCAAAGTGCTGGGATTACAAGCGTGAGCCACCATGCCCGGCCGATATTATTTTTTAAAAAGCAACAAATTGGCATTCTAGTGCCAAAATGTGTAATAACTGAAATGAAAAATTCGCTAGAGAAGTGCAACAGCATATTTGAGCATGTATAATAAAGAATCAGTGCACTAGAAGATTGAGCATTTGAAATTACCACATTTGAAAGGCAGAAATAAAAGAATGAAGAAAAATTAACAAAACCTAAAGAACTTGTGTAACACTATCAAGTAAACCATAATACCTATTATTGTAGTCCTGAAAGGAGAAAAGAGAAAAGGAAGCAGAAAGAAATATTGAAAACATAATGGCAATTTCTTAAATTGGTGAATTACCTACATCTACACATCCAAAATCCCCAATGAACCACAATTATGATAAAAATACTAAAGTTTTATACAGAAATACATTATAATAAAACTGTCAAAACCCAAGGACAAAGATAAAATCCTGAAAGTCTCCAGAGAGGGGAACCTTGTCATGTGGATCATCAATACGATTGAGAGCAAATGTCTCAGCAGAAACCATGGTGGCCATAAGGTAGTAGGATAACTTGTTGAAAATACCTGAAGAAAATTAACAAATAAAAATAGTGACAACAATTAAAAATACCTTTCGAATGAAAATTTTATAGCAGGCAACACCCTGCTTTAAAAATAATAAAGTTATGACATTGCCAGGTAATCAAAAGCTGAGAGAATCTGGTACCAGTAGACCTGCCCTACAAGAAATGGTAAAGATAATCCTTCAGGTTGAAGTAAAAGGGCAGTAGGCAGTAACTTGATGTTGTACAAACAAATAAAGATATCTGAAAAAAAGTAACTACATAGGTAAATGTAACAACTATTATTATTAAATTTCTGGTTGGTTATCCCATTTTTTATTGTCTGCATGATTTTAAAGACAAATGCATAAAAATAAGTGCAAATCTATGTGATAGGACATAAAACATATAAAGATGTAGTTTGTGACAATAACAACAAAATAGAGGAAGTGTGGAGCTATCCAGCAGCATATTTGTTGCATGCTATTCAATTTCTGCCTCCTCAAGTCAGTGAAACTGCCAGGCTCCTTTTGGGATAATCTTTCCAGTTCCATGGCCTGGCACACGCCTCCAGGCCAAAACGTGGGATGTTAGTAGGGCTTACGTTCATTTTCCTTTCCTAATGTATCACAGATTTGTACTACATTTTATCCAATAGCTGAGAATAATGGCTTTGTGTATTTCATCCCATTTTATAATTTTTAATAGTGCATCGCTGTTCTACCGCAGTGTGTACAGGAACAGTTTTTTTCTTTTTTAACATATATACATATATATGTGTGTGTGTGTTTGTATGTATATATGTATACACGTTTGAAATGCACCAGAAAATTTAGTAATAGCTTAGAAACTATGAGATCTTTTGGCCCTTTGCTTTTTAAATTTATCTATTTTTAATATACGATTAATATAGCTATCTCACATAATGTTCAATTTGAAATAAGTAGCCAGTGCTGCATTTTTGAAATTGCTAGAAGACATTTAGCAAAATGACTTTTAAAATTATTTTAAATCATTTTTGATAATTCAAATTCTATTTTATTTTGATGAACAATTGACTACAATTCTAGTCCCAAGTCTAAAACTGTCCCTCAAGTTTTGAATTTTTGCTACTTTTTTCTTCATTTTAAGAAACGACTTCCACAAACCTTCTTGAGGTTGTGGCATCTGTAAACATGAAAGACCTAATTAAAATTCAATTGTAACTTTTGCCGGTTTGCATTTTTCTTATCTTTTATGCAATTTGAATCATACTGTGCATACATATATAAAAAAATCCATATTATGAGAAAACACACATTTGTTGTGGAGATTACTTTTTCAAAAGGCAGTTTCTAGCAGCTGCAGGCACTCACGCTTTTTGTGCCATTCACACGGTAATTTTACTCTCATCAGAAATACAAAGCTTGACTGGAAAAATATTAGCCCGGTTATTCTATAAGCCTGTCAGGAATTATGCATGTAAAGGAATATTTCCCTTAAAAGCAGGTGCTAATTGTAAAGTTAATTATTTTTACATTTTTTAAAGATTTTTCTTAAAAGACAATTATATACCTAATAAAATTCAATCCATATTATTGTTTCACCCAATATATTTGAACCAAGTTCTTACTAGGTGCCACGTACTATGCTAAACACTGGGGGTGTTATAGAACGAAGATCACAATCAATTCTTGCTTTCACAGGATTTAGTTCAGAGAGTAGTAGGGATAATCAGATGGATAAATAATAAAGAAGTCAACCTGATAAGTGATTCAGTATAAGAAGCTCTGGAAGCCAGTGAAACACAGAGGGGAAAAATACCAATGCTAATTTGGGGAATCAGGTAAGGCTTCCTAGAGAAGGGGACCACTGATCTGAGATCAGAAGCATGAGATGTTAGAAATCAAGTAATATGACATACAGAAAGTGAAAATGTTTCAGCCAAAGAAGGTAGCATATTCAATGTATTGGAAGTGTAGAGAAGCAAAATATGTTTGGGGGAAATGCAAATGTCACTCTGTAAAAGAGGCATGAATACTGTGATTGAAAAATGATGGGGAATCAAGCTGAAAAATGTCAAGGCCCAAATCGTGAATGATTCTTTATAGTACATGAAGGAGTTTAGGCTTTTTATATAGGCAGTGAGGAACAGTGTGTGATTTTCAAAGGGAAGTGATTTGTTCTGAACTATATCATAATTCAAAAATGATGACAGGTGAATAGAAAAATGCATTAAGAGTAGAGATAATAGAACAGGGGCAAGAGGCGTTAAATTGAAATAATTGATTTTTTAAAAATTCCTACTGAGTGTGGAAAGTAAGAAAGAGGCAGTATCTATAATGACATCCGGGTTATTCACTTGGATTACCAGATACACAGTCTTGTCATTCACCAATTTTTAACACAGGAAGAGAGCCACTTTCATGCAAAAGAGATTATGGCTTGAATTTAGCCATTATAAG
Organism: Nomascus leucogenys; assembly: GCF_006542625.1. Taxonomy (NCBI): domain Eukaryota; kingdom Metazoa; phylum Chordata; class Mammalia; order Primates; family Hylobatidae; genus Nomascus; species Nomascus leucogenys. The sequence goes on from NC_044406.1 coordinate 127,877,617, forward strand.
ATATTTATGGGATACTCAAATGGAGCTGTGCCTTAAATTTTCAGGAGTCTTGAGGTTAGTACAGGAGCTGGACTGTGCACGGATGTTTGAAGTAGGTCACAATGTGTTAATCAAAGTCATTGGAAGTGTGGTATTATTTTGGGAATATGTAGAATACAAGTTAAGAGGACAAGAACTGATCCCTAAAATAATTACAAAATGTAAAGTATATTCAGTGGAAAGCAGGAGTTCATTTTTAAAAGAAATGAAGATTTTTAAAAAGGTCTCATTTATTTATTGCCTTGGTCTCATTCATTTGCCTTCTTTACTTCCCATAGACAGCCATTATCATGATTTGTCCACGTATTCTTTTATTGCACTATAGTTTCTAGTTTTTCCAATTTACAAAAATTGTTTCAAATGTGTTGTTCTGAAACTTTCCTTTTTGCACATGGTGGTTTCACCATTTATTTTTGTTAACACATGCAGACATAGTTTATTTACTTTTATTGTACAAATACATGACAATTTAATTAACCACTCTTTATCATGGCTTCCAGTTTTTCACTCCCAAGAATTAAGACTGAATGTCTTTGTGCCATTTCTTTTTTATATATGCAAGGCTTTGTTTTCTGGGGAATACAATTAGAAATCGATTTCTTGAGTCATGAGGTATATGTATTTTAAATGTTACTTGCTATTGAATTTTTTTCTAAATACTCTGTGCCAATTTATTTACATTCATACCAGTTACCATTTTCTAAATACCTTTAAAAACTTGTTTAGGTCCAACTTTAATATTGGCCAATCTAATGAGAGTAAAATTTCTCATTTTAATTTTTTAGTTAACATTTACTTAATTATTATAAGATTGATGATCTTTTATACATTTAATGATATGTATTTACTCTCTGTTTAACTGTTTCTGTGATCAATTCGTCTTGTTTGTCCTTTATATATTTTCAATACTAATTGTTTTGTTATACATTTATTGCAAATACCTTCTCCCAGCCTGTGGTAATCTTTAACTTTTTTATGGTATATTTCTTGGGGGGTGGGGGTAGACTTGTTATAAGAACTTATTTTGTATTCCAAGGTCAAGTATATATGTTATATATTTTTATTTAATTGCTTAAAATCTTTTTGTCTTATGTAGTTCTGGGATCACTCTATAATTTATTATTCACATGTGAAGTGATAAAAGTTTATTTTTTTTCATGTAGATAATCTATTGTCTTAACACCAAATTCACAAATATGTCTGGATGTGATTCTGGGCTCTCTATTCTGCTCTATTTATTTATGTAACTATCTTTGTATCAGTTCTACAGTGTCTTAATTGTTGTAGTTGGATGGTAATTCTGTATATATGGTGTAGAAAACATCTCCTCTTTGTTGCTCCCCATCTCAGAAATTTGTGAGATGGCCTTTATATTATAAATGACATCATGGTTTTCTGAAGAAATGCAATACGGTTCATACCTAAAACTCACAAGATATTGCAAAAGTATTTCAGAAGTTAAAACAAAATAAGCTTTTCAACAGTTAAATAGTATTTTATAGAACAGCAAGCTTTGTTTACATGAAGTTGATCATGGCAGTCAATACCAGCAATACGCTTACTATGTGTCAGGTCATTTGATGAGAGCCTTGAACATACTATCTCTTTTAAACTTCACAGTAACACTATTTGACGCTAATCTCCCATTTTACAGATTTTTTTTTTTTTTTTTTTTTTTTTTTGAGACAGAGTCTTGCTCTGTCGCCCAGGCTAGAGTGCGGTGGCGCGATCTCGGCTCACTGCCAGCTCCGCCTCCCGGGGTTCACGCCATTCTCCTGCCTCAGCCTCTCCGAGTAGCTGGGACTACAGGCGCCCGCCACCACATGCTGCTAATTCTTTGTATTTTTAGTAGAGATGGGGTTTCACCGTGGTAGCCAGGATGGTCTCGATCTCCTGACCTCGTGATCTGCCTGCCTTGGCCTCCCAAAGTGCTGGAATTATAGGTGTGAGCCACCGAGCCCAGCCTTTACAGATTTTTTTGAGTCAACTCTAGTCACCTGCAGCCAGTGGTAGAACTGCTTATCTACTACATTCAAAGCCTGTAAAGTTATTGAGCACATGTTACTCTGTTGAGCCAATGGTGTGCTGCCTGGCTTCTGGAATTTCAGCACTATTACTCTAGGAGTCTTTATATTCACTTTTTGAAAACCTTACTCTTTTGGCCTTCCTGGGGCTGACCGCTTTGACTCAAAGCATGTAATTTGTGGCAGAAAACCAGAATTATAAAACTACTGCGAGAAGTCTAGCACAGTAAAACAAGGGCAGAGTCACTCAAGAAGACTACTTTCAAGAATTCTGATTTACTCATTTTGGTGGAGACAAAGTAAGTTATTGCACTGTAGGCAAACCACGTGCATCTCTAATGTTGATCAAATGTCATTACTAGATGCATGTAAGCATGACACGTAGTATACCATACTTTCCCTTCCTATGCAATGGTTTTGACCAAAAGCTTTTAGAGCATACCCCATATTTTCTGTGGAATTTCTGTCTTATTGTACTTTTCTCTGAAAAGATAGCCAGAATAATTTGTGAAATTTGTCTGACTTTATTTTGATGTCTAAGAAATAAATACACATACATTATTCATCTCCAAATAGTATATTTCAAGATCTGCTTATTTGTTAATGCATCTGAGAAATAGTGCTCTAACAAAGCTATTAGAACAATGGTTTTATCAGTCTATTTTTTTAAATAAAAACAAAAGTGGCCAAGAGACAGACAAAGAGAGGTGGAGAGAGGTTGCAGTGTTTTTTAAGAAACGTCAACAATAGATCACTTTAGATTTATGGGCCCAATTCCCAGAGACCTATAACTAGATAAAGTTAGACTTATCATCTGCTTCAAACTTCTGCATGGTCTTCTCAGGAGCTGAAATGGTATGTGAAAAATTGGTTCAAGAGAAATATAGCTGCAAACCATCTTACTCAGAATATACCTATCGAAGTAGCTTTATTTTGTAGAAAGAAGTGAGGTGTATAATAGGACTTATATCAAGAAAGAATTGACTGTAGGAATTTTAAAAATAGATTTTTGAGTCGAGCAGTGCTTCTAGCAGTGTGATCCCTTGACCACCTGGATTGTAACGGCCTGAGAAGGAATATTGAAAAGGAAGATTTCTGGATCTCTAACACCTTAGATCATTTTGAGGCATATTGAAGTTTAAGAACAGCATCTAAATTAGAAAGTCATATACACATTGGACTGTTATAGAGCCTTCTTCCCCTGTTTTTTTTTTCAATAGCAGATCCCCTGTTCAACTTTCAGAGAAACCTGAGCTTCAGTGGGGAATAAATTATCCCCAAGACAAAGAAAGAGACAGCCTTGATTTTTGCCTTGCCCATACCCTTCCAGACCACACAATCGGCTCTGCTTATATAATTGATATTTTAGGGATATCAGTTTGATATTTAAAATTTTGTTTTTCTTGTGATAATATTAGAGGATTATTTACAGACCTACCAATTTTATAATAATCCCATGAAGTCCACTAGATAATTTCTTGTGAATCTAGACCAAAATAAAGGTGTCTTAGCAGGTAAAATACAAGGCATGCTCATTACATCTGAGATCAGAGAGATCAGAAAGCAGTGAAAAAATTGTCAGAGCAAACTTGTTTTGTGTTTAATTAATCATATCCTTATATTTAAGTTTTAGTCTCCATACATGTTGTTAATATTGTTGCTTCCTTGTCAGAAATAGAAACACAGGATGATAATAATGCTAAAAGACGAGTTAATGGGTGCAGGAAATCAACATGGCACATGGATACATATGTAACAAACCTGCACATTGTGCACATGTACCCTAAAACCCTAAAATATAATAAAAGATAAAAAATAAAAAGAAAAAAAAATTGTTTAGTAAAACAATAGCAACAACAACCACAACAAAAAAAAATAAAGCATGAAGTCACTATTTGATTGGGTGTGTGTGTGTGTCTGTGTGTTTGTGTGCTTGCACATGTATGCATGTGGTGGGAAAGTGGGAAAGGAGTGTGTTTATCTTTACCTGGATGGTGAAGTAGAGATTTCCAGATGCTCGATGGTTTCAGTGAGCTGTGGGCCTTCAGGAGTGACAGCTAGTACTCACAGAATTCTATCTACATTATCTAATTAGAGTATTTGCATGTTAAGGCTGGATTAGATGCGGAGTCCATCTCATCTCTGACTCATCAGCATCTTGAGTGGGAAAAGAGGCAGGTTAACTGTGAAGCGCATGCAGCTTAAGCTTCACAGACTCTTAGACTGGCCCTGTGAGTTCTGGATGTTGTTGGGAGCTGCAGAGTGTTCTACATTGAAAGGAGAATGGAAGTGGCAATCAGGAAGCACTTTCATGCAAGCATTTCTGGTAAACAGCCTAAAGCGATTTTTGAATTTTCAAACATCAGTAATTTCTTTATTTTGAATAAATGGCCACATTCATACTTATTTCTTATTTGTGCCCTTGTTTTCTTTTTTTTTTTCCTGGTGTGCTTTATTTCTTTTTTTAAATTTTTTTATTATACCTTAAGTTTTAGGGTACATGTGCACAATGTGCAGGTTTGTTACATATGTATACATGTGCCATATTGGTGTGCTGCACCCATTAACTCATCATGTAACATTAGGTATATCTTCAAATGCTATCCCTCCCCCCTCCCCCCACCCTGCAACAGGCCCGGGTGTGTGATGTTCCCTTTCCTGTGTCCATGTGCTCTCAGTGTTCAATTCCCACCTATGAGTGAGAACATGCAGTGTTTGGTTTTTTGTCCTTGTGACAGTTTGCTGAGAATGATGGTTTCTAGCTTCATCCATGTCCCTATAAAGGACATGAACTCATCATTTTTTATGGCAGCATAGTATTCCTTGGTGTATATGTGCCACATTTTCTTAATCCAGTGTATCATTGTTGGACATTTGGGTTGGTTCCAAGTCTTCGCTATTGTGAATAGTGCCGCAATAAACATACGTGTGCATGTGTCTTTATAGCAGCATGTTTTATAATCCTTTGGGTATATAAAATCTAAGAAGATTATTTAAGATTTGGGCCCCATAAAAGTGAGATTTTCCCATAAATAACAGGTTATAGTGGAAAGAATGAATTCGATAGATTGAGGTTTAAATACAAGCTCTAACAGTTACAAATTGTATGTCTTTGTGCATATCATGGAGTGTCTTTAAGCTTCCTTAATTTTGATGAGGATAATGCCCTCTCAATACTTCTGAAGTGTATGAAGTGTGTGCATATAGTGTGTGAAACACCAATTAGGGAGGCCAGTGAGTGGCAGTGAAGGTCATGGCATTCTCACAAAGGAAAGTGATAGCCAAATTGTAGCAACTTAATAGAAAGGACATGACTGGCACAGGAAAACCACCTGACAAATAACAAATAAATGTCACAAGTGACCAGGATCCTGAACTACAGAGCCACAAAATACAAAACCACCCATGGCTTGACAAATAAATGTCACAAATGACCAGGATCCTGAAATACTAGATCCACAGCACCTAGAACATGGGTAGCACATGCAGTAGGTTAATGAATAGTATTGAATGGTTATGAATGGCTGTGAAGGAAACCTTATTACACCAATTTTCTCATATAAAGGTATACTTGAGCCTAAGCTATCAGAGAAACACTTCGACTAATTAGCTTCATCCCCATTCATGAGCAGTTATTTGTAATTGTATAGGTTTCTTGAAAGTGTATATGTCTATACAGGTATTTCTATCAAAACCATGTAAATGTATAAATAACTTTTAAAATATTCAGAGTTTGTTTTGGATACAAAATGCATAAAGCCACATATATCAAAATATATTTAGATGCTTTGCAGTTTTCAACATACCCGCTATTCATGTCATGTGTCTTCCATGAGATCTTTGAGAAGACAGGTCTTACTGCATTTTATCTTTTGCTTATTTTCATCCTTCCTAAAATTCTTTCTCATCCAACTTTGAGGTGTGCTTAATGAATGACTTTGATTTTTTCAGTATTGGAGAAGTGAGAGCAAGAAAGGAACCAACACTGATGAAACACCTTTTCTGTGATAAGCACATTACAGACACAATTCACCCTCACCACAGCCTTGTGAGCTGGGTTTTATAAAAGGTTACATGTTTTCCTGTTATAAAAGAATTGAATCAATAATAAGAAAATCAACTTTATTAAAATAAGAAATCTACTAAAAGAACACTTTTTAAGATAAGAGAAGGCAGAAAAAAGACCGAAGTCAAAAAAGGAGGATTGAAAATAGAAAGACTGGTCCAGTTAGAATCTGAGGGCTTGAGACTCAGAAAGTGGTAAAATATGAGGTATATGGCAGGTCAAGTGGATCTTGAATATATGCTAAGAGTCAGACAAGAGGTTTTACCCTTCCCATGCAACTTGAGCCTCATCAGACTATTTTTCATCCTTCTAGCACATTATGCTTTAGATTCCTATGATCACACAGCTCATTCTACATGTAGTTAATTTTTAAAATTTCTTTGCAGTTTTGAGAACTTATTCACCCTTCAGCGTTCTAGTCAATTGCTACGTGTCCTTCAAAGATTTCCTTAATGTCACTAAGCACTTATTCAGTGTCTGTTCTGTGATCTCTGTGAACATTTAATTTACAGCTATTTTAACCCACATGTCAGCTGGCCAGTCGGCAATAGTTACAGACATGCCTATGACCACAGGCACCACATAAAAGTGCTGTCCTCCTCAATACAGATTCAGGGAATGCCTTCAAGTTTTATCTCTGACCACTGCCCTAAACACCCAAGGTTTAGCCTTCTATTTCTTTCTCCTCATCCTTAGGTTCTTGACCAGTTTGACTTTAAATTTTGAGCTTTCACTCTTCTTGTTTTGCCATATAGAGATTTGGTGTTCCTGTATTATACTGTTTACCTTTGCATTGACCTGGTAACTCAATAGGATGCATCTCTTCCTGAGGTCCATGCCTGACAACGTGCTTTGTCTCTAGTTTAGGCTCCTGAGATTCTGTAAGCTAACTCTCAGGGGCCTTCTCTGAGCAAGAAAAGAGATTAGGCATGGAATTCATAATACTCAATAAAAAATTACTAGTTGATAGTGTAAAATAAATTAAATCTCAGTTGTTAATTATTTTCTTACAATCCTTGATTTTCAGAAATGCCAAAAATGGAAATATGAATATATTGATATATGTTATAATATATGTTGAACGAATTTGTGCAACTAGAAACAAATCCATTTTGAACTGTTGTTAAAATCTTTTAAAAAGCATTTATTTAAATGCATTTTTATTCTAAATCTATAGCCATAGTAGAGTGGCTTTTCAATTTAGCAGCCACACTAGAACAACTGGTCAGCTGGAGTATTTTCCTGAAGAGTTGTGATTTGAGAAAACTAAAGAATGGCTGCCAGCAAAGCGCCTTGTCCATTTCCTTTATATGACCTCATCCAAATGTGAGTGAGCTTTACTACCTTAGAAACAAATTGCTCCCCTTATCTGAGCAACCCTAAGAATATCCAGCAACTATGAAATACATCTAAAATACTGTCAAGAAGAAGACATGATGCTTTTCTTGATTCACAGGATTAAGAAGGTCATGTGTTTATAGACCTCCACTCTAGAAAAAAACAATTGTATAAACTTTCTCTATTGTACTGTAACTAGGCCAGTCAGAAGATTCTGACTGGGCTTCCTAACAACTGGAAGCCACACTCAAAGAACAGCATGTATAGCAAATAAGAAAATATGTTACTAATTCAGCTACTGAATTAGTAATGAGGGAAATGACTTTGCAAATGTAGATTGCTGAAGTTACAAAATGACTTTTTAGGCAAAGGCAAGTTATAATTTTCTGATTCTTAGAAGGTTTAAAGATATATTTGTCCCAAGGTCTTTTTGGGTATTACCATTTTGTTAATGTGTTTCTCCCCTTGGGCAAGTGACTAAATCAAGTATATACTTTTAGATCCATAGCTACTTTAAAACAAAACAAAACCAAAAAAAAAAATGCTGCTATAATTCTGGTCTTTAGATTCTCTTCACTCTTTTAATTTTGCAATGCTTTGACAAACCAACAACTGTGCTGTCAAGTTTAGAATTTAAATAGACTTTCACAAAAAGCTTCACGCACACCAGCTGTAATGTCAGCAACCAGCTCCATCTTTATTTTCCGTCTTTTAACAGAAAGCATAGACTCAAGATGGCTCTTGCCAGCCACAGCTTGAGAGGTAGGCTGTACGGGTGGTGCTTCCCATCTGTGCAAAGCCAAACAGAATCACAAGACAGAATGTGTGGCGGAAGAAGCATCTACATTCTCCAAGAAGCTGGATTGATACTACTTTTGGGGAAAAGATTGTTATTGTTTTATAATGGTCCTTGTTATATAATGCAATTTTATGACACAAAATGTAGTGCAATTTTATGACACACCATTCAGTCACTGAGCACAAACACATACTGATAAAAGCAAAAGCTGTTACCAGTCCTTTTCAGAATTTGGAATATTTGTGGAAATTCCAAAGGGTCATACTTCTTCACTGGCCTGGTGAAGGCACAAAGGAAGACAAACAGAAAACACGGAAAAATTGAGTGGGTGACAAGCCTACAATCCACTGCTGGATGAAGTTTGCCGAAGGAAAGGATACAAAAAGACAGGAGTGCAAAAAGAATTGAGGAAATAAAGGAGATACAATAGTGAGAGGAAATTCAAAATTGCCAGTGATGTAAAAGTCCTTTTGAGAAACTCAATTAGAAAAAAAAAGAACAAATGAATACATTTATAAATGTTGAAGAGGAAAATTGAAACAAAGCCTTGAAAAGGCAAAAGATTATACACAGACTTTTGTACTGAGGGAAGGGGGAGACTGGAAAACATTAAAATAGGTGGAGCATCCCCATTTATACTTGTAGAAATACCTTTTAACTTGGTACATCGTAGAGAACAAGAAATTGGTGGTTATATGGATGCAGTATCGCTGCCAAATTGTTCTCTGCAGGATAGTCACTCGTAGCTGATTCTCTCTCAGCCACCTTTTCTGCATCCTGCTTATAGGCCTGCAAACTTTTGTTTCTGTCAAAAGTTTATTTTCATTGGGAAGCTATGGTGTGGGTTATCTTCTTTCTAATAATAGTTCCTAAATGCTTTAGGGACTGTTATTAGTCCCAGTATTACCATCCTGGGATGTCCAGTATGGTAACCACTAGCAATGTGTTCCTCTTGAACAAATTGAAATGAGCCAAAAGTGTAAAATATTCAGTGGATTTTGAAGGCAGTATAAGAATAAGAAGATAAAATATTTATGCTTTTTACATTGATAAATTTGAAATTATCACATTTTGATATCAAATAAATTATTATTACTAAACTAATTGCACTAGTTTTATTTTCTTGTTTTAATGAGGCCACTAGAAAATTTAAAATTTTTGTGTTGCTCATATTCATGGAATACATGATACTATTGAACGGTGCTGGTATAGAACATAAGGAAAGGAGAATTTCATATTTCTGTAAAGCATGGGCCCTATTCTAATTCAGATGTTACATCCTTGATGTAAAATATAGCATGTTCTTTATTGACATGGTTTTACCCAGGGGAACACAAATTAGAAAACAGTTATTTTGTGAAATCAAATACAATCATTTTTGTAGCAAGAAGATCTTTCATTTATTGAAGTTTCATTATTCAAGTGTATATTGTAAAGCCAACAAAAGAGGGAAGGGCTAAAAGTAAACACTTTCATTTCATTCACCAGTAGCAGGTTTATCTTGACATCTTCATTGTGAATTTGGCCTTTCTGTTTCATCTATTTTTTTCTTTCTAACTGGCAATGTCTGCTGAATGGGGCATAGCAATAATCATTAAGCTTTGATTAAAATGTGGGACTGAGCTCATTAGGAACTGTACATTTCAAAGTCATCCAGATGTGCCCTAAATGACATGAGCAAACAGGTCTGAAGGATTTGTTGAAAAATCTGTTCAGGAGCTGGTTTATGGGCATTATCTTACTTTAGCTGTGTACATCTGTATTCATCGATAGCATTCCTGAGTGTTGCTAGGATAAAGTTGAAAGAAGAACATTATCTTTGTAGTGATACCCTAGTGTATCATATACATTTTATATTTTGGTGAACCAAGAACCATGCTGTCAGTGATATGGAAAACCTAGAGCTTTGCCATTTTTCACATGCAAGAAAATTGTTTCCTTGTAAAGCTCACAATACCTTTGAATTCAATGTGAGACTTTTTATACAGAATGCATCTTCTAACTATGTATGTATTTTCATTAAAATGCTCACCTCCAGGCACAAAAGTAGATAAATGTATTAAAAGTTATTTGCATACAACTAATATTTAATTTGCCTTTACTAGTGGAGGATGCACTCTGGGATACCAAGAATAGAGGTCTTCATGAAATTTATAATGTAGTTGGAGAAATCTACTTTATGCCCGTGGAAAATTAATTATTAGTATTGGCTCTAAATGCTGAGGACAAAATGGATATTTGAGGAGCGAAGCACTGCTAGAAGTCACAGGAAAGTGAATTCATTAACAAGACAATGTGCGGTAGTAAAATTGAACGAGAATTTTGAGTCTAGAGATCTGGGATTAAGTTAGGGCTCCATTGCTTCGAAATATGAGAAGACCTCACTTCCCTTAGCGTAGGTACCCAAGGCTGTTTGTCCTTTGAATGTATCCTTCTATAATAATATTCTGCTGGACACTTTTCAGATCATTTTGCTTCTGAAAGTATCACTAATTGAAGGTTATGTGTGTGGCAGACTTTACTGAATACTAGAGAGTAGAGATGAGATACATATCAGAGGAAAACCATAAAATACATAATAATCAACATTAATTACCCTCTACTTGTAAAGTCCTCTGACCTTTTTCAAAGGTTATTTTTAAAATTTATTCTTTGGATACAGCATCTGATCATATTGTTAGCCTCTCTTCTGTCTTCCCCTCAAGTTCTTCCTTTTCTTACCTATTAAGTTTTCCATTCCCATTCCCAAAGTCTCCTCATTTCTATGTCAGAGCAATTTAGTTCTACTTTTGACTCCTCCTTAGCTCATCCTAGCCTTAATCCTGGAGAAGGGTGTGTTCAGGTGGGTGGCAGAGGGGAAGTAGCAATAGAACTAAAAAGGCAAACAAAGCATGTTTGCCAGTGATGGTTATCAGCATTCTGCAGTCATCTTTTACACACACAATTTTCTTTACCCCCAAAGCGGTAAATGACGCAACTTTGGTTTTAAATACTGTACATGATTGGATTCTTCAGTCAGTTTAATTGAATTGCACTTCACTTAGCATAACCCACGAAATTAGCATAAATGGTGGTCACAAAGTTTAGTAAGAAAGGATCACACTTTCTAGGCTTTTTTTCTTCTTCTGTCATTCTATTCCATGATTTGCATAGTTCCCATCATCCTTTGCAAACAAGATATAGACTAAAGTGCATTGAAAAGGCCTCCTTTTTGATTCTAATCCAAATGGAAAATTTCTAAATAATTCTTCCCTGGAGATTTCTAAATTAAAACTTACTCTAGGACATTCACCAGCTGTGCCTACTAGTGTTATCCAGGTCCCAACTTCTTTGATTGTTTTACCTTGTCATGGGATCAGAAGTTGGATGCCAAAATTGCTTCCTTTAGTCAGTTTGAATAGAGAAGGCAATATAAATTTATAGTAATTTTGCCCACTATTTTTATCTTTCCCAAGAAATCTCATTTAATAATCACAACAATTCTATAATGTTGGACCTTCGATTAGTCACATTTTACTAATGAAGAAATTGAAGCTCTGAGCAGTATTTAGTGTCACACAACTGGTAGGTGGAAGAGCCAGAATTCAAAATCAGGTGTGTCTGAATGCAGAACCCATACTCATTAATTCTGCCTGTCACTGGATAAGATGGGAAAGGCTACATGGGGAAGATGGCATTTGAGCTTGTTTTTGAATAATAATGAACAAGATTTTGATATATGGGGACACATGCAGATGGAAGCCCAGAGAGAACATTTCAGACTGAGAACACCACAGGAGGAAAGGCATCATCAGGGGATGATGCATGGTAGAAGTCTGTGGTGACACTTCCAGGAAATTAGTTAGCAACAAGATATTTTTCATCATGAACCTAAGATTACTGGTAAGCTATATTTGAATAGCCACTGCCAACTACAGTCTTATATATGATTTTACAGCTTCAGAACTTGGCATATTAAATAACTTCAGGACAGCAGATGAGGCTTATAGCTATTTCTTGTTCATAAAAGATTACACTTGGAGTCGTGAGGTGAACTTAAAAAACAGGATCAGTTAAAATCAGAGAAGCCTAGAAAACACTAAAATTTTAAGGAAAAATTAAATTTTGCTTTATATTAAATTTCATTATAGAGCAAATGAATTAGAGAATTCCAATGTATTTGACAAATATTGCCATATTCCCTTATCTAAATGTACTTGATGTGAGAACAATTTTTTTGACACATCATCATCAACACTGATTTTAACCAGATGTCATTGTTAATACATGTCCACTGATATTTTGAACAAAAATGACTAAACTCAAACATTTTGTTAATGATTGTGAGCTATCATCATAAACTTCAATCATTTTTCCTGGTTATTATGCAATGATGGTTTGTCTTTACATTAAGTAGCCTCAGAAAATATCCTTTACTTTTTTCCATGACATATTTATGATTTTCCTGTATTATTCATACTAGTCAGGCTGTCAGAATCCTCTCTTTACAACCCCCTTCTACGTTCGATCTACTGCAGCTTATTAAAGCTTATTATAATTCTGTCTAATGTTAAACTGGCTCTGAATAAGAGCCTAGCATGTTCCTTCATGAATAAACTTTCTGACATTTCTTTTGGCTGCTGAAGGTTTTTGCTTGTTTGTCTGTTTGTTTACATCCGGATTTGCATTTGTGTTCTGAATACCTAAGGAAGCTAGGGATATGGCAGCTGGAATTGCTATAGGTATTCAAAAGTAGAACTGTTACAAATACTTTTAAGAAAAGCTATAGCAGAGAATCCTTTCAAGGAAGGCACAAGAAATAAAGAGAATGAATATTTTATGTGTGTTTCACATTAAATCAGCTCTGAAGCATTATAAAGTAATGTTTTTAAATCATAAATTTAAAAATGTTTAAAGTCATGAAATAAATATAGAATATGTATCATGTGAAAATAGGAAAAAGGAAGCACCATATTCCAAAGGTAGTCCAGCACCTTTGGTTAAGAGCGTGCACTCAGGAACCAGACTCACTAGATTTAAAACTGGGCCTCTCTACTTTCTAGCTATGTGACATTGAAAATGTCACTTCATATCTCTATGTCTCAGATTCCACATCTGTAAAATGGGTATAATTTAATCGTACTTTTCTCTTAGGCTTATTGGGAAGATGAAATGATTTAATATATATGTGTATAAAACAAATAGAACATCACTTGGTATGTAGTGAATGCACATTTAAATTAAGCCCTTGGAAACCCAAGAGCTGTTTTACATTTCCTTTTGTTTGTCCTTCTAATCTTTAAACAAAGTCTGTTCTATGCAATTTATGTAATTGTAAAATATTATAAGCTCTATGAAGTTAGGGATATTGCCTGTCTTGTTTGTGACTTTAATTTGGTGCCTAGCATAGTGCTTGGGAGAGCAACAAAAGCCCGGTATATATTTGCTGAACAAATGAATGAATGGATTATGGTCGAAAACTCATTTTAGGTGTACTACAAGATGTTGCTGTTACAGACAGAGTAGAGAAATTAGTTTTGCTATACTAAAAAGTAAAGTGTCAGTGCTGGCAGGGCCAGATTCAATTATGATGAACTTTGTGATAAATGCCTCGTTCTTTGGAAGACTATTCCTTGGTATTTAACTTGGCCCGATGATGTGTTAATGCCAAGAGTATGATGAGCTAGAAGCCATATTATAATAAAATTATTCATTTTGATAAAATAGATGAAAACAGTACAAGTAAATTATATAGGTTCTGTTGTGACTTAAAATATTCCCAATATATAGGGAAAATTTTTGGAAAGTATATTGAAAATTACAGTACATGGAAATTTTTAGGCAGTTTCTGTCTGATATCACCACAATTTGGTGAAGAGTGTTTCTTTTTAGTCACTCAAATGTATTAACATATCTGCCTATCAAAATACCACAAATAGTTAAAATCATAAAAACAAGACTAAAAAATTTTTGCAATGTATATAAAATCCAAGGTATAAAATCTTAATAAAAGATTTGTGTAAGAAAAAAAAGCTCATATAGAGAGAAAAAAATGGGCAAAAGATATAACAGGGAGGTACAAAATAGAAACACAAATGGTCAATAAATCTCACTAGTCATAAAAATGCAAATTAAAACAAGAGATACATTTTCTCCTCTATGGAATTGGCAGGGTTTTTAATGACAAGTATGCAGTGCTGACAAAATCATGGGGAAGTGAACACTCTTACACCCTGCTGGTTGTTGTGTAAATTATTACAATCAGTCTGCAGGGCAATATAGCAAAATTAAACATCTAAAAAATGTTCATACCCTTTGTCTCAACAATTTTACTTCTAGCAATATATCATATAAAAATAAGTGGATATGTAGGCACCTATAAATGTGCAAGGATATTTATCATATAATTTTATTCTAATATTGAAAAAAATGAAAGCAACTTAGATGTTGGTTTGATTGCCTTTGGACTAGCTAAATAAATTGATATGTGTTATGTTCCAAAAATATCATATAATAACACAAAATTTGTAGCTAACTGACATTTATTATTATTTGCTACTTGTCTTATTTGCATTATTTCATTTACTCTTTATAACAGGAGTAAAGGCTAATTATTTTTCCATATTGTAAATGAGAAATTGGATAAACAAAAAGAACAAATGACTTGCCCCCAAATTCAAAACTAGGTCTAGTTAAGAACCCAGGCTCTTAATATTATACTATAGTACAGATATCTGGTAGCTTAGAAAAAAGTGAAAGAGCAGGTTGCCAAATAGTACACAGTTATGATATTATTTTTATTGTAGCTATCAATATAGATATATAATTTGGTAGTGGGGTTATAAGGGATTTTAATGTCATACTTTTGCACATATATTTTCTTCAAAAATATGTTTGTTTGTATAATTTTTAAAGTTATATTTTGAAATAAATTTACTTGCTAAACTTAGTTACTATGTCTTTAAAATCCTATTTAGGAACTCAATAAAAATCAAAGAATGTTCTAGGACTAGAAATAAGTGTGTGTACACGTGCATGCACATGTGTGCATACTGCAAGTATTGTAATGGAAACTAGTAAGCTTATTTATTTTGTCTTTTTTGAGATGCAGTCTTGCTCTGTTGCCCAGGCTGGAGTGCAGTGGCATGATCTCAGCTCACTGCAACCTCTGCCTCCCGGGTTCAAGTGATTCTCCTGCCTCAGCCTCCCGAGTAGCTGGGACTACAGGTGCCCGCCACCATGCCCGGCTAATTTTTTGTATTTTTAGTAGATATGGGGTTTCACTGTGTTAGCCAGGATGGTCTCGATCTCCTGACCACGTGATCCACCCACCTTGGCCTCTCAAAGTGCTGGGATTACAGGCGTGAGCCACCGCACCCGGCCAGGAGCTTACTTTTTTATTCAGTAGCTAATAATTTCCAGTAAGATTATTTCAATAATTGAAATTGAACAGAACAGTTCTATTCTATGACTTGTAAAAAAGATGTGCCAGAAGTGAATATAGTTAATTGGAGTATGATTTTATATAGTCAACACTGGACTCTGTTTCCAATTTGTCCAATGTTTACCAGAATCTGAATATAATAATTTCATAATAATGATAACAGTGAAATCACTGTCTCTCTTTTGATAATTTAGTTGCCGAAGAGATCATTGTAACATTTAACTCATACATTTGTCAATTCGTGTTTATGTAGCATCTGCTATGTGCCAGATACAGAGAAATAGAGACATGATCTCTGCCCCTATCAGGCACACTGTCTGGTGATAAAAAGGCAAACCTATCATTTAGTAAAATATATATTATAGAAAATTGAATAGAGATCAAATGAATGACATTCATTTTTCTATTCTGATGTGGTCATTGCCTGCCAAAAAGTATCCTAGATACCGGAGAACACAACAGCAAGTAAACATCATTTTTTATCCCAAGTGCTCACGGTCTAGTAGGGTAATCACAAAATGATTAACACAAAATCGGTTTTGTAAAAGGTGTGGTGGAGCTTGCACTAATTGACTCGATGGGAGAAGAGCTGAAAAACATTTGTTTCACCTTTGCCAAGCAGAATGTTCTGAAGTGACAAAACTGTCCTCTTGAAGATATTTCTGAAAGCAGTTACTATTTACTGGACTCACTCTCCTTTCATTTTGTTGGCTTGATATGATATACTTGGGACCAACTCTCTACCAAGAGTGGTCATATTTTATGTAAAACTTTGGCAAATTTCAACAAACCACCTCTCTGTTTGCTGCAAAAACTACAATCAGGCAAAGCATGTAATATTATTGCCTGCTGTATTTCAACACCATATCCATGCATTATTACCTAAATCTGTGCCAGGTTCTCCTCTTCACATTCCAAAGCTGCCAATGGAGATAGCACAGTATCACAGTTATGTAGTCCAAAATGTTCCTTTCAATCTTGAAATCACTGAAGCATTTCCCTCTTGGAGTTAGAAAGTTAAAAGCAAAAAAAAAAAAAAAAAAAAAAAAACCATGTTAGTAAAGCTGGAAATCAGTCATATAAGTGGGCTTGACCTGGTGATCTAACACCTAGACTTTTAAGCTGGAGCTGTAAGATGCACAGGACTTCTTCAAGAAACTCTTTAGGAAAACCCTCAGTCACAACATTGGCTATATGAGGCATGAGAAACAATGGCATTGAGGGCTAAATTGCTCCATTTGGAGATATTCTATGCAAATCAAGACTCCCCCACCATTACTTACCATCTCTGCGCCTTCCTGCAGATCTCAGCTATTGCTTCTAAACAGTGAAATAGTTGTGATGATGAGTTAGAAACAGAAAACAAAATAAAAATTATTTACATCGATATCATTTGTTGTATAAACTATTATAAGAGGAACACTCTCACTTCCTCTAGTCTTGCTTTATCTCCTTGCCATCAGAATGAGCTTTCTTATTTTCTTTTTTTCAACTTTCATTTTAGGTTCAAGGGTACACATGCAGGTTTGTTATATGGGTGAATGCATGTCATGAGAGTTTGTTGGACAGTTTATTTCCTCAGGCAGGTATGAAGCCAGGTACTCAATAGTTATTTATCCTGATCTTCTCCCTCCTCCCACCCTCCACCCTCCACCCTCTGACAGGCCCCAGTGTATGTTGTTCCCCTCTATGTGCCCATGTGTTCTCATCATTTAGCTTCCACCTATAAGTGAGAATATGTAGTATTTATTTTTCTGTTCCTGCATTACTTTGCTATAGATAAGGGCCTCTAGTTCCATCCATGTTCTGCAAAGGACATCATCTCATTCCTTTATTTTATGGCTGCATAGAATTCCATAGTGTATATGAACTTTTTCTTTATCCAGTCTATCATTGATGGGCATTTAGGTTGATTTCAAGTCTTTTCTGTTGTGAATACTGCTGCAGTGAACATAGGGGGGGCATGTGTATTTAGGATAGAATGATTTATATTCCTCTGGGTATACACCTAGTAATGGGATTGCTGGGTAGAATGGTAATTCTGTGTTTAGCTCCTTGAGGAACTACCACACTGCTTTCCATACTGGTTGAACTAATTTATATTCTCACCAACAACATATAAGCTCTCTCTTTGCTCCACAACCTCGCATCTGTTATTTATTTATTTATTTATT
This sequence comes from Nomascus leucogenys, assembly GCF_006542625.1. Lineage (NCBI taxonomy): Eukaryota > Metazoa > Chordata > Mammalia > Primates > Hylobatidae > Nomascus > Nomascus leucogenys. Next base: position 127,895,480 of record NC_044406.1, read on the forward strand.
TATTTTTTACTTTTTGATGATAGTCATTTTGATTGGTGTGAGATGGTATCTCACTGTGGTTTTTATTTGCATTTCTCTAATGATCAATGATATAGATTTTTTTCATATGCTTATTGGCCACATGTAGACCTTTGTCAGATGTATAGTTTGCAAACATTTTCTCCCATTCTGTAGGTTGTCTGTTTATTCTATTGATACTTTATTTTGCTGTGCAGAAGCCCTTTAGTTTAATTAGATCCCATTTGTTGATTTTTTTCTTTTGTTGCAATTGCTTTTGGTGTCTTTGTCATGAACTCTTTGCCCATTCATATGTCCAGAATGATATTGCCTAGATTGTCTTCCAGGGTTTTTTACAGTTTGGGGTTTTACATTGAAATCTTTGATCTCTCTTGAGTTGATTTTTGTATATGGTGTAAGGAAGGGGTTCAGTTTCAATCTTCTTCCCATGGCTAGCCAATTGTCCCAGCACCATTTACTGGATAGCGGTTTCTTTCCCTATTGCTTGTTTTTGTCAGCTTTTCCGAAGATCAGATGGTTGTAGGTGTGTGGCCTTATTTTCAAGCTCTCTATTTTGTTTCCTTAGTTCAACTACGTTTCTGGCTTTGTACAAGTACCATCTTGTTTTGGTTACCATAGCCCTGTAGTATAGTTTGAAGGTGGGTTGCATGACACCTCCAGCTTTGTTTCTGTTTTTGCTTACGGTTGCCTTGGCTATTCAGGCTCTTTTTTGGTTCCATATGAATTTTAAAATATCTTTTCTAGTTCTGTGAAGAATGTCATCGGTGGTTTGATAGGAATAGAATTGAATCTATAAATTACTTTGGGCAGTATGGTCATTTTAGTAATATTGATTCTTCCTATCAATGAGCATGGATGTTTTTCCATTTATTTGTGTCATCTCTGATTTCTTTGAACAGTGTGTTGTAGTTCTCATTGTAGAGACCTTTCACCTATATGGTTAGCTGTGTTCCTAGGTATTTTATGCTTTCTTATTTTCAAATGTATTTTTCAGATTGGTAAAATTTTCAGACTCATCAATCCATTTTCCTGGGCAATAAAGTTCAAAGTTTTTGTTGTGTTACACAAAGTCCTTTATGCTAACGTCTCCAGCCATCACTCTCACCATTCCTTTTCTTGCACCACAGGCTCCACCTACCTCTCTATTTCTGGGACAACTTACCTAGCATTTATTAGTTAGCTTTATCATTAATTTATGCTCATTCCAAATAAAGGTAATCTTTTGACCTTTGTAACTGTACTCTCTGTCTACACTAATTTAACACATTTATTTCTAAAACATTGATATTCTCTATGAAACTAAAAGCTTCTTAATGGGAATGTCCCCCAACCCAGTATCTTTAAAAAATTCTCCTAGTACTGTACCTACAACACAGTTGGTACTCAGTAGATTTTTATTGAATGAATTAATAAATGCCCTGAGAAAATATTGATAGAATCCAATGATTTGGCATAAAGTGATGTCCATACAGAGAAAGAATGAAAAATTTTTGAATTTGTTCTGTGTAAGCAAAACTCTGATGAAAAAGAGGTAAAGGTCATATTAGAGTATGTTGAGGCAAAATATAGTCCTTTGAGAAAAATTCAAAATGTAGTACGACAGCCAGAGAAAATAGACTGTAATAGCTCTATTTTTCCTTTTGTACATAAATTTTTTCATGTTTAGAAAAAAGAACAGATAAATTTAAAGGATAATGATTTCGGAAAATAGTGAAAATAATTGCCGCGTATTACTAAGGAAGTAACAAGAAATAATCATCTGGCAACTGGAACTCAGCTCAAAGCTTATTTTTCTTCACACAATGCAATTTTTCTGATGTAATTATGGCAGGATATTCCAAAATGATGTTCTCTCTATTAAATACCACATACACGTAACAGGGAAATCCAATTCACTCCTTTAAATGCTTTGGTATAATAAGATTGGGATTCTAAAGAAGAAACTGACTCTTTATGAAGAGAAAGGAAAACCAGCATTTTTTTTTTTTCCTCAAATATTGGTGAATAGAGCCACTGGTGAATTGTGCTGTAAGTCCCCAAAAGATAAGGTTCCTGTCTCTGTGATGCCTGCATTCTAACACCAAAACAAATGAACAAGTTTCAAAGGTGATATTTTAAAGTTCTTATTGTACGCTTCTCTCTTTTGTTGGTACTATTTTTGAATGCACAATTGACTCCCTCCTAAACTGGAGTACTTCATGGAGAACTTTGAGTGCAGGAGGATACCCAGCATGTAAATAAAAGCTGGCAATGCTCACAAAGAATAGTGAACAATATTCTAAACCTGACAGTGGGTTTACTGGATGGAGAAAAGAGAGAGGACTTGATCTGGATTTCACAGAAAGGGTCTGAAGAACAAAGGAGCCATTATTTATCCTGACCTTCAGTTCAGCATCAAATATTGACAACACATCTATTTTATGTCATTCACAGTATGTGTGCCAGGAGTAGAGATAAGCACTATAAATATATCCATTGAACAACTTCATCTAGAGTAAGTACTGTAGAGCAGGTGTGTTGCCTAAAACTCTTGGAATTACCTATGTACTAGAATAAACCCCAACTAGGCCATGGTAAATGAATTTAGGAAACAAGTGTTTATCTATTACTCAACAAAAAAAGGATTAAATATATACTATAAATAAGGCATTGGTAAGTAATGTGAGCAATACAGGTCAAAAATGTTGACAACAATAATTAAACTCAAATTGCCAAGCTACCACTTGTGCAAGTCCAATCAATGCTAGATGCTATAGACATGAGGCTGTGAGAAGACTGAGGGAGTCCCTTCCTCCAGAGAACTCATGCCTTTATGCTTGCCTTATTATGAAGAGACAGTCATCCATTAATTTCACAATAATTTATTGAACACCTACTATTTTAGGCTCTGAGAATTCAGTAGTAAACAAAGTAGACAAAAACCTTGCCTTCCTTCTAGTGGGAAAATGTAGGGACCAGCTCCACAGGGTCGGTGGGTCTCTCCCCGTGTGCGCAGACGAGAGAGTGTAGAAATAAAGACACAAGAACAAGAGATAAAAGGCAGCTGGGCCTGGGGGACCACTACCACCAAGTCATGGAGACTGGCAGTGGCCCCAAATGTCTGGCTGCGCTGTTATTTATTGGATACAAAGCAAAAGGGGCAGGGTAAAGAGTGTGAGTTATCTCCAATGATAGGTAAGGTCACATAGGTCACTTGTCCACTGGACAGGGGGCGCTTCCCTGCCTGGCAGCCGAGGCAGAGAGAGAGAGGAGACAGAGAAACAACTTACCCCATTATTAGAGACTTTTAGTACTTTCACTAATTTGCTATTGCTATCTATAGGGCAGAGCCAGGTGTTCCAGATGGAACATGAAGGCGGACTAGGAGCGTGACCACTGAAGCACAGCATCACAGGGAGACGGTTAGGCCTCCGGATAACTGCGGGTGGGCCTGACTCATGTCAGGCCCTCCACAAGAGGTGGAGGAGTAGAGTCTTCTCTAAACTCCCCCAGGGAAAGGGACCGGGAGACTCCCTTTCCCGGTCTGCCAAGTAGCCGGTGTTTTTTCTTGACACTGAGGCTACCGCTAGACCACAGTCTGCCTGGCAATGGGCGTCTTCCCAGACGCTGGCATTACCACTAGACCAAGGAGCCCTCTGGTGGCCCTGTCTGGGTATAACAGAAGGCTCGCACTCTTGTCTTCTGGTCACTCCTCACTATGTCCCCTCAGCTCCTATCTCTGTATGGCCTGGTTTTTCCTAGGTTATGATTATAGAGCGAGGATTATTATAATATTGGAATAAAGAATAAGTACTACTAACTAATGATTAATTATATTCATATATAATCATATCTAAGATCTATATCTGGCATAACTATTCTTGTTTTATATTTTATTATACTGGAACAGCTCGTTTCCTCGGTCTCTTGCCTCGGCACCTGGGTGGCTTGCCACCCACAGGAAAAGATAAGCAAATAGCTTGGTAAAATATGTAGTGTGTGGCCGGGCGTGGTGGCTCACACCTGTAATCCCAGCGCTTTGGGAGGCCGAGGCGGGCAGATCATGAGGTCAAGAGATTGAGACTCTCCTGGCCAACATGGTGAAACCCTGTCTCTACTAAAAATACAAAAATTAGCTGGGCATGGTGGTGTGCGCCTGTAGTCCCAGGTACTTGGGAGGCTGAGGCAGGAGAATCACCTGAGCCCAGGAGGCGGAGGTTACAGTGAACTGAGATCGTGCCACTGCACTCCAGCCTAGCGACACAGCAAGACAATGTCTTAAAAAAAAAAAAAAGTAGTGTATCACTCTGTGACATGTAGGGAAAAATAAAGTAAGGAATGAAGAGAAATGCAGGTTGGAAGCTTCCCCTCAGCCCCAGAGGCATAGGTAGGTTAGAATCCTGAGCAGTCCTGGTCCTCTTGTGATAGTTATTGTAAACCAAGCTAATGGGCATAAAGTCATTTGTTTTGATGATCATCAGCTAAATGATCAAATGAATGTTGACAGTGAAGGGAGGGGTTATCACGAGATATGCAAAGACTTCTAGGGCATCCTTTCAGTTCTTCTAACTATGGGGACTTCTGAGACAGGGCAATTGTAACTAGATTAGCAATCATCTGCTGGACTTCTGCTATGAAGTCAGGAGAAGCTTTGAGAGGAATGCCCTGATCCAGATCCCACTGAAAACAGGGATTCCCTCTTTGTCATATTCAAAATGTCTGGAAGATAGAATATTAGGTATAAAACTGCAATGGCAGTTTTCTCAGTGTGGCTTTTTACTAATATTATTTAATTTAAAATGTTCAAACTTCAAATTAGTAGATCTTCAAATTATAAAGTGGTCTTTAACTGAGGCAAGAGCAGGGTCACAGAAACTAGATGTTACCTTGAAGAGCAGAGCCAAGGACAGGCTACTGCTATGCTTCCAGGAGTCCTTGCTGACAGTGAAAATAACCATCACTAGACTTGATAGAGGATTTTTACATATTCCTTTTCTGTAAGAGAAATCTATTACTAAAGTTGGATCAACAAAATCCATAGTTTATGCTATCTAGTCTCTGTACACACTAAGTCCATGATTATGGAAATAAGTCTCAGGAATCAGGTTGGTGAAATCAGAAATTTCATTCTACATCAAAGCTCACCCAAAGTTGACAATGTAAGAAGAGAAGCAAGATGTGTAACGAAGTAACTACAAAGCAATAGGTTGCCAGTGTCAGGGTATCTTTTTGAGCAGCTGCAGTGTTTTGGAGCCCTTAAAAAACTTCAAAGCAGTCAAATACCCTTGAGGTTTGCTTTAACCTGGGAGACTTTATTATTCTCATGACGCTGTTTTTGGAACAAAGTTGTCACTCGTGAAGCTGCCACAAGAAAGATAAAGCAGGCAACAACTTAGGATTATTCAATAATGTAGCTTATTGACCAAGATTTACGAAGTTCCAAGAAATTAGTTTTTCTACATTTCACAATCTTTTCTCACTTTCAGACTCCCACATAACACGCTACCATAATCCCTTCCATTATTAGGAAAGATGAGATAAATCTGTGTACCACTGCAACTTTAAAGCCCTTAGTTAAGAAATATTTGCTGTCTGCCCATGAGCACCTCACCTCTAACTATCTTCTAGTAATCAGCACTCTAGTTTTCTGGGCTGTTCTAGACATCTTGGCACTTGCATCTCTTCTCCATGTACTGAATGGTTACATAATGAGAGCCTACATATTAACTCGAAAAATTGTGAAAAGAATTACAGACAAAAGTAGGGTGGGTTATGGGATAATGGTTTAATATTACTGGTTAAGGAAGTACAAGTTAGAAGGTTACAGTATTGCCTTATCCAAGAACAAATGACCCCAGACCTATGATGCTTAGTGAGGTGTATAGAATTATCTTCCTGTTTAGATTGGAAAGACACTAACAGTAGATGGTTTGGACTTGTGCCAAATGAAAAATCCACACCTTGTGTCCAGGAATGATATAGCAGTAATACCTTTGAGAAGCTTTAGGCTTTTATCAGGTAGAAATGGTCGAGTCAGAGTGACAGTAGGGGCATGAATTGGGGAGGAAGTGATAAGGTTATGCCAGACAGGAGTGTTCTGACAAAAAGGCATAGAGGTATAAAGGTACAAATCATGTCAGAAGACAGTAATTTGATCAGTTTGCTGGGGGTAAAGTTTCAAACAAATGAACAGTTAAAAACGAAATTGGAAATGTAAATCAGGGTCAGTTGTATGACTCTGAATGGTCAAAGATTGAAAACTAGATCTAATATCTTCACTTATAAGTAATAAATGACAGACTTGAGTTTTGAGCCTTATTTATTATTACACAGGAAATATCATCATCTTTTCCAAACAAAAGTTACCTTTAAAATTTGCTTTGGATACAAGAGAACATTGATCTCAGAAGGTACTATTCCTTTTGTGATGGGTCTCTATATTTTCACATGTAAAATGTACTCTCTCTAGAATAACCAATGATGATATTATAACTTTATATATGTGTAATTACTACTGATGGTTTCAAAACGTTTTCCATCACTTGAGTATCCTATTTGGAGTTCACGAGAATGTCCATGGAAAATACCAACACAGATTTATTAGAGTGAGACTGGAAAACTAACTTTTACTTTCAAATGGGTAACAAGGCCATTCTGTCATTAATTCTCCCCATGAATACTGAAATAATCTAACTCTCAAGAGTACTATTAATTGACAAGCACACAGTGACAGAACATGTTATCTGTTTTTTGAGTTAATTTGTATTGATCCAAAAATATGTCAGTGGAAACTGCTGTTGCAAAACTGTCTTCCTCAAACTGCTGATGACTTTTATGTCAAGATTTCTAAAGATGACATCCTAAAAAATAAAATAAAATTCAGCGACTTTTAAATGAAAAAAGTCCTCTTTTGATAAATTATGCGTATCAAAATGGCCTAAGATTGTCCAGGGATGTCTTTATGCATAATGAACTGGAAGTCTGAGAAAGAGAAACTCTGGTTTGTTTCTCTCTTTTTTTGTATTAGAGAGTAACTGTAACCATTTTCATATAAAAATGATTCTCGGTTGGGCTGTATACCACTAACTGATTTTTGTGCATTTATTAGTCCATTCTCACACTGCTATAAAGAACTGCCCAAGACTGTAATTTATAAAGAATAGTGATTTAATTGACTTACGGTTCCACATGGCTGGGGTGGCCTCAGGAAACTTACCATCATGAAGGAAGGGGAAGAGGCATGTCTTACATGGCAGCAGGTGAGAGTCTGAGTATGTGAAGGAGGAGCTGTCAGACCATCAGATATCCTGAGAACTCAGTCACCATCATGATAACAGCATGGGGGACACTGCCCCCATTATCCAATCACGTCCCACCAGTCTCTCCCTCTACACATGGGAATTATGGGGACTACAATTCAAGATGAGATTTGGGTGGGGACACAAAGCCTAATAATGTCAATGCAAGTGACAAACTGTAAGACTCAGTGTCCTTGCCTATAAAATATGGGGATAATAATCAGTACTTCGCTTGTATGTATCACCAGTCATGGGCTTTAAAAATAACATGTATATCAGTGTTTTGTAGTCCATAAAGTATTATAAATATGCATAGTATAATTACTAGGAATTGCTACATTCCTAAAGCTGTCCAAATTACAACGTGTAATATTTAACTACAAAACAGTTATTTTTTGATAACTATTGTATGTTGCCTGTCTCTTTTACATAAATGTTCATTAGGAGAGTGATCTATATCTGCTTTTTGCCTATGCATCCTAAGTACCTAAAATGATGCCAGGCACATAGTAAGTGTTCAAAAAATAAATATTTACCAAATAAATGAATAAAAGCAGGGCATATTTTAATTTACTAACTTATGATGAGATTCTTATACACCTACATGATTTATTAAAAATCATGATATAGCCATGGAGTACTACTCGTTCACAAAAAAGGAAAACAAAATAATGGCATTTGCAGCAACCTGGATGGAATTGCAGATCATTATTCTAAGTGAAGTAACTCAGGAATGGAAAACCGAACATTGTCTATTCTCACTCACGAGTAGGAACTAAACTATGAGGATGCAAAGGCATAAGAATGATACAATGGACTTTGAGGACTTGGGAGAAAGGATGGAAAAGGGGTGAGGGATAAAAGACTACGCATTGGGTGCAATGTATACTGCTCAGATGATGAATGCGCCAAAATCTCAGAAATCACCACTGAAAACTTATTAATGTAACCAAACATCATCCGTTCCCCAAAAACCTATGGAAAAAAAATAAAAATTATAAATTAAAAAAATGGTACAGGACATCATTTTTCTCTTTATTTTGAAAATATTTTAATGTTTCATATACAACTATTATATTCTATAGTATATCAAAATAAAATTTCTAAGGGGTTATTGGCACACACTTGTCCTAGACTAATGTATATCAGACACATACTAAATTCTCTGCTATATCAACTCTTCATTTTTGGCTTCAGGTATTTTTTAAATTATATTATATTTCATACGAAAAAGAAAATACAAAATGTAAGTTAAGGTTTAACGAATTGTAAAACAAATGCTGTCATAAGCACCAGTTTTCAATTATATTTGTTTTCAATTTAGTTTTCAATTATAATTGTTGAACCCTCACTTTGTACCTCTCCACAATCACATCCTTCTCCCCTCATCCCTCTGTCAAGATTAACTATTATGCAGTATTTTGTGTTTATTATGAACGTGTATGTTGGTATAGTTTTACTGTGCAGATATGCGTATCTGATGTACTTTTAAACTGTGTATCAATAGTATTATATTGCATACATTTTTGTGACATACTTTTATCTATTCATGTTCATGAGAGATACAGGTATATATCAATATATAATATATATTAATATCTATCTATCAATATCAATCAACTGACGATTTATTAAAATCATATGTATTACTATTACAAATGATGCTACTATGAACACTATTCTGCATGTGCAAGAGTATTAATAATGCAATTTTGTCCCCAAAAGGGACATTTCATAATGTCTGGAGACAATTTTGGTAATTATGGTAGGGGATAGGTTGCTACTATGCTTCTGGCACCAATGGAGCAGAGATCAAGGACTCTGTTAAACACTCCACAATACATAAGAAAGCCTCCACAACCAAGACTTATGTGCCCCCAAATGTAAGTAATGCACAGATAGAGAAGCTCTACTGTAGGTCTTACTATATCTATGAGTGGAATTTCTGAGTTTTCTGTTATACACACATTAAACTTTACTTCCAAAGCTGTTATCTCAACATGCACAGTATATAATAGCTCCTCTTACTAAGAAAATTTTGTTAATAATTATTGCTAAACTTTAACATAATTGCCTGTATTCACTCTTTATCTCCACTTTGTAAAAGAAAATGTTTAATATTGGGATGACCTGTTTCCTGAAAAATTTGTAGGACTAATCTGTAAAACAATCTAGTCCTGGTCTTTTATATTCAGGAATATTTTAAACTCGCTTAATTTCTTTAATACCTTGTTATATTTTTCTAGATTTTAGTCTATTGCATGTACGTTTTAAGTGTATTACTTTTCACTTTTAATAACTTTTACTCTTCTGTATTTTTGTTTGTGTCCAACTTTAGATTAATACTGTACCTCTAATTTTTCTTCTTGCTCAATCTTAGCAGAAGTTTATTATTCTTTTTTATGCATTAAAATTATTGGCTTTATTGATTCTTCCTGTTTTACTTTGTTTTCTATTTTATTAATTTGTGCTGTGATTTTTATTAGTTACTTTTTTATATTTATTGTTTTATTTTTATAATACCTTCAGAAATACATTTAACTCATTCAGTTATGGCTTGAATCTTTTCATAATATAATGATATTGATGTATCTTTGTATTGTATTCTATATTAAGTTATATATGAAAAATGTTGTCCCAGCCCGAGCGACACAGAAGACGGGTGATTTCTGCATTTCTGCTTGAGGTACTGGTTTCATCTCACTAGGGAGTGCCTAACAGTGGGTGCAGGACAGTCGGTGAAGCGCACTGTGCGCGAGCCGAAGCAGGGCGAGGCATTGCCTCACTCGGGAAGCGCAAGGGGTCAGGGAGTTCCCTTTCCTAGTCAAAGAAAGGGGAAACAGACAGCACCTGGAATATCGGGTCAGTCCCATACTAATACTGCGCTTTTCCAACGGGCCTGGAAAACGGCACACTAGGAGATTGTGTCCCACACCTGGCTCGGAGGGTCCTATGCCCACGGAGTCTCGCTGATTGCTAGCACAGCAGTCTGAGATCAAGCTGCAAGGCGGCAGCGAGGCTGGGGGAGGGGCGCCCGCCATTGCCCAGGCTTGCTTAGGTAAACAAAGCAGCCAGGAAGCTCGAACTGGGTGGAGCCCACCACAGCTCAAGGAGGCCTGCCTGCCTCTGTAGGCTCCACCTCTGGGGGCAGGGCACAGACAAACAAAAACTCAGCAAGAACCTCCACAGACTTAATTGTCCCTGTCTGACTCACAGCTTTGAAGAGAGTAGTGGTTCTCCCAGCACGCAGCTGGAGATCTGAGAACGGACAGACTGCCTCCTAAAGTGGGTCCCTCACCCCTGAGCAGCCTAACTGGGAGGCACCCCCCCAGTAGGGACAGACTGGCACCTCATTCAACCGGGTACTCCTCTGAGACAAAACTTTCAGAGAAACTATCAGACAGCTGAATTTGTGGTCTCACGAAAATCCGCTGTTCTGCAGCCACCGCTGCTGACACCCAGCCAAACAGGGTCTGGAGTGGACCTCTAGTAAACTCCAACAGACCTGCAGCTGAGGGCCTGTCTGGTAGAAGGAAAACTAACAAACAGAAAGGACATCCACACCAAAAACCCATCTGTACACCACCATCATCAAAGACAAAAAGTAGATAAAACCACAAAGATGGGGAAAAAACAGAGCACAAAAACTGGAAACTCTAAAAAACAGAGCACCTCTCCTCCTCCAAATGAACGCAGTTCCTCACCAGCAACGGAACAAAGCTGGATGGAGGATGACTTTGATGAGTTGAGAGAAGAAGGCTTCAGACAATCAAACTACTCTGAGCTACGGGAGGAAATTCAAAACAATAGCAAAGAAGTTAAAAACTTTGAAAAAAAATTAGAAGAATGGATAACTAGAATAACCAATGGAGAGAAGGGCTTAAAGGAGCTGATGGAGCTGAAAGCCAAGTTTCGAGAACTACGCGAAGATTGCAGAAGCCTCAGTAGCAGATGCGATCAACTGGAAGAAAGGGTATCGCTGATGGAAGATGAAATGAATGAAATGAAGAGAGAAGGGAAGTTTAGAGAAAAAAGAATAAAAAGAAATGAACAAAGCCTCCAAGAAATTTGGGACTATGTGAAAAGACCAAACCTACGTCTGATTGGTGTACCTGAAAATGATGGCGAGAATGGAACCAAGTTGGAAAACACTCTGCAAGATATTATCCAGGAGAACTTCCCCAATCTAGCAAGGCAGGCCAGCATTCAGATTCAGGAAATACAGAGAACGCCACAAAGATACTCCTCGAGAAGGGCAACTCCAAGACACATAATTGTCAGATTCACCAAAGTTGAAATGAAGGAAAAAATGTTAAGGGCAGCCAGAGAGAAAGGTCGGGTTACCCACAAAGGGAAGCCCATCAGACTAACAGCTGATCTCTCAGCAGAAACTCTACAAGCCAGAAGAGAGTGGGGGCCATATTCACCATTCTTAAAGAAAAGAATTTTCAACCAGAATTCCTATCCTGCCAAACTAAGCTTCATAAGTGAAGGAGAAATAAAATACTTTACAGATAAGTTCTGAGTGACCTACAAAGGGACTTAAACTCCCACACAATAATAATGGGAGATTTTAACACCCCACTGTCAGCATTAGACAGATCAACGAGACAGAAAGTTAACAAGGATATTCAGGATTTGAACTCAGCTCTACATAAAGTGGACCTAATAGACATCTACAGAACTCTCCACCCCAAGTCAACAGAATATACATTTTTTTCAGCACCACACCACACCTATTCCAAAATTGACCACATAGTTGGAAGTAAAGCTCTCCTCAGCAAATGTAAAAGAACAGAAATTATAACAAACTGTCTCTCAGACCACAGTGCAATCAAACTAGAACTCAGGATTAAGAAACTCACTCAAAACCGCTCAACTACATGGAAACTGAACAACCTGCTCCTGAATGACTATTGGGTACATAATGAAATGAAGGCAGAAATAAAGATGTTCTTTGAAACCAGGGAGAACAAATACACAACATACCAGAATCTCTGGGACACGTTCAAAGCAGTGTGTAGAGGGAAATTTATAGCACTAAATGCCCACAAGAGAAAGCAGGAAAGATCCAAAATTGACACCCTAACATCACAATTAAAAGAACTAGAAAAGCAAGAGCAAACACATTCAAAAGCTAGCAGAAGGCTAGAAATAACTAAAATCAGAGCAGAACTGAAGGAAATAGAGACACAAAAAACCCTTCAAAAACTTAATGAATCCAGGAGCTGGTTTTTTGAAAGGATCAACAAAATTGATGGACCGCTAGCAAGACTAATAAAGAAGAAAAGAGAGAAGAATCAAATAGATGCAATAAAAAACGAAAAAGGGGATATCACCACCGATCCCACAGAAATACAATCTACCATCAGAGAATACTACAAACATCTCTATGCAAATAAACTAGAAAATCTAGAAGAAATGGATAAATTCCTCAACAAATACACCCTCCCAAGACTAAACCAGGAAGAAGTTGAATCTCTGAATAGACCAATAACAGGTTCTGAAATTGTGGCAATAATCAATAGCTTACCAACCAAAAAGAGTCCAGGACCTGATGGATTCACAGCCGAATTCTACCAGAGGTACAAGGAGGAACTGGTACCATTCCTTCTGAAACTATTCCAATCAATAGAAAAAGAGGGAATCTTCCCTAACACATTTTACGAAGCCAGCATCGTCCTGATACCAAAACCTGGCAGAGACTTAAACAAAAAAGAGAATTTCAGACCAATATCCTTGATGAACATTGATGCAAAAATCCTCAATACAATACTGGCAAACCGAATCCAGCAGCACATCAAAAAGCTTATCCACCATGATCAAGTGGGCTTCATCCCTGGGATGCAAGGCTGGTTCAACATACGCAAATCAATAAATGTAATCCAGCATATAAACAGAACCAAAGACAAAAACCACATGATTATCTCAATAGATGCAGAAAAGGCCTTTGACAAAATTCAACAACCCTTCATGCTAAAAACTCTCAATAAATTAGGTATTGATGGGACGTATCTCAAAATAATAAGAGCTATCTATGACAAACCCACAGCCAATATCATACTGAATGGGCAAAAACTGGAAGCATTCCCTCTGAAAACTGGCACAAGACAGGGATGCCCTCTCTCACCACTCCTATTCAACATAGTGCTGGAAGTTCTGGCCAGAGCAATCAGGCAGGAGAAGGAAATAAAGGGTATTCAATTAGGAAAAGAGGAAGTCAAATTGTCCCTGTTTGCAGATGACATGATTGTATATCTAGAAAACCCCATTGTCTCAGCCCAAAATCTCCTTAAGCTGATTAGCAACTTCAGCAAAGTCTCAGGATACAAAATTAATGTACAAAAATCACAAGCATTCTTGTACACCAATCACAGACAAACAGAGAGCCAAATCATGAGTGAACTCCCATTCACAATTGCTTCAAAGAGAATAAAATACCTAGGAATCCAACTTACAAGGGATGTGAAGGACCTCTTCAAGGAGAACTACAAACCACTGCTCAATGAAATAAAAGAGGATACAAACAAATGGAAGAACATTCCATGCTCATGGGTTGGAAGAATCAATATCGTGAAAATGGCCATACTGCCCAAGGTAATTTATAGATTCAATGCCATCCCCATCAAGCTACCAATGACTTTCTTCACAGAATTGGAAAAAACTACTTTAAAGTTCATATGGAACCAAAAAAGAGCCCGCATCGCCAAGTCAATCCTAAGCCAAAAGAACAAAGCTGGAGGCATCACGCTACCTGACTTTAAACTATACTACAAGGCTACAGTAATCAAAACAGCATGGTACTGGTACCACAACAGAGACATAGATCAATGGAACAGAACAGAGCCCTCAGAAATGATGCCGCATAGCTACAACTATCTGATCTTTGACAAACCTGACAAAAACAAGAAATGGGGAAAGGAATCCCTATTTAATAAATGGTGCTGGGAAAACTGGCTAGCCATATGTAGAAAGCTGAAACTGGATCCCTTCCTTACACCTTATACAAAAATTAATTCAAGATGGATTAAAGACTTAAATGTTAGACCTAAAACCATTAAAATCCTACAAGAAAACCTAGGCAATACCATTCAGGACATAGGCATGGGAAAGGACTTCATGTCTAAAACACCAGAAGCAATGGCAACAAAAGCCAAAATCGACAAATGGGATGTCATTAAACTAAAGAGCTTCTGCACAGCAAAAGAAACTATCATCAGAGTGAACAGGCAACCTACAGAATGGGAGAAAATTTTTGCAACCTACTCATCTGACAAAGGGCTAATATCCAGAATCTACAATGAACTCAAACAAATTTACAAGAAAAAAACAAACAACCCCATCAAAAAGTGGGCAGAGGACATGAACAGACACTTCTCAAAAGAAGACATTTATGCAGCCAAAAAACACATGAAGAAATGCTCATCATCACTGGCCACAGAGAAATGCAAATCAAAACCACAGTGAGATACCATCTCACACCAGTTAGAATGGCCATCATTAAAAAAGCAGGAAACAACAGGTGCTGGAGAGGATGTGGAGAAATAGGAACACTTTTACACTGTTGGTGGGACTGTAAACTAGTTCAACCATTGTGGAAGTCAGTGTGGCGATTCCTCAGGGATCTAGAACTAGAAATACCATTTGACCCAGCCATCCCATTACTGGGTATATACCCAAAGGACTATAAATCATGCTGCTATAAAGACACATGCACACGTATGTTTATTGCGGCACTATTCACAATAGCAAAGAGTTGGAACCGACCCAAATGTCCAACAACGATAGACTGGATTAAGAAAATGTGGCACATATACACCATGGAATACTATGCAGCCATAAAAAATGATGAGTTCGTGTCCTTTGTAGGGACATGGATGAAACTGGAAGACATTATTCTCAGTAAACTATCGCAAGGACAAAAAACCAAACACCGCATGTTCTCACTCATAGGTGGGAATTGAACAATGAGAACTCATGGACACAGGAAGGGGATCATCACACTCCGGGGACTGTTGTGGGGTGGGGCGAGGGGGGAGGGACAGCATTAGGAGATACACCTAATGCTAAATGACGAGTTAATGGGTGCAGGAAATCAACATGGCACATGGATACATATGTAACAAACCTGCACATTGTGCACATGTACCCTAAAACCCTAAAGTATAATAAAAAATAAAAATTAAAAAAAAATAAAAAAGAAAAATGTTGACTATTATCATTCAGCTCTACTCAATGAAGTTCTATTATTGTTTATTTTTTCATGCAAATATTTGGAAAATTGTTTAATACTTTCCAAACACATGGGATTTTTCAGATATGTTAGTGTTATAATCTATAATTATTGAATTTTGATCAGGAAATTTTATCTGGAACCAGGAACTGGAGGAACCTGGCTAAATAGCAGCCTCCACCAACTGTCCTCCCTGCAGGACCACCAAAATAACAACTACCTACCAAAAAAGCACCTTCAAAAGAACAAAAAATCAGGTGAAGGAATCATAGTATCTGATATTAACTTCATATTGCTGAAAGAGGCACTGAAGAAGGTAAGAAAAACAGTTTTCAGTTGCTGACACCACTCTTTCCCCATTCTCCTGGCAGCAGCTGGATGGCAAGGTGAAAGAATCTGTGTGTTTTTGAGAGAGAGAGTGCACAAATTGTTGGACTTTGCATTGGAGCTTAGTTCTCTAAACACTGGGCAGAACTCAGCCAACATACATAATGCAGAATCCCATCATATATATATATATACATATATATAATGTATATATAATGTACAAATATATACTGTATATGTATATATGTACATATGTATATATGTGTGTGTGTATATATAGATATATGTATATACTCTGTTGCTCTTGTGTAAAGTTGTTTTAGAGTTCCCTCATCTGCTATTTTTGCTGACATTACTTCTATTACTTTTAAGTATTTGTCTCCATGCTTTGGAAAACAACATAAATGTTGAAATTGCTAAAATCTAAACTTGTTTACAATTCCAAATATTTATTAATTTCCTTCTATTATGTGTCTCACTCAGTCTAGGATGAAAGAATGGGGATACACAAGTGAGGTTAGCCAACTTTTACTGAGGGCTCAGTACACATTAGGCATTGTTTTGAGTGAGTTACATTTCTTCACTCAATCAATCTACACAGCAATGCTAGCAAGTGGCTGGTTTGATGTACATTTTCCAGATGATGAAAATATAGTGCAATGATATTGAATAACTTAACCACGGTCACACTGCAAGTAAGGTGAGGCACCAAGATTTATATGTAGATAGTCTGTCTTCAGAGCCTGTGTTCTGGACTACTCTTCCCTACTGCCAGTACTGTAGGGACAGAGTTATCAACTAACAATAATAACAAAGAGAAAGACAGTTTTGATGCCAAACCTTTTCTTTTGCCAGAGTGGTTTGTTTTCTGTGTTATAGATATATAGTAGAATAAAAGGTTCCAGTCTCATCAAAGAAAATTGATTACTTTGGATGCTTCTTGTTAGTCTTCATATACTGTTTGGGGTATAATTTAATTACTTTTTGCTTTGATTTTGCCCTTGTCAACCCTTTTGAGAGTAAGGATAATACCGATTTTATGTATTTTCACTTATTTTAATACGTTCCCATTTGGTGGCCAATAATTAGTTTGTTTAAGTGGCCTTTTGAAATCACATTTCTTCCTAACTGACATATAATTCTAGGTTGTGACATTTCTGAGTATTGATTTAAATTCTTTTTTGTCTTAACTTCTGGGAAAACTTTCACAAAATTAAATAATAATTCCTCAAATTAAAGCAAATTTGGAGGACCTTCATTCCCATGTGTAAAAGTAAATTTGAAATATCTGACAGCAGCTGAAGTGGACCCTTAAACTCAGCTGTATTAATGTCAAAAGTTTGCGGGCAAAAGAATATTACAAAAGCTAAGTAGAAGATTAACTAAGGAATATAACAAATGTCACAAGAAATAAAATAGGATTTGAGGGTTTAGAGAGTTTGATACTGTAACCAAAACGAGAAAAAATGGCAACATGGTGCTTGAATTGCAGGGCTCTGAAAATGAATGTTTTTAAACCCTTGAAATGAATTGAACTTGGTATTCAAGCCCATGGAAAAAATATCTTTCTTGAAATACACATGCTAGAATTCCTTCTGAAATCATAATATTGTCATGCTTTCCTGTGAAAAGTAATTTATAACCAATTATGTGAGCCACCCCATAAAATATTTTGCAAGTAATCCTTAATTGGGTAAACTTGAGACATTGTTTTTAAAAAAAAAAATTAGAAAGAAAATGGCTCAAAATATCACTAAAATTGCTATGTAATGTTTAAGTGCTTAATTGCTATGCAAATGAAATTTATATATATATATTAAAACCTGGCCAAAATAACCCAAAATAACCACACCACAATTGCACTTGCATTGATTGGCTCTCCTTTTGCAAAAGGTTTCTTTGTAGCATGTGATGCTATTTGATATCATTTTACCCGAAGTAGAACTTCTTTCAAAATTGGAGTTCATTACTATAAACATGAAAAAAGCCTAAGCTTTGTCCCCTCAGGACCTGTGTTTCCCTTGGTCTGAGGTGACAGGACAAGGATCATTAATACCTGTGGCAAAGAATATGTCTATTTTTTTCATTGTTTTTACCCAGCTTTTTCTAGAAAGTCCTACCCTAAGACAGAGGCATGAATGCACTAAAACACACACACACATGCATGCACACACACACATACTTTTGCCCTCAAAAACCCAGAAAACCCAGCTGACAAAAATCGGTTTATTTATTAGCAAATAATTTTATATGGTTTTGATTTGTGTCCCGACCCAAATCTCATGTTCAATTGTAATCCCCAATATTGGTAGGATGTGATTAGATCATGGGGGTGGATACTTCATGCATGCTTTAGTACCATCTCCTTGGTACTGTTCTCACAATAGTGAGTGAGTTCTCATGAGATCTTGTTGTTTAAAACTAACGTAGCACATCTCCGCTAACTCTCTCTTGCTCTTGCTCCTGCCATGTCAGATGCCTGCCCCGCTATGCCTTTTACCGTGAATAAAAGCTCTCTGAGGCCTCTCCAGAAGCAGATGCTGCCAGGCTTCCAGTATAGCCTGCAGAGCCATTAGCCAATTAAACATCTTTGCTTTATGAATTACTCAGTCTCAGGTTATTTCTTTATAGCTATCTGAGAATTTACTAATACAGGTTTGGACAGACGCTAGGTATTTATCAAGAAAATAGTATTTTCTTCTCTGACTTTATGTTCCCAGAATTCTATTACATTTTATTTACATGTGACAGATAAACATCACATGTGTACATAGATGGGAAGACACTTTGTTTGCAAAGATTATTGCCACAAGCCGTGGTAGAGTGTAGCAATAAAATGAGAGAGACTATTGTAACAGGGAGAACACTTCAACCATAAGATCTACAAGTATCTCAAGATTCATGAAGAAAAGAATTTTACAGGGAGACATAAGCAAGGCTAGAGAGAACCAAATATGGTAGAGGGGATGAGTGGGTAGCTCTATCAGACACTTGAGCCGGAAAGGAAGTGTTTTTCTTTGGGGTCAAGGTCAGCCTATTCTTGGTAGGAACCATTACATTGGCTTTGTTTTGCCTTCCAATGCTGGCTCAGGCTGAGGGAGGATAAAAAATAAAAATTCAGTGGTGGTTGGGGTGGGGGGAGGATAGAAATTTAAAGTTTGATCAAGTCAAGTTAGATATTTTTATAAAATTGTTCAGTGGCTACAAACAGTTCAGTTAATCATTTATGAGAAAACAAACGGAAATTTGACAGTTCTGTGTCTGGTCTGGTCTTACACAAGGTCCTCTGTGTCTCAACTCAGTTATGTGGGGAAGGGTGTGTGGTTCTTTTCAGTAAACCCTTTTCTGGAAGAAAAAAGTGGGGAAGAGGTTCTTAATCTCATTGTTTTCTAAAAATCAGAGGTCTCAGGAAAAGTTCTACATTGGCAAATGTAAATGAAAAGATGACATATTGGGCAGTATGTTAGATAATCTGCCAGTTTGAATGTCTCCTATACATAATGAACACCTTTTCTATATCAAGCCATCTGATCCTAGCACAGCTTCACAATTCTCGCTTGTATCAAATTACTTGACCTTAGAGGTCATCTTCCCAGTTGGTCACTGAATTTGGGTTTCCTGTTTTATCAAAAGCAAGATATTTGCTAATCTTCCATCTCACCTTTCCATCACCATAATAGTTAGAAGAGGTCTTTTAATCCAACTCAAGATTGATGAGTAGCTTTCATATATGTTTTATTTCAGAGGCCTAATATTAAGGGAAGTTTGAGCAACCATAAGGAAAGATGCTTAAGTGATCAGTAAGGCTTAACAAATATTCATGCTGGGAAGATGAAGTTATTAACTTAGACCATTTGGGGGTCACATATTCAGACTGCAGCCAGGATTCTAAAACTGAAATGTTGATCTTTAATGCATTTGACCTCTCAGGACTGTTTTTATATTCTTTGAGAAATACCTCACAAGGCCATTTGCTTCCTGCACTTACATTGAATCTATCGAAACTAGCCCTCAGTGACTCAGCCTAGAACAGACTTTTAGGGAATGTGCTGACAGAGTCAGTAACTTACATATATATAAAATGACTGGCACGGCTTAATATGTGAGCCTCCTGAAGGAAGTAATTTTTTGTTGTAGTTGTCATTTTGTTTGTTGCTTGGTTGTTTTCCTTTTTCCTAGGAAAAGCGTAAGAAGCAGAAATTGTATGTTACTTAACCAACAGTAGAGGGTTCTGTGATATTTTTATCTGGTCTGACCACTTTTCGTGCATCACACAATACTGGAAATCTCTATGCCGATGTATATCCATTCTGAAAAATTAAAATATTGAAGTCATAGCAATTTTATGACCTTGTGGCCAGCTGAAGGATTTTTTACTGGATCAAGCCAGGGTGAGCAAAGGACAAACATTCCAACAAGCTCTCTGTATTTGAATTTTCTGGTTTTCCAGAAGCCTGTGCCATGACTAATCCTGCCTTCAACCTTCCCACAGCGTCCTGTTACCACTCTGACCTCATTTTCCAATACAGGCATACTTTAGAGATACCGCAGGTTAGGTTCCAGACTACCATAATAAAGCCAATGTCATAATATAATAAAATGAGTCACACAAATTTTTGGTTGCCCAGTTCATATAAAACTCAGGTTTACACTATACTTGAGTCTATTAAGTATGCAACTACATTATGTCTAAAAAGACAATGTACACACTTTGATTTAAAAATAGCATATTGATAAATATGCTAACAATTATCTGAACCTTTAGTGAGTCATAATTTATTTTCAAGTGGAGGGTCTTACCTCCAGTTGATGGCTATTGACTGACCAAGATTTTGGTTGCTGAAGGTTGGAGTGACTGTGTTAATTTCTTAAAATAAGACAGCAATGAAACTTGCTGCATTGATTGGCTCTCCTTTTGCAAAAGATTTCTCTGTAGCATGTGATGCTATTTGATAACATTTTACCCAAAGTAGAACTTCTTTCAAAATTGGAGTTCATCGTCTCAAATCCTGCCACCAGTTTGTCAACAGAGTTTATGGAATATTCTAAATCCTTTGTTTTTATTTCAACAATGTTCACATCATCTTCACCAGGAGTAGTTTCCATCTCAAGGAACCAGTTTTTCTTTGCTTATTCATAAGAAGCAACTCCTCATCCATTCAAGTTTTACTAAGAGATTGCAGGAATTCAGTCACATCTTCAATCTCCACTTCTAATTCTAGTTATATTCTCATTTCCACCACATCTGCGGTTAGTTTCTCCACTGAAGTCTTGATGTCCTCAAAGTCATCCATAAGGGTTGAAATTAACTTCAATCGAACTCTTGTTAATGTTGATGTTTTGACTTTTTCCAATCAGTTAAAAATGTCCTGAATAAGATCTATACTAATGAATCATTTCCAGAAGATTTTCAATTTACTTTGCCCAGATCCATCAGAGAAATAACAATTTATGGCAGCTTTAGCCTTAGGAAATGTACGTATTAAATAATAAGACTTGAAAATAAAAATTACCCTTGGGCTGCAGAATGGATGTTGTGTTAGCAGGCATAAAGACAACATTAATTTCCTTGTACATATTCTTTAGAGTTATTGGGTAACCAGGCATTGTCAATGAGCAGTAATATTTCAAAAATAGTATTTTCTAGGTAAGGGATCTCGACAATGGGCATAAAATATTCAGTAAATGATGCTATAAACAGATATGTTTTCATCCAGGCTTTGTTATTCCATTTATAGTGCATAAGCACAGTAGATTTAGCATAAATTTTAAGGGTCCTAGGATTTTCAGAATGGTAAATAAACATTGGCTTCAGCTTAAAGTCAACAGATGCAGTAGCTTCTAACAAGGGAGTCAGTCTGTTCTTTAAAGCTTCGAAGCCAGGCATTCACTTCCTCTCTAGCTGTGAAAGTCCTAGGTGGCATTGTCTTCCAATAAAAAGCTGTTCCATGTACATTAAAATCTGTTGTTTTGTGTAGTCACCTTCATCAATGATCTTAGCTAGATCTTCTGGATAACTGGCTGCAACTTTTACATCAGTACTTGCTGTTTCATCTTGCACTTTTATGTTATAGAGAAGGTTTCTTGCTTTAAATCTAATGAACCAACTTCTGCTAGCTTCAAACTCTTCTTCTGCAGCATCCTCACTTTTCTGAGCCTTTATAGAATTGAAGAGTGTTAGCGCTTTGATCTATATTAGGCTTTGGCTTAATGGTATGTTGTGGCTGATTTGATCTTTTATTCAGACCATTAAAACTTTCTTGATGTCAGCAATAAGGCTGTTTTGCTTTCTTATCATTTATGTGTTCACTGGAGTAGCAATTTTAATTTCCTTTGTTAACCTTATTGTGCATTCACGACTGGGATAATTGTCCCAAGAGGCCTAGCTTTTGGCCTGTCTTGGCTTCCAAAATGCCTTCCTTACTAAGCTTATCCATTTCTAGTTTTTGATTTAAAATGAGGGATGTGAGACTCTTCCTTTCACTTGAAGACTTAGAGGTCATTGTATGGTTATTAATTGGTCCAATTTTGCTATTGTCGTGCCTCGAGGAATAGGGAAGCGCAAGGAAAGGGAGAGAGATGGGGAAGGGCCAGTTAGTGGAGTGGTTAGAACACGCGCACAACGATTATTAAGTCTTATATGGGTGTGGTTTATGGCACCCCAAAACAATTACCATAGTAACATCAATGATCACTCATCATAGATCATCGTAACAGATATAATAATGAAAAAAATTTGAAATATGGTGAGAATTATCAAAATGCAACATAGAGACACAAAGTGAGCAAATGCTTTTGAAAATATGGAGCGTATAGACTTGGTAGTTGCAGGGTTTTCATAAACCTACAAACTGTATAAAATGCAATATCTGTGAAGCACACTAAAGCAAAAGACAGTAAAAATGGTATGTTTGTATTCTCCCCACATCATTCTGCTCTGCTTCCCTGTATAGGCCAGGTATGTTCCTGCCTTAGGGCCTTTTGTAGCAGGACCCTCTGCCTGGAATTGTTCTTCCGCAGACAGTAGCTTGACTATTCCCTTATCTTCTTCATGTTTTGATTCTCCTTCATAGTTAGAACTACCCTGAACACCTTAGTTAAAATTGCAACCTGCCTCTCTGTTTCCACACTTACATTTCTGATACTCTGTATCCTGCTTTACTCATTATTGTACAGCAGTTATCATATTTTAACATACCATATAACTTATTTATGTTTACCATGTCTTTCTCCTAAAAAGCGAGAGTGGGATTTTGATAATCATTGCTGTATTTACGGCATCTGGAATCATGCTCAACACACAGTAGATAATGGTTATGTTAATTAACTATGTTAAATGCTTTTTAATAATAAAACGGCATACAATATAATTAAACAGCCTTTTATTATACAAAACTATTTCTAATATATATATATTCATCCTGAAACTGACATTTTGGTATTAAAAAAATCGACCTGCTCAGACTTAGGAGACTTGTAAGAACTTTTGTTTATCTTGGAGATTGAGACATTACTATATGTATTACAAATCTTTCTTCTATTGCCATTTGTAATAAATATTATATATTTCCTACTTTAGTTGTCTTTTCAGATAATAGGAGAGGTTAAAATTTAGGTTTTAATAATATCCAATATGCTTATGAACAAAAATGTAAAAAACGTTCTCTTCACTTCCACTGCTCAGATACACTTAGTCATGATTCTGTCATACCATTGGCTCTTCTCTCCCGTAAATGCGCTTATCTTTTCTCGCCCAGAGCAGCCCTTCCTTATAATACCTTGTTAACATTTAAAATGACTGACTTAAGTCAGGAGATAAACTGTTAAGGAGGAGAGTTGCAACGCTGGAAATAAGAGACTGCAAACTCTCACTTTGTTTTCACTAACTTGTAGAGAAGACTGATTATATTTGAAGAAAGTTAGTAAATAATTGCTGGAAGGAAAAGTAACAAAAAAAAATCAATTCTAGCTGTCCCTAAGAAGGAAAGAAAATCTGAAAAACAAATGTTCATTCGGGGTTCCTAACCCTAAGAGGGCACATGAAGGGAGTCACAGTCTGTTAATCCCCGAGATACCAATTCCACAGAGTGGGAAATTCAGGAATACCATATTGTTAAGAACTTATCGAAATAATTTTCAGAGCAAACAGTGAAAATGTTTGCTTGCTTTGGACCGTTCATCTCAAAGGAGCCTTGGAGGTGCAATACTACAAATCCACAAAATCTCAAAGGCAAGGCTAAAGGCGAAAAAAGAGAAGGGTTTTGGTTTACACAAGCTGACAGTAACTACATGATATTCTCACTTCTTCTTTCTGGAAGCCCTAACATGAAAATCAACAGAGGACATGCCACCAAGATTTACTAGACGATTAGTCAAAATAAAATGTAAGGAAGCAGAATCGGCTGGACTCATTCAGCCTAGAGAAGATGATCAGATTTCTGCGATGGATGGTAACTCTTTTAAGGATTATTAAAAGAAAGATGACATCTACCTATTTTTGTTTGAAAAGAAACAGATTTAAGCTAAGGACAAAGTAGAAAAGTTAGCAAGAGAGATGTCCTTTCTTTTAGAGATCAGTAAGTCCTCAGATGTTATGATTTAATGTCCGATGTGTGTATCTCTTTCCCTGAAAAGTTACTTGAACAGTTTTCCCATGTTCGTGTGCTTGAGGATTAACTCGTGAAGAGGATAAATGCTTAGGCACTTTTGATTCAATACAGGCATTTGTGTTCCACATCACTCCTATCTCTTGCTTTTCTCTTTCATTTCTTGAAGTAAGTGCTACTATTGCTTTGTGAAATTCTACTTTCCAGCCTCTTCATTCCAATATTAAGAAACATATTCACCAAGTATTGCTCATGTGCCTAGACAATAAAGATACATATTGAGATGGGTAAAACAGACAAGACTCTGTCACCATGGGACTTATATTGGGATAAGATGACAAGAGGAAGCGAATCTACAACATAGTTGAATACAGCAAGTAGTAGTATGATGAACAGGGTGCTGTGGTGGGCAGTGATGGTGTGTGTGTGTGTGTGTGTGTGTATGCATGGGGTGAGGTCGAGTTCTGATAGGGAGTCAGAAAAGGCCCCTCTGAGGAAGTGACTGGTGAACTGAGACCTAAAAAAATGAGCAGAAAGCAATTCTGTAAAGAGACAGGAGAAGGCAGAAGAAAGAACATGCTCAAAGGCCGGGAGCTAATCTGTTCGTCTGCAATCCCAGGCCTCCTCAACATCAGTCTATTTAATTTGACTTTTTAAAAAACCCACACGTATCCTCTGATAAAATGGATATATAAAACTTTGGCATTTTCCCCAAAAGGCAAGCAGTCACCCCAAACAAAAATTGAGATTGAGTTGTAAGAATTAATATTTTATTAAGTCAAACATTCAGGGATAGCTGCTAATCATATTACACGAGGTCTCACAAGCAGGACGCACTGGAGCAGAGATTTGAAGTTTCACTTTTCATTCTGATTGGAACAGAGGGTGATAATTGAATACAGTATGAGACATTTCTGTTGATGGGTAAGAATCATCACTCTGAAACAAGGCTGCCTGAATCTGGATCATGGCTCTACCGCTTTCCAGGTCAATGGTCCTGAACAAGTTACTTAAAACTGCTCTGAGCTTTGATGTCATCATCTGCAAAGCATGGATAATATGGATAATACTTCAGAGAATTGTTATAAAAATTAAATGTGTTTATATTTGTAAAGCACAAAGAACAGTACCTGACACACAGCAACTATTAAAAAAGTCTTAAGTAACAATAAAATAAAACAATTATTTATTATGAATAACCTGAGATAAATGTTGATGCAAACTATAAAATGTCTTTATAATGCTTGCTGCAGGAGACTTATTTGACACATTCTGGATTAAGAATACATTACGACAAAGCTATAATTATGTATGAGTTTAATAAAAGTTTTCCTTTATATTCCCCATAAAGGGTATGGTAAGTAAATTATTAATGTAAAGAAGTATGTTTTGTATGTTAAGGTTTCTTAAGGGATGTACTAATTACTAACTAGTATTATATTTTCATTTAATTTATTTGACCACATTCTATAACATTTTACGTTACAATAATTTACACCTAAAACTGTCATTATAAGTGTATTTAAAATATATATATAATTTGTATGTGTCAATCTAACTTTGTGTATTCACTTCTCATTATTATACATATAACTTATGTAAAAAAAAAACAGAAGACAAGATATCTCGGGTTAGGCAATTTCCAATGTGGTGTGTTTTCTAAATTAAAAGCAGACTCTCAGTTTTCTTTTTTTCTTCCAATCCCAAACACAACAAAAAGATCATAGAATTTTTTAAGTGTTGAAAAGTACTATACCTAACATATGCTTCATGAAACTCTCAGACGTCATAGCTTTATGTGTATTGGTTCATTCTTGCACTACTGTAAAGACATACCTGAGACTGGGTAATTTATAAAGAAAAGAGGTTTAATGAATTGGCTCATGGTTCTGTAGGCTGTACAGGAAACATAGCAGCTTCTGCTTCTGGAGAGGCCTCAGGGAACTTACTCATAGCAGAAGGCAAAGCAGGAGCAGGTGTCCTACATGGCAGAAGCAACAAGGGGGGGGTGGTGTGGGGGAGCTGCTACACACTTGTAAACAACAAGATCTCAGGATAACTGTCTCACTATTGCCATGACAACGCCAAGGGGGTGATGTTAAACCATTAGAAACCACTCCCACCAGGCCCCACCTCCAACCCTGGGGATTACAATTCAACATGAAATTTGGGCGGGGACACAGATCCAAACAATATCACCATGTCTGACATTCTTGCTGTGGTGTCAGTGCCAGGAATCACGGAACATCTAAACATCTCACCATGCACCTCATCCTGCAAGAAGACCGTTCTGCTTAATATTGTGAATAACTAATTTTCAGACATTTGTGTAATTATTTTTCTTTCTCTCTTTCTTACATGATATCTACACAAAGCAACACTGTGAGGATTCAGCAAGTCTAGAATTATAATCCCTAATATTTATTGTTTAAGTAAAGGATGGGATGTCTACTAATTTCAAGTCAACACCAAACTGTGTATGTAAACCTTGCTCATGTGTCCTATGTCCTATTGTAGTGAGATTCTTGTCCCTGTTTATGAATCCTATTATGGTTATAGTTCGGTCTTTCATGTCCTATCAAATCTCTCACCATGTGCGGGCCTTTGGGGATGGTGGCATGTGTCACTGTACAAGTGTTTGCAACTTTTCAAACAAGCTTGTTAACACTGAGTCATCTGCCTGCTTAAAACCCTGAAAATATATTCGGATTTTTTTTCCCTGATTCCTGGTAAATTAAAGCTTAAAAAAAAGACCTGGCTGTCAATCAACTATAATTAAATACACCAAGATCTATCAGATGCAAAGGACCCCTTGTGCTTATGTGGACCATGGCTATCCACACTGTGGACTGAGGAATTTGTCATGTAAGAGAATAGCCACTGGCATAATCTGGAGGGAACAAATGCTTTGGCTTTGATTTTCATCTGATTATCTTTCCCATATATCTCATAAGGGCTGGTGGACCTGGAACCAGATTAGTGCATAGCCACCTCAAAGGCTGCCTAGTTCCTGTCATAAATTTTGCACAGCTTTTTTGCTTTCAGTGCCAGCCACTTAATTCTAACACCATTTAACCATTCCAAAATAGCTATTGTGTCTTTATTACATAACAGGCACTTGGCTTGGCACGGGGGAACATGTTGATGAGCAAGACATGGTTCCTGCATTCAACATCTTCATGGATAAGCAGGAATGATATGTATGTAAATAGTCTTATTCAAAGCATAATGCAGTGAATACTAAGTTATTATAATATTCTAAGAATACTAAAAACAGAGACAAGAGATGGTTTTAAGGCAAGGTTAGAGAGGATAGGGGAGTGAGAAGTAGGGATCAAGATGGCACTTTCTAAGGTTATCAGGCTAAATGATCCTGAAAGTCTCTTTCAAACTCTGTTTCTATGAAAATTCTCATCTGATCTGTTAACTGTAATCACTGCTGACCTCCCATTCAGTAGCGCTCCATATACTTGAAACCTGGTATTAAGACCCTAGGAGAAGAGTAGACTTTTTACCAATAGTTGAGAAAGAAAAGAGTGTAATGACTTTGGAGCAAGTATTCAACACTTAGCCTTTGTCCCATTAAGCCTCAACTAGGTTGGAAGACAGAAGAGAAAAATAATAAGGAATTTCAAGCTGATAAGCATTGGGGAAGTCAGGGTAAAATAGGTAATTTGGGAGCCAAAACCAATGGATATCACATGCTTTAAGAAGACAGTAGTGCTCTTCACTAATGGAAGAATGACAGCGAGAGAAGAGGAAAGTCATGGAGCCTGAAGGATATCACAGTAAAGTGGAGAATGGAGCCCATGTAACTCCAAAGCAATTGACAAACAGGCATCTATGTGAATCATTAGGAAGTATGCTTAATATGTTCCCACACTTTGACAAGGCATTTTTACCTGGTCATTTCCAAAACAGATTCCATCATATCTTAAGTGGTCCAACTGGCTTGTGGTTCAGCATCTTCAAATCATTGATAGTTATAATCCACAGACATTATCATACTAATTTATCAGACGCTTTCAATGTGATAAAAAAGAAAATGTCACTCAGTAATTTCAGATACAGTACGTACTCATGCATAGGCTTGATTTGCTGTGCTTCTCACCTATAGAGAATTTACAATGACATGTTCCTGTTTGCTTCATGGCTTGCCTCATCCTCTGGATTGTTATGGACATCATCCCTCATTTGCACTCTGTTCACCTAGCTCATAGTCATCGTTCATTCAGGTCTTAAATTCTATGTTAAATCTTCTAATCAGCCTTCCCAGGCCTTCAAGTGTAGGTCAGGCACATCTCTAATCAGCTATCCTGACACTTTGTAATTTTCTTTTATGTCACATGAAAAACGAAGTTATAAAATCACATAAATGATCATTTAATGTCTGTTTCCTTCACATCTTTCTCAATTAGATCGTAAGCTCCATGAAGGCAAGGGCCACTATGTTCTCAGGCTTTATCAGAAAGACTGACACATGATAGGTACTAATTCTATCTTTGTTGAGTAAATAAAACTTTCAAATTTAATGGAATTATCAGACCAAAAATGTATGGATATATATGAGCTTCTTGACACACAGTTGCTGGTTTGATTTCACAATAGATTATATAATTAAACATATTGTATAGGGGTGCTTATTTTACCATGTTCTCTCAGAATTATTACATTTTTAAGTAGAATTTATCATTCTCATTATTGAAGTCTAGGAATATTTAAAATATTTTTCTTTAGAAAAAAATCTTTTTATGATATGACTATGGTATTTTGACATAAGCATGATCGTAGCAACATTATTCGAAATGGCCAGATTTCACTGTCATCAATATTGGATATTTCTGGTCACTTTGGTGAAAGCATTGTGTGCCTATTTGGTTTAATTGAGACTATTGTGTTGAACATATGCTCTAGC
Organism: Nomascus leucogenys; assembly: GCF_006542625.1. NCBI lineage: Eukaryota > Metazoa > Chordata > Mammalia > Primates > Hylobatidae > Nomascus > Nomascus leucogenys. Next base: position 127,924,856 of record NC_044406.1, read on the forward strand.
TCATTAAATTTTCTTTGTTCTTAAGAATCAAACTAAATATTACTTTTGTCTCACCTCTTTTACAACTTTTGAAATGTTATGTAATAGAAAAAAATTAGATTCCTATCTCAGACTATAAATCAACATTGATTCTATATAAAATAAAAAGTTAAAGTTAAGAAAAGAAAAACTAAAGAAATACAAAAATCAACAATAATTTTTCTAAGTGTTAATACTACTTCAATACATTCTAGAATATCATCGTCATATACATTTCAAATCATTTATAAAGTAGGAACTTACAATCTCCCCCAATAGAGGAAAATAATTATAATATATGTGATTGGCAAATAATTATTAATCTATTATACAAAACCACTTAAAAGATTAATTAGCAATAACACAAGAGGAAAAACAAGGAATGTGGGAATAATTTCACAAAATATCTAAATAAATGGCTTACATATGAAACCATGTATAATTCATCAGACATTCAATGAATGCAGACTTAAAAAATGAAGTAATATTTTTGAATATGAAATTGTCAAAAAGAAATGGAAAAAGATGCCCACACCAAAATCTGTAATCACATATTCATTATTTTGCTATTATTTATAATGTCCAAAAAGTAGAAGCAATCTAATGTTTCTATCAACTAATGAATGGATAAATAAAAAAAAATGCATCCATACAAAGGAATATTATTTGGCAATAAAAACAAATGAAGTAATTATACATACTACAACATGAATGATTCCTGAAATTACTATGTTAAGAAAGAAGCCAGTCACAAAAAAACACATATTGTATGATCCTATTTATATTCAGTATCCCTTATAGGAAAATCTGTAGAGACAGAAATAGATTTCTTTTTATTAAAAAAACAACTGTTATTTTAGTTAATGGGTTCATGCACGGGTTTTTTATATATAACCTATATATAACCTATAGGTAACAATATGTGGTAAACATATGTTTTGGGAGTTTGTTGGACAGATTATTTCGTCACCTAGTTATTAAGCCTAGTACCCAATAGTTACTTTTTCTGCTCCTCTCCCTCCTCCTACTATCCACCCTAAGATAGGCACCAGTATCCATTGTTCCCCGTTTTGTGTCCATGTGTTCTCATAATTTAGCTCACACTTATAAGTGAGAACACATGGTATTTGATTTCCTGATCCTGCATTAGTTTGCTAAGGATAATGGCCTCTGTATTTCTTTGGGTAATATACCCAGTATTGGGCTTACTGGGTGGAACTGTAGTTCTGTTTTTAGCCCTTTGAGGAATCCCCCCACTGCTTTCCACAATGGTTGGACTAATTTATTTTCCCACAAATGTTGTGTAAGTGTTCCCTTTTCTATGCAACCTTGCCAGCATCTGTTAGTTTTTGACTTTTTAATAATAGCCGTTCTGACTAGTGTGAGATGGTATTATTTCATTGTGGCTTTGATTTACATTTCTCTAATGATCAGTGATGTTGAGCTTTTTTTCCTATGCTTATTGGCTACATGTATGTCTTCTTTTGAAAAGTGTCTGTTCATGCCCTTTGCCCACTTTTTAATGGGGTTGTTTGTTTCTTTCTTGTAAATTTGCTTAAGTTCTTTATAAAGGCTGAATATTGGACCTTTGTCAGTTGCATAGTTTGCCAAAATTTTCTCCCGTTCTGTAGGTTGTCTGTTTGTTCTGTTGATAGTTTCTTTTGCTGTGCAGAAGTTCTTTAGTTTAATTAGATCTCATTTGTCAATTTTTGCATTTGTGGCAATTGCTTTTGGCATCTTCGTGATGAAATCTTTGCCAGTTCCTGTGTTCAGAATGGTATTGCCTAAGTTGTCATCCATGGTTTTCATTGTTTGGGTTTTACATCTAAGTCTTTGATTCATCCTGGGTTGGTTCTTGTGTATGGTGTAAGGAAGGGGTCCAGCTTCAATCTTCTGCATATAACTAACCAGTTACCCCAGCACCATTTACTGAATAGGGAGTCATTTTTCCCATTGTTTTGTGTTTTTTTGTCAGCCTTATTGAAGAGCAGGTGGTTTTAGGTGTGCAGCATTATAGACTGAGTTTTCTATTTTGTTTTGTTGGTCTGTGTGTTTATTTTTGTGTAAGTACCATGCTGTTTGGTTACTGTAGCCCTGTAGTATGGTTTGAATTTGGGTAGTATGATGGCTCCTGCTTTGTTCATTTTGCTTAGAATTGCCTTGGCTATTTGAGCTCTTTTTGGTTCCATGTGAGTTTTTAAATAGTTTATTCTATTTCTTTGTAGAAAATCATTGGTAGTTTGATAGGAATAGCACTGAATATGTAAATTGCTTTGGGCAGTATAGACATTTTAATAATATTGATTGTTCCTGTCCATGTGGATGGAATGTTTTTTCATTTATTTGTGTCATCTCTGATTTCTTTGAGAAATGTTTTGTAATTCTCACTATAGAGATATTTCACCTCCCTGGTTACCTGTATTCCTAGGTATTTTATTCTTTTTGTGGCAATTGTAAATGTGATTGCCTTCCTGATTTGTCTCTCAGCTTGGCTGTTGTTGGTTTACAGGAATGCTAGTGACTTTTGTACGTTAATTTTGTATCTGGAAACTTTGCTGAAGTTGCTTATAAGCTGAAAGAGCTTTTGGGCCAAGACTATAGGGTTTTCTAGATACAGAATAATTTCATCTGCAAGTAGGGATATTTTGACTGTCTTTCTTACTATATGGATCCCTTTTATTTCTTTCTCTTGCTGATTGCTCTGGCCAGAACTTCCAATACTATGTTGAATAGGAGTGCTGAGAAAGGGCATCCTTGTCTTGTGCTGGTTTTCGAGAGGAATGCTTCTAGTTCTTGCCCACTTAGCATAATGTTGGCTGTGAGTTTGTCATAGATGGCTCTTATTATTTTGAGATATCTGCCTCCAATAACTAGTTTGTTGAGATTTTTTGAACACGAAGCAATGTTGAATTTTATTAAAAGCCTTTTCTGCATCTATTAAGGTAATCAAGTGCTTTCTGTCTTTAGTTCTGTTTATGTGCTGAATCATGTTTATTGCTTTGTATGTGTTGAACCAACCTTGCATCCCAAGGATAAAGCCTACTTGGTGATGGTGGATTAGCTCTTTGATGTGCTGCTGGATTGGTTTGCTAGTATTTTGTTGAGAATTTTTGCATCAATGTACATCAAGGATATTGGCCAGAACTTTTCTTTTTGTGTGTGTTTCTGCCATATTTTGGCGTCACGATGATGTTGGCATCACAGAATTAGTTGGAGTGGAGTCCCTTCTCCTCAGTTTTTTAGAATAGTTCAAGCTGGAATGCTACTAGCTTTTCTTTGTACACCTGGTAGAATTTGGGTCTGAATCTGTCTGGTCTTGGTCTTTTTATGGTTGGCAGGGTATTTATTGCTGATTAAAATTTTAAGCTCTTCGTTGGTCTGTTCAGAGATTCAATTTCCTCTTAGTCAAGTCTTTGTAGGGTGTATGTGTCCAGAAATTTACCCATTTCTACCAGATTTTCTAGTTTCTTTGTATAGAGGTATTCATAGTAGTCTTTGATACAACACAATGATAGGATCAAATCCACACATATCAACACTAACCTTGAATGTAAATGGGCTAAATTCCCCCCTTAAAAGGCACCGAGTTTTCAAACAATTTTACAAGAAAAAAAACCAAACTACCCCTATCAAAAAGTGGACAAAGGATATGAACAGACACTTCTCAAAAGAAGATAGCTATGTAGCCAACGGACACATGAAAACATGCTCATCATCACTGGTCATTAGAGAAATGAATGACCACAAAACCACAATGAGATACCATCTCATGCCAGTTAGAATGCAATCATTAAAAAGTCAGGAAACAACAGATGCTGGAGAGGATGTGGAGAAATAGGAATATTTTTACACTGTTGGTGGGAGTGTAAATTAGTTCAACCATTGTGGAAGACAGTGTGGTGGTTCCTCAAGGATCTAGAACTAGAATTACCATTTGACCTGGCAATCCCATTACTGGGTATATACCCAAAGGATTATAAATCACGCTACTATAAAGACACATGCATACGTATGTTTATTGCAGCATTATTCACAATAGCAAAGACTTGGAACCAACCCAAATGTCCATCAATGATAGACTGGATTAAGAAAATGAGTTCCTTTGCAGGGACATGGATGAAGCTGGAAACCGTCATTCTCAGCAAACTATCACAAGGACAGAAAACCGAACACTGCATGTTCTCACTCACAGGTGGGAATTGAACAATGAGATCACTTGGACACAAGGCGGGGAGCATCACACACTGGGGCCTGTCGGGGGGTGGGGGGCTGGGGAAGGGATAGCATTAGGAGAAATACCTAATGTAAACTATGAGTTGATGGGTGCAGCAAACCAACATGGCACATGTATACCTATGTATCAAACCTGCACATTGTGCACATGTACCCTTGAACTTAAAGTATATATATACATACTTTATATATACTATATACATATATATATACTTTATATATACTATATATATTTATACATTATATATATATACTTTATATATACTATATACATATATATACTTTATACATGTATATAGTATATATATACTTTATATATACTATATACATATATATAAGTATATACTATATACATATATACATATATATAATATATATGTATATATACACACACATATATACATATATATACATACATATATATATATATATATATAGGCACTGATTTCCAAGCAGGGGGGAAAAAAAAAACAACAAACAATGGTATTCTGCCTTCAACAGACCCAGACACATCTAAGATGCAATGACACACATAGGCTAAAAATAAACGGATGGAGGTAAATCTACCAAGCAATTGGAAAACAGAAAAAAAGTAAGTGTTGCAATCCTAATTTCAGACAAAGCAGACAGTGAACCAACAAAGATTTAAAAAAGACAAAGAAGCGTATTATATAATGGCAAATGGTTCAATTCAACAAGAAGACCTAACTATTCTAAATATATATTCGCCCAACACAGGAACAGCCAGACTCATAAAGCAAGTTCTTAGATCCCTACAAAGAGACATAGACTCCCATACAATAATACTGGGAGACTTCAACACTCCACTGACAGTATTAGACAGATCATCGAGGCTGAAATGTTTTTCTTCTTTTAAGACAGAGACTCGCTCTGTTGCCCAGGCTAGAGTGCAGAGGCACAATCTTGGCTCATTGCAACCTCCACTTCCCAGGCTCAAGCAATTCTCCTGCCTCAGCCTCCCAAGTAGCTGGGATTACAGGTGCCCACCACAATGCCTGGCTAATTTTTGTATTTTTAGTAGAGATGGGTTTTCCACATGTTGGCCAGGCTGGTCTCAAACTCCTGACCTCAAGTGATCCGCCCACCTCAGCCTCCTAAAGTGCTGGGATTACATGTGTGAGCCACCATGCCTGGCCTGAGGCTGAAAATTAACAAGAATATTCAGAACCTTAACTCAACATTGGACCAAATGGATCTGATAAATCTGTACAGAACTCTCCACACCAAAACAACAGAATATACATTCTTCTCATTGGCACGTGGCACATGTTCTAAAATTGACCACATAATTGGATATAAAACAATCCTCAGCCAATGCAAAAGAACCAAAGTCCTGCCAAACACACTCACAGACCACAGCACAATAAAAGTAGAAGTCAAGACTAAGAAAATCACTCAAAATAATTCAATTTCATGGAAATTAAATGACACACTCCTGAATAAATTTGGGTTAAATAATGAGATTAGGGCAGAAATCAAGAAATTATCTGAAATTAATTTAAAAAAATGGATACAATATACCAGAATCTGTGGAACACAGCTAAGGCAGAGTTAAGAGGGAAATTCATAGCACCAAATTCCCACAACAGAAAGAAAGATCTTAAATTAACAACCTAACATCACAACTGAAGGAATAAGAGAAGAAAAAACAAATCAGAATAGTTTATTATTTTTAGAATAATAAAGAAAAGAGAGAAAATTCCAATAAACACAATTAGCAATGATGACAGATATTTTACCACTGACCCCATAGAGATGCAAATAAGTATCAGTAGAAATTGTTACAAACACTTCTATGCACACAAACTAGAAAACCTAGAAGAAATCAGTACATTTCTGGACACACACCCTCTCCCAAGACTGAACCAGGAAGAAATTTATTTCCTGACCAGATCAATACTGAGCTCCAAAATTGAATCAGTACTAAATAGCTACCAACCAAAGAAGCCTAGGACCTTATGGATTCACAGCTGAATTCTACCAGATGTACATAGGAAAGCTACTACAATTCCTACAGAAACTATTCCAATTCATCGAGGAGGACAGACTCCTTCTGACCTCATTCTATGAGGCTAGTATCCTCCTGATAGCATAACCTGGCAGAGACACACAAAAAAGAAAACTTCACCCAATATCCTTGATAAATATTGATGCAAAAATGCCCAACAAAATACTCGTAAACCAAATCCAGCAGCACATCAAAAAGCTAATCCACCACAATCAAGTAGGCTTCATCCTCAAGATGCATGGTTAGAGCAACACATATTAATCAGTAAGTGTGATTCATCACATAAACAGAACTAAAGACAAAAATCACATGATTATCTAAATACATTCAGAAAAGGCTTTTGATAAAATTTAATACCCCTTCATGTTAAAAACTCTCAATAAACGAAGTCCTGAAGAAACTGGGTATTGAAGGATCAAAATAAGAGCTGTCTATGACCAATCCACAGCCAACATTATACTTAATGGACAAAACCTAGAAGCATTCCCCTTGAAAACTGGCACAAGACAAAGATTCTCTCTTTCAGTACCCCTATTCAACATGGTATTGGAAGTCCTAGCTAGAGCAATCAGGCAACAGATAGAAATAAAGGACATCCATATAGTAAGAGAGAAAGTGAAATTATCCTTATTTGCAGATCACATTATTCATATCTAGAAAACCCAATAGTCTCGGCCCAAAAGCTCCTTAAGCGGATAAGCAGTGTCTCAGAATGTAAAATGAATGTACAAAAATTACTAGTATTCCTATATACCTACAACAGTCAAGCTGAGAGACAAATCAGGAAGGCAATCTTATTTACAATTGTCACAGAAAGAATAAAATAACTAGGAATAGAGCTAACCAAGGAGGTGAAAAATCTCTACAATAAAAATTTCAAAACACTGGTCAAGGAAATCAGAGATAACACAAACAAATGGAAAAACATCCCATACTCATGGATAGGAACAATTAATATCATTAACATGTCCATATTGCCCAAAACAATTTACATAGTCAACGTTATTCGTATCAAACTACCAATGATATTCTTCACAGAACTAAGAAAATCTATTTTAAAATGCATATGGAACAAAATAGAGCCCAAATAGCAAAGGCAATTCTAAGTAAAATGAACAAAGCTGTGGGCATAATGTTACCCAACTTCAAACTATACTACAGTTGTGCAGTAATCACAACAGGATGGTACTGGTACAGAAACAGGCACATAGACCAATGGAACAGAATAGAGAGCTCAGAAATAGAACTGCACAACTACAACCATCTGATCTTCTACAAAGCTGACAAAAACAAGCAATGTCGAAATGCCTCCCTATTCAATAAATGGTGATAGTATAACTGGCTAGCTGTATGCAGAAGATTAAAGCTGGACCCCTTCCTTATACCACATACAAAAATCAATTCAAGATGGATGAAAAACTTAAATGTAAAACCAAAAACTATAAAAACCCTGGAAGACAACCTAGGCAGTAACACTCTGGACAAAGGAATGGGCAAATATTTTATGTCAAAGACACCAGAAGCAATTGCTACAGAAGCAAAAATTGAGAAGTGATATTTAACTATACTTAAGAGCTTCTGCCCAGCAAAATAAACTGTCAACAGCATAAACTGACAACCTACAGAATGAGAAAAAAAATTGTAAACTACGCATCTGACAAAGGTCTAATATCAAACATTTATAAGAAATGTAAACAAACTGACAAGACAAAAAAACAACAACCCCATTAAAAAGTGGGTAAATGATGTGAACAGGCACTTCTCAAAAGAAGGCATACATGTGGCAAATGGACATATAAAAAAAAAGCTCAACATCGCTGATTATTAGAGAAATGCAAATCAAAACCACAACCAGATGCCATCTCACACCAGTCACAACTGCTATTATAAGAAAGGCAAAAAATATTCAACAGACACTGGTGAGGTTGCAAAGAAAAGGGAACACATACACTACTGGTGGGATTGTAAATTAGTTCAACTATTGTGAAAATCAGTATGGCAATTTCTCAAATATCTAAAAGCAGAATTACCATTCAATCCATCAAGCTTATTACTGGGAATATAAATCATTTTATCATAGAGAAACATGCAGCACTATTTGTAATGGCAAAGACGTGGGATCAACCTAGATGCCCATTAATGACAGATTGGATAAAGAAAATAAGGTACGTATACACCATGGAATACTATGCAGCCATCAAAATAAACAAGATCATGACTTTTGTGGAAACATTGATGGAGCTTGAGGCTATTATCTTTTATTTTATTTTATTATTATTATACTTTAAGTTTTAGGGTACATGTGCACAATGTGCAGGTTTGTTACATATGTATACATGTGCCATGTTGGTGTGCTGAGGCTATTATCTTTAACAAACTAACACAGGAGCAGAAAACCAAATACCACATGTTCTCACTTGTAAGTGGGATCTAAATAATGAGACCTTATGAACATAAAAAAGCAAACAACAGGTACTGGGGCCTACTTGACTGTGGAGGGTGGGAGGAAAGAGAGGAGCAGAAAAAATAACTATTGTGTACTTTGCTTAATATCTCGGTGATGAACTAATCTGTACAGCAAACCCCTGTGACACAAGTTTACCTATGGAACAAAACTTCATATATACCACTGAACCTAAAATAAAAGTTAAAAACAATAAAAAATAAGAATGTTTTATATAGGCCCCCAATATCTTCTGGCTTGTGGAGTTTCTGCTGAGAGCTCTACCTTTAGTCTGATGTGCTTCCCTTTGTAGGTGACGTGTTCTTTCTCTCTAGCTTGCATTTGACATTTTTTTTTCTTTCATTTCGATCTTGGAGAATCTGGTGATTATATGTGTCTTGGAGATTAGCTTTTTGTGAAGTATTTTGCAGGGCTTCTCTGGATTTTCTGAATTTGAATAACAGCCTCTCTTGTTAGGTTGGAGAAGTCTCCTGGATGATATCCTGAAATAAGTTTTCCAAGTTCCTTCCATTTTCCCTATGTCTTTCAGGGATGTCAATGAGTTGTAGGTTTGGTCTCTTTAAATGATCCCATATTTCTTGGACACTTTCTTCATTGTTTTTTATTTATTCTTGTCTGACTGTCTTATTTCAGAATGCCAGTTTTCAAGCTTGGATATTCTTTCATCAGCTTGGTCGATTCTGCTATTCATATTTGCGATTGCATTATAAAATTCTTGTAGTGTGTTTTTCAGCTTTATCACGTGGGTTACATTCTTTTCTATACTGGCTATTTTGTTTGTCAGCTCCTGTATCGTTTTATTGTAATGCTTAGCTTCCTTAAATTGGGTTTTCTTGTTATCCTGAATCTCGGTGGTCTTTATTCCTATCCGTATTCTGAATTCTATTTCTGTCATTTCAGCCATATCAGCCTGGTTAAGAACCCTTGCTGGATAACTAGTGCAATCATCTAGAGGAAAAACAACACTCTGGCTTTCCGGTTACAGTTCTTGCACAGACACTTTCACATCTTTGTGGGCTGATGTTCCTTCAGTCTTTGAGGTTGCTGTCCTTTGAATAGGTTTTTTGCTCTTACCCTAGTTGATGAACTTGGGAAGTTTGATTGTAGTATCAGTTGGGTTCAGCCGACTGGCTTCAGCTCTGGAAGATTTTAGTGGGCCAAGGCTCAGCTCACAACTCCTGGGCTCCGTGCTGTAACTCCAGGGAACTGGTATTGAACTCCAGCTTTGTTCTCTGGCTTCTCAAGGTTAGGAACCTGCTATGCTGGAGGGGCCAACGTGCTCCTGGACCACTGGTCACAACATTTCAATGGGTAGTGTCACCTAAGGCACTTCATAAAGCAGTGGTACCAAGATTCGTCATTTATATTTGCCAGCAGCAATGGCAGTGGCAGCACGACCCGGTGCACATTCATTGGCTGCAGCATGGTGCTAGCAGGTGCCATGGTACCGACCTCCATGCGGACATTTGCAGCAGTGGTGGTGGCAGCACAGCTGGAGGAGCGCAGGAAGGCGCCTTGCCAATGACTGCATGCCTTCCTGCCAGTGGTGAGGATTAACATGGGGGCAGGGCACTGGTAGGCACGACATCAGACATGTGTGCGCTGTCTATGCATATTCATACAGGCAGCGGCGGCCACGCAGGGTGAGGGTTGGTTTGCTATTCTCCGTGAATAATTTCACTCTGCAGGCAGTGTTGATGCAGGGGCAGGGCACTGGTGGGGGTGGGGTGGGGTGGGGTGGGGGTGGCCTCACAGGATCTGTGCCAGCTAGTGTTCCCGAGACAATGGACAGAAATAAACTTCTTATTAGTAATTTTTTAGGACTGGGGTGGGGTGTGGATGTTAAGAGGAAATTGGATGTAGAGAGATGAATTTTAAAAGGTATGGGGTTTTTTATTGGGTTAATCAAAATCTTTTGAAAGAAAAGTTGAAGTGAATAATGTCAATGGGCAAAATTTACTTTATATTAATTATAACTAAATAAAGGCTTTATGAAAGATAAATAATATGAATTTTTTTAAAAACTCTCTAAAGGCAGGAAGGAAAAAAAATGCCACTAGACTAAGGCTACGTTTGGAATGAAACTTAACATTTACATTTTGATAGCATCTCATTTCTAGTGTTTTAAAACATGGGAATATTTAGGTATTTATTTAATTCACTCAGTCAACCAACAAATATACTCTGAAGGCTTACATGGGTCCATGTGTTAGTCGGAGAGCCAAACATTAGCCTAAGTAAAAAAATCAAAATTATAAATGTGGTAGGAGCTATAATAATACTAGAGCATGATCACTTGTTATAGATGCTGGGGATAGATCAAAATAGGTAAAAACCTCTGCCATTGTGAGATTACAGCCTAGTAGGGAAACAGAGAATGTAAAAAATGAATTAATACCATATGTAGTAGGTATGATGCTTATATTTTTATTTCAAAAAACAGAGGAGGATTAAAGGATCTGGGTCTTCGTTTAAAATGGGACGCTTAGAGAAAGCTTTACTGAGGATCAAGGATCTACAGAACACGAAGCAGCTAACCATGAAGCAGAAGAAAGGGTTAGTGCAAAAAGCCTGAGCAGGCAGCACGCCTGACCAATTAGGAAAAGCTCACAGAAGCCAGTGTCGCTGAAGGAGGGAGCTTACAGCAAGATTATAATAAAAGTTTGAGGTCAGACAGCGAACGGTTTAAGGGGGGCAGATATTATGGAGTCTCTAGACTACCGTAGTAATTTAATTTTGCTCTGAATGAGAAGGGAAGCCATTGGATCATTGGATAGTTTTCAGCAGAGAGCCATGACTTATTGTAGGATCACTCTGGCTGCTGTGTTGACAATATTCTGAGCCTGGGGAATGCAGGAAAAAAAAATAGCAGAAAAAAAAATAACAGGCTGGAGTAATCCAGGATGGAGATGATAGTGACTTGTATTCGAGTGATAGCACTTGGCAGTTCAGGTGGACTAAGTAATATGAAGATGAAGTAATTTGAAGATGAAGCCAACAGCATTTGTTATATTGTGATACCGAGGAGGCAAGAATGAATTTAAATTTTGGGCTTAAGCAACTAGAAGGATGAGGTTGGCATTTACAGATACAGACATGTCTGTAGTTACATTTCATTGGAAAAGCAAGAGTTTGGGTTTGGACATGTGAATTTTGAATTGGTTATTAAACATCCAAGGAGTGAGGTGTAACTGGAGGCAATAAAATATGTAATTCTGGAGTACAGCAGAAGGTCCAAGCTGAGTATATAAATTTGGGAGTTCTCAGTGTAGATATGATATTTAAATCCATGTGATTCAACCGTTTCATCAACAGTGGTAAGAGAAAGTTTTGAGGACTGAACTTCATGGTTAATAAATCAGCAAACTAAGGAGGAATGGCTAAGAAGAATGAGGAGTAGTTATAGGATATTCACAAGTGCATTTGATTTAATCAAGCTATATGCAAACATTTAATTCTATTATTTCTTGCTATGTTGAGAGTAGTGAAAAATAAGAAACAATCGCAAAGTCCAACAGCAATAAATCCTCATAGATTCACTTAATAGAACATAACACAATGATTTAAAGTGTAGAAAATGACATGTTTTATTGACAGGGTAATGTTTATTGCATGTTACTGAAAGGGCAAAAACCAGAAGAATGCAGGGCGATTAGACTATAGCCTATGTGGAATGGTGTAGTTCTGAGGAAATTATGCAAAATCTCAAATGCTAGGCTGAGTAGTCTAGGAAAGATCTCATTTTATACAACAGTTATTCAAGGTAGTTATTATTCTTCCTATTTTCACAATGAGCCATTTGAGGCCCAGACATCTTTTAAGGTAACCTCGCTAAATTTCCAGCACAGTTTAATGGCTGAAGGATATATGCTTCTCTGTAACAATTTCAGAGTGTTAAAAGTAAGAATGTGACCTCAGCTTGGTCTTATGGTTGATATGAACTTATTTCAATCCCTGTATGACAGTTTTTGCGATTATCACCACACAGAGATCGTTTGATCACAAGCCTCTATTGAAGTGAAGATTAACATCATTAGGTTAAGTTCAGTCATTATAGCAGGTGGACTTGACTCTGAATATCAGTTCTCAAACCGTAGAGATCTTGCAGAAGAGTAGGTGGGAATATATTTCATCCTTAGGGGTTCTAGCTCATATCAGGATTCAGAAATAAACAGCTGATGAGTGTGGAGTCCTGAACAGAACCATCATTTTCTCCTGGATAGCTCAGGGAGCTCTGAGATAACTGACTCTTGTCCTGTGTCTTCCATCAGCCGTAGAAGAAAACAAAAGCTCCCTATCAGAATTCAAGCTCCACAAGGGTAGGAAAGTTTGCTATTGTTTATAGCTGCATCCCCTTTTGTAAAACAGCACCTACTGTTGTAACACAGTAAGCTCCTAATAAATATTTGGAAACACAACAGTATCCTTGGGATCCCCCACCCCAAAAAAAAGAAGGCCAGGCAGTGTTTGTCCTTCTAGGCCAATGGTTTTTGCCTCTGGCTGCACATTAAAAACACCTGAAAATCATTTAAAATTCAAATCTTTTAAAATTAGAGCTGCCTGGGGAGCACTCGCCAAAGATTCCAATTTAGTTTAAGTGGTATAGGTTACAGGTATTGGTGTTTTTGAAATCTCCCCAGAAGTTTGCAACGTGTACCCAGAATGAAGAACAGTTGGTTTAAGCAGTCACCACGCAGGCTGTTCAAAGGACTAAGATGCCAATTTTAATTCTCAGCACTTGGGCTTTCTGATGGTTTCTGGGATTAGAAGCTGTTGCCTCCTTGGCTGAGCTCTGGTTTCAGACCTATGTCTGATCCCGAGCATCTGTTGGGGCTTTTGGTCTCAGAAGCCCAGCTGAGACTCACCTTGAAGGGCCAGAAGAAAAGGAATCATCCTACTTTGGGGACTTAGGTAGGTGAGCAGATTTGAGGGGCTTTGAGGGTACAGTGGCCTGAACTTGCAACCAGTGAGGACCAGCATGACAATAACAGTCATCCTCATTTGTGAGAAGAGGAGGGATTCAGAGTCCAAAAACCCAGCCAGGGCCTCACATCTCTTTTTTATGTATCGACGGTCTCTTTGCTAGGGAAAGGAAAAATATTCATTATTTTCATACCACATAAATTATTATGATTACAGGACTGGGTAATGGAACATCTAATCACAAATCTCTTCTCATACAAAAAATACTCCAGAATGTTACACACATAATTTAAACTACAATTTAAAGGGATGTATCAGGTTACATTTCTACTTTTCCATACCGAAGAAGATATATTATCTTACGAATGTAGAATAGGTTATGCAGTGAAACCTTCCAAAAGTCACTTCTGACACTGCAGTCCAATTCTCACCCTTATTTCCTCAGAAGAATATCACAGGCTTAATCTACAGATAAACATTTAGCACTTTATCTTACTGTTTTTACACTCCAGAATTGGGTAGAAAACCCCTCTGGTATTTTTTTTTCTTATAGATTATTCCTTTAAAGTGCCCTCACTGGAAGTGTTTCATGACAAGTGGTTTGTTGTGAAGTGACACATTTTCCCTTTGAAGTAAGGACATAATAGGAAAAATAACATGTATAAGACTTTGTGGGGATTTTACTCATTGTAACAGTAGATGAGTGTATTCAGAAGTAGAAAAATGGTTAAAGAATTATCCTTTTGAAACAAAAAGAGGACAGGCCTCTGTACTGAGGTGAGACAGACATGGTTTTCTGCCCCATTGTGCATCTTAAAATACAGTTTTTGCAAATTAGACCTTCAGTCACTTCTTTACATCTGCAACATGAAATCCATAAGCTTGGTAATTCTGAACACAATTTGAGGCCATTGTAGCCAAAATGAGCTAATTAAATTTGCAGAATAACATTGCCTAGAACGGCATCAGGCTGAGGCTGATTATTTAATCAAAAATGGAATAGGAATATGCCATTTACTTGAATTTTACTTATACCATGCAATACATTATATTGAATGGGAACAACTGTTTTTAATGATATTAATTTGGTCAGAAAGGATCAAATATTATTCAAATAAATATAAAAGAGAACTACTCATCAGTAGCATGCTGTGTCTGAATGAGAAAATTTAAATACGAAGTTGAGTAATTTGTGTCAGAAAGCACTAGTGACTGTCACTCTAGGCTACTTATGTAATTGGCATATGTCCCAGGAAAACCACAGGCTATTATTTTTAGGAGACTATGGCATCGCAAAGCATTAGTAAGGGCAAATTTGGAGCTGATATATCCCAAAGGAAAAGATTAACGCCGCCCCCTCCCCCCGCCCCCACCAAGTAATAGCAGACTGATTAGGTTTGTGTTATCACCTGGAACGATGTGCTCTATATTGATTTCAGTAGGGCTCTCAATAATGTTTCACGGGATTTTCTCATTAATAAAAATGTGTGATAATAACAAAACTAGTTTGAGTTAAAACAAGGAATAGGTTATTGGGGTTTTGGAGTTAATTTTGATGGATATGCAATATAGTCATAGTAACCCATGAGGAGTGGCCCTATATAGCAATCAGCATCCTTATTGACCCTCACTAGAAAGAACTTGAGGTTATGCTCAGCAGGTTTTAAGATAGCAGCAAGTTGTTCAGAGATTTTAACACCATAGAAGGCATAAATGCAATTTTAAATGATCATGATAAAGTTTTTAAAATGAGTCTAAATAGAATAAAATTTGGTTAGGGTATGTACAAAGTGGCCTGCGACTGAAGTAAAAAAAAAAAAATTCAGGTTGGAACTGAATGCTCCTCAAAAACATTTCTAGTCGGAATCAACAGTCAATGTGCCATTGAGAATAGCAAAAGGCAAACACAATAACTAAGAAGAAACGCCCTGCCTTATTCTGAAGAGTATGAGCATATTGGATTGATTAGGGTCGTTGACCTTTGCAAAGGAGATAAGAACCCTAGAGAAGGTCTAGAACAGAATAACATTAATTAAAAAAAAAACCAGAAAATAGGTCTGATGAGACAGGCTAAAAGATGTGTGATTATAAAGATGAGATTGTTAAGGGAGGATGCAGTTAATATTTTTCAAATATGTGATGAATGTTTTATTATGGTGATTATTCAATTTCCGTATTATCTGAATAATTTTACATTATTCATTTTTAAACTTAGGAGACACATATTTTTGCTTTTTAGCATAGTTTGGTAATCGATGTTTAATAATGATTACCAGCTACTGTATGTTTGGAACTAAAAACAGAAATAGGACTTCTTATGTAAAATCAATTTCCTGTACTCCATGATCCCTTCTCTTTTGCCCTCAAACATATTTGGTGCTTCTTATCTTTAAAAAAAATACCCAGAAAAAATGTTACATGGCCCTCATTATTAATCATTTCCTTTTCAAACTCCTTTAGTACTTAGTAGCTAAACATTAAATGAATGCATTGCATTGTCTTATTTTTCTGCCTCCCACCGATAATTTAATGCTTGATTATATCAAGATATAGCACTATTGTTCATAAGAGACTCTTGTTCATTAATTTATTCAACAAGACTTTATTTGCCTCTTAGTATGTGCCAAATATTGTGCTGGCACTGGCAATACAAACAAGAGCAAGACAAACACAGCCCCATATATAATCTTGGACAAGAGTGACACAGGCTCTTCACAGTCTAGTGGTTTAAATACGCAATACTCAAATATCACACAAATAAATATACAAGTGCAATGCCTCAAAGTACTGTGAAGTTCTCTGAGACCATAAAACAGATTACCTAAGTAATTTTTTCTTTCTGTATCATTTCTTAGGTTAACTAGATTGTGAGTTTTTAAAGGAAAATTTGCATAAGCTTGTTTTGTAAACCCATCATACTTATCACAGTTATAAGTACATTGGTGTGTAATAAATACTTATTGATTTAATATTTTATGAAACTGATATGTTTGGTTATGACACATCAAAATAAAAATTATGTGGTAGATACCTTCAATCTGTGAACTCCATATTTAATATTATTATTATTAATATTTTTGTATATAGAGAGAAACAGAGTCTCACTCCATCGCCCAGGCTGGAGTGCAGTGGTGTGATCTCAGCTCACTGCCAACCTCTGCTGCCCAGGTTCAAGCAATTCTCTTGCCTCAGCCTCCTGAGTAGGTGGAACTACAGGCACATGCCACCATATCTGGCTAATTTTGTTGTATTTTTAGTAAAGATGGGGTTTTGCCATGTTGGCCAGGCTGGTCTCAAACTCCTGACCTCAGGTGATCCACCCGCCTCAGCCTCCCAAAGTGCTGGGATTACAGACATGAGCCACCGTGCCCGGCCTTATTTTAACTACATATTAGTGCTTTGTAAATCTTTTTTGGAAGGCATCTGATTTGTATGTACTGTAGGAATTATACACAATAGCCAGTCTCTTAGTGAGCAAGCCTACTGGGCCAGCTAGCATATATATTCCTAACTAGTGTTGCTAGTGTTGCTGCTCTCCTGCCGTTATCCATATGATTAATCACTTTCAGTGAGTAATGAAAAGAAAAAAACACATCCTTTCCTTGTGTAAAGTGGATGGCTGCCATTCCTGTGGAAAGGCCGATACCCACAAGTTTTTCTGCAAATTCCAGTGACAGGTTATAATTTCATTGTCCTTGGACTCTGATTCCTGCTTGTACTTAATACTTTTCGTCTATTCTGAATTTTTCAACCTTTATCTCCATTGAAATTGACTAAGACATTAGCTCTCGGATATACTCTTTCAAATTAACCACTAACACAGGACTGCTGTATGCAGAACATTTAATGACTGTTGGCATATAACTAAGAAAGGGTTACATTGTTTCAGCAAACAAGAAACAACTTGCTATTTCAAATTAGATGTTGTGATTATTAAAAGACTTTTTGGACACTCAGCCATGGGGTATTCCTGACAGATCACATTACTTCTGAGCTCTCATCAATTTATTGGTTCTTCTCTCACCCCTTAATTCTTTTTCTCACAAAGTTGGAGAAGTCTATTAGGCTACTATTAAAAAATAACCATAAACGTAGTAGCTTATGAAAAACAGAAATTTATTCCTCACAATTCTGGAGGCTGGGAAGTCCAACAGCAGTGGAGATTCAGTGTCTGGTGAGGGTTCACTTGCTGGTTCATAGACAGTGTCTTTTTGCTGTTTTCTCATATGGCAGAAGAGGCAAGGCAACACTCTAGGCCTCTTTATAAGGGCACAGATCCCATTCATGAGGGGTCCACCCTCATAACCTAATTACCTCCCAAAGACCTTACCTCCTAATTCAATCTCACTGTTGATTAAGATTCAACATATGGATTTTAGGGGAGCATACACATTCAGGCCATAGCAGCTGTGAAATTCAGCTTTCTGATAATCCAAAAACCAAACTGAGTTCTTGGCCTACCTTAATGTATAAAATTTGTCAACAGTCTTAGCTGAACACAAAAAAATATATCTTTAGTTTAGAGTCATTACTTTAACAGGATCTATCCTCCCTATTAGGTAGCAGTAATTTTAAGTAGTTATGTTTTTTTCTTCCTTCACATTTATGGTGGGGATAAGGGATGAAAGAAATTTATGGGAGAAAGTCAAAATGCCAGTGCTACAGAAGAAAGGCAAAAAGACTTTGAATAATTATGTTTCTTAATCTGTTTCCTATTTAATTTTTTGCTGCTGTAACTGAATATTTGAGACTGGGTAGTTTATAAAGAAAATACATTTATTTCTTACAGTTCTGGAGGCTGTGAAGTCTGAGATCAATGGCCCACATCTGGTGAAGGCCTGCTTGCTAGTGAGGACTCTCTGGAGAGTTCCAAATTGGCACATGGCATCATATGGTAAGAGGGTTTGAAAGAGAGAGACAAAGTGCCTTTCTATATCACACTCATTCTTGTGATAACTTGCTCACCCTTGTGATAACTCAGTAATCCATGAATAGATTAATCCATTCAGGAGGGAAGAGCAGAATTCTCATGACCCAATTACTTTTTAAAGTGCTCATCCCTTAATACTGTTACAATGGAAACTGAGTTTCAAGATGAGTTGGGAGGGGGCAAACATTTAAGCCTTAGAAATCTTGAAAACAAGGAATGATTTTTAAGTTAAGGAATAAAATATCAAACTTGTTTTGGCTCAGATTTGTCACATAGTGTCTACAGTTTATTCTATACAGAATAAAGAAAAAAGCAGTTGTGAAAATTTTTCATCAAATGTTCAGTTCAGTGCAGAAACTGACTTTAGTTTTGTATATACTAAATATTTTAGTCTGAAGGAATCAGTTATATTTTTCATCTATTTGCTACCACGTTTTGTGGGGGATATTATATCATACTGGAATTTATGTTTTGAGATTCAAAAATATCCCTTAAGAATGTTAAGAGGTTATTGTAATATATCTTTTATTTTCAGGAAATTAGCTTGCAACTGGGATTTTATTCATTTACACTCATTTATTTACTATTTGCTATTTGCCAAGCATCATGAAATAGTTAATGTATTTTACCAAAGTCAAAAAATATTTACTCCTTGCTGACTATGTGACACTTACAAATTATTTCTCTTCTGTGTCCCAGTTTCTTCACTTTAAAAGCTTTTGCTTTTAAAAAAGACAGTGCCATGTTCACTGTCTGATTTAAATATATATATATGCATATATTTAGAGTATTTCAAGCAGAGTTAATTACTGCCATTTATATAACTGTACAAACTGAAAGGAATTTTGCATCGACACAAAAGAAAGAAAAGAAAAAACAACAGACCAAGTTTTACTAATTTTTTAAAAAATGTCTACATTTTCATAATATATAAGCTCTTCAAATACTAAAGTCTTAGCAAATTTTACAAATGATATTTAAAAGCATCTAGAACTTCCAAATTATAATAAGCTACAATAAACTATTTTAGTTATTGTAATTGCAATTTTTTCTTTTTAACATAAATGACACCATTAGATAGTAGACATTAATGAGGAAACAGCAATGTAGGGAGAAGTGTATGAATTTACAATACAAACAAAAATCTTATAAGAATCATGGTGATTCACTGCCTTTATGAACTTGTGATATAAATTTAGGCTTCATTTTTTTTAGTTCCATTATCTGTGAAATGATAATGATACTTGTAATGTTGCTGTGGTGATTATATTGTTTCCTCATTGCTGATTAAATTTGAATAAGGTCAGTAGAATATCCTATCAATGTTAATTTTCTGGTTTTCCTTTTTAAATTTATATGTTTATTAATTATTATTATTACTACAATAGTTTTTGGGAAACAGGTGGTGTTTTGTTACAACCAAATATCATCTTCTAGAACTTTTATATTTTCAGGTCTTAGAAGTCTTTGATGGATCTTGAGTTGATTTTTGTATAAGGTTAAAGATGAGGATCCACTTTCATTCTTCTACATGTGGCTTGCTAATTATTCCAGCACCATTTGTTGAATGTGTTCTTTCCCGACTTTTTGTTTTTGTTTACTTTGTCAAAGATCAGTGGGCTGTAAGTATTTAGTTTTATTTCATGGTTCTCTATTCTTTTCTATTGGTATACATACCTGTTTTTATACCAGTACCATGTTGTTTTGGTAACTATAGCCTTATAATATAGTTTGAAGTCGAGTGATGCGATGCCTCCAGATATGTTTGTTCCTTTTGCTTAATCTTCCTTTGGCTATGCAGGCTCTCTTTTTGTTCCGTATGAATTTTAGGTTTGCTTTTTCTAGTTCTGTGAAGAATGATGATGGTATTTTGATGGGATTTGTATAGAATTTATAGATTGATTTTGGCAATGTGCTTATTTACACAATATTGATTCTATCCATCCATGAGCCTGGGATGTGTTTCCATTTGTTTGTGTCATCTATGATTTCTTTCAGCATTGTTTTGTAGTTTTCCTTGTAAAGATATTTCACCTCTTTGGTTAGGTATATTCCTAAGTATTTTCTTTTTTTTGCAGTTGTCCTCAAAGGGGTTGAGTTCTTGATTTGACTCTCAGCTTGATTGCTGTTGGTGTATAGCAGTGCTACTGATTTGTGTACATTGATTTTGTATTCTGAAACTTTACTGAATTCATTTATCAGATCTAGGAACTTTTTGGATGAAGTCTTTAGGGTTTTCTAGGTATACAATCATATCATTGGTAAACCACAACAGTTTGACTTATTCTTTACTGCTTTGGATGCCCTTTATGTCTTTCTCTTGTCCGATTGCTCTGCCTAGGACTCCCAGTACTATGTTGAACAGAAGTGGTGAAAGTGGGCATCCTTGTCTTTTTCCAGTTTTCAGGGGAAATGCTTTCAACATTTCTCCATTCAGTATAATGCTGGCTGTGGGTTTGCCATAGATAGCTTTTATTACTTTAAGGTATGTCCCTTCTATGTTGATTTTGCTGAGGGTTTTAATCATAAGTTGATGCTGGATTTTGTCAAATGTTTTTTCTGCACCTATTGAAATGATCATATGATTTTTCTTTTTCTTCTGCTTATGTGGTGTATCACATTTATTGACTTGCATAAGTTAAACCAACCCAGCATTCCTGGTATGAAACCCACTTGATCACGATTTATCATCTTTTTGATATGCTGTTTGATTCAGTTAGCTAGTATTTGGTTGAGATTTTTGCATCTATGTTCATCAGGGATATTGGTCTGTAGTTTTCTTTTTTTGTGATGTCCTTTCCTGGTTTTGGTGTTAGGGTGATATTGGCTTAACAGAATGATTTAAGGAGGATTCTCACTTCCTCTGTCTTTTGGAATAGTTTCAGTAGTATTAATATCAATTCTTCGATGAATGCCTGATAGAATTAAGCTGTGAATCCCTCTGTTCCTGGACCTTTTTATTGGCAATTTTGTTTCTATAACTGTTTCAATCACACAGGACCTATAAAATAGTAACACAATTAAAAAGAACCAAGGAGAGATCATAATATAGCATAGGCATTAAATGATATTAGGGAATTATTATTAATTTTATCAGGTGATTTCATGGTGTTTGGTTATATAGGAAGCTGTCTTTAATTTTAGGTATGTGTGCTGAAATATATAGGGCCTAAGTGTCATAAATAAATATGCAATTTATTTTAAAATGGATCAAAATCCATAGTATATATGTATTCATATAATGCACACACACACTTATAGTGCAGATATAGCAAACTGATAGTAGTTGTCTAGGTGATGGGCGTATGAATGTTTACTCTACTAGTCTTAACAACATTTCTGTTGGTTTGGAGATTTTAATTACAAAATGGTAAAAAGTTTATATACTTCCCTTCAATGTTAATTCTATTTTTATTCAATTACACAGATCTTACTGCCACAATATCTGGTTCCTACAGCTTGAGTGTAGTAACCAGAATATAAATGATTCCATTATTATACCCTCTGACCTACTGAATATCATCTACCACTTTGACTGATCCCTTGGTTATCTGTTTATCAGGGCTTGATCAATTCAACCAAGTGAAATTTACACACATTAGAGCAATTCCATCACAGACCATCTTGATAATTTTTATAATGTTCATATACCTGTACAGTATATGACCAGGTTATATGAATCTATTTTTTTCTGGATTCTGTCTATGCATGACTAGATTTCTTCATATTTATTACCTTGAGGAGTTTCATAATGGAATTCCTTAGAAGATAGGTAGAAAAATTTTGAAATCATTTCAACTTATATAAAGAATCTCTAGTGAAGGAATCTCCCATGATAAATCTATTTCATTCAGAAAGTTCATCAATTCATTGGCCTAAATCTCTCTTACTTCTTCTCATTTTACTATTGATATAACAGAATAAAATACTTTTTTTCTTCCTTAAAATTCAGCCTGTGTGGGAGAACTGTTATTAAACCCTTCTTCTCTTCTTTGATTAAGAATCTCATTTATGTAATCTTTGAAAAAGCTAATAATTTCCAGATCTTTAATACATTT
The DNA here is from genome assembly GCF_006542625.1 of Nomascus leucogenys. NCBI lineage: Eukaryota > Metazoa > Chordata > Mammalia > Primates > Hylobatidae > Nomascus > Nomascus leucogenys. Next base: position 127,947,511 of record NC_044406.1, read on the forward strand.
TATTGTGAATTTTTCTAGCTTCAGTGTGCTTTTCTCACTCTTTTTTTCTGAATAAATTTAATATTTTTTGTATGGGTCAAAATAATCCTGAAGTCTAGTACTTTAGAAGAAAGCAACATCAGATAAAAATTTTGATCCAAACCCAGGTTCTCAACATATCCAAAAATTAAATTCAATTACCTTTGCTAACCACCCACCAAATATTTTCTCCAAGTCTCCTATTTGTATAAATATCCTCACCTTGAATGATGTTTAAATAGTATAGAAAAAATAGAATGAGAACAGAAAGCAGACATTTGAGCTGCATAATTGCCTTTTATGCCTACAATTTTTGGCATTGTGCAGAATGTCTCTGCCTCAGTTTTTACATCTGTGAAATACAGTGGTATTTTGAAGACAAATATGATTAAAATGAAACAACAAAACATAATTTATGAAGATGGCTGCCTAATATATGTATTAACCTACTTATGTACATTTTTAATGTTTTATGTGTTGGATTTGCTACTTTTTAAGCTTCAAATGGACATGTATGGAATTCTCTTTGACTTTTGCAGTCTGCTCGAAAATATTTTTTGATGGATTATGCTAATGACATCTTTAAGGTGTAAATGCAAAAGTGTTAATATCTAGTAGATGATTAAAATTTGTTCATTTTTCTTTATACCCTTCAAAAAAGCCAGTTATCTTCTCTAACATAAGAGACTACATGGCAATTGCTCTATAATACATCTTGGCCTTCATGCATTTGCAAGACACCACAAACTTTTAGACATAGGAAATTTGTAGAGATAGCATATATGTTTCAGGAACATTGTTAATTAGTTCGTCTTTGTTACCGTGCCCAAACATATCTGCAAATCATCTCAGTCACTGCCAATCCAGTGTTACACAGATATCAGCTGTAGTGATATAATTCATGATAATATAGCATGATAGACATAATGTAGAACTTATTATCAATTTCATTTCTCTAAGTGTCAAAATGTATGATAGTTCTCATGAAATACTTCTTTGTAGCCTATTCATCCTAACAACAATTTTTTCTAACCCTTGCATCTTGTTAAAAATGCCTTTTTACCATATGTTTCCAGAATTCTTTGAGAAGATGTTTTTCATGTTCATTAAATTAAAATAATGTTATCCTTATGAACTATTATTACAATTAAAACATTCCTAAATCAGTTTACATTCTTGATCTAGTGAAAATGTATCCTTGTAATTTCTGTATGTTTTAATTAGAGCAGAAGCAAACCACAGTTCAACGAGTTAAGTTTTACATCTGGGAAAACAAAGTAGTGATGAATTTTCAGCCACCGAAATGTTAAAAATGGATATGACCTAATTATGAGAATATTTGTATCAAGTCTTAACTGCTTGAAGAAATACAGAAGGAAGTGGTGTATTTTAAACTTTTGAGCAGTAGAGAAAGGAAGGTTGCTTCTGAGATCCACTTCTAGAGAATAGATACCATCCAACTTCCCTTATAGCTATTAGGAACTGTATGACTCTAAGTTCATCAGAATTGGTTTCTGAGCACTAACCTGGCCCTAGACTTCCTTTGCTTTTGGGTCAGTCCTACCCATCCCCTGACCTTAATGAGACTTTAGATGACAACTTTAAGTTGAAGAGGAAAGGGGGAAGATTAGTCAAATGTCATCATTAAGCTAAGATCATAAAAAAGATGGCAATGTATTTCAGGGTGTATGTGTTCCAATATATCTAAAACTAAGCAACACCTGGGACATTTACAAAAAAATTCATGTGGAAAATTTGAATATTCTAGAAGCCCATACCGTGCAAGTCTACACTAAAAGCTACAGATAACTGTCTTGACTTATCTTTGGCCTACACTCTGTCCCCGTCAGGATATATAAGTTGAGTGCTGGTAGCCTGAGAAATGATGGGACATATTATGGGCAAAAGATCCAAGTGTATATATATTTAACTGCACAACAGAAAAGCAAAAAGGCAAGTTGCATTTCAGGGCTGAGTAGAAACTGCTTTAGATCATGTGGTAGGCAGAATTCTAAGTTGGCCCCCAATTTTTCCTTCTCCCTGCTATACACACATCTTATCCCAGTTACTCAAACACTGAATAGTTTAAGTCAGAGGATTCAGCGTGTGAGAGAGCACATGGCAAGGAACTGCAGGAAGCATCTAGATGCTGAAAACAACTCCAGATCAACAGCCAGCAAGGAAATGGGGACCTTGGTCCTACAACCACAAATAACTGGATTCTTTCAATAACATCAATGAGCTTGGAAGACGATTCATCCCCAAATCTATTGATAAGAGTCTGGCTAGGGCAACATCTTAAGTATGAGATTTGTAACAGAGGACCCATTAGAGCCCCCTTAGACTTGTCATCTAGAGAATAGTGAAATAATTAATTGGTGTTGTTTAAAACATTAAGTTAGTCATAATTTGTTATACAGCAATAGAAAATTAACATACTAATATAAATTATTTTAGATTATATGCGTGAAACATAGTATAACATAATAATTTATTATTTATTCAAGAATAGTAAGGGTTGCGATAGTGGTGGTAGTTGTTGCCTTTGGTGTAGGTGTTCTGGCTTTCATATTGAGATGTTTTATTAGATGGTGACAGTATGTGTAGTTTTGTAAGAAATTGTCAACTGTCTTCCAAAGTGACTATGCAAATTTGCATTTCCACCATCTGGCCAATAAACTATAAGGAGAAGTGATGTGTGTGTTGCCCAAGGCATGTCTTTAAAGGGAGAGAGCATTGTCCGTTCTTCTGCTGATTAAAAAATAAATGGCTAAATGAACCCATTTCAGATGTAAAATGAGGTCCACACCAAAGGGTTGGTGGAAGAGAAAGCTAAATGCTCTATAAATCCCAGATAACTGTAAGGTCCCTACCTCAGCCTTTGAATGCTTACCTCCGTCCTTCAACATGAAAGAGGAATGATTTATCTCTTGCTTAAGCCACTGTTATTTGGTACTTCTGTTACAGAAGCTGAATCCATTTTCCATGTATAACATCACCTAATTGAGTCATCTCCCTTTAGTACCTGACCCCAATATCTGCCTGCTTCTATTCATGCAGTGGCTGTCAGCATTTGAATACTTCACAAGCACCTTACTTCAACTGAGTTAAACATAATCTCCATCACAAAATAAAAAAAAAAAACCTCATTCTTCCTTCATGGTTCCATAAATTATGTCACCATCCTTTCAGTCAAGAAACCTGGAAATCAGTCTTGACTCCTCCCTCTCCATGAATGCTATGATTTGGTTGAACTTTTTCTTGCCCCTCTGTGAGTGATTATATATACACTCATGTAATAAGATGTGATCTTCTGAAATTTCTAGAATCCCTTTACTTCTGTCTCTACCATCGACCTACAGCAAATCTTGAATCTTTTACTGTCACCTACTTTCCTCTCAGCATCAGTTCTTAGCCCCTTCTAAACAATTACCTCTGAGAAAGCAGATGTTCTTCCCACAGTCCAGGACTGATCATGACATATACATGTCAGGTCACCATGTCAAAACCATTTAGTGTCCTACATTTACCATCGGAATAAAGTCCATACTCATTAGTATGACGTACAAACTTCTCTTCAATATGTCCCTTGACTATTTCTATAGCAGACTTTTATCGAACTATGGCTGAAACTCATTAGTAGTGTCAGGAAGTCAATTTAGTTGGTCGTGACCAGCATCTTCTTTTGAATGAAAAAGAGCAGAATAGAGTACAATAGATAATATTGCAGTTCATTTCTCATAGTAAGAGTTTTTTATTAAATATCTGTTTCAATTATAAATGTAATGCATTTCTTGCTGTAGGTCGAAGTGCGTAGATTTTGAGAACTCTTACTCTATACTATCATCCCATGCTGTTCTTGCCTGCATTCCCCAGCTTTTTGAACTTCATTTAGTCCCTCAAATGTCCACACATTCTCTTTCTGCCAGGCTCTTTGCATATGAGTTATTTAATCCTGCTTGTGTTTGTGCGTGTGTGAGCATAACCATATCGAAACATTAACAATGACTGTTTCTGAGGGATGGAGTTGCAGGGAACTCTTTCTTGCTGTGTTCTTTATGTATTTTTCAACATTTTAACAATGATTTTATATTACTTTTATAATCAGCAAAAGTACAAAGTGTACATTTTAAATAAATAGGAAGCTTATAGGGTAATTGAAGAGAAGAACAAGTAAAGTGCAATAATTTTAAAATGCAATACTAGGTGCCACTTTGTAATTCATAAAAAGATGAGTAACAAATAGGCTGAGGAAGACTCCTCAGAAGAGCTGCGTAGTAAGCATGAGCTAAAAGAAAGTGTAGGAAATGATTAGACACAAAGGGATGGAGGGCACTGCAAGCAGAAGAAATATGTGCAAGAAGCAGAAATCTGAAATCATGTCTTAGTCAGGATTTATTATTTGCTATAATAGAGGCTATACTATTATGTGATGAGTGGAAAGAATCATGGGAAATGCATATGGAAAGCCACATTAGATCAGAATTTCCTTTACCCTGCAAACAGTAGGGAGCCACACAACATTCATCAGCAGAAACTCACATGGCCAGATCAGGGTTTGGAGAGTAATAACTCTGGTAGGAATGTGAAAAATTGAATGGCTCTAGAAGATGAGGACATTGCATAGCTGGCTGCGTATTTGCTTACCATCTACCTCTGCTTCGTCAGTCAACAACTCATATTGCTATAGACCTCGGGATCCCTTCTGATCCCCCAATCCTGGGAGTGCTTACTGGGTTTTGAATCTGCAGGTGTTCTCTGTGCCTGGAGCAAGCCTGAGGTAGGTGGAGTTTCTGTCACTCTGAGCTGGATATAATTGGCCCCTGTGGGACCTTGATGGCAGTTACTTGGAGTCAGAAATAGAGGGTGGGAAAGAAGGATGAACATAAAACCCAGGGAATGTTCAATTATTCCATGCACATTTCTTCTTCATGACAAAACGAACACTGTTCAGAAAGCAGCAGAATAGACACATTTGCTACAGCTCCTGATGTCCTTTGTTGCCATAAGTGAAAAAACTTGAATTGTCTGTCAGGCTTCATAAATGTCCTTCCTCTGGACACCAGGTCGTGAGTTTAACCCTGACACTCTGCCGATGCCTGACTGCTGACAGCATAGTTGAATAATACGGGATCTTTCTGTCTCCTTCCTCAAGAGAAGGTCTGGCAGTGGGATCGATGCAAACTTTCCTGTCCCACCTCAGTTAGAATACACATCCGATCACTTGTAAACCTTGGTTTATTTACCCTAGGATAAGAATGTACAACTCTCAGGATAGATAGAGACATGAAATGAGGTAGCCACTATCAAATTCCTGGAGCATAATAGGGTCTCAATAAATAGTACTGATAATACTGCTGATGGTAATGAAAATAATACTGACCTTTAAAGGCAAAAGCAACTGGCGTGCTTTAGTTACATGCTTGTAGTCATTATGCGAGCTGCTTTACATATCTTGGCCCATTTCAAATTCACATTTTAAAGAAAGAAAAACTGAGGTTTGTAGAGGTTAGTTTGCCCGAAGTCATAAATCTAGTAAGTCACAGAGCTCAGACTAGATCCTAAGACTATACAGCACCAGGTTCAGTCTATTTAATCACTCCCTGATATTACCATAATAGCAGAAATGTGCCATTTAAAAATTTTGCATTGTGATTTTTTTTTATCTCATAGCTAATCTGGATGATGCTCCTTAGAAGACAGAAATGTTGCTTGCCATTTTGCAGCTTCCATTAATGTTATCACTAAAAGTTAGCTGCCTGGGTTTATTTGTACAATCATGTATGTTACTTTTTTTAAAAAAAAGAATTTCTAAATAACTTGTCATTTTGACTATCTTGAAAATACTGATTATGCTTTCAGATGGTGACAGAAATGAAAAGTTGCAGGAGGTTTAATCATGTACTACTTCCAGCAGCAGTTACTAAAGCCTCATAACACTTCGTCACAACTAATACATTATTGGAAAAGGGGAAATATCATATCATATTTTTAACAGCTGGAAATAGGTGGTTTTTATTTTAATACAACAAGTATTGTATTGTAGAAAAGAAGTATTCTGACTTTTTTTGTTGTTATGACTCACTGCCTATCAGTTGCTTGTTATGACATTTGAAGCGATGCTGACCCAAGCAATCTTTTCAGAGTTCTTTACCCAGATTAGGCTGTTGCAATCCTAAGATCCTTTGAAAATGTTTGTGAGAATATACTGAGGAGCTAGCACTGTACTGTGTTACCCCCAATGTCATGTGTATGAAATTATCTCCAAGATGCAGTCAGCTCAGCTAGCCATCAAAGCCAGTTGCAGGCCCAGGGCAAAAGTTTTGTAATGAATACAACTCATGAGTTAGGAGTGATCGTGGAAGACTTTTGCAGTCAGTTCTCACTCAGCCTAGATGATTCTTTTTAATGACACAGGGATTATAATTATCCATTACTCCCTCGCAAAAAGGGGAAGGGAACACATATTTACTTTCCTGATAACATTCTTGCCTAGAAGAACCATCTGCTGAAGTTTCTGCTTACCACAAACTTATTCAGCCCTAATTTGTCATGTCATGTGATTTAATTCTCATAAAGTTCTAAGAGATACAGATGATATTATCATCCCCATTTTACTGATAAGAAAACTGAGGATGAGAGAAGTGAAGTGATTTTTCCAAGATCACTCAGTCAACAGCGGGTGAATCTGGGAGTCTAAGCCAGGGCTTTCTGACGTTTCCTTTCTCAAGGTCTTTTAGTCTCCCATGATATTGCTCTTCTTGGGATTCCAGTAACACTTGGCTTATCTCTTTCATTGAGCACATTTTGTTTTCACCTTATGTTATAATAATGGTATATGTTTGTGTATTCTCTTTCCACTGAGTTTTGTCTTCTTGAGGGTAAATGGCAGATCCTTTTATTTCTCTATTCGTTATAGTGCTGACCATGGGGCCTGGAACACTTTATTATTTGAATAAGTCAAATATGCGTTCGGGAGATGTCTATATTTAAATATATTTTACCAATATCAAATACCAAGTGTTTGCACATTTTCCCAATAAATACTTAAGAATTGCATTCTTTTGGCGGTTATTTTTCTGTAAGCTTTCTATTCCATTGAATAAATTAATATCCTGAACCTAATATCCAATGGATGTCTAAGGTTTTTGTTTTTGTTTTTTTTTCTAGCAAAGATTTTTTTTTTTTTTGAGACAGAGTCTCATTCTGTCACTCAGGCTGGAGTGCAGTGGCGCCTTCTCAGCTCATTGCAACCTCTGCCTCCTGGGTTCAAGTGATACTCCTGCCTCAGCCTTCTGAGTAGCTGGGACTACAGGTGCCTGCCACCATGCCCGGCTAATTTCTGTATTTTTTAGTAGAGATGGAGTTTCACCGTGTTAGCCAGGATGGTCTCGATCTCCTGACCTCGTGATCTGCCCACCTCAGCCTCCCAAAGTGCTGGGATTACAGGCGTGAGCCACCGTGCCTGACCTCTAGCAAAGATTTAAAGTGTTAGGGCTTCCATTAGAATGAAGGAAAACAACTGACATAGTTGGGACAGTGAAGAGTGATCAGGCATTATATGACTATTCAACAAATGCCATGGTTTGGAGACCTCATCAATAATTCCTTATATTTATCTACCTGGAGGTTTTATATACATTTTGCCCTTGCACTGCCCTGTGAGTTGAATAGGACAGGTCATTACCATTGGACAGATGCATAAATTAAGGCCAGAAGAGAGTGAGTAACAGGACAAGATTACACAGCTTGTAAGTACGAGAGTTGAGACTAGTATCTGGGCCTCCATTCCCTGTCCATGTTGCCTTTGGAGTAATCCACCCACGTAGTGATTCAAGCTGTTACTTGGGAAGTCATTCTCAACATCTGTCTTTCTCCCTCCTATACCAACTGAACATTTCTTCAGGCTACTTCCAGACCGTCATGAATTTATGCAGACGCCTCCAGCTGTTTGTCTCTCGGCTTCCAGTCTGTCCCTCTAACCTAGTCATTATAAAAACTTGAATAATACTAATCACTTACCTCTTTGAAACCCTGACATGGCTCCATAACTCCTTAGCTTGGTACTCAAGACTCCTGCCAGCCTCATTTGATTCAATTCTTCCCATATTTTATCACTTACTACCACCCCATCCTCATGGTGTAAGTAATTGCAATAGCTCTGTTATTCCTGGACTGTTTAACATAATGTTCTCTCTGGCTTTATAGACATTTACCTCCTTCCCCAGCCTCCTTTCCGTCTAATTCATATCCACTCATTCTTTCGGCCTCTGAGGATATACCATCTCTTTCTAGAAGACTTCCCTGATGCTGAAGTTCACCAGCGGGTCCCTTTATCTATGGGGCAATAGCCCCTCATGCTAATTCTTATAACATCAATCATACCACAGTTCAATTGTCATATTGTATTTCCTGTCAGGCTGTGGTTGTATTCAGATGAGCAGGACCAGGTGACACAGTTCTTTACGGCTCCTTGGGGAACTGGAGAACGTATGGCTAGAGCACTGCTATGAGAGCTAGTGGGAGGACTTGAGCATCAGCCTTGCTCACACAGCATAAAAAATGCTGTGGACCTGACTTCCATTCCAAGCCAGGTTATGCTTGACTTATATCTGCAGTACTTGAAAAGTATGAGTAACAGTAGATTAGTAACAATTAGACAAGAACTCATGCAATTCCTTCTTTAAAATGTTCACTCCAAATTTGAATCAAACCGACCAATGGAAAATAAGAGTTAGTTTTATTTAACAAAAATATTATGTTCCCTAGTCATAACCTTTCTGAAATAACACATCAAATATATTAAGAGTTTATTATTTGTTTGCTGCTTTCAGAATTTGGAATCACTAATAACATTAACAATCACCGTCATTGTGATAATGCAAATGTGTTACTATTTGGCACACATAGTTAAATTTTTCATCATGCTCTGTAGTTTCCAATGTGTACTGTAGGTTTCTCATGGGTAGGAACCATTGTTTTGTGCTTAATAGCTAGCACGGTGTTAGGTTATTCTAGCAAATTTTAAATGACTAAATTGATGTTTTACATATATTAATTTGTTTTATTCACATCACAGCCCTCTGTCAGGTCTGGCATTTTCTAGATCAAAAAGGAGAAAACAAAATCACTTAGAGATGGAACAAATGGAGAAAACTAAATTTATTTGAACACCTTTTTGGGGGATAGTTAGTGGGTTTTCTAGAAGCATGGTTGATTAACAATAGCTAGTCATCAAATTCCCTTGTACAGTGGTTGGGCCTTGTTGTATTTAAGGCTTTTATTAGTTTTCATACAGATTCAGGCATAAGACTGAAATCATTTGGAAGAGAGTAGAGAGACTAAGAGATCAAGTGCTACATAAGGAAAGGGTGGAGACTGTGCTCCCCAGCGAGGCAGGGTGATTGGAGCGATCATAAAGAAAAAAATGTCAAATATCAAAACCATCTTCTTTGTCTTCTACAAATTTTTCAGTAAAATCTACATGTTTTTTCAGTGCTTTGACAGTAAGTTCCTTCTTTCTGATGATTACGAAGGAGCGCTCTCTCAGATATTCAGCTAGAACTGAGCATTTCAGTACTGAGAGTTTAAGCAACCTGCCTAGTCATTTGGATAGTGGATGTTGGTGGAAATGTATTTATTTATTATGTAAATGAATGTAAATCAATGTAAATGTAAATGAAAACTCAGTATTTTCTGAATGGCAGGCACTGGAAACAGTGCAGTGAACAAGATTTCAAAGGTCTCCTTTCTTATGGAAATTACATTCTAGTAGTAGAGCTAAAAAGTGTATGGGAAAAACAATAAAGCCTGCAATAAGTGTTTTAAAGGAAAAAATTAAACAGGGTTATGCTATAGAGAAGAAAATGAAATTGGAGTTACTTTTCTGTAGGATGGTCATAGAAGGTCTCTCTGAGGGGTGATGTTCAAGATGAGAACAACCCTAGTTAAAGGAAAAAGGAAGAAAATTCCAGACTTAACAAAAGAGCAAACAAATCCAAAAGCTGGCACAAGACAAGAAACAACCAAGATCAGAGTGAAACTGACAAAGATAGAGACACGAAAAACCCTTTAAAAAATCATTGAATGCAGAAGCTGGTTTTTTGAAAAAAAACAATAAAAGAGAGAAGAATCAAATAGACAAAAAAAAATGATGAAGGGCATATCACCACTGACTCCACAGACATATAGACCAATGGAACAGAATAGAGACCTCAGAAATAAGACCACCCATCTACAATCATCTGATCTTTGACAAACCTGATAAAAATGAGCAATGGGTAAAGGATTCCCTATTTAATAAATGGTGCTAGGAAAACTGGCTAGCCATATGCAGAAAACAGAAACTGCACCCCTTCCTTGCACCTTATACAAAAATTAACTCAAGATGGACTAAAGACTTAAATGTAAAACCCAAAACCATAAAAACTCTAGAAGAAAAGCTGGGCAATACCATTCAAGACATAGGCATAGGCAAAGATTTTATGATGAAATCTCCAAAAGCAATTGCAACAAAAGCTATAATTGACAAATGAGATCTAATTAAACTAAAGAGTTTCTGCACAGCAAAAGAAACTATCATCAGAGCAAACAGACAACCTACAGAATGGGAGAACGTTTTTGCAATCTACCCATCTGACAAAGGTCTAATATCCAGAATTTACAAGGAACTTAAATTTACAACAACCCCATCAAAAAGCGGGGAAAGGATATGAACAGACACTTCTCAAAGAAGATTTATGCAGCCAACAAACATAAGAAAAAAAGCTCAACATCACTGATCATTAGAGAAATGCAAATCAAAACCGCAATGAGATACCATCTCACACCAATCAGAATGGTGATTAGTAAAAAGTCAAGAAACAACAGATGTTGGTGAGGCTGTGGAGAGATAGAAACACTTTTACATTGTTGGTGGGAGTGTAAATTAGTTCAACCACTGCAGAAGACAGTGTGGCAATTCCTCAAGGATCTAGAACCATAAGTACCATTTGACCCAGTAATCCCATTACTGGGTATATATCCAAAGGGATATAAATTCTTCTGTTATAAAAATACATGCACATGTATGTTTATTGCAGCACTATTCACAACAGCAAAGACATGGGACCAACCCAAATACCCACCAATGATATACTGGATAAAGAAAAGGTGGTACATATACACCATGGAATACTATGCAGCCACAAAAAGGAATCAGATCATGTCCTTTGCAGGGACATGGATGAAGCTGGAAGCCATCATCACCAGCAAACTAATGCAGGAACAGAAAACCAAACACTGCATGTTCTCACTCATAAGTGGGAGTTGAACAACGAGAACACATGGACTCCAGGAGGGGAAAAACACACACCGGGCCTGTGGGAGATGCAAGAGGGAAAGACAGCATCAAGACAAACAGCTAATGCATGTGGGGCTTAAAACCTAGGTGATGGGTTGATAGGTGCAGCAAACCACCATGGCACGTGTATACCTGTATAACAAACCTGCACATTCTGCACATGTATCCCAGAACTGAAAGTAAAAATAAGAATAATAATCAATAATAAATAAATAAAAATATATTAAAGCAAGAGAGAGGCTGGCATGTTCCAGAAATTTTCAGAACACCATTGTTGGAAAAATTGGTGGGGTGGCATTAAATGATACTGAAATAGAGAATTTATGAAAATGTCTCATTTAATATTCTTTCTAATTCACTTCTATATTGCACAATGATAATATAATGATAATGGTATTTACATTGGACTATCTTCTAGAGATGGTAATGGGTAATGTTGATTCTGAAATACAGCATATTTTAGTGCAAAATTTTAAGCAGGGATTCTTCTGTATATTATTTGCACTATCACTAGAATTACCCCTATTTGGTAACACTGGCTGATGCCTTATCTCAGTACTAGTGTTTATTTTACCTTGTTGTCTCTTCCAATAAGATGAAACACATTTTATTTCTTAACTGTAAATGACAGTAGGGCATTAATGTGATGAATAGCTTTAATTTTAATTCAAACCTGAAGAAGGCCAGAATGAAAGCATTCTGCTGATACATTCCAAAAGCAATGCTGCTATCCATCAGTAAAGCTAATTTATCCATCTGGAATACGTGAAAGAAAAATCTGAATTTCAGAAATAAATGGGTTTATAGAAAAGAAGCTCACAGAGTTTTTTTTCAGGAGGGTCATTGCTTTGCATATGACAACAAAGTTAAGTAATAGTTTTCAGCCTATGAACTTAGGTTAGGATAGTGGGCTAAGTTTCAACAGCATCTGACAATTTTTCATGATGCCGAAAGGGAATAAAGCAATACCATCTTGAAACATTATTTCTTGTACTCAGGAGGTTAAGGCAATTATAAAGCCCAGTAGACTCCTTATTCCTGATTTTTAACCACTGCAACGCCATGTGCTTAGAAAACTCTTAATATTGGCCAGAATTAAAATGCCAAAATGGAATGGACTTTTACTGTAGTCTCCTAAGGAGTAACCTTCCTCTTATGGATCTATTAACATGACACATATCAATGAGAACTTTCAAAATCACATTTCATAAATATTAATAAGAATAGCATAGTCAGTGTTAATAGTATAGGTTCTGGAGCCCACCTGCCGGGATTTGAATCTTGGTTCTACCACTCATTACTTCTGTGACTGTGAGAAAGTTGATTGACTGCTCTGTGTGTGTTTCCTCATCTGTAAAATGGTGATGATAATAGCTATAAGGTTATTGCAAGGATTGAGTTGATGAATGTTAAGCACATAGGACACTTTCTTGGGACCCAATAAGCCTTCAGTAAATTTTGACTGCTTTTTATTATTCTACTCCAATATTTAACATTTTAGTATAATCACGTACAAGTTATTAGAAGGTACCTTTCAGTAGAGAGCCCCATTGCAAATTGTACCATAATAAGCTCTTTCTGCCGAATTCTTATTAGTTGAATGAAACCCTCACACAGTCTTAATATGTCTGGTTCTATAATTACTAGAACAATCTTCGAATCACTTTTGTTAGAATATTTTATTTGAAGAAGTATTCTTTTTTTAGGTAGTCCCAGAATACTAAAATTATCCATTTACAAAAAAAAAAAACCTCTGAAAATGTGGCAATGACTTCTTACTTGACATTACAGTTGCTTATTCATGTAATTAATTATTTTGTCTAGAAAAGTGAAGCATGTTTCTATAAGAAGGAAATTATGTGTCAGCTCAGCAAGGATATATTTTCAGTCTGTCTGGAAGTGTAAGGTTGTCCTAATTTGTGAACTCTAAGATACAAATAGAGATAGACAAATGCAAGAGTGGAGGAAGAGAGTGGATGCTAAGACGGCAGGGAGGATATCAAAAATCTTGAAAAGATAAAACAGTTAGAGGCAGGTCAGATATAAGTATAATAGTATAGAGAAATTCTAAACTCTAAACTAAGTCAGGCAAAGTAGAGAATGTCAGTCAATGGACAGGTATATGATCAGGCCCAGCAAACATTTTCAGGTTTACTTTACCTGGAAACATAGTTGGTCATAATAGAGACCAGTTAAATATCATTTCATACACTTCATCTACATTTCACATAGATTCAACTATGTCTCATTGAAGGCAGAAAATTTGGAAGCTGGAATCCATACTCTCTAGTTTCAGCCTGTACAACATAGTGAGACCCTGTCTCTATAATTTAAAAAAAAAAAAAAAAAAAGCTAGCCAGGCATGGTGGTGTGCGCCAGTAGTCCCAGCTACTTGGGAAGCTGAGTTGGGAGGATAACCCAAGCCCAGGAAGTAGAGACTGCAGTGAGCTGAGCACTCGCCACTGCACTCCAGCCTGGGCGAAAGAGTGAGATCCTGTCTAAAACAAACAAACAAACAAACAAACAAACACTCCCAAGTTCAATCTATAGTGTTTCCAATGATCTTAAAAGTGCCATCCTCTATGCCAGGCATATGGCAAGCTGAAATAATATGTCACTGATACAGTAATTCTTGTGGTGACACAGTGTATAAAGGCAAGCAGTGAATATGTACTTAGGTTTAGCCTCCTAATAGCCATCCCAATGCTTTCCAAAGAAAACCAGAGAAAATGTCCATTTAAGTTTTATAAAATAAGCAGTGATTCCAACTGTGATGTAGCACTTTTTATTATCTGGACATACTATGTAGATGCATCACATTTTCCAAACACCAATACAAACTATTAAAATGACACTGAACAGTCTTTTTTTTGTATTTGCAATTAGGAAATACCCGTTTATAATCCATAAGAGTGGGCGCCTACTTCCGTATGAACATCAGATTCAATCACTTTGTTTTCCTTCCTCTTGGAGACAATGGTTATAGAGAGTGAAGAAACTCAAAGTCTTTTAAGTAGCCTATTTTTCTTGATAGACAGGTATTTTATAACTCATCTTCGGATTTACTTTAATACTTGTATCACATACATTATACTTTATAAAACACATAAATATTGATTATAGAACACATGCGCTATATTAAAAGGTGTGAATGTAATATAATCATTCTAAGAAAATATGCCTTTTTAAAAATGAGAATCAAGTAAAATAGAATTTATGAGAATTTCTTTATTTTTAGGACATGAACCTATAACAGCACTAAAAACAACGGGTATGTTTGTAACAACTCATATGGGAAAGAAAGGAAAGACAGATTGTTCCAAATTGAACAACACTTCTAGAACATTATAAGGCATTACCAATAACAAATTGTGATGCTTAGAAAAACTTTTCTAAAGTATAAATGTATTTGAATTTGACCAAATATGCTAGGGAAAAGGCTAAAGAATTTTTCTATCATATTTATAAAAAAGGATATTACAAAATTATAATCATGTGAAGAACAATCAAATAATACACAGCCAAATATGTAAGAGAAAAATACATACGTGGGTTAAGAAGTTAATTAATTTTTGTAAATTTTACATTTCTAGAGTCCATGATTTTTGTATTATTTATCATCTCAGTAAATTTTGTAATATTTGTGATTTCCCTTTTTATTCAAAATAAATACAGATATGTTTACTTAATTTTGTATTCATTTTTTTATCTCTTTCCTAAATACTGTAAAAGTTCCAGGCTTCAAAAAACTTAAATATACTTCTTATTCTACTTTATATACAAATTTGTATTTTTCCATATTTTCAGTCAATACTATCTTGTCAGCAATGCATCACAATCTCTGCAAATATTATTAAATGAGGAAAATATTAATGTATACCAATGTTAACTTGTTACCGAATAATTAGGCACCAGTTGGTTTGCATGACTTTCACTCTTAAAATTAGCATGATCTTGTTGATTTTATAATGAATATCTTTGAAAAAAGTCATCCTTGCTCCTGTGTATTATTTTACTATAAGCTGTTCTTACAAGTAGAACTACTGAGTCAAAGCTTATGGTCAGTTTCTCTCTCTCTCTTTCTTGCTCTTACTCTCACTCTCTCTCTTTTTCTCTTCCCCAGCTTTTCAGAATGGTTTTGGAAACATACGTTTCTGTTAGTACACCCTCATCAGCACTGAGTATTGTCATCTAAAGCTTATTTTAATATATGATATGAAGAAAAGTCCATTATTTTTTCAGTTAATTAACTTCATTTATTGAGTAATATATATCTTTCATTTTTGTATTATTTTATATTAAATTCCTATGAAGATCAGCCTTCTCCTTTTGAGAAATATTTAAGTCAATTTTCATAACACTATCAACATTTTATAATAGTTTTATAATATATAATATGGTTTGGCTGTGTCCCTACCCAAATCTCATCTTGAATTGTAGCTCCTATAATACCCATGTGCTGTGGGAGGGACCTGGTGAGAGGTTATTGAGTCCTGGCGGTGTGTCTTTCCCATGCTGTTATCATTATAGCAAATAAGTCTTATAAGATCTGATGGTTTTATAAAGGGCAGTTCCCCTGCACACGCTCTCTTGCCTGCCATGCTGTAACATGTGACTTAACTCCTCCTTCACCTTTCACCATGATTGTGAGGTCTCTTTAGCTGTGTAGAACTGTGAGTCCATTAAACCTCCTTACTTTTATAAATTACCCTGTCTCGTGTATATCTTCACTATCAGCATGATAACAGAATAATAGAGTAAACTGGTAAAGGAAGTGGGGTGCTGTGGTAAAGACACCTGAAAATGTGGAAGCGACTTTGGAACTAGGTAACAGGCAGAGGATGGAACAGTTTGAAGGGCTCAGAAGACAGGAAGATGTAGGAAAGTTTGGAACTTTCTAAAGACTTGTTGAATGGCTTTGACCAAAATGCTGATACTGATATGGACGATAAAGTCCAGGCTCAGATGGAGATGAGGAACTTGTTGGGAACTGGAACAAAAGTGACTCTCGTCATACTTTAGCAAAGAGACTGGAAGCATTTTTGCCCCACCCTAGTGATTTGTGGAACTTTGAACTTGACAGAGATGATTTAGGGCATCTGGCAGAAAAAATTTCTAAGCAGCAAAGCATTGAAGATGTGAGTCGGGTGCTAATAAAATCATTCAGTTTTATGCATTCACAAATATATGGTTTGGAATTTGAACTTACGTTTAAAAGGGAAGCAGAGCATAAAAGTTTGAAAAATTTGCAACCTGACAATGCAATAAAAAGGAAAAATCCATTTTCTGAGGAGAAATTCAAGCTGGCTGCAGAAATTTGCATAAGTAACGAGGAGCCAAATGTTAATTGCCAAGACAATGGAGAAAATGTCTCCAGGGCATGTCAGAGACCTTCCTGGCAGCCCCTTCCATCACAGGACTGGAGGCCTAGGAGAAAAAAATGGTTTCATGGGTGGGGCCTAGGGCTTCCCTGCTCTGTGCACTTTCAGGACATGGTGCCCTCCATCCCAGCTGCTTCAGCTCCAGCTGTGGCTAAAAGGGACCAATGTACAGCTCAGTCTGTTGCTTCAGAGTGTGCAAGCCCCAAGCCTTGGTGGCTTTCATGTGGTGTTGTTCCTGTAAGTGTACAAAAGTCAAGAATTGAGGTTTGAAAACCTCTGCCTAGATTTCAGAGGATACATGGAAATGCCTGATGTCCAGGCAGAGGTTTGCTACAGGGGCCACACCCTCATGGAGAACCTCTGCTAGGGAAGTGCAGAAGGGAAATGAAGGGTTGGAACCCCCACACACTCTCCACTGGGACACTGCCTAGTAGAGCTCTAAGAAAAAGATCATCATCCTCCAGACCCCAGAATGGTAGATCCACTGACAGCTTGCACTGTACACCTGGAGAAGCCACAGATACTCAGCAGCAGCCGTGAAAGCATCTAGGAGGGGGGCTGTACACTGCAAAGCCACAGGGGCTGAGCTGCCCAAGGTGGGAACACACGTCTTGCCCCAATGTGACCTGGATGTGATACATACAGTCAAAGGAGATTAGTTCAGTGCTTAAGATTTAATTACTGCCCTATTGGATTTTGGACTTGCATGGGGCCTGTAGGCCCTTTTGTGTTGGCCAATTTCTCCCATTTGGAGTGGGTGTATTTACCCAATGCCTGTACCCCCACTGCGTCCAGGAAGTAATTAACTTGCTTTGATTTTAGGCTCATAGGTGGAAGGGACTTGCCTTGTCTCAAATGAGACTTTGGACTGTGGATTTTTGACTTAATGCTGAATTGTGTTAAGACTTTGGGGATCTATTACAAATGCATGATTGGTTTTGAAATGTGAGGACATGAGATTTGGGAGTGGCCAGGGGTGGAAAGATATGGTTTATCAGTGTCCCTACCCAAATTTCATTTGAAATGTAGCTCCCATAATTCCCATGTGTCAGGTGAGGGACCCAGTGGGAGGTAATTGAATCATGAGAGCAGGTCTTTCTCATGCTGTACTCTTGATAGTGAGTAAGTCTCATGAGATCTGATTGTTCTATAAAGGGGAGTTCCCCTGCACATGCTCTTTTGCCTGCTGCCGTGGCAGACATGACTTTGTTCCTCCTTAGCTTTCTGCCATAATTGTGAGGCCCTCCCAGCCAGGGGGAAATGTGAGTCCATTAAACATCCTTTCCTTTTTGAATTACCCAGTCTCGGGTGTGTTTTTATTAGCAGCATGAAAACAGACTAATACAATGTATTTTTATACTTCGCAGTATTGCCACTCTTCTTTTTCCAAATGTTATGTCTATATTTGCCGGTCGTGGCTTTCCTTTTAATACTGTTAGTATTTTAAAAAGAGGATCATCAAAACAATTTCAAAAGCAAACCTATGAAACAACACAAAGGCAAATCAACACCTTGTTTTTTCAAGAAAAATTGAAATCAATAGTGTAAAAATGACTGTATATATGTGTACGTATTTTACTGCAGGTCATTTACAAGTGAAGTAAGATTCATTGAGTTAATTATTGTCATCTTTACATATATAATTATATACTGGTTCCAAAACACTTATATTTTTTCCTTTCATACTTTCTTATTTCAGCTTAATTTATGGACTATTGACAAAAAACATTGTATTCTATATATTAAACCTGTACAATGTGATTAGTTAATATATGTTTATTGTGAAATGATTATTACAATCAAGAAAATTAATATAGTTACTATTGAATGTAGAATGGCAACCCCATTCTACTGTCTGTATCTGTGAGTTCATTTTTTTCTAGATTTTCACATGTAGGTGAGATCATACAGTATTTGTCTTTCTCTGTCCCCCTTATTTTACTTAGCATGATGTCCTGCAGATTCATCCATCTTGTCAAAAATGACAAGATTTTCTGATTTTTAAAGTCTGAATAATATTTCAATGTATGTGTGTGTGTGAATACACACACACACACACACACATACACACATATATATATATATCTCACATTTTCTTTATCCATTCATCCAACAATGGACACTTAGGTTGTGTCTATGTCTTGGCTATTGTGGATAATGCTGCAATGAATATGAGAGTGTGGATAGCTCTGAAAAATACTGATTTCATTATCTTCAAATATATGCCCAAAAGTGGGATTGCTAGACCTCTATTTTTAATTTTTTGAGGAACCTATACTTTGTTTTACATAATGGCTGTACTAATTTACATTCTCACCAAGAGTGAACAAGGGTTCCCTTTTCTCCTCATCGTGGCCAACTTATCTCTTTTCTTTTTGATAATAGACACCCTAAACAGTCTGAGGTGATATGTCATTGTGGTTTTGACCTGCATTTCTCTGATAATTACTGATGTTGAGCACCTTCTGAGATCCCTGCTGGCCTTTTGTATATCTTCTTTTGAAAAATATCTATTTATTTGCCCATTTTAGGATCATATTGTTTTGTTGTTGGATTGGTTGAGTTTATATTGAGTTTAATATATTTTGATATTAACTCATTATCAAAAATATATTTACAAATATATTGTCTTGTCCCATAAGTTGCCTTTTTATTTTGTTGATTTTTTCCTTTGCATTGCAGATGCTTTTTATGTTGGTGTACACTAACATGTTTACTTCTGCTTTTGTTGCCTATAATTTTTCTGTCATATCCATAAAAGTCATTACAAAGACCTTTTTGATTTTTTTTCCTCTTTTCTACAGAGAGTTTTATGGTTTCATGTTTCACGATAAAATCTATAATCTATTTTTAGTTAATTTTTGTGATTCATGTAAGATAGTGCTCCAATTTCATTCTTTTAAATGTGGGTATCCAATTTGCCCAACAGCATTAATTGTAGAAAATATTATTTCCCCATTATGTATTCTCAGCATTCTTGTCTAAGATTAGTTGACTGCATATGAATTAATTTATTTCTGGGGTCTCTATTTATTAGCCTGTAAAGATGTTTTATTATTCATAATTTGGTCTTGCTAGGTTGTATTCATGTTTTCAAGGTTATCGAACTTGTTTGCATATAATCGCTCATAGTCTCTTATGTTCATTTGTATTTGTGCAGCATTGGTTGTAATGTGTTCACTTTAATTTATAATTTTCTTTATTGGGTCAGATCTTTTTATTACTGGTTAGTCTAGCTAAAGGTTGGTCAATTTTGTTTAACTTTTCAAAATTAATTCTTGGTTTTGTTTATCTTTTCTATTTATCTGTCCTCTAATTTGTTTCTCTTTTACTGTTTATTATATGTTTACTTTCTTCTCTACTGTTTATTCTATCCTTCCTTTTGCTAAATTTTGGGTTATATTTTTCATGTTTTTTTTCCTTGTGGCATAAAGTTAGGTTGTTTATTAGGGATCTCTTTTCTTAACGTAAACATATATTACTGTGAATTTTCCTCTTTAATTGCCTTAACTGCATCCCATACATTTTAGTATTTTGTGTTTCCATTTTTGTCTCAAGATATTATTTGATTAAAAAAATTCTTCCTTGAACCATTGTTTTTTCAAGAGTGTGCTGCTAAATTTCCACATATTTGTGAGTTTTCTAATTTTCTTCCTGTTATTGAGTCTAGTTTCATACCATCCTTACTAGAAAGATCGTTGGTATGACTTACTTCTTTCTAAATGTGTTAAGACTTGTTTTATAGCCTAACATATTATCTATTCTTGAGAATGTTTTGTGTACCCTTGAGAAGAATGCATTATGCTGCTGTTAGATGTAATGTTCTGTATATGTCTGTTAGATCAATTTAGTGTACAGTGTTGTTCTAGTCTGCTGTTTTCTTATTGAGTTTCTGTCCAAATGATCTATTCACTGTTGAAAGTGGGATACTAATGTATTTGACTATTTTCACATTGCTGTTTACTTCTTTCATTTCTACTACTATTTGCTTTATATATTTAAGTGCTCTGACATGGGTGCATAAATATTTACAATTGCTACAGCTTCTTGATGAATTGAACATTTATTATTTTAGTATGATTTTGTCTCTTGTGACAGTTTTTGACTTAAAGTCTATTTGTTTGATATAATACAGCCACTGCTGCTGTCTTTTGACAATCAGTTGTATAAAATACATTTTTTACCCCTATTCTTTCAGGCTATGTGTGTCCTTAAAACTAAAGTTAGTCACTTATATGCAACACATAGTTGGAGCTATTTTTAAATCTGTGATACCACTCTTTTTTGATTGGAGAATTTAATTCATTTATGTTTAAAGTAATTATTGATAGGTAAAAAATTACTATGATCATTTTGTTAATTGTTTCTTAACTGTATTTTAGTCCTTTTTTTTCTTCCTCTCTTGCTGTCTTTCTTTGGGATTTGATAACTTTTTTGGTAGTAAGTTCTGATTCATTTTTTAAAATTTTGTTTGAATCCACTACACGTTTATCTTTTGTGGTTGTCATGAGGCTTACATACAATATCTTATAACATCTTATTTAAGCTGATAATATCATTAAAAAGCCTGTAATTTTACTCCCCCCTCACATTTTTAGGTTACTGATTTTACTATTTACATGTTTTATGAAAATATTGAGTATCCATTATCAAATTATTGTAGCTACAGTTATTTTAATGCATTTGCCTTTTAACAGTTATCATTATGTTTGAAAGGGATTTACACACCGCCATTACAATTTTAGAGAATTCTAAATTTGACTACATATTCACCTTTATTAGTGAGTTTGATACATTTGTCTGTTTTTGCATTGTTAATTAGCATCCTTTCCTTTCAGCATGAAAAAATCCCTTTACCATTTTTTATAAAGTGGTTCTAGTTGGTGATGAAATCTTTCAGCTTTTATTTGTTTGAGGTAATTTTCATTGCTCCTTCATTTCTGAAAGACAGCTTTGCCAGGTATTGTACCCCTGGTTGGCAGTTTTATTCTTCCACTATTTTGAATGTATCATCTACTTCCTCCTGGCCTGCAAGTTTCTGCTGAGGAATCTGCTGATAGTCTCACAGAGGATCTTTTGTATGTGATGAGTCACTTCTCTTGCTGTTTTCAATATTCTCTCTTTATCTTTGACTTTTCACAATTTAATTATGTGTCATTAGTAAATCTCTTTAAGTTCCTCCTATTTGGACCTTCATAAACCTGGATGTTTAATTCTCTTCCTAGATTTGAAAAGTTTTCATGCATTATTTCTTTAAGTAGTCTTCTTGCTCTTTGTCTCTCACTTTTCTATCTGTGAGTTCTTGTTTTGGATATATTGTTTTGCTTGAAGGTGCCTCATGAGTCCTGTAGGATTTCTTTACTCTTTTTCATCTGTTTCACTTTTTTCAATAAATGCCACTCTCATTTTAATAAATTTATTTTGATGGTATTTCCATATGAATAAATTTTCCATGGGCAATAACAATTTACTACAAGGCATCTACATTTTAAATGGAGCCTTTTGATAAAAAATTCAATAAATATGCAAATAAATGACATTTATATGTCCAGTAATGCATTTTTCACATTTAGGAAAAGTCAATATTCCAAACTTATTCAGTTTTGAAGGAATCCTTTTCTTACTGGTTCACCACGTCTATGTAGACAGTAAAAGGTAGCAGAGTTGTTGAAAATATCCCTTATTTGGATCTCAAGTAACCTTTATTAAAATATTGATTCATTAAAAATATGTGTGCATAAGTAAACAATCTCTGGTAACACTTGAAAGTTTAGCAGGAGGTAATTTAAAATCAATTGTCAGTCCTCTGAAAATGACACAGACAGCACGATCACCCTCCAACCCAGTGTTTATGGAGAGATCACATTTTGCGACAGATACTATCTTGTAAAAGGAAGTCATAGTACCATGTTGGGCCATAGCATATTTGATTAGGGAAAAAACACATATTGGTTTATAGCCAATGTTAAAGTCTGCAATAGAGACCAAATGTAGCAATACAAGTGTGAGTAGCTTGTGTTGCAATCACCTTTGCCTTTTGCAGACTCAGACCTTACATCATTTAGAACCCTGTACTTTAGGGAGCAAGCATGGTTAAATTCATCATATAAATTTTTTTCTTCACATATTATTCTTTTCCTAGTTATTATTTTAAGTTTCTTCTTAGTTTTTGTCATGTTTTGATGTTTCTTTGTGGTAAATAGTTAAAGAAGCCAATGAGTAGCTTTTTTAATTTCCCAAAGCAAAACCTTACAACAATACCTATACATTTAGGTCCAAACCCCCAAGCATATAACTATTATGGTGTGCTCACCAAGAATGGGTCTACCTTCAGCCATTGCCATAACCATTAGCAAATACCTGAACCCAAAATATGTGTCACACATACACACTTTCATGCTGACTTTCAAACATAAAATAAGAAACCTATCTTCTTACCCACTGCCATGTGATAAGACATGCTAAGAATTGTGCACCACAAATTATTATAACCATATCTAGGTCCATAACCCATATCTATTCTCCTAACCTCACTAATTTTCATACCTATGTTCTATAGCCTGTCCTGTGGTCAAAATATGAAACCATACTCAAACCCATTACTTCTTCTGGTACAATGATAGTACATACTGTGGTAGGCAGAACTTCAGATGATGCTCAATTGAGTTAAACACCCTTGTATAATCTTTTTGCCTTGAATGTAGGCAGAAATCGTCACTTCTAGCCAACAAAATATGTCAGACGTGATGGGATAGCCAGTCTCATGATTGCATTTTATTATGTATGAATCTGTCTTAGCAGACTGGAACAAGAAATTTTTCTGTTTGTTTTGAATAATTAAGTTGCTTTGTTGTGTAAGTCCCACTTGGCTAGGACCGGTGACATCCTCTAGGAGATGATCATGAACCCCAGCAAATAGCCAGTAAGAAAATGGGACCTCATTTCTTCAACCTCAAAAAACTGAATTCTGCTACAACCACATGGGTTTGGAAAAGGGCCTTGAGCTCCAGAAAGGAGTACAGCCCCTCTGATACCCAGATCGTAGCTTTGTGAGACCTTGAACAGAGGACAAAGTAGAGCAGAGAACCCGCTAAGCCATACCTTGCCTCCAAAACCATGGAAACTCTGAGATAATACATTTATATTTTTTAAAACAACTATGTTTGTAGTAATTTGTTATTTTGCAGAGAAAACTAATACACATCTTCAGAGTCATGCTCAGCAAACAATGCCTACACCTATAACCACATGCAAGGAATGGCCATAACAACACCCAGGCTTGCCAAGAGAGTGTATGTTTTCACAAGGTTTTCACCTCGGAATGTCAAAGCACACACCTTTATACATGCTTTAATTTATATACAAGCTCAAATGTGCCTACGTTCAAATCTTGAACACTATATATATATATATATATACACACAAGACATATATGTACAAGATATATATGTACTATATATGTATATAAGATCTATCTATCTATCTATCTATCTATCTATCTATATATATATATAGTGTACAAGATTTGAACACAACCACCCAGACAAGCACATTAAACGTGTCTAACTCAAACTTATACCTGGAAAGTCCTACCAGCTGTGCATATCCAGGCAGAACTACATGGAGAACACCCTGATGCACCCAGACAGGCTCAGGCCCATGCCAATTTCTTACCTATTCAGGGAATAATATTGAGATGACCTCACCTGCGACCATCTATGCAGGTCTATCTATTCATGCCCTCCCCTGCACCCACAGCACACCATTTTATTAACCGAGCCAGCCAGCTGAACACATGTGCATATAGACAATTTTATGTCTGGAGTTACGTGTACAAGGTCAAAGGGGAAACCGGTAAATGTATGTGTGCTGAAAGCAGGAAAAAACTAAGGAATGACAATAACTCCGTAGTTGTTGGGGAAATATATGGACATAAGTATTCCTCAGTGTGTTCATCTTAGCTCCTAGCTCTGGGGCCAAAGGAAGTAGAATCTGTGCTTTAAGAGGAGAGGGCTAACAAGAGCCAAGTATCACATAAATGCTCTAGTCAATCTGGGTGGGGTTTAGGGAAAGCACCAGACCCAGTGCAAAGACTATAGTGTTAGTCTGTGAATCCAGACTAAAGCTTACTTGTAGAGACTACGCCAACACCGCAAGGCAGAGGGAGGGTTCTTTGATTGGGTGGATGCCCAGAGCTCCCCCTGAGATCTGTAATGAGAACAGTAAATGAAGTGGAAGAGTACAAGGTATGCAGTCATGCGGAATTTGGTTTAATTCTTTTAAATTCCCTTAGAACAGAATCAGTAACTCTTTCCTTTATGTTCCTATTAAAACTTTGATGTTTACCTTTTAGTGTGTTTTATATCACACTCAAGTTTCATGTCTCCTGTTACCACTGATGTCTTAATCTTATTATTAGTAACTCTTGTTTATTGATTGCCTTCTTAAATCTGGAACTTCCGCTTGTCACTTTACATAAGCATTGTAGCTGAACTTTGCAACAAATTTGGAAGGTTTTATCATCATCTCGATTATATGATGAACAAACAAATAGAAAAATATCAAGTAATTACCCTGGATGACAGGGAGCCAATTATAGTGTTCAGAAGGGGAGGTTTAAAAGCTATAGTTTTTGGCTTTTAGAGACGAGGTTTTTTTGTCACTCTACCACACAGCTTCCCTCATAATTCCCAAGCTTCATCTCCTTCTCAAACCCACCTCTGTCCTTCAAATGAGTTATGTGTCTTCACTATGTTGCTGCTCTCAGGGCCAAGCATAGTGTCTGGCACATAGTAGATATTTTACACATATTTTAGATAAGTTGTTTATTTTATTTTTATTATACATTAAGTTCTTGAATACATGTGCAGAATGTGCAGGTTTGTTACATAGGTATACATGTGCCATGGTGGTTTGCTGCACCCATCAACCCATCATCTACATTAGGTATTTCTCCTAATGCTATCCCTCCCCTTGCTCCCCACCCCCTGACAAGCCCCAGTGTGTGATGTTCCCTTCCCTGTGTCCATGTGTTCTCATCGTTCAATTCCCAATTATAAGTGAGAACACGCGGTGTTTGGTTTTCTGTTCCTTTGTTAGTTTGCTGAGAATGATGGTTTCCGGCTTCATCCATGTCCCTACAAAGGACATGAACTCATTCTTTTTTTATGGCTGCATAGTATGCCATGGTGTATATTGCCATATTTTCTTTATCCAGTCTATCATTGATGGGCATTTGGGTTGGTTCCAAGTCTTTGCTATTGTGTATGTGTCTTTATAGTAGAATGATTTATAATCCTTTGGGTATATACCCTGTAATGGGATTTCTGGGTCAAATGCTATTTCTGGTTCTAGATCCTTGAGGAATCACCACACTGTTTTTCCACAATGGTTGAACTAATTTACACTCCCACCAACAGTGTAAAAGTGTTCCTATTTCTCCACAACCTCTCCAGCATCTGTTGTTTCCTGAATTTTTAATGATCGCCATTCTAACGGGCATGAGATGATATCCCATTGTGGTTTTGATTTGCATTTCTCTAATGATAAGTGATGATGAGCTTTTTTTCATATGTTTTTTGGCCACATAAATGTCTTCTTTTGAGAAGTGTCTGTTCATATTCTTTGCCCACTTTTTGATGGGGTTGTTTGTCTTTTTCTTGTAAATGTGTTTAAGTTCCTTGTAGATTCTGGATATTAGCCCTTTGTCAGATGGGTAGATTGATAAAATTTTCTCCCATTCTGTGGGTTGTCTGTTCACTCAGATGATAGTTTCTTTTGCTGTGCAGAAGCTCTTTAGTTTAATTAGATTGCATTTGTCAATTTTGGCTTTTGTTACCATTGCTTTTGGTGTTTTAGTCATGAAGTTTTTGCCCATGCCTATGTCCTGAATAGTATTGCCTAGGCTCTTGTCACTCAGATTGGAGTGCAGTGGCATGATCTCAGTTCACTGCAACCTCCACCTCCCAGGCTCAAGCTATTCTCCTGCCTCAGCCTCCTGAGTAGCTGGAACTACAGGTGCCCACTACCATGCCTGGCTATTTTTTGGTTTTTGTTTTGTGTTTTTTAGTATAGATGGGGTTTTACCACATTGGCCAGGCTGGTCACAAATTCCTGACCTCAGATGATCCCCCTGCCTTGGCCTTCCAAAGTGCTGGGATTACAGGAGTGAGCCACTTCACCTGGCCTGCCTAGGTTTTCTTCAAGAGTTTTACGGTTTTAGGTCTTACATTTAAGTCTTTAATCTATCTTGAGTTAATTTTTGTATAAAGTGTAAGAAAGGGGTCCAGTTTCACTTTTCTGCATATCGCTAGCCAGTTTTCCCAAAACCACTTATTAAGTAGAGAATTCTTTCCATATTGCTTGTTTTTTCTCAGGTTTGTCAAAGATCAGCTGGTTGTAGATGTGTGGTGTTATTTCTGAGGCCTCTGTTCTCTTCCATTGGTCTATATATCTGTTTTGGTATAGGTACCATGTTGTTTTGATTGCTGTAGCTTTGTAGTATAATTTGAGGTTGGGTAGTGTGATGCCTCCAGGTTTGTTCTTTTTGCTTAGAATTGTCTTAGCTCTACTGGCTCTTTCTTGGTTCCATATGAAATTTAAAGTAGTTTTTCTAATTCTGTGAAGAAAGTCAATGGTAGCTTGATGAGAATAACATCTATAAATTACTTTGGGCACTATGACATTTTTTACGATATTGATTCTTCCTATCCATGATCATGGAATCTTCTTGCATTTATTTGTTTCCTATCTTATTTCCTTGAGCAGTGGTTTGTAGTTGTCCTTGAAGAGGTCCTTCACATCCCTTGTAAGTTGTATTCCTTAGGTATTTTATTCTCTTTGCAGCAATTGTGAATGGGAGTTCTCTCATGATTTGGTTCTCTGTTTGTTTACTTTTGGTGTATAAAAATGCTTGTGATTTTTGCACATTGATTATGTATCCTAAGACTTTGTGAAAGTTGCTTATCAGCTTAAGGAGTTTTTGGGCTAAGACGATGGGTTTTTTTTGTTGTTGTTGTTTGTTTGTTTGTTTTTTTGAGACGGAGTCTCTCACTGTCGCCTAGGCTGGAGTTCAGTGGTGCGATCTTGGTTCACTGCAAGCTCCGCCTCCCGGGTTCATGCCGTTCTCCTTCCTCAGCCTCCCGAGTAGCTGGGACTACAGGTGCCCGCCACCACGTTTGGCTAATTTTTTTTGTATTTTTAGTAGAGACGGGGTTTCACCGTGTTAGCCAGGATGGTCTCAATCTCCTGACCTCGTGATCTGTCCACCTAAACCTCCCAAAGTGCTGGGATTACAGGCATGAGCCACTGCACTAGGCCGGGCTGAGACAATGGGGTTTTCTAAATGTATAATCATGTCACCTGCAAACAGAGACAATTTGACTTCCTCTCTTCCTATTTGAATACCCTTTATTTGTTTCACTTGTCTGATTGCCCTGGCCAGAACTTCCAATACTATGTTGAATAGGAGTGGTGAGAGAAGGCACCCTTGACTTGTGCCAGTTTTCAAAGGGAATGCTTTCTGTTCTAACCATCAGGCCTCTCCTCTGCAGGTCTGCTAGAGTTTGCTGGAGGTCTACTCCAGACACTATTTGCCTGGGTATCACCAGTGGAGGCTGCAGAACAGCAAAAATTTCTGCCTGGTCCCTTCTATGGAAGCTTCGTCCCAGAGGGGCACCCACCAGATGCCAGCCAGAGCTCTCCTGCATGAGGTGTCTGCGGACCCCTGCTGGGAGTTGTCTCCCAGTCAGGAGGCATGGGGGTCAGGAACCCTCTTGAGGAGGCAGTCTGTCCCTTACCAGAGCTCAAGTGCTATTCCGGGAGATCTGCTGCTCTCTTCAGAGCCAGCAGGCAGGAACTTTTAAGTCTGCTGAAGCTGCACTTAGAGCTGCCTCTTCCCCCAGGTGCTCTGTCCCAGGGAGATGCCAGTTTTATCTATAAGCCCCTGACTGGGGCTGCTGCCTTGCTTTCAGAGATGCCCTGCCCAGAGAGGAGGAATCTAGAGAGGCAGTCAGGCGACAGCCGTGCCGTGGTGGAATCTGCCTAGTTTGAACTTCCAGGCAGCTTTGTTTACATTGTGAGTGGAAAACCACCTACTCAAGTCTCAGTAGTGGTGGACGCCCATCCCTGCACCAAGCTTGAGCATCCCAGGTCGACTTCAGACTGCTGTGCTGGCAGCGAGAATTTCAAGCCAGTGGATCTTAGCTTGCTGGGCTCAATGGGGGTGGGATCCACTGAGCAAGACCACTTAGCTCCCTGGCTTCAGCCCCCTTTCAAGGGAGTGAATGGTTCTTTCTTGCTGGCATTCCAGGTGCCACTGGGGTATGGAAATAAAAACTCCTTCAGCTAGCTTATTGTCTGCCCAAAGGCCACCAAGTTTTGTGCTTGAAACCCAGGGCCCTGTGGGTGTAGGCACCCGAGGGAATCTCCTGGTCTGTGGTTTGCAAAAACCATGGGAAAAGCGTAGTATCTGGGCCAGATAGCACTGTCCCTCAGGGCACAGTCCCTACGGGCTTCCCTTGGCTAGGGGATGAAGTTCCCCGACCCCTTGCACTTCCCTGGTTAGGTGATGCCCCACCCTGCTTCTGCTAGCCCTCAGTGGGCTGCACCCGCTGTCTAATCAGTCCCAGTGAGATGAACTGGGTACCTCAGTTGGAATTTGTTTATATTGTTTCTTTAACTTTTCTGTAAGTTTGAAATTATTTCAATATAAAATAAAGCTATCATGTTATCTGCAATATTTCATAATTTATAATAAAAATAAACAACTTGAAGTAAGTCAGGCAAGATGGTCGAATAGGAACAGCTCCAGTCTGCAGCTCCCAGCGAGACCAATGCAGAAGGCGGGTGATTTCTACATATCCAACTGGCGTACTTTAAGGATGTGGTCAATAATAAGAATTTGCAAAGAAGAACAAAGCATTTTCCCAAAACATATTCTTTGAAGAACCCATTAAAATATTTTTCCTACCCAAGAGTATTCAGCAGAGGAAACCCAAAGGGTTAAGGCAGTTAGTTTTAACATTCCACCCCCTTTGACACAGAGATGCTACAATAAGAACACAATTGATCAGCAGAAAAGAATGTCAATATTGCTTTGTACTGAGGCCCTGTTTTTGTGTTGTGTGTGTGTGAGTGTATTTGTTTGGTTTTGTTTTCTTCTAAATTCAAGTTATTAAGCAGAGTTTGACCTTCTCATACTTCAGTGAGAAAATGTACACAATAGATGGTGCTTCTTATGAGAATTATGTCTTGTGAATTTTATGGTGGTTGACATTTGCTGTTTCATAACAGGTCACTATAAAAGCGAGATGTTTTTGCTGCAGCCAGGTCTGTGGAATGGAACAAACCAGGTTAATGACTTGAAACCCACAGGCACATTCTGCCATGGGATAGTCACTTTGGCCACTCCAGTGCCATTTTATTATCTCTCTTTTGTTAGCTTGATAGAAAGGCTGACACATTTGCCCACAAGAGCTGCACAAGTCTAGGACACATGTTCCAAATGAGTACACATGCCTAATAGAGTTTCTCTATATAGTGCAGTGATTAAGTCTACAGACTACCCTGCCAGGGTGCTAATCCTGACTCCAAAACATCTAACTGTGAGTGACTATATTCAAGTTAATTAAACTCTCTGTGCCCCATTTTACTCATCTGTAAAACAAAGTCTATAATAGTACCTTCTTCTTAGGGTGGTCATGAGGATTATGTGAGTTGATAGATATAAAGCACTTAGAACAGTGTGCAACACTTGATAATGTCTTTTGAAGCACATGGGAACAAAATATGAAGTCTATGTGTCTGCATCTGTGTACACATGTGTGCCTGGGAGTGAACATAAGGTGATTGTGGAATGCAAGTAGTCAAGAGAATTTGGAAGTATAATTGATTCTTGTGAAATGTTGAAGAATGAGTAGATTTTCAGACAGACAGCATGAGGAACAGTGAGAGTATCCCAAACAGGAGCAACCTCGTGATAAAATGTGACATTCTGTGTGAACTGCTAGTAATTCAGTAGAGTTGAAGAGATGGTCAGAAGGTGCCTACTAGCTTAAGGAGTTTATTGGGTAGTAAGCTTAGATTCTGAACCTAAGTTACATCCACTGCTAGGACTCATGCAGTCTGTGAAAGCCTAGAGAAATGGAGGAATGAGCTCAACAGAATTATTTGGGGGATGGTGGAAGTTCTGAGTGAGAAGCTGCTTAAGATAAAATCTAGTGTAAGAAAGATATAGTCATAGTGAGTGTGATATACTGATCAGGTTTTGGTTGTTGGTAGGGACAGTGATTGGATGGTCAGCATGTAGAATGGTCGCTAGGGTCAACTAATGATTCTTACCCTCTGGGTTTCATGTCTGGACATAATGATTCATCTTCAGGTTTTCTGCTTGGCTGAAAAGGTGTGAACAAATAGCTTACACATCTCCCTGGTGAGGCCCTTATCAGTTGATTATAGTTTTCAAAGGAAATCATTTAGTCCTGCCATTCCAAATTAATGAAGGAATTCCATGCAGACCATTTGGCTGGCTGCCTTCCATACACAGCAGAGAAAGTCTTTGCCATCAATGCCAAGGTTTCAAATGGGTATTTTCATAAAAACAGGCAAAGCAGCCCATTATCTAATTGATTTCCATAAATTATGGTGGCTGGGGAGTCAATGTCAATGCACGTGGCGTTGGGCCATTTTTTGGAAGGCACTCAATTCTAGGTTTGAAATATCTTCTGTACCAATAGAGGCCCCAGATTCCTTTACTAAAAAAACAATTAAAATTTTCACATTTGAATAGTGTCCACATACACAGTCTCTGAAAGCAAACATTGGGAACCTTTACCAAGTTCCCTTTGCAACCTATCGTAAAGGAAATGTACCATGACATTTTAAGATGAATTGGAGGTGACATATAATACTGCGGTACATATGTCTCAGCACAAACAGGCTTTTTGCCTAACAAGAGTTGTTTCTGTTTGCTTGGCTTTAATTACTTTAGAAAATGATCAGTCAGTTTCATCTTAAGTTATTCATGCTTCAATAATGTCAACTATTCTTGCCTTGTTACCCAGAAGAAACTGACTGTCACAGCTGACCAACTTAGGGTATTAGACGTGAGGACAAAGAAAACTTTGCAAATAGGATACGGTGTTCTTGCAAGCAGCAGGACCATCAGGGAGGAAGAGGAATCAAATGCAATGGAAGCAAATGACACATTGCCCCCACCCCACTCAGGTTGCTTGAGCTGACTCCAGATGCCTCTCAGTGCTCAAGTTCCCGAAAACCACGCAACATATTCAACTTCTCCCATTCAAGTCCCTAAAATAAACAAGGCATGGATCTCACTCACATAAAATTCAATTGAGTGTCTGCCATATGCCAGACATTGTGCTAGGTATTGGGAATAACAACTAACATATATTACTTGCTGACATGTGCCAGGCACTAGCTATTTTACATGGATTAACGCATAAATCTTAATAATCAACCTGAAAATTATAGACTATTATAATCTCTACTTGCCCATGAAGATAATGAGGT
The DNA here is from genome assembly GCF_006542625.1 of Nomascus leucogenys. Lineage (NCBI taxonomy): Eukaryota > Metazoa > Chordata > Mammalia > Primates > Hylobatidae > Nomascus > Nomascus leucogenys. The sequence continues at coordinate 127,979,782 of NC_044406.1, forward strand.
ATAGAGACTGATTTGTGAATGATCTCATAGATGAGAAATGGAACAGTCAAAACTTAAAGCCAAGAAATGAGGTCTAGCATGCACAGGATTCATCATGATGCTCACTGTTTTCCTACAATGAATCAGGTTAGGTCACCACCCTGTAGAAATACAAAGTTTAGGTAGTATAGGAGCCATAAACATGAATACCATATCATGTGAATTTATTGAGTACCTTTTAAATTCTAGGTACTATATAAAGTGCTATATTGATATTAATTCGTTTAGTTCTTGTGGTATCAGGATCATCTCTCTAGTTAAGACTAACTTTGGCTCACCAAAATAATGTGTAACATTTCAAATATACATCTTTTTACTCATGATTTTGCTTAACAGCTGTAAGTAAATAGCCTTTCTCTTTTTTATAATGGCTTTATTGAGATATAAATCCCACTTAAATATTAATCCTTTTAAACTGTACAGTCCAATGATATTTAGCACATACAGGGAGCCATACAACCATCACCACATCTGATTCTAATATTTTCATCACTCTGAAATGAAATCCTATACTCTATTAGCAGTCAGTCCCCATTCCCCTTCCCCAAGACCCTAGGAAACACTGATTTGCTTCCTAATTTTTATAGTAGATTTATTGGGATATAATTTGCATAAAACATACTGACTCATTTAAAGTGTGCAGTTTGATTTTTTTAGTACATTACTAAAAATTGTGCAACCATCACTGATATCTAATTCCAGAATTCCAGACTATCACAGAGTTGAAGAGAGGGAGATGAAAATAGATCAAGATAAATTGTCACAAAACTCTCTATTCCTATAAAAATGGAGCCATTTTTTTTAAAAATAAAAGTTCCTCAGATTCTTGTAAGACTTTGGTTCATTTTCAGAGTTCTAAAAAAATTAATTTTGACAATTTTTGCCCATGTTCTTATTGCTTTTGTGGAGGCGTCAATTTTCAGATTTTCTCATTTCACCATTCCCTTGGGAACAGTATCTTGGGCACTTTAAAAATGCAAAAGTTCTCAGATGCTGCAGGCCCATTTATATACCACAAACTTCATCTTTCTTAATATAACAAACCTTCCCTAGACTTACATCTGTTAACTCAATACCAGCTGTATCATATGTATATTTAAAAATATTCTTTCCTTACTTCCACTTTTCTTCTTCCCATAAATATATATTGAACACGTACTGTGTACTAGGATCAGAGATAGATGCTGAGGGTTAAAAGTACATTACAATAGAGTTTATTATGACCTCATGGAGTTTAGAGTGCTGAAGGGCAGATAGACAATAAATACATCCAAGGACATTGTGTTAGAGTTCTCCAAAAACACAGAATAGGATATGTGTGTGTGTGTGTGTGTGTGTGTGTGTGGGTGTGGTGGTGTTTGGGTATGTATGTATGTATGTGTGTGTATGGGTGTGTAAAGGGAGGAAAGAGAGAGATTGAGAGATAGTAGAAATTGGCTTACATGATTATGGAGACTAAGACGTCCCACAATATGCCATCTGCAAGCTGGAGAACCAGAAAAGCTGATAGCTCAGTCCAAATCCAAATGCCTAAGAATCAGGGTAGTTGATGATGTAATTCCCAGTCCGAGTCCAAAGACCTGAGAACCACAGGAGTGGACTGGTTAAAGTCCTGGATTTGGAAGGCCAGAGAACCAGGAATGCAGACATCCAGGGGCAGGAGAAGATGGATGTCCCATCTCAAATAGAGACGGGCAGTGAGAGAGAGAGAATTCACCCTTCCACTGTCTTGTTTTCTTAGAGCCTCAACACATTAGATGGTTCCCACCCACATTGGTGAGGAAAGTTCTTCTTTACTCAGTCTACAAATTCAAATGTTAATCTCTTCCTGACACACTCTTAATGTTAATCTTTTCCTGACACACTAAGAAGTAATGTTTTACCGGCAATCTCGGAACTCCATGGCCAAATAAGGTTGACACATAAAATTAACAGACACCTGGGTCAAATACCAAAGTAAATTCAGGTGTGTATATGTAGGCATGCATAGAATTGGTGTTTATAGGGCAAGGGATACTGGGGCTTATCGTTTTCTCCTTCTCTCAGTGAAGTTTTGATGGAAGGTAGAGTTCTAGAATTAATTCATTCAGCAACATAATATGCGTCCAGATCTCTGCTGAATTCTTGTAATGTGACAGTGAACAAATCAGACATGGTCCCTGACTTCATGGAGCTCATAGTGTAATGAGAAATTCATGTAAGTCTACTCATCTGATTTCAATTTTCTGAACTCCATTCACTATAGAGTTTAGAAAAGATTACAGTTTTTTCTAATTATAAATTAATATAAATAGAAAATAGAGAAAACATATGGAAATCATAAAAGGAGGCTGGTTATTGAACATAAATTGACTAAATTTTGTCATAGAGTGACTAGGTATTTAGTTTGGCCAAAACTTTCCTGGACTTAGCACTGAAGGACCCATCTCCTGGTATACCCTGGACAATTGGTCACCCTACTTATTAATGAGTATTTGCCTTGGCAACAGCAGACAGATCTAAGGGTATGATGCTGGTTGCCTAAACATAAAGAAGCAAATACATAAAATAGAACTAAAAATACCTTCTATTAAGGAAGATCGTTAAAGTGTGTTTATGGTTGTATTGGGGCAGAAAATATATATAGAATAAGCATTACAGAAAAAGACGATAAATGAAACTGATTGATTACCTACAATGTTTATATGGAAAAGGATATACGCTGCTGTGTGAGTGTTAGGCAACATTCCTGATACTTTAATAACTAACCAATGAAACAAACAAGAAATATAAGAATGAGCTCACTGAGTAAAAAAATAAATATGTTACAATAAAAATAAATCAAAGTGACACAGCTGTAAAAATATGTATACATTGGTAAAAATTATTTAAAAACTGAATACTTATTTAACCAGAAATAGTGGCATACCTATATTCACATGATAGTGATTAAAAGAAAGTTGAGTGGGTGATGGGTCAGTGTAGTGGTATAAAGATTGTTAAGATTTCTTAGTGGATAGTAGGAAGCCAGGTGGATATATATATATATGCACATACAATCTAATAATAAAATATAAGAACATTATTTTAAATAAGGAGGAAAATATATGTAGAAGCAAACAGAAAACGAGTGAAATGGTTAGCTTTGGAGAATGAAAATTGGGGGAGGGGGCAAGAATATGGCAAAGGACTGGAACTGTTGTTTTGGTTATGTACTTTGGAGTACAATTTAACTTGTAAATTATGGACTTATGTAACTTTAGCAACAATAAAATTAAATTGAATTGAATACATAAAAAGTAATAATTTAGTACAAGTAATGAATGTTCTACCTTTACAAAATACCAGCCCAGTTCAATATTCTTATTGTATTTAATATATTAGTATATAGTTTTTATAAGTGTTGGAGTTTTTTCTATTTGTGTTATTAACTGTTCTTGACTCTTGAATAATTTGGAAATAAAGAGGAAATTTCAGAGCTGAGTAAGAGACATTTCAGTGCCTGGGCTTGGAAATGCTTATTAATTATTCCACAGTGATTTGCTTTTTTTTCTTTTCTTTCTTTTTTTTTTTTGAGATGGAGTTTTGCTCTTATTGCCCAGGCTAGAGTGCATACAATGGTGCGATCTTGGCTCACCGCAACCTCCACCTTGCGGGTTCAAGTGATTTTCTTGCCTCAGCCTCCTGAGTAGCTGGGATTACAGGCACCCACCACTACGCTGGCTAATTTTGTATTTTTAACAGAGATGGGGTTTCTCCATGTTGGTCAGGCTGGTCTCGAACTCCTGACCTCAGGTGATCTGCCCACCTCAGCCTCCCAATGATTTGCTTTTAAAAAATACTTTTTCACCTCATCCATCATGACTTTTACAAGATTTTTTCTTAGAATCCATAAGGGAATGTAATTTTTTGATGCCACTGGTGATAATATTATAACATAACACATATATCTATAACTAATATCTGCTAATCATCACTAGTGCATAGACTCTTCTAGTGAGTTTCTGCTGCCATGAGTTTGATATTAGAATATTACAGCAAAAATATTCTCCTTCATTTTTAATATCCATTTGCTTTCCTTTGTAAGAAAATGCACATTTTTCTGTGACAATCACATTATTTTAATCCTTAATGTTTACACAGGCCTTGTATGCAAATACTATCCATTAAATTCTATACAATATAAATACGAGGCTCAACTCTGGTAGGAGATGTCTGTCTTAAATTATAAAACTGAAGTGCTGTCCACTGCACCAAGAGGGCCACTGAGATGCATCTCTTTTTTTATTATTTTTTATTTTTTATGATACTTTAAATTCTAGGGTACATGTGCACAACGTGCAGGTTTGTTACATATGTATACATGTGCCATGTTGGTGTGCTGCACCCATTAACTCGTCATTTACATTAAGTATATCTCCTAATGCTATCCCTCCCCCCTCCCCCCACCCCACAACAGGCCCTGGTGTGTGATGTTCCCCTTCCTGTGTCCCAGTGTTCTCATTGTTCAATTCCCACCTATGAGTGAGAGCATGCAGTGTTCGTTTTTTTGTCCTTGTGGTAGTTTTCTGAGAATGATGGTTTCCAGCTTCATCCATGTCCCTACAAAGGACATGAACTCATCCTTTTTTATGGCTGCATAGTATTCCATGGTGTATATGTGCCACATTTTCTTAATCCAGTCTATCATTGATGGACATTTGGGTTGGTTCCAAGTCTTTGCTATTGTGAATAGTGCCACAATAAACGTACGTGTGCATGTGTCTTTATGGCAGCATGCTTTCTAATCCTTTGGGTATATACCCAGTAATGGGATGGCTGGGTCAAATGCTATTTCTAGTTCTAGATCCTTGAGGAATCACCACACTGTCTTCCACAATGGTTGTAGTAGTTTACAGTCCCACCAACAGTGTAAAAGTGTTCCTATTTCTCCACATCCTCTCCAGCACCTGTTGTTTCCTGACTTTTTAATGATGGCCATTCTAACTGGTGTGAGATGGTATCTCATTGTGGTTTTGATTTGCATTTCTCTGATGGCCAGTGATGATGAACATTTTTTCATGTGTCTTTTGGCTGCATAAATGTCTTCTTTTGAGAAGTATCTGTTCATATCCTTTGCCCAATTTTGATGGGGTTGTTTGTTTTTATCTTGTAAATTTGTTTGAGTTCTTTGTAGATTCTGGATATTAGCCCTTTGTCAGATGGGTAGATTGCAAAAATTTTCTCCCATTCTGTAGGTTGCCTGTTCACTCTGATGGTAGTTTCTTTTGCTGTGCAGAAGCTCTTTAGTTTAATTAGATCCCATTTGTCAATTTTGGCTTTTGTTGCCATTGCTTTTGGTGTTTTAGACATGAAGTCCTTGCCCACGCCTATGTCCTGAATGGTATTGCCTAGGTTTTCTTCCAGGGTTTTTAGGTTTTAGGTCTAACATATAAGTCTTTAATCCATCTTGAATTAATTTTTGTATAAGGTGTTAAGGAAGGGATCCAGTTTCAGCTTTCTACATATGGCTAGGCAGTTTTCCCAGCACCATTTATTAAATAGGGAATCCTTTCCCCATTTCTTGTTTTTGTCAGATTTGTCAAAGATCAGATGCATCTCTTATAAATGGTCTCTGCATCATTCCCAGGGTAGTTGCTTATATGACAGATGTTGGGCATTGAGGATAGTATCCATATAACAGGGTCTCTGAGTTTTCTGAACTAGTAAGTTCTCTTTGGGTATAAAGGATGTAGAGGAGGAGATAAGGATGTGATGAAAAAGAAACCTGTTTGTCACAGTTGATAGGATTGGGAAACGCGAACTTAGAATTATTCAAACAATGGTTATTGAATGCTGTTCAAACTATGTGTATGAAGTAATGACTATTTGTGGCATACAGTGCTAGTTGCCGTTGTAATGCAAAAGTAATTTACCTGTGCACCTACTTCACTGGAACTTAAAGTGGGGTTGGGTATACACATATACTAAAATATAAATATTATTAAAGGCCAAAATGCTGTAATTCATATGATAAACACAAAACGTGTTTTGAGGGTGCACAGTAGGGGAGTACTCTAAGCTACTGAGGGCATTTAGAGAGGTGTTCAGAGAGGAATTAGTATTTGATGTGAAACTTAGAAGAGAAGGCAGAAAATTTGGGAGATGTAAAAGCATTTTAATGAAAGATACAGAATTAGCATGGTTGGAGAGCTGAGAAAGTATTGATGTGTCCAGACTACACCAAATAGTATATTATTGTGCGTGTGTGTGTGTGTGTGTGTGTGTTTGAAGAGGACACAAGAAGTAATCACATTTGAAATTAAAGCATGCTTGTTTGTTTAAGAGGAACAAACTGATACTTCACTTGTATTTGGTAAAAAAAAGAAATCTAGAAAGATAAACTGACAATCTGATAGTTATAGGCATTCAATACCATCATATATACACCCATACATTTCAAAGCAGATTGTACTCAAGAATAAGGAATATAATCAGATTTTAGTTATTTTATGTAGCAGACTTGATCCCGAGTATATTGATTCAATTTGAATGAAACTCTGAGATGATAAACAGTTGGTATTTAGTTTTGTACTAAAAAGGCTTATTTCTTATATTTATTTAAGCTTAGTGGGCAGGTATTATGTCTCTTGTGCCTCACCTCAAGTCATGTGAGGCTGAGGTATGCCTTAGGTATTTTAATCATCATCTTCTGGGATTAGCTGGGCCATAAAGTTTTCACCCACTTCAATTTTTTTTTTATCTTTCTCATCTTTTAGATCATCCCACTGCTTTCTCCTTGTTTGACCCTGTGGTCACCCCAGGAAGTACAACAAGCATAATTGCTTGTGAACCTTCAGTAAATTCTGATTCAAGAGCCTTGGGCTTGGGGAAGAGCAACAATAAGAAATGAAGCAACTGCAATTGATTTTTTAGTAATGATGGGATGTCATATTTTTCCATGGGATGTATTAGTTAGCCACTGATAAGTAATGTGTGAGAATATTATTAACATCTTTTACTTAATGTATTAGGACCCTATATTTTACTCCATTTAACCTGACTCAACAAACATTTTCTAAGCACCTACTATGGGCCAAGCTCCAGGAATATAAAGATGAACTTATATTCCTGTAGGCTACATAATACTACAAAGAAAATTATACTACTGGTCAGATATTGGTAAATGTAATTAGGAGCATAGTATGTTATGAATGTCCCAAGAGATGGATTTAGGAGTGTGAACCAATAGGAATTGTCATGTCGCAAGTTGAAGAATGATTTGTGGGTAAACGTATAGGGTCTGTCATCTCAGTTGCTTTATTAGTCACGGGTCCTATATAACAAAAAAAAATAAGGTCAGTGGCAAGATGTGGCTTTCTGATCTCCTCTAGGAAGGTCTGAGAACAATGGACAGGGAAGTTCATTGAAGGAATCCTTCAAAGAGAGGCTTACTGCCATCTTGATTCCCACGAGGGGTCATGCCAATTGATAGGTGCAGTTTGTAAGGCAACATCTATAAGAAGACATCTGTCTTTATGAAAGTCCAATGGAACTTTCACTTTTCTTTTCAATTCCCTGTGAACCCAGAGGTGGGTTAGATATTTTTGGAATGTGCCACAGGCAGCCAGGCAGGTGGAAGATTTCATTCCAGCCCATCTCTGTTCTAAAATAATGAAAGAAGCTCCAAGAAATTGTACCTGTCAAATCTGTCAGAGAGTAAAAGCAAGATGATATCATTCTGACAGATTTCAGCAGCCATTCTGCTGATCACCCATGTTACTACTGCACTATGTTCCCAAGGAACTGATAGGTGAGCAGTGAATTATATGTTTCAGAATTAACTCAAAAGGATCTCTCAAATGTATTTGTAGCATTTCAACAAGTTTGGAAAAGCCAACTTTATATTTCTGAAAGGGTTGCATTTGGGAGCAAGACAAGAGAGAGAAAGAGAACAAGACAGAGAGAACGAGAGAGAGAGAGAATGAGAGAGAGAGGCTTAATATATGTTGAATATGAATAAAAGAGACAGTATGATCATATTCCTGTCTCGTTCCTTAGAACTTGTTTTCTTGCTGTGAGTTTTACTTGCAAATATAAATGAGCTTCCTGACACCCACATGCAGTTTGAATGCATTGAATTTCTCTCATTTCCAACTGCATTGTGGGAAAAACAAACAAACCACCTGAAGCAAATGCTATTAGCCATAAAACAAGCGTCTGTGTCCAGATAAGGAACGGAGTGTTGGCACTAAAAGACACTGGCTGTTTCTACATAGGTTTACTTGGGGACTTTATTGGATTAGTCTCTGTGTTAAATCATATGTTTATTAGTCATAAAGTTGCCTTGGTGTTATCTAATCCAGCTCTATGTTGTGATAGGATTGAGTCATTATGCTCTTCCAAGTATTTTTATCTGATCTAGGGTTTAAACTGTAAAGGTCAGGTTAGCTGAATGCATTATGATAAGGGTTTAATCTATAACTAAGGACTAGATCACTACAGAGATTTGAGATTACCATTAGTTTCTTGGAAAAAGTAACAATTAGAGAAGAGCTTTAAACCTAAGTCAGAAGACCTGGAATGAATTTAAGGTTCTATATCTCTACTTATTTAACTGTGTATCCTTAGACAAGTCACTTAAACTGCTTGAACTCCAGTTATCTCATTTTCAACATGGAGCAATCACACCTACCCTGCATTTGTTACATGGCTGTTTTTTGAGTGTCAAATAAGATAATATACTAAATCACTTTAGAATCTCTAAAGAACTACAATAAATAGAAGGTATTATAAGACATTGTAAAATGTGTATAAAATCATAATTTATATTCTATTGTAGTAAAATATGCATAACATAAAACGTATCATTTTAAACTTTTTGAGTGTATAATTCAGTGCCATTAAGTCCATTCACTTGATTTAGAACCATCTATACTACCCATCTCCAGAACTTTTTCATCATTTCTAACTTAAACTCTGTACTCATTAAGCAAAAACTCCCCATTCTTCCTTACCTCCTGCCCAGTAACCTCTGTTCTACTTTCTGTCTTTATAAATATGACTACTCTGGCTACCTAATAAAAGTGCCATCCTACAATATTTGTTTTTTTGTGTGTCTGGAATGCCTAACTCAGCATGATGTTTTCAAAGTTTATCCATGTTGCAGCATGCCTCCGAATTTCATTTCTTTTGAAAGCAGAATGCTGCTCCACAGTGTGTATTCACCAAATTTTTAAACCATTCCTCTATTGATGGACATTTTGATTATTTCAAGCTTTTGGCTATGTGAATAATGCTGCTAAGGAAATGGATATACAGGCTGGGCGCGATGGCTCACGCCTGTAATCCCAGCACTTTGCGGGGCTGAGGCGGGAAGATCCCCAGAGGTCAGGAGTTTGAGATCAGCCTGGCCAACATGCTGAAACCCTGTCTCTACTAAAAATACAAAAATTAGCTGGGCGTGGTGGCGTGCACCTGTAATCCCAGCTACTTGGGAGGGTGAGGCAGGAGAATCCCTTGAACCCAGGAGGTGGAGGTTGCAGTGAGCCGAGATGGTGCCATTGCACTCCAGCCTGGGCGACAGAAGGAGGCTCCATCTAAAAAAAAAAAAAAGAAAGAAAGAAAAGAAAATGGGTATACAAATAATTGTTCAAGTCCCTGATTTAATTTTGTTAGGTATACACCATTATATATATATCATATTTCACTTTATAGAAGTAAAATTTCTGAACCATATGATAATTCTATGTTTGATATTTTGAAGAACAACCAATGATTTCTATTTTTATCTCCCCAGAATTATGCAAAAAATAAGATTGTATGATGAAGAAATATTCCTTTCTCTCTCTCCCTCCCTGCTTTCCTTTCCTTCCTTTCCTTACCCTTCTCTTCCCTTCCCCCTCCCCTCCCCAGCCCTTCCTCCTCCCTTCCTTTCTTTCTTCCTTCAACAGTGAGTGAGCATTTACACTATTCAGATCCTGTACTAGGCACAAGGGATCTACTAATAAATCAGACCTGTTCTCTGTCCTCCTTGATCAATTATTAATATAAATTTTAATGTTAAAATTTCATTTCCAGTGTTTATATATTGCACTCTACATATTCATGGAGGGCATTTATAATCAAATTATTAAGTTGTCTAAAACTTATTTCAGACTTTAGTTCAATTTACTGGGTCATAAGAAACACTTATTTTTAATGCAATTTAATAAAATACAATAGCACACTATATTAGAAAACATGTCACATACTAAGAATAACTATTATTTCATAATACTTTTGTTTTAGAATATATATTACATATATGTTTTACAATACCCATATGTATACTTATATATGCATATGTATATATATATATATATATGTGTGTGTGTGTGTGTGTGTGTGTGTATAACCTAAAAGATGACTCCTTGTTTTAGTACTCTTTCCAGCAAACTAGGAAGGCCTTTTAGAGAGGCTGCAGGAAAAGAGTGGCAGAGAATAAACAGGAGCTAAGACTAAGACAGCAAAATCTTCCTTCTTCCCTATTTAATATGGTTTATCTTAACCTCTGCTAAAAATGACCAAAAGCAACTCTTTTTCCATTTTGGACTACAATACGGGACTCTTTAAAAATAAACTGATATATGGGAAATGTATCAGTTTATTTTTAAAGAGTCCCGTATTGTAGTCCAAAATGGAAAAAGAGTAATGTTCCTTTGATATTTTTCAATTAAGAAATTAACAAACACAAGGACAAGATCTTTATATTCATAACTATGACAAAAGATAATTTTGAGGGAAAATTCAGTTCGCATCATGTAATTAGGTTCTGTGTAGCCAATATAAAAATTCACATTGACCTTTTTCAATTATGAATATAAACATTATTTTTAAAGTAGAGGAATTTTGATCTAAAATACGAATGTCACAATTTCTGCAGCTATCTCATATACTATGTAAATGCTCTACTATAATTTTTGGTTTGGGTTGTGTTTTGAGATAGCTTAACTTGACCAGGAAATTCCTGTTTTTAACAGAACATCTAACTTGAACATGAGACATTTAATTTGAATATGAGTCATCCAACTTGAAGATAAAACATGTTAATCAGTTACACAGGTTTTTATTTTTAAAATGTGGGCCCATGCATTTAATCAAGATTTTTTTTAGTTGTTCACTTAGTGTGAAAAATATATAGCGTGGAATAACCATTAATCCTCTTTACCAAATATGCCCAGATTTCTGTCTTCTGGGTGCATGAGATGAATAAACTTGTGGTTGAGTAGCAGATTTCTGTAATTGATCATATAGTGTAAATATATATATAATATAACAATTAATGTTCTTCACCAAATATGTCCAGGTCTCTATCTGCTAGGCATGTGGTAGGATTAAATTTGTGCCTGATAAGTTGGGCTTTATGAAGTTTGATCAGCAAATTATAAGTAGAATTCATGTATAATCACTCCTAACTGGAGGATTTTTTTAACCTCCTTATTGACCTGTGGCTTACATGTAAAAAGCTATATACATTTAATGTATACAAGTCAGTGAATTTGAGGATGAGTATGCCTAGGCCATAGACATATTCATCACCTCCCAAAACTTTCTCCAGCCCCATTCATTGCTATTTTTTTTTTCCAGCTGGGGAATTTAATTTCCAAAGCATATCTCTCAATGAGACTATGCCCAAAGGAAAAGACACCAAGAACACTTGGGATGCTGATTGCTCTGTCAGTGTGGGTCCCTGAATAAATGTAATGATCAGAAGCCCCTTCCAATTAGAAATGAATATGCAGCATAAGCAAAAGTAAACCTTTTGTTGTTTTAAGCCACTGAAAATTTGTGGTTATTGTTCTTATAGCATAATATAGCATATATTGCCTGATATATACATATATACATAAAATATATATATATATTTTATATAATGAAGTAAATATCAGTGACGGTCACTCACAACTTCTAAACCAGTGCTTTATATATAGGTTTGCTTGAACGAAGAGTATAAAGATGTAAGATTTTGTCCTAATTTATCAATTTAGTCAATAAAATTTTAAAACATTACACATCTGGCCAAAAATGAAAATGCTTGTTGAGTATATTAAGTTTCTAGTTCGTGAAGACTCCTGTATCATATTGAAATATATGATTTTTTACTCTCTATTATTAAGAGCTTTTATAATTTATAACTTTTATAGTAGTTGCAAGTAATATGTGATGAAAAGGTTGAATGTTTAAAAGAGATAAATTCATGTAGTAACTGCACTAAACTCAAGCTGCATTCACAGGGAAGGTTGGACAAATATAACTACAAAACATACTAGATGGCAGAAATGGTGAAACTATATTCAAGTAGTTCATAGGAAACTGATACTAAAATGGTGCTAAAATGCTAATTTTTATAGGTCCTAAAAAATCTAAGTGGAAGAGTATTAGAAATGTATAGTCTCAAGTCCTGAAAAGCAATTGCATCAAACCCAAAATTGACAAGCGAGACCTAATTAAACTAAAGAGCATCTGAACAGCAAGAAAAACTATAAACAGGGTAAACAGACAACCTGCAGAATGGTAGAAAATATTTGCAAACTATGCATCTGGCAAAGGTTAATACCTAGAATCTATAAGGAACTTAAACAATTGAACAAGCAAAAAACTAACAAGCCCATTAAAAATGAGCAGGCCAGGCACTTTGGGAGGCTGAGGCAGGTGGATCACCAGGTCACGAGATCGAGACCAGCCTGACCAACATGGTGAAGCCCCGTCTCTACTAAAAATATAAAAATTAGCTGGGCATGGTGGCACGCGCCTGTAATCCCGGCTACTCGGGAGGCTGAGGCAGGAGAATTGCTTGAACCTGGGAAGCAGAGGTTGCAGTGAGCCAAGATCGCGACACTGCCCTCCAGCCTGGTGATGGAGCGTGACTCCCTCTCAAAAAAAAAAAAAAAAAAAATGAGCAAAAGATATAAATACAGACTTCTCAAAAGAAGACATATGAGTGACCAGCAAACATATGGAAAAATGCTTAACATCAGTAATCATCAGAGAAATGCGAATCAAAACTACATTGAGATACCATCTCACACCAGTCAGAATGGCTATCATTAAAAAGGTCAAAAAACAACAGATGCTGGCAAGGCTGCAGGGAAAGGAATGCTTATACACTGTTTGTGGGAATGTAAAGTAGTTCAGCCCCTGTGGAAAGCAGTTTGGAGATTTTTCAAAGAACTTAAAACACAACTACTGTGCAACCCAGCAATTCCATTACTGGGAATATATCCAAAAGAAAACAAAAATTTCCACCAGAAACTCACATGCACTTACATGTTCATCACAACACTATTCACAATAGCAAAGACATGGAATCAACCTAGGTGTGCATCAGTAGTGGACTGGATAAAGAAAATGTGATACATATACACCATGGAATACTAGACAACCATAAAAAGAATGAAATCATGTCCTTTGTAGCAACTCAGGTGCAGCTGAAGGCCATAATCCTAAGCTAAATGCTTGTGTTACTCTACCCCCAGCTCATGGGGCTCTGATGACTCTCCTCCTGGTAATCCAGAGAATTCTCCCAGATCTTATCCAAGACCACCAAGGTGGTAGCTTTAAGAGTCTACAAGAATCGCAGAATTACCGGGCTTGTGGTGGCCCTAATTTCATATATGGCTTAGATCACAAAACACAAGTCCTTTAAAATACCTGGAAAGAAGGTTGGGTATGAACAAGCCCACACTGTGAAGACTACAATAAATGCCTAATTTTTCAATGCCGAGACACTGACAAACATCCACAAACATCAAGACCATTCAGAAAAACCCTACCTCACCAAACAAACTAAATAAGATACCAGGGACCAGTTCTGGAGAAATGAAAATACATGACTTTTCAGACAAATAATTCAAAAGTAGCTGTTTTGAGGAAACTCAAAGAAATTTAAGATAATACAGAGAATGAATTCAGAATTCTATCAGAAAAGTTTAACAAAGGGATTGAAATAATTTTTAAAAATTAAGCAGAAATTCTGGAGTTGAAAATGCAATTTACATACTGAAGAATGCATCAGTCTTGCAATAGCAGAATTGATCTAACAGAATGAAGAACTTTTAATCTTTAAGGCAGGGTATTTAAAAATACACAGTCAAAGGTGACAAAAAAGAAAGAAAAGAAAAACAATAAAGCATGCCTACCAGATCTTGAAAATAGCCTCAAAAGGGCAAATCTAAGTTACTGGCATTTAAGAGGAAGTAGAGAAAGAGAAAGAAAAAAAATTATAAAAACGATAATAACAGAGAACTTCTCAAACCTAGGGAAGGATATTAATGTGTAAATTAACGAAGGTGATAGAACACCAAGCAGATTTAACCCAAAGGCATTTAATAATCAAATTTCCAAAGATGAAGGATGTAGAAAGGGCTCTAAAACCTGCAAGAAAGAAGAAGCAACGATCATACAATGGAGCTCCAACATGTCTTGCAGCAGACTTTTCAGTGGAAACAATACAGGCCAGGGAAAAGTGGCATTACATATTTAAAATGCTAAAGGAAAAAAAAAATTACCAATTTACCCTAGAACAGCATATCCACATTCAGCATTGGACAGATCTTCTAGACAAAAAGAAATCAGCAAAGAAACACTGGACTGAATCTGGACTATTTTATCCCATTTATTCATTTCTGTGGCCTTCTAAGTTGTAATCACTGAAGTTAAGACAGCCTAAATAATTAAACTCTGATCTATGGGTCTTCTGTGTCCTTGAGAGGAGGCTGGTTGAAAATAAAGACCCCATTCCAATTGCCCAACCTTCATTTCCTCTTCAGGAAATGAAGAGTTTCCATATTTACCATTTGAAAGCTACCATTTGGGGCCCAAGTTAGGAATGATTTAATATTTGTTCCACCCCACTTAGCAGTCACCAGATACACATAGGCTTTCTTCCTTTTACTACATTTTTTTTTCCTTTTATTCAAATCAACAGACTAGACCGTAGAACTGCAATTGGCACTTTAACCTCACAAAGTAATAAAAGCAAGCCAAGTATCATCCAAGAGTCCTGACACCTAGAAGAGAAATCATATACTTCGAAAAGGAGAAAACAATTATGTGTTGAATTCAGTGGCTAAAAGAACCATGAACTTCCTCCTCTTTTTGTCAGCTTTCACTGAAAGTGATCAGCTTCACTTTCACATTGTTTAAGATGGATTTTCATTAAGAACTTTTCTATGGTGTTTTGATTTAAATCCATATAAGTGCTGTCATAATAAATATAATGAAGGTGATGCAGGAGCACAGAGGAAATAAAATTCAAGTGGAAATAAGATGCAAGAGGTTATGTTTAGTGGTGCATTTTTTAAACAAAAGGTTTTATCTTTGAGGATGGTTAGATTTCAACAGTAGAAGTGGAAAAGATTAGGAGATGCTGAGAAGGCAGGATGGAAAGGAATTTTATAAACGGATGTGTGTGTGTGTGTGTGTGTGTGTGTGTGTGTGTGTGTGTGTGTTTATTTTCTCTCAACGAATGGAGGGTTACAATTTTAGATTAGGTCATTTGCAAATCTCTTCTTTAAAAGTTTAGTTTTTCTTGTTTGCATGTGAGGAAGGGTTGGGTGAGAGAGAATCTTCACTCCTTAGCCTGGAGCAACATTTACGTATGCACAATTCTTATTATCTGGATCATCTGTCTTTTTTATTATTCTCTTTGTCTGACATTTGTGAATATATGATGCCTATATAATACAGATATAATGTTTCATAGGCATGATATAATAGAGAAACTTCTCTCTCATATACTATATTATGCAATTTTAAAGTCTATTATAATGACTCTGTTCAGTATGACACGGTATTCATATATATACATTTTAGTATATTTGTTAGAGCAACCTTCTTAAAATTCCATAGTGTTGACACACATTATACGTACTTGAGAATGTGTATTTGAAGGAACAACTAGAACATTCTTGACCATTCGTTTCATTAATCTTCACATATAAGGTTGATTATTGGTTAATGTAAGTAATGCCCTTTGACTTTAATTCACATGTTAGCCAATAAAAGAATCAGACCTTAGAGGGCAAGTAAGCCTTCACAAAACTCATGCTTTGTCCAGTAGAGACCACCTGAATAGTTTTTCTCAATGAATGAGAGAATAGCTTACAGTTTATTTAGGAGCTTAAATCTTTATTTTTAATTTTAAAATATTTAATTTACAAATACAAATTATGTATATTGAAGGTATACAACATGATGATTGATTTGATGTAACTATACATTTTTTACTGATAACTATAGTCAAATTAATATATCCATCACCACTCATAGTTACCATTTGTGAGTGTGTATGTGTGTGTCTCTGTGGTTAGAACACCTAAAATCCGTTTTCTTATCAGATTTCAAGTAAACAATACAGTATTGTTAACTATAGCCACTATGTTGTACATTAGATACTCAGAATTTATTCACCTTATAGCTGAAAGCTTATACCCTTTAAACTACATTTCCTCAATCCTTCTACCCCCACCACCCCCAGCCCCAGGCAACCACCATTTTATCCTCTGCTTTTATGAGTTCTCTTTTTTAGATGCTACGTATAAGAACAGTCATGTGGTATTCATCTTTCTGTGTCTGGGTTGTTTCACTTGGTATAATATCCTCCAGATTCATCAATGTTTTCACAGATGGCAGGATTTCCTTTTTATGGGTAAATTATATTCCACTTTGTGTGTGTGCATATGTGCATGCATATCATTTTTTCTTCATCTAGTCATCTGTTGATGGACACTTATGTTTTTCCTATAACTTGACTGTTGAGAATAACGCTGTGAACATTGAACTGAAAGCTCTTTGAAATGCTGATTTCATTTTCTCTGGATATATACCCAGAAGTGGGATTGGTGGATCATACAGTAGTTTTATTTTAAATTTTTTGAGAAACAACCATAATGATTTCCATAACGATTGAACCAATTTACATTCTCCCAACAGTGTACAGGGTTCCTTTTTCTCCGTACCCTTGCCAACGCTTGTTATCTCTTGATTCTTTTTTTTTTTCAATAATAGCCGTTCTAAGTAAATTAGTACAACCTCTATGGAAAACAGTATGGAGATTTCTCAAAGAACTAAAAGGTAGATCTACCATTTGATTCATCAATTTTATTACTGGGTATCTACCCAAAGGAGAGACAAGTCATTATATCAAATTTTGATATATACATGCCCATATGTACCTGCCTGTGTATGTTTATTGCAGCACAATGCACAATTGCAAAGATATGGAACCAACCTAACTGCCATCGACTAATGAGTGGATAAAGAAAATGTGATGTATATACACCATAAAATACTACTCAGCCATAAAAATAACGAAATAATGTATTTTGCAGCCACCTGGATGGAGCTCGAGGCCATTATTCTAAATGAAATAACTCAGGAATGGAAAACGAAATACAACATGTCCTTAATTATAAGTGGAAGCTAAGCTATGGGTACACAAAGGCATACAGAGTAGTGTAGTGGACTTTGAGGACTCAGAATTGGGGAGAAAGAAAGGGGAGTAAGGGATAAAAAACTAAATCTGGGGCACAATGTCCACTACTCAGGTGATGGGTGCAATAAAATCTCAGATTTCAGCACTATACAATTCATCCATATAACCAGAAACCACTTGTACCCCAAAAGCTATTGAAATAAATATATATATATTTATTTCAATACAAATATATGTTGAAATAAATATATATAATGTATATATAATGCAAATTAGTGAATACAAAATGAAGTGTAAATTTTTGTGAATTATAAATAGCACACCTCTGTCATACCCTAAGTTAAAAACATAGACTATTTCCAAGTACCCTCCTTCCTGCCTCTTAATAAAGTACGATGCTTGCATTTACCCAATAATTAACCACTAGCCTGGATATTTTTTCTTCAAATTCTTCCTTTTACCTAACATATTTAATGACCTAGGTATGCATCTCTAAATGTTATAGTTTTGTCTCATTTTAATATTACCTTAATTGAGTCAAATAGTAAGTGGTAACTTATCCTATTTCTATATTGCTCAATGTTGTATTTTTAACTCTTCATTCCTGTAGCTGTGTAGTGGTAGTTTACTTTCCTGCTGTATAATATCAGTTATATTAAAATACTTTTATTGATCCTAAAATATATTAGCTGTTCTAATAGGTGTGAGTTAATATCTCACTGCAGTTTCAATCTGTATTGCTCTGATGATTAGTGATGTTGAGCGTATTTTCATATTCCTTTTGCTCACTGGTATGTCTTCTTTGGAAAAAAAAAGTCTGCTCAGGTCTTTTGTTCATTTTTATTTTTATTCTTATTGCCATTGAGTTGTATGAATTCCATATATATTTTGAATATTAACCCCTTATCAAATATATGCCTTCCAATTATCTTCTCCCATTCCATAAATTGCCTTTTTATTTTATGGCTTGTTTTCTTTGCTGTGCAGAAGATTTTTAGTTGGATGCATGCCCCTGTGTTTATTTGTGCTTTTGCTGCCTGTACATTTGGTGACATATCCAAAAAAAATTATTGGCAAGATCAATGTCATGGAGCATTCCCTCTATATATTCTTTAATTTATTTCAAGTCAATTTTTATGTATGGTTTAAGCCAAGGATCTAATTTCATTTTTTTTGTATGTGGCTATCAAGTTTTTCCAACATCATTTATTGAAGAGACTGTTTCCCATTGTGCATTTGGCACTCTTTGTGAACATTCATTTACTGTATATGTGTGGGCTTGTTTCTGGGCTATTTTGTTCCATTGGCTTATGTATCTGTTTTAATGCCTGTATCATACTATTTCAATTACTATAACTTTGTAATATAGTTTGAAATCAAGAAATGTAGTTTCTGGCCAGGCGCGGTGGCTCACACCTGTAATCCCAGCACTTTAGGAGGCTGAGGCAGGCGGATCACGAGGTCAGGAGATCGAGACCATCCTGGCTAACACGGTGAAACCCTATCTCTACTAAAAATACAAAAAATTAGCCGGGCGTGGTGGCGGGCACCTGTAGAACCAGCTACTCGGGTGGCTGAGGCAGGAGAATGGCGTGAACCTGGGAGACGGAGCTTGCAGTGAGCTGAGATCGTGCCACTGCACTCCAGCCTGGGGGACAGAGTGAGACTCCGTATCAAAAAAAAAAAAGAAATGTAGTTTCTATGGCTTTGTTCTTGTTTCTTGAGATTGCTTTAGCTATTTGGGATCCTTTGTGTTTTCATTCAAATTTTTCGGTATTTTTCTATTTCTATGAGAAACATTATTGGAATTTCAATAGAGATTAGATGAAATCTATAGATTGCTTTGGGTAATGTGGAAATGATAGCAATATTAATTCTTCTAATCTATGGCCAAGAGATATCTTTCCATTTATTTGTGTCTTCTTTCTTTTATCAGTGCCTTATAGTTTTTAGTGTATAGATATTTTACCTCCTTGGTTTAAATTTATTCTTAAACATTTTATTCTTTGTGATGCCATAATAAACGGAATTATTTTCTTAATTTTGTTTTTTGGATACCTTCAGGTTCATGGCCTTTAAGCATGCTAGGGGCACTTTCACTTCTGTTGTTCTGCCCTATGCGAGACAAAATATGACACTTTGGGGGTGTCTAGAGTTGGTCATCAGGTTACTAAGCATGACTGTGTCCTAGTGTTGAAATTATTTTTCTTTCACACTAAAAGAAAAGTGCCTTGAATGAGGCACTTAAAATTTTTGGCCTTCATTTCATATGAAAGGAAATTGAGACTGTTAGAGTTCGTTTTTATATGAGTCCTATGTATGTCAATATATATTTAATTCATTGTTTAACAAGTGACTAAATAAATTAATTACATTGTGAGGTGCATCCATAATTGATCATTCAATGATACTTTTGATTAATTTTTTTCTCATATTTAAGGCTCAAATTGAAGTACAGAGGCGAGAAAGTGAAGTGGTTTTAAGCCATAAAATCTATTTTTAGGCAGCCTCAGTTCAAATATCAGTCCTCCCACTTTCTAGTTATATGGCTTTGCACAAGGCACACATCCTCTTGGTTCAGTGTCTTCATCTGTCCATGTTGTTAATAAGATCACTTACTTCATAGGGTTTTTCTGAGGAGTATATGAAGGTGGAGAATATAAATATAAATATAAACATAAATATATATAAATATATATACACATATATGATGTCATATGTTATCTATGATTAGTTTTGGATGCAGAAGTTGAAATTAAAGGGCACAGCTGTAGTCATAATTCTAATGTTTACTACCAGAAAAGCCTTAGGCGTGTTCCTTGCCCTCTCTGGATCTGTGTTTCTTCAGCCATAAGATAGGAGGTTTGAAGCCAATAGTCTCTAATATTGTTTCCCAGATTGGTTATATTGTTCATTAGACATAAAATTTGCCATTATTTTTTATTATTTTATAATACTTCATAATCTGGGCCATGAAAAAATGCCAAAACTTTATTTCACACTGATATTTATTTTTACTAAAAGGTTTAATCATAGGAAAATGTTATTTTATGGAACATCACATCTGCTCTGTGGTTTAACATTGAAAAAAATGTGTCTACTGAGATATGAGTTAACAAAAAACACTAAGTCTGATGGTCTTAGTTGTCACTAAACATTGCAGTAGAAACATAAAGTATGGCCTTCCATCATCGTTCTATGATGGCTTTTTTTGAAGGCTCACCTTACATTTTATGAACATATTTCAACTTACTACACTTATTTCAGGCATTTTTTAAACCATCAAAGGAAATGAGCTTTTTTTTTTTTTAACTTTTTATGAGCTTATGTTGTTTTCTGAGTTCCGTCTTCAATCTATGTGTGATATCTACAGTCCTAATGAAAGTAAATGAATTAGTTGAGCAGAAACCATGAAGTTTCTAAAAATGTCTCTTCTAGTCTTGTTGTCTTGAGGGTCTTTGTTTATTGTGATTTTAACGATTCCTTGATTCTCATGTTATATATCAAGAAAAGCAGTAAAGTGACATGTGATAAGTTTACATTAATGTAAGAAATAACTTTGCAACCAAGAGAGTTATTTACCAGTCTATTGTGTTCTGTTATGAAGTAAGATTTTTGAACAGACAAGTAATAAGACGGAACTAAAAATTATTCTTTTAGGAGGATACACTGGCATTATGCAACCGAAATCATGCTCATTTTGGCTAACAAAACCAGCAATTATAGCATAAGCTTTGGCACATGATGGACCTGAATTTGAAGTCTAGCTCCACAAATAACTAGCTATATGGCTCCAGGTAAGGTTAAATAACCTAACTTGGAGTATCAACAACTTGATCCATAATATGGGAATTACAACTAATATTTATCTTATAAAGTCTTTGTGACAATTAACAAAGTATTGATAATTATTACATGGTATTTAGAAATCTGAAATAGTTCTTTTTGCTTTTTGATTTTGGTATTTAAAGGAGATTTACAAAAACCGATGTTACAGTATACATATTTTTTTGACAAATAAACATAAACTATACAGGCCTCTGTATCCCTCAAATCATTGGCCTTTGAGAAAAGTGGCAGAGGGCTCTAGATGGTATCTTATAGTCAACAATTCACCCTTAAACATGTATAGCTGAGGCTGGGTTATGAAAAATTGAGATAAATTATTGTAGTTTATCTTAAAACTCATTACTGTTTCTGTGAAAATAACATCTAGTAATTGGCAGTTTTGTGGAGGCTACTATACAGTTAGGCTTTGAAAAGTCTGAATTAATATCCTCAGTTATTTTCATGGCAATATTTCTTACAATTTAAACCACAAACTTAACAATCATTGAATGAAATTTATAAAGGTATGAAAAAAGAAAGGCATTAAAAGCATTTACATTTGTAGAAGAAAAAGATCACAACATTTTATAAGGTGTTTAACTGTATTTACTAAAACAATGGAGAAAAATTTTATTTTTAATGGAGTAACAGTCCATTGCTACGTACAAATATATTTTAGAGAACACTGAAATCAAGGCTTTGTAGATTGGTGAAATCAACTATGATTATGAAGAGGGTAGTGATAAAGGTGATGTTTATAATGATAATGGTGGTGTTTGAAAGAATAACGATGTGCTTTTCTATTATCTTCATTTAGTGTGCCTTGTATCATTCATCTTTATGACAGGGTTATATGTGTTTATTGCCCTTAGACTTTTCAAATGTGAAATAACCTGACAGATGTCATAAAGATATTTCCCAAATGAGAAATCTGAGGTGACACTTCACTAATAAATGTAGTTTAGAATATTATTCAGAGTCAGACAGAACTAAGTTTTAACACTGGTTCTGCAACCAATGGTTTTGGCAAGTGCCCTTGGTCGACTTATTTAATCTTTCTGAACGACAGTTTCCTCATCTGCAAAATGATGATAAACATAATCTACTTAGTGTTGTTGTAAGAAATAAATGAAACTGCACACATAAAGCAATTAGCATAGTTTCTGACATATTGTGAGCACTTAGCAAATTTTTTTTCAATTTTTTGTCGTATTTTATATTTTCTTTTCTATATTTGGAAGTAGTATAATGTTAAAAAAGGCTCTGGAGCCACAATGTATAAGATCATATCTCACCTTTTCAATTAGCAGCACATACTACTCTTGTGATATTGGGAAAGTTAAACTTTTTGTGCTTTCCACTATAAAATGGGGAAGTGTGTAAAAGATTTTGTGAGAAGAAAATATGATAATGCATGTAAGGTACTTGAAATAGCTCTTGGAGCATAAGAAGTTCTCATTAAATTATGATTTAATTAATCCTAACTTTATTTTCCACTTTTCAATAAATAAAATGCATAATTATTATTTTTTTTTAGTTTGAGACGGAGTCTTGCTCTGTCACCAGGCTGGAGTGCAGTGGTGCAATCTCGGCTCACTCCAACCTCCACTTCCCAGGTTCAAGTGATTCTCCTGCCTCAGCCTGCCGAGTAGCTGGGACTACAGGCATATGCCACCATGCCCACCTAATTTTTGTTTTTTTGTTTGTTTGTTTGTTTTAGTAGAGACAGGGGTTCACCATGTTGGCCAGGATGGTCTCGATCTCCTGACCTCGTGATCCACCCACATCAGCCTCCCAAAGTGCTGGGATTACAGGTGTGAGCCACCGCACCCAGCCATAAAATGCATAACTTTTTAATGTGAAACTATATCCCCATTAATAGTGAATGTGATATCGAGTGGTGTGTTGCATTGAAGGCAATAATTGTGTTATCTAAGAATTAATTATCGTTCTTGAAAGCATTCTTAAAAATCACCTATACATTTGTTCAAAATAAGAATTACAATCCAACACCTATTTATTATAAAATTTTATTAAACATGAAGTAGCAGGAAATTTCCTCAACTTAATAAAGAATATCTACCAAAAGATACAGCCAGCATTATACTTAATGGTGAGAAACTAGAAGTTTCCCTACTAAGACTGAAAAAAAGACAAGAATGTCTCCTTCACCACTTCTTTTTAACATTATGCTGTAAGTCCTAACTAATGAAAATAGAAAGGAATAGGAAATAAAAGGTGTACTGATTAGGAAGGAATAAGAAATAAAACTATCTTAGCAGATGACATGCTTGTCTATGCAGAAAATGTAAAATAATTGGCAAGAAAACTCCTGAAATTAATAAGAAATAACAATGATGTTTCAGGACACAAGGATAATGTGCAAGAATCATTTACTTTCCTAATGTATCAGAAATGAACAAGTGGAACTTGAAATGAAAAACAATACCATTTACATTAATACCACCCAAATAAAATACATAAGTATACATCTTATAAAATATGTACAAGATTTACTTGAGGAAAATTACAATACCTTGTTGAAATTTAAAGAAATAACTAAACAAATGGAGAGCTATCCCATGTTCATGGATAAAAAGATTCAATATTGTTAAGATGTCAGCTCTTCACAAATTGATCTATAGATTCAATATAATCCCAATAAAAATATTAGCAGGTTGTCTTGTGTACAGCAGCAAACCGATTCTAAAATTTATATAACATAAAAATCCCATTAATATATACACCTACTGTGCACCCACAGAAATTAAAAAATTAAAACAAAAATAAAATAAAATCCAGAATCCAATCAAGGATCATAAGAAATAAAAGAAATAAAATTTATATAAAGAGAGAAATACCTTAGGTAGTCATTGCAATATGTAAGGTTAAGAAATAAGTTGGAAGACTGATTCTGCTTGACTCTAAGCATTGAGATACCACTACACACCTATGAGAATGGCAAAAACACAAGACACCGATCACAACAAATGCAGGTGATGATGTGGAGCAGCAGAAACTCTCATTCTTTACTAGTGGGAATGCAAAGTGGTACAACCACTTTGGAAGACATTTTGGCAATATCTTGCAATACTAAATATACTTTTATAAAATCCAGGAATTGTGCTGTTTAGTATTCTACCCAAATGAATAAAAAACATGTTTTTAATAAAAACCTGTGCACAGGTATTTGTAGCAGCATTATCCACAATTGTCAAAACTTGGAAACAACAAAGATGTCTTTCAGTAGATGAATGAATAAATAAACTGTGAAATATCCATACAATTGAACATTATCCAGAGCTAAAAAGAAAATATCAAGCTGTAAAAAGAGATGAAATAAAGTTAAATGCACATTACTAAGTGAAAGAAGTCAATCTGAATAGGATATGTATTATATGATTCCAATAATACGACATTCTGGAATAGGCAAAAAATGGAGACAGTAAAAATAGTAGTTGCTAGGGTTTAGGGGGAAGGGAGGAATGAGTAAGTAATGCACAGAGGATTTTAAAGGTGACAAAGTACTCTGTATGATACCATTATGGTGGATACATATGATTATACATGTGACGAAACCAATAGAATGTACAAAACCAAGGGTGAACCCTAATGTAATATACTGACTTTAAGTGGTAGTAATGTGTTAATTTAGGCTCATAAATTGTAACACATTTACCTTGCTGGTGTAGGATATTAATAAAGGGGAAGTTTATTCATATATGAGGTTAGAAGTTATATGGAAAATCTCTGTACCTTCTCTCAATTTTGCTATCAACCTGAAACTGCTCAAAAAGTATAAAATAATACAAAACAACGTCATAGATAATTATAGCTTATGGGAAAGTGAAATGAATGACAACAATGTTATAAGGGACAGGAGGGAGGTATTAGAAATATTCTGTTATGAGGTACTTGCACTACTCATGAAGGAGTATAGTATTATTTGAAAGTGGAATAAAAATAGTTTTAAGTATATTGTCAACTTAAGCAGCCACAAAACGAATTAAACAAGAAGAATAATTTATATGATTGAAAGGAAAGAAAATTGAATTATATAAAATACTCAATTCAAACCAGAGGTGGCAAAAAAATAGGAAAAGACAAAATAGAAACAAAGACCCAAGAGCAACACACAGAAAAAAGTTACAAATATAGTACATATTAATCCAATTATTTTAGTAATATTTGAATGTGAAGGGTCTCAATACACCAAGTAAGAAACAGAGATTGTCAGAGTTCTTACAAAATAATCCAAGTTCGTGTTGTATATGAAACCAAATTTAAATATAAAGACATAGTTACATTAACAGTAAAGGGCTAGAGAAAGTTATACCATAACAAAAGAAAAATGAAATAGCTATATCCATTTTAGACAAAGCAAAATTAAGAACAAAAAAAGTATCATTGGATAAAGAAGGGCATTACATAATGACAAAGGTGTAATTCTTTAAGAAGTGTTAACAAAATATAAAGACATAACTCTAAGAAGACATAATGCTCCTTAACGTGCATGCATCTAAAAATAGAGCACCAACATAGCTGAGGCAAAAACTGAAAGAACTTTAAGGAAAAATACACTATCCACTCTGATAGCTGAAGACTTTAACACTGCTCTCCCAGTAACTGTCAGATCCAGCAGGCAGAGAATCAGTAAGAATATAGTTTAACTGATCAGAGCTGAACTAGATATAATTGACATTTATGGATTTCTTTATTCAACAATAACAGAATACACATTCTTCTCGAGAATATGTGGAACATTCATCATGCTAGAACTTATTTTAGACTATAAAACACACCTTAAGAAATTTAAAAGTATAGAAGGCATACAAAGCATGTTTTCAGACAATTGAATTAAAACTGAAAATCAGTAACAAAATGCCAAGTGGAAGATCATGAAATAGTTGGAGATTAAACAACACACTTCCAAATAACACATGGGTCAAAGATGAAATTTCAAGAGGAATTTAAAAATATTTTAAATATTTTGAAATAAAATTCAATGTATTCAACTATCCAGTTTTAAGATTAATATATACAGTGTATTACTAACAAAAGAATAGATAAGTAGATCAGTAAAATAAAACAGAGCCTAGAAATAAACACATAAAATTAAAGTCCACTGATTTTTGCCAAAAATGTCAATACAATATAGAAAGTATAGTCTATTCAACAAGTGGTGATCTAAAAAGTAAATAAATTTGGACATAGGTCTTACACACTTTCACAAAAATTAACTCAAAATACATTGTTAAGATAAATGTAAAATGAAAAAGAAACAGCTAAGAAGATGACATAAAATAATATATTGGTAACCTTGCACTGGTGATGACATTTTAGATGCAATCCATCAAAAATTATTTTAGTTTTACTATATTAAAATAAACTGGCCGGGCGTGGTGGCTCACGCCTGTAATCCCAGCACTTTGGGAGGCCGAGGCGGGTGGATCACGAGGTCAGGAGATCGAGATCGTCCTGGCTAACACGGTGAAACCCCGTCTCTACTAAAATACAAAAAATTAGCCGGGCATGGTTGCAGGCGCCTGTAGTCCCAGCTACTCGGGAGGCTGAGGCAGGAGAATGGCCTGAACCCGGGAGGCGGAGCTTGCAGTGAGCCAAGATTGCGCCACTGCACTCCAGCCTGGGCGACAGAGCGAGCCTCTGTCTCAAAAACAAAACAAAACAAAACAAAAAACTGTTCTGTGAGAAACACTAACAAGAAAATTAAAAGTTAAGCTACAGAGTGTGAGAAAATATTTTCAAAACACACAAAGGGCTGTTATCCAAAATATACAAAAATCTCTTAAAACTCAACAATAAGAAACACCAAACAAGCCAATTAGAAAATAAGCAAAATATATGAAAAGATACCTCACCATAAAATAAATACAAATAGCAAGTAAACATATGTAAAGATGCTCCATATTATGTCATTAGGGAATTGCAAATTAAAACAACTTAAGATACTATAAGACACCCATTAAATTAACTAAAACCCAAACGCTGACGACACCAAATACTCATGAGTATGTGAAGCAACAGAACTACTCATCCATTGCTGGTAGGAATGATAAGTGATATGAACACATTGGAAGACATTTTGGCAGTTTCTTACTAAGCTAAATATTTTCTTATTGTATAATCAAGGAATCATTCTCCTGGATATTTTCTCAAGTAAGTGGAAAACATATGGCCACAGAAAAACTTGCACAAAAATTTTTATAGTTGTTTGATTTATAATTGCCCAAAATTGGATGAAACAGAGATGTCCTTTAATAGGTGAATGAATAAACAAAATATAGTAGATCCCTATTATTTGTGGGGAATATGTACCAGGACCCCCCAGTGGATACCTGAAACAATGAATAGTACTGAACCCAATATATACTGTGCTTTTTTCCTATACACACTGATATTGTTTGCATGTTTGTCTCTCCAAATCTCTTGTTGTAATTTGATTCCCAATGTTGGAGGCGGGGCCTGGTGGGTGGTGATGGGATCATGGGGGTGGGTCCTTCATGAATGATTTAGCACCACCCTCATGGTGATAAGTGAGTTCTCGCTTAGTTAGTTCACATAAGATCTGGTCCTTTAAAAGTCTAGGGCCTCCCCCACATCTTTGCTCTCTTGCTCCTGCTCTCACCACGTGACATGTCTGCTCCCACTCCATCTTTCACCATGATTATAAGCTTGCTGAGGCCCTCACCAGAAGCAGATGCCAGCACCGTGCATCCTGTACACCCTACAGTACTATGAGCCAATTAAACCTCTTTTCCTTATAAATTATCCAGTCAAGTATTCCTTTATTGTAATGCAAGAACAGCCTAACACACAAACACACATATCATAAAGTTAATTTATAAATTAGGCACAGTAAGAGATTAACAACACATGGATCAATGGAGCAGAATAGAGAACTCAGAAATAAAGACACATGCCTACAACCAACGGATCTTCCACAAAGTTGACCAAAATAAATAATGGAGACAGGATACTCTATTCAATAAATGGTGTTGGTAAAACTGAATAGCTATATGCAGAAGAATGAACTTGGACCCCTATCTCTCACCATGTACAAAAATTAACTCAAGACGGATTAAAGACTTAAATATAAGACTTGAAACTATACAAATTCTAGGAGAAAATCTAGAAAAAACACTTCTGGACATTAGCCTAGGCACATAGTTTATGACTAAGACCTCAAAAGCAAATGCAACAAAAACAAAAACAGACAAATGAGGCTTGATTAAACTAAAAAGCTTCTGCACAGCCAAAGAAATAATAAACAGAGTAAGCAGACAATCTACAGAATGAGTAAAAATATTTGTAAACTATGCATCTGACAAAAGATAAATATCTAGAATCTATAAGAAATTCAAACAAAGAAGCAAGTAATAAACAACCACATTAAAAATTGGGCAAAAGACATGAACAGACTTTTCTCAAAATAAGATATACAAGTAGTCAACAAAAATATGAAATATTGCCCAACATCACAAATCATCAGAGAAATGTAAAAGTAAAACTTCAATGAGATACCACCTAACACCAATCAGAATGGCTATTACTAAACAGTCAAAAAATAATTGTTGGTGACAACATAGAGAAAAGGGAATTCTTATACAGTTTTTGATTATATAAATTAGTACATCTATAAAAAAATAGTATGGAGATTTCTCAAATAACTAAAAATAGAACTATCATTTGACCTGATCATTTAACTATCAGACTACTGAGTATCTACCTGATATGGTTTGGCTGTGTCCCCACCTAAATCTCATCTTGAATTATAGCTCCCATAATTCCCACGTGTCATGAAAGGGACCCAGTGGGAGGTAATTGAATCATGGGGGCAGGTCTTTCTTGTGCTGTTCTTGTAGCAGTGA
The DNA here is from genome assembly GCF_006542625.1 of Nomascus leucogenys. Lineage (NCBI taxonomy): Eukaryota > Metazoa > Chordata > Mammalia > Primates > Hylobatidae > Nomascus > Nomascus leucogenys. The sequence goes on from NC_044406.1 coordinate 128,008,972, forward strand.
ATAAGTCTTACAAGATCTGATGGTTTTATAAAGGGGAGTTCCCCTGCACAAGCGCTCTTGCCTGCCGCCATGTAAGATGTAACTTTGCTCCTGATTCACCTTCATCTATGACTGTGAGGACTCCCCATCCATGTGAAATTGTGAGTCCAGTCCACAGTTTTGCTCTTTTTTTTTAAAATAAACCTCTTTTTTAAAAAAATAAATTGCGCAGTCTTGGGTATGTCTTTATTAGCAGTGTGAGAACAGACTAATACACTCCTCAAAGGAAAATAAGTCATTCTACCAAAAGGACACACACACACTCATATGTTTACTGCCAAACTATTCACAATAGCAAAGTCATGGAATCAAACTAAGCACCCATCAATGGATGGTTGAATAAAGAAAATGTTGTATATACTCACCATGGAAAACTATTCAGCCATAAAAGAGAATGAAATCATGTATTTTGCGCAACATGGATGCAGCTGGAGACCATTATCCTACGTGAAATAACTCAGAGACGGAAAATCAAATACTGCATGTTTTCTTGTACAAGTGGGAGCTAAACATTGAGTACACATGGACATAAAAATGGAAATAATAGACACTAGAGACTCCAAAAGTGGGGAGGTAAGGTGGGGGTGAGAGTTGAAAAATTACCTGTTTGGGTACAATGTTAACTATTTGGGTGATGGGTACACTAGAAGCCCAAACCTCATCATTGTGTAATATATCCATGTAAGAAATCCGCACATGTACCCTGTGAATCTATAATAAAAATAAATTAATATAGAACAATTATAACAATATACTGTAATAAAGATTATGTGAATGTGTTCTTTCTCCATTTCTCTCTCTCTCAGAATATCTTATTGTAGTGTAATTGCTCTTCTTTTCCTTCTGACATATCAAACTGATAACCAAGATGGCTACTAAGTGACTGGAGGGTGCGTAGTATATATATAGTGTGGCTACCCTGGAAATAAAAGGATGGCCACGAGATTTCATCACACTACTCATAATGACATGCAACTCAATATTTTTAGACTATGGTTGAGCATAGGCAACTAAAACCACAGGAAGCAAAGCTGTAGATAAGAGAACTGGTGTATAGTACATCCATATAACTGAATATTGCTGAGTACTAAAAATATGAGCTATTAAGGCACACAGAGACATAATGAACCTTAAATGCATATTGCTAAATGAAAGAAACTAGTCTCAAAAGGATACATACTTTAAGATTCCAACTATATTACATACTGGGCAAGGTAAAACCATAGTAATAATAAAAAGATTATTGGTTGCTAAGGGTTCATGGGGAGGGGGCAAGGGACAAATAGGTGGAGCACAGGACAATTTTAAGGTGCTGAAACTATACTGAATGATCCCATAATGGTGAATACAAGGCATAATACATTTGTCAAAACTCATAGGACTGTACAACTCAAAGAGTGAACATTAATGCAAACTATGGACTTTAGTTACAAATAAGGTATTCATATAGGTTCATCAACTGTGGCAAATGTTTTATCCTAACATAAGATGTTAATAAAAGGGGGAATTCTGTAGTAAAAAAGAGGTATATAGAAACTACTTATAATACCTCTTTCAATTTTTCTGTAAACTTAACACTACTCTGGAATATAAAGTCTACTAATACAAAATCACTTAAACACAAGATACCTTTTTAAAAACAAATTATTGACTGAGTGATATCAGTGGGAATTTCATCGAAATCAGACATGATTATTATTAATCACCTGTCTGTGCCAGGAAAGATTTTCTCTAGTGCTCTATCTAAATCCCAGTGACTTAAAAAAAAATACTGAGAACTTTCAGTTTAATAGATATTTATACGGCACTTACTGCTTTAACCCTGAAGGACTAAAAAGAGAGCTAACAAAATACACAATTAAAAGAAAAAAAACAACAAAGCTATGTTATGATTTTGAAAGATACATGGGGCATGAATAAAGGAGTAGGTGGAGGACTGACAATGCTGCGTAAACAAAAGTAAGAATGCCAGCATTGCTCAGAATTACCACAGACATCCACACACACGCACACACAGAGAGAAAGAAAGAGAGCAAGAGAGAGTGAGAGAAAGAGAGTGTTCACTAAAGTGATGATCACTTTGATCACCACTAAATAATATTAACCACTAAGCCTGTTCTTCAAAGTCTAAGAATATAGCCTGCATTTACCCAAGGAGAGATTCTATTTTCCTTAAAATGATTTTAAATAGTTTTTAGCTTATTGCAATAACCTAGCCTTCATATTTAAATTAGTTGCATTAGGGAGCTATTTGTCGTTGCAAACAAAGCTGCATTTATAGCTTTAGGTTCATTTCACAGTACCCATCATTTGCCTGTCTGTCCTACTTGTACTTAAATTACAACATAACTTTTACAGGGTATTCTCGTTTTATTCTTATTTAATTTTTAAGTTGGAGAGAAGGGTAATAACATAACCTAAAAGGGAAGTATATTAATCCTAAAGAAGAAAAATTAAGAGATTTAGATATCCAAAAAATAAATAGAAATTCAAAAGAATCACAGCTATTCAAAAAATAGTCTTCAAATAAGAAAAAATAAAACAAGAATTTAAAAAGCAATAAAAAAATAAGAATTTAAAAAGCAACATCATATGTGATATCATGTAAAACAAATATACATATACACTTTTGGTAAATATTTTTTGTAAATATTTTGTAAATACTAGTCAAATTTGACATATTTTCAATAATTACAAAAACTGTGTGTGCATATGTGCTTATTTTTTTCTTTAACCCATCAAGGATTTGGCAAACATTAGAACTTTTAGTACAACATCAGAGTAAACCTGGAGCCCAGCGTGGAAGCAGAACCCCAGAGTACCACAGCCACATTCTTTATAGCAGATTTATGAAAATGTAATTCATATGCCATATAAGTTACCCATTTAAAGTATACAGTTCAATGGTTTTTAATATGTCCACTGTTTCTGCACTACATGCAAGTATGGAAAAGGTTTTCTTGTTGATAAATGGAGCTGACCATCACATATATTTGGATACCGAGTTAGGATGATGATTCAGGAAATCTCAATGTATTCGCTTGCTAAGATGTTCCTAGACTAACATTGTTTTCAGACTTCTGACAAACAGAAACACAAAACATTTCTGGGGCAGTCGGCTTCACCATTAACCAGCTACAGTGGCCTTGGGTTCATGAAAAACCTCAGTGACAGGCAGGACTCAGCGATTATGGGCTTCAGGCATGCCTTTGTGCTTCAGCAGCTTCAGTGGCTATGGGACTCAAGCCTGGCACCACACTAGCTTCAGTGATTCCAAACTGCAGTGACCACAGAGGTCCCTTGAAAGACGGTTGAAGGATGTTCTCAAAGGCAGTCTGTGAAGACTGAAAGAAGTGCATACTTCTTCAAATGTTCAGATATCTACATATGGCTACAAGAATGAAGAACAATGAGGGAGTTCATCTCATAAAAGTAAAGAGAAGAATAGTGGTTACCAGAGGCTGGGGTGGTTGCCGGAAGAGGAGGCTGGAGAAGATATTGGTCAAATAAAACATATTTATACCTAGATAGCAGGAATAAGTTCAGGAGATCTATAGTACAGCATATAGTAAATGATGATATATTCTATCCTTGAAAAATGCTGAGAGTGAATGTTAAATATTTCCACCACAAAATTATAATTTTGTGAGGTAGTGCATTTGTTAATTAGCTATATTTAACCATTTCACAATGTGTGTGTACATATATATATACATATATATATTTCAAAACATCATGTTGTACACAATAAGTACATATAATTCATGTCAATTTAAAAGAAATAAATTTGAGAGAAAAATGAAATAAATAAATTTGATAAAAAAAGATCACAACTAATTAAAATGCATAAAATATCACCCATTAAATAAGAATAATTATAAGGAACCAAATAAAAAATAAAAAAATAAAAGCAAATGTATTAACCTGATGGACTTCATAGAAAATAGAGTGGAAAGAGATAGTGAATTTAAACATAGATCAACACAAACAAATTGTACAATCTGAATAACAAAAAATAGATTGTAAAAATAAAGTGTGTCTCAGGGATCTACTAGACAATATTAGAGAATCTATGATAAGTATAATTGCAGTCTCAGGCAAAATAGAATAAATGTAGAAAAATGTTTGAAGAATGAAAAAGATTTCTTCGTGTAAGACACAAATTTACAGATTCAAGATGCTAAAAGAAACCCAAAGCTACAAAACACAAAAATGTTCATACCTGGCTCGGTGCGGTGGCTCAAGCCTGTAATCCCAGCACTTTGGGAGGCCAAGGCGGGCAGATCACAAGTTCAGGAGTTTGAGACTAGCCTGGTCAACATAGCGAAACCCCGTCTCTACTGAAAATACAAAAAATTAGCTGGGCGTGGTGGGCACTTGTAATCCCAGCTACTTGGGAGGCTGAGGCAGGAGAATCGCTTGAAGCCGGGAGTCAGAGGTTGCAGTGAGCCGAGATTGCACCACTACACCCCAGCCTGGGTGACAGTGCGAGGCTCTGTCTTGAAAAAAAATAAAAAATTCATACCTAAACATATGAAAAGCCAAAGACATTAAAAATGAGAAGATAAAAATAATTAATACAAGGAACAATGTTTAAAAAAATGGCTGACATCAGAAACTGTGGAGGCTAGAGAAATGGGAATCATTTTTTTTAAGTATTAGAAAAAAAGTAAAACTGTTACCCTAGAATTCTGTGTCCAGTTAAAATATCCTTCAATGATAATGGTGAAATATAGGGATGATCACGTTAACAAGAACAATAAAAAACCTCCAGCAAAAATGGCCTAGTAAGCAAACAAACAACTGAGAGGATCTGTTCTCAGTAGACCTGCTACAAAAGAAATGCTAAAGGCGGTTCTTCAGGCTAGAGGATATGATACCAGATAGAAGTTTATGTTTTCAAAAATAATGGGGAGCATCAGAAGTGATAAATATCTAGGTAATATATAACAGATAATTTTATTTAAATATTTTACCTCTTATTATTCTCTTCATAATGCATGTGACTTTTTAAGACAAAATCTGTAATGCCACCATGTGGGCTTATAATATAGGTAGATATAATTAACGCAATAAGTGTAGCATAAGGGGCTTATAGGGTGATGATAGGACCTTTATATCTGTGAGGTTTTAGCATTTTATGTGAAGTTATATAACATTAAGTTTAATTTTGAAAAATGTATAATGCACATTATAATATCTGGAGCTACTAATAAAATATTGCATAGTAGAGGTAAAATGCCAATCTAAAAATTAAATAAAATTCAAACTGTTTTTAAAAGTTCAGGATTGTTGGGCAACACAAGATCAGCAGACAAAAATGAGTTGCTTATCTAGACACCAGCTATGAACAATTCTCAAATGAAATTAGGAAAACAAGTCCAATCACAATAACTTAAGAAAAATATATAAAAATATAATGTACACTATTGGGGAGATGGGTGCAATAAAAGCCCATACTTCACCACTATACAACTCATTTACGTAGCCAAAAAACACTTGTACCCCTAAAGCTATTGAAATTTTAAAAAAATTACAAAGCACCTGCAACTAACCAGAGAGAGAGAGAGAGAGAGAAATAAATGACCTAAGTGAAGATCTTTGCATTGAAAACAAGAAAACATTCTTGAAATAATTAAGGGCCCAAATATATGGAAAGATACTCCATGTGTGTAATTCAAAGACTCAATATTGTTGAATGGCAATGCTCCCAAAAGGTACCTGCAGATTCAATACAATCACTATTGAAATTCCAACTGCTCTAACTGTACATTTAAAAATAACTAAAAGAGTATAGTTGGATTGTTACTATCACAAATGATAAATGCTTGAGGGGATGAATACCCCATTTTCTATGATGTGATTTGTACACATTGCATGCCTGTATCAAAATATCTCATTCACCTCATATATATGTATATATATATATACATCTACTATGTACCCATAAAAGTTTTTAAAAATAAAGAATTGTATACAACACATGCATATATCCAATAATGAGTATAATTAATGCTTCGTAGATCTGGCATGCAAATTGTCATTCTAAATTTGAATCAAGTATAAAAAGTTTCAAAAGAAAAATAGTTCCCCCAAGAAACCTAGCCAAATCTGTGAAATATTTCTGTAGTCCACCAAATCGCCCTTTAGCTTACAGACGTGTCTACAAATATTATGAAACTCACTGATGAGACTTTATAATCAATTGTTACATGTTAGAAAATATGATGTCAGGATACCAAGACAAAAAATAATACTATATACAATGATTAGAACTATTTATCTGATTTTTTTAACATTAACATGTAAAAATGTCCTGATGGATCTCAAATAGTGATGTACTAAATGCTATAATGCCTGGGGTTTGCTTCAAAACAACATGGCAATATAGTGAGAAAATGACAGGCCATCAGTTAGCCATTATGCAGGCTGAGTGATGAGTACATGGGAGTTCATTATAGTAATCTATCTACTTTCATGTATTTAAGATTTTTTAATAATAAAAATTTTTTTTAAATTAAAAATTTGACCTATTTTCAGAAATAAATAAACCGAATTAAATTAAAATGCATGTGCAAATTCAAAGGATCTCATGTAGCCGAAAGAAGCTTGAAGAACAAATTTGAAAAACCCATACTTTTCTATTTCAAAATTTACAATCCAGCTATAGTAAATCAAAACATTGTGGTATTGGTGTAAGTTTGGATATTTGGGTCAATTAAATAGAACTTTGAATCCAAATATAAACCCTCACTTTTTACACCTGATTTTTTACGAAGATTCTTAGACACTTCAGTAGGGAAGGAAATGTTTTTTCAACACATGACACAGAAATAAATGGATATCTGCATCCAAAATAATTATTTTGGACTTCTACTTTATACCATATTTAAAAATTGTCTCAAAGTGGATCAAAGACAAAAATGTAAGAGCTAAAACTATGAAACTTTTAGAATTCAACATAAGCATAAATCATTTTGACCATGAATTAGGCAGTGATTTCTTAGATGTGGCATCAACCGCACAAGAAATAAACTGATACATTTGATTTCATCAAAATTAAAAACTTACGTGCTTTAAAGGAAATTAGAAAAGTGAAAAGACAACCCATAGAAGGGTGAAAAATGTACTCAATTTATATCTGCTAAGAGTTTATTATCTAGAATATAAAATAATTCTCACAAATCAGCAGTAAAAAGAAAAAAACAATTTTTAAATGAGAATAGATATTTCACTAAATAAGGTATACAAATGGCTAATAAGCACATTAAAAGATACTCAATATCATTATAATTAGGGAAATGCAAATCACAATGGCAATAAGATACCACCTCACTCCCATTAGGCTGGCTATGTTTAAAAATAAATAACAATAATGAAAAAGCACAAGTGTTGGTGAGGATGTAGAGAAATGAGAACTCTCATACATGGGAAAGAAAATGGTACAGGTTCTGTGGAAAATAGTTTGGCAATTTCTCAAAATGTTTAGCTAGATTTATCATAAGAATCATAAATTACACTCCTAAGCATATACCCCAGAGAACTGAAAACAAGTGTTCACATAAAAACTTGTACAGAAATGTTCATAATAGCACTATACATAATCTACAAAAACTGTATACAAGTCATGAATGGATAAACAAATAGTCATCTATCTATACAATGGAAATTATTCAGGCATAAAAAAGAATAAAGTACTAAAATATGCTACCACACTAGTGAAACTCGAAAGTAATATGCAAAGTAACAGAAGCTAGATTTAATAGGCCATTTATTTTGTCTTTTCACTTATTTAAAATGGCCAGAATAGGCAAGTCCATAAAGGTAGGAAGTCAATTAATTAGTGGTAGCCATGAAGAAAAAACAGTGTACCCTATTCCTTTAAAAGCCAGGGTAAATTTCTGTCTACCCAGCCAAGGCATATTCTTCTTGTGTGGAACATCAACCAATATCTGCCTCTCAGACAGTTTGCAAGAAATAACAAAATCTATCCTTACTTTATATTCCCAAATAGACTCTTTGGCAGCAGTGACTCTCCAAAACTGCCGAGGCCTAGACCTCCTCACTGCCAAGAAAGGAGGACTCTGCACCTTGTTAGAGGAAGAGTGTTGTTTTTACACTAACCAGTCAGGGATAGTACGAGATGCTGCCTGGCGTTTACAGGAAAAGGCTTCTGAAAGAAGACAATGCCTTTCAAACTCTTATACCGACCTCTGGAGTTGGGCAACATGGCTTCTCCCCTTTCTATGTCCTGTGGCAGCCATCTTGCTGTTACTCGCCTTTGGGCCCTGTATTTTTAACCTTCTTGTCAAAGTAAAGACAGGTGTAAGAAATTATAAAAGTATTAATTTTGGGAACTGATATATGTCCATGAAATCTTCATGATTTATGTTCCTCTGCCATGGCTCCAGCTGGTCCCTCCATTCGGGGTCCCTGACTTCCTGCAACAATGGAAATGTAAAAATTCTTCAAACTGAAGGAAAATAATGACACAATCTACCAAAACATCTGGAATACAGGTAAGGTGGTGCTAAGATGAAAGTTCATAGCCCTAAACACCTACATCAAAAAGACTAAAAGAGCACAAAATGACATTCTAAGGTCACATCTCAAGGAAATAGAGAAACAAAAACAAACCAAATCTAAACCCAGCAGAAGAAAGGAAATAACCAAGATCAGAGCAGAAGTAAATGAAATTGAAAAAAAGAAAAGATAAATGAACCAGCTTTTTGCTGGTTCTTTGAAAAGATAAAGAATATTGATAGACCATTAGCAAGATTAACCAAGAAAAAGAAGAGAGAAAATCCAAATAACCTCACTAAGAAACAAAACAGTAGATATTACAACTGACATCACTGAAATACAAAAGATCATTCAAGGCTGCTATGAACACCTTCACACATATAAACTAGAAAACCTAGAAGAGATGGATAAATTTCTGGAAAAATATAACCCTCCTAGCTTAAATCAGAAAGAACTAGATACCCTGTGACCAGTAACAAGCAGTGAGATTGAAATGGTAATTTAAAAATTACCAACAAACAAAAAGTTCAGAACCAGATGGATTCACAGCAGAATTCTGCAAAACATTCAAAGAAGAAATGGTACCAATCCTTTTGACACTGTATCATAAGATAGAGAATGAAGGAACCCAACCTAATTAATTATATGAAGCCAGCATCACCCTAGCACCAAAATTGAAAGAACATAATGAAAGAAGAAAACTACTGACCAATATCCTTGATGAAAATAGAGGCTAAACTAATAGGAAAAATAACTAGCTAGCATCATAATGACAAGATCAAATTCACACATACCAATATTAAATGTAAATGGGCTAAATGTCCCAGTTAAAGACATAGACTGGCAAATTGGATAAAGAGTCAAGACCCATTGGTGTGCTGTATTCAGGAGACCCATCTCACATGAAAAGACACACATAGGCTCAAAATAAAGGGATGGAGTAATATTTACTAAGCAAATGGAAGCAAAAAAAAAAAAAAAAAAAAACCAAAGCAGGAGTTGTAATCCTAGTCTCTGATAAAACAGACTTTAAAACAACAAAGATCAAAAAAGACAAAGAAGGGCATTACATCACGGTAAAAACATCAATGCAACAAGAAGAGCTAACTATCCTAAATAGATATGCACCCAATACAGGAGCACCCATATTCATAAAGCAAGTTCTTAGAGACCTTCAAAGAGACTTAGACTCCAGCAATAATAGTGGGAGACATTAACACCCCACTGTCAATATTAGACATATGAATGAGACAGAAAAATAACAAGAACGTTCAGGACTTGAACTCAGCTCCGGACCCAGCAGACCTAATAGATATCTACAGAACTCTCCATCCCAAATCAACAGAATATACATTCTTCTCAGCATCACATCACACATATTCTAAAATTGTCCACATAATTGGAAGTAAAACACACCTTGGCAAATGCAAAAGAACAAAAATCATAACAAACAGACCACATAACTGTCAGACCACAGTGCAAACAAATTAGAACTCAGGATTAAGAAACTCACTCAAAACCACACAACTACATGGAAACTGAACAACCTGCTCCTGAATGACTACTGGGTAAATAACAAAATTAAGGCAGAAATAAATAAGTTCATAGAAACCAATGAGAACAAAGACACGATGTACCAGAATCTCTGGGACACAGCTAAAGCAGTGTTTAGAGGGAAATTTACAGCACTAAATGCCTACAGGAGAAAGCAGGAAAGATCTAAAATCAACACCCTAACATAACAATTAAAAGAACTAGAGAAGCAAGAGCAAACAAATTCAAAAGCTAGCAGAAACAAGAAATAACTAAGATCAGAGCAGAACTGAATGAGATAGAGATAAGAAAAACCCTTCAAAAAAATCAATGAATCCAGGAGCTGGTTTTTTGAAAAGATTAACAAAACAGATAGACCACTAGCTAGACTAAGAAAGAAGAAAAGACAAAAGAATCAAATAGGCACACTAAAAAATGATAAAGGGGAGATCACACCTGATCCCACAGAAATACAAACTACCATCAGAGAATATTATAAATACCTCTAGGTAAATAAACTAGAAAATCTAGAAAAAATTGATAAATTCCTGGAAACATACACCCTCCCAATACTAAACCAAGAAGATGTCGAATCCTTGAATAGACCAATAACAAGTTCTGAAATTGAGACAGTAATTAATAGCCTACCAACCAAAAAAAGCCTAGGACCAGACAGATTCACAGCTGATTTCTACCACACAGGTACAAAGAGGAGCTGGTACCATTCCTTCTGACACTATTCCAAACAATAGATAAAGAGAGACTCCTCCCTAATTCATTTTATGAGGCCAGCAGCATCCTGATGCCAAAACCTGGCAGAGACACAACAAAAAGAAAGCTTCAGGACAATATCCCTGATGAACATTGATGCAAAAGTTCTCAATAAAATTCTAGCAAACTAAATCCAGCAGCACATCAAAAAGCTTATCCACCACGATCAAGTCACCTTCATCCCTGGAATGGGAAGGCTGGTTCAACATATACAGATCAATAAATATAATCTATCACATAAACAGAACCAATGACAAAAACCACATGATTGTCTCAATAGATACAGAAAAGTCCTATAAAATTCAACACCCTTCATGCTAAAAACTCTCAATAAACTAGGTATTGATGGAACGTATCTCAAAATAATAAGAGCTATTTATGACAAACCAATAGCCAATATCATACTGAATGAGCAAAAGCTGGAAGCATTCCCTTTGAAAACTGGCACAAGACAAGGATGCCCTCTGTCTCCACTCCTATTCAACATAGTGTTGGAAGTTCTGGCCAGGGCAATCAGACAAGAGAAAGAAATAAATGGTATTCAAATAGGAAGAAAGGAATTCAAATTGTCTGTGTTTGCAGATGACAGGACTGTATATTTTGAAAACCCCCTCATCTCAGCCCAAAATCTCCCTAAGCTGATAAGCAACTTCAGCAAAGTCTCAGGATACAAAATCAATGTGCAAAAATCACAAGCATTCTTATACACCAATTATAGAACAACAGAGAGCCAAATCATGAGCCAACTCGCATTCACAATTGCTACAAGAGGATAAAATACCTAGGAATACAACTTACAAGGGATGTGAAGGACCTCTTCAAGGAGAACTACAAACCACTGTTCAAGGAAATAAGGGAGGACACAAACAAATGGAAAAACATTCCATGCTCACAAATAGGAAGAATCAATATCATGAAAATGGCCATACTGCCCAAAGTAATTTATAGTTTCAATGCTATCCCCATCAAGCTACCATTGACTTTCTTCACAGAATTAGAAAAAACTACTTTAAATTTCCTATGGAACCACAAAAGAGCCTGTATAGCCAAGACAATCCTAAGCAAAAGAACAAAGCTGGAGGCATCATGCTACCTGACTTCAAATTATACTACAAAATGACAGTAACAAAAACAGCATGGTACTGGTACCAAAACAGATATATAGACCAATGGGACAGAATCGAGTCCTCAGAAATAATGACACCCATCTATAACCATGTGATCATTGACAAACCTGACAAAAACAAGCAATGGGTAAAGGATTCCCTATTTAATAAGTGGTATTGGGAAAACTGGCTAGCCATTTGCAGAAAACTGAAACTGGACCCCTTCCTTACACCTTATACAAAAATTGACTCAAGATGAATTAAAGACTTAAATGTAAGGCCTAAAGCCATAAAAGCCCAAGATGAAGACCTAGGCAATACCATTCAGGACATAGACATGGGCAAAGACTTAATGACTGAAACCCCAAAAGCAACAAAAGCCAAAATTGACAAATGGGATCTAATTAAACTAAAGAGCTTCTGCACAGCAAAAGAAGCTATCATCAGAGTGAACAGGCAACCTAAAGAATGGGGGAAAATTTTTGCAATCTATCCATCTGACAAAGGGCTAATATCCAGAATCTACAAGGAACTTAAGCCAATTTACAAAACAAACAAACGAAAACCAAACAACAACAACAACAAAAAAACCCACGTAAAAGCAGGCAAAGGATATGAACAGACACTTTTGAATAGAAGATATTTATGCAGCCAATAAACATATGAAAAAAAGCTCATCATCACTGGACATTGGAGAAATGCAAATCAAAACCACAATGAGATACCATCTCATGCCAGTGAGAATGGGGATCATTGAAAAGTCAGAAAACGATGGATGCTGGATGGGATATAGGGAAATAGGAACACTTTTACACTGTTGTTGGGAGTGTAAATTAGTTCAACCCTTGTGGAAGACAGTGTGGCAATTCCTCAAGGATCTAGAACCAGAAATACTATTTGACCCAGCAATCCCATTATTGGGTATATACCTAAAGGATTTTAAAGCTTTCTACTATAAAGACACATGCACACATATGTTTAGTGCAGCACTATTCACAACAGCAAAGACTTGGAACCAACCCAAATGCCCATCAATGATAGACTGGATTAAAGAAATGTGGCACATATACACCATGGAACACTATGCAGCTATAAAAAAGGATGAGTTCATGTCCTTTGCAGGGACATGGATGAAGCTGGAAACCATCATTCTCAGCAAACTAACACAGGAACAGAAAACCAAACACCCCATGTTCTCACTCATAAGTGGGAGTTGAACAATGAGAACACATGGACACAAGGAATATCACACACTAGGGACTGCCATGGGGTGGGGGGCTAGGGGAGGGATAGCATTAGGAGAAATATGTAATGTAGATGACGGGTTGATGGGTGCAGCAAACCACCATGGTACGTGTATACCTATGTAACAAACCTGCACGTTCTGCACATGTATCCCAGAATTTAAAGTAGAAACAAACAAACAAACAAACAAAAAACCAGAAAATAGATGTTAAAAATCCTTAACAAAATACTAGCTTAATGAATCCAACAACATATCAAAAAGGTAATCCACCATGATCAAGTGCGTTTTATACCAGGGATGCAGGGATGATTTACCATACACAAGTCAATAAATGTGATACACCACATAAACAGAATTAAAAACAAAAATCAGATGATCATCTCAATAGATGTATAAAAAGCATTCTACAAAATCCAGCATTTGTTTTTGATTAAAGCTCTCAGCAAAATCAGCATACAAGGGACATGCCTCAATGTTAAAAAGCCATCTATGAGAAACCCACAGCCAACATAATACTGAATGGGGAAAAGTTGAAATCATTCCCTCTCAAATCTGTAAGAAGACAAAGATGTCCACTCTCACCATTTCTCTTCATCATAATACTGGAAGTCCTAGCCAGAGCAATCAGACAAGAGAAAGAAATAAAAGGTATCCAAATGTGTCAAGAGGAAGTCAAACTATCACTGTTAGCTGACAATATGATTGTTTACCTTGAAAACCCTAAAGACTCCTCCAGAAAGCTCCTAGAACTGATAAAAGAATTCAGCAAAGTTTCTGGATACAAGATTAATGTACACAAATCAGTAGCTCTTCTATACACCAACAGCAACCAAGTGGAGAATCAAATCGAGAATGCAACTTCCATTGCTGCAAAAAAAAAAAAAAAGTAAAATACTTATGAATATACCTAACTAAGGATGTGAAAGACCTGTACAAGGAAAACTACAGAATACTGCTGTAAGAAATCATAGATGGCTGGGCGCAGTGGCGCACACCTGTAATCCCAACACTTTGGGAGGCCGAGGCAGGCGAATCACGAGGTCAGGAGACCGAGACCATCCTGACTAACATGGTGAAACTCTGTCTCTACTAAAAATACAAAAAATTAGCCGGGCATGGTGGCGGGCGCCTGTAGTCCCAGCTACTCAGGAGGCTGAGGCAGGAGAATGGTGTGAACCCAGGAGGTGGAGCTTGCAGTGAGCCAAGATTGTGCCATTGCACTCCAGCCTGGGCAACAGAGCGAGACTCCACCTCAAAAAAAAAAAAAAATCATAGATGACACAAACAAATGGAAACACAGCCCATGCTCATGGATGGGTAGACTCAATATCCTGAAAATGACCACACTGCCAAAAGCAATCTACAAATTCAATGCAATCCCCATCAAAATACCACCATCATTCTTCACAGAATTAGAAAAAAAAATTCTAAAATTCATATGGAAACAAGAAAGAGCCCACATATCCAAAGCAAGATTAAGCAAAAAGAACAAATCTGGAGGCATCACACTACCTTATTTCAAACTATACTATAAGGCCATAGTCACCAACACAGCATGGTGCTGGTATAAAAATAGGCACATAGACCAATGGAACAGAATAGAGAACCCAGAAATAAACCCAAACAGAGCCAAGCTATCTTTGAGAAAGCAAACAAAAACATAAAGTGGGGAAAGGACACCCTTTTCAACAAATGGTGCTGGGATAATTGGCTAGTCACATGTAGGAGAATGAAACTGGATCCTCATCTCTCACCTTATACAAAAATCAACTCAAGATGGATTAAGGACTTAAATCTAAGACCTGAAACTATGAAAATTCTAGAAGATAACATTGGAAAAACCCTTCTAGACACTGGCTTAGGCAAGGATTTCATGACCAGAACCCAAAAGCAAATGCAATAAAAACAAAGGTAAATAGCCAGGACCTAAACTAAAGAGCTTTTGCACAGCAAAAGGAACAGACAGCAGGGTAAACAGACAACCCACAGAGTGGGAGAAAATCTTCACAATCTATAAATCTGACAAAGGACTAATATCCAGAATCTACAACGAACTCAAATCAGTAAGAAAAAAAACAAAGTTGGCTAAGGACATGCATATATTCAAATGGCCAATGAACATATGAAAAAATGCTCAAAATCACTGATGATCAGGGAAATGGAAATTTACTCCTGCAAGAATGGCTATAATAAAAAAAATTGAAAAAAAGTAGATGTTGGCATGGATGCGGTGATCAGGGAACACTTCTACACTGCTGGTGGGAATGTACACTAGTACAGCCACTATGGAAAACAGTGTGGAGATTCCTTAAAGAACTAAAAGTAGAACTACAATTTGATCCAGCAATCCCACTACTGGTAATCTATCCAGAGGAAAACAAGTCATTATACGAAAAAGATACTTGCACATGCATGTTTATAGCAGCACAATTCACAATTGTGAAATCATGAAACCAACCCAAATGCCCATCAATGAATGAATGAATAAAGAAACTGTGGTATGTATATAGATAGATAGATGATAGATAGATAGATAGATAGATAGACAGATGATGGAATGCTACTCAGTCATAAAGAGGAATGAATTAACAGCATTTGCAGGAACCTGGATGAGATTGGTGACTATTATTCTAAGTGAAGTAACTCAGGAATGGAAAACCAAATATTGTATGTTCTCACTGATATGTGGGAGCTAAGCTATGAGGACACAAAGGCATAAGAATGATACAATGGACTTTGGGGACTTGGGGGGAAGAGTGGGAGGAGGGCGAGGGATAAAAGACTACAAATAAAGTGCAGTGTGTACTGCTTGGGTGATGAGTGCACCAAAATCTCACAAATCGCCACTAAAGAACTTATTCATGTAACCAAATACCACCTGTACCCTAATAACTTATGGAAAAATAATTAAAAAGAAAATATTCAATAAGTTCTAAATTTGGTTGATTAATAAGCTTTTTGTTCTCTTGAGGATAATGAAATATTTCTTTCTTGATTTTGGTTTAAAACAATTTGAAATTTGAGGATCTTGCTGCAAAAGAGGTTTTCAAAAAGAAATGCAGCTGTTTTCATTAAAAAGTTAACTATCATTATGACCGCTCTCTTCCTGGAGAGAATATTTTTTAAATTCCTTTTTCTCTAACGGATTCATTTGCTGTCGAATAGCTCCCAGTTCCAGTAAGTCTGATACATTTTTAAACTTAAAAGGTAGTTGAGCATTTGAATATATTTTCTATTCCGATTATTTATAGAGGAGCACAGTAGATGTTACTTAAAAATAATCTTTCTAGGCCCAGTACTTTTAAGTGTCAAATGCTGGGTCAAATTCAGAATAAAAAAGCAGATTATGTAGTAATCTCTATTCTTAATTTGCTCATGGACTAGGAAAGTAGTTTTTGATCTTGGCTACATATTAGTCATATGGCATACTTAAAAAAAATCGCAGTGTCAATAACACACTCCAGAACAATTAAATTAGACTATTTGAGGAAGAGGGACCCAGGCATCAGTATTTTTAAAGCATCACAGCTGCCTCCAATTTACTGCCAAGGTTAAGTACCACTGAGTAGCTCAGTCGTTCTCATATATTAGAGGTATGTCTGTATCACCTGTAGGTCTTGTTCAGACTTATATTACTGGGTAATACTCTGGAGTTTCTGATTCAGTAGATTTTGGTGGGCCTCAGAAATTTGTATTTTTATCAGTTTCCTAAGTGATTGATCAGTAATTTTCAATCATAAATTACCATTAGAATTACCTCAGATGCAAAAGAAAAGAGAAGAAAAAAGCAAGAAAAACAACAACAATGACAAAATACACCAATGCCTGTATCCTACTCACAGAGATTCTGCTTTAATTGGACTGAGGCCGAACCCAAACATCAGTATAGTTTCAAAGTTCCCCAGGTGATTCTAATATGCTCCAGGTGTGAGAACAAGCACTTTATCAGAAACAAAAGTTCTCAAGCTCTGACTGCAAATTTGAATCACCTCAGAAAACATTCAAATTTCTGAAGTCTAGGCCACACCTCAGACAAATTAAATTATAATATTTTGCAGTGGGACTTAGGTATCATTTTTTAAAATGGCTCCCCATGTGATTCCAATATGCAGCTAAGGTTAAGAACATACTAGATAGAGGGGAGAGACTAGTACATACATAGAGAAAGATGTTATGAAGTGTAATAAGGGAAATGGTATGCACAAACATAGCACTGAACTCAATACAGTATCGTTCAAATAATCTCCCCAAAAGAAGAAACACTTCTTATTAATCTTGATGAAATTAGTGGGATGGATGGGGACATTTGGTTTAAGTGTCATTTCACAGAAATACATTTGGCTCAATAACTTCAGGAGTCTCTTTAGGTATCCCAAATTAAAAATTTATCTAAGCACTTAATTTTGTACTTTTAATGTTATTAGAATATTGAGTAAAAGGAAGTAATTAGACGTTTCATGGACTACTGGACGCTGGCTCTCAACTGATGCTAATTCCAGGAGACACAAACATCCTGTGACTCTCTCCTCAGTTCTAGAATGCATAGTTGGAATAGACATACTCAGCAGCTGTCAGAATCTCCACATTGCTTTCCTGATCTGTGGAGTGAGGGCTACTATGTTGGAAAAGGCTTTTTCTCTTTAATATAAGAGAAAATCTCCACTAAATTTATAAAATATCTTGAAGGTAATGAGTTGTAAAATGTTTTTATATGTGATTCAGCTAAAATTATATTAAGAGAAAAAAGTATTGTCTTTATTATGAAAGAGGAAAGACCAGATTAAGGAGACCACAAAATAGCAGAAAGTCTAAATATTTCTTATCTTTTTAAATCTTCTGTGTTGTCGTGTTTAAAAATCACATTCCAAAACCCAAATCCCTCTTTAATATTGTTATATTTCTCTTAATTTTCAATTTTTATATACAGTTGTAAATTTATTTTTGTAGGGTTTGCGGTAGACATTCTAGCTCATTTTATTTTATCTAAATAGCCATTTGAACCCAAATCACTTACTAAATAGAACTGACATACTATTTTAATTACATGTTAAGTTCCCAATTGGCACTGGGATATTTCTGTGCTTTATAATCTCTAATGCCTGATGTCCTAGCCTATTAGTGTGAAAGCACTATCATGTATTGTTAATTGGCTGTAGGGTATTTTTAATTTACAAAAACACAAGTCCTCAGTTAGTATACTTTCTCATATTTTTTTTAGCTAGCCTTAGGCATTTCTAAATGAATTTTATGGTCATTATATTCAAGTACTTAAAAAAGTGATTCTGATTGAAGTGATTAAAATTATGAATTGAGTTTTTGAATCATTATGTTTGATTACATTAATTTTATAATTACATGTATTTTCAATTATTTACATATTTATATAGTTAATTGTTTTATAAATTTATTAATATGGGCCTCACGCTTTTGCAAATGTGTTGCTAAGTATATTAAAATTGTCACTGTGATAGTTGAGAATACATATTTTCCACCACAATTTTGAGAAATAAATTTTTGAAGAGAGCCTTGGTATTTTTGAAGAGGTCTGTGATTGCTCTTCTCTGTGAACCAGACCTTAAAGTAGGAAATACAACCATTCTGTTTGGAAACCTAAATGCAATGGGAGCAATTGGACTTAGGAGTGGCAGAGGTCAAGTGGTGGCACTCAATAACCAAAGGCAAGGTGGGCATGGTTAATGTAATGAACAGCACAGACAAATCAATAGTCAGGATAGTCTTAACTGTGTAGATGCCTAGACCAGCTCGGTCGGGGAGACCCTAACCCAGCGGTGCTAGAGGAATTAAAGATACACACACAGAAATATAGAGGTGTGAAGTGCGAAATCAGGGGACTCACAGCCTTCAGAGCTGAGAGCCCCGAACAGAGATTTACCCACCTATTTATTAACAGCAAACCAGTCATTAACATTGTTTCTATAGATGTTAAATTAGCTAAAAGTATCCCTTATGGGAAACGAAGGGTTGGGCCGAATTAAAGAAATAGGTTGGGCTAGTTAACTGCAGCAGGAACATGCCCTTAAGGCATACATCGCCCATGCTATTGTTTGTGGCTTAAGAATGCCTTTAAGCGGTTTTCCACCCTGGGCAGGCCATGTGTTCCTTGTCCTCATTCCCGTAAACCCACAAACTTCCAGCGCAGGCGTTAGGGCCATTATGAACATGTTACAGTGCTGTAGAGATTTTGTTTGTGGCCAGTCTTGGGGCCAGTTTATGGCCAGATTTTGGGGGGCTTGCTCCCAACATGTAGACCTATTGCATTTGCTAGTTGATCATGATGTTCCCAGAAATGAAATAGATGGGAAGCCTACTGAAGTTTTACTTGATCTGTATAAGTGGAAAAGTTTTAGACTACATGAACAAAAATCTAACCTGAATCATAAAAAGACTCACAGTACCTCAATCAATTCCTAGACATGAGCCAGTTTACAGACCCATACAGACCCATAACTCCTTGAATGAAGGGGAAGCTAGACATCCTTGAGGAAGGACCTCAGTACACTTCCAAAAATTTATACTCTTAATCTTTCTTCCAACTTTTCCCAATGGGACCTACAGCCTTTTTCCAGGGTAACTATACATTGGGAAAAAGAAAATAATCAGAACTTTCAGGGAATAGTGAACACTGGCTCTGAACTAACACTAATTTCAGGAGACCCAAAACATCTTGTGGCTGTTTACCCAGTTTCAGAGTGCATAAATTGCATAGATACACTCAGCAGCTGGCAGAATACCTACATTGGTTTTCTGATCTATGGAGTGAGGACTATTATGGTGGGAAAGCCCAACTGTAATTCATTACAACTGCCTCTCCCTAGGAAAATAGTAAACCAGAAGCAATACCACATTTCTGGAAAGATTTCAGAAATTAGTACCATCTTTAAGGCTTGAAACATGTAGGGATCGTGATTCCACCAAATCATTTTTTAACTGGCCTATTTGGTTTATGCAGAAGACATATGGGTGTTGGAAAATGACAGTGAGTTATGGTGCACTTAACCAGGTGGTGACTCTAATTTCAGCTGCTGTCTCGGGTGTGGTTTCATCATTTTGGCAAAATTAACACATCTCCTTATACCTGGTATGCAGTTTTGATCTAGCAAATGTTTTCGTTCTCCATACTTGCTCATAATATCCTTCAGAAGCAGTTTACTTTCAGGTGGTAAGGCCATTAATACACCTCCACTATTATACTACAGGAGTGTATCAATTATCCAGCCATGTCATAATTTGTTTTGCAGGAATCCCGATCACTTTTCCCTTTCACAAGATATCACACTAAACCATTACATTGAGGATATGCTGATTGGACCTAATGAACAAGAAGTAGCAACTACTTTAGACTCATTGATAAGACATTTGTGTGTCAAAGGGTAGAAAATAAACTAGGAAAAAAATGTTCTAGGGCCTTCTACCTCAGTAACATTTTTAGGGTTCCAGCAGTGTGGCAATGGTAAGATATCTGTTCTAAGGTGCAGGATAATTGTTGAATCTGGCCCTTGTACAACCAAAAAAGAGGCACGACACCGAAAGATCCTCTTTGGATTTTAGAGGCAAAATATTCCTCCTTTGGGTGCATTACTATGGCCTATTTATGGAGTGGCCCAAAAAGCTTCTACTGTTGGGTGGAATTCAAAACAATAGAAGGCTCTGCAACATATCCAGTCTGTTGTGTGAGCTTCTCTGCCACTTGGCCCATATGATCCAGCAGATCTGATGGTGATTGAAGTGGCAGTGGCAGTTAGAGATACTGTTTGGAGCCTTTGGCAGACCCCTATAGGTTAATCTCAGTGCAGGCATTTAGTATTTGTGGGTAAAGTCCTGCCATCCTCTGGAGATAACTACTCTCCTTTTGAGAAACATCTTTTGGCCTGCCACTGGGCCTTAGTAGAAACTGAATGCTTAACCATGGGCCCCAAGTAACATGCTACTTGAGCTTCCCATCATGAACTGGGTGTTATTTGAGCCATCAAGTCATAAAATTGGATGTTGGGAATATCACTCCCATCATTACATGCAAGATACACACACACACACACACACACAGTTCTCAATCTAGAAAATGTTTATTATATATATATACTGAACAGGTCCTGAAGGCACAAGTAGGTTATATGAAGAAGTGGCTCAAAAGTCCATGGTTCCTCACCCTGCTATACTGAGTTTTCTCTCTTTGCCTGAACCTGTGGCATTATGGGGAGTTTTCTACGGTTAGTTAACAGAGGAGCAGAAGACTTGGTCCTGTTTTATAGATGGTTCTGCAAGATATGTAGGCACTACCCAATAAAGGTGACAGCTGCAGCACCATAGCCCCTTTCAGAGACATTACTAAAGCACAGTGGTGAAGGAAAGTCCTTCCGGTATGTAGAACTTCAAGCTATGCACCTGAAGTTTCCCTCTGCTTGGAAGGCAAAATGGCCAGATGTTTGATTATATGTCAGCTCATGGTCTGTGGCCAATGATTTGACTCTATGGTCAGGAAATTGGAAGGGGCATGATTGAAAAATCAGTTACAAATAAATGTGAAGAAGAGGTATGTTAATAGACCTCTCCAAATGGGCAAAAATGTGCAGATATGTGGGTTCTATGTAAATGCTCACCAAAGAGTAAAATCAGCAGAGGAGGATTTTAATTATCAAGTGGATAACATAAGCTATTCTGTGGATACCACTCAGCCTTCTTCCCCAGCCACCCCTGTTATTGTCCAATGGCCTAATTAACAAAGTGGCCATAGTGGCATGGATAGAGGTAATACGTGGGCTCAGCAACATGGACTTCTACTAAGATTAACTTTGCTACAGCCATGCTGAGCACCTAATCTGTTAGCAACGGCGACCAACGCTGAGTCCCCAGAATGGCACCATCCCTTAGGGTGATCAGCTAGCTATGTGGTGGCAGGTTGCTTACACTGAACCACTTCCATCATGAAAGGGGCAGCATTTTGTTCCTGCTGGAATAGACTATTACTCTGCCTATGGATTTGCCTTCCCTACATGCCATACTTCTGCAAAAACTATTATCTATGGAGTCAGAATGCCTTATCCACCTTCATGATAATCTACACAGCATTGCTTCTGATCAAGGAACCCATTTCACAACAAATAGAGTGTGCAAGGGGCTTATGCTCATGGAATTCAATGACCTTACCATATTCTCCACTACCTTGAAGCAGCTAGCTTGATAGCATGGTGGAATGGTTTTTTTAAAACTCTGTTACAATGCCATTTAGGTGGCATTACTTTGCAGGGCTGGGTAAAGTTTCTCCAGAAGGCTATATATGCTCTGAATCAGCATCAAATATATGGTGCTGTTTATCCGATAGCCTGGATTCATGGGTATAGGAATCAAATGGTAAAAATGAGAGTGGTATTATTCACTATTATCTCTACTGACCCACTAGCAAATATTTGCTTCTTGTTCCCATGACCGTTTGCTCTGCTGGCCTAGATATCCTAGTTCCAAAGGAAGGGAAGCTTCTACCAGGAGACACAACAATAATTTCATTGAACTAGAAATTAAGACTGCCCTCCAGCCATTTTAGGCTCCTCATATCTCTGAATCAACAGGCAGAGAAGAGAGGTACTATGCTGCCTGGAATGACATATCCTAACTACCAAGGGTAAATTGGACTAGTACTCTACAATAGCAGTAAGGGAGAATATGTCTGGAATACGGCAAATCCCCTAGGGCATCTCTTAATCTTTGCTCAAATTCAATGGAAAACTGCAAGACTCAATTGAGGTAGAACTACTAATGGCCCAGACCCTTCAAGAATGGTTTAGGTTACCCCATCTGGTAAACAAGCACAATTAGCTGAGGTGGTTGCTGAAGACAAAGTGAATACAGAGAACGAGCAGTAGAAGGCAATTATAAATGCCGGCTATGACCATATTACCAGTTACAGAAAGGAGAACTGTTAATTATCATGAATATTTCTTCCTTATTTGGTTATGAATATGAGTGTGGGCAATCTTTGCTTTCTTCCTTTTTTATT
The DNA here is from genome assembly GCF_006542625.1 of Nomascus leucogenys. NCBI lineage: Eukaryota > Metazoa > Chordata > Mammalia > Primates > Hylobatidae > Nomascus > Nomascus leucogenys. The sequence goes on from NC_044406.1 coordinate 128,032,202, forward strand.
CCCTTATGTAACATATAATCAGTTGACTTTATATCATAGTATCAAAGTATTGTAAATTTTACACCATAATATTTAAATTATTAGACATCAAGAAGAGTAAACATTCCTCGAGGACTTTACCTCTTCTTGTTGGGAAAAGGTTAGTGCATTTTTTGTTGTATGAAGGATAGTGGTATCATATTAGGAGGAATTATGGCCTGGTTATTACCTTTATTTGGAGATTAATTATGGTTTAAGGAGATGTATCTAGATGACAAGTTGACAAGGACTGAACTTATGATGGTTAATTTTATGTGCCAATTTAATTAAGCCACAGGGTCCACAGATATTTGGTCAAATACAATTCTGGGTGTCTCTGTGAGCATGTTTGTTCATTAGATTAGCATTTGAATCGGTAGACTTAGTAAAGCAGATTGCCCTAAATAATGTGGGTGGCCCTCATTCAATGATTCGAATGCCTGAATAGAACAAAAAGGCTAACTTCACACAAGTAAGATTGTGGGAACATTTTCTATCTAACTGCCTTGAGCTGGGACACTGGCGTTTTTTGTTTTTTTGTTTTCCTGTCTTCAGGCTTGAACTGAATAATTTGTTCTTGGCTCTTCAGCCTGCTGGCTTTTGGACTGGAACTTGAACTATTAGCAATCCTGGTACTCAGGCCTTTGGACTTGAACTGGATTACTCTATAGGTTCTCCTGGCTCTCCAGTGGGCCAACTACAGATCTTCGGACTTCTCAGCCTCAATAATCATGTGAGCCAATTCCTTATTTATATATATGTGTATGTGTGTATATATTATATATTTTGTGTGTGTGTGTTTATCTGGATAACCTGAGTGATACAATCAGAAAATAACATAATTCATTAGATTGACAACATCAGTCATTACTAAAATATGAGATACAATTCAGCATTATCTTCTCATAAAATGAAGCGGTAAAGACTAATAATAAAAAACAAAGTGCTCTTATCATAAAAGATGAAATAAAAATTTCAGTTACATGAATATTGAAAGCATGACAGGAATCCCTGTTGAGATGATGAGATGATTACAATTTGACATTATTTTGGGGATTATAAAGTGAATGTAGTAGTAAGTTCAAGTAAGCAAGGATTGTTATAAATATTGACAAATGAGAGGAGAATTTCTCTCTTTTTCAATAGTGATAGGATTATTTGCCAAGCACTGCCCACCCACCTAAAGGACTCTTTTATTGAGTGCCTACTTTAGATTAAAAAACACAATTTTTCTATTTAGGTAAAATGATGTTCATGTTTATGTGCCTAGCAGGATGGTCACCATCATGATGTTGATGCTTGTTTTTTGATGGTGGTAAGTGTTTTCAGGTAAATTTTTCTCTCTTAATTGTATTTTTGCTAATGTTGGCTTTTTCAATAATTAGTGTGTATTACTAATATAGCCATAAAAGAAAATATACTCTCATTGGTGGAAAACATAAGTTTTCATGATTATTAGAGCAAGTTTAAAAATACAAGGATGTATCAAGTAGGTAATTGTATCACTAACCATTCTAATCCCACACACGTATTGTAACCAATGTTAACAGTTTTCTTTACAGTCACGGAAGAATTTTCAAATATATGAACGCATAGGTATGCTTTTTCTGTTTGTCTCCTGTTTTGTTTTTGTTTTATAAGTATACTATACACACTATTCTTCAAACATTTTTAAATTTAATAAAGCTTATCACTCCATGTATCAATACATATAGCACTGATACATTCTCTTTTATAAGTCATCAATATTTCATATCATGTATAAATAGTCTATCCAACCACTGATCTATATACAAAATATGTTTTGTTTCCATTTTTAACTACTGCAAAGTCACAATAAGTATTTTCTATATTTCATTACAAAATGTAAGAAAACATCTTTTTGACCTAGTCATATAAAAGTAGTTCTTAAGATACAGCCCCTAAACACAAAGTAGAATATTATAAATGTGACTCCACTAAAATCGAGAAGTTCTGGTCATCACATAAATCTCATAAAAAGGGTGAAAATGCTAGCCACAAACTGTAAAAAAAATTCTTACCAAATATATGGGACAAAGTGTTAGTATTCTAAATATATATCTATATATGAACTTACATAAAACAGTGAGAAAAAGATAAGCCAAAAGGAAAACTGACAAAAAACATGAAAGATATTTTGTTGAAAAGATCAATGACTGTATGGAAATAACTCTTATTAATCATCAGGGGAAAGGAAATAATGGCAACATTTATATATTATTTGATCATCTACTAAATGGGCAAAAGGTAAACAATATCTGACAACACCAAGTATTGCTGAGGATATGGAGCACCATATGAGTACATAGCTAGTGCTCATAACAGTCCACACAGATACACTCACGGAAATAGTTTAATCTTGCCTTTCATCTTACCATGTGAAGATGAATGTGTTACATACCTCTGACAGCAATTCAGCAATATCTTCCCTAGGGAGATGAGATAGATTGATAAATAGATCGATCTCCATCTTAAATCAGTAGTTCTCAAACTTTAGCATGCATCAAAATTACACACAGATTACCAACATTTCTTGAGTCTGATTCAGCAAGTCTGGGGTGGGGCCTAATTATTTGCATTTTAACAAGTCCCCAAGTGATGCTCATACTGTTGTTCCACAGACCACACTTTGAGAATCACTGCCCCAAGGGAACTCTTACACATGTGACTTAGGAGATATGCAAAATAATGTCCAAAATAGCTTTGTTTTGCAATAGAAAAAAATCTGGAAGCTCAACTTTCCAACAGGAGAATGTATTGATAAATTGTGGATTTGTACAATGAAATATAATTCAGCAGTAAAAATGACTTACCTGCAGCTGTATGTAAGAATATGAATGGCTCTTAAAAGATAATATTTAGTAGAAACAAAAGGAAGACTCAGAGTGCATGTATAAAATGACATTTTCATACAAGGAAAACTATTGTTCATAGATACCAATGTGATAAAACTTCAAAAATGATGTTGAGTGAATGATGAAACTGATTTAGTCTAGTGGTGGGAGTCAGTGTGATAGAGTGGTCAAAGGTGCTCATTTTATTTTTATGCACCATAAAACATACATACTTTACTTAATATTATTCTGTGTATTTCAAATAGCACATGATAAATCATTGAATAAAAGAAAAAAAGACATACTTAGCAAAAACTAAAATACAACCAAAAGAAAGCAAGTGTGGCAATAATATAAGACCATAGCTTAAGGGAAAATATATTAACTGAGGACAAGAAGGATATTTACATTTGTAGAATTTAAAATCTGATGAAGCGATAACAGTTGTGAACCTTTATACATATAAAATAAATTTAAAATGAGTAAAGTCAAATATGTTAGAAGTTTACAGAGAATATGACAATCTATAATGAGGGGAAGAGAATAAATTACCTCTCATAGAAATAATATACAAAAAGGAACGATATTAATAATTCATGTAACATGATGAAAATATTTAGTTTTATATAACCTTCCCCCCAAAATGTACTCATATTTTAAGTACTTGTGAAATAATTACAAATATGAGCCAGAAACGGTGGCTCACGCCTGTAATCCCAGCACTTTGGGAGGCCGAGGCAGGCGGATCACCTGAGGTCAGGAGTTCGAAACCAGCCTGGGAAACATGATGAAACCCCTTCTCTACCCAAAATACAAAACTTAGTCAGGTGTGGTGGTGGGCGCCTGTAGTCCCAGCTACTCTGGAGGCTGAGGCAGGAGAATCACTTGAACTCAGGAGGTGGAGGTTGCAGTGAGCCGAGATCGTGCCATTGCACTCCAGCCTGGGCGATAGAGTGAAACTCTTTCTCCAAAAAAAAAAAAAAAAAAAAGAAAAGAATTACAGATATGAATTTTGTACTAAGGCATAAGGTAGTTCTCATTAAATCCTGTAATACAGAAACAATGCAGGACACTACTTATAAGAACAACATAATAGACATTATAACAAAATGAGATCGAAAAAAAACATCCATGGGTTTGGTCATTTGTAAGAACACCGGTAGTGAAGAGTTCTTACATTTTTCTTCACAGCCAACTTTCCTCTGGTGGGCTGCTTAATAGGGACCCCTGTGATGTGACATCAGAAATCCCATGACCCATCAAACTTTCTAGAATTTTCTAAGTTGAATGTAGACACAAAGGGACAGAAGTGGTGGAAGCAAGGTTTCTGTGGGTAAAACTTTAAGCAGGTCCTTGTAAAAAAATATGAATCCTTAAATCACATCTAAGACTCATTGATTCAGAATCTACGGGAGAGATTTTTAGGAAATATCATAAGATAGTGAATTCCTGTTACTCATATCTCCAGAGCTGCTCTAGATGTTGTCTTTTCTAAGGCTTGTTTGTTCTAGTCTTCTTCCAAGTATTTGAGCTATTCCTGATTTCCAATTAATTCCTTTTGTTCTCTTTAAATTAGCCAGAATTAATGTCTACAGCTTAATATCATACCTGCAGGAAACAGACCCTCAAGAAAATGTGTCTGAAATAGTTAATTGAGCCATGTTAAGATGAAAGTCAGGAAGATACCCTATTAAATTCCAGAATGGTAAACTAGCAGACTATGTCAGGAATGGGGAAAAACCTACTAAAGTACTATTGAGGTATCCTGGGGCAATGAACCCACAGAATATGAAGATCTGGAAAGCCAGGTAATTGCTGCTAAAAACTAATTTAAATGAGATGGCCCAAGATGATTTTTCCTGACAGAATCAGATAAAGATCAAATCTCAAATTCTTCCCTAAAGGAAAGTAATAAAACTACTATCTGACCCCTTTGACAGACTTCTTTTTTTGGTATTAGAGCTGAGATTGCTGAAAACCAAATTCAAAGATTGATTCAGAGTTTGAATTATTATTATTCCTGGGACACGTAAGTGACAAAATTATCACTGTGATTTGGAAAAAATAAGATACTAATAATTCCAGTGGCGATACTTTGTTGGATACAGAAAATGGGAATAACATCAAAGGGCTCAGAAACTCTCACAAGCATGCCTAACTTGCCTAAGGAAGTGGTTCTGTTTCTTGCAAACAAAATCTAATGTCCCTGAAAGTCTTACATCTGGCTATTGTTGGGCAAGTATTGAAAGTTGGATTCTCCAGGAAACTGACTTTGATATGGAGCTTAGCGTTCAGGATGTTTGGTAGAGTTAGAGATAGACTTTTCAATAAATACCGATGGAAGAGAGAGGAAGGAAGCAAGATTGTGCAGAGAGAGAAGTCAAGCTGTGATGCAGGCCCAACCTCAAGAAACCAAACCGCATGAGGAGTTCTGAAGCTAGAATAGCCATTGAGATTCTCCCAAATTGTGCCAAGATGACCAAACCATTATACTTCTGCATCAATCATTGAAGTCGTGGAGGGGCACGACCTTAGGCAATGCAGGTCTCTGCAGCAAAAGAAACCTTCAAGGGGTTGCTTTGGACAGGTGAAGGGGTTTGCTGAGACTCCCAGTAGCTGTGTCAACAAGTCCTTCCTCAAATGGAGATCTGGAAAGTACATCTATGTTTCCATCATAGTCCAGTCCGTGTGCTACTTGGATTCACTTTATATACATTCCAGCAAAAGCTTCTTCAGGATTTTTATGGACCTCTCTTCCGGAAGGAAGCTTAGAAGAGGAAGGTTGGTGGGATGAACCACAACTCCCGCTGCTCTAGCTGGTCTCTGGGTCATTGCTGATACCATTTTCATTCTTCACTCTCCATTCTAGGTTTCTCTCACATCAACATAGAAACTCTGCTGACATTGATGACTTGCCTGGTGGTGTGATACAGATGATCATTCATGAAGGGTCTGAGCCCCTTGTTACTATACCCTGTTCAGGCCTGGATTGCTGCATGTATTACGACAATGGAAATTGAGTACCAAAGAAACATCCTAGAGGTTTAACTGGGGACCACTCATATTCCTTTTTGTCCCCATGGGATATAAGTCACCATATGTCCTCTTGATGATCAGCATCGATTATCCCTGACAGAGTGGTGACTCCTTTTATTACCTTCTGGTTCTTTCACACAAGGAGCCTGGAATGCCAAGGCAGCAGTCACAGTTTATAATTAAATGTTGATCTTGCTGGGTCATCTGGCATAAATGTTCTCCATTTGGAACTGAAGACCTCTGAACCTGCAAATTCCACAGTTTTAGGGATAAGAATATTTTATAAGTGAGTGTCCGAGTTGATGAGAAGAACTTCTTGGCTCCCAGATTCATCTCTTCTTGCTATAGAAATGCAGCATTATATAAATGTCTTTTAATTCAAGGTATAAACGGTCTTGGAGAATGACGCCCTAATCTTGTAAGTATCACCTCCGAATTGGTATTTAAGTCGTGTCTTTAAAAGGTTGTTTCAATGCTCCCAGAGACGGGCAGCTTCTGAGGAGTGACCAGTCCTGCTTCTTGTTATAATGTAAATCCTCTGAGATGACACAATGTTGTGTGGAATCCCATACTGCTGGATCAAACATTCATAATATTTCAAATTGTGAGGGCTTATGGAATGACCTTGTTCCAGAACTCCTGGGGCCTGAGTTATGACTCTTCCTCTGATTTTTTTTTTTTAAACAAACTCCACTTGGCATCCTTTTGCCAACACTAATATCTCCAATACCATATGGTCTGCCAGATCATATGTCCCCAAGTGGTAGTGTTTCAGGTAGACAGGTATGAGCTAGCCAGGAGAAGGTTCTCCCTGCACCCACCAGAAATGTCAGGCAATCATCAGGTGATGGTTTGGCAGTTATATTGCCTCTCAGAAAATGATAATTTGGCAGCTGGCGCCAGGGAGAGACAATCTCCTGATGGTCCACAGCTGTCACACTAAAGTGTTAATTGAATGCAGGTGCCAGGGGGAGGCAACCTCCTAAACAGATAAAAACACTTGAGATTGGTAATCAGCTTCCAATAAAATCTCAGGAATTCGGTGAGTGAGCGCAGGCATGCAAATTAAGAGACAAAATGGCAGAGTTTGACCTTCTGGGGGCATTCCACCAGAAAAGGGAAGAAAGCCTCAGATGGGCATGTGTACAACTTTCTAAGCACACTGAGCATGCTGCATACTGCATATGTGGCCAGCCCTCCTTATGGGAAGAATCATGGGAAAAAGGAACAAGACACTGGGAGTGGGCCAGCCTATAAAGTCCCAGAATCAAGGTTAAATGCCACACTTATCGTTCAAGTTGCCCACTTGGGTCTCTTCCACGTGTATTTACTTTTCTTTCCTGTTGGAAAAGCCTTTTTAAATAAACTTCCACTCCTGCTCTGAAACTTTCCTTGGTGTCCTTTTCCGCCTTATGCCCCTCAGTCGAATTTTTTCTTCCGAGCAGGCAGGAACTGAGGTTGCTGCAGACCCATATGGGTTCACCCCCATAACTCAAACCCCTTCTACCCCTAACAGTAGGTGTCCTCGCATCATAGCCTGAACCTGATATAGGGCTCTTTCTTGCTCTGGGCCCTACTCAAAAAGAGCTGTCTTTAAGGTCACTTGGTATATGGATGAAGCAGTTTTTCCAGGTGCAGAATACACCGCTGAAAGAACCCGAAGAGATCTATCAGGTATTATACTTCCTTCTTAGTGGAATGTGAAAGTTGCAATAATCTGTCTTTTATTTTTGGTGGTAGATAAATTTGCTATGACTGCCATAACAAAATACCACAGACTGTGTGGCTTAAACGGTGTAGTTTATTTTTTCACATTTTGTAGACAAGATCAGGATGTCAGTGGGTGAGTTTGTTTGTTGGAGGCCTCTCTCCTTGGTGTGCATATAACCACTGTATACTCACATGAACTTTCCTCTGTGCAAGTGTATCCTTGGTATCTCTCTGTGTGTTCACATTTTCTCTTCTTATAAGGAAAATCATCAGATTGTATTAGGGCACACCTAAGGGCCTGATTTTAACTTAATCACCTCCTTACAGGCCCTACCTCCAAATACAGACACATTTTGAGGTACTAGAGGTTAGGGCTTCAACATACACATTTTGGAAGAATAAAATTTCAGCCCACAACAGATGGCACATACTGAAATGGCCCTGTACACTGGATGCCTACATTTTTATTGATGTGTCTAGCGCCTCAAAATTCATAAATCTCCCACTCTCTAGAAAGTATAATAAAATCAAGATTTCCGATACTAGCCACTTCTTGTTGATTCAATCTGATTAGTATGATGTCATAAATATTCTGTATAAATATCTGTAGGTGCTTATATATGGGTAATGAGCTAAAATTACTTCTTGGGGTCATACCATGCAATTTTAATTTATTAATCAAATTGGAGGCATGTGAGGTCAGATGATATAACAAGTGAAATTCTCAATTGAATATGGTCATATTACACCATATAACGAAAAACTTATACTGTATTTTTTTTCCTCCAGTTTGAGATATAGTTAGGATATATTGCCTCAACCAATGGCAGAATTCCATTTGACTCCCTAACTTGAGTCAAGCAAGGGATCCCAGTACCTATCAAACAATTTATTCCCCTAGGAGAACTGTAGAGTAATTTGCCACTATAAATGACTTGAAAGATTTAAGCCTATTGATTCTTGTAATAGACCTATTTAATTCTCCTATTTGGCCAATAAATAGTCCAATAGGTCTTGGAGAATGTTACTGGATGTTGGTAAACTTAATCAAATAGAAGCTCTATAGCTGCAGTTCAAGGTGAGGTCTTCTTACTGTAGCAAATCAAAACTGCTAATGGTACTTGGTGTGAATTTTTTAACCTGGTGGAAGTACTTTTCTTCTCGCTGATAATCAGAGAACACCAGCAGCAATTAGATTTTACCCAGGTGTATTAGTACACCTTTACCATTTTCCCTCAGGTGTATGTTAACTTTGTTCATGCATTGTTAGAAGGGAACTGAACTGCCTCACCATCTTACAGGATATCCATGTTGGTCTGTTCCATTGATAACATATTGCTAACAGGACCAGCGAAACAGAAACTATCAGTTTTCCTTGATGCCTTGGAATAACATGCAAACATGTAGAAAAGAAATCTCAGGAAAGTAGAGCAAATTTTCCAGGAACCAACTAATCCAAAGGCATGTCAGGGCACCTCTTTCATGGTGAAGGAGAAAGACTTTATGTCCCTACTAAATAAATAGAACAATTCAGGAACCTCTTTATTCTATGAAGATAACATAACATTTTTATTCTGACACATTTTCATGCGAGCCAGAGAAGAGAAATCTCTTCAGCTGCTTCTGTCATATCTCTTGCCCTTGTGATATGACAGATCAAAAATGATTAAAGTGTCACTAATATATTGGAATGCTTTATGAAGCCTGTGGTAAACTCAGATAGGACAAATTATATTGAAAACCATTAAAGTTTTGGAGTAAAGCCATAGCACCTCTTAAAAACAACTTTTGAGAAATAATTTCTGAGTTCCTACTGACTGCTGGTATATGTTAAAAAACAGCATGAAACAGTAAGGAAATATGAGATCCAAGTGCTCATGATGAATTATGTTTATCTGTTACAGCTAAACATAGAGTTCAGCATGTCAGAAAGTATTTTTTCATCATGTGGAAACTGTAGACCCTAAAGGCACAAATAACTTTTATGAATTTTTTTTTTATATTCAGGAAATGATCTTACTCATACTGCAATTATGTCTCCCCATCAATTGACACCGATGGTCTTATGAGAAGTATTATGACCAGCTGACTGAGAATGAAAAATAAACAGTTGAATCTGGTTTGCAGATATTTTATGTAGAATATGCTTCATTATCCAAAATTAAACTCTACAGTGTTACAGCTCCACTCCGAAATGACCCTAAAGGACAATAGAAAATGCAAATCCTAGTGGAAAGAAAGTAGAGCAATCTAATCAGTAGATCATCCATATTAGAAAAGAATATTCTCAGGCTCTGGCACTGTTACTTGATGTTCATCTACATATCTCTTTCCCAGCCTCCTTGTCTTTAATCTACTGAGATTTTTATCTCCCATGTGCCTGATCATCCAACAAGAGCAATGCACACTACCTTATAGTTGACGTGGAATCCTAATCATAGACTATCTTTCCCTGAAGGAAAAGTAAACAGCAAGAAAACTGTATTAGTCCATTTCTATGCTGCTGATAAAGACATACCCAAGACTGGGCAATTTACAAAAGAAAGAGGTTTATTGGACTTACAGTTCCACATGGCTGGGGAGGCCTCACAATCATGGCAGAAGGCAAGGAGGAGCAAGTCACATCTTACATGGTTGGTGGCAGGCATAAAGAGAGCTTGTGCAGGGAAACTTCTGTTTTTAAAACCAGCATATCTTGTGAGTCTCATTCACTATCACAATAACAGCATGGGAAAGACTCGCCCCCATGATTCAATCATCTCCCACTGGGTCCCTCCCACAACACGTGGGAATTATGGGAGCTACAAGATGAGATTTGGGTGGGGACACAGAGCCAAACCATATCAAAAATATTGAGAATTTATTGGGACATAGCAGACAAATAATATTCATTAATATTCCATATGTGCTTTTGTCATCTAGTCCAGTGATTCACATGAAAAGTAACAACACGGGTTACTTTAGAGGTTAAGTATAATCTCAACAACATGAAATTTCCTTCAACTAAGCAGACATATTAAGTGCCACCATCAATAAGCCAATATTCCAGCAACAGTAACTGGTGCAGGTTATATGATATAAGGATTAATGGACTACCTGGTCATAGGTCATAGGTGGATTACATTGCATTTATTCCATTTTGTAGAGGGCAAGATTTTGTCTATACATATGAATATATTTTAATTAAGATTTACTACTCACACCCATCCTTTCTTTTCCAGCGTGTATTAGTTTGCTAAGGGCATCCATAACAAAATCCCACAGCCTGGGTGTCTTAAACCACAGAAATTTATTTTTTCACATTTTTTGGAGGCTAGAAGACCACGCCCAAGGTTTCAGCAGGTTAGAGTTCTGAGGCCTCTCTCCTCAGCTTGCAAATGGCTGCCTTCTTGGTATGTCCTCATATAATCTTCTCTGTATGCATTTACTCTTTGTATCTCTCTGTGTGTCCTAATCTCCTCTTGTTGTAAGAACATCAGCTAGGCCAGGTGTGGTGGCTCATGCCTATAATCCCAGCACTTTGGGAGGCCCATGCAGGTAGATCACCTAAGGTCGGGAGTTTGAGACCAGCCTGGCCAACATGGCGAAACCCTATCTCTACTAAAAATACAAAAATTAGCCAGGTGTGGTGGTGGGCACCTGTAATCTCAGCTATTCAGGAGGCTGAGGCAGGAGAATCACTTAACCTCAGGAGGTGGATGTTGCAGTGAACCAAGATTGTGCCACTGCACTCCAGCCTCGGTGAGAAAGTGAGATTCCATCTCAAAAAAAAAAAAAAAAAAAAAAAAAAAGAACATCAGCTTTATTTGATTAATAGCCTCATTTAACATCCTAACAGCCTCATTTAACTTAATCAGCGTTTTGTAGGCACTATCTTCAAATACAATCACATTCTGAGATATTACGGTTTCAAAATATGAATTGGTGGAGGCACAATTCACCCCATAACACAGCACTTATGAAACATTTAGCAGAATTATAATACCTCATACAATTTTCCTTCCGCCAAGTAAACTGATTCACAAAGAAATATGAATGGACTGCCCATGAGATTCCATTGAAACTATCAAATACCCAGTGACTGAGGGAGAATTTAACTCACTTTTCTCAAAAGCTGATAATCAGGAAGATTAAAACATTACTAGATGTACTTACTACCTGAACAAAATTAACAGGTTTGCTTTAAGTAACATATACAGAACCTATTTTTTCAAGAACATATGAAACATTAACAAAAAGGTATTTTCTACTATGTCCCAAAGGTATTTTAAATTAATACTTAAGAATCCAAAATATACCTATCACGGTCTCTGAGTATGGCATAATAAAATGAGAAATCAATAATGAATGCTTTTATGTATAACTAAAAAATTAAAACTTTGGAAATAAAAGCACATGAATCAAATAAAAAACCATGATGGAAATTATAAAGCATTTAGAGCTGAAAGGCAAGGGAGACATTACATAGCAACATTTGTGATGTGCAAGAAAAAGAGAACTTAGTGGAAAAAGTATGGGTACAAATGCATGCCTTATAAAACAAACAAACAAAATGATCAAAAATTAATGAGCTAGTTCTTCCACTCTATACATTAGAAAAACAGAAGAAACTCATAGAGATAGAAGAGAACAACAAAAATTAATGAATGGTAAATAAGTAGATTCAACACACACTAGCATTAGTTCTTTGAAAACACATGAAATTGGCAAACTGCTTGCAAGAGTATACAGGAGAAAATAATTCTAAAAATGAAAACAGACATAACTAAACCTTAGAGTGTCTCAAATAGTTTGGGGAAGTTTGGGAAAATTTGAAATGGACCAGTGAACTATCAAAAATGACTCAAGAGAAATTAGAAAATATGAATATATTTATAACTATTACAGAAATCAAATCTATAAGTTATTGTTAACAATGTTCTCCTATAAGATTCCAGGCCCAGAAGACTTTGTAGATGAGTATTGTTAAATGGCAAGAGAAAGAGATTTTTTTTTTTTTGAGATGGAGTCTCACTCTGTCACCAGGCTGAATGTCACCAGGTTGGAGTGCAGTGGCATAATCTCCTCTCACTGCAACCTCCACCTCCCAGGTTCAAGTGATTCTCCTGCCTCAGCCTCCAGAGTAGCTGGGACTACAGGCGCACACCACCATGCCCAGCTAATTTTTGTATTTTTAGTAGAGACGAAGTTTCACCATGTTGGCCAGGTGGGTCTCAAACTCCTGACCTCAGGTGATCCACCCGCCTCGGCCTCCAAAAGTGCTGGGATTATAGGCATGAGCCACCGCACCAGGCCCAGAATCTTTTATTGAAACTGTTTCAGTTAAAAATTGTAAAAAAAAAAATTCTTATTTCATTCATATATATATATGTATATATGTGTGTGTGTATATATATATATACAATTTTATTCTAGAATGGTTTGAAATCTGAGAAGTGTTAGCATGAGAAGGAAACATAGATTTATGAACAGAGCTGCAAATATCTTAAATAAAATATTAGCAAACCGAATCTAGTAGTATATAAAATATATCATAACACAGTAGATTTCTTTCGAGGTGAAGAGGTATTGTAACAAAACAAATCTATTAAATCACCTTTAAGTGATTAAAGAAAAATTACAGGATCACATAAATGAAAGCACAAAAGAGCATTCAGTAAAAGAAACAGATATTTCTAATAAGAACTCTTAGCAATCTAGGTATTTGGGAAATTTATAAAATATATTTACCTAATATGTACAACAGGCATACGTAAAGTGACTGACTTTATCTTTTATGTCAGAAGACAAAAACTCTCATTCTCACTGCTTATTTTTCATATCATACTAAAATTATTAGATAAGAACAACTGAAACAAAATAAGTAAGAATAAAGGAAATAGAAACAAATACCATTTTGTATCAATATTAGATTCCATTGATAATATTAATAAAACTTGGAATCACTAATTATACAACTAACAGGAAGTGTGTAATATTTATAGATAAAAAATGAAATTTTTGCTGAAGTACTAAAAAGATGACCCAAATAATTGGAGACACCTAACGTATTTCTTGAGAAAAAGGCAATGTTTTAAAGAGGTCAAATCTTATACATGTCAATCTATAAATTCAATAATGACATGATGAAAAACTTGACAGCATTTTTGTAAGCTTTTTTTAAGATTATAAGCCAACTTATTTGTGAAAATTAACATATGAATATGGAAAAAGCAAATGAAACCATACAAAAGCGGACAAGAGGAAAAGTAAGTTTCAAACTACTGACCTCATTTCCCCCAACTGACCTCCCCAGAGGCAATAGCTATTCATATTTTCGTGCATTTCTTCCAGAGATAATCTATACATATGTATGTGTTTGTTTATGTATATAAAAACACACCCATTTCTACGGAATTGTTAGCATAACATTCACACTATGCTTTACTTCTTTCTTTCAACTTTTTAATGAGTATATTTTGGAGCGAAATCCTATTGACACATGTATATCTACCCCAACTTGGAAATTGCTAGATAGTATTCCAGGATGTATTTGTTTTCTATTGTTGTTTTTAAAATTATCACAAACTTTGTGATTTGCCCCACCAAACATTTAATTTCTCATAGTACTAGAGGATCAGAAGTATGAGCTCAAATAAATTCAAAGTTTTGGCAGGGCTGGTTTTCTCTGGAAACTAAGGGAGTATCTGTTTTCCTGTTTTTTTTTTTTTTTCTTTTTTCTTTTTTTTCTTTTTTTCAACTTCTAGTGACTGACTGGTTTTGTCCCTTTGTTTGTGGCCTCTTCCTCTCGTCATTCCAATCTCTGTTTCTACCATTACACTGTCTTCTCCCCTGTAGTAATGTCTCTCACTGCTTTCCTTCTTAAAAGGACACTTGTGATTACATTGGACCTATGTGAAAAATCCAGGATAATCTCCCAGTCGCAAAGTATTTTATTTAATATCATTTTCAAAGACCTTTTTTCTATATGAGGTAAAATATTTATAAGGTTTTGGGATTAGAAAGTGGGTATCATGGGGAAGTTATTCAGTCTACCACAAGATATAGTAAGATAACAAAACAGATTTCACTACTTCCTTAACAATGAATATTAAAGTTTTTTCTAATTTTTTGCTACAGTAGACAGAACTTCAATGCATATCTTATAAAAACATGTATACATACATATAATAATATGTAAAATATATAAATGGGGGAAGATAGGAAAATTATCCTTGATAGAGGTCAACTAATTTAACTCCCTCCAAAAAATAAATTTTAGAGTTCCAATGCCTGTTTACCACATGCTGTGTTTGTCTTTCAGAGCTCTTATAAATCAAATTTTATTCATTGATTCTTTCCATCTTTGCAGGTGGCTTATCATATGAACCAAGCAGGACCTCTTCTTTGCTTCCCTTATAATTTATATACACCTTGACACATACATTTTTCTAATTGCATCGGCTAAGATTTTGAATGAAATGTTCAGTAGTCGTTGGGAAAGTGTGCAGTATTGCCTACCATGTTTCTTTTTTGACATTTGCCAGTCTAACAGGTAAGAATGGTATTTTTTTATTATACTTTAATTCTGGGGTACATGTGCAGAACGTGCGGTTTGTTACGTAGGTATACACATGCCATGGTGGTTTGCTGCACCCATCAACCCGTCAACTGTATTAGGAATTTCTCCAAATGCTATCCCTCCCCTAGCCCCCCACCCTGCAACAGGCCCCTGTGTGTGAACTTCCCCTCCCTGTGTCCATGTGTTCTCGTTGTTCAACTCCCACTTATGAGTGAGAACATGCAGTGTTTGGTTTTCTGTTCTTGTGTTAGTTTCCTGAGAATAATGGTTTCCAGCTTCATCCATGTCCCTGCAAAGGACATGAACTCATCCTTTTTATGGCCACATGGTATTCCATAGTTTACATGTGCCGTATTTTCTTTATCCCGTTTATTATTGGTGGTCATTCAGGTTGGTTCCAAGTCTTTGTTATTGTGGACAGTGCCACAATAAACATACGTGTGCATGTGTCTTTATGGTAGAATGATTTATAATCCTTAGGGTATATACCCAGTAATGGGATTGCTGGGTCATCAAGTGATATTTCTAGTTCTAGATCCATTAAAGTTATTTTAATAAGATTATAGATATTTTTGTTTATTTGTATGAACCATGTGTTCACATTCTTTTCCTATTTTTTCATGCTTATTTATTTTGAAAAATTTTATGTTTTTTAAAAATTGTTTTATTGTAGTAAGAGCAGTTAACATGAGATCTACTGTCTTAAAAAATTATACTGTAAAATATGGTATTGTTAACTATAGGTGTAGTGTTGGACAGCAGATCTCTACCACTTACTGATTTTGTGTAATTGAAATATTGTGCCAGTTGATTAAAAAAAATCCCCATTCGCCCCTCTCCTGCAGTCCTTGGTAGCCACGTTTCTGCTTTCTGATTTTATGAGCTTGACAATTTTAGATACGTCATGTAATTGGAATTCTGCAGTATTTGTCTTTCTGTGACTGTCTTATTTTGCTCAACATCATGTCCTCTAGGTGCATCCATGTTGTCACATATTGCAGATTTACCTCTTCTGAAAAGCTGAATAATGTTACATCAAGTGCAGATACCACATTTTGTTTATCCATCCATCTTTTGATGGGCGTTTAGTTTGTTTCCCCATCTTGTCTGTGAATCTCTTAGAAAAACACTTGGGAGAAAATATTCATCACATCAGTGATTTCCTGAATATGGCACCAAAAGGATAGGTAACAAAAGCAAAAATAGACAAGTGGAACTACATCCAGCAAACAAGCTTTTGCACAGCAAAGAAAGCAATCAATAGAACAAAAAAGCAATCTACAGAATGAGAGGAAATAACAGATATGAGATTAATTACCAAAATACATAAGAAACTCCTACAACCCAATAGCAACAACAATAAAAGACAAACAAAATAAAACAATAACAAAAAAATACTAATAGCCCAATTTAAAAATAGGCTGAAGAACTGAATGTTATTTAAACAAATCCTTTGACAAATGTGCTGTAAATATTTCTCTCAGTTTGTCAAGTGGTGTTTTTCTTAATAACATTTTGATACGCAAGTGAATTGTTCTGCTTTGCAAGCGAATAAAGTTTTATATAGTTAAATTTGTATTTTTTTCACGGCTTCTCTAGTATTGATTTTGCTTAAAAGAACTATGCTAACATTATTTGAAAAATTTTCACACTTTTCCTGGTACATTATGGTTTTGGTTTTTATTTCTAAACAATTGATTCATCTGAAATTTTGTTGCAACAAGATAGGGACACAGCTTTATATGTAGGTGACTAGCCAATTGTCTCAACACCATTTAATGAATAAACCCCACAAATTTAAAACATTATATTTAATATGTAATAATTGACACTTTCAGTTGGATCTCTTTTTGGATCTATCCTGTTCATTTGTTCTGTCATTCTAATACCATACCAATTCCTACTAGTTTTAATAATTGTATCTTTGTAGTATTTTAAATTTTGACAGGGCTGGTGCTTCCTCATTGTCTTCCAGAATTTGGCTGGTGGTCTTAAAAGTTTATTTTGTTAATGTGAACTTTAGAACCTGTGTCTATAATATAGTATTTTATTGTCCAATTTTAAGATATTTTATACTGTATACCCAGATTTTTCTGAAAACTTTTCATAGTATCTTAAAGATTTCTTCACATAAGTACTGAATATTTTTGTTTAATATTTCATATGTCTATTTTAAATGGGAAGCTTTCTTTGATTTCTAAGTTTTTTATATCTTGAAAAGTTATTATTTTTAACATATTCCTTTCTTAATGAGCCACATCGTAGAATCCATCTATTATTTTCCCATTAGTTTTAAGTATATTTTTCTTTTAAAATGTGCAACAGGCCAGGCGCGGTGGCTTATGCCTGTAATCCCAGCACTTTGGGAGGCCGAGGTGGGTGGATCACGAGATCAGGAGATCGAGACCATCCTGGCCAACATGGTGAAACCCCGTCTCTACTAAAAATACACAAAATTAGTTGGGCATGGTGATGCACGCCTGTAGTTCCAGCTACTCAGGAGGCTGAGGCAGGAGAATGGCTTGAACCCAGGAGGCAGAGGCTGCAGTGAGCCGAGATCGTACCACTGCACTGCACTCCAGCCTGGGCAACAGTGTGAGACTCTGTCTCAAAAAAAAAAAAAAAAAAGAAAAGAAAATATGAAACACATATGCAAATGGCACACAGTTCCAAAGTTACAAAGCTGTCTATGGGTAATATAAGTGACCATACCCTTGACCCCCAGACCCCTATTTCCCCTCTCGTAAGGCAAACATTTTGATCAGTTTCTTATCAGGGCACAGCACAATATTTTCATTCTGAATTTTTTCTCTACAAGTGCATATGGTACTTACTCATTCCATTTATATACCATAATTTATTTAATCATCCCCCAACTTACTGTCATTTAAGTCGTTTTCTGCTCTGGAAATACTTATCCATATGTTATTATGCACCTATGGGACTATAATTGTAAGACAATTTCCTAGAAGATAAGTTGCCTGGTCAAAGGATACACAGCTTTATTTATTTTTCTGTTTAGACATTACATACATACACACACACACACACACACAGAGAGAGACATATACACACACATATGCACACAACCACACATACACATATATGCATATAAATTTACTTATCTTTGTGTAAATTATTCCTGGACTTGCTATTTGAAGGAAGTTGAAGTGAAGAAGGGGCCAAGACCATCTTACAGGCTAGCGGGTGAGAATTTTGCTATGATTTAGAGTTCTATTTTATAAGCCAGTTCTGGAGTCTTCTCTTCTCCCCAGTAGACCTCATATCAACAATATAGAACCACTCATGTGAAGTTTCTCTCCTCCATCTTGCATTATTATTGCCAACAGGCTTGCCAGGGGCTTCTTTATTCAGGCCCACTCTCCTTCTCAAATTTCTTGTCAAGTTGGGTTCAGAAAAGCTTCCTCTGTCAGCCTCATTATTTGTTATTTGTTCCTATTATGAACCAATTGTTGCTGTTCTCTTCAATATTGGACACTTAGAATTGTGCTCAACCACTGGACTGAGATTAGTCATGAGAGCCCTACCTCAGTGTCTTCTCATATCTGTTTGACTTTCACTCCATTTGGAAGCCTTTTCTCATATACATACATGGGGGTTATAGATATCTCTAAATTTTATTGAAGATAATGTTTGTGTTATTTTTTTAAACATGATGTTTATTGCTTTTAAGGGTAGAATACCTGAAAGACAATGAGAAAGCAATTCCATTTATTCTGTTATTTTAAAATTGAAAGTCTCTAATCCCTTTCCATTGATTCTTTTGTGTATTTTATGTGTATCATATTACTATAAATGAATAATATGCTTTCTTGTTTTGCATTCTTATATCTCATTGGATTGGCTCCTATATTCATAGCAAAATTAATTAGCCAAATTAATGGTGGACATTCTTCCTTTGCTTGTGTGCTTAATGGAGTCTGGGGCCATTGGGGCCACCCTAGTTCTGGGGCCATGTGTGACGGCCTGAACTTGGGGTCTGTGGGTGCTAGCCTGGTGCTGAGGCAAGCCTAAATCATGAGGCCATGAGAGCCAGCCTGGTACCTGGGGCTGGCCTAGCAATGGGGCAGGCCTGGAGGCAGGGTCTACTGGGACAGGCCTGGCAGTGGGACTGGCCTGGAACCTGGGGCCAAAGGGACCTACCTGGTGCTAGATTTCGCTGGAGTGGGTTAGGTGCTGGGGTCCAAGGCAAATTCTGGTGCTCACTTCCCTCTCCTTCCTTTTTACAGAAGATATCATTGTCCACACTGTGCCACCTGGGGTTGGGGTAGGTGTGACACAGGTAATGTGAAACCGTCTTGACTGCCCTCTTCAATGTGTCCTTTTTACTTCTATGCTACATCCAGGTGCTAAAATCTCTCAACTGGTTCACTTAGCTCTTGGGAAGGTATTTTTATGCATAGACAATTGTTCAAATTGATGTTTCTGGGAAATGATGAGCACTGGAAAATCCTATTCGACCATCTTTCTCTTGGAATTTCTCAGTTAAGCTTGCCTTTTGACTTGATAAGGGTAAACAGCAACATCATATTGAGGAAGTATACATTTATCCCATTTTTCCCAGTTTAAAAATATATTTAATAATGTATGTTTTGAATTATTTTCTTTAAGCATTTAAGCAACTGTAAAGTTGATATGTGATTTTCCTCTTTGTAATCTATTAAAGTAATAGAAATAATATTTCTATATTTCTTAATACTGTATCTTTTCCACATCCTGGCAAGATCCTAATTTGTTCGTTATGAGTTATTCTCTCAGAAGACAATGTAGTGCAATGGTTAAAAGTTTGAACTCTGAAACTACTGCCTGGATTTGAGTGCTAGTTCTGTCAGTTAATGCCTACTTGATTAACCTTATCTCTCGGCTTCAGCTTGTTAATGTATTAAATGGAGATGATTATGGTACCTGCTTTGCAGAATTGTTGTAATAATTAAATGTGTAAACACACGTAAAGATCTTTTTTTTTGTGGCTAGCATTTTCAGCCTTTTAATGAGATTTATGTGATGACTAGAAGTTCTTGATTTTAGTGGAGAAACATTTATAATATTCTAATTTGTGTTTGGGGCTGTATCTTAAGAACAACTTTTATATGACTAGGTCAAAAAGATGTTTCCTTACATTTTGTAATGAAATATAGAAAATACTTATGGTGGCTTTGTGGTAGTTAAAAATGGAAATAAAACATATTTTGTATATAGGTCAGTGGTTGAATAGACTATTTATACATGATATGAAATATTGATGACTTATAGAAGAGAATGTATTGGTGCTATATTTATTGATACATGGAGTGATAGGCTTTATTTAATTTAAAAATGCAGATTGTATGCACTCAGGAAATGTTAGCTGTTATGCTGTAATTACTTATGTGTGGCTAGATCCTATTTGTACACACTTAGGAATTTTACTTGTTATTCATAAATATGGTCTTTTTTATGATTATGTTATTTGGGGGACTTGGTATAAAATTATGCTATATGCAGAAAAACATAATTTTCAAGCTTTATTGTTGTATTTATGGCCATGGAAAAATTTAAATGGTATTGGAGTTAGCCGTGGAGCAATATAAACATGTTATGCTTTTTTGGGATTGCATAGTGAGAATTTGAGAAAGTTTCTTTATAGTTGTTGGCATATTTAAATATTCTACCCATTCTGAGGTCATTCTACTGATTCATATTTTCATAGAATCATGCCCCTCCCCCCACTTTATTCAGACTTTCCTCATTCTCACTTCTTATTTTTTGTGTTAAGTTTCTTTTTCCTTCCCAGTCTTTTTTTCCCCTATAGAATGAACTATTGATTTACATATTGTGATGATTAATTTTAGGTGCAAACTGAATTAAGGAATACTTAGAGAACCGGTAAAGCAGTATTTTGGATGTGTCTGTGAGGGTGTTTCCAGAGGAGATTAGCTTGTGAGTCTGCGTAGATTAGGTGGGGTAGGTCTGCCCTCAGTGTGGGCTGGCATTATCCAATCTGCTGGAGGCCTGAATCGAATTTAAAAAGATAGAGAAAAGTTGATTTCTTCTCTCTTTCATCTGGAGCTGGCACACTTCTTCTCCTGGCCTTGGATATCAGAACTCCAGGATCCCTGGCCTTTGGGCACTTGATCTTACAGCAGCACCCCCTAGCCCTTGGGTTCTCAGTCCTCGAACTGAGAGTTACACCACTGACTTCTCTGGCTCTGAGGCCTGTGGACTTGTACTGAGCCATGCAACTGGCATCCCTAGGTCTCCAGCTTGCACATGGCTTATTGTGGGACCTCTCCGCCTCCATAATAGTGTGAGCCAGTTACTCTAATAAATCCCCTCTCATGTATCTATATCTATTTGGAGAACCCTGCTAATATAACTGTTTCACCACTTGTCTCAGATAAACCAATGATTGATATTATGTATGGGTTCTTCTATTTATATTTTCTATTTTTTTGTTCCATATGATTACTAAAGATTAATTTGTCTTTATTGTTTACTTATTTTCATTAATTTTTATTTAATTTTTAATTTCAACAGCTTTAGAGGTGCAAGTTATTCTTGGTTACATGGAAAAATTATATAGTGGAGAATTCTGAAATTGTAGTGCCCCCATCACCTGAATAGTGTACACTGTGTATGTAGATTTTTATCCAGTACGTAGATTTTTATCCCAAACCTCCCTCCAGCCCTCCCCTTTCTGTCTCCAAAACCATTATTTCACTCTATATGCCTTTACATATTCATAGCTTAGGTATCACTTTTAAGTGAGAACATATGGTGTTTGGTTTTCTATTTCTGGGTTATATCACTGAAGATAATGGCCTCCAGCTTTATTTAAGCTGCTGCAAAAAACATTATTTTGTTACTTTTTATGGCAAGAAATATTCCATGGTGTACATATACCACATTTTTTTATCTGCTCGTTGGTCAGTGGGCTCTTAAGTTGGTTTTATATCTTTGCAATTGTGAATTGGGCTGCAGTAAACATATGTGTACATGTATACATATATATATAATGGCTTTATATATACACTTTATAATGACTATATATATATATATATATAAATGACTTCATTTATTTGGGGTAGGTACTCAGCATTAAGATTGCTGGATAAAATTGTAGATCTACTTTTAGTTCTTTAAGGAAACTCCATATTGTTTTCCATGAAAGTTGTACTAATTTAAATTACAATCAGAAGTGTATAAGTGTTACCCTTTCTCCCATCCACACCAACATGTATTTTTTAAAATTTTTTAATAATGACTATTCTTGCAGAAATAAGGTGGTATCTCATTGTGGTTTTAATTTTCATTTCCACGATGATTAGTGAAGTTGGACATTTTTTCATACATTTGGTGGCCATGCATATATCTCCTTTTGAGAAATGTCTACTCATGTCATTTTCTCACTTTTTGATGGGATTATTTGGATTTTTTTCTTGATGATTTGTTTGAGTTCCTTGTAGATTCTGGATATCAGTCGTTTGCCAGATGCATAATTTGCAAATATTTTCTCCCGTTTTGTGCGTTGTCTGTTTACTAGAATGATTATTTCTTTTGCTGTCCAGAGGCTTTTTGATTTAATCATGTCCCATTTATTTATTTTTGTTTGTGTTGCATTTGCTTTTTGGGTTTTGTTCATGATTTCTTTGCTTAGGACAATGTCCAGAAGAGTTTTTCCAAGGATATAATCTATTTATATCTTCAATTCATCTTGAATAGATTTAAATCTTCAATCCATCTTGAATAGATTTTTGTATAAGATGAGAGATAGTGATCCAATTTCACTCTTCTACATATGGCTAGCTAGTTTTCTAAGCACCATTTATTAAATAGGGTGTCCTTTCCCCAATTTATGTTTTTGTATGCTTTGTCAAAGATCAGTTGGTTTTAAGAATTTTGCTTTATTTTTAGGTTCTCTATTTTGTTCAATGGTCTGTGTGCATACTTTTATACCAGTACCAGGCTATTTTGGTAACTAGTTTTGTAATATAACTTGAAGTCAGGCAATGTGATGCCTCCAGATTTGTTCTTTTTGCTTAGGATTACTTTGACTATGCGGACTCTTTTTTTTTTTGGTTCCATACAAATTTAAAATTTTTTTTTTCGAACTCATGAAAAATAATGTTGGTATTTTGATGGGAATTGAATTGAATCTGTAGACTGCTTTGGGAAGTATGGTCATTTTCAAAATATTAATTCTTCCAATCCATGAGCATGGGATGTGTTTCCATTTGTTTGTATCATCTGTGATTTCTTTCAGCAATGTCCTGCAGTTCTCCTTAGAGAGAACTTTCACAATCCTGTTTAAGTATATTCCCAGGTATTTTTTTTACAGCTTTTATAATAGCAATTGAGTTACTGATTTGATTCTTAGCTTGGCCATTGTTGGTGTATAGCAGTGCTACTAATTTATGTACATTGACATTGTAACCTGAGACTTCACTGAATTCGTTGATCAAATCTAGAAGTCTTTTTTTTGGGGGAGTCTTTAGGGTTTTCTAGGTATACAATCATATTATCAGTGACCAGTGTTAGTTTGACTTCCTCTTTGCCAATTTGGATGACCTTTATTTCTTTCTCTTGCTTGATTGCTTTTGCTAGGACTTCCAGTACTCTGTTGCATAGAAATGCTGTAAGTGGGCATACTTGTTTTGTTCCAGTTCTTCAGGGAAATGCTTTTAACTTTTCTCCATCCCGTATTATGTTGGCTGTGGGTTTGTCATACATGGCTTTTATTAATTTGAGGTAAGTCTCTTTTATGCCTATTTTATTGATGGTTTTTATCAATAAAGGGATGTTGGGTTTTAGTGGATGCTTTTTCTGCATCTATTGAGATGATTAATACAGTTTGGATCTGTGTCCCCACCCAAATCTCATATTCAATTGTAATCCCTAATGTTGGAGGTGTGGCTTGGTGGGAGGTGATTGGATCGTGGGGGTGGAGCCATCATGAAGGATTTAGAACCATTCTTTTGGTGCTGTTCTCTTTGTAGAGTTCTGGTGAGATCTGGTTGTTTAAAAGTGTGTGCCACCTCCCCTCTCTCTCTCTTCCTCCTGCTCCAGCCATGAAAGACATGCTGGCTTTCTTTTTGCCTTCTGCCATGATTGAAAGTTTCCTGAGTTCTCCCCAGAAGCTGAGCAGATGCCAGTATCACACCTCCTATATAGGCTGTGGAACTGAGAACCAATTAAAACTCCCTTTTTTTTTTTATAAATTACCCAGTTTCAGGTATTTGTTTATCATGGTGCAAGAATGGATTAATACAATGATCATACTGTTTTGTTTTTAGTTGTTTTTGTGATGTATCACATTTATTGACTTCCCCATGTTAAACCATCCCTGCACCTCTGAAATGAAACCCAGTTGACCACTGTGTATTCTATCTTTTATGTGCTGTTGGGTTTGGTTAGCTTATACTTTTTTGAGTATTTTTGCATCTATGCTCATTGGGAATATTGGTCTGTATTTCTTTGTGTTGTTATGTTCTTTCCTAGTTTTGGTATCAGGGTGATTCTGGCTTCATAGAATGACTCAGGGAGGATTCCCTCTTTCTCAATCTTTTGGAATAGTTTCAGTAGGATTGGTACCAATTCTTCTTTGAATGTCTTGAAGAATTCAGCTGTGAATCCATCTGGCTCTGGGTGGTTATTTTTTGGCATATTTATTTTTATTACTGATTCAATGTCACTGCTTGTTTTTGGTGTGTTGAGGGTTTCTATTTCTTCCTGACTTAATCTAAGAGGGTTGTATGTTTCTAGGAATTTATCCATTACCTCTAGGTTTTCCAGTTTGTGTACGTAGAGGTGTTCATAGCAGTCTCAGATGATCTTTTGTATTTCTGTGGTGTAGGTTGTAATGTTTCCAGTTTCATTTCTAATTGAGGCAGAATAAGGAATGGCTTCTCTCAGTCCATGCAGGAGACTGGGAACACACGCAAGGCTCCTCCCACTGCCATTCCTACTTTTATAGTCCTCATTTCTCTCTAAATCAGTTCCAGTGCTGGGTAGGGTTAAGACCTTCCCCCGTGGCCTGGATTTCCAGTTTACCTTGAGGGTGTGTCTATCCTAGAGGCAACTTCTCTCCCTTTCACACTCTGAGGACTTACAGTTTTTTTGCCTGGCTCACAGTGCAGGCTGCAGCCTGCTGCTGTTGAAGTCATTTGGAGACCTCAAGGCTATCTCCACTTTCATTCCCTAAGATTTTAAATCTTGGATTACTGTCACCTTTTCAAACACAACCCCTCCTGTCATAATTATTTGTAATTTCAATATACACTTATGTCATCTTTTCAATACCCTGATCTCTCGGTCCCTTGGCCTCCTCCCCTTCCATGGTCATTTCCAACCTCCTCTCTTAGCCAACCAACACCCCCATGGCCATACCTTAGAAGTTGCCATTAAATATGTCCAAATTCTTGAGCCCTTAAATGTCATACATACTATTCTCTTGACTACCCATCCTAATCTTTCAGTTCACTTTCTCTAGTTCTTCAACTCCAAAAACACTTAGATCGCACTGAAACCTCCAATTCTATAATTTAACCTGTTTAATTGCCCCTTACCTTCTTTATTCCCTTGCTTTCTTTCTTACCTAGCTTTAATACCATAGCTCATCCTTATAACTCCTTTGCATGTACCCTCAATTGTTTTAACCCTTTCCCACTTAATTTTACTCTCCTGGCAAAATCCCAATTCTGATTAAAATGAATCCCTTCATACTTTTCACTTGCACCTATGCAGTTGAACTTAGTTGGATGAAGCTTCCAGAATTATGTTCCCTATTCTCATTTGAAATTCAGGATCGCTAACCTTAAGACAGTCCTTAATTCTATCTGCTAAACACTGTATTTTCCCAGTGCATTTTTTTACTATACATTTAAATGTCTCATACTTTTTTTCTTCTACTACCACTCTTTCATTCACACTCTCAGCTGATAATTTTATTCTTTAATTCATTGGGATAGTAAAATCAACTAGTAGAGAAATTCCACAGGCTTATTTCACCACATCTACCTCTCTGCCTGTATCATGCCTTATACATGTTGTGCCTGTCCTATTTCCATGGATGAACCCTTTATTCTACTAGTCCACATGTGCACTGATTTTAGCCTCTTCTCGCTTACTGATAGATGTTTTCCTGCAATGAAGTTCTCAATAGAGCAGCCAGATGCTATTAAAACACAGGCCAAAAATGTTACGCCTGCAGGATTTTCCCATCTCACTCCAGGTGAAAGTTTTCACAATGGACTACAGGACCCTTTACAATCAGGCCCTGTTTTCTCTCTGACCTCATTGTCAGTTACTGCCCTCTCTGTTCTTCTTCCTTTCCAACCACAGTGAACTCCTTTCTATTTTTGCAACATGTGAGGCTCACAGATTCTCTAGGTTTTGAATTGTTATTTCTTCTGTTTGAAGTACCCTCTGCTGGATCTGTTAGATCTTTACATCTCTGCTCAGATGTAACCTTTTCAGTGTGGCCATCCCTGACACCTCTCTTTAAAATAGCAACCTCTTCTGACAACATTGAACTTTACAGGAGCTCTGAGATCCTGGATAACAGTTAAAAATTACTTCCCATACTTTTATGTACCTGAAAACAACAGAGTACAAAGAACTACCCCTCACCGTGTGACGGAGATAAGACTCAATCGTTTCCCTCTTGTTTACCTAGACAGACTCAGTAAGTTTTCATTCCTTGCCTTATAAATGATTAGTTGGTCTGTTTTTACTCACTGACCAATCCAAACACAACACCTGACTTGACCAAACTTTAGCTAACTTTCTCTCCTTCCTATAGGCCCCTGAACTCGACCTCTCCACAGCTTGAGCTAGCGGACAACTCTTCTTAACTTCCCCTCCCAAAAGTAGGCTATCCACAAAAGAAAAACGTTATCTGATCCATCACACCACCCAAAGCCTCACACCGAGCTTTTTCTAGCTTTGTTTACTCATCATTATAAAAGAAAAGCCCTTTTTTACCTAATCTTTGAAATACTTGCAATTCCTACGGGGGGCGGGGCGGGGAAGCTCTTTTTTCCCTATTGTAATAATCCACCTTTTCTTATTACAATCTTCTTTTCCAATAAAGTCTCTCCTGGCCTAAATACAGATTTGTTTTTATTTGATGCTCCTTAGAAATTCATGTCAGATTCCCTAACTTATTTTTCCTCCGTAGAACTTATCACCACCTGACATGCTATGCATTTTTACTTAGTTGTTTATATTTTGTCTCTTCTCATTAGAATGTAAGCTATGTAATGAAAGGGATTTGTGTCTTTCATGCGCGTCCGTGTGAAGAGACCACCAAACAGGCTTTGTGTGAGCAATAAAGCTGTTTATTTCACCTGGGTGCAGGTGGGCTGAGTACGAAAAGAGAGTCAGCAAAGGGTGGTGGATTATCATTAGTTCTTATAGGTTTTGGGATAGGCGGTGAAGTTAAGAGCAATGTTTTGTGGGCAGGGGTGAATCTCACAAACTACATTCTTAAGGGTGGGGAGAATTACAAAGAACCTTCTTAAGGTGGGGGAGATTACAAAGTACATTGATCAGTTAGGGTGGGGCAGAAACAAATCACAATGGTGGAATGTCATCAGTTAAGGCTATTTTTACTTCTTTTGTGGATCTTCAGTTACTTCAGGCCAGCTGGATGTATACGTGCAAGTCACAGGGGATGCGATGGCTTGGCTTGGCTTGGCTTGGGCTCAGAGGCCTGACATTCCTACCTTCTTATATTAATAAGAAAAATAAAACAAAATAGTGTTGAAGTCTTGGGGTGGTGAAAATTTTGGGGGGGTTGTATGGAGAGAGAATGGGCGATGTTTCTCAGGGCTGCTTCAAGCGGGATTGGGGCAGTGTGGGGACTTAGAGTGGGAGAGATTAAGCTGAAGGAAGATTTTGTGGTAAGGGGTGATATTGTGGAGTTGTTAGAAGAAACATTTATTGTGTAGAATTATTGGTGATGGCCTGGATACAGTTTTGTATGAACTGAAAAACTAGATGGAATAAGAGAAGGAGAAAAACAGGTATAAAAGGTCTAAGAATTGAGAGGACCTAGGACATCTGATTAGAGAGTGCCTGAGGAGATTCAGCATAGTCCTGCCAGCAAAGATTATTTATTTACTTCAAGAGTTAAGAGTGGCAGTTTGGGGATAGCACGAGGAGATATCAGCTGTGATGGCTTGGAGAAACAGTGTAAACCGGCAGTGTAAACAAGAGCAGGGCATGTATGAGTAGCTGAGAATGGAGAATAGGAGTATGACTAGACAGAAGATAGTAGGGGTGACAAGTTTTTTGGGGCACAGTCTAAGTTGGTCTGGTGTCTGGAATGAGACTGGGGCCTAATAAAAGGGAGCGTCTATTCAGGAGCTTAAATGGGCTGTACCTTGTAGCATTCTGAGGACAGGCCTGAATTATGAGAAGGGAAAGTGGTAAAAGTATTGTCCAGTCCTTTTTAAGTTGGTGGCTGAGCTTGGTGAGGTGTGTTTTTAAAAGATCTTTAGTCCGTTCTACTTTTCTTGAAGACAGAGGACCGTAAGGGATATAAAGGTTTCACTGAATACTAGGAGCCTGAAAAACTGTTTGGCTGATTATGACTAATAAAGGCTGGTCTGTTATCAGACTGTACAGAGGTGGGAAGGCTAAACTGAGGAATTATGTCTGACAGAAGGGAAGAAATGACTGCGGTGGCCTTCTCAGATCCTGTAGGAAAGGCTTCTACTTATCTAGTGAAAGTGTCTACCTAGACTAAGAGGTATTTTAGTTATCTGACTCGGGGCATGTTGAGTAAAGCTAATTTGCCAGTCCTGGGTGGGGCAAATCTTCAAGCTTGATGTGTAGGGAAGGGAGGGGGCCTGAATAATCCCTGAGGAGTAGTAGAATAGCAGATGGGACACTGAGAAGTTATTTCCTTGAGGATAGATTTCCACGATGGAAAGAAAATGAGAGGTTCTAAGAGGCGGACTAGTGGCTTGTACTATAGCATAGCCTGCCTTTGCTGGTGTGTGGTGATTAGGCCTGGTGGAACTGCCATCAATAAATCAAGCGTGATCAGGGTGAGGAAAAGCGAAGAAGGAAATATGCGGAAATGGGGTGAATGTCAGGTGGATCAGAGAGATACAGTCATGGGGGTCAGGTGTGGTATCAGGAATAATGTGGGAGGCCAGATTGAGGTCCGGGCCAGGAACAATGGTAATTGTGGGACTTAACAAAGAGTGAGTGCAGCTGAAGGAGCCGGGGAGCAGACAGTATATGCATCAGGTATGAGGAAGAAAACAGATTTTGGAAGTTATGAGAAACGTAGAGAGTGAGTTGAGCATAGTTTGTGATTTTTAGGGCCTCTAAAAGTATTAAAGCAGTGGCAGCTGCTGCACGCAGACATGAGGGCTAGGCTAAAACAGTAAGGTCAAGTTGTTTGGACAGAAAGGCTACAGGGTGCAGTCCTGGCTCTTGTGTAAGAATTCTGACCACACTAACCATGCCTAGGAAGGAAAGGAGTTGTTGTTTTGTAAGGGATTGAGGTTTGGAAGATTAATAGGACACGATCAGCAGGCAGAGCACGTGTGTTTTTATGAGAATTATGCCGAGATAGGTAACAGATGAGGATGAAATTTGGGCTTGACTGAAGTAATGGGGGCTGTCCGTGAAGCCTTGCAGCAGTACAGCCCAGGTTATTTGCTGAGCCTGATGGGTGTCAGGGTCAGTCTAAGTGAAAGCGAAGAGAGGCTGGGATGAAGGATGAAAAGGAATAGTAAAGAAAGCATGTTTGAGATCTAGAACAGAATAACAGGTAGTGGAGGGAGGTATTGAGGATAGGAGAGTATATGGGTTTGGCACCACAGGGTTGATAGGCAAAACAATTTGGTTGATAAGGCGCAGATTCTGAACTAACCTGTAAGCCTTGTCTGGTTTTAGGACAGGTAAAATGGGGGAATGGTAAGGAGAGTTCATAGGCTTTAAAAGGCCATGCTGTAACAGGCTTTAATCCTTTTAAAGCGTGCTGTGGGATGGGATATTGGCATTGAGCGGGGTAAGGGTGATTAGGTTTTAATGGGATGGTAACGGGCATGTGATCGGTTGCCAGGGAAGGAGTAGAGATGTCCCATACTTGTGGGTTAAGGTGGGGGGATACGAGAGGAAGACGCGAAGGAGGATTTGGGTTGGGGAGAAGGGTGGCAGTGAGATGCGGCTGTAATCCAGGAATAGTCAGGGAAGCAGATAATTTAAAGTGTCTCAGCCTAATAAGGGAACTGGGCAGGTGGGGATAACTAAAAAGGAGTGTTTAAAAGAGTATTGCCTCAGTTGGCACCAGAGTTGGGGAGTTTTAAGAGGTTTAGAAGCCTGACCGTCAATACCTGCAACAGTTACGGAAGCAAGGGAAACAGGCCCTTGAAAAGAAGGCAATGTGGGGTGGGTAGCCTCCATATTGATTAAGAAGGGGACGGACTTACCTTCCACTGTGAGAGTTACCCGAAGCGCGGCATCTGTGATGGTCTACGAGGCTTCCGAGGTAATTGGGCAGCGTCAATCTTCAGTCGCTAAGCCGGGAAGATCTGGGAAGGAGTCAGTCAGAGAGCCTTGGGCCAGAGTCCCCAGGGGCTCTGGGAGTGGCTGCCAGGTGAGTTGAACAGTCTGATTTTCAGTGGGGTTCCGCACAGATGGGACATGGCTTAGGAGGAATCCCCGGCTGCGACATTCCTTGGCTCAGTGGCCAGATTTTTGGCACTTGTAGCAAGCTCCTGGGGGAGGAGGTTCTGGAGGAACGCCTGGCTGCTGCGGTTCAGGCGTTTGGAAGTTCTTGTGTGCTGGAGCTGTGGCTGGGGTTTGTCTCACAGTGGAGGCAAGGAATTGCAACTTTTTTCTATTTTTGTACACCTTGAAGGTGAGGTTAATTAAGTCCTGTTGTGGGGTATGAGGGCTTTCATGCCCGTCCGTGTGAAGAGACCATCAAACAGGCATTGTGTGAGCAATATGGCTGTTTATTTCACCTGGGTGCAGGTGGGCTGAGTACGAAAAGAGAGTCAGCAAAGGGTGGTGGATTATCATTAGTTCTTATAGGTTTTGGAATAGGTGGTGGAGTTAGGAGCAATGTTTTGGGGGCAGGGGGTGGATCTCGCAAAGTACATTCTCAGGGGTAGGGAGAATTACAAAGAACCTTCTTAAGGGTGGGCGAGATTACAAAGTACCTTCTTAAGGGTGGGGGAGATTATAAAGTACATTGATCAGTTAGGGTGGGGCAGAAACAAATCACAGTGGTGGAATAGCATCAGTTAAGGCTATTTTTACTTCTTTTGTGGATCTTCAGTTACTTCAGGCCATCTGGATGTATACGTGCAAGTCACAGGGGATGCGATGGCTTGGCTTGGGCTCAGAGGCCTGACAGTGTCTGCTTTGGTTGCTGTTATATTATCAGCAACTAGAACTATGTCTTGCACAAAATAATTATTTAATATATATTTATTGAATAAAGAAATGAATAGATAGCAAATCCATTCTATCATCAATATTTTATGATTATTAAGCTTTTTAAATAAAACATAAGATAATGTTGAAGTATTTTTTTCATTCTTGTTTTTTCTTTTTTGTGTGTGTGACAGAGTCTCGCTGTGTCACTCAGGCTGGAGTGCAGTGGCATTATCACCACTGACTACAGCCTCAACCTCCCTGGCTCAAGCAATCCTCCCACCTCTAAGCCTCCTGAGGAGGTGGGACTGCAGATATGTGTCACCACACCCGGCTAATTTTTGTATTTTTTGTAGAGATGGGGTCTAGCCATGTTGCCCAGGCTGGTCTCAAACTCCTGGGTTTAAGGGAACTGCCCACCTTGGCATCCCAAAGTCCTGGAACGACAGGCATGAGCCACCACGCCCAACCCTGTTGAAGACTTACATACCTATAAAGAGTTTCAGTTCCCCTCTTTCTATTCCTTTTCCACTCTTTCTCAGAAGAAATAAACAATATGAGTATTTTCAATTTGTTTTATAAACCTTTATAAACTACATGCAATCTTGAAAATTATATGATATTATGGATGCTTATAAATATGTATATATATCATATTGTATCTTAATACCAGGTTTTTGAGTTCTTATCTGTCAATCTACATAGTATGAGAGTTGACAGAGTAAATCCTCTTTTTACTTATGTTCGGAAGTATTTTGCTTATTCTTTGCTTCTTACTCGTAGGTATGATTCTTAAGAATAAGGTTTTCAATGTCCTTTGGTTTATATGCTGAATTTTACTGACAGATTTTCCTAAGTGTTTAAAGTGCAAGCTTTTGTTTTCTCCATTTAGGATTTTTGCATCTATATTCATAAGTGATTTTGGACTTACCTTTTCTTGTACTGTCCATATCTTATTGTTGTGTATAAGATATACTTGCCTCTTGGAGTGTTAGGTAGCTTTTCTTCATTTTTTTTCTTTTTTATTAACCACTTTATTGAGATACAATTTCCATACCATAGAATTTACAATTTAAAATGTACAGTTCAATGATTTGGGACATATTATTTTTTCTTTCTTTCTTTCTTTTTTTTTTTTTTTTTGAGACAGAGTCTCACTCTGTCACCTAGGCTGGAGTGCAGTGGTGTGGTCTCGGCTCACTGCAACCTCCTCCTCCCAGGTTCAAGCGATTCTCCTGCCTCAGCCTCCCAAGTAGCTGGGATTACAGGCTTGTGCCACCACGCCTGGCTAATTTTTGTATTTTTACTAGAGACGGTGTTTCACTATGTTGCCCAGGCTGGTCTTAAAATCCTGACCTCATGATCCACTTGCCATGGCCTCCCAAAGTGCTGGGATTACAAGCGTGAGCCACCATGCCAGGCCTTTTTTTTTTTTTTTAATTAATCTTTAAGTTCTGGGATACTTGTGCAGAACATGCAGGTTTGTTACATAGGTATACACGTGCCATGGTGGTTTGCTGCACCCGTCAACCAGTCATCTACATTAGGAATTTCTCCTAATGGTATCCCTCCCCTAGCCCCCCACCCCCTGACAGGCCCCAGTGTGTGATGTTCCCCTCCTTGTATCCACATATTCTCATTGTTCAACTCCCACTTATGAGTGAGAACATGTGGTGTTTGGTTTTCTGTTCCTGTGTTAGTTTGCTGAGAATGATGGTTTCCAGCCTTATCCATGTCCCTGCAAAGGACATGAACTCATCCATTTTTATGGCTGCATAGTATTCCATAGTGTATCTGTACCACATTGTCTTTATCCAGTCTATCATTGACAGGCATTTGGGTTGGTTCCAAGTCTTTGCTATTGTAAATATTGCTGCAATAAACATACATGTGTATGTGTCTTTATAGTAGAATGATTTATAATCCTTTGGGTATAAACCCAGTAATGGGATGGCTGGGTCAAATGCTATTTATGGCTCTAGATCCTTGAGGAATCACCACACTGTCTTCCACAATGGTTGAACTAACTTACACTCACACCAACAGTGTAATAGCATTCCTATTTCTCCACATCCTCTTCAGCATCTGTTGTTTCCTGACTTTTTAATGATTGCCATTCTAACTGGCACGAGATGCTATCTCATTGTTTTTGATTTGCATTTTGCTAATGACCAGTGACGATGAGCTTTTTTTCATATGTTTGTTGACCGCATGAATGTCTTCTTTTGAGAAGTGTCTGTTCATATCCTTCACCCACTTTTTGATGGGTTTTTTTTTTTTTTTTTTGGTAAATTTGTTTAAGTTACTTGTAGATTCTGGATATTAGCCCTTTGTCAGATGGATAGACTGCAAAAATTTTCTCCCATTCTGTAGATTGCCTGTTCAGTGTGAAGAGAGTTTCTTTTGCTGTGCAGAAGCTCTTTAGTTTAATTAGATCCCATTTGTCAATTTTGGCTTTGGTTGCCATTGCTTTTTGGGTTTTAGTCATAAAGACTTTGCCCCTGCCTATGTCCTGAATGGTATTGTCTAGGTTTTCTTCTAGGGTTTTTATGGTTTTACGTCTTACGTTTAAGTCTTTAATCCATCTTGAGTTAATTTTTATATAAGGTGTAAGGAAGGGGTCCAGTTTCAGTTTTCTGCATATGGCTAGCCTGTTTTCCCAACACCATTTATTAAATAGGGAATCGTTTCCCCATTGCTTGTTTTTGTCAGGTTTGTCAAAGATCAGATGTTGGAAACGTGTGGCATTATTTCTGAGGCCTCCGTTCTTTTCCATTTGTCTATATATCTGTTTTGGTACCAGTATCATGCTGTTTTGGTTACTGAAGCCTTGTAGTATAGTTTGAAGTCAGGTAGCTTGATGCCTCCAGCTTCATTCTTTTTGCTTAGGATTTTCTTGGCTATGCGGGCTCTTTTTTGGTTCCATATGAAATTTAAAGTAGATTTTTCTAATTCTGTGAAGAAAGTCAATGGTAGCTTGATGGGGATTGCATTGAATCTATAAATTACTTTGGGAAGTATGGCCATTTTCACAATATTGATTCTTCCTATCCATGAATATGGAATGTTTTTCAATTTGTTTGTGTTCTCTCTTATTTTCTTAAGCAGTGGCTTATAGGTCTCCTTGAAGAGGTCCTTCACATCCCTTTAAGTTGTATTCCTAGGTATTTTATTCTCTTTGTAGCTATTGAGAATGGGAAGTCAGTCATTGTTTGGCCGTCTGTTTGGTCTGTTTGTCTATTATTGGTATATAGGAATACTTGTAATTTTTACACATTGATTTTGTATCCTGAGACTTTGCTGAAGTTGCTTATCAGCTTAAGGAGATTTGGGGCTGAGACAATGGGGTTTTCTAAATATACAATCATGTCATCTGCAAACAGAGACAGTTTGACTTTCTCTCTTCCTATTTGAATACACTTTATTTCTTTCTCTTGCCTGATTGCCCTGGCCAGATCTTCCAATACTGTGTTGAATAGAAGTGGAGAGGGAGAGCATCCTTGTCTTGTACCGGTTTTCAAAGGGAATGCTTCCAGCTTTTGCCCATGCAGTATGATATTTGTTGTGGGTTTGTCATAAATAGCTCTTATTATTTTGAGATACAGTCCATCAATACCTAGTTTATTGAAAGTTTTTATCATGAAGGGGTGTTAAATTTTATTGATGGATTTTTCCGCATCTATTGAGATAATCGTATAGTTTTTGTCACTGGTTCTGTTTATATGATGGATTACGTTTGTTGATTTGTGTATCTTGAACCAGCCTTGCATCTCAGGGATGAAGCTGACTTGATGGTGGTGGATAAGCTTTTTGATGTGCTGCTGGATTCAGTTTGCCAGTATTTTATTGAGGATTTTTGCATCAATGTTCGTCAGGGATATTGACCTGAAATTTTCTTTTTTTTTGTTGTGTCTCTGCCAGGTTTTGGTATTAGGATGATGCTGGCCTCATCAAATAAGTTAGGGAGGATTCCCTCTTTTTCTATTGTTTGGAATAATTTCAGAAGGGATGGTATCAGCTCCTCTTTTTACCTCTGGTAAAATTCGACTGTGAATCCGTCTGTTCCTGGGCTTTTTTTTTTTTTTTTGCTTGGTAGACTATTAATTACTGCCTCAATTTCAGAGCTTGTTATTGGTCTATTCAGGGATTTGACCTCTTTCTGGTTTAGTCTTGGGAGGGTGTATCTATCCACAAATTTATCCGTTTCTTCTAGATTTTCTAGTTTATTTGCATGGAGGTGTTTATAGTATTATCTGATAGTAGTTTGTATTTCTGTGGGAACAGTGGTTATCTCTCCTTTATCATTTTTTAGTGTGTCTATTTGATTCTTCTCTCTTTTCTCCTTTGTCTGGCTATTGGTCTATTTTGTTAATCTTTTCAAAAAAAACCAGCTCCTGGATTCGTTGATTTTTTGAAGGGTTTTTTGTGTCTCTATCTCCTTCAGTTCTGCTCTGACCTTAGTTATTTCTTGTCTTCTGCTAGCTTTTGAATTTGTTTGCTCTTGCTTCTCTAGTTCTTTTAATTGTGGTGTTAGGTTGTCAACTTTAGATCTTTCCCACTTTTCTTCTGTGGGCATTTAGTTCTTTAAATTTCCCTCTAAACACTGTTTTAGCTGTGTCCCAGAGATTCTGGTACATTGTGTCTTTGTTTTCAGTGGTTTCAAAGAACTTATTTATTTCTGCCTTAATTTTGTTATTAACCCAGTAGTCATTCAGGAGCAGGTTGTTCAGGTTCCATGTAGTTGTGTGGTTTTCAGTGAGTTTCTTAGTCCTGAGTTCTAATTTGATTGCACTGTGGTCTGAGAGACTGTTATTATTTCTGTTCTTTTGCATTTGCTGAGGAGTGTTTTACTTCCAATTATGTGATCAGTTTTAGAATAAGTGCTACGTGGTTCTGAGAAGAATGTATATTCTATTGATTTGGGGTGGAGAGTTCTGCAGATGTCTGTTAGGTCCGCTTGGTCCAGAGCTGAGTTCAAGTCCTGAATATCCTTGTTATTTTTCTGTCTCATTGATCTGTCTAATATTGACAGTGGGGTGTTGAATCTCCAACTATTATTGTGTGGGAGTCTAAGTCTCTTTGTAGGTCTCTAAGAACTTGCTTTATGAGTCTAGGTGCTCCTGTGTTAGGTGCATATGTATTTAAGATATTTAGCTCTTTTTGTTGCATTGATCCTTTTACCATTATGTAATGCCCTTCTTTGTCTTTTTTGATCTTTCATGGTTTAAAGTCTGTTTTATCACAGACTAGGATTGCAACCCTTGCTTTGTTTTTTCTTTCCATTTGCTTGGTAAATATTCCTCCATCCCTTTATTTTGAGCCTATGTGTGTCTTTGCACATGAGATGGGGCTCCTGAATACAGCACTGCTATTGATCTTGACTCTTTATCCAATTTGCCAGTCTGTATCTTTTCATTGGGGCATTTAGCCTGTTTACTATTAGGGAAACCAGCCCCACACCACCCAACAGGTACCCCGAGTCCGGCAGAGACAAAGGAGTTAGAAAGAGACAGAATAAGCATTTAAAAGGGGAGTCCAGGGGACTGGAGCATCCGAGGCTTGCTTATGGCCCAGAGCTCTCATGCTCTGCCCAATTTATTGGTTTACAAGTTCTTTGTTCTTAGGGCAGATGGGCAGGGGGAGGAATGGATGTGGAAAAGGATTAATCAGTGAAGGAGAACTCCTGGGTCATTTGATAAGATGTATAGCAGTAGCGGTTTCTGTGAATTTCCTTGAGCAAAGGCGTGTGTCTAAACTACTTAAGATCTTTAACTTATCAGGAGTGAAACAGGTCGGAGTGGGTTTCAGGAGGAGCCAAGATGTTTGATTATACTCCACTGCTTCAAGGGAGTGTTATCTCCCTGAGCAACCTGTAGAATGTCGCTGGGCACTTAGGCTCTTGGGGCATATAGACGTGAAAGCAATAAGGAGACTTTTCTCCTCAGAGGCCGCCCATGGCTTCCCATGGCTGTCTCACATGGGGGAGACCAACTCAACTGGCACCCCAGAAACTCTCTTTCCCACATTTACTTTTAAGGTTAATATTTTTATGTGTGAATTTGATCCTGTCATTATGATGCTAGCTGGTTCTTTTGCCCGTTAGTTGATGCAGTTTCTTCACAGTCTCGATGGTCTTTACAATTTGGCATGCTTTTGCAGTGGCTGGTACTGGCTTTTCCTTTCCATATTTAGGGCTTCCTTCAGTAGCTCTTGTAGGGCAGGCCTGGTGGTGACAAAATCTCTCAGCATTTGCTTGTCTGTAAAGGATTTTATTTCTCCTTCGCTTATGAAGCTTAGTTTGGCTGGACATGAAATTCTGGGTTGAAAATTCTTTTCTTTAAGATTGTTGAATATTGGCTCCCGCTCTCTTCTGGCTTGTAGGGTTTCAGCAGGGAGATCCGCTGTTAGTCTGACGGGCTTTCCTTTGTTGGTAACCCAACCTTCCTCTCTGGCTGCTCTTAACATCTTTTTTTTTTTTTCATTTTAACCTTGGTGAATCTGACAATTATGTGTCTTGGAGTTGCTCTTCTCAAGGAGTATCTTTGTGGTGTTCTTTGCATTTCCTGAATTTGAATGTTGGCCTGTCTTGCTAGGTTGGGGAAATTCTCCTGGATAATATCCTGAAGAGTGTTTTCCAGTTTGGTTCCATTCTCCCCATCACTTTTAAGTATACCAATCAAATGTGGGTTTGGTCTTTTCACATATTCCCTTACTTCTTATTGGAGGATTTGTTAGTTTCTTTTCATTCTTTTTTCTCTAATCTTGTCTTCACACTTTATTTCATTAAGTTGATTTTCAGTCTGTGATATCCTTTCTTCCACTTGATCGATGTGGCTATTGATACTTGTGTATGCTTCACGAAGTTCTCACGCTGTGTTTTTCAGCTCCGTCAGGCAATTTCTATTCTTCTGTAAACTGGTTATTCTAGTTAGCAATTCTGCTAACCTTTTTCCAAGGTTCTTAGCTTTCTTGCATTCGGTTAGAACATGCTCCTTTAGCTCGGAGGAGTTTGTTATTACCCACCTTCTGAAGCCTACTTCTGTCAATTCATCAAACTATTCTCTGTCCAGTTTTGTTCCCTTGCTGGTGAGGAGTTGTGATCCTTTGGAGGAGAAGAGGCCTTATAGTTTTTGGAATTTTCAGCATTTTTGCACTGGTTTTTCCTCATCTTTGTGGATTTATCTACCTTTTTCTTTGATGTTGGTGACCTTCAGGTGGGTTTTTTTTAATTATTATTATATTTTAAGTTCTAGGGTACATGTGCACAACGTGCAGGTTTATTACATATGTATCCATGTGCCATGTTGGTGTGCTGCACCCATTAACTTGTCATTTACATTAGGTATTTCTCCTAATGCTATCCCTCCCCCCTCCCCCCGCCCCATGACAGGCCCCGGTGTGTGATGTTCCCCTTCCTGTGTCCAAGTGTTCTCATTGTTCAATTCCCACCTATGAGTGAGAACATGCGGTGTTTGGTTTTCTGTCCTTGAGATAGTTTGCTGAGAATGATGGTTCTCAGGTGGGGTTTTTGTGTGGACGTCCTTTTTGTTGATGTTGATGCTATTCCTTTCTGCTTGTTAGTTTTCCTTCTAACAGTCAGACCCCTCTGCTGCAGGTCTGCTGGAGTTTGCTAGAGGCCCACTCCAGACCCCGTTTGCCTGGGGATCATAAGTGGAGGCTGCAGAACAGCAAAGATTGCTGCCTGTTTCTTCCTCTGGAAGCTTCGTCCCAGAGGGGCTCCCACCAGATGCCAGCCAGAGCTCTCCTGTATGAGGTGTCTGTCGACCCCTGCTGGGAGGTGTGTCTCAGTCAGGAGGCACATCGGTCAGAGACGCACATGAGGAGGCAGTCTGTCCCTTAGCAGAGCTCGAGCGCTGTGGTGGGAGATCCACTGCTCTCTTCAGAGCTAGCAGGCAGGAATGTTTAAGTCTGCAGAAGCTGCACCCACACCTGTCCCTTCCCCCAGGTGCTCTGTCCCAGGGAGATGGGAGTTTTATCTATATGCCCCTGCCTGGGGCTGCTGCCATTCTTTCAGAGATGCCCTGCCCAGAGAGGAGGAATCTAGAGAGGCAGTCTGGCTACAGCAGCTTTGCTGAGCTGCAGTGAGCTTTGCCTAGTTCGAACTCCCTGGTGGCTTTGTTTACACTGTGAGGGGAAAACTGTCTACTCAAGCCTCAGTAATAGTGGACTCCCCTATCCTCACCAAGCTCAAGCATCCCAGGTCGACTTTGGACTGCTGTGCTGGCAGTGAGAATTTCAATCCAGTGGATCTTAGCTTGCTTGGCTCCATGACGGGGGAATCTGCTGAGCTAGACCACCTGGCTCCCTGGCTTCAGCCCCCTTTCCAGGAAAGTGAATGGTTCTGTCTCGCTGGTGTTCTAGGCACTGCTGGGGTATGAAAGAAAAACTCCTGCAGATAGCTGAGTGTCTGCCCAAACGGCCGCCCAGTTTTGTGCTTGAAACCCAGGGCCCTGGTGGTGTAGGCACCCAAGGGAATCTTCTGGTCTGCGGGATGTGAAGACCATGGGAAAAGAATATTATCTGAGAGGGAATGCACTGCTCCTCATGGCAGTCTCTCATGGCTTCCCTTGCCTAGGGGAGGGAGTTCCCAGACCCCTTGCACTTCCCGGGTGAGGTAATGCCCCACCCTGCCTTGGCTCATCCTCCATGGGTTGCACCCACTGTCTAACCAGTCCCAATGAGATGCGCTGGGTACCTCAGTTGGAAATGCAGAAATCACCTCCCTTCTGCGTTGATCTCACTGGGAGCTGCAGACCGGAGCTGCAGACCAGAGCTGCTCCTTTTTGGCCATCTTGGGAAGTGTCTATCTCTTCTTTTCCTTTTACCTAAAATATTATTGATAAGATTGGGGTTATCTATTTCCTAAATAATGTATAAAATTAACTTTTGAAAGCTTCTAAGCCTGGTAACTTTGTGGGGAGGAGAAAGAAAGGGGTCTTTTTTGTAATTAATTCAATTTTTTAAATTATTACTGATTCTTTAGAGATTTCAACTTATTCTTGAGTCAGTAAGGGAAATCTGTCCTTTTCTAGACAATTATTAGCTTTATCTAGGTTTACAAGTGCATCGATGAAAACTCATTTGTTTCTTGACTGCTCTCTTCCTGTACTGCCATCCAAGCTGCTATAATCCCTTGTTTCTACTATTATAATAACCTCCCAACTGGTCGTTGCTCCCCATTTACCATGTAGCAGTTCAAATAATATTTTTAATATAAATAAAGTCATGCTATTCC
Source organism: Nomascus leucogenys (assembly GCF_006542625.1). NCBI lineage: Eukaryota > Metazoa > Chordata > Mammalia > Primates > Hylobatidae > Nomascus > Nomascus leucogenys. The sequence goes on from NC_044406.1 coordinate 128,073,039, forward strand.
TCTCATTAATTTGTTTATTACACATAAACTAAAACCCAAACTTTACCATACTCAAATTTTCTGTCCATGCTTCTATCTAAATCCCTTAACATTATTTCCTTTGCTCACCTACTGCTAATCACATTGGCTTTCTTTCCTACACCTCAAATAAGCCATTCTCCATCTTACTTATTTTGTATGTATGTATGTATGTATTTATTTATTTATTTATATGTGTGCGTGTGTGTGTGTAGAAATGGGGTCTACCTATGTTGCCCAGGTTGGTCTTGAACTCCTGGGCTCAAACAATCCTCCCACCTTTGACTCCAAAATTGTTGCAATTATAGGCTTGAGCCACCACACCCAGCCCCATGCTCACTGATCTTGAAAATTGCCATTCCTCTTCCCTTAATAGGTCTACCCCAAGGTTTTCTAGATAAGTGGCATTTTCTTGGCATTTGTGTCTCAGCTCAATAGTCATTTCCTCTGGGAAGCATTCTCTGACTACACTTTTTAAATTATATTCCCCTAATTTCTCTCTCACACATACATGCACATTTTGACATCAGCTCCATTTTATTTTCTTCATTGCATTCATCTAAAAGTATTTATTATTTTAGTTAAGTAAGTGTTTAGTTCATGGATGATAAAATCTTGTAGTGGTGAAACCTATTCCCCATAGTTTCTTTCATGTCTCTAGCACCTAGAATAGTGCCTCATACATGGTCATAGCTGGCTATATATCACAGGAGAGGAGCTGTTTGAGCTGTAACTGAAGTAGGTTTTTTCTCAGTGGAGAACGGGAGCAAGATATTAAAGCATATGCCCAGAAGTCTCTGTGCAAATAATTACATCATTTTGTCATTTTTTTTTTCTGAGACGAAGACTAAAGATTGAATGGTAATAAATAGGGAATATAAGGCATATCTTGCTATTCTCAGCATTATTGAAGCTATCAGTCGCACTACTCTAGAGCACTCAATAGATTATGAATTTTTGTCATCAAATAAATTCAAAACACCACAATGTTTTTGAGTAAAGTGAATAGTCAAATATGTCAAATGTTCACAATTGCAAAGACATGGAATCAACCTAAATGCCCATCAATGATAGACTGGATAAAGAAAATGTGGTACCTATACACCATGGAATACCATATAGCTATAAATAAGAATAAGATCATATCCTTGCAGCAACACAGATGGAGCTGGAGGCCGTTATTCTAAACTATTACAGGAACAGAAAACCAAATACTTCATGTTCTCACTTATAAATGGAAACTAAACTTCGAGTACACACATAAACTCAAAGAAAAGATAACAAGCACCAGGGCCTACTTGAGGATGGATGGTGAGAGAAGAGAGAGGATTGAAAAACTACCTATTGGGTACTATGCTTATTACCTGGTTGAAAAAATAATCTGTACACCAAACGCCCATGACATGCAGTTTACCTATATAAACAAACCTCCACATGTACCCCTGTACCTAAAATACAAGTTTAAAAAAGTGTAAAAATAGTTGAGGAGATAGAGTTAAATCTAGACAGACTATATGAGCACTATGTTGCTCCAGGGCACTGCAGTTCCTACCAATAGTTATTAGTTTCTACTATAACAAAACAAAACCAAACTGCCTACATAATACTAAGCAGTTGGTCTGTACTAAACCAGAGATTTCTTGCCACAGACTTAATATTTAAAAAACATATACTGGAATATAATTTAACTCCATTTATCTCTGGAGAATCCATCACAAACATAATTTTACTCAAACTCAATGTTTGGAAGTAAAAGTAAAGACTGAGGTATTTACTCATACAATGCAATTGGATTTTAGATAAGCACAGATTTGTTAGCCCTTGTGTTTGATGAGTAGCAAATAAAACTAAATTGTCTATGTAGTATACCGTGATATAGAATTCAAGACACTGGAATGAATGTATCACAATGTGATTGCCAGTGGAGTTTATGTAAAGAAAAATGGAGTCATCATAATTTTCAGATCCAGCCGATCATTTTTGTCAGATATAGTGCTTGATAAAAGATTCTGGCTCATCCATGGAAGCTGTGATACCTTATTCAAATCATATCAATACCTTGAGCTTCAGTATCTTACTCTTAAGAGTAGAGAAAATATTACTTATTTCCCAGAATTATTTTAAGATCTAGATAAAATCATACATGTCATGTTTGCACATGGTATAATTGGGATTTGTTTCAATTAATTTTCATTGTGTAACAAATTACCCTGAAACTTGCATGCTTAAAACAACGTTCTTTTATATAATTATTGCCTGTGGTCACCAATTTGGGATGGGCTTAGTTGGATGATTCTTCTGGTGGTTCTGCCAGGGTTCATTCATTCGGCTATGATCAATTAGGACAGCAGCAGGGACTGGATTGTGTAAAATGGCCTCAGTTACATGGTTGGTGGTTGGCAGGCTGTTGACCAGGACACCTTGGTTTTCTTTTATGTGCCTTTTTCTATTTTTTTCCCCAAATCTTGAGAACCTGTGAGCTATACGGCTTTTTCATAAAGCTACCTCAGACTCATTCACATTGTGGCAGCTTTCTAAAAGGGCTAGAATGAGAACTGCAAGACTTATTGAAGTTTAAGTTCTGAAATAGCATATCACATATGCCACATTTTACTGGTGAAAAAAAATCATATTGCCAGCACATATAAAAGAGGCAGGAAAAACTCCACCTTTTCCTAGGAAAAGCTGAAAATAACGCATGGTCATTTAATCAACGACAGCGACCTTAGTGAAGTAATCTCAGCAGAGTGATTTAGTAAAGGAGTTAACTTCTAATGAAATAAAGAGTAAAATGTAAGTAAACAAGTAGAAACTACATTCATAGACACTTCCAATAAACTTATCGGTAAACAGGAAGAGTATAAAAGGGTGTTAGCTGAAAGATACGGAGTCAAAAAATTTTTAAATGTTTAGATTGGAGGGCCACAAGAATATTCAAATGCTAAGGGGAAATTTAGAAGCATGGAGGAGGCTGACAATAGAGAATAGAAAATGAGTAATGGAACAAGATTTTGGAATGAATGGACTCCAGCAGTGCACAGGAGGAAGGAGAACCTTCTTTGAGATGAGGAAGTTAAATATAGTTGCCATTGACATATATTTGTAGAAAGTATTGGAGATGTTACAGGAGAGTTTCTCTTAATGACTTTTCTTGATGAAATAAGAGTTATGCTGATGTTAGTTATAATTTTGAATATTACAGATTTGTAGTGATAAAAATGTGCAGTGAAGTGTAACTTTACTAACATTTCTCCATAGCTAGTTGTAAAAGTGGACATTCTAATAGTTCAATGGAATTAGAGTTGGGATGTTTCAGTACAATTGCAGAAAAAGAGCCTGAGGACAAGGATTTTATTGGTGAAAAAATTATTTAATGGACAGATTATGGAGTATAGTTTGGATGAGTTAATTAATAAATTGTGATTAAGGAAATTGGATCAATTGTTATAAATTAGCAAGGATTAAAAATTGTAGTGATAGGACATAAGAACATGAAAAAGTTAAAAGTAGAGAAAAGAATTCAATGACAAAGTATAGTGTGATTATATGGTGTGTCTGGGACAGTCCTGGTGTAATGCCTAACAGATGCCCCCTTGCATTCTCAAAAGTGTCCTCATTTGGACATTAAATTATATGGTCACTTAGCACCTTAGATTTTAAGATTAAAATGGGGTGGGCATTTCTGAATGCAGCAGTGATGAGAGTGTTCCTCTTAGACTTCTTTCTACAGTAGGAAATGAAATTGATTGAAGGCCCTAGCTGCTGCCTTGTCCTGAAAACCATCTCATGTTTATGCCGAGGCCTCCCATGTGCTGCTTGCCACCAAGGATGAAAGGATAATAAGAGGACACATTTCTGGAAGATACAGAACTCCTTTGTGGTCAGTTTGGGTCAAGGCCTTCCCTACAGCTTGCCCAACCTTGCTTAGAGTGCACTGCAGTCTAGGTTGCTCCCATTCAACCTTCTCTCCCTCTCTTCTTCTTTTGGAGTCAGATGTACATGGAGATTTGACAGCTCTTTCAGTTTCCCCAGGTCCTTCCATATTCCCTTTTATATAGACATTTGTCCTAATAAAATCTTTGCCCGTTTAATCCTGTCTTAGTGTCTGCTTCTCAGAGGGATCCAGGCAAAAACAAATGGTACCCAGAGTAGTTCAGAAAAGATTGGCAGTAAGATCAGGATTTCATACTTGTTCATCCGCTGGAGCATGGATAGTACTTGGCAGAAAACAGTTGTTAAATTGTTAAATATTTCAGCTTTCATGACCTTGGAAGGTATCTCAGTGGTGAGGAATGCTGTAAAAGGTGCAATGAAGCAGGCATTTGGAACTTACAAGAATGTTTGCAAAGACAGCAAGGTCGGCTGGTTAATGCTAAATTGTATTGACACAATGCATGTGGATAATGAGAGACAGAGCTGTTAACAAGCAGTTAATACCTGAGTGCAAGAACTAGAGGGCCTCAGTGGTAGCATATAGAGAGGCCCTCATCACCTGTAGCAGAAGGCCAGACACAATCAAACAGCAGGCTGAAGAACTAATTGTGAGAGTTGCAGAGCCCCAGAGACAACAAAGTGGTCTGTTACGCCACAGTCAGGGTTCTGGTAGGGTAAAACCTATAATACTATTCTGAATATTTAAAGGAGTACATCTCGATGGCTGTTCTGAAGATACTTTACAGCCCTCCCACACTCTGTACACACCAGAAATGCATAGGTGGCCCACCCTTCCCTTGTAACAACTAGGATTTCCTCTGTGATTCAGGAGGTTTCAGAAGCCTATCTCCAACCAGGCAATTGGTGCTTCTTTAGATACTGCCCCCACCTGCTTTGTTGTCTGCAAGGTTTATAACTAGTGTGAAATCCCAGCATAGCTTGGCTGTGGGCAAACTGGGACTCATAAGGAATTTGTGAGATTACATACTTAAAGGATTGCAAGTACTATCCAGCATATACCAGCAGTTACCATGGCAGTACGTCAGGGACTGGGTTTTGAGTGTTCTTGATAAAGTCAGACTGGAAGGCTGGATAAGTAAGGATTAACTGGACTTGAGTACATTTTTTAGGGTCATGAGATTGAACGCTCTAGCAAAGACCTCAGGGAATAGGGCAGATTTGCTGCCAGGATGGCTCTTAGAAGTGTTGAAAAACATGATGGCCAATGTTCAGCAAAGGAGGCATGCATACATTTCCCTGGAATATGGTAGAAAAAAAAGAGCCCTAGGGAAGTGGACATCTTGGAATGGATATATTAAAGCTAAAAGAACCACAGCAGAATTGTATCCCATGAGAGAAGCCATAGTACATACCATTCACCAAAGCCATTGGGACTACACTGATGTTAGGGGCACAAGCATCATTGAGAAGTTCACGGGTGGCCCTCCTCTTCAATTTGTGTTTAATATTAAGGAAGGCGGTCACATAATTGGACTCATTATTGGCCATGGTGCTAGTGGATCCATAGTCTAATAGTGGCCAGGTGGCAGTGCTTAACTGTCAGAAGTCAAAAGGGTGAATTTACCACAATGATAAGCAAGGTGAGACTAGCAGCCAAAAGGGCTTGATCTGCAGGGAGCTGTAGACATTAATGGAACATGGTATAACTAGAAGAAAAATAGAGATGGACATCTAGGGTTCTGCTTAATACTTACCACCCTAAAAAGGCAGTCATGGAAGAGCAGAAGGCTGAGGGATGTCACCTCAATAAAGAGTCACAATTCTAGGCAGGGTGTGGTGGCTCACGCCTGTAATCTTAGCACTTTGGAAGGCTGAAGTGGGAGGGTCACTTGAGCCCAGGAATTCAAGACCAGCCTGGGCAGCATGGTGAAACTCCATCTCTACAAAAATTTCAAAAATTAGCTTGGCATGGTACTTTGCACCTGTGGTCCCAGCTACTTGGTAGGCTGAGGTGGGAGGATCACCTGAGCCTGGGGAGATCAAGGCTGCAGTAAGCTGTGATAGTGCCACTACGCTCCAGCCTGAAGCCTGGGTGACAGTAAACCCTGTCTCTAAATAAATAAATAAATAAAAATAAGAGTTAAAATTTGTTCTTTGGTGCCCAGATCTGAGCTAATTTTTACTTCTAGGATTAGTTGACTGAGAGGCCTGAGCTTCTAGAGGAAAGGAAAGTGCCCTATAACACCATAGCCAGTATATGCCATGACAGTTCTCTAGTCTTTCCCCAAAGTGATCTATGGTCATTTACTCAAGTGTGGTGAAATGACAATAACCAGACATTTCAAGAACTATTACACGTAGCGTCTGAGTTGTATTGATACTCAGAAACCCAAATAATCATTATAGTTCTCTTGTGGGGAAGAGGCCTATGGGAACCAGGTAGTCAATGGAGTCTTAGCTAAAATTTGGCTCAGAGTGGACCCAGTGGTTATTTACCCAGATGCTAAGTGCATAATACGAATGGATGTAAATGGGAGTCGGAGTAATTCCCACATTTGGCCCTTGGTTGATGGGGTATGAGATACTGTGGGGAAAGCCAGTGGGAACCAGTAAAAAGGCTCCCCACCTACTCCAGATAAGATAGTAAATTTCTAAAAATTATTGTACTGGGAGTTAGATTTTAGGTAAATTATTAAAGCTTGAAAGATGTTAGGGTGGTGGTTTATATAATATGAATAATCAGTTCACCAAGTTGGTTTCCATCCTGGAAGGGTCAGTAGTTTATCCTCACAAGAAGAAATACTTATCCAGGCATGAGTTGCTTTTTCTGCTTGTAAGAGTCTCAGCCAGCACCACTTTATGCAGGCTAACAGAATTCCTGATTCATAAGTGTGGTATCCCATACAGCATGGCATCTGACTAAACTCTCTCATGAAAAAGGAGGTGTAGAAGTGGGTCAGATGCCATTGAGTCCACTGATCATATCACCCACCAGACCATCCAGAGGCAGCTAGTCTCACAGAACACTGGAACACCCTTCTAAAGGTATAACTGAAGTGTCAGCTCAGAAGAAACACCTTGAAAATGGGGCACCAATCTACAAGGTATAGTGTATTTGTTAAAACACAGACTGCTATATCGTGCTGTGCTCCAGTATTAAGGATGCATGAGTTAAGAATCCAAGTGGTAGAAGCAGGAGTGGCCCCAATTGCTTTCACTCCTAATGACCCAATGGGAGCTTATACTTTCTGTCATTTCAACTCTGGGTTCTGCCAAGCTGGAGGTCCTGTTTCTCAAAGGGGATGCACTCTTTCCAGGAAACATAGCAAGGGTCCCATTGAACTACAAGTCAGAGGTTATTTCAGGGCACTTTGGATTCCTTGTGCCCCAGGACCAAGCAAGTGACAAGAGTCACCATATTGGCCAGGGTAATTGATCCTGGCGTTCAGGAGGAGGTGTGGTGGCTTTTACACAATGGTGACAGGGAGGAAATGTGTGTTGATCCTAGGTAATCCACTTGGGTACTTCCTTGTACTCTCTTGCTCCATTCTAACTGAACAGGGAAGTACAGCAATTCCAGACTGAGAAGGCCTCAGACCATTCAAGAATAAAGATTTGGATAACACCAGCAGGAAGTCAGCAAGATCTGCAGAGGAGACAGCTGAGGGAGAGGTGAATTTAGAATGAATAGTAGAGGAGGGAGAAGATGACACCCAGTTGTGGCCCCAAGACCAACTACAATGATCAGGGTTGTAGTTCATCCCACTAAATACCTTCTTACCTTTCTCACAGAAAGAAATGTCCATGGGACAATGCAGCAGCTTCTCCACAAAACTGTGTGGAATAAGTCTGTGTGGCCAAAGGTGTTGACAGTGGCAGACATAAGAATGCACCTCAGACAATTTGCTAAAAGAAAAAAAAATGACCAAGCTTCCCAGCTGTTGCACTTTGAAATTATTCCCTGTGTTTGTCCTGAGGAAACACTTCTCATGGACTGCTCCCAGAATTTGAATAACCAGCAAGATACTATGGCATACCCATTTACGGAAGATACCGGGTTCATTTGTTGGCTGACTTTGGTTCAAGGACTCCTCCATGACCTTGCCAAAACTTCCTTAGACTGCACTCCACTCTAAGTCACTTTCACTCAATCTTCTTTCACTCTCTCCTTTACTTGGAGTTGGAAGTGCATGGCAATTTAACAGCTTTCCCAGCCTCCCCATCTGATTCATACTTACTTTCACACAAGCATTTCTGTTAATAAAATTCTTTCACATTTAATCAATATTAGTACCTGCTTCTTGAAGGCTCCCAGCTAAAACAATGGTGACTAAAAAGAAATGTATAATATAAACTTGGAAGTGAGTGACTGGGAATAAATGGGGTCGTTGGAGTTCAGGAGGAGAAGCGAATGAAAAATTAGGTTTTTGTGTAGGTTGTCCAAGTTACAATGCTGTACATGATGGAACCAGAGATAGTTTTAAGTAAGTAGTTCAAAAGGAAAGTTTTCAGTGAATATGAAAAGGCTTCCCTGAAGAATATCTGTAAACAACAAAATCTTAGAGGCTAAAGTATAGTATAACAAAGAGAATGAACTCCAAAGAAAATATTGTACACAAAGAAAGAGAATTACTAGCCTAAAATGAGAAATAGGAAGTGAAAATATTGCTGGTGACTATAGCTACAGTACCTTAAAAACTGAGTAACTTTTGAGAAACTACAGGGAAGTTTTTATTCTCAAAGGAGAGCCAAATATCTGCTATTATGAAGAGATAAAAGAAGCATTCTGTATAAACATACAAATACTTATATGCATATACAATATACATATCTATAGAATAAATGTACATCATATAAATACACACATGTGCAAACACATGCAAGTGTATAATGTAGTATAAGGTAGTTTGCTTAACAAAAAAAATGCATGCAAGTTGTCTAGTTAGAAATGGTTGGCAGTGATGGTGGCAATAAGTATATGAGTCAGGAATAATAAAAAGCAAAATAGGATAGTATGAGATTATGGAAAATGTTAGGTGAACAAAAGGCAAATAAAATGATAGAGGTAAAATATTTCTGTAGTTTCATGGTTCCGAGAAAATTATATATAATTTAAATATACAACAGGCAGAACTTTGGGTAGCGCAACTGGTTGTGCATTTTGCTTGGAAGGAGAAATGGTGAGACGTGTGATGATGTGCAGATTCATGGTCTGTGGCCAGTGGTTGGGCTAGACTGTCAGGGACTTGGTAGGAACAGGGCTGGAAGATTGGTGAGAAAGAATAACGAGGAAGAGTTTTGTGGATGGACATCTCAGAATGGCATAAAATGTTATGACATTTGTGCCATGTGAATTCTCACCCAAAGGTGACCTCAAGCAGAGGAAGATTTTACTAAAGTAAGTATTATGACACATTCTGTGAACACCACTCAGCCTCTTTCCCCTTTCACTCATGTCATTGTTCAATGGGCTCATGAACAAAGTGACCCTGGTGTCAGGGATGGACATCATGCATGGTGTATTAGTCAGTTCTCACGTTGCAATGAAGAAATGCCTGAGACTGGGTAATTTATAAAGAAGAAGTTTAATTTGCTCATAAATCTGCAGGCTGTACAGGAAGCACTGACGCATCTGCTTGGCTTCTGGGGAGGCCTCAGGAAACTTACAATCATGGCAAAAGACAAAGCGGGAGTGAGTACTTCACGTGGCTGCAGCAGGACAAAAAGAGAGAGCAGATCTCATAACTTATTCACTGTCATGACCAAGGGGGATAGTGCTAAACCATTCATGAGAAACAACCCCCATGATACACTCACCTCCCACCAGGTCCCACCTCCAACATTGGGGATTACAACCGAACATGAGATTTGGGTAGGGACACAGACCAAAACCATATCACATGGGCTCAGCAACATGGACTTATCAAGATCAACCTGGCTACAGCCATGCTGTGTGCCCAATCTGCTAGCAGTAGAGAACAACACTGAGTCCCAAATATGGCACAATTCTTTAGTGTGATAAGCTACCTATTTTGTGTCAGGTTGCTTACACTGGACCGCATTCATCATGAAAGGGGCAACATTTTGTTCCTACTGGAATAGAAATTTACTCTGGATATGGATTTCCCTTCTTTGCACACAATGCTTCCGACAAAACTACCATCCATGGATTTACAGAATGCATTATCCAGCATGGTATTCCACACAACATTGCTTCTGACCAAGGAACTCATTTCACAACACACCAAGCATGGCAATGGGCCCATGATTATGGCATTTGTTGGTTTTACCATGATCTCTAGAATCCTGAAGCCACTGCCTTGATAAAATGATGAAATGGCCTTTTGGAGATACAGTTACAGTGTAATCAAAGTGGAGTGTCAATGGCAGTACCTTTTAGGGTTGGGGCAAGGTTTTCCAGACGGCCATATATGCTCTGAATCAGCATCTAGTATATTGTACTGTTTCTTCCACAGCTAAGAGTCATAGATCCAGGTATTAAGTGGTAGAAATGGGACTGGCACCACTCACCATCACCCCTAGTGACCCATAGCAGGATTTTTCTGCTTTCTATTTCCTTGAATTTATTCTCTGCTGGGCTAGAGGTCTTAATTTCAGAGGGAGAAATGCTTCCACCAGGAGACACAACAAAAATTCCATTGAACTGGAAGTTAAGACTGCCCCCCAGACACTTTGGGCTCCTCATTGCTTCTGACTAAACAGGCAAAGAAGGAAGTTACAAGGTTAGCTGGAGTGATTGCTCTAGAACATCAACGGAAATTTGGACTACTACTCCACAGTGAAAGGAAGGAATAGTATGTCTGGAATACAAGAGATCTCTTAGGGCATCTCTTAATATTATAACATCTTATAATCAAGGACAATGGAAAACTGCAACCCAATTCAAGCAGAGCTATGAATGGCCCAAAGCCTTTAGGAATAAAAATTTGGGTTACTTTACCAGGTAAAAAACCATGACCAGTTGAGGTGTTTGCTGAAGGCAAAGGGAATACCAACTGGATAGTAGAAGAAGGTAATTAAATATTTCAACTGTGACCATGGATCGGTTATAGAAACAAGGAAACTTTAATTGTCATGAGTATTTTCTTCTTATTTTATTGTAAATATGTTTGCATGGACTGGTACTGATATTAAGCAAATATCTTTGGTTTTTTTCTCTCTTATTCCTTTATCATTAACATAAGATGTACCGGGTTTATATCAATATTTAAGTATTGTTAACTTTACTTCACAGTACTTAAGTTACAGGTATCAGGAGAAGAGTAAACATTAATCAAAGACTTGAGCTCCTTTTGCAGGGAAGAGATTAGTGCATTTTCAGTTGCATATCTTGTTAGGTGGAATTATGACCTTGCTTTAGTCTTTATTTTGAGATTAAGTATGGTTTAAATAGATGTGTGTGCCTGCCAAGTTGACAAGGGGTGGACTTGTGATGCATAATTTATCAGTCAACTTAAGTGGGCTAAGGGATGTCCAGATAGCTGGTTAAACATTAATATGGGTTTGTCTATGAGAGTATTTTCAGAAGAGATTAGCATTTGAATCAGTAGACTGAGTAAAGAAGATCCACCCTCACCAAAGTGACGTGGGCATCATCCAATCCAATGAGTGTCAGAATATATTGAAAAGGAGGAGGAAGGGGGAAATTGTTTATCTTTTCAAGCTGAGATATTCACCTTCCATCCTTGGACAAAAGAGCTCCTAGCTCTGAGGCCTTTGGACTCAGACTGCGTTACACTATTGGCTTTCCTGGGTCTTCAGCCAAACATATTGTACTCTACTTCAATAACCACTTGAGCAAATTCTCATAATAAATTTCCACTTATATATATGTATATGTATATTTATGTATCTATATATATACAGGTATATAGTTATACAGAGATATTTATATCTCTATATCTATAGATATATATATATATAGTGTGTATATACTATATGTATATATCTATGGAGATATCTATCTATAGATACATACATATAAGAAAGAAGATTTTATATATATATATATCCTATATGTATATATAGAGAAGATATCAGTCTTCTCTGGAAAGAATGTGGATGGCCCCCAAGATCTGGAAAAGATAAGAAAACTAATTCTCCTCTAGAGCCTCTATAGAAGATATTGCTCCATATACATATAGGATATATATATATATCTTTTCTGAATATATGTATAGAATATATATATCCTATATATAAATATAGGATTTATATATAATATACTTATATATTATGTTATTATTATATGTCATATACCAGTAGCATATCTATATCTATATATAGATATAGATAGATATAGATATATAATCAGTCAACTTAAATGGGCTACTTAAGTGCATTTCTAGTTCTGTTTTCTCTGGAGAACCCTGAGTAATACAGTGCTGTGTCTATAGTAACAGACACTGATATTTTAGAATTGATACATTTTGCTTTTTGCTCCCTAGTTAGAGATTGTTGACTTTGGCTTTTAATTTCAAATTGAATGGAGGAACGCCATTTTTTGCACTATGAGATTCCCACAATGTCTTTATTTCTGTTAAAATTAATTCAATTGTTTTCATTTATTTGTATTCCTTCACATACACGATTTTATACAGCTTCCTCATCTAATTAATGGGACACAAACTCACCATATTAATGATGCCTTACATTTGTACAGTGCTTTGCACAACGTTTATTTCAGAATCTCATTTGTGTTCACAAAAAGTGAGAAACTTTGAAGATTAGACTTTTTTAAAATTTTTAAGTAAAGAGATCCAACAGAGTTAGAACATACTGAAATTTCTGACTTCAAGTCCTGTGGTCATTTGTACCACTGCATAGCCACCAATTCTTTTTTCTTTTTTTTTTTCTCAAGACAGAGTCTTGCTCTGTTGTCCAGGCTGGAGTGCAGTGGCGTGATCTCCGCTCACTGCAACCTCTGCCTCCCGGGTTCAAGCAACTCTCTTGCCTCAGTCTCCTGAGTAGCTGGGATTACAGGCACGCGACACCTGCCCAGCTGATTTTTGTATTTTCAGTAGAGACGGGGTTTCACCGTGTTGGCCAGGATGGTCTAGATCTCCTGACCACATGATCCGCCAGCGTCGGCCTCCCAAAATGCTGGGATTACAGGTGTGAGCCATGGCTCCCGGCTCTTTTTCTTAATCAAGGAAGAAAAGGGATAAAAGAAAAATCCAAAGATGGACAGTCTCTACTAACCTTTCACAGATCATATGATTTTGAATGATGTTAGAGATTCAAATATTCTATATGCATTCCATTGTCATTAAATCACATTTAAAGCCCACATTTAAAGTTCTGGCAGAAGAACTAGTATCATACTAATCCTCCTTAAGGTAACAATTGTGAACACTAGAATTGTTGTTTAAAATATTAGAAGGACATATTATCTTACACTTCTGAAGGTCAGAAATCTAAAATAGATTCCAGAGCTAAAATCAAAGGTTCAAGAGCACTTCCTTATTTTCTAGAGGCTGTAGAGGAAAATTAGTTTTCTTATCTTTTCCACATCTTAGTGTACATCCACATTCTTTCCATATTCAAAGACAGCAAATTTTGGTTGAGTATTTCTTAACATGCCATTCCCTAGTTCTGACTCTTCTGCCTTCGTCTTTCACTTACAGGACCAATGTAATTACATTGGGCCCAGCTGGATAATACAGGATAATCTTTCCATCTCAAAGTCAGCTGATTAACAATCTTAATTCCATAAGAATTCTTAATCCCCCTTTACCAAAGTTCAAGTTCCAGAGATTAGAATGTGGGCATCTTTGAAGAACAGTTATGCTTACCACATAAGACTTTCGAGAGTGAATAAAAGCAGGCAAAAATTGGAGAGATTTTGACCTTTAAATGGAGGGAATTACAGGGAGTAAGATTCAGTTTCACATTGTTAAGGGTTTAGTTTAAAGACATACCCCAATCCAGACACCGTAGGTCAACCTGAAATCTTCAGTCATATTATTTTAAGCAGACAGGGCAGAGGTTGGGGCTTCCAAAGTAGCTGCAAATTGAGTGAGGAAATTTCAGGGGAGGAACCCAAAGAATGGCAACCCCTAAAATCTGCACATAAACTCCACTCAAATCCATGGCTACAGGAGTTTGATACTAGCCTGGGCAATATAGGGAGACCCTGTCTCTGTAAAAAATAAATAAATAAATAAATAATTAAATGAAATAAAAATTAAAAAAAAAAAAACTCCATGACTAATTCCTGAAACATACATGAGTAAGAGAGATTGCAAAGTAACAGCTGTATGTCTAAAGGAACTAAGCATAGATTTCAGGTAAATTCCACCATGTAGGGTTATGGGGAGTGTATATAGTTTACTACCTCATAGAAGAAACATCAGAATTCTTCAGAGAAAAGTGATAGAATCAAGATTTTCTATAATATACAATGTATCAACAAAAATAACCGGTTTCCAATTAAAAATACTTGACATATGAAGATATAGAACAATAAATAATAAATACATATTAAATAAATAGGACAGCAAACAGTAAAGGTAAATAAATAAAAGCCAATACCAAGATAACAGCAATAATATAATTAGACTATGTAGGCATTACTAAAGCTATTATGAGCATGTCCAGAGAGTTAAAATGCAGCCATGATGAATTAACAGAAAGGAAATATCAATGAGAAAATTATAATGATAAAATCTGTGGGGAGAAAAAGAACTGGAGAAAAGCCATCTGAAGTTAGAAAGTCACTGAAAGGGCTTAATATTGAACTGGACATAGGAAAACAGAAGGTCAATGAATTGAGATAAATTAATAGAACCTATGTAATCTGCAGAAGAGAGAAACTCATGATTGAAAATAAATAAACAGCCACGGTGACCTGTGGAAAAATGTCAATTACAAATACATGTAACCGAATTGCTAAAAAGGAAAAAAATATATGAATAAAACAGAGCGAGGCTGAAAAAATATTTGAATAAATAATGTTTAAAATTTTCCAAAATTGTTTTAAAATATAAACTTACAAACTCAGAAGACTGAGCAAACACTAAATAGTGCAAATTCAAATAAATTGCAAGAGCAAATGAATTAACTTGACATCAGACCTCTCAAAAGCATTTTAAAAAGAAAGGCAAAAATGCAGAAATGCTTTCAAAAGTCTCAGTGAAATAAAGTGTAAACCAAGGATTTCATATTCATTCAAGCTGTCCTCCAACTATCAGGGCTTTAGAAAATGAGCTTTACACATGAAGGAATAGGAAGGTATTCTTCAGTCATTAGCCCTTCTTGAGAGTAATGACTGCAGAAATTTCAGAGCAAAGAACTGATGATATCTGACTTAAACAAAAGTTGGATACAAGGTGGAATGCAAATATAAAAACTAATATGACAAAGTAAAACTAATATAACTGAATTTTCATGAAGATGTGAGAGGGAAGATAAAATAGAAAAATGTCATTGACATTTTATATACAGTAAGTGTACTTAAATATGTTACTAATATATATATTTTTATCAGATAATAAAATGTTCCATAAGAAAAAAGGGAGATAAGGGCATTAGAATGTATTAGTACAAAGGTAATAATCCCTAGAACAAAATATAGCAATGTAGTAAATATACTAAATAATAATGTGTTGTACATTTCAAAATCTGTAGGAGAGTAAATTTCAAATGTTTTCATCACCAAAAATAAGTGTTTGAAGAGATGGATATGTTATCTTGATTTAATTATTCTACACTGTATTCATTAAGTCATAGTATCACTTTTTATCCCATATTTATATGTATATAGTTATATATATAAAACTACAGTTTGTCAACTTACAACTGAAAAATAAAAAATACAAACTCTCTTAAATACCAAATAATAACAAAAAACAACCCCAAACAAATACAAATAAAAATACCTCTCATATAAATGAATTTAGCAAATATGACATAGTATACACAATTATAAAATATTATGATGGAGTTGAGAACAAATATATCAGTCATATAAATAAGTGTTAAAAGGTTTAATTTACCTATTAAAAGAAAAATAGCTTCAATGTGGCCAAAGCAATAACAAAATAGGCTAGATACAAGAAACACGTATAGCCAAAATGACTCAGAAAGGCTAAAAATAAAGGGATGGGCCAAGATATACCAGAAAAATGGAGAAAAAATCAGGGATAATTATTTTGATATCAAAGCATAATTTAAGCCAAAAAGCACCAAACATCCAAATATAACCAATAAGAGCAATTTTTAATCTATCAGCCAAAATTCACAGTGATGGCATAACAGTTACGGATACCTATGTAACAACACAGCAATCCCCTTTATGAGGAAAAATTGCAGGATATGTAGTGTAACATAGACAGACACACGCTGATAGGAGACATCGACACTTCCTTCTCAGTATACAATCCATTAAATCAACAACAAATAAGTATGTGAAAGACCTGAAGACATAGTAAGGTAGATCTTGTGGCTATTGAACATTATACTGTGGTACTAGAGACTACACCTTTTTTTTCCAAAGGTCATGAAGTATTCACACACACAATGATCATATATTGGGTAGTGAATCAAATCTGTACAGAAGGGAAATCTATCACAAAGAACATGCTTTAATCAAAATAAAATAAAACTAGAAATTATTAACAATATTTTAAAAAGCCCTTCAATTTAGGAGTGAAGGGCGCTTCTGTTAAGCAATTCTGAGTAAAAGGGAAAACAGAAACAAATTGCATAATTTCTAAAAAGTAACGGTAGTGAACACAGTTCATGCCAGAGTTTATGTGATATATTTAAAGCAATAATTTAGAGAAAATTTCTATCACTAAATACTTTAATCAATAAAAATGAAGTGAAAGAACTGTCTTAAATTCTTATCTTGAAAAATAATCAGAAAATAAACAAGAAAACCAAATACAATTATCAGAAAAAATAATAAATATAAATATGATATTGATGAAGTAGTTAAAAATCACTAGACTGAATTAAAAATCAAAATTTTGTTTTATGAAAATAATAAACCACTAAGTAAAATGATCCAGAAAAGGAGAAAGCACAAATATATATAAGAAGAAATAACAGTGGGAGTAGGAAGGGAATTAAAAAAAATAGGAGATCACTTTGCAGAAAACCTTTAGGCAAAAAATTTAGAAATATACATAAAATGGATATCTTCATAGGAAAATACAGATTGCCAAATTTGACCCCAATTGCGGTAGAAAGCTTTGGTTCAATTTTTATGGAAGGTACAAAGTTACTAATGCACCACCCCACAGTAAGCACTAGCCCCACGTGGTTTCATAGAGAAATATTAGAAAATCTTCAAAGACAGGGTAGTTGCGATGCCACAAAAACTTTTCCAAAACAAACTCCTACTGAATTTTTGTGAAATACTAAAATATTGATACTTTAACCTGATAGTACAATAAAACCTACATATAATTGCACTTATGGATATAGATGTACTAATTAAAATACTAGCAAACATAACCCAACACTGCATTTAGAATACAATATGCTATGACCAAAATAACTTTATTCTATAAATGTAAAATAAACATTAATAGAATTAAATGGAAAACATATGATTACCTACAGTGATGCTAAATAAGACATCCAACAATATTTAAAATTATTCCTGATAAGACCCTCAAGAACTTAGAAATTGATGGATATTTTTCTAACATTATATAAATATATATTTATAAATATATATATGTATATAGATAGATATAGATATAGATACTTTAATCCTAAAGGCAAGATCTTACCTAATGCAGAAACACTGGAATCATTTCTGCAAAGGTGATGAATAAATTAAAGCTGCTCACTATATTTATTACTGTGCTTTAAAAAATAAATGCACTTTATGTTTTAAGGAATTATTAGGTTCACAGCAAAATCGAGGGGAAAGTACAGAGTTACCACATACCCCTCCACTACACACACAGTCTTCCCCACCATCAGCATCCCGAAGGAGTATGGCACGTTTGCTCTGATCAATGAACCAGCATTGACATATCATTATCCATCAAAGTCTGTTGTTACATGAGGGCTTACTGCATACTGTACATTCTATGAGTTTTGACATGTGTATAATGACATGTATCCATCATTATAGTATCATACAGAAGACTCATTGCCCTAAAGCTCCCCATCCTCCACTAATTCATTCCTCCCACTCCTAAACCTCTGGTAGCCGCTGATCGTTTTACTGTCTCCATAGTCACGCATTTTCCAGATGTCACATAGGTAGTCATGCAGTTTATAACCTTTTCCTATTGGCTTCTTTAACTTAGTAATATGCATTTAAGTTTCTCCCATGTCTTTTATAACTTGATAGTTCTTTTTTTAGCACTGAAAAAGATTCCATTTTCTGGTTGTATTACAGTTTTTTAAAATTCCTTTAACTATTGTAGGATCTCTTATTTTTTAATTCCTTTCTTACCCCCATTGTTGTTTCTTATTACATATATCTGTGCTTTTTCCTTTTCTTGATCAACTTAATTAGTGGTTTATTTTATTATTTTTTTATAAAACAAAGTTTTTATTTTTCATTTGATCTAGTGTTTTTTGTTTGTTAGCTTGGTTGTTTCCAAGTTTTTGCAACCATAAATGAAGCTGCTATAAACAATTATGTGCAGATCTTTGTGAGAACATAATTTTTGACTCATTTGGGTAAACACCAAGGAATGTGAATGCCGAATAATATGGTAACAATATGTTTAATTTTGTAAGAAACTGCCAAACTGTCTTCCAAAGAAATGGTACCATTTTTTTTTTATTATACTTTAAGTTCTAGGGTACATGTGCACAACGTGCAGGTTTGTTACCTATGTATACATGTGCCATGTTGGAGTGCTGCATCCATTAACTCCTCATGTACACTAGGTATGTCTCCTAATGCTATCCCTCCCCTCTCCCCTCACCCCACGACAGGCCCCATTGTGTGATGTTCCCCTTCCTGTGTCCAAGTGTTCTCATTGTTCAATTCCCACCTATGAGTGAGAACATGCAGTGTTTGGTTTTTTTGTCCTTGTGGTAGTTTGCTGAGAATGATGGTTTCCAGCCTCATCCATGTCCCTACAAAGGACATCAACTCATCATTTTTTGTGGCTGCATAGTATTCCATGGTGTATATGTGCCACATTTTCTTAATCCAGTCTATCACTGATGGACATTTGGGTTGGTTCCAAGTCTTTGCTATTGTGAATAGTGCCGCAATAAACATACATGTGCATGTGTCTTTATGGCAGCATGCTTTCTAATCCTTTGGGTATATACCCAGTAATGGGATGGCTGGGTCAAATGGTATTTCTAGTTCTAGATCCCTGAGGAATCGCCACACTGTCTTCCACAATGGTTGAACTAGTTTACAGTCCCACCAACTGTGTAAAAGTGTTCCTATTTCTCCACATCCTCTCCAGCACCTGTTGTTTAGTGACTTTTTAATGATGGCCATTCTAACTGGTGTGAGATGGTATCTCATTGTGGTTTTGATTTGCATTTCTCTGATGGCCAGTGATGATGAGCATTTTTTCATGTGTCTGTTGGCTGCATAAATGTCTTCTTTTGAGAAGTTTCTGTTTATGTCCTTCGCCCACTTTTTGATGGGGTTGTTTGCTTTTATCTTGTAAATTTGTTTGAGTTCTTTGTAGATTCTGGATATTAGCCCTTTGTCAGATGGGTAGATTGCAAAAATTTTCTCCCATTCTGTAGGTTGCCTGTTCACTCTGATTGTAATTTCTTTTGCTGTGCAGAAGTTCTTTAGTTTAATTAGATCCCATTTGTCAATTTTGGCTTTTGTTGCCATTGCTTTTGGTGTTTTAGACATGAAGTCCTTGTCTATGCCTATGTCCTGAATGGTATTGCCTAGGTTTTCTTCCAGGGTTTTTGTGGTTTTAGGTCTAACATGTAAGTCTTTAATCCATCTTGAATTAATTTTTGTATAAGGTGTAAGGAAGGGATCCAGTTTCAGCTTTCTACATATGGCTAGCCAGTTTTCCCAGCACCATTTATTAAATAGGGAATCCTTTCCCCATTTCTTGTTTTTGTCAGGTTTGTCAAAGATCAGATGGTTGTAGATGTGTGGTATTATTTCTGAGGGCTGTGTTCTGTCCCATTGGTCTATATCTCTGTTTTGGTACCAGTACCATGCTGTTTTGATTACTGTAGCCTTGTAGTATAGTTTGAAGTCAGGTAGCATGATGCCTCCAGCTTTGTTCTTTTGGCTTAGGATTGACTTGGCAATGTGGGCTCTTTTTTGGTTCCATATGAACTTTAAAGTAGTTTTTTCCAATTCTGTGAAGAAAGTCATTGGTAGCTTGATGGGGATGGCATTGAATGTATAAATTGCCTTGGGCAGTATGGCCATTTTCATGATATTGACTCTTCCTATCCATGAGCATGGAATGTTCTTCCATTTGTTTGTATCCTCTTTTATTTCATTGAGCAGTGGTTTGTAGTTCTCCTTGAAGAGGTCCTTCACATCCCTTGTAAGTTAGATTCCTAGGTATTTTATTCTCATTTGAAAAACCACAACATCCATTCATGATAAAAACTTTCAGCAAACTACAATAGAAATTTGTTTCTATATAATAAAGGACATCTATATAAAATCTACAGTTAATATCGTAGTTAATAGTGAATGATTGGATACTTTCTCCCAAAGAAAGGGAAGGATACTTGCTCTAATAACTTCTGTTCAGTATATTATAAGTCCTAGCCAGTGCATTAAGCCATAAATAAATATATAAATAACTTAGAAATCAGAGAGGAAAATGTAATAGGACCCCTATTTAGTAACATCATGATCATGTACATGTAAAATTCCTAGAAATCTATAAAAAGCACAAAACTAATAGAACTAAGAAGTAAACCTAGTGAGGTGGAAGAACATAAGATAAATACACAAAAATCACAGGGTTATACCCCGATGATGGATTGGACTCATTATTGTTAAACTGTCAATCATCTCCATATGTATAAATAGATTCAACAGAAATCCAATAAAAATCCCAGCAGGCTCCTTTGTAGAGTTGCTGATTCCAAAATTTATGTTGAAATTCAAATTAATTAGAATATCCAAAAGATAATCAAATTTAATATATCTTGTCTTGATTGCTGTACTATAAAGCTACAGTAATTGTGGTATTTGGAAAAGGCTAGATTAAAATAAAGACACAGATAGATAGAGTAGAAGTCCAGAAGTAGACCCATAGATATATGGCCAATTGATTTTTTTTTACAAATGTCCTGAGGTCATTCAGTGGGAAAAAGGTAGTCTTTTTTAATAAGTGGTGCTAGAACAACTATCATATGAAAAAAATCAACACTACTTATCATAAAATGTTAACATAAAATAACTTGAAATGGATAATCTGAAAACATCAAAGATATATTATAAATTATGTAAATAAAACTTAAGAAAATGGTTAGGAAATAATTTCTTAAGAGCAAGAACAATAACAGCGAAAAAAATCCCAATCACTGTAAATTACACTCCACCAAAATTAAAACATCTCTTGAAAAAACACAGTTAAGTAAATGAAAACAGAAGTCACAGACTGAGAGAAAATTTTAGCAATATGTATATCTGAAAAAGAATGGTATCTAGAACATAAAATAACTCTTAAATATCAATAATAAAAACAGCTTAAAAATATGACCAAAGAATTGAACAGAATCTATAGGAAAAAAAAAAAACACATGAATGACCAAACTGCCGACTACTAATCAGGGAAATGTGATTAAAATGACATTGATTGTCCACTACACATCCACTGGAATTAAAGAGTGAAAATAAGAGATATCGCCTGGGAGCAACTGCAACCCTCACATGCTACTGGTGGAAATGTAAATTGATACAAGCACTTTAGAAAAGAATTTGGCACTTTCTATGAAATTAAAAAATGTGCCGAACACATGATCTATCTATTCTACTATAAAGTATTTACTAAAGGTAAAAGGAAATACACGTCCCTAAAAAGGCCTAAAATACATGTACATAGTAGCTTTATTCATAATAGCTGAACTTCGAAGAAACCTATATATCCATTAACACATGATTAGATAAATTTTGGTATATCTGTACAATTAAGCATCACTAGCAAAAAAAAAATGGAAGAAACTATTGATACATACAACTACACTGATGTGTGTCAAAAATACGCTGAGTGAAAAAGTCACCTATAAAAGAGTACATATAATATTATCTCATTTGCATGACATTCTAGAGGAGACAAAATGTATCCATGGTATTATGAAGCTGATTAGTGGTTGCCTAAGGATGGGGATGGTTGAGATTTAATTCAGTGGGGCACAAGGGAACATTCTGGAGTGATAGAAATTTTTATACTTTGATCATGGTGTAACTTTATGGGTGTGTACAGTTAAGAAACCATTAAAATGTATGGTTAAAGTGGGCCTATTTATTATAAGCAAATAATTTTGTTAAAAAACTAAGAGTGACACATAAAAGGAAAGAAAAACCGTTTTTCCATTTCATTATTCCCATATTACCTGAAAGAGAAATTCAGCTTATAAAGGAAACTGTTCACCCTTTCTTCACCTATTTTTCCTAAGAGCTGGTGCATTAAAAAAAAAAAAAAATGCTGAAACGGCCATGCCCTGAGAGAGTTTTGCTTATTGCATAGAAGAATTGTTATAATATCAAATTAAATTGCATCGCACAATAAAGAACCACACTTGTGTGTAACTCAAAGAATATTTCCTCAAACCTGAAACAGTTTTCAATGGTTTGCACAGTGAATTAGTTCTGTAGCCCGTATTCATAATAGGAGTTTTACTTATGTTCTACAGTTGATGAAGCTGAAAATGGGCCTTGTGCTTTGGGGGTTTAGTTTCTCATTTGGAATTCATAGAAGAAAGCTTATTTTACCATTTTAAATTGTAAAAAAACTAAAAAACAAATATATTACAAGTTCCTGCTTAATGGAATGCTCAGAATGAGTCACATTTATTTGAAACTGTCTCAGCGGGCTCTTTTTATTATTTAAAGAATATACTTATGAAAAGATTCCTAGAAGTCCTTTGGTAAAAAAATGCACAATTCATAAAAAGCATATGTATTAATAGTAAGGACACCGTATTTCTCTTTACAGACTCACCTAGTAATCCTTTATTTCTTCCTGATTATAAATTTTCCAGGAAGCAAATCACAGTGAACATGTTTGTTCCTTTTACCAGGATGCCAGCTATAATTTTTTTTTCATTCTGTCTAGTTCTTATCACTCTCAATGCTAGAAGAATGACAGTGAATGTCAATTTCATTCACTGCTATATGTGTCCTTCTGGTTTTCATATTTGGAAAGCTTACTGAAGGAAATAAAATACATGTTGCATTCTAGGTAACTATACCACAGAAAAAAATGACTAGAACATCTCTTCTAAATAACCTTCAGTTGTTGATATCCTTGTGTATTTGGAATCTTTTCAATATTGAAGCCTCACATATTCCTATAAGGCTATCAGAATGCTATTATCATAAAGCAGGAACATACATAATAGGATATACTACTCTATATTTCTACATGTTATAAAGGTTTCAGTATATATTGTAAACTCTGCTCTTCTATGAAGGTATACATGTTTGTGTATGTACACACATACACGCATTTGCACAGATACGTCTTGGCAAAATAATATTCAAACAGTCTATTTGCTCTTTTAGAATTATTATTATTTAGTGTGCTTTAGGTTTCTGTATTTAGGGATTATTGGGCATAAAAGATTTAAGACATTTTTAGTTGAAACAATGCAGTTTGTTGGAATCAACTCATCTTCAATCTGCATATGCTACTTCAAACAGGAAATATGCTCTTTTAAAGAGCAGAAATAATGTCATGCATAGGGTAGGGAATTGATCACTTTAATAGCCATTTATCGGGCATCTGCTATTGTAAGGCCAAGATAAATGTGACATGATGCTCGCTTTCAAAAGGCTAATAGATAAAAGATATGATTGGAATCATATAGAATTCAGGGTTATACACACACACACACAGGTGTGCACACACACGTGACACTAATACATTCATAGCATATCAGAATAAGAAGGGGTTTAGAGCATATACAAGCACTTTTTGAACACGTGCAGTGACTGAGAACTTGTTAAATCTTAAAACAGCTCATTCCATCATTGGCCAGCTATCTGTTAGAGAGGATTTTTCTTACATTAAATCAAAACCTATTGCTTTGTCACTTCGACACTGTAGTCCTAGTTATTCCTTCAGGGACCATAGGAAATAAATCCCAGTATATTTTCTGAGACTATTATTCATTTTAAGCTTTCTCTGTATTGAAATAACAGACTCCACCCTTTATTCATACATCACTGAGAGAAACGTTAACATTTATGCTAAGAAAGCATGACATCTTATTTTTAAGTTTTATGAAAAAGTCCATGTTTTTAACTTGCAAATGTCAAATATTGGCTAAACTCAGGACTTAAAGTAGATTTAATGATGGTAAAAGGGGGAAAATACATAGGAAAATAGCATTTATTCACTGTTTACTGGACACTGGAAACTGTGATAAAAACTTACTCGTATATCACATAGTATCAACAAACAGTCCCATTAAGTGATATTTTATTCCCATTTTTCAGATGAGGAAAGTAAATTTCAAATAGCAGATACTGATTTTCAGTCCGTGTGGGTTTGTCTTCTGGACTCTGCTTGAGATTTTGCTTGCTGCAATACTGACCTTCATGATCCACCTTGCTTCTTTAGCCATCTGGCCTCTCAAACCCTGGCCTAGAAGTTTAGCTCCCCCAGTTCTCAGATGCCCTTTCTACCCTTTGCAGAATCATTAGGTTCCTGGATCTCACCAACAAGTAGTGCCTGAATATACTTGTGCTTTTATATGACCTCAGCCAATGTCTGTAGTCACTCATATTCCCATCAAGCTGCAGCTTTCTCTGTGACCTTCATTATGCTGGACTAGTTTGAAAAACTGGGCTTCTGAGGCCGGGCGCGGTGGCTCACGCCTGTAATCCCAGCACTTTGGGAGGCCAAGGCGGGCGGATCACGAGGTCAGGAGATCGAGACCATGGTGAAACCCCGTCTCTACTAAAAATACAAAAAATTAGCTGGGCGCAGTGGCGGGCACCTGTAGTCCCAGCTACTCAGGAGGCTGAGGCGGGAGAATGGCGTGAACCTGGGAGGCGGAGCTTGTAGTGAGCCGAGATTGCGCCACTGCACTCCAGCCTGGGAGACAGAGTGAGACTCTGTCTCAAAAAAAAAAAAAAAAAAAAAAAGAAAACTGGGCTTCTGTTTATATCCCAATTCTGAAATTTAACCTGCTTTGCTGGAGACCTGGCTGGTGCTTGTCAACCTCTTCTCCCTGGATAGCAGGGCTTATCCCTCATATCACTAATTGCTTCCTGGGGGTCCTCTTCCAAATAGGTTAATCACCCACAGTCACAAAGCTGTCACCTACTTGACAATATTTACTTATTCATTTACTAAACAGACATGTATTCAAGTATCTAATATGGTAGGACCAGGGATGCTGACGTATAGAAGAACTCATAGTCCATTGCGCTGAGAAGTGTAGCGGTAGACTGTGATCTCATCTACATGTCAGCATCCCTGGTCCTACCATAGTTGTTTCAGTTTCTTACATGTTGTGGATATTAATCACTTAGCAGATGCATAGTTTGCAAATATTATCTATCACATGGATTGTCTTTTCACTCTGTTAGTTGTTTTCTTTGCTGTATAGAAGCTTGATGGAACCTTTTTTGTCTACTTGTGTTTTTGCTGCCTGTGCTTACGAGGCCATGTCCAAGAAATCATTGCTGAGACCGATGTCATGATGCTTTTCATTTATGGTTTCTTAGTAGTTTTAAATTTTTTTTTTTTTTTTTTTTTTTTTTGAGATGGAGTCTCTGTCACCCAGGCTGGAGTGCAGTGGCTCCATCTCGGCTCACTGCAAGCTCCGCCTCCCGGGTTCACACCATTCTCCTGCCTCAGCCTCTCCGAGGAGCTGGGACTACAGGCGCTCGCCACCACGCCCGGCTAATTTTTTGTATTTTTAGTAGAGACGGAGTTTCACCGTGGTCTCGATCTCCTGACCTCGTGATCCGCCTGCCTCGGCCTCCCAAAGTGCTGGGATTACAAGCGTGAGCCACCGTGCCCGGCCAGTTTTAAATTTGTAGGGGTTGGGTGTGGTGCTTCATACCTGTAAGCCCAGCACTTTTGGAGGCCGAAGCAGGAGGATTGCTTGAGCCCAGGAGTTCTAGACTCTAGGCAACATAGCGAGACCCCATCTCTATACAAATATTAATTATTTCGAAACTTCTAAAGAAAATAAAGTTTCAGTTCTTAAGTTCAAATGTTTAATCAATTTTGAGTTGATTCTGTATATTGTGTGAGATAAGCACCTGATGTTATTCTTCTGCCTGTGAATATTCAGTTTTCCTCACATCATTTATTGAAGAGTCTATGTGTTCTCTCTATTGTGTGCTGTTGGCAACTTCATAGAAAATCAAATAACTCTAAATACGTGGATTTATTTCTGGGATTTTTATCCTGTTCCATTTGTTGATGTGTCTGTTTTTATGCCATTACCATGCTGTACCACTTTTATTTTTATTTTTTATTGATATATAATATTTGTATATATTTATGGTGTACATGTGATGTTTTGTTACATTCATAGTATGTGCAATGATCAAGTCATGGTATTTATGATATCCATCATCTTGAGTATTTATCATCTCTATGTGTTGGAAACATTACTCACTATACTGACACTACTCACCATACTCTACTATTAAACTTTAGAATTTTACTTCTCACCCTACTCTAATATTAACTATACTCACCCTACTCTAATATTATTCATTCTTGTGTTGCCTTCTATCTCATTTCTTAGGTCTAGTAGTAATTGTTTTATAAACTTGGGAGCTCCAGTTTTGGTTGCATATATATTTAGAATTGTGATATTTTCCTGTTGAACTAGTCCTTTTATCATCATGTAATGTCCCTCTTTGTCTTCTTATTCTGCCATTCTTTATCTTTTAAATGGGCCATTTAGTGCATTTACATTCAATGTTAGTATTGAGATGTGAGGTACTGTTTTATTCATTGTGCTATTTCTTGCCTGAATACTTTGGGGTTTTTTTTTTTTTCACTGTGTTATTGTTTTATAGGTCTTGTGAGATTTATGCTTTAAGGAGGTTCTAATTTCATGTATTTTGAAAATTTGTTTCAAGATTTAGAGCTCCTTTTAGTTGTTTTTACAGTGATGGCTTGCTGGAGGCGAATTTCCTCAGCATTTGTTTGTCTAGAAAAGACTCTATCTTTCCTTCATTTATGAAGCTTAGTTTTCCTGGATACAAAAATTTTGGCTGATAATTGTTTGGTTTAAGGAGGCTAAAAATAGGACCCTACTCCCTTCTAGACTGTAGGATTTCTGCTTAGAAATCTGTTGTTAATCTGACAGGTATTTCTTTATAGGTTACCTGATGCCTTTTCTTCAGAGCTCTTAGATTATTTCCTTCATCTTGACTTTAGATAACCTGATGACTATGTGCCTAGGCAATGATCTTTTCACAGTGAATTTCCCAGGTGTTCTTTGAGCTTCTTGTATATGGATGTCTAGATCTGTAGCAAGACTGGGGATGTTTTCTTCAATTATGTCCTCAAATATGTTTTCTGAACTTTAAGATTTCCTTGGGAACACCAATTATTCTTAGGTTTAAATTTTTAACATAATCCCAAACATTTGGAGGCTTCGTTCATTTGTTTTAAATTCTTTTTTCTTTGTCTTTAATGGACTGGGTTAATTCAAATGTCTCATCTTCACGGTCTGAAGTTCTTTCTTCTGCTTGTTCAGTTCTATTGCTGAGACTTTCCAGTGCATTTTGCATTTCTTTAAGTATGTTCTTGATTTCCAGAAGTCGTGATTGTTCTTTATTTATGCTATCTATTTCACTGAAAAAATTTCCTTTCATATCCTGTATCATGTTTTTTGATTTCTTTAAGGTGGACTTCACCATTCTCTGGTGTCTCCTTGATTAGCTTAATAATTGACCTTCTGGATTCTTTTTCTGGCAATTCAGTGATTTTTGTCTTGGTTTGGATCCATTGCTGGTGAGCTGGTATAATCTTTTGAAGGTGTTAAAGAACCTTGTTTAGTCATATTACCAGAATTATTTTACTGGGTCCTTCTCATTTTGGTAGACTATGTCAGGGGGAAGATCTGGGACTCAAGAGCTGCTGTTCAGATTCTTTTGTCCCACAAGGTGCTCTCTGAATGTGGTGCTCTCCCCCTTACCCTAGGAATGGGGCTTCCTGAGAGCCAAAATGCAGTTACTGTTTTTGCATTTTTTTTGGTCTAGCCACCCAGCAAAGCTACCGAGCTCCTGGCTGGTACTTGGGAGTGTCTGCTAAGACTCCCGTGATGTGATCCATCTTCAGGTCTTTTAGCCATGGATACCAGCACTTGCTCCTGTGGAGGTAGCAGGGGAGTGAAGTGGACTATGAGAGGGTTTTTGGTTGTGTTTTTAATATACTGATTTTGTGTTAGTTGGCCTCTAGCCAGAAGGTGGCGCTTTAGAGCACATTAGCTGTGGTTCTGTAGGGAGGAGGCAAACTTGCCCTAGAAACTCCTTGTTAAGTATTCGGGTAACTCAGGCTATAGGCAGGGCCTGTAACAGATTATGACCTTTGTTTTTGGCTACTAGGGCCCATAGAGAAAGACCACCACATGGGGTCAGGGATAGGCATGTCAGAGGTCAGCCTCTCCTTAGGCGGGGCTTGCTGTGGCTGCTGTGGGGAATGTGGGTGTGGTTCCCAGTCCAGTGGAGTTATATTCCCAGGGGGATTGTGGCTGCCTCTGCTGAGTCATACAGGTCACCAGGGAAGTAGGGAAAAGCCAGCAGTCACAGGCCTCACTTCGCTCCCACTAAGCCTGTAGTCCTAAAGGCCAGTCTCACTTTCACCGTACCCTTCCGACAGCACCGAGTCTATTTCCAGGCAGCCGGTGACCAGGGCCAAGAACTTGGCTCAGACAATGAGCCTCCCGATCGAGAAAGCAAGCAGACTCAGTTTTCTGGTGTCTCAGGGAACCTGCAGTGGTAATCCAGTTTCTTCAAAGGGTCTGTGGATTCTTTTGGCTTTCCTGGCAACTTCCTGTGATAGTTTTTGGAGCAAAAGTTCACGATGCGAGTCTCCACACACTGCTCTGTCCATCTGAGTGGGAGCTGCAAGCTACGCCTGCCTCCTAGTCATCATCTTAATTCTCAGGTATTTCTTTATAGTAATGCAAGAACAGCCTAATACAGAAAATTGGTATGGAGAGTGGGGCATTGCTATAAATATACCTGAAAATGGGAAAGAAGCTTTGGAACTGGGTAATGAGAAGAGGCTGGAAAAATTTGGAGGGCTCAGAAAAACACAGAAAGATGAGGAAGATGAGGGAATATTTGGAACTTCTTAGAAACTGGTTAGATGGTTGTGACTAAAATGCTTATGGTGATGTGGACAATGAAAGCCAGGCTCCTGAGGTCTCAGATGAAAATGAGAAACTTAGTGGGAATTAGAGTAAAGGTCATTAATATTATGTCTTAGCTAAATACTTGGCTGCATTCCGTTCATGTCCTAGGGATCTTTAGAAGTTTGAACTTGAGGATGATAATCTAGTGTATCTGGTGGAAGAAATTTCTAAGCAGCCAAGCATTCAAGAGGCAGGAAAACTTGCTAGGACAATAGAAAGCAGCAGTGTTGTTGCAGAGATCCCTCCCTCTATTTTTTGTATGTGTTTTTTTATTTTGGTAAGAAAACATAACATGATACCTACCTTTTAAACAAAGTTTTAAGGGCATTATTCATTACTGTGAAGTATAGGCACAAAGTTGTATGATATATCTCTAGACCTTATTCATCTTGCCTAACTGAAACTTTATATTCATTGAACAGCAAACATTCACTTCTGTTTTAATGCCTGGATTTTCCAAGTAATACAGTAACTAGGCAGAATTCTATTTGCATGCATTATATTTGAATAAGCTAATAATTTAAACACATCCACTTAGCAAAAATTGATTTATTTGGTCAAATAACCAGCTATTTTGAAAGTAAGTAGGCTGGGCGTAGTGGCTCATGCCTGTAATCCCAGTACTTTGGGAGGCCGAGGCGGGTGGATCACGAGGTCAAGAGATCAAGACCACCCTGGCCAACATGGTGAAACCCCGTCTCTACTAAAAATGCAGAAATTAGCTGGGCGTGGTGGCGCTTGCCTGTAGTCCCAGCTACTTGGGAGGCTGAGGCAAGAGAATCGTTTGAACCTGGGAGGCGGAGGTGCAGTGAGCAGAGATCATGCCTTTGCACTCCAGCCTGGTGACAGAGCGAGACTCTGTCTCAAAAAAAAAAGTAAGTGGCTACCAATATATCCAAGACACCCAAAGTCAGACATGTAAACATGTGGCTTTATGACCTATAATGCAACACCATATGGCTCTCAAGCTCCACATCTTCATAGAGCAAACTGAAAGACTTATTCCTTTTTAGCAATTCAGCAGAATTCAGTAATTTTTAAGTCAAACTCAAGTAATGTAAACTCTTTTACTGTCTAATTCAAAGTTTAATAATTTTGGATAAATACTCAGCCCTTAATAGTCTCTTTTCTTCCCTTTGTATGCACTTTTTCCTGATATGTGCAAAGTTTCTAGGTGGTGGTGGTGGGGGCGGTGCTTATGCATCATTCTGGCATAATGAAAATGGTTTCTCATCATTGCTAGATGAAGTTTGAGTTTTCTCCTGCCTCTCAATTTCTGGCCATCACCTTCCATCCTTAGGCACAATGTTCAGCATACAGTAGGATTTTATTTTTTGAGATGGGGTCTCACTCTGTCACCAGGTTGGAGTGTAATGGCACCATCTCAGCTCACTGCAACCTCCATCTTCCAGGCTCAAGTGATCCTCCCACCTCAGCCTCCTAAGTATCTTGGACCACAGGGACATGCCACCATGCCCAGCTAATTTTTTGTATATATCGTAGAGATGACATTTCATCATGTTGCCCAGTCTGGTCTCTAACTCCTGAGCTCAAGTGATCCACCCACCTCAGCCTCCCAAAGTGCTGGAATTACAGGGGTGACGCACTGCACAGCCCCACAGTAGAAATTTGGTAGGAGTGTATTTTTTGTTTAAATCAGAGGCAACAGTTTTGAGACCTCACTTTTATATTGTTTATGTGAATTTATTACACACTGGACAATGTAAGACCATTCTGTAATATCTTCTAAAGTAATGCCTTACAAACAATAGATATATGACAAATATTTGATGAAAAGATTTGAATTATTATCTGAAATTCCACAAAGAAATGTGAGGTTGTTGCTTAATTTGGTGAAAGTTTAGGGAGTAAAATGTAGGAATGAGAAGGTTTTGATTCACACAGCATCTCAGTTTGCATTCATCAGATTTGTTTTATGTCTATAATTTGCATATCCAGGTGTATTAGTCCATTTTGATGCTGCTGACAAAGACATACCCCAGACTAGGCAATTTACAAAAGGAAGAGGTTTAATTGGACTTACAGTTCTATGTAGCTGGGGAAGCCTCAAAATTATGGCAGAAGGCAAAGAGAAGCAAGCCCCATGTTACATGAATGGTGGCAGGCAAAGAGAGAGAGCTTGTGCAGGGGAACTCCTCTTTTTAAAATTATCAGATCTCATGAGACTTATTCACTGTCATGAGAACAGCATGGGAAAGACTTGCCCCTATGATTCAGTTACCTCCCACTGGGTCCCTTATACAACATGTGGGAATTCAAGATGAGATTTGGGTGGGGACACAGCCAAACCATATCATTCCACCCCTGGCCCCTCGCAAATCTCACGTCCTCACATTTCAAATCCAATCATACCTTCCCAACAGTCCCCCAAAGTCTTAACTCCTTTCAGCATTAACTCAAAAGTCTACAGTACAAAGTCTTATCCAAAGTAAGGCAAGTCCCTTCCACCTATGAGCCTGTACAATCAAAACCAAGTTAGTTACTTCCTAGATACAATGGGGATACAGGCATTGGGTAAATACAGCCATTCCTAATGCATAAATTGGCCAAAACGAAGGGGCTCCAGGGCCCACACAAGTCTGAAATCCAGTGGGGCAGTCAAATCTTAAAGCTCCAAAGTGATCTTCTTGAATCCGTGTCTTGAATCCAGGTCATACTGATGGAAGACGTGGGTTTCCATGGTCTTGGGCAGCTCTGCCCCTTTGGCTTTGCAGGGGACAGCCTCCCTTCCGGCTGCTTTCACGGGTTGGCAATGAGTGTCTGTGGCTTTTCCAGGTGCACGGTGCAAGCTGTTGATGGATCTATCATTCTGGGGTCTGGAGGATGGTGAACCTCTTCTCACAGCTCGACTAGGTGGTGCCCTGGTAGGGACTCTGTAGGGGGGCTCTGATTCCACATTTCCCTTCCACACTGCCCTTGCAGGAGTTCTCCATGAGGACCTCGCCCCTGCAGCAAACTTCTTCCTGGGCATCCAGGCATTTCCATACATCTTCTGAAATTTAGACAGAGGTTCACAAGCCTCTATTCTTGACTTCTGTGCACTTGCAGCCTCAACACCGCATGGAAGCTGCCAAGGTTTGAGGCTTGCACCCTCTGAAGCCATTGCCTGAGCTCTACCTTGGCCCCCTTCAGCCATGGCTGAAGCAGCTGGGATGCAGGGCACCAAGTTTCTAGGCTGCAGACAGCATGGGGACCCTGGGCTCCACCCACAAAACCACTTTGTCCTCCTAGGCCTCTGGGCCTGTGATAGGAGGAGCTGCCATAAAAGGTCTCTGACATGCCCTGGCGACATTTTCCCCATTTTCTTGGTGACTAACAATCGGCTCCTCATTACTTATGCAAATTTCTGCAGTCAGCTTGAATTGCTCCTGAGAAAATGGGACTTTGTTTTCTATTGCTTTGTTAAAAACATGCAGGAACTCAATATGATATTTGGGTGGAGACACAGCCAAACCATATGACCAGGCTTCATTAGGCTGTGAGTATAAAATTAGGTCACACTGATTTTCTTTCCTTATTACCTTTTAATGCCCAATTTACAAAAGCTCAAGCCTCTACCAAGTACAATGTAAGAATCCACAAAACAAACTAAACTCAATTGTTTCTGGTGAAGAACAGGCTTGTCAGCCATATATTTACAAATAATCTGTGGTGCTCTTTCTCTGCTGTTCCCATGCTTCCTAGCCAGTGGCCACTATTCAGGCCACCACCTAAAGAATGCTCACTATTAGTACCGTCAAGATGCTTTTTTAAGACTGCTATCATCTATACTAAGAGTTTTTTTTATCCCAGAGTCTCCAGGAATTTCATGTAGTGATGATTTACCTACAAAGCTGGCAAGATTAGCCCTTGCCTTGGTTTGCCATCTCATTGTGTCAGCTGGGCCTGAAATGACACCGCTTGCATCCAGAGTCTCATAGATTCTCTCAGGAACATTGTCCCTTCAATTTCTTCAATTATATTTATCACAACATTTTTTTTGTAATTTATTTGTTTTTATTGAGATGGAGTTTTGCTCTTGTCGCCCAGGCTGGAGTGCAGTGATGCAGTCTCTGCTCACTGCAATCTCTACTTCCCGGGTTCAAGCAATTCTCCTGTCTCAGCCTCCCGAGTAGCTGGGATTACAGGCGTGTGCCACCATGCCCTGCTAATTTTTGTATTTTTAGTAGAGATGGGGTTTCACCATGTTGGCCAAGATGTTCTCGATCTCCTGACCTTGTGATCCACCTGCCCTGGCTTCCCAAAGTGCTGGGATTACAGGCGTGAGCCACTGTGCCCAGCCTATCACAACAATTTTTACAACCAAACCAAGGACACTTAATATTTGCATTTCCTGCCTACATCAACATATATATTTTTCAGTAAAAATCATAAAGGATATACTTACCACAGGCATTTGCCAAATAGAAAATTCTTTTTTTTCTTTGAATGTTTTTGATAATTACTTCAACTTATCATGAAATTGTACAGAAATAGAGCATATATGTTTAATAATAATAATACATTAATAATTATGTCAAAGATATGTAACAAAAATAAATGCTCTCAAAAAATAAGCCAAAAGAGAAAATATATTTATAATTTAGTGATATTTAGATTCTTTTGAGAAAAACAAATGTAAAAGAGAATGATAATAAAATCCTATTTACTAACTGCCAAGTGGTGAGATAAACAGTATATGCAAGACACTAGAAGGAAAAACAACTGCATGGATAGTTATAAACTTCAGTAATTCTTTTGCAATTCTCTGTTATAATTATTTTTCATTTTTCAGAGACTGTAGAAAAGTATTGTCATAATGGAATATGTAATATAGTTCCTCATCAGAGGATTGTGTGTTACAGATTGAAATAGGAAAATACATTCATCAATAATTAGAACTTCTCTACAATGAAATTCATCTCATAAATTTCTGATTTCTGTAATGTGTGCTTAACTTCCTAACCATGTCCTTTTCCATCGGCATTTTGTAAAATCACTCAATAAGCACTTTCTAGACCACAGATTTTCATGCTTCATGGCATGTTGGAATCACCTGGGAAAGCTTTAAAGAAATAATCGATGCCAAAGATCCACACCTGAAGATTCTGACACAATTGGTATATGGTGTGCCCTGGCATTTAAAAGGCCTAAAGCTCCCCCAGGCAACTTTAATGCACAGCCAAATTTGAAATGCTCTGTTGTAGAGTTAGAAGATGTCTTATATAAATTCCCACCCATCATGATAAATATTGTTATATATATAGAGGCAATAATTTATAAAGTTTTAGAGTAGAAGCTCTGAATTTTAATTGCCTAGATTGGAGCTTCCAGCCTAACATATCACGTATATGTCACTTTAAGCAAATTATTTAACCTCGTTAAAATTTAGTTCCCTCATATGTAATAAAAAGAGGGACAATGTTACTTATCTCTGGTTTGTGATGAGGATAAAATTAAATACATTTTGTAAAATGTTTAGCAGAATCTGGCACATGGAGTGCACTCAATACCTATTAGCAATCCAAATCATGATTATTAATAAATTCGACAATACATGTAGTTCATATATCAAAGTATCTGGCACACTAATTATTTGTTGATACTATGTTATTATAATTATTTAAATAACATAGGTAATTGTTGCCTCCTATGGTCACAAATACTGAATGTAAACCTTCTGCAGCAGCCAATTTTTAAAGAGTTTGATTAACTCTTGCACTTAAAATATGGATGGGAATGAAATACTTCCCTTTTTTAAAGATGAATTTGGATAATGTCCCATGTTATCCATCTTCATATTCAGCATACAGCTCTGGTAGTCAAGATAAAAGGTAAATTAATTCTGAGATATTATATGTTACATAAATAGATGAAATAATAATTTTCTTCTGTTTTAGATTAACAAATGGTTTATTGTGTATGCTTTAATATTTTCTAAGAAGTGAAAAACTCTCATCATGTCTACTTCAAAAGTGATGCAAAAACAAGTAGTATGAAAGAGAGATAAATAAATAACCCAAAAATGAAACGAAGAGTGTCACTTAAAATTCTCTTTTGAGCATTTCCCTTAAGAACTGGAACAATACAAGAATGTCCGCTCTCAGCACTCCTATTCAGCATAGTACTAAAAGTCCTACCTAATCAGGCAAGAGAAAGAAAAGGAATCCAAATAGTAAAAGAATAAGTCAAATTATCTCTCTTCATTAATGATATGATTGTATATGTAGGAAATCCTAAGGGTTTTCTTTAGGCTTTCCTAAAAGGCTAAAGAAAGGCTGCTAGAACTGATGCACATATTCAGTAAAGTTTCAGGACACAAAATTGATGTACAAAAATCAGTAGCATTTCTATACACCAATAGCATTCAAGCTAAGAGACAAATCAAAAATACAATCCCATTTACAATAGCCACAAAAAATAAAATACTTAGGTGTATATCTACCCAAGGAGGCTAAAGACCTCTACAAGGAGAACTAGAAAAAAATTGCTGAAATAAATCGTAGGTTACACAAACAAACGGAAAACTTTCCATGTTCATGGATTGAAAGAATCTATATCATTAAAATGACCATATTGCCCAAAGCAATCTACAGATTTAATGTTGTTTCCATTAAAAAACCAACATCATTCTTACGAGAATTAGAAAGAAACTACCTAAAATTCATATAGAACCAAAAAATAAAATAAAATGCCAGAATAGCCAAAGCAATCATGAGCAAAAAGAACAAAGCCAAAGGTGTCACATTATCTGACTTCAAACTGTACTTCAAAGCTATAGTAAATAAAAGAGCATGGTACTGGTGTAAAAGTAGACATGTAGATCAATGGAACATAATAGAGAATCTAGAAATAAGGCCACACAGCTACATTAAACTGATCTTCAACAAAGTCAACAAAAACAAGCAATGGGGAAAGTACTCCTTATTCAATAAATGGTGCCAAGATTAACAGGGTAGCCATATGCAGGAGAATAAAACTTGACCCTTACCATTTACCATACACAAAAATTAACTCACAATAAATTAAACACTTATATGTAAGGCCTCAAATTATAAGAATTCTAGAAGAAAACCTAAAAAATACCTTTCTGGAAATTGTCCTTGGCAAACAATTTATGATTAAGTCTTCACAAATAATTGCAACACAAACAAAACTTGACAAGTGGGACCTAATTAAACTAAAGAGTTTCTGTACAGCAAAATAAAAACTATCAACAGAGTAACCAAACAACCTTCAGAATGGAAGACATATTCACAAACTGCATCCAACAAAGGTCTAATATCCAGAATCTATAAGGAACTTTATTTAATAAGAAAAAAAATACCATTAAGCAAAGAACATGAATAGACATTATTTTTTTAAAGAAGACATATGAAGGGCCAAGAAACATGAAAAAATGCTCAACATCACTAATCATCAGAGAAATGCAAATCGAAACCACAATGAGATACCATCTCACACCACCTGGAATAGCTATTATTTAAAAGTCAAAAAATTAACAAATTATGACAAGGCTGCAGAGAAAAGGGGACACTTAGACACAGTTGGTGAGAATGTAAATTAGTTCAGCCCCTGTGGAAAGAAGTTTGGAGATTCCTCAAAGAACTAAACATAGAACTACCATTCAACCAAAACATTCCATTACTAGGTATATACCCAAGGGAAAATAAATCATTCTACGAAAAAGACACATGCATTTGTACATTTATTGCAGTACTATTCACAATAGCAAAGACATGGAATCAATCTAAGTGTCCATCAATGGCGGACTAGATACAGAAAATGAGGTACATATACATTATGGACTACCATGCAGTCATAGAAAGGAACAAAATCATTTCCTTAAGAGCAACATGGATGCAGGTGGAGGCCATTGTTCTTAGCAATTTAACACAGAAACCAGTAAAGCAAATACTACATGTTCTTACTTATAAGTAGAAACTAAATGTTGAGCGCACATGGACATAAACATGGGAACAATAGACACTGGAGACTACTAAAGATGAAAGAGAGAGAGGGGGGTCAATATTTGAGGAACTACCTATTGTGTACTGTGCCCACTACCTAGTTGACGGGATCCTTCATAACCCACATCTCAGCATCATTCAATATACCCATGTAAAAAATCTGCACTTATACCCACTGAA
The DNA here is from genome assembly GCF_006542625.1 of Nomascus leucogenys. Classification (NCBI taxonomy): domain Eukaryota; kingdom Metazoa; phylum Chordata; class Mammalia; order Primates; family Hylobatidae; genus Nomascus; species Nomascus leucogenys. The sequence continues at coordinate 128,110,619 of NC_044406.1, forward strand.
TCTAAAATAAAAGTTGAAATAATAAAATTCTTACTTGGAAAATACGAGGCCAAAATGAAGGCAATGTTGGATCCGTCGTGTATACTGATTTTTAAAACTTTTTATTTGAAAATTATTTCAGAATTGTAGAAAAGTTGCATAAATAGTACAAAGTGATCTTGTTTTCAGTTTTTTCCTAATGTTAATATATTACATAACCACAGTGTATTTATCAAAACCAAGTTACTAACATTGGAGCATTGATATTGCCTGACCTTTAGAAATCATTTCCATTTCACCAGCTTTTTCCCTAATGTCATTTTTGTGTTCCAGGATCCAATGCAGAAAACCACATTTAATTTAGTTGTCATGTGACCTTAGTCTCTTCTAATTGGTGACAATTTCTAAGTTATTCTTTATCTTTATGACCTTAATAGTTTTGAAAAGAGCTGGTCAGTTGTTTTGTAGGATTCTTTTTAGTTTAGGTGTGTTTGATGGTTTCTCATGATTAGGATTCAGCTATGGATTATTGGGGTGAATACTAAAGAGGTGAGGTTCCCTTCTCAGTATAACATTTCAAGGTATTCATGAAGTGGATATGCCTGATTTCTGTTCATGCTAACCTTGGACACTTCGTTAAGATTGTATCTGACTTTTTTACATTAGCAAGTTACAATTATTCCATTTTTAATTAATAACTATGTTGGTAGTGATACTTTGAGACTATTTATCCTGTTTCTCCTCAAACTTTTTTTTCACTAACTTTAGTGATCACGAAGACTCATTGGTGGATCTTGCTTGCAACAATTGTCGCTTAGTATTCTAATTGTGATTTTCTATTTCCCTCCATCCTTTTACATTTTTCAATTGAAATTCTTTACTAAGAAAAAAGTGTTCTATCTCCTGCATTTACATGTTTATTCAGTTACTTATTTCAGTATGGACTCCTCACAGATATATATTTTATTATATAGGTTTCAATACAGTACCATCATTATACATTTCATTCTTTACAATCTTGCAATTTTGTCCACTGGGAGCTCCTTCATGTTGGAATTCCTGGCCTTTGTTATGCCTTCTCCTTCTTTGAGCACTTCCAGACTCATTTTGTATTTTTCCTGTCCCAGTCTTGGAATGAACTACTCTATAAGCAACTCTGATTCCTTTCAATAGAAAATGGTATTTAGAAACCAATGTCTGGGGGAAAGATGTGGACATTGCTACAGGGGCATCATTGCTTCTAGGCCTTTATATTTGGAACAGTTTGGAAACATATATGTGTAATAACACATGCATACACATCTATCTATCTATCTAATATCCATATTTGTACTTCTATGCCTGTATCCTCTATCTATGTATATATTAAATAAATCATGGGGTCACACTGATGATGTTTCCAATTCCAAACCACAAGTCTTATTCTAGCATTCATTTCCTCCTCTTTTTTTTTGTAGTTCATTTCTCCAGCAGTGAAAAAGTTGGTACTCATTATCTACCATATATTTACTTATTTTTTTCAACCTTAGTGCACTCATACAATAATTTCAGAATTGCTAAGTCATACTTCTATGAGAACCAAATTTATTAACTGAAGTAGATACACAGTGTTATTTTTGTCTTTACCTATCTAGTCAAAATACCAGTTTCCAAAGTAATCTTAGCTCCAAATATATTCAAAATATTATGCTGATGTTTTAACCTTCTTAATATGAACAAAACATTTTTCTTTTAATTCTCAGGTTGAGATTTATCAAATGCCCTATGCCTTCATTTCCTTTAATAATGTATCGTGAGGTAATGTGTTATCTTGAGGCAGGCCATCCTACATATGGATAGTTTTAACTATTGAACATCTCTTAATCTGAAGCCAAAATGTATCTCTCCAGCTTTTATATATTAGACCTACAGGATTATAAATAGCATATTCAAAGGTTATAGAAATTGACTTAGAAAACAATCTTTGGATTCTTATGATTTAATTATAGGCATATACTGGGATCATTACAGATGCTTATTTGTATATAATAATAATCTAGTAGAAAAAAGGAATAACTTTATTCCATTTGTACCTGAAAGCTATGACTAATCTCATACTATGATTGTATTTATCTAATTATTAGTGAACTGTGGCTTTCCAAATAATAACATACAAACACATACAATGATATTAATACACACATTTAGAAAAAAGTCTGTGAATGCATCTTCTGTGTCATCTCTTTTGTGGAATAATTCTGGATGAATTATCTTCCCCATACAAAACTCCTTTGCTACAACTGAGATTTTATTAACAAAAGCAGTCATAATAAAGTGAAAGACATGTACCTTGTGTGGATAAGTGAAATCTATGACCCATAATTTGTTCAGTGTTAAAAAATCAGTCTTTTAAAATACAATTAATTTATGAATCAGACGGAAAATAATATTTATCATGATTAACACCATTGTCTTCATTGTATATTTTCTAAGCTTCTTGTGAGATAGTTCATCTTTATAGATTTTTCTTTCTGCATGATGGCATAGGGCCAAGGCAGCAGGCAGAGGAGAAAGCAGATGTGCACAGAACCGGAAGCGTCTCTGATTCTGGATGAGCAGTGTCAGGGTGATGTGCGGACTTAGGAAGGCCATCAAATACTCAAGTTCTTGGTATTCACTGAAGCCAAGTACACAGTGGATGTGGCTTATATGGGATGTGTGTTGTCTTTCTTAGTGTTATTTAAATACTTTTATGCCTTATTATATTTTATCATCCTGTTCCTTAATACATAATGCATACTCAAAGGGTATTTTTGAATTAATGAATGGCTTTTCAGATATTAACTGTTAAGAGTCATGGGAAAGTGAGCCACAACTTGTAGCTCAACAGTGAGTGACAGGCACGCTCACGTTTTCCCAGCTGCCTTAAGGCCCAAATTCAGTGATGAGTGGGGAAGAGGTTTCTGAATAATCTTTGATCAGTAGTCTATGCAGAGTCCTCATAAGCTCAGAGGATAATGAAGTTGAAACAATTGATCAGTTCTCTGAGAATTTTGTCTTCAGTAATTGATCATTCCTTCAGCCTGTTGATTTTCCCTTTAAAGAAAAATTGTTTTTTCTCTCTTCTAGTTACTGTGAATGAACAGTGGCATTCATCATTATGAGCAATTCTAATTTCAATTGAATTTAGCTGTCATTCATTATATATTACAACTTTAGGACTACAGTGGGATTACTGTTTGAAATAATTTTCTCATTTTTTGCCCCTAATTTTTATCAAAACCAATATAAACTAAATGATTTTAGAGTTTCATTCTCATGAGGATATAACCTTGCTACCTAGCCCTTAATAATTATTTGACAACAACCAGTAAGTTGAAATAAAAATATTTATATATATATATGTGTATGTGTATATATATATATATATGGATACCCCTTTATTAGCAGCATTTATATGCTTTGACATTAAGAATTAGCACAATTACTTAGGAAAATTAAGTCAAAAGTCTACTAGTGGAAAACATATTTGGATATTTCAATCATATTCAAATAAAAAATTCCTTTAAGCAAATTAGTGCAGATGCTTAACCAATTCAGATACAAAATAAAATAGTATCTCCAAATTTATCCATGTTGTCACAAATGACAGATACCCCTTCCGCCTTAAGGCTGAATAGTGTTATACTGTGTATATATACCGTATTTCCTTTATCCATTCATCTGTCGGCAGACACTTAGGTTGTTATCATATCTTAGATGTTGTGAATAATGCAGCAATGAATGTGGGAGCACAAACATCTCCTTGAGGTACTATTTTCAATTCTTTTAACTATGTATCTAGAGTAGGGATTGAGGGGTCATTTGGTAGTTCTATTTTTTAATTTCTTTGGAGCTTCTATATGGTTTTCCATAATGTTTATGCCAATCTACATTCCCACAAAGAAGGTACAAGACTTCCCTTTTCTTCAGACACTCACCAACACTTGTTATCTCTTGTCTTTTTGATAATAATGTGAGATGATGTCTTGTGGTTTTGATTTCCATTATGCTAATTAGTGGTGCTGAACACCTTTTTATGTAACTGTTATCCATTTTAATGTTTTCTTTTGAAAAATATCTATTCATGTATTTTGCTCATTTAAAAAATTAGATGGTTTTTGATTTTTATTTTTTCCTATTGATTTGTATACATTTCTTATACATTTTGAGTATTTACCACTTATGAGATAAATGGTTTTCAAATATTTTTCACATTCTGTAGCCTGATTTTTTATTTCATTGTCTGTGTCTTTGACTGTCTTAAATAAAATAAGCCAGACGCACAAAGAAAAAGACTGCCTAATCTTTACCTACTTACATGTGGAATCTAAGAAAAAGTAGAATACATAAAAGCCTAGAGGAAAATGGTGACATCTCCAGAGTTGGAGAGGTGAGAAAAACAGGGAGATGTAGGCAAAAAAGTACGAAGTCGCAGTGATGCAGGATGAGTAAGTCTAGAGATCTAATGCACAGCATGAAGACTATAGTTAATACTCTAGTATTGTACACTGGAAATTTGCTATGAGAGTTGATTTAAGTGTTCTTATCACACACAAAAAAGATGACTGTGTTACATGATGGATATGTTAATTTGTTTGACTGTAGTAACCATTTCACTATGTATTAAAATATCATACTGTAGACCTTACATATTTACAACAACACAATTTTAAACAAATATTAGAGTCTAAATATTGAAAAATAAAATAGAGCAACATGGGCAGAAACAACAGAAATAATAGAAATTGAAACAAGATATCAACTCTCAAAACAATTTTTTGTATATATCAAAATTGTTCCATTTGTCTTCTAGAAATATAATCATATTAAATCAGCCTGACTCAATCATTTTTGAGTACTGAGTTTGTGCAAAGTGTATCATACCTAAGGATAGGATGGGGTGCCATAAAGAAAGGAGCATAATGTTGTGAAAAATAATACATTTTTTTCTTCTGTGCATTTTTGTTATTATCCTTCCTGGAATAAACTTGGTGTGATTTAACCTTTAAAAAAAAGAGCGTTGTAACTACTATTTTCAGAATATGTTTTATGACAGTTTCAAACATCTCTAATCTTCCATATCCATTATATCTGATAGTATCCTGGACATCTTTTTTTAATACCCTGTCTACATTGTTGGATAATTTTGCATGTACTCAGAAATGTGCCAAAAATTATGACAATATTTATGTTACAGTTGTCCATAGTGGCAAAAAAAACCCAATGGCCCACATTGGTTTAATTATGATATGACCATATAATGGAATACCATGCTACAATAAAAAAATATGCTTTAGAATCCGGGGGAACAAGATGGCTGACAAGATGCAGCCCAAAAGTGTCGTTCCCAACAAGACCAAATTGTTGAGTAAACCACATAATTTGGGCAGATCTTTGGAGATAAAATACTAAAAGTGAATAGAGAGGCTATTGTTAAGCTGAGGCTGAAAAGGGAGGAAGCTGGGAACCCTGTGCAGGCTACCCAAATGCCAGGGCTAGTTCCTGGCCCCGAATGGCTTCTGGGAAAGTGAAGAAACTGAGGGATGATTCATTCTTGTCAAGGACCTCTGGGGTTGTAGCTACAGGGGACCCAGCATTCCCCACGGATGTGTGAGCTAGCAGGGGGAACTCCCTGGCGAGCAGGCAGAGACAGGGCTTCAGATGGCATGGAGCCTGGAAGTTTTGTGCATTGGGCAGCTCCAGTGGATAGCGGCCGTAAATGCTCATCCCCCAGGTCTCCCCATCCCCATCAAGGAGGCACAGGCCCCAGCTGATGACTGAGCCAGGAGAGAGCAGAGCCAGCTTCTCTGTAAGACTGGGGCACATCTGCTCTGTAAGCCATGGTGCCTGCTGACCCTTCCCAGGGTCCATGCATAGCCACTTTGCAGGAGCAGGTGCACAGCACAGCCTGCACAGCCTCCACAGCCCAGCCTGAGAGTGCTGCTGCACCTCGGATGTCACAGTGAAGCCAGAAACCAAACCCTACTCATGGGATGTTCCGGTGCTCCTGAGGTTGCAATGTGTAGCCAGAAGTATGGAGCCCAGACCAGTACTTGGCCAGCACTTGACTGTGGGAGGAGCCCCCACCCTCACAGCACTGAGAGGAGCAAGACACATGGGTTCCTGGGCCAGAACAGGAGTGGGGTGTGCCTCTCTCCACAGGGCAGGTCCAGAAAGACTGTGACATATATTCCTATTGCAGCATCTATCCAAAGCTGCACTGCTTTTCTTTCTTTTTCTGAAAGAAGTGGAGCTTTTATCTGCTATAAGTCCTTCACACATGCTCTTCTTTTTGCATAGGACAGTTTTTCCCTGCGTACTTTCTATCTGACTTCATATCTCAGTGTAAATATCATTTTTTTTTTTCTGAGATGGAGTCTCGCTCTGTTGCCCAGGCTGGAGTGCAGTGGCATGATCTGGGCTCACTGCAAGCTCCGCCTCCCAGGTTAGCGCCATTCTCCTGCCTCAGCCTCCCTACTAGCTGGGACTACAGGCGCCCGCCACCACGCCCGGCTAATGTTTTGTATTTTTGGTAGAGACGGGGTTTTGCCGTGTTAGCCAGGATGGTCTCGATCTCCTGACCTCATGATCCGCCCACCTCAGCCTCCCAAAGTGCTGGGATTACAGGCGTGAGCCACTGCGCCCAGCCAATAGTTCTTTTTTATAGTTTTGTGAACAATGTCGTTGCTAGTTTGATACAAGTATCGTTGAATCTGTAATTTGCTTTGGGCAAAATGGCCATTTTAATGATACTGAGTTTTCCAATCCATGAGAGTGGAATGTTTTTCCCTTGGTGTCTTTTCTGACTTTTTTTGAGCAATGTCTTCTAATTCCCATTGCAGAGATCTTTTACCTCCCTGGTAAAACGTATTTTAGTCATTTCGTGGCAATTGTGAGTGTGATTGCATTTCTGATTTGGCTCTCGAAACGGCTGTTTTTGGTGTATTGGGATGCGAGTGATTTTTGTACATGGATTTTGTATCCTGAAAATTGTTGAGGTTATTTATCAGCTGAAGGAGTTTTTGGGCTGAGACTATGGCATTTTCTTGATATACAATTATATCATCTGCAAACAGGGATAGTTTGACCTCTCTCTTCCTATTTGGATGTCTTTTTTTTTTTTTTTTTAATCTTGCCTGATTGCTCTAGCTAGAACATCCAAAACCATGTTGAATAGGAGTGGTGAAAGAGGATGTCCTTGCCTTGTGCTGGTTTTCAAGAGGAATGCTTCCAGATGTTTCCCATTCAGTATGATGTTTGCTGTGGGTTTGTCATGGATGGCTCTTATTATTTTGAGGTATGTTCCTTCAATACCTATTTTGTTGAGAGTTTTTTTTTTTTTTAACATGAATGTGTATTAAATTTTATTGAAAGCTTTTCCTGTGTCTATTGAGATAATCACGTGGCTTTTGCTTTTAGTTCTGTTTATGTGATGAATCACATTTATTGACTTGCATATGTTGGACCAACCTTGAATCCTAGGGATGAAGCCTACTTGATCATGGTGGATTAGCTTTTTTATTGTGCTGATGGATTTGGTTTACAAGTATTTTGTTGAGGATTTTTACATCAATGTTCATCAAAGATATTGGCCTGAAGTTTTCTCTTTTTCATTGTCTCTCTGCCAAGTTTTGGTATCACAATGATGCTAGATTCATAGAATGAATTGACCGATAATCTCTCCTCTTCAGTTGTTTGGTATAGTTTCAGTAGGAATAATACCAGCTTTTCTTTGTACATTTGGTAGAATTTGGCTGTGAATCCATTCTATCCTGGGCTTTTTTTGGTTGGTAGTCTATTTATTACTGATTCAATATTGGAGCTAGTCATTGTTCCGTTCAGGGAATCAGTTTCTTCCTGGCTCAATTTTGTGAGGGTATATGGGTTCCAGGAATTCATCCATATCTTCTTGGTTTTCCAGTTTGTGTGCATCAACATGTTCATAGTAGTTTCTGATGGTAATTTGTTATCTCTGTGGGGTCAGTGATAACATCTCCTTTGTCATTTCTAATTTTTTTCTATCTTCTCTCTTTCCTTCTTGAATAGTCTCACTAGCAGCCTATCAATCTTATTAATTTTTTCAGAAAACCCACTCCTTGATTCGTTGATCTTTTGAACGGTTTTTCATGTTAGGTTGTTAATTTGAGATCTTTCTAGCTTTCTTTATGTAGGCATATGGTGCTATGAACTTCCCTCTTACCACTGTTTTAGCTGTGTCCCAGAGATTCTGGTATGTTGTATCTTTGGTTTCCTTCACTTCAAACAATTGCTTCATTTCTGACTTAATTTTATTATTTACCCAAAAGTCATTTAGCATGTTTAATTTCCATGTAATTGTATGGTTTTGAGTGATTTTTTTAGTCTTGACTTCTATTTTTATTGTGCTGTGGTCTGAGAGTGCGTTTGGTATGATTTTCGTTCTTCTGCATTTGCTGAGGGTTGTTCTATGGCCAATTATGTGGTCAGTTTTACAATAGGAGTTATGTACATCTTAGAAGAATGTCTATTCCATTGTTTGGGGGTGGAGAGTTCTGTAGGGGTCTACCAGATCCATTTGGTCCAATGCCGAATTCAGATCCTAAATATCTTTGTTTAATTTCTGCCCTGATGATCTGTCTAATACTTTCAGTGAAGTGTTGAAGTCTCCCACTATTATTGTGTGTGAGCCTATGCCTATTTATAGTTCTCTAAAACTTGCTTTATGAATCTGGGTGCTCCTGTGTTAGGTGAATGTATATTTATGATAGTTAGGTCGTCTTGTTGAATTGAAACATTTACCATTATGTAATGCTCTTCTTTGTCTTTTTTGATCTTGGTTGGTTTAAAGTCTGTTTGTCTGAAATTAGGATTGACACCCCTACTCTTTTCTGTTTTTCATTTGCCTGGTAGATTTTCCTGCATCCCTTTATATTGAGCATATGGACGTCATTACATGTGACATGTATATATTGTTTGTAGAAATGTTTATTCAAGTTTTTTTGGCCTATTTCTTAAATTTATGTATGTATCCTTAATATTAACCCCTTATCAGTAATATGGTTTACACATATTTCCCCCACTTCTGTATGTTGCCTTTTCGCTCTGTTGATACTATTCTTTGATGTATAAGTTCTAAATTTTTATGCTGTCCAACTTGCTGATTTTTTTCTTTTTTTACCTGTGCCTTTGGTGTCACATCCAAGAAATTATTGCCAAATCCATCATGAACATTTTCATCTATGTTTTATTCTAAGGGCTAGCTTTTACATTTAGATCTTTTATCCTTTTTGAGTTAAGTTTTGTTTCTAGTGTAAGGTAACGATCCAACTTCATTTTCTTCCATATGGATATCCAGTTTCCTCAGCATCATTTGTTGAAGGGATATTCTTTTTCCTATTGAATGCTCTTGGCACTCTTGTTGAAAATCTCTTTACTTTTGAATGAAGATTGAGTTCTTTTTTTATTATCTGTGGAACAAAATAGTTGGTCTTAATCATATCTCAAATAAAATGTTTAATCTACCACTTTATACATTTAATATATGTTTCTCTTTTGGCTGACATAAAATATAATTCATTTCAATTCCCATTCACCATTTTGGAGGTACTCATTTAAAATGATATCACAGTGTATATCAGCCTCCTGGTTTATAGATATGCCACTTTTACCACTAAAATAATTCAAAATTTTGGAGCTCTGAATAGATCAGAAGAAAACGAAGTATGATAACCTTTATCATTTGATGATATTAGTCAACAAACTCAGAAGAACATTGTTCATATTATAATTTATTTTCCTATTTTTCATTAAGAACCAATGGTCATTTTGCCAAGTTGACAAATTTTTTATAGCATCAGCTACTTGGGGCTACAGTCCAATGTCAGTAGCATACATATACTATTATTAAATGAATTGTGAGTAGCAGTGACACCAATGATAAAACAAGGGAAAATAAATCATATCATCTTTTCTATTGAGCCATTTTAAACAGCTTATTAAACAGAAAAACCCAGGTACATTTTGAACATTTACTCAAGAACAAAAGGAAAGGTCTGAGGTAAACACATGTTTTTCTGTTTGCAGCCTCACTATAGGAAAATCTGTCATGTTCATTTACATTTACTCTAAGAAAAGACTTTAAAAATTAATCTTTATTCTAACATTCTCAATCCATACATGTATGAACTATGATAAGAATTGCAGCTACCAGCTTTGCAGAATTCTTTCCCCATTGTCTCCTCTTCTAAAGAGAAAAAAGTCTGCTATAGTAAGAATATTTGTGAATAATCAATGAAAGCATGAAAAATCACATAAAACTTTTGGGAACTACGGAAAATCTTAAATTTTTTTCTTCAATTTTCTTATTTAGGCTATATTTCTTATAGCATAGATGTTTATTTAGAAATAAATAATGTAGAATCATGGAAACTTTAGTATCTCTACCAACAATATATTTAGAGGCTTTAACAAGCTTTAGTTTTTGAACAAAATTCTAACTTGAAAAGAAAGAAAATAAGTATGAGGGTATCTTCTCATTAGTTTAATGAATGGTTAAAGAAATAAATGAAAATTAGCTCGGTTTTCTAAACTACATCAAAACTAGTTAGAGAAGAAGAAAGACTCCAACTTTTTGAGAACTTGAAAGAAATGCAACTGTTTTACATACAAATGATATATAGGGTAACAAATTGGAGCTAAAGATAGGAAGAGTTTTATTGACTGACAATGAGCATTTCAACAGTTTCTATCAGAATGTGATTTTAAAATGCTCAAAAGCCATTTGCTAGTTCTATGAATTTTCTTAAAGTGTTGGCAAATATATAAAATCTAGAAGAGCTTAATAGGCCTGGTCACAATTGTTAAATATTCCTTAATTGGTGAAGTCCAAGTTAAAGTAGATTTTACTGCTTTTCGGAACTTGAGACCAAGAACCTTCATCCATAGTAAAGTTTTCAACATAGTATTTGTGATTTGGGGGCAATATTTTTCAAATATTTTCATTTCTTTAGGTAGATATTTTAAGAGGCTTTGTGTCAATTTTTCCAGTTTAGCTTCTGTTAGCTTTATTACTTTGTCATTTCAATATCCTCATTTCCAAAGAAGGAGGAGGAGGAGGTGAAGAAGTAGAGAAAAAGAAAGAAAATAAGAAAATAGTTCCGTTGTCATGATAGTATCCCTTTGTTAATCTGGGTTTGAATTTGAACAGATAATTGACTGCATATAATTCATGTAGATAAGGATTGATGCACACAAAAATTACTTCAGTTGAGGATGAAAAATGGCTGTCAATGAAACTAAGGTTAGTTAGCAGAAAATAACCCACAGACTTTAAAAGGGATATGATAAGAAGGTAATTTTTTCTCTTTTGGTATTTTTGATGAAAAAGAAGGTACTGAAATTCTTTCCAAGTACATCATTTTGGAACTATATGCCCAATCTCCAAACTTTTCAAGGTAATAATTTGACCCTGTAGGTTGTTGTTTTTTTTTTTTCATTTTGATTTTCTGAGCAGTCATAAAATACTTTATGTCCAGCATGGAATGAGCTGATCTAATACTCCAAAACCTGGTGTGTGGAATCTAGTCTACCACTGGTGTACATTTGGCTGTCTGCAAAACTTGTTTCTTTTTGGGTCCTCTACACAATATGACCGCTTTCGGAGTGCATACTAAACAAGCAATAAGTAGTTCTGGATTAAATATAGGAATATTTCTGCCATTCGTCACATAATCTATGAGGTGACACAACAGATAATCTCCACATAATCAAGTAGTATCCATTATCAATTTAATTGAACTATCAGTTATTGAATACTTAGTGTCCACCAAGCATGGTGCATATGAGCTGAGGTTACCACAACAGTGAGTAAGGCAAAATAAGGCTGATATAGATTAATCTACCTCCCTGAAATCAAAATTAATAAGGGTCAATGTCAAGATTCAAGATAATGTCTTTCAACAATGAAGCAATGGATTTGCTCATGATATTCATATTTAGATATTATATATTAATGTATTTTTACATTACAGAGGTCATCACTGAGATCGTTCAGTCACATTAGCCACAAGTGCATGGAATATACATAATATATATGGATATCAAATATGTATGCATTTCATCAATATCCTATTAAAAATTAATGTGATTTCTCAAACATATTTAAAATGATTAGTATTCTCTACATAGCACAGGGTGATGGTTGAGACCATAGGCTTTCCAGCCAGAAGGCCAAGTTTTTAATCCTGGCTCTGCTACTTAGTAGCTATTCTACCTTGGGCAATTTATTTAACTTCTCTGTGCCTTGGTTTCCTCAAGTATACAATTACTATACCTACTTCATTGGGTTGTCATGGACATTAAATATATATATATATAAATATATATATGTGTGCATATATATGTATGTGTGTGTGTATATATATATGTATGTGTATATATGTAAGAGTGTGTGTGTGTATATATATATTTATATACATATATTTTTGAGATGGGGTCTCACACTGTCACCCAAATTGGAGTGTACTAGCTCAATCTCAGCTCACTAAAATCTATGACTCCTGGGTTCAAGCAATTCTCCCACTTCAGCCTCCCAAGTAGCTGGGACAACAGGCACGTGCCACCACACCGGCTAATTTCTTTTAATTTTTATTTTTTGTGGAGATGGGGTTTTGCCGTGTTGTTCAGCCTGGTCTCCAACTCCGAGCTCAAGTGATCCACCTGCCTCAACCTCCCAAAGTGCTGAGATTAAAGGTGTGAGCCACCGTGCCCAACCCAAAGGTTTCTGATAAAGAACTCAGAAGTAACTAAGTGTGCCCCTTCTTCTTTCTTAGTTTTGTATTCAAATAAGTTTCCATTACCTAAATATTTTAGAGGAATCTGGACTTTTAAGGTGGTAAAGAAGAAAGTTATAGCTGGATATGTTCTCTACATGATGGAATAGGTAAGGCACACTCACAGTCTATCTGTGTTTAATACAAAATTACTGTATAAAGACACGCATATTCAGGTACGGAGTACACAAATTTTTGTTGCATTAGTAAGATGGTCATAGATTCAACATATAAATGTGAAGAAAGTAGAATATATTTTCGTGGCTGGGATTTCAATTCTGTAGGTTTGATGAGAATAGGTGCCATCATGAATCGTCATTATATATGAGAAGAAAAATGTAATGAGAACCAAATGTTATGAACAATTTTATAGGTGAAAGCAATATTACATCATGCCTTTCCAAAGGACTACATAGGACAGGAATTGAATAAGTATGACAATGTAAGAAGGTGAAAATGTTGGCCTAGTGTCTGAAGTTTTCCTATACTTCATTATAAATTGTGGAAATTACTGCACTCTGTTTTACTTCTGTCTTCATAAGAAAGCAGATTCAAGCAAGTACAAAGTCAGACTGTACTCTTGTTATACTGTTACCTCAAATTACACTAAATTAACCTTTCTCATTTAGAATGCAATTCTTCATATGTAGAAACTTGCATGCCAGATTTAAATAGCAAGTTTGATTTTCTTCTTTTCTAATATTGGCTTAAGCTTTTTTCTAGTGGTAGTTAAATGTAATGAAGAAAATGAAGATTGATATGAGTGTACAACCTTTGGTATATTACTTAGCATCTCTGAAGCTATTGTTTCTGCAAGATGGGTATAATAGTAATTATCTCTTAGAATGGTAGTGCAAGCTGAAATTGTATTTTTGAAATACTAATCCATTTTTTCTCCTGATTAATAAACTCCCAGTCAAGCATTTTGATACATTTCGCCTCAGTGGAAGGATGTGACAGGACATAAATCACATCACAAAATGAAGAATTCCTGCCTTTGGTTGCCAACCAAAAACTTTAGGAAAAAAGGGAAACATTGAGAGGACAAACAAAAATTTTTGTTTATCCCTATATTTGTTACATATTGCTGCATAACAAATTATCCCCAAACACAGCAGTTTAGAATAACAATTTATTGTTTTACAGTGTCTGTGAATCAGTAAACTGCTGAGTGAAGGTTTTTCATAAGACTGTAATCAAGATGTTAAGTATGATCTCATCTAAGTTTGGCTATGAAGGGAGGAGGTGCCAAAACACCGGAATGACAAACGGCAGACAAATTCTCAAACCATTCAGTATGGTGCAGAAGCTGTGGCAAGAGTCACACTTGAGAAGCCTACAAGGTGAAATGAGGAGTATCTCAGTAGCTTTGTGTACATATCAGATTGCCTATGTGGATGGCTAGCACAGGGAAATGGATGTACCAAACTTCACTCACCTACGCCATTCTCAGTAAACTCTTTGGTGCTTTGTAACCCCTGAGGGACTCAGATACAAGGTTGGGGAAATGGGAAGGAGGAAATCCTGCAATGACAGTGATTCAGTTTTGCCCTCCCTGGTAGGTGTGGGCCCACAAAAATAAGGTAGGTTAAATCGTGGGGAAATAAGGAAGTTCTATTTCTTCCACACTTGGTTTTGCAGATTAGCTTTACATCCCACATATACAAAGGGCCTAGTTTATATCTTGAGACATTATAAATGTTTATTAAATGGTAGCTATTATTATTTTAATTATTTTCCTTACCAAATATCATTTAGAACACCTCAAAGAAATAATTCTTCCTGTGTAGAGAGCACAAGCTCTTTTAGAACCAGGAGTCTACATTTATTTTGGGAATATACGGAGCAATTCATTGAGATTGAAATCTGGCCCACTGCTGGTCATCTTCTCATACCTGTTCTCATAATGGCAGCTGACCTGGGGACATCCTACTCTTCTCATCAAGAAAATGGAGACTTTCATTCTCTCAGCAATATACTATTTAGAAGTAGATGGTAGTGCAGAGATATTGCATTCACCAGTCCTCTTATTACGTAATACAGCTTTTTAAAATATTTTCTTTCACTGAATCGCAGAACAGAGTGTAAAATATATAAATTGATAGATTAATTGTAATTACTAAATAAGTACATTGGAAATACTTAACCATTTACATCAGAAAATAATTGCAAATATTTACTGAGTAACTAACATGTGCCAGGCACTATTCTAAGGGCTTGGTATATATTATCTCATTTAATCCTCATGACATCCTTACAAAGTCAATACCATTATTATCATGATTTTATAGATGAGAAAACTGAATCCTAAGTTCACACAGCTGGTAAGTAAATAAGTCAGTATCTGGACTCATACATTCTGACTCTGAAGCCTGTATGCTCAGTCACTTTCTCAAGAGTAAGTTAAATAAGCATAGGATCAAAGTTGAAAAAACTCTTTGATTCAGATAGGGAGACAACTCAAAGTGCATTTGGTTCAGAGCTCTGCTACTGACTATCCAAATAGGTTTGTGCAAGTTATTTAATATTTGTTGACCTCATTTTTCTCATCTGTACACTAGTACCTATGTGCCATGTCTGTGGTAAGAATTTAAAAAGCAATACAGAGCTTAAAATGTATTATCAATTTTCTTAGATCAAATTTGTTGTTATGTGATGTGATGTTATGTTATGCTTTATGTCCAGGATTCTTAGATGATCAGTTGAGATAATTTCAGTGAAAACATTTTGAAAGTTATGTCATAGATAAATGGAAAAAACTATATTGGTTACCACTATCAGTATAATTAGCTAAAATTTGTAATGTACCAGGCACTGAGCCAGATAATTTTATTCATGAGCTAAAAAAAACCTCAAGAATTTTTAAAAACTATGAAGTAAGTATAGTTCTATAGATAAGAAAAGTAAGCCCACAGAAGAGATAAGCAGCGTACTCATAGTTACAACCAGGAAGTGCTAGATTATGGAGACATCCTCTAAAACTATGCACTTCATATTATAAAACACTATTGAAAACACACTACTTCAAGCAAGTTAGAGTCATTGCACTTGGGCCCAAAATAGCTCTATTTTTAAGCAAACAGCCAGTTACTTTAGCTGGTAAAATGATATTTAATGCTAGTGATTTCTATTTTAATGGTCGCTACATTTTAGGTAGGGCTTGATGAACTTAGAGAAGGGGAAGGGAGTTACTACAACCCCTGAAAGAAATAAAATTTTTTACTCTTAAAAGATGTCATACAATGATCATGTTATTTCATCCATCTATTCTTTCGTCAATCCATTCATACGTTCCTTCAATAAATATCTGTAAATCAGACTAGTCTGCCCTGATAAACTGCATTGCTGAAAGATGACTCTACATAGTACCAGAACAAGATACATCTGAGTTCTAATGGCAGCCTCAAAGCTTCCCATTTGTGTGAAATATAAAAGTCACATAACTTTGACATTTAAATAATAGTAGTATTTGTCATATATAGTTATGAGTACTCAATGTGATATTTTATGTAGAACTCTTAGCACAGTGCCTGGCAAATGACAAGCAGATAGTAGTGCTTACTAATTTTCATCTTATCACAAATAGTCTCCAATTTATATTAAAAACACTTTTATTATAAAAGTTCACTGTGTCTTAATTGGTTCTCTGGAAATAGAAAACCTATCTCCTTAGACATAGTTGGTTCTCTGGAAACAGAAGGACTTTTCCTTAGAAGCAAATTATAAACATTTCTCGGATTCCTAGGTTACACTGCCCAATTCCATTAAGGCCATCATAGAATTGTATACATGTTGTTTATTATGTTTCAGCCAAGATACAGGTGAGGGATCTTCAGAGCCCCAGGTAAAAGGCTGGGAGAAATAGTGGTGGGGATAATAGTTGAAGGGAAGAGTTTTAGCTATGTAGCTACATGAGAAGGGGAATGAAATCATTAAAATGAAAGACTAGGTTTGAGTAAATTGATTTATTTGATATTAATAATTTATTGAAGAAGCAGAAGTAGAACTACAAAAAAAAAAAAAAAAAAGCTAAAATGAAGGTTGGGTGGAAAGTGGAAAGTCAGTCCAGATGCAAGACTCCGGGTTCTAGGAATAAGGCCAGGGGAAACGAGGATGGGAGAGGCAAGGCTGGGAAAGAAACCAAGGAGAAGACAGGAAGACCTGCCCTTTTCTGCGGTCAGACAGGAGAGAAGTCCTACATCTCATTGGACTTTTTCAACTACATTTGTACTTTGATGTTTTATTCCTGCTTTTGACGCTGGATAGCTGTGCAATAATTAGGTCAAGGAAGACTGTATATGTCCTGCTGAGACATTTGGACTGGATTCTGAAGACCATGAAGAGTCAGTAAAGGAATATAACTTAAGGAGTCAGCAAGAAAATATTAGTCTCGATTGTTGCAGACTACTTTAAATGCAGACTTAATGTCACATCCTGCTTCCAGGCAACTTGACAAAATACTGTAACTCGAAGCTTTCACTTGGAATCATTTAGTATTTTTCACTTGTAATGAAGCAGTCACAAAAAGATAAACATTTAGTGTATTAACATAAAAATCTTTTGGGTGATGTTATAAAACGAAATATTTATTAATGACATAGCTATATTATTTTTAACCAGCTGGGATGCATCATTCATTAATTCTCTTTGCCATTTTTAGAGATCACCAGACATAGATGTCCATGGCAGCATTTCTAGTGGGCTAAACACTTTAATATATAATGTAAAAGCTTTTTATAGTGGAATGTAGGTTTAGCCAGAGTGTCCACTCAGCACTAAGATATGTGAAGGTTTTTTTTCTCCTGTATTAAATCAAATTTGTTGACATGTTGTTCCATAGAGTTTTTAAAGCCTGATGTCTTCCTAGATGTATTAGAAACTCTGCAGAGGATCCTGAACCTCAGAGAGCATTACTTGCCATGGTGCTCTATTTCTGAAGTGGATGTTCAATAACTTCATCTCCCTGGAAGGAGTTCGAACTATGGAAATTCAGCTACTTTGCTTGACCAGTTAGAGGACAATGGAAAGATGTTTACAGAGTCTAAAATGCAATAATTGATTGTTTAAGCATTTTCTTTTCCTGCCTATCAGGAGAATATAAAAGTTAGAAACAAGGCCAGAGTAGTTGTTCAATCCACAGTGCTATCTCTATACTGATAGGTGTTCTTCCCTCAGAAAACAAAAGAGGATAACATTTCTGAACATTTGAATTTTCAAAAGATCAGGATTTTGTCATGCTCTAAGATGTATTTAAGTTTATGTTTCCCAAACATTCCAGCCTTCTATAAAAAAGTATGCTTAAAATAATTAAAATATCTCCTGATTCTTTACAGCCGTAATCAATGACAGCAAATATTGCCTGTACCAATTTGTTCTTCCTGTTATAATGCATTATGACAAACCTGGTGGCTTAACCAATACAAATGTATTGGCTTAAAGTTCTGTATATCAGAAATCTGACAGATTTCACTAGGCTAAAGTCAAAGTATCGGCAGGACCACCTTCCTTTCTTGAAAATCTAGAAGAGATTCTGTTTCTCTGACATTTCCAACTTCTAGGGGCCACCCTCACCCCTTGGCTCATGGTCCTCTTGCTCCATCCTGAAAGACAGCAGTGTAGCATATTCAAATATCCCTCTCTCTGAGCCCTGCTTCTCTCACATCTCTTTCCCCAGCTGACCCTTTTACCTCTCCCTGATAAAGACTCTGGGTTTACATTGGGCCTTCCTGGGTAATCCAGGATAATCTCCTATCTCAGCCTCCTTAACTGTATCTGTTCTCATCACCTGCTTTAATTTCTCCCTCAGTGACCAGCTGTTGCCTGCACAGGTTTCCCCCGACTAGTGTTCTCCTTCTGTTTCTATGAAGAATGAGCAAGTAATTAAGTTTGATAGATGTAGAGCAAGAAAGAGAGAAAAGGAAAGAGGAGAGAGACTGAAGCAGGATTCTGGGCAAAGTCTGAGGTGGCCTGTGTGGTGAGTGAGTGATATCCATGTTGCCATTTAAGGGACTGTATTGCTTGCCCCTGTTTTTCAGATGTGTTCAGGAGAGTTTATTTTGCTGTTCTAGCCCCACTCAACTGTTCATAACCTCTTCTTTGAATTTCATCATCATTATTTGTTCTGTTCTTATATGCATGCTTTGCCCCTGCTCCATGGACTGTCCTTCCCGCACTTCCTTCCCTTCCAGAATCCCTTTCAAACATCTATTCTTAATGAATACATTCTCTCCTTTTCACTCCAAACCAATAACTCCTTCCTTTATGCTCCGATGAAACTGTGTTCATGTTAAAACACTTTCATTGGTAGCTTGATGGGGATGGCGTTGAATCTATAAATTACC
Source organism: Nomascus leucogenys (assembly GCF_006542625.1). Classification (NCBI taxonomy): domain Eukaryota; kingdom Metazoa; phylum Chordata; class Mammalia; order Primates; family Hylobatidae; genus Nomascus; species Nomascus leucogenys. Next base: position 128,129,769 of record NC_044406.1, read on the forward strand.
TTGGACAGTATGGCCATTTTCACGATATTGATTCTTCCAACCCGTGAGCATGGAATGTTCTTCCATTTGTTTGTATCCTCTTTTATTTCATTGAGCAGTGGTTTGTAGTTCTCCTTGAAGAGGTCCTTCACGTCCCTTGTAAGTTGGATTCCTAGGTATTTTATTCTCTTTGAAGCAATTATGAATGGGAGTTCACTCATGATTTGGCTCTCTGTCTGTGATTGGTGTACAAAAATGCTTGTGATTTTTGTACATTGATTTTGTATCCTGAGACTTTGCTGAAGTTGCTAATCAGCTTAAAGAGATTTTGGGCTGAGACAATGGGGTTTTCTAGATATACAATCATGTCATCTGCAAACAGGGACAATTTGACTTCCTCTTTTCCTAATTGAATACCCTTTATTTCCTTCTCCTGCCTGATTGCCCTGGCCAGAACTTCCAGCACTATGTTGAATAGGAGTGGTGAGAGAGGGCATCCCTGTCTTATGCCAGTTTTCAAAGGGAATGCTTCCAGTTTTTGCCCATTCAGTATGATATTGGCCGTGGGTTTGTCATAGATAGCTCTTATTATTTTGAGATATGTCCCAGCAATACCTAATTTATTGAGAGTTTTTAGCATGAAGAGTTGTTGAATTTTGTCAAAAGCCTTTTCTGCATCTATTGAGATAATCATGTGGTTTTTGTCTTTGGTTCTGTTTATATGCTGGATTACATTTATTAATTTGCATATGTTGAACCAGCCTTGCATCCCAGGGATGAGGCCCACTTGATCATGGAGTATAAGCTTTTTGATATGCTGCTGGATTCGGTTTGCCAGTATTTTATTGAGGATTTTTGCATCAATGTTCATCAAGGATATTGGTCTGAAATTCTCTTTTTTGGTTATGTCTCTGCCAAGCTTTGGTATCAGGACGATGATGGCCTCATAAAATGTGTTAGGGAGGATTCCCTCTTTTTCTATCAATTGGAATAGTTTCAGAAGGAATGGTACCAGTTCCTCCTTGTACCTCTGGTAGAATTCAGCTGTGAATCCATCAGGTCCTGGACTCTTTTTGGTTGGTAAGCTATTGATTATTGCCACAATTTCAGAGCCTGTTATTGGTCTATTCAGAGATTCAATTTCTTCCTGGTTTAGTCTTGCGAGGGTGTATTTGTCGAGGAATTTATCCACTTCTTCTAGATTTTCTAGTTTATTTGTGTAGAGGTGTTTGTAGTATTCTCTGATGGTAGATTGTATTTCTGTGGGATCCGTGGTGATATCCCCTTTTTCATTTTTTATTGCGTCTATTTGATTCTTCTCTCTTTTCTTCTTTATTAGTCTTGCTAGTGGACTATCAATTTTGTTGATCTTTTCAACAAACCAGCTCCTGGATTCATTAATTTTTTGAAGGGTTTTTTGTGTCTCTATTTCCTTCAGTTCTGCTCTGATTTTAGTTATTTCTAGCCTTCTGCTAGCTTTTGAATGTGTTTGCTCTTGCTTTTCTAGTTCTTCTAATTGTGATGTTAGGGTGTCAATTTTGGATCTTTCCTGCTTTCTGTTGTGGGCATTTAGTGCAATAAATTTCCCTCTACACACTGCTTTGAATGTGTCCCAGAGATTCTGGTATGTTGTGTCTTTGTTCTCATTGGTTTCAAAGAACGTCTTTATTTCTGCCTTCATTTCCTTATGTACCCAGTAGTCATTCAGGAGCAGGTTGTTCAGTTTCCATGTAGGTGAGTGGTTTTGAGTGAGTTTCTTAATCCTGAGTTCTGGTTTGTTTGCACTGTGGTCTGAGAGACAGTTTGTTATAATTTCTGTTCTTTTACATTTGCTGAGAAGAGCTTTACTTCCAACTATGTGGTCAATTTTGGAATAGGTGTGGTGTGGTGCTGAAAAAATTGTATATTCTGTTGATTTGGGGTGGAGAGTTCTGTAGATGTCTATTAGGTCCACTTTGTGCAGAGCTGAGTTCAATTCCTGGGTATCCTTGTTAACTTTCTGTCTCGTTGATCTGTCTAATGTTGACAGTGGGGTGTTAAAATCTCCCATTATTATTGTGTGGGAGTTTAAGTCCCTTTGTAGGTCACTCAGGACTTGCTTTATGAATCTGGGTGCTCCTGTGTTGGGTGCATATATATTTAGGATAGTTAGCTCTTCTTGTTGAATTGATCCCTTTACCATTATGTAATGGCCTTCTTTGTCTCTTTTGATCTTTGTTGGTTTAAAGTCTATTTTATCAGAGACTAAGATTGCAACCCCTGCCTTTTTTTGTTTTCCAGTTGCTTGATAGATCTTCCTCCATCCGTTTATTTTGAGTCTATGTGTGTCTCTGCATGTGAGATGGGTTTCCTGAATACAGCACACTGATGGGTCTTGACTCCTTATCCAATTTGCCAGTCTGTGTCTTTTAATTGGAGCATTTAGCCCATTTATATTTAAAGTTAATATTGTTATGTGTGAATTTGATCCTGTCATTATGATGTTAGTTGGTTATTTTGCTCGTTAGTTGATGCAATTTCTTCCTAGCCTCGATGGTCTTTACAATTTGGCATGTTTTTGCAGTGGCTGGTAGCGGTTGTTCCTTTCCATGTTTAGTGCTTCCTTCAGGAGCTCTTGTAGGGCAGGCCTGGTGGTGACAAAATCACTCAGCATTTGCTTGTCTGTAAAGTATTTTATTTCTCCTTCACTTATGAAGCTTAGTTTGGCTGGATATGAAATTCTGGGTTGAAAATTCTTTTCTTTAAGAATGTTGAATATCGGCCCCCACTCTCTTCTGGCTTGTAGAGTTTCTGCCAAGAGATCAGCTGTTAGTCTGATGGGCTTCCCTTTGTGGGTAACCCGACCTTTCTCTCTGGCCGCCCTTAACATTTTTTCCTTCATTTCAACTTTGGTGAACCTGACAATTATGTGTCTTGGAGTTGCTCTTCTCAAAGAGTATCTTTGTGGCGTTCTCTGTATTTCCTGAATCTGAATGTTGGCCTGCCTTGCTAGATTGGGGAAGGTCTCCTGGATAATATCTTGCAGAGTGTTTTCCAACTTGGTTCCATTCTCCCCATCATTTTCAGGTACACCAATCAGACGTAGGTTTGGTCTTTTCACATAGTCCCAAATTTCTTGGAGGCTTTGTTCATTTCTTTTTATTCTTTTATCTCTAAACTTCCCTTCTCACTTCATTTCATTCATTTCATCTTCCATCAGCGATACCCTTTCTTCCAGTTGATCGCATTGGCTACCGAGGCTTCTGCAATCTTCATGTAGTTCTCAAAACTTGGCTTTCAGCTCCATCGGCTCCTTTAAGCCCTTCTCTGCATTGGTTATTCTAGTTATCCATTCATCTAATTTTTTTTTTCAAAGTTTTTAACTTCTTTGCTATTGTTTTGAATTTCCTCCCGTAGCTTGGAGTAGTTTGATCATCTGAAGACTTCTTCTCTCAGCTCGTCAAAGTCATTCTCCATCCAGCTTTGTTCCGTTGCTGGTGAGGAACTGCATTCCTTTGGAGGAGGAGGGGTGCTCTGCCTTTTACAGTTTCCAGTTTTTCTGCTCTGTTTTTTCCCCATCTTTGTGGTTAAAACTTCAATATTTTTATTCAAAATCAAATTCAATTGAAAAATTATTTTAGGGGCCAGGTGCAGTGGCGCACGCTTGTAATCCCAGCACTTTGGGAGGCCGAGGCGGGCGGATCCTGAGGTCAGGAGATCAAGAACATCCTGGCTAACATGGTGAAACCCTGTCTCTACTAAAAATACGAAAAATTAGCCGGGCGTGGTGGCGGGTGCCTGTAGTCCCAGCTACTCAGGTGCCTGAGGCAGGAGAATGGTGTGAACCTGGGAGGCGGAGCTTGCAGTGAGCCGAGATAGTGCCACTACACTCTGGCCTGGGCAAAAGAGCAAGACTGTGTCTCAAAAAATATATATATATTTTTTAATAATTCTGTTTGTAAAACGTGGTTTTTGTAATGATTCAAATATCACAGACAATTCAGTAGTATCTTGCCACTTAATTTTACCAACTTAATGAAACTTCTTTGTTATGGTACATAAACTTACATATGTTTCATTTTGCTTATAAAAACTTGAAAAATTTTTACATATTTGCATGTGTTTATATAAATATATGGAGACATACACACACCCACTCACTATGCACACATTCACAAAAACACAATTCTTAACAGGCTCTTTCTGATTAACATAAGAAACATTTTGAATACATATGTGTAGTTGTATGCATATATATATATAATCTTATATATTCTTTTTTATAGCTGCATAGTAATTCAAATGATAGAAGTAACATACTTTTTTCAGACATAACACTGTTGATATGCATTGAGGATATTTCCAGGATATATGTTTTTTTTTTGCTATTTTAGAACCATGCAGCTATAAACATCTTATCTATTCTTTACCCACTGAATTTTCATTTCTTTTTTTTTTTTTTTTTTTTTTTTTTTGAGACAGAGTCTCGCTCTGTCGCCCAGGCTGGAGTACAGTGGCATGATCTTGGCTCACTGCAAGCTCTGCCTCCCAGGTTCTTGCCCTTCTCCTGCCTCAGCCTCCTGAGTAGCTGAGACTACAGGTGCCCGCCACCATGCCTGGCTAATTTTTTTGTATTTTTATTAGAGATGGGGTTTCACTGTGTTAGCCAGGATGGTCTCGATCTCCTGAACTCGTGATCTGCCCGCCTTGGCCTCCCAAAGTGCTGGGATTACAGGTGTGAGCCACCGTGCCCAGCCTGAATCTTCATTTCTAAGGGTGAAATTATCAGACCAAAATGGCAATGAACATTTATTTTAATAAATACTTCTTGAATATTTTCTACCAGTACTGCCATTAATGCATGGTCCTTGTAAGAGTTAAAGAAAGAGGAAACAAACACAAAACATGGCTAGCAGTTAAAGGCAGATTTACTTTAAACAAAACCTGAGAGGCACTCCTGGCCAATTTCGGTCAGGAGCACTTTCCCTTACAGACTAAGAGAATATATTGGTTTTAGGGTGAGGGGGCTTATTACAAGCTTGGAATGTTTATGTGTGTGGAGGAGGTTATGGCAGGGTTGGAATCTCTCCGGGCAGAGGGGAGGTTATCTTGGGGCAGACATCTTCCCGGCCCTGAGTGGGGTTTGTCTTGGGAGTAGGATGTCTCTCCTCAGGGAAGAACTTGGAATGTTTCCGGTTGGAGATGTTATTTGTGGTTTATGCTCATGCTGACCTTAGCCATTAGGCTGACACCCTATGGATTTAGGCAGTTTTTTATGAAGGTGAACTTTAGAATGAGGGGCTTGTCCAAGATGGCGATATTTCTGCTCTGTCAGTCCTAACAGCAGTGTATATTTTTATTTTCTCATCACCCACCCCCGTCAATAAATATCATCTGTCTCATTTAAAAAATTTTTCTTAGTTAAATTATTTTAATTTTTTATTGTTTACTCCTAGTAAAGATGTACATATTTCATGTTTTCTTCTCTTAAATGTAACACAATAATAAAATACATAATGCAAAAACTACCAGAAATACAAGAAGAATGACACATCATTGCAATTACTGTGGAAGACCTTAATAAATCTCTTTAAAACACTATCAGGTTAACTAGATTTTAAAGATTTGTATTATCAATAATCACCTGTATGTGTGTGTGCGTACTTTGTACCTTACAAATAGAGACTACACCTTCTCATATGCTAATGTAGCCTTTACAGAAACCATCACCATTTGACAACAGGTGGACAATAGATTGCTTGTCTTTAAATTTTCTGCTAAGAATCTGAAAAGTAGATATTGCATTCTGCATATTCTTCATCTTAAACACCACAGAGATCAACACACTAGAGCCAGTCGAGTTTCTTCTGAGAAGGATATGCTGAGGATATGGCCTTAGCTATAAAATACTATAGCAATAGGCATGTCTATTTGTTTTCTATTGCCTTGTAACAAATTAACACAATTTTAGCAGCTTAAAATAATAAACATTGAAAAAATGTCTCAGAGTTTTGTAGGTAAGAAATACAGGCAGAATTCAGACTGGTTCTTTGCTTTAGGTCTCATAAGGCCAAATTCAAGGAGTTTCTTTTATGAATATGAAACAGAAAATTCATACTAAGTGATATTGTATATGACCAAGTATAAAAATTACTTAGTTTTTATTAATTAGCTAGGGTTAGCCAAGGCCTAAGAGTAAATGTGACTTCTCTTCCTTGCATTTGCATTATACATATGTGATTCGCTCAAGAATTCTTACTCTCCTACTTGAATCGCGTTCATTTGCTCTAGAGAATTTGGAATAGTACTCAGCTACCATGATGGGAAAGAGAAAATGAACACCAAGAGAAGAGATTCTTGTTTTAATTTAATTATTTTTACCAAACTCAGAATATGTAAAGTTCCAGAAGGTATCTTTCTTCCTCTCTCTCTCTCTTTGTCTCTCTTTCTCCTTCTCTCTCTCTCACATACATACATACACACACGTATATACACACGTGCACACACACACACACAGTGCTCACCTTTCCTGCTCCATATTATTAAAATTACCTAAAAAACCACTTGAAACATGTTTATCTTTCTTTTCCTCCTAGCATTTAACTCTACATTTCTATGCTTTTTATTTTTTCTTATTTAGATATCTTCCACTGACTTGCTACCATGGAAGATAAGTTTTATAGTCTCTTTCACTGCACTTCTGGCCTGATCCCACACAAGCACATTTTTCTCCCCATAACTCCACAGTAAAATAATTTCACAATGTGTTCTCATTAATATTCAACCTTTTTATTATTATGCATATGACATATTACTCATAGATTAACCATGAAATAATATACAATAATTACATTGAGTTTATTGCATAAGTTTTCTTTCACCCACTAGCTAATAATTGTCTCCTTGTTGTTTGTCTAGTATCTGCCATTAACTCATCCTCAAACTCTCTACTAGAATGATACCTCTCCTTACAACAAATTTAAACATATCAAGTAATGTATTATTTTATTTCTATCTCTTCTCAGAGATATCCTTCTTGGAGCCCTTGGTTGTTCAGGCCTAATCTGAAATAGTCCTGTAAGTCAGCTGCAGAGCTTTCATCCTGATAAGATAACTCCCTCTATTACCATTCCAGGCATTATTTTTATCTCGTTTTAAATATTTTTTTAACTTTTAATTTTTGTGGATACATAGTAGATGTATATATTTTGGGGACACGTGATGTTTTGATACAGACATGCAGTGTGAAATAAGCACATCATACAGAATAGGGTATTCATCCCCTCAAGCATTTATCCTTTGAGTGACAAATAATTAAATTATGCTCCTTAAGTTTTTTAAAAATATACAATTAAGTTATTCTTGACTATAGTCATCCTGTTGTGCTATCAAATAGTAGGTCTTATTCACTCTTTCTAACTATTTTTTGTATGCGTTAACCATTCCACTTTCCTCTCATCACCCCACTACCCTCCCTAGCCTCTGCTAGCCACCAGTCTACTCTGTGTTCAAGAGTTCCATTGTTTTGATTTTTAGATCCCGCAAAAAAGTGAGAACATGCGATGTTTGTCTTTCTGTGCCTGGCTTATTTCACTTAACATCATGATCTTCAGTTCTACCCATGTTGTTGAAAATGACTGGATCTCATTCTTTTTTTTGGCTGAGTAGTACTCCATTGTGTATATGTACCACATTTTCTTTATCCATATATCTGTCAGTGGGTACTTAGGCTGCATCCAAATCTTGGTTATTGTGAATAGTGCTGCAACAAACGTAGTAGTGCAGATATCTCTTTAACATACTCATTTCTCTTCTTTTGGGTATATATCCAGCAGTGGGATTGTTGGGTCATGTGGTAGCTCAATTTTTAGGTTTTTAGGAAACCTCCAAAATGTTCACTATAATGGTTGTACTACCTTACATTCCCACCAACAGTGTATGAGGGTTTCTCCACCTCCTCGCCAGCATTTTTTATTTATTACCTGTCTTTTGGATATAAACCATTTTAACGAGGGTGAGATTACATCTCATTGTAGTTTTGATTTGCATTTCTCTGATAATCAGTGATGTTGATCACCCTTCCGTATGACCATTTGCCATTTGTACGTCCTTTTTTGAAAAATGTCTACTCAAATATTTTGCCCATTTTTTGATCAGATAATTCAGTTTTTCCCTATAGAGTTGTTGTAGCTCCTTACATGTTCTGGTCACTAATCCCTTGTTAGATGGGTAGTTTGCAAATACTTTCTCCATTCTGTGGGTTGTCTCTTCACTTTCTTGGTTGTATCCATTGCTGTGCAGAAGTTTTTTTAACTTGATGTGATCCCATTTGTTATTTTTGCTTTGGTTGCCTGTGCTTGTGGGGTATCACTCAAAAAACGTTTGCCCAGCCCAATGTCTTGGAGAGTTTTCCCAGTGATTTTTTGCAGTACGTTCATAGTTTGAGGTCTTTAATCCATGGTGATTAGATTTTCCTATGAGGTAGGAGATATGGATCAAATTTTGTCTTTCTGTATATGAATAGATATCCAGTTTTCCTAGCATCGTTTATTGAAGAGGTTGTCTTTTTCCCAGTGTATGCTCTTGGCCACTTTGTCAAAAGTGAGTTAACTGTAGGTGCGTGGATTTGTTTCTGGGCTCTCTATTCTATTCCATTGGTTATCTGTTCTCTGTTATTATCCCCTGGAATAAACGTTCTACCCCTATCTCTTTCTCCACCTACTCTTTAAGGCCAATAACTCTTAGATTTGCCTTTTTGAGGCTATTTTCTAGATTCCGTAGGGTGCTTTGTTGTCTTTCCCTTCAGAGTGGTAAAGTCCCTAGACCCCAGATAGTTCCAGAAACACTGTCTGGGAATCAGGAGCTCGCCCTGATTTCCTTTACGATCCAGTCCTTTAACGCCCAATTTCCTATGTTCAAGATTTCCAGGCACCTAAGCCCTCATTGTTGCAGAGGAATAGTTATATTTGTAAATTTCAATATTATTTAATGGGTAAAAGTATTCAATTGTAGATGACATATTTGTAAAATATGTGTAAGTGGAGCAATGTGAAACACACATTTGTTGAATGTTAGAGGACAAGAAGAGTCCTTTTGATCTCTTGTCCAGAAATGTCTGTGTCTTAAACTACCACAGAATGTCATGATGAAAAGTTAGCTGTCTATGAAACAGTTTATTTGGAATAACATTTTTATATAAGGAAAGAGCTTTGTGTTAGAAAATCGTGTTTTCGATTTTTATTCTCTTTGCTCAATTTTGGAATTAAAAAGCTGCATGTCTTGCCTCAGTTCTCAGTCTTTAAAACGTTGCTAATTCTGATTCTCACTCTACTGAGATTATTGTTAGTGGATGTCAAAAATGACATGAGACAAATGAAAACATTTATAATCCTTGAGGTGTTGCTTTAAAGAATTGATATTTAATTCAGAAGACAGCTTGGACACATTTCTGGCTTTTGATGGTTTATTAGGTAGGGCAAAATGCTATGCCTCTGTGACAGGGAGACCCAACTTTAAAGACCAAAGCTTTTATTTCTCTTAGTAAACAGTCCAGAGTAAGACACACTTCTCTCTTCCATTTAGTTACATAGGAAGTTAGGCTACCTTTTGTTTATTTGCCATTCTCCCTGGGTATTGTATATGTTGGCATAGTTGAAATTGCTTTGCAGGTATGTCTGTGTTCTAGCCCATAGGAAGATAAATGAGCATAAAGAAATTCATTTCCAATGTTTTAAGACCCAGTTGTAGAAGTAGCATGCTCCTCTTCCATTTATATGAAACCCTAATATTATGGATGAAGGGCAGAATGGCTACTCTGGTAAACCTGGGCGTGGGTAGTTGAGTGGGGATGAGAAAAGACCATCAGAGTAGTGAGAATGATCTAGTACTTTTCAGAACACTGCTTAGGGTCCAGCTCAGAGTTGTTTTGTCTCCCCAAGGAAAGTCCTTGGTTACTGTCTTCCTTCTCTAAAGTGAAAATAGATTACTTTTCTCCAGAAGCAGACATATGAATTTTCTTCTCAGAGGTTTAACTGCTTTCAATATATCAGCAACGTATTTTTAAAATCTAGAGGAAAACATTTGTCTTTCACCTCACTAAAGCAGTCATTTTCTTATACTGGTTCTTGCAAGTTTGCTCAGCTCTCCTGCACATTTTCTGAGGAAACACAAAATGTTCAAATCTCTCATTGCCATCAGTTGGTCATCCTACAATGAAATCAGGAAATAAGAGGTGTCGTTTGTATCATATTTCCAATCTTTGGTGATAATCACATTTCTCAATTATCATCTTGATTTGTGGACCATAATGGAAATGGAAATACAGTATTTACATGCATTGTACGTTTCAAATTTTGGAGGTCGCTTTAACTTTTGGAAGCTCCTATAATTTTTTAAAAAGACTTGATTTCAAAAAGTATTTATGCTTTTCAAAAATGACTGACTTACAATACTAACAGCTTTAATTATTCAAGTGCCTCAGTTTCAATTCCACCCCATGCCGTGATGTTAGTACAGCTTGACACGATCATGTGAAATCGATAATAATGTGTTGCTGACCTAGCGATATGGTGGAACATCTGAGAGAACACTGACAGTTTTCCAAAACCTTCCTGATTACACATTCATTTCCCTTTTTAACATGCCTCTGCTTAGAGAGCTTGAAAAAGGTTTATTTTTAATTTTCGTTTTTGTTTTTTTTTTTTTTGCAAGCTGGCCAATAGTTTACAAACGTTTTCCAAATAATATTTCTTTCTGCATTTCTTTCAGCACCTAGGATTACAGATGCTGTTAATTTATAATGCTCTATGATGTTTTTAGCATTTGTATGTCTATTCATCGTATCAATTGTAAATTACAAGCTCTTGAAAATCAAGGATTTATTATATATTTGTATTTTTCCTCTAATAGTGTTAAATACATTTCTGAGCATACAGAAATTATTAGATAAACACTTTTTATGTATGTGTGAATGAATGAATAAACATAACCAGTGAGTATGCCTGGATATAGCAGACTGAATCTGTGAATTCAGGCTTCCCTTGGCTTCCAAAATTATTGAGATGCTAAAAATAAAATAAAATAAAATGAAGTTTATATATATATATATGAGGCCAGATGCGGTGGCTCAAGCCTGTAATCCCAGCACTTTGGGAGGCTGAGGTGGGCGGATCACATAGTCAGGATATCAAGACCATCCTGGCCACATAGTGAAACCCCCCTCAACTAAAAATACAAAAATTAGCTGGGTGTGGTGGCACATGCCTGTAATCCCAGCTACTCAGGAGCCTGAGGCACGAGAATTGCTTGAACCCAGGAAGCAGAGGTTGCAGTGAGCCGAGGTCGTACCATTGCCAGCCTGGCGATAGAGTAAGACTCCGCCTCAGTATATATATATGAGATATTTTGATACAGGCAAGCAGTGTAAAATATATATATATATATTAAACTGAGTGTCAAAGAAATGGACATTCAAAAATAAGAGAGAAATCCAGCAAGAGAGAATGAGAGCAAAATAAAGAGGAAGATATTAAGAGGGAAAAAGAGATAGAGGAAGAAGGGGAGAGAGGGAGAGAAGAAAAGGATAAAAAGAGAGAACGAGAGAGAGAAAAAAGAGAGCAAAATCAGAGCAGAGTAGGAGATGGGTGATGATGCTGTAGTGGCTCCAGTGGCCTATAAACTGACTAGAGTCTTTAGGCTTTATTGTATGGAGCCGGAGACTCAAATGAACAATATATGTCACCTATTCCTCTGAAAGGAATGGTTCTTGTGAGTTACACCTTGGTGAGGAGGTTTTTCCTTTCTGGTTCCATTTCTACCCAAGGTGTCACAGACCTCCACCTTCTATTCGGGGGCAGGGGAGTATACATATATGGAGAGCTATTGGAAGGTATTGTTTATATGTGATGAGTTAGTGGGATACCCACACTCAAAGGTAGCTTAATGCTTAGTCCATTACACAATATTAAATCATATAGTCCACGTATGTATGTGATTATTTGTTTAATGATCATCTCTGCCACTGTATTATGAGATCCTTGATGCAATCCACACAAAATCTTGCAAATAATTACAGGGCGTTGAGATACTCTCTGAAGACAATCTGTTCATTGAACAGATATTAACTAAGCAGTTACTATGTGGCAAGCACTATACTTTGCAATGGGTTACAGGAGTAAGCTGCTCCTACCTGGCTCTTGACCTTATGACATTTTCCTTATTCTTACCTTATTATAATCATTAGTGTGCCATCATATTTCCACCTGTGAGATGATGACCTGCTTGAGAGTTAAAATCTGGACCTAGCAGAGTTTAGCACATGGCTACAGAAGAAGAAAGTGGCAGTTTTTAATGATTTAGCACACGAATAAAATACTGACATTTCAAGTAAATTAGCTATTTTTTATTTTTGGTAAATGTCACATAACCTACCCACCCCAATCAGATGATAAGTGGGTGGTGCAAATTGCTGCCCAAATAAGTTAATAAATGAGTAATGTTTAATGAATAATCATTCTAGGAAGCTGGAAACCTAATTTCATATCAACCTAGAGGATAGAGACTTTACAATCACACAACCTCAGTGAATTTCATGGCAACACAAACAATGATAGATTTTTTTTAATTTTAAATTTTTATTTTTCGTGGGTATTTTTGGGGTATATGAGATATTTTGATACAGGCAAACAGTGTAAAATAAGTACATCATAGTACACACTGTATCCCTAATAAAAAGCATTTATACTTTGTATTACACACCAATTATACTCTTTTAGTTATTTTAAAAATATACAGTTAAATTATTATTGAGTATAGTCTCCCTGTTGTGTTGTCAAATCCTATCTCTTAATCATTCTTTCTATTTTTTTGTACCTATGAACCATCCCCACTACCCTCTCACTGTTCCCTATTTTCCCCAGTCTGGTAAACATCCATCTACTCTCTATCTCCATGAGGTTAATTTTTTTTAGATGCTCCAAATAAGTGAGGACATGTGATGTTTGTCTTTCTGTGCCTGTCTCATTTCACTTAACATAATGATTTCCAGTTCCATCCATTTTGTTGCAAATGACTAGATTTCATTTTTTCATACCTTCTTTAGTTCATTTAGTGAGGTCATTTTTTCCTGGATTGTCTTGATACTAGTAGTGGTTCATCTGTGGGTGGGCATTAAAGAGTTAGATATTTATTCTAATCTTCACAGTCTAGGCTTATTTGTGCCTGTCTTTGTTAGGATGGATTTCCATGTATTTGAAGAGACTTGGGCCCCAAGTGCCATAACACTGTGATTCTTGCAGATGCATAGAAGTACCACCTTGGTTGTCTTGGATGAGACCTGGAAGTATTCTCTGGATTACCAGGCAGAGACTCTTGTTCTCATCCCTTACTTTTTCCCAAACAAATGGAATCTCTCTCTCTCTCTCTCTGTGCTGAGCCCCCTAAATCTAGGTGTGGGGTGACACAAGTACCCCTGTGGCCACTACCGCTATACTGCACTTGGTCAGACCTGAAGCCTACACAGCATTTGGGTTTTGCCCAAGACACTCTATAACCACTATCTGCCTACTGCCTCTGTTCACTCAAGGCCCCACATCTCTGCTGTCAGCAGATGGGGAAGCCAGTAGGTTTGCGTCCTTCCCTTCAGGGTACTGCATTCTCCTAGCTCCTGGCAGGTCCAGAGATACTGTCTGGGAGCCACTCATTGGAGTAAAACAACTTAGAAATCTACCTGGTGTTTTATTATTCTGCAGCTAAGCTGGCCTTCAAACCACAAGACAAAATCCTTTCTGCTCTTCTCTACCCTTTCCACAGTCAGAGATCCCTCTTCCAGTGGTCGCTACCACCCCTGGCCTGCAGGATGTTCCGCCAGGACACCACTGATGTTCTCTTGAGACCCAGGGGCTCCTTGGTCAGCTTGTGGTAAATACTGCCAGGCCTGGGAGTCACCCTTTCGGGCAGTGCCTCCCTTTGGGCCCAAGGCAGTTTTAGAAATCTGTTAAGGAGCCTAGGTCTGGATTTGGGGACCCCAAGAACCTGCTTTTAGCCGTACCCCACTGTGGCTACCTTGGCATCTAAGGTGCAAAACAAAGTCCCCTTTACTTTTCCCCTGTTTTGTCAAACAGAAGGAGTCTATCACCATAGCCACCATAGCTGGGAATGTGCTAGGTCTCACCTGAAGCCAACACATCGCAGAGTCTTACGCAAGGCCCCGTGGCATACTACCTGGATATCACTGTTAGTTATTCAGGGTCCAAGGAATCTTTAGTCAGCAGACGATGAATCCTGTCAAGATGGGGTCCTTCACTTCAAGAGAGCAGTTCTCCTGCTGGCCCAGGGTGTGTCTAGAAACGGTATCTGGAAGTTGGGGCCTGGAATCGAGGCCTCATGATTCTGCCCAGTGCCCTGTCCTATTGTGACTGAGCTCTTAATTAAGATGCAAGACAAAGTACTCTTCACTCTTCTCTCCTCAAACAGATGGAAGGAACCACTTTCATTGCTGCCAGCTGCACTACCTGAGGTTCGGAGAGATATGGTGCAAGCCCTCTTTTAGCTGTGCCATCTGGTGTCTCTCTCTGTCACGTGCCAACCTAGTTCACTAGCTCTCAGAACTAGGACTTGCCTAGGAAGTATTCAAGTATACCTAGGACCTCAGGGTACTTTTGCCTGTAGTGATGAGGCTTGTCCGAACTGAAGTTCTGAGGGCTGGGGTGGGTGATTCTTCTCTGGCTAGGGCTGGTCCGAATGCTCCCTTGGTGTGTGGGCATGGACTGAGTCAGCATCGCTTTGCTCTCCACCGCAATAGGGCAGCACTGAGTTTAACGCTAATATTATAGGAGGTATTAAGAAATTATTTTAGGTAGCTAGGGAGGAAAAGGAGTCCTTGGGAAGTTTTTGTCTCTTTTAAAGCAGCTCCAAAAACATTTTTTGTCTAGCAGAAAAGCCCTGGCTCTTAGAGCCAGGCAGACAACCTTTAATATGCAAATGCAGGCCGTTAGAAACTGGGTCCACCCAAACATGGCAATTCCCACTGATATCCTCTTGCCCTTGCCCCTGCATGTGCTTGGCAGCATGGCTGCCCCCACATATCCCCACATGTGTAAAACATCATGGCGCCCTGTATTTGCATATTGAAAGGCTAGGATGAGAGGGCCAATTTTTTTACGGGCTGCGTGAATAACATGCCTGGTCAAACAAATCCCCTGTGCCCTATGCAGATCAGACACTGCCTCCTCCAGCCTCCTCATATAACTAACTGGTTTCCACTGCACTCAGGGTTTCCTCTCTTGGCTTTAGGGCCCCCCTCCCTCTGTCTCTGTATAGAGAGAGCTTCTTCCTTCTTTCTCCTCCCTTCTTTCTTGCCCATTAAACTCTCCTCTGCTTAAAACCACTCCACTCATTGCAGCCATATCACTAAGTCCCCCAGTTGCTGTGTGCTCTGTCTCCCACATGCACAGACTCTTTCTTCATGCCACACAGCTGCTGGTGGGGGGCAGGGGAAGGGTGGCTTCGGCGATGATTCAAGACTGTCTTTCCTACCCTCTTCTGTGCCTCTTTCAGTGACGTAAAGTTAAAACCATGTACTATTATTGCCCACTTGATTTTTGTTTCTTATTACAGTGCTTTTTTGTGTGTAGTTAGTTGTTAAAATTTGGTGTTCCTATGAGGAGGGTGATTGGTGGAGGATTTTATTTGGCTGTCTTGCTTCACAATGATAGTGTTATGATTAGTACTTCCTTCACTTCAGAATTACAGATTATAACAAGTTTGTGAAAAAGGAAAAAATATAAAACAGCAGAAGAAAAATTAACTTTTATGAACTAGTGATTAGTTGCACATTTCTTAATGATGATAGCAAGTGAGCCTGATCAATATTTGTTTCTACTCATGTCCTAATGTTTGTTTTTACATTTTTTGTTCTAGAAAAATATTCTCAGAAGTTTTCTGCTTTTATGATTCTTTTAAATATTAAGCTTTGATTTTTATTGAATGCTGTCTATTGTTTATAATTATTTTCAATAATTATCATACATTTAATCTGTACTAAAAATACTCCACCAACCTGTTTCACACCTCCTTGCAAACTAAGGACAAGCCCCAAGGAATTTTATAGATCTGATTCTATAAATGTTCATGTAACAGACAATTATTATGTAATACACACTTTTGTAGCAAAACCAAAAAAGGAAACCTGCCTTATTCATTTTATAAGACTGAAATAACTTTGACACTGACACTTTACAGGGACAGTACAATAAAGAAAAATTACAGGCCTATCTCATTAATTAGAACATATGTGTATATATATAAAACAATCCTCGATAAAATGTTAATATTTAATCTAACAATGCATGAAAAATATGATGCATCATAATAAATTAATATCTAACCAGGCATTGTGAGGATGATTTTATATTAGAAAACCAATTACTAAAATTCAGAATTTAGTGCCCATTCATAATAAAGCTAGAGAACATAACAAGCACAATAATTAATATATTCCCACATAATAAATCATGGAGAACTAGAATTATAGGAGTTTCTGTAATTCATAATGTGTGTCGATTAGAAATCTATAATGAACATTGTGTTTAGCATTATTTCTTTAAAAGCTGTCATTTGCAAGTCAGGATCAAGTCAAGGATGCCTTGTATCATTGCTTCAGTTCAGGATAGTAATGGATTTCCTAGTTTGTGCAATAAGACATGAAAAAGAAATAAGTGCTACAAAGGGTTTGTAAAGGACATAAAAATCATTAATTTATAGATGGCTTGATTGTCTACATAAGAAAATCCTAGACTACAGAAACAATTAGAGTTAATAAAAATCCATTAAATTTGTTATATGCAAGAAGACCATCACATAATTAATATTATTCCCATATATCTTAACTACCAATTAGAAATAGACATTACAAAATTTCCATTAAAAATAGCGACCAATAGATTATACTTCTTAGGATTAAATCTTTTAAAAAAATGCAATAACTTGATAGAGAATATTTCATGAAGTCCATGAAATTTTACCTTAAAAATAAATATTTTAGCATGTTCTCCTATAAAGAAACCTAATATTATACTGATGTTGATGCCCTAAAAGTTGATCTAGTAGCACAATTTTCTTGCAACAAAACTCAAGGTAGGATTTAATGAAACTTAAGAAGCTGAGTTTAAAATAAACAAATTGCTAACAATAATTTATATATATTTTTAAGAAAATACACAAGATGAGGAAGTTTGCCTTACCAAATATCAAAACATTAGAAAGTGAAAGTACTTAAAAGTATGTGATTTGCGTGACCAAGAACCCAAAAGCAAATGCAACAAAAACAAAGATAAATAGATGGGAATTAATTAAACTAAAAAGCTTCTGCACAGAAAAAGAAATAATCAGCAGAGTAAACAGATAACCCACAAAGTAGGGGAACATCTTTGCAAACTATGCATCTGACAAAGGACTAATAGCCAGAATCTACAAGGAAGTCAAATCAGCAAGAAAAAAAAATCCTATCAAAAAGTGGGCTAAGGACATGAATAGATGATTCTTGAAAGAGGATATACAAATGGCCAACATATAAAAAAATGCTCACCATCACTAAGTATCAGGGAAATGCCAATCAAAACCACAATGCGATACCACCTTACTCCTGTGAGAATGACTATAATAAAAATAATAATAATAGACGTTGGCGTGGATGTGGTGAAAAGGGAACACCTTTACACTTCCGGTGGGAATGTAAACTAGTACAACCACTATGGAAAACAGTGTGAAGATTCCTTAAAGAACTAAAAGTGGTGCTACCATTTGATCCAGCAACTCCACTACTGGATATCAACCCAGAGAAAAAGAAGTCATTATATGAAAAAGATCACTTGCACGTGCATGTTTATAGCAGCACAATTTGTGATTGCAAAAATATGGAACAGATCCAAATGCCCATCAATCAGCGATTGGATGAAGAAAATGATATATATACCATGGAATGCTACTTAGCCATAAAAAGAAACAAAATAATGGCATTCTCAGGAACCTGGATGAAATTGGAGACAATTATTCTAAACGAAGTAACTCAGTAATGGAATACCAAAAATCATATGTGCTCACTTCTATGTTGGAGCTAAGCTATGAGGACACAAAAGCATAAGAATGACACATTTTACTTCGAAGATTCGGTGGTAAGGTAGCAGCGGGGTGAGGGGAAAAAAAAAACTACATATTGGGTACAGTGTGCACTGCTCAGGTGATGGGTACACCAAAATCTCAGCAATCACTACTAAATAACTTATCCACGTAACTGAACACCACCTGTTTCCCCAAAATCTATTGAAATAAATAAATACAAAATATTAAAATTTTTAAAAATTATATAATTTGTCCCAATGATAATCAAATGAATCAATGGGCACAATATAAACTTCAGAAACTGTGTTATGTATTTATAAAAGAAGTGTCACTGAATAATTGTAAAGAGTATAATCTCTATAATCCAAAACTGCTGGAGTTCAAATACTTCCTCTTCTATTTATTGGTTGTGTGGCTGACACTGAGGAAAATATTTGAACTTTCTTTACATCCGTTTGTTTAATTATGGAAGAGAAAAATTCTTCCATATCTACTTCATAAAAGTATAATGAGGATTAAGTGATATAACCACAATTACTAACACGTAGCATATGCACAATGGTTGTTAGCTGTTATATGGGCATCTGGTATCTAGTAGAAGTGGCATTAGAAATTAGTTGTGAAAGCATGAACTATAAATAACATATGTTGACAAGTCTACAATCAGTATGGAGTCATAAATGTAAAATTTTAAAATCACACCATAACCCCTCTACTCTAGATAAATTTGAAAATTAAAAAATTCACAGTCTTAAAAATGTAGAATAAAATATAAGACTCTCTCTTTAGTATAACTGAGCAGGGAAATGTTTGTAAATAAGTCCCCAAAGGCTCAAGTTGACAAAGAAAAATTGTTAATTTGACATCAAAATTGAAATTGTCCTTAGGGCAAAAGGCATCATATACTAAGCGAAATTACAAGCACTGACTTGAAGAAGATATTTGCAATGTATGTAAATGAAAATAATTAGCATACATAATATACACATAATTCCTATGAAGTGATTTAAAAATTTAAATAAGCTAATAAAAGTATAGCCAAAGAATAAGAAGAGGTAATTCACAAGAGAAAAAACATGGAAGGCTACTAACCCGGGAAACATGCACAATTTTGTTAATATACAGAGAACTGCAAAATTAAGAATTGAGATATCTCATACTCATCAATGTGGCAAAAGTTAAAGGTATGACCAGCCAGACGTGGTGGCTTACGCCTGTAATCCCAACACTTTGGGAGTTCGAGGTGGGTGGATCACGAGGTCAGGAGATCGAGACCATCCTGGCCAACATGGTGAAACCCCGCCTCTACTAAAAATACAAAAATTAGCTAGGCGTGGTGGCACATGCCTGTAGTCCTAGCTACTCGGGAGGCTGAAGCAGGAAAATCACTTGAACCCGGGAGGCGGAGCTTGCAGTGAACTGAGATTGTGCCACTGCACTCCAGCCTGGCAACAGAGCAAGACTGTCTCAAAAAGAAAAAAAAACAGGTATGACCATGGCACATTTTGAGGCCGATATAGACAAAAAAGACCCTGTTATACTGCTAGTGGGCATGCACATTTGTAGAACCAATGTGAAGAGCACTTTGTCAACACCTAATAACAATGAGTATGTGTATTCCCTAAGGTTCATCAATTCTCTTCCTTGGTACATTCCCTAAAAAAATAAAAACAAAACAAAAGCTGTATCACAACTTTTGTGAGCTGAATTGTGCCCTAAATGCATGTTTGAAGCTGTAATCCCCATAACCTCAGAATGTGGCTATATTTGGAGACAGGGCCTTTTAAGAGGCAATTAAGTTAAAATGAGGCTCTTGGAGAGGGCTCCAGTCTAATCTGACCAGTATCCTTGTAAGAAGTGGAAATTTGGACACATAGAGACACAGCAGGGATATACGAGCCCAGAAAAAAAGACCCTGTGAGGCCATAGTGAGAAGGTGGCTATTTATAAGCTGAGGAGAGAAGCCTCAGGAGAAAACAGACCTGTACACCTTGCTCTGTACTTCTAGCCTTCAGAACTGTGAGAAAATGCATTTCTGTTGCTTAGGCCACCCAGTGTGTGGTATTTTGTCATAGAAAACCAACATAACATCTATCACATGTGCACATAAATATATGCAAGAGTTTTAAAATATGCGTTGAAACAATGCAACCAACCTAACCATTCAATAGATGAATAGAGAAAAAAAAATAATTAATTCTGAGAGGCATTCTGTGATGTATACTGGTTAAGAAATCAGTATGTAGAACCTGGTAAATCCCTAACTCTGTCACTTACTAACTGTGTAAACTTCGTTAAAGTAACTTGTTTTTCTCTATGTCTCAGATTCCATATTTATATAATGAGATAATAGTGCCTTCCTCATGGGAGGATTTGAGTATTAAATGAGTTAATACATGTACAGCGCTTAGCATAGTGCCTAATATATTGTAAGGCACTAATGTAAACGTTCATATTATGAGTAAACTATTATATTCATAAGAATAAAATAAATTACTTAAGGTATAAAGGTCATGACGAGTATAATGAGAATTAATGTCTATCCGCAATGTTTTATTAGGAAAAGTTCTCACTCAAATATTTCAAAATCTTTATATTTGAGTGATAAATAGGTGATTGTAATATAACTCTCTGTACTTTTCTGCATATTTGACATGCATTATAACTCACAAAAAAGGATGAAGTCAATTCAAAGGTTTAGAATGCCTAAATGATAATAACTTCAGGGTTGAATTGAAATGTTAAAAGGACCAGAATAATCAAATGCCCAGTTTTCAATCTGGATCTGATTTCAGTTCTCCAAAGCTCTACCAAAATTTATGGAAGCCATGTGAAGCACAGGGGTGGTTTGAAGCAGGCTTAGAAAAAGGATTGAGTGAAGAATTATCTATTGGGCTGGAAATCGACACTGGATTCAAAGTTATAAACCCAGCAATTTCCTATCTATAAGGGAGATGGAAAAGAAAAAAAATCATTTTAGCTCCATGAAGAGCCCTGAAGTAAAATTTATTTCAATTCTCAATGGGGAATAACAGTTCCATTATCTCTGCTGCTTTAAAAAGTCAACAAGGGTTGGGAAAATGTCAGAATCCAGATATGTATGTGTGGTCATGGTAATTCAGTAGGAAAATATATTCTTGTGGAAAAAAAATGCTTGTGACATGAAAAGAAAGAAAGTATATATGTGGTCCAATCAGGTAGTTGGCTTTATTGCTTTCATTTTCTAATTGATTAAATATTTTTGCAACCTCAGCACCTTTTTGCATTATTCAATTTTAAAATAACCTGCATTATTTTGAATGTCACTATCAAAATAATCTTATCTCTTAGATGCATTACCTCAATTTTGCAATCATTCTGAAGACTGTACAGTTTATCACCATTACTAAATATTTAATATCTCTTGCCCTTCTATGGACCTTTGAAGCTAATAGCTTAACTAGTGCCTTCTGATAGAATGTTGTATTCAAAAAGCTAATGAATTTATTAAAGAACATGCACATCCCATTTCAGCAATGAGGAAAAATCAGGAGGAGGAATAGTGAAAACAAATGAATCATATTATGGTCACTCTGAAGTAACTATTTGAACCAACCTCTTCTATGTTGGCAAGGCCTGGGGGCCAAGTACATTTTATTCTTCAAAGAAATAATTATATTAACCATAAAATACCCTTTAGAGAGTTCTCAGGATTAGAGGGGTGAAATTCAGATAACTTCCACTTTAGCACTGATACTTGAAGATACAATTATTTAATCATAATTCCAGAATACATTTAAAGGCAAAAAATGGCATCAATGATTGATGTTTGATAACATACATTTTTTTCTAAAGTAGAGGAGAGCAAATTCTGGTTAATTATTCCCTTTGCTGTAGTCTCAGGTCCTGGAAAGTATGGAGCCCCTCTTTTTGATGAGGACTGTAGAAATGGAGTTCTTTGTTTTAATAACTGACTCTGCTCTCCTGAGTTTCTCAACTTAAAGGGGAACAGAAAGAATTTTCAGCAAGCTGCTTTTCACAAATATATGCAGAAAAAAATTTGCCACTGAAAATGTATTTGGTTTTCTTTCATAAAGATAAAATTCACACGGAATTTCTGAGCAAAATTTGATTCAGGGACATTTCTTGTTTTTTCATACTGGTCCTTGTACCTGGAATGTCCTTTCCTACAATGTTCGAATGTTCAAATTCTACAAAATTTTGCTAAGCCACCTATTTGGGAAGGTTATTTCTGACCCTTTCCTATTTCCTCTTCTCTGGCAGCCCTGTTTTGTTGTCTCCTATTGAATAAGAAGAAAGAGGAGGAGTACCACCACCACCACCACACCACCACCAACACCACCCACCACCCACCACCCACCACCACCCACACCGCCACCCACCACCACCACCACCACCCACCACCACCCACCACCCACCACCCACCACCCACCACCACCACCCACCACCCCACCACCACCACCACCACCACCACCACCACCACCCACCACCACCACCACCACCACCACCACCACCACCACCACCACCACCACCACCACCACCACCACCACCACCACCACCACCACCCACCACCACCACCACCACCACCACCACCACCACCACCACCAGGCTCTCATTTAGTGGGCATTTTTTATTTAGGTGACTGTGTGCTTCATATCCATGATCTAATTTAATTTTTCACAATAACCTTGTAAGGCAGGAAATATTATTAACATTTTATTTTACAAAGGAGCACCTAGGCTTCTCCTAGATGTTAATTACCTAAGGTCATTCATCTAATAATTCGTGGGATACCAATTCGACACCAGATCTACTTAAATCCATTTCACTATGTTGCCTTATTATGATTATCCTCTGCTTTATTTGCAATGCTTTGCAAAAAAAAAAAGGTGTTCAACTCTTTTTCGTTTTTGCTAACTATATGTATACATGTCAGAGAGCAAGATAAAATAATATACTACTTTCAGGATTAAAAAAATATTGAGTTGAAAAAGACCGTATCACATATGACTATTTAGGGGGTAATAGTAATAATAAAAGCCTTTCCAGTTTCCAAAAATATTCCACATGATGTAAAAGACATCAAAAGTTCAAAAGGTAGCATATGATTGTTATGGTTAGCATAACAATAGCTAGAGAGTACACATATTATATTTAAAAATGATTTGTTAAAATATTTTGCTTTAATATAGAAAAAATACATTCTATGTGTTAGGCTTGTAGATACTCCAATTGACATTAAGAGCTATCTAAATCACTTAAACTCTTTAAGCTGTGCAAAGTAAGTCAATTGAAAAGGTTAGGTATCAGCATTAATAATATCACCAAATCATGTTATCATTATGAAATATTAAGAAAGCATGCTAAGGCAGAATGGATGGGTGTCAGAAAGCCACTGTTTTCATTTTCTAAGACATAATTTTCAGGTTGTACTAAATTTAAATAGTTGATTCTTTTAAATTCTTGCCCAATTTTTACTGTTGAAGGTAAAAACAGCTCTTCACTATATGCTTAGAAAAATAAAACAAAAAATACTATTGCTGTGGTGGCTGTTGTTGCTGCTAATTTCATAACTAAGCATCTTCTTG
This sequence comes from Nomascus leucogenys, assembly GCF_006542625.1. Taxonomy (NCBI): domain Eukaryota; kingdom Metazoa; phylum Chordata; class Mammalia; order Primates; family Hylobatidae; genus Nomascus; species Nomascus leucogenys. Next base: position 128,153,432 of record NC_044406.1, read on the forward strand.
GCAGATACACAACTGACCAGATTTGTTGAAAAAATGTGAAATATCTTAAGTTGTTAATTTATTGAACACTGTTATTTAATATCTGTGAAATACTTATGAGTTTCTAAAATAATTGAAAATGGATAAATTAAATTTAATGTTAAATAATACCAATATTTTAATTGCTAACCTGAAATAATCAGTCCTGAAATGTTATGGAAAGTTCCATTTTTTCAAATGATTAAAAAAGAATGTAATGCTGTAGAAATGAGAAAAATGCTTGGCACACAATAGCACCATTTAAGATGATAATATCAGGAAAGGAAATTTAGATAAGGGCTACTGAAATGGGATAAGATTCAAGGAACATTTTCAAGAGCTACTACAAAGACTTTCGCTGGGGATTTTAAAACAAGGGAACAGATGGGGGAAATAATTGTCTAACATTTATGTTAATGTACCATAAAACTCCAATTATCTAGGCTGCTTGGGGAATCAGGTGTTTGGTTTAATTTTTTTGGTTAGCTGAGGGTTACTCTAAAACCCAGTAGTATCTCAGTCATTGTTGAAAATCATTCCAAATTGGTTTAATAGTGCCTAGGAATTATAATTGTGTTTTTCTTGGTGTATAAGACAATGTTTCAAGGTCATTGTTCTGAACATAAATTCTGATTGGGCAAAACTATGATGGTAGACAGAATGTTGAGTGAATCTAGGATACCCAGGAAGTAAATTTTAGAAAATAAATATGGAACATAAATATATATAGTATTGATTTGCCCTTTCTTCTAAAGCACTGGCCTCCTATGCAAGCAGTAAGCTGATTGTCATCTGGGTACGGTTTAGGGATTTTTAGGGAGTCTCTTGACTCAAAAAATGTTCCTAGCCACACCTGTAACCATTAAAGATGTAGTAATTTGAACGAATAAATTAATCATTTTAAAAACACAATTATCTCTGGAAAAGCTGACAATTGATTTGTCTATGCCATAATTCAAATTAATCTGATTAAATTGCTTTCTATCAAATAGCTACCTAAGGTATGTAAACAGATGGAATGGGACTTTTAATTGGGAAAGGGAGTTTAGAGCATATAAGATTTCCAAGGAATCATGCAGTGCCTACATATTAATTAATGAAGGAAAAATATCACCTTCATTAGGAAGGTATTTTTAAACCTTTCATTACTAAAGTAGCTAATGTGAAATTATCTCACTATTTTGTAATTGCCCTTTTTATTCAACATTATCCATTAAAACACTACATATTTTGTGATGACACAAACTGTCTTATTCATAGTATTTATCATACTTATATGATTATTTAAAAAATATGTTAGACATCACTGTTGTATTCATTGTGATCAACATACTTCCTGGTACTTAGTAGACATTCCATAAATATTTTTGAAATAATAAATTGTATTAATGATGTAAAACTATTTTCAAAGAATAAATAGATAAAAGAGACTTTTATAAATAGCAATCGGTGTTATTACTATTGTCATTATGTCAGAATTACTCTGGAATATTTATAAGTGAGGAGATCAATGTTTGGGGAGGTTACATGTATTTATAAAACCCTGGACATCTTCTTTATAAAAATTTTCATGATTTGTAATTGAATAATTTTTGTTTGCTTTTAGTCTGCAGTACAGACTACAAGTTCTAATATGTCAAGGGGCCAATTCAATGCTGTGGTATTTATGCTATATCATTAAATGTAGGTGAGTATCTGCTATATAGTAATTGTTTGAAAAACAATGGTTGAATAAATCAATGATTAAAATTGTATTGATTACATTTATTATTTTCTCCATGTTTCAAGAAAAAAGAGGAAGAAATGTTTCAGGATATGTCATGTGTTTATGATTAAAATGTCCACTTATAAATGAAACTTTATTCCATCTGATATTCTGCAATTATGTAACCATTTTTATGAGATGGTAGTTTGTCTACAAGATATGATATGACAGAGGACAATTCACACAAAATCAATAACAAACATAAATTTTGAGCCACATTGAATGATTTATCCTACAGTTTGAAATATTTCAGCATTATGTACAAAAAGATGGCTTCTTTATATGAGTTTTTAAGTGAACATACACACACAGAGACATATATCTTGTAACCTCATCTTGTTATAATATATGTTGCCAATATGGGCCCACATAATGTGTAACAGCGATTATCAATTGTGTTCTAGACATCACACCTGGCTTTCAAGAACAAAAATAGGTAATCTGTAGCCCCATTCTCAAGTAGATTATACTCTGTTGAGAAATACAGATGCATATACAAAAATGGATGATGTATAATATAATAGTGGTGTTTATAAAGTGTTATGGGAATAATTTATCCTTCCTGAGTTAAGTGATGTGAACAGAGATAGTAAGAGAAAGTGAGAGAGAAGTTACATCTGTACTGGGTCTTGAAGGAAGAGTGAGCTTTTATTGGTGTAGTTAATAGTGACAGATATTTCAGGAAAATGGAGCTGCACGGATACTAGTCAGAGGTATAAAAGACTATTGTATATTTGGGGAAATTATAGGAGATTAGGGAATATATACTCTGGCAACTTTTTGAAAAGCCTTTTAGATTAAGGTAAGAAGTTTGAACTTCAATGGCTAACAGGGAGCTAAGTGTGAGAAAGCTGAAGACTGACATGGTCAGCAAATGGCTTGATAATGTCACTCTGATTCTGTGAATGGTGGCTTGTGGGAGGAGGGCAGAAATTGAATGCAGAAAGTCAGCATCAAGGTTACTTCAATAACCCAAGTGGAAGGTGATGAAAAATTAAATTTTAAAATGACAGTGATGGTAAAGAAAGATAAACAAATGATGTAAAATAATTTCCATAGTTTTTAGAGATGGTTTTATTGGTTTTATGAAGGTCAGCTCACATGTTATTCCAAATTTTGTGTTATAGTACTTTTTAATTTAAATTCAATAAATATTACTAATGGTTAATTAAGATCCAAGGCTGTGTGTTTGGTATCGTAGAACAGGCCGGTAATATACCTCCTGCCTTCAAGGAGTTTACAATTCCCTGGAGATAAAGATATTTTAGTCAGTAGTATTTAGTATAGTGTTTAATAGTTTATAAAGTATGGATAGACAGTACGGCAAGTGGTCAATTCAACTTGAGGAGATTAGAAAACAGTTCATAGTGACAGAAGATGCTTAAACTCTATGAGTCTGTCAGGCAGAAAAGTTCAGAATGGGATACCATACAGTGGATATGAGGAAGAAATGAAATAGGTGAAGGTTCTTGGACATATTTAAAGATTCTTTCTTCTACGTCATGCCCAGGGATCTGGATATATTTTTTAACTAATTAGGATAATTTTATGTCTTTTAAGCAAAAGACAGAATAGATTAGTTCTGGTGTTCTGACTGCCTTCAGGTTACAGGATGAAGACCAGATTGGAGGGGTGCAAGTTTGGAAACCAGGAGGCCATTTAGGCAGCTGTTTTGGTCGTTCAAGAGACAGACAATGAAGCTCAAGCTGGGATCCATAGCAGTCAGAATATAGAGGAGACAATGAATTGGAGAGGAAATTTAAAAGTAAACGCTACTGGAATTGACATGATAGATGAGGGAGAAGAACAGTTTTAAAGATCCCCAATACCACAATCATTTTTATTACACGGGTGATTTTTTAAGTTTTATTTTTAATTGACAAATAATAATTGCATGTTTCTGGAGTACAATGTGATGTTTTGGTATGGGTTTATATTATGGAATTATTAAGTCAAGCTAATTAACAAATTTATCACCTAACATACTTATTTTTTGTGATGACAATATTTAAAATCTACTAGTTTAGTAATTTTGAAATATACAATAATATTGTGTCATTCATTATAGTCACAATATTTCACAATAGATTACTAAAGCTTATTCCTCCTATCTAGCTGAAACTTTGTACCCTTTGATCAACATCTCCCCTTTTTCCATTCATGCTGTTCCCGCATCCTCTAATAACCACCATTCTACTCTGTACTTGTTTGAGCTCAACTTTTTTATTGCACATATAAATTAGATTATGCGGTTTATATCTTTCTGTGCCTGGATTATTCCACTTCAAATAATGTCTTCCAGGTTCATCTATGTTATCACAATGAACAGAATTTTTGTATAAGGCTGAATAGTATACTATCGTGTATAGTAGCACATATTCTTTATCCATTCATCTGCTGATGGACACTAGGTTTCTTTCCATGTCTTACCTATTATGAATAGGCAAAATACCTGTAATGAACATGAGATTATAGATGTCTCTTTGGAATACTAATTTATCAACTTATTTTGTTGTATGGCTAAAAGTGGAATTGCTGAATCATATGGTAATTCTATTTTTAGTTTTCTGAGAAAATTCTGTACCGTTTTCCACAATGGCCATGTTAATTTACAAGTCCGCTAACTGTGCACGAGTGTTCTCTATTTGCCACACCCGTGCCAACACTTGTTATCTTTTGTGTTTTTGATGTTATCATTCTGACAGATGTGACGTAATACCTAGTTGTTGTGGTTTTAATTTTTTATTCCATGAAGACTAGTAATAACGAGCATTTTTTCATATGTCAGTTGGCCTTTTGTATGTCTTCTTTTGAGAAATGTCTTTTTTTTTTTTTTTTTTTTTTTGAGATGGAGTTTCACTCTTGTCGCCCAGGCTGGAGTACAATAGCGCGATCTCAGCTCACTGCAACCTCAGCCTCCCAGGTTCAAGCGAGTCTCCTGCCTCAGCCTCCTGAGTAGCTGGAATTACAGGCACCTGCCATCACACCTGGCTAATTTTTCGTATTTTTTTAGTAGAGACAGGGTTTCACTGTGTTGGCCAGGCTGGTCTCGAACTCGTGACCTCATGATCCTCCCACCTCAGCCTCCCAACATGCTGAGATTACAGGCATGAGCCACCATGCCTGGCCTTGAGAAATATCTTCTTAGGTTTTATGCCCATTTTTAAATTGAGTTGTTTTCTTGTTATTGTGCTGAGTACACTATATATTTTGGAAGTTAGATTCTTATCAGATGTATGGTTTGCAAATATTTCCTCCCATTCCATAAATTTGCTGTTTTTTCTCTTGATTTTCTTTACCGTGCAGAAGTTTTTAAGTTTTATGCAATCACATTTGTTTATTTTTGCTTTTGTTGCCTGTGCCTTTGTGGGCATGTCCATGAAAACTTCACCCAGACCAATGTCATGGAGATTTTCCCTATGCTTTCTTCTAGTAGTTTTACAGCTTCAGGACTTACATTTAAGTCTTTACTCCATTTTTATTTTTTATGATGACAGAGTCTAATTTAATTCTTCTGCATGTGGATATTAAGTTTTTCAAAAACTATTTATTGAAGAGATTGTCCTATATCCACCTGTATTCTTAGCACCTTTGTAGAAAACAAATTGGCAATGAATGTGTGGGTTTATTCCTGGGTTTTCTGTCCTGTCCTCTTGGTCAGTGTGTCTGCTTTTATGCCTTGCTGATACTGTTTTGATTACCATAGCTTTGCAATACATTTTGAAGTCAGTTAATGTGATGCCTCCACCTTTGTTATTTTATCTCAAGACTGCATTGAATAGTTGGGGTCTTTTGTCTTTCCATTTGAATTTTGGGATTTGTGTTTGCTTGTTTGTTTTTGTGAAAAATAGCGTTTGGATTTTGATAAGGATTGTGTTGAACCTGCAGCTCACTTTGGGTAGAATGGACATTTTAACAATATTAAGTCTTCCAATCTATGAACATGGGATATCTTTCTATTTATGTGTATTGTCTACATTTTTTAAATCAATGTGTTATAATTTTTAATACACAGATCTTTCACCTCCTAGTTTAAGTTTACTCCTAAGTAATTTTTAATGCTATCATGAATTAAGTCAACTTCTTAGTTTTTATGTAATTTGTTGTTAGTATAAAGAAATGCTACTGATATTTGTATGTTGATTTTGCATCCTGCAACTTTACTAATTTTATGATTTCACTGTTTTTTTGTGGAGTTTTAGGGTTTACTATATGTAATATCATGTCATCAGCAAACAGAGATGATTTCAGATTTTCCTTTCCTATTTGAATGCCACTTATTTATTTATTCATTCATTCATTTATTTAACTTAATGCTCTGTCTAGAACTTCTAGTATTATTTTGAATAGAAGTGATGAAAGTGGACATTTTTGTCTTGTTACTCATCTTAGAGAAATGGCTTTCAACTATTACTGTTCAGTATAATGTTAGCTTTGGGTTTTTCATATATGATCGTAACTGTGTTGAGGTACATTCTTCCTATACCTAATTCCAAATACTAAATATAAAATGTAGTTAACATACTGGCATTAAAAATGTCTACCATCAGTTGGCTCTTAAAGTGCTATGTGTATGCCAAAATAGCATATTGTAAATGAGATATTCAGAGATCAGGAGTGGATATCATCATTGAGAGCAAGGACTTTGCAGTTGCAAATACCTGAGTCTGGTGACTAGCCTATGCCTTTCAAAACACTTAGCCTCTCTGAGCTTGATTTTTCACATTTGGAAGTTAGAATTAATGATGATATTTTCTTCCTAGAGTTAACAAGTAATACCTCCTATGTGAAGTGTGTTACATGGTGGCTAACACACCAAAAAAAGCTATAAACGCTAATATTGCATTATTTGTCATTATGAAAATGTTAATATGAAGAACAAAAAAGGAAACACAGGCAAAGGGAAAGAAAGGAAAAAAGTAGAGTGTGTGAGATAATTAATAAACACATGAAAGAAAGAAAGAAGAGGCACAGTAAGCATATAATTATAAAGTGACACAAAAGCATCTGATGTTTTCTAACACAGCAGCATTATAAAGTTACCCACACAAATGTAAGATGTCCATTTTTTTTCAAGAGTATAAGAAAAAAAAAAGTGGTGATGCTTGTCCTTCTGCTGCCACACAGAAGGGAACACTGAGTCCCAAGGTAAATGAGAGAGGTTATTTCTCTGTACATGTAGAACAGAGGAAAAACAGAGGAAGAACAATGGTAATGACACTGAAATGCCCATCAGGAAGGGATTTGATCTATTGGCAAGTCTCTTACTGCTGACCTGCAAAGAATGTGAGTCTTCCTTCAGACCATGCGTAGTTCTGCACTGAACAAAGAATCCTGAAGGTAAGGAGGGGTGGGAATCAATCCTTCAAAGCTCAGAAAGCACTTTTTGTAGCCTAATATGACTTATTTATCTTAATCTTTCCATAGCATGAATACAAGGCAAATATTATGGATTCTCCTTTAAAAAGTACAGAAAGCTCAATGAGAGGAGAGAAAGAGAGAGAGAGAGAGAATGAATGAATCATGTCCTTGGATTTCAATCCAGATTTCTGAGTATTCAGTAAGTGATTTTTCCCAATTTTCTTCTAGTTCCTACTGAGTTCTTCTCATGGGGATCTTTCATATTCTCAACTGATACTATTTAATCTTTTCAGAAAGTTTTGAAGTACTATTCAGCTGGATTTCATTACATGAACAAAGCATAGTGATAAAATTTCCCCAGAAAGTGTTTTTTTTTCCTCCTTGCCTGTGTCTGTAATCATAATGTTCTTGTCTTTTGGGTGATTTTTTTTTGACCATTTGATATCCAGTTTAGTATACTGAAAATGGTGATGAGTTGCGCCGTGTGGTTAGGGCCATTGAATACAGGTTACATTGAAGGCTTTGGAAGACAGGATCAATAAGAATCCTTAACTGGGTTGTAAAGATGCTAGAATTCTTAATAAGTATTTGAAAAATTTCACTTTTCATTGTGCTGTTTTATTCCAAACTCTACTGAGTTAATTCACCAAGCACTTATTCAGATCCTATCAGAGATATTGCACAAATACTATTTCTACCATTTAAACATGATTCCAACAAACACTGAACCTTTCTTATGTGCGTGACATTTTGTTATGTGCTTGGATTAGAGAAAAGAGAAAGAATAACAAATTATAATAGGAAGATACAGCTATTGATAAGGTTAAGGAACTTATGGGAAAAATAAAGCATTCATCTTAATAAGTTGGAGCAACTGTTAACATTTTAAAAGTGAATCTACAGTTTTCAAACTAGCAGTGATGGAAGATGAAATGAATGAAATGAAGCCAGAAGGGAAGTTTAGAGAAAAAAGAATAAAAAGAAATGAACAAAGCCTCCAAGAACTATGGAATTATGTGAAAAGACCAAACCTACATCTGATTGGTGTACCTGAAAGTGACGGGGAGAATGGAACCAAGTTGGAAAACACTCTGCAAGATATTATCCAGGAGAACTTCCCCAGTCTAGCAAGGCAGGCCAACATTCAGATTCAGGAAATACAGAGAACGCCACAAAGATACTCCTCGAGAAGAGCAACTCCAAGACACATAATTGTCAGATTCACCAAAGTTGAAATGAAGGAAAAAATGTTAAGGGTGGCCAGAGAGAAAGGTCAGTTTACCCACAAAGGGAAGCCCATCAGATTAACAGCTGATCTCTTGGCAGAAACTCTACAAGCCAGAAGAGAGTGGGGGCCGATATTCAACATTCTTAAAGAAAAGAATTTTCAACCCAGAATTTCATATCCAGCCAAACTAAGCTTCATAAGTGAAGGAGAAATAAAATACTTTACAGACAAGCAAATGCTGAGTGATTTTGTCACCACCAGGTCTGCCCTAAAAGAGCTCCCGAAGGAAGCACTAAACACGGAAAGGAACAACCGGTACCAGCCACTGCAAAAACATGCGAAATTGTAAAGACCATCAAGGCTAGGAAGAAACTGCATCAACTAACGAGCAAAATAACCAGCTAACATCATAATGACAGGATCAAATTCACACATAACAATATTAACTTCAAATGTAAATGGGCTAAATGCTCCAATTAAAAGACACAGACTGGCAAATTGGATAAGGAGTCAAGACCCATCAGTGTGCTATATTCAGGAAACCCATCTCACGTGCAGAGACACACATAGACTCAAAATAAAGGGATGGAGGAAGATCTACCAAGGAAAAGGAAAACAAAAAAAGGCAGGGGTTGCAATCCTAGTCTCTGATAAAATAGACTTTAAACCAACAAAGATCAAAAGAGACAAAGAAGGCCATTACATAATGGTAAAGGGATCAATTCAACAAGAAGAGCTAACTATCCTAAATATATATGCACCCAATACAGGGGCACACACATTCATAAAGCAAGTCCTAAGTGACCTACAAAGAGACTTAGACTCCCACACCATAATCATGGGAGACTTTAACACCCCATTGTCAACATTAGACAGATCAACGAGACAGAAAGTTAACAAGGATACCCAGGAATTGAACTCAGCTCTGCACCAAGTGGACCTAATAGACATCTAGAGAACTCTCCACCCCAAATCAACAGAATATACATTTTTTTCAGCACCACACCACACCTATTACAACACTGACCACATAGTTAGAAGTAAAGCTCTCCTCAGCAAATGTAAAAGAACAGAAATTATAACAAACTGTCTCTCAGACCACAGTGCAATCAAACTAGAACTCAGGATCAAGAAACTCACTCAAAACTGCCCAACTACATGGAAACTGAACAACCTGCTCCTGAATGACTACTGGGTACATAATGAAATGAAGGCAGAAATAAAGATGTTCTTTGAAACCAATGAGAACAAAGACACAACATACCAGAATCTCTGGGACACATTCAAAGCAGTGTGTAGAGAGAAATTTATAGCACTAAATGCCCACAACAGAAAGCAGGAAAGATCCAAAATTGACACCCTAACATCACAATTAAGAGAACTAGAAAAGCAAGAGCAAACACATTCAAAAGCTAGCAGAAGGCAAGAAATAACTAAAATCAGAGCAGAACTGAAGGAAATAGAGACACAAAAAACCCTTCAAAAAATTAACGAATCCAGGAGCTGGTTTGTTGAAAAGATCAACAAAATTGATAGACCACTAGCAAGACTAATAAAGAAGAAAAGAGAGAAGAATCAAATAGATGCAATAAAAAATGATAAAGGGGATATCACCACCGATCCCACAGAAATATAATCTACCATCAGAGAATACTACAAACACCTCTACGCAAATAAACTAGAAAATCTAGAAGAAATGGATAAATTCCTCGACAAATACACCCTCCCAAGACTAAACCAGGAAGAAATTGAATCTCTGAATAGACCAATAACAGGCTCTGAAATTGTGGCAATAATCAATAGCTTACCAACCAAAAAGAGTCCAGGACCTGATGGATTCACAGCCGAATTCTACCAGAGGTACAAGGAGGAACTGGTACCATTCCTTCTGAAACTATTCCAATCAATAGAAAAAGAGGGAATCCTCCCCAACACATTTTATGAGGCCAGCATCATCCTGTTACCAAAGCCTGGCAGAGACACAACCAAAAATGAGAATTTCAGACCAATATCCTTGATGAACGTTGATGCAAAAATCCTCAATAAAATACTGGCAAACCGAATCCAGCAGCACGTCAAAAAGCTTATCCACCATGATGAAGTGCGCTTCATCCCTGGGATGCAAGGCTGGTTCAACATACACAAATCAATAAATGTAGTCCAGCATATAAACAGAACCAAAGACAAAAACCACATGATTATCTCGATAGATGCAGAAAAGGCCTTTGACAAAATTCAACAACCTTTCATGCTAAAAACTCTCCATAAATTAGGTATTGATGGGACGTATCTCAAAATAATAAGAGCTATCTATGACAAACCCACAGCCAATATCATACTGAATGGGCAAAAACTGGAAGCATTCCCTCTGAAAACTGGCACAAGACAGGGATGCCCTCTCTCACCACTCCTATTCAACATAGTGTTGGAAGTTCTGGCCAGGGCAATCAGGCAGGAGAAGGAAATAAAGGGTATTCAATTAGGAAAAAAGAAGTCAAACTGTCCCTGTTTGCAAATGACAGGATTGTATATCTAGAAAACCCCATGGTCTCAGCCCCAAATCTCCTCAAGCTGATAGGCAACTTCAGCAAAGTCTCAGGATACAAAATCAATGTACAAAAATCACAAGCATTCTTGTACACCAATAACAGACAGAGAGCCAAATCATGAGTGAACTCCCATTCATAATTGCTTCAAAGAGAATAAAATACCTAGGAATCCAACTTACAAGGGACGTGAAGGACCTCTTCAAGGAGAATTACAAACCACTGCTCAATGAAATAAAAGAGGATACAAACAAATGGAAGAACATTCCATGTGCACGGGTTGGAAGAATCAATATCGTGAAAATGGCCATACTGTCCAAGGTAATTTACAGATTCAACGCCATCCCCATCAAGCTACCAATGACTTTCCTCACAGAATTGGGAAAAACTACTTTAAAGTTCATATGGAACCAAAAAAGAACCCGCATTGCCAAGTCAATCCTAAGCCAAAAGAACAAAGTTGGAGACATCATGATACCTGACTTCAAACTATATTAAAAGGCTACAGTAACCAAAACAGCATGGTACTTTTACCAAAACAGAGATATAGATCAATGGAACAGAACAGAGCCCTCAGAAATAACGCTGCATATCTACAACTATCTGATCTTTGACAAACCTGACAAAAACAAGCAATGGGGAAAGGATTCCCTATTTAATAAATGGTGCTGGGAAAACTGGCTAGCCATATGTAGCAAGCTGAAACTGGATCCCTTCCTTACACCTTATACAAAAATTAATTCAAGATTGATTAAAGACTTACATGTTAGACCTAAAACCATAAAAACCCTAGAAGAAAACTTAGGCAATACCATTCAGGACATAGGCTTGGGCAAGGACTTCATGTTTAAAACATCAAAATCAATGGCAACAAAAGCCAAAATTGACAAATGGGATCTAATGAAACTAAAGAGCTTCTGCACAGCAAAAGAAACTACCATCAGAGTGAACAGGCAGCATACAAAATGGGAGAAAATTTTTGCAACCTACTTATCTGACAAAGGGCTGATATCCAGAATCTACAATGAACTCAAACAAATTTACAAGAAAAAAACAACCCCATCAAAAAGTGGGTGAAGGACATGAACAGACACTTCTCAAAAGAAGACATTTATGCAGCCAAAAAACACATGAAAAAATGGTCATCATCACTGGCCATCAGAGAAATGCAAATCAAAACCACAGTGAGATTCCATCTCACACCAGTTAGAATGGTCATCATTAAAAAGTCAGGAAACAACAGGTGCTGGAGAGGATGTGGAGAAATAGGAACACTTTTACACTGTTGGTGGGACTGTAAACTAGTTCATCCATTGTGGAAGTCAGTGTGGCGATTCCTCAGGGATCTAGAACTAGAAATACCATTTGACCCAGCCATCCCATTACTGGGTATATACCCAAAGGACCATAAATCATGCTGCTATAAAGACACACGCACACGTATGTTTATTGCAGCACTATTCACAATAGCAAAGACTTGGAACCAACCCAAATGTCCAACAATGATAGACTGGATTAAGAGAATGCGGCACATATACACCATGGAATACTATGCAGCCATAAAAAATGATGAGTTCATGTCCTTTGTAGGGACATGGATGAAACTGGAAGCCATCATTCTCAGTAAACTATGACAAGGACAAAAAACCAAACACCACATGTTCTCACTCACAGGTGGGAATTGAACAATGAGAACACATGGACACAGGAAGGAGAACATCACACTCTGGGGACTGTTGTGGGGTGGGGAGAGGGGGGAGGGACAGCATCAGGAGATATACCTAATGCTAAATGACGAGTTAATGGGTGCAGCACACCAACATGGCACATGGATACATATGTAACAAACCTGCACATTGTGCACATGTACCCTAAAACTTAAACTATAATAATAATTATAAAAAAAGTATTCTAAAAAACTTTTATATCTTCAGAGAAAAGTAGCAAGTCGATCAGCTTTAGAGAATTGAAGAATGAACAATGATGATAGTTAAGGCATTTGTTGAACACATATAAGTAGACTGTGCAACATGCAAAAGTTCCAGCAGTAGAGAAAAAAATAAATTTAAGAAATTCTTAAGCCATAAAAATATAAAAAGGCAAGAGAAATTTTTTAAAAATTAAAAACAACAAATCATAAACTAAGATGATAGAAATGCTTCCAGTAAGCCAGCAATCAAAAGAAATTTAGAAAACAAACATTTTATGGTTGCATTTACAAAGTAAACTATGTACTGCTTATATATGTCCAAAATATGAGATTAACAGTAAAATAAATTATCGATATCTACATGCATACATACACGCACGTGTGTGTGCATGTGTAGCAAACACTAAGACAACAGAAAGAAAACCTGATATAGCTCTATTAATAACAGACAAAGTATATTTTAACACAGAATTATTGCAAAGGATGAAGCCATACACCTATAGACTTTTCATTATGTGAGAAAAATGAACCACTATTTGGTTTCTGTTACTTGCAGCAGAATGTAATCCCAATAGGCATATTAGAAATTGTATTGTTTGTGGTAGCTGAGAGAGACCATCTAGGTATCCATCACAAATATAATAGATAATGGATTAATAGTGTAAAGTGGTCAAACTAATAAACTAGATATGCTTACACTATCATATCTGAATTTTACAAATACAGTGTTAAGTGAAAAATTAAGAAATATAATGACATTGGACTATCATTCATGTAATTTGTAAATGTGTACACGTAAGAATAGCCAGCATTTCCTGAGGGCTTACTATGTGCCTGTTGCTTTTCTAAAGACATAATTTTATTTATTTTATTTATTTATTTATTTGTTTGTTTGTTTATTTGAGGAGGAGTCTCGCTCTGTTGCTCAGGCCGGAATGCAATGGTGCAATTTCAGCTCAGTGCAACTTCTGCCTCCCAGGTTCAAGTGATTCTCCTGCCTCAGCCTCCTGAGTAGCTGGGATTACAGGTGCACGCCATCATGCCCAGCTAACTTTTGTATTTTTAGTAGAGACTGGGTTTCACCATGTTGGTCAGGCTGATCTCAAACTCCTGACCTCATGTTCTGCCCGCCTCAGCCTCCCACAATGCTGGGATTACAGGCATGAGCAACCGCGCCAGGCCTAAAGACATCATGTTTGATTAATTTACTAACTCTTCACAATAATGCTAGGAAATGGAATAGCAGAGATATTAAGCAATTTTTCCAAAATTGCATAGCTATTTAGCCTGAGAGCCAGGACTTAAACTGAGGCAATCTATCTTCAGAATCTTCACTCTTAACCACTATGCTATATATTGTATAATTTTGCAAAGACATATGTTAATAAGAGTTTGAAGATGGGGCAGTTATTTAATTTGGATATTTGTCTCCTCCAAATCAAATGTTGACATATGATTTCTGGTGTTGGAGATGGACCTAGTGAGAGGTGTTTTGGTCATGGAGGGGATCCTTCATGAATGGCTTCTGCTGTCCTTGCAGTAATGAGTGCGTCTCACGCTATTAGTTTGTGCAACAGCTGTTTGTTTGAAAGAGCCTGGCGTCTCTCTCTTGCTCCCTCTCTTAACATATAACATGTTTGTTCTCTCTCTACTTTCCACCTTGGGTAAAAACTCCCTGAGGATTCACTAGAAACCAAGAAGTTGTGGGTGCCATGCTTGTACAACCTGCAGAACCATGAGCCAAATAAGTCTTTTTTCTTTATAAATTGCCCAGTCTCAGGTATTCCTTTAAAGCAATGCAAAATGGACAAATACAAGCAGAAGTCAGGACAAAACAATAGATTAAGACAGGAAACTTGCGTAGATCAATAATGAAAGAGTACCATGTCCCAAGGATGTGATTAGCACACTGCTCTGCATCTGAGGTCAAGAAAGTGTGTGTGTGTGTGTGAAAGAGAGAGAGAACATTCCTGATCTAGCTCAGTGTAACTTCAACCGTAATTTAGAAGCTATGAGAAGATCTTATTTCCCGTCTTTTAGCTGACAGATCAAAGGGTTCAATAATCATTTTGTAATTATTACAGTTGTTTCCCTTTTTTCATACACTTGTGTTATAGGTAATTATATCCAGACATTCCCTGAAATCCTCTCTCTGTTTGTTGCCCATACTGTCAGTAGTCAATTGACAGATAATAATAGAAATACAGCAACAAGCTCAGTACTGCAGGCACTACATCACTCTTCCTCTGATGTTATATTTATATCTTTTAAGTTATCTCTTTAAAAACTGCAGTTGAAAACAAGTGCAAAGTCAGGATACATACTAAATATTCAGACAAGTTTTGTACAGATATAAAGTAAGTTTACAATTTTTGATAATACCACTTTATTCAATTATAAATCTTACTTTCTCAGCTCCTTGTTTAAAAGTAAGTATGAGTGAGTTACTAGTCACTAGTCATAGGTCCATATAAAACAGGAGAGTCCCCTGATCTCCTTTACAGGACGTGCAACAGGGGTGTGGTTTGCCTGTTCAGTCACTGCCACTGCTCAAAACCCTGAGGGGTGGGAGAGCATGCAGATGGACAGGTGCAGGAGCTGAAGTGGGCATGTGTTACAATGTGCCCTTTTAGCCGTGCCATCCATAGACAGCTTTAGTGTTAACCAGCTCAATGGATCCTCTGCCTTTTTGCAAGGGCATGGGGCTAGTGTGACAGCTTTCTGCATCCCAAGCTCTTGCCCAGCATCCGGGGAAGTACTGGGTCACACACAGGCTTGAAGCATAAATGCGGGGTTTTATTGAGTGGTGAAGGTGGCTCTCAGCAAGATGGATGGGGAGCCAGCAAGGGTGATGGAGTGGGAAGATGATCTTTCCCTGGAGTTTGGCCATCCAGTGGTCAAATTCCTTTCCAACCGCCCCCAGCTGAACTCCTCTCAGAGTTCAGGCATTCCTCCTCTTCTCTCTTTCCCTGTCACATTATTTTGCCATCAGTCTGCTTGTCTTCTTGTCTTCTCACCTGCTGGTCTGCTTCTGGAGTCTGCAGTTTGAGGTTTATGTGGGTACAGGATAGGGGGTGTGGCAGGCCAAAAGACAACTTTTTGGGCATGAAAACAGGAATGCCTGTCCCCATTTAGGGCTGTGGATCTCCAGGCTTGAGGGTGGGGCCTTTGACAGTGAACCGCCCTCTTCTACCCAGTGTTTCCCTCTCTCCTGTCCAAATGACTTATGTGACCTTTGTTATAAATAGATGATCAATAACTCCAGAAGCTCCCAGGTCTAAACATAAGAATAAATTGAGGGGGGAAAAAAAAAGAAGATCTGAGTTGAGTATTATGTAATATTAAGAACTTTGAACAGCCAGAGTGTAGCACAAAGGCATCTGGTATTTAGGAGAAGAAAATGCACCGTTATTTGACTCATTGATTCATTTAAATCTAATGTCACCAGGCATGGTGGCTCACATCTGTAATCCTAGCACTTTGGGAGGCCAAGGCAGGTGGATCACCTGAGGTCAGGAGTTCCAGACCAGCCTGGCCAACATAGTGAAATACCGTCTCTATTAAAATATGAAAATTAGCTGGGCATGGTGGCACATGCCTGTAATTCCAGCTGCTCAGGAGGCTGAGACATGAGAATCACTTGAACCCAGGAGGTAGAGGTTGCAGCGAGCCAAGATCATGCCACTGCACTCCAGCCAGGGTGACAGAGTGAGACTCCATCTGGAAAATAAAACAAAACAAAACAAAAAGTAATGTATTATTCAAGGTCCCCCATAAAGCCTACACTAAGAATGGTGATATGTGATATGATTTGGCTGTGTTCCCATCCAAATCTCATCTTGAATTCCCACATGTTGTGGGAGGGGCCCAGCGGGAGTTAATTGAATCATGGGGGCAAATCTTTCCCATGCTGTTCTCATGATAGTGAATAAATCTCACAAAATCTGATGCTTCTATAGGAAGAAGTTTCCCTGCACAAGCTGTCTCTCTTTGCCTGCTGCCATCCATGTAAGATGTGAGTTGCTCCTCCTTGCTTTCCACCATGATTGTGAGGCCTTCCCAGCCATGTGGAACTGTAAGTCCATTAAACCTTTTTTTTTTTTTTTTTTTTTGTAATTTGCTCTGTCTCAGGTTTGTCTTCATCAGCAGCATGAAAATGGACTAATACAGTAAATTTATACCAGTAGAGGGGGGCACTCCTGTAGATACCCAAAAATGTGGAAGTGACTTTGGAACTGGGTAACAGGCAGGGGTTGAAAAAGTTTGGGAAGCTCAGAAAAAGACAGGAAAATGTGGGAAAATTTGGAATTCTATAAAGACTTTTGAATGGCTTTGATCAAATTGCTAATAATGAAATTGACAATGAAATCCAGGCTGAGGTGATCTCAGATGGAGATGAGGGACTTGTTGGGAACTGGAGCAAAGGTGACTGTTTTTATGTTTTAGCAAAGAGACTGGCGTCATTTTGTCCCTGTCCTAGAGATTTGTGGAACTTTGAACTTGAGAGAAATGATTTAGGGTATCTGGAGGAAGAAATTTTTAAGGAGCAAAGCATTCAAGAGGTGACTTAGGTGCTGTTAAAGGCATTCAGTTTTAAAAGGGAAACAGAGATGAAAGTTTAGAAAATTTGCAGCCTGATAAAGCATTAGAAAATAAAATCCCATTTTCTGAGGAGAAATTCAAGCTGGCTGCAGAAATTTGCATACATAATGAGAAGCCAAATGTGAATCACTAAGACAATGGGGAAAATGTTGCCAGGGCATGTCAGGGGCATTTGTGGCAGCCCCTCCCATCACAGACCTGGACACTTAGGAGGAAAAAAATGGTTTTGTGGGCCTGGCCCAGGGTCCCTCTGCTGTGTGCAGTCTAAGGCTTGGTGCCCTGCGTCCCAGCACTCCAGCTGTGACTAAAAGTGGCAAAGGTACAGCTCGGGCAATGGATTCAGAAGGTGGAAGCCCTAAGCCTTGGCAGCTTCCACATGGTGTTGAGCCTGTGGGTGCACAGATGTCAATAATTGAGGTTTGGGAACCTCTGCCTGGGTTTCAGAGGATGTACAGAAACACCTGGATGCCCAGGCGGAAGTTTACTGCAGGGGTGGGACCCTCATGGAGATCCTCTGCTAAGGCAGTGCAGAAGGGAAATGTGGGGTCAGAGCCCCCACACAGAGTCCCTACTGGGGTACTGCCTAGTGGAGCTGTGAGAATAGGGCCACTGTCCTCCAGACCCTAGAATGGTAGATCCACTGACAGCTTGCACCCCGAACCTGGAAAAGCTGCAGACAGTCAATGCCAGCTTGTGAAAGCAGCCAGGAGAGGGGCTATGTCCTGCAAAGCCAGAGGGGCAGAGCTGCCCAAGACCATGGAAACTCACCTTTTGCATCAGCATGACCTGGTTGTGAGACACGGAGTTAAAGGAGATTATTTTGGAGCTTTAAGATTTGACTGCCCCACAGGATTTCAGACTTGCATGGCACCTGTAACCCCTTTTGTTTTGGCCAATTTCTCCCATGTAGAATAGCTGTATTTACCCAATGCCTGTACCCCCATTGTATCTAGAAAGTAACTAACTTGCTTTTGATTGTAAAAGCGCATAGGCGGAAGGGACTTGCCTTGTCTCATGTTAGACTTTGGACTGCGGACTTTTGAGTTAATGCTGAAATGAGTTAAGACTTTGGGGAACTGTTGGGAAGGCATGATTGATTTTGAAATGTGAGGACATGAGATTTGGGATGGCCAGGAGCAGAATGATATGAGTTTGCTATGTCCCCACCCAAATCTCATCTTGAATTCCCATGTGTTGTGGGAGGGACCCAGTGGGAGGTAATTGAATCATGAGGGCAAGTCTTTCCCATGCTGTTCTCGTGATAGTGAATAAGTCTCACGAGATCTGATGGTTCCGTAAGGGGGAGTTTTCCTGCACAAGATCCCTCTCTTTGCCTGTCACTATCCACTTAAGATGTGACTTGCTCCTCCTCGCCTTCCACATGATTGTGAGGCCTTCCCAGCCATGTGGAACTGTAAGTCCATTCAACCTCTTTTTTTTTTTTTTTTTAAATTGCCCAGTCTCGGGTATGTCTTTATCAGCAGTGTAAGAATGGATGAACTGAAGTGGATTTACTATACAAGAGATTTTTTAGGGGCACTGTTTGTGAGGGAAAATGGGGTAAAAAGGCCAGAAGAACCATTACACCACAATACTGGGCAGACACTTGTGAAGGAAAGAGAGAAGGCAGAAAGGTTATATGATGTGTCTTAGACTACAGAACAGTTACTCTAACCCTAGGCTTAAGAAGTGTTCAGCAAGCCCAAAGGAAAATCATACAGCAAAAGTCAGCTATCAAAGCAGTCTTTTTCTTTTTCTCTGTTGCCCAGGCTGCAGTGCAGTGGCGTGATCTTGGCTCACCGCAACCCCTGCCTCAAGTGATTCTCCTGCCTCAGTCTCTTGAGTAGCTGGGACTACAGGCGCACGCCACCATGCCTGGAAAATTTTTGTATTTTGCAAAAATGGATCTTGCGATCCACCTGCCTTGGCCTCCCAAAGTGTTGGGATTACAGGCATGAGCCACTGCACCTGGCCAAGTTTTAAATCTCCCAGAGGCTTGTCTGCCTTAGCATTCCTGCTGTGCTTCATCACAGGCTGAGAGCAGGCTGGAGGTTAGGAGGGCCTCCACAGGAATACAATGGGAGATCAGAGTATAGCAGCAGGACCGCCTGTCAACTGCAGTCAGAGACCTCAGAGCAACTGAATGTCTGAAAGGTTGGTTTTCATGCCTCCAAGCCTATAATACACTCAACAAACATTGTACTAAACACTAAATGGGATAGGAGCAAATTGGTAGGTATTATGTATGCACTGGATGTTTGTGTCCCCCACAAATTCAATGTGTTGAAGGTGTAACCCTTAATGTGATGTTATTAGAAGGTGGGGGCTTGGCAGAGGTAATTAGATTTAGATAAGTTCAAGAGGGTGGTGCTCCCAGGATGTAATTTAGTGTCCTTATAAGAAGAGGAACCGATAGTAGAGCACTTGTGCTCTCTCTCTGCCATGCAAGGATACGGCAAGACAGTCACCATCTACAAGCCAGGAAACAGGCCCTCACTAGGAAGGAAATCTCTTGGTGCCTCTAGAACTGTGAGAAATAAATGTCTGTTTTTGAAGTCACCCAGTCTATGTTATGTTATAATAGCAGCCTTAATAAATTGAGGTAGATATGAAAGAAGATGCTGGTCATGCCCTTAAGGTGCTAAGAATATATGGGTGGAAGCAGACAAACCAAAAAATACAAGATAAAAAATAGAAACGCGCAAAATAGTATCATTAAACATGTATTGTGGAATAATATCTACCTACCTCAAAAAGTGTAAAAATTGAGAAGGCAGTTAGAATGGCATTGCTAGAGTTCAGGGGAAAATATGATGACCTAGGTAAGTGAAATCAGAAAAGAAATGTGGAAAAGCATCTACGATACATTTCAGAGGTGGAATTGACAGTAGCTAGTGAGTAACTACATAGAAGATAGATAGAAACAAACCAGAGAATATTATTACTATAGCAAATTGATCCTATATTCACAAGCCATTTTGTGATCATATCTACAAATTTATCTCCTGTGTATTAGCAGAGAAGCTTCTGTGCAGATAACTGGACCCAGTTCTTGAGACAAGTATATACAGTCATGTGTTGTTTATGGAGATGATACATTCAGAGAAATGCATTCTTCTTAGGCAATTTCATCATTGTGCAAACATCATAGAGTGTACTTACACAAACCTAGACGGTATAGCCCATTGTAGACCTAGGTTATAAGGGACAGCCTATTGCTTCTAGGCTACAAACCTATACTGCATGTTACTGTACTGAATACTATAGACAATTGTAACACAATGGTAAGTATTTGTGTATCTAAATATATTGAAAACTGGAAAATGTATAGTACAAATGTGTTGTAAAAGATACAAAAATATGGCTTAGCTGTATAGGAGGCTTACTGTGACTCGAACTTGAAGGGCTGGAAGTTGCTCTGAGTGAGTGAGTGAGTGGTAAGTGAATGTGAAAGCTTAGGGCATTACTGTACACTACCATATGCTTAATAAACACTGTACACTTAGGGTACTCTAAACTGATTGAATAAATTCTTCTGTACTAACACCCTTAGCTTACTGTGCATTTTTAGTTTATAAATTTTAATTTTTTAAACATTTTGACTTTTATAATGACACTTAGCTTCAAACACACATTGTACAAGTGTAAAAATTATTTTTTTCTGTTTTTTTTTCATGTAAGATGGGTTATGTGCCAACATCTTAACAAGGTGGGAGGGTGGCATATCTCACGCATGTGTGTGAACACCCAATCATAATGCTTATGAACTACAAAAATATTATTTCTTTATATCCTTATTCTATAGGCTTTTTATTATTTTACTTTTGAAACATTTTTGTTAAAAGCTAAGTTGCAAACAAACAAATTAGCCTAAGCCTACACAGTGTCATAATTATCAGCATCGCTGTCTTCCACCTCCACAGCTTGTCCCACTGGAAGGTCTTCAGGGGCTCTCATATGCGTGGAGCTGTCATCTCCTGTGATAACAATGCCTTCTTCTGGAATACCCTTGAAGGAACTGCCTGAGGCTGTTTTGTAAGTAGAAAGAGTACACTCTAAAATACTGATAAAAAAGTATAGTGAATACATAAACCAGTAACATAGTCATTTTCAAGTATTACGTACGGTACACAATTGTATATGCTGTACTTTTATGTGACTGGCAGTTCAGTAGGTTTGTTTACACCAGCATCACCACAAACACATGAGTAACTTGTTGTGCTAAGATCTTATGGCAGCTACAGCTTCACTAGGGCAACGGGAATTTTTCAGCTCCATTATAATCTCAAGGAACTGCCATCATAGATGTGGTCTGTCATTTACTTCAGTGTTGTTACACGGTGCCTGACTCTACCTGTCTTGTAAGTTACTAACCTGGCAGTGAGTTTTATTATCACTGTCTTGTAAGTTTGAGGAAGATTTGCAGTCCCATATAAGTTGACGATTCTATGTAAACCAGTACCACTGATATCCTGGAGTGTGATCCTTTCTCTGATTTACTGCTCTCCTTTTTGAGACCCTGTCTGAAACCAACATCTGACATTTTTCTTTGACATTTCTTCTTAGTGGAAATGGAAACTGAATAATCAACATGTGACAACGTTTGTGAACTTTTGCTTTGTCTGTGAGGTGCAGTCTCTGTCCAAATAATTGATATCTATCTCTTAGGAAAGAGAATATATGAATAGCTCCTCTCAGAGTTCATGGTGATGTACCAATCAGTGTGTATCTTCCTTAGAAATTTGCAACCTAAATGCCCATCAATGATAGACTGGATTAAGAAAATGTGGCACATATACACCATGGAATACTATGCAGCCATAAAAACGGATGAGTTCATGTTCTTTGTAGGGACATGGATGAAGCTGGAAACCATCGTTTTCAGCAAACTATCACAGGAACAGAAAACCAAACATTACATGTTCACACTCATAGGTGGGAATTGAACAATGAAAACTCATGGACACAGGAAGGGGAACATCACACACCAGGGACTGCTGTGGGGTGGGGGGAGGGGGAGGGATAGCATTAGGAGAAATACCTAATGTAAATGACGAGTTAATGGGTGCAGCACACCAACATGGCACATGGATACATATGTAACAAACCTGCACATTGTGCACATGTACCCTAGAACTTAAAGTATAATAATAATTAATTTAAAAAAACCTTTAAAAAAAAAAAAGAAAGAAATTTGGGTAGTGATGGAAAGTTTGTTTTTGCTCTGGAGACATCTCAAAAATAAGAGGAACAGCAAATCTAAACATGACAAACCATTCTTTGACAATTATTTTGGTTCCTATCAATCATATGATAGGCACTATCACTAACAATAACAAATACTACTACTACTAATAATAATGAAACAATACATACATATAATCATAACAAATAAATTATACATTTTATTTAAATTTTCTCATAAAGCTGGAATGTATCAATCTCATGAAGTTACCACCTGTGCTTTAAAGATTCCTCAAATCTATAAATAAATTTATCCCCAAACCAAGATTTCAACATTTATCAGCATCCTCCAGAAATTTTCAATCCTTACATATATTCAGTATTCATAAGTAGGTTCCAGCTTATTACAGAAAGTAATTTCCATAACCAGGACTCATGTACAAAATAGATGCAAATGCCTTTCTAGAGGGTCTGTCTCAGCACTCAAAAAATTGGATTTTCTTACCTTACAGTTTGCCATCTTGTGCTTTATAGATGTACCAAGCCCGTAGTAAATTTATTATATATATATATATATGATACCTATTATGATTTGAGGTGCCTAGGACATACCTGTTTACAAGACAGATATGGTACATTTCTCCATGGAATTTATAATCTAGTGAAAGAAAGAGATAACATACAGATGAATAAATAAGATGATTATTTAGAGTGATATAACTTATGGAAATTATAAAACAGGTTTCAGCATGCAATGAAGTGTTACAAATACAAATGTTAGACTCACAGACCAACTCCTTCATAAAGTACTTTCCTTCCTTCTTTGTAGCCTTATGTAACTCATGACAAGTGTCAAAAATTCATTTACTTAAACTATTTATTGAATATCTAATCGATTGCATTTTTCTAGGCAATGTGGATAAACAAAACCAGCAATGATTCCTGACATTATAAAAATTATTCTAGTGGAAGCAGCATTCCTTGTCATAGGTGTCACTAATACTTATGGTCAGAATGTCCAAATTGTTTCCCAAATTATGTATTGTCTATGTCATATCAATCAACTGGTACAAAGAAATTTGGAGCTGACAGACCTCAGAGCAGTAAGTGTTCTGAGAAAAATCCTAAATTAATTTTAATATCAAAAATCATTAGAATGCTGAAGTTGCATATTTATACTTTTTAAGCTGTATATTTTTGTGCTTACTGTGGCTTTGTACTATGTATAATGTAAAAGAAGGAACACAGAAACATTTTTTTCTTCCAAATTATAGTGAGTATAAAGCAGATCATTTACAGAATATTTTAATTAGATAGTTACATAAGAGGTTAATAAAGCCATCCCAATCACATTTTTGAATATTAATTTTTTAAATTGTAAAGATCTGCACAGAAAAAAACAGTCATAAACATCAAATCAGAGCAGTGTTCTAGCAGTCAAATAAACCACTTATTGAATTTAATGAAGATCATTTAAAGCAGTATCACAGAAGCTTCTATACTGAGAAATAATATGATGTTGCTCTTTTTTAAAAAGGAAGTTAACCATCCTTTTTTTTCTAGAAGCAGTGGCAACTCAGAACATTACACCATTTCCTTGGCACCTTGCTGAGCCTCTACTATATGCAGAATGCTGTATTACTGAGGAAAACAAATAGAACATGGAGTCTATGCCATAATTTCTTTTTTTTAAATCAACTTTAATTTTACATTAAGGAGTAAATGTGCAGACTTTTACCTGGCGCATGACACTGAGGTTTGGGGTAAAAATGATCCTATCACCCATATAGTAAGCGTAGTACCCAAAAGATGGTTTTTCAGCTCATGTGCCTCTCCCTCCCTTTCTCTTCTATTAGTAAATAATTGCTACTACTACTGATAGTACAATACTATACTATATTAATAGTAACATTAATAATTTTATTAATGATTGTTTTCATCTTTATGTCTCTGTGTATCCGATGTTGAGCTAGCTACCACTTATAAGTGAGAACATGTGGTATTTGGCTTTCTCTTTGTTCATTAATTCACTTAGGATAATGGCCTCCAGCTCCATCTATGTTACTGCAAAGGATATAGTTTTGTTCTTTGGTATTCTGCCCTAATTTCTGAATGACCAACAAGAGCACAGAAGTCTTGGTTAATGTGACAGTTAACTAGTTATCCACAAGGATATCCAGAAGAAATATATTAATTTTGAAAGTTAGCAAGAGTAAGAGAATAATTCTTTGTAATCATATCTCTAGTAAGTATCAGTAATTATAAGTTTTCACAATCTTAGCATTTTTCTGTAGTAAATTAATTCTCTAGAACTTCTCACAGAATTCAAATTTTCCAGATTGTACACAAAATTAATTTTTATCTGAAATTGCTTCCTTTTTTAAAGCTTGCTTTCAACCACACTAATATGTTTACTTACTTTTATAGTTTTTTAATGAAAATATTTTTAAATATTGTGTACACCATGATGTTTTGAAACATTAGGCTTTGTGGAATGGCTCAACTGACTGCATTAATATATGCATTATCTCATATATTTCTCATTTTTATGTGGTGAGCAAACATCAAATCTATTCTCTTCATAATTTTAAAGAATACAATACATTGTCATTAACTACAGTCACAGTGTTGTACAAGAGATGACACTATGTTTTATTAATGTGACATAAAATTACTTGTTTAATGACATTTAAATCTTTAGCTAATTGTTTTACTGGCATTATGCACACATAGTAAAGTCAATGCTTATTTCCTAAGGTTTGTCTCATGTTGCTTTCTTTATATGTGGAAGCCCAAGGAGCTTGCCACCTAATAATATACATATAATTTACATGTATTTGTGTATTTTCCAAGAATCGCATGCCTAAACTTTATTGAGTAAGAAAGATACAAGGGCTTGATAATGAGTCTACCACTAACAAGACTGTTCTTGGAGACATCTAAGCTGTTGCTAGTGTTTTGACTGACTCTTCAGCCACAACTATCTTGGTCTTGACTGCGCAGAATTTTGATTTGTGATATCCTACAGTTACTAAAACCTTGGCATGAGTTGTTTTATTAATTGTGGTATCGAGAACTCTAAAGTGTCTGAGAGAGATTTTATTATGCTTGCAAGCTAAACACTTAGCATGCCACAATTTCATGAATGATGGCAGAAGACATGCAACTTGTGGATGAGAGCCAAAAGAATTACTTATTACATACAGCAGAGGAGTCAGCATGTGCTTCATATTTATTTACATTAGTTCCTCTTGCCCCCAAGTTCAATGGGGGGTAATACAGAGTGGGCCAAGTGAATAGTGTACAAACAGGTCTGGTTACAACTAAAAAAAAGTGTGCTTAGAAAACCCCCCATTTTATAAGAGGGCTCATATGGTTTGGCTGTGTCTTCACACAAATCTCATCTTAAACTGTAGCTCCCATAATGTCCATGTATTGTGGGAGGGACCCAGTGGGAGATAATTGAATCAAGGGGCCGGTTTTCCCCATATTGTTCTCATGGTAGTAAATAAGTCTCATGAGAACTGATTGATTGTTTTATAAGGGGAAGCCTTTTTTCTCTCTCATCTGCTGCCATGTAAGATGTGCTTCTTGCTTTTCACCATGCTTGTGAAGCCTCCTCTGTCACGTGGAACTGTGGGTCCATTGAACCTCTTTTCCTTAAAAATCACCCAGTTGTGAGTATATCTTTATCACCATCGTGAAAATGGACTAGTAGAGGGGCTGTTGACAACTCTGCCTAACATTTGTTTCAGAGAAAGACATTATTTTTAGATTCTGGTAAAGAAACAAATCTGTTCTGTGCTCTGAAGGGAGACATTATCTCTGTATGCCAAGGCAGCTTGCTACACAAACATCCTTCAAAAGACTGTCTTCAGAAAGGCTGTCAACGCCACTAAACAAGACTTGCAACCATGTGGGAGACCCAAGGAAACATGTCTCCCAATATTTTCTTGTAGATTTTGCTAATTTCTCTACCCTTAGTAACTATTTGAGGTCAACAAGTAGCCTTGGGAACTGCTCCATAAGAAATTACTAGCCATCTGAGCTTCTCAGTGGCATGCTTATCTTGAGGTAAATGACCACAGGACCCGCATTTACTTTCTACAGGTTGAATATTCCTTACTAAAATGATTGGGACCAGAAGTGTTTCAGACTGGATTTTTTTTGGATTTTGAAAGATTTGCATTATACTTAACCGGTTGAGCATCCCAAATCTGAAAATCCAAAATCTGATATTTTCCAATGGGCATTTCCTTTGAGACTTATGTTGGCACTGAAAAAGTTTATATTTTGGAACATTTTGATTTCAGATTTTTGAATTTGGGATGCCCAACCTGTATTCTATGTTTTAATGGGGCTTCCACATGTATTTTATTAGGGCCCAGGGTTCAATGGGTCCCGGAACTCATCTTGCGGCTGGTTCCAGAATGCACAATTAGGATAGACATTCCTAACAGCTGGTGAAATCTCTGCATTGGTTTTCTGACCTGGGGTATGAGGGCTATTAATTATATTGGAAAAGGCCAATTGGAAGGCATTAGAACTGTCTCAATCTAGGAAAATGGTAAATACTAAATATAAAGCAATTCTGCATTCCCAGAAGGAATACAGAGATTACTGCCACCATCAAGGACTTTAAAGATGCAGAGACGGTGGTTCTCATCACAACCCCATTCAAGTCTCCCATTTGGCCTGTGTAGAAGACAGATGTCTCTTGGATAATGATAGTGAATTATCATAAGCTTAATTATGTGGTAACTCCAATTGCAGCTGCTCTACCAGATGTGGTTTCATTGCTTGAGCAAATTAATAAATCCCTCTGGTATCTGGTATGCAGCCACTGATCTAGCAAATGCCTTTTTCTCCATACCTATTCATATAACCCACCAGAGCAGCTTTCTTTCAAGTGGCAAAACCAGCAATACACCCTCACCATCCTACTTCAGGGTTACATCATTTCAAGTGGCAAGACCAGCAATACACCTTCACCATCCTACTTCAGGGTTACATCATTTCAAGTGGCAAGACCAGAAATACACCTTCACCATCCTACTTCAGGGTTACATCAACTCTGCAGCCCTATGTCATAATTTAGTTTAAAGAGAACTTGTTCACCTTTCCTTTCCATAAGGTATCATGCTGGCCCGTTACGTTGATGACATTATGCTGATTGAACCTCGTGAGCAAGAAATAACAGCCACTCTAGACTTATTGGTAAGACATTTGCATGTCAGGCAAGGGAAATTATTCCTCCTGAAATTCAGGGGTGTTCTATCTTAGTGAAACTTCTAGAAGTCCAGTGGTATGGGGCATGTCAAGATAATACATTCTAAGGTGAAGGATAAATTTTTGTATCTGGTGCTTCTTAGAATCCAAAATGAGGCACAACACCTAGCAGACCTCTTGATTTTGGAATCATCATATTCCATTCCTTATTTGGGTGTGTTACTCTGGCCCATTTACCCAGTGACCTTTAAAGCAAATAGTTTTGAGTGGGGCACAGAAGTCTCTGCCACAGGTCCGGGCTGCTATGCCACCTGAGCCACATGATCCAGCAGATCTAATGGTGCTTGAAGTGTCAGTGGCAGTAGAGATGCTGTTTGAAGTTTGGGGGGAAAACCCCTATAGGTAAATCACAGCATGAGCCTTTTAGATTTTTGAGCATGTCTTTCCATTATCCATAGATAAGTACTCTTCTTTTGAAAAACAGCTCTTGGCCTGCCACTGGGCCTTAGTGGAGACTGAATATTTAACTAACTATGGCAACAAAACGGTCATGTATTCTGAGCCGACCATCATGAATTTAGTGTTATTGGACCCAGTAAGCCAAAATGTTGGGAGTGCAGAGCAACTCTTCACCATCAAATGGAAGTGATATTTATGTGAATGAGCCTAAGCAGGCCCTGAGGCACAAGCAAGTTATATGAAGAAATGACTCAAATCCTATGGTCTCTATCCAAACTGCCTGTATCCAAACTGCCTTCTCTCTCCCCCAGCTTGCACCTATGACCTCATGGAGAGTTTTCTAGAATCAGTTGACAGAGGAAGAAAAGACTTGGGCCTGGTTTACAAATGGTTTTGCACAATATGCAGGCACCACCTCAAAGTGGAAAGCTGCAGCATTATAAGCCCCGTTGGGGACATCCTTGAAGGAAAATCCTCCCAATGGACAGAACAGCAAGAAGGGCAGCTGGTTATTTACTTTGCTTGGTAGCAGAAATTGCTAGACATGTGAATATATGCCCTTCCATGGGCTGTAGCCAATGGTGTGATTAGATTATCAGGGTTTAGAAAAAAAAAAAATTGGTGGAAAATTGATGACAAAGAGAGATATGTGGATAGATCTTCCTGAATGGGAATACAACATGAAGCTATTTGTGTTCACTAAATGCTCACCAAAGGGTGAGCTCAGCCTCAAAGGTGAGGACTTTACTGATCAAGTGGATAGGATGGCCCATTTGCTGAATACCAATCGGTCTTCTTTCCCAGGCCAGCCGGTCATCACCCAATGGACTCATGAACACATTGCCATGGTGGCAGAAACGGAGGTTATGCGTGGACTCAGAAACAAGGACTTTCATTTTCCTAAGCCAATATAGCTATGGCCACTGCTGAGTGTCCAGTCTGCCGACAAAAGGGACCTGCACCGAGTCCCTGATATGGAACTATTATTGCCCCAGTTGATCAGACAGTTACCTGGAAGAAGGTTGATTACATTGCCCACTTCCATAGGAAACAGGGCAAGCACTTATTTTCTTACTGGACTAGAAGCTTACTGTGGATATGGATGTGCCTTCCCTGCACACAACGCTTCTGCCAAAACTACCATTCATGGACTTACTTATATGTTGCTTCATCTGCCATCATACTATTCTACACAGCATTGCTTCTGATCAAGGAACTCATTTCACAATAAATGAAGTGAGGCAATGGGAACAATGTTTATGAAATTCACTGTTCCTTCCACACTTTTCGGCATCCTGAAGCATCTAGCCTTGTAGAATGGTGGCATGGCCCTTTGAAAACTTTGTTACAGCACCATCTATGTGGCAATTCCTTGCAAATCTAGCACGAGGTTTTCCAGAAGGATGTATGTGTTCTGAATCAGTGTCCAATATATGGTACAGTTCCTCCCACAGCCAGAATTCATGGTCCTAGTAATCCAGGAGTGAAAGTAGGAGTCAAACCACTCTGCATCATCTCAAGCAACATACTGGCAAATGTTTCGCTTCCTATTACTGCGAATTTATGCTCTATTGGCCTAGAGGTCTTAATTCAAAGGGAGGAATGCTTCTGCCAGGAGACACAATAATCACCCATTAAACTGGAAGTTAAGATTGTTATCTGGCCACGTTGAGTACCGCATACCTCTGCGTAAACAGGTCAAGAAGGGAGATAGATAGGATGTTGGCTGCGGTGATTGATCTGAACTAACAAGGGTAAATTGGGCTGCTATTCGACAATGGAGGTAATGAAGAGAATGTATGGACTACAAGAGATCTCTTAGTGCTTCTCTTAGTATTATAATGTTATTTAATTAAGATCAATAGAAAATTATAACAACCCAATTCAGCTAGGACTATGAATGGCCTAGAATTTTCAAGATTGAAGCTTTGGGTCACACAACCAGATGAAGAACCACAACCAGCTGATACTCTTTCTGAAGGTAAAGAAAATATAGAATGAGTAGTAGAAACTAGTTATAAATCCCATTCACAATTGCCACAAAATAAAATACCTAGGAATACAGTTAACCAGGGAGGTGCAAGAGCTGTATAATGAAAATTACAAAACACTACTCGAAGAAATCAGAGATAACACAGACAAACAGAAAAACATTCCATGCTCATGGATGGATAGGAAGAATCAATATTGTTAAAATGGCCATACTGCCCAAAGCAACTTACAGATTCAATGCTACTTCTATCAAACTACCAAATAAATTCTTCTTCACAGAACTAGAAAAAAAAGTATTTAACAATTTATATAGAACGGAAAAGGAGCCCAAATACCCAAAGCAATCTTAAGCAAAAAGAATAAAGCAGGAGGCATCACACTACCCGACTTCAAACTGTACTACAGGGCTACAGTAACCAAAACAAACAGCATAGTACTGACAAAAAACACACATAGACCAATGGAACAGAACAGTGAGCCTGAAAATAAGGCCACACATCTACAACCATCTGATCTTTGACAAAGCTGACAAAAACAAGCAACAAAGAAAGGAATCCCTGTTCAATAAACGGTTCTGGGATAACTGGCTAGCTATATGCAGAATATTGAAACTGGATCCCTTTCTTACACCATATACAAAAATCAACCCAAGATGGGTTAAACTCAAAACTATAAAAATCCTGGAAGATAACCTAGGTAATACTGAGAGGTGACAGTGTGCTGGCAGTCCTCACAGCCCTCACTCGCTCTCGGCGCCTCCTCTGCCTGGGCTCCCGCTTTGGTGGCACTTGAGGAGCCCTTCAGCCCACTGCTGCACTGTGGGAGCCCCTTTCTGGGCTGGCCAAGACGGGAGCTGGCTCCCTCAGCTTGCAGAGAGGTGTGGAGGGAGAGGCACGAGCGGGAACCGGGGCTGCGTGTGGCGCCTGTGGGCCAGCTGGAGTTCCGGGTGGGCATGGGCTTGGCAGGCCCCACACTCGGAGCAGCCGGCCGGCCCTGCCCGCCCCGGGCAATGAGGGACTTAGTACCCGGGCCAGCGGCTGCGGAGGGTGTACTGGGTCCCCCAGCAGTGCCAGCCCACCGGTGCTGCACTCGATTTCTCGCTGGGCCTTAGCTGCCTTCCCACGGGGCAGGCCTCTGGAATGCAGCCCGCCATGCCTGAGCCTTCCCCCGCCTCCCTGGGCTTCTGTGCAGCCCAAGCCTCCCTGACGAGCGCTGCCCCCTGCTCCACGGTGCCCAGTCCCATTGATCACCCAAGGGCCGAGGAGTGTGAGCACATGGTGCGGGACTGGCAGGCAGCTCCACCTGCAGCCCTGGTGCGGGATCCACTGGGTAAAGCCAGCTGGGCTCCTGAGTCTGGTGGAGATGTGGAGAACCTTTATGTCTAGCTCAGGGATTGTAAATACACCAATCAGCACCCTGTGTCTAGCTCAGGGTCTGTGAATGCACCAATCAACACTCTGTATCTAGCTGCTCTGGTGGGGCCTTGGAGAACCTTTATGTCTAGCTCAGGGATTGTAAATACACCAATTGGCACTCTGTATCTAGCTCAAGGTTTGTAAACACACCAATCAGCACCCTGTGTCTAGCTCAGGGTTTGTGAGTGCACCAATCAACGCTCTGTATCCAGCTGCTCTGGTGGGGCCTTGGAAAACCTTTGTGTGGATACGCTGTATCTAACTGATCTGATGGGGATGTGGAGAACCTTTATGTCTAGCTCAGGGATTGTAAACGCACCAATCAGCGCCCTGTCAAAACAGACCACTCGGCTCTACCAATCAGCAGGACGTGGGTGGGGCCAAATAAGAGAATAAAAGCAGGCTGCCAGAGCCAGCAGTGGCAACCCGCTCGGGTCCCCTTCCACACTGTGGAAGCTTTGTTCTTTCGCTCTTTGCAATAAATCTTGCTACTGCTCACTCTTTGGGTCCACACTGCTTTTATGAGCTGTAACACTCACCGTGAAGGTCTGCAGCTTCACTCCTGAGCCAGCGAGACCACGAACCCACCAGAAGGAAGAAACTCCAAACACATCCGAACATGAGAAGGAACGAACAATTCCAGATGCGCCGCCTTAAGAGCTGTAACACTCACCATGAGGGTCCGCGGCTTCATTCTTGAAGTCAGTGAGACCAAGAGCCCACCAATTCCGGACACAATACCATTCTGGACATAAGCACAAGCAAAAATTTCATGACCAAGACACTAAAAGCAATTGCAAGATAAGCAAAAATTGACAAATGGGATCCAATTAAACTAAAGAGCTTCTGAACAGCAAAAGAAATTATCAAAAGAGTGAACAGACAACCTACAGAATGGGAGAACATTTTTGCAATCTATCCGACAAAGGTCTAATACCCAGACTCTACAAAAAAAATTAAACAAATTTACAAGAAAAAAAAAACCATTCAAAAGTGGGAAAAGGATATGAACAGACACTTCTCAAAAGAAGACATTTATGCGGCCAACAAACATATTTTTAAAAAGCTCATCATCACTGGTCATTAGCAAAATGCAAATCAAAACCACAATGAGATACCATCACATGCCAGTTAGAAAGGTGATCATTAAACAGTCAGGAAACAACAGATGCTGGAGAGGCTGTGGAGTAATAGGAAGGCTTTTACACAGTTAGTGGGAGTGTAAATTAGTTCAACCATTGTGCAAGACAGTGTGGTGATTCCTCAAGGATTTAGAACCACAAATACCATTTGACCCAGCAATCCCATTATTAAGTATATACCCAAAAGATTATAAATCAATCATTTTACTATAAAGACATATGCACACATGTTTATTGCAGCACTGTTCACAATAGCAAAGATCTGGAACCAACCCAAATGCCCATCAATGATAGACTGGATAAGGAAAATGTGGCACATATACACCATGGAATACTATGCAGCCATAAAAAAGAATGAGTTAATGTCCTTTGCAGGGACATGGATGAAGCTGGAAACCATCATTCTCAGCAAACTAACACAGGAACAGAAAATCAAACACTGCCCATGTTCTCACTCATAAGTGGGAGGTGAACAATGAGAACATATGGGCACAGGGAGGGGAACATCACACACTAGGGCCTGTCGTGGGGTGGGGGGCAAAGGGAGGGATAGCATTAGGAGAAATATCTAATGTAGATGATGGGTTGATGGGTGCAGCAAACCACCATGGCACATGAGTACCTATGTAACAAACCTGCATATTCTGCACATGTATCCCAGAACTTAAAGTATAATAAAAAAAAAAGAAAGAAGATTAGGTGTATGGCTGCCAAGTTGACAACGGGTGGATGTGTGATGGTTAATTTTATGTGTCAATTTGACGAGTCACTGTGTGTTCAGATTAAACATTATTTCTGGGTGTGTCTGTGAGGATGGTTTCAGGATGAGATTAGTATTTGAATCAGTGGAGTCATTAAGGTTTATTGCCCTCTGCCATATGGGCAATAAACGTTGAGGCCTGGAATAGAACGGTAAGCCAGAGAAAGGAGCAACTAACTTTGATTGCTTTTTGCCTGCCTGCTTCGGCTGATATAGCTCATCTCATTTTCTCTGACCCTTGGTCTGGAAATTACACCATCAACTCCCTGCATTCTCAGGCTTTGGGGCTTAGATTGAAACTTTGCCACAGGCTTTTCTGGTTCTCTAGTTTATAAATGGCAGGTCTTAGGATTTCTCACCCTGCATAATTAAGTGGGTCAATTGATCAATATGGATAGCTAGCTAGCTAGCTAGATATAGATAAAAATATATATTTATCTATCTGTATATGTATATATGCATATATATATTTATCTATCTGTATATGTATATATGCATATATGTATTTATCTACATATGTATATATGCATATATATTTCTCTGTCTATATAGATATGTATATATAGATATGCATATATAGATAGAATATAGATTTCTGTATCTATATTCTATCTATATATACATATACAGACATAGATGTAGTTTCCAACTTCATCCATGTCCACGCAAAGGACATGAACTCTTTCTTTTTTATGGGTGCATAGTATTTTATGGTGTATATGTGCCATATATATATATATATCTATGTATTTCTCTATATATACATATAGATAGAGATTATACGTATATATAGAGATTATATATATAGAGAGATTATATATATATCTATATAGATAGATATATATAATTCAGATTCTGTTTTTCTTTCAGGTTCTGTTTTTCCGGAGAACCTCGACTAATACAATAAAGACTGAAATGCAGCAGATTCAGGAAAGATGCAAAAGTAGTAATTAAAATAGATAGAGTTGTGTATAATTTCCTCAGTAAGATAATATAGACTTAGGATAGTTGAAGTTAATTTCTAGACGTTCTTTGTTTTTCAAATCATTTGCTAATAGAAGAGTAGCAATACCATTTGAAGAATGTAATATCATGTACATGCAATAATTTACACACTTACCATGTTTATTGCTGAAGCATCCCATTTAAGGAGAGAAAAGCTAAACATATATACGTTGAAAAGCTTTTTCCAGTAATATCATCCAAAATTTTAACTGTTTACCAGGTTTTTTTTTTTCCTAAGAATTTCAAAAGGAAAGATCAGCTAAATCACATTTTCCCACAATCAATCTTTTCTTGACTGAGTCCTTTGATATTTATATCAATTGATAAAATTGACTATTAAAATTTGAATAAAGTTGGCAATGGGTAAATAAGTACTAATTCTTCTGTAACTCACGAGCCTAATCAGCATGAGGTCTGAGTAATCCAGTTTTTATATTAATAGCCATTACCCAAAAGTTGCAACGTGAGAAAATCTTTCCAAAGCCAATACTCAAACTCACTCAGATTCCCTTGAACTATCAGAAGATTCAAATAACTCATAGTCAAAGAAAACATAAAATGTTTGTTAGTAAATTAGATCGGGGACACTGGATCTTTTAGAAAGTACACAGCATGGGTGTAAATTACTTGTGCCAAATATTGCATCATCTAATAGGTACTCAGGTACCTAAATGAAGTCAGTGTTGCTCTTGAAATGTACAGTATTTTGTGACCCAAGTCAATGGTTATCAAACATGAACAGTCATTTAGTCCAAATCTTTGTGGCTAGCTCCTTAGAAGCATGTAGAAAGTGGGGATGGTTTGCTTTTTCTTTAGCATTCAATAGGTCCTTTTAGTAAGCTTGAAAGTGCTCTAAAAAGAAAATTTATTGTAACATCATAGGCATCTCACACCCGTCAGAATGACTATCATTAAAAAGTCAAAAAATAACAGATGCTGGCAAAACTGAAGAGAAAGAGAAATGCTTATACACTGTTGGTGATAATGAAAATTAGTTCAGCCCCTGTGGAAATCAGTTTGGAGATTTTTCAACTAAAACCTGAACTGCTATTGGACTCAGCAATCCATTTACTGAGTATGTACCCAAAGGAAAAAAAAATCATTTTACCAAAAAGACAAATGCACTTGTATGCTTATTACAGCACTATTTACACTAGCAAAGACATGGAATCAGCTTAGATGCCAATTAATGGTGGACTGGATAAAGAAAACATGGCACATATACACCATGGAATACTATGAAGCCATTAAAAAATGAAATCATTTTCTTTACCACAACATGGATGTAGCTGAAGACTATCATTCTAAGCAAATTAATGCAGAAACAGAAAATTAAATACCATGTATTCTCACTTAGAAGATGATGGCGTTAAATATCAGGCATACACTGACATAAAGGTAGAAATGATAGACATCGGGAACTCCTCTAAAAGCAGAAAAGGATGGAAGGGAGTAAGGGCTAAAAGCTTCCTACTGGGTGCTATGTTCACTATCTGGGTGTTGGGATCAACAGAAGCCCAAACTTTGGTATCACGCAATATACCCTTGTAACAAACCTCCATATGTATCCCTGAATCTAAGATAAAAATTAAAATTAAAAACAGAAAAAAGAAGTGTGATTACAGCATTCATCTCTACTCACCAAATCACTGTCGACATCATAGGCTTCATTTTTGATAGCCACCTGACTCAATTCACCATGTTTATTTACCACTTCATAGGTGCCAAGCACTTTTCGACAACTCATATAAGATACAAGCCCTAAGGAAGTTGAAAAACTATTATTATTAATGCATTTTCTCCAAGGTTATTTTCTCAATTGTGCAATGGGGTTAATGACTACCACTTCAGTGAGTAGCTAAGAGCAGTAACAATGCTGTACTTATTCCATTAGATTGCTAGGAGGAATAAATGAGCAAATACTCATAAAGCTTTTGGAACATCGTCTGGTACATTGCCATGCTAAATATGTGCTAGGTATTATATTAGTATCCCATTTTACAGAGAGGAATCTGAGAATCTTAAGGCTTAAGAAACTAGCTCAGAATCACACAGCTTTTTAAATAGTAGGTTTAGGAAACCAATCCAGATTTACCTAACTACAAAACCTGTGTCATCTTCATCACCACAGACCTTGACAACCTTACCCAAGAAACAATTGCTTTTCTTCCTCAATATCTTTCTAGGAAAGATCGGTTGAATGAACATTGACCTGTATTTTTACATCCATAAATCTATAGTAAGGAAAATTGTACATTCTCTTCATTATGTATTTTTCACCACCACCCAATGTTTTAGGACCTCTTATGGCCCTGTTTACAGATGAGAAAACTGAGGCACATAAAAATTAGATATCTTGCACAAGATCTCACAGCTGTTGTGACAAAGCTGGAATTCTACCTGAGTTTTGTCTGACTCCAGGAACCACATTTTTTATCACTTTTAACCAAAGTCTCCATCACCTTTGAATTTATTGTCTTTATGTCTACTGTTTTTGGAGGTATCTGTATTCCTGAGCATCTCTCTCAAGAAACCATGAAGCACTGGTGCATGCTCCCAGTGAAAATATAGCCCACCCTTCCACAGCAGTTTAGAACTTCAGTTTCCCTCGACACACGCACACACTCCTATTTCCATCTCATAGATGTCTATTGTGTTTATTTATTTGCTTGTTTTTGTTTTTAATCTGAATCCAACTCAGGATTAGACTTAATTATAAAAAGTTGAACAAAAAATGTCCCCTGCTTTTGGATTGGTCGTGGTCCCGTGGGATTCAAAAGCAAAATAGAAATTACTATTCTAAGAGGTTTTTTCTTTCATTCTCTCTCTCCCTTTCTACACTCCCTCTCTTTCTCATATATATGAGTGTATACATATATCCATATATAAACATACATATATACACATGTAGGAATATAGGTGCACACATATAAGTACATAAATATACACACAAAAATATTTGAGTTACAAAGATCCTCAAGAGAATATCTATATATCTATATACTCTGCTAGCCTTGTTGAAATACATAGTTTACATTTATATATATAACATATATTTATATTTTGTTACGTGTGTGTGTATTTATATATGTGTGTATATATATATAAAATTCCTTTCTTCATTCATTGCTTATTTCCACAAATATTCACCAGACCTTCAAGAAGCACTTACTAGGGCTCCGGAACTTTAGCCACTCATTCTACCTACATGTATTATGCCAGGAAGCATCTAATTCTGACAGTGGAAACCAGCCACCTTATTTCATACTTAATGATATTATGTATTTATATGGACAGTGAAAGACTCTTCATGCTGTTCAAGAGATTCTGGAAAAGAGCTGTGTGCCACACTACATTCATAGATTAAGTAATCACCACCACTACAGTCTTTATTTGAGAAAGCCAAATGCCTTGGAGCCCTCAGGTGAAAACTGTGTGTTCCTTGTTATCTGAAAATAGTGTGTCACTGCCGGAGTTAATTACCTAAAGAGCTCCGCACAGAATCCATGTAACTGAGTCATGCTTTTCTTCTAAATTAGAACGATATAATTGTAACACATAAAAGTAAGTCTTCGTATTTACTCTAATGAGCTCACTTCTCAGTTCTGCTAGTGACATGATAAACTAATAGCATGGTCGATATAATATCTCTATGGTAATTATCATGCCACTTCTATATTCTTCTCATGTTACATTTTAATGTGTTTCTGCTCAAGTCAATTCAATTTATCAGTAGGCAAGAGGTATGAAACAGCACTGATTTGCTGTGGATCTACTTACAAGTAAACTGGAAAACTCAATTTTCAAGTTAAGTTTTCAATAAGATAAGATATACATGAGATGAACAATACTGATTTGAAAGATATCATTATTTACAGAGGTTTAATCTTATGTAAATATAAAAGAAAAAATATTAAATGGTGCTGCATATTTTGCATTTGCAAAATATATGTGTTTCCTTCTTGAGTCTTCATTACAAAGGAACTTTAAGGTTATAATCTATAATACGATAAGCCATAAGTAATTACAGAATAATAAAATGTGAAGAGACCCAAGAGATACTCCAACGCAGTAAGTTTAATTTTTTTTAATTTTGTTATTTTTTTGAGAAGGAGTCTCACTCTGTTGCCTAGGCTGGAGTGCAGTGGCGTGATCTCAGCTCAATCGCAGTGAGTTTTAAACTGGAGTGTGTATCCCTTTGTATAGAAGGCCACGAAGACGTTTGAAGGAGTACGTGGATGTGGCTAGTTCTCAGAGAATCTATTTTCAGTTTTCCCACTTTCATGCATCATCTTTCTTAAATTGGTCTGCCTGCAAACACCTGGAGTGTAGGCTCCAGGGAGACCCTTCTCTCTCACTTCCCTTTTCACACTTTAAAAAAGAAGGGCAGTGTTTTCAAGTCGCCCCTAATATCACAATACGGGGTATTGCCCTTAGGAAGAAAAACCTCCAAGGCACTAAACACAGGTTCAATAGGAAACACTATTAGTCACTATTGAGAATCTGAGTCAAACTACCACTAGGTTACATATTCTTTGCAATTCATGTGGTTTCCAGTGCTTTCCTTTCAACCACGTTGAAGAAGGACCTAAGACAAATAAGAGCTGATAAATTTTAATATATAAGTCAGAAGGAGTTTAAATGAGTGAGAAACATTACTAAAATAAAACTCCTTTCTAATCTTATATTTTACACAAATAGGTTTCTAGTCTTAACATATATGCAACACATACACGCACATAAAGTGCTTGATAATAAATTCAGTTAGAGCACAAAATAATATTTATCCATGGACATATAAACTCATTGAAAAATTATTATCCAACTCATTTAAGAAATAGATTTTACATAAATATTGATTTTATGTTTTATTTCTTTTATTCAAATGTGTAATGTGTTTTATTTTGATCAACTGTATACTACAAAATAAATGTGATCATAATTCAATCTTGAATGACTTTTTAACCCATAGGAAAGTATGGTAACAGAAAATTATTTTAAAATGAATGTTATATGTATGTCATTAAAATACATATTTAATATGGATATATTTTATACCAAAGAAATATCTGATACTCAATTAAATGCTTAAATATAAATATTATACAGTATAAAATTATGTGGGGATGACTATATGAATTACAAGACAAAAAGGAACAATGTTAAATTTCTGACTATTTTAATACAGATTGTTCATGTACTTTTTAAAAGATAATGCATGTATTCAATTGTTTTGATATATAGATACTATCGGATGCATCTAAAAGGAAAATATTTTATTTTTCAAATTTGATATATCAATATGCTTTAAAGTATGTCCTTTCTCATCATGTAAACATATAATGAAAAATGTTAGCTTGTAATCTATAAGTGAAGGAGTATTTTTAAAGTTTATGATGAACTTTTTAAAAAAAAGTTCATCATAAAACAACTTAATCAAAAAGTTTCATTAACACTGTTCAAATAGAACTTTCAAACGATTTTCACGGTATACACCTTCCTTCAAATGAAATCTTACAGGGAGTCCTAGTATGTAAAACAGACATGCTTGGAACAACTGTGCACCGCATTTCTCCCCGTACCACTGTAACTCCAGCAGCAGCCCTGGAAGTATCTTCTATGCATCTATAAAACAGTTTTCTGGTCACGGACCTAGTAAAACCTCTTATTTTACGGTTGGAAAGCAATGGCTCAGAGCCAGTGAGTAGCTGAACTATCCTCAAATCCAAGTTATCTACATTCAAAGTTTAGATACTTTATATATATATAAAAAAATGTAACAGACGATAACAAGGTACTATTTGGCCCCTATGGCTCGGCCTACCCTTTAATAAATCATTGAAAAATGCATGTTTGATACATAATTTTTTTTACCTTGTGTTTTTCAGACACTATTTTCAACCCCTCATTTTGCAAGTCTGTGGCACAATTCTCCTATGTGTGTCTGTCTTCTCTTTTTCCTAAGAGATTTAGGTAATAAAAATACTAGAGTAAAACTTCAGTATCATAGAAAGCAAAGGAAAAGCAAACTTGAGTAAGTAAAATGTATTAATTTTATGAGATTTTAAAACAAATAGTTTTATGACTATTAAAAGTTGAGATATGGTATAAATGAGCAAAATGAGTAAAATAAGTATAAACGGTGATAAATTCATTTTCAGGGTTACCACAAGCCCAAATCTTCTTTACTGTACAAGAATGAATAACTACATTCAGAAGTAATAAGGAAGATGAATATGGCTTTAATTGTTTGAGACTGATGTTTGCAAGCTTGATTATCTAGAAATATATCTACATAGATTATACGGTGCTTAACATAATTCATTTTGAAAAATTGAATTCGAAGACAGTACCTGTGTTTCATCTAAATAAATACATAAGACTGCTTGACACTTCTGATTCTTTCTTATTCAACAACTTATTTTGGCGTCTACTGAAATTACCTTAATTTTTTGTGGTAATTATAAAATATCCAAGAAGTCTCTCCCCAACACATTGTTATCCTCAGCTTAACTCTGCAAACAGAAAATTATGCCATCCCATATGTTTCTGATTTATTACATCAGTTTTGACTTGAAATCTTCAGCTCTATCTATAGAACGAAACTTAATAGGTCACTTAGATCAATACTGACAGTCAAATTTGCCAATCCCACTGCGTGTCCAAGTTGCTCACAAGTAATTGGATGTATACACAGAAAACATTCCCCAGCCCCTATGCAACTATGTCCTGCCTTTTCCTTAGTTTTATGTGTGCACTTACGGCTCTGATCTGCTATTGTGTTCCTCCTTGCATACTCCACTGTAGGGTCATTGGCCTTCATTGCACTTTAATTCTATTTTTTTTTTTTTTTTTTTTGAGACGGAGTCTTGCTCTGTCGCCCCGGCCGGAGTGCAGTGGCACAATCTC
This sequence comes from Nomascus leucogenys, assembly GCF_006542625.1. NCBI lineage: Eukaryota > Metazoa > Chordata > Mammalia > Primates > Hylobatidae > Nomascus > Nomascus leucogenys. The sequence continues at coordinate 128,194,977 of NC_044406.1, forward strand.
GGCTCACTGCAAGCTCTGCCTCCCGGGTTCACGCCATTCTCCTGCCTCAGCCTCTCTGAGTAGCTGGGACTACAGGCGCCCGCCACCACGCCCGGCTAATTTTTTGTATTTTTAGTAGAGACAGGGTTTCATCATGGTCTCGATCTCCTGACCTCGTGATCTGCCCGCCTCGGCCTCCCAAAGTGCTGGGATTACAAGCGTGAGCCACCGCGCCCAGCCTGCACTTTAATTCTTTTAACCTGCCAGTTTCCTTCCTGCTTCGAGGCATTTGCACTGGCTTTCCCTCTGCCTGGAATACAGTTCCCCTAGATATATGCATGGCTCACTCACTTTTTCCAGGTCTTTTCCTAATGTCTCATTGTCAGTAAGTTCAACTCTTACCATTATCCTTTTTTTCCTTTATTTGGACTTATCATCAAGCGTGCTATATAATTTAGTTCTTTGTTTTATTTTGTATTGTGCATCCCAAATATAATTCATGCGAAGACAGGAATATTTTTTTTCCGAAGGAATAAATCTTGATTTCAAATATGATAATATATAAAAATAAGATTTTTAGTATTAAAGGCTATAGTAATATAAGATCATGGGACCTTCTATTTATGGAAGGTTGTAGTTTAGAAAATAATAATATAGGCTTACATGTCAGACCTAAAACCATAGAAACCCTAGAAGAAAACCTAGGCATTACCATTCAGGACATAGGCATGGGCAAGGACTTCATGTCTAAAACACCAAAAGCAATGGCAACAAAAGCCAAAATTCACAAATGGGATCTAATAATTAAACTAAAGAGCTTCTGCACAGCAAAAGAAACTACCATCAGAGTGAACAGGCAACCTACAGAATGGGAGAAAATTTTTGCAACCTACTCATCTGACAAAGGGCTAATATCCAGAATCTACAATGAACTCAAACAGATTTACAAGAAAAAAACAACCCCATCAAAAAGTGGGCAAAGGACATGAACAGACACTTTTCAAAAGAAGACATTTATGCAGCCAAAAAACACATGAAAACATGGTCATCATCACTGGCCATCAGAGAAATGCAAATCAAAACCACAATGAGATACCATTTCACACCAGTTAGAATGGCCATCATTAAAAAGTCAGGAAACAACAGGTGCTGGAGAGGATGTAGAGAAATAGGAACACTTTTACACTGTTGGTGGGACTGTCAACTAGTTCAACCATTGTGGAAGTCAGTGTGGCGATTCCTCAGGGATCTAGAACTAGAAATACCATTTGACCCAGCCATCCCATTACTGGGTATATACCCAAAGGACTATAAATCATGCTGCTATAAAGACACATGCACACGTATGTTTATTGCGGCACTATTCACAATAGCAAAGACGTGGAACCAACCCAAATGTCCAACAACGATAGACTGGATTAAAAAAATGTGGCACATATACACCATGGAATACTATGCAGCCATAAAAAAGGATGAGTTCATGTCATTTGTAGGGACATGGATGAAACTGGAAACCATCATTCTCAGCAAAGTACCACAAGGACAAAAAACCAAACACCGCATGTTCTCACTCATAGGTGGGAATTGAACAATGAGAACACATGGACACAGGAAGGGGAACATCACACTCTGGGGACTGTTGTGGGGTGGGGGCAGGGGGGAGGGATAGCATTAGGAGATATACCTAATGCTAAATGACGAGTTAATGGGTGCAGCACACCAACATGGCACATGGATACATATGTAACAAACCTGCACGTTGTGCACATGTACCCTAGAACTCAAAGTGTAATAATAATAAAAAAATAAAAAAGGAAGAAGATAACAGCAATTGTATATATAACAATATTTTAAATGATTATGTTAACAAAGAGAGAAGGAAAATGTAAATAAATTCAGAGAATTCAGTACAATTAAATCAAGTTCACTCTGTGAAATAAGACTCAACAGGGAAACTACCCGCATGATCCTTTCTGTGATGAACTGAATTTTCATCACCTGTGGTGCTGGCTGGTCCTCAGAATCAGAAATAAGTCTGGTGTTAATAGAAATACTTTATCTTCCTTGCAAGTGAAATATGAATGTTACAGACAATAGCAAACCCGTGTTTTAAAATGTACTGTGTATTATCAGCCTAGTAGCAGCATTTAAATTCAATTCACAAAACCACTTTAGATCAAGGCAGCATAAAAAAGGAATCTGTCAATCCCAACGCTTAGAAGCAACCAAAATTAAATTTTGCTGTGCACTCCAAATTTTAAGGTGGCTGCATGCAGTTTAATAAGCTAAGTATATTATCCTTAAAGTAACTTTTTATATGGTGTTATAAATATGCTAGTTTTCTCAAATAGAATTCTCTTACCCCTTTTTATTTCCCAATCTTGATAAATTCTGGGACATTAATTACATATATGTGTGTGTTTGTGTGTGTATGTGTGTGTGTGTGTAATAGAAAAATGGCAAACTGTCTTTACCCTTGAGATTACGCTCATGTATTCTGTTCCTACAGTACACTCTGAAAAGCACATTAAAGTATATGTAACTTGCTTTCAAAATGTTACTCTGCCTTATGTTCAATAAAAGTGGTGAAAGTGGGCATCTTGTGTTGTTCCAGTTCTCAGGGCGGGGAATACATTCAACTTTTCCCCATTCAGGTTAATGTTGGCTGTGGGTTTGTCATAGACATCTTAAATATGATTCTGAAAAAAGGTGCAAAAGAACGCTTACAAATATAGACAAGGTCATCACCAACAAATAGAGAGTAAAAACTGAGAGTCAAGTAGGAAAATTGTAAAATTCATATAAAGCATTTCTTTCAATGAAGACAAGCAGCTGCTCTCAGGAACAGATTCTATTTCCAAGTGGCAGAAAGGCTACTCTTCTAATTACGTTAACACATGGCCTGGAGAACCTCAAATAAAAACTATTACCTCAGAGAAGGAGCTGTAAAATTAAAGGGCCAATCAAACTGTATTTGCTTGAAAAGACAATCACAAAATGTGCATAAATAAACCCCTAACCAGGTAGCTTAGCCACAGTCGGCTGTGAATAGGAAAAAGCAGAACGAAGCCAAGCACTGGATTCGATGTCTTACCATGTGAGTAGTGTTGTGCTCACTTGTGATAAGCACCTGTTCTTCTTGCCTGCCTCATTCACCCATCTCCTTCCTATTTTGTAGTTTTAAAATATTATATTAACTCACCATTTTTTAAATTGATTCCACTTCTTCCTTCTTCCACGCTCTCATCTTATAATCTCTCTCCTTTCTTCCATTATTCTTCTGAAATCCAAATAAGACCTCACATATACCCTGATTTAATCATTCAGAGACTCCTTGCTGACATTCAATCATTCAGTGACTCCTTGCTCCTGAGACAGGGATTTTCATTTGCTTTGTTCTCAGCTGCATCTTCAGTGCCTAAAAATGTGCTTGCACTTAAAAGGCACTGAACAACTTTATTGAATGAGTAAAACAAATTTTTGCCACGGTAACAAATTATTTTCCACATTGCCAGACAATGCTCTTCACAACCTAGCCTGAAACCTCCTTTCCTGGCTCTTTTTCTGGAATTCCTTCTGTCAAATACACTCTATGCCTGACTCACTCTCACTGTACCAAAATTCACCATGTTCCTAGAAGCCGTTCACAATTCCGTGCTGCATGGCCCTTTCTTTTTTTTTTTTTTCTTTTTTTTTTTTTTTTGAGATGGAATCTCACTCTGTTGCCAGTCTGGAGTGCAGTGGCACCATCTCAGCTCACTGTAACCTCCGCCTCCTGGGTTCAAGTGATTCTCCTTCCTCAGCCTCCTGAGTAGCTGTGATTACAGGTGCATGACACCATGCCCAGCTAATTTTTGTATTTGTAGTGCAGATGGGTTTTCACCATGTTGGCCTGGACGGTCTCGATCTCTTGACGTCATGATCCGCCCACCTCAGCCTCCCAAAGTGCTGGGATTACAGGCGTGAGCCACAATGCCTGGCTGGTCTTTCTAATATGGCCAGTAAGGAGAGATTCTACAGTTAATTGAGTAGCAAGGTATAGTCTTACGTGATGTGACATAATCATGGGAGTGACATCCTATCATCTTTACTGGTGTTCTATTGGTTAGAAGTAAGTTATAGGTCCCACATACACTCAAAGGGAGAAGATTCCAGAAAGGTGCAAATACCAGGAGGTGGGGATTGGGGGATACCTTAGAGTCTGTTTATTGCATTATCATTGCAGCTGGCTGAATGACGATTTCATTTACTAAGGTGAAGGTCAAATGAGGATAGAGTTTGAAGATCATGAATTCTGTAATAAGCATCTTGTATTTAAGGAGCCCTTGAGACACGCATTTGCATATGTAGAGTAGAAAGCTGGATACATAGATCTGAAAGTTGGAACAGAAGTTTGAGCTGATGAAATATATTTTAAAAAATTGTTGGCATATATTGGCAGTTGAAGTATGAGAGTAGAAGAGATCATGGAGAAGGAGGGACTCATAATCCCCCAAAACATCAGTATTTAAGAGCCTGGAAAGAGAGAAATATTTATATAACAAATATATATTCACTGCCTATTATGTGTCACACATTGTTTTGGGTGTTATCTTGTTTATGTGTCTGAAGCTCACGTGAGGTATCTGCGTTGGGATAATAAACAGTGTGAGAACACTATTTAGACAGAAGCACTGTAACTAAGAATATAGCACAACTGTGTGCAGGGAATAGGTGTTAAATTTACTATGAGCTAAGGAATTACCCTAATTTACCTGCTATAAACATATGCAAACACACACTCACTCACACATACTAGTCCCAGGAATAGAAGGCTACAGCATTCTGAATTGTGATTCTTCCTCACACATTTTGGGACATTTTTATAGACATTTTTCGGATTATAGAATTAACCTTTAAAGTTTAACCAAATGACAGGATTCATATTTCAAGGAATAAAACAAACAGTGTTATAGAATCAATAAAATAACACTATAGCAAACACAAAAAATCCCACTTCCAATACAAGCTTTGTGCAAACAGATTTTTTTTTCTAATTTTCTATAACTTGTGGGGTGGTAAAATTCAATATGTAATTAGAAATCAATGGTTTCTCTTAAAGTTATACACACAATGAAGGACATTTTTGTTACTTAACTAGAAAATAGATGGAGGCATCATGCTACCTGACTTCAAACTATACTGCAAGGCTATAGTAACCAAAACAGCATGGTACTGGTACCAAAACAGAGATATGGACCATTGGAACAGAACAGAGCCCTCAGAAATAATGCCACATATCTACAACTATGTGATCTTTGACAAACCTGACAAAAACAAGAAATGGGGAAAGGATTCCCTATTTAATAAATCGTGCTGGGAAAACTGGCTAGCCATATGTAGAAAGCTGAAACTGGATCTTTTCCTTACACCTTATACAAAAATTAATTCAAGATGGATTAAAGACTTAAATGTTAGACCTGAAACCATAAAAACCCTAGAAGAAAACCTAGGCGATACCATTCAGGACATAGGCATGGGCAAGGACTTCATGTCTAAAACACCAAAAGCAATGGCAACAAAAGCCAAAATTCACAAATGGGATCTAATTAAAGAGCTTCTGCACAGCAAAAGAAACTACCATCAGAGTGAACAGGCAACCTACAGAATGGGAGAAAATTTTTGCAATCTACTCATCTGACAAAGGGCTAATATCCAGAATCTACAATGAACTCCAACACATTTACAAGAAACAAACAACCCCATCAAAAAGTGGGCAAAGGATATGAACAGACACTTCTCAAAATAAGACATTTATGCAGCCAAAAGACACATAAAAAAATGCTCATCATCACTGGCCATCAGAGAAATGCAAATCAAAACCACAATGAGATGCCATCTCACACCAGTTAGAATGGTGATCATTAAAAAGTCAGGAAACAACAGGTGCTGGAGAGGATGTGGAGAAATAGGAACACTTTTACACTGTTGGTGGGACTGTAAACTACTTCAACCATTGTGGAAGTCAGTGTGGCGATTCCTCAGGGATCTCGAACTAGAAATACCATTTGACCCAGCCATCCCATTACTGGGTATATACCCAAAGGATTATAAATCATGCTGCTATAAAGACACATGCACACGTATGTTTATCGCGGCACTATTCACAATAGCAAAGACTTGGAACCAAGCCAAATGTCCAACAATGATAGACTGGATTAAGAAAATGTGGCACATATACACCATGGAATTCTATGCAGCCATAAAAAAGGATGAGTTCATGTCCTTCGTAGGGACATGGATGAAGATGGAAACCATCATTCTCAGCAAAGTACCACAAGGACAAAAAACCAAACACTGCATGTTCTCACTCATAGGTGGGAATTGAACAATGAGAACTCATGGACACAGGAAGGGGAACATCACACACCGGGGATTGTTGTGGGATGGGAGGAGGGGGGAGGGATACCATTAGGAGATATACCTAATGTAAATGACGAGTTAATGGGTGCAGCACACCAACATGGCACATGTATACTTATGTAACTAACCTACACATTGTGCACATGTACCCTAAAACTTAAAGTATAATAAAAAAAATAATAAAAAGAAAGGAAAAAGGAAGCGAGGGAGGGAGGGGCACAGGAGGGATGGAGAGAGGGGAAAGAAAGACAGTGAGCCTCTTGAAATAAAGGACCATGTATTATTCACTTAAAAAAAAAAAAAGAAAGAAAATGATTGTAGCTTCCTAAGCAGTAACTACCTAGAGGTTAAAGAATGAAGGACTTAAGTTTTCTTGCTTAGGTCTTGCATTGAAAATGTTTCTGAAAACAATACATATGCTCAAGGAAATGCACTTATAAGTAATTCTTGATAAGTCAAAAAATACAATAGAAAAGAGGCAGCTATGCTAGAAACATGCTTTCATTCTTTATGCTTTAGGTACTGTATTTGAGAAAATTAGGTTCAATATTTTGTACATCTCTGAGAAAAAGGCAAATGAAAAATTATCATCATGTACAAGAATGTTAATTCCTAAGGCATAAAGGTTTAGAGAAGGCAAACGAAACTTGCAGAGCAATAACTCACAAGTAAGTGAAAGAATAAGCCACAGAAGTATAAATAACATAAGCTTTTTCTGCATTGAAATAATGAGGTTTTATGGAATCCAGACCTTGTCACTTTACCCTGCTCAAATGAGGTCGATTATATGTAAACAGATGCAGCATAATAATGAAAGATTGTACTTGGCAACTTTTCTGGAATAAAAGCTGAGTCTTAATAACTTCATGTAGCTCTCAGTTGAAAATACCACTATACTATATGTTCCTCCCTATCAAATGAAATGCAATATGTATTTAAAAAGTAAATAACCCTTTCAAATTCATAATGTTTTGCCTAGCACTTCATGAACAGTTTTTTTCATCAAATTAAACAGAAATTATATTTGTCTTAGTTCTATACAGAATATTTGGAAGGTTGGTTTGTTGACACCGAGGATGTGAGCATCCATGAAATGCCTCCTCCTCTTTAAATTAGGCTCAGTTCTATTACTTTCTTTTCTAAAATCTATCTCTTTAAGGCTCCACTGTTCCTTTTTTTCTTTCATCAAGAGGCAGGTGAATTTATTCTGGAGCCATTTTCCCCCACAAAGACATAACAGTTTAACCAATGTACAAGAATGATAGCACAGATGTCAAGACAAAGAAGAGAGAATAATGAAGCCAAGCAGAGATGCAGATGTTAGAACACTGGTTGCCCAAGTTCACTGGCCATAATTTTAAAATGTCAATCATAACCTACTGTAGATTTTGTAGGTATCTCTAAACAGCTAAAGATAAAATTAATTTTATAAATTAATATTCCAGAAGGCCTCATCTGATTGAAACTCTGGAAAAAAGGTAGATGAAAGGACAAGTACAAATAGATGTAGTGAGATAATTTTTGTTATGATTTTAGGACATTCACAACTCTCTAGAAAAGAATATATCAATGATAAATTAGAGGAAAATACATCATAGTACTTTCATTTCAAAATTTTGCTCTCATATTGGGCACTAAAATGTGAGTTCATAATTTTCAGTCACTAGAAGAGTCTTCCTTAAAATAAAAGATACATGGGAAAATGCAGTGTGTCTGTAAAGCACTACGCAGATCTGATTATTACTACCGCAGGCTGGCTGGAGAGCTAAGACATGAACATAGATAATGGATCTAAGAATGTGATCAGTCATATGAGAAAGATGCCAAGAAATGCTATGAAAAGACAGCAAAATGAGAGAATTTTATGAGACTTTCAAAACTTACTATAAGACTTATGCCTCATATGATGTTGTAGAAATGAGGATAACAGCATTACAGAGGGAGAGAACGTTATGAGCAACGGTAGTAAGGTTCAAATGCTTATGCCTCAAACTATTCATTGTGGTTTAAGCATAAATGATGAGTACTGGGAAATAATAGAAGGCAAAGGATACAAAGGCAGTTTCAGGTTAAACTATAATTTAAATCAAATTTTTACCATTTTCCAGGAGAGTGACCTTGGGCAATACCTTAATGTATTAGTCAGGGTTCTCTAGAGGGACAGAATAGGATAAATGTGTGTGTGTGTGTGTGTGTGTATATATATATATATATATATATATATATATATATACTCACTCATACAGACTAGTCCTAGGAATAGAAGGCTCCAGTGTTCTAAATGTATTAAGGAGTATTGACTCACAGGATCACAAGGTGAAGTCCCACAGTAGGTGATCTGCAAGCTGAGGAACAAGGAAGCCAGTCCAAGTCTCAAAACCTCAAAAGTAGAGAAACTGACAGTACAGTCTTCAGTCTGTGATCGAAGGCCGAAAAGTCCCTGGAAAACCACTGGTGTAGGTCCAAGAGTCCAAAAGCTGAAGAACTTGGAGTCTGATGTTTGAGGGCAGGAAGCATCCAGCGTGGTAGAAAGATGAAGGCTGGAAGACTCAGCAAGTCAAGTCCTTCCAACTTCTTCTGCCTGATTTATTCTAGCCACACTGGCAGCTGATTATATGGTGCCCATCCAGATAGAGGGCGGGTCTGCCTTTCCCAGGCCACTGGCACAAATGTTAATCTCCTTTGGCAACACCCTCACAGACACACCCAGGAGTGATACTTTGCATCCTTCAATCCAATCAAGTTGACACTCCATATTAACCATCACACTTGATTTATCTAAGAATCAATTTTCTCATCTTTAAAATGGGAGTAAAATGATTACTTTAAGATTACCGCAAGGAAAGCATATGATGAGCCTAGCTTAATTTTTGTATATAATGGGCAGTGAACAAGGTAATGCCTATTACTTTAGGTTTCCATACTGAAACAATAATGTACAAAAAGTTATAATATATACAGATGTAACCTACTCTGCAAAATAGATGTAAATCTGAAAATATCTATGTATGTCTACATTTTTGTAACCAATACTGTATTTAAAGGTACTCTTGTGAAGCAGTATTTAAAGTAATACTATAGATAAGCCTATAGTATTACTTTATAGTACCATACATAGGCCTACAGTGAAGTATAGAATAACTTCCCTCCTTCTATTTTTCCCATTTCATAAATCCAGATTGTTAAACATCATGTGTACTTAATGTTGGGTATACCTATATAAACTTGCCTTACAAACAAACTTTAAAGTCAGAGAGATGTATATAAGTCAAAGGTCTTACAGCCTAGAATTGCTTACTTGTGAGAGATGTGTGATCAAAGGGTCAGTCTTTACCACCAGGAATACCTCATCAGCCATCAGAGAAATATAAAAGGCATGGGACAATCTGAATTTTTATACTTCCATATCAGTGGCAGGAGAAGGGACAGATTATCAAACATGGCGTGGTGTATGTTCAGTTTTTCATTGTAATGGAAAAGTGAATTTTTTACATTTGCATATGGAAAGTCAGAAGAACCCAATAAACTGCCTGGATTTAAATTTGTGAAATCAGTTTACAAATATGTTTAATATGTGCTTTATAGTCACTGTGAAAAGAAGGTTTATGAAAGTATGTTAAATGAAATTTCTCAAATTCTGGCAAAATTGAAATCTATAGGCGGTGAATCACAGGGTGTGTCAGAGCCACCAGTTGACTCTGAGAATTAAACATGGCAGCACTACACTCTGATCTCATTTGCAACTTGACTTTCTTGACAGAAACTATACTGGGGGATGACAGGTTGTAGAAATGAGACTAACTTCATGTTTAATTGCTGAGTAAATGAAAGACAAATGTGGGCTTGAGGGGAATAATGCTAAAATGACACCTCCAATTTATGTTGGGTAGGAAGGACATATATTGGTATTTTCATTTTAGAAATAAAAACAAAGTTCAGAGTAGTTAACTTTTCTATTGTCACATAGCTATTCAGTTGTACATCTATCCTAGTTATTATTGCTGTGACGTAAACCACCTGAAAATCAAGTGGCTTAGAACCACAGCTACTTAATTACATCTTATGTATTATGTAGTTAAGTACTTGAGAGTGGTCAGTAGGTTGATTCTTCTGCTCCTCACAACATTGACTGAGGTCACTTTGTGGTACCTACCTGATGGATGGAATAGTCTAGAGCAGGGGTGTCCAACCTTTTGGCTTCCCTGGGCCACACTGGAAGAAGAATTGTCTTGGGCCACACATAAAATTCACTAACACTAACAATAGCCAATGAGCTAAAAAAACAAATCTGAGAATGTTTTAAGAAAGTTTACAAATTTGTGTTGAGCCACATTCAAAGACATCCTGGGCCGTGGGTTAGAAAAGCTTGGTCTAGAGAGTCCAAGACTGCTCTACTCATGTGTCTGACACCTTGGAGAGGATGACTGGAAGAAGGCTGGTATCAGCTATGGCTTTTTATCAAAGTGTCTATATGTAGCCTCTCCAACGTGGTAACCTCAGGGAAGTCATACTTCTTAGATGGTAGCTGGCTTCCCCCAGAGAAAGTGCTCCAAGAGAACCAGGAAGAAGTTGTTTGACCTCTTCTGGCATTGTCTACCTCAGCGGTCCCCAACCTTTTTGGCGCCAGGGACCAGTTTCGTGGAAGGCAATATTTCCCTGGATTAGGTGTGGGGAGGTGGGTAGGGGTAGGGGTAGGAGGCTGGGGATGGTTTCAGGATGAAACGGTTCCACCTCAGATCATCAGGCATGAGATACTCATAAGGAGCACACAACCTAGATCCCTTGCATGCGCAATTTACAATAAGGTTCGTGCTCCTATGAGAATCTATTGCAACTACTCATCTGACAGGAGGTGGAGCTAAGGCAGTAATGCTCACTTGCCAGCCACTCACCTCCTGCCGTGCAGCCTAGTTCCTAACAGGCCAAAGATAGGCACTGGTCCACAGCCTGGGACTTGTGGACCCCTGGTCTACCCACTTTTAAATTAGACTTTACCCCTTGACTAGGGTGTGTCAAAATCAAATTATAAATGTTTTTGGGGACCTTCTTTAGGAAATGCAATGTGTTGTTAATGCCATGACTAAAATTAGGGTCTCATGACTATTAGATTTTCCTAGTTTCTGCTAAATCTCTCTGCTTCATATAAATGCAAGTGTGTGCCCGAAGACACACACATAGACATACAAGGACAAACACAGGTACACACAGTATCAGTTAGACTGTAAACTCTAATATATTTTTTCTATTTTTGTTTTCTATTTTTGACAGTATATTGTCTATTTCCTATTTTTTTCATTATTGTACTCCCTCAGAAACTAGCACGGTAGGGGCTCAATACATATTTGTGATGTGAGTGGATGAATAAAGGTGTGAATATCAAATGTAAGGAAAGTATCCTTAGTATATAACTTCAGTTTTCTGCATAAAAGATGATCAATTTATATTTTGATTAATTTAATTATAGCTATTTTACTTGCATTTTAGAAAATAGTTTGGCCAGTCTTGATTGATACTTCCATGCAAAAATAAATAGAAATAATTTGGAATTCTAGAAAATGAAAAATAATTTAGTTTTTCTGTATTCAAATAGTCCTAGGATGAAATCTAGGCATGGGTGCATTTACGAGGTAAAATTTTGATGAGTACCTTCTATGTCCTTGAATAAATTGCTGCGTCACAAAGTAACAATTTTGCTGCTTACCATATCTTTTTCTTCAAAGATATGTTAAGTGTCCAACTACGCTATGAAGCCCTCTATGGATTCCCGGAATTGTAACAATCTACCTTTCCCTTTGTGCTTGGTTTGCGTGTTATGATTTCACAATACATAGTGTTTCACTTTGTAATGATTTTAAAGTTATCTCTTAAACTAGATGAGAAATGCCCTGAAGATAGTCTGGCTTCATAGTAAGAAGAAAAATATATCCTGTCTTCACTTCTAAATATTTTTTCTTAGACCAAAAGAAAATCAATTTCTATACTAAAAGTAAATCATGGACTGAGAGCAATACTAAAACAATTTTCAATACAGAGATCTGTTTTAGGGGAGAATTTGTCATGTGTGAAAGGCATGTTTTCTAGGAGGAATAATTAAACTTGGCCTACATTGAAAATGCATATTCTTATACCCAAGAAAAAACATGTCACTTTCACAAATGAGCAATGATCTGAAGTCCTTCAAATACACTAGAAAAACTCAGCTTCAAAAAACCACACATAAACGGTGAGTAAGTTTCTTGATTAATTCGCTGTTACTATGTTCTTTGAGGCTTATAATTCATCTAGATGAAGTGCCTCTGAGTCAAACAAACTCTTTGTTCACAACTAATTTTGACCCCTGGTTTACAGTCATCACTTTGTTTTTAAGATAAAATGAAAACTGTAGTTTTTAATCATTTTGTGACACTGAAAACATTTGATAACATGATCCCAAATTTCTGAGCTTTGAATTATTTTTAATATCCAGAGGGAACACAGCTTGGGACAGAGAGGTGATTTTGCATTCATGACCTCCAACCCCTGATTTTCCAGATAGGGAAACCAACTCAAAGAGAAGGGGAACATATAAGCACATATATGGACACACACACACAGACACACACGCACACACACACACACATTGGATGAGTATCCATTATCCAAAATGCGTAGGTTCAGAACTGTTTTGGATTTATTTGAATTTTTGAACACTTTCATATACATACTGACATATTTTGAAGAAGGAACCCAATTCTAATAGCTTGAAGGTCATTTTATACAATATGTTTGATAATTTTGTGCATGACACAAAGTTTTGATAGCATTTTGACTGTAACCCATTACATGAGGTCAGGTGTGAAATTTTCCTGTGTTGTCATGTTGACACTCAAAAAGTTTTGAATTTTGAAGCTTTCAAATTTAAGATTTTTGGATTCAGGATGCTCTATCTGTATACAGGCATACCTCATGTAATTGTGTTTTGACTTATGAGGCTTTGCAGATTTTGCATTTTTATAAATGAAAAGTTTGTAGCAATCCTGGGTTCAGCAAATCTATTGGCACCATTTTTTTTTTCAACAGCATGTGCTCACTTCAAGTCTCTGTGTCACAACATTTTGGTAATGCTGGTGATATTTCAACCTTTAGTATTATTATTCTATCTGTTATGGTGATCTGTGATTACTGATCTTTTCATGTGATGCTTGTAATTGTTTTAGGGCCTTATGAACTGCACCTATAGAAGATGTTGAACTTAAACATATAAGATGGTGAACTTAAATAGATAGATGTTGTGTGTTTTCCGACTGCTCCACCAACCAATTGTTCCTCCATCTCTCTACCTCTCCTCAAGTCTCTATATTCCCTGAGACACAACAGTATTGAAAGTAAGCTAATTAAAAACCCTACAATGGCCTCTAAGCATTCAAGTGAGAGTTTCACCTTTCTTTAACTCAAAAGCTAGAAATAATTAAGCTTAGTGAGAAAGGCATGTGAAAAGCTGAACTAGGCTGAAAGCTAGGCCTCTTGTGCCAGTTAGCCAAATTGTGAATGCAAATGAAAGGTTCCTGAATAAAATTAAAACTACTACCACAGTGAACAAAAACATGGTAAGAAAGCTAAACCACCTATTGCTGATATGAAAAAAGTTTTGGTTATCTGGAGAAGATCAAATCAGCCAGAACATTCCCTTAAGCCAAAACCTAGTCCACATCAAGGTCATAACTCTCTTCAATTCTAGGAAGGCTGAGGGAGGTGAGGAGGCTGTGGAAGAAAAGTTTTAAGCCAGCAAGGGTTAGTTCATGAGGTTTAAGGAAAGAAGCCATCTCCATAAGATGAAGCAGCAAGTGGCAGTGTAGAAGGTGCAGTCACTTATCCAGAAGATCTAGCTAATGTAAATGGGGCAGATGGCTACGTTAAACAACAGATTTTAAATGTAGATAAAACCACCTTCAGCCAGGTGCAGTGGCTCACACCTGTAATCCCAGCAGTTTGGGAGGCCGAGGCGGGTGGACCACCTGAGGTCAGGAGTTTGACAGCAGCTTTACCAACATGGAGAAACCCTGTCTCTACTAAAAATACCAAAAAAATTAGCCAGGCTTGGTGGCACATGCCTGTAATCCCAGCTATTTGGGAGGCTGAGGCAGGAGAATTGTTTGAACCTGGGAGGCGGAGGTTGCAGTGAGCCGAGATCGCACCATTGCACTCCAGCTTGGGCAACAAGAGCAAAACTCCATCTCAAAACAAAACAAAGCAAAACAAAACAAGACAAAACAACAACAACAAGAAAAAAAGAAAAAATGCCTTCTAATGGAAGAAGATGATATCCAAGAGTTTTGTAGCTGCAGAGAAGTCAATGACTAGCTTCAAAACTTGAAAGGACAGGCTGACTCTCATTTAAAAGGCAGATGCAGCTGGTGACTTTAAGTTGAAGCCAACGTCCATTTACCATTCTGTCTGAAAATTCCAGGGCCCCTCCAAAATTATGCTAAGTCTACTGTGTCTGTGCTCTATAAATAGAACAACAAAGCCTGAATGAGAGCACATCTGTTTACAGCATGGTTTACTGAATATTTTAAACCCACTGTTGAGACCTACTGCTCAGGAAATAAGATTTCTTTCAACATATGACTGTTCGTTGAAAATATACCTGGCCACCCAAGAGCTCTGATGGAGCTGTACATAAGATTAATGTTGTTTTCATGCTTGCTAATACAACATTCATTCTGTAGCCAATGAGTCAAAGAGTAATTTTGACCTTCAAGTTTTATTATTTAAGAAACATATTTCATAAGACTATAGCTGCCATAGATTGTGATTCCTGTGATGGATCTGGGAAAAGTAAATTGAAAACCTTCTGAGAAGGATTCATCATTCTAGATGTCATTAAGAACATCTGTGATTCATAGGAGGCTGTGAAAATATCGATATTAAAAAGAGTTTAAATAAAATTGATTCCAGCACTCATAGATGACAGAGGGATTCAAGGCTTCAGTGGAGAAAGTAACTGCAGATGTGTTGAAAATAATAAAATAACTAAAATGAGAAGTGGAGCCTCAAGATGTGACTGGATTGCTAATCTCATAATGAAACCTCAATGGATGAGGAGTTGCTTCTTACAGATGAGCAAAGTTGTTTCCTGAGGTGGAAACTAGTTCTGGTGAAGCTGCTGTGAACATTGTTGAAGTGACAACAAAGGATTTAGAATGTTCCATAAACTTAATTGGTAAAGTAATGGCAGGGTTTAAGTGCATTGACTCCAATTTTGGAAGAAGTGCTAATGTGGTTAAAATGCTATCAAATGAAAGGAACAGTCTATGAGGCAAGATTCATCTTTGTTTTAGTTTAGGAAATTGCACAGTCACCCCAACCTATAGAAACCACCATCCTGATATCAGCAGCCATCAACATCAAGTCAAGACTCTCCACCAGCAAAAATATGATGACTATCTGAAGGCTCAGTTGGTTGTTAGCATTTTTTTTTTTTTTTTTTTTTTTTTGAGATGGAGTTTCGCTCTTCTCGCCCAGGCTCAAGTGCAATAGTGTGATCTCGGCTCACTGCAACCTCTGCCTCCCAGGTTCAGACAATTCTCCTGCCTCAGCCTCCCAAGTACCTGGGACTACAGGCATGTGCCACCATGCCTGGCTATTTGTTTTTTGTACTTTTAGTAGAGACGGGGTTTCACCATGTTAGTCAGGCTAGTCTCTAACTCCTGACCTAAGGTGATCCACCCCTCTTGGCCTCCCAAACTGCTGGGATTACAGGTGTGTGCCACCGTGCCTGGCCTAGCATTTTTTATCAATAAAGTGTTTTTAATTAAGTACATTTTTACACATCTATTGCACACTTAATAATTGACTATTGAAAAGCATGGGCATGTAAATTTCACATGCATTGGGAAATCAAAAAGTTTGTGTGACTCAATGTACTGTGATATTTGCCTTTGTGGTGGTCTGGAAACAACCCACAATATCTCTGAGGTATGCCTGTATTTATGTGTGTGTGTGTACATATATATGTATGCATATGTGTGTATATGCATACACACATATACACACATATTAGCTGGAGAAGATCAAATCAGCCAGAACATTCCCTTAAGCCAAAACCTAGTCCACATCAAGGTCATAACTCTCTTCAATTCTAGGAAGGCTGAGAGAGGTGAGGTATTCATACACATACATGCATATATATGTATGCATACACACATGCATACATATATACCTGTATATATACATATATGTATATGTGTACATATATGCACACACATATATATACATACATATGTATGTATATGTGAACATATTTATATATATATGTGTGTGTATATATATATATATATATATATATATACTCTCCACCAGCAAAAATATGATGACTATCTGAAGGCTCAGTTGGTTTATATATATATATAAAACATAGCTAGTCTGTAGTAGAAATAGAACACGTTTCTAAACTCATGCTGGGCTTATCCCAAGTCCATCAAAACTGCAACCACCTCTAAAGGTTTGTTAAAATTTTTCATTTTAATAGAATGATCTTAGTCGCAGTCATACAAATGTCAAATATCACGTTTAATATAAAAATAACACCATATGTAAAGTATATCATGCATCTTATTTTGTCAGGTTTTTAAAAAATGTTTTGGTTAAGACTGTGACCTGGGCCTGTAGTATTCTTTATTGTTTATGCTGCATCATTAGAAGCATGAATGTCACTGATTTAGGTGGCATGAAGGAGAGGGACAGCTGGAAAATAGGACAGATGAGAAGAATTATTGAACTGCACCAGACCAAGGAGGATTCATCAAGAGAACAATGATTATTTGTGAGGCAACTCTCAAGTACTCCCACTTTTCACCTACTAGTAGTATATAAATTTAAGGTAAGTCACCTCACTGTGGACATAGAAAAACAAAGAACATTTTATTGTCAATTGGACATACTTGAATATGTATTCATCATAATTTAAGTTCATATCTCACATACATTTTTAAGGAAAAAATGTAGATGTTTATAAATTTATTTTTATAAATAATTTTGCTTTTCTCATTACAGGTAGTAGATATTAATTGTAAAATTTAAAATATATGTATATTTACAATAATAAAACTTAGTTATTAAGATCAATAATATTTTAGAGCCATTACATCTAGTCTTTTTATAATATATTCACAGAAGTATGCATATACATGCATCCGCACATGAACATACATTATTTAAATGTTATTAAAATGTTATAACTTGTTGTTTAGGGTCTAACATGATATTTTTAGTATTTCCCAGGTCATTGGAAATTCTAAGTAACATTGTGATGAATATATACAAGACCATAATATAATATCACGGGTTCTTTACCCATTCTTCTATTGTTGGATATCTAACTTGCTTCTGAATTTTCTATTGTAAACACTGTTGCTGTTACAATTTTGGTATATTAATTATTTTATGTTTCTGATTATTTATTTAAAGTATTTTCCTCCAAATTATTGATGTTGTTTTTAAGGTTTCTGACTGATCTCAGCTTTGTGGTTCTGATACAAAGCTCAGGTATTAGGCTGATTTGCTCACATTTTCAGTATGCTTCCACCAAATCAGCTTAGGCTACTGTGGCCAAAAGAACTAGGTTTCAGCCACAGGTATGGTTAAATGCATGACTTCTAGCAATTGTTTTTTGTGATTGTTTTAGATTGATAATTCTTTCTCCCTAACAATTCTACATATTATATTAAGAAATACCATATTTCAAAAAATGATGCTGAATTTAAACATACCCTAAAAGAATAGATTTATATGGCACACATCATACCTTCTCTCCTACTTTTTGATAATGGATCATAATTTAAAACTTTTTTGTTTACTTTCAGAAGACTAGTCCAAGTATTAAATTTAGGATTGAACTAGACATCCCTAAGTTTTACTGAATGACTGAGTGTGATGGTTAATACTGAGTGTCAACTCGATTTAAGAATGCAAAGTACTGATCCTGGGTTTGTCTGTTGGGGTGTCACCAAAGGAGATTAACATTTGAATCAGTGGGCTGGGGAACACAAACCCACCCTTAATCTAGTGAGCACAATCGAATCAGCTGCCAGCGAATATAAAGCAGGCAGAAAAACCTGAATAAGAGAGACTGGCCTAGCCTCCCAGCCTACGTCTTTCTCCTGTGCTGGATGCTTCCTGCCCTCAAACATCAGACTCCAGGTTTTCAGTTTCGGAATTCAGACTGGCTCTCCTTGCTCCTCAGTCTGAAGACAGCCTATTGTGGGACCTCGTGATCATGTGAGTTAATACTTAATAAACTCATATATATGTATATGTTCATTAGTTCTGTCCCTCTAAAGAACCCTAATACAAATTTTGATACCAGGAGTGGTTCTAGAGGAAGAGAATATTAAGCATGGACTTTTTTCGTTGGTTTTGGGGTTTCTGGAGTTGACTGCTTAATACAATTAGACCTAAAAATGCTAAGGACTCTACTTCTAATAGTATGCAGAACACTGACAGTCCTTGGCCTGAACTATTTAGAGAGTTATGCAAAATAAATGCATTTGACACTCCTGATTCATTGCTCATGGGAGGCAAGGAGTTTAGTGACTCTATACATAATATGTTTGACCATATGTGGAGAACCAAGAAACATAATGAAGCTGGTTGGTTGCTCCTAAGTTCAGTAGACAAAGTGATGAAAGAAAATGATGAACTCAGGGATTCTATCCCTGGCTTCAGAAGCAGATACTGAGCCTCAAATTCTCTAAGATTGCCCTGAGTGAGAGTCTCATCTCCTATGGAGAAAGAGCTGAAATTGTGGCAAAACAGACATAAGCTCTTATCATGCAAGTAGCTGATCTGTAAGGAAAGGTGCATGCACAGCCTTGCCAGGTGTCTATTGTTAAAGTGAGGACATTGATTGGAAAAGAATGGGACCCCGCAACTTGGAATGGGGACATGTACCCCAGTGAAGCTGGGGACACTGAGTTTGTAAACTCTGATGAACCATTTTTGCCAGAAGAAACAGCTTCCCTATCCCCAGTAGTGGCAACATCCCCTCCCTGACCCATGCTGCCATCATCCTTTCACCCTTGTCTGAGGAGATAAACCCTGTGCTGCCTGAGGCAACAGTGATGGCCTCCTCTGAGGCAGTTGTCAGGCAAGATAATGTTGATTCTCCTCAGAACTCATCTCCAACACCCCTGTTTGCTTTTAGACCTACAACTAGACTAAAGTCCAGGCAGGCCCCTAGAGGTGAGGGTCTGAGTGTGACCCACGAGGAGGTGTGCTACACTTGAAAATAACTGCTCCAATTTTCTAATTTATATAAAAAGGAATCTGGAGAACAGGCATTGGAATGGATATTAAGGGTGTGGGATAATGGTGGAAAGAACATAGAATTGGATCACGCTGAATGTATTGATTTGGACCTGCTAAGCAGGGACTCTGAATTTAATGTCACAGCTCAGGGAATTAAAAAAAGATTCTAATAGTTTATTTTCTTGGTTAGCTGAAATATGGACTAAAAGATGTCCCACTGTAAGTGAGCTGGAAATGCCTGATCTCCCTTGGTTTTATGTAGAGGAAGGGATCCAAAGGCTTAGGGAGATTGGGTTGGTGGAGTACATTAGTCACTTTAGACCTATTCATCCCAGCTGAGAGGTCCAGAAGATATACCCTTGACCAATACCTTCCGAAATAGATTTTTGAGGGAAGCACCTGCATCTTTGAAGAGCCCTGTAATTGCTCTTCTCTGTATGTCAGATCTAAAAATGGGAACTGCAGTCACTGAACTTCAAAATTTAAATACAGTGGGAATGATTGGATCCCGAAGTGGCAGTGGCCAAGTTGAGGCACTCAACTGTCAAAAGCAAGGTGGGCGTAGCTACCGTAATAGACAGCAGAGGCAAAGCGGCAATCAGAATAGTCTGACCCAGGTAGAGCTCTGGCTTTGGCTTATTAATTACAGCGTTCCTAGAAGTGAAATTGATCGGAAGCCGACTGCATTCCTACTTAATTTATGTAAGCAGAAAACTTCTAGGCTGAGTAGACAAAAGGCTAATTTGAATTATAAAAACAGAATCATGACCCTTCAATCAATTTCCAGACTTGAGCAAGTTTGCAGACACAGAATCCCTTGAATGAAGAAAAGGCCAGGTCCCCTTGAGGAAGGGCACCACTAGATTACCAACAACTTATGCAGTGAATCTTTCTCCCACCCTTCCCCAAGGAGACCACTGGCTTTTTACCTGGGTACATTTGCATTGGAAAGGGAAATGATCAGACATTTCGGGGACTGCTAGACATGGGCTCTGAGCTGACGTTGATTCCAGTGGATGCAAAATGTCATTGTGGTCCCCCAGTTAAAGTAGGGGCTTATTGAGGTCAGGTAATTATTGGAGTTTTACCTCATATCCAACTTACAGTGGGTCCAGTGGGTCCCCAGTCTCATCCTGTGGTCATTTCTCCAGTGCCAGAATGCATAATTGGCATAGACATACTTAGCAGCTGGCAGAACTGCCCCCCCACCCCATTGGCTTCCTGACTGGGAGGGTGAGGGCTATTATGATGGGAAAGGCCAAATGGAAGCCATTAGAGGTGTCTCTACCTAGAAAAATAGTAAATCAAAAACAATATCGCGTCCGTGGAGGGACTGCGGAGATTAGTGCCACCATCAAGGACTTGAAAGATGCAGGAGTGGTGATTCCCACCATATTCCTGTTTAACTCTCCCTTTGGCCTGTGCAGAAGACAGATGGATCTTGGAGAATGACAGTGGATTATTGTAAGCTTAACCAAGTGGTGACTCCAACTGTAGCTGCCATACTAGATGTGGTTTCATTGCTTGAGCAAATTAACACATCTCCTGGTACCTGGTATGTAGCCAATGACTTGACAAATGCCTTTTTCTCCATTACTGTTCATAAGGCCCACCAGAAGCAATTTTCCTTCAGCTGGCAAGGCCAGCAATATACTTTTACCATCCTACCTCAGGGGTATATCAAGTCTCCAGCTTTGTGTCAATCTTATTCAGAGAGACCTTGATCGCTTTTCACTTCCACAAGGTATCACACTGGTTCATTCCATTGATGACATTATGCTGATTGGATCCAGTGAGCAAGAAGCAGCAAACACACTGGACTTATTGTGTGTCAGAAGATGGAAAATAAATTTGACTAAGATTCAGGGATCTTCTACCTCAGTAAAATTTCTAGGGGCCCAGTGGTGTGGGGCCTGTTGAGATATTCCTTCTAATGTGAAGGATAAGTTGGTGCATTTGGTGCCTCCTACAACCAAGAAAGAGGCACAATGCCAGTGGGCCTGTTTGGATTTTGGAGGCAACACATTTCTCATTTGGGTGTGTTACTCCAGCCCACTTATTGAGTGACCCAAAAGGCTGTCAGTTTTGAGTGGGGTCCAGAAGAGGAGAAGGCTCTGCAACAGGTCCAGGCTGCTGTGCAAGCTGCTCTGCCACTTGGGCCATATGACCCAGCAGATCCAATGGTGTTTGAAGTGTCAGTGGCAGATTGGGATGCTGTTTGGAGCCTTTGGCAGGGTCCCATAGGTGAGTCACAGCAGAGGCCTCTAGGATTTTGGAGCAAGGTCCTGCCATCTTCTGCAGATAACTACTCTCCTTTTGAGAGACAGCTCTTGGACTATTACTGGGCTTTAGTGGAAACTGAACATTTGACTATGGGTCATCAAGTCACCATGTGACCTGAATTTCCTATCATGAACTGGGTGCTTTCTGACCCATCTAGCCATAAAGTGGGTCATGCACAGCACCATTCTGTCATCACATGGAAGTGGTATACACGTGATTGGTCTCGAGCAGGTCCTGAAGGCACAAGTAAGTTATATGAGAAAGTGGCTCAAATGCCCATGGTCTCCACTCCTGCCACTCTGTCTTCTCTCCCTCAGCCTGCACCAATGGTCTCATAGGGAGTTCCCTATGATCAGTTGACAGAGGAAGAGAAGACTGGGGCCTGGTTCACAGATGATTCTGCAGGATACGCAGGCACCATCCGAAGGTGGACAGCTGCAGCACTACAGCCCCTTTCTAGGACGTCCCTGAAGGATAGCGGTGAAGGGAAATCTTCCCAGTGGGCAGAAGTTCGAGCAGTGCACCTTGTTGTACACTTTACATGGAAGGAGAAATGGCCAGATGTGTGATTATATACTGATTCATGGCCTATAGCTTATAGTTTGGCTGGATGATCAGGGACTTGGAAGAAGCATGATTGGAAAATCGGTGACAAATAAATTTGGGGAAGAGATGTGTGGATGGACCTCTCTGAGTGGCCAAAAACTGTGAAAATATTGGTATCCCGTGTGAGTACTCACCAATGGGTGACTTCAGCAGAGGAGAATTTTAATAATCAGGTGGATGGGATAAGCCATTCTGTGGACACCACTCAGCCTCTTTCCCCAACCACCCATGTCATTGCCCAATGGGCCCATGAACAAAGTGGCCATGGTGGCAGAGATGGAGGTTACGAATGGGCTCAGCAACATGTACTTCCACTCACCAAGGCTGACCTGGCTATGGCCACTGCTGAGTGCCCAATTTGTCAGCAGCAGAGACCAACAATGAGTACTTGATAGAGCACCATTCCTTGGGGTGATCAGCCAGCTACCCGGTGGAAGGTTGATTACATTTGACCTCTTCCACCATGGAAAGGGCAGAGGTTTGTCCTCACTGGAATACACTCTTATTCTGGATATGGGCTTGGCTATCCTGTACACAATGCTTCTGCAAAGACTACAATTCGTGGACTCACAGAATGCCTTATCCACCGTCATGCTATTTCACACAGCATTGCCTCTGACCAAGGCACTCACTTTACAGCTAAAGAACTGTGGCAGTGGGCTCGTGCTTATGGAATTCACTGGTCTTATCATGCTCCCCATCATCCTGAAGCAGCTGGATTGATAGAATGGTGGAATGGCCTTTTGAAGTCACAATTACAATGCCAACTAGGTGACAATACTTTGCAGGACTGAGGCAAAGTTCTCCAGAAGACTATGTATGCTCTCAGTCAGCATTCAGTATATGGTACTGTTTCTCCTATAGCCAAGATTCATGGTTCCGGGAATCAAGGGGTGGAAGTGGAAGTGGCACCACACACATCATTGCTAGTGATCCACTAGCAAAATTTTTGCTTCCTGTTCCTGCCACATTACATTCTGCTGGTCTAGAGGTCTGAGTTCTGGAGGGAGGAACACTGCCACCAGGAGACACAACAATTTCATTAAACTGGAAGTTAAGATTGCCGCGTGGACACTTTGGGCTCCTCCTACCTTTAAGTCAACAGGCTAAGGGAGTTACAGTGTTGGCTGGGGTGATTGACCTGGACTATCAAGATGAAATCAGTCTACTACTCTATAACGGAGGTAAGGAAGATTATGCATGGAATACAGGAGATCCCTTAGGGTGTCTCAGTATTATCATACCCTGTTATTAAAGTCAATGTGAAACTACAACAGCCCAGTCCAGGAAGGACTACAAATGGTCCAGACCCCTCAGGAATGAAGACTTGGGTCACACCACTGGAAAATAAATGACCAGCTGAGGTGCTTACTGAAAGCAAAGGGAATGCAGAATGAATGGCTAGTAGAAGAAAGTAGTAATCAATACCAGCTATAACCGCGTGACAAGCTGCAGAAATGAGGACTGTAACTGTCATGAGTATTTCCTCTTTTTGTTAAAAACATACTTGTGCATGTATACACTTGTACTAAGAAAATATCTTCACTTTATTTCCTTTTCCTTTATCATGTGACATAAGATTTATTGACTTCATATCAGCATTTATGTATTGATAACTTCATGTAATGGTATTTGCGTTGGGGATTGGTGCGTTTCTGGTTGCGTGGAGAATTGTATTATATTAGTTATAATTATTACCTTATTATTGTCTTTATTTGAAGATTATGTATGATCTTAGGAAATGTGTATGGGTTCAAGTTGACAAGGGGTAGACTTGTGATTGTTAATACTGAGTGTCAACTTGATTGGATTGAAGGATGCGAAGTACTGATCCTGGGTGTGTCTGTGAGGGTGTTGCCAAAGGAGGTTAACATTTGAGTCAGTGGGCTGGGGAAGGCAGACCCACCCTTAATCTGGTGGGCACAATCTAATAATCGGCCAGCAAATATAAAGTAGGCAGAAAAAAGCTAAAAGGAGAGAGTGGACTAGCCTCCCAGCCTACATCTTTCTCTGGTGCTGTATGCTTCCTGCCCCAACATCGGACTCCAAGTTCTTTAGTTTTGGATCTCAGACTGGCTCTCCTTGATCCTCAGACTGGCTCTCCTTGATCCTCAGCCTGCAGACAGCCTATTGTGGGACCTTGTGATCATGTGAGCTAATACCTAATAAACTCCCCTTTATATACATCATACAGATGTATATATATGATTGAGATATATACACATCATACAGATGTATATATATGAGATATATACACATCATACAGATGTATATATATGAGATATATACACATCATACAGATGTATATATATGAGATATATACACATCATACAGATGTATATATATGAGATATATACACATCATACAGATGTATATATATGAGATATATACACATCATACAGATGTATATATATGAGATATATACACATCATACAGATGTATATATATGAGATATATACACATCATACAGATGTTCTGTCCCTCTAGAGAACCCTGACTAATACATTGAGCTAATTGCAGCTCATTTTAAAGTTTTTTTTTAAATCAAGACAAGAGTAGGAGGCTTTTTTTTATCAACACACTTTGGATCTTCTTAGATTCAGAAGAACATCTACAAACACAATCAAATCCTAGGATTTCTGCCACTTCGCTGTGAGAATTTCTCAACCTTTCTTCCCCTAGATCATCCAGAAGCCAGAAGCTTGTCTTGCAAGTAAGATCTGCTTACAGACCCAACAGCAGCTACTAGTTTGTCTTTCCTGAGCGTCTTTCCACTTTAAAGAGGAAAGAAAGACAAGTAATATGCACTAAGTGTATACCAGGTGTTCTCCCATATGTAACTTCATCCTCAGGTTTCCCCTGAAAAGTAAAGATTATCAGTGGCTTTATCAGAGGAGGAAACTGAGGAACTGAGGTTTTGAAGTAACCTCTGCAACAACACTCAGGTAGCAAGTAGCAGAATGTGTCTGACTCCTCAAGCTGTTTTTTGATGCATGACACGGAGATGTCCCTAAGCTCCTGACAGTTTTTCTTCTCTGCTTTCAAGTCCTGTTTCTTCGGAAGCCTCTGAACCAGAAATAGAGGGATTACTGTCACACTGTGTCTCCCCCACTGTCTGCTGCTCACCCACCAAGTCAGCCTTTCCAAACTGGCACTCCCTTCATCCTTCTTGTCATGCTGCAGACTGAAATAGAAAATATGGTGGGATTTAAATAATTTTTCTTGCATATTTTCCACAGAACTAGGTTTGTTAAGATAGTGAAAAAGATAGAAAAAAAAATACTGCTTAACTTCCTCATGAATTCAGCTTATAGATTAAGCACATGTTTAAATCTATGTGTCTCAGGGAACACAAGGAATTCTAATCCCACTTAACGTGCACTTGATGCACATTTGAAAAATTGTTCTTATTAAATTATGAATATAAACTCATGTATTAGAACATACATAGATCTTATTATAGAAAAATGACTTCTAAACATTATAGAACTTAGTATAGTAGCAGAATTTCCATTAATGTCAAAGATCTGAAACTAATTTATTATATAATTTAGTTTCTTCCCCTCTTCTGTGTTTCCTTTGTTTTTCCATTTTTTTTTTTTTTTTTTTGTCCTGAAAAGATTTAGTAAGTAGGCCCTGTGTCAGGGGTTGAGAACAATGAGGAGACCAAGATAGGACATTTACCAAAATTCACCCTGTCAACATTTTAGGGGAACACTCATCATTCATAAATGTCAAACATTCATAGGGACAGTAACACCTAGGATTTGTTTAGTATGTGAAAAAGCACAATTAATTAACAAAGTCATTCAATCTTGTTTTTTTTTTTTTTTTTTGAGATGGAGTCTTGCTCTGTCGCCCAGGCTCGAGTGCAGTGGCATGATCTCGGCTCACTGCAAGCTCTGCCTGCTGGGTTCACGCCATTCTCTTGCCTCAGCCTCCCGAGCAGCTGGGACTACAGGTGCCCGCCACCGTGTCCGGCTAATTTTTTTGTATTTTTAGTAGAGATGGGGTTTCACCATGTTAGCCAGGATGGTCTCGATCTCCTGACCTGATCGGCCTCCCAAAGTGCTGGGATTACAGGCATGAGCCACCATGCCCGGCCGTCATTCAATCTTAATAACCACAAAAAGTAGGGCCTCTTATATTCATTTAACTGATGAGGAAACTAAAGTTCAGATAATTTTAGTGACTTTCCACAGATCACACAGCAAGTAAGAGGTGGAGTCAAATTAGAATGCTAGTCTGCCTGACTCCAACGTCTGTGGTGAATTATATACCAACCATGGTCTTTATTTCCCTTTATGCCATAATATTGTTTTCTTGTTTAACTAATTAAACAAACATATCATTTTAGTTACAGAACATTAGATTTAGAAAATCAAGAACCCTTAGGAAAATATTACATTAGTGTTTTTAATCATAAAACATAACCTAATTGAATCACTTATCAGACATACATAATTGAAATAAAGAATACCAAGTAGAATAAAGTCATTTTATTCAATTGAAAAAACATTTATGGTATCCTATGGGCAAAACACAATTGAGAATATAAAGATTAAAAAGCCATGGACCCCCAGGACTTGGAACTTGGAGTCTGACTGGGGAGTCAGAGGCATATAAACGACTTCAGTGACAAAGCTAATGATTTTAAATACAGTAAAAAGAGGTTCGGAAAACATCGTGTCTGATTTGTAGGAAAAGACATATTAGGTCTCCACAGGAACAACTGAGTTGTACTTTTTAAAGGGCATTGGATCTAATATTAATTTTTTTAATTAATAAATATTGCTTGAATAAATAGGCAAAAGCCATAGAAGACAGGGTGAACTGTTTGAGCAAAGGTCAAACCTGGTGCTTTTCAACTCTTTCCATTCATGGTCACCAATCTGTAGATGACTAAACATGGCAAAATGATCAAATATCGTTGTCTAATTTCTCAATAAGGACAACATTAAAATTAGAGTGAATATTTAATCACATCAGTAGGCAAGAGATACCAACCAACAAATTCCTTGCACACAGAAAGCATTAAGAGGTGACGCCTGATGAAGCAGAACAGGAGGAATCATATTATACAAACCCATTCTCATAATAATCTCATCAATTAGAATCACAGAGAAGCTCATGATTCAGCAGATGTCAATGGTTGGAGGACTGGGAAATTAATGATAAACATGCCACTTGATCAATCAAACATCCTTTTTCCTTTACTGAAACTATGATATTTACCGTAGCCAAACACATACCCACTAGGCAAAAAGAGAGAAAGAGAGAGAGGGTGGGGAGAGGGGAGATACAAGAAAGAGGAGGGAATTCCTTTTAAAATAATTAAACAGCCCTAGAGAAAATTTCTCTTTGTTCCTGGCAATAATATGTCTCCTGGTTTAATAATCCACCATTCTTCAAGCCCTGCCCAAGGGTAGAAACAGGTACAGGGCTGAAGACAGTAGTATTAAGTCAAAGTCTGCATAAGAAAGAGTTGGACAACTAACCTCACTCCTCTATTAGACTTGCGCAATTCCTGCAATCAATTGCATAGCCTGTAGGCGAGTTAGCCCTGTATAATATGGGCATGTCACTTAACCTTTCCAAATCTAATTTTTCTGACCTTTAAGCTGAAAAATATAATGTATAACCTCTCTATTAAAGAAACTTCATTAAATCTGATGTGACAAATATTTCATTAGAATTATCATATGCTAACATAACATGGAGGAATTAGAATACATAGATTCTGAGTTCGTGAACATTGGGTTGCCATGTGCAGAAGAATGAAACTAGACCCCTATCTCTCAACATATACAAAAATCAATTCAAAATGGATTAAATATTTAATATAAGACCAGAAACTATAAAAGTACGACAAGAAAATTTAGGGGAAACTCTTTTGGACATTGGTTTAGGCAGAGAGTTTATGTCTAAGACCTCTAAAGCACAGGCAACAAAAACAGAAATAGACAAATGGGACTTCATTAAACTAAGAAACTCCTGCACAGCAAAAAGAAGAATCAACAGAGTTAATGGATAATATGAAGAATGGGTGAAAATATTTGTAAACTATTCATCCAACAAGGGACTAATGGCCAGAATATACAAGAATCTCAAACAACAGGAAAAAATAAAAACAAATAATCCCATAAAAAAGTGGGGAAGGACATTAATAGATATTCCTCAAAATAAGACATACAAATGACAAACGGGTATATCAAAAAATGCTAAACATCACCAATCATCAGAGGATGCAAATCAAAATCACAATGAGATATCATCTTACCCCAGTCAGAATGGTTAATATTAAAAAAGACAAAAAATAATGCATGGTGGTGAGGATGCGGGAACTCTTACACACTTAACACACACTTACACACTTAACAGAAAAATTATGCAACTTTTCAAGAAGTTAATATTGTACGTATAAAAAATACAGAGTATCGTTAATTAAGACATACTTTATCTTCCAAACCAGTTTAGAGTTGATTGTATCTAAGCTAATATTTGAGCTGGGCCTTCAGCATTAGTGTAGGATTTAATGAAGAAGACTATACGTGGTATAGACAAAGGCACAGGGATAAAAATATTCCAAATGACTTTGGAAATTAGCTTGAATGGAGAGAGTTTTCACAAAGAAGGAAATAACTGGGAATCAGATTGAAAGGGTAGATGAGGAAAGGTGATGCCATTATTTTATAGATTCAGACCAAAATATACATATTTTGCCTGAAGTCACTGGAAGATTGATTGCGGCAGAGTAGAGTTTCATGAGATGAAGACCCTGTTAATAAATAAAGTTTGAGCAGTCTGAGGATTAGATAGGTAAATCCAAATCAATAATCGAATCCTTCATATTTGAGCAAGCTCTCCCACCCTATAATATATATCCATTTGTGTTAACATTATTTATTTATTTATTTATTTTTGAGATGGAGTTTTGCTCTTGTTACCCAGGCTGGAGTGCAATGGCATGATCTTGGCTCACCGCAACCTCCGCCTCCTGGGTTCAAGCAATTCTCCCACCTCAGTCTCCTGAGTAGCTGGTATTACAGGCATGCACCACCACGCCTGGCTAATTTTGTATTTTTTAGCAGAGACAGGGTTTCTCCATGTTGGTCAGGATGGTCTCGAACTCCTGACCTCAAGTGATCCGCCCGCCTCAGCCTCCCAAAGTGCTGGGATTACAGGTGTGAGCCACCACGCCTGGCCCATTTGTGTTAACATTAAACAATCATTATCAGAATGTTCACAATAGCTGGCCTTTATTGAGAGTGTCAACAAAATTGGCCCTAAAAGCGTTTTTTCTTTTCCTCACCCACTGCAGTGGCACAGAGACCCTAAGGAACACTCCCTCCTAATGCGGGTACCACTGATCCGCAAATTCTCTCTAGGCTCCACCTTCCGTGTTCATCCTTTCAAACTGTTCAGTCCATCCTGTCTGTCTCCATTTCCAGGACGTTTACTGCTAGAGCTTTTCTAACCACTTTGTCCCTTGGATTGATGCTTTGGATTAGTTCCTAAGTCTCTAACCTGGCTTCACCAGAGGTACTATATAGTGCTTTTTCCCCTTGTGTTCAGAAATGAGAGTCAACCTCACTTCTGCCTTAGCCTCCAGTTCCTACTGCCAGCCCATACAGAGCCCTAGTTCTCCTCTTTACTCGAGTTGGGCGTTCAAACACTGACTCTTTCCTTACTTAATGCTAGGCCCCCTGCTAGGTGCTTTAAGCAAGTAATTGTTATTAACATTCACAACAGTTATGTCATGTCAATTTAATTATTTCCATCTTCCAGGTGAGAAAATTAGGTTAACTGTTTCAACCATGTGTCCAGTCACACGGCAAGTAAACTGGATTCCAAATGAAGTCTGCCACACTCCATAGCCTGAACTCTTTCCAACTCATCACATTGCCTTTACCTTTGGGGTTTTCTTTACCATGCACACTGTTTGGATTTTAAAGATATTGGTCATGTAGTGTTGGTTGCAGGAAAAACCACTTCAATCACTTCAACTACTTATCTTGGAATATTATCTTCAGTCAGCTTGCCATTTAGTTGCTCTTTTCTGGCCATAATACACAGTGAACTGTATATCCACATGTTCCACTATGACTATATACCTATATGAAGATATAGATATAGTTGGCTCTATTTATCATTCCCCTGAAACATATTATTGATTTGTTGAAAATAACTAATAATAGTTTTAACAATTGCACTCATTAATAATGTGGCTTAGCTAAAGCACAGGATGGTAATTTGGGTCTATGGGTAAACAGAGAATATTCTAATGTTAGCATCATTTTCCTTAATTTTACCTTGGTTGCTGTGCTTTGAAATCAATGTGAAGAGAAACGAACAAATAACATATAGGGTGTTGCACAGCATTAAAGACAAAATGTGCTATAAACAAAGACTGCATATTTTAAAACAGGGTGAAGGAGCAATTTTCTTTAAAAGCCAATAATTTGCTACTAACTACTAAGGGAAGAAGCTGTTCCTTTGTTGGCCCGTCTTCATTGCCAATCTATTTTTCTAAAATTGCAAGTACTTACATAAAATTAAATACAAAGGAGTTCAAGAACATCTTTGGATTTCAAATTCAAAAGATAGCTCATTATATGTATAATGATTTTGTCCTACAAGTTCACCCTGTAATTTTTTTTTCATTTTAATTAAAAAGCAAGACTATTGAGGGGCCTATACTAGGGAAAAGTCTCTTTGGATATGTTGCCATAACTCAAAGCACACATAACAGCCTGCTTCAGTATGTCAGGGAAAGAGGCCACCTGAGAAAGGCAGAGTGAATGCATATTTCGGAGTACTCCTAATATGCAGAGGAAAAAAAAGAGAAAAAAAGGAAAAAAAATCAGTCTCACCCAACAAAGGCTAAAAGCTAGACTTTCTCTAGCTTGTAAGACAGGACCAAGGGTTTCGCACTTAATTTTGCTTGACAATATTTTTATGAGAGAAGTACAAATCAAAACAATGGGATGAAATGGTTAAGAGAAAGAAAATAGCATTGTAGTTCATCTTGATTATTGTCGACAACATGAAACAAGGTTCTTCTCTGAAGAAGGCATTTTATGAGTGGCATATTTATTTAAAAGTGCACTTGATACAGAAAGCTGACTATATCAAGCATTGTTTGAAGGGCAGAGCACCAATTTTAAATCTAATTTAAAACCACCGGATTTGGTTCAATGTTATTAAAGGTTACAAAATGTGATTTATAAATATTTCATGATTCATGTCCTTAGGTTAGTTGTTGATTTGTTTATTTTTGCTACTTTTTTACGGCGCTATCATATTACTTCTAAAATTCTGTTTTTATATGTTATAAAATAAATTTGCATAATAAGAAAGTTTATCACAGGAGAAAACCAATGGTTAGACTACTAAGTAAGTACACTTGATGTTTTTTATTACCATTGTTTTAATCACAAGTAAACCTCACTGGAATGCAATTCACTTGTAATTTACTGAGTTTTTTGGATGACTACAAGTGAGGAAACTAACTAACTTGCTGTGTGACCTTGCATAATTTGCATAAGTTACTTAACCTCTATAGGCTTCAGTTTTCTCATCTGTGAAGTACAAAACATCCTCAACACATGAACTCTAATGACCCTTGCAGCTATAATACTCTATGAATTTCTTTAGTGGTAAGTATAAAATATTAACTCAGAACATCTCTAGATAGTGGTAAATAAAGCACGGTTCATTCAGCCATGTTCAAAAAAATCTACAATTATTTATTATCACCTCGTACATTTATGCTTCCTCCCTCAATTAAAATGTTATATATTAAGAAAGAGAAAATGTTTATACAATAAACTACAAGATAAAGGAACACATATGTTAAGGTTACTTTTAAGGAGCTATAAGATGGTAGAACGCAGAAATATCACTCTGCCAAGGATGATATTCAGTAAAGATTATGTGAATAGAAAAATACAAAGTTGTAGTTAGACAGAACAAATAAGTTCTGGTCTTCTACTAACAATGTGCTCTATATTTCCAGATAGCTAGAAGAGAAGATTTTGAATGTTGTCACCCCCCCCAAAAAAATGATGAATGTTTAAAATGATGGATATATTACCCTGACTTGCTCATTACACAATGTATACATGCATTGAAACATCACACTGTATCCCATAAATATGTACTATTATTATGTGTTAATTATAAATAAAAAATTGTTGATGAAGAAAAAGATACGTAGAGAAAGTTGCACACAGTGCTGTCTTCAAGAACAGAATCTTCGTTTAATATAAGGAATGTAAAGGCAATGCCATGGGTGAGATGCTGCCTATAAATAAAATGCTGCTACAGGTATGGAGAGGGTGAGGCTAAAGGCAGGCATTTCCTTCAGGAAGCAATTCCAGTAATCCAGGAAAAAGGTAAGAAGTGTTTGAAATAGGGTGTTGGTAGTAGGAAAGTAAAGAATAAGGCTGAAGTCATGGATATTTGGAAAAAAGAAGGGATGAGTTTTGGTGGAAGAATAAAAAAAGATGATAGACAAAGAGGAATAAAGAATGTCCTGTGAGATTTGGAAACTGAGGGTGACCTTAAAGAACAAAGAAACACATGTATTAAGGGTACTGATAA
The DNA here is from genome assembly GCF_006542625.1 of Nomascus leucogenys. Taxonomy (NCBI): domain Eukaryota; kingdom Metazoa; phylum Chordata; class Mammalia; order Primates; family Hylobatidae; genus Nomascus; species Nomascus leucogenys. Next base: position 128,228,139 of record NC_044406.1, read on the forward strand.
GGAGCTATAAGAAGGTAGAATGAAGAAATATTCTGCCAACGATCATGCAGTGAAGACAGAGACATCAAGAAAAGGAGCTGAAATTGGCACAGCGAAAAAAAAAAAAGAAAACAATTGTTTGTATGCATGGTGCAGGAAAGTTCTGTCCAGGTTTTCAGATAGAAATGTCCAGCAGGCAATTAGAAATGAGAAACACTTCACTCTGGAATCCATGACACAGAAGTGATCGTTGAAGGCTTGAAAACAAATGATATTCATAAAGGATAGGGTAGCAGGAGAAAATATCAGAGGCATGAGGCCATAAATAGAGGATACAGCTTGGAGTAGTGTGATACTTAACTATTACCAGGTATGCATGTCTACAAATGGTCCCGACTTACTATGGTTAAACTTGTGATTTTTTTTTTCCTTTGCTATAGTGTGAATGTGACACAAATTCAGTAGAAGCTGTACTTGGAAGTTAGAAGTTTGATTTTTTCCCAGGCGAGCCATATGTGGTGTGATACTCCCTTGCTACGCTGGGCCACACAGAGAGCCACGGCTCCCAGTCGGCTATGAGATCAGGAGGGTAAACAATCTGCATGCTGCAGTGTATTGTGTTGCCAGCCTCTTTTGAATACTGTGTCTTGTGTTTTTGCATCCCATCATGTCCATAAAATGCCCATCTGTGTATAGTATTCAACACTTTCTTATAAAATAGGCTTTGTGTTAGAGATTTTGCCCAACTGTAAGCTAATGTAAGTGTTCTGAGCACATTTAAGGTAGGCTAGGCTAAGCTATGATGCTTGGTAGGTTAGGTATTTTAACTGCGTTTTTGACTTACGATATTTTCAACATATGATGGGGTTATCAGAATGTAACTCCATTGTAAGCTGAGGAGCATGTACAGTCTCCTTCATGACTGGTGATAGATAAATCACATGTTTGTGTTTTAGACAAACTAGATTACCCAGTTAGATAGATAACAAATGGAATTATAAACCCCAAAATCTCAGGCAGGTCTCAGCTAATTTAGAAAGCTTATTTTGTCGAAAGTTGAGGATGCACCTGTATGACACAGCCTCAGGAAGTCCTGACGACATGTTCCCAAGGTGGTCAGGGGACAGCTTGGTTTTATACGTATTAGGGAGACGTGAGACATCAATCAATATATGTAAGAAGGACGTTGGTTGCATCCAGAAAGTTGGGGACAACTGGAAGCAGAGAGGGGGCTTCCAGGTCACAGGTAGGTGAGAGACAAATGGTTTCATTCTTTTGAGTTTCTGATAAGCCTTTCCAAAGGAGGCAATCGGATATGCCTTTATCTCAGTGAGCAGAGAGATGACTTTGAATAGGATGGGAGGCAGGTTTGCCCTGAGCAGTTTCCAGCTTGAATTTTCTGTTTAGTTTAGTGATTCTGGTGGCCCAAGGTAGTTTTCTTTCACAGAATCTAAATATGAATGTGATAAAAGGAATTTGATCCTTTCATTTTCTTCCAGTGTTTTGAGGTAGAAATAAGAAGCCTCAACAATAATGCTAAATTATTATAATTTGTAATGTTAGTGTTCATTTACTGAAGTTCGGTCTGTGCCAGGACAGTCCTTTAGGAAAATCAGATAAATAATGGTTGTCATAAAGGAGTTTATTTTCTAACTCTAAGGAAGGGCAGAGTGACCTCTCAGCAGAACTAAAACCAGAATGTTTTCTTTTTCTCCTTTACTAAATATTTGCCCTTCAAAGTTTTAGCCTGTTCATGGGGAAAAAGAAGCAGAAACTTGAACCAGGGATTGTATCTTCAGGAATTTTGAATGTAAGTAGACATGATTCAGTCTGTTCAGTCTGAAAGGGTCCAGCAGATTGGGTCTTCTTTTGTTGACTTTTATTATGAAGTATACATTTATTAATTTTATAATAAAACAATGAAAAATTATTTATAGAAATCTAGTTCTCTAAATTTAGAGTAGGACTAATTCTATGATTTATTTTAAATTTTTTTTATTATACTTTAAGTTTTAGGGTACATGTGCACAACATGCAAGTTTGTTACATATGTATCCATGTGCCATGTTGGTGTGCTGCACCCATAAACTCTTCATTTAACATTAGGTATATCTCCCAGTGCTATCCCTCCTCCCTCCTGCACCCAGTAACTCGGTTGAGGTAAAAGTAGAAGGCTACATTTTAGTGGGTGTCTTTGTTACCCAAAGAACCAATTGAATTCCAACCACATACCTAAGCCACCCCATGACACTGCTCACAATTTTCTGAACAGAATCAATATGATAGAAAATGTATTCACAAACTCCATATTGCACTATTATTGGAAAACAAAGCAAAAGTAGCTTTAAAAAGTATTATCTTGGTTGAAGAAAGAAGAAATAATTAAACATTGGAGATTTCAGCCTATGAATAAGGTGAGTGCACAAAAATATCCCCAGGAAATTCATGTTGCTTTCAAAGAATATTGAAATATTAAATCCACCCCAACATCTGGGAGATAAATTCTCTTTATGTGCGTGTGTATTTTTCTTTAATGAAGCCAAGTTTATATTTTTGTCTTCATAAACAGGTAAAGAATTTGATGAAGTGACTGTAGCCCACAAAACAAAAACACAAATCATTTTCTGTATTTTTTCTCATTTTGGCAATAAAATAATGTTGATAGATTTCCTTTAAAAATGCAGTCATATTAGTTCTACACTGAAACTTGGACTGTATGAATACAAAACTGTTACTTTATATTCCAATCTAGTCCAATTATAAGATTGTGCAATCTTGCTGTAAATCTTGGTTTCTTGTCTTCAAGATAAATGTTGATTTAAAGATTATAGCAGATAATTAAACTAAAATTATTCATGAAATCTGCCTATAACTTTTATGTTTATCTAAGGACAGCTGCTAAAATAAGCCCCTTTCAGTTATCCCCAACTCCCCATGATTGTTTAAACTCCCACCTGTGTTTTAATGCCTGTGTGTCAAAAAGGTTGCTAAAGAAGAAAGAAAGAAAATACTGAATTTGGAGAATTTGACTTTAGTATTTGAAGTTTCCAGATTTATTGCATTGTTTTTATTATCATTTACATCAACTGATATTTGTAAAAGGATGCTTTTTCTTAGAAATTGACTTACTTTATTGATGTTATTGTTGCTATATGATTCACTTTGATTAGGATCAAACCTGTTTTTCCCCGATGTCTTTCTAAAAATATCCTTACAATGAATTCCTTTTCCTAATGTAAGTGACCCGATTACATTTGATTCTTGGTGTATGTGGGTGGGAGATGGAAGGGTCCAGTATACTACTAATATGCTTTTCTAGGCTCCAATGAAACCTGAATCTCCTTCAGTGTCTATCACCAGTCTTTTATCCCATAATCTCTTGGGCAAAAAGAAAAACCCATCTCTTCTCTCTGCTTCAGAAATACAGAAAGGCAGCATGACTCCCATTGCAAAGATACATACAGTGCATGGATATAAGAAATGATCGAAACCAGCCTGTTGACAAGAGCTTGAAATTGCGATATATAGTAGGACAATATTAGTAGCTGTTTTAACCTATCATCTATATGTCTATCACCTATCTTTCTATTTCTCTATCAACTTATTTACCTATCTATAATTTTGCCATTGCTGAAGCCTTAATTTAATTCCTTGTAATACCTTTCCTCTGGGGTAATTTTTCAGTTATTCACCTTGCCTATATTCCCTCCCCATTATAAACCAGCCTGAATTCAACAGCAATGGTGATTCCTTTAAACCATGACCCTGATCATGTCGTTCCTCCTGTTCAAAACCCTGCACTGAGTCCCCATTCAAGGGCCACCTCTGTTAAACTTCTTGGCCTCCTCTTTGGTGCCTCCTTTTCCTATACCACGCCGCTCATCTCAGTGAACCATACTCCATGTTGCTTTCTTACCTCTATGCCTCTAGTCATTGCTCCCTCTAAAGATGATCTTTTCTCCCATCACCTTATAAGTAAATCCTATTTGTTGTTCAGACTTTAGTGCAAATATCGCATTCTTTAACTCATTTTTTAAGACTCCCCCACTCTCTTTCTACCTACTCTCTCAGCTGGAAGTATCTTTTCCCTCTTCTGAACACTTACAGCCTTTATGTAACTTTCTTTCACAGAACTAACCATTTTCTACCTCTTTCTGTGTTGTAAGTAATATATTTACATATCTGAATGTCTTATTTGTTCTATTATTCTATTGTTATGTTGAGGAGACTGCAGAATTATGTTTATTTTTGTGCCCTTCACAATGCCTGCACATTGTATATAAATGCTTTACAGTTATGAAAAGAACAAATAACCATTGTTGCCAATATGCTTAAAGATAAAGAATCTCTATTCAAAACAAAATGAATTGTACTGCATCTTTATAATGAAAGATAGCATCACATAAATGGAAGAGCGTGGAATGGAAAAATATATGGGTTCATTACTAGCTCGACTATTTGCTAGAAATTTGGACGGGGGAAACTAGATTGTTTATTTCAATGACTGTCCCTTTTTAGGGAGATTATTATTATCTATCACCCAAAGTCACTGCAAGTATTAAATTATATAATTTACGTACATATAAACACAATAGCTAACACACTCCTGCTTGACCTGCTTGATATTTATTTTTTTCACAGTACTTTGACAGTATCATCCCACTGTATCCTGGCTTCTATTGTTGCTATTAAAAGCTCTGCTGTCAGTCAGTTTTGGTTCGTTGCTAGATCATTTGCCTCTTTATTTCCCTCTAGGTACTTTTCACTTCCTTCCTTTGACTTTTATGTCTTCTCATCTCACTGACATATGTCTAGGTGTATATTGTTTTAAATTAATTATATTGGAGTTATTCTGTGGTAATTCATTCTTTGGATTTATGTCTTTCATTTCTGGAAAACTCTATACCATTACTTATAATATTCATCTCCCAGTCTCTATTTTTCTCCTATTATCCTAGTTAGGTATTTATTAGACACCTTATCCTCCATATTGCTTAATACAACATTAATTTTTTATTTCTCTGAGCTGCATTCTATGAAATTTCTTCAGAACTATCTTTTATAAAAACAAATTCTTTTTTTCTACTGTGTCCATTCTACTATTTAATCTGCTCATATAATCACTATTCATGGAAGTATATATTGGTTTCGTGTCTATAATTTTTATTCTCTTCCTTTTTATGCCTATAACTTCTACTGGATTTTAGACATTCATGGTCATTTTTAATAGTATCCAATGTTTGCCTGTTTTTTTTACCCTTTTATTTCTTTAACTATTTCCAGCAGACTTATTTAATACTCTACATCAGCTAATTCAAATACATAATTCCCTTGGGGCTTTAAATCTGGCGTTAATGTTCCTATGTTTATGCATCATATGTTGTTTGCTTATGTATTATGCAATCTTTGGTTATGTGTTTATATTACATGGATCATAAAATGTGAGAACCCCAGGGAATAAAGTATAAACTTTTTTTTTTTTTCCAGATAAAATGTTGTGCTTGTTTCTACTTGGGGACTACAGTTTCTACTGATCTGGAATCACGCTAGTCTCTGTGAAGTTTCCCCTCTGCGTGAGACACTTAGGGTCAATTCTGCCATCTTGACACTGGCCCAAGTCTTAGCTTCCTCCATGCAATGCTGCTATCAGCATTTTTACTCAAGACAACTCTGTTAGTCCATTTTGTTTGCTATAAAGGAATACCTGAGGCTGGGTAATTTGTAAAGAAAAAGGATTACTTTGGTTCATTGTTCTATAGGCTGTACAAGAAGTATGACACCAGCATCTGCTTTTGATGAGGCTGCAGGATGCTTTTACACATGGCAGAAGGCAATGGCAGCCAGCATGTCACATGGTGAGACAGGAAGCAAGGTAGTGAGGGCAGTGTCATGCTATTTTAAACAAGCAGATCTCCTGTTAAGTAGTAGAGTGGGAACTCAGTCATTACCATGTGGGGAGGGCACCAAGCTGTTCATGAAGGATCTGCCCCCATGACCCAAATACCTCCCACTAGGCCCCACCTCCAACATTGGAGATCACATTTCAACATTAAATTTAAAGAGGAAAAATATATAAATTATATCAGTAGCCTACTTTATGGTACTTACTTGCTGCTAAACCCTCCACATACTGAGCTCAACTCATATATTTTTGGTGGGAAAGAGACCCAGGAGAACTCTCTCACCTAAGAAATATAATGCATCATGATAATAGTTTCATATAAAATTAGTTATTTTGCAGTGACAGAGACCTTCAGTGTCAATTTTCTGCCACACCTGAAGTGAAAGACTTCTGATTATATACATCATTTATTGGTGTATATAATTGTGGACTTGTACTGTTTTGATATTTTTCTGTTGGTTTTTACATTTATATTTTCCTCCCTCCAGAGTTTTTCAGCTGACTTTGAACAAGAAACACATAGTCTACTTCATTTTATTCCCATAGTATCTGTAACATATTAGGTTCTCAGTAATTACCTTTTAAATATATACAGAAAAATTCCATGCTCTTTAATTTATATGAACAGAATATATGACAAAATGTAAGAATGTAAATTATCTGATAAAAGCTGTGAAAGTAAAAGACTCCTCAGCTGTGAACTTATATATCTACTTAGAATAAGGGAATATAAATCTTCCCCTTTTAGAAAATTCTGAGACTGTAACATTTATGCCTTTTCCCCCAACACTTTTACTTATTTGCCTTCACACCAAATCCCTAGACAGAAAGAAGATCAAAAACATCAATACTATTTTATGACATACTCTGAAAAATGAAACACATAAGAAATATGGATAAAATACTAACTTATTTTAACTGTAGAATTTAAAAGGCTGTGTTTACTGAGACAATATCATATGTATTAATGTGACCTTAATGTGAATAAAAAACAATTCTACCATCTGAGTATTTGGTGATAAGAAAATTAAAATTATAAAAAAAGGTTCTGAAGTAAAAGTGATAATTAAAAGATCAAAGAAAAATGCATAGTCAATGCTTAATTACCTAAATACCAGTAACTCAAATCATGTGCTCCTTCTTTCTCTGTGGCTGCCTGTTGGCTACTTAGAAAACTCATTTTGATCTTCATTATAGGACGGAAAGAGAAAATTAAAAGAATAAAAAGTCTACCCTATCCATTCAGAGAAACTTTAACAGTTCTGATAAATAATAGAGAAAGATAAAATTGAAACTTTAGTTTCAAAGGAGGCTAGTAAATCATATATATTTGTTCCCTTTGTTCATTGACCCTATCCCCATTAATAATTCAAAATTAGTAGTACAACATATAGCACCCACACCTGTGCTGACTCATATATGTTATGTCTGAGAGTCAAAAATGCAGAAAGAAGGATTTCTGGCTGGGTAGTTCTGACATTATTCACCTCTCCTGGCCAAAGCCCTGAAATGAATCTTTATTTTCAATCTGCAATTTAAATATTGCCTAAATGGTTCTGTCAACAGGCTCTGTCCAAAGGATGAAAAAGAATTGGCAGTAATATAAAGGATATGATTATTGAATTCTGCCCCAAATCCTTCTCACATTAGCCTTCTATAGCAACTAAAATTGGCAAAATTATGCTTAAAAGAGGACAGGCCTTATTTATTGGGATACAAGTACCACTGACCCAGGACAAGCAAATAATCTGTCAGATTACTTAGCTGTTATGGTGAAAGGCAGAAACCAGGGCGTTTATGAAAGCAGATATAGTGAATAGGAAAAGTCTCCAGCCTTTGAAAATATAGTACTTATTTCAGAAGGGCACGTTTTCAAAGATAACTTCCTCGGTTTTAGCTTCTCATGGCCAGCCTGTCAGTGCACTCTAAGAATTACTTCCTAACATTGCACTACCAGGCCGTAGTTCAATGAGTACAGTGATTAAAATTCCTGACATCAAAATATTATTTAGAATATATACAGAATTTATTTATAGACTCATTTTTAAAAAAAATTACAATATACATTTTTATGTATTGTAACAGTTCAAGAAAGCTGCTTCTATGCATTTCCTAATACTACTTAAATTGTGTAGATGCTTTGATTTCAACACAATCCAGAGCACATTATGATTGAGGCAAGCAAATAGCTATGTACTCAGGCTGGTGAAAGGTGCTAAAATATATATATATATATGAATAGCATGTGCTTAGAAGTTAAGTTAGATGGATTTGGAATTGAATACTGGATCTGAATACTGGATCTGATCCTTACTAGCTATGTGACTTCTTACAGCAATACATGTTCTATGAGCACTCATTTCTTTAACTTAGACTTGGGTGGTAACAGTGTTTATATCATAGAGTTCTTACTGGGTTTAAATAAAATAATCGATGTAAAGCATTTTTACAGTGCCTGACGCATCGTAAATGCTCAATGTTATATCAATATTTTAATGTTATTACAATAAATATTTTATGTAATTGATATTTTTATTGTTTACAAAATATTAAACCCAAATTACCAGGAACAACATATACCTTACTTTAATCTGTGTTTATTATCATTATTTCCCTGAGAAGAAAACTCAGTTGCCGATATTTTAGGTAAGTTACCTGAAGACACATAACCGTAAATGAGAGGGCTGAATGTTGCAAACACATCTGTTTCACCCCAAAGATCATGTTTTTTTCATTGCACACACTGATTCTTAAATTAATATTTCTTGTAATTATGGTTAAGATCCAGGAGGAGAAAACGGGATTGCATTTGGGAACTGGCTAACTGGTCTTCCAATATAGGATAGCGGCATATTCAATATGTTGATACCACCTGTCAGGATAGGTCAAAGCTCCACATTACCCCGTCTCTACTAAAAATCCAAAAAATTAGCCAGGTGTGGTGGCAGGTGCCTGTAATCCCAGCTACTTGGGAGGCTAAGGCGGAAGAATCACTTGAACCTGGGAGGCGGAGCTGCAGTGAGCCGAGATCATGCCACTGCACTCCAGCCTGGGTGACAGAGCAAGACTCCATCTCAAAAAAAAAAAAAAAAAAAAAAAAAAAAAAAAAAAAAAAAAAAAGAGTTTACTCCTTATCACGTACAAAATACTTAACAGGCCTATTTTCTATAGTTTAACAAAACAGAGCACACTTGTCCAACCTGAACTGAGGTGCACTTTTAAGTATACAATCAAAATGTTTTCCAGCTTAAGCCACGTTAATGTGTCAGATTGACTGAATTCCAATTCTAAAATAAGTTCAACTAAAACACTAGCAAAACATAGTGGAAAAAAAATGAAAGAAATGTGTGCTAGAAATAGCAGGTAGAGCAGTGTACAGATGTAGAAACTGACATAACAACAGTGAAAGAATATATAGCTTCTGAAGCACCATGGCAGCCTGAGCCTGCAAAATCCTTTTATTAGCTGCCATAGCAGCATCCAGAAGAGTAATTAGGGATTTCAGCAGCATAACACAGGGTAATAGAAGGGGCTAGAAAGAACTGCAGCATGGCACAATAGCATATGCCGGTCAGAGGAAGGCTGTGCACTCAGTTTGAAAAATCAATGAAAGGGAGAAAATGTTGTTCTTCGCCATGATTTCTGGAGAGCTGACTTCAAGGCGATGGGTGAAGCTGAATCTAGTTGCAGTGAACCATGCACAGGCTGAAAAATTTTTACTTCCCAAAAAACCATTCTGAGTCAGCTCTGATTTGCAGATCTACAAAATTTCAAAAGGACTCTGAATTCCATAGGCAGTCAGTTTTTAAAATAAGCAGTATTTTCTCTATGGGGATGCTTCGGTGGTGTGGTGTAGCATCTTAAACCATGAATTAGTATCAGGCTATGTACAAGCTATAAAAGTAAATAAAAGTCTTACCAATAATCTAGATAAAATAATTAACACAATTAACCAGAAGTAAAAACAAAGGTATAAGAATTCATTCACCTTTGCATTAATTCAGCAAATATTTATTAAATACTTAATACATGGATAGGTCTACTAAGAAATGTGTAAAGATATCAAGAAATGCAATATACAATCTTTCTCTAAAGAAACTGAGGAAAAGCAAATCACATTGTGAAAATTTAAAAAGTAAAACAAAAGAATGATAGGTATCTGGACAAAAGTGTGAATGTAAATGTCAGTGGTTCAACTATTGAAACTGACTTACTTAATCACTCTGATTTTCAGTTTGCTCATCCAAACAATTGTCATGTGAATTGTTAACTTGAAGTCATTGTCTCGGTGAACTTAGTTTTTAAAAGTACGTTAAAGTGACTTCCTCTTCTGAAAGATGGAATAGATATAATTTTGCCTATTTCTCTTTCTAAATAAAACCAAAACCCCTGAATATTATATATAAAACAAACATAAGAACACTCTGAAAGTTGGAAATAAATAGACTGTTTAGAGAGCTCAGGACCCAGGAAATGACACAGTAGTGAGCTTCCTGGGTTTTTCCTTCCTTCCTTCCTTCCTTCCTTCCTTCCTTCTTTCCTTCCTTCCTTCTTCCTTCCTCCCTCCCTCCCTCCCTCTCTCCCTCTCTTCTTCTTTCTTCCTTCCTTCCTCCCTCCCTCCCCCCTCTCCCTCTTTCCCTCTCTCCCTCTCTTTTCTTTCTTTATTCCTTCCTTCCTTCCTCCCTCCCTCTCTCCCTTTCTCCCTCTCTTTTTCTTTCTTCTTTCTTCCTTCCTTCCTCTCTTTCTTTTCTTTTCCTTTCCTTTTCTCTTTCTTTTTCTTTCTTTCTTTTCTTTCCTTCCTTCCTTCTTTCTTTTTTTCACATGTCATATATTTGAGAATTGCAGCTAAAGAAGCCAACAAATTGGAAATGCCAAAAGTCATAGACAAAAAGCCCAAATAAAATTCTGCTTTGTTTAGCCAAAGGACAAGAAAAGAGGTAGCCTAGGAAAGACAGAAAATTTTGATAAAATAACTACTCTACTGCAGCCAATCCCTACCCTTGAAAAAGCTATTCTTACCCCCAATCTTGTGTCCAAAGTTGGAGGGGGGAGGCTTCTAACTTCATCAGGGTGTAATGAGGAGTTCCAACATCTCAGTATGCATGGCGTCTATTTCTGCTTGGCAGTAACAAGGCACCCATGCAACTCCTTGCCGGGGTGTTGTCAGAAGAGGCCTATTGAATAGCAGTAATGAGATACTTCACTCCCTAAGCAAGGTGAAACTACGACCCCAACTCACAGGTGGCAATGGAAACTAAGTGGACAACCGGGATTTCCGAACTTACCTGGCAAAAAGGAGACAGTGGCTCTCTCTTCCCCTACCAGAGTGATATCATAGAAAGCCAGCTAAAACAGATGGCTTAAATAAGATCCAAAGGGTTACAACACAATACATAAGATTTCTTCTATGGTGTGAATGTTTGTGCCTACCCACCTCTGCCAAATACTTATGTTGAAAACCTAATAACCAATGGGATGATATTAGGATGTGGGTCCTTTGGGAAGTGATTAGATCATGAGGGTGAGATTAGTCCTTTTATAAAAGAGACCCCAGAAAGTTGCCTTCCCCTTTTCCACTATGGGGACACAGCTAGAAGGTACTAACTATACACCAGGAAACAGTGCTTCACCAGATGTCAAACTAGCCACTACCTTGATCTTGGACTTTCTAGCCTTCAGGACTGTGAGAAATACATTTTTGTTATTTGTAAGCCACCCTGTTGATGGTATTTTGTTGTAACAGCCCATATGCCCTAAGACAATGCACATGTTTTAGAAAAAAAATAAGTCATCAACAAAGAACCAGAAGAATCTGAACTATTACTACTGTCTCTGCTATAGGAATGTTTTCTTAATGCAGACCAATAAGCTGGAGTCAAAGGACAGTGTGGCCCACCTATTGATCTGAAGATGTAGAATTCAGAGACTGTAGCAATTAAAGCAGATAATGTTTGAAGGGCAGAATACTGGGAAGGAAAATGCCAAGGATGGTGGAGTTACAGAGGTCCATGAGTGTCCCTTGTGAGTTACTTGCTGAAGGCTGGGCTGCACATTCAGAGAATGAGTCTGCGTGAGATTTACCAGAAAACAGCTACTATGGGGTTGGTAATGGAAAACAGATATTAGAGGTAGAGTAGTTATAGACATATTAGACATCAGACCTAGATAGAGAATATAGACATCATTAATACCTGCAGATTTTGCTCAGCCACCAGAAGGCCTAAACCTTATGTGTAAAGGCCATCCTCTAGAATAGGAGATGACAAAGTATGGTTCTTGAGTCTAATCCAGCCTGTCATTTATATTTGTAAATAATGTGTTGGAACCTGGCCATGCCCATTTGTTTATGTATTGTTAATGACAACTTTTATGCTAAAATGGAGGAGTTTAGTAGATTCCACAGAAACTCTATGGCCCACAAAACTAAAAAAAAAAAAAAAAAAAAAAAAAAATTTACCACCCCCAGGCTGTTTATAAAACAAGTTTGTCAATCCCTGCTCTAGAGTAAAGAGTACCCTAAATCCACTTTAACAAGCCTACCAAGCCCTCAGTAAAGACAAGATGCCTGCCTAAGACTAAAATTTAAGTAGTAAAACAAAAAAAATGCATTCTCATTCCAGGCCCCTACCACTAAGCAAAGTGTCAAGTAGCAAGTAACTTGCAAGAGACATAGATCAGTAAGACGCATTGCAAACAGAAGACTTAAAACTGAGTTTAGAGTATATATTGAAAAATAAATCCACTGGCAAACCAATCCCTATATTAAACATGGGCTTTTCTAAACATATTTGAAGACTGGATATAATGAGTATAAACATAGCAACAACACACCTCAAACTCTTATTTAGATTAACTTAAATATCCATAATAAAGATCTAGCAGAAGAGAATGTACCCCTATTTTCAAGCATTTAAAAAGAGTTATCTCAATCATTACTGTGTTACAAAAGAGAGCTGGTTTTAAAAAAATAGGAAACAGAAAATAGGCAAGAAAAAACATTCCCAAGGGTAAAATAAATCATTATAACCAGACTCAAATATTATACAGATGTTGGAAGTATCTGAAAATGAATTTAAAATAATTGTGATTAATATGCTGAAAGTTATTTTAAAAAGGTGGACTACATTTAAGATCGGATGGGTAATTTTAACGGAGAAAATGGAAGCTATAAGAAAGAATGAAATGTAAAAGCTAGAAATGAAAAGCACAATAACATCACTAGATTCAACACAATATAGAAAGGAATTCATTTACTCAAAGATATACCTACAAAAATTACATAAACTGCAGCACAAAGAAACTATAGAATAAAGAAAGCAGAACATATCATCCAAAACCTGTGAGACATTAGGAAATGATCTAATGTTTGCATATTTAAGATTGTAGAAGAAAAAAAAGAGAGAAAATAGGGAAGGAAAAATATTTTTAAAAAATTGGCCAATAATTTTACAAATTTAATGATATAATCAAAAGCACAGAGCTAAGAAGCTCAGAAAACACGAAATAGAATAAACAAACATACACAAATTCACACTCACATATTTAAGTGTATCATTTTCAGTTTGCTAAAAAGAAAGACAAAACAAAAACATTAAAGGTTTTCAGATAAAAAGAAAACATCACCGATATTGTTAGGCCTTGTGTCTCCACCCAAATCTTATCTTGAACTGTAATCCCCAGGTGTTGAGGGAGAGACCTGGTGAGAGGTGATTGGATGTCACCTCATGGGGTCAGACTGCTCCATGCTGTTCTCATGATAGTGAGTGAGTTCTCATGAGACCTGATGGTTTTATAAGTGTTTGAAATTGCTTCCCATCCTCACTATCTTTCTCACCTGCTGCCATGGAAGGCATGCCTGCCCGCTTCCCCTTCCGCCATGATTGTAAGTCTCCTGAGGCCTCCCAGCTATGTGGAGCTGTGATCAATTAAACATCTTTTCTTTATAAATTACCCAGTCTCAGGTAGTATCTTTATAGCAGTGTTAGAGTGGACTAATACAATTACATACAGATGAATAGACTTATAGCATAAAGCTCTTTATAAAACTAAGCAAGCTAGAAAGTATGGGGTGAAATCTGTAAAGTGTGGAAGGAAAAAACTACTGTCAACTTAGTAAAAATGTTTTAAATAAATAAATTAGAATTTCTCAGAGAAACAAAATCTGTAAGAATTTACTGGGAGAAAAAAGAATTGTTAAAGCAATAAATTGGAAAGGAAGAAATAAAGGTATCCCTCTTTGCAGATGACATGTTTGTGTACATAAGAAAATCTTTTAAAATCTATGGAAAAGCTCCTAGAAGTAGTAAAGTGATTTTTTTCAAGGCCACATGATACAAAAATCAATATATACAGGTAAACCATATTTCTATTTACCAGCAATTAAAAATTAGAACTCAGTTTAAAAAATACAATACCATGACAATAATACCCCCCCCAAAAAAATCAACTCAGGTTCATATTTTACAAAACATGAACAGGCTCCATATGTTCAAAATAGAAAATATGGATGAAAAAATCAAAGAAGATATCAATTCTTCTCAATCAAATCTGTTTACTGTAATCTTAATCAAAATCTTGACAGGCTTTTAAAAACAGTTATCAACAAGGTGATTTTGAAATATATATATGGAAATGCAAAATAATTAGAAAAGTCAAAGCTATTTTTTAAAAGGACAAAGTTGGAGGATTTACAATACTTGAGTTCAGGACTCACTGTGAAACTACAGAAATTAAGGTAATGTGGAAGTGATGAAAGTGTAGACTTACGAATCAATGGAATAGAAACTGAGCAATAGGCTCACACAAATATAGTAAAAACAAAAATCTATAGACTATTTTCCCCTATACGGAGGCACGTTACACCTTTGTATTGGTATATTTCTGTCAATAAGATCAAAACCATCTCTAAAACTGTGGTTCTTATGTATTCGTGGGGTATAAGTCTTGTTGAGAGTGGGAACTGTGTCTTGTTCATTTCTATTCTCCTCAGTTATAAAGATAGTATTAATTCATTAAACTCCAATTGCATCACATATTAATGCTATAAACCTGGGAAGGGAACTGCTCTCAACTTCCTCTCGATAATACCACATACACGATAAGACAGTTGTGCCAACTAAATGACATCATACATATAAGGCAATCAGCAGAGTGAATTGTATATCATAATATAGAGTAACCCCCTTATATATTAGTTGATGGCCTTAGGTTGGGATTTTTAGAAGTAAACCTTTAATGTGTGATAGACAGACATTCTTGTGCAAGTAATTATTGAGGAAGTGTCCTCAGAGGGGAAAAAAAGAGAGAGAGAAGCAGAACAGGGCCAAAGAAGTTGTCAAACAAGAATATGGTCTCAAATTCATATACATTCAGCGTGATCCCAAGGGCAGCTCTGAAGCACAAAATGCGCTACAGAAGAGAAGTAGCCTCGTTATAAGTAGAGAATAGTCTGTGGCTGCAACTTGGAGGTAGCTTCTATGTGGCAGACGGTAATTCACTGGAGAAAGGGATCAATTTGGAGCAGTCAGCACTCACAGCAGTAAGAGGCAAGAGCGCACTTGTTTGTTAGAGGACATCTGGGCAGGGCAGTGACAGCATCTTCTAACTTAGTGTGATTGTCTGATTATTCTACCAAGATATTTAAATGTAAACTAAGACTTTAAAAGTAACATAGTGGCTCATGCCTGTAATCCCAGCACTTTGGGAGGCTGAGGCGGCGGATCATGAGGTCAAGAGATCAAGACCATCCTGGCTAACACAGTGAAACCCCATCTCTACTAGAAATACAAAAAATTAGCCAGATGTGGTGGCGGGCGCCTGTAGTCCCAGCTACTCGGGAGGCTGAGGCAGGAGAATGGCGTGAACCCGGGAGGCAGAGCTTGCAGTGAGCCGAGATTGCGCCACTGCACTCCAGCCTGGGCGACAAAGCAAGACTCTGTCTCAAAAAAAATAAAAAAAAAAATAAAAATAAAAATAAAAAAGTAATATAATAAAATTAAGCCATATTATGGAACATCTCTCTCCCAACCTCAACTAAAAGATGACATTACCAGCAACACATAAGCACAATATTAAATAGTTGAAATGTAGCAGCAAATGACAGAAAGAGAGAGAATGTTTACAAAATTGGCCTAACTTATAATGCTCTCTATCCACCTTCTACACTCAGTCTTCCAAAAAGCTCTTACGGGAAATGTAATGTGAAATAAATCTTTTTTAAAAGTACGTAGTGATGCATTTCATTATATAGAAAATTCAACTGAGCAGGTATT
The DNA here is from genome assembly GCF_006542625.1 of Nomascus leucogenys. Classification (NCBI taxonomy): domain Eukaryota; kingdom Metazoa; phylum Chordata; class Mammalia; order Primates; family Hylobatidae; genus Nomascus; species Nomascus leucogenys. The sequence continues at coordinate 128,244,291 of NC_044406.1, forward strand.
TTATCACAGACAGAAAAGAAAACACCAATAACAAAAACAGCAAGGTTGATTATTGTTGTTTCCCCACTGGGAAGAAACCTAAAGAGGGAAGATTGAATGATCATAAACACTGATAGTTTATTATCTTCAATGAAAATTGGATTATGTGGATGAGAAAGAAAAAAAATCTTCCAAAGAACAGGAAGGACTCATAGGTTTTGCCAGTGTTTGCCTTCCACTTTCAGGAAATGGGATAAGATTGTTGCTAGAGATTTGTGAGTGAAAAGCGGGGAGTAAAACACCTGATTCTGGCCCTGAATTTCTCACTTCAGAGCAAGGGTTTCAAGGCTCCATTCTGAAAGGAAAAATTATACAAAACTTGAAGGTAATCTCTATGGTTGGGTAGTCAAATGAAATGGAGGATTCTCGTGTCGATTTAAATTTCAGATAATGATGGATAATTAAGACCTACTTACACTGAAAAAACTATTGTTTGAGTGAAATTAAAATTTCATTAGGCTTCTTGTTTCCTACTATTGGAAATTCATATATGGACATGTTACAGGATGTGGATATGATGGTTGGAGCTCCAGCTCACTTTTTGGAGCATGAGGAGATATGCTTGAATACAAAAGGTTGACACCTTGTTTCCTGTTGATATGAAGGTTTTGCCATGCCCACACAAGGGAGCATTTTGGACTTTTTATTTAAAAGTGAGAAAAACACCTATATCTTTTCTAAGCTATTTTGTATTTTATGACCTGTATAGAACACTCTCTGGGTTTTGACTCAATAAATATTTGTGGAATGAATGAATGATTGGAATCCAGTAGATTTCACCCATACTCTTTCAGAGAAAATAAAAGGTCTTGATAGAACTGGCCACATTACACTTGAAAAAAATACTGTGAGTGAAAGGAAGAATTAAAGTAACATAACAAGCACTATATAAATATCAAGTTCATAAGAAAATACTATCAAAAACAATCTTTTACGGTATGTGCTTTTTAGTATTAAAATACTTGAGAATGCAAATTGGATTAAACAAAAATGATAAAAAAGATGAAAGAGTAAATCACAGAAGTAATAATGCTTCAAAATTCAAAATAGAACTAAGTCAATGCGAAATAGAATGGAAAAGAATACAATAATGAATTAATATACACATAATGTTACATAGAAAGTGCAACAAAAGAACAACAAATAAAATTCAGAGGGGAGACAGAGCAAGATGGCAGAATAGAAAGCTCCACCAGTCCTTGCCCCACCCCACCCCCCACAAGGACACCAATTAACAACTGTCTACACAGAAAGAAACACCTTCATAAGAACCAGAAATCAAGTGAGCACTCACAGTACCTGTTTTTAACTTCCTATCTCTGAAAGAGGTACTGAAAAGACAGAAAAAACAGTCCTGAATCACCAATGTCACCCCTCACTCACCCCTAGAAGCAGCCTCATGGTGTTGAGAGCATTTCTGAGCACTGGGGTTGGGATAATACAGCAACTTTGAGAAATAAAACTCAGTGCTGTTCCATTACAGCAGAAAGGAAAACCAGAACAAACTCATCTGCTACCCATCAACAAAGGGAGCATTTTTCTTTGTATTTATTTTTTCATCAACTTTTATTTTAAGTTCTAGGGTACATGTACAGGATGTTTAGGTTTGTGACACAGGTAAACATGCGCCATAGTGATTTGATGCACAGATCAACCAATCAGCTAGGTATTAAGCCAAGCATCCATTAGCTATTCTTCATGAGGCTCTCCTTCCCCCCACCCCACAACAGGTCCCAGTGTGTGTTTGTTGTTCTCCCCTCATGTGTCCATGTGTTCTCATCACTCAGCTCCCACTTATAAGTGAGAACATGTGGTGTTTGGGTTTCTGTTCCTATGTTAGTTTGCTGAGGATAATGGCTTCCAGTTCTATCCATGTTCCTGCAAAGGACATGATCTCGTTCCTTTTTATGGCTGCATAGTATTCCGTGGTGTATATGTACCACATTTTCTTCATCCACTTTATCATTAATGAGCATTTGGGTTGCTTCTATGTCTTTGCTATTGCAAATAGTGCCATAATGAACATAAGTGTGCATGTATCTTTATAATAGGATAATTTATATTCCTTTAGGTATATACGCAGTAAAGGGATTGCTGGGTCAAATGATATTTCTGCTTCTAGATTTTTGAGTAATAGCCACACTGTCTTTCACAATGGTTGAACTCATTTACATTCCCACCAACAGTGTAAAAGTGTTCCATTTTCTCCACAACCTCACGTTTCTGTGGTTTCTTGACTTTTTAATAATTGCCATTCTGATTGGTGTGAGATGGTGTCTCATTGTAGTTTTGATTTACATTTTCATGATTATTGATGTTGAGCTTTTCTTCATATGTTTGTTGGCTGCATGAATGTCTTCTTTTAAGAAGTGTCTGTTCGTGTCCTTTGCCCACTTTTCAATGGAGTTTTTTTTTTTTTCTTGTAAATTTGCTTAAGGTCCTTGCACAGTTTGGATATTAGACCTTTGTCAGATGGATAGATGCAAAAATTTTCTCCCATTCTGTAGGATGTCTGTTCATTCTGATGATAGTTTCTTTTGCTGTGCAGAAGCTCTTTAGCTTAACTAGATTCCACTGGTCAATTTTTGCTTTTGTTGCAATTGCTTTTGGTGTTTTCACCATGAAATCTTCACCTGTACCTATATCCTGAATGATATTGCCTAGATTTTCTTCTAAGGCAATCATAGTTTTGGGTTTTACATTTAATTTTTACTTAATTTTAGTTAATTTGTGTATAAGGTGAAAGGAAGGGATCCAGTTTTCTGCATATTGCTAACCAGTTCTCCCAGCACCATTTATTAAATAAGAAATCTGTTCCTATTGCTTGTTTTTGTCAGGTTTGTCAAAGATCAGATGGTTGCAGGTATGCAGTCTTGAGTTAATTTTTGAATACAGTGTAAGGAAGGGGTCCAGTTTCAGTTTTCTGAGTTCTCTATTCTGTTCCATTCATCTATGTATCTGCTTTTGTACCAGTACCATGCTGCATTGGTCACTATAGCCTTATAGTATAGTTTGAAGCCAGGTAGCATGATGCCTCTAGCTTTGTTCTTTTTGCTTAGGATTGTCTTTGCTATATGGGCTTTTTTGGTTCCATATGAATTTTAAAGTCTTTTTTTTAATTCTGTGGAGAATATCAATGGTATTTTAATTGGAATAGCATTGAATCTATAAATTACTTTGGGCAGTATGGCCATTTTCACAATATTGATTCTTCCTATCCATGATCATGGAATGTTTTCCATTTGCTTGTGTGCTCTCTGATTTTCTTGAGCAGTAGTTTGTAGTTCTCCTTGAAGAGCTCCTTCACTTCCCTTGTTAGCTGTATTCCTAGGTATTTTATTCCCTTTGTAGCAATTGTGAATGGGGGTTCATTCATGATTTGGCTCTCTGCATGCCTGTTGTGAGTTTATAGGAGTGCTAGTAATTTTTGCACATTGATTTTGTATCCTGAGGCATTGCTGAAAACGCTTATCAGCTTAAGAAAGTTTTGGGCTGAAACGATTGGGTTTTCCAGATATAGGATCATGTCATCTGCAAACAAAAATAATTTAATTTTCTCTCTTCCTATTCCAATACCCTTTATTTCTTTCTCTGGCCAGACTGCCCTGGCCAGAACTTCCAATAGTATGTTGAACAGTAGAGGTGAGAGAGGGCATCCTTGTCTTGTGCTGGTTTTCAAGGGGAATGCTTTCAGCTTTTGTCAATTCAATATGATGTCTGTGAGTTTGTTGTAGACAGCTCTTATTATTTTGAAGTATGTTCCTTTGATGCCTAATTTATTGAGGGTTAACATGAGGAGATGTTGAATTTTATTAAAAGCCTTTTCTGCATCTATCAAGATAATCATGTGGTTTTTGCTTTTAGTTATTTATATGTGATTAATCACATTTATTTATTTGCATATGTTGAACCAACCTTCCATCCCACGGATGAAGCCAACTTGATCATGATGGATTAGCTTTTTGTTGTGCTGCTAGATTCAGTTTGCTAGTATTTTGTTGAGAATTTTTGCATCTATGTTCATCAAGATTATCAGTATGAAAATTTTTTTCTTTCTTTCTTTATCCGCCAGGTTTTGTTATCAGGATAATGCTTGCTTCATACAACAAGTTGGGGAGGAGTCCATTCTCCCCAGTTTTTCAAAATAGTTTCAGTAGGAATGGTTCTAGCTCTTCTTTATACATCTGGTAGAATTTGGCTGTAAATCCTTCTAGTCCAGGTTTTTTTTTTTTCTGGTTGGTAGGATTTTTATTATTTATTCATTTTTTGAACTCCTTAATGGTCTGTTCAGGGATTCAATTTCTTCCTGGTTCATTCTTTGGAGATTGTGTGTGTTCAGGAATTTTTCAATTTCTTCGAAATCTTCCAGTTTGTGTTCATAGTAGTCTCTGATGATTTTTTTTATTTCTGTTGGGTCAGTGTTTACATCACCATTGTCATTTCAAATTGTGTTTATTTGGATTTTCTTTTATTAGTCCAGCTAGTGGTCTATCTTATTACTTTTTTCAAAGAATGATCTCCTGCATTCATTTATCTTTTGTATGGTTTTTTATGTCTGAATTTCCTTCAGTTCAGCTCTGATTTTGCTTATTGCTTGTCTTCTATCTTTGGGGTTGATTTGCTCTTGCATCTCTAATTCTTCTAGTTGTGATGTCAGGTTATTCATTTGAGATCCTTCCAACTTTTTATGTGGGCATTCAGTGCTATAAACTTCCCTCTCAATGCTGCCTTAGCTGTGTTCCAGAAATTCTACTATGTTGTATTTTTGTTCTTATTAATTTCAAAAAATATTCTTGATTTTTTTGCTTTAATTTCATTGTTTACTCAGGAGCAGGTTGCTTAATTTCTATGTAATTGTATGATTTTGAAAAATTTTCTTAGTATTGATTTCTATTCTTTTTTGTAGTGTAGTATAAAGGTGTGGTTGATATGATTTTGAGTTTTTGGAATTTGCTGAGGATTGTTTTATGTTCAATTGTGGGGTCAAGTTTGGAGTATACACTGTGTGGTGATGAGATGAATGTATACTCTGTCATTTTGGGGTAGAGAGTTCTGTACATGTTTGTTAGGTTCGTTTGGTCAATTGTTTAGTTCAGGTCACGAATATATTTGTTAATTTTCTGCCTTGATGATCTGTCTAATACTTTAAGAAGGGTGTTGAAATGTCCCACTATTATTTGTGGGGAATCTAAATCTCTTTGTAGGTCTCTAAAAACTTGCTTTATAAATCTGCATGCTCTAGTGTTGGGCGCATATATATTTAGGATAGTTAAGTTTCCATGTTGAATTGAACCCTCTACCGTTATATCATGCCCTTCTTTATCTGTTTTTTTATGATTATACTTTAAGTTCTGGGATACTTCTGCAGAACATACAGGCTTGTTACATAGGTATAAACGTGCAATGGTGGTTTGCTGCACCCATCTACCTGTCATCTACATTAGGCATTTCTCCTAATGCTATCCCTCCCTTAGCCCCCCAACCCCTGACAAGCCCTGGTATGGGATGTTCCCCTCCCTGTGTCCTGTGTTCTCATTTTTCAACTCCTACTTATAAGTGAGAATATGGGCGGTGTTTTCTTTTCTGTTCCTGTGTTAGTTTGTTGACCATGATGGTTTCCAGCTTCATCCACGTCCCTGCAAAGGATATGAAATCATTCTTTTTTATAGCTGCATAGTATTCCATGGTGTATATGTGCCATATTTTCTTTATCCAGTCGATCATTTTCGGGCATTTGGCTTGGTTCCAAGTCTTTGCTATTGTGAACAGTGCTGCAATAAACATACGAGTGCATGTGTCTTTATAGTAGAAGGATTTATAATCTTTTGGGTATATACCCAGTAATGGGATTGCTGGGTCAAATGGTATTTCTTGTTATAGATCCTTGAGGAATCACCACACTATCTTCCAATATGATCGAATTAACTTACACTCCCACCAACAGTGTAAAAGCGTTCCTATTTCTGCAAATCCTCTCCAGCATCTGTTGTTTCCTGACTTTTTAATGATCGCCATTTTAACCGGTGTGAGATGGTACCTCATTGTGGTTTTGATTTGCATTTCTCTAATGACCAGTGATGATGAGCTTTTTTTTTATGTTTGTTGGCTGCATAAATGTCTTCTTTTGAGAAGTGTCTGTTCATATCCTTTGCTCACTTTTTGATGGGGTTATTTGTTTTTTTCTTGTAAATTTGTTTAAGTTCCTTTCTGGATATTAGCCCTTTGTCAGACGGATAGATTGACAAAATTTTCTCCCATTCTGTAGGTTGCCTGTTCACTGTGATGATAGTTCTTTTGCTGTGCAGAAGCTCTTTAGTTTAATTAGATCCCATTTGTCAATTTTGGCTTTTGTTGCCATTGCTTTTGGTGTTTTAGTCCTGAAGTCTTTGCCCATGCCTGTGTCATGAATGGTATTGCCTAGGTTTTCTTCTATGGTTTTTCTTTTATGGTTTTAGGTCTTGCATTTAAGTCTTTAATCCATCTTGAGTTAATTTTTGAATACGGTGTAAGGAAGGGGTCCAGTTTCAGTTTTCTGCATATGGCTAGCCTGTTTTCCCAACACCATTTATTAAATAGGCAGTCCTTTCCCCACTGCTTGTTTTTGTCAGATTTGTCAAAGATAAGATGGTTGTAGATGTATGGTGTTATTTCTGAGGCCTCTGTTCTGTTCCATTGGTCTATATATCTGTTTTGGTACCAGTACCATGCTGTTTTGGTTACTGTAGCCTAGTAGTATAGTTTGAATTCAGGTAGCAGGATGTCTCCAGCTTTGTTGTTTTTGGTTAGGATTGTCGTGGCTATATGGGCTCTTTTTTCGTTCCATATGAAATTTAAAGTAGTTTTTTCTAATTCTGTGAAGAAAGTCAATGGTAGCCTGATGGGAATAGCATTTAATCTAAAAATCACTTTGTGCAGTGTGGCCATTTTCACGATATTGATTCTTCCTATCCATGAGCACAGAATGTTTTTCCATTTGTTTGTGTCCTCTCTTATTTCCTTGAGCAATGGTTTGTAGTTCTCCTTGAAGAGGTCCTTCGCATCCCTTGTAAGTTGTATTCCCAGGTATTTTATTCTCTTTGTAGCAATTGTCAATAGGAGTTCACTCATGATTTGGCTCTCTGTCTATTATTGGTGTATAGGAATGCTTGTGATTTTTGCACATTGATTTTGTATCCTGAGAATTGCTGAAGTTGCTTATTAGCTTAAGGAGATTTTGGGCTGAGATGATGGGGTTTTCTAAATATACAATTATGTCATCCGCAAACAGAGACAATTTGACTTCCTCTCTTCCTATTTGAATATCCTTTATTTCTTTCCCTTGCCTGATTGCACTGGCCAGAACTTCCAACACTATGTTGAATAGGAGTGGTGAGAGAGGGCATCCTTGTCTTGTGCCAGTTTTCAAAGGGAAGCTTCCAGCTTTTGCCCATTCAGTATGATATTGGCTGTGGGTCCTTGTATAAGTTGCTTTCTTCTTGCTGCTTTCATAATTTTCTGTTATTTTGATAATTTTGTTATATCTCCTTGGGCATATAATGTATGAAACGTTTTTGGTTTCATCTTGTTTGAGGACCACTGAGCTTCATAAATATTATCCATATTCCTCCAAATATTTGAGAAGTTTTCAGCCATTGTTTTTTTCAATAAAATTTCTTCCACTTTCTCCTATCATTTTCTTTGGCAGCTATAATATTTATATTGATTCATTTGATGGTTTCTCATAGGTCCCACACGCTTTTTAAAAATTTATTATCATTCTTCTTTTCCTTTTTGTTCCTCTAGCTGGCTGATTTCAAATGATCTATCCTTGAGTTTACTAAGTCTTGCTTTTGTATCATTGAGTCTTCTATTGAAGCTCTCTATTGAACTTTCATTTCTATCATTGTATACTTCAGATCTAAGATTTATATTTGGTTGTTTTTCACAGTTTATATTTCTTAATTAAACTTCTGAATGTAGTCAAGCATTTGTCTGATTTCTTTAGTTGTCTGTGTTACCTTGCATCTCATTGAGCGTCTTTAGGGTGATCATTTGTATTTTGTTAGGAAATTTATAGATCTCATCTCAATTTCTTGGGGATCAGTTACTGGAGATTTATTAGTTTCCTTTGATGGTGACCTGTTTGTCTGATTCTTCATGATCCATGTAACTTTTAATTTGTGTCTGTACATTTGAAGAAGCAAACACTGCTTCCAGTCTTTACAAACCGGTTTCAGCAGGCATAGTATTTCTCTTATTGAATCCTTGGGCTGGTGAAATTTTATCTGGAATTGCAGTTTAATGGGGTTGGAGCTAGGTCATGTGGAGGCTGCTGGCTCTGCTTTATACACTGGGTAAGTCTGTTATTATGGGACCAGGTGAGTATTGATTCTAACTGATTCCCGGGTAGATCAGACTTCCTCTAATACCTTGGTCCATAGGACTGGTGCTGCAACAAATGTCTGTTTTAGCATCTGCACTTGGATTTGTACATGTTGTACCTGTTACCAGTTGCACTAGCAGGTTGCCTCCCATTGTGTCCCTGAGAGTACTCCTGCTGGGTAACTGAGTGGATCCCTGAATGGGAAATATTGCCCCTGTACCACGGCTGAGAGGGACTAGAACCAAGTCACAGGGCTGCTTCAAGTTTCACAGCTTAGACCCGTATCTCCATGCCTGCCTCTGAGGATACGGATATCCAGGCTTCCTAGTGGGTTCCTGTGTGGTCAAGACTGTCCCCAGAATGCAGCTTAGAGGGACTGAAGCCAGATCAAAATTCTGCTTTAGAGTTTGTAGTCACACCACAGACAGTAAGCCTATTATCTGAGGCATGAGTGAACATGGCACCTTCCAGTTCCCTTGGCAGATACTGCTATTAGCAATGCCAAGGCTTAATAAGCCTGTAGCCAAGTCCACAGAGGAATGGGCCTGTATTTCCTGTACCAAAGTTGGTTATCCTGCCACCTGAGCATGGGCCTGCCTTCTCAAAATGGCCCTCCTTAGTCTTAAGCTCTATTGGGGTTTTTGCAACATTATACCTATATCCCCCAAATCCCATAAAGGCACTTTTGACTGTGGATGGCTGCCAAATTATTGTTACCATGGTAGGACATCAATGGGAGACTTCTATTCTGCCATCTTACCAACATCATTCCCAGATAATTTTTAATCTAAGCAAGCTGATTCTAAGGTTTATAAGGCTTATATTCTAGTTTGTGTGGAGAACCAGGAAAATTCTTAAAATCAAATAGTGATTTGGAGTCTAGCTCTAACAAATGCTAAAATATTTTATAAAGTCGTTTCTATCTTGTCAGCTTTCAATAATCTTTAATTTACCATAATACTCATAAATTACTACTATACTACTGAAGCCGCTCTTATTAAAGTCAGCAATAATATCCAAGTCTTTAACACTAATGAATGACTCATTTAGTCTTTACATAGCTTGGCCTCTAAGCATCATTGGACACTGGTGTCAATTTCTTCCTACTTGCAAGCCTTTATGCCAGTGTTTTTCATGATCCTATTCTCTTTTTAGTTTTCTCCAGCCTCTCAGACCTGCATTTCAGGTTCTTTAGCTGGTTCCTCTGATTTCCCAAACACTTCAAATGCTGACATTTTTAATGCTCTGTCCTAAGCCTCTTTTCTTCTCACTGTGTGCATTATCACTAGGTTGTATGATATACTCTAAAGGTTTCAATTACTAGTTAAGATTTAAAGTGTGCATAATAAATACGTAGATTAAAAGGGGAAGGAGAGAGCATTCTAGAAAGAGGGAAGAGCGTGTGAATACAGCAAGGCCTGTTCGAGGATATATATTAATTAAAACAGTAGCTCTCATTTATTGAGTACTTAGTACATACTAGGCTCAAATCTAAATGTTTTCAATATATTAAATTTCTTATTCCTAAACCATATAAGATAGTTCTCCATTTACAGATGACTAAAATGGGGCACAAAGAAGTTACATAATTTGTCTAAAGTATGCTGCTAGTAAACAGGGCAACCAGGACTCCAACCTAGGTAGCAAGACTCCCAAACCTGGATTGTAATCACAATCCTATGGTTCACTGTAGCTTTAGCACTGAAGTGAGGGAACACTACTAGGAAGAGAGGTTGCATAGGTGAGGACTACAAACACCATTACAAATATTTATGCCTGGTATCTCTTTCTCTTCTCCACGAGCCTTCCAGTCTTCTGCTACATTCTGCTAGCTCCTACTCATTCTGCAGATCTAGGTTTAAATCTGACTTTTTTCCAGGAATCCCTTCTTCACCACCTCAGGCTTGATTAACTTTCTACTGCTATACAGTTATAAAGTTTTTTATGCCATTTATCTTCCTAGTTAATTTCACTTGTCATCTGAGACTCAATACAAACATCATCTATAGACTCTTTTCCTGACCACCTCCCCAGTAGATTACATTTTACTGCAACAAACTTCATCCCACTTAAACCTAGTTTTTAAGTTTCTGTTTTCCATTCAATCCTAATTCTCTTGAGGCAGGGACATAGTATGGTTCATCCACAATGGTATGACTAGCAACCAGAACAAGACATAGAGCAGATATTCAATAAGTGCTTCTTAAATGAATTAAGATTAACTAAAATACCACTAGTAAAACTACATGGCTGCTACCATTAATGAGCACTTAATTTGTGCCAAGTACTAACTAGATCATTTTTATACAGTATTACTAACTTCCCTAACCACCCAACGAGGTGGCCTTATGATTTCTTTTTTAAAGGAGAATAAAATGAAGCCCAGAGAAAGTAAATGATTGCCTATAATAATAATAATAGTTTACAGTCATTTAGTGTTTATTTGCCATGTCCCAAATTAAGTATAATTTTCATAATTTACCTATGACAAAGAAATTGTTATTATAGTATAGATGGAAGCACTGAGGCTCAGAAGTAAGATGCCTGTAAAATATGATGCATCTGTGAATGTATGTGTAAGAACCAAGAAGTGAACCCAGGGCTTTCTGATCCTGAAACCTGGACTCTTTCCACTATATCACTGTTGTTACCTTTCCATCAGTGAAGGATACATAAAAAGCTAATTCATGCTGATAAGGGGTATTTATTGGCAGTTATCTAGGTCTTTTATTAATTTTCTTTTTTCCTCCTTTAATCAAGACACAATAAATTTATATGACTTGGTAAAGTATTTAAAAATATGGATGTGTCTGGCAAAAGTAACAAAATAGGTCTTGCTTTATTTTCTTAAAAAGAAGAGACTTGGTAACCATTTGAGTAGGAGACCAGTTTTTAACTGGGCACCTGAAATTTGCCATTTAGCATATTATGTATAATTCCAGGTCTCTCAACCAGTTCTTATTTATTTAGAGACAGAGTATCACTCTGTCACTCAGGCTGGAGTGCAGTGACAAAATCACAGCTTACTGCAACCTCAAATTCCTGGGCTCAAACAATCCTCCCACCCTAGTGTTTGAGGAACTGGGACTACAGGAGCACATCACCACTCCTGGCTAAGGTTTTTATTTTTTTTTTATTTTTGGAGACGGGATCTTGCTATGTTGCCCAGGCTGATCTCCAACTACTGGTCTCAAGCAATTTTCCTTCTAGGCCTCTAAAAGCACTGGGATTATGAGTGTGACCCATTGCATCTGGCCCCAGCTCACCTTTAATGATAATATTTAGTAGGAATTATTTATTTGCCATATGTACTGTCCAGCTACATCTTTTTTTTTCATGAAATCTCCTCTGTAGAAAATAGTGTAGTGAAGGGACTATCACAGATTGTAGAATGAGTGTGTTGCTCCTCATATATCTATCAAAAATGTTGATGAAAATATGTTATGATTAAAAAGTTTTTAATCACATCTCACATAGATGATTACCTAATTATAATCCCCAAGTCTGCAACTTTTAATTTAGCTTTATGCATTTTTAAAATGACAGCTGAAAGAAATCATCTGGTCAGAATACTAATAAGAAGAATATCAACTGTCTTAAATAAAATTAAAATGAACAAAGTGGTTTGTATTTTAGTATGTTGCTAATGAGTGACAGAAAATTTAGTGTGTTGTTAATGAGTGACAGAAAATTATGTGTTGCTGACTTATCTTCAAATCTATTTTACAGGAAAATATGTTTTCTTTAAGTCAGGGATGGCAAAAATAAAGTTGCCAATTAATAAGTACCCCAAGTTAAACTGGTTATGATGAATATGTGTGTGTCAAATTGTGTAGAAGGGAAAATAAAGGATGATTAAGGTAGAAACAGTTCTTGCCAGGGAAAAGAGATAAACGTTATGCATTTTCTTACCTATTAAATTAGTCTGTTCTCACACTGTTAATAAAGACATACCTGAGACTGGGTAATTTATAACAGAGGGAGGTTTAATTGACTCACAGTTCTACATGGCTGGGGAGGCCTCACGATCATGGCAGCAGGCAAAGAAAAAGCTTGCGCAGGAAAACTTCTGTTTTTTAAAACATCAGATCTCATGAGGCTCATTCACTATCACAAGAACAGCACAGAAAAGACCTGCCCGCATGATTCAATTACCTCCCACCAGGTCCCTCCTATGACACGGGAGAATTATGAGAGCTACAATTCAAGATGACATTTGTATGGGGACACGGCAGAAGCACATCATTTTACCCCCACCCCCTCCCAAATCTCATGTCCTCCCATTTCAAAACCAATCATGCCTTCCCAACAATCCCCAAAAGTCTCAACTGATTTCAGCATTAACTCAGAAGTCCACAGCTAAAGTCTCATATGAGACAAGGCAAGTCCCTTTTGCCTATGAGCCTGTAAAATCAAAAATAAGTTAGTTACTTCCTACATACGATGGGGGCACAGGCATTAGGTAAATACACTCATTCCAAATGGGAGAAATTGGCCTAAATGAAGGGGCTACAGGCCCTATGCAAGACCAAAATATAGCGAGGCAGTCAAATCTTAAAGCTCCAAAATAATCTCCTTTGACTCCATGTCTCACATTCAGGTCACACTGATGCAAGAGGTGGGTTCCCGTGCCCTTGGGCAGCTCTGCCCCTGTGGCTTTGCAAGGTACAGCTCCCCTCCTGGCTGCTTTCACAGGCTGGCGTTGAGTGTCTGTGACTTTTCCAGGTGCAGGAGCAAGCTGTTAGTGGGTCTACCATTCTGGGGTCTGGAGCACAGTGGCCCTCTTCTCACAACTCCAGTAGGCAGTGTCCCAGTGGGGACTCTGTGTGGAGGCTGCAACCCCACATTTCCCTTCCACACTGCCCTAGCAGAGCTTCTCCATGAGGGCCCTGCCCCTTCAGCAAACTTCTGGCTGGACATTCAAGCGTTTCCATACATCCTTTGAAATCTAAGCAGGGGTTCCCAAACCTCAATTCTTAACTCCTGTGCACCCACAGGCCCAACACCACATGTAAGCTGCCAAGGCTTGGGGCTTGCACCCTCTGAAGCAATGGCCTGAGCTGTACGTCGGCCCCTTTTAGTCACGGCTGGAGCTGAAACAGCTGGGATGCAGGCCACCACGTTTGGAGGCTGCATAGAGCAGGGGGGCCCTGGGCCCAGCCCAGGAATTCATTTTTCTATTCCTCCAGGCCTGTGATGGGAGGGGCTGCCATGAAGCTCTCTGACATGCCCTGCAGACATTTTCTCCATTGTCTGGGTAATTAACAAATTTCTGCAGCAGGCTTGAATTTCTCCCCAGAAAATGAGATTTTCTTTTCTACTGCATCATCAGGCTGCACATTTTCCAAACTTTTATGCTCTGTCACCCCTTGAATTCTTTGCCACTTTAGAAATGTCTTCCACTAGATACCTGAAGTCATCTCTCTCAAGTTCAAAATTCTATAGATCTCTAGGGCAGGGGCAAAAGGCCGCCAGTCTATTTGCATAGCAAGAGTGACCTTTACTTGAGTTCCCAACATGTTCCTAATCTCCATCTGAGACCACCTCAGCCTGGATTTTATTGTCCATATCACCATCAGCATTTTGGTCAAAGCCATTCAACACGTTCCTCAGAAGTTCCAAACTTTCCTATTTCTTCCTGTCTTCTGAGCCCTCCAGTCTCTAGGAAGTTCCAAACTTTCCCACATGCTCTTATCTTCTTCTGAGCCCTCCAAACTGTTCCAGCCTCTGCCTGTTGCCCAGTTCCAAAGTCGCTTCCACATTTTTGGGTATCTTTACAGCAGCACCCCACTCTACTGGTACCAATTTACTGTATTAGTCTGTTCTTATGCTGCTAATAAAGACATACCCAATACTAGGTAATTTATAAAGGATAGAGGTTTAATTGGCTCACAGTTCCACATGGCTGGGGAGGCCTCACAATCCTGGCGGAAGGTGAATGAGGAACAAAGTCACACCTTACATGTCTGCAGGCAAGAGAGCTTGTGTAGGGGAACTCCCCTTTATGAAACCATCAGATCTCATGAGATTTATTCACTACCAGGAGAACAGCGTGGGAAAGACCTGCCCCCATGATTCAATTACCCTCTACTGGGTCCCTTCTACGACACATGGGAATAAGGGGAGCTACAATTCAAGATGAGATTTGGGTGGGAACATAGCCAAACCACATCACCTGTCATGCATTGGTGTGGGTGTGAATATTAAATAGCAAATTATTTGGATCTGAAGCTCCAAATGTTGGGAAAATAATTTCCAGATATATTTAATTATCCTGATAGTTGGCAAAGGTGTACCTTGAATTATAATAAATCCTAACTGTCCGTTCACATTCACAGTATCACCAGTCATTAAGTTCAGGACGTGCAGTTGTACTTCCAAATAGTTCTGACATAGTTAACTAATTATTCCATACCATGATCTACCGAATCCTGCTCAAATAAGAGTGCAAAAGCCAAGGGAAGTGGTCTTGCCCTTAGCACACAGCTAAAAAGCTAGGTTTTGCAAAGTTAGGTATTTGACAGTTAAGATCAGGAGGGAGGGATTCTTGCTGAAATTAAATACTTTTAACACTCCTAACATTGGAAAATAATTTGCTTTCTGACTTTTTATGACAGAATGAGTTTAACAAGCAAACTGTGTCCACACACATATATGCCCACAAAAATTATTTTCCTTACTTCTGCTAATTAACATCGTTTCCCTTTTTCCTCCTAAAGCCATCTCTATTATAGAAATTATTAGTAATAATTAATAACAAAATCATGATTATGATAGATATAACATGTATCTCAGTGTACCAAAAATTTCCTGATCAATTACTAAATATCAGAAAAGGTGTTGGACATGCATACATAAATTATAGTGGAAAAGGGTCCAAAGGTTAGATTTGAAGTCCTCTGTTGCAGCTAGTACGATGAATTCCAAAGTAAAGCACTTCTGCTACAATTCTTCTGGAAACAAATTTGCCAGCTCATACTCACTCATGGAGCCTTCATATCCTAGTTCAGAGGTTCTTAAAATATTGTCCCCAACCCAGCAGCATCAGACTCACTTTGTTAGACATGCCAACTTTTGTTCCCACTCTAAACTCACTAAATAGGAAACTGTAACTACAGTCCATCAATCTATAGCTACTCAAGCCCTCCTAGTAAATCTAAAGCATGCTTAAGTTGTTTGAGAACCACTAGCTTATTCAATAGTCTATGTCTACATCATTATATTCCTTCTCTTTCAGATCCCATTCACAGCCAAACAGGCTCCAGTGACACTGGATCTGATCCAGTTCCAGGTCTAGCTTCCTTAAGGATGAAGGACCACAAGGGATAAGGTCAAGTGGTCCCAATCTTCTCAACTAAGACCAACCTCAAGTTGATCCACCAGCTTAATACAACCAGATAATTGAGCCTAGCTTAGACCAACAGAACTGCTTGGGCAACCCGAAAAATCATGCTATGTATAACATTGATATTTTTAAGCTTCTAAATTTAGGGGTGATTCTTTAATGCGGTGTATCTAAAACATGAAACCTGAATCCAATCCTGAAAACTATAAGAGAGCTATTGAAGAGTTAAGATAGAGAATGACACAATCAGATTTGCATTTTTAAAAATCACTCTCGTTATAGTATATAAGAAGGGTTGAAGGGGGAAAACAGGCAGAGGAGTTAGCAAATGCATGCAAGAGATATTAGACCCTGAATCAGAGCTGTAAGTCATTTACTTTATATAGAATTACATAGGACCAAGGTGTTATAATTCAATATAACTGGAAAGCTATGGGATGTGTTCATAATGTTTCATCAGGTAGCAAAATAATATGTTTAGCCCCTTTAATAAGCTGTTTGCATCTTTCCTCCAGTTAGACCTTAGGTAACTATATGGGTGCTGCTATGCTGTAACATGTTCCACCTATGTTGTATGTCTTCAAAGAAAACGTAGAAGCCATCTTATTGACAGAACTATCTCACAACCAGCAAAGTAAATTGGTTGATTTTTTTTCCAATACATTCTGTAGGTTTGTGTTACTTCCTTCACATATGCAATTCAATTGTAGATTATTAAATTGTAGATTATTAAATAGGAGAATAATTGTAGATGAGCAAAAAGGCTTGCATGGAGAGTATAGCAGCAGATAAACGGCCAAATGGTTGGCTTTGGAACAACGATTCATCAAACATGATTAGTGAAATCTCGCTAAGCACTATGTAAGGTAAAGACTGGTATTATTAACAGAACGCAACTCATAGCCTTTATGAACAGGGATACAACACTAAGGAGAGAAAAGGCTGAGAAAAAAAGTAAGGGTCAGATAATATGCTGAGACGAAAATGGAAATAGACAATATTAGAATCTCCATGAAACTAAAATTGTAATAGCGGATTATACCACATTACAGGAAGTTAAGAATAACACTGACACCATAAAAAAGATCAAATGATTGTTATGAGCAGCTTTTTCCAAAATGCAAAAAAGTATGGAAAATATAAAAATTATGACTGAGAATTTGGTAATTATTTAAAATATAGAATGACAATCCAAGCAACAAGTTACGGGTGTTCTTAAGGAGGAAAACTTAGAAGTCCTAAAATAATTAATTAATTAAAGTAAAATTGAATAATGTTGTCTAAATCTAATAAGAAAATACATATGCAGCATTAAAGACCTTCCTTTTTCCCTGTAAATTTAATGCAAATAATTCTACATGTAGACACACTGAAAAACGTTTGAATAATTGTATTCTTAAAATCCTATAAGTATCAACTAATGACTTAAAGAAAGTTACTTCAAATTGCCTTCAAATTTCCCTCAGCAACGTTGACTATCAGAGAACACTGTAATAATAACATCTTATAAAATTGAGGGCAACTTGTTTCCTACTGCCACCTACAACCAAGTTGTCATTTATTTGTAAGGTGAAATCTTCAGCTTCAGGACCTTTGTATTGCTGTTTCCTATCTTCCCCAAATTGCTTCGTCATTTGTTCTTTCCATTCATAAAAATATCTGTCCAAGTCTACCCTTCTTGGAAATGTCTACTCTATCGAAAATGATCATTATTCTATGCTTCTCCAGATTTTTTTATAGCTGTCATCACTACTTGTAACTTGATATTTATTTTCCACTGTTCCTACTGAAATATAAATTCCATTAGATTAGTAGTTTCATAGATAATTGTGCTTTTTCTTGCATTCATAATGCCTAACATAGTCACAGACACATGATAACTACTTAACATGTAGTTGTTGAATGAATGAAAATGTATGAATCTCCTCATAATCTCTCATTTGGATTAATAACTGGTCTTCTTGCTCCTAATCCACAACATCATCCCCCCTCCTAATTCATTTTCTACACAGAAGCTAGGTTGAAGTTTTGAAATTATGTTATTCTATTTAAATCCCTTCAATAACGGCTCAAAATTTTTTATAAAATCTCAACTTATTGTGGTCTAAAACTTCTTATATATTCGGTTGTTTCTTCAGCCTCTTTTTATGTCATTACAAAACTTGAGTGGAGGCAGGTAAATGCAGATAATAGCTTGCTCTTAATTTAACTCAATTGTATAAGGATATGAAGCTGCCCTAAATTGATTTATAAAGTTAATATAATCCAAATTAAAAGCCAGTCAGGTTCCATTGCAAGAAGCCAGAAGTATGACCTATTGTGTTAAATGTATTTAATACCACAGAAAACAATTTTTCAAAAGCACTTTCTCTTCCTGGGATAATTGTTACAGTGACAGTCCCCACTTCTTTTATAGCCCACGCTTGTTACTAAATCATGTTCATTAAATCAAGTGATCATTGCATGAGCCTTTCAGTATCTTCTCATTAACTTTCCAGATCTCTGTACTTTACCTGATTATAGTTTGGTTCTAAGTATGCACCCTCATTTTGGCCTCCCTTTCACTCCATTTGGCAGTTATGTTTCATAGTTTATATTGAAGGCTTATAGTCATTTCTTTGTTTCTAAAAATACTTTTCTTCTCTATTTTCATTTTATTTTTCCCAGTTTGTCAAATTACTCTAAAATTTAACCAAAAGTTGATTAGTTCACCTTATAAAGTTAAAAAAATGGATATGGTTACAAAATATGAATTTTAAAAGGATAAGTAATACAGAAGAAGATAATATTAAATGATTAAATTAAAACAATACACTGGTACTTAAAATGCTAGTTATTTCAACAAAACTAAAAATCTCAGAAACTAATCACAGCATATATTCCAATTGGTGACATAATAATGGTTGCAATGTCCAATCCATAACAGAAAGATTAGTCAATAAATTATAATAGAACTAAACCACAACTAAATTTCAGCAGGATTAGAGTTTTTATATATAAAATGAAATTATAAAATTAAAAATACACAGTTGTATATCTTTCTCATTTAAAGATCTTAAAGAACATTTGTATATTTAAATACTTTGGAAACTTCTCCTTATATAGAGAGCAAAACAGATATTACAAAGATTAAAACTCATCATTTATAGAGACATATACATCTTTAAGAAAAACTCTAAAACATAAATAGAAAATGAACAAAATATAGCAACAACCGATTCACATCAAATTAAATGCAAATGATTTATTTTTAAATACTTAAATTCAGTAGTAATCAAGAAGATTCAAATTAAATAAATACATACATTTCCTTTTCAAAATAGAAAGCTAAATATATTACTAAAAGTACGGCTAAAACCGCACTCTCTTATCATGCAAATGGTTGTTTCAGGCTGCCAAACAATAAATAAATAATGCCACAGACTAGGTAGCTTAAACAACAGAAATGTATTTTCTTACAGATCTGGAGACCAAAAATCTGAGATCAAGGTGCCAGCAGGGTTAGTTTTTCCTTATGCCTCTCTTCTGCCTTCTGCCTAGCTTACAAATGACCATCTTCTCCCTGTGTACTCATATAGCATTTTTCTGTGTACATGCATTTCTGGTGTTTTCTCCTCTGGTGTTACCAGTCCTATGAGATTAGGGTCCCACTCTTGTAACCTGATTTCATCTTAATTATGTCCCTAAAGATGCTATCCTCAAATATAGCAACGTAAGGGGTTAAGGCTTCAATGTATAGATTTTGTGGGCACACAATTTAGTACATAACAGTAGTTTAAATTTTTCATAATTTTATAAGTAGCCATTTGCCATATATCTATAGATCACTTATTGTTTTTATACGAATCAATAAAAAAGACATATTCAAACCTACATTCAAAGGTTTTGATAGAACGATATTTACCCAGAGAAATATTTGTATTTTTCCTCAAAAGTGAAACTACCTAAATAGGCGACGACAGGAGACAAGTTAAATAATGATACCTGTAATCATGTTTCAAAGTATATTTAATAATGTAAAGTATGCACTCAGGGCAAAGTTTAGTACACAAAACATTACAGTTCATCCTATATGCGATATTAATGCCAATGGGAAAGATATATATCTAATATGTATATAACTTCATTTCAGCACAGTATCCTCTAAAATCCTATAGATATATAATTGTGTATTATGTATTATATATATTTATACATATAAATATCAGAAGGCACTACATTAAAATTAAGAAAAGTTTCATTTTTGAGTAGAAAGTCTTTTTTCTATATTATTCTTTAACAATTTTCAGTTTGTGGAGTATTTACAGATAATACATAACTCATAAAATCAAAAAAGAAATATGTCATACGTTCTTGGCAATCACTCCGCTCTTTTCTTACTTATCCTGACCTGTGGTCTCAAGAATGTTTCAATGGAAACCTCAGACATCCATATCGAAGGCTTCCAAGCCTTCTGATAATTCCTTTTAAAAATTCATTTAATAGAGTCTTTCTTGATATTTAGTTATTTCATTTTTATTCTAGTCATTTAAATATCCTCCCAAATACTTAGACTTAAGAAACATTCAATTTTATATCTATAAGTCTTCAAAACTTTTTCTAATAGTAATTATTTTAGTAATATTGTCAAAAAGTGATCCCTCCATGTGAGAACTGGAGACATTCTAATATTCAGCATCCTGTATACTACTGGAGGATAGAGAAATATGTAATACATATTCTCAAGAAAAAATTTGGTAAACAGCCACACTCACAAATACCTATAACGTATCACTGAAATAAGAATTGCCATTGCCAGAATTGGATATTTTTAGACAGTTTTCTAAGTACAGAAATTGTTGCCATAGTAACTTGTAACAGCTGTGAATAATCTGGCCCTAATCTGAAGCACTAAGCAGCATTACAAAGGCTCGGTTCAACCACTTTTTTGTCTTGAAAGAGTTGGGTTATATATTGAGTGATAAACACCCTGGGCCCTGTATACTAAAAGTTCAATAGCATCAAAACCTTAGTAAAATGCTTAGGAATAAGCTTAACTATGGAGATGAAAGACTTGTATACTGGCAAGTATAAAACATTCATGGAAAAAAATTAAAGCCAACACAGATAAATGAAAAGACATCCCGTGTTCATGGATCTGAGCAATTAATATTGTTAAAATGTTCATAACCGAAGCAATCTGCATATTCAATGAAATCCTTGTCAAAATCCGAATAACATAGCTACAGTAGCCTTCTAAGAGATAATTAATATAAAAATATGTAAACAGAGACAATTAAGTAAAAATATGGGGGAGATAGAGTTAAGGTGTATAATTTTATTGTTTTTTTGCCTTTGTTTCTATTATTTTATTTGTGATATAAGTTTTTATCTCTTTAAAATAATGACATTTGTAGAATATTTCACCCAACTACTATAGAATACATAGTATTTTCATCAGCACATGAAACTTTCTCCTGAATAGATAAGATCTTAGGCCATGAAACAAGTCTAAACAAATTCAAAAAAGTAAAAATCTTATCAAGTATCTTTTCTGGTCACAATGAAATAAAACTAGAAATCAATAACAAGAGGAATCTCACAAAACACATAAACACATGGAAATTAAACAAAATGCTCCTGAAAGAACAATAGGTCAATGAAGAAATTAAGAAAGAAATTTAAAAATGTTTGAAACAAACAAAAATGGAAACATAACCTACCAAAATCTGTGTATATTGCAAAAGGAGATAAACACCTATATCAAAAATGTAGAAAGACTTCAAATAAATAACCTAGTGATGTACCTGAAGAAACCAAAAAAGCAAAAACAAACCAATTCCCAAATTATTAGAAGAAAACAAATAATAAAGATTAGAGCACAAATAAGTGAAAAGAGACTAAAAGCAAATACAGAAGATAAACAAAACGAAAAATTGGTTTTTGAAAAGATAAATAAAACTGACAAACCTTTTGCTAGACTAAGAACAACAGAAGACCCAAATAAATAAAATCAGAAATGAAAAAGGAGACCTAGCAATTGAGAACTCAGAAATACAAAGAATCATTAAAGACTATTATAAACAACAATATACCAACAAATTGGAAAACCTAGAAGAAATGAATAAATTCCTGGACAAATAAAACCTACTAAGATAGAACCATGAAGACACAGAATACCTCAACAAACCAATAGGGAGAAACGAGATTGAAGCAGTAATAAAAGATCTACCATCAATAAAAGCCCAGGACCTGATGGATTCACTACTGACTTGTACCAACCCTTTATAGAAGAACTAATACCGATCCTACTGAAACTCTTAAAAAAAATTGAAGAGGAGAGAATATTGCCAAAGTCATTCTACGAGGCCAACATTTCCCTTATACCAAAACCAGACAAGGACACAACAAAAAAAGAAAAGTGCAGGCCAATATCCCTGATGAATATAGATGCAAAAATCCCCAATAAAATACCAGTAAACTCAATTCAATAGCATGTTATAAGGACGATACAACATGATTATCCTTCTAATGTGCTCATGTGCTATGATCAAGTGGGATTTATCTCTGGGATGAAAGAGTGTTTCAACACATGCAGATCAATAAATGTGATACATCACATTAACAAAATCAAGAACAAAAACCATATGATTATTTTAACAAATGCTATAAAAATTGACAACATTCAACATCACTTTACAATAAAAACTCTCATCAAAATGGGTATAGAATAAACATACCTCAAAATAATAAAAGTCATATGTAAAAAATCCACAGCTGATGTCGTATTGAATAGGAATAAAATAAAGGCCTTTCTCTAAAGACTGCAACATGATAAGGTTTCCCACTTTTACCACTTTTATTTCACATAATATTGATAGCTCTGGCCAAAGCAGTTGGGCAAGAGAAAGATATAAAAGTCATTCATTTTGGAAAGGAAGAAGTCAAATTAGCCTTATTTGCAGACAACATGACTTTAGACCTAAAAAAACCTAAAGACGCAATCAAAAAATGTTATAACTCAAATGAAATTAGTAAAGTTGCAGGATACAAAATAAACATGCACAAATCAGTAGTGTTTATATATGACAACGGCAAACAATCTGAAAAAGAAATCAAACAAACCATTCCATTTATAATAGTTACAAAAGTGTAAGACACCCAGGAATCAATCTAACCAAATAACTGAAAGGTCTATACAAGAAAAACTATAGAATTCTGATGTAAGAAATTGAAGAGAACACAAAAAAATGGGAAAATATTTCATGATCATGGATTGGATGAATTAATATTGTTAAGATGACAGTACTACTCAAAGCAATTTATGGACCCGATGAAAGTCCTATCAAAATACCAATGACATTCTTCACAGAAATAAAAACATTCTAAAATTTATGTGGAACCACAAAAGACCCTGAATTACCCAAGCAAACCTCAGCAAAAAATCAAAGCTGAAGACATCACATTACCTGACTTCAAAATTTACTTTACTACAAAGCTATAGAAAACAGTATTGGTACTGACATAAATACAGACATATAGATCTGGGCAAAAGAGTACAGAACCCAGATATAAATGTATGCACTTACAGCCAATTCACCTTTAGCAAAGGCACCAGAACATACAATGGGGAAAGGACAGTCTTTTCAACAAATGCTGCTGGAAAAACCAGATAACTATATGCAGAAGAATGAAGTTAGACTCCTATCTCTTACCATATACAAAAATAAAATAAAATAAAATAAAATAAAATAAAATAAAATAGATTAAAGACTTAAATGTAAGATCTATAACTAAGAAACCACTAGAAGAAAACACCGACAAAACGCTCCAGGACGCTGGGCTGGGTAAAGATTTCTTGGGTAAGATCTCAAATGCACAAGAAACAAAGCCAAAATAGACAAATGGAATTACATTAGTCTAAAATGCTTCTTCACAGCAAAGGAAGCAATCAATAAAGTGAAGAGTCAACCCAAAGAATGAAAGAAAGAAATGCAAACTATGCATTTGTAAAGGGTTTAATATCTTGAATATATAATGAGTGCAAACAACTCATAAGGAAAAACCTAATGATCCAATTAAAACATGGCAAAATATCTGAGCAGATATTTCTTAAAAAAAAGACATACAGATGGCCAATAGTTATATGAAAAAATTCTCAGCATTTGTAATTATCAGAGAAATGCAAATTAAAAACAAAGAAATATTATCTCACCTCGGTTAAAATGGCTTGTATCAAAAATACAGGCAATAATGAATGCTGGGGAGGATGCGGGGAAAAGTGAACGCTCCTACACTGTTGATGGGAATGTAAATTAATACAGCCACTATGAAGAACAGTAGAGAGGATCCTCAACACACTGCAAATAGAACTAATGTATGACTCAGCAATTCTACTACTGGTATATATCGAAAAGACAGAAAATAAATATATAGAAAAGACATATGCAAATCAATAAACATAATCCATCACATAAACAGAACCAATGGCAAAAACCACATGATTATCTCAATAGATGCAAAAAAAGGCCTTCGATAAAATTCAACACCGCTTCATGCTAAAAACTCTCAATAAACTAGGTATTGATGAAACGTATCTCAAAATAATACAAGCTGTTTATGACAAACCCACAGCCAATATCATACTGAATGGGCAAAAGCTGGAAGCCTTCCCTTTGAATACTGGCACAAGACAAGGATGCCCTCTCTCACCACTCGTATTCAACACAGTATTGGAAGTAATGACCAGGGTAATCAGGAAGAGAAGGAAATAAAGCATATTCAAATAGGAAGAGAGGAAGTCAAATTTTCCCTGTTTGCAGATGACATGATTGTATATTTAGAAAACCCCATCATCTCAGCCCAAAATCTCCTTAAGCTGATAAGCAACTTCAGCAAAATCTCAGGATACAAAATCAATGTGCAAAAATCACAAGCATTCCTATACACCAATAATAGACAGACAGCCAAATCATGAGTGAACTCCCATTCACAATTGTTACAAAGAGAAAGATACTTAGGAATACAACTTACAAGGAATGTGAAGGACCTCTTCAAGGAAAACTACCAACCACTGCTCAACGAAATAAGAGAGGACACAAACAAATGGAAAAACATTTCATGCTCATGGATAGGAAGAATCAATATCATGAAAATGACCATACTGCCCAAAGTAATTTATAGATTCAATGCTATCTCCATCAAGCTACCATTGACTTTCTTCACAGAATTAGAAAAAACTACTTGAAGTTTCATATGGAACCAAAAAAGAGCCTGTATAGCCAAGACAATCCTAAGCAAAAAGAACAAAGCTAGAGACATCATGCTACCTGACTTCAAACTATACTACAAGGCTACAGTAACCAAAACAGCATGGTACTGGTACCAAAACAGATATATAGACCAATGGAACAGAACAGAGGCCTCAGAAATAACACCACACATCTAAAACTGTCTGATCTTTGACAAACCTGACAAAAACAAGCAATGGGGAAAGGATTCCCTATTTGATAAACGGTGTTGGGAAAACTGGCTAGCCATATGCAGAAAACTGAAAGTGGACCCCTTCCTTATACCTTATACAAAAATTAACTCAAGATGGATTAAAGACTTAAATATATGACCTAAAACCATAAAAATCCTAGAAGAAAACCTAGGCAATACCACTCAGGACATAGGAATGGGCAAAGACCTCAGGACTAAAACACCAAAAGCAATGGCAATGAAATTGACAAATGGAATCTAATTAAACTAAAGAGCTTCTGCGCAGCAAAAGAAAATCTCTTCACACTGAACAGGCAACCTACAGAATGGGAGAACATTTTTGCAATCTATCCATCTGACAAATGGCTAATATACAGAATCTACAAAGAATTTAAACAATTTTACAATTAAAAAAACCCCATCAAAACATGAGTGAAGGATATGAACAGACACTTCTCAAAAGAAGACATTTCTGTGGCCAACAAACATATGAAAAACACCTCATCATCACTGGCCATTAGAGAAATGCAAGTCAAAACCACAATGAGACACCATGTCATGTCAGTTAGAACAGCGATCATTAAAACGTCAGGAAACAACAGATGCTGGAGAGGATGTAGAGAAATAGGAACGCTTTTACACTGTTGGTGGGAGTGTAAATTAGTTCAACCACTGTGGAAGACAGTGTGGCGATTCCTCAAGGATCTAGAATCAGAAATACCATTTGACCCAGCAATCCCATTACTGGGTATACACCCAAAGGATTATAAATCATTCTACTATAAAGACATATGCACAATTACGTTTATTGCAGCACTGTTCACAATAGCAAAGACTTGGAACCAACACAAATGCCCATCAGTGGTAGACTGGATAAAGAAAATGTGGCACATATACACCATGGAATACTATGCAGCCATAAAAAAGGATGAGTTCGTGTCCTTTGTAGGGACATGGAGGAAGCTGGAAACCATCATTCTCAGCAAACTAACACAGGAACAGAAAACCAAACACTGCATGTTCTCACTCATAAGTGGGAGCTGAACAATGAGAACACATGGACACAGGGAGGGGAAGTTCACACACCAGGGCCTGTTGCAGGGTGGGGGGCTAGGGGAGGGATAGCATTTGGAGAAATTCCTAATACAGTTGATGGGTTGATGAGTGCAGCAAACCACCATGGCATGTGTATACCTATGTAACAAACCTGCACGTTTTGCACATGTATCCCAGAACTTAAATCATAAGAAATAATTTTTTAAAAAGACATCTGCACTTCCATGTTTATTGCAGCACTATTTATTTAGCACAATAGCTAAAATGTGAATCTACCTAAGTACCCATCAACAGATGAATGGATAAAGGAAATATGACATATCTATACAATTGAATATTATTAAGCCATAAAAGTAATGAAATCCAGTCCTTTGCAGCAACATGAATGAAAGTGGAGGCCATCATGTTAAGTGAAATTAGTCAAGCACAGAAAGACAAATATCACATGTTCTCACTCATATGTAGAAACTAAAAAAGTGGATCTTCTGAAGTTAGAGAGTAGAATGGTGATTACCAGATCCTAGGAAGAAGAGGAGGTTGAGATGAATGGAAAAGAAATACAAACATAGTTATTATCACTGAACTGCACACTTAAAAATGGTAAATAGGGCACATTTTCTATCTTACCTCAATAAAAAGTTAAAAATAAAAAACAAAAGATAACAAGTGTTGGCAAGAATGTGAAGAAAAGGAAACCCTTGTGTACTGTTGGAATGTAATTTGGTGCAGCCACACTGGAAAACAGTATGCAGGTTCCTCAAAAAAATTAAAAGTAGAACTCCCACAAGATCCAGCAAATCCACTTCAGAGTATACATCCAAAGGAACTGAAATCAGTATACTGAAGACATATCTGCACTTCCATATTTACTGAAGCATTATTCACAGTAGCTAAGATATGAAAACAACTCAAGTGTCCATGAACAGACAGATGGAAAAAGAAAATATGGTATATACATATAGTGGTATGATATTTGGCCTTAACAAAATAGGGAAATCCTTTCATTTGTGACAACATGGATGAAACTGTAGGACATTAAGCTAAGTGAAATAAGCCAGATGCCAAAGGACAAATACTACATGATATCAGTTAAATTAGAAATCTAAAATAGTCACATTCATAGAAGCAGAGTATAGAGTAGTGGTTATCAGGCCTAGGAGGTTAAGGATAGAGGTGGGTATTAGTCAAGAGGTACATGGTTTCATTTATACAAAACGAACAAGTTTTAGACATCTACTGTTCAGCACAGTAGCTATAGTTAACAATAGTGCATTGTATACTTTCAAATTTGCTAAAAGGGTAAATCTTATGTTAAGTGTTTTATCACAAAAATAATAACAATAATGCTAATAATAATAAAAGGGGAAGGAGGAATCTTTTGGAGGTGATGGATAGGTTGATTACATTGTTTGTGGTAATGATTGCATGGGTATGTACTTTATTTCTAAACTCATTGAGTTTTATCCATTAAATATATACAATTTTTGTATAAATTATACCTCAATAAAACAATTTCTAAAAATATGCACATCATCATTATTTGTGGTTTTGTGTCTTAGAAATTATCTACTTTTTTCTTCCCTGGGAAACACGGCCTTCTCGTAAACCATGTACTTCTTTGACGCTCTGTCCCCCAGGGAATTCTCAAGTTCACTGTCAGTTTCTGGTCCTTAACAAAGAGAACATCTACATTTTACATGATATACAGCACTCACCTTTGTTTAGGACATAACTGGTATTGTTTCTGCTTGCAAAATACGTGAATTTGGTCATTTCTTTTCAGATGGTTGAAAGTTATAGTAGGAATATTCACCCAAGAACAGCAATAAGCCTGGCCCTAACACATGCCTGCTCTGCCTGGCTCTAAAGTATCTCTTTGGGGCAGTCTAATAGTCACCAGAGTAGCTGTCACTGCAGCTTTACCACATGACCTCTCCTTCTACCTCCTTTCCAAAGAATGAAAGAGAAGAAACACACCTTGAAAGTTGTAGATGTCCTAGCATCAACACAAGCTTGCACAAGCATGCATAAAGTTCTTATTGACAGCTGTGTGCTGTAAGGGTTGTTGCCATTGTACAAAATAAGGAAGCTGAGATACAGGAAGTGAAAACACGTAACATATTATTTGCCTTAGTTCTCATTTGGAAAGTGGTAGAATCGGGTGTGTAACTAAGTCTCAGAGGCTCCAAAGCCTGTACCCTTTCAGATGTACCTTACTAATCAGAAATTTAGGTGAGGTATTGGAGAGGGAGTATAGAAGAGAGTTCACAAATCGAAATCCAGGAGAGAAAGAGGGCTGAAAAGGCAGCAGTATATATAGCTTCCTGTCTCCACTTCAGAATCTTCTTGAGAATTTGTCAATGAATTTGTGTTAACTTTCATGGCTTCATATTCTACATCCAAACTACAGTATTTATTTTCTTGTGTAAATTACTTCAAAAACTTAGATGAATACTGCAAAAGATTAGCCTTTACAGCTTCTTTTTTGAATTTCAAAGGACTCTACAACCCTTAATTACTCACCTACATCTGTAAGGCAAGGCAAGAATTATCACCTTAATTGAACCAAGGGAAACCTAGAGGCCAAGCAGTTCCCTGCTACCCCCACAGCAAGAAAGTGATGGAGTGAATCAAGAATTGGAAAGCATACTTCCTAATTTCAATTCTATATTTAGACATTGACTTTTTAAAGTTTTCTAGCAAAAGAAGGGCAGTGCTGCTAATTATAATGAGCTAAATTACTCTGCTTGTCACTCAGACGAAAATGTGTTTATTAAAGATAGGCGAGACAGTGAGAGAAGAACAGAGAGACAACGAGATAACAAAGAGACAGTGCAGGGAGACAGCTTGTCAGTATAAGGAATGAGCTGTCACTTTCCTTGTTGGAAGCAACAGGGAGCTCTATGAAGAAGAAGGGAAAGCTTAAGCTAAACGGGGGGAAACACAGGCCAGGTGGCGAGCAAGGAGGTCAGCAGTCCAGAATAATTTCATACTACACGTGCTGCTCTTCAGCAGGGTCAAGCATAAAATGAGATGACTACGCAAAAAAGGCACCGATTTGAAATACCAGATCTCTGACTCAAATATCTTTTTGTTCAATACTCCTGGAGTGTTCCTTGAGTCTCTCTGGGAATTTTAAATTAAAAAAAAAAGTGAAAAAGAAAAATTATTTGAAAAGTAGAATAAGAAGATTCTGAGAGTCCATAAATTAAGGAACACATTTGGTCAAAATTATATAATCCTGAATTAGCAAACATGTAGAAAGATTGTAATCCTCTTCACTTTAAGCACTCATTTCAATGTGGTTGCATGTACTCCTCATTCTTTAAAGCAATTATTTCACATTCAGAAGCCACTTAGTGGCCGAGTGGCATATAATATGCAATAATTTCATAGTTTCCTGAAATATAAGTTTGAAATATTGAATAAATTGTTTTTGTTATTTCCAAATGAACCACATCCCCTGAGTAATCACCTTCCTTCTCATATGAAACAATAAACAAAAGGACAAATACTACACGATGCCACTTATATGAGGAATCTAAAATAGTCAAATTAATAGAAGTGGAGAGTGGAATGATGGTTGTCTGGGCCTGGGATACATAGTATGAAATACAACATCACTACTAAATGAATGTAGTAGTAAATCTATATGTAATGTCTTAGAAAAAGAAATATCATATATATATATACACACATATATAAGTGTGTGTGTGTATATATATATGTATATATATATATATTTTTTTTCTTTGAGATGGAGTCTCACTCTGTCACCCAGGCTGGAGTGCAGTGGCTTGATCTCGGCTCACTGCAAGCTCCACCCCCCGGGTTCAAGCAATTCTCCTGCCTCAGCCTCCTGAGTAGCTGGGATTATAGGCGCCCCCCTCACCACGCCCGGCTAATTTTTGTGCGTGTGTGTATTTTCAGTAGAGACGGGGTTTCACCGTGTTAGCCAGGATGGTCTCGATCTCCTGACCTCGTGATCCACCCGCCTCGGCCTCCCAAAGTGCTGGGATTACAGGCGTGAGCCGCTGAGCCTGGCCTAAAATATATTTTAAGTGAAAAAGAGTACATTGCAAAGAATGTGCTTAGTATGAGCCCATTTTGTTTGTTTGTTTGAAGAATGTACTCTTTTTCACTTAAAATATATTTTAGGCCAGGCGCAGCGGCTCACGCCTGTAATCCCAGCACTTTGGGAGGCCGAGGCGGGTGGATCACGAGGTCAGGAGATCGAGACCATCCTGGCTAACACGGTGAAACCCCGTCTCTACTGAAAATACACACACGCACAAAAATTAGCCGGGCGTGGTGAGGGGGGCGCCTATAATCCCAGCTACTCAGGAGGCTGAGGCAGGAGAATTGCTTGAACCCGGGGGGTGGAGCTTGCAGTGAGCCGAGATCAAGCCACTGCACTCCAGCCTGGGTGACAGAGTGAGACTCCATCTCAAAGAAAAAATATATATATATATACATATATATATACACACACACACTTATATATGTGTGTATATATATATATGATATTTCTTTTTCTAAGACATTACATATAGATTTACTACTACGTTCATTTAGTAGTGATGCTGTATTTCATACTATGTATCCCAGGCCCAGACAACCATCATTCCACTCTCCACTTCTATTAATTTGACTATTTTAGATTCCTCATATAAGTGGCATCGTGTAGTATTTGTCTTTTTGTTTATTGTTTCATATGAGAAGGAAGGTGATTACTCAGGGGATGTGGTTCATTTGGAAATAACAAAAACAATTTATTCAATATTTCAAATTTATATTTCAGGAAAATATGAAATTATTGCATATTATATGCCACTTGGCCACTAAGTGGCTTCTGAATGTGAAATAATTGCTTTAAAGAATGAAGAGTACATGCAACCACATTGAAATGAGTGCTTAAAGTGAAGAGGATTACAATCTTTCTACATGTTTGCTAATTCAGGATTATATAATTTTGACCAAATGTGCTCCTTAATTTATATATATATATATATATATATATATATATATATATGGTTTTTATTTTTTATTTTTTTTACCTCTGGTATATCACAACAGTCTGGGTTCCGTTTTACCTAACTGCCTACTTCTTGGTTTCTTGGCCAGTTCCTCCTTGTCCCGAATTCTAAATGTTGTAATTCCCTGGGCCTCTGTTCTACGCCTTCAGTCTCTATCTGAATCCTCTGTATAGATTACCTCATCCAATCCCAGTTTTAAATGATGGCTATCAGCCAGTGATTTCTCATACTTTATCTTCAAATACTCTTTATAAGCCAAATAGTTTTGCAATGCCTGATTTTCTCCACTGGAAGTCCAGGCACAAATATCCAACTGCTTCCCTGACATTTCCAAATAGTTCTCCAATATGTATTGTAAATACTAAATGATCAAAAAAGAACTTGATTTCCCCCAGAATCTGCTTTTCTTCTAGTCTTCTCTATTTCATCAAAGTGTACTACTATACTCCCAGATGCTTTTGTTCCAAATAAAAAGTTTTCATTGATTCTCTTAATTCCCTTAACAGCCCCACCCACCCGTATTAAATGTACCTTAAAGTTACGTTACCTATGTCTATAAAACATCCTTATAATCATTTGAATTCAAATTATTCCAACTTGCCATCACTGTGGGCCAATTTCCATTTTTTCTGGCCTGGACTACTGCAATACACCGATTCATAAGTGAGGTGTATGGTTCCAGGCCAAAATCCTATGTGTGATTTTTCAGGCATGACCATAAGTAATTATCAAGGCTTTACCTGGCAAATCTTACAGGGGAAGCTACTCTCCCATGCCAGATTTAGTGCACAGCTGACACCTTGCAGTTACTAACTGAAGTTACAGTCACAGACTCATATGTCACACCCCACCTTTCTCCAGCTTGTTGTGCTCTTCGGTATATCTGCATCCTTAGCTCAGGCACCTTCATTAAGGGGTTTCTTTACTTGGGGTTTTGGTAGAAGCCTTCCTCAGGTGCCTCTGCATCTGAGGATGAGGAACAGAAAATCTTGAAGACACTTTTTTCTCCACTCTCACTCAGTACTTTTCTAGTCCCAATGCTTCACCCTCCCCATTCTTCCTGTCCCCTGGTCTCTGAGTCCATAGAAATGCAGGAGCCTTTTATAGATGATAGATAGATAGATAGATAGATAGATAGATAGATAGATAGATAGATAGAGATAGATACATAGATTAATAGATACATAGAAAAATAGACAGATTATATATATTTATCCATGAACAAAGAGAGAGAGAGAGAGATCTCTTCTGTCCCCACACGGAGATAACCACTATGTGCTGATTTACCTGAACTTTGACCCAGCATGCCATTACCTGGGAGAAAATAGAACAGGGAGAAGTGAGTGCTTTCTCTGGTTTAGTCTCTTACTTATACTATACCAGAAAGTAATTAAACCTTTGACTTTGATTTTGTCTTGTTTTTTTAATCAACTACTTGGACACCTAACAATGCATCTCTCTCTAATTCAGCTGAGCTCCTAACAGCAAATTTACATGGAAAGACAAGGGAAGTAAACTAGTCAAAATACTTTTAAAATGAAGACTATCATT
This sequence comes from Nomascus leucogenys, assembly GCF_006542625.1. NCBI lineage: Eukaryota > Metazoa > Chordata > Mammalia > Primates > Hylobatidae > Nomascus > Nomascus leucogenys. The sequence goes on from NC_044406.1 coordinate 128,277,142, forward strand.
GAAGGATGCACACTGTCCTGTTGTAAAATTTACTATAAAACTATAGTAACCACAACAGTGTAATACTGGTTAAGGGAAAGACACATTGATCAAAAGGGCAGAACTATGGGTTCAGAATAGATCCACAGAAATAGGCCGATTGATTTTCTACAAAGGTACAAAAACATTTCAGTGGAGAAAGGATGCTTTTAGATAAATAGTGTTCGGGAAATTAGACATCCCTATGCAAATGATGAACCTCACATTGTATCTAAAAATTAACTGATAGACCTAAATATAGAATGCAATACTATGAAACCTTTAGAAGCAGAAATGAGAAAATCTTCATGACTGTGGTTAGGCAAAGATTTCTCACACATGACAACACAAGCACAATCCTTAAAAGAAAAACAAATACTAAGTTGGACTTTATCAACATTAGAGACTCTTGCTCTGAGAAGAACACTGTTAAGAGAATGAAAAGGCAAGCTACAGAAAACATATCACATATATGACAAAGAACTTGCATCTAGAATATATAAAGAAGAACTCAGGAGTAAGAAAAAATAACAAATGGACAAAATTCTTGAAGCAACAATTCACAAAGGAGAAAATATGGCTGGCATATAAGCACATGAACATATGGGCAACATCATTATTCATTAGGAAAATGCAAATTAAAACCATGATGAGATAGCTGTATATCTATATTAGAATGCCAAAAATTAAAAATAAAAATCGTGACAATGCCTAATACTAGAGAGGGTATAGAAAGCCTGGACTTTCAATTCATTGCCATAAAATGCAAAATGGTACAGACATTCAGAAAAACAGTCTGGCACCACATATAAAGTAGTACATGCACCTGTCATATAAGCCACAAATTCCACTGCAAGATATTTATTTTAAAGAAACAAAAATATATGTTTACACAAATTATTGCACACACATATTCATGGAAGGCTTATTATCTCCCCAAACTGGAAAGAACACAAATAGCCTTCAGTGAGTGAAGGGATAAACAAATTAAAGTGTAACCATGCAATGGAATACTACATAGGCAGCAAAAAATGAACAAAAAGCCCCACAAAAACTATTGATATGCACATACACAAGACACACAAGAATTTGGATAAATATCAAAGAGGGCATGCTGAGTAAATGAAGCTAATCTCAGAAGGACATATATATAATTTTAACTTTATAAAAATTCTTGTATAGACAAAAGCTATAGCTGTGAAGAGCCGATTAATACTTGTCAGGGGTTAGAGGTCAGAGGAGCGTATAATTTCAGAGGGTTAGCCCCAGGGAGTTTTGGAGTTGAGGTAACTATTCAGTATTCTGATTGTGGTGGTGGTTATAAAGATTTATATATATATGTTAAAATTCATAGAACTGTATATAGGAACATCTTTTAATATATATTAATATTAAAAATAAAATGTTAAACGTGAGTTATTCATTTGCCTTATTCAACCAACTCCATGTACACGTAAACACTAATCATTATGGGACTGAATCGTTTTTCATAAATTCATCTGAAATTATTCAAACTCACGTAAGGTTTATTCAGGTAAATGTCACTTTTATGTACTCTGATGGATTTATACAAATAAAATTAACTAAATTTTCTTTTGCAACTACCTGAGCCATTTCGACAACTAACTAATGCAGCTCAAGAAGAAGTTATTGGTTAAGGAGGATTAGTTATAGGATATCCTCTAAGACTGTTGCATAGATATTTCACCTTCTTTTGGTTAAACATGTTCTTACTAGTACTTCTGCTTCTTTCATCCTGCCATGAGTCCACACAAGGACTTGAGTGAACATGTCTTTCTTTATAAAGTGGAAGTGAACAAACCTTATGACTTTGTTCTCTCCTATACCACCAAGATGGGCGCGTTCTCAGCTAAGGCTGACATTTAATAACTGCACTATTTCTTAACTTTACATTGAATTCACATGCATAATAAGTAGTTTAATGCTAATAATTAATTAAATGAACATTTCCCAGGAAGTTACAAGCCGCCAGTTACTGTGTTAGGTGATGTTAATACAAACATGAATAAGACATGATTTCTGACCATAAGGGTATCATAATCTAATAGAGGACATGAAAAATGGTGATGTGAACAGAAACCACCAATGAAGAAGCTATTCTTGGGGTATAATTTTGTCATTAGGGGAAGAAACATTACCTTCTTTGAATTTAAAAGGTCACTGGTGAGCGAACCTATTAAATGCTTCTTAATGCAGTGTATGTCAAGTTCAAATAAGTTTTCCACATGCTAGATTTCACCAGGTTCATGATCTTTAAATTGAACAATTTTGTAGCTTATTCCAACTAGAGGAGTCTTCCCCCAAATTCCAAACCCAAGTTGGATGAGTACATGAGAATAAACAGTCAATGTGGTGCATGACATATGTCCCCTTAGTTTTGGACTCCTCTTTTCACCTATTCAGTTTTGTGCGAGTTAGGATATGCATGACGAAGGATGCCATGAATTTTTCATTTAGAAGCCATGTCCCTGAGACAAGTTAGTTTATTGACATGTCATCAAGATAGTTCATTTAAGATATATTTAATGACCCCTGTATTATATTCCAAGCACTGTGCTTGATAATGCAGACACACAGATGAATAAGACTAGGTAGGTATTATCCTTCAAGTGGCTCAAAATCTAGTGAAGAAGTTAAGCACACAATGCAGTTTATGGGGAAAGAGTAAGCATATGTATGAAGGGCAGAAGTAGCATAGAAAGATTGGAGTAAAAATTACTGGGGGTGGGGGGACAAAGCACGGCTTGAAAGTTTATGGTCTTACTGAAACATATTGCAGCATTTGAAATTATGAATTTCTCTCTCATGAAAACTCTCCTTTAGCTCCTGGATACCGTATTTACCTGATTCTCATGCGACCTCTGTTGACCCTCTTTAAATTATCTTCTTATCTTCCTTTTTTCACTTTTATTTTAAGTTCAGGAGTACAAGTGCAGGTTTGTTACATGGTCAACTTGTGTCACAAAGGTTTGTTGTAAAGATTATTTTATCAGCCAGGTATTAAGCCTAGTATCCATTAGTTATTTTCCCTGATCCTCTTCCTCCTCCCACCCTCCAACCTTTGATAGGCCCCAGTATGTTTTATTTCCCTCTATGTGTCCATGTGTTCTCATCATTTAGGTCCCACTTATAAGTGATAACTTGCAGTATTTGGTTTTCTGTTCTTGTGTTAGTTTGCTAATAATAATGGCTTTCAGCTCCATTCATGTACCTGCAAAATACATGATCTTGTTCTTTTTTATGGCTGCGCAGTATTCCCTGATGCATATGTACAATATTTTCTTTATCCAGTCTATCACTGATGGGCATTTAGGTTGATTCCATGTCACTGCTACTGTGAATAGTGCTGCAATGAACATATACATGCATTTGTATGTATAATAGAATTATTATACTGGCTCTATCCTGGGCCTTCAGTCTCTATACCGTCTCTGACCCTTAAATGATATTGTCTTTTAGGGTTCAATTCTTCATCCAAAGAATTGTGCTCTCTTCATCCAAAAGGAACTTTCTGGGAACTCTCAGCCAGCACAGTGGCTAATACTACCAATATATTACCCTCATCCTTAGCTTCTCCATTGATTTCAGATGCTTATCTAATTGCATATGATGTATTTTATTCATTCATGCATTTATCTATTTGTATTACAAATAAATCTTAAATGCCTACTATGTACCAGAGACTCTGCTAGGTATGGAGAAATGGAGTGGTGAGCAGAAACAGATGTGGTCATTGTCACATGATTATCCCATAGGCATTTAAATCCAAACAAGTGCACTTTATCTCCTAAAAGAATAATAACAGTTAACATTTCTGGATTGTTTATTGAGAACCATGGTTCTGAGAACTTTATATGCATTAACCTATTTAATCTCAATAGCAAAGTTATGATATAGGTACTAGTTCATCTCCCTTTTATAAATGTGGAAACTAAGACAAAGGAGCATTAAATATCTTACCAAGGTCACACAGAAAATAATTGGCACAGGTGGGATATAAATAAAGATGATCTCTTTCCAAAGAGATCCGTGGTGCTGTGAGATCACAGATGAAATACAGCACCGGCTTGTCGTGGCTGCGGCCACTGTGACTCTTTACAGCATCCTCCTTGATGTCTGTGAGTGACCCAGTCCCCTCGTCACGCAGCCAGGCAAAAAACCTGTGTCTACGTACATTTTTTTCATCCATCGTTCAGCCAGGGTCTGCAGGTCGGGCCCGGCAATAATTTATCTAAAACGTCACAGTTGATCATACCACTCCTTTGTTTCAAAGTCTTTTTAATATCTCCATTTTTTTTTTTTTTTTTTGCAGAACTTCAGGAAATAGACAGAGCCCTTCATAGTTTGGTCTCTGACTTCCATTCCAGCAGCATCTTCTCAGCTTCATCCTCATAGGTCATTCACTGGGCACTGTAAAATGATTGCAAGTATGTACACGCGTCATGCTCTTTCTAATCTTTAAACTTTTGCTTATGCTTTCCTCTCTGCTTGAAACTCCTTTCTCCAATTCTACCTCATTCATTTCTGCTGACATTTTCAAAAGTCAGCTGAAAAATTAGTCTTCTCCAACCACCAGAAGGTTTACTGTATTTCTTCTGTGATCTCACAGCACCATGCATATTCCTCAACCTTGCACTTACCACTGCATCTCATAATTGTTTTTTAATTTGTCCTAGACTAGTGATACGGTTTGGCTGTGTCCCCACCCAAATCTCATCTTGAATTGTAGTTCCCATAATTCCCATGTGTCATAGGAGAGACCCAGTGGGAGGTAATTGAATCATGGGAGCAATTCCCATTATGCCGTTCTCATGATAGTGAGTGAGTTCTCATGAGAACTGATGGTTTGATAAGGGGCTTTTCCCGCTTTGCTCAGCACTTCTCCTTCCTGCTGCCAAGGACGTGTTTGCTTACCCTTCTGCATGATTGTAAGTTTCCTGAGGCCTCCCCAGCCCTGCAAAACTGTGAGTCAATTAAACCTCTTTACTTTATTAAATTACCCAGTATCAGGCAGTTCTTTATAGCAGCATGAGGACGGACTGATACAATTAGAAACACGTAAAGATCAAAGACCTCTCATTTTCCATCCCCAACATCCCTACCTTATTATATTTATCACACTGCAATTTTATTTATTTTTATTTAATTAATTTTTTTTGAGACACAGTCTCACCGCATCACCCAGGATGAAGTGCAGTGGCATGATCTCTGCTCACTGCAACCTCCACCTCCTGGGTTCAAGTGATTCTCCTGCCTCAGCCTCCCAAGCAGCTGGGATTACAGATGCACACCACCACACCTGGCTGATTTTTTGTATTTTTGGTAGAGATGGGTTTTCGCCATGTTGGCCAGGCTGGTCTCGAATTACTACCCTCAAGTGATCCACCCACCTCGCCCTCCCAAAGTGCTGGGATTACAGGCGTGAGCCACTGTGCCTGGCCTCACACTGCAATTTTAAATCTGTCTGTATGATTATTTGACTGATGTCCGTCTCTCTATTGCAATGAAAGGGCTATCTACGATGGCAAGAATGATATCTATTTTTTGCTCCACATTATGTTTGTTGTGCCTAATAGAATGTCTTGAACAGAGTAAATGAAGAATATAACAAAAGCTTCACTTGAATGCCAACTGTTTGCAGGTAGAGAGTTAAATATCAAGAACCCAGAAGAAGCAGAGGTCATGGCCCCCGCCTTGTGGGAATGTCATGCTGCAGACATGAAGTTAGCAGTACATGAAACTGAGCCGGTGTCTAAGTGGTAAATGATAACATGTCCAATGCTCACATATTCCTCATTATAAGAGGAAAAGTGAATGCAAAGTGAAGGCGATATTTGTGTGATGTTAGAGAAGTGATATCAAAGGATCCATGTCATCGCATGGCATTCATTAGCACATCCTGAACCCTTAAACCCAGAGGATAATAAAATATTTTAAAAGTTAAGCAACATGACACAGCCACCGAATTCTACAGCTTATTATACCAAGCAAATAAGGAAAAAAAAAATTCAATTTGTCTTTTATGCTCTTTCTCGCCATATTCTCTGGTAGCCATTGTGGGCACAAGAAGTCAGGTCCCCAAGACTGGCGTAGATCAAATGACCTTCCAGAGGAGGCATAAATTTGGTACGCAAATTTGTTCAGCATTTCAACAAGTTTTCTACCTTCAACATATTTTCCATGTATATTTTATTCTTAGATGGTTAGTGTAGCTTCTAAGATCCTGATAATAAATATTCCAAAAAGAGATTGTAAGTTTTCTCCGGCCACGTTACCCAGACTTCTATGGATTAGTGACTGGCTGACTCCAGAAGATCCCCTTCTTCAGAAACAGCAGTCCAGGCAGACTAAGGTCCTTGCCCGGGGTTGCAAAGGTAGTACTTAGCGGAGTTGTGATTCAAAGGATGTGAGGATTCAAGATACGATGTGGAAAAAGCCTAGCACACAGTAGGAAGTAGGTACACACTGTATATACCCTAATTAATCCTGACTGCAGATAAAAGGCGAAACAATACAACACTTCGTGGTCTCTTTCTGCGCTTTAAAATGTTATCTTTTCACAAATAACAAAGGACATCTTGAGGACCGTGGTTTATCTCTCTAAATAGAGCCCATTATAAAGTATGAGCCATCTATGTGTTGGAACTCTTTTCCTAAATTTTAGTAGAATCATTTACCATGACATAATGAGTCTCTGCATAATTTTGACTCTGTCCTTTTGACGCTTGTGCTGTCAATCTCTGCGGCTTTTTATTATGAATGCTTATTAATAGACACTACATATCCATATGACTGCCAAAGTATGACCCAGAATATTAGAACTTGTTCTTATCTTGTGCATTGTAAATAATAGATAAAATTTTAAACATTGTACTGAGTTTGATGTTTACATTCCATATTTAAGAAGGAAAATTGTGCAGATTTGTAAAAATGCTTTTTTCCATTCATGATACCTAACAATAATCATTAAGGATTTTGACTGCTTATTGTCATTTTTATTGTATTCTATCATTTTCTAAGTTTAGACATTCTGACTTTGGATTTACTTCACCCTTATGGTTTAATGCAGGGATTGGCACACTGAGGCCCATGAGCCAAATCTGAACTGTCACCTTATTAAATATATTGAATCACAGACGTCATCATTTACATATTCGCCATGACTGTTTCTGTACTATGTTGGCAGAGTTGCGAAATTGTGATAGAGAATTTATGGCTCACAAAACCAAACATATTTGCTATCTGGACCTTTATAGAAAAAGTTCTTGACCCCTGGTTTAATCCATGCTACTTCTTATATCATTCTATAGAACACAATATTGTGTGAAATGGGAGAAATGAAACATTTTTCATCACTACTGAGCAATAGTCTTACCCCTTCCAGTGGCCACAGCCCAAAATTAATTAATTCCCTTGTGGCAATCTCCCAAGCCTCCGTTTCCCAGAAAATTTTACTGAGGAAGTTGCTCAACGCCTACATGAAAAATCCTGCTGCTGGACGTGCCTGCATGGGCTGGTTGTCTCGAATTTTGTCACCACATTTATGAAGTCACAACGTTTTCCTAAAACAAAAACCAAGGTTTCTTGAACTCCACGGAATTATAGAAAACCGGACTTCACTATTACTCTATACTTTGCTACTTTTGCTAGTCCTAGCGTACGTTGAAATGTTGTACATATTTCAACAAAAAGATTCCGAAAGCAGCTGCAGATGAATTTAATGAACCCACGAGAGGACATTTCAAACTTGTATTGCATGTGATAAATAAAGCCCAACACTGAATTTGCAAAAGAATTCTAACATTTCGAGATTAATCAGAAGCCTTTTGGAAAATGTAAAGAATGACTGCAGAATATTTGTTTTAATAGAAGTTAAAGGTCATAAGCATTTTGACATGTCCTATCTATAATAAACCTGTATTTGCTTAAATTTACATTTCCTATTACCTTAGGCACTGCTTCTTGCTTCAACCCCAGAAAAAATATTTCCTTTATGCCGAATCATAGAAAGGTATAAATCTACAATACATTCCTCTTATAAAATAGTCATGGAATTTAAGAATTATATGTTGCTCTCAGTGCAGGTGCATAATTCATGTTAATGTTACATATAAAGGATAATACACCTTAAAGTTGCAAATTCTAACTGGGATAATTATACCCAAAGCTTATCTAAATTTCCTTCTGCTGCCTTAAATTGATAGGTTAGTCTATCTAGTTACATGAAAATGTAGAATCCCCGAAGGATAAGCCTTTAAAATAACAGCCACTTTCATGTATCATTTTTTTTTTGTCTGGTCAAAAGAGACAGAATCTCAACAGTCAGTCAGTATTGCTATCTTTAATTTGTTACCTCCATTTGGGTGATAAGGAAGGATCCAGCACAGCAGAATGTTTCTACGTTTAAAATACATTACACACTTGATGTGAACATATACAGCTGGCCTGCACTCTTCACAAAACATGACTTCCTGTCTCTGTAAAATAACAAACCAGACTGCTTTTTGGCACATCCACCATGTTACCTTTTACAATAGTAAGCCTATCTATCTGGACCTTAAATGTATCGATAACTATTGATTTCCTCTTGTACCATGGGGAATTTGGGAACATAAAATGCCTAAATCTAATAACTTCAGAGTTATAACTTCTTTATGATTTGATGTTAAACCCTTCTGGAACTTACTTTGGTGTTTGGTATGAGGTAAAAATGTACATTAATTTTGTTTTAATATCTGCCGATACGGCAGCATCATTTTCTTCTTTAAAGAAATCACATATTTGTCACTTTTTTTTTTTTTTTTTCCGAGACGGAGTCTCGCTCTGTTGCCCAGGCTGGAGTGCAGTGGCGCAATCTCGGCTCACTGCAAGCTCCGCCTCCCAGGTTCACGCCATTCTCCTGCCTCAGGCTCTCCAAGTAGCTGGGACTACAGGTGCCCGCCACCATGCCCGGCTAATTTTTTTGTATTTTTAGTAGAGACGGGGTTTCACCGTGGTCTCCATCTCCTGACCTCGTGATCCGCCTGCCTCGGCCTCCCAAAGTGCTGGGATTACAAGCGTGAGCCACTGCGCCCGGCCTATATTTGTCACTTTTTAGTGATGCACTAGTCTTTATAAGTTGAATATTTTTATGATTTTTTGATGTACGATGGATATCAAATACATAAAAGGCACACATAGTATATATATGGTTTAAAAATAGCCTGAATATATAGACATCTATGCATTCACTACGCATCTTAAGAAATAGAAGATTAGTAGTACATTTGAAATGCTGTGCCTCCTTTCTCAATTTTATACTCTTTCTATAAATCCAGAAGTAACCAGTGGTCTGAGTTTGTGCTAAGCACCTCTTCGTCAACTTTATAGTTTGAGTGCATGTGTACTACCTACTCCAAAATGATAGATACTGATTGGTTTTACCTGTTTTGAAATTTACTTAATAGAGCAGAATTGCATACATTCTTCTGGACTTAATTTTTTTGTTAGACATTTTTTTATAATTCTTGATGTAAATATATGCATTTTCACATATGTATAATATTTCGGTACATCAATGTACTATTTATTTATCTAATTTGGGATAAATATGGTTAACTTGCTGATATTGCTTATTGTCTTTCTGACACAAGTAAATTTAAGCACCATAAGGCAGTTTTTTTCTCATTGTTTTGTTTTGTTCACCACTGTATCTATAAAAGAAACAGCTCACTGTTAAGATTCAATGAATATTAAATATCAAATATGAATGAAATTCTTCCTGATGTAAATCATTTAACATTCCATAGATACAGCTATGTACTTCATGGAAGATGTTGGTAAATATCTTTATTTTTATAAGATTCTCAGCATCATTAACCATTCAAAAGTACAAATTAAAAACCATAATCAGAGGGCAATCAGGCAGGAGAAGGAAATAACGGGTATTCAACTAGGAAAAGAGGAAGTCAAATTGTCCCTGTTTGCAGATGATATGATTGTATATCTAGAAAACCCCATTGTCTCAGCCCAAAATCTCCTTAAGCTGATTAGCAACTTCAGCAAAGTCTCAGGATACAAAATCAATGTACAAAAATCACAAGCATTCTTGTACACCAATCACAGACAAACAGAGAGCCAAATCATGAGTGAACTCCCATTCACAACTGCTTCAAAGAGAATAAAATACCTAGGAATCCAACTTACAAGGGACGTCAAGGACCTCTTCAAGGAGAACTACAAACCACTGCTCAATGAAATAAAAGAGGATACAAACAAATGGAAGAACATTCCATGCTCATGGGTTGGAAGAATCAATATCGTGAAAATGGCCATACTGCCCAAGGTAATTTATAGATTCAAGGCCATCCCCATCAAGCTACCAATGACTTTCTTCACAGAATTGGAAAAAACTACTTTAAAGTTCATATGGAACCAAAAAAGAGCCCGCATCGCCAAGTCAATCCTAAGCCAAAAGAACAAAGCTGCAGGCATCACGCTTCCTGACTTCAAACTATACTACAAGGCTACAGTAACCAAAACAGCATGGTACTGGTACCACAACAGAGACATAGATCAATGGATCAGAACAGAGCCCTCAGAAATAATGCCACATATCTACAACTATCTGATCTTTGACAAACCTGACAAAAACAAGCAATGGGGAAAGGATTCCCTATTTAATAAATGGTGCTGGGAAAACTGGCTAGCCATATGTAGAAAGCTGAAACTGGATCCCTTCCTTACACCTTATACAAAGATTAATTCAAGATGGATTAAAGACTTACATGTTAGACCTAAAATCATAAAAACCCTAGAAGAAAACCTAGGCAATACCATTCAGGATATAGGCATGGGCAAGGACTTCATGTCTAAAACACCAAAAGCAATGGCAACAAAAGCCAAAATTGACAAATGGGATCTAATGAAACTAAAGAGCTTCTGCACAGCAAAAGAAACTACCATCAGAGTGAACAGGCAACCTACAAAACGGGAGAAAATTTTCGCAACCTACTCATCTGACAAAGGGCTAATATCCAGAATCTACAATGAACTCAAACAAATTTACAAGAAAAAAACAACCCCATCAAAAAGTGGGCGAAGGAAATGAACAGACACTTCTCAAAAGAAGACATCTATGCCGCCAAAAAACACATGAAAAAATTCTCATCATCACTGGCCATCAGAGGAATGCAAATCAAAACCACTATGAGATACCATCTCACACCAGTTAGAATGGCCATCATTAAAAAGTCAGGAATCAACAGGTGCTGGAGAGGATGTGGAGAAATAGGAACACTTTTACACTGTTGGTGGGACTGTCAACTAGTTCAACCATTGTGGAAGTCAGTGTGGCGATTCCTCAGGGATCTAGAACTAGAAATACCATTTGACCCAGCCATCCCATTACTGGGTATATACCCAAAGGAGTATAAATCATGCTGCTATAAAGACACATGCACACGTATGTTTATTGCGGCACTATTCACAATAGCAAAGACTTGGAACCAACCCAAATGTCCAACAACAATAGACTGGATTAAGAAAATGTGGCACATATACACCATGGAATACTATGCAGCCATAAAAAATGATGAGTTCGTGTCCTTTGTAGGGACATGGATGAAACTGGAAACCATCATTCTCAGTAAACTATCTCAAGGACAAAAAACCAAACACCGCATGTTCTCACTCATAGGTGGGAATTGAACAATAAGAACACATGGACACAGGAAGGAGAACATCACACTCCGGGGACTGTTGTGGGGTGGTGGGGGGAGGACAGCATTAGGAGATATACCTAATGCTAAATGACAATTTAATGGGTGCAGCACACCAACATGGCACATGGATACATATGTAACAAACCTACACATTGTGCACATGTACCCTAAAACTTAAAGTATAATAATAATAAAAAGAATAAGCAAAAATATATAGGATGAAAGGCAAAAAAAAAAGAAAAAAGAAAATAAAATAAAAACCATAATCAGACACCATTTCACACCCATAAATTGTGAAACAACAACAACAACAAACAAAACAAAACAAAAAAATGTAACAACAAAATAGATTAATCTGTATGTGATGCAAAGGAAGCCCACATTCTGTTTGCAGGGATTTAGGTTATTACAAAAACTTCAGAAAGCATGTTGACATAATCTGGCAAACAATAAAAAGGAGACAATCATAATCTATAACTCCACAATTACACTTCTAGGTATAAGAAAACTAAGATTGTTTTTAATGGAAAAAGAAACATCAAAAAACAAACAAAATACACTGTGAAAACAACACAGATTTTATTCATTCGTTAATTCAGCAAATATTTATTGATTGACCAGTGCGTATCTGCTAAGCGCTTCAAATGTGTTAACTCATTTATTCCTCACAATACCAGTATGAAGCGGATCCTATTATTATCCTTAGTTTGCAGGTGGGGAAATTGATGCACATAGAAGTTAAAAAGCTTGCCCAAAGTCAAAGCTATTATGGGCAAGAGCCATAATTCCAATCCAGGAAATCTAACTTCGGAGTCCAAATTCTAAAAGGTAACTTTCTGAGAGTGACAAGTCCCAAAAGAATTTGTGAGAGGATCTCAAATATAGTCAAAATTACCTAAATTCTAATTTAAATCTTGAGGAAGCCATGTCCAGAAAATTTTTCCACTATTGAAATATACTGCTTAATCACACAATAATATAAAAAGTTTTTTTTTCAATGGCTAAGACCATCTGACTGTATTTTGTTCAGGCACAACCTAAACTGAAGTTCTCCTGAGAAGTGGGGTAATGGGCTGAATCGTCTCTAGAAGGCTATTCCAGCCTAAAGATCTTGCGATTTGATGTTTTATATCAAGCAGAATTTTTATTCCATCAAAAATTAATAAAGTGTATCTATTAATATTCTGTAATATCCCTCAGGCTATCTCAGTTAACAAAATCATGAAATAAACTGTGACTTCTAGCAGAGCCCTCAGCAGTTTAGGTTTAGCAGCTCCAAAATAAACGGGTCTCTGGACACATCAAAAGAACAATTTCCCTAAGAGAGAGAAAAAAAGAACCTTTAATTGTTTGATACTCACTCATCCTTGCCCGGTTAGATGTGAATATGTAATAATGATGGACATATTGTACTATTATTATTAATTACCTCTATATACATTTACATGGAAATTTCCAAAGTAATTTCAACTACATTAGTTCCTTTGATCCTCACAAAAGCTTTACTGGCTTTTCAGGGCAGATATTTTATATTTTTCCCTGTTTCTCAGATCAGTACCTTGAAGTTCCTTCATCTAATACCATTTACAACAGAAAGAGTCTTACGATGATTTAGTATTTATGAAATCACAAACAGAGTTTTGGGAGGTTTCCTAGACAAATGAGTAGAAAAAATGTCTCCGCATCTAAGATAAGGAACTAAAATATAAATCAATCACTCATCATCACCATGTAATGATGAGTGATTGGCATTGAGGAGGTATACTTGGCAACTGGTGTTATTTTAATTATCCGTGTCCTACAGAGCCCAGAGTCTTCATCCAGATGGGAGAGAAATTGATGGCCAGGAAAGATTCAATTAAACATTGTGCTTGGAGGATGCATTTGGCCTTTTGTGGTAGGAAAACAGAGGCAGGCACAGATAGTAAATGTCTTTGGAGAGGAACTGCTTGAAAGAAAGCGAGATAAAGGGAGATGTAACAGCTAGAGATGCAGTATACTAAGGATGCACTAGCAAATAATATAGAGTCCATGCTATGGGGGGCTTATATTCTAGTGGGAAAGGGAGAGGTAAATATAAATAAATAAGTAAAACATATTATATATTTTAAGTGATCCAGCTAAAAGTAGAGGATAAGGTGAATATAGCAAGTGCCAGGGTAAGGGTGGGGAATTGTTATTTTTCTACATGGTTGCCACCATTATGGTGATAAATAAGCAGAGACCTGAAGTAAGGGAAGAGTTTTCCAGACAGAGGAAAGAGTATACAAAGCCCCTAAGGATGGAGTATTCTTAGGGTTTTAGAAGAACGTCAACCAGGTTTATGTGATGAGGCAGAGTGATCAAAGGGAAGTGAGTGGGAGATGACTTCAGGGAACTAGAGGAGAGGAAGGGCATTGTAGATCCTGCAGGATTTTGTCCATTACAGGAAGGATTGCAGCTTTTAATATTAGTAAAGTGTGGAGTCATTAGAGAATATTGAGCAGAAAAGTAACACTATCTTACCTAGCCATTTAAATGATCATTCTGTCTGCTGTGTTGAGAAGAGACAATAGAGAACAAAGGTGGGAAACAGATGAGGTGAGAGACGATCATGGTTAAGATAAGGTTGTTTCAGTAGAAATAATGACAAGAGGTTAAATAACGAATATATTCAGAAGGAAGTGCTGTCAGGTTTTGCTTCTAATTTGGATGTGGGATGAAAAAGACAATGGAGTAAAACATAAAACTCCGATGATTTTGGCCAAAGCACCTGGAAGAATGGAGTTACCACCAAGCTGGGAAATATCACGGAAGACCAGGTGTATGTGAGGTAGAATAGAATAGGAATTCAGTTTCATACAAGTTCAGTTGGAGGTATTTATGATGTGTTTGTTTCAGTTTATTTTTGCACAACAAACGACCCCATAAATTAGGGGCTTAAAACAGTAATAGCATTTATTTTGGTTAAATGTCTGCTATTTTTAGGGTTTATTTGGCTTAGCCCATGTCTGTTCCACTATGTTAACCAGGGTGGCTCAAAGATGGGGAACTGGAATGATCAGAAACATCACTGACTCACCTGTCTGGTAGTTTATACTAGCTGTTTAGACTACTTTACACTCACCTGTCTATACTAGGTGGTTTATACTAGATGGTAGTTTGTACTAGCTATTTATACTAGTTTATACTCACCTAGGTCTGGTAGTTTATACTAGCTGTTCAGAAAAGACCTTGCCTGTAATGGCCAGAGCACTTTCAAGTGACCTGTTCATGTAGCCTGGGCTTACTCACACATGGTGGCTGGGTACAAAGGGCAAATCAAACAGAGAGAAAGATAAGGAAAAATCATAAGCTTTTTTTTATGACCTAGCCTTGGAAGTTACTCACTGTGAATTAGGCCACATTGTTTTGTGGAAGAAATCACAAATACCTATTCAGTTTCAACTAAAGAAGAAATAGACACCACCTCTGAATGGGGATGTGACAAGGTTCTAGCAGACTGTGTGATATTGGACATATTACTGTTAGTTACAATTGTTTTGTAATATATAATTCATCACAATATTCAAATAGAGATTATGAATAGGCAGTTAGTTGAATGTGTGTCTGAAGTTCAGGGTAGCAGTATTTCCAGAGATATAAAATAGAAATTATTCAACCAAAATAGAATTAAATAAGATTAAATAAGATTATCTAGAGAATTAGTAAGGATAGAAAAGAAAATCAGTCTAAGGACTGAGTCTTGGATCATTACAACATATAGAGATCTGGAAAATGAAGGAAAAACAGCAATGATTGAGCCAAAACAATGAGGAAGGGGGAAAAATAAACAAGAAAGTGTGATATTTTGAAGGCCAAACAAAGAAAGTATTAAGAGCAGGAGTTGTCAGCTGTATAAAATAGTAACCAGTTGAGTAAGATCAGGCTAAAATAGTGACGACTGGTATTGGAAAGGTAGAAATTATTGCTCACCTTGGTAAGAGCTAGTTTAGGGGAGTGGTATGGGTTAACATCCGAATGAAGTGGTTCAACAGAGAATGGTAGTTGATAAGTTGGAAACTGAGAATAGGGACATATTTTTGTAGACAAGTTTTGGTGTTTTCCTTTGTTTTTGGATTGCGTATTGTTTTCATTTAGATGTTACTTATTGTATTCCTTTTCCTGTTGCAGTTGTAATGGATAACCACATGTTTGGTGATTTAAACAACAACAGTTTGTTCTCTTACAGTCCTAGAGGTCACGAGTTGGAAATAATCCTCACAGGACTGAATGAAGATATTAGGCAGGGTAAGTTCTTTCTGAGGGCACTGTGGGAGAATCTGTTTCTTGGCACTTCCAGTATATGGAAGCTGCCAGCATTCCTTGGCTTGTGGCTCCATTACTCCAATTTTTACTTTCCTCACCATGTTGCCTTCTCTGACTTTCCAGTGTTCTAATAAAGATGTTTGTGTTTAAACCTGGCTCACCACCTGGATAATATAGGATAATCTCCCCATGGCAAAATCCTCAACTTAATCACATGTAAAGTCACTGTTGCCATACAAGGTAATATTTACAGGTTCTACGGATTAGGAGGTGAACATTCCTTTTTTTGGGGGCGGACATTATTCAGCTAACCATATCCATCCATTCTAAAATAGATTTATAAATGCAGAATAAAAATGGCCTTTCTTCCTTGAAAATTGTTTTTCTTTTTGTAACATAAGATTTTCAAATATCTACCCTTTTCTGTTTTTACTGTTCTCATGGTAGGAATATAAATCACTTCTACTGTCTTCTTTTTTTTCTGTATTATGAGAGCAGAATAAAGGTCATTATTACAAGGCTGTTTAAAAGAGAACATGTAGTGGTGTGTGTGTATTTATGACATCTTTGCTTCTATGAAGTCTTAAATACATGACTATACATGTCTATAAAGATAGAGGAGGGCACTCGGTGTGTGCCAGACGCAGAGGCAGCAGCAACACATGTTCTTTTGGACTCAAACATGAACGCTCTGCAGGTGACAGCAGGTTTTAATATGGGGAAAACTGCTTTCCAGAGATGTGCTTCAGGTGGATGTCAATAGCTACGATAGTACAGTGTAATACAGACGTCTTTAGAATCCTTTTGCAGTGTGAAGCCATCTCAATTTATTAGAGGTCAATGAGAATTGTGGCATGATTTGAAAAACTGTATTGAATTCTACCTCCTGTAAAGTCAATGAAAATTAAATGGTAAAGTAAGGAGGATTGCCTCATGTTATGATAAGTAGAGCAAGTTTTGCACTCAGTAATATGGCAAGCCATTTTTAGTCCAAATTTGAAGTGTGAACGGAGAAGAGCAAACCCAACCTAAATATAACATAATTTGCTATGCTATCCTGTGATACATATTTAGCGTGTACCAGACAATATTCTAAGCATTTTACATATGTCAACAAATTTAATCCTCACAACAACCTTATGAGATGGAGACTATTATTATACGCACTTTGCGTATGAGAAGATTGGTACAGAGTGGAGAAATAACTTGTCTAAAGTCACACAGCAAGTGACAAGTGATGCTACAGATAAAACCAAAGCATTCTTAATTTAGAGTCTATTCTTGTATCCACTATACTATACAATTCCCTTGTTTGGTAGTAAATCTATTTGATTGCTTTTGGGTATTTTTTTCTGATTGATTTGTCCAAATTTCAATGAACAAAAGGGAATGATTCATTATATGAGTTGGTATCTGCATTAGATACAAAACTGAAACCACTTTTGACCATGAATCTAAACAAACTTACATGATATCACATAAAGACAACTATTGATTAATAATTAAAATTAATCATTAAAATTATAAATGCACATATTCAGGATTTGGAGATTCACATGGATATCATCTCATTTTACCTTCAGAACCATCTTTGAGGAAAACAGGACTTTCATTTTAAAAGTCAGTAACTGAAGCTCAGAGAAATAAGAAATCTGTTCAATGTCGCACAAAAGATGAAACTACCTCTGCAAACTGAACAGACAGTGGTTATGAATCTCATTGTATCAATGAAAGTTCTTTTGAACTATTTCTTAAGCAGTCTTATTTTTCTTTTTGGCATGATAGTGGCAGCTACACCCCAAAACTGGGGTGTGGGTGTGTGTGTGTGTGTGTGTGTGTGTGTGTGTGTGTGTGTGTTGAGGGGAGATGAATGACTAGATGACTATAAATTTTCATGCTTGAAGTTCTATGATTTTCTGCTCCCTGGGAATGTGACCTGATTGAACACACAAATAGATGATATGAGCTGTATCTTTCCAGAAGCCAAATTAACCTTGGAATTTACTATGGGAAAAATATTAATAACAAAGTTATCAGTCTGAATAGTCGTCAAAAATAGGACAACAAAATACAGCACAGTCTATAAAGTTTGAGGATTTATGTCAATCAGGGCAATAAATATTAGGCAGTGTAATAAGCCTAAAACCTGTGTCTTAACATAACAAATATTTATTTCCCCCTCAGTACAAATCCAAAGCTGTTCCTAGTGGGCACCACTTCTCCATGTCAGAGTTCTCCACTCCCAATCACAAGGACAGAGGTAAGTGCTGGAGAGCACAGCATAGAAGATCCTACAGTGAACTGTATAAGTCAAAAATGAAAGTGGTGTACAGTACTGCCATACATACACGTTGCATTGCCCAAAACGCAGTAACACAGTAACTTCTAGATTTAAGAAATGAAGAGAAGGGAGTTTTGGATAATGTTGTCTTCCTATATTCTCAGAAATAAAAGAAAAACTTGATGAACATGTAGTATTCACACTGCCACAGGAGCGGCACATCAAGAGTTCTACCAACCTCAAAGCTATCACCACATGGCAAATTCTCATTTTCAGAGTCAGACACGGTTGAACAATGGAAGCATGTGCTTATTGTGATGTGCGTAAGTGAAATGACCTCAGCTTCCTCTATCATCTCTTTGGCTTGATGGAAGTAATTAAGATGCATGGCATTTATCACATTTATTGAAATCTTAAAGTCATCGTGATTGTTTTAGAACTCTTCAGTTATCATCATCAGTAGCAGCATTTACATAGCATGTTACAATCCACAAAGAACTTTGCAGACCTGCTGTCATTTGAGTTTCACAATAATCTTCTGAATCACTTGGGCAGGAAGCATTTCCCCATATTATGGAACAAGAAACTGAAGTTTTGAAAGGTTAAGACATTTCCCTTTATTTAAACCAGCTAGAAGATAGCCAAGCTGAAACCAGAACACAAGTCTCAGACACATGATATTTACTACAGTGCCATTTCCATTATGATGATTTACCTCTCACACAACGTCTGTAGCAAGATTCCTACATTAGGTCCGGCCAAGAAGGACCTCTGGAGTTAGGTACTGGAACAGATTTTTTAAATTCTTTTCTTTTTTTAAGTACGGGATTTAAAAAAGTCTTTCAGTCAATAAGTATTTAGTGAGTCGCCACAACAGGGAATTAACACTGTTACGTAATGCCTTCAGATAGACTTTAGACTTTGTTAAGTGTTTAAAAATTGACTTTCACTGAGTGAAAATCCTTTGTCTTATATTTGAGCAGAACATTGATCTGAGTGAACAACTTTTTGGATAATTTAAATAGAGCAGGATTTTATATCATTGGTAAGTCAGGCCAGTTTTTCTACTGACTGTCAATCTTGAGACAGTGACATTAGATATAAAATCAGTGTGTTGGGAGAAATATCTTCTACTCTCCACACAAAAAATTTCTACCATCATACTAGGCTTAGATATAAAATAATGATTCAGGTCTGTATATTGTGAACAAATAGGTGAAAAACAGCTAGAGGTTTCTGAGCTGCCACGTGTTGGCAAACCATTGGAATGGCAGATCTTACTATACACAAGACTTGAAGGCAAAATGTATTTGCCAACTCCCTGCCTCCATATTCAGGACTTGGATATGAGATTACACTCCATGAGCTAAACTATAAAACTCTAAAATATCCTATGATAGGAGAGAGAGGCAGTCTACAGAGACACCTTAAAGAAACAAAATGGGTAATGAATGCAGGCTTCTCAGCTTTCACTGTCCATCAGAACAAAAGTGTATCAGCCATAAAATCAAATAATTATAGCTATATTAATTGAACACCTGCGATGTGCCAGGCATATATGCTAATGCATATGTTCCATGCATAGGTTTAATTAAGTCTACTTGTGAGACAACTAGAGATTGTTATTCTTTTATCAGCCCCATTTTACAGATAAGGCAACCAAGCAACTAAATGAGTTTCCAAAGGTCACACAGCTAGTAAATTACGAACTTCAAATCAGGATTCAGAAGCATACGGATCTGCTTTCAGAACTTGAACAGGAGCTCAAGTGATTTCCTCATCAGGATCACCTACATAAGGCTTAAAGTTGTAAGTGGGTTAGTCCTGCTGCTATATGCACTGAATCTGAATTTTAAGGATGAAATGTAAGCATCTGTACTTGGAAAAATCTTCAAATATTTATACGCTGCAGCGAGAAGGAAGAACCACTGCATTAACGTATAGCACGTAAAACGAGGAGAGTGACTGTGGTTGAAAGAATACTAACTTGGTCTCCAAAATTCCAGTTTTTTGGTGTAGGCACTCTGCATAATCACCACCCTTTGTGTGTGGGTGGGGCCTGTGGATATGAAGGGATAATCACATAACTTGATTAAGTTATATGGCAAAGGTGATGGGCTAGTCATTCCTGTAATGGCTACCTTATATAAGACTCTGTCTTAGCAGATTGGAGGAGAGGACCTTCTGCTGGCCTTGAAAATGTAGGCTGCCATGTGAGAGGGCCTATAAGCAAGTCACATGGTAAGGGACTATGTGAAGTTTCTAGGAGCTAAGAACAGCGCACTGCTCAGAATCAGTAAGAAAAGGGGAGCTCGCTCTTACAACTTCAAGAAACTGAATTTGCCACAATCACATGACCTTTGAAGAGGACCCCAAGTTTTAGAAATGAACACAGCCTAGGTGAGAGCCTGATCAGAAGTACTATTTAAGACATGCTTAGACTCTTAGCTCATGGAAACTATGAAATCATAAGCGTGTGCTTTGAGGTATTAAGTTTGTATAATGTGTTGTGCAGCAATAGATAACTAATACGGTTATCAAAGAATAATTCTCAGCACCCATTTAATCCTAGTCCAGGAGACAGGCTGCCCTGGTCCAGGAAGACTACCAATGTTAGATGTATTTATATTGTAGTGGCAGGCTCATATCTGATGTAGCTATTTAGCTTCTCCCCTCATTCTGATGCCATACTCAGCAAGGAAACTTGTGAATTTAACTTCTGCCACAGGTGCTCCTTAAATACGTGTTAACTAAAAGAAAGAAGAGCTTTAGTCCCTTGAGTCTGTCATACACCGTGATAAAGAAATCAACTGGCATTCTGGTTTAGACCACATTCTCTGTGACTTTGATTAGTGTGAATCTGCCCATGATAGATCAATGAGTTTGGGTGCTAGGAAAGCAGTTTCTGAAGCAGTTTGCCTTGTAAAAAGCCCTGTGCATACTGCTCCTTCATCGAAGAAAGATGTGTCAAGTGCTTACTATGTGGCAAACGCTATTGGCTCACATTATGGATACTTTCATTGAAACCTCATCATTAACAAGCTATTCATTTGACAAAGTCAGTGAATCAACTAAACTCAAAAGAAATACCAAGTGGGGTGGTATATGGAGGCAGAGAGATGAACAAAAAAATTCCTTGTATAGAAATCAATGTAATGTATTACTCAAAATATAAAGCATCTGTCTTGTTCTTTTTATGACAAAAATATTTGCAGCCTGGCATTAACAAGTTTGACATTCACTCTCTTTTATCTGGTATTTCCTTGATGGTAAAATCGTATCAGTGAACACTCTGCACCAGAATTCTGACTCCATTTGTTTTAATAGTGTGTGTAATAGAGGAAATCTGGTGCCATTGTCCTCTATTTGTCCTCTACTGCAATCTTACCTGCCAAGCTGCAGGAATCAGTACAACAGTTAATTTCTAGATAAGCATATCTTCAGAGGCCATAGAAAAATCAGGTGCAGGTTGGGACTGCAAGATTGAATTTTCTAAACATAACAGCTTAGTTGTAGCAGGGAGAGAGTAGATATTTCTCCTCTGATGCATTTCTATCCACTGATAGTGGATATGTGCAGTTAAAGGGATGGAGCCTATTATTACTATCCTTCTTTCTGCAAGCACAGTTTTACACAGATTCATGCCTTTGCCTGCCTATCTCCTGGGCTCAGTTACCAGGGTATTTATGAAATGTCCCCAAAGGAAAATAAAGGTCATTGAGTAAGAATGAACTGAGGCTGCATTTTCTCAAGTACTACTTGACCTCAAGTACAAATAAGAAATAAAGTACTGTGCTGTTTACTATGAAAATGCAGTTGCTGTCCTTTGCAATTTTTGTTTAATTCAAATATTTAGGCAACACTTGACCTGGATCAATTCCCTGGTTACATGATGGATAGACTGTGGTGAACTAAAGTTAACACAGTTTCTGTCCTAATGACAGCAAGAGCCTAGTTGAAGAGACTGATACGTAACAAATCAATTACCTAAAAACAGATGATATATTCTTGGACAAGGATATAATAACGAGAATAGAAAAATAGTAATCCCGTTACACTGTGTGTTGCTTTTCAGGTTTATCTTAATATCTCTGAGACAAGTGTTATTAACCCCCATATTACCCATGAAGAAACTGAGATAAGGTTTGGAAAGATTAACTGACATGTTGAATATGACTTGCAATTCAAATCAGATCTTTAAATTTCAAATTCAAAGCAGCTTCATCAATTCTCAAAGCAGGGATTTTCTACAGAGAAAATGAATTCTCTTAAAATTGCAATGCCCATCAATGACAGACTGGGTAAAGAAAATGTGGCACATATATACCACGGAATACTATGTAGCCATACAAAAGGATGAGTTCATATCCTTTGAAGGGACATGGATGAAGCTAGAAGCCAGCATTCTCGGCAAACTAACACAAGAACAGAAAACCAAACACTGCATGTTCTCACTCATAAGTGGGAGTTGAACAATGAGAACACATGGACACAGGGAGGGGAACATCACACACCTGGGCCTGTTGGGGTTGGGGAGATGGGGGGGATAGCATTAGGAGAAATACCTAATGGAGATGATGGGTTGATGGGTGTAGCAAACCACCGTGGCACGTATATACCTACGTAACAAACTTGCACATTCTGCACATGTACCCCAGAATTTAAAGTATAATTAAAAAAATTAAAGAAAATGAATTATCAGGTGGATGTGATCTCATGTGAATAGATATAATGAGTGGGGGCAAATTAATGATACAAAAGAGGGCAAGGTGAAAAGCTGATAATTACAGGCATCCCGTGGTTGAAGTGAAGCAGAAGATAGGATGATAAGGAGAGAACCAAGGTGTAGAGCTGAGCTAGCAGCATACCTAGTAACAAAATGACCATAGTGAAAGCTAACATACTCCCTTGCTTTCATTGCATATCCTTATGTACAACGAAAAGGCCTCATTCCTCTAGTCACATGAACAGGAGAAACGCATATGACTAAGTAGAGATGAGGATCATGAAGTTTGGAGAGTAATGAGTGCTTCTCATCCTGCTTCTTCCGGTGAAGGGATGGAATTTACGAAACCTAAAGGTTTCACGTCTTCCCTCAATTAGCGCTATCATCTCTATACCATGAATGATACTATAAGGCTTACATCGATGATCAGGTTTGTGCCATATCTGCTAGCATACTTAGTGCATTCACTGTGAGAAACAGTCAAGGGGAAAGGAGTAGGGACAGGGACTCTCTGTTTTCATTTTCCATATCCTTATTTCTTCATATGGTGGGGATGGAGGGTGAAAGCAGGATAGAGACTGTCTCAGGGTATCCAATTCATCTACTCACAATGGATTTGTGAGTAATGCAAAGCTTCTGTTTGCTCTCAATAGAGGATCAAGCACATCATACTGATGGAATCCCCATAAAACCTATCTTATGTATTGGGGTGATGGAAGGGAAAAAGAGGAATATATAATTAGTCTTTCTTTGTACTTAACCACCTATATTATTCAGGGTTCTCTAGAGGGACAGAACTAATAGGATAGATATATATATATATATGAAAGTGAGTTTATTAAGGAGTATTGACTCACATGATTATAAGGTGAGGTCCTACAAGAGGCTGTCTGCAAGCTGAAGAGCAAAGAAGCCATTCTGAGTCCCAAAACTTCAAAAGCAGTCTTCAGTCTGTGGCCGAAGGTCTGAGAGCCCCTGGCAAATCACTCGTGTAAGTCCAAGAGTCCAAAAGCTGAAGAACTTAGAGTCTAATGTTTGAGGGCAGGAAGCATCTGGCACGGGAGAAAGATGAAGTCTGGAAGACTCAGCAAGTCAAGTCCTTCCAACTTCTTCTGCCTGCTTTATTCTAGCTACACTGATGGCAGATAATTAGATGATGCCCACCTATATGGAGGGCGGGTCTGCCTCTCCCAGTCCACTAACTCAACTGTTAATCACCTTCAGCAATGTTCTCACAGACACACTCAGGAAAAATATTTTGCATCCTTCAATCCAATCATGTTGACACTCAATAATAACCATCCCACCACCTATGAAGAGAGGAGCAGAATCCTCAGATTATTCACAGGAACTCTTGAAATTAGTAGCGTTGGAAAGAAATGGCAATAATTTGGTGTCGAAGGAGCTAGAAATTTGCTGGTAGCTTCTCACACTGGACATTGCTTTGTGGATTCCCACGCTCCTTAAAGTTATGTGCAAAGCATTGGCTGCACTGGTTTTGCATCTACCCTTAAGAAAAATAGCAAATAAAAGCTCAGAAAGATTAAATACAAGAAGAAAGGTATAATATTACAGTTTCATTTATAATGACTGTGCAACCTATGTCACAGGCAAGAGAGGTAAGGAATAGTGGGAAGGTTTTAATAGAGAAAAGATACCATACTCAAATTGAGACAATCATTCCAAAGGGCCACTTTACCAAAGAGCAGGTGTATGGAAACATTGAGGGAGGATGCATTAATGAAGAAAGGGAGCAATTTCCAAAGCTGAAAAATAGAAAGTCTTGTATGATTATCTTGGAGGGGCAAAGTGACCTTTGGTTTTGAATACGGCTAATTCAAGATGATGTTCAGTAAGGGGATGTCCAAGGAAATTAATAACCCTACCTAACTCTTCTCCTTCAACTCTCTTACTCCTCAGGCCCCAACAGCCTAATCCATCAGAGAGACTGGTAGAGAAACACTGCATTTAATAATGCTCTATTTCTTCTTGTAAGGCCTTAAGGGTAGTAGCAGCTATGCAATGTTACAAATCTTCAACACCAAGAACTAAGGTATCATAAAGACATAATTATCATTATATAGCAAAATAAACATTTCTGCTACTTACTAGTTCTGTGACCTTGGGTAAATTCTTTAACCTCTTTGAAACTGAGTTTCTTCACTAATAATAATAATAATAATAATAATATTTTTACGATATTGTAAAGGTTAAACAAAAATGATCACAAAGCTTAGCATGTAGTAAATATTTTGCAACTGCTAACTTTTATTATAAAAGAACAAATGAATTAATGAAAAATCAGAAAAAATACCTTTTTATAAGGTCTTCCTAGCAGTAAGATTTTTGAATATTTTTTTACAAATAGTATTTCTTGGCCTAAGGGACCCCTTAGGAATAAACTATTTTCCCCATTAAAACATGGATTTTGGGCCAGGCGTGGTGGCTCACGCCTGTAATCCCAGCACTTTGGGAAGCCGAGGCGGGCGGATCACGAGGTCAGGAGATTGAGACCATCCTGGCTAACACGGTGAAACCACGTCTCTACTAAAAATACAAAAAATTAGCCGGGTGTGGTGGCGGGCGCCTGTAGTGCGAGCTATTCGGGAGGCTGAGGCAGGAGAATGGCGTGAACCTGGGAGGCGGAGCTTGCAGTGAGCCGAGATAGCGCCACTGCAGTCCGGCTTGGGCAAAAGAGCAAGACTCCGTCTCAAAAAAAAAAAAAAAAAAAAAAAACAAGAACAAAAAACATGCATTTTTTTGTTAAATAAGACTAACCTGTTAGTATAACATGCTATTTTGAGCCTGTTAAAGTGCACAGGCAAAAAAAGATGGAAGGTTTCACAGATTATTGAGGCTTGGGATACATTATTTTAAAAATTTCTACAACCCAACAGTTTCACTTTTGCACTTCTGAGTTTTTAACAAATTGGATTCATTGTTCAAAAGGACACCACTGACAGTCATTTAGAATGCCAAGGGCCACCAATAACCTGGGATCTTCATATTAGCTTGCAAAGTGTCTCCAAATGTTTCTTTCTTAACAAATCTAATGATTAAAGTAAAGTTTAGGTTAGATGACTGTTCAGTCCCAGGATGACCTGCAGAAATTGTCGATTAGACCCAAATCATGCTCTAGATGTGCAGCATTTGGCCCTTTAATCATTTATCTGTCTCTAATTACCACCAACTCACATCAAGGAGCAATTGCTCCTTACAGTCTAGCGTGATTGACTGAAATCAAACTCTAATTTGAATGTGATCATGCCAATGAATTTTAAACTTTCAATTGGTAATAAATCACAGTGATGCTAGTAGTGTTGTTTTTGGTATCATCTCAATTTTCAGCTCCTGACTTCCTGGGCATGATTAAGGTAGGCACTTTCAATGAGATCTATGACCTACCATATTTTTGATAATGAAAATCAGCAATCTGCTTCTACGTTTCTCCTGGCTTCTCAGCATGTCATTGGCCAGATTACCAAGGCACAGGCTGGTGTAATTCAGTCCATCCTAGAATCAACATACTCCCTCCTTACAGAGACGTTTACAAAATGGTACATGCTGATTAGGGCTATATTGTTAGAAATAAAGATGCTCTGAAACTCTAAGGTCAAGATCAAATCCTGGCTCTATCTGGAGGCACCTAGACTTTCTGTTGAAGTAAAGCACACAATTCCTTTACTTTAAAACACCTCCTCAGGACGTATAAACTTAAGACAGAACAAAACTCCTGGTGGAAGCTCATGTATTTTAATTTTATATTATAATCCACCACCTGTGTCCAACAGCAAACCAATATTTTATTATACATACTATAATACCCAGCCCAAGGCAGCCTGAGAAAAATCTTATTTGAGCCCAATTCTTGAATGGATCAAGTATGACTCACTAGGGTACAGCAACAACAACAGTTTGGCCCTCTGCTTGTTTATTCCTTTAATATAGAGAAGTGTGTGATGGTATATATTTTTTTAATCCACCAATTTACACTTTTATACCCCAGTTAGGCAAAGTTGTAGCTGGTTCTACAGTTATGGCATGATACTCTTCTCCTTCCATGTTTAAAAAAGTACAGTCCGTGGCTGACTTCTGATAGCTGTAGATACCAGGAGACATGTAGTATAAAAATCCAAGCCAAGAGAAAGTGTCTGATTGGGAAATCTAATGCTTCCTTCAGCCACCATCTAACCCACAGTGATTGTAAACCAAGGTTTGGAATAATATTTTCTTAGCTATTACCATACTGTTAGACCTCTTATCTTGAAAGACAAGCAGAATTTAATTGAGGCGCATAGAGCTATGCATACTTCAGGTAAAGCAGGTGAGGCTTATACTCACATTCGTAAAATCACTAGGAAACAGATATACCTGTCTTACAATTCCCCATTGCCTATGAGAAAGAAACCACTATTAGCACTTGATATTCACCTCAGAGTAAAAGACCATCAGAACTAAACCAGCCACGCCCTACATCCCTAATTAGGTTCTGTAAGGAGCCTATTTTGCCCCGGGCATTCTTCCTCCTCTAGCTGTTCCTCCACATAAAATTCTTTACATTCACAAATCTACCTTCTTCTCACATCCTTTTGCAACTACCAAGGACTCACTTTCTCCATTTTATCATTTAGATTTTGTCTCTAATGTCAGCTAATCTACAATTTGACCTATTCATTCATTGCAATGTCATACAGAATGCCAGTTGGCTTTTTTGTATAATTTGAGAGGTTAATTATAAAAATTGTTGAAATACGAAAGATCTAGAACAACCAAGGAAACTGGAAAATAAACAAGTTGAAGAACTCACATTATCTAATTTCACAACCTACTGTAAAAACTACAGTAATGCAAATGTATTATCAGCATACAGATAGACAGTTAGTCTATCAAGGGAATGGACAAGAGGTTTCAGATCTAGAACTAAACATATATGGTCAATTGATTTTCAATAAAGTGGCTAAGATAACTAAATGGGAATTTTTTCAGAAAAAGTAGCTGGAAAAATTGGATATCTGTATGTATACACAGGTGTGTGTGTGTGTGTGTGTGCGTGTGTGTGTGTGTGTTTAGGGAGAGAGAGAGAGAGATGGATATATGCCTATATATGTGTGCATATGTATATACATATATACATATACCCTATGTATATATGTATATCTTAAGTATGTATATCTTAAGTCAACTACAAAATTAAATTAAAATGTATAATTGATTTAAATATAAGAATTAGAACTGGCCGGGCGCGGTGGCTCACGCCTGTAATCCCAGCACTTTGGGAGGCCGAGGCGAGTGGATCATGAGGTCAGGAGATCGAGACCATCCTGGCTAACATGGTGAAACCCCGTCTCTACTAAAAATACAAAAAAAATCAGCCGGGCGTTGTGGCAGGCACCTGTAGTCCCAGCTACTCAGGAGGCTGAGGCAGGAGAATTGCCTGAACCCGGGAGGCGGAGCTTGCAGTGAGCCGAGATCGTGCCACTGCACTGGAGCCTGGGTGACAGAGCGAGACTCCATCTCAAAAAAAAAAAAAAAGAATTAGAACTATAAAACTTTTAAGAAAAATAGAAGAATAATCTTTGTGATCTTGATTAAGACAAATAGTCCTTAGGAAGATTATAAAAAGTAAAAAAAAAAGAAAAAAAAACTTTAAAAAATGATATATTGGGCTTCATCCGAATTAAAAAACTTTTTATTCAAAAGAAACTGGTAAAAAATTAACAGGCAAACCACAGCCTAGAAAAAAGCCAAATGTTTACCACTTAGTGAATAGATAAACCAGTTTTGTATTCAATACCATGTAGTAGAATTCAGAAATGAGAAAAAAAAGAATTACTAATATATGCAGCCATATGAACGCATCTTGAAAACAATATAATAAGTGAAAGAAGCCAGACACAGAACTCTACCTGCTGTACAACTTAATTTATGTAAAATTGTAGAAAAAAACAAACCTATAGTTACAGAAGGCAGATCAATGGTTATCAGGGCAAAAAAAAAAAAAATAGGAGGAGAATACTACAAAAAGTCAGAAAGACTCTTTGGAGAAAAATGGAAATATAATATATATCTTTATTGTGATGGTAGTCACATGACTGTATACATTTGTCAAGACTCAGAATTGTACACATGAATTTGGCAGATCCATTTTATGAAAATTATATCTCAATAAAATTGATTAAAATATAATTGATAAAAAGATATATATGTACATATATACTTGATATGTATATGTATTTACGTGTGTCTACATATTTGATTTTCAGTAAAGATAAAATTAGCTCTGTAGCCTGTTTCGTGTGTACCAGTGGGTACACTAACTGCTAATAATGAAGCTACACAATAAATACGAGTGGAATTAATAAAGGAAAATGCCATAAATTATAATTAAAAACCAATATAAATAAAATATAACAACATTTTCAATTAGAAGTACATATGTATGGAAGAACATGGAAACTTGTATGAGTGTATTTGTTAATTGATTTTTCAGTATACCTGAGCCAACTACTTTGAGAATTGTTGTTGATGCCTTAAGGCCATGCTATGTACTGGAAACTCATGTTTGCAAAATGTATGATTAAAAAGTCAGTTAATTCAAATTTCTATTTTACATGAAACTGACTAGGGATAAGCAACAGCAAGAGAGGGTCAATCAACAATGGTCAGAGATTGGGATACAGAGAAAATTCAAAACCATAGAAGACTCTTGCAATAACTATGTTTAAATATCAGGGATAAATACAGAGGAACTAAGTTAAAAACCTTTAAAGAAGCACCTACACATGTGTAGAGCATTATTTTACTTCACTTCAGCAACCTCTAACTAACGAATTATATTAACAATAATCATGAATCAAGGATCTCAGCAGTGCTTACCTGTCTCATAATGAAGGATGTCTGCTTCTTCTTCATCTCCAAAGAGGTCTGCAGCTCAGAAGGGCTGTGGCATATAGAAAACTGAAGCCAGCTGCCTTGATGACTCTGAGGAATATTCCAGGCTAAGAGATAAAAATGGTCAAAGAAATACATGATTATTCTAATTCATATTAGCATGAGAAAGTAAGTTAATTCATATATTGTGAATGAAAGAATGTTATTGACCATGATTAGTCTGCAAACAGTATCTCATGCTGTTTATTCATTAATGGCTCTTTTTAGCACTTCTTTCTGCCACATTTAGTAAGCACTTCACGTAAAAGAGTGTGCTTCTGAGTATTCATAACATACATTCGTGAACCATCTAGCCAGATTCACATTGTACACTTTTCCAAGTTGAAGTCTCCAGCACCCAATTTCACAATTCTTTCTCCTATAAAATTCTTACTTTACCCCTACACTGTGGTATGAAGTATCATTTTCTTAATCTTGATTTTGGCTTATCTCTCATATGCTTTATCCTGGCACCTCAGTGCTGCAACCTTGGGGAAACCATGGGCTTGGTTATATGCAAACTATTTCTGGCCTAGGAATAGAATTAGGACAACTATCATCAGGTCTTTGTGGCTCAATCTAGCTCCAACAATGGAAATGAATTATCATGGTAAGAAAACCTTGTTTTTGTTGCTTAAAATGTATTAGACAAGTCTAAGAAATAATAACTTCTTGGAAATCTGAAAAGTGTTTTCATCTAGTAAGTAGCAGAGGGGTTTAGTATTGTTAACACTTTGTTAAAAGAAACAAAAAAAAGCATGGTATTACAGCCAGAAGAGGATTTGAACCTTTTATCTCATTTGAGAAGTAGGTAAAGCTTTATGGAACTATCACCTTGAATAAGCACACTGTAATCATAAAGCACATTTACTTATTTAATTGTATTTTTGTTTTCATTGAACCCTTATAACTATCATAATTATTATATTTAGCTAGTTCTTCTCCTCCCTCTGGGAAAGAAGTTGCATAAGCCTCGTTGCTTTTCTGATAATTCTTATGTAATAAAAGGTTATAAGGTCTTCTGGGAACACTTTAAAATATCCAGTCCCATGAAATAAATAAAACTCCAAATTTAATATAAAGTTAAAGCTCTATCTCTTTCCTGAAGTCATTGAAAGGGGTATACTATGGTTTGAATATGTTCCCCAAACACACATGTTGAAGACTTAATCCCCAATGCAATCATGTTGGAAGGTGGAGCCTAATGGAAGATGTTTAGGTCATGAGGGTGGAACCTCCATGAATAGATTAATGCAGATTATAAAAGGGCTTGAGACTGTGAGCTAGATCGTTTGCTCTCTCACACACATCCTCTTGCCATGTGATGCCTATCACCATGTTATGGTGCATCAAGAAGGACCTCACCAGATATGGTCCTGTGACCTTGGGCTTTCCAGCCTCCAGAATCATGAGCCAAATAAGGTTTTTTGTTTTTAAATTATCCAGTGTGTGGTATTCTGTTATTGCAACACAAAACAAATTAAGACAGGGTATATTCCTTTCCCACCTTGTGTTTCTATTCCTCTTCTCCATAAATTTTTAAACTAAGGTTTATATCCTCAGAATTGGAGCAAGGAGAGGAAGGGGAAATAATGGAGGAGGGATGTGTCTGCATGACTAATACTATCCTGGTTATCTAATTCTACCATTCTCTGAGTGTGAGGCTGCCTTTCTGGCAGTGTGATTCCATGGGTTCTTCTGGCATCTCGCATTACTGCAGATAGTCATCTGAAGTTTCCTTGATGAGAGCTGTACCCATCAGGGTCCCATCAGTTTACAGATGGTACATTCAAATCTAGATAATTTGAATAAGGCTTACTTTAGAATGGATTATTTACAAAATTGTGAATGGAGAATAGGCAAATGGTAAAGAAGAGTAAGGTGACCTTGGGATAGTGACAGTGAGTGTTGCTACCTCTACGCCTAAAAAGATGAGAAAAGGGAGTGGTCACCAGTAACCAGAAGGAAACCATCATGAAGAGAAGGCCAAAATCAGGGAAAAAAAAGAAATTGATCAAAGGTGATAATAAGATGAGGTACCTCAGATAAAAATAAGCAAGAAACCAATATTCTACGATAATTTTCTACTTTCTTTATATCTTCTGCTCTGGATTACCTTTGTAAAACTCAACTGGAAGCCAGAGAGCAAGGGAGCCCTATTATGTAGTGCATCAAGGTCAACCTTCTAGGGCAAGGAATAGATGTAGATAAGGGGAGAGAGGAAGTCTTAGAGTGGGGCAAGATGGCAAAACAGAAGGCTCATCCATCACCCCTGTAAGGACACCAATGTAACAAATAACTACATAAAAAAGGACCTTTATAACAACTCCAAATCAAGAGAACACTCACAGTACCTGGTTTTAACTTCATATCACTGAAAAAGGCATTGAGGAGATAGGAAAAAAATAGCTTTGACTTACAAATGCCACCACCTCCCAACACCCCGGCAGGGTCAGTGTGGTGCATAGAGCATTTCTGTGCAATGGGGAGAGAGAGAGCACAGCAACTGTGAGGCATTGAACTCATTACTGCCCTATTGTAGCAGAACAAAATCCAGACCAAACTCAGGTAACACCCAACCACGGAGGGAACAATTAAACCAGCCTTAGCCAGAGAAGAATTGCTGATCCAAGCAGTTGAAAATTGAGCCCCTATAAGCCCTGCAACCATGGGCTAAAGGGCTCTATGTCTCTAAGTAAACATTAAACGCAGTCTAGGCCATAACAACTACAAATCTTAGTCGAGTCCTAGTGCTGAAATAGGCTCAGAGACAGTGGACTGTGTGGGGCACCTGACCTACTGAGACACTAGCTGGAGTAGCTAAGGGAGTGCTGGGATCTCCTCCTACCTAATACCAGGCTTCACGCCTCATAGCTCCAAAATATATTCCTTCCTTCTGCATGAAGGGAGGAGAAAAAAGAGTGGGGAGAACTTTGTCTTGCATTTTGGATACCAGTTCAGTCACAGCAGAATGGGGCAACAGGGTCATGAGGCCTTCTATCCAGGACTTAGCTCCCAGATGACATTTCTGGACACACTCTGGGCCAGAGAGGAACCCACTATCATGAAGGGAAGGACCCAGTCCTGGCAGGATTCATCAGCTACTAACTGAATAGCCCTTGGGCCTTGAATAACCAGCAGTGATACCCATGTAATACCCAGGTACTACATAAAGGGATTTGGGTAAGACTCTGAGACTTGCTGGATTTAGGTAAGATTCAGCACATTTCCAGCTGTGGTGACTATGGGGTAAAAATCCTTCTGCTTGAGAAAAGCAGAGGGAAAAGTAAAGGGTACTTTTTCTTGCACGTTGGGTACCAGCATGGCCACAGGCGGGTAGAGCATCAAGCAGGCTCTTAGGATCACTGATTTCAGGACTTGGCTCTTGGATGGCATTTCTAGACCTGCCCTGCAACTGAGAGGAGCCCAGTGCCCTGAAGAATGAGTCTCAGCCCAGGCTGCATTCACCCCAAGCTGACTTAAAAACTTTTAGGCCTTCAGGGAATAGTGGTGATAGTCTGGCTGTAATCCCCATGGGCCTGTGGTGGTGGTGGCCATGGGATGAGTCTCCTCTGCCTCTGGAAAGGGGAAAGAAGAGTGTGAAGGAGTGAATCTTGTGGGTTAGGTGCCAGCTCAGCTGTAGTACAACAGAGCACCAGGTAGGCTTCTAAGGTTTTTGCCTCTAGTTTCTGACTCCCAGATGACAGCTCTGGACCTGCTTGAGACCTGGGGGAACTTGAAGGTCTGAAGCAAAGGACACCTTTGCCACCTCCTGACTGTAAAGCCACAGAGCCTTGAGCAAACAAAGGCAGTGACCAAGGAGTGGTTACAGCAGAAGGGCCTGTGTGAGACCAAGTGCTGTGCTGGCTTTAGGTCTGACCAAGGATAGTCCTACTGAAGGTGGCCATAGGGGTGCTGTGTCACTTCACCATCAGCTCCGGCTGGCTCAAAATCAAGAGAGAGACTCCATTTGTTTGGGAGAAGGTAAGGGAAGAGAACGAGAGTCTCTGCCTGGTAATCTAGAGAATGTTTTCAGATCTTGCCCAAGACCATCAAAGTAGCACCTCTACTAGTCTGCAAGAACCACAGTGCTATTGGGCTATTGGGCTTGACCAACATGGAGAAACTCCCTCTCTACTAAAAACACAAAATTAGCTGGGCATGATGGTGCATGCCTGTAATCCCAGCTACTCAGGAGGTTGAGGGAGGAGAGTCACTTGAACCCAGGAGGCAGAGGTTGCAGTGAGCTGAGGTTGTGCCATTGCACTCCAGCCTGGGCAATAACAGCAAAACTATGAAAAAAAAAAAAAAAAAGCAGGGGACAAAGTTAAAGCATGATGTTTTATTAGTTTTCTTTTTGTTTCTTTGTTCACTTATGCAAACAGTGTAAAGTGGTTATCAGCCTAAAATAGTGGGTTATAAGATAATATTTACCTACCTCATGGTAACTTCAAACCTAAAAACATACAACTTCACAAAAAAATAAACGTAAGAGATTGAATTATATCACCAGAGAAAATCTCCTTCACTAAAAAGAAGACAGGAAGAAAACAAAGAAGAGAATACACAAAACAAACAAACAAAAATAGTAAAATGGAAGGAGTAAGTCCTTACTTACAAATAATAACACTGAATGTAAATGGACTAAACTCTCCAATCAAGAGACATGGAGAGGCTGAATAGATAGAAAAATAAAGCTCAATGATGCTTTGCCTACAAGAAACACACTTATCTTACAAAGAGACACACAGATTGAAAATAAAGAAACAGAAAAAGATGTTTCATACCAATGGAAACCAAAAAAGAGCAAAAGTAGCTATATTTATATCAGACGAAATAGATGTCAAGACAAAACCTATAAGAAAATATAACGAAGATAAAGGGGTCAATTTGACAGAAAGATATAACAGTTTTAAATATACATAGATCCAACACTGGAACACACAGACATATAAAGCAAATATTATTCGAGCTGAGAGAGATAGGCCCCACACCAATAATAGCTGGAGCCCGTAATACTTTCAGGATTAGACAAACCTTCCAGACAAAAAATCAACAAAGAAGCATTGGACTTAATCTGCATTACAGACCAAATGGTTCTAATAGATATTTACAGGCCATTTCATCCAATAGCTACAGAATACACATTCTTCTCCACAGGGATAATTCTCAAGGATAGAAGATACGGTAGTGAGAGCTATCTATGACAAACCCACAGCCAATATCATACTGAATGGGCAAAAACTGGAAGCATTCCCTTTGAAAACTGGCACAAGACAGGGATGCCCTCTCTCACCACTCCTATTCAACATAGTGTTGGAAGTTCTGGCCAGGGCAATTAGGCAGGAGAAGGAAATAAAGGGTATTCAATTAGGAAAAGAGAAAGTCAAATTGTCCCTGTTTGCAGATGACATGATTGTATATCTAGAAAACCCCATTGTCTCAGCCCAAAATCTCCTTCAGCTGATAAGCAACTTCAGCAAAGTCTCAGGATACAAAATCAATGTACAAAAATCACAAGCATTCTTATACACCAATAACAGACAAACAGAGAGGCAAATCATGAGTGAACTCCCATTCACAATTGCTTCAAAGAGAATAAAATACCTAGGAATCCAACTTACAAGGGATGTGAAGGACCTCTTCAAGGAGAACTACAAACCACTGCTCAATGAAATAAAAGAGGATACAAACAAATGGAAGAACATTCCATGCTCATGGGTTGGAAGAATCAATATCGTGAAAATGGCCATACTGCCCAAGGTAATTTATAGATTCAATGCCATCCCCATCAAGCTACCAATGACTTTCTTCACAGAATTGGAAAAAACTACTTTAAAGTTCATATGGAACCAAAAAAGAGCCCCCATCGCCAAGTCAATCCTAAGCCAAAAGAACAAAGCTGGAGGCATCACGCTACCTGACTTCAAACTATACTACAAGGCTACAGTAACCAAAACAGCATGGTACTGGTACCAAAACAGAGATATAGATCAATGGAACAGAACAGAGCCCTCAGAAATAATGCCGCATATCTACAACTATCTGATCTTTGACAAACCTGACAAAAACAAGCAATGGGAAAAGGATTCCCTATTTAATAAATGGTGCTGGGAAAACTGGCTAGCCATATGTAGAAAGCTGAAACTGGATCCCTTCCTTACCCCTTATACAAAAATTCATTCAAGATGGATTAAAGACTTACATGTTAGACCTAAAACCATAAAAACCCTAGAAGAAAACCTAGGCTTTATCATTCAGGACATAGGCATGGGCAAGGACTTCACGTCTAAAACACCAAAAGCAATGGCAACAAAAGCCAAAATTGACAAATGGGATCTAATTAAACTAAAGAGCTTCTGCACAGCAAAAGAAACTACCATCAGAGTGAACAGGCAACCTACACAATGGGAGAAAATTTTCGCAACCTACTCATCTGACAAAGGGCTAATATCCAGAATCTACAATGAACTCAAACAAATTTACAAGAAAAAAACAAACAACCCCATCAAAAAGTGGGCAAAGGACATGAACAGACACTTCTCAAAAGAAGACATCTATGCAGCCAAAAAACACATGAAAAAATGCTCATCATCACTGGCCATCAGAGGAATGCAAATCAAAACCACAATGAGATACCATCTCACACCAGTTAGAATGGTGACCATTAAAAAGTCTGGAAACAACAGGTGCTAGAGAGGATGTGGAGAAATAGGAACACTTTTACACTGTTGGTGGCACTGTAAACTAGTTCAACCATTGTGGAAGTCAGTGTGGCAATTCCTCAGGGATCTAGAACTAGAAATACCATTTGACCCAGCCATCCCATTACTGGGTATATACCCAAAGGACTATAAATCAAGCTGCTATAAAGACACATGCACGCGTATGTTTATTGCAGCACTATTCACAACAGCAAAGACTTGGAACCAACCCAAATGTCCGACAACGATAGACTGGATTAAGACAATGTGGCACATATACACCATGGAATACTACGCAGCCATAAAAAATGATGAGTTCACGTCCTTTGTAGGGACATGGATGAAACTGCAAACCATCATTCTCGGTAAACTATCGCAAGGACAAAAAAACCAAACACCACATGTTCTCACTCATAGGTGGGAATTGAACAATGAGAACACATGGACACAGGAAGGGGAACATCACATTCCGGGGACTGTTGTGGGGTGGAGGGAGGGGGGAGGGATAGCATTAGGAGATATACCTAATGCTAAATGACGAGTTAATGGGTACAGTACACCAACATGGCACATGGATACATATGTAACAAACCTGCACATTGTGCACATGTACCCTAAAACTTAAAGTATAATAATAATAAAATAAAATAAAAAAAGGAATACAAAAAAAAAAAGATACGGTAGTGACATGGTTTGGCTTTGTGTCCCCACCCAAATCTCATTTTGAATTGTATTTCCCTAATTTTCATGTGTTGTGGCTGGCACTCAGTGGGAGGTAATTGAGTCACGGGGGTGGTTTTCCCCTCTGCTGTTCTAGTAATAGTGAGTGAGTTCTCATGAAATCTGATGATTTTATAAGGGGCTTCCCCCTTTTCTCGGCACTCATTCTCTCTCCTGCCACCCTGTGAAGAGGGGATTTCCACCATGACTGTAAGTTTCCTGAAGCCTCTCCAGCCATGTGGAAATGTGAGTCAATTAAACCTCTTTCCTTTATAAATTACCCAGTCTTGTGTATGTCATTATAGCAGAGTGAGAATGAACTAATACAGATAGGTCACAAAATAAGTCTTAAAATATTAAAAAATAATGAAATAATACCAATCATCTTCTCTGACCATAGTAGAATAAAACTAGAAATCAAAAACAGAAAAAGTTTTGGAAAGTATATACATACATAGAAATTAAACAATATGCTACTGAGTGACCAGCGTGTCTATGAAGAAATTAAGAAGGAAATTGAAAAATGTCTTAAAACAAATGATAACAGAAACATAACAACACCTACGGGATACAGCAAAAGGAATTCTCATATGGTGTGGACCTGTGTCCCCAACCAAATCTCTTGTTGAAATGCAATCCCCAATGCTGGAGGTGGGGCTTGGTGAAAGGTGATTGGCTCATAGGGGTGGTTTCTAATGGCTTAGCACCATCGCCCTAGTGCTGTTCTAGTGATAGAGTTCTCACAAGATCTGGTTTTTTAAAGTGTATAGCACCTTCACCATCTGTCTCTCTTTCTCCTGCTCTGGCCATGTGAGATGTCTCTATCCCCTTTTGCCTTCCACCATGATTTTAACTTTCCTGAGGCTTCCCCAGAAGCTGAGCAAAAGCAGAAGTCATCATACTTCCTATACAGCCTGCGGAACCGTGAGTCAATTAAACCAATTTTCTTTATGAATTACCTAGTCTCAGATATTTTGTTAGAGTTGTGTGAGAACAGACTACTACAAGTACTAAGAGGGAAGTTTATAACTATAAATGCCTAATCAAAAAAGAAGACAAACTTCAAATAAACAACCTAATGATGCATCTTAAAGAGCTGGATAAACAAGAGTAAACTGAACCCAAAGTCAATAGAGGAAAAGAAATAATAGATAAAATAGAAATAATAGAGGAGAAATAAAGGAAATTGGAAAAAAAGAAAACAATATAGTTGTTTCCAATGAAAAATATAATTGGTTTTATGAAAAATTAAACAAAATTGACAAGCATTAAGCCTGCTTGACTAAGAAAAGGAGAGAAGAACCAAATAAGTAAAATCAGAGATAAAAAAGGTGACAGAACAAGTGATACCACACAAATTCAAAAGATCATTAATGGCTAATATAAAATACTATATAGCAATAAATTAGAAAATCTACACGAAATGGACAAATACTTAGACAAATACAAACTGTTAGGATTAAATCATGAAGAAGCCCAAAAGCTGAACATACTAGTAATGAGTAATGAGATCAAAGCTGTAGTAAAATTCTCCCAGTACATAAAAGCTTGGGACCAGATAAGTTCACCACTGAATTCTACCAAACATTGAAAGAAGAATTAATATCAATCCTACTTGAAATTTTGTGAGTAATAAAAAGGAGAGAATACTTCCAAACTCATTGTATGAGTCCAGCATTACCCTGATACCAAGACCACGCAAAGACACATTAAAAAAAGCCTATAGACCAATATCTTGAATGAATATTGATGCAAGAATTCTCAGCAATATACTAGGAAACTAAGTTCAAAAATACATTAAAATGATCGTTCATTAAGTGGGACTTATCCCTGGGACGCAAGGATGGTTCAACATATGCAAATTATCAATGTTATACATCCTATCAACAGATTGAAGACAATAACCATATGGTCATCTTAACTGATGCTGAAAATACATTTGATGAAATTTAATATCTTTCATGATAAAAATCTTGAAGAAAATATTCCTGAACAGAATAAAAGCCATATATGACAGACCCACAGATAGTATCACACTGAATGTAGAAAAACATAAAGCCCTCTTCTAAGATCTGAAAGATGACAATGATGCCCACTTTCAACACTGTTTTGTAACACAATACTGGAAGTCCAAGCAAGAGCAACCAGACAAGAGATAGAAAAAAAGAGCATCCAAATTGGAATAGAAGCATTCAAATTATCCTTGTTTGCAGATAGTATGATCTTATATTTGAAAAAACCTAAAGACTGCAAAAAAATGGAATCGATAAATAAATTATTTAAAGCTGCAGGATGCAATATTGACATAAAAATAGCATTTCTGTATTCCAACAGTAACAATCTGAATAAAATAAAAAATATAGTCCCATTTACAATAGCCACAAATAAAACTCAATACCCAGGAATTAATAAATGAAATGAAAGATCTCTATAATGAAAAGTATAACACAATGATGAAGGAAACTGAAGAGGACACAACAAAATGGAAAGATATTCCATGTTCATGTATTGGAAGACACAATATTGCTATAATGTCCATATTACCCAAAGCAATATACAGATTCAATCAAATCCCTGTAAAAGTACCAATGACATTCTTCACAGAAATAGAAAAAAGAATTCTAAAACTTATATGGAACTACAAACCACCCAGAATAGTCAAAGTTATCCTAAGAAAAATGAGCAAAACTGTAGAACTTACAGTACCTGACTTCAAATTATACTACAGAGTTATAGTAAGCAAAACAGCATGGTATTGGCATAAATATAGACACATAGACCAGTGGGAACGAACATAGAACCCAGAAACAAACCCCAAACACCATAGTGAACTCATTTTCATCAAGGGTTCCAAGAACATATACTGGGGAAAAGACAGTCCCTTCAATAAATAGTGCTGTGAAAACTGGATATCCATATGCAGAATAATGAAACTAGACTCATCTCTAGCCATATACAATACATAAATCAAAATGGATTAAATACTTAAACATAAGGCATCAAACTATGAAAGTACTACAAGAAACCATTGATGAAACTCTCCAGGACCTTGGTCTGGGCAAAAATGTCTTGAGTAATACCCCATAAGCACGTGTAACCAAAACAAAAGTGAACCAATAAAATCACATCAAGTTTGAAAGTTTCGGCACAGCAAATAAGACAATCAACAAAGTGAAGGGACAACCCACAGAATGGGAGAAAATATTTTCTAACTACACATCTGACAAGAGATTAATGTATAGAATATATAAGTAGCTCAAACTCTATAGGAAAAAAATCTAATAATCTTACTCAAAAATAGCCAATAGATTTGAATAAACATTTTTCAAAAGAAGACACACTAATGGCAAACAGGAATATGAAAAGGTGCTCGTCACTGATCATCAGAGAAATGCAAGTAAAAACTACAGTGCAATCTTGTTTCACTCCAGTTAAATTGGCTTATATACAAAGACAGGCAATAGCAAATGCTGGCAAGGATGTGGAGATGTACACTGTTGGAAACATAAATTAATGCAACCACAGCTTGAAGGTTGCTCAACAGTTTGAAGGTTCCTGAAAAACCTAAATAGAGCCACCATGTGATCCAAGACACCTACTATTGGGTATATACCCATAAGAAAAGAATTCGTTATATTGAAAAGGCAACTGAACTCTCATGTTTGTTGCAGCACTGTTTATAATAGCTAAGAGCTGGAAGCAACCTAAATGTCCACCAATAGATAAATGAAGAAAAAAATGGGGTACATATACACAATGATGTACTATTAAGCCATAAAAAATGATATCCTATCATTTGAAACCACATGGATGGAACTGGAGATTGTTATACTTAGTGAAACAAGCCAGGCACAGTAAGACAAGTATCCCATGTTCTCACTTATTTGGGGGATCTAAATATCAAAACAATTGAACTAATGGACATAGAGAGTAGTAGGATGCTAACCAGAGGATGGGATGTGTATTTAGGCGTTGGAAGGATGGTGGGGAAAGTTATGGGTATATAAAACAGAATTAACGAGTAAGACCTACTATTTGATAGTAAAACAGAGTGACTGCAGCCAATAATAACATAATTGTACATTTCAAAGTAACCAAAGGAATATTATTGGGTTGTTTGTAACATGAAGGATAAATGCTTGAAGGGATGAATACCCCAGTCTTCATGATGTGATTATTCTATATGGCATGCATCTATCAAAACATCTCATGTGTCTCATAAATATATGCACCTACTATGTACTCCTAAAAAGTAATTAAAAATAATTTAAAAGAAAAAATTAAAATGTTGAGCAGTGTAGAAAATTTCTGACTCCTTAGAATGTTGGATTTTAAGGTGTCAATTTTATTTTGTCAGGCTATTACCTCAGGCTATCTTTTCAATATGCCAGATATAGAATATACTTTTGGGATGGCATGAAGAACAATTTTCTTCAAAAGGTGCAGAACAAGGACAATGGTCTTTATATCCCTATGACTAGCCCAGTGCTTGAGACAGAATATGTGCTCACTTAAGAGTTGTTGAGAGATTTGATGGTCTTTGATAGCTTACTTCTGTTTAAAGCATCCTATTTCTGGGCTAATCCTGCATATTAAACCAAGACCTTTGTTCTTAAGGGTTAGTATCCTCCCAGTGATAAAAGAATCAGAAAGAAAAACCAGGGTAGTTCAAGGCAGGATAGCCCCACCACACATAGTTTTACACCGTGGAGTTGTAAGTCTGGTTGGCTGGAATCATATTACCTAAAGTTTAAAAAAATCATAGCATTTTTAAAGCTGAGGATTACAGAATCATAGCATATTTTTTTAAATGACATTCGTTGTTCCAATTTACTCATTCTACAGCTGGGGGATCTGAAGCCTACAGAAGGTATGCAGTTTACCCAGAGTGCCAGAAAGAACATGAGATTTAGGGCAGAATGAACCTAGGTTTGAACACTTTTTCACAATTATTGAGTTATTGAGCTTCTCTGGGCCTCAATTTCCTTATCAGTAAATCAATCCCCTGTGATGATATCTACCTCCTGGGACTGCTGTGAGCATCGCATCTCTGCTGAACATCTTCCCTCTGCCTGTCCAGGTCCACTCACCACCCTACTTCACCTGTTCTGTCCGGGGAGGCTATTTAGGAAGGATTCTATTAATGGCTTCCTAGGGTCCCTGGTGTCCACTGGGTTTGGCTAATGGGGAGCCACCAGGAGAGTTGGAGGTGGAAGGGAGAAAGGAAGGAGAGTGAGGGCTGTGGACCTATACTCCTGGCTCCCTCCCTCTGAATCACCCTGGGCTGGATGAGTCTTAGTGGAGGTCACTGTTCTTCTCAAAATAGTCATTTCCTCATGAT
Organism: Nomascus leucogenys; assembly: GCF_006542625.1. Lineage (NCBI taxonomy): Eukaryota > Metazoa > Chordata > Mammalia > Primates > Hylobatidae > Nomascus > Nomascus leucogenys. Next base: position 128,319,872 of record NC_044406.1, read on the forward strand.
TATTGATCTTTCCAGGTTCTAGCAACCACTTCCTTCTTGCTCTTATTCCTTTGGGTCTGGAGTGATGGCAGTTACTACTAGCACTATCTCTGATGGTCTCCCAGCATCTGTCTGTTTGTAAGTGATCCCTTTGCAGACAAATATTTGTCAAATTATTCCATTTTGCATGTACCATCTGTTTCCTGTTTGACGTAGATACTATATGCTTAGATCAGAGCCTGGCATATAGTAGGTTTTGGTGTATGGAATCTATTGCTAGTAGTATTAATAGTAGTGTAGAGGTAGCAGTGGTTGCAGTAGAGGTAATAGTGCTGGTATTTTTCAAAGCCACTCATCCAGTCACATGCAAAGCCGGCAGTAGGATGTATTCCGCTCCCATCTTTTTCATTGATTGCTCTTCAACTGTCTGTGCTCCAGAGGGAAATACATGGTTGGCCTCTAATACCTTGCTGTTTGTAGCCACAGAATGGGACAAATCCCAAGCAGATCGTATCCTATACCACATTACACTATTAAAACCTGCCTTAGACAGCTTACAATGTGTAACAAAAATCATTAAAATGTAGTTGATGGTTATTATTATAACTAAACTAGTGTCAGTTTATAATATCATTTGTACAAAGGCCCCAAAACAAGAGCTGAAAAGGTTTCTAGGAGTCCCTGGTTCTCATCCTGGTCCATTTTTGACTTACAGCATGACATGGGAGAGTGACTTTGAGTAGTTCCTCAACCTGATCTGATAAAGAAGAATATTCTTGAAAACTAAAAACATCAGAAATAAAAAAGTTCAATGCAATGAACTCATTGTACACTGATGGCCTTTAATTTTTTATTATTCATTTTGGTGGAAAATATAACATAATTACTAAAGATTTCAATAGGAGTTATTTTATAAAGTCAGTTGTAATCTTTCAATAGAAATATGCACTGAATGTGTTCCTAACATTTTGATAAATTTTCGTTGGATAGTGATATACCCACCAAAACATTTTTTAGTAAACAAATTTAGAAAACAATTATAAAAGGTAATAAGGCAATTGAAAGCTGTTATTTTCAGCAATTTTAATCAGTTTTTGACCTACCCTATTTTATGTGGTATGCCTTTTGGTTTTTGTTTATTTGTTTTGTTTTGTTTTTTTATAACATGACAAGTGAGGGTGATGTTCTCACTGTTAATTGCAGGCAAGAGTCCAAAAAAAAAAAAATTAAATCCTTAGAAGTTAGCTTGTGAGTATTTAATAAATAAAATTGTTAATCTCTAGACAACATCTGGGATTCACTAAGAAAAATGTGTACTTTAATAACAATGTTCTTTTGATTTCTTAGATTTTAGATGGAACTCATGGGAATGCTATAAATTGGTTGTGTTTGGAGGTCAGCAGGGTACTTTGCTAGGACTTTCTTGATTTTATGGTGTATGAAATAAAGATATGTGAGCTTGATGAGCACTGGAACAAAAATCTAGGGTCTACTGCTCTTTCATTTTATTTTTTCCATTATTGATTTTTGTGACTTCCTATAGAGAACTGGACAGGTGTCAACCTGTGAGAGAAATCTAGGGCCATGCCTCCTCTATCTTTGGCCCTCTCTCTTTCTCTCTTTTAAAATATTTTTATCTTTCTCTTTTGAAACAATTATAAGTTCACAAGAAGTTTCAAAGATATTGTACATAGAGGCCTTATGTATCCTTCAACCAACCTCTCCCAATGGTAAACTCTTCAGTACACTACCACGTTACACTATCAAAACTAGAACACTGACATTAATACAATCCAGAGCTTTTTAAGATTCAACACTTTTCTTTTGGCTGTTCTAGGCCCATTACATTTCCATATGAATATTATAATTATCCTGTCAATTTCTATTAAGAAACCTTTTTAGAATTTTTATTAGGTTTGAGTTGAATCTACAGATGAATTTGGAAATAACTGACATCTTACAATATTGAATCTTCTAAGCGAAAATCAAAGGATACATCTCGATTTTTCCTTATGTTATTAATTTATCTTTGCAATTTTTTTGTAGTTTTAACTGTACAAGCCATTTACATTTTTGTTCAGATTTATCCCTAAGCCTTTAATATTTTTTGTGATATTTTAAATTGCACTGTGCTTAATTTCAAATTCCGGTTGTTGAAATTAACTACCAGTCCACCCTAGGACTACTATTGGCTGAAACACTGACTGTTCTAATATACAAACTTCTAATATATAACTTCTAACATATAAACATACAATTGATTTGTGTGTTGATCTCCTATCCTGCAATCTTGCTAATCGCAACTATTGTCGAAGCCTTTTTTTTTTTTTTTTTTTTGATTGACTTTTCTACACAGGCTCTCATGTAGTCTTTGACAAAGGATCCTTTTACTTCTACCCTTCCACACTAAATGCCTTTTGTTTTTCTTTTGCACTGGACACAATCTCCATTACAAAATGTAACAATGCTCACACTGGTGCACATGTTGGTGTTAGATAGTATTCTGCATGTAAACACTCAGAACAACTTCCAGCACATGTATACCCACTCCTCCCCCAACCCTACACACTGGTAAAATCCATGTTGGGAGACTATATTTGCTATGAACATACACCCTTGATTTGAAACAAGACTAGGATACCCAGTAAGAATGTTTATTCACTGAAGTTCTGGCAGACTGAAGGCCATGATTTCAGACTAGAAATAGGAAACTTAAGAGGACTACATGGACATTGGAAAAAAGAACATGGATTGAAATTTGAAACCTGGCAGAAACCTGAAAGTTAATGGACTTCAAGGTGCATATGAAGGAACTGTAGGAGGGAAGTGGGATAATTCACATCTCCACCAATAATTAAATGTAGCCACACTAGCTTGGAGGGATTTGAGGTGAGACATCTAAAATACTAGGTCATGGTGAGGGTTGGAAGACAAAAGAATGAATCACTTAACAGGAATGGCTGTGGGGAATGGCTTGAAGGAATCATCCTCTCGCTTCCATGTGAACCATGAACATTAAACATGGAGAAATGAGGAGCGGAGGCAGATTAGTTTGGGATGTATCTTCAGGGGATGTTGAAACAATAACAGCACTTGGGTTCCTCTACACCCCTGCCACCGCTCCCCCACAAACCCAGGGAGTTGTCACAGGTGGTTCTTTGTGATGTCAAAGCCACCCTAGGACTACCATTGCCTGGAACATTGCTTGGATGACCAAACAAAGCTCAAGGGTGTGGCTTCGTCTTGCTCCCAGGAGGGTATATATACAGGGTGGGCAAAAGCTCTGGGACAGCCCACTGGAAAGCTTCAATACAGCTGTGGAAATCTGCACCCTAGAAGATCCTAATATAGAAATTCTCCAACCAACCATAATCATGGAAGAGCCAACTTCAAGCACAAAAGGGAATAAAATGAAGAGCCCCTGTGCATCCAACAAAAGAAAAGTTGACAAGGTCAGATTGTTAGGTTTTGAAGGGAAGGTGAGGGTGAAAGAAAGACACACAGATAGGGGGCGGGTCAAACAGCAACAGGGGTATACTGCAGACATCTGCAGAAATGGGGGGCCAGCTTAATGCCAGAGCCCACCGCTACATACAGGCTGGCGTACTTGTAGGTATGGGTGGGAGAGGTTTGGGCAGTATGACTTGCTGCCCGGCAGAATATTGATGAGATGTTGTTATGATCAGGCAGTTTGGCCCTTTTTCCAGTGGGATGTCATCATGGTGTTGCTTGGACATTTTTGCCCAACAAGATATGATAGGGATGTTTTTTTAGATGGGCCTTTATCCACCTCGTGGTCAGGCAGTTAGGTGGGATTTTTCTCACGGCCAGAACCCCCGTGGAATGTTTCACTTTGACCAAGGTCTGCAAAATAGAAGGGAGCTTACAAAACAGTGCAGTTTAGACTAATATTCTTGCCTTCTACTTTAGCATAAAAGGAAGAGGGGCGTTGTTGATTATCTGGCTGCTTCCTGCTGATTAGGGGAGCTGTAATCAGGGTTTGGGTTTTGAAGCAGTGGGTGTTGGACTTCAGAGTTGTTTTCCTGGAGGCACTGGTACCGGACTTGGCAGAGGAGAAGGATGGTATCAGTGTGTTGCTGGGTGGCTGCCTGGACAGGGGAGTTTAGCTTTCGGGAGATAAAGCGGGATATGAAGGTGAGTATACATGGTCCAATTGTAGTATTTGGAGGAGAAAGATTAGGGGACCTAAGAAAGTGGCCCCCTGCTATCCCAGTGGTGAGTGCAGCAGAGAAGTTTAGTTCTGCTAACACTAGAATGAGATGTAAAGCCTGCTCATTGTGTGTGGAGGAAGATGAGACAGAAGCTACTAAAGGAACCTGGATGGTCTGCTTGTCAGGCAAAATGTTAATGTTTAGACTGAAACACAAGGGTGCATGTTCCTGACCAATTGGCCAGTAGGCAGAGATAAGAGTTTGCAGCACAAAGGAAGAAGACACTGGGGGTGGACAGACAAAAGTTGTAGGTTATGGTGGCAAGCCATGAGAAGGTGGGGGTTGAATTCTGCACAAACCCTTTGTTGTAACTTTAATGTTTTTCTAAGTTGAATAGCTGCCAGCAAGGGTAGCCCCTGTGAGGGCATGACAGAAAATGCTGGTGGGGGAGGAGTTGAAGGCTGTTTGGCTTTGGAGAGAGAGAGAGATAAATGGGTTTCTGTAACTAATAGTCATTGTGGTCCTGATATGGCAGAAGGATACAGGTTGCAGTTGAGGGAATTGTTTGTGCATTTTTTCCAGGGAGCGCCCTTGAGTTGGATACGTGAAGAGCGGCTCTGGTGGAGAGGGGAGGGGTTGGTAAGAGGTGTTTTATGGAATCCGACTTGTATCATGTTTAGTTAAGAGGCTATTAGGCGAAGGAGGGTGACAGCCCTGTGTGTGATGGTGTGGGTGGATCTGATAGATTGGGGAGAATGGTGTTTAGCTGAGCAAGATTATAAACAGGTTTTGGGAATGAATTGGCTGAGTAGGTGAGATGCAGGTTTATTTTGGACTGGGTTTATGTGGCCAGTTTGAAAGGAAGGGCTGTGAAGTGCTGGATTTGTGTGGACAAACAAATTTAACAGTTGGAAGAAAGACAGGAGTGTGACTGATTTAAGAGGCAATGTGTGAGGCTGATGAAGGGGGTTCAACTGTTAGAGGTTGGGGGTGGGGACTTAGAATATTCCACAGACAGAGGGCAAAAGGAGAAAAAGGAGATTTGAGTAGGAGTGAAATTTTGGAAGGTGCCCTGCCGTCACACCTCCTGGATTATTGTGAGAAATTGGCATGGACTATCCAGGGACATGGGGAAGGGAAACCAGGAAAGATCTGAAATAAAGTATGAGACAAAAGATTGGAAATTGGAGACGGAGACTGTTATGGACTAGGGCGTTCTGGATTGGCAACTTCTGGAATTCTTGTTAAGTACAGTGAGGTTGGTCCTGTGAGGGAGAGAGGGTAATTTGGGGGTGAAGAAATTTCTAGATGTGAATCTGGTGCTCTTTTTAGTTTGGAATGGTGTATTCAGTGTGGAAAGGATGTTAGCTTTGCCACTGTGTGAGTAGTTAGGATAACCTGGCGATTCACACCCAGTCCCCTGGTTGTAGGGACAGGGAGGAGTGTTTTGAGGATGGACTTTTGGGCTGGGGATGATAGGGCTTAGGCTGAGGGGATTTGGGGAAATGGCTCATAAATGCATGAGGACCAGTAGGAGAAGTGAAGCCTGGGCTGTTTTAACCTCTAGGGAGTTTTTTTTTTTTTTTTTGTCTTTTTAATTACCTGAAGATTAGGGGAGGTAAGGAATATGGAAGGCCCACTTAATGTTTAGAGCCTTTGCCAGCTGTTGGTTAGCCTGTGAAACAAATGTTGGCCCATTGTCTGACTGAATCCAAGAGGGGAGTTTAAACCTGTGGATAATATGAGTGAAGAGAATCGAAGTGATGGGGTGTGCCTTTTCGGTGGTGGTAGGAAAAGCTTTTATCCATCCAGAGAATGTATCTACTATTATCAGAAGGTACAGGAATCATTTGCTGGGAGGCACGTGGGTGAAGCTGGTTTGTTAGTCCTGCCCTGGTGTGTGTCCTCAGGCCTGGTGTGTGGGAAAGGCGATGGTTTGATAGCTTCCTGAGGGGAAGTTTAAGTGCAAAGGGAACATGTCTTAGTAATATCTTTCAGATTGGCAGCCATGGTGGAAGAATGTATTTAAGTTTTTAAAAGCTGGAGTAGGGGCAGTAACTGGCATGGAAGTGGTTGTGCACATATAAAAGTACAGAAGGTTTTTAATACTTGGGCAAGACACTTTTATCATTGAGGTAGAACCATTTTTTCCTGAATGGTGCCAGCCCAGGCAAGTGGGGTTTGTTCCTCGTGGGTATATACAGGTTGTATGCTGGGAAAAATGGGTAATAATGATGAAATTTTAAGGGTTGCCTGCCAGGCTGCTGAATGTGTTTTGAAGTTTCCCTTTGTTATGGCATCTGTAGCCTTTGGTGTCCCTTTCAATGGATAATGGTGGCCTTCGGTGGTAGGTTAGCCACCTCCAGCAGCTTGTGTGCAAGTTTCCTATTTCTTATGGGGGTTCCTTTTGTAGTTAGAAAACCCCTTTCCTGCCAGATTAAGGCGTGAGAGTGTAGGATGTGCCACGCACATTTGCAGTTGGTGTGAATGTTAACTCTCTTTCCATTTGCTAGGGTGAGATCCCGGGTTAGGGCTACTAGCTTTGCCTGTTGTAAGGTAGTATGGAGTGGGAGAGCATTGGATTCTAGGAGCTCATTTTTGGCAATGATGATGTGGACAGCTGCTGGACATGGCTCCCTTAAAGAGCTTCCGTTAATGAACCATGTAGGTGTTCCCCGCAAAGGAGCTTTTGAAATATGTTGGAAGTGGGAGGAGAGGAAGTTTAAGAGGTCCAGGCAGGAGTGAGAGAGCTTAGAAGATATTAACAGGGAGGAGGGTGTTCAGGTTGAGAGTTTTTCAGGTTGAGAGTTTTATATCTCTGGAAGGTGATTAGAGGGTTACCTATGAGTAAGGCATGTACCTGCTGTAAGTGGGATGATGGGAAGGATAGAAGGGATTGATGGTTTATGAGGTCCTGTAGGTAATGGGAAGATGCAATAGTAATGTGTTGGTAGAGAGGGAGTTTCTGTGCCTCTAAGGCCAGCAATGTGGACACACCCAAGATTTTTAGTCAGAGTGACCAGCCTTGGATGACAGAGTCCAGTTGTTTTGAGAGGCGTGCAATGGCTTCTGGGGCGTCACTGTATGTTTGGCAGAGTAGTCCAAGAGCAAGGCCTTGGTCAGAATGTACATACAAAGTAACGGGCTTGGTGGGGTTAGGCAGTCCCAGTGACAGGGCCCTTAAAAGGGCATTTTTTCGTTTTTGTTTTTAAGTGGGAGTTGATGGGGCAAGCTGGGTTCAAGTGTTTTAGGATGGGCCCATGTGAGGCCGTGTAAAGCAGCTTGACCAGCAAGTCAAAGTTGGGAATGCACAGCTGGAAGTATCCCACGAGGCTCAAGAAGGAGAAGAGGTACTTTTTGGTGTGGGGAAGGGGCATGTCCTGAATTAGCTCATTTTGTTGGGTTGGGATGGCCCAAGAATTAGGGGTTAGGAGAAACTCAAGGTAAGTAACCTGGGTTTGGGCAACCTGAGCTTTTGTGGGTGACACCCGATATCCTCAATTATGGAGGAAGTTTAAAACCTTAGTGACGTGTTGGATTCACAGGTTATGGGAGGGGCTACAGAGAAGGAGGTCATTGACATATTGGAGGAGGGTGCTAAAATGAAGAGGAAGTTCAGCTAGGTCCTTGGTGAGGGCCTGTCTGAATAGGTGGGGGCTATCCTGGGGGCTACCCTGGAACCCCTGTGGGAGTATGGTCCATGTCAGTTGGGTGAAGGTGTGAGTATTAGGATTTGACTACATGAAAGCAAAAAAAAAAAAAAAAAAAAAAAAAAAAAAAAAAAAAAAACTTTGGGAAGCCAGATTTAAGGCAATAGTGAAAAAGGCATCTTTTAGACGCAATTCAGAGAAGTGTATGGTAGATGGGGCAATATGGGAGAGTAAAGTATATGGGTTGGGAACCACCTAATGAATTGGTACCATCACCTGGTTAACAACTCCAAGATCTTGGGCGACCAAGAGGTAAGACCCATCTGTCTTTTGGACAGCCAGGATAGGGATGTTGTAGCAAAAGTTGACAGACTTGAGAATTTGAGCTTGTTAAACTTTACAGATAATAGGCTTGAGGGCCCTAAGGCCAGCTGGGTTAAGGGGATATTGAGACTGATGAAGGAAAGTGGAGGAATTTGGAGGGTTATTTTAACTGGGATGTTGTGTGTGGCTATTGTGGGTTTAGAAACATTCCAAACTTTAGAACTAACAGAAGGTAACAGGGTGGCTAATGAAGATGGGGGTGGGGGGGAGGGCAGCATTTGGGTGACAGAGTAAAATAAAAGGAGTAGAATTGTAGGAACCACATTGCATGGAGTTCTGGAATTTACTTAACATTTCCCACCCCAAGATAGGGGTAGGGCACTGAGGGATAACCAGGAAGGAGTGGCGAAGGGGGGTGTTGAATGGATTGTATAATAAAGGACCAGTCTGTTTGTGCCTAGAGGGGATTTCATTGACTCTCACAATAGAGACAGAGGAACTGAGGAGAGGTCCAGAATATTCTGGTAAAACTGAGTAACTATCCCCTGTATCCAATAGGAAAGACACGGGCTTACTAGAGACTGACAGTGTTATCCTGGGTTCTGAGGTGGTGATGGTGGCGGGTGGGGGGCAGACTCCAGGCCCTGTCAGTCTTCAGTTAGAGGTTATGAAGCGGGATGAAAAGTTTTGCTGAGCACAGTCTGACTTTCAGTGTTCCTTGATAACACAGATGGGGCAAGGTTTCCTGGGTGTCCTGGGATTAGGGCAGGCTTTTGCCCAGTGTCCCTGTTGGCTGCACTTGTAACAGGCTCCTGGCAGTGACTGTTGTAACACTGAGGACTTCTGTATGCATTGGGAACCCTGTTGAATGGCAGCTGCCAGCATTTGGTATTTAGCCTGGTCCTTGTGTTTTCAGTTCTTCTTCTCTATTATTAAAGACCTCAAATGCCACTTTGATTAAGTGTCTTTGGGAGGTTTGAGGGCCATCCTCCAGTTTTTCAAGTTTCTTTTGGATGTCGGGGGCTGACTGGGAGATAAAGTGTAAATGAAGGTGGATTCTGCCCTTATTGGTATTAGGGCTTTTGAAAGGCAGTAGAGGAAAAGAGCACAGGCAGCTTTATTTATGCCAGCTAGAAGGCATGATATCATATGGCCTTGTTTTTGTCTGTCTGCAGAAGTTGCCTGATAATTCCAACTGGGGTAAGTCCTGGGGACAGTTAGGGTCCCTATTCAGTTATGGGCAGCATCTTGTTGGTGGAGGGTGTTTGCATTGGCCTGGAAAGCCATCCAGATGCATTCTCTGTCCTCTGGGGAGACGGTGGAGGAGAGCATGACATATATGTCTTGCCAGGTACGGTCGTAAGATTGAGTGGCATACAAAAATTCCTTGTGGAAAGAGATGGGATCCTTGGATAAAGGAGCCAAGTCTCTTTTTATATGAGAGAGGTTGGCTAGAGAGATGGGAACATGAGCTCAGATTATGCTTTTGTCCCTCATGATCTCCTGCAAGGGAAGGGCTTTGGAAGGCCTTCGGGTGTGTGCCTGGTTTTCAGCACTAGGGGGGTGGGTGTGAGACCTGGTTTGTGGTGGAGAACGAAGGGGGGGATGGAAGGCGACAGTAAGGGGGTGGAGGAGCCAGAGCCAAAGGAGAAGAAGGAGGAAATGATGTTGGGAGGGGGACTGAGATAGGGGTTTTGTTTACCAGGTTGAAATTAGAGGAGAAAGGCTTGTCCTGAGGAGGCGGCATTTTTGCAGGTTTTTCATTGAGGAGGAGGATTTGAAAAGGGGAACAGATTGGCAGAGAGAGACAGCAATCCATGAACAGAGATAAGCAAAGCACTTTTGATCCTTTACCATTGCATTAGAGAAAGTTTTTTAGATTATGTTCAATTTGGAAGTTGAAAGTTTTGTTGTTTGGAGGAGGGGAGTGCATACCCCTGAAGAGAATGAGTATCTCCAGAGGGTAATGAATACCCCAGAGGGAAGCCAGTACCTCAGAAGGGAGTTAATATCCCAGAAAAGAGTGAGTATGCAGAAGGGAAGTGAATACCCCGGAGAAAAGTGACTACCCAATTCCTCCCAGGAGAACGGACGTAAGAGAGCTGGGATGTACCAAAGAGCTGTGGCAGCTCTTCACAGTCCCCTAGTGGCCAGAGTGGCTGGAGTGGTGAGCGTTCTGAAGATGTCCCCCGAGAAGGCAGGCTGCGGTCACCTGGTGACCAGGGAGACCTCCAACCCAGCGCTAGGATTTTCTAGAGAACCAGCAGAAATAGAGGAAAATCCGGAAAAGAGGAAAAGGGAGATTCACCCACTAATTGGAGACTGGTGTTGGATGTAAGGTCCAGCAATGGGGGTGATCCTTACTGGAGCCACCCAGAAAGGGTAAGGAAGCAAACAGAGGATGGAGAGTTTGATCAGGACCTAGAGGTCAGCCCAGGACTGGAGAAAATGAGAGAATAAGGAGAACAGGGCTGGGAACAGGTAGTCCACTCAGGATATGGAAGCAGGCTCAGGTCTAGTTTTTGCTGCTTGCTGCTTTCCAGGATGTAAAGAAGACTTACCTGGTAGAACTCAATCCCCATCCCGGGTTTTGGCACCAAAATGTTAGGTTTTGAAAGGAAGGCAAGGGTTAAAGACACACAAAGATGGGACCACTCGAACAGCAACACAGGTATATTGCCGACAGCTGCAGAAGTGGGGGACCAGCTTAATGCCAGAGCCCACTACCACTTACAGGCTGGGGTACTTACAGGTATGGGTGGGCGGGAGCTGGGCAGTATGGGATGCTGCCTGGCAGGATATTGATAAGATAGTCTTATGATCAGGTGGTTTGACCCTTTTTCCTGTGGGATGTCATTGTGGTGTTTCTTGGACCTTTGCCCAGAAAGATACGATAGGAATGTTTCTTAGTTGGGCCTTTGTCCACCTTGTAGTCAAGTGGTTAGGCAGGATGTTTCTCATGGCCTGAAACCCCTGGAATGTTTCACTTTGACCAAGGTCTGCAAAAGAACAGGGAGCTTACAAAATCATGCAGTTTGGAGTAACACAGATGACCCTACCCATGTTCCTCTTCTTCCCCATAGATCCCTACCCTATGATTCCACCTTGCTCTTCTCTGGCACAAGCCCCTTCCTCAACCTGCATTCCTTCTTATAAAGCCCCCCTTGCTATTTATTCTCTACCCTCTTCATCCAAAATAACACCTTTCTGGCCTCTCCCTGTTTTTTTTTTTTTACCAGAAGAAGAAGAATCTGGACAGAGCCTCAGCCCCTGAACAGAGTTTGAAAGAGACAGAAAAAGCAAAATATCCAACATTAGTGTTTTACTACAGGAAGAATAAGAAAAGCAATTCAAATCAACTGGAGAATAACCAGCCTACAGAGAACTCCACCGATCCAATCAAAGAGAAAGGAGACCTAGACATATCTGCAGGATCTCCACAGGATGGTGGGCAGAATTAGTCCAAATTGGACAAATCATCACCACTGATGGCGATGATTACAATAAAATCAGTTTGAGGAGCTGATGACTGTGTATACCTCTGCCTTTTTTTCTGATGGTGGGGAGGAAGGGAAGGGAAAAGATAGGCATTTGAGAACGGAGGGATATGAGATCCTGTAGCACTGGCAGACAGATCCACAGGTTAGCCAGACATTGTAAATAAAGACCGGGGGAGGACTGATTCCTGGAGATAAATTTTCTTCTTAAAATTTTATCTCACAGGAGAGGAAGAAAAGGATTTGGTGTTCCTTGGAACATGTGCATGTTTAGAAGAGCACATAAAAAGATCTGTATTGTATGTCAGTGACAGTGACACTCTTTCCAAAATGAAGACATCAAAATCACCACCTTCAGGCCACATACCTCAGAGTGGTGTGTTTTGTAACTCACCCAATGCTGTGAGCAACTGAAGGTCCTCAAAAGGAACAAGAACCTCACCCTACAGAAAGTAAGACAGCATGCCACACACAATAAAATAATGGTGTTTGGAGGACATGGTCCCAATACTAAGGCACTTGTTAAGAAACTCTAGGTGGAGCAGTCACCTACCAAGTGTGGGGCACTGGAATTGGCCTGTGTCTACTGCAGGCAACAAACAGAAGCATTGTCTACAGAGAATTTTAATACGACAATACAAGTAAAAGCTGGTATTGTTATTACTACTTCCATATACCAGCATTTCTATAGAATGTCAGTGATTAAGAATTCTTCCCCTAAAAGAAAATATCTTTTTTATTGGAGGAAATACAACACAGTGGTTTTGGCATCAGTGTAGATGGCAGAGTTATATTCCTTGAGTTAACTGCTCAAGACCCTCTCCTGTTTATTTACTCATTCACTCTCCTTTATTTCCATGGCCCAGTTTTATTCCCCTTGTCTTCATCGTCAATCATTGTAATGCATTTGATGTATATCCTTTTCTTTGTATGAGTGTCAATACATTTTTTTTATTGTTTGTGGACATTTGTTTTAAATGTGTCAATATTTAATGTTTCACTCAGGCCTGTTTTTAAGATGCATCTACGTATGTCTAATCTGTTCCTCCCTTGTCAGATATATTTTTCTATTATATAAATTTAAGAAATATATTTGGATTTTTAATTTTTGTACCCACCTTCTGGTCCATGTTTTAATTTATACCTTAGGATGACATTTTCTTTCAAGTGACTGTAAATAGTATCATGTGTTTAATTTTTATTTCCACATGTTCAATGTTAGTATACAGAAGTGTGATGGATTTTTAACGTTTATTTTAAAGAAATTTTATTTTGTATATTTGGGGGTTACAACATGTCATTATGGGATATATATATAAAGTAAAATGGTTACAATGGTGAAAATGATTAGCATATCTCTCTTCTCACTTTTTTAAGTGTGTGACAATAACAGCTAAAATCTACTTATTTAACAAAAAATCATGATATAATTTCAGTAGCTTTAGTCCCCCTGTACATTAGATCACTATATTTGTCCATCCTACATATCTGGTATTTTGTGTCCTTTGACTTACATCTCCCCATCTCTTCTCCACCCCCAATGTTTCATTCCCACCTCTGCCTATTGGACCCCTTATTTACATAGTCCACATATGAGATCATATAATCTTTTTCTTTCTGTCTGGATTATTTAACTTAGTGTGATGTCCTCCTGGTCCACGAATGTCCTGGAAAATGCCAAGATCTTTTTTTTTTTTCAAGTGGAGGAAGGATGTCAAAGAGCAGATGGATGGTAACCAAAAGAAGGGAGAATAAAAGTCTTTCTTCTGGCTCTTTTCTAACATTGTCTTCAGGACCTAGGCATATTCTAATATCCACAATTTCTATGCCAAAATCTGTTGTCACTACAGGTGTCCATCTTGGAAAGAGCCTAACATAATATGGACATGGCCCTTGATGTCTATAGAAAAATCTCACAGATCCTAACACTGAATCAGGGAGTATGAGAAGCCCTATTAAATCTCTTTTCCTTTAGTTCACCAATCATTGGTAAACACTTTTCTGTTCTAGACAGAACTTCCATAATTCCCAAGTATACTCTGGCATTTATATTCATTTATTTGCATGTGGATGTCCAGTTGTCCAAGCACCATTTGTTGAAAATATGATTCACTGAATTACCGTGACATCCTTTTCTATGTTCAATTGACCATAGCTTTATCAGTTTATTCCTGTCCTCTAAATTTTATTCTATCAATTAGTACATTTAAAAGTATCTAAGCAGTATGCTTTCTTGAATGCTACGGCTTTGTGGTAAGTTTTGAAATAGGAAAGGGAGAGTCATTCAACTTTGCTTTTCTTTTACAATATTGGTTTGGCTGTTCTAGGCCCTTTAAATTTACGTGAGTTTTAAGATAAGCTTGTCAATATCTGCAAAAAATGCAGGTGGGATCTTGATTGGGAGTACATTGAATCTGTACCTCGATTTGGGGAATATTGAACACAGACTTTATCTCTAAGATCTTTCAACGCTAGGGTGCTCCAGAGTTCAGTCCGTAGACATACCCTTTTATCCTTCTGTGCTCTTTTTGCTTTAAATGACATCTATATGCGTATGACAACCAAAATTATATCTTCACCCTGAATCTCTCCCTGAAGCCCAAACTGACTAGTTTATGCATTCATGTGAGTACTTAATAAACATTCCAAAATTAATACAGTCAATGATAATTTTACAAGAAACAGTAACATTGTGCTTATCACATTCAAGGTACTCTTTTTAAGACCATATGTAACCTGATGAGGCAATTATCATTTTTCCCTTCAAAAAAATCGAGGTAAACACTAGATACATAAACGACTAAGTTCACATAGAAAGTGTCAGAATCCAAGATTTGAACCCAGTCATGCTGATCCCAGAGCCTACACACTTCACAATACCTCATATCATTTCTTCTAATTAGAGCATATGTTTTCTCTATCTGCAAACTCATCTTCTCATTTTTCTTGGAAGATAAATTTCTTGGGGAGAATTCTTCCCTGAGCCATTTCTATAATAACATAAACTATATGAATAAAAGAACATAATAATGAATGCCTGCAGTTTCTCACTCCCCCAGCTTGACTATGTTCTCAGACTATACTGCTGAGTTGCCTTAATGGAGTTAGCACAAGGAAGTTAGTGTTTATAGTCTATCAGTAGAAACTGCTGTTTATCAATTCCTAACCATTTCCTGGATGTTTTCTCTATTGCTATGGTTAGGCTTTGTGTCCCCACTCAAACCTCACCTTGAATTATAATTCCCATGATCCCCATAATCTCCATGTGTCAAGAAAGAGACCACGTGGTGGTAAGTGGATCATGGGAGCAGTTTCCTCCATGCTGCTCTCATGACAGTGGGTGAGTTCTCAGGAGATCTGATGATTTTGTAAGTACTTGGTAGTTCCTCCTGCATTCATTCTCCTTTCTGCCACCTTGTGAAGAAGGTGCCTTGCTTTCCCTTCTCCTTCCATCACGCTTCTAAGTTTCCTTGAGGCCTGCAAAGCCATGCTGAACTGTAAGTCAATTAAACCTCTTATTTTTTTAATAAATTACCCAGTCTCAGGCAGTTCTTTATAGCAGTGTGTAAATGGACTGATACATCTGTAGAATCTATAACAATCTTAAAGTAAACAGAAGAAAATAATAGACTTTCGATAGCGGTTCAACACATAATGATTCCCAGTTGATTCTGATGTGAAGTGCTAGAACTTAGGTTAATCACTTGATCATTCTTTT
Source organism: Nomascus leucogenys (assembly GCF_006542625.1). Taxonomy (NCBI): domain Eukaryota; kingdom Metazoa; phylum Chordata; class Mammalia; order Primates; family Hylobatidae; genus Nomascus; species Nomascus leucogenys. The sequence goes on from NC_044406.1 coordinate 128,335,212, forward strand.
CTAAAGAATTGTGGAATCACATAACTGTTGGCTTTCTGAATATCTTTCAGTTTCCTATATCTGCCAAGGTCTTTTCTACATGGAGACTGTTTCTCATTTTCTTCTCTTTGCGTAGAATTATTTTCTCCTTTCTACACACAGCGCCAAATCTCACTGAAATTATCATTGGTTACATTAATTAATAACTTCAGGTCTTTAGCCCATAGGTACCTCCACACTTGAATTCCTCTCTGGCCACTTTATGTAAAGTTTTAATCCAACACCTCCTATCCCCATAGCTAACATTTTATGTGCCTTCCTGGCATTACTGTTTTCTTGTTAATAATTATCATTCTCAGACATATTTTACTTTCTTCTTGTTTTCGGTTTGCTTTCTCCAGTATATTGTAACCTCCATGACAACAATTATCTCAGCCTGTTTTGTTCACTACTGTATTCTCATGACGTCAAAAAGTGTCTAGCATGTAATAAGTACTTAATAAATATTTGTTGCATTGAATCTTCAATATACATCATTTATTCAACGAACACTTATTAAGCACTTGTTATGTCCCAGGCACTATGCTGTGTACTGAGGATAAGATGCAGAACAAGACTGACATTACCACTGCCCTTAAAGCTCTGAAAAGCAGGTAAGTAAATGGGTATTTACAATATGAAGTGTTAAGGAAGTAAGATAGGAGTCAGCAAAGTGTGGAGGCATATTAGAGGAGCATCTCGTCTAGTCTGTGGCATTAGAGGATACTTCCAAAACCTGAAGAACTGAGACCTGAAGTTATTGGGGGAGCTTATGTATATTTCTGTAGTATATTGTCTGAACCAGGGGTCAGCAAATTTTTATCTGTCAACTTTTCTCTATCAAGAGCCAGTTAACAAATATTTTAGGTTTGTGGGTCACATATGGTCCCCATTACAATTAACCAATTTTACCCTTGTCACAAAAGCAGTCATAGATGATGCATACACTAATGGCGTGGCTCTTTGCCAATACAACTTTAATTGCAAAGACAGGTGGCAGCACAAACTGTCTTTTCATAACTCCTAATATTGCCCCATGGAATTCAAATTCTTTTTTTTAAGTAACAGAACCCTTTATTCAAAGAAACTTTATGTAGAATACCAGTACCTAATGAGACAAATGTCCTTGGTTAAAACTGTGGTGGAAGTCTGGAGACCCTTACCTCTCTTTCCCAGTGATTACAGGAATAAGTAGGTAAGCTTCCTTCTTCCAGCATAAGACTTATCCACTTTTCTTTTCTCTTTCTTCTCATATGGCTTCCCCCTCATCCCTTATAATAATAGCTGAGGCCAATAAGGTTGTTCTAACTAAGAAAATCAAACTAGAAAAGTTGATATTCAAAAAGAATCAGCCAGATTTTTTTGGGAAATTCTCAAAGATACTGCTATGTATTGAATTGTGCATTATGCCCCCATCCCACCCACCAAATTCATATGTTGAAGCAATAATTTTCATTGTGATTGTATTCGTCCAGTCTCATACTGCTATAAAGAAATACCTGAAACTACGTAATTTATAAAGAAAAGAGGTTTAATTGACTCACAGTTCCACAGGCTGTACATGAAGCATGGCTGGGAAGGCCTCAGGAAACTTACAAACATGGAAGAAGGCAAAGGGGAAGCAGGCACATCTTCACATGGTGGCAGGAGAGAGATAGTGAAGGGGGAGATGCTACACATTTTTAAACAACCAAATCTCATTAGAACTCACTCTCTATCATGAGAACAGCAAGAGGGATGTCTGCCCCCATGATCCAAACACCTCCCACCAGGCCTGTCCTCTAATATTGAGGACTACAATTGGATATGAATAAGATTTAGGTGGGGACACAGATGCAAACCATATCAGTGACTGTATTTGGAGACAGGGCTTGTAAGGAGGTAATTAAGGTTAAATTAGATCATAAGAGTGGGGCCCTGATCTAATAAGATTATTATCCTCACAAGAAGAAGCAGAACACCCCCCCCCCCATTCCCTTCTCCCTCGTCACATGGACCACAGGAAGGCTACATGAGGAAACAAAGAGAAGGCAGCCATCTACAACCCAGAAGCCAGGAAGAGAAGTCTCACCAGATACCAACTCTGAGGGCACCCTGATCTTAGACCTCCAGCCTGCAGAACTGTGAGAAAATGAATTTCTATTGTTTTACACCATCCAGTTTATAGTATTTTGTTATGACAGCTGGATCAGACTAAGGCAGACACTCTTCAAGAAAAGCTGAGATATAGTTTTATGTCCTAATTTAATATCACAGTTGATCTTTGACCTTTTATAAATCTTTTACCAAGCTGCTTCCTGGAGCCCACGAATTATCTTTGAGGTGGCATTTACTGTTTTAAATTTCTTGCTGAGTCACTCAATTACTGCTTATGGTTTCTGACTGCTTAATCCTGCCCTAGCTTTTGAGGGGAACTTGTTACCAACTGTGTATAAAGCAGGAGATGCTACCTAAGAAATCAGGATTCGTTATTCTGACATAGTTGGACATGTTTTTCATCAAGGAAGTAGCACTTAAACTGCTGCTTGTCCAATGTATCTTTATTTTCTAGGCCTGTGCTATTCTTTAGGAAAGATGACATAATGAATAGACAAGGCACATGTGTGATTACTGACTCTCAAAAACTAGCCAAGCTGAACGCTAAGTAAATGAATGTAGCAAAAGAGCTTATTAATAGCCCAGAAGTCACACAGAGAATGCTGTCAAATCTTTCAAAGACAGATTGGTAAGTATACATAGCATCTCGCTTATCTTCACATTAGAGCTGCTGTGAATGAGCCACTTAATAATAATCTTGGAGAGTCTTGAATAAACAGCCTGGGCACTTTAAGGGTTGCCTACAGTAAAACTATAGACACATTCTGCTAGAACACAGAAAGCAGAAGTTATGCCTTCTCTGTGGTCCGAAAAGTACTTAGTAGAAAGTCATTGCACGCTAAGTCTCTCATTGCACACTGCTTCCTCACTTGAAGGATGGGATATTGGCACTTGTTTTGATTATAACATAGAAATCCAGATTTTTTGGTCTATATTTTATACTTTTCAGGGTTGGAGTTGGAGACCAACTGCCCTAGCTAATGCTAAACTTTGAGTATAGGATGATATTTGGAACAAATAACTGTGACCTCAACTGAATGGTTTTGTCCTAGAACTCCTGAGGGACTCAAAGTGGAAAGCGACATGGAAGGCCTGACAATAAAGTAATAAAACAGAGTGCTTTTCAGAAAGATGAGAAATTACTTGAGCCAGTGAGGTGTTTTCTCTTGAAAAGCAGTCCTCTCAAAAGTTCAGAATTCTTTTACCAATGTTAGCATTGCATAAACCATTTCTGAAACCCATTTTGAAAATTAAATTTCTACCTAATATTCTTCAGGTCAGACATATGTCATTCCTTACTGGTAATTAGATTATTTGTAGCATCCAAAATATACTCAGAGCCGGTTTTTAATTAATTAAATTTTCAGTTAAACTAGTTAATAATAATTTAGGACTCAAAATTATGTGAGATTATATAGTAATGAAACTTACTTTTTAAATGGCTAAAGAATTAGCTCCGGTAAGACTTCTAAAAGGGTTGCTCCAGAAAGGTTTTGGGAAAATAGAGTATGAATTTAATAGGCATGAGGCTTTCCGGCGGAGGGATGGGGAGCGGGGGTTGCACTCACAAAGAGAGAACATGCACTTTGATAGATACGTTCAGATAGCCTTGCTAAGAATTTGATCATATTTTTTCATAGTCAAAATATATTTGATCTTGGTTTTGTTCACATAGTAGGTGATGTTAGGGAGACCAGAAGGAGCAAGAAACAGAGCTTTTGGGGTCATGGTAGGAAATTTAGGTATCTTCTAAATATAAGAGTACACTATTGGTGATTTTTAAGAAGAGAAGTGACATACTTAGAATTACATTTATTCTGCGGTCAGAATGGACTAGAGGGTGGGAAGCTAAGTGAATCTGAGTCATGCAGCTGTTGCTGTCACCCAGATCAAAGATTATGGTAGCTGGGGCAGTGGCTCTAGACGTTTAGGAAAGTGACCAGAACTAAAAGATATTTAAAAAGTAAAACATAATAGTTAGCATAGCTTAACATTTATAGGGCTATCTCTTATATGTCCTTTCATATATGCTGATAGTATCACACTAAAATGAAGATACTATTTGCTGATAACATTTGTTCCTGGCTTAAGAGAAGGGCAAACCCGAGAGAACAATTGAGCTGAATAAATTGTAGGTTTATATAATAAATATACTCATTTATACATAGCAGTGAGCAACTCGTGATTTTAAAAGTGATTCATAAAACAAAATAATATGATTGGGGATAGTCCTTTTGAACACTGAAGTTATATTTGAATACATTTAGCCTGTCATTCCCTATAATTTATATATATGCAATCAAATTCAAAGTGAGCTTCAGCTTTCATTTGAGTGGAGTGTTTTTTATAGTAATTGCGAATTTGGCAGGATTCACTTTTGGTGGGAGTTCTTGATAATTGTTTCTTTGAATGGAAATGGTCCCAATTTTTTTTTTAATGTGTGAATTATTCTTCCCTACTATTAGCTGTTGATGTAGCATGAAACAAGTGAAACAGCACGGTGGCACTGATTCCTTCTCGTTTTGACAAACTGACCTGTCATTAATGATTTCTACTGGGAAATGCTGATGATAACTTTTGGAACTTTGTCCTGGAGGTGGGATCCTTATTTGAAATAGAAAGAAGCCCAGATGAAACTACCATCTGCACAGGAGCCAGCTTTGGAGTCCTAGCAGCACGGGTCTGACTGTCTAGTGGGCAAACACCTGTGGTCTGTCTATGCTGAGCAATTGCAGCACCAAACTGAACACTTTACACCTGTAAAGCTTCATTTATCCAGATCGAGCTGCTGATTGGAATGGCATACTTAGAGATTTCAGTTCAACAGATAGGATATTCAAAAGGGAAAAACAATTGTAAAACTTCAGCTGAGGCTGGGCGCGGTGGCTCACGCCTGTAATCCCAGCACTTTGAGAGGCGGAGGTGGGCGGATCACAAGGTCAGGAGATCGAGACCAGCCTGGCTAACATGGTGACACCCCCGTCTCTCCTAAAAATACAAAACAATTAGCCAGGCATGGTGGTGGGTGCCTGTAGTCCCAGCTACGGGGGAGGCTGAGGCAGGAGAATGGCATGAACTCGGGAGGCAGAGCTTTCAGTGAGCCGAGATCGCCCACTGTACTTCAGCCTGGGCGACAGAGTGAGACTCTGTCCCCCATCCCCACCCCAAAAAAAACTTTAGCTGAGTGCCATCTTTAAGATGACAAAACGATCACTAGATCCAATGGAGAAGGGAAATCAGGTAAGACAGATACTTGGAATCACAAAACAAAGCAATTGTCTGTTGTTGTTTCAGTAAAGATATTTATTTGTTATCAATATAGGAAAAATATATGTGGCAGATAAAATTATTTGGAGCCCACTATTGCCTCTCCCTGGGCATGCAGTGAGAGCACATTTCTCAGTCTCTCGTGTAGTTGGGTGGGGGTAATGTGACTGAGTTCCAGTTAGTGGAAATGTGAGCAAAAGTGATGTGATATTTCTGTCATGCAAATAAGAGTAAATGACTCTTCTGTCAGCTGACTTCCTCAGAACTCTGGGTACAGATAGAAACAAAGCACTCTGTTATGGTAATAGTGCAAAATAGTAATAACCTAGATTTCTGAGTCTCTTATTGAAGTCGACCATTGGACTACAGAGTGAGAAATGCATCTGATCTGTCTTCAGTCCCTGAAATTTAGGGGACTATTTTTTGTCTCTCCATAGCCTGGATAACCTTTAAATACTAATACTAATACTAATAATACTAATACATAATGATAGCAGCAAGAGCTACTGTGTGTGGGTCACATAATATGAGCTAGGTGTCATGCTAAGCCTTTCACAAAAGATATTTCACGCTATCCTCACAAACAAAATCTGCCAGGTAAATACTACAATTCTTATTTCATAAATTAAAAAACAAACTCAGAGTAGGAAAGTGATTGACCCTAAGGTCTCACAGTTAGTAATCACGTCACAATCCAACTGCCTGGTTTTAAATGTGTTTTTTTCTCTATATACGGCAGCCACTGAGTGCTCATATGTCAAACAGTTGTTGCCATATTTCACATGCAAGTTTTCACTATTCAAATTTTTTCTTTACCTATATGACATGGTTTGACTGTGTCCCCACCACATCTCAACTTGAATTATATCTCCCAGAATTCCTGCGTGTTGTGGGAGGGACCCAGGGGGAGTCAATTGTATCATGGGGGCCGGTCTTTCCCATGCTATTCTCATGATAGTAAATAAGTCTCATGAGATCTGACGGGTTTATCAGTGATTTCTGCTTTTGCTTCCTCCTCATTTTCTCTTGCCACCACCATGTAAGAAGTGCCTTTCACCCTCTGCCGTGATTATGAGACCTCCCCAGCCATGTGGAACTGGAAGTCAAATTAAACCTCCTTTTCTTCCCAGTCTCAGGTATGTCTTTATCAGCAACATAAAAACAAACTAATACACTATAACACTGACAAAAAGTGACACATTTTATCGGCCAAAGTATGAGAAAACAAGCACACCCATACATTGAGTGGTAGAAGTATAAATGTTCTTTGTATGAAGTTTCACATGCCTTTTCACTGAACAGATCTAGTTTTAGAAATTTATTATACAAATATACTTGTATGTGTGTGATTTACATACAAAGTTAGTCCTTACATTACTTTTTATAACAGTAAAATATTAGAAAAAAACTAAATATAAATCAGTAAGTGGCTGTTTAAATAAATGATGCTAAGTATATACCATACTATGTTGCATGGATACAGGAAGGGGAACATCACACACCGGGGCCTGTCGTGGGGTGGGGGGAGGGTGGAGGGATAGCATTAGGAGATATACCTAATGTTAAATGATGAGTTAATGGGTGCAGCACACCAACATGGCACATGTATACATATGTAACTAACCTGCACGTTGTGCACATGTACCCTAAAACTTAAAGTATAGTAAAAAAATGAGCAAATACTTTATATACTAGGGACAGGGAAAATGGCAGATTTTTTTTACATTTTGTACATTATTGTTACACTTTGAAATTTTACAATATGATGCATTACCCTTACAAAAATAATTTTAAGTTTTTAAATGTATGCTTATATCTTGTTTCTTAAGGGTGGCTACTTCAGAGTTCTATTGTCATTCTTTATACCTATTCTATACCTTTCTTTGTATATACTCGGTAGTCAATAAAATCTATTTTAAAAAGCCTATTTTGAAGGTAAGAGGTTTTTTTCATTTTTGTTTTTTTAACATTTTTGTATTTTTAATTTTTATGGCTGCATAGTAGATATACATATTGATGTGTTACATGAGATGTTTTGCAATGGGAATCCAATGTGAAATGATCACATTGTGGAGAATGGGGTATCCATCTCCTTGTGTTACAGACAATTCAATTACATTCCTTTAGTTATTTTGAAATGTATAATTAAGTCATTATTGACTACAGACACCCCACTATGGTATCAAATAGTAGGTCTTACTCATTCCTTCCGACTAGTTTTTTGTACCCATTTACCATTCCCACATACGCCCACCCCATCCTCACTATCCTTCGAGCCTCTAGTAACCATTCTTCTACTCTATATGTGCATGAGTTCAATTGTTCTAATTTTTTGATCCCACAGATAAGTGAGAACATGTGATGTTTGTCTTTCCATGCCTGGTTCATTTCACTTAATGTAATGATCTCCAGTTCCATTCATGTTGCTGCCAACAACTGGGTCTCATTTTTTTATGGCTGAGTAGTACATCATTGTGTATATGTACCACATTTTCTTTATCCATTCATCTGTTGATGGGCATATAGGTTGCTTCTACATCCTGGTTATTGTGAACAGTGCTGCAACAAACAGGGGAGTGCAGATGACTCTTCGATATACTGATTTCCTTTCTTTGGGGTATATGCACATCAGTGGAATTGCTGGATCACACGGTAGCTCAACTTACAGTGTTTTGAGGAACCTCTAAACTGTCCTTCATAGGGGTTGTACTAATTTACATTCATACCAACAGTGTATGAGGGTTTCCTTTTCTCTACATCTTCGCCATCATTTGTTATTACCTGTCTTTGGGATAAAAGCCATTTTAATGGGGTGAGAGAATATTTCATTGTAGTTTTGATTTGCATTTCTCTGATGATTGATGATGTTGAGAAACTTTTCATATATCTGCCATTTGAATGTCTTCTTTTGAGAAATGTCTATTCAAATCAATTGCCCATTTCTTAGTTGGATTATTAGGTTTTTTTTCCTATAGAGTTGCTTGAGTTATTTTCTGATTATTAATCCTCTATCAGGTGGGTAGTTTGCAAATAATTTCTCCTTATTTTGAAGGTTGTCTATTCACTTTCTTGACTGTTTCCCTTGTTGTACAGAAGCTTTTTAACTGGACCCCATTTGTCCATTTTTGCTTTAATTGCCTGTGCTAGTGAGGTATTGCTCAATAAATTTTTGCCCACACAAATGTCCTGGAGATTTTCCCCAATGTTTTGTTGTAGTAGTTTCATAGTTTTAGGTATTAGGTCTAAGTCTTTAATCCATTTTGACCTGATTTTTGTATAAGGCAAGATATAGGTGTCTAGTTTCATTCTTCTGCATATGGAAATCTAGTTTTCATAGCAGCATTTACTGGAGACTGTCTTTTCTCCAGTGTATGTTATTGGCACCTTTGTCAAAAATGAGTTCACTGAAGATGTATGGATATTTTTCTGGATTCTCCATTCTGTTCTATTGGTCTATGTGTCTATTTTTGTGACAGTATCATGTTGTTTTGGTTACCACAGCTCTGTAGTATAATTTGAAGTAAGGTACCATGATTATTCCAGTTATCTTATTTTTGCTTAGGATAGCTTTCGCTATTCTGTGTCTTTTGCAGTTCCATATAAATTTTAGGATTATGTTTTCGATTTCTATGAAGACTGTCATTGGTATTTTTATAGAGATTTCATTGAATGTGCAGATTGCTTTCGGTAGTATGGACATTGTAACAATACAGATTCTTCCAGTCTGTGAACATGGAATATTTTCCTGCTTTTTGGTGTCCCCTTCTATTTATTTCATCAGTGTTTTATCGTTTTTATTACATAGATCTTTCACTTCCTTGGTTAAGTTAATTCCTGGGTAATTAATTTTATTTGTGGCTATTACAAATGAGATTATTTTTGATTAGTGTTTCAGATTGTTCACTGTTGGCATATAGAAATGCTACTGATGTGTTTGTTGATTTTGTTTCGTGATACTCTATTGAATTTGTTTATCAGCTCTAAAAGCTTTTTGGTGGAATCTTTATGTTTTCCCAAATGTAAGACTATATCATCTGCAAATAAAGATAATTTGACTTCTTCATTCCAAATTGGATGCCTTTTATTTCTTTCTCTTGTCTGCATGCTCCAGCTAGGCATTCCAGTACTATGTTGAATAACAGCGGAAACAGTGGGCATCTTTGTTGTGTTCCAGATTTTAGAGAAAAGGCTCTCAGTCATTCACCATTCAGCATGATACTAGCTGTGAGTCTATCATAAATGACGTTTATTATGTTCTTTCAATACCAAATTTTTGGAGGGTTTTTATCATGAAAGGATGTAGAAATTTACAAATGCATTTCAGCTTCAACTGAAATGATTATATAATTTTTATTCTTCATTCTGTTAGGGAAAAATAATGCTTCGACATGATGAATGATCTTTCTAATAGATTGTTGAATTCAGTTTCCTAGTATTTTGTTGAGGATTTTTACATCAATATTCATCAGAGATACTGGGCTGCAGTTTTCATTTTTTGACATGTCTTTGTCTGCTTTTGGTAGTAGGGTAACACTGGCCTCAGAAAAATGAGATTAGAAGCATTTATTCCTCCTCCATTTTTTGAAATCATTTGACTAGAATTTATATTAGTTCTTTAAATGTTTGGAATACTTCAGCAGTGAAGCCATTTGGTCCTAGGCTTTTCTTTACTGGGAAAATTTTGGCTATGGCTTTAGTTTCATTACTTGTTATTGGTCTGTTAAGGTTTTGGAGTTCTTTCTGGTTCTACCTTGGTTGGTTGTATGTGTCTAGGAATTTTCCCATTTATTCTAGATTCTCCAATATATTGGTATATAGTTGCTCATCGTAGCCACTAACAATACTTTCAATTTCTACGGTGTCAGTTGTAATTTTTTTTTTCTCATTTATGATTTTATTTAATGTATCTTTTCTCTTTCTTTCTTTGTCTGGCTAAAAGTTTGTCAATTTTAACTTTTCAGAAAAAAAGACACTTTTTGTTTCATTGATCTTTTGTATTTTTTTCATTTCAATTACATTTATTTATGCTCTGATGTTTATAATTTCTTTTCTTCTACCAATTTTGAGTCTGGTTTGCTCTCGCACCTCTAGTTCTTTAAGACATATCTTTTGATTGTTCATTTGAAGTTTTTACTTTTTTTATGTAGGCACTTGTAGCAATATATACTTCCATCTTAGTACTGCTTTTACTGTATCTCGTATGTTTGGTATGTTGTATTTTCATTATCATTTGTTTCAGTAATGTTTTTAAATTTCCTTATGGATGCATAGGCCATTCAGAAGCATATTTTCAAAATTTCCACATATTTGTATGGTTTCAAAAATTCTTCTTGTTATTAATCACTAGTTTCATTCCATGGTGGTCAGAGAAGATGACTGATATTATTTCATCTTTTTGTATGTTTGAAGACGTGTTTTTTGTCCTAATAAGTGGTCAATATTTGAGAATGATCCATGTTCTGAGAGACAAAATGTGCATTCGGCAGGCATTGGATGAAATGTTGTGTAAATATCTACTAGATTCATTTGTTCTGTAGTGCAGATGAAGTTTGATGTCTCTGTGTTGATTTTCTCTAAAGAAGATCTGTTCAGTTCTGAAAGTGGGGTGTTGAAGTCTCCAACTATTATTGTATTGGGGCCTATTTCTCTCTTTAGCTCTAATAATATTTACTTTATCTTGGTGCTTCAGTGCTTGGTGAATATATATTTAAAATTGTTAAAACCTATTGCTGAATTGGCCCTTTTATTACTATATAGTGACCTTAATTGTCTCTTCTCACAGTTTTTGTCTTGCAATCTCTTCTGTCTGATATAAGTATAGTGGCTCCTGCTTTTTCTTTTGGTTTCTATTGGCTTGGAATATCTTTTTCCATCCCTTTATTTTCAGTCTATGTGTGTCTTTAGAAGTGAAATGTGTTTCTTGCATGCAACAGATTAATGAATCTTTTTGTTCACATATTCAGCAAGTTTGTGTCGTTTGATTGGAGAGTTTAGTTTGTTTATATTCAATGTTATTATTAATAAGTAAGGACTTACTCTGCTATTTTCCTACTTTTTACTGGTTGTTTTGTGGCCTTTTCTACCTTCTTTCTTTTCTTCCTGTTTTCCTTTAGTGAAAGCGATTTTCTCTAGTGATATAATTTACTTTCTTGCATTTTATGTTTTGTTTATCCATTGTATGTTTTTTGGTTTGAGGTTACCATGAGGCTTGCAAATACTATCTTAATACCATTATTTTGATATAACTTGTTAACATGGTTTACATAAATAAACGAGCAAAACGAAAACTGACAAAAACTGTTTATCCTCCCGCTTTTAACATTTTATCATTTCTATTTATATATTATTTCTATCAATAGTTTCTTTCTATTTCTTGAGGAGTTGTTATTATTTTTTTCCTTATTTTTAATTATTATTTTTTGTTCTGGGGTACATCTGCAGGATGTCCAGGTTTGTTACATAGATAAATGTATGCCATAGTGGTTTACTGCACATATCAACCCTCCTTCTAGGGGCACCTCTCAGGGTTATCAGTGCTCTGCCCATAAACCCCTGGCTGGGGATGCTGAGGTTCCCACTGGGAGGCCCTGTCCAGTGAGAAGGAGTGGATCCAGGTCCTCATCTCACTGGTGCCTGTGGCAAGGGAAAGCCTCTGACAATGATGGCAGCCACCCCTTCCCTCGGAAAACTCCATCTTCCTAGGCAGTTTCTTGCTGGCTGTGCTGGCTTTGGATGGGGGCTGATTCCAAGCCAGTGGGTTCTGGCTTGTGGAGTTCTGTGGGAGCAAGGCCACTTGGCTCCATACCTTCAGCCCCCTCGTTACAAGATTGGATGGATCTCCTCCCCCACAGGATTTCCCAGAGCTGGAGTATGCTAATACTCCTGTGTCTCAGTGCCTGCTCAAAGTGGCCACCCATCCAAGCAGCTGCCCTGATTCTCCACAGCTATATTCTTGGGACTGAAGACTCTGGTAGGGTGGGCTCAGGAGGGGACTTCCTGATTCAGAGGTTGCAAGGGTCCATGGGAAAAGCCTGGTTTTCAGGGAGAAGCTAGGTCCCTCACCATCTTCCTGCTTGGAGGAGGGAGCTCCCTTTGCCACGTGCAGCACCTGGGTAGGGTCTTGCTCCGCCCTGCTTTTGTTCACTCTCCATGGGTCATGTCTGCCACCTAGTCAGTCTCAATAAGAGAACTTTGGTACCTCAACTGAAGATGCAGAGTTGACTTGCAGTTTTCCACCATCTTGGTGGGAATTACGGAGCAGAGCTGCCTCTATTCAGCCATCTTGGCTCCACCTTGTTATTATTTTTTATTGATTTATTGTTTAGTCTATTTAGGATAAGAGTAGTTTACACTCCAGGATTACAGTGTTATGATATTCTGTGTTTTTCTGTGTATTATGACCAGTGAGTTTTGTACCTTCCATTTATTATTTATTGCTCATTAACGTTCTTTTCTTTATGACTGATATACTTCCTTTAGCATTTCTTGTAGGATAAGTCTGATGTTGATGAAATTCTTCAGATTTTGTGTCTGGGAAAGTCTTTATTTCTCCTTCATGGTTGAAGGATATTTTCACCAGATGTACTATCTAGGGTAAAAAAAAAAAAAAAAAAAAAAACTTTTCCCATCAATATTTCAAATATGCCTTATCAGTCTCTCCTGGGCTCTACGATATCCACTGGAAACTACTGTTGCCAGATGCATTGGAGCTCCATTGTATGTTACTTATTTCTTTTCTCTTGCTACCTTAATGATCCTTTCTTAGTCCCTGATCTTTGGGAGTTTGATTATCAAATTCCTTGAAGTTGTCTTCTTTGGGTTAAATCTGCTTGTTCTATAATCTTCTTGTATGTGGATATTGATAGCTTTCTTTAAGTTTGGAAAGTTCTATGTTATCCCCTTAAATAAACTTTCTATCCCCATCTCTTTGTCTTACCTCCTGCGTAAGGCCAATAATTCTTACGTTTGTCCTTTTTCAGCCTTTTTTTTTTTTTTGAGATGTAGTCTCTCTCTGTCTCCCAGGATGGAATGCAGTGGTGAGATGACTCACTGCAACCTCCACCTCCCAGGTTTAAACTATTCTCCTACCTCAGCCTCCCGCATAGCTAGGATTATAGGCACGTGTCACCACGTCCCACTAATTTTTGTATTTTTAGTAGAGACAGGGTTTTGCCACAATGGCCAGGCTGGTCTTGAACTCCTGACCTCAGGTGACCCGCCCACCTCGGCCTCCCAAAGTGCTTGGATTACAGGCGTGAACCCCCACACCCGACCTTTTGGAGCTGTTTTCTAGATCCTGTGGCTGTGCTACATTTTTTTAAATTCTTTTTTCTTTTGTCTCCTCTGTGTATTTTCAAATAACCTGTCTTCAAGCTAACTGATTTTTTCTGCTTGATCAATTCTGCTATTAAAAGACTTTGATGCATTCTTCAGTATGCCAATTACATTTTTTAACTCCACACTTCCTGCTTGATTATTTTTAATTATTTAAATCTATTACGTTTTTCTGATAAAATTCGGAGTTTCTTATCTGTGTTATCTTGAATTTCTTTTAGGTTTCCTCAACATAGCTGTTTTGAATTATCTGTCTGAAAAGTCACATATCTCTGCTTCTCAAAAATTGTTCCCTGGTGTATTACTTATTTCATTTGTTGAGGTCATGTTTTTCTGGATGTTGTTGATACTAGTAGATGTTTTTCAGTGTCTGGGCATTGAAGAGTTAGGTATTTATTGTAGTCTTCACTTTCTAGCTTTATTTGTAGCCATTCTCCTTGGAAAGGCTTTCCAGATATTTGAAAAGACTTGGATGGTGTTATCAAAACTGTCTCTGCTTTAGAGGGCATGCCAAGCCCAGTAACACTACGTTTCTTGCAGACTCATTGATGGTCTTGGACAATATCTGAGAGAAATCTATGGATTACAAAGTGGAGACTCTTGTTCTCTTTTCTTAATCTCCCTCAAACATACAGAGTCTCTTTCTCTGTTCCGAGTCTCCTAAAGCTGGTAGTAGAGTAATACAAGTTCCCTTGTGGCCACTACCACTATGACTGTGCTGGGTCAAACCTGAAGGCAGCATAGCACTGGGTCTCACCCATGCCCTACTGTAACCACTCCCTGGCTATGGCCATGTTTCCTCAAGGGTCTGAGGCTCTGCAGTCAGCACATGCCAAATCCCATTAGGCTAATTTTCTCCCTTCAGGGCAATGAGTTTCCCCCTGCCTGGCTGGTTCCAGAAATGTTATCCAGGATTCAGGGAGTAGGGTAATAAACCTTAGAAGTCTAGTTGATGCTCTATTTTATAGTACCTGGGTGGGAAGATACGGTGCTTTCCCTTCTTCCTTCCCCTTTCCAAAGGCAAGGAATTTCATCCTGTAGCCACCACCAACACAGGCCACGGGGAGTACTGCCAGACTACTGCTGATATTTCCTTAAGGCCCAAGGACTTTGAAGTCAGCTTGCGGTGAATGCTGCCTAGCTGGAACTCACGCTGCTGGGCAGTGGGCTCCCTTCTGGCCCAGGGCTGGTCCAAAGATGCCATCCAAGAGTCAAGTCCTGGAATAGGGGACTCCAAGAGCCTGGTTGGTGCTCTACTCTTCTGTGGCCATGCTGGTACATAAGGTGCAAGACAATGTCTCCTTTAATTTTCCCTCTGCTTTTGTCAAGCAGTAGAAGTTTCATCTTATAGCCACCGCAGCCAGTAACATGCTGAGTCTCACCTGAAGACAGCAATTCTCAGAGGCTCACCCGAGGCCATCAGTGTAGTACCCGGGTATCACTACCGGTAATTAAAGGCCCAAAAGTTCTTTATTTAATAGATGATGAATCCTGTCAGGATTGGGTTGTTCCCTTAAAAGCAGTGGATTCTCTTCTGCTCCAAGGTATGTCTAGAAATGTTGTCTGGGTTCTGGGGCCTGGAAAGGCAGCCTCATGACTCTGCCCAGTGCCTTATCCTGCTGTGGCGGAGCTGATATCCAAGATGCAAGAAAGAATCCTTCCCACTCTTCCCTCTCCTCTCCTCAAGCAGAAAAAAGGGGTCTGTTTGGAGCCATGAACTGTGAAGCCTGGGTCTGGGTGGTGGGATTGATGCCGGCACTCTCTTAGCCATGCCAGCTGGTGTCTCAGTGGGTTACACGCCCTCCCCCAACCCCTGACCTTATCCCCTATTTCTAAGCCCAGCTCAGCTCTAGGGCTTGCCTAGGAGTTGCAGTCCTTATTACCTAAACTGCCTTTAAATTTTAATTAGAGCAAAGAGCATTTTATCATGTGTTGGTTAGGTTTATAGAACTCAAGATCAGATTGCTAGGACTGACAATTCCCCTCTGGCTAGGGCCATTTTAAATGCTCCCTGCATGGGTGGGTGATAGCTGAGTTTGGTCTGGTTCTCCTTTCTGCTCTAACAGGACAGCAATGAGTTCAGTGCCTCACAGTTGGCTGTGCTCTCCCTCTCCCAGCACGCAGAGACACTCTTAGCACCATGCAGCCACTGGTGGGTGTTGGGGAAGTTGGTGTCATTGATCCTGTTTCTTTTACCTTTTCAGTGCCTATTTCAGCTATATGGAGTTAAAACCGGGCACTAGGAAGGCTCACATGATTTTTGATTCTTGTGATTTTTTTTTTTTTCTGCTTAGTCATTAAATTGGTGTCCTTTCATGGGGGACGACTGGTGGATCTTTCTATTCTGCCATCTTGCCACTGTTCCAATTTCTGATGCTAAAGATTCTTTACATCTTAGCAAAGTGCCTGAAACTATCTGAAATAAATGAATGAATGAAAAATTACTGAATCAAATATATAAAGTAATTTTGCACCATATCCTGTCAATACAGATGCCCCTGAAATTTATTTCAAAAAGTATAATCAAGATCAAAATTCTTGATGCTTCCTTCAGATATTTTTATCTTAAAGACACAGAAAGCAAAACCAGCTGTTCTCAATAGATTGGAAGAGCACAGCAGAGCTGTTTAATTTCTAGGCAGCCATCTTAAAGGCACATGGCTCTTGAACTGGTGTCTGTTGTTCTCATCACATATTTGATAATGCTTACAGGAACCACAACAAGTTCAATAAGGTTAAATACATTAAATTGTGTCCAAAATAGGCACTCCTAATTTACATAATATGTAGCACTTCTGACAAAAGTTACCACCTATGAAATCTATTAATTTTTCAGCATGTTTTTATTATTAAAAGAAAATTCAGGGTGTGTTTTTAAGTAAATGTCCGATTAAAACTCTATCCGACATTCTGTAGTGTTGTATGTCCAAAAGGATTTATATCAAAAGTGAATACAAACTAATAAAGTAAAATTTCTGTGTGATTTTTCCAATGAATCCAATGATCTGACTCTGATATCATTTCCCATAGAAGAGTTCTAAAGGCATTTTGAGCAATGACACCATTATAAGGCTATGTGTATATTCTACCAGGGAGACGACTTGGAAGAATAACACTCATTTAGATGTATAAATCCTGTTTTGTTTTCTTTTAAAATGTCCAATTATTTCTATTGCTGCCTCATCCATACTCTTATATATCTTCTTAATGCCTATCTGCAGATTTTCCTTAAAATAAATGTACTGTTGGGAAAAATGCCTTTGAAATTTCAGGTTCAAGATAGTCCTTTCCAATTAATAAAGTTAAGCTAGTATTAAAAGTTCCTACTTGTTAGAGTTATGTAAATAAGATTCATGCTGAGTGTTGGCAGGCAGCTATAACGGAAAAACAGGCCTACGCTAGGCCTCAGACACCTTAATTCTAGAATTGGTTTTACTTTGTAATATCAATAAAATGTGGATAAATCACTTAATAATTATATTCACTCGGCCGGGCGCGGTGGCTCACGCTTGTAATCCCAGCACTTTGGGAGGCCGAGGCGGGCGGATCACGAGGTCAGGAGATCGAGACCACAGTGAAACCCCGTCTCTACTAAAAATACAAAAAAAATTAGCCGGGCGTGGTTGCAGGCGCCTGTAGTCCCAGCTACTCGGAGAGGCTGAGGCAGGAGAATGGCGCGAACCCAGGATGGGGAGCTTGCAGTGAGCCAAGATTGTGCCACTGCACTCCAGCCTGGGTGACAGAGCGAGACTCCATCTCAAAATAAAAAATAAAAAAAAAAAATTACATTCACTCATTCTTCCGTCGCTCATTTGTTCATTCACTTACCTCCACTGCATTTTTTAAAACATGAAATGCTCACTAAATTGTTGTCACTTTGGTGATTTAAAAAATTGGTAAAATATAGTCTCTTCTCAAAAATTGTTTGCAAGTAAGTGAATAAAATTACAAACTTTTTCAACATCAAAATGAAAAACTCTTACCTGCCCTACTTACCTCATTAATGCATTGTATCTAATGAAAGGGTGCTATGGCTTAAATACAATTTGTCTCCACCAAAACTCATGTTGAAGCTTGGTGCCCAATGTAGCAGTGTTGAGATCTGATGCCTTTAAGAGGTGTTTAGCTTGTTATGATAGATAAATGTCCTCTCAAGACTGGATTAGCCCTTGTGGGAATTGACTATTTGCCAGGAGTGCAGGTTGTTCTAAAGGGAGGTTGTCTCTTCTTCTGTTGGCCTCTTTGAGTGTGTGCACTTTCTCTTCTCATTATGACACAGCATAATATTCTATATTATGCTTATATATTATTCACCAGAAGCCTACCAGATGCATCTGCTCAATCTTGGGCCTCCCAGCCTCCAGAACTGTGAGCTAAAAAGACCTCTTTCTCTTCTAAATTATCCAGTCTCAGGTTTTCTGTTAGAGCAACAGAACAGTGACTAAGACAAAGGCCTTATGTGAAACTGCTTTATGAAGTATAAGTTACTATGCACATATTCAGGAATTAATATGAGATGCTATCTTACTCTGTTCAGGCTGCTAGAATAAACTACCATAGATTGGGTGGCTTATAAATAAAAGCCAATTTCATTAAAGCTGGTGTATTAATACAGGATTTTTTTGTAAGTGGTTGTTTTGTCAGTTTCATTTGAAGAGCTTGACAACATGGAGGTGGGACAAAAAAGAGAAGAGGGATAAGGATTTAGAATAACAGATGATGAGGGTGAAAATGTAAAAAAAAAGGAGTAGGGAAGAAGTTATGTTGAGGTCTGGAAGAGGAGTGTTGTGAAAAGCGTGAGGCTTTGAAAACATGAGAGGTGCCCTCAAAGCAAGAGTAGAAGAATCCCGGGGGGAAGAGGAGTGAAAGAAACGGAAGATGGAGTGGAGTATAAGAATGTGAGTGACATAGTTTTGTTCTGAGTGGTTTCTCAAAAATATATGGAAATTTTTCTTAGTGTAAAGCAGCAGACTTCAGTTCCTATCTAGCTCAATTATTTTTTTAGTTGCAAGAAAGTAGTAACGAAAGTACACCCCAAGAAGATCAACATTAAGGAAAAAGTAGATTTATGATAAGAACACAGGAGAATCACACAGAAATCTTTGCAGGAAATAAAGCTAGAATTTACAGAAAATAGGAAATGATCAGGCTATTTTTCTCCTTACTTTTTCTTGACTCTCTCCCTCTCTTTCTCCGTCCTCTCATTCTCTCTCTGTGTTTCTCTCTCTCTCTGTCTCTCTCTCTCTCTGTCTCTCCCTCCCTCCCTTCCCCCTTTTCTCTTTCCCTTTCTTCCCGCCATGTTCTTTTACTCTGAGGCCACATGGGATCTCTTCTCAGCTTCTTTCTCTATGTCAGCCATGTTCCTTCCTCTCTATAGACTATTTTAACTGTTTGCCTGTGGGCTACCACGTGCCTGCTCCCAACTCTACGGGGCTTTTCTCAGTGGAAGGGGAGGCCTGGGTTCAAATTCTCAATCCACTTTATCTGTGTCACTTTGGTCAAGTTGCTCAGGAACGTCTATGTTCCTCCATTTCCATATCTGTAAAATGGAGGTGATAAAAACACCAACTTTTTACTGGATTATGAAGATGAAGTATGTTAATTTATGTAAAATGCTTTAGGAAGTGCTTGACCCATAATAAGTACTTCACAAATTATTTTATATCATAATTACATCAATTAGGCTCTCCAGAGAAAATCAACTCAGGCTTTTTAGCCAATTCCAGTTTTCTAAAGGAGAGACTATTTGTTCAGATCGGACAGTAACTTGCTGTCCAGCCTTGACCAGCACTCTTCCATACTAGGCATTTCAGTTTCTTCAAAAGTAAAATCAGAGGGTGGAATTTGATGTATCCAAAGATACGTGTTAGAGTTAAGATTCTGTGATTCTGTTATAGGGTTTCCCTTTAATTGAACAAATTCAGACATGCATTAAATCTTATTTACTATGTAGTTCCTAGGATCCTTTATAAATAATATACATTAAGCAATTAAGTTCCAAAGTTAAAGGTAAATGTAAATCACAACAGATATAAATATATTCTCAAGTTCCCCACTATCTGTACCCAACTCCTGGGGGAAGGAGATTAAATTTAGTTGCATTTCTGTAAGGCTTTAAAACATAAAGCATTGATTCGGCATACCAAATACACCCCATAATAAATATGCATTTGCTTAGAAACTGAAGCAGTTTTGATAGAGACTGGCTGGAAGAATTAAAATGGAAAAGAAAATTAGCAAGAAGAAGTGAGTGGAGGAATGAAGAATTAGCAATCTGCATCGTTTCCATTAGTACCTATTAGGAAAACAGAATCTGGCCATGTGGTGCCATTATTCCACAGGCTGATGAGATGAGCAGAGAGGGGGTAAGTGTAAATAAATGTAACTGTATTTTTCACTTTGCATTGTGCTATATGTTTCCAAAGGGAAAGCGTCCCTTTTGACTATGTAATTTTCTTGCTATGCACACAACACCAGGGGACATTACCAACCTTGGAAAACTGAGACGCAGCATACCGATTAATAAACTAGTTTAGTGCAAGGCCCTCCTGGTGGGATTTTCAGAGCTGCCAGATTGAAAGCGCTGCCAGTTTACAAAAGGAGACGCTTCATTAGCTAAAGCCAATAGAGGCTTCTTTCTCCAGCCAAAGCTTCTAGCTTCACAGGGAAATGAAAGCTGCTCATCTGTGGGTTGGGAGGGTGTGTGTGGGGGGGTGGTGGTGGGCTGTTATATATTCAGAGTGTTCTCTAAAGCACTTTAGAAATCTCAAAAAATATTTGGATTATCCATAATGCTTCAACTGTAAAAAACTAAGTGCTTAAATGTGTTATTCTTTTTCCTTTAGTTACTCACTGATTAGTTATAGTGACCGATAACACCAAACTCTAAATATCTGTGTATAGAAGTTCATAAAAAGGTCATGGTTAATGGAAATAGTAAAAGGGACATTGCTGCAACCATTTCAAAAATGTCAATCTAATTTTGACTCCTTGTAAATCTAATTTTTACCCATCACATATTTAAAAATATATTAAAATGTGGGTATGGAGTTTGCTTTTAGGGTAATAAAGATGTTTTGAAACTAGATAAAGGTGGTAGTTGCACAACATTGTGAATGTATTAAATGTTACTGAATTGCTAACTTTAAAATGGTTAATTTATGTTATGTGAACTTCACATTAATAAAAATAAATAACAAAAAATGTGCAAATGGGTATTTTAATAAGTTTATAATTTGTTTTCTTTTGAGTATGATGAGGTTAATATTTTGCAGTTTGTAATGAAATGTAAAACTCTCATTCTTTTGGTCCTTCTGGAAGCTACGTCTGGTCTGTGTTGAACGTTCATCTACAAAAAACACAATTTGAAATGAATCTTGTATGATGTTGCTGAAGTGATATTGCCACTTCCTTTGAAAGTGACATCTACACTGCATAAAATATTTCTCTTTTTTGTTCCTCCTGATCTCTTAATATTTCATTTGGTGATGGATGCTGATTTAACCCAGAGATGTTGGAGCAACTTGAAGGTAGTATGTTAAAATAGGCTGGGTGCACCCGATCTGTGGCCCACAAGTGGTAAAACCTAGGGCGAGTCCTATGTCCTTTCTAATAACCAGTTGCCTCATCTGTATAATAAAGAAGTGAAGTAGATGCTAAGAGCCCTTCCTTTTCTAAAATGAAGATGCTCTGTGGTCTCTGTAAGCAACTTTCCAATAACCAGTGTTAGTGTATTTACTGTGAATATCAACTAGATGCCTTGTGTGGGGCTTCAGTTCTACAAATAATTGAAAGGTATGTTTCATACCCTTGTTTACTTTATAGTATGTTATCTCAGTTCCAAAGCAAAATTAAGTTCTGAGTTGTTTGATACAAGGTTCAGTGTTTCAGGCAATCAAAAAAGATAAAGACAAATGATGACTGGAGGTATGGATTCTGGATGAGTTGGAACTTCAGATGGACATGGAATAAAGCATAGGAATTAAATAGGCTGCAAAGGAAAGGTCAATTTCCCCTGTTCCATAAATAAGGAAATAGAGGTTCAAAGTTAAAAGGACTTTACAGTGTTAAACAGCTAGTAAATAATAGAAAGATTTTAACCTTGGCTTTTGTGGTACCAAAGACTCTCCACTTAACATCTTCCTGCTTGTATTATTTCAGTCAATATTTCATTCATTTTACAAGTACATTTAGATTCTACTATGCGTGAGACACAAAGCTAAGCTCTGAAGTAGAAAAGTATATAGGACATAAGTGGTTCTTCCCTGATGGAACTCACAGTCTGGTGGAAGAGACAGAAAATAGACAAAGAACTATAGAAATTAAAAGTTAAAAACTGTGATTAAGAGTGATGAAGTAACAGAAGAAGGTGTTAGGAGAGAACAACGAGACTTCCCTAATTGAGATTGGGAGCTCTTGAGGACTTTCTTAAGGAAATGATATTGGCCGGGCACGGTGGATCACGCCTGTAATCCCAGCACTTTGGGAGGCCAGGGCGTGTGGATCACGAGGTCAAGAGATCAAGACCATCCCGGCTAACACACGGTGAAACCCCGTCTCTATTAAAAATACAAAAAATTAGCCGGACGTGGTGGTGGGCGCCTGTAGTCCCAGCTGCTTGGGAGGCTGAGGCAGGAGAATGGTGTGAATTCGGGAGGCGGAGCTTGCAGTGAGCCGAGATGGCGCCACTGCACTCCAGCCTGGGCAACAGAGCGAGACTCCGTCTCAAAAAAAAAAAAAAAAAAAAGAAAAGATATTTATACTGAGAGATGAAGTCAGGTAGGAAGTACGCAGGGAAAAAGTAGTGGGAAAAAGTGTTCTACGCAAAAAGAAGAGCATGTGTGAAAGACTTACAGCCGATAAAAGCTTCACTTCTTTCAGCAAAAGAAAGAAAAGCAGTGCAGCTCATGTGCAGACACAAGGAAGCAAATAACCAAGAATAAATGTGAAGAGGTTCACATTATCTTAACAAGGCTGCTTGACATCCTGTGACGTGCAGTGATTTCAGTTAACCCAACAGTGGTCCCTGGATATCAGCAGACACCATGTAGAATCAGAAAATACTTTCATTATGTATTCTTTTCTGTCTGGCTTCCTTTGCTCAACATGTTGTTATACGTTTTTGCAGTTTGTTCATTTTCATTGCTGTATACTATTTCATTTTGTTATTACCCTACAACATATATATGTACTTTTTGTTGTTGTTGTTGATGAACATTTGGGGAGTTTCAACATTTGTCCTCTTACGAAGAATACTGCCATGGATATGCCTGTATATGTCTTTTGGTAAAAATATACACTCATTTTGTGGGGTATGTATCTAGGAGCAGGATTGCTAGATCACAGAATTTTCATATATTCAGCCTTAGCATGTATTCCTAACCGTGTTCCAACATCATAGAACTTGCACATCTGCAAGCAATGCATATAAATCCTGTTTTTTCCTTCTCACCAATAGGTGGAATTCCCTCAGTTTGTTCGTATTTTAATTTTAGCCACTCTGATGTATAGAATTATCACACTGAGGTTTTAATATACACTTCTCTGAATAAAAATTAGTTTAGGCATCAACATTAAACATTACATTTTTTTTGGTTATCCTCTTTGGTGACATGCCTTTTTAAATTGTATTCATGTTTCTATTGGATTTTTTGACTTCTTATTATTTGTAGTTCCTTAAATATTTCAGATTCAGGTCCTTTGATATATACATATATATATGTGTATATATACACACATATATACGTATATATACACATATACATATATATACACATATACATATATATATACACATATACATATATATATATTTAATTTTCTCCCACTTTGTAACTTACTACTTCACTCTTTTAAGCATACATTTTGTAGATTATACATTTTTAACTTTAATAAGATACAGTGAAACAACTTTTTTTTCTCTATGGAAAATGCTATTTATATCCTGTTGAAGAAATCTTTGCCTACTCCAGATCACAAAGATATTATCCTATAGTTTCTCTCAAATGCGTTATTGTTTTAGCTTTCATTTTCAGATTTATGAGACACCTGGAAATAATTTTTGTGTATCAGATGAGACAGTTTTCATATAAAAATTTCCAATTTCCAAGCACCATTTACTTAAAATACCAACATTTTCCTACTATACTGTAGTGGCACCTTTGTCATAAGTTACATTAACATATATATGTGGGCTACTTTCTGGGCTCATCATTGGGTTATTTTTCTATTATTACACAAATACTTCACTGTTCAAATTACAATGGATTTTTTTTTTTTTGAGATTCAAATTCATTTATTCTTCACTGAATATACATAAAGTTATACACAGAAAATCATTAAAAAATAGAAGTTTATAATTGAAACTGTTTTTTTTTTTTTTTTATTATACTTTAGGGTTTTAGGGTACATGTGCACAATGTGCAGGTTTGTTACATATGTATCCATGTGCCATGTTGATTTCCTGCACCCATTAACTCATCATTTAGCATTAGGTGTATCTCCTAATGCTGTCCCTCCCCCCGCCCCCCACCCCACAACAGTCCCCGGAGTGTGATGTTCACCTTCCTGTGTCCATGAGTTCTCATTGTTCAATTCCCACCTATGAGTGAGAACATGCGGTGTTTGGTTTTTTGTCCTTGCGATAGTTTACTGAGAATGATGTTTTCCAGTTTCATCCATGTCCCTACAAAGGACACGAACTCATCATTTTTTATGGCTGCATAGTATTCCATGGTGTATATGTGCCACATTTTCTTAATCCAGTCTATCGTTGTTGGACATTTGGGTTGGTTCCAACTCTTTGCTATTGTGAATAGTGCCGCAATAAACATACGTGTGCATGTGTCTTTATAGCAGCATGATTTATAGTCCTTTGGGTATATACCCAGTCATGGGATGGCTGGGTCAAATGGTATTTCTAGTTCGAGATCCCTGAGGAATCGCCACACTGACTTCCACAATGGTTGAACTAGTTTACAGTCCCACCAACAGTGTAAAAGTGTTCCTATTTCTCCACATCCTCTCCAGCACCTGTTGTTTCCTGATTTTTTAATGATGGCCATTCTAACTGGTGTGAGATGGTATCTCACTGTGGTTTTGATTTGCATTTCTCTGATGGCCAGTGATGATGAGCATTTCTTCATGTGTTTTCTGGCTGCATAAATGTCTTCTTTTGAGAAGTGTCTGTTCATGTCCTCTGCCCACTTTTTGATGGGGTTGTTTGTTTTTTTCTTGTAAATTTGTTTGAGTTCATTATAGATTCTGGATATTAGCCCTTTGTCAGATGAGTAGGTTGCAAAAATTTTCTCCCATTCTGTAGGTTGCCTGTTAATTCTGATGATAGTTTCTTTTGCTGTGCAGAAGCTCTTTAGTTTAATGAGATCCCATTTGTCGATTTTGGCTTTTGTTGCCATTGCTTTTGGTGTTTTAGACATGAAGTCCTTGCCCACGCCTATGTCCTGAATGGTATTGCCTAGGTTTTCTTGTAGGATTTTAATGGTTTTAGGTCTAACATATAAGTCTTTAATCCATCTTGAATTAATTTTTGTATAAGGTGTAAGGAAGGGATCCAGTTGCAGCTTTCTACATATGGCTAGCCAGTTTTCCCAGCACCATTTATTAAATAGGGAATCCTTTCCCCATTTCTTGTTTTTGTCAGGTTTGTCAAAGATCAGATAGTTGTAGCTATGCGGCATCATTTCTGAGGGCTCTGTTCTGTTCTATTGATCTATGTCTCTGTTGTGGTACCAGTACCATGCTGTTTTGGTTACTGTAGCCTTGTAGTATAGTTTAAAGTCTGGTAGCGTGATGCCTCCAGCTTTGTTCTTTTGGCTTAGGATTGACTTGGCGATGCGGGCTCTTTTTTGGTTCCATATAAACTTTAAAGTAGTTTTTTCCAATTCTGTGAAGAAAGTCATTGGTAGCTTGATGGGGATGGCATTGAATCTATAAATTACCTTGGGCAGTATGGCCATTTTCACGATATTGCTTCTTCCAACCCATGAGCATGGAATGTTCTTCCATTTGTTTGTATCCTCTTTTATTTCATTGAGCAGTGGTTTGTAGTTCTCCTTGAAGAGGTCCTTCACATCCCTTGTAAGTTGGATTCCTAGGTATTTTATTCTCTTTGAAGCAATTGTGAATGGGAGTTCACTCATGATTTGGCTCTCTGTTTGTCTGTTATTGGTGTACAAGAATGCTTGTGATTTTTGTACATTAATTTTGTATCCTGAGACTTCGCCCAGCCACTGCAAAAACATGCCAAATTGTAAAGACCATCGAGACTAGGAAGAAACTATAGCAACTAACGAGCAAAATAACCAACTAACATCATAATGACAGGATCAGATTCACACATAACAATATTAACGTTAAATGTAAATGGGCTAAATGCTCCACTCAAAAGACACAGACTGGCAAACTGGATAAGGAGTCAGGACCCATCAGTGTGCTGTATTCAGGAAACCCATCTCACATGCAGAGACACACATAGACTCAAAATAAAGGGATGGAGGAAGATCTATCAAGCAACTGGAAAACAAAAAAAGGCAGGGGTTGCAATCCTAGTCTCTGATAAAATAGACTTTAAACCAACAAAGATCAAAAGAGACAAAGAAGGCCATTACATAATGGTAAAGGGATCAATTCATCAAGAAGAGCTAACTATCCTAAATATATATGCACCCAACACAGGAGCACCCAGATTCATAAAGCAAGTCCTGAGTGACCTACTAAGGGACTTAAACTCCCACACAATAATAATGGGAGATTTTAACACCCCACTGTCAGCATTAGACAGATCAACGAGACAAAAAGTTAACAAGGATATCCAGGAATTGAACTCAGCTCTACATAAAGTGGACCTAATAGACATCTACAGAACTCTCCACCCCAAGTCAACAGAATATACATTTTTTTCAGCACCACACCACACCTATTCCAAAATTGACCACATAGTTGGAAGTAAAGTTCTCCTCAGCAAATGTAAAAGAACAGAAATTATAACAAACTGTCTCTCAGACCACAGTGCAATCAAACTAGAACTCAGGATTAAGAAACTCACTCAAAACCGCTCAACTACATGGAAACTGAACAACCTGCTCCTGAATGACTATTGGGTACATAATGAAATGAAGGCAGAAATAAAGATGTTCTTTGAAACCAACGAGAACAAAGACACAACATACCAGAATCTCTGGGACACATTCAAAGCAGTGTGTAGAGGGAAATTTATAGCACTAAATGCCCACAAGAGAAAGCAGGAAAGATCCAAAATTGACTCCCTAACATCACAATTAAAAGAACTAGAAAAGCAAGAGCAAACACATTCAAAAGCTAGCAGAAGGCTAGAAATAACTAAAATCAGAGCAGAACTGAAGGAAATAGAGACACAAAAAACCCTTCAAAAAATTAATGAATCCAGGAGCTGGTTTTTTGAAAGGATCAACAAAATTGATGGACCGCTAGCAAGACTAATAAAGAAGAAAAGAGAGAAGAATCAAATAGATGCAATAAAAAACGAAAAAGGGGATATCACCACTGATCCCACAGAAATACAATCTACCATCAGAGAATACTACAAACACCTCTATGCAAATAAACTAGAAAATCTAGAAGAAATGGATAAATTCCTCGACAAATACACCCTCCCAAGACTAAACCAGGAAGAAATTGAATCTCTGAATAGACCAATAACAGGTTCTGAAATTGTGGCAATAATCAATAGCTTACCAACCAAAAAGAGTCCAGGACCTGATGGATTCACAGCCGAATTCTACCAGAGGTACAAGGAGGAACTGGTACCATTCCTTCTGAAACTATTCCAATCAATAGAAAAAGAGGGAATCCTCCCTAACACATTTTATGAAGCCAGCATTGCCCTGATACCAAAACCTGGCAGAGACATAACCAAAAAAGAGAATTTCAGACCAATATCCTTGATGAACATTGATGCAAAAATCCTCAATAAAATACTGGCAAACCGAATCCAGCAGCACATCAAAAAGCTTATCCACCATGATCAAGTGGGCTTCATCCCTGGGATGCAAGGCTGGTTCAACATACGCAAATCAATAAATGTAATCCAGCATATAAACAGAACCAAAGACAAAAACCACATGATTATCTCAATAGATGCAGAAAAGGCCTTTGACAAAATTCAACAACCCTTCATGCTAAAAACTCTCAATAAATTAGGTATTGATGGGACGTATCTCAAAATAATAAGAGCTATCTACGACAAACCCACAGCCAATATCATACTGAATGGGCAAAAAGTGGAAGCATTCCCTCTGAAAACTGGCACAAGACAGGGATGCCCTCTCTCACCGCTCCTGTTCAACATAGTGCTGGAAGTTCTGGCCAGAGCAATCAGGCAGGAGAAGGAAATAAAAGGTATTCAATTAGGAAAAGAGGAAGTCAAATTGTCCCTGTTTACAATGGATTTATAATTGTTGCTGTTTAGTAATTATACTCCATGTTAGATATTTCGATATTCTTGAGTAATTTTGCCCCAGTGAATTTCCATATAAGTTGTAGAATTATCACACAAACACACATACGCAACTTGCAAAGATTTTTATTAACACTTTAGTGATGTTTGAGAGAATTTACAACGTAGAGTGTTTGAATGAGTGAAAATGGTACACCTTTAGTTTACTCGGTGTTTTTCAATTTATCTCAGTAGTGATTTGTAATTTTCAGTGTATAAGACTTACATAGTTTCATTAAATTCATCAATAGGTATTTAAGATTTTAAATGTTATACTTAATCACATTTTTATTTTTTTCTAATTATTTGATGCTAATGCATAGAAATACAATTGTTTTACTATCAATATTAAGCTTATAGCTAGTATCATTTCCAAATTCTCTTGCTGATTTTAACAGTTTCTCTGAAGATAGGATTCTTTTTCTTTTTCAATATACATAATTATATCATCTGCAAAAAATGAGTTTTATTTCTTGGCTTTCAATACTTATGACAAATATTTCTTTTCATTGCATTTTGCACTAATGAAGAACATCAATAAAATTTTAAATAGAACTGATGATAATCAATCTTTTGCTTTAGTCCTAATGACATGGTGAAAGCTTTAAACATGTCATAATTAAGTATGAAATTTGTTGTGTGTTGTGCGTGTATGTTTCTAGATACTCTTTTCAAATTAAGAACATTCCCTTCAATTTCCATTTTTATAAAAAAGTTAATCATAATTTATTTGAAATCTTATCAAGTAGTTTCTGTATTTACAGAGACTGTTTCCTTTTGTCATTCTTTTAATAGTGTGAATTAAAGTGATAGAATTTTCAGAGGCAAACAATCCTTGTACTTCTAAAATAAAATCCATAGGTTGGCAGAGAAAGATGGTGCAATAGAAGCCTATACCATTCCTTCCCCTCCCACCCCACAGGAACACCAAATTTTAATGACTATCTGCATACAGAAAAGCATCACCACAAGAAAAATAACTTAGGTGAGCAATTACAGTACCCGGTTTTAAGCTCATGTCACTAAAAGAAGCATTGAAGAGGGTCAGAGAGACATTCTTGAATCACTGATCCCCCGTCATCTGACAGCAGCCCTGTAGCAAGGAAAGTATATGCACCTAGAAAAGGGAGTGTGCAGTGACTGGGAGACTTTACATTGAACTTAGTGCGACCCTATCATAGTAGAGAGGAAAATTCTGTTTGGCTCAGCCAGCACCCATGCATAGAGGGAGCATTTGGACCAGATCTAGCCAGAGGGGAATCACCCATCCCAGTGGTCAAAACTTGAATTTCTCATCAAGCCTCATAACTGGGCTGAAGCACTCTGCAGTCCTACATAAACTTGAAAGGCAGTCTAGGACACAAAGGCTGCAATTTCTAGGCAACTCACAGTGCTACGGTGGGCTTAGAGCCAGTAAACTAGTGTGGCACATGACCTAGGGAGATATGTGGCTAAGGGAAGGCTTTCATCATCCCTCCACAATCCCAGGCAGTGCAGCTCACAACAACAAAAGTTACTCCTTCCTTTGGCTTAATGAGAGAAGAGCAAACAGTAAAAGGGACTTTGGTTTGTATGTTGGATACTAGCTCAGCCACAATAGGATAATGGCACAGAGCAGAGCCATGAGGCCCAGCATCCAGGCCCTAGCTCCTGGATGACATTTCTAGACACACCCTAGGCCAAAAGAGAACCTACTACCTTGAAAGGAAGGACTCAGTCCTGACAAGATTTATCACCTGCTGACTAAAGAGGCCTTGGACCCTGAATAACCAGCAGCAATACCCAGAGGGTACACCATGGACCTTGGACTCTGAGGCAAGCTGGCTCCTGGGGAAGACCCATCACATATCCAGATATGGTAGCTACAGTGAAAGACTCCTTCTGTTTGAGAAAAGCAAAGGGAAAAGTAAAGGGGGGAACTTTGTTTTGCACCTTAGGTACCACCTCAGCCACAGGGAGGTACGGCAACAAGTGGGCCCTGGGGTCTCCAACCGGAGGCCGAGGGCCTTGGACAGCATTTCCAGACCTGGCCTGTACCAGATGGGACCCCACTCCCCTGAAGGGTGAGTCCCAGGCCTGGCAGCATTCACTGCAATTTGGCTAAAGAGCTCTTGGGTGTTAGGTGGACATTGGTGATGGCTTGGCAGAAACCCACCATGGGCTGCAGAAAGGGGAGGAAAAGGCTTCTATTGTGGTTTGAGTGCCAGCTTAGCTGAAGTAGAATAGACCATCAGGCCAATTTCTTTTTTTTTTTTTTTTTTTTTTTTGAGACGGAGTCTCGCTCTGTCGCCCAGGCCGGAGTGCAGGCCAATTTCCAAGGTGTTTGCTCCAATCCATGGCTCCCAAAGAGCATCTCTGGACTGGGCCAGGGCCTAGTCCTGAAGGGAAGGACACAAAGCTGGTTGGCTTCACTACCTGCTAATCATAGAGCCCTAGGGCTTTGGATGAACATCATAAGTAGCCAATTCATAGTTACAGAGAACCTTGGGTGAGCCCCAGTGCTGTGCTGGCTTCAGGTCTGACCCAGCACAGTCCCAGTAGTGGTGGCCACTGGGGTACCTGCATCACCACACCCCTAATTCCTGGTGGCCCAGCACAGAGAGAGATACTCCATTTGTCGGGAGAAAGTAGTGAAAAGAAAAAAAAAAATCTGTGTCTGGTAAGCCAGAAAATTCTTCCAGATCTTATTCAACACCACCAAGTCAGTACCTCAAAGAGTCTGCAAAAAACAATAATGATATTAGGCTTGAAGCCTAGGTCTCTTTGAATACCTAGAAAGACTTCTCAAGAAGGTTGGGCACAAAAAGCACAGACTGCCAAGAGTACAAAAAAGAACTAACTCTTCCATGTCAAGATACCAAAGAAGATCTACAAGCATCAAGATCATTCAGAAAAACATGACCTCGACAAACTAACAAGTAAGGCACCAAGAACCAAGGCTTAAGTAACAGAGATTTGTGACCTTTCAGAGAATCTAAAATAGTTGTTTTTAGGAAACTAAAAGAAATTCAAGATAGCACAGAGAAATAATTTAGAATTCTATCAGACAAATTAAAAGATTGAAATAATTAAGAAATATCAATTGTAGACTTGAAGAATGCAACTGACTTATGAGGAATGCATCGGAGTCCTTTTATAGCAGAACTGATTAAGCAGAAGAAAGAATTAGTGAGCTTCAAGAGAGGTTATTTGAAAATACACAGCCAGAAGAGACAAAAGGAAAAAAAAAAAAAACGATGAAGCATGCTTATGAGATATAGGAAGTAGCCTCATAAGGGAAAATCTAAGAGTTACTGACTTAAAGAGGAGGTAGAGAAAGAGATTGGTAGAAAGACTATTCGAAGTGACAATAACAGAGAACTTCCCAAACCTGGAGAAAGATAACAACATTCAAGCACAAGAAGGTTATAGAATACCAAGCAGACTTAAACCAAAGATCACCTCAAGGCATCCAATAGTCAACATCCCCAAGTCCAAGGCTAAGAAACGATTCTAAAAGCAGGAAGAGAAAAAAAAAATAACATGCAACAGAGTTTCAATACGTCTGGCAACCAAATTTTCAGTAAAAGCCTCACAGGCCAGGAGAGAATGGCATGACATATTGGAGGTGCCGAAAAAGAAAGAAAAAAAAGTTTGCTTAGAATAATAAAGCCAAAAAAAAAAAAAAAAAAAAAAACTTTACGTAAGAAGGAGAAATAAAGATCTTCCCAGCCAAACAAAAGCTGAGGAGTGTCATGAGCACCAGATTTGTCCAAAAAGAAATGCTAAAGGGAAGTTCTGTAATAGTGATTACACAAAAAAACAGAATATTATATAACACTGTAATTGCAGTGTGTAAACTACTCTTATCCTAATTGGAAAGAGTAAATGATAAGCCAATCAAAAATTGTAACTAAAACAAATTTTCAAGGCATACACAGTACAATAAGACATAAAGAGACACAACAAAAAGTTGGAAAATGTGGATATAACGTGTAGAGTTTTTACTAGTTTTCCTTTGTGTCTTTGTTTATGCAATCTGTGTTGTCGTCAGTTTAAAATAATGGGATATAAGATAGTATTTGAAAGCCTGATGGTGACATCAAATCAAAAAATATACAATAGAAATGTGAATAAAAAAGCAAGAAATTAAATTATACCACAAAAGAAAATCACCTTTACTTAAAGAAAAATACAAAGGAAAGAAAGAAGGAAGAGAAGTTCACAAAACATCCAGAAAAAAAGTAAAAATATGTTATTATTGATAAGTCCTTACTTATCAGCTTATTTGGGAAAAGACTCAAATAAATAAAATTACTCAGTAGTAATTATATTGAAGGCAAATGAATTAAACTGTCCAATCAAAAGGCATAAAGTGGCTGAATTTTTTTAAATGACCCAATAATCTGTTGCCTACAAGAAACACATATTGCCTATGAAGGTACACACAGACTACAAATAAAGGGATAGAAAAAGATATTCCATGCCAATGGAAACAAGAGGAGGAACTTATATCAAACTAGATTTTAAGAGAAAAAGTGTACAAAGAGACAAAGAAGATCATTAAATAATAATAAAAGAGTCAATCCAGCAATAGAATATAATGATTGTTAATATATATGCACCCAATATTAGAGCACTCAGATATAAAGCAAGTACTATTGGAGTTAAAGAGAGAGATGGGCCCCAATACAATAATAGCTGGAGATTTCAACACCCCACTTTCATAATTGTACACATCTTCTCAATAGAAAATCAACAAAGAACCATCAGACTTAATCTGCACTGTAGAATAAATGAACCTCACAGATATTTACAGAACATTTCATCCAAAGTCTGCAGATTGCATATTCTTTTCCTCAACACAAAAATCATTTTCAAGGATAGACCATATGTTAGGTCACAAAACAAGTCTTAAAACATTATTTGAGATTATCCAAACACATGGAAATTAAACAATATGCTCCTGAATGGCCAGTGGGTCAATGAAAAAATTAAGAAAATTTATAATTTTTTGAAATAAATGATAATGAAGATACAACATATCAAAACCCATGGGATACAGTGAAAGTAGTATTAAAAGTGAAATTTATAGCCATAAGTGCCTACACCAAAAAAGAAAAAAAAATAAACTAATGATTCATCTAAAAGAACTAGAAAAGCAAGAGCAAATGTAACCCCAAATAAGTAGAATATAAATAATAAAGATCGGAGCAGAAATAAATGATTTTGAAGTGAAGAAAACAGTAACAATTTAAAAAAAATAAAAAGTTGTATTTTTAAAAATACACAAAATTGACAAACCTTTCCTAGGCTAATGAAGAAAAACAGAGAGAAGACCCAAATAAATTAAATTAGAGATAAAAAAGGAGACATTACAACTGATATTGCAGAAATTAAAAGGATAATTAGTGACTACTATAAGAAATTATATGCCAATGAATTAAAAAATCTAGAAGAAATGTATAAATTCCTAAGTACATACCACATACCAAGACTGAACCATGGAGAAACCCAAAATATGAATAGATCAAAAACAAGTAAAGAGATTGAAGATATATTAAAAAGTCTCCCAGTAAATAAAAGCCTGTGACTCCATGACTTCACCACTGAATTCTACCAAACATTTAAAAAATTAATATGAATCCTACTCCAATAGAGAGGAAGAGGAAACACATTCACACTTATTCTATGAGAACAGTGTTACTGTGATACCAAAAACTAATTAAAGACACATCAAAACAAGAAAACCATAGGCCAATATCACTAATGAATATTGGTGCAAAAATTCTTAAAATACTAGCAAACCAAATTCAACAATAAATTAATAAGATAATTCATCATAAGAAAGTGAGATTTATCCCAGGGATACAAGGATAGTTCAACATATGCATATCAATCAATGTGATATATCATACCAACAGAATGAAGGACAAAAATCTTAGGGTAATTTCAATTTATTCAGAAACAACATTTGATAAAGTTCAACATCACTTCATGATAAAAATCCTCAAAAAAGTGGAGATAGAAGGAACATAATAAAAACATATATGACAGACTCACTGCTAGTATCATACTTAATGGGAAAAGTGAGAGAGAGAGAGAGACAGGTTGATCTGGGTCTGTTAATAAACATGTTATTTTTTGCCACATTGAAATATGGTGGTACAAGGAAGAGAACGAAAATTCCCTCTTCTCTCTGGGCTCTTACCAATCCTAACCTGGTTTATTCAGACGTTCTAAAATGCTGCAAGCAAATTATTAATTTGCTTATCGTCAACACACTTATCGTCGACAGGTTGAGGATGCTCTTCCTCCTGTTTGTCCATCCAAACCACACCACAACCTAAAATTTGGAGACAGTGTTCTGGAGGCAACTTTACCAGAAGGCTAATTTTGAACCTTATTTTAAGGGCCCTACTTCATGCTCATTAAAATTAACACTGCTGCCAAATTCCAGGAAGTCCAACACTGGGATTTTGTCTCTCAACTCAAGAAGTATGAGAGACATTTTGAATGTAATCCATTCCAATTGAGGACCTGAAACAAAGGCTCTTGGGTTCCCAGAGGAAGACAGTGCACTGAGGTAGACGGATTTCCCATGAACTTTGGGCATCCAGGTAAATGATGTCATGAGGTATTCAGCTTCCACTGAAGATATTGTCAGAACAAGATCGATTAGGATTCCTTTGTCTCCATTTTGTCCTTTTAATTCTCAGTTTTCTTCTTTGCTGCATCTTTCTTCTTCTCTCTGTCCTCCAGTGTTATCTTTGCTATATACATACTTTCCACCTTGCAACCTAAACCATATGATTTTCTAATATTTAATTAAGACAAATTCTTAGGTATGAAATTACTGTGTCGTGATATGAGTATTTTTTCACTCTTAATCAAGTTTTTTTTAGACATGTGGATTCCAAACTTGTTACACGCTTATTATAACAACTTAAATAATAGATATGTGCCTGAAATAACATTAAAATATATAGTAATATCCAATTTAGCAAGGTTGTGGGGAAATGATATTCTTATATGCATTTTATTTGACTGTAAGATATTATTATACCATGCTGGAGAGCCAGTTAGCCATTAGTACCTTGAAGAGCTACAGTTATCCACATAACACAACTCAGAAATTTGTCATGAGAGGCCCTCTCCCACACAGGGTGAGGAAACAGGCAGCACTATGCATTTTAGAATTGTTTCCTACAGTTAAAATGGAAAATAAACTGAATGCCCATCAATATGGAACTAGATAATTTGCTGCACAGTCATACAATAGAACATTGTGCAGCTGTGAAAATAAATTATGATGTATTTCAACACAGATGAATGTCACAAACATATTAATGAGTTTTTTTAAAGTAAGTGGAAAAAGCATTTATAAAGCATGCTATTGATATAAAACTTTTTCAGAAAACCAAACAGTATTATATGTTTTCTATAGGTATTTATGCAAAAAAAAAAGGAAAACTACTTTTCAAAATCACACTAGTGTTTATAGGGAATAGGAGAAAAAAATAAGAATGCAAGTAGAAGTTAAGCAAAATAATAGTTTAATTTGTAATATTTTAACGGAAAAGAATATAGTTATTATGTTTCCTGTGAAACTCCAAACTACATGCGTGTGTATGCTTATGCACACACACACACACACACAGAGACTTACAAACACACTCAGAGAGAGAGAAAGCCCACAGTATTCACAATACTATATTCTGGATTGTAAATGTATGATTGGTTATTTTCTTATATATATTGAGATGTTTTTTTTTAAGATAAAGAGGAGGCAGAACTGTGATTAATTCGAGGAAAACTATTGTTTTCTCTAATGGCTTTCTGTCCTTTTAATCACTCATTCACACATATAAGCATGCTCGCACATAAAGCTATTTCCGTAGATGGAGCAGTATTTAACCAGTGTGGCTGATAAAGGATCACTTGCTAGAACTAAGACAGTCCATGTGATCAAACCACCCTAAGTATCTAAAAATATTCTGAGTGGTTTTCCATGATGGAGGGCGTGGGCAACTGTCTATTAAATGCTTTGCACAGCTTCCAATCAAGGGAAAGATGATTTATGTGACCTCATATTTTGCAATATTAGAATATTCTATATATATAACCTATATGACATATATATAATCAACCTATATATAACCTATATATATACACACATATAGTGCATATATATATATAACCTACATGTATATATAACTAAAAGTCTATCATAGTGGTTACAGTTATACTGAAAATTCCCTTTTCAGCTCTGAATGTGAATAAGCCTTAACTTATCACCTAGAAAACAGAGGGAATGCTATGCTCTCACAGGTTAACTGCATTGTAATCTAAATGGCCTTAACTTATTAACTCATCATTAATCACTGATGATATGGGCATGTAATTTTAAACTGCACTTACAGACTTTATTGCTTGCTCTTGTGCAAATAAAAATTGTGAAAATTTTAGTGACTTTTAAATAAGAAAACAGTTCCAATTCTGTATAACAAAATAAAAATTGAAGTTAATGACCATAGAATCAAAGAAAAATTAGGAATGGACCCACTCTGTTTCTTTTTAAGTGAGGCCTTCTGCCTTAATTAGGCTTATCAGAACATGGAGCTACTCTTGCTCAGCTAGCTTTTCTGATCTTGGAATGCAAGTGCTTTCTGTTAAGACTTGGAACCCATTCAAGTACCCTAATTCAGATACATTAAATCAAGCTCCCCAAAGGAGTATTCACTTGTGAACACAGATTTCTATCAGTGATATTTGAAGATGTGGGCAGAGTAAGAAGAATGCCAGAAGACTGGATGCAACTTTAAGCGGACCTGTGCACTCATGAGATTATGATACCCACTGTCCCCATTTGTAAGAAAAAAGCATAATAAACAGCAACGTAATTGTTAAAGAAATAAAACAAACGTATGAGGATTTCTTGATATCCCTCTGATGGTGTGTTTCCTTTTGAAATATCAATTTTTTGTGTAAAAATTTTTTGTTATCTCTGCTTTGCTGGTGCCTTGTATCTTGCTGGGCCTAATACATAAACCAGCATAAACTGACAGAAGAGAAAAAACAGGCATATTTATGTTTCTTTTCCAAAGATGGTGAAACTAGAAGTTCCAGACCTATGATCTTGATATTAATGCACAGCAAAATTCAAGAACAGACTGGCAACTAGGTAGCTTATTAGCATCGATAAAGTAGAGATTAGTAGTTGCCAGAATAGATTCAGCAATACTAAGTCAAGTTAATAATTGTGGATTACCAGACTGGTTAATTTGGTAGAAAGGGGTGTGTCTGTGTGTGTGAGTGTGTATCTGTACATGCACTATTTTTCCTTGGTTTAAAAAAGAATTTGGATAGTATTTCCTCATATATATAAAGACAAGAAAATAAAACAAACTAAATGACAGTACAAACAAATGGATTTTTAAGTCCTTGAATAAGCTGATCAACACTCATTTCCTACAATCAAAAAACCACTAAGAGATATCATCTCACACCAGTCAGAATGGTTGTTATTAAAAAGTCAAAAAACAACAGATGGTGGCAAGGCTAGGGAGAAAGGGGAATGCTCGTACGCTGTTAGTGGGAATGTAAATTAGTGCAGCCACTGTAGAAGGCAGTTTGGAGATCCCTTAAACAACTTAAACACAACTGCCATTACTGAGTACATGTCCAAAAAAAAATGAATTGATCCACCAAAAAGATACATACATTTGCATGCTCTTCACAACACTATTCACAATAGCAAAGACATGGAATCAACCTAGTTGCTTATCAGTGGTGGACTGAATCAAGAAAACATGGTCCATATACACCATGGAATACTATGCAGCCATAAAAATAAATGGAATCATGTTTTTGCAGCAACATGGATGCAGCTGGAGGTCATTACCCTAAGAGAATTACTGCAGGAACAGAAAATTGAATATCACATGCTCTCACTTACAAGTGGGAGCTAAATGTTGGGTACTCATGGACATAAAGATGGCAACAATAGACACTGAGGACTACTAGAGGGGGATGGAAGATGGTGCAAGGTTTGAAAACCTAACTACTGAGTACTGTGCTCAGTAACTGTGTGATGGGATCAATTGTATCCTAAACTTCAGCATTACACAGTATACCCAAGT
This sequence comes from Nomascus leucogenys, assembly GCF_006542625.1. Taxonomy (NCBI): domain Eukaryota; kingdom Metazoa; phylum Chordata; class Mammalia; order Primates; family Hylobatidae; genus Nomascus; species Nomascus leucogenys. Next base: position 128,373,540 of record NC_044406.1, read on the forward strand.
AACAAACATGCACATGTATTTCCTGAACCTAAGATAGAAGGTGAAATTAATAAAGAAAGAAAATTTAAAAAACTCATTTCCTCATTCATTCGATGACTATTTATTCATTGCCTAATATAATCATGAGCACTTAAATTCAGAAGTGAATAAAACGTAGGCCCTGGTCTTAAAGAGCTTACTTTTCTCCTTTTTCCCACCACCCTCTCTCTGCGTGTGTGTGTGTGTGTGTGAGTGTGTGTGTTGGTTACAGTAGTGGTAATAGTGATGTGTGTGGACTCTGGAGTAAGTAAACTGGATTGGATTGCCAGGTAAACTAATAGTCATGCAACTTTAGACATGTTCCCTAAATTCTTTGTGTCTTAATTCCTTAAGATGAGAATGATAATAGTATTGGATCATAATGTTGCATGTGGATTAAAAGAGAGAGAACATGTATGGCACAGCCTGATAGCTGTCCATCAAAACCCACCCATCCCTTCTTTAAGACCTCAGGCAGACTACATTTTCCCAGCTGCCCATTCAATTAGCTGTGACCATGGGACTAGGGCGTTTATTGCTACATGAATAGAAGTAGATTGACATGATATATAAAACTTCCAGATCAGTCTACATAAACTTCCTCTGTGTTCTTTTCCCCTCTGGATGATTGTATTGTCAGTAACCATGGGAACTTTGGAAGCTACTTATGTCATGTTTGTTAAAGGTAGAACCTCTGACATCCTAGGTTTCTAAAAGCGTGTTTGTGTGTGTGTATGTGTGATTAGGGAGTAAGAATACACATATAAACAGATTCTTTCAGTGCAGTGCAGTATGTTCTGTAATGGAACCATGGGATCATGGAGGGAAGTTAAGTAAATTAGCAGTAACCTGAAAAAAAGTTGCGAAAGAAAGGCATAGAAATATTTCTAGAAAAAAATGAACTTAAACTAAGATTTAAAGTAGAAGAAGAGATTGATCAGGTAAAAAGGAAAATAAATAACATCCTAGACAGAGTGAAAGGCATTCTTAAAGGAACAGGGACACGAAATGGCATGACACATTCTGAGAACTTCTAGTATTTTCAATCTAGAATATAAAATGGAATCCAAGTAATAGGGAGATATAGAGCTGGAAATGAGAAAACTTCCCAGATTACAGGGGGCTTCCTATACAAGGGCAAGAATGCTTGACATTATTCTGCAGTCCAGCTGAGACTGTGCAGCTCATTGATAAATATCTGTCCACTTCTACACAAAAGCATGGCCCTCATCTCGTTCAGGAGTTTTATCATTGACTTGGATGAGACAGCAAAACCATGATGAGAAGCAAATTGACCAAAGGCTGGAGTAATAGCTAAGGCACTGATGATAGAAGGAAGAGTCAAAATGATCTTTATCAGTCAGTAAGTATGAGGTCTGTATTACAATCTAAAGAGTTATCTTCTAAACCCATGTTTAGAATAATTCATGTAAAAACAATCCAGATATAACATTTTATCACAAGCATCGTATAAGACGATGATATAACACAGTTTATAAAAAATTCAAATGATAAAAGTTTAGGCCAGGAGCAGTGGCTCACGCCTGTAATCCCAGCACTTAGGGAGGCCCAGGCAGGTGGATCACCTGAGGTTGGGAGCTTGAGACCAGCCTGAACAACATGGAGAAACCCCATCTCAATGAAAAATACAAAATTAGCTGGGCGTGGTGGTGCATGTCTGTAATCCCAGCTACTTGGGAGGCTGAGGCAAGAGAATCGCTTGAACCCAGGAGATGAAGGTTGTGGTGAGCCGAGATCACACCATTGCACTTTTGTTTAATTGAGTGGAATTATAAAATATAAAAAGTTTAAAAAGTTTAAAAGTTCAGCATTATAGCTGTTTTCAAATATTACAAAGCCTATCATGATGCTAAGAAATGATTCTTGTGAAGTATTCAAGAAAACAGATGTCAAACTAATAGATGGAAATAAGAAGGTGGGTGTATTAGTCTGCTAGGGCTTCTGTGACACAGGTTATCAGGCTGGGTGACTTAAACAACAGAAATCTATTTTCTCACAGTTCTGAACCCCAGAAATCTGAGATGAAGGTGTTGGCAGAATTGGTTTCATTCTGAGGCCTCTCTCCTTGGATTGTAGATGGCTATCTTCTCTCTATGACTTCACATGGTCATTTCTCTGTGTGTGTGTACTGTGTCTTCTTATAAAGACACTAGTCATATTGGAATAGGGCCCAATTTAATGACCTCATTTTATCTTAATTACCTCTTTAGGGTCTATCTCAAAATAGAGTAACATTCGTAGATACTAGGAGTTAGGACTTCATCATATAAATTTTGATGGGGCATATTTTAGACAAAAAGAGTGAGCAATCACGAATCAGCAAGTAAAAAGCTTTCTAACAATTAGAGGTGCAAAAATCTGTCTTGATATGTTGTGAGCTCCATGTTACTAGAAATGATTAAGGAGATGGTGTAATTAATGTTGAAAAGGGAATTCTTTCAGTTGGGAGAAAGATTAGACTAAATTACATTCCCACTTATCTTTATATGGTGATAAATAACCAGTAAAGCATAATTTGAAATTATCTACATGCATTTTTCTCTGTTCACAGGTAAGTTGTGTTTCCTTAAACAACCAAACAATTAGTAACCAAACTATTAATCAAATACAACTGTCTGGGTAAGTTGATTAGTACAAATAATAAATGATTAAAGTCTTAGTGCTCTGGATATTTGTATAGTACTTTATAATTTACATAAGACTTTTAGTGTACATTATTTTAAAATTTCACCATAACATGAAAATAATGGTAAATAAATTATTAGTATATCCAATTTATAGATGTGGGTATTAAGACAGAGAGATCAGAAGAAAACCACTTCTTCATGTAAGACAGATTGATGTGGAAAAAGCTCCAAGACACCCCAAGTTTACGATACTCATTGATACTTCTATGCTATTAGAAAGCTTCATTGGAAACGTTTAAGTAATTCTGCCACACAATGCTGTCACCTTGCTGTAGAGGAACATTAGTCTTACGTGAAGAAGTGGTTTTTGTATGCAACTGATTATATATCTAAGAGAAACTGCTTACGAAAATACCTTGTACTTCAAGGAGTTGCTTCATTCACAGCTAATTAATCCATCACAGAAAGCCTCAAAGTAATCACTTCTACTCCTGTTCAATCAATCTGGACCAGATATAAAACCCTGACCCTTAGAGAAGTCTCCAGTCTCAAACCTCTGGATATGTCTTTTATAATATCTTCTAGCATGTTCAGAATAATAATAACCAATTAATGAATGATATTCTTTTACTTTTAATCTAGCCCTAGAAAACACAAACTGGGTTATGTTGCCAAAGGGGTTGGGTTTAATTATGTTGAAAAAGTCTTTTACTTTAATTCTTAAAATGAGCCAATTTTATACTTCTGAAGTGAATAGTATTTGTTGGATCCTAAGATTTTGCTTCTGAAGCAGGATGTTTTGAAATGGCCAATTTGACACGAACATTTTTATGTTGGTGACGTTTTGATGTGCCCGAGTCAAAATAGCTATGGTGCGTTGTAAAACATTGTTTAAAATTATCAAGTAATGTGAGCAATGTACATCCCTAACTCTCATCTCTTCCCAGAATTTTACTTATACTAGAGATTTCTGACATTTGTGAGGATAAGAATGGGGTAAGACACAAAGGATGCATGCATATTACTTGGGTATAAAAGAAAAAAGATAGATAGATAGATAGATAGATAGATAGATAGATAGATAGATAGATAGATGGATGCAATATGACTATTTTGGCTCAGGTATACTAAAATTTTCTCCATGTCTAATCAGCCATATCAATTTAGTCTCTTACCTCTTTCAGAACCTGGACTTAGCCAGGCCAGGCATAGGGTCCTCAGCTGCCTTTCATAAGGTCTCTCAACAGTGTCCCTCCTATCTCTAGAATCAGTGAAGTCTTTGTGAGGGTAGGTGGGGAGATATATGAGGGATTTTTTTTTTCCAAGGAAAACCTACATTTTAATGGATTCACAAATTTTCTAGAGCAGTGGGGTTTCACACTTGAGCATGCATCAAAATGACCTGGAGAACTTGCTAACACACAGACTCCTGAATCCCATACTGAGAGTTTCTAATTCAGTAGGTCTTTACGGGGGGTGGGAACTAATAATTTGCATTTGTAACAAGTTCCTGGGTGCTCCTGATGCAGCATATCCAGAAGATTAGACTTTGAGGAACACTACCCTAACATTGGTCACTACCTCAATCTCAGTCTGAATGCTCTAAGATCTTCTTATGCACATAGAAGTTCTGACTTTAGAGCGTATGGAGATATCTTGCAATAGAAATTCTATTTAACTTCTCTTCTAGTTAATCAAAAAGCTCTGTCAGTACTTTTCTATCCATTGTTAATAAGTGTTCTCAGTCCTACAAGATTCTCTCCTTGAATCTCTGTACAATGAAACCTTTTACTTCTGCTTTACCTGGAAACCAAGACACTCAATCTGTTTGCTTTGTGTTTCTTCTTAGAAATCCCTCTGCAGTTCCATTTTCCCAGGTATAACAACAACATCCAATTCTAAAAATGAAACTTGCACACAAATCACTGTAGCATTAAGATGTATGCACCCTTTTTACTACTCTCATCCCCACAGGATCCTGCTTCTCTTGATCTTTTACCAACAATCCTATTGTCTCTGTGCATGGTATTCCCAATGTCAGACCCTCTTCTTTATTATCCTTGTAGTTCATGTTAACCATACTGGAGAGGCAGTGTAGTCTGATGGTTACGGCTTCTATTTATAATGCTTAAATCACTTACATTCAAATCATATTCTTACCACTTACTGTGTTCCCTTCAGAATGTTATTGAATCTCTGTGTCTCAGTTTGTCACCTGTAAAAATGTGGATGGTAATAATGCCTAGTTTCACATGGTGGTTATGAGGTATGAGGATTAAAATAGTTATTATTTGTATATAACTTTATGTGATGCTTAGTACACAGAAGGTAAGTAAATGTATGGTGGAAAAGCTATAAATTATTTTAGTTCTCCCTAGACCTAAAATACTCTATCCTTTAATATTTCAGGAAAAGCAATTTTATCCTCAATGTTGCTCAGTTGAAATACTTTTTTCTTACTTCCTGCCCCTTAATCCACTGCAGTATTGCTTCTACCACTAAGCTCTCCACTTTTTCAAGGTCACTGTCAAATGTCAAAACTATCGTCCTCTTTTCTGTGACCATTTTCTTTCAATGCATTTTTAAACAGGTTGAACACTCTATCTTTGCAAATGCTGTACAAACTTAGATTCACCTTTTCTTTACCAATTTACAATATTCCATTTCCTTAAACAGTATTTGTTCTCCTTGAAAAATGAGCTTGTGCCAAACACCAAAGAAAAACACCTGAAAGGCAAAATAAAATACCTTGAAAGTACTTGTGTTAGGCCTTTTTTGTGTTGCTATAATTACCTGCGTTTGAGTCATTTATAAAGAAAAGAGGGTTAATTCATTCATGGTTCTGCAGGCTGTACAGGAAGCATGGCACTGGCATCTGTTCAACTTCTGTGGAGGCCTCAGGGAGCTTACATTCATGGCAAAAGACAGAAGAGGGATCACTGTATCACATGGTGAGAGCAGGAGCAAGGTGGGAGGTGCTACACATTTTTAAACAACTGTATCTCATGAGAATTCACTCATTATCAATATTAAAGCACTAAGCCATGAGGGATCTGCTCCCAGTGACCCAAACACCTCCCACCAAGCTCACTTCCAACATTGGGGATTACATTTGAGCATGAGATTTGTATGGGACAAGTACCCAAACCATATCATTCTGCTTCTGGCCCCTCAAATCTCATGTTCTTCTCACATTTCAAAATACAATCATCCTTTCTCATAGTCCCCCAAAGTCTTAACTCATTCCCGCATTAACTCAAAAGTCCCAAGTCCAAAGTCCAAGTCCAAAGTCTCATCAGAAGATAAGTTTACTCCACCTATGAATCTGTAAAATCAGAATAAATTATTTACCTCCAAGATACAATGGGGGTACCTGCCTTGGGTAAACATTCCCATTCAAAGATGAAGAAATTGGCCAAAAAGAAGCAAAAATCCCCAAGCAAGTTTGAAACACACCAGGGCAGTCAGTAAGTATTAAAGCTGCAAAATAATCTTCTGACTCCATATCTCATATCCAGGACACACTAGTGTAAGGGGTGATGTCCCAAGGCCTTGGGCAGCTCCACTCCTGTGGCTTTGCCAGCTAGAGCCCCCACAGCTGCTTTCAGGGGTTAGAATTGAGTGGTGCTGCAGCATTTCCAGGCTCAGGGTACAAGTTGCTAGTGGATCTACCATTCTGGATTCTGGAGGATGGTGTCCCATTTCCCATAGCTTCACTAGGCAGTGCCACAGTGGGAAGTCATGTGGGGGCCTTCAACACCAACATTTCCCCTCTGCACTGCCCTAGCAGAGTTTCTTTGTGAGGGCTCCACCTTTGCAGCAAACTTCTGCCTGGGCATGTAAGCATTCTCATACATCCTCTAAAATGTAGGTGAGGCTGCCAAGCCTCCTTCAGTCTTGCACACTGCATGCCTACAAGTTTAACACCACATGGAATCTACCAAGACTTACAGCTTGCACACTCTGAAGCAGCAGCCATAGCAGTATCTGGGGCCCTTTGAGATAAAGTTGTATCCAGCATAGCCAGGGTGAGAGGAACAGCCTCCTGGGGTGGCACAAAGCAGTAATGCCCTAGCCCTGGCCAGGAAACCATTTTTTTTCCCTCCTAAGCTTCCAGGTCTATGATAGGAGGAATAGCCTGGATGTCTTCTGAAATGCCTTCCAGGCCTTTTGTCCACTGTCTTGGTTATTAGCACATTTTTCCTTTTAGTCATGCAAATCTAACAAGTGGTTGCTCCACAGCCTGCTTGGATTATTCTCTTGAAAATGGGCTTTTCTTTTTTTCCCACATGGTCAGGCTGCAAGTTTTTCAAACTCTTATACTCTGCTTCCCCTTTAAATATAAGTTCCAACTTCAAGTCATTTTTTGCTCCCATGTTTAGCATAGGTGGTTAGAAGCAGCCAGGCCAACTCTTGAATGCTTTGATGCCTAGAAAATTCTTCTGCCAGATACCTTTAGTCATCACTCTGAAGTTCAAACATCCACAGATCCTTACGGCATGAACACAATATAGCCAAGTTCTTTGCTAAGGCATAACAAGAGTGATCTTTGCTCTGGTTCCAAATAAGTTCCTCATTTCCACCTGAAACCTTATCAGCCTGGACTTCGCTTCCATGTCCCTATCAGCATTTTGGATACAACCATTTAACCACTCTCTAAGAAGTTCCAAACTCTCCCTCATCTTCCTGTCTTCTCAGCCCTCTAAACTATTCCAGCCTCTGCCTGTTACCCAATTGCAAAGTCACTTCCACATTTTCAGTTATCTTTATAGAAAGGCTCTAATCTTCTGTACTAATATTCTGTTTTACACTGTTCTTGCATTACTATTAAAAAATACACGAGGCTGGGTAATTTATAAAGATGTTTAATTATCTCACAGTTCTGCAGGCCGTATAGGAATTATGTCACTGGCATCTGCTCTGCTTCTGGGAAGGGCCTTGGGAAGCTTACAATCATGGCAGAAGGCAAAGCAAGAGCCAATATATCACATGGTGAGAATAGGACAAGAGTAGGAGGAGGTGCCACACACTTTTAAACAACCAAGCCATGAGGGATCCATCACATGACCCAAACACCTCCCACGAAGCCCCACTGCCAACAATGGGGATTACATTTTCACATGAGATTTGGGCACAATGAATATCCAAATGATATCAGTCTTATAATCCTAAAATAAATATCAAATAACATAAAGGCTACTGAAATACATATGTGCCCCAGGAAATCTAATCATTTTGCATTTCTTCACACTAGTATTTCTTCAGAAGAGAAGGTCTAGGTATTAGATAAAGGATCAGGCAAGGCTCTTCATGGCATGGATTAAGCTTCGTCTACTCTGGCTCCAAACTTTTACACCTCCCAGACCCAAGCAAAAGTCATACAGTTAACTGGGTCAATTCTACTTAAAAGGAAGTTTTGTGGCCGTGTTTTAGTATCAGAGCATGATCTTGGGGGGGCTCACCATCCTAGATCCACCCTAATTGCCACAGTGAAATATCTATTTCCCCAAAGTTGTACTCTTCCTGAAAGATACTTAGATAAATATTATTTCCTAAACTTCATTATATTCCTACTGATATTCTAAAATACCATATATGTTGGCACCTAGGGAGGTACCTGGATGGTTTACCCCATTTGTTTGGCTCAGATATATTTTAGTCATTTTATTAAATGGTTAACAATTTGGAATACTTCTCATAGGAACAAATATTGTTTTACAATATAATTTTCAATGGATGAACAGTAGCCTGTGGTATCAAGGTGTCATAATGTACTTAAAGAAACCCATACTATTAGCATTTACACATTTTCTATATCTTGACAGTATTCACAAATATATTCTACTACTTATATATTGCTGTCAATAAGTATTTGCACATTGGATTATTTCATTTGGAGGAATCCTTAGAAGTAAACTTGATAATTCAGTTAATATGAATATTTCAAGGCATCTCATAGATACTATCCTCCCCTGAAAATATCTGGGGGAAGACTGTCACTGGAAGATAGAGCCTGAGACCATGGGGCAAGTGTGTATTTGGTGTATTCCAGGAAGGATAAGGTGGCTACTGTGGCTGCAATTGAGTGAGTGAAAGGGAAGAGGAGAAAATGAAGTTACAAAGATAGCATGTCACCAGATGATTGGGGCGAGGTGGGGAGGAGGGGTCTGTTGCAGGCCATTTTAAGAACTTTGACTCCGAATGAGACAGAGAGCCAATGGAATGTTTGAGCAGAGAATAGATGCAATATAACATCTTTAACGAGGTCATTCTGGCAGCTGTGTTGAGAATGAAGGGCACAAGGGCAGAAGTAGTTCGGCTCATTAGGAGACTACCCAGATACAAAAACAAACAAGAAATGGTGGATACTTGGAGCACAGTGATAGCAATAGGTGAAAAACCTAAAATTTTAATGTATTTTAAGGGTGGAACTGATAAGAATTGTTAGTTGAGTGAATATAGGGTGCAAAAGAAAGAGAGGAGTCAGAGATGACTAAGCATCATAGCCTGATGAGCAGAAAGGATGTCATAGTCACTTAGTGAGATTGGGGAGACTAGAAGAGAAGAAAATAATTTGAGATGGAAATTGAAACCGGCTTAAATCCAAGACACAAAAGTAAAGAAAATGTCATACACTGATAACCGAGCACTGGGTCACTAAACTGAATAACTGTGTTAAAGGAGGTGAAATGCATAATAACCTGTTTTAATTATTTTCTCAACATATCAGACATATTATTCTTTGTGGTATAAAAATGTGCATGCTATCCTGGCTATATCAGGTACTAAAAATTTAATCTGAGACATCATTTTATGTCTTTGAGCGTCAGTTTTCTCAGCTATAAAATAAATAGAGAAATAAAAACAATGTTATTCAGTTGCAAAGATCAAATAAAGTGATGCATGAAAGGTGCCTAGCACAATGTGTGACACACAGTTAAGTTCCAACAAATGTTAGTTCCTTCATTTTTCTTTCTAAATTGTAAATCCCTTTTGAATAGAAACTTTGTCTCTGTAGCCACCACAGCATGTATTATGTTACCTTATATACAGTATGTGTAGAATATTTATTAATTTAAATGAAATAACTACTTAATAAGCACTTGTTTTTAACCCCCATGAATGGTGATCCCAAATCATATGTGTAATTGTCAGGTAAGGTTAATTATATATATAATTATTTGTACCTATTATTGATATCATTTATCTCTAGCCAACTGGTGCTTTATGGATAAAGTCTATTTCGCTGAAAACTACTTTCAATGCCTGTATTTTTTATTTTTAATCTCTAGTATGAACGCATTTATATATTGCATTTTCTACACACCCCTTCCAATTCCTCCATTGAAACTGAGGGACTCATTGTCCTTTTTTTCACCAGGCCTAGGAAGAATTAATTAAATTTTGTTTCTCCTCAGAAAAGGGGACTATGTCTGAGAAATCTGCTCTACAATTTGGGTAGTAGTTAAAGGATTGTGCATGCCTTCCAATCTGCTACCTTTGAGACAAGAAACTTCTGCTGAATGCTATGCCTCTCAGGTACAGTTGCTTGGACTGAACTGCAATATTCAACATTGGCATAGGGATGGTTGGTGTCAGAAGGGCTAGCCATGAACACGTGAACTCACCTCTTTTCTAACTCCAGCCTCTATTGCTCTATTGCCCATGGAGGAGAAGCAGCTTGAGGTTTTTCATGAACTCCCCAAAGTTTTCCAGGCAATTGCCTAATTCTTACTTTCCATTGCATTAGAGAATCAGAAGAAATTGATTTTCATCAGATTGGAAACAGTCCAGAAAATAGGATTCATGTTCCATACATCACCAGTCTAAGTTGCCAAGATACGCAAGTTTCAGACTGCTGTGTGAAATTGAAACTCATTACAAACATAGTTCAGATTGGGCTCCCTGATTGCAGTTGAAACATCCTAAATGATAGCAGTTTTCTCTTGTTTACCTTTTAGCAATGGCACCCAATCACAAGGAGATATCTAATCAGCTAATTGACCAAATTCGGAAACAGATCATGGAAATATTTCCAGATAAATTAGTACTTATCTTTTCTTTTAAGATCTGCAGGGAAGGAAATTCTCTACTTTCTTCACCTTACAGTAGAACTGAGTGAACTTAATCATCAATAAATGCTTCCTTATTTCCAACTTAACTCTCTCAGTTGGTGGTTTCTGGATTTTTGTTCTCTTCTTTTTGGACCACACAAACCTTTATTTTGCCAAGACTTAAAAGTTCCACATTAAATTAATCATAGTTGAAACTTAGGAATAGAACTGTGCTTACAAAAATATTATCAATGTCTTGTAAGCAAATAATTTTTTTATATTAACCAAATATAACAAGCAAAAACCTCAAAATGATTACTTTTGTATATCTAAATTCAGTTATACATCTCAGTATAAAATAAAACAACTTTCTTGTTATTTGAATTAATGAATTGAACATTAAATATATTTATGTATTTATTTATTTAGATTTTCTCTTTTTCTAAAAATAATTTTAGGTGGCTAGAAATTAAATTTAGGCTGTTGCTATTTAGAATGTAACACAAATAAAGTCAGAATTTAGTGTTTGTGTCAAATAGATTACGTAAAATTAATAAAAAGCAAATAATATAGTATAATCTGAAAAAAGTAAAACATAAAGAAAATAAATAATTGATTTGACAAGCAAAATATTGCAGATGGGGCCACTGATTAGACACAGATGAAATAGCCAAACAGATGAGCATGAATACAAAAGGGTCATGATTAAATTAGATAATAAAGTACCTATTAGAATTCTCTTGGCTTGTCTCAATTTTGAAGCATATTTATAAAATTATAAGAGACTACAGTTTAAGACATTTGCAATTTAGTGTTAAGCATTTTTTTAGTATATCATTTTGGTCAACCTTTAAGTCAGTGTGGCCATGTGATGATACAAATCTAAAATGCCTGGCTTTAAATTATCACCTAGGGAATGTGAAGTTCACGGAAATGAGCAGGGTGCCGTTCATTAGCATGTCAAAGATGCTTCTTCAACAGGATGCCATTAAATTATTGTGGTGATAATTGAGACACTAAAAAGAGACAGATGCTGGGTCTGTAGTTCCTAAGATCTTATAACCCATTAGCAATTAAATTTCAATGAGCTAACATAATTTCAGTCTCACTAAATTAACAACTGGGGATTTTTTTTTGAACCTGTATTTTTCTAGACCAGTTTTGGCTGAGTTGTAAAGGAAATCGAAACACCAGTGTAGTACAGGAATCAGGACACAGAGCACGCAGGTATAGGGATGTGCCCTACTCTCAGGCCTGGAGTTTGGGTGGCAGCCAACCAAGGCAGGACTGGAAGTCGCAGTCCAATTGTATCAGAGTGTTCTGATGGTCATTGCAGCTGTGAATAACAAAAATGTATGGGCAGAAGGTCAGATTCTTCCGGGAAGACATATGACTGTTTTCTCTCTCTAGGTAAGGAGATAACCTCAGAGACTCTGGGGATCAGTGATTCACCGGAAGACAGGAAGGCAACACAATTCCAATATGACTGGTCTATATTAGGATAGATGAGTCTGTGCTGTGGTAACAAATTAATCCAAAAATAGTACTAGTTTAAGGCCACAGTGTTATATTTTTTGCTCTCTCTAATCTTAATGGAGGAAAGGTAAATTAAAGCAGTTGTCCTCCATGCAGTGACTCAAATATCCAGACATATTTGATCTCAATAATGTTACTATCTCAACATGTAGATTAAAGTCTCCAGAGCAGGGGAAGAGAAAGTAAAGTGAGAGCTTGCAATAAAGGTTCTTAATAGGCATGGAAAGGATCACACATTATTTCTACGGATATCCTACAGCCTAGAAAGACCTATATGGCCCCTGCCTAACTACAATAAAGCTAGAATATATGGAGGAGCACATGTGTATCTGTAAGCAGTAGATATCTCTGACAGCAGATCGGATCTGAAATAGAGGGAGATTAGTACAAGCATGATAATGTTGGTAAAAACTGAAGATATAATCAGATACACAAAGTCAGATTTTCCTGGGTTCAGAAAATCTAGTGGAAGGCTTAGGAACCAATAGGGCTAAACCATTTCTGTGAAGAGAAAGTGGTGGGGAATAAGGAACGGAATCCAAATTTAGTAGTTTGGTAACAAGAGTTTGGAAAGGCAATAGAGTAGAAAGAATGTGAACTCTAGAATTATGTAGGTATTAGGTTATATCCTGGTTCTACCATTTACTTACTAGAATAACTTGGCATGTTACACAATGTCTCTGAGGCTGAATTTTCTTTTGTATTATTATGAGCTGACTTGTGTCCCTTTAAAATTCGTATGTTGAAAGTCGTAACCCCTAGTATTTTCAAATATGACTCTATTTGGAGACAGGGCCTTCAAAGAGATAATTAAGGTAAAACGAGTTCATAAGGATTGGCCCTAATCCAATATGACTGATAGAAGAGAAGATTAGGAGATGGACAGAAATAGAGGAAAGACCATGTGAAGACACTGGAAGAAGCTAGCCATCTACAAGCCAAGGGGAGAGGCCTTAATAAGAAACCAACTATGCTGACACCTTGATCTTGGACTTCTAGCCTCCAGAACTGTTAAGAAATAAAGTTCTGTTGTTTAAGCCACCCAGTCTGTGGTATCTTGTTATGGCAACTCTAGCAAACTAATTCATGTGTCAAAATGTAACAACACCAATTCTTGTCCAATATATTTACTTTTCTGTAAAAGCAGGAATATGCTGTACAATGTTGTATTCAAGCTAATCATTTTGTTGTGTTTTTTTTAAGACGCATTGCTCTTTAAAGATGGCAATGTTATATCATTTCTCACTGAATTTGCAGTGTTTCCCATAAGGCTTGGGCATTTATAGGTGTTATGATATAGTCTGTGGAAAGAAGAAAGGGAAGAAGGAGGGGAGGGAAGGAAAGGGAAGGGGAGGGGAAGGGAGGGAAAAACTCACGATACCCAGAAAATCTTATTAACAGACATGCAGAGAGAATAAGTAATGAAGGTTAAAACTCAGGTAGAGTCTTAGCAGAAAATTTAAGACATCAACCAAAATGGCTATGAACACTAAGCCATCTTTACTATAGCAAATATTTCTAATATGCTTCATGCTAAGAGCCGGAATCAGGGTTAAGGTAAGAGACAGTCAACATATCTGTCTACAGTAGAGGCATGCAGGTGTGGGAATTCAGACAAGTACCAAAAACACCAAAAAACATTTACTTTACTGTCTAAAGACCTTGTGAAATATTCAATAACCTCATCATGAAATTTTATTGTGTTTCAAATGATGACCATGCACTCAGGATCTTAGATGATGGATTTCAATGTACAGGAGCCTCTTCTCTGAGGACATCTGAGGCATACATAATGATTCAATACAGCCAATATTTACTCAGCACCTTCCTGTACAAGGCACTCTGCTCAGATATAAAAGCAATAGAAAGGTGACTAAAACCCAGTTCTGGTCCCCAGAGCTTGCAAAACTGTGCTATTTTGGAAATGACTCCTATTTTCTCATCCAAATAAGCAAGATATCAGCAAATACACACCTGTGTTTGTACAGTTACATAAAAATAAATAGCAGCACAGCCAGGCAGGAAAATAACAATTACATCTCAAATAATCCCCCTGAAGCCTAAAATAATTTATTTGCATTTTCAGAGAAGGAAATTGAAGTTAAAATGCACACAAGCACTTAGCAAACGTCTATTGACTGGAAGAGAATCAATTCTTGTTAGGACCGACAGCAAATACCTTCAGGTTAGCTAGTAGAGAAGGGTCAACAATGCAGCCTCTGATAGAAAAAACAAACAAACAAACAAACAACTGAAAACTTTGTTCTAGATTTTCAACATGCCTAAGGTCAGATTATGACCTAAAGATCTATGACTTTTTCTTATAGAAGTGATTAACTATGTAAATCTGTAATTCCAAACCTTCCCAAGAGAACCTTCAAAATGTTTGAAAATATGCCGCTTCAATGTATTTGAAGTGCCTTATCTGTCATTGTTCCTTATTGTATATTTCCATTGAAAGAACTAGTGTGCGTGTTTGTGCGGGCATGGTGGGGTCAGCATAAAATCGTGAGGCAGTAATCTAATGTTGTTTCTCACCCTAAAATTACTTTCATTCCTACCCTTATCCCTCGTTCTGGACTGCAGGAAGCAGAATGTCTTCCAGGTATCCGAGAGCATGTGGACAGCCCTTTGAGCCAGCAGTCCTAGAGAAGCTCTACAGTCGCCATGAAGAGGGCACAGGGTAAACTGTGCCAGCTGATGTGGGAAGGCAAGGGAAACAATGAGGACATCTATGCAGAAATCTGGAAATTAAAACCTGGTTTAGGCATGAGCTGACATCACTGCTACTAGAGTTGAGATGAGAATGACAATAGTACTGAGCACACATGTAAGTGCCTAGCACGTGCCAGGTACCATGTAACATAATTTACATAAGCTATCTACAATACCCACACATTCTTCATAGGAATTCATGCTATTATGCGCATTTTATATTGTTAAACTGCATCTCAAAATAAATTCCAAAAGATCACAAAGCCAGGAAGTGCAAACCACAGAATTTGTATCAAGGTTGGTGTGATTCTTAATCTTCTACAGCACTCCATTCCGAAAGCAAGAACAAAACAACAGACAACAGTGAAGCCACATTCTCAGTCTCAGTTGTTATAGCAAATCATTGTGTCACAATTAATTCCGATGTTCATCTGAAACAGTAGTGTGCTGACAAATGTTTTAAAATGTCCTCGTGTGCATCATTTGCTTATTTCTGTTGTGCAGATACTCCTCCTATGATCAATTTTGGGCTACTCATGTAAAGCTTCTGAAGGTGCAGTTCGGAAGAGGTGTTTACAACTGGCTCTGCTGAGTTGTACAGGTCAATTTCAGCACACTCCGAAAAGCACTAGTTTTTGAAGCTGCAGCACTGAAGTTTGGAGAATGGCTTCCACTTTTATGTTCATTAGAGTGGACTCAGGATTATCCCTAAAATATCAGCACGATTATTGTACTTGCAGTTGAATATGTTTCCTTTACTAGGAGCATCTGTCATATATGCAAGTATCATTTTAATCTGTTTGTATATAAAATATGCATGTGTATAATGTGCCTATATGTGTGTGTGTGTGTGTGTGTGTGTGTGTATAACATAAAGCAAAAAGCCCAAAACTGAACTTAATTCTGTAAATCACCAAAAGCTGGCACTCTTACGAAACAGATTGTTGGAACCTTCATGTTTTCATGTGCTGGTCAGTAATCTAACTGCACTTGAATCAACTGGGGTTTTGTTGAAACACAGGGTCCCATCCACAGGAAAATGAGAACATGAGAATGCAGTAAAGCAGTATTATGCAACTGTCCAGGAGGAGAGTTAAACGAGAGGTTTGATCAGCCTACTGCCCCATTATCAAGAGCTGTGCCAGATAACTATCAGTTTAGTCACACAGGAACTTGGCTTAGTATGGACTTAGCATCCTCAAGAGCCAATCTCCTATAAGAGTTTAGACCACCCTGTTCTAAGAGACTTGGCACATATCCAGCTTTGCTGTAAAGGTTATCTCAAGAAAATGCTTCTGAGACACTTGCAAGCTCACAAAGAAATTGTGGATATCGAGAATTATGATGGGAAAGGATTCTCATACTTATATTAGCAGAACTAGGGATGAATGAGGCCTATTAGAGTACCCTGAAGTGGAACAATGAAAATATATTTTCCAGTTACACACATGGATATAAGTATATATTAACGTGTAAATAAAAATGGTCCATGAAAAATGGAATTTGGAGATGCTGCATTAAGTCTTCAAAATGAATTATGGAAGAACTTATCAGATCATTTATTATTATAGTAAGTTCTGAATCTCCAAAAATAGGACAGGATGTGTGGTATTCCTGAAACATATTTCACCAGATAATCTTTTGTGTGTGTGTGCAGCTAAGATTAAATTTGGTGGTTTGGGATATGCTGGAATAAGGACATCTCTAGATATTTAATTTTCATTATAATTACTTTAAGTGGAGAAGTTAAGGGTTTAGTATCCCATGTTGATCTACCTTCTAGGAGGGGAGAAATATACTTCTTTATCCGTGTCTATATATCCTATCAGACAATGTAGCAGAATTTAAACTTCTTCTTTTTGTTAGTTATTTTATGTGTTTTGATAGATTATGACAAGATTGGCAATTGTTTTAGGGTCTCCTAGCAAATGTTTCAGACTTTGTAGGCTATATATCGTCTTTGTTGCATCTAACTATCTATCTATCTATGTTCTATGTATCTTCTATCTACTTATTTTATAGCTCTTTAAAACTATCAAAAAATATTTTTAGCTCATTGATCAAACAAAAACAGTCTTCAGGCCATAGTTGACCCACAGGATGTAGTTTTCTGATCCCTGATCTAAGGTGACAGTTTCAAAGCACATTGAAGAATTCAACATCAAACTGAAGTACAAGATTTAAGCGTTCTCAAAGAGGCTTTCCCCTCCTACTCACCCAAGATTTCCTGATATAAGAATATTACTCTCTCTAATGCCAGACCTATTTTTTTCTATGCTTCTTAGAGTACACGGCACCTTGTGATTGCCAGCTTCCAAAATAGGCCCAGTGATCCTCCGCCTTCACATATTTACAGCTTTGGGCTACTCACTCCCATTGTAACAACATTGTTTTAAGTGTGGAAGAAATTTGTGGCATCCAAAGCTAGATTACAAAATATTAAAAGATGTGGTGTCTGCCTTGCTTATACCCGCTTGCTTGGATCACGTGTTCTGAGGAAAGGCAGCCACCATATTGTGAGACACTCAACTGGCTCTATGGAGAGGTCCTCCTAATAAGAAACAGAGACCTTCTGCCTATATCAAGCAAGGAATTGAGGCCTTCTGCTAACAGCCATTTGAGTAAGCCATCTTGGAAAGGAATCTTCCAGCCTCAATCATGCCTTCAGAGGATTGCATTCTATAGGACAGCTTGATTGCCAGAACTACTCAGCTAAGGCATTTACAAATTCTGTACCCACAGAAACTGTGAGAAAATAAATATTTGTTGTGTCTAAGATGTTAAGTTTTGGGGTAATTTGTTACATGGCAACGAATAACTAACACGATATTTTAGCTAACCATTTTGACATAGACAACTTGATGTCAATAATTTTTTTTTGCAATCTACTATTTCTCATAGGCATTTTTATGTAGGTTCATTTTGACAAGTCTGTTTTGTTTCACATTCTAAAAAAAATAACCAAATAATACATGAACTACACAATTCAAACACTCCTATTGCCAGCTCTTATCTAAATGGTCAGGGATGGATGAGATAAGGGGTAGGCTGACGGCAAGAGTTGATGTGAGGCTCAGGAATAAGTAGAGAGTAGAGTGAGGCTTAGGGATGGACAAGGGATGAGATATAGGTCAGAGATTGGTAAGAAACAGGGATAAGTCTACGTACATTCTCTTATAAGTTTTAAGAATGTGAGAACAATTTGGCTATGACATCTGTCACCTCATGGATCACCAGGGCTGATTTGGCTGATCTAGCTGGCTAAGCAGGTGTCCCTTTCCTCCCTCACTGCTTGATGTGTGTCCCTGCTGAAGCCACCGACTCATTCAAAAAGGACTACCTTTCCCAGTAGAGAAGGATAGCTCTTAGGTCAAGGGTGTGGGTGTGTCTGTGCTCTCCTGCTACAACCTCCAAAGAAGTTCTCAAGGTCCATCTGTAGTAGAACATAGGGTAGTCAAGCAACTAAGACTTTAGACACATCTAAATGATGCATTGCAGATGTCAATCTGCCTTTCTAAAATAAATAAATAATTGCAAATGACCTTATTTTTGGCCAAACCCACCTTGATTCATCCTGCTTTATTTCTAAAGAAGCAAATGATTACTCAAGGTGTACACATTCAGGTTAAGAAGACTTAAGCAGGTCTATTAAAATTAGTTGGATAATTTTCTCTATATCCTTACCGACCCAATATTTTCTACCCACAATCACTGACCTACATATTCATAAACACTAATCATTTGAATATATTTTATCAAATGAACCAAATACAAGGGCAAGTGTCTTTCGCTCTCAAACTTTGTATTCTTCCCAGCGTTTAACACAAAACAAGCTACATAGTATGAAGTAAAACAAAGCAGACCAGAGTAAAAACTATACAGGATTACAAGGTATAATGCAACAATTCCAGGCTCAGTTAGTAGCTTAGAAGGATCATTTTGATCCTTTGAGTCCCATTGACCTCATTGGAAAATGGGAGTAATATTACTTTCTCACAGGGTTATTTTGAGGTTCAAATGGAATGATAAATGTGAAAAAGATGTGGCAATTTTGTTATTGAAACAAAGCACCATAAATATGCACTGAGTTAAATTATTCAAATGCTTTAAGGACTCTGAATTTTCTCTTCTAAAGCTACGAGTCAAGTTTCTTTAAATGTATCAGTTAACAGCTGTTTCCCTATTAAAGGCAAAAGTCTGGTCTGCGTTTTAAAGAAAAAATAAAACATATGGAAATTCTGATATAATATACCAATATTAGCATAAATATATGAAGAGTAAAATCCAACATTTTATGCATCATTTGTTTTTTATGTTGTTGTTGTTTTTTAGTCTATAAGAGCCAGTACACATCCAACCACAGTTAAAATGCATGCCTAAATTTTAAAAATCTGTTTTAGTCTCTTCAAGTATGTGATGATAAATATATTATCTTCCAATCATATGGTGAGATGTCTGAGATGTTATTTTCTTTCATTCCAATTCAGTTATCTTGCTCCAAATTCCTTTTTGTTTCAATTTCTTAAACTGTGAAATCAGGGCATGCTGTTAGTAATGGATTTGTTATTTTCTGGCACAGTAGTAGCTAAACTAAATCATTGACAGTCTATCAGTCTAAAGGGAATCTACCTCCAGCACTTCTACAGGGTGTCAGGATGTTATTAATTTAGAAATTATACAGATTCGTAGATATAACTCCAAGTGCTTTGACTCCAATGAGAGAAAGAGAGAGACTTTGTTATTGAAAAGAAATTTGATCTTGCAGTAAAATTTAGCCAGAAGCTTCATTCTCAGATTAGACAGACAAAGGATTCACACAATTGAATAGTTTTTTGTCATCGATGTGTGCATAAAAGAACGTTCATGTTTTCAAATAGAGTTGAAAATCTTACATGTTTTCTGAATAAAGTAACAAATATGTATTGTGTTCATTCTATGTACCAATCATTTTTCTATGTGTTATGAGGGTCTGGAGTTTATCCTCAGCCTCTTGGGGCTTAAACTCTAGCAGAAAGCATATAGGAAAATACTTTATATTACATGAGCCATAATGAAATGAGTGTTAAATCTAGATATATTGTTCTCTGGATGTAGAACAGCAAATGACTGATTCTGACTAGAGAGACCATCGCACCAAATCTGAGCCTGAGGGAAGAAAAATATTCCAGTAAACAGAAATCAAATGAATGTGTATGGCCATCCAGGCAGAGGAAAGTATGAGCAGAAATACCGAGACAGAAAAGTGTTTAGGGTCTGTGGAGAGTAAGTATCCTGCTAAAGTTGAGTTTAATATTCCAGGAAGAGTGAATTGAAATTTGAAACTGAAAAAGTAGTTTGAGGTTCAATTGTGAATACCATGCTAAGAAGTTTGGAGTTTATTTTGAAGAAAATCAGGGGCTATTTACAGATTTTGAGAAGCAGAATTTGAGATATCACCTGTTTTGTAAAGAAAATGTTAGAAGCGGTATGAAAATTGGGCTAAAGAGACACTAGACTGAAGACAAGGAAGCTGGTTATTAGTCCTAAAGACAGATGTGTGCCTGATCCAAGGTAGTGGCGATGTGAATAGAAAGGAGGGAAACGGCTAAGACTGACATGGAAGACATTCCAAACAGGATCAACAAGATTTAGCTGATTGGATGGAGAGAAGGAAGTGGTGAGTAGGAATATGAAAAAAAAAAAAAATCTAGAGGAGTCTGAAGTTTCTACTATGGGTGATTACGTAGTATATTGTGCTGGGGAACAGAAAACTAAAAACTACAGTTGTAACAATGGTGTTGTAGAGATATTTTCATACATAAGGAATGGCTTGTGGATTAAAAAAAAAGAAGCCTGATAATGGGCATTCCCATTCCTCTTTATATAAAAGAAACAGAGTAACACACTCTCAAGTTTGGTGTGAAAGTAAGTAAAAGGTGATGACTTCTAGGACAAGAAAATTAGTCCATCTCCATTTGGAGAAATAAGAAAGTGTTCAATCCCCAACATATGAGTCATTATTTCAATTTAGGGGAGTCAGGCTCTCAGCTGGGATGGCTGTAGGCTTCTATGTGATCTTTGAGACCTAGATGGGAAGAATGTGGAATAACCCTGAAGGAACAGTGGGGTGAAAGTCAAGAGAGCCCATGAAGGCATGGAGGCCAGGCTGAATCAGTTCAAACATTCCTAAAACTAGAAGTGACAGCGTGGTGGCAAAGTTGGTATCAGTAGCTTTATATACCAACCACAGAGTTAGCATTGTTTTATTTTAATTAAATATATTAACATCATCACAGAAAAATGACATGTTTCTTATATCTCAGATATTTCCAGTAGGGCTGGTGACTAGAGATGGGGATATTTGCCAATAAGGCAATATCCTATGAAACTAATTTTTTAAAACTAGCAGAAAATTTAATCACTGTGGCATGACACAAGAAGCAGATACTGAGTGATATTTCAGCTAAAATAAAATGATAGCTAGTTGTTTAAACACTGATATAAATCATGTAATCACTTTTCACAGTTCATGCATCCCTGCATCCGTTTATTCTGTAAATATTCACTATGCATTTACTATGTCATAGATGCTATACTCGGTATTCGTGATACCAAACACGACTTTCGTGCTCCCAGGCATATTATTACCTAATTAAAGATATGTCAATCCAGAAGATTAGAACTAAGCAGTTTAGCAATTAAGTTTACTCTCCACTTCTAAAGACTGGATACATGCAATAACAAAATGGATACATGCAATAACAAAATAACAACAAAAGCTGTAGATGGTCTTGACCGAACACCTACTATGTGCCACATACTGAGTTGGGTAATTTAGATCTATCATTTCATTTAATTCTTACAACAATCATATGAGATAGAGATCATTACCCGAAAATTTTAGGTGAGTAGGTAGAATATGAATTTAAGACATCTTCTCAAGATTACAAAATGTCGTTATTGCAGCTAGAAATGGAAAGTGAGTCTCTTTCATTTCAAAGTCCACATTCTGCTTTGACCTCAGGTTATCAGTCAGGAAGCTTCTATGTAAGACAGACTGAGGAAAGAAAGTTGGGCATCATAGATGGTAGTCTGAGAAAGTTCCTGGGAAAGGGTGGACCAGAAGTGTGGAAGAAAGCAGGAAACATGAATTGGCAGAAGCCATTCCAGGTGGACGGATGTGAGTGGGAAGAAGTTAAAGAAAGAGAAAGGGAGAGGGTGCAGAGAGTGTCAGCAAAAGCCCTGGATTAGGAAACAGCAAACAGTAAAGCAGGCCAGAGAGACCTGGTCATTTGGAACCCACCGCCATAATGAAGACACACAGGCCTTTTAATTACCAGAATAGTGACTCAACTTCAATCAATGAACCTCCGGCAATCTTAGCTGGCTTGCGTTATCGTCGTGTAGTTGATTTACTTCTTTCACTCTGAACTTCCATCTCTGCCCAAGTTTTAATTAGCTGAATGCTCCTAGAAATCTGTGAACCTGTTCACAGGCTGAAGCATAATATGTGTAAAAGCGGCTTCCTGCTGTGAAAAGGTTACTCAGTGGACAACTTGTTTTCAGCTTGTTGATAAGGACAGTGCAATTTGGAAGCACTGCTGGCACGCTGCTGCCGTAGATATGTGTGTCAGCAAACAACTGTGGCATCTCATGTCAGGAGGCTACCTGAATCACAGTGCCCACTGGGAGAAGGGCAGTCCTAGGACTGAGCTTCAGAGGGATCTGCTTGGATTCTAAGGCTCTCACTTATGTTGCTCTTTTCTATTTCATGGCATGCCTTAATGAGGTGATTCAGGACCAGAATTATTGGGGAAAATGTTATTAATATCAACTGCTTCCTATAAATATTTTTTGTTTAATCCCAATTCTTCATATTAGGAAACAGAGAATATGACATTCATTCATTTATTCTTGCCTTCGTGAAACATTTTATGCATCTCTACATTTCAAAAACCATGGTAATCAGTGACAGCAAGATATAAAGATTAATATGATAGCATCTATGTTCATCACAAATTACAGCTTATAAAGAAAAATACTATGTCTTGGTGTAATAGTATAATGCTTTACTTCTCAAGCTAGGGTTTGGGGACGTAGTCTCAAGGTTCTGAGCTTACTCTATGAGACTGTGAGTATTTATATTTGTGTTATTTTTTCCAGGACTTAATAAATACTATCCGTCTACTATGGGTCATCTAGAGGATTACCATATTCATAATATATGTTGCAATGTTGTCACTTGACATTTCAGAGCCCAGATTTCTGTTTCTGTTTTGAAGGATGTCAGTGCCAGGTTTGTGTTTGTGTTTTTAGGTTGATGCCAATTAGTACATCTTTTATTGTTTAATACAAATGAAAGGGACAGTTTTATGATACATATAATGAGTGCACGCTCTGTGAAGGCCAAATGATAATGTGATGTGCTGCGCAAACAAAAGTGTGAAAGGAAGAAAGTAGCGGGAGAATTGAGCCATTGCAAAGCTCAAAAATGGGTCAAGATATTTTATATAATTATATTCAAGTTCTGAGCTCTAATTTGACTTCAGTAAGTCATCACATTAATTTATTTAAATTTTATATTTATGTGTTTAATTTATACTTTTTGGAAATTGCCCATGAATTGAGGTTTGTAAATATTTAAGTAACATGATCAAAATTATTTAAGTCACGTGATATTTTTTCCTTTTAAAATGGTCCACATATTACCCAAGAGTGAGAATCACTGTTATAAATGTCATGTGCTATGATTCATCCTGCTTCTCCCCTTAGCTGCTCTGAGAAAGATCATTAGTGGTGTTGATCTCCCAATGTTCCAGATCTATGGCTTCTTACAAGTCCTGAGCTTAATTGACTCTTCTGATGTGTTTGAAGCTGTTTTTCATTTCTTTCTTTTTGAAACTCTTTTTTCTTCTGACTACTAAAAAACATTTTTTACCTTTTCTTCTGCCTCTCTGGCCATTCTTTCTTAGTCTTCTTGTGGAATTACTATTCCTCTGCCTGTCCAAAATATATTTATGCTTCTAAGAGTTTTCCCCTAGTTTCTCTTCATTTTATTACTTCTTGCACTTGCTATGGGTAAATTCATCTGCTCCTAATGCTTCAGTTATGACCTATACGGTAACGACACAATCTAAATTATGTCGCCAAACCTCTCACCTAAGTTCCACATCCGTATCTACAACTGTATACTTGGAATTTGCATCTGGATGGCCCATAGCCTTCTCAAAGTCAACAGGTATAAAACTGAACTCATCAGCAACACACACACACACACACACACACACACACACACACACACACACTTGAAAACATTCCTCAACTCCACAGCTTTTTAGGCTCTTGTCCCCTGTATTGTGAATAGCAGCCATTCTGAATTCCTTCCCTGTTTCTACCATGTATCTAAGTCAGAAATCTAGACCTTTATTCAAGGAGGTAGTCTTCATAGGGTGCAAGCAGATAAAAGCTTCATTATTTGTTGTCACTTTACACCTACTCTTGTAACTTTTTTTTTCACATTTACGAAAGCAATAGTGGGAAGCTCCAATTTTTTTTTTAAATCACTTTCAAACTCTAGTAAGGATAGGATGATTCTTTTGTTTTGTTTATTTTGTTCGCTTCTGTGTCCCAGAACCTAAAAATGAAGAGATATTGGAGGATTAAGTGACCAAATGCTGTTATTCCAAGTCTTTCCTTCTCATCTGTGGGTTATAGTGCGGGAGAAGGGAAGGCAGCGAGAGACAAAGCTATACTTGTTTTATGTGTAGCCTTGTGTTTTTATTCTGTAGAGATGCAGATGAATTTGAATTTAAGTCATAGATATTTTACATTCAACTTTTTCAAATGCGTGTCAGATAACAGTCTTTGCATCTCTTAAAACTGCCGGGAACATATGTCAAACTCATCTTGAAGCACCCCCTCACTTGATTTGAGGTAGGTAGAAGACCGATCTTCTCCTCACTCATGGGATGCGAGCACATTCATATCTCTAAATAAATCTGAATCCCTGGCTTCTTCAACCTCAAGTAAATTCTTAAACTTTTCTTCAGGATCCTATATATGGTTGAGGGACTATTGCTTACAGAATCAGTTTGTGGCCATCCTTTTGTCCAGTGCTGTAACAATGAGCTAGCATATTTCTTTAAAATTTAGTTTATTTATGTATTTATTTATTTATTTAGAGAGGGAGTCTCACTCTGTTGCCCAGGATTAAGTGAAGTGGCACGATCTCGGCTCACTGCAACCTCTGCCTCGTGGGTTCAAGTTATTCTCCTGCTTCAGCCTCCTGAGTAGCTGGAATTACAGGCACCTGACACCACGCCCCGCTAATTTTTGTATTTTTGGTAGAGACAAGGTTTTGCCGTGTTGGCCAGGATGCTCTTGAACTCCTGACCTCAGGTGATCCACCTGCCTTGGCCTCCCAAAGTGCTGGGATTACAGGCATGAGCCACCGTGCCCAGTCCTAGTTTTATTTTTATTGATAATGATTGAACTCAAACTATGGTGACTCTTCTGAAACTCGGTAACATTAAGATAATTCAAATATAGCATCTTGTCTTGTAAAGCATTCTTGATGTTCCCTTTTCTTTATTCCCAAAGATGATGTCTTATATATCTTCTGCTGACCAACTCTTCTTTCCCTTCACTGCTAACTTTTTATTTCAGATCTTCATTCTCTCCGTCTGATGGAGTGGTGGTTCTCAATTGCTGTTTTTATCATATCAAATAACTCCTAGTTTCTTACATGTTATACTAAAAATTTCTAAGCATAATATATGAAGCCATGCATGATTTTACCTATGCCACCTCTTATGCCTTTTTTCTTTTTTTTTAATGTTTATGGACATATATTTTATTTTTTTAATTTTTTTTATTATACTTTAAGTTTTAGGGTACATGTGCACAATGTGCAGGTTAGTTACATATGTATACATGTGCCATGTTGGTGTGCTGCACCCAGTAACTCGTCATTGAACATTAGGTATTTCTCCTAATTCTATCCCTCCCCCCTCCCCCTACCCCACAGCAGGCCCCGGTGTGTGATGTTCCCCTTCCTGTGTCCAAGTGTTCTCATTGTTCAATTCCCGCCTATGAGTGAGAACATGCAGTGTTTGGTTTTTTGTCCTTGTGATAGTTTGCTGAGAATGATGGTTTCCAGCTTTATCCATGTCCCTACAAAGGACAGGAACTCATTCTTTTTTATGGCTGCATAGTATTCCATGGTGTATATGTGCCACATTTTCTTAATCCAGTCTATCATTGATGGACATTTGGTTTGGTTCCAAGTCTTTACTATTGTGAATAGTGCCGCAATAAACTCTAAACTTTGCTTTCACCACAAATTCTGATGTCAGCCATACAGAAATACCTGCACTTTTTTAATCTGTTTGAAATCTCATTGTACAATGAAACCTCCTATAAAATAGTATTTTTCTGTAACGTTTCTCCTTCCCATACCAACCCTTCCCATCCCCAATCTGACTGAAAAACTCCCAGTCATCCTACGCAACTCAACTCAAAGATAACCTACTCTATGGAATCTTTCTTGATCTTTCTAGTGGCATATTAATTCGTCTGTCATTATTAGAGCATCCCCACCCCCTCTGTGTTATTATGTAAGGGCTGTCAGTAACTTAAGTTGTCCTCGACAGTATTCTATCTCCAATAAAGCACCTGATTTAATCTGTGTATTCCCATTCTCAGTCTAACTATAGCTTCATATATCAAGTGTCATGGATACTTGAGTTAGGAAACTTGGAGAAATACTTATGTTACTTTGCTTGGCATGATACCCAGTTGTGTTCGTCCAATTATTTTCCAAATTCAAATGGTAACATGCCTTAGTTTCTTCCTTAAATATCCTGCTAAAGTGTAGCAGAGCTCTCTGACCTAGTTTTGTCAGCCCCCTTACTCATTGTTTATTTCCCACCAGTGTAACAGCATAATGTGAATCCTCAATATTTTTCTAAGCTATATTAGAATATCAACTCTAGATCCACATCTATTTATCTCTCTTCTCCTTTATCAATCACTAATTTATATTTTTAAAATAATTATCACCAGCAAATTCAAAGATGTAAGATATTTAAATGAAATGGATGAGGCAGATATAGTACCCATATGAATCAACTGCACTGACTGAAGGCCCATAAGTCAGGCCCTCCCTAATTTCTGTTACTATCACCAGGCACAGCCTGACTTCCAATTTGCTCTGCTACTAGCTGTCAACGATTATACAACCAGAGGGTTGTGTGTGTGACACTATAAAAACAAAAACTAATATATAGGTTTTCAATACATCACTATGTCTGCTACAGTTAAATTGCAGCAACTGCTGACAAACGCGACAAAAGTTGACAAAATATCTAAAGCCTAAGAAGGATGTCAGCAGTTATTGCTGAACACAAGGTGTGCCCTCGTTACATTTTTTTTTTGTGCCAGCAGTGTTTCAGGTAAGATTGAAAACGTCTAGGTATATTTTGTTAGTATATCTTGCAATTGTACATGAAGAACATTATGTTGTCGATGGAATCATTTTTCTTGATTTAATTTTTTGAAATTTTAATACATCCCTGTATCAGTCTGTACAGGCTACCATAACAAAATATCACAGACTAGGTAGCTCAAACAACAGATATTTATTTCTCACAGTTCTGGAGGCTGGGAAGTCTGATTAAGCTGTTATCCAACTAAATCCCTGGTAAAAGCCCTCTTCCTGGTTTTGCACATAGTCACCTGTGTCCTCACATGGCAGAGAAAAAAAAGATATTTTACTCTTTCTCTCCCTATAAAGCCATTAAGCTCATCATGACATGCCACCCTCATGATCTCATCTAACTCTAATTACCTCCCAAAAGCCCCATCTCCAAATATCATTGTATTGCAGGTTAAGGCTTCAACATGTGAATTTTGCAAGGATATACTTCAGTTTATAGCAATCCCCATGGTTCAAAATTCAAAAAATTTAAAAGGCTGTACAGTAAAATATTTCTATATCTCACAGTTATTTACACTGCCTGTGATATGAGCACTATTATTAGTTCTTTATGTATCATACAAAGGTATTCTATGCACACATAACTATGTATGAATATATATCTTATTTGTACACAAATAGTGAATTCTTTATACACTATTATCCACTTTTTTTACTCAGTATATATTGGCAACCACTCTATTTTGGACTACAAAGAACTACCTTATTTTTTTATAGCATCATCACATTTTATGGTTGGATGTACCACAAAATATTTAACCGATCCCCTATTGATTAGCATTCAGTTTGTTTCAAATGTGTTACTATCGGAAACAATGCTGTATTACGTAGCCTCATACAGACTTCATTAGCATATGTGAAACCATGTTTGTAGTATAAATCTTTGAAAGGGGAATTGACGGGAGGAGGGCATTGATAGGGGATGTGTATATGTATATTTGTAATTTTAATGGAAATTCTAAAAGTGTCATTTGCAGGAGTTGTGCCAATTTAAATTTATATTCCCTTCAACCTTGACAACATAATGCATTTTCAGACTCACATATTTGCCAATCTGGTCAGAGAAAAATAATATTTTAATATAGTTTAATGCACATTTTCCTTACTATGAGTGAAGTGTATCATTTTTCCTATGTTTAAGATCTATTTATATTTTCTTGTTAACTGTCTAGTCATATAGTTTGGTCAATCTAATGTATTGGTCATCTTTATAAATTAATTAGTTTCTAGTTTGATGTTTTTATTTAGGATTTGTTTATGGCATGTTTTGAAACATATTTCCTATTAGTATTACTTATTACAACATACTAACTATTTCTTTGATGGCTTACGGATTTGTGTGAATATTAGGAAGGACTATTCCACTCCATAGGAATAAAATATTTATCCTAGAATTTATTCTAGAACTTTTTGTTTGTTTCACTTTTTAAGGTGAAAATTTAATCTATTTAGTAGTGAACTGCCCTAAGATGGTTTCTAGTAATTCCTATTTCCTAGTATTCAAATTATTGTTTAGTCTCTTCCCACACTGTTCCAGAATTGGTGTGTGTGAGTAGTAGGAATCAGCACAACTGAAAATATATCACTTCCGAGATTCAGTTATAAAAGATATTGCAACTTCTGTCTTGATGTCTTGCTTTTTTTTAGATCATTTTTTTCTGGGGGAGGTGAGATGCCATGTTATAAGCACCTCTCAATATTATCTTCCTTTTCAAGGAAGCAATGACTTCCCCATTCCTATTCAAGGAGATACTATAAGATCATTAGTTACATTTTATTGCTTTAGTATATTTTCGGACTAGGTGGACTTTGAGATCCCTTACAACCCTGACTTTTTATAATCCTCTGATATGTAATGTTAATTATTATAATGGCTAGAAAGCATAATAATATTAGGATTACCAAAGCTCAAGACCCTGAACTTTATGTCCGTTCTGCCATCCACTACTACTCTACTCTAACACCTAACCATTCCAACTACACACATTCTTAAAAGCTTATGTCTCAAAATCCAGTTAGGAGCTTCTGCTCCAGCTTAGAATGCAGAAATTTACAAGACAATATTGTTCTACCCCAACAAAGTGGACAAGCAACTTACAAAGTCACGTTAAAACATTTTTGGAGAATTTAAGAAGTAATAAAGAAATCTTAAAATCTAAAATTGAAAATGTGATGTTCCAGTCTAAAGGGATAATAGCACAGGTATAACTGGAATAGCAGAAGGAAAAAAAAGAGTAAAAATAGAATAGAAAAAATATTTGAAAATATAACGGCCAATGATTTATCCAAATTTAAGCAACATATCAATCTGTAGATACAAGAAGTTCAGAGAAAGCCAAGAGTGATTAATACAAGTAATTAACACTTAGCACCTCATTGCCAGAGAGCTGAAAATTTAAGATGAAGAAAAATATTTTGAAGGAAGCCAGAAAAAAAGATGTCTTTAATAAAGAGAAACAATAGCACAGATAAGGTAATTTGTTATCAAAAAAAATGGAGTCTGGAAAACAATTAAACAAAATCATTTAAGTGATACAAAACTAATAAAATGTCAGCCTAGAATTACATCTCCAGAAAAATATTTTTTAAATGATGGGAAAATCAATACCTTCTTTTCCAAGCAAACAAAAGCTGAAATAAATAATTTGCAGCAGAGCTCAGCTATAAGAAATCTTAAAAGAGGCTCTTTAGGCTAAAGAAAGTGATGCCACTTTTTCAGGGAGGAACAAAGATAGCATGAAGGAGCACATATGTCAGTAAATATATATTATTCTTATTACATACACTCATCCATATGTTTAAAAATATGTTTACATCATGTTATTAGTTTTTAAATATAAAACAGTATGAATATATTTTGTGAATAAAGGCATACCTTAAAGTTAAATATATAACAAATAGGGCACAAAGACTAGGAGAATGGTAATTGAATATATACAGTTGTAAGGTTTTCATATTTTTTGTAAAGTAGTAGAATGCTGCTAGAAGATAAGCTGTGAAATTACAGATACATGTTATAATCTTTATACTATACAATAAACATACAACACTCCAAACACAAGCACATCTAAAACACTAACATGAGAAATGGAACGGGATGCTACAAAATACTTGATTTATTCCCACTTTTTAAAAGTCATAAAGGAGAAACAGGCACAAACAGCAGGCGGTACCAATGGAAAACAAACGCTAAGAGGGTAGACTTAAATCCAAATAAATCAATCACTATATCAAATATAATTAAACTAAATATCTTAAGGAAAAAATCAGAAATGGTCTGACTGTACATAAAAGGGAAAATCAAGTATATGTTTATTATAAAAACACATTAAATGTAAAGATACATTCAGGTTAAAAATAAAAGCATATATCATGGAAATATTAAGCATAAGAAAGCTAGCATGAGTATAATAGACACACAGACTGTAAAATGAAGAGTATTACCAAAGATAAAGGAATAATTTCATAATTTAGAAAGGATAAAGGAATAATTTCATAATTTTATAAAGGATAAATTTCATAATTTTAAAAGGATCAATTTATGAAGAAGATAATCATCTTAGTATATTTACCTAACAACGAAGCTTCAAGATCCATAGAGCAAAATGACAAAAGTAGAAGAAAAAAGTTAACAAATCATGATTATAGTTGAAGATATCAATAATTTCCTCTCAGTAACTGATAAATCAATTAGATGCCGAATCACCAAAGATATAGAAGACCAAAAATATTAGTTTTCTCAGCATATGGATTAGTCTCAATAATAGACAATATGTTAAGTAACAAAATAAGTAATAACACTTTCAAGAAATTGAAATAACATCAAGCATCTTCTCTGACTATAGTGGAATAAAACTAGAGATTTATATCAAGAGAAAATTTGGAAACTCATACAAATATATGGAAATTAAACAATATGCTTCTTAATGACCAATAGGTCAAGAAAGAGATTAAGAAGGAAATCGAACAATTTCTTCAAATAGGGGATAATGGACACACTACATACCAAAATCTATGGGATACAACAAAAGCAGTACTAAGAAAGAATTTTATAGCTGTAAGTGCCTAAGCTGAAAACAGAAAACACTTCAAACAAACATTCTAAGGATGAATTTTAAAGAACTAGAAAAGCAAGAGCAAATAAAACTCAAAATTATTAGGAGAAAATAAATAACAAAAATAAGAACGAAAATAAAATGGACATAAAAAAGCAATACAAATGATCATTGAAACAAATAGTTGGGTTTTTGAAAAGTTAAACAAAAATTGAGAAACTTTTAGCCAGACTAAGAAAACAGAAGAGATCTAAAAAAATAAAATCAGAAATAAAAAGGAGACATTACTACTGCTACAGCAAAAAGTCAAAGAATCATTAGTGGCTACTATGAGCATCTTTATGCCAATAAATTAGAAAATCTAGAAGAAATAGACAAATTTCTGGGTACATGCAATCTTCCAAAATTAAACCAAAAAAAGTCCATACTTGAACACACCAATAATAAGTAACAAAAATAATGCCATAATAAAAAGTCTTCCAGTAATGAAAAGCCTGGAACCTGATGGCTTTCCTGTTGAATTCTACCAAACATTTAATGAAGAACTAATATCAATTTTACTCAAACTAGTTCAAAAAATAAAGGAGTAGAGATTACTTCCAGACAAATTCTACAAGGCCAGTGTTACTCTGACACCAAAACCAGAAAAATATACATTTAAGAAAAAAACACAGGCCAATATTTCTGATGAATATTGATGCAAAAATCCTCATCAAAATACTACCAGCAAATTGAATTCAACAATACATTAAAAAGATCGTTCATCATGACCAAATAGGATTTATCCCTGGGACGGAAGGATGGTTCAACATACACAAATCAATCAATGTGATATGTCATATCAACAGAATGAAGAATAAATCCATATGATAATTTTAATTGATGATAAAAGGTTTGATAAAATTCAACATCCTTTCATGATAAAAACCATGAAAACCTGAGTATAGAAAGTACAAAATAAAAGCCATATACAACAGATCTAGAGTTAGTATTATACTGAATGGGGAAAAACGGAAAGCCCTTCCTCTAATTTCTGGAACACAACAAGGATGCCCACTGTCACCACTGTTATTCAACATAGTATTGGAGGCCGGGTGTGGTGGCTCACGCTTGTAATCCCAGCACTTTGGGAGGCTGAGGGGGGCAGATCATGAGGTAAGGAGTTCGAGACCAGC
Source organism: Nomascus leucogenys (assembly GCF_006542625.1). Classification (NCBI taxonomy): domain Eukaryota; kingdom Metazoa; phylum Chordata; class Mammalia; order Primates; family Hylobatidae; genus Nomascus; species Nomascus leucogenys. The sequence goes on from NC_044406.1 coordinate 128,406,216, forward strand.
CTGGCCAGGCCAACACAGTGAAACCCCATCTCTACTAATACAAAAATTAGCTGGGCGTGGTGGTGGGCACCTGTAATCCCAGCTACTCGGGAGGCTGAGGAAGGAGAATCGCTTGAACCCAGGAGGCAGAGGTGGCAGTGAGCCAAGATTTTGCCGCTGCACTCCAGCCTGGGCGACAGAGCTAGACTCTGTCTCAAAAAACAAAACAAAACAAAAACAAAACAAAACAAAAACCATAGTACTGGAAGTTCTAGCTAGAGCAATCAGACAAAAGAAAGAAAGAAACGGCACTTAAATTGGAAAGAAAGAAGTTAAATTTTTATTTTCAGATAATATTATTCTGTATTTAAAAAAAACCTAAAGATTTCATAAGAAAGCTATTAGAACTGATAAACAAATTGTGCAAACTTGCAGGATATGAAATCAATATACGAAAATCAGTAGCATTTCTATAGCCAACAGTGAACAATGTGAAAAAAACTAAAACATAATTCCATTTACAATATCACACATAAAATTAAAGACCTAAGAATTAATTTAACCAAAGAAATGAAACATCTTTATAAAATGAAAACTATAAAGTGCTGATGAAAGAAATTAAAAGGACACCCAAAAAATGAAAAGACATTCATGTTCATGGATTGGAAGACTTAATATTGTTAAAATGTCCATGCTACCCAAAGCAATCCATAGTTTAAATGCAATCCCTATCAAAACGCCAATGACATTTTTCACAGAAATAAAGAAAACAATCCTAAAATTTATTGGGAACCACAAATGGGCCAGAATAGTCAAAGATATCCTAAGCAAAAAGAAGATTCTCATTACTGTACTTCAAATTACACTACAGAGCTACAATAACCAAAACAGCATAGTACTGCCATGAAAGCAGACAAATAGACCCATGGAACAGAATATAGAGCCCAGAAACAAACCCACATACCTAGAGTGAATTCATTTTTGTCAAAGCTGCCAAGAACATGCACTGGGGAAATGGAAGTCACTTCAATAAATGATGCTGGGAAAATGGAATATCCATATGCAGAAGAATGAAACTAAACCCCTGTCTCTAGCCATATACAAAAATCAAATCAAAATGGATTGAAGAGTTAAATCTAAGACCTTAGATTATGAAACTACTACAAGAAAACTTTGGGGAAAATCTCCAGGACGTTGGTCTAGGTACAAATTTCCTGAGCAATATCCCATAAGCACAGGCAAACTAACAAAAATGGACAAATGGAATCTTATCAAGTTAAAAAGCTTATGCACAGCAAAGGATACAATCAACAAAGTGAAGAGACAATCAACAGAATGGGAGAAAATATTTCCAAAATACCCATTTGAAAAGAGATTAATCACCAGAATCTATAAGGGACTCAAACATCGCTACAGGAAAAAAATCAGTATATCAAAGAGATATCTGCACTCATATGTTGGTTGTAACACCATTTACAACAGCTGAGATTTGGAAGCAACCTAAGTGTCCATCAGGAGATGAATGGATAAAGAAAATGTGGCAAACATACACACTGAAATACTATTCAGCCATAAAAAAGAATGAGATGCTGTCATTTGCAACAATGTGGACGGAACTAGAGATCATTAAGTTAAATAAGCCAGGCATAGAAAGGCAAACTTCGCATGTTCTCACTTATTCGTAGGATCTGAAAATCAAAAACAATGAACTCATGGAGATAGAGAGTAGAAAGATGGTTACCAGAAGATGTGAAAGATAACTGGGTAGCTGGGAAGGAGATGGGGATTGTTAATGGGTATTTAAAAAAATAGAATAAATAAGACCTACTATTTGATAGCACAATAGGGTGACTATAGCCAATAATTACTTCATTATGCATTTTAAAATAACTTAAAGAGTATAATTGGATTGTTTGTAACACAAAGGATAAATGCTTAAGGGGATAGATATCCATTGTCCATGATGTGCTTATTTCACATTGTATCCCTGTATCAAAACATTTCACGTACCCCATAAATACATGTACCTATTATGTACCCACCCACAAAATTAGAAATAAATGTATAAATAAATTTTTAAAAAGAAAAAAAGGATTTGGAAACTATTCTGATAAAAACATAATCAGATTTTTCCAGAAGGAAATGTTTCTAACAATCATTGAAAATAAATCAATATTCATACTATGATTAGACATAAATGACTTTTAATTATCATTCTACTTAGCAATGATGATCAGTCCTTAATATTGAAGACCTAACCTCTGCTTTCCATAAATGTGTCTGCATTGGAGTATTGGCTCCTTGCAGATATAATTCAGTTAAAATGAACTCATTAGTGTAAGCCCTAATCTTATATGATTTGTGTGCTTCTAAGAAGGGAAGAAGAGACACAAACACAGATACATACAGGGAGTTATGTTTTCACAAGCCAACAAACACCGGGAGCAATAAGAAGCTAGAAGAAGCAAGGAAGGAGTCTCCACAGAGGCTTCAGAGAGAGAGCGAGTAACCATGCAAGGACACTAATTTCGTACTTCAAAACTTATTAACTATGACAGAGTAAATTTCTGTGTTTAGTTCAAGCATTTGAGTTTTGGATACATTTTTTACAGCAGCCTTAAGAAACTAATACACATAGTAAAGTCCCTTTACACCTCAATAAAGTTAAAATTAGATCTCTTTATCACATTATATGAATCTCTACCATACACGAGACGGCTTCTTTCTCTTCTTTCGTTAAGACGTCTCCTGAGGCTCCATGTCTTTAGGGCTACTAATAGGATATCAGGAGTTTCTTCCTGGACTTACAAACTTACTGACCGCTGGGAATGAGGATAGTGACTATAAGATAAAGAATAAATATTCCAATATTTGAAGAACGAATAAGTGATGTAGTGGAGTTTTCTGTAATTGAAATCTTCCAAGAATGTTATTCCATCTTGACTGACTCTTTCTTACCAACTTATTGTCTAGTGAGAGCACCAGAGACTAGAATAAGTCTATACCTTCCAGAGTTTGCGACTTCTAGCTAGATTTTCCACCCCATTGATTAGAATCTCGTATTATCAACGTGGTGACCAAAATTAACTAAAATTCAAATATGGTTACTTTACTTCCTCATAAAACATCTGGAATCCAGTTTCTTGGTTGGTTTGTTTCCTGGAGTTAATTAGAACTCTTGTGCATTTGTAAGGGCTACAGTTTCCAACTGCACTATTCACCTTTCCTAACAATTGCTTAAACATGGTTTCCCACTGTTGAATTTGCTAACTTTCTTCTTTATTATGGCTAGAATCCAAACTTTTCTTGACCTCATTTCTTTCCTTTCACTTGCTTTCTGTGCTGGCCTATGTTCCTATTTTTGTATCTTTTCTTACACACATGAAGACAGAGAACACACCAAATGACTCGACCTCCGATCATGACCCTCTCCACCTCCTGTACCTTACAGGTGTGTCTGTGTTCATGACACTAACCTCTTTCATTGTGTTGGTTTTCTTGTTCTGAAGAGAGCTGAAAATACCCACCATAATTTCTACATAATATTTGAGATATTTTATGAAACAGAGAAAATTGGGCATTCACTCTACTAACATCCAGTTACTAGACAACACAATAATCAGGCTATTTTCACATTCTTATAATAATTATGGCCACATAGTTTTTCTATTTCTTTATATATAATAGCTGGTTGCACTTGACAATCTTAATAATTCTTTAGAGATATTGCTTTTTAACTTAGTAAAACAACTTTAAATTGACAAAGATTTAATTGCACATATTCTAGGGGTTCAATATGATGTTTTGATACTTTTTTTCAGATGCTAATCATTGTCACTGTAAGAAACAAATAAAAGCTATTAATAGAAAGCGATCATAGAATTTTACACAAGGTATATAATTTGTAGTTTTCATATATAGGAAAGAAATGTTAAATTTATTTTTACCAAATGGTTTTACTTTTGATAGGCGTAGTATATTTTGTATAGTCTACTAGTAGTATCCCTTAATTTGAAGTAATTTTTAAATAATTAGGTAAGTGTTGCCCGTATATTGCTAAAATCACTATTGTGGTTTACATTATAATTTTCACAAATGAAATTAAAAATTTCATTACAGATTAGCACAGTTCCCTGAGGTACTATTTAAGCTATGTTACCTTTAATCATATGTACATGACATCACTCTTCTGTACTCTTCCCCTCACCCCAAAAACAAAACAAAACAAAACAAAAAGCATGCCATTTTAGAGCTATTGGTCTTTGTTCATACTGGAACTTCATCCTGGAGTACTTTTCCCTAACTATAGAAACAATATTCATCACTAAAAGCTTCTGCATATTTATGTTGTCACCTTCTGGGAAGAAGGAAAGAAACACACAAATACACACTCTAGTATTTATTGAGATCTTACATATACCAGATGCTATACTAGACATGTTTGTAACACAAGACCCATGACCATTAGTTGTTTCCTCACTTTGCATAAGAAGAAACAGAGTCTTAAATATGTTAAGTACCTTGTCCAAAGTTGCACAAGCAATTCATGGAAGAATTAGCATCCAGCTCACTCTTATCTAAGCCCAAAGCATATGTTCTTTCCATGCTTCAATAGGTTAGCTCTAAAGCCCCATTCTTATAACACGCAGAAAGATACTTTTCTACCTGTAATATTAGATGAATTAAATCAATTAGTTATTGAATGCTCACACCTTGTTTTAGTCACTGGCAAAATAATGTCAAGATAAACTTTATTACTGCCCTCCACAAGATAGAGAAAGCAAGTTATTCATCAAGTTGAACTTGACTCTACAGCTAGAGTGACCACCTGCCCCAGTTTGATTGAGACTGCCAGTTTTAACACTAGAAATCCCATAACCCAGGAAACTATCCAGTAAAGGGCAAACTAGAATGGCTGATCACCCTACCATCACCTATACAGTAGAAACACCATGGAATGTTATTTTTAATTGAGACAGGGCTTCTGTGATGGTTAATACTGAGTGCCAACTTGATTGGGTTGAAGGATACAAAGTATTGATCCTGGGTGTGTCTGTGAGGGTGTTGGCAAAGGATATTAACATTTAAGTCAGTGGACTGGGAGGGGCAGACCCACCTTTAATCTGGGTGGGTACAGTCTAATCAGCTGTCAGCAGATAGGGATGCTGTTTGGAGCCTTTAGCAGGCCCCCATAGGTGAATCACTGTGGAGGTCTCTAGGATTTTGGAGCAAGGCCCTGCCATCTTCTGCAGATAACTACTCTCCATTTGAGAGACAGCTCTTGGTCTGTTACTGGGCTTTGATGGAAACTGAAGGTTTGACTATGGGTCATCAAGTCACCATGCGACCTGAACTGCCTATTATGAACTGCGTGCTTCTGACCCATGTAGCCATAGAGTGCGGCATGCACAGCAGCACTCCATCATGAAATGAAAGTGGTATATATGGGACCAGGCACAAGTAGGTCCTGAAGGCACAAGTAAGTTACATAAGGAAGTGGCTCAAAGGCCCATGTTCTCCACTCCTGCCACCCTGCCTTCTCTTGCCCAGCCTGCACCAGTGGGCTCATGGGGAGTTCCTTATGAACAGTTGACAAGGGAAGAGAAGACTAGGGCCTGGTTCACAGATGCTTCTGCACGATATGCAGGCACCACCCGAAAGAGGACAGCTGCAGCACTATAGCTCCTTTCTAGGACATCCCTGAAGGACAGCGGTGAAGGAAAATCTTCCTAGTGGGCAGAGCTAGGATATGAGCAGGCAGAAAAATGTGAAAAGGGAGACTGGCTTAGTCTTCCAGCCTACAGCTTTCTCTGGTGCTGGATGCGTCCTGCCCTCGATCATTAGACTCCAAGTTCTTCAGTTTTGGAACTCGGACTGGCTCTCTTTGCTCCTGAGCCTGCAGAGAGCCTATTGTGGGACCTTGTGATTGTGTGAGTTAATACTCATTAAACTCCCCTTTACATATATATATATATATATATATATATTCCATTAGTTCTGTTTCTCTAGAGATCCCTGACTAATACAGTCTCGTTATGTTGTGTTGGGAGCAAGCCCCCCAAAATCCAGCCATAAACTGGCCCCAAAACTGGCCAAAAATAAAATCTCTGCAGCACTGTAACATGTCCATAATGGCCCTGACGCCCAAGCTGGAAGGTTGTGGGTTTACGGGAATGAGGGCAAGGAACACCTGGCCCGCCCAGGGCAGAAAACCGCTTAAAGGCATTCTTAAGCCACAAACAAAAGCATGAGCCATCTGTGTCTTAATGGCGTGTTTCTGCTGCAATTAATTTGGCCCATCCCTTCGTTTCCCTTAAGGGATACTTTTAGTTAATTTAATATCTATAGAAACAATGCTAATGACTGGTTTGCTGTTAATAAGTATGTGGGTAAATCTCTGTTCGGGGCTGTCAGCTCTGAAGGCTGTGAGACCCCTGATTTCCCACTTCACACCTCTATATTTCTGTGTCTGTGTCTTTAATTCCTCTAGTGCCGCTGGGTTAGGGTCTCCCCGACCGAGCTGGTCTCAGCAATGTTGCTCACGCTGGACTCAAATTCCTAGGTTCAACTGACCTGCTTGCATCAGCCTCCTAAAGTCTCAGGATTACAGGTATGAGCCATAGTTCCTAGCCATGGAATATTCTTAATACCCACAAGCTGACCAATTAAATATGGAGGGTGGACACAAAAGTTATTATCATTTAAAGGTGGCTGGAGTTAGGAACCATTGTTCAAAAACAATAGTTTTTTTCTGGACCAGCAGTTTAGGCATCACCTAGATACTGGTTTGAAAACAAATACTGCTCCAGAAATACTTAATCAAAGATTCTGTGGGTAGAGCCCAGCAATCTATGTTGTAACAAGGCTTCTAGGTGATTCTAATGCATACTCAAGATTGGGAATCACTTCTCTAAAGAAATGACAGGAATAAACCTGTCCCTAACAGTGATTCAAGTACAATTTTCTGCAAACACTGTGATCGTCTGTGTGTAGTCATGTGGCTGATGTCCTTTTCCTTCTATATATCATTTGAGACTTTTGCAATTATTTCATTCTGCCTTGAATATGAGAAATGGTAATGTACTAATTTTGGACTGGTTTTCTCCTGTTTTTCTAGTTCTTTAAGATGAGTTTGTTAAATTGCTTATTTGAAAATTTTCATCTTTTTTTGATGTATGCACTTATAGCTATAAAATTCCATGTTAATACTGCTTTTGCTGTATCCCATAGGTTTTGGTATGTTGTGTTTCCATTATCATTTGTTTCCTAAAACTGTTAATTTTTTTTTCTTAATTGCTTTGTTGTCCCACTGGTCATTCAGGAGTATATTGTTTAGTTTCTATGTATTTTTATAGTTTCCAAAATTCCTTTTGTTATTAATCTATAGTTCTATTTCATTGTGGTCAGAGAAAATTATTGATATTATTTCAATATTTTGAATGCTTTAAGACTTGTTTTGTGACCTAATATATGGTCTATCATTGAGAATGATCCATATGGTGAGGAAAAGAAGGTATATTCTGCAGCTCTTGGGTGAAATGTTCTGTAAATATCTATTAAGTCAATTTGATCTATGGTACAGATTAAATCCAAAGTTTCCTTGCTGATATTTTTTTTTTTCTGGAAGATCTGTCCAATGCTGAAAGTGGGGTGAAGTCTCCATCTATTATTGTATTGGTGCCTATCACTTTCTTTAGCTCTAATAATATTTGCTTTATGTATCTGGGTGTTCAAGTGTTGGGTGCAAATATACTTAAAATTGTTATATTTTCTTTCTGACTTGATCCCTTTATATATAGTGACCTTCTTTGTCACTTCTTATAGTTTTCGTTTTGAAAAATACTTGTCTGATATAAGTATAGCTTCTTTGGCTCTTTTTCAGTTTGCATTGGCATGGAATATTTTTTTCTATCTCTTTATTTTTCAGTCTATGTGTATCTTTATAGGTAAAGTTTGTTTCTTTTTGGCCACAGAACAATGGGTCTTGTTTTCTCATCCATTCAGCTAGTCTATATCTTTGGATTAGAGAATTTAGGACAGTTACATGTAATAGGAGTATTGATAAGTAAGGACTTACTCTTGTCATTTTTTTGTTTTCTAGTTTTTTGGTGGTATTCTCTTCTTTCTTTTCTTCCTGTCTTCTATTAGTGAAGGTGCTTTTCTCTGGTGATACAAATTAGTTTCTTGATATTTTTGATATTTTTTTTGTGTGTATCCATAGTATTTCTTTTGGATTAAAGTTGCCAAGAGGCTTGCAAATACTATCTTATAACCATTATTTTAACCTGATTGGAATTTAACATGGTTTGCATAAACAAACAAGCAAAAAGAAAATTAATAAAAATTCTATGCCTTAACTTTATCTTCTCTAATTTTTACATTTTTGTTGTTTCTGTATCTTATGGTACTGTTCATGTCTTGAAAACTTTTTGTAGTTATTATTTCTGATTGGTTTATAATTTAGTCTTTCTAATTAGGATACAACTAGTTTACAATCCACAGTTACAGTGTAATAATACTATGTGTTTTTCTGTTTACTTACTATTACTAGTGAATTTTGTACCTACAGGTGATTACTTTTTATTAATATTCTTTTCCTTCTAACTGAAGTACTCCCTTTAGCAGTTCATGTAGGACAAGTCTGGTGTTGAAGACATCCCTCAGCTTTTGTGTATCTGGAAAAGTCTGTATTTCTCTTTCGTGGTTGAAGAATATTTTCACTGGATATACTATTCTAGGGTAAAAGGTTTTTATTTTTCTTCAGTGCTTTAAATATGTCATGCCACTCTCTCATGGCCTGTGTTAAATCTGTTTAGTGTTCTATAACCTTCTCATACTTGAATATCGATCGATATCTTTCTCTGGGTTTGGGAAGTTCTCTCTTACTATCCCTTTGAATAACCTTTCTACCCCTATTTCTTTCTCTACCTCTTCTTTAAGGCCATAACTCATAGACTTGTTCTTTTGAAGCTGTTTTCTAGATCCTGTATGCATGCTTTGTTGTTTTTCATTATATCTTTTTTAATCTCCTCCGACTGTATATTTTCAAATAGCCTGTCTTCAAGCTCACCATTCCCTTCTCTGCTTGATCAATTCTGCTATTTAAAGACTCTGATGCATTCTTAAGTACATCAATTGCATTTTTAGCTCCAGAATTTCTACTTCATTTTTAAAAATTATTTTAATCTTTTTGTTAAGTTTATCTGATAGAATTCTGGATTTACTCTCTGTGGTATCTTGAATTTCTTTGTTTTTCTTCAAAACAGCTCTTTAGAATTATCTGTCTGAAGAGTCACATATCTCTGTTTCTCCAAGATTATTTCCTGATTTCTTACTTAATTTATTTGGTGAGGTTTGTTTTCCTGGATGGTGTTGATGCTAGTGGATGTTCTTTGGTGTCTGGGCATTTAAGAGTTAAGTATTTGTGGTAGTCTTCACTGTTTGGGCTTGTTTGCACCCATCCTTCTTGGGAAGGCTTTCCAGATATTTGAAAGGATTTGAGTGGTGTGATATAAGGTCTATGTGCTTTAGGGGGCACCCCAAGCCCAGTAACACTGTGGCTGTTGTAGACTCATAGAGATACCATCTTGATGGTCTTAGACAAGGTCTGAAAAACTTTTCTGGATTACCAGGCATAGACTCTTGTTCCCTTCCTTTAATTTCTCCCAAACAAACAGAATCTCTCTCTCTGATCTGAGCCCACTAATGCTGGGAGGAGTGACACAAGCACTTCTGTGGCCACCACCACTAAGACTGTGCTGGGTCAGATATTAAGGCAGACCAGTACTGTGTCCTGCCCAAGGGCTGCTATAACCATTCCCTGGCTTGTATTTATGTTTGCTCAAGGCCCTAGGGCTCTACAATTAGCAGGTTGCAAATCCAGCCAGGCCTGTGTTTTTCCCTTCAGGGCGGTGAGTTTCCCTAGACCCCAGATGGGTCTAGAGGAGTCATTCAGGATTCAGGGGCTACAGTCAAAACCTTAGATGTGTACCTGGCATTTTATTGTACTGTGGCTGAGCTGGCACTCAGTCACAAGATGCAGTTTTTTTCTACTGTTTCTCCTTTCACCAAAGGCAAAGGGGCCTCACCCCATAGCCACTGCTACCACGGGCCACTGGGAGTGCTGCCATGTTCCTTTAAGACCCAAGGGCTCTTCAGTCAGCTTCTGGTAGATTCTTCCTGGCCCGGGACTCTACATTCAGTGCAGTGGACTTTCCTCTGGCCCAGTTTAGGTCAAGAAATTTTGTCCAAGGGTCAAGTCCTGAAATTAGAAACTTTATGGGCCCACTTGGTGCTCTATTGGCCTGTGGACATGCTTGTTTCTAAGGTACAAAACAAAGTCCCCTTTACTTTTCCCTCTGCTTTCATCAAGCAGAAAGAGCTTCACCCCGTAGTCACCACAGCTGATAATGTGCTAAGTCTCACCTGAAGACAGCAAGTCCCAGAGCCTTACCAAAGTTCCTCAACATAGTACCTGGGTATCACTGCTGGTTGTTCAGGGCCCAAGGGCTCTTCAGTTTGCAAGTAATAAATGCTACCAGGACTGGTTTCTCCCATTCAAGGCAGTAGGTTACCTTCTGGCTCAGGTTTTGTCTGGGAGATAGGGCCTAGAAATGTGCTCATGCTCTGATAATTGTCTTATCCTGCTTTGGCTAAGCTGTTAACCAAGATAGAAGACAAAGTCTTCCCCACTCTTCTTTATCCTATGTTCAAGTGGAAGAAAAGGGTTTCTTTCAGAGCTGTAAGTTGTGCAACCTGGGATTAGGAAAGGGGTGATGCCAGCACTCCTCAAATGGCCTCAGTAGGTCATGTGCCCCTCTAGTTTACTGTCTTTGGGCCAAGTTCAATCTTAGAACTCACAGAAGAGTTGCAGTTTTTATGGCATAGACTGCCTTTCAAGTTTACTTAGAGACCGAGAGCACTTTGGCCCTCAGTGGTAAAGTTTCTGGGAACTCAAATTTGGACCACAGGATCAGTGATTCCCCTCTGGCTAGGGCTGGTTTATATGCTTCCTCTGTGGGCGGACATCAACTGAGTTTCATCCAATTTTCCTTTCTGCTCTAACAGGACAGCACTCAGTTCAATACTTCACGCCTGTAATCCCAGCACTTTGGGAGGCCAAGGCGGGTGGATCATTTGAGATCAGGAATTAGAGGCCAGCCTGGCCAACATGGTGAAACCCCGTCTCTACTAAAAATACAAAAATTAGCCAGGTGTGGTGGCACACACCTGTAATCCCAGCTACTCGGGAGGCTGAGGCAGAAGAATCACTTGAACCTGGGAGGCGGAGGTTGCAGTGAACCAAGATCGCACCACTGCACTCCAGCCTGGGCAACAGAGTGAGACTGTCTCAAAACAAAAGTCATGATGAGCAACACTTTTGCAACTTATTTTGCCAACAAACATTTTACACATGAAAACACTCCTTCTACTGAATGCTTTGTAGGAATGACAACACAGGAAAACATCATGGCATTTGGCATCAAGGAACTTCATTTTATATAAAGCTTTCTTATTTACTAGCTATACAAATGCAATCTACTTATCTAACACTTCCGAGCTCCTATTTTCTCATATATCACAAATTATAACTATCCTAGCTATGTAAATTTGTGAAGGTCATATGAGTTGATACATATAAATTTTCTAAAGGAGTGCTTGGTTTATAGAAGTTGTTCGGTAAGTGTTGTTTTTTCCTCTCTCTAATATTTTCACACTCATTTTCTCTGGCAAACATTTATACATACAAAGTTAGGGGTGAGTTTAGTCAATGAAGTAAAAATAATCAGTCAAGTCTGTCACAAAATAATGAAAAAGGCTAACTCTTTAAATGATCATCAGTTTCTTGTAATGCTATAGTATTGCTTGTGATCCTTTTTCAGATGTTGCCTCTGATTTGGGAGAGTTTTCAAAGGTGAAACTCAGAAAAGTAGAATGTAACTCAGTAAATTCTAGACTTTTATTTTAGCGTACCGATGCTTATGCTGTATTAGAAAGGGTCCCTTCGGATTTATGTGAAGAAGTTTTGATCTTTTATATTACATCTTGCAGTTAGTCATCAGCAATTTATTGTCTGTGAGAAAGTGTTACTTCAAAGCAAATTGTAGCTTAGTTAAATTAGGGTTTAAATTAAGTAGGTAGTTTTCTCTAAGTGAAGTGTTAGAAGCAAAGAAATTATGTCCAATCTAGGAAGGACTCTCTAATTTGGACCATGTATAGGTTCGCACGTACCCACTTCTTCCTCTAGCCAGCTTTCCTGTCCCCAAAAATCAGTAGCACTTTATTTTTTTCATATGGTAACAATCCAAGATTTTAGTAAAAAAAATCTGCAGCCTTTTGTTTCTCCATCCTGAATGAGTGGAAAATCTAGCAATTCTAAAGCTGAAGCTCAGGAATGGCCATATTTAGGAAACACCTTTGAGCTCTATGTTGTAATAGGGCTTTTGATTATGATGTGTGCTAAAATTAGAGTACCACTAATATAAATATTGTGTGTGTGTGTGTGTGTGTGTGTGTGTGGTGTGTGTGAATGTATTTAAGAAGCTTTTAAAGCATAAAGTTTCTGCTCAAGAATCCCACTATATATAGCAGAGGAGACAGATATCAGTGTAACCAATTAGAGTTCAGAGCATAAGTGAACAAATTCTAAAATGATATTGTATACACGTTGTATTAGTCCGTTTTCATAGTGCTAAAAAGAACTGCTCAAGACTGGGTAATTTATATTAATATTAAAAGGGTTAATTGACCAAAGATCAGCATGACTGGGGAGGCCTCAGAAAACTAATAATCATGGCAGAAGGCAAAGGGGAAGCAAGGCATCTTCTTCACAAGGCGAAAGGAAGGAGAAGTGCTGAGTGAAGGGGAAAGAGCCCCTTATAAAACCATCAGATCTCATGAGAACTAACTCACTATCACAAGAACATCATGGGAGAAACTGCACTCATGATTCAATTACCTCCAACTGGTCTCTCCCTTTACACAAGGGGATTATGGGGATTACAATTCAAGATGCTATTTGGGTGAGGACACAAAGCCTAATCATATTATTTCATCCCTGGGACCTCCCAAATCTCATGTCCTTTTCACTTTTTAAAACCAATTATTTCATCCCAACAGTCCCAAAAATCTTACTTCATTCCAGCAGTAATTTATCCCAAATTTCAAGTCCAAAGTCTCATCTGAGACAAGGCAAGTCCTTTCCACCTAGGAAACTGTAAAATCAAAAGCAGGTTAGTCACTTTTTAGATACATGGGGATACAGGCATTGGGTAAACACACCCATTCCAAATGTGATAAATTGGCCAAAATGAAGGGGCTACAGGCCCCACACAAGTCCAAAATGCAGCAGGGCAGTCATCAAATCTTAAAACTCCAAAATGATATTCTTTGACTCCATGTCTTACATCCAAGTCACACTGATGTAAGAGGAGGGCTTCCATGGCCACGGGCAGCTCTGCCCCTGTGGCTTTGCAAAGTACAACCTCCCACTAGGCTACTTTCATGGGCTGACATTAAGTGTCTGCAGCTTTTTCAGGTGCACGGTGCAAGCTGCCAGTGGATCTATCATTCTGTGGTCTGGAGGACAGTGGCCCTCTTCTCATAGCTCTGCTAAGCTGTGCCCCAGTGGGGACTCTGTGTGGGGACTCTAATCCCACATTTTCCTTCCACACTGCCCTAGCAGTATTTCTCCATGAGATCTCCACTCCTGCAGCAAAATTCTGCCTGGACATCCAGGCACTTCCATACGCCCTATGAAATCTAAGTGGAGGTCACCAAAATTCAATTTGTAAGTTCTGTGCAACTGTAGGCCCAACACCATGTGTAAGCTGCCAATGCTTGGGGTTTGCACCCTATGAAGCAACAAACTGATTTTTATGTTGGCCCCTTTTAGCCATGGCTGCAGCTGGAGTGGCAGCCCCTGTGACACAGGGTGCCAAGTCCCAAAGCTGCACGGAGGTTGGGGGTGGGGACAGCCCTGGGGCTGGCTCACAAAAAATAATTTTTCCTCCTAGGTCTCAGGGCCTGTTATGGGAGGGGCTGCCATGAAGTCCTCTGACATGCCCTGAAGACATTTTGCCCATTGTCTTGGTGATTAACATTGGGCTCCTCATTACTTATGAAAATTTCTGTAGCTGGCTTTAATTTCTCCTCAGAAAATGTTGTTTTGTTTTGTTTTCTATCACATGGTCAGGCTGCACATTTTCCAAACTTTTAAGCTCTGTTTCTTTTTTAAACCTGAGTTCCAATTTCAGATAATCTCTCTCAAGTTGAATGTTTCACAGATCTCTAGGGCAGGGACAAAACGCCACCAGTCTCTTTGCTAAGGCATTGCAAGATTGGCCTTGGCTCCAGTTCCCACTGAGTTCCTCATCTTCACGTGAGACCACCTCAGCCTGAGCTTCATTGTCCATATCACCATCGGCATTTTGGTCAAAACCATTCAACAAGTCTTTAGGAAGTTTTAACTTTCCCACATCTTTCTGTCTTCTTCTGAGCCCTCCAAACTGTTCCACCCTCTGCCTGTTACCCAGTTCCAAAGTCACTTCTACATTTTTCTGGTATCTTTATAGCAAACACCCCCCTGTCTGCACTACCAATTTACTGGATTAGTCCATTTTCATACTTCTCTAAAAAACTGCTCAAGACTGGATACTTATAAAGGAAAGAGGTTTAATTGACTCACAGTTTAGCATGGCTTGGGAGGCCTCAGGAAACATGATCATGGCTGAAGGTGAAAGGAAGCAAGGCACCTTCTTCACAAGGCAGCAAAAAAGGAGATGTGCCAAGTGAAGGCAGGAGAGTCCCTAATAAAATCATCAAATCTTGTGAGAACTCACTCAGTATCACAAGAACAGCATGGGAGGAACAGCCCCCATGATCCAATTACTTCCACCTGGTCTCTCCTTTAAAACATGGAGATTATGAGGATTACAATTCAAGATGAGATTTGGGTGGGGACACAAAGCCTAATCATATCACACATTTTCAGTTCTGATCAGGAGATTCTGAGAATATTCCTAAAATGAAGTAGTATGGAGGCTAAGCCCTAAAAGCTGATTACAAATTTGAAAGTCAAATAATACGTGAGATAAAATACAACTTATAGCCCTCTAAACATGAGATTGAGTATAGGCATGCATAAATGCATAGTGGTTGAAATTTAGCCAATATAATTTTCTGTGATGACGTAAAAGTTCTGTATCTGTGCTGTTCAGTATAGTAGCCACTATTTCAATGTGGCTATTGGGATTGGGCTAGTGAGACTGAAGATATATATATATATATATATATAAAATTTAAATTTAAACAGTTACATTTTTCTAGTGCTACTATATTAGACAGCACTGTTTTAGAAATGAGTATAAAATGAGTTTCCAGGAACACATCCTCAATCCATTCTCCCTCCACCTTAATACAAACATAGCTTGAAGACTTTTCTAAAATTGCTAATTCTGCAACTGCATGTGAGAAGGACATTTCTGGGTTCCTCATTTTTAACACTGGAGAAAATTATTTATGTGAATCTAGCTCCCTTAAAATTTTCAAGTTCCAGAATGTTTTGATAAATTATTTTCTTGGGAATAATACATTTTGGAGCAAGTCTAAGCTGGTAAATTCAATATGGCAGTATGCCTAAAACAGTATTGTAGTTTTAGCCCCTCAGGTCAAAATACCAGCTTATTTCTGAGATTTCCTTCTTACAGGTAGGCGTGTTCTCTTACAGGTGTTCCTTTTTACATCATCCCTTGTTTGTTCAGCTGCGCATGTTACATCAAAGGCAGAGCAAAGATAATTAAATTGGGCCAGATGTCTTCTTTGGACTGACACACTGAACTTCACAAGTTTTTCATTACAGGATTTGTGGATTCTTTGTGAACCAATTAGGGGTGGGGGTTAGAGACATGCATGGTTGCTTGTACAAACAAATCTTAAGGCGATTCAACAGAGATAGAAATTTGGCAGGACTAGTTTCCAAGACAACAGGTCACAAGAGCCAGTTGATAAGACAGGGGACAGTAAAGAAACAGGCCAAAAACAGCTAGAACCAAGATAATAATAATAAAAGAGACCCCTGGTTACCTTCACTGCTCATTGTGTACTAATTATAACGTATTAACATGCTAAAAGACACTCCTACCAGTGCCATGACAGTTTAGAAATGCCATGGCAACACCCAAAAGTAACCCTGTATGGTCTGGACAGGGGAAAAAAAAAACAGTTCTGTGAGCCCTCAGCCCCTTTCTTAGAAAATTCATACATAATCCACCCTTATTTCACATATGATAAAGAAATGACCATAAATATAGCCAACCAGAGCCCTCAGGGATATTATGCCTATGGAGTCACCATCCTCTTATTCCTATATTTTCTTTTTAAAATTATATATATATACACACACACACACACACAAAGTGTGTGTGTGTGTGTATCTGTGTGTGTGTGTGTGTGTGTGTGTGTGAAATAAGATATTGTGATACAGGCATTCAATGTGTAATAACCACATCAGGGTAAGTGGGGTATCCATCACCTCAAGCTTTTATCCTTTGTGTCACAAACAATTCAACTATACAATTTTGGTTATTTTAAAATGTACAATTAAATTGTTTGTGACTATACACACTTTGTTGTGTTAGCAAACACTAGGTTTATTTATTCTTTCTAGCTATTTTTGTTTGTACCCATTAACCCATCCCCACTTCTCCCTCTCCCTCCCAAAACCCTTCCAAGCCTCTGATAACCATCCTTCTACTTTCTACCTCCATGAGTTCTATTATTTTAACGTTTAGCTCCCACAAATAAGTGAGAACATATGAAGTTTGTCTTTCTGTGCTTGGCTCATTTTACTTAACATAATGACCTCTAGTTTTATCCATGTTGTTACAAATGACAGGATCTCCTTTACTTTCTTAATAAATTTGCTTTCACTTTTGTCTGTCAGTTCACCCTTATAATACTTTCCTGCATGAAGCACAGAACCCACCTGACTTCCTGGGCTGAGCCCAAATTTTGGGGTTTGCCTTGTGACACAAATGTCAGGTGCTCTTACCCCTACCCTTTACCCAAATCTTGGTGAGCTGTGCCAAGAAATATGAATTACTTAAAAATTATGTTTTCTCAATTATTTCAGCATCTAAAGTACTTTCTCCAAAGGTGCTCAGAAATTGATATGGTTTGGCTGTGTCCACATGCAAACCTCATCTGGAATTGTAGTTCCCATAATTCCCACATTTGGTGGGAGGGACCTAGTGGGAGGAAATTGAATCATCGGGGTGGTTGGTTTCCCCCATGCTATTCTCGTGATAGTGAGTAAGTTCTCACCAGATTTGGGAGGCTGTCTATAAGGGGCTTCTCCCTTCGCTCAGCTCTTATTCTTCTCTCTCATGCTGCCATGTGAAGAAGGACATGTTTGTTTCCCTTTTCACCATGGTTGTAAGTTTCTTGAGACCTTCCTAGCCCTGCTGAACTTGAGTCAATTAAACCTCTTTCCTTTATAAATTACCCAGTCTCAGGTATGTCTTTATTAGCAGTGCAAGAATAGACAAATACAGAAACCTCATAATATAACGAAATAATCAAAGTTCAGAGATGTGAACTGACATGGAAGATCCCGAACTGAAACATTTCTGAGTATGACACCAAATCAATTTCACATACTCATAAATATATTGATTCTTGAGGGCCCAATCCCACAGCGTTTAGTTCCTGCATCTCCATAAGGGCAGCATACATGCTATGCTTTAATAAATTTATCTGCTGTGTAAAATTATCTTTGTAGCCCCCCTTTTTTTTCTCCGTATCTATGTCTCTCATCTTCCCCTTATAAACTCCTAGAGTTGCTTTAGACCAGGATAAGCCATTATCTTTCATTCCCCTATCCCTCATCCAGGGAAGAGATTTTGTGCAAGTTACTGTGTTTAACATGGACATCAAAGGTAGTCTTGAAGGGGAAAGGTATAACCAATACATGGAATCCATGAACTGACCAAAGGATGTGATTTTAGTAAAACAAAAAAAGGGGGTAAAAAAAGTGAGGAATTAATATATTTTATCTCCAATCCAGGACAGTGTTCTAAAGAGAGAGAGACTGAATTGGAAACAATTCATAAATTGCTCTGCCTTGAGGACAGGTGGAGAAGAAATGGATCTGAAACATACTATGTATTAGAAACTGGCAAGCACCTTATAAACATTGCATCATGTAATGTTCACAACAGCCTTATAAAGTTAGTACCATTATGACCTTCATTTTACATATGAGAAAATTTATGCTAAGAAAGATTGTGACTTTTCCAGGATCACATAGCTAGTGATGAACGATACAGCTAATTCAAATACTTATGCATTCAATCGCTATGTTCCACTGTCTCTTTTGAAGTTTCTTTAGTGTATTCTCCTTTTCAAATAAACGTCTCTGCCTCTAAAAATCAAGAGTTGTGCTTGGAGTCAATAGAATTGTTTTCAAACTGAATAGAGGCTGGGAATTTTTTTTTTCCAAATTTGGCAAATAATAAACCATGCCTTTTAAGAGAGCCTATTAAACTTGGTTTGAACACAGGTCTAGAGGCGAGGCTTTGGGAGATGGCTGAGCAATCCTGATTTAAGAACAATAACGGTTACCATTTCTTGAACACTTACTGTGTTCCAGGACAGTTACAATTAGTTTCTTTTAAAATCATCATGAGGAGCCTGTGAAACAGATATTATTTTTATCCCCATTTTAAATATACAGACACAAATGTGAAAAAAGAAAAAAACAACTTGGCTGAAGATTAAGAGCTAAGTAACTTCAATTGATTATGATTATCTATTTAGTTGTTTGTCTTCTTCATTACGCTAGAAGTGCCTTTGGTAAAGAACATTCTTTATTATTTTTCATATCTTCAGCCCCAGGCCCAGGGCTTGGAACAAAATAAACATGTAATAAATGATAATTCCTATTAACAATTTTATGCTAACTTCCAGAAAAAATAAATATAAATTGAAAACACCAAAAAGTTTGATGTGAAATACTTTTGCTTAAAGGAATATATTATCTGCCCCCTATCTGCCCATATTCTGGATAGTAAAGGTAAAGCTATTTCCCTTTTTGGATGTTGGGTTAGGAATATATATAGCAATGGGTTATGTTTTTTATAACATCCTCCTAAACCTTGCCATCTACAAATAACATTTTTAATAGATCTTGCTAAACTGTGATTGTGATATCACACATTTTATGGCGTTTACCTTGGTGAGGATCCAGAAAATTACAGAAACAATCTGAATACATGGTAGACAAAGCATGTCTACAAGTGTATTTTTGTATATTTGGGAGATATTATTGGATATCCTAAAGCTTGGAGTGCACACTGTTTTTGCTTGATTTGGTTACTGCATTTATGTTAAGAAAACTTGGCACTTTGGTAAAATATGTGTCTTAACCATGTTGTGGTAGATTCAATAGCTGCCTTTTTGTGAATCTGGATTAATTTCCCTGTATATTTTAATTACAACTTTTTATCTTGAAATAGTTTAGATTTACAAGAAGTTGCAAAAATAGTAGAGAGAGCTCCTGTGTGCCTTTTTCTCAACTTCCCCACAAAATAATATTAGTATCTTTCATAACCATAATTCATAATACGTCGTGAAACTCAGAAAATTGATGTTGGCACATTACTATTAACTCAAATATTTACATTATGCAGATCTCACCAGTTTTTCTCTGCACATCACATGTGTGTATGTATATGTGTGTAGTTTTAGTAAATATTATCACACATATGGATTTGGGAAATCATCATCAAAATTACAATACAGAACTGTCCCACTGCCACAGATAAACTTCCTCATGTTACCACTTAAAGCTTATATTCTTTCCCCAACTCAAACACCTGGCAACCACTAGTTTCTCTTCCATCTCTGTAACTTTTTAAATTTAAGAATGATATATAAAAGGTATTATATAGTATTGTAACCTTTGAAACTGGCATGTTTTACTCAGCATAATGCCCCCCCTCCTTTTTTTTTTAATGACAGAGTCTCACTCTGTCGCCCAGGCTGGAGTGCAGTGGTGCAGTCTTGGCTCACTGCAAGCTCCACCTCCTGGGTTCATGTCTCAGCCTCCTGCCTCCCAAGTAGCTGCGACTACAGGTGCCCACCACCACGCCTGGCTAACTTTTTTGTATTTTTAGTAGAGACGAGGTTCACCATGTTAGCCAGGATGGTCTCGATCTCCTGACCTCCTGATCTACCTGCCTCAGCCTCCCAGAGGGCTGGAATTACAGGTGTGAGCCACTGCGCGTGGCCCATAATGCCCCTTATATTTATTCAAGGTGTTAGTTGGATCAATATTTGATATGGTTTGGCTGTGTCCCTACCAAAATCTCAACTTGAATTGTATCTCCCAGAATTCCCACATGTTGTGGGAGGGATCCAGAGGGTGGTAATTGAATCACGGGACTGGTCTTTCTGGTGCTATTTTTGTGAGAGTAAATAAGTCTCATGAGATCTGATGGGTTCATCAGGAATTTCTGCTTTTGCTTCTTCTTCATTTTCTCTTGCCACCACCATGTAAGAAGTGTCTTTCGCTTCCTGCCATGATTCTGAGGCCTCCCCCACCATGTGGAACTGTAAGTCCGATTAAACCTTTTTTTTTCGTTCCCAGTCTCAGCTATGTATTTATCAGCAGCATGAAAATGAACTAATACAGTAAATTGGTACCAGTAGAGTGGGATGTTTCTGCAAAGATACTCAAAAATGTGAAAGCAACTTTAGAACTGGGTAACAAGTAGAGATTGAAACAGTTTGGAGAGCTCAGAAAAAGACAGGAAAATGTGGGAAAGTTTGGAACTGCCAAGAAACTTGTTGAATGGCTTTGACAAAAATGCTGATGGTGCTATGAACAATATAGTCCAGGCTGAGGAGGTCTCAGATAGAGATGAGGAACTTGTTGTCAACTGGAGCAAAGGTGACTCTTGTTATGTTTTAGCAAAGAAACTGACAGCATTTTACCACTACTCTAGAGGTTTGAGGAACTTTGAACTTGAGATAGATGATTTAGGGTATCTGGCAGAATAAATTTCGAAGAAGCAAAACATTCAGAAGGTGACTTGGGTGCTGTTAAAAGCATTGTTTTAAAAGGGAAACAGAGCATAAAAGTTCAAAAAATTTACAGCATGATGATGCAGTAGAAAATAAAAACCCATTTTTTGGGGAGAAATTCAAGCCAGCTGCCGAACTTTGCATAAGTAGCAAGGAGCCTAGCGTTAATCCCCAACACCATGGGGAAAATGTCTCCAGGCCATGTCAGAGGCCTTCACTGAAGCCCCTCCCATCACAGGCCTGGAGGCCCAGCAGGAAAAAGTGGTTTTGTGGGCTGGGCCCTGGGTCCCCGTGCTCTGTGTAGACTAGGGACTTGGTGCCCTGTGTTCCAGCCGCTGCAGCCATGACTGAAAGGGGCCAATGTGGAGCTCAGGTTATGGCTTCAGAGGGTTGAATGCCCAAGACTTGGCAGCTGCCATGTGGTCTTGAGCCTGTGGGTGCACAGAAGTCAAGAATTGAGGTTTGGGAACCTCCACCTAGATTTCAGAATATTTATGGAAACGCCTGGATTCCCAGGCAAAAATTTGCTGCAGGGGCAAGACCCTCATGGAGAATTTCTGCCAGGGCAGTGCAGAAGGAAAAGGTGGGGTCAGAGCCTTCACACAGGGTCCCTACTGAGGCACTGCCTAGTGGAGCTGTGAGAAGAAGGCCACCCTACTCCAGACCCCAGAATGGTAGATTCACCGACAGCTTGCACCCTATGCCTTGAAAAGCAGTAGACACTCAACACCAGCCAGTGAAAGCAGCCAGGAGGGAGACTGTACCTTGCAAAACAACAGGGTTGGAGCTGTCCAAGACCATGGAAACCCATCTTTTGCCTCAGTGTGACCTGGATGTGAGACCTGGAATCAAAGGACATCATTTTGGAGCTTTAAAATTTGACTGCCCCACTGGATTTCAGACTTGCACGGGCCCTGTAACCCCTTTGTTTTGGCCAATTTCTCCCATTTGGAACAGCTGTATTTACCCAATACCTGTACCCTCATTGTATCTAGGAAGTAACTAGCTTGCTTTTGATACAGGTTCATAGGTAGAAGGGACTTGCCATGTCTCAGATGAGACTTTGGACTGTGAACTTTTGGGTTAATGAAGAAATGAGTTAAGAATTTGGGGGACTGTGGGGAAGGCATGATCAGTTTTGAATTGTGAGGACATGAGATTAGGAGGGGCCAGGGTTGGGATGATATGGTTTGGTTGTGTCCCCACCAAAATCTCAACTTGAATTGTATCTCCTAGAATTCCCACATTTTGTTGGAGGAACCAAGTGGGAGGTAATTGAATCATGGGGTCTGGTCTTTTCTATGCTATTGTCGTGATAGTGAATACATCTCATGAGATCTGATGGGTTCATCAGGCATTTCTTCTTTTGCTTCTTCCTCATTTTTCTCTAGCTGCCACCATGTAAGACGTGCCTTTCGCTTCCTGCCATGATTCTGAGGCCTCCCCAGCCATGTGGAACTGTAAGTCCAATTGAACCTCTTTTTCTTCCCAGTCTTGAGTATGTCTTTATCAGCAGCATGAAAATGGACTAAAACAATTTTTTCCTTTTAATTCAAATAGCATTTAATTGTGCAGATGTGCCATTTGTTCATCCTCTCACCAGTTGAAGGACATTTGCGTTGCTTGCAGTTTTGGGCTACAACAATTAGGGCTGCCATGAACAATTGTATACAAAATTTTGTCCAGACATGAGTTTTAATTTTTTCTATGATAAGTGCCTAGGGGTGCAATTACTGGTTTACATTTTTAGTTGCAGGTTTATTTTAGTTTGTTTTGTTTTTTTTCTTTTTGGAAGTGCCATTTTCTCTTCCAGGGTGGTGGTGCCATTTTACATTCCCACCAGAAATGTATGAGAGATTTAGTTTCTCTGCATCCTTGCCAGAATCTTGTATTGTCCTAATTTTGAAAAAGTTGCTGTTTTAGTAAGTGTGTAGTGATACTTCATTGTGGTTTTAACTTACATTTCTATTAGGTTGGTGCAAAAGCTATTATAGTTTTTGTCATTACTTTCAATGACAAAGTATAATAACAATGCTCTACATATACTCATGTACTTATTTTTCATTAATGTATTCATTTTAGTGAGTTTTTTATGTCTTTTGCACACTTTCTAATTGGATTATTCATTCTTACTATCGAGTTAGAGGTTTTTCAGTATGTATATTATACATACAAGTCTTTTTGTCAGATATGTGGCTTTCAGATATTTCCTCCCAGTCTGTAGTTTTTCTTTTCATGTTCTTAACAGGGTCTTTCATGGTGCAATGTTTTTGAATGAAGACTAGTATATTGATTTTTTTTTTTTTTTTTTTTTTTTTTGAGACACAGTCTCATTCTGTCACCCAGGCTGGAGTGCAGTGGCTTGATCTTGGCTCACCGCAAGCTCCGCCTCCCGGGTTCATGCCATTCTCTTTCCTCAGCCTCCTGAGTAGCTGGGACTACAGGCACCTGCCACCATGCCCGGCTCATTTTTTTTTGTATTTTTAGTAGAGACGCGGTTTCACCATGTTAGCCAGGATGGTCTCGATCTCCTGACTTCGTGATCCACCCGCCTCGGCCTCCCAAATCATGCTGGGATTACAGGCATGAGCCACCATGCCTGGCCTGATTTTTTAAATCTGATGGACCATGTCTTTGATGTCATTTCTAAAAACCTTTCTCTTAAACCTAGGTCACAAAGATTTTCTCCTATGATGTCTTCTAAAAATTTATAGTTTCACGTTTTACATGTAGACCTCTAATTCATTTAAACTTAATTTTTTAATAAGTTGTTGGGTAGAGGTTAATTTCTTTTCCCTACAAATTTCCTGTATCTGGGAGTTTGAATATGCTCAACAGACTCGTGGGCTTTGTAAAAAGCAAAGACGACGGAAACAATTGTACAAGAATGAGCTAGGAAGGCAGGGCTAAAAAAAAGATGTTTTAAAAACAACAATGTCAGTAAGAGTTTTCAAGTGTTAGCAATGGCTAATAACTTGTAGCTAATGATCATGAGACCCAGTAAATTAAACATTATGCCCATACTGAAACTTTCTTTTGTCAACACAAGGCTGATTTCATGGGCATGCAACCAGTGCAGTCATATAGGGACATTGCTCAGAAGGAGCTTCATGCTTGGGGTTTAATACTTTGAAATCAACATTCTGAAATTCTTAATAATTTTATCTTTGAACTTGTTTTTTGCAAATGAAGTCTTTTAGGACAATGGAGCATGTTCCTGGGATTGAAGTTTCACATTACATGTGGCCCTACCACCCCACCTGCACAGGGTGGGTTCTCGATTGTTTTGTCCTCTATCATACCCAGCACTGCTGCCACCCTCTGCCTTTATTAGCGCCCTCGGCATAGGTGGGTCAAGTTTGAGTGCACACGCCCTGTGCATTGAGTCACAAGGAAGGGCCCTCCCTAGACACCTGTGAGAGTCTCACTTGCTCTATGAAAACCACCACATCTAAGGTACCACACCATAAAACAGAAAATAAAAAGCTCCGTGAGAGGGCTGAGAGAGAGACAACCAAATAAAGGAAAAGTATTTTTTCCTGCTTTTTGAACAAAGGACAGCACATTTTATTTTGTATTAGGCCTTGAAAAATATGTAGCTGGTGCTATGTCAACTTAGCATCTTGTTTATTTAATTGTGTTTTATAGGAATTCTTAGAACATCAAAATTGTAGTCAGTAAAAGAGAAACAATTTATGCCATGACAGGCTCAAATAAAATCCTCAATTGAGTGACTCCAGATTTAATGCAGCAAATTAAATTTGGGTATTCCCCAGTCATGTAAAAAATCACCCTAAAGCCAAAATATAAAAGCAAAATAGCAATACAATATGCATGCTTAAAAAAAAAATGAAGAAATATTTAAAACCTCAAAACACAAAATACAAGAAAAAATTGACAAAAATAGTGAAGGACAAACAGCATGCAGGAAGATGCAGACAGGTAAGTCCATGAATGCTTATTTCAAAGAAAAAATGCAGAGCACATTTCTTTGAGTGTACTATACCCATAGGTAAGAAAATACACACATATTCTTGTTTGCAAAACTGGAATGGAATCAAAGATTGGCAATGGCAGTTTATCTACACTTTATTTGGTTCTAGGAATTAAAAACGGGGATACATGAGAAATCAAAGAAGCAATGTCATAGTAACTAAAAGCATTCAATTAGTAAGGTAATGGACAAAAAGGAGACTATTGTCAGGTGCTTTTTACTGCAAAATGTGGAGAGAAGTAAAAGCTTAAGGAATTCATTCACAAAACAAAACTATGAGAAAGAGAAACCTTCTTCATGAGAATAAAATAAATCCTGCTCCTTCTTGTATACAAATTTCCTGCATATAATTTGTCCAGAATGCAACCATGTATCTGTACAAAGATATAGCACAAAAGAAGGAACAAATATTAGGTGAAGAATATTCACTAAAAAAATGTTGCCATGGAACCAACCAAATTGTGACTAAGCATAATACAATGAATTGTTAAAATATACTGGTGCAGTTATCTCTGTATAAAAGCCCTCAGAGAGTAAATACAGTAACAATTTTTTGAAAACCTGTTGAGGCAATAACAACAATAATAACAAGAAAAACAAAAAGATGATGTATGGGGTTGTGGAATTCAGGAAAGAAATGGAAAAAATATGAAACATTAAAAGTAATATTAAATCTTTTTCTAGATTATTCCAGGCTTCTATAATAAAATACTGTAGACTACATAATTTACATACAACAGAAATGTGTTTCTTACAGTTCTAGAGGCTGGGAAGTCTAAGATTCAGACATTAGTAGATTCTGGTATCTGGCAAGGGCTTATTCCTTACAGATGGCACCATCTAGGAGTCCTCATGTGGCAGAATAGATGGAAGAGCCAGGCAGCTCTCTAAAGCCCCTTTTATAAGGGTGTTAATCCTGTTCACGAAGGCAGGGCCCTGATGATTTAATCAATTTCTGAAATGTCCCACCTCTTAATACCACCACAATGGGGATTAAATTTCAAAACAAATTTTGGAGGGGCACAAACATTCAAACCATAGCAAAAATAACATGTGAAATTAGAAGCAGCTCAAAAGATACTAGTGAAAATAATATAAGAGATGTATAGAATATAGAAGTGTTCAAATATAGAATATAAATAGAAATGGAAATTAGAATAGAAAATAGAATGTAAATAAAAGTGTTCAAAGAACAACAGAGAAACATATAAACAGAAGACAAAAAAGATCTAGGATGTATATTTTAATTTTTCTCTTGCTATGTAACACATTTTTTCTCAAATCCTAATACCTATAACAGCAATGAGCATTTATTTTACTCAGCTTATGTGTGTTGAGTTCACGAGCATCTTAGCAAGGTTTCTAAGGAGTCAGCAGTCGAGATGTCATCTGTGACTGTTGTTATCTAAAAACTTGAAAGCGTCGGGAATATCCACTTTCAAAGTTACTCACTGACACTGATGGAAAATTGGCTTTAGCTCTTATTGGGAGGTCTCAGTTAATCCCCATGTGGTGTTATTCATTTTATGACCTAGTCTTGGAAGTTATACACAATTACTTCTGCCAAATTTTGTTCACTGAAAGTGAGAGCTGAAGTCCCTCCCCAAATCAAGGGAAAGAGAATTAATTAGTTAGGATCCACCTTCAAAGAGAGACCTGTCAAAGAAGTTGAGAGCATATTTAAAACCACCGCAATATGCAAAATCTGTATTTTTATACTGGACTATTATAAAAATTAAAAATGATCAGTACAACTTTCCAAAAATAAAACAAGAGGCCAGGCACAGTGGCTCATGCCTATAATCCCAGCACTTTGGGAGGCCAAGGCGGGTGGATCGGCTGATGTCGGTTCAAGACCAGCCTGGCCGACATAGTGAAATCCTGTCTCTACTAAAAATACAAAATTAGCCGGGTGTAGTGGTGCACACCCGTAGTCCCAGCTACTTTAGAGGCTGAGGCAGGAGAATCACTTGAATCTGGGAGGCAGAGGTTGCAGTAAGCCGATATTGCACCACTGCACTCCAGCCTGGGCAACAGAGTGACACTCTGTCTCAAAAACAACATCAACAGCAGATAAAACAAGACTTGAATATACAAATTAAAAGGGAATATTATGACTCAGGAAAAATCAAACAGAGCAGTTAACATCTTAATGTGTATCTTTAATGATTTAATGGATTCAAATCATTTATTAGGAAATAGGCAAAAGTTCAAAGTACTCATAAAGGGAAAATATATTGACCACAGTGTTTTTTCACAAAGATAGTCAAATTTAGTAGATGTAACAGAATTTGGGGAAAAGAAAATTAGGTACAAGAATTTCATAACCTGACAACTTTTATTTTAACATTAAAGCAACAGAAAAATAACCTTTGAACACCAAATAACTAAGGAAATATAGATTCCATGGATTCTCCTTGAAGAAACTACTTTAGGATAACCTCCAGCCAAATAAGAGATGAATGGACAAACTATGGCACTAGGAGAAGCAGTGATCATGGACTATATTACTGGTAATGGTTACAAAAATAACTGTATATTTTATTAACCCTTTATATAAACAGTCACCACTTGACATCCATGGGGAATTGCTTTCAGAACCTCCCTCCACACTGAAATTGACAGATGTTCAAGTCCCTTATATAAAATAGTGTGGTACTTTCTTATAACCTATGCACACCCTCCCAAATACATTAAATTATCTCTAGATTACCTACAATAATGAATACAATGTAAATGCTATATAAATAGCTGTTATACTGTATTGCTTAGGAAATAATGACAAGAAGAAAAAAAGTCTGTATCTGTTCAGTTACAAACACAACCATTCATTTTTTAAAAAATATTTTTTATCTGTGATTGGTTGAATTCATAGATGCAGAACCCATGGATAGAGAGAGCCAAATTACATATAAAACAAGTTGGGAAGGTAAGTATAGAAATGTTGGTGAACCAGTGAACAGTTCAATTTCCACATTTTCATAGTAAAAATCCGAGGTTACTTACATCATATTAATAAAGTAACAGAAATTTAAGTATTTTAAAGTTACCATATGACTACAAAATTATGTTACCAATAAAACAGGTGGTGAAGAAAAGAGGAAGAAAAAATTTACCCATTTTGAAATTGTTCATAGAAATTAACACGAGATATTAAAATTGAAATTAAACAGTTAATAGACACTGTCTAAAAAATAGCATAATTGTAAAAAACATGATGCCTTATACTTTTGGAGATAACTATTAGAATAAATTAACAGAACAAACACATAAATGATAGTAAACACAGTAACAGAGTGGAAGTTGCCTTAAATATTATAAAAATAGACAAAAACATAAATATGACAGAAAAGACAACAAACATATCTATCTTGTCAATAAATATAAACGGAGGTAAAACTCATCTATAATTTTAAAAAGGGTCCTAGAATCTAGACTGGATCACAGACTCACATCTATCTATTTGTGGTACACAAGGCACATACAAAACAAAGTGATTCAGAAGGTTCGAAAAGAATAGGAAAATACACAACAGGCAAATGCAAAATTTAAAAAAGAAGAAGGCAAAGCAGAGATCATAATTGTAATGATAAGCCAGGTTAAATTCACCGCAAAAATGTGTCATATGAGAAAAAGGAAAGTATTTTTTTATTTACAGAACATACAAACACAATGAATATAATAAAGTTATAACAAACATAGAATTAACTTTCATTTCAAAAAATCCACCAGAAATATAGAAGATGCAAAAATGCATTAGAAACCATAGCTTTAACTTGTCTCTCAGTCCATGAAAGATAAACTGGACTAAAGGAAAAATATAGAAAGTTTTAATAACATAATAATAAACGCTAAATGGAACTAAATTGAAATCAATACTTTAAAAAGAGAAACCACACATTATTTTCATATATGTATGAATCATTCACAAAATTCTACTTTATATAAGTCAAAAATAAAACCTCATAAAATTTCAAAATTCAAAAATAGTGTAGAAAATATATACTACTTACTGGATATTTAAAAATATTTTGAGAAGTTTACTGGGTCAAACTGGGAAAAACACTGAAATTGTAAAATATCTGGAGTAGAATTATAATGAAACTACTATATAAAATAGCATGTAGAAATATAGCTAAAGAAATGCTAAGAGGAAAAAGCATGGACTTACATATTAGTAGAAAGAATGAGGTGATTTTCGTTTGTGGTTGGAATTTATGTAACTTGGCACTTATTATTCATATCCTTACAAAACAACAACAAAAGCCGAACAGTTTGAAACCCCACAACTTTTTTTAGATATTTCAAATAATTCAGGTCATGGGCAAAATGTTGCTCCCCACATTAGAAAGATAGACAGGTAGGTTCAGAGAATCACAGTTAACCAGAGCATAAGCCCATGAGTAGAAGCTGGCCTCTGGAGCCAGTACTGTGTTAGGAAAACTTGAACTTTAATTAATGAATTGCTAGAAGCTCGGAGTGCACAAAGCTGAGAGTTAAACACTCCAGGGGGCTCCTGTCTTAGGGGAACATCCACATACTTGTCAGATTTGCCTCCAAAAGCTCTATCATATCCTCACAACGAAGATAAGAGAAACATCCCTTTTAGCTTCTGGAAGCAGGAGGAGAAAGGTACCATTTTGAAATAGTCTCCGAACATCTTGTTCTTAACAAGGCCTGCCTTCAAGATAAATTATTTTAACAGAGTTAAAACAATTGTTATTATGCCAGAGCATAACTGATAATAGGGGAAGGGAAATACCAAATCCTGCATGCTCTAGCCTCCATGTGAAAAAGTGCAATGCCAAACGAATGCCCCATGTAGCCTTCCTGTCTCAATTAAGATGGGGAAGGAAAACTGAGAAGTACTGGTGAAATTCACAGCCAGAGCCACAGGCTCACTAAAATACTGAGACTTAATTTTAGGATTATAAAATGCTTTCCCTCCCCCACACCTTAGCACCACTCTAGTAGTGCTCCTATATAATAATAGGGAAATACAATAGAGAGAACTGCTAGTCTCAGACCTTCTTTAAGAAGTCTCTAGGGAAACCCATGGACAACAGTAGAGACAAAAACAAGGGCAGCAGAGGAAATTTTAGCCTCTGCCAACTACAGCTAAGAAAAACAGCAAACACAGCCTAATCCATATTTAGTTAAACATAAATCTCACTTTAAAGGCTTACTTACCTCAGTTTCTTTTTCCCAATACATCACGTTTGGCATTTAACAAAAATTACAAGGCATACTAAAACACAAAAGATACAACTGGAAGAAACAGAGTAAGCATCAGGACCAGACCCACATGTGGCAAAGATGTTGGAATTGTCAGACTAGAACTATGATATTTTAAGGATCTAATGGAAAAAGTAGTCAACATCCAAGAACAGATGAGTAATGTAATAATGTAGACTGAAACTCTAAGGAAAAAATAAAAAGAAAATTCTAGAAATAAAAGAAACATTTGTAAGATAAATGAAGAATGACTTTGATGGATTTATTAACAGACTAGCAATGGCCAAGGAAAGGATTAGTGAATTTGAAAAATGCCAATAGAAGCCTCTAAAACTGCAAAGCAAAGAGAAAATAGAATAAAAGAGACCCAATGGAATGTTCAAGAATGATGGAATAATTACAAAAGACGTAAAATAAAATTTAAAACAGTAGAGGATACAAAAAAGATAATGGACTATATGAAAACAGAAAATTAAATAAAGGAAAGAAATAAGTACATTTAAGACCCATTGTTCTTTAAAAAAATCAATAAAATTATAATTATTGCTACCATATAAACAATAAAAAGCAGAAACATAAAAAATAATTAGAAAATAATCACAATATGAAAGAAATTAAAGGAAACATTATTAGCTGCTTTTCTAAATTCTATGCAAATAAAAGTGAACATAAATTTAAACAGATATCTTAAGAGCTAGAAAATCTAAACATCAAATGCCATATAAGAAATAAAACTGTAAAAGAGCAAACATCCCCAAACCACATGAGGTACAGATGGATTCACAGGTTAATCTTTCTTACTGAACCTTTAAGAAACAGATGACTATAGCATTATGTAAATTGTTTCAGAGCCCAAGAAGAAATATTTCAAATGACTTTTATGAACTCTTTTTTACCTTGACAAAAACAACAACCCTAACAATCATTGTGCAAAAAGAAAAATATAGACAAATATTACTTATCAACATAAATGTAAACATTATAGCTAAAATACTAACAATTGAATCCAGCCACACTTATGTGACAACCAAATTGAATTCATTACCAAAATGCAAGGGTTGCTTGGTATTAAGCAATCTTATGTCACCATATTAATATATCAAAAGAGGATAATCTTTTGTGCATTTCTAAATATGCTGTAAAAACATATTATAAAATTTAACTTATATTCTTGAATTAAGAAATCTAGTAATAAAACATATAAACACTGTAGCAAACAAACTATATAAAGTGGCAACCTCCATTATATTTATCTGTGATGCTTCTAAGCAACACATATGGCAAAAGTGAACATGCCACTCCTGTGATTAGGTTACCTTATTTAAGACTTTATCTTACTAGCATTTTTCTCTAGAGACTATTCTTTCTACCTTGATAAAGTAAGTAGCCCTACTGGAAAGCCCATGTAGTAAACAAAGAACTGTGAATGTTGCTAAGAGTGGAGACTGGCCTCCAGCCAACAGCCAACATAAAACCAGAGACTTCATTACTACAACCCCAAGGTAATAAATTTTGACACAACCTCAGTGAGCTAAGAAGCATATTGGCCAGTTGTACCTGAAAATGAGTATCCAGCATGGCCAACAACTCGATTTTAAACTCCGGAAACCCTGAACAGAGGACACAGTAATGCCATAACTGACCCACAGACACTGTGAATTAATAAGCGTGTGTTATTTTAATCCACTAAGTAAATATTGATGTTTTATCTAATAATAGATAATTAATAAAACCCTAAAGATTGTATATGGGGAAACATTAGAAGGTTTCTCATTAAGGAAGAAGAAGCCTGTCCCATACTTTTTGTTACACTTTTACTGAACATTGGTCTGGAGGCACAATTAAATATAATTGTATGAGATAAAGATATAAGGTTGATATGGTTTGGCTGTGTTCCCAGCCAAATCTCATCCTGAATTTTACCTCCTATTATTCCCATGTGTTATGGGAGGGACCCAGTGGGAGGTAATTCAATCATGGGGGTTGGTCTTTCCCACCATGTAAGATGTGACTTTGCTTCCCCTGCACCTTCCACCATGATTGTGTGGCCTCGTCAGCCACATGGAAATGTGATCTAATTAAACCTCTTTCTTTTATAAACTACTCAGTCTCAGGTATGTCTTTATTAGCAGTGTGAGAATGAACTAATACAGTAAATTGATACTGGGAGTGGGGAGGTGCAATAAAGATACCCCAAAATGTGGATGCAAATTTGGAACTGGGTAAGAGGCAGAGGTTGAAACCTTTGGGACAGGAAGATGTGGGAAAGTTTGGAACCTCCTAGAGACTTGTTGAATGGGTTTGACTAAAATGCTGATAGTAATATGGACAATACAGTCCAGGCTGAGGTGGTCTCAGATGGAGATGAGGCACTTGTTGGGAATTGGAGTAACCATCTTTCTTGCTATGCAAAGAGACTGGTGACATTTTGCTCTGCCCTAGGAATCTGTGGAACTTTGAACTTAAGAATGCAAAGCATTCAAGAGGAAGTGGACCATAAAAGTTTGAAAAATTTGCAGCCTGACAATGCGATAGAAAAGAAAAACCCATTTTCTGGGAAGAAATTCAAGCCAGCAGCAGAAATTTGCTAAAGTAATGAGGAGCCGAATAGTAATTGAAAATACAATGGTGAAAATGTCTCCAGGGCATGTCAGAGACCTTTGTGGTAGCCCCTTCCATCACAGGTCTGTAGGCCTATGAAGGAGAAATTATTTCCTGGGCCAGGTCCAGGGCCCCCTTGTTGTGTGTAGCCTAGGGACTTGGTGACCTGTGTCTGAGCTGCTCTAGCCATGGCTAAAAGCGGCCAAGGTACAACTCATGGCATGGCTCCAAAGCATGCAAGCCCCAAGCCTTGACAGCTTCCACATGGCATTGAGCCAGTGGGTGCACAGAAGTCAAGAATTGAGGTTTGGGAACTTCCACCTAGATTTCAGAAAGTTTTTGAAAATGCCTGGATGTCCAGGCAGAAGTTTGCTGCAGGGGCCAGGCACTCATGTATAACCTCTGTTAGGGCAGTACAAAAAGAAAATGTGAGTTTGGAGTCCCCACACAGAGTCCCCACTGGGGCACTGCCTAGTGGAGCTGTGAGAAGAGGGCCTCCATCATCTAGACTCCAGAATGCTAGACTGAGTGACAGTTTGAACCATGCACACAGAAAAGCTGAAGACCCTCAATGCCAGCCCATGAAAGCAGCAAGGAGGAGGGCTGTACCCTGCAAAGCCACAGGTGCAGAGCTGCCCAAGGCTGTAGGAGCCTACCTCTTGCATCAGCATAACCTGGATGGGAGACATGGATTCCAAGGGGATAATTTTGGAGCTTTAAGATTTAATTACTGCCTTGTTGATTTTCAGACTTTCATGTGGCCTGTAGCCCCTTTGTTTTGGCCAACTTCTTCTATTTGGAACAGGTGTATTTAACCAATGCCTGTACCCTCATTGTGTCTAGGAAATAACTAACTTTCTTTTGATTT
Organism: Nomascus leucogenys; assembly: GCF_006542625.1. Classification (NCBI taxonomy): domain Eukaryota; kingdom Metazoa; phylum Chordata; class Mammalia; order Primates; family Hylobatidae; genus Nomascus; species Nomascus leucogenys. The sequence continues at coordinate 128,439,977 of NC_044406.1, forward strand.
TACAGGCTCATAGGCAAAAGAGACTTGACTTGTCTCAGATGGGTCTTTGGACTTAGACTTTTGAGTTAATGCTGGAATGAGTTAAGATTTTGGGAAACTCTTGAAAAGGCATGATTTTAAATGTGAGTGTTACAGAACTTTCTCTTTAGTTCTGCTAAAACCTGGCTCTTGTCACATGACCAGAAAAGACTGGGATTGTGGACAAATAAAAGGTTGAGGAAAACAATTTACTGGGCAAAGTGGAAAGAGGAAAAATAACTCTCAGCAAAGCAAAAGAGAGTCCTGCTAGCAGGTTTCCTGCCTCACAGATTGAATTCTAGGTTATCACGCAGGAACAGTGAAGACCAGGTTCCTCCTTCCTGCAAAGGGCACAAACTTCCCAAGGCTCCATCCCATGGAGCATTTCCATAAGTAATGAAGAGCCAAGTGGGCATTATTCAGAAATAATCAGTCATGAAATTGTGGGCTTCATCTGGGATCAGCAGTACGGATTTTCAGCCTTTAGGCTATTTTAGTCTTCAAGACAGGGTTTTGCCAGAGATCCTAGCTGTCTCCTATCTCTATCATTGCCCCCTCTAAAGAAGTACATATAACTGCCATTAGAATAAGGACAAAGATAAGGACAAAAACCGATCTTAACTGCTTACTGTTGACAGAGGGACGCTGTTTTGAAAAAACAGCAGTCAGATCCCCCTCAGAGGCCTATCTAAGGGTTCCTGGAAAAAGAGGCCATTATCTGAGGCTCTAATTGCATGAGTATTTGGATTTTGATGGCCCGAAGGCAAGAAGAGACAAACCAGGTTATTAGAAATCATGTATAAAAATGAAACAAGAGGTGGTGAAGACAGCTCAAAAATCTCGAGGCCTTTTACCAGTTTGTACAGGGAGCGGGGGCCAAAAGCCCGACTGGTAAATAAAACTTTTACTCTTTTGCTGCCATGTTGGGCTTATGAGTTTTCCTCCCCTGAGCCCAATCCTAAGCCAATTACTTTAAGGTTTTGGAAATTAACTCTTCCCGGTTTGGAGGCTGCATCAGAGAGGAGTGTCCCATAGTACAGAAATACAATTATCTATCAAGGAAGAGAGGACAGAGGAGGAAAAAGGAAAAAAAAAAAAGAGATTATTTTGTTGTTCAGAGGAGTCACAGGGATTCAGGATACATTTGAAAGAGGTACAGATTGAAGATGAACTGCTACTCATCTAGAAAGAGAGGAGCAGGAATCCCTGTTTCATTTCTCTTCCTAGCAAATACCCAGCGTACATGAGGGAGAGAAAGTGAGGCATTCTTCTTTCTTTCTTCTGTTATTGTATCCCCGAGTCCTGGTGAGTATGACAGGGTGCCACCCATGGGTGACAAAGAAGCTTTCACCCATGTTAACAAGGGGGTCTGGGGGTGGGGTCATCTCCTCTTACTCGCATACACCTGATCTCCCCTGCTATTCAGTAGCCTTTGAATTTCCAAGACCTCATTTATGCCATGGATGCTAGCATGACCTTTATCCATGAAATGGGAAGCTTGGCTTAATCAGCAGGAACCAGTCACATTCACCTGCTCTGTACCTTTTCACTTCTGTTATCATCTGCCTCTGGATTTTTCATATCCAATTGTCTTTTCTGGACCTTTGACCCAAAGCTCGGAATTGAGTTTGGGACAAAAATATGTCTCCGGGGATTGTGTGGGCTTCTTATCATAAGCTGAATGCTAAGGTGAAGCTTTGTAATTAAGTTCTTCTCCAACAAGGAAGACAAAAGGATGTCCTGTGACATGCCCAGATAACTGGTGGCTATAGTTCTGCTTGCTAAGATTTGGATGCACTGTGCTTGGCTTTGGTTAGCTCTTTTGCTCTTACTTTCCCAAAGAGGAAACCTCTGGGTGATGGGCATACTGTTTATTCCCATCACCCAGCAGTATTTGCAGGATAATTGCTCACAACTAGAATATTAATCCATATTTCTACATTATCCATCACTTTTGTTCTTTTTGAGCTGCAGCTGGAGATTACTGGTTGGTTCACAGGAACAAGCAGGGTTACTGTAAAATGTAGGCAAAAACTTTAAAACAACTAATGAGTCTAGATTTTAATGACAAACATGTAAGGTTTGAAACATAATTTCTTTCTCTCCAGTCATTATTTAAAAAATAATCATGATAAGACTGAGTTGCTTACACAATAGATTAGTCTTATAATTGGCCTGATTATTTTCATAAAGTGCAGCAAGAATAATTATTTCGACAGAGGCCTTTTACATTGGCTTTGATGGAACTCTGTTCCACATGGAATCTCAGGTAAGACCTTTGAAAGCTGAGCCCAGCCATGGGTTTGTATCCTCCAATACCTGTGAGTTGGGTGATCCTCTCTTTGTAAGGTCCCAAGATAAACTTGAGAGTCCTGGGCCTGTCAGAGAGTTACATTTTTTTACTTACTACAGGTCAGAAACCCTGTACAGGGATGGCATAGACAAAAATACAAGGCTAGTTTTTCCAAAAGCCTCTAGTCAGCTTTTCAATTCAAGCTTGACTCATTAAAGGGTAGCATACTATTTCAGTCAAAGCCTTGATAAAACACCAGTTTCTCCACTTGCATCCTGCTGCAAAAGAAAATGGATTCTTATTGCACTGATACAAACAAGTATATTGCCTTGAGTTCAGAATAGTCACAACTAGTTTCCAAATTTTGGAGAAGTCAGGCAGAGAGGGAGAAAAACATGCTCCAAATTTTGTTCACATGAGTATACCTTACTCAATTATTAGAGTCTGTAAGTAGTTCAAAATAAGTTTCCTTGATTCTGAAAACAAAATAAGGATCAGCAATGTTCTAAGCAAAAGTCAAAAGGATTACTCCAGTTTCTATTAGTTCAGTCCATTCAGTTAACCTGTTTTGCTTGGTATTTGTGAACATTTAAGCTTTTCATGAGTCCTGTACATTTTCCTTTACTCCAATGTCACAATATCCAAAGTTATTAGAAACCTGCATTTGAAAGCACAAGTCAAATTTCTATAGCTTATTACAAACCATCTTTTTAAAAGAATTAAAACAAGACACCAACTGTCTGTATAAGAAAATATCCAGGGTAGTTACAGTTAGAAACACAATTAACAAAAAAAATTTGATTATCTTCATGGTTTACAATAACAACATAACAAGCTTAATTATGATTGATAGCATAGACATTAGAATTTTAGAAATCTCATACAATTTTGGAACATATATTAGTATTATTCACCAAAATATAACCTAAAGAAGATTATTTTGGCAACCTCATGTACCTAAATATGTCAAATAATTGTTTACCTCTCTTTTGGATATTCCAGGGGCCCTCTGTAGCATCCAAAAACCAGGCATCAGGAAAGACAATTTTGAAACTGAAGTCAGATTTTGGGAAGCCTGTTAAACATGTTACGGGTTTAAAACACTTGATGTTTTTAAATAGAATTGCAGGTTACTGTAAATTATTGATTTTGCCAAGATGATGACTCAGAAATTTTCAAAAAGTAAAACTCTTTTATAACCCTTTACACATTTTGCTAAAGAGCAGATTAATGCCTTTAAAAGTACCATGTTCTGCTTTTATTTCAATGTTTAATTTACAGAAAAATTATATAATACCCTTTTGAATTTAGTCAATATTTTTACACATGGAATTATTTTTGCAAGATTAATTTTTACAATCCTTTCATCATTTGTTTAAACCTTCAGCTTTATTTTATCTATTTCAAAACAATCCTTTAACCCTAAGCAAGAATGTGGATCATATGATATTTGGAAAAACCTAAAGACCCCACAAGAAAATTATTAGAACCAATAAACAAATTGAGTAAAGATGCAGCATACAAATTCAGCATACAAAAATCAGTAGCATTTCTACAGACCAACAATGAATAATGTAAAATAGAAAATAAAAAAGTAATCCTATTTACAATAGCCAAATATAACAGTAAAATATCTCTATAATGTAAACTACAAAGCACTTATAAAAGAAATGATGAAGACATCAACAAATGTTAAAATATTCTACGGTAATGAATTGCAAGAATAAATATTGTTAAAATGTTCATATTACCCAAAGCAATCTGCAGATTCAAGACAATCCCTATTAAATACCAAAGACATTTTTCACAAAAAGTGAAAGAATAGTTCTATACTTTATATGGAACCATGAAAGACCCAGAATGGTCAAAGCTATCCTGAGCAAAAAGAACAAAATTGTAGGAACCACATTACTTGACTTTAAATGTTACTACAGAACAACACTAACCAAAACAGGATGGTACTGGCATGAAAAGACACATAGACCAATGGAACAGAATAAAGAATGCAGAACAAAACCCACACAACTACAGTGAACTCATTTTCAACAAAGGTGCCAATAACATACACTAGGAAAAAGGCAATCTCTTCAATTAGTGATGCTGGGAAGATAGGATATCCATAGGCAGAATGAAACTAGACCCCTATGCAAAAATCATATCAAAATAAAGACTTACAGGTAGGACCTCAAACTACGAAACTACTACACGAAAACTTTGGTGAAAATCTTCACGACATTGGTCTAAGTAATAATTTTTTGAACAATACCCCACGAGCACAAGGCTACCTAAGCAAAAATGGACAAATGGGATCACCTAAAATTAAAAAGCTTCTGAACAGCAATGGATACAATCAACAAAGTGAAGAGACAACCCCCAGATGAGAAGAAAATATTTGTACAGTACCCTCTAACAAGGGATTAATAACCAGAATATATAAGGAGCTCAGAAACTTCATAGGAAAACAAATATAAAAATCAAATAAAAAGTGAACAAAAGACTTGAATAGGTGTTTCTGAAAATAAGACATACAAATGACAAAGAAGCACATGAACAGATGTTTAACATCATTGCTCATTAGGGAAAGGCAAACGAAAACTACAATGATATATAATCTTAACCTGGTTACAATGGCTTATATCCAAATGACAGACAATAACAAATGTTGGCAGAATGTGAAGAACACTTATATACTGTAGGTAGGAATGTAAATTAGTACAAACACTATGGAGAACATTTTGATGGTTTCTCAAAAACTAAAAATTGAGCTACCATATGATCCAGCAATCCCATTGCTGGGTATGTACCCAAAAGAAAAGAAATTAATATATCAAAGAGATATCTGCACTCCCGTATTTGTTGCAGCACTGTTTACAACAGATAAGATTTGGAAGCAACCTAAGTGTCCACCAACAGATGAATGGATAAAGAAAATATGATACATATATACAATGGAGTATATTCAGCCATTAAAAAGAATGAGATGTTGTCATATGCAATCACATGGATGTAACTGGAGACAATTATGTTAAGTTAAATAAGCCAGGCACAGAAAGAAGAACTTCACATATTCTAACTTATTTGTGGGATCTAAAAATTAAAATAATTGAACTCATGGACATAGAGAGTATAAGGATGGTTAACAGAGGCTTGGAAGTGTAATGGGAGGCTGGACAGGGGGCATGGAGATGGTTACTAGGTACAAAAAAAAGTCAGAAATAATGAATAAATCTTGTTAATTAATAGCACAACATGCTGACTATAGTCAATAATAACTTAAATGTACATTTTAAAATAAAGGGTATAATTGGATGGTTTGCCACTCAATCAATGGATAAATTCTTGAGGGGGTGGATATCCCATTCTTCATGATTTGCTTATTTCACATTGCATGCCTGTATCAAAACATCTCCTATACCCCATAAATATATACACCTACTGATTATCAACAAAAATTAAAAATAATGAGAAAAAAATAAAAAAGGCATTATATAATGATAAAAAATCAATCCAACAAGAAGGTATTACAATCCATAATTATATGCATCTAACATTGTAGCTTCCAGATTCATAAAACAATTACTACTAGACCAAAGAAATAAAATAGGCAGTAAACCCGGTAATAGTGGGGGACATCAATACTCCACTGGCAGCACTAGACAGGTCATCAAGACAAAAGTCAACAAAGAAATGATGCATTTAAATGACACTCTTGAAAAAATTGACTTAACAGATATTTAAATACCATTCTACCCACAAACTGAAGAATATGCATTATTCTTATCAGCACATGGAACATTCTCCAAGACAGACCATATGACAGGCCACAAAACAAATCTCAATAATTTTTACAAAAGTTGAAATCATATCAAAAATTTTCTCAGACTGCAGTGGAATAAAACCAGAAATCAACTCCAAAAGAAACCTTCACAATTATACATGTACATGGAAATTAGGTAATATGCTCCTGAATAACTTTGGAGTTAACAGTGAAATCAAGATGGAAATTTAGGCCGGGCGCGGTGGCTCACGCTTGCAATCCCAGCACTTTGGGAAGCTGAGGCGGGAGGATTACGAGGTCAGGAGATTGAGACCACAGTGAAACCCCGTCTCTACTAAAAATACAAAAGATTAGCCGGGCGTGGTGGCGGGCGCCTGTAGTCCCAGCTACTCGGAGAGGCTGAGGCAGGAGAATGGCGTGAACCCAGGAGGCGGAGCTTGCAGTGAGCCGAGATTGCGCCGCTGCACTCCAGCCTGGGCGACAGAGCGAGACTCCGTCTCAAAAAAAAAAAAAAAAAAAAAAAAGATGGAAATTTGAAAATATTTGAAACGAATGATAATGGTGACTGCTGTGGTTTGGCTGTGTCCCCACCAAAATCTCATCTTGAGTTGTAGTTCCCATAATCTTCACCTGTTGTAGGAGGGACCTGGTGAGAGGTAATTGAATCATGGGAGTGGTTACCCTCACGCTGTGAGTGAGCTCTCACAAGATCTGATGGTTTTATACGGCACTTTTTCCTAGTTTGCTTGGCACTTTTTCTTGCTACTGCCAGGTAAAGAAGGACATGTTTGCTTCCCCTTCCACCATGATTGTAAGCCTCCTAAGGCCTTCCCAGCCATCCTGAACTGTGAGTCAATTAAAACTCTTTCCCTTATAAATTACTCAGTTTCAGATATGTCTTTATTAGCAGCATGAGGACAAACTAATACAGTAAATTGGTACCAGGTAGAGGGGTGCTACTCTAAAGATACCTGAAAATGTGGAAGTGACTTTGGAACTGGGTAACAGGCAGAGATTGGAACAGTTTGGAGGGCTCATAAGAAAACAGGAAAAGGTGGGAAATTTTGGAACTTCCTAGAGACTTGTTGAATGGATTTGACCAAAATGCTGATAGTGATCTGGACAATGAAGTCTAGGCTGAGAATGTCTCAGATGGAGATTAGGAAGTTGTTGGGATCTGGAATAAAGGTGATTCTTTTTTTTTTTTTTTTTTTTGGAGATGGAGTCTTGCTCTGTCACCCAGGCTGGAGTGCGGTGGCGTCATCTCGGGTCACTGCAAGCTCTGCCTCCTGGGTTCACGCCATTCTCCTGCCTCAGCCTCCCGAGTAGCTGGGACTACAGGCGCCTGCCTGGCTAATTTTTTTGTATTTTTAGTAGAGACAGGGTTTCACCGTGTTCAGCAGGATGGTCTCGAACTCCTGACTCTGTGATCCGCCCGCCTTGGCCTCCCAAAGTTCTGGGATTACAGGCATGAGCCACCATGCCTGGCCCAAAGGTGGTTCTTTCTATGTTTTAGCATAGAGTCTGGTGGCATTTTTCCCCTGCCCTAGAGACCTGTAGAACTTTGAACTTGAGAGAGATAATTTAGGTTATCTGTCAGAAGAAATGTTCAAGTAGCGAAGTGTTCAAAAGGTGGCTTGGGTGTTGTTAAAATCATTCGATTTTATGTATTCACAAAGATCTAATTTGGAATTGTAACTTTTGTTTAAAAGGGAAGCAGAGCATAAAAGTTTGAAAAATATGTAGCCTGACAATGCGACAGAAAAGAAAAACCCATTTTCTGAGGAGAAATTTAAGCCAGCTGCAGAAATTTGCATAAATAATTTGGAGTCAAATGGTAATCCAAAAGACAAAGGGAAAAATGTACCCAGGGCATAACAGAGACCTTTGTGGCAGCCCCTCCCATCATAAGCCTGGAAGTCTAGGAGAAAAAGAGAAATCGTTGTGTGCATCCTGGCCCAGCCATGGCTAAAAGGGGTCAAGGTACAGCTCAGGCATTGCTTCAGAGGGTGCAAGCCGCAAGACTTGGCAGCTTCCACATGATGGTGAGCCTGTGAGTGCACAGAAGTTAAGAACTGAGGTTTGGGAATTTCCACCTAAATTTCAGAGGATGTATGGAAATGCCTGGTTGTCCAGGCAGAAGTTTGCTGAAGAGGCAGAACCCTCATGAAGAACCTCTGCTGGGGCAGTGTAGAAGTAAAATGTTGAGTTGGAGCTCCCACACAGAGTACCTACTGTGGCATTGCCTAGTGGAGCTGTGAGAAAAGGGCCACTGTCCTCCAGACCATACCATGGTAAATCCGCTGACAGCTTGCACTGTGCACCTGGAAAAGCTGCAGACACTCAAAGCCAGCCCATGAAAGCAGCAAGGAGGGCAGCTATACCCTGCAAAGCCACAGTAATGGAGCTGCCAAGGCTATGGGAGCCCACCTCTTTCATCAGCATGACCTGAATGTGAGACATGAAGTCAAAGGTGATCATTTTGGAACTTCAGTTGAATGACTGCCCTATTAGATTTCAGACTTTCGTGGGATCTGTAGCCCATTCGTTTTGGCCGATTTAGCCCATTTGGAACTGGTGTATTTACCCAATGACTTTACCCCCACTATATTTAAGAAGTAACTAACTTGATTCTAATTTTACAGCCTCATAGGCAGAAGGGACTTGCCTTATCTCAGATGAGTGTTTGGACTCAGATTTTTGAGATAATGGTGGAATAATTTACAACTTTGAGGGATTGTTGGAAGGACATGATTGTTTTTTGAAATGTGAGGACATGAGATTTGAGAGGGGCCAAGTGCAGAATAATATGGTTTGGCTTTGCCCCCAACCAAATCTGATCTTGAATTGTAGTTCCCATAATCTGCATGTGTTGTGGGAGGTAATTTAATCATGGAGATGGTTACCCTCTTGCTCTTCTCATAATAGTGAGTGAGTTCTCACGAGATTTGACGGTTTTATAAGGGGCTTTTCCTTCTTTTGCTTAGCACTTCTCCTTGCTGCCACCATGTGAAGAAGGACATGTTTTCTTCCCCTTCTGCCATAATTGTAAGTTTCCTGAGGCTTCCCAAGCCATGCTGAACTGTGAGACAATTAAAGTTCTTTCCTTTATAAAACTACCCAGTCTCAGGTATGTCTTTATTACCAGCATGAGAATGGACTAATACAGCAACGCAAGTTGTCGAGACCTCTGGGATACAGCAAAAGCAGTGCTAAAAGGAAAATTTATAGTGCTAAATGCTTACATCAAAAAGTCTGAAGGATCACAAATAAACAACCTAATGTCACACCTGAATAAATCAGAAAAACAAGAACAAACTAAACCTAAAGCTAGCAGAAGAAAAGAAATAACACAGATCAGAGCAGAACTTAAAAAAATTGAAACAAACAAAAAAAGTTACAAAAAAATCAATGAAACAAAAAACTGGTTCTTTAAAAAGATAAACAAAACTAGGAGACCATTAGCTAGTTTAACCTAGAAAAGAAGACAGATAATTCAAGTAAGTTTCATTAGAAATGATAATGGAGTCATTACAATAAACACCACAGGAATACAAAGGGTCATTTGAGACTACTATGAACACCGTTATGTCCACAAACTAGACAACCTAAAGGAAATGGATATGTTCCTGGACATATAAAATCCTCCTACATTAAATCAGGTAGAAATAAAAACCTTGAAAATATGAATAACAACCAACAAAATTGAAACAGTAATAAAGATATTGCCAACATAAAAACCCCAGGACAAGTTAAATTCACAACTGAGTTCTACCAGATATTCAAAGAAGAATTGGTACAAATCCTACGAAAATTATTCCAAAAAACTGAGAGGAGGGAATTCTCCCTAAATCATTCTATGAAGCCAGTATCACTCTGATACTAAAACCAGAAAAAAAAAGCATAACAAAAGAAGAAAAAGATATAGCTCAATATCCCTAATTAACATAAATGCAAAAATCCTCAACAAAATACTAGGTAATCAAATCTATCAGCACATCAAAAAGATAATACATCATAATCAAGTGGGTCTCATCCCAGGAATGCAGGGATGGTTTAACATATGCAATTCAATAACTGATTCATCACATAAAGAGAATTAAAAACAAAAACAATATGATCATCTCAATAGATGCAGAAAAAGCTTTCAATAAAATCCAGCATACCTTGATGTAAGAACCCTCAACAAACTAGGCACTTTCCTCACAAGGTAAGGGACTTATCTCACAATAATAAAAGACATCTATGACAAACCCACAGGCAACATCATACTGAGTTGGGTAATGTTAAAAATTCCCCCTGAGAACTGAAGCAAGACAAGGCTGCCCACTTTTAACACCTGTATTCAATGTAGTACTGGAAGTCCTAGCCAGAGCAATCAGGCAAGAGAAAGAAATAAAGTGAATCTAAATGTGAAAAGCAGAAGTCAAACCACAATGATATGATAGTATACCTAGAAAACCCTAACAATTCCTCAAAAGACTCCTATATTTGAAAAATGACTTCAGTAAAGTCTCAGGTTACAAAATCAATGTACACAAATTCATAGTACTGCTATAGAGGAGCAACAACCAAGCTGAGTATCAAACCAAGAACTTAATCCCTTTCAAAACAGCTGCAAAAGACTAAAATATGTCGAAATACACTTAAAACAGATAGGTGAAAAACCTCTACAAGAAAAATTACAAAACACTGCTGAAAGAAATCATGGATAAATCAAACAAATAAAAACACATTTCATGTTCATGGATTGAAAGAATAAAGATTTTCAAAATGATCATACCGCTTAAAGCAATCTACAGATTTAATGCAATACCCATCAAAATACCAACATCATTTTTTTACAGAATTAGGATAAACAATCTTAAAATTCATATGGAATCAAAAAAGATCCCAAATAGCCAAAGCAATTCTAAGAGGAAAAACAACAAATCTGGAGGCATCACATTACTGGACTTTAAATTATACTACAAGGCTATAGTTACGAAAAAAACCATGGTACTGGTATAAAAATAGGGAGACATAAAGACCAATGGAACACAATAGGGAACCCATGAATAAAGACAAATACTAACAACCAACTAATCTTCAACAACCAATACAAAAACATAAACTGGGGAAAGGACATCCTATTTATAATGGTGCTGGGGAAACAGGGAAGCCACATGTAGATGAGTGAAATGGGACCCGTTTGTCTCACCTTATACAAAAATCAACTCAGGATGGATCAAAGACTTAGGTCTAAGACCTGAAACCCTAAACATTCTAGAAGATGACATTCGAAAAACTCTTCTGGACACTGACCTAGGCAAAGAATTCATGAATAAGACCTCAAAAGTAAATGCATCGAAACCAAAAAATAAATTAATGAAACCTAATTAAACTGAAAAACTTCTGCATAGGCAAAGAAATAATGGAGTAAACAGACAACAGAGAGAATGGGAGAAAATACTTGCAAGCGATGCATCTGAAAAAGGACTAATTTCTGGAATCTACAAGGAACTTAAATCAGTAAGAAAAAAAATATTTCCATCAAAAAGTAGGCAAAGGATGTAAATAGACACTTCTCAAAATAAGACGTACAAATGACTAACAAGCATAAAAACATACTCAATATCACTAATCATCAGGGAAATGCAAATTAAAACCACCATGAGATACCACTTACCTCTGCAAAAACGGCCGTAATTAAAACGTCAAAAAACAATAGATGTTGGCATGGATATGTTGAAAAGGGAATGCTTGTACACCACTAATGGAAATGTAAATTAGTACAGCCTCTATGGAAAACAGAATGAAGAAGTTAAAACCCAATTTCTGGTGCCCTCAAGGCATGGCAAAAACTTTTTAAATTAGCATATTACAGACATTTATCATGGCTGCTTTACCTAGTTTAATATGTTTTAATTATTTGTTGGTGAAATTCACATCTTGAGATAATTTTATATCAAATACAAGTTTAAAACTCTAATAAAAAGGAAAGACTAAGGGTACATTTATCTCTAATATGTCACTACTAAAATAAAAATAAGTAATGTGATTCCAAATTACCTTCAGAGCTTAGTTTTAGATCACGGATAATTGGTAAGTGGGCTTTTTATATGAAGCTCATTTATTTGGGATTTCCATGGATTATCTACCTCTGTATTTTTACAGGATTATGATTTTCTGTTACAGCCTATTTTGTTCTAAGTATTTAAGACATCAAAGCAGAAGAAAATGATAGCCATTTCTTGCATGCAAGAATCAGGGAGATTATTTAGGGAGCCTTTGTTCCCATGGATCCACTGATGGCTGTTACAGGAAACTTTCAGGTCACCAAGCCTGGAATTCTCTAGACCCAGGTAAAGTCCACACTGCTCTCAAAATTTTCATGGAGTATCCTCTAAGTCAAGTTTTTCAAATGATTGACAGAATGATAGATTTTGCTTAAATTTACAACATTGAATTCAAAATTACTGAATTCAACAATCTGGAATCAGTTTTGGCTGTTCAATGTTGCCATAGCTGCATGTGAAATTGAGAGTGCATAATCAAAGTGTATTGCCTTCCCCCCCCCAAATTAACGTACTAATGCCCTGTGCCAGAATAGCTCTGCCTTAAGTCTCTGATTTTATAAGTAAGTGAAAAATGTCCACAACTTAAACTGTGGCTTTCATTTTTAATTTCTTTGAATTTCTTCCATTCCTTGAGTCAATCAAGGATGCCTTAAATACATACTTCACATACAACACGAGCAGAATGAAATGAAAAGGGTAGTACCTCCAGCAATTCAGATCTATTCCCATGAAGAGCACTAAATACAGAAAAATAAAACTCTTTGGGACGTCACTTGTCTAATCTGTATTTAGGAAGATCCTATGCACCCTTCAGTGTCTAGCTGAGATTGTCATATTACTTTTGTTGTGAAGGCCCATTCAGTTTCATTGCTCATTCGACAGTTTGCACACATCACAGGTTGCATCTTTGCACATCTGTAGTTTAATTACATAACTGAGGAGAGTAAAAAGTATGCTTTTAAAGCTGATCAGCTGCCCTCTTCTGGGGAGAGTACTGTTTTTATTTCGGAAAATAACTTGATGGCCACTTAATATGTAAAAGATAAAGCCCGATTCCACCCCCATTCTGCCCCCAGACCCCAGCTACTTTAAGGCACTTTGAGAATGGGCTAGGCAGAGACAAATAAAAGAGCTGAAACATCTAACTTAATAAAATGGGAGGAGTTGTGGATATTATTAAACACTCTACAGATATTTCAGGGTGAAACTGCTGATAATTAGGAGAGATATAGGGGCCAGGCGTGGTGGCTTATGCCTGTAATCCCAGCACTTTGGGAGGCCATGGCGGGTGGATCACGAGGTCAGGAGATCAAGACCATCTTGGCTAACATGGCGAAACCCCGTCTCTACTAAAAATACAAAAAATTAGTCAGGCGTGGTGGTGGGCACCTGTTGTCCCAGCTACTCGGGAGGCTGAGGAAGGAGAATGGCGTGAACCCGGGAGGCGGAGCTTGCAGTAAGCTGAGATTGCACCACTGTACTCCAGCCTGGGCAACAGAGCGAGACTCTGTCTCAAAAAAAAAAAAAAAAAAAAAGAGAGGAGATACAGGGACAAAGAAAGCTCAGCAACATCACAGGAAGACAGTGATCCTGAGAAGCAAAATCAACCACTGCAAAGTTCCTTGTGAGCAGAAAGGCCATGAGGCTTAAACAACAGAGATGCTGATACTAGCTTTTAAGTCAACTTCTTTTTTGTTCTGTAACTTCCTGTCTATTACTCATGAATCTTCTGTATACTATACACATCTCCTTTGAGAGAGAGGTGTTTGTGTAAATCAAGGAAAGAATGTTAAGGGTTGATAGAAAACAGGATGCTAAGTTAAACTTGAATTTCAAATTAAAATTGAAATTAAAATTAAAATTGTAATTCATTTTAAGTAGATTTTTAAATCTCTGAAATAAGTTACACGTAGAGAAAAAGCAACAGTCACAAGAAAAAATAAATGTAGGTAATACAGAGAATTCAGTGTAAGCAAGAAAAATGTAACCGGAAATAATGAGGAGATATGTAAGTACTCTGAGGTGTTGCAGTTGTGGGAAGTTTTATTTTTTCTTTATAAGTGAATCTGAAGCATTTTTAATTAAATATTCAAGGTAAAGGTAACCCATAAGGCAAGAGAACATGGAGATTCCTAGCTGGAAGAAATCTAGGTTATAATTAATTCAATTTTCTGTATATTATTACCTCCAAGCCTGTCTCACACTAGAGGGCATTCCCAGAGGGCTGACCTTCCCTCAATTGTGAGGGAAATCAGATATAGTCCCCACGTTAAGAACAATTGAGGTAATACAGAAAATCATAGTTTCTCTTATACTTTTTATTCTGAATCAAGCCAAAGTTCTGCAGTTAGAATAAAGATATTTGTGGTCCCATAATGAATTTGAGCTTGTGGACATCAGAGACATTCAATATTGTTTCTGGGTAGAACTCTAGTAGCTATCAGCGGTGGTGTCTCTGCTGGGAGTGTGGTGAGCACCATGAGGTATCACTCATAATGTATCAAGAGGAGTTTTCTTGATTTTATTTGCATACTTACTTGCAAATAGATGTGCAGATGTGTGTTACTTTCAACATCTGGCTGTAGGTTCCATTTGTTTTTCCTAAGGTTACTTTTACTTATTTTCTCTCCAAACTTTTTTGTTATTCTGTTTACTGTTTATTCCCTGTCCCAGATTGGGAGATTACACCAGAGATGTGGCTCAAATTCATGTAACGTATCAACCAAAATTCTTAATTATCATCCTCTCTTTTATCTATCCTGTGTATAATTTTGATGAGGCCAGAATATGACTTAACGTGTTACAAGGCTTATGTGAAGGGACAAACTGCTTAGCTAGTAAGTGATTCTAGTCATCTGCCCAGTATACCCTCCTTAATTCACCTGTCTTCCTCATAGCAAAGTCTGCATATTTTGTAATGGAATTAACATGCTATTGAGGAATTGGTAAAAGTCCTGAGATGCTTTATTTGTAAACTATAAGACTTAATGTATAGTGTGATTATTGTTATAATAGACAGATGTTGTCATTTCTATGATTGAGAAAGGGACACTAAACTCAGGCTAGACGAGATAGCGTAAAGAAAAAGAAATTGCCCCAGAGGAGAATATCTGTGTGCCAAATCATGAAGCCGCCTTTAGGAGGAGGAGTGAGTGAAGCAAAAAAAAAAAAAAAAAAAAGAAAAGAAAAAGTGAAGGGACTTTCATGTAGAGTGAAGAGCATAATCAAAGAGCAGACAAGACAATGAAAGAACAAAGATTATTTAGAGAACTGCTAAATTGGTATGAAAGTATTTGAGAGCCTGAAGAGGAGGTTGTGTAAGGTTATAGCAGATGCAGAAAATAACTATATGAAGGCAGTATTTATTGAAAAGGTAAGCTATAGAGAAAATTGGCTAGAGATTTTAAAGTCTGCATCAAGAAATCAAAGCCAAAACACCTTTTCCTGCAATTGTTGTTGCTATATCAAGATATCTATTTGGGCACAATGAAAACAGACAATGGAGACAGGTCATCTGAAAATTTTAGGCCAAAAAAGGGGGAAAAAGTGCTTCCCCTTTCCCTCTCAGCAGCATGATTAGTTTTGTCTTGAAAGATATGTGCTTTTGTATCGATTCTTCAGTATTTCATGTTTTTGACTGGCCAGCCCAAAATGACATTTCACACTTTAAAATGAAAAACATCTAGTTTGAACCTATAATGAGAATAATTTCTGCCTATCACAGGCCTTCTGTGCATCATAGGTGACCAGCAATGGCTGGCATGTGTCAGAGGCCATGGCATTTAGAAATATCATCTAAATGTCTCACACACTCCAAATACCAAGGGTCCAATCTATAGTCTAGTCATTGGTTCTTAAAAATGTATCAATTACATTCATTATAGTAAGCAGAAAAGCTTCTTTGAAGTATGCCAACTTGTGTTTATCTGAAAGAGCCTCATGTATGGTGTTAAGAGGATATGACTTTAATATATCTTGCTAGTTACAAAGTCCATTGCATGAAAATCTTTGAGACATAACATATCATAGGCTAATTATGAAAATTGATTTTTTAATTTGCTTCTCACTAAAATTACTCAGCTATTGTACATTATTTGCTTAGAGTGATTTTCGCCATGTAAAATAGTATTTGCTTATCACCAGAGTCAGCTCCAGTAGTTTTAAAGAGTCAGAGAATTGTGACAAGTTGAAGAATTCAACTTTTCTTTAATACTCACTTTAGTACAGAGAATTCTGAGTGAGGAGAAGGGAGAAGATTATACACATAGTAGGCTCACAAAGGTTTCTAAATCATTTATCTATAGAAATAATTATGTATCATGAGATACACCCCTTACAGTCATGTTAGTTAATACAGATGATGGTAACAAAAAGCCCATAAACAAAATAATGGGTTGAAAGGTGCTTTTTCAATTATCTCATCCAATCTCCTACTTAATGCGGCATCTATGAACAATAAGTCCCTACATTACTGCTACAAAGTGGATATCAATATTCCCATTTTACAAATGATAGAGCTGAGCTCCAAAGAGTTTAAATAATTTACTCAAATGTCCTAACTGAAAAGTTACAGATTTAGGCTTCACATTTAAATAGTCTGAACCAGACACACATGTTCTTTCCATGATATCTGACTCCCAGCAAATTGCCTATTCACTTAATCTGCAATTGTCTTGTCTGCTCTTTGATTACGCTGTTCACTCTACATGGAAGTTTCTTCACTTTTTCTTTTTCTTTTTTTTTTTTTTTTTTGCTTCACTCGCTCCTCCTCCTAAAGGTGGCTTCATGATTTGGCACACAGATATTCTCCTCTGGGGCAATTTCTTTACGCTATCTTGTCTAGCCTGAGTGAGGATTCAAGGTGAAATGAGGCATTTGGCCAAATGCCCTAAGAAAATAACATTTTTCTGTTTAACAAACTCGTAGTGTTATCAAAAAGAAAGTACGCCTACTTGGGTAAATTATTCTTAGCCCAAGCTGATATTCAGCGATTATTTTTTTCTTCCACATGTTTCTTAAAAAATATAATAATTATTATTATATAAAGGTACATAGCATTTACTGGAACCAAGACACTGTTTTAAGCATTCTATATTAATTTTTACAATAACTTTATGAGATGGGCATTATTATTATCATTTTAAAGATGAGGAAAGCAGGCACTGAGAGGGTTAAGTCACACGGCCATGTTTCAATGGGTATGTTATACTGCTGCACGTAACCATATGTTTAATAATGTCTTCTACAATTTGGACATGGACTGCTTTCATACTTATTGATTTCTATTTTCCAGACTCCATTCTATTTCTCTTTTTGATAACAGGAGCAGTACTTGTTCACTTCCAGTCTCCTGATTATTCTCTAACATTCTACAGTTTCTCAAGGGTGAAATTGATGATCTGTTCAGACCTCTATGTCTGATTCCATTATGTGCTGCTATAACAGAATACCTGAGAATGAGTAATTTCTAAAACATAGATTTATTTTTTATCATTCTGGAGGCTGGGAGGTCTACATCTGGTAAACGCATTTTTGCTGTGTCTTCGCACGGAAGAAGGTGAAAGGACAAGAAAGCATGCGCATGCATGAAGAGAGAGAGAAGAAAAGAGAAGGGAAGGGAAGGGGGCCAAACTCATTCTCATTATCAGAAACTCACCTCCACAATAACAAACCCACTTGCAAAATATAAAGGCATTAATCCATTCATGAGGAAAGAACCCTCAGGACCTAATCACCCCTTAAAGGTTCTACTTACCGACACCATTGCATCAGGGACTAAGTTTCCAAAATATGTATTTCAGGGGATGCATTCAAACCATAGCACTCTATAATGCATCTGTATACAGAGCTTTTAAATATTTTAAAGGGTTTAGATGCTGGTTCAGAAATTTCTTACTTGTCCTTCAATTCCCTCTTATGTATGTTGATCCACTCTTTCCAGTTTTAAGATTATTCTCTTTGATGTAGAAACACTTCAGAAATTGGACAGTCCTGCTCTTTTTTTATCTCCTTAAGTCTTTGCCAAATATGGGGAATAATTCCCTGTCTGTCTGCAACGTGCAATGTTCATCAGGGTTTTACAATTATGAGAAAAAGGCAGGGGTTTCTATGTCATTCAAGTAGTATTACAGTCAGGAATCCAGGCATGTCTGAATCCTCTTCTGCCAGGCAACCTTCCTCCCTTTGGGGAAGCACATGTGCATGTAAGCACACATCTGCACGTGTGCACGCGCACACACACACACACACAATAGGAGGGACAGAGAGAGAGAGAGGATAATAGTAAATGAACAAAATGACACTCCTTGATCATTAGCTTCACAAGTGCCTGAAGTGTCTGACTTTTCTGAATAGTGCTTCTTCGCAATGTTTTATTGAACACGCATCCTCTCCAAAATAATAATGAGGGCTTCTAGTGCATCCAAAGTCTAACTTCAAATCTGTTCACTTATCTCTCTATGATTGCCACACAGGACAAGAGGCAGAAGTAATTTTAGTTAGTTTAGCACCTCATAAAAATTTTTCCTGTGTAGCGTCTGTACTAGTAAACAAGAAAATAAGAAAGAAAGATGTGTTGAATGGAGGAAAGATTACCTCCCCCGATGTAATGATTTTCTGCATGAGCTCGTTAGATCATTTCTTAAGTTGGCTCTGTGACTCTTATATCCATTCTCCATGCAAATACCAGAAGTATTGCTTCTAAAGCACATCAGACTGTAATTCCTCTTCACCAGAAACTTCCATGGCACTCTGTTCAGTAAACAGTTTTATAGGAATGAGAGACCATAGTGGCTGCAGCAGTGATGATAGTAGCATCAGCTGCAGCTCCTTGACCTCTGGATTGCAGTGATGGTGAAGTGTCCTTGAAATCAATAGTCCAGTGGCAAACGTTCAAATCCTGTTCTTCCAGTTGTTACTATAGTTTTATAAGTATGGAGTTCCATTTATGAAATATATTTCTGCTTTAAATACCTAGAATGGTTTCTGTGCAATGACTTACTGACTTACAGGCTAATAAGCAATACATTAATAAACTAAGATCAAATAACTTGTAACGGAAACGATAGTGCCCCACTATTATTAGACCCACCTCAGAAGGAATCTCTATTGGGCATTTGTGTTTAGTTCTTATGCTTACCTCCACAACACTAAATAATAAGTTTATAACACTATTCCGTGATTTATCAACTTGAAAAATTGATGAATATATTTACTTATACTACTTGAAACTTTCCATCCCATCCTCCTTCCAAATATTGGTAGTTTTATTGTCTTGGTTACGTTTCTAACCTTACGTCAGATGCACAGACCTCCATTTCCTGTTCCATTACCTTTAACAGTAAGTAGTTCTTAATGTCTCATTAGGTAAAACTAGGATGTTATTGTCCCTCACTATTTTTGCACTTTTTATCCTGCTTCTCATGGCTTTATTTCTGTCTGCTAGCATCCCTGATGCTGCAGTATCACACCCAATCTCTCTAGAGAAAAACTTAGTGTCATTTGTTCAAAAATCCATTTGGGATTGCCTGTTACTCTTTCACTCATCACTCTGTAAGAGTAAAGAAGTTGACACTAAATAAAATCCTTAAAGTTATTCTGTAATAAATTTCAAATAATCCCCATGTTTTTAGCACCACTTCTAAACTCTGCTACTTGTACCTGCAAACTCTAAGACTAGAACGAGAAAATTGATTGGTAGTCTCTGCAGTCCTCCTTGGGCTGTTTCTTCTTCCATTTGACTTCATTTACCAATGTTTCCATTTTCGGTCTTCCAGAAATTTGTGTAAATGCCTTAACCACTAGTAGCGCCCTTCCCATTCTCTTCTGTTTAAGGAATTTATTCCTGTATCAGTTATGCATCATCTCAAATGACATTGTGTAACAGCAAAACACAAAGGCTCCCTGGTATACAACCATAAACATGTGCATAGTGGTGTTTTCCCTGGTAATCATCCGACCTAAATAGGGCTCAGCTGATTTTAGTTTGGCTTCTCTTTCATTTGTAGTCAGCTTCAGATGCACTAAGAGCTAATCGGCTCGGCCTTCTCCTATATATGGGAGTAGACTGTCAGCAGGGCAAATCTACTCTGCTCTATGTGTCTCTCGCTTGTTCCAGCAGGATAGCCAAGACGCATTCTCAGGTCAAAGGTAGAGATACGGGAGCAAACACACTCAATTTTTCAAACCTCTTTGTATGTACTAACATCTCATCTGCCCAACCAGATTACATGGCTAATTCTGGAGTGTGCACAGAAGAACACTAAAAAGTTACATGGTAAGATGTGTGGAGGAATAAAGAACTAAGGTCATGAATTGAGTTACTCTATCACATTTTCTTTTTGCGTTGTTTTATTTTCATATTAATGGTGTCTCTGGAAGGAAGGAAGGCACATGTGAATGCTCAGTGCATCAAGTTCGCCTGGAAGCCTTTATGTTCTTTCAGGTCTCAAGTCATTACCAATGCTGACTTCTGAGCCTGGAATGCCTCTTTTCCTCTCTTTATCTATTAATATCCTAACCATCTTTCAAAGACCAGATCAAATACCATTACTTAATGGAAGCCTTCTGTAAATGACATAAATTGTTTTTGCCTATTTATTATCCATTCCCCATGCTCTGATAATAGAACTTCAGTTTCACTGTAGAGAAATGACTCTTCCTATTAGTCTTTAGAATTTCTGGTGCGACAGAACACATCGTTCAATTTAAGTGGGTTTGTGATCTGGCCAATTGGCATCAGATCCCTTGGTGATAGTGATTGGTTCAGATATAGGCACATGAATTAAGCTGGTCTATGTCAAAGATAATACTGTAACTTAAGCTAAAAATAACAAAAAAAGGCTTATGCTTTTCACTGGAATTATGAAGCTATTAGGCTATAGTTCTGAAGCTTTTGTTGGTCATCTTTCTCACAACATGGGTAGAGTAGCTACTGAGTAAACTCAACACACACACAAAAAGTAGAGCTAAGTGATGGAAGCATAGAGATTGCCGAAGTCATGATGTAAATATCTAGATCTAGACATAACTCATATTTTCACTTTGTTTCAGTGCTTTTCAATACTCTTGGGCATTCCAACTACTCAAACCAATAAATGTCATTTTAACTTAGGCTCACCACTTTAGCACCAAATGAATTACAAGTATTCTCCCAAATGCCTGCCTCTGTTTTACTATGGCTGGTAAGTGCTCATCTCTTGAGCCTTATTCTCTTCTCTCCATTCCCTACTTTGAAAATTATTAGTAGGGAAAACATCCAGTAAGGTTGTACAGAATTATCAGAAGGGAGAGATTTTCCACCTGCTTTTCCCTTCTCTGAAGATTCTAACATGCCCTTCAGTTGCCAATTAATTCTATATTGAACTAGTACAAAAGTAAGTTTATTTGGTCTCTCAGGTGTTTTGTGATGGTGCTGGGTTGAAAATTTAAGAAACCCTAAAAATTATGTATTTTACAGCTTGCATTACAACTGGCTATTTCTAAATTAATATTTATTTGTGTTTGAAAAATATCTGATGTTTGTTCTAACCTGGAAGCTTCATGTTGACAGTGCCTAAGTATGTTTCATTCATCGGTTTATCTTCAGGTCCTAAGACAGTGTCTGGCACATATTGGGGAGTCACAGCATATTTGTTGTATGAGTTAATGTAGAAAATTGATTCTGTGTTTTATTTATCTCTATACCTCCATGTAAATTAACTCAATAACTGATTCTTAAAATAAAAAATAAGCGACATGAGCCACAAGTTTATTACTTTGCATCCTATGACTAGCACCCACTCCTCCTCTTTATCCTGGTCCTCTCTCTGCAAAGACATTTATAAACATATTTAGCAGTATTATGGATTCAGAGCTTCTCAAAGACAGCTTACCTGAAATTTTTTGATGTATTTATTCTTGACTGTGTGCCTGTTCTTGTATTTTTTACTTAAATCCCTTTTAAATTAGAGATCTTCCTGTGAAGCTTCATTTGTTTTGCTTAATGCTTTCTCTTTTGTAACTTTAGTGGACCAATCTTTCATTTAATAGCCCAAACTGTATTTCTCCAATCTTCTTTTATTTCTTTAGTTTCACTACCTTTAAGAATTTCAGACTATTAAATTACAGTGACCTTTTCTATGACATTTCTCATCTGAAAGTCACAACCTCCACCTTATTTCTACACTGCCATCATTAGGAGACAAGAGGGAGCCTTAGAGTTTCTAATCTCAGGATCAAACCATCTCTTCTCTGGTTTCCTCATATTGTTTATTTAAGAGGAAGGCTTGCAACTCTATGTGCTGCAAAGAAGATTGCTTTTCTTCTAGCCTCCAAATTGCCCTTGAAAAGAGTGAAAAAAAATGTACACGCAACATGATTGAATAGAGGCATCACACATCAGAAAAAAGAACCAAAGTTAAAGGTGAATAATCATAACTCAAATAAAATATTGAGGGAAGGGTGTTTGGAACTTATAGAAGAACTCATGGAAATAAGGTGGGCACAAAAAAAGCAGAAATCAATAGTTTGGCAGAGATCAAACTGAGAAACTAGGAGTCCCATGGAAAGGGTAGGTGGAGATATTTTGGGGGCTCCCCTCAACCCTGTGGCCAACTGCTGGTTTCTGATCTACCAGAGAACCCCTCTGCCCTTGCAAGCTCAAGCATTGGCCTGGAGATAGAAAGCAGTGTCTTTCTGAACTTAGAGTCAAGAGCTCTGGAAAAGGAGTGGAGAGAGGCAGATCTTGTTCCTGTCTGCTCAGGACCTGGAAATGGTACAACCACCTTTGTCTCTGTGGAGACCTTGGTGCATCTCACCATGAGCTTCCCTGCCACTTCCATCAATATTGGTGGTTATGCTCATCATTGGGGTATCTGAAAACAAGATTGGTGGTCCAATTCGACCCAGCTTTGGCCCCCTTTCTGGAACTTATGAGGGATCTCAGGGCATAAGGCATTTCACAGATAACCCCATAGCCTGAGACAACAGAGAGCTCCTCCCAGTAAATAAATATCAAGCACATACCCACCTGTGTCTGCCACAGATGGCTCTGACCTGTAAGCACCAGGCTTGAGGTTGAACTACACAACTCAATAAAAAACCTACTAACAGAAGTGCACCGTGCTGGGTAATGAGATAAACTGCTCAAAGCTTCCACAATCCCAGTCCTACAGAAGGTAATGTGTCTGCTTATATGCCAAGTACATTGCTAATACAACCAGCATTGGAGAAAGCCACTTCACGAAAGTTATCTATAACTAAGGAACTGATACAGGGCCTCAGCCCCCTGAAAGCATTCAGAATTGAAACCAAATGACCAAACACAACATACATTATAGTCATAACCTGAAGAGGGTATAAAAATGTACCATCCAAATGCAAGTAAATTCAAAAATAAAAAGTGACAGTTTCTACAGATAGGCAGTAACCATTGTAACAGTTCTGGTAGTGTGGAAAAATAGGGTGTTATGACACCCCTAAAGGACCATACTAGCTCTCTAGCAATGAATCCTAACTAAAATTAAAACTCTGCAGTACCAGGTAAAGAATTAAAGATATGGATTTTAAAGAAACTAAGAAAGATCCAAAGAACATTGAAAATAAACACAAGTAAGTCAGAAGAACAATTTAAGGTATGGATGAAAAATTTATTCTAAAGAAATATATCTTTAAAAAAATTTGAACATGAAAAAATTAATTGAAGGAATTACAAAATAAAATTGAAAACATAAAGGTAAACTAAACCAAGCAGAAGAATTTTAGAGGTTGAAGACAGGACTTGAATTAACTCAGATAAAAATAAAGATAAAATAATTTAAAATATGAACAAAGCCTTTGAGAACTATGGGATTATGGTTAGTGTCCAAACCTACAAGTTATAGGTATTCCTGAGAGAGAATAAGAAAAAGTTAAATGTCTGGAAAACTACAGGAGTAAATAATTGAGAAAAACTTCCATGGTCTTAGTAGAGATTAAGGCATGCAAAGTAGAAATACAAAGGACTCCTGGAAGATACATTGCAAGACAAAATTCAAAAAGACGTATAGTCATCAAACAACCTAAAGACAAGAGATTGAAAAAAAATCATCAAAGCAGCAAGAGAAAGGCCTTTAATTACCTCTAAAGAAAACCCCATTAGAATAACAGCAGACTTCTCAACAGAAATCTTACAAGCTATAACATTGGGGTTCTATTTTCAGTCTTTTTAAAGAAAAGGCTGTCAGCTGAGGATTTTGTATCCTGCCAAACTAAGCTTTATAAATGAAGAAGAAATAAAGTATTTCCCAAACAAACAAACATTGAGGGAATGTATTACCACTAGAGTGGACCTATAAGAAATGCTCAAGCAGCTCTATACATGTAAACTAAAGGTTGACATTTGCATGATAAAAGCACACAAAAGTGTAAAACTCACAGGTCTTGTGAACCAACTAAACAATAAAAACTTCAAAGCAACAAAGTAACAATTAATATTATTACAGGAAAAATCTCACATACCAATATTAATATCAAATGTAAATGAACTAAATGTTCCAATTAAATGATATAGATTGGCAGAATAAACAAACAAATAAGATCCAACAATATGCTGCTTAGAAGAAACCTACCTAACTGAAAATGACACTATGAGACTCGAGGTAAAGGGCTGAAAAAAGATATTCCACTCAAACTGAAACCAAAAGCAAGCAGGAGTAGCTATGCTGATATGAGACAAAACAGACTTTAAATCAACAACAGTAAAAAATGACAAGATTATTATATAATGATAAAGGGATGAATTAAACAAGAAGATAGAACAATCCTAATTATAGATGTTTATTCTTCTTAATTATTTGATTGAGTTAACAATTGAAGCGACCACAAACCACATTTTTCATTGTTCAGAGGTTATGATTACTAATCCAATCATCTTCTTATTGATCTGTTAATATTTTCTATTTATTCGTGATTCAATATTGGTAACTGTATGTTTCTAGAAATGTGTGCATCACATTGGTAATTAAAAAAATTATAAGTGAAAAAATCAAATAGCAACTGGTAAAATTACTTGTAATGTCTTTGCATGCACTTATGAGCACTCTAGATCCATATTAGAGCAAATTTTCCAAATAATTTGAACCTCATAAACTAAGAGTAACATGTTAGAATGAAAATGTAGAATCTGAAAATTTTGAGCATACATATTAAAAATCTAAGGCCTTTACTCAATGATTTCTATGTTAAAATTTCTTTGTAACTTTGCTGGTTCAATTATGTAATGCCTAGACTGTAAGTTGATGACTTTGAGGTCAAATGGCCAATGTAGAAAGTCAAATAATAGGTTACTTTGGTGAATTAAGTCATACAAGTTTAGATGCTGGGGTATGGGAAGAGAATTAACCAAAATTCTCAAATAGTCTTCAAAGTATCCTAAGTAATTTGTATTAAATAAAACTTTTTACTTAGCTTGCTAGACAACTTTGTGGCAACTAAGCTCAATTTACCTATTACATGTTGCTATCACCACAGGGCCTTTTAATGTTGCTTTGGTGAGAAAGAAGTTATGTAATTTAATGGCTTACACTTTTAACCAATGAAAACATCTCAAATACAAACATTCTTCTGAAATTTGAGGGTTTATAATTTTAAAATATTACAGCAGTAGTCAAACATTGGTCTTAGCATGTAGCAATTTAAAATGCCTTTTTAGCATTTAAAATGCAAACATTTGAGGAGATTTCATTTTACAGTTTTCTATATTCTGCTGTGTTTTCTCAGAAACCAAATGCAAATCAACATCATCTAGAGTGTTATATTTGTAGTACTTAAATATAAATGACAGCTTCAATTTGATTAAAATAGGAGTGCATGCAGTATTAAAAGCTTCTTCTCCCTATGGCGCCTAGTGCCAGTTTCCTTCTGTCCATAAAAATCACCTTATTCACTGAATACATAAAATATTCAGTTTTCTGATTCATCCTATGTGGTGTCTTCTGAGTGACAATGAAGAAGTAGAAGGAGGGTGGTGAGGCAGATCACTTGCTGTGCCCTAAGTGTAGCTACTAGTTAAAGGGTGACAGTGCAGTACTGTTCACGTAGGGGTGACAATTTATTCTTGGACTCATCCTCAGCAGGTGTTGGGCCAGAAGCAGGTTAACGTTTCATATAATTTCTCAAACAGGTCATGCTGACGGTCACTAAGGTCTACTAGTGGCACATCTTCAAAGTTTTGGTTTATAAAAGGCAATGTACTCAGTGTTGGGCTGCCTAAGATAATTAAATTCTGGGCATTTGTCCTGGCAACAGGCATAGAAGGAGCAGTGGTGATGGCTTATAATACTCTCAGCCTTCATAAAGGAGAAAGTTTAGATGGGAGGATAAGTTTGAATTTACATATGCATGGGGACCTTTATCCTCTGTCATTACAGCTTCTTAGTGTTGGGCATCATCAGTAGTGGATGATTAAATGTCATATCAGAGATGGTCTCCTGTTTCTTTTGTGGGAAAACCATAACATTTTATAGTGGATAAATAATTTTCAGCAAGGTAGGATTAGAACAATCCTGCTTGTTCTTTATATTTACCCCAGTCTTATTTCTCATTCTTCCTCTGCAGATACCTTAGGCTCAAATCAGCCTGAATTTTCCCTGAATATGCCTCCTTCATGTCCTAAAACCACACCTTTGCTTATAATAAATCTAGACCCTATGATGATCCTCTATCCCTAAACAAGCTTGTCAAAATGTACTCTTCTTCAAACCCCCTTTCAAATATGTTTCTCTGTGTGATTTGCATTTAATGCAACATATATTGCATAGCTACCAGGTGCACTGCTATATGAGGAAGACCCTCTTTTGTGTGCCCTTGTAAAGCATGACTTTCCTCCCATAACACAATTGTTTTTGTTTTGTTTTGTGTGTGTGTGTTGTTGTTGTTGTTTTTCTTGAGACAGAGTCTTGCTGTGTCACCCAGGCTGGAGTACAGTGGCATGATCTCGGCTCACTGCAACCTCCACCTCCTGGGTTCAAGCGATTCTCTTGCCTCAGCCTCCTAAGTAGCTGGGAATACAGGCGCATGCCACCACGCCTGGCTAATTGTTTTGTATTTTTAGTAGAGATGGGGTTTTACCATTTTGGCCAGGTAGGTCTTTCAAGTGAAATGTTTAAGCAGATTTTTCTAATTCTCTGACAATGGACTACTCAAAGTGAGGGAAAGTCTCTTATTCATCTTTCTAACCAGTCAGAATTTAGGACAGCTTTTGACATTAGAGTATCAATAATGTTTCTTAAGTAAAATAGCACAAAGAGATGACTATCAAACACATAAAGGTATTTTCATTCAAAGGTGTATCTACACGTTACTTGGCCTATTATTTAAAGATACTTTGTGAGACTTCTAAAATGATGGATAGTAAAAGTATATTTATATCACCTTCAACTTGAAGCAGACAGGGACAAAAGAAAATAAGCCAAAAATTAAAACTCCATCCTCAATGAAACTAGGAAGTGACTACTTTCTCTAAACATAAAATACAAAGAATATCTTCCCATAAAATGAAATTAGACTAATCTGAAAAAGAAAACAAGGACATAAATATGATTATGATCTCTAGCTGGATGCAGAACTCTGTAAGTACAATATAATTTGTCCCTGAAAATTCTAATCAAAAATCAATCATTTGGCATTATAAGTCCCAAAATACAGATAGACTCAATAAGAAATTGAGTCTATCTGTTGAGCCTCTATGCCCAATCATACAAATGGAAAAAAAAAAGAAACCACATGGAAATTTCAGCTATATTTTTTGTCAAATCTGTAGAAAAGATATGGAGGTAATAATGGTTGGAGGAAATAGTGGAAAGTAAAATAAGATTTGTAACTTCTAACCAAGATTAACTGAATAAAATAATAAAAATGAAATGAAAGTCTCCAAATAACAATGAGATACAAGGAAAGCCAAAATGACAACCACCTTGTATGGTCTGCTTATTTCAGGGGGACAAATAGCAATAAAACTAAAGAAGAAGTATATCCCTAGGAGAGGAAAACATTTATAAACAAAGTCTTCTGAAATCATATGACTAAATTAAAGATATCTGCTACTCGGGATCACTCTCCCTAGTTTAAGTAGTTGGAAGCTCAGGAAGAACTGACACTGATATAAGGGAAATAATAAGCAATAAGGATGATTAGAACTAAGAACAGATATATCCTCCAAAGGGACAAATCATGATCAGAGCAAGACAATAAATAATATACAACAGAAGAAGAAGTGCTATCCTCTTAGAAATGTTTCTTTTGCCTCAACATTCCACTTGAACTGTTGTACATTTTTCACACTTTCTTTACTGCAAACTCCAAAAAGAAATTGTCTGGATTTATTACTCCCCAAATCTCTGCTCCTGTTTTCTCTTTAACCTGAAACAATCAGATTTTGCCCCTATTATGCCTCCGAAACTGCACTTATATAAGTCACATAGAAAGTTTATATTGCTAAATCTGATTATTATTTTTCATACTATTTGGTCTATCTGAAGAATTTCACAGAGTTGAATACCCTCCTTGTGTTGAAGTTTATTTTTTGCTGGGCTTCAAAGACATCTTAGTCACCTAAGTGCAACTTTCCAGTCAATCTTCTCTTTGCTCCTTATTTCCTGGACTTGGAAAGCCTGCAATATCCCACGTGACATAGTTCAGGATTCTGTAACAAAATTACATAGACTGGATGGCTTAAACAACAAGTATTTATTTCTTATGGTTCTGAAAGGTGGAAGTCTGAGATCAGGGTGCCAGCATGAGTAGCTTCTAGTGAGGGCCCTCTTCTGAATTGAAGACTGCTGATTTCTCCTTGTATTTTCACATGGCGAAAAGAGAGCCAGGTAGATGTCTGGCCTCTTCTTATGTGGGCACCAATCGCATTATGAGAGCTACCATCATAATGTAAATACTTTCTAAAGGACCCACCTCCCAATACCATCACATTGGAAATTAGATTTCCCAAATAAATTTAGGAAAACACAAACATTCAGCCCATAACACCAGACTTCTGTCATTTTGCCTATTATCTTTTATATTTATACTTACTACTTGGGTCATCTCATCTTTAAATATAATCCATACACTGATTACTCACAAGTGTATACCTACTGTACAAACTTCTGTCTGGAAATCTAAATTGTTATATCATAACATCTACTTAACATCTTCTCTCATATGATTAATTGAAATATTAAACCTAACAACTCCAAAACTGAGCTACTAAACTTTCACTTTCAAACTGCCTCTCCTTAAGTAGTCTCCATCTCAGCTGATGATAACTTCTTTCAGTTGCTCAGACCAGTTACCAAGCTATCCCTCCTTAATTCCCGTCTCTTTTCTCTCACTCCAATATTCAATCCATCTATAAAGCATATTAGCTCCACCTTCAAAATATATCCAGAAATTAGCTACTTCTCACCATTCCCACCATAACCACCCTGACCTCGGCCATCCTCTTCTATTACTTGGATTACTGCAATAAATTCATTGTTAGTTGTCCTCCTAATACCCTTGCTTCCCTTTCGTCAGTTTTCCACAGAGCAGCCAGAATAATTGTATTAAACGTAATTTAAATTACATCCGTTCTATTATCAACATTCATCAAAATAATCAAAATTTTATTTACCTTTCTGTTTACAATGCAAATGACCTCACTATGATCTCTAAACCCTACATGATCTGCTCCGTGTCCTTACCTTTTTAACATCAGGCTCTTATTAGTCTCATGCACATTCATTCCACTCCAGCCTTAGTAGCTCTGTTAAACAAATATATCAAGCAAATTTCCATGTAGAAACTTGGCACTGATTTTTCCCTTTGTCTGGAGCGTTTTTCTTCATTATCAAAATTCTTTCTTCCCTCACATTGTTTATGTTTTTATGTAAATAACAACCTTACAGCAACAACTACTCTAAAATTGCAACTGTCTCCCACAATATCTTATACTTCATCTCTGCTGCTTTCTTTTTACCTCTAGCACTTAATATACTGTACATTGTATTATGCATCCATTTTATTATGTATATCTTCCCATTGGCATATAAGCTATATGAAGGCAATTTTGTTTATGTACTACTGTAGCCCTGATATCTAAAAGAATGCTTGGCACATTGTAGGCACTCAATTAAACATGTATTAAATAAGTAATTGAATATGCAGGGAAATAAAATAAAATTTTATAAAATATGAACGCTTTATATATGGACACTTTATAGTAAAGAAAAATATATATGAAAAGTAAAGTAAAAGGTTGAAGAGGGATATAGAACAGTAAAATTGTCAGAGGAATAAAATAAATGATAGAAACTACAAAAAATGGAAAAGACCATTCAGAAAACCATGGAGGCCAGGCTGGAGAAATTGCACAAATACAAGGACATGCAAAGGCACATGCAGACATATATTCACTATAAAGTGACAGAAGTTAGAAGAGAGAATGTGATGTGTTTA
The DNA here is from genome assembly GCF_006542625.1 of Nomascus leucogenys. Classification (NCBI taxonomy): domain Eukaryota; kingdom Metazoa; phylum Chordata; class Mammalia; order Primates; family Hylobatidae; genus Nomascus; species Nomascus leucogenys. Next base: position 128,470,572 of record NC_044406.1, read on the forward strand.
GATGAAAAGTTTCAGCATTCATGTAACTGGTGTTCTTGAAGAAATTAACAGAACAACAACAACAAAAAATAAACAGCATTCAAATACTCATAGCAGAGAAATTCTCTGAAATAATGAAAGACATATATCTGAATGTCCAAATGACACACTGTTTTAGGGAAACGATACAAAATAATCAACTTCACAACATATCCTGGGGAAGTCACTACATGCGAATTATAAATAATCCAATAGATGTCCAGACAGGGAGAAAAGCAGATCACTTATGCAAGGGTGGAAATTATTATGAGTTTTCCACAGGATGATTCAATGCCAGAAGTCACTGAAAGAAAACATACAGAATTTTTTGGAAAAAAAGAAAGATCAAGACTCTATAATTTTATAATTCAAAAAAACTCATCAAAGAACAAAAGTGTTAGACAAATACTGCAAGGTCTCCCTTATATGTGGAGTGTAAAACATTGAACTCATACAAGTACAGAATAGAATACTGGTTACCAGTGGCTTACAGAGAGGAAGAAATTAGGAAATTGTTCGTCAAAGGACACAAAATTTCAATTAGATAGGAGGAATAAGCTCAACAGATCTATTGTACAATATGGTGACTGTACTTAATAATGATATATTGTATTCTTGAAAATTGAAAATAGAGTATATTTTAAGTGTTCTCACCACAAAAAGGATATGTGAAATAATGCATATGTTAATTGGCTCTATTTAGCCACTCCACAATGCATACATATTTTAAAACATTATTTTGTACACAATAAATGTATACAACTTTTATTTGTCAAAAAAATGTACAAAGGATGTGGCACTTAAGCATTAGTACCCATGACAAGATTAAGCCAATTAAGAAAGCAATAAAAAATAAATAATTCAGCCACAGATAAGTTGTAGTTCAAAAGAAAACCATTGATAATCCATTTAAGTATTTAATATATAACAGTGATGAAAAATATAAATTTAACATAATAATAAATATTATATTCATTGATAATTCAAAAATGAGGAAAGGAAATTGACTCAGAGTTTGAAAATAAGGGAGGCCATATGCGCATGTGTATAACACACATTAGAGCAAATGTAAAGAAAAACCAGAAAATGACATTAATATCATTGAAAAATTTAAAAGAAATAATTTAATGACATTTTTAAAACAGATATTTTGTATTGAAAATGGTTACAATCCACAATGAAGAGCTTGCTGTCCTCTGTTTTGAAAGGTTATGGACAAATAACACAGCATCAAATTCATAGACCAAACTCTCAGGAAGAAATGGAGAGAAACTTATTAGTTATAGAGATTTTAAATCATGTGTTGTAGCTCAGCACAAATCAAATACGCAAAAATCAATAATGCAGATAATTATCTTAAATAGTTAATAAGGTCAAATATATAGATAAAACAATGTATGCTGTAATTAGACAATAAACTTTCTTTCAAGCAAATTCCCAAAAATAGAAAATATACAGGCCAAATTATCCAACTACAGAGCTATACAACTAGCTACTTATAAAAAAAAAAAAAAAAAACGAAAAAAGAAAAAGGAAAACCAACAGAGCAAAATAATGATGTAGAAATTATTAGCAACAAAAACAAATTGTTTGCTGTATAGTTCTTGTTCCATATAGAAAACTAAAATTAAAATCACAAACTATCTGAAAATGGAGATAATACAACGAAAATGTATCAAAGGACTTGATCAAAGCTATCTCAGAGGAAGTTACATTGTCATATAAAGTTACACCATTAAGTATGAAAGAAAGAAAACATGTAATAAGTAAATAAAATTAAAGTAACTTAAAGTAACTTAACATAAAGCAAAAAAATGATTAATAATATACATAAAATATTAATGATTATGAAAAGTGAAAAAATAGAAGAGCAATAAACTACTTCCAAAAGTTTGGTGTGCCAAAAAATTGAGAAGATATAAAAATCACTAGCTAATATAATCAGCAAATAATTGAGAAATCAAAAATATAGAAAATCACAAATTACATGGGAAAATGATTTAAAATGCTAATAATGTTTTAAGTATAAGAAAATTATTTTCACAAATTTTATGCAAATTAAATAATTGGATAAAATAACTTTCTAGAAAAATATATCAAAATTTATTCACAACAATAAGTAATACCTAAACAGTTATTTTATTTATTTATTTATTTTTAATTTTTTTTTTTGAGACGGAGTCTCACTCTGTCACCCAGGCTGGAGTGCAGTGGCACGATCTCGGCTCACTGCAAACTCTGCCTCCCGGGTTCATGCCATTCTCCTAACCAGTAACTATGGGAGAAACTAGAAATATTTTTCAGAGCTAATCTTCCCCAGAATTTCCCATTCATAATTTCAGAGAGAAGTTTTCCAAAATGAAGAACATAAAGATAATTCTAGTACTATTTAAAAAGGTACAGAACACAGAAAAGAATCAAGGTTTCATGTTTTCATGTTTTTAATAAAGTAAACATTGCATGGATAGCAAAGTTTCACAAACATAACACAATGAAAACTACAGAACAATCTCATTGTGTATTATTGATGCCAAAAATTTAAATAGGATATTGCGTAGAACTTCCAGTAGCATATTAAGAAAAAAAAATCAACCACTTTATTCCTCAGTTTTCTCATCCAATCAATGGGGAATTAAACAAGCTCATAGGAATTTAGTGAGGGCCAAATAAGTCAGCCCAGGTAAAGAGTTTAGAGGACAACCACTGAATCATAGTAGATGCATGGATAGAGAGATACAGAGAGAGGGAGATAGACAGACATGGATAAAGGTAGGTAGATAGATTTATTGCCAATTTTGTCCATTTAAAAAAGGTACAGAGGAAGTGGCACTTATGTAATAAATATTTGAGTTCACGGCTGACCATTGCTCAGTATTGAGCACTGATATGTGTTTGTTTGTGTCTTTGTTGTTTGTCTTACCTCCTATAATGCATGATCCATAAACAAATCAACTTTGTCTTGTATGATGCTGCATCATTCAGGAAGGATATTTTCCTAGGGTGTGGAATGGGATTAGTTCTTATGCTTATAAAATCATTGGCTTCCAATGAGTGACAATTCCATAAACCAACTGGTGTAAAACAAACTTTCTTCTTGGTCCCCGCCCTAGCAGAGCTGAAAACAATAGATTTTCCATTTTTCTATCAGCCCTTGGATCACTTTACCTCAAAAAGAATTTGTTACATGAAAACCACACACTTTGAAGAAAAATTAGCTTATTTTGGAAAGTGTGACAAAATTTCTTCAGAATTCTGCTAGGGTAGTCTGAGGGTAAGAAGAATTAGTATGCTTCCCAGGCCATCCCCAACCCAGGCCCTTCAATGAAGTACTACAGGGGTTATTTTCTTACCTGGCAGAATCTAACCCACTTTCTGAGAACGAAATTATCTCAGTTAGTGTATCTCCTCCTGGGAGTGCACGTGCTTCATTGAAATTCATTGGAGTCACTCATCAGAGGATCTAATTGCCTGTCCCTGTGAGACTGTCAGCCACAAGAACTGTGTCACTGATTTTAACGATAAAAAGTGAGTTTCTGAAGTTGTTCCATTTGAAATGGATGGGGTTCAAATGTCCTCTGTATAGGGAGCATAGTGTCCTGCTTATAAATGTGGAACTTCACTAGGTTACACACCCACTATTATCTCACTTTTCATTTCAAAAGCTTACTCTCTTTTGTCATAATCACTCCTATAGGTCTGATTTTGGCAGGCCTGTGCTATTTGCAGAGTAGATTAAAAAGCAAAAAGCCAATCAAGATGCCTTAATAGTTAAAAGGAACATTTATGATCACCTATTATACCTCCCACAATTTTCAGATAACAAAGAACGATAGTCTACAATGACAATACTTTTTCTGCACTATGCCACCTCACTTCCATGCCAAACTTAAGTCATGCATTGTGAATAATAAACATAAAATGAAGGTATATTTAAGAATTGGTTCCAACTGGGTGACATGAAAAAAAGGAACCTCCCTCATGAAAGATTTGCCACATGAAAAACATCAAGAGAACTTCTGACTGAAAATGACATCTAGGATAGAATCACTTGTGAAATGGCAGAGTAAGGACTTCCAAGTTTTTTTTTTTTTGAGACAGAGTCTCGCTGTCGCCCAGGCTGAAGTGCAGTGGCGCGATCTCGGCTCACTGCAGGCTCCGCCCCCCGGGGTTCACGCCATTCTCCTGCCTCAGCCTCCCGAGTAGCTGTGACTACAGACGCCCACCACCTCACCCGGCTAATTTTCTGTATTTTTAGTAGAGACAGGGTTTCACTGTGTTAGCTAGGATGGTCTCGATCTCCTGACCTCGTGATCCGCCTGCCTCGGCCTCCCAAAGTGCTGGGATTACAGGCGTGAGCCGCCGCGCCCGACCTAGGACTTCCAAATTTTTATTTTTCCGTGAAAGCAATGAAAATGTCAGCAAAAATTGTCAAAAGTAATTGTTTCAGAATTACAGAAATTAACAAAAGGCTTGTGGCAATCTAAGAAATGTTTATTGAAGAAAAACAACAAGAGTAAGAACAGTAAAGTTTGTAGAGTTTTAATTGTTTTATTCCCATTCCCCACTCCAGAGTGCCACAGAATCCTTGAAAACAGTCTCACAACAACAATAGTTGCTAAAAGTAGCGACCTAGCAGACCATGTAGAATGCAGAATTGGTATGGAACTCTTAACACACAATATCCAAAGAATAGTCATCATTTGACCTTTCTGGCAGCTTACTGAAAACGCTACTTGGAAATTTAAAAAAAAAAAAAGAAAAGAAAACATAGAGTTTGTCTTTACTTAATCTGATTCTGAGCTCTCTTGAGTGGAAAAGTCTTATCCCCAGGTTTTCTGTCAAAAACAATATCCAAAAATTAGCTGGGCATGGTGGCAAGCACCTGTAGCCCCAGGTTATTCAGGAGGCTGATGTGGGAGGATCAATTGAGCTCTGGAGGTTGAGGCTACAGTGAGCCATGATTGTGCCACTTCACTGCAGCTTGGGTGACAGAACAAGACTCTGTCTTAAAAAAACCCATCAATTTCTTAATATTTCAGCTGCATGAAGTGATGATAGCGGTTAGGATTAAGAAGAGATTGGTCAAAAATATAAAATGAATGCCTGCGGAATGAGATGTTCATAGGGGGCTTTGAAAAACTGCATGCTTTTCTGGGGACCTACAAGGCAATGCATAAATAGAGGGCTGTGTAAATGCCCAGAGAACACCAGGAACGACTTAAAGCTTTCATCTTTTACTGATCACAGGGTTCTACATAAGCAGAAAGTGAAAGCTAAGGAAGAATTGTCAACTGCCTGCCTGAGAGATTAAGACATGCCTAAGTACAGACATAGAGACCTTGAAAAAATCTGGGAGAAATATCGATTTGGGCATTTAAGTAAACTTCTGTTTAAACATGATCTGTCTACTTCATCTGCTTATTCAGGGAATCAGACTGTGGAGGCAGAGGGAAGAAAACAGTTCAGTATTGAAGATGTGTACTCAATGAAAGATGCTGACATGAAGAATCTGTGTTCATGAATCATATTTTGACAGATGGCATTTCATTTTTAAGTCACTAGAGGAGTTATATATTGGTATGGGATGTAGTTCTTCTCAGTTACTTGGATGCTATGGGTCAGGAGAAATAATAATGTAAATACATCTCCAGAAGAATATCTACCCAATGGCCAACACCAAGGGAACACTAACTGCCACTTTCAGTGGCCTCACGTTCTACTGAGAACTCCATTTCCCACAAGCATCACTATGAACATCAAGGCGATACCACCAAATGAGGACCAGTAGGCTGCTCAGTCTTATGCCTTGCCCAATTTGCTGCAAATGCATACCTTTTTTTCAATCTCTATTCTATACAAATTTACCTAACCCTATCTCAGCTGTTTTCATGGATATGGCTAAGGAAGAAGATTCCATGACTTCATCAGCATGCAAAACCCAAGCACTGTTTCTCTTAATGTTTTCTACTTAGAGAACATAAATTGTGATGGATACACAATTAAGAGCCTGGTGTGTTCAGTTTTCCAAAACAAAGGGATTTCTTTTTCACTATTAACTCATTTTTCCATGAAGAAAAAGAAACTTATTAGAAACTTTTAGAAGAAAGATCTCCACTTTAAAACTTGAGAAAATGAAGTAAGGAAATTTCATCTATATGCATTTTATTAAACTACTATACTCACAACATTCTCACTATTTCTCTCTCTCTCTCTCTCTCTCTCTCACACACACACACACACACACACATACAATTAACTTACTTTCAAGCACTAGGTTACGGAAAGTCCTCTCCTAAAACTTATGCACCTCCATTTAAATCAGGAAGTTCCAGCAAAGCCTTCTATACTTTCATATCCCTTGTTCCTTAGCCACAGTTGATGAGTTATGCACAGATCACCAAAGGGGGGCAAATCTTAGTACTCTGACTCCACAGTTGCATATCATTGATCCCAAGATAGGCACATGATTGACGCCTAGACAAATAAAATCCTAACTTGATTTTTTTTTTTTTTTTTAAATGGAGCGGAGGAAAGAGACATAGTCCCCTTCTGGGTATGACACATAAATGTGAAGCATGAGACCTACTGGTGGATATGTTTTCTACAGTGTGGAGAAAATCAGGTTGAGTAGATGAATTACAGAGAAAGAATCCACGTGATATTAAAGTTCATTGTTCCAATTGTCCTTGAAAACATTTGCCCCATTGCCATTTTCATGATTACACGAGCCTTAGAGTAAATCCGGCTGCTTAGCTCAGCTAGAAAAGAAAGCTGGTGGTTGTATGTAGTGGATAGGAGGTAGTAGAAAAATATTTAAGAGTAGATGTTGTAAGGACTGAGTAATTAATTGGATGTAAACGTTCAGAAAGACGAAGTCATGGATGTTGCCCAGATTTCTGGCTAGGACTATCGGGTAAATAATTAGTTTCATTCACTGAGCCATGAAATACAGATACAGAAGCTGTTTGGTGCAGATGATGAGTTAAGTTTTGGGTATGGTTATTTTCAGGTGCCCATTCAACATTCAGGTGTATAAATTAATTAGAGAGTTTTGGATCTCAGAGTAAAGAACTGTGTTAGAGACTCATAATATTATGGAGTCTTCTATTTATAATTGAACTCAGGGAGTATATTAGATTGTCTAAGGCAAAATGAGACAGGAAGAGGAACGAGGAGCCAACTTTTAAGGGCCAGCTATAAGATAATAAGACTGCAAAGGAGAATAAGAAAAAAGTAGCTAGAGGACCAGGAGGAGAACCAGGAATGTGTGGCTGTTCAGAAGCCAGGGGAGTGTTCATGAGAGAGTAGTCAATTCCATAAAACGTCATAGAGCTATCTAGTGTAATGAAAACAAAAACTATTAACTGGACAAATATCAAGGTTTTTGGTAATCATAAAGTAAGCCATTTTGTGGAAACATTAATGGTGGAGCTGTAGGAACAAACTGGAGTGGTTTAACAAGTAAATAGATTGGTCTAGGCAATTATTATTTAAAGATGACCCTAAAGGCACAGGCAACAAAAGCAAAAACAGACAAATGAGATTGCATAAAAATTGAAAGATTATACACAGCAAAGGAAATAACCAACAGAGTAAAGAGGCAACTTCTACAATGGGAGAAAATACTCATGAAGCATATAGCTCATAAAGGGTTACTATTCAAAATATATAAAGAACTCAAACACCTCAATAACAAGGAAACAGCCAAATTAAAAAACGAGCAAAGTACCTGAATAGGCATTTTTCTGAAGAAGGCATACAAATGGCTGATGGTTCTATTAAAAAAAAAAAACTCAACATCACTAATCATCAGGGAAATGCAAATCAAAACCATAATGGGATATCACATCATAACTGTTAGGATAGCTATTATCACAAAAATCAAAAGATAATAAGTATTACTGAAAATGTAGGTAAAAGAGAACCCTTGCACACTTTTGATGTGAAAGTAAATTGATACAGACATTATATAGAAAACAGTATTGAGGTTGCTCAAAAATTAAAACTAGAACTACCATATGACCCAGCAATCCCATCTCTGGGTATATATCCAAAGGAAGTAAATTAGTATGTCAAAGCAATATCTTCATTTCTGTTTATAGCAACATTATTCACATTAGCCAAGATATAGAAAAAACCTGTGTCTGTTGACAGATAAATTGATAAAGAAAATGTGATCTGTCTCTATCACTCTCTATCTCTGTCTATCTCTATCTTTATCTCTATCTCTAATCTCTCTATCTCTGTCTCCATCTCTATATCCAGATGGCCCTCCATACTCACAGGTTTCGCATCTGCAGCTTTGACCAGTCACAGATCAAAATCTGCCCATAGGGAAGCCTAACTGTATGTATTTTTCATAGAAGGTTAGGTGAATCTGTGGATGCAGAATCTGAGGATATGAACAGCCAACATTACTGTGCTATTTTATATAAGGCACTTGAACATTCACAGATTTTGTTATCTTCAGGGATCCTGGAACCAATCATTTGAGAAAACAGAGGGCCAACTGTATGTAAAATGAAGTATTATTCAGCCTCAAATGAAGAAGAAAATCCTGCTGTTTGGAACAACATGCATGAACCTGTAGGATATTATGCTAAGTTACATAAACCAAACACAGAAAATCAAATACTACTTTATCACATACTTGAAATTTGCTAAGAAAGTAGATTTTAAGTTTCTCACCACACACACAAAAGGTAACTATATCAGGTGATGGATATGTTAGTTAATTTGACTGTGGCAATTATTTCACAATTATATATATACATAGAACATCACATTTTACACCTTTAATAGATACAATTTTCCTTTAAAAATTAAAATTAAAATAATAATGAAGTGGATAGATCATGAGGTAATGAAGAGAGCAAGTAGAGTTGACTCACTTGAGACATTTGCTTCTGAAAGTAAGAAAAAACATAAAGAATTAGTTGAAGAGGGAAACCTGCAGTGAAATTGTTTACCCCTATTTTTAATAATTTCCTTATTTACCTAATTGTTAGTATTGGTATGAGGCTGACACCGGATCCTGAAGTCTCTTGAATGCCATCTTTGAGTTTGGGACTTTTTTTTTCTTCTAAGCAATATGGTACCATTGGAACTGGCATAAACAGATCTAGATTTTAGTGCTAGTAACAGATTCTAAGGGTGAGATTAACAAACAGAGATCAACAAGGTGACTATTACAACAGTACAGCTAGGAGATAAATGTCTAAAGGCAGTAGCAGTGGACTTTCAAATATGAAATCATTTCAATTAACAGAGTACAGCTACAAGGATAAGGAAAATCCTAAGGATGACACAGATATATTAATCCTGAGTAAATGGATAGATGATGGTGTCACATAAGGCACTGAGGAATACAAGAGGGACAAGCTTGTGGGTACAGTGATGGTTTAATTTGGATACATTTTACATATGAAATGCCACAATAGAAATGTGTAAGGCTGGGCGTGGTGGCTCACACCTGTAATCCTACCACTTTAGGAGACTGAGGTGGGCGGATCACTTGAGGTCTGGAGTTCCAGACCAGCCTGGCCAACATGGTGAAACCCCCGTCTCTACTAAAAATACAAAAATTAGCCGGGCGTGGTGGTGGGCACCTGTAGTCCCAGCTACTCAGGAGGCTGAGGCAGGAGAATTGCTTGAACTTGGGAGGCAGAGGTTGCAGCGAGTCAAGATCATGCCATTGCACTCCAGCCTGGGCCACAGAGCAAGAGTCCATCAGGAAGGAAGGAAGGAAGGGAAGGAAGGGAAGGAGGGAAGAAGGGAAGAAAGGGAAAAAGAAATGTGTAGTAGATGTATGGGAAATGGGGAGAGAAGATTAGGTAAAGTGAAGAATAACTGCACTTAAGGTGTTTCATTGCATAGAGGCTTGGTGTAAACTCTCAAAAAGAAAGTTTTAATTTTAAAGCTATATGTATGTTTTTATTTTCCTAGACTGAACATATATATATATATATAAAAAATATATGATACATAAAATATGTATTATGTATATAAAATGTGTGTGCATGTATGTGTATGTGTGTAGAATATATATAATCATAAAAGATACATATTCACTAATTTAAAAGGATTCCCATCTCTAGGAAACTGTGTGTACCAAGAGTTCTACAAAATAGAATAATAAATAATTCAATAAAATCCCAGGGGATACTTCAGGGGAAAAATAACTACCAAAGAAATCGGCACATTTAGGTTGACAACTTTAAATGATATATTTTTGTTTTCATGGAAAAATAAACAATGCTTTCCCTTGGTTTATTATTAATATGGTTGCTCATATAGGTTTGAAAATTACTCATCAAGACACATAATCATGTTGAATATGCAGTACCCTACGTTTGTCCTGATAGTTTGGGGTTGGTTGCCTTTATGGAGCACTGGAATGTGCAAGCCTTTCAAATCAATTTCATCTTGTTCTGTTAGGAAGAGGGAGCTTGTTAAAACTTTACATGAAATATTGGGAAAATATTATATCAAATTTGTCTATTGAGTCAGAGTGAAATATTAGTGTGTGTATGCATTGTATTTGAACTCCCACCTTACATCAAGGGATTCTAACTTGGAAACTTCATTCTTTGTATGCTTTCTCCCCAATTTTGACATCTGGTCCAGACACAATATATACCTATTTTTCTCAATGATATGGTAGGCATGAAACTTTCCTCAGCTTACAAATATTTTTTAAGTTTCTTAGTTATTTTGAAATAAGGATACTTGTTAAATATATTAGATTGTCAAAAGATTCTGCTATACTTGTAGTGCATTAACTCCAGGCAATAACTTATATGGTATGAGAAGGACAGTAGCATTTATTAGGGTAGAATATGACTGGAAACATACTTCTATTGATGTCAACCAAACTGTCTCCGTGTGTGATGGTTAATATTGAGTGTCAACTTGATTGGATTAAAGGATGCAAAGTATTGTTCCTGGGTGTGCCTGTTGGGGTGTTGCCAAAGGAGATTAACATTTGAGTCAGTGGACTGGGAGAGGTGGGCCCCATTTAATCAGTGGCCAGCATGGCTAGGATAAAAGCAGGCAGACGAACGTGCAAAGACCAGACTGGCTAAGTCTTCCGGCCTCCATCTTTCTCTCATGCTGGATGCTTCCTGCCCACAAACATCGGAAGTTCTTCAACTTTTGGACTCTTGAACTTACACCAGTAGTTTGCCAGGGGGTCTCAGGCCCTCAGTCACAGACTTACTTTTGAGGTTTGGGAACTCGGAGTAGCTTCCTTGCTCCTCAGCTTGCAGATGGCCTGTTGTGGGACTTCACATTGTCACTGTGTCTGTCAATACTCCTTAATAAACTCCCCTTCATATACACATCTATCCTATTAGTTCTGTCCCTCTAGGAATCCCTGACTAATACATTGTGTGACCTTGAGAAAGTTACTGAAGCTCTCCAAGACATAAACTGTCTCTATACAATGACAACCTGGAGTTATTTGGGAACATCCAGACAATGATCCACATTCAGAAACTCTTGCATTACCTTCCTATCCTGGGGTTAAGTTCCCCTGCTCCATCTTCCCAGATCAGTTTGAGGAAGTCTATCACCGTCTTTACTACAAAATTTTGAAAGATTGCGTGCATAGGCCTGTATCATGAGGTTTTTTGCCATTTCTATTCATCTGTCCCTCATCTCTGCATGGAAAAGTACTTGTAATTATAGTAAGTGCTCAGTAAACCTTTGTTATACTTAACTGAATATTTTCCTGTCTTCTAATTAATTATCTAATCTTGTGAAGTATTATCCACCGTTACTTACAGCTTTACCAGCAAAGAAGACATACCGTTATGTATCCATTTTAAACATCAACTGCTCTAAAAGGTCGGAAAAGTTCTCAAGTTATCAGAATATTGTTGCCGAATTACAAAATGCCAATTCAATTTTCGATAAAAAGACCCTATTATTGTTGTGTTCATTCATTCTGGATAATTATACAGGGTAAGTCATACCATGCATAATGAATTTGGTTTCTGATGTAAAAGATATAAGTGATAGGAAGAGAAGATACAGGCCCTTCAGCCTCAAGACAATCAGAAATTCAATCCCAATTTTAGGGTTGATGAGTTACAAATTGAAATATATTTGCATATACAAATAAGTATAGACAGAATATCGCTTTGACCTAATATCCTTAGGTCAAAGAGAAAGCAGGAAATCTTCAAAAATAAGCATATTCCCTAGAGCAGTTCGACATGGATAAACATAGACTATTGATGCAGCATGTTGAAATAGGAAAAATAATTATTCCAATTAATTTTGTCAATAACTCAGCAAGAATATATTCTGGATATGGCAAAATGCTTGGTGAGCTATACAATACTATATACAGTGCTTGGTGAGCTATACGATACTGTAACAAATTTAGTACCTAACCTCACAAAGCTCATTACCTAGGAAGACAAAGACATGAATTCACATCACTATAATATCAAACAGGCTATAACGGGTGCTAGAGCAGAGGTTCAAAATACTATAGAAACAGACACAGATAGAGGGGGAAACTCATTTTGACCAAGGATTGAGAAAGAATTGGCAAAAAAAGAAACATTTAACCTTGATATTATCTTGAAGAACAAGTAGTTTTTTGACAAGAAGACATGGGGAGAATGGTAAAAGCATAGCTCAGAAGTGGGAAGAAGGACTTTAGAAAATTGCAAGCAGTCAACTTATGTGGAGCTGAAACACAGTGTATTAGTGTGTTGTCACACTGCTATAAAGAACTGCCTGAGACTGGGTAACTAATGAAGACAAGAGGTTTAACTGAGTCACAGTTTCACAGGCCCTACAGGAAGCATGGCTGGGAGGTGTCAGGAAATTTACAGTCATGGTGGAATGGCAAAGGGGAAGCCACCACACCTTCACATGGTGGCAGGAGAGAGAGAGAGAAGGGGGAAGTGTTGCATGCTTTTAAACAACCAGATCTCTTGAGAACTCACTCAGTATCACGCAAACAGCGAGGGGGAAATTTGCCCCCATAATCCAATCATCTCCCACCAGGTCCCTCACCTAACACAGGGGATTACAATTCAACATGAGATTTGAGGGTGGACACAGAGCCAAACTGTATCACACAGTGTACTGAATATACTCGTTGCTTATTGTTTATTGTTTTGGTTTGCCACAATCTCTTGCCTCTTTCTTCTAGTAATGACATCCTCAGTATCTTTGGAGTTGATATTCCACTTTCCTTTCATGTAGTTCACTTGGAAGTGAACTGACTCCAGTGGTAGGACATAAAACCTAGGCCTGGCCAATGAATTCACAGAACCCCCTTAGTCACAGGGACTGATTTAGAAGTGGACATAAGACCTCAGCTTGTCCAATCAGAGTGAATGTTTGGACTTGTACAGAATGTACTGGGAATTTATATATTCTCTTTCCCACTGCCCTTACAGGTGGAAAGTCATAAGCCTGTAGATTCTTCAGGTAACTATGTGGAGCCTAAGAATGAAGACAACACAGGTGAGGACATAGCTAAGAATGGAAATTAATCAAGACAGGATAACATTGGGATCAAGAACTCCTAGGGATCAAGTCTCTTCCAGGGAATTTTACATATAAGCTAAAAAATTCTCTTTATTAAAGGAAGTGTTCTATCACTTGTATCTAAGGGGTCATGCCCAATAGAGAATAAGATGATGAATGAGAGAAAAAAGTCTGGAAAATTATGGCATAACTTACATCAGAAACGTGTTACATGGGTTTCATTTTTATCCCACTCCCCAAACATACAGGCTGCTTTACAGAAGATTCAAATACTGCTGACAGGCAAGTAATCAAGGTCTGAAAGTTACGGAAATATCTTCAGCAGTTCCTTGCCCTTCTAGTGGGGTTCCTCATTTTTCCCACCTTTTTAGAAGCCGAATAACAAGCAGCCATTCTCCCGGATCCAAAGCACCCCACTAATTCACTTCAAAAAATATAGCAGAACTGGTACCACAATCATCCAGAATCTGTACCAGGATATAATTTGCGAGAACAGTTTTGAATATAATTTTCTATATTAGGAAATTGTATCATTTTATAGTCATGCACAGAACTTTGTGACCTTGCTAAAAATATGTTGTCCCTAGTTATGTTAAAAATATAAAAAGGTCTTAAAAAGAAAAGTGAGGTGATGGAAATGATGAAAAGTTCCTTCTAGCAGAGAATTGCAAGAGACTTTATAATGTTAATAGCAATAATCCTCACTTATTTTTATAATATTTCATTTGTTATCTTTTAAAACATTAACTGAATGCCTGCTGTGCTAGATATTTAGAAGATATAAGTGAATCTGTTGTTCCAGCCCTCAAGGAACTCAGAATTATAGTAGGATAGATAAGACTCTTTTTCTTTCCTTTCTTTGTACATTCAAAATGTATTTTATATATCAGGCACTGATAGGTACTGTAGGTTGAGCAAGAGAAAATGACAAAGGCAGAAATCTGGCCTGAATTGGGTTGGCTATGCATTGATAAAATGCTGGGTAAAGAGCAGAATAAAGTGATATATTCACTGGTATGTAATAGCCAAGGCAGAGGCAAATCAAATGATGTTAGATCTAGAAGAAGAAATAGACTCCACACTGTTTGGGGTTGTTGCTCTCTTGGCCAGTGACTCTGACAAGGAGATTTTTTAAATTAAACTTTCTATTTTGGAATGATAGATTCACAAGAAGGTGTAAAGATAGGACAGACAGGTCTTCTGTACCCTTCACTAAATTTGTCCAAGTAGTTACATTTTATATAACCATAATATACCATGTAATTGATATTGATACAATGTGTGAGTACAGTTCTGTGTTAGTTGATCACATATGTAGATTGGTGTAACTACCTCCTCAGTTAAGATATAAACTATTTCATCACTATGAAGCTCTCCACAAGCCACCTCTTTATAGTCACAACCACAACCCCCCGTCCCCACCATCTCTAACCACTGCCAACAACTAATATGTTTTCCATCTCCGTGGTTTCTGACAAGTTTCTAACTCTATGTATGGGAGTGATGCCCTTTGAGTCCAGTGGTGAATCCATGTATCATTGTCCTCGATTTCTGACTCTGAAGGAATGTAGCAGAGCCTGTGCTTTTAGTGTGCAGTTACAACAAAACTTAACGATAGAAACAAAAGAGAGGAGGATGCCAGTGGATTCTGAATTTTTCATGTTGGTAGTGTTGTTTTAATATTTGAATTTTCGATAATCATTCACAATAGTTTAACATTATTAGTAAAGTGTGTTGATTTCTTTAAATAATTGTGGAATAATTATCTCTGTATTATTCATTAATCAGAGTCTATGAAGAGGTTACTCAATTCTCAGAATTGCCAGAGATAGTTTTCGTGTTGTGAATCATCACTTTGGGGAACCCCATTAATGTAACAATGTAAGTTTGTTTTTTAACCAATATTCTTCATGGTCGATTATCTTGGTCACACCATGTGCATTACACATGTATATTCCTCATGGGGTTTTTAGTAAGACAGAAGAAAATTCTGGCAACTTCTCAAAACGAAATGTTTTAATCTTCAGGATACAGTTCTCCCAGGGAAAACCATTGTCTTAGACATCTGCTGAGTAACTAATTCAATCATTTGTGTACGTGGATAGTTGGTCTACACAGGGGAAATCTTTCTGTGCCAGAAAAAGCACATGTTAAACATAAAAGAAATCATTATGAACTGGATTAATAGATGTATAGAGAAAGGGATTGAGAATCTGCCATTGGTAATATTTGGAGACAGGTGCAGGGTATTCAAACCCTCATTTCTCATGAATGAGGAAAGAACATCTGCTCAGAATAGCAATGGCAGGAAATATGCCTATATATATATATATAGATAGATAGATATGTATACATATCTATCTATATATATAGCCATCTATGTGCTAGTTAACGTGTCACTACTCTTCATTGAGCAGTATTCTACAACAAAGTTTCCATTCTGGTGGTGCATTGTGACCACCATTGGAGTGTATTTAAAATACTGCTTTCTGTTTCACACCTCAAGAGTGATGCATCAGAAAATCCAAGAATTGTGTTCTAGAATATGCACTGTTGGAAAACTCTTCCACTGATTCCAATATGTAGCCAAGTTCAGAAACCAGTGTTCTACATGCTATGTAGTAGAAAATGTCCAAAATTAAATTTACCAGTGCTCTCCTTGATTCTCAGTGAATGAGCCATTGAACCTATTCCACCTATTAATTTTCTCCCTGTTAATTTAATTTAAAACCTATTAATTTAAATCCTATTAATTTTCTCCCTCTCTTTAGTCTTGTACTCTTCCATTCTATCATTCACAATTTTATGATGCAGCTACACATTACATCCCAACATCCATCCATAGATGGATGGGCCTCACAAGAACCTAGTCTGGAGGACAATAGACAGCGTCTGTTCTAATCCTGATGATAGAAAATATTATTTTGGGGACCCTAGAAGGAAGAAGCAGCAAATGTGCTGAGGCAGATGGCAGAGAAAAACATAGTGTGTTGTGGGAGAAAAGGCAGGAATGATGAAGAAATATGCCAAATTGGGTATTTGATTTTATGTCTACTTTTCCCATGAAATATTTCCTTGCAATGTGTGATAATATTTGGGTTATATATAAGTCTGACCTTGTCATCCCCTTACTTAAAATGCCTTGTTACTCCATCCTCTACACTGACTTAGCTCCTTTGCATGGCATTTTATGTGCTATCTGACTTGGCTCCTGCCTACATCCCCTTTTACCTATTCACTTGCTTTTATGCTTTATGTTTTAGTAATGTTGTGCTTCTCTTGTGATTTGATCAATATGTTGTCTTCTCCATGCTCTCTGCCTTGGCAAATGTTGTTTCTTCTTCTTCAACAATTCCTATTATTCCTTCAAGTATTCAGCTCAGATGCTATCTCCTCTCAGAAATTGTCCCCAAACACCCTAATCCTTAGGCATATTTAACCACTTCCTCTTCTCTGTTTCTTCTGTAAATCGTAGATATGTCTAGCATTAAAATTAATTATTAAATTTTAGTTATTTATGTGCTTATATTCCTACTATATGGTGAGATCCTGGAAGATATGGCCCCCTTGATATTTCTCATATCATAAAATGTTTTTGAAAAATATTAAATTTAAATACAATTACTGACAAATATTTTATGTGACTATTTCCTGGTTTAGAGGATTTTAGGATGGGTAATATATTCTCTTTTATAAATATCATGAAACACAACTTTATATATAAATTTTGTACTGTATCAATATCTATTTCTTCTTGGAAAATTTCTAGAATTTGAATTGATATATCAATAATTGTGCCTCATAGGCCTTTTACTTCTTATTGTCAAATAGTTTTAAAGAAAAATTGTAAATTTTCAACTTTCTCCAGCCATATATCTCTTCACATTCACTGATATTCATACACCCTCTTCTCTTTTATGTTAATACATCGATCCTTGGTAAAATCATGTTGTACTCTACCATTAAATATAATTTGTAGCTGATGCCTCATTAATCTGTGGCAGGCCCTGACTTTCCTATAGAACTCCAGACTCATATATTAAACTGCCTGTTTGGTATCCCCACATAGTTTATCAAAAGGTATCTCAAACTTAATAAAGTCAAAAAGGAATTGTTGATTCCGCCATCAACAAATTTGTTCTTTCCTAGTCTTCCTCATCTCAGTATATGTCATCTCTTCACACCAAGCATCACAACATCTATGAGTTATCTTTGATTTCCCTCTTATTTCGTCAGACCCCTCAATCTTCACTATGTGCTGTGGATGTCATCTCCAAAATCTATCTGAAATTTGTCCGCTGATCTCCATCTTTCCTGCTACCATCATAGTCACAGCCATCATCTTCTCTCAGTTGGATTACTGTTGTAGCCTCCCAACTGGTGTCCTTGCCTCCCATCTTACCCCTTCTTACAAATAATTTTCCAAAAAACAGCCAGAATAATCTTTTTGAAAATTCAGCTCAGATGATATCACTCCTCTACTTAAAACTTGAAGGATATTCTCACGGCACCTTGAATAAAATCTAACTTCTTACCCTATCTTAAACCTACATAATCTGACCATGTCAACATTCCAAGCTCATGTCTTATCATTCTCTCACTTGACCAATGGGATCCATCTGCACCTTCTATGCAAAGTTTATTCCCATTTAGGGTTGTCTACTAGCTATTCCCTCTAGCTAGAATACTCTCTGTATCTTTACAAGATTGACATGTTATTCAGATTCTCAACTAAATAACAGTTCAGAGGCCTTCCCTAACCACTCATGTTAAGAAGTCATCTAGTTATAGTGATATCCTACTTTAACTCTTTGCATAGCACTTATATATAGCTGATACTTTCCTTATTTTCTTGTTTTGTTTGTCTATGTTCTCCCCACTGAAAATAATTTCCATGGAATCGTTGCTTTTACGTGCCTTTTTCTATAGGCATTCCTGAAAATTCAAAATGTAAACATCTGACACATAGCAGATGTCTGATCAATATTTTTGATTAAGTGTGCTTTTTAAAACCTCTCTCAATTAGATGAATGGTGTCTAATTGTTTTAATTTGCATTACTCTGTTTTCTACCAAGACGGAACACTTTTTATATACTTAGTAGACATTTATAGTTCTGTCACTATTCTATCTTATAGTGAAATAACTGTTTCATGTCCTTCGCCTTTTTTCCCATTATAAGGTAACAGAGCTTTTATTTGTAAGTAAATATTAAAGATATTTACCATTTGTCAAATTCATTGCTTACATTTTACTAGTTTGTTGTTTAATTTCGTTATTGTTTTTTTGGCACATGAACTATTTAATTCTCATGTAGTCATGTATTGATTTCATCCTTTGCAACTGATTCTATATATCTGAAATTATATTCCATATATTTTAACATTCCAGAGAACTGATAGTCACGAATATCTTCTTTTAGTTTTAAATGATTTGATTTTCTACATTACATTATTTGACCTACCTGAAATTAATTATATTATAAAATATAAGGATCTATGCTTATGTATTGAAATGGTATATTTTATTTCCAATTGAATAGTCATTTTATTCTCTACTAATTTATAATATCATATTTTTCGGGAAAAATTCACACTCACACACTCTATAACTGTGTGTGTGTGTGTGTGTGTGTGTAGTAGTGGTGGTGGTGGTGGTGGTGGTGGTCATAGTAGTTGTTGTAATAGTATTAATAGTGATGTGCATGGACTCTGGAATTAGTAAACCAGATAGGATTGCTAGGTCAACCAATTAATAGCCATGTGACTGTGGACATGTTCCTTAAATTCTTTGTGCCTTAGTTCTTCGTGTATAAAATGAGACTAGTAATAGTACTCGATTATCATGATACTTGTGAATTAATAAAGAGAGCACATGTATGGCAGAGCCTGCTAGCCGTACATCAAAATCTACCCTCTCCTTCTCCCAGACAGCAGTTAGACTACATTTTCCTAGTCGCCCATTCGGTTAGGTTTGGCCATAGGACTAAGCTCTTTTTCTGACTTGTAAATAACAGATTAAAAAGAAATGGATGTGATATATAAAACGTTCAGGTCTGGTCTATATAAACGTCCTCCATCTTCTTCATTTTCTTTCCCCCTCTGGTTGATTGTGTTGTTGGTAGCCATAGGAACCTTAGAATTCACCTTCATCATCTTTCGAAAAGAATATTTGACAGACTGAGCTCCGGTATGGCTACATAGACCAGAGCAACCACTGAACTGGAACCTCTAACCAAGATTACTATATAAACACGATGTAAACTATTCTTTTGAGTCATTACATGCCCGGGTCTATTTGCTACAACAGCCTGACTAGCCTTAATATCATATATAAAATTATAAACAGAGTAACTAATTAGTACATAGTAAGAGCTTAAACAGAGTAGATATATAGCCAGATGTGGAATACACAAGTGCAGGTAAAGATGAGGTATCAAGTAGTAGTTGCTTGGCCTTATGTTCTGCTTCACTACCTTGTCAATTCTTGTAGCAATATCACAACATTTTGAATACTGTAAACTGTGCTGTATGCCCTAAAAGCACGTAGTTCAAGTGCCACTTCATTACTCTTCTTTTTATAAATATCTTGGGCTGTTTTTCCACATGGATTTTAGAATCATTTGGTCAAATTAAAATAATTGCAAGGAATGTTTGATTGTATTCTTATTAAACTAATAAATTGAAGATAAATTATGTATTTTACATTATTCATTTCCTAGTGTAACAATTCTTTTAAATAAATAAAATAAATGCATGCTCATTTCTAATGTTTCTGTAATTGCTGTGAATAAGATTATTCTCTTCTACTATATGTTCTAAAAGATTATTGTCTATATAAAATTACAGTCTCTGGAGACAGTGTAATTCTGTATGAGCAAAAAGTGATATATAGTTTATATATAAATATGTTTACATCCATGTATGTATATTAGGTTCTTGCGAAAGTAATTGCAGTTGTTGCCATTGAAAGTAAGGGCAAAAAATGCAATTACTTTTACACCAACCTAATATATGTCTCTATATATTCATGCATATATATATACACATATCCATGTTGTTATAGATATATGTGTGTGTGAACAGATATATATAGGGATGTGTTTGTGTTTACTACATGACCACTTTAATAATATTCTATTAATTATATTAATTTCTACATTGTTATATTTTTAGTTCATTATCTTGTCATCTATAGTTATATGATCTTTCAGTATTTATTTTCCTATATGTCTGAATTCTTTCCTTCAATGTCCAAAATCTATCAAATAATACATTATAGAATTGATAGAAAATACTGCTGTATTTATCCTGATGTAAATGCTTCTTGGTTTCAAAATGATGCTGGCTTTCTGTTTGATCACACATTTTTATCTTATTAGTAATGGATTTATATTTTCCAGGTTTCTATTTATAATTTGACACCAGGAGTATTCTCTAGTTTTAGTTTTTTTGTAGTTGGTTTAAAAGAATTTGGTATCTAGCTTGTCTTACCTTTTTAAAGAAAATTGATAAATTTTATGCATATATATATATAATTTTCTTTTTACGTAGGACGTATAACAGACCAGAGCACAAATTAACTGTTCTAGAATTTTTTGGTGTTTTTTTGATAAGTTTAAACTTTCTTTCATATTTATTTATATACTAGCATTTTCTTTCTTTTAATCATTGTTAGTCATTTATATTTTGTGAGAAAAATTTTCATTTTAATTAGATTTTATAATTTGTAAACATATAATTGAACAAAGCAATCTATTTTTGTCTTGGTTTTGGCTGATATAACAAAATACCATAGGCTGTGTAACTTATGAAAAACATAAACTTATTTCTCACAGTTCTGAAGAATTTATTTTCTTACAGTTCTTACGATTTTGTGGGATCTTGAAGTCCGAGATCAATGCCCCAACAAACCTGATGTCCGGTGTCAGGTGTCTGATATTTGTTGTCTAGTTTTCTGGTTTACAGATGACTCCTTCTACCTGTGTCCTCATTTGATGGAAAGACAATGAATCTCTCTGGGAACCTCTCTGGGGTTTCATTTATAAGGGTACTAATTCCATTAATTAATGCACTGCTCTCATCACCTAATCACCTCCTAAAGGTCCTGCCTCCTAATATCATCATCTTGGGGATTAGGATATCAAAATATAAATTTTTGATGGGGGAGGGCACACACATTTAGACCCTAGCAATCTCTGTCATTCTCTCTCCCTCCACCGGTCTCTCTCTCTCAACATTTTCATATCTGTTGCTATAAACCCTAGCAGCCAGTTTACATGTATTTTATATCCTTTGTCTTCATTATTTTACTTTATCCCCCTCCATCCCAAATTACTTGCCTCGTTTATTTATTAGTTAATTTTTGAATGATTTCCTCCTGTCTGTTTCAGTATGTTTCATTTATTCTCTCAAAATGTTTGAGAAAATGATTTGGGGAAGCCTAGTTACTATTTTTTCACCTCTCTAGCCGGTAAGCCATTGAGAAAACAATGTAAAAAGTAAAATGCAGATGAAATCACAATATAACGACTTGAATGTAGTTAAAAGTTTATTGTACAATATACCAGAATCTCCTGTCCCAGTCCTGATATGCACTTACATTTCCAGACACATGCACACACAAAAGGTGGACAGTGGCTGACTTGGAGAGTGTGGGCCAACTCCTGTAGTAGGCTTACGTCATCACTTAATAGCTATGAAGTCAAATACTTTTTTATTTTATTGAGGCAATCCATGTCTATTGTGAGACAGAAGGAGCGGTAGACATTTCCATGATACTTGACTTTTTCCTAATGACTCCAACACTAATGAACATGGCCCACTGGCTACTAGGACCTACCTGTTTTTTACCAAACAGACACATGCCTCTTCCTCTGGTGAGGAGAAGTAGCCTCTGTACTTTGGAGAGGTACCAGAAGTGTTGACTCCAATACTTCACATTTCTGGGGAATGCTATGGGCTCCGGAGTCTGGCTACATGTCAGCTTAGAGCTGAGTCTGTCCTGAAAATCCCATCCAGTAGAAGGGAGCTTGACTCACTCCACAGGGCAGGTCAAACCCAATATTGGATGGATGCAAGGGTATATAGTTCCTGTTAACTTGCCTAAATTTGGGACAAATGTAGAAGATTGTCCCAGCTCCTGACCTTCCTGTGGCAGGGACTGTAGCAGAGACCTCTGTGGTAACTGTGGCAGTTCAACTTTATCTGCCCAATCTTTTAAAAACTTTTCACTACTTTACAGGTGTTGTTACTGAGAACTCTTCCCAATCAACTTCCTTCATGGGTATCTCTGTCACAGAGTCTGTTTGCAGGTGAACAACATAAGACAGATGCACACTGGAAATACTCGGGAGATTTTTAGTAACACTTGACCCCAACCTCAGAGATTATGATTTAATTGGTCTAAGAAGAAGCCTAAGCATCTTAAACACTCCCTAGATAATTCTAATGTGCAGCTAGGGATGAAAACCACTGTCTTAACCCATTGAGCTTAATAATGAAGCATATGGTGTGGCCATTACCTTTGGAAGAGTAAACTAGTAATATATCAGGGCAGTACTGCTCCACCTAACCTCCATGAGGCAGCCCATACTTGCAGCCCCTGTATGAACCACTACTATTTTATCTATTTTCTATGATGAGCTACGAGCTATGAAGACAGTACAATCTTTTTCTCAGAAGACTGTAAAGTGGGTCAGAAGAAGACACTAATACAATTAACTTCAAGGCTCCATTATACCCTAGGCAGAGTATTTTATCATTATTCAATTTTCCATCTCAAATTATGCCCGTCTTTATTGTTTAATATAGCTCACTAGAGATTATGCAATTAGCCCAAATAATTACAACATGAACAATGCCCCAAATTTGAACACTCTGTACGAAACTCCTTCAATTATTAGTTTTCCAGGAAGAAATTAGAGAAGAAAAATGAAATCTTATCAAATTAAAAATCCAAAGAAATAAAAGATAAAAATGTTTGCCCTTCCAAATTGATATTTTTGTAGGTCACAAATAGAGTGATCTACTGCAAAAGCCTGTGTAAAGCTGGGTTTTCTTCTTCAGTATCTATGGCCAATTTACACTTGAAATAAGTCCCTTAACACCATCCCAGAAGCTGAAATAATCCAGCATTCTATATCTCGTTTGTCTCACTTTTACACGGCATCGGAGTGCCAGGCCCACATTCAGAAAATTTAGAAATCAGGAATATAAATCTAGCTACAGAGATGTTCTCCTGGTAAATATTATATTCCCGGAAGCTGGTACTTTGTAAAAGTCCCCAGTAGTTTTAGCAACCAGACAATAGCAGACACGATTGTTGTAAAACAAGTACACAGCAAAAAGAAAAAGCATGAGACATGAAAGGTGTTATGTACTTTTTAATTTTTATGTTTGTTTAAAAAAATAATTGCTGATAAGCTTAAATATTTTCTTCATATGCTAAGCATCTGAAATAATTATGTGATTGCCCAAGACTTGAAGTACATAATTTACACTTAGAGTGTACTTAGGTTCCTTATAAATCTACGGAAATGAAAAATCTTGCCAATTGTTTGGCTGGTGATGTAGAAAATAGTACTGGATTTCAATATGAAATTAGCCTGCTTCAAAAATTTTCTATAAAGAAAAAGAGAATGGTGGTATTGACTAGCCCAGAAGCCTTTTTTATTATATATAATAAGAAAAATTAAATACAAATATGCTAAAACAAAATTGCATGCACTTTTTATAAAGATTTGAATATCCTCAAATACATATATGCTTTAAATGCAAATAGTCAAGGTCTACTGCTGGAAGCCACTCGCTACTAATAATGAAGTAGGGCACATAGTCATCAGTTGCTTCTGCTTTTTTGTATGTAATTGATTCTCTTCTCTGCCTTGCTCAACCTCGTTCTATTCTTACATAAATCTTCTTGTCTTTTGTGCCTTCTCCAGACATTTTCAGTTGAAGCTCTCCTGAAAACAATCTCCTCAGGCAGGAAACATTAGAAAAAAACTGAACCTAACAAATAAGTAGGATTTGAAATTTCTTTTACTGTTATATGTCATCATCTAATTTTTCCAGAAAAGACCCTAGGCAATTTTGGATACACTGAGCATTACCTTTCCCTTGTCCTACCCAAGCTAATTTGGTATCGATTCCTACCTTATTTCCTGAAAGTCAGTCCGATTCCCTGTGTGTTACAGATGGGATTCCTATGACTGCGCCTTATCTAACAATTTGAAACTTCTTGGCTACAACTAACTCCAAGGTACCACACTCAAACAGACAATATCCTTTTGGCTAGCTCAACCAGTGAGATTCCATAGCCTCAGTTCAGATTTAGAAGTTGCTTACTGCTACTATAAAATAGATCTTCCTGCCTTGCAAAACATACACTAACACACATACACACACATTAATCTTGATTTTTATGCAATGATGCTTTTTCTTTATGAATGGCTGAATAGGGAAAAAGTTTTGATGACAGAGATTTATGTGAAGAGGTATAAGCAGTGTAGATTTATTTCAATATTTTGAGTGACTGTATACTATCCCATTATGTGCATATTTATAAGTTATTTGACCATTCTATTAATGGTCATTTACCTTGTTTTCAGTTTTTTTTACGAACAATATTGAAATGAACATCTTGTTACTTATACTTTTATTATATCTCAGTTGGAAGGCCGAAGACATGTACAAACATAAATAGAAATAGAAATACAAATGTGTATATAAATATAAGTATAAATTACCAGATTGCTTTCTAAATGGTTTGTAACCCTTTACATCTTTACCATCACTGGGTAGTTTTCAAAAAAAATATTATCTGTCTAATGGGTGTGTAATAGTATCTAGTTGTTACTTTAATTTAGATTTCCTAATTACAAGGATAATTTGATTATTTCTCATGTATCTACTGGTGATTTGAATTTACTTTTTTAGTGAATTGTCTGTTAATAATTTTTGTCCATTTTCCTCTTGGATTGTTTATCTTTTACATATCAATTTGTAAGAGTTCTCTGTATGTTCTACTGTTATACATATTTATTTCCATTTTTTATTTTTTTTTAATTTTTGTGGGTACATAGTAGGTGTATATATTTACGGGGTAAATGAGATGTTTTGATACAGGCAGTGTGAAATAATCATATCATAGGAAATGGAGTATACATCTTGTCAAACATTTATTCATTGAGTTGCAAACAAATCAATTCCACTCTTTATTTTAAAATGTACAATTAAGTTGCTATTGACTTTAGTCACCTCATTGTACTATCTAATAATAGGTCTTATTTATTCTTGAGAGTTTGTTTGGAGGTTCTAGCAGCGGAGTACAGCTACTCGTATATGCTTGACCAAAGACTGGTACTCCTCTGTTGGGGATGGTCGTCCTCTTCAACCAAGTGTGCAGCTTTGGGAGATATGCATATGGAGTGGTGAGGGAGGAAGGGGACTCCCACCTAGCCAACCAGATCAGCTGAATAAACCCTGTCGATCAATGGGGTGAAAGATGTTGCAGCCAGGTCACCCTCACATCCTATTCATTCGTTCTATTTTTTTTACACCCATTAACCATCCCCACCTTCCCCCAAACACCCACTACATTTCCCAGCCTCTAGTAACCATCCTTCTACTCTCTATGTCCATAAGTCGATTGTTTTGGTTTTTAGATCCCACTAATAAGTGAGAATGTGTGAAGTTTGTCTTTCTGTGCCTTCCTTATTTCACTTAACATAATGATCTCCAGTTCCATTCATGTTGTTGCAAATGACTGGATCTCATTCTATTTTATGCTTGAATAGCATTCCATTGTGTATATATACCACATTTTCTTTATTTATTCTTCTGTTCATGGACAATTAGGCTGCGTACAAATCTTAACTACTGTAAACAGTGCTGCAACAAACAAGGGAGTCCAGATATCACTTCAATACATTGCTTTCCTTTCTTTTGGGTATATACCCATCAACTGGATTGCTGGATCATGTGATAGCTAAATTTGTAGTTATTTGAGGAACCTCCAAAATATTCCCCATAGAGGTTTTACTAATTTCTATTTCCATCAACAGTGTACAAGGGGTACCTTTTCTCCACATCCTTGCCAGCATTTTTTATTGCTTGTCTTTTGGATATAAGTCATTTTAACTGGGGTGAGATAATATCCCATTGTAGTTTTGATTCACATTTCTCTGATGATTAATGACATTGAGTACCTTTTATATGCCTGTTTGCATTTTGCGTGTGTTCATTTGAGAAATGTCCATTCAAACATTTTGCCCATTCTGGTTATTAAGTCTTTGTCAGATAGGTAGTTTGCAAATATTCTCTCCCATTCTGTGGGTTGTCTCTTCACTTTGTTGATAGCTTTCTTTGCTGTGCAGAAGCTTTTTAACTTGATGTAATCCCATCTGCCCATTTTTGTTTTGGTTGCCTGTGCTTGTGGGGTATTACTAAAGAACCCTTTGTGCAGACCAATGTCCTGGAGATTTTTCCCAAAGTTTTCTTGTAGTTTTGTACTTTGAATTATTATATTTATGTCTTTAATCCATTTTGGTTTTATTTTTGTATATGGTGACAGATAGGGATCTACATAAACTCTTCATATGGATATTCAGTTTTCCCAGAACCATTTATTGAAGAGACTGTCTTTTCCCCAGGTATGTTCTTGGTACTTTTGCAAAAATGAATTCACTGTAGGTGTATGGATTTGTTTCTGGGTTTGCTATTCTGTACCTTTGGTATGTATGTCTGTTATTATGACAGTACCATGCTGTTTCGGTTACTATGGCTTTGTAGTATAATTTGAAGTTAGGTAATGTGATTCCTTGAGATTTGTTCCTTTAGATTAGGATAGCTTTGGCTATTCTGGGTCTTTTGTGGTTCTATATAAATTTTAGGACTGTTTTGCTTATTTATGTGAAAATTGTCACTAGTATTTTCATAGGGATTGAATTGAATCTGTAGATTGCTTGGGTAGTAGGCACATTTTAACAATATCAATCTTTCCAATACATGAACATGAAATATTTTTCAATTGTGGGGTGTCTACTTCAATTTATTAAAGTTTAATAGTTTTAATTACTGAGGTTTTTCTTCACTCCTTTGGTTAAATTAATTCCTAGATATTTAATTTTATATGTGGCTATTGTAAATGGGATTACTTTTTTAAATTTATTTTTCATATTGTTCTCTGTTGACATATAAAAGTAGTACTGATTGGTGTATGCTGATTTCATATTCTGCAACTTTACTGAATTTGCTTATCAGTTCTAATAGATTTTTTGTGGAGTCTTTAGGTTTTTCCTAATATAAGACCATACCATTTGCCAATAAAGATAATTTGACTTCTTCCTTTTAAGTTTCAATGCCCTTTATATCTTTCTCTTGTCTGATTGCTCAACTCCCCAAACTATGTTGAATAACAGTGCTGCCAGTAGGCACATTTGTCATGTTCCAGATCTCAAAAGAAACGTTTTGTTTTTTCTCCATTTGGTATGATGCTAGTTGTGGGTCTGTCCTATATGGTTTTAATTATGTGAGGTATGTTCCTTCTCTACCCAGTTTTGTAAGGGTTTTTTCATGAAGCAATGTGGAATTGTATCAAATACTTCTTCAGCTTAATTGAAATGATCATATGATTTGTATCCTTCATTCTATTGATAAGGTGCATCACATTGATTGAATTGCGTATGTTGAACCATCCTTGTGTCAAATGAATACATCCCATTTGGTCATGAAGAATGATCTTTCTAACGTACTGTTGATTTTGGTTTGCTAGTATTTTTTTTTAAGATCTTGGTATTAATATTCATCGGAGATACTGGCCTATAGTTTTCTTCCCCACCACCTTTTTTTTTTTTTTTTTTTGATGTGTCTTTGGTTTTGGTATCAGTGTAATACTGGCCTCATCAGGTATATTTGGAAGTTTTCCCTTCTGCTTTAGTTTTCAGAAGTGTTTGAGTAGTGTTGGTATTTGTTCTTCTTTAAATATTTGGTAGAATTCAGCTGTGAAGACCTCAGGTCCCAGGATGTTTTTTAGTGGGAGACATTTTACTATGGCTTTGATCTCATTACTTGTTATTGCTTTGTTCATATTCTAGATTTCCTCCCAGTTCATTTTTAACAGGTTGTATGTATCTGGAAATGTGTTCATTTATTCCAGATTTTCCAATTTATTGGCATATAGTTTCTAATAGCAGCCACTAATGATCCTGTACATTTCTGCAGTATTAATTGTAATGTCTCCTTTTTCATTTCTGATTTTACTTATTTTGATCTTCTCTTTCTTTTTCTTAGTTTGGCTAAAGTTTTGCCAATTTTGTTTAACTTTTCAAAAAATCAACATTTTGTTTCATTGATCTTTTATATTGTTTTCTTTGCTTCAATTATTTATTTCTGACTTTATCTCTATTATGTATTTTCTTGTACTAATTTTGAGTTTGCTTTGCTCTTGTTTTTCTGGTTCTTGAAGATGCATCATTAGATTGATTATTTGAATTTTTCCTCTCTTTTGACATAGGCACATATAGATATACACTTCTCTCTTAGTTCTTCTTTTGTGTATTCTATAGGTTTTGGTATGTTGTTTCATTATCATTTGTTTCCAGACATTTTTCAATCCCTTCTTAATTTCTTCATTGACCCACTGGTAATTCAGAAACATATCACTTAATTCCCATGTATCTGTATTGTTTCCAAAATTCCACTTCTTATTAGTTTCTAATTTTATTCCATTATATTGAGAGAAGATGCTTAATATTATTACAACTTTTTGAATCTATTAAGACTTGCTTTTTGTGCTAACATATGGTCTATTCTTCAGAATGATCCATGTGCTGAGGAAAATAATGTGTGTTCTGTAGCTCTTGAATAAAGTGTTCTGTGAATATCTGTTAGATTTATTTGGTCTATAGTGCAGATTAAGTCTGGTGTTTTTTAATTGATTTTTCTGTCTGAAAGATCTATCCAATGCTGAAAGTGAGGAGTTGAAGTCTCTAGCTATTATTGTTTTGAGGCCTATCTCTCTTTTCAGCTCTAATAATATTTCCTTTATATGTCTGAGTGCTCCTGTGTTTGGTGTGTATATATTTAAAATTTTTATATCCTCTTGCTTAATTGACACCCTTATCATTATATAATGGTGTTTTGTCTTTTCTTGTAGTTTTTATCTTGAAATCTATTTTTTCTGATGTAAGTATAGTGACTCCTGCTCCTTTTGAATTTCCATTGGCATGGAATTTTTTTTTCCATCCCTTTCCTTTTAGTCTTTATAGGTGAAGTGTGTTTATTGTAGGCAACAGATTAATGCGTCATTTTTTTCTATCTGTTCAGCCAGTTTATGTCTTGATTGGAGAGTTTAGTCCATTTACATTCAATGTTATTATTGATAAGTATAGACTTAATCTTGACATTTTGTTCTTTGCCTTCTGGTTGTTTATTATCTCCTCTTCCTTCTTTCTTTCTTTTCTGTCTTCCTCTAGTGAAGGTTATTTTCTATGCTGATAAAGTTTGGTTCTTGCACTTTATTTTTTGTGTAAGCATTGTGTATTTTTTGTTTTGAGGTTACCATGAGGTTTGCAAATATTATCTAATCAAATATTTAACCTGATAACAACTTAACACTGTTTGGAAAATCAAACAAGCAAGCAAATAGCAAACTAATAGAAACTCAACACCTTAATTTCTTCCCCCCCCCTCCAGTTTTTAACATTTTATTCTTCCATTTTTATTTTATTGTACTGGTTGTGTCTTGAAAAGATGCTGTAGATATTTTTCATGGGCTCATCGTTTAGTCTTTCTACATAGGATAAAAGTAGTTTACACACCACAGTTTTAATGTTATAACATTCTGTGGTTTTTCTGTGTACTTACTATTACCAGTGAGTTTTGTAACTTCAAGTGATTGTTTATTGCTCATTAATGACCTTTTCTAACTGAATTACTTTATTAAGCATTTCTTGTGAGATAGGCCTGGTACTGATGAAATCTCTCAGCTTTTGTATGTCTAGGAAAGTCTCTTAAGTTAGCAGATGATGAATGCTGTCAGGACCGGGTACTTTTCTTCAAGACACAGGGTTTATTTCTGTCCCAGGGTGCATCTAGAAATGTCAGCTGGGGGCTAGAGCCTAGAACAGGAGCCTCACAACTCTGACCAGTGTCCTATCCTTCTGTGGCTGAGCTGTTGTCCAAGACTCAAGACAAAGGGCTTCCCACTTTTCCCTCTCCTTTCCTCAAGCAGAATGAAGGGGTCTCTTTTGAAGCCTCAAGCTGTGCAGCCTGAGGTTAGTAGAGGAGTGATGCCAGTGCTCCCTTAGCAATCCAAGCTGTCATCTCAGTATGTCGCATGCCCCCTCAGTCCACTATCTCTTTGCTTAGTTCAGCACGAGGACTTGCCTAAGAATTGCAGTCTTTATGGCCTAGACTGCTTTTCAAGTTGACTTGGAGACATATAATACTGTAGCCCTTAGTGTTAAGGTTTGCAGGCATTGATGTTTGGACTGCTGGGGTCGGCAATTATTCTTTGGCTTGGGACAATTTAAATGCTCTTTCTGTGTCTGCACACAGCATTACCTGAGTTGGGTCCAGGTTTCCTTTCCACTCTAACAGAAAATCACTGAGTTCAGGGTCCCATAATTGTTGTATTATTCATCCTTCAGCACCCAAAGACTCTCTCTGCACCATGTTGCCTCTGCTCAGGTGTGGGGGGGAGGGGGCGTCAGTGACTAATGACTCTTTTTTCTATGTCTTCACTGCCTCTTTCAGTGATATGTAGTTAAAACCAGGTACTATGAGTGCTAACCTAATTTTTGGTTCATATGAAGGTGTTTTTTCTCTGTAGATAATTGTTAACTTGGTATCCTTGTTGGGGGCATGATTGGTAAAGCTTTCTATTCTACCATCTTGCTCTGCTTCTGATTATTTCTATTACTTCATTTGTCTATGAATTTTGTTTGTACTGCTCTGCAATCAAAATGTTAAATTTTGTAATCAAATATATTTATCTTTAATTTTATAGCCTTTGAGATTCTAGTCTTGGTTAAAAAGTTTCCATGAATTTGAAATTATACATTTGTCGTTTTATTTTCTTGAAAGATTTTATGAATTCATTACATATGAAAGTTATATTAGTCTGTTTTCATGCTGGTAATAAAGACATACCCGAGACTGGGTAATTTATGAAGAAAGGAGATTTAGTGGACTCAAGTTCCACATGGCTGGGGAGGCCTCCCAATCATGGTGGAAGGCAAAAGAGAAGCAAAGGTGCATCTTACATGGTGGCAGGCAAGAGAGCTTGTGCAGGGGAACTCCCATTTATAAAACCATCAGATCTCATGAGACTTACTCACTACCACAAGAACAGTATGTGGGAAACTGGAAACCACCCCCATGATTCAATTATCTCTACCTGGCCCTGCCCTTGACATGTGGGGATTATTACAATTCAAGGAGATTTGGATGGGGACACAGCCAAACCATATCATAAGTATTTAATGGATTGGAATTTATTTGGGCATATGTCATAAGATGAAGATACATTTCCAACATTTTCTGCATGGATTGCCAATTATAATAGGAATGATAATTAAACAATTAATTCTTTTCTGAAAGAATTTAACTACTTACCCCTTTCATGTGGTAAAATCTCTTATACATTGATGTACATCTACGAACTACTAGTATGTTCTAATGATCTGTTTTTCTATTTATTTACCAAATCCTATTTTTTTTTCTATTATAGGGCCTCTATATCATGTTCTTGTATGCATTAAAGCAATTACTTTCACTCTTTTAAAAATTTTTCCTGGGCTATTGTAGAGCATATATAATCCATGTGAGAATAAGGTACTTTTATAAGTTTTCCAAATTAAATTTTTTAGGATTTTTATTGTAATTGCATTTAATTTGTATATTAATTTCATAAATGAACATATAATGGTTTTTAATGTTCTCCAAGGAAACATTGTCATAAAATGCATTTTTGCAGTTCAATATCTGTATACCTACCTGCCTACCTATCTAGATTTTAAACTGGATAAATCCTTTAAAAATGTTGTTAAAAAGCAATAATTTTTCTTTATGTAATTTATTTTCAGTTTTAAAAATGTAAAACTATACGTGCATATTAAAATATTTTTAAATGAATGAAAAATATGCATATCAATGAAACAAACTGCTGACCTCTGCAGGGAGAAAAAGGGAAGTAGGGTATTAAAGACTAGGTTTAGTTAAATTTATATCTTAGTTTGAAAATGTTTGAATTATATAGCAAAATGTTAAAATTTGATCAATATAGATGATAGGTATACAGGTTATTTTATTGTCCATAATTTTCTGTAAGTTTGAAATACGTTATAATTTACATGTTACTTTTAAAATATTTTTTCTTTACTTTTCAGTATCAGGAATCTCACCACTGTATTGCTGTTTGTTGTTTTTCTTTTACTCTTCTTGGTTCTTGCTGTGTCTTTTTGATATAAAAACCAAAGCTTTTCTTCAACTTGGGAATATGTTTTTTAATGGATTCTCCTCCATCAGTTCTTCTCTTTTTTGTTACTCCCATTGTTATATTTAGACCATCTGTCTGTCTCTATTTTCTATTTACCTTATCTTTTCACACATTTTTCCCTTTTTAAATTGTTATTCTTTTGCTCTCTATTGTAAAATATTTCTTCCAGTTGATCCAGTTGATCTTCTAATGCACCATATTTATTCCTTTACCCTGCTTCTAACTGAACTTTGTATTTCTAAAATAATTCATGGAAAAATATTTATATTTGTATGATATCTTTTATATTTTTCATTTAGAATTTGACTTAGTTTGTTTCATCTTTTGATTTTCTCCCCTTTGCTTCATTAAATCTGTTTCAATTTTGTACTGAATGGTTAGTTCAGTTTGATTCTACTTCCCAAAGCTGTTGATTTCCCTTATAGTTAAAACAATTTTTACTGCCTGCTCATATGTGGGCATAAACAGTTCCAACTACCTGTTAGTTAACTTAAATGAGTTCCTTTAGTATCGCTGCATGCCAAGCTGCGAGAGCCTCATTGGGCATTGGTGGATCACTAGCCAAAAATTGGTAAGGAAGGGAAGACCATCTCCAATTGTAATATAGAATATTAGTTCAACTCAACCAGGAGATCATTTCAAGACCAGTTCATGTCAGCATTCCTTCTTCTATGGCTGGAAGCAGATAGTGGTCAGGAGTAATTCTCACTCAGCATTTTTGTGTGATAAAGAGATACATGCTGGCAATATGCTGATCCTCATCTAACAGTTTCAGGGTAGTGGACTCCTTCCAGATTCTCCCAGAGAGGTAGGCATCCTTATCTTCCCAAAAAACATATTTTTCATTTTTGTTCCACTTCTCAACTAAAATAAGTAATGAAATAGAAATTGCTATTTAATATGAACAAGAAGTTCAGGAAGTATATCAAATTTTGTTGAGCTGCTTTAGTAAAGAGTTTACAAAAAGATGAATATGCAGATTTATTGTCTACCCTTTACTGAGATAAGCAGTTAATGGTATGAGCTAAAAAACACAATTCAAAGGGTGATTTATGAGAATCTGGACGCAAACAGCGCTCTTCCAAGAATCAGGTCAAAACATGTATCAGAGCTGATATCCACCCACAGGAAACCCATCACAGAACACAGCAACATTTGGGCACCTTGTGGACTTTTTTCTCTGAGAGTTTCCTGAATGGACCACACTTATTATATATTAAAGTGAAGATAGATATACCCATAGAAGGTAGTGGCATTAGTGAGGTTTCTCTATATGGCTTTTCCAGTAGTGCATGTGAACAAGTAGCATTTTAGTCCATTTTGTGTTGCTATAAAGGTAACATCTGAAGCTGGGTAATTTACAAAGAAAAGAGGTTTATTTGGCTCACAGTTCTATGCAGGCCTCAGGAAGCTTTTAATCATAATGCAAGGTGAAGGGGAACCAGTATATCACAACACAAGAGACGGAGCAAGAGAGAAGGGAGGTGCCATGCTCTTTTTAACAACCAGTCTTCACATAAACTAACAGGTTGACAACTCACTCATTACCAAAGGGATGACACCAAGCAATTCATGAGGAATAAGCCCTAATGACCCAAATACCTCCCACTTGGCCTCACTTCCAACATTGGAGATTACATTGTAACATAAAATTTCGAGGGGGCAAGCATCTAAACTATATCAAGTAGGAAACAGAATAAGACAGCACAATACAGGTGGATGTTATGTTGTGACTACAGCTACCAGCCAGCCACACTTGGTTGTTACTGTGTGTGATCTATCATTATTTGGGAACTTTAAGAAATAATTGAGGTTCTCTTTGGTTGAAAGGACTGAGGTCCTTGATCATGTATGGGTAGAATATTAAGCCAATATTTATTTGAGTAGCATGGTAATAATAAAAATCAACAATTACAAAGCGTTTTTTGTCAGGAAATGTGCTAAATGCCTTTTATTTACTTGTGTTAATTTATTTAATCCTCTCACTCTGTAAATTGTTATGATTGTTGCTTGCTATTTTACAGGTGAGAAAACTGAGACTACAATGGTGAAATGACTAGTCTAATGTCACAAATCTTCGAAGCCTATGTACTCCTAATCTCTACATCCTTTATTACATGCAGCAGCACTGGGCACTTCACACTGGGCAGATATTGAGGCCCATGACAAAACCAGGCTTTCAACAAATAGGCTGTGAAAAGAGTTTAAAAGACACAGAAATGTCACACACACAAAAATACAGCCCATTAAATAAAGAAAAAGTTATCAACGAGTTAATCAGAGGACTTCTGGCTTCCACCAGAAGCCAATCACAGACCACTTATGTGGTCAGGTGATGACAGATTTGTGTGACATATTTTAAACATAACTGAAAATGGTTTTGAAGACACACACCCATATGGTGATTCACCAAAGGATTTACCAGTTCACTCTTTTAGCTCAAGGTGATAAACTAGACTACTGAATAAACTCAAGTTTCATCAGACAAGCACTTTATATATTCCCCAAAGGGAAAAAGAAAGGATAGTAAAAGCAGCAAGAGAAAAGAAAAAAATAACATACAATGGAGCTCCAATACATCTGGTAGCAGACTTCTCAATGGAAATCTTACAGACCAGGAGACAGTGGCATCATATATTTAAAGCTGAAGGAAAAATAAATTTCATTTTAGAATAGTATATGCAGTGAAAATATTCTTCAAACATGAAGGAGAAATAAAGACTTTCCCAAACAAAAGCCGAGCGATTTCATCAACACCAGACCTGTCCTACAGGAAATGCCAAACAGAGTTCTTCAATCTGAAAGAGAACAATGTTAATCCCAGCCATCCCATTACTGGGTATATACCCAAAGGATTATAAATCATGCTGCTATAAAGATACATGCACACGTATGTTTATTGCGGCACTATTCACAATAGCAAAGACTTGGAACCAACCCAAATATCCAACAATGATAGACTGGATTAAGAAAATGTGGCACATATACACCATGGAATACTATGCAGCCATAAAAAAGGATGAGTTCATGTCCTTTGTAGGGACATGGATGAAGCTGGAAACCATCATTCTCAGCAAACTATCACAAGGACAAAAAACCAAACACCGCATATTCTCACTCACAGGTGGGAATTGAACAATGAGAACTCATGGACACAGGAAGGGGAACATCACACACCGGGGTCTGTTGTGGGGTGGGGGTAGGAGGGAGGGATAGCATTAGAAGATATACCTAATGTTAAATGACGAGTTAATGGGTGCAGCACACCAACATGGCACATGTATACATATGTAACAAACCTGCACGTTGTGCACATGTACCCTAAAACTTAAAGTATAATAAAATAAAATAAAATAAAAAAAGAAAAAGAAGACATTACAACTGATACCACAGAATTTCACGGAATCATTAGAGGTAACTATGAACAACTATATGCCAATAAAGTGTAAAACCTAAAAAAAATGAATAAATTCCCAGACACATACAACTTACCAAGAATGAACAATGAATAAATCCAAAACCTCAGTAGACCAATAACAAGTAATGGGATCAAAGCTGTCATAAAATGTTTCACAGCAAAGAAAAGCCTGGGACATGACAGCATCACTGCTGAATTTTACCAAACATTTAAAGAAGAACTAATACCAATCCTATGCAAAAAATATTCTTAAAAATAGAGGAAGAGAAAAAATAGAGGAAGAGAAATTCTCAAAAATAGAGGAAGCGAAAATACTTCCAAATTCATTCTACAAGGTTATTATTACCCTGATACTAAAGCCAGAAAAAGACGCACCATAAAAAGTAAAACTTCAGGCCAATATGTTTGATGAACATTGATGCAAAATACTATAAAACTAATTTAAGAACATATTAAAACAAGATAATTCATCATGACCAAGTGCGACTTTTCCCAGGGATGTAATGATGGTTGAACATATGCACATTGAACAATACGATATATTACATAAACAGAATGTAGGGTAAAACCCATGTGATTATTTCAATTGATGCTGAAAAAGCATTTGATAAAATTCAACATCCTTTCATGACAAAAAAAAACCTCTAAAACTGGGCATAGAAGGAACACATTTCAACACAATAATAGCCATATGTGATCCAAATACAGCTAATATAATTTTGACAGGGGAACAACTGAAAGCTTTTCCTCTGAGACCTGGAACAAGGCAAGACTTCCCAGATTCACCACAATTATTAAACATAGTACTGAAAGTCATAGGTAGAGCAATCAGACAAGAGGAAGAAATAAAGGACATCCAAAATGGAAAGGAAGAAGTCAAATTATCCTTCTTTGCAAATGATCAGATCTTATACTTGGGAAAATTCAAAGACTAAACACACACACACACACACACACACACACACACACACACACACACACACACCTACCAGAACTGAAAAACAAAGTCAATAAAGTTGCAGGATACAAAATCAACATATAAAAATCAGTAACATTTCTATATGCCAAAAGTGGACAATCTGAAAAAAAATGAAGAAACCAATTCCATTTACAATAGCCACAAATAAAATTAAATACCAGAAATAAACGTAAGAAGTAAAAGCTCTTTACAATGAAAACTATAAAACACTGATGCAAGAAATTGAAAAAGACACAAAAAATGGAAAGATATTTTATTTTCATGGATTAGAATAATCAATATTGTTAAATTATTCCCACTACCAAAAGCAATCTAAAGAATCAACGCATTCCTTAAATACCAATGACATTCTTCACAGAAATAGAAAAAGATCCCAAAATTTATATGGAACCACCAAACACCCAGAATAGTCAAAGCAATCCTGAACAAACAGAACAAAACTGGAGGATACACATGACCTGACTTCAAATTACAATATAGAGCTAAAATAAAAAATACCGGCATTAAAACAGACACATAGTCCAATTAAATAGAATAGAGAACCCAGAAATAAATCCATATATCTACAGTGAACTCATTTTTGACAAAGGTGCCAAGAACATACACTGGGGAAAGGACAGTCTCTTAAATAAATATGCTGGGAAAACTGAATATCCATATGCAGAAGTATGAAACTAGGCCCCTATATCTCGCTATATGCAAAAATCCAATCAAAATTGATTAAAGACTTAAATCCATTTTCTGTGTCTACTGAGATGATCATGTGATTTTTGTTTTTAACTCTTTTATGTGGTCTACTACATATATTGACTTGCATATGTTAAACCCTCTCTGCATCCCTGGTATAAAACCCACTTGATCATAGTGGACTACCTTTTTGATATGCTGTTAGATTCTGTTAGCTAGTATTTTCTTAAGAATTTTTACATCTATATTCATCAGGGATATTGGTCTGCAGTTTTCTTTTGTTTGTTATGTCCTTTCCTGGCTTTGGTATTAGGGTGCTGCTGGCTTCATAGAATGATTTAGGGAAGATTCCCTCTTTCTCTATCTTATGGAATAGTGTCAATATGATAGGTACCAATACTTCTTTGAATGTCTGATAGAATTCAGCTGTGAATTCATCTTGTCCAGGAATTTTTCTGTTGGAAATTTTATATTACCATTCGAATCTTGCTGCTTGTTATTGATCTGTTTGGGGTTTCTGATTCTCCCCGGTTTAAGCTAGGAGGATCGTATTTTTTCAGGAATTTATCCATCTGTGCTAGGATTTCTAATTTATGCACATAAATATGTTCATAGTAGCCTTGAATAATCTTTTGTATTTCTGGGGTGTCGGTTGTAATATCTCCTGTTTCGTTTCTAGTTGAGCTTATTTGGATCTTCTGTCTTTTTTTCTTGGTTGAGCTTGCTAATGGTCTATCAATTTTATTTACTCTTTCAAAGAACCAGCTTTTTGTTTTATTTACAATTTGTATTTTTTGTGTTTCAATTTCATTTAGTTCTGCTTTGATCTTGGTTATTTTTTTTTCTGCTGCTGAGTTTTGGTTTGGTTTGTTCTTGTTTCTCTAGTTCCTTGAGGTGTGACCTCAGATTGTTCATTTGTGCTACTGTACATTTAAAATTTTAATAGTATTTGACTTTTTATTATTAGTGAGTCATATTTATGTAGTAGCTTCCTCAGAAAAGTGTTCTTATAAATACAGACACAACAAATATTATTAGGTGTGACAAGGAGTTTAAAACTTTCTCTGCAAATGTCTAGATAGAAAATATTTTCAGCTTTGTAGACCGTATATATTCTATGAAAACTACTCAACTTTGCCTTTGTAGCAAAGGAAAAGATAATATATAATTAGATGAACATGACTGCGTTCCAATATAACCTTATTTATAAAATCAGGTAGTAGGCCACATTGGCCTATAAGCCCGAATTTTTTGACTGTGCGACTCCTGGTCTTGATAATTTTCAAGTTGGAATAAAAAAAATTAGAAACAAATTTTAAGGTTGAGTTAATTTTAAGTTGTTATATATATGATATATCATATATATTATATGACATATATGATATATCATATATATTATATGACATATATGATATATCATATATATTATATGACATATATGATATATCATATAATATGACATATCATATATAATATGACATATATGATATATCATATATAATATGACATATATGATATATCATATATAATATGACATATATGATATATATCATATATTATATGTTATACGATATATATGACATATATTATTGATATATATTATATATATCATATATAATATATGATATATATTATATATCATATATGATATATAATATATTATATATCACATATTTAAAATATATATTTTAATATATAATATATTATATATTATAAATTTTATATATATATATATATATATATACATCTGATAGAATTCAGCTGTGAATTCATCTTGTCCAGGAATTCTTCTGTTGGAAATTTTGTATTTTATATATATAATATATTTTGTATTTTATATATATATTATTTATTATATATTAAATGACATATTATATTATATAAATATAATATATACTATATATTTATTATATAAATATAATATAATATATACTATATATTATTATATAAATATATAATATATACTATATATTATTATATAAATATATAATATATACTATATATTTATTATATAAATATATAATATATACTATATATTTATTATATAAATATAATAAATATATACTATATATTTATTATATAAATAAAAAATATATATATATTATACATAAATATAATATATATATTATATAAATATAATATATAATTATAAAATATATTATAATTATATTTAATATATAATATAAAAAAAATAATATATTATATATAATATATCAAATATAATATATATTATATTTAATATATATTATTATAATATATTAATATATATTATATATTAATATAATATATACTTAATATTTATATTATTTTTAATATTTATATTAAATATATAAAAATTATATATATAAAAATATATAAATATAATTATATATATTATATTTTTTATATTTTTTTTATTTTTATATTTTATTTTATTATTTTTATTTTATATATATATTATTTATTATACATGTATATTAATATAATTATATATATTTATATTAATATACATGTATATTAATATAATTATATATATGTATTTTATATATATATATAGAGAGAGATGGCCTAAATATATTGATATATGACACTGTGTACCTGAAATCTATATATTTATGGATTATAAATAGAAGAGAATAATACTAAATAAGTGATGGCAGAAAGTTGTTGAACAGTGCTGCCAAGAAAGCCAATGGAAAATCTGTGTCCATATCAAGCTCATATTGTAAGTAACATTTCCCATCAAAGGATTATAAAAATTGTCTCTAATTGCTGGACTACAGATAACTCTGGTCCCACAGACAGCAATGGAGACATCAAAAAGGACAGATATAATTATATAATATTCTATTTTGAAATACAGAAGTGCAGTGACATAATTCTACAGATGGAGTTAAATCTTTTATGTCATTGAAAAAAAACTTAAAATAACAATGTATTCTGAGCCAGTACAAAAGCAAAACTCAGACTTATATATAAGATACCTGAAATTCTTATTACTGAGTATAAGTGGGACAGGAGCAATGGAGAACAGACAACGGGTCCCATATGAAACCCTAGCTTTTCCCCTGACCATACTCATCAAGGGTTCTTAGCAATCTCTTA
Organism: Nomascus leucogenys; assembly: GCF_006542625.1. Lineage (NCBI taxonomy): Eukaryota > Metazoa > Chordata > Mammalia > Primates > Hylobatidae > Nomascus > Nomascus leucogenys. The sequence continues at coordinate 128,511,769 of NC_044406.1, forward strand.
CTGAGGAAGAGTCAGTGGATAAGAATGAAAACCGTGTCTACCTACTATGGTTGTCATTTCAAAACATGCCATTAACCATTTTCAACTGATATTTTTGTCAAGTGCATAAAATCCTGAGTAAAATGCCCATTTCACTGCCATTAAACATTGCTACTGAAATTTTTCAGATCCTACCTTATTATTACAGTTGAGATTTTGGTGCCCATAGATGCCAACTCTTATGGATTTTCGCTTATCCAGGATGAGATAACCTGATTATAAAAAACAATAATAAGTGCATTAGACTGATATTCATCGAATATATAAACATCTTTGAGTTCATCATCATAATAAGATAATCATAGGACACCACTGGAGATTACTGGACACCCACTCATTACTATGAAAATTGACAGATCAAGGTAAAGAAGCAAACACACACCTTGCCTTTTTATACAAATTCTATGACAGAGTATCCAAATGGTTGAGGAGGGACTTTTAATTAATAGAAATATTTGAGCTAATAAAGGCAAAATGAAAGATGGTATTAGGAAAAAATGTTTTTGCAACCCCAAATATTATAATGGATTAAAGTCATAATTATCATGGTTGCTAAAACTACAAGGTGAAATATTGAAGAGAGCTTAATGATGGATGAATCAAGGTGATACACCTGAAGGCACTGCTCAATCTTGACATCAATAAATATGGGACAACCAGATACTAAATATCTTGGGATTTGTTGAACAGAAACTACGCAGAACCACCTAGGAAGTATTTTTACACAAAATAATATTTAAGTTGAATATAATCGTGCCTTCAGATCTAACTCAAGTTTGCTGGAAATACAGGCTAAACACAACAAAATCATACCAGCCAAATCCGTATGTGAGTCATTTTACAGGACAAAAGGCCTATTTTCTATAACAAATTAATTGCATGATAAATGGGGATTTGGGAATTATTTTAGAGAAAATGTGACGAGATAAATCAGTCAAATGCAAACCACCTGTAAAGAGACAGTTTGAGACACCCATGGGAGTCTAAACATGGACTAAATTTTAGATGATATTAAATAAGTATTGATTTTGTTAGATGTGATCATGACATAATGGATATGCCAAAAACGTTTTTATAAGACAAAGATGCACACAGAAATATTTATGTCATATAACATGATGAAGAGAATTTAATTTGAGATACTCCAACAAAAGAAGCAGGTATACTAGGTGACACAACAAAGCAAAATGTTGGTGACTGTTGAGGTTGAGTAATAAGTAAACAGGAGTCTATTACAGTAATATTACTTATTTCACATTTGTGTTGTTCGACAATTTTGAGAACAAAGATTTAAAAGATGCTGGTGCCCAGACTGGCAAAACCAAGTAAGTTACACTGAACTCAATATAGAGGGCTAACATGGTAAAACCGGTTTTGGACTAGATGACATTACATGCTATACATGTATACAACAAAGTATGCTATTTTTCATTTGAAATTACCTAGTATTTTGGCTCAATTTCCTAATCATTAATTACCAAGTAGGCAGTAATTAAGACTTGCATTTTATAAAGTCATTTTCTGCTTCCCCATTATAAAGAAATGAATCTGTGTTTCATTCCGTGTGTGGACATTCATGTTAATGAAATTATCAGTATCTGTTTCAATATAAAGACAAGAACTGTTGATTATTAAGAGGTCAGAGACAGGTCAATGCAGTGAAAGATTATGTTTGTGCAGACATACATGTTTTCATTACCAAAACCTAAATGTGTAAGAAATATTAATAATATTTGCAGACAATGGCATAGTAGAGAAAGGGTAGTGATAATATGGAGCTCAAGAGAGATGCAGTTCTAAAGATGGGAAGATATTCCAAATGCCAAGAGTAGTATCTCTTTAAGAGTAAAATGTCTTTGTACTGAGATAATAGATACATTTTATTTTCTTCTTTGATCTCCTTTGCATTTTTAGATTTTTTTTTTTTTTTGAGACAGATTCTCTCTCTGTTGCCCAGACCGCAGTGCAGTGGTGCGATCTCAGTTCGCTGCAACCTCCGCTTCCTGGGTTCAAGCGATTCTCCTGCCTCAGCCTCCAGAGTAGCTGGGATTACAGGCGTGAACCATCATGTCCAGCTAATTTTTGTATTTTTAGTAGAGACAGGGTTTGGTCATGTTGGCCAGGCTGGTCTCAAACGCCTGACCTCAAGTGATCCGCCTGCCTCGGTCTCCCAAAGTGCTGGAATTACAGGCATGAGCCACTGTGCCCAGCCACTGCATTTTTAGATTTTTAAACAAAAACATCATTTGTGAAATAAAAGTTAATCATAAGAAAATAAATACGACAATATGTGGCAAGATGCATGACAACTGGATGACATTTTGTGAATGTGAATTGAATTGATATATACCTGAAATACAAAAAAAAAAGGCAATAAAGATCAGAAAAAGATCAAGACACCAAGGCTTGTAAAAGTTTTGTTCTTAAGCAATATTAACAAATGAGATAATATAGCTACAGACAATCTTTCTGGAAGGGAGTAAGACAGCTTTTTTTGTTGAGATTGTATTATGAATCAGGTTATGTGCAAAAAACATAAATTTAGAGACCTTTGGCCTGTTTTTGTTAATTGCACCATCCTTAGGATTTAGAAGTATCTGCTGCATAGTTGGTCCTTAAATAATCATTGAAAAAAGAAATAAATGTATTTTCTCCGTCTCAGCAATACTAGAAAGATTTGATAACTCTCCCAAGGTCACACAGCCAATGCAAACTGGAGCCAGAAGTATTTGAGTCTAAAACGTGTGCACTGTATACACAATTTCACTGGAACTATATGTCTTGTGATATTATTTGTAGATAGGTTGCTAGTGAAATGAAGATATACCAGCAGCTATCGTTGAGAAAGAACTGATCTATTATACAATACAACCAATAAACACTAGAAAAGTTACATTTACTCTTGCATATTGCAGCATGTTATAAGATTGTATGGAAACGGAGAAAGTCAAAGTTGTGATAGTAAGCATAACCAGAGGGAGGCGTAAACAGAAGATCTAGAAAAAAAAAAATCTATGTAACTTGACTCCGTAGGTGCGCTAAGTTGTGTAATACAAATTTTAAGACTCGAAAAACTTCAGAGAAGGAATAAGATTCCACAATGCTGAAGGGACTGACCTTTAAAGGTTCTGTTATTTACTGTCAGTAATAACAGCCCTTCTGTTATTACTGACAGTAAATAACAAAAAAAGAAATTCCTGTTGAAGAGAACAAAATGAGTAAATGTTGGAAGGATGATAAAAGAATATTTGATTCTATTCTATCATCTTAGGGAATTCCTTATCACATCAATTTTCTCACATCAAAAGAAATAGTTATGAGTACAGTAGACACATTTTTATTGGCTGAACCCTACACCAAACCTGTTGTTTTCTGAAAATGTCCCCTTCCCCACCTCCTCCCCACTCCTTTTTCTACTATACAAGGTTAAAGAGACAGCAGCAAATAATAATAATAATAATAATAATAATAATGAGACAGCAGCGATGTTTCCCCAGTATCTCCCCATCTTTTCTTGCCACTATTTTTGGCCCAAATTAGGCATCTGGAAAAAAAAAATGAAAACCCATTCTCCATGAATTTTAACTTGTATTACAAAATTTCAGTCTCAGTATGTTTGAACTCTGGGAGAAAGGAAATATAAAACACAAGAGCTTGGCAAAGAGAGAGCTGGTATACATCAAGGAAAGGAATCAAGCCAACACAAAAAGTAGCAAAGGTGAGAGAAAGAGAGAGTAGCTGGTTCCATAAGATGTCCCAAAATCCTTACAATAAATCTTTTCTCCTTTTCTTATCCAGCTAAAACAGAACTTAGTTATCTACAACAAAAGTCCTATGGAATACCATTAGAAAACATTTCAAGTTATTTTAGGGTTTTCTATTCTCAAATTGTGTAAGTTATTATGGTATAATTATGTAGCAGTATGCTTATAAAACGGATGTAAGTGTTGTTTGAATTTAAGCCCTATGAGGATACAGATCCTTATTTTGTTCACTGGTGCATCTTAACTGCCTAGAACAATGAGTTTCTGGTACACAGTAGGTGCTCAATATGTGCTGAATGAAAATAAAGGCATAGAGAAAACTAGCGAGCCATCCATTTTCATATGTCATTGAAGAGAGATTATAGATAACTGAAGAGGAAGACCTGAATATAAATGTTATCTAGAAAGAACTAGGGCGTTCATGATGAATTAGCAATATAACAAAAGTCAGGTTTCAGAAAAAAATATTTCAAAGAATCTTCATTGATTCTAAGATAAATAGAAAAATCTTTGGAACTGACTGTAAAAGCCTGCTTGAACTGGCACCTCACCACATCATCTACAAATCTCTCAGCAAGCTCTCTTTGAAGTCAATACTTAAGCCACTCAGGCTTTCTTTCATTTAAAAAAATATGTGCCGGGTGCACTTACACCACACAAAACTGTGTATGGTCTTCCCCCTACCTGGGAAAATATTTCGTCCCCTTCTCCCTTTATTAACCCCCACTCATTTTTCATATTTTAGCTTGATTTTTACTCCTTCAAATATTTGGCTTGTCATCATTGGGGTTGAAACTGTATATTTGTTCATAACTTTTTTTTAAATGACATTCATCCTTCCCACTAGACTATATGTGGCAGGGGCTGAGCTTACTTTTACACACCAGAATATCCTCTGCTTTTAGAAAAATACCTAGTACACAGTAGCTGCTCAGTAATAATTCTTGAATTAATTAATGACTGAATGACAAGACACAGTTCTGGCAGTTATATTGAAGATTAGAAAAAAAAACTGTAAGACTGTGGTGCCATATGAGAGATATTGTTAATAACTGGTATGAAGGCATAACCTTCTAGACCAGAATTGTAGCAGTGGAAAGCAGAGAAAGCTCACTGTAGGGCTATTTTTATTAGCTATTTTTTTTAACCACAAAACAATAGGTGTTTACTATAAAAACCTCAAACATCCAAGAATTCTCAATCCTAGATCCATTTAATCTCATGTCCCCTGTATAGTCACTGTTAACAGTTTTCTTTCCCACGCCTATGTCCTGAATGGTATTGCCTAGGTTTTCTTGTAGGGTTTTAATGGTTTTAGGTCTAACATTTAAGTCTTTAATCCATCTTGAATTAATTTTTGTATAAGGTGCAAGGAAGGGATCCAGTTTGCTTTCTACATATGGCTAGCCAGTTTTCCCAGCACCATTTATTAAATAGGGAATCCTTTCCCCATTTCTTGTTTTTGTCAGGTTTGTCAAAGATCAGATAGTTGTAGATATGAGGCATTATCTCTGAGGGCTCTGTTCTGTTCCATTGATCAATGTCTCTGTTGTGGTAGCAGTACCATGCTGTTTTGGTTACTGTAGCCTTGTAGTATAGTTTGAAGTCAGGTAGTGTGATGCCTCCAGCTTATATACCCAAAGGGTTATAAATCATGCTGCTATAAAGACACATGCACATGTATGTTCATTGCGGCACTATTCACAGTAGCAGAGTTGGAACCAACCCAAATGTCCAACAACGATAGACTGGATTAAGAAAATGTGGCACATATACACCATGGAATACCATGCAGCCATTAAAAATGATGAGTTCATGTCCTTTGTAGGGACATGGATGAAACTGGAAAACATCATTCTCAGTAAACTATCGCAAGGATAAAAAACCAAACACCGCATGTTCTCACTCATAGGTGGGAATTGAACAATGAGAACTCATGGACACAGGAAGGGGAACATCACACTCCAGGGACTGTTGTGGGCTGGGGGGAGGGGGGAGGGACAGCATTAGGAGATATACCTAACGCTAAATGACGAGTTAATGGGTGCAGCAAAACAACATGGCACATGGATACATATGTAACAAACCTGCACATTGTGCACATGTACCCTAAAACCTAAAGTATAATAATAATAATAAAAGAAAATTCCAGCTTGATACCGATAAAAAAAAAAGTTTTCTTTCACACCAGAAAAAAAATGTAAATATGTTTATGCACAAACGTGTATGTTTTCTTCTCTTTGTACACACAAGTAATATTGTACAAAATATCTCCTTTTGCCCCTATATATCCATTTTCCATCCTTTTCCACCCTGCTCTTTTTCTAGGCAGATTGTACTATATGGATTATATTGCTCATGGTCTCTTGCTGTCTGGCTTGGATTTAGGTGTCGCCAATGAGAAGCCCTGACATGAGATTAGATGGAGGGAGGTGAGATACATACATACATACATACACCCTCCTTTTAAGGGTGCCTTGTACTTATTTTGTTCTTTCATTACGGAAACTGCTTCTCTCTAGATAACCTGTCCTAAATGATTTATTCTCCTTCCCAATCTTACTACCTTTTCTCTTTTCTCATCACTGTAGACCTACCAGTGTCTACAGCTCAGATGTTGCTAGATGTAGGTTCCCGCGCTATTCTTTGTGGTTTAACCTATGCTATGGTCTGAATGTGTCCCTCCAAAATTCATGTTGAAACCTAATTTCCATTGTGGTGTCATCATGAGGTGGGGCCTTTTTGGGAAGTAATTAACTCATGAGGACTCTGCTCTTATGCATGGGATTAGTGCCCTTATAAAAGAGATTAAATGACCTGCCTTGCCCCACTTACCATGTGAGGAGGCAGCAACAAGGCATCATCTATGGAGCAGAGAGTGGGCCCTCACCACACACTAAATCTGCTGGCACCTTGATGTTGGAATTTTTAGCCCCCAGAACTGTGAGTAATATTTTCTGCTGTTTTTAAATTTCCCAGTCTATGGTATTTTTGTTATAGCAGTCCAAACAGACTGAGACACTCAATGAACCACCAACATTTTTGAAAATAACTGCTTTAAAAATAAACCTTCTTTACATTATCCTAATTTTGGTGGATCATCAATTTCCTGCTTGGAGATGATTGATGTAGATACAGTGTTTGTGCTCTATGCAATGTAGTGTTTTTGATTTTTCCACTTGCATCATTTCACTAAAGTTATAATGCAATTTTTTTTACATTTTAATATATCTGTATTTCAGATACATGTTATAATTAATGTTCTATCACAGCTTAATTCTTTGTGTTTTTTTTTTCTTCCTTAGTGATACAAAAAATAGCGATGCCTCTTAAATTTGGTGAAATACAGTAATATATCTTTGACCTCTGTGTATATCAGTATAAAAAGATAGAATTCAGGACAACTAAAGGGAAAAATTATTTGCTGGGTCTTCTAAGAGAGGACAGAAATATGAACATGGATTTAAATTTAGTTACCTGGGAGACCTGTGGTTATCACTGGCTGATATGGTTTGGATCTCCCTTCCCACCCAAATCTCATGTTGAATTGTGATCCCTGATGTTGGAGGTGGGGCCTGGCTTAAGGTACCTGTATCATGTAGGGGAGGGGTCCCCTCAGTGCTGTTCTCATGTTGGTGAGTGAGTTCTCAGAAGATCTGTTTGCTTAAAAAGTTTGTAGCACCTCCCCCTCTCTTCCTCCTGCTCCAGCCAAGTAAGACATGCCTGCTTCACCTTTGCCTTCCACCATGATTGTACGTTTCTGGAGGCCTCCACAGAAGCCAAGCAGATGGCCACCATCATGCTTCTTGTGCAGCCTGTGGAGTCATGGAGCCAATTAAATATTTTTTCTTTATAAATTACCCAGTTTCAGGTCTTTATTTATAGCAATGTGAGAATAGCCTAACACATTTAAAGAATTAGTGCTGAGCAGGAAAAGATACTTTACTGAGAAGGTAATACTAAGTTTATAAAAGTCCACTGGCTATTTCTCTTTTCTCATCACTATATTATAAGGTTTAGGTTAGAAGACTTAACCAAGAATTGTTACATGCTTTTGAGAAAAAGCCATTGTCCTTGGTGCATACTTGATTTAGTCTGCTCAGACTGCCATAACAAAATGGCATAGACTGGGATGGGTTAAACAATACGAATTTTGTTTCTGAAGCTCTGGAGGCTGGAAGTCTGAGATCAAGGTGCCAGCACAGTCAGGTTCAGGTGAGGGATGAACTGCCTTCCTGGACTGCAGATAGATGCCTTCTCGCCATGTGTTCACATGATATTCCTCCTTTTGTGCAACTCTCTTGGATTAAGAACCCTCCCTTATGACTTCATCCAAACTTCATTCTCTCCAAAAAGTTCCACCTCCAAATACCATCACATTGGGTATTAGGACCTCAACATATATGACTTTGGGGGAGGACCCAATTCAGTCCACAGCATTCTACTCCAGACCCCCAAAATCAATGTCCTTTGTGAATGCAAAACACATTCATTCTATCTCAGTATCCCCAAGAGTATTAACTGATTCTAGCATCAAGTCTAAAGTCTAAATTCCAAAGTCTCATCTGAATTTCACTTAAATCAGATATGAGTGAGACTCAAGGTATAGTTCATACTGAGGCAAAATTCTTTACCTACAAACCTGTGCAACCTGACAAGTTTTGTGCTTCCAAAACACAATGGTGGGACAAGCATAGAATAGACATTCCTATTTTAAAAGGGAGAAATTAGAAGGTTTCAGAAAGGGATAACTGACCCCAAGCAAGTCCAAATGTAGCAAGTTAATTTCCTTTAGGTCTTTAGGATTAAGACAATTCTCTTTGGCTACATGTCCTCTGCCTTCCAGGTTCACTGGGATGGCAGCATCACCTCCACCCCTCTATGTGTGGGTTCCTTTTCAGGGCTTCTGCCAGGCCAGAATCTTGTCAGGTAGTCCCATTCTCAAGGTTCCACATGCTAGCCCTAGCTTTTTAATATGAAAGTATTTTGGCACAGCTGCAAAAAAAATGTAGCTTTCAAAAATACCAAATAATCTGTAAACTAGGCGACATCAGCCAATTTCTGATACTTATATTGTCCTCTGTCTCCAAACTCAGGTGGGAAACAAGGATGGATAGAACACAAAAATTAAGAAAAGAAAATATGTAGAACAAGAGTAAGCTATGAGGGAGAGTAAGGGATTTCTGTTGACCACCTTGTCTAGTAATTCAAAAGTGATTTTGTAGTCTGACATTTTGTGTCTTAGCAAACTGGTTGTGAGAAACAAGCATAATTAATTGTTGTGGTTAGATCCTGGTTGACCACTTTACTCCCTCTTGGCCTAGCTTAAAGATTCACTTATTAAATCATCAGTTCAACAATTATATTTTGATAGGCTTTTATGTGCTAAACAAAATTCTGAACTTTTTTGATACAACCATATAAAAGAGAGGTGCTGTCCTTATGGAGCTTAGCCACTAGTAGGGAGTATAAACGAATGTACAAGAAACTGTCATAAAGTCTGATGATGTTCCAATGGAAAATGGACCTATTTATATGAGAACTCAGAGTGACATCGATCACAGAGCAATGTGTTGGAACAGGAGAGGTTGGAGGGGGTGGGGGTTAATCAACGAAATTGTGCAATGTTCTAAGCGGAGGGAACAGCGCATGCACAGGTTTTGAGTTCACAAAAAGAATGTGGAATCCTTGAGGAAATTAAAGATATTTGACTGATAAATCAATTATTGTATTAATTAATGGTACCCTTGGTCTAGAAGAGTGATTGTTAACTAGGGACAATTTTGGCTCTCAGCAGACATTTGACAGTATCTGGAGACATTTTTATTTATCTCAAGTGAGTGGGAGATGCTACTGGCATCTAATGAGTAGAGACCAGGGGTGCTGCTAAACATGCTGCAATACACAGTACTGCCCCTCACAACAAAGAATTATTCGACCTGACAATTCCTGGACTGTCTTAACTACTCCTGTTGTTGCTCAAGTTAGCAATGTTCTCATGCATTACAAAACTCTATTCCCAACCCAGATCAGCCTCTGAACCTCAGAGTAACATATATAATAGAATAACATATACAACAAAATGCCATCAGTGCCGAGAATGAGGAGCTCTGGGCTAGATCCTACCATGTCCCAATTGTCACTTGTTACAAGCACAGATAGTTATGTTATTAATGCTAAAATCATTTTTAAATGACTATCTTCTCTGAAACTCTATGAATTCATTGTTGTGTCCTCAGTGTCTAGCATAATTCTTCACACATAAGGCATACTCTATAAGCCAAAAGGGAAATGAGTTGTAGAAGAGTGCCATATCATGTAGGGTAATGTCTACAGGGACAGATTTAAAGGATGGCTTGGAAGAGGTGAAGCTTTTCCCTCAATGGGTTATTACTGCTTTTCTCAGTCTTCAATATTGAAATGATTTTATCAAAGTGTTAAAAAATGCTATGCAAAAGCAATTTCAAGGTGGGACCACAAATCCCTGATTCTGAGCACATTACCACTATAATTCCCTCCTATAACTACAAAAGCATGTGTTCTCTACATAGAATTTCTGGAGATGCCACTGGTGTTTTCTTAAGGGGCTTAGAATTTTTCCTGGGGACAGTGGGCAACAGCATGATCAGACTATCTTTTTAGAACTCTCTTTATAGTGTTAAAACGGTTTGAAGGAGTAAAAATAAAGTGCAAGGGGAAGAGTTAGCAGACTATGCCTTAATCCAACAAAAGACTGTGGAAGCCAAGACTAGGATAGAGGCAGTCAAGATGGAAAGAATTGAATATAATTCTAAATATATTTCAAAGAGAAAGGAGGAGAGGGAAGAAGGAGTCAAAACTATTCCAGATTTTGCTCTAGGCAATTAGGTGGATATGACAGGAGAGAAACCGAAAGAGGAGCAGGTTTGGAGGTGAAAATGATTTGTATTTCAAATATGTTGAGATCCAAGTCCATGAAAAACATCTGAATAGAGATACCTGATATCCTGTTGTGTATGTTACTCGGAAGTTCAGAGGCTGATCTGGATTATGAGTACAATTTTGTTAATTCATGAGAACATTGCTAATGTCAGCACCAATGGGAGTGGTTAAGACCATCAAGCGGAGACAGAGGAGACCAAAGAAGAGTTTGGGACATAGTCTGCACCGTAAGGGGAAAATCAAGAGTGTGTGTGGTCACCCAAACCAAGGAAAGAAAGATTTTCAAAAATGAGAGAGTAATCAACTTTGTAAACTATGGGATGAGAAACGGGATTTGAATTTTTTGGTCACTGGAGAAAATACCAAGAACACTCTCAGCACTCTCAGACAAATGATGAGCTACTCAGGAGTGGGTTGCGATGTGAATAGAAAGTGAGAAAGTTGAACAGGTGCTTCGACTTCAAAGAGTTTCACTGGAAAAGTGAGGAGCAAGAAAGAGCCGTATGTTGAAAACGGATTTTTTTTTTGTTTTAAGATGAGAGCTACTTGAGTATGTTTACATGCTAGTAAAGGAGGCCTGGAAACAGTCGATGGAGCTGGAGCATTCACAGTCAGCAAATGGAAATGGGGCTCTTCAGACCAGGAGAGGCAGGGACTGGCAGCTGTGAGGCAGGCCCTAAATGAGAGGGCATCGCAGAAGGTATTGCAAATATTCTCCACTTTACTCCAACCTCTTACCTTATTACCTGCACTTTCATCTAAACAGGTGATACACTTTCCTGCCTAAAAAGGAAAAAAAAAAAAAGGCTTTTCTAAGCTTATCGCCTGAGCCAGAACATCAAAAGGAAAAGATCTAGCTACAAAACAACTCCAAAAGTATATGTGAAGGAGGTTGATGTAGTAGTTAAAAGGAGAGCTTCAAAGGGAAATGGATCTGGTTTAGCACCATGTGTCTGTGACTGACCAATTACTATATATATATGTGTATATACACATGTGTACATATACACACATGTATATCGATACACACATATGTATATATACACACATGTATATCGATACACACATATGTATATATACACACATGTATATCGATACACACACATATGTATATATGTGTATCTATACACGTGTATATATAGGTGTATCTATATACATATATATACATACACACGTATATATACACACATATAGGTCTGTGTATATATACATATATGTATATATGTGTATATATACGTGTATATATATATATATATATATATACGTGTATATATATATATATATATACGTGTATATATATATATATATATATACACACACACACACACACACACACACACACAATGTTTCTTGTTGTTGTTCTACCTGTGGACTAAATTGATTCGAAGAGTTTATAATGCCCAGAACACATATGTTTTAGAATTTAACTTTCTGTAGAGTTCAATATCTACATGCCTACTAAAACTAATAGGATATATATAGAGAGAGAGACAGAGAGAGAATATATATATATACATAATTGTTATAAATTGCTGAGTCTCCTCAATGAGTATATGTTAATTTTATAATTGGAAAATAAGATATATATTATATATATATATATATATATATATATATATATAGAGAGAGAGAGAGAGAGAGAGAGAGAGAGAGAATATATGTATATATTCTCTAGAGGGACATATATTCTTTCACTCTAGAGACCCCTGACCAATACACCATACAATTAATGTTAGATAAGAAAAAAATAAATGTGAGATAGAAAAATGGGCAGAGGCCAAAATAAGAACTATGATGGCCAGTGGATTTAGGAAAAATTATCTCTGACATTCATAAGCATGAATAAATCTTTATAAAAATATCCATGAGAATTTCTATGACATTGAAAAGGTTTTAAGAAACAATAATGCTTAGACTTGACAACGATTTGGGGGAAATTAATACACTCACACATTCACTTTTTGTTGGACCATAAATTAATGTAATATATCTGAATTGATATAATATATCTGAAAAGAAATCTAATATGATTTCTCAGTCTTTAATGCAGACCCTTTGACCCAAAAATTCCACTTCTAGGATTTTATCCTAAGGAAAAAATCATTCCCTAACCACACAATTGCACACAGATGTTGGAAAAATGTTGTTTATCATAATTCGTGATAGAGTAAAAAGACAATCAACTTAATATCCTTCAATGGAGGATTGTTTAAACTAACCATAGTATATCCCTATTATAGAATACTGTATAGCTATTACAAATGATGATGTCATACATCTATGGAAATGTTTATGATATATTGAAATGTAACAAAAACAAGTTATCAAATGCTTTTTTCATATGTATATCATATGAGCTGATTTTTCTAAAAGTAAAAGCACAGTTGTGAGTGTGTTTATGTATATTTTTTAAAAGTTTGCAAGACCAGAACATTAATGGAGGATGGATCTAGGTGATGAGATTGTAAATTATCTTTATTATTTTTTTATAAATTGCTGAGCCTCCTTAATGAGTATATGTTAATTTTATAACTGGAAAATAAGATATTTGAAAAAAGTCAACTCTATTGTTAATTGTCTGATTATTTCATCTGCATTGCAACAAAAATAGATTGACTTTGTTTCTAATGGAGGTGATGTGGGATATTTGTTGTTGTTGTTATTTTATCTATGGACTCAATTGATTCAAATAGTTTATAATGTGAAGAATACATATGTTTTAGAATTTGACTTTCTGTAGAATTCGATACCTACTAAAACTAGTCTTACAGTTTTAATTCTCTTTTTATCTCCCCCCACCCACTCTCTCTTTCACTCTCAAACACACACACACACACACACACACACACACACACACAACACATGGCATCTCTGAAAAACACGTAGGGTGTGATCTGTGTCATTTTATAGAGATTTGGAAATGTCATTAACACATAAATCATTAAGTTGTGGATAGTGCTTAAGTTACTTCCTAGTTTTTATAATGTATCTCTTTCTAAAAACTCTTTGTTGAATTGGAATCTACCACACACTTTGAGTTGACTGAAATTGACTCCTTTTCATGGAAGGCTACATGCAGTCAACAAACTGCTTTATTTGTTTTTTAAACAAAAGTTTACCTGCAGTTTCCCACAGATGAACAGTACAGCTTATGAATATCTGGGGGATGTAGGCTAGATGAAGAACTAGACTAGTTCTATTTGGAGACTTATTCTATGGACAACTATTTACTCTGGAAACTGTGATTCTTTCACTAATTCACTGTGTGACCCTGAGTAAATTATATCTCCTCCTGGGGCCTCAGTTTTCCTGTTTTTAAAATTATATTTTAAATTGAGAAATAATCGTTTATATTTACGAGGGACAATGTGATGTTCCAATACATGTATAGATTGTGGAATGATCCAATCAGGCTAATGAGCATATTCATCACCTCAAGTATTTATCATTTTCTTGTGGTAACAACTTTTACAATTCTATCTTTTAGCTATTTTGAAATACATAATACATTATTAACTATAGTCACAATGATGTACAATAAATAAACAGAACTTATTCTTCCTATGCAAATAAAACTTCATACCCATTGACCAACTTCTTTCTTTTCCCTGTCCAATACCCTGACCCAGCTTCTGGTAAATATAATTCCCCTCTCTACTTTCATGGAATCAACTGTTTTAGATTCCACATGTAAATGAGATCATACAGCATTTGCATTCTGTGCCTGGCTTATTTCATTTAACATAATGTTCTCTACATTTATCTATTTTGCTGCAAATGACACAATTTCCTGTGTTTTTTAAAGCTGAACAGTATTTCTTGTGAATGTACACCACATTTTTAAACAATTGATTCATCCGTTGATGGGCAATTAGGTTGTTTCCGTATCTTGGCTATTGTGAATAGAGCTGGAATAAACATGGGAGAGCAGACATGTCTCTTCAACATACTGATTTCAATTCTTTTGGGTATATACCCAGAAGTGAGATTGCTGGATCATATGGTAGTTCTATTTTTAGTTTTTTGAGGAATTTCCATACTGTTTTCCAAAATGGTTATACTAATTTACATTCCCACCAGTAGTATATGAGGGTTCCCTTTTGTCCACATCCTCACCAACACTTGTTATATTTCTTACCTTTTTAATAAAAATCACCTCAAGATGGATTAAAGACTTAAACATAAGACATGAAACTTTAAAACTACTGGAAGAAAACATAGGGGAAAACTCCAAGATATTGGCCCTGGCAGTGATTTCTTGGATATAGCTTCATAAGCACAGGCAATGAAAGCAAAAATAAACAAATGGGAATGGATCAAGCTAAAAAGCTTCTGCACAGCAAATGAAACAGTTAATCAAGTAAAGACACAACCCACAGATGGGGAGAAAATATTTGCTAATCATACATCAGATAAAGGGCAAATATCCAAAATATACGAGGAACTCAGACTACTCAATAACAAGAAAACAAATAACCCTATTGAAAAATGGGCAAAGGACTTGAATAGACAGTTCTCAAAAGAAGACAGAAAAATGGCCAGCAGATATATGAAAAAATGCTCAACATCTCTATTCATTAGAGAAATGCAAACTAAAACCACAATGAGGTATCACCTGTTTGTTTGTTAAATGAGGGTGGTGAATTAGATCATCGCTGAGGTTTCTTCCATCTATTATACGCTCAATTATCTGATGACTTCTTAATTTACACCAAGAGAAAAATGTGTAAGAGTCTACTATGTCAACTTCGAGGAAGGAAGGATGTACAAAGTTTCCAAGCAGCTACAATCTCTCAAGTAATCCTAAGTGAAAGTCTTGGAGTAGCCAGAGCCATCTTTAAACATAACAGTCACCTAGGGTCTCTGACGTGCCAGTTGCTTTGCTAAGATTTATACTCGCTGATTTGCATGGATACATTTTCAAAATTAACTTCATTGTTCCTCAAAAATCAAACATTAAAGTTTTTGTACTTGGATATTTAAATATTTGTACTAGCTGTCAATAGTTAAATCCACGTGTGTGTGTGTGTGTGTGTGTGTGTGTGTGTGTGTATGTATGAGGTGGAAAGATATATGTTACCTAAAGTGGGTGCTTGGAAAGTCACATGCATAGAGATGTGGGTCAGTAACATGCCTGTTTAGGTGGTGTTTTTCTTTGATGAAGTGCAAAAAAGTGCCTTACTTTACAAAACCTTGTGATACGAAAACAAGAAACACATGGAGGATTCAAAATAGCAAGTAGAAAGATATATTTCAGATTTATGAAAATATATAACCAAACTGTTTGGTCACATCAAGAGTGTTTCTTTATCTTTAATGCACTGCAGCCAGAGTAAGATGATGGAATAGAAGCCATCACCAATTTACCCACCAAAAGGATACTAATTTTACAACTATCTACACAGAAAGAAAAAAAAAAAGCACTTTCGTGAGAAAGCAAAATCAGACAAGCTCTCACAGTACCTGATTTTATCTTTGCGTCACCGAAAGAGGCACTGAGGAGAAAGAAAAAACAATCTTGAATTGCTGATACCACCCCTCTCCCAACCCCCAGCAGTGGTAGCATGGTGCAGAGAGCATCTCTGGGCACTGGGGGAACAGAGCAATTGTAAAACACTGAACTCAGTGCTTTTCTGTTAGAGCAGAAAGGAAAATCAGACCAAACTCAGCTGATGCCTGCCCAGGAGGGAGCATTTAAACCAGTCCTAGCCAGAGGGGAATCGCTGAACCAAGCAGTCTGAACTTGAGTTCACACAAATCTTGACACTGAAGGCTAAACATCTCTGGGTCTCTAAGTAAACTTGAAAGGCAGTCTAGGCTATAAGGACTGCAACTGTTAGGCGAGTTGTAGAGCTAAAATGGGCCAAAAGACAGTGGACCGATGGACACACAACCTACCAAGAAACCAGCTGAGGCAACTAAGGGAGTGCTACCATCAACCCCCCTCTAACTCCAGGCTACACAGCTCATGGCTCCAAAAAAGACCGCTTCCTTCCACTTGAGGAGAGAAGAGAGAAGAGCGGGGAGGACTGTGTCTTGCATCTTGGATACCAGCTCAGCCACAGCAGGATAGGACACTGGTCAGAGTCATGAGGCCCCCATTCTAGGCCCTAGCTCCCCTAAGACATTTCTAGACACACCCTGTGGAAAAAGGGAATCTGCTTCCATGAAGGAAAGGTCTCATTCCTGGCAGCATTCATCACCTGTAAATGAAGAGTCCTTGGGCTGTGAATAACCATCTGTGATACCCAGGTACTATGTTGAGGGTCTTGGGTGAGCCTCTGAGACTTGCTGACTTCAGATGGGATTCAGCACATGACCAGCTGTGGCGGCTATGGGGCAAAACTCCTTCTGCTTAAGAAAAACAGGGGGAAAAGTAAGAGAGACTTTATCTTACACCTTAGCTACAAATAGGGCCACAGGGAGGTAGAGCCCACCAAGTGGGCTCCTGGGGTTCCTGATTCTGAGACTTGAGTCTTGGACAGCATTTCTGGACCTGCCCTAGGCCAGAAGAGATCCCACTTTTCTGAAGGGTGAGTCCCAGGCCAGGCAGCATTTACCACAAGCTGATTTAACAGCCTTTAGGCTTTAAGGAAAACATTGGCAGTAGATACTCTAGCAATACTCCCTTTGGACTGTAGCGGCAGTGGCTACAGGGTGAGACTCTTCTAATTTTGGAAATGGAAGGGAAGAGTGGAAAGGACTGCATCATGTAGTTTCAGTGCCAGCTCAACCACAGGATAATAGAACATGTGGTAGATTTCTAAGGTTTTTGACTCTAGTTTATGACTCCTGGATAGCACTTCTGGACCAAGCCAGAGCCTGGGAGAACTCGCCACCCTGAAGGAAAGGACCCAGGCCTGGCTGACTTTGCCACCTGCTGATCATAGAGCCCCAGGGCCTTGAGCAAACACAGGTAGTGGACTTGAAGTGGTTACAGCAGGCCTTGGGCAAGACCCAGTGTTGTATTGAATTCAGGTCTCACCCAGTGCAGTCCTAGTGGTGGGGGGCATAGGGCTACATGAGTCATTACGTCCCAAGATTTAGGTGTCTCATAACAGAGAGAAGAACTCCATTTGTGTGAAAGGAAGGGAAGAGAACAAAAGTCTCTGCCTGGTAATAGAGAATTATCCCAGATCTTGTCCAAAACAATCAAGGCAGTACCACTACAAGTCTGCAAGAACCACAGTACCCTCTAAAGCAGATACACCTTAAATCACAACACCCAATTTGTTTCAAATATCTGGAAAGCTTTGCACAGAAGAAGAGGTACAAACAAGCCCAGAGTGAAGACTACAATAAATACTACCTCTTCAATGCCCAGACACTAAAGAACATCTACTATCATCAACACCATCCAAAAAAACATGACCTCACCAAATGAACTAAATAAGGTATCAGGGACCAATGCTGGAGAAACAGAAATATGTGACCTTTCAGACAGAGAAGTCAAAAGGGCTGTGTTGAGAAAACTCAAAGAAATCCAAGATAACACAGTCAAGAAATTCAGAAATCTATTAAAGATAAAATTAACAGAGAAATTGAAATAATTTAAAAGGATCAAGCAGAAATTCTGAAGCTGAAAAATGCAATTGGCATATGGAATAATTCATTAGAGTCTTTTAATAGCATAACTGATCAAACAGAAGAAAGAATTAGTGAACTTAAAGACAGGCTATTTGGAAAAACACAGTCCGAGGAGACTAAATAAAAAAGAAAAAAACAGTGAAGCACACCTACAGGATTTAGAAAATAGCTTCAATAGGGCAAATCTAAGAGGTCTTGGCCTTATAAGAGGAGGTAGAAAAAAAACATAGAGGTAGAAAGTTTATTTAAAGGGATAATATAATTATCTAGAGATAGATAATTATATCCAAGGACAATAAGGTTATAGAACACCAAGGAGATTAAAGACAAGGAAGACTAACTAAAGACTTTTAATAATCAAACTCCCAAAGGTCAAAGATAAAGAAAGGATCCTAAAACCAGCAAGAGAAAAGAGACAAATAACACACAATTGAGCTCAGATACATATGGCAGCAGACTTTTCAGCGGAAACCTTACAAATCAGGAGAGAGTGGCATGACAAATTTAAACTGCTGAAGGGAAAAAAAACAAAAACTTTTACCCTAGAATAGTATGCCTGGCTAAAATATCTTTTAAACATGAAAAAGAAATAAAGACTTTACTGGAAAAAAAAAAAAAGCTGTGGGATTTCAACACATCTGTCCTGCGAGAAATGCTAAAGGGAATACTTCAATCACAAGGAAAATTAATGAACACTAAGTGATAACCTGAAGGTACAAAACTCACTGGTAATAGTAAGTACACACAGGATAATAAAGACTATTAGAACACTGTAACTGTGGTGTGTAAGCTACTCTTATCCTAAGTAGAAAGACTAAACAATGAACAAATTAAAATTAATAACAAAAACAACTTTTTAAGACATATACAGTACAGTAAGATATAAATAACAATAAAAACTTAAAAAGTGGGGGAAAGGCAAAGTTGAGGTGTAGAGTTTTTATTAGTTTTTGTTTGTTTATGCAAATAGCTTAAAACAAAGGGTTATAAGATAATATTTGCGGACCGGGCATGGTGGCTCACGCCTGTAATCCCAGCACTTTGGGAGGCCGAGGCAGGTGGATCACGAGGTCAGGAGATCGAGACCATCCTGGCTAACACGGTGAAACCCTGTCTCTACTAAAAATACAAAAAATTATCCGGGTGTGGTGGCAGGCACCTGTAGTCCCAGCTACTCGGGAGGCTGAGGCAGGAGAATGGCATGAACCCTGGAGGCGGAGCTTGCAGTGAGCCGAGATCGCGCCACTGCACTCCAGCCTGGGCAACAGAGCGAGACTCCGTCTCAAAAAAACAAACAAACAAAAAAAAGATAATATTTGCAAGCCTCATGGTAATCTCAAACCAAAAAATATACAATGGATGAAGAAAAAATAAAATGCAAGAAACTAAATCATATTACCAGAGAAAAATCACCTTTGCTGAAAAACAGACTGGAAGGAAAAAAGAAGGAAGAGGAAACCACAAAACAATCAGAAAACAAATAACAAAATGTCAGGAGTAAGTCCTTAATTATCCATAACAACATTGAATGTAAATGGACTAAACTTTCCAGTCAAAGTTATAAAGAGGCTTAATAGATGAAAAAAAAAAAGACCCATTGATCTGTTGCCTGCAAAAAAACAAAAACAAAACAAAAGAATATTTCACAAATATTTAACAAATGCTGGTGAGAAGATGGAGAAAAGGGAACCCTCATATGCTGCTGGTGGAAAAGTAGATTAATACAATCACCATGGAGAACAGTTTGGAGGTTCCTCACAAAACTAAAAATAAAGCTACCATACCATCCAGCAATCTGACTGCTGGGTAGATACACAAAAGAATGGAAATCAATATATTGAAGAGTATCCTTTCCCCAAGGTTTGTTGCAGCACTGTTCACCATAGCTAAGCTTTGGAATCAACCTAAGTGTCCATCAACAGATGAATGGATAAAGAAAATGTAGTACATATACAAAATGGAATACTATTCAGCCATAAAAAGAATGAGATGTTGTCGTTTGCAACCACATGGATGGAACTGGAGATCATTATGTTAAGTGAAATAAAACAGGCACAGAAAGACGAACACGGCATGTTCTTACTTGTTTGTGAGATCTAGAAATAAAAACAATTGAACTCATGGAAATAGAGAGGAGAAGGCTGGTTGCCAGAGGTTGGGAAGGGTAGTGGGGGGCTGGTAGGGAGGAGGAGATGGTTAATGGGTACAAAAAAATGGAAAGAATAAGGCCTACTATTTGATAGCACAACAGGGTGACTATAGTAAATAATAACTTAATATAATAACTTAATTGTACATTTTAAAATAACTAAAACAGTGTAATTGAGTTGCTTGTAACACAAAGAATAAATGCTTGAGGAAATGGATACACCCTTTCTATGTTGTGATTAGTATGTGTTGCATGACTATATCAAAACATCTCATGTACCCCATAAATATATACACGTACTACATATCCACAAAAATTAAACATAAAAGTATTTTTTAAATTATTGTATATGGTGAGAGATAGAGATCTAATTTTGTAATTTCATTATTCTGAATATGGATATCCATTTCTCCTAGCAGCAATTATTGAAGAAATTGTCTTTAAGAAATAATAAATAAAAAATAAAACAGAAAGCACTGCAGCCACTCAGAGGTGAGGATCTTCTCTCACACATTTGATATATGCCTTCCTTCCACATGTTTTAGAGAAGTTTGTGTTTCTATGTATGTGTGCCTGTGCATGTGTGTGTGTACATGTGCATATGGGTATCAGGAGAGTGTTTCTGCTGTTGTTCGTTATTTGTTTCCTGAGGTGATTTAGCCTGCCCAGAAACCTGAAGAAGAAACATTTTTTTTTTTTTTTTTTGAGACAGAGTCTCGCTCTGTCACCCAGGCTGGAGTGCAGTGGCGTGATCTCGGCTCACTGCAAGCTCCGCCTCCTGGGTTTACTTAGGCCATCCTCCTGCCTCAGCCTCCCGAGTAGCTGGGACTACAGGTGCCCGCCACCACACCCGGCTAATTTTTTTGTATTGTTAGTAGAGACGGGGTTTCACCGTGTTAGCCAGGATGGTCTCAATCTCCTGAACTCGTGATCCGCCCACCTCGGCCTCCCAAAGTGCTGGGATTACAGGCGTGAGCCACGGTGCCCGGCCTGAAGAAGAAACTTTAAAACACATTACCATCTATGAATGAGTAACATTTCAAGTTACAAAAATAATTTTAATTCCTTCTTGGCACAATAGCTGAGCCTTCTGCTACTCTGCCTCACACAAAATACCTAGTGACTCTTCCTATTGATAGTATGTGCCTAAAACAGAGAAGCAATATTAACATGACTAGTATGACAGAACTAAACTGCACTTTATTGCTTCTCTTCATTTGGAAACTAGACCTCTCACCAATTTGAGTAATCAAGCACGAAGGCAGGTTCTATATTCAAGTCATTTACAAAAAGAATCAGAGTCAGTCAAAGAAAGCCACTATTTTTCTCTATCAAATCCATAAAAATAAATGTGTTAGTTTCATCCTTCAGCTAGGAACAAAAATTTTCCCGATGTCACATAGATATAGATAGAAACAACCAATTTAGCTATTACCCTATGATGGAATCAAAAGAATCACCAGATATTCTTTCCGACTAATAAAGTCCAATAACTACCTCAAGCTCAATTGCTGTATTTTTTCAGAAAATGTTAGTTGAAATGTAATAATTATTCAACAGATAAATCTCATTCCAACCTAATTAAGTCAAATATATGTATAATTACGTTACTTTAATTCATTATCATTATAAGAAATGTTTAATTACCTCATTGGTATTATCAAAATATTAAGTTGAATTTAAATTACATACTAAAATGTCACTTGGTAGGCAATTAAGATATATTTAACTAACCTAGTAAAAATGTTTTGTGTTACATAAAATCCAAATATCATTTGACGTTTACATAGCAAAAAATAACATATCCAAAATGTTCAGTTGCCAGAGAAAAAATAACAGACCAGACATTCACATAGCAACATGGATAGATCTTAAAAATAATACTGAGTGAAACAGTAAGAAACAATGATATGTAACAACACATACATAAATTTAAAATGCATGTCTGCATACTACAGTATGCATTTTATTAACACTCAGGCAAAAGAAATAATATGGATAAAATTTATTAGAGTGATTGACACTGAAGAGAAGGAGAGCACTGGGGAGTGGAAATAAAGACAAATAAATGAGTGAATAAATAAACAGCAGAGAGCCCTGAAAAATTAACTCAGAGAATGTGATTAACTGAGCCTTCTAGACTTGATGTAAAAACCGTCCACAACCACCCCAAACAGAAAGTTCCAGGTGGAGGGGAGGTAAAAAGTAATGACTAAAATTATTTAGAAATGCTGGTGTATAGAGATGATAAAAAAAAGAACAGCTCATACTGTTTCATTCTTCTATTAAAATTTGCTGTAGACAATGTTCCCCTCTATCGCCTTAATCGGGGTAGACCAATCCCACTGTTCCACCCTTGGTAGGCTACTGCTTTGCCTTAAACTTTTTAGCAAGAAAGTGTCCTAATTAATGATGTATGGCCAGCAGTCACCATTATTTCAGTGTTTAGGGATGCTTTCAATGACATTCACTAGTTTGACACTTTTGGTCTTTCTGAGGGCCTTTATGTGCTTATCTCATAGAGTGACATGCAATAAACACCACTATGAGATATGTGGCCTGGAGGTAATTTCTTAGTCTGCCTTTTTTTGGGGGATGGTTCATTGTCACAGAACACAAAACACATCTCAACACTGCCCTCCTCGTACAATGTGCACACATACAGCCAGACACACACACACACACAGACACACACAGAGTAATGCAGAAACAGCAAATCCCTTTCTTCTTTGCCTTTGGAATAATATGTTAAAGAGAAATGTCTGGCTAACTGTGGACCTGCTGCTGCTCTGACTGCAATCCTGCAAGAACTCACATCCCTCTATTCACACACTTCCCTTATCCCTTCCTCTCCCCATCCCCACCATCAGGGAACAGGAAGAGACGCACACATGTTTTTATATATTTCTGATTTTGTTTTAATTACCACCATAAACAAAAATAAGCAAATAGGATTGTATCAAGCTAAAAAACTTCTGCACAGCAAAGGAAACAATCAAGAGACAACCCCCAGATTGAGAGAAAAAATGCAAATCACACATCAGATAAGGGGATAATATCCAAAATATACAAGGAACCCAAACTACACAATAACATGTTTACCATCTTAGTAACAATTGTTCTCTAAGTGGTTGGTCATGTTTCCATAGGCTCCTTTTGAGACTCAGAAGATAATTCTAGGTCTGCAAACATCACTAGAGGAGCAGTGGAATTAATTGGGATTTCCTGGTTATGTTCCAGTAGTGTCTTTCTCTTATTTTGATTCACTATCTTCATATGGTGGTAACAGATGAATATTGTTGACCTTGTTTATGTCTTGTGCTTTCTTGATTGGGCGATAGATATTTTGGAGGATTTTTGGCCTGCACATGCTTGCAGGGGCATTTCTACCCTTTTGGCTGTCTCATGTACCTGGAAAGGCAACACGGTGAGCACAGAAAGGCATTCATTTGGGAGAGGAGATTGAGGACTGGACGGAAACCCTGAGAAGCATGTGTTCTAGTGGGGGTACTTGTGCTAGGCAAGGACAGTGTAGGAGTCTTGGGTGGAGAATCTATAGGGTAGAAGAGCATGGGCAGGGTCATCTGACCTTGTCACTGCCTCTGCACTCACACTGGCAGAGAGTCATCCTCTCTTTCATTTCTTCTACAGTGCTTGTGAATGGTTGTTCCAAGGTTGAGTTTGGTTGGTCTGTGCTTATGGTTGGTTGTCCTCCATGTGTGGTTGGCTGTTCAATGTCTGTGCCAGACTATTTGCCAAGTGTCTCATCCACATTGAAGCAGTGGTCCTCTCCAGGGTTCCCATCTTCCTTATGTATAACTCTTGTCTAGGCAATGAAGAGCCACGTTGTTAGGCTTTGTTTGGTTATCAAGTTTCTCCTCCAGACAGCGCAGCCCTGGAGTGGCTTAACATCCCAAAGCACCATTGCTGACACCTCCATGATGATTGTGGGGGGTGCCAGTGAAGTGTGCTGGAGGCCAAGATTCTCTGGTTGGAGGAAAAGGAAGTTTCTTTAGAACCCCCGAAAGATTCATCCCAAAGTAACTGGAGACCTGTTCACATTTCCCCTGGTTCAATTCTGATGGTACACACAGCAGGAACAGAGAGTTTTCTCCAAGTCTCTCCCCACCCCCATCCAGTTGTTCATTCTGTTCTCTCTCAGTCTTCATCATTATCTAGTATTTTGAATGGCTTGCCAAAATCCTTCCAAGGCACTGTGACCATTTTTAAGTCTCCATGGAGGTATGAATCTTCCCATTCCTCTTCTACAAATCCCCCTTCTTTGCCTTAAAGACCAGTCATTTCTTGGTTTCTAGTAGACAACTTTCCCATCCTGCCTCCTTTTTCCAATATTCTCACAGCTCTCCTCAGCTTTTAGTTTTCAATCCAAAATCACTGCCTTCAGGCTGTCAAGGCTTCTGTGAATAAACATGCTCTACAATGTATCCCCAACTTAATTCGTATCTGAGGAATCTTGTTTATTTCTGTAAGTATAATGTGCAGACTTGGATTTTACTACTACAGGTGAGGAGGGGGAAATATGCACATGCTGGGAGTTGTTCTGAGTTATTTTCATCAGGAAACTACAACCTTAGACTTACTAGTGCACCCAGGGAGGGGCTTACTTTAACCAAAGGTATGTGTGCCTCATGTGAAAGGCATTTCTCAGTATGCATCCTCAGACAGCAGACACATTTTTCATCATATGTTACTGCTGACCTTGTTAACATGCTGCCTTCCTTCTTTATCTTATGGCCTTCTGGAGAAATAAAGCAGGAGGAGAAATACTAGAAGAATAAATTTTTATAAACAATTTAAACAAGCTCTCACTCTCTGGGAAGATGTGAATAAGTCCTGTCCTGACCATTTACCTCTAACTCAGGTTTTTAGCTTGGAAGGAAGGGAGTCATGGAGTTAACCACAGGCCTTATGTTCCTCATTTTGACAGCAGATTCAGTCACCTCTAGTCCTCACTTGAGCATGTGACCTTTTGCCATTATGAGTGCTTTGGGTGTTTCCTATAAAGCAATCACTTCTTGGCAGTCACTGGTTGCTTACTTGTAGAAGACGTATTGATACATTATACTACTTACAATGATTATTTTAATAGAAAGCATGACAAACACACCATAAACACACTCAGATAAAACGGACAAACTTGAAAAACTATTTGCAGCATAGATCACAGGTAAAGGACCAATATCACTAATATGTAAAGACTTTAAAATAGTGTAACAAGACTGAAAATGTGACAGAGGAAAAAATGGAAAAAAGAAGACATGAACAGAAAATTTATTTTAAAAATATAGAACTGACCCTTAGGAATCTGAAAACATGTCTAACCTCA
Organism: Nomascus leucogenys; assembly: GCF_006542625.1. NCBI lineage: Eukaryota > Metazoa > Chordata > Mammalia > Primates > Hylobatidae > Nomascus > Nomascus leucogenys. Next base: position 128,537,576 of record NC_044406.1, read on the forward strand.
CTAAAGTAAGAGAAATTCACATATAAACTACTCTGAGAAATAGAAACCATCTCACAACTGACAAAATATCAAAATTAATAGCCAAGAACATTAAAACAGTTATTATGACTGTATTCTGTACGTTCAAAAAGTAAAGTACAGATATGAAGACAAAAGAGTCATGTATAACTGTAGGAGATGAAAACTGTAGTATTTCAGTTGGCAAATTCACTCAAAGGATTAGTGGCAGCTTAGACATGGCAGTAAGAAAGGATAGTTTGCTCTAAGGCATAACAGTTGAGGCCATCCAGAATGAGACAGAGAGTGAATCAATATATGAAATGGATAACGTACCATGATCAAGTAGAGTTTCCCCTAGGAATCATGCTTTTTTAAACATTCTAATATCATCAATGAATTAAAAACAAACATTTAATCATCTCAATAGATTCAAAAAACACATTTCACCAAATCCAACATGCTTTCATGATAAAAACACTCAGTAAACTAAAAAAGAGAATGCAAATTAAAAGTGAAAGACTGGGGAAACAGCCTGAACTGTACATTGGCCCCTTTTAGCCACAGCTGTAATGGAGGGCACCAAGTCCCAAGACTGCACAAAACAGCAAGGCCCTGGGCCTGGCCTAGGAAACCATTTTTTCCTCAAGGCCTTTGGGCCTGTGATGGGAGGGGCAGCCAAGAAGACCTCCGGCATGCCCTGGAGACATTTTCCCCATTGTCTTGGTGACTAACATTTGGCTCCTTGTTACTGATGCAAATTTCTGCAGCTGGCTTGAATTTATCCCCAGAAAATGATTTTGTCTTTTCTAACGCATTGATAGGCTGCAAATTTTTCAAACTTTTATGCTCTGCTTTCTCTTGAATGCTTCCTTTTAGAAATTCCTTCCACCAGATACCCTAAATCATCTATCTCACATTCAAAGTTCCCCAGATCTCTAGAGCAGGGGCAAAATGCTGCCAGTCTCTTTGCTAAAGCACAGAAAGAGTGACCTTTGCTCCAGTTCCCAAGAAGTGCCTCATCTCCTTCTGAGACCATCTCAGCCGGGACTTCACTGTCCACATAAATTATCAGCTTTTTTTGTCAAAACCATTCAACAAGTCTCTAGGAAGTTCCAAACTTTCTCACATCTTTCTGGCTTCTTCTGAGCCCTCCAAGGTATTCCAGCCTCTGCCTGTTACCCAGTTCCAAAGTCACTTCCACATTTTGGGGTATCTTTATAGCAGCACCCCACTGTCTGTGGTACCAATTTACTTTATTAGTCCATTTTCACACTGCTACAAAGAACTGCTGGAGACTGACCAATTTATAAAGGAAAATGGTTTAACTGACTCAGAGTTCAGCATGGTTGGGGAGGCCTCAGGAAACTTACAATCACGGCAGATGGTGAAGGGAAAGCAAGTCACCTTCTTCACAAGGTGGCAGAAAGGAGAAGTGTCAAGCAAAGTGGGGAGGAACCCCTTATAAAACCATCAGATCTCATGAGAACTCACTCACTATCATGAGAACAGCATGAGGAAAATCACACCCATGATTCAATTACCTCCACCTTGTCTCTTCCTTGACACGTGGGGATTATGGGGATTTACAGGTCAGGATGAAATTTGAGTGGGTACACAAAGCCTAACCATATCATCTACCCTCTATAGAAACATTCCAGGAAGAGAGGTGAGTAAACATAACCCTGAGAAATATTACAACATACCCCCAATTTACAGTGTGTCTAAAAGGAAGAGGATGTCACCAAATCCAGTTCAATGTGCAGAAAGTTCCATTACTTAAAAAGCCCAATCCTGTTACCTTCCTCCTCTAACCACAGTCCAGAAATATTGCTGGAATTTGCTGTGGCTCTCAATTTCCTGCTGGGAGGATAGTTGAAGAGAAAAATTACAAGGATTGTAAAAGCTCAGACTTAATTATTGCCAACAATAAAAAGAAATGCAGTCAAACAGAAGACCAAAAAGAAAATAAAACCCAAGGAAGTGGGAGTTGGGAGAAATGACATCTGAATGAGCAATGAGCCTTTAATACTTAATGTCTGCTCTCAGTGCAATGAGCCCATAACCCAAAACCCCCTTCAACCTATCATTTTGCACTCTTTTTGAAGTAGTAGAAATGTGCCTTAAGATAAAAATGCAAAAGAAGAAAATAAACTAGGAAAAGTTACGGGGCACTTAAGAAGGCCTTAAAAGACAAGGTAAATCCTAAGTCTGGTAAACAGTTCTGCCCATGAACATAGGTGATAGCTTTTTTTCCCCACATTTACTCATTCCTCTAGATGAGAGACTTAGCTCCCAAATGGTGTCTCCCCATAAAGGAAAAAGAAAAAAATTCCAACACAGTGAAATGGGAGTCAAGATGAATCCATATAAATTATATCAACAGAAATAGGCTGCTTGGTATAGCTACATCTGCCTTTTACTGCTGGATTTCTCTGTTTGGCCTAAGAGGGTCCAATGGAGAAAAAAATATAGACTACTTAGAGCTCTCCACTTTTTTTTAATTTAAGTTCTAGGGTACATGTGCACAACGTGCAGGTTTGTTACATATGTACACATGTGCCATGTTGGTGTGCTGCACGCACTAACTCGTCATTCAACATTAGGCATATCTCCTAATGCTATCCCTCCCCCCTCCCCACAACCCACAACAGGACCCGGTGTGTGATGTTCCCCTTCCTGTGTCCAAGTGTTCTCATTGTTCAATTCCCACCTATGAGTGAGAACATGCAGTGTTTGTTTTTTTTGTCCTTGCAATAGTCTGCTGAGAATGATGGTTTCCAGCTTCATCCATGTCCCTACAAAGGACATGAACTCATCCTTTTTTATGGCTGCATAGTATTCCTTGGTGTATATGTGCCACATTTTCTTAATCTAGTCTAATATTGATGGACATTTGGGTTGGTTCCAAGTCTTTGCTATTGTGAATAGTGCCACAATAAACATACGTGTGCATGTGTCTTTATAGCAGCATGATTTATAATCCTTTGGGTATATACCCAGTAATGGGATGGCTGGGTCAGATGGTATTTCTAGTTCTAGATCCTTGAGGAATTGCCACACTGTCTTCCACAATGGTTGAACTAGTTTACAGTCCCACCAACAGTGTAAAAGTGTCCCTATTTCTCCACATCCTCTCTAGCACCTGTTGTTTCCTGACTTTTTAATGATTGCCATTCTAACTGGTGGGAGATGGTATCTCATTGTGGTTTTGATTTGCATTTCTCTGATGGCCAGTGATGATGAGCATTTTTTCATGTGTCTATTGGCTGCATAAATGTCTTCTTTTGAGAAGTGTCTGTTCATATCCTTCGCCTTCTTTTTGATGGGGTTTTTTCTTATAAATTTGTTTGAGTTCTTTGTAGTTTCTGGATAATAGCCCTTCATCAGATGAGTAGATTGCAAAAATTTTTTCCCATTTTGTAGGTTGCCTGTTCACTCTGATGGTGGTTTCTTTTGCTGTGCAGAAGCTCTTTAGTTTAATTAGATCCCATTTGTCAATTTTGGCTTTTGTTGCCATTGCTTTTGGTGTTTTAGACATGAAGTCCTTGCCCATGCCTATGTCCTGAATGGTAGTGCGTAGGTTTTCTTCTAGGGTTTTTATGGTTTCAGGTCTAACATTTAAGTCTTTAATCCATCTTGAATTAATTTTTGTATAAGGTGTAAAGAAGGGATCCAGTTGCAGCTTTCTACATATGGCTAGCCAGTTTTGCCAGCACCATTTATTAAATAGGGAATCCTTTCCCCATTGCTTGTTTTTGTCAGGTTTGTCAAACATCAGATGGTTGTAGATGTGTGGTATTATTTCTGAGGGCTCTGTTCTGTTCTATTGATCTATATCTCTGTTTTGGTACCAGTACCATGCTGTTTTGGTTACTGTAGCCCTAGAGTAGTGTTGGAAGTCAGGTAGCGTGATGCCTCCAGCTTTGTTCTTTTGGCTTAGGATTGACTTGGCGATGCAGGCTCTTTTTTGGTTCCATATGAACTTTAAAGTAGTTTTTTCCAATTCTGTGAAGAAAGTCATTGGTAGCTTGATGGGGATGGCATTGAATCTATAAATTGCCTTGGGCAGTATGACCATTTTCACAATATTGATGCTTCCTACCCATGAGCATGGAATGTTGTTCCATTTTTTTGTTTCCTGTTTTATTTCGTTGAGCAGTGGTTTGTAGTTCTCCTTGAAGAGGTCCTTTACATCCCTTGTAAGTTGGATTCCTAGGTATTTTATTCTCCTTGAAGCAACTGTGAATGGGAGTTCACTCATGATTTGGCTTTCTGTTATTGGTGTATAAGAATGATTGTGATTTTTGCACATTGATTTTGTATCCTGAGACTTTGCTGAAGTTGCTTATCAGCTTAAGGAGATTTTGGGCTGAGACGATGGGGTTTTCTAGATATACAATCATGTCATCTGCAAACAGGGACAATTTGACTTCCTCTTTTCCTAATTGAATACCCTTTATTTCCTTCTCCTGCCTGATTGCCCTGGCCAGAACTTCCAGCACTGTGTTGAATAGGAATGGTGAGAGAGGGCATCCCTGTCTTGTGCCAGTTTTCAAAGGGAATGCTTCCAGTTTTTGCCCATTCAGTATGATATTGGCTGTGGGTTTGTCATAGATAGCTCTTATTATTTTGAGATACGTCCCATCAATACCTAATTTACTGAGAGTTTTTAGCATGAAGGGCTGTTGAATTTTGTCAAAGGCCTTTTCTGCATCTATTGAGATAATCATGTGGTTTTTGTCTTTGCTTCTGTTTATATGCTGGATTATGTTTATTGATTTGCATATGTTGAACCAGCCTTGCATCCCAGGGATGTAGCCCACTTGATCATGGTGGATAAGCTTTTTGATGTGCTGCTGGATTCGGTTTGCCAGTATTTTATTGAGGATTTTTGCATCAATGTTCATCAGGGATATTGGTCTAAAATTCTCTTTTTTTGTTGTGTCTCTGCCAGGCTTTGGTATCAGGATGATGCTGGCCTCATAAAATGAGTTAGGGAGGATTCCCTCTTTTTCTATTGATTGGAATAGTTTCAGAAGGAATGGTACCAGCTCCTCCTTGTACTTCTGGTAGAATTTGGCTGTGAATCCATCTGGTCCTGGACTTTTTTTGGTTGGTAAGCTATTAATTATTGCCTCAATTTCAGAGCCTGTTATGGGTCTATTCAGGGATTCAACTTCTTCTTGGTTTAGTCTTGGGAGGGTGTATGTGTCCAGCAATTTATTCATTTCTTCTAGATTTTCTAGTTCTTTGCGTAGAGGTGTTTATAGTATTCTCTGATGGTAGTTTGTATTTCTGTGGGATTGGTGGTGATATCCCCTTTATCAGTTTTTATTGCGTCTATTTGATTCTCTCTTTTCTTCTTTATTAGTCTTGCTAGTGGTCTATCAATTTTGTTGATCTTTTCAAAAAACCAGCTCCTGGATTCATTGATTTTTTTTGTAGAGCTCTCCACTTTAAATAGAATTAATTTTTTAATATGTTAAGACATCTTTGTAAAATGTCTTTGGTTGAGGGTGGAGGAAAAATGGAAAAAAAAAAGAGCAAGCAAACAGATATTTTGTTAAAAAGGAAATAAAAAAAATAATTTATCCAGAAAATGTTCAACACTATATTGAATACAATGAAATTTATTAAAACAAGAAATCAAAAATCAGAAGATAAAACATCAAAGTAAAAGTTCAAATGAAAAGGAATAGTGCAAAGTGAAGGAAACAATTGAGGGCTTAAACACTATTGTTATTGAACTAGGAAATAATGTATAAACAGCAAGTAACTGAGCAGTCACAGATGAAAACCAAATATAATTTGTTATTCCAAAAGTAGAATCCCTAACTGGAAATGGAAATGAAAGTGAAATAAAAAGCATTACAAAGTAATTCAGAATCTGCAGATTAAAATGTCACACTACACCTTAAAATATCGGATACAAAATTGTCAATATTTAGATAATCTGGGTGTGTTATTTAATTTTAAGGAACGAACAGTTATTCTTTAGTCATCGAGGCAAATAAAACAAGGGAGGGGAGATTACACTGGCCCTAAAAGTGTCCACAGAAACCTTCATTTTATAAAAGGATACCGTCTACAAAATATTAAATTTAAAAAGTATAACCACAAAACATTTACTCAACTGTGGCAAAGATAGCTAGTTTTTCATGTATACTTATTCTCACAGTAATAGAGCTTTGTTGATCTTATGGGCATAAAGCTAAACTGTACTTTTCCCACCCTATCTTTTCCTGAACTTGACTATAAAGTAGAATTAAGTAGCAGCCAACAGATTATGAGCAAGAAGTGATGTTTTATTCCGGATAATACACATCAAGACATAGAACATACTCTCTCATTTTACATTTCCCCATATGATATGGTTGGGCTGTGTCCCCATCCAAATCTCAACTTGAATTGTATCTCCCAGAATTCCCACATGTTGTGGGAGGGACCTAGCGGGAGATAATTGAATCATGGGGCCCAGTCTTTTCTGTGTTATTCTCGTGATAGTGAATAAGTCTCATGAGAGCTGATGGGTTTATCAGGGGTTTCCGCTTTTGCTTTTTTCTTATTTTCTCTTGCCACCTCCATGTAAGAAGCGCCTTTCACCTCCCACCATGATTCTGAGTGCTCCCCAGCCATGTAGAACTGTAAGTCCAATTAAACCTCTTTTTCTTCCCAGTCTTGGGTATGTCTTTATCAGCAGCTTGAAAACAGACTAATACACTGTTCTTTCTCACTAGCTCAGATGAAGACATCATGTTGGGCTCACATTGCGGGTTGAATTATGTCTCTCTAAAAAGATGTATTCGTAGAAGAAAATGCCAGGTTAAATCTTCATGACTTTAGAATTGGCAATAGATTGTTAGATATGACATAAAAAGCACAAGAAACATACACAAAAAGCAGATAAATTGGATTTCATCAAAATGAACAATTTTGGGGTATCAAAGATCATTATCAAGAAAGAAAATGACAACACACAGAATGCAATATAATTGCATATCCCATATCTGGTAAGGGTCTAGTATCTATACTATATGAAGAACTCTTACCGGTGAACTAGAAAGAGACAACCCAATTTTTACAATAGACAAAGGATCTCAATTAGACATTAATCCATAGAAGATATACAAATGGTCAAAAAGGACATGAAAAGATTCTTAGTATCATTAGTCATTAGGAACATGCAAATCAAAACCACAAAGAGGTCCTACTGCATATCCCCTAGTATGGCTACAATAATAATAATGAACACAGAACATAACGAGTGTTCAAAAGATGTGGAAAAATTGAAATTATAGTTTGTTGCGGTAAGAGTGTAAAATTATTCAGCCACTATGGTAAACAGTTTGGTGGTTCACCAAAAAGTGAAATATAGAAATACCATGTAACCCTGTAGTCCACTCCTAGCTATATACTCAAATAAATTGAAAACAGGAACTCAAGCAAATGCATGTACATATACGTTCATAGCAACACTATTCACAATAATAAAGAGGTAGAAAGAGCTCAAATGTTCATCAACAGATAAATGGTATACCCATTTTTCAGGAGGGGAATCTGAATGCAGAATTCAGGAAGGTGGCCATGGGATGCTTGAGTCAGAGATTGTAGTGAAAGCAGCTGCATGCCAAGGAACACGAAATATTGCTGACAACCACCAAAAGGTAGGAAGAGATAAGAAAGTGTTCTTCCCTGGAGACTTCAGAAGGAGCATAGCCCTGCACACACCTGAATTTTTGACTTTCTGGCCCCCAGAAGTGTGAGAGTATAAATTTCAATTGTCTTAAGCTGTTGTGGTAATGTGTTACAGCAGTCCTAGAGAATGAACCCAGATGTGGAGAAGTCATCACAGATCACAGGATGTAAGCCTCCTGTTGAAAATGGCAGAGCTAGAGGGTCTGGGCACCTCACGTTGAAAATGGCAGAGCTAGAGGGTCTGGGCTTAAGTATTAACTATGAAAATAAAGCCTATCTGTGTTGAAAGAATATGGCTTAAGACATCATCAGAAACAAACCATGGTTAAAAAATATGACTGGCATACAGAAAAGATACATGATGAAAAACTTAATGAACTATAAAAGGAAATTGAAATTTTAACTTCAAAAAAATGCCAATGAAATAAGTAATGTCACTGTGAAATACGGTTAAGTGAAAAGAAAAACCACAAGCATCAAAACATACAGATGGCAAGTATACAAGAGTGCCAATCCAGCATCGTGGAAATTATGTGTCTTGAACAAAAATAAGCTGTTGCAAATGTAAGTGTCACCAGTAACACTTCGGCTCAGCATGTTAAATATATAACTAAGAACTTACAGGAAAAGGTACGTGAAATGCTAAATTCTTTGTGATTTCTTCTATTTTCATAAATAAATGTGGATTTGGAGGCAAAATAAATTTTCAGCATGTATGAAAATGAATTGATATTGTTCAATATTTTCAAAATGTATGAAAATGAATTGATATTGTTCAATATTTTCAATTCACATTGATAGTATATATCAGTATCTACATATAAAAGTTGATGTGTTATAATTCCATACTGAAAATAAGAAAGACAATAGAATATCAGAATGCTACTAATATCTCAAGTATAGTGACCCTAAACACAAACAAACATTATGCAAAGATTCTATCCATAGTTGGAAAACCTTACATTTGTTAATAGATAAGCTTGATGGCATCAAGCTGCCACGTGTCTGTGCTTTTTTCTGAGGCAGTTCACTCAGGCCTATAGATCATCCTCAGTGAACCCCAAGAGTGTCTTCTTCCCCAGCTCCTCACTAACATAACCTCAGTGCGATGGCTTCTGTTAGAACAGGTGTTTGTTACCTGATGCCTATGAACTTAGGTGGGAACAATTCCATATTTATTTTCGCTAGCCTTTAACAAAAATTCAGACTTTCTTTCCATTGTAAACACAAGCCAAGAGCATTAAAAGTAGCTATGACTTTGTCACTAACAGAAGTCACAGATATTTCATATCATATTAGAGTTATTGAAGAGGTCTTTGATTGTTGTTCATATTTAGACCTGCTGCTTCATCTTGTCATGCAATTCACTGAAAAAAAAATTTCCATATATTAACTCATCAAATTTTTCTCTGTTTAGATATTTAATGTATGGTGACTCCATAGATTCCTTAGTAGCTATTTTATGTACCATGAAAATAAAAACAAAAAACAAAAAACAAAACAAAAAAACTGTTCTATTTATACTCAAATGGCATTTTTCTACGTGGTGCATACAATTTTCTATTACCTTTAAATACAGTAGATCATTATCAATAATATGGTCATCATTACATAAGGGAGAGTGTAGAATTAAATGACTTTTCCATTGAGAAATTAGACTAATTGAACAAATTTTCTTCAAAACTTCTTTAATCTGAAAAACTGGGCTATCTTGTGGGCATACTATGACAGTTAAATGGGATAATATACAGCCAGGATGGTATTTGACATATAATGCAAATATAGTAGCTATTATTAAGAGTGTTGTTGTATTATGCATGTGTTTCAAATTAAGCTGTGTAATTCATGAGTCCTCTTTAGATTGATATAATCATACTTCCTTAAGTTCAAAAATCCAAGGTGAATTTTTAATACATGAAATGCTAAGTTCTTAATGTTTAAAATGAGCTCAGCTCTGCCAATATTTTGGAAGCAAAATACCCAAAGATTTACAAGGACTAATATTGAAAAAGTGACATTTTGGTTTCTAATTAATTAAAATTCAGGTCTTCTTAAATTTCGATTTTGAATTATTTTCTGCCTTCCATTTAAAGAAATGCCCACAATCTTGTTTTGGAAAAAAATCAAAATAAAAACATTGTTATGATGCTTTTATGCAATTTTCTTGATTCCCATGGTTATACATGATTTTGGTGACTGTTGAGTGAAAGTCTTTCAAGTCAGGTAAAACACCAAGGTTTTCAGGACGCCAACTGTGAAAGATAAATACTGGCTTGCAAAGGCAATATTGGAAGGAAATTTATTTAAACTTTCACAAGACCCAGCTCTCCATTGGTGGGGATCCAGTTTGTTCATCTTTGTATTCTCATCATCTAGAATGATATATGGCACAGAGTACTTAATAAATGTGTGTTAAACAAATGAACAAACTAACTGTTGATTACTAGAGAAGATTAAAAGTAGTTATGAATTCCCTCAAGAAAATAATCTTTAAAACACACAGATACAGAATATGCGCAGTCGACGAAAAATCTAGACATGCTGAGAGCCTGCCACAGGAAATTGGATCTTAGTTCAGATATATTATACATTGGTGCAAATCTCTTCATATCAGCCAGGGAATGAAGATGCAGGAAACATAAGAGGAGATACTGCTAGATGATAAGGAGGTGAGGGAGTACAGGGAAAGAAAACCAACAATATTGTGTTTCTTCTTTGCAAGAAGCACTACACTTTGGATGCTGTCTTATGGATTCTTCAAACAACTCTCATTCTCTGAGCTGGCTATAATTTACAAAATAAAGAAGGAATGAATGGAACAAGGAAGGAAGGAAGGAAGGGAAGGAGGGAAGGAGCAAAACCATGAAGTGCTCAAAGGCACTATGCATATATCCTTCAGTTCACAGCACTGGAATCACTTTCAAAAATGGCAAGAAGAGACTTAATTGGGCAACACAAGATGTACATTCCCTCCTTCCCATTTTCTACTTCCCATTGTGTAGTGCTTGATGTTCTTACATTTCCCAGCATTAAAAACTAAAAGCCCCCATTCTAGTTAACTGATAAAAATATTTACCTTTGAATCTACTATCCCCACTATTTTAACAAACATATACAGAACTACTTGAATGCCCTTTTTATCCAGCAAACCCTTACATACTAACCCTCAGCAGTAAAATCTTTGGATTCCTTTATCTATAATTTTCTAGCCAAAATTGTGTTATTTGCCCTTCACGAAATTGGAAGGGTAGAACCTGCCACCTTTGGAAATACTCACCTTTCCACTACCTTGTCTTAATCTAGGTCCTTTCTGTAGGACCCACAATTTGGACAATGATATTCTCCACCAACTCTCTCTTAAGTAGCAGGGTAAGAAGGTCCTTGCCTTGGCAAAGCTGACCTATTTCTGAACTCAGCTCCTATTGTGTCTGATAACATGTGACTTTTCTATCATGGCTCTTGAGGAAAACAGCATCTTTTTTTTTTTCTGGTATTTTCCAGCCTCACTCATGAAGCCGTTTGTCTCTGAATCACCAAGAAGGTCTTTCTTCTGATATATTCTGCTAGGAAATGCCTGTTCTCGCAACAATCTCAAATGGCGAACCACAGACTATGCCATGAGTTCCCAGGCTGTGATAAATACTCCCTTTAAGAGTAGCTATTGCTGTCATCTGTATGACTCAAATTTTATAGCTTAAGCTTATACATTTGGATATGTAAAAATTGCTACATACTTGGTTAAATTGGCTACTACATTTCTGTATCCTTTCATATTTCACCCTACATATACTGTCATTCCCTGGAAACCGGAAGGGTTGCTTCTATACCTTACTGTTACCTTTTTTTTTTTGAGATGGAGTCTCGCTCTGTCACCCAAGCTGGAATACTATGGTGTGATCTTGACTCACTGCAACCTCTGCCTCCCGGGTTCAAGCGATTCTCCTGCCTCAGCCTCCTGAGTAGCTGGGACTACAGGCACCAGCCACTATGCCCGGCTACTTTTTGTATTTTTAGTAGAGACGGGGTTTCACCATGTTGGCCAGGCTGGACTTGAACTCCTGACCTCAGGTGATCCATCCACCTCGGCCTCCCAAAGTGCTAGAATTACAGGCAAGAGGCACTGCACCCGGCCTCTGCTATCTTGCTTGTATTTGTTGTGATGATTAATTTTATGTCAACTTAACTTGGCCATGGGCTGACAAGATAATTGATCAAACATTATTCTGAGTTATTTTGTGAGGGTATTTTGGGTTTTAATTTCAACTTTTATTTTAGATTTAGGGGGTACGTGGGCAGGTCTGTTACAGGAGTATATTGCATGATGCTGGGGTTTGGGTGCAATTGGTTCCATCACCTAGGAAGTGAACATATATTACCCAATAGTTTTCCAAACCTTGCCCCCATCCATTCTTTCCCACTCTAGTATTCATCAGTGTCTACTGTTGCCATTTTTATATACATTAGTACTCAATATTTAGCTCCCATTTATAAGAACATATTGTATTTTGTTTTGTTTCTGTGTTAATTCACTTAAGATTCTGGCCTCCAGCTGCATTCATGTAACTGCAAAGGACATGATTTTGTTCTTTTTTATGGATGCATGGTATTCCACGATATATGTTACCATGTTTTTTTAAATCCAATCCACTGTTGATGGGCACTTAGGTTGATTCCATGTCTTTGCTCTTGTGAATAGTGCTGCGATGAACTAGCAGAAGAAAAGAATTAACTAACATCAGAGTGGAACTGAACCAAATTGAGGCCCAAAACTCTATACAAAGAATCAATGCAACCAAAAGTTGTTTTTTAAAAAAGATAAATGTGATGGTTAATACTGAATGTCAAGTTCATTGGATTGCAGGATACAAAGTATTGATCTTGGGTGTGTCTGTGAGGGTGTTGCCAAAGGAGATTAATATTTGAGTCAGTAGGCTGGGAAAGGCAGACCCACTCTTAATGTGGGAAGGTACCATCTCATCAGCTGCCAGCATGGCTAGAATATAATAAGCAGGCAGAAAAATGTGAAAAGAGAGACTGGCCTAGCCTCTCAGCCTACTCCTGTGGTAGATGCTTCCTGCCCTCAAACATCGGACTCCAAGTTCTTCAGTTTTGGAACTCGGACTGGCTGTCCTTGATCCACAGCCTGCAAATGGCCTATTGTGAGACCTTGTGATCATTTGAGTTGATTATATATATATGATTATATATATAGGAGTTTAAGTACAGTAAATTCAAATATATATACATATATATGTATATATGTATATATATATTCCATCAGTTCTGTCCATCTAGAGAACCCTGACTAATACAATAAATAATATAGATTAGACCACTAGCTAGATTAACAAACAAAAAAGAGAAGATCCAAATAAATTCCATCAAAAAATGACAAATGTGAATTTACAACCAATCTCATAGAAATACAAAAGATCTCAAGAAACTGTTTTGAACACATTTGTGCATACAAACTAGAAAATCTAGAGGAAATAGATGAATTCCTGGACATACACAACCTCCCAAGATTGAATCAGAAAGAAATTGAAACCCTGAACAGAGCAATATTGAATTTTTTAATTGAATCAGTAATAAAAAAAAATCTATCAACCAAGAAAAGCCCTGAATTCGAAAGTTTAGCAGGCATACGAAGAGCTGGTATTAATTCCACTGAAACTATTCCAAAGAATTGTAAAGGGACTCCTCCCTAACTCATTCTATGAAGCCAGCATCATTCTGATACCAAAACCTGACAACGACATAATAAGAAAAGAAAATTACAGGCCAGATTAACATTTAAATAAGCAGACTAAGCAAAGCAGATTGCCCTCCCTAATGTGGGTAGGCCTCATCCAATCAGATGAAGGCCTGCATAGAACAAAAAAACTGAGTAAGACTTCAACATTTTCCTGTCTTCAGAATGGGACTTAGACTATTGACTACCTTGTTTCCAAGGTGTTTAGGGTAGGACTGAATGTATATTATAGAATTTTCTGGTTCTCCAGATTGCTGATTCACCCTGCAGGTCCTGGTACTAGCCAGTCAGCTTCCATAGTCACATCAGCCAGTTCCTTATTACCTACCTATCTATCTACTGATCTTTACTGGTTCTGTTTCTCTGGAGAACCCAAAATAATATAGGAGTTTAAGTACAGTAGATTCAAATATATATTCAAATAATGTACCTGTCTTCTCTACACTCTTAACAGAAGCGTGAGTGTGTTGCCCTCCAAACACATGAGCTTTTCCCTTAGGTACAGACTGTTAAGAAGCCCTCTGTTTCCCCCTATTCCTGGAAATATTTAATGCTATGAACTTGATCTGAATGGTCTGAGTGTAAATAGTAGCATTTTGATGAAAATAAATTTTATCCTTGCTCATTTCAATCAAAGTGGGTTTGTCAGTTTCTGTGTCACCACTTCTTTCTGCACAGGCTCCTAAAACAGAGTCACATTACTATGATTAGAAAAATTAGAATTCAAGGTCAAAAGCATGAAAGCAAGAGATTTTAATGAAAAGGTAAATGTCTTAAATATTTAGTTGAATATGATTGCACTGAAATATATAAAGTAAAATGAGGTCAGAAATATACAGAGAAATTTGCAAAAACCTAACTGAAGTATAATACTTCAACATATCTAAGTCATTTTCTGACTAATTAGGCAAAAATTAAAATTACAGAAGACATGACTATTAAAGTTAACAAAGTCAATTTAAAAGCTGTATGTCATATGAGCCAAATAAAGAGAAATTTTACCTTTTTTTCCCAAGTCCTCTGAATCATTTACAAAAACTTAGCAACATTAAGCTAAAATTCCTCACCTGAATAGATCTCTAAATTGAGAAAGTGTATAGGCCACAATATCTGAACACTATAAAATAAAAACATTAAGTAATAAAAATACAAGCAAATAAACCACAACAAAATAGAACTTCTTATAGTTTAAAATTGCTAGTTTGATAATATATCATGTAGAAGAATTAGTAAAAACTATGCATATGTAATATTTAGAAGTAGTATGTGAAAATAGTCCACATTAAAATTGATGAGATTTAACTTTTTTTTTTTTTTTTTTGAGACAGTGACTCGCTGTCACCCAGGTTGGAGTGCAGTGGCCTGATCTCGGCTCACTGCAAGCTCTGCCTTCCAGGTTCATGCCATTCTCCTGCCTCAGCCTCCTGAGTAGCTGGGACTACAGGCACCCGCCACCACGCCTGGCTAATTTTTTGTATTTTTAGTGGAGACAAGGTTTCACCGTGTTAGCCAGGATGGTCTCGATTTCCTGACCTTGTGATCCGCCCACCTCGGCCTCCCAAAGTGCTGGGATTACAGGCGTGAGCCACCGCGCCTTGTTGAGATTTAACATTTTTCTTATAAACTAACAAAATTTCAATGAAAATAAGTGAGCATTTACTTTAAGTTAAAAAAGAAAATACACCTAAGTCAAGAATGAGGAAATAATTAAGAAGATAAAAAGACAAAATTAGTGGAGATGAATATAGAAAATTAAAGAATTAAAATAAATGCAAAAGCTATTTGTTGGAAACAAAAAAATAGAACAAGATACTCTCTCACCAGTCTAATCATTCAAGGAAAGGAGAAAAAAGCAAAGATGCTTGCTCTTTATCTTTTCTGCATGGGTTATTTATGTTGCCTTGCTTCGGTTTTAATGTGTTGCGTTTTTTAAAGCAAACACGTTTAACCACACATATATTCAATAACTTATTAAAAGATTATATCCTGGAAAGAGCACATGAAAACTAAAATCATTGTACACCAAAGCAATTGTCCCTTATGAAGAAACTGTAAATAATATTCTCAAATCCTTTCTAGAAAGCTAGCTGTTGCATGCTGTTGTTGACTACTCACTCTGGTATTAACATAGGGAAATACTGAGGGCCTGTCCTGCTCTGGCCCAGTAGTGGGGAGGACTAACTGTCATTTATCTGATGGAGAAGAAATGAAATGTCCCTGCTTCTCACTTTTGAAGAAAAGTCAGTGAAAAAATCACCTATATTTTACCTCGAAGCAGAATGGCCAAAGGAGTTTTAAGAACAGGAATGATTAAATATACCATTACAAGTTGTTTGCTTCGTTACTGTGTAAACAGCTATGACTGCCCCAGACATCTAGGAAAATCTGCTAAACACCTAAAAAGTATATGTGGAAATAACAGGGCTAAATTCCACATCTGAGACTTCCCAATGCAGATCAAAAACAGCACAGTGGCTTGGGTGACACGATTTCCCCACAACCAAGCAAAGTATATAAAGCAAAAGCCACAAAAATCTTAAGAAAACAATGGGTGTTTTTCAGTATGTATAACATGTGATTCAAGCCTATCCTAAGATGACTGTAAGGGACTAGGGAAGCAATTAATCCAGGGCTATCATCTATTGATCTACTTATCTATCTGTCTATCTATTTTTAAACTACCTATATCTATCACTTAACTGTCTATATCATCCATATATTTATTTCCATCCTATATTGTAATGTGTGTGTCACTGATGGCAGTATACCCAAAGTACCTCCGGGAAATTAATGTTCTTACTAATATACTTACTCACCAAACTTGCTATAGACACTATCCTAGTCAACCACCCTGAAGATTATAAGTATTTTGATAAAGAGAGTTCATTAGTTTTACCACAAATTAGGTCAGGAATACTCCAAATTGTTTTCATATATGGAATCAAACTCAAAATTGAAGGTTTATTGAAATAAAAATATGTATTTCTGTTCTGTACCATGTGGCTTATCATGAGGATAATATTTTACAACTATTTGAACAATATTAAGCTATTTTTTCTGTGCAGGCACTTCCATGATACCTAAAATGACACAGACTTTTAAAAAGCATTTTATTTAAAAGTTCCAATCACAACTACCTTACTGGTTTGTGTTAGGCTGTTCTTGCATTGCTATGAAGAAATATCTGAGGCCAGGCGTGGTGGCTCATGCCTGTAATCCCGGCACTCTGGGAGGCCGAGGCTGGTGGATCACCTGTGGTCAAGAGTTTGAGACCAGCCTGGCCAACATAGCAAAACCTTGTCTCTACTAAAAATAGAAAAATGAGCTGGGCGTGGTGGTGGGCGCCTATAATCCCAACTACTCAGGAGGCTGAGGCAGGAGAATCACTTGAACCTGGGGGGCAGAGGTTGCAGTGAGCTGAGATCATGCCACTTTACTCCAGCTCGGATGAAAGAGCCAAACTCCGTCAAAAAAAATAAATAAATAAAAATACGAGGATGGGTAATTTATAAAGAAAAGAGATTTAATTGGCTCATAGTTGTGCAGGCTGTACAGGAAGCATGGTGCTGGCATCTGCTCAGCTTCTAGGGAGGCCTCAGGAAGCTTACATGAATGGTGAAAGCAAAAGGGGAGGCATATCCCATGGCAAAAGTAGGAGCAAGTCAAGGAGGCCATGCTACACATTTTAAACAACCAGATCTTGAATGAAGTGAACTCACTCACTATCACAAGGACAGCACCAAGCCATGAGGGATCTTCCCCCATGACCCAAACACCTCCCCCCAGATCTCAACTTCAACACTGGGGATTACGCTTTAACATAAGATTTGGGCAGGGAAGAATATCCAAACTATTTCATGGTTTTCAGAAACATAATGACCTACTCTTTCATGCAGAATTTTCATGTTACATTAACTTTTTCCATTAAATATATCTGCTTATTTACAATGCAAGGCCTGTATAAGTTGTGTAATTCCTAAATTATCACCATTATCTTAAAGCATGGGGTATAGGCATCACTGTTGTGAGTCTGAAGACATTTGCTTTTGGCTTGAATTCTAAATGATATTTAATTGACATAAATTTAATTATCCAAGAGCTATGGGATTAGAAATTGTTTTCTAAGTCATTTTCATTTTCATAAAATTAATACAATTAGGCAGGCTTTCTTACTCTTTAAACTTGTATGGTTCACTTTGAAATGAAGCATCACATGGAGGCAAGTTGTAAAAACTGAAAACAAGAACAAATAATTGTTCTTGGTGAGAGCTAGTTCAAAATTCACATTAGCATTAGCATAAACGATATACTTTAGTGACTTATTTAGTAGCACAAACATATTCAACATTCAGTATTTCTATTACTAATAGGTGGTGTTAATTTATCAAAATCTGTTAGATGATCAGTTTATAAAAACAGCATAGGTGTCTGTTTGCATACTAAAGTGGTGCTAGATCATTTCACACATGTAACAGGGAAGCCTGTGAAATAAAGTTCAGATAGCCTTTTTTCTCTACACAACTGTGAATTACCTATATTCATCAACCCAATGGTAATGAGTAAGGAAAGTTGTTCACTATTTGAATGGTCTTCTCAAAGTAATGCAATCTTCCTACCTAGGGTTCTTTGGTGTTTGTAAACATTTTTTTGTGGGTGCTTCAAAAATAAGGGAGTAAAAAGAAACACATATTTTAATTGGATGAAAAATAAGGGGCAATCATAGTAACACATTATGTCCAGTTGACATCCCTATGTTTGTGCTGTTTGCGTTAGAAAGCGATTAGGAAAAGAGCACTCCATCTCATTTTCAAACATTCATTTTTTTTGTTTGTTTTGTTTTTGTTTGTTTTTTTGAGATGGAGTCTCACTCTGTTGCCCAGGCTGGAGTGCAGTGGCACAATCTCGGCTCACTGCAAGCTCCGCCTCCTGGGTTCACGCCATTCTCTGGCCTCAGCCTCCCAAGTAGCTGGGACTACAGGCACCCGCCACCACGCCTGGCTAATTTTTTGTATTTTTAGTAGAGAAGGGGTTTCACCGTGTTAACCTGGATGGTCTCGATCTCCCAATCTCGCGATCTACCTGCCTCAGCCTCCCAAAGTGCTAGGATTACAGGCGTGAGCCACCGCGCCTGGCCTCAAACATTCATTTTTTATTGGAAACTCAAAAAGTGGATGGAGAGAAACAGAAGAGACAAAATGTTGGAGAGGATTATAAAACGTTAAATAAACAACTTTATCTCAGATACACAATGCTATTAGAATTGTTAATGTCACAAAGCAGATAAAGGAATGAGACAAGTTACAGAATCCCATTTTTCATGAATAAAATCAAAACAACATGTTAATAGCAAGGGGGAATTAGAATCCTAGTCTAACCCTTAAGCCAGCACCCCCTCCCCCCGCGACACACACACACAAACACTTTTCTGTGTTGGTTTTTGTTTGGTCATTGTTAAGTCTAACAAAAATAAAAGATAAGAGAGCTTAAGTATGTTAAATCAAGCATATATATATTTTCACTCCTTGTGAAAACTTTTTTCTTTTACTATCTTTAAACAAATAGTTACATTTGGACTTGATTCCAAGCAGGTGAGTTCATTTTATTCTTCTTTATAACAGATATCTAAACCCATCAGTATTAACTATAGTGCTGAGTATCCTCTGAGGAAAAGAGTTCAATGCATCTGCAGTTATCCGAGAAAAATAATAAATATATTAATACTAATAAGATTGTGGAAATAAAACAATTCTCCAAGGTGATAAAAATAAAAATGAAATTTCACTTAATCAAACATTATTGTATACTTAATATGTTCTTTTATTGTGCTAGGTCATTTGGGAGGTAATAAATTAAATTTCACACTTGATTTAATGCCACTTGTTCTTAAGTGTGCAGATGTATTCAAATTGGCTGTTGTCTTCTATTAGCTACCAAACTATCAGGTAGATAAGCCTACAAGCAAATGAATGGGAGTATTGTGGTAAATGCTATAAAAGATGTTAAAACAAATTGTGATAGGATGAAGATTAATTTTGATGGGGAGACCTGCGAAGATTCTTAGAGCAGGTATGAGCTGAGGTTAGTGTTATCCAAGCTTATGGATAAGATTTGGTAAGAAGAAATGAGGAGGGGGTGGTATTTCAGACTGAAGGAGAGCTTTAGCCAAGTCCTAGAAGTCAGATAATGAAGGACATATTCTGCAAAGTAAAGAATAATGAGAAGAGGTCGGTCGCAGTGGCTCACGCCTGTAATCCCAGCACTTTGGGAGGCCGAGGCGGGCGGATCATGAGGTCAGGAGATCGAGATCATCCTGGATAACACGGTGAAACCCCATCTCTACTAAAAATACAGAAAATTGGCTGGGCGTGATGGCATATGCCTGTAGTCCCAGCTACTTGTGAAGCTAACGCAGGAGAATCGCTTGAACCTGGGAGGCGGAGGCTGCAGTGAACCAAGATCACACCACTGCACTCCAGCCTGGTGATAGAAAAAGAAAAGAAGAATGAGAATAATAGAAAAGGTGGAGTATAATGTGTGTGTGTGTGTGTGTGTGTGTGTATGTCTATCTGTGCGTTTGTTCTGGAAGGAGATGTTAAAAGGAAAGAAAAAAATAAAAATATAAAGTCTATTTGTGTTTTTGAGAAAGATAGAACATTATCAGAGCAAACCAAAAATTATCTCTACATCAGTCAGAACATCCTAGGCCTAATGTTAGATGTTTTATCTAAACCTAGCTTTTTCTTTCCCCTCTATAGTCATTACTGGATGGAAAGTGAAGAAGGAATCAAATGCCCATGGTCTCACAACACGCAACTTTCCACTGACTCAAGTGGGCGGTAGTGCCTACACAAGTTTGGTACATTGCTACTTATAATAATTCTCTTTGGACCTAGAGCAAAGACCAATTGGTGACCAATTGTGGGCAGTGAGGAATAAGTGTGGATCAGAAGATACTGCTAATCAAAGAAACGAGAAAATAGTAATCACACAAATGTATAGTAAACCAGTTCTTACTATTGTGGTTCTCATGTATTAAATGACACCAACATCAATTTAGTTGTCTAAGCAAAAAACATAGTTAAGTCATGATAAAATCTTGTCTATCTTTAAAATACCTCTCTGTTCGATCCATTTTTCTCATTCACATTGGCACTGTTCTAGTTCCAATTAACATCAGCTTGACTACTTCAACAGCTCCCCCGAATTCATTATTCCACCATTCCCATACCAGTCTCTGCACCATAATTCGTCTAAAATGAAAATTTTTATAATCAATTAATTTCCATGCTTAAAACCTATTCATGGCCGGGCGCAGTGGCTCACGTCTGTAATCCCAGCACTTTGGGAGGCCAAGGCAGATGGATCGCAAGGTCAGGAGATCGAGACCCTCCTGGCTAACGTGGTGAAACCCCATCTCTACTAAAAATACACACACAGAAAAACCCTATTCATGATACTCCATTTGATCTAAGAATGAAGGGAAAAAGTCCTTAAATGGTTTAAAAATCTCTTCTTGATCTAGTCACCGCCTGTCTCTCTAACCTCATCTCACCCTTCTCCTCAATATGCATTCTGCACTTCAGTCATACCAATTCATTTGCTATTTTATAGATAGGCCTTGTTCACTTCTATCTATGCATCTTTTTTGTTCCCTCCTCCTGGAATCCCACCTTACCATGGGTTGTCAGGAGAACTCTGTAAGATAGAGCTGTAGTGTCTGCCCCTGTTTTTGTGTCTTTCATCTGTTAATGAAGCCTCTATCCATTAGTCTCAACACCCAGAAATTAGTGATTCATCCTATAATTTTCCCCCTTTCTCACCTCCCACTTTTAATTTTTTTTCCATATTCTGTACATTTTAACTCTTCAGAATCTTTCCTTCTTTCTTTCTTGTTGTCTCTACTTCCTCTGTCTCAGCTTAAACTCTCATCAAATCTGACACCTGGACTCTAGCAACAACCACTTAAGTGGTCCTCTGACCTCCCCACTCCCTTCTAGCACTCGCATATCCTACAGACAGAGAACAGTAGGTTCCTTTACTTCAAATCAGCCTGGTAGGATCAGCTACAGAGCAGCTGGGATCAAAGCAGCTGTGCTTCAAAGGTCTTAACCTTCATCAGCTGCAATTGCAACCAAGGAGCCAGGTAGCAACCTTTCTCGTGCCTTCATTATGATGGATCCTGCCCTTGCCACTGTGGGTAGGCTATAAATGCACACATCTTGCTATCCCTGTGATGTGATTCTAGTTCTTAGCACTTGGGATTGACACAAAAGAATGGGATATCTACAGAGTATAATCCATTATCAAGACTACAGAATATAGCTTCCTGATGTGTGGTGATTACAGAAGAAATGAAGGAAGTGCATGCTAAGAGAACATAGGAAAAGTCTGTAGGTCGGCACAGAAATTTAATCTGCTAAGAGCGTGGAGAGTCAGAACATAACTATTACTATTGCCTAGGTTTCTTCCTGCCAGCTCTGCCACTAAATAGATGTATGTTCTTGGGAAAGTAATTCAACCTCCCTGAGCCTATTTCCTTATTTTTAAAATTGGAATAATACTAAAATTGACCTCACCCTTAAATGACGTGACATGAATAACGCATGTAATTTTGCACATAGTGTTCAATAAATGCTTCTTCAGCATTCACAAGTCCCTTACCACATTTCCTCCCAGGTTTAATTCTTGTTTTGTTTCTTCCTCTCCCTCAACCTCTCTAGCAAATTAAAATCAACAGTAGGAGATGACCAGGCCATGAGAGACAATATGCTTCTAATTTGTGCTTTGCTGAAATAGTGGTAATGCATCAGTCTACCAGCTGGAAAACTAGCTTAATTAATTGGCTTCACTGAGCAGTGCCTGCTACAGTCCATAAAAATTTCTTAGGATACCAATATCCATGGGTAGGAAACCAAGCACTTTGTCCAAAAAGAGGTAGATCACAGCTTCTGCTGTAATGAAGGGATAAGTATGCTTTATTTTAGGCTCTGGGGATTTCCAGGAGCTCTCCATATAATCCTTTGAACCTCCCCACATGCCTGAAAACTGTTAACAAATCTCTGACAGAAGGTTTGTCATGCAATATTGTAAGAGCTTGTTGTAAAGATCTTACATTGAGCTTTCACTGGGCTATGTCCAATGGACTTGAGGTTCCTCCCAGCCTGATTTGTAAAATGATTTTCATTATTAGTGAACATGCATGACAAGACAGCCACAAGGAGGGATGGAAAAGAAAAGAGAGAGCTACTGGAGTGGAAATTCCCAGGAGGTGTCGGGGGAGATGCATGGTAAATGAGAAGGGAAAGGCTGCAGGGAATAGAAAATTGGCTGTGAAAGGAAAATCAAGGGCTAGATTTCAGAACAGAAAACATAAACATAAACAAAAACACATTAGCCAGTTGTCCCATAGACTTGATCATCTCACATTAGGCAGAAATATAAAAGTCCAAAGTTAAGATGAAATTCTTAGTAGAATTTCTAAAATAATCAGAGATTAGCTATTTTTTTCAAGATTCAATTTTGTGCAAGAGGGAAGATGTATCCGTTAGAGTTTTCCATAGAAATAGACCCAATAATCAATTATATATGTATATTTACACACAAATCATACACGATTTGTATTAAGGAATTGGCTCACAATTGTAGGGGCTGGCAAGTCTAAAATTTGTAAGGCATGGTGGAAGGCTGGAAACTCATGCAAGATTTGATGTTGCAGTCTTGAGTCTAAAATAAAAGGCAGGCTAGCAGGCTGGAAACCCAGGCAGTATTTCTGCCTTGAGGCAGAATTTCTTCTTCTCCAGGAAACCTGTTTTTTCTCTTAAGACTTTCAACTGATTTTATGAGGTCCACCCACATTATCAAAGAAAATTTTCTTTATTTAATGTCAACTGATTATATAAATATTAATCACAACTCCAAATTAATTACCTTCACAGCAACATCTAGCCTAGTACTTAACCAAACTGGGCGCAGTAACCTGGTCAAGTTGACACATAAATTTAACCATCACGCAAAGAAAAAATTACCAAGCAATTAAAAAAAGTAGCTGTAACACAAGTATGGTATACACTGGGGTAATGATGGTGATGCAGGCTAAGAGAGGAATAAAAACAAACAAAAAACACACCAAAACCTAAGTTATATTAAGAGAAAGATTGTAAATCTTAATAGCTATGTTCTAATGAATGCAAAAACTATGTTGAGGGCTTACATAAATTAGCTCAGTCAATTCTGACAATTCAGTAAGGTAGCTACAAAAATTATCCTCTTTTACAGAGGAAGAAATCAAGATTTGAAGAGTTTCTGTGCTTATCCTGATATCACACAATTCATAGGCGACAAACCTGCGTCTGGAACTCATATCTGACTATGAAATCTTTGATTTAGTCACGTGAAGAGTCTCAGAGCAACAAATTGAAAAGATTTGCATTTCAGAACAATAAAGATTGCACTTCTGTGGGCTGTTGTTTTACAGCTTACTATATTCTAGACACTGTTCTAAGAACTTTACATATATTAGATCCTTAGATCCCAGCAATAACCCTGTGAGATAGTCACGGTTATTATGTCTGTTTTGCAGATGAGAAAACTTAGGCTCATGCCTTGCCTACATAGCAAGTAACAAGAATGTTCAGAGCAAAATGATAAAATAGAAAAATGTTTCCTTTGTCGCCCAAGCACTTACATCTGCTGGGATACTCAGTACACTTACGGTGGGCATTGGTAGGGTCCTGTATAGCACTAACAGGAGGACAAAACCGAATATCAAAATTTCTGAGTACTAGCCTCTGTTTCACCACTATTAACCGCTCCCTAGGCCCCAATTTCCCAATCTTAAATCACAGTGTTGACTGCACATCATCCTGGGCTCCAAGTACTTTGTCCCTGAGGACCTAATGGTTAAGACCAAAGGCAGCACTGTAACTATCACGCATAAACAAGATAAAAGATATTATGGGCAGAGCTTTGTCTCTAGGGAATTCACCAAAAAAAATATGTGCTGAACAAGTTCTTAGAGGTTTAAATCCTAACATACCAGTAAGCATTAGATGCAGTTGTGTATAGCAGAAACTAGACTATAGTGACTTAAACAAATGGCAATTTTTAACATGACAAAGGTCTGGAAATTCACAGTCCAGGGCTGGTACAGTTCCTCCACAAGGCTCTTTCCAGCTTTCATCTATGCCTTCTGCCAGTTTTTGGCATGTGGCTTTTTTCTTTCAGGTATTGAGGTGGTTGCAAAGATGGCTGTTCTACCTCCAGGTATTATTTTCATGTTCAACCATGAAAAAGTATGTGTCAGCTAAGTCTGGCCCTTTTCGTCAAGGTAACTCCAGCTTTATTGGAAACCTCACTCGATATATTTCTGATTACATCACACCAGACAGAACTGTGTCACATATATAACCAAAGTTCCAAGGAAGCATAGGAGGTTGAACTTTTAGCTGGCCAAATTTCTACCCTGGGGGAAAAATGATTCTTTAGTAAAGAAGGCAAGGGAGAATGTACATTCAGCAGATGAGTAGCAGCATCTGTCACAGCCAATTTCACTACCGACCAGCTCTGCAATCTTGAGTGGGTTAGGTCACTTCTGGAAATACAGACATGAAGTCAGCCAGCCTTAGCTCAACCAAGGCTTACCTTTGTGAACCTAGACAAGTTACTAATCACCTCAAGTATAATAATTATAGGATATAGAACTGATATAGCTTGGATATTGTCCCCTCTAAATCTCATGTTGAAATGTGATCCCCAATGTTGGAGGTGGGGCCTGCTGGGCATGTTTCACTCATGGAGGTGGATGCCTCATGGCTTGGTGCTGTCCTCACAATGCTGAGGGAGTTCTTGGGAGATATGCTTGTTCAAAGATGTGTGGTGCCTCCACCTGCACCTTGCTCTCATTCTCACCGCATGGTATGCCAGCTCTCACTTTGCCTTCCACCAGGTTTTTAAGCTTCCTGAGGCCTCCCCAGAAACTGAGCATATAGATGCTTCCTGCAAAGCCTGTAGAACCAGGAACCAATTAAAACTCTTTATAATTTACCCAGCCTCCGGTATTTCTTGTATTTCTTTATAGTAACTCAAGAACACCCTGACACAAGAAGTTACCATTATCCTCGTTTTACAGATGAGGAAACTAAGACTCAGAGAGATTATGAAATTTGTGCAGGATCACACAGCTCATCAATAGTGGAACCAGAACTCAAACCAAGGTCTGCATTAATTTAAAGTCTTTGCTTGAAAGCGCTGCCTATATCATACACAATCCCTGGTCAAATCATTTGGGCAGTTCACTTTCCCAGTTCACTGTATCCTTCCCAAAGCAAAGTGAATCTGTTGAACAAGTGAGGCAACACGATCACACAAGCACATGATTTATCAACTACACTGACATGACCAGTCAATGGAAGAAGCAACAGGGCTTTAGTGTCCCAGAAGTTCTCACACATAGGCATAAAAAAAACTTCTTGTCTTTTTTGTTCTTTTTCTTTTGATTCCACCCAAGTTGCCAGGCAGTTCTGCTCTCAGCACAGTCCCACAAGTGCTGCTTCCCTTACCAAGTTAAACTTATGTCACATTTAACCATCCTGCCATGACACTATGAGTTATGGTCAAGTGTCCAAAAGCCACCTTGTTTAGCAGTCGGCTTCGATCCTTCCTGAGTGATAACCTTGATGTTAATTGGTTCTCTTCCAAGGGCATGCAACCATATTTTGCTTCTGTGATAAAAACTATGCAAATGACCAGATGTTTGATTTTCTTTATAACTTACAGACACCAGTTGGAGATAAATTGGCTTATTTTTCCATCACCATTGCATTTTTGGTTCTGATTACATGCCACAAGCCTATATTTTCTCAAAGTATTAACCCTACTTATTTCAAAAAGCTTATTTGACAACCATGCACATAGTCATATATTTTATTATCAATTTTCTCTCCAGCATTTTTCTCTTCAACACAGGCAAGCAAAGTCCTCAAGCTCAGAGCTTATTAATAACAGAGTGGAAACTAGGAACTATTCCTCATATTCCCAGTATACCTTGTACTATTTTGCAATGTATTCTTAGTGTAAAATCCAATCCATCCTTCCGATCAATTTATTAACCATTTATAAATAATGCAAGTTACCTCTCTTATACCAATACTTCATAAGAATTTTACAGTGTCCTTCTGTATTTTAATGCCACCATAATAAAAATTAGCAAGAACTCTCAAATATATTTACGACTGTTAGCATCACTTGCCTTTGATTGAAATCTTATGTGAACAACATTGTTTTCTGACTCTATTGACCAAACAAAAATATAGCCTTTGATTGTGCTATGTAAAACAAGTTATCAGTTTAGAGAAGTGAAAGGAGTACCTTATACTAAGGCTTCTGCAAGTACCCAGCAAAGTGAATGGAACCAGAACAAATGGTCACTTTTAGTGGGTTTAGATGAGAGAATGTGAAAGGATGGAGAGCTTGGCCTTCTTAATTTGGTCTCACATCTCTAACTTGGTAAAGTCGTTTTCATCATAATAAGAGGTAATAAGAGTTTTTTTCTCCTTCAGCAATAGATCCAAAAAAAAAAACCTAAGCTATTCACATAAGATTTTAATTTGCCATCAAGATGGCCACAAGGTTGACAATTTTGCAGTACAATCATGTTTTTTTTCAAAGTATTCCCACGTATATTTAATATATGGTGAGTATTTTTCATTGATAATACTCATTTGTGCCATTATTACACTCTAATTTAATTCTTGAGAGAATGTTTTCAGCAATTTATGACTGAACTGAAAATGAAAATAAAATATTTCTTTGTGATGACAAGTGAAATTCAGTCAAATTCAAGTCTGGAAGAAAAATGGCACTGCACCACAACGATAAACTTTTAAAGACAATTTCCAACAATGTGATTTATAGTCACAACATTCTAGAATTCTGTCTTTTCCAACAAAGCTTCACAATAATTTGGGGATGGCAGGCCTGGAATGCACATTATTCTCTAAACATGGCATTGCTCACTTGCATGCCACTGTAAATAAAGAAGACACTGCACTGCCTGACATGTAGGGTGCCAGAGGGCAAGTTATCTTGCAATTAACTTCTGTCTAATATGATTAGCAGTTGGTAGCTGCAGGTGATTCAGCACCTCTGACACTCCAGGAAGACCTAATTGCTCCTCTTTGAGAAGAATATACGGGGACTTTGCCCATAAGAGTTATTTAGACTATTCATAGGAATTCTGAATTTCTCAATTCTCTTCAAGGAAAATAATTTAACAAAAACAATCTCACTACCATACATTCACCACATGGTAGCAGGAATATCCTATAATATTATGTTTAAAAAGCGTGATATAAAATTGTATATACAGTATGATCTCTTATTGCTAAGGCATGTGCATAGCCAAAGCACTGAGAGTAACAAATCAAATATTAGCCATGGCTTTTCTTTAGGCAGTGAAACTGTCAGAGATTGTCATTTTCTTCTTTGGACCTTTCTGGATTTTCAATTTTCCTTTTAGTTTTAGCATGTAATACATTTTTAAGGAAAAGTAATGCACCATTTAGAAATGGTCAATTAGAACTTGTATTCATACTGTTGACTTTTATTTCCAGTGGTTGGTTAAATATTGAAGTTTTCAGTTGGGCATGGTGGCTCACCCCTGTAATCCCAGCAATTTGGGAGGCCCAGGTGGGCAGATTGCTTGAGCCCAGGAGTATGAGACCAACCTAGGCAACATGGTGAAACCCCTTCTCTACATAAAACTACAAAAAATCAGCCAGGTGTGGTGGCACATGCCTGTAGTCCTACCTACTCAGGAGGCTGAGATGGGAGAATCACTTGAGCCCTTGAAGTCAAGGCTGCAGTGAACTGTGATTGTGCCAGTGCACTCTAGCCTGGGCCACAGAGATGTATACGTGTGTGTGTGTGTGTGTGTGTGTGTGTGTATAAAGTTCTTTCTTTAGCCTAACTAAAGAAAAGGAAGATTTAAAAAAAAAATTCCCTGGGTTTGTGGGGTGTCAGAGGGCAAGTTATCTCAAAATTAACTTCTGCCTAATATGATAATATGTGGGTTGAAGATGCTACAGTGAACTCCTCTCACAAATTCTTCTTGCATTTGATGGTTCTGGTGTCCGTTCATTTAATAGGGAATTTCTGAAATCTGATGAAGTATTTGATCCTAGATTATCTTGAACTCCAAATACTTTCATGATGAAAAATACGTTTTACAAAATAGTGGAAGAGTTACTCCCCTCGCCTTTGCTCTCTCATTTATTTAGAAATAAGATTTAATGTTAGAATTGCTTTCAAGACCAAAGAAGAGAGTAGGAATCACTTCCTAGAGAAGCTCCCAGGAATAGGCAGGCAATATCGAGAGGGTGGCACTGATTATCCTGACCACTGTCTCTCTCTATATATGGGTCCTGTTGCACTGTGGTCCACAGAATCACCTAGGCTCCATCCCCAACCTGCTGAATTAGAATGTCTAAAGGTTAGATCAGTAATATGCAGTGTTAGATAAATATCTCAGGCCAGTCTAATGCAAACTAAAGTATGACAGCTATTATACTAATTCAGGAAGTTTTTGTTATCTATATTATTGTAGCAACTATGGGCGGGATCACCTTTTATGATGTCACATCCACAGCTAGGAAGATGTAAAAGCTTATGCCGGGTCTAACCCACAGACCCTGGCTGGACAGATGAACAAATGCACTCAGACACAGGTATCCAGTGAAAGAGCAGGCTAGGGGACTGGGCCACTCACAGAAAGAGTTGTAGCAGCCACGGCCTTGACAAGCCAGTGCTGTGCTGCCGGCATTTATTCAGTACAGATTTAATGACAAAGGCCTTGAGTCAACACATTTGTGGGTAATTAACATGGTAGCGCCCTCCCCCTCACCCAAAGAGAAAGCAGTCCTGTACTTGGATGATTAAAGGCCAGATTCTGAGGCCTAAGAAAACTAACTTATCTAGATCAGTTTCTTTACATCCCGTTGTTATCTAACCTAAACTTTCAGGCACTGGATAAGAGAATCTGGCTGCCTTCAGCCGTATCCTTTTCTGAAGCTTTTGTAAAAGCTCCCGGCCTTCCAAGAAGGTTTGCATCTTTCTACAATTTTTCCCACCACCCTGACCAATCTACAAGCTTATTTTGGAGTCATCATTTATTGTTACCCATTTTTTCTGTATTTATGATAATGACCTATTGGGTCAAGGAATATAGAGAATAGAATTTGCTCTCATTCGCTTAGGTAAGAAGATGGAGATAATTTTTCTTACTCATATCCTAGTTGAGTGGCCCTTTCCTTACAACACACTTACGAAGAAATGCTGTAGAATTTTTATTTATTCACTCAAGAAAAAAATTTCTGAGCATGCTTTATGTGCTTCCTCTTCACTTTGCTAGCTACAGAAAAGGCAGCAGTGAATAAGACATGGCACCTACCTCGTTTAGTTTCCTATTGCTTGTGTAACAAATTACCACTAAGAGTAGCTTAAAACAACACAAATATATTACTAGAAATGTATGGAAATTTGAAGTCCAAAAGTGGTTCTCACTGGACTAAAATCACAGTGTCAATAGGTCTGTGGTCCTTTCTGGAGTTCCTAGGGGAAAATTGGTTTTCTTGCATTTTTTTCAGCTTCCAAAGTTAGCCTGCATTTCTTGGTCCATGGCTCACTTCCTCCATCTTCAAGGCCAACAAAGTTTCATCTCTCTGACAATTCTTGCGTTATCATGTCTCCATCTTACCACAGTCAAAAAGGGTCCTCCAATTTTAAGGGCTCATGTGATTAGTCGGGATCATCTAGATAATTCCGGATAATTTCTCTCTCTTAAGGTCCTTAACTTTAATCACAGAGGCAGAATTCCTTTTGCCATGTAAGGTAACATTGATTAGGATTAGGATGTGGACCTCCTTGTGAAGGCATTATTCTGCCTACCATACTACTCAAAGCTCAGTTCTGGCATAGAGAAAAAAACACACAAATAATCACAGATTAATGTGCTGCATGCCATAATGATGACATGTGCAATCTCCCATGGCAGCATAAAAGAACGAACCACAAATTTGGGCAGGGAGTAGACCGGGTAGGTTTCTCAAAGAAGGTGGTGCTTAAGCTGAGGTTTGATGGCTGATTAAGGAAAGAGAAAATGACAAGGAGTGTTACACTTAAGATTTAAACCACAGCTCCATCACATATGAGCTATGTGATCGTCGACAACTTTATTCTGAACCCAGTATCCTCAGTTATATTTATAGAGTGAATTATTTTTTCCTTATAGGTTGTCGTATCTATTAAATTAGTTAAAGGTGATGAAAGTGCTCTTTGCAAGCTGTGATTTCCAGTAAATGGAGAGTTCTGTTCATTTGTGTGGCTTCTTATGAGGTAAGGTAACTGGATATTGCAAATAAAAATAAAAGTAAGCCAGTTACATTTGAATTTCAACAAACAGTGAATAACTTTTGGTATAAGTATCCTTCGTGCAATATTTGAGATATACTAAAACATTATTTACTGTTCATATAAATTATGATTATTGAAAATTCATTTATTCATTTTTAATTGACAATTATGTATATTGATGGGTTATACAGTGATATTTTGATCTATGTATACATTATAAAGTCAATTAAGCTAATTAACATAAATTTAACTGAACAGCTTACATTTTATTTAGCAACCCTTTTAAACATTTTATTTAAAATTGACAAATAAAATTATATATTTATCATTTACAGAAAGACAAACACTGCATGATCTCACTTATATGTGGAATGTGAAAAAGTTGGTTTAATAGAAGCAGAGAGTAGAACGGTGGTTACCAGGGACCCAGGTGGTTGTAGTGGGTGGGGGCTGGCAGCATGTTGTTAAAGGTATACAAAATTGTAGTTACATAGAAGGAATACGTTTAAGAGATCTATTGTAAACACGTTGAGTATGGTTAAAAAAGCATTGTATTCACCAACCCTTTAAATGAGGTTGGAAGTACTTTGTATTATTGAGAGGGCATTTTCCAGTTATGCTTAGTCCTTTTTGAAAAAACAAATCTAGGAAACCCTCTTTGTTATGCAAGAGAGAAACCATTTAAACTAAAGCAGCATGAGAATGTATAAGGAACACTGGTTTTAGGGTATAAAGGTCATGAACGCATTCTACAGAAATAAGAAATGACATCAGGGCAAATGCTTCTACTTCTCCAAGTTGGAGATGGTGTAGTGGAGAGTAGATTATGGCTTTTGGAGTAAGAGAGCCCTGGGTTTCAAATTCAGCTTACACCTTTAGAAACTGAGAGGCACCGGATAAATACCTAACCTCTGAGCCTTAATTTTCCTGTCTATAAAATTGAGATAATCATGTACTCTACTTCACACAGCTATTTTAAGTATTAAATGAAGTCATTTAGGTAAAGAAGTTTAGCATAGTGCCTGTGAATCACACTGCACTAAAATATCAATATAACAAAAAGTACTGAAGAACTTTATTTTTTTTTAATTTATTTTTATGTTTTTGAGACGGAGTTTCGCTCTGTCGCCCAGGCTGGAGTGCAGTGGCATGATCTCGGCTCACTGCAAGCTCCGCCTCCCGGGTTCACGCCATTCTCCTGCCTCATCCTCCAGTGTAGCTGGGACTACAGGCGCCCACCACCACGCTCGGCTATTTTTTTATTATTATTTATTTTTTATTTTTAGTAGAGACAGGGTTTCACCGTGTTCGCCAGGATGGTCTCGATCTCCTGACCTCATGATCCACCCACCTCGGCCTCCCAAAGTGCTGGGATTACAGGCATGAGCCATCGCACCCGGCTGAAGAACTTTATATTCTTATGACAGAATTTGGACTGTAGCTAACTTTCAATTTACAAACAATAATGTCTCTAATATTGCTGTGAGATGTAAAGACCTCATCATTCCCCCATTATATGAATTCTCATTGGGCTAGGGATTTAGATGGTCCTAGGAAAAAAAAAAATAGGGAAACACACAGTACTTACCCTCACAGAGCTCCGTTTAGATGGAGTTTCAGACAAAAGAACAGTTGTACTGAATATTAAAACTTGTCATCATTTTTACCCTGTTCTCTGTACTCTCCCCTGAAGTGCAGGAACTGGAAGCCTGGGAACTCCATTACCCACACTTCCTCAGACGGTTTCAAAATACAGCTTAGGTTTTGCCAATACAAACCCCAATTTGGCATTTGTATGGCAGAAGAGAAGCAGAAGCAATACTGTTTTATCTCTGGGAACACCAGGCAGATACCTAGGCCTAGACAAAGTTGAGATTTTGCAGCAGGCTTTAGGTATTTCTTCAGAAGTAACCTACTTTAATGCTGCATTGCAGTTGTGGCCGTATTTACTGGTTCCTTGTTACTTCATGACCTTGGAGCAAAGTTGGAAAAGTTTATGAGGAAGAAACAGGAACTTCTTAAACTCTGAAATCTAGAAGCGAAACTGAAGTCTAGTAACAGCTTCCTTGGCTTTTTTTCTCCTCAAGCTCTTCCAATTGATTTGTAAGCACCTAATTTCTTTTGTTAAATACCTTTCTTCTTGAATTACTTGCAATGATGCCTTGAATTACTTGCAATGATGCATTCAGGGTAAACCCTGAATGATTTTTTGTAAAAGGTGATTGCAAAAGGTGACATGATTGCAAAAGGTGATCTGGAACCAATAATATTGGAACCTAATAGATATTTTAGGACACAAGGAAGTTTAATTGGAAGCAAGATACAGGTCATGAGAGGACATAGCTCAGTATGTCTTTATCTAGAGACAAAGGGGAAGAGTGGTGAAAAATTAGGCTAGAGAGGTGGGGAAGGTAGACAGTGATGACATTGCAAAGGGTTCTGTAAGAAAGTGAACTACTGCATGGTGGTAGAGGAAGTGAGATTGAAGGCATATGAAGAGGGATGATGTAATCATATCTAAGACAAAAATATTCCAGCTTCTGTGTAGAGAGTGGTCTGTATAGTCTAAGAACAGAAACAGAACCAGTTAGAAAAGTATAGTGGCAAATCAGGTGAGAAAAGACAGTACCTCGGACTACAAACATAGAAATAAGGCTGAGGAAAGTGGACAAATTCAAGATATAGTTTTCCTCTAGAACTGACAAGACTTGTTAATAGATAAAATGTCATTCGTGAGGGAGATGAAGGAGTCTAGAATAATATCTATGTTTTTGGCTTTAACAACCGGATAGATAGAGGTGTCATACTAAAATGTGCATGTCTAGGGACATACACCATTTAGAGAAGAAAAATTCAGACTTTACTGTTGGACATAGTAAAGGGGAAGTGCTTTTGAAGCATCCAATTGGAGATAACCAACCAGCAGTTGGAAACAGAGGTCTAGACAAACACAGTCATGGGTATCTAAGAGGATAGACATCTAAATTCAGGAGACTCATTGGCATTTAGATGATAAATAAAATGCATTGGCTATGAGAGATAACCTGGGGAGGTGTAAAGTAAGAGCTAAAAGATAGTTTAGGACAAACGTCTGAAGACCTTCAAACTTAGGGGTTTCAAAAAAGGGTATGGTCAACTGTGATAAAAGCTGTACAAATATCAGGTATAATAAGATCTAAAGAGGACCCAGTGGATTAATCAATATGCACATTATTACCTTAACACAAGTTTTATATATGTATATGTATTAGTGATCTATGATCAGTCATCTTTGATGTTACTATTATAATTGTTGAGATGCCATGAACTGTCCCCATATAAGATGGCAAACTTAACTGATAAATGTATGTGTTCTGACTTCTCCACCCACCAGCCATTCTGCTGCATCTCTCCCCCTCCTAAGGCCTCCCTATTCCCTAAGTTACAACTATATCAAAATTAGGCCAATTGATAACCCTACAATGGCATTCCAAGTGTTCAACTGAAAGGAAGAGTAATCCATCTCACTTTAAATCAAAAGCTAGAAAAAAAAATGAACTTAGAAAAAACATGTTGAAATCCAAGATAGGTGAAAAGCTATGTGTCTTGTGTCAATCAGTTAGCCAAGTTCCAAATGCCAAAGAAAAGTTCTTGAAGGAAAGTAAAAGTGCTACTCCAATGAATACACTGATGATAAGAAAAAGAAACAGGCTATTGTTTGTTTTTGTTTGTTTGTTTTTTGTTTTTTTTTGAGACGGAGTCTTTCTCTGTCCCCCAGGCTGGAGTGCAGTGGCGCAATCTCGGCTCACTGCAAGCTCCGCCTCCCGGGTTCACGCCATTCTCCTGCCTCAGCCTCCCGAGTAGCTGGGACTACAGGCGCCCGCCAACACGCCCGACTAATTTTTTGTATTTTTAGTAGAGACGGGGTTTCACCGTGTTAGCCAGGATGGTCTCGATCTCCTGACCTCGTGATCCGCCCGCCTCGGCCTCCCAAAGTGCTGGGATTACAGGCTTGAGCCACCGTGCCCGGCCTAGGCTATTGTTGATATGGAAAAAGTTTCAGTGGTCTTCACAGACAATCAAATGAGTCACAACATTTCTTTAAGCTAAAACCTAATTAAAAAAAAAAAAAAAAAGATCCAAACTCTCCTCATTTTTATGAGGCCTGGTAGTTGACAAAACTGCAGAAGAAATGTTTGAAGCTAGCAGAGGCTGGTTCATGAGGTTTAAGGAAAGAAACCATCTTCATAACATAAAAGTGCAAGGTGAAGCAGCAAGTGCTGATGGAGAAGCTGCAGCAAGTTATCCAGAAAATCTTGCTAAGACGATTCACAGAGCTAGCTAGACTAAACAGCAGATTTTCAATGTAGACTAAACAGCCTTACATTGGAAGAAGATGCCATCTAGGATTTTCATAGCTAGAGAGATAAATCAATGTCTGGCTTCAAAGCTTCAAAGGACAGGCTGTCTTATTAGGAGCTAATGCAGCTGGTAACTTTAAGCTGAAGTCAATGCTTATTTACCTTTCTGAAAATCCTATGGACCTTAAGAGTTATGCTAAATCTACTCTGCCTTTGCTCTATAAATTGAACAAAGCTTGGATAACAACACATCTGTTCACAGCATGGTTTACTGAATATTTTAGTCCCACTGTTGAATCCGACAGCTCAGAAAAAAAAGGTTCCTTTCCAAATATTACTATTTTTTTTCTATTTTCATATATATATATTTTTTATTCTACTTTAAATTCTAGGGTACACGTGCACAACGTGCAGGTTTGTTGCAAAATATTACTATTGACAATGCATGTAGTCGCCAAGAGCTCTGATGGTGATGTATAAGAAGATTAATCTGTTTTCATGCCTACTAACATAACCATTCTTAAGTCCACAGATCAATGAGGTAATTTCTAATTTTGAGTCTTAATATTTAAGAAATACATTTTGTAAGGCTATAGCTGCCATAGATGGTGATTATTCTGATGAATCTGGGCAGAGTAAGTTGAAAACCTTCCAGAAATGATTCAACATTCTAGATGATTCATGATTAATGGGAAGAAGTCAAATATCAATGTTAACAGGAGTTTGGAAGAAGGTGATTCCAACTCTTACAGATGACTTTAAGGGGGTCAAGACTCCAGTGGAGGAAGTAAGAGCAGATGTGATAGAAGTAGCAAGAGAACTACAAGTGGAACCTGAAGACGTGACTTAATTGTTGCAATCTCTCTTAATATCTTTTTTAATTTTTAATTTTTGTGAGTATATAGTAGGTATATATTTATAGGGTACATGAGATATTTTGGTTTGTAACACAAAGGATAAATGCTGCAAGCTCTTGATAAAACTTAAACAGATGAGGACCTGCTTCTTATTGATGAGCAAAGAAATTAGTTTCTTGAGATTGAATTAATTCTCAGTGAAGGTGCTATAACCATTACAATGATAATAGAGGATTCCAAATATCATATAAACTTAGTTGATAATATAGTGGCAGGGTTTGAGAGTATTGACTCCAATATTAAAAGAAGTTCTACTTTCAGTAAAATGTTATCAAACAGCATTGCATGCTACAGAAAAGTCTTTTAGGAAAGAAGAGTGAATGGATATGGCAAACTTCATTGATGTCTTATTTTCAGAAATTGCTATAGCCACGCAACCTTCAGTAACCACCACCCTGATTTGCCAGCAGACATAAACATTAGGGCAAGACCCTCCACCAGCAAATTGCTGAAGGCTCAGATAATTGTTAGCATTTTTTAGAAATAAAGCATTATTATGTAAGGTATGTACATTTTTTGACATAATAGCACTTCACACTTAATAGACTATAGTCTATCATAACTATATTCTATGTGACTCACATTATTATATTTTCTTTATTGCAGTGGTCTGGAACCTAACCTGCAATATCTCTGAACTATGCCTGTAACTCTCTTAATCTGTAATCTAAGCAGGGCCATCTTTTTTTTTTTTTTTTTTGAGATTCCTATTTATATGGAGATATAAGGTGATATACAAAAGAAGTTTCTAACAACCATGTTTGGCACCATCTTTGCCAATGGGGAAAGGGAAGAGGGTCTAGCTTCCCTGATACTGAAAATATTGGAATAGAAAAGTTACCTGTGAAAGGCAGAAAGGCACAATGCTGATTCTTTCACCTGAGCAAATAGATTAAGCCATGGCTAAAGAAAATATCTGTACTTTTCAATTCCACGATACGTTAAATTAATTTATTCTCTCAATTTAGTTTTCTGTCACAAACTAAAGGACCCTGATATGGTTTGGCTCTGTATCCTCACCCAAATTTCATTTCAAATTGTAATCCCTGTGTGTGGAGGGAGGGACCTGATGGGAGGTGGTTAGATCATGGTGGAGGCTTCCCCCATGCTGTTTTTATGATAGTGAGCGAGTTCTCACAAGATACGACGGTTTAAAAGTGTTTGGCAGCTCCCCCCTTGCTCTCCCTCTCTCCTGAGGCCTTGTGAAGAAGGTGTTTGCTTCTCATTTGCCTTCCGCCATGATGGTAAATTTCCTGAGGCCTCTCCAACCATATGTAACTGTGAGTAAATTAAACCTTTTTCCTTTATAAATTACCCAGTCTCAGGTAGTTCTTTATAGTAGTGTGAAAATGGACTAATACAGACCCCAACTACAAAGCAATATGAAGTACATAGAATTTACATCTGGCTGGCTGAATTATAGCCATTACTAGAGTAGTAATGGTAATAATGGTGTAAAAACACAAATTTTTTTGTTGCTGTGCTTTTGTTTTTTTGTTGTTGTTTTTGTATATTGTCACAGAGAAAAGAGAAGGCAAGTAGATTCCTTGATCCAGAGACAATGCAAAGAAGGCACAGAAAAAGAACTGAAGATGCTTTCCTGCTGTTCTGGCCAGATTTTAATGACAATGTAACAAGCATGTCTTGCTGGTGGGCAAGATATAAAGGTATACTATTTATGGAGAAATAAACTTCTTTCAGGCTATGGTGAACTGTAAATGAACCAATATAATGAACATACTAGCACACTAAAGAAATACTGCATTTGATATGATCAGGCAAATGTCAAAGTTAAAAAAGATAATTGAAACAGAAAATATCATGTAAGTAATTATAAAACTCAACCAGTAGGGTAAAGGTTGATTGGCACAATGCAAATTATCCTAGAGAGAGGCTAAATACAGTAGTAAAATGGAGCAGCAGGAGTGCTCAAACTCTGAATATGAAGGAAACAGGTACACCTGAAAGATAGTATCAAAGATAAATGAGTGGTGGAGCAGTGGGTCTATGTGTGCTCGCTGTTTATCAACACTGGTCTCGGTGGGGTCCAGGTGCAAGCTGAGTCAGATAGTAAAATCTAACTGTTGTCTTAAACTCTCTTCAAATGGTATAGGGATCACACTGTTAGTTCCCTTCTATTGTATGGCGGTCATTACAATGGCATTTATATATTTTTCCATTCTCAAGTCATCTAAGAAGCCTGTAAAGAATCAGAACATTATTTCACTATTACAGAAATTAAACTCTGACAAGATGACTACTGATTAGTGGGATACTAGAATTTCACTACAGCCACCATATTATTTCTTCTATAAAATGTTCTTCCTTTAAATGCCTGCCTCTTTGTTGGTCCAGTTTCTGCAGTAAATAATCTGCAAGAAACTTATTTTGTCTTTATTCATCAATTTGTTAGATTGCCTTTCAGCTCTGTTTTTAGGTAAAATCAATAGATGTTGAACTGAAAAGTTTCTAGGAATACCTAGGGACAATTGCACTAGCAGGACAGGAAACCAGAAACTCAATTCTAAGGAAGGCCACTCCTTTTTATCTTCTTACTAATTAATATAGAGCTCCTGAGTGTAGCAATACTTCAAAAGCACTGTTAGGTCAACCGAAACCCCTTCATCTCAGCTCCTCCTTGATAGTGCTCACCTCTTCAAAACTTTGTCATTGATATTGTCAAAAATTATCTGTCCAGTTCCTAAATGAGCATGAAATTTTGGTGCACATAAGAGCAGCTGTCTTTACTCCAAAAATGCTTTTCTTTGTGATAATGGAAACTAGCATAAGCTATAATCTTTCCTGATTATTTTTCAGATTTAACATCAATTCATTGATATGTCTAGTAGTATGTGCCAAGTGTTTTTTAATAATCAAGTAACGAATATTTATTGAATGCTTATGATGGGTCCTTGTGCTATATAATATTTTGCAGAGATTATTTCATTGAATCTTCACTAAAGATCCCCTGAGATAGTTATTATAATAATTCCAAGGCCTTTTTCAGAAAATGAAAACTGTAAAGGATAACTGCTTGTCACATAGTTAGCATTGGTAGGCCTAAGATTACTAAACTAAAATCCTTTCTTCTTTTCAATGTACCACACTACCTACCTAGAAATTTGGGGGATGTTTTCTAATATATGTGTTGAGAGCATTCTAGGACTCAGGGAGAATAGGTGGTAGTCAATAAATCCGTCCTGACACTATGAGTCCTTTTGTCTCCAGATCTCTTACCCACTCCACAAATGAGAAACTGACAACCTCATATCACTACAAGTGCCCTAGTGTCACCACCATAGTCTTGACATAATAACTTCTTTCTTGGATTGTTGTGATTACCTTGTAATTGACATCTTTGTCCCCATTTCCTTATTCTTTAAATTCATCAATGTCACACTTCCAAATTAATCTTTCTTAAATAATGCTTTGCTTAATCTGCTAAGATTAAAGGCCAAGTCCTTAGAACTATGCAAACCTAAAATTGGGTTCATCCCTAAATAAGATAAATCTAAAATTATACCAGTTTTTAAAAAGGAAGATATATATTTCTTACTAACATAAGATAAATCAGTTATGTGAATATCTGTCACATAAAATGAAATGCAGGGACAATACGGTGACCACAAAATTCACCAGGACCCAGGAACTTTCCAAGTCAACATTTTACCATCAGTAGATGTGATGGTTAATTTTATGTGTCGAAGTGACAGGGACATGGGCTTCCCAAATTAAACAATGTTTCTGGGTGTGCCTGTGAGAATGTTTTCTAACAAGGTAGTACTTGAATTGATGGGCTCTGCAAAGTAGATTTCCCTCTACAATGTGGGCAAGCATCATCAAATCTATCAGGGGCCTGAATAGAACAAAAA
This sequence comes from Nomascus leucogenys, assembly GCF_006542625.1. Taxonomy (NCBI): domain Eukaryota; kingdom Metazoa; phylum Chordata; class Mammalia; order Primates; family Hylobatidae; genus Nomascus; species Nomascus leucogenys. Next base: position 128,577,558 of record NC_044406.1, read on the forward strand.
ACAGAAGAAAAGAGAATTCATCTCCTTCCTCCCAGCCTGCTTGAAATGGAACATCGGTCTTCTCCTGCCTTTGTACTGGGATTTACACCATTGACTTCCTTAGGTCTCAGGCCTTTGGACTTGGAGTAGAATTACACCACGAGCTTTCCTTGTTCTCAGGCTTGCAGATGGCAGACAATAAAACTTTTCAGCTTTTATAATTGCATGAGCCCATTGTTTTTGTTTCTCTGGAGAACCCTGACTAATACAATAAGGTATGGCCTATGTTCTCATGGTCCAACATGGCTACCAGAGCTACAGTCATCGTATTCAACTTTAACACTGCAAGATGACAGAAAGAAAAAAGGTATCACCTCAAGTTTAAACAAGCTTAAAAAAAAGTAACACAGCACTAGTGCTTCTGTTTTGTTGACATACATTTAGGAACAAAAATTTGATCACTACAAGCTTATTTGTCAGCGTGGATATGCACTCTTTCAGCTGTGGAGTGGTGTGCCTCAATAAAAGGCAAGATTCTTGTTATTGAGGAAGAAGTTATAAACAGATACTGGAAGACAAACAGCAGTCTCTATGGATATTCCATAAAGTCTTCATGACTGGTCCTTGCCTACCTCTCCTACCTCAAGTCAAATTTTAAAATATGGAAAAATAGTTTCTAAAATATTTACAGAGTTCTTAGGATTGCTGGTACTAACATATTGAAAAGGAAAATGCTCAAAATAAATGTGCAGCCATTAAAAACAAAATTCTGACACTGCTATAGTAAATTATCATGAGAATGAATAAAAGAGTGAACAAAGAGGAGCATAAAGCTGCAAATTGAGCCCCCTGAAGACTGTCCTCTAATGGGTTAGAATTGTGAGAGAACAAAAAATGGAAGTGAGTCCTGCGTAACTAAAAGTACACCCAGAAAATAAGTCCAAACCTATAATAGTGTTGACAAAAGACTCTAAAATGCCATTTAAATTTACATTCAGGGAAACAGAATAAAGAATGTACTTGATCTCAACTGGAAGTGTTCTCAAATTTTATTCTTTTTCTGTTATCTCAACAAAAGTAGTTTTTAGGCAGGAAACAATGAAGAACATTTTATTTAAGAAAGGATTTAAGGTCAAACAAAGGGAAGGCATTATAAGAGAAAAACCTAAGATGGTTCAATGTTCTCTCATTAAAAAAGGTATTTGGCTTGTAGTCCTTTAAATAATTTCTTGGAACATTCTATAACTGAGGAGTTCTTTAGATTCTTGTTCTTGTATTTCAGGGGGTGCCATCCTATACCATCATACATCTCTCCACAGCCACTGGCTTTGTTCTGGTATAACTTTTGCTACCACAGATCCCCACATGGAAGTCAAGTCATCATGAACTAGAGATTATAGATTTGTTATCATTTAGCAAAGAGAAGTGGATTGAAAAGCACTCATCTTTGTTGGTTAAAAGAGAGTAAACTGGCCAGGTGTGGTAGCTTATGCCTGTAATCCCAACACTTTGGGAGGCCGAGGTGGGTGGATCACCTGAGGTCGGGGAGTCCGAGACTAGCCTGACTAACATGGTGAAACCCCGTCACTACTAAAAATACAAAATTAGCTGGGTGTGGTGGCACATGCCTGTAATCCCAGCTACTCGGGAGGCTGAGGCAGGAGAATCACTTGAACCCAGGAGGCGGAGGTTGCAGTGAGCCGAGATCGTGCCATTGCACTCCAGCCTGAGCAACAAGAGGAAACTCCATCTCAAAAAAAAAAAGAGAGAGAGAGAAAGTAAACCTACCAGTCTCCACTCTGCCCCACCATTTACCTCTTGGCCCAGGGATTCAAGCTCTATACTAGTGAAGGATCCATAGCAAGAACTATGATTGATCTTAAGATTTATAATATCTTAGAGTGAGAACGTAGGGTGGGTTGAAGTTCATAAGAATATAATGATGAAAGGAAACAATCAAAGGCCTTCATCAGAGTAATGATGCTGAGGACTGTGACTAACCCAGCACTCTGACTCTACTGTTCATTTAAAATGTGTTTGTGCAAATACAGCTGAAAGCACTAGTAAAGAGAAAATGCGTGAGTTATCGACAATACAATGCAAACAAATCAATAAAAAAGAATAAAAGGAAGTAGAGTAAGATGAAGTCAGGGAGAAGTACAATGCATGGTATAGATCAGTTCTCAATAAATGTTAGCTATTACCACATATGTGAAGTAGACGTTACTGTGTTTTTTTAATGTAGAACCTAAAGAATATACATATTGATGTATGTTTTTGAAAAATAGTAGAACTGAGAGAAATAAAAATACCATCTAAATCTCTAAAGAAAAATTCAAAGAAACATAGTCCTTGTAAGCAAAGCCAAGAGTAGAATGATGGTTCCTAGATGTTGGGGGAAGAGGTGTATGGGGAAAGGGAAGATGTTTATCAAGGGGTACAAAGTTTAAGTTACACAGGAGGGGTAATATTTAGTAATTTATTGCAAAGAATTTTGACTATAATTCTTGACTATAATGCCTTATATATTTCAAAATTGCTAAGGAAATAGATTTTAAATGTTTTCAATACAAAAGTTTATCGTAAGTCTGTGTAGTGATTAATTTGTTAATTAGGCAGATTTAATCATTCCACATTATAAAGATATAGCAAAACATCACATTATACCCCACATATATATACAGTTATTACTTAAGAATTTTATAACTGTATATATAAATTAAAAATAAAATAAAGAAAAAAGAGAAGCATACAAACAGAATGTCTAAAACCATATAAGTCAAGTGACAGTAATCAATGCTGGACCAGTGGGGCAATTTATGGTTAGTTTCTTGGGCATTTCACTTTTAATCTCTGTATTCTCCAAAGCCACCACAATCTACACAGCCCTAATATCAATAACAAACATAATATTTGCATGAATATTTGATGTTCTCTAATCTCATATAAGGTGTCAATGAATATCTTTAGAAGACTTTGCCTTTTTATTGATTAGTAAACAACTGAAAAAAACAAATCTGTGTCTATGTTAACAACACTTTAAGATAAATGCTCCAGCCTTTTCTTACAACTAGACACTGCCCGTGAGGCTTAGAATCTATTTATACCAAAATTCTGGAACAGCAAAAATGTTATTAAATGATGTTATTGAAATTCAAAGACTCTCATATTTAGATAAAATGTAGAATTCAACACTACATCATTTAAAAAATACAAATCCAACCCAAAAGAAAAATAACATTTTGAGTTAAAGAACAGGCAAACATTTACCAAGCAAAACAGAAATATAATGAGAGCAGGAATAACAATATAAATTGAAAACTAAGTAAATTTCATGGCAAAAATAAATGAGATGAGAATCATTTTTGGTACCGGCAGGAAATCCATACAGATCTGCAGCAACCTCAATTCCTGCCTCTTCAGAAGAAAGATTCGAGTGAGGAGCATAGAGCAGAAGGAGAGACCTAGGCAGGTTTTAGAGCAGAAGTGAAAGTTTATTAAAAAGCTTTAGAACAGGCCGGGCGCGGTGGCTCACGCTTGTAATCCCAGCACTTTGGGAGGCCGAGGCGGGCGGAGCACGAGGTCAGGAGATCGAGACCACGGAGCAACCCCATCTCTACTAAAAATACAAAAAAAAAAAAAAATTAGCCGGGCGTGGTAGCGGGCGCCTGTAGTCCCAGCTACTCGGAGAGGCTTGAGGCAGGAGAGTGGCGTGAACCCGGGAGGCGGAGCTTGCAGTGAGCCCAGACTGCGCCACTGCACACCAGCCTGGGGGACAGAGCGAGACTCCGTCTCAAAACAAAACAAAAAAAGCTTTAGAACAGGAATAGAAGGATGGAAAGTACACTTGGAAGAGTGGCAAAGCAGGTGACGTGAGAAATCAAGTGTGCAGTTTGACCTTTAGACTTGAGGTTTTACCTGTTGGCGTGTTTTTAGGTTCTGCGTCCCGTCCTCCCTGATGCTTCCCTTGGGGTGGGGTGTCTGCATGCACAGTGGCCTGCCAGCGCTTGGGAGGGGAGTACGCACGGTACGCACAGTGTTTACTGGAGTTGTAGGCATGCTCACTTGAGGTATCCTTCCCTTAGCCAAATGTCCGTAGGAGGTCACATACCAGTTAAACTAGGCCCTTTTGCCTCTTAATGCGCATGTGTGAGCCCAATTGCCCAACTCCTGAGAGCTTATCAAGAAACTACTGATCAACAGTTTCAGGTTTTTTCTATCTATAGGGAGACAGCCCGTCCCTGGTGCCAGCTGCAATCAATTATTATTTTAGCGAGTCCGTTAACAACCACCTGACCATCACCTGATAGCCTGACATTCCTGGTTGGGGTCGGGGGGTGGAGCTTCTCCTGCCTTGTTCCTGCCTGACTAGCTATCTACTTTAACATTTTTAACGACAAAGGTAAGAAATTTTCCTTTAAATATAGGTTTTCTGCATCCCATAGGCCTTAACAGGAAGATGTATGGTTACCCTCTTGACACAAGGATGATTTAGGTGAGTGTCCCTTTACATTTCCAAGTATTTTGGATATCACTTTAATTTGTGTTAATAATTTTTGTTCAGTAGTATTTCAGTGAGAAAATGTTCTTATTCACATTCTACGTTTATGAAGTTACCAATCAAATGCAACTTTACTTAGTTACTTATACTATCTCTTTGTAGAGTACACAGTTTGTTATAGACCCATTCCCTCAATCATATTAGCTACGTAATTCAGATTCTCAATGCGTTTGTTTGGCTATTCAATTGTTCAAAAACTAAGACAAATTAATGTTTCCCTAAACAATGGTATTTCTGTAAGATTTTTCTTTTATTTCTAAGTGATTTTGCATTGTATTTTTTCTGGCTATAGTGGGCTTATTCGTTTATTTTCTGTGAATACAAATCCTTCTATGTTATTTCTATAAGATTTTTCTTTTGTTCCTAAGTGATTCTGCATAGTTTTTTTTTCTGACTATAGTGGGCTTATTTATTTGTTTATTTTCTGTGACTACAAATCCTTCTTTGTTATTTCTTCATGATAAAGTGCTCCACACACAAAGAGCATGAGGTCTGGGAAAGCACTGAGAGGAAACAGGCTGTGATCCAGGCAGGCATATAGCATGAGTAAGGTCCAAACTGAGGGAACAGACATGTCTGCAATCGTCCAAGAAAACATCTTTAAAGCATCTACCAGCCTCCATTGTGTGGAAAAGCTGGATATATAGAACAAAGTGGACTGCAGTGAGTCTGGCTGCAGGTAGAAGAATGGGGTAGAAGTGACTGTTGAAAATAAGAGCCTCTATCACAGTGGTAACAGAGTACTAGGTGGACATAAGCCTGTCTTTTAATTTACTTTAAAATACTTCTACATATCTGTGATACAGCATATATTTGTTTGTTAATTTAAGTTATACTTTGGGTGCCGTCAGGAACCCTAAATAGAAATCCCCTTATTAGAGACTGCTCAGATACCATTCTAATCAGAAAGGCATATTCCACACAAGGCTAGTAAAGCACTTCTGGTAACTTAATCTCTGATCAACACCCGAGGCATGATGAATTAACATAATAGAGATTAAAAATGGGCTTTCATTATTAAAATTAGTTGCATTCAGGATATGACGATTGAAAATAATAGTTTATAGATTATGCGTACATATTCATGAGCTGAGTTTAAGAATCTAAGGACGTCTGTGGCTTCTCCAGCAGTGATTCTGTCTGGTCCTGGCCCCAGGTCCTAGTGGGGTTTCATCAAACAAATTATTTCACCTTCTGGGACCCAGTAACACCATTTACTTACTCTTTTGGCCCTTCAGCCCAAGAGGTTAGTGACCTCTTTCTTACTAATCACTGGGTTGTCTCACTATCTAATTTGGCATTTCAGCTATTTTATCATCTGTGTAACCAAATCTCTGCATTAAAACATCTTAGTTTAAGTAACTACAGTGCTTTCTGTTTTCCTAAGTGGACTTTTCCTCTACAATAAAGTTGCATCTGCCTCCAGTGAACCATTTAGGCAAGGTATAGTCAGAGCGCATAAAAGCACAGCTACTTGGGATTTCATTGGGCTCTTAAATCAGGTGGTATCAAGTGATTTGTACGTGCTTGGTAGTAAGTGTTTGTTTAAAAAATATGGGTGTATTGGCAGAATGTGGTTTAATGTAAGCTTCCATTATAATCTGAAGGTTTTGGGGTGATAGCTAACCCTAACTTACTTCTAAATACTGCTGGACATTGTTATCCACCAGAAAATAGCCTAAGGGTTATACAGAAATAAACTGGCTTGAGTTGGTTGACAAAGTGGGTTATCAAAGCAAGGACACAGTGACATTGGAACCAGACACTTACCTGTGACTCTCTGAATTTTCTCTAAATAGAAACAGCCTGGAATGAGAATAAACTTGAGAGTGGGACCAAATGACCTCAGCTGTTGAGTGTAGAAGGATTCAGGCAGAAAACAAGGAAATCATCATATCTGCAATCTCTGTTTAAGTCAATAGCATGGTGTAGCTGCCACAAGATTAATAGGAACTTATTTTCCAGAACGAGGCATATAATAGTCACATTCAGTTTTGCCCTAGTGAGGCAGGTTACTTTGTGTGTATTGTGCTCAGTTGTAGGTGTTATGGACTAAAGCAAACAGAGACAAACTGCAGTTTACCCAGAGAAAAATATCCTGACTGTGGAGGGCTTTTGAAATTCTGTTGTATTCAGGACTGGCTACATCATTTATGAGACCAGTGAAAAGTGAAAATTTGGGGCCTCGCGTTCAAACATTATCACAAATTTCAAGATGGTGGTGTCAGAGCATTAAATCAAGCATGAAGTGTTTCTGAGCATGGGTCCCCATGGGACTGCTTAAGTGATATGCCTATGAGGCTAGCCCAGATTGTATGAAGAGTAAACTGTTGACCTTGGAGATGAGTTTGAAATATAAAGGGGAGCAGAGAGGAGGGCATTGGATTGATCTTCAGCTGTGTGTAAAATTGCCATATCAAATAGGAAGGTGTTAGATCAAGTTACGGAGAAGTAAATCTTGTCCTAACATAAGAACATTCTTCAAAATTAAAGTCTTGCAACAGTGAATTCCTTGTAAGAACACTGAGCACTCTACCATTTCTTCTTAGGCCTGGTGCTGCATAAGAAATTATTATGGGGAGTTTGTTTAAAATAATACACATTATTAATCCTGAACCAGATTGAAAGGGGCCCACCAGGCAGCTACTTGAGGTGTCAATATATAAGGGACACACTTAGGTATTAGAACATCACATGGACTGTAAAGAGATGGAGAGAGTTATGTTTACCACGACTTTCCTGAAACAGACTGCTTTGTGTAGTTAAAAACAAACAAACAAAAAACAACAACTATGCTTTGGTATGCTTTTTGAAATAGGTGGGTTAGTACTCAATGGGCCATCTTCAAGTATCAATAGCTGGTCACTTAAGCTTTCTTTGGATAATAGTCAACTAGCTGCCGAACTTCCATTTAGATGAATGGGAAATGCAGTTTGGGGATTAGGGCAAATGTTCTTGGGCTAATCCTAAAAAATCAGACATCCTTCGCTTTTCTCCATGTTCTACTATAAATCTTTGAAGACATACAAAATACCAGTTTTAAGGGATAAAATTTTATTAGCCTACAAAGTACCCCACTTGGCGATCTTTGGCTTTGCCTTGGCCTCACCTTAAATGATTGATCCAGTAGGTCTAAAATGGTCCCTCCATAAGAATATGATTTTAACAAGCTCTCCAAAAGTATATGGTGGACAGCAAGTGTTGAAAATTACTGCTGTTTGTATACATGCAGCCCCTGAAAAGGTATACATGCGGCCCCTGATAAACCACGTTTTCAGGACTTAGTATATTATTCTAACTTGATAGTGAATTGGAAGAGAAGGGCATCATAAATGAACATTTTAAATTGAACATTCATTGATTTTACTAATGTACTATTAATTGAAATGAAACGTGCTTCAGGTCAAATTGGTCCTCAATATTTCCCACATATGTTTGTTTCTAATTCTGTGCTTTTCATCTGTCATTCTCCACCTTTAAATTTCCACTCCGTGCCTTCTTCCTTTCACCCTCAGTCAAGGCTAACGTCAAGTTCCACGTTGGCTTCCAAAACACGCCAGTTCTCACAGACCTCTATCAAGGAATATTTGTGGTCCTCATTATCTATAAAGCTTATCAAAAACTTAGCTTACATTACCTAATACTGTTACATCTTTTTTATAACTTTGGCTCATTACACCAACTATTTGATGATCTTGTTGGAGAAAATAATACTCCCGAATACCTACCACAGTACCCTGAAGAGGGTAGTGCTTGATAAATGCACAGCCTTTTGTCAATTATGTTGATTAGGAGCTGATTATACTTAGACTAAGTTTTCTACACATATTTGAATGTGATGTCTGAGTGACAATTTTGACATCATATCAGCTTCATAGAAGTCGATCGGTGTCATCTGCCATACTGATATTTATTGGAAAAGGTCTCTGTTTTCTCATCAGATAAATGAATTGGATTAGTCCGATCTTGCACTGCTATAAAGAAATGCCTGAGACTGGATAATTTATAAGAAAAGAGGTTTAACTGGTTCACAGTTCTACAAGCTTAATGCAAAGCAAAGTACTGGCATCTGCTTAGCTTCTTGGGATGCCACAGGAAGCTTATAGTCATGGCAGAAGGCAAAGTGGGAGCAAGCACATTACATAGTAAAAGCAGGAGTGAGAGAGAGAGTGGGGTGGGGGAGGTGACACACACTTTTAAATGACCAGATCTCACTATCAAGAAGACAACAACAAGCCATGAGTGATCCATCCCCACTATCCAAACACCTCCCGCCAGGCACCACCTCCATCACTGGGGATTACAGTTCAACGTGAGATTTGAGGACAGTGACAAGTATCCCAACTATATTATTAATGTTTTACTTTTAAATAATAATTTATTCTGTGCTACTCTCTCAAGAGGCTATCAACCCAGTTAGGGGATAGATTATTATATTATTACAACACATATTGGTCAATAGGGGCTAGGTTATACAGCAGTAACAAAGAGCCTTTAAACCTCAATGGCTTAAAAAACAAACATCTGACAGACAATCCATGTCCATTTTGGGCTGGCCAGGAGTGTGATGTACAACGTTCTGTTCTATATTATTCTTACATAGCAACAGAGGCTGCAGAAAGCTCCATATCTTTGCTTTTATGAAGAAAAAAGGAAATGCAGTGAAATATGCAGTGACTCATAAGGATACTTTCTGGAAGCTTTTATTTCACTGACTAAAGTAGATCACTTGATTGTCCCTAGTTTTGAAAGGGCTGGAGAAGTTCAAACCAACCATGTGCCTAGCAGGAGGAGAAATGAAATGTTTGAGAAAATCTCTAATGATATCATGAAGAACTTTGTTCCGCATAACCAATATGTTTACTTGTTTCTAATGGATGCGACTTTTTAAAACATGGAATATATACTGCTATAATTACTGAGATTTTCTCCCTTTATAGTTAACTACTCAATCTTTCTCTTTTGATTTAAAGTAGGATGCATCTCTCTGTTCATGCCAATACTGCTGGGTCAGGTTGGCCATGCAATTAAACATATGAATGTAATCTAACTATTGATGATTTTTGGATCTCAGATCTCCCTGTAGATATAGAAAACTATGTCTAATTAAATCTTTCATCAGATATTTATTGAATTTTTACTATGTGCCAAAAATTATTCTGCAAATGAAATAACTCATATTTCTGACTGGTACACTCTAATAATTTTAGCCAATGTTATGTAGTAACATAATCATAAAATCTTTGCAAGATTCAGGATAATAAGTCTCCTTCTAGTTTACAAATTGGAGCTTTTTTTTTTTTTTTTTTTTTGGTTTGAGATGAAGTCTCGCTCTGTTGCCCAGGCTGGAGTGCAGTGGCACGATCTCCGCTCACTGCAAGCTCCACCTCCCGGGTTCATGCCATTCTCCTGCCTCAGCCTCCTGTGTAGATGGGACTATAGGCGCCCACCACCACACCCGGCTAATTTTTTGTATTTTTTTTTTTTTTTCAGTAGAGACGGGGTTTCACCATAGCCAGGATGGTCTTGATCTCCTGACCTAGTGATCCGCCTGCCTTGGCCTCCCAAAGTGCTGGGATTACAGGTGTGAGCCACCACGCCCTGCCTACAAATTGGAGCTTTAAATGTGATTCCAATTTTTTTTGTTTGTTTGAAAATTTTAGCTTGGAAGCAAATTATTACTTTGCAAGTATATGTCTATCGCTACCTTTATAATTAACTCTCCAAATAATTTTACATATGTATGTATGCATTTATATGGATATATTTTCCAACAAGTAAATTATACAGACCATTTGAAACAGAAAAGTGGATCAATAAAATGTCATTGAAAATCAGATAAAATATTTAGACACCAATTTTTATTTTGTTCTTTTATATTTTTTCTTTTTTCATTTGTGTGAATAGTTGCTCTGATATCCTAAGGTATAGAAAAGTAAAAATTTCACAGGTTAAAAGACGGCAATTTCTATGTATATGTCATGTTTATATAGTATTTATTTCTGAGCTATTTCAGCTAAAAATGTAAAGAGTTCAAATTCAAGGAGCTATTAGAATAATAATAGTCTGAGCAAGGTGGCTCATGCTTGTAATCCCAGAATTTTGGGAGGCTGAAGCGGATGGATCACTTGAGCCCGGGAGTCCGGTCCAGGCAACATGTTGAGAGCCTCTATCTACACAAAATACAAAAATTAGCCAGTCATGGTAGCCCCAGCTCCTCAGGAAGTTGAGGCAAGAAGATCACTTGAGCCAGGGAGATTGAGACTGCAGTGAGCCGTGATCGCACCACTGCACTCCAGCCTGGATGACAGAGTGAGACCCAGTCTCAGAATAAAATAAATAGAATAATAGCAATGTAAGGACCGAAAGTGCTGTGAAATAACAGAGAAACTTAAGGACAGAATCTAATAATGTTACAACAACGCTATTGAATGGGAGCTGAAAGATCTTTTCACAGTAGAAGAGAAGATATCAGATACTATATTTGTCAGATCTCCCTCCCCCTACCATTCTTGAGGGAGGAAGCAGTTACTTTTATTGAGTACTTACTCTGTGCAACACAAGGTGATAAGGCATTCTGCATATAATTTGTTAGTTTTTCAGTATATGCTGCTCTAGGAGATAAACAGTCTTATTTTCCACCTTTTACAGATAAGTAGAGTGAGTCAGAGAGGTGAAATGACTTCTCTAGTGGCCAACAATTAGCTATTGTAACGGTCTTAATATTTTGCCTTGTATTCCAAAACCTAGGCTTTTCCCCCTGTACCATGCTACCTCTAGAAGGGAATTTCATTCTGTCTGCAGAAAGCTAAGAAGAAAAGTCATGTCTTAAGTGTATTCCCCTAAAAATCCATCCTTTCAAGACTGAAAATTCACTGAAGGAGAAAAGCAATATTGCCACTAGCATATTTGAAAAGGTACTCCTTATTACAGCAAAATATTTAATATAGTTTATGATTAGTTATTTCTTTCTCTGATGTCTTACTTTGAATAGAAATGGTCACTAATGATGAGTATCCTTCTTGTGACATTGTAGACTTTAAATGATTTTCAGTAAATCTAAATTTTGAGAGACTACCTTCTCTTCTGTCTACTAATGTTGGCAAAGTTAAATATACACAGAAAGTGACAAGCGTTTGGAAATATATCTGATAAGTCATTGCTGCAAATATGTTGTGATATATCTGTGGAACTAATACTGGGTTTATGAAACAGTTAAAAGTTTTCATTTACTCATACATCAATATTCAATCAACATCTCATTCTTATTGTATTTATCTGTCCATTTTAATTGTACATTTTTACAAAATTGCAGAAATTCAGACCTCAAAACTCTTCAAACTACGTATGTCATCTAGAACAGTGAAAAGGCAATGACGTTTTTGCAGTATCATAAATTATTTATTTAAAGGTATTATTCTTATATGCAACATAGAAAAATAGGTTTTGATATTCAATTTTGAAACATAGATGAATCCATTGTGAGATTTACAATCAAATTGACTTTTTTCATTTTATAGAATTATCTTCATTGGGGGCCAGGCATGGTGACTCACGCCTGTAGGGGCTGAGGCAGGTGGATTGCTTAAGCTCACGAGTTCGAGGCCAGTCTGGGCAATGTGGCGAAACTCTGTCTCTTCAAAAAATACAAAAATTAGCTGGGTGTGGTGGTGTGCACCTATAATCCCAGCTACTTGGGAGGCTGAGGTGGGAGAGTGGCTTGAGCTTGTGAGACAGAGGCTGCAGTGAGCCCAGATCATGCTACTGCACTCCAGCCTGGCTGATAGAGCCAGACTTTGTCTTAAAAAGAAATAAATAAATAAAATACAATACAGTAAAATAATTTTCTACAATGGAAAAGTTGATGTTGATGTCAAAAGACTGCAATTTTTAGCATCTATAATGTATTATCATAAACATCATAAACTATGTTTTCAAATGTTTTATTTTAAATATTTTGCTACATTCAAGAGAATTATATATGTAGATTTTTGGTTTCTGCATAGTTGTCCTTATAATATGAATTTTATTTGAAACACTATAACAAATTAGTATTAAATAAATAATTTTAAAACTAGATATTTTCAAAAGTATACTTTTGGCTGAAATCCAAAAATGTTTGTCACTATTAACAGAATCAATAGTGTCTAAAAAAGCACAACATAAGTCTCTAATTGAAGGTTTAGTGGTATGATGGCATCAACTCAAGTTTCCCATTAGGTATTTGACAATGGCTTCAAATTTATGTGGGGTAAAAGTTTTTCAAAACACCTCCACATTCACTGAATCTAAGAACTGGCTGTCTTGTTTTGGGATTATATTTTTAAAATCAGTAGTGTCAAGAGATATTTACTATTTTATTCACTTTAAGTAGAAAGTGCATAGGGAATATAGAATGCTTTAGAATCTAGACTTTTTTTTCTGCAATATAATCTGTTACAACTCATTGTTTTCTGTACATATTTAAAAATTGGCCAGGCACAGTGGCTCACGTCTGTAATCGCAGCACTTTGGGATTCTGAGGCAGGTGGATCATGAGGTCAGGAGTTCGAGACCAGCCTGGTCAATATGGTAAAACCCCGACTCTACTAAAAATACAAAAATTAGCCAGGCGTGGTGGTGTGCATCTGTAGTCCCAGCTACTTGGGAGGCTGAGGCAGAAGAATTGCTTGAACCCGGGAGGCAGAGGTTGCAGTGAGCCAAGATTGCACCACTGCACTTCCGCCTGGGCGACAGAGTGAGACTCCATCTCTGTTGAATTCCTAACCCCTCAAATAGTGTTTATACAACAGTATGTGAGTTTCTTTTTCTCTACATCCTCATCAACACTGGCTATCTTTTGACTTCTCAATAATGGCCATCTTAACAGAAAACTTCTTTGCTCTAATAAATGAATTTAATGAAGTTGCAGGATACAAAATTGATAAACAAAAATCAATTCATTTCTATACTCCAACAATGGACTATTTAAAAAAGATATTTAAAAAACAATCCCTTTTATAATAGCAACAAAAAGATTAAAAAACTTTGAATAAATGTAACCTAGGAGGTAAAAGACTTGTACACTGAAAACACTAAAATATTGTTGAAAAGACTTGAATAAGACACAAATAAATGAAAATACATTCCATATTCGTAGATCAGATAATCTAATTTTGTCAAAATGTCCATACTACCCAAGGTAATCTATGGATTCAATGCAATCCTTGTCAAAACCCCAATGGTGTTTTTCCACAGAATTAGAAAAAACAATTCTCAAATTCATATGAAACCATGAAAGACCCCAAATAGCTAACATAATCTTGAACAAGAAAAGCAAAGCTGGGGGCATCATACTTTCTGATTTTAAGTTATATTACAAAGCTGTAGTAATCAAAACAGCGTGGTACTGGCATAAAAATAGACATATAGACTAATGGAGTTGAAAAGAAAGCTCTTAAATAAATTCATGCATATACAGTCAACTAATCCTTAACAGAGGTGGCCAAGAAGACCCAATGGGGAAAGGATGGTCTCTTCAATAAATAGTGTTGAAAAAACTGGATATCTACATGCAAAAAAATGGATCCCTATCTACTACCATACACAAAAAATCAAATCAAAATGGATTAAAGATTTAAATATTAGACCCCAAACTGTAACACTCCTAGAATGGAAAAACTCAGGACATTAGTGTTGACAATGTTATTTTTTGGGTAGGACACAAAAACACAGGCAACAGAAACAAAAATAAATAAGTGAGACTACATCAAATTAAAACTTTTCTGCACAGCAAAAGAAGCAGCCAACAAAATGAAAAGGCAACCCACAGGGGTGATTGCAGGGAGTGTTAAGCGAAAAAGGGAGTGACTGTTAATGGGTACAGGATTTCTTTTCTGGGGTGATAAAAATGTTCTAAAATTGATCGTGGCGAAGGACACATAACTGTAAATATACTAAACACAATGGATTGTATACTTTAAATGGATACATTGTATTGCATGTGAATTATATTTCAATAAAGCTGTCAATAAAAAAGTTAAAACATGTACATTATATGCCTTCCAAAGTACCCTGATATTTTTCCTACAGATTGTCTCTCTTCTACAGCTAAATTCAATTTTGAATGCTGAAGCCTACTATTGATGTAGATTTTACTTTTTTGTTGCGTTTTGTTTTTGAGAAAGGGTCTCACTCTGTCGCACAGGCTGGAGTGCAGTGGCACGATCTCGACTCACTGCAACCTCCAACTTCCAGATTCAAAGGATTCTCGTGCCTCAGCCTCCGGAGTAGCTGGGATTACAGGCGCCTGCCACCATGCCCAGCTAGTTTTTCCTTTCTTTCTTTTTCTATTTTTAGTAGAATTGGGGTTTTTCCATATTGGCCAGGCTCAAGTGATCTACCCACCTCTGCCTCCCAAAGTGCTGGGATTACAGGCATGAGCCACTGCAGCTGACCAGATTTTAGTTTGTTGACATTTTCTAAAAAATACTTGCACCCAGTTCTTTTTAATTGTTTCAATCGACAAGGAGTTTGAAATATAGACAATATTAAATCAAAGTAGAATAAATTAACCAATATTTAGTAATTTTCTCCCCTCTACCATTTGGGAGAATTCATATAAATATGTTTCTGGAAACTTCCTACCCTATTCAAACTTAAATTTTCTACCTGAAGTAGATAATTTTCTACAAGAGTGTATTATCATTGAAAAATAAAATTATATAGTCATGTTCTTGAATTACAAATATTAAATTTTTGTTTAATGTATTTTGGTTTATCTTATCTGCTTTTTCTTGAAATTCATCAGGTATGCTTTACATGTATCTGGAACACATCTTATATTCTGCTTATAGTGAAATAATTTTATGTTGCCTTGGCATCCATTCTGTATATAGGTTTCATTTTCTCATACCAGAAGCAGGGTTTAGTCACCTTTGACACAGTTTCCAGTTTTTCATCTCCCAGTTGCTCAATGTGGTCCACCCACATATCTGCTTTATACAGCCACCTCCTGGTAACGATCTCCCTGTAGGACATAAAGATACAGCACGTTTGACTCACCCCACTTATTCTACCCTCAACAGGGACTGTGCAGATATGCTGCAGTGACCACTCTGTTACAGTGCAACCCCAGGGAACTCATGCCTGCTTTCTCTAACTCCACCAGTTGGAATGGAAATCTGATTTGGTAGTATCCTGGGCCCCAATAAACGCCTCACTGTGTAGGTCTTCTCTGTTTCTCACTCCCCTGTCACTGGTTTGACAACCTGCCTGTGGGCACCCTTCTTCTCTCTGGGATCTATGAATAATGAACTGCTTTTGTTTCTTCATGTGTTTTTGTTGTATCGTCTTCCCTGTGCCTCACCTAACTGATAGACATAGACCTAACTTTCCTGCCAGTCAAAGCTCTCCTAAAGAGTGGCTATCTTGGCAGGAATAAACTGAAGTCACACAAGAGCCTCAAGGGCAGTTGCCGGTATAAACAAGTTTCCTATGAGAGGGACATCTGGCATGGGTCAGATACCTAGGCATTAGGCTATCTGCAAGGATAAAGAAGTGTCTTGTGAAAGGCACAGTGTACATATCCACAAACAATGCCCTGGAACCTAAAAATCTCAAGCTCACATTAAACAGAAATACAACACTGATCAATCAGATACTATATTCTGCTGGAAATTGTAGCTCTAAATCCATTTCCTATTCATTTTCCTCATAATTTATCTATTTTCTCTAGCGTGTTATTTTATGATCCCAATAACTTTCTCTTGTATCTTTCCCAATGATTTTTGATGTCTGCTTATTGATCATAATATAAACATTTTTAAAATTTTTTCTAACTTCTGGGGAAAAGAATATAAATAATAGTTCAAGATTTTTACTTAAAATTCATGGTATTTAAAAGCAGTGTATATGAAATGTACTAAATTTTAACAATAAATTTTAGTGTTAATTTAAATAACAAATACAATGTCTGTAATATAGTGAATTATTTAAAAACATCTCTGATTTATATCTATGTAGCACAGTTTATTAACTGTAATGCATGTTATTTATTAAATAGTATTTCATGTTATAATAGAGGTACTTTTTAATTCAAGTTGCAGGCACAGCAATATGATTTTAGTATGGTGACCAATTGGCCAATTATATAAATGGGATTATAAGCCAAGTTCTGATTTAATATGAGTGAAGCCCAGGAATCTGTATTTTAACACATTTTGCAGACCATCCTGATATGTAGCCAAGGTTGAGAACCATTCAACAACTCAACTGGGTTGGTGGTACTAAACTGTCCTGACTGTTCTGGACCTGTGGGACTTTTCAAATAAAAGTTAGAGTCTAGGGTAGGCTATGAAGCTCTCAGTTTCCTGGACATGCACACCAGGCATTTTATTTTAGTCCCCAAAAATTACCTTTATAATTCCATGGCATCCTATACTTTTATGTTCTAGATTATGACATGACTTGGTTTAGAAAGGTTAATAGTGGACCAGGAAAGGACTAACCTATAAAACCGGGAGATCCAGTTGTAGGTAGTAGAAACTGGATAGGAGGGTTTAGTAGCATTAGAGTTAAACTATCTACAATGATCATGGTACTAGGTCTTTACAGTAGAAAATGTACTGGACTTGCAATTAGAAGTCCTGAGTTTAAATCAAAATTTTTATATTGGTGGGCTATGAAACCATGCATATAATAGTATGCTTATAATAAAAAGAAAGGATCTAGAACCAGCTGCCTAAAGTTCAAATGTTGGCTCTATAAATTGCTCTTTCTCCAAGTTACATGACTGCTATGTGCCTCTATCATTTCATTTGTAACATGGGAATGATATCAATAGTATCCAGCTCATAAAATTGTTATGAGGATTAGATGGGATGACATGCACAAAACATATAGACCAGTGCTTAGCACATTCTTAACAATGTTAACTGTAGTTATTATTGTTCTCATTCATTTATAACTGGAATAACATCTATTCCTAGATTGTTGTCAGGATTAAATGATTTGTTGTTTATACGTTCATTGGTCAATATCCATTATGTACCTACTACATGATAGGCTTCATTCAAGACACAGTGTATAGTATCAAGATGATGTGGACATGCCCTCCAGACGCTAACAGAGGAGAAAAAACAAACACATAATATAAACTGGTAGAATGCATGGTAGAAAGTGACCATGTGCTAAAACAGGTGCAGATGAAACACTTCAGAAGTTCAGGGAAAGAAATGGTTACTTCCCAAAGGAGCTATCAATAGTGGCTTGATGGATGGGCTAACATTAGCTTCAGGGCCTAAAGGGCTGCTAGGATTTGGAAATAAAAAATATAGAGGGAAAGCCAAAGCTGTTCCTGGTGGTCAGACAGTGTGAGAAAAGTATGAAGGTAGGTAACAGACTGCGTACATAAAATCATCCTGTAAACTATAAAGTGCTCATCATCACATTGTAAGGCTTTAAACTCTTGGATCCCACAGGAAAAAAAATTCATGGCCATGACTGCTTTCCAAGACAAATAGGAAACCAGAATATTGCATACTGGTTTCTGCAAGAGAGCTCAGATTTGTGGTTCATGAAGCACACTCAAATAGTAACAGTAGGTTATCAACCCAGACCTAACCTAGTTTGCCTTTGTTAACTGAGCCAATTCCCACAGTAGAGAGCAGTAGTCGAATTTGCTGACCTACGTGCTACCCATCGCCCACTCAGGCACGTTAAAGGATGGGCATCCATTTTCAGTATTCCTAGCTGAGCTGCAGTTTACATTAGAGAGGAGAGAAAACTGCAGCCACGGTATTTCTTGGCAAGTTGCTTGAATAAAAATAGAGATCTGCTGACTAAGTATTCACTATATCTGCAGACATTTCCCAGCTGGGGAAATAAACTTTTTTCCCTAATTTTTCCCTTTTTGAATGTTTACTTAAATTAGAACCTCAACCTTCCACCTTCCAAAGAAAAGACAAAATTTGGGGGGGAATTGG
This sequence comes from Nomascus leucogenys, assembly GCF_006542625.1. NCBI lineage: Eukaryota > Metazoa > Chordata > Mammalia > Primates > Hylobatidae > Nomascus > Nomascus leucogenys. The sequence goes on from NC_044406.1 coordinate 128,596,062, forward strand.
TGTTTTTAAAATACATTCATACTTAAATTTTAAAAATTCTCTATTTGTTCCAACTGTTCTTGACTGTTAATCCCAAAATATCTGCTTTCATTTTCAAGACAAAACAAGGCCTACATTTATTAGTCCTTGAATCTACACATCAAAACATTTTTAATTATGAAAAGAGAATCTGAGCTCATATCATTACTTAAATATATTCGGGAACCATTGAAGATTTAGAACTATCTAGAAAGATTTTTGAAAGAAGGTATATTTTATTCATTCAACTAACACTTAACCACTTGCTCCTTTCAGACTTTATTCTAAAAACTCTGCATATCTTAAATTCCTTAATTCTCAAAGCAGTCATGTGAGATTGGCCTTATTACTATCCTCATTTTGCAGCCGAGAAAATTGTGGCATAGAGAGACTACATAACATGCCCAAGGTCACACAGCCAGTGAAGCTGCGTTAAGATTCACACCAGGCAGTCTAGATCCAGGAGTCACGCTCTTAACCACTTTACTATGCAACTCTTCTGTAAAAACGATGGTGTTAAGAACTGACGTACATTTACTTTAGAAAAAAAGAAATATCAATTCCAAATGGAGCCATAATCTCAGATTTTCTACTTTTTTTCTTGTGTCTTAATTCATAATAAAAGTACTGACCTTTCTGCTTAGTGATATCATGCCCCAGAGGAGAGATATAAAATGCTCTTGCCTCCATGTGACAGTACTATTAACACACTCTAGGATAACAACAGCCCCCAAACTAACAATAATATTGCAGATAAGGCATGTGTTTGTTGCACACATTCAATGAGATAACACAAGTGGACTTTCTCATCAAACAGAAGGCAATTCATTCACATTAGCTGAATTGAAAGAGATTACAATACATGGTTTTCATAGTCCTTTTCATTTAAACTATTCCTTCTTTGCCAAGAAAAAAAAAACAACCAACGCACAAACAAAACTTTCATTTATCCAAACATGTATACTTGGACGCAGTGTGCTTAATTTCCTTATTATAAGAACGAGAGATACTGGGCATACCAACCTCATAAAATTATAGACTTCAGTGATAATTTTTCATGATTGTAGCATAGCATAGCAAGCATAATCTAATACTTAAGAGCATGGACTCCAGAACTCAATGGCATAAGTTCAAATCCAATTGGTACATACTAACTGTGCAGTCTAGCACAAGTTACCCAACTCTCTGTGCTAGTTTCCTTGTCTGTAAAATGCAGCTGATAGAAGCACCTACTTCATTAGTTTGTCCTGAGAATTAAGTGCACTAATCCATGGAGAACACTGAGAAAATTGCCAGACACATAGTAACTGCGATATATACATCACAACAGCTACATGAAGGTTTTCTATTACTATAAATAAATGTGAAAAAGAGTAAGTCTATAAACCGTCAAAGCACTTATAGTCTATTGAAAGAAGAAAAATTGGTTATGTGCTGGTACATCGCAAGCATGATGCTAAGTACTGAGACTTTAAAAAATGGAATAAAATTTCTAGCATTTGAAAGTGCACAGCCCTTGAGGGAAGTGAGCAAGCACAATGGAGAAGGAGAATGGTTACAGCTACTTTTAAGGGAGCAGGACCTTTTAAAATGAAGGTCCTTCTATGTAAGGCCAGTAACGGGATATGTAATGGTGGGACAGGAACAGCTACAGCTGAGGCTGAAGAAAGCATTCTTATTCTGTATTACATCGAGAGAAGAACGCATGATCAACAAATACAACTGGGAAGGCCAGAGGAGAAGGCAGAGCTCAAGTTGTAGCAATGGTGCATGGACTTTTCTTAAGAACGTGGATAACCAATATTCTAAGTTATCTCCACACTTAAAAGGTAAATATCTGCACCTTGTACAACCTTTAGTGAAGTCTGATATTCACAGAGAAATGCTGCGTCTCTTTGTGTTTTCTTTGCTCATTTTGAAGAAATCATGAAAAGGGCCGAGCACCACATCCAGGATGATTTGTCATGGAACAGAGATAACACACATAGGACAATGAAACAATCTTGAGTTGAATTAATTCAATGGAAACAAGATAACAAAAATGATAGTTGATCAAGAAAGTCCTGCATAGTAGGCCCTGCAAAAATTTTATTGCTTGATGAATGAGTCAATGAATCCTGTATATTTTGCATGCAGAATCCTGAGGGAAGTATCGTCCGTTATGTTAGAGACTTAAATTACTTGGAGGCCTTGATTCAGAAATATGACTCAAGAACTAATATGGATGTGAACTCTGCTATGGCTTTAGGAAACGTAATTTTCCGTCACAAGAACATATTATATTTGGTTTATATTTTGAGAATTTAAAATGTTTCCAAGGATTTTATGAAGCCCAACAGCATCTTTGGAATGGATATACAATAAAGCGATGAAGCTGGAACACATTTGTCCAGGTCATAATTTGAGGTTATTTATCCTTGAATCATGACAAACTGATAAAAGAAGAACAATGAATCACTTTGGTCAGGTCACAGAGTAAAACCTCAAGAAGGTTAAAATGGCAGTTTATTCATCTGACTAGTACAGGCAGCCAGTCTAGATAGGTCTAGATCTGAATATGGCTTTTGTTCAGAATTTATGAAAGTAAGCTGGGTCAATACAAATTTCAAACTGGTCAATTTATCAAATAATAAATCAGACAAGTATAATATTTTACTGAGCTATTAAAATGTTTTAAAATATGAGTTCCATGAACACATGGTCACATATAGTAGCAGAAAAGGCACTATGATTGAAGTCAGACAAATCAGATGTAGGGTTCTGATTCTACTGCCTACAATTGCATGGCCTGAGGTGAGCTGCTTAATCCTTTTCTCACTCCTTTCTCTAATCTGACAAAACTAGTACTACTTCATAAATACATGACAAAGGTTGTCATCACGTTTTTATCATGCTCTGTTTCAAAATTAAACAGCAACAAAAAACAATAAGGCGTACGGACATTGTAACTTTTCGAAAACTGGGTTTAAAACCCTGGTTAAGGGCATGATGACTCTATCATTGCAAAGATTATGTAAAAATTCTGAATATTACTTGAGAAAAAGGTCAGTGGATTTCTATGAAAAATGAGTCTTTTATGTGTGTGAATATTTTTGATGAAAAATTCTGTATTAACTCTCTCTTTGACCACACAGAAACAGCAACAATTTTGACTTTCTGCACATAAAACTTATACATGAGGCATCCAACACACTGTCAGTTGATGCCATTAATGTCTAATGAAAAGCAAACGGTAGCCAAAGTTTACTTCTAGCCATATGACATAAAAATAATTATAAACAGTAACAGAATCCTGCTGAAATGCTTATTTGTAAACATAATTTATAGCATAACATTTCCCAAACTCTACTTTGTTCATCTCCTTTCCAAGTTTTCTTTTTTGTTTTCTCAATTAAATAACCCAAACCAGTTCCTACATGCTGAATTTAGAAATAAATATAAATAAGCCCCAGGACCTGCGTGAAAAATTCTTACATAGTCACTTCTGTCATTCAGTTTAAATATTTGGTGTTGCTATGCAAAATGCTTTTAATGTTGTTAGTGTTTATGACTTTTCTATTTGCATTCCAATTAATCAAACATGATATTATGAAAGGATTCAATAATTATGTAATGGCATATAAGTTGTAGACTTCATATGTGGATATATCTAACTTAAGGCCTATGGTTTCTAATAAAGACACCAGATGCTGTACGTCTCTTGGCCATCTGGCTGTATCTGAATAGCATCATTTTTTTCACCTTTTTCCCAGAATGCAACTCAACCAATTAAAACCATTCTTGTTACATATTAAATTACAAATACTAACACATCATAGCTTTGAGAACTTAAACAAGATATAACCATGACAAGGTTACCAAGCAAAAATGCTAAAGTAATATGTTTCAGATACACCAATGCACAGTGTACAGAAAAGTCCCAGATTTCCTTCTTTCTTGATTATTATATAACTCACAATGAAAACTTGCTTATACCTAAATTCTCCATTATGGTATATATAATGATAGCTAAGTAAAGAATCTGTGAGTTCTATTTCAACCCCTTCATTTTATGAGTCAATACAGACCCAATCCCCACAATTAAGCAATATAACCATGTAACAAACATGCACATGTACCCCTGCATCTAAAATAAATTTAAATTTTTAAAAAACCTGTAGCCAGGAGCTACAACCTGTCTTCTGTTTTTCCATGAAACCTCCACTGGTAAATTTCCATACTGATTTGATGAGAAAATAGTCAATAAGGACATGGAATAATAAAATATTTTTCAATGAGACATTATTCAGCTTTTAAATATGATAAAGAAGGAGCACTCAATAAATGAGCTCTTTCCTCCATTTTTAAAAGTCATTGTTTCAAGTACTTTATCTCATGTCCTGCCACGTGCCAGCAAGAATGTTGGTGCAGAGAAGTAGAAAGACTTGGGAACGAATTAGTTCTTCCAGTGAAACTTGTAAAACAGTGAGAAGGGGAGCTACATGGCAAAGTGTTCATGAGTATGATTTCCAGCAGTCAAATCCATGCTTTTCTGAGAAAAAGAGAGACGAGTACTCCCCTACATCTTCCTGACTCAAGTCAGTCAGTCTCAGCTGCAGTCACACAAACCTCACATTCACGTCCAATAGCCATTCCGATAGTGAGCAAAAAGCTGTAGCTGAGTGTGGGTCAGTGTAAAAAAGCAAAAAAAGGAAATCTTCATAGAATATTTTACAGATGAGAAATTTACATCTTTCCCATGGGAAGAAAGAGAAAATCCTATGAGTTAGGGGAAATTTCACTAGAGAGATAGGTCTAAAACGAATTGTTGAGCCCTAAATTGCGGGCAGTACGTTTCAGTTCTATTAATTTCAGTAAATTTTATCTGCACTTGGCAGAATCATTGCTGCTACCCATTTGATGGTTATAGTTGCTGTGGGTGACATTAGCCCATTGCCATCATAACAGATGTTAAGCTGCCTGAGAATGCTGTCATTTTGCTGGAAACAGATCACTCATTACAAGGCAAGGAAGAAAACATAGATTTTGCTCTGTTCAGCTTCTGGGTAGTGAAAGACTAACATTTCCCAGAGTGCTAACAAAACAGCTAATACAGATGCGACAACAGTACTTCTGCATAGGAAGTATTACAATCCATCTAAAGTAAAAGAATGATGGTCTAGAAAGCTTCAGACACATGCATAATGGTTGAAAAAAAATGCCTTACTGGGCTATGGCAGGAGGTATAATCATTGATACTAATTGCGAGTTTGAAGTTCACTGATAGCAAGTCACTAATTTAACACAGATCAATGTAAGGATTTGTAGTTTTTGCCCTTGAGGATGTGACCTAGTAAAAAAAAAATAATTAAAACTTAACAGAGTTAAGTTCCTAGTGAGGCAAATAAGAGAAGAGAGCAATCTCTAAGGGTTAGGTTAGTCAGGGAAAATTTCCTGGAGACACTGCTGTTTCAAGCACAGGTTGGATTTTTCACAAGCCTAGGAGAACGGAAGATTCCAAGGCAGGGAAAGTAGCATAAACAGAGGCAGTGAAGATGGGCAAACATTGAGTGTTCAGAGTACAGTGAGTAGACTTGTTTAGCAAGAGTGAATAATTCATATAGGGAAGCAGCAGGAGCCAGTGGGAATAGAAAATTCATGCTGGATTATGGAAGTCCAGGACTGCCAGACTTGGTTTGGAAGAAGGAATTGTCCAAATATGTCTTAAGGCTGAGAGTTCTGCATAGATGGCATTTGTTTAGGTTTATCTGAAGGAGGTACTAGAGTTCAGGACAAACAGAACACCTGTAAATGCTGATATTATGTTTGCTCTGTTCAGAGAGGTTAATAAATTCTGAAAATGAAAACGCCATTAGCTATTTGCCCAAATAATTCCTAGAAATATATATATAATTTTTATTGCTAGGCATGGTGGCTCATGCCTGTAATCCCAGCACTTTGGGAGGGTGAGGTGGGCCGATCACCTGAGGTCTGGAGTTCAAGACCAGCCTGACCAACATGGAGAAACCCCGTCTCTACTAAAAATACTAAATTAGCCAGGCGTGGTGGTGCATGCCTGTAATTCCAGCTACTTGGGAGGCTGAGGCAGGAGAATCGCTTGAACCCAGGAGGTGGAGGTTGTGGTGAGCAGAGATCATACCATTGCACTCTAGCCTGGACAACAAGAGCGAAACTCCATCTCAAAAAAAAAAAAAAAAATATATATATATATATATATATATATATATATATATATATATAGTGTGTGTATTCAGAATTAAGACTATGTAAAATATTTTTCTCTTTAAATGTTTTATTAAAACATCATTTATTTTCAGAAACAAACTGAAGTTATAAACACTGAAGGAAAAGTTGATATGTGCTTAGTTAAGATTCTAAATAAAACTGTCCTAAAATTTCTTTAGGAAGGCCTAGCTATTGACAAAACAATCAAAAAGAAAGTGAAAAATTAGTCACTTAAACAATAGTTTGAAAGACTATTTGGCAAAAGTGGCAACACTTATGATATAAATTTATATTAAAATGCAGCATAGAAAATGATACATATACAACTGTAAAAATATTGAAATACAGACTAATACTAAAAAGAAATGTATACATTTAGAAGATAGAGTTATGGGACTATAGACTATCTTTGTGTTTTAAAACAGATTTTTTCAGTTATTTTTTCTATAATTTGAAATAATCAATACAAATAGGTTGATAATTTTAATCATCATGTTGGAAAATGGACAGAGGATCTAAAGGGGCTTAGAGTCTAGTCCCTAGATTGAGAAAACAAAGCTGTCTGTTATGGTTTATCTGGCTTGCATACCACTGCTCCCAAGGCTGTGCCCAGGACAGACATCACTAATCAAACTCGACCTTCTTTCCTTATCTTCACAGAATTCCCGGGAACTACTATCCATATCTCACAATCTTCTCACAAGATGAAATCCCTGTGGCATCCACAGCCAATATATAGCTCTCTGTAGCAGATACTGGAGATAATCTCTGATTAAAAAAAAAAACAACAATAAAAGCAGCAGATAACAAAATCCCATTTATCTCTGAATCCAGAACTTCATTTCCTTTAGACCAAGACTTGTCTTAAATAGATTTGTCAATTCCTTTCTGGGCATAATTAAGCTAAGCAAAATTCTGGCAAGTACAAATCTAATTTAAGTTTGAACATTTTGGAGAAAATATAATGAAAATACAGTAAGGACTGCTTGATAAATTCTATGTTTCATTTGCTTTGCCCATATAGCTTCCATTACTTCAGTGAACAATTTATTCAGGTAAAATATGCATACGCAGTTATCACTGACATGATATTTAAAAAGCATTTGAAAATTTCTTCCAATGTGTAAATATCTGCTAATGGACGTTGCTTCAATGTAGGGGTGAAAAAATCTTCTTTATTGTTGTTGTTGTTGCTGTGTGTGTTTAACCTTTAAAACTACCCTGATATATTTAACACTTTCTTTTATTCAAATACCTTGAGTTGATTTGTTTTGCCTGAGCTGAAAATCTCATCCAGGAGAACAGGAGGTGAAGGTTGCTTTGTGTGGTGGCCAGGACACATTTTTTGGGGGGGAAAACAATGACTAGATTCTGTCCTGATAATTGCTACCTGCACTCCTACTCCTCTTCCACTGTTCCCATAGGATCCCCTTGAACCATGTTCTTGCAATGTATCTGAATGTTCTGTCCAATGTTATTAAGCATAAAGGCAAGAATTACGGCTAAGTGAAAAGACATGCCGGGTGAAAATCCTTGGTGAAATTTTCTTTCTTAATATAGGAGGGAAATACCGCAGGGACCAAATGTAGACAGCATTCAACAACAGCAACTCTCTAAAACACAATTCTGCCTTCATACCAGTGGATTTGCTCTTCACAAGGCCTAATATGAGTGGTCACTCTTTGAGGTGCTGGATCGGCACTTACTCATTTTCATGGCTCATACTTGCTACCTCTATTGCCTGGTCTGTGCCACAGACCCTGGCCGATGGATGAAATTAGTACTCAGACACAGGTATGCAGTGTAACAGTGGGTAGATGACTGCCTGGCTCTAGTGGCCTGAGAGCAGCCCCGAAAAGCTTCAGCTGCTTGCTTTTATTCAGTGTAGGCACAATGCCGAAAACCTGGAGCCAACACAACCTGTAGGTAATTAACATTTATTGTTCCCCTTTCAGGTGTGCAGATGATCAAAGGTCAGTTCCTAGTCAACATAAGTAAACAAGCCTGTTTAAGATAAATTCCCCCACATTCCCTTGTACCTACTCCTTGCCCTCTGCCTTAGGGTTATAGAACAGCTGCCTTCAGCTATTCTCCCCGGGGACTCTGCAGAATCTTCTGACCTTTCAGAAGGTTTGTGTCCTTTCCCTATAGTTTTTCCCACCACTCTGACTGATCCCCCACACACTGTACTATCCACCAAGGGCTTCTCACACAAACTTAATTGTTCTTCTCCTTCACCTCTTTGCCTTTTGGTGTTTGCCTCTGTTATAGCACTTATCTCAATTCATAAATCACTAGTATGCAAATTCCTTGAAAGTAGGGAATGTATTTCAGTAATTGTTGCAATCCCAGCAGACTGCACAGCGCTTAGCACATAGTAGACATTCAATAAATTTTCATATATTGATTAAGGAATTACGTTTCTGGGTCATATATGAAAATTGGCAGAGCTCCCTTAATGGGATATAGGACCCAGGGTACATGGTGCAGTGTTCCTCCAAATGTTTATACTCAGATGAAATCAGAACTATGGAGGGATAACAAGGCAAACTTTGAGTAATACATATTATTAAAGAAAAAATTATTGAAACAAACACTTGATAAACTGGAGGTGTGGGATAGAGAAGGAGGAAATGAAGACATATGTGATAAATTCCTACAGTAGACTGGAAGTATATGTATGTGTATAGATGTTTTTGTGTGAGCAAGTGCCTGTAGGATTGGGGATAAAATGAAAACTTGAATATTATTCTAGGAAACTTAGGCATAATTTCATGGACAATAAAAAGGTTGTGAAAAATTTTTAGCTAAAGAGTAATAAGCCCAGACTATATTTTAAACCACTGGTTCTTCAGTAGGGATGATATTGCCCTCCTTGTCCCCTCACCCACACCTCAGGGACATTTGGCAATGTCTGAAGATATTTCTGGCTGTCGCAAATGGAAGTGTTGGTGCTACTGGCATCTAGTAGGTAGAGGTCAACACGACTGCTAAATATTCTACAACGTACAGGGTAGGTTCCTTCCCATAAAGAATTTTCTAGCCCAAAACAGTATGTGCTGAGGTTGAGAAACCCAACTTTGGACCAACATTTCACAGAAAAGTATTCATAAACATTACTCCCTTGAAATGTAACTTGATAAACTGTTACATTTAGACAAAAGTGAAAATGCTGTTTACAATTTATCATTTTTTTCCATTCAAACTGTATTTACTAAGCAACTTCTATTTGATGGACACTGTGTGCCCATTCCAGAAATATAAGAAAAAAGGCAAATAAAATTATTGCCCACATGTAAATTTTATATGGAATTTTCATAAAGTAAATTAACATGCTATAGGCTCTGAAAAGTCCTGTCATAAAGAGATATATTTTAGTTTGTTTAACCCAGCATTTCCTAATAACATTTCATCACAATTCCCATTAAAAAATTTCTTTTATTAACATTCCTCAAAATTGTTAGTATTTAAAACACAGTTCAAGGGACATAGCTTTAAGCCTATGAAGTGGGTATCAGTATACAAGATCACTGGACAGCCTGAATTCAGAATTCAGAGAGGTAAGCGAGGGCATTGTAATGGTTATAAAAAAAAATAGCCATGGCCTACAATAGAACATTAGTGGTGGAAATGGTGAGGAGAAGATGGATAAAAAAGATACTTCAGAAGTAGAGGCAACAGAATTAAATGGCTAGGTGGCAAGGCAGAAATGAATAAAAGATGATTCTGAGTATTTTAGCCTGGAACTCTAAGTCCTGTTTTCAACATTTTGAGATAAAAAATACACAGACAGTGAAAAATATAGGCTTGGAGATTAGGAATAGAGATTTGGAAAATATTTATAATGTAATCCTTGGCTTTAAATTTGATTTTCCAGGGTAAATGGGTAGAGGATTAGATATAAGACAAGCAAGATCAGAACATTAAGGGGCACTGACATTTAGAGCGTGGGTGAATAAAAAGTCACTGAAACAGTGAAGAAACAGACAAAGGAAGAGATCTAGGGAATGCTGTGCTGTAGTAGTCAAAGGATCTTGGTAGATTCCTTTCTCTTTGTTCATGAATGATGACATGGCAGAAGTAAGGCTTATATCTCTGACTTTGTTTCAATTGCATGAAGTGGCTCCTCCCTGGACCCTGCTGTTGTGTACTACTGTTCTTAGAGTATACCATTCAGTCTTACACGGTTCTTCACTATAGTGTCTATCTATGTCTTTTTTTTCCCCAGATTTTCAATATTTATTTATGTTTAAAATAGTTTTTCAATATTTTTTAAATGATAAATCATAGTTGTATATACATTTATGGTGTACATTGTGATGTTCTGTTCTATGTATGCAATGTAGAATGGCTAAATTGAGCTAATAAACTTATGTATTACCTCATATTCTTATGTTTATATTATGGTAAGAACACTTAAAATCTACATTCTTAGAAGTTGTCAATAATAAAATACATTATTATTAACTATAGTAACCATGTTTTACAACAGATCTCTTGAATTTATTTCTCTTATCTAACTGAAACTTTGTACACTTGGACTAACATTTCCCCAGTCTCTTCCCCAACGCATGCACCCCACTTCCCCAGTGGCTAGTAACCATCATCCTCCTATTTGCTTCTATGATATCAAATGCTTAGATTCTACAGATCAACGAGATCATTGTAGTATTTGTCTTTCTGTGCCTGGCTTATTTCACTTAGCGTAATGTCCTCCAGGTTTATCTATGTTGTCTCAAATGGCAAGATTTTCTTCTTTATTTTAAGGCTGAATATTATTCTGTTGTGTACATACACCACTTTTTAAAATCTATTCATCTGTTGATGGACACCTAGGATTTAAATTTGATTTTCAAGGGAAACTGTGTAGAAAATTGGAGACAAGACAAAAACGATCAGAAAATTAAGGGGCATTGACATTTAGGGTATGTACGTCTTGTTCTTTTTTTCTCAATATGCATTACCCTGCATCTTTCTTAAGCCTGGTATGAACACATACCCAGGCAATTAGAGAAGTTTTCTACCAACTGCACTACTCTTTTCTTTGACATTCTTGTTTTATTCCATTTTCACTTTCCACAATTTTGAACCTTCAGTTTTCCTCGAGCTAGTTCAGTTTTTAAGGGGACTACATCTGGCTTATCAGCTTAATGCATGTTCTATTATCACAGTTTAAGTATAAAAAAAATATTAAGCACAACTGTTAGCTTTGGCCTGTGTTGAAAGGTTATAATTTTCTTGGCCTAGCTGGGGCACTCAAAGCTGTTCATTTGAATTTTAAAACATTCTTGATGGTTGTCTTCACTGAATAAGCCCTGAGTCACACCCAGTCTTCCTGTAAATTAGATTGTTGGTGTTGCTGGTGTTTTTAACATATCAAATCAAAATTTATATTTGACCATCTATGAGCCCCACTGATCTCATCCGTAAAATGCAGACTGCGGTTTGATACAAATACCTCCTTCCAAGAGTTATAGAGAAAATCAAACAAAATTATATATGAGCGAGGGCTTTACAAATAGAAAAGTATTATAAAGCATTACTTGTTGATAGCATATTCATTATTATCATCATCATTTTACATTTATCTTAACTATGATCAAGTTCATGTTAATTCTAGTCATGTAAGTGAAAATGGAACTTCAGAAAGTTCACCCAGTACATAGCGTAAACTCAAGATCTAGCAAACCTGATTCCTGAGATTACCCCAGTACTTCACTCTATTAGGAAAAAATATGTATATGTCTGTGATATAGGTCCTGACATGCTCCTCTATAGCCAGGGACTGCTAGTTGGCTACAAACTAGTCTTAGCCTCCTAGGACATTTAAAGGGAATGTTTTATTTCCTGTCAATCAATGAATTTGTTATTTTCTCAAGGACAAAATAAGCTCATGCTTGCTTTTTACCTGCCCCACTGAAAAGCACAAATTTGGGAAATCAGAGACCAAGACTAACTAGAATTAAAAATAAGTCAGAATATTCTACCACATACTAGTTGAGTGAACATAAACAAGCAACTTAATCTCTCTGTGCCTCAATTTTGTCATGACCATGAGCCTGATGACAACACTTACCTCAATGGGTCATTGAGAAGATCAAAATGATTATCAGGCATATGGCACAATTTCTGCCTAATGTTGACGTTTTATATTTGGTAATAGCAATATCATTATTTTAAAAAATGAATTTGATTCCAGAACCTCCTCTGCTGTTACCTGCTCAAACAAAATACTAAAATTAAATTTTATTGTCATGTCTGCCACATTACCTTTCCATTTTTTCCTACTACTTAGCAATTCCTTCCAGGCCGAGTCTCTATCGTTATACACTAGACTTGACCTTACGCACAGATATACACATATTAAGCTCATGTTGGGCCCAGAGCACATTTCCCTATCTTGTTAGTAAGCATAACAAACGTCCTGGGTAAAGGAGTCCAAACTTTTGATCTATAGTATATAACTTTTCCAAATGATTTGCTTCTCCCACACGCAGTTACATTATTCCTTTGCTCTATGCTTTCAGAAATTTATTGGTGCCTATCAAAGGAAAGGGCATATTTTACAAAATTACACACGCCAAGGGCAACTTTAATTTTGGAAAGAGACCTATTTTTTTGCCCAGTAACATTGTGTCATCACAAAGGACAAGTTGCAAACACTTTCATTTAGGAACCATCACTGTAAGAATTAGAAGCATGCTTCAGAAATATTTGCCACTGGAAACTGCAGCAGTATATCTAACAGCAGAATTTCTTTTTGTTTTAAATGCTCCCTTGAGGCTGGACAGAAAGGAAAATTATTCGTAAACTTAGTTTTTATACAAAGGTATATTCAGTAAAAACATTGAATGTACTTTACAGAAATGTTAAAATGCTAAATTTTTAAAAGCAACAATGGATAAACTATAGAAACACAGCATTGCAAGATAGTGAATCATGCAATTCATATGTGTTTTTCCAAAATAAAAAAGAATTTAAGACTATAAAATGACATCTCTGTATTCTACAGGCATTCTATGAATTATTAGTGGTAAGTTTAGTACTAAAATCAAGTTTATTTCTCAATTTAATGAAACAGTCACCTGCTATATATTGTTGTCATTTTATAACTCAGGGAAAATGGCTTTTAAGATTTGCATATTCAAATAGTTAAGGCAAGCTGTGATATAGTAATGCAATAGATGAATACCTAACTCTTAAATGACAAGAAGGTGAATAGTAGATTACATGGAAATTTCTATACAAAATAGTAGCCACTGATGGAATAAAAATACAACATAATCCAGAAACACTATGTACCCCATTCAAAAAACATATTTTCACATTTATAAAGATTGGAAGATTATGCTGGAAAAGTTTTCCATTTGGCATTTTCAATTCTTTTGATAGATCACTGTTTGCTGCACAATTTATAAATGAAAACTAATTTGTCATCTTTGAAGAAAACTATAAAATCACAGGATTAAAAGTTAATTTTAAGATTATCTAGTCAAATATCCCTTTACCCACTTCAAACCATAAACAATCAGCTTTAGTATCCCACGTGTCACAGGTGATACAGGAACATAAGCACTAATCTGCACTATATTAAAAAATAAATTCTGACCACTATAATGGGAGAAGTTTACGCTATGTACTGGGTGAACTTTCTGAAGTTCCATTTTCACTTATGTGACTAGAATTAACATGAACTTGATCACAGTTAAGATAAATGTAAAATGATGATGATAATAATGAAGATGCTATCAACAAGTATCTTGATGTGCTGTTCTCAAGAAAATGTAGATATGGGTCCATTTGAAAGGAAATAGAAAAGAAAAAGATCTATAAAATCACTGGGATTGAGTGACTGCAAGAATTTACTTTAGTAAAAAGATCAAAGAAGAGATAACAGATGCATGTGACTAAATAATGACTAAGAAGCTGCTGTGCAAACTGTCTACAAGAATTAAAATTCTAGTAAGAGATGGAAATTATAGAGGCAATTTGAATGGTCTAATAAAAGATAATGGGATTAAATTGGGAAAGGTACATTTGTACCTGAAATAGAAAATAAGCCCCAAATTTTCAATGGATGAACTATATCAGAACGGGAAGTAATATTAGGGAGGCAGTAAAATCCTTTAATGCCCAACACGCATCCACATGTTATAGTTCAAAGCTCCAGAAAGCAGAAGCACTGTACAGTTTAAAAGGGGACAAAATGACCTGGGGCATGTTTGATCTTCCTTTTCTCTAATTCCTTCTCTTGAGTAACCCATTTGTCTAAAGTGACCACAGCTATCTTTTCATTTTGTCTTTCATTGCCTAACCTATCTGGAAAAAGCAGATATCCCTTTCTGACTCTGTGAACAAACAAGCAAACAAAACTCAGAAGAGTCAAATAAATTGTAGAAATCAAAAGGTAATTTAACTAAAGCTTTTATTTTACCTACAGAATGTTATTCTTCCTTAAATTGCTAATAATCTTTCTATTTCTCATTTATAAAATGAATATATGCATTCTTCACCATCAAAGCTCAATGAGTATAATAGTCATACTATTTACTGAATGCACTAAAATGTTTTTAAGATATGCCAGGGGTTTGCTAGTTACCTACCACCGAATTCATTCTCCCCTTTTTCCTAATAGGAAAGAATCTCTTGTAACTAGAGTTGGCCAATGGCATTTAGATAAAAGTTGTTGAGTGGTGTTTCTGAGAACTAACTTAATAGGGAAGTATTTCTGTATGCCTATTCCCCTATTTCAGTGTTTCAGCCTAGAATGTCAGTATGATAGCTAGAACTGCCGAAGCCATTTGGGAACAAGAAATTTGCACTGTTGATGCAATACCAGTAATCAAGTATCTTAACATTGTTCATAATATGAAAAAAAAATTTGCATGTTTTAGTCATTGCAGTCACTACTGTCACCAGCAACCAAACATAATTCCCAGCGACTATACTAGGACTACTACGTAGTTATCATCCTGGGGTTTATTCTCATTATAATCATTAGTTTTACACTTCTTCTGTCCAATATCTTCTTTTTTCATTTTACTGTTGCATAATCACAAATAATTTTTCATCTTAAAAAAATAATTTATGACCAAGACCTTGCATTTTATCTTTTAAATTATTTTTCTTAGTCTTATTTGTCACTTTGGCTGGTATTGATGGCATTAAGATGATTATTTTGTGTTTTTCATTAGGCTGTTTAGAGATCTCCATTTCTCTAGGGTCAGTTACTAAAAATATTTTCATTTCTTTGATGGTGTCATGTTTCACTGATTCTTTGTGATACTTGTAGCCTTGCATTGGTGTCTGCACATTTGAAAAAACACACACCACTTCCAGTATTTTAAAAATTGGCTCCAGCAGATAAAGTCTTTCAATAGTCAGCCCGGTCAGAGATTCTGAGTGGGATAGCTGGCAAGATCAGGGAAGGCAGGACCAGTGCCAGGCTCTGCATGCAGGCAGGCCTGGTGCTAGGCTGGGAATTGACTTCCAAATCCAAAATCATTATCCTCAAAATGTTAAGATATTGTTCCATTATCTTCTACAGTCCTATGTCACTGTCTGGAAGACTCATGCTAAATGTTTTATTATTTCTTTGTAGGTTTTTTATTGTTTGGTTTTGTCTCATTTTTTTAGGTGCCTCTTGATCATCTCTAAATTCTTGGTATAATGACATCTTATGAGAATTTGCCTAGGATTTTATGTCACTTCATCCATCATGCTCAGAACTCAATGGGCCCTTTCAATCTGAAGTTTTATCTTTCTTCAACACTGGAATATATTTTTTAATTTCTTTGCTACTTTCTATCCTTCCCCAACTTCTCTGTTCTTTCCGGAGCTCCCAATTAGATGGTTGTTGGTTCTTATAGATTGGTGTTTAATGTCTTTTACGTTTCCTATAATATATTCTACCTCATTTCCTGTTTTCTCTATGTTCTGAAAGATTTTGTTAAATCTTTCTCCAACTTTTGTATGGAATTTAAAAAATTTTTGATAATTTTTTTAATTGTTCTGAGCTGTTCCTTGCCTCTGATTTTTCTTTTAACCTACATGCCTACTCCTATTTTATGAATGCATGTCTTATCAAATCTTTGCGAAAAAACAAACTAGACATTTTTGAGTTATCTTCTCTTCCCTGAAAAATATGTGCTTCTTATAGAATCAGATGTTTTCTTTATCTTGGTCCCTCTCATCTGTTAGTTTTCTAAATTTCTTGATGATTATTGGTTTTCTGCTTATAGAGTTTTGAAAGACTAGTTGGTTAATTCAGATGATAATAATCCCCTTCATTGTCTGTAGTCACTATTATGAAAGAGTGAACTAATGCCCATTTCTATTCATGTGGGCAGACTAATTCTCTGGTAGGCAGGGCAGAGTAGATTAAACAAGGTGGTTGTTTCTACTTTCACCAACTTCCCACTGAGAACTCCAGCCCCTGCTAGAGATAACTGATTGATGTCTTTGAAGAGTATTTATCCAGGTTTACTTGAGGGCAAATGTCATTACTTAGAGAAGGAACAAGGCAGTGAGAAGAAGAGTGATAACATGAAAGGCAGACCAAACTACACATCTTTTTACAAGCAGCTCTTCAGTCGAAACCCTTGACTTATATTCCTCTTCTCACTTCCATTGTCCGTTACTACTGATTCTGGAGAACTGCACTGGGAAGAGGAGTCCCCTCATCCACTGGTACCTTCTTTTGTGAATACTCTAAGCCAAAGTTCACTCTACTCAGTATATGTGCTGCCGAAGTGAGCACGAAGTTCACTCTACTCAGAATTAGCTGTCAATATGATCCCCTGGCCTTCTCATTCTCCCAAAATTTAACACCATCTTTGTTCACTAATTCCTCATTTCCATCTAAATGTCTACCATATTCTCATTGTCTTTCTTCAATTCTTTTTTATTTTTATTTTTTCCCATAAATTATTGGGGTGCAAGTGGTATTTGGTTACATAAGTAAGTTCTTTAGTGGTGATTTGTGAGATTTTGGTGCACCCATCACCCGAGCAGTGTACACTGCACCAAATTTATTCCTTTTATTCCTCACCCCCCCTCCCACTCTTCCCCCCAAGTCCCAGAAGTCCATTGTATCATTGTTAAGCCTTTGCATCCTTATAGCTTAGCTCCCACCTATCAGTGAGAACATACGATATTTGGTTTTCCATTCCTGAGTTACTCCACTTAGAATAATAGTCCCCAGTCTCACCCAGGTCACTGCAACTACTGTTAATTTATTCCTTTTTATGGCTGAGTAGTATTCCATTGTGTGAGTGTGTATATATATATTCCTTTTTGACCCAATGCTCTTTTAGGAGCAGGTTACTTAATTTCCATGTATTTGCATGGTTTGGAAGGTTCCTTTTGGAGTTAATTTCCAGTTTTATTTCACTGTGGTCTGAAGAGTGCTTGATATAATTTCAATTTTCTTAAATTTACTGGGGCTCATTTTATGGCCTATCATATGATCTATCTTGGAGAAAGTTCCTTGCACTGTTTAATAGAATGTGTATTCTGCAGTTGTTGGATGAAATGTTCTGCATATATCTGTTGAGTCCATTTGTTCCAAGGTATAGTTTAAATCCATTGTTTCTTTGTTGACTTTCTGTCTTGATGACATCTCTAGTGCTCTCAGTGGAGTATTGAAGTCCCCCACTATTATTGTGTTGCTGTCTACCTCATTTCTTGAGTCTATTAGTAATTGTTTCATAAATTAGGGAGCTCCAGTGTTAGGTGCATATATGTTTAGAATTGTAATATTCTCCTATTGGACGAGGCCTTCTACCATTATATAATATCCCTCTGTGTCTCTTTTAACTGCTGGTGCTTTAAAGTTTGTTTTGTCTGATATAAGAATAGCTACACCCACTCACTTTTGGTGTCCATTTGCATGAAATGACTTTTTCCACCCCTTTACTTTAAGTTTATGTGAGTTCTTATGTGTTAGATGAGTCTCCTGAAGGTGGGAGATAGTTGGTTGGTGAGTTCTTATACATTCTACACTTCTGTATCTTTTAAGTGGAACATTTAAGTCATTTATATTCAATGTTAGTATTGAAATGTGAGGGACCGTTGCATTCATTGCTCTCTTTATTGACTGTGTACTTTGGCTTTTTGGTTTTTGTTTTTGCTTTTAAACTTGTATTTTTGTTTTATAGGTCCTGTGTGGTTTAAGCTTTAAAGAGGTTCTGTTTTGATGTGTTTCCAGGATTTGTTTCAAGATTTAGAGCTCCTTTTAGCAGTTCTTGTAGTGGTGGCTTGGTAGTGGCAAATTCTCTTAGCATTTGTTTGTCTGAAAAAGACTATCTTTCCTTCATACATGATACTTAGTTTTGCTTGATACAAAATTCTTGGCTGATAATTGTTTTGTTTGAGGAGGCTGAAGATAGGGCCCCAATCCCTTCTAGCTTATATGGTTTCTGCTGAGAAATTTGCTGTTAATCTGATAGCTTTCTCGTTATAGGTTACCTGGTGCTTCTGTCTCACAGCTCTCTTTCCTATGTCTTAATTTTGGAAAACCTGATTACAATGTGCCTAGGTGATGATTGTTTTGCAATGAATTTCCCAGGTGTTCTTTATGCTTCTTGTATTTGGATGTCTAAGAATCTAGCAAGGTCAGGGAAATTTTTCTTGATTATTCCCTGAAATAAGTTTTCCAATATTGTAGAATTCTCTTCTTCCTCAGGAACACCAATTATTCTTAGGTTTAGTCGTTTAACACAATCCCAGACTTCCTGGAGGCTTTGTTCATATTTAATTATTCTTTTTTGTTTGTCTTTGTTGAATTGGGTTAATTCGAAGACCTTGTCTTCAAGCTCTCTGAATTTCTTTCTTCTATTTGGTCAATTCTATTGCTGAGACTTTCCAGAGAATTTTGCATTTCTATAAGTGTGTCCAATGTTTCCCGAATTTTTTATTGCTTTTTCTTTAAGCTATCTATTTCCTTGAATATTTCTCCCTTCACTTCTTGTATCATTTTTTGGATTTCCTCGCATTGGGCTTCTCCTTTCTCTGGTGCCTCCCTGATTAACTTAATAACTAACCTCCTGAATTCTTTTTCAGGCAAATCAGGGATTTCTTCTTCGTTTGAATCCATTGGTGGTGAACTAGTGTGATTTTTTTGCGGGGTGTCAAAGAGTCTTGTTTTGTCATATTACCAGGGTTGGTTTTCTGGGTCCCTCTTATTTGGGTAGGCTCTGTCACAGGGAAGGTCTAGGGCTAAAGGCTGTTTTTCAGATTCTTTTGTCCCATGGGGTGTTCCCTTCATGTAGTACTCTTCCCCTTTTCCTATGGATGTGCTTCCTGTGAGCCAAACTGCAGTGATTGTTGTCTCTCTTCTGGGTATAGCCATCCAGCAAGTCTCCTGACTCCGGGCTGGTACTGGGGGTTGTCTGCACAGAGTCCTGTGATGTGAACTGTCTATGGGTCTCTCAGCCATGGATACCAGCACCTGTTCCGGTGGAGGTGGTAGGGGTGGGGAAGCAGGGAGGCGTGCAATGGACTCCGTGAGGGTTCTTAGCTTTGGTGGTTTAATGCTCTACTTTTGTGCTGGTTGGCCTCCTGCCAGGAGGTGGTGCTTTCCAGAGAGCATCAGCTGTGGTAGTATGGAGAGGGACTGGCAATGTCTGGGGCCCTAGAACTCCTAAGATTATATGCCCTTTGTCTTCTGCTACTAGGGTGGGTAGGAAAGGACCATCTGGTGGGGGCAGAACTAGGTGTGTCTGAGCTCAAAGTCTGCTTGGGTGGGTCTTGCTGTGGCTGCTGTGGGGGTGAGGGGTGGGGTGGTGAGATTCCCAGGTCATTGGAGTTGTGTACCTAGGAGGATTATGGCTGCCTCTGCTGAGTCATGCAGGTTGTCAGGGAAGTGGGGGAAAGCCTACAGTCACAGCCCTCACCCAGCTCCCATGCAAACTGAAGAGCCAGTCTCACTCCCACCATGCCCCTCCCTCCCCGCCAACACTCCCAAGCCTGTTTCCCGGCAGTGGGTAAGCCAAGCTTGAAAACTTGCCCAGGCTACCCGACTCCCACTTGCGAAAGAAAAGGGCTTGATTCCCCAACCTGTGGAGTCTACACACTGGATTCACACTCTGCCCTGAGTTCTGGCCAGGAGGCTTCTCTCCCCATTCAAATTGTTATGCGGTTCAGCTAGAGATTTCCTTCTCCCTATGGAGTTTTACCCCTGACTTCTCTGGCCACCCTCCGGATGGATGGATCCCTGTGGTGCCAGGCAGGAATGGCCTACTTGGGGACCCAGTGAGCTCCAAGAGCCTTTCTGCTGCTACTTCTACCCCTGTATTTCACTTGGCTAACTAAGTTGGCTCAGCTCCCAGTAAGTTCAGAAACTTCTCTCACAAATAGACCTTCAGTTTCTCCAGTGGGGGTGTGTGTTTGGGGAAGGAGGCTCTCCCTTTCCCACTTCCGCATTTAGGGCACTCACCATATTTGAGAAGTCTCCCAGGTCCTGCAGGAGCAGTCTGCTTCCTTCAGAGTGTCTATGGGCCCTTTCAGGACTGTTGGTTTTTTCTTGCAGTCAATCTGGAGCTAAACTTCACGATGTGAGCCTCCACACGCTGCTCTGTCCAGAGCTGTAGTCTAGTCCTGCCTCCTATCTGCCACGGTAATCTTCCCCTCTTTTATTTGTATTTAATGTCATTTCAGTGGGTTTAGGAAAGGAGAGAGGAGGTAAAATGTCTTCCATCTCCAATAAGAAGGCACAGATATCTGCTTTTAAGAATATTTGTGGAGCTGGGTGTGGTGGCTCACGCCTGTAATCCCAGCACTTTGGGAGGCCAAGGCGGGTGAATCACACGGTCAAGAGATGGAGACCATCCTGGCCAATGTGGTGAAACCCCATCTCTACTAAAAATACAAAAAAAAAATTAGCTGGCATGGTGGCGGGTGCCTGTAGGCCCAGCTACTTGGGAGACTGAGGCAGGAGAATTGCTTGAACCTGGGAGGCAGAGCTTGCAGTGAGCCAAGATCACACCACTGCACTCCAGCCTGGTGACAGAGCAAGACTCCGTCTCAAAAAAAAAAAAAAAAGAATATTTGTATTATATTCATATTTTATGCCCAATTACATAATCTATTGTCTTCAACTATATCAGAAAACATATTTAAATAATGAACCTAGTAATTCTATTAATAAAAATCAAGTGTTTCCTGAAGTTTTTTTATTGTAGTAGATTTTGGCGATATTTATTAATAATTTCAAGATTTGTATAAATTTTTGTATAATACAACACATTTTATGCTTTATTTCATATCATTTAAGTGTTTCATTCTCACAACAGCATTTTCAAATAGCTTTCCAAGAGTAACCAACAAATTCTCTACATAGCAGCCTACGTGAAATCTCTAAAATAGCAGGAAATGCTAAAAATCAGACCAAACACTAAAATTGACAGAGACATTTTTCCTAACATTTACCTCATTAACTCTAAAATTTATTGAAGAATAAATCAATCTGGAAGCTTCAGTGAATAGCTTTAAAAGCTGCTGCTCTGAGCACATTAATTGGTAAGGTTAAGCCTCTGAACTGAAATGTCAAAATGAAAAAAGGAATTTTTAAGATGTAACAACTATATACTTGGCAAGGGAAGAAACAGGTTTTCCCTGTTTTCTGTTTCCAAAATTTAGGACTCTAGGAAGACAAAGGAGTGAAACTAGCCCATTTTTTTCACTCTTAAAATGAAGAATTCTCTCAAATGACAGGTAGTTTTTATAAGTCCCTGGTTGAATTCAATGAAACAGCTGCCCCTGTGTATCTTTATGATGCCATATATACCACCTTTACCTTGAGTGATGACTCCAAAACCTTGTATAGGTTAATGTTAGTTCTTGGCCTAAAAGCCAATTATCTGGAGAATGATGCTTTAACAATGTGCATATTAAGAAGGAAGCAAGACACTGAATCCCACAAATCATGAGAAGTTATTGAAATATGACTTGACTTTAATGTGTTTGGTGGAGGAAGAAAGATGGATCTTTGAAAATGTCATAGTTCAGGTGAGTATAGTTAAATTCTAAGAATAGTAAGAGTGACTCTGAACCACTTGAAAGTGCAGGGAAAGAGCTGAAATATGAACATCTCGAAGAGTAATTTCAAGAATATTTTAAGTGTGCTGCAAGCATTCTATTCTTATCTATCAAAGGAGGAGGGAACCTAAAAATTAGCCACACTAACCTTTACTGCAAGCAGTCTTAATCGCTTTCATTTATGTATCAACATGATGTTTCCTGGCTCTGGGTGACAGTTTTAAAATTTTAACATATCAGTATACCTACAGGAAGAGGATATTGTTTTCAGTCATCTTATTTCCCATAAATGTGTAGCAATTACCAGTAAAGTGAATTAATTCATCATACTGTTATATTGAATTAATTAGACACTATAGAAAAACTACAAATCTATTTCCATTATTGAAAGAAAATCTAATGTTATCTGATATACTCCAGTCATATTCTATTTGGGGGTCTATTGAGTAATACCTAGTGAGACAGCAATTATTCTTGACGTTAATGGCAAAAACACTTCCAATAGTCATTAAAGATAACAAATGCATAGACATATATGGCATGTAGAAAATTTCCTGCTAAAAATTATTATAGCACCATAAATCACCCACCATGTAAATAAAGTTGATGGGGAAAAGCAAAGGAGAATTTAATCCGCCTAGACAAGTACAGCTCTGTGAAAGAAGGCATTGAGGATTTAACATCAGATCTCAAGGAGAGAAAAGGGTTTCATTTCTAGAATCACATTCTCCATTCATTGAAGATGAAACAAAATGTAATGTTTTGAAATATAAAAAGAAATTTAGGTGAAATGTAATCTTGTTTTACTGTTATTTACTAAGCCCTTCGTAAAAAAAGAGAAGGTGACCTATCTTCAAGGTGCTAAAAAAAAGAGAAGGTGACCTATCTTCAAGGTGCTTTGTAGCACTTAAGTGCAGAAGAACAGAACAAAGCACCCTTGCTTGACACATTTAAATAACAAAAGTATGTGTGTTTGCCCAACACTAAAAAATTGACAGAAGATTATACAGTTAGCTGGGCATAAAGAGATGGATGGAACTTACATTAGTGGAGAGAAAGAGAAAGAGCAGTCCAGAAAGAATGAACATAAAACTATGAGAAAATGGAGAAATGTAAGATTGATGCCAATCTAAATGAGGATTTTTCTTGGGATGCAATGGAAGGCATGATATAGTAAAACTCTGTAATTTCTAAGGATATGTATTGTGTATTAAAACATTTTCATACATATAATCTCATTTTATCTTCATACTGTATTTATGCTTTCTTGCTATATGAGGAGAGTATATTTCAGAAAAAAATAATTATGACTGAGGCCTCATGCTTAGGGGGTGACAAATTGAAGACTCCAACTTATTTTTCTCTAGTAGGATATGACACTATGAGGAAGGTTTTAAAGCTAGAGAGAGGAATAATTTAATCTGTATAATCATGGATGTCTTGTCACAAATACAAAATAATGATGTAGGGAAACAAAGATCTTACTGATATCAGTGATTGCATCTCATCATTCTTGGAAATATTTAACCATTAGCCAGTTTTCTTAAATTAGTTAACCTTTGGAAGCCATATTATTGGAAAATTAAACTTTTTGAAATCTAAACTTGTTATCTTTTTTCTGAAATCTTACCCTTCCAATTGAATTCAATTCAACTTAATCCATAATACCACTATCTGGTTGGTCATTCAGATACACATAGTCACATTCTATATTCTCTTTCCTACACCCAACACACGTATTCCACTATGGAATATTCTTGTCTCTCATATAATAGGTCACACATATCTCTCTTTCTTCAGACTGGCAGCTATTATAATAGTCTAGGTTCTCACAAATATTTTCTCAGAATATTAGACTGAAAGTAAACAAAAAGAAGTAGGGAACAGTATATCTTTTCATCAGCTGTTACATAAACAGTGGGAAGAAAATCTTCCTTACACAGAGTAATTAAATTGTCTAGTTGCTATTGTGTGTTATATTAAATAATAGTACCATTAATAATAGAATTCTACAACTCAATATGACTTTTAAATTTACAGTGGAGAAATAATTATGGTGGTTTGATGGTTAAGAAAACAGTTCTGTAGTCAAACAGACCTGTTATAAAGTTTTGACAGTGTCATTTACTAGCTATATGATCTTGGGCAAGTTACTTATCTTTTCTGAAACTCACCTTCATCGTGAATAAAATTAAAGTATTAATATTTTATATGGTGCACTTCTAGATAGATCAACTGAGATACTGAAGGTAAACCATCCACCCTAATATTATGTTAAATTTTCACAGCATACACAGAAGATGACTTTTTACAAAACTATGAAATAAGCTGCTTATTATCATCATATCAGTTTGAAAGAGGAAGAACGAAAAAGTTACAGATATGTAGTGTCCTCAAAAAACTCGTTTTGAAAGCATTCAATAATGGGATAGAAGAAAAAACAGTCTTTTGAGTAAAAACCCTAAGATGTCTGAATGGGAAAAAGGGTATAAATTGTAAAGAGCTGTATGCAAAGTAGCATTTATCATTTATTTGAGAATGGCAAACCTCATTGAACATTTACTATATGTCAGGTATTGTTTTAAGTAATCTACATGCATATCTCATTCAATCCTCTCAGTAACCTTACAGGTTTGGGACTATTAGTTTCCCATTTTCTTTGGATGGGAAACTGAGGTTCAGAAACTTTGAGTAATTTTGGCAATACCACCCATCTATTAAGTGATAGAGGTAGACTTGAACGCAGGTTTCTCTTCACTATTAACGACTAACAAACAAAGAATGAAGTGTTTGTACACCACTGTGTCATCATATGCTTGAACATAAATCTTAAACACAGAATTGTTTTTTCAAAATTTCCTCTGCTTGCTGTGACAAATAATCCAAATTAAGAATATACTAATAAACAGTGGCTATAAACATTTAGGAAGAAGCCCTTCAAAGAATTTGTTTACATCCAAAGTGCCCCGAAAAATAGTTGTTGATATCCAAAGTGTCTTCATACAAGAAGTCAAATATCCTCAAATCAAAAAATATTCATCACTTAATTGTTTCTAAAAACATGGATAAAAGACAACCTAATAAGATGTTGGCCACATACTACACCTAGAAGCTTAGACAAACACACTCAAATAGAGAAACATTTGTTCAAATGTAATTGCTTCACCCAGAGGCAAAACCACGAATTAAGGTGTCATTTCTCATTCTCCAAAATGTTATTAATATGTTTTCAAAGAGTTCTCCAAATGCAGGGTTCCACCCCTCATGCTAATGCTATAAATTTAGAGACCCACACAAAGATGTACACCCTTCATTGTCCCTAAATACCCTTCATATTTTGACAAAGAACCTTAATTAAGATGTTACACCCATTCAATTATTCCCCTACACCTGGAGAGTGAACATGGAATAAATAGTTGTTTTTTCTTCAAATTTCTGTCCTGTATGGTTTTATTAAAAAGGTGTTTCTGTGTTAACTGTTCTTGCATGCTTGGACAAAAAGCCCAAAGATGAGTTGTTATTTGCCAACAAAAGTCCCTGGTAGCTTGGCTAAATAATCTCATTTAAAGGAATGTATGCCCTGTCAATGTCACTATGAATAATTACAAGTAAGGAAGACGGAGCAATTTGTTCCCTAATTGTACCTATACACATGACGTAACGTGAAAACTCTAAGTGAGGACTTAGTTTTCTCAGACTCTTTGTATAAATTGATAACCAGAGATAAAACTGACATCATCACCATGTTAGCTCAATCCTTAAATATGGAGCTGTGTGTTCCAATTATTTGGTCATAGTCTCCCGCAAACAGAAAGTAAGGCCATATTTTTCCCCAGAATATCCTTGCTTAAATGGTAAAACACCATAAATAATGTAAATATTAGTAAATCATTAGCCAGTTAATTCCAAATGGGGAGTTATCTGTTCACAATTAGTACTTACCAACATATAGTAACAATTTCAAATAAAGAAATGTTAGGCCAGGCGCAGTGGCTCATGCCTGTAATTGCAGCACTTTCGGAGGCCGAGGTGTGCTGATCACGAAGTCAGGAGTTCGAGACCAGCCTGACCAACATGGTGAAACCCTGTCTCTACTAAAAATATAAAAATTAGCCAGGCGTGGTGGTGGGCACCTGTAATCCCAACTACTCAGGAGGCTGAGGCAGGAGAATCGCTTGAACCCGGGAGGCGGAGGTTGCAGTGAGCCGAGATCGTGCTACTGCACTCCAGCCTGGTGATAGAGCGAGACTGTCTCAAAAAAAAAAAAAAAAAAAGTTAGGCTGGGCGCAGTGGCTCATGCCTGTAATCCCAGCACTTTGGGAGGCCGAGGTGGGTAGATCACTTGAGGTCAGGAGTGACCTGGCCAACATAGTGAAACCTGGTATTTACTAAAAATACAAAAATTAGCCTGACATCATGGTGGGCGCCTGTAATAGCTACTTGGGAGGCTGAGGCAGGAGAATTGCTTGAACCTGGGAGGTTGAGGTTGCACAGTGAGCCGAGATTGCGCCACTGCACTCCAGCCTAGGTGACAGAGCAAGACCCTGTCTCCAAAAAAAAAAAAAAAAAAAAAAAGAAAAGAAATGTTAGTCCTCAAAATATCACCATACATATGTCAAGGAGATGCTGAATGATAAATATTTTATTTCCTAAATTTACCTGAAAATACAAGCAAAGAGGCTTAAAAGTTGTTAGCTTCTGGGTTGCTTATAAATTCTGGATTAGCAAAGCCCCAATTAGGATTTATTCATTTCCAAATTGTCCCTTAACATGTAGAAATGTATTACCTCAAAAGGCTTTTCTTGAGAGGAAAAAGCCTTTAAACTGTTTTGTGTTCTAGGGCAATGAGCCCTAAGTAAAAAGCTATTTGTCCTGCAAGATCTCTGTATTTAATAGAAAACTACCAAAGAGTTCATTTTCTACAAAACAAGATAATAAGTGCCAAAATAAAAGACACATATATCCAAACTAACCCTATAATTGGTTGACAAATATCTACTTATTTGTTTTTCCTGTCCATAGAAATTGTTCTTTGCTGTCCATAGTAAGATTTGTTGTTTTTTTTTTCCTTCAGGCAAAAATGCCACTTTTCTTCACAGTTGCAAGACAAACATTTAGGCATCTATAGAGCCTATTTCAATCCTTTGTGGTAAGATGGTTGCTCCAGAAACTAGGGGTGTATGATCAAGACAAAATTCGCCATCAGTAGATTGTCATTAGTATAAATCCTCCTTGCTTGATTAATCTAATTTCTCTGAGTCTCTTGAGAAACAAAAGCCTGCCTTTTCACTTCCCCTCAAATTGATGTCATATAATCTACCTCTATAATATGTATGATAAATAAATCAATCTCTATACCTGAATCAAGAGTCATCCTGATGAATATAACATCCACCATCAAGTGATTTAAATTGCCTGCCTCCAAAATTCCCACTCCCTTGAGCAAAGCAATTCCAAACTAAGAGAAATATGCATAATTTCTTTAAGATAATGTACAGGTGCAAGTAGATTGGAGGAAGGACAACATTCAAAGCAAAGTCCCTCCTAGGAAATAAGTGGAGGAAAATCCTACAGAAGAATACTAACACCCCCAAAATTCTGATGGGTATGTACTGGGGCCAAATGTAAGATGAAGGTCAGTCATTGCAGGATAAACCCTAAATCTATAAGCATCTCAGAAAGTGTGCATTCACTGGCGTTGAGAAAAACGAACCACCAAAGCTCACACATATCTTAGAATCTGTGTAAGGGGTATCATAAGTAAAGCCGGACACACTTTCATGGCTGTTCATTAACAGGTCAATGTTTCAAGGATATAAAGGTGTGAAAAAGGCTGAAATCAGATTAAATTAAGAAACTCTTTAAGAAAAGGAAAATCATAATTTCGTATGGCTTCCTTTACCTTCAGTTACCTTTCCTGTAAAATGAAAAGCCTGGTAACAAATTTTAGCTCTTTCACTTGCTAGTTCTGTGACTTGGGCAAGTAACTAAACTTTTCTATGCCTCAGTCTCTCCTCATCTGTAAAATTGGGATAATTGCAGTTCCTATGTCATTGAGTTGCTATGAAAATTCAATAAATATTTAAAACCTTGCAGATATGGATGGAGAGAGACAGAGCAAAATAGCAGAATAGAAAACTCCATTCATCAACTCCCCACAAGGACACCAATTTAACAACTATCTACATGGAAAAAACAACTTCATGAGAACCAAAAATCAGGTGAGCCCTCATAATATCTGGTTTTATCCTTGTATTACTGAAAGAAGCACTGAAAGATAGAAAATACAGTTTTGAATTGCTGATGCTACCCCTCCTTCACCCCTGGACAGCAGCAGCATGCTGGAGAGAGCATCTCTCGGTGCTGCGGGAGGGAGAGCACAGCAACTGTGAGGCACTGAACTCAGTGCTGTCCTGTTAGAACGGAAAGGAAAACCAGACCAAATTCAGCTGATGCCCACCCAGGAGGTAGCATTTAAACCAGCCCTAGCCAGAGGTCAGTCACCAATCCCAACAGTCTTTACTTGAGGGCTATAGCATTCTGTGTCTCCAAGTAAATCTAAAATGCACTCTAGGTCATAAAGAATGCAACTCTTAGGCAAGTCTTAGTTCTGAACTGGGCCCAGAAACACTGGACTGGAGGGGAGGTGACATACCGAGACACCAACTGGGTTACACAAGGGAGTGCTGGCATCACCCCTCCACTAAACCTAAGCTGCATAGCTCATAGCTCCAAAAGAGACTCATTCCTTCCACTTCAGGAAAGGAGAGGGAAGAGTGAGGAGGACTTGGCCTTGCATCTTGGATACCAGCTCATCCACAGCAGGATAGGGCACTGGTGAGAGTTATTAGGCCCTTATTCCAGGCCCTAGCTCCAAGATGATATTTTTAGACACCACCTGGGCTAGAAGGGAATGCACTGCCTTGAAGGAAAGGACCTAGTCTTGGCAACATTCATCACCTGCTAACTGAAGAGCCCTTAGGCCATGAATAACCAGCAGCTATACTCAGATACTACATGGAGGTCTGATATGGTTTGGCTGTGTCCCCACCCAAATCTCATCTTGAATTGTAGCTCCCATAATCCCCACATGTCATGGGAGGGACCTAGTGGGAGGTAATTGAATTATGGGAGCAGGTTTTCCCATGCTATTCTCATGATAGTGAATAAGTCTCATGAGATCTGATGGTTTTATAAAGGGCAGTTCCCCTGCACATGCTGTCTTGCCTGCTGCCATGTAAGACATGCCTTTGCTCCTCCTTCACCTTCTGCCATGATTGTGAGGCCTCCCCAGCCATGTGCAACGTGAGACCATTAAACCTTTTTTTTTTTTAAATTTATTTACAAACTACCCAGTCTCGGGTATTTCTTCAGAGCAGTATGAAAATGGACTAATACAAGGTCCTTCAGTGAACCTCTGAGACTTGCTGGCTTCAGGTTAGACTTAGCGTATTCCCATCTATGGTGGCTATGGAATGAAGCTCCTTCTGCTTGAGAAAAACAGAGGGAAAAGTAAAGGGGAGTGTATCTTACATCTTAGGTACCAGCATGGCCACAGGAGAGTAGAGCACCAAATGGGCCCTTGGAGCCCCTGATTCCAGTACTTGGCTCTTAGACAGCATTTCTAGACCTGCCCTGGACCAGAGGAGACCCCACTGTTCTGAAGATTGAGTCCCTGGCTTGGCAGCATTTACTACAAGCTGATTTAAGAGCCCTCAAGTGTTAAGGGAACATTGATGGTATTCCTAATAGATAGTCTGTCACTAATCCGTGTGGCCTGAAGTGACATTGGCTATGGGATGAGGTTCCTCTGCCTTCAGAAAGGGGAGGGAAGAGTATGAAGAATTTCATCTCGTGGTTTGAGTGCCAAGTCAGCCACAGTACAATAGAACACCAGGTAGTCTCTGACTCCCAGATGGCACCTCTAGACCCACCTGGGGCCTGAGGCAACTTGCCATCCTGAAGGTAAGGACACAGGCCTCGCTGGCTTTGCCACCTGCCAATTGTAGAGCCCCAGGGCCTTAAATGAACATAGGCCAAAGCCAGAGAGTTGTTGGAGCAGGCCTTGCGTGAGGCCCAGTGCTGTGCAGGCTTCAGGTCTGACCCAGGGCACTCATACTGGCGGTGGCCACAAGGATGCTTGTGCCACTCCACTCCCAGCTTAGGTGGCTCAGAACAGAGAAAGTGACTCTGTTTGTTTGTGAGAAAGTAAGGGACAAAAACAAAAGTCTCTGCCTGGTAATCCAGAGAATTATTGATTTGTCCAAGACCTTCAAGATGGTACCTCTGTGACTCTGCAAGAACCACAGTATTACTGATCTTGGGATGCCCCTAAATAAGACAAAGCTTAGAACACAACACCTAAGTCTTTGCAAATATCTGGAAAACTTTCTCAAGAAGGACAGGTACAAACAAGCCCAGACAATGGAGACAAAAATAAATACACACCTCTTCAATGCCCAGATACCGAAGAACATCTACTAGTATTAACATCATCCAGGAAAACATGACCTCACTAAATGAACTAAATAAGCTACCAGGGACCAATCCTGGAGAAACAGACATATGTGACCTTCTAGACAGAGAACTCAAACTAGCTGTGTTGAGGAAACTCAAATTCAAGATAACACAGAGAAGGAATTCAGAATTCTATCAGCTAAATTTAACAAAGAGTTTAAAATAATTAAAATGAATCAGGGAGAAATTCTGCAGCTGGAAAAAAAAGGAATTTGCATGCTAAAGAAAGCATCAGAGTCCTTTAGTAACAGGATTTATCAAGCAATAGAAAGAAGTAGCGAGCTTGAAGACAGGCTATTTTAAAATACACAGTCAAAGGAGACAAAAAGACAAAAAAAAAAAAAAAAAAAAGCATGCATACAGCATCCAGAAAACAGCCTCAAAAGTGCAAATCTAAGAGACATTGCCCTTAAAGTGGAGGTAAAAGACAGCCAAGTGTAAAGGGGTTCCCGGAAAAACTCCAACCTGCCTGTGCACTGAGAGTGCACTAGGGTAGAGCCACAGAAGTTCTCGCAATTTGCACGTGGGGAGAGGCCTGGCCCCTCCTCTTCCTAGGTGGAACCTAGAATTCAATCTGCAAGGTGGGAAGCATATACTAGCGGGACTCTGACTCTGCTGAGGGTCCCTGTTTTCCCTCTTTTTTCTTTTTGCCCAGTAAATTCCATTTTTCTCACCCTTCAAAGTGTCTGCGAGCCTAATATTTCATGGCTTTGTGACAAGGATCCTGTCTTTAGCTGAACTAAGGAGAAAGTCCTACAACAGTAGAGAAAAATATGAGAAAGTTTATTCAAAGGAATAATAACAGAGAACTTCCCAAACCTAGAAAAAGATATCAATATCCAAGTATAAGAAGGTTGTAGAAAACCAAGCAGAAGTAACCCAAAGAAGGCTACCTCAAGACATTTAATAATCAAACTCTCAAACCTGAAGGATAAAGAAGGGATTCTGAAAGCAGCAGGAGAAAAGAAACAAGTAACATGCAATGGAGCTTAAATACATCTGACAGCAGGCTCTTCAGCAGAAATCTTACAGGCCAGGAAAGAGTGGCATGACATATTTAAAGTGCTGAAGGAAAACAACATTTACCTACAATAGTATGTCTGGCAAAAACTGGAGAGCATTATATTATGTGAAATAAGCCAGGCACAGAAGGACAGACATCACCTGTTCTCACTTATTTGTGGAATCCAAAAATCCAAACAATCAAACTCCTGGAGATAGAGAGTACTAGGATGATTGCCAGAGGCTAGAAAGGGTAGTGGTGGGGGAGGATGTGGGGGAGAATGCAGATGGTTAATAGGTACAAAAAATAGAAGAATGAGTAAGACCTAGTATTTGATAGCACAACAGGGTGATATAGTCAAGAATAACTTAATTGTACATTTTTAAATAGCTGAAAGAGTACAATTGGATAGTTTGTAATACACAGAGTAAGAGTTTGAGGGGATGGATACCCCATTATTCATCATGTACGTATTTCACATTGTATGCCTATATCAAAACATCTTATGTACCCCATAAATATATACACTTACTATGCATCCACAAAAAATAAAAATTAAAAAATTTAAAATCTTGCAGACATGAAGGGGCTTAGTACATATTAATTTACTAATGATTATGTGTTAATGCTTATTACTGCCTATTGAATATCCAGGGAAAGCAA
The DNA here is from genome assembly GCF_006542625.1 of Nomascus leucogenys. NCBI lineage: Eukaryota > Metazoa > Chordata > Mammalia > Primates > Hylobatidae > Nomascus > Nomascus leucogenys. Next base: position 128,628,526 of record NC_044406.1, read on the forward strand.
ATCATATGAAGCTAAAAAATTTGAAAAACTCAGTTTCAAGAAGAATGTATTTTCAAAAGGCCTACCCTCACTTATAGTGTCAGAGCTTTCTCCATACCCTGGAAATTTGTGTTTAACTGCCATCCTTAAACAGTAGTGTTCATTCTTTCATTCTCTTCCTGGTGTTCTAACAGCATACTTATTTTTAATCCTTGAGCCCACTACCCCTTTACTTATGTCTTTATGCCATAAAGCATTTAAAGCAACATGAATGTTGCTTTAATTGTATGAATTAAGATGTTCATAGCTGCAACAAAGAAAACCTAACTCATTTTTAAAAGGCTTCTTCTCACAGTCAAGAAGACCCCAGGTAATGCAATTCCACATTGCTTGGTTCAGCAAATTCACATCATATATGCCCGGATATTTTAAATTTTCTGCTGTCCCATCCTTAATTTGCCAGCTTGTCCTTAATTTAGTCTCCTTAAACTGCAGGATAGATGCTACAATTCCAAGTGTTTCATGTGGACGTGACAACATACAATGGAACAAGATAAACTATATCTCTTTTTAACAGTGGGTGAAACTTTTCCCAGAAGCCCTCCCTCTCAGGGGATATTTCTTCAATTCTCATCTGCTATAATTGGATAAAATATTTCTGCCTAGATAAATTCCTGGCAAGGAGAATGGGACTGCCATAATTGACTTAATCCAAATATAGATTATCTTCTGAAGCTGAGAATGGTTTCCTCTGCCCTTTTTATGAAGCATGTGGTCACATGGAGGAAGTTGGCAAATTGAAAAAAATATATATTGGGAGAAAACACCTGAAAATTACATATCTGATAAAGGATATGCAACCAGAATGCATAAAGAACTCTCAAAACTCAATAATAAGAAAATAGACAATGCAAATTTTAAAATAGACATATGATTTTTATAGATACTTCACCAAAGAAGGCACACAAGTGGCTAATAAGCATAGAAAAACCTCAAACATCATTATTCATCAAGCAAATGCACATAAAAACCACAATAAGATACCCCTGCACATCTGCAAGAATGGAAATTTTTGGTAAAACTGTCTGCAACAAGGTTGGGGAAGATATAAAGCATCTGAACTCTCTTATATAATGCTAGAAGAAAACAGAAAATGGCACAATTATTTTAGAAAAGTTTGGCAACCTTGTTAAAAGCTAAACATAAACCAACTGTATTATCCATACTCAGTGTTTACCCAGGAAAAAAGAAAACATACTCCACGCAAAAACTTGTACAGTATCCACAGCAGCTACATTTGTAAATCCCAACTGGAAGGCCCTCAAATGTCCATCAATAGATGAATATGTAAATAAAGTGTGGTGCACTCATACAAGGGGATACTACTAAGCCATAAACATGAAAGAACGGTGGATATATGCAAAAAATGGATAAATTTCAAAACGATCATGCTAACGAAAGACACAAAAAGGCTACAAACTGATCCCATTTATATAAAATTCTGCAATCTATGCCGACAGAAAGATCAGTGCCTGCCTGGTAACAGGAGACAGGGAATGTGAAAAGGGCAAGAAAGGAAAAAAGGTAAGGATTACAAGGATCATACAGAAATTTTGTGGGATGACGGATATATTTATTTCCTTGATTGTGGTAATGGTCTTACGAGTATATATACAAATTAAAATTTATCACATTTTATACTTTAAATATGTAGTTATTTGTATGCTAATTCTTCCTTAGTCAAACTGTCAAAAAAGAAATACAGGTAAATATTCAACTCATGAAGGACTTTCTAAAAAAGATATTAAAAGGCCGGGCGTGGTGGCTCACGCTTGTAATCCCAGCACTTTGGGAGGCCGAGGCGGGTGGATCACGAGGTCAGGAGATTGAGACCACGGTGAAACCCCGTCTCTACTAAAAAAATACAAAAAAATTAGCCGGGCGTGGTGGCGGGCGCCTGTAGTCCCAGCTACTCGGAGAGGCTGAGGCAGGAGAATGGCGTGAACCCGGGAGGCGAAGCTTGCAGTGAGCCGAGATTGTGCCACTGCACTCCAGCCTGGGCGACAGAGTGAGACTCCATCTCAAAAAAAAAAAAAAAAAAAAAAAGATATTAAAGAAGGTAAATCATAAGAGACACAACCAATAAAATGAAATACATGAAATTAATACCCATCACTCATTATAAAACACATAGACAAAATTAATATAGTACATAAATCCCAAACTAGAAAACTATTTACAACATATACACTGAAATTATAATATTCCTAACACTTAAATAACCATTACAAATCAGATTTGATTTTTAAGGAAATAGATACACAATAGAAAAATTCAAAAGAAAATAGGAAATGAGCAAGCAATTCACAAAAGAATAATGATGACAATACATTTTTAAAAAATGTTCAAATTCAGTAGTAATCCAGAAAATGCAATTAAATCATTTTCTTCTGTAAGATTGACAGATATAAAAACATCCTGTTAGACTTATTTTTTTCAATTTCTTTAATTGTTGAATATCACGTAGATTTGAAAAATCACAATGTGTTATTGACATGAAATGGTAATCATGAAAATTGTTAAGTAGAAAATAAGGTTCCAAATCTACTCATGCACATATACACACACAAACATGTAAAAATGCAAAGGATAAAGAATAAAATTGCACTGATATTTGTATGTGCAGTTTCTGTTTTCTTCTTTATGATATTTGTATTTTATTATTGGGAAAGTTCTGATCACACACACATTTACATGTATATATTCATGTACAAACAAAGATTATTTTTAGCAAGGGAAATAAACTACTAAAGAACATTTATGGAGTGATGCTATTTTGAAATCAACAGCATCTGTAGAGTTTAGAGACAAACAGAGGGAGGGTGAGAAGGAGAGTATGTCTGTATATTAACAAAATTCTTAACACTGCTATCTCTTTATACTGGGATTCTAACTAATATGTTTGATTATCTATGTTTTCTATATTTTGTGTAATGATCATGGGTTACTTGTGTTATTAAAAGTAAAATATCAAAATCACACATTAAAAAAAAAACTAGGCAAAGGACACAAACAGGCAATTCATTTAAAAAAGACATGTAGCTGACTGATCAATATTTGTGAAAATATTGTTATTTTATAACCAGTAAAATAAATGTCATTTAAAAAACAGTGGGTTATCCAACTATAAAATTGGCAGAGTATTTTTAATAACATTTTTGTTAGATATTAAATAAAAAATAAGCACATATACATTGTTAGTGAAGATATAAATGAGTACTTACTTTCTGGAAGGCAACACTGCAATAAGTGTGTCAAAATATTTTTGCTCACTGGCTGGGAACTTCTGGTTCAAGGAATTCATCATAAATAAATAAGCAAGTTAACAAAAATACAACTACAGTGCCATTTAATGCATTTTTAATTAAAATAGTACAGACAACTTTGTAGCCTACATTATTTGTGTCTGTTCAACCCTCATACTTCCTTTGGGAAGCTGTTTATTTTCCCTTCTTCGAGGAGCTATAATGATACATCTTCCCTGTCTTGGCCATAGGGACACTCACATGACCCAAGCTACTTTTCGATTTTCATTGCTTGAACCTGTTTATTTTCTTGACCTCTTTATGTGGGAGATCCCCAGATATCAGTCCTAAAAACTTCTCTTTTTACACTTACTCAGTTGAGAAGATTTATGAGGACTGTGAAGTTGAAACAGATTGAGTAAAGGAAGATATCTAGAAGACGAAGTCAAGGAGGTAGCTGGGAGACCAGATCAATGGGACCTTATTTTCAACCCCTCCAAGGAAAATCTGTTCTCTCAGTCTTCTCCATGTTAGTAAATGACAACTGCATTTTTCCAATTGGTAGGGCCAGAAATCTTATGACCAGTCTTTGTTCCTCTCTTTCTTTCACATCCCACATTAAAACTATGAGAAAATCTTGATTTTTGTCTTCCATAATCTGACCATTTCTCAACACTGCTTTTAACTTGGTCCAAGTAACCAAGGACTAGTGGAACTTTCTAATTAATCTCTTTGATTCTTTTTCAGCTTGTAACAGTTTGTTCTAAATCTCACTCAGAATAAAGCCCAAATTCCTTTCCGTAGTTTCTTCCTGATCTGGCTTTCTACCACCTCTCTGATGTCATCTCACACCATTCTTCCCACTCTCAGTTGGCTTGATTATGTTTTTGACTTGACTTTCTGGAGTGTATTTTCCAAACAGCAGATGCAGTAATTCTTTAAACCAAAAATCTGATTGTATTAACTTTTGGCTTGAAACATTTCAATGACTTCCAAACACATTTAAAACTAAATCCAAAGTCATTAATAAAGCCTGTAGGGCCCCATTGATCTGGTTCCCCAGCTACCTTTCTGACCTCATTTCCCAGCTATCTTTCCTTACTTACACTGTCCCAACTTCACTGACCTCCTTGCTGTTCCTCAAACATGTCAGTCTTATTTCCATTTCAGAGCCTTTGCACTTGCTATTTCCCCTGTCTGAAATTGTCTACCCCTGTAAGTCCACCTGGCTTATGCCATACTTTTTTTCAGTTTTTTGCTCAAATATTACCTAACTGAAGGAATCTTCCTTGACTATGTGAAGTAAAATAGCAGCCTCTGTCACTACCTATTCCATTTACTCTGTTCCATTTTTCTAAAAAGCACTTATCACCATCAGACTTAGCAAATATTTTATTTATTTATCTTTTTATATCGTCTCCTATATGACTACTAAAATGTAAACTCCTAAACGAAAAGACATTAAGGGTTGTGTTCATTCGTAGAGTACTAAGTATTCTATATTTATTTAAAAAATACATGAATGTCTCCATTTTTATTATAAATATAGATATAAGTATGAATAGATCATATGGCTAGAAGGGGGAAGTACATATATATTAATATATTAAAATGTGATTATCTCTGTATGGTAGAATTGTGGGTAATTTTTATTTTCTAATTTTTCTTATTTATATTTTCTAAGTTGGCTACACCAAATGCACTATGTTGGAAAGAAAAGGAATCATTAAATTATAATTAGGAAAGAAACACTACTGAGTCATACAAATAGCTTGAATGTACTTCACCATGCTGCATTTTATAAAGAACAAAAGCCTTATTCTTGTCACAACTGTTCTGATTTTTAACATATGTTGGAAAAGAGGAGACTGTCGTCACTCTCTTTACCCAACTGCCAAAGAGAAACCAAAGCTGCACAGAAAAGTGGTAAAACATAGATGTATTTGGGAACTAATGCAATAGGGGGAAAGAGACTTCAATATAGAACTGGCCTCTATTCCAAATATAGCGTTGGACAAGTGGAGATTTATAGCCAAAAAGCAGGGTGACAATTAGTGAATAAAAAAACTCCTAAGAAGAAACATCAGGAGTTGGTGGGGCAGGTTCTGGCTAAAGAGATCTAATAGAATTTTTGGTAAAGACAGGCCAAGGTGATCAGATATCACATAGGGAATTATGGGGGATGAGGGTATATTTGATAAGATATTGAAAGTGATCAGATATTGAGGGTGGAGGATTCTCACTAAACTGATCTAGCAAGATTGTTGCTACAACTGAGTGATGCAGGTCAAACAAGGATGGATGCCAAGGTCTAATCCTAGAGGGTTTAGAGGAGCCTAAGTAGAGTTTGTTAAAGAAGAGCGCCTTTGTTACACCCCAATATTTAATTTTTGTTCCCCCAAAAGGATGGGAGGAATAATGTGCGGTATAATGAGGATTCATGATTGTGGACTATATTAGTTTTATATTTCTGTGTAACAAATTACCACAAACTTAGAGGTATAAAAGAACATCCATTTATTATGTCACTGTTTGCACGGGTTATGAGTTCAGAATTTTTTAGCTGAGTTCTCTGCACACGGCCTCACAAGGCTGAAATCTAATGTTAGCCATATGTGTCCTCTGCAAGCTTGGTTGGGCAAATATCTGTTTCCAAGCTTCCTTAGATTGTTTGTAGAATTAATTTCCATTGTGGTTGTAACATTGAGGTACTTTTTTTTTTTGCTGGCAGTAGATTGAAGACCACCCTTAGCACTTAGGACACTCTCAAATCCTTGCTATAGGATCTGTTCAAGAGGCTCTCACACTTCAAATCTCTCTCACTAAGAAGAGCCCTAAGGAACACTTGACCTTAGATCAGGCCCACCTTGTAATCTTCTATCTTAAATCAAGTGATTTAGGACTTAAATTATATCTGTAAATTAAATTTACATCAGCATTTATGTTAGTGTCTGATTAAGTAACTGGAAGAAAGTATGTTAACAACGGGAGAATCTTGGGGGTCATCTCAAAATTGTTCTGACTATATGAAAGTTAGTAAAATTTGTAATTGCCTGATGCTTAGAATGAGTGGCTCACAGTTAAGGTACTTCTCTTTTTGTTAGTTGTTGGGCACTCATTTTCTTTTTAAATATTCATATTCTGAATGGGGGCAATATGGCCCCCATTGGTAAAAATTGGTTTTAGGGGGCAGGGGGAAAATCTTAGCTATTACAGTGATTTGGGCCTTCCAAAGCTCTACTTGACAAAATTTTATTCCTTAGAATTTAGTTTATCTTATTAAGAAAAATTTAAATTTAACTTAATATAATTCATTTATTGAATTAATTTTATTAGTTTATATAGAACTTGAATTTTTTTATTTTTTGTTTTTAGCTAGAGATATGTTTAATGTTTTAAGAAACTGCCAAACTATTTTCCAAAGTGGTTCTACCATTTCACACTCTTACCAACAATGCATGAGAGTTCTGGTTGCTCCATATCCCCACCAACATTAATTCTTATTGCTGATTCTGTTGGGCACTTAGTGGTATTTTATTATTTTAACTTTTAATTTTTTTTATTTTACTTTAAGTTCTGAGATACATGCACAGAACGTGCAGGTGTGTTACATAGGTATACATGTGCCAGTGTGATTTGCTGCACCCATCAACCCGTCATCTACATTAGGTTTTTCTCCTAATGCTCTCCTGCCCTTTGCCCCCCACCCCCCGACAGGCCCCGGTGTGTGATGTACCCCTCCCTGTGCCCATATGTTCTCATTGAAGAACATGAATTTTATTCAATTTCCCCTTGGAGGATAATAATAAAACAAGGTTGAGAAACACAGCTTTTATAAGACAACTCTGTATACTGATTTCTGGAACTGTCCCAGTTGCCTCTGTAGCTTTTCTACTTTCACAGTGAGAGAAAAGTCACTTGCTGCCAGGACTACTAAATGGATGTATCATGATAACTTAAATATCCTTAAACATTGGTCAATTAGTTTTTTCATCTGCTGAAAACTTCAATTATAGCCTCAGCAGAAGAACTCAAGAACACAATATCAAAACTATTAGAAGCCAAAAGAATCGGATCTATCTTTGAATTGTCCATAAACTAAAAATAACTACTTCCTTAAGGTTTAAATAATAAATTGTTTCCCCGGGATACTAAAATTTAGGTGTTCTATACATATGTATCATGAGGTTTAAAATTGGTCATATCTTTTTCCCAGAGCAGTAATTTCAATTCTAGTAATTTATTCTAAGGAAAATTTTAGACGTACAAAGATTTATGTAGAAACATATTTATTTCAACCTCATTTATAGTAGAAAAGTGTACAGAAATAGGGATATGGTTCAATTATTATTCTACATCCCTACAATGATACATTAATCTAACATTAAAAATGGTGTTTACAGTGATATAGAAAGATATTGGGAAATGCTCAAGATATACTAAGAAAAAAAGAGATTGCAAAAATTCTAAGTACTGTTTTATGTTTATATTATTTTATATGCATATACATAGAAATGAAAACAGAAATAGTAGTGTCATGAGTAATTTTATTTTATTTCATTTATTGTGTATATTTGTATTTTCAACATTTCTCGTAATGTAAATGTATTGTTTTCATAATTAGTAAAAGAAACCTTCCAAAATACAAGGAGTCCTAAGTTAAGAAATGATATAACTTCAGCATTCTCATTAAATGAATACAGAGGCTCATATTATCCAGTTAAGCACTGTCTTCTGCTCTTTATTGCTGTCATCCACCAACTTCTACTTGATAATTGAAACTTTTAATTCCTGGATTGCTGTCTACTTCATTCCAAGACTCATTATCATGTCAAGGAAATTCAGTATCCAAGACGATTACCCATGCAATAACTTGATTTCTCAGTTAATTTACGTTCTTAGCTCCAACAACATTTACCACCAACCAACCACAGCCAGTCCCTCCCATGGTCACATTTTAGATCTTGTTACCTTTTGTAATTGTGTCACTTTTAAAACTATAATTTCCAGAATTTCCCTCTCTGACCTCCTATACTTCTGGAACACTTACTCTAGAACATAATATGATTACTCTTTTACTTTATTAAAACTTCCAGATTATTAGCCTCTAGAGACTTTTGGTCAAATCCCATTTGTAGATGAAGCCAATACTGCCTCTCCGTATTTGCATTAAACTAGATGAATGTTATTGAAAAGTGTATACATATTTACTGATTGTTCCATATTAATTTTATGTTTAAAATGTCAAAATGGTATTCAGCACTGCCTAGAAATCCTACTGTGTTTCTTTACTAGGTTCGCGTTGTCATTCCTTCAGACAACTATTACATACCTTCTACTCAAATCGCTCCCCCATACCCCACACTTAACAGATAACCTCACCTCATTGAGAAAATAGATGCCATCAGGTATAAGGTCATCTATTAAATCTGATATATCCCCCTTCTTACCAACATTTAATTTACAGAACTACTTGCATCTAATTCATGGCCACCCACTTTCCATCAAGCTTATTTTCTGAGTTTCAGTTCCTTGTGTCTTCTCAGCTTTCCCCCATCTCTACTGCATCATCAACTCTACTTCTCTACTGGATCATCATCATTAGGATACAAGAACATTTTAATAACCCCCCTGTTACAGTACATAATGACAGTTGTTCTTTAAGCCCCCAAGCTAACACCATATTTTTCTGTTCCTTTCAATAGCCAAAAATCTGAACAGAGTTTTCCCATAAGTAAGAAAAGCCCTGACATTGCCAGAGTTGGTTTAGACCAGGGAGTCTCAGTGCCCCCTGGAGGTCACCGAGCCCTTTGCATGAGATCTGATAGGTCAAAATTGTTTATAATATTAAGATTTTATACACATGGTCACTGTGTTGAAATTTGCACTGATGGTGCAAAAGCAGTTGCGGCAATAAACTGTACTAGCAGACTTTGCATTCTTCACTATTACATACACAGTAGAAAGAAAGAGAAAGAAGAGGAGGAGGGGCCAGTTTTGGTTAAGAATATCCTTTTCATGTGTCTTTTGGCTGCATAAATGTCTTCTTTTGAGAAGTGTCTGTTCATATCCTTTGCCCACTTTTTGATGGGGTTGTTTTTTTCTTGTAAATTTGTTTGAGTTCATTGTAGATTCTGGATATTAGCCCTTTGTCAGATGAGTAGATTGCAAAAATTTTCTCCCATTCTTTAGAGATACCATCTCACACCAGTTAGAATGGTGATCATTAAAAAGTCAGGAAAAAACAGGTGCTGGAGAGGATGTGGAGAAATAGGAACACTTTTACACTGTTGGTGGGACTGTAAACTACTTCAACCATTGTGGAAGTCAGTGTGGCGATTCCTCAGGGATCTAGAACTAGAAATACCATTTGACCCAGCAATCCCATTACTGGGTACATACCCAAAGGATTATAAATCATGCTGCTATAAAGACACACGCACACGTATGTTTATTGCGGCACTATTCACAATAGCAAAGACTTGGAACCAAGCAAAATGTCCAACAACGATAGACTGGATTAAGAAAATGTGGCACATATACACCATGGGATACTATGCAGCCATAAAAAAATGATGAGTTCGTGTCCTTTGTAGGGACATGGATGAAGCTGGAAACCATCATTCTCAGCAAACTATCGCAAGGACAAAAAACCAAACACCACATGTTGTCACTCATGGGTGGGAGTTGAACGGTGAGAACACATGGACACAGGAAGGGGAACATCACACACCAGGGACTGTTGTGGGGTGGGGGGAGGGGGGAGGGATAGCATTAGGAGATATACCTAATGCTAAATGACGAGTTAATGGGTGCAGCACACCAACATGGCACATGGATACATATGTAACAAACCTGCACGTTGTGCACATGTACCCTAAAACTTGAAGTATAAAAAATAAAAAACATTTTAAAAATAAAAAAAAGAATATCCTTGATGCAGCAGCTTAAACATGTTAATTTTATTAATTTTAGACCTGACTTTTGAATGCCTCTTTTAATATTGTATATTACAAAGTGGGAAATACATATGAAGCCCATCTTCTTTCTGCATTTTGAAGTCTAAGGGCTACCTGGAACAAAAGCACTTGTGTAATTGGGTTACGAACTAGTCAGTTTTTTTATGGAAATATATTTTCACTTAAAGTCTGACAGACACACTATGGCTAGTCAGACTGAAGAATTTGTCAGAGGTTTTTCTGAAAATGAGCAAACTAAACTTGTCATTACCAGGAAAATAAATGATATGTTGTTGATGATATAAATTAACTTTTGAAATGAAAATTAGAATGTTGGTAAATTTTATCTGCCACCATGAGCTTAACAGTTTCCCAATATATATGAGGACTTTTTTGATTAAATTAATGTTGATATTAATGAATGTGATTTTTTTTGTTATAATATAACGAAATGTCAATATTTGGAAGGGCTGCTAAACTCCATGGGCCAGTACTTCCCAAATAACCAATGCATCATAGTACAAAATCAGATCTGTTCAAAGTAAAATAAAATGAATTCTAGAGCAACTGATTATGAAAAAATTTATCAATGTGGTTTCAAATCCTACATTGCAACTGACCCATAAAAAATTACCCATTGTTAAATTTTGGTGTAGTCTTAAAGAAAATAATCCACGATGTCCCCAACATCATGTTAAAAACTCTTTCCTATTCCATCTGCATATTTTTATCAGGCCAGATTTTTCTTCATATAGCTCAGGAAAATGCCGTATTGTAACACATTAAATGCAGAAGCAAATATGATAATCTAGTTGCCTTCTATTAAGCCATACATTAAAGATACTTGAAGAAATGTAAAACAAAGCCATTCTTCTTGCTAAATATTTTGAGGGAAAGTAAAGGTATTTTCCCTGAAAATATGTTTTTTATATAAGTATGTAATGTGGTTTATTATTTGTATTCTAGAATGAATTTATATATATTTTTAAGTTGTCTCAGATATAATTTCTGTTATAATTAACATGTATAGATAAGCTCACAAACAAAAGTGCATTGGTGTCTTTGATAATTTTTAAGACTGGAAAGCAGTCTTGAGACCAAAAAGTTTGAGAACTACTGGTTTAGATTTTAAAAACCCATCAGTACTTTACCAAAATTCATCAAAGTCGAGCTCCATTGGCCAGAAGGAAGGGGATGAATGGTTGTTGAATAAGCAAGCGATAGTGTCTGCCACTCCTAGGTCTTTGCGGCAGTACTCTGAGATCTGTTTTCCCCGTGTTCACTCTTCTTTAGAGTCTATCCCCACCCCTCTTCCCCATATATCAGCTGGAAAGACCTCCTTACAATGTAGTTTAGATTAAGCTACCAAGAACTGCTGAATAGCCATCCATTACATTTACAATCCAACTCAAATCCTTTGTAGTGGCCTAGAGGCCCTTTGTCATCTGACCATTGTCTGTGAGGCCATACTATGTTTCGGTTAGAGTGTGTGCTCTGAAGTCAGACTACATAGATTAAAGTTTCAACATCATTCTTTACAACCGAGTAACCTTATGCAAGTTACTCACACTCTTCATGTATTCTTTTCCTCATCTGTAAATGGGACTAATTATGATAATACTGAATTATTCAGTTTGCTATGAGTATCAATGGAGATAATCCATATTAAATGCTTAAAAGAATTGCTGGTCCAAGTAAGCTCTCAGCCAATGTTAATTGCTGCCTATGTCTCCAATATCATCTTATACCATCTTATACCACTCTCCCCTTGAGTTTCTATTCTCTAACTAAACTTAAGCATTACAAGTTCTTTCCTGTCCAGAAACTCTTCACGTATTTTTTCCCTTGACTCTAACAACCTTTCCACTGCCCTACAGGTAGCTAGTATCTTCTTCCTGAGGGTGCAGCTGACATGCCAGTCCTTTGGGAAGCTTTTGCTGACCACGTATTCTCAATCAGATTTCTTCTCATCTCCTCCCCACCTCTCATGGTTACTCCATATTACAACAACCTGTTTCCCTCTACTACTAGGCATGATTTGTAATATTTATTGTTCTCTTATTTTTTATCTCCAACATTGGACTGTAAGTGCCATGACAGCAAGGAATATATTTGTGTTCAGCCTGTTTCCTCAGTGCCTTGATCAGTGGCTGTCATGTCATAGACACTCAATAAATATGTGCTAAATTAATGCACAAATGGATTAACCCATTTCGCACCTGCCCCGAGAATACCTGCCAGTGGCACTTGTGGCTGCAACATTTACTCCTAGATAACTCTAAGGTAGACATCATTCTATTTAAAGAATTCTAGTTTTAGCAGTGATATTTCCATTTACAAAATATAGTAAATCTCAATAGCTGAAAATGTCAAATCATATAAAAAGTAGCATTCCTACATGTGATGTTAATTCAGTGGTGAACTTATGGCTCTGAAATGATGTGACAAGAAGGAAGTGAAAATGTTGTCAACATTCCACAACGATACCGTGATTGAAGTAGACAACAGAAATGGAAAGAAAACTAAGAAGCCATTTGTCATTGAGGATTTTAACAAGAATGTGGGAGCAGTGGACTTGACTGATCAGATGCTCATTTCTTATCCAACTGAGCACAATAGGCACAAGATTTGTATGAGAAATTCTTTCACCACCTTCTAACATTACAGTGCTGAACTCCTACACCCTGTTCAAGAAGAACAATTCTGGGCGCATGATTAGCCATGTAAACTTCAGACTGATGTTGATTGAAAGAATGCTGGAAGAGCATCACAAGCCAGGGCAGCAATGCCTTTGAGGTTTTCTGTGTGCTAATAATGTCACACCTCTTCTCCTGACTGGAAGATATTTTCCCAAGACCATACTATCAACATCAGGGAAACAGAATCCAACTGATCACTGCAAATTTTGCCGCTCGCACAATGCCAAGCATGACAAGAAGATCCCGAGAGAAACGCGATATTTTTGTGAGGAATGTGATGTTCTACCTTGTGTTGTTCCATGTTTTGAAATTTACCACACACAAAAATTATTAGGCCAGGCGTGGTGGCTCATACCTGCAATCCCAGCACTCTGGGAGGCTGAGGCAGGTGGATCACTTGAGGTCAGGAGTTCAAGACCAGCCCGACCAACATAGTGAAACCCCGTCTCTACTAAAAATACAAAAAGTAGCCAGGCATGGTGGTGGGCCCCTTAATCCCAGCTACTAAGGTGGCCGAGGCAGGAGAATCCCTTTAACCCCGGAGGCAGAAGTTACAGTGAGCGGAGATCGCACCACTGCACTCAAGCCTGGGCAACAGAGTGAGACTACATCTTAAAAAAAATTAAGTATGGATCATCATATATATTTCTGTTACATTAGGATTAGAGACAAGTTCTCTTTAGAAATAACTCCAAGAACAGTTATTATATTTTATCTTAACCTTGAAAATCAGTCAGGTTTGCTTCAGCCTCAAACAGCATGTTTATGTAAAACGAAATGAGCACTGGCAGTGAGCTGCACTTTTTTTCTAAACAGAAAATGGGTTAGCGAATGAATGGGTTGCCACAAGATGCAATCCACAGCCATAATTAGTTGGACTTGCTGGTATCAAAAGTCCAATAAATTCAGGGAAAATATAATAAACATGCAATTAACAAAAATTACATGTAAAGTCTAAAGGTTAGCTACTGCCCATGAGAGGACATAACGAAAATAAAAGCATGAACTATGACTACTTTCTCACTTCAATGAAATCATGTGTCATTTATATGTGAGTACCTGAGGGTGTTGACGAAACTTTTTTTTGGCTCATATGAGAATCAGGACATAAATAATTTAAATGTCCTGAAAATCTGAAATCTGAGTTCCTAGAATCTTAAACCCGAATGGAACCTTTACTGTCATACAGTCTGATACTCTAATTTTACAGACAAAGTATTAAGTCCTAGAGACTTAATGTGATGTGTCCAAAAGAACACAACTGGAATTGAAACATAGTCCTCCTAAACTATAATCCAAGCTCAGAAATTCTCTCATCACTGTCCCTGAGTAAATGCAGATTTTTGCGTAATGCCTACTAGAAGTCGTTATCAAGACCGCAAATGTATTTGATCAAATATATTTTGGAGTAAATGTTGAAATGGAAACAAAATTTATGGATTCGATAATTGATCACCTCTGCTGTGGAAGCTATATCTTTGCATACAGACCTAAAATATCATAGTTTTGAATGTGCATTGAGGGAAAGCTAAGGATTAGCCTGGTGGCATAAAATATGGGCAGCAGCTGGAGGTGAAGTTTCATGGAGTAAATCACTTTTTTTTTTTAATTTTTTTTGCACACAAAACAATAAACATTTTCTAAAAATACATACAAACAAAAACATGCATATCAAACATATTAGGAAGGTTGCACATGGGAAGACAGGGAATAGAAATGGGGAGTGGGAATTAAAGAAAATACATGAGAGAGGGACTTTATATGGATCAGTGATAATAACTCAATCCTCTATTTGACAAAGAAGAAGGAGAAGGAAGAGGAAGAAAAAGAAAGTGGGATAAAGGATCAGAAAGGAAGGAAAATAGAAAAAAATAGAGTATGACTCCAGGGTAGACCTGTTTTGTTGTCACTGGGTTGGTTGGTTGGTTTGTCTGTTGTATTTTTCATATGTTTCGCCATGTTGGCCAGACTGGTCTCGAACTCCTAGCCTGAAGTGATCAACCCGCCCTGGCCCCCCAGAGTGCCGGGACCACAGGCGTGAGCCACCACGTCCAGCCCCCACATTGCTTCTGGCCTCCGTGGTAGACCTCCCAGACGGGGCGGTCAGGTAGAGGCGCTCCCCACATCCCAGACGGGGCGGCCGGGCAGAGGTGCTCCTCACTTCCCAGATGGGGCAGCCGGGCAGAGACGCTCCTCACTTCTTCCCAGACAGGGCGGCCGGGCAGAGGTGCTCCTCATTTCTTCCCAGACGGGGTGGCCGGGCAGAGGCGCTCCTCACTTCCCAGACGGGGCGACCGGGCAGATGCGCTGCTCATTTCTTCCCAGACGGGGTGGTCGGGCAGAGACGCTCCTCACTTCTTCCCAGACGGGGCAGCCGGGCAGAGGCACTCCTAACTTCTTCCCAGACGGGCGGCCGGGCAGAGGCGCTCCTCACTTCCCAGACAGGGCGGCCGGGCAGAGGCGCTCCTCACTTCTTCCCATACAGGGCGGCTGGGCAGAGGCGCTCCTCACTTCCCAGATGATGGGTGGCCGGGCAGAGGCGCTCCTCACTTCCCAGACGATGGGAGTAAATCAGTTTTAACTTGTGAATTATTTTAATTGGAAAGTGATCTGGCAATAACTTAAATATAGCCTTTTAGGGATAAAATGGAACATTCGCTTTGTGTTAAGAGTTTGTGCCTCAAATCAATATTTTGTAGGTAAATGGAGACTTCAGGATAACTGAATGAATCTTAGAAGAGTAAAAAGCTGTACCTTCTTTCTCAATAAGTCAGTGCCTCAATTCTTAAACACTAAATCAACACTGACTCTAGAAAACTAGAGAAAATTGACATCCTGTGAACCTCTGAGTTAATCTGATAATGAGAGATGCATCTATGTATCTGTGTATAATTGACTGCGTATATTTTATTCTGCTTCAAGTTCTTAGCTCTATGCGTGTCTAATGATTTTACTTCTTTAAGAGTAATTATAATTAGAATGAAGAAAGTATATGTAAAAAATTATTTTTAAAAAGCTGGACCTTACTGGTACTGTGAATGCTGATGCTTTTGGTTCTTGTCTATTCTATTGTTCTTCGATTCTATTATATTTTATTTTAGGCCATGTTTTTGCATAAAATATTTTTTATAAAATTTTTTTTTTTAAAAAAAGCACAGACGTTACCAGTACTGTGAATGCTAATGCTTTTGGTTCTTGTGTATTCTATTGTTCTTTGATTCTATTACATTTTAAAAACATATGCCATGTTTTTGCCCCCTATGGAAAAGGCTACCATTTTTAAATCACGACTACACACATTGGGCAATCTCTTACTTTTTAAAAGAGTTTTATTTTTATTTTAAGTTCTGGGGTACATGTGCAGGATGTGCAGGTTTGTTACACAGGTAAATGTGTATCTTGGTGGTTTGCTGCATCTATCAACTCATCACCTCAGTATTAAGCTCAGCGTGCATTAGCTATTTTTCCTAGTGCTCTTCCTCCCCTCACCGCACCCCACCAACAGGCTCCGGTCTGTTTTGTTCTCCTCTTTGATTAAAAAAAAAATGAGACTTAAAAAGCAAGAGATACAAAGAGAATCTCTCACTTTTCAAGTCTCAGTTTTTTTGTTAAATCTGAAAAATGGGTTAGTGATAGTATCACTTGCATTCAGTGGGGCTATGGTAAAGGTCTGATGAGATGATTTGCATAAGCATTGAGCACAATGCCTCATATGCAGAAAGCATCCAACACATGTAAACTTGTTTTCACCATTGGCTGTAGTATTACTAGATCATTGTCAGACTATTCAGTCACTGGCCATCTCTTCTTCCCTGCATCTGTTGAGCAGAGTTCTGTGTATTCACGTATAGAAAAGGAGGCCAGAGAAACTTTCTTGGGCTCTTTTTATTGATGGAGTATGTAGAAGGCAGAAAACAATCAGATTTTTGTTTGAAGACAACTTGAAGGCTAAAATTTTCTTTATAATGAATCAATGAAATCAAATTTATTTAAAAAGTTAATGTAAAAGGATACCAGCTTCTATTCATTTTCACTTCATTTTTCATCTGGAAGGTTGAAGCTAAAATGATTTTGTGGATCTAACACATGATCAACACTAATGTTTAGTTAGCACAATCTATGGCTCTCTGCCAGGTTTCCAGGATAGATATCAAATGAGAAGAAAAACGCTTTGCTTCTGTGACGAACGAAAATTTATTTTTAAAAGCATAAAGGTGAGAAATCCTCAAAGCTACTGCTGTGTCTAAAGTTTTGAATACTGAGAGCCTTGAATTAATAAAGATTCATATGAATAGCTTTATTGAGTACATCTTATTGAGTAAAATGTCTCCATGGGGCTAAGTTATATTCTCCCTAAGACTTTCCTAGAGTAATAAAGCATTATTTTATACTTTCTTAGAGTAATAAAGAAAGTATAAAATCTGGTGTGGATTCTAGGTGATGTCTTGTACTTGGGTGCAAGCTCCAAGTATGGGAGTAGAGAGACAAAGTTAGCTTATAGACTTCATACGAGGAAAAGGTTGCTCTTAAAAATTCAGGGTGTGAATGAGAGAGGCAGAGAAGGGGGAAGGATGGGAAGGCACAGAAGGAAAATTGGATAAGAGACCTAAGAAACCTTTCTTTTCTCATTCAAGCATAACAAAATGCTGGGGGCGGGGGCAGAAATACCACTTAGTACTTCCTATAAAAATATGATAATGTTTTACCAAATATAATATTTTATCCTTTCCAGTGAGAGGCTAAATTTTTAAAAAAATCCTGAAGCTGACCTTGCAAAATATGAGTATTGCTGAAGGAGTTCTGCTGAGCCAGCAGTTTCACTTTTCTAACCTTCATCCTGGAAAAGTTCAACTGTAGTCTGGTCCTTCTTTGGTCTTGGAGGAATTTGAGTAAGTTAAGCATGCAGGGAAGGAATGTTGAACTTTTTTTTTTTTAACAGAAAATTAGTCAAACCTGCTTCTTGGCACCATATAAGATTTCAAAAGCCTACTTGATTTCCTGAATTACTTCATTAAAAATTAACTCACCCAGTTTGTAGGAAGGTAAGCCTTATTCTAAGAGAGGACTACATCAATTCCATTATAAATCTCGTAAATATGTAGGCTGACAAAAGAAAATAAATAAACTATTATCTTTGGTGTTATATTTCTTTCCGTTGCTTTTGATGTGATTCATTAAAGACATTTTTAACGTTTTTTTCCTCAGTTGAAAAATTACATATATAAATCCTGACTTTAGAACAGCAGAAACATGCACAGCTGCTGGTTTAAGCTTACAAAATCACCAAACAAAACAAAACACAACTTGGCATAGAGCCACGTTTAAACCTTTTGTAACTGAATTTAATGAGGATGAAGGTAAAAATTCATTTTATACAGAAAAATAATTGGTTTCTAGTCCTATAGAAAAAATTCTAGTCAAATAATTTTATTTTAGTCATATAAACATATAAATTATTCTCCATGTCATAATGAGAGAGCACATTATTCTCAATCTCATAGAACAGAAAGGAAGCTTGATACATGTTTGTGAGAGCATATTGCCTTGACATAGGTATTTACTACTCATAAAACATTATTTTCATCTCACTTTTTTTATAATCTTGGAAGCCCTTTATTATTTTGTATTCTGGTAATCTCCAAATTTATTTGTATTAATTGGCTTTTTGTTGATTTCTTTAATAATTGGAAAACAGTAAAGTTCTCTCATAGAAGGCCTACTAGGTTGGCTGGTTTTTGGAAAGATAAACAAACAAAAACTTACGAAGTTCTGTCTAAGGTTGTAAGTAAAGAGAAATGGGAGTGTCACACTTCTGAATTATAACTTGTTAATAGGCTACAGCATTTTATATTTATTCATCTTGGCTGAGGCCCCAACATCCAGTGTTCTTTTCGATTAGATTTTTCTGAAGCAATTCGGCTTCTTGCATCCATCTATCATGTTACAAGGTCTATGATCCAAATGTCCCAAACACATCTGAATAAAGAAAACTTGGTTTACTTTCATGTAAAGCGAGTGTTGGCAAGGTTGGTCAGGCATAGAGGCCTAACAGAAATAATAACCTGATACAATTATAGATAAATGCACCTGCATTTATTTAATCTATTTTCATAATAAGGCAGCCACCCTTTCCAAATCTCTAACAGGTACCATCCAGTCACATAAAGAAAAAGTATATTAGGATATGGAATTCAAAGGCTTCTGTGTACTTGCAAACCCTTGCAAACAGAGTCAGGGAGAGATTAAAGGTTGGGAATTTTCCCCAAAGAAATTGCATTTTAAATAGCAAAGGCAAATACTCATGGTAAATCTGAACTGTGATAAGCTACTAATAACTATTAGGTTCAATTGTGTAATGTCACCCCAAAACTTCAATCTTTATACCAAATTTTAGATGGACAAAGTTAAACACAACTGAAAATCGAATTAAAGTTGTTAGCTACAATAATAATCTGATTAGTAATTATATCAATTAGTTTAACATTTTTAAAATTTGCCTGTGTCTTTTATAGAATAAATGTGTGCATACCTGTATTAGTTCGTTTTCATGCTGCTAATAAAGATATGCCCGAGACTGGTAATTTATAGAGAAAAAAGGCTTAATTGACTCACAGTTCAGCATGGCTGGGGAGGCCTCAAGAAACTTCCAATCATGGAAGAAGCAGAAGCAAACACGTCCTTCTTCACATGGCAGCAGCAAGGAGAAGTACCCAGCAAAAGGAGGAAAAGCCCCTTATAAAACCATCAGATCTCATGAAGAACTCACTGACTGTCATGAGAACAGCAGCATGATTCAATTATTTCCACCCCCATGATTCAATTATTTCCACCTGGTCTCTTTCATGAAACATGGGGATTATGGGAACTACAATTCATGATGAGATTTGGGTAGGGACACAGCCAAAAAATATCATTCTGCCTCTGGCCCCTCCCAAATCTCATGTCCTCACAATTCAAAAGACAATCATGCCCTTCCAACAGTCCCCAAAGTCTTATTCCAGCATTAACTCAAAAATCCAAGTCCAAAGTTTCATCTGAGACAAGGAAAGCATCTTCTGCCTATGAGCCTATAAAATCAAAAGCGAGTTAGTCACTTCCTAGAAACAATGGGGGTACAGGCATTGGGTCAATACACCCATTCCAAATGGGAAAAATTGGCCAAAACCAATTCCAAAATCCAGTAAGTCCAAAGTCCAATAAGGCAGTCATTAAACCTTAAAATTCCAAAATGATCTCTTTTGACTCCATGTCTCACATCCAGGTAATGCAGATACAAAATGAGGGCTCCCATGGCCTTGGGTGGCCCCACCCCTGTGGCTTTGCAGGGTACAGCCCCCCTCCAGCTGGCATTGAGTGTCTGTTTTTTTCCAGGTGCACAGTGCAAGCTGTTAGTGGATGTACCATTCTGGGGTCTGAAGGAAGGTGGCCCTCTTCTCATAGCTCCATTAAGCAGTGCCCCAGTAGGGACTCTGTGTGGGGATCCAACCCCATATTTCCCTTCCACATTTTCCTAGCAGAGATTCTCCATGACAGCTCCACCCCTAAAGCATCACAGGACATCCAGGCATTTCCCTACATCATCTGAAATCTAGGCAGAGGTTCCCAAACCTCAATTCTTGACTTCTGTGCACCCGCAGGCTCAACACCACATAAAAGCTGCCAAGGCTTGGGGCTTGCATCCTCTGAAGCCCTCCTGAGGTGTACCTTCACCCCTTTTAACCATGACTGGAGTGCCTGGGACACAGGGCACCAAGTCCCTAGGCTGCACAGAGCAGGGTGGCCCTGGGTCCGGCCGATGAAGCCATGCTTTCCTCATATGCCTCAAGACCTGTGATGGGAAGGGCTGTCTCAAAGGTCTCTGACATGCTGTGGAGACATTTTCCCCATTTTCTTGTTGATTACTATCTGGCTCCTTGTTACTTATGCAAATTTCTGCCATAGACTTGAATTTCTCCCCAGAAAATGGGTTTTTCTTTTCTATTACATCATCAGGCTGCAAGGTTTTCAAACTTTTATGTTCTTCTTCCTCCTGAATGCTTTACTGGTTAGAAATTTCTTCTGCCAGATACCCTAAATCACCTCTCTCAAGTTCAAAGTTCCTCAGATATCAATAACAGGGGCAAAATGTCTCCAGCCTCTTTGCAAAAGCATAACAAGAGTCACCTTTGCTCCAGTTACCAACAAGTTCCTCATCTCCATCTGAGACCACCTCAGCCTGGACTTTATTGTCCATATCACTATCAGCATTTTGGACAAAGCCATTCAACAAGACTCTAGGGAGTTCCAAACTTTCCCACATCTTCATGTCTACTTCTGAGCCCTCCAAACTCTTCTGAACTCTGCCTGTTACCCAGTTCCAAAGTCGCTTCCACATTGTTGGGTATCTTTGCAGCAGCGCCCCACTACCCAGTACCAATTTACTGTATTAGTCCATTTCCATACCGCTATAAAGAAATGCCTGAGACTAGGCATTTAAAGGAAAAAAGTTTAATTGCTCACAGTTCCGCAGGGCTGGGGAGGCCTCAGGAAACTTAAAATCATGGCAGAAGGGGAAGCAAACACGTTTTTCTCTACATGGCACAGGAGTGAGGAGTGCAAGCAGGGAAAATGCCAGATGCCTAGAAAAACACCAGATCTCGTACGACTCACACATTATAATGAGAACAGCATAGGGAAAACTTCCCCCATGATCCAATTATCTCCACCTGTTCCCTCCCATGACATGTGGGGTTATGGAAACTACAACTCCAGATGAGATTTTGGTGGGAACGCAGCCAAACCATATCAATACCCTAATCAACCCTTGCCTGGACTATGGTAAAAACCTTGCCTCCAGCTCCTGTGATGATGAGAATCTATTTTCAGAAAACATTCAATATATGACACTCTCCTAGTGGTAACCTTTTTGACTCCTCATTGCCTTTATGATAGATTCCACACTCCCCTGTGTAGAGGTCAAAACATCTTATTGTCTTTTGTCAACCTTTCCTACTTCTTCTTCATTACTCCCCTACAAAAAGCATTTGCTTTATGGCAGTGTTTCTCTATGTTGGGGTATTTTGGGTAGTTTCCGTAATTTGAGTAACTGAGGTTGTAGTTGTGCAGAATTTTTATCAGAGACTAAATGTTGGCAGCTCCTCCCAGGAATATTGACAATATAATTCCCCACAGATTTCTAAATACCCACTATGTGGACAGTACAGCCTCAGTGTGAGAATCACTGGGCACACATGGTCCACTGTTTTTATGCTGAGAAAGTCTGTGATTGTGCTACCTTCTGAGCTTGGGAAGTGAATGCTTTCTACGTTGTTTTCTAGTCTAGGTCTTAGTTTCCATGTAAGACTTAATATTAGTCCCCTTCCTAAACCTGGTTCACAGTGATCCACCATCATTCCTGTCATCCCTAACCACTGGTTTGGCACTTTTTAAAAAATTACTGGTTTGGCACTTGGTCTGTTCCAGTGTATGGTGTTTTTCTTTGTATATTAATATCTTCCCTTCTCTATGAAACAGAGCTACTGGAGGGGAGGAGCCTTCTCTGAATTGCTAACAAGTAGCACAATAACCTCTTAGCCTCCCTCATGTACTGAGCTTTTTTATAACTCTCAGCCTTTCATGCACTATTACTACTCTCTGGAATATCCTTGGCTATCACTTTTACCTTCAAAACGCCTCCTCTTCCTCCCGGAGATAGCTCAGCTGTCACCTTTTTGGGGCAGTCTCCTCTGACCCTAGAGCCCATGATGGGTCCTTCCATGTTTTCTTATGGCATAATGCATGTACTTCCATCTTAGCACTTGTCACAGTGTAATATACTCGCCCGGTTAAGCAAGTGTATCTCCTCAACTCTTTAGGGAACTCCTTGAGGATGAGTTTTTATGTAAATGTGTTCCTCCAGTCTCTATCATACACCTGTCACACATGCTGCTCTTGTTAGTTTTATAATCTTCCACTATCTTGGCTTTGTAGGGCAGAAGAGCTAATTTGTTTTCAGTGCCAAAAATACACTAAGGATCATTTTACCTATGTCAATAGGGGTCATTTTGATGCTTACAAATAAGATAAAACTCTCTCATTCCCCAATAAAAGTTATTTATGTTTGGAGAAATAGAAGAAAATGAATAAAACTGTTTCAGGATTCTTGAATATGAACTCGTGTTATATACTTTTAAACATTATCACAATGCACACAAAAATACACATGCAGCAATAGTAGAAGAAAATACAATATTTATCTTATTATCTTCCAATTCCAAATGAGAAAAATAAGGTGTAAGAATTATACCCAAGATCATATGACTAGTGATTGGTGAAGTATTTGAGATTGGTCGGTCTGATTCTGATGGTCATACTTATTTACCTATGCCAGAAATAGCAAGCATAGCATGTATAAGCCACAAATGACAAGACACTATGCTAAATATTTAAATATAATGGATATAACTGAATTTAGGATTATTACATGAAAATGTTCTTTGTCAGCTCAAAAATAAATAGGTAAGAGAAGACATATTGAGTAAAAGGTGGGAACTGCAAACTGGAGGAAAGGAAATATGCTTGCTGAAGAAAATACCTTTTCAGCGCCAATACCCCATTTTATTTTATTTTATTTATTTATTTATTTTATTATTATTATTATACTTTAAGTTTTAGGGTACATGTGCACAATGTGCAGGTTTGTTACATATGTATCCATGTGCCATGTTGGTGTGCTGCACCCATTAACTCGTCATTTAGCATTAGGTATATCTCCTAATGCTATCCCTACCCCCCCCCCACCCCACAACAGTCCCCGGAGTGTGATGTTCCCCCTTCCTGTGTCCATGTGTTCTCATTGTTCAATTCCCACCTATGAGTGAGAACATGCGGTGTTTGGTTTTTTGTCCTTGAGATAGTTTACTGAGAATGATGGTTTCCAGCTTCATCCAGGTCCCTACAAAGGACAAGAACTCATCATTTTTTATGGCTGCATAGTATCCCATGGTGTATATGTGCCACATTTTCTTAATCCAGTCTATCGTTGTTGGACATTTGGGTTGGTTCCAAGTCTTTGCTATTGTGAATAGTGCTGCGATAAACATACGTGTGCATGTGTCTTTATAGCAGCTTGATTTATAATCCTTTGGGTATATACCCAGTAATGGGATGGCTGGGTCAAATGGTATTTCTAGTTCTAGATCCAATTGCCACACTGACTTCCACAATGGTTGAACTAGTTTACAGTCCCACCAACAGTGTAAAAGTGTTCCTATTTCTCCACATCCTCTCCAGCACCTGTGGTTTCCTGACTTTTTAATGATGGCCATTCTAACTGGTGTGAGATGGTATCTCATTGTGGTTTTGATTTGCATTCCTCTGATGGCCAGTGATGATGAACATTTTCTCATGTGTCTTTTGGCTGCATAAATGTCTTCTTTTGAGAGGTGTCTGTTCATGTCCTTCGCCCACTTTTTGATGGGGTTGTTTGTTTTTTTCTTGTAAATTTGTTTGAGTTCATTGTAGATTCTGGATATCAGCCCTTTGTCAGATGAGTAGGTTGTGAAAATTTTCTCCCATTTTGTAGGTTGCCTGTTCTCTCTGATGGTAGTTTCTTTTGCTGTGCAGAAGCTCTTTAGTTTAATTAAGTCCCATTTGTCAATTTTGCCTTTTGTTGCCATTGCTTTTGGTGTTTTAGACATGAAGTCCTTGCCCACGCCTATGTCCTGAATGGTATTGCCTAGGTTTTCTTCTAGGGTTTTTATGGTTTTAGGTCTAACATGTAAGTCTTTAATCCATCTTGAATTGATTTTTGTATAAGGTGAAAGGAAGGGATCCAGTTTCAGCTTTCTACATATGGCTAGCCAGTTTTCCCAGCACCATTTATTAAATAGGGAATCCTTTTCCCATTGCTTGTTTTTGTCAGGTTTGTCAAAGATCAGATAGTTGTAGATAAGTGGCATTATTTCTGAGGGCTCTGTTCTGATCCATTGATCTACGTCTCTGTTGTGGTACCAGTACCATGCTGTTTTGGTTACTGTAGCCTTGTAGTATAGTTTGAAGTCAGGTAGCATGATGCCTCCAGCTTTGTTCTTTTGGCTTAGGATTGACTTGGCGATGTGGGCTCTTTTTTGGTTCCATATGAACTTTAAAGTAGTTTTTTCCAATTCTGTGAAGAAAGTCATTGGTAGCTTGATGGGGATGGCATTGAATCTATAAATTACCTTGGGCAGTATGGCCATTTTCACGATATTGATTCTTCCAACCCATGAGCATGGAATGTTCTTCCATTTGTTTGTATCCTCTTTTATTTCATTGAGCAGTGGTTTGTAGTTCTCCTTGAAGAGGTCCTTGACGTCCCTTGTAAGTTGGATTCCTAGGTATTTTATTCTCTTTGAAGCAATTGTGAATGGGAGTTCACTCATGATTTGGCTCTCTGTTTGTCTGTGATTGGTGTACAAGAATGCTTGTGATTTTTGTACATTGATTTTGTAGCCTGAGACTTTGCTGAAGTTGCTTATCAGCTTAAGGAGATTTTGGGCTGAGACGATGGGGTGTTCTAGATATACAGTCATATCATCTGCAAACAGGCACAATTTGACTTCCTCTTTTCCTAATTGAATACCCTTTATTTCCTTCTCCTGCCTGATTGCCCTGGCCATAACTTCCAGCACTATGTTGAATAGGAGTGGTGAGAGAGGGCATCCCTGTCTTGTGCCAGTTTTCAGAGGGAATGCTTCCAGTTTTTGCCCATTCGGTATGATATTGGCTGTGGATTTGTCATAGATAGCTCTTATTATTTTGAGATACGTCCCATCAATACCTAATTTGTTGAGAGTTTTTAGCATGAAGGGTTGTTGAATTTTGTCAAAGGCCTTTTCTGCATCTATTGAGATAATGATGTGTTTTTTGTTTTTGGTTCTCTTTATATGCTGGATTACATTTATTGATTTGTGTATGTTGAACCAGCCTTGCATCCCTACCAGAGGTACAAGGAGGAACTGGTACCATTCCTTCTGAAACTATTCCAATCGAAAGAAAAAGAGGGAATCCTCCCTAACACATTTTATGAGGCCAGCATCATCCTGATACCAAAGCCCGGCAGAGACACAACCAAAAAAGAGAATTTCAGACCAATATCCTTGATGAACATTGACGCAAAAATCCTCAATGAAATACTGGCAAACCGAATCCAGCAGCACATCAAAAAGCTTATCCACCATGATCAAGTGGTCTTCATCCCTGGGATGCAATACCCCATTTTAAAAGTGAAACAAAATTAAATGAGGAAACAACAAAACTCACTGAGAGAACAAATGATTAAGAATCATCAAATTTTGAAACTAGAAGGAGTTTTAAAGGACATCTAGCTGACCTAGCTCACTTTCCCAAGGGTAAAACAGGCTCAGAGGAAGAGGTCAATGAGTGAGACCAGTCCACTCCACAATGGTATACAAACTTCAGTGTAACTTAAAAGCACTGCAGAGCTTGTTAAATAGGCAGATTCATGGGCTACTTTTACAGTGATTCTCATTTGGTTAGGGTGAGAGGTGGGACATAGGAATATGCCCTCTTAATAAGCTCTTCATGTGTTCTGATGAAGATGGTCCTTCTTCAAATCACCTATTTCAGAGCAGGATTATCATTGTGAAAATGGATGGTCATGAAGAAGCTAACGTACATGCAGTATATGTAATATTACAGAATGGTAATTAGTTCAGTCTAGGAGACTCTCAGGTCAGGGGTCCCAAGAGGTAAACCTTAATATGTACAAACCCCTAGGATCATCATCAGTAACTCATTGCTCAGTCGTCTGTGAATCTAACAAGATCTCCTATTTCCTCAAACACTTTAACATTTTAATCTTGGGGATAGGAATTTTGTTGGGTTTACTACCTACTGGAGCACTTCTGAAAAATGGGAAACAGGCTGGACATGCCCCAGCCCTCCAACTTGGTAAACATTTTAGACACATAGTTGTCTCAAAGTCTTAGAGATGAAAGGATTTAGAGGCCACCCAGTCTTCACTCAGTGAAAGAATGTCACATGCCACTGGAAATATTTTTTTTCAGATGTTTCTTTCTCGACAAGATCCACCCTACCTGACCACCTTTGTGAAAATTACCACCCCTTCCCAGCATTTCCATTCCTTTAATCCATTCTACTAATTCCTTTTTCATCAGACTTATTACTCTGTAAGATAACATATAATTCATGTTGATTATGTCTATGTTTCTTTTCTTTTCCTCTCTATATAGAATGTGAGTTCCATGAGGAAGAGGGCAGGGATCTTGATTTTGTTCCCTGCTGTATTCCCAAGGCGTAGAATGAAGACTGACACATAGTAAGTTCTCAGTAAATATTTGTGGAATGTTGAATTATTTATTTATATAGGGTTGCATAGTCTCTGATTAGATCTTCGCAGTGACAGGTTTGTTTATTTATAGTTCTTGTCTGATTGCTTTTGCAAGTATTTATAGTATTGTATTGAATAGAAGTGAGAACAGGCATCCTCTCTTGTACCAGATCTCTTAGGAAAAGCTTTCAATCTTTCTCCAATGATTGTAAAATTAACTGTGGGCTTTTCATAATTGGCCTTTACTACATTGAGGAAATTTCTTTATTTACTTATTTTGTTAAGAATTTTAACATGAAAAGATGTTAAATTTTGTTAGATGTTTTTTCGGCATCTGTTGAGATGATCATCTGTTTTTAATTTTTTATTTTGTTAATGTAATGCATCACATTGATTGATTTGTACATGTTAAGGCAATCTTGCATCCCAATGATAACTCCAAATTGGTCATCATGTATAATCTTTTGGATGTGTTATTGAATTCGATTTGGTAGTATTTTGTTGAGAATGTTTTATCTATGCTCAAAAGAGCTATTGGCCTGTAGTTGTCTTTTATTGTGATGTCACTGTCTGGCTTGGGTATCAGGGTGATTCCGGCCTTTAAATGGGGTTGGAAGTATTCCCTCTCCTGTTTTTTGGAAGACTTTAAAAATAATTCATATTAATTATTTTTTGAATGTTTGATAGAATTCAGCCATGAAGCCATCTGGTCCTGGGCTTTGCTTTGGTGACAGGTTTTTTATTACTACCTCAGTCTCTTCATTTGTAGTCTGTTCAGACTTTCTATTTCTCCCAGGTAAGTTGTGTGTCTCTAAAAAATTATCCATTTACTCTAGGTTATCCCGTTGATTGGCATATAATTAATCACAATCATCCCTTATGAGTCTTTTTTCTGTGAGGTATTTATTGTAACATCTCCTTTTCATTTCTGATTTTATTTATCTTCTCTTCTTTTTATATTTTAGTCTAGCTAAAGGTTACTACATGTTGTTTATATTTTCAAAAAAGTCATCTCTTAGTTTTATACATTTTTTCCTAGTTTTTGTAAACACTGTTTTTTTTCTGATCTTTATTATTTTCTTTATTTTGATAACTTTGGATTTATTTTGTTTTATTATTTTACTAGATTCTTGAGGTATAAAATTAGATTGTTTATTTGACATCTTTTTAAATTTTTTTTTTTTTTTTTTTTATACTTTAGGGTTTTAGGGTACATGTGCACAATGTGCAGGTTTGTTACATATGTATCCATGTGCCGTGTTGGTTTGCTGCACCCATTAACTTGTCATTTAGCATTAGGTATATCTCCTAATGCTGTCCCTCCCCCCTCCCCCCACCCCACAACAGTCCCCGGAGTGTGATGTTCACCTTCCTGTGTCCATGAGTTCTCATTGTTCAATTCCCACCTATGAGTGAGAACATGCGGTGTTTGGTTTTTTGTCCTTGCGATAGTTTACTGAGAATGATGTTTTCCAGTTTCATCCATGTCCCTACAAAGGACACGAACTCATCATTTTTTATGGCTGCATAGTATTCCATGGTGTATATGTGCCACATTTTCTTAATCCAGTCTATCGTTGTTGGACATTTGGGTTGGTTCCAACTCTTTGCTATTGTGAATAGTGCCGCAATAAACATACGTGTGCATGTGTCTTTATAGCAGCATGATTTATAGTCCTTTGGGTATATACCCAGTAATGGGATGGCTGGGTCAAATGGTATTTCTAGTTCGAGATCCCTGAGGAATCGCCACACTGACTTCCACAATGGTTGAACTAGTTTACAGTCCCACCAACAGTGTAAAAGTGTTCCTATTTCTCCACATCCTCTCCAGCACCTGTTGTTTCCTGATTTTTTAATGATGGCCATTCTAACTGGTGTGAGATGGTATCTCACTGTGGTTTTGATTTGCATTTCTCTGATGGCCAGTGATGATGAGCATTTCTTCATGTGTTTTCTGGCTGCATAAATGTCTTCTTTTGAGAAGTGTCTGTTCATGTCCTCTGCCCACTTTTTGATGGGGTTGTTTGTTTTTTTCTTGTAAATTTGTTTGAGTTCATTATAGATTCTGGATATTAGCCCTTTGTCAGATGAGTAGGTTGCAAAAATTTTCTCCCATTCTGTAGGTTGCCTGTTCATTCTGATGATAGTTTCTTTTGCTGTGCAGAAGCTCTTTAGTTTAATGAGATCCCATTTGTCGATTTTGGCTTTTGTTGCCATTGCTTTTGGTGTTTTAGACACGAAGTCCTTGCCCACGCCTATGTCCTGAATGGTATTGCCTAGGTTTTCTTGTAGGATTTTAATGGTTTTAGGTCTAACATATAAGTCTTTAATCCATCTTGAATTAATTTTTGTATAAGGTGTAAGGAAGGGATCCAGTTGCAGCTTTCTACATATGGCTAGCCAGTTTTCCCAGCACCATTTATTAAATAGGGAATCCTTTCCCCATTTCTTGTTTTTGTCAGGTTTGTCAAAGATCAGATAGTTGTAGCTATGCGGCATCATTTCTGAGGGCTCTGTTCTGTTCCATTGATCTATGTCTCTGTTGTGGTACCAGTACCATGCTGTTTTGGTTACTGTAGCCTTGTAGTATAGTTTGAAGTCAGGTAGCGTGATGCCTCCAGCTTTGTTCTTTTGGCTTAGGATTGACTTGGCGATGCGGGCTCTTTTTTGGTTCCATATGAACTTTAAAGTAGTTTTTTCCAATTCTGTGAAGAAAGTCATTGGTAGCTTGATGGGGATGGCATTGAATCTATAAATTACCTTGGGCAGTATGGCCATTTTCACGATATTGATTCTTCCAACCCAAGAGCATGGAATGTTCTTCCATTTGTTTGTATCCTCTTTTATTTCATTGAGCAGTGGTTTGTAGTTCTCCTTGAAGAGGTCCTTCACATCCCTTGTAAGTTGGATTCCTAGGTATTTTATTCTCTTTGAAGCAATTGTGAATGGGAGTTCACTCATGATTTGGCTCTCTGTTTGTCTGTTATTGGTGTACAAGAATGCTTGTGATTTTTGTACATTAATTTTGTATCCTGAGACTTCGCTGAAGTTGCTAATCAGCTTAAGGAGATTTTGGGCTGAGACAGTGGGGTTTTCTAGATATACAATCATGTCATCTGCAAACAGGGACAATTTGACTTCCTCTTTTCCTAATTGAATACCTTTTATTTCCTTCTCCTGCCTGATTGCTCTGGCCAGAACTTCCAGCACTATGTTGAACAGGAGCGGTGAGAGAGGGCATCCCTGTCTTGTGCCAGTTTTCAGAGGGAATGCTTCCAGTTTTTGCCCATTCAGTATGATATTGGCTGTGGGTTTGTCGTAGATAGCTCTTATTATTTTGAGATACGTCCCATCAATACCTAATTTATTGAGAGTTTTTAGCATGAAGGGTTGTTGAATTTTGTCAAAGGCCTTTTCTGCATCTATTGAGATAATCATGTGGTTTTTGTCTTTGGTTCTGTTTATATGTTGGATTACATTTATTGATTTGCGTATGTTGAACCAGCCTTGCATCCCAGGGATGAAGCCCACTTGATCATGGTGGATAAGCTTTTTGATGTGCTGCTGGATTCGGTTTGCCAGTATTTTATTGAGGATTTTTGCATCAATGTTCATCAAGGATATTGGTCTGAAATTCTCTTTTTTGGTTATGTCTCTGCCAGGTTTTGGTATCAGGACGATGCTGGCTTCATAAAATGTGTTAGGGAGGATTCCCTCTTTTTCTATCGATTGGAATAGTTTCAGAAGGAATGGTACCAGTTCCTCCTTGTACCTCTGGTAGAATTCGGCTGTGAATCCATCAGGTCCTGGACTCTTTTTGGTTGGTAAGCTATTGATTATTGCCACAATTTCAGAACCTGTTATTGGTCTATTCAGAGATTCAATTTCTTCCTGGTTTAGTCTTGGGAGGGTGTATTTGTCGAGGAATTTATCCATTTCTTCTAGATTTTCTAGTTTATTTGCATAGAGGTGTTTGTAGTATTCTCTGATGGTAGATGGTATTTCTGTGGGATTGGTGGTGATATCCCCTTTTTCGTTTTTTATTGCATCTATTTGATTCTTCTCTCTTTTCTTCTTTATTAGCCTTGCTAGCAGTCCATCAATTTTGTTGATCTTTTCAAAAAACCAGCTCCTGGATTCATTAATTTTTTGAAGGGTTTTTTGTGTCTCTATTTCCTTCAGTTCTGCTCTGATTTTAGTTATTTCTAGCCTTCTGCTAGCTTTTGAATGTGTTTGCTCTTGCTTTTCTAGTTCTTTTAATTGTGATGTTAGGGAGTCAATTTTGGATCTTTCCTGCTTTCTCTTGTGGGCATTTAGTGCTATAAATTTCCCTCTACACACTGCTTTGAATGTGTCCCAGAGATTCTGGTATGTTGTGTCTTTGTTCTCGTTGGTTTCAAAGAACATCTTTATTTCTGCCTTCATTTCATTATGTACCCAATAGTCATTCAGGAGCAGGTTGTTCAGTTTCCATGTAGTAGAGCGGTTTTGAGTGAGTTTCTTAATCCTGAGTTCTAGTTTGATTGCACTGTGGTCTGAGAGACAGTTTGTTATAATTTCTGTTCTTTTACATTTGCTGAGGAGAGCTTTACTTCCAACTATGTGGTCAATTTTGGAATAGGTGTGGTGTGGTGCCAAGATGGCCGAATAGGAACAGCTCCGGTCTCCAGCTCCCAGCCCCAGCGACACAGAAGACGGGTGATTTCTGCATTTCTGCCTGAGGTACTGGTTTCATCTCACTAGGGAGTGCCTAACAGTGGGTGCAGGACAGTCGGTGAAGCGCACTGTGCGCGAGCCGAAGCAGGGCGAGGCATTGACTCACTCGGGAAGCGCAAGGGGTCAGGGAGTTCCCTTTCCTAGTCAAAGAAAGGGGAAGGAGACGGCACCTGGAATATCGGGTCAGTCCCACCCTAACTGCGCTTTTCCAACGGGCCTGGAAAACGGCACACTAGGAGATTGTGTCCCGCACCTGGCTCGGAGGGTCCTATGCCCACGGAGTCTCGCTAATTGCTAGCACAGCAGTCTGAGATCAAGCTGCCAGGCGGCAGCGAGGCTGGGGGAGGGGCGCCCGCCATTGCCCAGGCTTGCTTAGGTAAACAAAGCAGCCAGGAAGCTCGAACTGGGTGGAGCCCACCACAGCTCAAGGAGGCCTCCCTGCCTCTGTAGGCTCCACCTCTGGGGGCAGGGCACAGACAAACAAAAACTCTGCAAGAACTTCCACAGACTTAAATGTCCCTGTCTGACTGACAGCTTTGAAGAGAGTAGTGGTTCTCCCAGCACGCAGCTGGAGATCTGAGAACAGTCAGACTGCCTCCTAAAGTGGGTCCCTCACCCCTGAGCAGCCTAACTGGGAGGCACCCCCCCAGTAGGGACAGACTGACACCTCATTCAGCCGGGTACTTCTCTGAGACAAAACTTTCAGAGGAACTATCAGACAGCTGAATTTGTGGTCTCACAAAAATCTGCTGTTCTGCAGCCACCAATGCTGACACCCAGCCAAACAGGGTCTGGAGTGCACCTCTAGTAAACTCCAACAGACCTGCAGCTGAGGGTCCTGTCTGGTAGAAGGAAAACTAACAAACAGAAAGGACATCCACACCAAAAACCCATCTGTACATCACCATCATCAAAGACAAAAAGTAGATAAAACCACAAAGATGGGGAAAAAACAGACCAAAAAAACTGGAAACTCTAAAAAACAGAGCACCTCTCCTCCTCCAAAGGAACGCAGTTCCTCACCAGCAACGGAACAAAGCTGGATGGAGGATGACTTTGATGAGTTGAGAGAAGAAGGCTTCAGACGATCAAACTACTCTGAGCTACGAGAGGAAATTCAAAACAACAGCAAAGAAGTTAAAAACTTTGAAAAAAAATTAGAAGAATGGATAACTAGAATAACCAATGGAGAGAAGGGCTTCAAGGAGCCGATGGAGCTGAAAGCCAAGTTTCGAGAACTACGCGAAGATTGCAGAAGCCTCAGTAGCAGATGTGATCAACTGGAAGAAAGGGTATCGCTGATGGAAGATGAAATGAATGAAATGAAAAGAGAAGGGAAGTTTAGAGAAAAAAGGATAAAAAGAAATGAACAAAGCCTCCAAGAAATTTGGGACTATGTGAAAAGACCAAACCTACGTCTGATTGGTGTACCTGAAAATGATGGGGAGAATGGAACCAAGTTGGAAAACACTCTGCAAGATATTATCCAGGAGAACTTCCCCAATCTAGCAAGGCAGGCCAGCATTCAGATTCAGGAAATACAGAGAACGCCACAAAGATACTCCTCGAGAAGGGCAACTCCAAGACACAGTATTGTCAGATTCACCAAAGTTGAAATGAAAGAAAAAATGTTAAGGGCAGCCAGAGAGAAAGGTTGGGTTACCCACAAAGGGAAGCCCATCAGACTAACAGCTGATCTCTCAGCAGAAACTCTACAAGCCAGAAGAGAGTGGGGGCCGATATTCAACATTCTTAAAGAAAAGAATTTTCAACCCAGAATCTCCTATCCCGCCAAACTAAGCTTCATAAGTGAAGGAGAAATAAAACACTTTACAGACAAGCAAACGCTGAGTGATTTTGTCACCACCAGGCCTGCCCTAAAAGAGCTCCTGAAGGAAGCACTAAACATGGAAAGGAACAACCGGTACCAGCCACTGCAAAAACATGCCAAATTGTAAAGACCATCGAGACTAGGAAGAAACTATAGCAACTAACGAGCAAAATAACCAACTAACATCATAATGACAGGATCAGATTCACACATAACAATATTAACGTTAAATGTAAATGGGCTAAATGCTCCATTCAAAAGACACAGACTGGCAAACTGGATAAGGAGTCAGGACCCATCAGTGTGCTGTATTCAGGAAACCCATCTCACATGCAGAGACACACATAGACTCAAAATAAAGGGATGGAGGAAGATCTATCAAGCAACTGGAAAACAAAAAAAGGCAGGGGTTGCAATCCTAGTCTCTGATAAAATAGACTTTAAACCAACAAAGATCAAAAGAGACAAAGAAGGCCATTACATAATGGTAAAGGGATCAATTCATCAAGAAGAGCTAACTATCCTAAATATATATGCACCCAACACAGGAGCACCCAGATTCATAAAGCAAGTCCTGAGTGACCTACTAAGGGACTTAAACTCCCACACAATAATAATGGGAGATTTTAACACCCCACTGTCAGCATTAGACAGATCAACGAGACAGAAAGTTAACAAGGATATCCAGGAATTGAACTCAGCTCTACATAAAGTGGACCTAATAGACATCTACAGAACTCTCCACCCCAAATTAACAGAATATACATTTTTTTCTTTTTAAATTTTTAATTCATGTGGTATGTAGTAGGTGTATATATTTATGGGATACATAAGATGTTTTAATATAGGCAAACAATGTGTAATAATCACATTATGAATAATGGGATATTTATTCCCTGAAGCATTAATCCTTTGTGTTACAAACAGTCTAATTATTCTCTTTTAGTTGTTGAAAATTTACAATTAAATTATAATTGAGCATGGCCACTCTGTTGTGCCATAAAATAGTCAGCTTTATTTGTTATTTGTAAGTATACTTTTCGAACTTATTAAGCATCCCCATATTCTCCCATCCTCCTACAACTCTTCCCAGCCTCTGGTAGCTATCTATATTAATCTGTTCTCAAACTACTGTAAAGATACTATCTGAGACTGGGTAATTTCTGAAGAAAGAAGTTTAATTGACTCACAGTTCCACATGGCTGGAGAGACCTCAGGAAACTTAAAATTATGGCAGAAAGCAAAGGTGAAGCCAGGCACGTCTTACATGGTGGTGGGAGAGAGAGCTAGCACAGGAGGACCTGTGACTTTTAAACCATCGGATCTTGTGAGAACTCCCTCACTATCATGAGAACAGCATGGAGGAAAACCGCCCTCATGATGCAATCACCTTTCATCAGGTCCTGCCTTGGACACATGTTGTGGGTTACAACTCTAGACGGGATTTGGGTGGGAACACAGATCTCATCCATGTCATTCTTCCTGTGGCTCCTCCCAAATCTCATGTCCCTTTCACATTTCAAAACCAATCATGCCTTCCCAACAGTCCCCCAGCCAGAGTCTTAACTCATTCCATCATTAACTGTAAAGTGCAAGTCCAATGTCTCATCTGAGACAAGGCAAGTCACTTCCACCTATGAGCCTGTAAAATCAAAAGGGGGTTATCCAATTTGTCCAAATTTGCTTTGGTTGCCTGTGCTTATAGAGTGTGGCTCAAATATTTTTTGCACAGGCCAATGTCCTAGAGAGTTTCCCCAATGTGTTCTTGTAGTAGTTTGACACCTTGATGTCTTAGATTTAAGTCTTTAATCCATTTTGATTTGTTTTTGTATATGATGAGAGAGAGGAGTCCAGTTTGATTATTTTGCATATGGATATCCACTTTTCCCAGCATTATTTATTGAAGAAACTGTCTTTTCCCTAGTGTATGTTCTTGGCACCTTTTTCAAAGTCAGTTGACTGAAAGTGTTTGAATTTGTTTCTGGGTTCTCTCTTTTGTTGCGTTGGTGTAAGTGTGTGTGTGTTTTTTTTTTAATGACAGTACCATACGATTTTGATTACTGTATTTCTGTAGTATTATTTGAAGTTTGGTATTGTGATTCCTCCAGGTTTGTTTTCTTTGATTCAAATGGCTTTGGATATTCTGGATATTTTGTGGTTCTATGTAATTTTATTTCTGTGAAAAATGTCATTGGTATTTTGATAGGGATTGCGTTGAATCTCTAGATTGCTTTGGTTAGTATATTTTGACAATATTGATTATTCCAATCTATGAACATGGAATAACTTTCCATTTTTTGTATCCTTTTCAATTTCTTTCATCAGTGTTTTACAGTTTTCATTATAGATATTTTTACTTTTTGGTGAAGTTAATTCCTAGATATTTAAATTTATTTGTGGTTATTGTAAGTATAATAACTTTTTTATTTATTTTCCACATTGTTCTCTGTTGGCATATACAAATGCTACTGGTTTTGTATTTTGATTTTGTATCCTGTAACTTTACCAAATTTGTTTTTCAGTTCTTATAGTTTTTTGTTGAGTCTTCATGTTTTTCCAAACATATGTTCATATCATCTGCAAACATGGATATTTTGACTTCTTCCTTTAGGGTTTGGATGGACTTTATTTATTTCTTTTGTCTGATTCTCTAGCTAGGACATCCAGTACTATGTTTAACAACAGTGTTTAAACTGGGCATCCTTGTTACAGTCCAGATCATACAGGAAAGGCTTTTAGTTTTTCCCAATTCAATATAATACCAGCTGTGGGTCAGTCATAGATGGTTTTTATTCTGTTAAGGTATGTTTCTTCTATCCTCAGCTTTTTGAAGGTTTTTATCATGAAGGGATGTTGAATTTTATCAAATGCTTTTTCAGCATCAATTGAAATGATCATTTTTTTTGTCCCTCATTCTATTGATATATCACATTGATTGACTTGTGTATGTTAAACCATCATTGCATCCAAGGGATAAATCTGACGTTGTCATGATAAATAATCTTTTTAATGTATTGTTGAATTCATTTTGCTAGTGTTTTTTTGAGTATTTTTGGATCAATATTTATGAGAGACATTGGTCTGTACTTTTCTTTCTTTGATGTATCTTTGCCTGGTTTTGTTATCAGGGTAATACTGGCCTCATAGAACGAGTTTAGAAGTATTCCCTTTGCTCTGTGCTTCTCTTTCTTGCCACCTTGTGAAGAAGGTGCCTTTCTTCCCCTTCACCTTCTGCCAGGATTATAAGTTTCCTGAGGGCTCCCCAGCCATGCGAACTGTGAGTCAATTAAACCTCTTTCCTTTATAAATTACCAAGTCCTGGGCAGTTCTTCATAGCAGTTTGAGAATGGGCTAATACAACCTCTTTGTTGTCTGTAGTCTGGAGAGACTCAAGAATGCAGAGCACTGTCAATTCTTAGAGCAAGGTGATTTTGTAGCCAAGACTGCAAGGGACAGCTGCAAACATTGGAGCATGTGTTGTATACACAAACTATTTCCAGGACAACCTAGAGAACTGGATTTATGACTTGAGTGAACAAGGAGCAAAGGCATGGAGAGTGCCATACTCTCTTTCAGGCATGTGGATGTCTATTGTTTATCTGCCCTATTGGATTCCAGATGTAGGCTGACCTGACCCTCCAACAGCTGTTGGAAAAGTGTGTCAACATACCCCTTTCTAGGGAGAAGCTATGAGCTGAGTGTTTTAATCCATTTTCTCTGCACTCATCCTGGGTGCTACAGCCACTAGAAATACTCACATGCCCCATTCAGAACTACCTCTTTATTCTGTATTGTCCAGAGAAACTCAGGAATGCAGAGTCCCATTCACTCCCAGAACCAGGTGATTTAAGAATCAAGACCTTTAAAGAGGACTACAAAAGTTGTTGTGTCATATGTGTGGTTCAAATGCATCCCTCCTCAGGGAAAAGCTGGGATTAGGGGAATGCATATTTTAAGAAGATAAACGGTCTAAGTAGCATTTTATTTGCATATGATTTTTTCATACATATTTTAATTATCTGAATCCTAGGCCTATACTAGGCAAATTTGGATGGCTGCCCAGGTCACAGCAATTTCCCCAGGGGCTGTGTCATTGATGCACCCACGTGCTTCTTTAGAGAAACAATTCACCCTCCCTTGTCTAATCATATAGGCCCAAATGGAAGCTCTGTGACCCCACGTCCATAACCCCAATGATTGGGCTAATTAATGGTCACCTTACCACACCACTAATGCATTGATTAGTCCAGAGGGTGGACATATGACTCAACCTATATTCACTGAGGATTTTCAAATTATAAATTAGAGGAAGAAGCCCAGTTTTATCTCTGTCACAAGTATGTAAGAGTGCAAACACAAAAGTTAATATTGGAAAAGTTCTCAACCATATAATGATACACTGAATGAACAAAGCTTGCAGTGATAAGTCATGAGATGACCAGGCTGGCTGATAAAGTTGTGACAGCAAATGAATCTCTACTGTAACTCAGTCCCATTCTCCAACTTCTTAGTTAATTGAGCCTTGGTTACTTTGATATTTTAAACCAAAACCAACAATCTAAGGAGTTTTGACTATTTTGATGGAAAAAAATGAAGTTTCTCATTAATTATATGCATACTATCCTAAGCAGTTGAAAGCCTTTCTCTTAACATTTTAATTGTGAATTGGTTGAAGTTGCATAGACACAGCCAGAGGATTTGCATCATGATATTGTTTTTTGTCAAGCTATATTGGATGTTGACCTTGACTTATCCAATGTGTGAATTTGTCCATAACAATTTCAATTTCTTCACAGAAGAATGTTTTTTTGTTTGTTTGTTTTGTTTTGTTTTGAGATGGAGTCTCACTCTGTCACCCAGGCTGGAGTGCAGTGGCGCTATCTTGGCTCCCTGCAAGCTCCGCCTTCCAGGTTCACGCCATTCTCCTGCCTCAGCCTCCCGAGTAGCTGGGACTACAGGTGCCCACCACCACGCCTGGCTAATTTTTTGTATTTTTAGTAGAAACGGGGTTTCACCATGTTAGCCAGGATGGTCTCGATCTCCTGACCTCGTAATCCACCCGCCTTGGCCTCCCAAAGTGCTGGGATTATAGGTGTGAGCCACGGCGCCTGGCCTGGAAGAATGTTTTAATTATGTAGACAATTTCTTAGTAAAAATTAATTTATCTTATAAAGAACAGTAAAGTATTAGTGGAATATTATTACTTAAATAGTAAAATTTGAAGGGTGAGATCTAGCTGGTAGTATGACATAGGATAAACATAATGAATAACATTTATTTTTATTGTAATAAATTGCTTTGGCATGATTAATCTAATTTTTGCATGTAATAATAGAATTCTATGATTGAAGTATTTATTATTAAAGGGACTGACTAATGGTGTGACATCACAAATAACTATCAATGACTAATAAAAAATGAGAAAAATGTTTAGATAGTTTTCTAATGGGACATTTGTTTTTATCCTAAAAAAAAAAAAGCCACAAAGAACAATAACTCCACAATACCACCACCACAGCTATACTGCTGAGCAGGTCCCCCACCAGGTTCTCACAGTGAAAATCAAAGAAAAATCCTCTCCTGCTTTTCAGCAGAAGCTAACCACTTAGAAATCTGAATGTTCTCTTCTCAGTCACAGAGACTTACTCCCAAGGGAAACTACTTTACCAGAGACAGTTCATTATAAGGAAAGGTCAATTAGTCAACTGGACCCCCTCTAGCCTTCACATATTACATAGGAGAGATAAAAATATAAAAAACTCTTCTGAAGGTCAGCTTAGGAATTCAGGCCCACTAAAAGAACTCTAAAATTTAATCACAATATTATCAAACAATGTCCTTTCGGAGTACCTTGCCATCACTTAAACAGGGCTCCAGTATAAAACAGTAGTTTACACCTGAGAGATCTACAAAAAAACATACATTATTTAAGAAAGAATGTCTGAGGAAAACTGAATAAAACAGAAAAGACAGTAATAATTACAGCAGGTGAAATGGAAGTCTCTGATGCATACAGCTACAGTGAACATTAAGCACAACCTAACTTTTGGCCAAATAAACATGAAACTTTACACCAAAGGCCTATTTACCTTAGTTCCTATTATTTTTTGTGTCATGATGGGCTTTCAACAACAACAAAAAAATTACAAGTCACATTAAAATGCAACACAAACCACCGTCTGAAGCAATAAAACAAAGATCAAAACCAAAACTAGATACGGCAGAAATTTTTAATGGTCGTAACATGAATTTAAAATGACTATGATTAGTAAACTAAAAGCTCTAAGTAAACTAGAAACTCTAATGAAAAAATCAAACAACATGCAGGGAAAAAATGGGTAATGTAAATACAGTGCCGTAAACTATTGAATGAGTCAAAAAATGAAAACAAATGCCAGAAAATTTAAAAAGTAACAGAAATAAGCAATCTTTTGATGTTTTCATGAGTAGAATGTACTCAGCTGAGGAACGCTTCAGTGAGATTAGACATGTCAACAAAAACTTCCAACACTGAATATAAGAAAAAAATAATTTTTTTAAAATAAATGGAATATCCAAGAACTGTGAAACAATTTTAAAAAGGTATTAGATAGGTATAATAAGGATATCAAAAGTAGAAGAGAGATAATAGCAGAAGAAATCATTTTTTCCAAAATTGATGACAGATATGAAACTGTAAACTCAGAATGTACATAATTATATATATATAATTATTTATATATATACACACACATTCACACACACATACACACAAACACATATCTAAGTATAGAGTATTTAACAAAAAAAACTTGAAATAAATCGAAGTGAGGGAGCAGATTAACCATCAAAGAACAAAGACAAGAATTACATTCTCTTCAAAAACATGCAAGCAAGAAGAGAAAAGTGAAAACTGTGTTGAAAGAAAATGTAAAGCACCAATCTATAATTACATACCCAGTAAAATTATCACTCGAAAGTGAAGAAGAAATAAAGACTTTTTCAGATAAGCAAAAACTGGATCAATTTGCTGCTGGTAGTATTGCCTTGCAAGAAATTTTTATAAAAATATTCTTCAGAAAAAAACGAAAAGTATATAGGTTAGCAACTCAGATTTACTTGAAAAAGGAGAAGCGTTAGAAAAGAAATAAAGCTAAAATTAAATATTTTATTTTTATTATTCTTAGTTGGTATAATCATTGTTCCAAATGATAATAAAAATGTACTGAGAGATTATAGTTTATAGGTAAGTAAAAGGAATGACAGCAATATTATGAGAGACAGCAGGGAGGAAAAAGAAATACTCTGCGATAAGGTGTCTGTATTACTCATGAGGAAACATGGTGGTATTTGAATGTGAACTTTGATTAGCTTCAAATGTATATTTATAACTCTAAAAGTAGTTTGTAATGTAAACTTTATAGACTAAGAGAAGAGAGAAAATAGAATAATATTAAATGTTCCATTAAAATTAGTGAAGGTAGAAAAGCGGGAAGAACAAGAACAAATGCAATAAACAGAAAACAGTAAGAAATATGATAGATAACAACGCCAAATATCAACCATCTCTTTGAATGTGAATGGTATGCATACATAAATTAGACAGAGAAGACATAAAAAAAATCAAGATCTAGCTATATGTTGTTTACAAGAAACCAACTGTAGATACAATGACACAAATCAATTAAAAGTACAAGGATGGAGAAATATATATCATTGTAACACCAATGAAAAGAAAGCTGGAATCACTATATTGCCTTCAGACAAAGCATATGTCAGCACAAGGAATGTGATAAGGGATAAAGAGGGGTATTAAATAATGATAAAGAAACCAATCCCGCAAAAATACATGGTAATCCTTAATATGCATGTACCTAAATAGAACATCAAAATGTGGAACAGAAACTGGTAGAACGTTAGGAGGGATGGACCAATCCATTATTATAATTGCAGTCCTTAACAAATCTCAGTCAGGAATTCAAAGGTACAGCAGGCAGATAATCAGTCAGGATATAATTTTATGAAAAATTACCATCAATAAACTTGAACTAGCTGATATTTATAGATTAGTTCATTTAACAACACCAGAATATGCATTCTTCTCATACTCATATGGGACAGTAGTCACTCAGGTAAACAACATTCTGGGCCATAGCACATACCGTAACAATTTTAAAAGAATAGAAATCACATAGAGTGGACTCATGGACCACAATTGATTTAAACAAGAAATCAACAATGGAAAGATAGCTGGAAACTCACAAAATACTTAAAAGTTAAAAAACACCCTTCTGTATAATACATGGGACAAAAAGCAAGTTTTGAGGGAAATTTAAAAAGTAAACAAGTATTTTTCAACAGAAGAATGGATGAATAAAATTTACATATTCACAATGGAATACTATTCAGTCATAAGAAAGAATGAAATCCTGTAATTTGTAGCAGCATGTGTGGAAACTAAAGGTCATTTTGCTAAGTGAAATAAGCCAGGCACAGAAAGACAAATATCACATATACTGATTCATAAGTAGAAGCTAAAAAATGTTTATCTCGGGGAGGCAGAGGTTGAATGATAGTTTCCAGAAGCTGGAAAACCTGTGTGTTTTGGTAGGGAGATAAAGAGAGATTTGTTAATGAATACAAATATGTAGTTAAATAGGAGAAATGGGTTCCAGTGTTCGAAAGCACAGTTGGATAACTGTAGTTAACAATAATATATAGTATATTTCAAAATAGCCAAAAGAGCATATTCAAAATGTTCTCGATAAAAAGAAATGATAAATGCTTGAGATGATGGATATTCTAGGTACCCTGGCTTAATCGTTACACATTGCATTGTATGCATGTATCAAAATATGGCATGTACCCCATCAGTATGTACAAATATTATATATCCATTGATCTTTTTAAAAAGTGAAGTAAATAAAATACAACTTCTTAAATTTGTAGGATGTTCCCCCACCCTATAGTAAAAAAAAATTTGTTGAATGCATAAAATAAGTACATAGAGGAAAATTTAAAGGTTAATTTATGGCATTGAATTAGTATTTTGAAAAGGAAGAAATATCTAAAATCAATAACCTAAACTTCCATTTTAGGAAACTATAAAAAAATACGTAATAGAAGCTTACAGCAAACAAAAGAAAAGAAATAGTAAAAATTATAGCAGAAGTCAGTGAAATTAAAATCAAGAAAACAACAAAGAAAATCAGCCAACAAAAAGCTGGTCCTTTGAAAAGATCGGTAGAATGTATCAACCTCTAGGTAGGCTAACAGAGGAAAAAAGAGAGAGAACACAAATTACTGATATCAGAAATGAAAAATGCGTTATCACCACTGATCCCATGAACATTTAAGAGAATAACAAAGAAATACTATGAATAACTCTAAGCCTACAAATTTGATAACTTAGATGAAATTTACCAATTCTTTAAAAGACACAAGCAAAGAAAACTCCCTCAAGGAGAAATACATACTATTTATTACTTTTATAATAATATTTAATACATCTATTAAATAAATCGAATCAATAACTAATAACCTTTCAAAGAAATAATCAGGTCCAGATGGTTTCACTGGTTAATTCTAGCAAACATTTAAGCCAGAAATGACACTAATACTCTTCAATCTCTTCCAGAAAATAGAAGCAAAAGGGATACAATTGAACACATTCTGTGAGTCCAGCATTACACTAATACTAAAACCTAGTAAAGATATGAGAAAGGAAAATTACACACTAATATTTCATAAACATAAATGTAAAAATTCTGAAAATTATTGGCAAATCAAATCCAACCACGTATTGAAATAATTATACAAAATGACCAGTGGAGTTTTCTCCCCAATATGCAAGGCTATTTTAACATTGAAAAATTAATTAATGTAATACATTATATTAACATAATAAGAAAATGCATATGATCATATATTCTCAGCTGCAGAATAATCCATTTTTGATTTTTAAAATCAGCAAACTAGGAATGAGAGGAATATCCACAACCTGAGAAGGAACACCTACACAAAACCTGCAGCTAATACTACACTTAACAACGAGAAACTATACCCTTTCTCCCTAATATACTGAACAAGACAAATACGTTCCCTCTCATGGTTCCTATTCAACATTGTACTGCAAGTCTAACTGATGCAATAACACAAGAAAAGAAAATGAGATCTATACAGATTGGGAAAGGAGAAAAAAAAACTATCTTTGTTCACAGATAGCATGACTATCGATATAAAAATTCCCAAATAATCTGAAAATAAAACACCTCCTGGAACTCATAACCAATTACAGCAAGGTTTCAGGATGCAAAGTTAATACATAAAAGCCAATTAAGTCCTTATACACCAGCAATGAAAAAGTGTAATTTGAAATTATAAAAACACAACACCCTTTACATGATAACCAACTCTTTCCAACGTGATCTGTAGATTCAATACAATTTCATGTAAAGTCTCAGCCAGTTATTTTGTGGATATTTACAAATTGGTTCTAAAGTTTATATCAAAAGGCAAAAGACCCAGAAATAGCCAACTCAATACTGAAAAAAAAAAAATAAATGAAGTCTGAAGACTTCAAGACTTACTATAAAGCCATAATAATCAAGACAACGCAGTATTGGCAAAAGAATAGACACATAGATTAATAGAACAAAAACGAGAGCTCCATAATTGACCCACCTAAATATCATCAAGTTATCTTTGACAAAGATGCAAAGGCAGTTCAATGGAGAAGGATAATCTTTTCAGCAAATGGTGCTGGGAAAACTGAACTTTGCCATAAAAAAATTCTAGACACACATCTCACACTTTTAACAAAAACTAACTTAAAATGGAACACAGACCTAAATATAAAATTTCTAAAAAAAAATGACCCAGGCAAAAATATAGGTAACCTTGAATTTGGCAATGACTTTTGAGACACAACGCAAAAAGCATCATCCATGAAAGAAAAAAAATAAAGAACTTTATTAAAACTAAAAACGTATGCTCTACAAAAGACATAATTAAGATAATAGAAAGGCAAGGCAGTAACTTAGAGAAAATATTTGCAAAACACATATTTCATAAAGTACTTGTATACAAAATATTCAAAACACTCTTAGAACTTAATAAGAAAATAAAACAAGTTTCAACGTTTAATTAAAATAGGTATATTGTCAAAATCAGGAACAAATTACAGTTTGAACA
The DNA here is from genome assembly GCF_006542625.1 of Nomascus leucogenys. NCBI lineage: Eukaryota > Metazoa > Chordata > Mammalia > Primates > Hylobatidae > Nomascus > Nomascus leucogenys. Next base: position 128,673,522 of record NC_044406.1, read on the forward strand.
GCAGATTACACTCAGCCGATGACTGAATTATTGATCTGATGATAGAACTGAATAAATTATTGAGAATGAAGCAGGGAAAACTAATTAGATGAAAAAAATTGAAGCGAGAATACACAGAGTAAGAAGGACTACCATGTGTTTATATAAACTTACTAGAAAAGCAGTGGATACAAAGCAGGATACATTAAAAGAACTCCACAAACATTCTATTATTGTAATAAAACTTCAGAAACTCGAAGGCAAAGAGAAGGTCTTAAAAGCAGCTGAGAGTAAAAATGAGTCAGTGGGATTGGATATGGAAGAAACACATCAGTAGTTTCAACAATATTAAGTGGTGGTTTCATGAAAATGCTTCATTTTTATCTATCTGTATTCTTGTAAGAAGTGCATACTAAAAACCATTTTATGTTGCTTTCCATACATAATTTTATGTTATTTTCATAAGTGTATGAGAAAAGTTTTTCACACTTTATAGTGGGGAAAGTGAGCTACATTGATTTTTCCAAAGTCACATATTGGGTAAATAAGGAGGTGAATATAGAACCAAGTATGAGGATTTCTTATGCAGTATGTTCTCTATTAAACCACATTACCTCTCAGAGAGATATCATGTGAAAGAGATAATTTTTTGCCTCCTGCCTCTATATTCAAATTCCTAATAAATACATATTTACAAAACTGACTAAAAGGAAATATACTCATTGTGGCTAAAACCTGACACAAATTATTCATTCAGAAGCTCTATTAAAGCCAAGTAGAAAACCTTATTAAATTAAATTATGTTAAATGTGGGGACATAGCCATAACTACATCAACTCTTTGCTTAATTTGAATGTTACTCTAATTTGGCTAAGAATTAATATGTTGTGGAGAATTAATTACGAAAATAAAGGCACAATTGGAGAGTCTTAAAAAATGTAAAATCATTGTTATATATGACACTGCAAAGTAAATAGATTTAAAAATAACTTAATACCAACTTTTATACATGTTTTAATTCTTATTTCTCTTAAGTGTTTATAGAGGCTCATCTACACTTACTTCCACTTCTGATCACACATCTGGTGAATGGCAGACTTATATTCAATATAAAATTGTAGAATGTTGGCAGTCTGAATTCTAGTCAGGATACTTCCTTTTGTGCTTCTCTACTAAGAAACAACTTTATTTTTTCTTCCATTATTATTGGTGTTTAGTGGTGACTTTTCATTATGATTAGCATTGGAAACAACAGTTCTATTTCTCTGGCAAAAGCGTTTTGAGAAGTCAGAGAAAAGCAAGCTTCTTAAGTTTGTAAAAATTCTTAAATCACCTGCAACATTTTGGTTTTAATGGAATTTGAGGTTGTATCTATCAAGACAAAATAGTCTGAGTATTAAAATAAAGCAAGTTAAATTGTAATTTTGAAAATAATTCATAAAATTACATTAATCAATTGTTAGCCACTTACTCAAAAGCATATTTTACTTAAACCTAATGAGTAAGTGTAGAAACAGATAAGTAAATTTAGCATTATTAGTTATCCCTCTTACTTTATCTCAGAATAGGGAATGTTGCAGACATTGATATACCCAACAGGCTAAATGGTTTAATGAAACACACATAAACCATCACACACATACACACAAGTATAACATCTCTTAAATAGCAGATTGTATCTTTTAAAACTCCTAAAAAGACAGGGACGAATATGCTTAAAGTTTCAAAAGACTGAAGCCAAACTTCAATCAAATTCATGTTAAGGCCAGAAAATTTCAAACTTATAATGTAAGGGATGATTGCTTGATTCTAGTTATGAAAATAAGTTGGTCTTTCAGGCAGTTATGTTCTAGACCCAGCTCTAAAATCAAGCCCAGGTAGAGAGAGTTTGTAAATTAAAAGGCGACCCTTAGCCAACATTCATTCAGAAACTGTGGTGCCTTATAAACAATTTTATTGTACAGAAATCACTAAAAACCCCAAAAATTTACCTGTAATAAGTTAATTTACATTCAATGAGATATGCACTTGGAGTTCAATATATACAGATTAAACTGATATCCAGAGCTATGATTTGCTTAAGCATTGTCAGCACCTTTAGAGTTGTTAATCTGGTGTTATGGCATCTATAGCCAGTTGGTAGAACAACTCCAGTAACAAAATATTAACTTATAATATTAAGAATAGACAGTAGGCACTTATCACTAATACTTTTTAAACATGATCACTATAGCACTTTTCATTTGATTTAATCAAGGTGGATAGTGTGAAGGCTTGGAAATAATGAGTTAAAAGACCTAAATTTATGTTTGGAATGATTTTTTTACTTGCTTTGCATGCTTCAGGAGAGTCATATGAAATCTGCATCTCAATTTCCTCATCAGTAAAATTGGAGTACTAGCCGCCCTTAAAGTTTACATATAAAATCATGAAAATGAAAACACTTGAATAAATGAAAATTTCTACTCAAATGTAAACCATCATGATTATCAGTTATGTTATCTGTGCTACATTTACTTTATTTTTTGATGCTGTATCCGACTTAGACAACAGCGTGACACAATTTGGATGCGATGCACAGTAGATTATTTAGGAGAAAAGAAAAGGCCACTATCATGACATTTTCTGTAACCGGGCCCTTTAAAATATCACTAACTTCTCTAATCAAGCAGTACAGTGAATTTCTTCACTTCTTCAATCTGGGATGGCCTTGTAACGCTTAAACCAATAAACAGTGGTGTTCTGATAAATGATAAATAATCTGCTCTCCTCGAAAGTCTTGATTGGTAGCATTAGCTGATTTCTAAAATGTAAATATTCTCCCATGGCCAACTTCAAGGTACCTACATGTCCTCACTGGATGCATAGTTGTGAAGAGATGTGTACTATCAGCTCTCATGGTTTGATACAGGATAGCACCAGTATGCTACCGCGAATAGAATGTGGTGGAAATGACTGTGTTCCACATCGACCCCAAACTTCAAGAGATATTGACAGCTACTGCTCCCTCTCTTGGAACTCTGCCCAGCTGTCATGTGAATAAGCCCAGTAAAACATCCTACATGAAGAAAGACAGCTTACCAAATTACTCCCTTTGCCCCAGCCAACAGTTGATCAGTCTCCAGTGCAGAGCCACCTAGCTGATTTACAGATGACTGCAAATTTATAAGGGAGCTTTAATACAACCAACAAGCTGAGCTCATCCCCAAATGTTAATCAGCAGAATGGTATATTAATAAATATTTGTTGCCTTAAGCCACTGAATTTTTTCGTGTTTTTTTTACACATCAATAGATACCCACACATATATTATTGAATATTATCTCATAGCAATGGGGATCAGTTTCTTGTACTCTTTGATCTTGGGAATAATTTATCAATAAAATATATATGTATATGAGCTGAGAGCATATTTTGAGTACTGACATAGATATTTAAACCTGAAATCCATCTTTCAGCTTTAACATATTGATAATAGAATACTTACCAGTTATATATTTCTGTTGAATATTTTGATGTAAAATACAAATGACTAAAAAATACTAAAGATCTAATAAAATATACTAATAAAGAACATCACATAAAGCAACACTCTTAATTTTTTGTATCCTCTTTCCAACCCTAAGAGTGGACAACTGGATGTGATAACCACTCTACCCAAAGGTATAAATGGAACCTTTTAAAATAATGAATAATTAAAAACTAACTCTATAACCAAACCAAGCATATGTCTCCATGGAGCTTTCCAAGAGCAAATGCTTAAAAAAGAAAATATTCAATTTTTCTTTATAAAGTACACATTTAAAAATAGACAAAAGTGTACTTTTGCTTTTTTATTCCTGGAGTTATATAATTTACAAAAATGTTTAGAAAGATTTTATACTGTGCTGCCAAGCTAACTTCAGAGATTCTAAATTTGGTGGACTTTTGTTCCAAAGAGTTAAAATTACCTGACATAGAACTAATTTCTAATCATTATCTTTTTCTTCTCTAGTATAGTGACCTTGTAAGGAAAGATGTTTTTAAAAAATTATAAGGGTAGTTTCTCTCCCATATACTAGAAATGCTAAATGATATTGCCACTTAAAACCAACTGGTTCAAAGTAAATACCGTTGTTTATACACATCCAACAAATTGTGCCTCTACTCATAGATCTGATGGAGTTGTGTAACATAAGTAGCCAATTAGAGGCAAGATGTTCACAATGAATGAACTTTCTTGGGTTACACTGTGTATAATTACCTAACCATTTATTCATAACATTAACTGAGTGATAACTTAGTAGTAACTGTAAGCAATTCCTTTTAATAAAATATGTAATGATATGATGACATGGATTAGTCATATTAGGTATTGTTTTAATTTATTTTCACACTGCTATAAAGATACTACAGACTGAGTAATTTATAAAGAAAAGAAGTTTAATTGACTCAAAATTCTACATGGCTAGGGAGGCCTCAGGAAACTTACAATTATGGCGGAAAGCACAGGGGAAGGCAGGCACGTTTTACATTGAAGCAGGAGAGAGAGGGCACAGGTGAAACTGCCACTTTTACATCATCAAATATCATAAGTACTCCCCCACTATCATGAGAACAGCATGGAGGAAAACTGTCCCCATGATTCAATCACCTCCCACCAGGTCCTTTCCTAGACACATGGGGGTTGATTGATATTTGACAGCTGCCTGTAGAACAAATTTTTATTGAAAAATTATAATTTTTTTAATAACAAATGTATCTGGGAATAATGAAAGCTTGATAGCTTTGGTGACTAAAATTTTTAGGTTAGTCATCAAAATTGCAAAAGAGTTTGTATATTTCTTGGAGTGCTCCCTAACAACAGTTTATTTTGTCCTTCTGTTGTGTTTCATTAGGAGGTGGACCAATGATTCAACAAATATTGCATTAATACCACCAATTTTTCCTCAGGCTACAGATATGAATTCAAAGCAACAAGAATATGGTGAAGCCAAAAAACAAACTTCTCTCTTCTGAGCTATCAGTGGGGATCACTGCTAAATAAATATGAATATAGACATTGACATGGATTGTGAGAGCAGCTGCAAAAGCTTGAGAGATCTGCCTGGGTGGCAACATGTAGCCTTTGCCTGTGATACAAAATTCTAACTGAAAGTTAAAAACTTTGAAAAGTATTCAGATGCTTTGTCAAAACAGCATCAACATTTCAAAATTCAGAAAACTTTTAATTGCTTACACTATTAGCCAACTTAGTCTCATGATCTTTAAGATAAAAGAGGAAGACAGAGTCCCTGTTTGATTGCCAGATATATGTAACCACAATACCCTATCGTTGATACATACCAGCTTCCATTACAAGGCTTAGCAGTTACACAACGGTCAGTAAGGAAGGGCAGTTATTTATCTCAATACAGAGAACAATGTGTGACTGCTAAGCAGTACAGGCCACAATTCTACCAGATGAAAAGCCTACTTGCATAGTAAGTATAAGATTGTTTTAGCCAGTAACTTTAATTCTGAACTCCATGCAGTTAGCACAGAGATTCTGCTCTCAGATGCCTGTTGAAATAAATTGACTAGTAAAACAGAATTTGAAGATACTGTCAGAAATAGAAGGTAGCACTTCCTCTGGGTGATTTTTCTTTGCAGCAGGTCATCTGACACAGTTAGGAGTAGTTTTATTAATTCTGAGTTGATCTTAGTGTACTACAGCTGACTTGTTCTGACAAAAAGTAAATAGCTGGGTCAACTTTGGTCACGTATAGCCAGGAACCTAGAAATGTCTGTTTTTACCATTCAGGTGGCTCTCTTCTAAAAGTAGTATGACAGACACCAAATATTTTTAAAGGTGAAATATTTTCCAAAGAAAGCATCCGACTCTCCATTTCTCTTGTAATAAAATCCAGAGCCTTTATCAGGCTAACACGACCTATAATATCTGATCTCTGCCCCCATTTCCAGCCACATTTTCTGTCATTCTCTCTGCCCCTTCATTCAGTCATATCCATGGAGAGGCCCTTTTTAGAATTCCTCAGAATCCTGTCTCTTACAATTAAATTATCTTGGATGACTTTGAACTTCCCCTTTGGTAACGTTTCCACTTTTTTTTTTTAACATCCACCTCCCCTACTAGACTGTAACTTCCTTAAGGGCTTAAATGATTTCTCATTTACCATTTTGTCCATAGCAAATAGCACATTGCTTGGATTGTAGCAGTCCCCTTGGTAAAAATTTATTAAAATCATGAATAAATGAATAAATCCATGAAGAATTTAATGAGTAAAGTTGGGTTCTGCTTTATGTTCAGGACAAACAAAAATATAGGGTGACAAAGCATCCTGCTTTGCCTGAAACTGAGAGGGATCCCAGAATGTGGGTCTTTCAGTTTTAAAGCTGGGACAGTCCCAGGTACTCCCAGATGAATTGGTCACCCATGTAGTGACCATGGCTTTCTGAGAATAGAAATGTTCAATAGTCAATCAGATTTTGTAGACACATTTCTCATGTTTCTTCCTGATTACCTGCCCATACAAAAACAGAAAAAAAATGTTTTTTCCTCAACAGCAGATATTACGAGGCCTGAGCTTCCGAAATAATTGGATATAACCTCATCATTTCCTCTTCCTCTTAGCTGAATTACAATAAATATTAGTGATTTTCTGTTTTATAGTGGATTCATCTCAATGATTTTATAGTGGATTCATCTCAATGCTCTGGTTTTATAAAAATCTGGGGTTGGGACCAATTCTTTTTATTTATTTTTTTTTGAGACGGAGTCTCGCTCTGTCGCCCAGGCTGGAGTGCAGTGGCACGATCTCGGCTCACTGCAAGCTCCGCCTCCCGGGTTCACACCATTCTTCTGCCTCAGCCTCCCAAGTAGCTGGAACTACAGGCACCCGCCACCACACCCGGCTAATTTTTTGTATTTTTAGTAGAGATGGGGTTTCACCGTGCTAGCTGGGATGGTCTTGATCTCCTGACCTCGTGATCCACCGGGACCAATTGTTTTTTGTTGTTGTTTGTTTCACCTCAGGTGATCTGCCCTCTTCAGCCTCCCAAAGTGCTGGGATTATAGGCATGAGCCACCACGCCCAGCTGGGACCAATTATTATTGTATATCCACCCTTACATGTCTCCTAAAATATTAAAAATTATAAAAACTCATCTTACAAATGGGTTGAAGTGATAATAGATTTTGATTCTAGAAAAAAAAGCTATGTGGATCAACATACAAAATCATTTCATAAAATCTTCTTGTGAGTAAAAATAAGGCAAAATAAGACAAAATAATTGATAATGACTTCAAGCACCTTATTAATTTTACAGGTTCTCATAGAATGACAATAAATATCCTGAGGTATATGTTCTGAAATTGGCTAAATTACACTTAACTTATAATATTAATTCACTTAAAAACACCTTTATTTTTACTACAAAAAGGATTACTTGGAACAATTTTATATTTTTAAAAATTTTCTCCAGTATGTGGTGTATGATACGTTCCAATAGCTATTGTGGCTTGAATTAAAGGATTAGATTAGTTATATGAGTTAAAATAGGGCAAGGTAATTCTTTTTTAACTTTATTTCAGGTTTGGGCCTATATGTGCAGGTTTTTCCTACAGGTAAACTTGTGTCACAGGGATTTGTTGTACAGATTATGTCATCACCCAGGTACTAAACCCAGTACCCAATAGTTACTTTTTCTGCTCCTCTCCCTCCTCCCACCTGCCATCCTCATGTAGGCCCCAGTGTCTGTTATTGCTCTCTTGGTGTTTATCTGTTCTCTTCATTTAGCTCCCAATTAGAAGTGAGAAAATGCGGTATTTGGTTGTCTGTTCCTGCTTAAGTTTGCTAAGGATGATGGCCTCCAGCTCCATCAATGTTTCCACAGAAGACACAATCTCATTCTTCTTTATGGCTGCATAGTATTCCATGGGGTACATTTCCCACATTTTTGTTATTCCATCTGTCATTGATGGCCATTTAGATTGATTCCATGTCTTTGCAATTATGAATAGGGCTGCAATGAACATTGGTGTCTTTATGGTGCTGTTTTGGTTACTGTAGCCCTGTAGTATATCTTATTATTTTAAAATAGTTTTTTTCTAGTTCTGTGAAGAACATCATTGGTAGTTTGATAGGAATAGCATTGAATCTGTAAATTGCTTTGGGCAGTCTGGCCATTTTAATGATAATTGATTCTTACTATCCATGAGCATGGGATGTTTTTTCATTTATTTGTGTTTTCTCTGATTTCTTTGAGCAGTGTTTTGTAATTCTCATTGTAGAGATCTTTTACTTCCCTGGTTACCTGTATTTCTTGGTATATTTTATTCTTTTAATGGCTATTGTGAATGAGATTGCATTTCTAATTTGGCTCTCAGCTTTACTATTGTTGGTGTATAGAAATGCTAGTAATTGGCCAGGCACAGTGGCTCATGCCTGTAATCCCAGCACTTTGGGAGGCCGAGGCGGGCGGATCACGAGGTCAGGAGATTAAGACCAACCTGGCTAACACAGTAAAACCCCGTCTCTACTAAAAATATGAAAAATTAGCCAGGCGTAGTGGCAGGCGCCTGTAAGTCCCGGCTACTCGGGAGGCAGAGGCAGGAGAATGGCATGAACCCAGGAGGTGGAGCTTGCAGTGAGCTGAGATCGCACCACTGCACTCCAGCCTGGGTGACAGAGTGAGACTCCATCTCAAAAAAAAAAAAAAAAAAAAAAAGAAAGAAAGAAATGCTAGTAATTTTTCTACATTAATTTTGTATCCTGAAACTTAGTTGGAGTTGTATATCAGCTGAAGGATCTTTTTGGCTGAGAATATGGGGTTTTCTAGTTATAGATTCACGTCTTCTGAAAACAGGGATAGTCTGACTTCCTCTCTTCCTACTTGGATGCTGTTTATTTTTCTTTCTCTTGCCTGATTGCTCTGGCAAGCACTGCCTGTAATATAGTAATATAGTGAATAGGTATGTTTCCCCAATACCTAATTTACTGAGAGTTTTTAACATGAAGAGATGTTGAATTTTATCAAAAAACTTATCTGCATTTATTGAGATAATTATGCCAGTTCTGTCTTTAGTACTGTTTATGTGATGAATCACACTTATGGATTTCCATGTGTTGAACCAACCTTGCTTCCTGGAGATGAAGCCTACTTGATTTTGGTGGGTTAGCTTTTCGATGTGCTGGTGGATTTGATTTGCAAGTATTTTGTTGAGAATTTTTGCATCTGTTTTCATCAAGGATATTAGCCTGAAGTTTTTGTTGTTGTTGTTGTTGTGGCTCTGCCACGTTTTAGTATCAGGATGAAAGTGGACTCAGAGAATAAGTTGGGAGAGGACACCCCTCCTTAACTTTTTAAAACAGTTTCAGTGGGAATTGTACCAGGTCTTCTTTGTACACCTGGTAGAATTTGGCTGTGAATTCATCTGGCCCTGGCCTTCTTTTGTTGGTAGACTATGACTGATTCAATTTCAGAGCTCATTATTGGTCTGTTCATGAATCCATTTCTTTCTTGTTCAGTCTTGGGATGGTGTGTGTGTCCAGGAATTCATGTATCTCTTCTATGTTTTCTAGTTTGTGTTCATAGAGGTGTTCGTAGTAGTTTCCAATAGTAACTTTTATTTCTGTGGGGTCAGTGATAACATCCCCTTTGTCATTTCTCATTCTGTTTATTTAGATATTCTCTCTTTATTTTTTATTAGTCTAGCCAGTAGTCTTTTTTTGTTTTCAAGAAAACAATACCAACTCCTGTTTTCTTGATCTTTTGAATGGTTTTTTATGTCTCCGATTTTAGTTCTTTCTAGTCTTCTGATAGCTTTGAAGTTGATTTCTCCCTGCTTCTCCAATTGCTTCAATTGTGATGTTTGGTTATTTGAGATCTTTCTAACTTCTTGATGTTAGTTTTAGTGCTTTAATATTTGATGTTAGGTCTTTAGTGCTATGAATTTTCCTCTTAACACTGCCTTAGCTGTGTCCCAGAAATTCTAGTATGTTGTATTTTTATTCTCATTAGTTTCAAAGAACTTCTTTATTTCTGCCTTAATTTCATTATTTATAAAAAGTCATTCCAGAGCATGTTGTCTAATTGTCATATAATTGCATGGTTTTGAGCATTTTTCTTAGTCTTGACTTCTGTTTTTATTGTGTTGTCATCCAAGAGAGGGTTTGGTATGATTTTCATTCTTTTGCATTTGCTTAAGAGTGTTCTATGTCCGATTGTGTGGTCAATCTTACAATATGTGCCATGTGGCAATGAGAAAAATATATATTCTGTTTTGGAGTGGAGAATTCTGTAGAGGTCTATCTGATCCATTTAGTCCAATGTTGAGTTCAGGCTCTAAATATCTTTGTTAATTTTCTGCCTCAATGATCTGTCTAATACTCTCAGTGAAGTGTTGAAGTCTCCCATAATCATTGTGTGGGAGTCAAAGTCTCTTTGTAGATCTTTATAAAACTTATAAATATGTTTGTTACCATATTAGATGAATGTATATTTGGGATACTTAGGTTTTCTTGTTGAATTGAAACCTTGACCCTTATGTAATCCCCTTCTTTGTCTTTTTTGATCTTTGTTGGTTTAAAATCTGTTTTGCCTGAAATTAGGATGGCAACCCTAAATTGCAATTTTTTTTTCTAATTTCCATATGTGTGGCAGAGTTTCCGCCATCTCTGTATTTTGAGCCTATGGGTGTCATTATGTGTGAGATGGGTCTCTTGAAGACAGTATACCATTGGTTCTTCCAGTATACCAGAGGGGCATTTAGCTCTCTTACACTCAAGGTTAGTATTGGTATGCGTGAATTTGATGCTGTTATTTTGTTGTTAGCTGGTTATTATGCTGGCTTGGTTATGTGGTTGTTTTATAGTATCACTGGTCTGTGTATTTAAGTGTGTTTTTGTACTGGCTGGTAGTAGTCTTTTTTATCTACATATACTGCTCCCTTCAAGATCTCTTGTAAGGCAGGTCTGGTGGTAACAAAGTCCCTCACCATTTGTTTATTGAAAAAGGATCTTATTTTTCCTTTGAATAGGAAGCTTAGTTTGGCTGGATATTAAATTCTTGGTTGATAATTATTTTTTTCCTTAAGAATGTTGAATATAGGCCTCCAATATGTTCTGGCTTATAGAGTTTAAGCTGAGAGGTCCACTGTTAGTCTGATAGGGCTCCCTTTGTAGGTGAACTGCCTTTTCTTCTATCTGCCTTTAACATTCTTTCTTTAATTTCGATCTGGAGAATATGATGATTTTGTGTCTTGGGGGGTTATCTTCTTGTGTAGGATCTTGCAGTGATTTTCTGCATTTTCTGAATTTGACTATTAACTTCTCTAGCAAGATAGCAAGATTGGGAAAGTTTTCATGGATGATATCCTGAAATATGTTTTCCAAGTTATTTACTTTCTCCCTATCTCTTTCTGGGATGCCAATGATTCATAAGTTTGGCCTCTTGAGATAATCCAATATTTCTCAGAGTTGTTTCTTTTTCCTTTTCATTCTTTTTTTTCTTTATTTTTTGTCTGAATGTCTTATTTCAGTGAGCCAGTCTTCAAGGTCTGAGATTTGTTCCTCAGCTTGGTCTATTCTGCTATTAATACTTATGATTACGTTGTGAAATCCTTATGGTGTGTTTTTCAGCTCTGTTAGATCAGTAAGGTTGTTTTCTAGACCAGCTATTTCATATTTCAGCTCATGTATCCTTTTATTTTGATTCTTAGTTTCCTTGGATTGGGTTTTGCCATTCTCCAGAGAAAAGTAATTCTACATCATTTTTAAAAATTTGTCATGTAGAGATGCAAAAGGTACATTTATACAATGAAAAGACATAAAAGATTTAATTTTTACCTGTCAATTAAGCCGTCAAGGATAAGTTACAATATGTTTTAGTTTGCATTAATTCTTTAAAAAAATCACAAGTTATCACTGAAAAAATAAATGGTAGTATAATCTAATAAATTTCCAAGGAGAGTTATATTCACAGTCATCTTATTTACTATTTTAAACTCAAAGCTTCATGAAGTAAATATCTATATGTTTTATTTGTGTTTTTAAGGCTATAATTCCACCAGATTTTAAAGCCACAGAAACAAGAATAAATAATATATCCATATGCTTCATAGAACAATTTAATATATGAAAATATATAGATAAGAAAGCACCTTCTTCAAACAAAACATAGAGGCCAAATAACTATTTTTATAGCACATCTGAAGAATAAAAGCAGGCCAGGCGCGGTGGCTCACGCCTGTAATCCCAGCACTTTGGGAGGCCGAGGTGGGCGGATCATGAGGTCAGGAGATCGAGACCATGGTGAAACCCCGTCTCTACTAAAAATACAAAAAATTAGCCAGGTGTAGTGGCGGGCGCCTGTAGTCCCAGCTACTCAGGAGGCTGAGGCAGGAGAATGGCGTGAACCCGGGAGGCGGAGCTTGCAGTGAGCTGAGATTGTGCCACTGCGCTCCAGCCTGGGTGACAGAGTGAGACTCCGTCTCAAAAAAAAAAAAAAAAAAAAGAATAAAAGCAAAGAGCTGCTAATAGTCCAGTAGCTAATCTTAATATTTAGTGGAAGGCAGAATTATTTGAAGAACATGTTGAAAATGTGCATGTCTCTTTCCACCCCAGAACCCCAAATCAAAATCCGTAGGGCTGGCCGGGTGCGGTGGCTCACCCCTGTAATCCCAGCACTTTGGGAGGCTGAGGCAGGTGGATCACCTGAGGTCAGGAGTTCAAGACCAGCCTGGCCAACATGGTGAAACACCATCTCTACTAAAAACACAAAAATTAGCCAGGTGTGGTGGCAGTCCCCTGTAATCCCAGATATTCGGGAAGCTGAGGCTGGAGAATCGCTTGAACCCAGGAGGCAGATGTTGCAGTGAGCCAAGATCATGCCATCTCATTCCAGCCTGGGGACTAGAGCGAGACTTCATCTCAGAAAAAAAAAAAAAAAATCCTTAAGGCTGCTACTCGTGTGCACCCCTGGTCAACAACACTGCTCAATGTGGCAGTCGTGGACTCCGAGGGAAAACAAAGTAAAATGAAACAAAATGAAAAACGGAACAACAACAGTAAAACAGTAAAAATACAAAAGAAAAAACAGATTAAAAAGCAGGTTAGTAATGCATTTAAACCACCAAATTACTAGTTCATTCTTCTCTGCTCAGTGGGTTTTGTTGATCATCCTCAAAAAAGAAGTCCAGGATGGTGAAAACTAAGAAATCATTGTTAGATGTAAAATTCAGAAGTATTTTTGTGACCTAGAAAAAAGAAGCTTTAGACATTGATGAAGGTTGACTCCCAATCCCAGAGGAAAGACATGGAAATGGGAACAGTTAGAATGATGGAAAGCAAAGAAATACGCTCAAAAAAGTAGGAGGACTGAGAAAAGCACGTTTTTAGAATGATGAAACGGAACAAATATATTTGTAGAAATAAGAAAGACAACTACAATAGGCAGGCAGGAAAGGAGGGATAAGGAAGTCAGGGAAGGAGAGAATAAAGGAGGGGGCGAGTGAGAGAGAGAGAAAAAGACACAGAGAGAAAGAAGTGATGCAGGATGGAAGGAGATTCTGAAAGCTTGAAATACACCTTGAAGTCAGGCTCTATCACCGTGAATGAATGTGAATAGTCACACATGTACCTGCACATACACAGAAAACTACATAAAAGTGAATCGATGAATAACATGCATAAATTTCTCAAGGTTAATGGACCTCAACCTTAAGCTCACATAAAAAAATCTGAAGAATATAATGAAATATAGAAAGTCTGAAACACATTTTACAAAATGGCATTTCAATAATCCCAAAGAATAATTATTAAAACACAGTATGTATTAGATTAAATTTTAAAATATTTCTTCTTTCAGTTTACTCACATTCCTTTTTGCTGCTTTGTTTCCCCAAGGAAAATAGTGTTTACCATGCAATTTGTCAAGGATACCATTATCACATGAGTTGATTCCAAGGACTGTAAATATCCTAGAAAATGTTTGAAAAAACTGTCAGACTATCTCCTGACTAATGTGTTACCAGGGTCCCTAAAATCAAAATCAGGCTACCTGGGTATTTAAGAATCTGTATAGTCCTTTGCTTATTGAGGTCATGTTCCATGATAGTTAATTTATAATTTAAATGTTAATGAATTTTGGCATAAATTCCTAAACTTTAGATAATAGATGTCAGGTTTTCTCATTTCTGTATTTTCATGGTAATGCATTCCAGCTCCCTGTGTTCAAATGGTGATGGAAAATGTGCCTTGAGGCACTCTGAAATACATCAGAACTGAATTCACTTGACAGTTTAATCATAAAATAATAAGAAAATTAATGTTTCACAAAATAATATCATTGGCAAGCGTTGTTTATCCCTACCAAGTTTATCTTAGTGCTTCTTTTTAGTTACCTCAGTTATTCCCAAAGTCTTCTCAAAAATATCTTATTATTTAGAATAATTTCCATCTCCATAATGTGCCTTCCCAGCAACAAGTGAAGTAGAGAAATGACGTTGACATGTTGACTACTTTTTAAACATTATAACCCTCTGATATGGTTTGGCTCTGTGTCCACACCCAAATTTCATGTTGAATTGTAATCCCCAATGTTGGGTGAGGGACCTGGTAGGAGATAATTAAGACATGGGGCCTGATTTTCCCTCTTGCTGTTTTTGTAATTGTGAGTGAGTTCTCATGAGAACTGGTCATTTGAAAGTGTGTAATACTTCCTTCTTTCCTCTCTCTCTATCCTGCTGGCCATGTGAAGACCCTGCCTGCTTTCTCTTCACCTTCCACCATGATTGTTAGTTTCCTGAGGCCTCCCCAGCCACGTCCCCTGTACAGCCTGTGGAACTGGGAGTCAGTTAAACTTCTTTTCTTTATAAACTACCCAGTCTCAGGTAGTTCTTTATAGCAATGTGAGAATGGACTAATACAGAAAATTGGTACCAGAGAGGTGGGACATTGCTATAATGATACCTGAAAATGTGGAAGCAGCCTTGGGAAAGTTTAGAGGGCTCAGAAGAAGACAGGAAGATGAGAGATAGTTTGGAATATCCTAGAGACTTATTGAATGGTTGCGACCAAAATGCTGAGAGTGATATGGCAGTAAAGTCCAGGTTGAGGTGGTCTCAGATGGAGATGAGGAACTTATTGAGAACTGAAGTAAAGGTCACTCTTGCTATGTTTTAGCAAAGAGACTGGCAGCATTTTGCCTCTGCTCTAGAGATCTGTAACACTTTGAACTTGAGAAAAATAATTTAGGGTATCCGGTGGAAGAAATTTTTAAGCATCAAAGTGTTCCAGATGTGGCCTGGCGGCTTCTAAGAGCCTATGTTCATTTGCATAAATAAGGAAATGACCTGAATCTATAATTTATATTTCAAAGGGAAGCAGAGCATAAAAGTTTAGAAAATTTGCAGGCTGCCCATGTGGCAGAAAAAGAAAAACCCATTTTCTGGGGAGAAATTCAAGCCTGCTGCAGAAATTTGCATAAGTAATGGGGAGCTCAAAATTATTAATACAATTGTTAATACACAAAACAATGGGGAAAATATCTCCAGGGCATTTCAGATGTCCTTATGGCGGCCCCTCCCAACACATGCCTGGAAGCCTAGAACAGAAAAATGGTTTTATGGGCCAGGCCCAGGGACCTGCTGCTCTGTGCAGCTCACAACATGGCACCTTGTGTCCCAGCTGATATGGCTGTTGCTGTGGCTAAAAGGGGCCAGGGTACAGCTTGCAGCATTGCTTCATAGGGTGCAAGCCCCAAGCCTTGGCAGTGTCCACATTGTGTTGGTTCTGCAGGTATGGAGAAGGCAAATATTGAAGCTTAGGAGCCTCCACCTAGATTTCAGAGGATGTAAGGAAATGCCTTGGTGTCCAGACAGAAGTCTGCTGCAGAGGCAGAGCCCTCATGGAGAACCTCTACTAGGGCAGTGCAGAGGGGACATGTGGGTTGGAGCCCCAACACAGAGTTTCCACTGGGGCACTGCCTAGTGGAGCTGTGCAAAGAGGGCCACCATCCTCCAGACCCCAGAATGGTAGATCCACCAACATCTAGCACAGTGTGCCTCGAAGAGCTGCAGACACTCAATGCCAGCCCATGAAAGCAGCCAAGGTGGGAGCTCTATCTATTCTACAGAGTCATGGGGGTGGTGCTGCCCAAGGCCTTGGGAGACTACTCCTTGAATCAGCATGCCCTGGATATGAGACATGGAGTCAAAGGAGATTATTTTGAAGCTTTAAGATTTAATTACTGCCCTGCTGCATTTTAGACTTGCATGGGGCCTGTACCCACTGTGTTTTGGCCAATTTCTCCCTTTTGGAATGGGAGCATTTACCCAATGCCTGTACCCCTGTTGTACCTTGGAAATAACTAACTTGTTTTTATTTTACCGGCTCATAGGCAGAAGAGACTTGCCTTGTCTCAGATGAGACTTTGGACTTGAACTTTTGAGTTAATGCTGGAATGAGTTAAGACTTTGGGGGACAGTTGGGAAGATATGATTGTGTTTTGAAATATAAGAAGGACATGAGGCTTGGGAGAGGCCAGGGGTGGAATAATATAATTTGGCTCTATGTCCCCACCTAAATCTCATGTTGAATTGTAATCTCAATGTTGGGGGAGGGACCTGGTGGTAGGTTATTGGATCATGTGGGCAGATATCCCCCTTGTTGTTCTCATGAAAGTGAGTGAGTTCTCATGAGATCTGACTGTTTGAAAGTATGTAGCAATTCCTCCTTCTGTCTTTCTGTCTCCTGTTCTGGCCATGTAAAGACTACTCCTGCTTCCCCTTCACCTCCTTCCATGATTGTAAGTTTTCCAAGGCCTCCCCAACCATGCTTCTTGTACAGCCTGTAGAATTGTGAGTCACTTTAAACTTTTTGCTTTATAAATTATCCAGTCTCAGATATGTGTCTTTATAGCAGTGTGAGAATGGACTACTATAATGCCAGTATGTTTTTTTATTCTCTAACATGCCCCTCTATCACCTCTAAATTTGGGCAACTAGAACAAAGAAGAGGGTTTACCACAGGACATGAAGGACAAAGAAGTCAGTTCTTAGTCTCTGAGATTCAGAAGAAAGACATTGGCCTACACAGAATATTTAGGTAGGCATCCATTGGCATTGTCAATTCATCTGCCTGCAGAGGGCATGTTTCAAAAGGTAAGATTCAAAGACAGCTTAGACTGGGGAGATTGGTGGATGAATAGGAAAGGCACAATGCCTAGAAAACCAACAAAACTGAAGTGTTCATGAGGACAGAAAAGAGGAGAATAGACAAACAGACAAGAGGATAGGTCAGTAGATGCCAGTGTTTGGAGGAGTGCAAGAATGAGAAGCAGATGCACATCTCATCCGCAATTTCTTGGCACAACATAAACTCTACAGAACTTAAAGAAATGGGGGGCCCCAAATTGACTAAATTTTAATCACTTTGCAAAATAGTGTTCACACTAAAAGAAGTTCTAAAAAACTAAAAAAAGCTAACCCTATTTTGTGAAATGAAGACTGTATTAAAATCCAGATGGAGGCTGGGCACAGTGGCTCACACCTGTAATCCCAGCACTTTGGGAGGCCAAGGTGGGTGGATCACCTGAGGTCAGGAGTCTTAGACCAGCCTTGCCAACACTGTGAAACCCCGTCTCTACTAAAAATACAAAACTTCCCAGGTGGGGTGATGCATGCCTGTAATCCCAGCTACTTGGAGGCTGAGGCAGGAGAATTACTTGAACATGGGAGGCAGAAGTTTCAGTGAGCCCAGATCCTGCCACTGCACTCCAGCCTGGGTAACAGAGTGAGACTCTGTCAAAAAAAAAAAAAAAGGAAAGAAGAAAAAAGAAAGAGAGGAGGGAGGGAGGGAGGGAGGAAGGAAAAAAAAAGTCCAGATGGGGAAAATATTTCAAAAATTCTTAGATCAAAAATGCATGTAAGCATGCAGCCCAAGTGTTCTAAGACTTCTCTGATGGTAGACTTTAATAATTATCTTAGATAAGTGTTTTGTTTATAAATCATAAATTTTTAAATAAAAGATTTTTAAAAAGGTAAATATCCATTATATTTTACATCCCTTTGTAACTTGAATTCATGACTCAGCACTTGTAACTGAAGTGAAAGGTTGGTGGTTGTGAAGAACAAATGGACTTACTAACAAAAACTTAACTTAAAAACAGCTTAAATCAGTTACAGAATTTCCTTTTTTCTTTTTATCTTACAAATACTTCATTTTTTTAAACTTTTACTTCAGATTTAGGGGGTACATGTGTAGGTTTACCACCTGTTATATTGCATGCTGCTGAGGTTTGGTGTATAAATGATTTCATCATGCAAGTGTAAATTATTCCATCATGCAGGTACTAAGCATGGTACCCAAGAGATAAATCTCCAACCCTTGCCCCCCTCCCCCACTCCCACCTCTCGTAGTCTCCAGTGTCTATTGTTGCCATTTTATGTCCATAAGTACCTAAGGTTTAGCCCCCCCTTATAAGTGAGGACCAGTGGTATTTGATTTCCTGTTCCTCAGTCAATTCACCTGGGATAATGGCCTCCTGCTGCACCCATGTTGTTGCAAAGGACATTATTACTTTTTTTGGTATGGTTACATAGTGTTTCGTGGTGTAAATGTGCCACAATTTCTTTATTCAATCCACTATTAATGGGCACCTATGTTGAGTCCATGTCTTTGCTATTGTGACTAATGCTGCAATGAACACGTGAGAGCATGTGTCTTTTTGGTAGAATAATTTATTTTCTTACAGGTATATACCAGGTAATGGAATTGCTGTGTCAAATGGTAGTTCTGTTTGAGATTCTTTTTGTCACATATTTTTAATGTATTTTAAAAATTTCAGTAGCTTTTGGTGAAGTGGTTTTTAGTTACATAGATGAATTATATAGTGGTGAATTCTGAAATATTAGTCCACCCATCACCCAAGTAGTGTGTATTGTTATATCCAATATATAGTTTTTTAATCCTACAGCCCCCTTCCAACCTTCCCCTTCCTAATCTCTAAAGTACATTATATCACTCTGTATGCCTTTGCATACTCATAGTTTAGCTCCCACTTATAATGGGAACATAGGGTATTTGGCTTTCTATTTCCGAGTCACTTCACATGTAATAGTTGCTTCCAGCTCCATCTAAGTTGCTGAAAAAGACATTATTTTATTCCTTTTCATGGCTGAGTAGTATTCCATGGTGTATATATACCACAATTTATTTGTCCACACATTGGTTGATGGGCATTTAGGTTGGTTCTATATCTTTGGAATTGTAAATTGGGCTGCAATAAACATATGTGTGTATACATCTTTTTCATATAATGACTTCATTTCCTTTGGGTAGATACCCAGTAGTGGAATTGCTGGATTGAATTATGGGTCTACTTTTAGTTCTTTAAAGAATCTTCATACCATTTTTCATAGAGTTTGTACTAATTGACATTCCCACCAGCAGTGTATAAGCATTCCACTTTCTCCATGCCCAATGCAACATCTATCATTTTTGGACTTTTTAGTAATGCCCATTCTTGCAGGAGTAAGGTAGTATCTCATCATGATTTTAATTTACATTATCCTGATCATCAGTGATGTTGAGTATGTTTTCATATGTTTGTTGGCCATTTATATATCTTCTTTTGAGAAATGTTGATTTGTGTCATTTACCCACTTTTGGAGGAGATTACTTATTTTTTTCTTGCTAATTTATTTGAGCACCTTGTAAATTCTGAATTATAGTCCTTTGTCAGATGTATAATTTGCAAACATTTTCTCCCATTCTGTTGGTTGCCTGTTTACTCTGATTATTTCTTTTGCTGTGAAGAAGTTTTTAAATTTTATCAGCTCTTATTTATTTTTGTTTTTGTTGCATTTGCTTTTGGGGGTCTTAGTCATTAATTTTTTGCTTAGGCAATTATCCAGAAGATTTTTTCAAGATTATCTTGTAGAATTTGTCTAGAATTCAGGACTTAGATGTAAATACTTGTTTGATTTTGTGTTGGTTTTTTATAAGGTGAGAGATAAGGATCTAGATTTACTCTTCTCCATATGGCTAGACAGTCCTACCAGCACCATTTATTAAATAGAGCCTCCTTTTCCTAATTTCTGTTTTTGTATACTTTCTCAAAGGTCAGTTATTTGTAAGTATTTGGCTTCATTTCTGAGTTCTCTATTCTGTTGCAAAAGCATATCTACCTACTATTCTGCCAGTACCATGCTGTTTTGGTAACTATATACTAGAGTAGTATAACTTAAATTCTGGTAATATGATACCTTTGGATTTGTTCTTTTTACTCAGGATTGCTTTGGCTACTTGGGCTCTTTTTTTATTCCTTATGAATTTTAGGATAGTTTTTTTCCTATTTTTATGAAAAATGGTGTTGGTATTTTGATGGGAATTGCATTGAATCTGTAGATTGCTTTGGGCATTATGGTCATTTTTACAATATTGATTCTTTCAATCCATGAGCATTTGGAGGGTTTCCATTCGTTTGTGTAACCTGTGATTTATTTCAGCAATATTTTGTAGTTTTCCTTGTAGAGATCTTTCACCTCCTTTGTTAAGTATATTTCTAGGTATTTTAGTTTCCTGCAGCTGTTTTAAAATGGATTGAGTTGTTGATTTGATTCCCAGTTTTGTCATTGGTGTATAGCAGTGCTACTGATTTCTGTACATTGATTTTGTAAACTGACCTTACTGAATTTGTTCATCAAATCTAGAAGTGTTTTGGAGGAATCTTTAGGGTTTTCTGGGTGTATAATTATATCATCAAAGAACAGTAATAGTTTAGCTTTCTATTTTCCAATTCAGATGCCCTTAGTTTCTTTCTTTTGCATAATTGTTTTGGCTAGGACTTCCCATACTATGTTGAATAGAAGTGGCAAAAGGGCATCCTTGGCTTATTCCAGTTCTCAGGGGAATGCTTTCAATGTGTTCCCAATCTGTATAGTGTTGGCTATAGGTTCGTCTATATGGCTTTTATTATACTGAGGTATGTCCTTTCTATTCCTAGTTTGTGGACGGTTTTTATCATAAAGGGATGCTGGATTTTATTGAATGCTTATTTTGTATCTGTTGAGATGACAACTTTTTTTGTTTTTGATTCTGTTTATGTGGTGTATCACATTTATTGACTTGTATATGTTAAACCATCCTTGCCTCTCTGAAATGAAACCCACTTGATCATGATGCATTATCTTGGTGTGCTGTTGGATTCAGTTAGCTAGTATTTTGTTGAAGATTTTTGCATCTATGTTCATTAGGAATATTGGTCTGCAGTTTTTCGCGTTTGTTGTTGTTGTTGTTACGTCCCTTCCTGGTTTTGGTCTCAGGGTGATACTGGCTTCATAGAATGACTTAGGGAGGATTCTCTCATTTCAGTCTTTTGGAATAGTTTTCATACGACTAGTACCAATTCTTTTTTGAATGTCTTTTGGAATTTAGCTATGAATTTATTGAGAAAAATGAGATGTGGCATTAGATTATTAATTTGAGATCTCAATAACTTTTTGAGGTAGGTGTTTAATACTACAAACTTTCCTCTTCACACCACTTTTGCTGCATTCCAGAGATTTTGGTGTGCTGTGTCTCTATTTTTTATTTCAATTTTTAAAAAGTATGCTTTGATTCCATTGTTTACTTAAAAGTCATCCAGGAACAAGTTGCTTAATTTTCCTGTAATTGTGTGGTTTTGACAGATCTTCTTGGTATTAATTTCTATTTTTATTTCACTGTTGCCTGAGAGTATTGTTGGCATAATTTTGATTTTTTTGAATTTATTAAAACTTGTTTTATGGATGAGCATGGTGTTGATCTTGGAATATGTTCCATGTGCAGATGAGAAGAATGTATATTCTGTTTTTAACGGGGAACCATAGAAAATGGTTCTGTGGTTTTAACTCAGGTTTTTAAAATATGCTCTGTGAATTTGCCCAAGTAACAAAGCCTAGCTTTATAAAAGATAAGATGGTTATGGTTTCAAGTCCTTTATTCCTAATAATGTTTATTACATGCATTATTTTATTACCTGCTAGGAAACAATTTGTGACTAACAAATCATTCCACGATAAATAACACATTTGAATAGCAGTTAACAAACCCTGGATCAGATGCAAATGATTACATTTTATTCCTTATAGTCATCACTTTTCTAAGTCACTTTCCATATCCACTGCCTTAATAGGGTTCAGTGGAACCCCTAGGGACCTGTAGAACATATCTGAAAAATAAGATCTCTAAGTTATACTTTTAAAAATTAGTAAAATATTTTCAAGTTCACACCATAACTCAAATTAGAAAAAGTGTTTCCTTGTATAGGTCCCTTGGGAATATATAAGATTATATATAATAATTCTTTTGATGGATGACTTTATACAAAGAGCTACTTTGAGAGTGTCCAAGAATACTGGAAGCAATCTGGTCTCTTAAACAATCTAAGTACCACCTCTTCTGCCGGATTACTAAGCTAACTTTTTCTTATTTAAATAACATCAGCTCAAACATTTTCTAAAATGATTGTTGTGCTTTTGTAGCCCAAAGAGACAGTTTTCTCCTCTTATATTTAGAGCAGATCTTACATTTAGAACTAGACTGCATGATTAGCTACACTTAACTCAGCTTAAATTGCCTCTCTTTCAAGAGCTATAAATTAATACTTAGCTAACTTTAAGGTTAGTATATTCACAGTCTAAAGTTAGACTCTATAACTCCTTGGTATATCCATAGGTGGAACAAAAACAACAAAAACATAACAGGTTTAGTTCAAAGCCTACTATACAGTTGTCTGGTTAAGGGTATCTCCAGGAACTAGTTTTTCTCCTTCAGGCAGTAAGGAGACAGAAACTTCCCTGGAGGCTGGCCACTTTATCAAGCATGTAGCAATGGAGTGTACAACTAGAATTATTTGATAATAAAACCTAGTAACTATTCCTGATCCCTATGGACTATCAGAACAATGATATATATCATCCAGTTTTTTATTTTAAATTGGCAAAATGTCACCTCTGTACTCCACTCCCCATGGCATAAATATAAGCTGACAGCAACAACTTCTTTCCCTTTTTTCTCTCTCATTTTGCCCTTTTCGATCCTACTATCTCCTGATATTCTTCTGTCAGAAAAGGCCATTTTCATTCATGGCTCCACATAGCTACCTGCAGCAACATGTGCATTTTTATTGTTGCTCTTATTTAAACCAATCTGTCAAATGTTAATTAGCGACTTATAACTGGACTTGCAGTCACAGCCACACTGCTTCTCTGAGGAACTTTGCCCTTTTTTTCTGAACATTAAAAGCATAATTTGACTATACAGAACAAAACATGTCCCATTTAAAACACATAAAAAGAACAGCAGCTCCTCAAGTTGACAAATTATAGCAAATCCCAAATTAGTGGAGAAAAATTAAGGATGGTGCAATGTTTTTGTGGGAAAGCAACAGGATTGTCGCATGAGCTGAGAGCCAGCCAGTGAAACCCAGTGTACAGCAGCCCTTGGTGGATTCATTCCCAGAGAAGGAGAGTGAGTTCAAGAGCACCTGGGAGAACTGTTGTCACTTCAGACAGCTTGAAAGACAGAGACAGCTAAATACCTCCAAATTAACGCACAGCAGTCAGTTGCAATTTGTAGGACCTAAATGACAGTGTTCTTCAATTGTCTCCCATTTATTTCTCCAAATCCAAACCCCTTCTCATTCTCTGCAAAGCCATTCTTTGGATACAAGGACATACCATAGCTGCACAGTGACTATTGAAAAGTGCCATCTTTTGCTAAATAAGTCAAATTTTACCCACACCACGTCATTCAAATTCTTTGTGTGTATTGCTTCTGTAATAATGACAAACACACTTTTCTGATATTAGAAGAGAGTATTTTAATGAAGTATGAGTTCATCAATGAATGCCAGTATTTCATAGTCTTGGAGACTCAGTATTCTAAACTACAAGATTTTCTGGATAACTGAAGACATATTACTTAAAAAGTAAATATTTGGCCGGATGCAGTGGCTCATGCCTGTAATCCCAGCACTTTGGGAGGCCAAGATGGGTGGATCACCTGAGGTCAGGAGTTTGAGACCAGCCTGACCAACATAGTGAAACCCTGTCTCTACTAAAAATACAAAATTAGCCGGGCATGGTGGTTCATGCCTGTAATCCCAGCTACTTGGGATGCTGAGGCAGGAGAACCGCTTAAACCCAGGAGGCAGAGGTTGCAGTGAGCCGAGATCACACCATTGCACTCCAGCCTGGACACCAAGAGTGAAACTCCATCTCAAAAAAACAAAGGTAAATAAATAAATATTTTATTTTAATCATTTAATATATAAATATTTCTAAAATAGATTGTACTCATCCTTGCAGTCATAAAATGAGAAGTTTTAAGGAAAGTTAATCATTTCCTACTGATTTAAGTATTGAATATGGATACCAGTTGTTACAATATAATTTGGGTTCCTCAGGCTGTTGATACCTATATAGGATTATTTGTCCTAGATAGTTTTGAGGGATATTTTTATGTATTTCCTACATTCTATTCTCCATCAACTATCACTATTACTTCATCCAGCATCTCAACCTTTAGAAATTTCATTTATTCCTAATTTGCTGTTTCCAATGCAGATTGGGTTTTGAAATATGATAACCTCCATTTATTAGTATTGTAGTTGAAATAAGATTTAAAGGTACTTAGTATGGACAAGGGAACTTCTATTATTAGTGAAGTTCATCAACTTTATTAGCTATCACAACCTCTCTTTGGTCACTCCTAAGTGATTTTCCCTTAATTATGAGCCCTTGGGTCCACACCATTGAAATTTCTGGTTTGGTGAAGTATTGTTGTGTTTTCATTCGTCCATTACATAACAAAGATTAGGCAGTTTTTAGTTTGTTCCTTTGAGTTTTGCATTTATCATTCCAATAACTCCTTTGATCTATTAAACAAAAAAGCATTAAGAAATGTGAGTCTTCTCTACACTGACATAATTATTTTCATTTGAAAACAAAATGGATAATTCTTGTAGAATATTAATGTTTAGAAAATGAGTTATACACAGGCTTTTATTCCTTCTATTATTTTTTATCTAATCAAGAGCCATTGATCTCAATTAAGAAAGTGCATTTTGCTGGCAACTGCTTTTGTTATTTCTGAACTAGGATTTTTTTTCTTCTTTAGTAACAACTCTCAATGGAAATTATTGAAAAAACCTAGCATTTTTAATTTTCTTGATATTCTTCTATCCAGAATATTATCTTAAAATTGTATTAATTATGAAACTTGTTATATCATTATTTTACATGATTTCTCTCAAACTACAGGACTCTGTGTCTATAAATGATGCAAAACAGAATTAACATTTTATATCATTTTTTCTTAGGTTACTTTCAAATGGAAATAAATATTATTATGATTAAGATGGAACTAATTTTTGTATTGTTGTCCAAGAGCTAGAAGGATGATGATATTGGTTTGCATTCCAGGATATCTGATTATAAACTGCCCATTTTTATAATGACCACTATGCTCTCATGTGTGTGTGTGGTGGAGGGGAGGGCGCAGAGTGTGCATGCGTTGTGTTAGGGGGTGGGGGTTTGAGTTTTTATAGGAATTCTGCTATATAGCTGTACTTGGAGACAGAAGGTGTTATGTGGTAAAGAGCAGAGGTTTTGAAGACAGACATATCTGGACTCATATATCCACTGTCCTGTGTATTAGCCATGTGGCCTTAGGAAGGTTATGTGATCTCTCTCAGCCTCACTTTTGTATCATCTGTGAAATGAGATAATAAAACAAACTTTTAAAGACTTTTTGGAAGATTGGAAATGATATGTCACACTGAATGCAGTTAATATATAGTAATTTTCATGGTCCTCATAATCTTTGTGTCTAACTGAGGAGTCAGCTAAAACCCAACTCAAACCTCAGCTGTTCAATTACCGGCTGTGTGATCTGGGACATGCTAAACTAAACAGTCTGAAGCTAGGTTTAATCACCTGTAGAAAGTACATGATACTTACCTCTTGAAGATTAACTGAGATCATGTTTGTAAAGTGTCTATGTGGTGCCTCACATTGGTTCAGCTCTATGAAACAATTAGTTTTTATACTCTCTGCTGAAGATCAGGAAAAGGATGGATTAAGAATGTCGGTCTAATCAATGCTTTATTATCATTGTATGTCTTGCAATGCAAGTCAGCATTCTTTAAGCCCCCTTTTGGTGTCTTACTAGAAAGACAAAGATGTATCAGGGCATTTTATGAGGATGGAAAAATATCATGGGTACACAGACTAAGTGGTTTATTTATTTACTCCAACACTCAAACCTTTCATGACATCTACCATGTGCCCATGCAAAGCACTTTGCGTGTTGTCAAGCTGCAGTGTTTAATTCAAAACATTTACTCACGTTATGGGGGCTTTTCAAACATATGCAGATCACATTTCTGCTGTCATATCCTCAGCCCTTGGCAACTCTTTGTTTCATACACAAAATAATTTGGTTACACAACAGAAAACCGACAGTGCCCAGTGTAAGTTTAAATTTTTGAGTTTAGATAATCCCATCTTGCAGGCAGGAATATTTATATTTACTACAGTTTAATTTTATGTTATGAAGTGGTGGTGTCTATTTAGGACACCCATTAAATGGTTCAAGATCCAATAGTATAAAAAGGTACACTCCCTCCCATGTTCTGCAACTGTCTTCAGAAAAACAATATTACATTTTCCTATAATATTAGCTTTTAAGAGAACTTCAAAAAGTTTATACTAATTCCTCCCATTTCTCCATCCTCTGTATTATTTTCAAAAATAAGAAAATATTCAAATGATATAATATTATTTTTTTAAATGAGTATGGAATGAACAGCGAATTACTGCATCTTAGCTAACATGAAGGAGCCAGGGAGATGGTAGATACTATTACATCAATGTATTGACCATTGTTACACATATTTCAAAGGCTAAAGTCACCTGAGAATGTTTTTAGTGCTATGGCTTTTGAATGCACCAGAGATTTCCTCAGTGATTGGCCTCAAGAAATTAAAATAAATTCTGTGGCTGTGTAGGATGGTGCAAAATAAAGAAGTCACATAGCAAATATGCCCCAGAAAATAGACATTCTTCCAGAGAAGACATTTACTGTGACCTCTACAACAGTCTTGTGTTCATTCATTCATTTAAAGAGAGTTCAATTTTGTCTCCATACATTTATTTAAAGGCACCTGATTAACTACTGTTTGCCCTCAAAAAGCTGGAATTACTTATTTTCAAAATTAGAGACTGGCCAACAGAATTGTAAGAAACAAATTGTTTCCTGCAACCATTTATCCTTTCTGATGCTATTCACTGCTGGAAACTGTGTAGTATAATTAAGGTTTTAAGTGGCTCAAAGAGTTGAAATTATATGCTTTGGAGCCAGAGAAAATGAATTTATATTTGGTTCCTTCACCTGTCAGCTGTACCTCACTAAGTCTCAATTTTCTCTGTGTAAAATTGGGATAATAATACCTATGTATGGCACTGTGGTGAGGATTAAAAGAAAACATCTAACACTGTAAGCCATTTATAAAATAGATAACACTAGAAAGCACCCAAAATTAAATTATTATTATTAATTGGTGAAGCAAATGAGCCTGAAGCAGATGAGCACTTTCTTTGAATGTTGCTGTAGTCATGTCAATGCATTATGGTGATGCTAAACTCCTCAGAACCAACTGGCAGATGTAAGTCAGCCACAGATTCAGCAACTCAAAGGCTAGAGAGAAGTTTCAATGTGGGTTGAATAGTAGTTTATTTTTTATTTTTATATTTATTTATTTATTTGAGATAGAGTCTTGCTCTTGTCACCCAGGCTGGAATACAATGGCGCAATCTCAGCTCACTGTAACCTCCCCCTCCTGGGTTCAAGCGATTATCCTGGCTCAGCCTCCCAAGTAGCTGGGATTACAGGAGGCTGCCACCACACTCGGCTAAGTTTTGTATTTTTAGTAGAGGCGGGGTTTCACCATGCTGGCCCAGCTGGTCCTGAACTCCTGACCTCAGGTGATCCGCCTGCCTCGGCCTCCCAAAGAGTTGGGGTTACAGGCGTGAGCCACCGTGCCCGGCCGAGTAGTAGTTTATTCAACAATGTGGATGATCCTCCTGTAGTGGCAAGGGGTGGGACAAAGGGAATATATTGAATGAGGTATACGGACTATTGGCCTTTAGGAGAAACCTTTTTGTTTTTTTTCAGCATCTGACCATATTACTCTCCCCTCTAATTATGTTCTCTGCAGGATTGTGATAATATCCAACTCCTCTCCAATCAAAACCCCCTCCATTCCTGCCGTGTTATGAGTCTCTGACAACGGAGATTTTCATAAATTTATTATATTTATCACTAAGAGAAGACTGGTCATGCAAAAAAATTGCTGTCTCAATGCAAATGGTCAGCATGACAGCGCCTACCATACAAATGAGCGTGAAATGTGTAGGTCATGGGGCTCCTGTTCTCCTACAAACTTAATATATTGCTTTATGCTACATTGTCCCTCAGTGGCTCAAATAGTTTCAGTTCACTGAATATGAAAAGGACATTCATAAGCTTTGTGATGTTTATTCTCTTCATTCACTTAACAAAACATGTTAAGCAGATTGAGCATCCATGCCAAGTGTGTTTGGTTTTGTTTTACATGACATGAGAGGTCACTCTTTATAAAGTCCTAAGAACATCCTAGTTTTGCATTGTCTTAAGTAAAGGACTCACTCAAGTGGCGTCATTTGCCCACTGACTGTTTCTTATTTTTTAAAAAAAGCATCTGACTTGTGACCACAATAATAGTGTACTAATTAGTTAGTAAAGTGGCTTTTCCATAGACTGTACTTTAAAAAGTAGCATTTTTGTTTGTTTGTTTCACTCCTTTGAACGATTTTTGAACTGTGGGCTGGGTAATAGAAGAGGTTGCTTTCGCTTTTAAATAAAAGAGCGTTCACTAATTTTTAATGCTTTATATTGACTATAGAAGATCATTTCGTCATACCATACTGTATGATGGTTTTGTTTCCTGTGAAATGGAATGCTTGATATGTGTGTGTGTGTGTGTGTGTGTGTTTGTGTTTGCGTACATAGACACATATACAGTGATATGCAGGACCAGTTCTTAATTCTTCATGACACATGCTTGTGTTTTTCCTAACTCTACATTCATGTTGGTAGCTTGAAACTGGCCATGTTGAGAATACATATATATACTATGAAGATCAGCAAATGCTATGAATTATATTTCCCCACCCAAACCCTAAGCTAGTCGTTAGACATTTACAAGCACATTATCTATCCTTAACTTTAAAAATTTGTGAGGAAATGGCATATTGAAATCCACTAGATATTTGACATTTACCAATTTAGAGTTAGCTTTGCAACATATTTCCTAGGGATCTCTAATGCCCTAGATCAAAGAGGTAAGCATCTGTGCATAGAAGGAAGTTAATTTACAGTCTTCTGCCACATTCTAGCTGTTCTTTTCATCTCCAACATAATATACTCTGATATCCGTATTGTACAAATATTTAGCTGATGTACATGTGATCTGAGTGGTAATATTCTACATTTGGTATTGCTCAGAGCAAGTGTGACTATCACAATAACAAGTAAAGTGTATGTTACCATATCATTTGTGTTCAAATTGCAGAACTGCCTATAGCAAGGCTTCAGGAAAGAGACTTTCTAAACATCAGTAACAATTCAGAGAAAAAGTAAGAATAGGAATCTCAGCAGACAGCAAGATAAAGCAAGAACAAACAAAAATTGTTTAACATCAGCCAATATATTTTCCACTGCTAATTAGTTGTCTAAGATTGGGGATGAGATAAGCCTAGGCATAGATGGGGTATATAACAAACAAGAATACTGGAGTCTTAGAAATATCTGAACTCTTGAGTCATTGAAATACTGAAGCAGCTTATTAATCAAAGAAGACAGTGAAGATTTAAATGTTTTAAACCTGAAATAATTTCCAAAATTCTTAGTCCACTCTAAGTTGACATAGATGATTAAGGTCCATTAAGTGATTTTTAGTAAAGCAAAAAATCAAAAGGTTAAACAAATCTGAGGATAAAATCTCAATAAAGAAAATAACAAAAAAAAATCACACAGGATACAAGAGTGCCTAAGTCCTGTGAATGCTAAGAATTGCATCTGAAATAAATTGCTTCCAGAAAACCAAAAGACATGGCTTGCTTTTGCACTTTGGGAGTTTATTAAGCTAGACTGTTCCTGAGGTAAATCAGCAGTAATTCAACATTATGATGCTATTTCTCAACTTCACTTAAGCCCAAACAAAATTCAGTTTAGGCAATAAAACTTTATTTAAAAAGTTAGACGAAGTGAAAAATTCAATCAATTATATGGTCAGGTTGAATAAAATACCCACTTTTTAAAAAATTTAGCTATCAAAAGCTCACATAGCATCAAATTAATTTGTGACTTTAGATGTGCACGCTTAGTGACTTCCATTTACTGTATGGGGACAAATACTACTATTAATTGAGCTATACGCTGAGTACTACGTACTTAGCACACTTTTTCATTATGTCATATGCTTCTGATAATAGATATAGCACAGGAGGCCATATTCCCATTTTACAGGTAAGAAAATTGAGGCCCAGGAGGGCCTTAAAGAACTTATTTAAGATCACACAGCTGGCGAAGATTAATGAACTTAGTCTTGTCTGACTGCTAATGTTAAGCTTTTTCAAGTTCGCCCTACTGAGCCCTTTTAAATATATCCCATTTTTTGTTAGGATATATAGATAAACAAAAATAAATTAGAAATTAAGATAGCCCCCTTTAGAACTCCAAAAACTGCGTATTGAAATCAAAATCTGGCTTATTTTAGAAGAATAGTGTCTTAGTTTTACATAAGACTAAATGAGATGGAGTACTACTCATTGACCTGTGTGTAGTGAATATTTGACCTTTTTTTTTTTTCAATCTATCTAGCATCCAACTCCTTTCCTTTTGGGCATAAATCCTCCAATATATGTAGTCCTTGTATGATGCAGTGCTTGCGCGGCCTTATAATTTGAAAACAAAAGTGGGGCAATGTCATTCTTTGCATGTTCTAATAGAAGCTTTGGGTACATGTTAAGGAAGGGCCGATAGGATGCTTCCACCTATGACTTTGAATCTTGAATAAGTGACACAAAGATAAAAGTTCAGTTCAGGTCCTTTCATGGTAAATGGCATAGTGTTTCATTGGCAGTAGCAATAATGGAACAAGGCTGCAGTGGGGGAAAGACGATAGATATGCTTTCTGCTTCTTGGCTCTTCCAGAAATGCCTTACTGTCTTACATTTCCCAAGCCTGGTCCTCCCATATATATGTTTTTTAATTCTGTGATCCCTTGATATCCTTCCAATAGCTTTCTTTTTATTTTTTTTAATTTGACAAGAGTCAGCTTCCTTTTCTTGCCATCAAGAAACCTAACAGATATATTATACTTGAAGTACAAAAGCAGGGCTTTGAGGATCGTGATATTCACCAAAAAAGTCATGTTTATTTTTCCTGGTTTCTAATATGTGTTTACATAGAAATAGCTTGTGGTTAGAATGATTTTCAAGATACTTCAGAAACGAAGTCCCAAAGTTTGAAAAAAATAAAAGACTTTACTTTTTAGATATTACAGCCTAAATACCACTTGTGCTGACTAAAGACAGAAATCAATGTTGTATGAGCTGAAAAACACAGAAAACGTTTTTGGGGAAATAGTTTGATACTCAGTCATTGTATTCTACAAATAAATAGACATAAGGAAAATAAAGTATTCCCAACATACTTTGTATTTGAGCTACCAGATTACCTTAATTTAAAATCAGAAAATTTTGAATCTTAGGTACAGTTACAAGGAAGTTCCGTTCAAGTCTTCAACATCATTTATACAATAACTACAAACAAAAGTAATGCATAGTCTATCAAATTCGCAGGATTTACTGAAGGTGAAAACGTGTGACAGCCAACAGATGGTCCGTCAAAGTAAAACTGATGAAAATGTTCCCAACTACACTACTTTGTCTGAGAAATCAGCTTCTTAATATCAGAAGACATGTATATTAATTGATTTAACTCAGATCATATTCCGTAATATTTGTTAGAAAGAGAAACTCTTGTTTTTTCTAATTCATTTTTGTTTAGGAAAGATCACTCCATCCAAAATTTAACATTTAGCAGATGCACATACTATAAAAGAGGTACATGGTAGGCAGCTTCTGCGACTAAGACGGAAATGCCCAGGAAAAGTGACTCCAAGTTCAAGTTTCATTCCAAATAAAGAAATATAGCCAATTCTTCTCCTTATACAATTTCTGGAACTTACCCCTCTGATTGAGAGAGACATCCTGGAATAGCAAGTTACGGAAATGTAAGAACTACTTTCTCAAAAATGTACATTAAAGTTGAGAACAAACAACCCCATCAAAAGGTGGGCAAAGGACATGAACAGACACTTCTCAAAAGAAGACATTTATGCAGCCAAAAAACACATGAAGAAATGCTCATCATCACTGGCCATCAGAGAAATGCAAATCAAAACCACAGTGAGATACCATCTCACACCAGTTAGAATGGCCATCATTAAAAAATCAGGAAACAACAGGTGCTGGAGAGGATGTGGAGAAATAGGAACACTTTTACACTGTTGGTGGGACTGTAAACTAGTTCAACCATTGTGGAAGTCAGTGTGGCGATTCCTCAGGGATCTAGAACTAGAAATACCATTTGACCCAGCCATCCCATTACTGGGTATATACCCAAAGGACTATAAATCATGCTGCTATAAAGACACATGCACACGTATGTTTATTGCGGCACTATTCACAATAGCAAAGAGGTGGAACCAACCCAAATGTCCAACAACGATAGACTGGATTAAGAAAATGTGGCACATATACACTATGGAATACTATGCAGCCATAAAAAATGATGAGTTCGTGTCCTTTGTAGGGACATGGATGAAACTGGAAAACATCATTCTCAGTAAACTATCTCAAGGACAAAAAACCAAACACTGCATGTTCTCACTCATAGGTGGGAATTGAACAATGAGAACTCATGGACACAGGAAGGGGAACATCACATTCCAGGGACTGTTGTGGGGTGGGGGGAGGGGGGAGGGACAGCATTAGGAGATATACCTAATGCTAATTGACGAGTTAATGGGTGCAGGAAATCAACATGGCACATGGATACATATGTAACAAACCTGCACATTGTGCACATGTACCCTAAAACCTAAAGTATAATAAAAAAATAAAAATTAAAAAAAAAAAAAAGTTGAGAGAGGCTTTTTTTTTTTTTTTTTTTTTGGAGATGGAGTCTTGCTCTCTTGCCCAGGCTGGAGTGCAGTGGCTTGATCTCGGCTCACTGCAACCTCTGCCTCCCGGGTTCAAGCAATTCTTCTGCCTCAGTCTCCCGAGTAGCTGGGACTATAGGCACACACCACCATGCCTGGCTAATTTTTGTATTTTTAGTAGAGATGGGGTTTCACCATATTGGCCAGGCTGGTCTTGAACTTCTAACCTCGTGATCCACGCGCCCCAGCCTCCCAAAGTGCTAGGATTACAGGCGTGAGCCACCATGCCCAGCCCGAGAGAGGCCATTTTTAAGGGATCTTTGCTCTAGGTCTCCCATCCTGGTTTTACTTGGTAGTCCTGGACATGGAGAATCTGGTAGGAAATATCTATCAAGAGGGCCAAGAGACAAATTTGATGCATATAGACATGCATATAAACCAAACAGTGCTAAGTAATACAGACAGAAAGAGGCAATTCCAATAAAAGAAAACACAAAAAGAAGATAAGCTACTAGATAGTGTAGGGATTAAGACTGCAAGCTCACAAATCAGAAGGCCTGGATTTCCATCATTTTCTCTTCTGCAAAATGAAGATAATAATAGCATCTAGTTCATAGAATTATTATAAAGATTAAATTAAATAATAGACAAAGATGACTTAGAACAACGTCTGATGCTTAGTAAGAGCTCAATAAGTATATAACCTCTCTTCTGAACTTCAGATTCTCTATCCCTAAAGTGGTATGAACTAACTGCAGCTACCTCATAGGGTTGTCTTGAGCATCAAATGAGATTATGTGAGTAGAATACTAAACATTGTACCTGACAAATAGTAAATGATCAATAAATATACATTATTATTATTAATTATTTATAATCCCCTTTCCCCTCCCACCAGATTCCCTTGAACCAATCATATTTTCTTTCCTTTCTATTACTGGTAGAGGTTGAAGCAGAGAAAATCTTGATGTTTCCTAGAGGTTAAGGTGGCTAGTTAACCCTAGGCTGAGATACTCTGCTCAACTTTCTTCTCACATTTAATTCTCAATTGTCATCAGAATAAACATACTTCATCCTACAGACAGAGAGAACAAACAGAGGAACAAGTCAGGCAGGATATGGGATTATGCTGGTTCTTTTTTTTTTTTTTTTTCCAGAGTCTCACTCTGTCGTCCAGGCTGGAGTGCAGTGGTGCCATCTCAACTCACCACAATCTCTGCCTACCGGGTTCAAGCGATTCTCCTGCCTCAGCCTCCTGAGTAGCTGGGATTACAGGCACACACCACCATGCACAGCTAATTTTTGTATTTTTAGTAGAGATGGGGTTTCACCACGTTGGTCAGACTGGTCTTGAATTCCTGACCTCGTGATCCACCCTCCTCGGCCTCCCAAAGTGCTGGCCACTGCGTGAGCCACTGCGCCCATCCTATGCTGGTTCTTAATACACGTATGCATCCATACCCACACAAGTTTCCATTCAAGAGGCCCAAAATTCATGGTCTCCCATATTTTAACAAATAAATCCCTTAAATCTGAAAATCATTTATGTGCCAAGATGGCAGACTTGGTAACACTGAATGAGGAAGAAAATATTTTATGGACTAATAGATAAAAAGGGAACTATGTAGTGGTAGCTGAAACATTTCACACTTTTAATGTCTGACAAGCAAGCAAGCAAGCAAAGATGAGGTTCTGAGACTATATTGCTAAAATATGATATGATTGGTATTTGACTCTACAGTTAAAATAGAAGTTTCCATTGATTTTTAAGAGTGCTGTAGTTTATATTTCCTAAATTTCTCTTCCAAGGGGAGTAAAAGTAAGGGGCCAGCAAATACAAGGTGTATTCATGAAAAGGCAATCAATCTTATTTGGCTGAAATAAAGAGTACAGGGAAGGAATAAGCAATGAATAAGGCTGGGGTTAGATTGTGAGAGCCTTGAGCACCATGCTGTGGAAGTTGAGCTTTATTCAAATATTTTGAGCTAGCATGTTAGGCAAAGTTTTTATGAAATGTATGTTTCAATTATGTTTTGAATTGTATAACTTTGTAAACATATCTAAAGAAAAGGTAATAGAAATATAGGCAATTGTCCATATTTCTTGTGTAGGTTG
Source organism: Nomascus leucogenys (assembly GCF_006542625.1). Taxonomy (NCBI): domain Eukaryota; kingdom Metazoa; phylum Chordata; class Mammalia; order Primates; family Hylobatidae; genus Nomascus; species Nomascus leucogenys. The sequence goes on from NC_044406.1 coordinate 128,708,913, forward strand.
ATGGACATTATTAAGCACTATAAAACTCTTTTTTCCAATAATCCAAACATTTTATTACACTTGATTAGGAAATGGCTCATTAATGATCTCACTTTATATCATATAATTGGTAGATACTCGATTTGAGAATGGCATAACATATATACACTCCCAAATGAATTACCGCTCATTTTATTCAAAAGTTTATCATATTTTATAAAGGCATGATGTGCATTCTGCCTCTTGGAATTTTATGTTGTGGATGTATTCTGTACATCACCTTCATTCTATTGTTTCAAATCCAAGCATACTATCAAAATATCCCTTAGAATTCCCTTAAAAAACATTTTGAAAATTTGAAGCTGTATCTTTGGAATGAAAGCTTGAAATACTTAAATGTAAGTCAATCATTGAACATGTGGACTTTTGCTAAATTTACTTAATAGTTTTTAATATTTAGAAGTCTTAACCATTAAACAAAATAGGCACCGATTTATAATGGTCCAGCAGACTAATTAGTTTAGAAAACAATCTTCTAAAATCCCTCTCCCATCTGTACCACAACCCAGGGTCAATTTATTTACCAGGTTTTAATCGCTAGACTATATAAGGCTAAATTGGAAAAGCCTTAAAATAACCCTTGAAAATGTGGACAGACTCTTAATTATGGCAATAGTATACACAGAAAAATGCCCTTAGACTATGTATTGTTTCCCAAATGCTTCTAATGAATTCCTTTATAGAATCATGCCAGTGCAGAGCTAATTTAACTCAGTTTTCACTTGAAATTAAAGAGATCTGTAATCTATTGCCTATAATTTCTTTCTCAAATACAACACAGCCAACTTTCATTTTAATTATTTTGTAGCTTATTCAGAAAAATAGTGCTAACATTAGGGAAGAATTAAATAATCTTCACTTGCATGTTAATAGCAATTTCATATAAGATTTGGGTCATATTAGCTGTTCAAAAAGGCATCTTAGTAATGGTTCATTTTCTTTAAAAATGAGTATTGTGTGTGTATGTGTGTGTTGTGTGAGAATGTGCACCTAATCAGGTCATACTATTAAGCAAAACTTGGCAAATTACAGCCCTTTGGCCAAATCCAGATCATCACTTGTTTTTGTAAATAAAGTCTTATTAAAATACAACCATGCTCGTTCATATATGTATTGTCTATGTCTGCTTTTACAATACAACAGCAAAGTTGAGGAGTTTGACAGTGACTATATGGGCTCACAACCCCTAAAATAATTACAATCTGGCTCTTTACAAAAGACGTCTGCTGACCCCTGATATAAAGGATCAGACTTAGATATCATTTGCTAAAAAAGTCTACCCAATATCAAAAATATATACATGCAAGCAAAATAAGATATTAAGCAAGTAATATTTCTGGCAAGGGATTACAGTTATAATCACCAACCCTTATTGGCAATAAACAGGCACATTGGTGAGAGGTAATATGCACAGACTCAATATGGCATGCTTAGTGTCTCTTTCATATAGATAGACTAGGAAAATTTGTAAATCACCTTTGTCAATTTTCATAGTGTTCTTTGGAACTATACACACATGGGCTGCATCTGCACAATGTGTAAAGATTTTTTAAATAGAAATTCAGTCAACTGGTTATATTGTATATAAATTAGGTGTACCTACTTTTTATTTCTCTTACAGAATAGCTTGGAATGATTTTACTGCAGTGTGCCCTTGAACAAAAGGTCAGTAGTCAGTCAATTGAAGTTTCATAGACAGCTTGAATGAGAGTCAGCCTTATTTAGTAGATATAACTCAATAGATTTTCTGAGGGAAGCCAAATATCAAATCCTGATTATGCTTCTTAGCAACTGTGTTACCTTCAGCAAGTGGTTGCCCTCTTTGGGCATGTTTCTTTACATGCTGATATCATATGCTTCACAAAGCTGAAGCAACGATTAGATTAAATACTGTATATGAGATACCTATTACAACACCTGAAACATAGCTGGCATTTATTAGAGGGTAATATCTTTCTCTTGACAAATAACTTTTATCATCCCAATCAATTATTCATATTTATAAAGAATAGTTGAAACTGACATGAGTGTATTTTGAAACTTATGGACACAGAAACATATACTCCAGATTGGCAGGGTCAAACTGAAGTAAATGAAAAATCCAGGGAAGGGGGAGGAGGAAAAAACCAACACGGCTGTTGGAAAGCTATACTGATGTAGACGGAATAGAACTTTCACATTACTAATAGCTTGATTTATCAATGAAACATAATGAAGAGTTTGCTTAGTTTTTTTTTTTTTTTTGCATGATAGAAACTACATGTTCATATGTGTCATCGGGACAACAGACTTGTCCTGGGCTTCGCAGAAACCCAGTTGAAACTAATTTTTGAATACAAGCTGGTATAAATAGCAGGAAAAGCTATTCAGAATAATGGAGATAATTCCAGGATAATTTGGTTAATGACAGATTTTTAAAATGTTGTTATGTGCTACAATAATGTACAATAGCAGAACTGCAAAATTTGAAAAATAATGCATGATGTCAAAACACAAAAGAACTGATGTCATTATTTTGAAACTTTAAAAATACCAGATGATGAAGAGAAAATAATCTCCAAAGGTATATACTTAATGGTAACATTTCTTGAGAGAATTATTTCCATATGCACTAGAAGATAGAGACTAATGTATTATTCGATTGGTGAATTAGAGATGAAAGAGAAGGGGAGTTTTCATTCATTTCATTCAATTATTTGAGGGTAACAAAAATAACCTCTTTGGGGACTGAATAATTTGATGATTATAAAAGCAATTTCAATTGACTGTTCACAATCCATATTCATTTCATATCCATTAAGGATAAATTATACCACCCTATTTAGCAGAGAAATAAAGAATGGGAATGCTTTCATAAAAATAGCAGCTCTCGTGTGTGATCCCTTTTATTCAAGCACAATCAACTGCATCTGTTTGTGAAGAAACAGCAAATGTATCAATTAATTTTTTGAAAGACACAAACAATAAAAGTTAAGATAGAAAATACAAACCCCTTTATGTTGGACATGAGTATCGGAGACTCCATTTTCAGAGGAAGCTTTCACCTGGGGTACTATTTTAGAGATCCTGTTTAGAAAAGAAGTTTAAACATGTCTATACAAATATTGCTTTCACAAATTAGACGCTTGGAGCAATAACTCTATTTTCATATCAATATGAAAAAGATGGAGTGTATCTATCACAGATTAAAATCAATTTGAGATTATATTTTTCAAGACTTGGAGTGCCTTCTTTTCCCTTGTTTCTTACTTAAAACCTCCTTATGGGGACATTTTAACGAAGCAATTTACTTTTCTTTCTGGCTCACATTGCACAACGAGGCAATTAAAGCACAAGTGGTTAAAAGTCCAGACCTCTCAGCCAGATGGGCCTGGATTTAGACATCATTTGGCTCCTTCTTTGCTGTGTGATCTTGATCAAGTTTCTTCACCTTTCTAAACCATGATTTCTGCCTCTGTAAAGAAGGTGTACAATACAGTGGCTGTGAAGATTAAAGGAATCTATGCATGTTAAACATTAACAATAAATGTATGTAAACACATTATAAATACATTTACACGTGCATTATATAATTATATAATATGTTATTTACAAATACAAAAATGATGTAAAATTAAGTAACATTTTTTGCTTATGTCCAAACAACAAATGTATAATATACATGCACCTAGACATTGCTATGGTTTGGATATGGTTTACTTTGCCCCATCAAATCTCATATTGAAATTTAATCCCCAATGTTGAAGATGGGGCCCAGTGGGAGGTTTCTGGGTCATGGGGACAGACCCATCATGGATGACTTAGTGCCATTCTAGCAGGATTAAGTTCGTACTCTTAGTTGTCATGAGAACTGGCCGTTGAACAGAGCCTGGCACCTCTTCTGCTCTCTGTTGATTCCTCTCTTGCCATGTAATCTCTACACAGCCCAGCTCCTGTTATCCTTCCACCATGTCTGGAAACAGCCTGAGGCCCTCCTGAGAAGCAGATGCTGGTGCTATGCTTCTTTTACATCCTGCATAAACATGAGTTAAATTTATTTTCTTTATTAATTACTCAGTGTCACGTATACCTTTATAGGGGTACTGTACTATAATCCACACAAATGGACTAAGACAGGCATACAGGTAACAAATGCTGTTGGACTAGGATTAATCAAATCCTAGATTTAACAAATAAAAATACAGGATGCCCAGATGAGTTTGAGATTCATGTAAACAAATCACTGGGTGTCTTATATGTTTTATATTTCAATAGCTTTTGGGGTACTAGTAGTTTTTTGTTAAATGGGTGAATTGCATAGTGGTGAAGTCTGAGATTTTAGGGCACCCATAATCAAAGTAGTGTACAATGTACTCAATATGTAGCTTTTTATCCCCCACTCACCTCCCAGCCAACCCCTTCTGAATCTCTGACGTTCATTTTATCACTCTGTATGACTTTGCATACCCAGAGTTTAGCTCCCACTTATAAGTGAGAGCATGCAGTATTTGCTTTTCTATTCCCGAGGTGCTTCACATAGAATAACGGCCTCCAGATCCATCCAAGTTGCTGCAAAAGATATTATTTCTTTCCTTTTTATGGCCGATTAGTATTCAGTGGTGTATATATGCCGCATTTTCTATATCCACTCATTCTTTCTTTTGAGTAGACAGCCAGTAGTGGTATTACTAGATAAAAAGGTAGTTCTGCTTTTAGTTACTTAAGAAATCCCTATGCTGTTTTCCATAGAGGTTATACTACTTTACATTTCTACAAGCAGTGTATAAGCATCCCCTCTTCACCACATCCACAAAAGCATTTAGTTTGTTTGACTTCCTAATAACGCCCAGTTCTTACAGGAGTAAGGTGGTATCTCATTGTGGATTTAATTTGCATTTCTCTGATGATTAATGATGTTGAACATGTTTTCATATGTTTGTTGGCCATTTATGTATGTTCTTTTGAGAAAGGTTGATTCATGTCCTTGGTCCATTTTTTAATGAGATTTTCTGTTTTTTCTTGCTGATTTGTTTGAATGCTTTGTAGATTCTGGATATTAGTCCTTTGTCAAATACATAGTTAGCAAATATTTTCTACCATTCTGAGGACGGTCTGGTTTCTCCGGCAATTATTTTTGTTGTTGTGCAGAAGTTTTTTTAGTTTAATTCTGTCTCATTAATTGATTTTTGTTTTTGTTGCATATGCTTTTTGGGATTTAGTCATAAATTCTTTGCCTAGGCTAAGATCAAGAAGAATTTTTCCTAGATTATCTTATAGAATTTTTATAGTTTCAGGACTTAGATTTGAGTCTTTGACCTATCCTAAGTTTATTTTCGTATAAGAGATATGGATCCAGTTTCCTTCTCCTACATGTGGCTATCCAGTTTTACCAGCACCATTTATTAAATAGGGCATCCATTCCCCAATTTATGTTTTTGTATGCTTTGTTTAAGATCAGTTGGCTGTAAGTATTTGGCTTTATTCTTGAGTTCTTTATTCTGTTCCATTGGTCTATGTGCATACTTAAATACCAGTACCATGCATTTTGGTAACTATAGCCTTGTAGAATAATTTGATATCCGGTAATTTGATGCCTTCAGATTTGTTCTTTTTGCTTAAGATTGTTTTGACTATTCAGGTTATGTTTTAGTTTCATATGAATTTTAGGATTGCTACTTCTAATTATGAACAAAATGATGTTAGTATTTTGATAGGAATTGCACTGAATCTGTAGATTGCTTTTGGCAGTGTGGTCATTTTCACAATACTGACATTTCCAGTCCACGAACATGTGATATGTTTTGTTGGTTTGTGTCATCTATGATTTCCTTCAGCAGTGTTTAGTAGTTCCCCTTATAGAGAGATCTTTCACCTCCTTGGTTAAGTATGTTTCTAGGTATTTTATTTTTTTGCAGCTGTTGTAAAAGTTACTGAGTTTATGATTTGATTCTCGGTGTGGTCATTATTGGTATGCAAAAGTGCTACTGATTTGCATACAATTATTTTGTAACCTGAGACTTTACTGAATTTGTTCATCAAATGTAGGAGTCTTTTGAAGGAGGTTTTAAAGTTTTCTAGTAATATGATCATGTCATCAGAGAACAGCAATAGTTCGACTTTCTATTTTCCCACTTGAATTCCCTTTATTTCTTTCTGGTACCTGATTGCTCTAGCTAGGACTTCCAGTACTATCTTAAATTGAAGTAGTGAATGTGGGCTCCTTGTCTTGTTCTAGTTCTCATGAGGAATGCTTTCAACTTTTCTTCGTTTAGTATGATATTGGCTGTAGGTGTATCATATATGGCTTTTATTATTTTGAGGTATGTCCCTTCTATGCCTCGTTTGTTGAGGGTTTCTACCATAAAGGGATGCCAGCTTTCATTAAATGTGTTTTCTGCACCTATTGAAATGATTATATGGTATTTGTTTTCAATTCTGTTTATGTGATGTATCACATTTACTGACTTGCCTGTGTTAAACTATCCCTGCATCACTGGAGTAAAACCCACTTGATCATATTATATTATCTTTTTGAAGTGATGTTGAATTTAGTTTGCTAATATTTTATTGAGGATTTCTGCATCTATGTTCATCAGAGATATTGTTCCATGGTTTTCTTTTTTGTTATGTCTCTTCCTGGTTTTGGTAACAGGGTAATACTGACTTCATAAGTGATTTAGGGAGAGGTCCCTCTTTTTAATCTTTTGGAATAGTTTCAGTATGATTGGTACTATTTCTTCTTTGAATGTCTGGTAGAATTCAGCTATGAATCCATTATGTCCTGGGCTTTCGGGGGGCAATTTTTAAATTACTGATTCAATTTTACTGCTTGTTATTGGTCAACTAAGAGTGTCTATTTCTTTCTGGTTTAATCTAAGAAAATTGTATATTTGCAGGAATTTACCCATTTTCTCTAGGTTTTCTAGTTAGTGTGCATAGAGGTGTTTATAATAGTCTCAATTTTTTTTTGTATTTCTGTGGCATCAGTTGTAATATCTCCAGTTCCATTTCTGATTGAGTTTATTTGAATCTTCGCTTTTCTTTCTTGCTCAATCTAATTGTCTATCAATTTTGTCTGTCTTTTCACAGAACCAGGTTTTTGTTTCATTGATATTTTGTATCTTATTTTCTGTTTTAAATTCATTTGGTTCTGCTCTGACCTTCGTTGTTTAATGTCTTCTGCTAGCTTAGGGTTTAGTTTGTTCTTGTTTCTCTAGTTCTTGAAGTGTGACATTAGGTTGTCAATTTGTGATCTTTCAGCCTTTTAGATGTCGGCGTTTAGCACTATATGCTTTCCTCTTAGCACCACTTTGGCTGTATCCCAGAAGTTTTGACAACTTGTGTCACTATTATTATTCATTTGTTTTTAATTTCCATCTTGATTTCATTGTTAATCCAAAAATCACTAAGGAGAAGATTGTTTAATTTCTATACATTTGTATAATTTTGAGGGTTCCTTTTTGAGTTGATTTTTAGTTTTATTTCCACTGTTGTCTGAGAAGACACTGGGTATGAGTTTGAACTTTTAAATTTGTTGAAACTTGCTTTGTGACCCATGATATGGTCTATCTTCGAGAATGTTTCATGTGCTGATGAGAGGAATGTATATTCTGCAGTTGTTAGGTAGAATGTTCTGTAAGTATCTGTTAGATCCATTTGTTTTAGAGTATAGTTAATAACCATTGGATGTTTTTGTTAACCTTCTGTCTCAATGATCTGTATAGTGCTGTCAGTGGAGTATTGAATTATCCCACTATTACTGTGTTACTCTCTGCCTTAATTCGTAGGTTTTGTACTAATCATTTTAGAAATCTGGGAGCTCCAGTGTTAGGTGCATATAAATTTTGGATTGTGATATCTTCTCATTGGATTGATAATTTTATCATTACATAATGTCCTTCTGTTTTTTTTTTTTTTTTTTTTTTTTTTTACTGTTGTTGCTTTAAAGTCTGTGTAGTCTAATATAAAAAGGGCTAATCTTGCTCACTTTGGGTTTTCATGCACATGGAATATCTTTTTCAACCCCTTTACCTTGAGTTTATATGAATCCTTATGTGTTAGGTGAGTCTCTTGAAGACAGCAGCTATTTGGTTTGTTACTTTTTGTTCATTCTGCCAATCTGTGTCTTCAGTGGAGGATGTAGGCCATTTATGTCCAATGCTAATATTGAGATGTGAGGTATTCTTCCAGTCATCATGTTGATTGTTACCTAAATACTTTGTTTTCTTTGTTGTGTTATTCTTTCATAGACCTTGTGAGTTTTATGCTTTCAAGAGGTTTTATTCTGGTGCATATTGATCTTTTGTTTCAAGACTTGGTGCTCATTTTATTATTCATTGTAGGTCTGCTCTGGCATTAACAAATGCCCTCAGCATTTTTTTTTTGTCTGAAAATGACTTTATTTCTTTTTCATTCATAAAACTTCGTTTTCTTGGATACAAAATTCTTATGCTTATTCTGTTTAAAGAAGCTAAAGATAGGACTCCAGTCCTTTCTAGCTTGCATGGTTGCTTCTGAAAAGTCTGCTGTTAATCTGGTAAGTTTTCCTTAATGGGTGACTTGATGCTTTTGTCTCAGTGCTCTTAGAATTCTATCCTTCATGTTTACTGTAGATAGCCTGATTATGTTACACCTTGCTGATTATCTTTTTTCAATTAATCTCTCTGGAATTTTTTGAGTATTTGTATGTGGACATCTAAGTCTGTAGCAAGGCCAGGGATGTTTTGCTCAATTATTCCCTCAAATAAATTTCCCTAAATTTTTGCATTATCTTCTCCCTCAGGTACACCAATTATTCTTGTATTTGGCAATTTTACATAATCCCATATTTCTTGGAGACTTTGTCTATTTCTTTTGATTCCTTCTTATTATTACCAGAATTATTTTTCTTGTTCCCTTTTATTTGGGTAGACTATTTGTTCTAATTGTTCTTGAATTTATTTTCCATTAGACTATTTTATTATTATTATTTTCTCTCTTAAGATTGTAACTTAATGTGTATAATTTATTGTAGCCTAATTTGGCTCTTGGTCCTTTTAGAGGTGGAGACTTCATATCGATTCTTGGTTATAGAGAGCCTTTGTATGATGGCTTTTGCAGATGCTGGCTGTAGTAGTAATGTGCTTAGTGTGTGAGCAAGTTCAGTCTCCTATGTGGTTGGAATGGCAGAGATCTCTTAAAGCTTCTCTCATTGCCTTATGGTGTGCAATTGTTTATTTATTTATTTATTTATTTTTCTTCCAATATTTTATTTATTGGTTTGACTAGTTCCCGCCTCAGGCCAGCAGGAGGCATGTCTCTTGGTAGAAATCAGTTGTGACTAAAGCAGTTGGATGAATGCAATACTCAGTGATATGCAAAAGTCCCAGCTTTGACAGAGGTGGCTGGGTGAGCTCTCAGTGAAATACACTGAGGTCTTATCACGGGAAAAGTGGGGACCACCTCAGCTCCCCTGCCAAGCCAGCAGAAAATCAATGCAGCTTGCAGACACACTCCTGACCCATTGTTCTGGCTATTCAAATCAGGCAGGCACCTCTTTTATCAGCAGGAATGTTACTTTTCCAGGTAGAGAGGAATTGTGACTCTAGCCCTCGTGCAAGACTGAACCTGGAGGTCACTCCTTCTGTAGGATGCAGTCATTCTGAAGTGTTCCAGAAAGGCTGTCTATAGTTGTGCCCACATTGAGCTTTCATGGGAGAAGCCTCAGCTGTGTCTGCAATGATGGATGAGGGAGGAAAATGAGTCCCCTTCTCCAAGACTATTCACAAGTACCAGAGCTGCCTGACTGTTGGGTAATAGCTGTCAACTTTCCCCATCTAGCCCAGCATAGCACCTGTGCCTCTGCTGAAAGAAACTTCCCACCAGCAGAAAGTTCTTGGACTCAAGGCCTATGATCTGGATAATTTTGTCCCATGGAGCATTCTCTTAATATGGTGCACTCTTCCTTTTCCTAGGAGTAGAAGTGCCTGAGGGCCAGACTACTGTTAATGCTGCTGTTCCTCTATGTCTAGCTGCCACATTCCAGGCTGGTGCTGGGGAATGTCTGCAAGGGATCAAGAGTTAAGCCTTCCCGATGGAGACAGCAACTGAAGCTTTCAGACCATGCCCTCCCAGTCTGCCAACTGGACAGACTGGAGCTGGGCATCTTGTGTTTTATCTGCCAACTGTAACTAGAAAGATTTTATTGTTAGAGGGCTTCAAAATGTCCCCACATGTAAAAGTTAGTTGTCATTACTTTCATTTTGTAAGTTAGCATAGTGTAATAACCAGTTTATTGAATTGCCTGGAATACTCCTATCTCAACTCTGATCAATCTGCTTACCAATATTTTAGTGACATCTTTTTCAGATGCAATAACTCACTGGTCACTTATAACAACTGTCTAATATTCAGATATTGGGATCTCTTTAAGGTGGCACAAATCCAACTACTTCTAAAACATCCACTTGACCAAAGTAAAACTCAAATATTAGTGCCAAGCCAAGATGGTGAACAAGTTAGCTGCCCTCACTGCCATATGGGATCTTCTATATTGAAAACTGGCACCTGACTCTGTACTTACGCACAAGTCTTCAAAATCTAGGAAACATTGATTATGTTCTCCCAGTAAGTTTTTTTTTCACCATTTGTCACCTAGGTGGCAAGAAGAACCTACAGATTTTCTGCTGCCCACCCAGCATTCAGATGGGGAGAAGGGTGAGCTGTCTTCTTACAAGTACCCTCAACCCTAGGGACTATCTTACCTAGTTGGAAAGGAAAAAGATGAAAGTCAAAGCTTTAATCTATTTTTATTAATTCCCTCCAACAATTTCTTTTGAATTTCTTTCTTTTTTCTGAGAAAAGTTAGAAGTGATAGTGATGGTTGGATTTATTCTTTATTTTAGCAAATTCTGTATAGATACATCTAACACCTTGCTTTAGAATATGCAGACACTGTTGTACATTCTTCTAAGTTTGAGGCTTCAGCCAAATTTCTGAGACAATAGGGAACACTTAACATGCTGATACATTATTTAATTCACATTGACTAATAGAACTAATTTAATTACAAAATACAAAAATTTTAAAATGATTAATAAGCATCATGCGTGATGCTTATTGACAACTTAGTATATTCAAGTTAAATGTAGACTCTGTAATTATCTGATCTCAGGGAATCCATCATTTAGAAACAATCCATTCTGCATTAATAAATGATCTATGATCTTAAGATTTAGAACTCTGAAGGATGACTTCTAATGACCTTGGGATTTATATTATTTCATTTCTTAACATTTAATTTAATTAATCTCTAAATTTCTTCTTTGTAAAGTCCTTAACTTAGGGCTAATACAAATCTATCTTACACCAGGAGTGGTGGCTCACGCCTGTAATCCCAGCTCTTTGGGAGGCCGAGGCTGGCGAATCACGAGGTCAGGAGATTGAGACCATCCTGGCTAACATGGTGAAACCCTGTCTCTACTAAAAATACAAAAAATTAGCCTGGCATGGTGACACGTGCCTGTAGTCCCAGCTACTCAGGAGGCTGAGGCAGGAGAATTGCTTGAACCCGGGAGACAGAGGTTGCAGTGAGCTGAGATCGTGCCACTGCACTCCAGTTGGGCAACAGAGCGAGACTCTGTCTCAAAAAAAAAAAGTCGATCTTAAGTAGTTTTATTTTTCGTACCATATTTATTTCTTAGCACTTCTGCCATTTCCTTTTTTAATTCTTACGTTTTAAAATTGATATATTGTTATTGTAGATATTTATGGGGTAAAATTTGATGCTTCAATACATATCTTTGCTGTATAATCACTCAGTCTGAGTATTTAGTGTATCTATCACCTCCTGCATTCATCATTTATTTGTTTTAAGAGCATTCAAAAGTGTCTCTTCTAGCTGTTTTATAATATGCATTACTTTACTGTTAACCATCTATTGCACCTGCAATAGAACACCAAAATTTATTCCTCCTACATAATTGTAACTTTGTACCCATTACCGGTCATCTTCCAAACCTCCTGCCCCCTCCTTTTCACCATCTCTGGTAACCACTGTTCTTCTCTGCTTCTATGACATCATTTTTTTTTTCCTTTTGTTCAGATTCCACATATGAGTGAAATCATGCAATGTTTGTCTTTCTGTGTCTGGTATATTTCAATTAGCATCATGTCCTCCAGGTTCATCTATTTTGTCACAAATAATAGAATTTCATTTTGTTTTATGGAAGAATAGCATTCCATTGTGTATATATACCATATTTTCCTTATCAATTTATCCATTGTTGGATACATAGGTTGATTTTATATATTCACTATTGTAAATAATGCTGCAATAACCATAGAAGTGCAGGTATCATGTTGACATACTGATATATTTCCCTTTTAGATATATGTGCAGTAGTGGGATTGCTGAGTCATGTGGTAATTCTATTTTTAATTTTTTAAGAAGAAACTCTATAGTGTTTTTCATCATGACTGTACTAGTTTACAATCCCACCAGCAGTGTGTAAGTGATCCTTTTTTCCTCATCCTCACCAATTTTTTAAAAAAGCCTGTATGGCAAATACTTATTCTTGCTTCACTTCATGCACATAATCAGACCAAGAATAATAAGACTAAAACGTATTTTGCAAATAAATTGGTCCCACTATGATTTGTCTGTAGTAACAATGAGGGGCTGGAGAGAGGAAAAATATGATTCTGAAGAAACTGTAGTATACCTGTTATTAAATTCTAGACTTGTGCATTGTTTTCAATTTTTATTATTTGTCTACAATTTTCCTGGACTAGATCCTGAATTCTTTCCTGCCTACAGGCCTCCAAACTAACATTTTCGATTTTTTTTCTCTCCTATTCTTCTGACTTAGAATCACTAAAAATTAAAGCTGTGCTCTTCTTAAAGTCCTGCAAGCTAATGCTAGACAACTTAAACTTTGAGAGAAATAATAGCAACTCTGTGTGTGTGTGTGTGTGTGTGTGTGTGTCTACCTGCTGATATATGGACGTCTCAGTAATACAGCTTAAATCAATTTTCCAGAATTGATTTTCCCTTCGTTGCTATAATCTGGCTTTGGTCTCTTTTTTTTCTCCTCCCTTTTTTTTTCTTCTTACTTCCTCCCTCTATTTCTCTCTGTGGGACATCAGACTTCATGACCTCCTATAATGAGTTTTTCTTACAACGTGGGATCTAACTTTCTATGGATAAACCTCAGTGACAAGGGATCAGGCAAAAACCCATAACCAGAGACTTATTTTCTTCTACATTGCTTTCTGTGAAATATTTTGAAGAATGGAGGGGGAATGTGAAAGGAAAATAATATCTCAGGACCCCAAATTCACTACACCAAATGAATAATTCAGCTTGGGAACTGAGTCACACAAACAAAACAAAGCAACACAAAACAACTGCGATCCTTTATGTTTCCAAACAGATAACTGCAATATCAAAGGCCACCCTATCTCCCCAGGTGGCCTCTCTCACATATTGCTCATGAGGAAATTCCTTGAGGATCCCAAAATCTTTCACAATACGTAGCCCGCTACAAATTAATCCTGAATCAGAGTTCTGTTTAATCTCATCCTGACAATGTAAATTAACAGCTTAACTTCGCAGGTACCAAAAAAAGACAAGACTAGAAATCATGCCTTAGCCTACCCCAAGACAAATATATATTTGACTTCTTTCTCTGCTCCATGCTTACTTTAGCTTATGTTAAATGCAGATCTAGCATGCACAAGATGAATGTATAATTATCTTTGTTTTAACTTTTTCTCCTTCCCCTCCTGCCCACTCTTTTCTCTTTAAATATTGAAGTCGTCAAAACTCTTTTTGGAAAAAACACAAGCCACAGATCCTAGTGTAACTTGGGTTTCTTTTTCCCAGGCACATCCTCAACATTGGCAAAATAAACCTCCAAGTTGACTGAAATCTGTCTCAAGAGTTTGGGTTTACATTTTGTCATTCTCACCGGAGCGAACCGTTATCTCATTGTGGTTTTAATTTACATTTCCCTTATGACAGTGATGTTGAGCATTGTTTTATATATTTGAACATTTGTATGTCTTTTAATAACCGTCTATTTAGGTCTTTTGCCCATTTATTTTAATTTGTATTTTACTTTAAGTTCCAGGATATATGTGCAGAATGTGCAGGTTTGTTACATAGGTATAGATGTGCCACGGTGGTTTTCTGCACCCATCAACCCGTCATCTAGGTTTTAAGCCCCGCATGCATTAGGGATTTCTACTAATGCTCTCCCCCCCTTGCCCCCACCCCCCCGACAGGCCCTAGTATGTGTTGTTCCTTACCTGTGTCCATGCATTCTCATCGTTCAACTCCCACTTATGAGTGAGAACATGTGGTGTTTGGTTTTCTGTTTCTGTGTTAGTTTGTTGAGAATGATGACAAGGATTTTTTTTTTCGAGACAGAGTCTCGCTTTGTTGTCCAGGCTGGAGTGCAGTGGCATGATCTTCACTCACTGCAGCCTCCGTCTCCAGGTTGTTCAAGCAATTCTCATGTCCTAGCCTCTCGAGTAGCTGGAAATGTAGGTGTGCACCACCACACCCAGCGAATTTTTGTGTTTTTAGTAGAGACAGGGTTTCTCCATGTTGCCGAGGCTGGTCTTGAACTCCTGGCCCCAAGTGATCTGCCTGCCTCAGCCTCCCAAAGTGCTGGGATTACAGGCATGAGCCACCATGCCCAACCCTTTTGCCCATTTTTAATCAGGATTTTTTTGTTTTTTGTTTACTGGTATGGTACCTTATATATTCTGGATAGTTACCCTTTGTCACCTGTATAATTTGCACATATTTTCTACCATCGTGTAGGCGTTTTTTTTTTAATAGTTTCCTTTGCTGTGCAAAAGTATTTTAGTTTGATATAATCCTATTTGTGTATTTTTGTTGTTGTTGTTGTTTGTACTTTTGAGGTCTTGATTTAAAAATCTCTGCCCAGAATGATGGTTTCCAGCTTCATCCATGTCCCTACAAAGGACATGAACTCATCCTTTTTTATGGCTGCATAGTATTCCATGGTGTATATGTGCCACATTTTCTTAATCCAGTCTATCATTGATGGACATTTGGGTTGGTTCCAAGTCTTTGCTATTGTGAATAGTGCATTCCTTTTTAATTTGGATGCCTTTTCTTTCTTTCTCTTGCATAATTGCTCTGGCTGGGTCATCCAGTACTATGTTGAATAGATGTGGTAACAGAGGGCAGCCTTGTCTTTTTCCTGATCTTGGAAAGAAAGCTTTCAACTTTTCCTCATTCAGTATGATGTTAGCTATAAGTTTGTCGTATATGGTCTTTACTGTGTTGAAGGACTTTCTATACTTAATTTGGTCAGAGTTTTTTCATTAAGGTATGTTAAATGTTGTCAACTGCTTTTTCTGTGTCTATTGAAATGATCGTATAGATTTTTGTCTTTCCATTACTATGGTTTAATCACATTAATCAATTTTTGTATGTTAAAAGACCTCCCTGGATCATTCACTTGATCATAGTAAATGATCTTTTTAATGTGATGTTGGGTTTGGTTTGCTACTATTTTGATGAGACTTTTTCATATATGTTCATCAGGGACATTGACCTGTAATTTTCTTTTTTAGTTGTGTCATTGTCCAGTTTTGGATTCAAGGTAATTCTGGCCTCATAAAATGAGTTCAAAAGTATTCCCTCCCATTTAATTTTCTAGAATAGTTTGAGGAAAATTGGTATTGTTTCTTCTTTAAATATTTGTTAGAATTCATCAAAGAGGCCATCAGGTTTTGAGCTTTTCTTTAATGAAATGCATTTTATTCCTGATTCATTTTTCTCACTCATTATTGGTCTGTTCTGGCTATCTATTTCTTGATAATTTAATCTTGATAGGTTGTATGTGTGCAGAAATTTATCCATTTCTTCTATCTCATCAAACCTATTGACATATAGTTGTCCATAATAATTTCTCATGACCTTTTGTATATCTGCAGTATCAATTGTAGTGTCTTCATTCTCGTCTTTCCAATTTCATGTATTTAAATATTCTTTTTTTCTTAGTCAAGCTAAAGGCTTGTTAATTTTGCTAATTTTTGAAAGACCCAACTCTTTATTTCATTGATCTTTGAATTATATTTTTAGTCTTTAATGTATTTTTTCTCTGAGTTTTCTAATTTCCTTCCTGTTATCAATTTTGGGTGTAGTTTGCTTTTGTTTTCCTAGTTACTTGAGGTTGTTGATTGGAAATTAATATGGATAGGCTTTGTGTTCCCACCCAAATCTCATTTTGAATCGTAATCCCCAGGTGTTGAGGAAGGAACCTGTTGGGAGGTGATCGGATCACGGGAGCAGTTTCTCCCATTCTGATCTTGTGATAGTGAGTGAGTTCTCATGAGATCTGATGGTTTTATAAGTGTTTGAAAGTTTCTGCCCCTGCCACCATGTGACAAAGGTCCTTTCTGCCTGCTTCCCCTTCTGCCATAATTGTAAGTTTCCTGAGGTCTCCCCAGCCATGTGGAACTGTGAGTCAATTAAACTTCTTTCTTTATAGATTACCCAGTCTTGGGTATTTATTTATAGCAGTGCAAAAATGGACTAATGCAGAAATGTCTCTTCTTTTTTTAATGCAGGCATTTGTTGTTATAAACTTTTATTTTAGAACTGCTTTTGCTGTGTCCCATAGGTTTTAGTATGATATGCTTATTTTCTTTGTTGTTGCAAAGAAATTTTTAATTTCACTTTAAATTACTTCATTGACTCATTTGTTGTTCAGGAACATATTGATTCATTTACATGTATATGTTAAATTTTCAAAGATTTTATTATTTATAGTTTTATACTATTGTGGTAATTAATAGACAATTACTATGATCTTTTAAATTTAACTTTTATTTTAAGTTCAGGAGTAAATGTGCAGGTTTGTTATATAGGTAAACTTGTGTCACAGGTGTTTTTTATACAGATTATTTCAGCACCCAGGTATTAAGCCTAGTACCTATTAGTTATTTTTCCCAATGCTCTACCTCCTCTAACCCTCCACCCTCCAATAGGCCCAAATGTGTGTTGTTTCCCTCTGTGTGTCCATGTGTTCTCATAATTTAGCTACTACTTGTAAGTGAGAACTACGGTATTTGATTTTCTGTTCCTAGATTATTTTGCCAAGGATAATGGCCTCCAGCTCTATTCATGTTCCTGCAAAGGACATAGTCTCATTGTTTTTCATAGCTGCATAGTATCCAATGGTGTGTTTGTACCACATTTTCTTTATCCAGTCTACCATTGATGGGCATTTAGCATGATTTCATGTCTTTGCTATTGTGAATAGTACTACAGTGAATATATGTGTGAAAATGTCTCCATAACAAAACAATTTCTATTCCTTTGGATATACAATATGGTTAGGCTTTGTTTCCTGACCCAAATCTCGTCTTGAATTGTAATCCCTAGGTGTTGAAAGAGAGACCTTTTGGGAGGTGCTTGAATTATGGCAGGCAGTTTCCCCCATTCTGTTCTCATAATAGTGAGTTCTCATGAGATCTGATGGTTTTATAAGGGGCTCTTCCTGCTTCACTTCCTTCACATGCTCTCTCTCACCTGCCGCAATGTAAGACATGCCTGCTTCTGCTTCCATCATGATTGTAAGTTTACTGAGGACTCCCCAGCCATGCAGAGCTGTGAGTCAAACTGCCTTCCTTTATAAACTACTCAGTCTTCGGTAGTTCTTTATAGCAGTGTGAAATGGACTAATGCGGTAAATTGGTACCACAGAGAGTGGAGTTACCACTATAAAGATACTTCAAAATGTGGAAGTGACTTTGGAACTGGGTAACGGGCAGAGGCTGGAACAGTTTGGAGGGCTCAGAAGAAAACAGGAAGATGTGGGAAAGTGTGAATTTTCCTGGAGACTTGTTGAATGGTTTTGACCAAAATACTGATAATGATGTGGACAAGAAAAGCCAGGCTGAGGTGGTCTCAGACGGAGATGAGGAACTTGTTGGGAACTGAAGCAGAGTTTGCTGTGCTTTAGCAAAAAGATTGGAGGCATTTTGCCCCTGCCCTAGAGTTCTGTAGAACTTTGAACTTGAGAGAGATGATCTGAAATTGGAACTTAGCTTTAAAAGGGAAGCAGAGCGTAAAAGTTTGGAAAATTTGTAGCCTGATAAAAACATTCAGCTCAGCTTCTGTATTTTCCCTCTGTCCACTAATTGTGCTTTCCCTCTGAATATGGCTGAAACTGGTTGGAATCAATGTGGCCAGCTGGACTGTATGCAGAACGAGCTTGCTAACATCACAGCCCAAATTTCCACTGCTTGTTCTATACTAACTCCCCAGAAGTGCCACATGTAACATGTGAGATATGAACAGATAACTGTGAATGCCCAAGGGGCTTTCAGACCTCTTCTTTTCTTCCACTAGTTACCTGCCAATCCCAGAATCCACCTCCTAAACCTTTTCTGGAAAAAAAAAATGCCTTGAAGCCAGCACAAGGAGACCAATTGAAGTGGAACTCCGGCCTTCTTATTGGTCGGCCCACAATAAAAGTCTTACTTTCCTCAAAAATAAAATCCAGTGTTAGAGTATTGGTTCTAGCACATCAGGTAGTAATCCTTTTTGCTTGGTAACAGTTATCATGAGTCCAATATAATGTGTGTTTTGGTTATAATAGACTATTTTAAACTTATAGTAACTTGCTTTTGGTTACATAAAAATACTCTAGACTTTTTTCCTCCCCATCAACAATTTATACTTTGTTTCTTTACTTTAGTACTTTGTCTATTATGAGTTTCTTTGTCATTAATTGTAGCTGTGATTTTTTTATATCATTTTGACTTTAAATCTTCATACTTGAGGGTTGAGACATTAACATAGCACCATGACATCACTGGGGTATTCTAAGTTTGTTTTCTGAATTTACCTCTACTGCTGAGTTTGATGTATTTGCATGTTTTATTATATTAATTATGCTCCTTTTCTTTCCAACTGTAGCACTCCCTTAAACATTTCTTTTAAGGTGGGTCTGGTGGTGATAAATTTCTTCCACTGTGGATTTTCTAGGAAGGTAGTTTTTGTTTATTTGTTTGTTTGTTTGTTTGAGATGGAGTCTCGCTCTGTTGCCCAGGCTGGAGTGCTATGGCACGATCTCGGCTCACTGCAACCTCCGCCTCCTGGGTTCAAGTGATTCTCTTGCCTCAGCCTCCCGAGTTGCTGGGATTACAGGCGCCCACCACTGCACCCGGCTAATTTTTGTATTTTTAGTAGACAAGGGGTTTCACCATGTTGGCCAGGCTGGTTTTGAACTCCTGACCTCAGGTGATCTGCCCACCTCAGCCTCCCAAAGTGGTGGGGTTACAGGCATGAGCCACCACGCCCAGCCAGGAAGGTCTTTATTTCTCCTTCATTTCTGGGAGAGATTGTTCCTTCTTCTTGGTTATGTTTTTTTTTTTTTTCCTTTTATCACTTTGAATGTGTTATCCCATTCTCTCCTGGACTGCAAAGTTTCTGCTGAGAAATCTGCTGTTAAGTCTACTAGGGATTCCCTTATATGTAACTTGCTATTCTCTCACAGCTTTTAGAATTTTCTTTGTCTTTGACTTTTGACAGTTTGATTATAGTGTGCCTCAAACAGGATCTTTTTTGGTTGAATATAATTAAAAACTTTCGCTCTTCCTGCATCTAGACGTCCATATCTCTCCCAATACTTGTGAAGTTTTTAGCTATTATTTAATGAAATAGATTTTCTTTGTATTTCTCCATCTCTTCTCTCTCTGGTACACATATAATGTGAATATTTGTTGGCTTACTGGTGCGCCATAAGTCAGGTACACTTTCTTCACTTTTTGTTCTTATTTCTTGTGTTTTCTTCTGACTGAGCTATTGCAAAATACTGATTTTCAATTTCAGACATATTTTATCCTGCTTGATCTGGTCTATTGTAGAAGCTCTCCATTGTTTTATTTCATTCATTGAATTTTTCAGCTACAAGATATCCATTTGTTTGTTTTTTTACATCTATCTCTTTGAACTTTTTATTCAGATCATAAATTGTTTTCGTGATTTCATTCAATTGTTTGTCTGTATTCTCTTGCATATCCCTGCATTTCCTTAAGATCATTATTTTGTATTCTTTTTTGGATATTTTGTAAATGTCCTTTTCTTAGAGGTTTGTTACCAGAAACTTGTGTTCCTTTTGGGGAGCGTAATGTTTCCATCATTTTTCATGTTACTTAAGTCCCTTCATTGATATCTGCACATCTACTAATATAGTCACTTTTTCCAATTTCATGAGGTAGCTTTTTAGGCAGATACTTTTTTGTAGGTGGGTCTGAGTGTGTCACAGTTGGGTGTGGTTCATTGGCTTTGGTTATGTGTGGACTCAGTAGCATTGTCTTCTTGCAGTTTCTTCAGCTGTAATCCTCATCAGCAATGTCTGTGATTGCATCAGTGACCTAGGCTGTGGGAGTTTGTGCTGATGGTGGTGTGCCTTTGCTGGAGATGGGGGCACCCAGCTAATTGTTGGGCTGGGTGCATGACGGCCTTTGAAGAAATAACAGGCTGTCTGTTGGGCTTTCCAGTGAAGAGGTTGCTAATGCCAGAATCAAGTGTGCATAGGTACAGCTGGCCAGATGGGTGGGGCCACCACCAGACTGGTTGTCAGGCCAGGCTGGATGTGAGCACACATTGGTGTGTTGGGAGTGAGAAACTTTGTGGCAATCTTTCATGGTGGCTGGGCCACTGCAGGACTATCAGGTGGAACATGGCCACATATGGGCTCAGCAGGCCAGCTGGCAGTGCAGCATGGGTACATATGGACAAGATATCTGGCCAGAAGTTTGGCAGCTTCCCCACTATACAAGTCGATCTGTTCGTTGGAGGAAAGGTGTGCCATGTGAGTTTCGGTGTCAACCTGTCATTTCATTTGTCTTAGGCTCTGGACAGCCAGGGTTATGTTGCTGAAGGCACCCATGTAAATGTGGTAAAATGATGATGGGGCCACAGGAATGGAGAGGGTCAATTACTACTAGCCCCCAGGGCAGGGCACACTCTAGTAGTGAGTCTGATTTCATAATGGCACCAAACTGTAGCAGCTAAGGTCTCAGGGATAGGGATGCATAAGTTAGGCTCTTATTCTGAGGCAATGCATTTGCACAAACTCCTGGCTACTCTTCAAACTGGATTTGGAGTCTGCGGAGACTAGGATACTCTCCTATAGCAAGGATTGCTCATGTTTGTGGCAGTAGTGAGGGCTTCTGGGAAGCTTACCTTTTCCCCATAGGGAGAAGGTCTCCTTACTCTGAGCCAATCCCAGCAGGGGAGACAGTGCGGCAGAGGCAGAATCCCTTGCTCCTCTTTCTATGGTGCTCCCCTGTGTTCTGTGCTCTAGATGGGATTTTATCATCTCTCTTGTGCTCTCTGGCATACTTCTTTAGTCACTATAGTTGAAATATAATTGTTTATTCATTGTTTTGGTTTCTTTCTGTTGGGGGGATGAGCACCAGGTAACTCTGTTTGTACATCTTGCTGATGTCACCTGTGATGGTTCTGTCATTTTTATTCCTTTATTCATGGGTATGTTTATTCCTATGGTTGTGAATTCTTCGTAAAAGTCTTAAAATATTTTAATCATCTCAATCTCAGTTATTTTAAAGCAATGCTTGTAAATAGGGAATGAAAGCTTTATGCACATAGATAGTCACTGCAACACTATTTGAAATATAAAACAATATTTAAAATTGTCTAAGAATAGAAAATTAGTAAAGTAACTCATGACACATGTACTGAAAATACTGTGTGCCTATTTTGGTAATATTTATGAAGAATTTAAGAGCATAGGAACAATACAATTTATTTGGTGTTATGTGAAAATGAAAAATACATCTGTATGCTTTATGAGCATGAAATAGAAAATGTTTAAATAATAATAGTAATAAACCAGTAAAAAATATAGTTGCTTTTGGCAATAGACTATTGATATTTTTCTTCCAAATATTATAATGTTTCTTATTTACAATTTTTCTGTAATGAGTATGTCTTTCTACAGAATAGAAAAAAAATGTTATTTAAATATTGCATTTCAATAAGCCTTTGAAAGACTTCTTTCTTTTCTATGAATCAAATAAAAAATAAATAAATGATGCAACTCCTTCTCTTCCTTTTTTCTCTCCTTTGCCTCTTCCTTCTTATCTTCTTTGCTTCAGGTTGACAATAAATTCAGTTTGACATCAATTAAAAGCCACAAATGGTGGAATAAATGCATTCTATTATGTTATTTTTTATCTGATGACTAAAATTTAACTTTTCCACCAGTTATTTTGGTACCATGCAGACATAGCTATTATATACCCAAAGATGAGGGAGTTGCTTTCTATTATTATGCATATTTTTATAACAAAAATTAATTCTTATTCTTTTATATACCATGTTTAAATTTAGGCTTTTTTCCATACAATGTAATTAACTGTAGCCAATGTCTTACAAATTTCTATTATTACTGTGTGAAAATAGCTGCCATTTAGTGAGAAACATCATCATCTTTATCTCCTATTTATTGAGTAGTTTCACAACTAGACTCCTGCCATTGCCTTCTAACTAGTCTTCTTGCTTTCACCATTGCCATGTAACCGTCTATTCTCCATAAGTATTAGGAGTGATTCTGTAACATGTCTTAAAGAGTGTCAGATTACATTATTAATCTTCTTCAAAACCCCTTAAGGACTGTCCACGTCAGTCAGAGTAAAAACCAAAGTTTTTACAGCCGACTTCAAGACGATTTTTGACGAGATCCCATTACCTTCTTTGACCTAATCGCCTGCTTTTCCTCCCTTTTCCTCCCTCCACTAAGGTCAGCTGACTACAGCCATGGTGGTCCTTGAACTTTCTGAAAACCTTAAGGATATTCTTGTTTTAAGGTCTTTCTGGTCCTTACATTTGCTGTTTCCTCATCCTGATATGCTCTACCCAGTTCAACACGTGGCTTGTTTCCTCATTTTCTTTAAGGTGTGTATCCAGTTATCACAGTATCAAAGCAGCCTTTCCTGATGACTTCACATAAATAGGACACCCTATCTCATGTAGCACTTTTGACCAACACCTCTTCCCTGATTTACATACAGTACATCACCTTCCGGTACACTACGTATTTTCATTGTGTTGTGTTTGCTTAGTGTTGTCTTCCTCACTAGAAGGTAAGCTGCATGAATTTATAGCCATCATTTTGTCCACTGCTGCATCTTCAGCACCCTAGAATAACATCTGACATGCAGTAGGTGCTTGGTAAATTCTTGCTAATGAAAAAAAAAAAGAAGGAAGGATGGAAGGAAGGAAGGAAGGAAAACTTTATATAAACAATCACATTTAAATATCTTAACACCTTTGTAAGGCAGATAATATCATTATTCCTATACACACGAGAAAATTGAAGTTGAGAGAGTTTGTTAACTCAGTCAAAATCATGTACCCTGTAGATAACAGAGCTGGGACTAAAACCCAAGTTTTTCTCTCAGCATAGTCCATTCTTTTCATCCTTATGATGCACAATTTACATTAACAAACATAAAAGGATGCTGGTATTTGATATTAACCTCATCCAGGGTTGTGCTACTGAAACTGAATTATGCTCTCAAAGTACACTGGACAAACTCCCATGAGGCTAGAGCCAGAAAGAACTCTATCTGGGAATCTTTGAAAACATCTCTGAGCCTCATCCTCCTTATCTGTAAAATGTGGCCCATGTAGAAATCAGTGTCTAAACTCCCTTTTCACTCTAACATTTTAGGACTCATTCCTTCCACTCATTCCCCTTAAATAAAACTTCTCGATGGATTATTGACGAATTAGCTGATGATCACTCCCAGGAGCACTGTCATGCATTTGGTATTTTTAAAATTTGGGGATGTCATGATTCAACATGGCAGGAATCTGAACCCAGCCAAATGGGTTGTAGCTAGACTTACATTGAATAGTAAGAGATAGCATTTACAACCTCGAGGTGCTAATTCATTCATGCATGAAAAACATAATGATAATAAGATGCATATGTATGCAAGTTCACGCACATTCATGCACATTCACACACATTTTTCTCTAAACATGTATATGATTAACTCCACAACCCCCCCTCGACCCACCTATTCCTGGACTAATCTAATTTTATTAGATATAAGCTATTATTTTTGCCAAACCCCCGAAACAAGAAATTTACGTCATTAATTACAGCCAGGGTCCACAGTCCAAACCCAATTATAATCTCAACTACAAACAAATTTTAGTCCAACTCTCAATTAACTTAATTTCAAAAATGCATAATTTTTAATAAAACTAGGTTTTCTGAGCTAGAAAGGGCACTTATTTATTTATAAGGTTACTAAATATTGCCCCAATACTAGCATAGTGCTTCAACCCTTCATTTTTGAGTCAGAAGGGAATTCTCTAGATCTGAGTTAATGTAGCTTAATAGGTCAGAGCAAGGCACTGAGAATGCCTGAATGAGTCCACATTACCCCTTGAATATAAAGGCTTGGCCTTAATGGTTTCTGGTAAGATTACACATTCAGGTATAAACATTCCAGTGGTAATGCCCTCTAGATCATCTAGTATCAAAAGGAGCATGCATCAAGCACGCAGCCCATAATACCTTGCTCAGCCATACCCCACAAGAAACAGCAGTGATAAAATCTAAATAAATGAAAGTTTGACTAAGCGATACTAAGCCTCTAGGGTTGATAAATTTCATGCTAGCCACCCTAGTCATACAATTTACCCAAGCTAATAAAACCTGGTTAAAAGTGTGTTTAAGATAACCCTCATAATATAGTTAAACTTAAACTAAGTCGTAAAAAGCTGCAGTTAAAATAAAAATAAACTATGAAAGTGACTTTAATGCCCTGAGGACATGATAGCTAAGGCCCAGACTGGGATTAGATACCCCACTATGCTTAGCTATAAACTCAAATAATTTAACAAACAAAATTATTCACCAGAGTATGACAAGCAATAGCTTAAAACTCAAAGGACATGGCGGTGCTTTACATCCCTCTAGAGGACCCTGTTCCGTAATTGATAAGCCCTGATATTCCCTTCCATCTCTTGCCACATACCCTGTATACCATCATCTTCAGCTAAAAAGGTCTTAAAGTAAGCACAAGTATTTACATTAAAATGTTAGATCAAGGTGTAGCCCATGAGATGGAAAGAAATGGGCCACATTTTCTAAATCTAGGACACCCATGACAACCCTTATGAAACTTAAAGGTCAAAGGAGGATTTAGTAGTAAATCAAGAATAGAGATCTTGATCGAATACAAACATGAAGCACTCACACACTTCCCATCACCCTCCTCAAATATTTCTACGAACCATCTAAATAATATAAACTTATACATATATAGAGGAGATAAGTTGTAACAAGAAAAGTGTACTGGAAAATGCACTTGGAATAACCAAAATGTAGCTCAACTCAAAGCATGTGGCTTACACCCAGAAGATTTCATATGACCTGACCTCTTTGGACTAATGCTATCCCTTGCCTCAGCAAACTATATTACAAACACCTTCTAAACCAAAACATTTACCCAAGACAGAAGCATAGGAGATAGAAATAAACTTATTTAGGCACTATAGATAAAGTACCATAAGGGAAAGATGAAAGAATTATTCCAATTACAAAAAGGCAATGCTAATTCCTTGTACCTTTTGCATAATGAATCAACTAGCATAATTTTACAAAAAGAACTTCAGCTAAAAATCCTGAAACAAGATGAGCTACCCACGGACAGTCAAAAGAACACACTCATCTATGTATAAAAATAATGAGACAATATATGGGTAGAGATGAAAGGCCTACCAAGCCTGGTGATAGCTGGTTGTCCAAGACAGAATTTAAATTCAACTTTAAATTTCCCTACAGAACCACCTAATCCTGTTGTAAGTTTCATTGTTAGTTTAAAGGGGGACAGCTCTTTAGACATAGGAAATAAACTTGCACAAGAGTAAGATACTAAAGTCCCTTAGTTGGCCTAAAAGCAGCAACCAACTAAGAAAGCATTTAAGCTCAACATTGAAAAACCCTAATTTTAAACAATACATCTAACTCTTAACACTATATTGAGCCAATCTATTAGGTCGGTGCAAAAGTAATTGCGGTTTTGTAATGGCAAAACCACAAATACTTTTGCACCGACCTAATAGATTGGTCCAGTATAGCGTTTCTAAATATTTCTAAATGGAAGAAATGCTGTTAATGTAAGTAACAAAAAATAATTCCTCTTGCATAAGCTTACATGAGACTGAAAAATCCACTAATAGTTAACAACTCAATATAAATAATCAGATGACAAACTCTTTATTATTCCAACTGTTAACCCAACACAAACATGCATTAAGGAAAGATTTTTTAAAAAGTAAAAGGAACTTAGCAAAAGGAAACCCATCTTGTTTACCAAAAACATCACCTCTAGCATTACTAGTACTAGAGGCAATGCGTACCCAGTGACGTATGTTTAACGGCTGCAGTATCTTGACCATGCAAAGGTAGCCTAATCAGTTTTTCCCCAAATAGGGACCTGTATGAATGGCCACAAGAGGGTTTGATTGTCTCTTACCTTTAATCAATGAAATTGACCTACCCATGAAGAGGCAGAAATACTTAAAAAAGGCTGGGTGTGGTGGCTCACACCTGTAATCCCAGCACATGGGGAGACTGAGGCAGGCAGACCACCTGAGGTCAGGAGTTCGAGACCAGCCTGGCCAACATGTAGAAACCCCATCTCTACTAAAAATACAAAAATTAGCTGGGCATGGAGGCAGGTGCCTGTAATCCCAGCTACTCGGGAGGCTGAGGCAGGAGAATCACTTGAACCTGGGAGGTGGAATTTGCAGTGAGCCAAGAGCATGCCCTTGCACTCCAGCCTGGGCAACAAGAGCGAAACTCCATCTCAAAAACAAACAAACAAAAAACAGGCAGAAATACTTAAATAGGATGAGAAGACTCTATGGAGCTTCAATTTATTAGGACAAATGAACTTAGAAAAAATAAAACTTACAAGTCTTAATATTTTATCTAGTGAAAGAAATATTTTGATTGGGGTGACATTGGATAATAACACAAGCTCGAAAATGACTTTAACTAAGACTGCACTAGTCAAAGAAACGTATCATACATTGACATAAATAGTTTGACCAACTGAGCGTGTTACCCTAGGGATAACAACACAGTCCTATTCTAGATTCCATATTGACTGTAGGGTTTACGATCTCGATGTTGGATGAGGACATCATAATGGTGTAACTGCTATTAATGGTTCATTTGTTTTATTAAAGTCCTACGTAATCTGAGTTTAGTCCAGAGTAATACAGCAGGTTGGTTTCTATCTATTCAGTATTTCTCCCGGTACAAAAGGACAAGAGAAATAAAGTCTGCTGCAAAAAGGGCCGTCAATTTAATAGATGATATTATCTTAATCTAATACACTATTACTATACTCGCCCAAGAAAAAAAGGTTTGTTAAGATTGCAGAGCCCAGCAGTTGCATAAAACTCAAAACTGCATAATCAGAGGTTCAATTCCTCTTTTTATTAACATGTTTGTAATCAACCTTCTTCTACTTATTATCCCTGCCATCCTCACCATAGCATTCTTAACATTGATTGAAGTAAAAATTTTAGGTTACATACAACTTTGTCAAGGCCCCAACATTGTAGGCCCATTTGGCCTACTCCAACCCTTTGCAGATGCAATTAAACTGTTCATTAAGGAACCATTACAACAACTAACATCATCTATTCCCCTTTACATTATTGCTCCAACCCTTGTGCTCATCATATAGATCTGCCTCCCCATACCTTACCCCTTAGTTAATGTAAATATAGGAGTATTATTCATCTTGGCCACATCAAGCCTAGTCGTCTACTCAATCCTATAATCAAAATGACCATCCAATTCAAAATATGCCTTGATTGACACATTGCAAGCTGTAGCGCAAACAATTTTATACGAAGTTACCCTGGCCATTACTATCTTATAAGTCCTTTTGCAGAGTAGGTAATTCACCTGGTCAACTCTTATTATTACACTAGAGTTTGTCATGATCCCTGTCCATGATATGACTAATCTCAACCCTAGCAGAAACCAACGAAGTCCATTTGATTTAACAGAAGGTGAATGAAAGCTAGTCTCAGGCTTAACATCGAATACACTGCAGGCCCATTTCCTGTATTCTTCATAGCAGAATATACTAATATTATTATAATAAACACCTTAACCACTATCATTTTTGTAGGAGCATTACATGATATCTTCATACCAGAATTATACACAATTAGTTTCATTACTAAAACTGTTCTATTAACAACCCCCTTCCTATGAATTCAAGCATCATACCTATGATTCCAATATGACCAACTTATACAACTCTTAATGAAAAAGATTTCTACCTCTTACACTAGCGTTCTGCGTATGACACCCTTCAGTGCCCATCGTAATATCTAATATCCTGCCATAAACATAAGAAATATGTCTGATAAAATAGTTATTTTGATAGAGTAAATCATAAATGTTTAAGCCCTCTTATTTCTAGAATTATAGGAATTGAATCTACCCCTGAGAATTCAAAATTCTTTGTGGTACCTAATATAACATATCCTACAGTAAGGCCAGCTAGAAAAGCTGATATGGTTTGGCTGTGTCCCCACCCACATCTCATCTTGAATTATAGCTCCCATAATTCCCACATGTCATGGGAGGGGCCCAGTAGGAGGTAATTAAATCATGGAGGTGGGTCTTTCCCGTACTGTTCTCATGATAGTGAATAAGTCTCACAAAATATGATGGTTTTATAAAGGGGAGTTCCCCCATAGAAGCTCTATTGCCTGCTACCATGTAAGACATGACTTTGCTCCTCATTCGCCTTCTGCCGTGATTGTGAGGCCTCCCCAGCCATGTAGAAATGTGAGTCAAATAAACCTTTTTCCTTTATAAATTACCCAGTCTCAAGTATGTCTTTATTAGCAGTGTGAGATCATACTAATATATAATCTATTGGGCCCATACCCTGAAAATGTTGGTTTATATGTCTCCTGTATTACAACCCCAGTCTACCTCATCATCCTTTTCACTATTTTTCCAGGAACTCTAATCACAACAATCAGTTCACACTGACTCATAATATGAATAGGGTTAGAAATAAACATGCTGGCCATCATCTTCATTTTATTCAAGAAGGCTAAACTCTGCTCCACAGAAGCAGCCACCAAATACCTCCTTCCGAATACAAGCAACCACATCCATAAGTCTAATAACAGCCATTATTATCAATATAATGTATTCTGGGCAATGAACAATTTCAAACATGCTGAACCAAACAGCATTCCTGATAATTACTGTTGTTCTAGTACAGAAACTGGAAATATCCTCCTTTCACTTTTGAGTTCTTGTAGTAACATAAGAAATTGCACTAATATCAGATATAATTATTCTTAATGACAGATACTAGCACCAATTTCTATCGTATTCCAAATCTTTCCCTCAGTGGACCTAAATACACTATTAACAATTGCAGCACTATCCATCTTAGTAGGAGATTAAGGGGGGCTCAATCAAACACAGCTCTGAAAAATGTTAGCATATACGTCAATCGCCGATAAAGTTTGAATAATTGCAATTTTAGTTTACAATCATGTCATTACAATCTTAAGTCTACTAATTTACCTAATATTAACAGCAACCGTGTCTATTCTACTCAATATGAATATAAATACTACAACATTATCTACATGACTGAGTGCTGTTACCTCACCCACTCACAAAACACCAAAAAGACATTTTCTTTATTAGCCTGTGGACTACAAGGTTGTTAAACCCTGCCACCAAATTCAGCTTAAAATAACAAAATAAAACAGTAACAACAAATGTTAATAATTATGTATGTATTAAACAGGACCGTTCAACTTCAAGAAGGAAGCAGTTTTAGTCTCCTCTGGGAGTTTTCTAAAGGAAACTATCAAACTGTGTAAGTAGCACAGAGGAGATAAAAGCAGTGTTTACAGGACTGTGTCTTTCCTTCAGTTAACAGTGTTGAGTACTCACTCTGCAGGGGTCTGTAAGAGAAGGTGAAAAAAGATATTATGTTTGCCCTTTAATTGTTCACAACCAGGTAAGGTGGAAGCATCTCATGTGTGTGTAGCCTGCTTCTGCGTAAATATTGGGTAGCAGTGGGTAACACTTGCGTGTGTGTGTGTGTGTGTGTGTATGTGTGTATTTGCTGCATGTCATTTTATTTATATTACTAAAACTAAGGGGAAATAATGAAACCTACTAAGGTAATTCAGTTACACACTATCCACTAATATGTTTCTTGCAATTCAGTCATAGGAAAGAATATTCCCTTATATTCGTAATTCCACAAGGATTTCATGGTCTCAGGTACACTATTTATTCCATAGAGTTTCTTTTGTCATCGGTCTTCAAGGAAAATCACCCAGAATATTGGCTTTCAGAGATGTTCAGTATAAAGATCCTTTGCCCAGTCTCAAGTAGCAGCAAAACTCTTCTCTACTTTTTCTTCCTTCAAACTCAATCCGAATGGAAACCCAACCTTTACCAAGCTGCTGCAGTTTCTTCTTACCCCCACATCTCTTCTACTTTAAAGTCTACATAAAGATGCCTCGGCCTGCCTGTTGTTTCCATGACAGCCCTCCCCTGCAGTTCATCTGTGAGAACATCTCTAAGTTTCAGTTAAGTCTACAGTGGTGTTACCTGGGTCAGTTCATTCTGTGGAATACACAATTAGACAAGCTCGTTAATAGTAAAGCATTAGCTTCGAATGATCAACTGCCTAATTATGTCCCTAAAATAAATCAAATTACTCATTGTTCAGACGGAGTAAATGGGTACCAATGTTGACAAAGTTCATTTAAATTTTTGAAATTTCAGACAAGAAGGTTGTGAGTTTGCGTTATTTTTAAATTGGCTAAAAACCATGCTTGATGTATAGACAGTGCCATTTAATAGTACTCTGACACCGTCAGAAAGTATTTAGAGCCTAGACACTGGCTCTTTCCAAATAGGATAGATGACAGCTGAGAAAAAGAAACATCTAAATGACTGACTGACTGAAGTTTTCTGCTTTTCTTCCTGATGTTTGGCAGCGTGTACAGATTGTTAAAAAAATACTGTGTTGTGCTAATAACCATTTAGAGTCTGTTAAAGCACAGCTAGTTCAAATGTAATTAAAATTTTCAAACGCTGATTGAATAACCTTTATTGAGTTAGTTGCTGTTGGCATGTTTGTACTAGAACACTTTCAATTTTATAATAATTGGTAAACTACAATATTTGGTTGAATTGAACATAATGGAATAGACTTTTTTTATGTTTTTATGGCAGCAGAAGAGTTGGGTCAAATGGTCATCTTAAAGTTGTGCCCTCATGTGCAAGTAAGTTAGTCATTTTGCCTAGGAACAGTTAAGTCATTGAATAAGTAAGGCACCCTTTAGTTGCCATCCATCTTCATTTTCAATAATGTCTAAAATCTTATGAAAAGGAGATTTTTTTTCAAGGCATGTGATTGCTGTTTTCTGATACTATGATCTGGATATTTAAGCCAGGACATTGAGGTTTGACCTCGCTATGGTTACATGCCAAGAAAATGTGTATGAACATTTTACATTGTTCACACTAGTCTAGTGGTGTGTAGAGCTATAATGAAGCCAGAGGGAAAAGGAAAAGTCAGTAATACTGATCCTGTCTTTATTGAAACTTTGATGTTTTATTCATTGTGTATCTAATGCATTAGTTTTGATTTTTAAAAAACATTGGATTAGAATATTGTTTATCATTATTACTGAGTTTTTTGGCTATCCTTGAGTTTTGCAACGAAGGCAGTTGCCCCTCACTCACCCTACACTAGTCTTGGTCCTGCACCAGTCAGTATAAACCTGTGAGTTTTTTTTGTATTTATTTCAATAGTTTTGGGGGGACAGGTGGTTTTTGGTTACATGGATAAGCTCTTTAGTGATGATTTCTGAGATTTCGGTTCACCCGTCGCTCAAGTAGTGCACTGTACCCAATATGGACTCCAGAAGCACCTTCGGGGCATATGAACGCTATTTGATTTGTAACCACTAGATGGAGACTTTTTCATTAGGTAGCACAAACCCCCTCACTCAATCTCTTGAGTGAAAGGGTATGGTAGTCGTCAGAGATACAACGTCCAGACCTGGGAGAACTATATTCTTGGTTAATTCAAAGCAGGAGTTAGGGAGAATTTTTATAAATAGTAAAGGCGGTTGGTATCGTTATTATCAGAGTCCAAATTGAGGAATCTCGGGTTTGGCTCCCAAATCTGCTTTCCATTCCAACTGGGTTTACTATGTTGAATCTCAATTTCCTTATGCATAAAAGGCAAGTAATCATAGTATCTACCTATTAGGATTGCTTTCCGTGCAAATAGAGATTTGAAATATCCTAACAAAATGACTGGTCATCAATAAATATTAATTTCCTTTTCTCTTTCCCTTTTTTTTTTTTTTAACAGAAGATGTGAACTAGAAAGAATAGTCTATTAGCACCATGGGAAATGCATTCAACATTATGTCCCCTCACAATTACTGTTATTCATAACCATGTTTAGAATAACAAAACTTCAGAAATGCCATGAAAGCTTCCACTCTGGCTAAGCTTATTGCAGAGACCAGCTCCTCTTCTTCTCCTAAGTCAGACTACCTGCTATGGAAGTGGACTAATTTATTTCCATCCAACGAATGCTTTTAATGCACCAGGATTTTGTGTGCAGGATTTTGCTAGGGGTTGAGGATATAGAAATAAGACAAAACACTGTTACTAGAATCTCGCAGTATCTAAATTAGGCGTGAGGTTAAATAATATATACAAGTTATGATTTGATTCTACAAATATTTATTGACATTCTACAGTGTACAAGACATTGCACTGGGCAATGACTGGCATAAAAATGCCTAGCACAGTCAGAAAAACACAGACCTGATAGAGACAGAGACCCACGTTCAAATCTCAATTCTGCTTCTTCCTGACTGTGTGACCATTTACGAGTCCCCAACTTCTCTGAATCTCATTTACTCTTAACTGTAAAATGGAGATCATTCTCTCATGTGATTGTTGTGAGGAGAGCATGTTGTTCTGCATACTGCATACTGCTTCGGACAGCACCTGACATATAGTAAGAACTCAGAAAGAGTCAGTTATTATTATGAGTAATAATAGTAATTTCAGGATCCACCAACAAACTGTGCACTATGAAGCTTCCTGTGTAGAAGTTGTAACACAATTACTTCTCTTCTATTTCTTCTTAACCTGGCTCATTCTCCTTCCCAGTTGAAATAATGAGATGCGATTTTTTTTCTGATAAATTTATGAAAATAATCTTCTAATGAGGAAGACTCTCAGGACAGTCTTCCTTACAAATGGGCATGCAGAAAGCAGTGACATATCAGTGAAGAGGTTGGAGAGTGGGTATTTTGTAAATTTGTGTGTTTATTTTTGTAGGTATACATACTATCACCATAGTAGATTTCAAGCTGCCAAAGGTATAACAACCAGTTAGAGAAATTTCTGAAAATTTAACAAGCGGTTCTCCTGGGCCAGTTTGAACAAATTCCAGCACACCACTGGCAGAAAGCCTATGGGTGCCAATCTGCATGGTTTAAGGTATTGAGGACTTCTTAAGAAATACAAGCCATAGATGTTTTCAGATTTATTTTGAATTTTTAAATCAGGATTCTGAATCTTTACTAAAGAACTTCCCAATATAAAGTTTTCCGTCTGTCTTTCTCTCTCTTTCTTTCTCTATTCTTTTTTCTTTTCTTCTCTCTCTCTCTCTCTCCTTCCTTCCATCCTTCCTTCTGTCCTTCCTTCCTTTTTATTTTTAATTGACTAATAATAATTGTATGTATGTACAGGGCACAATGTGATGTTTTGTTCTACATATACAGTGTAGAAAGATTTGATTAAGCACTTTAACATATTTCTCTGTCATATAGAAGTGGAGGCTGTTATCCTGAGCGAAGTAACTCAGAAGCAGAAAGTCAAATACAGCGAGTTCTTACTTATAAGTGAGAGCTAAATAATGTGTACACATTAACATAGACAGCAGAATAATAAACATTGAAGATTCAGAAGACTGGGAGAGAGGGAGGGGGTGAGAAATGAGAAATGACTTAATGGATACAATGTGCAATATTAGGCTGATGGCTACACTAAAAGCCCAGACTTCACCACTATGTAATATATCCATGTAACAAAACTACAGCTGAACTCCTTAAAACTCGAACTCCTGACTTCATGATCCTCCCACCTCGGCCTCCCAAAAGTGCTGGGATTACAGGCATGAGCCACTGCACCCAGCTTAAATGGACTCCTTAAATCTATACAAATAAAAATATTTTAAAAATTCAAAAAAACCTATTCATCATTTTTCCAATTTATCTTTTCTGTGTTAAGAACATTAAAATATATATAAACTGTGGCCACCATGTAGTACAATAGATGACTAAAACTTATTCCTCCAGCAGAACTAAAACTTCAGTCCCCTTGATCAACATCTTCCTCTTCCTCGTCCCCCCACTTCCTCTAAGCCTCTGGTAATTACCTTCCTACTCTCTCTCTCTCTCTCTTTTTTAATACTTTAAGTTCTAGCATACATGTGCAGATCGTGCATGTTTGTTACATAGGTATACACGTGCCATGATGGCTTGTTGCACCCATCAATCCGTCATCTACATTAGGTATTTCTTCTAATGCTATCCCTCCCATAGCCCCCCACCCCCTGAAAGGCCCTGGTGTGTGATGTTCCCCTCCCTGTGTCCATGTGTTCTCATTGTTCAACTCCCACTTATGAGTGAGAACATGAGGTGTTTGGTTTTCTGTTCCTGTGTTAGTTTGCTGAGAATGATGGTTTCCAGCTTTACCCATGTCCCTGCAAAGGACATAAACTCGTCCTTTTTTATGGCTGCATAGTATTCCATGGTGTATATGTGCCCTTTCTTTATCCATTCTATCACTGATGAACATTCGGGTTGATTCCAAGTCTTTGCTATTGTGAACAGTGCTGCACTAAACAGACGTTGCATGTGTCTTCATAGTAGAATGATTTATAATCCTTTGGGTATATAGCCAGTAACGGGATTGCTGGGTCAAATGGTATTCCCAGATCTAGATCCCTGAGGAATCGCCACACTGTCTTCCACAATGGTTGAACTAATTTACATTCCTACCAACAGTGTAAAAGCGTTCCTATTTCTCCACATCCTCTGCAGTATCTGTTGTTTTCCTGACTTTTTAATGATCACCATTGTCTTGGCTATTCGGGCTCTTTTTGATTCCATATGAAATTTAAAGTAGTTTTTTTCTAATTCTGTGAAGAAAGTCAACGGTAACTTGATGGGTATAGCATAAAATGCATAAATTACTGTGGACAGTATAGCCATTTTCACAATATTTATTTTTCCTATCCATGAGCATGGCATGTTTTTCCATTCGTTTGTGTCCTCTCTTGTTTCCTTGAGCAGTGGTTTGTAGTTTTCCTTGAAGAGGTCCTTCACATCCCTTGTAAGTTGTATTCCTAGGTATTTTATTCTCTTTGTAGCAATTGTGAATGAGAGTTCACTCATGATTTGGCTCTGTGTTTGTCTATTATTGGTGTATAGGAATGCCTGTGATCTTCGCACATTGATTTTGTATCCTGAGACTTTGCTGAAGTTGCTTATCAGCTTAAGGAGATTTGGGGCTGAGACAATGGGGTTTTCTAAATATACAATCATATCATCTGCAAACAGAGACAATTTGACTTTCTCTTTTACTATTTGAATACCCTTTATTTCCTTCTCCTGCCTAATTGCCCTGGTCAGAACTTCCAATACTATGTTGAATAGGAGGGGAGAGAGAGGGCATCCTTCTCTTTTGCCGGTTTTCAAAGGAAATGCTTCCAGCTGTTGCCCATTCAGTATGATATGGGCTGTGGGTTTGTCATAAAAAGCTCAGATTATTTTGAGATACATTCCATCAATACCTAGTTTATTGAGAGTTTTTAGCATGAAGGGGTGTTGAATTTTATCAAAGACCCTTTCTGCGTCGATTGAGATAATCATGTGGTTTTTGTAATTGGTTCTGTTTATGTGATAGATTACGTTTATTGATTTGCATATGTGGAACCAGCCTTGCATTCCAGGGATGAAGCCGACTTGATTGTGGTAAATGAGCTTTTTGATGTGCTGCTGGATTCGGTTGGCCGGTATTTTATTGAGGATTTTTGTATCGATGTTCATCAGGGATATTGGCCTGGAATTTTCTCTTTTTGTGTGTCTCTGCTGGGTTTTGGTATCAGGATGATGCTGGCCTCATAAAATGAGTTAGGGAGGAGTGCCTCTTTTTCTATTGTTTGGAATCGTTTCAGAAGGAATGGTACCAGCTCCTCTTTATACCTCTGGTAGAATTTGGCTGTGAATCTATCTGGTCCTGGGCTTTTTTTTTTGGTTCGTAGGCTACTAATTACTGCCTCAATTTCAGAATTTGTTATTGGTCTATTCAGGGATTCGACTTCCTCCTGGTTTAGTCTTGGGAGGGTGTGTGTGTGAAGGACTTTATCCATTTCTTCTATATTTTCTAGTTTGTTTGCGTAGAGGTGTTTATAGTATTCTCTGATGGTAGTTTGTATTTCTGTGGGATCAATGTTGATACCCCCTTCATCATTTTTTATTGTGTCTATTTGATTCTTCTCTTTTTTTCTTTATTAGTCTAGCTAGTGGTCTATCTATTTTGTTAATCTTTTCAAAAAAACTGCTGTTAGATTCATTGATTTCTGAAGGAGTTTTTGTGTGTCTATCTCCTTCAGTTCTGCTCTGATCTTATTGATTTATTGTCTTCTGGTAGCTTTTTAATTTGTTTGCTCTTGCTTGTCTAGTTCTTTTAGTTGTGATAAGTTGTCAATTTTAGATCTTTCCCACTTTCTCCTGCGGGCATTTAGTGCTATAAATTTCCCTCTAAACACTGCTTTAGCTATGCCTCAGAGATTCTGGTACATTGTGTCTTTGTTCCTGGCTTCAGCCCCCTTTTCAGGGGAGTGAACACTTCTGTCTCAGTGGTGTTCCAGGCACCACTGGGGTATGAAAAAAAAAACCCCTGCAGCTAGCTCAGTGTTTGCCCAAATGGCCACCTAGTTTTGTGCTTGAAACCCAGGGCCCTGGTGGTGTAGGTACCCGAGGGAATCTCCTGGTCTGCATTTTGTGAAGACCATAGGAAAAGTGTAGTATCTGGGCCAGAATGTACCATTCCTCTTGGCACAATCTCTTATGGCTTCCCTTGGCTAGGGGAGGGAGTTCCTAGACCCCTTGCACTTCCTGTGTGAGGCAACGCCCCACCCTGCTTCGGCTCGCCCTTTGTGGGCTGCACCCCGTCTAACCAGTCCCAATGCGATGAGCGGGTACCTCAGTTGGAAATGCCGAAATCACCCACCTTCTGCATTGATCTCGCTGGGAGCTGCAGACTGGAGCTGCTTCTATTCAGCCCTCTTGCCAGCCACACCTCTACTCTCTTTCTTAGCCAAGTGAATGTATTTTGAATGACTGATCCTGGACAGTTGGCATGAAATAGTGTCTAACTGCTCTGTATCTACCTTGTTTGTGTCATGAAAATGGCCTACATTCTTGGTGCCCCATCATCAGTAAAAGAAAAAAAAGCATAAAGATGGCATCATGTGGTTTTTCCAAATTCTCCTAATCTCTTCATTACAGAAGCAAACTCAAGACTGGATGGTCCTTGTACTTAAAGCCTGGAGAATATGGCCACATTTTCACAGGCAGGGAAGTATTATTCATATTTCTAATGCTGCTTCTCATGTGCAAAGGATACATGAATCAAATTTCTTAAAATTCAATTAAACAAGTCTCCACAAGTGAAATATAATGGGTGAAGTATTAAGAAATTTAATGACTATTTCTCTGTTACATTGACCATCATGCTAGCTTTTGCCAATAAATAGTTAAAGGAAGAAAACAGTCCAGTATAGCCTCAATGAATGCACCCATTAGGTCACAGCTATATATTGACTAATTGTAATTTATCAGAAGCTACACATATATTCATTTGTATTAACCATGACAAAATTCGGCATGCTTTTAGGTATTCATATTTTTATTTTACACACAAAAACATGTAGTTACATAAAAACATCTCACAAAGGTCATACAAGTAGGAAATAGAAATCAGAATTTAAATCCATGTGTGTGTGACTTCACAGCACATATTGTCGTAAGTCTGGAAACCGTACAATGGTTTGGGTATATAAAAATAAATCAGAAATTGTCTTGGCCTTACAAATACTAGTCCAGAATATAATTATAGGCAGAGCATGGTGACTCATGCCTGTAATCCCAGCACTTTGGGAGGTCAAGGTGGGTGGGTAATCTGAGGTCAGGAGTTCGAGACCAGCCTGGCCAACATGGTGAAAACCCACCTCTACTAAA
Source organism: Nomascus leucogenys (assembly GCF_006542625.1). Classification (NCBI taxonomy): domain Eukaryota; kingdom Metazoa; phylum Chordata; class Mammalia; order Primates; family Hylobatidae; genus Nomascus; species Nomascus leucogenys. The sequence goes on from NC_044406.1 coordinate 128,747,377, forward strand.
AATACAAAAAATTAGCCAGGCATGGTGCAGGCACCTGTAATCCCACCTACTAGGGAGGCTGAGGCAGGAGAATTGCTTGAACCCGGGAGGTAGAGATTGCAGTGAGCCGAGATCGCACCACTGCACTCTAGCCTGGGCAACAGAACAAGACTGTCTCAAAAAAAAAAAAAAAAAAAAAAAAAAAAAAAAAAAAAAAAGAAGGACAACCAGGAGTCTTTTGTGTACTAAAGACAACCAGGCCTCTCAGTCAAACCACGAGCAACACGATTTGAAAAAATGGCCAGACTCCCCATTCCACGTCAAACTCTTCTGCACATTATTTTTTTTTACAAAGCACTATTTTTAAATGATATATAATAGATGTACATAGTTTTGGGGTACATGTGATAATTGAACATATTCATACAATTGGTAAAGATCAAAGCAGCATATCTGGGCTGTCACCTTAAATATTTGTATTTTCTTTATACTACAACTATCTGCATTTTTCTTGCTATTTTGAAATACACAATAGATTGTTTTAAACTATAGTCACCCTACTGATCTATCTAACACTAGGTGTTATTTCTTCTGTCAAACCATATATTTGTGCCCATTAATCAATTTATCTTCATTCCCCCTCACCCAGCTCTTCCTGGACTCTAGTAACCACCAATCTACTCTGTCTGCATGAGATCCACATTTTTAGCTCCCACATGTGAGTGAAAACATGCAAAATTTGTCTTCCTGTGCTTGGCTTATTTCACTTAATATAATGACCTCTAGCTCCATCCATGTTGCTGCAAATGACAGGATTTTATTCTTTTTTGATGGCAGAAGAATATTCCATTGTTTATATATAAATGTCACATTTTCTCATTTTCTTTTTTTTTTTCTTCAACCTTTATTTTAAGTTCCAGTGTACATGTGCAGGATGTGCAGGTTTATTATATAGGTAAACATGTGCCATGGTGGTTTGCTGCACAGATCAACCCATTACCTAGGTATTAAGCCAAGCACCAGTTAGCTATTATTCCTGATGCTCTCTCTCCCCCCGCCCCCAACTACAGGCCCCAGTGTGTGTTGTTCCCCCCATGTGTACATGTGTGTTCATTGTTCAGCTCCCACTTGTAAGTGAGAACATGCAGTGTTTAGTTTTCTGTTCCTGCATTAGTTTGCTGAGGATAACAACTTCCGGTTCCATCCATGTCCCTGCCAAGGACATAATCTCACTCCTTTTTTTGGCTGCATGGTATTCCATGGTATATATGTACCACATTTTCTTTATCCAGTCTGTGACTGATGGACATTTGGGTTGATTCCATGTCTTTGCTATTGTGAATAATGTTGCAATGAACATATGTGTGCATGTATCTTTACAATAGAATGATTTATATTCCTTTGGGTACATACCCAGAAATGAGATTGCTGGGTCAACTAGTATTTCTGCTTCTAAATCTGTGAGAAATCACCACACTATCTTCCACAATGGCTGAACTAATTTACATTCCCACCAACAGTGTTAAAGTGTTCCTTTTCTCCACAACCTTACCAGCACCTGTTGTTTCTTAACTTTTTAATAATCGCCATCTGTCTGGCATAAGATATTATCTCATTGTGGTTTTAATTTGCATTTTTCTAATTATCAGTGATGTTGAGCTTTTTTTCATATGTTTGGTGGCCACATTAATGTCTTCTTTTGAAAAGTGTCTGTTGATGTCCTTTGCCCACTTTTTAATGGGATTGTTTGTTTTTATCTTGTAACTTTGTTTAAGTTCCTTGTAGACTCTGGATGTCAGACCTTTGTCAGATGGATAGATTGCAAAAATTTTCTCCCAGTTTTTAGATTATCTGTTCCCTCTGCTGATAGTTTCTTTTGCTGTCATCTGCACATTATTGATGCATGTACCTTCCTCACAGATTCGAGGAGTTAGAGTTTCTTAGGCTTAAGTAAGCAGTGTACAGGGACAAGGGAAGGGTAGTTAAGACAGCAAATTAACACTTTGGGCAATATTACTCTTAAACTGAGCCATCTTTAAATAGCTACTTATTAAAAATACACCAGAAACTAAGTGACACGTCTAAGCTGGCCATGACTCTAGGGCTCTCAAATCATAAGTGTATAAACATAAGTAAATCAGATTAAAAAGCCTCAAGTAGGGTTGTCAGATAAAATACAAGACATTTAGTTAAATTTGAAATTCTAATGATGCATATTTTAGCATAAATATGTCCCAAATATTGCATGGGGTATACATATACTAAAAAAGGTGTACTTATGCTGAAGTACCGATGATAAATCACTACTCATCAGTTATTCAAATTTAACTGTGTGTTCTACATTCTTATTTGCTAAATCTGGCAACTTCTAGCCTCAAGAGAATATGGGTTGATAATTAAATAACATTTAATGCTGCCACCTTCATTCCCATCCCTTGAGTAGCCTGACCTGCTGTATATCAAGCTGCTAAGACACATATAAAAAGACAACCCCTGATATACTCCAGGCAAAAAAGAAAAAAAAAATGAAATAAACTTTTCCCAGGATACCCTTTCACTTACCATTGACTCTACTCCAACCCCCAACCCTTTCAACTAGACAACTTTAGAACCTAATATGCACTAGACATGGTAACTTTTAGAAGTTTCATCCCATGTTGTACCATAAATACTTAAATTTATCCAAATTAATCTCTTAATATGTATGCACAGTGGTAGACTTCAGATGCATGTGTCTACATGTCATAATGTTGAGTCAATCAAACATCTATTCATTTTTACTTTTTGGGTTTTTTTTTTTTCCACTTGGGAGCTAATTTTGTTTTTAGGTCTCAACCATTTCTACAATCTCATGCAAAGCTCACAGATCCCATGTCCAGTTCCTTCCATACCAAACGGATAAAATGGCTCTTCCTGGTCCCCCTCTATCTTCTAAGGGCCGATAAAGCATAGACAATTCAGTCTTGCTTGACTTTATGCCTATAGGTGTTCCTGGAAAAGTCCACTGGCTTTGCATTTATTCAACTGAATTCTTGCCAAATGTACTGTCCAATAAAGATGACCCTTAACTGGGAGTAAAGTGATGGAGCTCCCCATGTCCTGGCTTAACCATTTATGAAATCAATGACCCAGAGACCTCTGAAGCCTCGTGTAGACAAAAGATATTAAATTTAGCTTTACTTTCCCATGTGATTGCTGTAATAATTCAGTGATATTATGTCAGAGAAAGCACGTTGGAAACTGTAAAATACTTACAGAATATTAAGAACCACTTTCTATATTCTTTTTTTTTTTTTTTTGAGATGGAGTCTTGCTCTGTTGCCCAGGCTGGAATGCAGAGGCACGATCTTGACTCACTGCAACCTCCGCCTCCCAGGTTCAAGCAATTCTCCTGCCTCAGCCTCCCGAGTAACTGGGACTACAGGCAGACGCTGCCACACCTAGCTAATTTTTTGTATTTTAGTAGAGATGGGGTTTCATCTTGTTGCCCAGCCTGGTTTCAAATCCCTGAGCTCAGGCAATCCACCTGCCTCAGCCTCCCAAAGTGCTAGGATTACAGGCGTGAGCCACTGCACCTGGCCCAACCTTCTATATTCTTTACAGCAGATTTCCATAGTGATAAAAAATATTTAAAATACGAACACTCCATTTTCTAAGCTATAAATCAGAATTGTTATAGCAGGTTTCTCTAAAGCAAGACCTCTCTGTTTCAACTGAAGTAGCACAGGAAGGAAATCTCTCTCAATCAATGTCTCCATGTAGATATCTAAGTCAATTAGTAGAGCATTTTAATTAGATTAGACTCATTTTGAATGTTGTTTATGAAATGTATTTAATTGATTTTTCTGTTTTGGTTTTGCATGTTGGTTTCTGTAGCTGTCCATGCAGTTATGGCAGTTTTGCAACACACACAGGGCAGGAAAAAAACAAAACAAAACAGTTGTTTAGTCTAAAGGCAAGACAGAGATTCTGTGTGTACATTGTATATAAAGCCTCCTGGCTGTGAATATTAACCTCTAGTATAATGAATACCTTGTATTTCTTGTATAGCAGGCCAGAGCTCTTCTTATACTGCCAGGGATCCAGTAGTCTCTAAAGACTGGGAGTAGCTGCTGCCCCAAATGGCTGGGTATCATGAAAACCCTTCTACTGTGCAGTGTGATCATGGAAGAGGTCCATGGGAAAGATTGGAACTTCAAATAAAATATTTACAGTCTATTTGAGTTAATGGTTAATGAAATAGTTTCCTATCAGCTGGATGTGTGTGTCTATGTGTGCCCACATTTGTGCAATTAATACTGATCAGTTCTATCAGAGAATTGAGCTAGTGATACCTTTGAAAGCCCTCCTGACTGTAACAGATGCCGTTTATTAAGGATGTTATTTTGTTTGAAATACACATTGTTTGGCTGTCCCATTTTTATTTTCTGCTCTCTTGCCTCTGTAGGTTTCCAAGTTGAACTTCTTAGAAAATGTTTACAGCTTTAATTTTTTTCCCATAACTGAATGCGATTTTTTTCTTTGATTTTTCCCCCTAAGGATCATTTTGCCATTTTGATTTTGCCCAATGAGATGTCAAGGAAGATATACTAACATTTAGTGAACCCCTGCCATGTTACAAATAACTAGACACTAGGTGCCTTTTATGTACATTATTCAGTTCCATCCAGGAGACTGCGAGGCACGGATGACCATTACCTTCAACATACAGATGAGAAACTGATGCTTCGGCTTCAAAACAGGTGACTGGACACTTCCCATTACTAATAGTAAATTCATTTTTATTCTTGTTTTATATAGAAAAATTGCTCTTTTCCTCTCTTCTTACAATAGTACCTGTTCTTATCTTTAAAAGCCACTTCATTCTTGGAAGCATTATTAAGGGAAATGGAAAAATAAATAAATAAATAAATAAATGCTTTCTCTTGAAGTCTCCCAAATCAGAAGAGTTTTCTCAGTAGGGGCAGATTAAAGTACGGCCCTAACCAAAGACCAAGGGATGGATGAAATGTCCTCTTTGGCAGACTTACAGTCCCCATCTGTAGACCATCAGTCACCTGCATTCTCAAAGCTCTAGCTTGCTCACTCCCTCGTTCAGCACTAATGTATTTGCTGAGTTTGTTGTTTAGAGTTACCCTGAAGATATAAAGGAGAGAATGTAAAACCAGGAAAGACCTCCTTTCTTCAGCTGTAAATAAGCCTACTCAAGTTGACCTCTCATGGTAGTTTTAAGTATAAATTAGGAAACATCTCAAGTTCATGAGTCCTGTAAGTGAAAAAACAAGAAAGGAAAGTCACTAATTTCAATGAAGGAGCAGCCAATTCATCCGAAATGATCTACCTAAAGGCTTTATCTTGACATATTTAAAAAAATAATTGGGCCAGGCAGTGTAGCTCACACCTGTAATCCCAACACTTTGGGAGGCTGAGGTGGGTGGATCACCCAAGGTCAGGAGTTCAAGACCAGCCTGGACGACATGGTGAAACCTCATCTCTACTAAAAATACAAAAATTAGCTGGGCGTGGTAGAGGATGCCTATAATCCCAGCTACTCAGGAGGCTGAGCCAGGAGAATCGCTTGAACCCAGGAGGCGGAGGTTGCAGTGGGCCAAGATCGCACCACTGTACTCCAGCCTGGGCGACAGAATGTGACTCCATCTCAAAAATAATAATAATAATAATAAAGTGCCTCTGTTTTTTAAACAAATTTAAGATCTGGCTGACTTCTTAAGATAAATGTTGAACATAATAATTTCATAATAAAATGAAAGCAGATTTTATTTAGCCCAGCATCTATAAGAAAAATTAAGAGAGCAATAGATAAAATGTTTTTATATTATAAATTCATGTTTTACATTCACTTTAGAAAGTAATACAGCATTGAGTCTATTAATCTAATGATCTCTGACTTGTTTGATAATTTGGTAATCTGCTTAGAGCAGTCCAAATTATTCTGTTTCTTCTATACCTTGTAAAATGATTATAAAATAGTTATTATTACTATTTTCATTAATAGACTACTTACTACATGCTAGGTATTTGTTTAAGAACTCTGCTTATTATTCAATTTAATTATCAAAACAACTTTTTAAGGTATGAATTACTGTCTCTACTCTCCAGATAAGAAGGAGGGTTGGAGAAGAGTAATTTAGCCAAAAGTCATTCTATCAGTAAGTGACAATTAAACCTAAACCCTACTCTATCAGATTCCAGAACCCATGACTTAACTACTAGACTACACGGTCTTAGGCTTAGGTAGAAATGATGAGTAGGTTCATCTTTGAAATGGCTGGTGATTTACAACTCTTGGGTAAGTAGCAAGTCCCTCACGTCTCAAGAAGGTCTTTGTTTTTATCTATAAATTGAAGCCAAAAGGTTTACTAGGGATCAGAGAAAAGGATAATTTATTCCCAAACATCTGTGGAGTAAATAAACTAAAGAGGCAAGGAATTCTTAATCAAGGTAGCATGGGGAATATGAAGCCCAAGGAATACAAGTATCCTATATAGACCAAAGGAGGTATGTGGCTCATGAAAGGATATTTGGCCAAGAGGAATATGTGGTCTGAGGGAAATATTAATATGTGGCCCAAATTGGCCCAAGTACCATCAGCCAATCTGCAGTCCTATATCCATGGCAAACATTATAGAGTGATCATGAAATTTTTCCTACTGAGTCTGAGCTTATGCTCAAAATTCTTCAAGAAATAGTCCCTCAAGTAGGAAATACAGGGCTGTCTTTAGAGTTAGCATGTGAAATGAAACTACTTGTTTATCACTGATTAAAATTTGAAAGTTGACTTAAGCAAGGTACATGTTTCTAAGCTACGGTGTTCTAAGTTATAAAGTACTAAGAAAACTTGTACTTAATTTATAACTTATGGTGATAGAACTGAAATGACCTCTTCTAAATGAGAAAGTAAATTTGATTTTTTCTTTTTAACAATATTTGCTCTTAAGTGCTTGTTATCTTGCACAAAACACCATCCTTTTTGTTTGATTACTTTGATCTCTCTCTAGTTTTTGTCCCTTTTGGACATTAAAAAAAATCACTGTCATCAATAAGTACATGCTGCTACTTTTGCACAGTATGATGGTTAATATTAGGTGTCAACTTGATTGAATTGAAGGCTGCCTAGATGGCTGGTAAGGTACTGTTTCTGGGTGTACCCATGAGGGTGCCAAAAGAGATTGACATTTGAGTTAGGGGACTGGGAAAGGAAGACCCACCCTCGAATTGGGTGGTCACCATCCAACCAGCTGCCAACATGAAAAAAAATAAATCAGGGAAAGAAGGTGGGATAACTTTGCTTGCTGCTCTTCTGGCTTTCTTCTTTTTTCCCATGCTGGATGCTTCCTTCTGCTCCTCCTGCCCTTGAACATCAGACTCCAGATTCTTCAGCCTTTGGACTCTTGGACTTACACCAGTGTTTGCCAGGGACTCTTGGGCCTTTGGCCGCAGACTGAAGGCTGCACTGTAGGCTTTTATGGTTTTGAGGCTTTCAAACTTGGACTGAGCCACTACTGACTGCTTTCTTCCCCAGCTTGCAGACAGCTTATGGTAGGACTTTGCCTTGTGACTGGCCGGAGCCCTCCCCCTCTGGAGAACCCTTAACTTAAACCACCACAGGGGATTTGGTTAAAGGTTTATAAAAAAACCTACTAATCATTTCCCTGGAATGAAAGCTCTGCAGGCACTGACTCCCCACTGGTCGTTCCTCGTAGTGTTCCATAAAGTTAGTCTCCTGGAGGCATAGGGTGTCCTCTAGCCCGGCTTCCTAGCCATGCCAGCAGAGGCATTCCACTGAGAACTGCCCTGTTGCACGTCTCTTTGGAAAACATAGTCCTAGCTGCTCTTTCTAGATGGAAAAATGCCTTTTATCCCTTCCCAACGAATTGCAGAATAAGAAAATAAAGCACTAGTTAATTTCTCAGTAGGTCACACTCTGACATGAAAATCCCAATAAATCACACTGCTACATTTTTAAAGATCACAGTTTGAAAAAAATTGTTTCAAGTAAGAGGAGATTTGAGACAGAGACCAGTGAAGAAGCTATTGCAGTCATCCAGGGAAGCAATTACGATGGCCTGAAATAGAGGGCTGGCACTGGGGACAGAGAAAAATGCAAGGATGTTGAGAGATATTTTTATAGGTAGAACTGACAGGAGCTTTGAGAAATGAGGCTCAAGGTGTAGGCCTGAAGGTGCTAACAAAGGATTTTGTATAACACATTAAAGGACTTAGACTTTATCCTAGAGATTAGAAGTTGCAAACTGGTAGTCCGTAATTCCAGTAACCTGCGGATCTATTTTATTTTCCCTACCCTACAGGATTAAAGAAATAAATTACTTGCCAAAATGTAATTGAAGCTGAGTGGTGCTTGCTTCGTTTAGATAGGCCATGGATTCTCATGTTTGCCATGATCCACCTGGGGCCAAATGTTCTATTGCCTGCCTAGACCCTCTAGACAATTGATGTTGCTCCTCTTGCTGCAGGTATTGAACAGATCCTTAAATGTCTAAACCAGGGAGTGGCAGAAGCATTTTTTTTAAGTAGATCATCCTGGTACCATGATGATAAATTGGAGAGAGACAAGATCAGAGATAGAAAGACCATTTAGGAGACTGTGGCAGTACTAGATATGAGAGAAGGTGAGGTGAGGCCTGAACTAAGTAGTCCAGATGGAATGGCGAGAGCAGCTTCCAGAAATGTTTAAGGATCCGAACCAATAGAGCTTGGTGATCGGTTGAGATACAAAGGATGGGGTGAAGCAGTCAAGGATAACTGACTTACGTTTCTGGTTGTATCTGGATTGAGGTAAAAAACACAGCAGAAGAAGCTGGTTGAAAAACATTGATTCCTATATTGAATTTAAATTCATTAGGTATTTGCTAAGGGAAAATTAGAGCTGCTCAGTGAGTCATGGAATATATGAAAAACTAACACAAGATGCTTCTTGTCACCCTAAAATGTCAATTTCAGAGGACAAAACCAGTTTCAGTACATCAGTTGGATAATCAATTTTTTTTCCCAGGAGGCCACAGAACCTGCCATGCTGTGGCCAAGATGTATGTATGTATATATTTCACTAGCAAAGTGAATGAGAACAAGATGAACCAAGATAAAATGAGAACAAAAATTCATTCCATTATTCCCATTATTTATTGTTCACTAAAGATGCAGCTCAGCTATATGTAAATTAAGAAGGAAGCCCTTTATTTTTTAAGCCCTTTTACCAAAAGGAAAAGGAAAAGATGAATGAAATTTCCTTTGGATATTTGGCATTTTCCATCTTTATTTACTATCAATTGTAAAGCCATTATCAGAAAAAAAAAGTCTATCTAAAACTGGAAGATTTTGCAAAGCTGACAAAGTGAAATAAAATACCTTCTTTATCATGACTTAGTTTTCCCTTTGTTTAACCACCCAGAGGAAGAGATGAATGGAGGTAGAATTGAAAGAAATTAAACACAGAAGACAACTTGTAGGCAAGTTGCAGACAGAAATCTTTGATAATTTATATTAAAATTAATACTTATCACATTATCTTTCCAAGTCAAATAAGCAACCAGAAAGAGGCTTCTTCAGTCTGAATTATTGTATGTAGCATGAATTGAGAATCTTATTATGGTAAATTTGCAACTAATGTCTCCAAATCAAATTTGCCTCTTTTCTACTAGAAATGATGTATTTTTATCCAACGGATCTTTTTCCGAATTATCTATGCCTAGATGTTATTCTTACATTGATATATCGTGTTGCATGTCAACAGTTTACATTCCCAGAAATGCAGCCCTTAATATCACCACCATGATCAAAATGATTATACAAATTATATTGCTGTTAGACTCCATGGCATCAGACTGAGATGATGTAATTACGGCTTCCAAGCAATAACTTTTATAGTTTTCTTCTTCCTATGTACACTATATCAAAACAATATGTTCAAGAAGAGATAGTAAAACTACACTTTTCTGTTAACGCTAATCCCTGGCCCTAATTTAACATAGAGTTGTTTTAGCACCAGTAAAATTTATATTTCCTTCTGAATGTGTTATATCATTTTCATCCAAGGTTAAACTATGAACACTTCCATGTGAATTATTTATATGTGCTTGGAGCCTTCATACTTTCCCTCTGTTCTCGTCACTGGAATGTCATCAGATGGTCCCACTTTAACTGCAATTTTACCTTGGCAAGGCCACAAACAATTCTGCTAAAGTTCTTGGAAGAACTACTGTAGTTCACTGATATCCTTGTAGGTTTCCTGAATTCCACCTCTAACCCCAGCCACAAAGAAGATAAAATCGGTACATGAGGCTATTTGAACACAAATATATATGAAAGACTTGTTAGCTTTTCTTCTTTTGTATTCTAAATCACTCAACAAACCATCACCAAAGTCTAAAGAAATGTGATCTGACATATTTTGAGAAAACATTCTCTTGATCTAAAGCAAATATATTTATCTTCTCCCCAAAACGAGAGGAGTCTGTTGCCTGTCATTTGAAAGTTTGCCAACTTTGACGATTTGTCTCTGACCAACACTTGTCCCAAGTTTTTAACTTATGAAGAACATTCCAAGGAGCTTTTCTGCATAAAGGGAACAGTTATATATAGATATACTCAATGAATTCTTTTTCATAGTGTTCCATTTACTAAGGACAACAGATGGACATTCTAAGCCGTTAATAAATGCAGACGAAAGATGATATGCTGGCTGGCTGGCTGGCTGGCTGACTGGTATGTTAGCAGAATTTTCCCAAGATAAAACAATGACTTCAGCAAAGATGAATGCTCTCCAGTTGTTTAAATAGATGGGTTAAGACTTGTTTTACTAGGTAGTAAACACATGCAGTGTTAAATGGCAATTTACAAGCATTTAATAATCATATAAATGTATTATACAATGATTTGAACATTGGGCAGTTTATTGTCATTCTCAATAAAGAGCTTTGGAGGCAGAACATATAATTATTTTGTAATTCCATTTAAAAGGGTATAGGGCTAATCAAGAATGTTGCTAATAATAAATAATCAAATGAAGAGGCCACACAGCTGCTGATTTCCATAATCTATACTGCATGTTCTGGCTGCAATTCTAGAACATAATTCTATTCTGAAATCCTATATCATGGTGGATTCACACAATCCTCAATTTCTATCTCCACTTCCCTGAAATATTGTTAAGGCAAAAATACAATATATTCAAAGACACAGCATTGGACCAATATGGATTATAAAAAAATGACAATTGCCTGATCCAAGTCTATACAAGGTTAACAAATGTAGGTATGACGATATTACCTGTATTTTAATGACAAATTAGAGTAGCCATTTTTAAATAAGCTTGAGAATTAGGTTCTAAAATGTTTAATGAGCCATCATCATAAGCAATAACGTTTTGGAATTGAAAAGGAAAAATACTATTTGAGACGCAGTTTTCTTGAATATTTTTAGATTTTCCACAGTATTATTTCCCTCATACAAATGGCATGTGAATAACTACTTCTTCCTAGTTTAGATCTGAAACTGATGAACTGTGACCAAATAACCAGACATCACATCGTAATCCAGATTCTTTCATCCCAAACACACATAAGAATTTCCATTCTGTTCAGCATTTAATGGTACTGGCCACCTGGTGAGCATAAAGGTCATCCCAAGAAAGCTCTATGGCCCTCCTATTTCACACTTGTAGGTAAATGTTGAAAGTTGTGTGAAAGAGGCCTTTTTATGGAAGCTGATTACAGTTATGAAGAACTTCACTTATATTCTCATTTTGGCCAGAATTATTTAAAATAATCCAGAGCAATCTTTATAGTCAAAAGAGTAGGATCTGGGGAGGAGGCTCAGTCTAGGGTTGCTTCAGTGGTAATTAGACTTACAGAAGATGGCAACAGCCCCCCCACTCCTCAGAGCCACAGTGACTTATTTGCATCCCTGATGAAGGGGCCATTTTAGGGGTCCCCAAGGGAAAGGAAAGTTGAAACTGCTTCAATACAACATAGCCTAGCAGAGCAGGCTGTCCATGGTGAATTAGGGTTGCAGTCTCTATTTGGTTTGGTTGCTTCCCACAATAAGCCACGTTCGAGTGTTCTCCCTTTTGCTCCTTGTTCCTGGAAATAGCCTCTTCTCTGTCAGACAGGCTTTTATGCACTTTTTTCGTTTGTTTTAAGCCATTTTCTTCATCCATCAAGACCATCAGTCTAAAAGGCTATCTGGCAGAAATGGCCCAACATGAATTAAACAAGGGATAATGGTATCAGGTTCAGCTGCTTCAGACCTCTGACTTCTACTTTTCTGCTGTCTAGTCATCACACTTTTGATCTCCCTCCCACAGAACTGGCAAAGTTTAACTTTCATTAGAAGTCATTTTCAATGGCATGTTATTTCTCTTGTTTTCTGGATAAGACTCCAGTCTTCCCATAATTTTGAAAATAGCCATCTGATACTTTGTTTTCTTCTCCATTCTGCCCCTGAAAACATCTGTTTGACTCAGAATCAGCAAGGACTGGTTAATGGGGTTATTGTAAAGCAAACAGACTTCGGTTAGGTAAATATCCCATAGGTAAGCAAAGTATATTTTCCGTGTTAATCCTTTTTGAGTCAAACAAGAAGGCATTTTTATACAAGCATGTCAATCAATTAAAAAGGTAAATATCATAGAACTACATAATGTCACAGCTCTAAAGAAGGGCACTAGGAAGTCATCTAAAACAACACCTGCATTTTTTTCATATGCAAAAACCTAGGCCCAGGGAAGGTGCCTTGCCAAATGTTTCATTGAGTTAAGCACTGAGCTGTATGTAAGCTATTTAGTGAAAAGTATAATGATGTCTGCAATTTAGTTTGAAATACATGAAAAAATGAGATGAACTGAGGGATAGATACAGGGATAGATATGAGAACAATCAAGTGCAGTAAAATATTAATGATAGGATCTAGATGGTGAGTTTATTTATGATCATTCACTAAAAGTCTTTCAACTCTTCTGTGTATGTTTGAAATTTTTCATAATAAAATGTTGAGCATTTGAGCATTATAACAATTTTATGTAGCTAGTAAGTGAACAAAATTAGAGATAGATGCCTCGTAGTAAGTCTGGTGTATGCATGGATGAATGGTGGTATTCACAGTCCAGGCGGATAACCTGATATGGATTCTTATGCAGAGAATACCCTGTTCCAAAATGCATTGGAGGGATTCAAAGAGATAAAATAGTTCTGAATTAGTAAAGATTCTTGCAATTCCAGGTGAAAAATACTCACCCCAGACTGGCTCAAGCAAATAAAGGGACTGCCCTTGTTTCCATAACTGAAAACTCTAGGGGTCAACGTAGCTTGAGACTTGGCTCTATTTGGGTTACCTGTGCAGAGACTCACTCCATCTCTGTTCTTATTCAGCCTTTGCTTTTCTAGTTGCAAGGCTCTCCACACCACCCTGTTATATATGCCTCACATATCCAAACCCAAAAGAAATGTGAGCATGTCTCTCTCATTGGGAGAAACAGAAGTCCAAAGAGTGCATTTTATTTGCTTGGCCTAAGTTATGTACCCATTCTTGAATCAAAATCAATGCCCAGAGTCTCTGGTATTCTGAATATGTCTAAGCTGACCCGTCCGCATGAAGAGTGAGGAGAGGAGGCTGATGCCTGAAGGAAAATTTCAATTTGTGTTCTGAAAAGACTGGTGATGGATGCCAAAACATGAAAAGAAAATGTTGTATCACAGGTTTGCTGTCAGAATATCTCTCAGATTGCTAAGAAAATCATCTTAATATCCAAAATGGAAGCAGTAAGTAGAAGTCTTAGATATGAGTTACCTTCCAGTAGATTCACTAGTGTCTTTCCGACCTGAGGAATCTCTCCCTAAAGGATCACAAATGCAAAGGTTGAAAGTAAGCCATTTTGGCCAGGCGCAGTGGCTCATGCCTGTAATCCCAGCACTTTGGGAGGCCGAGGCAGGCGGATCACGAGGTCAGGAGATCGAGACCATCCTGGTTAACACAGTGAAACCCCATCGCTACTAAAAATACAAAAAAAATTAGCTGGGCGTGGTGGTGGGCGCCTGTAGTCCCAGCTACTCGGAAGGCTGAGGCAGGAGAATGGCGTGAACCCGGGAGACGGAGCTTGCAGTGAGCCGAGATTGCGCCACTGCACTCCAGCCTGGGCGACAGAGCGAGACTCCGTCTCAAAAAAAAAAAAAAAAAAAAAAAAGAAAAAAGAAAGGCCATTTCAGGAGTAGGTGCACACAGCTGTATTTGGGAGTATGAGAGCTCCTTGGAGAATAATTTAGGACTTGGTGAAAAAGGAGCTCGAGCTCTATATATCTGGATTCTATGGAGATAGAAAAGTATATATATTTTGAATATTAAATAAGACACTTAAGCCAGAGCCACTCTTGGAGCCACTTTCTTGGAAAACTTAGTGATTTTTGCAAGTCAAATTGAAAGGAAATTCAGTTACACTTCTTATTTCTGGCTAAGTCAATTTCCAAATAAATTGAAGAGTGTGAAATATTTTATTAATTAACATTACATTAGCTACTGGGTTGCTCATTAGGATTTGGTGATTTTATCATCAGATGCACTGTTCAGTCAAGGCTGTTTTTATCTTTATAATCATGAATAAAATTAGGTGAAACTGTGAATGCCATCTAGATGCTAAAGCTGTCTATCAGTCACTTTCTCAGGGTAAAACAGCAGGCCAGAGTCTTGCCCAGAGCTGTCATGGATGGAGCCAGAGGGCAATGACTACACAGGCTCCTGAAGAACCTTCCCAGTCTACCATTAGAGGAGTGCATCTCTAATGGTAATGAGAACCTGAAAGACCACAAGCTCAGCTCAGAGCTACATTATGGAACCAGAGGTTTCAGATTTCCTGGGAAGATTAGAGCAAGAGACAGCAAGTCATGAGTGGCAGAGGAGGGTGCCCTGAGCAAATACTGGAGGTAATGTTGCTGGAAATAGATGAGTTGTACTGGTTGAAGTGTCCAGGGTAGGGAAAGATAATGACTGATTTTATATAATGTCTGGCTACATTCTCACAAATATAGTTTGATCCACATAAAAATACCCCTCTAGACCCAACCTAACTTAAGCCAGTTCTTTTTATTTTTTATTTTATTTTTGTTTTTTTTTTTTTGAGACAGAGTCTCACTCTGTCACCGAGGCTGTAGTGCAGTCGCGCCATCTTGGCTCACTGCAAGCTCCGCCTCCCGGGTTCACAACATTCTCCTGCCTCAGGCTCCCCAGTAGCTGGGACTACAGGCGTCTGCCACCATGCCAGGCTAATTTTTTGTATTTTTTAGTAGAAACGGGGGTTTCACCATGTTAGCCAGGATGGTCTCCATCTCCTGACTTCGTGATCCACCCATCTTGTCCTCCCAAAGTGCTGGGATCACAGGCGTGAGCCACCATGCCTGGCCAAGCCAGTTCTTTTTAAATGTGGAGTAGAGTGCTACCTAGAAAATATCTTAAATAAATTAATATGCAAAATTGGGGTTTTAAAGATGTCTCGACTTAATATTTGCACTTGTCTTATGGCTTTGTGTGTTAAATTGCTCTTCTCCATATTTTTCCTAGTAATGAGGGAGACAGAGCTCATCTTTTATTCCAACATGACCACCAGGTTGACAGACATGGTGAATGCCAAAATTGTAAAAAAACAAACAAACAAAAAATCATTTAAGAACTGTTTAAAGAGTATGTGCTTTGAGTATTTGCTCTGTGTCAAGACTTAAGCTAGGCAATGGGAATGCAATGGTGAATAAAAATAGCCACATCGATGCAAAATGTCTGTATAGGGTGCTGACAGGTTAGCAGGGTTCAGAGCACCCAGAGCTTCATAAGTGACATTAAAGTCTTGGTCTTTAGATTTGTGTTTTCAAGAGATCATTCTGGCTGCTGTGTAAAAGATGAAAGGGATACATGGGGAAACTGGAAGGTCAGCTAGGAAGAAGATGACTGCAGTAGTCAAGAAAACATGGTGATGGTTTAAACTAAGGTGGTGATTGTGGAAAATGAAATATTTTAGAGGCAGAATTGGCAGGACTTAATGATTAAATATGGGGGATGATGGCAATTGATAAAGACTCTCACTTTAACCCAAAACTTGAATCAGGCTTCTCTCCTCTGAGTTCTCTGCTTAACTAAGCCCAATCTTGGGCTTCTCTTTCTGTCTTTAACAAATCCAGTTTGAGTAAGAACTCTGCAAAAGCACTTTGGAGAAAATCCCCCACCCTTGGTATCTGACCACCTTTGTTATTGTATCAATCTGACCTGCCTTAAGCAAGAGTTCTATTGAATTGTTCTAGCAGGAATCTGTCTTACCTCTAATGTTTCCTCTTAATAATGTTCCATCCATTGACTTCTACTCTGCTTGTTGGTTAGAAATCCCCACTTGAACTTGTTGGACCAGAAGTTGAGTCTAATCTTTCTTCCCCACTGCAAGATCACATTGCTGTAGTCCCTATAACTCTCCCAAACCCCCACTTGATTAAGTCTGCCTTTGTCATCTTTAACAAATGTCATTGAATACATTTTTTAACATGTGGAAAAAATGTTGTATATTATAAATATATATATGGATGTGTGTGTGTGTGCGTGTGTGTGTGTGTTCATATGACTTTACAGATTCCCATCATCATCAAGAGAAAGCCTCCTGCATTTTGCAAAGATCAGAAAGGACATTCCGTACTGACAAAGACAAATAAGAAATATGATACTGAAGAAGCTCTAGTAGTTTCTTTAATTGATGTCATGTACAAAGATTCTGGTTGGAATGCGGAAAGCCCTAAGTTCCCCTTCATTAACCATTACGGTTTAATTATCCATGGCTAGGTCTCAATTCTTGTTAAACCTATTTCAGAAGCCACAAAGCAGGGAGTGAAAAACTGGCTGGGTATTGGAACTGATGTAACATACTCCAATAGATAAGTATTTCATTTTAATTAGCTAGGGATGAGAGGCAGCATGATGTAGAGGAAAGGCACAGCAATGTTAGAGTTAGAAAAAGCTAAGTTCACATTTAGGTTCTGCCACCTACTGGGTGTGCAACCTTGGAGCACATGATTTCTACAAGTATTTTCTCTTGTTTAAAATTAATTGAGAGATATTTCAGTCCCAGGTTGTTGTAAGGATGAAACCTGATAATTAAACATAGTTTTGGGTAACACATATACTGAATATAACCATGCCTACCCTTCAAGGTTATTGTTGGTTCAAGAGATAATACATGTAAAATGTAAGGTACATAGAAGATACCAAGCAAAACATAACTATTGATACGGGAGTGTGACAGGGAAGTGCTGGGTAAAAAAGGGCAGGGTCCCTGGTGAAGGCTCCACTCTCAGGCCTGTGACCAGGGACCTAAGTGAGGACAGACACTCCTCTTTTTATGGCCAAATGTTGCATTTTCCAAGACCACTCTGGTCCGCCATGCCCTCATCCTGTGCCTATAAAACCCCAAGACCCTAGCGGGCACAGACACAAACAGTTGGATGTCAAGGCAAACACACCAGCAGAAGAACACACTGACAGATGCCAGCAGGCCATTGAGAGCAGAACAACGGGGACGCCGACGGGAATTGAGTTGGAGGAGAGTCCAGCCACTGGGTGTCCTGACTCCAGAGGAAGATCATCTTCCCTCTCCATCCCCCTTCTGGCCTCTCCATTCACCTCACTGAGAGCTACCTCCACTTAAAAAACTTATAAAACCTTGCACCCATCCTCCAACCACACGTGCGATCCGATTTTTCTGATACACCAACTCAAGAACCTGGGATACAGAAAGCCCTCTGTCCTTGCTGAGATAGGGCAGAGGGTCTAACTGAGCTAATTAACACAAGCTGCCTACAAGTGGCTAAGCTGAAAGAGAGCCCACTGGGGCTGCGGGAGCTGTAATCACTCAACCCTGGACACTGCCATGGGGTCCGAGCCCAGGCTCCCCACGACCCACCCGTCTGCATGCTCCCCATAGTGGTTTGAGCTGCAGGGCACCAAAGAAGTGAGCCACTGCCCCTGTCGCACGCCCTATGAGGGGGATAAGGGAACTTTTCCCATTTCACTATTAAGAGGAAAGAAAGCACCATGCCTGTTCTAAATAAGCAAAATAGAAAAAAAAATATATTGATTAAGAAAAATTCTTACTATTTAAAGAAGCCCAATGTAAAACTAGTGACCCCTCTTTTGATGAAATTCTTTTTTTAAACCAATATTGCATGGCTTTATAATAATAACTTATAATAATTATTGTTTCCATTACTTGAGGTCATCTTAAGACCACGATAAAAAAATTTCTCAGATTTTCTTTATTTCCAATGGTTTTTTACCATAGAGGACTTCAGTAATTATATTATATAAACAAGTACCCCTCCCTCATCCAGTCCACAGGTATAACTTCATCACCACAACTCTCTTCACACTCTCCTTATCCTTTATTTTCCTCCTAGTACCCATCACCAACATCTGATATGCTTGTTAACTTACATTCTACCTTCCTCACTAAAATAAAAATGAGAATCGAACTGTTGTGTTTTGCTCATGATTTATCTTGGGTACCTAGAACTACAGTTGGCACATAGTAGGCAAGAATAAATGTTCTTTTGAATAAATAGTAATATTTGTGTATACTGACCAAATGAAGATAAATCTTCTAATATAAATTAATATAATAACAAAGCTTGCTTGCAAGCCATATGCACCTTATAGCTTATACTTTCTTTTTCTACAACTCCTATGGCTTTTTTTTTTTTTTTAGACAGAGTCTTACTCTGTCACCCAGGCTGGAGTTCAGTGATGTGATCTTGGCTCCACCTCCCGGGTTCAAGCGATTTTCCTCCCTCACCCTCCCTAGTAGCTGGGATTCCAGGCACATGCCACCATGCCCAGCTAATTTTTGTATTTTTAGTAGAGATGGGGTTTCACCATGTTGGCCAGGCTGCTCTCGAACTCCTGACCTCAGGTGATCTGCCCGCCTCGGCCTCCCAAAGTGTTGGGATTACAGGCGTGAGCCCCTGTGCCTGGCCGCCTATGGCTTTATTAACCCTATTTTGCAGTTGAGTAAATTGAAATTCAGACAATTTATGTGCTTTGCCTAACATTACACAGCTAATAAGTGTAATTCCTTTGTTGAAAGATGTTTCTAAAAGAAACTGGTACAGCTGCAGTGTCACACATCCTGAAAAAAAGTTACTATGAATATGCAGAATAATACCACATCCAGTGTGTAGCTGTCATTAAATGAATTGCTTACTTTCTAGCTGAATTTTAGGTTTCTTGTATTAATAAAAGTATGCAAATGCTGACTTTTTCCTTACCTTGCATTACAAACAATAAGGACAAGGACCTGCTGTGTGATATTGCTTTTGTTCAAATAAAGCAAAAAGACTTGGAGCTTGATTTATAAATACCTGCATAATGACAATAAATGCATATGTCTGGCCTCCATCTGTCAGAAAGTAGCAGAAATATACCATGTTTGATTGAGACCTGCATTTTTCCGTTTTGGCACAGAAAATGTGTCTTGCCTATACAATGATTTAAGATGAGTTTTATAGTCAACGTCTTATTAAGGTCCACCCTGGGATAATTGGGGAGTAGGCAGAATTTTTTTTTTTTTTTTTTTTTTTTTTTTTTTTTTTTTTTTGAGACGGAGTCTCGCTCTGTCGCCCAGGCTGCAGTGCAGTGGCGCAATCTCGGCTCACTGCAAGCTCCGCCTCCTGGGTTCACGCCATTCTCCTGCCTCAGCCTCTCCGAGTAGCTGGGACTACAGGCGCCCACCACCACGCCCAGCTAATTTTTTGTATTTTTAGTAGAGACGGGGTTTCACCGTGGTCTCGATCTCCTGACCTCGTGATCCGCCCGCCTCGGCCTCCCAAAGTGCTGGGATTACAAGCGTGAGCCACCACGCCCAGCCTGGAGTAGGCAGATTTTGGCTATTGTGCTTCGCCCGCCCTCCCATGCCACTACCAACACTGTGACCACCCTCAAGCAAAAGGCAAAAGAGTCCCTTTAAACTCCTCATGCTCTCCTCTCCTGCCAAATGCCCAGTGTAAACCCATCTCTCCATGCAAAAAAGAAAAAT
Source organism: Nomascus leucogenys (assembly GCF_006542625.1). Classification (NCBI taxonomy): domain Eukaryota; kingdom Metazoa; phylum Chordata; class Mammalia; order Primates; family Hylobatidae; genus Nomascus; species Nomascus leucogenys. Next base: position 128,767,442 of record NC_044406.1, read on the forward strand.
AAGTTGAGAAGCCAATTTATGCTAAATTGGTAATATATGAATTATTCCAGAACAATTTTGGAGACATGTAGATCTTAGTGTGAAATCAGGCTCCACTATTTGCTAGCTATCTGGCTTTGGATATATTATGTAACCTCTCTGGGCTTCATTTTTCTCATCTATAGAATGGAGATAATATTAGTCTGTATAAAGTTGAGTGCAGATTAAGAGTGTGTGTGTGTTTCTGTATTTGTGTGTGTCAGAGCGCCTGGAACGCGTCAAGCATTATTTAAGTATTTGCTAATAGAGAGGCCATGCACTATAGTAATAAGGGTAACAGACCCAAATTGGACTTCTGTGACCTGGCAAGTGAATCTCTCTGAATCTCATACTCCTTAATAAAATGAGAATATTTCCTACTTTACAAAATCAAATTAAGGATTTAAATAACATACATAACACACCTGGAATATTGTCTGATGAACAGCCAATATCCCATATGGTATTAAATATTATTCTTTGCTACCTGAAAGAGGATGCTGCCATATATTAATTTTATTCTAAATTAATCAATGAAATAATGACCTTGAGGGAGTGGTTTCATTGGAGAATTAGTGGTGAAAGTATCTTATAAATCAGGTCAGGCATGGTGACTCATGCCTGCAATCCCAACACTTTGGGAGGCTGAGATGGGAGGATTGCTTGAGCCCAGAGGTTCAAAGCTGTAGTGAGCCATGATCATGCCATGGCACTCCAGCCTGGGCAATGGAGTGAGATTCTGTCTCAAAAAAAAAAAAAGTATCTTATAAATCAGACTAGCAATAATGATACAAAATTGTGGTTCAATGGCATATGTGACAGGTTGTATTTTCCAAGAATGATCAGAGCAGCACATGCTATTCTTGCTAAATGACTTTAACACTCTTTGAAAGTAAATATATCGTATATGGCCCCGTCTCTTGAATTTGGGCTTTTGTGACTGCCTTGATCACTAGAGATGTTATGTGGCTTCCAAAACTAAGCTATAAAAATGCCATGCGCTTCTGCCTAATATTGGTGATGCTGGCAACCGTGTAAACAATGGAACTTCTCTGAGGCCGGCATACTTTTAGGAAGCCCAAACTAGCCCGTATGAAGATAACACATGGAGAAATGCTAAGACTACATGATAAACAATAAGCCAGAATTGGCTATCTAAGCCCTTCCCAAATTCTGGAAGCTCAGAAACAGTGATAAAGAGTAAAATAATTTTTGTTTTAAACCACTAAGACTTAGTGTGGCGTGTTAACGCAGTATTAGATAACAGATTCACTACTCAGTGGTTTTCTTGTGTTTTACTCTATAGAAACACCTTTTAATATATCTTAATAAAGAACTGCCCCATGAAATATTTATTATCCCAACTTTTATAGCTGAGGAAATAAAAATCTGAAATGTTAACTGATCTTACAAAGGTCACACAGCCAAGATCAGTGATAGAGCAGAAATTCAAACAGATCTTCTGATTTCAGGCCAAAAATTGGCCTATTTATATTGCCCATCTAAGAGTAAAGAACTTTTAGAAGACCAATATAAAAATGCTGATGGTGCAGTTTTTCCTGGAATTCCAACACCTTTCTGAAACTGAGATTATGTAAACAGATGTTATTTCAAGTCTTACCCGATGTTGTAGCTGACAGGTTTTTGTAGTTCATACTGTAATTATGAGTTAATATTATCTTTAACTACTTGATATGAAAAACTGAAGCATGTTCAATATTTACATTTCATTTTGCTAGATCTTAGTCATTTTATTGTTCAATTTCACATTATAGTTTTATGATTTCTTACTTGTATGAATATCAATTGAAATTGGAAATTTACTCAGTGATTTAAATGCATGTTTTTTAAGTATTTGGGGGAAAAAAATTTAATTGGGGTATATGTCGAAAAAAAACAACAATCTTTTCACAGAAATGGAAATTACTGCCATGTCATTGTATTCCCTGACCATGTACAGTGAACAAAATAGCCAATTAAAGAGCATGACAACCACTGTCTTGAAATTCCTATAGGTAATTTAAAATGCCTTGTTTTTATTTGATTGTGTATATTTTCAACATAGAAATATTTTTTCTCCTTTCAATAATGCTGATTACTGCTTGTTTCTAATTGGTCATGGTGACAGAAGGTTGCCTGCAGAGCACTGTAAAGTAAACACGAAGAAACATCTCTCATAATTTTCCCCTCACATTCTCTAGGTTTCAGCCTGGAGTGCCTCAGGGGGATGGAGCACCAGACCCAGGACTTTATTTGATTTCTTCTTCTCAAAGTCTCCCAATTCAGAATTCTATGACTCTGATACCTTGCATCTCTTTTCCTTCAGTGAATGCTTCAAAAATTAAAAAAAAAAACATTCTGAGAATAATATTGGTTGAGATTTGGTTGCGTATTAGTATGTTCTCACACTGCTATGAAGAAATAGCCAAGACTGGGTAATTTATAAAGGAAAGAGGTTTGTTGATTCACAGTTCTGCATGGCTGGGGAGGCCTCAGGAGACTTACAGTCATGGTGAAAGGCAAAGGAGCAGCAGGCACCTTCTTCACAGGGCTGCAAGAGAGAGAATGAGTGCAAGCAGGGGAAATGCCAGACACTTATAAAACCATCAGATCTCGTAAGGCTCACTCTTAATCACAAGAACAGCATGGGAGAACTGCCCCCATTGTACAATTACATCCACCTGGTCTTGCCCTTGACATGTGGGGATTATGGGGACTACAATTCAAGATGGGATTTTGGGTAGGGACATAGCCAAAACATATCAGGTTGTATAACAATTTTTTAAAATTTTTGACATGACACTTCCTAAAATTTATTTTGACATTGCCAGCTTGCCTAGGATTATAGAATGTCTGAACAAGTGGGGCCACTTGAATTCATTTAGTCCACACTGTTTTTTACAAATAGGCTAAGTGAGGCTCTAAGAGAAGAAGGACCTGGTCCACAGTCACATAGTGAGCTGGTGGCTGGCTTTGCTTGTGTCCAGAGCCCACTCTTGCTTACTTTCCTTTGCTCAGTAACCCTCCTTCATCAATATTGGGAATGGGAAGTTTTGTTCATGCAAGCTCACCTGAATATATCATGTATCAGCCTGACAAGAACCAGATATATGATTCTCAATTCCTTTCACATGCCACTTGTGATCCTTTAAACCCTCCAATATATTGCCACAAACATTATATGGCGGATAGCCATAAGACTGAATGGAATATACAGACTGTATTAGTCTGTTTTCACTCTGCTATAAGAACATACCCGACACTGGGAAATTTATAAAGGAAAGAGGTTTAATTGACTCACACTTCAGCATGGCCAGGGAGGCATCAGGAAACTGACAATCATGGGAGAAGAGGGAGCAAACACATTCTTCTTCACAGGCTGGCAGGAAGGAGAAGAATGAGAGCCAAAGGAAAGGGGAAGCCCCTTATAAAACCATCAGGTCTTGTGAGAACTTACTCACTATCACAAGAATAGCATGAGAAATACTGCCCCCATAATTCCATTACCTCCCACCAGGTTCCTCCCATCACACATGGGAATTATGGGTACTACAATTCAAAATGAGATTTTGGTGAAGACAGAGCCCAAACATATCACTGTACCCCTGGCCCCACCCAAATCTCATTTCCTCACATTTTAAACCTTAAATCATGCCCTTCCAACAGTCCCCCAAGGTCTTAACTCATTCCAGCATTCGCTCAACATTCAAGTCCAAACTCTCATCTGAGACAAGGCAAGTCCTTTCCACCTATGAGCCTGCAAAATCAAAAGCAAATTAGTTACTTTCTACATATAATTGGGGTACAGGCATTGGGTAAATACACCCATTCCAAGTGGGATAAATTGGCCAAAAGAAAGGGGCTACAGGCCACATGCAAGTCCAAAATCCAACAGGGCAGTCATTAAATCTTAAAGTTCCAAAATAATCTCATTTGACTCTATGTCTCACATCCAGGTCACTGATGCAAGAGGTGGGCTCCCACAGCCTTGGGCAGCTCCCCTCATGTGGCTTTGCAGGGTACAGCCCCCCACCCAGCTGCTTTCACAGCTGGCATTGAGTATCTGCATCTTTTCCAGGCTCATGGTGCAAGCTGTCAGTGGATCTATCATTCTGGGGTCTGGAGGATGGTAGCCCTCTTCTCACAGCTCCACTAGGCAGTACTCCAGTGGGAAGTCTGTGTGGGGCTTTGATCCCACATTTTTGTTCTGCATTGCCCTAGCAAAGGTTCTCCATGAGAGCCCTGCTGCTGCAGCAAACTTCTGCCTGGACATCCAGGCATTTCCATACATCCTGTGAAATCCAGGTGGAGGTTCCCAAATCTCAATTCTTGTCTTCTGTGCACTCACAGGCCCAATACAACTTAGAAGCTGTGAATGTTTGGGGCTTGCACCCTCTGAAGCAATGGCCTGAGCTGTATCTTGGCCCCTTTTAGCTATGGCTGGAGTACCTGGGATATAGGGCAGCAAATCCTAGGTTGCACACAGCAGGGAAACCCTGGACCTAGCATGGAATACCATTTTTCTCTCCTAGGCCTCCAGGCCTGTGATGGGAGGGGCTGCCATGAATGTCTCTGACATGCCCTGGAGGCATGTTCCCCATTGTCTTGGCAACTAGCATTTGGCTCCTCGTTACTTATGAAAATTTTGCAGCAGGGTTGAATTTTTTTCCCAGAAAGTGGGTTTTTCTTTTCTATTGCATTTTCAGGCTGCAAATTTTCCAAACTTTTATGCTCTATCACCTCTTGTATGCTTTGCTGCTTAGAAATTTCTTCTGCCAGATACCCTAAATCATCTCTCTTAAGTTCAAAGTTCCACAGTACTCCACGGCAGGGGCAAAAAGCCACCAGTCCCTTTGCTAAAGCATAGCAAGAATGACCTCTACTCCAGTTCTCAACAAGTTGCTCATCTCTATCTGAGACCACCTCAGCCTGGACTTCATCGTCCATATTACTATCAGCATTTTGGTCAAAGTCATTCAACAAGTCCCTAGGAAGTTTCAAACTTTTCCATATCTTCCTGCCTTTTTCTGAGCCCTCCAAACTGTTCCAACCTGTGCCTGTTACCAAGTTCCAAAGTCACTTCCACATTTTTGGGTATCCTTATAGCAGCAACCCACTTTCTGTGGCACCAATTTACTGTATTAGTCCATTCTTACTCCGCTGTAAAGAAATACCTGAGACTGGGTAATTTATAAAGAAAATTGGTTTAATTGACTCACAGTTTAGCATGGCTGGGGAGGCCTCAGGAAACGTATAATCATGATGGAAGGCATCCCTTCACAGGGTGGCAGGAGAGAGAATGAGTGACAGCAGGGGAAATGCCAGGTGCTTATAAAACCATCAGATCTCATGAGAACTTACTATCATGAGAATAGCATGGGGGAAACTGCCCCCATGATTCAATTACCTCTTACCAGGTCCCCCCACAACACATGGCGATTATGGGAACCACAATTTGAGATGAGATTTGGGTGAGGACACAGCCAAATCATATCACAGATTGAACCCTGGAGTGACTAAACTCAAATATGAACTAGTTTTGTCTTATATAAATACCTTCTCTGCCCTCTGAAAACCCATTGGCCATATATGGGCAAGGCTGTGGGTACTACAGTGGTACAGTTTATTTTAAGATTGAAAGCATAAAGTGTGTCTCCAAGTTCTGCCTCAACCCACATAGACATATTCTCCAACAGATATATTTCCTTCTTGCCCCTTGGGCTATTTTCAGTTACAGACCAGGAACCTTCTATGGAGCTTCTATCTCTCCTTCTGGGATAGTGTTTCATTTGAACTCGCTTTGGTTCTTGAACCTGTCCTTTTTCTGTGGAATGTCTAATGGAAGAATTTCTTTGGCTCACTACCCACTGTTGTGAGGTGAGTCAGGCCACACCCACTCAAGAATGGGTGAGAACTCCAGGATTCCACTTGCTACAGTAGCAAGTCTGGATGTTCCCAAAGTAAATAATAATAATAATAATAATAATAATTTAATTAAACCTATTTATTAGCTTAATTTTTAGAAGTGTTTTACATATTAAAAATATAAGTGGGTCATTTTCACACAAGTTAACTAGCCTTTGGCATTATCTATATGGAACAAATTAAAATTTGAATAATAAAATTACGTGGGTAATTAAAAAAACAAAACCTTGATTAGGGAAGAAATTAGTTTTGGTGGAGGCCTGAATTAACCATATTCCCCTTCTATCTAAATCGAATTTAACTGATAGCCTTATTTCATCATTGTGCTTAAGAGTCACTATCCCAGGCCAAATGGAATTCACTCAGTTCAGCAGCAACCATTAATGTGGCCCAAAGTGTGGTGTCAAGTTTCCCACCCTGAACTCTATTCCTGATATCAACTGTCATAGTTGCAAGGTTAAGAGATAGTCCCAGGTTATTCATCACATATTAGCATGGCCACAATGTGGGTGTAAAGTGCCCTTGTAAAATGGAAACTATTTAATTAAACAACGAACCCCAGAGCTTTTGCACATTACAAATAAGTCCAGCAATGCAAAAACAACCCTGATGCAAATGTCTCCATGTGCCCAGCACAGAATCGACACAATATATATCCTTCCCTTATGTGGAAAGAAAGAAGAAAATAAATGATCATTTCGAGTTTGGCATTCCATACATCAGTTTCAGTGAATGTAAATTACTTATGATTTGCACAGTAATCCCATAAATCAGCTTCTGAAACTTTAAGGTACATACACAGGAATCACCTCGGCATCTTGTAGAAATTCAGATTCAGGGGCCGGGCGCAGTGGCTCACGCTTGTAATCCCAGCACTTTGGGAGGCCGAGGCGGGCGGATCACGAGGTCAGGAGATCGAGACCATAGTGAAACCCCGTCTCTACTAAAAATACAAAAAAATTAGCCGGGCGTGGTGGCGGGCGCCTGTAGTCCCAGCTACTCGGAGAGGCTGAGGCAGGAGAATGGCGTGAACCCGGGAGGCGGAGCTTGCAGTGAGCCGAGATCGGGCCACTGCACTCCAGCCTGGGTGACAGAGCAAGACTCCGTCTCAAAAAAAAAAGAAATTCAGATTCAGATTTACTGGGCCCAAGATTATGCATGGAAAAACAAGACCCACACTGCTAGTCTATACACCATACTTTAAGTATCAAGGCTCTAGACTAGAAGTTTTCAATCAGTTTGATGCAGTGCTGTAGTAAGAATGGAATATTACAGCCAAAGATACTTACATTCACATAAATGGGGGAAGGTGGGCAAGACCTGAGGCAGGTACTTCAAGCAGTGCTGTTCACCCCAGTAGTTGTGCAAATGTTATCATTTTCTACGTGTGCCAGGATAGAAGAAAGGTGTGGAAATACATCTCTAAATAACAATGGAGGTTTTCCATAATTTCTGTCATTGCAATAAATTATCCTTAATAATAATCACAATTACAACAATAGTTATGTATTGCACACTTAATATGTGCAATAATTTTGCCAAATATGTCACATTAGCTTACTCATATAATCTTCATGACAATCATCAGATATGTCAGCTCCTACATAACCTCAGCTATTCCTATGGCTTTGTACTTTAAATAGTATCTATATACTGATGATTCCCAAATTTATGTCTGCAGCACTGACTTCTCCCCTGAACTCTAGATGTGTTATCCAATTGGCTACTTGACATCTCTGCTTGGAAATGGTCAAAATCTATAACATGTTCAAGTAGAATTCCGGCTCCTATCCCAGACTTCCATCCAATTAGTCCAGCCCAAATGCTGGGAATTTTGTTGTTTGTTGGTTGGTTTGTTTGTTTTTCTTCTCATGCTCTTACCCTACACATGTAATTCATTAGAAAATATTGTCAGCTCAACTTTCAAAATATAATCCAAGTCAATCTACTTCTCTCCATCTTCACTGGCACCATCAACTCTTGCTTGGATCAGTGAAACAGCCTCCTGGCTGTTCTCTCTCTGTTCTTCTGTTTAAGCAGCTTTGATTGACTGGAAGGATACTGGATGTTTGTAAGTGGCAGCTGGTGAGTCCAGACCAGTGGATTTGAGCCAGATGATAACAGCAAACACTTAGATTGCACTACTATGCCCCAAATGCCTTGTTAAGTACAATGCATGTAAGTAACAGATTTACTACTCACAATAACCTTCTGAGTCATGTTCTATTATTACCCCCATTTTACAGATGAAGAAACTAATGGATAGAGAAATCATGTAATTTTTCCAAGGTCACTCAATTAGTGAACAATGAAACCAGGATTCAAGACAAGGCAATATGACTGTAGAGTATGTTATTTGAAATCCTCTACTCAACTCCCTGATGAAAAGCTCTGTCACACTAAAGAGTATACACTGTGACCTGAAGGCCAAGCAAAGGATTATTTAATTAAACAAATCCACTAAGTCAATCATGTGGTCCTTTTATCTATGGCAAGTAAATAAAGACGAGCAAATGATTATTTTATAACTGAATTGATCATTTGAATGAATTGAATCGAAATAGTCAGGTTACTTAAGCACATAAGCAGCTTACCTTGGAAGCTGTGTGCATTGCTAATTCTGCTGGTCCATTCTCACATCCTCTGGGAAGTGTCCTGAGGGTACCACAATTGCTTTAGATAAGGAATGCTAGTCTGGTGCTTCCATATAGTTATACCAATATATATTTTAATACTTTTTCTCAATGTATCATTCTAGTTTGAATACAAAGTAAGAGTATGAATACCAATCTCTTTCATGATTATAACAAAACCTTGCCTCGTCTGAAAAATATCTCCCAAGAAACTTGGCTTATATTTAACTGACCTCTTAGGGAATAAAACCTAGAATGTCATTCAGTACATCTTTTGCAGCAATCAGTCACTGCATTATACTAATACAAAAGATTTATTCACTCCAATCACTTGCCTCTAAAGGTTTAATAGGAAAGCCACATAACAGAAGGCACAGGTTCTCCTGGTAAATTTTGCATGTGACTCTTTTAGCACTATTCACAATATATCGACATGGTCTGCTTATGTGGCCTGGCCATCTCCCACACTGGAAGCACCCCCAGGACAACAGCTGTATTTTTTCAGCTTTAGATCTCAAGCAACTAGAAGAATGCCTAGAAAAAAAAAAGACTTATTAGTAAGTGATTATTAGATACATGAAGTGGCCTTTGACATAGCTAATTACATTTTCCTTCTTAAATACCTTTTTTACTTAGCATCTGATGCACTATTTTCTCCTGGTTTCTCTTATACAATTAATGGCTATTTCTTTTCAGTATTTCAAGCATCTACACATACTTTCTGGTTAACTATATCCAGTCTCATGACTTTAAATGCCATGTGTATGTTGAAGATTCTAAAATCTTTGTCTTCAACACAGATCTGTCACTCAAACTCTAGACGCACATAGTCAACTGCCTATTCTCATTTCCATTTCAGTGTCTAAATACAAACCTAATATATCCATTGTCCAAATCCTGATTACTGTCTCCTAGCTTTCTATTCGTACAGTCTTCCCCATCTCAGTAAGTGGCAAGTTAATTTTTCTCAAAGAAAAATATACAGTTTTACAAATATGTCCAATCTGTCAAGCAAGTCATATGGTCTCTATCTTCAGATTCTATCCCCAACTTAACCATTTTTCTCCAGCTCCACTACTAGTATCCTAGTTCAAGCCACCATCAATCACTTGCCTCAGTTATTCCCTAAGTGTCCTAACTGGTCTACCTATTTCAACCTTTGCCCTCCTACAATCATTCTCAATACAGCAGCCAGGGTGACCCTTTCAAAACCTAAAGCATCTCACTTCTCTTCTCAAAAACAGGTAATTGTTTTGAAGCACACTTAGAACAAAATCCAGTTTTCATGCAGTCCCTCACAGGCAATACACAGTTTGTCCTGCCTCCCTCTCTCCATCTGACCTCACCACCAGATTACCACTATCTTCCCAGTTCACTCTCCAGCTACACTGGCCTCCTTGACATTCTGGGGGATATACAAGCCATATTTTCTGCCTGGAATTCTCTTTATATCTCTATCATCTTTTTTTAGGTCTCTTCTCAAAGGCTTCTTTTGAATAAAAGTCTTCCCTGACCACCCAATATGGAATAACCCACTCCTCACTCTCATCAAGCTCTATCTCATTTTACTCTGAGTCAGTTTCTTTTCATTACACTTATTACCACCTGACGTGTTGTATATTTGTTTCTTTAAATTTTCTGTGTCCCCGCTCTAAGCTATTAGCTTCATGATAACAGGGCCTTCATGTATTTCTAGTACCCAGAATAATGACTGGAACAGTGTGAGCACTTAGTATTTCTTGAAGAAATAGAAGAACAAAATAGCAGATTCTAGAAAACAAATGATAAATTGTAATTTATACTTGTAGCTGGTGAAATAAATTTTGAATGGCCAGAATCTGTGAGTTCACACTGAGCTCTTTATCTAGCTTTGGACACTGCCTTATGCATCTTTGTATCTTTAATGCCTTGTATAGAAGGGGGATGTGTAATGTACTCAATAAATGTTGAATGAATGAGTATATTTTCATATTAGAAAAAAAACACTAGCTATTTCAACCTGTGACCCCTCGGTTGATGTGAGGCAGGCTTGTTAAAGGTGGTTGTAAAACACTTTACAGTTTTCGGGCACTAGGGCCATGCTTGATAGCAGCTAGATTTTTATTTGAATGGAGTAGCCATTAGTACCATGGTTAGTTCAGCAATCTGATTTGTCCACAAGGGCTCCTTCATGTGGCTTTAACGGTCCTTCTTTTATGAGGGAATTAACCTGCTTGCCTTTGCAGATAGGAAGATAGGGGCATTATGGATGCAATCACAGCACTGTAAAAAGAGTTAAGTCCTATAAAGCTTTATATTTATGCCAAACTACAGTCATTTGGGAATGACCCAGAATCATACAGTCTATTCTAAAATATAAATGAAATTATGGCTGAATATCAGATAAATTCAGTTAACATATAAAAATGCTTATTTTAAAAATTATTCATCAATATTGAAAAGTTCATGCTATTAAAAAGCACATAGTATTCATTTTTAAAATAATTTACTGCATTTTTGAAATCTCCTGAATGTTATTTTCCTAAAATTACATTTTCTAAATATAGGGTACCCTTAAAATGCATCGTTTAAACTGGGAACCTTTGAGAGGTAAAGAGGGCTGTGACAATACTTTTGGCTGATCACAGGAACGAACAGACTGCCTCAGGCCATCTGAGACATAATATTCCTCTACTCAAATGTATATTAATCAACTTTCACATAGTTAAATTTGGTTTAAAAACATCCAGATTCCTAGTTAACTTTCATTCAGGTTATAAAAAGATAGGTAGCCAATACAATTAATCTGATGACCTGTATTATATATTGACATGGTTTGGCTGTGTCCCCACCCAAATCTCATGTTGAGTCATAGCTCCCGTAATTTCTATGTGTTGTGTGAGGTACCCGGTTGGAGGTAATTAAATCATGGGGGCAGGTATTTCCCATGCTGTTATCATGATAGTGACTAAGTCTCTTCAGATTTGATGGTTTTATAAAGGGGAGTTCCCCTACAGAACCTCTCTTGCCTGTTGCCATGTAATACATGACTTTGTCTTTGTTTGTCTTCTGCAATGATTGTGAGGCCTCCCCAGCCACGTGGAACTGTGAGCCAATTAAACCTCTTTCCTTTGTAATTACTCAGTCTCGGGTATGTCTTTATTAGCAGCATGAGAACAGATTAATACAGTAACTTGGTACCAGTAGAGTGGGATGCTGATGTAAAGATACCTGAAAATATGGAAGTGACTTCAAAACTCCATAACAGGCAGAGAGGTTGGAACAGTTTGGAGGACTCAGAAAAAGACAAGAAAATGTGGAAAAGTTTGCAACTTCCTAGAGACTTGTTGAATGACTTTGGCCAAAATGCTGATAGTGATATGGACAATAAAGTCCAGGCTGAGGTGGTCTCAGATAGAGATGAGGAACTTGTTGGGAAATGGAATAAAGGTCACTCTTGCTATGCAAAATCACTGGAGGCATTTTGCCACAGCCCTAGGAACCTGTGGAACTTTGAACTTGAGAGAAATAATTTAGGGTATCCGGCAGAAGGAATTTCTGACTGGCAAAACATTCAAGAGGGAGCAGAACATAAAAGTTCAAAAAATTTGCAGCCTGACTATGCATTAGAAAAGAAAACCTCATTTTCTGGGTAGAAATTTAAGCCTGCTGCAGAAATTTGCAACAGTAATAAGGAACCTCATGTTAATCACCAAGACAATGGGAAAAATGTCTCCAGGGCATGTCAGAGACCTTTGTGGCATTGCCTCCCATCACAGGCCTGAAAGCCTAGGAAGAAAAAAAAATGCTTTCCTGGGCTGAGCCCAAGACGCCCCCACTGCTGTATGCAACCTAGGGACTTTGTGCCCTGCATCCCAGCCACTGCAGCTGTGGCTAAAAGTGGCCAAGGTACAGCTTGGGTCGTGGCTTCAGAGGATGCAAGCTTCAAGCATCGGCAGCTTCCATGTGGTGGTGAGCCTGTGGTTGCACAGAAGTCAAGAATTTAGGTTTGGGAACGTCTGCCTAGATTTCAGAGGATATATGGAAACACCTGGCTGTCCGGGCAGATGTGTTCTGCAGAGGCAGAGCCCTCATGGAGAACCTCTGCTAGGGCAGTACAGAGGGAGATGTGGGGTCAGAGCCCCCACAGAGTTCCCACTGGGGCACTACCTAGTGGAGCTGTGAGAAGAGGGCCACTGTCCTCCAAACCCCAGAATGGTAGATCCACCAAGAGCTTGCACCGTGTTCCTGGAAAAGACACAGACACTCAACATCAGCCCATGAAAGCAGCCAGGAGGGGGTTGTACCATGAAAGCCACAGGGGCAGAGTGGCTCAAGGCCATGTGACCCCACCTCTTGCATTGATGTGACCTGGATGTGAGACATGGAGTCAAAGGAGATCATTTTGGAGCTTTAAGATTTCATTGCCCTATTAGATTTCAGACTTTAATGGGGCCTGTAGCCACATTTTTTGGCCAATTTTTCCCATTTGGAATGGGTGTATTTGCCAAACGCCTGTACCCCCTTGTATCTTGGAAGGAACTAACTTGCTTTTCATTTTACAGGCTCATAGGTGAAAGGGACTTGCCTTGTCTCAGATGAGACTTTGGACTGTGGACTTCTGAGTTAATTCTGAAATGAGTTAAGACTTTGGAGGACTGTTGGGAAGGCATGATTGGTTTTGAAATCTGAGGACATAAAATTTGGGAAGGGCTAGGGACAGAATGGTATGGTTTGGCACCGTCTTCAGTTAAATCTCATCTTGAATTGTAGCTCCCATAATTCCCACACATCATAGGAGAGACCTGGTGGGAGGTAATTGAATCACAGGGACAGGTCTTTCCTGTACTCTTCTCGTGATAGTGAGTAAGTCTCATGAGATCTGATGGTTTTATAAAAGGGAGTTCCCCTACACAAACTCTCTTCTCTGCTGCCATGTAAGACATGACTTTGCTCTTCATTCATCTTCTACCATGATTGTGAGGCCTCCCTAGCCATGTGAATCTGTGATTCATGTAAACCTCTTTCCTTTATAAATTACCCAATCTCAAGTATGTCTTTATTAGCAGTGTGAGAAGAGACTAATACGTATATATTTTTGTTTCTTTTTCCCCATGTCATTTCACTTATGACACACAAACATTATCATTTTTGACAGAGGAGGAAATAGTTTATGCAACCAGTCAAAAACTCATAGATCAGTGAAGAGAACTAGCATTTATTCTAAGTGTCTGGACTCCCAAGTCAGATAATAAATGACAGAATTGAGATTAAAATATAAATATGTCTACCTTTAGGTCCATGTTCTCTCCACCCACAGCACAACAACACTTATTAATGCTTTCTCAGTGGGTGGGGATGAAAACAAATCATATAGCTCGTGAGTTGATGAATATTTAAGCTGAGCGATGGGTAAATGGAAGCTAATTACACTATTCAATGTTTTGTTTGTGCTTGTCATTTTCCATAATAAAAAGTCTGTTTTAAATAGCTTTTCTTCTTTTCACTTCACTAACTTCAACTTTCCTTAAATGCTAGGTTTAATATTAGTGCATATGCATTGCCATTTTTCTTTAAGTTTTTATGATGTTAACATTAATATATACTCACATAAAATATTCAGAAAGTACAAGTGTATAAAATAGAAAAGAAATAATTTATAACCCACTTACCCAGAAATGAATATTTTAATATATTGATGTCTCATTTTCTATTTTATTTTTACTTTTTATTGTGTTTTAAAATACACATGAAATTTACCAAATTAATCATTTTAAAGTGTACATCTAAGTGGTATTGAGTATATTCATAATGTTGTGCAACCATCAACACCATCTCGTCACAGTACCTTTTCATCATTACAAAGGAAATTCCAAAACTAATGTATCACTTAATCACTCCCCATTCTCCCCTGGCCCTGGCAACCATTAATCTGCCTTCTGTCTTTACGTATTTGCCTATTTTGGACAGTAACATATATATGTAAAATATTACATATATATATATAATATTACATATATATAGAAATGTAATCATATAGTGTTTGTTTTTTGTGACTAGTTTATTTCACTTAATTTTTTCAAGATTCATTCCTACTGTATAATATATCAGTACTTCATTCCTTTTATGCCTGAATAATGTTTCATTGTATACATATACCACATTTTATTTATCTGTTCATCAGTTGATATGAATTGGAGTTGCTTCTACCTTTTGGTAATTTTTAACTATGCTAATGTCTACAGTATTTTTAAATTAACTGTGTTAGGTTATTCTTACATTGCTATACAGAAATACCTAAAATTAGTTAATTTATAAGAAAAAAGGTTTAATTGGCTGATAGTTCGCAGGCTGTACAAGGATGGTGCTAACATAATTTAGCTTCTGGGGAGGCCTCAAGGACCTTTTACTCACCATGGAAGGTGAAGGGGAAGCAAGCAAATCACATAGTGAAAGCAGGACAAGAGAGAATGGGAGGGAGATGCCACACACTTTTAAATGATCAGATCTCATGAGAACTATCAAAAAGATAGCACCAAGCTGTAAATGATCCATCCCCTTGGTCAATACAACTCCAACCAGACTTTGAGAATTACAATTCAACATGAGATTTGGGCAGGGACAAATGTCTAAACTATATCGTTGACTTTTCATTTTTAAATAACATTTAATTCACATGCACTTGTAATACATAATACAGACGAATTTCCCCGTACTCTTTACCTACTTTCCCCCAGTGGTAGCTTCTTTAAAACTATGCTACAATATCACCTCCAGGATATTGACATTGGTGCAGTCAAGATACAGATTAGTTCATCACAATAAAACTTCATATTGCCCTTTCATAGCCACACACACCTGTCTAGTGCTACCATTCCCTCAGTAACCCCAATAACCATGAAACTCGTATTTTCTATAATTTCAATATTTCGAGAGCATTTCATAAATAAAATTATATACTATGTAACATTTGGGATTCTTTTTCACTCAGGATAATATTTTGGAGTCGATGCAGGTTGTTTTATGTGTCAATGCTTTATTCTATTTTGTTGCTGAGTAATATTCTGAAATCTGTGTGAACATATGTTTCCATTTCTCTGGAACAAATGCACGGTTGTATGTATAGCTTTTGTTGTTACTTTTTATTGTTTCTTTTTTTTTTAAGTGCCAAACTGCTTTGTAGAGTGGCTTCTTTGCCTTTTAATATTTTAATCGGTTATAACTAAGTGGTTCATTTACTCTAGTTTCTTGCCAGCATTTGGTATTGTCATTACTTTTTTTCCTTTAACTTTTTATTATTATTATTATTATTATACTTTATGTTTTATTTGAAGTTCAGGAGTAATATGTAGGTTTGTTATATAGTGTTATATAGGTAAACATGTGTCATGGGGGTTTGTCATACAGATTATTTCCTCATCCATGCATTAAGCCTAGTATCCATTAGTTATTTTTTCTGGTTGTCTCCGTCATCCCAACCTCCACCCTCTGATAGGCCACTCTATTGCTCTGCTCTATGTGTCTATGTGCTCTCATTATTTTGTTCCCACTTATAAGTGAGAACATGCGGTATTTGGTTTTATGTTCTGGCATTAGTTTGCTAAGGATAATGGCCTCCAGCTCCACCCATGTTCCTTCAAAGGATATAATTTTGCTATTTTTTTAGGGCTGCATAGTATTCTGTGGTGTATATGCACCAAATTTTCTTTATCTAATCTCTCATTGATGGACATTTTGGTGGATTTCTTCCTGGTTCAGTATTGGGAGTGTATATGTGTCCAGGAATTTATTCATTTCTTCTAGATTTTCTGGTGTATGTGCATAGAGGAGTTCATAATATCCTCTGATGGATATTTGTATTTCTGTGGGTTCAGTAGTAATATCCCCCTTGTCATTTCTGATTGTGATTATTTGGATCTTCTCTACTTTTTTCTTTATTAGTCTAGCTATCAGTCTATCTATTTCATTAATTGTTTCCAAAAAGCAGTTCCTGGATTCATTGATCTTTTCGATGGTTTTTTTGTGTGTATGTGTCTCAATGCCTGTATTAGTCAGGTTCTCTACAGGGACATAACTAATAGGATAGATATATATGTATAAAAAGGTATTATTAAGTATTAACTTACACAATCACAAGGTCTGACAATAGGTTGTTTGCAAGCTGAGGACCAAAAAGAGCCAGCCCGAGTCCCAAAACTGAAGAACTTGGAGCCTGATGTTCTACGGCAGGAAGCATCCAGCACGGGAGAAAGATGTAGGCTGGGAGGCTAGGCCCGTCTCTCCTTTTCATGTTTTTCTGCCTGCTTTATATTTGCTGGCAGCTGATTAGATTGTACCCACCAGATTAAGGGTGGATCTGCCTTCCCCAGCCCACTGACTCAAATGTTAAATCTCTTTTGGCAACACCCTCACAGACACACCCAGGATCAATACTTTATATCCTTCAATCCAATCAAGTTGATACTCAGTATTAACCATCACAGTTCCCTTCAGTTCAGATCTGATTTTCTTTATTTCTTGTCTTCTGCTAGCTTTATAGTTGGTTTATTCTTAGTTCTCTAGGTCCTCTGGTTGTGATTTTAGGATGTCAAATTGAGATCTTTCTAAGTTTTATGTGGGCATTTAGTGCTATAATTTTCCTTCCTAACATGTCTTAGCTGTGTCCCAGAGATTCTGGTATGTTGTATCTTTATTCTCATTAGTTTCAAATAACTTCTTTATTTCTGCCTTAATTTTATTATTTACACAAAAGTCATTCTGGAGCACGCTATTCAACTTCAATATAACTATGTGGTTTTGAGTGAATTTCTTAGTCTTTATTTGTAATTTGATTGTGCTGTGGTCTGGGATACTGTTTGTTATTATCTCAGTTCCTTTGCATTTGCTGAGGAGTATTTTATTTCTGATTATGTAATCAATTTTAGAGTGTGTACCACGTGGCAATGAGAAGAATGTATATCCTGTTGTTTTGGGGTGGAGAATTTTGTTGATGTCTGCCAGATCCATGTGATCCAGTGCTGAGTTGAGATCCTGAATATCTTAATTAATATTCTGTCTCAATGATCTGTCTGATGTTGTTGGTGAGGAGTTAAACCCTCCCACTATTATTGTGTGGGAGTCTAAGTTTCCTTGAAGATCCCCAAGAACTTGATTTATAAATCTGGGTGCTCCTCTGTTGGGTACATATATATTTAGAACAGTTTGGTCTTCTTGTTGGATTGAACCCTTTACTATAATGTAATGCCTTTTTTGTCTTTTTTGATCTTTGCTCAGTTAAAGTCTGTTTTGTCTGGAACTAGGCTTGTGACCCTCACTATTTTCTGTTTCCCATTTGCTTGGTAGATTTTTGTCCATCCCTTTAATTTGAGCCTATGTGTGTCATTGCATGTGAGATGGGTCTCTTGAAGAAAGCATGCCAATGTGTCTTGGTTCTTTATCCAGCCTGCCACTCTGTGTCTTTTAATTGTGACATTTAGCTCATTTACATTTAAGGTTAGTATTAACATATGTGGATTTGATTTTGTCATCTGTTAGCTGGTTATTTCGCAGGCTTGTTTATGTGGTTGCTTTTTATTGTCACTGGTCTGTATACTTCAGTGTGTTTTTGCAGTGGCTAGTAATGGCCTTTTTTTCCATATTTAGTGCTTCTTTTAGGTGCTCTTGTAAGGTAGGTCTGGTGGTAATGAATTTCTTTAGCATTTGCTGGTCTGAAAAAAATCCTACTTCTCCTTCACTTATAAAGCTTAGTTTGGCTAAATATGAAATTCTGGGTTGGAATTTTTTTAAGAATATTGAATATTGGTCCCCAATCTCTTCTGGCTTGTAAGGTTTATGCTCAGAAGTTTGCAGTTAGTCTAATGGCTTCCCTTTGTAGGTGACCTGCCTTTCTCTCTAGCTGCCTTTAACATTTATTCTTTCAGTTCAGCCTTGGAAAATCTGATGATGATGTGTCTTGATGACATTCTTGTGAAGTATCTTACTGGGGTTCTCTGCATTTCCCGAGTTTAAATGTTGGCCTCTCTATCTAGGTTGGGAATGTTCTCATGAATGCTATCCTAAAATATCCTTTCCAAGTTGGTTCCATTCTCCCTATCTCTTTCAGGGACACTAATGAGTCATAGATTTGTTATCTTTACATAATCCCATATTTCTCAGAGGTATTGCTCATTCCTTTTTATTTTTTTTCTCTATTCTTGTCTGAGTGTCTTATTTCAGAAAGCCAGTATTCATTGTCTGAGGTTCTTTCCTTCACTTGGTCTACTCTGCTATTTATACTCGTGATTGCATTATGAAGCTTTTGTCGTGTGCTGAAAAGCACATTTGTTAAATTTTATTAATTTGTTAAAATTTATTAACCTACATTGATACGTTTGTTAAAGTTTATTAACCTACATTGATACTATTATAATCACAAAAGTCCATAGTTTACATTAGGGTTCACTCTTAGTGTTGCACATTCTACGGACTTAGACATATGTATGAAATGTCTCCACAATTATAAAATTATACAGAGTAGTTTCACTGCCCTAGAAATTCTCTATGCACTGCCTATTTATTTCTTCCTCCCTCTAACCCCTGGCAACTACTGATATTTATTACTGTTTATATGGTTTTGTCTTTTACAAAATGATATAGAATCAGAAATGTGAAATAAATATATCCTTTTCAGATTGGCTTCTTTCATTTAGAAATATACATTTAAGGTTCCTCCAGATCTTTAGATGGCTTGACAGTTCACTTCCTTTTAGCACTTAATAATAATTCATTGTTGGAGTGTGCCACAGTTTATTTATCCATTAACCCACAGAAGGATATCTTGGTTGCTTGAAAGATTTTGGCAATTATAAATAAAACTGCTTGACAGAATAGACCATGTCTATTGTCAGTACTGAGTTGGAGGTCACTGCAGCACTCTCACCAGGGTGTGTGGGAGATAATAAGGAAACCCTGGGAACTCATCATCATGTTGTTCCCCAAGTCCTAAAGTGCCTATGAAGTCTGGCATCTTCTTTTCACTTCTCAGAGTCTTCCTATGCTTATTTGTTGTGTTATATGTAAACTTTTTTAGTTACAGAATAGTAAAGCTATTCTATCTTTGTAGAATCAAAAGTAGTCCCTCAGAGTCTAATTTTATGCATATAAATAATATATTTTGCCTAAATTGGCTCAATCTTAAACTTATTTATTTAAATAAGAATTAGGAAATTCTTTAAAAAATTTTAGAAGAATATTTAAACAAAACATAAAGTCATAGTTGGTTTGCATGTTTGTTTGATTTTTAATTTGTAAAATAAGAAACTAGAACTGGTTGTCCTCTAATATCTTTCTATCTCTGGCAATCTAGGATCCTAAATACAGTCTAGAAATAGAATAAATGATGGTTCCAACCCATTTAGTATAAACCTTCAGTCTTCATCATTGTAATAAATCTTCAGAGATATGTCTTGACCTTTTAACTTCGGGATCTAATATTTTCTATTTGACAGATAATTCATTCAGCCTATACAAGAGGTTAATTTTGTTTCTCCATGCAAATCTCTGGACTCAGTACAAATAGAATGTTTGTGGTTGAATAATTGCAGTGTCAATATCATAATTATTAAAAGAATGTATGAAAATAGAAAACATATGTTCACATCAAAGCTTCAAGTTTGTGTGGTCTTTCAAACAGTAGGGGTCATCTTGGTTAAGGCAGCATGAGCTCTGGTGTACATAGACCTCCAGCTATGTTCACATTAGAGTGAATCCCAACTTCCTCACTTCTTACCTGTGTGAACTGGAAAAGTCACTTAACCTCAGATACTTCCTCTCTAAAATAAGAACACTTATCTATCTCATGAATTTGTTATAAGGATTGCACAAAAATAATGTCTGGAAAAAATAAGCCCTCAATAATAACAGCTAATGATAAAATCTTCATCATGAAAATACATATCATCAAAATCATCATCTCTATGCTTAATCTATATAGTAGAAGATGGTGGCTATTGTTAGAATTAAATAAGCGAAATGGGTATAAAATGCTTAGATTCATGCTTAGCATATATTTTACACTCAATAAATACTCAAACTTATTGCTTGTATCTATAAATTTATCACAGTTTCTTACCAACTAATACTGAAATATCAAGTCAGTACAGTGAAGACTGAAAAAACCATGATTTGTAACTGAACTGACTAGCTGTTTGCACATCAGGCAGTCATGCTCTCACTTTGTCAGCTATGTAAATACTTTAAATGGCCTAAATTACTCTAGCGAATTCTAGACATCTGCTTTAAAATGGAAAGCACTTCAAACAATCATAAGGCCTGATTTTCCTAAGTTTCCTAATCATTTTTAAGTACCTAAGATGTGGAGGCTTTGATTTGAATTTGCCAATTTCTATAAGCTTGCAGAGTTGAGTCTTAGTCATAGGCCTTCCCATCAGCCACAACCTCAACGCGTTGTGGAAGATGTAAAATTTTCATCTAGTTTTATAATATAATAGTAAAGTCCCAAACTTTTCTGAGAATATCTAAATGAAGCCTCAAAATTACTCCAAGCAATGTCTTCTTGTGAAAGCAATACACAAGCAACTGCATTTAAAACACAATGATCATATTCAAAAATGATGTCAAAAGTACATTCAGATTCTGATTATGACCGTGTAAAGTTATGGTACAATCTTTAAAAAGATAATCTGCAGTTTTTGCAAGCACCATGAAATATATTTTATGAAGTGAAATTTTACTGACCACATTGCTTTTCTCTCACTCTGCTCTGGGCACACACACCTTCTGAAAACAAAAGTTATTTAGAATTGGCTTATTTATGACAGGAAATGATTATCTTTGCTCACTAATAGAGAAATAGTTAAGCAATTGATCCATTCATGGAATTATGATAAAATAATTAAAAATATTATCTTGGAGACTTTAGCAGCATGAAAAAATAATTGTGTTGCAATGTTCGATGATAAAAACACTATGCAAAGATGTATCTGGGAAATGTTTTAACAATGTAAAATATGCACACATATTGTCAACAGCAGTAATGGACATGAAAAAAATGGAAACAACTGATGGGGTAATGGGAATGTAGATAACATTTATTCCCATTGATTCTCATTAACAGTTGCTGTGACAATGAAATAGTGAAGTAGAACCAAATCCTGCAAGGAATTTGAATTTATCAGCTTTTTATTTTTCTAATCACATTTCTGCCTCCTATCCCTAAAGCTTCATTGCCACTGCTGGGCTTTAGAGATGCTGAATAAGCTGGAAAGACCTGCCTCCTTTGTCCCTCCCCTAGCCAAACTCTCCACATGTTGTGGCTGCACGCTGATGCATGGTCTCGATTCCCTTCTACAGACCACTGGTTAATGTCTACACAGCTTCACTCACCAGGCATAAGATAACTTCATCCATACTGGAGCATACTAGACCATTCCAGAACATTATTTATTTGCCTCAGTATCTCTGCACACATCTCAGCCCTACTTTAATCCCCTGAAAAATGGAGCAATACAGTCTCCATGCTAAGGCATCTATTTCCCTCAGCTTTTTCTCTCCCCAAAGTCTGGTCTGCAAAAAACCTAACCTCTGCTCAGCCATTCATTCACAATCCCTTTGCCCTTCAAAAATTCCCAGGCCTCTATTTCCTGTGACTCCCTTCACATATCCTTGTAAGTTCCTATGCCTCTGGAATAAATTCTAAGACAAGTTTTGCCAATGATGTGATACAACTTGCATAGCAATTTCATTGCTTTAGCAATGCCAACCAGATTATAAGCCTTGGTTATCCTAAAAAACTCAGCGTATCATTAGTACGCATGTCAGCTGCTCTGGAAGTTTGATAAGATATACAATTACAAATTTTCATGTCATTATTATTTTGGAAAGACAATGTACTTGCTTACCTTGCTACTGAAAAAAACATGCACTTTATATAAAAGCCATCAGATATTTTTTTCAATTAATTCAGTTTCCTTGAAACTGTCAGAAGAGTAACAAAAATACCCAGAGAAAAGCTATGACATAGTCATGTCTCATATAATTAAGATAAATTTCAAAATGATATGGCACTGCCATTTCCCCCCATCAAAAGCTCCTCACAAAACAAACAGAAACTTTGTGGCCATTATATAAGTTCAAAACCAAAGTATATTCCTTATTCCATCTATAGTATGTGTACTAGACCAATCTTGCATTGCTATAAAGAAATACCTGAAACTGGATAATTTTAAAAAGAAGAAGTTTAATTGGCTCACATTTACACTTGGAGGAAGGCAAAGTGGGATCAGGCATCTCATGCAGCAGAGCGGAAGCAAGAGGGGAGCGGGAGTTACCACACACTTTATATATATATATATATATATATATTTATTATACTTTAAGTTCTAGGGTACATGTGCACAACGTGCAGGTTTGTTACATATGTATACATGTGCCATGTTGGTGTGCAGCACCCATTAACTCGTCATTTACATTAGATATATCTCCTAATTCTATCCCTCCCCCATCCCCTCACCCCACAACAGGCCCCGGTGTGTGATGTTCCCCTTCCTGTGTCCATGTGTTCTCATTGTTCAATTCCCACCTATGAGTGAGAACATGTGGTGTTTGGTTTTTTGTCCTTGCGATAGTTTGCTGAGAATGATGGTTTCCAGCTTCATCCATGTCCCTACAAAGGACATGAACTCATCATTTTTTATGGCTGCATAGTATTCCATGGTGTATATGTGCCACATTTTCTTTTCTTTTTTTTTTTTTTTTTAATACATGCTTTTTAATAGTTTTCCTTTGGGGTACATTTTCTTAATCCAGTCTATCATTGTTGGACATTTGGGTTGTTCCAAGGAGGGGATGTGGAGAAATAGGAACACTTTTACACTGTTGGTGGGACTGTCAACTAGTTCAACCATTGTGGAAGACAGTGTGGCGATTCCTCAGAGATCTAGAACTAGAAGTACCATTTGACCCAGCCATCCCATTACTGGGTATATACCCAAAGGACTATAAATCATGCTGCTATAAAGACACGTGCACACATATGTTTATTGCGGCATTATTCACAATAGCACACACTTTTAATTGACCAGATCTCAAGAGAACTCATTCATTATTGCAAGAACAGCACCAAGCCATGAGGGATCTGCCCTCATGACCCAAACACCTACCACCAGGACCCACTTCCACCACCAGGGATTACATGTCAACATGAGATTTGGGTGGGAACAAATATCCAAACCATATCAGTATGGCGGTAAAAAAGTGAAAGCTCTGGATTCCACCTGGGTTCAAACAGCTTCACCAGGACAAGCTTCTTCCCTTTTCTCAACTTCACCTTTCTTACCTGTGAAATGGAAAGAGTGATATGACAGACTTCATAGGGTTGTCGTGAAGATTAAATGAGATAATATGAAGTGCTTAGAATAGTGCCTAGACTACAGTAGGTTCCCAATAAATGCTAGTATTAACATTTTTCACACCATTGCTGAAATACATCAAAGCAACTACACAGTTATCCAGACTGATACTGCCACTTACTTAATCCTAAATGGATTGAATTTATCTTTCAAGAGTCAACATACTGAAAATAAGACAGTTAATAATTAAAATGTAGGAAAAAAAAGAAGTTAAACTTGTGGTAGAAAAAAGAATCGATGACACCAGGCATGTGAAATAAAATAGTTACAACAAATTAAACAGATGTTAGTTTTAGTTTTATAGATAAGGAAGGTATAAATAATTTTGCATTGTTTTTTACAGTCTATACAGTCAGATTAAACAACACATATAGTCTTACCCTTCAGAGGCTAAATTTTACAGAAATAATGAAGAATGTATGATATTGAGTCATACTTTTAAAACATCTTCAATATGGTACTTGCAATAAACATGTATATCCTGTTCAAATAGGCAAGTATTGTATCTAGGCCATCTGGATTGGAATACCTGTAATGCAGTAAATCCATTTTAGGCGCTCTTTTTTCTGTTTATCTTTCTAACTACTGAGAAAGCATTAAGAGGAATATTCCAACTTTTTGTTTGGTCTTACTTTGGGTCAGTGATTTTGAAGCTCATAATAAATATAAAGGGGAAGTAATTTTTTCATCAGCATGTAGAATATTCATTTATAGAGCAGCTATAAAAATGAAAGACATATGATTAAATAGTCATCAGAACTATCATGAGTATCTTACCTTCCTATTATCCCAGAAGCTGCACTCTGAAATTATATTTATCTGGAAATGAATATTTGACCAAATGTCTTCGTCTTTGAAAATTGAAAGAAAGAGCTTATAGGAAAAAGAAAGAGTGGCAGATTGTATTTTCCAAAGACAGCAACACCAATATATGTATTTCATACTGCATGCCCTTTTTACAGTGTGAATGATACTCCCCTTTTTCCTTGTATTTGAGTGGGAACT
Source organism: Nomascus leucogenys (assembly GCF_006542625.1). NCBI lineage: Eukaryota > Metazoa > Chordata > Mammalia > Primates > Hylobatidae > Nomascus > Nomascus leucogenys. The sequence continues at coordinate 128,792,409 of NC_044406.1, forward strand.
TGTGACTGCCCCCAAAAATAGACTATGGCAGGAATGATGCTATAACTTCTAACACTAGGTATAATATGCATGAAGCTTCTACTTGGCTTTTTCTCTGGAGGCACATACCCTCGAGAACACAGCCACAACACTGTAAGGAATCCTGGGCTACATGAAGAAATCAAAAGTAAGAATTGTGCTAACAACTCCTGCTAAGGTGTAAGCCTACATACAGCATCAATTGTCAAACAGATGAGTGAGCAAGCTTTCAGATGATTCCACTTTTGAGCTGTTTGAACCTTCCAGCTGAGGCTCCAAAAGTCCTTCAGCAGAGACAAGCTGTACCCACTGTGCTCTGCCTGAATACCTGGACCAGATAATGTTAACATCATAAACAACTGTTTTTCCACTACTCAGTTTTGCAGTAATTTGTTATACATACATAGTAAATAAAACAGAAATTTAAAGTAGCTTGTAGTGAAGAACTCTTCAATTCCTTGATGGTCCTCTTTTAGGTATAAGCTGCCTTTTGGGAGATTTTTTTTTAAAACAATAACACACAAGCTGGCTGTAGATTGGCTGAGGATACTGACAATTGGCCTTCTAGACTCATGGGAAGATGACTTTCCAATGGGGCAAATTTGTGAAATTAACAGGCAAACAAAGCCCCACAAATATAAAATTAGGTTCAGATTCTCCTCCAAATAATGATCTGAAGGCCCATTACCATGATCATTCCCAAAGTGGTATTATACAGATTTTTTCTATTAAGGACAAAATAGTTGAAAATAGGTTTGGGGAACATTGTTACTTCATAATATAAGAATGTTTGTCTTCTCCTTAACATAGTCTCTCTCCATAACCCCTCATACAATCCTGGGCCTATGATGGGCTTACCTTCTTTCCCTGCCTCCATAATGAGATTCAATCAATTTATACTTATATATAAATTTGGCCAGTAACCAAAACTGGTGCACCTCTGCTATGGCATGCCACCCAGATTCCCCTTTCAGGATCAATACACGTATTTTTTCTGACTGCTAGACTGTTGGCTACTGACAGCCCAGAACTGAGTCCCTCCATGTCAATTACCCTTCCCTTTCCAAGGTCACACCTCCTCCATGAGGGCAGCCCAAATATAGTGACTGCTTCATGGGTGAATGCACGTTCATTGCCTCATTTGAAGATACCTCAGAGGTGTCTTCCCAGCTCAGGGGCTTTCTATGATCTCAGCTGCAGGATCCACTTCTACTGCAGGGCAGTTTCACATCACCCTCTGCCCAGCCCTGCTTCTCTGTCTTCCTTAAAAGTGTCATTCCAAAGTAGACCTCCTCCACACAAATCTTCGTCTCAGGATATGTCTCCTGCGAGACCAGCCTTCAAGAAATCTCGTAGAATATTTAGCAAAGGTCAAAGGTCATAGCAAAACGAGTAAAGCCTTGATTGTGGAATTGCAGGTATTAGCCAACAAATGAAATAGTATTGAAGGTGAATATTGGGAAAGGTCATCTTAGCACAGACTCAGATTGTTTGTTTTTGTTTCTCTTGATAGTGACTTCTTGGAGTCCTGTACTGAGAAGGATTATGAGGCCAAGTCAGTGATTGGAAGAGAAAATATTCTACAATCAGCCAATTATTGTCTGCCTTGGACAAGAGATGGGGTGAGAAAGAACTAATGTCAGGCAATTACAAGTTTAATAGTAATTATTCAATAAGTATTTTTCTGAAAATGAATATTTTTGTTGTCTCATGTTTTTTTAACTGAGGAAAAATTCACATGACATACAATGAACTACAAATTTTATTAAAGTACACATTCAGTAGAATTAAGCATATTTCCGATGTTCATCCATGACTTCTATCTAGTTCCAAGACATTTCATCACCCCAAAAGGAAACTATAGAAATTAAGCAGCCATTCTGCATTCCCTTTTGCCCTTTTCCCCCAACTCCTGGAAACCACTAATCTGCTTTTGCTTTTATGAAATTAGCTATTTTGGATTGTTATGTTTTCTTGGAGAATTGGCCACTTTATCACTCTATCATAATACCCCTCTTTATTCCTGATAATTTCCCTTACTGTATAGTCCACTTTGTTTGTAATTAATATAGCAGTTCCAGCTTTCTTTTGATAGTGTTAGCATGGCATATCTTTCTCTGCCCCTTTACTTTTAATCTGTATATATTTTTGTATTTAAAGTGGTTTTATAGTAGACAACATATAATTGGGTCTTGTTTTTAATCTGATAGTCTTTGTCTTTAATTGGTGTATTTAGACAATTGACATTTAAAGTGAGTATTGACATAGTTGGAATAATACCTAACAGTTATGTTACTTTTTTCTTCATTGCCCTTATTATTTGTTTCTATTTTTGTTTTCTACTATTTTTTGCTTCCTGTGGTTTTAGTTGAGCAAAATTCTATTTTGTCTCGTCCCTTAGCCTATTAATTACAGTTGACTCATGAACAACACAGGTTTGAACTGCTTGGGCCCACTTATACCCAGATATTTTTTAATAAGTATAGTAGGTTCTCCATATCAACAGCTACTGCATCTGCAACCAAATGTAGAATGAAAATACAGGACACAAAATCTCTCTATATAGAGAACTAACATTTTGTATCTGCAGGTTCCACAGGGCTGACTACATGACCTGAGTACGTGTGAATTTTTGTATCCGTGGGGCTCTTGGAACAAATTCCTTCAATTATTGTTTGTCTGAGAAAGTCTATTTCTCCTTCACTTTTGAAGCATAATTTTACAGGATACAATATTGAGATTGGTGTTTATTCTCTCTCAGCACAAAATATTTTGCTTCACTCTTTTCTTGCTTTCATGGTCTCTGAGGAGAGGTGCCAAGTAATTCTTATTTTTTTCTGCTATAGGGAGGCTGCTCCCCTTTCCCTCTGGTTTCTTTGAAGATTTTTTTCATCATCTTGATATTCTGCACAATATGATAACCCTAAATGTAGGGTTTTGGGGAGCATTTATCCTACTTGGTGTTTTGTGAGCTTCCTGGATCAGTGGTTTGGTTTCTGACATTAATTTGAGAAAAATTCTCAGTAATTATTTCTTCAAATATTCGTTTTCTTCCCTTTTCTCTTTCTTTTCCTTCTGCTATTCCCATTATCTGTGTGCTACACATTTTGTAGTGTCCCACAGTTATTGGATATTCTGTTCTGGCTTTTGCTTTCCTTTTTTTTTTTTTCTTTGTTTTTCAGTTTTGAAAGCTTATATTGATATAACCTCAAGCTTACTGATTCATTCCTAAGCCAAGTCCAGTCTACTAATGAGCCCATTTAAAGCATTCTTTATTTCTATTACATTGTTTTCAATCTCTAATATTTATTTTTATTCTTTCTTAGAATTTCTACCTCTCTGCTTTACATTATCCACTTGTTCTTACAGGTTGTCTATTTTCAATTAGAATTCTTAGTATTAATCATAGTTATTTTAAGTTGATGGTCTGATAATTCTAGCATTTTTGTCATATTTGATTCTGGTTCTGATTTTTCCTTTGTCTATTCTTGCACCTTTTGCCTTTTAGTGTGCGTTGCGATTTTTCTTATAAGCTGGCCATGATGCAGAATACAAAATCAACATACAAAAATCAGTAGCATTTTATATATACCAACAGCGAACAATCTAAAAAAAAAAAAAAAAAAGAAGAAAGAAATCCCATTAACAATAGCTACAATATATATAAAATACCTTTTATATTTAACCAAAGAAGTGAAAAGATCTATACAAGCAATACTATAAAATACTAATAAAATGAAAGAGGACACCAAAAAATGGAAATATAATCCCTGTTCATGGATTGGAAAATGACTACTATTAAAATGACATTACTACCAAAAGTGGTTTACAGATTCAGTGTAATTCTGGTTGAAATAACAATGACATTCTTCACAGAAAAAGAAAACAAAATCCTAAAATTTATATGAAGTCACAAAAATCCCTGAATAGACAAAGTAATATTGACCAAAAAGAAAAAAAAAAGCAGAAGCCATCACACTGCCTGACTTCAAAATTGATTACAAAGGTATAGTAACCAAATCAGCATAGTACTGGCATTAAAAACAGATACACACACACACACACACATATAAAATTCTTCATGATTTGACACTTTTATCAATATTTAATTCCCTGTACTATTTTTGTCTTGAAGTCTATTTTGTCTAATATTAGTATAAGAACCCACAACTCTCTATTGGTTACTGTTTGCATGAGATATATTTTTCTACCCTTTGTATTTGAACTTATTTGTGTCTTAGAATCTAAGTTAAATCTTTTGTAAACAGCATATACTTCGATCATTTTTAAAAATTCATTCTGCCAATCTCGACCTTTTAAATCAAGAGGTTAATCCATTTACATGCAATGCAATCATTGATAAGAAAGGTCTTACTTTTGCCATTTTGCTAATTGTTTTCTATGTCTGTTTATGATTAATTGATTTTGTCCTAGAATAGCATGTTTATTCCTTTCTTTTTTATTCTTTGACATAATATTTTAGTTTTTCTTCCTTAGTGGTTACCATAAGGATTATAATTAATATTTTAATTTTATAATAAATGTGAATTATACCAATGTACCTGCCATACTATGCAAAAAATTCAGTTCCTATACAGCTCCATCCTCCCTTTATGTTCTTATGGTCACGAATTATATCTTTATACTGTGTGCTCATTAGCTTAGGTTTATAATTATTTTATGCATTTGTCTTTTAAATCATATAAAAAGGAAGATGAGATGAGTTACCAACAGATTACACAATACTGCTAACTTTTATATTTACATACATAGTTAACCTTTATCATTGCCTGTTTTTTATTTATTCATATGGCTTTTACTTATGGTCTAGTGACTTTTCGTTTCAGTCTGGAAGACTCTTTTTCACATGTTTTTATAGGGTAGGCCTACAAGTAATGAACCCCCTTAGGTTTTGTTTATCTGGAAATATCTTTATTTCTATTTCATTTTTGAAGTACGGTTTGGACCCATATGGAATTCTTCATTGACAAGTTACTTTTTCTCTCAGCACTTTAAACATATCATCCTAATACCTTCTGAATCCTGTGGTTTCTGAGAAGAAATCAGATAGTAATCTTATTGAACACCTCTTGGACTTGACAAGTTGCTCTTTTTTTGCTGTTTTAAAGATTCTCTCCTTGCTATTGGCTTTGGACAATTTGACTATAATTTGTCTCATTGTGGATATCTTTGAATTCATCCTGCTTCAAGTTTATTAAGATTCTTGGAATTAGAGATTGATGTCTTTCATCAAATTTGAGGATATTCAAATATTTTTTTCTGTTTTTTTTCTTTCTCTTCTTCTGAAATTTTCATTATGCAATATGTTTGATAGAGTTCCATGGGTCTCTTAGGCCCTCTTTATGTTTTTATTATTTTCTTTTGCTTATCCTTAGTCTGAATATTCACAATTAATATAATTTCAAGTTCACCAACTTCTTTTTCTTCTGCCTGCTTATATCTGCTGTTGAACCCCTCTAGTAAATTTTTATTTCAGTTTTTGTACTTTTTACCTCCAGAATTAATATTGAGTTGATTTTTGTAATTTGTATCTCTTTACTAATGTATATTTTGAGACATTTTTCCCCTAGATTCTTGAAATTTCTTATGTGTTTTAAATGTAACATTTGGAGCATATTTAAGACAGTTGATGTAAAATCTTTGTCTAAAAGTCAGATATCTGAACTTCCTCACAAACAGTTTGTATTTTCTTTCTTTGTGAAAGAACCATGCTTTCTTATTATTTTTCAACGTCTCATAATTTTTGTTGAAAACTAGACGTTTTTAATATTATAATGTGTCAACTATGACAATGATTCTTCCCATCTATGGGGTTTATAATACCTGTTTCGAATTATTATTGTTTGCTTGTCCACTAACTTTTCTAAACTCTTTTTATAAAGTGTGGCCCTTTTTAATGTGTGGCCACTCAACTCTGCATTCTGTTAGCTTAGTGCTCAGCTTTGACAGTTTTGACATTGTTCCCTTAAGTGCCTGGAGCCAACAGAACATAAAAAGTAAAAAAAAAAAAAATACTCTCAGTCTTTGCAAATTGGCTTTTTGTCATGCCATTCTTTCAGCAATTTCCAAAGGTGTTTACAACTCTACCTTAGAGTTCACTTCTTACTTGTGCAGAGACTGGAGCTAGCCAAAGGTAAATGCATAGGGTCTTCTCAGGTCTTTTTGAGCATTTGTCTCACCTTTGGCATGAATGTAGCTTTCTCCTTTATTCAATAGACATGGAAGCTTTAAAAGCCCTTTATTCTCACATGCATCTCCTTTCTCATCTCTTCCCTCCCAGAATTTTGGTCTGTCTATGCTTATACCTAGTGTTGTCACTTTTCCTAGGCTTCAAGAATCAGTATGTTTTTAACTGCTTTTAGGAAAAGCAACTCAGTAAGCTGTCTCAGCCCTGGAAATGGTCAAAGTTAGACAAAATAAAAGAAAACCATCATGCAAGTCTTTACAGAAACTTCCAGACAGCCTGCAACTGACAACCACATTGTTTGAGAATAAAATCTCTATTGCTTCCTCTGGCACCAGCAGTCTGCCCCAGGAGTGAAGTTCACATTGCTGTTCTTACTACTACTGAAGACCTGTAGTGTGTGTGATGGTAGACAAGCAATTTAAAATACCATAGCACTTTCTCACTACAAAGCAGCAGCTTCTTTCTTCACCAAATTTCCCCCTGCTTGTTGTAACTTTTAACTGGATTCCAGAGTTCAATACGATTGATTCTGACTTAAGTTTTTGCCAGTTATTGGTTGCTTTTTAGGGTGAGGGGATGAGAAATGGTGCTCATAACTTGCCTACTTGGCAATCTTTCCTGATGTCACTTCGTCTTTATCTGGAGACGCATAATGTCATGGCTATTTTTTCTTTCCTTTTTGATTTTCTGGATGAGTAACTCTAGCTGGTATTAAACTCTTCATTATGTGAGAAAGATGACTAGGAAAAGGGAGCACCTACTTTCTAGGCCTGAATACATTTGGGGGTCTGTAAATCTGTAGTAGTCATACAGCTACTTTGCAGGTACACCTGATTCTTTCAGCTATAACTCTATAAGATGTCCTTTGCCCATGATAAATTTTAATGAGAAACGAAACAATTCCCATTCTTTTTTGCACAATTGACATGCAAAAAGGAATTTTCTAGCCATTGCTTCCGTTAGTAATTAAGAAATGGAGAAGTTTTTTTATTTCATTTAATCCTCAGAGGGAAAAACAATTAGAACTAGTAGATAATTTATACAGATAAGAAAATCAACTCTCAGATATTTGCTCAAAGATGTGATCCCAAGTGTGCCAGACTCAATAGGTTTAGTTGGTAAATATTGTACTGCGATATACTATGTGAAACATATTTTTACTTAAATAGAGAATATTACTGAAAAGAAAGAAACTGAAGGGACAAGAAAACATTTAGATTTTCAGCATCTTTTCCTGTGTAGGGTTTGAGATCCAAAGGCTTGATATCTTCTATGTCTAATTTGATCTTCTTTGTGTTTGCAATTAAGTTTATGTAGAAGTAATACATTGGGGCCCTAAAATGTTATCACAGGTCATTAGGAACAGACAATTAAAATTTAATACCATGAATATTGATATAAATTTTAAAAATACTTTATTCAATACTAGCTCTTCAAGTGTTGAGTGCTGACTGAATTAACCATCTTGTTTTTCCTAAAAAACTTAAAAGAAAGCTTTCACTTTCCCAAACACCAATAAAAAAGCATTTGTTTTTCCAACTAAACACCAAACAACAAACAAAACACCAAAAAGTATACAGGAAATAAATAATTTTCCTTAAATTTAAAAATATCTTTTTCAGAGAAATGATCAAAAGCAAATTAATCCCACATATAAGAGCACATGAACTGGAAGACATACAACCCTTGTGATGACTAAAGCTTCCCTTGTGTTCTGTGTCATAAGTTGGAGAGCATGCCACAAGTTGACCCAGGTGCACATTGTTAATTTACAGAACCAGTGCTATATTAGTTTAGAGTCATGTCTGTTTGTGATAACTGTTCTCAACCCAGCTACTACATTCTATGACAGAATTTTTTGAATGCATGTACATTCTTCTAGGCAATATCAGAAATGCATTAGTTAAAGTATTGTTAGACGTCAGTGCAGTAAAAGGTAAATTGCTGCAATGCAGGCCCTAAAACTAAAGTACTTGTGTTAGTCCATTCTCACACTGCTATAAAGTAATACCCAAGACTGGGTAATTTATAAACAAAAGAGGTTTCATTGACTCACAGTTTCATATGGCTGAGGAGAAAACAATCATGGCTGAAGGTGAAGGGGAATCAAGGACATTCTTCACATGGTGGCAGGAGAGAGATGAATCAGAAAAGGGGGAAGAGACCCTTATAAAATTATCAGATCTCATGAGAACTTATTCACTATCACCAGAAAAGTATGAGAGAACCACCCCCATGATTTGATCACCTCCCATCAGGTCTCTCCCTTAACATGTGGGAATTACAATTCAACACAAGACTTTGGTGATTACGCAGAGCCGGATCATACTATTCTGCCCTAGCCCCTCCCATATCTCATCCTGCTCACATTTCAAAACACAATTATGCATTCCCAATACCCCCACAAAGTCTTAACTTATTTCAGCATTAACCCAATAGTCCAAGTCCATAGTCTCATCTGAGATGAAGCAAGTCTCTTCCACCTATAAACTTGTAAAATCAAAAGCAAGTTACTTACTTCCAAGATATAATGAGGGTACAGGCATTGGATAAATGTACCTGTTCAAAATGGGAGAAATTGGCCAAAACAAAGGGGCTACAGGCCCCACGCAAGTCCAAAATCCAGCGAGGCAGTCGTTAAATCTTAAAGCTCTGAAATGATCTCCTTTGAGTCCATGTCTCATATCCTGGGCAAGCAGATGCAGGAGGTGGGCTCCCACAGTCTTGGGCAGCTCCATTCATGTGGCTTTGCAGGGTACAGCCCCCTTGCAGCGACTTTCATAGGTTGGTATTGAGTGCCTGCAGCTTTTCCAAGCACAAGGTGCAAGCTGTTGATGGATCCACCATTCTGAAGTCTGGAGGATGGTGGCCTTCTTCTCACAGCTCCACTAGGAAGTGCCCCAGTGGGGACTCTGTGTGGGGGCTCCAACCCCACTTTTCTTTTCTGTACTTCCCTAGCAGAGGTTCTCCATGAGGGCTCCACCCCTGCAGCAGACTTCTGCCTGCACATCCAGGAGTTTCCATACATCCTCTGAAATCAAGGTAGAGGTTCCCAAGCCTCAATTATTGACTTCTGTGCACTGGAAGGACCAATACCACATGGAAGCTGCCAAGGCTTGGGACTTGCATCCTCTGAAGAAACAGCCTGAGCTGTATATTGGCCCCTTTTTGTCACAGCTAGAATGAAAGGCCCCAAATCCTGAGACTACACCAAGCAGCAAGGCCCTGGGCCCGGCCCAGGAAACCATATTTTTTTCTCCTAGGCTTCCAGCCCTGTGATGGGAGGGACTACCATGAAACCTCTGACATGCCCTGGAGATCTTTCCCCCATTTTCTTGCAGATTAACGTTCAGCTCCTTGTTATTTATGCAAATTTTTGCAGCTGGCTTGAATTTCTCCTCAGAAAATGGGTTTTTCTTTTCTATTGCACCATCTGGCTGCCAGTTTTCAAGCTTTTATTCTCTGCTTCCTTTTTAAACATAAGTTCCAATTTCAGATTATCTGCCTCAAGTTCAAAGTTCCACAGGTTTGTAGGGCAGGGGCACAATGTTTCCAGTCTCTTCGCTAAAGCATAGCCAGAGTGACCTTTGCTCCAGTTCCCAATAAGTTTTTCATCTGTATCTGAGACCACCTCAGCCTGGACTTCATTATCCATGTCACTATCAGTATTTTGGTCAAAACAATTCGACAGGTGTCTAGGAAGTTCCAAACTTTTCCACATCTTCCTGTCTTCTGGGTCCTTCAAACTATTCCAACCTCTGCCTGTTCCAAAGTCACTTCCACATTTTTGGGTATCTTTATAGCATTGCCCCACTCTCTGCAGTACCAATTTACTGTATTAGTTCATTCTCACACTGCTATAAAGAAACACCTGAAACCAGGTAATTTGTAAAGAAAGGATGTCTAATTGACTCACAATTCCACATGGCTAGGGAGTCTTAAGGAAACTTAACAGTTATGGCAGAAGGTGAAGAGGAAGCAATGACATTCTTCACATGGTTGCAGGAGAGAGAAGAATGAGGAAAGAGGGAAGAGTCCCTTATAAAACTATCAGATCTCGTGAAAACTCACTCGCTATCACCAGAACATCATGGGGAAATGTCCCCCATGATCCAATTAACTCCCATGAGGTCCCTCTCCCAACATGTGGGTATTACAATTTGGATTACAATTCAAGATGAGATTTGGGTGGGGACAGAGAACCAAACCATGTTAATATGCAGTCATGGTATCTTTGAATTTATGTAACAGAAAACGTGCACTTACCCTGAGCTTTCTGAGGAAAAGTCAAGAGATAATATTGATAGTGAGTAGATATGAATTCAGCCTCTTTATTCAAGACTGCCTGGGTTTGAGTCTCTATTTCACTGCTTGCTATGTGGCCTCCATTCCTCATTCCCTAAGGATGCTGATAGCCAAACTACCAGAATCATAAGCTGCTTGTGAGGGTTAAATTAGCTCATGCATATGAAGTGCTTGATATTTAGTGAATGCTAAATAAATGTTAGACATAATTATTTGAAAATGTTAAATATTATTAGTATTATTAATAGTGTTATTCACATGTAGTGAAGCATTTCAATGCAAAGGAATATTCTTCATTTAAATGTGCATTATTTAATTTTTTTTGAGACAGGGTCTCACTCTGTTACCCAGTTGGAGTGCAGTGTCACAATCTTGGCTCACTGCAACCTCTGCCCTTTGGGCTCAATTTTCCTGCCTCAGCCTCCCAGGTAGCTGAGACCACAGGCACACACCACCATGCCTGGCTATTTGTTTTTTTGTTTTTGTTTTTTTGGTAGAGATTGGGTTTCGCCATGTTGCCCAGGCTGCTCTCGAACTCCTGGCCTCACCAATATGCCCAACCCAGCCTCCCAAAGTGTTGGAATTACAGGTGTGAGCCACTGCACCCACCCAAATGTGCACTGATTTAAAGTTTACTAAAGTAAAATTATCTTTGGATATCTTTTAAAAATGAAGCTGTTGCTCAAAGAACTTAAAATAGAGCTACCATTTGACCCAGTAATCCCCTTCCTGGATATATACTCAAAGGAAAATAGATCATTATATCAAAAGACACATGCACATGTGTGCTCACCATCACACTATTCACAATAGCAATTGCATGGAATCAATCTAGGTGCCCATCAATAAGTGGATTGGATAAATAAAATGTGGTACATATACACCACGGAATTCTATGTAGCCATAAAAAACAATGGAATTATGTCCTTTGCAACAACATGGATGGAGTTGGAGGCCATAATTTTAAGTGAGTTAACATAGAAACAGAAAACCAAATACCAGATGTTCTCGTTTATTAGCGGTAGCTAAATATTGAGCACAAATGGAAATAAATGTAGAAGCAATAGACATTGTAAGCTACAAGATGGGGGAGGGAAGGAAGAGAGCATGTGTGAAAAAACTACCTATTGGATACTAGAATCACTTCCTGAGTGCAATATATTCATGTAACAAACCTGCATTTGTACCCCCGTATCTAAAAGAAAACTCATGAAAAAAATTAAGGTTGTGTAAGATGAAAATAATAATGTAATTAAGATAATTATATCTACTGTCTAGGCATAGAAGTTTTTATTTTTAGTAGATATCAGCCTCAACTTTTTTAGAGTAGATATCAGCCTCAACATTCTATTAAAATTTCAGCTAGGGAGATTCATTCCATTATCTTGGATACTTTGGATATATTTGCACTTAGATTAATATGATACATAGACCCAAACATTTAGTGATTAAGTCTAAATTCATGGAATTAGATAATTGGACATCACCTTTAAAGGGTGTTTCTTTAACTAGCTCAAGATTATATTTTCAGTTATAACCACAGCTGGGGCTAGAACATTTTATGAGTCACTGTCAGTCTTTTTTTTCATGACCATGCTAGGCTTTATTTTCCACGCTTGTGCCATCATTCAGCAAATATTTACTAATTGCCTATTGTGTGTCAGGCTCCATGCTATCTCCAGATGATACCACAGCAAACAAGGTCAAGTCTGAACTTCCAGGAAATTAGCAGTCAAGCTACCACACATCCTTGCCACTGTTCAGGCTTTTAAATAATACAACTCTTATTTTCCAAGTGATATAAAGCTTCAAAAACACAACAACTTTCTCCTTTACATCAGGGAAATATAGTAGCAAGTATTCAACATTTTGATGTAAAGAGTGACAGGCATGGTGAGATATTCGCACCCACCGGAAGAGCTGTAGGGGGCAAGGCCCTCTGAGGGCTCACTGAAAATCACTGACAAAAGGCAGATTAATAGCAGAAGAGGTATACAGATTCATTTAATGGTTGTACATGGGAGCCTGCAGAATGAAGACCCAGAGATACAGGGAAAATTGTGCATTTTATGCCTAGTTTTAAGGAAGAAGTATGGACAGAGGTACAGAAATAGGATTGGACAAAAAGGCTATAAACTAATACTAATGAACTGAATGGGGAAACACAGAAAGGCCTGTATGTCTAGATTATTCTTGGCTTCTTTGAGCAGTATTCCTCCTTCTGGCTGCGTGGCAGGACCCCCTCTGAAGTGGGGGTCTTCTGACCTACAGTCAAATAAGGTAGATCAGATCAGACAATTTCTTTATGGCCAGTTTTTACACAGAAAGGTGGAGTGAAAAGTAGAGTAATATCTTTAGGTTTTATTGCTGCCTTTGGGGAAAATGTGTTTTGGTTTCTTTGACACACCTTAGGGAAGAAGGATTCTCGTTTCTATAGCTAGCCTTGGGGGAGAATGAGACTGAGAGACAGGAGGGTAGGAGAAGATTAGAGAAAGACTTTTGCTCCTGAGGTCTTCATTTTGGGGTATTGTTTTCCGAGCTCCAAAAGAGCAAAATCACAGTTGATCATTTTGTAAACAGCTTTTCCAGGACAAACACATCCGCATCAACTGCCTAAGGGAGTTTATGCCACTTTCCCCTAAGTTCCCTACTGTGGTCCTACTGATCATAGATATGACACTCAAAAAGTGTAATCTGACCTGATTCCACATGTCGCCGTATCAGAGAGTTGAAGAAAGACAGTGTGATCGCTCCTGAGACTTTTGCTTCTCTGAGTTCAGTGTTCTTAATATATTGTCCATTTGTTTCACCAGATCCGTTCTCCACTCTTCTTCACTCTGCTTTGTGCTGCTAAAAATCTGACTCATATAAACCATGGACTGTATTAATAAGTGTCACGCATGTCCATGGGAAGAGACCACCAAACAGTCTTTGTGTGAGCAATAAAGCTTTTTAATCACCTGGGTGCAGGTGGGCTGAGTCAGCGAAGGGAGATGGGGGGGCCGTTTTACAGGATTTGGGTAGGTAATGGAAAATTACAGTCCAAGGGGGTTGTTCTCTGGTGGGCAGGGGCGGGGGTCACAAGGTGCTCAGTGGGGGAGCTTCTGAGCCAGGAAAAGGGATTTCACAAGGTAATGTCATCAGTTAAGGCAGGAACCGGCCATTTTCACTTCTTTTGTGATTCTTCACTTGCTTCAGGCCATCTGGGTGTGTATGTGCAGGTCACACGGGATGCGATGGCTTAGCTTGGGCTCAGAGGCCTGACATTCCTGTCTTCTTATATTAATAAGAAAAATAACATAAAATAGTGTTGAAGTGTTGGGGCAGCGAAAATTTTTGGGGGGTGGTATGGAGAGATAATGGGCAATGTTTCTCAGGGCTGCTTCGAGCGGGATTAGGGGTGGTGTGGGAACCTAGAGTGGGAGAGATTAAGCTGAAGGAAGATTTTGTGGTAAGGGGCGATATTGTGGGGTTGTTAGAAGGAGCATTTGTTGTATAGAATGATTGGTGATGGCCTGGATACGTTTTGGATGAGTTGAGAAACTAAACGGAAGGCACAAGGTCTGAATAAGAGAAGGAGAAAAACAGGTATTAAAGGACTAAGAATTGGGAGGATCCAGGACATCCAATTAGAAAGTGTCCAAGGGGGTTCAGCATAATTACTTGCTTGGTTGGTGAGTTTTTTGGGCTGTATCGTTGAGTTTTTTTATGTTGTTATACACCAGGCCAGATTGATTTAGGTAAAAACAACACTCTTCATTTAAAAATATATAGAGTTCTCTTTTTTTTTTTTTAGCAGTGAGTAAGCGAGGCCTCAGCGATTTTCGAGGAAAGAGAAATGCAAAGCCAGCAATTGTTAAAGAAGGATTCGAAATGGCTAGGTGAGAGTGAGTGACACTGACAGTGTGGTGGAGATAGCTGGGGAAATGTAGGGGGTGGCATAAGAACGGGAACAAGAATAAGAGTGAGTATAAAAGTAAAGAATAGGACTTTATCAGGGTGAAAGTATTGGAGGGTGCCCTGCCAGCAAAGACTATTTATTTACTTTAAGAGGGAGTTAAGAGTGGCGGTTTGGGGATAGCACCAGGAGATATCAGCTGTGACGGCTTGGAGAAACAGTGTAAACTGGCAGTGTAAACAAGAGCAGGGCATTTATGAGTAGTTGAGAACGGTGAATAGGAGTATGACTAGACAGAAGGTAGTAGGGATGACAAATTTTTGGGGTGCAGTCCAAATTGGGCTGGTGTCTGGAATGAGACTGGGGCCTAATAAAAAGGAGCATTCATACAGGAGCTTAAATGGGCTGTAACCTGTAGCATTCCAAGGATAGGCCTGAATTCTGAGAAGGACAAGTGGTAAAAGTATTGTCCAGTCCTTTTTAAGTTGGAGGCTGAGCTTAGTGAGGTGTGTCTTTAAAAGACCATTAATCTGTTTTACTTTTCCTGAAGATTGAGGACGGTAAAGGGTATGAAGGTTCCACTGAATACCAAGAGCCTAAGAAACTGCTTGGGTGATTTGACTAGTAAAGGCCGGTCTGTTATTGGACTGTATAGAGGTGGGAAGGCCAAACTGAGGAATTATGTCTGACAGAAGGGAAGAAATGATTGCAGTGGCCTTCTCAGACCCTGTGGGAAAGGCCTTTACCCATCCAGTGAAAGTGTCTACCTAGGCCGAGAGGTATTTTAGTTTCCTGACTCGGGGCATGTGAGTAAAATTAATTTGCCAGTCCTGGGCAGGGGCAAATCCCTGAGTTTGATGTGTAGGGAAGGGAGGGGGCCTGAACAATCCCTGAGGGGTAGTAGAATAGCAGATGGAACACTGAGAAGTGATTTTCTTGAGGATAGATTTCCATGATGGAAAGGAAATGAGAGGTTCTAAGAGACGGGCTAGCAGCTTGTAACCTACATGGAAGAGGTTATGAAATGACGACAGAATAGATTGGGCCTGTGAGGCTGGAAGGAGCTATTTTCCTTGGTCCAGGAACCAAAATTTGCCTTGTGTGGGAAGAGATTGATAGGTGGAAGTTTCAGTGGGGGAGTAGGTGGGAGTGACCGATGAGGAGAAAAACTGGCCGTGAGGGACAGAAGTTGGAAGGCTAGCTGCTGTTTTAGCTACCTTATCAGCATAAGCGTTGCCCTGAGTCCCACTGAAACAGTCTGTTTCCCATCAGAACGATACCTGACACAGTTATTTTTGTCATTTGCCCCACGACACCATTTTGAGTCTCAACATCACTCAGATTTG
Source organism: Nomascus leucogenys (assembly GCF_006542625.1). Classification (NCBI taxonomy): domain Eukaryota; kingdom Metazoa; phylum Chordata; class Mammalia; order Primates; family Hylobatidae; genus Nomascus; species Nomascus leucogenys. The sequence continues at coordinate 128,808,184 of NC_044406.1, forward strand.
TTCCTTCCTCAAGTGACTATTTAATTTGTCTCTCTTCCTCTTAAAAGTCCACAACTGGAACTACTTCTTCAAGTGTAGTCTGCTCAACACAGGACAGAAAGAGAAAGTCACCTTTCTTTAGTTACATTTCCATGGAATTTACTCAAAGATACTAGTAGCTTCTGAACAGCATTTTCACATTCTTGGTTCACAATCTATTCACTGTCAATTGAAAACCTCTAAGTTGATTTTTTGATACTACTGTTAAACCAAATGTCTCTCATTCTATTCACAAGATGTTAGTTTTGGGATTCCAAGATCACAGCATGCCAGTGTTCTCTAGTAAATTTCTCTTGTCTGATTAAAATCATAGTTCAAGTGGTCCACAGTGTAGCCTGTTTAAACTCTTACTGCATTTAAATCTTGTTACTAGAAAAATCTTCTAATCTTTGTGTCATTTTCAGACTTAACATATTGTCAACATCTTTGTTCTAACCCATTGTCATGAATCTGTCAAAGAGAGAGGACTGAGAATATATGGATGACAAATAAGTACATACAAAGATATTTAACATCATTAGCCATTAGGAAAATGCCAATTAAGACCACCATTAGATATCAGTACACACCTTTCAGAAAAATCTAAGCTTTTTAAAAGTGACAAAACCAAATGCTAATGTAGATGCAAAGAAACTGGATCATGCATGCATTGCTGGTGGGAAGGTAAATGATGCAGCCACATTAGAAAGTTGGAATTTTCTTACACAACCAAATAGGGCAACTACCAAACTACCCATAATCTGGGTAATTATTACAGAGAAATGAAATCTTACATTCATACAGAATCCTGCATGTGAATGATTATAACAGCTTTATTTGTAATAGCCAAAAACTAGAAACAGCCCAGATGTCCTTCACCTGGCAGAAAGATTAAGCAAACTGTGGTACATTTATACAATGGAATATCACACTCAGGAATATAAAAGAACAAAATATTGATATATGCAACAACATGAAGAACTCTCAAATACTTACGATGAGTAAAAAAACAATAATTGATATGGTTTGGATGTTTGTCCCCTCCAAATTTTATTTTGAAATGTAATTCCCAATGTTGGAGGTGGGGTCTGGGGGTAGGTGATTAGATTATGGGGGTGAATCTCTTAAAAATGACTTCGCACCATCCCCTTTGTGATGAGTGAGTTCTTGCTCTGAGTTCACACGTGATCTGGTTTTTAAAAGTGTGTGGCACCTCCTTCCTCTCTTTCTTTGTTTTGCTGTCACCATGTGATGTGTCTGCTTTCCCTTCACCTGCCATAACTGTAAGCTTCCTGAGACCATAACCAGAAGCAGATGGTGGCACCAATTGCCGTACAGCCTACAGAATTGTAAGCCAATTAAACCTCTTTTCTTTATACATTACTCAACTTCAGGTATTTCTTTATAGCAAGGCAAGAACAGACTAACACACCAATTCCAAAAGGTTACATACTGAAAGATTCACGTAACACTCTGAAAATGACAAAATTCTATAGGTGGAGAATAGTGGTGACTAGGGGTTACGAACTTGAGAGGAAGGTTGGCGGTGGCTATTAAAGGACAACATGAGAGATCTTTTGTGTTGATGAAACTCTTCTGTATTCTTATTATGGTCGTTGTCCCTTGAGTCTAGGCGTATGATAAAAATGAATATAACTAAACACACACCGATGAGCACATGTAAAACTGGTGAAATCTGAATAGATTGAGTGTATTAATGTCAGTTTTCTGGTTGTGATATTGCACTATGCATTTGCAAGGTCTTATCATGTGAGGAAACTGAGTAAAAGATACACTGGTATCTCTTCATATTACTTCTTACAGTGGCATGCTAACAGATATATTAAAAGGCATTCAACATCATTAATTATAAGAGAAATGCCTATTAAAACCACTATATCACTTCATGCTTGTTAAAATGGCTATTTTCAAAAAGACAATAAATAACAAATGTTGATGAGGGTGTGGAGAAAAAAAGAACCCTAGTACACTGTTGGTGGAAACGTAGATTGGTATAACCATAATGTAAAACAATATGGAGGTATCTAAAAAAATTAACAAGTAACTCCCATATGGCCCAGCAATCCTTCTTCTGGGTATATACCCAAATGAGATGAAATCACAGCCTCATATAGATATATGCACTCTCATGTTCATTGTAGCATTATTCCCAATAGCCAAGATATGGAAACAGCTTAAATGCCCATCAATGGATACATGGATTTTAAAATTTGGTGTGTGTGTGTGTGTGTGTGTGTGTGTCTGTGTGTTTGTAGTTATACAGAACTAAGTATTATTCAGCCTTAAAGTAAAGAGGTCTTGGCATTTGCCACAACATGGATGAACCTGGAGGACATCACAATAAGTTAGTAAATCCAGACAGAAAGAAAAAGATTCGATGATCTTATATGTGGACTATATAAATAAGGGGCTCAAGTAGACAGAGGTAGAGAATGAAACATTGGAGGTAGGAGAAGAAATGGGGAGAAGTAAGTCAAAGGACACAAAATAGCAGATATGTAGGATGAAAAAGTATAGAGATCTAATGTACAGGGGGACTAAACCTGATGAAATTGTGTCATGAATTTTTGTTAAATAAGTAGATTTTAGCTGCTATTGTCACACACTTAAAAACTAAGAAGAGAGATATGCTAATCTGCTTCACCATAGTAACCATTTTACTTTATGTATCCTATAATATCATGTTGTAAACCTCAAATATACACAATTTAAAAAAAAAATAAAAATAAAAAATCCATCACACTTCTATATACTAACATTGAACATGTGGAAATAAAAATTAAACACATGATACTATTTACAGTCACTCAAAAGAAAATGTAATACTAGGTATAAATTAAACAAAACATGGACCAGAAGGTGGTTACAAATATTAAATATCAAAATATCTTTCTAAAATTTACAAAATACAAAAATGTACCTGATATATCCATTTACAAGGGAAGAACAGATTTTATATACATAGCTGCATCTTAAAAACAGGCCTGAGTGAAACATTAAATATTGACAATGCATACATAAATTGAAAACAAATGTCCACAAGCAATAAGAAATGTTTATTAACACTCATACAGAGAAAAGGATACACATCAAATGCATTACAATGATTGCCAATGTAGACAAGAGAAATAAAACTGGGTCATGGAAATAAAGGAGACTGAATGAGTAAATAAACAGGAGAGGGTCTTGGAAATTAACACAAAGAATGTAACTCAGCCCTCTAAACTTGATGCCAAAACCACTCTATTGTATTCCTTTCAATAAAAACAGTATTTTCTTTCAAGGGAAGAATTCTTAATCATTGACATTCTACAGAAATGCAGGTGTATGGAAGTGGCAATAAAAATATTAACTTTTGTTTGTATCATTGTATTCAAATTCTCTGTAGACTGTGCTTTCATTGATTGCCTGCAGTAGACAATGGCCACTCCCAGTGCCCCACACTTGGTAGGCTACTGCTCCACCTAGAGTTTCTTAACAAGGAAATGCCCTAGTATTGGGACTGTGGCCTCCAAGCACCATTATTTTAGTGTGTGTGACATGACGTCTTACTTTATGTAGGGTGAGGTTTTTGATCCGTTTGAGGGGCTTCAGTTGCTCATAGCATTGGGTGAGTCATAACCCGTGCCACTATGATGTATGTGGCCTGGAGGTGGTGATTTTGATGTCTTCATTTTGGAAAGAGTGTTACTGTCACCTAAATACAATCCAGATCATTTTATTTTGTTTTATTTTATTTTATTTTATTATTTTATTTTATTTTAATTTTATTATTTTGTTTTATTTTATTTTATTTTATTTATTTTATTTTATTTTTGTTATTTTGGAAACAGAGCCTTGCTCTGCCCCCAGGCTGGAGTGCAGTGGCGTGATCTCGGCTCACTGCAACTTCCACCTCCTGGGTTCAAGCGATTCTCCTGCCTTGGCCTTCAAGTAGCTGAGATTACAGGTGCCTGACACTATGCCTGGCTAATTTTTATATTTTTTTTAGTAGAGGCAGGGGTTCACCATGTTGGCCAGGTTGGTCTCAAACTCCTGACCTCAGGTGACTGCCAGTCTCAGCCTCCCAAAGTGCTGGGATTATAGGCATGAGCCACCGTGCCCAGCCAATACAGATCTTTTTGTATGCCCTTCTACACAATCACATGCTCCAAAAAACACCAAGTCCTTTTCTTCCTCTCCTGTAAGACAAAATTTTAAGAAGAAAATTTGTCTGAGGAATCAGTCCTCCCCCAGTCCTTATTTACAATGTCTGGCTAACTGTCAACCTGTGAGTCTGTCTCCCAACTTACAGGACCTCATATCCCTCCCTTCTCAAATGCCTTCCTCTTCCCTTCCCTACCCCCCCCACCCCCACCATCAGACAACAGGCAGATATACACAGTCATCAGCTCCTTAAACTTGATTTTATTATAATCATCACCATCAGTGGTGATGATTTGTCCAGTTTGGTTTCTCCATGTGTGACTAATCCTCCCCACTGTCCTGTGAAGATCCTTCATATAAGCCTAGGTCTTCGTCCTCCTGTGAGGATCCCTCAGATGAGTCTGGGTCTTTGTCCTCCTTTAAAGGTCCTTTAGATGAGTCTAGGTCTTCATCCTCATTTGAAGATCCTTCATATAAGTCTAGGCCTTCGTCTTCCTCCTTTTGGATTGGATTGATGGAGTTCTCTTGGGACTGGTCATTTTCCAGTTGATTTGAATTTATTTTCTTACCCTTCCTGCGGTAATACACAAATATTATTGGATATTCTGATGTTTTTGTCTGTTTCAAGCTCTGTTCGGGGGCTAAGACTCTGTTTGGTACCTCTTGCATCTGGTAAGAAAATAGGGAGAGGCCAGAAAGACATTATTTTGGGTGAATAGGATAGAGACTAGATAGCAAGGGGGGCTTTATGAGAAGGAATGCAGTTTGAGGAAGGGGTTTGTGCCAGAGAAGAACAAGGTGAAATCACAGGGTAGGGATCTATGGGGAAGAAGAAGAGGAGCATGGATAGAGTCACCTGTTAGTCCAAACTGCAGGATTTTGTAAGTTTTTGCTATGTTGCAGACCTTGGTCAAAGTGAAACATTCCATGGAGGTTCAGGCCATGAGAAACATGGTGGACAAAGGCTCAACTAAAGAAATATCCCTATCATAAGTCCTGTTCCCCTTATTCTCTCGTCTTCTCCAGCCCTGGGCTAACCTCCAGATATTGATTAAACTCTCCATCTTATTTTTCCTTCCTTCCCCTTTCCAGGCAGCTGCAAAGGAACACCACAATGATATTCCACTGGAAAAAGGGCCAAACCACCTGATCATAAGAACGTCTTATCAATATCCTCCTGGGCAGCAAGCCATACTGCCCAGCTCCCTCCCACCCATACCTGTAAGTACCCCGGGCTATAAGCGGTGGTGGGCTCTGGCATTAAGCTGGTCCCTCACTTCCACAGGTGTCTGCAATATTCCTGTGTTGTTGTTTGAGATGCACTCTCTCTGTGTGTCTTTCTTTCACCCTTGTCTTCCCTTCAAAACCTAACATTTTGGTGCCAAAACCCAGAACAGTGATTGGGTTCTAATGGGTAAGTTTTCTCTTGCAACTTGGAAAGCAGAAAGCAGCAAGCAGCACAAACTAGACCGGGGCCTGCTTCCAGATCCTGAGTGGACTCCCTGTTCCCAGATCTTGAGTGGACTCCCTGTTCCCAGTCCTGTTCCCCCTATTCTCTCGTCTTCTCCAGCCCTGAGCTAACCTCCAGATATTGATCAAACTCTCCATCTTATTTTTCCCTCTTTCCCCTTTCCAGGCAGCTGCAACAAGGATCACCCCCATTGCTGGACATCACTTCCAACACTGGGCTTCAATTTGTGGGTGAGTCTCCCTATTCTTCCTTTCTGGATTCATCTCTATTTCTGCTTGTTCTCCAAAAAAATTCCAGCGCTGGGTGAGAGGTCTCCCCAGTCACCAGGTGACTGCAGTCTCCCTTCTCAGGGGACAGCCTCAGAACGCTTGCCACTCTGGCCACTCTGGCCTCTGGGGAGCATGAATAGCTACGGGGCTGCCCCGACTCTCCAGGTCCCTTCTCTCAGGCAGAATCGAGTACTCATTTTCCTCTGGGGTGTTCACTTCCCTCTGGAGAACTCACTCCCCTCTGGGGTATTCACTCCCTTCTGGGGTACTCACTTTCCCCAGGAGTATTCACTCCCCTCTTCCAAAAAACAAAACATTCAACTTTCAAATTCAACATAATCTAAAAAATCTTTCTCCAACACAATGGTAAATGATCTGAAGTGCTTTGCTTATCTCCGCTCATGCCTCACTTGCTCTCCTGTCAATCTTGTTCACCTTTTCAAATCTTCCTCCTCAAGGAGAAACCCCCCAAAATGCCTCCTCCTCCAGAGAAGCCTTCCTCCTCTGAATTTCAAGATGGCCAGCAAACCCCTTCCTCCACCTCCTGCCCACTACCATTCCCTCCACCTTCTCCTTCGGATCCGGCTCCTCCACTCCCTTACTGTCGCCCTCCATCCCCCTTCCTTCTCCACCTCAAACCAGGCCTCACGCCCAACCCTCTTTTGCCGAAAACCAGACACATGCCCAAAGGCCTTCCAAAGCCCTTCCCTTGCAGGAGGTCTTGAGGACTGAAGGCATAATCTGAATTCAAGTTCCCTAGCTGAACTTCTCCCATATTGAAAAGAGACTTTGCTCCTTTTCAATGGATCCTACCTCCTTCCACAAGGAATTTCTGTACTTCCCTAAATCTTATGACTTTACCTGGCATGACATATATGTCATCCTCTCCTCTACCCTCACCCTGAAGGACAGGGAACACATCTTTATGGGTGCCCAGGCCCATGAGAACACCCTCCACCAACAAGATGCTGCTCATAACCCAATAGGGACACTAGAGAAATTTGTTCATCCCCAAATTATTCTCCTTCCCTGACAGGACCAACCTCACTGTACTTAACAAGAATTCCAGAAGTTGCCAATCCAGAACACCTTAGTCCATAACACTCACTGTCTCCAATTTCCAATCTTTTATCTCCTGCTTTATTTCAGATCCTTCCTGGCTTCCCTTCCCCATGTCCCTGAATAGTCCATGCCAATTCGTCACACTAATCCAGGAGGTATGACTGCAGGGCACCTTCCAAAATTTCACTTCTACTCAAATCTCCTCTTTCTTCTTTTGTCCTCTTTGTCTGTGGGATACTCTAAGTCCCCACCCCCAACCTCTGACAGTTGAGCCCCCTTCATCAGCCTCACACATTTCTGCTTAAATCAGTCACACTCCCCTCTTCCTTCCAACAGTTAAATTTGTTTGTCCACACAAATCCAGCAATTCACAGCCCTTCCTGTCAACCTGGCCACATGAACTCGGTCCAAAATAAACCTGCATCTCACCTACTTGACCAATTCATTCCCAAACCTGTTTATAATCTTGCTCAGCTAAACACCTTTCTCCCCAATCCATCAAATCCACCCACACTGTCACACACAGGGCTGTCACCCTCCTTCGCCTCACAGCCTCTTAACTGAAGATGTTACAAACGGATTCCATAAAACACCTCTTACCAACCCCTCCCCTCTTGGCCGGAGCCGCTCTTCAAGTATCCAACTCAACGGCGCTCCCTGGAAAACACGCACAAACAATTCACTCAACTGCAACCTATATCCTTCTGCCCTGTCAGGACTGCAATGGCTGTTAGTTACAAAAACCCATTTATCTCTCTCTCTCCAAAACCAAACAGCCTTCATCGCCTCCACCACCAACATTTCCTATCAGGCCCTTAGAGGGGCTACCCTTGCTGGCAGCTATTCAACTTGGAAAAATATAAAAGTTACAACAAAGGGTTTGTGCAGAATTCAACCCCCACCTTCTCATGGCTTGCCACCATAACCTACAACTTTTTTGTCTGTCCACCCCCAGTGTCTTCTTCCTTTGTGCCACAAACTCTTATCTCTGCCTACTGGCCAATTGGTCAGGAACATGCACCCTTGTGTTTCAGTCTAAACATTAACATTTTGCCTGACAAGCAGACCATCCAGGTTCCTTTAGTAGCTTCTGTCTCATCTTCCTCCGCACACACTAAGCAGGCTCTACATCTCATTCTAGTGTTAGCAGAAGTAAACAGCTCTGATGCACTCAGCACTGGGATAGCAGGTGGCCCCTTTCTTAGGACCCTTAATTTTCCTCCTCCTAATACTACAATTGGCCCATGTATACTCACCTTCATATCCTGCTTTATTTCCCGAAGGCTAAACTCCCCTGTCCAGGCAGCCACCCAGCAACACATTGATACCATCCTTCTCCTCTGCCAAGTCCGGTACCAGTGCCTCCAGAAAAACAACTCTGAAGTCCAACACCCACTGCTTCAAAACCCAAACCCTGATTAAAGCTCCCCTATTCAGCAGGAAGCAGCCAGATAATCAACAACGCCCCTCTTCCTTTTATACTAAAGTAGAAGGCAAGAATGTGAGTCCAAACCACCATTTAATAAGCTCCCTGCTATTTTGCAGACCTTGGTCAAAGTGAAACATTCCACGGGGATTCGGGCCATGAGAAAAATCTTGCCTAATCACTTTAACACAAGGTGGACAAAGGCCCAACTAAAGAAACTTTCCTATCATATCTTGCTGGGCAAAGTTCCAAGAAACACCACAATGACATCCCCCTGGAAAAAGGGCCAAACAGCCTGATCATAAGAACATCTTATCAATATTCTGCCGGGCAGCAAGCCATACTGCCCAGGCCCCTCCCACCCATACCTATAAGCACCCCAGCCTGTAAGCGGCAGTGGGCTCTGGCATTAAGTGGGTCTCCCACTTCCACAGGTGTCTGCAATATTCCTGTGTTGCTGTTTGAGCCGCCCCCGCTCTGTGTGTCTTTCTTTCACCCTCCCCTTCCCTTCAAAACCTAACAATCTTACCTCATCATTTTCATTGTTAGATTCGCAGGGACTCTTTGTCTTCTCCCCGTTGGTGCTGGAAGTTGGCTGTTCCATGATTCTGGTTGGTCGTAGAATGTCTATAGTAGGCTCTTGTAGACTGCAGACTTGCACAGCTATATTGAAGCTTCCCAGGAGGATGTCCCAGAGCTCTTGCCCTCCCTATATATACCCTCCTGGTGACAAGGCAAAGCCACACCCTTGAGCTTTGTTTGATCATACAGGCAGTGTCCCAGCCAATGGCACTCCTAAGGTGGCTTTGACATCACAAAGCACCACTGCTGACCACTCCCTGGGCTTGTGGGGGAGGGGTGACAGAGGTGTAGAGCAAACCAAATGCTGTTGTTGTTTCAGCATCCCCTGAAGATGCATCCCAAACTGATCTGCCGCCGCTCCTCATTTCTCCATGTTTAATGTTCATGGTTCACATGGGAGCGAGAGGATGATTCCTTCAAGCCCTTCCCCACAGTCATTCCTATTAAGTGATTCATTCTTTTGTCTTCCAGCCCTCACCATGACTTAGTATTTTCGATGTCTCACCTCAAATCCCTCCAAGCTAGTGTGGCTACATTTAATTATTAGTTATTAATTACTAGTTACATTTAATAATTAATAATTAATAATCAATTAATTATCCAATTTCCCTCCTACAGTTCCTTCATATGCACCTTGAAGACCATTTACTTTTAGGCTACTGCCAGGCAAATTTCAACCCATGTTATTTTACTCAATGTCCATGTAGTTCCTTTAAATTTCCTATTTCCAATCTGAAATAATGGCCTTCAGTCTGTCAAAACTTTAGTGAATAAACATTCTTTACTGTGTATCCTAGTCTTGTTTCAAATCAGGGGTGTATGTTCATAGTAAATGTAGTCTCCCAACATGAATTCTGCCAGTATGTGGGTGGGGGAAGGAGTGGATATTCAAGTGCTGGAAGTTGTTCTCAGTGTTTACATGCGGGATACTACAATCTAAGACCAACATGTGCACCAGTATGGGCATAGTTATACTTTGTATTGGAGATTGTGTCCAGTGCAAAAAAAAAAAATGCATTCAGATTGGAAGGGGAGAAGTAAAAGTGTCTTTTGTCAAAGACTACATGAAAGTGTATGTAGAAAAGTCAATCTATAAAAAAGCTTCTACAATTGAGGTTAGCAAGATTGCAGAGTAAGAGATCAACACACAAATCAATTGTATGTTTATATATTAGAAGTTTCTATATTAGAAGAGGCAATGTTTCAGCTAATGGTAGTCCTGGGGTGGACTGGAATTTAATTTCAACAACTGAAAGTTGAAACTAAGAACAGTGCAATTTAAAATATCACTAAAAATATTAAAGTCTTAGGGATAAATCTGACCAAAGAGGTAAATGACTTGTACACTTAAAACTACAAAAAATTACAAGGATAAATTAATGACATAAAAAATCGAGATGTATACTTTGATTTTCGGTTGGAAGATTCAGTATTGTAAAATGGCAGTTATTCCAAATTCATCTGTGAGTTCAACTCAATTCTAATCAAAATTCTAAAAAGGATTTTTAATAGAAATTGACAAGATAATTATAATATTCATATGGAAATGTAAAGTGCCTAGAACAGCCAAAAGAAAAGTGTTGAATCTTAAAAAGCTCTGGATTGCATCACTGTCAGTGTTCTAGTTTTGATAGTGTAATGTGGTAGTGTCCTGAAGATTTTACCATTGGGAGAGACTGGTTGAAGGGTATATAAGGCCTCCATGTACATATCTTTGAAACTTCTTGTGAACTTATAACTGTTTCAAAATAAAAAGCTAAAAATGTTTTAAAAGAGAGTAAGAGAGAGGGCCAAAGATAAAGAAGGCCCTAGATTCCTCCCATAGGTTGACACTTGTCCCATTCTCTATAGGAAGTCACAAAAAGCAATAATGGAAAAAAAATTTAAAAATAGAACAAAAGTGAAGTAGACCCTCGATTTTTGTTCCAGCGTTCGTCAAGCTCACATATCTTTACTTCATACACCATAAAAATCAATAAAAGCCTAGCAAAATACTCTGCTGACCTCCAGAAACAAATAATTTATAGCACTCCTATGACTGCAGTCTAAACACTAACAAACCAAGAGAACATTGTTATTAAGGTATACTTTTTTTTAAGTGAATTCCAGATGTTGTCTAGAGATTAACAACTCCATTTAGTAAATTCTTACAAACTAACATCTAAGTATTTATTCCTTTTGGACTTCTGCCTGCAATTAACAGTGAGAACATCACACTGTCATGTCATGTTATAACAAACAAAACAAAACAAAAAAACAAGCAAGAATCAACAGGCATGCCACATCAAATAGGGTAGGTCAAAAACTGATTAAAATTGCTGAAAATAACAGCTTTCAATTACCTTATTACCTTTTATGATTGTTTTCTAAATTTGTTTACAAAAAGTATTTTGATGGGTATATCACTATCCAATGGAAATTCATCAAAATGTTAGGAACACATTCAGTGGCATATTTCTATTGAAAGATTACAACTTACTTTATAAAATAACTCCTTTTGAAAAGCTTAGTGGTTATATTTTCCACCAAAATGAATAATAAAGAATTAAAGGTCAACAGTGTACAATGAGTTCATTGTATTAATTTTTTTTTAAATTTCTGATGTGCTCAGTTTTTAAGAATATTCTTCTTTTTCATATCAGGTTGAGGAACTACTCAAAGTGACTCTCCCATGTCATGCTGTAAGTCAGAGATGGACCCAGGGTCAGAACCAGGGACTCCTTGAAACCTTTTCACTTCTTGTTTTTGAGCCTTCGTACAAGTGATATTACAGACTGACATTAGTTTAGTTATAATAATAACCCTCAACTACATTCTTAATGATTTTTGTTACAATTTTTATCTAAGGTAGGTTTAAACACCACACAATGTACCAGACACAGGATAGGATCTGCTTGGGATCTGCAGCACTCCGTAGCCACAAAGAGCAAGGTGTTAGAAGCCAACTGTATATTTCCCTCTGGAGCACAGACAGTTGAAAAGCAATCATTGAGAAAGAGTTGAGTATGAAAGAGGCATACATCCTACTGCTAGCTTTGCATGTGACTGAATGAGTGGCTTTAAAAAATACCAGCACAATTACCTCCACTGCAACCACTACTACCTCTACACTAATATTAATACTAGTACTAGCCATAGATTCTATACACCAAGAACCTACTATATGTCAGGCTCTGCTCTAAGCACATAGTAGCTAGGTCAAACAGATGATACATCCAAAATAGGATATTTGACAAATATTTGTCTGCAAAGGGACCATTTATAAACAGGTAGATGCAGGGGGAACATCAGAGATTGTGCTAGTAGCAGCTGCCATCACTCCAAACCCAAAGGAATGAGAACAGGGAGGAAGTGGTTACTAGAATCTGGAAAAATCAGCAATCATGAGAAAATTTCTGTCTTCAGAAGTACAGTGACCTCCACCAAGAGGCTCATCCAGCTCGAGGTGACTCACAAGGATGGAGCCAGGAGAATAGGTCCACAGCCCTCACTCTCCTTCCTTTCTCCCTCCCACCTCCAACTCTCCTTGGGGCTTTTCATTAGCCAAACCCAGTGGACACCAGAGAGTCCAGGAGCCCATTGAGAGAATCCTTCCTAAATAGCCTCTCAGGACAGCACAGGTGAAGAATGGTAGTGAGTGGATCTGGAAAGGCAGAGGCAAGATGTTCAGCAGAGATGCAATACTAACAGCAGTCCCAGGAGGTAGATATCATCATGGGGGTCTGATTTACTGATAAGGAAATTGAGGCCCAGAGAAGCTCAATAACACAGTAATTGTGAAACCGTGTTCAAACCAAGTTCAAGCTGCCCTACATCTCATATTCTTTCTGGCACTCTGGGTAAACTGCATACCTTCTGTAGGCTTCAGATCCCTCAGCTGTAGCATGAGTAAATTGGAACAACAGATGTCATTTTTTAAAAATATGCTATAAGGCCAGGCACAGTGGCTCACACTTGTAATCCCAGCACTTTGGGAGGCTGAGGCGAGCAAATTGCCTGAGCTTAGGAGTTCGAGACCAGCCTGGGCAATATGGCAAAACCCCATCTCTACTAAAAATTCCAAAAATTAGCCAAGCATGGTGGCACGTCCCTAGAGTCCCAGCTACTCAGGAAACTGAGGAACGAGAATTGCTTGAACCCAGGAGGTGGGGGTTGCAGTGAGCTGAGATGGGGCCAATGCACTCCAGCCTGGGTGGCAGTGAGACTCTGTCTCAAAAAATAAATAAATAAAATCAGATAATAAATAAAAAATATGCTATGATTCTATAATCCTCACTTTTAAAGATACCATGATTCCTTTAAACTTTAGGTTATATTATGAATCCAGCCAACCAGACTTACAACTCCACAGTGTAAAACTATGTGTGGTGGGGCTATCCTGCCTTGAACTACCCTGGTTCTTCCTTCTGATTCTATTACCACTGGGAGAATACTAGCCCCTAAGAATAAAGCTGTTGGTTTAATATGGAGGATTAGCCCAAAACTAGGATGCTTTAGACAGAAGTAAGCCATCAAAGACCATCAAGTCTCTCAACAACTCTTAAGTGAGCACATATTCTATCTCAAGCACTGGACTAGTCATAGGGATATAAAGACCATGGTCCTCATCCTGCACGTTTTGAAGAAAATTGTTCTCCATAAGTATATTCCATATATGGCATATTGAAAAGATATATTGAAGTAATGTCCAGCCTGAGAAAAAATAAAACATACTCCTTACATCAAACATTCTGAGTCACCAGAAATTTTCTACAGTGCTCAACATTTTAACATTTTTTCTTTTTAATTTTGTTGTATTTTTCATTCTTGTGAGTACATAGTAGGTGCATGTATTTATGGGGTACATGAGATGTTTTTGTACATGCATACAATAAAGAATAATCACATCATGAAGAACGGGGTATTCATCCCTTCAGGAATTTATTCTTCATGTTATAAACAATCCAATGATGTTCTTTTGGTTATTTTGAAATGTACAATTAAGTTACTATTGGCTGCAGTCACTCTGTTGTGCTATCAAATAGTAGGTCTTACTCATTCTTTCTATTTTTTATACCCATAACTTTTCCCACATTTTCCCCAACCCCTAAATACACATCCCATCCTCTGGTCACCATCCTACTACTCTCTATGTCGAATAGTTCAATTGTTTGATATTTAGATCCCCCAAATAAATGCCAACATGTGATGCTTGTCTTTCTGTGCCTGGCTTGTTTCACTAAGCACAATGGTTTCCAGTCCCATCCATGTGGTTGCAAATTACAGGATCTCATTCTTTTCATGGCTGAATAGTACTCCACTGTGAATATGTACCCCATGTTTTCTTCTTTTATCTATTGGTGGACATTTAGGTTGCTTCCAACTCTTAGCTATTGTAAACAGTGCTGCAACAAACATGAGAGTGCAGATATCTTTTCAATATAATGAATTCCTTACTTTTGGCTATATACCCAATAGTAGGTGTGTTGGATCACATGGTGGCTCTATTTAGGTTTTTGAGGAACCTTCAAACTATGGTTGTATTAATTTATATTCCCACCAACAGCATACAAGGGTTCTCTTTTCTCCATATCCTTGCCAGCATTTGTAATTGCCTGTCTTTTGGATAAAAGTCATTTTAACTGGGGTGAGATGATATCTCATTCTAGTTATATTTGCATTTCCCTGGTGATCGATGATGTTGAGCACCTTTTCATATGCCTGTTTGCCATTTGTATGTCTTCGTTTGAGAAATGTCTATTCAAATCTTTTGCCCGTTTTTTGATCAGATTATTATATTTGTTTCTCATAGTGTTGCTTGAGCTTTTTGTATATTCTGGTTATTAATCCCTTGTGTCACAGCTTGTTTGCAAATATTTTCTCCCATCCTGTGAGTTGTCTCTTCACTTTATTAATTGTTCACAGAAGCTTTTGAACTTGACGTAATCTCGTTTCTCCATGTTTGCCTAGGTTGCCTGCACTTGTAAGATATAAGATATTGCCCAAGGAATTTTGTGCAGACCAATGTCCTGGAAATTTTCCACAATGTTTTCTTGTAGCAGTTTCACAGTTTGTGGTCTTAGATTCAAGTTTTTATTCTATTTAGATTTGATTTATGTATATGGAGAGAAATAGGGGTCTAGTTTTCCTTCTTCTGTATATGGATATCCAGTTTCTCCAGCACCATTTATTGAAGACACTGTGTATGTCCCAGTGTATGTTCTTGGTACTTTTGTTGAAAATCAGTTCACTGTAGATGTGTAAATATGTTCTCTATTCTGTTCCATTGGTCTATGAGTCTGTTTTTATACCAGTACCATGCTGTTTTGGTTACTACAGCTCTGTAGTATAGTCTGAAGCCAGTTAATGTGATTCTTCCAGTTTTGTTCTTTTTGCACAGGATAGTGTTAGCTATTCTGGATCTATTGTGGTTCCACATAAATTTTAGGATTGGTTTTTCTATTCCTGTGAAGAATCTCATTGGTACTTTGATAGAGATTGAATTGAATCTGTAGATTGCTTTGGGTAGTAGGGACATGTTAAAATTATTAATCCTTTCAACCCATTAAAATGGAATATATTTCCATTTTTTGGTGTCCTCTTTAATTTCTTTCATCAGTGTTTTAGTTTTCATTATACAGATTGTTCACTTCTTTGGTGAAGTTAATTCCTAGGTATTTCATTTTATGTGTGGCTATTGTAAATAAAATAATTTCTAAAATTTATTTTTCAGGTTGTTCACTGTTGGCATATATAAATGCTACAGATTTTTGTATGTTGATTTTGTATCCTGCAACTTTAAATAATTTGTTTATGAGATCTGAGAGTTTTTTGGTAGAGTCTTTAGGTTTTTCCAAATAGAAGATTGTATCATCTGCAAACACAGATAATTTGACTTCTTCCATTCCAATTTAAATGCCCTTTATTTCCTTCTCTTGTTTGATTATTCTAGCTAGAACTTCAAGCACTATATAACAATGGTGAAAGTGGGCATCCTTGTCGTGTTTCAGATCATGAAGACGTTCACTTTTTTTTCTATTCAGTATGATACTAGATGTGGGTCTGACATATATGGCTTTTATTATGTTGAGATATGTTCATTCTATACACAGTTCTTTTTCAGGGTTCTTTACATGAAATTATACTGAATTTTATCAAATGTCTTTTCAGTATCAATTGAAACTATCCTATGGTTTTTAACTTTCATTCTGTTGATATGATGTATTACATTGACTGATTTGTGCATGTTGAGACCTTTTTGCATCCCAGTGATAAATTCCACTTGGTCATGATGAATTATCTTTCAAATGTATTGTTTAATATGATTTGCTCGTATTTCATTGAGGATTTTCATATTAATATCCATCAGACATTTTGGCCTGTAGTTTTGGTTTTTCCTTTTTTATGTGTCTTTGTCCGGTTTTGGTTATCAGGGTAAAACAGGCATTTTAGAATAATTTTGAAAGTATTTCCTTCTCCTCTATTTTTTGGAACAATTTGAGTAAAATTGGTATTAGCTCTTCTTTAAATGTTTGGTAGAATTCAACAGTGAAGCCATCAAGTCCTGGGCTTTCCTTTACTGGGAGACTGCTTATTACAGCTTTTATCTTGTTACATCTCTTTGGTTTATTCAGGTTTTGGATACCTTCATGCAAACTTGGTAGGTTGTATGGGTAAGAATTTATGCATTTCTTAGAGATTTCCCAATTTATTGACATATAGTTTCTCATGGTCGCCACTAATGATCCTTTGAATTTCTGCAGTAGCTGTTGTAATGTCTCCTTTTAAACTCTGCTTTTATTTATTTGGATCTTCTCTGCTTTTTCTTACTTACTCTGGCTAAAGTTTTGTCATTTTGTATAGCTTTTCAAAAAACCAACTTTTCGTTTTATTGATATTCTGTATTGATTTTCTTCATTTTAGTTTCATTTATTTCTGCTCTGATCTTTATTATTTTCTTCTATGAATTTTGGGTTCAGTTTGATCTCGTTTTTCTAGTTTTTTTAAGATGCATCATAAGATTATTTATTTGGAGTTGTTCCTCTTTTTTAATGTAGGCACTTATAGCTATAAACTTCCTACTTAATACTGCTTTTGCTGTATCCCATGGGTTTTAGTATGTTGTGTTTCCATTATCATTTATGAAACTTTAATTTACCTCTTAATTTCTTCATTGACCCACTGGTAATTCAGGAGCATATTATTTAATTTCTATGTATTTGTATAGTTTCCAGAATTATTTTTGTTATTAATTTCCATTTTTATTTTTTGGTGGTCAGAGAAGATGCTTGATATTATTTCAATTTGTTTAAATGTTTTCAAACTTGGTATATGACCTAACGTATATTCTATCCTTGAGAATGATCCATGTGCTGAGTAAAAGAAGGTGTATTCTGCAGTCTTTGGAAAAAGCATTTTGTAAATGTTTATTAGATCCACTTGGTCTATAATGCAGATTAAGTCTGATGTTTCTTTTTTTATTTTATGTCTGGAAAATGTGTCCAATCCTGAAAGCGGGGTGTTGAAGTCTCCAGCTATTATTGTGTTGGGACCTCTCTCTCTCATTAGTTCTAATACTATTTCCTTTATATATCTTGATGCCCCAGTGTTGGGTGCACATATGTGTAAAATTGTTATATCCTCTTGTTGAACCGATTCCTTTATTATTATATAGTGACCTTTTTTTTCTTCCTATACTTTTTGTCTTGAAATCTATTTTGTCTGCTACAAATATAGCTAATCCTGCTTCTTTTTTGGTTTCCATTGGCATGGAGTAACTTTTTCCATCCCTTTGTTTTCAGTGTATGTGTTTCTTTATAGATGAAGTGTGTTTCTGGTAGGTAACAGATCAATGTGTCTTGTTTTTTCATACATTCAGCCACTCTATGTATTTTAATTGGAGAGTTTAGCTCATTTACATTCAATGTTATTATTGATAAGTAAAAACTTACTCCTGTCATTTTGTTATTTATTTTCTGATGGTTTTGTGATCTTCTCCTTTTTCTTTCTTTCCTTCCTGTCTTCCTTTAGTGAAGATGATTTTTCTGTGGGTATATGATTTAGTTTCTTGCCTTTAATTTTTTGTGTATCCGTTGTATTTTTTTTGGTTTGAGGTTACCATGAGGCTTGCAAATACTATCTTTTAACCCATTATTTTAATCTGATAACTAAAGACTGTTTGTGTAAACAAAGAAGCAAGCAAAAAGAAAACTAATAAAAACTGCATCTTAACTTCATCTCACTGCTTTTTGACTTTTTGTTTTTATTCATATCTTATTGTATTGACTATGTCCTGAAAAGCTGTAGTTATTATTTTTGATGGGTTTAGTCTTTAGTCTTTCTACTTAGAATAACAGCAGTTTACACACTACAGTTACATTGTTATAATATTCTATTTTTTCTGTGTACTTACAATTACCATTGAGTTTTGTGCTTTTAGGTGATTACATATTGGTAATTAACATCCTTTTATTTCTGAGTGAAATACTCCTTTTAGCATTTCTTGTAGGACAGGGCTGGTGTTGATTAAATCCCTCAGCTCTTGTTTCTCTGGGACCATCTTTATTTCTCTTTCATGTTTGAAAGATATTTTTTCAGATGTATTTTTCTAAGGTAAAATATTTTTATCTTTCAGCACTTTAAATATGTCATGCCTCTCTCTCCTGGCCTGTAAGGTTTCCACTGAAAAGTCTGCTGCCAGACATATTGGAGCTCTTATCTTGCTGCTTTAAGAACCCTTCTTTATCCTTAATTTTCAGGAGTTTGATTATTAAATGACTTGAGGTAGACTTCTTTAAGTTAAATCTGCTTGGTATTCTATAATATTCTTATACTTGGATATGGATACCTTTCTCTAGGTTTGGAAAGTTCTCTATTGTTATCCATTTGAAGAAACTTTCTACCCATATGTTTTTCTCTACCTCCTCTTTAAGGCCAATAACTCTTAGATCTGTCCTTTTGAAGCTATTTTTAGATCCTATATGCATGCTTCATTGCTTTCTACTATTTTTTAATTTTGTCTTCCCTGACTGTATATTTTTAAATAGCCTGTCTTCACGCTTACTAATTCTTTCTTCTCCTTGATTGATTCTGCTATTAAGAGAATTTGGTAGATTCTGCAACCTGTCACTTGCATTTTTCAGCTCCAGAATTTCTGCTTGTTTCAATTGTTTCAAATTTGTTGTTAATCTCTGTGATAGAATTCTGAATTCTTCTGTGTTATACTGAATTTCTTTGAGTTTGATCAACACAGCTATTTTGAGTTTTCTGTTTGAAAGGTCACATATCTGTTTCTCCAGAATTGGTCCGTGTGGTTTATTTACTTCATTTGGTGAGGTTATGTTTTCCTGGATGGTGTTGATGCTAGTAGATATTCTTTGGTATCTGGTCATTGAAGATTTAGGTATCTATTGTAGTCTTCACTGTCTGAGCTTGTTTATAGCCATTCTAATTGAGAATATTTTCCAGATATTTATAAATACTTGGGTGTTTCATTTTAATCTGTATCTGCTTCTGTGGGCGCCCAAGCCCAGTAATGCTGCAGTTCTTACATACTTGTGGAGGTACCAGCTTGATGGTCTTAGATATGATCCAGGAGAAGTCTCTGGGTTATCAGGCAGAGACTCCTGTTCTCTCCCCTTACTTTCTCCCAGACAAACTGTCTCTCTCTCTCTCTCTCTCTCTCTCTCTCTCTCTCTCTCTCTCTCTCTCTTTCTCTCTCTCTCCATGTTCTGAGCCATCTAAGCTGGGGGTGGAGTGACACAGGCACTCCTCTGGCCACCAACACTATAACTGTGCTGGGTCAGGCCTGAAGCAAGCATAGTTCTGGGTCTTGCCCAAGGTCTTCTATAACCACTCCCTGGCTGCTGCCTTTATTTGCTCAAAGCCCTGAGGCTGTATAATCAGCAGGTAGCAAAGCTATCCAGGCCTGTGTCTTTACTTTCAGGGCAGTGAGATCCCCCAGGTGGGTTCAGAGATGCCATCCCGGAGTCAGGAATTACAGTTAAAGACCCTAGAAATCTACCTGGTGTTCTGTTGTACTGCAGCTGTGCTGACACTCAAACCATAACTCAAACCACAAGAAGCCAATCTTCCCACACTTCCCTCCCTTTTCCAAAGGCAGGGGAGCCTCAACCTGTAGCCACCCCTACTACAGGCCATGGAGAGTACTGCACCACTACCACTGATGCTCCCTTAAGTCCCAAGGGTTCTTAAGTCAGCTCATGGTGAATGCTGCCTGGACTGGGACTCACCCTTCCGGGCAGTGGGCACCTGTCTGGTCACGGGCAGGTCTAGAAATGCTGTCCAAGAGTTAAGTCCTGGAATTGGGGACCCCAATAGCCTGCTTGTTACTCTATTCCCCTCTTACCATGCTGGTACCTGAAGCCAGTATGTCTAAGAGGTTCACCCAAGGTCCTTGATGTAGTACCTGGGTATCGCTGCTGTCTATTCAGGAATCAGGGTTGGCCGGTGATGAATGCTGCCAGGACTTGGTTATTTTTTTTCAAGGCAGCAGGTTTCTTTCTGGCCTAGGGTGTGTCTAGAAATGTTATCCAGGAGCTAGTGCCTGGAACAGGGGCTTCACAACCCTGACGAGTGCCCTGTCCTGCTGTGGTTGAGCTGGTATTCAAGACGCAAGAAAAAAAAATGCTCCTCACTATTCCATCTCCTCTCCTCAAGTGGAAGGAGGGGGTCTTTTATGGAGCCGCTAGCTGGGCAGTCTGGGGCTAGGGCAGGGGTGACGCCAGCACTCCCTTGGCTGCTCCAGCTGGTATCTCGATAGGTCATCTGCACCGCTCCACATCCCCGCCACAATCCACTGTCTCTGGGCTCAGTTCAGTGCTAGAACTCACCTAAGCGTTGCAGTCCTTATGGCCCAGACTGCCTTTAAGGTTTTCTGAGAAACCTGGAACAGTTTAGCCTTTAGTGGCAAGGTTTGCAGAAACTCAAGTTCTGATTACTGGGATGGGTAATTTCCCTCTGGCTAGAGGTGGTTTAAATGCTCCCTTCCCAGATGGGAGTCAGCTAAGTTTGGTCTGGTTTTCCTTTCTCCTGTAAGAGACAGCACTGAGTTCAGTGACCCACAACTGCTCTGCTCTTGCTCTTCCAGCTTCCAGAGATGCTCTTGACACCACACTGCCACTTGCCTAGGGTAGGGAAGGGGTGGGGTCAGCGATTTAAGACTGTTTATTCTAACTCTTCAGTGCCTCTTTCAGTGATACAACCAGGTACTATGGGAGTTCCCCTGATTTTTGGTTCTTTTTTTTTATTTTTTTATTTTATTGAGACAGAGTCTCACTCTGTCGCCCAGGCTGGAGTGCAGTGGCACGATCTCGGCTCACTGCGAGCTCCGCGTCCTGGGTTCAAGTGATTCTCCTGCCTCAGCCTCCCAAGTAGCTGGGACCACAGGCGCCCGCCACCACGCCCAGCTAGTTTTTTGTATTTTTAGTGGAGACGGGGTTTCACCGTGTTAGCCAGGATGATCTCGATGTCCTGACCTCGTGATCCGCCCGCCTCGGCCTCCCAAAGTGCTGGGATTACAGGCATGAGCCACCACACCTGGCCAATTTTTGGTTCTTATAAAGGTGTTTTGTTCTGTGTGGATAGTTGTTAAATTTGTGTCCTTGTGAGGGGGCTGATCTGTGCAGCCTTCTATTCTGCTTTTCTTGCCCCGCCTCTCTCACCTTAACTTTTTTTTCCTCTGAAATGGCTAAGGCTAACCAGTGTGATCCCTTATTACTATCCTAACATGAAAAATGTTTTAATGTCACATGCTGGATGGAAATATTAGTTTGCAATGAGAAATACCTTCAATTGCACATATTAAAGTGTAAGAAAAAGAGCATTGTGGTTTTTTGTTGTTGTTGTTTTTACCTTGTGGACTTGATAAGCTGAAAGAATATTCTTTTATTCCAAAGATGGTATTTGGGGGATTTTGTTCTGGATATTAGTGCTAGGTATTTAGGTATTTGGATGGAGAAAAGAAAACTGGTTTTTGTCTATTAATATCTAGTATATTTTATTTTTTCATGTTATCAGTGACAGTGTTACGACTTAGCAAACAACAGTTACAAATAACTAAAATTATAATTGCTCCTGCATTTTTATTTAACTCCCCCATTTATCCTGAGAAGATCTTCCTGTTTTACCTAATTATCTCTCCAACATCCTCTGAACTCTTAACAGATAGGCACTATCTGAAGGTCATCTCAAAGACAGAAACCAAAACCCCATCCACAGTTGACTCCATGCTGAATCCTTAAGATGCCTCCTCCTGCTAACCAATGTGTATCCACCAAGTAGTTTTCTTTTTCACTATAAATATTATGCTGTTTGACATTTAAAAAAATTTAATCGAAACCCATAGCCTTAATTAAATGATGAATTTCAGGAAATTATAATGCCCGATGGGAGTGTTATAAAACAGATAATAGACACACTTGTCTAAAAATGATCTCACCACATCACACCTAACCCTTCTCACCACCTTGCAGTTCACATCCCATGGAAAAAAGCTCCTCATACTTAGAGTGTTTTACTTTCCTTTTCCCAAATCATGGCAATTTTGAATATTCACACTTTGCAGATATCAACACATTTCTAAAGCATACTTACCTTGGTTAAAGACTGTTGAGGTCATTACCACAGTAACATAAATATTTAAGATGCATTGAAAATTTTGTTTTAGAATGGGCTTTTAAATCATTTCATCGTAAGCAATGTTTTCCTGCTGTTTACTTACTCCTACATCTGCTATCTTTTTTTGTGTTGTGCTTTGTGTTTTACAGAACATTTACCCTTTATAAAGCAGGTATTTCTAACCTGGGAAAATATGGGATGGAAAGGGAACGGAAATACCTTTGGCACATACATTCAGCGGAACAATGTGCTGCTGGGTGCAGTGGCATGAACATATAAAGATCTTCGCTTCCAGCAGCCATTCTGTCTCTACCGTGGAGGACGCAATCCATCCCTCACCTGTGAGTCATCACATTCCCTCAGAAGCCCTTTCACTTAAATGGGAACCAAAAGCTAACATTTGCAAAATCTTGAAGGACATTATAGGGGTGAATGTGGTTACCACATTCTCTGCTGGGGCCACTCTAGGAGGAGGAGAAAAATAGAGGCAGAGAGGTTTCCAGGTTTCAAAAACATGGCCTAGAATTAGCAAAGTTTCCACCTTGTTAAGCTTGGCGAGGGAAATGAAACTTAGCGAGGGAAGTGAAACTTAGCCACTGGCAATAATAGAGTAAAATATGATTTTCACTAATAATGTTTTGTTTCAACAAATGTTTGGAGTGAAATTTATTTTGTCATTACACAGGAAGATGCTTACATTTGCCTAGATGAATCTTATCAGTATGAAAAAATGTGGATGCTTTTCTAAATAACTAGGATTAGAAACAGCAATACCATCCCACGTGGTCACCAATAAGAGTCACGAACACACCTGTATCATATTAATGGACATTCACATGCACTTTTAACCAGAATGCATTCTTCCAGGCCCTACATTTAATTTCCATACCAGAGGAAGCATTTGGGAAAGGCAGAATTATTTGAGTGCGTTCCCAGTTGAAACCTATAAACATCTACTGAACTTCTTTCTGTGCTAGCCACTGAACTGTGAGGAACGCTGAGATGAGTCAGACATGGATTCCCTGTGGAAAATAAGGTGAAATATGGCATGACCAAGGGACTGCATTTTAAGGAAGATATAGGATGTCTTTGAGGTTCAAAGAAGGATAGATCTCAGAAGACAGATTGGGTCTATGAAGGAAGTTGTATCTGGAAGGGGTTTTATGGATGGAGGAGCTCTTCTCTAGTGGTGAAGAAGGAAGCTGTTCAAGAAGGAACAGCACGGGGGAAGGGGATGTGGGGCAGGTTGACTCCTCTCTGCACCGTCATAGCCCTGCCCATGTCACACGTACGTCACTCCTCTACCCTCATGTGCTCACCGCTTGGTCTCTGTCTCAGCACTGTGACCTCCATGTGAGTAGAATCCACCATGTGCTCATCTCCTTAGCCCCATTTCTAGCATAAAATAACATGTGGCAATTTGGCAATCAAGAGAGTCATCAATATTTGTTCAACTGATGGATGTATAGGTGAAAGTGAGAGGCCCAAGGCCAGGCACACTTAGGAAGTGGAAGAGCTGGAAACCAGACCAAAGTTTGACTAACTCCAAATCCTGGGATTTAAAACACTATGTGATGAGAGCCCCTGAGGAGCGGAGCAAATACTAGGAGAGAGAAGTTATGAAGCATCATCTCTTCCCACCACGTGGAATAGAAATCATGAACATCACACCTGGTCATCACTCACTGTTTGCTTTATTATGGGATTGGAGAAAGGGGCTGTCTTAATTATAAGGGAAGCAGGAGGCATCCTGAGACAGCCAGGTGTTCACATCCACCCATATCTGTGCTGTATGGTTCAAATGAAGTGATTGCCTGGGTTAAGGCGCATAATACCTATAACAAAGGGGAAGTCAGGATGACGCATTGAATTCCACAGAACTAGGCTCAAGTCCCAGCAAGGCCACTTGCTACCTATGTGACTTGGGGCACATTCACTAACTCTCAGCCTGTTTCCTCAGGAAATAATGCCAGCGGTGTGCTGTGAAGAGTCACCATGGTGAATAACAAGAGCCAGTGAAGAAGTGCCTGTGACCTACATGTCCTGTCCATGTCAGGTCCAGTTACTCAAACAGATGTGCACATCCTCCCCCAACCAAACTCAAGGTGGAGGAGTGGAAGGGAGCTCCTCAGGCAGGAGTTGCAATGGGGAGTGCACACTCGCCAATAGCTTGGTGTTTGTTAAGACTTAACGTGGCGTAGGGTCTGTATATTGATTCAATCAAGGTTAGCATGTGCCTGAAACTGCCACTGGGAAAGTGAGGATTTGGTCATAAGGCTGGATTTTGCATGTGAATGTTGTAGGTGAGGTAGGGTGTGGGTTCTCTGCAGTACACACTTTTCCAATTTGTCAGGGCCCACGTCATTGCCGATGTTCAATATTTTTGCAATCCCCCTAGCTTATAGGACGTGCACCTGCACTCAGACAAGCATGGGGCTGAGTCCTGGAGCACCACACACTGGCACTGAGTTTCCAAAGAATCTTCTTGATTCATGAACTAGGGGATGGCTTAAGGGAGATGACCATGAGCAGCAAGGCCACAGAGCCCTCCAGAAGGACCACAGCCAGACTCTGTGCTCCACACCACAGCCCCTTTCTCCCAAGCTGTCCCAAGAGTGCTGTGACACTGCACAAACTGAGTTCTTCCTAGTCATCATGATAACAAATTGGGCTGACTCATGGAGGCTCCCTTTGTGCCAGGAGCTCTAAAGGCATGAATCTCCTTGAAATTCCCAACAGCTCCACGAAGTGAAGGAAGCACTGTGATCATCCCCATTTCACAGATGATAAAAGAGACTCACAAGGTAAAGAAATCAAAGTTTTTGAGTCCTTCCCACAGTTCCTCCTGGGATTACTCATCATCCAGAGGGGTACCTGCTAGGGGTACCCAACTACCACTGGGCAAATAGCCCCACTATCCTACACATCCACAAACGTGTGAGTAAAGAAAGTGCAAAAGAAGCTCATTTCTGGGCAGGGAAGGTACCTGGTGAACTTGTTGATCCCGAGCTCCAGTTCTTCCATGAGCATGCCAATTGTTCCTATGGATGGGGGTAGGGAGCAACAGCCATCTGGGCTGATTGCTTCTCCAGCCCTTATTGCATCTAAACAAAGGGTCAAAGTGAGGCTGAGATTTCTATTTTTTTCCCAAGGTGGTGTACTAGAGGAATTGTTTGCATACCTTTCCCACTTGGAAAATATTGTGTAGAGATTCACACCACGAACCTTTCTTTTCAAGAAGCAATGCAGGAACTGAGCAGGAAAATTGAAGGAACCCACACAGCCTCCGAAGGAAGCAGCAGGCTGCAGCCTACACTGAGTCAGGCAAACGGCTGTGAGTCCCCAAAAATATGAGGGGGAGAGACTGCTTCTCAGATTCACACCCTGACCAGAGAGCCTGAAAGACCAGGCCATCGGGAAAGCCTTAACCCTACCCAGCACAGAAACTGACTTGGGGAGGGTTGTGGAACATAAAAGTAGGAGCAGCAGCAGGAAGACCCTTGTATGCACTTTTAGTCTCCAGCGCAAAGCAAGGAAAGCCATTCCTTATTGATCCTCACAGGGGACGCTGTGGAGGTCAGCCAAATAATTCAGGCAGTGGTTGCAGGTGGAAAGAAGCCCCAAACTGGGTTTGATGATGTCACCTTGGGTGGGGATGAACTCTCTCGACCAAGGCCAGCCTGTTCAAGTGAAACATGGGCCACAGCTACAAGCACAGGGGCTGGGAGCCTGGCTTTGTGAATGGACCGGGAGGGGCGTGGCCTGAAATATGCAGTTGCTATCTCCATGGGGAAAGCCTATGACTTGGGGCAGCTGCAAATTCTAAGTGCAGACTGCCTGGAACTTAGATAGCTGCTGCTAGTGGAACACAGTGGGAGTGAGATCTCCCTCACCCAATGTGTGGGATCAGTGTGGGGCTTACTGCAGTCTGCTACTCCCCACTCCCTGCGCAAACTCTTCTGTGCAGCAGAGACAGCAACACTCCCCTCTGGAACACCAACCCAGTGGCCTGAGAACCACCCCCTTCCCCTGACACCCACAGGAACTGCTGCTTGCCCTGCATGTGGAAAGTCAGTTCACAAACCAGCCTGACCTAGACCGCACCTGGCTTTGCCCTGCCACCTGCCCTGGTAGCTTAACCCAAAGGAAAGAAACATTTGGGAACTTTATGGCCTCACCCATTGCCTGGTAAACTGGAGTAGCCCCTCTGGGCAGCACAAAGCAACCAAAACTCTCACTGCTACTGCCACAGCTGGTGCTCTTTGGCAAGTGCCATCTCCTGGCTGGAGGCCAACCAACACAGTCCATTACAGCATCTCCTGGTGGAATAACACTGAGTCTAGGAAGGAGAAAATTTCTGTGTGACCTAAGCTGTCACCGCTGCCTGCACCACTCTGGCTAATCAAGAGGTCCTGATTCTGTCCAAATGATCAGTGTATTACTACTATAAGTGGTGTTTGAGAAAGCCGACACACTAAGGCTTTCTAAAATCAAGGAATCCCACAGAGTATAGGTCACTCCCCTGCCACCAGCAGTAGAGCTGATGCTGCTACCCACTTCTGGGAGGCTTGAGAACAGCTCACATCACTGGATCCCTTGATCTCATTCCCTAGCACCAGCCCGGAGTATGGCAATTTCACTAGGCAGTTAGATCCAGCGGAGCAACAATACTCACAGTAATCTGGCTCCCAGGGACTTCGACTCCTAGGAGAAGAGGGAGTGCACAACATCAAGGGAACAGCCCATGAAACAAAAGAATACAGATGACAGGCCTTGAGTAGCATATCCTTCTGCTGGTGGGCAGTTTCAGCAGAGGCACAGTCGTAGTGCTGGGCTCAGCAAGTAAAGTCTGCAACTCTAATCTAACAGTCAGACAGCCTTAGTGCATGTGAAGGGTCTTGGAGAAGGAAACAACTTTCCCCCTTTGCTCACCACCATGAACACAGTTGGGGCTTCTCCCATGGGAGCTTTGCATGGGTGCAACTATAGACAACCTTTCTGGAACACCTCAGGGTGAGAGCATCCCTGCAGGAGGACACCCTAAACGTTCAGGCTTTCAAGATAGAGTCACAATTCCTCTCTACTTGAAAAATCTACATTTCTACAGATGGAAAGAGGTACCTGTGTGGTCTGAATAGCTGGAGCACTGGAACAGGAGTGTGTCTGAGAAGTGGATAGCTTCCCTGCTGACCTGCCAGGGGAGCTGAGGTGGCTCTAACCCTTCCTCTGACAAGACCTTAGTGTGATTCACTGAAAGCTTCTCCAGCCACCTTTGTCAAGACAGGGACATAGCTGGGCATGGTGGCTCACACCTGTAATCCCAGCACTTTGGGAGGCCGAGGTGGGCAGATCATGAGGTCAGGAGATCGAGACCCTCCTGGCTGACATGGTGAAACCCCATCTCTACTAAAAATACAAAAAATTAGCCGGGCGCGGTGGCGGGCACCTGTAGCCCCAGCTACTCGGGAGGCTGAGGCAGGAGAATGGCGTGAACCCGGGAGGCGGAGCTTGCAGTGAGCCGAGATCGCGCCACTGCACTCCAGCCTGGGTGACAGAGCGAGACGCCATCTCAAAAAAAAAAAAAAAAAAAAAAAGACAGGGACATCTGTCCACCATTGAGTATTTCATTTACCCACCAGCTTTAGCCACAACCAGTTCTTACTCAGGGAAACCTCCCCTACTGGCCTGAAATCTGAACCATCAAATCATTAACCCTTTTCCCTTTTGCCCCAAGAATACGCATTGGTGGTGCTTGTGGCTGAAGCATTTATTGTGAGATAACTTTGCTATGAAATATCTCACTTTTATTATTATTTTCACATCACTCTAGTATATCAACTTTGGAAACTAAATACATCATTCTATTTATAGCATTCTGTTTTTAGAAATGGTATTTCCACTTAAAAATGTAGTAATTCTCAATTGCTGAAAATGTCAAATCCTAGAAAATATAGCTTTCCTTTGCATGATGTTAACATCAGCCATGAACAGTTGTTGGCCAAAGACTTATTTGATGAATCTGATTTTTCAGACATAGACAATCTGATGACTGAGATGATTCTGATGTTTGTTCTGTTTAGAAATAACTCCAAGAGTTTATATTTTATTTTTACACTGGAAGTCAGTCAGATTTGCTTCAGCCTCAGAGAGTGTGTTTATGTAAAATGTGGTGGCAGCAATCTGCACTATTTTTTTCTAAACAGGAAAAGGCTTAAAGAAAATACTGGGGAAAAATAAATATGCAAAAAAGTGTACACCATGGGGAAATGAAATAAGCTTCAAGAGTCCTCTACCATTTCAAGCTTATAGGAGACAGTAAATTTGCTCACACAATGAACACATTGCTACTACAACCAGCATATGATAAAACTGTTATACAAAGACTCTCTATAACCAAGGAACCTTACAGTCTCCACCCATGAAAGAACCAATAACTGAATTAGGCTATGTTTAACTATAAGCATTAAAGTAGCATACTTAAGAGAAAAAAATTAAAAACAAATAAACACAGTCAAATCAACATAAATTCAATAATAATTAGAAGAAACACTACCCAAATGAGAAAAAAAATCAGAAAAGTAATTCTAGTAATATGACAAAACAGGGTTCTACAATGCCTTCAAAAGATCACACCAGCTGTCCAGTAATGGATTCAAATCAAGATGAAATCTTTATCAGATAAAGAATTCAGAAGGCTCATTATTAAGCTGTTCAAGGATATACCAAGGAAAGGTGAAAGCAATCATAGATGACTTTAAAAATCAGTTCAGGATATGAATAAATGATGTTCTAGAGACAGATATCATAAAGGAAAACTAATTAAAACTTCTGGAAGTGAAATACAAAGGGAATGACAAAAGGTAGTGGGAAATTTTTACAACATACTAGAAGAACTAGAAGAAAAACTTCAGAGTTCAAGGACAAGGCTTTTAAATTAACATAATCAGAGAAAAATAAAGAAAAAAGAATCAAAAGAAATGAACAAAGTTTCCAAGAAATATTGGATTATGTAAAAAGGCTAAACCTAAGAATAATTGGTGTTCCTGAGAGAAAAGAGAAAAAAAAAAAGTCTGGAAATCTTATTTGAGGGAATAATTGAGGAAAACTTCACTGGCCTGGCTAGAGATTTAGATATTCAAATACAAGAAGCTAAAGGAACTCCTGGGAAATTCATTACAAATAGGTCTTCACAAGGCACACAGTCATCAGGCTATCTAAACTCAACATGAAGGAAATAATTCAAAGAGCAATAAGACAAAAGTATAAAGTAACCTGTAAAGGAAAACCTATCAGACTAACAGCAGACTTCTTGGCAGAAACTTTAAAGGCCAGAAGAAATGGAGGTCCAATTTTTGGCATTCTTAAACAGAATAATTGTCAGCTAAAAGTTTCGTATCCAGTAAAGCTGTTTCATAAATGAAAGAGAAATAAAATCATTTTCATACAAACAAATGCTTAGGGAATTTGTCACTCCCAAATCAGCACTACAAATAATGCTAAAAGAAGTTCTAAATATTGAAACAAAAGTTCAATATATGCAAAAATACAAATGCTTGAAAGTTTAAAACTCACAGGGCCTATTAAACAATAATATAATGAAAAAAAAACTATCTGGTTAACAGTTAACATGATGAAGAGAACATTACCTCATATCTCAATATTAGTGTTGAATATAAATGACCTAAATGCTCCACTTAAAATGTACACAATGGCAGAATGGATGAAAAATCACAAACCAAATATATACTGTCTGTAAGAAACTTACCTAAATCACAAGGATTCATATAAACTCAAGGTAAAGGGGTGGAAAAAGATATTCTATGTACATGAAAATCAAAAGCAAGCAGAACTATTCTTATATCAGAGAAAACAGATTTCAAAGCAACAACAGTTAAAAAAGACAAAGAAGGTAATTATAAAATGATTACATAATCAATCCAACATGAAGATATCACAATTCTAAACTTATATGCACCAAACACTGTAATACCCAGATTCATAAAACAATTACTACTACACCTATTCAATGAGATAGACAGCAACACAATAATAGTGAGAGAATTCAATACACCACTTACAGCACTAGACAGATTATCAAGACAGGAAGTCAACAAAAAATGGACTTAAATGACATAGAAAAAATGGACTTAACAGATATTTACAGAAATTCTACCCAAGCATTGTAGAATATACATTCTTCTCATCAGCACGTGGAACATTCTCCAAAGACGGACCATATGATAGGCCCCAAAACAAATCTCAGTCAAGAAAATAGTGAAATTATATCAGGTATCTACTCAGACCACCATGGATTAAAACTAGAAACCAACAACAAAAGGAACCCTCAAAACTATAAAAATACATGGAAATTAAATAATTTTTTCTTGAATGATTTATGGGTTAACAGAAAATTAAGATTGAGGTCTGGTGCAGTGGCTGACACCTATAATCCCAGCACTTTGGGAGGCCAAGGTGGGTAGACCACCTGAGGTCAGAAGTTTAAGACTAGCCTGGCCAACATGGTGAAACCCTGTCTCTACTAAAAACACAAAAATTAGCCGGGCATGGTCGCGGGTGCCCATAATCCCAGCTACTTGGGAAGCTAAGGCAGGAAAATTGCTTGAACCTGGGAGATGGAGGTTGCAGTGAGCTGAGATCGTGCCGTTGCACTCCAGCCTGAGTGACAAGAGTGAAACTCCATCTCAAAAAAAAAAAAAAACAAAGAAATCAAGATGGAAATTAATTATTGAATTGTAGGATAATAATGATACAAGTTATCAAAACCTCTGTGATGAAGCAAAAACTGTGCTAACAGGAAATTTTATAGTACTAAATGCCTACATCAAAAAGTCTGAAAGAGGCTGGGTACCGTGGCTCATTCCTGTAATCCCAACAATTTGGGAGGCCAAGGTGGGTGGATCACTTAAGGCCAGGAGTTTGAGACAAACCTGGCCAACATGGTGAAACCCCATCTTTACAAAAAATACAAAAATTTGCCAGTGTGTTGGTATGCGCCTGTAGTCCCAGCTACTCTGGCAGCTGAGGCAGGAGAATCGCTGGAACCCAGGAGGTGGAGGTTGCAGTGAGCAGAGATCACACCACTGCACTCCAGCCTCGGCAACAGAATGAGACTCTGTCTCAAAGAAAAAAAAAAGTCTGAAAGAGCACAACTTGACAGTCTAATGATATACCTGAAGAAACTAGAGAAACAAGAACAAACTAAACCCAAAGATAGCAGAAGAAAAGAAATAACAAAAATTAGAGGATAATTAAATTCAAACAAAAATACAAGAACAATGAAACAAACAGCTGGTTCTTAGAAAAGATAAACAAAACTGATACACCATTAGCTAGATTAACCAAGAAAAGAAGAGAGAAGCTTCAAAGAAGTTCAATTAGAAATGAAGCTGAAGATATTACAACATTACAGAAATACAAAAGATCACTTGAGACTACCATGAACACCTATATGTGCACAAACTAGAAAACTTAGAGGAAATGGATTAATTTCAGGAAACATAAAACGCTCCTAGATTAAATCAGGAAGAAATAGAAACCCTGAACAGACAAATGACATGCAGCAATATTGAATCAGTAATTTTAAAATTGCCAACAAACAAAAAATAGCCTACAACCAGATGGATTCACAGCTGACTCTACCAGACATTCAAAGGAGAGTTGGTACCAATCGTACTGAAAAAAAAATGAGAAAGAGGGAATCCTCCCTAAATAATTCAATGAAGCCAGTATCACCCTGTTACGAAATCCAGTAAAGGACATTACAACAACACCAAAAAAACTACAGACCAATAACTCTGATGAACCTAGATTCAAAAAACCTGAGCAGAAAACTAGCTAACTGAATCTAATAGCACATCAGAAAGGTAACACAACATGATCAAGTGCACTTTATCCCAGGGATTCAGAGATAGTATAACATATGCAAATCAATAAATGTGATATATTAAATAAACAGCATTAAAAGCAAACGGCATATGATCATCTCAATAGATGCAGAGAAAGCATTTGAAAAAATCCAGCATCCTGTTATGACAGACACTCTCAAAAAACTAAGCGTAGAAGGGACTAACCTCAAAATAATGAAAGCCATATATGACAGTCCCATGGCCAACATCATAATGAATGGGGAAGAGTTGAAAGCATTCCCCCTAAGAACTGAAACAAGACAAGGATGCCCATTTTCCTACTCCTATTCAACATAGTTCTGGAAGTCCTAGCCAGAGTAATCAGGCAAGAGAAAAGAATAAAGGGCATACAAATTGGAAAAAAAAATGAAGTCAAATTATCACTGTTTGTAGATAATATGATTGTATCATATCATCTACATATAATATGGCACAATTTAGAAAATTTTAAATATGTCTAGAAAATTTTAAAGATGCCTCCAAAAAATTATTATATTTGACAAAAAAAATCAGTACATTTCAGGTTACAAAATTAATGTACACAAATCAGTAGCACTGCTATGCTCAAACAATTACCATGCTGAGAATCAAATCAAACACTTAATTCCTTTAATAAGAGCTGGAAATAAATGAAATACATAGAAATATACTTAGCCAAGGAGGTGAAAGATTCCTACAAGGGAACTAAAAGACACTGCAGAAGGAAATCATATATGACACAAGCAAATGGAAACCCATCCCATGCTCATGGATTGAAAAAATAAATATTGCAAAAATAATCACACTGTCCAAA
Source organism: Nomascus leucogenys (assembly GCF_006542625.1). Classification (NCBI taxonomy): domain Eukaryota; kingdom Metazoa; phylum Chordata; class Mammalia; order Primates; family Hylobatidae; genus Nomascus; species Nomascus leucogenys. Next base: position 128,841,515 of record NC_044406.1, read on the forward strand.
GCAATCTACAGATTCAATGCAATTCCCATCAAAATACCAACATCATTTTTCACCAAATTAGAAAAACAAATTCTAAAATTCACATGGAACCAAAAAAGAGCCTGATTAGTCAAAGCAATCCTAAGCAAAAAGAGCAAATCTGGAGACATCACATTACCAGACTTCAAATTATACTACAAGGCTAGAGTTACCCAAATTGCATGGTACTGATATAAAAGTAGGCACATAGACCTAGTTTTGAAACAGAATTAGAAACAGAAATAAAGCCAAATACGTACAGCCAACTGATCTCTAACAATGCATTCAAAAACGTAAGTTGGGGAATGGAAAACCTATTTAATAAATGGTGCTGGGACAGCTGGCAAGCCACATGTAGAAGGATGAAACTGGATCCGTATCTCTCACCTTATACAAAAATCAACTCAAAATGTTTCAAAACCTTAAATATAAGATTTAAGACAATAAAAATTCTAGAATATATCATGGAAAAAACTATTCTAGACATCAGTGTAGAAGAGAATTTATGACTAAGACCCAAAAAGTAAATGGAATAAAAACAAAAATAAATAAATAGAACCTAATTAAACTAAAAGGGTTTGTACAGCAAAAGAAATAATAATCAGAGTAAATAGCCAACCCACAGAATAGAAGAAAATATTTGCAAACTATGCATCTGACATAGGATTAGTATCCATGTAATCTATAAGGAACTCAAACAAATCAGCAAGAAATAAGTAATTCCATCAAAAAGTGGAAAAATGACAGGAATGGACATTTTTCAAAAGAAGAAATATAAATACCAGGCATGATGGCTCATGCTTGTAATGTTAGCACTTTGGGAGGTCCAGGCGGGCAAATGGCTTAAGCCCAGGAGTTTGACACCTGCCTGGGCAACACAGTGAAACCCTATCTTTACAAAAAATATGAAAGTTATACAGGTATGGTAGTTGCTTCAAAGGGGATATAAAATATAATTAGTTCTGTAGCTGCGAATGTTATAATTAAAATATCTGTACCTGTAGTCCCAACTACTTGGAAGGCTGACACTGGAGGATCACTTGAGCCTAGGAATCAGAGGCTGCAGTAAACCTCTGAGATTATGCCGCTGCACACCAGCCTAGGTGGCAGAGCAAGACTTTATGTCAAAAATATATATATATAGAAATGGCCAACAAACAAAACATATTAAAAAATGTTCAACCTCACTAATTGTATTAGTCCATTCTTGCAGTGCTATAAAGAAATACCTGAAACTAGGAAATGTATACAGAAAAGAGGCTTACTTGGCTCATGGTTTCACAGGCCTTACAAAAGGGGAGGCCTCAGGAAATTTGCAGTCATGGCAGAAGGTGAAGGGGAAGCAGGCACATCTTACATGGCCAAAGCAGGAGTGAGACAGAGAGAGGGGAAGTGCTACACACTTTTAAACAACCATATCTTACAGTATCTCACTCAGTATCACAAGAAAAGTACCAAAAAGGAAATCTGCCCCAATGATCCAATCAACCCCCACCAGGCCCCTCCTTCAACACTAGGAATTACAATTTGACATAAAATTTGGATGGGGACAAAGCCAAAACGTATCATTTCACCCTCTTGCCCCTCCCAAATCTCATGTCCTTCTCACATTTCAAAACAATCATGCTATCCCAACAGTCCCCCAAAGTTTTAACTCATTCCAGCATTAACTCAAATGTCCAAGTCCAAAGTCTCATCTGAGATAAGACAAGGCAAGTCCCTTCTGCCTATGAGCCTGTAAAATTAAGGGCAAGATAGTTACTTCCAAGATACAATGAGGGTACAGGCATTGGGTAAATACACCTGTTTCAAAAGGGATAAATCAGCCAATACAAAGGGGCTACAGGCCCCATGCAAGTTTGAAACCCAGCAAGGCAGTCATTAAATCTTAAAGCTCCAAAATAATTCCTTTGACTCCATGTCTCAAATCCAGGCCACACTGACTCAAGGGGTAGGCTCCCAAGGCTTGGAAAGCTCCACCCCTATGGCTCTGCAGGGTACAGGTCCAATGACTGCTTTCATGGATTAGTGTTGAGTTCCTGTGGCTTTTCTGAGTACACAGTGCGAGCTGTCAGTGGATCTACCATTCTGTGGGCCAGAGAACAGTGGCCCTCTTCTCGAAGCTCCACTAGGCAGTGCCCCAGTGGGGACTCTGTGTGGGGGATCCAATCCCACCTGACCCCTTTGCACTGCCCCGCTGGAATCTAGGCAGAGGCTCCTAAGCCTCAACTTTTGCCTTCTGCACTGTTGCAGGCCCAACACCATGCAGAAGCCACCAAGGCTTGGAGCTTGCACTATCTAAAGCAATAGCATAAACTGTACCATAGTCCCTTTTAGTCAAGGCTGGAGCTGGTGCAGCTGGGATGCAGGGCACCATGTCCCAAGGCTGCACAAGGCAGCAGTGCCCTGGACCTGGCCCACAAAATCATTCTTCTCTCTTAGGCCTCCAGGCCTGTGATGGGAGGAGCTGCTGGGAAAGTCTCTGAAATGCATTTGAGGCATTTTCTCCACTATCTTGGCTATCAACATTTGGCTGATCTTTACACATGCAAATTTCTGCAGGCAGCTTGAATTCCTCCCCAGAAAATGGATGTTTCTTTTCTTTCACATGGCCAGGCTGCAAATTTTCCAAACTTCTAGACTCTCTTCCCTTTTAAATATGTTTCAATTTCAGACCATCACTCTGAGGATGAATATGAGCATATGCTGTTAGAAGCAGCCAGGCCAATTCTTGAACACTTTGCTGCTTAGAATTTTTTTCCACCAAATACCCTAAATCATTACTCTCAAGTTCAAAGTTCCAAAGGTTCCTAGGGCAGGGGCACAATGCCTCCAACCTCTGTGCTAATGCATAACAAAAGTGGGCCCTGCTGCAGTTCCCAATAAGTTTCTCATCTTCATCTGAGACCACCTCAGCCTACACTTTATTGTTAATATCGCTATCAGCATTTTGGCCACAACAATTTAACAAGTCTCTGGGAAGTTCCAGACATTCCCTCATCTTCCTGTCTTTTTCTAAGCCCTCTACACTCTTCCAACCTATGCCTGTTATTCAATTCCAAAGTCACATTTTCAGGTCCCTTTATAGCAGTACCCTACTCCTGGTACCAATTTTCTATATTAGTCTGTTCTTGCACTGCTGTAAAGAAATATCTGAGACTGGGTAATTTGTATAGAAACAAAGTTTAATTGGCTTCCAGTTCCACAGGCTGTAAAAGAAGCATGGCTGGGGGTGGTGGAGGAGGGGTCAGGAAACTTTCAATCACGGCAGAAGGCAAAGGAGGAGCAGGTTGATCTTACATGGCCAGAGCAGGAGTAAGTGAGAGGGTGAAAGTGCTACAAATGCTTAAACAAGCAGATCTCATGGTAACTCATTCACTATCACAAGAACTGCACCAAATCAGAAATCCACCAGCATGATCAAATCACCTCCCACCAGGCCCCACCTTTAACATTGGGGATTAAAATTTGACATGAGATTTGGGCAGGGACACGGACCAAACCATATCACTAATCAGCAGGGAAATGCAAAGTAAAACCACAACGAGATACCACCTTACTTCTCCAAGATTGGGCAGTATTAAAAAGTGAAAAAACAAGAGATGATGGTGTGGATATGAGGTATAGGAAACGCTTATACGCTGCTGGTGGGAATGTAAATCTGTGCAACGTCTATGGAATCCAGTATGGAGATTCCTTAAAGAACAAAAAATACATCTAACGTTCAGTACATCAATCCCACTACTGGATATCTACCCAAAGGAAAAGAAGTCATTATGTTAAAAAGACACCTGCACTTGTATGTTTATAGCAGCACAATTCTCAATTGTGAAGGTGTGGAATCAACCTAATTTCCCATTGACTAATGTGTGGATAAAGAAAACGTGGTATATGTACACCATGGAATACTACTCAGCCATAAAAAATGAAATAATATCTTTTGCAGCAACTTGGATATAGCTGTAGGCCATTATTCTAAGTGAAGTAACTCAGGAGTGGAAAACCAAGAACTGTATATTCTCATAAATGGGAGCTAAGCAAAGGCGTGCAGATTGATATTATGGACTTTAGAGACTCAGAAGGGGGAAGCTCAAAAGGGGGAAGGGATAAAAATAACTACATTAAGTACAATGTACACTACTCAGGTGATTGGTGTACTAAAAGCTCAGAATTCACCACTATATAATTCATCCATGTAATGAGAAACCACTTGTACCCCAAAAGCTATTGACAAAATTCCTTTCTTTCTCTTTCCTTTTTCTTTTTCTTTCTTTCTCTTTCTTGCTTGCCTGCTTCTTTCTTTTTTTTTTTTGACAGAGTCTCACTGTGTCACCAGGCTGAAGTGCAGTGGCATGATCTCAGCTCACTGCAGCCTCTGCCTCCTGGGTTCAAGTGATTCTCCTGTCTCAACTTCCTGAGTATCTGTGACTGCAGGAGTGTGCCACCATGCTCAGCTAATTTTTGTATTTTTAGTAGAGACAGGGTTTCACCATGTTGGCCAGGATGGTCTCAATCTCTTGACCTCGTGATCTGCCCACCTCGGCCTCCCAAAGTCCTGGGATTACAGGCGTGAGCCACTACGCCTGACTGAAAAAAAAATATTTCTTTACAGTAAGGCTGAGGGTCAAAACACACTAGGTAAAGACAGCAGGAAATCAGAGTCTTGGGACAAGGGTGCTAAAGAATCAGGAAATCAGGACACACTGTTACACTGGGTTGGTGAAAGTTATGACCCTTGTCTTTTGCCAAAGTGATTAACAGAAAAACCAAGTACACACATGGGCTCTGTGTGCTTGTATTTTGGGCTTTTAAGGAAGTGAGAGGGGAGAGGCTACATCGAATTCAGAGGCCAGTCTTGGCAGGAAAAGGCACCTGGAAGAGGGAGTGGACATGGGCAGCTCTGCAGGAGAGGAGAGTCCTTATGATCTGCAGAAAGAAAAGAGGAGGGAACAGGATGCCCATTTAGGCTGAGAGGCAGCCCTGGGGCTGAGCAGTTGATGGGGCTACCTGCAGCTTCCAGGTAAATGCTGATTCAGGAGTAGGTGTTTCCCCTTGTAGTCACAAAAGTAGGGAATAGTGAAAGGAACAACAGGGTCAGTGCCTAATCCATTCATGTAGTGTCCCATTTGGAGCACTTTCAAGTGAGGAGTATCATGCAGTGTTCTTACACTTGGCTATGAGCCACCAAGCTATAGACAGGTTCTGCACTGAGATAAGCAACTAAAAGATGAATAAAGCACTTCTGGTAACAAATACTTTTATGATCTTATTATTGCAACAAATGTTTGAACAAATGACTTTTATACAGCCTCCTGAATGTAAATATTATGTTATTTTAATAGCACACAAAGCTATTATTATTTTAATAAAATATTTAACTTTCAAAGGGGCTGACATAAAAAGCACATTAAGTGTACCCTCAGCTAAGATGTTGTCTTACACAATTCCAGGTGCTATAATAAAATACCTTACAGTGGAAATAAGAAACAGAAATGTATTTCAATTATTTATAAATAACAGAAATTTATTTCTCACATTTCTGGAGGCAGGGAAGTCCAAGATCAAAGGATCAGCATATTTTGTGTTTGTTGAGGGCTCTTTGCTGGGAAGATGGCATCTTGTCACTGAGTCCCCACATGGTGAAAGAGGGCAAGGGGCTGCCTAGTTCCCTAGAGCCCTTTTATTAGGGTACTTATTCTATTTAGGAGGGCAGTCATCATGGCTTAATCATTTCCTAAAGCCACACCTCTTAAAACATTTGCATTGGGGATTAAGTATTCAGTTGAATTTTGGAGAGACAGAAACTTTCAGACCATAGTAGAAGTTGATGATCTATTCCAACTTCCTACTTTCTTAGCAGAACCTAGGAGCCCCAGAACTTTGCAGCATAGGAGCCATAGAGTTTATTTACTCCAGAGGTGACGTATCTGAGATCTGGCCCCCAGATGGGTTTTCTTGGGATTTTCTTTTGCCTACTTGACGATCTTTTAAAACATGAGGCAGATCTTTTTTAAAATGGGATTTCATATGGAAAGCTAAATTTCTGACTTTTTCAGAAAAATCAGATGACATGTCAATACTGAGCTTTCAGGTCAAAATTCAGCTGCAGCCAAGTGATTGTGAGCACTTTAGGTGGGCTTGAGTCTGAGTTACCCCCAGTCCTACCACTTCCTTCCATCCCTCAGAGAGGCAGAACACTAATTGCCGTTCATCAATGTGCTTCTATGTCTACCTGTTCTTATACACATCATATTGCACTAATTTAGGTTGCCTGTCTGATCTGTATAGGCCTTGGTATTCTAACTGCTGTTTTCATCCAGTTTCTTCCTTTTCCAGATAAGAACATGGCAGCTGAGATGGAGATGAAAAAAAATCACTCACAGTTACACAGCTGCTTTCTGGTAGGTGGGATTTGAACTCAGGTGCTCAACTTCTAGTTTAGCTCCCTTGCAGCATCATTCAGTCTTCCTTTCTTTCTGGGAAATGTTTTCTAAACATTTCATCCTGCTTATTTTCTTCCAAAATAATCAGAAAGAAATTCAAGTATAACAAACACAGAGCGACTACAGAGGGCCAGGTGCTTCAGGGATAGAGCAGACTGAATCCTGCTGGAAGGAGCTCCCTAAGGCACTGTGAGATGTTGGGGAGGGAACACTAGTCCTCCACGAGGAGCCAGGAGGTAGAGGCAGATGCTGCTGAGATGGAGGAAACAAGGCATTTGTTCAGTGGAAAGTAAGCAGGGGCACATGGAATAGAGGGAGGCAGAAATAGTTATTTTTGATAAATGAAGTTAATCAACTCCTTTGAAAGTACCTCTCTGCATAAAGCAATTTAGGAAGTCAATTTTCCTTGACAGATCTATATGCTCAAAAAAAAAAAACCCAAGCAATTTATACACTGTAATGTTGGTGTATATTCAACTCCTCATGGCTTACTACCGGCAGTTCCAACAAAACTTCTCCTCCTAAATCCTTCTTTAGTTCAGATTCCTATCCCCCTGTCTGAAGAGAGAACTGTCTAACCAATGAGAATCAGCTCTATCCTTTAAGTAGCCCTCTAGTCAAATAGGGGCAGCTCACTTCTAACTGGTCAGTTAGAACTAGGACCCCAACACCAGCTGCTATTACTAGCCAAGTTAAATATCACGCAGGACAACAGAGAGTCCAGAAATGGATACACATATATGGACAATGGATTTTTGACAAAGGTGCAAAGGCAAATAAATGAAGAAAGGCTAGCTTTTTTCAACAAATTTGGTTGGAATGATTGGATATTCATAAGTGGAAAAAACCCGTCTTAACCTAAACCTCATACGTTTTATAAAATTAATTAAAAATTGTACCTGGACTAATATGTATAGCATAAAACTATAAAGGTTTTTAGAAGAAACCACAGGAGGAAATGTTTGTAACCTAAGACTTGGTGAAGAGTTCTTAGGTATGACACCAAAGTATGACCTGTAAAGAAAGAATGGGTAAACATAACTGATGTGGTTTGACTCTGTGTCCCCACCCAAATCTCATGTTGAATTGTAATGCCTAATGTTAGAAGAGGAGCCTGATAGGAGGTGTTTGGATCATGGGGGTGGTTTTTGATGGTTTAGCACCATGCCCCCAGTGTTGTCTCCTGATACAGTTCTCATGATACTTGATTGTTTGAAAAGTGTGTAACACCTCCACTTTTCTCTCTCTCTCTCCTGCTCCACCATGGTAGGATGTGCTTGCTTCCCTTTCACCTTCCACCATGATTGTAAGTTTCCTAAGGTCTCCCCAGCCAAGCTTTCTGTACAGCCTTCAGAACTGTGAGTAAATTTAACCTCTTTTCTTTATGAAGTACCCAGTCTCAGCTATGTCTTTATAGCAGTGTGACAACAAACTAATATAGAAAATTGGTACCAGAGAAGTGAGGCATTGCTATAAAAATACTGAAAATGTGAAAGCAGCTTTGGTACTGGGTGATGGACAGAGGTTGAAAGAGCTTGGAGGGCTCAGAAGAAGACAGGAAGATGAGGAAAAGTTTGGAATTTCCTAGAGACTTGTTGAATGGTTGTGACCAAAATACTGATAGTGATATGCACAATAAAGGTCAGGCTGAGGTAGTCTCAGATGGAGATGGGAAACTTATTGGAAACTGGAGTAAACGTCACTCTTGCTATGCTTTGGCAGAGTGACTGGTGGCATTGTGCCTCTGCTCTACGGATTTGTGGAACTTTGAGAGAGATGGTTTGTGGTGTCTGCCAGAAAAAAATTTCTAAGCAGCAAAATGTTCAAGAAATGGCCTGGCTGCCTCTAACAGCTTATGCTCATATGCATTTCCAAAAAGATGGTCTGAAATTGAACATACATTTAAAAGGAAAGCAGAGTATAAAAGCTTGAAAAATTTGCAGCCTGACCATGCAAGAGAAAAGGAAAACCCACTTTTGAGGAGAAATTCAAGCCAACTCCAGAGATTTGCATAAGTAAAGAGGAGCAGAGTGTTAATAGTGAAGACAATTGGGGAAATGCCTCCAGGGCATTTCAGAGACCTTCACAGCAGCCCCTCCCATTACAGGCCCAGAGGCCTAGGAGGGAAGAATGGTTTCGTGGGCCAGGCCCAGGGCCCTGTTGCCCTGCCTAACCTCAGGACACTACTCATTGTGTCCTAGCTGCTCCAGCTCCAGCCATGACTAAAAGGGCCCCAGATATGTCTCAGGCTGCTGCTCCAGAAAGTAAAAGCGGCCAGCCTTGGTGGCTTCCATATGGTGTTAAGCCTGTAGATGCACAGAGGGCAAGAGTTGAGGTTCAGGAGGCCCTGCCTAGATTTCAGAAGATGTATGGAAATGCCTGGACATTCAGGCAGAAGTATGCTGCAGGGATGGATCCCTCATGCAGAACCTCTACTAGGGCAATGTGAAGGGGAAATGTGGGGGTGGAACCCCACTGAGTCACTGCCTAGTGGAGCTGTGAGAAAAGGGCCAATGTCCTCCAGCCTCCAGAATATTAGATCCACTGATAGCATGCACTGTGAACCTGGAAAAGCCACAGGCACACAATGCCAGCCTGTGAAAGCAGTCATGGGGGCTGTACCCTGCAAAGTCACAGGGGTGAAGCTACCCAAAGCCTTGGGAGCCCACCTTTTGCATCAGTGTACCCTAGATGTGAGACATGAAGTCAAAGGAGATTATTTCGAAGGTTTAAGATTTAATGACTGCCCTGCTGGGTTTTGGATTTGCATGGGGCCTGTAGCACCTTTGCTTGACAATTTCTTCCTTTTGGAATGGGAGCATTTACCCAATGCCTTTACCTCGATTGTATCTTTAATGTAACTAACTTGTTTTTTATTTCACAGGCTCATAGGTGGAAGGGATTTCCCTTCTCTCAGATGAGACTTTGAACTTGGACTTTAGAGTTAATGCTGTAATGAGTTAAGACTTTGGGGGACTATTGATATGGGATGATTGTATTTTACAATGTGAGAAAGACATGAGATTTGGGAGGGTCCAGGGAGAAAATGAAATGGTTTGATTCTGCATCCCCATCCAAATCTCATGTCAAATTGTAATTTCTAGTGTTGGAGGAGGGGCCTGGTTGGAGGTGAGTGGATCATGGGGGTTGTATCTAATGGTTTAGCATCATCCCTCTAGTGCTATCTCATAGTAGAGTTCTCACAAGATCTGGTTGTTTGAAAAGTGTGTAGCACTTCCCGTTTGCTCTCTCTCTCTCTTTCTCTCTCTCCTGCTCCACCATGGTAAGATGTACTTGCTTCCCCTTCACCTTCCACCATGATTATAAGTTTCCTAAGGCCTCTCCAGCCATGCTTCCTGTATAGACTGCAAAACAGTGAGTCAATTCAGTCTCTTTTCTTCATAAATTACACAGTCTCATGTATGTCTCTATAGCAGAGTGAGAACAAACTAATACAATAACTTTATCAAAAAGAAAAAAAAAGAAATGTTTTCTCTGAGAAATCTACCATTTAAAAATTGAATGACAAGCAATGAGCTGAAAGAAAATATTTGCCAATCTGACAGAAAAATTTTACGTGACATATACATATAAAGACTTCTTAGAAATCAATTAAAACATTCAAATAGCAAATATGTGAACAGACAAGAACGAAGAAGATATGTGGATGGCAAATGAACATATAAAAAGAAGTCATTAAGAAAATGCAAATGAAATCCTTGAAGTGATACCCCAACACTTCTGTTAAGATGGACAAAGAACAAAAATAACAACAACCAGGAAACACCAGGTGCTGGTGAGGAGGCAGAACAGCTGGATTCCTCATGCATTGCTCATGGGGATGCAAAATGGTACACCCTCTTGATAACAGTTTGGCAGTTTCTAGAAGTTAAGTTACACTCACTCTATAGACCAGCAATCCTATCCCTATTATATTTATCCTAGGAATTTACCTAAGTGAATTATATTCACAAAATAAATGTTCATGAATGTTTAGTAGCATCTTTATTCAAAATCACCATAAACTGTAAACAACATAAATGCCTTCAATTGGAGAATTGATAACCAGAATGTAATACATCTATGTAATGGAATAATACTCAGTATGAAATATTTTTAAAAATACTAATACAAGCAACTTGAATGATTATCTAGAGAAAGATGGTGAGTGAAAAAAGACAATCTCAAAAAGACCGTCTACTGTAGGATTCATTTATATAACATTTTGAAAGCAAAAACTATAGGAAGGAGAACACATCCGTGGCTGCCACAGGTTCTGGGTGTGCGGAGAGTTTAACAGTAAAGAGTTTCTCAGGATAACATGAGAAAATGTGAGGGGGTGATGGAACTGTTGTGTATCCAGATTGTGTTGTGGTTACATAAATCTAAACATGGGTTATAATTCATAAAACTGTCCATGCACAAACGTTAATTGTACAGTATGTTAATTATAGATAATCACACAGGTAAGACTCAAGTTGAGGATATCTCGGTATGTGAAAGAATGTGATGCTTCTTAAGGAAAGTCTACACAATATCTCACAGTCTAAGCTCCATGAGGGAAGGGACCATACCTTAAAGCCATGTACTACTAGTGATGACTGTCATCCCTGGAGCAAAGTTGGTGCTTACTACACATTTGTAGGCTGAATGAATAAGTACCGAAGTCTGTTGTGGTCACTTTTATTGCTTCCCTGCCTATTCTGAAACTTTTTGGGTAATATTATTTAACCTACCTCAAATATAGTGGCCAGAAACCAAGTTGGAACAGATATAAATCACTTTAACCTCTCAGGAAACAAAGTTTGCTATACGTTTTCCCAATTCTAGCAACAATATAAGTCCCTCTTAAAAGAAGGAATAGGTGAATAGATCATTGTTTGGTAGATTGAGGCTAAGGAATCTATTAGACAATCCACGTAGAGGTGTTGAAGTGGCAGCTGAATCTCTAGAAGAGAGATCTGATCTGTAGATTCAGATGTGTGGGTTTGGTGGCAGTGGAGGTCTGCCAATAAATTACAAGATAAAATCTGTAAGAGTAACAATGACAAGTGGATTCAGGGCAAATGACTAGGAAACTTAAACTTTTAAGATGTTAGCAGAGGAAGTAGATTCTGTAGCAGAGTTTGAAATAGAATTGACCTCAGAGAGAAACAGAAAACCAGGAGACAATGGTGTCACATAAACAAGAACGAAGTCGTATCAAGAACAGGGTAGTCACAGTGTCAATGACTGCAAAAATGTCTGTAGACAGAGAGAATGAGGACAAAAGAAGGTGTGATGTTCCTGGGGCCTGTCGGGGGGTGGGAGGCTAGGGGAGGGATAACATTAGGAGAAATACCTAATGTAGATGACAGGTTGATGGGTGCAGCAAACCACCATGGCACGTGTGTACCTATGTAACATAACTGCACGTTCTGCACATGTACCCCAGAACTTAAAGTATAATAAAAAAAAAAGAAAGTGTGATGTTCACTGATTATCAGAAAAAGTTCCAACTATTAATTTTCTATTGTGTGCCTATCTTATTCAGGAAAGGTAATGTTCTTCAAATTAGAAAGAACAGAACAGACAGTTTAAAAGGGGAATTCCCAACCCAGATCAACAAAAAGGTAGCAGGAGGTTATCTATTTACTAAAAATGTAAGCCGTTGGGGTCCAGCCTAATGAAAATCCCAGTGTGAAAAGACCTTACAGGTATAATTTCAGTCACTGTCAGTAATTTTGGACATGGCTTGTAAAACTGGAGAGAGATGCTCACAGAATGGGGAGAGACAAAGGTTGCTTAGAATTTCAAGAAAAATAAACAATTGAGGATGTATACAATAACACTGTTTGTCTGGCCCTGAATCCTGACAAGGTGTTTGGTGGCAGGAGAAGTCAGAGATCACTCCAGGTTTTACGACCAGGTCACTTATTGATGATGAGAATATTTTTTAAAATACAGAATCTAGACAACAATTTGGAAGGAAAGGTGAAGGGTGTCATTTTGGCATCTCAGACCTGAGCTGAAGCTGGGCTATGCAAATGTAAATGCTGGAGGCAAGAACTGCCGCTCAGCTGGAGTTTCATATGGCGGGAGTCCTGGAAGGGATGATATTTTATGTAATGGCATTTTTTAAATTTTTCAAAAGTAGTAAAAGGAGAATATCACTGGGCCAGGAACTGAACTTTGCACAGTGCTTAGCATGAGTAGTGGGAGAGAAAATGATGCTCGGGAGAGGCGATGGAGAACCAGGAACATGAAGTGTCAGGGCAAAGGTCAGAGCGGGAAGGAGTCCCGTGAGCATACCATCCTCTCTTACCCACCTCTGACTTTTCTCAAGTTATCTCCTCTGCCTGGGATACCCTTCTCCCACACTGCATCCCAATCACCAGGTTAACGTCTGTTCCTCCATACATCTGCACCTCAGGTGTCATTATTTCCAGACAATCTTCCCTGGACCTCCTCCCTACTACTTCCTCACAAATTAATAATAATCACCACGCCCATGTTATTCATCTATTGTGTTTGTACAAGTGCACACAAGACTATAAATTGGCTTTGAGATAAGGATCTGTGACAGGTCTCTCTCCATGGCTTGGAAATGTCTGTTTTCTCACCGTGTGTCTTCACATCATCTTCCTTCTATGCATTCCTCTCTACCCAAATTTCCTTTTTTTTATAAAGACATCCATCACATTAACATGATCACTTAACATGATTAATCACTTAACATGATTAACATGACTAACTCTGTAAAGCAGGGGCCCCCAACCTCCAGGCCATGGACCAGACCGGTTCGTGGACTGTTAGAAACTAGGCCACGCAGCAGGAGGTGAGTGTTTGGCGAGCGAGCTTACCAGCGGCATTACATTCTCACAGGAGCATGAACTCTATTGTGAATTGCACATGCGAGGAATCTAGACTGTGCTGTCTTTATGAGACTCCAACTAATGCCTGATGATCTGAAGTCAAACAGTTTCATCCTGAAACCATTCCCCCACCCCTCGGTGGAAATACTGTCTTCATGAAACCAGCCCCTGGTGTCAAAAAGGTTGGGAACCGCTGCTGTATGCCTAGATAAAGAATATTTTGAGGTACTGGGAGTTAAAACTTCAACATAAGAATTTTAGTAGACACAATTCAACCCATAACACTGTCTAAACCAAGGCTGTCCAATCTTTTGCCTTCCCTGGACCACATTGGAAGAAGAATTGTCTTGGGCCACACATAAAATACACTAACACTAATGACAGCTGATGAGCTTTAAAAAAATAATCAAAGGAAAATCTCATAATGTTTTAAGAAAGTTTACGAATTTGTGTTGGGCCACATTCAAAGCTGTCCTGGGCCACATGTTGGACAAGCTTGGTCTAAAGCTATCTTTGTTGCCTATAAACATAGCAACAACAACACATGAGTGATGATGGTCTACACCCAGGCCTGAAATCGTCTGCATTTTATGTGAAATAAAGATAGAGGACACTGGCATAGCCTCATCCATACACAATGAGCAAACACAAAACTAAAGGAGTCTTGGCACTGCAGCCTGTTCTATAAATGCATGCATGCAATAGACTCATTCCTGACTTCATCCATTACTCAATTCACAGAGTTAGTCATTTACCAGTAGGGGAGAACCAGAAGAAATTCAGGGCAAGTGAAGACCTCAACTACTGCCTAATAGATCAGCTCACAGGCAGCCACAGCCAGGCATAGAAAGAGTAGAGTCAGGCTGACCTTGTGCAAGTCACTTCATGTCTTTAGCCCCAGTTTCTCCTCAGTAAAACGGAGATGAGAATAACTATACTGCCACGCTGAGCTGTTCTGAGGATTGAATAAATGTGAAACAAAACTTTGCATCATGGGGCCTGAAAATATAGTAAGCAGTCAATAAATGTTAAAAGTATGTAATCCATGGCCAGGTACGAGGTAAACTTTCATCCTACAAGGTTCACTAAATTTACAAATGATAACCAGATGGTCACCATTTACTTCATTTAGCATTCTCTGAAGACCAAAATGTTAGTCCACTTCCATTACAGATTTCTAATGTGTTAAGATAGTTTCCCGCTGATGATTCCAAGTGTCATAGAAGGCTTTCTTAGGCTGAGCACGGTGGCTCATGCCTGTAATCCCAGCACTTTGGGAGGCCAAAGTGGGCAGATCACCTGAGGTCGGAGTTTGAGACTAGCCTGACCAACATGGAGAAACCCCATCTCTATTAAAAATACAAAATTAGCCAGGCGTGGTGGCGCATTCCTGTGATCTCAGCTACTTGGAGTCTGAGGCAGGAGAATCGCTTGAACCCGGGAGGCGGAGGTTGCGGTGAGCTGAGATCCCACCATTGCACTCCAGCCTGGGCAACAAGAGCGAAATTCCGTCACAAAAAAAAAAAAAAAAAAAAAAAAAAAAAGAAGGCTTACTTCGAGTTTGGTAATACACTAGAGCTTATTCTAAACATATATAAATGGTACAGACAAAGGTAATTGCTGAACAAGGGCCTTGTGAAAATGCTCAGCAAACTTCCACTCCATTGCAGTAGCCTCGCTTCCTCCGACTCTTCTCCTGAGCCCGAGTTTTTTTTGCTTCACGGTTTTCAGAGATTAAAAAACCCAACAACATACTTTGGATATGTACTACAAAAAAAAATATTGTAAAAGGCAGGTACAGCCAGCCTAAGGTTTTGAATTGGTATCAATCATTTCTTCAGATTCATGGAGGTGTCAAAGTGTGAAATGTGTGTGTGTGAGGGGGGGCAACATCCACTGAAAGAATCCTTGATTTCATGGAGTATAAGAAATAAGGTCAGAAAATCTGGTAAGATAGACTGTGGAGTGCTTTATTAAACTATGGAGTTATATTGATTAGAGGAAGCACTTTATCAAAACATTTACTTTAAGCCTTCTAGTACTAGGAATGTCTTTGTAAAAACAAACTTCCCTGTCATCTGCTGCCACAACACAGGGATACCCAGAAAATGGTGTATAAACTGAATAAAACTGAATTTGGTGAATCTCTTTACCAAAACTGAAACCTCAGCATCTTCAATCTCTTCCTCTCTCTAAAAAAAGTAATGAAAGTCAGCCAATTCTGCCATTAAACTATCTTTGGAATCTTGCCAATCATTTTTGTTTTCATTGCTGCAGCCAATGTTTCAGGCTCTTACAACTCACATTTGTCCTTGCAATCATTTGGTACTACAGAGAAAATGAAATCTGAACTTTCTGGCATGGCATTCCAAGGCTCTCTACATTTGGAGATTCAAGCTGTCTATCACCACCCCCCTATGCCCCATCCAAACTGTGGACCACCCACAAGGGCCATCCACTGCTCTTGCTTTGAAAACCTCAGACACATTAATAATACTTCATTACTTTTGCTCATACTGCTGTTCAACCTTTATCATCAGCCTTTTCACCCCCCGCCCCCACCTACATGTTACGCCTTGCCAATCAAAGCCTACTCATCCATCAGGGGCTCCATTTAAATGTTCCCACTAAGCCCTTCCTGACCCCTGGAAAAGAATTAATCAATTCCTCTGCTAAACTCTCATAGCCCTTTAATTATATGTTATTTTTCTCATGACACTAGCAGTTACTGTCCTTTAGGGGAAAAGGGGGAGTCAGATAGATTTCATTTAAAATCCCAACTCTAATATCTTTTAGGAGTCTGACCTTAGGCATGTCATCTTACCTTGCTATTCCTTAATGTCTTAATGTTATCCTCCTAATAGAGACTGCTATAAGCAGTTAAATATTATTTTCTTCATTTTCATTCTGGACATACTGTGTGTGCTAGAGCAGTTTCTCTCTCTCTCTCTCTCTCTCTCTCTCTCTCTCTCTCTCTCTCTGTCTCACTCTCTCCCTCCCCACAACCTGCTCCTAGCACAATAGAGTTACTTAATAAATATCTGTTGAATGAATGGCAAATTAGTATATTCTCAATGGTTGCTTCTCATGTGTAATGATTAACCCAAAGGTTCATATTCTGATTCCAGAATGAAGCTCAGCTAGAGAAATGAAAGAAATGTAATCACCCCTCACTTCTAGTCCAGCATTCACCAACTTTATCATTGTTATCACTGCTATCATTTCTCTCTTCTTACTGCACTGAACCTTCTTACTTCCTACTGAACCTTTATTCCAAAGAGACAAAATAACCTAATTACACTTATAATCATTCTACCTTATAATTAATCAAAACCAGCTGGGAAAGCAAGCAGAAAGTTTCAATTTTTCCAGTCAAATTTCTTTCCTAAAAATGTCTGTGGGAAAACTTCAGAAGATAATCTACCACAATGAGGGGGTAGATCTCTGACTCCAGAGATTGGAGATTCCTGACTTAGGGGCTGACCATACGAATCATGCAAGGACAAGACCTGTACTCAGGAGGTACGCAAGATAATCAGGAAGAGTAAATAGATACACAAGATGAAACGTCCACAGACAATCCAATACCAATGTTTATCATCCAATATATTCGAGTGTTAAACAATTAATAAGTGCTGCCAATAGCATCTCTACTTTGGCAAAATAATAGGATATTTCTTAGTTAATGGAAATACCTCATGAAATAAAAAACAGAACACATACTGAGTCGTTGAAAAGCTCATACCCTTTGTCTAAATAATATATATCTTCAGGATTTATTCTCACAAAATTACTTCAAAATAAAAAATCAATACACACATAAATATTTCCTGAAGTTTTTAAAATAATAACAAACATATGAAAACAATTGAAAATTCCAACAATAAGGAAATGATTATTATTTTTTTTTATGTTATTGACAAATTGTTTTTTTTTTTTTTCTTTAGGTTTTAGGGTACATGTGCACAATGTGCAGGTTTGTTACATATGTATCCATGTGCCATGTTGGTTTGCTGCACCCATTAACTTGTCATTTAGCATTAGGTATATCTCCTAATGCTGTCCCTCCCCCCTCCCCCCACCCCACAACAGTCCCCGGAATGTGATGTTCCCCTTCCTGTGTCCATGAGTTCTCATTGTTCAATTCCCACCTATGAGTGAGAACATGCGGTGTTTGGTTTTTTGTCCTTGCGATAGTTTACTGAGAATGATGTTTTCCAGTTTCATCCATGTCCCTACAAAGGACACGAACTCATCATTTTTTATGGCTGCATAGTATTCCATGGTGTATATGTGCCACATTTTCTTAATCCAGTCTATCGTTGTTGGACATTTGGGTTGATTCCAACTCTTTGCTATTGTGAATAGTGCCACAATAAACATATGTGTGCATGTGTCTTTACAGCAGCATGATTTATAGTCCTTTGGGTATATACCCAGTAATGGGATGGCTGGGTCAAATGGTATTTCTAGTTCTAGATCCCTGAGGAATTGCCACACTGACTTCCACAATGGTTGAACTAGTTTACAGTCCCACCAACAGTGTAAAAGTGTTCCTAGGAAATGATTATTTTTAAAGCATAAGTTATATTACCTCTCTGTGTTTCATTTTGCTTATCTTTAAAATGGAAAC
Source organism: Nomascus leucogenys (assembly GCF_006542625.1). Lineage (NCBI taxonomy): Eukaryota > Metazoa > Chordata > Mammalia > Primates > Hylobatidae > Nomascus > Nomascus leucogenys. The sequence continues at coordinate 128,859,463 of NC_044406.1, forward strand.
AATATTGACTAATTATGTTAGGGCATTAAATTAAGTAATCCAGGTAAAATATGTGCATGCTAAATTGGGTTCCAGGAGATTTCCTTATTAATAAATCCATTCTTCTCTTTTGAGCTCTTTTGAAGAGTTTCTGTTTTTGTTCCTTGCAATCAAGTGATTCCAGATTCAGATGGGTAGAAGGAATTCCAGACTCGGAGGAAGAGACAGACATAGAGAAATATTTTCCTCTCACTCTACCTTCAAGTATATAAAAAATGCAACAAGTATAAATGACATACATTACCAGGTATTTTATAAAACCTATAAAAAATCTAATTCTAATACTGTATTTTTTCATATACATGCATGCTGACAATGGGTCACCCACTTTAAGCACCATATGTGGAAGATCTCATTAAATGTTTCTTATTTTCTCAACTTCACAGATTGGAAGATTGAGGCACAGAGAAGTTACATATAGCTAGTTAAGGAGACCACATCTGTATACAGAAGGGTTTAGACCTTTACTCCCCTGTGCAAAAGTGTGTTTGGGGTAGAGGAGTAGAGAAGAAACACAAAAGTGATTAAGCTGTGCGGGTAGAAGTTGGCTAAAGGACTTTCTTATTTTGAAGCTAAATTTGTCTGAAAATCTACTGTTTTTACTCGGTGATTTTTGCTTCTTTGTTTGTTTGTGTTTTAAATTTGGGTTGCCTGTGTGAGTGTATGCATATATTTTCCTTTACATTTTTAATAAAATTTTCTCTGGATTAGAATACCTGCCTTGAGGTTCCATTCACATATCAAGCAATTAGTTTTCATTAATTCTTAAGTATGGGTTGGATTGTGGACCACAGGGCTATTGAGACATCATATGTGGGGGACTGAAGTCCCCAGAAATTGTTCTCTTCTCCCTGGCTTCCCCACTGGTTAAAATCTAGTCTGAAGTTACACAGATCTGCCAGACTCCAAAATAAAAATGCCTGACCACAAAGTTGAACTCCCAGTAGCCTTTACAGGAACAATAATAATTGTCTTAAAATTTTATATTACTCTGCCTGCCAGCTATGGAGAGTCAGGACAGCCCGAAAGAGGGAGATTCACCCCAGCACAGCACACCCACTCTGCCAAGGGACAACCAGACTGCTTATTTAAGTGGGTCCCTGATCCCATTCCTCCTGACTGGGTGAGACCTCCCAACAGGGGCCTCTAGATACCTCATACAGGAGAGTTCTTGCCAGCATCAGGTCAGTGCACCTCTGGGTCAGAGCTCATAGAGGAAGGAGTATGCAGCCACCTTTGCTGTTTTGCAGCAAAACCTGGTGATACCTCAAGTTGTGGGAGGGACCCAGATGAACAGAATCTGAAGTGGACCCACCAGCAAACCTCAGCAGCCCTGGGGAAGAGGGGTGTGATTGCTACATGAAAAACAGACAGAAAGCAACAACAGCAACATCAATGAAAAAACCCCCATAAAATCCCCATCCAAAGGTCAGCAGCCTCAAAGATTGAAGATAGATAAATGCTGAAAGATGAGAAAGAATCAATGCAAAAATGCCAAAAACTCAAAAAGCCAGAGTGCCTCTTCTCCTCCAAGTGATCACAACACTGCTTCTGCAAGGGCCCAGAACTGGGCTGAGGCTGAGATGGATGATTTGAGAGAAGTAGACTTCAGAATGTGGATAATAACAAACTTCACTGAGCTAAAGGGATATGTTCTAACCCAATGCAAAGAAGCTAAGAACCACGATAAAACATTACAGGAGCTGTTAACCGGAATAAACAGTTTAGAGAGGAACATAAATGACCTGATGGAGCTGAAAAACACAAGAGAACTTCACAATGCAAACACAAGTATCAATAGCTGAATAGATCAGTCGGAAGAAGAAATATCAGAGCTTGATGACTATCTTGCTGAAACAAGGCAGTCAGACAAAATTAGAGAAAAAAATAGAATAAAAAGGAATGAAAAAAACCTCTGAGAACTATGGGATTATGCAAAAATACCAAACCTACTATTAATTGGGGTAACTGAAAGAGACAGGGAGAATGGAATCAAGTTGGAAAACACACTTCAGGATATCATCCAGAAGAACATCCCCAACCTGGCAAGACAGGCTAACATTCAAATTCAGGAAATCCAGAGAACCCCAGTAAGATACTTCCTGAGAAGATAAACCCCAAGACACATAATCATCACATTCTCCAAGGTCGAAATGAAAGAAACAATGTTAAGGGCAGCCAGAGAGAAAGGCCAGGTCACCTGCAAAGGGAAGCCCATCAGATTAACCATGGACCTCTCAGTGTAAACCTTACAAGCCACAAGAGATTGGGGGCCAACATTCAGCATTCTTAAAGAAAAGAATTTCCAACACATAATTTCATATCTGGACAAACTAAGTTTTATAAGAGAAGGTGAAATAAAATCCTTTGCAGACAAGCAAATGCTGAGGGAATTCATCACCACCTGGCCTGCCTTGCAAGAGCTCCTGAAGGAAGCACTAAATATAGAAAGAAAAAAACTGCCACCAGCCATTACAAAAACATACTGAAGTACATGGGCCAAGGACACTATAAAGCAACTACATAAACGAGTCTGCAAAATAACCAGCCAGCATCATGATGACAGAATCAAATTCACACATAACAACATTAACCTTAAATGTAAATGGGATAAATGCCCCAATTAAAAGACATAGAATAACAAGCTGGATAAAGAGTCAAGACCCACTGGTGTGCTGTATTCAGGAGACCCATCTTATGTGCCAAGACACAAATAGACTCAAAATAAAGGAATGAAGGAAAATTTACCAAGCAAATGAAAAACAGAAAAAAGCAGGGGTCGTAATCCTAGTTTCTGATAAAACAGACTTTAAACCAACCAAGATAAAAAAAGACAAAGAAGGGCATTACATAATGGTAAAGGGTTCGATTCAACAAGAAGAGCTAACTATCCTAAATATATATGCACCCAATACAGGAGTACCCAGATTCATAAAGCAAGTTCACAGGAAACTACAAAGGGACTTAAACTGCCACACAATAATAGTGGGAGACTTTAACACCCCACTGTCAATATTAGACAGATTATCAATATTAGATGACAGAAAATTAACAAAGATGTTCAGGAATTGAACTCAGCTCTGAATCAAGTGGACCTGATAGATATCTATAGAACTCTTCCCCCTGAAACAACAGAATATACATTCTCCTCAGTGCCACATGGCACTTACTCTAACATTGATCACATAATCGAGAGTAAAACACACCTCAGCAAATGCAAAAGAACTGAAATCATAACAGTCTCTCAGACCACGGTTCAATCAAATTAGAACTTAAAATTAATAAACTCACTCAAAGCCACACAACTATATGGAAATTGAACAGCCTGATTTTGAATGGCTCCTGGGTAAATAATGAAATTAAGGCAGAAATCAAGAAGTTCTTTGAAACAAATGAGAACAAAGAGACAATGTGCCAGAATCTCTGGGATGCAGCTAAAGCAGTGTTAAGAGGAAAATTTATAGCACAAAATGCCCACATCAACAAGCTATAAAAATCTTAAATCACCATCCTAACATTACATCTAAAAGAACTACAGAACCAAAAGCAAACAAACCCTAAAGCTATCAGAAGACAAAAAATATCCAAGCTCAGAGCAGAACTTAAGGAGATAGAGAAACAAAAAAATTCTTAAAAAAAAATCAATGAATCAGGAGCTGGTTTTCTGAAGAAAAAAAAAAAGACCACTAGCTAGACTAATAAAGAAGAAAAGAGAGGTAAATCAAATAGACACAATATAAAATGATAAAGGGGATATCACCACTGACCCCCCCCCAAAAATAAAACCATCAGAGAATACTATAAACACCTCTATGCAAATAAACTAGAAAATCCAGAAGAAATTGATAAATTTCTGGACACATAAACCCTCCCAAAACTGAACCAGGAGGAAGTTAAATCCCTGAATAGACTAGTAACAAGTTCTGAAATTGAGGTAGTAATAAATAGCCTGTCAACCAAAAAACAAAAAAAGCCCAGAACCAAATGGATTTACAGCTGAATTCTACCAGAGGTACAAAGATGAGCTGGTACCATTTCTTCTGAAACTATTCAAACAAAATTGAAAAGGAAGGACTTCTCTCTAACTCATTTTATGAGGCCAGCATTATCCTGACATTAGAACCTTGTGGAGATAGAACAGTAAAAGAAAACTTCAGGCCAATATTTCTTATGAACATCAATGCAAAAATTCTCAATAAAATACTGGCAAACTGAATCCAGCAGCCCATCGAAAAGCTAATCCACCATGATTAAGTCAGCTTCATCCTTGGAATGTAAGGCTTCATCCTTGGAATATAATTTCACATATACAAAAAAATAAACATAATTCATCACATAAACAGAACTAAATACAAAAAACACATGATTATCTCAATAGATGCAGAAAAGGCCTTTAATCAAATTCAACATCACTTCATGTTAAAAACTCTTGATAAATTAGGTATTGAAGAGGAACCTCAAAATTATGAGCCATTTATGACAAACCCACAGCAAATATCATACTGAATGGGCAATAGCTGGAAACATTCCCCATGATAACTGGCACAAAACAAGGGTGCCCTCTCTTACCACTTCTATTAAACCTAGTATTGGAAGTTCTGTCCAGGGCTATCAGGCAAGAGAAAGAAATAAATGGTAATCATATAGGAACAGAGGAAGTCAAATTGTTTTGCAGGTGACATATCCTATGTCTAGAAAACCCCATCATCTCAGCCCAAAAGCTTCTTAAGCTGATAAGCTACTGCAGCACAGTATCAGGATACAAAATCAATGTGCAAAAATCACAAGCATTTCTATACACAACTACAGACAATCAGAGAGCAAAATAATGAATGAACTCATTCACAATTGCTGCAAAGAGAATAGAATACCTAGGAATACAGCTAACAAGGAAAGTGAAGGACCTCTTCCAGGAGAACTACAAACCACTGCTAAAGGAAACAGAGAGGACACAAACAAGTGGAAAAACATTCCATGCTCATGGATAGAAAGAATCAATATCATGAAAATGGCCATACTGCCTGAAGTAATTTATAGAGTCAATGTTATTGTCATTAAACTACCACTGACATTTTTCATAGCATTAGAAGAAACTATTTTAAAATTCATGTGAAACCAAAAAAGAACTTGTATACCCAAGACAATCCTAAACAAAAACAAAGCTGGAGGCATCACACTACCCGACTTGATACAATACTACAAGGCTACAGTAATCAAAACCTCATGGTACTTGTATAAAAACAGACACATAGATTAATGGAACAGAATAGAAAAACCCAGAAATAAAACGGTGCATTTACAACCGTCTGATCTTTGGCAAACCTGACAAAAAACAAGCGATGAGAAAATAATTTCCTATTTAATAAATGGTGCTGGGAGAATTGGGTAGCCATATGCAGAAAATTGAAACCGGACCCCTTCCTTACACCTTATACAAAAATAAACTCAAGGTTGATTAAAGACTTCAATATAAAACCCAAAACTATGAAAACCATAAAAGAAAATCTAGGCGATACCATTCAGGGCATAGACACGGGCAAAGATTTCATGACAAAATTGCCAAAAGCAATTGCAACAAAAGCAAAAATTGACAAATACGATCGAATTAAATGAAAGAGTTCTGCACAGCAAAATAAACTATCATCAGAGCCAACAGACAACCTAGAGAGTGGGAGAAAACTTTTGCATTTTATGCATCTAACAAAGTCTAATATTCAGAATCTACAAGGAACTTGAACAAATTTACAGGAAAAACCCCATTGTATTAGTCCATTCTCGTGTTGCTAATAAAGACATATCTGAAATATCTGAAATTGGATGATTTATAAAGAAAAGAGGTTTAACTGACTCACACTTTTGCATGGCTGAGAGGCCACAAGAAACATATAATCAGGGCAGAACGGGGGAAGTAAACACGTCCTTCTTCACATGGCAGCATGAGAGAGAAAAATGAGAGCCAAGCGATGGGTAAAGCCACTTGTAATATCATTAGATTTCAGGAGAACTTATTCACTATCACAAGAATAGCATAGGGGAAACCGTCCCCATGATTCAATTACCTCCCACTGGATTCCTTCCATGTCACATGGGGATTATGGGAACTACAACTGAAGATGAGATTTGGGTGGGGACACAGCCATACCATATCATCCATTAAAAAGTGGGCAAAAGACATGACCAGACACTTCTCAAAAGTCAGGAAACAACAGATGCTGACAAGGTGGTAGAGAAATAGAAACACTTTTACACTGTTGATGGGAATGTAAATTAGTTCAACCATTGTGGAAGACAGTGTGGCGATTCCTCAAACACCTAGAACAAGAAATACCGTTTGACCCAGCAATCCCATTACAAGGTATATACCCTAAAGGATATAAATCATTCTATTATAATGATATATGCACATGTATGTTTATTGCAGCACTATTCACGATAGCAAAGACATGGAATCAATCCAAATGCCCATTAATGATACACAGGATAAAGAAAATGTGGTACATATACACCATGGAATACTATGCATCCATAAAAAGGAATTAGATCATGTGCTTTGCAGGGACATGGATGGAGCTGGAAGCCATTATCTTCAGCAAACTAATGCAGGAAGAGATAACCAAACACTGGGCCAGGTGTGGTGGCTCACGCCTGTAATCCCAGCACTTTGGGAGGCCGAGACAAGTGGATCACCTGAGGTCAGGAGCTTGAGACCCGCCTGGCCAACAAGGGGAAACCTGTCTCTACTAAAAATACAAAAATTAGCTGGGCATAGTGGCGGGTGCCTGTAATCTCAGCTACCCAGGAGGCTGAGGCAGGAGAATCACTCGCATCTGGGAGGCAGAGGTTGCAGTGAACCAAGATCTCACTATTGGACTCCAGCCTGGGTGACAAGAGTGAAACTCCATCTCAAAAATAAGAAAACCAAACACCGCATGTTCTCACTTATAAGTGGGAGCTGAACAATGAGAATACATGGACACAGCAGCGAGGGGAAAAACACACACTGGGGCCTGTTGGGGGTGGGGGCGTGGAGGGAGAGAAGGCATTAGGAAAAATAACTGATGCATGCTAGGCTTAATATCTAGGTGATGGGCTGATAGTTGCAGCAAACCACCATGGCTCACATTTGCCTATGTAACAAATCTGCACATCCTGCACATGTACCCTGGAATTTAAAATAAAAATAAAATAAATTTTACATTACTAAACTACAGTGTACTTTATAACAGTCTTCTCATCTTTGATATTATTTAAGTATGACCACACTTGCCAAGAAACGTTATTATTTTAATGAGTCCTATTTAGAGATACCATAATGTAACACCAATATCCCAGACTTTACCAGCCTGAAAGATGACATTTACTATTCATGACCAAAGCATGGAAGCTCAAACCTCTATCAGACTGACTGCTGGCAATTAAGCCACAATTTCCAAAATGTCCTCTTTGTATATCTTGGGGCGCTTTTCTGGTGCTCCCCACAAGACTTTTAGTTGCAGGCTTCAAGCAAGGTTCACTACATTCTTTCCAGTTTTATCTTCCCCAGGTTGCCATACTCGAAGCCAGTGGCAAGAGGTTTCGCTGTCGTGAATGACCCATCTTACAAGGCCCTAGGTCCAAACCGAAGACCAAGAACCAAGGATATTACATCTAGATGCTTTATCATCTTCAGAGTGCTAGGGCATTGCTGGGGTAAAGATTCCAATTCAGAGTCCCAACTTGGCTGTGAAGCAGCTCAGCTCACAGCCAGAGTCTCATTGCACCCAAAGAAATGCAAAGGCTTTGGGCTAGAATCTCAACTTCTACCCAGGATCTCACTGATTGTCTCATAAACATACGGTTCTGTAGATTTCTGGTGTTCAGGCCTCTAAACAGAGAAGTTCAAACCTGGTTCATACTGCCAGATGGCAGAGAGTTCTTAGAGTGGGTTACCCGAAAACAGACCCTGGGATGGAGAGTTGCTTGCAGGAGGTTGATTAGGGAAGGCTCTTGAGAGTGGCAGTGTGGAACTGTACCTGAGCCATGAGTTTCAGATGGCAATGGAAGATAGAAAGTCTACCACAACCACCACAACCACGGCCACCATCACCCACCACCTCTACCACTGACAGCATCAGCACCCTTTTCTGTTCTGGAAATGGCTAACCACTTAGGACCACCCCACCCTCACATGTTTACGTATTGGAAGACAAGACCCACCTCTATCTTTCACTTGCCCCTACAGGACTCCTGAATGATGCAGGTGATTCCCTTGTCTCCTACCTCCATAAAACACCAGTCCTCCTTCTTTGGCTTTGAGAACTTTTTTATTAATACACAGTCCCTTGTTAACTTGAACTAAGATTTGCCTACAAGCTGCCTCCATAGTATTTTAAGTTTGATCTAAAAGTTTTACAATGTATAGTGAAATGTAACCTAACTTGATGTGTAAACAGATTGTAGCCTCATCTGGAAGTACCCTCTTGTAACAAGTAGCCAAGTCTCAGTCAATCATAGCAGCTGAATGGCCAGCCGATGAGGCTGAGAGCTGCCAAAATATGACCATATAAGGCAACTGCAGAGGGCAGCCAATCAGGTTATTTTTGTATGTCATTTCATTTACTCTGAGTATAAATATGACCTGCACGTGTGGCAGGGTGGAGGATTTTGAACCATTTTCAGTAGAGTCTGATTGTGCACTCACAATTAAAGCCAATGAAGGTCTGCAAAACTATGTTGTTTTTGTAATTTTTGTCTTTTAACATTTACTATTCTAATAGCCTGAATAAAGGCATCTTCTTAATTGCCGAGTGCATTATGTCACTGACAAAAGACAGGCCTGTAATGGGTGAGAAAGGCAGGGTTAGCAGTGAGAGATTCTGACCTGCAATCAGGTTGCAAATAGTGCCTCATCTGTTTCACTGGGGGATCTAGGGCTGAGATGGCCCTTTAAAGTTGTTCCAAATTGAAGCAAAAATACCCATCCTTTGTATCAGGCTGACTGGCCTTTGTATCTCAGATGTAGTCCGTCATCCAGTCCCTAAAAAGGAAGTGTCCCAGGGCAAAGCATGTCTGGGAGGCCTATGGCAATTTCCAGCTGAGAAAAGCATCTGGGAGCTGCCAGCAGCCAAGATTCCCAGGAGCTGGGGTGGCACCGGCACAGGGGATCTGAGCCTAGGTATCCTCTCCATGAATAGATGGATGAGTACTCACGAATGTCCATGAGTAAAAAGGGAGCAAGCAAATCTCAGAAAGGGGCAAGGGAGAGAAGATAGAGAGGAATAATTGGGGAAATGGGATGGTGCATCCCCCACAAAATTTTAGAGCTTTCAAGGAGTGTGTCTTCAGCTGTGGTTCACAAAGTTTCCTGGGCATCCCTCTTAACGCATTCAACTTGATTACAAGCCACTCTCTATACTTCTGTTTCTAAAGAAATTAGCATTTTACTCGCGAATATATAATGAAAATAATGTTAAAAAGCCAACTGCCACCATTCGTTGTTGCTACCTAATAAAAGTCAGCTCCAGCCTCCCCATTCTTTCCAGTGAGAGATTTTTTTCTTCCTGAATTTCATATGCCAACTCGGGCTCAAGACAAAAATATTGCAAGTCATTTTTGTTATAATAAGTCTGACTGTGCATCTTCTTTCCTACTAAGAAGCATTTACTGAGCTTCTACTTCATGCCAGGTGTTATACTGTACCCTATGGGGGAGATTAAACATTTTTCCATATCGATCTACCCTTGATACCATCATAAAGCACAGGTGACTTTGCCATGACAACGTCAGTAAAAAAGAAAGGCAAAATGCACGCTACTGTTAACTGAGGAACTAATGCTAATGAGAATGTGAATACAACATTGTGTAACTTGCTTTTTTTAGATTCTAGAAATGTGAAATCTAGAAGTATTGCTGTCCTAGGTTGGTAGCTAGAGAGAGACACATGGTAGTGGGGAAGGTGTTTTGCACTTTGTTCCATAGCAGGAGAAACTAAGCCATTGTAAATGCTGATGAAAAAGAAATAGAAAATTAGTAAACAAGTTGAAGATACAGAAGGTGGGATCACTTGTGAATTAAATTATTTGAAGAGGGATAAGAACTGGGATCTGCAGCCGGGCGTGGTGGCTCACGTTTATAATCCCAGCACTTTGGGAGGCCGAGGCGGGCAGATCACGAGGTCAGGAGATCAAGACCATGGTGAAACCCCGTCTCTATTAAAAATACAAAAAAAAAAAAAAAAATTAGCCGGGTGCGGTGGCGGGCGCCTGTAGTCCCAGCTACTCGGGAGGCTGAGGCAGGAGAATGGTGTGAACCTGGGAGGTGGAGCTTGCAGTGAGCCGAGATCGTGCCACTGCACTCCAGCCTGGGCGATGGAGCGAGACTCTGTCTCAAAAAAAAAAAAAAAAAAAAGAACTGGGATCTGCCTCAGACTGAAGACCTCTTCGACTATGATTGAGGAAGCAAGGGCATGGAGCAGGAGGCCAGACAATTGTGAACAGCTGGATTGATCCAGGGTTATAATTTTGCCATATGATACACCGGACAGTGAAGGATCAAAGGAGGTGAAGTGTTTAGACAGTAACTAATTGAGAAGATAAATCTAGTACCTAGATTAAAATAGAAGATGGGGTGAAATCTGAAGAAAACTGATGGTTTGAGAGAAAATGAAAAAGTCTAAAGTTGGGAGGTATCAAATGGGTTATAAAAAGCAGGTGTTGAAGGAGAGAGAGAACAATAGTAGCAAGAGCTAGTACTCACTATAATCCAGCCACTGTTCTATGCAAACAACTAAGAATAACCCTAAGAGTATACATTGTTATTTTTTATATTTTATATGGGATGAAACTAAGACACTCAATGGTCAAGTTGTGTGTGTAAGGTCAAAGAGCTGAGAAGTGGCACAGCTGTGATCAGTCTGATTTCGGTCTCTGCTTCTCTCTACTTTCTGACACAGGCCATAGAGGAAGGTTTGAAGTTATTGTTTCAAGTTGGCAATTGCGGGTGACTATGAGGTTTAGGGTGTGGCATGATAGTGGGTGGATAAAGTGGAATGAAGTCTGTACCCAGTTCACCACAGCTCTTCTGCCCTCTCCTTCTGCAGCTTCCCAGTGACTTTCTGCTTGTCATTGTAATTGCATCCTTGTAGACCTTTGCCACTAGAAAGCTGTGACTGGGTACCCAATGGAGACAGTGACTGGAGTCAACTGGGAAGGAGCTGCATGAGGAAGTTCAAATAGAAAGATCCATCCACATTAAGGAAGCAGGAGTGCATATAAATGGGTAAAACATAGCTTTTTCCTGACTCTGTGCCTCATTTTTGCAAAATCTTTACTATGAGTTTTTTTTTTTTTTTTTTTTTTTCTTTTCCCTGACTGTTCTCTGTGATTCCAACTAAACGTTTGGCAGTGTTTCAAACATGTCAGTTTGGGGCACCATAGCTAAAGTAGCACTGTCTTTCAATCACATCATTAGAGGGAATCTGAAAAGTTTTAGTCACCCCAGCAAAGGTGTAGAGCCCTGGGTTCAAAGCCCCAGCCTTGAAATGCAGCTATTTGAGTTAGAAGGTTACTTTTTTATGTGTTTTCTCCTTGCCCCGGTGCTAAGAAAACTAAAATACACAGTATCTCCTAATCTGTGGAAGCTGTTAAATATATGTCTCAAAGCTTTCTAGCATTTCACTATGCTAGCATGGGGGTGTGAAAAGAAGTTGTGTTTGTAATCCAGTTATGGCACCTGTTAACTGTAACATTGCCCATGTTATTAAGCCTCCTGAGCCTCAGTTTTCTCATCTGTAAGATGTAGAAATAGTGTGAATGACATCATTCCTGAGGAATGCTTGAGGAATTCTGACTCATAGTAAGACCTCATATATGGTAGTGGTAGTAGTAGTTGTTGTTGTTGCCAATTCATTCATTCTCCCCGCTGTGCCTGCCCCTTCACCGAAAAAGTTTCCTCCAAAGTCATCAACATCATCCTTGATGCTAAAGCTAATGGATACTTCACAGTTCAATTGGGCCTCTTGACATCATAGCCCATTTTTTCCCTCTAAAGCACATTCTTTTGGCTCTGTACTAACATCTAATAAGTCCTAAGTATGTGTCAGGTGCGATTCTAAGTACTTTACGTTAAGTATCTTATGTACCTGTGTAATCAATACTGTTCTTAGCCCCATTTTACAGCTAGGAGAAAGAGGCTCAGATAATTTAATTATTTTTACCGTAGGTCACAGAGCTAGTGAGTGATAAGCTGAGTCAAGGTTACACTTCAAGTTACTGTCCTGGACCTTCCGTCTTCTGGTCCACAACATTACACTTAGCCTATGTAATCACAGGTCATTCTTTTTTTTTTTTTTTTTTTTTTTTTTTTTTTTTTTTTTTGACAAAGTCTTGCTGTGTAGCCCAGATGGGAGTGCAGTGGTGTGATCTCAGCTCACAGCAACCTCACCTCCTGGATTCAAGTGATTCTCCTGCCTCAGCCTCCAGAGTAGCTGGCACTACAGGCACACGTCACTGCACCCAGCTCATTTTTTTGTATTTTTAGTAGAGACGGGGTTTTATTTTTAGTAGAGACGGGGTTTCACCATGTTGGCCAGGCTGGTCTTGACCTCCCAACCTCATGTCATATGCCCACCTTGGCCTCCCAATGTGTTGGGATTACAGGTGTGAGCCACCACACCAGGCCATAGTTCATTCTTTAGTGCTTATAGTGTGCCAAGTACTATGTGAAGCACTATATGTTTGTGTGTTATATGTGTATATGGACAGATGGATAGATTCCTTAAGAGATAAGACAGATCCTTAATTGCAGTCATAGCTTTATTAGATAGATATTATGATTGTATCATCACTTACATTTACACAAAGAAAAGGAGGCTCAGAGAGATTAAGTAAATTTTTCAAGGTTACCTTGTTCATAAATGACAGAATCATGACTTGAACCCAAGCCTTTTTAATTTAAAAATATTTGCTCTTGATTATTACGTTTTACTACAGTACAGTTCCTAGATAGTAACCTCTCCAACTTCACGTGAGATTCAAATAAACTAGAACCAAATGGAACTCAGCTATAAAATTTACTGAAATGTTTACATTTGTATTCAGGTGTATCTTTGCAAGAGTGGAAATGGACAAACAGTCCTGATAGCCTCAAATGCTGACTCAGAAATAATCAGGCCATCCCAAAACCCCTTCAAAATTATCAGGCTGTTAGAAGCCAAGTGGAAATGCTAAGGCCTCATTTGTAAGAGGCAGGACCAGGCAGAAAACTGGGGTTTTAGCTTGTGCTACAAATAAACTCTGGCCTCAGTCTTCTGCAAATCAGGATGCCCAATCATTCACCCCCTTCAGAAAAGATGAAGAGTGGCCCCTCCACACCCCCAATGTGGCCTCAATTGTACCAACAAACCACCTATATCTGCTAAGGCAGAAAATAGAACCATTTGAGGCAACTTGTTAATGATTGTCACTACCATAAGAAGTCATGAGTACCATTTCATGACTTAGCATTTCTCTATGTGTGATTCTTCTAAAGACTAAATAATTCACACTAAATTATAATTACTAGAAGGATATTTTAAGCCTAAAGTTAGAATTAATACAATTAATGTGTAAAACCACCTTGAAGTGTGAAAAGCAAATATTTTGATTATCCAAGTAATTTATAAAGCTCTTACAGAGCTTACTTAACAGTCCTTCAGTTAATAGTGATTTCTAAATGAAAGTGAAATATTATGGATAATTTTTAGACTAAAATGAAATATTATAAAATATAATTAAGAGGCTTATCAGCAGTCTCACATTTGGGGGATGGAATGCAAAGCTACAAATTGAGAAGCTTATTAAACTGGATGAGTGATTACTGTGTCTGTTTCTTAATTATGAAATATTTATATTCCTGATGTCATAGACATATAATATTTACGCTATGTGTGAAGTAAAATCTGTATTCAGTATTTGGGCAGTGTGACAGGGGAAAGAACCCATTCCCTAAATTGATTCTAAAATTATCTTTAATTTAAAGCATTATCTCAGAATTACACATAAAGCTCTAAATTCAAAAGAAAGAAATATTTTTTTACTTGAATTGCCAAAGAATGTGATTCACGTCTCTAGTCACTTTGCCAATAGAGATAGCTAGTTTTATTACACTTCTCTCCACCTGAATGATGATTTTGCTATAGACCCTTGCCCTCCCCTACCCCTACATGACTATTTTTAGAAAGAAATCCTTTTGTTTTTAAACATTGAAACACAAATGAATATTTTATCATCAATGTCAGATTTAGAGGTCTTCCATCAGAGACCAAATTAAAAAGTAGTGAAAATGTTTCTGTCTATAACCACCTTTAATTTGTTCTCTTTCATTTAATTAATTAATTAATTTATTTATTTTAGTGTCTTTTCTTTATTATACTTTAAGTTTTAGGGTACATTTGCACAACGTGCAGGTTTGTTACATATGTATCCATGTGCCATGTTGGTGTGCTGCACACATCAACTCGTCATTTAACATTAGGTATATATCCTAATACTATCCCTCCCCCTTCCCCCCACCCCACAACAGGCCACGGAGTGTGATGTTCCCCTTCCTGTGTCCATGTGTTCTCATTGTTCAATTCCCACCTATGAGTGCGAACATGCGGTGTTTGGTTTTTTGTCCTTGCGATAGTTTGCTGAGAATGATGGTTTCCAGCTTCATCCATGTCCCTACAAAGGACATGAACTCATCATTTTTTATGGCTGCATAGTATTCCATGGTGTATATGTGCCACATTTTCTTAATCCAGTCTATCATTGTTGGACATTTGACTTGCTTCCAAGTCTTTGCTATTGTGAATAGTGCCCCAATAAACATACATGTGCATGTGTCTTTATAGCAGCATGTTTTATATTCCTTTGGGTATATACCCAGTAATGGGATGGCTGGGTCAAATGGTATTTCTAGTTCTAGATCCCTGAGGAATCGCCACACTGACTTCCACAATGGTTGAACTAGTTTACAGTCCCACCAACAGTGTAAAAGTGTTTCTATTTCTCCACATCCTCTCCAGCACCTGTTGTTTCCTGACTTTTTAATGATCACCATTCTAACTGGTGTGAGATGGTCTTTCATTGTGGTTTTGATTTGCATTTCTCTGATGGCTAGTGATGATGAGCATTTTCTCATGTGTGTTTTGGCTGCATAAATGTCTTCTTTAGAGAAGTGTCTGTTCATGTCCTTTGCCCACCTTTTGATGGGGTTGTTTGTTTTTTTCTTGTAAATTTGTTTGAGTTCATTGTAGATTCTGGATATTAGCCCTTTGTCAGATGAGTAGATTGCAAATATTTTCTCCCATTCTGTAGGTTGCCTGTTCACTCTGATGGTAGTTTCTTTTGCTGTGCAGAAGCTCTTTAGTTTCATTAGATCCCATTTGTCAATTTTGGCTTTTGTTGCCATTGCTTTTGGTGTTTTAGACATGAAGTCCTTGCCCATGCCTACATCCTGAATGGTAATGCCTAGGTTTTCTTCTAGGGTTTGTATGGTTTTAGGTCTAACATTTAAGTCTTTAATCCATCTTGAATGAATTTTTGTATAAAGTGTAAGGAAGGGATCCAGTTTCAGCTTTCTACATATGGCTAGCCAGTTTTCCCAGCACCATTTATTAAATAGGGAATCGTTTCCCCATTTCTTCTTTTTGTCAGGTTTGTCAAAGATCAGATAGTTGTAGATATGTGGCATTATTTCTGAGGGCTCTGTTCTGTTCCATTGGTCTGTATCTCTGTTTTGGTACCAGTACCATGCTGTTTTGGTTACTGTAGCCTTGTAGTATAGTTTGAAGTCAGGTAGCGTGATGCCTCCAGCTTTGTTCTTTTGGCTTAGGATTGACTTGGCGATGCGGGCTCTTTTTTGGTTCCATATGAATTTGTTCTCCTTTAAATATACAGGTGAAAAATCATATAAAGTCTTAAGGCAGAGAGGTCTCAAACTGTATGAAGTATGTAAGAATCATCTGCAGATTCTCCAGCCGACCCTTCTAGATTCTGAATCAGTGATTAGGTATAAATTGGAATGAGGGAATCTGCATTCTTACAACACCTTAAAATATTTCTGATGTAAGTCATCCCCAAATTTCACTTTGATATAATTCCTCTGACATGCAGGCATTATATTTTAGTATACCTATAGGTCATGTTGTATAAGACGAGTTTGAGTACTAGAGCAGACAGACTGAGTTTGACCATAGATTCTGCCATTTGCCAGCTGTGTGGCTTTGGGCAAATGACTTCACCTATATGATCCTAGTGCCTCATCTTTTAACAGAGGATATAAATTATTGTCATATACCTCCCAGAGTTCTTAGGAGGATAAAATAAGAGAGGCGGCCAGGCGCCATGGCTCACGCCTGTAATCCCAGCACTTTGGGAGGCCAAGGTGGGCAGATCACTTGAGGTCAGGAGTTCAAGACCAGCCTGGGAAACATGGTGAAACCCCATCTCTACTAAAAATACAAAACTTAGCTGAGCATGGTGGTGCATGCCTATAATCCCAGCTATTCAGGAGACTGAGGCAGAAGAATCGCTTGAGTCCTGGAGGTGGAGGTTGCAGTGAGCCAAGATACCACCACTGAACTCCAGCCTGGGTGACAGAGCGAGACTCTGTCTCAAACACACACACACACACACACACACACACACACACACACACACACACACAAAAACCACATGATAGTGGCCATGTGTGGCAGAGTTAATATGTGTTAACATCTTTTCACTTTCCCCTTGAGCACACAGCTAGGCTGCCTTTCCTAGCCTCCCCACTGCAATTAGAAAGGCCACATAGTTGTGTTCTGGCCAGTGAAATGGGATGTGTTTTAGTTCCCTCCAGACTTTCCTTGCTACTGACTCTCTTCCCTGTTTGCCATCTCAATGTCAATTCCCAGAGCAGTCTTGGGAGCCATGTGTGGAACGTGGACAGACTTGCATCCAAATGATGCTTGGAGCTGAGCCCCCTCTCTGCCTACCTGCATCAGACAGAAGCATGAGCAAAATGCTAATCTTTATTGGGTTAACGCACTGAGATTTGGGATTTATTTGTGACTGCAGTTAGTCTACTACTCTGTGATCCATAAAGTCCTATACAGATAAAAGAGATCAACACCTGGGGCAGTGCAAAAGCAGAACTGATAGGTCAGGCTGGCTTTTTAAGAATAGGCTTTGGATCTGAGAGAGGTCTTCTGTGCATACATACCTCTTCCCTCTATGTTCACTTGTACCACTGGGCCATTTGTTAGCAGTGCATCATAGAGCCAACATAGGAGTTAGAATGGGAGACCAAAGACTTTGTTAGCAATGAAAAGTAGGAACTAGATATGAGGGCATTGATGCATAGATGGAGGGTGGCAGACTAGGATAGCACAGAGGCCTGAGGTTGCTAAAGAGCTGGATTCAGAAGACAGGCAAGTAGCCGGAATTCAAGGAACACATGGGTAATGTCAAGAAAAGAAATGAGGCACTTTGTCCCAAGGCAACAAATGTGCAAAAGCAAGTGGTCAGTATGAGTCAGGAGACTGGAAAAAATGGGTTCTGTATTAGTCAGGGTTCTTTAGAGGGACAGGACTAATAAGATAGATGTATATATGAAAGGGAGTTTATTAAGGAATATTGACTCACACGATCATAAGGTGAAGTCCCACAATAGGTAGTCTGCAAGCTGAGGAGCAAGGAAGCCAGTCTGAGTTCCAAACCTCAAAAGTAGGGAAGCCGACAGTGCAGCATTCAGTCTGTGGCCAAAGGCCCGAGAGCCCCTGGCAAACCACTGGTGTAGGTCCAAGGGTCCAAAAGTTGAAGAACTTGGAAGTCCAGTGTTCGAGGGCAGGAAGCATCCAGCACAGGAAAAAGATGGAGGCCAGAAGATGTAGCTAGTCTAGTCTTTCCACATACTGTTGCTTTTATCCTAGCCATGTTGGCAACTGATTAGAAGGTGTCCACCCAGATTGAGGGTGGGTCTACCTCTAGCAGTTCACTGACTCAAATGTTAATCTCCTTTGGCACCACCCTCACAGACACACCCAGGAACAATACTTTGCATCCTTTAATACAATCAAGTTGACACTTAATAATAACCATCACAGGTTCAAAGTCCAAGAACACTGTTCTTTGCTCCCATGTGAAATTCTAACCATTTTTCAGAACTTTATTCAAATGCTACCTTTTTAAATAAAACCCCCAACTAAATTAGGAGGTTTGAATCTGGAGTCCATGTGCCTGGGGGATGTAAGAATAAATTTCCAGAGGGTTCTTGAACTCTCTGAACTTAAATGCAAAGTCATGTGCCCATATTTTTAGGGATAGAGTCTTTTCTTTTCATCAGCTTTTTAAAGGAAGTCTATGAATAAAAACGTTTAAAATATCTTCATTGGTTTTGCTAAGAAAGGCAAGTGTTTCTTCTTATCTATCACTTTACCTCTGCGTAGCACAATGCAGTTCAGTAAATGATCACTAAAAGAATGTATGTGTCTTCCTCTGAGCCTCCAAGTTGCAATTTCTCTCTTGGTCATTGTGATTCTCAAATCACTTGGTTTGGAAACCTACAAAATGTTCTTCATGGTTGTTATACTAATTTACATTACCACCTACAGTGTCCAAGAGTTCCCTTTTCTCCACATACTTGCCAGCATTTGTTATTGCCTGTTTTATGGATATAAGCCATATCCAAGACATTTGGGGTGAAACGATATCTCATTGTAGTTTCTATTTGCAATTCTCTGACGATCACTAATGTTGAGCACATTTTCATATGTCTGTTTGCCATTTGTATGACTTATTTTGAGAAATATCTATTCAAATATTTTATCCATCTTTTGATCAGATTATTAGATTTTTTCTATAGTGCTGTTTAATCTCCTTATACATTCTGGTTATTAATTCCTTGTCAGAAGGGTAGTTGCCAATATTTTCTTCCATTCTGTGGGTTGTCTCTTCACTTTGTTGATTGTAACTTTTATGCAGAAGCTTTTTAACTTGATGTGATCCCATTTGTCCATATTTGCTTTGGTCCTTCCCACTCTTCCCTCCCTTTTCCAAAGGCAGAGGAGCCACCCCTGGCCACAAGGAGTACCGCCAGACTACCACTGATTTTCCCTTAAGTCTCAAGGTCTCTTAAGTCAGCTTGTGGTGAGTGCTGCCTGTCCTGGGACTCATCATTCAGGGCAGTGGGCTCCCCTCTGTCACAGGGCAGGTCCAGAAATGTCATTCAAGAGTAAACAATCTTGACTTGCTGCTCTACACCCCTGTGGTGGTGTTGGTACCCGAAGCCAGCAAGTCTCAGAGGTTCACCAAAACCCTTGATGTAGCATAGCACCTGGGTATTACTGCTGGTTATTCAGAGCCCATGCTAGCAGGACTGGATCCCTTTCTTCAAATAGGTTCTCTTCTGGCCCAGGGTGTTTCTATAAATATCGTCTGGCTGATAGGGCCTGGAATAGAGGCCTCTTGACTCTGACTGGTGCCATATCCTGCTGTGGCTAAGCTGGTATTTCAGATGCAAGAAATGATCCTCCCCACTCTTCTCTCTACTCTCCTCAAGAGGAAGAAAAGGGTCTTTCTTGGAGCTGTGAGCTGTGCAGCCTGGGA
Source organism: Nomascus leucogenys (assembly GCF_006542625.1). Classification (NCBI taxonomy): domain Eukaryota; kingdom Metazoa; phylum Chordata; class Mammalia; order Primates; family Hylobatidae; genus Nomascus; species Nomascus leucogenys. The sequence continues at coordinate 128,879,088 of NC_044406.1, forward strand.
TTAGGGGAGGGGTGATGCCAGCACATTTTGCTTGCCAAAGCTGGTGTCACAGTATGTCATGTGGCCTTCTAATCCATTATCTCTAGGCCTAGTTAAGCCCTTGAACTCACCTAAGAGTTGCAGTGCTTATGGGCTAGAAGGCTTTCAAGTTTACTTAGAGACTAAGAGCACTTTGGCCCTGGGTGGCAAGGTTTGCAGGCACTCAAGTTTGAACCACTGGGATTGGAAATTCCCCTTTGGCTAAGGCTGATTTGAATGCTCCCTCTGTGGGCAGGCATCAGCTGAGTTTGGTCTGGTTTTTCTTTCCTGCTCTAACAGAGCAGCACTGAGTTGAATGCTTCGCAATTGCTGTGTTCTCCCTCCCCCCAGTGCCCAGAGATACTCTCTGCACCAGGATTCCACTGCCAGAGATTGGGGAGGGGTGGCATCAGCAATTCAAGGCTGTTTTTTCTACCTTTTTGGTGCCTCTTTCAGTGATATGAAGCTAAAACCAGGTACTGAGTACTCACCTTATTTTTGGTTCTTATAAAAGTGTTTTTTCTGAGTAGATAGCTGTTAATTTGATGTCCTTGCTGGGGGAACTATCAGTGAAGCTTTTTATTCCACCATATTCCTCTACCTCCCTTGAATTGGCTTCTTTATGATCATATAGATTGTAAGTTGAGTCAAATTCTTATCTGATTTTAAACACTTTTATCATGTTCATATTATATTATATTACATTTGGCAGTATTATAATATGGTGCTATAGTGTTGTGGGAATCAGAAGACCAGAGAGACCAATGGGTGGAACAGGAGGATTTTATTTAGGTGGCCACTGGCGCAGCAGATTCACATCCAAAGGCTGAGCCCTGAACAAACACAGGGCTTGACTTTTCTATACACTTCTGAAAGGGAATTGGCTAGTTTTAATGCAGTGGCAGGAAACTGAGAGCACAAAACCTGTGAGGTGGGCAGGCAGGCTTACAGAAGTAGAACAAAGGCAGTTAATCAAACTGTGACAGGTTTTGTAACCTAAGCATAGCTTGTGACCTTACAGCTGCATTGAAGGGAAAACAGGAACTTACCAAACTTGAGAAATTAAGTAATGGTAAGGGGGAAGAGGAGATAGTAAAGGAATTTGTTTTTCTTATCCTTGCTCCAGGGAGGGGGGGGTTTGTTGGGAGAGTCTCCGGAGCTCATTCCTTTGGGCTCTGGCTTTCCAGATAGTGTTATTGAGACTTTGCCAGGGCCCTGCCTATTGCTGGCCTTGGAGTGAGTCAGCCAAGTATAGGAAAATTTGTTTTTCTCTTTTTAACTTCTGCTTCAATAGCTGTCCCTCAAGATTGTTGGATTGAACTGATTTGAAGGGAACTTAATTGAATTTTGTGGACATGGAATCAGCATGGGCTACCAGGCAGTCAGAAACCTTTGCTCAGGTCCAACCATCTCATGTCACAGGTGGGAAAATGGAAACATACAGTGGAGAGTGACTTGCCCAAATTCAGACAGCCAATAAATGGTTAAGCTGAGTTTCTTGCCTCCTGGATAAGTGTTCCTTCTTCCATTATGTTCTGTTCCCTCTTTGTTTCCTTGGTTCATGCCGTACTGGACTGAGATCAATGGGTCAACAAATACAGCTAAATCTCTATAAAAAATTATACATGTCTTTACAGCATAATTTAGCTCATAACATTTTAAGATATATTTTGATAGCTGGTGATGATTATGGTTATTGATTAGACAATGCATTTTTATGCGTCTAATTTTCTACATTTTTAATTTCAAATATTCTTTTAAAAACAGTTAGAACTGTGCCAGATCTTATGATAAGTGTAGGCTACTTAATTTGAAGCAATTGCAGTCCCTCATTAGTAATAAATTAAGTATTGAAGAGAGCAGATCACTTTAATGTCTCAAAAAGGGCCTTGTCACTTGACATAATTTGAGAAGTCAACGCGTGCATTTTATAATGATCGTCCATATCCAGTATTTCTGATCTACCTTACTCTCAGATTCTATTACTCATGGGACTTACCCAAGACACTTGTTGAGTTACAAATAGAGCCAAATATAAAGAACAAAATAGTATCATAACTTGAATCTAAGAATAGTTGGAATGATATTTAGAACTGATCCACATCATGGAACTAAGTGTACCACCAGAAGAAGCTGCATTTGGTTGTGACTGTTTCTGTTACTCCAACATGTCTCTTCAAACCAGACAATTAAAAAATCAATTGTTTTTGTACTGATTTTTACCAAAGCAGTTTCAGTGAAAAACAAATTTTTAAAAATCCTCAACCCTCAAAATACTAATTAAAAGTATCAGTTTAGTTGATTTTTCTTTTGAACATTTTTGACCTAAATGCTTGTAAACAGTATCATTTTGTATATTTTAGTAACTATGGGCAACTGTTGAGTGAGTTCAGTCAATGATTAAATTAGTCATAAAAAATGAGTTTTGATAAAGAGAAACAAAAAAGATGGTGAATGGTGAATTTAAGATTAAACCAATATTGACTTGATATAAATACAACAAATCAAGTCTCACACATCATAAAAGTGTTTGGCTTTCTGTGAGAAATTTATCAAATGCTTTTTTATGATATTTTTACCAAATTTAGAAAAACAGGGAGCACCAAGCAATTCTTTAGCAGAAAGGCTAATAGACATAAATATCATAACAGCATCTTGTAAATGATGAAACTATATCATCAAAAGGAAAAGACAGAAATGCAATATGAGTACAAATATTTATAGGCACAATCCGCCCATTTAACAAGTACTGACTGAGTACCTACTACTCTGAGCAAACAACCAGGACCAGTGGTATACAGGTTGGAAACCTGACTACAGCAGGAGGCACACAGTCCTGCCCTCCAGGAGCTCTCAGTCTGTAGTGGGGAGAGCAGTACAGCACTAGCTGGAATAAAAGGTGTTAAGAGAAAGGAGGGAACACACGGAATGAGGTCAGGGAAGAGAGAGAACACAATTTCAGCAGAGGAGATATCTGAAATTGCATGGTGAGTAGAGCTGACACTCCAGTTGAAAAGACTGCCAGTCTCCCGGACACACTACTCATTCTAATATAGTGTGATCAGGTTGTGCCAGCGGTGTAAACGGAATAGAAGAAGATCTGGGAAGATGCTTAAAGATAGTCATATGAGAGCTGGACTTAAAAAATAATAAAATATAGTGCTAGAGAAGTAAGTAGGTGCCTAATCATTTAAGGTCTTAAACACCATTTTAAGATATTTGAATTTTGTCCTGTGAGCAATGGAGAACCGTCAAAGGGTAGTTAGCAGAGGAGAGACTGGTCATATTTGCATTTGAGAAAGAGCACCCTGGCTGGAATGTAGAAAATAGATTGGAGGGAAGGGGAGCAGGCAAGAAGGCAGGAAAATTTATTGAACTAGTTTTTAAGTAGAAGATTATTATGAAAGCCTAAGAAGGTCGTGGTGAGACTGGAGAAAGTGGAATCTATTTGCCAGTAGAAGTGAAATGGAAATGATAAATCTTAGAGATATACTAGGTAGAATTGATTGGACAGGGTAAGTGACCGGATTTGAAGGTATAGGGAAAAAGGAGATAAAATTACCCACTCTGGTTTTAGCTTGGCTGGCCACATAAAGAGTAATAGCACTGTATTAACGTGTATAACACAGAAGGACTGCATTTCAATGTGAGTGGTGGCAAGGGTAGGAAACTGGGAAGAAGAAAGTGAGAAACTGATCTAACTCTATGAGAGCAAGAAATACCTTATTTTTTCTTATTGCAGCTTCAGCGCCTAGCTCAACAAATACTAAAATGGTTTAATGAGAAAAATGAATTGTTTTCAAAGTGCCATCGAAGGTATTTGAATCTATGAGCAGAGCTGTAGACTGAAAAGAAAGCCCATTTCATGCATTGACCTAGTACTTATTGAGCATCTACTATATGCCAGGGAGAATTCTAGGTATTGAGGATATATCAGTAAGCAAAACAGTGGCAATCCTATCTCCATAAACTTATGTTCTAATTAGGTGGGAAAGACAATAAACAAATAAACATGTAATATTTCAGTTGATGATAAATGCTACGAAGAATATAAAGCAGCATAATAGGGTTAGAAAGTGACAGGATGCTTTTAATATAAAGTCATCAGCGAAGGTCTCTCTGAGAAGGTGATATTTGAATAAAGACCTGAAAGAAGGGGAGTGGGACATGTGACTATTTGTGGGAAGAGTATTCCAGGTAGAGAAAATAGCAAAATGACAATATCGTAAGGCAGTAGCATGCCTAATACCTTCACTTTCAACGAATAACAAGGAGGTGAGTGTGACTTGAAGAAAGAGCAAGAGAAGGAGGTATAGAAGATGAGGTCAGAGAAAGAAAGGACTGGATTAGGTAAATCTTTAAAAGCTGATATAAAGACTTTGTTTTCTCTCTCTGAATGAGGGTGGTTCCCTTGGATGGTTTGGAACAGAGGAGTGACATAGTCTGACTTACTTTTTAACAGAATCACTTTGCTATATAGAGAGTAGTTTGTAGAAAGTCAAGAGTAGAGGCCAGTTAGAAGACTAGTTAGACTAGTTAGAAGCCAGTTAGACTAGTTAGAAGGCTCTGGAAGTCACCAAGCAAGAGGTCATGATTGCATCAAGGGGGAAGCAATGGAGATGGTATGGTGAGAAGTGGCCAGATTAGATTCTGCTGTGGTTTTCTTGTTATTTTGATTTGATTTTTATTTCTAAAAGGTAGAAACTGACAGGAATTACTGAAGTATTGGTATGTGGTGTGGAATAAAAAGGGAGGCAAAGCTGATTCCCAAGCATTTGGCTTGAACAACTGAACAAAAATAAAGGAGCAGCCATTTGCTAAAATGGAGAAGAATGTAGATGCAGTGAGTTTTTGAGTAGAGTATTAGTAGTTTGGTATGGACATACTACATTTGAAATGCCTATTAGTGCATATGTGTAGTTGGCAGTTAAATATATGAATTTGTATTTCTGGTAAGAAGTTCAGGGAGGAGATACAAATCTGGAAGTCTTCAGCATATAGATGATATTTATAACCATGTGACTGGATAAGATCACCCAGGAAATGAGTATAAATAGAGAAGAAAATAGATCCAGGACTAATCTTGGGGAATTTCAATGTTTAGTGGTCTGGAAGATGGGGAAGGTGTAAGCAAAAGAGATAGAACGAGAGAGACCAGTAAGGTAAGAAAAGAAACAAGAATGAGTGGTGTCCTAGAACCACATGAATCAGTATTTTACAAAGAAGAGAGTGATCAACTTTTCAAATGCTGCAGACAGGTCAGATGAGAGGAGGACCGAAGATCAAGCTTGATATTGGCAACTAGGTAGTAACTTGTGACCTTGACAACAGCTGTTCAGTGGTGTGGCGTGCTTCAGATGAAAACATGATCATGGTGAGTTCCAGAGAAAACGGAAAGAAAGAAAATGGAGATGGTAAGTGGAGACAAGTATTTCTGAGTATTGATGTACAGGAGAGTACTGATGTACCTAGAAATGTATCTACCTGGTCAGAAAGGGAGTGGGGCGCAGATCACATAGAGTCTTGCAGGCCTTTGTGTTTTACTCTTAGAGATATAAGGAATCATAATTCTAGAACAGAATGCTGAGAAACTCCCATATTTAGAGGCCTGGAAAAGATGAAAGAGAGTGAGTAAGATGCTTTTAATGAGGTAGAAAGAAAAATAAGAAAACATGCAAGCAGAAGCCAGGACAGGAGAGAAGCGAATGGTCAGTGATGTCAAATGGCGCTTTGAATTCAAGCAGGATGGAGATAGGCTTGGCAAAATGTATGCTGTGATTTTCCTTATGAGAGCTGTTTGAGATGCTTCAATGTGATGGAAGGGAAAGATGTGATATTATAGTGGGGTGAGGAGAGTTGAGAAGATCCAAGAGTAATAGTAACCAGACACATTGATCTAGGACATATACTAAAGAGGAAACTCATGTGTGTGTGTGTGTGTGTGTGTACTGAACATAAAATGATAATAGTTCCTTTAAAAAATCACTAGCAGGGATTGACATTTTAAATATTTAAATATTGGGCTTAAGGGAACTGAGAATGCTGATAAAAGAAGATTTGAATAAATTACCAATATAATTCTAACTTGTATAAAGGTATAAAATTGTATAAAGGATTAAAATGTAGAATAGTGACTGAGTTTGAAAAGTGCAATTCAGATCTTAATGTCTTCGGAGCTAAAATTAGTGCTTAATTACAATAATTATATCTTTCCCTTTTCCTGGTACAATTATCTTCCCCATCTCTGTTTGGTTTTTGAGCCCTTCTTGATATTTAAGCCACTCTATCGATGTATTTTTACTATGAGCTTTCTCACAGTCAATCTGTGGGAAATAGGCAACTACAAATAATATTTAAATGCACCTTAAGAGCTAGTATTGATGCAGAAATATTGTAGAGGAAATTATCCTAACTTGTGTCTCTACCTTATAAGAATGATTCTTGGGGTGTTTTATAGAGGAATGTTTGATGAGGGTGAAGCTGGTCAGGAGGTGAAACACTGAGAATTTTAACAGTATCCTTCAACTGAGACAGACTGATGCTCTACGAGCTAGCCTGTCAAGGGTAGGAAAATCTTTGTGGGCAGTGATCAAAGCAGCCATATACCAGGCTGCTGAATAAATATGAACTATTCTTCTCTTGGGTTTTCTCTACATTTTCCCCTAAATTTCATACAGACTCCTTCCCTTCTATCAACACGTTTCTCTTTCACTGAGGTTTAACTACAATACATGAGCAACTACAATGACCCAGGTATTTGGTAAAGCTAAAACAATAGCTTGTCAACAACAAGAGTGAAACTGTAAAATATTTGAAGAGATTTATCCTAGGCCAAATATGAGTGACCATGGCCTGTGACACAGCCCACAGGAGGTCCCAAGAATATCTGCTCAAAGGAATTGGGGTGCAGCTTGGTTTTATACATTTTAGGGAGGCATGAAACATCATTCCCTAAAATGATTCTGAGACATCAATCAAATATATTTGAAAAATACATTGGTTTGTTCCAGAAAGGTGGGACAATTCGAGCAGAGCGGTGGGGTGGGGGTTCCAGGCAATAGGTAAATGTAAACATTTTCTGGTTTATAATTGGTTGAGTTTGTCTGGAATTAATGGAAAGGAAATGTTCAGGTTAAGATAAAAGATCGTGGAGACAAAGGTTCTTTTGAAGTCTCATAGTGGTTGCCCTTAGAGACAATAGATGACAAATGTTTTCTATTCAGACCTTTAAAAGGTGCTAAACTCTCAATTAATCTCTTCAGGATTGGGAGAGCCCGGAAGAAAAAGATCTAGCTATATCAATAGAGAATGTTTACAGATGCAAATTTCCCCCCACAATGGATGGTCTTGCAGGGCCATTTCAAAACATGGCAAAGAAACATGTTTTGGGTAAAATATTTTGATTTTCTTCTTTGTCAAATAATGTTACGCCAGAGTCAGATTGGAAAGTAAGTCATGATATACAGGGTTAAATAAAACCCATCTGATGATAATTAATCATTTGTAGGGTATGACTCCCCAGACGCCTTAGATAGGAATTTGGGCAAGATAAAAAAGATAAAAAAAAAAAAATCAGAGCTTAGTCCTCAGCTTATGTTGAGTGGAATGCTCACTCAAAGTACTTTAATACTATTTAATATTCAGAGAAAACCTCTTTGGCAGTGTGAAAGGAAAATAAATCTGGGACCCCAAACTCACTAAGCCGAAGGGAAAATTCAAGCTGGAATCTGGGTCATGCAAACCTGCCTCCCATTTTTGTTCCTAAATAAGACGACTACAAAAATGAAAAGCGACATACCTCCCTCATATTTTTTCCCACAGGGAAATTTGTTGTGGGCCCCAACATCTTTACCCTAAAGTGTGTTTCTGTTAAAGTTTACCATGGCAATGTAAACTTTAACAGAATGATAGCTTATCTTCACAGCTGTTGAGAAACAGGACAGAACTCAAAGTTATCCCTCTGCCTACCTAAGACAAATACGTAGCTGATAGTTTCCTTTGCCGTATTGTCTACATTATCTTATGTGTTAGAAATGCTTGTTCCCCAGTGCCACAAAGAAACAGCACTTGAACATAAATTTAATTATTTCAGCAAGGCCATCTTTACTTTCTGCAGAAAGGGTGCTCCACACAGATGGAACAATGGCGAGACCACCCTTGAACAAAGGAAAAGCAGACATATTTATCCTTTATGCATTTGGGTCATCCTTACTGCTGTGTCCTGCATCCATTGGCTAGAGCTGGACCTCACAGTCTTAAACTGATAACCGATTTGCTAATAACCTAAAACTTTCCTAAATAGGTAAGTGCAAGGAAGAGCAAAGAAGGAGAGGAAGTTGCTTACCAAAGGGTCAAGGAAGCAGTAACATTTCTAAATAAGAAAGGGGCATAAGCTATGAGCTGAGACTTGCCTGGGCCTGTCCAGACATACCTGAGTAAGCTAAAGCCACTAACTGGGCTGAAGTGTAAGAACGAATAGTTGATAGGAGGCTTTAGAGTAAAAAGCTATTATTTCTAGTGTCTGTTATTTTAGTTTTAAACCAAGATGAGCTTTGAAGAGGAACTTTTCTACTTTCTACATTATGTACAATTATGGATACTCTGAGCCAGACAATGGCATGTACAATTATTTTCCTATACCACCCTCTCAAATTAAAATTGTGTATTTCTCAATATCTCAGCCTTTCCCCTTTAAATATTGAAACCCTCAAAAGCATCATTGGAGAAAGGCATAGATCTGTCTCCTAGGTGCATGTCCTTAACCTTGGCAAATAAACCTCCTAAAATGATTGAGACTTGCGTTGGTCATTTTCTTTGATGGCAGGTACTATTTTTTTCCATTTTAAATGTGAAAAAAACAAAGTAAAAGTAAGCTGCAATAACTTGCCTAACATCCCATAAGTAAGCAGAGGTGAAGCCAGATTTCACACCCAGTAGGTGTGGTGCCAGAATCTTTGGGCTTAACCACTATGTGCTACTGCCTTCCTAAGTCTGAATAACTTACCGTGTCTGGAGTTTCTTCCTTCTGGTGGGTTCTTGGTCTTGCTGACTTCAAGAATGAAGCCACGGACCTCATAGTGAGTGTTACAGCTCTTAAAAGTGGCATGTCCAGAGTTATTTGTTCCTCCCAGTGGGTTTGTGGTCTTGCTGACTTCAGGAATGAAGCTGCAGACCCTGGGAGTGAGTGTTACAGCTCTTAAAAGTGGTGCAGACCCAAAGAGTGAGCAGCAGCATTTATGATGAAGAGCGAAAGAACAAACCTCCCACAAGGTGAAAGGGGACCCAGCCTGGTTGCTACTGCTGGCATGGGTGGCCAGCTTTTATTCCCTTATTTGGCCCCGCCCATGTCCTGCTGATTGGTCCATTTTTACAGAATGTTGATTGGTGCCTTTACAATCCTCTAGCTAGGCACAGAGCACTGATTGGTGCATTTACAATCCTCTAGCTAGACAGAAAAGTTCTCCAAGTCCCCACTCAACCCAGAAGCCCAGCTGGCGTTACCTCTCATTACGTCACTCAGCATTTTGATTTCCATTTTATAGAAGAGGATATTGAGGCTCACAGGAAAAAATCAATAAGCTCTTAAAGATAATACGAGTGTGAAGCAGAATTTTCATGCCAAGCCTATTTATTACTCTTTTTACACTTATGAAATACAATTTATTTATGGCTTGCTTTTTCCTTAATTCGGTATTTGCCAAAATATGTTTCTTGGTCTGTTTCAATGAGCATTATTTTTTAAAGCGTTTATTAGCAAATACATTTGGCTAAAGCTGGGTTAAACAAAGCTAAAGAGATGTCTTTGCTATGGGTCTTTTTATTACCTTTGATATGCTAATATGCCTTTTGAAGCTTTGAGTGGGAGGTATGTTTTAGCAAGTTGGCCATGGGACTTGTTTTTCTCAGAGTGCCTTACCAGCAAGAGCACCAAACATACTTTGGCTAACTGTATATCTACATTCCTAAGCTCACACATACTCTGGTGACATTAATTAGATTGAAAGGCACTCTGATCCTTGTATTCGATAAAGAAATACTCTGATCTTCATGGTAGAGATGTAGGGTGTAGGCTTTCCTCAATAATACCAGATTTTCATGCCATTCATCATGGTAGTTTATTCTGAAGATGTCTCATATTGCCCAAGAGGAATTCGTTCAGTTTTAGAGTGATATTTTCAGATTTTGTTCCAAAGACATAGGGGTAAGTCTTTGTAGACATTCCCTGTCCTATGCATCTTTAAGGATGCTGCCAATAATGTATGTTATAATTTTGTGGCTTCTGTTTTTTGTAAAGCGTATTGAAATACAGTCCTTTCAAGTGTCTCTGCAATTGGATGAGTTACATAAGTAAGAGCCAATATAAGAAGTAAGTATTTAAAGTATAAGAGGATAAGAATGTGATAAATATATTTCTTCATTGCCATCATATTTTGGCTCTAATGAGGTCACCCCTAAGAGCATATCTGCTTCAAAGATGACACGAAAATGATTATAGTGACGGGAAGGTCTCAAACCGGAAATCATCCCCATATCCCCATTATGACATGAAATGGATAAACATATTTTGGGATAGCATTAAACTTTGAGAACCAGCAGGGAGAGGCAAACCCTCGAAATTATAAATAAATCTAAGAATGTATTATACTCCAGGAAAGAATGAGCTGAAATGCAAATGCTTACCACCCCCACCGCCTCAGGGAAGTCACTAGGAATAAAAGGTCATTGTGACTTGGTGCCAAATTTCATGGCTGTTAGGAAAAAACAAAAAAAAAGAAAAGAAAAAAAAAAGAAAAAGCAGAACTTCTCTTTTCCTAAAAAGACCAATTGAGATGGGACTGGGAAAGGTCCACATAAAGTGAATATGCCTTAGGCCTAAAAAAGAGAAAAAAGGTGATTACACACACACACACACACACACACACAGATTTTGCACTTGGGTTCTACAACCTGTCACAGAATCAGGAAATCATAGAGTATTAGAGTTGGAAGAGACCATTCTGAAACTGCCATTGAAAATTACAACTGAGAAAATTATTACAGTGAAACAGATATGACCTAACTGACTCTATCTTGCTTCTAACCTCCAAGCTGTCATTGTTCATTCCTGGGTGTAGGCCAAACTAACTTTGGGACGAACTTAGTTTATAGTTTAACTTTGAAATGAAGACAATAATATCCCTTTTCCAAAACAAGCCCCCTACTTGCCTGGGGACTAGAATGCCTTTGTAAGACTAACAAATTAGCCACAAGATTAGAAACTATGGTTTAGGTGTCACGCAGCTGGAAGCTACAATATTCTGACCCTCACCAAATTGTTCCTGGGGATAACATCACTATTGGTAAACCCTAAGATTGTTACAGTAGGTAGCTAGTCAGACATGATCAGCGCAGGAGAGCCCCCTGCAAAACAGGAGTGTCAGGGGAGCATCAAGTGATGGTCAGGAAGTTGATAGTCTCAGCCAGTGCCAGGGAAAGGTGGTCCCTCAATACATAGAAAAAACCTGAAGCTGGTGAGCAGCAGCTTCCTAATAAGATCTCAGGAGTTGGGTGAGTTGGCTCAAGCGTGCTCATTAAGAGGCAAAATGGCAGTTTAACTGGTGTATGACTTTCTAGGGATATTTGACTGGTAAGGGAAGAATGCCTCAAGTAAGCATGTTTAACTCCATTAAACACACTGTACATGGGGCCACTCCCAAGTGCTAGCAGGCCACTGTGCATGCAGGCAGCCCATGCCAAGGGAAGAATCAGGGGAGAGAAAATTCAGATACCGGAAGAATCCCAACTAATAAAACCCCAGGTCAAAAGTCAAGGCGTGCCCTTGATCTCTTAAGTCACCTATTTGGTCCTCTTCCAAGTGTACTCTACTTCCTTTCATTTCTGCTTTACAGCTTTTTAATAAATTTTCACCCCTGCTCTAAAACTTGCACCAAGGTATGTTACTGATGGTGAATTTGTACATGTCTGCAGCAACCTCAATTCTTGCCTTCTCGGAAGAAAGAATTCAACTGAGAGGCATAAGGTAGAAGGAGAGACCGAGGTAAATTTTAGAGCAGGAGTGAAAGCGTATTAAAAAGCTTTAGATCAGGAATGAAAGGAAGAAAAGTATACTTGCAAGAGGGCCAGGCAGGTGACCTGAGAGATCAAGTGCCATGTTTGACCTTTGACTTAGGGTTTTATATGTTGGTGTACTTCCAGGGTCCTGAATCCCTTCTCCTCTGATTCTTCTCTTGGGGTGAGTTGTCTGCATGCTCAGTGGTCTGCCAGCACTTGGAAATGGCTGCATGCACAGTGTGTTTACTGGAGTTGTACACGTGCTCACTAGAAGTTTTCTTCTCTTACCAGTCCAATGTCCCTAGAAGGTCATATACCAGTTAAACTCTGCCATTTTGCCTCTTAATGTGCAAGCTTAAGCCCACTGGCCCAACTCCTGAGATCCTACTGGGAAGCTGCTGATTATAAGTTTCAGGTGTTTTCTATCTATTGGAGGACTGCCTTTCTCTGTCACTGGCTGCGACCAAATATTATTTTAGAGAAATGGTTTAACAACTGCCTGACCATCCCATAATGGTTGCCTGACTTTCTTGATGGGGGTGGGGGGTCACTCTCCTGCTCTGCTCATGTCTGACTAGCTATGTACTGCAACGAGATCAGTGCTTTAGATATGTTGCAGACCCTGCACCTGATGGGTCAGCTGGCACCACCCAGATGGATAAACTGGCTTGTCTAGTCTTGTGGCTTCCATCCATGAAGGGACTCAGTGTATGAGGACAGCTGCGACTCCCTGTGATTTCAACTGCCATCCAACCAATCAACACTCCAAACTCACTGGTCTCCACACCCACCAAAATATTCTTAAAAACTCTGATCCCTGAATTCTTAGGGAGACTGATTTGAGCAACAATAAAACTCCAGTCTCCCATGTAGCCAGCTCTATGTGAATTAAACTTTCTCTATTGTAATTCCCTTGTCTTGATAAATCAGCTCTGTCTAGGCAGTCGGCTAGGTAAACTCACTGGGTGGTTACAATTCAGCCATTAGATTTATGAATCCCAACAAGTTTTTATCAAATATTTGCATGAATGAACTGTAATACTCTCTTTCATTGCTATAGAGCTTAACACTGGTTATCTGTGAGGTCTTGTATTACAATGGGAAGAGCACAGATTTGGGAAGCAGAATAAGCTAGGTTTAACTCTGACTCTTCTGCTTCTGCCATTATCAGCCAGGAGGGCTGAGTTATCCTACAGTAACAAATAACCCCAAATTCCCAGTGACAAACAGAAACGTATACAACCTATGACTTAGACCAAGAACATAGACTAAGAATGCATATAGTTAGCAGGCTTCTCTTGGATTTTCATGACAAGAGAAAAAAGTTTGTTTCTCACTTTTGCTATATGTCCAATCCATATTGGAAGGGAACCTCTGCTTTATCTTGGCATATGGTTTGATTATCACCACTGCAGAGGGAAGGGAATACGGTGAATCATGTAATGGCTTTACAAAATTCTGCAAGCCTACCCTTAGCTTCAGACAAGGTTGGGAAGTACAATCCTACCATGTTTCTGGAAGAAAAGGAAATGGAATATTTGTGAATAGCTTTAAATGACTACCATAGTATCCATATATTCATAGGAACATGGAATAATGTACCATTTCTGGGCCTATTTCCTAATTTCTAAAATGGGTCAGCTGTACCTGTTTTGCATATTTTGTATGACTTAAATAAAATAACATGCTTAAAATATCCAGAGCCATCCCTGGCCTAACAGGTGCTCAAGCATAACACTTTCCCCTCTGTCTGTTAGAGGTGTCTTCTTTTTTATAGCATCCTAAACAGCCAGCCTAATAGGTCCTCAACAGGACAACCTTTTGAATATTTAAAGATCATATTCCTACCTGCACACAATTCTTCTCTTCTCCAAGCTAAACACCCCAGTTCCTTCAATGATTCCTCATATGCCATGTGTTTGAATACCCTTATCATTTTCGTCCCTCCCCTCTGACCTTTATTCGGGTTTGTCTCTGCTTCTTTTTGGAGTGATAATCATATCTGAGCACAGGCTCTCAACTCTAGCCTCATCAGCATAGGTTACAGTTAGGACTATAAACAAACAGCCTCACATCATGTTTCTCTTCACATAGTAAGTGCATTAGGATCTCTAGAGGGACAGAATTAATGGAATATATATATATGAATTTATTAAGTATTAACTCACATGATCACAAGGTCCCACAATAGGCCATCTGCAGGCTACGGAGCAAGGAGAGCCAGCCCAAGTTCCAAAACGGAAGGACTTGGAGTCCAGTGTTCGAGGGCCGGAAGCATCCAGCACAGGAGAAAGATGTAGGCTGGAAGGCTAGTCCAGTCTCTCTTTTCACATTTTTCTGCCCGTTTGTATTCTAGCCACACTGGCAGCTGATTATATTGTGCCCACCCAGGTTAAGGATGGGTCTGCCTTTCCCAGCCCACGGACTCAAATGTTAATCTCCTTTGGCAACAACCTCACAGACACACATAGGGTCAATACTTTGTATCCTTCTATCCAATCGAGTTGACATTCAGTACTAACCATCACACTAAGTACATTTAGGGAAGTCATGTTATACTCAGAATGTAGAAAAATATATGATTGGAAGGAAGAAATTGGAAGTCATTTAAGCCAGTAGTCCTAATTATATATCTGTGACCCAGCAACATTAGATTCACTTGTAGATTTTTTTTTTCCTAAGGAGACATCCACAGGTACCACTCCCAGCACCATTGGATCTACTGGGTCAAGTTTCCAAGGTCTTGGGTAGAACTCCAGGAACTGGTGCAGGACAGGATTGAGAAGAACTCTGTAGCATCCTTATAGGCTTTCTTGACTTTATGTCTTAGGCTTGTTCCAAATATTGACATATGGACCAAATATGGTCCAGAACCCCTGGAATGACCATTAAAAATTGTTTCTAGAGCTTTCCCTCAAATTATAGAATCAGAAATCCTGGGAATTTGTCTCAGAAATCTGCACTTACAACAAATACTTTAGTTAGGTCAAATGTGCAGCTAGGTCCCGTTCAATCTTCTATTGAATGCTTGGACCTATCAACAATCTTGCCAAGACATTTTATAGAAAATATCACGCTGAGCTTAATTAGGCAGTTACACGGTGGTATGTGTATATATATATATATATATATACGTACGTATATATATATATATACGTACGTATATATATATATGTACGTATATATATATATGTATGTATATATATGTGTATATATGTATGTATATATATATGTGTATACACATATATATACATACATATATACACATATATATACATATATACATATATATACATATATAATATACATATATATATATATATATGTATATATATCAGTATTCTCCTATATCTTCATGGCCTGTAACAGAATCACGGAATTGTAAGTGTTCAGTGTTAGAAGGGACTTGAGATTCCAATTAGTCAGCGTTTCCCACGGTATGATCTATGGCACGCAAGACTCTTTTTGTTTGTTTGTTTGTTTGTTTGAGAAATCTTTTATTAGAAGATGTCCCAGAAGGCAATATTTTAAAATCAGGCAATCAGTAATCACAACTAAATACAAAATTTCAGGTGAACTTGCCTGTCACAATAAATCAGACCCTTGCAACAGGAGAATTGCCCATGAGTTATTTCTTGTACAAAAACATTTAACACCACTTCCCGAAAGGCATACAAAAATACAATACATAAAAAAGAAGACTCCTCCCAGCATAATACCCAACAGCAGCTTATAAAACTCAGGTGAGACATCAGTAACCTACACCCAAACTATCCTCCATAGACAGTTCCAGAAGTCAGCTGGCTTTTGTAAACCGTGCTCCAGGAGGGTGGAGAGGCTATTTCCAAACATCCCCTGGGGCCCTTTGAGGCCAAGTAGCAATCTCAGAAAGAAACCATTATGGACAATAGATTCGGAAGTAGCAGCTGTTTTTCCAGAGCCACATATAGTACTTACCACCCGCTACCCACCCCAGCTTCCAAACCCAGAGCCAGCAGGCACCTGCTGTCCTGAGCAGAGTTCTGGAGGGGCTGCTGGTCATTCTTCCAGGTCAGGCTTAGAGGTGCCTGAGGTTACCCACATGACAACTGCTAGGTTGGGTGACTTTCCCAGACTGGAGGCTGCACCTGGATTCCACTGCCGAGTCCAGTTGGGACAAAATCCATCGTGGTTGGTTAAGCATATCTCCTGGAGGCTCCTTTAAAACCCATCAGAAGCAAGTCCACCTTCTGGAGCACTGGATGAGTCCCAGCGGCTCTCCCCAAAACTTCAGAAAGGCCCAGATTCTGGGAAAGAGATCTGATTCATGGCAGGCTGGCGGGGGCCCAAGGGTGGCTGCAGAGCCAGCAAGCTCCTTGGAGTTGCACGAGAAGGACAGGTTTGCATGGTTGCAGAAGAACTTTAAACTCGCCAGTCAAGGATTGAGATGAGAGGCAGGTGGGAAAGAGGAAGCAGTATAATTCTCCCTCTGAGGTGGCTTACACCTGCCTCAAGTGAAAATTGGACCTCAAGTGCCCCCGGAAAACACCTGGGCAGGGATCAATTTCGTGGGCCAGGACTCCAAGCTTTCCCCAGGACCCAGGCTAGGACCCATTTCCCCGGCACACAGACTTAAAAATGGAATTAGTAAGTTAAATCAGATTGGGAAACATGGAATATTATATCATATATCTTGGTGTATTAACATGCACATTTGCACAATGACTGCTTCGAGAGGTCCTACATAGATAAACCGGTTTAATTTTACTAAAATTAACACTTTTAAAAATTATGATTTTAATACTCTTTTACTAGTTTCAGCCTTCTAAGTAGGTAGGCTTCTATGTATTCTGCAGATCACTGGTGGTCTTGATTACCATTAATATATGTTTGTGTTATATTATTTTTCAACTGAATCGCAGTTGGAAAAAAAAATCTTTAATATTATGCCCTTGGATCTGTTACTGCATCACTAGCACTTGTGATGCAATAGGACACTTGGCCTGTACTAAAAGGGCCAAGAGTAAATGCCTTGTTTTTTTTGTTGTTGTTTGTTGTTAAAAATGTCTACAGAGTTGGCAGTTAATGCTGAATTTGTCAAATGGCCCTTCCAGAATTATACTTGTATTTAAAAAATAAATGAATCTACCTAAAAAAATTATTAGAGCACAGAACCCTTCAAAAATATCACCCATTAGCCTAAACAATTAGTGTTCTCTGGAATAATTTTGGGAAACAACGGTCTTGGGCATTGTTCATCTGATGTATGATACCTTATCCAGTTTTCTGGCAAGAACTTACTAGAGTTGGAGGCTAATAATTCCATTTTTGCCACCTCTGTTCACATATGCATCAGCATATCTTATTCTGTCTCTTGTATCACCTTAATTCAGACCGTATACTTTATACATAGAGGCAACATAACAGAGTGAAATGCATGTGAAATTCACTGTCAGAAGTCCTAGGATTGAATCTTGGCTCTACCAAATATTAACTATATTACCTTAGACATTATTTAGGCTTCCTGAACATCATTCTTTTTATAGATACAAAATTAATAACACTCTTCTTACAAGGCGTATTGAGAAGTAAGACAATACATGTGAAAAGCTTAGCACAGTGCCCAGAACAGTAACACTCAAATAATGGCAGTATTCGTTTCATTCACAGATGAGAATGCAAAATGCTTAGTTTCAATGAAGAATGAAGGAAATCCTGTCTTGTACTCACCCCATTGCACCCCACCCCCATATACAAACTTCCCCCTTTCCCCAGTGCTGTCCCGCCAGATTCATGTCTGACTTATACAAATCCATGTTGGTCTGAAATTAACATTCTGACAAGTTTCATTTTAATAAAAACAAATCTATTGACCCTATTATTCCCTAGTATGTTATTTTGGAACAATAAATAATACAATACAATGTAAGGATACTAATCTCTCAAGAAGACATGACAAATGAAGAAGCACTAAAACAAAATAAACGTTGTGGAGTTAGCCATAGATGTTGAAGACACTATTATAAGAACTTGTATGCTATGTGAAAAGACATTCCTTGGGAAATGGTGACTATTTCCCAAGAGGAAATAGTTAGTGGTGACTTTAGTAAATAGAAACTGCTGGTAAGATTACTGACTCATTAGCACTCTACACTTTTACAGGAAAGCCAAGTTGATAGGCCATTCCACATCTAAAACATATGGCTGCTATACAGTGAAATAAAGGGTGGCAGAGAGGTGATTATGGTTATATCTATTTATTAACAAAGCCAAGCTAGAACATACTGTCCAAAAAGCAGTGCAGCTGCTCCCATAACAGAAAACAAAACAGAATAAAAGCAAGGGAGGTTTAAAATGCAAGCTCTGTCACTAGTTAGCTCTAATCTTATTAGTTATTTACATTCTTTGACAATTGGTTTTCTTCTCTATGAAATGGGTATTGCAGGAGAGGTTTTTTCCTATTATTTTGTTTTGTTATTTGTTTTTTATTATCTTTGAGTCAAAATTCTGAAGGCTTCCAAACAATGGGATTAGTTTAAATAGCTTTGAAATGATCATTAATTTTTAAAATCACAAAATTGTCAAATAACATAAATAGGTAGTTAAAATAGCTTGTACCCCCAGGAAAAGATTATTAGCTTTAATTATAGTTTAAAATATAAAATTTAATAAAGCAATGAGATACTACTTTTTACACATTGAAATGGTAAACATATAAAACAAAATTAATGGAATATAAAGTTTGTGTGGGTGTGGGTAAACTGGGTCTCCCATATAACGCTAATGGAAGAATAAAATGGTATAACTTATTGGAGGTAAATTTGGCAATACTAATCAATATTTGGGTACACAGTCCTTTTAACACAGAAATTCTGCTTGTCAAAAATTATTATATCAATATGTTCACAAGTGTGGGCAAATGCAGTTTGGGAAAGGATTTTCTTTACAGTAATGCTTCTAATAACAAAAGACTGAAAGCTTCAGTGTTTTTCAGTAGGAGACTGGTTATATAAATTATGCTACCCTGTAAAAATATAAAGCCATTACAAAGAACCGAGGTAGATATACCTTACATAAAAAGAAATAAAGAAGGTGTAGATTAATTCATATTTAATGATCACTTACTGAGTGAATGTGCTAGTAAATTATTTATTAATTCCCTTACCCTTTATATCAATACTTATGAGGCAGGATGTATTATCACCCCCATATTACATATGAGGAATTTGAGATAAAAGTTTCAGTTACAAGGCCAAATTCAAACAGCAAAAGAACTCGGGGATATAACCCCGGGGAGTCTGGCTTCCAAGACTGCACTATGTTAACTACTATACTTTGCTTCCTCTTCTTAAATAGAGCCTTCTATATTCTTCCTTTTGATTAAAACACAAATGAAAATATGTACATATGCCTGGATATGACTACAAAAGTCCTGGAAAGATATCCAAGAAACCGACAGCAGTGGTTGTCAGTAGGGAGCAGGGATAAGACTGTGGGTGAGAGGAAGACTTAATATGGGTGATATATCTTTGTTTTTGTTTGTTTTGTTTTGTCTTTATCTCTCACCTGTATTACTTTTGACTGAGTAAGAACTACAAAGGCACCTAGCTTTTTAAGGGAAGAATAAAATAAAATAATACCCATATTCAGGGGACTGAGGCCTGGAGAAATGAAGGGACACATTGAGTTCAAGGAGATAATAGTTGAGTAAGAACCATCATCCTTGTCTGTTTGTGTTTTCTTTCAGCTTTCTCATCCCTCTTATCTTTAACCCTCAGGGACTCTTCTTGTCACAGATAAGAGAAAGACTTCAGTTTCACTGTTATTATTTTATTTTTTATAACAATAACATATTTTTAATTAAAGAAATACTACGTTTAAAATTCCATTATAATATTAGCAAAAAAAATTCAACAGCACAGTAAAAGAGTTATACACCATGACCAAGGGGGATTTACTCCTGGTATACAAGAATGGGTCAACATATGCAAATCTATAAATGTGATATACCACATTAACACAATGAAAGATGAAAACCATATGGTATTTCAACAAATGCAAGAAAAGCATCTGACAAAATTCAACATCTCTTTATGATAAAACTCCCAACAGATTAGGTTTAAGAAGGAATGTACCTGAACACAATAAAGGTCATATATGACAAGCCCACAGGTGACTTCAGTATCGATGATGAAAAACTAAAAGCTTTTCTCTAAGATCAGTAACAAGACAAAGATGCCCACTTTTGACACTTCTATTCAACATAGTTCCTATGGTTTAAATGTGTTTCTCTAAAGTTCATGTGTTGGAAACTTTATCCCCAATGCAACAGTGCCAAGAAGTGGGATTTTAAGAGATGACTGGGTCATGAAGGCTCTGCCCTGTGAATAGATTAATGGTGCTATTGCAGGAACTGGTTAGTTAACTTGGGAGTAGGTTCCTGATAAACAGGACAAATTCCACTCCCTTTAATTGTTGCTCTCCCTCTCACCCTCTCTTGCCTTAATATCTTCTGCCATGGGATAATGTGGAATGAAGTTCCTTACCTGATGTCTTCACAGCCTCCAGAACTGTGAGCCAAATAAACTTCTGTTCTTTATAAATTACTCAATCTGTGATATTCTGTTACAGCAATATGAAATGGACTAAGAAAATAGTAGTAGAAGTCCTAGCTAGAGCAATTAGATAAGAGAAAAAAAATGCATCCAAATCAGAAAGGAAGAAGTGAAATTATCTCTGCAGATGACATGTTCTTATACATAGAAATCCTAAAGACCCCACCCCAAATCTCTTAATACTGACTTAAAATCTCAGTGAAGTTGCAGGATACACAATGAACAACAAAAAAAGTTTTGTTCTTATATACTAAAAGCAAATAATCTGAAAAGAAAATTAGGAAGACAACTCCATTTACTATAGTGTCAAAAAATAAGATACTTAAGAATAAGATACTTAGGAATAAACTAAAGAAGTAAAAAGACTTGTGCACTGAACACTACAAAACACTGGTGAATGAAATTAAAGAAGACACACTCAAATCTGAAAATATTCTGTGTTCATGGTTTAGAAGACTTAATATTGTCAAATTGACCATACTACCTAAAGTGATCTACAGATTCAATTTAATCCCTATGAATATCCCAATGGCAATATTTACAGAAATAGAAAAAAAAATTCTAAAATTTGTGCACATATGCAAAGAAATCTGAATAGCCAAAACAGTCTTGAGAAAGCAGAAAAAAAGCTGAAAGCATCATACTTTCTGATTTGCAAATATATTACAAAGCTGCTGTAATCAAAACTATATGGTGCTGGCATAATAAAGACAGACATACAAGACCAATGGAACAAAATAGAAAGTCTGGAAATAAACCCCCACATATATAGTCAACTGATTTTTGTTCATTTGTTTCAGTGCTCCAGTCAAGAGGGAAGTCAACTGATTTTTGATAAAGGTACAAATAATAAATTATAGGGAAAGGATAATCTCTTTAAAAACGGTGTTGGAAAAACTAGATATCCACATGCAAAAGAATAAAATCAGACCCTTATCTTACACCATATGCACAAAAAAAAAAACCTCAAAATGGACTAAAGACTTAAATACAAGACTTGAAACTGTAAACTCCCAGAAGACGACATGAGGGAAAGCTTTGTGACAGCAGTCTTGGCAAAGATTTAAGAGACATGATATTAAAAGCACAGGCAACAAAAGAAAAAATAGACAAGTAGGACTACATCACACTAAAAACCTGCTACAAAACAAAGGAAACAATAGAGTTGAAAAGGCCACCTATGGAATGGGAAAAATATTTGCAAACCATATAGTTGAAAAGAGGTTAATATTCAAAATATATTAGAAACTCACATAACACAACAGCTAAAACTGATAGCCCAATTAAAAAATGGTCTAAAGACTTGAATAGACATTTCCCCAAAGAAGACATACAAATGACCAACAGGTGCATGAAAAGATGCTCAATGTCACTAATAATCATAACAATGCAAATCAAAACCAGAAGGAGATACCACCTCGCAACTGTTAGGGTGGCTATTATTAAGGAAAAAGAAAAAAGACAAAAAGTGTTGGAAAGGATGCTGAGGAACTGGGACTCTTGTACACTGTTGTGGTAATGCAAAATGGTGCAGCTGCTATTAAAAACAGTTTGGAGATTCCTTTAAACGATTAAAAATAGAACCACTATGTGATCCTGCAATCTCACCTGTTTATTTGTACAAAAGAATTAAAATCATGATTTCAAAGAGATATTTGCACTTCCATGTTCACTGCAGCCTTATTCACAGTAGCCAAAATATGGAAACAACCTAAATGTCTATCAACAGATGAATGGATAAGTAAATTGTAATATATACATACAAGGGAGTATTATTTAGTTTCAAAAATATGGAAATTTTGCCATATGCAACAACATGAATGAACCTGGAGGACATTATGCTAAGTGAAATAAATCAGTCACAGAAAAACTAATACTGCATGATTCCACTTATATGAAGTATCTAAAATAGTCAAATTTATAGAAGCAGAGTAGAATGGTAGCTGTCAGGGGCTGAAGGTAGAGGAAAATGCAGAGTTTCTATTCAAGTGGTTTCAGTTTTGTCACATGAATAAGTTCTAGAGATCTGATGTCCAGAATTGTTTCTGTACTTAAGAATGGTGAAATGTACATGCAAAAATCTGTTTTAGAAGAACTTTTGAGGGATAGGATTTTTCCAGGCAGAAAACATGTGAGTCAAGGATGATGGAATGTTAGACACACACACACAAACACACACTCAATATGAATATACTTAGTGTCTTTGAGAAGCAATGAGTTGTCATGTATAAAATGAGATTCAGTAGGAGGTTAAGTTGGAAAATTAGGTGAAAACTCGCTCATAGTTTTTCTCTGTTTCTCTCTCTGCCTCTCTAGCAGGTAATGAAAGCAAATGGCAAAATAAATTCAAACAGTACGATAGAGTTTATAATGAAAAATAAATTTCATTCCATTGCTATAAAAATCTGTTTAGGGGATACATCTCATGTTAAGTGTTCTTAAGACAATAAAACAAAACTTTCATAATAATAATTGAAAAACTAATTTGTTCTGGGAGCAAATGGGATGTTGTTATCTTCCAGGATACAAATATCACAGGAGGCCCAGTCTGTACAATTGAGACCTGATGGAGAGTATTGTAACAAGTAGTCCCAATGACAATCATTACAATCTAATAGTAACGCATGAGGTATGATAGTGCTTTGTCCTTTATTTACTTGTTCAGTTACATAAAAAGTGAAGTAAAATTTTTGGTATTATAATACTCATCATATGAGGATACAAACTCTAGAAAAAGTCATTCCGAAAATTCTAGGTAAAATGTCTAATTGAGATAATGCTAATGAACTTATCTGTCCAGGAACCAGCCCATAGTAGGATTCAGTAACTGCCAAAACTTGGATCATTATTAGACAGAAGTTAGGTGGTAGACAAGAAGGAGACTACCTTAATCAATCAGTTGTTTAATCTGCAGAAAACCAACCAATCAACTTGGCTACTAGTGCCACTGCATATATAGAATCCTTGGTGCCAGAGCTATAGAGTGTTCCAGTAGATTAGATTTTCTTTTTTTTTTTTTTTTTGAGACGGAGTCTCGCTCTCTTGCTCTGTTGTCCAGGCTGGAGTGCAGTGGCGCAATCTCGGCTCACTGCAAGCTCCATTTCCCGGGTTCACGCCATTCTCCTGCCTCAGCCTCTCCCAGTAGCTGGGACTACAGGCGCCCACAACCACGCCCGGCTAATTTTTTTTTTTTTTTTTGTATTTTTAGTAGAGACGGGGTTTCACCGTGGTCTCGATCTCCTGACCTCATGATCCGCCGGCCTCAGCCTCCCAAAGTGCTGGGATTACAAGCATGAGCCACCGCACCCGGCCAGTAGATTAGATTTTCTAAAGTTGCTGAAATTTTTTTCCAGCTCAAACTCTCAAACCAGATAAAATTGTGCATTTTGCTCAGGCATATAAATTTTCCAAGAAGTTATTAGCTCTTTGATATGCTGGAATTTCCTTAAGTTGGACAATTTAGTATATTTAATCACTCTTGGTTTTTTGTCAGCAGTCTTATGGACAGACAACAAAAAGGAAGAAAAAGATCTATCACCAGATGGAGAAAGGCATTAGCCACACATGACCTTTCAAGTGTTATGTTATCTTTTAGATCCACATAGGGGATGTCTCTGTTGGATAAATGACAGAGCTCAAGATGTAGCCAGACTGCGTGCAACGTGTACAATAGTAAAATCTGAAAGAAAACGCAAACAAGCAAGCAACAGTGTCTGAACACATTAAGTCACAGAAAAAAGTCTGAAGTGTTTATTTGTGAATTTATCTAGAAGTTGAGGGTAGATGTAAGGAAGGTGAAAAGAGAGAAAAAAAAAATCCAGTTCCATCTTTTAATAAAAAGATAACAATTTTTTTCTCATATTCTATTATTCTATTATAATGAGTCATTTGAATTTGTTTATTCAAGTCATTTATAGTCAGTTTCTTTCCAAATTAATTTTACCCCTTGAAATTACTCATTTTTTGCTGTATAAAGTGGGTAATGATATTTAATGCCAAAAAATTGCTATTATCATCTTTCTTTCTATCCCCAAAAGTTTACCCCTATCCTGGGCTGCCACATAGAAGACCATGACTATAAAATAATTTTCAGTCCTGCCAGTAGTGACAGATAAATCTACATATACAAGGAAGTAAGAAGAAAAGAACAACCATTGCTGACCATAACATGACAAATGAAAGAGCACTTTAAATATTTATTGATAATTCAGCAACTTGTTTTAAATCCACACAGAAAAGCATACATATTATTTCTTCCCCTCCCTTGCAAAATAGCAAAATATAGAGAGAACACTTCAGAGGAGTGAAACAGCAAGGATGGGTAACACCATCTAGCCTCAATAAATGTATGCAGAGACTTTTTTTTCACTTGTCATTTCAGGCTGAGATTCTAAGCCAGGCTCCTCCTCACCATTTTGCACTGAAGACTGGGTTTTCTGCCTTTCTCTGCTGCATCTTTGTGGGGGTCGAGCATCATTTGCAGGGGAACCTTCTGCCCAAGTCCACTTCCCATGACATCTCTGTCAACAGAAACTCCATGGGAAGAGGGATAGTGTAGACAGTGAGTCTTTCATAGTGAAGATGGCATTTTTTTAACCAGTTTTATTTTGGACCCCATAGAGATGGAAATACAGCCTCGAATTAGAAAGTTGGCTCATTCTCTTCACTATTAATATTTGACTTACATGGATGTAGTATTTGAGACCGAAGTGCGACTGATTAGAACACCCTGCCTGCTGCTTTATTTCTTTTTTTTTTTTTTTTTTTTTGAGATGGAGTCTCGCTCTGTCGCCCAGGCTGGAGCGCAGTGGCGCAATCTCGGCTCACTGCAAGCTCCGCCTCCTGGGTTCACGCCATTCTCCTGCCTCAGCCTCTCCAAGTAGCTGGGACTACAGGCGCCCGCCACCACGCCCGGCTATTTTTTTTTTTTTTTTTTTGTATTTCTAGTAGAGACGGGGGGTTTCACCGTGGTCTCGATCTCCTGACCTCGTGATCCGCCCACCTCGGCCTCCCAAAGTGCTGGGATTACAAGCGTGAGCCACCGCACCCGGCCACCTGCTGCTTTATTTCTAAGATAAAAAATGAAGCCACGTTCAAAATATGAGCTCTGTTCACAGAAAGGTGACAACTCATCAAGACCCTCCTTCCTCAAACAGTAGAGCAGATAGCACAGAAAAGAAAACAAAAACAGACTCTTTCTTACAGTGTAAGAGGGAAAACAGAAAATGAAGGCAAAAAACAAATGAAAAGATGCCCTTTCTATTTTCTGAAGCCAGAGGCTAGGGCAAACTGGTAAACATACTGATATGGTTTGGTTCTGTGTCCCCACCAAAATCTCATCTGGAATTGTAATCCCCATAGTCCCCACGTGTAGAGGGAGGGACCTAGTGGGAGTTGATTGAATCATGGGGGCAGTGTCCCCCATGCTGTTCTCATGATAGTGAGTGAGATCTCATGAGATCTGATGGTTTTATGTGTTTGGCAGTTCCTCCTTCACACACTCTCTCTCGACTGCTGCCATGTAAGGCATTCCTGCTTCCCCTCACACCATGACTGTAAGATTCCTGAGGCTTCCCAAGCCATGCAGAACTATAAGTCAATTAATCCTCTTTCCTTTATAAATTACCCAGTCTCAGGGAAGTTCTTTATAGCAGTGTGAAAATGGACTAATTCAAAAAATTAGTACTGAGGGTAGTGGGGCATTGCTATGAGATACCTGAGAATGTGGAAGGTACTTTGGAACAGGGTAATTGGCAGAAGTTGGAACAGTTTGGAAGGCTTGGAAGACAGGAAGATGTGGGAAAGTTGGGAACTTCCCAGACAGTTGTCAAATGGTTTTGACCAAAATGCTGAGAGTGATATGGATGATGAAGTCCAGGCTGAGGTGGTCTCAGACGGAGATGAGGAACTTCTTGGGAACCGAAGCAAAGGTCACTCTCACTATGCTTTAGCAAAAAGATTGGAGGCATTTTGCCCTTGCCCTAGAGATCTGTGGAACTTTAAACTTGAGAGAGATGATTAAGGGTTTCTGGTGGAAGAAATTTCTAAAAAGTGATGTATTCAAGACATGACCTGGATTATTCTGAAAGTGTTCAGTTATATGCATTCACAAAGAGAATATTTGAAATTGGAACTTACAATTAAAAGAGAAGAAGAGCATAAAAGTTTGGAAAATTTGCAGCCTTACTATGTAGTTGAAAAGAAAAACCCATTTTCTGGAGAGAAATTCAAGCCAGCTGAAGAAATTTGCATAAGTCATGAGGAGCACATGGTAATAGCCAAGACAATGGGGAAAAACGTCTCAGAAGCATGTCAGAGATCTTCATGGCAGCCCCTGCCATTACAAGCCCAGAGGCCTAGGAGGGAAAAATGGTTTCCTGGGCTGGGCCAAGGGCCCCCCTACTCTTTGCAGCCTTGGGACATGGTGCCATGTGTCCCAGCTTCTCCAGCTCCATTAGTGCTACAAGGGCCCAAGTTACAGCTTGGGCTGTTGCTTCAGAGGGTGCAAGCCCCAAGCCCATGTGGGTTCCATGTAGTGCTGGGTTTGTGGGTGCACAGAGGTAAAAAATTGAGGTTTGGGAACCCCCACTTAGATTTCAGAGGATATCTGGAAATGCCTGGATGTCCAGGAAGAAGCTTGCTGCAGAAGTGAAAACTTCATGCAGAACCTCTGCTAGGGCAGTGCGGAAGAAAAATGTGGGGTTGGAGCCCCCACACAGAGTCCCCACTGGGGCACTGCTTAGTGGAGCTGTAAGAAGAGGGAAACCATCATCAGACCCTAGATTGGTAGATCCATTGACAGCTTGCATTGTGCACTTTGAAGAGCAACAGGCACTAAACGTCAGCCAATGGAGGAACTGCCAAAGGCTGTGGGAGCCAACCCCTTGCATCAGCGTGCCCTGGATGTGAGATGTGGAGTCAAAGGAGATCATTTTGGACTTTTAAGATTTAATGACTGTCCCACTGGGTTTTGGACTTGCATGGGGCCTGTAGCCCCTGTGTTTTGGCCAATCTCTCCCATTTGAAATGGATGTATTTACCGTACCCCCACTGTATCTTGGAAGAAGCGAACTTGTTTTTGATTTTACAGGTTCATAACTGGAAGGGACCTGCCTTGTCTCAGGTGAGATTTGGACCATGGACTTTTGAGTTAATGCTGAAATGAGTTAAGACTTTGGGGGACTGTTGGGAAGGCATGACTAGTTTTGAAATGTAAAAAGGATGTGAAATTTGGGAGGGGCCAGGGGTGGAATGATATGGTTTGGCTCTTTGCCCGCACCCAAATCTTATCTTGAATTGTAATCTCCATAATCCCCACATGTCAGGGGAGGGATCTAGTGGGAGGTGATTGGATCATGCGGGCAGATTTCCCCATGTTGTTCTCATGATAGTGAGTTTTCACAAGATCTGATTGTTTTATAAGTGTTTGACAGTTCCTCCAACACGCTCTCTCTTACCTGCTGCCATGTAAGATGTACCTGCTTTCCCTTCCACTATGATTCTAAGTTTCCTGAGGCCTCCCCAGCCATGCAGAACTGTTAGTCAATTAAACCTTTTTCCTTTATAGATTACTCAGTCTCAAGGAAGTTCTTTATAGTAGTGTGAAAATGGACTAATACACATACTGACAATATATAGAGTTCACAGAGGAAGGTGCAGGGACTTTGCGTTGAATGGAATTGTTCAGAGCTGTTAAAAAAAAAGTCTGCAATGCTCAGGTTTTTCATCACAGAGATGCCTGCAGAGAATTAGAACAACACAAATCCCGGCAACAAATGCTTAACTTGAGCTTAGTGAAGTACACCCACCAATAGAAGTAGGAGTAATGCACCACCATCCCAGCTTTCAAAGTTTTAAAAACAGTAACCTCAAACTCACTCCAGGATCTTGCTGAAGTAGAAGGAAATACAAGCTTTTGCACTAGATTGAGAAAACACCTTAACTTTATTCCTAATTAAGATTGGGGATTAATTGCCAAAAATATAGGCAGATGCATGATTTAGGCTAATTCTGTAGCATAGCTACATAGTGAGATTTTTTGTCTAAACAATGCTAAATATCTGTGTTAAGAGAAAAGCTACTGAAATGAACTGAGGTACAGAATCTTTGAAGGAGGGGAGGAGGTCTAGTTTTTTTTTTTTTTTTTTTTTTGTCTTTCCAAGCAACTGACACAGTATTTATTAATTCATGTATATGTGTGGGTGAGTTCATTCAGCTAATATATAACAAGTACTATACTGGCAGGCCTGGTGCTAAGTACTGAGGTCCTGTGCTGAATCATACATGGCAACTGTCCTTAAGAAAAACAAAATAATCAAGCCAAGCATGTCAAATAAAAACAAAAATCTGAGCTTAGATAAGGAGCTAATTTACTTGAAAGAACTGCTGGAAGAGAGGGAAAAGAGAAAGCTGCAGTGGAGAGGGAGGCCTGTTGTAATAGGGAGAAGGCTCCAAGCATGAGATCTGCTAGTGTCTCAATAGTCAGGCCTGGAAAGACTTTTCTTTCTTTTTTTGTTTTTCTTTCTTTCTTTTTTCTTTTTTCTTTTTTTAGATGGAGTCTTGCTCTATCACCCAGGCTGGAGTGCAGTGGCGTGACCTCAGCTCACTGCAACCTCCACCTCCTGGATTCAAGCGATTCTCCTGTCTCAGCCTCCTGAGTAGCTGGGACTACAGGCGTGTGCCACCATATCCAGCTATTTTTTTTTTTTTTTTTTTTTTGTATTTTTAGTAGAGACGAGGTTTCGCCATGTGGGCCAGGCTGCTCTCAAACTCCTGACCACAGGTGATCCACCCGCCTTAGCCTCCCAAAGTGCTGGGATTACAGGCGTGAGCCACCCCGCCTGGCCAAAAGATTTTTCTTCTACATGGAGAAATAAACACACCTAGAAAGGGCTGGTTGTAGAAAAGTGGGATGAGGGCCAGGCACAGTGGCTCACGCCTGTAATCCCAGCACTTTGGGAGGCTAAGGCAGGCAGATCACAAGGTCAGGAGTTCAAGACCACCCTGGCCAGTATGGTGAAACCCCGTCTCTACTAAAAATACAAAAATTAGCTGGGCATGGGGGTGCACGCCTGTAGTCCCAGCTACTCGGGAGGCTGAGGCAGAAGAATAGCTTGAACTCAGGAGGTGGAGGTTGCAGTGAGCCGAGATCACGCCACTGCACTCCAGCCTGGGCGACAGAGCAAGACCCCGTCTCAAAAAAAAAAAAAAAAAAAGAAAAAAGAAAAGTGGGATGAATCAGTGAGTCAGGGTGACAAGACTGGATATAAGGTTTTACTCTGAATCCAGCCTATTCTCAATGGAAGCCTTTAAGGAGGGCTGGCTCAGGCTGAGGGTAAAAGATCAGCAGCCCATGGACAAAACAAAAGTCTGACAACATTTGGTCAAGTCAAGTTAGTGGGCATTTTGTTTTGATTTGTCAGTGGAGACAAACATTTTAGCTAATCACTTATGGGACAAAAGGTGGAACTATGGAGGGTCTTTATCTGGCCTTGTCATAGGTATTCAAGGGTACATTCACCAGAGTCTTAGTCGTATGGGGAGAGTGGTTTATGACAGTAAAACATTTTAGGGAATACAAAAGGGCAGGAGAAGTATTTCTTAACTATTATTCGTTTCCAAGAGCACAGGGCTCAGGTAAAGTTCAGCACTGTTAAGGGAAAAGACTTGTAAATTACCAATTAAGCAAGCATGCAAATCCGTGCTCTTGTGGAGAATTGTTCAAAGCCCTTTGAGAGTAAACAGGGAAGCACCCCTAACTGAGGGTCAGGTAGGTGTCACAGGAAATTCACACTGTAGCTGGGCCTAGTGGAATAATCGTTTTCTCTGCCAGGACCACACCACCTTTCTTCTAGCTGTTTGTCTCTCCCCTACCCTATGGCCTTCACCAACGTATCCTTTAACTATGATGTAAAAGTTAGAACCATCACTCTGCAATTTCATTAACTCATTCCACAAAATTATTAAGCCCCTACTTCTTGCCAGACATCAATCTAGGTACTAGGAATATAAAGTACAGAAAACATGTGAACATTCCAGCTCTTGTGGACTTTATGTTTTAGAGAAAAAGAGATGGAGAATAAAAAACATAGTTAAGTTAATCATATAACACTATAGAGAAGGGTAAAGATAGGATTTGGAGTGTGGGGGTTGGGTTGTAATTTTACTTTATTTTATTATTATTATTTTTTAGACGGAGTCTTGCTCTGTCGCCCAGGCTGGAGTGCAGTGGTGCGACCTCGGCTCAATGCAAACTCCACCTCCCAGGTTCAAGCGATTCTCCTGCCTCAGCCTCCCGAGTAGCTGGGACTACAGGTGCCCACCACCTCTCCCAGCTAATTTTTGTATTTTCAGTAGAGATGGGGTTTCACCATGTTGGCCAGGATGGTCTCAATCTTCTGACCTTGTGATCTGCCCACCTCAGCCTCCCAAAGTGCTGGGATTACAGGTGTCAGCCATTGCACCTGGGCCAATTTTAAATTAAGCAGTCATGGTAGGCTCTGTTGAGAAGGTAACCTTTGAGCAAACACACAATGAAGGAAATGAAGGAGTGAATTATTAGGCTTTCTGGAGGAAGAGTGTTCCATGAAGAACAAACTTATAAAGATCAGGAAATGAAAATATGTATGGCATTTTCAAAGAACAGCATAGCTAGAACAAAGTGAATGAGGAAAAAGTAATAGGTGGTAAGGTCAGAACAGTAGTGGAGGTTAGGTTGTATAGGAACTTATAGCCCATTATAAAAACTTTAGCTTTTAATTTTGAGAGAAATGGGGTTTAGAAGAGAGAGGTGACATGACCTCATTTAAAAATATCATTTTACATCATTTTAAAATATCCCATTGCCTACCATGTTAAGAACAGACTGAAGAAATACAAGGGTAGAGGCAGGGAGACCAGCGTGAAGGCCAGTGCATTATACAGGAAACGGAAAATGATGCTTTTGACCTAGGTGATAGCTGTGGAATAGTGGGAAGTGGGAAGTTTCTGGATATGTGTTCAAGCTATAATTAACAGAATTTGTGGATGGACTGGCGCTATAGTTTGAATATCCCCTCTGAAACAAATGCTGAAATTTAATTGCTATTATAGTGGTGTTAAGGAGTAAGATCTTTAAGAGGTGATTAGGTTATAAGAGCTTCACCCTCATGAAAGGATTAATGCCTTTATCTTGGGAATTGGTTAGTTTATCAAAGGAATGGGTTCCTCATAATGAGGATGTGATCAGCCCAATTCCTCTCTGTCTCTTGCACACAGACTTCATCATGCGATGTCTTCCATCATGGCATGACCCTCACCCGATGTGGGCACCATGCGCTTGGACTTCTCAGCCTCCAGAATGATGAACCAAATATATTTATATGTTTTATAAATTACCCAGTTTGTGGTATTCTGTTATAGCTGCAAAAAATGAACTAAGACAGTTGGTTTGAGACAAAAGAGTGGCAGAAAAGGAAAAAAATAGAGACAAGTAGAGATGTCAGCTGAAGAGAAATACTCAGTAGCTTCCTGTCATTACATCAGAGCCAACTTTACACTTTCCCTGTCTGTGATGTTTAATGCTGAGTGTCAACTTGATTGGATTGAAGGATGCAAAGTGTTGATCCTATGTGTGTCTGTGAGGTTGTTGCCAAAGGAGATTAACATTTGAGTCAGTAGGCTGGGAAAGGCAGACCCACCATTTATCTGGGTGGGCACCATCTAATCAGCTGCCAGTATGGATAGAATATAAAGCAGGCAGAAAAACATGAAAAGACTACACTGGCCTAGCTTCCCAGCCTACATCTTTCTCCCATGCTGGATGCTTCCTGCCCTCAAACGTCAGACTCCAAATTCTTCAGTTTAGGGACTGGGACAGGCTCTCCTCGCTCCTCAGCTAGCAGACGGCCTATTGTGGGATCTTGTGATCCTGTGAGCTAATACTTAATGAATATATATATATATATATATATATATATATATATTCATATATATATATATGTATGTTCTGTTCCTCTACTGAACCCTGACTAATACACTGTCCTTCACATGGGTTCCTGAGATTCTTTAGAACACTTCCTAGAAAATTCCCTTTTTGTCTAACCTAATTCAGTTTGGGCTTTTTTTCTCTTGCCATCACAAGAGGCCTGAAGAATGCCAACATGCCTAGCACCATTTCTCACCATCCCTTCATATATAGTGCCTTGCATGCATCCCAGACACTTGTTTCTCTGTACCTTTGCTTAGGCTGTCTCCCTGACTTTCTCTGCTACTTTTCCAAATTCACCTATACTTTAGCACTAAGATTTATCGTCATCTTCTCCACTACGGATTTCTACAGGTGGAATTAAGCTCTCGCAATTTCTTCTTCTCCCTATGGCATTCACCTCTTTCAAGAACATCTAATATTTACCTGCGTATGTGTCTTATTTGCACAAGTCTTGTGTTCACTGGACTGTAAGATGTGTGGATAGGTACCACATCTTATCCACGTCTGTGAATAAGGGGCTTGTACATAATCAATGCATCCTAATTCTTCAATGAATAAACACCTTTCTCCCTCACTATCTTCATTCAAACCATCTCTATGTTACTGATCACTTGGTCTCTAATACTTCAGGTCATCACTGACTTTTATTGTTCTCTATCCTCTGAATCCAATTATTTGCCTTTTTGTGTGTTTCTCCTCTCATCCTCTAGGCCTGTTTCAGTTATCATCTGCAGTAATATTTTCCAAACTTTTATTCCATCCCACCAGATTTCATGGATTTGATACTCTAATTAGTAAAAATAATTCATACTAGAAATGATTCTGAAAGGCAGGGGTGAAGGTAGGATTTAAAATACACATACGTGGTTACCCCTTCCCTAAAATTTTGTTTCACCTTTCAAGGTGGAGCATGCCTTTGTACTCCCCAGTTGATAACTACTGATCTGTACTATATCAATAGCATCTGTGGTGATTATTGTTCATCAAACAGTCACTCCTTTCCCTTTAACTTCCATGGGAAGAGTCTTTTTTTTTCCTGCCTCGTTGATGTTGGGCTTCCTTTTGTACCTGCTTTGGTCAATGATAAGACACAAGCAGGGGCTTGATATATACTTGTGCAGTTGGGCTTGTCCTCTTGTACTGGCGACAATGCTAGGTGAAGAGCTTCCCCTGAATGTCCAGTTTCCCCTGAATATCCCAGAAGAATAAGGGACAAATCAAAAAGATAGAACTGAACCTTCAATTTGGTGATAAAACAGCCCAGATCAGTCTAGATCAGCCAACCCACGCACCTGCAGTCTAAAGCAGAGCCTATGCAATTGACCTACAGACCCACAGGCTGAAGTAGCCAACCTGCAGTGTATGCAGCTGAGTTTGAAGGCAGTATTTTAGGCAGCAAAAGTTGACTGATATTTTAATTTTCTAATTATCTTTATAATATCCTATTATCTTCTTGCCTTCATAATTCTCTCTCCAGTCTCCACAAATTAGCAGACTCATCTTCCCAAAATAAAAATGTCAGGTAATGTCTCTCCTTTCTCAAAAATCTTCAATGGCTCCCCATTGCCTGCAGAAAAAAAAAATCAAACATCTTAACATGGCCTCCGAAGTTTTCAATAATTTGACTCTAAACTAACCCTCTCACATTTCATTTGCTGTCGTAACCATTAATATATTTATTGATTCAACAAATATCTGTTTACCACATACTACCTTCTAGGTACTATGCTAGGCATTGGTGATAAAAGATAAACAGATTATAGATCCTGTGCTCCAGAAGCTCTTATTTTAGTTGTAGGATACAGATAAGAAAACATGCCTTTTTGATTCAAGGTGCCAAGGGCTGAAATGCATTAGCACAGGTACTATGGGGATATATAGGTGGGGCTTCTTAGGGGAGGTGGTGAATAAGCTGATATCTAAGATAAGAACTGAAGTCAACATGGCAAAGAGAGGAATAAAGAGTGTTTTAGGCAGAGGGATGCAAACTGCCTTGTCCATTTAGTTCACCATGTCACATAAAATATTGAGAAAGAAAGGGAGTCTATGGTGTGAGTTAAGGCTAGAGAGTCTGGCAAAGGCCCAGCCATGCTGGTTATGTAGACCATGGTAAAGAGTTTACATTTTGTAGGAGCCATACACCATGATACAGAAAAGTCTGGGATATATAGCCAAAATGCCTGGGTGTGTTTTCCAGCTTTGTCACTGGAACCAGTGTACAAGTGTACCAGTGTACAAGTTTGGGCAAATTTTTAAAATCTCCTTTTGCTTCCATTTTTAATCTGTAAATTAGGAACAATTGTAGTGCCTACAACATAAAGTTGCCAGAAGAAAAGACTGGGGAAAAGTTTTGTGATACTGATCTTGCCAACATTTGTTTGATATCATGCCAAACCCTCAGGCAACCAAAGCAAAAATAAACAAGTAGGACTATATCAAACCAAAAAGCTTCTGCACATCAAAGGAAACAACCAACAAAGTGAAAAAGGTAGCCTACAAACTGGGAGAAAATGTTTGCACACCATATATCAGATAAATGGTAAATATCTAGAATATAATTTTTAAAACTCACATAACTCAATAGCAGAACCAAAAAAAAAACAACCTGATTAAAAATGGACATAGGACCTGAATAGACATTTTTTCAAAGTAGATATAAAAATGGCCAACAGATATATGGAAAGGTGCTCATCATCACTAAGCATCAGGAAAATACAAATAGAAACAACCTATCACCTCACACCTGCTAGGATTGTTATTATCAAAAAGACAAGAGATAAGCGTTGGTAAGGTTATAGAGAAAAGGGAATTCTTGTACACTATTGGTGGCAATGTCAATCGGTACAGCCATTATAAAAAACATAATGGAGCTTCCTAAAAAAAATGAAACTAGAACTGCCATATGATCTAGCAATTCCTGTGCTGGGTGTATGCTCAAAGGAAACAATCAGCACCTATAGACATATCTGCAGTCCTGTGTTCACTGCTGCATTACTTATAATGTCCAAGACATGGAAATGATATAAGTGCTTGTGTATATATAAATAGATAAAGGAAATGTGGTATATACATACAATGGAATACTGCTCAGCCTTTAAAAGGGAAATACTGCCAATGAGGCCAGGGGACATTATGCTAAATGAAATAAGCTAAGCATAGAAAGAAATACTAAATTATCTCACTTATATGTAGAATCTAAAAAAACAAACAAACAAACAAACAAACAAAAAAAGCTAATGCATAGAAACAGATAGAATCCTGGTTACCAGGAGCAGGAAGAGGGAGGAACTAGGACTAAGTAGGTAAATGGTTAGAAACTTGCGTTTATTAGGAGGAATAATTCTGAAGATCTAATGTACAGCATGACAACTATAGTTAATAATATTGTATTATATACTGAGTATTTGCTAAGAGAGTAGACTTGAGGTACTCTTAACACACACACACAAACGGTAACTATAGCAGGTGATGGATAGGTGAATTTGCTTGACTACAGTAATAATTTCATTATGTATATGTATATCAAAACATCATGTCGTACATCTTACAAATATCTACTACAAAACATTAATCTGGGGTTCAATAAATAGTATAAATGGCAAAAAAAGAGTTAATTTAAATGGCACCTGCTAAGTGCTTAGAACAATGACTGGTAGGTAAGAAACACTCAGAATCCCCAGGTCTTGCTGCTGTGGGGTGAAGGATATAGAGGGGCTCAGGATGATGCCCAGGATTCTAGCTGGAGTATCCAGGTAGCTGAGGGGCTGGGCACTAGGATAGCAAAGACTAGAAGAATATTCTGTGCAGAGAGAATGATGAATTCAATATGTCATATTTTGAGCTTGGGGTCCCTTTGAGTCAGAGGGACATGGCAGGTAAGCAGTGGAGACAGCCCTCAGGAGGTACATGCTCCAGCCACACTGAACCACCTAATATTCCGAGAACACCAAGCTTCCCCACCCCTCTCTGCTTTTACACACACTATTCTCTCAGCTGGAACATCCCTCTTCTATCAAAATCCAATCCATCCTTCAAAGGTTAGATCGCAATGTACCTCCACCATGAAGCCTTCCTTGTGCCCTACAGCTCAGCGCCTGCTCAAGTAGCACATTCCCTTTATGTTACAGCATTAAGGATGTGATATTCTAGTTAGTCACTTTCATACCTGCCTCCTCCACTAGCTTGTAAGCTCCATGGGAACTGGGTGGGACTTGGTATAACTCTTCTGTCTCTTCCATCATCCAGCCCAGAGAAAACATATAGTAGGCATTCAGTGAATGTGCATTAACTTGAATTTAAAAAGCATTCTCTATTAAGGAAAAATTTCCATGACAGAGTAGGGGTGGTAGTGGGGTTTTCCTGGCCGTATTTGTTTCTGTTCAAAGACCACAGAAAACAGCTAAAGCTCCAAGATTCCTCTCTTTGTTCCTCATCTCTGTTGGGGCAGGACTACTGGACATAAAGTCATTTATAAAGTGCTAGAGTTTGGTGAGCTTCCACCACAGCCCACCCCTGTTGCCCTCTGGTGCTGACTCTATGTGCTCATTTTGACCTCCTACTCTGGGTATAATCCTGCTGCTGGCTTTGCTGTTTCCATGTCTCACCACTGGAATCCTCAAGTCTTTCTTGCACTGATCTTTTGCTTTCACTTTGCCCAGTACTGTGGTCCTGATTATTCTCTCCCATTTCTCATCCACCATCCCTTCTCTCTGTGGAGTTTCTTTCTAAGATTCTGTCTCTTGTTAGGGAATGGAGTCCCACAGCTGTTCTGACATCAGTCTTTCATGCAATCTCAGTGAGGCCAATACCAGAAAAGCATGCTTAGATAGCACTGCTGTCTCTCAGCAACACTGGACATAGTCAGTCATGTAGTCCTTTGTGGAATGCTCTTTTTTTCTTTGCTCCCAGGACCCCACAGCTTCCTAGTTTTCTGTCATGCTGTCTGGTCACCATTTCCCTTTTTTGCAGGTACTTTATCTTCTAAGTTACCTAAACAATAGACACTCTCACAGTTCAATGTAAATAAGAATAACCTAAGAACTTCAAAATGGACATTCCTTGGGTCCTGACCACAAAAATTTTGATTCAGAAGGTCTGGGATGGGGCCTAAGAGTCTGAATGTTAACAAGCACCTCAGGAAATTCTGATGCAGAATGCACACAGTACAGATGACAGCGAAAAGGAAAGCTCTAAAGCACCTGCAGTCATTGCAGGGTCTTTTTTTCATTCTGTGACCTTCTTCCATGACCTTCAGTTTTAAAACGATAATAACTCTCAATCCTGTCTGTGGCCTAAGCTTCTCCTCAGAGATCCTGCTGAACAAAGTCAGTCAACAATCTGACAATTTGAAGACTCTCAGCCATTTCAAATTTAACACATCCAAAATGGAACTTTATTTTATTTATTTATTTATTTATTTACTTATTTATTTATTTTTTGAGACAGAGTCTCACTCTTGTCACCCAAGCTGGAGTGCAGTGGCATGATCTCAGCTCACTGCAATCTCTGCCTCCCGAGCTCAAGCGATTCTCCCGCCTCAGCCTCCTGAGTAGCTGGGATTACAGGCACGTGCCACCACACTGGACTAATTTTTTATTTTAGAAGAGAGGGTGTTTCACCATGTTGCCCAGGGTGGTTTTGAACTCCTGAGCTCAGGCAATCTGCCCACCTCAGCCTCCTAAAGTGCTAGGATTGCAGGCGTGAGCCACCATGCCCGGCCACCAAAATGAAACTCTTTGTCTAATAGTGCCTACCCTCCACAGCTACCGCTAACCTAGAGGTCCTCATCTCAGAGAATGGCATCTTTATCAGTGCAGGTGCTCATGGCACAGAACTCAGGGTTTTCCTTGATTCCACTGCCACCCTTGACCTCCGTATCCAGGATATTGGCAAGTGCTAGAGTTGACATTCAAAATGTAGCTCACAACCATATTCTTCCTTCATCTTAGCTTGGATTATGTTTATAATTGGTCAGCACTATTGCAAGAGCTTCCTGACTTCTTTCCCCACTTATACTCTGCTCCTCACCACCTCTAGTCCAGCCTCCAGAAGCAGAAGGAAGTCTATTGGAAACAAACCTAATCACGCCACTGCACTGCTTTTAAAAAACCTTCATTGACTTCCTAAAGCACCTGAAAGTAAAACTCCTTCAAGGCCCTTCAGAATCTAGCCAAGGGGTTGACACCTCTGGCCTGTAGGTCAAATCCATCCCCTAGCTTATTTTGGACAACAAAGTTTTATTGGCACACAGTCACATCCATTTGGGACTATACCTGTTGTCTGTGTTTACTTCTGTGCTACAACAGCAGTTAACTAGTAGAAGCACAGACAATATGGTCTGTAAAACCTCAAATATTTGCTATTTCAGAAAATTATTTCCGAAAAAGTTTGCCAACCCTTGATCTAGGCACTGCCTACCTGACCAGCACCACATAATGAGTTAATTCCCACACTGGAGTCAAAGCCCATGTTGTTCTCTCAACCTCAGAGGCCCTTCTCAACCCTACTGCTCAGCCACTAATACGAACTTCACCCTTCAAGACTTTCATTTAAATGTTATTTCCGCAAGAGAGCCTTACCTAACTGGCTCCCACTCCTTCCACTCTAATATGCATAATGTGGAATGAATGGAAGCCACTAAGGAGACATCAGATGGGACTTCCTGAGAGAAGGTTGAAGTCAGCCTCTCTCCTTATTGGTCTGAACTGTACCAGCTTTACCCATGGTAAGACTGAAGGATACCAAGGAGGTCCCTTAGTCCACTGCTTGTCCCAGGCCTGAAATACTGTTATTTGTTTCACTAACATGGTCTCCTCTTCCACTCCTTGATGTCCTCTCTCTCTTTTTTTTTCTGAGACGGAGTCTCGCACTGTCGCCCAGGCTGGAGTGCAGTGGCCCAATCTCGGCTCACTGCAAGCTCCACCTTCTGGGTTCATGCCATTCTCCTGCCTCAGCCTCCCGTATAGCTGGGACTACAGGCGCCCGCCACCACGCCTGGCTAATTTTTTGTATTTTTAATAGAGACGGGGTTTCACCGTGTTAGCCACAATGGTCCCGATCTCCTGAGTTTGTGATCCGCCCGCCTCGGCCTCCAAAAGTGCTGGGATTACAGGCATGAGCCACCGTGCCTGGCCGATGTCCTCTCTTGAAAATGTCTCAGAGTACTGACATATTTGATGGGCCTGTGAATTAGCGGCATGTGAATCTGGTATCTGAATTTGAATTATCAGAAAAACATTGTTAAACAGAAACAGTTTTAGTGAGGGTGGGGGCATGTGGCCACTGTGACAAGAGGTAATGTTTGAATGAGGAGCTAAGAGGCTGCACGGGGAGCAGGCAGATAAAGTGGTATCATCCATAGGCATGTGAGATGAAGAGAGAGGGAAGGCCGGAGGGTCAACATGCCTTGGACATCAGTGTTCAGTCAAAGTAAATATTTTTATTCCCTTCTATTCTTCTCTACTAAAACATAAAATTACTTGGGCAGAGGTTAGGTATATATTTAACACTGTGACTATTTAAAAGTGAAGTATGACTCCAAAGTATAAAACTGCTAATTTTGAATGAGTTGCTGGTACCTGAGGGAACACTCTTTGTGATTAAAGGGACCAGGAATTGCATGGTAGCCACATTTGATAGAGCTCTAGTTAATGATATGGATGGAATAAAGAAAACCTAGAAATTGCATTTCAGAGTCATCCTGGGTGTACCCAGAATCTTTAAAAATTAATAACATCCCAAATAAACCAAACAGCCCTTGAGGTCGGAATGGTTTTATTTTCCCTTTACTATTTTTTTAAAGAAAACTATCTTTATGGAATAAAATTCAAATAAATATTTCTAATAATGTTTATGGTCAGATAATTTGCAGTTTCTATTCTGAATATAGTCTGTTGAGCTGCAACCTGAACTGCAATTCTTTGGAATAAAGTTCAGTTCTATCTTATTGAGAGTAAATTATTAAAAAAATGCACCCAACTCCAATTAGCAAAGATGATGTTACAAGATATTAACCTTTGTGTTCCATTTGCCAAGCTCAAGAAATATTCTCAAAATTGAAATTTAGGATTGAAATAACATATACCGGCATGTCTCAGCATTTCCAGTGTGGGGTTGTTACTACAGTGCCATCTTCAGTGCAATGTACAAAAGAATTTGTTTTTCCTTTGTAAAAAATTAAACATCAGAGACTATTCTTTTCGAAATGCTGACACTTAAAAACACAAACATTATATAGTGGGGGAGATTTCACTCTATGTCCCTTTTATCAAGATGCCTAATACCTAATTGGTATTTTTGGAGTTATTAATTTGTTATTCTACTAGTAGAGATCATCTGCTAGTCATTAAACTACAAAGATCAATTAATTAAATATTCCAGATGAAAAATATTTGATAGTTTTGACTTGCTTGGTAAATGATTATAGTGTATAGCATCCTTAGTGTCTTAAGGATTATAGTGTACAGAATCCTTAGTGTTTTAGAGTTTCAAGTGTCCTCCCTGATCACCTAGTCCAAGCTCACATTCAAATAAATTTTCTTGAATAACATCCATCCTCCTTGTTAGAACCATCCTCAGCTTGAACACTTCTAAGGACTAAGAGCTCTGCATTTTGTATCTAGTTCATTCCAGTTATAGAGCATTCTAAAACCTTACAGAAAATGTCCTTATGCTGCATTGGAATGTCTGCCTGAAGCTTCACCCACAGATGCTCGTTTTCCTCTCTGGAACTTGCAAACAAAGCAGTGTAATGAAAATAACATGATCCTGCGAGTGAGGAGAATCAGGTCCTAGACCAGACTAGCTGTAATAATTTTTTGACCTTGGGCAGGTCACTTGCCCTCTCTAGCTCTAGTTACTCTTTCAAAAGAGAAGAAATTGGGACCAAATAATCTGACTTGGAAATTCAGAGTACATATACTCAGTCTTCCTCTGATGGTCTTTAAACATTGAAACTGACCAACAGCCTCTTAGTTTACCCCTGCTCTGATAACCTTTAGGATGAAATAAAGGTCATCCAGTGAAGTCTCAATTGGCTGTAGTAAAAATATTATGTTAGAAACTGACCATGTCCAATGTGTTAATATTCAAATGAGCAACTGAAATCATATATGCATTTGGGATTTAAAAACAAAGTTACTGGTCACACATTCTACACTGCAGCACAGCCTAGGCAACCAAGAAGAATGAGCAGAGAGTGAAAATGCTGCATATAAACAGAGTCCTATTCCCCTTATAATGCATACATTGGAGTCTGCAAAAAGTCGACAAGTTCATAGGGAGGTGGTAGATGTAATTTTTAATAAAATGCCTGCATTTCGCTTCCTTAAAACCCTCTTTTCTTACGAACACACTAGTTATCTTCTTTATCCTGATGTTTTTATCCAGTTTCCAATACACATTTTTGTGTAACGGCTTAGTTACATATAGAAAAAAAATTCTTTTTGAATTTTCATGGTGAGAATTGATACAGCAGCATTTCAGCAGCTGTGCCAAATCTGAGAGAATGAATATTTTCTGAAGTAGAAAGTGCAAGGAGAAAATAGCAACCATGTTTATGGCAACACATGGCAAACCTGCCCACATGTCAGCAATAATATCATTTCTAGTTATTGCGCGGCCCCAGAGTGAAAACTGATTTCATTGTGTCCAGCTCACAAGCGAAGGCATTGAAGTCTAATTGCAAAGCAAGGAAATCTAAAACTTAAGAAATGACTTCCTAAAGTTGTTTTTTTCTGGTAAGTCACTCTGTCTTCATATCATGATTTTTTGTGTGTCAGTAGGACTTCCTTTTAAATCCATCACTTACTGTACTAAATTTTCTATATTTCTAGAAGTTATAGAAGGAAATGGACACATAGAACTGTGATGATTATTTCTATAAATAACTGAGATTTCAGGATGGTGATCAGCTTCTACTTTGAAAGAGAGGGATGAATAAAATAACTAGTAGCTTCTGTGGGATGGAGGATAACTAATGAATAAAAACACAGATGCAATGTGTAAAATATACAGGACCCAAATGCTCTCCAGTATGGTAATAGTACAAA
This sequence comes from Nomascus leucogenys, assembly GCF_006542625.1. Classification (NCBI taxonomy): domain Eukaryota; kingdom Metazoa; phylum Chordata; class Mammalia; order Primates; family Hylobatidae; genus Nomascus; species Nomascus leucogenys. Next base: position 128,921,768 of record NC_044406.1, read on the forward strand.
GGTAAATATATGCTTGTATTGAGACTCCCAGATTTGTTGTGCGTATTACCACTAACTACCAAAAAACAGTGAAAAAATTCTCCCTAAGCTGGCCAATGCCATAGACAGTGTCGGTTGCTTGTAACAGCAGAAGAGAAAAATTTCCAGCAGAGAGGACTTGGCAAATGTGACGCATCTTGCTATGGAGCAAGGGGATCCATGGCAGATACATGGCTTCCTGGGGATTCGTACAGGAAATGGCTTCTGAAATAGGCACTTGACATATTTTTTAAAAAATAAAATTTCTGCAAACAGCCCAAAAGGTCTAGCAGCTTTTTGACCACAGTTTTTGTATCTGGGAACCCAAATGTTTGTACTAATTTATTTTGCTCCCTATCATGACGGTTTTCTGTGATATGCATTTTTCACCTCTTATTCTCATTACACACAAATGCTACTTATCATTTTTTGACAGCTAGAACTGTACTGGGAGGCTTTGAGAATCAGTCAATCCTTGATGTTAGTCAACCAAGAAAAAAAATCCATAGGGGTTGCGAAGGTAATTAAATGTTTTAATTGACCAGTGGATTCTATACAAACTATAAATTACTATTGTGTTGACAAAGCCTAGATTTCGTAGCTGTTTAAAAGAAATAAAGCCAAGGTAAATAATAAGGAGAAAGAAATCTACCATTTGACTTATTTTATGATACATTTGTTCAGTATTTAATTTCTGAATTCTATCTGATAAGTAAATATTTTTTTCTCTTAATGCTCCTTTGTTCTCATCCTGCTCTTTAGTCATAATTTTCAACCAACTTTTCCTTCTTTAAGGGAAAAAACATACCTGTTCCAATAATTTCTAATTAAATCCTCATCCTGGGATTATTTTGGATTTAAATGCCCCTGTATGGTTCTCTGAATAACGTTTGTGAAAGGTAGTAGATTTGCACCTGGGCTGGTTGCCGGAAAATTGTACACAGCACTATACATTTATTAAGCATATAATTTGGAGATGATAGTGATGAAAAATGTTAACAAAGAAAATCAAAATAAAATCTCAAGACAACAAACATAACTGAAACCCAGAGAAGTCTTGGGAGATAAGCTGGGTATAATTTCTACTATATATGACAAAGTGGTCAGGTTTTAATTTCAAGTGTAGGCGAAAAAAAAAAAGGGCAATTAATATTTAGGTCCCAATCTACTTGGATTTGAAAAATCTAGGTAGTCAAGTAGGTAGTCAAGGTAGAAATATTTTGTTTACATTAACTAGATAATTCCCTTTGTGTATAATTCACTATTTGCACATATTACTGTCTGTCTTTCTTATGTGTATGCATGTGTATGTGTGTAGGTAGATCTGGCCTAGCCATGTAAACTAATATAATGATTGCATCACCTAAAAACCAGACTATTTGCGTTTCTTTTTGAGCTTGAGATTTACTAATTTCACACTAATAAACACACTGAATGGCTACAAATGTGACCTATAAGAAAAAACTTTTATTTGTGAAAACAGCATTAAAGTTATTCCATATCAACTCCAAAAGTTTACCACAATGGTTTAGTTTACATGAAACAATGATGGAAATATACATAGCAAGTCTTAGCAGGGAGAACAAAGCTTACTATGATTTTCACACACTTCCATGAGCAATACCCACTGCACAACATGCCTTCCTTCAGCTATTAACCAGCAGCATCTGACATGATCTAGTATTTGTGAGGTGCCAACTAAGAGAAATATATTGTTCAGAAACTTAAAAAGACTATTTCCTACCTATAGCTAATTTAAAGGCACTGCTCTATGGTTATTCATTATATTATTAATATTATTTCTCTGAAGGCCTCATTCATGACCTTTTTAAGTTAAACAGGTAATTTGTCATTTTTGATGTTATGGAAATCACCAGAATTTCTATTTCTATTTAGGCAGTGTCTACAAAAGTAAACTAAAGTGGAGGGTTGAGTAATTCTCTCCTGGTTCTGGGTCCTATAGTCAGTGGAAATGTCAACTATGAATTGATGAGAAGTTTGAATCTTTATTCTCAATAGCAATTATTTGGTCTAAAATATTCAAATGCCTCAGAGCCCTACTTTATTTTCCCCCTGTAGACATAAGAACAACAGGTTAAAATAATTTTTTAAAAATTAAAAAAAACATCATTTCATATAAGATAAACAACACAATTTCCCTTCCTCGATTTTCCCTTTTAAAACACAATCCTATCAACCAGTAGAAACTACAAAGACATTAAATAAATAAATAAATAAAACAAAATAAAATTCCAAATTAGATTAAGGGCAGTTTTGTACAAAGTAAGTTATTAAAATTCATTTGAGTTCCCATTTGCTTTTAAATTAACAAAGAATAGATCCTTAGGAAATCTGAAATTGAGAGTTAACAATTATCAGGTGAACTCGATATATGTCACCAGTTATTCTAGGTAAGTGAAGCCACAAACAGGATATTTTATTTTAGTTCAGCCCATCTGACCACAGTGACTAATTGGATGAGCACTAGAAATGATGCCAAACCTTGATTTAATGCCACTTGTCTACATAACAGAAGTGGCTGGAACCCAAAGCTCGGTGCTCAGTACTCATAAATAAATAAAATAACACAATCCTACGGTGTATCTCCTCAGATGCATAAGGCATTTAGTCTAAAAGTACTTGTATATGCTATCTATACTGTTCACACCTTCAGCATACCTATGTATACGTGTAAAGCAACAATAATCTTAATTTATATTCTCTCTCTGTTTCTGTCTTTACTTTTCTTACCATAAATATATGAACCTTAAACCCATTGTATTGGTCAATATAGTCAGTTACATTCATTTCTGCCCTCAAGTTGACTGTAATGCAATTAGTTCATTTTCCACAACAGTAATAATTTTGGTAAAGTGATGGATTGATAATTTTGGTCATCTTTAAAAGAACCAAATACAAATCACAATTCACTCCATAAGTGGGTAACTAACCTGTAACCAGGCAAACTGGCAATGGAATACAGAGGTAGTGAAGGTTTTCTAAAAGTATTTGAGCCGATAGTTAAGACTGAATATTAGTATTTGCTTATCTGAAGTTATGTCAGAATCTAACTGATTCAAAAGAATGGGCAAGAATCAAAGCATGTTGATCTTGGCACTGTCTGACTCTTCTCCAAAGGGGCTGCCAGTGGGAAGGAACACAGATTGAAAATATGTTTCTAAAGAAAGCATTTTTTTTAACAGAGATTTAGCAGTTAAGTTGAATACAAACAGTAGTCTAAAGCTATATCTTACCCTCAAATCTGGGTGAAATGATCAGTTTGGTTACTGCTTTATTTTTTTCTGAAAAATAATGGAAAGACAAATATATTTAACAAACTGTGGCTTCAGAAATATCATTGTAGCAAACAATTTTATTAATACTTTCATAAAAATGGCAATTAATAAATTCTAATACCTTGATGTTATTAAAAGCAAACAAAAGTCATTAAAACAGTTCTTTTCTGTGATTTACATTAGCTTTTACAGCATTACTTGATTTTTCTCTTACAAATTAACCTAAAATACTGATAATCAAATCAGGGTAAAAACAATACAATTTTTTTTTACTTTATTTTAAAATAGTGGTTATAAATACATTCTTAATATAGTTTCTCCCCAACTCTTTGGATGCGACAATAACAACAAAAAAACCTCAGTGTGCTCATTTCATACAATGTCAATGTACAAATCATGCAAAAAATATTATAGATTAATATCACCACCATACATTTCTAGACATGTTCTGTTATTTCTGAAATACCTGTTGATGTTACTCATAAGGTCATGCCCTGTATAATTTATGCATCCTTATGGCTTAAAAAAAAACTAAATGTTTAAAAAAAGCAACAAAAGAAAGATGGTCTTAAATAAATTTCTAACTCATATTTTTTCGGTCTATTCGGAATGAAAAACCAAATATAGAATATAAATTGCCTTATAGACTTGAATCACTCTACTTTAATAGCTGCTTTCTCATAAAATTACACAAAGACTTACTTTTAAAGAATTGAATCATCTTTATTGATTTCATAAAAAAATAATTTAAAACTTGATTTATATTACGTGGACACAATATATTATCTCAACCCCTTCACTGATTTCATAAGATCTAAATTTGTTTGCAATCATTCTAACATAGTCCACACACATGAATATAGTGCCAAGAAGCCCATGATGTGTCAGACCACATTAGAAATGAGCACTTCTTGGATTTTATAGGTTTGCATCCAAGTTCCACTAAAAATGCTGTACTGATGTACATATCATACCTCAAGGGGTTAAACTAACATCAAGGTTATAGTTGAAGCCAAGAAAATGTAGATACAGTATTTTAACTGTTCTTGTACTCAACTCAGAACTTATACCTAACTACATTATCATAAAATGTACAACTAGAACTAATGAGAGACAGGTGCAAAATTGTATACACTATATAATGTAGGCACAATGACTTTAGTTAAGGAAAATATATTAGCCTTAACCAAGAATTTGTTATTTTCATTTACAATTTGAACCTCCAAATAACCACGTACGTTAAATTACTTTTTTAAAAAAGTTGAACATTTATACCTTTTAGCAGAAGAGTATGAGATAGCCAATATGCTACAGCAAGCTTTTGAGATGGTGGCAGGTACTCTTGCCATTGAGAATTCTGCAGAAACCTTGAAACAGCTTCAAAACATCACCACACTGAATAAAAGTATCATTCAAATGACCTATTATCCCCAGATCATGAATGGAACTTTCTGATTCCTCCTATAAGTGTCTATTTAAGATCCCTCCAGCCATACTTTATTGACAGACTAAACTAAAACACTTTCTTTGAAGCCTTTGCATCTTTATCCTGTCAGTATACATTAGGAGCCCTTTAATCCATGGATGTGTGCATGCATGGTAATGGCATATCAAAAGTCCTTATGAAATTGTAGATGAAAAAAGCTGTTGGGCACACATCTTGTCTTTTCTTTCAAGATCAGAAAGCAATTGTTTGTTCGAATTATTTTATATTCATATAAAGTTTTCACAGATGTCATAAAAATTAAAATTACACACTAAAGTTTTAAGAGCACCAGCACATACACATGGAGACGGTTTTTGCTATTTAAAAAAGATTTCCAAATTATCTATATGTATGAATATATACCCACATATATATATATACACACACACTCAGACACACACACACATACACACACACCCAAGAAAGCCAGGCTTCTTTTTTTTTGTCTTGCAACAAACACATAAAGCCCTGAAATTAGTGATTAATAAAGGAACAGCTACTGCAACTATAAACATAGTATCATTTTGGAAGCTGCAACAGAAAAAATATGCCACTTGCAATCATGAGGAATGGCTATGTTTACCTTCTTGGTTATCTTACTGATTCATAAGGTAATTATAAGAAATAGGACACACACTCTCACACACGCACACACACACACACTATATATATATATACACACACACACACACACACATATATGTATATATATACACACACATATATATACACACGCATATATATATACACACACACATATATATGTATATCTATATATATCTATATATCTATATATATATATATGCAGGCAGGCCAAGAAGACAATGTGTTTCTGAATATCACTTTGTTAATCGAGAGCTCCTACAGAAGTTCCGACATCACCCATTATCAGTTACTTTATTCCTTTAACAAATTTTGACTTAGATCTTAGCAAAAGCAAACACAGGGGCATATCATTTGTAGTTGCAGACTGTGAACTCATCTGAAACCAATGCAAGCATTTTTACAGTGTGGCTTTCATAGCCAAGATTACCATGATGTTTACAGTTCTACTAGATTATCTGATAGTAGTCTGAATGATGAAAGAACAGGATACTGATGCATACAAGATACAACTATTAACCTTATTCATTATTTTTTAAATACTTGTAGTGAAAACTATTTGAATTAAGCTCATAGAATCCTGAAAAGCAAGACAACCGATGGCAAATAACAACTGCCCCAGACACAATACTAGAAAACTAAGGAACTTATTTTTAAATGCACAATTGGTAACAAATCTTGAAGATAATATGCTAAATTCATAAGAATAGCACAGAATTGACTTTTCTTTTGTATTTTTTTCTTTTTTGTTTGTTTTTAAATTTTTTTGTTTTTAAGTTACACCTGATCACAAAGTCCAGAATATTCCTGTACACATCAGCTTGTTTCAGTTTAGTATATTTTTTTCTGTCTACATTTATACTTACTCATAAATTCACTGTGATCAGGAAAACAAGTCAGGCATATTAAATACATATTAAGGAGTACATATTTTCCTATTTAGTATACAAAGTACTTCATAAATATGAATTATGTTACAAAAATAGCTTTGGGTGCGCTCACACAGTAAGCACTCTGCTTATTTTGGACAACCTTGAAGGATTGTGGGTGTTTCACGTAACTGAGAACAAACTCTAGCGTTAGTTTAATTTGAGCCATGTTTAATTCTGATAAACATCACATATTTCTTCAGATCATCACAAATGCTATCTAACTCACATTGATTTTTTCTTTTAGATTTTTATGTATAGACAGGTAATGCTTAAAGTGTTCAAATTTATTTTATAGTTATGTAATGTATGTTATATTTTAAACAAGTATTTGCACAATTTAACATTATAAATCCAGCGGTTTCAAGATGCAGGCCATAAAGGTTACCAATTTAAAAATACTATCGAGTGTTCTCTCTTTGCATGCTTTTTTTTTTTTTTTTTTTTTTTTTTTTACTTTTCAGATAATCTTTACACAGAGTTGTTACAATGCCGCAAATCAAAAGGATTATTCCAGTTCCACCAACTTAATCTACATGCAAGATAAAGGACCCAGCTGAGGTACAAACACCTGTACCAGTTTTCTTGAGTTTGCTTTGCAAAGCACAAAGAGACGAAGGTTTTGCATTGGGGTACAAAACAGATTTGCCTCTCGAGGTTAAATTCAGTATTATGTGTATAAAGCATCCCTTTGGCAATAGAGTTTGATCCCCACAGGACTCCACAGTATAGGTTTTGTGTAGTAAAATCTATTAAACAAATTCTCTTCTACTTGACACATCTTTGCAGCTACAGTTAATGAGACACCCTTGGAAACACCTGCCTCCATGCCTATTGATAATATAGTATTTGGAAGTTAGAAGTCAACAAAAGGCACTTTCATCATTAAATAAATGTCCTCTGTATGAAGTAAGATTACATGACCTAGATCTTGTTCAAAGCTGTTTGCTCCTCAAGGACCTGTAGGTAGTCAGGGGAACTCTGCAGTTTCGCCTTCAGTTCAAAATACTCGCTCTTCCTTTGCTCCACAACAATTTTACTGTGGTTACCACCTATCAGTGACTTCTTATTTTTTTTGTCTGGTTGTTTTTCTGGATAGCGGATCTCAAAGCCACTGACACCTATGCTGTTATACTCCTTTTTGCTTTCAAGAAAATTCTGAATAAACACATTGGAATCCCTGCTAGGGAATAATTCATCCAGCTCATCAATTGTGCTCAGTCTCTTCCTGGTATCTGCATGTAATAAATCTTTCTCCTTGTCGGCCACATTTCTCATAACAACTTTCTGTCCTGGAGGATCTGAAAACATGAACCCAGTTTCTGACTCTTTCAAGCCACAAGTGTGGCTCTTGCTCATCTGTTCTATAGTTTGTGGAATGAAAGCTTCTGTGCTCAGTCCATCTTTTTTATTGGTTTTGTGGTCATGCTTCCTTAGCTGCAGCTGCATGGAGCCACAGTCAGGATTCCCCAGGCCTTCGTGCTTCACCGTGGGTTTCTTGTTGCGTCGCAGGACAAAAACAAGAAGGCAAAAAGCAACAAACACAGTTAAAATGAGGACCACTAAGATACTTAAGATTAAAATAGACAGAGGCACTGGCCCACCAGGAGGACTTCGAATGGGACCCAAAGGAGTGGTGAATGTAATGGCAGGTGCAGGGCTTGTGAATGGTGCAGACGGCTTATTTAAAAGTTTGGGACATAAGATTTCATTTTTGAGGGACTTCAGTTCAATGTTGGCAAACTGAACAGGCGTCTCACATTTCAGTTCTTTCACAACAATCCCGTCACTCAACTTCTCCACCCACAGCTTTAATGCCACCAAGTCACAAGTACAGTCCCATGGGTTGCCCTCCAAGTCAATCTGTGTAAGAGATTGCAACTGATCAAGGACCCCACTGACAGGCAGGTACATGAATTTGTTGTTCCTCAGGTTCAGTCTAGCTAAGGGTGCTCCGGAAAAAATGTAAACAGGCAGGCTCTTTAGGAGATTATTGTTTAAGTACAGTAACTGCAAATTTGGCATGGAGTCAAAGGTGCCTGCTAAGATTTCCTTAATCAAATTGTATTCCAAATACAGATACTGCAGGTTATGAAGACCTGAAAATATTTCAGGATAGAGTCTTTCAATTTGATTGCCATTGAGATATAGCCTGCGTAAATTAGTGAGATTGTGAAATACGTCTCCCTTAATCATTGTAATTTGATTGCTGCCTAAGTGAAGCAAATCCAGTCCTTCAAAGTCAGTGAAGTCTGATACGTCCACATCCTTGATGCTATTGCCATTGACGTGCAGCTTCTTCGCATTTAAAGGTTTCGGTATCAATTCAGACATAGACTGTATATTTTTCTCTTGGCAGTTCACACTTAGTCCCAAATCTGAAGGGTGTGTTTTGCAGAAGCAAGGTGCCGGGCAAGGTGTTAGAGGAGGCACCCTTGTTTGGTAAGACACAATCTGACTGAGATTGCGGTTGGAGAGGGCTTTGCCTGCAACGATTCCAGAGATCTTGGAAGGATTTGTTGTTTTTGGTGGTTTAGTTACCAATCTGTGTAAAGATGTTTGGGTAGTGTGACCATTGGGAGTGGTGTAGCCATTTTCCAGCTGAGATGGAGGCAGGATGCGCACATCAAAATCACTGCCGGTGCCCATGGGACATAGTTCTTGTTTGTTGGTTTCTTTTAAAAGCCTTCCATATAAGTCACTGGGAGTTTCACAGATAGCTTCTCCTATGTAAATGTTATATGGCATGTTCTCCAGCCAAGCTTTTAAGGGCAATAAATCACAGCTACAGTTCCAAGGGTTATCTTCCAGTTGCAATTCAACGACACGGCCAATGTGTTCCAGAACCCCTATATAAGGGAGCTTCTGGATTCTGTTCCCTCGTATATCCAGATGGGTCAAAGATGCGAATCGGAAAATATTATCAGGAAGGAATGAAATCAGATTGTCATTAAGAATGAGAACTTTCAGTTTGTGGAGCTTATTGAAGGCTCCTCGTTCAATATACTTGATTAAATTGTAGTCAGCCTGGAGATACTCCAAGTTCTCTATGCCAAGGAAAGTGTCAGCTCGGAGAATCTTTAATTCATTGTTGTTCAAGTGCAACTGCTTTAATGCACTGAGCCCAAGAAAGGCTCCTCCCTCAATGTTCTGCAGTTTATTATTTCCCAGATGCAGGGAGACTGCATGTGAAAAATTCAAGAATGTATTTGGATACAGAATATTTAAAAAATTATTTTGGAAATTGAGGTGATAAAAATTAGACCAAGGTGGTTTCAGCTGATTTGGTCTGTAGACTGAAACCTTCTCACAGTTGACATAGAGCACATTCTCAACTGACACGCAGGAACACACATTGCAAATTTCCACTGATATATCAGAATCTGCATTTGTCGAAGAAATCAGGGCTGACAAAATCAGAAACAGCCAAAGAAACATCTTCTCGCAATCAGCAAACAACTGTATGCTTCTGAATGAAGAGAAATAATCTAAAAAATAAAAAGAAAACATTTTTTCAATGGTCATTACTTGAAAAATTACTTGTATTTAAATCATACCATAGTGAACCCATGGCTATAATTACCAGAGTTGTATTTTTAAGGCAACCAAACCTCCAAATATTCTCACTCAATCGAACAATAATAACCACTAAAACTGCCATACATTTTATTTTCCATACCTGTGGTTTATACCAAATTCACAGTGCAGAACACACAACTAACAATAGGAAAATATATTATTAATCATGCTTAAATCTTACAATCTGAAAATATTTTTTCCATGTGGACCGTTAAACTCTGCCCTTGAACACAGGCCTTAAGCTTCCTACTTGCACTTCAAATGACCGAGACCATCAAGTATGCCATCGAGTTTGCACCACAAAGCCATTTTGATTAGTGGATATCTATTCTCTAAGCTTCAGCTAGATAGAGAGGCTGAATAAAAAAAACAAACAAAAAACATATTAGAGCCCAGAGTTCACTGGAGGATGGAAATGGGAGGATTGGGCTGCTGTAGCGGGGACTGTTAAAAGACTGAGGCACGGTGACCTGGGAAGAGATTTGCTTGAGCCCCGTAGGTAAGTTCCTTGCTGTCAATCGGTTTACTCCTGTACACTGCTGCCTTCAAAGACACAGATGGCGCTGTGCGGTTCTAGAAAAACAACTGAGTAAGGGATGGCCAGATTTTATTTTCTGGTAAATAAACAGTCTCTAATTTCCTGTCAGTCATCTCCCAAAGAGGGAGCAAAAAGCCTTTTGTCTTTGGGCCTCTGAAAGCAGCAGAGTAACCTGCTTACTCCTGCATTGCTTAGCTAATCTCCAGGCAGCCTTTCCACTTTGAGAACTGGCTCTCTTGCCTCCCTGGCCCTCTCCCACATCTTTATTTACCATTTCGAACCCAGGTCCCGCTGATCCTCAGCTTAACTGCTTATCTCTTTCACTTTGACCACAGACTGCAACTGCTGAGGAAGAGGAGTTCACACAAGACAATCTTTGAGCAGCTTTTTCTACAGCACCAAATATGTTCAGTACAGCACATTTTTCATCCTAAAATCATCAGTTCCAAACACGCACCCGCCCTTCCTAATATTACCACCCCATGTCCCTGACTATAAACACGTAAAGAATCACTTGTTGGTAGAGTTTAATGCTTAGCAAAATAACTCATCGTATTCAGGTCCTTAAATACTGCATATATACACGAACGTACACGATGCTTCCTGGAAAAGATTAAACAACACAAGCAGAGTGCATTTTATTGATACTATTTTAGCAATATTAGTCTTTTCCATTGTGAATGGGAAGCTGGGTGCAATTTCAATATCGTTACCTCCAAATATTAGTTAAATACATAAAAAACCCAGGAACACACAACAAGGAAATGATGCAAAGAAAGAAGTGTCGCACAGAAACTCCTTTGTTTATTTTACCCACGAGGAATCAGCTAGTGGTAAAACCGAACATGTCTCAAGGTAGACAATCCATTAGCCATGACCCAGGAGGATTTGCATTTTAAGTAGTTTGGTTCAGAATACAGCCAGCACTGCTGAGATGCTATTTGGCTGCCATATAGACGTGCATTTCCTCTATTCACCATGAGAGCATGATTGGCATTGCAAAAAGAAGTCATAATTCTTAACTATGACATCACCTAAAGCAACTTTCATTGTAACATCAAAATTTCACTTGATATTTTTTGCCTTGTTATGAATATGGTTTTCAACAGCTATTTTGGTTCAGTTGAGTCATTTCTTGTTACTAAACCACCACCCCACCCACCTCAAAACAAAGAAACACAAAAGCAACCAAACTAAAAACCAAACGCAGAAAATAAAAAAAAAAAAATCCTTATAATCCGAATTCAGTACAAAAACAAGAACCAGGAATCTCAACACATCTGAAAACGCATAAGGAGCTGCCCTCCTCCTGGCAATTTCTACTTTAAGTAGCAAGGGGGGAAAAGGCACTAGGACGAGCCAGGAAGTTCCCAAATGCAGCTCTTGTGAAACAGAGGAAGCCACAAGCAGCTGGAGGGGCAGGCAAGAGAGAGAAAGAGTCCAGTTGGTCCACCAAGGAGAGAGGAAAAGAGGTACTGAAAGGGCAAGAGACCATGGAAATGTGGAGAAAGGAAGAAAAAGAGCTCGGAGAAGGGAGCTACAAAGAGGGTAAAGGGGGCACTGAATGTATGCGAATAAAGCCTCACACTCGCGTGGTACCACCGAAACATGCATATTTAAACATCAAGGGAAAAACGCAAAAAAGAAAAGAAAAGCCCACAAAGTACCAGTTGGGTACCAAGAGCCTTCTCTGTGGCTGCTGGGAGCTGTCCGTCTCCCTCTCGGTCTCTCCGTCTTCCTCTCGGTGCCCTGAAAGACCCTTGGCTCTCACGACCGGCCAGGACTGAACAAACCTAGCCCTACCAAAAACAAATCCTGCATCCACCAGAGTGCAGCGCCTGGCACTCCGCGACTGGGAGGAGAGAGACGGCCTGAGGGGGGCAAAACACTGATGGGCTGCAGGGCGGTGGGCCGAGGTGGCTCCCCGAGAGCTCACTCGGGAAACCCCGCTGGCCCCCCTAAGGCTCGGATGGAGGTGGAAGAGGTTCGCGGAGAGACCCGGCCATTGCCGCCGCCCGGGTGCGCTACCTCGGGCGGGCGGCGAGGAGGCTGGAGGGGCTGCCGGCGCGTACCGCAATGTTTTGCCGCATCCCTGTTCCCGGAGCCGGCGCTCAGCCCCCTCCGCGTCAGGGGCCCAAGCAGCAGCCTGGCGGGCCGTGTAGCGGAGGCGGGGTACCGCGCGGGCTGTCGCGGGGGCCTTCAGTCCCGCCGCTCACACATTTCTCCGCGCGCTCCCGTCCCACAAGGGACAGCTGCCGGAGTTTCAGTGGACCTCTCTAGACCCAGGCGTGCGGTGGGTGAGGAGGAAGAGATGGCCAGATCAGGCCGCCTCGAAGACGTTGGCACTAGGGAGTCACTGACCTGCTTGCCACGGGCAGATTGACCCTGTGGTTTTGTGGCTGCGAGCGGGGGCCCAGGCTCCCCCTTGCCTGTTCTCCCTCCCTGGCCAGCTACAAAAATCCTGCTCTCACCATGCCAGAAATCAGCTCAACATTTCGGCACCTTGCAAAGTCGCGCTGGCAGCGCTCCCCTGGCTTTGCAGAGCTTTTAGAGTTACCCACCGGCTCTTCCTCTGGTATTCCTAGTCTTGCCGAGCGCTAGCACTCTCCGACCAGCCCGCGGGCCACTGCCCCAAGCCTCAGATCCACGTCTGCGGAAAGTGGCTGCGATTGGGGTGCAAAAATAAAGCCCAACCCAGCCCAGCGGCCCGACAGCCGGAGCCACCCGAGACCAGTACAACTTGCCCCGCCGCCCTGGCCGCTCGGGGTATGGTGCGGGGCGGGTGGGGGGAAGCGATGCCAAGGACACCCGGATCCTTTCCGGTCCTCAGCGGTATGCGACCGCGCCGTAGGCAGGCAAGTGGGAGGTGGAGGGCAGGATCAGCCACCTCGGCCACTTTGGCCACTCAACCGGCCCCAAACCAACAGGACCCAAACTAAAAATAATAAGCTACCTGCCCCCTCCGCGCGCGTGCGCGCGCGCGATCTCTCTCTCTCTCTCTCTCTCTTTCACACACACACACACACACACGCACACGCGCTACTGAGCTGAGCGGGGAAGAGGCAGGGCGCGTGTCGGTGCAGCTTGTGCAGCCCCCGCTGAACATTCACCCACCTCTAGAGCCCAGCGTCTGGTGCAGGGCCCGCGGCGCCGTGACCTGCGCTGCTGTTTCCACGATGGTCTCTATGTGATTCCGGACAGAGCTGCTCCGCGCCCGCTCGCCCGTCAAACCCACGGAGCAGCCCCAGCAGGCGAGCAGGCGGGCAGGCGGGCAGGCGGGCAGGCGGGCAGGCGGGCAGCGGCGCGCGCGCGCACCCGAGCAGACACCGCGCGCGCACCCAGCGCCTAGCACACGGGCTGCACCTTTACATACACGCGCTGAATCCCCGCCCCCGCTCTCCACCCCGCCCCCGGCCACCCCGCACACAAGCAGTCCTTCCTCCCAACACTAGACCACTTCGACCCCCTCACATTCCTGAGCTCCTACCCCCGTCCCCCATCCAGACATGCCCATTTGATTCCTCTTCTACCCACACACCCAGAAAGACAGCGCGCTTTCCTCCCGGCATCCGCCCCCTCTTTTTGCCTAAAACATTCCCTAGGGAGGAGCGACCCCTTTCCTCAGGCGTGGAGACCCCAGTCCTCTAACAAGGGCGCACTTGCCTCCATCCCCCCCCACCACCACATACACACGCACTCGAGCCCTTTTCTTCTCTTCCAGTCCCCTAATAACGAAGGAACACACACACACACACACACACACACACACACACACACACACACACACACGGGGCATTCCTTTGAGAGAGCAACCAAGAAGCCAGGAAAAGCCAAAGAAACACTGGAGAGCCTGGGGGAGGGGGGCCGAGGGAGATCGATAGGGTCGTCGAGTCTACGCGGAATTGAATAATTACAGGATGGAGGGGAATGAATCAACAACAATGACATTCAAATGCAACAATCATACTTGGATTTTGTATCATGGGTACGGTACCTTTGGCTAATTGTCACCCCGCAGAACAGAGGGCTCCTGGAATACTTCTCCGTAGCGGTCGATCCTGGAAGGAGCCTTCTTGGGAACCAATTTCCTAGGATCCAGTAGTATTCGCACTCCCCCTACCTGTCTGCTCGTAAGGGGCCGGGGGCTTTAAGGCGAAACTGTGAGGCTTTAGTCTAAAGTGAGACTATTTAGCCGGGTTAGAAGGAGACGGGTTAATTATCCGCACCTTAGAACTCCGTGGGCCTTTGGTGCAGAATGGGTTAAGCCGGATGATCTTGGAGCTGGGGGTGGGGATAGGGGATAGGGGATAGGGATTGAGGAAAGAGAGGCGTGGGACTGGGAGAGATGCCGCACTTGCGACCAAAAGAAAAAAAAAAAAAAAAAAAAAATCTACTTTGGCTGCTGAGCATGCCCAGTTCCCAGCTCAAGCCCTATAAGGGAGGCATTGTGTGCGTTCCACTTCTCCGGGCTTTGGTGGTGACCGGGAGAGGAGTTTGACTGGGGAAGGGGGTGGTAGTTGGGAGACATTAGGGAAAGGGGGTTGGAGAACAAGGTTTGAAGCTTTGGGACTGCTCAGGAGGGACTGTGAAGAGAGAAAGGGAAGAGACCCACGGAATACCTTCGGGAGACTGGGAGAAGGAGAGAAAATGGACTAAGAAAAGTCACTTCAGTCGCCCCTCATTGTCTATACCAAAGAGGCTTTAGCAGCTGAATCTGAAATACCCAGTGGCTGCAAATCCAACGTGTGGGTTGTCTAGGCCCCTTCTTCTACCCATTTGTTAGTGCTTCCACTAGAGGGTAGAAATAATCTGAGGAAGGGCCAACGTTCAAACCAGTTTCATGAAGATTGATAATTTCGTTAATCAGCTTGTTAAGAAAATAAATAAACCTGGGGGAGGGGAGCAGAGGAGTTGGCTATCATGTATGTATTTCAGATACCTGGCTTTCCTAAACAAAAGGCATAAACATTGGATGTGCTCCCATCCCCCAACCTTGCTGTTTTTTGTGGGAGCTTGGCTAAGAAAAACAACTCTCTCTCTCTTCGTGTCTGTGGGAATAAACTAGCTTTAGGTAAGTAGAGCTAAGTTATAAATGGGAAGTATTTCCCTAGGACTCTTGGTAGCCTATTATTCACCACATGCAGGTAATACTGCCAGGCCCATTTCTTCAGGACCAGTGTGCTGCCCAATTCACTTATTCAAATCCCAGCGGCTCTAGCCACAATAGAGCACAACCGGTATCCAGAAATGTTCTTGCTTAAAAATGAAAAAAAAAAAATCTTTAAGCTAAAACTAGCAACAGCTTTGAAACCAGAATTTGGCTGTCTGCCTGAACTCCTACAGTTAAACATTTACCATAATTGGTTGATGTTTAAAGGCCCCAAATCTAGGTAGAAACATCTGATGGGCAAAGGATTTATTGCATTATTTGTGAATAATGGCCTACCTTCTGTATCGTCTATAGTAGTCATTCGTATGCATGTTTTATTGTTTTTCATTTTTTGTCATTTTATGGGACTTCCTTCAGGTTATATTCACACAAATGTTCGCCAGGCACAACATGTATACAGAGATGCACATACAATATGTAAATGAATATTTAAATAGACATGCGTATGTGGGCATATTTCTTTATGACCTTGCTAAATATTGTGTCGTTCATGAAGAACTCTTTCTCTACCTTCACTCCACATTACCTTGAAAACTGTAATCATCCTCTCTTTTACAAACAACCTAGAGACAGAAATTGGGCAGCATTGGTAAAATTTATCTTATTCAATGTGAAATCCATTATGAAATAGCATTAAGGAAACACTAAAATATTCGTCTATAACAACATATGTACTTGTGCAGCTCCTTTCAGCAAAGTGAATGATGTTTCCTTCATAGGTAACAGCTGCAGAATGTTGAAAAATCCCTCTACTGTTGCACATTTGGACAAAACAGATCCCGCTAATTAATAACTCACATTTGCATTTTATTGTGTAATGCAATTTGAAAGTAGTAATGGGTATCAAAACAAGTTGGCATTTATTCTAAATGCTAACAATTCAGGAAGCTGAATATATTTTATCCGGATAGGTGAAATGTTTGTCTTTCACTACAAATGTTAACAAGAGTCAATAGAATGAGCAAAAAAAGTTTACCTGAAAATTCTAAGTACTGTGCTAACTGAAAAGGCCAGATTTGGACAGTAAATATCAGATGATTTAAATGCCTATCTTTATTCAACTTTAGAAACTGTTCTGAGACTTGGCTATATTTAACTGCAATAACTGTGAAAAGTTATTTTTCATATGGCTATGGAGACAAATCTGAAAGCCGCTGCAGCTAGATCGTCGATAAATTACCATTCATAATATTCCTAAGAACTTATCTGTGATTAATATTCAACTTTGTAAAATGAATGCTTTAAAATAAAATGTTTTGCTACTTAAAAAGATAAAGTGGACACTCATAAAATAAGACAGAAGTAACAACTTCCATGTTTTATGCTTATTTTGCTTTCAAAGTAATTAACCCAATCCTTTAGTCCCGCAGTCCCTTTTCTGTCTCCTAGAACTACAGGTGACATCCCAATAGAACAGTAGGAAATGACACAGAATTGCTAGCTTAACAAAGGAAGTGAATATATACATAAATAAAAGTGTTAAGGAAACTCCAGCACCATTTATGGCCATTGAAAGAAAAACAAATTTGATGTTCTTCCTAAAATGTAAGAATGCAAATATTGTGAGTTTTGCAATACTCTCACGGTCTTCCTCCAAATGTTTTACCTTATTTCATCTTGGCTTTTTAGGAGTACAACCAGAATCGTAGGTCTGCACTGATATACTGTGTCTCCCTCCATCAGGGAAAAAAAACAACTGCACTAAGAATTTCAACAAGATCCTGTATACCCTTAGTTCCAAAGGCAGTTTGGAATTAAGTCATTAAAACACTACCAACCGAAAGTGATTATAATGCCAAGTCTTGGACCTAGTCAGTGGTCTTTCACTTTCACTGTATTCCTCATTTATCTTGCCTTGTCTTGCTGCTGTTCAAAATCAAATCAGCCTTAATTTTCGTATCCAGGTATCACGGATGATTCAGTGTATTTTAATATTGAAGATTTATTTATATTCTGGCATTTTAACAGTTACAAACTTGCTATTTCTCTTTCATTTTTATTTATTTATTTTTGAGACAGTCTCACTCTGTCACCCAGGCTGGAGTGCATTAGTGTGATCTCGGCTCACTGCAACCTCTGCCTCCTGGGTTCAAGCAATTCTCCTCCCTCAGCCACCTGAGTAGCGGGGATTACAGGCATGTGCCACCATGCCCGGTTAATTTTTGTATTTTTAGTAGAGATGGAGTTTCACCATGTTGTCCAGGCTGGTCTCGATCTTCCGACCTCAGGTGATCCGCCCATCTCGGCCTTCTAAAGTTCTGGGATTACAGGCGCGTGCCACCGTGTCCGGCCACACACTTGCTATTTCTCTAAGTGGAATACAAGAAAGTTCTTAGGATGTTAATATATCTTCTGGGAAGAAATGCTTCCATGATCAAATAAGTTTAAAAGACCCTTGGTTCCGTAAAGCTGAACATTTTATTTTTACTTTGGGATTTTTCAACACAATTAATTATGTTTACATGAACTTTTATATACCAAGAGAAAAGGGATATGGCATGTGGCATTTCACAAACCTACTTAACAATGGAACCCGTTTTTCTTTCTATATAATTTGAAAAACATACTAATAGCTCATTTTTACAAATTTTGTGGGATTTAGAACATGAAAGGAAGTTTTCAGATCATAATCAACCCATTCAATAGTAGCTACTATCTGTTGAGTGCCTCTTCTTTGCTGTGTTGCCTACAAATATTATTTCATTTAGTTCTATGAACAAGGAAGGGATTATTATACTTATTTTCAAAATGAGGTTAAGTGACCAGTCATGGTGGCTCCTTCCTGTAATCCCAGCACTTTGGGAGGCTGAGGTGGGGAGATCGCTTTAGCCCAGGATTTCAAAACCAGCCTGGGCAACATGGGAAAAACCTTCTCCACAACAAATACAAAAATTAGTGGGGCATAGTGGCACAAGCCTGTAGCCCCAGCTACTTGGAAGGCTGAGGTGGGAGGATCACTTGAGCCCAGGAGGTCAAGGCTACCATCAGCTGTGGCCATGCCACTGCACTCCAGCCCAGGCAACAGACTTGAGACTCTCTTAAAATAAAATAAAATAAAATAAAATATTCAGGGAAGGTAAACTGTTTGCCCGAGGTCACATGGTGAGTAAGTGACAGTCAAGATTTGACCCCAGATCTTTGAAGTTTTTCCACTACACCACATTTTCATTTTCACAGGGGAATTAGGGAATTTTTAACTTTGAAAGCAGAATAGACTTGAAAGCAGGCTGGGCACGGTGACTTACGCCTGTATTCTCAGCACATTAGGATGCCAAGACAAACAGTCTGGGCAACAAGGTGAAAAGCCATCTCTATAAAAAATAAATTAAAAAAAATAGCCAGGCATGGTGGGGTGCACCTGTAGTCCCAGGTACTAGGGAGGCTGAGGTGGGAGGATCGCTCAGGCTTAGGAGGTCAAGGGTGCAGTGAGCTATCATCACGCCATTGCACTCTAGCCTGAGCTACAGAGTGACCCTGTCTCAAAAAAAGAGAAAGGGATAGATTTGAAAGCAGAATAAATTTTCCAAAGATGAATACTTGAGACATGAATGTTCTCAAGTATTAAAGTGCGAATACTCAGCACAGGAATAAATGAATAAATGACATTAAAAACAGTTCACATCAATTATGCATGACAAGTTCTCTTGAATCAACTGATTTTACCCTTTGCCAATAGTAGCCTTGTTCTATCCATTCTGCTCTCTCAACTCTCATACCTGAGTTGATTCTGAATCTATGATGATGTCTCAAATGTTCCTTATTAGGGATAATCACTTTCACTATCACCAAATGAAGCCATGTGTATTAGTCAGGGTTCTCTAGAGGGACAGAACTAATATATATATATATATATATATATATATACATACACACACACACATACACATATATATACACACACATATATTTTATATATATACACATATGTATTTTATATATATATATATATATATATATATATATATATATATATATATGGGAGTTTATTAAGTAGTATTAACTCATACGATTGCAAGGTCCCACATTAGGCCGTCTGCAAGCGGAGGAGCAAGGAAGCCAGTCAGAGTCACAAGGCTAAAGAACTTGGAGTCTGATGTGCAAGGGCAGGAAGCATCCAGCATGGGAGAAAGATGTAGGCTGGGAGGCTAAGCCAGTCTCACCTTTTTACATTTTCCTGCCTAGTTTATATTCCCTGGCAGCTGATTAGATGGTGCTCACCTGGATTAAGGGTAGGTCTGCCTTTCCCAGCCCACTTACTCAAATGTTAATCTCCTTTGGCAACACCCTCACAGACACATCCAGGATCAGTTCTTTGCATCCTTTAATCCAATCGAGTTAACACTCAGTATTAACATCACACCAAGCAAAGCAGTAGTGTTCATCCCTAGACTTATTCCAGTTAAGACAAAAGGATTGCTATAAAATAGGATGCCAAATGAATTGGAAAATATGAGACTAGTTGATTATTTGATTAGGTTATATCAATTAACCTGACCTTCCATTTTCCTAAGACTTCTTTATAGTACAGCTGGTAACCTGGCGTCCTTTTCAGAAACTGAGGCATCAGCTGTGAATGTATTACAGTCTGTGTAGCAAGGCATTGGCTAATTTTTCAAATAACACATTTCACTCAGAAATCATTATTTCTAGAATAATAATAAAGAGGGGTATGTTGTTTTGCAGGATCTTTGTAACTTTGGCCCCTAATGAGTACTTGTCCCTATGGCTAACTAGACCCACCTATGTGGTTTAGAATATTGCTAAGCCAGGGATGCTGACAAAATAGTGTCTCTTTTCTATATATTCTCTAACTTGGAGAAATCTCACTGTCAAAGATTAGGGCCCAGCCACAAGCTCAACAGCCCTCTGACAACTCAAAGATAATAAAGATCATAAAATAAAAAATAGGAAGTTAATAGCTAAACAATCTAGTGTGAGAATTACTCTTATGGGCTGTAAAAGTTCCATAACAGCAACTGAAGCTTTATCAGAGAGAGAGTAAGTTGATAAAAATCTTTCCGTTTTTACCATGTTCAACTCTATCTTGGGAACCACAGTGTTGTCCCTAGCTAGCAAAACATTATTGTTTTGCAAAAACATTGAGGGTCTTTTATTTCAATGCTTTTATACCAATATTACTTTTCCTTAGAAATATAAACTTAAATCTTTCTTTCAAAAGTGATCTTAACTGGGGTGAGATAATATCGAAAAATAATTTGAAAGAATGGATGAGACCCACTACTTGATAGCACAACAGGGTGGCTATGGTCAATCATAACTTAATTGTACATTTAAATAACTTAAAGAGTAATTGGATTGTTTGTAACTCAAAGGACAAATACTTGAGGGGATGCATATCCCATTCTCATTGATGTGCTTGTTTCACATTGCATGCCTGTCTCAAAACATCTCATGTACCCCATAAATATAGATACCTACTATGTACCCACAAAAATTAAAAATAAAAAAAAAGTTGATCTTGTTCTCAGCTCCTCCTCCTGTGTTTTAGAGGCTCTTGAACAATTCAAAAGTTGGGTCAAAAACGGAGGCATAAAACAAGGCAGAAAAGGCATAATATAAAAATATGGTATGACTGTATTGCAATTGCTATATTAAAATAGTTTATCCCTTTCCAAGCCTCAAAGAGTGAGTCAGAGGAAAGCAGAACATCTGTGTAAGCTAGTGTCATGCATCTGTGATTGACTACCTTCTTTTTCAGTTTGAATTTGGAGCTGCTAATTCCTAACTCTGACTCAAATTGAGTAATGTCTACCCACATAAGGTTGCCATGAGTAAACAGTCCTCAGGTCCCATGTAAAGGGATCAGAGTATAGGAAAAATTGTCATCACAGAGAATTTCTTCTCTTTCAGGTGCACACTTTGGTTATCAATTAGAAGCAGGGTCTGAAGGAACCTCGAAGTTCTTCTAGTTTAAGCACTCACAAAACTGATCTCTTATCAAATGAACACTCAGTGCTTGAATACACCCAGTCATGGGCAGCTCACTGAGGGTAAGCTCTCCAGTGAATTATTCAGAAAATTAATTACAGAATTTTTGAAATTGTTGCTGTTTTGTAAATATTCAGGAAACATAAAATTAGATCTATCAGGGTTTCAAGAGTGTGGAATTTGGAACCAGATGAACTTGGTGTTAATTTCTTGCTTCACTATTTAATAGTTCTGTGATTTAGGGCAGTTAACTTCTCTGAGCTTTCATTGCCTTTTCTGTAAAGTGGGCAGGGCAAACTCAATCGTCCTGAATTTATGAGGATTAACAAGTATAATGTTTGACAAACACCTAGCACTGTGTCTTTCTGGCAGAATATTTTTATTTCCTTCTGCTTATAAACAGAAAAGACTTCCACATATAGAAAAAAACAAATAATTCAGACCATATATTATTTCCATTCTTGAGTCTAAGGATGGTGAGTAGAAAAGAGTGGTTGGATTAATTCAGTGTATCTTTTATTTCAAAAGCTAGAACTATTATTTAAAAATAAATCCACCTGTTCTTACCCCGCCTGGTATCCTTTACTTACTTTTCTATTCTCATTTCACATATTATTAGTTTTTTAAAAGTTAATTTTAACAACAATCTCTGTAGAATTGAGGATTGCAGACTCCATTACTATTTTTTAAAATAATCTTACGTGCCTTGCTTGCCAGACTAACCTAGAATCTCATCCTCTACATGTCAGACCCACAAAAAGTGGGTATTATCATTATTGCAACAAAATTCCTCATAATGGCCCTGGAGAGAATGTTAAAAATATATTTTTCTGAATCTTATCACTGATTTTTTTTTTAGGGAAACAAACAGGAAAAGAGAAAGAAAAGGAAAAATGAACCAACGTGTATATATAGCTTTATTGTTTGTAATATATGTGCAAAAAAAGTTCAAGTGAGTTGGGGGCAATAATTTTATCATTTTGCCAGTGGAAATGTATATTTTTAGAAACTTAATGACTTAAAGAACTAGTATTCTTCTATCTAAGATTATTTTGTCATAAGAGTAGCGTATGCTGTTTTTAGAGAAAAACAAGTCAGATCTGACAAGGTGTGATGCAATTATACCTAAGATCACATTCGTGTGATAAATTATGTGTAAATTAATTCAATCTCAATCATCTAATAATTATTCAGACAGATATAGTGCCTATTATATCCATTGTTAATGGACTTTTCTTACCATATTCATTGTTGGAAATGTTGACATCTAACTTACATCATCTTGATTCTATTTATACCTTCTCTAGTAAAACAGTTCTAAGGTAAAAAAAAATATTCTAAGGATGGCCTCTAGACAACTATTTTTTCCCCATAGAGTTCAAGTTGTTGGGCATTTTACTTCCATTTATAGCTGAAGCTATTCTATGAAATTTCATTTTTATTATCTTTATGGATGAAGAAATATCCAGAAAACCAAACTATAGGATTCAGCCACTCAGGGCAATGAACAAAAATCACAAATGGACCATATAATGATTATTCCTTTCATTTCTTTGCCTGTGTTTTGAGATGTGAGTTTCTTGAGCCTTGAAAGGGGTGGAATTTTGTTGAAAGTCATTCAGATTTTCTCCTTGAGAATCTGTCCTCTGTGACATATGGCAGGCTATCCCTGTGAGGGGACCATGGTTCTGGGAATCTTATCTTCCATTCCTACCCCTCCTTGTATACTTTAAGAGGATATCTGGACAAAGGTCAAAGAAACGCCATTTTCCCATCTAAAATTTAGTGAGTGGCCAGAGTTGTGCTGATCTTTTCTCCGATTATGTCTTGCAAACAGAAAGATTTACATGATAGTTTGACGGTCTCAAAGTCACTACCAAAATTTAAACACGAACGAAATTAAATATATTGACAAATTCTCTTTGGTTTAAAAGCATTTGTAAAAGGTTGTCAGATTTTGTAAAAGAGAAATTTCTGAGCTAAGAGTGTCTTACTGTAAAACAAGTTGAGTTTGGTAAGCAGTGGAAACTCTATAAGGAGACAGTTTCATATCGTATTTTCGTAGTAACAAAGGACTGGCAAGGACTGATGGTTAACTGGATTGTAGCTCAAAAAGTGAATGTGTTTGGGTCTCTTTTTCAGCTCATTATTAAATATTATATAAGGTATCTCCAATTCATTTGAGATTCTGATTTTATCATTTATTAAGACTAGTGGCAAGAACAGACTAGCCTACAGGGGAAAATGGATAAAGGAGAAACAAATGGCATTTCAGCATACTCATGCACACAATATCTAAATTACACACAACTCTCAAGCAGGTTTTTGTTCTTAGTCAACTCATTAACCACTTCAAGTAATTACTTTTTTTAAAAAAACGAAGCATATTGTCCTCTTTATCACTGATTGAAAATTCTGAATTAAACACATTTGTACTCAGAGCTTTTCTGGGAAAGGGCAAATTTAATCCTGAGACTTCCTAGTGAGCCACATCACATCGTGAACCACATAGACATAAGCTCTCCAGAATTGAAACAAACCACTCGCCCTTGCTATCCCCATCCTAGTGGTTGATTTGATAGCTGCACATTGGAAGAATCAAAATGTGCACCTAAAACAAATGAGCATGTTTTATTCTGTCCTAGTAATAGAAAATTATCTGTCCTTTTGTTCTCCAAGAACTCCAAGAATTTCAAGAATATATGGAGTTTTGGTAGAGGTGGCTGACTACAAATAATCTGTTCAACCATAAAGTACAGTTTATTAAATCTTTATTGAATGCCTATAATTCATCAGGCTTTGGGTGCCAAGGTGAAGGAAACTGCCTCTGTCCTCCAAGATCACTTAGTTTAGTGATAAAGCAGATGAGACTATGTTATAATAATACTATATCATGTATTGTGTTATAATAAGCAATACTATATAATGTATTGATTGAATATGCCCTTTTAACTGCTGACCACTCATTTTCAAACTTTACTAAATTTCTCGGTTTTATAAGATGTTGTGAAATACTATAGTTAAAGGCAATAATGGTAAGCTTCCATGGCACATATTCAAGGAAATTAAGAAAATCAGAACACTGCCTTCCATCACATGGCAAGGTCAACAACTTGTATGTCCTTCTGGAGATGACACAGTCCAAATTTTTGATATTCCTCCAGAATATAGAGTCAAAATTTACCATGTGCCAGGCATATTTGGAAAGTACATTAACAGGAAATGTTCTATAAAATAAGAAATTGAATCATTTGGAAGGGCCAGAAATTGAAGTAGTTCACATATGCAAAAGAAATAAAATGGAAGAAGATACCAAAACAATAAGGGTCTTCTCAAATTTGATTTGCAAATCATGAAAAAGGAAGAGATCCTCATGTTGTTTTCAGGGGTGTGAACATTACAGTCCTCTCTTGGTATCTGTGGGGAGTTGGTTTCAGAACCCCTATGATACCAAAATTCGAAGATGCTCAATTCCCTTACATAAAATGCCATAGTACTTGTATATAACCTATGCCCATTCTCCTGTATACTTTAAATTATCTCTAGATTACTTGTAATATCTAATACAATGTAAATGCTATGTAAATAATTGTTATACTGTATTATTTTTATTGTTCGATTGTTATTTTTATGAAGATCTTTTGAAATTCATATTTTAAGTTCTGGGGTACATATGCAGGTTTGTTACATAGGTATACATGTGTCATGGTGGTTTGCTGCACCTATCAACCCATCACCTAAGTATTAAGCCCAGCATGCATTAGCTATTTTTCCTGATGCGTTCCATACCCCACCCCCCCAACATGCTCCAGTGCATGTTGTTCCCCTCCCTGTGTCCACATGTTCTCATTGTTCAGCTCCCACTTACAAGTAAGAACATGCAGTGTTTGGTTTTCTGTTCCTGTGTTAGTTTTCTGAGGATAATGGCTTCCAGCTTCATCCATGTCCCTGCAAAGGACATGAACTCATCCTTTTTTATGGCTGCATAGTATTCCATGGTGTATATGTACCACATTTTCTTTATCCAGTCTATCACTAATGGGTATTGGGGTTGGTTCCATGACTTTGCTGTTGTGAATAGTGCTGCAGTGAACATACGCGTGCATATATCTTTATAATAGAATGATTTATATTTCTTTGGGTATATACCCGGTAATGGGATTACTGGATCGAATGATATTTCTGGTTCTAGATCTTTGAGGAATCTCCACACTGTCTTCCACAATGCTTGAACTAATTTACATTCCCACCAACACTGTAAAAGCGTTCCTATTTCTCCACAACCTTGCCAGCATCTGTTGTTTCTTGACTTTTTAATAATTGCCTTTCTGACTGGCGTGAGATGCAATCTCATTGTGTCCACAGTTGGTTGAATGCACTGATACTGAGCGCCAACTGTATACAGTGTGTATAGTGTAAGGGACTTGGCTTCCCAAGTGGAACTGAGAGCCAAATACAATAAACGCTATCTTCTCTACTTTATGCATACATATATGTATGTATGTATCTAGTGATTGAGAAATAACAGGCAGGAAACTGCAACTGGTTCTCAGGAAAGAAGAGCAGCTGGCAATAGTATCTTAAATATAAGCAGGTCTAGTTTTACATTATTACTTTTTATTTTTAACCAGTATACACAGATGTGCCTCAATATTTAAATGGGTCATTTGATAAATATTTCAAGAAAGAGAGAAATCTTTCTAAAATTATTTTAACGAGGCTAAAATGTGGATTTCTTTATATTTTGATTGTTTTAATAGGTCAAAACAGACTCTAAATATACTTCTTACAGCCATTTAGCCTCGGGACTTCTACCTGAGCCTGACAGTGATGTTTTCTAATTGTTATTTATGGATGTCAAGAGATTTTACCCTTTTTAAAAAATTTTCTGTTTTTTTTTTCTAACGTAATACTTAGCTCGTGATTTTCCTCATCCCAGCACCAATAAACAGTTCTTATGGGATTGTTGCACTGGAGTTTGAGCAAAGATTACATTAGAAATTTAGTAGTCAAGATTTGTCATTACTCTTCTCAATTTTATAGCTTTACTATATAAACAAATACCTCCCTCCTCCTCTTGTACTCTCTTCCATAAAGAAAGAAAGATAGATGAAAGCCAAAAAAAGAGCCACTCCAAAATATTTGGTGTTCAGCATCTTATACTGAAATCCCTGTTGCTATTCAATCTACTTGAAGTTTAATTTTTCTTTAAATAACTTATTTGGGAAGAAAAAAACATTTTCCCTGCTACTCCTGCTGTAATTTTATTTGACTGATTTTCTGTTTATTAGTCATTCATCTGGATTGGTGCCTGTATATTTTCCAAAAGGCTTAATATTAACAATTATTTCTTTGGCTATATTGAATCTTAGCAGAAAATTTTATTCTTTTCTGAATCTGAGGCTCTTCACAGGTATTTTCTTATTTATGCTTACAACACTCTTGTAGATTATAAAAAACACATCACTATTTATAAAATAAGAAACACACAAAGCTAACTTGATTAAGGTTACATTAGCCTGTAAGTTAGGAACAAGAGAAAGACAAAAACAACAATTAAAAAAACCCGTGTCTCCTGGTTCTCAGTATGATGCACAAAATTTTTCGTCGATGACTCTATAAGGCAGGTAACTAATGTAGTCATCAAGGATGAACAGAAAAATGTTTTTGGGAAGGAAAATTGAGACTGGAACTAACTGCTACTGGCAGGGTAAAGGGCAGTGGTTGGGCAAGGCTGACAGGATTAGCAAGTAATCAGGAAGGATCAGATGTCTTCTTTCTCTTTCAATTTTGTAGCCTCCCTCTAGTGCCTCTATTGGCAAAACCAGGTAGCAAAGGAGACATGTGGTATGCAGAGTCCCATCCTGGTGCCAGCACCACAAAACAATGTGTAGAATTGTTTATTTGTAGCTGAGAGACAACAGCTTAATAACAATCACCACAGCCTACTCTGATTACTTATTATCTGTAGCCTTCCTACCAATATTTAACTTCTATAAAACAAAACTCTATGCTTTCTATCCTTCCTCCAGATAAAGATGATTTCCCCTTTCCCCTAACATAAAGTTCCGACATTTATGATGTCCATCTCTACCTGACATTAAATAGCCTTAAATTCCGCCTAAACATTTTATAATCTAAAGCTTACATTGTAAACTTAATTGCTAGCAAAAATGTTCATATAAAATAACAAGGGGGAAAATTGCAGAGAGGAAAAAAGACATTGTGTGCACTTGCACACACCCACACACCGTGTATATATACATATATATGAATTATTATATATGTTTGTGTGTTTGTGTGTGTGTATACACACACACAAAAATCAAGGGAAGAAACAGGCATAGCTGATACAGCCCTTTTTCTTTCATGAGGTTACAAATAATTCTTATGAATACCTTCTTCCAATACTCCTTCCATGTTTCTTTGCTGTAACCAGGACTCAGTAGGGTTATTTGCTATACAGTGACGTTCCCAAAGGGACTGGATCCTTAGTCCTGCCTTCCTCCTTTTTGAGTTAGTTTTCCATTACTCTTTTCTCTTGATTGTGAAAAGATTAAGAGGCAGCGTGGAAGTACTAAGAAGGCAGTTCTGAACATATTCCATTTAATTTACATTGTGTAGCAGCAACAAAAATTATTCTTGGTAATCAGGATTCATCTTCTGAGATGACAAAACTGTCAATGGCAGGTGACTTTCATAGGCATATTGTTCCATAATATAGTTTACTAAATTACAACATTTATTGATGCCAACCTTCCAGATCTCTTGGCCTGGCAAGGACCATATGTAGTGGCACACATCTGTGTGCCTGGTGGAAAATCTGGAGAACTCAACAGGTTGATTTTGGTTAGATATTTAAATTTAATTTTAAAGTGGTTATAATAATTTCCAAGATTACATTCACCTTTTATTTGCAATAGTAAGAAACTAAGGCTACGTCTAGTTGATTACCGTATAAGAGGTAAATATGAAAATTTTAATAATGGTTAAATCTAGGAGAGCTACACTGCCCTTCCACAAATTAAATGCCTTTGGTCCAGACAAGATCTTTGGACCTTCATCTTTTTTCCTTTATACAGGCTTCCATATATTACCGTGTGTTTCTCTCATCTT
Organism: Nomascus leucogenys; assembly: GCF_006542625.1. Classification (NCBI taxonomy): domain Eukaryota; kingdom Metazoa; phylum Chordata; class Mammalia; order Primates; family Hylobatidae; genus Nomascus; species Nomascus leucogenys. Next base: position 128,950,452 of record NC_044406.1, read on the forward strand.
TATCATTTCTGCAATACTTTGTAGTCCCTGAGGGTCCTTTTCACTGTAAGACTGGTTATAAAATAGGACTTAGCAGTTGCTCTTTTTGTTGTCCTCCCAAATACCCTTCTTGATTAAAGTGTTTTTCTCATAATCACTATGGGGAAAAATATTGAGGTTAATAGGTTAATACGAATGTCTTTGTTTCATTCACTCAACAGGTCATCACCGAACACTTACTTCATACCAGGAATTGTGCTAACCCCTACGATTTCGGTAGTTGAACTAAACAGTGCTTGCTCTTACGGAGATTCTAGTTCTAGGAAATCATATGATATTGGTTATATAGAGCTCAACCATCTTTCGAAGTTATTACACTCATTGTCTTTCTCTATACTTTCTTATGCTTGCTAGAATAAGATAGTGTCTCTGTTTTCTAAACAAAAATTGCCCCCAGTCTGATATTAAGAGAGACAATCTGGTATCAGAAATATTTCAGGGGGCCGGGCATGGTGTCTCACGCCTGTAATCCTAGCACTTTGGGAGGCCAAGGCGGGAAGATCACCTGAGGTCAGGCAGTCAAGACCAGCCTGGCCAACATGGCAAAACCCCATCTCTACTACAAATACAAAAATTAACCAGGCGTGCTGGCACATGCCTGTAATCCCAGGTACTCAGAAGGCTGAGGCAGGAGAATCGCTTGAACCCAGGAGGCAGGGGTTTCAGTGAGCCAAGATCGCACCACTGCACTCCAGCCTGGGCCACAGAGCAAGACTTCATCTCAAAATAAATAAATAAATAAATATTTCAGAAAAACTGCAACTTACAGTCATATAATATTCAATGTTAAGTTTACCTGCTTAGACTCTGGTGCAAAGTAGATTCAGGCTTGCATCATCATTATATTAACATTTGGGAAGTTCAGTTGTAATTTTGGATTTGTGGAAATTTCAATCTCTTTCAGGGTCACTTTCATAATCTCTGTATGTCCCTCTCTCCCACCTAAACTTTACTTTTATGATCTCCTTGCTTAAAGCAAGTGGCTTCCTACGTGCCTTCATTTCTTTCATCTCTCCTGGGAAATCTCCAGATCCAAGAAGGCTTACTTTCTTCTCTGTTTCTGGCCTCTGCACTGAATGTTTTTTCTCAAAACATTACTAGCCATATTTAAATACTGATTCCGTATTCAAGTAAATTGATTCTTTTACCTATTGTTCTAGGTTAATGAACCTTCATCTATGGATGTAATCTCTCTCTCTCCCTGGTTCTTTATAACTCTTGAATTTGCCTTCTGCCAGACATTGTTGGAGGAGATTTCCATGTATAATTCTACCTATTCCTCACAACAACCCTATGAAAAAGCAATTTTGTTGTCTCCATTTTATGGACGAGGACATTGAGGTCCAAAGAGGGTGAGGTGATTTGCTCAAGGTCACATGGAGGCTGTGTGATCCTAGTGGCTGGTCTTTTTCCTAACACCTTGTAAGATAACTTATGTCTGTAATATATACATTCATTTTCAGAATTAACTGAGTACAAGAGCAATGTGATTCAATAGTGGGTGTCATTGCCACAAATGAAAAACAGGCTTTATTCATACAAATGGCTTTATAATAATGAATAAGTGTTTATAATAATGATTTTCTTCTGTTTTGTGTTGGACATAGCGTATCTGGAGTTGTGTATTCAATTCCAGCTACCATATTTCAAGAGAGATACTAAACTAGAAAGTACCCAGGAGGAAACTTTGAGTTTCTGAAAACCATGTCAGATGACAAACCACTGAAGGGACTGATGTAAAAGTAAAAAGGGAATGATGCAAAAGTAGAAGTTTAACTGTCCTCAGTCATTTAGAAGACTATCCTGTAGAAAAGAGATTAAACTTCTATACATTTTGCAATCTAGCTAATCACGTAGAGCACTTTGCTAAAAGGCTGTTAAATGGTGTTTAATGTTACTTTACTCTGTACGTGTCTTGGTTTTATGTTTGCTTCCCATTTTTTGTGTGTTTTTAATTCTTTTTTTAAACTGTCTGATAATAGGTTGCTAGGTTCCAAGAAGCAATTTATGTTATTCATTTGGTATAAGACCATACAAAATTAGACTTCCAATTATTTTAATGGCGAATATGCCTTTTTAAAAAGAAAACAGTATCTGTGCTTCTGTCAATTTAATATCTGTTGGTGAATAGAAGAGGTCTGCTTCATCATGCTTTAATGATGATTTGACTGAATTATTATTTGTCCTAGTGTTACAACTTGTTATTGTGTATTTTTAAATGGACTATGTTTTAGAACAGTTTTCAATTCACAGGAAAGTTTAGTAGAAGGTACAGAGATTTTCCATATCCCTCTACCCCTAAACATGCATACCTTCCCCTTTATCAACATCCGCCACCAGAGCTGCACATTTGTTACAAGTGATTCACACACCATTATGAAGCACAGTCCATAGTTTACAAAAGGGTTCACTCTTGGTGTTGTACATTCTATGGCTTTTGTATATGACACTATAAATGTGTCCACCATTATAGTATCATGTAGAGTAGTTTTACTACCCTAAAAATCCTCCGTTCTCACATGGATACAAGCAGGGGAACATCACACACCAGGGCCTGTTGGGGGTGGTGGGCAAGGGGAGGGAGAGCATTAGGACAAATACCTAATGCATACTGGGCTTAAAACCTAGATGACGGGTTGATGGATGCAGCAAACCACCATGGCACATGTGTACCTATGTGACAAGCCTGCACATGTATCCCAGCACTTAAAGTAAAATAAAATAAAATAAAATAAAATAAAATAAAAGAGTGCAGATGTGAGAGCCAAATCGATTGGATTCAAATCTGGTCTCCACTACTTACTAGCCGTGTGATATTTGATAAGTCACACATCCTCCCTGCCTCATTACTCCATAAAATGGGCATGATAAAATACTTTATAGTATTATTTTGAGAACTTAAGGAGATACTACTTGTTAAAGCACCTAATATCTTGCTTGGCACATGGCCCTCAATAAATATTAGATACTATTTTAAAAAATCCTCTGTTCTCTGCCACTATGTGTTTCCAAAAGAAAAAGAAAAAAATATTCATATGATTCTTGCATTTTTATTCTATGCCTGCCTTCATTTTTATTTTATTCTATTCTATTTTATTTTATTCTATGCCTGCCTTGCATTTTTATTCTATGCCTGCCTTAATATAAGGAAGCTTGCACTCTTACTTGTATGGATTTCTTAGTAATGCTATAACGTACTTAAAAATGGCCTTACAGTTTAGTGCAGTGAAACACAGATTCTGGCCCAAAGATATATATATATATATATGCACACATATACATATACATATAATATGTATACATTATATATCATATATAATATGTATACATTATATATCACATATAATATGTATACATTATATGTGATATATAATATATACATTATGTATATATTATGTACATATGTATACATATAATATATACATTATATATTTTATATATGTATACATATATAATATATGTATAATACATATATGTATACATATATAATATATGTATAATACATATATGTGTAATACATATAAGTATAATATATGTATATCTAATATATACATATATACATATATGTATATATGTATATATTATATGTATTATATATACATATATTACATATATGCAAACATATATATGTATAATACATATACAATATATAATATATAATGGAATATAAAATAATGTATATATTACATATGTGTATATATGTATACATATAAAATATAATGTATATAGTATAGATGTATATTATATGTAATATATGTATACATATATTACATATAATATATGTATACATATATTACATATAATATACATCTATACTATACATATATATGTATAGTATACTATAGTATACTATACTATACTATACTATAGTATACTACACATATATTATATGTATTATATGTATACATATATTATATATATAATATATGTATACATATAATACATATAATATATGTATACATATATAATATATGTATTATATTATATATGTATACATTATATAATATATTACATCTATAATATATAATATATAATGTATATATAATATATACATATATTATATATAATGTATATATTATATAATATAAAATGTATACATATTGTGTATAATATATAATGTATACATATTAGGTGTAATATATAATGTATACATATTATGTATAACATATGATGTATATATATTATATGTATATGTGTGTATATATCTTTTGGGCCAGAATATATATTGTATACATTATAATATATAATGTGTAATGTATATATTATAATATATAATGTATAACGTATATATTATATATGTGTATTATTATATATAATATATGTATATTATATTATGTAATATATAATATATGTATATATTATATAATATATAATGAATATGTATTATATGTATATGCATATATGTATATGTATTATATACACACAAATATGTGTGTACATATATATCTTATTTATATGTAATATATGTAATATGTAATATATGTAATATGTAATATATATGTATATGCAATAGTGCATAAAGCATGTTAGCTTTGAATAACTGTGGCCACACCTTAGGTAAAACCTTGTTCACCGTGTTCTCTAATGTGTACACTAATTTAGTGACCACTTATGCTACTAGTATCTGGCACAGGTGAACAGGTTGACAAGTACTTTCAGTGAGTATTATCAGACAGTTACGCATTTAGAAAGTAGTGCATCATGTAATGTTTAAATGTACATAGATGGTTAAAATAAATCTCACACCTCAATTTCAGTGTGTTGTAATAATCCATGCCAAGAAGGAAAACAAAGTTTATAAAAAGTTCCCTTTCACGTGTTCTGTTTGAAATCTGCTGGCACCTTCAATTTTGACTATTTAAATACAGCTTCCTCCATCACAGCTGGGTGCCTGTGAATAAGAAATATTTAAATACACTGCTAAATTTTCTAAATGGAATTTTTAGAAATTCCACATTATACATCTGCATGTGCAATTTCAGCTAAGTCATAATACAGCATAATAGTAATATATTTCTTACTTTGCTAATTACATTATTATCGAATTAGTATTAAAACAGATTGCCAGAATATTTGATATGATTTTCTAACTGCTGCTTAGTGTTAAAAAGTAAAGCTGCTACCACTGGTGATTCACTGAGAGATTTTAAGATGTTCTTGTTACAGCAATAATAATTTAAATGAATTGAAGTTAGAGGCCCATACTCTTAGAGCATGGTTGAGGTTTGGAGCCCACAAGCTTTATGAGAATGAATGAATATAATTCTTAACCTCTCTGACAAGGTACTTGTGATAAATTTGATAAACCAAAGACAGCTAGGACATTTTCAGGCAGATCGGTGGATCAGATGATATAAATTCAAGAGGCCATTTTTTGTCTTATTTTTCATCTTTGCATGCCTCCCATTGTGCCTAGCACAGTTCATTGCATGTAACAAGTAGTCAAACAACATTGGCTGAATGAGTGAATGGGCTTGTAGAGTCCAAGATCTGTCCAGAGCTGGGGTGGGGTACATAGATGGTAAGTGCTTACCTTTTTCTCTATCCCCTTAGGAAACATGAGCATTTGAGTGACTTGCACACATTTCTACACAAGCCAGAAACCAAGTCAATTGTGTATCAAGGATGGACCTTATCTTTAAGAAGTTATATTAAGCTAGAGTGACAAAATATAGAGAATGTTTAAAAAATGTACAATCACTTATGTAAAAGACCCATACATGCTTATTAATGCTGCTGTAAGATATATAAGGTATATATGTATTTATAATGAAAATATTAGTGTTAGAAATCTTTAGCATATAAGCTTCGAGAAACAAATATTCAGAATGTTCAATATCAGCTTTATTTTCAACCCTCACATACTAAATTTCTCAGTCATCTTTGCGCTACAGAGGTATCCTTTTTCCTTCAAAGCTGTCACGTAACCCTTGGTATAGTAGAAAACGAATTAATTTTGCAGTCATACAGACCTGGGTGTTAGTGTTGGCCCTTCTATTAGCTCTGCAACCTTAGACACTTTACCTCTTTAAGGTTTAAAAGCTTCAATATGAATTGGGATAATAATGCCATCTACACTGCAGGCTTATTGTGATAATTAAGTAAATTATGTACAAACACCTACCACATTATAGTTTTTCAATGCATGCTAGTTTCCTTGGATCTGCTTACTACAACATGTCTATATATGTGATTGGGAGAATTTCATAGTCAAGCCCATGAATATTTCTCTTAGTAGTATTTTTGCGTGTTTTTAAAAATCATTTAAAAATCTGTGTACATCCTTAAACACTGATGCAGTTCTGCTGCTTAAAATCTGTTCATTGTTTATTAGCACACTATTTGTCAGTTAGTGATCTTATCACCAAACAGTAGAGATCATCACAATTCATTTACACTTTTAAGCACATTTTCATATTCAAATTATGGATCTATTTTATTAAACTACTTGAATATAACAGAACAATCAATGAATAGTTAACTAAGGTAAATTTTTAGATAATATGTACTAAGATGCTATTTCCACTGCTCATGGGTTGGTTGCATAAGCCACAAAAAATTGAACTTTCTAAACCTCTTGATCACGTTTGTAAGTCATTTCATTACCACTTTTAGTGACTGCATCCTCTTAGGCAAGCTCAAGTCATTTACTATTGAAGATAACAGAGTAATAAGGCTTAGTCAGCCTTTGGATCTTGCTGCCGGCAGATGTAGCACAGACTTCACTGAGTCCTGAGGAAAGGTCCAAAGTTTCTTAAGTTCAGCTGACTATAAATGTAAAGATTGCACTGTGCAGCTCAGTGACTCTCTCAGCCACTATATTTGGTGGGGCATACTTTCTGACAGTCTCAGGGAAGGAAAGTATCTGGTGTCCTGGGGCTAGGGATAAGATGATGAGCTTAAGACCCATGCAGGAAGCTGCAGCAGGTTAGTGGTTGGTTAGCTAATTAGTGAAAGATTAGTGCTTGGCTAAGGGCCTAGAAGATAATGCACAAGGCAAGCCCAAGGAGGAAGAGACAGCTGGCTAAACAGAATAAAAGTCACAAACAAAATAAAGTGGGACAATGATTGTAGGGTGTAATTCACAGCAGGGAGATTCAATGGCTAAAAATGGATGATTCGGTAAGTTCCTATAATAGGCCCAGGATGGTATGAATAATGAACGGTGGAGATATTTTGAAAATGAGAGGTGAATCTGCTCTGATCATCATGGAAGAGTAGGTGAAGAATAAATGTTCTTATAGGAGTGAAGGGAAATTGAATCATTAGATACAGGAGCCAGCTTTTCGTGCTACAGTGAACCAAGAGGTTAAGAAAACACTGACTGCTACACATTAAAACCTAAATATTTAGTTAAATTATTCTGAGCCCTTTTCAGAAACAGGAAAAAAAATTCTAAAATTTTTATGAATCTCAAGGGTCCCTGAATTACCAAAACAATCTTGATAAACAAGAATGAATTGGAGACCTCATTCTTGCTGCTTTCAATACATATTACAACATTATAGTAATCAAAACAGTATGGTACTGGCATAAAGACAGGCATATAGACCAATAGAACAGAATAGAGAGCCCCAAAATAAATTCTGATCTATATGGTCAAATAATATAACAAGATGCCAAGATCACACAATGGGGAAAGGACAGTCATTTCAAAACATGGTGCTGGGATAGGCACATGCAAAAAATGAAGTTAGACTCTCACTTTATACTTTATAAAAATTAACTCAAAATGGATTAAAGATATACATGTAAGCCCTAAACTAAAACACTCCTAGAGGGAAACATACGAGAAAAGCTTCATGACATTAGATTTTGCAGTAATTTATTAGATATGACACCAAAATCACCTGCAACAAAATCAAAAATACACTAATGAAACAAACATCAAACTTAAAAACTGCTACACATTAAAGAAAAGAATTAACAGAATAAAAAACAGAATCCATGTACAGAATAAGAAAAATAATTGTAAATTATACATCTGATAAGGGGTTAATATGCAAGCTATGTAAATAACTCCTACAAATAAACAACAAAAGAGTTAACCTGATTACAAAATAGGCAAAGAATTTGAATAGACATTTCTCCAAAAACGATATAGAAATGGCTATCAAGTTAGGCCGGGTGCAGTAGCTCATGCCTGTAATCCCAGCACTTTGGGAGGCAAAGGCAGGCAGATCACCTGAGGTTGGGAGTTCAAGACCAGCCTGACCAACATGGAGAAACCCCGTCTCTACTAAAAATACAAAATGAGCCGGGCGTGGTGGCACATACCTGTAATCCCAGCTACTCAGGAGGCTGAGGCAGGAGAATCGCTTGAACCCAGGAGGCGGAGGTTGGAGTGAGCCAAGATTGTGCCATTGCACTCCAGCATGGGCAACAAGTGCAAAACTCAGGCTCAAAAAAAAAAAAAAAAAGGCTATCAAGTATATTACAGGAGACCCCACATCACTAATCACTACAGAAATGCAAATCAAAATGACAATGAGATATCACCTTACACCCGTTAGTAAAACAAACAAAAACAGAAAATAAGGAGCGTCGGCAAGAACGGGGAGAAACTGGAACCCTTGTGCCTTGCTGGTGGGAATGTAAAATGATGCAGCCACTATGGAAGACAAAGTGAAGAGCCCTCAAAAACACCTAAACACAGAATCACCATATGACCCAGCAATCCCACTTCTGGATATATTTCCAAAATAATTGAAAAAAGGATCTTGAAGAGATATATGTACATCTATGTTCATTGCAGCATTATTGCCAATAGCCAAGAGGTAGAAGCAATCCAAATGTCCATTGACAGATAAATGGATGAATACAATGTGGTATATACAGTGGCATATCATATTATTTCATTTTTAAAAAGAAAATTCTGTCACATGCTAAAACATGGATAAGCCTAGAGGACTTTATGCTAAGTGAAATAAACCATTCACTGACAGATAAATATTATATGATTCCATTTAAGTTAGATATCTGGAGTAGTCAAAAGCATAGAAACAGAAAGTAGAATGATGATTATGAGGGGCTGGGGTAGGGGGAAATGGAGAGTTGTTCAATTCAGTAGGTATAGCTTCAGTTTTGCAGATGAGAAATTCTAGAGATCTGTTATACAATAATATGAATATAGTTTACACTACTGAATATATGCTTAAAATGGCTAAGAGGATACGTTTTATATTATGTGTTTTTACTATAATTAAAAATGAAAAATACAAGAAACTTCCACTGTAGCCCACACACCACACCACCACACACACACACACACACACACACAAAATCAATCCACTTAAAGCCTTAAAACGTAGGCCTTGCATATGTAACATATCTGTGCATCAGGTGGCTTAACGCTTGCCAAAGCTTACACAACCAGCTGGCTGTGAGCTGGAAACCAGATTTTCTGAATTCCAATACAATGAGAGTTCCTCCAGAGATTCCTCTCTATCACCTTACCCTCTGTTAGCATGGCATCTAACACATAGGGCCTACTCCAGTAAAAATTTTGGAAGAAATAAATGCCTCCCACATTGGCTAATCACCTCCCTTCTTAGTTAGTTGAAGGAAAAAATAGATATTTACCTCCGTTTTCTAGGTGTGTACCAGGACAAGCAATTCTGCATGTAAACAATTTTACTTCTGTTAGTAAAATGGATATGACATAAAGACGCAAACATATTTCAAAATACAAAACAATTCTGGAAAGGTATTTTAAAAATACTTAAAATGGAGTATTGCTGTTTCATGTCTCCATTTGACACAGACTCCACTGGGTGTCAACTTTTCAACGTGTAAGATTTGCCACTGTGGTGCGTCTTGCCCCAAAATACATGTTTGCTACTGATTTAGAAATGAATTCAAAATGATATGGTGGAACCTCTACTTTTCCACACAGTATTTTTGAAACCTATTATGTTACATACTTCTTTCAGCCACCAGGTGGCATGTGCTTTGCTGCGAAAATATACAATGAAACTGTAACTAAAGATGTATTCTAATGAGATGAATTCTATCTAATTTTACACATCTAACAAAAAATAATAATGTTTTTATCATGAATTCAATCAGTGAAAAGCTATATTATAAGAGATTTCATAGTTATGAATATGTCATTTAAAGTTGGGAGCTGCAGGGTAGACAGTGATCCTAGCAAATAACTCATAAATAAAATTTATAATTGATTTAAAGTAGTTGAGCATAGTTTCATTAATTTATATTTTCTTAACTTAAAGCATTAATTTTTTTTAATGAGCTGGTCCTTTAAAATGGAGGTAAAAAACCCACATACGCAATTTTATTATAATTTATAACCCAGGTTATCAGTGAGAAATCCACACACAATTACCTAAGTATCAGACCAAATAAAGGTAAAAATAGGCTGTAGTTTAGAAAAATTTTAAATATTAAGAACAATTAGAGGATAATTGTTTATTTTACCAAAAATTATTCTACAAAAGTATTCACTGCCATATTGCTTAAAAGAGTGAATTTTCTTAGACCATTTAACTTTTCATCCGACTTATCACAAAAACGGGAAGAAGGGGCAACCAGATGCTTACAAAGTTGTGCCAACCTTGTGGGGGTGAAGAAGTCTTTGAAAAAGTGACAAGATAGTATTTACTATTTTCCTCTTTCTCAATAATTTACTTTTCTTTCTATCTCCCACCCCAAATCCAAGTAGATAACCCTTTTTATGCTCACTATTCAGAAGAATAATAAAGCAGAAAGCAGAGAATATGAAATGTTCTTAGCTAGGGTTTTCAAAAAAAATTAAGCTTTTAGGAAATTGATATGCCTATTTTAAAAATATGTATTCTGTTAATCAAACCCTAAATCATATGCCCTATTTCTAAACTTATTTTTAATTGACAAATAAAAATTGTATATATTTATGGTGTACAACACGATGTTTTGAAATTATACACTGCAGAATGGCTAAATCATGCTAATTAACATATGCACTACCTCATACACTTATTATTCTTTGTTGTGATAACACATAAAGTCTATTCTCTTAGCAATTTTGGGATACACAATAAGTTGTTATTAGCTATAGTCACCGTGTTGTACAATAGGCCCTTTGAAATTATTCCATCTAGCTAATTGCAATTTTGTATCCTTTGACTAGCATGTCCCCAGTCACTGCCTCCACCCCAGCCCCTGATAACCACCATTCTACTTAATGCTTCTGTGAGTTTGATGTTTTAAGATTCCACATATAAGTATGATCATGTGGTATTTGTCTTTCTGTGCCAGGCTTATTTTACTTAATATGATGTTCTCCAGGTTCATCCTTGTTATCACGATTGGCAGAATTTCCATCTTCCAAAAGGCTGAGTAGTATTCCATTGTGTATATATACACCCCATTTTATTTACCTATTCACCCCTTGATGGACACTTAGGTTGACTCAATATCTTGGCTATTGTGAATAATCTGCCGTGAACATTGCAGTGCAGATATCTCTTCCACACAATAATTTTATTTTCATTGGATATGCACACGGTAGTAGAATTGCTGGATCATGTATTAATTCTATTTTTAATCTGAGGGAGTTCCATACTGTTTTCCACAATGGCTGTACTAAATCACTTTCCTGCCAACAGTGTATAAAGATTCCCTTTTCTCCACATCCTTGCCAAAGCTGGTTATATTTTGTCTTTTTGATAATAACCGTTCTAACAGATGGGAGATGATATCTCATTGTGGTATTAATTTTCATTTCCCTGATAATTAGTGATGTTGAGAATATTTTCGTATACTTATTGGCCACCTGTATTTCCTCTTTTTAGAAATGTCTATTCAGACCCTTTCCTCATTTTATAAATCAGATTATTTGTTTTCTTACTATTGAGTTGCCTGGATTCCTTATATATTTGGGTATTAACCCTTGGTTAAATGTTCAGTCTGCAAATATTTTCTCTCATTCTGTAGGTTGTCTCTTCACACTGTCATTTGTTTCTTTTACTGTGCAGGAGCTTTTTAGTTCGATGCAATCCCATTTTTCTATTTTAGCGTTTGTTTCCCATGTTTTTGGGTTTATATACAAAACATCATTGCCAAGGCCAATGTCATGGAGTCTTTCCACAATGCTTCTTATGGTAGTTTCACAGTGTAAAGTCTTATATTTAAAACTTTATTTTGATTTGCTTTTTGTATATGATGTAACATACAGTCTAATTCCCTTCTTCCGCATGTGGATATCCAGTTCTTGTTAACATTACTTAATAAAGAGAGTGTCCTTCCCCCACTGTGTGTTCTTGGCATCTTTGTGAAAAACCAATTGACTGTAAATGCTCATATTGATTTTGCAGCTCTCTATTGTGTTCCATTGGTCTATGTGTCTGTCTTTATGCCAGTACCATGTTATGTTGGCAACTATAGTGAGAGTGAGCATCCTTGCCTTGTTCCTGATATTAGAGGAAACGCTTTCAACTTTCCCTCATTGAATATGATGTCAGCTGTGGGTTTTTGTTATATAGCCTTTATTGTATTGAGGTACATTCCTTCTATACATAATTTGTTGAGAGTTTTTAAAATGAAAGCGTGTAGAATTTTGTCAAATGATTTTTTCTGCATCTATTGAGATGATCATATAGATTTTGTCCTCCATTCTGTTAATATGGTTTATCACAATTTTTTAATTTGTATATGTTGAACCTTCCTTGCATCCCAGAGGTAAATCCCACTTGATCATAGTGAATGATTCTTTTAATGTGCTGTTGAACGTGGTTTGCTAGTATTGTATTTGGGATTTTTGCATATATTTTCATTAGGGATATGGCCTGTAAGGTTCTTTTCTTGTAACGTCTTTGTTTGGCTTTGTGGAATATGACTGTTGACATAGTAAAAAAGAAAATACAAGGGGAAAACAGAACAATATGAGCTGGGGATTTGAGGAAACAGGTTTCTCCTAGAGGCTAGATTAGATATCCCTGTGTAGAGAGGAAGGAGGCATTGTCGTATTCCAGAGCTAGAGTTTCAATACTCTACTTCCCAGGTGAAGCCGTGGGGAGGCACAAAACCCAAGAGAATAAGTGGCTGTGTAGTCAGTCTAGACACGTGGGGCCTTAGAGAGAGCCTCATAGGGACTTATTGAACTCAAAGTAGTAGAAAGGCATCAGAAAGAGTCCTGTGTGCCAACACTAGACCTAAAGGGGTTTTATGGGTGGAGCAAAGGTCATCTCATAAGCACCTTATCTGTACTGATGAGGCCACAAGTGTCTCAAGGAGTGTCTTCATGGACAAAGGAGTGTCTGCAAGGACAAATGCCATCAAGGTTAATATGTGCCCTCTACCCTGCAATGTCTTGAGTAGATTTTAGCATTCTAAAACTTAGATGTCACTCAATGGCAAAGGGAACCCCAACATTTTCAAGATGGTTTATTTAAGGGCAAAGGGACTGAAAGCTGAAAATTGAAACTGTGTTCAATCATAGAAAAAACAAGTAAGGTTGAATATATATATATATATACACCCATATGCACAACTGAACATGTGGAATGAGATTATACTAGCTTCAGAAATCTGATGCTGTTAGCATTTTCTGAGCTTATTGAGCTTATTTTCCTTTTCTTCTTCTGTGGTATTTGGTAAATTTCTTTTTGGAATATTGGCCTTCGTCAACCCTTCAGTGGGGCACTATTAAAAACAATTTTGTTTCCACAGGCATTCAGTAGTTTTGCATGAAGGGTAGAACAAGGTACTTAAGGTGCCAACCTTGCAATTGATCAGTTTCTTAAAAGAACTCTCAGGGAAGATGAATCTCAGGATAAATGTCTTCCAACCAACTGATTTTCTGTCTTCCATTTCGCCCTCATTGTGTGAATGGCTATAGTAATAGACAAGTCTATATTTGATAGAGTTATATAAGACAAACAATACTTTACCCTTACGTAAAATACCCACATTCTCAAAGAGGATGCAAAGATGTCAATTAACATGTACAGATTACACTGTACATGTACAATTACATGTACAGATTATTACAATGGAGTCTGAGAAGTGCCTCGATAGATATAGCACAAGATGTTACTGAAGCATGTGAAGGAACAATAAAAGCTATGCAACACACCCAGTCATAAAGAAGCCTCGTCTAGATAGGCTTTTATTTTCTGTTGTTGTCAATGCGTATGTACATATCCATGTGTAACTGGGGTATTTTACATGTTTTTTGCTTTCTGGTACCAGATCTTGGATGTAACCAGTAAGATCTCCTCAACCCGGATATCTATAATAATAATTTGAGGGTTTCTTAACGTGAAGCTTTATGATAGTGACAAGAAAGTCTGTTGAGAATAACAGTTCCCCCACTCTGGACTGATGATCTCAGTACCTTAGTCCATATAATTATCTATAATCACCTCTGCCAGGGCTGCAGAGGGCCCTGATTTCAGTCTACAGCATGGTGAGAGGAATAGTTCCCATCCTTTCTGAATCAATTCGCCTGTTCCATGAGGTTTTGTTTGCATGGGAATATTTACATCTTATTTGTCTTCATTAATTACTAATCTTGGAGAGTTCTTAACCCTTGCTTACCAGCCCTGGTGATGACTACATGATACCATGATTCTCCCCATCCTTAACCTGAATACTGCAAGGTTGTTGTCCGTTTTCTCTGAAAGCTGCAGTAGTAGACAGCATTGTCTAACATTCGTTGAGCACATACTATGTGTGAGAATCTCTTCTATGCATACAGATGCATTAATTCTTTTACTATTCATCACACACTATGTGTGGTTCTCTTATGTGAGAAATTCCCTTTAACTTCAATTGAAACTGAAAATAGATCCCTGGTTTTGCTGTCATGACGTCTCATAGTTAATGTCATTAAACACCCTCATAAGCAAGCATAGTTCAGGACTTGAGGGGTACTCACTTCACGTGCAATATTATGCAGAAGATACCAGGAATAGCCATCCCTGGAGGTGTCAGAGTATGTTTCATAAAGAAAGTCACGCTTCAACTTTGACTTCAGTGGTGACTAGCAATTTGATGTGAAGATGAGGATAAGAATAGCCCAGTAGAGGGAGCAGTATGTATAAAAAAATGTTGCCAGATCATGAATGGTTGGCACATTTTAAGAATGGCAAATGTTTGTTCCATCGCATGCAGCAAAGAAGGTTTTGTTGGAGATGCATGCGTTTGAAGCATGCACACCATGAGGCTGATTAATCAAAGCAAGCCACTTACCAGTGAGTGAGCCTAGGTTGCTGCCCAATTGTGTGCTTCTCTATTCACTCTTACTCACACAGTAGCTATCAAAGACTTACGAAAATGAAGTTTCTCTGTGAAAAAAAAAGGTTCTAAAATAAAGCCAAATGCTAGAGCTGGTGATGGAAATGAGGAGTTTAATAAAGTCATGTTCTTTAGTTCTAAAATAGAAATTTTGAGCAAAATAAATGATTGTGTGAATTCAGTGGCAATTTGAACTTCTGGCATGAACAAGTCTACTAAATGCTCAGTATGGAAACAAGAAAAAGCAATTCATAAAACTATTCATCATGCACCCCAGTAACAATTCAGAGAAACTGGAAAAAATGGTATTTAATTTTGGGTTAGATGTTTTAGTTTTTTTTTCTTTTTTTTTTTTTTTTTTTGAGACGGAGTCTCGCTCTGTTGCCCAGGCTGGAGTGCAGTGGCGCAATCTCGGCTCACTGCAAGCTCTGCCTACCGGGTTCAGGCCATTCTCCTGCTTCAGCCTCTCCAAGTAGTTGGGACTACAGGCACCCACCACCACGCCCAGCTAATTTTTTTGTATTTTTAGTAGAGAGACGGGGTTTCACCGTGGTCTCGATCTCCTGACCTCGTGATCCGCCCACCTCGGCCTCCCAAAGTGCTGGGATTACAAGCGTGAGCCACCGTGCCCGGCCATGTTTTAGTTATTTTTATTGCATTTTAAAAGGGAAATTATTTGCTTTAGTGGCTTGCAAGGTAAATATTTTTAGTCTTAGACTCGATTCCTCAAAAATGTATAGTATCTACTTTAATCCAATTTTGTGTCTCACAAAATATTAACTCCAAACTGTTTTCCAAGCTTTTACAGGATCCCAAGATGTATTATTTATGGTAAATGCTTAATATTATGTTGTAGCAATTTAATTCTTGCAATTTACTGAGCAAGTCTTTGGCTAAGAATTTAAATTTTTACAGTTTTTTGGCCACGATAAATAACATGACCATGGATGACTTTTTTATTAATACAAAATATTTTGTGTATTTATGGGGTATATATGAGCATTTGTTTTATGAATAGAATCTGAAATGATCAAGTCGGGGTATTCACAGTATCCTTCACCTTGAGTTTTTGTAAATTCTATGTGTTTGTAACATTTCTTTCTCTTTTTTTTTTTTTGAGACGGAGTCTCGCTCTGTTGCCCAGGTTGGAGTGCAGTGGCTCGATCTCAGCTCACTGCAACCTCCGTCTCCTGGGTTCATGCGATTCTCCTGCCTCAGCCTCCCGAGTAGCTGGGACTACAGGGCGCATGCCACCACGCCCGCCTAATTTTTTGTATTTTTTAGTAGACATGGGGTTTCACCGCGTTAGCCAGGATGGTCTCGATCTCCTGACCTCGTGATCCACCCGCCTCGGCCTCCCAAAGTGCTGGGATTACAGGCATGAGCCACCGCACCCAGCCATATGTTTGTAACATTTCATGTCCTCTCTTTTATCTACTTTGAACTATGGGAGCTGGAAATTAAGACAACTGAACTCATGGAGATTGAGAGTAGAATGATGGTTGCCAGAAATATATATCGTTGCTAACTATAGTGGTCCTGTTTTGTTATAGCATATTGGAGTTTATTTCTTCTATCTAACTGTGTGTTTTTACCCACTAGCCAGGATCTCTTCTTCCCATACCCTCACCCTCCCACCCTTCCCACTTTCTAGTGTCTATCATTCTATTCTCTATGCCCATGAGATTAACTCTTTTTTAGCTCCCACATATGAGTGAGAACATGTGGTATTTTTCTGTGCCTGGCTTATTTCACTTAGCATAATGTCCTACAGGCTCATCCATGTTGCAGCAAATTGCAAGGCTTCATTCTTTTTTATGGCTGAATAGTATTCCAGTGTGTATGTAGACCACATTTTCATCATCAATTTTTCTGTTGATGGACACTTATGTTGCTTCCAAATCTATGGGAATACTGCTGCAACAAACATGGGAGTGCAGGTATCCTTTTGATATACCGATTTAGTGGGATTGCTGGATAGAATGGTGATTCTATTTTTAGTTCTTTAAGAAATCTCCATACTGTTTTCCGTAGTGATTTTACTCAATTACATTCACACCAGCAGTATATAAGTGGTCCGTTTTCTCCATATCTTTTCCAGCGTCAGTCCCACAGCAGCCTCTTTCCAGAAGAGGTAAGGGTGCGTGAAAATGCCCACCCTCCTCTCTCCACCCACCTTGGCCTGGCGGTGGCAGCAGCAGCATCAGCCCCAGGGCAGGATGCAGTCCTTTGGGGGTTTGGCTCTGAGACTGGTGCCCGCTCTGGGTCTGCTACTGAGGAAGAGGATGGGGTCACTCTCAGTGGGCGCAGTGCTGTGGGGGGCACAGTCTACTTGTGTCTGAGACCCACAGCAACCTACAGTGGTGGTGGTGGAATTTGTTCTTGGGATATGTGAATGTGCCTGGTCTCCTTCTGCCTTTTTTTTTTTTTTTTTTAACCCAGCAGTGGCAGGAGCAATGTGGGCCCCAGAATAGGACACAGTCCTTTGGAGACCGAGATCTTCCAATGGTACCATGCTGTAGCTGCTCAGGGCTCAGAAGCCTTTGGGGCTCAGCATGAGTACCCTCTCTGGAACAATGGCTGCACAATCTCTAGACAGCTTCTTGTGTTCATCTCCAGGCCCATGACAGTGGACGGGCTCTCCCCATAGCTAGGATTGTAAGAGGCCATGGTCGAAATGTGCAGCCTTGGTGGGCTCTCACTTACCCTTTCCCCAAACAGGACCTTGTCCCAGCTCCCAGCGCATCTCTGCCAAGCAGGCTGCCTTGCTTCTTTTTTCTTCTTTGCTTTCAGTGCTTTCCCACCACTGCTCTGTTGCATTCCAGTGTTCTCTCTTTCACAATCTATTTTAAGTATGAATCTACAGGCTATTTTGGTTCCATTTTGTGGAAGAGAGCTGCATTGATGTCAGCCATCTTGCTCTGCCATCCACCATTGACATGTTAATAAAGCAATCTTACATAGCTTCGCTGCTTTGATTAGTCACCTAGGGTAAATTTCCATGTGGGGAATTGATGGGTCAGAGGGTATAATTATTTTATCTACCCTGATATACATCACCAAATTATTCATTGAAAGGATTATGCTAGTCATAAATAAGCATATTTCTTTTCAGTCTTTCCGGGATTGGGACTTATTTTATTTATTTTTTTCTTCTTTTCTGTACAAAAATTTGCATCTCATGTTTGTTAAATATTGCATTTCTTTAACCCCTTAACCAAGTTGAACTTATTTGTTATGTATATTTACTATTTGTATTTCTTGTGAGAACTGACACTTCAAGTCAATTGCTAATTTATTGCCTGGGAAGTTGGTGTTATTACTTACATTTCTTCATTCATGTGGTTCTCATCTAGGCAGTTACCAAAATTACCTATCATATTTTGCATTAATAGACACAGTTTTAATGAATAACTCTTGTCCACTGGCTATTTTACGCATTAGTTTGTCTCTGAAATGGAAAAGTACATAGAAGGTTGAGGACAAACAGTATATAAACTAAAAAATGCTATCTTTAAAGAAGCTAACAACTGATGAAGAGTAATCTGTAGTCTGTGATTCAAGAAAATATAAGAAAATTATGGCAAGTTTGATGGGTTACTTTAGAGTTGAATATTAGATTCAGTTCCCATAAGTATTCAAATATGCAATTACCTATTTGAAGCTTAGTTAAAATGAAGATTTCTTTGGACAATTTCAAAGCATGCTGTTTTTATAAGTGGTCTTAGAGTCACCCAGGTATAGTTGAAAACTTAGCTGTTTTCTATAAATATTACATGAACAGACTTTTCTAGGCTATTCTGACAATTGTGGTTAAATAGGATCAACGTTTCAAACAATGTTAATATTTATGAATTTTGTAACTGATTTCAGTTTGTTTTATAAAATAAGCAAGAGTTCGGGGTTCTTTTGTATAATATTCTATATTATTACTAATTGTAACAATGTGTTGGAGGCATTGGACCATAATTGTGTTAAGTAAATTTTTTTTTATTTTTTTTTTTGAGATGGAGTCTTGCTCTGTTGCCCAGGCTGAAGTGCAGTGGTTCAATCTCGGCTCACTGCAATCTCTGCCTCCCAGGTTCAAGTGATTCTCCTGCCTCAGCCTCCGGAGTAGCTGGAACTACAGGTGTGCACCACCATGCCCGACTAATCTTTGTATTTTTAGTAGAGACGGGGTTTTACTATGTTGGCCAGGCTGGTATTGAACTCCTGACCTCGTGATCCGCCTGCCTCGGCCTCCCAAATATGTTAAGTAAAATTTTTAATTACATAAGGAATGTTTGTTATTATGATATAATGATAACAAAACAAGTTAAGGCACTAAAAGATAATATTCAGTATGAGGGGTACTATTTAACATTTGTTGAGCATGTACTCTGTAAAAATCTCCTTTAGGAGGGGAAGAGCAGACACTGGGGTCTATTTGGGAGTGGAGGGTAGGAGAAGGGAGAGTATCAGAAAAATAACTATTGGGTACTAGGCTTAGTATCTGGATGATAAAATAATCTGTACAACAAACCCCCATGACCCGAATTTCCCTATATAACAAACATGCACATGTACCCCTGAACCTAAAATACAAGTTTTTTAAATAAAGAAAAAATATCTTTTAGGCATTATGCATGTATTAATTATTATAAGACTCATTACGACACTTTAAGGAAGGTGTTGTTATTTATAGATTCATAAATGAATTTATAGATGAAAAACCTGAGGCACATAAAGCTTAAACTTGAGAAAAATATTACAACAGATAATGTTTAGATGGTGAGTATATACACAATCTATTCCCCTACTTTCCATTTTTCTATCGTTTTCAAATTTTCTAGAATGAATATGCATTCCTTTTATACTGGTAAAAATAGAGTGTACTTTTAAAAGCATTTGCATCTTTCATGCTTACAAGGGCACATTTAGCTTCACACATGTTCAAAGAGAAGACAAGTGTCAGTTTCAGCCATCCAGATAGGCTTTTGAGTAGTCACTACCTGCGTATTTAGTTTTACCCACAGGGCACAGAGACAGAATAGTCAACGTAAGAGAAAGCTGTCATTTTCCTTTATGAAATAATAAGGAAATAAAGATGTAAGACCTGGTCCATCTCATAAGAGGAGTGTGCAAACAGTCTCCTGGTGAAACCAACAAGAAAATTGTGGTTAGGCAGAGTTTTTCTTGGAGAAAAGGAAAACAATAGTTTGCTGCAAATCCCAGCTGAAAATATAGGATGTCACAAAGATTTTTTTAGACCTTATGTTGAGGTCAACTGCAGTGAATATACGCCGCCTTTCATTCTCAAAAGTGAAGGCTTTGAATTCGGAGTCTTTTTTACAACACAGTTAACTCTAGCAAAAAGACAAGTGACCACCTAAAAAGGCGCACACATAATGTGATAAAAACAGTTTAGTTCCATTCATCTGATAAGCAATTATTGAGCGTATAACACGCGCAAGGCGCAGGGAGCGCTAGGAACTAAGAATATAAGGATAAATAAAACATACTCCTTGGCTTATCAGAGGTTTTTACCTAGTGGGGATACAGACATGCAAGTAGTTCATTTTAGAATGAACTACTGCCAGTTCTTGCTATATAAAAGGAGTTGAATCTGTAATATATTTAGGGGAAATCTTAACCAACAGCAAGGAGAAATAAAGAGAACAATATTGTCCCAGACAGCCAGTGAGTCTCTTAGAAGTCATTGACTCTACATAAAGGCCTTGGTTAGACTGAGCTTTTGAAGTACAAGAAAAGGCATGAGTTATTTCTTTTCTGTATCTTTCACACCCAGCATATAGGGTCTGGCAAATTTTAGGCACTCAGTAAATCTTTGGTGGATGAATGAATAAATGAATTTATGAATCAAAGAGGAGAAAATTACTTTACATTTTCATTTAGCCTGCACTGAAATTTACTATTCAGCTTTATTGATTTTCACGGATTACAAAATGTGATAGCCCTGACTATCTATTCTAACCTGATATCATTAGTTGTGCCAAGTCTTAATACCCCCTCCTTTCCCTCCTCCTTCTTGTTGTTGTCGTCGTCGTTGTTGTTGTTGCTGTTGTTGTTGTTGTTCTTCTTCTTCTTCTTCTTCCTTCTTCTTTCAGTTTTTAAAAGGAAGATTGGCTGGGTGCAGTGGCTCACGCCTGTAATCCCAGCACTTTAGGAGGCTGAGGCAGGCAGATCACCTGAGGTCAGGAGTTCGAGACCAGCCTGGCCAACATGGGGAAACCCCATCGCTACTAAAAATACAAAAATTAGCCGGACATGGTGGCATGCTCCCATAATCCCAGCTACCCAGGAGGCTGAGGCAGGAGAATCACTGGAACCCAGTGGGCAGAGGCTGCCTTGAGCTGAGATTGTGCCACTGCACTTCAGGCTGGGCGACAAAGCAAGACTCCATCTCAAAAAAAAAATTAAAAAAAAGAAAGATTTATTTGACAAGTATATGGTTGGAATATGGTGGTGGAATATGGTGGAATATGGAATATTATACGGTATAATATACCTAGAAGAAAATCACAATACAATGAAAGATTAAAATCAAGGCCTAAGAATTTCATATAAACACCAAGACCAAAATCCTGAAGTATTGGTATTGGATCTCTAATTTTTTCCCATTAACTTAAATAAAGCTTAAACATACATGCCCTACAGGTTATTAAATGAAACTAGAATTAAAAAGTGCCAAAAATTTTTACTTTAATTCCAGACACAGCTCTTATATTGAGTTTTACAAAAAAAAAAGCATGTATTTCAACATGCATCCAAACTGTGTTCAGTGTAACGTGGTATAAGGGCAACAACTAACTTAATTCAACTGCTTTAACCTAAATACATTTCCTGCTTCAGTACATTGTACAATATAACTAACTTGAGAAAAATGAAAACTTTTTTAAGTTATAGTTTACTCAACTTCACTGTTACATCCTAGAGGAGTACTGTGTTCAAAAACAGAGCCTTAATTAAGTCTGCAGAACAATCCTGATTTCCACTGAGAGAGTAAGCATAAACCACAAGCTTGTACTTCAAAAACTGTTAAACTGAAGTTTTTTTCTTGAAAAAAGTTGGCCAAGAGTCCGTGATCAGGATCAATTACATTCTTCATCCACCACTCATATCAGACATGTTAGACATCCCTCCCGTGCTGTTCATGCCAATAGATGCCTGGCTTCCTCTACTGCAGTAGTTGCTGTTCATTGCTTCTTGGCTACTTATGTAATGTTTGATTGAAAATTACTGAAGTTTTCCTGCAAAACTTGATCGTATCCACTTATGCTGCCCTAGCCACCATAGCTGCCTCCATAACCATCACTCAGCTGTTGGCTGGCTGGGCCACTGTAACTGAACTGGTTTGACAAGCCCATAACTCCCATCATCTGGCTACCATAACCACGACCACTTGGTGCTATTGCAGAATCCAAGAAGAGTTCTACATATCTGTGACGCATATTTGCTTTGTCTTTTGACATAGCTGCCACAGCATCTTCTGAGTTACAAACTCGACATTTGCTTCACCAGTTACTCTGCCATCAGGACCAATTACAATGTGTACTCTCCACGACTGAGCAGTGAAAAAATTATAAATATCATTCTCAGTAGCTCTGTAAGGTAATCCACACATGTGTACACAGTGTCCCATTGTGCTCTGGA
Organism: Nomascus leucogenys; assembly: GCF_006542625.1. Lineage (NCBI taxonomy): Eukaryota > Metazoa > Chordata > Mammalia > Primates > Hylobatidae > Nomascus > Nomascus leucogenys. Next base: position 128,973,381 of record NC_044406.1, read on the forward strand.
AGGTGGAGCCACCATCCTCATATCTATGATCAGACATTCCTAAAAAACTACAATTGAAGTTTCTTCCAAATCTATCCGACCCACATTCATAGCCATCATTATAACCATGATAATCATTATAGCCTCCATAGCTTCCACCATAAGCAGCACACCGCATCCTCTCAAAGACATCTCCTCTGCTAATGCTGTTATGCCCTTTGCCAGCCCCAGGTCTGTCATAGGGACCTGGCTGCTGCATGGCCATAAGCTTTTGTGAGTTCTAACTTCAGCTCTACTGCTCTTAAATATTTTGATATACATGTGCCTTATTCTTTCCTTGTGTTTCTCTAGAGCATTTTCAGCTATTTCCTGTGAAGCATACTGCACAAAGGCCTCCCCTGTACTCCTTCCCTGGAAATCCACCATCAGTGTTATGCCATTTGGCACGATTTCCAACCATGAGAAGAACTGAACAATTTCTTCCTTGCTACATTCAAAGGGGAGTACAAAGCCATCATTGGCCATGTCAGAACTATCTGGACCACTATGCTTCAGCACCCAATCCATTTCAACATTGTTTGACTTGAATACTGAAACATATCTGTGTCCTATAGTTTCTTTGTCTTTTTTCAGGGCCAATTTGACCTCATACTCTCAAGTTCAGCAAAAGTCTCACCACTTGGTCTGCCTTCTCTGCTGCAGATGAAACGAATACGTTGAGCCTTATTTTAAATTTTGCACTCAGAAAAAAATCCTCTGCACTTTATTGGCTGAGCAAGACTAGGGCAATCTCTGGACCTTCATTATGAATCCCTCTCCACCTTCAGCGCCCAACATCATCATCTCTTACAGGATCTGACATGGAAACAGACTAGACGCCTGACTTTGACGTGACTGAGCAGAAAATCTTCTCCTTTATTTTTTTTTCCTACATGTTCATGTCTGTTGCTTCCATGGTAACCCACCTTTCATCTACTGCTTGTTTCATTCACCTTTAATAGAAACTGCTTTAGTTCGTGTGTTTCTTTAATTGTAATTTTATTTTAGATCCCGGGAGACATGTGCAAAACGTGCAGGTTTGTTACATAGGTAAATGTGTGCCATGCTGGTTTGCCGCACAGGCTAACAGCAGACCACTCAGCAGAAAACCTACAAGCCAGGAGAGAGTGGGCGCCAACATTCAACATTCTTAAAGAAAATAATTTTTAACCTGTATGGTTTTAATTCTGATTTTCTCAGCTCGTCTTTGAGCTTTGGAATACCTATTTCAGCATCTATGATTTTCTTTTATTATGTGTATTTTAAACCCAAGAAAGACAATTTAAAAACTAAATGAATGAGAATATATCACCTATTCTTTTGGACCCTGTTGAAATGTTATGTCTTGTAGGATCTGGATGTCATGTGAATGTACATTTTATTGGTTTTAATTTAAATTGACAAAAAAATGCTCATTATTTTTAAGTAGTCAAACAATTCACAAGTAAAGGTAACAGTTAAAGTGCCCTTTGACTCTCTTGGATTATCAGCCCCAAACTCTCCTCCCTGATTTACGAAGGAAACATTTTTGCTAATCAGGCATACCTTATAAATTTTTGTAGACACTTACACACACACATATACACATAAAGGGTGTTTTTTACTTCAAATAAGTGACATAAAAAGTCATAGTCTATATATATTTTTAACCTGCTTCTTTTCCATGAACCTTTTTCCATATTAATACTTCATCTTGGCTGGGTACAGTGGCTCATGCCTGTAATCCCAGCACTTTGGGTGGTCGAAGTGGGTGGATCACCTGAGTTCAGGAGATAAGAGACCAGCCTGGCCAACATGGTGAAACTCCGACTTACTAAAAATAGAAAAATTAGCTGGGCGTGGTGGCACTTGCCTGTAATCCCAGCTACTCAGGAGGCTGAGGCAGGAGAATCGCTTAAACCCGGGAGGCGGATGTTGCAGTGAACCGAGATCCTGCCACTGCACTCCAGCCTGGGCAACAAGAGCTAGACTCCATTTCCAAAAAAAAAAAAAAAAAAATACAAAAATACAAAAACAAAACAAAACAAAAAAAAAACAAAACAAACTTCATCTTATTGACCATTTTCATAAAATTAAATAGCATATGTATAGTATAACTAATTTTATTTTTGAGTTCATCTTTACAAATGAATGATCATGTTATTTAGAGCACCGTAGACATTCATGTGGATTTCTTCATATTCCCCTAGTATCTAGCCATTTATTTCATCTTTTCCCATTTTCCCTTTTATCCTTTTAATCATGTCGGTACTGCAGGTAGGAGACTTTGTAGCATAGCATCAATTTTCTTGGAATGGAGTGCCTCATATATCTATAAAATGAAAACTTATTCTTTCCCAAGAATATCTTTAAGATGTCTTCACTTTGCAGGTAAGGTTTTGATTCTTTCTCAGACCATTTTCTATGCCTGCACTGTATTCTTTTCAACTGTTGACAATTCATCTAATTTGGGACTGTTGGTATATCTTTTTTGTTTTCCCAAATTAAGTAAACAGTAAATAGAAGCAGAAGTAAATTCAAACCTAGGACTGCTTTTAGGCTGTCCGCAGGATATAAACAGCTAGATGGAAATGATAAACCTTTCAGTCCCCAACTGAGAATGGTGGCTCAGAGAGTAATATATTAAGTAAACTAATAGAAGGCATAACTAAATTCTGTGGATGTGCAGAGGAGATCTTAATTCAGCTTGAGGCACTCAGAGAATGCTTTAGAGAAGTGGCAATTTAGCTGAGCCTTTAAGGAAGAGTTTTCCAAGAGGGCCAGAGGAAAAGTGTATTCCAGGGAGAGGAGAGAATGTTAAAACACGGCACAGTGGAATGAAAGTTTATGTTATGTTCTCAAAAGAGCAAGTAATTCAGGCTTTGTGAATAGGGAGTGGATGTTGGGGCCAAGTTAACGGGGACTAAGTGATAGTTAGGGTCAGATGATTGAGCATAAACTATGTTGAGGAATGTAGACCTTATCCTGATAGTAATGGAAAGCCATGTGGGCATTTTATGCAAGGGCTTGAAAAGACAAAGTTTGTGGTTTAGAATAGGGATCAAGAAACATTTTTTTTTTTTTTTTTGTAAAGAGACAGATAGTAAACATTTTAGGATTTGGTAGGCCACATACGGTCTTCACTGCATATGCCTCATTTTCTTCTTTGCTTCACCTCCTCCTCCACCTTTGCCTTCTCTTCTTCCTCCTTTCTGCCCTCCTCCTCCTCTTTCTTTTACAACTCTTTAAATAGGGAGAAACTAATCTTATCTCAAGGGCCATATGAAAACAGGAAAAGGGCTGGATTTTAACATTGGGCTGTAGTTTGAAGGCCTCCACTTTAGAAGATAGTGGTTCAAAAGTGCAGCCAAAAAACACATGAAGAAATGCTCATCATCACTGGCCATCAGAGAAATGCAAATCAAAACCACAGTGAGATACCATCTCACACCAGTTAGAATGGCCATCATTAAAAAAGCAGGAAACAACAGGTGCTGGAGAGGATGTGGAGAAATAGGAACACTTTTACACTGTTGGTGGGACTGTAAACTAGTTCAACCATTGTGGAAGTCAGTGTGGCGATTCCTCAGGGATCTAGAACTAGACATACCATTTGACCCAGCCATCCCATTACTGGGTATATACCCCAAGGACTATAAATCATGCTGCTATAAAGACACATGCACACGTATGTTTATTGCGGCACTATTCACAATAGCAAAGAGTTGGAACCAACCCAAATGTCCAACGATAGACTGGATTAAGAAAATGTGGCACATATACACCATGGAATACTATGCAGCCATAAAAAATGATGAGTTCGTGTCCTTTGTAGGGACATGGATGAAACTGGAAACCATCATTCTCAGTAAACTATCGCAAGGACAAAAAACCAAACACCGCATGTTCTCACTCATAGGTGGGAATTGAACAATGAGAACTCATGGACACAGGAGGGGGAACATCACATTCCGGGGACTGTTGTGGGGTGGGGGGAGGGGGGAGGGACAGCATTGGGAGATATACCTAATGCTAAATGACGAGTTGATGGGTGCAGGAAATCAACATGGCACATGGATACATATGTGACAAACCTGCACATTGTGCACATGTACCCTAAAACCTAAAGTATAATAAAACAAAACAAACAAACAAAAAAAAGTTTAAAGTAATCACAGGCATTGTTCGATTTCTGTCTCCTTGGGCCTTTAGGGCTTGGGGTGGGGACTAGTGTGATTCTAGATCTGTCTGGCAGTGCTTTCCCTGCGTAAGCCTGGAAAGAGTGTAGGTTAGGGCGCTGCATCCTTCTTTAGGGACATGGGTAACTGAGATAACTCTTGCAGCAAAGGCAGCATCCTTAAGGTTTGCAGCCAACTCCAGAGTCAGTACAAAGGTAGGCTGAGACTACGTGCAATGGTTTAAAGACTGCAGAAGGAAAAAAAAAAAATGAGGCTCCGGGCTTGGGCTTATTGGAACTCCATGAGTTATGAAGCTTTTTATACAAAACTCATGGCCTAGGTGTGGGTGAGCTGGAAGCAGTTAACAGGATAGATGCAGAGCAAACAGTTACAGACTGCTCAATGTCCAGTTGCCTAGAATCACATACAAAACCACGTTTAAGAAAAGTTTTGGGGGGCCGAGATGGGCAGATCACGAGGTCAGGAGATTGAGACCATCCTGGCTAACGTGGTGAAAACCCGTCTCTACCAAAAATACAAAAAAAATTAGCCAGGCGTGGTGGTGGGCACCTGTAGTCCCAGCTAGTCGGGAGGCTGAGGCAGGAGAATGGCGTGAACACGGGAGGCGGAGCTTGCAGTGAGCTGAGATCGTGCCACTGCCCTCCAGCCTGGGCGACAGAGCGAGACCCTGTCTCAAAAAAAAAATAAAAATAAATAAATAAATAAATAAATACATACATAAAATAATTTTTAAAAAACTTTTTTTTGAGGCGGAGTCTTGTCTCAAAAAAAAAAACAATAAAAAAAGGTTTTTTTTTTTTTTTTTTTTTTTTTTGAGGCGAGTCTTGCTCTGTCGCCCAGGCTGGAGTGCAGTGGCGTGATCTCGGCTCACTGCAAGCTCCGCCTCCCGGGTTCACGCCATTCTCCTGCCTCAGCCTCCCAGTAGCTGGGACTACAGTAGGTGCCTGCCACCATGCCCTACTAATTTTGTTTTTGTATTTTTAGTAGAGATGGGGTTTCACCGTGTTAGCCAGGATGGTCTCGATCTCCTGACCTCATGATCTGCCCGCCTCGGCTTCCCAAAGTGCTGGGATTACAGGTGTGAGCCACAAGAAAAGTATTTTAAAACTCTTTCTTGTTTTTTTTAATTTTAATTTTAGGTTTGTGGGTAAGTGTGAAGGTTTGTTACACAGATAAACACATCACAGGGGTTTGTTGTACATATTATTACATCACCCAGGTAGTAAGCTCAGTACCCAATAGCTATCTTTGCTGCTCCTTTCCCTCCTCCCACCCTCCTCCCTCAAGTAGACACCAGTGTCTGTTGTTTCCTTCTCTATGTTCCTTAGTTCTAATCATTTAGCTCCCCCACTTATAATTGAGAACATGCAGTATCTGGTTTTCTGTTCCTACATTAATTCTCTTAGAATGATAGCCTCCAGTTCCATCCGTGTTCCCACAAAAGACATGATCTTGTTCATTTTTATGGCTGCATAATATTCCATGATACATATGTACCACATTTTCTTTGTCCCGTCTGTCATTGATGGGCATTTAGGTTGATCCCATGTCTTTGCTATTGTGAACAGTGCTGCAATGAACATTCACATGCATGTGTCTTTATATAGAATGATTTATATTTATCTGGGTATATAACCAGTAATGGGATTGCTGGGTCAAGTGGTAGTTCTGCTTTTAGCTCTTCAAGGAATCACCCTACTGACTTCCACAATGTTTGAACTAATTTACAATCCCACCAGTAGTATATAAGTGTTCCCTTTTCTATGAGACCTTGCCAGCATCTGTTATTTTTTGACTTTTTAATAGTAGCCATTCTGACTGGTGTGGGATAGTATCTTATTGTGGTTTTGATTTGCATTTCTCTAACGATCAGTGATATTGAGCTTTTTTCATAGACTTGTTGGCTGCATGTATGTCTTCTTTATAAAAGCGTCTGTTCATGTCCTTTACTCACTTTTTAATGGGGTTGTTTGTTTTTCTCTTATAAACTTGTTTAAATTTCTTGTAGACGCTGGATATTAGACCTTTGTCAGATGCATAGTTTGAAAATATTTTCTCTCATTCTGTAGATTGTCAGTTTACTCTGTTTATAGTTTCTTTTGCTGTGCAGAATCTCTTAAGTTTTATTAGATTCTATTTGTCAATTTTTGCTTTTGTTGTGATTGCTTTTGGTGTCTTTGTCATGAAATATTTGCCCATACCTAGGACCAAGATGGTATTGCCTAGGTTGTCTTCCAGGGTTTTTATAATTTTGGGTTTTACATTTAAGTCTTTAATCCATTTTGAGTTGATTTTTGTATATGGTGTAAGGAAGGGGTCCAGCTTCAGTCTTCTGCATATGGCTAGCCAGTTATCCCAGCACCATTTATTACACAGGGTGTCTTTTCATCATTGCTTGTTTTTGTCAGCTTTGTCAAAGATCAGATGGCTGTAGATGTGTCGCCTTATTTCTGGGCTCTCTATTCTGTTCCATTAGTCTATGTGCCTGTTTTTGTACCGGTACCATGCTGTTTTGGTAACAGTAGCCCTCATCCCTGGGAAACATATATCTTTGAAGGTTCAATTGCCAAATTAAACATTTACCATTTACCTTTCATACTTCCTCCTCTGAACTTAAATTTCTCAACTAGTCTTCTGAGGTTTTATATGCAATTGATTGCATTATCACTTTCTAGGAGTTTTCGAGAACTCAGAAACCATGACAAATTCTCTGAGGGGAAAAATGCAAGTTTATAAATTCATGGATTAAGCAATTTAGTCCCTTTTACGACAAAGAGACCTTTGGTTTTCATGCATGATGTGATAGAAAAAGATAACAGAAGAATGTCATTCAATGTTAATCTGCACATTTCATTTTTACCCTAATTGTGTGCAAATGAAAAGGGCCTCTAAACATTCCAAAGGGCTTTTCACTACTCATTAACCACATATAAATGCATGGACAGTGGTTTACCCCAGAAAATTGCCTTGAAGGTGATTTGAACGTATAGCTTCTGATTAAAGGGCAAACCTTTTTTCCTGGCCTCATCAATTCTTTGACTCTCTGTTGTTAGAATTGCTAATAATTATGGAATTTATTACAAGCTACGATGAGGTTTAGATCATAGTCTGGGCACCAGGGTCAAAGTAAAAAGAGTACTGCCATGTGGTTCAGTGTGTGTGACCTCAAACCACATTTAAGTGGTACAGTCCTAGCCCTTCAGAGATCAGATTACAGAGAGCTCTGCTCTGTCCCCACACACGTGCCCTTTTCTTCAGCTTCATCAAACTAATGGGGACCCTCAAGTGTTTTAGCTTTTTATTTTTTGTTTTACCTCTAATCATTGTGTCTTCTCTCATTCTGAAACTTTTTTTTTCCTTAAAATCTATATAAACAATTTTTGGGTATTCTTATAATTTTTAAAATCTATATTGATATTCCAAAGTAAATTACATATATGATACATAGAAAATGTGTATTCTTTGTGTAATATGTTTAAACAACACAGAAATAAGGGTGAAATTGCCTCTTTATCAATGCTAATCTGTCTCATATATCCATTTTTTTGAGATCTTTAGTTATTTTATAGTACTATGTAGCACATTTTTAAAAATGCGTAAGTACTAAAAATAAACATGTATCTATACTTTTTGGATTTTCTTTGCGGTCTAACCTTCTAGGTTTGCACTCCTAAATATATACTTTAGTTTAAACAGATTTTGCACTTTATTTAAATAGAACAGTGTATAATGTGTCTTGCTTTATTCGCCCTCCATTTGGTTTGTGAAATGATTCATTAATGTTTATATGTGGCTATAGATTGTGTAGTATTCTACTGTGTGCATAAAGAAAAAAAAAGGAAAGGAGAGTAGGAGCGGGAAAAGGAAGAAGGGCAAGGGAAGGAAAGGGTGCAATTAGTATTTGAATATTGATTTTTTTCCCACAAATTTGCTACACTCTCATTAATCCTAATAATTTATCTGTAGATTTGTTAGGATTCTCTAAACACAAAAATGTTACACATTTTTTTCCTACACTCTTCATTCCTCATTTCCTTTTGATTGCTTTCCGAACTGGCTAGAACATCCAATATAATGTTGAGTATAGCTGATAACACCAGGCATCTTTGTCTTAATCCTGTTCTCAAAGGGAAAGCAGTTCAACCTTTCACGGATAAGTGTATATTTACTTTCGTTGTTTGCACATCCGTTTGTCAGACTATGAGGATTTTTCTTATACTCTCAATTTCTTAAAATAGTTACTGTTTTTTAAAATAACAAATTGATGTTGAATTCTACCAAATGTTAAAAGGCGATTGAAATCATGTTTTTTAAATCTGTTTATCTGTTAATATTGTGATTTACATTATTTGAGCCTCTAATGATAGAACAACTGTGCATTTATGTGATAAAGTCAATTTAGTTACAGTTTGTATTTTCCTTTGTATATATTGCTTTATTCACTTTGGTAATACTTTGCTTATGATTTTTATATTGTGTTGCATGAAACTGACAATGGATCCTCCTGCCTCAGCCTCCCGGTTAGCTGAGATTACAGGGGTGTGCCATAACAACTGGCCAAGTTTTAAATGTTTTGTACAGAAGTGGTTTCACTATGTTGCCCAGGCTGGTCTCAAATTCCTGACCTCAAGTGATCTCACCTCGGCCTCCCAAAGTGCTGAGATTACAGGCATGAGGCACCATGCCCAGAGTGATCCTTAATTTAATTTTTATATTTTACTTATTTCTGCTGTTAACTTTATTATTATTATATTTTTATGTCCACATTCTTTGAGCTTATTTTGCTGTTCTTTTTCTTATACATTGTTTCCCAAAGTAGTTGTGACATTTTAAATTTCAACTAACAATGCACAATGTTTCAATTTTCTCACATCCCCACCAATACTTAAGATCTGTATTTGTGTTATAGCCATCCTAGTGGATAGGGAGTTTGTGGTATCGATTTGCATTTCACTGACGGCAAATGATGTTAAGCATTTTTTGTGTGCTTATGGACCATTTTTATATCATTTTAGAGACATGTCTATTCAAATCATTTGCCTGTTTAAAAAATGGGGTTATTTGTCTTTTGATTATTGAGTTGTAAAATTTTAGAATATATTCTAGATACTAGTCTCTTATAAGGTATATGATTAGAATTATTTTTCATATCCTGTGGGTTTTCTTTTCTTTCTTGATGATATCTTTTACTGTACAAAATCTTTTTATTTTGATGAAGTTTCACTTATGTATCTGTTCTTTGGTTGCTTGTACTTTAGTTGTCCTATCTAAGAAGTCATTGCCTAATCACCATCATGAATATTTACACTAATATTTTCTTCAAAGTGTTTTATAGTTTTGGCTATTACATATAGGTCCCTTCTATCCGTTTCAAGTTAATTTTGTTTATACTGTGAAGTAGGGGTTTAAATTTGTTCTTTTCCTTGGTCATTACAAAGGTGTTCCCAGAATTAAAAAGAGTCAACGTAGCCCCCACCTCTCAACGGCAGAGTGTGAACCTCATGTTGTAAGAGGAATGTGCAGGATGAGATCATTGTTGGTGCTGTCATTTTTGTAAAATACAATCTATCCTACCTGGCTTCTTTGAATAGTCTGGGAGCTGGTCCATGAAGAGCAACTGTAATCAAAATTGTATCTATGTTCATTCTTCTGAAAATAATGTGTATACTTTTAATGAGACTCATAATGGAGTCCATTGGACAATTTTTTTAAAACGTAAAAGCTTTGAGATTTAAATGACTGGAAATTCTATGGCAACTCTTTGAATAGTGAGGATTGCATAATGAAAGTGATCCCCATACTGATCTGTAAGAATAAAGGCTTTCAAGTGGATTTTCAGACCTCAGCTATTTGGGTATAGATTGCTGGTAAAACAGAGCAGGTGAGCCCCTTGCTCTCTCCCTCTCATATCAACAACGGGTAGGTTATTATTAACAACATGGTATTCACATGTCATAGCTCAGATTTTGCCTAATTCACACTTCAACACACTTTACTGTTAAACCCCTAAACTGTCTATCATCCATCAAATTTTGAATGGATGTAAAACATCCAGAAAATCAGTACCGTATTATATATTTTGAGTCCTTTCCTAGTAGTGCTTCCAGTCAAACATCCGCTCAACTTGAGTAGTGTTGCAATTCTTAGTGAACGTCAAGTTCTATTGTACAGTTATTTGAATTTTTATATTTATTTTATACTGTCTGTATAGCTAATACCATGAGAGGAAACATGTAGCTAATAACATGAGAGGAGAACAGAAAATCATACATGCTGTTGCACAGGTCTCATAACCTTAATACAGGCGTAACTTGGAGATATTGCAGGTTCAGTCCCAGACCACCACAATAAATATCAAAATAAAGTGAGTAACACAAAAATTTCGTTTTCCTGGTGCATATAAAAATTGTGTTTGCAGGGCCGGGCACGGTGGCTCACACCTGTAACCCCAGCACTTTGGGAGACCAAAGCCGGTGAATCACCTGAGGTCGGGAGTTTGAGACCAGCCCGACCAACATGGAGAAACCCCCTCCCTACTAAAAATACAAGATTAGCTGGGCGTGGTGGCTCATGCCTGTAATCCCAGCCAATTGAGAGGCTGAGGCAGGAGAATCACTTGAACCCAGGAGGTGGAGGTTGAGGTGGGCCAAGATCACACCACTGCACTCCAGCCTGGGCAACAAGAGTGAAACTCTGTCTCAAAAAAAAAAAAATTATGTTTGATTACACTGTAGTCTATTAGGTGTGCAAACGCACTATGTTTGTTCCATGTATAGAGCATAGGCAGAATGGATTTAGTATAATTCTTAAGTGCCCTAAGATTTTTGGAATGATAAATAAGCCTCGGCTTCAGTTTAAAGTCAGAAGCTGTATTAACTCCTATCAAGAGAGTCATCCTGTCCTTTGATGTGGTGATGGCAGGTATTGACTTCTCCTCTTTAACTATTAAAGTCCCAGATGGCATCTTCTTCAATAGAAGGCTGTTTTGTTTCTATTGGGAATATTTTGTTTCGTGTAGTCACCTCCATCAGTTATCTTAGCGAGATTTTTAGGATAACTTACTGCCCAACTTTTATCAGAACTTGCTGCTTTTTCGTTATGGAGGCAGCTTCTTTTCTTACACCTCATGCTGGCTTCAGACTTTTCCTCTGCAGCTTTCTCACCTATCTCAGCCTTCATAGACTTGAAGAGAGTAAGGGCTTTGCTCTGCATTAGGCTTTGGCTTAAGGGAGTCATGTGGCTGGTTTGATTGTCTGTACAGACCACTAAAACTTTCTCCATATCAACGAAACTGGAATAGTGCTTTTAGTGTCCTTCAATAACTTTTCCTTTGCATTCACAACTTGGATAATCATTTGGCACAAGAGGCCTAACTTTCAGCCTATCTAAGCTTTTGGCAAGCCTTGCCCACTAAACTAAATCATTTCTAGCTTTTGATTTAAAGTGGGACTCATGTCACTCCTCTTTTTACTTGAACACTTAGAGGCCATTGTGGAGTTATTAGCTGGCCTAATTTCAATATTGTTATGTCTCAGGGAATGGGGAGGTCAGAGGAGAGGGAAAGAGATGAAGTGGAGCAGTGAGAACACTCAGAAAATGTATCTATTAAGTTTGCCATCTTATATGGCCATGGTTTGTGGTACCCTGAAACAATTACAATGGTAAAGTTAAGGATCATTGATCACATATCACCCTAACTGTTATAACACCAATGAAAAAAGTTTAAAATATTGCAAGAATTACCAAAATGTGACACAGCAACACAAAGCGAGCACACGCTGTTGGAAAAATGGTGCTGATAGACTTTCTCAATGCAGGATTGCCACAAACTTTTAATTTGTAAAATAAAAAATGCAATATCTTCAAAGCTAAATAAAAGTAAAAAGCAATAAAAATCAGATTTGCCTATATAATTGAGGGAGAAAAAGTTAGTCTCTCAAAAGATATAAATTGTTAGCTTTATTTAGATGTTGGTCTAATAGCTTTATATTCAAATCTGAAGGAAAAGAGCTGAATTAAGGGAATTCATGAGATGATAAAGGTGCATCACAATCAGTATTTTGTGGTATCTGGACTTGTTGAGATATAAACATAAAATAATTTTTAATTTTTTCTCTAGTCATTGCTTTCAACCACACTTATTGAATCTGCATTTCTTGTCATTTAATGAAGTCCTGACAGATTACATAACCGGTCACTTTTTGTTATTAAAATTAAATCTATTGTATGATTTTTGTGTCTCAATTTCCTTCAGTTCATCTCCAATTTTTTTTTTTTTTTTTTTTTGTCTTTTACTAGCTTGCAGTTAGCTCTTGTTGCTCTAGTTCCTCTAGTTGGGATGTTAGGTTGTTAATTTGAGATCCTCCTAACTTTTTGATGTGGGCATTTAGTGCTATAAAATTCCCTCTTGACACTGCTTTGGCTATGTCCTGGAGACTATGGTATGTCGTATATTTTTTTCTCATTAATTTCAAAGAATGTATTGATTTCTGCCTTAATTTTATTATTTACCCCAAAGTCATTCAGGAGCAGGTTGTTTAATTTCCATTAAGTTGTATGCTTTTGAGCAATTTCCTTAGCATTGATTTCTATTTTTATTGCACTGTGGTCCAAGAGTATGGATAGTATGATTTCTGTTTTTTGAATTTGCTGAGGACTGTTTCACGCCCAATTGTGTGGTCGATTTTAGAGTCCATGCCATTTGGTGATGAGAACAATGTATATCCTGTTGTTTGGGAGTGGAAAGTTCTGTAGATGTCTATTAGGTCCATTTGGTCAAGTGTTGAGTTAAGGCCCCGAATATCTTTGTTAATTTTCTGCCTCAATGATCTATCTAATTGCCTCAATGATCTATCTATCTATCAATGTCACTGGGGTGTTAAACTCTCCCACTATTACTGTGTGGTTCTAAGTCTTTTTGTAGGTCTCTAAGAACTTGCTTTATGAACCTGGATGCTCCTGTCTTGGGTGAGTATATAATTAAGGTAGTTAGGTCTTCATGTTGAACTGAGCCCTTTACTGTCTTTTGGGATCTTTGGTAGTTTAAAGTCTGTTTTGGTTTTCCACCTATCACTAACTACTATTTTAATAGGTTCCTCTTAACAAACCTCTTAAATGAAGCATATTCTTCAGGCGTAGTTCTTATATCTCCATTTTTATCCTTAAATTTCTGCCCCTGAAACCTCTTCTACTTCCATATTGTTTATAACATCCTGATGAATATTTCTCAAGTCATGATTTTGTTATGCCTGACCGTCTTTGCACTGTCCGATGGCTGGTTACCAAGACGTTAGATTACCAGTTACTAGTAGAACATGAAATCTTGCACATCATCATCTTTTCCCATATTTGCTCTAACTTCTTATTTCCTTAACTATCTGTTAATGCTAATATTATTGTTTGTATGAAATTTATCTTTGACTTTTTCCTTGCTTCTCACACCCGGATCTGTCAGTTTCTCTTTCTTGCTGTGGTACACCAGACACCCTTACCATTATCAAATAAGAGATCTCCTCATATCCAGATGTACCCAGTCCCACCATTCAATTAATGAATTCTGGATTTCTAAAAGACATCTATTTTCCTCTTTATTTTTCCCAATTATATATGTAATAAATATTCATTATTGTAAACTTATTCATTATTTTTTACTACGACAGTGAAATGTAAAAATAGTAAGAGTTGCATCCCCACTGTTAATATTCTGATGTGTAACACACACACACACACACACACACACAGACACACACTTTCTTTAAAGCAAATCTAGGATAATACTGTATATTCTGGTTCACATTTTGCTTTTTTTTCTGCTTAATCTTATGAATATCTCCCAATGTCTTTAAATGATTCTCCATAAAAAACCTTTTAACAACTGTATGACATTTACTTTTTGGTCAAACTCTATTTGTATATTCACCTCAATCATTCTTTGTGCCATTTCAGATGTTTCTAAATTTCTTCACTTGTGAATAACTCTTGGATCAATGTTTAAACAATATTTCAACAATGTTTATGCTCATCTCTGATCATTTCTTTGGGGTAAGTGCCTACCGATAGAAGTCATCTCAACTACCTTGTACCTTTCAGGTTTGTTGAAATATGATGTCAAATTTACCTTAAGAATGATTGACTCTCTTTTTCAATCTTTTAATGCTCCCATGAGGATAACAAAAGTATACCCAGTTTCCTATACCTTCACTAATAAAAATTAAAACTGATAGCAGCTTCTGCTTTTTTTCCTGTTTTTGTTTGTTTGTTTGTTTGCTTCATAGATTTTTTCCATCTCTTTAGTTTGAGTCTATGGGTGTCATTGCATGTGAGATGGGTGTCTTGAAGACAGCATACTGTCAGGTTTTGATTTTTTATCCAACTTGCCACTTTGTGCCTTTTAATTGGGGCATTTAGCTCATTTACACTGAAGGTGAGTATTGATGTGAATTTGATCCTGTTATCATGTTATTAGCTGATTATTATGCAGACATGTTTGTGTGGCTGCTGTATAGCATAACAGGTCTGTGTACTTGATTGTGTTTTTGTAGTAACCAGTAACAGTTTTTCCTTTTGGTATTCAGCACTCCCTTCAGGATCTCTTGTAAAGCATTGTAAGGCAGGTCTGGTAGTAATGAACTCCCTTAGCATTTGCTTGTATGTATGAAAAGAATCTTCTTTCTTTTTTTTTTTTTTTTTGAGATGGAATTTCACTCTTGTTGCCCAGGCTGGAGTGCAGTGGTATGATCTCAGCTCACTGAAACCTCTGCCTCCCAGGTTCAAGCGATTCTCCCGCCTCAGCCTCCTAAGTAGCTGGGATTACAGGCATGTGCCACCATGCCCAGCTAATTTTGTATTTTTAGTAGAGGTGGGGTTTCTCCATGTTGGTCAGGCTGGTCTGGAACTCCTGACCCCAGGTGATCCACCTGCCTTGGCCTCCCAAAGTGCCAGGATTACATGCGTTAGCCAATGTGCCCCACCAGGATTTTATTTGTTATTTGCTTATGTAGCTTAGTTTGGCTGAGCATGAAAATCTTCGTTGAAAATTGTTTTCTTGGCCAGGCACGGTGGCTCACACCTGTAATCCCAGCACTTTGGGAGGCCAAGGCAGGTGGATCATGAGGTCAGGAGATCGAGACCATCCTGTCTAACACAGTGAAACCCCATCTATACTAAAAATGCAAAAAATTAGCCTGGCGTGTTGGCGGGCACCTGTAGTCCCAGCTACTCGGGAGGCTGAGGCAGGAGAATGGCGAGAACCTGGGAGGCAGAGCTTGCAGTGAGCCAAGATCCAGCCACTGCACTCCAGCCTGGGTGACAGAGCGAGACTCTGTCTCAGGAGAAAAAAAAAGAAAAAAAAAGAAAGAAAAGAAAGAAAATTGTTTTTTTTTAAGAATTTCAAATATAGGCACCCAATCTCTTCTGGCTTGTAGGGTTTCTGCTGACAGGTCTCTTGTTAGCCTGATGAGATTCCCTTAGCAGGTGATCTGTCCCTTCTCTCTTGCTGCATTTAACTTTTTTTTTTTTCACATCAGCCTTGGAGAATCTGATGATCATGTGTCTGTTTTTTATATATTTTTTTATTTCCATAGGTTATTGGGAAACAGGTGGTGTTTGGTTACATGACAAATTTCTTTAGTGGTGCTTTGTGAGATTTTGGTGCCCCCATCACTTGAGCAGTATACTTCCCCCTGAATCCCCAAAGTTTTCTTTCTTTTCCTTTCCCTTCATCACAAGCTTAAACTGGAATGCTGATAGTTTAGGTGTGGCAGGGCAGGATCTGAGGTAGATACTTCTGTCCTAATTTTTCAAGACCTAATTCTTTCAGGGTGTTGAGGAGGACAGACAGCGGAGCAAATGAACATATTAACAAGTCTCTCTTTACTTCTTGGCTGTGATGATTTTTGTTGCTGTTTGTATTGCGTCTTTTCTGTTAACTTGTCTTGGCCATCAGGTTTCTCTGCAAAAGAGGAATCAAAGTGCTGCCTCCCTTTTTGGCTCATGTTTTAGATTTTCAGAAGCTCCCTGGATTTATTTAGTTGTATAGTTCCCTAGTGTGGTAGATGTGGAAGTGGGTCACAAGGTATGCAGTACTGCCCTACCACTCAGGGAGCCTTTTAAAATGTGTGAAGGGATTATTGATTGTCTTGGAGTGACTGAAACAGCATTTAATTTCCAAGAGTGAGAGATATTAAATGTCCTGCAGTGCATGGGCAGTCCCTGGAGAATAGTGATATCCCAATGCCAATATCTTCCCTTCACTGAGAAGCATTGTTGAAATACTGAAATACTTATTTATTCATTGGCAAATAGCCAATAACTTTATATCACCTCTCTCCCTCCCTCTCTCACATCAATGCTCCTCTGAAGCATCCCATTCAGCCTCTCAACTATAAGATCCAGCAAATATGAAGGTGCTGTCTGGCATAGCAAGAGGCCCCCAGTATCCTGATTCAGCACCAAGGCAAGAGTACACTCTGGTTGGGTGATACCTGCACACAAGCCTGGTCACTCCTGCAACAATTGTTTTTGACTTTGATTATTTTGCTCTCTCTTCTGCAGTTTTTAAAAATATACTGCTAAGTTAGAGGAAAGGAAAATTTGGGGATGATTGTTGGAGGTACTAGTACAATATGTGCTACCACTTGGTAATTTTAGTGAGTCGTTAGGAAAGTGTTGGGCCAAAATTTTTGACAGGTAGCTTAAAAATAAAGGTTTCTTAGATCCTCTTTATCCTCAGCTATAGACTGGAGGTTATCATTCTGGAGAGTTAGGAAAAGTCTCACTCAGTATCCCATAACATTACAATAAAAAATTAAGTTTCAAAGTGAAAGGTGATTAAGAACTTTTAACATTTTAAAATTAGCTCTCTGGGAATATTGCCTAGTTTTCACAATTCTTCTTTAGTACATGTCCCCTTACCCTCCCCCTGGGAATGCATTATGAACAAATACTGGTGACTAAATATAGAGAAAATAGGTCTGATGAGATGAAATCTATCAAATGTTTGCTTATTAGACTCTGGGGTCCTTATTACTCTGTGGAATAGTGAAGTTGTACTAAACTGAAAGTTACTATATTGGTTTAAATTGTGCTTCTTCCACTAATGAATGACGTGCGGGATATGAATGAATTGGGAATATCAAGGATGAGTCTTGGGTTTCTAACTTTCACAGATAAATGAATGGTGGTGCCATTTTGAGATGGGGTTGCCAGAAGAGCATGTTGGGGAAAGAAGATCATGAGTTTAGTTTCAGACATGCTGAATTTGATATGCCTTTCAGGTACCCATGTAGACACGTTCAGGAGACAAATGGAGACTTGTTCTAGAATTCAGAAGAAATGTCTGAGCTGGAGTTATACATGTGGAAGTTAGGTATTTGTGGAATAGATAGTAATTGAAGCCATAGGACTAAATGGAATCATCAAGAAGAAGGCATAGTAAAGTATAAATGTATATAGGACTGGATAACAAGAGACTGTAGCATTTTATGCTTAGGAAGAAAAAAAATTCATTGCAGGAGCAGCAAAAGGTGTAAGAGAAAAAAGCAGGAGAAGAGATGGTTAGTTTACTTCCTATTTTTACATTTTCTTATTTTTTTCCCCACATATGTTGATGCATTACTTGACATCCTTATCTGTCTTATTGCCCACACTTGACAGCAAGCTTATTCTCTTCTTTAGATGGATATCAGTGCACTCATTGCTGTTTTTTTATCTGTACTTTTCTCACGTGAAAAATCTGTAATAATTTCTCTAGAATAACAAAAATACGTTTTCTCAAGCATGTGGTTCAATTGACTTGCTCAGAAAAAAAGAACCCTGCAAATTGTTGAAACTGTGCATCTTCCATCCTATACAACAGAAGGTTTTGTTACTGTTATTATTATTATTTGAGTTCTGCAGTTGTTGTACACTTTCTCAGCAAGATGGTCCAACCTTGAGAATACTCTTGCATTTACTTTATGGGGAAGGCAATTTGCATTTTCTTTTATGCGATTTAACGAACAGCTGTGGCAATGTGCAAAGTAAAAGAATGTTACCGTTTATGATTCAAGCAGCAAAGCAGCAAACACCATCATCATTTGACCAGTTTGTTTTAGATCTATGAATACACATATTCATCCTTGACCCCCTTACAGTAAGAATGCCATATTACTGATGGTAATATCAGATTGATTTCTTCCTCCAAAACCACCTCCTCCACCACCACACAGACACAGAGAGATATATATGGTTTTACTGTTTAAAGGGTTTTCATATTCTTATTCAATTTGTTTAGAAAATTAAAATTGCTGACATATGTTAAATTGAAATTCCTAATAAATAGACTATCACTAAGTAGCAAGTCACCAGTATTCTTTTGTGATAAGTTCTCTTAATTCCATAATTCACAGCAGCCTTGTCTGGTTCCTTACATTGAGTTTAATGGTCACGGTGCCAAACTGAACAACTTGTTAACTTTTATTTGTCTTTTATTTTAAGTTCATTGCAACTTCATTTAGCCCTGTAAGAACACATGCCAAAACACTGCCAGAGATTGACTAGTTAAATACCATGGAGATTAGCATTGCCGACTCAGGAAAACTCTTAGAAAAAATGTTCTTGAGTTTAAGCCTAAATTTAGCTTTTCAATAAGGGTAATAACCTAGGGTCAACAACTCAGGGGGTCCGGTCTGTTTCTTAAGAGGTAGAAAAATAGTCCTGCTCAAAGTATTAGGCAAGAATCTTACGGTCAAATTGCAAAATAAAAACTTTCACGAATATTCTTAGCAGTGTTATATTTTACGGAAGAAATTAGTCAGTTGCCACTTGGCAGGTGAAGATACCTATAATGGTGTTCTCAGATCCAATCAGACATAAGCTGAGATAGCATGTTCTAGTTCAATCATGCTATACATTCATCTTCATGTACCTGGGGTGGAAATGTGGGTGGTAGTGGGGATGCTTTTGAGGAAGGAAACACTATATTAGTCCTATCAGTAGTATGATATTCTAACTGCAAGGGAGTCACGGGTGGAGAGCTGTATGGTAGAGTCCTCTGCTTGCAAGCAAGCAAGCAAACAACAATAACAATAAAACAAAACAGAATTTTAGACAAACCCAAACTCTAAAAGGAAATTGTTGAAAGGATATTAGGTGACTCACAAATCACAGCACTAAAATTTGTACTTACATTTGTTCTAAGAATTTCACTTCCTTTATTTAGGTAATTTAACATTTTGAATTAATTTTTGTATAGACTGTGAGGTACCAGTCAAAATTCATTCTTTTGCATGTGGACATCTAGTTGTCTCAACACCATATTTTAAAAATACTACCTTTTCATCATTGAATTTTCTTGGCACCCTTGTCTAAAATCTGTAGGAACAGAATGTAGATTAATGATTGTCAGGCACTAGAGAGAGGTGGTTGAAGGGAATGAGGGGTGAGTACCAAAGAAGGTAAGGTGTTTCTTTTGGGAGTGATGAAAGTGTTCCAAAATTAGATTTTGGCAATGGTTGTACAACTCTATGAATGCACTAAAAACATTAAATTGTATGCCTTTAATGGGTGAATTGTAGTATATGAGAATTATATCTCCATACAGTTGTTTAAAATATAAAAAGTAAAAAATTTGTTTAAAAATCAAAGGAATAAGCCGGGCGCGGTGGCTCACGCTTGTAATCCCAGCACTTTGGGAGGCCGAGGCGGGTGGATCACGAGGTCAGGAGATCGAGACCACGATGAAACCCCGTCTCTACTAAAAATACAAAAAATTAGCCGGGCGTGGTGGCGGGCGCCTGTAGTCCCAGCTACTCGGAGAGGCTGAGACAGGAGAATGGCGTGAACCCGGGAGGCGGAGCTTGCAGTGAGCCGAGATTGCGCCACTGCACTCCAGCCTGGGCGACAGAGCAAGACTCCGTCTCAAAAAAAAAAAAAAAAAAAAAAAAAAAAAAAATCAAAGGAATAAGTGACCAATCTGGAAGTATAAAACCAGGATAATTCCAGGGATTGAATAGTGAGAAATAATTGGCCGTTTCTTAAGGGCCTTGCTGTCAGAGTGACTTCGGCATCAACAGTTTGTTTTAACCTTGTATCATTCAGTGCATAATTCAGCTTCTCAGGAGAAAAAGTCAGACTGGCCCAGCCAGAGACACATACCTATCCAAAGGGAGGTTCAGTCATGAAGGCAGTGGGTGGATTACCTGATTGTCAATATTAACAAGACCACATGGAATAATAATAGGTAAGTCTTGCATACAGACTCATCTATTTTTTATAGTCACTATATAATGTACATATATATATATATATATAGACTTATATAATTTTCAAAATCACCCTGTTGTGTCACTATTATTAGTATTATGCTCCATTTATGCAGAAATGAGAACTGAGGCTCAGCAAGCTCCTAAAAATTACCCAAGGTCACAGCTAATAAGTGAACTGTGATTCAGATCCAGGCACTCTCATTCTAAATCCCTTGATTTAAACCATTATGCTACAGAATCTCTCCCTAAAAGTAAAATTTTCAAGCACTGACATATTTTTACATGCAACCCTCTTACTATCCCGGGATTAGTGTATTTATTGAAGGAAAGGTGATTTTACTGAAAGAAGAGGATGCAATGCAGAGCTGGCAGAAACAAGAAATGACCACTATAGGAAAAAAGTAAATTAATAATTCTTAAGCCCATGCTGCATTACAGCATTTTCACATGTAATGTTCATCTTATAATGCTATCAGTGTGTGTCCTGTGGATCCTTTCTTCACCCTTGTTTTCCTGGTACCCCAGGAGGCTGATTTGTATAGGCTGCAACAACTTGGTTCTCTTTCCCTTTGGCTTCTGCTGGATTCAGTGAAAAAGACTCAGGAGATTGTAGCAGGGGAGGAGAGAAAGGGCAGGAATCTGTTCTCCAGGCTTCCTCCCATATGGTTACCAAGAACCTGTGGGTGCCCATCAACTAAAGCTTCCAGCTCCACTTTGGCAGCCTTATCCTATCCACAGTGAAAGACAATTTCTTTGGGTTCTTATAACTCCTTTTCTTTGATCCTTCAAGCTAAGGAGTGATAATGGCTCCTCATTATTGATCAGAAGCCGTGCTGGTTTCCCACGTCTTATAAACAATATCTTCACTGAAACTTCCTGATCACTCCTTTTTAGTGTGAGTCATACTAGGACTCTGAATGGCATACGTAGAAATCCTAAAGCCAATAAAATTATATTGGTTTGATTGCTGAAGAACTGAGGCTAAGACAATTAAATAAATAGCTCAGTAAGAGAGCTAGAAATCAAATAAAAGTCTTTTTTAACTTTCACGTCTTGACTCTTCTATGGGGAGCTTGTTCCACAAGCTACATCCTATTAACAATATTAATTATATCCATAGGAAACCTGGAAACCTGAATGAAAAGGGGATGTATTTCAGAATAGATGTAAATGGGTATAACTGATTTTAAAATTGAGTTGAACCTCCCTCCAAACGTACTATAGATGTATTAGAAAGTTTCAGGTGCGGTGTGATGGCTAGGAATGCAAAATCTAAAGTCCCTGACTTGCTCTCCGTCTCTTATCATTGTATAACTTTGGGCAAGTTACTTAAATTGCCTTCATCTCAGTTTCCTCAATTATAACATTAGCATAATAATTAGCTTCATAGAATCATGATGAAGATTAAAAAAAGTAATAATGTAAAGACCTTAGAACAGTGTGTGGCTCATGGTAAGAGTCAATAAATGTCGTATTTGTTTATGACACTGATCCTCACAAAAAAATCTTCCTACTTTAATTTAGAGATTGGATTATGATGAGCGGTTTCTCTGGGAGATTCTGTAGGTAACCTGTTAGAAGAAAGTTAACCATTTTTCAGCAGCTAGTTTCATTCCACCTTTGGGATCCTTGGTAAGAGATTCCTTTTAGTAAAATTGTTAGGTGGGTAGAGGTGGTTTGATGGTAAAGATAGCTTCATTGACATGCTTAGCAGATTATGAATATAGAAATTCTTTTTACATTATGTATTTGTTTGGTTGTACTTTCCAACATTGCCCCCATGATGAGCAGAGGAGCAGCTCTATGGCTGTATTAGAGTCAAGTTTATCTCCTTGGTCTGATGAGCATTTTGTTGAGTGGTCCTAGATTTCCAATGACAGAAATAGAAAAGAAAGTATCTGATTGGGAGTTACTGGATCTAGGTTCTAAGTGAGCTGTTTCAATATGTGCCCCTATAACCTTGGCCAAGTTGCTAACACACTTTCAAATTTAAGTACCTCATCTGTAAAAAACAGACGTTAGACTAAATAATTGATAAAGTCTTTTTATCTCCTGAAATACTCTGGTAGTACGGTGGGAATTTTTATAAAAGTACCCAGGCTTCTCTTAGCCTCATGTAAACACTCAAGGGCAAGGTAGAAAGAGCACAAACTGAGGTGTCAAATACATATGGCTTTAGCACTTAGTCTCTGTATGGCCATCCAAAAGTTATTTAATATTTAATAGCCTCAATTTATTCATTTGTTAAGGTAAGATATACTTCAAATCTATTTGAAGATGATTGTAAGATGATCCAATTATCAGTTGTAAGATGATTCAATCATGTATTGTAAGATGATTATGGGAATGTATAAGCATTAGATTGTGTTACATATTTACTAAATGTCCTTAGCTAAAATAATTACAAGTATGTAATACTGAGAGTATACTGGGAATAGTTTGGTGGCCGCACATAACCGCCAGAGTCAAATTGCAAACATTTTCCCTGTGCTTCTTAGATACTATGACTCTGACTATTCTGTCAGCCTTGTCAACTGCTTCTGAAATGTTTTTGTTTTTTTTTTTTGCTTTCTTTTTTCTTTTATTATTATACTTTAAGTTCTAGGGTACATGTGCACAACGTGCAGGTTTGTTACATATGTATACATGTGCCATGTTGGTGTGCTGCACCCGTTAACTCATCATTTACATTAGGTATTTCTCCTAATGCTATCCCTCCCCCCTCCCCCGAATGTTTTTTACCAGGAATCAATGGCACCACATAAGAAGTTACTGTGACTACCTAAACCACGGTCCAGGGTATTCTTCCAGACTCCTTTCTGCTGTCTCTACATCCCATAAAAGTTTATCCATTTAGAGTCCAATCTTTAATTTCCTTACTCTTTGTTCTGACTTATTTCTTTCTTAAAAGTCAGGCTTATTAAGGTATCGTTTACCTTCAGTAAAATTCACCTATTGTTAGTGTATATAATTTGATGACCTTTGACAAATATCATGTAGCCAGCACAGTTATGATAGAGAATATTTTCGTCAGCCCCCAAATTTCCCTCATGTCTGTTAATTTCCTGCTATTCCCCTGCTGGACTGTGACAACCACTGAAAACTAGTTTCTATCACTGCCGTTTTGACTTTTAAAAATATTATTAATATTATGTTTAACTGGCAAATAATAATTATTAATATATGCATCTAGGGGGCACAATGTGATGTTTGGTATATGTATACAATGTGTCATGATTAAACAAGCTAGCACATCCATCACATCTCTTACCTATTATTTTTATGGTGAGACATTTTATGTTTACTTTGTTATTTTCAAATATATCTTACATTATTATTGACTATAATCACAGTGCTGTGCAATAGATTTCAAAACCTTTTCCTCCTGTCTACCTGAAATTTTGTATTCATTGGTCAAAAACTCCCCATTCTTTCTCTCCTGAAGCCCTCCCCAGCCTCTGATAACTATTGTTCCACACTCTATTTCTATGAGTTCAAATGTATTAGATTTCACGTGGAAGTGAGATCCTGTGATATTTGTATTTCCGTGCCTGGATTATTTCACTTACTATAATGCCCACTATACTCATCCATGTTGTCACAAATTACAGAAAAAAAGGCTTACCATCGTTAATCATCAGAGAAATGCAAATTTAAAGCACAACGAAATATGCTCTTACACCAGTCAGAGTGGTTATTATTGAAAAGTCAGAAAATAACAGATGTTGGTGAGATTGGTGAGATCGTGGAGAAAAGGGAATGCTTATACACTGTTCATTGGACTGTAAATTGGCACAAGCTCTGTGGAAAACAGTATGGAGACTTTTCAATCAACTCATAATTGGACTACCCATTTGATTCAGTGATTTCACTATGGGGTACCTACCCAAAGGAAAATAAATCATTATTTAAAAAGATACCTGCACTCATAGGTTTATTGCAGCAGTATTCATGATAACATATTAAATCAACCTAAGTGTCCATCAGTGGATAATTGAATAAAGAAAATGTGGTGTATGTATACCTTGGAATACTGTTCAGCCATAAAAAATAATGAAATCGTGTCTTTTACAACAACATGGATGAAACTAGAAGCCTTTCTCTTAAATGAAATAACTCAGAAACAGAAAGTCAGATACCATATGATCTAATTCATAAATGGTAGCTAAATAATGTGTGCACATGGACATAGAGAGTGAAATAATAAACATCAAAGACTTGGAAGGGTGGGATGGTGGGAGGGATGTTGATACAGTTTGGATATTTGTTCCTGACCAAATCTCATGTTGAAATGTAATCACCAGTGTTTGAGGTGGGGCCTGGTGAGATGTGTTTGGTCATGAGAACAGACCCCTTATGGCTTGACACTGTCCTTGCAATAGTGAGTGAGTACTCATGAGATCTGGCTGTTTAAGTGTGGGGCATCTTCCATCCCACTCTGTCTTGCTCCTGCTCCCAACACATGAGATGCCTGCTCCCCCTTTGCCTTCCACCATGAAAGAAAGCTTGCTGAGACCTCTCAAGAAGCAGATGCCAACACAATGCTTCCTGTACAACCTGTAGAAACATCAGCCTATTGAACTAATTTTCTTATAAACTATATAGTCTCAGGTATTTCTTTATGGCAATGCAAGAATGCCCAAATATGGAAAATTTATACTGAGGAGATGGGTGAGGCTATAAAGATACCTGAAAATGTGCAAGTGGCCTTGGAACTAGGTAACAGGCAGAGGTTGGAAGAGTTTGGAGGTCTCAGAAGAAAGTTTGGAATTTCATAGACACTGGTTAAATGGTTGTGACCAAAATTCTGATATTGGTATGGACAGTGAAGTCCAGGCTGATGAGGT
This sequence comes from Nomascus leucogenys, assembly GCF_006542625.1. NCBI lineage: Eukaryota > Metazoa > Chordata > Mammalia > Primates > Hylobatidae > Nomascus > Nomascus leucogenys. The sequence goes on from NC_044406.1 coordinate 128,998,668, forward strand.
CTCAGATGTAAATGAGGAATTCATTGGTAATTGGAGCAAAAATGACACATATTATGCCTTAGCAAAGAGCTTACATGCATTCTGTTCATGCTGTATGGATATGTGGAAGTTTGAACATCCGAGTGATGATTTAAGGTATCTGACAGAAGAAATTTCTAAGCAGCAATGCATTCAAGATGTGGCCTGGCTGCTTCGAATGACCTAACTCACATGTGGAAGCAAAGGAATGAGTTAAAGTTGGAGCTTATATTTTAAAAGAAAGCAGAGCATAAAAGTTTGGAAAATTTGCAGGCTGTCCACATGTTGGAGAAAGAAAAAGTTTATTTAGGAGAGGAATTTAATCTCTAGCAACCACTTGCTAGAGAAATTCACATAACTAAAAAGGAGCCAAGTGCTAATACCCAGCAAAATGGGGAAAAGGCCTAGAAGTCATTTCAGAGACCTTTGCAGCATCCCTTCTCATCACAGGCCCTGAGGCCTAGGAGGAAAAAATGGTTTCAGGGACCAGACCTAGGGTAACGCTGCCCTGTATAGCCTTAGGACACTGCTTCCCACATTCCAGCCACTCTGGCTTTAGTCTTCGCTCAAAAGGGCCCAGGTACAGCTCAGGCCACTGCTTCAGAGGGTGCAAACCATAAGTTTTTGTGTCTTCCACATGGTGCTAAGCCTGCAGGTGCACCGAGTGCAAGAGTGAATGAGACTTGGTAGTCCCCTTCTAGATTTCAGAGGATGTATGAAAAAGCCTGGGTGTCCTGGGAGAATGCTGCTGCAGGGGTAGAGCCCTCACAGAGAACTTCTACCAGGAGAGTGTGGAGGGGAAATGTGGGGCTGGAGGCCCCACGTAGAGTCTCCACTGGAGAACTGCCTAGTGGAGCTGTGAGAAGAAAACTACCATCCTTCAGACTCTAGAATGGGTAGATCCACTAGCAGCTTGCACCTTGGGCCTGGAAAAGCCACAGCCATTCCACTCCAGCCCATAAGAGGAGCCTTGGGGGCTGTACTCTGCAGATACACAGGGGCTGAAATGGAGCTGCCTAAGACTTTGGGAGCCAGCCCCTTGCATTAGTATGCCCTGGGTGTGAGACATGGACTCATGGATTATTTTGGAGCTGTAAGATTTAATGGGTTTTGAATTGTCATAGTGTCTCTAGCCTCTTTCTTTAGGTTAATTTATCCCTTTGGGAATGTCAGTGTTTACCCAATGCCAGCATCTCCATTCTATCTTGGAAGTAAATAACTTGTTTTGATTTTACAGTCTTATAAGTGGAAGAAATTTGTCTCATCTCTAATGAAACTTTGGACTTTGGAGTTAATGAGAGGATGAGTTAAAATTTGGGGGAAAGTTGAAAAGGCATAATTATGTTTTGCAATGTAAGAAGGATGTGACATTTGGGAGGGGCGGGGCCAGGGGCAGAATGACATAGTTTGGACATGTGTTCCCACCCCAATCTCATGATGAAATGTTATCCCCAATGTTGAATATGGGGCTTGGTGGGAGGGGTTTGGATCATGGGAGCAGATTACTTATGGCTTGATGTTGCCATTGCAATACTGAGTGAGTACTCATGAGATATGGCTGTTTCAATGTATGGTACACCCACTGCACTCTCTCTTGCTCTTGCTCTCGCTCTCACTATAGGAGGAAGCTTCTCACCCTTCACCTTCTGTCATGATTGAAAGTTTCCTGACTTGTCCCTAGAAACAGATGTTGACAGTATGCTTACTGTTCAGCCTGCAGAATCGTCAGCCAATTAAACCTATTTTCTTATAAATTACCCAGTCTCAGGCATTTTTTTATGGCAATGCAAGAATGGCCTAATACAGGGGTGATGGATGAGTGATTATGTAATGGATACAATGTACACTACTCAAGTGATGGCTACACTAAAAGCCCAGACTTCACCACTATTCAATACATCCATGCAACAAAACTGCATCCTAAATATATACAAATAAAAAGTAATTCCCTCCTGTTTTAAGGCTGAATAGTATTTTGTTGTGTATGCAATCACATTTTCTTTATTCATTCATCCATTGATGTGCACTTAGGTTGTTTCCATATCTTGACTGCTGCGAATAATGCTGCAATGGACATGGGAGTGCAGCTATTACTGCGATGTATTGCTTTCCGTTTCTTTGAGTACATATCCAGAAGTGGAAGAACTGGGTCATAGGGTAGTTCTATTTTTAGGTTTTAGAGGAACCTCAATACTGTTTTCCATATTGAGTGTACTAATTTACAATCCACCAACAGTGTATGAGTTCCCTTTTCTCTTCATTCTTTCCAAAACATGTTATCTTTCATCTTTTGTATTAAAGCCATTGTAACAGTGTGAAGATATATTTCACTTTAGTTGTAATTTGCATTTCCCTAGTGATTGGTAATTCTATTTATTTTAACGGGCTGATTTTCCATTTGTATTTCTTTTACAAAACATCTGTTTAGGTTCTTTGCCCACTTTTTAATAACATTATTTGTTTTCTTACTATTGAGTTTTTTGAGTTTCATATATATTTTGGGTATTAACCCCTTATCAGATGTATGGTCTGCAAATATTTCTCCCATTCTGTGGGTTGTCCTTCCATTTGGTTAATTGTCTTTTTGCTGTGCAGAAGCATTTCAGTTTGACGCCATTCTATTGGTCTACTTTTGTTTTCATTGCTTGTTTTCAGGATTATATCCAAACAACCATTGCTAAGAACAATGTCATGGGGCTGTTTCTTTTTGTTCCCCTCCGAGACAGAGTTTCACTCTTATTGCCCAGGCTGGAGTGCAATGGCGCAATCTCGGCTCACTGCAACCTCTGCCTCCTGGGTTCAAGCAATTCTCCTGCCTCAGCCTCCCAAGTAGCTGAGATTACAGGTACCTGCCACCACGCCCAGCTAATTTTTTGTGTTTTTAGTAGATATGGGGTTTCATCCTGTTGGCCAGGCTGATCTTGAACTTCTGACCTCAGGTGATACACCTGCCTCAGCCTCGAAAATTGATGGGATTACAGATATGAGCCACCATGCCCGGCCAGAGCTATTTCTTTATGCTTTTTAAGAAGCAGTTTTAGAGTTTCAGGTATTCTATTTAAGTATTTATTTTTTTATGACTACATAGTATTTCATGGTGTGTATGTACTTTGTTTTCTTTATTCAGTGTATCATTGATGGGTATTTACGTTGATTCCATGTCTTTGATATTGTGAATAGTGTTGCAATGAATGTACACATTTGTATCTTTATAATAGAGTGATTCATATTCCTTTGGGTGTATACCCAATAATAAGGTTGCTGGATTGAATGGTATTTCTGTCTTTATATCTTTGACCATGTACTTTTCAGGGACATGGATAGAGCTGGAGGCAATTACTCTTAGCAAACTAAAGCAGGAACAGTAAACCAAATACAGCATGTTCTCACCTGTAAGTGGGAGCTAAATGATAAGAATACATGGACACATAGAGGGGAACAAAGAACATTGGGGTCTACTGGGGCATGGAAGGTAAGAGAAGGGAAAGGATCAGGAAAGCTAACTAACTAATGGATACTAGGCTCAATACCTGGGTGATAAAATAATCTGTATAACTATCCCCTATCACAAATATTTACCTATGTAACAAACATGCACAGTCTGCACATACACCCCTGAATTTATAAGTTTAAAAAGTCTTCAATTCATTTTTGATTTAATTTTATATATGGTGTGAGAAGAGGGTCTAATTTCATTACGCTGCATGTGTATATCCAGTTTTCTCAGTACCATTTATTGAAGAGGCTCTTCTTTCCCCATTGTATGTTCGTGGTACCTTTGTCAAAATCAGTTGACCATAAATAGATTAGTTTATTTTGGGGGTTTTCTATTTTGTTCCATTTGTCTGTCTATCTGTCTGTCTGTCTGTCTTTGTGCCAGTACCATGCTGCATTATTTATTGTAGCTTTGTAATATATTTTAAAATCAGGGAGTGTGTTGCCTTTGGCATTGTTCTTTTTGCTCAAGATTGTTTTGGCTATGTAGAGTCTCTTGTGGTTCCGTAGTAATTGAAGTATTTTTGACAGTAGCAGTGGCCCATCTAGAGTGGCCATTGCCAAGATGCCACTGCAGCGGGGAGGTGCAGCCAGGGTTATACACTCCATTAAGCAGGCAGGAGCCCTGTCCCCATGGGGCTGGGGCCTCTTCCTCCACAGAGCAGGCAGGAGCTTCACTGGAGCTCTAGATTTGGGTGTCTCTGTGCTACTGGGGTCCTGGGAAGGTCTCTTACCCCTCACACTCAGAAGTGCCTTCTCCCGCTGCCTGGCTTCTCCCCGTTGCTGGCACCTGCTCCAATAACAGAGGTATGGCTGAGGATGCACACTCCACAGAGCCTGCAGGAGCTGGGTACAAGTGGGAGCCCCACCCCTTTCAAGTTGGGTTGGTGGGAGGTCCCTGGGTGCAGCTGTAGCCATCCAAGTCTGGCTGCAGTCCCAGGATTCTCTGTACTCTTGGGGACCTGGGTAGGTCTCCGTACCCCTCCAGGTTCAGAAGTGCCTGTTCCCGTTGCCTGGCCTCTCCCCACTACCAGAGCCCACTCTGATCTTGGAACAAAGTTGGGGCTGAGCTCTGGTGCTACTGCGGCCCAGCTGGGTGAGTGCACGCTTGAGGCAGTGCTGACACTAGGCCCCTGCCACCTTGGCCCCCTCTGAATTTTAGGCACTGATGAATATAGGAGGGAAGCCGAGGCAGCTGGGGAGTGGGCAGCACAGTGTTGGCCTGCAGGTGCCAGTTGGCACAGTCTGGGTACCATGAATGGTAGTGGGAGGCAGACAGACTCTGGGCAGAAGACGGCAGGTCCCCGGTGAAGCCCCACCTTCAGGCCAGAAAGTCCTGAAGCCTGTGGGCTCCTCTGCCAGTACTGTAGACCAGAGAGGGAACTCGTGGTGCTTTTTCCCAGGCCCTCCCATGGTTGTCCATGAACCAATCAGCATGCACTTTCTCCCTCTGAAGACCATAAAAACCCCAGACTTAGCCAAGGCAGAGCAGACATCAAGGTGATCAGCTGGCGAGAAGAGCTACCCTCTCCAGGGTTTTCTGTCTGCTAATTGCTGCAGATGTTGGGATGACATGCTTGCGGAGAGGAGCCACCCTCTCCAGTGCCTCCTCTCTGCTGAGAGTTGAACACTCTTCAAGATGCCCTGCTGGCAGAGAGGATCCATTCACTTCAGGCCCCTGCTCTGCTGAAAACTGCAGAGATGACAGGATGACCTGCCTACAGAGAGGAGCTACTCACTGCAGGTCTTCTCTGAGCTGTTCTAACACGGAATAAAGCTCCTCTTCATCTTGCTCACCCTCTACTTGTGTTCATACCTCATTCTTCCTGGACACAGGACAAGAACTTGAGCATAGGCACCCCTGGCCACAGAGGATTACAACCAGAAAAGCAATACCCAAAAAATTTCATAACATTTCTTTTTCATTCATGTTACAAACAGCATTGGAATTTTGATACAGATTGCAATAAGACTTTAGATTGCTTTGAGTAATATGGACATTTTCATAGTATTTATGAACAGGGAAAATCTTTCCATTTATGTGTGTCTTTTACATTTCTTTTATCAGTGTTTTACAGTTTTCAGTACCCAGGTATTTTAGCTCTTTAGTGGAGTTTACACTTAGGTATTTAATTTTTTGTTACTACCCTAAATCATATTGTTTTCATAATTTACTTTTCAGATTATTTGTTACTAATACATAGAAATGCTACTAATTTTTAATGTTTATTTTGTATCCTGCAACTTTTCTCAATTCATTTATTAGTTCTAACAGTTTTCCAGTAAAGTCTCTAGGTTTTTTTTATGTAAGATTATGTCATCAGCAAATTTGTAATTATGTAAGATTATGTCATCAGAAAATTTCACTTCCACCATGTGAGGATAGAGCAAGAAGACCTTCATCAGATCCTCATGACCTGGTCTTGAACTTCCCAGCCTCCAGAACTGTGGGAGAAACATTTTTGTATTTGTAGATTACACAGTCTTAGATATTCAGTTGTATCAGCACGAAACAGACCAAGGCAGTTCATGACAGGTATATATTGATTAATTACTATTAATGTTATTATTATTGTGTATCTATAATGTGAAGTACTATAATAGGTGAGCATATAAAAGGAGTAAGAATCTTAGCAGATGAAAAATTTAGACAATTCATTCAATAAATTTTTTTAGTTACATGTGTCTGTACTTGATACTATCCTAGGCACTGGGGATCTGATGGAAAAAAGATAAAATTCCTGCCATAAGGAAACTTCCATTTATCAGCTGTAGAACATCTTCCCTGTCTATCACTCCAATGGGGAAATCCTAAGAGCAGTTGATAACTACGTTATAGTGTGATGAATATAACGAGAAGCCAGAGCACACGGAGGAGGAATTTAAGGGGAAGGGGCATGTAACTTGGTTTTGTGAGAGCAAAATTATGGAAAGATTCTTGGAGGTAGTAATGTCTGTGCTAAGCCTAGAGAGACTTATTTGGTGATTTTAAAACTTTCTGCGTAATACCTGTTATGTGCCTGAAATTGTTCTAAGTGCTTTACAAATAAGTTATCATTAATTTAATTTAATTATCCTGATAACTCCATGAGGTGGAGAAAATGAAGCATATACAGGGATATATTACTTGCCCCAAATCACAAACTAGACAGTGGTTCCAAAGTGCATGCCATTAACTGCAATGTCCTATGCTTCTTCTCCCTCTTATAATGTTTCTGTAAGCTGTGTTGGGGTGAGCTGGAGGTCAAAGCAATGGATCATAGGAGAAGTCAGTACTCCATGAAAGTCTTTAAAACTTTTTACTTTATGGGAGCAATGGAAAGAACCTGGTAGAAATATCAAGAAAGAAAATGGAGGGTGATTATGAATATTCTAGAAAGCCATGTGAGAGATTTTGGTATTTCTGGTAGTGTGTTCTCAGTTGACACTCATCCAGTGCTATATGACTACACAAAACAATGCATTATTTTTAAGGTAGAAGTATTAATAGATTTAACAGACTCTAAGATACAGATCAAAGAACACGGCTATGTTTATTAAGGATATGCATTGCCTGTTTAATCCAGCAGTAGCAATATTTAGATTCCCTCTCATGTGTTTCATAATTAATTTAGCTACAATTTTAATCATGGATATGTATGCTTAAGTTATCTCTTTTGTAAGTAGCTATACATGATGCTCTTGCTAGGAATGCATAGCATAATACAGTAAAGTGAGATTGCCAAAGGGTAATCCAAATGATAAAAATAGAACTATACATCCAGGAAAAAGATCTAATTCTAGTTATTTTATGCTTTGAGTAGTTTTATGTTTTCTCACTATATCCCAACTCACCTGAACTAGGTTCTCAGTTAAGTATTTGTATTAGTGCATTTTCACACTGCTATAAAGATACTACCTGAGCCTGGGTAATTTATAAACAAAGGAGGTTTTATTGACTTACAGTTCTGCATGGCTGGCAAGGCCTCAGAAATTTTGTAATTTTATAAAGAAGGCAGCCGACTTCTGGCTGGACATCCGGGCATTTTCATACATCCTCTAAAATCTAGGTGGAGGTTCCCAAACCTCCATTCTTGACTTTTGTTCACTGCAGGCCCAACAACATATGGAAGCCACCCTTTTAGCCACGACTGGTGCTGAAGCAGCTGGAATGCAGGGTGCCATGTCCAGAGGCTGCAGAGAGCAGCGGGGGCCCTGGGCCCAGAGAAATCATTTTTTCTCCTAGGCTTCCTGGCGTGTTATGGGAGGGGCTGCAGCCAAGATCTGTGACATGCCCCGAAGACATTTTGCCCATCATCTTGGTGATTAACATTTGGCTCCTCATTACTTATGCAAATTTCTGCAGTGTGCCAAATTCCTCCCCAGAAAATGATGTTTTCTCTTTTATCACATCATCAGGCTGCTAATTTTTCAAACTTTTATGCTCTGCTTCCCTTTCAAATGTATGTTCCAGTAGCAAACCATCTCTTTGTGAATGCATATAACTGAATGCTTTCAGAATTATCCAGGTTACATACACCTTGAGTGCTTTGCTGCTTAGAAATTTCCCCTACCAGATATCCTAAATCATATTTCTCAAGTTCAAATCATTCCATTTCTATAAGATTCTCAAAATAACAAAATTATATAGGCTGAGAATAGTGGTCACTAGGGATTATGAACTTGAGAGGAAAGTTGGGTGTGGCTATTACCGTAAAAATGAAAGATCTTTGTGTTGATAAAACTCTTCTGTATTATTATGGTGGTTGTCCCTTGAATGTAGGCATATGATAAAACTGAATATAACTAAACACACACACACACACACACACACACAGAGAAATGAGCACATGTAAAATTGGTAATCTGAACAGATGGACTGTACTAATGCCAGTTTTCTGGTTGCGATATACTATACTTTTGCAAGATCTTATAATTGGAGGAAACTGAGTAAAAGATACGGTGTGGTATCTCTTCATATTATTTCTTACAATGGCATGCTAACAGATACATTAAAAGATGTTCAACATCATTAATCAAAAGAGAAATGCCTACTAAAACCAGAATATCACTTCACACTTGTTAAGATGTCTATTATCAATTAAACAATAAATAACAAATTTTGATGAAAGTGTGAAGAAAAAACAAATCTAGTACACTCTTGGTGGAAATGTAGATTGGTATAACCATTATGTAAAACAGTATGGAGGTTTCTAAAGAAATTAAAATGTAACTACCATATGACCCAGCAATCCTTCTTCTGGGTATATACCAAAAGGAGATGAAATCATAGCCTCATATAGCTATATGCACTCTCACGTTCATTACAGCATTATTCACAATAGCCAAGATATGGAAACAACTTAAATGCCCATCAATGGATGAATGGATTTTAAAATGTGGTGTGTGTGTGTGTGTGTGTGTCTGTATTTATAGTTATACAGAACTAAATATTATTCAGACTTAAAGAAAAGAGATCTTGGCATTTGCCACAATATGGATGAACAAGTATAGAGATCTAATGTACAGGGGGACTAAAGCTGATGAAATTGCGTCATGAATTTTTGTTAAATAAGTAGATTTTAGCTGCTATTGTCACACACATAAAAACTAAGAAGACAGGTATACTAATCTGCTTCACCATAGTAACCATTTTACTTTATGTATCCTATAATATCATGTTGTAAACCTCAAATATACACAATAATTTTTTAAAAAAATAAAAATAAAAAATCCATCACACTTCTATATACTAACATTGAACATGTGGAAATCAAAATTAAACACGTGATACTATTTACATTCACTTGAAAGAAAATGTAATACTAAGGTATAAATTAAACAAAACATGGACCAGAAGGTGGGTACAAATATTAAATATCAAAATATCTTTCTAAAATTTACCAAATACAAAAATGTACCTGATATATCAATTTACAAGGGAAGAACAGATTATATATACATAGGTGGATCTTAAAAACAGGCCTGAGTGAAACATTAAATATTGACAATGGCTACATAAATTGAAAACAAATGTCCACAAACAATAAAAAACATGTATTAACACTCATACAGAGAAAAGAATACACATCAAACGTATTACAATGATTGCCAGTGTAGACAAGAGAAATAAAACTGGGCCATGGAAATAAAGGAGAGTGAATGAGTAAATAAATAGGAGAGGGTCTTGAGCAATTAACTCAAAGAATATAATTCAGCCCTCTACATTGATGCCAAACCACTCCATTGTATTCCCTTCAATAAAAACAATATTTTTTTCAAGAATTCTTAATCATTGACATTCTGTAGAAATGCTGGTGTATGGAGGTGGTAATAAAAATACCAACTTTTACTTGTATCATTATATTCAAATTCTCTGTAGACTATGCTTTCATTGATTGCCCGCAGTAGACAATGGCCACTAGTTTCTTAACAAGGAAATGCCCTAGTATTGGGACCATGGCCTCCAAACACCATTATTTTGGTGTGTGTGACATGCTGTCTTACTTTATGTAGGGTGAGGTTTTTTGTCCATTTCAGGGGCTTCAGTTGTGTACAGTATTGGTTGAGTTGCAACCCAAATCACTATGAGGTATGTGGCCTGGAGGTGGTGATTTTGATGTCTTCATTTTGGAAAGAGTGTCACTGTCACCTATATACAATACAGATCTGTGTATTTTATTTTATTTATTTATTTTTGAAGACAGAGTCTCGCTCTATCCCTCAGGCTGGAGTGCAGTGGCCAGATCTCAGCTCACTGCAACTTCCGCCCCCTGGGTTCAAGTGATTCTCCTGCCTCAGCCTCCCGTGTAGCTGGGATTACAGGCACCTGCCACCACACCCAGCTAATTTTTGTATTTTTTTTTTTTTTAGTAGAGACTGGGGTTTGCCGTGTTGGACAGGCTGGTCTCAAACTCCTGACCTCAGGTGATCATCTGCCTCGGCCTCCCAAAGTGCTGGGATTATAGGCATGAGCCACCGCGCCCGGCCAATACAGATCTTTTTAAATGCTCTTCTACACATTCACATGCTCCAAACACCAGGTCCTTTTCTTCCTCTCCTGTTAAATAAAATTTTAAGAAGAAAATTTGTCTCTAGGAATAAGTCCTCTCCCAGGCTTTATTTACAATGTCTGGGTAACTGTCAACCTGTGGGTCTGTCCACCAACCCTACAGGATCTCATATTCTTCCCTTCTCAGATGCCTACCTCTTCCCTTCCCTTCCTTCCCACCATCAGACAACAGGCAGAGATATATTCAGACAACAGGCAGAGATATATACAGCCATCAGCTCTTCAAACTTGATTTTATTGTAATCATCGCCATTGGTAGTGAGGATTTGTCCAATTTGGTTTCTCTATGTTTGACTAGTCCTCCCAACCCTCCTGGGAAGATCCTTCAGATGAGTCTAGGCCTTCATCCTCCTCCTCTTGGACTGGATCGATGGAGTTCTCTCAGGACTGGTCATTCTCCAGTTGACTTGAATTTATTTTCTTATGCTTGTAGTAATACACTATTATTGTTAGATATTCTATTGTTTTTGTCTTTTGAAAGCTCTGTTAGGGGGTTGAGACTGTTCGGTGCCTCCTGCATCTGGTAAGAAAACAGGGACAAGCCAGAAAGACATTATTTTGGGTGAATGGGGTAGAGACTGGATAGCAAGGGGGGCTTTATGAGAAGGAATGCAGGTTGAGGAAGGGGTTTGTGCCAGAGAAGAACAAGGTGGAATCATAGGGTAGGGATCTATGGGGAAGAAGAAGAGGAACATGGGTAGGGTCATCTGTTAGTCCAAACTGCATGATTTTGTAAGTTCTTTGCTATTTTGCAGACCTTGGTCAAAGTGAAACATTCCATGGGGGTTCAGGCCGGGAGAAACATCCTGCCTAACCACCTGACCACAAGGCGGACAAAGGCCCAACTAAAGAAACATCCCTATCATATCTTGCTTGGCAAAGTTCTAAGGAACGCCACAATGATATTCCACTGGAAAAAGGGCCAAAACACCTGATTATAAGAACATCTTATCAATATCCTGCCGGGTAGCATCCCACACTGCCCAGATCCCTCCTGCCCATACCTGTAAGTACCCCAGCCTGTAAGCGGTGGTGGGCTCTGGCGTTAAGCTTGTCCTCCACTTCCACAGGTGTCTGCAATATTCCTGTGTTGCTGTTTGAGCTGCCCCCTGTGTGTCTTTCTTTCATCCTCGCCAACCCTTCAAAACCTAACATTTTGGTGCCAAAACCTGGAGTGGTGATTGGGTTCTAATGGGTAAGTTTTCTCTTGCAACCTGGAAAGCAGCAAGCAGCACAAACCAGCAGCACAAAGCAGGAAGCAGACCAGGGCCTGCTTCCAGATCCTGAGTGTACTCCCTGTTCCCAGTCCCATTCCCCTTATTCTCTAGTCTTCTCCAGACCTGGGCTAACCTCCAGATATTGATCAAACAAACCACCTTATTTTTCGTTCTTTCCTCTTTTCCGGGCAGCTGCAACAAGGATCACCCCCATTGCTGGACATCACATCCAACACTGGGCTTCAATTAGTGGGTGAGTCTGTCTCTTCCTCCTTTCTGGATTCCTCTCTATTTCTGCCCGTTCTCCAAAAAATTCCAGTGCTCGGTGAGAGGTCTCCCCAGTCACCAGGTGACTGCAGCCTACCTTCTTAGGGTACACCCTCAGAACGTTTGCCACTCTGGCTGCTCCGGCCTCTGGGGAGCATGAATAGCTATAGGGCTGCCCCGACTCTCCAGGTCCCTTCTCCCAGGAGGAATCAAGTACTCACTTCCCTATGGGGTATTCACTTCTCTCTGGAGTACTCGCTCCCCCCTGGGGTATTCGCTCCCTTCCAGGGTACTCACTTTCCTCAGGGGTAGTCACTCCAATCCAGAGTATTCACTCCCCTCTTCCAAAAAACAAAACATTCAACTTCCAAATTCAACATAATCTAAAAAACTTTCTTCAACGCAATGGTAAATAATCTGAAGTGCTTTGCTTATCTCCTTTCATGCCTCACTCTCTCTCTCTCTGTCAATCTTGTTCACCTTTTCAAATCTTCCTCCTCAAGGAGAAACCCCCCAAAATGCCTCTTCCTCCAGACAAGGCTTCTTCCTCTGAATTTCAAGCTGGCCAACACACCCATTCTTCAGCCTCCTACCCACCACCATTCTCTCCACCTTCTCCTTCGGATCCGCCTCCTCCACCCCCTTACTGTCACCCTCCATCACCCTTCCTTCTCCACCTCAAACCAGGTCTCACGCCCAACTCCCTTTCGCTAGAAACCAGGCACGTGCCCAAAGGCCTTCCAAAGTCCTTCCCTTGTAGGAGGTTGCGAGGGCTAAAGGCATAATCTGAATTCAAGTTCTCTTCTCTCTAGCTGACTTTTCCCATATTGAAAAGAGACTTGACTCCTTTTCAATGGATCCTACCTCCTTCCACAAGGAATTTCTGTACTTCCCTAAATCTTATGACCTTACCTGGCATGACATATATGTCATCCTCTCCTCTACCCTCACCCTGGAGGACAGGGAACACATCTTTATGGGTGCCTAGGCCCATAAGAACACCCTCCACCAACAAGATGCTTCTCATAATCCAACAGGGACCCTAGCTGTCCCCAGAACTGAGCCCAGTTGGAATTATCAGGCAACTTCCATAGACAGACAGAAATCAGGCCATATGATATCATGCCTTCTAGCTGGCATAAATAAAGCTGTCCCTGCTCATTTCCTCTCCTGCCTTTCAAAAGTCACAACTAAATATGCCACCTTAAGCCCTAATACCAATAAGGGCAAAATCTACCTCCATTTACACTTTATCTCCCAGTCAGCCCTAGACATTTGAAAATAACTTAAAAAACTGGAGGATGGCCCTCAAACCTCCAAAGAGACTTAAGCAAAGTGGCCTTCAAGGTGTATAAGATTAGAGAGGAAGAACTAAAAAATCCAAACCTAAAAAAGGACCAGGCTAAATACCAAATGCTGGTAGCTGCCACTCAACAGGGTTCCCAAGGCATACAGAATTCCTCAACTTGGCAACAGTCAACTCCAGGAGCCTGTTATAAGTTCGTCTAACAGGGACAAAAGCCTAGCCTAATCCCAGGACACTCTGGAAACCTTGCCCCATCTGTGGTATCAAGCAACACTGGAAGTCAGACTGTGCTCACTGAAACTCTTCATCCTGCTTCACCACCTGTACCTGAAGACAGGTGGGGCCAGGAGTCCACTGCCCCCACCGCCATCACCACCTCAGAACCCAGGGTAATGCTGTCAGTCTCTGGTAAGCCCATGTCTTTCCTACTGGATACTCCATAGGACAACTAGTTACTCAGTTTTACCGGAATATTCTGGACCCTTTTTCAGTTCTTTCATCTCTATTGTGAGAATCAATAGAATCCCCTCTAGGCACAAACAGACTGGTCCTTTATTATGCAACCTATTCAACACCCCCCTTCACCCACTTTTTCCTGGTCATCCCTCAGTCCCCTACCCCTATCTTAGGGTGGGACATATTAAGTAAATCCCAGGCCTCCATGCAATGCAGCTCCTACAGTTCTACCCCTTTTATTTTACTCTGCCACCCAAATGCTTCCGTCTCCCCCCACTCATCCTCATTATCCACCCTGTTACCTTCTGTTAATTCTACAGCTTGGAATATTTCTAAACCCACAATAGCCACACATCACATTCCAGTTAAAATAACCCTTCAAAACCCCTCAATTTTCCTTCATCAGTCTCAATATTCCCTTAATCCAGCCTTGCTTAGGGGGTCTCAAACCTATTCTCTGTAAACTTTTACAAGCTCAAATTCTCAAGCCTGTCAACTCTCCCCACAACACCCCTATTCTGGCTTTCCAAAAGACAGATGGGACTTTCCCTTTTGTCTAGGATCTCCAAGTTGTTAACCAGGCAGTGGTACCAATCCATCTAGTGGTCGTCAACCAATATACTCTACCGTATTCCCCCATCTACCACACACTCCTTTGTATTGAACTAAAAGACGACTATTTCACTATTCCCTTAAATCTGGCTTACCAAAGTCTTTTTGCTTTAACTTGGTCAAATCCTAATACTCACATGTCCTGTACTCTTATAGGACTTACACATGGACTTATACATGAACTTACACATAGAGTGTACTCTTAGAGGGGTTCCGGGATAGGCCCCACCTGTTCAGACAGGCCCTCATCAAGGACCTAGCTGAACTTCGCCTTGCTCCTAGTACCCTCCTTCAATATGTCAATGACCTCTTTCTCTGTAGCCCCTTCCTTAACCTGTCCATTCAACACGCCACTCAGGTTTTAAACTTTCTTCATAATCAAGTATATTGGGCCTAACCCACAAAATCTCAGGTAGCCCAAATCAAAGTTACTTACCTTGGGTTTGTCCTAACCCCTAATTCTTGAGCCATCCCAACCCAATGAAAGGAGCTAATTTGGGACATGCCCCTTCCCCACATAAAAAAGTACCTCCCCTCCTTCTTGGGCCTTGTGGGTTACTTCTGGCTGTGAATTCCCAACTTTGACTTGCTGGCCAAACCACTATACGTAGCCTCACATGGGCCCATCCTAAAACCCCTAAACCCAGCTTGCCCCATCAACTCCCACTTAAAAACTTAAAAATGCCCTTTTAATGGCCCTGGCACCAGGACTGCCCAACCTCACCAAGCCCGTTCCTTTGTATGTACATTCTGACCAGGGCCTTGCCCTTGGACTACTCTGCCAAACATACGGCAATGCCCCAGAAGCCATTGCACGCCTCTCAGAACAACTAGACTCTGTCATCCAAGGCTGTTCACTCTGACTAAAAATCTTGGATGTGGCCACATTGCTGGCCTTAGAGGCATGGAAACTCCCTCTCTACCAACACATTACTATTGCATCTTCCCATTACCTACAGGACCTCATAAACCATCAATCCCTTCTATCCCTCCCACCATCCCGCTTACAGCAGGTACATGCCTTATTCATAGGTAATCCTCTAATCACCTTCCAGAGCCATAAAATTCTCAACCCAGCCACCCTCCTCCCTGTAAACACTTCCGACTCTAAGCTCTCTCACTACTGTCTGGACCTCTTAGACTCCCTGTCCTCCCACTTCCAACACATTTCAGATGCCCCTTTGCAGGGAACACATACACGGTTAGTTAATTGAAGCTCTTTTAGGGAGCCATGTCCAGCAGCTGGCTATTCCATCATTGCTGAAAATAAACTCCTAGAATCCAATGCTCTCCCACCCCATGCTACCTCTCAATAGGCAAAGCTAGCTGCCCTAACCAGGGCCCTCACCCTAGCAAAGGGAAAGAGGGTCAACATTTACACCAATTCCAAATATGCATACCATGTCCTACAGTCTCATGCCTTCATCTGGCAGGAATAGGGTCTCCTAACTACAAAAGGAACCCCCATAAGAAATGGCAAACTTATACATAAGCCACTGGGGGTGGATAAACCACCACTAAAGTCCACCATTATCCATTGCAAGGGACACCGAAAGGCTACAGATGCCAAAACCGAGAAAAACCTTTCAACAAATTCGGCAGCCTGGCAGGCAGCCCTTAAAACCCCATCGTTATTGTTCATTTTTTCCCAGCATACACCCTGTATATACCCAGCAGGAACAAACCCCACTTGCCCAGGCTGGTGCCATTCAGGAAAAAATGGTACGATCTCACTGATAAAGTGTCTTGCCCAAGTTTTAAAAACTATCTGTACTTTTATATGTGCACAACCATTTCCATGCCAGTTACTGCCCCTACTCTAACTTTTAAAAACTTATAGACATTCTTCCACCATGGCTGCCAATCTCAGAGGTATTACTAAGGCATGTTCCCTTTGCACTCAAACTTCCCCTCAGGAAGCTATCAAACCGTCTCCTTTCCAACACACAAGGCCTGAGGTCACTTACCTGGGCAGGACTAGCAAATCAGCATCAACCACATGCCACCCATAAAATGATTCCTGTACATTCTAACAATATTAGATACATTCTCTGGATGAATAAAAGCTTTTCCTACCACCACCAAAAAGGCACACACCATCGCTTCTATTCTCTCCACCCATATTTTCCACCGGTTTAAACTCCCCTCTTGCATCCAGTCAGACAATGGGCCAATTTGTTTCAGTTTAACCAACCGCTGGTAAAGGCCCTAAACATTAAATGGGCTTTCCATATTCCTTACCACTTCCAATCTTCAGGAAAAATTTTATAAAAAACAACAACTATCCAAACTCTCCCAAAAGGTTAAAATGGCCTGGACTTCACTTCTCCCATTGTTCCTCGTGCGATTATGAGTCATTTCCCAAAAGCCCCTCAGCCTAAGCCCATTTAAACTCGTGTACAAATGCCCTTTTATCCTCCAAAATCTCCCTGTATTTTCTCCCCCTTCTATATGGAATACTTGGCCAATGTTACACCTCACCCAACATCTGATAAGACAGTACGCAAATGCTTACTTGACCCAGCCTAAAAGTCCATCCTTAAAACACTCCTCCCTGTCCCTACAACCAGGGGACTGGGTCTGAATCACAGACTCCTCCTCCTCCTCTCTCCAACCTAAGTGGAGGGGTTCTCACCAGGTGATGCTAACTACTCCCATGGCGCCAAAGCTAACATCCTTTCCACACTGAATACACCATTCCAAACTAAAAAGAGCACCAGATCCACATCTAGAAATTTGTTCACCCCCAAATTATTCTCCTTCCCTCACAGGACCAGCCTCACTGTACTTAACAAGAATTCCAGAATTTGCCAATCCAGAACACCTTAGTCCGTAACACTCTCCATCTCCAATTTCCAATCTTTTATCTCCTACTTTATTTCAGATCTTTCCTGGTTTCCCTTCCCCATGTCCCTGAATAGTCCATGCCAATTTGTCACACTAATCCAGGAGACACGACTTCAGGGCACCTTCCAAAATTTCACTCCTGCTCAAATCTCTTTCTCCTTTTGTCCTCTTTATCTGTGGGATATTCTAAGTCCCCACCCCAAACGTCTAACAGATGAGCCCCCTTCATCAGCCTCACACATTGCCTCTTAAATCGTTCACACTCCCCTCTTCCTTCCAACTGTTAAATTTGTTTGTCCACACAAATCCAGTAGTTCACAGCCCTTCCTGTTAACCTGGTCACATAAACCCGGTCCAAAATAAACCTGCATTTCACCTAATTGACCAATTCATTCCCAAAACCTGCTTATAATCTTGCTCTGCTAATCACCTTTTCCCCCCGCAATCCATCAAATCCACCCACACAGTCACACACAGGGCTGTCACCCTCCTTCGCCTCACAGCCTCTTAACTAAACATGTTGCCAGTCGGATTCCATAAAATACCTCTTACCAACCCCTCCCCTCTCTGCCGGAGCCACTCTCCATGTATCCAAATCAAGGGTGCTCCCTGGAAAATATCCACAAACAATTCCCTCAACTGCAACCTATATCCTTCTGCCATATCAGGACCGCGATGGCTATTAGTTACAAAAACCCATTTCCTGCTCTCTCTCCAAAAGCAAACAGCCTTCACCTCCTCCACTACCAACATTTCCTATCAGGCCTTCAGAGGGGCTACCCTTGCTGGCAGCTATTCAACTTGGAAAAACATAAAAATTAAAACAAAGGGTTTGTGCAGAATTCAACCCCCACCTTCTCATGACTTGCCACCATAACCTACAACTTTTGTCTGTCTATCCCCACTGTCTTCTTCCTTTGCGGCACAAACTCTTATCTCTGCCTACCGGCCAATTGGTCAGGAACATGCACCCTTGTGTTTCAATCTAAACATTAACACTTTGCCTAACAACCAGACCATCCAGGTTCCTTTAGTAGCTTCTGTCTCATCTTCCTCCACACACACTAAGCAGGCTCTACATCTCATTCTGGTGTTAGCAAAACTAAACTTCTCTGCTGCACTCAGCACTGGGATAGCAGGTGGTCCCTTTCTTAGGGCCATTAATTTTCTTCCTCCTAATACTACAATTGGCCCATGTATACTCACCTTCATATCCTGCTTTATTTCTCGAAGGCTAAACTCCCCTGTCCAGGCAGCCACCCAGCAACACATTGATACCATCCTTCTCCTCTGCCAAGTCTGGTACCAGTGCCTCCAGGAAAACAACTCTGAAGTCCAACACCCACTGCTTCAAAACCCAAACCCTGATTAAAGCTCCCCTATTCAGCAGGAAGCAGCCAGATAATCAACAACGTCCCTCTTCCTTTTATACTAAAGTAGAAGGCAAGAATGTGAGTCCAAACCACCATTTTGTAAGCTCCCTGCTATTTTGCAGACCTTGGTCAAAGTGAAACATTCCACGGGGGTTTGGGCCCTGAGAAAAATCTTGCCTAATCATCGTAACACAAGGCAGACAAAGGTCCAACTAAAGAAACTTTGCTATCGTATCTTGCTGGGCAAAGTTCCAAGAAACACCACAATGACATCCCCCTGGAAAAAGGGCCAAACAGACTGACCCTAAAAACATCTTATCAATATCCTGCCAGGCAGGAAGCCATACTGCCCAGGCCCCTCCCGCCCATACCTATAAGCACCCCAGCCTGTAAGCGGCGGTGGGCTCTGGCATTAAGCACGTCCCCCACTTCCACAATTGCCTGCAATATTCCTGTGTTGCTGTTTGAGCCGTCCCTGCTCTGTGTGTCTTTCTTTCACCCTCGCCTTCCCTTCAAAACCTAACAGTCTTACCTCATCATTTTCATCGTTGGACTCGCAGGGGCTCTTCCTCTTCTCCCCATTGGTGCTGGAAGTTGGCTGTTCCATGATTCTGGTTGGTTGTAGAATGTCTATAGTAGGCTCTTGTAGACTGCAGACTTGCACAGCTATATTGAAGCTTCCCAGGAGGATGTCCCAGAGCTCTTGCCCTCCCTATATATACCCTCCTGGTGACAAGGCAAAGCCACACCCTTGAGCTTTGTTTGATCATACAGACAGTGTCCCAGCCAATGGCAGTCCTAGGGTGGTTTAGACATCACAAATCACCACTGCTGACCACTCCCTGGGCTTGTGGGGGAGGGGTGAAAGGGGTGTAGAGGAAACCAAATGCTGTTGTTGTTTCAGCATCCCCTGAAGATGCATCCCAAACCGATCTGCCGCCGCTCCTCATTTCTCCATGTTTAATGTTCATGGTTCACATGGGAGCGAGAGGATGATTCCTTCAAGCCCTTCCCCACAGTCATTCCTATTAAGTGATTCATTCTTTTGTCTTCCAGCCCTCACCATGACTTAGTATTTTCGATGTCTCACCTCAAATCCCTCCAAGCTAGTGTGGCTACATTTAATTATTGGTGGAGATGTGAATTATCTCATTTCCCTCTAAAGTTCCTTCAAATGCACCTTGAAGACCATTTACTTTTAGGCTACTGCCAGGCAAATTTCAACCCATGTTCTTTTACCCAATGTCCATGTAGTTCCTTTAAGTTTCCCATTTTCAATCTGAAATAATGGCCTTCAGTCTGTCAAAACTTTAGTGAATAAACATTCTTTACCGTGTATCCTAGTCTTGTTTCAAATCAGGGGTGTATGTTCATAGTAAATGTAGTCTCCCAACATGAATTCTGCCAGTATGTGGGTGGGGGAAGGAGTAGATATTCAAGTGCTGGAAGTTGTTCTCAGTGTTTATATGCAGGATACTACAATCTAAGACCAACATGTGCACCAGTATGGGCATAGTTATACTTTGTACTGGAGATTGTGTCCAGTGCAAAAGAAAAAAAATGCATTCAGATTGGAAGGGGAGAAGTAAAAGTATCTTTTGTCAAAGACTACCTGAGAGTGTATGTAGAAAAGTCAATCTAAAAGAATGGTTCTACAATAATTGAGGTTAGCAAGATTGCAAAGTAAGAAATCAACACACAAATCAATTGTATGTTTATATATTAGCAGTTATATATGAGAAGTTTCTATATTAGAAGAGGCAATGTTTTAGCCAGTGGTAGTCCTAGGGTGGACTGGAAGTTAATTTCAACAACTGAAAGTTGAAACTAAAACAGTGCAATTTAAAATATCACTAAAAATATTAAAGGCTTAGGGATAAATCTGACCAAAGATGTAAATGACTTGTACTCTTAAAACTACAAAAAATTACAATGATAAATTAATGACATAAGAAAAAAAGTCGAGATGTATACTTTGATTTTCGGTTGGAAGATTCAATATTGCAAAATGGCAGTTATTTCCCATTTCATCTGTGGATTTAACTAAATTCTAATCAAAATTCTAAAAAGGCTTTTTAATAGAAATTGACAAGATAATTATAATATGCATATGGAAATATAAAGTGCCTAGAATAGTCAAAAGAAAAGTGTTGAATCTTAAAAAGCTCTGGGTTGTATCATTGTCAGTGTTCTAGTTTTGATAGTGTAATGTGGTAGTGTATTAAAGATTTTACTATTGGGAGAGACTGGTTGAAGGGTACAAAAGGCCTCCATGTACGTATCTTTGAAATTTCTTGTGAATTTATAATTGTTTCGAAATAAAAATCTAAAAATATTTTAAAAGACAGTAAGAAAGAGGACCAAAAATAGAGAAGGCATGGCCCAAGATTTCTCCCACAGGTTGACTGACACTTGTCTCATTCTCTATAAGAAGTCACAAAACCTGATAATGAAAAAAAAAATCTAAAAATAAGACAAAAGAGAAGTAGACCCTGGAATTTTGTTCCAGTGTTCATCAAGCTCACGTAACTTTATTTTATAACCATAAAAACAAGAAAGGCCCTAGAAAAATACCCCACTGACCTCCAGACACAAGGTATTTATTGCATTCTCATGACTGTCATCTAAACATTAACAAATCAAAAGAAGATTCTTATTAAGGTATGCATTTTTAGTGAACCCCAGACATTGTCTAGAGTTCAACAATTCCATTTATTAAATGCTCACAAGCTAACTTCTAATAATTTTTTGTACTCTCGCCTGCAATCAACAGTGAGAATAACACCCTGTCATATCATGTTACGGAAAACAAAACAAACAGAAAACCAAAAGGCATATGCCACATCAAACACAGTAAGTCAGAAACTGATTACAGTTTTTGAAAATAACAGCTTTCAATTATCTTACTACCTTTTAAAATTGTTTTCTAAATTTGTTTACCAAAAATGTTTTGATGGGTATATCACTATCCAAGCAAAATTAATCCAAATGTTAAGAAAACATTTAGTGTATATTTCTATCGAAAGATTACAATGTACTTTATAAAGTAACTCCTATTGAAAACTTTAGTAATTATATTTTCAACCCAAATGAATAATAAACAATTAAAGGGAGTGGCTGGCAAGATGGCCAAATAGGAACAGCTCTGGTCTGCAGCTCCCAGCGAGATCAATGCAGAAGGCAGGTGATTTCTGCATTTCCAAGTGAGGTACCTGGCTCATCTCATTGAGGCTGGTTAGGCAGTGGGTGCAGCCCACAGAGGGCAAGCCAAAGCAGGGTTGGGTATCACCTCAGCTGGGAAGTACAAGGGGTCTGGGAACTCCCACCCCTAGCCAAGGGAAGCTGTGAGGGACTGTGCTGTCGGCAACAGTGCACTCTGGCCCAGATACTATGCTTTTCACATGGTCTTTGCAACCTGCAGACCAGGAGATTCCCTCGGGTGCCTATGCCACCAGGGCCCTGGGTTTCAAGCACAAAACTGGGCAGCCGTTTGGGCAGACACCAAGCTGGCTGCGGGAGTTTTTTTTTCATACCCCAGTGGTGCGTGGAATGCTAGCGAGACAGAACCGTTCGCTCCCCTGGAAAGGTGGCTGAAGCCAGGGAGCCAAGTAGTCTAGCTCAGCAGATCCCACATCCATGGAGCTCAGCAAGCTAAGATCCACTGGCTTGAAATTCTCACTGCCAGCACAGCAGTCTGAAGTCGACCTGGGATGCTCCAGCTTGGTGGGAAGGGTGTGCACCATTACGAGGCTTGAGTAGGTGGCTTTCCCCTCACAGTGTAAACAAAGCTGCAGGGAAGTTTCAACTGGGCGGACCCCACCCCAGCTCGGTAAAGCTGCTGTAGCCAGACTGCCTCTTTAGATTCCCCCTCTCTGAGCAAGGCATCTCTGAAAGAAAGGCAGCAGCCCCAGTCAGGGGCTTATAGATAAAACTCCATCTACCTGGGACTGAGCACTTGGGGGAAGGGGTGGCTGTGGGCGCAGATACAGCGGACTTAAACGTTCCTGCCTACTGGATCTGAAGAGAGCAATGGATCTCCCAGCACAGTGCCCGAGCTCTGCTAAGGGACAGACTGCCTCCTCAAGTGGGTCCCTGACCACCGTGCCTCCTGACTGGGAGACACCTCCCAGCAGGGATTTATAGACACTTCATACAGGAGAGCTCCGGCTGGCATCTGGCAGGTGCCCCTCTGGAACGAAGCTTCCAGAGGAAGGACAGGCAGCAATATTTGCTGTTCTGCAGCCTCTCCTGGTGATACCCAGGCAAACAGGGTCTGCAGTGGACCTCCAGCAAACTCCAGCAGACCTGCAGCACAGGGGCCTGACTATTAGAAGAAAACTAACAGAAAGGAATAGCATCAACATCAACAAAAAGGACATCCACACAAAACCCCATCTGAAGGTTGCCAACATCAAAGACCAATAATAGATAAATCCATGAAGATGAGGAAGAGCCAGGGCAAAAAGGCTAAAACTTCCAAAAACCAGGGCGCCTTTTCTTCTCCAAAGGATCACAACTCCCTAGCGAGAGAACAAAACTGGATGGAGAATGAGTTTGACGGATTGACAGAAGTAGGTTTCAGAAGGTGGGTCATAATAAACTCCTCCAAGCTAAAAAAGCATCTTCTAACCCAATGCCAGGAAGCTAAGAACCTTGAAAAAAGGTCAGAGGAATTGAAAACTAGAATAATCAGTTTAGAGAAGAACATAAAGGACCTGATCTGAAAAACACAGAGCAAGAACTTTGTGAATCGTACACAAATATCAATAGCCGAATTGATCAAGTGGAAGAAAGCATATCAGAGATTGAAGATTAACTTAATGAAATAAAGTGTGAGGACAAGATTAGAGAAAAAAGAATGAAAAGGAATGAACAAAGCCTCCAAGAAATATGGGACAATGTGAAAAGACCAAACCTACATTTGGTTGGTGTACCTAAAAGTGACAGGGAGAATGGAACCAAGTTGGAAAACACTCTCAGGATATTATCCAGCAGAACTTCCACAGCCTAGCAATGTGCCCAGAATTAGTGAGTTATTGGTCTCACTGACTTCAAGAATGAAGCCACAGACCCTCGCGGTGAGTGTTACAGTTCTTAAAGATGGTTTGTCTGGAGTTCGTGCCTTCAGATGCGTCCGGAGTTTCTTCCTTCTGGTGGGTTCGTGGTCTCGCTGACTTCAGGAGTGAAGCTGCAGACCTTGGTGGTGAGTGTTACAGCTCTTAAAGGCAGCACGTCTGGAGTTGTTCGTTCCTCCCATCCAGAGTTGTTCATCCCTCCTGGTGGGTTTGTGGTCTCGCTGGCTTTAGGAACGAAGCTGCAGACCTTCGCAGTGAGTGTTACAGCTCATAAAGGTGGGGTGGACCCAAAGAGTGAGCAGCAGCAAGATTTATTGTGAAGAGCAAAAGAACAAAGCTGCCACAGTGTGGAAGGGGACCCGAGTGTGTTGCCACTGCTGGCTCGGGCAGTCTGCTTTTATTCCCTTATCTGGCCCCACCCACATCCTGCTGATTGGTCCATTTTACAGAGAGCTGATTGGTCCGTTTTGACAGGGTTCTGATTGGTGCATTTACAAACCTTTAGCTAGACACAAAAGTTCTCCAAGTCCCCACTAGATTAGCTAGACACAGAGCATTGATTGGTGCATTTACAAACCTTGAGCTAGACACAGAGCACTGATTGGTGCATTTACAATCACCACAAAAGTCCCCACTAGATGATCTAGACGCAGAGCACTGATTGGTGCGTTTACAAACCTTCAGCCAGACACAGGGTGCTGATTGGTGTGTTTACAAACCTTGAGCTAGACACAGAGTGCTGATTGGTGCATTTACAATCCTTTAGCTAGACATGAAAGTTCTCCAAGTCCCCTCTAGATTAGCTAGACACAGAGCACTGATTGGTGCACTTACAAACCTTAAGCTAGACACAGAGAGCTGATTGGTGATTTTACAATCCCTTAGCTAGACATAAAAGTTCTCCAAGTCCCCACCAGATTAGCTAGATACAGAGTGCTAATTGGTGCATCCACGAACCCTGAGCTAGACACAGATGCTGATTGGTGCATATACAATCCTCCAGCTAGACATAAAACTTCTCCAAGTCTCCACCTGACTCAGGAGCCCCGCTGGCTTCACCTAGTGGATCCCATGCCAGGGCCATGGACAGAGCTGCCTGCCAGTCCCACACCATGCACCCGCACTCCTCAGCCCTTGGGTGGTGGATGGGACCAGGTGCCATGGAGCAGGGGGCAGTGCCTATCAGGGAGGCTCTGGCCACGTGGGAGCCCACGGGGTGGGTGGGGGGAGGCTCAGGCATGGTTGGTTGCAGGTCCCAAGTCCTGCCCCGCAGGGAGGCAGCTGAGGCCCGGTGAGAATTTGAGCACAGTGCGGGCCGGCAGTGCTGGGGGACCTGGTGCACCCTCCGCAGCTGCTGGTCCAGGTGCTACGCCCCTCACTGCCCGGGGCCAATCCAAGTGCAGGGCCTGCCGAGCCCGCACCCACCTGGAACTCGCACTGGCCCGCAAGTGCCATGCACAGCCCCGGTTCCTGCCCACCCCTCTCCCTCCACACCTCCCCACAAGCAGAGGGAGCTGGCTCTGGCCTCGGCCAGCCCAGAGAGGGGCTCCCACAGTGTAGCCGTGGGCTGAAGGGCTCCTCAAGCATGGCCAGAGTTGGCGCCGAGGCCAAGGAGATGCTGAGAGCAAGCGGGGGCTGCCAGCCTGCTGTCACCTCTCAGCAAGATGGGCCAGCATTCAAATTCAGGAAATACAGAGAACACCACAAAGATAGTCCTCAAGAAGAGCAACCCTGAGACACATAATCATCAGATTCACCAAGGTAGAATTTAAGGAAAAAAATGTTAAGGGCAGCCAGAGAGAAAGATGGGGTTACCCACAAAGGGAAGCCCATCAGACTAATAGTGGATCTCCCTTCAGAAATCCTACAAGCCAGAAGAGAGTGGGGGCCAATATTCAACATTCTTAGAGAGAAGAATTTTCAACCCAGAATTTCATATCCAGCCAAACTAAGCTTCATAAGTGAAGGAGAAATGAAATCCTTTACAGATAAGCAAAGGCTGAGAGAGTTTGTCACCACCAGGCCTGCCTTACAAGAGCTCTTGAAGGAAGCACTACATATGGAAAGGAAAAACTGGTACCAGCCACTGCAAAACATACCAAATTGTGAAGTCCATTAGCACTATGAAGAAACTGCATCAACTAACAGACAAAGTAACCAGCTAGCATCATAATGACAGAATCAAATTCACACATAACAATATTAACCTTAAATATAAATGGGCTAAATGAACCAATTAAAAGACACAGACTGGCAAATTGGAAAAAGAGTCAAGACCCATCAGTGTGCTGTATTCAGGAGACCCATCGCACGTGCAAAGACACACACATAGGCTGAAAATGAAGGATGGAGGAATATTTACCAAGCAAATGGAAAGCAAAAAAAAAAAAAAAAACAGAGGTTACAATCCTAGTTTCTGATAACACAGACTATAAACCAACAAAGATAAAAAAAAAAAAAGACAAAGAAGGGCGTTACAAAATGGTAAAGGGATCAATGGAACAAGAAGGACTAACTATCCTAATTATATATGCACTTGATACAGGAGCACCCAGATTCATAAAGTAGGTTCTTAGAGATCTACAAAGAGACTTACACTCCCACACAATAATAGAGGGGGACTTTAACAGCCCACTGTCAATATTACACAGATCAATGAGACAGAAAATTAACAAGGATATTCAGGACTTGAACTCAGCTCTGGGCCAAGCATATCTAATAGTCATCTACAGAACTCTCCACCCCAAATCAACAGAATATACATTCTTCTCAGCACCACATCACACTTACTCTAAAATCGACCATAAAATTGGAAGTAAAACATTCCTCAGCAAATGTAAAAGAACAGAAATCAAAACAAACCATCTCTCAGACTACAGTGCAATCAAATTAGAACTCATGATTAAGAAACTCACTCAAAACCGCACAACTACATGGAAACTGAACAACCTGCTCCTAAATGATTACTGGGTAAATAACGAAATTAAGGCAGAAATAAATAAGTTATTTGAAACCAATAAGAACAAAGACACAAGGTAGCAGAATCCTGGGGACACAGCTAAAGCAGTGTTTAGAGGGAAATTTACAGCACTAAATGCCCACAGGAGAAAGCAGGAAAGATCTAAAACTGGCACCCTGACATCACACTTAAAAGAACTAGAGAAGCAAGAGCAAACATATTCAAACGCTAGCAGAAGACAAAAAATAACTAAGATCAGAGCAGAACTGAAGGAGATAGAGACATGAAAATCCCTTCAAAAAATCAAGGGATCCAGGAGCTGGTTTTTTGAAAAGATTAACAACCTAGGTAGACCACTAACCAGACTAATAAAGAAGAAAAGAGAAGAATCAAATAGACACAATAAAAAGTGATAAAGGGAATATCACCACTGATCCCTCAGAAATACAAACTAACATCAGAGAATACCATAAACACCTCTCTGCAAACAAACTAGAAAATCTAGAAGAAATGGTTAAAGTCCTAGACACATACACCCTCCCAAGATGAAACCAGGAAGAAGTCGAATCCCTGAATAGACCAATAACAAGTTCTGAAATTAAGGCAGTAATTAATAGCCTACTAAGCAAAAAAAGCCCAAGACCAAACAGATTCACAGCTGAATTCTACCAGAGATACAAAGAGGAGGTGGTACCATTCCTTCTGAAACTATTCCAAACAACAGAAAAAGAGGGACTTCTCCCTAACACATTTTATGAGTCCAGCATCATCCTGTTACCAAAACCTGGCAGACACAATTAAAAAAGGAAAATTTCAGGCCAATATCCCTGATGAACATTGATGTGAAAATTCTCAATAAAATACTGGCAAACTGATCCCAGCAGCACATCAAAAAGCTTATCTACCACGATCAAGTCAGCCTTATCCCTGGGATGCAAGGCTGGTTCAACATACTCAAATCAATAAACATAGTTCATCACATAAAGAGAACCAATGACAAAAACCGCATGATGATCTCAATAGATGCAGAAAAGGCCTTCAATAAAATTCAACACCCCTTCATGCTAAAAACTCTCAATAAACTAGGTATTGATGGAAAGTATCTCAAAAAATCAGAAGCTGAAAATGATCATTCTCAGCAAACTAACACAGGAACAGAAAACCAAGCACCGCATGTTCTCACTTATAAGTGAGAGTTGAACAATGAGAACACATGGACACAGAGAGGGGAACAACACACACTGGGACCTGTTGGGGGGTGGAGGGTGAGGGGAGGGAACTTAGAGGACCGGTCAATAGGTGCAGCAACACCACGGCACACATATATCTATGTAACAAACCTGCATGTTCTGCATATGTATCCCGAAACTTAAAGTAAAATTTAAAAAAAAGGAAAGAAAAAACTAAATGCTGCTAATTTTTGTACATTGCTTTTGTAACGTGAAACTTTACCAAAGTCATTTATTAGGTCTAAGGGACTTTTGGCAGAATCTTTAGCAATTTTGTGGTACAGAATCCTATTGTTAGTGAAGAGACACACACATGCTGAGTTATGGTAAGACAGTGCATTACTGATGGGCATTTAAATTGTAAATTGTTATACATTTCTGGAAATTATTGTGACAGTATTCATTAAGGGCATTAAAAGAAGTCATATTCTTTGATCTAGTAGTCATCTAGCAATATAAAGAAAATAAGTAAAGATGTGGAAAAAATGGAAGTACACAATTATCAGAATAGCTCAAATAATTAAAAGTAGTAAACCACCTAATTATTGAACAATACACTGATTAATTACATTATTATCCATTCATATGAGGTCTTGTGTAAACACTAAAATTTATATATTTTGCGAACCCCAGAAAAACCGTTTGTCATATTTTATGAGAATCACAAAATAAAGAAAAATATACATGAACATTTTAATAAATGCAGAAAGCATCCTTTTTGAAGAATGCTTAGTAACATGAGAAATTCTATGTGCGGTGAACAGGCTGTAAGGTGGTCCCTCATGATCCCTTCCTCCTGGAGTTTACACCTTTGTATAATCTTTCCCCTTGAGTATGGTTAGTAACTACGGCTTTCATATAATCAACAAAATACAGCACATGTGACAGAATATCATTATTGTGATAATGCTACACAGTTCATAGCACCAATATTACTAGAGGACATAAATTCCTTTTCTGGATTTGATAAAGCAAATTGACATGAGATTTTCCTGTAGAGAAAGCCACATGGCAAAAAAGTGAAGGGTATCTTCAGCAGATGGCCATTGAGAAATTTTGGCCCTTAGTCTGATAGCCTGCAAATAATGGAATGCTGCCAGCAACCACTGGAGCTTGAGAGGAAATTCTCCTCTGGTTGAGCCTCAGATAAGACCACACCATTGGCTAACATCTTGACTGCAGCTTTGTGAGATGCTGAAAGAGAGGATCCAGTTAAGCTGTTATCAAACTCCTGATCCATAAAATCTGTGTGATGGTATGTATTCTTTCAATCAACTAAGTTTCTGTTGATATTTTTAAGTGGCAATAGATAACTGATGTATTACAAAATACTAAGTGAAAAAGCAGGATGAAAACTGTGTATTGTGCCTGTATTTCTTCTCAATAACAGCCCCCAAACCTCAATGACTTACAAAAAACATCTACTTTTAAATTGCATTACATGTTATAAGTTTCAGGGCACTGGTAGCTACTGTGACTCTGCTTGGTTTTCCTTACTTCTGATTTAGTTCCATACATGTTCTGATTCTGGGACCTTGGCTAAAAGAATAGCCCCTGTGTCAGGCATTCCTATTCTTGTGCTAAAAAGGAAGAGCATGAACTATGAGCTTAATCTGAACCACACAATAACACTTAAAGCTTCTGCTCAGATGTGACTTACATCAGTTTGTTATGGTTATAGGATTGGAATCCCATTTCTCAGCTTGAGTATCAGGCTCATCTACAGGCTTCTCACAGTCTCTTGTTATGGGCCTTCTTGTAGGTCCTGTCTCAACAGTGAGCAGCAGGATTTCTCACATTGAATCTCCCTCATGATTCAAATCTCTCTGTCTTCCACTTCTATGAGCAGCCAGAGAAACTCAGTGCTTTTAAAGGGTTCACCTGATCAGGTCAAGTCCACTCAGATAATCTCCATCTATTGAAGTCAATTTACTTGGAACTTGAATTGTATGTGTAGAATCCCATCATAGTAGTACCTCAATTCATGTTTGATTGAATAACCAGTGATGAGAATCTTGGGGAGGGAAGGCACCTTTAGAATTCTGCCCACCACACTTATGTATTACTTTTGTTATCAGAAAAAAAATACATTTAAAAGATTCGAAAATACACTGCCAATTAAAACTGAGAGAAAGCAGGGAACAAACATTCACTTTGGAATCAGACAAAGCCATTTTCAAATCATGCTTTATTCACCTACCTATGTGCACTTTGGATAACTTATTTGACATGTGGGTACAATAATAATGAACTCATTTGGTTGTTTTGGTTACTACATGGGATGATGTTTGTAACATGCCTAGCATAGGTCCTAACTCTCCAATTGAAGGTTCTCCAGTATTGGAAGCTCAGATCTTGATTTTATAGTAAATTTTACATCAAATCAATTCCTGATGGTGACCATGAAAGTAAAGAAAGTCAATAAAAGATTAGATAAGTAGACAGATCGATATATTTATATGGTAAATATATACTTAGGATATATTTGTGACTTGATACAATCTGTTTATTAAGATAGTATAATTAAAATTATCATAGAAAGTGCAGGATTCCATCTGTATCACATGTGTTTTTCTTATTCTTGGCAAGGAGGTTGAGTGTAAAAAGAATATGAGATGTTTCTTTACTCAGGCTATGCGTAGTTTCTCTTCACAGTGCCTTGTAGCATGTGCCAAAAGAGATGATGAGAAACCAGGTCTGAAATAAAACCCATTTTTTTCATAAAGAATTACAATTCATCTTTATTTCATTTCCAAGACCATTGCCTTGGTGTTTTAAAATAAATTTTACTTGGAAGATGATCAATAATCATGGAAGGAAAGGCAATGAAATACTTAATCAATGCCACTGATACGTGGTTTTCTAACTGGCAAATGCAAAGCTAGAAAAAAAGTCTAAAATGTCAGTTCCATATTATGTATCCACAGTAATAACTTTCATATCACTCAAATGAAATAGCACCACAAATTAGAAACTTATCACAGTACATATGGAAGGGTCCTGAGAAATATTCAAATTTAATGTCATCATTTCTCAGATGAGGAAACTGAGGTGTGGAGAGCAGAAGGTGTCTGCTCAGTACCTCACATCAAGTTCTTCTCTTGAGTTCTTTTTAGAGCAGTGGGATAAATAGAAACCTTGTCATCTTTGGCAAGGTAATGACTGACTCATCATTTCTTTGTTAACAAGATACTTGTCTACTTAGAACATTTCTTCCTCACAGTAATTTATGACCAGCTAGGTTGGGCACATGGTCAAATACAAGAAATGCATATTCAATGAGTTTATTTTCTTCTTTCTGTTCTCCTTTCTTTATTCTATGTTCATAAGGTCTGCCCATACCCCACCCAATTAGAATGCCAGTAAGCACATGTTTTATTCTGCACCTCTTCTCTCTTACCTGAATCTCAGGAACGGTCATGATATACTCATTCACATTGAGATGTTTTCAATTGATAAGGCCTAAAAAATCGGTTTTTCTAGACATATCTATGTGTTCATAGAAGACAAAGGAATGCACTTTATAATTGGAGAATCATCAGGTATCAATTAGCTCCACTGGGAGAGAGGATTTATTCAAAGTGGAATGGGTTTTTAGACTAGTACAAATCATGGGCTGGAAATCACAGGAAAACACCATCTTTTCAAGCCCACTGCTAAAGCCTGTTGATATTTGGCAGGTTACAAATCTATGATTTGTATAACCCAAGGCTTTGCCAGAGGGCGATTCTCTGGCAATGTTTCCTTCTGGATACATGCAAATTACCTCACAGGAGTTGTTACACTGCCAGTTATTTTGGATGAAGACATAGCCATAAAATGGAAAAAGACTGTGTGGAGAGAGGAGTGCTCCTCATCAGATGGAAGGGCCCTAAAAAGGTTGTGCCATAGTTGGATCAATGCTGACATGTCTCAGATATAAAGAGGATGAAAAAGTGAGAAGAAAGCTTATCTATTTTTTCATTATATATATCCTTCGGACGGTATATCCCCATTCTTTCTTCCTTTCAAGGTCCATATTAAGTCCCATTTACATCAGCGTTCTCATAACCTTCTCAGAGTTAGCATGTTCAGTTAGGAGCAAGAGCCAGTAGTATATTGAGGACTTGAGAAGGCTGTAGAGTGCCTTTTGCCCAGCATGACAGTAGCCATAGCAGTGACCTGCAAGGTAGCATGGTCTGTCCCAAGAAATATAGTGTGAGCTGAGTGACCAAATACAAAAAGCATGCATTGAAAGAAGTTATATTTCCACTTAGGATGTAGAAAGTTGCAAGAGCGTGTTGCTTCTATCCTAACAATAGTAAAAAAACAGATAATTTACAAAACCATAACTATTTCTGAGTTGCTCAGTTTGCAAAGTTTTCAAAGCAACCAGATGAACTAAATTCCAAAGAGCGACAAGCCCCTTTGCCTTTGAAGAGAGGCAAAGAACATATACTATTTTATCTTTTAGAGAGCATGGGAGAAAGGGGTGGCCCACCAAAAGCAGGCAAATAGAAAATAACTTGAATTTTAATGGATTCTTAAAAATCTGTTGTGGGCTACTAATTAATCTAGAGCACTTGAAAGACTCAGACAAAATGAGAGTCTGTCCCGACTCATAATATGTTTTTTCCTGGGCCTTCACTAGCTGCTCATAAGAAAAGTTGAAAACAACAAGACCTAACAGGGTGCCCTTTATTTGTGTTGCAGGCAAATAGGTGGTGATAAGCTGCCACTGGGAGACAGGCAGAAAATCTTGCCTACTTCCCTGGACTTTGTTCGCATCCCATTCATAAGCCACCTGCTACAGAAAGAAGGGGAGGAAATCCTACTGCCCCAGGACAAAGTCCTATGATTTCTGGAAGAAAGGTAGGCACAAGTTTCATCTGCCTTTGGGAAAAGAGTAGAAAACCTTCTCAATCCTAGGAGATTAGCTACCACTGGAAAAGGGGCAGAAAACTTTCTTCCATCCAATACACTGACTGATATGACAGAAAGATAGAGATTGACTGTCACCAGAAAAGAAGGCAGGAGCACTATGAAATCCCCATCTCTGAGGCTCATGTGCACAGTATTAAAAACTGAGGAGGCAATTGAGGAATGAGGACCTCCCCTGCCAACAGCACAAGTCTCTTACTGAGTAACAAGCAAAAGCAGTCTACTGCTGAGAGAATGCAAGCATGTGGAGAGAGAACACTCTGTTGCAGAGGCATATGAGGCTTGCCAAAAGCTGAGGGTGGAACAGGATTACCAAGAAAATACTTCAAGCATTTTGAGCTCAACTACTGACTAGACTGACTCAACACCACATATTAACAACAGCCTGACAAAAGAAATGGAATACACATTTCTGGGCAAAAATACTACTACCTAATTAAGGAAATACAAATTAAAACAACCTCAATTATATATCAGTAATATGTACTAGAATGGTTACAAATGAAAGACCTGGCAATAACAAATGCTGGTATGGATGCAAAGTGAAGAGATCTCTCATAGATTGCTGGTGGGGATGCGAAATGGACAACCACTTTAGAACACAGTTTTGCATTTTCTCATAAAGTTAAATATAGTCTTACCACATGGCCCAACGGCAATTCCACTCCCTGGTAAAGAAAATTAAAATTTGTATTTACACAAAATCCTCTATATGAATGGTAAGAGTAAATGTATTCATAATCACCAAAAACTGGAAGAGGCCATTTTCATCAGCTGGGGAAAGGATAAGCAAAATGTGGTATATTCATACAATGCAAAAATACTCTATATTGAAAGTCATAAACCACTGGTGGACTCAACTACATAAATATATCTTATAAAAATTATGCTACATGAAAAGTTAAAAGAGACTACATAATGTATTATTCAATGTATATAAAATTAAAGGAAAGGCAAAACAAGATCAGTAATGTCAGCAAATTGGAAGAATAGGAGTTCTTGCGCTTTACTCCCCAGCACAGAAATTCAACTATCAACTACCCACGTGCAAGAATCCCATCCCAAATATCCCAGAATGTGGCAATGAGACCGAGCCACTTGGATGCAAAACTGAGAAAAGCCACAATGAAATTATAAGAGACATGGTTCTTTTTGATCAGACTGCCCCTCTTCCTAGCTAGCACAGCACCACACAAAAAGAACTTGCCTGGTCCTATAGTTTCCACAGTGGGAAAAGTGAGTTGGAGGTGCACATGAAGCTTCACTACCATGCTGAGCCCCTTCAAAGGAGGGTCACTCATGTCTCAACCCACAAGCAACATTAGGAGTACCAGCAGCGCTAGATCACCCGGGTTCAGGTAGAAATAAAGAATGCCGGTGAGACACACAGTTACCAATGTGTGGATCCCGATGATTGCTATGCCTTCTGGCCAAGAAAAGCACCACACTAGAGAAGCTAACCAACAGCATCATGCTGCTGGAAACGTGGTCCATTGATCTTACAGGCTTGAATCCCTAGCGAGCTTCCCCACACAACCTAGGTACTCTTGTTAAGTATTCCTCAGGTTGAGAGGCAATTGTACGTTGGTGATTACCCATAGAGGGAGCATCTGGACCCCACTCAACCCTAGTAGTGAAGAGGTAATCTAAGCTCTGGGGCTCATGTTAATTCTTCCCCAGGTTAGAAAGTATTTGCAGGTCAGTGATTACATGTGGGGTGAGCATGTGACCATGCTTAATCTTAGCAGTGAATAGGTAATCTGACCAAGTTCCAATGCTTACATTCAATCTTTTTCAGACTGGGAAGCAACTGAAGGTCAGCAATCACCCACAGAGAAAGCATCTGGCTTCACCCAATCCCAACTGCAGAGTGGTGACTTCACCAAATTTCAGTGCTATGCTGAAGCCTACCCTAGGCCAGGAGGCAAGCCCAAGTCTAAACATAACCATGGACCAGAACCTCTGGGTTTTCCCACCCCATGTGGCTCAGTAGTAACCCCAAAGACTTCAACCAGTCTTGAAGTCCACCACACATACCTGCTCAGCTACAGATTCCAAGTAACAGTACCATTGAGCCAGGGATGACGGCCTTCAACCTTACCTGATCAGAGAAAATTACAGATCACTGGCAATAACATCATTTGATGGCAGAGTACAGCCATTGATTTCACCAGACCATGGAATACGGCCAGCATTACCATTCAACCTCAGACCATAGGAGATGGTCCAGCCCCTCTAGGGAATCTGACACGAAGGTCTGCCTGTTAGGCATTACTGCCAACTCATACAGAAACCCAGGACAGACTAAATAGTAAATATCTATCACCAGCAAGCGGCACCTGCAAAGGCTGGAAGAGTCAGCTGTTTTTTCAAATGTGCAGGCTCCAACATAAGGACACAATAATAATGAAAAATCAGGGAAATATAACACCACCAAAAGAAATTAATAAAGCTCTAATAATGGACCCAGAAACAATGAAGATTTATTAGATGATTGACAAAGAATTCAGAATAATCTTAAGGAAGTTCATGGAACTATAAAAAGTAATGGTAGAAAACTAAAAGAAAACATCATTCTCAGTAAACTATCGCAAGGATAAACAACCAAACACCGCATGTTCTCACTCATAGGTGGGAATTGAACAATGAGAACTCATGGACACAGGAAGGGGAACATCACACTCCGGGGACTGTTGTGGAGTGGGGGGAGAGGGGAGGGACAGCATTAGGAGATATACCTAATGCTAAATGACGAGTTGATGGGTGCAGCAAACCAACATGGCACATGGATACATATGTAACAAACCTGCACATTGTGCACATGTACCCTAAAACCTAAAGTATAATAATAATAATAATAAAAAGAAAACTAAAAGAAAATTTGGAAAACAATTCATGAACAAAATGAAAAGTTTGGCAACATATTAGAAACAATAAAAAATACAAATAGAAATCCTAACGATAACGAATACGATAGCTGAACTAAAAAAAAATCAATAGAAAGCTTGAACAGCACACTTGATCAAACAGAAGAAGAATCAATGAGCTTGAAAACAGAACATCTGAAATTATTCAATCAGAGGAGCAACACAATATAATAAAAAAGAAAGCCTATGGGAATTATGAGACACTATCAGTTGAACTGCCTTTTGCATAATAAGAGATATTGAAGGAGAAGAAAAGGCCTAGAAAGGATATTTAAGTATATAATGGCTGAAAATTTTCCAAATCTGGGGAACAATGACAGCATCCAGGTACAGGAAGCTCAGATGTCACCAATCAAATTTAGCCCAAAAGATGCACCAGGTGGCATTATAATCAAATTATCAAAAATCAAAGGTGAAGAACACTGACATTAGCAACAGATAAATAACATATCACATTTAAAGTAACCCCAATAAAACTTTCAGGGAATTTATCAGCAGATAATTCCCAGGAGTGAACAGAGTGATATATCCAAAGTGCTGAAGGGAACAAAAGAAGGAACTGCCCACCAAGAATATTTTACAGACACAGCTGTCATTCAGAAATGAGGATAAAATTAAAACTTTCCCAGACAAACAAAAGTGAAGAAAGTTTGTCACCAGTAGGCCCCCTTTATTAAAATTACTAAAGGGAGTTATTTAATCTAAATGAAAGGCTGCTAATTAGTAACAAAAGCATTTGAAAAAATTCAATGTCAGTAATACATAGTTACACTCAAAATTCTCTAATTCTTTAAGTATGGTGTGAAAAGCAATTTTATCCCTACTAGGAGGATTAAAAGAAAAACCTAAAAGTAACTACTATAGCTACAATAAATTGTTAAGAGATACAAATTACAAAAGTAAGTGTAAATGTTGACATCATATTATAAAAGGTTAGGGAGGTGGTGAAAATGTGAAGTTTTGTATGCAATTAAAGGAAAGTTATTATCAGCTTAAAGTAGCCTGTTATAAACACATGAACACATAGAGCGCAACAATACACACAGGGTCTTGCGTAGGGTGGAGGGTAGGAGGAGGGAGAGGATCAGGAAATATAACTAATGGGTACTAGGCTTAATACCAGTGATAAAATAATCTGAACAACAAACCCCATGACACAAGTCTATCTATGTAACAAACCTGAACCTGTAGCCCTGAACTTAAAAGTTAAAAATATATTTTATGTAAGCCTTATGGTAACTACAAAGGAAAAACCTATAGTAGTTGCACGAAATATAAAAAGAAAGCATTCAAAGAATGCAGAAATTTATTAAGCCACAGGGAAGAGAGCAAGAGAGGAAGAAAGAAATAAGTGACCTACAAAACAATCAGAAAACAAATTATAAAATTTCTGTAGCAAGTCCTCACCTAACAATAATTACCTTGAATGCAAATGAATTAAATTTGCCTATAAAAAGACATAGGACCAGAAATACCATTTGACCCAGCAATCCCACTACTGTGTATATACCCAAAGGAATATAAGTCATTCTGATCTAAAGATACATGCACATGTATGTTCATTGCAGCTTTATTCACAATAGCAAAGACATGGAATAAACACAAATGTCCATGAATGATAGCTTGGATAAAGAAAATGTGGTACATATACACCATGGAATACTATGCAGCCATAAAAAGGAATAATATAATTTCCTTTGCAGGAGCATGGATAGAGCTGGAAGCCATTATCCTCAGCAAACTAACACAGGAACAGAAAACCAAACACCACATGTTCTCACCTATAAATGGGAGCTGAACTGAGAACACATGGACACGGGAAGGGAAACAACACATAGTGGGGCCTGTTGGAGGGGTGGCAGGAGGGAGAGCATCAGGATAAACAGCTAATGCATGTGGGTCTTAATACCTAGGAGATGGGTTGATAGGTGCAGCAAACCACCATGACACATGTTTACCTGTG
This sequence comes from Nomascus leucogenys, assembly GCF_006542625.1. NCBI lineage: Eukaryota > Metazoa > Chordata > Mammalia > Primates > Hylobatidae > Nomascus > Nomascus leucogenys. Next base: position 129,036,383 of record NC_044406.1, read on the forward strand.
TAACCTGCACGTTGTGCACATGAACCCAGAACTTAACATAAAATTTAAAAAAAAGAATAAAATAAAAGAGAAAATGACTTTGGCATTTTACGAAAGGCAAAAAAAAAGACATAAGAGTGCCTGAATAAAGTTTTTGAAAAACTAGATCCAACCATATTCTGCTTATTTACTTTTGTAGTAGAACACACATAGACTGAAATTAAAGGGATTGATATATTCCATGCAAATGGAAACCAGAAAAGAGCAGGAGTCACTATGTTTATATCAGACAAAATAGACTTTAATTTGAAAACTATAAAAAGAGACAAAGAAGGTCTTTATGTAATGATAAAGAAGCTAATTCATCAAGAGTACATAGCAATTGTAAGTATATCTACATCGAATATTGGATCACCTAAATACATATAGCAGTTATTGAATGATCGGAAAGGAGAGATAGCCTGCAATACTATAACGGTAGGAGACTACAATACCCCACTTTTAGGTCATCTAGACAGAAAAGTAATAATTAAACATTTGTCTTGAGTTATATGTTAGACAAAATGGACCTAACAGACACATATAGAACATTCCATCCAACAACAGTAGCAGAATACATATTATTCTGAAGTGTTCATTGAATATTCTCCAGGGTAAATTATATGTTAGGCAACAAGACAAATATTAAAAAATTTGAAGATGGAAATCACATCAAGTATCTTTTCAGATCACAATGAAATGAAACTAGAATCAAAACCAGGAGAAATAGTGGAAAATAGACAAATATGGGAAATTGAACGACATGTTTCTAAACAATCAATAGGTCACAGACAAAATGAAAATGGAAACTAGACAATTCTGTGAAACATGAAAATGGAAGCACATTGCACCGTAACTATGGGATACAGCAAAAGCTATCTTAAGAGGGAAATTTATAGTGACAAAAGCCTGTATTAAAAAATGAAGATCAGAAGTAATCTAATGTTACACCTCAAAGAGTCGGAAAAGAGAATAAATTAAGCCTAGTGTTAGCAGAAGGAAGCAATTTACAAAGATCAGAGCAGACAGTAGAGACTAGAAAAACAATAGAAAAAAACAACAAAACTGTTAGTTTTTTTGGAAAAGGTAAAAAGATAAAAGATAAAGGTTTGTATAAACGTTCAGCTAGACTAGGAGAAACAGAGACTATCCAAATAAACATGATTAGAAATGTAAGTGGAGGCATTACAACTGATGCCACTGAAATACAAAGGATCATAAGAAACTAATATTAACAATTGTATACCAACAAATTGAATAACCTTGAAGAAATTGATAAATTCCTAGACCCATAACACTTCAAAGACTGAATTATGAAGAAATAAAAAAATTGGAATAAACCAATAATGAGTAAGGAGATTGAATCAGCCGTAAAAATCTCCTATCAAAGAAGCACAGTACTACACAGCTTCATTGCTGGATTCTACCAACCATTTAAAGAAGAACTAACATCAAGTATTCTCAAACTCTTCCCTCAAAATTGAAGTAGAAGTAATTTTTGCAAACTTATTTTAGGAGGCTGGCATTGCCATGACATCAAAGCCAGACAAAGACACTACAGAAAATAAATGTGTATCATGTTATCACAATTTTAATGAGACTAGTTTTATAATGGCAAATCATGCCACTGCACTTGGTTCCTTGAACTTTTGATCAGAAAAGCGTAGTATAAATTTAACACTTAAATAAATGTCATGCTTAATGTGCTGGAACTCTTCCAAGGTCAAATTAAGTAGCAACTATTGGCAGAAAGTCTACAATCCACAGACTATGCAGATGTGACTTGTAGACGATGTCCAAAACTACTCAATATAGTTGATATTTAATAATGATTTTCATGTGAATCCATGTACAAATGTTATCAGATCTGAACCTATTAGAATGAAAGTCTTACTATAGAGAAAGAGTCTTCTAAATTTTAAGAGTGTCACCTTACTTTAGAATAACCACATACTTTAAGTGTTCAGGGCACATTTATTGTCTCTTTTATTTAACTGTGAGGAAGAAATATGTTTGCAAGTTACCTGAAGACAAGGGGAAATTTCATTTAAATCAGTTACTTCTTACTAATAAAAACAGTCCTATGAACAAGAGGTCAAATGTTTGTCTCTCTGGTATATATGATGCAGACTAAACTGAAAATAGGTTAAGTAGAAATGCCTGAGTATTTCCATAGAAGTAAATGTATACACATATCTATATATAGAAAATCCAACTGTTCTGAAGATAAAAATCTGTAGTGCACAGAATAAAGAGTGCATTATTTTTTTCAAAATATTTTTTTCAAACACAATAAAGCATTGTTAAATCAGACTCATTAGAGAGACAGCCAGTCTAAATTGGTGAAAAGTCTTCAGTATTTAGAATTTGTTTATATTAATTTCTTGCTCTAATTAATTTAAATAATAGTAAAGCATAGTTTAATAGAACATTTAATGAGTTTCATTTTAATTAATATTTAACAATAATTTGTAACTGACTCATTGTTTGTATTCAAGTTGATTTTGCTAAAGTCCTTGGAAGCATTTATTCCTCTAAGCAGTTTACTATCACTTAACATTTTTCTTTAACATTATAAATAAGATTGCATTTTTGTGCACACAGAGCCTAAGAGAATTAAGTCCACGATGTATTAAATTATTATAAAATTAAAAAATTAAGGCTTGAGTGACTTTAATAAAAATACCTTCATAATGTATTGATTACATGCAAGCAAGGCAAAACTTCAGAAGTATTGGAAAATAATAAAAAAGAACTAGACATCTAGCAAATATATTGTGCTAGACAGTACCAACATAACTGATTCATTTGAACAAATTAGCATATTTTATTAAAACAAAACAAAAAACTCTCAAGTTGTTTGACAGAATTAACTCATCATTTTTCTTTTTTCTAGCTGGCTGATCCCATACCCTCAAGGTAGCTGAAATATATTTGGTTTCTTAAAACTTATGTTTATTTGAACCAATAGATTTTTTAAAAATGGGATGATGTGATTGTCTTTAAAAAGATATTTTGAAAGCCCAGATTATTCATCAATTCTCAAGAAATTATGTAGGTCATTTTGCGTGTTGAAGACAAATTTTTTCGCTACCTTTATTGAGCAGTGGTTGACAAAATTGGTATCTCTTTAAGACATAAACTATGATGATTATATATATATATATATATATATATATATATATATGTATTGTGAAATGATGATTACCAGAATCAAGTTAGCTGACACATCCATCGCCTCACATACTTACCATTTTGTGTGTGTGTGTGTGTGTGTGTGTGTGGTGAAAACATTTAGTGTCGACTCTCTAGGCAAAACTCAAGTATATAATGCAGTATTATTGACTATAGTAACCATGCTATAAATTAGACCCCCAGAACTCATTCATCTCCCATTTGATAGTTGGTACATGTTGACCAAACTTTCTCCCTGTTATCCCGACCCATAGCCCCTGCGAACCACCATTCTACTCTCTGTTTTCATGAGTTTGACGTTTTTAGTTTCTACATATAAGGTCACATAGTATTTGTCATTCTCTATATGATTTATTTCACTTACAATAATGCTCTCAAGATTCATCCGTGTTGATGCAAAAGGCAGGATTTCATTCTTTTTCATAGCTGAATATTTCACTGTGTAGATAATACCACATTTTCTCTGTCCATTTATCCATGGATGGACATTCAGTGTTTTTCTATCTTGGCTAGTGTGAATAATGCTACAATAAACACGGGAATGCAGATATGTCTTCAATATACTGATTTCCTTTCTTTCATATATATACCCGTAAGTGTGATTTCTAGATAATATGGTAGTTATATTTTTAATTTTTTGAGGAATCATCATACTGTTTTCCGTAACAGCTATACCAATTTACATTCCCACCAACAGTGTGCAAAAGTTCCCTTTATGCCCTCACAAACACTTTTCATCTCTTGTCTTTTTCATATAGTCCTCCTTACAGGTGTGAGGTGGTTTTGATTTTCATTTCCATGATGATTAGTGATGTTGAACATCTTTTCATATACCTATTGGTCTTATGCATGTCTTTTTGGAAACATATCTATTTGGGCTCTTTGCTTATTTTTAGACAAGATTATTTGTTTATCTATTTGGTATTAGGTTGTATAACTTCCTTATCTATTTTTGGATATTAATCCCTAGGGCAAAATTTTTCAGATCTTGAAACTTCAAGAACATAAGGCTGCTAGGAATATAAAGAAGCAGTATATATACATACATGTAATAATTAGAGAAAAATACAGAGTAGCCTTCATCCATTCATTATTTTATTCATCTATTCAACTAACATCTTTCAAGTGCCTATTGTAACAAGTTCTAAATTGTAAAAATGCATAAGGAAATATTTGTTATCTCAGAGCACTCAGTCTAGTGGAGAAGGCAGACTTACGAAGAGATAACTGAAATATAATGAGAGGTAGGCATAGTAGCCAGGTATAATAATATGGAATTCTTTGTAAGAGATGATAATGACCTAATATGAGGAGATGTCTGCTGGGAACGTGAAGAAAAGATAGATTTGGGAGATACCTAGGGAGCCGCATTGATAGTATGTAGTGATCCTATGATATTGGAAGAGAAAGGGATAGGGTTTTATCAATTTTCTACTTTTGTTTACTAAGCATTCATCTGCCATCTGCTGAGACAGGAGACTCAGATGGAGTGGTAGATTAAGGTCTGAGTGCACAAACAATGGATTCATTTTTTGATATGTTCACATGAAGTGTTTGTGGAATATTTAAAACTCTATATCAGGCTGGGTGCAGTGGCTCATGCCTGTAATCCCAGCACTTTGGGAGGCCGAGGCAGCCGGATCACGAGGTCAAGATATCAAGTCCATCCTGGCCAACATGATGAAACCCCGTCTCTACTAAAAATACAAAAATTAGCTGGGCGTGGTGGCTCATGCCTGTAGTCCCAGCTACTCGGGGGGCTGAGGCAGGAGAATCTCCTGAACCCGGGAGGTGGTGGTTGCAGTGAGCTGAGATCGCACCACTGCACTCCAGCCTGGCGACGGAGCAAGACTCCGTCTCAAAATTATATATATATATATATATACATATATATACGTATATATATATATATATATGTATATATATATACTAGTGTGCCAAGAGAAAATGAAAAAGCCTAGAGAAATACTTATTTCAAGGAACATAGAGAGGAAGATGAGCCCCCAAAACAGACTGAAAAAAGGCAACTAGAAAGGAGGAAATTTAAATGAGTGCGATATCACAGGAATCAAGTTAAAACACTGTTTTGAGGAGAAGGGAATAGCCAACTGTGAAGGCTGCTGCTAAGAAGTCAAGACGAAGATTGTACAATATTCTTTCGTTTTAGAGTCATAGAATTCTTCAGTGACATTTATGAGTTTCAACAGACTTGTGCAGACAGAAGCCAAAATGAAGTAAGTTGAAGAGTGAGTAGGAAGTGAGGAGGCATAGATGTTGAATTTAGACAGCTCATTAAAGACATCTGGCTGTGAAATTGACTAAGAAGGATAACCTCTAACCTGGATGCTATAAAAAAGAATCCAGGAAGGTTTTTGTTTGGTTTGGTTTTGGAAAAAGACTTGAGCAAAAATATTTGTTGAAAAGAAAGGCTCATAGAGAAAGGCTAAATAATCAAGAGAATGGATATAGGGTAAAGTAAGGGAATTTAATTTTTGCAACTTCTTAGTGACTTAAGATTTTTGGTGAGCTTTTGCTCAGACATTAGGCTTTATTTATGCATTCAAAAACATTTACTAAAAATTTCCTCTGTGACAGGCTCTGTGTGAAAATCTAACAATCTAGTGATGTTTGAGTAAGGGGAAAGATAAACAAAGCAACAATTTCTGTATACTAAGTGCTCGAGCTAGTGTTGAGAAAAGCAGAGTGCTATAGGAATGGTGAGAGACCTTCAATGTTGAACTTGCTCTCCTTATACTTTGAGGTTTATAAAAACAGCTTAGGTTACTTCTGTTGACATTCCACTAGTCAGAAATCTGTCACAGGTACCTTACCATTACTTCCAGGAGACTGAGAAATATTGTTTTCATTTAAACTCAGGAAGAAGAAATTCTGATGAACACAAAACAATTTATCACACCATCTTAGTTTAAATTCTGCTGAATGCTGAGCCCAACATAAAGATCAAAGTGCAGGTAGTTTATTTGGGAGTTACCAGGAGCAGGAGTAAGGGAGCAGAGAGAGGAAGATAGGAAGGTGGAAAAATAAATATGCCAATCTAGGGTATATAACTGAGACCTTCGCTGTGGACGATAGGGGCTCAATTGTGTTGAGACTTCCTGAAAAGTGCACAGAATGACTGCCAGAATTTTTCACCTGATGAACAGAGGCAATATAACATCTCTTGTCCCTCACTGGTTAAAAATTACTCTTCAGGCTAATAATCTCCCATTTCTGGTATGTGGAAAGAATGTTCTTATTCCTGTGCTATTGGAGAAGGCCCTGGGAAGAAAGCAGAAAGACATTGTGGCGAACTTCTGAGGTGAGATGCTGCCAGCATGAGGTGAGTCTGAGCTCACATGAAATTGTCCACTGAAGCTGCAGGTGAAATAAGATGTGGGCTGAGCAGATGTGATGTGGAGAATCAGAGGAATCAGCTACACATTACAACTATGTTTTAACAAAAATAAAGCAAACAAAATATTTTTTTGTCTAAAGATGTCCCAGATAGTCACTGTGATCCGAAAACATCTGAATAAATTGTTTTAATATAACACTTTACTTTTATGATGAGGACCCTGTCTTGGTTATATTTTTGGACTATGAAATTAACTGGAAAGTAAAATAGAAAACTGAGCATTTGTTCAAGCAGTATAATTACATAGATCACTCATCCAGGTGACCTAGACCCAAACTCGTTCTGCCTTTCTAGGTCTCTATTCCCAGATTGTTCACTTAATTATCTCAGTTCTCCATTCCACTCACTTCTGTAGAAATTGTTGAAAGATTCAGTTCTCATTCCTTTCTTTAACTTGATCTACAAATGTGTTTGTTTATTAGTTAATCAAATGAGGGTGGGGGAAGATCTGTGGAAATTCCCCCCCCCCCTTTTTTTAGAGGTACCCTATAATTTTTCTTTTATAATTTTAGATTTGAATTTGACAGGTAATTAGTCACATCATGAGGCAAGGTAGTCAAATCCAGCAAACGTAATGTAAGATTCTCTTTGTGGTTTTAATGAATTATCAGTGTACCTTTCAAAGTGCATATTCAGTGTGGTTCTGAGATAGTGCAGCCACGCTCTCTTTTCTCTCCTCTTGTCATTGCTTCTGCTTAGTGCATTCTGGTTCGTTTATGGTTGATACTTTCAAAGATATATTATATATTGACTCCAGTTACCTTGCTGAATATTCACAGTAGCCTTACCACATTAATGTGTGTGTTTTTGTGTATGTGTGTATATAATTTTCCATTTAAATAAGTCTATAAAAGTCACCCTTCATCCAGTTGGTTGTGGATTTTTTTAAATGGAAATTTATCTATTATTCATATAGGTTATTTTTTTAAAAAGCCTTAAATTGTATCTAATTAGAAAACTTCCAAATTGTCTGGCTTCTTCATTTCTATGCTCCTGCAGTACCTGTTCTTCAGGATCTGTATCCCTATCATGCCCTTGTCATGTTTTATTATAATTGTTTATTTTCTTATTTGTTCCTATATTACACTTGAAACCTACTATCTCAATGACAATTAGTAGGGCCTCAGTAAATGTTTATTAAATGAGAAAATGATTAAATAGTGGGTAATTTGAATAGCTGGATTTTTTTTTTCATTTAGAACACCATGCTTCTTTTGGGATGTTGGTCATGAATAAATCTATACTGGATCCTCCAAAGGATTACAGAAGTGTAAATACACAGAACAAAGCCTACAGCTGATCCACATGAGAGGAGATAAAATCCACTGAGCTGTGCATCTGAACGGCATCTTATGAATCTTCATTTTATACTTGAGGGAACTGAGGACCTAGGAAAGCGATCTTCCAAGGTGATAAAACTATTTAGTGGCAGAGCAAGGTTTTCAATTCCAATCTACCATAAAGCATCAAAGATGGTGGCTAACAATGGTGATAAAAATTATTTGAAGGTAAAATAATGTGGTTCAAAGATAAATATTATTTGGACTCTGGTGAGTTTGGGCTCAATCACATCCAGAGTGTCAAAAGTGACCCGTATCTCATCAAAAATAATTCAATAAAATGAAAACATTGAATAGAATCTATGTATGAGCTTGGGAAGAGGGGAAAACAAGTAAGCCAGTCACTTTATTTCTGAGATTCAATTTTTTGTTTCCTGAAATTAGGGCGGATCTTCTTATCAAAGGGATCTATGAAGGTCTTTTTAAATAACATATTTATTTATTTATTTATTTTTATTATGCTTTAAGTTTTAGGGTACATGTGCACAACGTGCAGGTTTGTTACATATGTATACATGTGCCATATTGGCATGCTGCACCCATTAACTCGTCATTTAACATTAGCTATATCTCCCAATGCTATTAAATCATGCTGCTATAAAGACACATGCACACGTATGTTTATTGCGGCACTATTCACAATAGCAAAGACTTGGAACCAACCCAAATGTCCAACAATGATAGACTGGATTAAGAAAATGTGGCACATATACACCATGGAATACTGTGTAGCCATAAAAAATGATGCGTTCATGTCCTTTGTAGGGACATGGATGAAGCTGGAAACCATTATTCTCAGCAAACTATCACAAGGACAATAACATCTTTTATTTGTACGCAACTGTAAATTACAAACTTGTTTTATTATGCTTTATTTTTTTCGTTATTTTTACTCTACTTTCTCCCTATCTTTATTTATTCACCAGCAGTTTTCTCTGACAGAATAAATGTATGAAGGGCTTTAACATGGCCAGTGACATTTTGAATGAATTAGGTTTCTCCCACTGTAACCAATCTCACCTAGCAAAAAGATGATCCATCTATGAAGGGAAGCAAACTGATGAATTATTATATGTGTTTGTGCTGAATGGAAGTCATTCTGTAGCACTGCCTAAGTATTTATTTTTCTAAAAGGACTCTTTGTATTAAATGCTTCTTCATTCTATTATTCCCAATTACTGGAAATTTATTGTGAGTATTTAAATCTCAAAGATGAGCTACATTCTGAATCTACATCTCATGTTTCTCAGCTGAGTCTCTCCTTCAAATTATATGTGCATTTTCTGTATTTATATTCCGACTCATTTTTCACACTTTCACAGTCTAAGATGAGAACCATACATTTCATAGTTCTTGACCTATTTTAAAGTTGTATCATTTTTTTAACCTTTGGCTTTGTCCAGCAGGAACCACCACTTTAGATTGAATCACATTATAATTATTTTTGTAAACTAAATCCAAATTGGATTGCAGTGGTATTTTTGTGCCTAATCAACTTAAAATAAGTATTTTTCAACTAATTCTGCTTTTATGTTTTTCTTTCTAGGCACATTTGCTCTTATTCTAAGGGCTTTGTCAGCTGAAACTGTAGAACACAGCTAACACTATAATGGCCTGTTCAACAATTATTTCCAGCCATGTTTTAACATAAATCTGTGAAAATATTTGCTGTCATGTTTCTAGCCCTCTGTGGCCTCAAACTGTCGTGCTGGTGATTTCATTTTCTCCCATAGAAATCACTAGAGTTTGATAAGATTATAGAGAACATCCAATTCAATATCCTTATATCATAATCAAGAAAACTGATGTCCAGAGGGGTTAAGTAAATTCTCCAAAGTCACACAGCTTGATAGTAACTGAATCTAAATTAGAACTCAAGGCTCTTAACTTCTGCATCGGGGCTCTTTCCATTCTATTGTCATGTATCGATATGACTGTCTAATAGAGATGCTTTCAGTTCCAACGTATTTATAATATTCTTATTATTTTAACCTTTAATTTTAGTTTTGTGAAAATAAATATAATGTAATCTACCCTGATCCTATCATCCCAAATCATCTACACTGTCAATAAAAGATGTATTAATTCCCATGTATGGCAGAAAGCACATTAACTAAGCATTTTAATTTGGATTAATGACACCACTTAGAAAAGAAGACCAGATCATGTATTATAACTGGTCTTCATAATAATTTCAAGTAAAGCCCAATAGATGTACAGTTATAGCCGTGTTGTGTTATGAGTGTTTCAAAATAGTAATTAAATGAGTGGTTCTGGACAAGACATTAGAACCAAGATGATAAAGTCAATAATGCATATCCAACCTTTAACCTCCCCCCTACACACAGTCAAAGCAATCCCTGTATTAAGTACTGGTAGTATTGTTAAGTGTTACTATTTTTGTTTTCAGAAGTTTTCAGAAAACTCCCCAGGTTTCCAAGAGTTAGCATAAATTTTTAAAATGTTTTATGAATTAAGATGAAAATTACATGGTGTTATAATGACATTCAGAGGCATTCAACAACAGAGTAATATAACAATTCTATGGTTATGGAACACAGAAACCTCTGGCTTTCCATTAAAAAAAATGTGTAACCAAATACAAAAGTGAGAATGGTTATGTACTCATGGATACTAAAGAAAACACACCCTGTGTTTCTAAAACAAGTGTGTATTTTCTAAATGAATGATACATTACTAAGATGAGCAGAGTATTGGCTTATAGCTGTGATGCTGTCCATCTGCTGTCCTTAAAGTCTCCATGCAGTCTTTGAGGTGAATACAAAGGCAAACTCAACGGAGGTAAGTAAAATCTTTTTCAGGAAAAGAAGAGTATATATGAAAATGAATCTATCAATTAACAAAGCAGGTTTACTTTTGTTTATGTACTCACATATATTTTGAGAGACTAAGTTGCCATTCTGTCAATACATTCTAGTTTGTGTCTGGCTTTTAAACAATCAAGAGGTAGTTTTATCATATGAAATAAGCAAAGCTTTTTGTAGAGCAATAATGACCAAAAGCCAATGCCTCAGATTTTGTTTATTCAATTAAAGAATAACTTTATTCAAAAAGAAGAATTGAGGAAATTACCTGGAGAAGTCAATGATCACAGCACCCATCCCTCTATTATGTGGACAGGTCATCAGAAAGAACATTTTATCAAGTGAAAGGCAGGCCAAATTATTGAGATCATTGCTTAAATTTCCCCGCTCATTTTTCATGTGTAAGCACAATACTTTGTATTCTATACTGAAAACATTGTTTTTGCTATTTGTTGATGTTACTGATGAAGTCTGGCGTCTCTTCATGGTCATTACTCGGATATGAGAGCATATATTTTAAAATAAAAGAAAGACAAACTTGAAAACTAGAACAAAATTTTGTGGGAGAGGACATTGTATCAAAAACTACACTAGTGCTTTCAATCAATATACTGGAAGCATCTAGACAACCTGTTAAAATATAATTTTATATATATACCTTCTCGCTATGGGATACATAAATAATATGTATTTGTAACCAGCTGTTCAGGTGATTCTGATGCATCTCGACCGGCCAACATCAGTTAATGTTTGGGAATTATTAAACTACCTCATAGCAAATATTTAACAGTTGAGTTTCACTAGAAGGATTCTTATATATTTGATAGTTTGCATTCAAGCATTTTATGTGAATCCTCTTATGACACTATTTATATATCATGGAAATTGATAGAGAGAAAATTATTTTCTCTAAAACTCCTGATCAGAGCAGTCCCAGTCTGGTATTTTCATAGCAGCACAGCTGGAGGTTTGAGTACTTCAAGATCTATGCAAACTGCTATCTGGTAGAAGGGCTATTGGCTTGAAACTTCTCTTTGGAGCAAACTTCAAAAATAGTTGGTTGGGTACAGACTGACTGCTTTTTGGTAGGACTAAATGAATGTATTTTCACATTTGTCATAACAACCTTCTCTCACCAAAGTACATGTTGACATTTATGAGATTTCTGCACAACTAATCTGATACAGTTATCAAGATGACTAAATTAACAAAATTATCATAGTTGTTATACACAAAATTACTCAAATTCTTAGGCAACTACTACTGAAAAAAATACAAATTATCCTCAAGCCATTTGTGAAGCTGTGACTTGGAAAGCATCATATTTTAATTAAGAAAATAATAATTTCGTTTTCAAATTTTGATGTAACTGAGCTATTTCATTTGTTTGAATTAATGGCGTATTTTCACGATTTATCACGTTACTGATGTAGTCAAACATTTTGCAGCGGGGTGTTGGTATCTTGAAATGACAAGCTTTCTGGAAGGAAAAAATATGATATGTATCATGTAACCAATTTGCGTGGCATCTTCAGTCACCCTGACTTCTTTCAATCCACCAAAATGATGTCACTCTGTAAAGAATCAGGAAGATATGAATACCATTGGCTCTCAGAAGCTGGTGTGATCTGTCTTCAATACAACATTGGCTGTCTGTTTTAAGGCTACAGCCATCAAATGGTAAACAAGCGGTGATTCTGCTCATTTCCTCATATTATCAAACCAAGAATTGCTGTTAGCAACTGGGAAAACATGAAGAAGGGACAAGGCAAGTTGTAAAAAGATTCTCTGAGGAAGTAATATCTTAACTGAATCCCATAAGATAAATTTGTGGACCACACTTTTATTAATCTCACATAAGGTGTGTTTGATCGGAGAAAGAAAAGTAGGGGAGTACCAAGGACCAGGTCCTGGAGGAACTTGAATGGTATGATTAGGAACTTGGATATTACGTATGTTGTTAATGGGAGACCACTGAAGTGTTGAAGATGACTGGATGCAGGGTGAGGTAACACATTGGGCGAGGTGGGAACAGGACTGCAGGCAGGAAGTGATATGAGGCAAAATTCAAGGAGCTCATACACTGCTTATGGAGATAGACTTGTAAACAAAGGTTTACCTTAATACAAGGTAATAACAGTTTTAATAAAGGCATAAGGTTGTGAATTGCTTTCTAGTTTCCTTTTATGTGTGCGCAACAAGATTATAAGCTTCATGAGTTGAATGTGAGAACTTTGAATGTTATCAATTGCACAGATATATCTAAATAATCATATGGTGGTATTGAAAAGCAAAATATACAAGTATGTTACTGAATGTTTCCATTTCAACCTGGAGTATAATTTTATGGAGAACATCTCCACCTGATACTTAAAGAAATAATGAGCTTTATCAATTAAAAGCACATGGAAATCAACATGGACTATGAACTTATTAACTTGTTAGTATATAAAAATGATAGATATGTCTATAAATTTATTACCATTTACAAATTATTTATACATTTATGTTCTTTCTTTGCAAGAGGGTGATCAAGGCTTCTGAATACTCAGAAATTTTCTAATTATGAAGGAATAATTACACTATTTTAATAATACTGGAAAAGTAGCTTATAAGTACACATGTAATAACATTCTATAGAGAAATGATTTGGATTTGGTTATCATCTATATACTTGGTTCTACTCCCAAGTCAATTTCTCATAACCACGCCCTCTATTATCAACACAGGTGTTACTCAGCTCTACAACTGACTAAGTAAAAATAGTATGTTCTCTTTGGAAAGCATTTGAAGAATTGGATGTATTTATCATAACAAAAAATGCACCCACTTTTGTATTAAATGCACTAAACATAGTGCACAAAATTCACTAGCATTAGAAGGTAAACTGAACAATTATGTAAAAAGCACTATTGTATATAAAATACACATAAGATGGAAACAAATTTGATATTTGGACTAAATTTTTCTTGGTGTTTTAGCCTGTGCCCCATGTTGCATAAATGATGTTTTAAATATTCTTCAACCTCAAATGTTTGGTTAAATGAAGAGAAGGTAATTCATATGCATAGGACGGAGTATGATCCTTATGTGGTGGGAAGCCTTTATATAAAAAAGGATAAATGTAATTGATACTATGCTGAAGTAACAGTATCAAAAATTTTAGTGATATATTACAACTATAGCTTATAATTTGCTCACTCTGCATGCTCAACACAAATAGGGAGGAAGACAGGGTGGGTAGGGTAGTTCACAGCTGAATGCATGGTTCACCATCTTAGGATGCCACCATTTCAACTGGGAGCATCCTGTGTATCAATGTTAGGCAAAGAGAGAGCATGGACACTTTCACCTAATATTGACTTTATTGGAAGGGAAGTGATGCCCCAAGAGCAATGTCTTATATGATTTTGTATCACTAATGGCTATGAAAATGCCTGACACACAAGTATTCATTAAAAACAAAATTGTTAAACGATTATTTTACCAGAATCCACAGAAGAGTGAGAGTTAGAAATGTTTAAATGGAAGTGGTAACTTCACTGAAAACCATAAAAATACTAGATTCATTAGACACAGAAAAAGATAACCAGTTAATTATAAATAAGCTGATATAAATCAATTTTGTGTAACGTTAATCTACTTGTTGAACAAAATCACCTGTTTTTTTTTTTTTCTGGTCCCTCCTGGTTCTGATTGTTTCCTGTGTGGGGAGAAACAATTAGTTAAAAGAAATCCAAAAGTTGGATGACAAACTGAATTGACATAGCTAACTAAAGAAAGCTGTCAACAGCCCACTGATTCTTAACATAAATTCCATCAAACTTGCTGAATCACACAATCTGTGCTGTTTTGGTACCCATTGAAGTGTAACTCCAGAGATGGAAAGCACCTTAGAAAGTATTCGGTGTAGAGATTGTACTGGCAAGGCACCACTCCACAATCCTCTGCTTGTAAGTGAACTGATTTCCATAAAGAGAATTAGCTATATATGTATACTATGGGCTTACACTGTGAAGGTGCTATGCTATGAACTTTATATGAATTATCTAATGCATTCTTTACAGAAAAACTGTAATGTAGGAAATATTTGTCTTATTTTACAGGCTTAGAGATGTTAAGTAGCATGATAATGGTTAGAGTTGATAACTGGGTCCAGAAAAGTTTGACTCCAAATCTAGTGCTGTTAACCCCTGCACCTAGCTGTTGTATTATAATGCAGTCATGATAGAGGACAGTGACCATACTGAACCAGGATACTCAGAATACAGTGACTCCAACAACTTCTTCCAATCAGTGGTGATTGCTTAAAAAGGTGAAACTTATTTTCCTTCCTTGTCAACTCCCTTAATTTACATGAGGAAATTGGAGCCCACGGACAAACTTCTCCAAGGTTAAGGGAGACAGTGTTAGAAAGAGAAACAGGAGAACTCAACAATCCTGATTCAGAAATGTCAGGCTCTTACACCAGGATATCCACTGAGATCTCAGCTCCAGCAAGGGCAGCAATTCAGAAATCAGGGACACTCGTTTTTCATCTGAAAATGAACCTGAAATGGGGCCAATACTCACGGCACAGAGTATTCAAACATTTCTAGAAGACTCGGTGAACGTGTCTGCACATGTTTACCATAATGCATTTAGTCACACATATTAGGTTTGCCAAGGGTCATGCACAATTTCAGGGATGGATCAGTGGTTACTTTAGTGTGATTATCTCCAACTAAGCTCCGTTGTGTCTGGTGCCTCAGGTCACTTGACAAGGCTGACTCACAGAGAGGAAGGAAAGCCAGAAAGTTGTAGAAAGGAACATGCTGAGGAAGAGGAAGAGGGAATAAGAAACAGAAAGGAGAAGAAAACAGAATAAAAGGTAAAGTTATAAAAGACATGTGATGCTTATTGGTAGAGAGAGGCTTCACAAAAACTCTCATGCCATCCTTGTTCTCAAAGTTAGTTATTTTTGCCCTCGACTTTATCACAGACGAAGTGTATCACTTCAGCACAAGGTGTCGCTTCTTCAGTGCATTTCAGTGCAAGATCTCCTTTTTATTTTTTTAATTACTAGTTTTGCATGGCCAAGATTTCACCTTTTCCTACCTATCCATTCTCCAGTTTGCTAGGTCACTATTTTGAGGGCCCTAAACTGTACCAAGGGCCCTTAATGGCAAGCTAAATGCCTGTTGTCTCTCTCAGCTGGAAGCTACAGGGAATACTCTCTTCTGATGATTTTAGAAGCACCCTCCTGCTCAGAAATGAGAGCTGTCTTTGAACGAGGAGTTTCAGGTTTGTAGAAGTACACACTCTAGCAAACTCTTTGGGTTTTTTAAACTGATGGGTTACAAGAAATACGGTTGCTGAACGTCTTCACAGTAACTTTTCCTACAATCCATTTTCTGTTCATTCATTGCCCTCTTCACTTTGCTAAGAAAGCTACAAGAAAGCACCTCTTTCTCTGGCATCATATTGTGTTAGCAGAACAGAATTGCTGAATGAAAGATGGAAATTAGTGAGAGAAATTCTACATTATCCTTAAGAGCATTTGACAGAACATCAAATTCTGTGTAATTTAAATAGCTGAATAGAACAAGCAGAGTTTAATTAGAGGAAAACTATGAGCTGCAAACTTCAGAAAATGATTCTAAAGGGTTCTGAACAATATTTTCACTTAGCTAATTTTATTTTTAAGACTCTAAGACTATTATTCTGAGTATCTAACATCACAAAGTTAAAAGAGTTGTAGATGTCAGCCTTGGCAAAACACATTCCGATATGCAAGTTTTAAACTAATCTTTCTGAACCATTGCTGATAAAGTATACTACTCCTGTGTCAAGTAGGTGTGTGTGTGTGTGTGTGTGTGTGTGTGTGTGTGTGAGAGAGAGAGAGAGAGAGATTATGAAAAGCTCAATATATATTTCAGTGTTTCCAATAGAAGCCCTATTGAGAGAAATAACTTTAATGAATTCACTATAGTCCAGTGTCTGGGCTTCAGACTCAGTGTCAGAGATTGTCTCATTTTTACACTTTCTTGGCAGCAGCACTCTCTTTATAAATGTGTTAATATCTTCAGTCAAGTCTAAGGACGTGGGGGTCAGATTCACTTCAAAATGATTCACTTTAAAATCTCTTCTGTGAACCACTGTGTGCTGATTTTATTGTCTCTTGGCCTCATTTTCTAAGAACAATGTTATTTTCTTGTTTTACAATGAGACATCTTGCAAAATTTTTCATGGTGGAGGTTAACTTTCATCTCAGATAAATTATTTGAGAACCACTTTTTTAGCTACTAATGGTGGAAAACTGAGGAGCCTTAAACTAAGTTGCTTGTGGAGATCGTAATCTATATAAACTTTAATCACATATATTCTGGATAAAGGAAGAAAAACATACAAAATGTCTTGTACTTAAACTTACCAATTAAGTCTGAATTTCTGAATTAGCAGGAAATGGCATTATATTACCATTCTTTCTGAGTCTGACACTCTTGGTACATTTGCATTTTTTTTTTTTTTTTTTTTTTTTTGAGACAGCGTCTCGCTCTGTCGCCCGGGCTGGAGTGCAGTGGCGCGATCTCAGCTCACTGCAAGCTCCGCCTCCTGGGTTCACACCATTCTACTGCCTCAGTCTCCTGAGTAGCTGGGACTACAGGCGCCTGCCACCACGCCCGGCTAATTTTTTTTGTACTTTTAGTAGAGACGGAGTTTCACCGTGTTAGCCAGGATGGTCTTGATCTCCTGACCTTATGATCCGCCCGTGTGGGCCTCCCAAAGTGGGGTACATTTGCATTCTTGAAAGGATATTTTCCTTTTTACTAAAGCTCAAACTTTGTGACCCTGCCTGTTCACCTTGGAAATAAAACTGTTATCTTATACTCTGATTTCAGTAATTGGATCTATGGGTTTTCCCTCCGTTTGTATGTTCCTCACTTGTTTGCTTTCCTTCAAGCTTTATAGGATTTAGAATTAGGGATTAGAGTTTCACTTTGTATCACTTAATCCTTCCAGAAGTGTGGCTATTGTGACTTAGCCCTCTGGCTCAATAATGTCTCTGATACTGGCTGCATAATGCCAGAATTCTCTGGTACTGACTATCTGTCTAAACTAGATTTCTGTTTATACCTGATGGCTAGACCCTATTGGTGCATATGCATTCTTGAGAGGGCAGCTTCCTGTTTTTGAATCATTGGACTCTTTAACTCTGTTGGACTTCCTCCCAAAGTTTTTTCTATTCCCTGACAAAGGGACTGCTCCAACTTTACTATCTTGACCCTGTGGGTTATGAACACCAAACATGGAGAATTTGAAGAGAATTTGTTTTAATACTCTTGCCATGGAGCACTGAATGTGATTTTTCAAATGAACGAAACTGTATTTTTTCTGCTGATGAAATCAATAGTCCATATGAACCACAACAATTTTTAGCATCTTTCACCTAAGAACTGATACTGGTTTGTGCCTCAATGAGCTTTCTTAGTGCATTCGCACTCCATTTAATCTTAAAATATAGTTTTCATTGTATAAAATAGGAGAAAGGGGGGAGTGGTATTCTGGGGGCATCCTAGTAAAAAACTCGTGCTTCAGAATGGACTCCTCAGAACCTTACTTACCATATCCATGTGCCTATCTCGCCTGGGCACTCCGGCAGCCCAAGGGGAGCTCGTCTCAGACAATCAAGAGGGGAAGCGAAAAAGAGACGGAGACCTGCTATCATGGCCAACGATCCCGGGAAGAGGGAACGGTGGTCCACGCACGGGATTCAGCCTCCGATCAAGCCCAGCAGGCGCCGGCGGCGCCGAGTGCGGGGCTTGCTGAGCCCGCGCTCACCAGGAACCCGCGCCGGCCAGCCGGCCGCTGCGCGCAGCCTCGACTCCCGCCCACGAGTCTCTCTTCACACCTCCCAGCCAGCAGAGGGAGCCAGCTCCGGCCTTGGCCAGCCCCAGAGAGGGGCCCTCATAGCGCAGCGGCGGGCTGAAGGGCTCTTCCCGCGCGGCCAGAGCGGACGCCGGGGCCGAGGAGGCGCCGAGAGCGAGCGAGGGCTGCTACCACGTTATCACCTCTCAATACAAGAAGCTACTTCATAGAAGAAGCAAACTTAGAATACATTTAAGTTTGCGTTCAAACTCTTCACTTCCCAATACCAGGTAGGAGAGCTGATGCTGCTTTCTCACTGTCCCAAAGTCTCAAGTTTTCTGATGACTAACTGAATATAATTGGAAGCCACCAAGCCTCCTTCATCCTGGTCACCTGCAGACTTAACATCTGGTGGAAGCTGCCAAGGTTTACCATGTGCATTCTCTAGAGCAGGGGCACCAGCAGTACCTGGGGCCATTTAAACCATGGCTGGTGCTAGAGTGAGGATGTAGGGAGCAGCTTACCAAAGCAATCCAAGGCAACAGCAGCCCCAGGCCTGGACCCCAAAATCATTCTGTCCTCTTACGCCTCTGCGCCTCTGTTGGGAGGGGTGAACTTGAAGATTTCTGAAATGCCTTCAGGGACTTTTTATCATTGTCTTAGCTATCAGCACCTGGCTCCCTCTTATTTGTGCTAATCTCTTTAGCAAGTTGTTGATCCACAAAATCCTTGGATTTATTACCTGATAATCTTCTTTTCTTCTCTTCTCTATCACATGGCCAATCTACATATTTTCCAAATTTTTGTGTTCTGCTTTTCTTCTAATTATAAATTCCACTTTTAGTTTACTCCTAGATGCTGCACATCCAGGAAGCTCAAAAGTTCCCAAATAGATTCAATCCAAAAACGTTCTCTCTGAGATTCACTATAGTAAAACTGTCAAAAGTTAAAGACAAAGAGTGGATTCTAAGAAGAACTGGAGAAAAGGATCAAGTCATATATAAGGGAATTCCAGTTAGACTAATAGTAGCTTTTACAGCAGGAATCTTTCAACATGCTACTACTAAGGACCAATTTTTGGTCTCGGTCTATTTGTATTCCTAGTCCACAGGGCTAGGTTATTGCTGCAATTCCGTCACTTGGGGCAGGGCATAGCATTGGTCTGCCTCCAGGGATGAATGGGCATTCTGGATGTTTGGACCTGGGGATCAGGGTGTGGTTGCAATTTGGGAATCTGAGCCAATAGAGCCCAGTGGAAACTCAGGTCCTCAGGGATGGGGCACTGCTAGTGGTAACTGTAGTCCCTGGAATGGTGGGGTGCTGATATATCCTAGACTTTCTCTGTGATGCCAGGTGTAGTGGCAGCAAGAACCTCAGAATGGCAGAGTGCAGCTATTGTTTACACCTGGGGGAGCTGGGAGTAGCACAGTGATTACTCCTCTACCTAGAGAGAGGTTTCTCAGAAGCTCAGACTCCAGGGGCCTAGTCCAGCTTCAGGGATGAAGGTTACTAGAGTTGTCTGGCTTGGGGGACAGGGTATTTTAGCTCAGCCACTGCTTTTTTTTTTTTTTTTTTTTGCCCTGGGATGTGGGATGCTATGTCAACTCAGCTCTGGGATGTGTAGTTGCTCAGCTAGGCCAAAGCACCACTTCGCCTGGGGGAATGTTCAGCTCAGGCTCAGTGTGCGTGATTACTCTTGGCAGTCAAGGCACCATTTCCCTGGGATACAGGGCATTGCTTCAGCTTAGGTACTAGGGTGAGTGACCACTTTTGGTGACCAAGGTACTTTTTCTTGGGAGTCAGGTTGCTGCTTCAACTTAGACAGTGGGAGGGGATGACTGCTGTGGGTGGCCATGGTATTGTATCCAGGAGGCAGAATACTTCTTTAGCTCAAGCACAGAGGGGGGTGACTATAATGGACAGCCAAGGCAAAGTTTTCCCAGAATGACTGGCATTGTTTCAGCACCAGCAAGGTTAGGGGAGGGTGCAGCAGCAGCTGGCAGGTTTTTAATTGTTGTCGCTGTTGTTATTGTTTTTAAATTTCTCTAGAGGAAGTGTGTAGCTTCAGCTCAGGCCCCTATGGACAGGGCGTAGCAGTGACTTTGAAGGGCATATGGAGCAACTTAACCAAGGCACCATTTCCCAGGAAGGGGGTGTGTAACTTAGGTTGGACCCCAAGGGGCAGGGTGCAGTAGGGACTGGGAGAGGTAGATGGAACAGCCCCATGACAGCATTGTTTCCCTAAAATGAAGTGTGCAACTTTAGACCTGGTTCCCAGGTGCACTGTGCAGAATCACTGACTGTAAGGAGTAGATGGATCAACTGTGCCAAGGCACTTTTTCCTCAAGAAAGAGTGCTGTAGCTTCAGCTCAGGCCTGGGGGCGCAGGGCACAGCCACAACTAAAACAGGTGGATGGAATGGTTCTACCAAAGCATCATTTCCCCAGGAGGGAGTGTGCAGCTTTAGCTCAGGTCCCCAGTTGCGGGGCTCAACAGTGACTTGAAGCGGTATATGTAGCAATTTCACCAAGGAAAACTTTCTTTAGGAGGCAGTGTGCGGCTTCAGCTCAAGCCCCTAAGGGCAGGAAAGAACAATGACTGGGAAGGGTAGATAAAGAAGTTAACTCTCAGTTCAGTTCAACAACAAACAAAATATATATGCATAACTAGTATCTGTCAGAAAATTTAATTATGAATTAACTGGAACATCATGCCCACTGAAAGTTTTCTTCAGAGAGACACTATGGGTCAACCCACCTTATGGGATATGTTAGTTCTTCAAATACTATTGCTGCTTTAAGCAAAATTAACAAAGTAGAAAGCAAAGTATCTGAAATCCACCTTTTTTTTTTTTTTTTTTTTTTTTTTTTGAGACGAAGTCTCACTCTGTCCTCTGTTGCCCAGGCTGGAGTGCCGTGGTGCGATCTCAGCTCACAGGAGACTCTGCCTCATGGGTTCAAGAGGTTCTCGTGCCTCCACCTTCTGAGTAGCTGGGATTACAGGCACCCACTACCATGCTCAGCTAGTTTTTGTATTTTTAGTAGAGATGGGGTTTTGCCATGTTAGCCAGGCTGGTCTCGAACACCAGACCTCAGGTAATCTGCCCGCCTTGGCTTCCCAAAGTGCCGGGATTACAAGCGTGAGCCACTGCACCTGGCCTGAAATCCACTTTCTAAATCAGCATTCTTCAATGTTTGGTTAATGACACTTTGCCCTGTACATATATTAGCTGTTCCACGGGTAATATAGTGATGTCAAAAGAAACAAAATTAAGAATTAAAAGCAAGATTAATCATAATTTTTACAGAAATCATCTTTCAAATTTTATTATGTTATTAAAATTTCCACAGGTACTCTAAGATTGCACTGATTAATCTCAATGGCACCTCATTTAGCAGGCATAGTTCATCTAAGTTTATATACTTGTACGTCATTAACAAAACATTTTTGCAACGTATAAGGTACACATAACAGGCCAGGCACAGTGGCTCATGCCTGTAATCTCAGCACTTTGGGAGGCTGAGGCAGGCAGATCACGAGGTCTGGAGATCGAGACCGTCCTGGCTAACACAGTGAAACCCCGTCTCTACTAAAAATACAGAAAATTAGCTGGGCATTGTGGCGAGTGCCTGTAGTCCCAGCTACTCGGGAGGCTGAGGCAGGAGAATGGCGTGAACCCGGGAGGCGGAGCTTGCAGTGGGCAGAGATCATGCCACTGCACTCCAGCCTGGGTGACAGAGCGAGAAAATACACATAACAATATGCAAAAATACTAAAAGTATCCAAACAACACTAAGTAAACACATCCATGTAACCAACACTTTTATTAAGATATAGATTATTACCAGTAATCCATAAACCTCACTGGTATACCCTCTATCTCACTATGCTGACAAATATAAGCAATTTTTCTCACTTGTATCACCATAGATTTTTATAATTGGAAATATACGAGAATGTCATTTTAATGTTATTTCTTATATCTGTTATATATGTCTTTTTTACAACAAATAATTAAAGATATATCCTCAATCCACAGAAATGCAGCAACAGACACAAATAGTGCAAAGGTAGTAACACAATGGTAATATAAATAGTACCATTCAGAATAATACTGTGAATATAACTAGAAAATAGTATACCAGTGATAAAACGAACATATATCTTTGAATTCAAGAAGAAAAAGTAAATATAGTAACCTAGTAATTTAATTAGAGGATCCAGAAGAGGAACTGGTATTAGAAAAAAATACAAAGAATGTTTGAAAAACTAGATTTTATTTAATTGGTGGTGAATATTCTCCTAGTTCCATAAATTCATTGTCACAAAAAGTTGGTAAACCATAACCTAAAGCAATTCATATTTTTAAACAAAATACAATGACCTCACTGGTAAACTAATCTTTTCTTAACCAAGTTTGATATAAATATATCAAGAAATTCATACATTTGTTTCTTGAAAAAGGGGAGGCACAAAAAAATGGGCATCTTTCAACATCGTAGTCATCATGAAAAAATAGGTACAATAATATACAATTAATGCTCTGTAAAGAAACCATCTACATGGTATCTCTCATGAAAAAATACTGGTATGGGAATAGCTCACCTGCTACAAATGACTAGCAAACTGGACAAAACAAATGAAACAACTTTTTTAAATACTGGGCAATAGCCAACACAGCACTCTGAGCTCTGAGAAAACGGAAACAGACAATTTGATTTTTACAAGTCTCCTGAATTTTTTTTCACTTTGATTAGTTTTTTACTTTCAATTGAGTTTTTTTTATTATACTTTAAGTTTTAGGGTACATGTGCACAATGTGCAGGTTTGTTACATATGTATACATGTGCCATGTTGGTGTGCTGCAACCATTAACTCGTCATTTAACATTAGGTATATCTCCTAATGCTATCCTTCACCCTTCCCCCCACCCCACAACAGGCCCCGCTGTGTGATGTTCCGCTTCCTGAGTCCATGTGTTCTCTTTGTTCAGTTCCCACCTATGAGTGAGAACATGCGGTGTTTGGTTTTTTGTCCTTGCGACTGTTTGCTGAGAATGGTTTCCAGCTTCATCCATGTCCCTGCAAAGGACATGAACTCATCATTTTTTATGGCTGCATAGTATTCCATGGTGTATATGTGCCACATTTTCTTAATCCAGTCTATCATTGATGGACATTTGGGTTGCTTCCAAGTCTTTGCTATTGTGAATAGTGCTGCAATAAACATACGTGTGCGTGTGTCTTTATAGCAGCATGATTTATATTCCTTTGGGTATATGGGATGGCTGGGTCAAATGTTATTTCTAGTTCTAGATCCCTGAGGAATCGCCACACTGACTTCCACAATGGTTGAACTAGTTTAGAGTCCCACCAACAGTGTAAAAGTGTTCCTGTGTGTCTCCACATCCTCTCCAGAACCTGTTGTTTCCTGACTTTTTAATTATCGCCATTATAACTGGTGTGAGATGGTATCTCATTGTGGTTTTGATTTGTGTTTCTCTGATGACCAACGATGAGCATTTTTTCATGTGTCTGTTGGCTGCATAAATGTCTTCTTTTGAGAAGTGTCTGTTCCTATCCTTCACCCACTTGTTGATGGGGTTGTTTGTTTTTTTCTTGTAAATTTGTTTGAGTTCATTGTAGATTCTGGATAATAGCCCTTTGTCAGATGAGTTGATTGCAAACATTTTCTCCCGTTCTGTAGGTTGCCTGTTCACTCTGATGGTAGTTTCTTTTGCTGTGCAGAAGCTCTTTAGTTTCATTAGATCCCATTTGTCAATTTTGGCTTCTGTTGCCATTGCTTTTGGTGTTTTAGACATGAAGTCCTTGCCCATGCCTATGTCCTGAATGGTATTGCCTAGGTTTTATTCTAGAGTTTTTATGGTTTTAGGTCTAACATTTAAGTCTTTAATCCATCATGAATTAATTTTTGTATAAGGTGTAAGGAAGGGATCCAGATTCAGCTTTCTACATATGGCTAGCCAGTTTTCCCAGCACCATTTATTAAATAGGGAATCCTTTCCCCATTTCTTGTTTTTGTCAGGTTTGTCAAAGATCAGATAGTTGTAGATATGTGGCATTATTTCTGAGGGCTCTGTTCTGTTCCATTGGTCTATATCTCTGTTTTGGTACCAGTACCATGCTGTTTTGGTTACTGTAGCCTTGTAGTATAGTTTGAAGTCTGGTAGCGTGATGCCTCCAGCTTTGTTCTTTTGGCCTAGAATTGACTTGGCAATGTGGGCTCTTTTTTCATTCCATATGAACTTTAAAGTAGTTTTTTCCAATTCTGTGAAGAAAGTCATTGGTAGCTTGATGGGGCTGGCATTGAATCTATAAATTACCTTGGGCAGTATGGCCATTTTCACAATATTGATTCTTCCTACCCATGAGCATGGAATGTTCTTTCATTTGTTTGTATCTTCTTTTATTTCATTGAGCAGTGGTTTGTAGTTCTCCTTGAAGAGGTCCTTCACATCCCTTGTAAGTTGGATTCCTAGGTATTTTATTCTCTTTGAAGCAATTGTGAATGGGAGTTCACTCATGATTTGCCTCTCTGTTTGTCTGTTATTGGTGTATAAGAATGCTTGTGATTTTTGTACATTGATTTTGTATCCTGAGACTTTGCTGAAGTTGCTTATCAGCTTAAGGAGATTTTGGGCTGAGACGATGGGGTTTTCTAGGTATACAATCATGTCATCTGCAAACAGGGACAATTTGACTTCCTCTTTTCCTAATTGAATACACTTTATTTCCTTCTCCTGCCTGATATCACTGGCCAGAACTTCCAACACTATGTTGAATAGGAGTGGTGAGAGAGAGCATCCCTGTCTTGTGCCAGTTTTCAAAGGGAACATTTCCAGTTTTTGCCCATTCAGCATGATATTGGCTGTGAATTTGTCATAGATAGCTGTTATTATTTTGAGATACGTCCCATCAATACCTAATTTATTGAGAGTTTTTAGCATGAAGGTTGTTGAATTTTGTCAAAGGCCTTTTCTGCATTTATTGAGATAATCATGTGGTTTTTGTCGTTGGTTCTGTTTATATGCTGGATTACGTTTATTGATTTGCGTATGTTGAACCAGTCTTGCATCCCAGGGATGAAGCCCACTTGATCATGGTGGATAAGCTTTTTGATGTGCTTCTGGATTTGGCTTGCACTATTTTATTGAGGATTTTTGCATCGATGTTCATCAGGGATACTGGTCTAAAATTCTCTTTTTTGGTTGTGTCTCTGCCAGGCTTTGGTATCAGGATGATGCCGGCATCATAAAATGAGTTAGGGAGGATTCCCTCTTTTTCTGTTGATTGGAATAGTGTCAGAAGGAATGCCAGCTCCTTCTTGTACCTCTGGTACAGTTTGGCTGTGAATCCATCTGGTCCTGGACTTTTTTTGGTTGATAAGCTATTAATTATTGCCTCAATTTCAGAGCCTGTTATTGGTCTGTTCAGAGATTCAACTTCTTCCTGGTTTAGTCTTGGGAGGATGTATGTGTCCAGGAATTTATCCATTTCTTCTAAATTTTCTAGTTTATTTGCGTAGAGGTGTTTATAGTATTCTCTGATGGTGGTTTGTATTTCTGTGGGATTGGTGGTGATATCCCCTTTATCATTTTTTATTGCATCTATTTGATTCTTCTCTCTTTTCTTCTTTATTAGTCTTGCTAGCAGTCTATCAATTTTGTTGATCTTTTCAAAAAACCAGCTCCTAGATTCATTGATTTTTTTTTTTTAATCTTTTTTTTTTTTTTTTTTTTTTTTTTTTTTTATTATACTTTAGGGTTTTAGGGTACATGTGCACAATGTGCAGGTTTGTTACATATGTATCCATGTGCCATGTAATCTTTTTTTTTTTATTATACTTTAGGTTTTAGGGTACATGTGCACAATGTGCAGGTTTGTTACATATGTATCCATGTGCCATGTTGATTTCCTGCACCCATTAACTCGTCATTTAGCATTAGGTATATCTCCTAATGCTGTCCCTCCCCCCTCCCCCCACCCCACAACAGTCCCTGGAATGTGATGTTCCCCTTCCTGTGTCCATGAGTTCTCATTGTTCAATTCCCACCTATGAGTGAGAACATGCGGTGTTTGGTTTTTTGTCCTTGCGATAGTTTACTGAGAATGATGTTTTCCGTTTCATCCATGTCCCTACAAAGGACACGAACTCATCATTTTTTATGGCTGCATAGTATTCCATGGTGTATATGTGCCACATTTTCTTAATCCAGTCTATCGTTGTTGGACATTTGGGTTGGTTCCAAGTCTTTGCTATTGTGAATAGTGCCGCAATAAACATACGTGTACATGTGTCTTTATAGCAGCATGATTTATAGTCCTTTGGGTATATACCCAGTAATGGGATGGCTGGGTCGAATGGTATTTCTAGTTCTAGATCCCTGAGGAATCGCCACACTGACTTCCACAATGGTTCATTGATTTTTTGAAGGGTTTTTTGTGTCTCTATCTCCTTCAGTTCTGCTCCGATCTTAGTTATCTCTTGCCTTCTGATAGCTTTTGAATGTGTTTGCTCTTGCTTCTCTAGTTCTTTTAATTGTGGTGTTAGGGTGTCCATTTTAGATCTTTGCTGCTTTCTCTTGTGGGCATTTAGTGCTATAAATTTCCTTCTACACACTGCTTTGAATGTGTCCCAGAGATTCTAGTATGTTGTGTCTTTGTTCTCATTGGTTTCAAAGAACATCTTTATTTCTGCCTTCATTTCATTTTGAACCCATTCGTCATTCAGGAGCAGGTTGTTCAGTTTCCATGTAGGTGAGTGGTTTTGAGTGAGTTTCTTAATCCTGAGTTCTAGTTTGATTGCACTGTGGTCTGAGAGACAGTTTGTTATAATTTCTGTTCTTTTACATTTGCTGAGGAGTGCTTTACTTCCAACTATGTGGTCAGTTTTGGAATAGGTGTGGTGTGGTGCTGAAAAAAATGTGTATTCTGTTGATTTGGGGTGGAGAGTTCTTTAGATGTCTATTAGGTCCACTTGGTGCAGAGCTGAGTTCGATTCCTGGATATCCTTGTTAACTTTCTGTCTCGTTGATGTCTCTAATGTTGACAGTTGGGTGTTAAAGTCTGCCATTATTATTGTGTGGGAGTCTAAGTCTCTTTGTAGGTCTCTAAGGACTTGCTTTATGAATCTGGGTGCTCATTTTTTGGGTACATATATATTTAGGATAGTTAACGCTTCTTGTTGAATTGATCCATTTACCATTATGTAATGGCCTTCTTTGTCTCTTTTGATCTTTGTTGGTTTAAAGTCTGTTTTATCAGAGACTAGGATTGCAACCCCTGCCTTTTTTTGTTTTCCATTTGCTTGGTAGATCTTCCTCCATCCCTTTATTTTGAGGCTATGTGTGTCTCTGCACGTGAGATGGGTTTCCTGATTACAGTACACAGATGGGTCTTGACTCTTTATCCAGTTTGCCAGTCTGTGTCTTTTAATTGGAGCATTTAGTCCATTTACATTTAAAGTTAATATTGTTATGTGTGAATTTGATCCTGTCATTATGATGCTAGTTGGTTATTTTGCTCGTTAGTTGATGCAGTTTCTTCCTAGCCTCGATGGTCTTTACAATTTGGCATGTTTTTGCAGTGGCTGGTACTGGTTGTTCCTTTCCATGTTTAGTGCTCCCTTCAGGAGCTCTTGTAGGGCAGGCCTGGTGGTGACAAAATCTCTCAACATCTGCTTGTCTGTAAAGTATTTTATTTCTCCTTCACTTACGAAGCTTAGTTTGGCTGGATGTGAAATTCTGGGTTGTAAGAAAATGTGGCACATATACACCATGGAATACTATGCAGCCATAAAAAATGATGAGTTCGTGTCCTTTGTAGGGACATGGATGAAACTGGAAAACATCATTCTCAGTAAACTATCGCAAGGACAAAAAACCAAACACCGCATCTTCTCACTCATAGGTGGGAATTGAACAATGAGAACTCATGGACACAGGAAGGGGAACATCACATTCTGGGGACTGTTGTGGGGTGGGGGGAGGGGGGAGGGACAGCATTAGGAGGTATACCTAATGCTAAATGACGAGTTAATGGGTGCAGGAAATCAACATGGCACATGGATACATATGTAACAAACCTGCACATTGTGCACATGTACCCTAAAACCTAAAGTATAATAAAAAAAAAAAAAGAAAATTCTTTTCTATAAGAAAGTTGAATATTGGCCCCCACTGTCTTCTGGCTTGTAGGGTTTCTGCCGAGAGATCAGCTGTTAGTCTGATGGGCTTCCCTTTGTGGGTAACCAGACCTTTCTCTCTGGCTGCCCTTAACATTTTTTCCTTCATTTCAACTTTGGTGAATCTGACAATTATGTGTCTTGGAGTTGCTCTTCTGGAGGAGTATCTTTGTGGTGTTCTCCTGGATAATATCCTGCAGAGTGTTTTCCAACTTGGTTCCGTTCTCCCCATCACTGTCAGGTACACCAATCAGACGTAGATTTGTTCTTTTCATATAGTCCCATATTTCTTGGAGGCTTTGTTCGTTTCTTTTTATTCTTTTTTCTCTAAACTCTTCTTGCTTAATTTCATTCATTTGACCTTCCATCACTGATAGCCTCTCTTCCAGTTTATCGAATCGGCTACTGAGGCTTGTGCATTCGTCACATAGTTCTCGTGCCATGGTTTTCAGTTCCATGATGTCCTTTAAGGACTTCTCTGCATTGGTTATTCTAGTTAGCCATTCATTTAATTTTTTTTCAAGGTTTTTAACTTCTTTGCCATGGGTTTGAACTTCCTCCTTTAGCTCAGAGTAGTTTGATTGTCTGAAGCCTTCTTCTCTCAACTCATCAAAGTCATTCTCCGTCCAGCTTTGTTCCATTGTTGCTGAGGAGCTGCGTTCCTTTGTAGGAGGAGAGGTGCTCTGATTTTTAGAATTTTCGGTTTTTCTGCTCTGTTTTTTCCCCATCTTTGTGGTTTTATCTACCTTTGGTCTTTGATGATGGTGATGTACAGATGGGGTTTTGGTGTGGATGTCCTTTCTGTTTGTTAGTTTTCCTTCTAATAGTCAGGACCCTCAGCTGCAGGTGTGTTGGAGTTTGCTGGAGGTCCACTCCAGACCCTGTTTGCCTGGATATCAGCAGCGGAGGCTGTAGAACAGTGGATCTTGGTGAACAACAAATGTTGCTGCCTGATTGTTCCTCTGGAAGTTTTGTCTCAGAGGAGTATCCAGCCGTGTGAGGTGTCAGTCTGCCCCTACTGGGGGGTGCCTCCCAGTTAGGCTACTCGGGGGTCAGGGACCCACTTGAAGAGGCAGTCTATCCGTTCTCAGATCTCAAGTTGCATGCTAGGAGAACCACTACTCTCTTCAAAGCTGTCAGACAGGGACATTTAAGTCTGCAGAGGTTTCTGCTGCCTTTTGTTTGGCTATGCCCTGCCCCCAGATGTGGAGTCTACAGAGGCAGGCAGGCAGGCCTCCTTGAGCTGCGGTGGGCTCCACCCAGTTCAAGCTTCCTGGCGGCTTTGTTTACCTACTCAAGCCTTGGCAATGCCGGGCACCCCTCCCCAACCTCACTGCTGCCTTGCAGTTTGATCTCAGAGTGTTGTGCCAGCAATGAGTGGAGGCTCCGTGAGCATATGACCCTCCGAGCCAGGCACGGGACACAATCTCCTGGTGTGCCGTTCGCTAAGACTGTTGGAAAAGCACAGTATTAGGGTGGGAGTGACCCAATTTTCCAGGTGCCATCTGTCACCCCTTTCCTTGGCTAGGAAAGGGAATTCCATGACCCCTTGTGCTTCCCGGGTGAGGCAATGTCTCGCCCTGCTTCGGCTCATGCTCAGTGCGCTGCACCCACTGTCCTGCACCCACTGTCCGACACTCCCCAGTGAGATGAACCCGGCACCTCAGTTGGAAATGCAGAAATCATTCGTCTTCTGCGTCGCTCACGCTGGGAGCTGTAGACTGGAGCTGTTCCTATTTGGCCATTTTGGCTCCACCCCCCATCTCCTGAATTTTTATCTGGAGGCATTTTCAAGTATATTTCATAGAGATGAGGAAACCTGGTGACAGAAGCCAGAGCAATGGTTTGAAACAGCATCAGGTCTGAATGAGCATGCAGGCACTTGCCATAGTTCCTCTTCCTAGTTCAATCCAGAGAAAGGTGAAAAAATTCAGCTCCCAGCTTCTTCCTCAAGGAAAAAGGAATTGAAGCACATATCTAGTACCCCAACTTGCCTGGCTGCTTCTGAAAGGACTGGATTCTAGCTCTCTTGTCTTGGGGCACTGAAAATACTTCACATATTGTAGTTTCTTGGGAGTCATTAAGGAAAAATACTATAGTTTAAATGAGTAAAAAGGTTTGAGAAATACCAAGAATCTCTGATGGGGCTTAATCAGGGTGAATTGGCTCAAATGACAGAAATATAATTCAGAATATGGATAGGAATGAAGATCATCAATATTCAGGGGAATAGCAAAACCCAACTCAAGGAAATGAAGAATCACAATAAAATGGTGAGGAACTGAAGGATGAAATACCCAGTATAAAAAAGAACCTGTTATCTGATAGGACTGAAAAACACATTATAAACATTTCACAATGCAATCACAAATATTAACAGCAAAATAGATGAAGCTGAGGAAATCTTGGAACTTGATGATTGGCTCTCTAAAATAAGACAGTGAGACAAAATTAAAGCCAAAAGAATAAAAAGGAATGAATAAACCTTTGAGAAATATGCAATTATGTAAATAAGCCAAATCTATGAGTCATTGGTATTCCTGAATGGGACTGAGAGAAAGCAAACAACTTGGAACATGTATTTCAGGATATTGTCCATGAAAACTTCCCTAACGTTTCTAGAGACACCGACAGTCAAATTCAGGAAATACAGAGAACCCCTGCAAGATTCTGCACAAGAAGTTTATCCCCAAGACACATAGTTGTGAGATTTTTGAAGGATGAAATAAAAGAATGTTAAAGGAAACCAGAGAGAAAGGGAAGGTCATTTATGAAGGGAACCCCATCAGATTAACAGTGGACTTTTCAGCAGAAACCCTCCAAGCCAGAAGAGATTGGAGGCTTATATAGAACATTCTTAAAAAAAAAGTTCAATGAAGAACTTCATATTCATCTAAACTAGGCATCTTAACTAAAGGAAAAATAAGATCCTTTTCACATAAGCAAAGGATGACAGAGTTTGTTACCAGCAGAACTACTTTACAAAAGATCTTGAAAGGAGCACTAAATATGGAAAGAAAAAACCATTATTGGCCACTAAAAAAATACACTTAAGTACACAGATGAGTGACATTATAAAGCAACCACGTAAACAAGCCATCATAATAACCAGCTAACAACAAAATGATAGGATTGAATCCACACATATCAATACTAACCTGAATGTAAACAGGCTAAGTTCCCCATTTAAAAGACACAGTGAAAACCTGAATAAAAAAGCAAGACCCAATGTTATGGTGTCTTTAAGAGATCCATCTCATATGCAGTGAAAACCATAGACTCAAATTAAAGAGATGGAGGAAAATTTAACAAGCAAGTGGAAAACAGAAAAAAGCAGGGGTTGCAATACTAATTTCAGGCAAAACAGACTCTACACCAACAAGAATCAAAAAAGAAAAAGAAGGGCATTACATAATGGTAAAGGATGCAATTCAACAAGAAGACCTAACTATCCTAAATGTATATGCACTCAACACAGTAGCACCCAGGTTCATAAAGCAAGTTCTTAGAGACCTACAAAGAGACTCAGGCTCCCACAAAATATTACTGGGAGACTTCAACACTCCACTGATAGTACTAGATAGATCATCGAGGCAGAAAACTATCAAAGATATTTAGGACATTAACTCAACTGTAGACCAAATGGATCTGATGGACCTCTACAGAACTCTACACCCAAAACAACGGAACATACATTTTTCTCATCACCACATAGCACATACTCCAAAATTAACTGCACAAGTGGATATTAAATAATCCTCAATAAATGCAAAAGAACTGAAAACATACCAAACACACTCTTGTACCACAGCACAATAAAAATAGAAATGAAGGCTGGGTGCAGTGGCTCATACTTACAATCCCAGCACATTGGGAGGCTGATGCTGGAGGACTGCTTGAGCTCAGAAGTTTGAGACCAGCCTGGACAACATGGCAAAAAGCCATCTCTACAAAAAATACACACACACACACACACACACACACACACACACACACACAATAGCTGGGCATGGTGGCATGTGCCTGTAATCTCAGCTACTCTGGAAGCAGAGGTGGGAGGATTGCTTGAACCTAAGAGGCCAAAGTTGCCCTGAGCCAAATTCGCACCACTACACTCCAGCCTGGGTGACAGAGTGAGACCCTGTCTCAAAAAAAAAAAAAAAAAAAAAAAAAAACCCGGAAACCACAAATAAAAAATTGCCCAAAACCATGCAATTACATGGAAATTAAACAACCTGCTTCTCAATGACTTCTTGGTAAATCATGGAATTAAAGCAGAATCAAGAATTTATTGGAAACTAATGAAAACAAAGATACAACATACCAGAATCTCTGGGACACAGTCAAAACAGTGTTAAGGGGAAAATGTTTAGCACGGGGCCCCCACATCAAAAAGTTAGGTTTCCAACAACCTAACATCACAGCTGAAAGAACTAGAGAAGCAAGAGCAAACCAACCCCAAAGCTAGCAGAAGACAAGAAATAACCAAAATCAGAGCTGAACTGAAGGAGATCAAGACAAGAAAACAAAATTCAAAAGTTTAACAAACTCCTAAGCTGTTTTTCTGAAAAATTAATAAGATAGATAAAACTGTAGGTAGCCTAGTAAAAAGGAAAAGAGAGAAGACCCAAATAAACACAATATGAAACAACAAAAGGGATGTTACCACTGACACCACAAAAATACAGACAACTACGAGAGACTATTGTGAACACCTCCATGCATACAAACTAAAAATCCTAGAAGAGATGAATGAATTCCTGGACATATACACCCTCCCAAGACTGAACCAGGAAGAAATTGATTCCCTGAACAGACCAATAATGAGCTCCGAAATTAAATCAGTAATAAACAGCCTGCCAACCAATAAAAACCCAGAAACAGACAGATTAACAGCCAAATTCTATCAGATATACAAAGACAAGCTGGTATTATTGCTACTGAAACTACTCCAAAAAACGAAAACAAAAACAAACCAAACCAAACCAAAACAAAAAAACCTGAGGAGGAGGGATTCCTCCCCAACTCATTCTATTAGGCCAGCATCATCCTAATACCATAACCTGGCAGGGACACAACAACAACAAAAAACACGGCCGTGTTATCCTTAGCAAACTAACACAGGCACAGAAAACCAAATATCGCATTTTTTCACTTATAAGTGAAAGGTAAATGATGAGATTACAAGGACACAAACACAGGAGCAACAGATACTGTGAAAAGAGGGAGAGGAGCAGAAAAAATAACTCTTGGGTACTAGGCTTAGTACCTGATTGACAAAATAATCTGTACAACAAACCTCCATGACATGAATTTGCCTATGTAACAAACCTGCACCTAAGTACCCCTGAACCTAAAAGTTTTAAAATAATAATAATAATTTTTTATTTTTAATTTTTATTTGAGAATTAATTTTAAAACAAAAATAACATTTTCCTTTTGGTTTTTAACATTTTGAAGTAAAATACACAGCAATAATAGCACAAAGTTTGAGAGTGGGAAAATAGAAGTACACTATTTTAGGTTCTCATATTATATGTGAACTTATCTGAGATTATTTGAACAGATAATGTAATAGCTTACAATAGGTTAAGTCTCAAGCAGCTAATTAAAAAGAAAAATAATAAACCAAGAAGGTATGATCTATAAGCTAAAAAAAAATTGCCAAATTAATGATAAACATTATACATAGTAAAAAAACCAGAAAACCATTTGGGAAAAATATGATAGATACCACTAGAAATCTCATTATGTCTATGACACACAAAGTTTATAAAAGAAATACTTGTCACACATGAAAATATTTTTTTTTCTAATTTTCTTTACTGATTTGCAAAGTATGAATCAGCCTCCTGTATACATATCATACATATATCTTGAAGAACTTCTAGATTACATGTTTTATTTATCACTGAAAACCCATGGTACAAGAGAAAAAAATTAAAATTATCATTTAATCAATGATTCTTTTGTAACCAATATTAAGACAAGAATATTTTCATCAAGAGTATCTGTGATGGAGCTAGTGCTAGTTTGTTATGACAATAAAGTAGCACTTGAAAATAATTTCACAAACTGCTTTAATCACACAAATCGCTTATACCTCCTGAAGTTGATCCAGTGAAAATTATGAAACTAATCAAATAATGGCCATTGAATGGATTTTTTTGGTATGGTTTCTATAGAAATGGTAAAAATCATCTTTCACATAGTGGTTATGCTTGCTTTTAAGGAAAAAAATATGTACATAAGAGTTTTTGAAGGGAAAGATGAAATAAAATATTGGCTTCACACCAGAAGAGTGGCACATTCAGTGTCTTGAACAGCCCCAAACCAATGATTTTATGGACAAAATGGAATTAATTTATAATACTGTCGATAATGTATCAAAATATCTTAAAAAGAAATGGCTTGCAAAAAGATTACCAACAACTTGGCTCTTTCTCCAAATCTAAACATCTTCCTCACTCACTGCAGAAGGAAACTGATAGCATATCATTAGGCATAGTTAAAACCGACATTTAAATGCTGTAACAGAACATGTTGAATATTTTTCAGAGCCAAATAAAACCAGAAACTAGAATTGGAATCTATTCTCTGACATCTTCTAAGTTGAAATATCCAACCTTCCAGCTGTTGAGTGTAATGTGCTTGTCAAGTTCACATCTAATGGTGCACTGATAATAGTTTTTATTCAGACATCTCTTTATTGTTCCTCAGTCTTCATTTCATCTTAATATTGCAATGCATCTAAGAGAGCCATCAAATGCTTGCTGCCATTTGCCAACACTCTATAATCGTGAATTCATGTTTTCTAATTTTAAATAAATAAAGACTAAGAAAAGAAACTGACCATCTAGCTGTCTATCCATAAGTCAGATACAGATTTTTGGGTGAAAGACTCACATCTATAGATAAAAGACATTAAATGAGAGTTATTTATTTTGTTAATGGGGACATAAATGATCAAAATTGATTTGTTCAATATTATGCATGCTGTGTGTCAAAGGGACAAGAGGGTGGCAAGAATGTATGATCAGGTTGGATACTGTTTTCAGTAGTTTATGAAAATGATGCAGCAGAGATTGAGTTAAATAGGTAGAGTCAAGGCAAAGATAGTAAACCTATGGTACATGGTGAGGATAAAGTGAAAGAGAAGAATCAAATTAAGTCCCATGTTTTTGCTTTTGTAGGTAGTTTTACCTTTTACTGTAACTTGGGAGCACAGGAGAAAAAGCAAGTTTCTGGTGACAGAAAAACTTTCTATTTTAACACATTGAGTCTGAGGGCTGTAAAAACAATGGGAAAATGCGCAGTAGAAAGTTGTTTATATGAACCTGCTGTCCAGGAGAAAGATTTAGATTGGAGAATAAGATTATGAAGTGATGAGATTATCTATGATAATTAAAACCATAGGTTTGATAACATCATTCATGAAGCATGTGACTGAAGTAAGTATAAGGCAGATATCTGAGGGACAACACATTTAGGGTTAAGTTAGAGGAGATATATCAAGAGAGTATAATGTCGAAGAAGTCAAGTGAAGAGTCTTTCAAGAAGGAAGGGGTACAGAATCAACTGAGGTGTTAGGTCATTCTTGCATTGTTATAAAGGAATACACGAGATGGGGTAATTCATTTTTAAAAAGAGATTTATTGGGCTTGTTGTTCTGCAGCCTGTATGAACATGGTTACAACATCTGTTTGGCTTCTGTGGAGGCCTCAGGGAGCTTTTACTCATAGCAGAATTTGAAGCAGGAACAGGAAGGTCACATGGCAGGAACAGGAGCAAGAGAGAGAGGGAAGATGCCACACACTTTTAAGCACCCAGATCTCATGAGAACTCACTCAGTATTGCAAAGACAGAACCAAGGGGATGGTGCTAAGTCTTTCGTAAGAAATCTGCCCCCATGATTCCATCACCTCCTACCAGGCCCCACCTCTAACTTTGGGGATTAAAATTCAACATGTGATTTAGAGGGGACAACATCCAAACTATATAAACTGAATAGTGTTAGAGAGCAATGAGGTGATATGAGGACTAAGAGCATCTGTTAGAATAAAATAGGGTTCATCCATGTTGATTTTGAGCAGTAGCTTTATAGTCATCGAAGTGGAATATAGTCTAGATTTGGTTGAGAAATCAATGGCCAGTGTATTGAAATGTAGACAGCTTTTTAGTGGAGAATCTTTTTCCTAAGAAGGACTGAATTAGGATTGACTGAGATAGTGAGATCAAGAGGAAATTTTTAAAAAGTTAACATGTACCTGTTGATGAGAACAGTTCAGTAGAAAGACAGATAGTAATACAAGAATGATGAAAAGGTGGGAGAGTGTGGAATCCCAAGCACAATATGAATGATATTATTTGGATGGAAGGAGGCATGCCTCTTCCATTCTAACTGGAGGGAATGAAAAAATAAAAGGTATGGACATATCTAGGTTTTCAGATGGTGAACTCATCTGCTCAGAATCATATGTGATAGATAGACATGTTTTTCAACTTCTATTTTAGATAGAGCAGGTAAGTGTACAGGTTGAGTTAGCATATTGTGTGATGCTCAGGTTTAGATTATAGATCCTGTCACCCTGGTAGTGAACATACTGTGGAATAGGTAGTTTTTAAAATCTTATTCCCCTCCATACCTCCACCCTCTAGTAGTCCATAGTATCTGTTGTTCCCATGTTTATGTTCATAAGTGCTCAGAGTTTGCCTACCGCTTATAAGTGACAACATGTGGTATTTGGTTTCCTGTTGCTGTGTCAATTCACTTAGGATTATGGCCTCCAGGTACATCCATGTTAAAGGACATGGTTTCATTCTTTATATGGCTGTGTAGTATTCCGTGGTGTATATGTACTGCATATGGTTAACCAGTTATCACAGCACCATTTATTGAATAGAAAGTATTTTTTCCATTTATTATTTTTGTTGATTTTGTCAAACATCAGGTGATTGTAGGTGCATGGAGTCATTTCTGATTTTTCTTTTCTGTTCTATCGCTCTGTATGTCTATTTTTGTATGTCTACTATGCTGTTTTGATTACAATATAGAGTACAGTTTGAGGTCAGGTAGTGTGATGCCTCCATCTTTGTTCTTTCTGCTTAGGATCACTTTCACTATTCAGACTCTTTTTTTGTTCTTGTTCTACTAGTGAACTTTACACTAATTTTTATCTAATTCTATGAAGAATGATGCTAGTAGTTTGGCAGGCATAATGTTAAATTTGTAAATTGCTTTGGGCAATATAACCATTTTAATTATATTGATTCTTCCAATCCATGAGCTTGGAATGTGTTTCCATTTATTTTTGTCATCTCTGATTTCTTTCAGCAGTATTTTGTAGTTCTCCTTGTAAAACTCTTTCAACTCCTTGGTTAGCTGTAGTCCTAGGTATTTCAATTTTTTTTGTGGCTATTGTAAAGGTGATTGTGCTCTAGATTTGGCTCTCAGTGTGGACATTAATCGTCAAAAGAAATGCTACTAATTTTGGTACATTGATTTCATGTCCTTAAACTTTGCTAAAATCATTTATTTGTTTTAAGAGCCTCCTGGCAGAGTCTTAAGCATTTTCTAGGTATAGAATAATATCAGTGAAGAGAGATACTTTGACTTTTTTTTTTCTGTTTAGATGCCTTTTATGTCTTTCTCTTTCCTGATTGCTCTGGCCAGGACTTCCAGTACTATGTTGAATAGGAGTAGTGAGAGTGGCCATCCTTGTCTTGTTCTATATCTCAAGTGGAATGCTTCCAGCTTTTGTCCATTTAATATGATGTTGGCTGTGGGTTTGTCATAGATAGTTCTTAATATTTCAAAGTATATTCCATTCATGCCTAGTTTGTTGAGTTTTTTTTTTAATCATGATGGGATGTTGGATTTTATCAAAAGCTTCTTCTACATCTATTGAGATGGTCATATCATTTTTGCTTTTAATTCTATTCATGTGGTTAATCATATGCATTGATTTGCATATGTTTTAGGTAACCTTTCATCCCAGGAATAAAGGTGACTTGATCATGGTGAATTAACTTTTTGACGTGCTGCTGGAATCACTTTTCTACTATTTTTGTTGAGAATTTTTGGGTCTATTTTCATCAGGGACATTGGTCTGAAATTTTCTTTTTTCATTGTCTTTGACAGATTTTGATATCAAACTGATGCTGCCTTCACAGAATCAGTTGGAGGAGCACCTCATCCTCGATTTTTTGGAATAATTTAAGTAGAATTTGTACCAGTTCTTCTTTATATGTCTAGTAGAATTCAAATTTAAATCCAAACAACAAAACAAAAATTTTTTTGGCAGGTATTTTTATTACTGATTCAATTTCAGAGCAAGGTATTGGTTTATTCAGAGTTTCAATCTCTTCCTGATTCAATCTTGGGAGATTATGTGTTTCCAGAAATTTATTCATTTCCTCTAGATTTTCTAAAATGTATGCATAGAGTTATTTAAAGTAGTCTCTGAGGATCTTTCATATTTCTGTGGGATAAGTTGTAACATCATCTTTGTCGTTTCCGATTCTATTTATATGGATTTTCTCTTTTTTCTATGTTAATCTTGCTAGCAGTCTATCAATCTTGTTTATTGTTTCCAAAAAACAAACCTTTGGTTTTATTGGTTCTTTTTTGGATATTTGCATCTCAACTTTATTCAGTTTTCTAACTTCAGTTATTTATCTTCTGCTACTTTGGGGTTGGTGTGTTTTTTTGTCTCTAGTTGCTTTAGGTGCAAAGTTAGATTATTAATTTGAGATCTTTCTAATTTCTCAATAAAGGAATTTTAGGGCTGATGTTCCTCTTACCATTGTTTTAGTTGCATCCCAGAGATTTTGGTAAGTTGTGTCCCTATTTTCATTAATTTCAAATAATTTTTCAGTTTCTGCCTTAATTTCCATGTTCACTTAGGAGTTATTCAGGGGTAAAGTGTTTAATTTTCATGTATTTGTGTAATTTTGGGAGATCTTCTTTATATTGATTTCTGTTTTTATTGCACTGTGGTCTGAGTCTGTCTTTGGTATGATTTCAATTTTTTGAAACTACTGACACTTGCTTTATGACTAAGCATATAGTTGACCTTAGAATATGTCTTATGTACAGGTGAGAAGAATCTGTATTCTGTGGTTGTTGGTTGGAGTGTTCTGTTTATATCCATTAGGTACAGTTTGTCAAAGGTCAAGTTTAAATCTAGAGTTTCTTTGTTAGTTTTCTTCCTCAATTAACTGTCTAATGCTGTCAGTGTGATGTTAAAATCTCCCACTATTATTCTGTGGTTGAGTCTTTTTGCATGCCAAGAAAAACTTGTTTTATGAGTCTGAGCACTCCAATGTTGGGTATGTATATACTTACGATAGTTAAGACTTCTTGTTTGATTTTACTCTTTATCATTATTTAATTCCTTTTTCTGCCCTTCTTAATTTTTATTGTTTTAAAGTCTGTTTTGTCTTATATAATATTAGTAACTACTGCTCTATTTTGTTTTTTGTTTGCATGCTAGATCTTTCTCCATCCATTTACTTTGGGCCTGTGGGTGTGGTTGTATGTAAGATGGGTCTCTTAAAGACAGAAGTTTGGTTCTTGTGTTTTTTATTCAACTAATCATTCTGTGTCTTTTAAAAGGGGCATTTATCCTCTTTAAATTTAGTGTTAGTATTGATATGAGAGATTTTAATCCTATAACTGTGTTTTTGGCTGATTGTTATGTAGATTTGACTGCATAGTTTCTTTATAGTGCCTGTAGGCTGTGTGCTTAAATGTGTTTGCCTGGTAGCAGGTCTCATTCTTTCAATTCATTGTTTAGCGCTCCCTTAAGGAACCTTGTAAGGCTAGTCGATTTGAAACAAATTCTCTAAACCCTCCAATACTGTTGGTGTCATGTGAATTATTACAACTACTATAAAGAACAGTTTGGAGGTTCCTAAATAAACTAAAAATAGAGCTATTATATGACCCAGCAATCCCACTCCTAGATATATACCAAAAGAAAGGAAATTAGTATATCAAAGAGATATCTGCACTCCCATGTTTATTGCAGCACTATTCACTATAGCCAATATTTGGAAACAACCTAAATTTCCACCAACAGATAAATGGATAAAGAAAATGTACAGATACACAATGGAGTACTATTCAGCCATAAAAAAGAATGAAGTCCTGTCATTTGCAAAAACATGGATGGAACTGGAGGTCATTATGTTAAGTGAAATAACCTAGGCACAGAAAGACAAACTTTACATGTTCTCATTTATTTGTGATGAAGCAGAAGATATAAAAAGAAAAACAAGTTTTCCTGTACTAGGCTGACTCCCTCCAAGACCCAGGGAGGGGCAGGGATCTGTCGAGGCTTTGATAGCATTATCTGCAGAGCTGGGGCACAGAAGCGATGGGCTTCAGAGTCTCTCCCTCCCATCCTGGAGCAAGGTTGGGAAAAACAGATTTTTCTCTTTCAGCTTCTCCCTTACCTGCTTACTGTTCTCACAATTATCTTTGCAAGTTTTGTAAGTTCCTGTTTTTCCCTTCTGTGTGGCACAGTGAAGGTCACCAGATATGCCTGAGTTGCAACACCCAGCTTGAGTTGCAAAACCTGTCACTGATAAACTGCCTTTGTTCTGCTTCTGTAAGCTTGGTTACCTGCCTTACAGGTTTCATGCCATTTTCAGATGTATGTATAAAAGTCAAGCCCTGTCTTTGTTCAGGGCTCAGCCTTTGGATGTTAATCTGCTGGGCTGATGGCCACCTAAATAAAATCCTCCTGTTCCACCCATTGGTCTCTCCCATCCCACCCATTGGTCTCTCCCATCCCACCCATCCCTTAATTCCCACAACATTTCAAGCTAAAATTTTAAACAATTGAATTCATGGAGATAGAGAGCAGAAGGATGGTTATCAGAGGCTGGGCCGGGTAGTAGAGGGTGGGAAGAAATGAGGATGATTAATGGGTATAAGAAATGGAAAGAATGAATAAGGTCTAGTATTTGACAGCACAAGAGGATGACTGTTGTCAAAAATAATTGTACATTTAAAAATAACTAAATGTGTATAATTGGATTGCAATTTAAAACACAAATGCTAGAGGTGATGGGCGATCCATTTACACTGATCTAATTATTACACATTTCATGCCTGTATAAAAAATCTCATACCACAAATATATACACCTACCGTGAACACACATTTTTTTTTTTTTTTTTTTACAAAAGAAACAAATTCCCTTAACTTTTTCTTGTCTGAGGTTTTATTTTTCACTTATAAAGCTTAGTTTGGTGAAATATAAAATTTTTGCCTATAATTTCTTTTATTTAAGTACACTGAAAATAGGCCCCCAAACTCTTCTGGCTTATAAAGTTTCTGCTGAGAGGTCTGCTGCCTGTTGAGGTTCCCTCTGTATAACCCTTGACCGTTCTTTGTAGCTACTTTTAAGATTGTTTCTTTTGCATTAACCTTGGTTAAACTGATGACTATATGTCTTAGGAATGTTCACCTTTATAGTATCTAGCTGGTGGTCTCTGTATTTTTTGAATTTGCGTGTCAACCTCTTAGTGAGAATTTTCATGCACTATATCCCCAAATATATTTTCCAAATTACTTATTCTCTCTCCTCTCACAGGAATGCCAGTTAGTTGTAGATTTGGTCACTTTACCTAATTGCATGTTTCTCAGAGGTTTGAATCACTTTTAATGCTTTTTTATATTTGTCTGAGTTTATTAAAAAAACTGTTCTTCAAATTGTGAGATTTCTTCCTCAGCTTGCTATATTTTGCTGTTAATACTTCTGCTTGTATTATCAAACTCTTACAATGTCAACTGTATCAGAGCAGTTGAATTTTTCTTATAATGGCTATTTTGTCTTCCAGCTCTTGGATCCTTATACTGGATTCCTTGAATTGAGTTTCAATATTCTCCTCAATCTCCATGAGTTTTCTTGCCATCCAGAGTCTGAATTCTCTGTCTGCCATTTCAGTCATTTCTGACTGGTTAAGAACCATTGCTGGGGATCTGGTGGACTTATTTGGAGGTTAAGAGAACACTCGTGCTTTTTAAATTGCCAGAGTTCTTACATTGATTCTTATCTGGAAAGGTTGATGTTCTTTTTACTGTATTTTGAGTATAGTTAGTTGGCTTCATTTCTGGAGTTTTTAGAGGGCCTAAGCTCTGCGCAGGGTCTTTATTTATGGCTTCATTCTTGCCTTTGGTTTTACAAGGGACATATTAGCAAAATATTTTTGACCTTGTAGTTTGGTCTCTGATCCAGTAGATAGTGCTTAAGAGTAATGCATGGTAGATATACTCTTACTCAGCCATGTGGCTCCATTGTATTTCCTTGTGTTTACAGCCATGCTTTGCAGTGCAGGGGACAGAGAGGTGACCTTCTCACTTAGTCCTCTCCTGGGCCTTGGGGGAAAACCCTCCAATCATTTGCACTGTGCCCACCTCTCTTTTGTTAGGTGTTCCAGAACTCTGGGATCCCTGGGAAGAAGCTGCAGAAGGGAAATAGGCCACAACCTTTCTGAGCTAACCCTGTGGAGGGATACATGGCTTGCTCCTGCTCTAGCCCATGAATTCATGCAACTCACCCCTCTCAATGCTCTGAGAGTATGGGCTCCTCTTCCTCTTGAGTGCTGTTCACTGGTCTCTGCTTGGCACTCCCGAGCTGTGAGTCACAGCCCTGGGGTACTGAGATCAGCTAGTGGCTCCATCCTCTCAACCCTCACAGTTAGGTTCTGGGTATGCTGGGAGATCTGAAATTCTCCCAGGCCATGAAGAATGTAATCAAGTGGGGAAGCACCCAGGCTTGGCAGCAGAGGTTGTGCTGTGCACATGCCCCTGCAGGGTAGCTATAGAGGGGTCCTTTGGGAGGTTATTGGGAGGATAGGCTGCAGAACAGACATGCCATGGTTTTGTGGGGAAGTAGGCCTCATTTTCTTCTGGCCTGTTGGTCAGCTGGGGCTAGAGCATTTCAGAGCGAGTTGGGGAACCCTAGGTGGTTGGTGCCTATAGCCATGCTTCCCCAGAGCTGCATAATACTTTAATTTTATGCTGATTGAAGCTCCATGTCTTTCTGCTCTCTGGGCTGATCCCTGTCAGCTCAAATGTCTATGGAGTATGTGGGACCCCTGTAGCCAGGATCCCTGTGGTCCACAGTGAGGGTGGACAATCATACAGTCCCTTTACTTGCCAGTTTCCCAGGAGCCATTTTGGGTCAGGAACTAGCCCCAGCGTTTGGGTACCCCACATAGGCTTCCCAGCCTCCTCCATCGTCAGCTTCAGCATCTACATCATGTCTCTATCCAGTCATGGCATTTTCCCTCCAAAGATCTGTCTAAATTTTGTTGTTTTACTCAAAACCTTGGTAGTCTCAGTAGGAGTGGCACTTTCTGGCTGTATCTAGTTGGCCGTCTTGTCTTGTGTCTGACAGATTTTTGATGTAGGAAGTTTCAGGAAAGTGGGGAAGATTTGCGGTAGTCATTGTAGAGAAGTAGAGAAGCAAGCAGATTAGAGAACCTTAGTAGAATGGCTACTTAGTATTTGGGCTTCAGTTAAG
Organism: Nomascus leucogenys; assembly: GCF_006542625.1. Lineage (NCBI taxonomy): Eukaryota > Metazoa > Chordata > Mammalia > Primates > Hylobatidae > Nomascus > Nomascus leucogenys. The sequence goes on from NC_044406.1 coordinate 129,080,766, forward strand.
GCTGGCAATTATTATTTTTAGTGGTATCAACAGCCAAGTGTTGTTACTTTTTCCAGTTTTGTTGCAAGAGCAGAGGAGGTGAAATGTATGTTTATCCATGGTTAGGATATTGCCAGATGTATGTGAAAGTGGGGAGATTAAAATAGAATAGTAGTTGAAGTGATGAGCCATATCAACTCTATAAGATAAGGACAGAGCTAAAAATTAAGAAGGAATTTGAGGGAGGACTAAGAATTTGAAGTTCCTGTAAGTTCAAAAAACAATAGTAGAAATAACAAATAAATGAGTGTACTAGAGTTTTCAAAAACTGGAATGATTTGGAGGAGAAATACTTTTGAGTGATGGTCCTCGTGTGTGATTGCACAAGTCAGTTGAAGTAGGCTATAGAAGAGATGAATTGGATGTCAAGAAAATGAGAGACAGGAATGTTGAGCAGCTGATGTGTATGTACATAAAAGTTACATAGGATAATAGCAAAGCTTGGAATAACTAGAAGTCTGTACAACAGGTGCCTTTGCCTTGAATGAATAATTGGAAGAGGAAAGCTTGTGATGGGGAGATGTGTGAATACAGTAAGAAGTGGAAGAAGATGGCTTAGTTAGAAGACATGAAGCTCACAAATAGCAAGATATATTTTTAAAAAATAAAATATGGATTAATAATATTTGGAAAGCAATTTTGTGAAGCTAGTAGAATATCAATCTCGATTCTAAAATCTGAATGGTGGAGGACTGTGGGTGTATGAAGAGCTTCCTTTTGAGATGAAAGACAGTGGTTCTAACAGAACTGCATTTGCATTGGGACAGAAATTTATGTTTAGTGAGTGGGACATTTGAATTAATGACTTTAGAAATGAAGCATATTTAGGTGATGACAATATTCAGCTTATGCCCTTAACAGTGGATGGCAAAAGGAAGGAATTTTTATGTAAAATTAGGAGTTTAAGGAACTGAAAAACTAAGATGTTGAGTAGATTCCTGATACAAGAGAGCTCTTTTCCAGGATGTTAAAAAAAATTCAGAATAGAGAGGAATAGATTGAACCAGTCTGTAGATGACAGTGACAAGGTGGCAGAATAGGAGGCAGACAGATGGACATAATTGAACCAGTTTGTAGATGACAGTGACAAGGTGGCAGAATAGGAGGCATACAGATGGACATAATAAGTCTCAAAGGAGCAAAAAAAATTTATATTATTATGGTAAGAAGAAAGGCCTTATTACACTCATAGGAAACAAGAATGATGGATATCCCTTCCTACTCTGAAATAGATAAAGAGCCTCCACTTGAAAAGGGATATTACAACTCAAAAGGACACATATGCTTTAGTCAAGGCAGCTTGTGGAGAAAAGTGTTATTAATAATTTTGTATAAGTAACAGAGGTCATGGGGAAGGATTTGTAATGAATAGCTCTTTTCTTTGAAATCCAGAACTATAATCTAAATATCTGGCTACCATCCTCACTTTGTTGTATGAAAAACAAATTGAGGTAAATGCATCAAATATTTAACGAATGATCTTCCCTCCATACTTCCACTCCATCCCCAAATTCTGTTTTTCTTGTACAGTGTTGTGTATCTGTCATCGTCTTTCATCTGAACTTCTGCCTTCTGATTTACCCTTATTTACATGACTCTCCCCACAATATTTCTTCACGTTGTAGTCAGTGTGCTAACTGTCAGAACTCAAATGTCTTGCTACTGCTCTGAAAAGTCAAATTTAAAAAATTATTACACAAAAGCCTGTATTTTCCAGCCCCTCGCTATTTCCAAGGCTTCATTTAGTAACACGCTTGGCTCCCTCTGCATCTTAGCCAAACTGGTCTTGTTTTGGTCTGTCAAATGTCATATTCCTCCTACTTTAAGTTTGCTCTTACCTGCAGTTTTATTCTTTCACAATGTTAGCCTCTTCCCTTCTTATGCAACTTTTTGCCCTGTTATTTAGGATAGATCCTTTAAATCTCAGCTTTAAGCATCAAGGACTGATTCACTAAGGCTACTTTGACAACATTTCTTAAACATGAAGGGGAAAACAATAAAGCTTCTTGGAGAAAACTTAGGAGAATATCTTTATAGTTTTCATTCAAGAAAGAGGAAGCATTGCAGATCCTTGGGGGGATTATTTTCAATTAGTAGAGCTGGAATAACTATGTATCTCTTGGGGAAAATCAAATAGGATACCTGCCTCACAATATACACACAAGAACATTCCAGGTATAAACAAATGTATATGTATTTCATTTTAAGAGCATAGATGAAGACTTTCAAGAGGCCAGGGTAGTCAAACATTTCTTAAACAGAACAATAAAAGACAAGACTAATGAAATTTTAGCTCAACAGCACTGATCATTAGAGAAATGTAAATCAAAACCACAATGATATGAACAGGCACTTCTCAAAATAAGACATTTATGCGGCCGACAAACACATGGAAAAAAGCTCATCATTACTGAACATTAGAGAAATGCAAATAAAAGCCACTATAAGGTACCATCTCATGCTAGTCAGAATGGCTATTATTAAAAAGTCAAGAAACAATGGATGCTGATGAAGCTGTGGAGAAGTAGGAACTCTTTTACACTGTTGGTGGGAATGTAAATTAGTTCAATCATTATGGGAGACAGTGTGGCAATTCCTCAAGGACCTAGAACCAGAAATACAATTTGACCCAGCAATCCCATTACTGGATATATACCCAAAGGATTATAAATTATTCTACTATAAAGACACATGCACACGTATGTTTACTGCAACACTATTTACAATAGCAAACACGTGGTACCAACCCAAATGCTCAACAATGATAGACTGGATAAAGAAAACGTGGTACATATACACCATGGAATACTATGTGGCCATAAAAAAGAATGAGATCATGTCCTTTGCAAGGACATGGATAAAGCTGGAAGCCATCATCCTTGGCAAACTAACCCAGGAACAGAAAACCAAACACCGCATGTTCTCAATCGTAAGTGGGAGCCAAACAATGAGAACACTGGGATACAGGGAAAGGAACAAAACACGCCAGGGTGGGTGGAGGGCAAGGGGAGGGAGAGCATTAGGACAAATACCTAATGCATGCGGGCCTTAAAACCTATATGATGGGTTGATAGGTGCAGCAAGCCACCATGGCACATATATAGCTATCTAACAGACCTGTGTGTTCTGTACATATATCCTGGAGCTTAAAGTAAAATTTTTTAAAAAAGTAAAAATAACAAGAGTTGGGAGAGATGTAGAGTAACTGGAAATCTTATACATTGCTGATGAGAATGCAAAATCTAGAGCCATATTAGAAAATAGTTTGGCAGTAAACATACATCTACTCAATGAGCCTGCAATCATATTCTGAGTATATGCCCAAGAAAAATGATTGCATGGTTTCCCAAAGGATACGTACAAGTATATTCATAGTGGCTTAATTTATTATAGCTATAAACTGAAAATAATCCAAATGTGCAACAACAGTAGAATGTATAAATAGTTTAACATTCATATAATGAAAAGGTATGTTAAAAATAATGGGTTATTGCTACATACAAAAACATGGATGTGACACAAACATAAAATCCAGACATAAAAACCAGACACAAAAGAGTAAATATTGTATAACAGTTATACAAGCAAATGCTAGTCTATAGTGATAAAACAAGGAAAATTAATATATGGTGATAATCACAGTAGTGGTGGCCTTGCATGAAGGAGAATGAGATGATATTGACTAAGAAGGGACATGAAGACACCTTCTAGGGTGCTAGAAATATTTTATGTCTTGCTCTTTTTGGTGGTTACATGGGTGTATAAATACAAGAAAATTAAGGTATATGTTAAGATTCCCAGATTTTACTGTTTACATGTTATATCTCAATAAAAATGTTAAGAAAATACTCTCAAGAGCTTGTATTGGTGCATTATTAGAATTCTTGTAGAATGTAAGATTCATAAACCTAGGAATCTTGTCAATCTTATTCAGAAATGAATGAATCAATGTGAAAATAATTTGAAGGCAGAATCAAGAGAAAAGCAGCCCAGGATATAAAGTTGAGAGAATTTGACAAGATATGGTCCTTGTACTGTTTGCAAATTTCAGATTATAACAGAATTCATTTCATAAATTCCTATGCCCTATCCCCCAAAAATTTGATTTCATGTATCTGAGAGTATGGCCCAAGAATATGAGGTTTTAACAAATGCCCAAATGACTCTGATGTAGATAGTCTTAGATTTGCATATTGAGAACATTTTTTTTAAAATTGTATTGTGAGAAGAGTCTAAATAAATTATGGAGGAAAAACTGCACTTAATAGGGACAGTCAGGCTTTGAGATAGAGTTGAGCACCCCTTTCACTCAGATCTTCAGCGATGACCTCTAATGTGAACCTGTGAACCTCACAGATAACTACTGGTTGTGAAGAGATTTGGTGGCTACAGTTAATACTAGCAGAAGGGCCAGCACAAATAGCTGGGGCCATCACACAAAATATGGGCTATAGGAAGTGTTTATTAAGAAGAATAAATAGATTGATTGGATTGGAACAGGTGTTACGGAAACAGGTGTTATTGGAACAGGTGTTTGGTGGCTGATTCCACCAAATCATTGCATTACCAAAGCATGCTTTCTTCCTACTTCAATTCTATTTAAACTTTTTCTTTCAGCTCTCACTTTTTAATTTGTGTTAGTCTTCTTTGTTTACATGAGTAGCTTGGCCTCTAAATTATGAAATCCTTGATGGCAGAGGCTATGTCTTATTATTTTTAGTATTGTATGTTCCTAGTATGGAGTATGCACATAATAGTCCTCAACTGGTTTTCATTTAATGAGTCAATATTTGAATTTCATAGAGGCCAGAATTCAGGGAAGAATGAGGTACCGAACATAAGTTTCAGGGAATAGTATATACATACCAGGATATATGTGTGCATAGGAATGGTGAGACAAGATGACCTGGGAAAGCTGAAAAACTTTTATGGCTTAGCAAGATACATGTAGATACCTACAATAACTGTCATATTAACAAAGGTCATCTCTGCATATGTTGAGTATATCTCTTAGAGAGATGCAGAATTATGGTAGAGGCCACATTTTGATTTGTTATGGTATGGTACTAAGCATAATAAACAACTCAGAACAAAATGCTTATTTCCTACGAGTAATTAATTAGGCATTACACAACTGTGTGTTGTCAGTATCAAGTGTTTTTTGTCATTAGATTTCAAAATAACTTTTTATCTTGTTTCTGCTTCGGAATAAGTAAATTCAGTAACCATGAATATTTCAAAGTGCTTGTAATTAAAACTTCATGTGCTTGGCACAAAAACCTTTCTCAAAGATTGAGCCAATTGTTTGCTGATTCTGCTGTCAGTCTGCACCCATGCATGCTAACAGCTGGCTCATAAACACTGCATGGCATTGCTTCTCAGCTACTGTGTAAGTAATTAAATCTTTTCTTATATATCATCATTTATATTCAAGGCAAAGAGTCAAATGCCCATGTGGCGTTTTCTATTATGGTTTTCACTGGGGACAAAATAAGCTCACCTGAAGATGGAGATAGGCATTTTTAACAAGTTGGGCTGTGGCAAAATAGAATATGGCCTGCTAGTGCTAAAAAGCAACATGATGGTTGTATTCACTTCCTGGTGAATCTAAGGGAAGGCCGAGCTGTGCAGAGTCCTTAGAGATGTGGTGAGTGTTCATGTACAAACATAGAGTAGGATGGTGATGACCAATAATAGTGATATGTGCGGCAGCTAACAAACAAATGCAGATACTGTAACTCAGTAGAGTCAAAGTCGAGGTAAATAGTCCCAAACTGTCTCCAATATAAAGGTCTTTCTTCATCAGCAAATTTAACACTAGATTTTAAACAGGGCAGAGAGGAGAATAATACAGTAAATGAAAAAGTAGTCTAGATGTAGATGGGTCTGGAATATATCCTGAGGCATACCTCAGGTGGAACGCAAACACCCATGGTAGCTCTTCATGTCTTTGTAAAAGGACTTCCTTGTATGATTAAAAGGAGACGTTTGGAACAGACAAATCACCTATCTTCAGCCATGCAATGTGAAGAAAGACTAGATTCAGAGGTAACTATCAAAGTGCCCTGTTAGAAGCTTGCATGTCTACTTACAGAACTCCTCTCAGTTGTCATGTCTTTTCGTTCTAAATGTTAACCACAGACAGTAGGAAAGCTACTGAGATGTATTTATTTCATAATCAAAGTGTTTAAGAAACACAGGCCTGAGCTATTATAATTTCATCCAGCAGATGGAGACACAAATACTTGGGAGGAAATGGGAACAATGGGACCCTCTCCTTCCCTTTTCCTCATGGGTCTGCAACTTTGGCTGGGTTTATTGCTTTTTCTGAGCCTGCCTCTTGATCTCATTTATTGTACTCTTATCATTGAGCCACCAAATTAAAAGTATTTCTTTCCGGTCTTGGTGCTCTGTTGATTACAAAGTTTCATATCTGGAGAGCAGCTTTCATTAAATCATTTCTAATAACAGTGAACCAAGGTCCATTCAATCTACAGTGTGACATAGTCTGCAATTTTCTCTAATTCTCAGTATAGTGAGGTCTAGGTATACACTGATTTAATAGTCAATCAGTTTTCATAATTATGCTAAATAGTCTTCTGAATTTGTAAAGCCAAAGTGTGAAGCCTTGACTTTTCAGCCCTACTCAGCCACAGGTACTATTTCATCAAATTGTAGGCTTTGTACCACCAGGCGATGGGCCAACATTGGAAGATTTGTCCAAACTAGCGGAATATTAGGAACCCTATTTACATCATAGGCTGGAGTCTGACACTGGTCTTGCTGTTCTTAGCACCTAAATATCTACCTCACTATCAACACTGGGCATCTGCCACAATTCCTTTATAGCTGTTTAGTATGCCTTTGGAGCTGTGTCCCCAAACCCTTTTCCATTTAGATTCAGCCCTATTTCTCCATCTAGCCCTTGCCAACTTCTCATCTAGTAGCTGGGCCCTGTCTTCTGTTCACAAGTGATGGCTTGGGTTCTGTATTAGTCTTTTCATGCTGCTGCTGATAAAGTCATACCCAAGACGGGACAATTTACAAAAGAAAGAGGTTTATTGGACTCACAATTCCCCATGGCTGGGAGGCCTCACAATCATGGCAGAAAGTGAAAAGCATGTCTCACATGGTGGCAGACAAGAGAAGTGCTTGTGCAGGAAAACTCCCATTTTTAAAACCATCAGATCTCATGAGACCCATTCATTGTCAAGAGAACAGCATGGGAAAGACCCGCCCCTATGATTCAATTACTTCTCACTGGGTTCCTCCCACAGTACATGGAAATTCAAGATGAGATTTGGATGGGGACACAGCCAAACCATATTAGGTTCTATGCCAAACAAGACATTCCATTCTGAATTAAGACATTGCCTCCTATTTAAATGCAGAGTATCTTATCTGTGGAAGAATCTTATTCTTGTACCCTACTGCACTAGCATGTGTCAGGGTTTTCCATAGGGATGTAACCAATAGGATAGGTAGATAGATAGATAGATAGATAGATAGATAGATAGATATGAAAGGGATTGGCTCACACAATCACAAATACAAAGTCCCAGGATTGGCTGTCTGCAAGCTGGAGAATGACAAAAGATGGTAGGATGGCTTCCAGAGCAGCTGGTAGTGTGCCTCAGTCCACGTCTGAAATCTCCAAACTAGAGAAGCTGGCAGGGCAGCCTCCAGTCTGAGGCCGAAGATGTGAAAGGCCCAAGGAGGCCTCTGGGGCAAATCCCAGAGTCCAAACGCCAAAGAACCTGGAACCTGATGTCTATGGGCAGGAAAAGAAAAAGGGTTTCCTGCTCCTGAAGGGAGTGATAGTATGAAGAAAAGAAGAAACCAATAAGCTGAAATGTCCTTCTTCTTCTGTCTGCTTTATTGTAGGAGTGTTCCCAAACTATTGGATGGTGCCCACTCACATTGAGGGAGGATCTTCTTCTCATTCCACTGACTCACATTTCAGTCTCCTCTGGGAACATCCTCACAGACACATCCAGAAACAATGCTTCACTAGCCATCTAGGCATCTCTCAGTCTAGTCAAGTTGACATCTAATCTTAAACATCACACCTATTCACTGCATTAAAAGCTTTTTCAGTATCATTATTTGTTCACATTACTCCTGACTTTACCATGTCTACAGAAGACTACATCCCTCAGAGACTAGCAATAAAGTTGGGTTAAGCCCCCAAACTCTAACCCAGATCATCTCTTGCAACTTCTTCTTTCATTCTAGCATGTCAGGAGGTTGGAATATGACACGGGAATTGTTTTAGACTTTAAGATAAGTTCACTGATTTCAGAGAAAAATAAAATTAGAAAAAAAATAAGTCTTTCTTCTGTGTGCACCAAGAAGACAAAGATGACATATTCACCAAGGTGAACAGCAGGGATAAGTTTGAGGAAGCTGAAGGACTGTTATTTCCTAACTTTGCCAGTCTCAGCCCCAGCCCCACTTAGTTGCTCCCATTATACTTCCAAACTGTAGATTTAGCCCCACTGACTTTATGTGAGTTTATAGTAATCTTGCCTGGCAGAATATCAGGAATCAATTGGATGGCATCTAGAGGTGATAATGCTGTCTTCAGTCTGATACGCCATGTGCCTGGAAGTGTGTCTTGAATACATAAGTATTCGCTGCTTCACAGTCATTCCCTGTTCTCCTTCATTTATGCTCAACCCATATTACAGCCTTCCATCTTTGTTTTCTCAATTTGTACTCTGAATTCCTAGAAATCTGTTCAAAACTGTAGTGTAATTCCTCGTTAATAGAACCTCTATTAATCTCATGATCTCATGCTACCCAACTTCCCTCAAGAGTTAAATCGAGTTTCCTTTATGCCTAGTTCTTAGCCACATGCCCACCCCCAACACCCAGAATGCATGCTGCTGTCACTGGTCTGACTCTCAGCAACATTACATCTCAAAAATGCCTACTGCCATGTCCTAGCCATCATATCAGTCCTTATTGACTAAAAACACACTGATTACTCTAGGCTGAGTTAAACATCCCCATTGAATATCGTGATCTGGATGCTTTAACTGTATCAGTGGCTAGCCCTGAAACCAAATTCATCCCAGTTCTGGTTCTAGGTTAACCCAGCTCCATTCAAGCCTAGCTTTCTTTCCTTACCGTCTGGCCTGTCATTATCCACACCTAGGATTTTTTTATACCTAATCTTTTCTCACCAAGGTAGGATAGTCTCTGGTCGTAGCAGATATTATCCATACCATAGGAATCCTTATCCCATACAGTTTGCTAGAAAATATACTTGATATATTTTGATTATGCTTAAACAGTATTTTAGTGTCCCTTGTTTTTCTCTCTTTTTTAAGACAATCAAAAAGGCTCCTTTTTTTCTCCTTTCACTATAGGCTCCACCACTCTGTATTGTCTTATAACTGGTCTGCCTTGCCCATTTAGCACAGCTGCCTGGATGCTGAGGCATGAAGGCTTATGACGAAACCTAATTTTGAGTAATGTTAAAGAAAAGAAAAAACCCGGCCGGGTGCGGTGGCTCACACCTGTAATCCCAGCACTTTGGGAGGCCAGGGCAGGTGTATCACCTGAGCTCAGGAGTTTGAGACCAGCCTGGCCAACACGGTGAAACCCCGTCTCTACTAAAAATATAAAAATTAGCTGGGCATGGTGGTGGGTGCCTCTAATTCCAGCTACTCAGGAGGCTGAGGCAGGAGAAACTCTTGAATGCAGGAGGTGGAGGTTGCAGTGAGCCCAGATCGTGCCTTTGCACTCCAGCCTGGGCAACGAGAGCAAAACTCAGTCTAAAAAAAAAAAAAAAGAAACAGAAAACAGAGAGAGAGAAAAACCTAAACTAAGCCTCTGAAGAAAGAGCAATTACAAAGGAAAATAATTAAGCTTTATTATTTATAAATTTTTCAAGTACCTATGACTGCAAATTGGCCTTATGTAATACAACATGGTAACATTAATCAACATTATATGGAATTAACAAGCCATACATTTGAATTATAAGAATTTGTAGCAGGGGATAAACCTCTAGTATAAAGTTCAAGAAGAATTATTTTGGACAGTTTTTGAGAGAGTGAAAATATCATGGTAGATGATTCTGATTATGATATAAAACTAAAATTATGAACTTGATTCAGTCAAATTTCATTTCTATGAACAACAACTGAGAGTCAAAGAAGTGGTTTAAGGACAGTGGTGGTCATATGTAGCATTGCTTTTATTTTATGGGAAATGTAATCTTTGTGTTTCAACTATAGGAAAAGATTGGTGCACCTATAAAAATTATGTATGAGTCACACCAGACCAAATACATTAGCTCATCCCCAAACATGTTATTTTCCTGCACTCATTCTGAAATCTTCTGATTTTTCTTCATATCCAATCAATCGCCTCCTATTATGCCAATCTCACCTCTTTCTGTCTCTCTTAAATCCTGAATTGATTTATTTATCTCCATCTGTACATAGAGTGACCCCTAACTGTTGTGTTGCCTTTATTCTGGATTCCCTTCTTTCACTATATTGCAGACAGGATGATATTTTTAAAATTGAAATAAGCCTCGTCAATCCCTATATAAAACCTCTAATGGTAGTTTCTTTTGCTGTGCAGAAGCTCTTTAGTTTAATTAGATCCCATTTGTCAATTTTGGCTTTTGTTGCCGTTGCTTTTGGTGTTTTAGACATGAAGTCCTTGAACAGGCAACCTACAGAATGGGAGAAATTTTTGCAATCTACTCATCTGACAAAGAGCTAATATCCAGAATCTACAATGAACTCAAACAAATTTACAAGAAAAAAACAACCCCATCAAAAAGTGGGCAAAGGATATGAACAGACACTTCTCAAAAGAAGACATTTATGCAGCCAACAGACACATGAAAAAATGCTCATCATCACTGGCCATCAAAGAAATGCAAATCAGAACCACAATGAGATACCATCTCACACCAGTTAGAATGGCGATCACTAAAAAGTCAGGAAACAACAGATGCTAGAGAGGATGTGGAGAAATAGGAACACTTTTACACTGTTGGTGGGACTCTAAACTAGTTCAACCATTGTGGAAGTCAGTGTGGCGATTCCTCAGGGATCTAGAACTAGAAATACTATTTGACCCAGCCATCCCATTACTGGGTACATACCCAAAGGACTATAAATCATGCTCCTATAAAGGCACATGCACACATATGTTTATTGTGGCACTATTCACAATAGCAAAGACTTGGAACCAACCCAAATGTCCAACAATGATAGACCGGATTAAGAAAACGTGGCACATATACACCATGGAATACTATGCAGCCATAAAAAAGGATCAGTTCATGTCCTTTGTAAGGACATGACTGAAGCTGGAAACCGTCGTTCTCAGCAAACTCTGGCAAGGACAAAAAACCAAACACCGCATGTTCTCACTCATAGGTGGGAATTGAACAACGAGAACCCTTGGACACGGGAAGGGGAACATCACACACCGAGGCCTGTTGTGGGGTGTGGGGAGGGGGGAGGGATAGCATTAGGAGAAATACCTAATGTTCAATGACGAGTTAATGTATGCAGCACACCAACATGGCACATGGATACATATGTAACAAACCTGCACATTGTGCACATGTACCCTAAAACTTAAAGTATAATAATGAAAAAACCTCTAAAATGCTTTTCATCTCTTCATCAAATATATATGTATATACATATGTGTGTGTGTGTATATATAATCTTAACTCCTTTTATATATATATTCTTAATTCCTATGCATAAGATTTTATATCTATATCTATGTGTATATACATGTGTGTTTGTGTGTGTGTGTATGTATATATATAATCTTAACTCCTTTTTTTTGACATTATCATAGATTCCCTTTACTGGACCCAATCACTCTTCCAGCCTGGTTGTGGGCTTCTTTATTCTGCTCTTCATGCAAGATAGCACCTTATTCCATGCAACCTATGTTCCATCCCTCAGCATATTTCACATTTTCTTTGAGTCCTAGAAATAGTCTATTCCCTTTCCCTGTAATGTACTTCCTGCTCTTATGTACTTACTACAATCCTAGTTAGAACATCTCTTCCTTAATAAATCTTTCCATGTCTCCTTTCATAAGATTTAGTAGGTCCTTTCTTTTTGCCTTTATTGCTACTTTTTCATTTATGTAGTGCCTAATATAGAATAGGCATGATGGTAAAACCTGGTGATCCCAAGATAAGCTAAGTAGACTTCTTGAAAAGAGTTCATGATTCAGTGATAAAAAAACAGATGGTATAACATATGATTGAATATAATGAAATAATGCCTTACTAAAGGAATAGGCAGAAACTATGGGTATATCAAAGAGAAATAAAGTCAGCCTAGCAAGAACAAAAAAGCTCTCTTGGAAGTGAAAATCTCTATGACTGCATGAATCACTTTGTATTATGTTTATGTATGTGGGGAGGGCACACATATGCATGCACACACAATGCACATGCTTACCTAAGAGTAAAGGACACCATAATCTATCAACATTGTACTGAAACTGACACATAGCAATAGACATTGGGTTCCCCCTGATGATGCTGAGGCAAAATGGGAAGATTCCAGAAAAGATGATTCTATTGACAGACTACATGGGCTCAAATCTTGACTCGTCACTTAGTAGCTATAAAACCTTTAGCCAAACACATAACCTTACCAAGCTTAGTTTTTAACTTCTGTCAAAAAAAAAAAAAGAAATGCAAAATTCTATTACCTTTCTCATTGGGTTGTTGTGAGGGTTAAGTTGCGTAATATGTGGGAACCTCAGCACAATGCCAGACATAATAAATACTCAGTAAATCTTAGCTATTCTTGTTGTTTTTGTTGATGATGTTACAGTTACTATCGGTACAGGCACCTATTCAGAGTTTTATATCATCATGTTCAAAATTTGAATTAGGTTTTACCTCGCATGCACTCTGAGCTCAGCCAGAATATGGAAAGTATTTGTCTTGGTATGTTTTAGCTCATTGGACATGGAATCTGGCAAGAGTATCACAGTATCAGAATTAGGCAAAACCACGTAGATTAATTGATCAAGCCTTTTAGATTCAGTAAAGCAATGTTATCCAAAATCATTTGAAGCCCTTAGCATAATTACAAGTTGGAATATTGTTTAATATATATAGTATCAGCCCTACATCAACATGCTTAAGCTGCTTGCTTCAAACTTAACTGAAAAATATATAGACAGAAAATGAAGAATAAAAAGATGATGAGAGGAGATGGAAAGAAAAAAATAGAGGTGGGGAGATGGAGGAATAAGGTGAGAGAAAGGGAGGGATGGAAGAAGCTCAAAAGAAAGAAGAAAAAGAAAACTCCAAGAGGACAAAAATACTCAACATGACAAATGTGGTATGAACCAGTTTCTTCGAAATGGATATATTTTAGGCAGGGATTATATTTAAAATAGTTAACAACCCTAAGGTGCAGGAACTGACTGGTCAGAATGGGCATTCTGCATACTCCCCAGTATGACTCTACCAGCCAACCAGGAGTTTTTATCTTAGGCCACACACTAACTCAGATACATGTCTCACTGTGTAAATAGCCACAGTCAGAGCAATGCTCACTTTCTTAGAGAGTTAATTTTACTCAGTTTTTGAAATGGTGGAGGAATCCATTACATGGCATTTAATAGACTTAAATGCCAAATTTATAATTATATCTAGCATAAACTTGGGACTTCAAAAAGATACTGAGTTCACTTGTCCACTTAAGGCTATATGCCCTGTCTTTCTGGAGAATGTGTTCTTTATTTACAATTTAGGGAGAGGTTTGAGAAATATTTTAAGATGTCTGTGGAAGGAATTTACTAACCCCATAATGCTTGGATCTAACAAGGAAGAGTAGAAGTTCATTCTCTCCTTTGTGCCTGTGTGACTGGTTGTATCCCATATCTCATTGAAAAACTTATATAAACCTTAATTCTTGCATGGGGGGAGGTCTTGGCATGCTAGAAAAGAAAGTCATCACATAAGAAAAATGTGCTAGGAGAAAGGAGCACATAGAGGAATTTGTCATAGATTGGATTCTGTATAAAGCAGATACTGAGACAGAGATTAGCGTGCAAGATGTCTAATAAGGAATGTCTTTGCGATTAACGCCAGTGGAAGGGAAGGGAAAGAAGCTGAATTGGGTAGAGGGAAAAGTTGGTCTGTGATAGTCTCAACAAAGGCTTCAGCCAATGCCATGAGGAGTTCTGAAGCTGGGATGATCCTTTAGAATTTTCTGAGTTTGGGCAAGGGTTCTGGGCGTTTGTACTGCTGCAGTAACTATTCAGGGGATATGGGCTGCCGCAAGAAGATGGGGGTGTGACTTTAAGAAAGGTGGATCTCTTCAGTTGAGGCAATTCCCATTGAGGACTGACAATTGAGTGCTACCTTGCCGCCTACACTCTTGTTAGTTGGAGGAATAAATCTTTCAGTTCTGAAAGAGGGATCTTAGTGAAGCATCATAATACTCACTGTAGGACAGTTCTATGTACATTGGGGCATTACCCAGCTGGGATTTTCATCAATCCACTTTCCAAGGGTTAAATTAAGTGTGGCTTGTATGCAGATTTATTGATTCTGGAGCTCTCAGATCTCTGCAGCCTCAATGTGCAAAAGTTATGGTCAAGAGATTAAATGTTCCTTTCTGTAAAATTCCACATTCTCCTTCATCCAAGAAATAAGTATTGAGTGTCTAAAATGTGTCAAGCATTGCTCTAGCTACTTCTAGACACTTGGGATGCAGCAGTGAGTAAGGCAAACGTGGTTCTTTCCCTTCAGGTATCTACAGATTTTAAGGGAATAAAATTTGTTCTTGAAATAGCTAATCCTAGTAATTTGGTAAATGTCAGCTATTCTTCTCGTGAGCTAAGCAGAAATAAAAAGAGAGGTAGAAATGGGTCATTCCATGTGTATTATTCAAGGATTTGAGAAGCTCCAATTTAATATGTCATTGAAATGAGTGAAAAGACTGAATGGGTAACAGGTAGATTGGGTCAGTTGATTTGTTTTTCCTTCATGCACTTATTATATATATGACTTTGGAAAAATTACTCGATCTTTCTGTCCCTCAGTTTCTCCAATGTGTAGTGCATAGTAGGCATTTCTGCAATGTTAATATGCATTTTGTCAAAATCCAAATTTGATAGTTGAAAGAAAATCATGTAAATTTCTACTTTCAATCTTTTTATAACTAACATTTCTTTCTCTTTAAGCTGCCAGTGCTACCGCCACATAATTATTTGGTTTTTGTCTCAGACTTGGTGGATTTTACTAAGACCCAAAAGATTTGTCTCAAATTAGTATCTATATTAGCAGACATCTAGGGTGAGAAAGTAAAATCTAGTATTAGCCTAGTTTCCCACCCTGGGTGGGAATGCCCAATTACCTCAGTAACAAAGCTAAATTGAAGCTTGGGAGCCTGAGGCATAAACTTTAAAATTGAATAATTAAAATTCCATCACTTTCCTGTCAGATATATTAAGAAATGCTGTATGTAACTTAAAGAAATCATAATCAAGCTGTATGCATACACAGGGCTATTTGATCAATATTTTAGGCTTAATTAACCAGCCAATTTTTGTTTTTCTGTATACATTGTTTGTTCTGAGTCACTGACTTGGGCGTGCCAGTCAAAAAGTAGTCAAATCACAATCAAGCACTTGCTATTTTCCCCCAAGTATCAACTGGCTGTTTTGGAGACACAGCCTCAAAGGCATTTAATACAACTCAAAGGAAAATGAGAAGTGATAGCAACTGTCATTTACTGAGTTCTTCTCATGTGCCAGGCTCTTGACATGCATCTTTAATTAGCACTCACATCAATCCAATAAGGAAGGTCTTTATTAGTATTTAATGTTAGTAGATGAGAGAAGTGAGACTTAGTGATGTGAAATAACTTTCCTGAGGTCCCAACAACTAAGTGACAGACTCAGGATTGGAAGCCAGAACTGCTTAACTCATAAACTCATGTTTTTCTTCTGTGCCAAGCTGTCTTTCACTTGAACCCATTACACCCCTTCATCCTATATAATTTGTTATTGGCTTATAATATACACACTTGCAGCTGTGGGTGTGTTTTATCGCTCAATATGTTTGTCAGTTGATGGATACATAAATGGGGTGAATTAAAGCAACAACAATCTCCATCACTAACATTTAGTTGCTGCCATGTGTTAGTTTAGTTTCTAACCTGAATACATAAATTATTTAATCCTCACTACAACATTCCACAGAAGGCACTTCTAGTCTTCCGTTTCACAAATGGAAAACCTGAGGCACAATGAAGCTAAAGAGTACTTGTTTTAAGGTAGGGGTCAGCAAGCCTGCCTGTGGCCTGCTTTTGTACCTCCCGGGAGCTGAGAACGGTTTTGGCATAGTTAAAGAATAGAAAAATAACAAAACAAAAACAAAGAATATATGACAAAAAAGCTGTGTACTCCACAAAGACTAAAATATTTACTATTTTTTACTTTGGAGACGTCTTCCATTTCCTGGTATAGAGTCTAAGCCATGCAGAGAGTTAGTAATAAAAATAGAAGTATATTTTCTTTGTATCCCAACCGTGGCTGCTATTATAGTGTTTACGGTATAGTTTAATAATAGTACTAACAACAACAATGATAATACCAGTAGCAATTATCTATTGAGTATTTACTTTGTGCTAGACATATAAGGATGGACTTTACATAACATATAGTTTCATTTACTAATCAGAATACCCTATGAGGTGTTTTTCATTCATTGTTTGCCTTGTCTAGCTTTCATTTTTTCTTTTATTCTTGTCAAAAGTATCCCTAGTTTGTTCAGCTATCTACCATCCGCCAACAACATGGTAGAATATGGGCAGCCCCATTGTTTCCTTAGGAGTTAGTCTTGGTGGACTAAGTCTCAAGGTAGTCTCAGTTTCCTTGCCAATCAGTAATTATCAGGAGTGGAAATGTGACACAATTCTGGCCAACAAGACAGAAGGAGGGTCTGCTGAGTAGGAAGTCTTCTGGTATATGTTCACTTATTATTAAAAGAGACACTGTTAAGAGATGGTCTCTCTCCTTCCTTTGGATGTTGGCTTCTCTGGATAGGATGCCTTGATATGTGGCAGATACATTGCTCCCAGTCTGAGAGATGCAAAGCCAACATAGAGAAGAGGACAGATAATTTCAAAGAAGTAAAGCTAATCACTGGCATATCTTACTTGGAGGCTGCCCTACTTCAGGATTTCTTTTGGTTAAGCCAGGTTGAAAGTCAGGGCTTTCTCCAAACTCATCAAATTTTATACATTAAATATGTGTGGGTTTGTTTTTTTGTTTTTTTTTTGTTTGTTTGTGTGTTTGTTTTTTTGAGACAGAGTCTCATTCTGTCGCTTAGGTCAGAGTGCAGTGGCGCTATCTCGGCTCACTGCAACCTCTGCCTCCCAGGTTCAAGCGATTCTTCTGCCTCAGCCTCCTGACTAGCTGGGATTACAGGCGGGCACCACCACGCCCGGCTAATTTTTGTGTTTTTAGTAGAGACAGAGTTTCACCATGTTGGTCAGACTGGTCTCAAACTCCTGACCTCGTGATCCCCCACTCTTGGCCTCCCAAAGTGCTGGGATTACAGGTGTGAATCACTGCGCCTGGCCAATAAAACTTTCTTTAAAAAAAAAAAGTCAGGGTTTTCTGACACAATTGATCTCTGTAGTTAATATTATCCCTCACTTTAGAGTTGGTTAAATTGAGCACAGCTTAATCTGGAAGAGCTGGAATGTAAATCCAAATGTTTTCTGCTCTAAAGCCTGTAATTTTGTTTTCCAATTATATGTTCTGGCTTGATAATAATAAATGAAATGATGATTTTGATGTACAAAATGATAAATTCTATACAGTTGAATGATAGGAAAATTTATGATGTTTGTACCTACCCAGTTGCTATTTAGATATTATAATACATTTCTCTGCTAGGCAAGTATGAGATTACAAAACACTCATGGTGTTTCATATACAAACACATCACTGAAGAGGATACCAGATTGTGTGTATTCCATGAATACATATGAATAATTCAAAAGGATTTAAAGATCAATCTGTCCTCAGACTGTGACAGAACTCCCATTAATGAGCAGTGGCTCACAGGGCTGGGTTGGCTCAATGTAGTTAACCCCATCCTTTTGCAACTGAGGGCTGATTGATTCATATTCTCAAATTGAATATCATGTGATTCTATTTCACCATTAGAATGATGTTGCCCTATATAGAAAGAAACTGACATTGCAAAGATTCTCAAATTGTGTGTCTTTTGGAACCATTATCTGATATAATGCTGAAATCATAATTGAGAATTCAATTTTTAAATATTCTGTCTTATAAACCTAAAAACATCAATAATACTCAAGATTTATGATTGCCAACAAAAAGTGGAGAATACACATAAATTTAAGTATATGTAACTTAAGTTGTTTAAGTTCCTATATCATATCTAACTATTTGATTTGAAAATCATAACTAAACATTCTTGTTGCAATTTGTATCATATATTATTTTCAGACACACAAACATATGCATATATAACTATATAAACACTTTCCTTGTTTTTTCCTAAGCCGTTCATATTTGGAAGCCTAAAAGTCAAATATATGACATCTAAAAGAGCATTCTAATATTTATTCATTATTCCAATCTAGATATTTAAAAAATAGAGATTTGCTGGATTTTAAAACTTTCTTTTAATAATGAGTTTTGTCAGACTGTTGTGCTTTGCTTTGCTAATTTCCATTTGTATGAATTTATAATGTCTTTAAAATTTAATTTGTATCAAATTATGGTTTTTAAAATTTTAACATGGGGAAAGATTACTCTATAATTTCTTTCAAGACAATAAATTTATATACATGATTTTCCACCACAAATTAATCATAATTGTCTCTTTTTTTAGATGTATCATTAAATTTTTTTTTTTTTTTTGGTTTGAAAAGATTAATTCCTGGGTAGTGATGATATGAACTGCTAACCAAAGACATGCTGTTTGGCTTCCAGAAGTATGAAAAACAGATAGCTTTGGCACACTATAATGCAGAAGAAAAGAGAGGAAGGCTGGGAGCAGTAGCTCATGCCTGTAATCCTAGCACTTTGGGAGTCTGAGGCAGGCGGATCACTTGAGGTCAGGAGTTCAAGACCAGACTGGACAACATGGTGAAACTCCGTCTCTACTAAAAATACAAAAATTAGCCAGGCATGGTGGTAGGCACCTGTAATTCCAGCTACTTGTGAGGCTGAGGCAGGAGAATCGCTTGAACCTGGGAGGTGGAGGTTGCAGTGAGCTGAGATCGCGTTACTGCACTCCAGCCTGGGTGACAGAGCGAGACTCTGTCTCAAGAAGAAGAAGGAGAAGGAGGAGAAGGAGGAGGAGAAGGTGAAAAGAAGACAGGAGTGGGAGAAATCTGTAAATGTTTACCATGATTGAATGATCTTTTGAAAACCATCGCTTCTTTTTGCCTCAGCTAGCAGCCAGTATGTTCAGAGACCAAGAAATCTTGGAAGCGCACAGTGCTCTACAAAAGGCAGTATTTAAAACCAGCCCAGAATCTTACTTGGTCATCTTTTTTTAATATTTATTTTTTCCAGTTTCATATTAATGCCAAGCCAATGGTGTTTGACGTGATGCTTCAAATGATGCAGATTGTGTAATGGAAAGTTATCTATTGAAAGAACCTAAAAGGGTAGAAAAGGCAAGAGTTTGGTTTTTGAGACGATTATTCCCATGTCATACTTAAAGAATGAAGGCACATGAGCACGGAGTACTTCTAGGAATAGAATCAAAGGTACAGTTAAATTTAACAATTTTTTTTTCTATGAAACTGCCAGGAACATTTTTCTTTCATTCGTAGGACTTTACTGAGAGCTTTAAGGGCCAGATGATAAATTTATTAGTTAGATAGCATTCTAGGACAATGATTCCAATTCTGGTTTCCTGTTAATATCTACAGATGTATATAAGCATAATGAATTACCTTCATTTAGCTGAGAACACATTACAGTCTCCCTTGGGTGCCGTTTCTGTGAGGTCCCATAGCACCTTGTTCTTCCCGCTGAGAAAGCTTCCCCAGCTACACTGTATGTACTATTCCATTATCTTGCTCAGTACCCTGCTGCAGCATTTCTGTCACGGAGAAGACATCCAATTATTTGACAATGGAATGAACATGTCTCCAATCATCCTATAGTCTGTCATGAACTTTATCAAAAGCAAATTAATAAGTAGGCCAGAGGCTTTTGAAATTGAATAAATATAAAAGTGTTATTACACAAAGGAGGAAATGTTGGAAATCACTTCAAGAAGACTAGCCCTTCAGAGTAAAGAATTCATTTTCTTCTCTTTAATTTCTTAGAATTTATTCATTCATTACTTTAAGTAACTTATAGCCCAGCAGGGATGAGAGATATTGAAGAAGCATTTGCAATACAGTGTGATGAATGTAATGACAGGGGACTTTGTTTGGGTTGACTGTAGAAGTATGACACAGGGGGACTTTACCTAGACCAGGAGGTCAGCACAGCTTCTGTCTCAGTTGGTTTGGGCTGCTATAATAAACTAGTTCAACCATGTGGAAGTCGGTGTGGCGATTCCTCAGGAATCTAGAACTAGAAATACCATTTGACCTAGCCATCCCATTACTGGGTATATACACAAAGGATTATAAATCATGCTGCTATAAAGACACATGCACACGTATGTTTATTGTGGCACTGTTCACAATAGCAAAGACTTGGAACCAACCCAAATGTCTATCAATGATAGACCAGATTAAGAAAATGTGGCACATATACACCATGGAATCCTATGCAGCCATAAAAAAGGATGAGTTCATGTCCTTTGTAGGGACATGGATGAAGCTGGAAACCATCATTCTCAGCAAACTATCGCAAGGACAAAAAACCAAACACCACATGTTCTCACTCATAGGTGGGAATTGAACAATGAGAACACATGGACACAGGAAGGGGAACATCACACACCGGGGACTGTTGTGGGGTGGGGGGAGGGGGGAGGGACAGCATTAGGAGATATACCTAATGCTAAATGACGAGTTAATGGGTGCAGCACACCAACATGGCACATGTATACATATGTAACAAACCTGCACGTTGTGCACATGTACCCTAAAACTTAAAGTATAATAATAATAAAATAAAATTAAAAAAAGAAAATAACCTACACTGGCTAGTTTATAAACAACAAATTTATTTCTCATAGTCCTGGAAGCTGGGATGTCCAAGATCCAGGTACCAGCAGATTCAGGTCATTTTACATGTATGCATGCAAGTGCACGGGTTTCTCATTTCACCGAGTGGCATGAATGCATATTTCACATTTTTCAGACTCATTCTTCTGAGAATAGATTTTCAAATGTTGGAAACTTTCGGCATCACATTTAAGCTCCTTTCAATACAAAATTGAGATCCAGTGTTATAGAAAAGAAGACAACTAAAATCTTTTGAATTGCTCAGGAAACTCATTGAAAATGACATATGAAATTATTCTTTAGGCAGAAAAGACCTGGAGGTTTTAAATCTACCACCACACCTTGAGGAGCAGTTTAGGAGGAGCCACTATTTTGGAACAGTGTTCTCTTTGAACTAAAAGCAGCTTATGGATATTGTTCAAAGACACCTTTTCTTATAGAAAACTGAAGTCAATAATCCAGAACACATTGTCTAAGTGGTTGAATAAGCCAGGGAATACAGAAACTGATGCCAAGAAACATGGATAAATGAATTGGAAAATGTAGCACATTTAAGAACTTAATATATTTAGGGTATTATTACTACTATTATTTCAATTTCTTAAATAAACTAAACTATTTTCCACCTCAGGGCCAACATTTTATCTGGCTAGCTCCTACTTTTCATTGATATGTCAGTTTAAATTCTTCTTACTCTAGAGAAACGTCTCTGACTCCCAGCTAAGTTAGCCAATGCTCCTTATACATTTTATTTTTCCTGGGATTTATCATAATTTTAATTTATTTTTGTTTAATACTTTATCAAAAAATACAATATATTTTTTTTCTTTTTTTATTATTATGCTTTAGGTTTTAGGGTACATGTGCACAACGTGCAGGTTTGTTACATGTGTGTCCATGTGCCATGTTGGTTTGCTGCACCCATTAACTCGTCATTTAGCATTAGGTATATCTCCTAATGCTGTCCCTCCCCCCTCCCCCCACCCCACAACAGTCCCCGGAGTGTGATGTTCCCCTTCCTGTGTCATTAATACTTTTTTTTTTTTACTAAATCGTAAAGTTTAGTAGTGTAGAAATTATGAATGCCTGGTTTACTGTTATATGCTCAACGTCTAGCACAGTGCTTGGCATGAGTAAGCACTCAATAAATCTTTAAAGAATGAATAGATGTATGAATGTATAAAGGAACCAATGATTTCATGAACAAGCAAGAAGGTGGTTTCCTAGCAAATTTCTGGGATCGGCAGTGTTATGGCCTGCCCATCTCCTTTATGTCCTCGCTACCTAAGAGATCCTGCTACATTTAACGATCCATGAATGGAGGTTCAGGGTTTCTTTTGAAAGTGAAGAAAAATTTCTGAAAATAGATAATAGTAAGTTGTACATGAGTGGTAATGTACAACTCTGTAAATATACTGAAAACCACTGACTTGTGTACTTTGGTGAATTTTATGCTATGTGAACTATATTTCATCATTTTTTTTAAATCCATGAACTCATCATTGTGAATGTCCATTCACTTTAGTAGTGTAGGTGTTGTCTGACTTGACATTCTTCCATAGTTACCCAGAAAACAGTTACATGGTTTCAACAATTACATTAAAAGGTAACATGGAGTCTATTTTACTAAAAATTGGAGAATTTGCTTTTAGTGGTATGATACCATGACTCTAGGGTTTACACCACTCAGCACAGGCCTTGCAAAATCTCTGCAGTTGTGTGATATTTCTCAGAACCCCAATGCATCAATCTGTAAGCTCCCACGATATGAAGGGCATATGAAGAAAAGGATGTCATAAACGATTCAAGTGTCAATTTACTGCCTGCTTCGCTTCCACTCTCTCCCCTCTTATACCGGACACTGATTCTGCAAAGAAGAAAATCATTGGCGAACTGAAATTTCTGGTCCAGATCCTTATTTCCTGCCCTCAGGAGGATTTGCTACGATGACTTTTTCTTCTGCCTAACCTTCTTTCTCACTGCCATTCAGCCTGATTGCCGAAAGGCTTTCAAGGTAAAAACCATTTGAAACAGACAAGCTCACCCAGAGGCTTTGCTTGGTTATTGGGAGGAACAGTCTTGATTTTACTCTTACTCTTTACTCAAGTACCTCAGTATGAGCCAGCAGCCTCAAAGCCACATATTACGACCTGGGGAGAAAAGCACAGAACACAGAGGAGCTGTTATAAAGAATGTCCCAGTGGTCTTTTGGAAAGCAAGAGGTATTTTAGCCCCAATAAACAACTAAACCTCAAGATCATAGCAGAAAACTTCACCAGACTGTAAACCTCTATGGAGTAGGGAATTGTTTTAATTTATTCTAGGTGCCAATTACTAACATCTTCTCCTATATCTATATATTTATTAATTAGTGGCTCCTTTCACTCTCAGAAGTGTCCTTGTGTATATGAGGATTTATATGATCACCTTTGCTAAGAACCATGCCTGACATATGATAACACGTAAGTGAGAGCTATTATTATTGTTCAAAGTGATGCCTTGTTTTCTTATTGTTACCTTCCAGCAACTTGAAACTGTTAACGCTGTTAAAAGAAAAAGTATAATTCACATTATCACTAGCATTTAGATAAATCATTTATCCTTTTTACTTTTTCAAATGCACAAGGAGACAACAAAGTTGTGGTTAAAAGACAGATAGAACCATAGCAGAATTGTCTCAAGCTTATGTGACGTCTTAAACTATTTCCTCTCTCCCCGAATACTCTTAAGTGATCTGTAAATTATTTTCTTTCTTTGTAGCATATGGTAATCCTAATTTGTAATGCCATTTAGTAATATTGGGGAAATTTAACATTAATTTACAAGAAGTGTCTTCAAGAAATACAACACGTGTAGTTCATTATCACAGTTTTGTTTTATTGCCTTTTAAAAAAATCATAAGTAAGCAAGAAAGAAGAATAACAGTACTGATTCTTTCTTTTCCAGTACTGATGGCTTCTAGTGGGTAGCTCTAAAAATCTCTGTAAAATGGAAGTCATACTGTGTCATACCCCGCTTTAAAACAAATGGCTGTCAATATGTTTCAGAATAAAGGCTGCACTCCTCCTAAGCTGGCACTCAGCAACGAGAAGGTCATGTTCAGTTTGAGCACCAAGATCATGAAGCGCAACCACAAGAAGCCACATGAGTTCGAGTCCAGCTTTTCTGGAGCTGGAGATGAACTCGGACCTCAAGCCTCAGCTCAGGGAACTGAATATAACAACAACCAAGGAAATTGAAATTGCTGATAGTTGGAAAGTTATTATAATCTTTGTTCCCATTCCTAAACTGAAATCTTTCCAGAAAATCCAAGTCTGGCTATTACATGAATTGAGAAGAAGTTCAGTGGGAAACATGTTGTCTTTGTTGCTCAGAGGAGAATTCTGTCTAAGCCAACTCGAAAAAGCCACACAAAAAATAAGCAAAAGCTCCTAGGATCTTCTCTCTGCCAGTGGTGCAGAGCAAGGAGGACCATGTTGCCATGCTATGGATTGCAGCCTATGTCTTTTTGTAAAATTTCTTTTAACTGTGAATATACATTTTTTAATCATTTTTGTTTGCAACTATGGGAATTCAAAATGAACATCCATGCTCATGAGCTTCTTACAGACATCAGAAAAAGTTCTCACCTTGAGGTCCACATTGTTCTGCTATGGTTTGTCCAAAGGAACCTTTATGCGCTGGCCATTCAGTGTCAGGAGGATTCTGTTGCCCACAATTTCGCTTATGATATGTTATATAATTTTGTGTCTTTTAAAGTACTGGAGAGAATAAACAGTATTGTTATGTTAGCCTTCTTATTTATGTTTCTGGTTCTCTTCATTTCTAGCTGTGGATTTAAGTTACTATTTCATATAATTTTCTTATTATAATGCAGATCTATTCCCACACACTGCCTTCATGTCATTACTGTCAAATATATTACATTTTTTTACATTGTAGACTCATCAATACCATTACATTTATAGTGTTTTATTCAACTGCTTTTTAAATCAATTAAGCAAAGAAAAGAAATACACAATTATATGCCACTTATAATTGGCTCAATAATTATCTTAGAAAAGCTCTGTTTTTTGCATGTTAATTTGAATTTCCACTTGGATCCACTTGCTTTCATATAAAGAACGTCCTGTAGTCTTATTATTTTTTGTAAGTAGTGTGTGCTAGCAACAAACTCTCATGATTTTTGTTTATCAGGGGATAGTTTTTATTTTGCCTTCATTTGTTAGAGGTAGTTATTCTGCATATAAGAGTTTCAGCTGATTCTTTCAGCACTTTGAATATGTCACCCCAATGCTTTCTGTCTTTTTCTTGTCAACTTGGCATGCATATTCATTTTCGTAAATAATACTAATTTCCAAATAAAGACAATAACAAGGTAATAGTTCATGTGACACAATGGAGCTATTCTGTGATTGTTACTTTGGGGATTTTTAGACATTAGGGTTTTTATACTTTAGGGACTTAGACATTAGAGATTTTGATCTTTCAGGATTTCAACATTCGGGATTATGATGTTTAGGATTTTGCCTTTCAAGATTATGATTGGCTACCACTAAATCCATTATCTAAAATATCCACAATTCTAAAAATATTACAATACAATAGGAAAATGTGAGCCATAACCAGAAAAAAATGCAAACAATAAAAGCTGCCTCTGATTGGACACAGATTTCAGACAACATATTTCCCACTGAACTTTTTTTTCTCCAATTCATGTAATAGCCAGACTTGGATTTTCTGGAAATAAATTTATCACAAATTTATTGGAGGAGCTAGTATAAGAAAGTATCAGTGAATTCAAAGAATATCAATACAGATTGTTCATTCTAAAGAGCAGCAAAATGAATGAACAGAAATAAAAAGCACATCTGGTAAATGTGGGACGTCATTAACTTATCAATGTACATGTAATGGAGTACCAGAAGAGGACAGGGATAAAAGAGCAGAAGTAATAATGGGTGTTATTATCTTTTGAGATTTCAATGCTTGGGATTGTGTCTTCTTTTTTTTTTTTTTTGAGACAGAATCTCACTCTTTTGCCCAGGCCAGAGTGCAGTGGCGCTATCTTGGCTCACTGCAAGCTCTGCCTCCCGGGTTCACGCCATTTTCCTGCCTCAGCCTCCAGAGTAGCTGGGACTACAGGCACCCGCCACCGCGCCCGGCTAGTTTTTTGTATTTTTTTTAGTAGAGACGGGGTTTCACCGTGTTAGCCAGGATGGTCTCGATCTCCTGACCTCATGATCCACCTGCCTTGGCCTCCCAAAGTGCTGGGATTACAGGTGTGAGCCACCGTGCCCGGCCAGGATTGTGTCTTTTAGGATTATGATCAGCTCCTTATCAGCATCTTCCCATCTCTCCTCTTTCCTAACCACTCAAATTCTCTGATAACTATCATTCTACTCTCTACTTCTCTACTTTATTAGATTCCACATGTGAGTAAGATCATGTGGTATTTGTCTTTCTGTGCCTGACTCAATTCACTTAACATAATGTCCTCCAGGTTCATCTGTATTATCATTTGTTTTTTAAGTGACTTTCCTGAACTTAATCTGTGGTATTTTTCTTCCCTGCTCTGTGTGGTCACTGATGTTTATATTCAGTTTTTATTTTATGTCATTTTAGTGTAGTTTAGTTTGAATAAGTTTGGATTAGTTTAGCATATTTGCCTGATTACCTATGGGTAACCTTTATTTCTACATGGCTTAGTGGTTTGGCAACAGTTGGTCAGAATTTTTTATTTATTTATATATATATATATATATATATATATATATATATTTGTTATATTTTAAGTTTTAGGGTACCATGTTGGTGTGCTGCACCCATTAACTCGTCATTTAACATTAGGTATGTCTCCTAATGCTATCCCTCCCCCCTTCCCCCACCCCACAACAGGCCCCGGTGTGTGATGTTCCCCTTCCTGTGTCCATGTGTTCTCATTGTTCAATTCCCACCTATGAGTGAGAACATGTGGTGTTTGGTTTTTTGTCCTTGTGTTTGCTGAGAATGATGGTTTCCAGCTTCATCCATGTCCCTACAAAGTACATGAACTCATCCTTTTTTATGGCTGCATAGTATTCCATGGTGTATATGTGCCACATTTTCTTAATCTGGTCTATCATTGATGGACATTTGGCTTGGTTCCAAGTCTTTTATCAGACACCTTGAGTCAGTTAGTCTTCCATCTTTTGACAGTGGATTTGTGTGTGGCTCAAGGGAGGCATTTCAAAGTTCCTAAACTTTTCACATTATTTTCTTCTTTTACTTTCCTCTGGGTCCTCTTAGTTTTCTTTTGTATATTTGCAGTGTCTCAGTCAGGTTAGTAATATGGGGAGGCTTTGTGTTCTCTCAAGTTTCTCCTATTCGTACATCCAGGCTCTCATTCAATCATGCTTATTTAAACAAATTGGGTTTTCTTGTGCCTGTCTTGTGTATTTGGGTGAGTTGGCCAGGCATGTGTGGAGTGCTTAGCTAACCTTTCTATGATTTGCCCATTTCCAGAATCTCCCAGTTACATTTCTGGCTGTTTTTCTAATCAGTTGTCACACCCAGCTGAGACCACAGCCTCCAGTTAGCAAAGCTGCAGATCTTCCCTGTTTACCAATGGGTATGAGTTTCCCACCCTTTGATGTAAATCAAATCAGCCCAGATTAGCAAAAAAGTTTCTGTTTCTCACAGCCAACACTGTCCTGGTGTCTCTACTGTTCTGATTAAACTCATGAGGGATAGATAGAGCCTCAGGCCACAACCCTATAGACTCCTACAGTTTTTACTTGATTTTTAGGAGTAAACTATTTTCAATGTGTTGTTTACCTTAGATCAATTTCCACAACCCTTAAATGGTTATTATCAAACACTTGTCGAATTTTGTACTATTTTAGGGAATAGAGTTTTCCACCTTGTTCACTCCTTCAAAGCCATGAGCACCATCCCTCCATGAGTTTGTGAATACATAATTGAGGTCATATTCTAATAAGATTTTATAGCCACATATTTTCAATAAACTTAGAATTATTCATGTCATTGTAAATGCATTGAAACATGGTTTTTAAAAATCACATGGAAATCCTTTGTACTAAGTCATCATAATTTAACCATCTACTATTGGCAATTTAGGTTAAATTTTTTGCCTTTATGAACTGTGATGGATATTTTTGCATATAAATTCTTTCCTAAGCCATTCCTGTCACTAGAAGTATTGTGTCAAAAATATAATTTTTAAAGGTTAAAAATACATATTGCGACAGTCTTTAAAAAAAAAAGACCACAAGGATTAACTCCTCTAGCACCGTAGTGCTGTTTGTTATACACTTACCATTATTGAGAATGAACATTAAAAATATATGCACTTTGATAGTAAGATAATTAAAAAGCTCTGGCAAATTTTGAGTTGCTTTTCTAAGTGTCTTTATTCAGCTCAACTCTGTAACTCTTTATTTAGGATTAATAGATATAGATATTTTCCCCTTTTTTGGC
Source organism: Nomascus leucogenys (assembly GCF_006542625.1). Classification (NCBI taxonomy): domain Eukaryota; kingdom Metazoa; phylum Chordata; class Mammalia; order Primates; family Hylobatidae; genus Nomascus; species Nomascus leucogenys. The sequence goes on from NC_044406.1 coordinate 129,109,496, forward strand.
TATTTCATTCATTGTCTTTTCTTGCAGTAGAGCAGCATATCATTTCCCATCATTGCATACAACATCTACCCCTTTTATCTTTCTAATGGAGCCATTTTTAGAAACAGCATTTTCATTATCAGTTCTCCATGACTGTAAATTGATTCATCCAATTCCTATGTCTTAAATTTTAATTAGATCACAGAAATATGTTTTGGCTTTAAGGAGTACAAACTCCAAGTTCCTTTGCAAAGTAGCTATCTAGGTTTTACAAAATGTATGAAGGGAAAGGATAGACAAGAAATTGCATTTTAAAACATTTTGCTTTTATACTACTTTTTGAACAGAGACTAAAATACATTTGATTTAATCTGCTGTAGATAAACATTGGGTGAACTCGGTGATTACCTTTTTTGAGACTGTCTGAACATTTTCTTTTAAAGCTTTTTTCCAAAAGATATTTATCTTTGCTAATTCTTTTTTAACTATGATGGATTGAATCTAGAAAGATAATTAGTCTAGACTATGCCACAGCACCTTATGTAAACTTTTAGCAATGTCTGTGACATTGTTCATGCAGAAATGTCTAGTAATATTTATTAAACATTTTGAAGACAGTTTCTTCCTGAACTAACCTTCTACCTGAGGTATCTGCTTATGTCCCAGTAGAATCATTCGCCTCACAATAGCCAGAGTAATCTTTAAAATTATCAGATTGTATGATTCCCCTTTTAAAAATCATTTAGTATGCAGTAAGTTTATGACAATTTCTCCCATCTCATTATGTATGTCCTTTTGTAATGGCTTTGACACTCCTCATTTGAAGAGATAAGGTCTGTTTCCTTACCCCTTCAATCTGAGATAACTGTGTGCCTTGCTTTGTGCTAAAGAATGTGATGTATTTTTTTAGTTCTCTGAAGAATGATGACGGTATTTTGAAGGAAATTGCACTGAATCTGTTGACTGCTTTTGGCAGTATGGTGATTTTCACAATAATGATACTACCCATCCATAAGCATGGAATGTGTTTCCACTTGTTTGGGTCATCTATGATTTCTTCCAGCAGTGTTTTGTAGTTTTTATTGTAGAAATATTTCACCTCTTTGGTTAGGTATATTTCTAAGTATTTTATTTATTGTTTTGCAACTGTTGTAAAAGGAATTGAGTTCTTGATTTGATTCTCAGCTTGGTCACTGTTGGTGTATAGTAGCGCTCCTGATTTGTGTACATTGATTTTTGTATCTGGAGACGTTACTAAGTCTAGGAGCTTTTTAGATGAGCCTTTAGGGTTTTCTAGGTATACAATCATATCATCAGCAAACAGTGACAGTTTGACTTCCTCTTTAGCGATTTGCATGCCCTTTATTTCTTTCTCTTGTCTGATTGCTCTGGCTAGACTTCCAGTACTAAGATAAATAGGAGTGGTCAGAGTGGGCATTCTTGTCTTGTTCCAGTTCTCAGAGGGAATGCCTTCAAGTTTTCCCCATTCAGTATTATGTTGGCTGTGGGTTTGTCATAGATGGCTTTTATTACATTAAGGTATGTCCCTTGTATGCTGATTTTGCTGAGGGTTTTAACCATAAAGGGATGCTGGATTTTCTCAAATGCTTTTTTCTATGTCTGTTGAGATGATTATGTGATTTTTGTTTTTAATTCTGTTTATGTGATGTATCACATTTATTAACTTGCGTATGTTAAACCATCCCTGCATCCATAGTATGAAACCCACTTGATCATGATGTATTATCTTTTTGATATGCGATTGTATTCAGTTAGCTAGCACTTTGTTGAGAATTTTTGAATCTATGTTCATCAGGAATATCGGCCTGTAGTTTTCTTTTTTTGTTATGCTTTTTTCTTTATTTTGGTATTAGCGTGATAGTGGCTTCTAGGGAGGATTCCCCCTCCATATTTTGGAATAGTTTCAGCAGAATTGGTACCAATTATTCTTTGACTGTCTGATAGAATTTATCTGTGAACCTATCTGGTCCTGGACTTTTTTGTTGGCATCTCTTTTATTACTATTTCAGTCTCACCACTTGTTATTGGTCTGTTTAGAGAAATAAAGCCAACTACTTACATCTAACTGATCTTCAACAAAGCAAACAAAAACATTAAGTGGGGAAAGGACACCCTATTCAACAAATGGTGCTTGGGTAATTGGCAAGCCACATGTAGAAGAATGAAGCTGAATCCTCATCTTTCACCTTATACAAAAATCAACTGAAGATAGACCAAAGACTAAAATCTAAGACCTGAAACCATAAAAACTCTAGAAGAAAACATCAGAAAAACTCTTCTAGACACTGGCTTAGGCAAAGAGTTCATGACCAAGAACCCAAAAGCAAATGCAACAAAACCAGAAATAAATAGATGGGACATAATTAAAGTAGAATGCTTCAGCACAGCAAAAGAAATAATCAGTAGAGTATTCCCACAAAGTGGGAGAAAATATTCACAAACTATGCATCCAACAAGAGGCAAATATCCAGACTTGTCAAGGAACTCAGACAAATCAGCAAGAAAAAAACAAATAACCCAATCAAAAAGTGGGCAAATAACTTGAATAAACAATTCTCAAAAGGAGATACACAAATGGCCAACAAACATATGAAAAAATGCTCAACATCACTAATTATCAGGGAAATGCATATTAAAACCACAATGAGATACCACCTTACTCCTGCAAGAATGGCCCTAATAAAAAAAAATGATAGATGTTGGCATGGATGTCATAAAAAGAGAACTCTTTTACACTTCTGGTGGGAATGTAAACTAGCACAAGCACTGTGGAAAACAGTATGGAGGCTCCTTAAAGAACTAAAAGTAGAACTACCATTTGATCCAGTAGTCCCACTGCTGGGTATCTCCTCAAAGGAAAAAAAGTCATTATATGAAAAAGACACTTGCACACGGATGTTTAAAGCAGCATAATTTGCAGTTGCAAAAATATGGAACCAGCCTAAATGCCCATCAATTGACATGTGGATAAAGAAAATGTGGTATATATACACCATGGAATACTACTTAGAAATAATAAAAAAAAAAAAACAATATAATGGCATTCGCAGCAACCTGGATGGATTTGGGGACCATTATTCTAAGTGAAGCAACTCAGGAATGGAAAACCAGCATCATATGTTCTCACTTATTAGTGGGAGCTAAGCTATGAGGACATAAAAGCATAAAAATTATATAATGGAGTTTGAGGACTTGAGGGGAAGGGTGGGAAGGGGATGAGAGATAAAATTCTACACGTTGTGGACAGTGTACACTGCTCTAGTGACAGGTACACCAAAATCTCAGAAGTCATCACTAAATAACTCATCCATGTAACCAAAAATCACCTGTTCTCCCAAAATTTTTGAAATAAAATAAATCTCATGTACCACATAAATATATACACCTATGTACCTACAACAACGAAAAATAAAACATTATAAAAGAAACAAAAAATGTGATGGAAATGTTATACAAGTTCAAGAGCTTTGTTTTAAAGTTGCATTGCAGCCTCTGTTTACAATCTCTTGGAAGAGATTTTATTGAGTTTGTCACATAAGGTAGATAGTCTAACGTATTGAGGAATTAGAGGCCATGTTGAGTGTAGCAGAGCCTCCAGAGCCAACAACCATCAGAAACTGCTGGACATGTAAGTGAGAGAGACATCTTGGACCCTCCAGCCCATCAGCTCCTCCAGCTGAATACTTCTACATAAATTAGCTCTGAAAAAACCAGCAGAGGAACTGACCAGCTAACTCACAGAATCTCTGTGATATATATATTATATATATATATATAAAATCAATATATATATTGATTACAGAATCATCTATAGATATAGAATATATATAAAATCTACATATATAATCTATAATCTATAATCTATATATATAGAATCTCTCTCTATATATAGTAATTTTAAGACAATAAGTTTGGGGGTGGGTTTTGCTGCAGCACTAGCTAAATGATACAAGTGACTTTCCATCCTACTATGCATTTTACTCTAATTTTTCTTTTTTTACCTTTGCCCACAAGTCCCTTGGTTATCTATAATTTTTTCCCATGATATCTTTTTTTAATATTATTCTTCCTATTCTTTGTTGCAATATCTTAAAAGCTAAAAATTCTCCTTGATTCCCACTCTTTATCACCCTGTGTTAGTATGTCATATTCTCTTTTCACTGATTCTGTTATGGCCAGAGACCAGAACATGAGCTATTATCTCACAAATAAAAATAAGCCACAGTGTTCAGCTGGCCTGTCCTCAAATAATTCCCACTGGCAGTGAAACTCAAGGCACACCCCTTCTGATAGTTGATCAGCATAGGTAATTTAAAGTTTGCCAAGATTCTGAGGATATGGGCCAAGGGAAACAGCAGTACACTGTTGATGGGAATGTAAATTAGTAGAGCAAAATGGAAAACAGTATGAAGCTTCCTCAAAAACATAAAATAGATCTACCATATGATCCTGCAATCCTACTACTGGTTGTATGTCCAAAATAAAAGAAATCAGTATATTAAAGATAGATCTGCACTCTCATGTTTACTGTAGAAATATTCACAATAGCCAAGATGTGAAAGCAACTTTTCATTTCTAACAACATGAATGAAGCTGGAGATCATTATGTTAAGTAAAATAACCCAGGCACAGGAAGACAAACTTTGCATGTTGTCACTTATTTGTGGGACCCAAACATCAAAACAAATGATCCCATGGGGATAGAGGGTAGAAGGATGGTTGCCAGAGGCTGGTAAGGGTAGTGGGGGTGGGGGTAAGTGGGGATAGTTAATGAGTACAAAAATTGTGAGAAAGAATAAATAAGACTTAGTATTTGATAGCACCACAAGGTGACTATAGTCAAAAATAATTTAATTGTACATTTAAAATAACAAATAGGCTGAATACAGTGGCTCATGGCTGTAATCACAGCAGTTAGGGAGACCAAGGCAAGTGGATTGCTTGAGGTTAGAAGTTTGAGACTAGTCTTTGCAACATTAAGAAACCCCCATCTCTACAAAAAATACAAAAATTAGGCAGGCATGGTGCTGACTGCTTGTAGTCCCAGGTACTCAGGAGGCTGAGGCAGGAGGATCGCTTGAGCCTGGGAGGTTGAGGCTGCAGTGAGCGAAGATTGTACCACTGCACTCCAGTCTGGGCAACAAAGTGAGATCTTATCTCAAAATAAATAAATAGTAAATAAAAATAAATAACTAAAAAATATAATTGGATTGTTCGTAACACAAAAGATAAGTGCTTGAGGTGATGGACACCCTATTTAACCTGAAATTATTATTACTCATTGCATGCCGATATCAAAACATTTCATGTAACCCATAAATATATACACCTACAATGTACCCACAAAAAAGATTGGGAAATAGAAAAAAAAAAGAAAAACATTACTACTGAGAATCTCTTATTAAGAAATCATACAATTACGTATCTCCCAATGAGTTATTGCCTAATACTCCTGTCTCTAATCAACACTGCCTATCATATAGTTTCTCAGTGGAGGCAGAAGTAAAATCAGCTGTTCACTGGAGAACTGGCAGCATCATGGGAGGAGGTAGGCCTTGATACTTAGGTACAAGGAAGAGCATCAGAAACACCTTGTGTGGAGCTTCTAAGCATAGAATCTTGGCTTAGCAGAGAGCCACAGACCGAGAAATTGTAGAGAAGCAAATAAGACAATGAGCATAAAGATTTGTACAATGTTAAAATATTAATAAAAATATGAAAGACTGCAATACATAACTATACATATGCATATGAAGAAAAGAAACACTGGAATGAGAAATAATATTAAGTAACACCTTCTATATCCCAAACACTGCACTTGGTAGGTGATGGATATTATTTTGTTTTAAACATTCAAAAAACCTGCAGAGTTGATTCAGTTGTTCTATTTTACATAGAAATAAATCAAAGATGACAGAAATGAAGCACCTTATCCAAGGCTTAAAGATAACCAAACTCTTTGAGGCAGTATTCAAAATCAGGTATCTCTAACTCCATTTTTTTTCCATTCTGTTACATTATGCTTCTTTGTTGTTTCAAGGCCAAAAGAGGCAAAACAAAGATTTAAATGGACTTATAGTGAAGATTAATATGTGAGCATATAAATTTGTCTCTTGTCATCCCTATTCCCATTGAAATAACAAAAGAAGTATTAAAATATGATAAAATATATTTAACTTATTCAAGGAGTATGTAGATGTTTATGGTTCTATCTGATGTAGGAAACTTTTAATTTTTTCCAACTTGGATTAAATCAGAAAATTACATTCATCCTTTAAAAAGAATGATATTTATCATAAGGAATGCATTTATTAGAAGCAATATCTGGAGCCAGACTGCCTGGGTTAAAATCCTATCTCCTCCAATTATAAATTATATAGTCTTTTTTCAAGTTATTTAAATTCTCCTTATCTTGTTTTCCACATATGTAAATTGAGGTTGTTATGAGACCCAAATGAATTAATATTTGTGAAGATGTCAGAATGGCTTCTGATGTATGATAAATGTAAATTAATATTTGCTAAATAAAAATAATTTAAAAGAGTGTTGTTTTTTTGTCATAGACTTCTGTGAAGAAGGCAACATTAACACCAGAATCTAATTATTGCTCTTTTGAATTCTTATCTATATGATAGTGAAAGGCTAAATAATGGCTCACAAAGATATGTAGGTCTTCATTCCTGGAATCTGTGGATGTTACTTATATAGGAAAACAGAAGTTTATATATGTAATTAGGTTAAATATTTTGAGATGGGGAGATTACCTGAATTATCTGGTGAACCCTAAATGTAAACACGAGTGTCCTCAGAAGAGGGAGGCAGATGGATATTTGAAGACTGAAGAATAAGAAGGAAGAGGAGAAATATTTGAAGGAGGAAGAAGCTATGTGATAATAAAAGTGGGGGCAGGAAACACAATATGATAAGGAGGTATAAGCCAAGGAATGAGGATGGCCTATAGAAGCTATAGAAGAAAAATAAATGGATTATTCCATAGAAACTTTAGCAGCATCACAGCCCAGCTGACATTATGACTTTGGTATAGTGAATTCTATTTTGTATTTCTGGCCTCCACAACCATACAAGAATGAATTTGGCTGGGCACGGTGGCTCACGCCTGTAATCCCAGCACTTTGGGAGGCCGAGGTGGGTGGATCAGCTGAGGTCAGGAGTTCCTGACCAGCCTGGCCGACATAGTGAAACCCCGTCTCTACTAAAAATACAAAAATTAGCTGGGCGTGGTAGTGTGGTGGTGGGCACCTGTAATCCCAGCTACTTGGGAGGCTGAGGCAGGAGAATCGTTTGAACCTGGGAGGCGGAGGTGGCAGTGAGCCAATACTGTGCCATTGCACTCCAGCCTGGGCAACAAGAGCGAAACTCCATCTCAAAAAAGAAAATAATAATAATTAATAAATCGTGTTGTGTAAATTATTCTGTTTTTGATAATTTATTACAGCAGCAATAGAAAACTAATAAAAATGACTAAGGCATATAACAGTGGAGGAAAGTCTACATTAATGCTACAGACTAGAAAAGGGTAAACAATTTCCACTCAATATAATATTGATGTGACCTCTTTGAAGGAAGACATAGGGCTGACATTTGACATACTCTATAATAAAAGAACAGTATATCTAAAATTGAATTTGACACCTCTTATTTTATGGGATTCACATCTGGAGATGAAAGCATGGCATGAGAAGTCAGAACACATGACTTGGTCTTCTCTTCAACAATATGGGCAAATCAACACAACGTGGAGTCCAGTAGTGTTACTTGGTGAACCCAGAAATCATTTATGACCAAAGCTCCTATAATAAACAAAGAGCTTTGGGAGAGTAGCAGCAAGGCTGAGCTGAGAGTTGAATGTTGCTTCCTGACATGATCTCCTTGGCAAAAACAGAGGCACTTGTGAAAGTCCGCACTGAGCATATTCTTGTTCCTAACTTTTTCTAAACTTCTGCCAGTGAACTAGATCTCTGAATTTAAAGAACATATTTCTAGCAAGTGTAATTTTTCCTTTTCCCCTCACTTGTACCTTTAAAATTTGGCAGAATCCCAGTCTATTTCACAAGATATCCATTTCAAATCAACCTTATTGATAATAAAAGAATATTTGGAATGCCTAGACATTTCTCTGTAAGAATGCAAAATTAAAGGAAAATCAGTAGACCCAAAGACATGTGTTGCCGTTCAAAAAGCTCCCCTGAAAAAATAGAACAACAGTCTTCACCTGAAACAGATGTACTGTAAGAAACAAAACAAAATCCAGACATTAAATCTATGATGTTAGACCAAGCAGCCACAATGGAAGAATAATCAATGAGCATAAAACACTGAGGAAGGTGAAAACTATTATTGTCAGAAAATAAAATAATAGAAGTATAGCTAAAGTCTTTTAGTAAGCCTCTTGAAGTAATAGTAGTGGGCTATTAGTTATTTGTCTCTCATATTTCAAAACACACAATGAAATTTAAAGATTTTGTCATAAATATTGAGTGAATGCATAAATATGATTTTTGATAGCACTGTAAGCATACGCAGGAATTTCATTTACTGGTTGTTTGGTGCCTTTTATCCCTGTTGGAATATTTTCAGTGTATTTAACAGTTTATTATAGACATTCACATTACAAAAATGACATGAATTAACAGCTCCTGACACAAACCAAACCAATAAAAAAGTAAAAATTGACAATTTCACTGGAAAGTAATCCTTTGGGAAAACAATTTGACAAATACGAGAAAAGTTTCCAGTTACTATAAAGCTGATAGGAATCTATTGAGAAAAATTACTTTGAATTCACTTTATCATCTACTCATACATTGCTTTATGAAACATACAATCTGATTTTAAAATGGCCAACATGTTTTGTTTATTTCGTGCTACCTGATTCTCACTCATAAAGTGTTTCATTTTGAAAACTGGTTAGTTGTCATTCTATTTCACGAGCACCTCTTTGTGATGCCACCAGAGTATTTCTTCAACCAGTTTTCTACAAAATATTGGACACTATAGTACCTTAAAACCAAAGTTCCGGAAGGTCTGATGGCAATGTCTTGCACTCTGATAATTATAGTCCTCAAAAATAGAGAGATACTTCAGAAATAACAGATTGAGAAGCTCTACAGATCTTCTTCCCAACCAAACAATTATAAATTTTAAAGAAATCTTTCTTTAAAGTCTCTAAAAATTTTTCTCAGGGGATACAACAAATAGATCCGTTTACTTGGGAGAATCTCAATCTGTTTAAAAAAGTGAGATACTGTGGCGTTTGAGACACACTCACACCCCCAGTTCAGTGCAATTGAAGCTCTACTGCTGGTAGGTGTAGGTAAGAATAAAAGACTCCTTCTACCCCATATCTCAGTCTAGGGCTCCACTGGAGGCGGAGGATGCCAGCATTTCTTATTCCCCAAAACTTCATGTTGCAGACTTCATGTTGCAGAAGCTCTCCTCCAGAAAAGATGGTCTATAAGTAACTATACTGAAAAAGAATGAATATCTCAAATAAACAACCTAATTTTCCATCTTAATTTATTGTAAAAGGAAGAGAAAAGTAAGCCCAATGTAAATATTTTAAAAGTTGTTTCCTTGGAAAGATTAATAAAAGTAACAAAACTTTAGCTAGTATGACCACAAGAATGAGAGAAAAAAATCTAATTGCTAAAATCAGAAGTAAAAGAGGGGCCTTTACTAAAATCTTTACAGAAATAAAAGGAATTATGAAGAAATACAATACTAGGAACAATGTATGCCAACACATAAGACAACTTTGATAAAATGAACAAATTCCTTGAAAGATGCAAATTGCCAAACTGACTCAAGATAAAATAGAAAATCTGAATAAACATATAGTAAGTAAAGGGATTGATTTAGTAATCAAAATATAACCACAAATAAAAGACCAATCCAGATATCTTTGCTTCTGAATTCTATGAAAAATTTAAAGAATAATTACAATCAATTTTTCACTACACCTTCTAACAAGTAAAAGATAAATGAACATATATGATTCATTTTAGGATGCCAGTATTACCTTGATACTAAAACAGACAAAGAATCAAAAAAAAAAAAAAAGAAAAAAGAAAAGAAAAAGAAAAAAATACTACAGGCCAGTTGGGGTCCTTATGTGCTGATGCACTGCAGATGGAAATGTAAAATGTTAAAGCCACTTTAGAAAACAAGTCTGGTTGTTTCTCCAAAAAAAAGTTAAACATAGAATTATCATTGACCAAGCAATTCCACTGCTAGACACATACACAAGAGAAAAAATAGCATATATCAAACAAAACTTTTATACGAATATTAATAGTAGCATTATTCATAAAAGCAAAAAAGTTGTAAACAAACTTAAATGTACATCACCTGATAAATGGATAAACAAAATGTTGTATATACAAACAATTGAATATTATTTGTCCACTAGCATTACTAAATAGAGCTAGTCTTAAGATGGAAATATAAGAGTTGAAAAACTAAAAAAACTGAAAAAGATAACTAGACCTCATAGGAATATATGAAAATGTCCACCCAATAATAGAAGATTATACATTTTTCTCACAGTCACATAGAACATTCTCCAGTATAGACAATATGTCAGGGCATAAAACAAGCTTCAATATTTTTAAAATGATTCAAATCTTAACGTGTGTTCTCTGACCCAAATGCAATGAAATGATGAATCAAAACAGAAGGAAATTCACAAGTATATGAAAATTAAACAACATACTCCTAAATAACCAATGAGTCAGAGAAGGAGTTACAAGAGAAATGATAAAATATTTTGATATGAATGAAAATATAGACACAGTATATCAAAATGTATGCTAAAGCTGTACTCTGACAGAAATTTATCATTGTAAATGCCTATATTAAAAACAAAACACACCTTAATAATTTAACCTTCCACTTCAATCACCTGAAGATGTTACCAAAACACCAGGGGTTCAGTCTAGGTTCTGGGGCTTGCAGCAGAGAAAGCCAGTCACTGAGAAGAATTATTGCAAAGGATGAAGGCCTTAATTGGGTGCTACAGCCAAGGAGATGGGAGATTAGTCTAAAATCCATCTCCCTGACTGAATAAAATTAGTAGTCTAGATAGCAGGGAATAAATGTAACTATGTGTGGGAAAACAGGAAATCAAGAGAGGTAAGGAAGTAATCATGGTAAATGAGGGGCCTGGTGTCTTATTTTCTGGATGCAATGATCTAGTGAGTTTCAGTTCTTTGATACTTTCTGAGAGGCCTATGGGTCCTTTCCTGAGGAAGAAACTCAGAGAAAACAAATATAAGTTTCAAGCTTTAAGACCAGAATGGTCAACTTCTATGCAAAAACAAAATCAAGAACAACAAAAAAACTATAAATGGGACTATTAGGTTGGTTTCAAAGACAATGAGAAAAAAAAAGCAAAGAAAAATAAGCATACAGAAGGAAACGAGATTAGCGAAAAAATTAATATAATAGAAAACACATATAAAAACAATAGAGAAAATAAACAAAACCAAATTTAGGTACTTTGAAAAGATAAATAACATTGACAAACTTTTAGATAGGCTGACCAAGAAAAATAGAGAAAAAATCAAATTACTTGATTCAATAATAGAATAAGGTACATTGCTTGTAACAAGTTTCAACTAATTCCTTGAGATATACATAGCTCTGATACCAAATTCATAAAGATATCACAAAAAAGAAAATGACACCCATATCTCCTATGAATATAAATGCAAAACCTCGACAAAATTCTCAAACATAAAATCAAAACTTAACAGGGATTTCAATGAATTTGTTTTGGACAGTATTCTTTTCACAGCATAAATTAATAAACATATAATATTTTCCCATTTAGGTATTCTTTAATTTCCTTTAGCAGTGTTTTGTAGTTTTTAGTGCACAAGTATTTCACCTCTTTTTAAAAGTTTTTTTTCCTTGGTGTTGTATTATTAGGATGATATTTTAAATTGAATACTTTTTAAATCTTTTTGTTTTTCTTTGCTAATGTATAGAAAGATAAATAATTCTTTCACACTTATTTTGTACCCTCCAACATTCTAAAATAATTTGTTCCCACTAATAGGATTTTTTTTTGTAAATTCCTTGGGTTTTCTATATATAGGATAGTATTATCTGCAAACAGAGAAAGTTTTTACTCACAATATCAATGGGTTAAAGGATTAAATTATTCCAAATAAATCAGGTGACAAAGAGACATTTAATAAAATTCAATATAACTTTCAAATGTAAGCTCTCTTCAAATAAAATCTTCCTTTCTTAACAAAATCATAGAAATCTGTCTTTAAATGATGATGAATATCATTTGTTCCAAAGAAAATATAGAAAATGTATGTTGCAAATCAAAGATTAGATGCAGAGTCTAATAATCACCTCATTAATTTACATTATCTGGGAAGTTCTGATTCACATAACAAAATTATGAAAATAAGTAAACTAATTGAAAGTGGGAGATAACATCTTTATTTGCGTAGGATATTTTCTATCTAGAAAATTCAAGAAAATCAACTGAAGAATTCTTTTTTTTTTTGGAGACAGAGTCGCGTTCTGTCACCCAGGCTGGATTGCAGTGGCGCAATCTCCACTGTCTGCAACCTCCGCCTCCCGAGTTCAAGCGATTCTCCTTCCTCAGCCTCTTGAGTAGCTGGGACTACAGGCGCGTGCCAACACACTCAGCTAATTTTCTGTATTTTTAGTAGAGACGGGGTTTCACCATATTAGCCAGGATGATCTCGAGCTCCTTACCTCGTGATTTGCCCGCCTCGGCCTCCCAAAATGCTGGGATTACAGGCGTGAGCCACTGCGCCTGGCCGAATTCTTAGAACTCATACAAAATGTGTGTAATCTGGTTGGATACAAAGAAAATCACTGAAAAACACAACAAAAACAGCAAAAAAATGTAAAATTGTTTAATAACACATTTAATAAAATATATGAAAAGTCTTTATGTGTGTATAACTTTATTTGAATGTATAGTCAAGGCATGTGCTTGGCATGGAAAGACAATATTTTAACATTCTGAATTCCTCTCTAGTTAATGTATAGGTAAGAAATTCCAGTAAAAATCTCAATAGCATTTGAGCACTAACAAAAAGCTTTACATACATGTAACTTTATTGGAACGTAGAGTCGAGATTTGTGCCTGGGATAGAAAGACAATATTTTAACATTCCAAATTACTCCCTAATTAATGTATAGGTAAGAAATTCCATTAATAATTTCAGTAGCACTTGAGAACTAACAAAAATATTCTGAAGATTATCTGGAAAAACATTCCTAAACATAGCCAGGAATAAATAAAAAGTTAAACAGTAGAAAATTTCTCTACAAAATATTAAAATAAGAGAGTTCTGATAAGTTACATACAGTAGTATTCATCTAATTCATTGAGAAAAGAATCAGAAAAAAACATACATGAAATATGCTATCATTCAATGGTAATAACAGAAGTACAAATTATAACAGTATAAATTTACTTTTTCACTGGGAAAATGACCACAAAAACACCTTTGAAGACTACATTTATTATTATTAAGATTGGAGGAAATAAACTTTTCATATATCGACTACTGTAGGAAGGTATGTTCATGTGTATAAAAAATTACTGTAGGAAGGTATGCTCATGTGTATAAAAAATCTTATATATTGCAGGGTGACAATACTACCTTTGATTCTTTCACAGTTTGCACTCAGTAAAGAGATGACTATATAAAGGACCTAAGAGCTACTGAATTCCCCAGAAAAGGCTATTTAGAGCCATTCCGCCTTTGGATATTGCTTACTTTGTTGCTAATAATTCAAGGAATGTCAGTAAAAACTAGAATTTGTCACACAAACTTGCAAAATGCCTGACAACTATTTCTTCCTTGAGATTTTCTGTCTTTAGTTTCATCTTGTCATAAATGTTTAAACTTGCAAGTTCCATAAAATAAAAATCACAATTATGTCAGTAATTACTGTGTTTTCCAGTCCTGTTTAATAATGCTATTAAGCAAACACTGAAATAATTGAAGGGACAAAATGATCAACACATCGCTGAATTTAATCAGGTGTTTCTAATTGCCATCAATTACAATATGACATTTCGTTCTTTTTCTAACTCAACTCTATCTTTATCCTCATCAAAAGAGTGCATTCTTCCAAACTTTTTAACTTTCATAAGAAAGAAAATGTGAGGCAACAAAAAAATCTGTAAGATCACAGTAAGTTGGCCCTACTAAAATTCACTGCAATTACATTGGCTTAACAATATATTTATATAAAGATGTAGTGGCTCCTTTATTATCATCTCATTATCATCAATTTTGGACAAAATTTTAATTTCCTAAAAGTAGAGCTAAAAACATATTTTTGTTGTTAAAAAACACCTATTTACATAGCCATAAACTTCCTAAACAAGAGTAGACAAAAGCAATCAACATCTTGAGAGATGATGAAATAAAAATGTGCATCTATAGTTACTGTACTATTAAGTCTGTACATCTTTGGTAGTAGTAATCCAAAATCTTTGGAATATTAAAAACATGTTTTAGTTACTGAATGGAGTTACGTGTTTCCAATTGAAACTACATACTTTATTTCAATTAAGTTCTTCTAGCCAAAACTTCCTCTAAGTGGACCAGGTGGAGTATCCACTTATCTCTAAGTATGGGGTTTCAGTTCTGTCACGGCCTCAGAATTATTTAAACAAGCCAATCATGTTTTTTCTACTGGAAATAGGGAGCAGTGTACCCTCTTGATCCTAGCAAGCCTGCTTCCCATAGTCCCTGGTTGTTTACTTTGTTCCTGAGTGCAAACCCCAACCCCATGTGGCCTGTGATGCCTTCCTCTTCCAGGCTTTGAGTATATGTGACCAATAAACTGCTGTGGATATCATTTATTTAGTATCATACGTTGTGTGTTCAGCTGTCTCAATAACCCTAGGGAGGGAATTCCTTCCTCACAAATGGGGTGAATAAAAACAAAAAATAAATAAATATGATTCATGAGAAGTGTTAAGGATAGTCAATAGTAGTTAGTATATCAGAACAACTCATATACATATGTTAAGTATTGACATTGGGTAAGCAAGTAATTTATAAGACATAGTCAAAATTCAGAATGCAGGCCTGCCTCCTTTTATGGTGCTTCACTTTCTTGTCTTTCACAGATAATGTGTTTTTTACAAATTGAACATTTGTGTCAATCTCGCATCCAGCAATTAGTGCCTTTTTCCCAACAGAATGTGCTGACTTCATATTTCTGTGTAATAGTTTGGTAATTCTTATAATATTTACAATTTTTTATTATTATTATATATTCTGATGACCTTTGATCAGTGATTCAAAGCAATTATTCTAGTAATTGTTTTGATGTACCACAAACTATGCCCATATAACATGGTAAACTTAATCAATGAATGTGGTATGTGTTCTGACTGCTCAACCCACATGCTGTGCCCCTATCTCTCTTCATCTCCTCAGGCCTGAGACAAAACAATGTTGAAATTAGGCCACCTAAGAGCCCTATAATGGCATCTAAGTGTTTCAGTGAAAGGAAGAGTAACTTCTGTCACTTTAAATCAAAAGCTAGGAATCATTAACCTTAGTGAGGAAGTCACCTTGCAACAATTAGCCAAGTTGTGAATTCAAAGGAAAAGTGCTTGAAGAAAATTATAAGTGCTACTCAAGTGAATACATGAATTATAAGAAAGCAAAACAACCTTTTTTGCTGATGTGGAGAAAGTTTGAGTGGTCTGAATAGAAGATCAAAAACTAGCTTCAATATTCCCTTAAGCGAAAGCCTAATTCAGAGCAAGGCCCTAACTCCCTTCAATTCTGTGAAAGCAAACAGAGCCAAGAAAGCTGCAGAAGAAAAATTTGAAGCCAGTATGACTTTTAAGTAAAGATGTCTCCCTAACATCAAAGCACAATGTGAAGAAGCAAGTGTAGACGCTGCAGCAAATTTTCCAGCTCTCACTAAGATAACGATGAAGGTGGCTACAATAAACAACAGATGTTCTATATAGATGAAGCAGCCTTCTATTAAAAGAAGATGCCATCTAGAATTTTTACAGCTAGAAAGGAGAAGTTGATGCCTGGCTTCAAAGCTTAAAAGGACAGGCTCACTATCTTGTTAGGGGCTAATGCAGTTGGTGACTTTAAGTTAAAACCAGTGCTCATTTACCATTCTGAAAATTCTAGGGCTCTTGAGAATTAATGCTAAATCTATTCTGTCTGTGCTATATACATGGGACCACAAAGCCTGGATGACATCTGCTTACAGCATGGTTGACTGAATATTTTAAGCCCACTGTTGAGGTCTGCTGCTCAGAAAAAAATAATTTAAAAATATTACTGCTTATTAATTATTCACTTGGTCACCCAACAGCTTTTGTGGAACTGTATAAGGAAATTAATGTTGTTTTCATGCCTGCTAACAAAACACCCATTCTATAGCCCATGTATCAAGGAAGAATTTCTACTTGCAAGTCTCATTATTTAAGAAACCCATTTGTAAGGCTGTAGATGCCATATCTAAAAATTCCTCTGATAAGTCTGGGAAACATAAATTAAAAACTTTCTGGAAACGATTCATTATTCTAAATGCCATTAAAAATATTTGTGATCCATTGGAGGTCAAAATATTAACATTAACAGAAGTTTAATGAAGTTAATTCTAACCCTCATGGATAACTTTTATGGGCTCAATATTTCAGTGGTGGAAGCAACTGCAGATGTGGTAGAAATAGCAAGAGAACTAGAATTAGAAGTGGATACTGAATATATGGCTGAATGGCAGAAATCTTATAATAAATCTTGGAAGCATGAAGAGTACCTCTTAAGAATGAGTGAAGAACATGGTTTCCTAAAATGGAATCTACTGGTGAAGATGCTGTGAACATTGTTAAAATGACAACAAAATATGTTGAATACTACATAAACTTAGTTGATAAAACAGTGGCAGGGTTTGAGAGGATTGACTCCAATTTTAAAGAAGTTTTACTGTGGGTAAAATGCTATAAAACAGCATTGCATGTTACAGAAAAATCATTCAAGGCAAAGTCCATCAATGTGACAAACATCGTCATGTTATTTTAAGAAATTGCCACAATCACCCCAACCTTCAGCAACCATCACCCTCATCAGGCAGCATACATCAACATCAAAGCCAGATCTCCCCTCAGCAACAAGATAATGACTCACTGGAGGCTCAGATGATTGTTAGTGTTTTATCAGCAATAAAGTATTTTTAATTATGTACATGGTTTAGACAATGCTATTGCACACTTAATACAGTATAGTGTAAACATAACTTTCATATGCACTGAAAAAAACAAAAAAAATGGTGATGTTTTATTGTGATATTTACTTTATTTAGGTGGTCTGATGTGAAACCTGAAGTATGTCCAAGATATGCCTGCATTTAATTTGTTATGTGGGCCTTTGTGTTCCATGATTTCTGGGATAACTTACTTGGCAGTAAACCTGGATGCTACCATTACATCAATGTAACTTCCTTCATGGCACTTTTTCTGACACCTCTTATTTCTCGATTCTCTATCCAATTTTAAAAAAAGAAGGTGTCACACCTCTCACCACTTTTTTTTATTGTACTTTAAGTTTTAGGGTACATGTGCACAATGTGCAGGTTTGTTACATATGTATCCATGTGCCATGTTGGTGTGCTGCGCCCATTAACTCGTCATTTAGCATTAGGTATATCTCCTAATGGTATCCCTCCCCCCTCCCTCCACCCCACAACAAGCCCCCATGTGTGATGTTCCCCTTCCTGTGTCCATGTGTTCTCATTGTTCAATTCCCACCTATGAGTGAGAACGTGCGGTGTTTGGTTTTTTCTCCTTGCGATAGTTTGCTGAGAGTGATGTTTTCCAGTTTCATCCCTGTCCCTACAAAGGACATGAACTCATCCTTTTTTATGGCTGCATAGTATTCCATGGTGTATATGTGCCACATTTTCTTAATCCAGTCTATCGTTGTTGGACATTTGGGTTGGTTCCAAGTCTTTACTATTGCGAATAGTGCCGCAATAAACATACGTATGCATGTGTCCTTATAGCAGCATGATTTATAATCCTTTGGGTATATACCCAGTAATGGGATGGCTGGGTCAAATGGTATTTCTAGTTCTAGATCCCTGAGGAATTGCCACACTGACTTCCACAATGGTTGAACTAGTTTACAGTCCCACCAACAGTGTAAAAGTGTTCCTATTTCTCCACATCCTCTCCAGCACCTGTTGTTTCCTGACTTTTTAATGATGGCCATTCTAACTGGTGTGAGATGGTATCTCATTGTGGTTTTGATTTGCATTTCTCTGATGGCCAGTGATGATGAGCATTTTTACATGTGTTTTTCGGCTGCATAAATGTCTTCTTTTGAGAAGTGTCTGTTCATATCCTTTGCCCACTTTTTGATGGGGTTGTTTATTTTTTTCTTGTAAATGTGTTTGAGTTCATTGTAGATTCTGGATATTAGCCCTTTGTCAGATGAGCAGGTTGTGAAAATTTTCTCCCATTTTGTAGGTTGCCTGTTCACTCTGATGGTAGTTTCTTTTGCTGTGCAGAAGCTCTTTAGTTTCATTCGATCCCATTTGTCAATTTTGGCTTTTGTTGCCATTGCTTTTGGTGTTTTAGACATGAAGTCCTTGCCCATGCCTATGTCCTGAATGGTATTGCCTAGGTTTTCTTCTAGGGTTTTTATGGTTTTAGGTCTAACATGTAAGTCTTTAATCCATCTTGAATTAAATTTTGTATAAGGTGTAAGGAAGGGATCCAGATTCAGCTTCCTACATATGGCTAGCCAGTTTTCCCAGCACTATTTATTAAATAGGGAATCGTTTCCCAATTTCTTGCTTTTGTCAGGTTTGTCAAAGTTCAGATAGTTGTAGATATGTGGCATTATTTCTGAGGGCTCTGTTCTGTTCCATTGGTCTATATCTCTGTTTTGGTACCAGTGCCATGCTGTTTTGGTTACTGTAGCCTTGTAGTATAGTTTGAAGTCAGGTAGCGTGATGCCTCCAGCTTTGTTCTTTTGGCTTAGAATTGACTTGGCAATGTGGGCTCTTTTTTTGTTCCATATGAACTTTGAAGTAGTTTTTTCAATTCTGTGAAGAAAGTCATTGGTAGCTTGATGGGGATGGCATTGAATCTATAAATTACCTTGGACAGTATGGCCATTTTCACGATATTGATTCTTCCTACCCATGAGCATGGAATGTTCTTCCATTTGTTTGTATCCTCTTTTATTTCATTGAGCAGTGGTTTGTAGTTCTTGAAGAGGTCCTTCACATCCCTTGTAAGTTAGATTCCTAGGTATTTTATTCTCTTTTAAGCAATTATGAATGGGAGTTCACTCATGATTTGCCTCTCTGTTTGTCTGTTATTGGTGTATAAGAATGCTTGTGATTTTTGTACATTGATTTTGTATCCTGAGACTTTGCCAAAGTTGCTTATCAGCTTAAGGAGATTTTGGGCTGAGACGATGGGGTTTTCTAGATATACAATCATGTCATCTGCAAACAGGGACAATTTGACTTCCTCTTTTCCTAATTGAATACCCTTTATTTCCTTCTCCTGCCTGATATCGCTGGCCAGAACTTCCAACACTATGTTGAATAGGAGTGGTGAGAGAGGGCATCCCTGTCTTGTGCCAGTTTTCAAAGGGAATGCTTCCAGTTTTTGCTCATTCAGTATGATATTGGCTGTGAATTTGTCATAGATCGCTCTTATTATTTTGAGATACGTCCCATCAGTACCTAATTTATTGAGAGTTTTTAGTATGAAGCGTTGTTGAATTTTGTCAAAGGCCTTTTCTGCATTTATTGAGATAATCATGTGTTTTTTGTCATTGGTTCTGTTTATATGCTGGATTATGTTTATTGATTTGCGTATGTTGAACCAGCCTTGCATCCCAGGGATGAAGCCCACTTGATCATGGTGGATAAGCTTTTTGATGTGCTGCTGGATTCGGTTTGCCAGTATTTTATTGAGGATTTTTGCATCAATGTTCATCAAGGATATTGGTCTAAAATTCTCTTTTTTGGTTGTGTCTCTGCCAGGCTTTGGTATCAGGATGATGCTGGCCTCATAAAATGAGTTAGGGAGGATTCCCTCTTTTTCTATTGATTGGAATAGTTTCAGAAGGAATGGTACCAGCTCCTCCTTGTACCTCTGGTAGAATTCGGCTGTGAATCCATCTGGTCCTGGACTTTTTTTGGTTGGTAAGCTATTGATTATTGCCACAATTTCAGAGCCTGTTATTGGTCTATTCAGAGATTCAACTTCTTCCTGGTTTAGTCTTGGGAGGGTGTATGTGTCCAGGAATTTATCCATTTCTTCTAGATTTTCTAGTTTATTTGCATAGAGGTGTTAATAGGATTCTCTGATGGTAGTTTGTATTTCTGTGGGATTTTTGGTGATATCCCCTTTATCACTTTTTATTGCGTCTATTTGATTCTTCTCTCTTTTCTTCTTTATTAGTCTTGCTAGCGGTCTGTCAATTTTGTTGATCTTTTCAAAAAACCAGCTCCTGGATTCATTAATTTTTTGAAGGGTTTTTTTTGTCTCTATTTCCTTCAGTTCTGCTCTGATTTTAGTTATTTTTTGCCTTCTGCTAGCTTTTGAATGTGTTTGCTCTTGCTTTTCTAGTTCTTTTAATTGTGATGTTAGGGTGTCAATTTTGGATCTTTCCTGCTTTCTCTTGTGGGTATTTAGTGCTATAAATTTCCCTCTACACACTGCTTTGACTCTGATATGTTGTGTCTTTGTTCTCGCTGGTTTCACAGAACATCTTTATTTCTGCCTTCATTTCATTATGTACCCAATAGTCATTCAGGAGCAGGTTGTTCAGTTTGCATGTAGGTGAGCGGTTTTGAGTGAGTTTCTTAATCCTGAGTTCTAGTTTGATTGCACTGTGGTCTGAGAGACAGTTTGTTATAATTTCTGTTCTTTTACATTTGCTGAGGAGAGCTTTACTTCCAACTATGTGGTCAATTTTGGAATAGGTGTGGTATGGTGCTGAAAAAAATGTATATTCTGTTGATTTGGGGTGGAGAGTTCTGTAGATGTCTATTAGGTCTGCTTGGTGCAGAGCTGAGTTCAATTCCTGGATATCCTTGTTAACTTTCTGTCTCGTTGATCTGTCTAATGTTGACAGGGAAGTGTTAAGGTCTTCCATTATTATTGTGTGGGAGTCTAAGTCTCTTTGTAGGTCACTAAGGACTTGCTTTATGAATCTGGATGCTCCTATATTGGGTGCATGTATATTTGGGATAGTTAACTCTTCTTGTTGAATTGATCCCTTTACCATTATGTAATGGCCTTCTTTGTCTCTTTTGATCTTTGTTGTTTTAAAGTCTGTTTTATCAGAAACTAGGTTTGCAACCCCTGCCTTTTTTTGTTTTCCAGTTGCTTGGTAGATCTTCCTCCATCCCTTTATTTTGAGCCTCTGTGTGTCTCTGCATGTGAGAAGTGTTTCCTGAATACAGCACACTGATGGGTCTTGACTCTTTATCCAATTTGCCAATCTGTGTCTTTTAATTGGAGCATTTAGCCCATTTACATTTAAGGTTAATATTGTTATGTGTGAATTTGATCCTGTCATTATGATGTTAGCTGGTTATTTTGCTTGTTTGTTGATGCAGTTTCTTCCTAGCCTTGATGGTCTTTACATTTTGGCATGTCTCTCACCACTTTTTATTACTATGATGCATTCTCCCAAAGTTATTAAAAACTACCAGAGTACCAAATGAGGGGATGATTTGAAATATTGGTGATAGTGTTGAGAAATTGAATGAGTGAAAAGACTGACTAAGCAAGGTGATTTTCATTTCTTTTTTAAAGCAAAACTGAAAGAGGTGCACTGGAGTTTTCACCTGACAAATTGTTTTTATATTACTCAGAAAATGTTTTTAAATAATTGTGTTACAACTTTTCTCAGAATGTGTCTATAGAAGCAAACAAAATGGCACAAATTAATAGTTGCAGAACCCTATTTTATTCAAAGCTCAAAAAATGACATTCATTTAATAAGGGATTTTTTCAGAAATAAATGAATTACTTAAAAAATGCTCTATTCATCTCAATAACACGCATTTCCTTTCCATGTTTAATTGTAATTTATCAAATTTGTAGTTTAGTTTTTTTGTTTTGATCAATGCTATACTAAGAATTATAATGACAACTTAGTACATGTGTGATTTTTAAAAGTTAAAGTTTAGAGTTATAGGATACTAAGATATTTCCAATGAGCATGACTTTTAAACATAAAATATGTGTAATAAGGATACAATTCTGTTATGAATTAAGTGGTAACAAACATTCAAAAAAAAGTAAAGATATCCATGCTTTTTCTTATAAGCAAGACCTTGTTTATATATTCAAATCAACATGGTGACTAGAATTTACTGAATATATTGGAAAGAGCAGAGAAACTATTTTGTTACTAATGAAGTAACAATGAATGAAGGGCTATGAATGAAGGTTGGAAGTAGGTGTGATTCCTCTCCCCAAGACAGCTAACAACCTAATAACATAATTTTTGGTTTATGTTCTGGCAATTTTAAGCTCTGCTGATTCAAATGTTTCAGTTTGCATGAAGTGAATATTTCTACCAGTAGACACAACAATGGTTTTATTCATTTGGATAGTAAGACTTCCACCTGGACATTTTTGGTCCTTATGACACTCAATTGACAGATGAAGGAGGAGTTAAACTCCTGGGTGAGGTGATTAATTCCAATTACTCATATTTCTTAGTACTTCTATGTGCAATAGTAAAATTTAATAAAAAGGGTAGGATGGCTCATTATGAACCTATGTTCTCTTTACTTTTAACCAACCATTCTGGTGATCAACTATGGTCTCATGATTGTTATAGAAAGAAGAAACAAAGTAGGTTTGCACATGAGTTTTCATACTTACTGAAATATTTTCTTTCTCCATCTCCCCTATTATTTTGTTTAGGATATGCTTGTAGTGGTTAATTTTATAATTTAAAATTTAGATTAAATAATATACCTGTGGGATAAATACTGAATTAGAAGAAGAATTAACATCTTACAGTATTGGATACTGAGGTTTTGAGTCTTCATTTTTGGCGAGAGAGTGTGAGACCATCTTTGTTTTCATAAAGAATTGTTCTAGAAGCACAATGTTCTTGCTGTTTTTTGTTACACAGGATTTTAAGTAAGAGAAGATGGTAAGAATGGATTCTAAGCAGCCAGGCTCGTGGACTGTGTTAGGCATTTCTATTTGCTTTATTTCCATCCTTTCATGCCTCTTTTTGTATTACAGGGTGTTGGACACTTGCAAACTAATTTCCTGACATTCTTGCCAGTTAGCTTTTATTCAGGATGTGTCTATTGGAGGCACAGAGGGAGAATAAAAGGCAGAAGAAAGAAAGACGTTTTTCTTTGTTTCTTGGGTTTCTTATAATGCCTTTGAGAATGTCAGAAGCAGGATGGACAACCTAGTATTCCAGGTTCTGCTTGACATTAAAGTTCCAGGGGACATTACGGCAGCTGATGCTCCACCAGTCTTGGTAGTATACTGCTCGTAACCATTGGCTCTGGCAGCAGCAGCAATAATGGGTGACTCCAGGCTCTCTGTATCTTTCAGGGTCAGCATAAAATAAGTGATTTAATGTATTTAAATTCCACTTGACATAATTATGTGACTGATGTAAACTGTTCGTTTTAAAAATTCAATATTTTAAATATGTCTTTCTCACTTTATAAAAGTATGAAAAATTTTATGTGTCAATGTAAAAATATGCAAACACTTTTAAAGGCTAAACAGGAAAAAATAAGACAACTCTTCTGCAAGCTCAAGGCTGCCTCATAGTCACATCTCTAATCTAGTTCACAGGACAGACAAAAAGAGGAAGTCCAGGGCAACAAAATTCCTTTTAAGTAAGTGAGTCGGAAATTGCACAGATTGTTTCCACTAATTTTTCTTTTGAGGTAATCTAGTGACCTGGCCATAAATAATCAAGACTGAGAGTAGGACACTTAATATTTTACTCAGGTAAAATTACTGACTTTATGAAACAGAGAGAAGGTTTTTATTGAAAAATAGCTGTCACTCCCCACAATATGTTCAAAAGCCAATATCAGAGTCTTTAATTTACATCTGAAATACCTAATGAAGTTTCTAATTTCCGGCTTTCAAAGTCCTCTTAGCCTGTAGAGCTTGCCTATGACCTAGAATTTCCTGTTCTAGAAATATACATTCATTTAACAAATATTTATACAACTTTTACTATGTTCCAAGCACACTTTTGGGTGGTAAACGTATAGTTATGAATAAGGAAAACATGATTCCTACCCTCATGGAGCTTATAATCTACTGAAATAAGATATAACTTTATATTATATATTATAATATATAATATAATAAAGATGAAGAAAGATAGTACCAAATAATGAAAAGTGTTAGAATAAAAGCAGACAGCACCCTGCCTAAAATTTTCAGGCCTAAGACAAATTGCAAACAGAGGCTCTGCATGGTTATTACATATTTAATTATGTATTCTTCAAAAGTGTCCTTTGAATAGTCATAAAATTAGAGTGTATAATGCTGCATATTGTCTCTTCAAAAAGTAGAAATAAAGATAGATAAAATTATTTGATTACAGAATACACAAAGAGTGTTACATCCCAAATTTAGAAAAACAATTAAAAAATAAATTCTTGGGTAAAATAGGCAATAAAAAAATTTAAAAATTCATACAAATAAATAATAACAGTAGTAGAGCCTGTAAAGGACAGCTAACGGAGTAATCAGAGAAAAATCAATAGCGTTAAATATGTATATCAGTAAAAAAACAGATAATTGAAATAGGCAACTGACTAAGATAAGAAAAAATTTAAAAAGCGGAAGGAAAGTATTAATAAATACAAAAGCAGAAATGAATTAGAATAAATAACAGAACATGTAAATAATTCTAAATTATGATTATTTGACTAAAAAAATAAGCAAATCTTTTTTAGGCTTTTATTTTTTTTTATTTTTTTGAGACGGAGTCTTGCTCCGTCACCCAGGCTGGAGTGCAGTGGCGTAATCTCGGCTCACTGCAAGCTCCGCCTCCCAGGTTCACGCCATTCTCCTGCCTCAGCCTCTCCGAGTAGCTGGGACTACAGGTGCCCGCCACCACGCCCGGCTAATTTTTTGTATTTTTAGTAGAGACGGGGTTTCACTGTGGTCTCGATCTCCTGACCTCGTGATCCGCCCTCCTCGGCCTCCCACAGTGCTGGGATTACAAGCGTGAGCCACCGCGCCCAGCCTAGGTTTTTATTTGTTATTAACACATAATAATTGTACATATATATGGGACACAGTGTGATGGTTTGATACATATATACAGTGTGTAGTAATCAAATCAGAGTATTTAGCACATTTACCACCTCAAATGCGTATCATTTATTTGTTACTAAAACACTTAACATTCTTTCTTCTAGCTATTTTGAAATATACAATACACTATTGTTAACCATAGCCAACCTACTAAGCAATAGAAAATCTAAACTTGTACAAATGCAAAATGCACTGGAAAGTCTCAGCAATAGAATCAAACAAGCCGAAAAAAGAACTTCAGAGCTTGAAGATAAGGTTTTTGAAATAACCCAATCTGACAAAGACAAAGAAAAAAGAATTTTAAAAAACTGACCAAGCCTCCAAGATGTTTGGGATTATGTTAAATGACAAACCCTAAGAAAAATTGGCATTCTGAGGAAGAAGAGAAATGTAAAAGTTTGAAAAACTTATTTGGAGAAATAATCGAGGAAGACTTCTCTGGCCTTGCTAGAGATCTAGACATCTAAATACAAGGAGCTCAAAAAACAACTGGGAAATATATCACAAAAAGATCATCGCTTTGATACATAGTCATCAGGTTATTTAAAGTCAGTCAAGATTAAGGAAAGATTATTAAGAGCTATGAGGCAAAAGCACAAGGCAATCTATAAAGGAAAACCTATCACAGTAACAGAGGATTTCTCAGCAGAAACCCTGCAAGCTAGAAGGAATAAGCGTCCTATCATCAGCCTTTTTAAACAAAACAACTATAAGCGAAGAATTTTGTATTCCGTGAAACTGAGCTTTATAAATGAAGGAAAGATGACTAGTCATGGTGGCTCACGCCTGTGATTCCAGCACTTTGGGAGGCTGAGGTAGGCGGATCATGAGGTCAGTAGTTCAAGACCAGCCTGACCAGCATGCTGAAACCCCATCTCTACTAAAAAAAAAAAAAAAAGCCAGGCGTGGTGGTGGGTGCCTGTAATCTCAGCTACTCGGGAGGCTGAGGTAGGAGAATTGCTTGAACCCTGGAGGCAGAGGTTGCAGTGAGTCGAGATTGCGCCACTGCACTCCAGCCTGGGCGGTAGTGCAAGGCTCAGTCTCAAAAAAAAAAAAGGAAAGATACAGTCTTTTTCATACAAACAAATGCTGATAGAATTTGCTGCTACCAAGCCAGCACTGCAAGAACTGCTAAAAGGGGCTCTAAATCTTGAAAGAAATCCTGGAAACCCATCAAAATAGAACCTCCTTAAAGCATAAATCTCATAGGACCTATAAAACAACAACACAATAATAATTTTTTAAAAAGGTATTTAGGCAACAAATAGCATGATGAGTAGAAGAGCACCTCACATCTCACTACAAATGGCTTAAATGCTCCACTTAAAAGACACAGAATCACAGAATGGATAAGAATTAACCATCCAACTATCTGCTGCCTTCAAGGGACTCACCTAACATATAAGGACTTACATAAACATAAGATAAAGAGGTGGAAAAATACATTGCTTGCAAATGGACACTAAAATCGAGTAGGAATAGCTATTCTTATGTCAGACAAAAAAAAAAAAAACTTTAAAGCAACAGCAGTTAAAAAAGACAAAGAGGGACATTATATAAACAGCCTTGTTCAACATGAAAGTATCAAAATCTTAAATAGATGCACTAGTGGTGGAGCTCCCTAATTTATAAAGCAATTACTACAAGACCTAAGAAATGAGATAGACAGAAACACAGTAATAGTGGGGGACTTCAATACTCCACTGGCAACACTAGAAAGGTTATAATAACAGAAAGTCAACACATAAACAATGGATTTAAACTATACCCTGGAACAAATGGACTTAACAGATATTTACAGAAAATTCTATGAAACAACCACAGAATACACGTTCTATTCATCAATGCATGGAACATTCTCCAAGATAGACCGTATGATAGGCCACAAAAGAAGTCTCAATCAATTTACGAAAATTGAAATTATATCAAGTACTCTCTCTGACCACAGTGGAAAGAATTGGAAATTAACTCTAAAAGGAACCTTCAAAACCATGCAAATACATGGAAATTAAATAACCTGCTCCTGAATGATGATTGCGTCAACAATGAAATCAAGATGAAAATTTAAAAATTCTTTGAACTGAACAATAATATTGACAGAACCTATCAAAACCTCTGGAATACAGCAAAGGTGGTGCTAAGAGGAAAGTTGATAGCCCTAAAAGCCTACATCAAAAAGTGTGAAAGAGCACAAATAGACCATCCGGTTTTTTGCCCACTTTGTAATGAAGTTATTTGCTTCTTGCTATTGAGTTCTTTGAGTTCCATATATAATTTGGGTATTAACAGATTATCAGATATATGATTTGCAAATATTTCTCTCATTCTGTGGGTTGTCTTTTCACTTTGTGGGTTTTCTTTTTTGCTGTGCAGAAGCATTTCAGTTTGATGCCATTCCACTGGTCTAACTTTTGTTTTCATTGTCCATGTTTTCAGGATTGTATCCAAACAATCATTACTAGAGCAATGTCATGGAGCTATTTCCTCATGATTTTTTAGAAGTAGTTTTTCAGGTGTTCTATTTAAGTATTCATTTTTTATGGCTGCATAGTATTCCATTGTGTATATGTACTACATTTTATTTATCCAATCATCATTGATGAGCATTTAGGTTGATTCCATGTCTTTGATATTGTGAATAGTGCTGCAATAAACATACATGTGTGTGTCTTTATAATAGAGTAATTTCTATTCCTTTGGGAATATACACAGTAACAGGATTGCTGAATCAAATGGTATTTCTGTATTTATGTCTTTGAACATGTCCCTTGCAGGGATATGGATAGAGCTGGAGGCCATTATCCTTAGCAAAGTAAAGCAGGAACAGTAAACCAAATACAGCATGTTATCACTTATAAGTGGGAGCTAAATGATGAGAACACATTAATACATAGAGGAGAACAATGCACACTGGGGTCTATCGGAGGGGGGAAGGTGAGAGAAAAATAACTAATGGATAGCAGACTTAATACCTGGGTGATAAAATAATCTGTATAACTATCCCTTATGACATATGTGTACCTATGTAACAAAATTGCACTTCCTGCACATACACTCCTGAATGTAAAATAAAAGTTAAAAAAATACATCTTCAATTCATTTTGATTCAATTTTTTATATGGTGTAAGAAAAGGGTCAAATTTCATTCTGCTGCATGTGGATATCCAGTTTTCTCAATACCATTTATTGATGAGATTCTCCTTTCCCCATTGTATGTTCTTGGTACCTTTTTCAAAATCGGTTGACTATATATGGTTTAGTTTATTTCTGGGTTTCCTATTTTGTTCCATTAGTCTGTGTTTTGTGTTTGTGCCAGTATCCTGCTGCTTTGATTACTATAGCTTTGTAATATATTTTTAAATCAAGGAGTGTGATGCCTTCAGCATTGTTCTCTTTGCTCAAGACTGTTTTGGCTATGTAGTCTCTTGTGGTTCCACAGCAATTGGAGTATTTTTGATGGCAGCAGTGGCCCATCTGGAATGGCCATTGCCAAGATGCCACTGCAGTAAGCAGTTGTGGCCAGGACTGTACACTCCATGGAACAGGCAGGAACCCTGTGCCCCCAGGCTCAGGCCTCCTGTTCTACAGAGAAGGCTGGAGCCCTACCACAGCTCCAGACCTGGGTGTCTCTGTGCTATTGGGTGCCTGGGAGGTTCCCCTGCCCCCGGCATGCTCAGAAGTGCCTTCTCCCACAGTCTGGCTTCTCCCCACTGTGAATATCTGCTCCGATATCGGAGGTGTGGCTGGAAATGCATGCTCCACAGAGCCAGTGGGAGCTGTGGACAAGCGGGAGCCCCACCCTTTTGGAACTGGCTAGGCAAGAGGTCCTTGGATGCAGCTGCAACTGCCCAAGCCCGGCTGCAGACCCAGACACCTCTGTGCTCTTGGGGAGATGCAAAGGTCCCCATGCCCCCACCCCCCAGACTCAGAGTTGCCTTCTTCTGCTGCCTGGCCTCTCCCCTCTCCCAGAGCCTGCTCTAATCTTGGAGCAAGGTTGGGCTGAGCTGAGTGCTGCTGCAGTCTGCCTAGGTGGGTGCATGCTCAGGGCAGCGCTGACACACTAGCCCCCTGCCACCTTGGCCCCCTCTGGATTTTGGGCACTGACAAGTGTAAGAGGAAAGCCAAGGGAGTGGGGAGTTGAGGGCAGCACAGTGCTGGCCTGCAGGTGCCACTTGGCACAAGCAGCCTGGGCACCAGAATGGCAGTGAGAGACAGACTCCTGGGCAGTTTTTGAGGGTGGGCCCCCAGTGAAGCCCCACCTTCAGGCCAGGGAAGGCCTGTGCCTGGGAACTGGTCTGCCAATCCTGTGGACCAGAGGTGGACTGGTGATGCTTTTGTCTGGGCCCACTCATGGTTGTCCATGGAACAATTAGCATGTACTTTCTCTCTCTGAAGACCATAAAAAGCCCTGACCCAGCCAGAGCAGAGCAGACATCAAGACAACCAGCTGCAGAGAGAAGCTGCCCTCTCCAGGGCCTCCTCTCTGCTGAGAGCTGCAGACATCAGGACAACCACCTGCAGAGAGGAGGTACCCTCTCCAGGGCCTCCTCTCCCCTGAGAGCTGCAGATGTTGGGATGACCTGCCTGTAAGGGGAGCCACCCTCTCCAGGGCCTCCTCTCTGCTGAGAGCAGCAGACACCAGGACAACCAGCTGTAGAGAGGAGCTACCCACTGCAGGTCCCCTCTGGGCTCTTGTAACACTCAATAAAGCTCCTTTTCGTCTTGCTCACTATCCACTTCTGTGCATATCTCATTCTTCCTGGATGCAGGACAAGAAGTTGGGCAAAGATACCCCTGGCCACAGAGATGTCCAGCCAGAAAAGTGATACCAAAAGATCCCATAACATTTATTTTTCATTTATGTTAAAAATGGCATTGACCCTTTCATAAGGATCGCAATAAGACTTTAGATTGCTTCAAGTAATATGGACATTTTCATAGTAATAATGAACATGGGAAATCTTTCCATTTGTGTCTTTTAAATATATTTTATCAGTGTTTTACAGTTTTCAGTACCCAGATCCTTTACCTCCTTGGTAGAATTTACACCCAAGTATTTAATTTTTTGGTTGCTACTATAAATCATATTGCTTATTTAATTTTCTTTTCAGAGTATTTGTTACTAATACATCGAAGTGCCACTAATTTTTAATGCTGATTTTGTATCCTGCACCTATACTCAATTTACTTAGCACTTCTAACAGTTTTTTTGGTAGAGTCTTTAGGGTTTTCTTAAGTAAGATTATGTCATCAACAAATAGATAAATTTTCACTTCCACCATGTGACGATATGGCAAGAAGGCCTTCATCAGATACTGTTGACTTGATCTTGAAATTCCTAGCCCCCAGAACTGTGAGAAAAATATGTTTTTATTTACAAATTACCCAGTCTCAGGTATTGTATCAGCACAAAACAGACTAAGATAGTTCGTGACAGGTATACATTGATTACTCTAATTACTATTAATGTCATTAATACTGAGTATCTGTAATGTGAAGTACTGTAACAGATGGGCATATAAAAGGAGTGAGAATCTTAGCAGATGAAGAATTTAGAGAATTCATTCAACAATTGTTTTTAGTTACATGTGTCTGCACTTGGTACTATTCTAGGCACTGGGGATCTGATAGATGGAAAAAAAATAAAGTTCTGCCATAAGGAAACTTCCATTTATCAGCTGAAGAACAAAAGCCTAAGAACAATTGACAACTATATTATAGTGTGATGAATACAAAGAGAAGCCAGAGCACACGGAGGAGGAATTTAAAGGGAAGGGGCATGTAACCTGGTTTTGTGAGAGCAAAATTATGAAGAGTCTTAGAGGTGGTAATGTCTATGCTAAGCCTGGAAAGACTTATTTGTTGATTTAAAAACTGTCTGCATAATACCTGTTATGTGCCTGAAATTGTTCTAAGTGCTTTACAAATTTTTAATTTGATTTAATTATCCTGGTAACTCAATGAGTGGGGAAAGTGAAGCATATAGGGGGCTATATTTCTTGCCCCAAATCACAAAACTAGACAGTGGTTCCAAAGTGCATTGCATTAACTGCAGTGTACTATGCTTCTCCCTCTTATAATGTTTTTGTAAGCTGTGTTGGGTGAGCTGGAGGTCAAAGGAATGGGGCATAGGAGAAGCAGTCAATAGTCCAGAGACTCTACCAAAAAACTTGTAGAAATGATAAATAAATTGAGTATAGGTGCAGGATACAAAATCAGCATTAAAAATTAGTGGCACTTCTATGTATTAGTAACAATCTGAAAAGAAAATTAAGCAAACAATATGATTTATAGTAGCAACAAAGAAATTAAATACTTAGGTGTAAATTCCACTAAGGAGGTAAAGGATCTGGATACTGAAACTTAAATTCTATAAAACTTTCAACTTTACTGGAGCAATAAAAAGAACCTGGTGGAAAGTTCAAGAAAGAAACCAGAGGATGATTATGAATATTCTAGAAAGCCAGGTGAGAGATTTTGTTATTTTTTTTATTGTGTTCACAGCTGGCACTCATCTAGTGTTATATGACTACACAAAATAATGCATTATTGTTAAGGTAGAAGTATTAATATATTTTACAGATTCTAAGATATAGATCAAAGAACATGGTTAAGTATATAAAGGATATGCATTGCTTGTTTGATCCAGGAATAGCAATATTTAGATTCCCTCTCATGTGTTTCACAATTAATTTAGTCACAATTTAAGTCATGCATGTCTATGCTTAAGTTATCGTCTCTTTTGTAAGCAGCTATACATGATGCTCTTGTTAGGAATGCCTAGCATACTAAGGTAAAGTGAGATTGCCAAAGGGTAATGCAAATGATAAAAATAGAGCTATACATCCAGGAAAAAGATCTAATTCTAGTTTTTATTTTATCCCTTTAGTAGTTTTATGTTTTCTCACTATATACCAACAGACCTAAACTAGGTTCTCAGTTAAGTATTTGTATTAGTGCATTTTCACACTGCTATGAAAATACTACCTGAGACTGGGTAATTTATAAACAAAGGAGGTTTAATTGACTCACAGTTCTGCATGGCTGGCAAGGCCTGGAAAACTTACAATCACGACAGAAGGAGAAGCAGGCACCTTTTTCACAAGGTGGCAGGAGAGCAAGTGAAAGGGTTTAAGTGCCAGACACAATTCTAACTGATGCCCTATCATGCTGTTGCCAAACTGGTGTCCTGGATGCAAGACAAAGTCCTCCCCACTTGTTTCTCTCCTCAAGCAGAAGGAAGGGATCTTCCTTGGATCTGTGAGTTGTGTAGGTTACGGAAGATGTGATATAAGCACTCTGTTGGCTGCCCCAGATGGAGTCTGAGTAGGTTTCCCCTCACTCCACCCAATCCACTGTCCCTGGGCGTAGTTCAGCACTAGGACTCACCTAAGTGTTACAGTTTTTATGGCCTACACTCACTTCTAAGTTCATTTATAGACATAGATCACTGCAGTCCTCAGTGGTGAGGTTTGCAGACACTCAAGTTTGGACTGTGGGGATAGAAGATTCTCCTCTGGCTAAGGCTGGTTTAAATGCTACCTCTGTGGGCTGGTGTCAGCTGAGTTTGGTCCTGTTTTTCTTTCTGCTTTAACAGGACAGCATTGAGTTCAATGCCTAACTGCTGCTGTATTCTCCCTCCCTCAATGCCCAGAGACACTCTACACCAGCTCACTGCAGCTGGGGTTTGGGGAGGGGCATTGTTGGCAATTCAGTATTGTTCTTTCTCTCTTCAGTACCTCTGTCAGCAATATGAGAATAAAACCAGATACTATGAGGGCTCACCTAATTTTTGGTTCTTCTATTTTTTTTTTTTCTGTGTAGATAGTTGTTAAATTGGTGTCCTTCATTTGGGGATTATTGCTGCAGCCTTCTGTTCTGCCATCTTACTTGGCCTCTCCGTATTTTCTGTATCCATTTATCTTTATTGAACATCTAGGTTGATTACATTTCCTGACTATTAGAAATAATGCCATAATAAAGATGGTAGCACAGATATCTCTTTGACATACTAATTTTATTTCCTTTTGATATACACCAAATTGTATAATTTCTGGATCATATGTTAGTTCCATTTTTTATTTTTTGAGGAACCTCCATACAGTTTCCAATTATGGCTGTACTTATGTATGCCCCCACCAACAGTGTATGTGTTCTCCTTCACATCCTTGCTAGCATTTTTGATGTTTTATCTTCTTCATAATAGCTATTCTAATGGGGATAAGCTGATATTCTATTGTTGTTTTGATTGTAATTTCTCTGATGATTAGTGATGTTGAATATTTTTTCATATACCTCTTAGCCACTTGTATGTTTTCTTTTGAGAAATGTCTATTCAGGTATTTTGCACATTTTAAAATCAGATTACTTTTATTTTTGCTATTGATTTGAGTTCCTAATATATTGTAGTAATTAACTTCATGTCAGGTGCATAGTTTTTGATGTGGTTTGGATTCTTGTCCCCATCCAAATCTCATATCAAATTATAATCCCCAATATTGAAGGAGGGGCCTGGTTGAAGGTGATTGGATCATGGGATCAGATTTCTCCCTTGCTGTTCTCATGATACTGAGTGAGTTCTCACGAGATCTGGTTGTTTAAAAGTGTGTAGCATCTCCTGTTTTGCTGTCTTCCTCCTGCTCTGACCATGTAAGACATGTTTGCTTCCCCTTTGCCTTCTGCCATGATTGAAAGTTTCCCGAGGCCTCCCCATTCATGCTTCCTAAATGGCCTGTGGAACCATGAGCCAATTAAACCTCTTTTCTTTATAAATTACCAAATCTCAGATATTTCTTTATAGCAGTGTGAGAATGGGCTATTAACTATTAGAGTTTTCAAATATTTATTCCATTATACAGTTTGTCTCTTTACCCTGTTGATTGTTTTATTATTAGTTTCTTTGCTGTGGAGAAGCATTTTAGTTTGATATAATCCTATTTGTCTATTTTTGCTTTTGTTTTCTGTGCTTTTGAAGTCTTATCCAAAAAACCTTGTGTTTATTCCAATGTCCTAAACTATTTTGTCCATGTGGTCTTCTAGTAATTTTATCATATTGGGTCTTACATATATGCATTTGATTCATATTGAGATGATTTTTTATATGGTGAGAGATACAAGTCTAGTTTCATTTTTCTGCATGTTGATATCCATTTTACCCAACACCAGTTATTGAAGAAACTATACTTTCACCAATGTGTATTCTTGTATCCTTTGTTTAAAATCAGTTGACTCTAAGTCTATGGATTGATTTCTCTATTCTATAATTTGTTTCATTAGGCGAGATGCTTATTTATATGCCACTACCATGCTGTGTTGTTTACAATAGCTTTGTAATATATTTTGAAGTCAGGTAGTGTGATGCCTCCAGCTTTGCTCTTTTTTGTTCAGTGTTTCTTTGGCAACTCAGGGTCTTTATGGTTTAATATAAAATTTGTTTGTTTTTCTGTTTCTGTGAAGAATGCCATAAGTATTTTGAGAGATTCCATTGAGTCTATGGATAGCTTTGGTAGTATGAATGTTTTAGCAATGTTAAATATTTACATCCGTGAACACAGGATGTGTTTACATTTATTTGTGTCCTTATAATGTATTTCATGAATATTTTATAGCATTAATTGCATAAATCTCCCCCTTTTGATTAAATTTTTTCCTAATTTTATTTTATTTAGTTATTGTGTATTGGATTGCTTTTCTTCAGATAATTTGCTATTGGAATATAGAAATATTATGATTTTTAATGTTGATTTTGTGTCTTGAAACTTCACTGCATTTTTTTAATTCTGTTTCTATGAAGTTTTTATTTTTAAAAAATGTCATGTTTCTATAAACAGAAAATATTTGACTTTCTTTTTTTCCAATTTGGATGCCGTTTATTTACTTCTCTTTAATTGATCTGCCTAAGACTTACAGTACTAATTTGAATAAAAGTGGTGAAAGTGGGCATTCTTGTGTTATTTCAGATATTAGAGAAATAACTGTCAACATTTTTCCATTTAGTATGTTATCTGTGGATTTGTCATACATAGCTTTTATTGTGTTGAAATACATTCTTGATATACTAAATTTGTTGAGAATTTCTATCATAAAAGAATGTCTATTTTTTTCAAACACTTCTGCATTTATTGAAGTGGTCATATACTTTTTATCTTTCATTTTTTTAATGTGGTATATTTATTCATTTCTGTACATTTTACCATCCTTGCAACCCTGGGATGAATATCACTTGATCATCATGAATAACCTTTATAATGTAATGTTGAATTTGGTTTGCTAGTGCTTTTTGAGGATTTTTGCATCTATGTTCATCAGGGATATTACCCTACACTCCCGTTTTCTTTTAGTGCTTTGTGTCTGGTTTTGGTATCAGGGTAATGCTGGCCCCATAGAATGAGTTTGGAAGAATTCCATCCTGTCCAGCTGGCCCCATAGAATGAGATTGGAAGAATTCCATTCTGTCTAATTTTTTTGAAATAGTTTGAACATAATGAATAATAATTTTTATTTAAATGTATAGGAAAAATCAGCAGTGATGCCATTAGGTCCTGGGCTTTCTTTTATGGGAGATATTTTATCACTGATTCAATCTTGTTAAGGTTTTCTATTTCTTCATGATTCAAATTTGGTAGGTTGTTTGTTTCCAAGAACTTATCTATTTCTTCTAGGCTTTCCATTTTCTTGGTA
Organism: Nomascus leucogenys; assembly: GCF_006542625.1. Taxonomy (NCBI): domain Eukaryota; kingdom Metazoa; phylum Chordata; class Mammalia; order Primates; family Hylobatidae; genus Nomascus; species Nomascus leucogenys. Next base: position 129,145,545 of record NC_044406.1, read on the forward strand.
TATATTTGTTCAAACTCATCTCTAATAATTCTTACTATTTCTGCTATAACAGTTGTAATATCAGCTTTTCCATCTCTGGTTTTATTTGGCTACTTCCTCTTTTTATTTTAGCTAGTCTAGCTAAAAGTTTGTCAATTATGTTTACCATTTAAAAAATCCAGCTCTTTGTTTTGTTGACTTTTTTGCTCTTTATTTTCTTTATTTCTGAGTCAATCTTTATAATTTCTTTCATTCTACTAATTTGGGTTTCTCTTTGCTCTTGTATTTTTAGTTAACTGAAGTGTAATCTTAGGTTTTTTATTTGAAACCATTTTTTATGTAAATGTTTATTGGTATAAAGTAGTCTCTTTAAACTTCTTTTGCTATATTCTAAAGGTTTTGGTATGTTTTGTTTCTATTTCCATTTGTCTCAAAAATTTTAATTGCTCTTTTAATTATTTCTGTTGACCACTTGCTTGTTCAAGAGCATGTTTAATTTTCATGTATTTGTAAAATGTTGAAGATTTCTTCTATTATTGATTTCTAGTTTCATAGAACTGTTTTTAGAAGATATTTGATATGATTTAAATCTTCTTAGATTTGTTCATATTTGTTTTATAGCCTTATATAATCTACCTGAAAGAATGTTTCATGTGGAGTTGAGAAAAAAGTGTATTCAGTAGCTGTTGCATAGAATGTTCTGTACATGTCTGTTATGTCCATTTGGTCTTGAGTACAGTTTAAATACATTATTTTTTTCTTAATTTTTTATTAAATTAGGTAAGAAGTTACATGGGTAATGTAAAATTGCCCTTCATACCCTGTTTAATGCATTTTTTATTATTATTATACTGAAATGAGGTACTGTAATCTTTCACCTAAGTTCCTGAGTTCTTGTGGTGGCTTTTTTTGTGTGAATAGTTGTTCAAATTGATGTCTTTGTTGGAGGATAATCCCTGGAGAGTTCTACTCTACCATCCTGTGCTGCCCTCTCATTAAAGAAGCAACTCTTCAAATAAGTTAATTAGCAAAAACCACAAATATGTGAGATAAAGAATTGAAAATTGGGAAATAAATAAACTGATAAAATTGAAACTATAAGAAACTAATATTTTCACCTCTCTGGTAATAAAAGTGAAAAATTGTATGAAATAGATAATTTTCTAGAAAAATGTACTTTACCAAAAATGACCATAAAATACATAGAATATCTCAACAGACTAGTTTCCACAGAATAATTTGAGAAAATTATCCAAAAGATCACTCCACCTCACATAAACAGCGACAAAAAAAGACTCAGGTAATGGTTTCTCTGGAAGATTCTATCTAGCCTTAAAAAAAAAGTTTACTTCAGAGAAGGGGGAGGAATAGCATTAGGAGAAATACCTAATGTAAATGACGAGTTGATGGGTGCAGCAAACCAACATGGCACATGTATACATATGTAACAAACCTGCACATTGTGCACATGTACCCTAGAACTTAAAGTATAATAAAAATAATAATAATAATAGAGTGTAGACATGCAAGGACATTCCCTATAGTAATAAAAAAAATCTCTGGAAAAAAATAAATAAATTACTTCAGAGCATGGAAATAAATAGAGCCTAAAGCTATTTATTTTTCATGAAGCTACTTAAGACTCATAGAAAATTTCAAACAGCAGCACAAAAAATAAAACTTTAAACCAATCTCATTTAGAAAAATAGTTGCAAAACTCAACCTAAAATATTAGTAATTCAACAGCACATTAAAAGAGCAAATCCATATTGAGTAAGATTTGTTTCAGGAATACAAAGACAGTACAGTAATAGGATGCCTGATAATTTAACTCATTATCATAGCAGACCTAAGAACAATTTTCGATTGACTCTATAGATTCTGAAAAGCATATTGCAAAATTCAATAATTTCTTGATTTATAAAAATAGTTCATAAAATAAGAATGCATGGATATTTTCTTAAGCTAATAAAATTCTCACCCCAAAAGCAGCATTATGCTTAATAAGTAAATAATAGATCCATTCACGTTAAAGTATAAAAGTGGATGAGAATGTTCACAATTATTCTTATTATTTGATGTTAACTTGGAAATACTAGCTAAAGCAATTAAACCTCTGAAAGAAATTAGATATAAATTGCAGAGAGGGATGTGAAACTATCCCTATTTGCAAGTGATAAGATTGTATTTATAGAAAATCCAAGTAGATCAAATGAAAAAAGTAATTAAAAGCAGTGAATCAGTGAGGTGCAAAATAGTACCCAGAAATTAATAACTTTCATATGAATTCATAACCATCAATATGGTTATTATTGAAATGGAATAGAGAGTGTGATGGAGGAAGTCACACCTTAACAATAGCAATTAAACAGACTGAATATGTAAGATGTATTAACACTAGTAGGCAAGTTTTATATAAAGAGAAAACTGTAAAAGCACTCATGAAGGACAAAAAAGAAGATAAGCAATATATACTATCCTAAATATAAATGATCAAAAACATAATGTTATTAATCCTCCATAACATAGCCTATAAATTTAACACAAACCCAGTAAAAACACTAACAGTGTTTTATGGGAAGTTAGAAAAACTGATTGTCATGCCCGTAGAGAAAAATAAAGAAGTATATATAAAACATCCTGAAAGAGTACTAAAAAGGGAATAATTATATGAGGATTTGAAATATATAAAACTGTAATAAATGAGACCCATTATAGAAGAGTCTGAAGTTTCCTCAGAAAACTAAAAATAGAATTACCATATAATCCAGAAATCCCACTTCTGGATATAGATTTTAAACATCTCTAATCCAGAAATTCAATATCCATTCAGTATGATACTGGCTGTGGTTTTGTCATATACCCAAAGGATTATAAATCATGCTGCTTTAAAGACACATGCACACGTATGTTTATTGCGGCACTATTCACAATAGCAAAGACTTGGAACCAACCCAAATGTCCATCAATGATAGACTGGATTAAGAAAATGTGTCACATATAGACCATGGAATACTATGCAGCCATAAAAAAGGATGAGTTCATGTCCTTTGTAGCGACATGGGTGAAGCTGGAAACCATCTTTCTGAGCAAAGTATCGTAAGGACAGGAAACCAAACACCACATGTTCTCACTCATAGGTGGGAATTGAACAATGAGAACACTTGGACACAGGGCGGGGAACATCACACACTGGGGCCTGTCGTGGGGTGGGAGGATAGGGGAGGGATAGCATTAGGAGAAATACTTAATGTAAATTATGAGTTAATGGGTGCAGCAAACCAACAAGGCACATGTATACATATGTAACAAACCTGCACGTTGTGCACATGTACCCTAGAACTTAAAGTACAATAATAAAAAAAAGAAATTCAATATCTAAAATGCTCCCAAATTGGAGTTCTGAGATGAAGTCACAAGTGAAAAATTTCACATCTGATCTCATGTGACAGGTTACAGTCAAAACAGGTACACGAGACACGGTTTATTTTGTACCCCCAAGGGAAAAAAGATTTTCCCAGCTTCTCTCAGCTGTAGTATGTCTTTTCTGTGCATGCCCAGATTCCTACAAACATGCCCACAAAATGCAATAAAATTGTATGTGTGTAGGCTAGATTCACCAACAAGAGGTTTCCCATGATGCCCCACATGGGGCCAATACCTACAGGCTTTACATATTAGTATTATTTTTGGTTCATTCTCTGTTGTGTGGTTGTAAAGATACAGTGTAAAATATCAAGAAGGCCTGCAGATACTTTTATGAGTAACAGTGATAAGAGGAAAGCATTTTTGTTTAATAAATACAATTTACTTATAAATAATGAAATAAATTTATATATGAATTATTTACTAATAAATATAATTTATTTAATAATTAAATAGAAGAGGAACCATTTATGTTTATATTTGACATAGAAAGTCAAGTTGTTGGAGAAACAGGATAGCAGTGTAAGTGTGAAATGTCTTACAGAAGAGTATGATATTGGAATGAACACCATATATGACCTGAAGAAAAAGAATGATAAACTTTTGATGTTTTAGGCTGAACGTGATGAACAGAAGTTAATGAATTTAAAAAAAATGCATAAACTTAGAAATCAAATGAAGATCTTTATTGTATTTTGAAAGAGTGGATCCATGAGCACTGCACTGAACACATGCCACTTAAAGGTATACTGATCATGAAACGAAGAAAGATCTATCACAATGAACGGAAAATTGAAAAGATCTAGAATATTCAGCAAGCTAGTTTCAGAGATTTAGAAAAAGACACAACATTGAATTGTTGAAATTTGTGGTGATAAAGCATCTGCTGTCATAAAGCAGCAGGGAAATTCAATGACAAGTTTACCAAGGTCCTTGCTGATGAAAATCTGATGTCAGAACAAGTCTACAATGATGATAAAATATCATGTTTTGGAATTATTGCCCCAGAAAGTCACAGAGTACAGGCGAAGAGGCAGGAATTAAGGATGCAAAGCACAGATTAACTCTGTTAGGATTTGCTAATGCAGCAGGCATGCATGAGACTAAACTTGCTGTGATAGGCAAAAGCTTGCATTCTCACTGGTTTTAAGGAGTGGATTTAGTACTAGTCCATTATTATGTTAACCAAAGGGCATGTGTTACCAGGGACATGTTTTCTGATTTTTTTCTCAAACAATTTTATACCAGCAGCTCATGCTCACTACAGGGAAGCTAACTGGAAAATGACTGCAAGATTTTGTTATTTCTTTATAAGTGTTTTACTCATCCTCCAGCTAAAATTGTCATCAAAAATACTGTTTGTGCAATGTACTTTTCCCCCTTCTTGCTTCAACCATGTTACCAGGGTATACTTGCATCAATGAAGAGTAAATATAAGACACTTTTTGAACAGTATGCTAGCAGCAGTGAACAGAGGCATGGTTGTGGAAGATTTTCAGAAGGAGTTTGGCATGAAGGTTGTCCTATATGTTTTTGCTAGCACTTGGAATACAGTGACTAAAAGATACAGTTGTGCATACCTGGCACAACCTCTGCCCTGCAACTATTTTCAGTGATGATGGAAAACAAGGAAGTGACTGAATAATTATGTATGTAAAGGGAGAACAAAATAATGTCTGACCTCCTTACATATGCAAAAAATATACCCTCAGAGTCCATCAGTAATATGGAAGAAGTGACTATCAAAGGAATTTTTAATATCATTAAAGAGGTTCTAGTAGTTCATTCGTTGACTGATGGTGAAATAGCCAAAATGGCTCTTAATCAAAGTGATTTTGATAATAATCAAAATTAAGATGATATTGTTAACACTGCAAAAAGAAGCCTATCAATAACATGGTGAAAATGTGTACTAGTCTTATTGAGGACTAGAATGTGTGCATTCATAATAGAACAAGAAATTATGTCTGTTTATAAAATCAAAGAGAGACTTCTAAGACAAAAACTGTTGTTAATGAGACAAATGAATCTGGAGGAAACATTTTAAAAGCCATCCAGCAGAATGCCTCCTCATCCCTCAAGGACCCATTTCCTGGTCCTTCAACTGCTTCTGGTGTTTCTTCTCATCTAAAAAAAAAATACAATGTACTGTAACCTTTTAATCAAAACACAGTATCATGGGTGGAAACTAAAATGCTGCTGTGGTTTGTTGTTTAACAGTTAATACAAGTATTATGATGATGCTACTGTGCTATTTTGTTACACTGAGCATATTATTTTTCACTGTATTAATGGCATGTCATAATTTTTACTGTTAAGTATTGATGTGTGAATAAATGTGAGAAAATGATTGTTTATCAGTAGCATATAAATTTAGAGTGAGGAATGATGGTGATGACAAACAACCACAGATTTTCCACATGGGTGGCTGAGATATTGACATCTTTTCTGTCTGATGATTCAATGTATACAAATGTTTGTTTCATGCATAAAATCATTAAAATATTATATAAAATTACCTTCAGCCTATGTGTATAAAGAGTATATGAAACAAACGTATTTGTATTTCAGTTTGGGTCCCATTCCCTAGATATCTCATTATATATGTGCAAATATGCTAATAATTGAAAAAAAATTAAAACTCCAAACACTTCTGGTCCCAAGCAGTTTAGATAAAGGATACTCAACCTGTGTATATCCAGAGGAATTTAAATCAATATGTACAAAAGATATCCGCACTCTGATGTTCATTGCAGAATTATTTAAAATAGCCAAGTTATGGAAACAACCTAAATGTGAGTCAATGGATTAATGTTCAGTCTTAAAAAATAAAATTCTGTTATTTGCAATAACATGCATAAATGTGGAGGGCATTATGCTAAGTGAAATAAGGCAGGCACACACAAAAAAACAAATACTTTATGCTCACACTTACATGTGGAATATTTAAAAAAAGTCAAACTTATAGAAACAGAGTAAAATGGTGGTTACCAGGGGCTAGGGGAATGGGGTAGATGGAGAAAGGGAAGATGTTAATCAAAGGGTACAAAATTTCAGTTAGTTAGAAGGATTTAGTGATCTACTGCACAACAATAATTATTTCATGTTTTAAAATTGCTGAAATAGTAGATTTTAAATGTTTTCACCACAGAAATTAGGTATGTAAAATGATGGATTTGTAAATATAGTTTGATTTAATTATTCAAGCATGTAAACATATAGCAAAATATCATATTGTATGCCATAAATATATGATGTATATAATTATTATTAGTCAATTAAACGTTAAATAAAAGATACAATTAAATTTTAAAATGGAATGTTTGTTACGGATACATGAATAGTCGAAAGATGAAGAGATTTTGACATCCAGGAATGGACCTCAATGCATATAAGAGTTTAGTATAATACAGGTGTCACTTGAAGTCAGTGCAAGAACATAAACTTGTTTTATATACAGTGTCAGAAAAACTTGAGTAACCATTTGGTAAACAACAGCAGTTAGATTTGTACCTTAAATCATATATCAGCATATGTTTCAAATGAAGCAGTAATTTAAATGTGAACATAGCTTTACTAGATAAGTAGAAGTAAATAATAGATAACTTGTATAAATCCATTGAGTGAAAGAGGCCTTTCTTCCATCTGCCTCCACAAGGACATGTTCCACATTTATTTACATTTTTGGACTAACTTTAATCTCAAAGTCACATCTTCATACACCTGTTTCCTATGTGTTGATGTCACCTAGAGTTAAATGCAAGATTTGTTAAACAAAAACTGTAAACAAGTGTTTACCTGTATTTTAATCTATTAATTGATATCAGGAAACTTTAAAAACTGAATTTCAGTTAGACTGCAAGAATAAGTTTTAGAGACCTATTGCACTACATGGTGACTACAGCTAATGATAATTTATAGTATATTTCAAAGTTGCTAAATGAATAGATTTTTAAAACATTCTTACCGCCAAAATATAAGTTGGTGGGATGATGGATATGTTAATTCACTTGATTTAATCTTACACATAGAGGAAAACATCATATTGGTTCCCGGAAATATACACAATTATCATTTGTCAGTTAAAAGAGTAAAAAATATAATAGAAATGATTAATAAATTTGATTTTATGAAATACAAGCAAAACTTGTAAGGCTAGGATCAAAATAAAAAGCAACTATAACAAATGAAAGCACTGTGAATAAAGTACAAAAAAATGACACAGAACAAAAATGTTACTTTTATCATCAGGAAAAAATGAATCTTCTTAATATATAAAGAGTACCTGCAACTGGAGAAGGTAACTATCCTCACTTGTAATAAAAGAAATATTAGTTAAAACTACTTGAAATTTCTCTTTTGAAGCTATCAGATTGGCTATAATTGAAAGTCTTGGTAATAAACTTATTGGCGAAGCTTTATATAAACAATCACTTTCATTTGTTACTGGTAGGAATATAAATTGGAATGAGATTTGACAATATCTATCAAAATTTCAAATACATAGATTTTTTTGTTCCCAAAATTCCGCTTCATGAATTAAACCCATAAATGGTCCCGTGTATGTGTAAAATGAAATGTTACATAATGTTATTTATTGCAAAAGTATTTGTTAAAACAATGATAAAAAAATCTCAGTGTGAATTGATCACAAGATGAATAAGTCATGCTACATTTATATATTGGAGTACAATCCTGTTTTAAGAAAGAACAAAGACGTTCTTTAGAGAGACAGTTTAATGCAATGTTTTAGGCCATTGATATCAGGACAAGTCTTCCTGGCTTCCTCTCACAACTCTGTCGCTTATTAACTGTGTAATCCTGGGTGAGTTCCTAAGGCTCATTTTCATCATATATAAAATGCGGATAATACTAGAACTTACTGTTTAGGATTTTCATCAACCTTAGATATATTAGCTCATTTCATATATAGTAAATGCTATATAAGCATTAGCTATTTCTGCCATTGTTGATTTGCAAAAGTCTCCAAAAATGGTTTCAAGTAAAAATGTAAGTAAAGAACAAAGTTACAGTGTGTTGCCCATTGTTTAAAAGAAAGAATGTAAGGAGATACATTTGTATTTTCTTGCTTATACGTAATTAAACTCAGATATACATATATATATAAAACAAAGAAATTAGAATGTAATTTCTAAAAAATTGAATAAATCACTGATTTCTATATAAGAAACAGTAATTACATTTGTTGATGTGATGGGAATTGGGCAAATGAGGCACAAGGGTGGGAGAGGTATTATTAATGGATAGTTTAATTTTGGACCATGTGATTGAAGCCCTGTGACACGGGGAATTGTGTCACCGTACACAGCCCCCGACCCCACAAAAAAAAAGATATGTTGACATCTTAATTCTTCAGAATGTAATGTTATTTGGAACTAAGGTCCCTACAGACATAGTTCATTAAAATGTGGTCATACTGGAGTAGGGTGGCACCATAATCCCATACGACTGCTGTTCTTATACAAAGAGGAGAAAAGACACAGACACAAGGGGAGAATACCATGACCACAGAGGCAGAGATTAGAGTTTTGCTGTCAGAAGCCAGAAGGCAAGGAATGCCCGGGACTACCAGAAACTAGAGGAAGCAGAAAAACAACAAAAAAATCCCTCCTACTTACAGCCCTCAGTGGAAGTGTGGCCCTGCCGATAACCTGATTTTGAATTTCTAGCTCACAGAGCTCACAACTGTGAGACAATAAATTTCAGTTGTTTTTAGCCACCCAATTTGTGGCAATTTTCTACAGTAGTTTTAGAAAATGGATACAAATCCCTAACTGACAATTAAATATACATATATAGTATATATTATCTTGAAAATTGTAAAACGACAGTTTAAATAAGTAATGAACATAGTACTTCTCACTTCGTATTGGATCTATCACTTTGGGTGAGAATTTTATATACAATTGAGCTGAACTGTGTTAGGCCAATAAAAGTATTTGCTTTTGAAACTTAGAGAATTAACAAAATCCAGTAAATCCAGTCTCTTACAGATTATACCTCACTTACTTATTTTCTATATGTATAATTTTATATCAATTATGGTAAGCTTTCCCAGGATATTAGGCTAAAGTCAGGAACCCCTTGTAGAATAGAACCTCTTTACAGCAGTCTACTGCTAAAGCTTAAAAAATGATTAGAAGAAGCAAGCTTTTGGAGAGAATTACAGGTTTCACATATTTGTAATATAAGGATCTGTAGTACTCAGGGATAAGGAGTATTTCATTAAGATTTATTATTATCTCTTAAAAGCAAAAGACATGCTCGAGGAGACTGTTGTTAAAACCCGATTTGATTTAAGAAGGAAATAAGCCACATAAACAAACGAGTCACCAGGAAATAGCTAATCATCTTTGTGTGACTCATTATAAGAATCCTTTAATACCGGCTAAAAACATGCATTTAATATCATATTGATAGGACTAATGGTAAATAGAATAAAAACAGTATAGCCTGTTTTAAACTATCACTTTTTGAAAATTACTTTAGATGTTTGTTTAAACTATTAAAATAAATCCTAAAGGAAATGTTCTCCCATATTTGAAACCTGCATTACATAAAACCCCATAAATAAATTTTTCTATGCTTGGTGGTCAGCTTTCTTCATGAAGTATTGCTGAATCCCCAAATTCTAGATCATAGTGCAGCTGAGATATTGGCATAGAAACACAGTCCTCATTTTGATGTAATACTGGCTATTAGTTCAAGCTGTACGATTGAGAGAGTGTTGTGGTATAGGAGAAAAAGCACAAGGCAAGACAAGAGGCCTGGGTCCTAGACCAAGCTCTACCTCTTACTACTTTTGTAAATCTCAGCAACATTGTTCTCATCTACAAAGGAGAGGTAACAGTAACAAGATACTTAGAGTTGTATGTTTTCTTCCAATATAGAAGGTTATTTGGGAGATCAATGTAATAGTGAATATGAAAGTGCTTTGCAATTTGTATAACTGCATACATGCAAAATTATCTTTCCATTTCATAAAGAGACAATTTTTCTCTTATAACTTTATTTATTTTTCAGATTAGTAAAAGAAAGAGGTAACATGAATGCTAGCCAACGATGCGGTATCATGTGGTCAAAGTAAGCCCCCTTAACATATTTTTAGATGAATTTATAACATTGTATTTATCTATTTTCTTTTGAAACTCTGCAAGCTTCTATTTTGCATAATTATATTTCATTAATAAAATATAACTGTCGATAATAGCCAGAGAACTTGGAAAACCTCAGCAGCATTTAATATAGCAATATTAAAGTGGAAATAAAATAAATATATATCACATATAAGAAAACTGGCACTCAAAATTGTTAGTACAGCATTTAAAAATAAGTCTAAATTTAATATCTTATAATCTCACTTCCTATTTTCTCAAAATATTTTGACTTGCATTACTCTATTTTACTTTCTATGCACTCACCATGCATAGTTATTTCTATTAGTTTATGGATGAAAACATTGAGATTTTGAGAGGATATCTAGGGTATCCCTGCTGGCAAATGACAGAACTGAACTAATACTCATTTTTTCTAGTCGCTAAACCATTGCAGTTAGCATCAAGATTGATTTATTCAAGAAGTGTGTGGCCAGGCACAGTGGCTCATGCCTGTAATCTCAGCACTTGGGAAGGCCGAGGCAGATGGGTCACCTGAGGTCAGGAGTTCAAGACCAGCCTGGTCAACATGGTGAAACCCCGTTTCTAGTAAAATACAAAAATTAGCTGGGTGTGGTGGTGTGCACCTGTAGTCCCAGCTATTTGGGAGGCTGAGGCAGGAGAATTGCTTGAACCTGGGAGGCGAAGGTTGCAGTGAGCCGAGATCGTGTCACTGCACTCCAGCCTGGGTGACAGAGGGAGACTCCATCTCCAAAACAAAAAAAGAAATGTGTATTGGGGTATATTGGGGTATACTGTATGCCCGCTTTTCTCCTTTAGGTAAAATTTTTCTTTCACTCAACTGCATTTTCGTTATTGTTGTTGATTTTAATGTGGTGTTTCATTAATATAGCAACATAAATGGCAATAGTTGAACATATCTGGTTGTATTCCTACTAGCATGCTTTTGCCTGCTTTCTCTCTTGCTATGTTTTTAAACATCACAAATTTCTAAAGGCAGATAAATGTACTAAATGAGCAGATATTTAAATCAAAGGCATAACTTTAAGGAGTTAGCTATCTGGAAGGCTCTGAGAATGAAGGGCCCAAACTTGAGGAAATTGTTTGGGAAGAACACTTCCTTCTGTGCCCACACAGATAAATTACTGCTGCATCAGAATATGAGGCTATTCATTCAATCTGGATTAAAAATGCAAGGATTGTCTTGGCTCTTTGGGCTCTATTTTGGTTCCATATGAATTTAAAAACAGCTTCTTCTAATTCTGTGTAGAATGTTAATGGTAGTTTAATGGGAACCACATTCAATCTATAAATTACTTTGGGCAGTTAGGGCATTTTCATGATATGGATTCTTCTTATTCATGAGCTTGGAATATTTTTCTATTTGTTTGTGTCGTCTCTGATTTCTTGGACAGTGATTTCTAGTTCTCCTTGAAGAGGTCCTTCTCTTCCCTTGTTAGCTGTATTCCTGGATATTTTATTCTGTTTGTAGCAATTGTGAATGGGAGTTCATTCGTGATTTTGCTCTCTGTTTGCCTGTTTTTGGTGTACAGGAATTCTAGCGATTTTTGAACACTGATTTTGTATCCTGACACTTTCCTGAAGTTGCTTATCAGCTTAAGAAGCTTTGGAGCTGAGACAATGGGGTTTTCTAGATATAGGATTATGTCATCTATAAACAAAGATAATTTGACTTCCTCTCTTCCTATTTGAATACACTTTCTTTCTTTCTCTTGCCTGATTGCCCTGGCCAGAACTTCCAATACTGTATTAAATAGGAGTGATGAGAGAGGGCATTCTTATCTTGTGCCAGTTTTCAAGGGGAATGCTTCCAGCTTTTGCCCATTCACAATAATATTGGCTGTGGGTCTGTCATAGATGGGTCTTATTATTTTAAAGTATGTTTCTTCAATATCTAGCTTATTGAGAACTTTTAGCAGAAAAGGATGTTGAATTTTATAAAAGGCCTTTTCTGCATCAATTGAGATAATAATGTGTTTTTTTCTTTAGTTCTGTTTACATGATGAATTGCATATATTGATTTGTGTATGTTGAACCAGCTTTGTATCCCAGGGATGAAGACGACTTCGTCGTGATGGATAAGCTTTTTGATGTGCTGCTGGATTTGGTTTGCAAGTATTTTACTGAAGATTTTTGCATCAGTGTTCATCAAGAATATTGGTCTGAAGTTTTCTTTTTTTCTTTTTTGTATCTCTGCCAGGTTGTGGTGTTAGGATAATGCTGACCTCATAAAATGAGTTAGAGAAGAGTCCCTCCTTTTCAATTGTTTGAAATAGTTTCAGTAAAAATGCTACCAGCTCTTCTTTGCACCTCTGGTACAAACTAGCATTAGAGTGAACAGAGAACCTACAGAATGAAAGAAAATTTTTGCAATCTATTCATCTGACAAAGGTCTAATATCCAGAGTCAACAAGGAATGTAAACAAATTTATAAGAAAAAAACAAATAACCACATTGAAAAGTGGGCAAAGGACATAAACAGACACTTCTCAAAAGAAGACATTCATGCAGCCAACAAATGTATGAAAAAAGCTCAACATCACTGATCGTTAGAAAAATGCGAATCAAAGCCACAATGAGATACCATCTCATGCCTATCGGAATGGCACTTATTCTGTCAAGAAACAGCAGATGCTGGAGAGGCTGCAGAGAAATATGAATGCTTTTATACTGTTGATGGGAATGTACATTAGTTCAACCATTGTGAAAAATGGTGTGGTGATTCCTCAAAGATCTAGAACCAGAAATACCATTTGATTTAGCAATCACATTACTGGTATATACCCAAAGAAATATAAATCATTCTATTATAAATATACATGCATGTGTATGTTTATTGCAACACTGTTTACAATAGCAAAGACATGGAAACAACCCAAATTCCCATCAATGACAGACTGAATAAAGAAAATGTGGTACATATACACCATGGAATACTATGCAACCATAAAAGGGAATGAGATAATGTCCTTTGCAGGGACATGGACGCCATGATCTTCAGCAAACTAATGCAGGAACAGCAAACCAAACACCTTATGTTCTCACTTATAAGTGGCAGTTGAACACATAGTCACAAGGAGGGGAAGAACACACACTGGAGCCTGTTGGGGAGGGAGTGGTGGAAAGGAGAGCATCAGGAAAAATAGTTAATGAATGCTGCACTTAATATCTAGGTGATGGTTGATAGGTGCAGCAAATCACCATGGCACACATTTACTTATATAACAGACCTGTACATGTATCCCAGAGCTTTATATATCTATATCTATATCTATATCTATATACATATCTCTATCTATCTATGTCAAAAAACAGCAGGTGCTGGCAAGGTTGCAGAGAGAAAGAAACACTTTTACGCTGTTGGTGGGTGTGTAAATTAGTTCAGCCATTGAAGACAGTGTGGAGATTCCTCAGATGCCTAGAACCAGAAATACCATTTGACCCAGCAATCCCACTATTGGGTGTATATTCAAATGAGTATAAATCATTCTATTACAAAGATATATGCAGGTGTATGTTCATTGCAGCACTGCTTACAATAGCAAAGACATGGAATCAATCCATATGCCCACCAATGACAGACTGAATAAAGAAAATTTTGCAGCCATAAAAAGGAATGAGATCATGTCTTTTGCAGGGACATTAATGGAGCTAGAAGCAGTTATCCTCAGCAAACTAACACAGGAACAGAAAACTAAGCACTACATGTTCTTATAAGTGGGAGCTGAATGATGAGAATTCATTGACACATGGAGGGGAACAACACACACTGGGGCCTGTCAGGGTGGGCGAGGTGAGAGAGAGCATCAGGAAGAATAGCTAATGGATGCTGGACTTAACACCTAGGTGATGGGTTGATCTGTGCAGCAAACCACCATGACATGTTTACCTATGTAATAAACCTGCACATTCTGCACATGTGCCCCGGAACTTAAAAGTTGAAGAAAAGAATAAAAATAAAAATGCAAGGATCTATGCAAGTCAAAGGGGATGAGGTTGGGGATGGACTGTTTTATAAATTCTGAACGTCATGATATTTTTATTTGCCTAAAGAGAAATAGTGTGTACTGGCCAGAACACTTAATTGAAAGCAACTGGTTTCACTCTGTGAGATGAGGCAGGTCACATCCCCTTTCCAATCTGCACATATCACATCTGCAAGACAGGAATATTGGGCATCTCTAGACAATTTCTAGGACAGTTTTGGGGTATATGTGCCCTTGTACAATATGATCTTCCTGATTTGACTTCCTTCCTCCCTTTTTTTAAAACTCCTCAGTGTGGCAAGTTCTTACATATCATTTAAGAAACAGCTCAAATGCAACCATCCCATAACATTTTCCTGACACCCCAAGGAACAATGCATTTCTATGAGCTTCTATATTCCAGCGTACCTGCCTCTAGTATTACATAATTATATAATCACAATTCTTGTTTGTGAAGGCTGCCTCTCCCCTCAAATTGATAGTTTTCTCATGGCAAGAGTCTGTCCATATTTGGCCCTTTATGCCAATTGCATTTTAAATTATCTGGTCTGGAGTAGGCACTAGATAAATGTCTGAAATATCTGTTGAAATGGTAGTATTAGGTCCATCTTCCATGGAGCACTGTCCCGAGCAGTATGGTCAATATATCCTAAGAGATCTGCCATGTGCTGAATAGAGAGGCCTACAAGACAGAAGGTAATGTAGTTTCTCTTCTAATATCCATTCAGAAGGAATGAACAGGGAAAGATATGGGAGGTATTACTTTAATGTTAAAAGTAAGTGTCCATGGTAACTGTAAGGTAGACTGCTTCTTCTTCAAAAAAGTTAGTGCCTGAATGCAATTAAGATAATCCTTCAGGCTTTTAAAAATGAAGAATTCATGTATATAGGTCCCACTGGATGCAGCAGATATTGTGTGTAAAATTGCCTGTGCTGTATATAACAAGATGCAACCTCAAAGCATGTTGGTTAAAGTTGGTTACTAAATTTTCTAAATGTATTCTTTGAGCTTTCTCCTTATTAATTTTAGAAATGTTTTAACAGGGCCGGGCGCGGTGGCTCACGCTTGTAATCCCAGCACTTTGGGAGGCCGAGGCGGGCGGATCACAAGGTCAGGAGATCAAGACCGCGGTGAAACCTCGTCTCTACTAAAAAATACAAAAAAATTAGCCGGGCGTGGTGGCGGGCGCCTGTAGTCCCAGCTACTCGGAGAGGCTGAGGCAGGAGAATGGTGTGAACCCGGGAGGCGGAGCTTGCAGTAAGCCGAGATTGCGCCACTGCACTCCAGCCTGGGCGACAGAGCGAGACTCAGTCTCAAGAAAAAAAAAAAAAAAAAAAAAAAGAAATGTTTTAACAGGTGAATCAAATCCACGATGATTTTAAATTGAATGATCTTATATAACTTCTACTCTTTGGCCCTATAGAAATATTAACAGTGCACACTATTTCAAATATCCCTCTGGAGTACCTAAAAGCCATACTATATGAAATGTCAACTCAGACGTAAGTTTCTCCATACCTATCAAGAAATGTTTGATTTCAATAAATGAAGAATATAGACTTTATATAATTCATTGAAAAGATGCTTACTTCCTGACTTTAAGAATTTTTTATATTTTAGGTTTGGAGGTAGATGTGAAAGTTTGTTACACAAACACGTGTCATGGGGGTTTGTTGTACATATTATTACATCATCCAGGTTTTCAGCTAAGTACCCAATAGTTATCTTTTCTGCCCCTCTCTGTCCTCCCAGTTTCCCCACTCAAGTCGACCCCAGTGTCTGTTGTTTTCTTTTTTGTGTGCATAAGTTCTTATCATGTAGCTCCCACTTAAGAGTGAGAACATGTGGTATTTGATTTTGTGTTCCTGTGTTAGTTTGCTAAGGATGATAGCCTCCAGCTCCATCCATGTTCCGGTAAAATACAAGATCTTGTTACTTTTTGTGGCTGCATAGTATTCCATGGTATATATGTGTCACATTTTCTTTATCTAGTTTGTTATTGATGGACATTTAAGTTGATTTCATGTCTTTGCTATTGTGAACAGTGCTACAGTGAACCTTCATGTGCATATGTCTTTTCAATAGAATGCTTTATATTCCTCTGGGTATATACCCAGTAATGGGGTTTTGGGGTTGAATGGTAGTTCTGCTTTTAGCTCTTTGAGGATCGCCATACTGCTTTCCACAATGGTTGAACTAATTTAAACTCCCACCTGAAGTGTATAAAGTTTCACTTTTCGCCACAACCTCACCAGCATCTGTTATTTTTTGACTTTTTAATAATTAGCCTTTCTAACTGGTGTGAGATGGTATCTCATTATGGTTTTGATTTGCATTTGTCTAATGATCAGTGATATTGAGCTTTTCTTCATATGCTTGTTGGCCACATATGTTTTCTTTTGAGAAGTGTCTGTTCATGTACTTTGCCCACTTTTTAATGGGGTTGTTTGTCTCTTGTAAATTTGTTTTAGATCCTTATAGATGCTGGATATTTGACCTTTGTCAGATGCATAGTTTGAAAATATTTTCTCCCATTCTGTAGGTTATCTGTTTACTATGTGGATAATTTTTTTGTTTATTTTGCTGTGAAGAAGCTCTTAAGTTTAATTAGATCCCAATGGTCAATTTTTGCTTTTATTGCCTTTGCTTTTGGTGTCCTTGTCATGAAATCTTTGCCCATTCCTATGTCCAGGATAGTATTGCCTAGGTTGTCTTCCAGGGTTTTTATACTTTTGGGTTTTACCTTTAAGTCTTTAATCTGTCTTGAGTTAATTTTTGTATATGATATAAGGAAGGGGTCCTGCTTCAATCTTCAGCATATGGCTAGCCAATTATCCCAGTACCATTTATTAAACAGGGAGTCTTTTCCCCATTGATTGTTTTTGTCAGCTTTGTCAAAGATCAGATGGTCATAGATGTGTGACCTTTTTTCTGGGCCCTCTATTCAGTTCCCTTGGTCTATATGACTGTTTTTGTACCAGTACCATGCTGTTTTGGTTACTGTGGCATTGTAGGATAGTTTAAAGTCAGGTAACATGATTCCTCTAGCTTTATTCTTTTCGCTTAAGATTGCCTTGGCTATTCAGGCTCCTTTTCATCTCCATATAAATTTTAAAATAGTTTTTTCCAGTTCTGTCAAGAGTGTCATTGGTAGTGTGATAGGTATAGCATTGAATCTGTAAATTGCTTTGGGCAGTTCAGCCATTTTAATAATATTGATTCTTCCTATCCATGAGCATTGAATGTTTTTCTATTTGTTTGTGTCTTTTGCAGAGTAGGCTCAGAGACTCCAGTGCAGCCACATGGTGGAAGAAGATTTATGCATAGAAAAATCAAAGTGACATTAAAAAAACAGAAATGGGGTGCAGAAATAGTTGGATTAGTTACAGCTTGGCATTTGCCCTATTTGAACACAGTTTTGCACAAAATTACAACTATAAAGGAAATCTCTATTTTTAAAGATGGCTGCCAATGTACACTTACCATTCTTTTAAATTTATATAATGTGTCATACTTTGTTTAACATGTTTTTCTGGCCATCTTGTCTTGAGTGCATTTTTACTTGAGCAGCTTTTTCTCCCTTGGTTTGAGCAAGTAGAATATTTAAGCCTAAAATCTAAGTTCTATGGTTATAAAATATAATTTTATTTTGTTCCAACTAAGAGTTGTCTCTTTAGAAATGCAAATTTGTTGCCTTGTTAACAATTGCTTAGGGCAATGAAACAGGTAATTAGAAGACTGATAGACCAAATGAAAAAAAAAGAAAAACTATTTAAAAGCCAGCAAATTGAAATCCTTTATGAGAGCTATAAGATCTGCTACTGTGTATTTGTATATCTATGTGTGTTTGTATATCTATATGTGTTTGTGATATTTGGTAAATAAAGCTAGTTTTGAAATTGTTGGTAAAACAGAAGTGACTTACAAATTATCAGGTAAATATCGTTAGATGCTTGCTTGATTTGACCGTGAGCTTATGTCTTTGGTTTAGTCTCTGGATTCAGGGGTCTGGATAGGTGGCCATGATGACGTCTGGAGACTTGTTCTAAGTGCCGAGACCAGAGGCTACAAGCCAAAATTAAGCCCAACATGGTCCCTTCTACCTCTGCTTTTCCTGTTTTGCCTCCTGGCTATTTTCGGAGGGGTTGGATCCTTCAGGTATAGTCTTCACAGCTCTGTCTTCTGTTCATAGTTCTGCTGGGTGTCATGTGACTACTTGGGACCTAGAATGACTGGTGGAAGGCATTAGTGAGGCAACCTGTGTCACAGTTTCAAAATTCTTTTCAGTAATTTAAAATTTTTGAGTCATGTTATGTTAAATTAAGAAATAGATAGTCATAAAATGTCTGAGTTATCTGTAAGTTAAGATACTGAAATATTAAATATGAGTTTAAGTCTATATACTTTGACATGTTATTTTTATATAATATAGATAAGCTAAATATATTTAGATCTGTTAAGAAACAATTTGAAGAACTATCTTTCTAAAAATTATAAAATGGATTTAGCTACAAATAGTGATATAAAACAGTTCAAAATCACTTTCTATAATTAGAAAGTAATTAGCATTTCTAAGAAACCCTTGAAATTAGGGTTACTAAGAGTTAAAAAATACTACATGTGAGAGAAACATCTCTGTATACAGAGTGTATAAACAGAAGCAAGATATGCATTTGATGATGAAAATTATGAAGACGTAAAAGTGTGTGTTAAAAATATTGTCTGGTTTGCTTTGGGAGGCTGAGGTGGGTGGATCACCTGAGGTCAGGAGTTTGAGACCAGCCTGGCCAACATGGTGAAACCCCATGTCTACTAAAAATACAAAAAATTAGCTGGGCATGGTGGCGGGTGCCTGCAATTCCAGTTACTCGGGAGGCTGAGACAGGAGAATCCTTTGAACCCAGGAGGCAGAGGTTGCAGTTAGCCAAGGTTGCGCCATTGTGCTCCAGCCTGGGCAATGAGAGCAAAACTCTGTCTCAAAAAAAGTAAAACAAAATAAAAAATAAATTTTGTCTGGTTTGAAGTTACTTAAAGGTGTCAAATAGAGGGAGTAAAAAAAAATAGCTACACCAAGATGAATACAGAAAATTGGGGAAAATGTAAGGCAAAATATTTATGGAAATTTTGCTTAAAAGATGACAGATTTGATAAATTTATTTCTAAGGTTTTATTAAAATTAACTTTAGTATTGATAATACACTAATAAAAAACTAAAATTTTGTTTACTCTTTTGAACAAAAATTGTGTGTAGTTTAATAAGACACAGTAAAATATTTTTGTTCACCTTTTAAGTAAACTGTAAAAAGGAAAAAAGAGACAAAAGAAAAGACAAATTGTTTCATGCTGTCTTAGGTCTTTTGATTGTTTTGAAAACTGAGTCTTTTTTATCAAAGAGTACAAGGTTATTGTTTTCAAAAATCTTATAATTATCACCTTGGTTAAATGAATGACTGCTGTTTTATGGTGACCTATGATCCTATTTGGGTCAAGTGTTTTAAACCTTTGACATATCTGACAGGTTTCCCAAAATCTAATTTCAGCTTCAAAATTAAGTATTTTTGACCTCTAACTTTGGGATGCTACGGAGCACCCCTGAAGCATCCAAAAGAGACGTTAACAAAATTATTTTACGTGTTAAGTTACATAAGAAGCATTGTCAAATAAGAAATGATGATTAACCTTCTTCAGGATAAATGTTATTAACATATGTTACAAAATTGTATGGGATTTCTAAAGTTCTAATTTGTCTGAGTACATGTTATTAATCATAATTATGTTTATTATGTTAAGTTATTGTAGGCCATAGAAATAATCAAACTTCCTTGTCAATTTTGTCCTTAACTATGACTATTGAAAGTCATTTTCACAGTTAATTGCTTAAATCTGATGCAGTTTATGAAAACTTCACAAGCACAAAAAATCCTAGAATATAGTATCTTTAAGGAGGTTCATGAAAGAATGTAAAGGATTCTGAGAAGCACTCTTGAATAAAGGCTTGTGATAACTTTAGACTCATATAATTTGAACTGGATTAGAATTCTTGGAACTTTAGTAAAGAGACTGACTGGTTTATAAAACTGCTAATGCAAGCAAGACAAAAATTGAATACCAAGAAAATACTTTGCCAGATTTTCATGCTAAATCAGCCAGTACTGAAGTTCTTTAGATATACAATTGGAATTAATTTCATGGTATAAATCAAATTTCCTATGATAACCTATTAGTTATCAGTGCTATGCACCTAAATTGGAGAAACAATTGGTATTCAGAAAGACGTAAGTCCAGGGTTAAGCATAAACTCATGGAGAACCAGGACAGCTGCCTTGTTTTTACTGACTCCTTAAAGATTTCCTTATTAAGAGTTCTGCATTCTAATGCTCACCTTGGAAACCACAAAATGATCCAAATTTTATATATATATATATATATATATATATATATATATATATATAGTGACTTCTAAATTGCTGAAATAGTTTATGACCAACGTTTGGTTTTTCGAACCCGTATTCTTAGGAAGACAATCAAAACTTCAGGTACATTTCACTACCCGATGGGCCGTTTAAATGTTTATAGAGGGATTTTATCTAACCGTCAATATTTAATGCATGTTTTCTGGTTGTATAACAGCTTTCCTATGCAAGAGAGCTGATGTTAGAACAGTAGATCATTATGTCACAGTGTATTTTCACCATATAAAGAAAACTTTTCATGGTTCACTGACTAAGGATAATCAACCCCTTCACAATCTGGAACCCAAAGATTGGATTTCTGGAAACATCAGAGAAAGACTGTCCTGCCATCTACTCTGTAGCAAAACTTTGGGACCTTGAACCTTGGGTTTATAATCTCATAACTCAGAAGAGTCCTTCCACACTCTTGGAACTGTACACCCATTGGAATCCTTAAGGTGAAGCTAACCAGTGAGGTTTCTCCCCAGAAGAAGTTGGCATCCTTGATGGGGACAGCTTTTTCTCAAGATTAGAGATTGAGACTTCTTTACTATCATGAGACTCTTATCTTTCATTTGTTTTTCTTGCTTATGCCTCTTTGAACAACAGAAAAAGAAAAAGAGGTCTTCTGTGTGCACTCACAGGGTTTACTTTTATTTGTGAAGGATTTTCGAGCCAGCCTTATACATGAATAACTTTATGCCTTGATAGATGAAAGATGAAGGTCCAATGTATGTGAGCAAGTTTAATGTTACATACATTGCCTCATAATCAGTCAGAAACAGAACATTGCTCCACTCTTCTTAACCTACATTGTGCATTAAAGAAAATATTGCCAGAAGGTCTTCACTCTTCTAGAAGGGCTTCATTTGTTAGATCATTTTATCCATTGTTTGGAGTAAATAAGGCAATGATTAGAAATTTATCGCTCATGATAGGTTCAGAGAAGATGCTACCTTAAAGAAAACATTCTCTTATGAATGCGATGCTAAATAATATAATTGCTCTAGATTACTTACTGGCTAAACAGGGAAGTATCTGTGAAGCTGCTGGCACATCTTGTTGCCCATGGAGAAATGCATCACATTGGGTATTACAGAGATTCAGTTGTAAGGGATTAGCAAAGAGACTCCTTAGTTAAAGTGAGTAGACTCCTTATCTAGCTTATGCTTTGATCTATCTGATTTTAGTTGGCTTGGTTTATGCGGACCCTGGCTAAGGAGCATACTCCAAACTCTTGGGATTATCCTCATGTTAGTCATAATATTCATCTCCCTGGTGCAGTATATTCTCTCAAAAGCTTGAATGTTTGCATGAAGTCATTTTTAGAATGATAAAGTTGAAGAGAGTGGAAAGAGATTCCACTCTCTTCAAGCAGAATGACAAGAGCTGAAAGAAATGTGTGACTACGAGAGCACTGTAGCATATGAATAATGTGCTGAGATCAGAAACCCAAAATAATAGTAACTGAGAGTGGTCCTAAGGCTCTAAGTTTTGGTCACGCTTTCACCTAAGTGAGAACGTGACCAAAAGGGGGAGTTTTTAAACATATTATGAGAGGACATTGTTATGGACTGAGCTCATGCACTAGGCCCAAAGGTAGGTCTCATGATCAGACCAAACCAAAATGGAGTCACTTATACTAAATGTGACATAATCAAATTCAGACTTTAAGGAAACACATAAATCCTAGAACAGACTACGTTTTGTTTTTCTCCTATAAACAAGACATTCCATCATAAAGAGGTATCCTCTACTCTAATACTTACAAAAGAAATAACCTCATGTCCTTGTCCTCACCTTATAAAACCCACTGTATGCTATTTCCCAGTGGGTTTTGAGACCAAATAAATACTTTTATGATGGTGATAGTGACATCAATGGTTAAAGTTTTGGTCAATCTCTCAAAATTGAGAGGATGAACAAAAGGAGGGAATTTAAAAATGAAGTTTAGTCTAAAGCTGCCTGCTAACATGTATTAAGGTCGGCCTAATAATTTCTCTGTACGTCATCAACTACAAGCTAAATGAAGTTGTAAACAAAGAGTGGGCTACTCTCATGACAATTACCGTATTTTGGCCAATCAAAGGTGGCCAGCTGTTCAAACAATGTTCAAATAAGGCAAACCCCTAGCCATAACCAATCAACTCTTTCTGTACCTTACTTCCATTTTTGGTACCTAACTTTGCTTTGTCTATGCATAAATTTTCTTCCACTATATAGCTGTGTTGGAATCACTGATCCTGTTGTGGCTCCAGAGGCTGACCAATTTGCAAATCATTCCTTGCTCAATTAAACTCTGTTAGACGTAATTCAGCTATTTTTTTTCTTCTAAAAGAAATGAGCTTTATCATTGTCTGCCTATACCAGTTACTAAATTTATTTGTCTTCTATCTCCAAATCCTCCTGTAATCTAGATTAAACACCGGTGCATTTGACCCCATTGTGAATGGCAAAAAGAAATTAGCATAAGGAATGCACACTTAAAAGAAAATTTTATAACTCATTAATTACTAAAGAAGAGTCTCATAACTAAAAGAAGCTAATCAGTGGCTTAGATTGGAGTAGTCAAAGATACCACTTATACTTGCTGTATGTACCACTATTTGATCACTTTTTTTTTTCACTCAGTTTTCTTTGTACCTCCTTTAATGGCACCACATTATAGGGAAAATCTTCCTTGCTCACTTTTTGAACATAAAATAGAATTGTTCTAAATTTAGATTTCCCTCAGATCTCTGATCTGTCTAGATGTGCAGTCTATATAAAATAAAACCCATCCCCATCTTTTTACACCAGAGGTAAATTATAAAGAAATAAAAAATGACCTAGCATCACTGGTGCATTGATATTTTTCATCTTTCATCATTATTCTGCTTCAAATAGCTTATGTTTGAAGAACATTAAACATCTTCAATATCCTCTGATTTTATAATATTTCTTACATTCCTGAGAAGAGGACTTATCAGAAACATGACAAAATCACATGCAATTTTTTGTTATTTTTCTGTTTAGTAACCTTCCTTTACATTTGCAAAATAGTTTATAATTCAGAAAGTACTATCCTGTACTACTTTTTTTTTTTTTACTTTCACAGCAATTCTGTAAGTTACTAAGGGCAAGTATTGTCGTCTTTCATCATTTAAAAGAAACTAACCTCAGAAAACTTTGAATATTCTGCTTTAGGTGAAAATGCTAATACACAGTAGAGCACAGAGTAGAAACAAATTCTATATGAAAGTTCAAACTGAACACATATACTGATACATAAAATACACCCAGAGTACAATCCCAGTCAATGCAACTAATAAATATTATTCAATTTCTAGGTCAGAGCAACATCAAAATCCCCTAAAACTCAACTTATTGTTGGTCCTGAGCAGTCTTTTCTTTTTCTGTTTTGTTCGCCTCAAGTAAAATGCACCCTTTTCTGGATTTCAGAGAACTCTTTAATTGAAGTAGGATAAAGTGTATTCTTCATTATACACTCAGAAAGCCCAGCAACATTCAAACTCCTATCAGCAGACAATCTCTAGGACTGCAGGAAACCCTGCTACACCGTAATTGGCTAAAATAAAGTGTTTTACTGTCGAGTATTATTTTATTAATGCCATGGTCCTCTTTTGGTCAAGGCTATGGATTAGGATCTTGGGCAGATAACAAATTCCTACATACTACTGTGAGATTTTATTTGACTTATCCAAATCTCATGAATAATGATCTACCAATATGCTATGAGCTCACAAAGTAAGAAGGGCTTGAAAATGTTTGTCCTTAGAAAAAGCTGGAACTAGAAATGTAAAAAAATGCTAGACAACAATATCATGAAAGCCATGAGTAAGATGGAGCCAAGGTGAGTGACTGGATTTAAAGATTTCTTATTTTATTTTATTTTATTTTATTTCATTTTATTATTATTGTACTTTAAGTTTTAGGGTACATGTGCACAATGTGCAGGTTTGTTACATATGTATCCATGTGCCATGTTGGTGTGATGCACCCATTAACTCGTCATTTAGCATTAGGTATATCTCCTACTGCTATCCTTCCCCCTTCCCCCCACCCCACAACAGTCCCCAGAGTGTGATGTTCCCCTTCCTGTGTCCATGTGTTCTCATTGTTCGATTCCCACCTATGAGTGAGAACATGCAGTGTTTGGTTTTTTGTCCTTGTGATAGTTTACAGAGAATGATGATTTGCAGTTTCATCCATGTCCCTACAAAGGACATGAACTCATCCTTTTTTATGGCTGCATAGTATTCCATGGTGTATATGTGCCACATTTTCTTAATCCAGTCTATCGTTGTTGGACATTTGGGTTGGTTCCAAGTCTTTGCTATTGTGAATAGTGCCGCAATAAACATACGTGTGCATGTGTCTTTATAGCAGCATGATTTCTAGTCCTTTGGGTATATACCCAGTAATGGGATGGCTGGGTCAAATGGTATTTCTAGTTCTAGATCCCTGAGGAATCACCACACTGACTTCCACAATGGTTGAACTAGTTTACAGTCCCACCAACAGTGTAAAAGTGTTCCTATTTCTCCACATCCTCTCCAGCACCTGTTGTTTCCTGACTTTTTAGTGATCACCATTCTAACTGGTGTGAGATGGTATCTCATTGTGGTTTTGATTTGCATTTCTCTGATGGCCAGTGATGATGAGCATTTTTTTCATGTGTCTTTTGGCTGCACAAATGTCTTCTTTTGAGAAGTGTCTGTTCATGTCCTTCGCCCACTTTTTGATGGGCTTGTTTGTTTTTTTCTTGTAAATTTGTTTGAGTTCATTGTAGATTCTGGATATTAGCCCTTTGTCAGATGAGTAGGTTGGGAAAATTTTCTCCCATTGTGTAGGTTGCCTGTTCACTCTGATGGTAGTTTCTTTTGCTGTGCAGAAGCTCTTTAGTTTAATTAGATCCCATTTGTCAATTTTGGCTTTTGTTGCCATTGCTTTTGGTGTTTTAGATATGAAGTCCTTGCCCATGCCTATGTCCTGAATGGTAACGCCTAGGTTTTCTTCTAGGGTTTTTATGGTTTTAGGTCTAACATGTAAGTCTTTAATCCATCTTGAATTAACATTTGTATAAGGTGTAAGGAAGGGATCCAGTTTCAGCTTTCTACATATGGCTAGCCAGTTTTCCCAGCACCATTTGTTAAATAGGGAATCCTTTCCCCATTACTTGTTTTTTTCAGGTTTGTCAAAGATCAGATAGTTGTAGATCTGCAGCGTTATTTCTGAGGGCTCTGTTCTGTTCCATTGATCTATATCTCTGTTTTGGTACCAGTATCATGCTGTTTTGGTTACTGTAGCCTTGTAGTATAGTTTGAAGTCAGGTAGCGTGATGCCTGCAGCTTTATTCTTTTGGTTTAGGATTGACTTGGCGATGCGGGTCTTTTTCGGTTCTATGTGAACTTTAAAGTAGTTTTTTCTAGTTCTGTAAAGAAAGTCATTGGTAGGTTGATGGGGATGGCACTGAATCTATAAATTACCTTGGGCAGTATGGCCATTTTCATGATATTGATTCTTCCAACCCATGAGCATGGAATGTTCTTCCATTTGTTTGTATCCTCTTTTATTTCATTGAGCAGTGGTTTGTAGTTCTCCTTGAAGAGGTCCTTAACGTCCCTTGTAAGTTGGATTCCTAGGTATTTTATTCCCTTTGAAGCAATTGTGAATGGGAGTTCACTCATGATTTGGCTCTCTGTTTGTCTATTATTGATGTATAAGAATGCTTGTGATTTTTATACATTGATTTTGTATCCTGAGACTTTGCTGAAGTTGCTAATCAGCTTAAGGAGATTTTGCGCTGAGACGATGGGGTTTTCTAGATATACAATCATGTCATCTGCATACAGGGACAGTTTGACTTCCTCTTTTCCTAATTGAATACCCTTTATTTCCTTCTCCTGCCTAATTGCCCTGGCCAGAACTTCCAACACTATGTTAAATAGGAGTGGTGAGAGAGTGCATCCCTGTCTTGTTCCAGTTTTCAAAGGGAATGCTTCCAGTTTTTGCCCATTCAGTATGATATTGGCTGTGGGTTTGTCATAGATAGCTCTTATTATTTGGAGATACGTCCCATCAATACCTAATTTATTGAGAGTTTTTAGCATGAAGGTTGTTGAATTTTGTCAAAGGCCTTTTCTGCATCTTTTGAGATAATCATGTGGTTGTTGTCTTTGGTTCTGTTTATATGCTGGATTACATTTATTGATTTGCGTATGTTGAACCAGTCTTGCATCCCATGGATGTAGCCCACTTGATCATGGTGGATAAGCTTTTTGATGTGCTGCTGGATTCGGTTTGCCAGTATTTTATTGAGGATTTTTGCATCAATATTCATCAAGGATATTGGTCTAAAATTCTCTTTTTTTGTTGTGTCTCTGTCAGGCTTTGGTATCAGGATGATGTTGGCCTCATAAAATGAGTTAGGGAGGATTCCCTCTTTTTCTATCGATTGGAATAGTTTCAGAAGGAATGGTACCAGTTCCTCCTTGTACCTCTGGTAGAATTCGGCTGTGAATCCATCAGGTCCTGGACTCTTTTTGGTTGGTAAGCTATTGATTATTGCCACAATTTCAGAGCCTGTTATTGGTCTATTCAGAGATTCAACTTCTTCCTGGTTTAGCCTTGGGAGAGTGTATGTGTCGAGGAATTTATCCATTTCTTCTAGATTTTCTAGTGTATTTGCATACAGATGTTTGTAGTATTCTCTGATGGTAGTTTGTATTTCTGTGGGATCGGTGGTGATATCCCCTTTATCATTTTTTATTGTGTCTATTTGATTCTTCTCTCTTTTCTTCTTTATTAGTCTTGCTAGCGGTCTATCAATTTTGTTGATCTTTTCAAAACACCAGCTCCTGGATTCATTAATTTTTGAAGGGTTTTTTGTGTCTCTATTTCCTTCAGTTCTGCTCTGATTTTAGTTATTTCTAGCCTTCTGCTAGCTTTTGAATGTGTTTGCTCTTGCTTTTCTCGTTCTTTTAATTGTGATGTTAGGGTGTCAATTTTGGATCTTTCCTGCTTTCTCTTGTGGGTATTTAGTGCAATAAATTTCCCTCTACACACTGCTTTGAATGTGTCCCAGAGATTCTGGTATGTTGTGTCTTTGTTCTCGCTGTTTTCAAAGAACATCTTTATTTCTGCCTTCATTTCGTTATGTACCCAGTAGTCATTCAGGAGCAGGTTGTTCAGTTTCCATGTAGGTGAGTGGTTCTGAGTGGGTTTCTTAATCCTGAGTTCTAGTTTGATTGCACTGTGGTCTGAGAGACAGTTTGTTATAATTTCTGTTCTTTTACATTTGCTGAGGAGAACTTTACTTCCAACTATGTGGTCAGTTGTGGAATAGGTGTGGTGTGTTGCTAAAAAAATGTATATTCTGTTGATTTGGGGTGGAGAGTTCTGTAGATGTCTATTAGGTCTGCTTGGTGCAGAGCTGAGTTCAGTTCCTGGGTATCTTTGTTAACTTTCTGTCTCGTTGATCTGTCTAATGTTGACAGTGGGGTGTTAAAGTCTCCCATTATTATTGTGTGGGAGTCTAAGTCTCTTTGTAGGTCACTCAGGGCTTGCTTTATGAATGTGGGTACTCCTGTATTGGGTGCATATATATTTAGTATACTTAGCTCTTCTTGTTGAATTGATCCGTTTACCATTATATAATGGCCTTCTTTGTCTCTTTTGATCTTTGTTGGTTTAAAGTCTGTTTTATCAGAGACTAGGATTGCAACCCCTGCCTTTTTTTGTTTTCCATTTGCTTGGTGGATCTTACTCCATCCCTTTATTTTGAGCCCCTGTGTGTCTCTGCATGTGAGTTGGGTTTCCTGAATACAGCACACTGATGGGTCTTGACTCTTTATCCAATTTGCCAGTCTGTGTCTTTTAATTGGAGCATTTAGTCTATTTACATTTAAAGTTAATATTGTCATGTGTGAATTTGATCCTGTCATTATGACATTAGTTGGTTATTTTGCTCATTAGTTGATGCAGTTTCTTCCTAGCCTCGATGATCTTTACAATTTGCCATGATTTTGCAGTGGCTGGTACTGGTTGTTCCTTTCCATGTTTAGTGCTTCCTTCAGGAGCTCTTGTAGGGCAGGCCTGGTGGTGACAAAATCTCTCAGCATTTGCTTGTCTGTAAAGTATTTTATTTCTCCTTCACTTATGAAGCTTAGTTTGGCTGGACATGAAATTCTGGGTTGAAAATTCTTTTCTTTTATTATGTTGAACATTGGCCCCCAGTCTCTTCTGGCTTGTAGAGTTTCTGCTGAGAGATCAGCTGTTAGTCTGATGGGCTTCCCTTTGTGGGTAACCCGACCTTTATCTCTGGCTGCTCTTTACGCTTTTTCCTTCATTTCAACTTTGGTGAATCTGACAATTATGTGTCTTGGAGTTGTTCTTCTCGAGGAGTATCTTTGTGGCATTCTCTGTATTTCCTGAATCTGAATGTTGGCCTTCCTTGCTAGGTTGGGGAAGTTCTCCTGGATAATATCCTGCAGAGTGTTTTCCAACTGGTTTCCATTCTCCCCGTCACTTTCAGGTACACCAGTGAGACGTAGATTTGGTCTTTTCACATAGTCCCATGTTTCTTGGAGGCTTTGTTCATTTCTTTTTATTCTTTTTTCTCTAAACTTCCCTTCTCGCTTCATTTCATTCTTTTCATCTTCTATCACTGATACCCTTTCTTCCAGTTGATCGCATCGGCTCCTGAGGCTTCTGCAGTCTTCACGTAGTTTTTGAGCCTTGGCTATCAGCTCCATCAGCTCCTTTAAGCACTTCTTTGTGTTGGTTAATCTAGTTATACATTTGTCTAAATTTTTTTCAAAGTTTTTAACTTCTTTGCCTTTGGTTTGAATTTCCTCCTGTAGCTCAGAGTAGTTTGATCGTCTGAAGCCTTCTTCTCTCAACTCGTCAAAGTCGTTCTCCATCTAGCTTTGTTCCGTTGCTGCTGAGGAACTGCATTCCTTTGGAGGAGGAGAGGTGCTTTGCTTTTTAGAATTTCCAGTTTTTCTGCTCTGTTTTTTCCTCATCTTTGTGGTTTTATCTACTTTTGGTCTTTGATGATGGTGATGTCCAGATGGGTTTTTGGTGTGGATGTCCTTTCCGTTTGTTAGTTTTCCTTCTAACAGACAGGACCCTCAGCTGCAGGTCTGTTGGAGTTTGCTGGAGGTCCACTCCAGACCCTTTTTGCCTGGGTATCAGAAGCGGAGGCTGCGGAAGAGTGGATTTTCGTGAACCACGAATGCTGCTGCCTGATCGTTCCTCTGGAAGTTTTGTCTCAGAGGAGTACCTGGCCGTGTGAGGTGTCAGTCTGCCCCTACTTGGGGTTGCCTCCCAGTTAGGCTGCTAGGGGTCAGGGGTCAGGGACCCACTTGAGGAGGCAGTCTGCCCATTCTCAGATCTCCAGCTGCGTGCTGTGAGAACCACTACTCTCTTCAAAGCTGTCAGACAGGGACATTTAAGTCTGCAGAGGTTCCTGCTGACTTTTTGTTTGTCTGTGCCCTGCCCCCAGAGGTGGAGCCTACAGGGGCAGGCAGGCCTCTTTGAGCTGTGGTGGGCTCCACCCAGTTGGAACTTCCCGGCTGCTTTGTTTACCTAAGCAAGCCTGGGCAATGGCGGGGGCCCCTCCCCCAGCCTCGCTGCTGCCTTGCAGTTTGATCTCAGACTGCTGTGCTAGCAATCAGTGAGACTCCGTGGGCATAGGACCCTCCAAGCCAGGTGCGGGATATAACCACCTGGTGTGCCGTTTTTTAAGCCCGTCGGAAAAGCGCAGTATTAGGGTGGGAGTGACCTGATTTTCCAGATGCTGTCTGTCACCCCTTTCTTTGACTAGGAAAAGGAACTCCCTGACCCCTTGTGCTTCCCGAGTGAGGCAATGCCTCGCCCTGCTTCGGCTCGCTCACGGTGTGCTGCACCCTCTGTCTTGCACCCACTGTCTGGCACTGCCTAGTGAGATGAACCCAGTACCTCAGATGGAAATGCAGAAATCACCTGTCTTCTGCGTCGCTCACGCTGGGAGCTGTAGACCGGAGCTGTTCCTATTCGGCCATCTTGGCTCCCTCCGGGTTTTCATATACTTTTCCTGGATTTAAAGATTTCTATGTTCTGTGTATTTGCGATACTAATAAGCTTTAGACTTTCCTAATGTAAATATGAATTATAAAAACTAAGGATAAAACAAAACCTTATCACCACCACAACCACAACAGAAAAGATAAGGGTAACCTCTGCACATTCAGAAATAGACTCACTAACCTCAAAATCAGTACTGAGGAAAATGCAGAAGTAAAAAAAAAGCCTCATAAACTCAGTAGAAGGCTATAGAGGAAAAAAAACCATAATAATTAAAAATAAAATAAAATTTAGAAACAAGTTAGGATTTGTCAATAATCACATTAAATGCAAAAGTTTAAACTCATCCACTGCATGACAGTGACTATCAGATGAGAGGAAAGTTTATATTCTTCTTAAAAGAGATACATTTAAAGCAAGTTCATATAGAATGGTTAAAAAGGTTGGAAGAAAATACGTTCTAAGCAAAGTATAACCAAAGAAAGGAAGTCTGGCATTATTAATTTCAAAAAGAACAGAAAATCAAAATGCATTCAGAACAGAAAGTCAAAAGGCATTATTAGGGATACAGAGGGACACTGCCAAAAAGTTGACAGTCATAAACTAGTATGCACCTAATAATATAACTTTGAATTATATAAGCCAATATTAGGATTATTAGTATTTCTGGTTTCAACTCCAAAATGTAAAGCGCTTGGACATTCTCACTTTCACTTTTACAGCAGTGAAAAAGTTAAGCAAACTGAAAACCAATGCCTTTCCTAGAGCCATCATAAAGTTGAGGCCACAGGATAAACCACCAAACTGAAATCTGGAGACATAGATAAATACAGAGGATCACAGTTGAGATCAATTTATTTGGAGCAGAAGCAACTCGAGCAATAAACTGGTAGAAATAATTAAATGGTGATACTGATGAATCACTGGAGGCTTAGTGTAGACTAGCACCAGAGGGATAATCTCCTGGAGGCCCAATCTTATGGAAGTTACATAGTTTCATGGGCATTCACTTGAAGAAACTCATCATGTTGTCATTGTGAAGATAAAAATAAAATTACTCATGCTTTGGTCAGAGTAAGGGAAAAAGTAACCACTTGGAAATACACTTAGTGTTCCTATAAGAAAGAGCTACTTTACAGAAGAAAAAACTTCACTAGATCTTTATCCAACATGGAAGGAGAGCAACCAGCCAACTCCACCCGTCTCTAGACATTCCGTCTCATGCAGGGGAAGAAATAAAAGGCTATGAATTACTTCAGAAGTAATTCGTAAAGGCCATAGCCTTGGTATTCAGGACCAATAAAGGAGTGAAATTTAATCGTAATAGTAAAGAGAGCTTCTACACTCCCACACCTTAGTATGGCTGAAACTGCTGCTAAGCTAGACTTTATTTGTGAAGCATTTATTAGGAGAAACCAAAAAGTAGCAGAGAAAACAAAACAATGTTTTTAGGGGTATTTAAATGCTCTGACACCTGTGGTTACAGCAAACATCAAACATTGCTCAAATCCTATTCAAGTTAATATAAAACCTCACACTAGATCCCTGTATGCCTCAGTTACTACTAGCTGATATATTATATCTGGCTTTCAACAGTGGCAACATCAATGACAAGAAATGATAAAAGGCAACGAAAAATACAGTTCCAAAAGACATAGCAAGCATCAGAACCAGACACACGCGTTGGAATTTTAGACAGGGTATGTCAAATAACTATGACTAGTATACTGATGGCTCTAATGAACAAAAGAGACAATATGCAAAAACAAATGGGTAATATCAGCAGAGAAGTAGAAAATCAAAAAACGAAAGGAATTAAAGGCAATTATAAGAATCAGAAGCACTGTACCAGAAATGAAAAATTATTTTGATGGCCTGGACATGGCCAAGGAAAGGATTAGTGAGTTTGAAGATGTGTCAATTACCAAGCTGCAACAAGAGAAAAAAAGAATCAAATCAGTAAACTATCTAATATGTGTAGGGTAATTTGAAAACATGTAACGTGTGTAAATTGGAATACCATAAGGAGAAGAAAAAAAAGAAAAGAAGAAGAAATATTTGAAGTAATAATGGCCAAGGACTTTTCAAAATTAATGACAAACACCACACCACAGATTCAGGAAGCTTATAGAATCGCAAACAGAATAAGTATCAAATAAAATATAACCAGGCATATTATGCTCAAGCTGCAGAAAACCAAATACAAGGACAAAATCTTGATAAAAGCCAGTGGTGGGCATGGGGGTAAGGAAATTACCTTATCTATAGAGGAAAAGGCATAAGAATAACAGGCTGGGCATGGTGGCTCATGCCTGTAATCTCAGCACTTTCAGAGGCCGAGGTGGGCGGATCACCTGATGGCAGGAGTTCGAGACCAACCTGACTAACGTGGTGAAACCCTGTCTCTGCTAAAAATACAAAAAAAAAAAAAAATTAGCCAGGTGTAGTGGTGGGCGCCTGTAATCCCAGCTACTTGGGAGGCTGAAGCAGGAGAATCGGTTGAACCTGGGAGGTGGAGGTTGCAGTGAGCCAAGATCACGCCATTGCACTCCAACCTGGGCAACAGAGTGAGACTCTGTCTCGAAAAAAAAAAAAAAGGTTTTAAAAATAAAAATAAAATTAATAAAAAAAGAATAACAGCAGACTCCTTGTCAGAACCCATATAAGCAAGAAGAGAGTGGAGTGAAGTATTTAAAGCATTAGAAGATAAAAAAACTATTAACCTAACATAGAATTTTATATATGCACTGAAATTATCCTTCAATAGTGAATAATAAATCTGAGAGATTATTTTTCAGAAGACTTGCCATGAACTAAATGTTAAAAAAAAAGGTATTCAGCATGCAGAAAGATGATACAGGTCTTTTACGTACATAAAGAAAAAAAGTGTCGGAGAAGAAATAAATGAAAGTAAATATTGTTATTTATTTTAAATTAATGTAATGTAACTATTCAAATATTAATGGTAACAACATACTGTCTGATAATAACCTCTTAATCAGTAAAATGAGTTTTATAAGGCATAGTGGAGTGGAATTGAGATTTCTCTGTTGTAAGCCACCTGCACTACAGATAAATCCATGTAATGTTATTCAAAGGTGAAAAGACAGAAGTGTGGAAATTTCTACATTATGAGGCACATGCACTACATGTGAATCTATTTAATATTGTTTAAAAGTCTGCTTAGATTAATTGTAAATGTATACTGCAAACTCTAAGGCAACTACTACTAATATGTTAAAAAAGAAGCGTAGGTGATATTGTAATATCAACTCACCATTGATGTGAATTGAGTAATATGATTAGTCTAAATATACATATTAAAAGAACAATGAATAGGAAAAAGTTAAAGCATAGTAAATATTTCAGCTTATATCCGTAATTATTTTAAATGTGAACAGAATGGTCTAAATACACATGTTAAAGATGGTGATCATGATGGTGGATTTTTAAACAATTGCTCAACTACAGGCTTTTTATAAGAAATCTGCTTTAGATATAAAGACAAAGATAAATTAAAATTAACAAGGTAAAAAATATATATACCATGTTGACACTAATTGAAAGAAATCTGGAATAATTGTTAAATTTAGACAAAACAGATTTCAAAGCAAATAAAATGGCAGGGATAAAGACCGACATTGCATAATGATAAGGCGTCCATTCTCCTAAAAGATGTAACAGTTCTTAGCATGTATATGTCTATCAAAAGAGTATCAAATTACAAAAGGCAGAGAGGGGTGGAGGAAGATGGTGGAGTAGGAATCTCCAGGGATTATCCCCTCTTCCACCATAGAAACATTAATTTGAACAACTATCCATGCATGAAGAAGTTTTCATGAGAGCTAAGAAAACCAGATGAGACATTACAGTACCTGGTTTTAGCATAATAATTAGAATAGACAAATTGAAGAGGGCAGAAAGGACCATTTAATAAGTTTTGCATCACCCGTTCCCCATCCTCACGCACTTCAGTTTGGAGAGAAATACCATCTACTTGAGGAAAAGGAGGGAAGCAAGCATAGGACTTTGCATTAGAATCCAGTACTGGGCCCACTACAGTAAAGCCCAGCACTGGGCTAGACCCCTCTGCTCCTGGCACCAGGCCAATATACATGAACGAAGCCTCTAGACCTGCCCCAGCATGAGACAAAATCTTGTGGTCCCAGGGCCAGATGGGAAACTGTGGCCCTGGTAAGGCAAACTTGAGATCTGACCCACACGACCACCAGCTGACTGCAGCAGCCTCAGACCCTGAATAAACCTCGGTGGTGGGCAGACTATAGCAGCTGTGGGTCTTGGGCACACTCCAGTGCTGTGCTGGTCTTGGCAGCCACAGTTTCTGGTGTGACTCAGCACTGCATCAGCCTCAGCAGCCAAAATATTATGGACCCAGCAATTCTAGGCTTTAGGGCACCTCAGGGAACTGCAACTGCTGAAATGGTAATGGATTTAAGGATACCACCAGTCAACCTACATTGAATCGCTGGACAAACCTGCTGCTGAAGAAAGTTACCAAACAAAGCCAGGCTGCAAACACTGGATTAGGTAACAATATCAACATGCAGACATTGACACATGGCCACAAGCATCAAGATCAATAAGAAAAACATGATGTCAGCAAATGGACAAAATAAAGCTCCAGTGATGCTCAATGGATTAAAGACTTAAACATAAGACATGAAACTATGAAACAACTAGAAGAAAACAGGAAAAAGCAATTTTTTTTTGATATGACCTCTAGAACACAGGCAACAAATGCAAAAATAAACAAGTGAGACTAGATCAAACTAAAAAGCTCTGCACAGCAAAGGAAACAATCAATGGAGTGAAGAGACAAGAATGGGAGAAAATATTTGCAAACTTTGCATCTGACAAGTGGTTAATATCTAATATATATATAAGAAAGTCAGGTAACTCAGCAATAAGAAAACAAGTAACCTGATTAAAAAAATAAGCAAAGTGTTTGAAGTGTTTGGATAGAGATTTCTCCATAAAAGGAATACAAATGGCCAACAGGTATATGAAAAAAGGAATCGAAATCACTTATCATCAAAGAAATACAAATAAAAACCACAGAGAGATACCACCTTATACCAGTTGAAATGGCTATTATCAAAAAGATGGATAACATAAAGATGTAAAATAAAGGGAGACATTGTACACTGTTGGTGGAAATGTAAGTTGGTACAGCCATTATGGAAAGCATTATGGAGATTAGTGAAAATATTAAAAATAGAGCTGTCATATATCCAGCAATTCCACTTCTATGTGTGTGTGTGTGTGTGTGTGTATATATATATATATATATATATATATATATATATATATATGTATCTCCAAAAGAAATGACATTGGTATATTGAACATATATCTTCATTTCTATAGTTATTCCAGCATTATTCACTATATCTAAGATATGTCATCAACCTAGTTTTCCCTCAACAGATGGGGTATATTGAAAAATATATGATATATTGGTATGGTTTGGCTGTGTCCCCAACCAAATCCCATCTTGAATTGTAACTGCCACAATTCTCATGTATCATGAGAGGAAGCCGGTGAGAGGTGACTGAATTATGGGGGCAGGTCTTTCCTCCTCTGTTCTCATGATAGTAAGTCTCATGAGATCTGATGGTTATTATAAGGGGGAGTTTTCCTGCACAAGCTATTTTTTTTTCCTGCTGCCATCCATGTAAGATGTGACTTGCTTCTCCTTGCCTTCTGCCATGATTATGAGGCTTCCCCAGCCACGTGGAACTCTTAAGTCCACTATAAACCTCTTTCTTTTGTAAATTGCTCAGGCTTGGATATGTCTTTATCAGAAGCCTGGAAACAGACCAATACAGTAAATTGGTACCAGGAGAGTGGGGCGCTGCTGAAAAGGTACCTGAAAATATGGAAGTGACTGTGGAACTGGGTAACAGGCAGAGGTTGGAACAGTTTGGAGGGCTCAGAAGAAGACAAGAAAATGTGGAAAATTTGGAACTTCCTAGAGACTTGTTAAATGGCTTTGACCAAAAGCCTGACAGTGATATGAACAATAAAGTCCAGACCGAAGTGGTCTCAGATGGAAATGAGGAACTTGTTGGGAACTGGAGCAAAGATGACTCTTGTTATGTTTTAGCAAAGAGACTGGTGGCTTTTTGCCCCTGCCCTAGAGATTTGTGGAACTTTGAACTTGAAAGAGATGATTTAGGGTATCTGGCAGAAGAAATTTCTAAGCAGCAAAGCATTCAAGAGCTAACTTGGGTGATGTTAAAGGCATTCTGTTTTATAAGGGAAGCAGAGCATAAAACTTCCAAAAATTTGCAGCCTGGCAATGTGATAGAAAAGAAAAACCAATTTTCTGAGGAGAAATTCAAGCAGGCTGCAGAAATTTGCATAAGTAACAAGAAGCCTAACGTTAATCCCAAAGACAATGGGGAAAACGTCTCCAGGGCAAGTCAGAGGTCTTCATGGCAGCCCCTCCCATCACAGGCCTGGAGGCCTAGGAGAAAATGGTTTATGTGCAAGGCCCAGGGTCCCCATGCTCTGTGCAGTCTAGGGACTTGGTGCTCTGCATCACAGAAACTCCAGTCATGACTAAAAGGGGCCAAGGTACA
This sequence comes from Nomascus leucogenys, assembly GCF_006542625.1. Taxonomy (NCBI): domain Eukaryota; kingdom Metazoa; phylum Chordata; class Mammalia; order Primates; family Hylobatidae; genus Nomascus; species Nomascus leucogenys. The sequence goes on from NC_044406.1 coordinate 129,183,219, forward strand.
GCTCAGGCTGTTTCTTCAGAGGGTGGAAGCCCCAAGCCTTGGCAGCTTTCATGTGGTGTTGATCCTGCAGGTTCACAGAAGTCAATAATTGAGGTTTGGGAACCTCCACCTAGATTTCAGAAGATGTATGGAAAGGTCTGGATGCCCAGGCAACAGTTTGCTGCATGGGCAGGGCTTGGGCCCTCATGGAGAACCTCTGCTAGGGCAGTGTAGATAAGAAATGTGGGGTCGGAGCCCCCGTGCAGACTCCCTACTGGGGCACCACCTAGTGGACCTGTGAGAAGAAGGCCACCGTCCTCCAGACCCCAGAATGGTAGATCCACTGACAGCTTGCACTGTGGGCCTGGAAAAGCTGCAGACACTCAATGCCAGCTTGTGAAAGCAGCCAGGAGGGAGGCTATATCCTGCAAAGCCACAGGGGTGGAGCTTCCAAAGACCATGGAAACCCACCTCTTGCATCAGTGTGATCTGGATGTGAGAATTGGAATCAAAAGAGATCATTTTGGAGCCTTAAGATTTGGCTGCCCCTCTGGATTTCAGTCTTGCATGGGACCTGCAGCCCCTTTGTTTTGGCCAATGGCTCCCATTTGGAATGGCTGTATTTATCCAATGCCTGTACTCCCATTGTATCTAGGAAGTAACTAGCTTGCTTTTGATTTTACAGGCTCATAGGCAGAAGGGACTTGCCTTGTTTCAGATGAAACGTTGGACTGTGAACTTTTGAGTTAATGCTGAAATAAGACTCTGAAATACTGTTGGGAAGGCACGATCAGTTTTGAAATGTGAGGATATGAGATTTGGGAAAGGATAGGGGCAGAATGATATGGTGGCAGTGTCCCCAACCAAATCACATCTTGAGTTGTAACTCCCACAATTCCTATGTGTCGTGGGAGGAACCTGGTGGGAGGTGATTGAATTATGGGGGCAGATCTTTCCTGTTCTGTTCTTATAATAGTCTCACAAGATCTGATGGTTATTATAAGGGGGAATTTTCCTGCACAAGCTCTCTCAAGCTCTCTCTTTTTGCCTACTGCTATCCATGTAAGAAGTGACATGCTCCTCTTTGCCTCGCCATATTATGAGGCTTCCACAGCCTTGTGGAGCTGTACGTCCATTATAAACCTCTTTCTTTTGTAAATTGCCCAATCATGGTTATGTCTTTATCAGCAGCATGAAAACAGACTAATACATATATACACATACAATGTAATATTCTGCAGCCTTAAGAAAGGAAATGCTGTCATTTGCAACAATGTGGATGAAACTGGAGGATATTATGCAAATATAATAAGCCAGACACAGAAAGACAAATACTGAATGATCTGACTTATGTGTGGGATCTAAAAAAGTTAAACTTATAGAAGCAGAGAGTAGAATGATGTTTGCTGGGGGTTGAGGGAGTGAAGAAATAGAGGGCTTTTGGTCAAAGGGTACAAAGGTTCAGTTATGCAGGATGAATAAGTTCTGGAGATTTAATGTACAGTATGGTGACTAATAGTACTGTGTTGTATACTAGATATTTGCCAGGAGAATAAATCTTAAATTTTCAGACCATACAGACACAAAGATGGTAAGATGGTAACTATGTGAGGTGATGGGTATGTTAATTAGCTTGATTGCGGTAATCATTTTCCAATGTGTATATATATCAAATCATCAGTTTGTACACTGTAAACAGGTACAATTTTCATTCATCAATTATCCCTAAATAAAGCTGAAAAATAAAAATAGAAATGAGTATATAGTTTTTTGGGGTTTTTTTGTTTTTGTTTTTGAGACAGTCTCACTCTGTGGCCCAGGCTGAGTGCAGTGGCGCCATCTCGGCTCACTGCAAGCTCCGCCTCCCAGGTTCACGCCATTCTCCTGTCTCAGCCTCCCAAATAGCTGGGACCACAGGCGCCCGCCACCACACCCGGCTAATTTTTTGTATTTTTAGTAGAGACGGGGTTTCACCGTGTTAGCCAGGATGGTCTTGATCTCCTGACCTCGTGATCCACCCGCCTCAGCCTCCCAAAGTGCTGGGATTACAGGCGTGAGCCACTGTGCCTGGCAAGTAAATAAAATTTTACAAAAAATAATTTGGGAGAATTTCTGGGTTCATGCTCAGTCAACAAAAATGGATATTTTTTCTATATATTAACAAGACTCTTAGAAATTATGATACAAAAAATTATTATAATATCATATACACACATTATTTAGGAGTAAATCTAATAAAGTACACTCATGATTTTGACAAAGGAAATCACAAAAGACTGAGTAACGGTAAGGGCAACCTTAGATACGCATAGAGACGTATCCGTTTGATGGATGAGAAAACAGCGTGAAAAAGATATTTCACTTTACAATAAATTTAATGCAATTTGAATCAAAGCCTCATTATGAAACTATATATGTAGAATTATAAAGGTCTAAAATATTCTTCAAAAATATAAAGGTATAAAGTGCTTTCATTTTAAACTCTTGTAATTAAAGTAAAGTAGGTGAAGAAAGAGGCAAATTAATCAATATTTTAGATGATAGAACTCAGAAATTCATCAAGGTATATACAACAATTGAACGTATAATAGAATTAACTTTCTACATCAGTGGGGAAAGAATAAACTTTCAGTATATTATGTTGGGATAAATTGTTTTCCAATTGAAAAAATTACAATATTAGATCTTTACCGAATATCATATGCAAAAATTGATCCCAGACGGATAAAAGAGACAAATAAGAAAACCTTCAAAATTGTTAAGAAATAGTATTCAGTAATTTTTTCTATCTATGATAAAATTTCTTAGATAAGGAACAGAAAACCCACAAATAAATGAAAGAAGTTACTAAAGTTACTGAAAAACAAATTTAAATGACAACAATATACTTAAACATATTTAGCAAACAAAATGTTAAAATCAAGTATATTGAAACTATCTTTCTGATGCCTAAGTCAGAAATATATAAATATTAAAAATGGGTAAATTACATAAAATTGAACTCTGCAAAAAGGACAACTGAATGTACAATAAACATTGAAAAATTGAAGTTATCTTTTTTCACTGTACATATAGGACAATTTAAATTGTAAGCTTAATATACCAAGAAATGGTGAGCATGTGTTGAAACAGGAAGGTTCATATACTCCTTGTGGAAATATAAAATTGGTATCATAACTTGAGAGAGCTATTTGGAAAAAAAAATGTTAGTCTGTAAATGTGTATACCCTAAGGCCTGGAAATTTTATTCATCAAACATGATTGTGAAGAAAAGAAATAACAGGTTAAAATAATAAAATAGCCTCTAAAAGATACACAGAAACGATTGTAGGAATCCAAATTAAACATAATATGAAGCCCAGAAAGCAGAGAAAATATTGAGATTACAAATTAAATTAATGAAATTAACAATAAAAAAGTGTTGAAGAAAATATTCCTGTGGTCAAAAGAGCCAAATATGATTAATGCAAGTGTGTCTCATGAATTAGGCAAATAATACAAAACAAGATTTAGACTTATTTTGGGAAAATTCTTGCATTAGTAAGACTAATTTTTTATTCCTACAAACAGTTCAGTTGAGAAAAACAGATTGACGGCAAATGATCGAATTCAGTTCTTTTTTTCCTTTTATTTTTCATTTCTATAATTTTTGAACACTAGAGGAACCAGATCTACAGAAGGCTGAGAGAGAAATTTTTGTGAATGAGAAATTACATACAGAGCCAAATGGCACTTACGAAAACAACAACAGCAAAACTTTCTTTTTTTTTTTTGACAGAGCCTCGCTCTGTTGCCTAGGCTAGAGTGCTGTGGCGCAATCTCGGCTCACTGCAACCTCCGCCCCTCGGGTTCAAGAAATTCTCTGCCTCAGCCTCCCAAGTAGCTGGGATTACAGGCGCCCGCCACCAAGCCCGGCTACTTTTTGTATTTTTAGTAGAAACGGGGTTTCACCACCTTGGCCAGGCTTGTTTTGAACCCCTGACCTTGTGATACACCTGCCTCAGCCTCCCAAAGTGCTGGCATTACAGGCATGAGCCACTGCACCTGGCCGATGTTGAGCATTTTTATATGTTGTTGGCTGCTTGGACACCTTGTTTTAAGAAGTGTCTGTTCATATTCTTTGCCCATTTAAAGTGGATATTTTTGTTCTTTCCTTGTTGATTTAAGTTCCCCGTAGATTCTTGATATTAGACCTTTATCAGATGCATAATTTGTGATTATATTCTCCTATTGCGTAGCCTGTCTGTTTGCTGTCAGTAACTTCTTTTGTTGTGCAAAAGCTCTTTAGTTGAATTAGGTGCCACTTACTACTTTTTGTTTTTGTTGTAATTGCTTTTGGGGACTTAGCCACAAATTCTTTGCCAAAACTTGTTAAGAAGGTATTTCTTAGGTTTTCTTTTAGCATTTTTATAATTTGAGCTCTTACATTTAAGTCTTTAATCCATTTTCAGTTAATTTTCATATATGGTAAGAGGTAGGGGTCCAATTCATTATTCTGCATATGACTAGCCAGTTATCCCAGCACTATTTATTGAATAGGCACTCTTATTGTCAATGCTTATTTCAGTAGATTTTGTGGAAAATCAGATGGTTGTAGTTATGTAGGTTTACTTCTGTGTTTTCTATTCTGTTCCACCGGTCTATGCATCTGTTTTTGTACTTGTACCATGCTTTTTTGATTTACTGTAGCCTTATAGTATGGTTTGAGGTTGGATAGTGTGATGCCTCCAGCTTCGTTCAGCAAACTGAATCCAGCAGCACATCAAAAAGTTAATTCACCATGACCAAGTAAGATTTATTTCTGGGATGGAAAGTTAGTTCACCACATGCAAATCAGTAAATGTGATTCACCACATAAACAGAATAAGAAACAAATGTCATACACTCATCTCAGTAGATGCAAAGACAACCTTCAATAAAATCTAACATTCCTTCATGATAAAAATCTCCAACAGATTAGGCATTGGAGGAAGTACATCAAAATAACAAGAGACGTTTATGACAAAGCCACTGGCAACATCATACTAAATGGGCAAAAGCTGAAAGCATCGCACTTGAGAACTAGAAGACAAATATGTCTACTCTTACCACTTTTATTCAACATGATAATGGAAATTCTATCCACACACAGCAATCAGGAAAGAGAAAGAAACAAAAGCCATTCAAATAGGAAAACAAGTTAAACTATCTTGTTGCTGACAATAAAATTCCATACATAGAAAACCCTAAAGACCACATCAAAGGGCATCCAGGGCTGATTAATAGATTAGGTAAAGGTTCAGGATACAAAATCCATGTAAAAAAATCAGTAGCATTTTTATACACCAGTAACATTCTAGCTGAGAGTCAAATCAAGAACATGATCCCATTTACTATAGCCCCAAAGAAAATGAAATACCCAGGAATTCATCTAATCAAGGAGTGAAAGATCTCTACAAAAAAAAAAAAAAAAAAAAAAAGAATTAAAAAAAAAAAGAAACTACAAAACACTGCTGAAAGAAATCAGGGATGACACAAATAAATAAGAAAAAATCCATGGTCGATGTAGTTAAAATGGCCCTACTGCCCAAAGCATTATACAGATTCAATGCTATCTCAATCAAAATGCCAACATTTTTCACAGAATTAGAAAAATCTACTATAAAATTAATTTGGAACCAAAAAAAGAGCTTTAATTAATAAAGCCATCCTAAGCAAACAAACAGCTTTGAAAAAAAAAAAAAGGAAGGAGAATGAATGGACCTTTGATGAAAAGAATGACAGACTATGGCAGAAACAATGTTCCCCACCTTGCAACACTAAAAACCCACATTTCCCAGCACCCTTTCCCCTTGCATCTCAATGAAACCTTGTGAATATATGTTTTGGTGAAGGAAATGTTCTAGAAATGAGGTATTGTGTTCAGAAATTGAGGATTTTTCGTTGTTTCAAAAAAAAAAAAACAGCCTATCTAGACTCATACAAAGAGAAACACATAAAACATAAATTTCAAAGAAAATTTAACAAAATCTAGGCAGAAACATCATGGAAAACATAGCAAAATGAAAACAGATATTTTAATGTTATTACAAAGTTGAGTACAAGCCTAAAAGCATTGAAAGGGAATAAAATGTTTATTTTGTATTTGAAAGTCACACAAAACAACTCAGGTATCCCAATAATAATTATATACTGAATATTTCATCAAAATATAAAATATAAATGTATATGCATAGTAGAAAATGACAGAAGGCAATCATACATGGAGTGCATTACGCAGCTTGCTATATGTTTGCTAAATGAAATCGGTAAATACAAATGATATAGATTTAGTGACTGAAAAATTCTACATTCCACTGAATAGAATTAAATTCTATTTAATTAATGGAATGTTTTATGTGTAAATCTATTTTTCCCTTTATCCATCTAATTGCAAAGTTCCTTTCTGGCATATAGATATCAACTTTGTGAGTTTCTGTGAATTGTGCTATACAGAAATTTCAATAAATTCTAAAATTCAGGTTTAAGAAAGGCCACACATTGGGACCATAATATGTTTATATTTAAAAGTAACGATGTGATTTAAAATTAAATACCCAAAGAGATAAAAGAGAAAATTTTTTACAAAATTATTTTTTAGGTCAAAGAAGAAATTATAACTGTAGTTATAGATATTCTCAAAAGAAATCCAAGGAGAAAATTAGGTGTCAGATCTTCATCATGGGGTTGAAGTGGTGTTTGCTAAAATGTAACTGGCCAAGCCATAAATAGTCACATTGTTCAGTAAAATGTAATTAGCTTCATTTGACTTTACTACAAAATAAAACAAAAAAAGGAGCTATAATATCTAAACATTAAAGGTAATAATTATAAAATAGCATTGAGAAAATATTAAAGTATGAATTTAAAAAGATAAAATATAAAATTGATAAATCAAAAAATATAAAATCATAGAATTTTTAATATTAATATGTAACTATATGTTAAAATTTCAATTAAAATAGCAATTTCTAGGAAACCTGATAAGTGGAAAAAAGAGATAAAACACATACATACAAATTTATAAATGTTACAATAACCACAAATAATGTAAAAATATAGCTATATAAAACTTTATACTAATAAAGAGTCTTGAAATTGATGATGTTTCTAGAAAAGAGGTAATTCATGCAAATGTTTTCAAGAAATAGAAAAATTATTATTAATTGATTTAAATTAAAACAAGAGAAAAAGGGCCACATTAAAAAATGGTACCCACTCCAGAGGTTTTATAGGAGGTGATTTATTTGAAGGTATTATGGAGTAACTAATTATCACCCATTTATGGTGTTATAGCACTCAAAAGGCTATGAGGTCTTTTTGAATTCAACTCATTTTGTAAACATAATATCTCATTGAAACAAAATGCAAAATATTATTCATTGTTTTAATCTTATACACACAGAAATACTTGCACTGAATAAAATACTACTAATTCAAACACAGAGCTATAATTAAAGAGCAATCCATTATGAAACTAGTAGGGTGCTTTTTTATTCTTGAAACTTCTACTTATGTAGTTCATCACATCAAGAGAAAAGGAAGCAAAACCATATGATCATCTTGGTAGATTCCAATGAGGCATATGTAAAAAGAATTTGTATCTCTCCCTCATATAATATAGTTAATGAAAAACATAAATATTCTTAGATTCATATGATGAATCATATCTATCTAAAATTTACTTATGAAGTAAATACTACAACTTAAAGATGGAATATAAAATGTTCTTATTAAATTCTAGAGAAACAATACAGTTCCTATCATCTCTAAAATTTAACTTTGTAAGTTATATTTATTATAGAAAAAATAAAAATTCTCAAAAAAGACAAAAATGTTCTCAAATAATATGATGTTCAATCCGGAAAATTTAAGAAAAATGACTTTTTTTTTTTTTTGAAATGGAGTCTTGCTCTGTCGCCCAGGCTGGAGTGCAGTGGTGCGATCTTGGCTCACTGCAAGCTCTGCCTCCTGGGTTCACACCATTCTCCTGCCTCAGCCTCCCCGAGTAGCTGGGACTACGGGCGCCCGCCACCACTCCCGGCTAATTTTTTGTATTTTTAGTAGAGACGGGGTTTCACCGTGTTAGTCAGGATGGTCTCGATCTCCTGACCTCCTGATCCGCCCGCCTTGGCCTCCCAAAGTGCTGGGATTATAGGCGTGAGCCACCGCGCCCGGCCGAAAAATGACTTGACTTTAGTTTCAAACTACGAGATGGTTCATTAACATGGTGAGATTAAAAATGGTTTTAAAATCCCATGCACATATATTTCCTACATAGCTGTTTAATACATGATTAAATAATATTACATTTTAAGTAGAAATACAAGTATAAAGTACTGGACGAGACCGGAGGCCGAACTCAGGTTCTGATGTCCAGGCTGCCCCACAGGATCATCAAGGAAACTTTCAGCGTTTGCTGGCAGAGCCAGTTCCTGGCATCAAAGCAGAACCAGATGAGAGCAACGCCCGTTATTTTCATGTGGTCATTGCTGGCCTTCAGGATTCCCCCTTTGAGGGAGGGACTTTTAAACTTGAACTATTACTTGCAGAAGAATACCCAATGGCAGCCCCTCAAGTACGTTTCATGACCAAAATTTATCATCCAAATGTGGACAAGTTGGAAAGAATATGTTTAGATATTTTGAAAGATAAGTGGTCCCCAGCCCCGCAGATCCGCACAGTTCTGCTATCGATCCAGGCCTTGTTAAGTGCTCCCAATCCAGACGATCCATTAGCAAATGATGTAGCGGAGCAGTGGACGACCAACGAAGCCCAAGCCATTGAAACAGCTAGCGCATGGACTAGGCTATATGCCATGAATAATATTTAAATTGATCCAATCATTAAGTGTGTATCACTTCTCCTGTTCTGCCAAGATTTCTTCCTTTTTGCTTGCACTTAATGGACATAGTCTTAGAAACATTACAGAATATAAAAACCCAGACATCTTCAGTTATTTGGTGATTAAATGTACATTAGCAAATCTGTGTCTTGTCCTGATTCACTGTCATAAAGCATGAGCAGAGGCTAGACGTATCATCCGGATTGTTGTGAAACGTTTAAACGCAGTGGTCCCTCCCTGCTTTTATTCATTTCCCCCATCCTGGTTTAAGTATAAAGCACCGTGAATGAAGGTAGTTGGCAGGTTAGCTGCAAGGCTGTGGGTGTTTTTCTTTATTTTATTTTTTTGAGGGGGGGAGGTAGTTTTATTTTAATTTTATGGGCTCCTTTCCCCGCCTTTTTGGTGATCTAATTGGATTGGTTAAAAGCGGCTAACCAGTTCTTTTTTTTTTTTTTTATGCTTTAGGTTTTAGGGTACATGTGCACAATGTGCAGGTTTGTTACATATGTATCCATGTGCCGTGTTGGTGTGCTGCACCCATTAACTCGTCATTTAGCATTAGGTATATCTCCTAATGGTGTCCAAATATGCTCTCTAGCCAAGTCTAACTTTATTTAGACATTGTAGATGGACAAGCTTGATTGTTTGAACCAAAATGGGAACATTAAACAAGCATCACAGCCCTCACTAATAACATTGTGACTTTGCTGTCAAGTGTAGAGTCCTCCCTTCAAAAAAAGCTTGTGACCATTTTGTATGGCTTGTCTGGAAACTTATGTAAATCTTATGTTTTACGAAAATATTTTTTGTTATTCTAAAAAAAAGTATAAAGTGCTAAATAATTATAAGAAATGTGAAGTACATAAGGAATAAAAATGATTTAATGATAAATGAATTGAGTAAATGGAGAAAATTGTTTGAGGTTGAAAAGACTGAATGTAATAAAAATATCTGTTAGAAAAAGCTAAAAGCAATGACAGGCAGGGAAAAAATTATATGCAACAAATATAGAAGGTAAAATATACTTAATATATAAAGAGTTCTTATTAATAAGAAAGAGTTCTTGTCAGTAATACAAATTCTCCAAGAATACATGTGTTATATTGCTTTACAACATCCTTATATTATTATTCCCATTGTACAGATAAGAAACTGAGCCACTTTAGAGTTCATTAACGTGCCTTAGATTTCTCAGAAAGTTAGTGGTAGTCTAGGTATCCAAATCCTCATCTGCCTGAGTTAAGAGCTCCTCTCTATTGTACTATAAGTCAACATTTGTTAATTTATTAATATTATAACTGAGCCTGATTCTTCCTGTACTTCTGCACTCGCTGTAAATTAACCATTTTACAGGATAATGCCTCTCTCAACACTAAAATCTTTATAATTAATCTATTCATGTAGCCATGCATTTTAATACATTAGAATCCCAAAGCCCTGCAATCGATTTTTTATATTTTATTTTACAATAGCTAATAATTAAGTTGATCAAATAATTATTTGTTGAGTTGCTAGTATATGACATATATTAGCCTAGGTATTAGGAGGCTGAACAAAAAATAGACAAAGATCTCTTTCCTCATGAAGTTTTATATTCTAGTGGGAGTGAGATAGACAATAAACATAAGAGGCAAGATCATTATATAAAATATTAAAAGGACAAAGAGGTGTGGGGAATAATTAAGTTAGGTAAAAAGAATAGATGGTGATGAAGGTTGTCGTGTGTGTGTGTGTGCACGCACATGCACTATTTTAAATAGTTTGATTAAGGCAGACCTAGGTGATATGGAAAATTACTGGACAAAGATTCAAAGAGTTTGAGGGAGATATCCATGAGGATATCTGGAGTTAGAGCGTTTCAGATAGAGGGATGAGGCAGTTCCTGAGATGAGAGCATTTCTACCATGATACAGAAAGAACAAGGCTCATGTGGTTGGAAAAATAAAAAAAAGTGAGCGAGAAGAGAGAGGAATCAAAGATGAGGTTCCAAAGCTAATGGAATTTTAGATCCTGTAGAGCTCTGTAGCACATGGAAAGTACTTGGTCTTCTATTTTGCATGAAAGTCATTAATCCATCGGATGGTATGAGCTGAGGAATGATATGAACTGATTTAAAACAGAGTCACTCTGGCTGCTGCTTGTGAATCGATTGCCTGGGGGTGTGTGGAGGGGGAAGAAAATGTAAACTTTTAGATTAGGTGGGTCTCAAAATAATTCCGTGAAAAAACAGAGTAATGATCTAGCTCTAGCCTATAGGTGTGGATTGACACTCAATGAAGAAAAAAAAAAGAAACTTATTTATGATTATCCCATATATATATATCTCACATATGTATCAAAATAACAGAAACTAGGCAAAATTCATCACAAAATCAGACATGCAGTTTTGTTGTGGTCTTCAATATCTTTTACATGATTGCATTTTATTACATAAAAATGTATTTTCACCAGAAAATTATTTACCTTGTAACGAATGTTATTTGAAACTCTAGAAAAAGTGTAGCTATTTAGATATTTAGGCACTTCGAAAGCATACTGATAATAAGGAATACTTTATCATCATTAAGAGACATTAGTACACATATACATGGTTCAAGAAGCAGGGCTAAGCATATGCTATGTAAAAGAAGCAAAAAGACTCTTATTTTAAAATACTGGTAAAATAATTTGACACTAGTTCTAGTGTCAAACTATTCTGAATTTGTCCTTGAGTAAATTATTTAAGTTCACTGAACTTCAGTTTCTTTATCTGTAAAAAGTAAAGATAATACCAGCTGCGAGGAGTTACTGTGAAAAGTAGATAAAGTAATGTATTAAATATATAGCTGCTAGTACAGAGTAGGAACTGAAGAACTGATGGTTTCCTCCCCCTTCACTGGGCCTCACCAATCAGTTGAGGAAACAGAGTATAAATACTACATGTAAATCATAAAACATAGCAATCAGCATAGACAAAGAGTCATGTGAATGGTATTGGTAACTGATACAACAAGAGTTCAGAGGAAATTTTTTAGGACTGGCGTCAAAAGATGCTTCTTGGGGAACACAGGCTTTGGTCCAGAAATTAAAGGAAAAATATTAGAAAAATAGAAACACGTTGGTATGATCTTCCAAATGCAACCCATTTATTTAATAGGCAGGATTTGGTGGAGATCCAAACCAGAAAGCTTATTCTTTATCACCACAATTTAATACATAAAACAACTCTGCTGGATCTTCCTTTACTGTCTTCTTGATCTCATGGGGGATTTTATAGTCTTTCCAGCCACATTTGTTTAATTAGAATATCCTCATTTTAGAGGTAATTATATGTATTTATTTTTTATTTTAATGTTTATAGATTTAGGGGTTTTGATACATAGACACATTGCATAGTAGTGAAGTATGTGCTTTTAATGTAACCATCATGCAAACAGTATACATTGTACTAATTAGGTTATTTCTCATCCCTCAGGTTTCTCCTACCCTCTCACCTTTCCAAGCCTCTATTATTCCTCTCTGTGTCCATATGTACACAATATTGAGCTTTGATTTATAAGTGAGAAAATGCAACATTTGACCTACTGTTTCTGAATTATTTTACTTAAAATAATGGCCTCTAGTTCCATTTATATTGCTACAAAAGACACAATTGCATTCTTTTTTATGGCTGAGTAATATTACATGATGTGTGTGTATATATACATATACATATACATATACATATATATATCTGTGTGTGTATATAAAATTTTCTTTTTCCAATCATCCATTGATGGACGTTTATTTTGATTCCATATCTTTGCTATTGTGAATAGTGTTGTGGTAAACATATGAGTGCCAGTATCTTTTCCATATAATGATTTCTTTTCCTTTATGTAGATGCCCAGTAGTGAGATTGTTAGGTGGAATGGTAGTTCTATTTTTAGTTCTTAGAGAAATTTCCATACTGTTTTCAATGGATGTACTTCACCACCAACAGTGTGTGAGTCTTTCCTTTTATTTGCATCCTCTTCAACATCTGTTATTTTTTGACTTTTTAATTATAGCCAATCTGACTGGTGTAAATGAAATCTCTTTATGATTTTAATTTCCCATTTTTCTGCTAATTAGAGATGTTGAGCATTTTTTTATATGCTCGTTGGCCATTTGCATGTCTTCTTTTGCAAAGTGTTCTGTTGCGGGAAGTCAGCGACCCCGAATGGAGGGACTGGCTGGAGCTGCAGCACAGGAACATAAATTGTGAAGATTTCATCTTAATATGGACATTTATCAGTTCCCAAATAATACTTATATAATTTCTTATGCCGGTCTTTACTTTAATCTCTTAATCCTGTTATCTTTGTAAGCTGAGGATGTACGTCACCTCAGGACCACTGTGATAATTGTGTTAACTGTACAAATTGATTGTAAAACATGTGTGTTTGAACAATATGAAATCAGTGCACCTTGAAAAAGAACAGAATAACAGCGATTTTTATGGAACAAGGGAAGACAACCATAAAGTCCAACTGCCTGCGGGGTCGGGCAAAAAGAGCCATATTTTTCTTCTTGAAGAGAGCCTATAAATGGATGTGCAAGTAGGAGAGATATTGCTAAATTCTTTTCCTAGCAAGGAATATTAATATTAATACCCTGGGAAAGGAATGCGTTCCTGGGGGTAGGTCTATAAATGGCTGCTCTGGGAATGTCTGTCTGGTACAGTTGAGATAAGGACTGAGATATGCCCTGGTCTCCTACAGTACCCTCAGGCTTACTAGGGTTGGGAAGACTCTGCCCTGGTAAATTTGTGGTCAGACTGGTTCTCTGCTCTTGAACCCTGTTTTCTTTTGTTTAAGATGTTTATCAAGACAATACATGCACTGCTGAACATTGACCCTTATCAGTGGTTCTGCTTTTGCCCTCTGTTCTATTCTCTCAGAGGCATATGATCTTTGTTAGACCCTTAGTAGTTCTGCTTTTTGTTCTTTGAAGCATATGATCTTTGTACCTACTACCTGTTCTTACACCACCTCCCCTTTTGAAACCCTTAACAAAAACTTGCGGGTCTGAGACTCAGGCGGGCATCACAGTCCTACCAATATGTGATGTTACCTCTGGCGGCCCAGCTGTAAAATTCCTCTCTTTATACTGTCTCTCTTTATTTCTCAGGGGCTGACGCTTATGGAAAATAGAAAGAACCTACATTGAAATATTGGGGGGGGGTTCCCCCAGTAGTGTTCGTTCATGTTCATTACCTACATTTTAATGGGGTCATTTGTTTTGTTGTTGTTGTTGTTGTTGCTATTTTTAGTTACTCGTAGGTTCTCGATATTAGTCCTCTGTTGGACATATAGTTTACATTTTATTTTTTCCATTTTGTAGGTTGTCTATTCACGCTATTGTTTATTTTTCTATGCAGAAACTTTTTAGTTTAGTTAAGTGCCATTTTTCTATTTTTGTTTTTGTTTTATTCACCTTTCAGGTCTTAGTCATGAATTATTTGCCTAGACCAATGTCCAGAAGAGTTTTTCCTATTTTTTTTCTAAAATTTTTATGGTTTCAGGTCTTACATTTATGTTTTAATCTATGTTTAGTTAATTTTTGTATATGGTGAGATACATAGGTTCAGTTTTATTCTTCGGGATTTGGCTATTAGATCTTCCCTGCACCATTTATTGAAAAGGGCGTCCTTTCCCCAGTGTATGTTTTTGTCAACTTTGTTGATCAGTTGGCTGTAGGCCTGTGGCTTTATTTATAGGTTCTCTATTATGTTCCATTGATCTATGTGTCTAATTGTATACCAGTACAGAAGTGTTTTGGTTACTATTTCCTTGTAGTATAATGTAAAGTCAGGTAATATGATGCCTCCAGCTTCGTTCTTTTTGCTTAAAATTGCTTTAGCTATTCAGGTTCTTTTTTGGTTTCATATTAATTTTATGACTATTTCTCTAATTCTGTGAAAAATGATGTTGGTATTTTGATAGAAATTGCATTGAATCTATAGATTGCTTTGGGAAGTATGGTCATTTTAACTATATTAATTCTTCCAATCCATGAGCATAGGATGTTTTTCCATTTGTTTGTGTCATCTAAAGTTTCTTTCATGAGTGTATTGTATACTGCCAGAATAAGCTTCATAAATGAAAGATAAATAAAGCATTTCCCAGATAAGCAAACACTGAAGATATTCGTCATCACTAGACTGATTCTGCAAGAAATGTTCAAAGAAGTTCCAAACATAAAAACAAGATGTCAACAGTCACCATCATAAAAACACACAAAAGTATAAAACTCACAGGTCTTATAAAAAATTACACAAAAGAAGCTACAGAACAACTAGATAATTAACATAATGACAGGAACAAAACCTCACAAATCAATATTAACTTTGAACATAAATGAATTAAATTCTCCACTTAAAAGGTACAGATTAACAGAATGAATTTTAAAAGAAAACATGATCTGACCCTATGCTACTTACAGGAGACACACCTTATTGATAGACACTTATAGAATGAAAGTAAAGAAAAGGGAAGAGATATTTCATGGAAATAGAAACAAAAAGCAAACAGAAGCACTGGATTTAAATTGGACTTTAGATCAAATGGAGCTAACAGACATTTATAGAGCATTCTGTACAACAACCATAGGATATACATTCTTCACATCAGCTCATGGAACGTTCTCCAAGGTGATAAACTGTATGTTAGGTCACAAAACAAGTATTAATAAATTTCAAACAATCAAAATCATACAAAGTATCTTCTTGGACCACAGTAGAATAAATTTTGAAATCAATTCGAAGAAGAACTCTTGGAAATTACACAAATACATGGAAAATAAACAACATACTCCTGAATGATTTTGTGGTCAATGACAAAATTAAGATGAACATTTAAATTAAAAAATAATAAAATATAATTCATTTGAAATGAATGAAAATGGAGGTACAACATACCAAAACAAAGAAGCACAGCCAAGAAGTGCTAAGAGGGAAGTTTATAACTTTAAATTCCTACATCGATAAAATAGAAAGATAAAAAATTAAAAACTAATGTCATACCTCGAGGAACTCAAAACACAAGAACGAAACAAACCCAAGAGAGCAGAAGAAAAGAAATAACAAAGATCAGACCAGAACTAAATAAAATTGAGGGCAAAATAAAAAATACAAAATGTCAGTGAAATGAAAGTTAATCTTTTGAAAACGTAAATTAAATTGACAGACTGCTAGCTAGACTAACCAAGAAGAGAGAAGATTCAAATAAGCACAAATGAGAAGTGCAAAAGGGAATACTGCAACCGATACCACAAAAATCATCAGAGACTGCTATGCATATTTCTATGGTTACATTTATTTATTTATTTATTTATTTATTTATTTATTTACTCACTCCATATGAAAACTTCATCATCATTCATTCAGTTACAATCATTATTCCCTACTCTCCAACCTACATTTATTCTGATGAGAGGTAGCATTACTACTCTGCGGCCTGTCAATATTTTTCTAGCCTCTCTAGTACCTATAGTGTCCACTTTAAGACACAGGAACTCTTTCCTACTGTTGGTGAAAGTGAAGCTGGTGCCTGTGAAGTTATTTCTGCTCGAGGTCTCAGGAGAAGGCTTTTAGATTTTTCGAGAAACAATAGAACAGCAGTTTCTGTGTCTACCCATATTCCAGGAGACATGGGTCAAGTTATAACTGTAACTAACACCACTTTGGTCATACGACATCAATGAGGGTCTACTGAACCTTCACATTTGGCTGAGGGTAAGGTAACTATGACAAGGGGTAATAAAATGGTATAGTACTCCTTATTATACTAATAGCCATCTTAAAAGAAATAACCGTTTCCTTTTATGAGCAATTTATTCTGAATGTCTTCATTTCTTTTAAGTGTTCTATAGCGGTCTGTCCATCAATTACCTTCACAATACTTGGTACTTGTCACCCACTATCCTAAGAAGACAGCAAAAATGTCTACTTTGGTGCTTAAACACATGAGGAAATGAAACAGAATGAATGAGTATTCAGGCATTTCTGATTTCTCTATTTGGGCAATGGAACTACCTCTAAAGTTCCCAATGGGTTATTTATATCATATTTCAAAAAGTTGCTATGGTTCTTTTTCCTGCAAATCTTCTGTTGATTATTCATTCTTTCTTAGAGTATTTATGGTGTACCTACTGTGTGGCAAGCTTGGTGCCCCATGATGGGGCTACACTAGGGTATCTAGGGTCTCGAAATCAAGTAGGAAAGCAAAATATAAACGATTAAGTCTCTCCCAGAGTAAGGAAGAGGGTGAAAGAAATGCTACAGTAATACAAAATATAGGTTAATTAAGCCTACTGAAGCAGTCAAAAAAATCTTCAGCACTCAGTAAGACTGACACCTAAGGTCAAACTTCAAGGAACTGACACTTCTCTTTATGTAATATTACTCCTCTGAAGTTCCTGATATTTCCCTTGATGTGAATAAAAGCTATGTTTTATGAAAAAAGTTTCATTCATCATTTTCTCTTTTTTTTTTAGGTTCTCATGAGCACGTCATTTCCAAGAATTCCTTTTTTTCATATTTTTATCTATTTAGTCTATTTATGTTCTCAGTTTTCTATCTTTAATTAGTTCAATTTCTGGGCCTGTAGTGAAGTTAATTATATTGAGAATCTGTAAAACATATGGTTAGAAAAAAAGTTGCAGTAACAAGGAGTGACTTACTCCCCACTGCTGAATAAAGGCAACTGGTTGAATTTAAGTGTTCAGCAGACAGAAATACCTACTTCATACGTAATGAGATGCTACAGAGAATGTCAAAGGCAGTGGGGAAAAAAAATGCAATCACTTGCTGCTGAATTCCGTGGATTCAACTTTAGGCTTGGAATGTTACTTTGAAGCACATGATACGAAGATTGCAGACTTCCCTTAAAAAACACATTTTGAGCAGCTACATTTAGAATAGTCAATAGTACTAGCAAGTGAATGGTAAATGAATTCTAGAGACGTTCTTTACAAATTGAGATTGTATTCCTAACGCAATGATAAATTCATATGTGTTTGGCAGGGGTTCGTAAAGTATTGCTTCTTTCGTTTGTGGTTAGGAACGGGGCTCAGGCACTTTTTAATTCACTACCTAAGGCTGAGAGCTAGCTTTTATCCCCGGTCTTCTTACAATTCAAACTCTCACTAGTGCCTCCATCTATCATCTGCCCCCAAAATGTCCCAGACTGATGTTGAGGGCTCTGGCTGGTCTCCAACAAGTAATTGAGAGTATAGAAAATAGAGGATGTAGAAATTACAGTGAATTTCAGGAAAAGGTGTTAAAATATTTTATTTAAAAGCCAAAAGTTATCTGCTCTTCAGAACATATTCCAAATGTAAGGTGTTATTCTGATAACACACTGAATTGAACATAGCGGACTATTTATGATCTGTTGTTTGTCTGCCACTTAGACCAGTCTTGTACATCTGTGAAAGAATAGAAGTTCAAAGCGTGAGAAATTTATTTTATAAACATTCATGGCTAGAATAGTAGAGCCTTGGCTATACAGGCAGATGGCAGGTATTGCTCTGACAGTTCTTTGGTACATGCCAGGCACTGTGCGAAATGATTCTGTATTAGTCTCTTCTCCCACTGCTATAAATGACTATCTAAGACGGGGTAATTTATGAAGAAAAGGGATTTAATTGACTCATAGTTCAGCAGACTGTACAGGAAGCATGGCTTGGAGGCATCAGGAAACTTACAATCATGGTGGACGGTAAAGGAGGAAGCAAGCAAGTCTCACCATGGCAGAGTAGAAGAGACAGAGAATGAAAGGGGAAGTGCTACACACTTTCAAACAACCAGGTCTTGTGAGTACTCTATCATGAGACAGAGAATGAAAGGCGAAGTGCTCCACACTTTCAAACAACCGGGTCTTGTGAGTACTCTATCATGAGACAGCGCTAGGGAGATGGTGCTAAACCATTAGAAACCACCCATAATCCAATCACCTCCCATCAGGCCCCACCTCCAACACTGGGGATCATAATTCAACATGAGATTTCGGTAGGGACACAAAGCCAAACCATATCAGCTTCACATGGGTTTTCTCATTTAATCTTTAAAGCAACCCTGTGATTGAGTCAGGGACTGTATTCGTTCCCATTTACAGAGGAAGAAAGAGGTTTGGAGTGTGCTGAATATTCTGCCTTTCCCTCCAGGTTCCCACTTCACCCTTCTCCACCTTGCTCTATGACTGCAAAGGCTGATTACTATGAACTGCATCACCTGGAGCTCTTGCTCTAAGGTTCAGATTAGGTTTGGCTTATAAGAGGCACCAGATGGAGATTAGAGGCAGGAGGAGTAAGAGGTCAAGATCTTTATTCCATTATTTCCTCCATTCTGGGTGTAGTTTGGTATTGACTGTGTTCCTCTACTGAATGCCACAGGGTCCTCTCAGGTGGCTCTCTCCATACATCCATAACCCCTGCAGGATTCTGGTGATTACGCCCTCATCTTGCCCTTTCAGGCCAAGGCATAATGCGGATTTTCTACTGTTTTTAACCAAGGACTTCAACAACATTTTATGGTAATCACATACTTTAACTCTATCCACGCATTTATAAATAACCTTTGTCTTAATTTCCTTTCAAATTCTCTTTTTGAGTGGCATCTGTTTTCTGCTGGACAAAGATCACACAGTTAGAATATTATCTCACCATTTTATTTAGGTGCTTTATTTAGGTTGTAAAAATGTTACATAAAATTTACCTTCTTATCCACTTTAAGTCTGTAGCTCAGTAGTGTTATCTATATTCTCATTGTTGTGAAACAGACCTCAAGAAGTTAGATTGCAAATCTAAAACTCTATACACGTTAAACAACTCTCCTTTTCCCTTTTTCCCCAGCCCTTAATAACCACAATTCCACTTTGTTTCTATGAATTTGACCACATTAGATACATCAATATTAGTACAACAATGTAGTATTTGTCTTTTGTAACTGGATTTTTCTGCTTAACATAATGTTCTCAAGATCTATTCATGTTGTAGCATGTGACAACCTTACTACATTTTTAAGGTTGACTAACACTCCATTTTATGTAATACAACATTTTGTTTATCCATTATTCTTGAATAACAAGACTGGGCATTTGTGTTGCTTACATCTCTTTGCTTTTGTGAATAGTATTGTTTTGAATGCTGGTATACAAATATCTGCTTGAGACCCTTCTTTCAATTCTTTGGGTTACATACCCAGAAGTGAGATTTCTGGATCATATGTTAATTTTATTTTTAATTTTTCAAAGAACTTCCTTACTTATTTTTCTATGGTGGTTGCAACATTTTCCACAGTGCTACCACAGTAGTAGCACTATTCCACCAACAGTACAAAAGGGAAGCAGTTATTTGACATCATTGCCAACACTTGTCATTTTCTATTTTTTTTAACAGTAGCAATTCTAAAGGGTATGAGGTGATACATCTTGTTGGTTTTAATTTATATTTCTCTCATGATTAGTGATGTTGACCATCTTTTCTTATGCTTGTTGGCCATTCATATATCATCTCTGGAGAAATGTCTATTCAAGTCCTTTGCCCATTTTAAAATCTGGCTACTATTTTGTTGTTGTTATTGAACTGTAGGAGTTCTTTATATGTACTATATATTCACTCTTTATCAGATATATGTTTTGCAAATATTTTCTCCCATTTCATAAGTTGTTTTTCACTCTGCTAATTGAATCCCTTGATTCACAAGGGCTTCTAAGTTTGATGTAGTCCGATTTATCTGTTTTGCTTTTGTTGCCTCTGCTTTCAGTGTCATATCCAATAAATAATTACCAAATCCATTGTCATAAAAGTTTCCACCTATGCTGTATTCAAGGAGAGGTACAATCTTAAGTCTTACATTTAGGTTTTTAACCTGTTTTGAGTTCATATTTATATGGGATTAATATGAGTCCTACTTTATTTTTTTGCATATGTTACCCAGCTTTTCTAACATCACTTGTTAAAGAGACTGTAATTTCTCCATTGAGTGGCCTTGGCAACCTTGCTGAAGATCAGTGGACCACAAATGTGTGGATTTATTTCTGGGATCTCTATTCTATTCCATTGGAGTATTTATATTTCTTTTTGCCAGTACCACAGTTTTAATTACTGTAGCTGTGTAATATGATTTGGAATCCAGAAGTATGAGAGCTCTAAATTTGTTATTCTCTTTTCAAAATTGTTTTGGATATTTGGAGTTACTTGATATTTTATGTTAATTTTAAGATTCATCTTTCTGTTTTGCCAAAAAACTGACATTGGGGTTTCAGTTGAGATTGAAGGGCTCCAACTTTGTTATTTTCTTTTCAAAACTGTTTTGGATAATTGGAGTTTATTGATATTTCATGTTAATTTTAAGATTAATCTTTTAATTTTGGCAAAAAATGACATTGGGATTTTGAGATTGAATTTAAACTATCAATCATTTTGAATATTATGGACATCATAATAATATTAAGTATTTCAATCCATAGGCATTTTATATCTTTCAATTTATTTGTGTCTTCTTTAATTTATTTCAGCAATGTTTTATTGATTTTAGTGTATAAGTCTTTTATCTCTTTGGTTAGGTTTATTCCTAAGTACTTTATTTTTTATATGCTATGATAAATATAATGGTTTTCTCAATTGTCTTTTCAGATTGTTCACTATTAGTGAATAGAAGTACCTGATTTTTGTGTTGACTTTGTTTTCTACAAGTTTGCTGAATTCATTTATTAATTTTAAGATAATTTTGTAAAATTATTAGTTTTTTACCAGTACGATCATGCATTCTATGAACAAAAATAATTTTACTTACCCATTCCCAACTTGGAAGTCATTAATTAAGTAATTAATTAATCAATTTTGTTCACTTGCACTGGCTAATACTTCCAATACCATGTTAGAAGTGCTGACAGTGGGCATCCTTACCTTGTTATTGATCTTCCAGAAAAAGCTCTTTATATTTCACTATTTAGTATGATGCTAGTCATAGACTTTTAGTGAGTGGGTTTTATTATGTTGAAGCAATTTCCTTCTATTTCTACTTTGCTGAGTATTTTTGTTATAAAAGCTTGTTATATCTTGTCAAATGCTTCTTTTCTGCATCACTTGAGAAGGCCATGTGTGTCCTCTATTCTGTTAACATAGTGTATTACACTAATTGATCTTCATAGATTGAACCATCTTTACATTCTAGGAATAAATTCCACTTGGTCAAGGTATATAATCCTTTTTTATTATTATTATTATACTTTAAGTTTTAGGGTACATGTGCACAATGTGCAGGTTTGTTACATATGTATACATGTGCCACGTTGGTGTGCTGCATGTCCTGTTGAATTTGGTTTGTTAGTATTTCCTTGAAGATTTTTGCATTAATATTCTTTAGGAATATTGGTCTGTAGCTTTCTTCTCTTGTAGTTTAATTGCCTGGCTTTGGTAGCAGAATAATTCAGGTCCCATAGAATAAACTTGGAAGTTTTCCCTCCCTTTTTTTTTTTTTTTTGCAGGTATCAGGATGAATGGTGTTGTTTCTTTAGTAGAATTCTGCAGGGAAGCCATCTGGCCCTGGATATTGCTGGGAGGTTTTTGATTACTGATTCCATCCCTTTACTCATTATTGATTTGTTCATATTTTCTATTTATTTATGGTTCAGTCTTGATAGTTTGGGTTTCTAGTAATTGATATTTTTTTTAGATTATCTGATTTATTGGCATACAGTTCCTCATATATTCTCTTGTTAGACTTTTTATTTTTATGGCATCAGTCATCATGTTCTCCTCTTTTCATTTCTGATTTTAGTTACTTGTGTCAATCAAGAAAAATGACAGAGATGCTACTTAGCCATAAAAAGGACTGAAGTAATGGCATTTGCAGTAACCTGGATAGAATTGGAGACTGTTAATCTAAGTGAAGTAACTCAGGAATGGAAAGCCAAACATTGTATGTTCTCAGTCATAAGTGGGATCTAAGCTATGAGGACATAAAGGCATAAGACTAATACAACGGTCTTTGGAGACTCAGGTGAAGGGGTGTAAGGGGGTGAGGGATAAGAGTACACATTGGGTACAGTGTACACTATTCAGGTGATGGGTGCACCAAAATCTCAGAAATCACCACTAAATAATTTATTCATATACAAAAATTAATTAATTAGCTAAAAAATAACTGATCTGCTGTCACTCTAGATTATATTTGTCTTTTTTGGAGTTCCACATAAATGGAATCATACAATGTACTATTTTGTGTCTGGTTTCTTTCACTCAGCATAGTTTTACGATTTAACCATGTAGTTACATGTATCATTCCTTGTTATTGTTGAGTATTCCATTGTAGAGATACACTATGATTTGTTTATTTGTTTATCTATTAATAGGCATTTGAGTTGTCTCCAGTTTGGGATTCCTACAAATAAAGCTGTTAAGAATATTTAAAAAAATGACCGGGAAAAATTTCAATCATTTTAGGAGGTTTATTTGTCAAAGTTAAGGACGAGCACTGGGGAGACAGGCTTATGCCTTTCTCTGAAGCTGATTTTGAGGGCTCCAAATTTAGAGGGGAAAATATTGAGAAATACACAATTTTCATGTAAGAGGAGGGTGGGGGAAAATAGTCATTCATGCCTTTGTCTGGTTCAGTGAATCTGCATTTTTGCATAAGATAACATAGACAATAGGACAGGGGTAATAATCAGATATACATTTGTGTCAGGTAGGCAGGGGGATGACACATAAATTAAAATCTGTCCTTTGAGTTCTGTCCTATGAACCTGTAAAGATAAGCTATCAATTTACATTGCCATGGTGAATTTTTACAGAAATACTTTAAGATAAACATCTTGGAGTCCACTAGGAATTTCCTTGTGGGCAAAAGATGAGGGAGGTATGTAGCTTTTAATCTGTAGCCATCTTATTTAGGAACCAAAAGGGAATGCCGTTGTGCATAACCCAGTTTTCAGCATGACTTTTCCTTTGGCTTAATGAGTTTGGAGTCCCAAGATTTATTTTTCTTTCACACTTGAATCTTCTCTCTTTTATTCTTAGTTAATCTAGATGGCAGTTTGTCAACACTGTTGATCATTTCACAAAACTAACTCTTAGTTTTGTTGATTATTTTCTATTCTTTTACTATTCTCCATTTCATTTATCTTAACTCAAATTACAGGCTAAAACTAATGCTGATGACTGTGTGGAGAAAGGGGAACCCTCGTACATTGCTGGCAGGAATGTAAATTAGTATAACCACTATGGAAAACAGTAAATTAGTACAGCCATTATGGAGGTTCTCAAAAAACTAAAACTAGAGCTACCATAGGATCCAGCAATTCCACAGATAGGCATATATTCAATAGAAAGGAAATCAGTATATCCAAAAGATATTTGCACTCCCATGTCTATTGCAGCACTGTTCACAATAATTAAGATAGAGATTCAACCCAAATGTCAATCAATGGATAAATGAATAAAGAAAGTGTGGTATATATATACAATGGAATATTATTCAGGCATAAAAAATAACAAAATTCTTTCATTTGAAACAACATGGATGGAACTTTTCACAAATATGTGGAAACTGAAAAAATTGAATTCCTGGAGGTGGAGAGTAAAATCATAGTTATCAGAGGCTAAGAAGGATAGTGGGGAGGGGGCAATAAAGAAGCAATTGTTAATGAATACAAAAATATAGTTAGAATTTATAAGATCTAGTGTTCAGTAGTAAAATAGGGTGACTGTAGTTAACAGTAATTTATTTTGTATTTTCACATAACTATAAGAATGGTGTGGCAATGTTTCACAAATAAATGATAAATGCTTGGGATGGTGAATGATAAATGCTTGGGATGGTGAATACCTCAATTTCCTTGACTTAATCATTGTACATTGTATGCTTGCATCAAAATATCACATGTATCCAATAAATGTGTAGAGCTAGTATGTGTCCATAATAATTATAAATAAAAATAAATGAACAAATAAAATGTAAAAAAGAAATTATACAAATGACCAATAAGCACATAAAGAGATGCGTGTTATCAGTAATCATTACAAAAATGAAAATCAAAACTACAAAGGTATACCCCCTCACAGCCAGTTAGCATGGCTACTTTCGAAACAAAATAAGAAGTGTTGGCAAGGATTTGGAGAAACTGGAACCTATGTGCACTACTGGTAGGAATGTAAAGTAGCGCAGCCACTGTGGAAAAGAGTATGGCAGTTCCTAAGAAAGTTAAAAATAGAATTACAATATAATCCAACAATTGCATTTCTGGGTATATGCCCAAATGAATTGAAAGCAGGGTCTTGAAGAGATACTTGTACATCCAAGTTCATAGCAGCTTTATTCACAGTAGCTAAAATGTGGGAGCAACCCAAGTATCCATGGACAGATGAATGGATAAGCAAGATCTATATATACATGCAATCGAATATTAGCCTCAAAAAGGAATACAATTCTGACATATACTACAACATGAATAAACCTTGAGGACATTATCATGAGTGGAATACACCAGTGGAAAAAAGAGAAATACCGTATGATTCCACATATATGAGGTACTTAGAGTAGTCAAAATTGTAGAGACAAAAAGCAGAATGGTCACTGTCAGAGGGTAAGGGGAATGAGGATTGCGGAATTATTGTTTAATAGGTACAGAGTTTCAGTTTTCCAAGATGGAAATATCATTAATAATATTATTTGTTAGAAAAAAATTAAAACTATGGATCTATGGATCTTTATTTTCTTTTAATATGTATTTGACATATTGTTTTATGTCAGCTCCTGTATATCTACCATCCCTTTTAATTGTTGCATAATATTCCATTGAATCGGTGCATGAACATTTGCTAATTTACATGTCACATACCCTATTGATTGATAATTAAGTAGTTTCAACTTGTTATTTTTAATAATATGGTATTGCAAATTTTTACAAATGCATGTGTAAATATTTGTGCATGTCTGTCTATAGGATAAACTTATAAAATTAGAAGTGCTGAGCAGAGGTGTATGAATATTTTAAGTGTTTAGAGATATTCCTGCATTGTTGTTGGGTAAGATATGCCAATTTACATTGAACCAACAATGAATGATAGAATAGCTTTCTTCATATCCTTGACAATAAGGTAGTTTATCGCCTTTTCACTTTAAAAAAAATCTGATAGGCAAACTATAATATATTCCATAGATTCTTGGTGAAGTTAACTATCCTTTCACATTTATTAATCATTTTTATTTTTTCTCTGGATACCTTGTTCCCAATTTTTATCCCACCCCCCTTTTTTTTTAACCAGTTTATCTGTGTGTTCCCCTTGCAAACTTGAAAGAACTATACATGTGTCAGGCCTCAGTCTGTTAAGGAGTTGAATTTTTTTTCTAGTTATTGTCTTTTGAAACGTTTATGCTATTTCTTGGTACATGAAATTTTTAAATGTTTAGATACTACATTTTATCAATTGCTTTCTTTATGGCTTCTCTCTTTCTGAGGAGTCCTTCCTCACTCCAAGACTTTAAAAATATTTCTTTTGCATTTTATCCTTGTGATTTTATGATTTCACTAACTTTTTTCTATCTAAAATCCAACTAAAATTTTTACTGTTATAAGGAAGTAAAATGGGTCCAGCTTAATTTTTCCTAAGTGATTATCAGATGTCTCTAAATAATTGAATGGTTCATCTTGTCCTCATTGATATTCACTCATTTTGATATTTATTCTATGACATTTATTCTATCTTTCTCTATATATGTATTTATCAACACACACACACATACACTTATATACAGAGAGTAACATCTAGATGTATTTCCCTCTTCCACTAATATTTCTGTCTATGCTCACAACAGTAACACTTCATTTAAATTATGGTAACTAGTTATAGGTTTAATGGTTTGTAGATTCAGTTTCTTCACTCTACCTGTACTCTTATTTTTTAAAAGTTTATTAGATATTGAATCTTTTTCCAGATAAACTTTTGAATCCTATTGTTATGATACAAATAGTGTTTGTGTTTAAATTTAGTAATTGTGTGACTATCATAATTTAAGTAGACATATTTTAGGCCTTATACATTTCTGGTAATCATTCATTTTTTTAAATTTAAAAGTATAGCTGTTAAAGCACTGTAGGTATAGTGGTGAGAAAACAGACCTTTTCTTTATGGACTGTATAGGTAGTAAGTAATAAACGATATTAATACACAAAATGTATACATACAACACATTAAATAATAATGTTATTTGAAAAGCTCCCAACTAAATTAAGGCTCCAATACCAGAGCGGCTAGCAACTCTGCCATAAAGGGAAAGGAATGGGAATTGGATGTGGGTCGTTACAGGATGCCTTTCATAGGATACTTCTTTTACCTGGAGGATAGCCTAATGTCCAGTTTTCCAACCCATGACCAGAGGTTCCTCACATGGAAAACTTATTTATACTGTCAGATGCTCCCGTAGCTCCTGACTGACCCATGTCCAGTTTATGCCTACCTGACCATTGCTGTAGCACTGGGAGCCTGATCTTATCTTCTCTCCCAAACCCTGGAAACCCTTGCCTGGGGGAGCCATTGGCTCTTCAGATAGAAGGCTTAAATTCAGTACACCACCACAATAGGAAAAAGTTCAAGGATTTTCACTTACAGATCCTGGACAGGGAAGATGCAATGAGTCGGGAGAGAATTCTTCCATTCCCAGGTTGTGGGAGCCAGGAATGAAGAGTCGGGCAGACGAGAGAGAGAGAGAGAGAGAGCACATGCGGCAAGTAGTAGTACATAAGGGAGTATGGTGTGAGTCACTTTATGTTTCCAGGCATTAAATGCCTAAATGGTCCATTTAAAGAAGACAGTCAGAACAGCTAAGAGTCCAGTTTGCTAGGCAGGAGAGATACCTCTAAGTTTTCATCTTTGGCTACCTGTTTGAGCCATTGCGTATGGTATTCTACTTCTAATGCCTAGGAAGCAGCCTTTGCTGTGTCATTCCCATTTCATAAATAATAATAATTGCATAAGTACACACACACATATAACATATTATTTTTGTCATAGAAGGAAATGAAACAGCACAATAGGTTATACAGGGAAATTATAGGCCATGCTATGGATTTTACTTTACCTTAAATTGCAATGGGAAACCATTGGAGGGCTTCAAATGAGGAAGAGACATGAGCATATTTGCAGTTTTAAAACTGATTCTGTCTGTTGTTAAGGAGAAAGATTGACTTGTGGCAAGGGCAGAAGTTAGTGAACAAGTTGGGAAACTATGATAGTAAAAAAAGAAATGATGGTGGTTTCGTCTTAGACTAGAAAGAGAATGGAGTTAGAGGTAGACAAATTTAAAGCATTGAGTAGAATTGATAGGATTTGGGGATGAATTAGACTGAAACAGTTTATGGCTGATAGAGGCTAATTTAGGTGAGTTATTTTCTTATATCTGCCCTCCATTTAACTGACTTTTACTATTTTTTTGGCTGCTTTATTTCTGCCTTTGATGTAACTTTTATTTTTTGAAATGGCTTTATGATTTCTATGTAGTCTAATTCTGCAGTATTTGTCTCTCTTTTTTTGTCTAATTGCTTGTTATCTGATCTCCCATTTCTTTGAATTACTTTTCCAAAGACAGTGTTTTTATTTGCTTTAAAAAATAGAGACTTTTTGTATGAATTTTTTCTATTTACAAAAAGAAGTCTTCTGAAGAGTTTTGTGTGGTTTTTTGTTTGCTTGTTTTTGAGACAGGATCTCACTCTATTGCCCAGGCTGGAGTGCAGTGGTGTGATCTCGGCTCACTGCAGCCTCAAATTCTCAGGCTCAAGCAATCCTCCCACCTCAGCCTACCTGGTAGCTGGGACCACAGGCGCACACCACCACACCTGGCCAATTTTTTATATTATTTTTTAGAGAAAGGGTTTCGCAATTTTGGCCAGGCTGGTCTGAAACTCCTGATCTCAGGTTATCCACCCGCCTCGGCCTACCAAAGTGCTGGGATCCATCCGCCTTGGCCTACCAAAGTGCTGGCGTGAGCCACCACGTTTGGTGAAGAGTATTTTTAATATATATTTTGTGTCATGTCCCTTTCACATTACCTTTTAGTATGGCATGCACAGGTACTCTGTTGGAAAATTGGTGCTTGTTATATTTAAACACGCATATTTCGGCCTGCCATTTTCTTATGATTTGGATAGAGAGGACAATAAATGGAGTAGAGGGAATGGAAACAAACACAGCTAATAACTTCAAATTGAATGCATTGCCTTAAACACCCTGCACCAAATCTAATGAATTTTCTATTATACCCTGAGATACTGTTATTTTTTTTTCTTTTGTCACTATCTGTTTTAAAGGAAAACATGATCACGCCTGTTGAAGGTCAGATCAATATGGATCACTTAACTGATTTAACAGATTATGCTGAGGCTAACAACTAATTCGCAATGTTTTCTTTTTTTTGGAGGGCGGTCGGGCACAGTTAGAGTGTAATTGTATTCACTTTATTTTCAAAAGCAGCTGTATATTGAATATGTCATATATATCTTCAGAGATTCCCACAGGACCATGAGCTTTAGCTGCTTGCTTTGCCTGAACTACCACCCATATGTTAACCCACCTTACTTAGGCTGCATTGTTTCTCACCCAGGGCCAATCTGTAAATTACCTATAAGAGCCAGGCATCCCCTTTGAGTATTACCGCACAGCCAGACCCACTAAATGTGCACCTTGAGTTTTTGGTTTATCCTGCAACTTGTACATACTTGCAGAGTGCTTCAGTTGGTTTCTAAGCAGTCTATATAGGATGACTTAATGCAGAAGTATGGGGCTGTAAAGGTGATGAAATAATCTGTACAACAAGCCCCCATGACACAAGTTTACCTGTGTAACAAACCTGAACGTGTGCCCCTGAAGTTAAAATACAAGTTAAAAAAAGGAAATGTGGCATTAAGCGTCCAATTTGAAAATGTATGTGGCATATACATAAATACCGTTTATTTTATTGACCAATCATAAAGAGAGGAAAGCAGAGAATCATGCAGATAAATGCATTTCTTCCTCCCACAGACTCTTCTAAGAATTGCACTACTGCCTAGCTGGAGATCTATGTGGTTGAGAGAATTTACCTGCTCAACAGTCTACTGGCTTGGCCAGCATATCACCTTCAGTTGATTCCCATCCTTTTTACCTAGCTTCCCTTTCTCTCCACTGTTACTGTCCTTGGATTGAATTTCTCAAAAATAGCATCGGCACTTTCTTGTGACTTCAATCTCTATTTTCTAAAGAACCCAGATTAAGATAAACCACAAGCAAACTTTTAGTTTGCTGATTGACTTATCCACAAAACCTTACCTTCCCAGCCTCTTGATCATTTTAATGTGCATTAAGACTGAATCAAATAGATATAGTTCCTCCCTCAGTCTCACATCCTTTGTCATTTTGTTGTGTGCCTCACCATGGCTCTAGTCCTTATTGATTCAAGTCTTCATCACTCACTCAAATACTCTCAGATCTAACTGCCTACTGTGAAATATTCAAACTTGTCCAAAGGAAAATGCTTGATTTTCTCCCCCAAACTGCTCATCTGCTAGTTTCCCATATATACATTAATGCACCAATATCTACCTATATTTTAGGCCAAAAACCTAAGGGTCATTCTTGATTTCTCTCTTTTCTTAATGAACCACATCCAATGTATTAGCAATGATGCATATCTATCTCCAAATTAGGTTCCTCTCTCTTCTGTTTTGGCCTTCTCCAATTCATTCTCACATCAGTCAGAGTGCTCTTTTGGAAATACAATTCATATTATATCATTCCCCTCCTTTAACCTCCCACAAGGGCCCCTGATCAATTATCACTGAGTTATAGTTATTTCTTAAAACAACTTACAAGGCTTATCATGATGTAGCTTCTTATTATTTCTGTATTATAAAATATTACTTTTGTAATATTTTCACTTTTATTTATGAATTATGAAGCACAGCATAATAGAAATGACAGGTGTCTTCGAGACGATATGGTACAATTTATCTTCTTTTTCCTAGTGTAAGAGTATGTATATGCCAAATACATTTTCAAATTGGATGCTTAATGTCATATTTCTTTTTTTTAACTTGTATTTTAATTTCAGAGGCATATGTTCAGGTTTGTTACATAGGTAAACTTGTGTCACGTGGGTGTGTTGTACAGGTTATTTCATCACCCAGCTATTAACCTTAATACCATTAGTTATTTTTCCTGATCCTCTCCCTCCTCCTACCCTCACCTTCGGATAGGCTCCAGTGTCTGTTGTTCCCCTCTATGTGTCCATGTGTTCGCATCATTTAGCTCCCACTTATAAGTGGGAACATGCAGTATTTTTTTTTTCTGTACTAGTTCACTAAGGATAATGGCCTCCAACTCTATCTATATCTCTGCAAAGGACATGATCTCATTCTTTTTTATGGCTGCATAGTATTCCATGGTGACATGCACCACATTTTCTTTATCCAGTCTATCATTGATGGGCATTGAGATTGATTCCATGTCTTTGCTATTGTGAATAGTGTTGCAGTGAACCTACATGTGCATGTGTCTTTAAAATAGAATGATTTATATTCTTTTAAGTGTATACCCAGTAATGGGATTGCCGAATAAAATAGTACTTCTGTCTTTAGGTCTTTGAGGAATTGCTACACTGCCTTCCACAATGGTTGAACTAACTGACACTCTCACATTTTGGGTGGGGCCTTTTTAGACATGGCTGCAGCTGGAGCAGTTAGGAAGCAGAAAGCGGTGTCCCAAGGTTGTGCAAGGCAGCAGGGCCCTGGGCCTGGCCCAGTAAACCATTCTTCCCTCCTAGGCATCTGGGCCTGTTATGGAAGGGGCTGCTGCAAGGGTCTCTGAAATGCCTTTGAGGTCTTTACCCCATTGTCTTGGCTATTAGCACTTGGTTACTCTTTACTTTTGCAAATATCTGCAGCTGGCTTGAATTCTGCCCCCTGAAATGGGTTTTTCTTTTCTACTACATAGCCTGGTTAAAAATGTTCCAAACTTGTATGCTCTGCTTCCCTTTTAAATGTAAGTTCCAGATTCAGACTATCATTTTGCTCATATATATTAGCATATGTCATTACAAGCAGCCAGGCTATATCTTTAATGCTTTGCTGCTTAGACATTTGTTCCACCAGATACCCTAAATCATCTCTCTCAAGTTCAAAGTTCCATGGATCTCTAGGGCAGAAGTGCAATGCCTCTAACCTCCTTGCTACTGCATAACAAAAATAACTTTTGATTCAGTTCCCGATAAACTCCTCATCTCCGTCTGAGAGGCCTTCTCAGTCTGGACATCATTGTCCATGTCACTATCAGCATTTTGGTCACAACAATGTAACAAGTATCTAAGAAGCTTCAAACTTCCTCTCATTTTCCTGTCTTCTGAGCCCTCCAGACTATTTTAACCTCTGTCCATTACCCAGATCCAATGTCGTTACCACATTTTCAGGTATCTTTATAACAATACCCCACTCTCAGTACCCATTTTCTGTGCTAGTCCTTTCTCACATTGTTATAAAGAACTACCTGAGACTGGGTAATTTAAAAAGTAAAAATGTTTAATTGGCTCACTATTCCACAGGCTGTATAGGAAGCATGGCTTGGGAGACCTCAGGAAACTTACAATAATGGCAGATGGTGAAGAGGAAGGAGGCATGTCTAACATGGCCCGGGCAAGGGAAAGAGAGTGAAGGAGGAGGTCCTGCACACTTTTAAACAATCAAATATGATGAGAACTCACTCACTATCATGAGTACAGCAAGAGGAAAATCTACCCCCATGATCCAGCCACCCCCACCCGGCCCCTCCTCCGACATTGGGGATTACAATTCAACATGAGATGTAGGCAGGAAGAAAAATCCAAACCATGTCACCCCTCCGATGTGACTGGACTTTAGACTGCTTTGAGCATCACAGGGCAAGAGAAATAATGGTGTATGGCTCCCAGAGCTAGAATAGAAAAGGCTCTAAAGTTTCTACTAGGATCTCTTGGAATACTTATTTGGTGGTAGATTAAGGTCATATAGGAAGGCCAATTGCTCTGCAACTACCATGGTAATCTATTGGAAAGTCTCAACTGGGGTCCCAGCCTCAAGTCAGCATCTAATACCAGTTACATCAGTGAACTATTTTGAGTGCCCAGTCCAGCTGAGGTTTCAAAGGACTGAAGGCCCTACTGTCATTTGTTTTTGTCAAAGAAAAGCTTAGCTAGTTATTACTGGATTGTATTAAAATAAAGAACTATGTGGTTTTATATTAAGGCCATAATAACTTATCATTATATACAATTTATATTCAATTGACATACTTCAGGAGCATATATAATTTGTTAACATTTCCTGACTTCTGCACAAACTTTAGTCTGTTTTGTGTTGCTATAACAAAATACTTGAAGCTGAGTAATTTATAAAGAAAAGAAGTTTATTTGGCTCACTATTCTGCAGGCTGTACAAGCAGGGAACTTGTATCTGCTTGGCTTCTGGTGAGACTGTACTCATGGTGGAAGGTGAAGTAAAGGCAGGCATGCCACATGGTGAGAGAGAGAGCAACAGCAAAGAAGGGGGTGCTACAGTCTTATGTAATAGCTCTTGCATGAACTAATAAAGTAAGAACTCCCTCATTACCATGGGGAGGTCACCAAGGCATTCATGATGGATCTGCCCCCATGACCAAAACACCTGCCACTAAGCCTACTTCTAACATTGGGGGCCACTTTTAACATGAGATTTGGAGGGGACAAACATCCAAACTATATCAACTTTTTTTTTTTTTGAGATGAGTCTCACTCTGTTGCCCAGACTGGAGTGTAGTGGTGCGATCTCTGCTCACTGCAACCTCCACCTCCCGGGGTCAAGCGATTCTCCTGCCTCAGCCTCCCAAGTAGCTGAGATTACAGGTGCCTGCCACCGTGCCTGGCTATTTTTTGTATTTTTAGTAGAGACAGAGTTTCACTATGTTGGCTAGGCTGGTCTCCAACTCCTGACCCAGAGTGATCTGCCCCCCTTGGCCTCCCGAAGTGCTGGGATTACAGGTGTGACCCACCATGCCCAGCCTCAACTTTTAATTCATATTTTTCTCTTTCACTTTTTTATTCTCACATACACTCTCAATTTGTTTCTTCTTCTAGGTCTTAGACATGGTCATTTTGACATGGCTTTAATGTAAATAAATATGTTTTCACTATATTTGGGTAGATATTATTCTACAATAACTATATTGAATGTGTTACATTTTGCAAGCTCTCCTAATGTAGATACACATCTACTTATAAAAGTCATCATGTATTGTGCCAAACACAGGTATTTCTATGTAGCAAATGTATGTAGTCTGTATGCTTAGAGCATGAAAATGAAGCCACAGAATTTAAATGAAATGCATCTGATCAGTTGCTCTTCCAATTTGTGAAGAGAATATATATTACTGTTTTGTGGCATAAAGAGAAAGTAACTACCCTTTAAATAATGACAGAAATATTTCCTGTATAACAAGTAAAGTAGGACATATGTTTGTGAAAAATTTTCACTAAACAAAAATAAAAATCATCCTAAATGCAATAATATGGTTGTTTTTCTGTATATCACAGGCATGAGAATAGTTACTGCTTTTTTCTAAACAATGCAGTAAAAACTGCTAAATGTCAATACAAATCAACAGAATCTGGAGTTAACTCAAATTCCAGATAGAAAAATTTCAAATTTACCATGCCCCTCTGTAGAAGCTATGTTTTCTTCAACCTCCCATCACTGAGCGTATTATGGAGCATATTATGTGTAAGCAAAACTCTTATCTATTGCTTTGCATAGAAGGAAGGCAACTTTTATTTATGGAATGCACAGTATGTACCAGGTAAACACTGTACTATATTATATGTTAATGTCATTTTATTTTCCTAGTACAATTTTGTGAAGCAAGAAGTGGCTTGGATATAAATATTTAGCAGTAATACAACTAAGCCATCATTTTATTTACATCCATAAAATATTAGCCTTGGAAGAAGCTATTAGAGATTGTCTAGTCTGGTGGGTTTTAACCAGGTTACAGTCTAAGTACTATTAATATAGGCAACATATTCCTACAAATAATATGTTTTATTATAACTGAAAGATCTGAGGAAAGTAAACTTTGGGTAGAAGCATGTGTGGTTTGAGAAAAAATATCATCCAGGATTTTCTGATATGCTCCTTTGAATGAATGTTGCTGTCCTTCCCTTTCTCCTGCCTGCTGTATCCATTTGAGAATAATGAAGTGGCAGAATTACCTTTCTTTACAAATAAAACAGTTAGAAAATTATAGCAGCTTAGAGAAAGTGATTTGGCCAAAGCACACGCTGCAAGATAATGTCAGGAGCGGGTTTAGAATCCTTGCTATCTCTATGTTCTTTCTTCTAAGACTCGCTAACTTCTCTTCTGAAATGTGCACAGAGTAATGCATTTTCAGAAATGCTGGATTTGAGAAATGATCAGACCATCCTTATATAAGAAAAACTCATTTTGCCTACTATGGAAATTATGTCAGTGCAAGAATTCCATGGCTTCATATATTAGTCACTGTCCCATTTGCAAGATAA
Source organism: Nomascus leucogenys (assembly GCF_006542625.1). Lineage (NCBI taxonomy): Eukaryota > Metazoa > Chordata > Mammalia > Primates > Hylobatidae > Nomascus > Nomascus leucogenys. The sequence continues at coordinate 129,218,621 of NC_044406.1, forward strand.
AGCCTGGAACACTGGTGCTGGAATCATCATTTGTAATTCAAGGCAAATGAGAGAAATACCATGCATATTGATTATTCCTTCTAAAAAATTAAAGTTGATGGGGAATTTGAGATGGTTGTAACCACCATAGGAATAAAAATTATAACCTGAATTGCTATGTGAACATGAATCAAAGTATTGTTACCACTTGCAGAAATCATTTATGGGGTGTCCACTCCCATAAAAAATGTATTATTTTTGTTCATTTTATTGACAGATTGTTGACATATATGCAGATGTGAGAAGCAGATACACTTTATTTGATTCCTTAGGACATAGTCATATCTTTTTGTTAATTTATTATAGCAGAACATTCAGTATATTTTAATGCAACCAGAATAGAAAATGAGCTCCTCCCAGTGACTTATTTCATTTCTAAAAATTATTATTATTAAATTAAATCACTGGCAAAGAACACTGTTTGATTTTCTAAATTAAAGGCAAATATCATAGGTTAGTTGTTATCAAGTATCTTGGCATTCAAATTCAGGACAGATTCAGCTTTCGCTAGGAAAAACAGATTTTCTTTTGAGTCAAGTGAACTACCTAATTAGGTTCTTCATCCAAAGCTGTTTAAAGAATTATTAAACGCACTCATCCCAGTTCTCCCAGCCTACAAGTCAGACTATTGAAAACTCACTGAAGAGAAGATACTGCATTTACTTAGGGGCAGGAGATGTTTAATTTTCCTGTGACTTTTATTCATGCAATTAGTTATTATGTCCTAATGCTCTTTATCAATATTACCTACTAAACCCTAAGCCTGATCTGTACCAATTGCAATGCACTATTTATTCTGAGCAGTAGGGCCTAACTTTTTTTCTCATAGTGATAGCACCCATTTTCTCCAACAAATGACAACTATTTTTTCTCTTATAATTCTAATTAAGATTTCCTTGGACCATGCAGAAAAATGACATTATCTGTTCAAAAATCAAAGCTTATTTTGTAGATTTTTATCCATTGATCTTAATCTGCAAGTTCTCAAAGGCAATACCTTCAACTTAAATTATGGCCAGAGTTTGCATTATCTTCACTGAATATAAATAAAATTATATGGTATGATGCAAAAAAGGAAAAAAAGATTAGACAGTAAAGCCACCATACCAGACCAAAATCACATGCCCGATAGTGTATGGGTAGAATTATCTTTTGCTTTCGTTTTTATTTCAGTTGGAGGAAAACAGGCATACAATCCACTTTGCTTCATTAACTGTGATCTGGATAAAAAGTTTTAGCCAATTTTTGTTAAGTATCATTTATAAGAGAAAAAGTTTTGTCCATATTACCAAAACACCAGCATGTTTTCCAATAATACGTGTTTAAGGAGAACTAAAAATGTATGTGGTGATAACACTATTATTTCCGTATAGAATAAGTAAGTAAAAAAGACGGAAAAATGCTAGAAGCATACACATTCTCGTTAAATAAAATTATTATTTAAAAGTTCAACTATAATAGCATATAGCCTCAGAATAAACAGTAAATTTGCATAAACTCTTTATAAAGAGATGCAGATTCTAGGTTTTGTGCCGTCAAAGTGGTATTAGCCAACTTACTGTGACTAGTTAGGACTCCAGTATGTGTCCTATGACCTCAGAAAAGTTGTAGCAATATATTTCACCATTGAAAATACACAAAATGTCACTTAAGTAAACACCATGTAATTGATTATGCTATAGATTATTTATTGTGGCATATAAATCTGGCTTTACATGTGCAATTGTCATTGCTTATGTTAATATTTATGTAGACTTGCCTCAATATCTTTATTTTTCTTTCCACATTTTCTGGAGCTAAATGCAAGGTGACAGAAGGATTGGCTTAGAATTGGTGGATATCTTTATCTCTTCAGAGTGTAGATGTACCAGCTCAGTATAGACAAACATAATGAGACCCTATTCTCTTTATCATGCCCTGCCTCCCCCAACCTCTCACAGCTGGAGGCACTGATACATTCCACCAACACGCTCAGTCACACGTAATCCCTGAGCTGAGAGCAGGCGTGTGTGTGTGTGTGTGTGTGTGTGTGTAAAGAGCCACAGCAAACTACCAAGTGAGGTTTAGATCTCAACTTTTGCTCTTGATTGAGTATGCAGGTATTTGTATTCCTGCATGACCGCTGTATCAATGGATTCTCTATGATGGCTGGGGTTCTCTTCTATGGTTTATTGGTCAAGTCCTGTAATTCTCAGTCATACTGTAGAATGTTCTAAGCCACCCACACCCAGCTGGCTGGAGCCTAACATCTACCCTAGTTCTTATTATCCTTCTTCTAGAGGGCTGGATCCTGCACACTCTCATCACTGTTCCTCATCCTTTCTTGCATTCCTTACACACCAGCAAGGAGCTTGCTGAGGAAAACCTGAAACAACAATGGTTACTGAAACAAGCTCCTATTTGGATGCAATACAATGTGGCCATCCTTCTCAGAGTCTATTCCTATACCTAGGTCAGTTTGTTAAACCCTCACCCCTATATACACACTCATGGATACACTTCCTTCACCAACCAGCAAGCCCCGGCACTAAAGATTTTTTCCTATTTTACAAAGCTGATAAAAACATAATAAAGGTAGACATTAACAGTGTGACATCATCTCCCTAATCTCATTCTCTGCTACCCTTGTAAATTTCAATTAAGCTAATAATGAGTCTAAGGTAAAATAAAAATAATATGACATGATTCTTCATGGATTGATCATGCTGTCAGCATTTTCATAGCCAAAGCATTACATTGGGTCTGCACTGCATTAATTATAGTCACAATGAAACTTACTGAGAATGGAGGATGAATATCTTGAGGTCTATGTTCAATCCACTGAACATGTCTGCCTCTCTTCACCCTTGAACACTGCTGTTAATATATTTTTATTCTGAGATACAATGCTTTGAAACAAACACTTATATTTAAAATGCCTGCTTTGTAATTAGGTAGTCACATACATATCGTTGAAAACAAGATCATAATACTCCACTCAGAAACATATAATTTAAACAAGTAAGGGGTTATATATTCTAAGTAACCTTTTGTTTCTTGAAAATCTATTTTTAGTATGCAAATATACAGATGTGCACACTTGTTACTCTCTAATAAGTTGTGTCAGATCTAACAAAAGTGATAAATCTTGTTATAATTTTAAAAAAATCTTCAATGCATATTTATTATGTTTTATTTATATGAAGCTTCCACTTTGTTAGGGTCTACACATATCACCAACATGAATATCATGATACGTTTTTTAAAAAGGAAGACTCTTAAACTACTATGGCAGCAAATGTCTAAGTAACACTTGCTGTTTTAAGATGGGATATCCCAAAAAATTAGCCAGGCGTGGTGGCACGCACATGTAATCACAGCTACTCGGGAGGCTGAGGCAGGAGAATCGCTTGAACCCAGCAGGTGGAAGTTGCAGTGAGCTGAGATCATGCCCTTGTACTCCAGCATGGGCGATAGGGCAAGACTCCGTTTTAGAAAAAAAGAAAAAGGTGGGATATCCACTGAATAGTCCAGATATTTAGATCATCTAAACAAAACAAAAATCTTGCAGTTGGTTATAAAAATTGCTGTCAAATATTCATTTATTATCCAAATTGGAAATGATACAAGAATCCAATGTTTGTTGGTAGGATATATTTTTAGCAAGATTATTTCAACATCAGTTAAGTGCTAATGTGTTAACTGGCCTGTACAGTGTACCCTAAGTCCTTCATTAATGTATTGCAAATTTAATGATCTTGAATATATGCATGCCTATGAAATAAAATTATGAATTAGAAACATTTCAATAGAGTAAAGCAAATTATGGCTTAATGAGAATTTTCTATGCATGACCTGGAAGTTTAATGAGATATATTGTAAACCTGTTATTTTGTTTATTTGCTACTAGATGCATACTAATTTTATATATATATATACATACATACATATATATATTTGTGTGGGCTTATATTACATATAAAATACATTAAAGTTTCACACACACTCACACATATATATGCCCATAATTTGAGAAGCACATATTATTTATGTTATTCCATTATTGGCCAGGCCTAAGTAGGCATATCACATATTTTAGCTCATATAATTCTCAAAAAATTATATGCACCCAAAAATATTATTTTCTTTTTAAAAGCAAATACCCTAAAGTCCAGGATATTTTAATTGCATTATGTGTCAGCATATATTCTATTCATTATTTCACATTTTCACATCAACTGATAGACGCTTTACAAATTTGTTTTTCATTGTGGCAAAATTGTGATTGATTCAATGAACAATATCAGCCAAATTAAATTCTTTCATATATTTTATCAAATTTTGTACTTATTTGCAGTTGGATGAAAGGTTTCAGATACATTGTCATGACTGGAAGCCAATCCCTATGGATATAACTTTTGGCAATAGTTAAATTGCTATGCCTTTCCTCTTGCATCTTTTAGTTCTTCCCCACAGAGTGGAGTACCACCATTCACAAAAGGTAAAGTAGGAAGTTGAGAAGAGTAATAACTATTTATTGCTTCTGAAAGGGGTTAATGACCACCTCTAAAATTGCAATGCACAGGATAGAGATAGAAAGAACCCTGGTGTCACCATAGGTTGGAGGACTATTGGGTTGCATATGATTGTTTGGGTTTGAAAGAGATGGTGGACATAGATAACTATTCTGACTCAATTCAAAAAATCAAACTTACAGAAGCAGAGAATAGCATGGTGGTTACCAGTGGTTGGGGATGTGGGTAGAAAATGGGGAGATGTTGATTAAAGGATACATAGTTTTAGTTACACAAAAGAAATAAGTTCTAGAGACCTATTGTATACCCTGGTTACTAAAGCAAGTAATAATATATTGCATACTTGCAAAATTCTAAGAGAGTAGATTTCAAATGTTCTCATTACAAAAAACATAAGTATGTGAAGTAATGGATATGTTAATTAGCTTGATTATGTCATTTCACAATGTATACACATATCAAAACATAATCTTGTACACTGTAAAAGTAATTTTTTTCATTTTTCAAGTCAATATAATTTTAAAAATTAATTAATTAATTAGCTAGCCACAAATATCCCAAAACGAATAAGATACACTACAACATTTACTGTAAATTGGGCCAGCTCCTATGCACACCCATCTGTCATTTGGCTACAGATATGCCAAGAGTATTCTACCAAAATCCAAGTGTAAAGTTTGCCAGGTGTAAATTTTAAGTCTGATTGTAATAGCTAAGCTTTTTCCAATTAGACATGTTTTGTTGTGCATTGCAAGCACATGTTCTTACTCTAGTATTTTAAAATTCATTATTCTGCTTATCTGCTTTTATATGAGTCCATAAACTTTAAAGTACAATGTTTCTGTTGAGATCATCTGGCAAAACTATTCATGTGGAAAGTGAATAGAGCCAAGGGAAAGCACACACCACACATGCTATCCATTGATTAGCATTGGATATGTATAGATATTGTCTTGTTTCACATTGAATAAACAGAAAGAAAACTACTTTAGGTCTCCGATAAAACAATATAGAACCAAAGAAATAGAATTTCACCTGAAATATCCCATATGCTTTTTAAAATCATTTAATGCAGGTCTAGAAGTAAAATATTTTTAGAACTCATGGGCATCCTTAATGCATGACAAGAAAACATGTTGTCAATGAAATACCACAAAACCATAACATGCTGCCAAGATATCAGAGATACTTAAGGGGATTTGTTGAAGTTCACACACACACACACACACACACACAGAGAGAGAGAGAGAGAAGGAGGAAGAAGAAGAAAGAGGAGGAGGAGGAGGAAGAGGGGGAGGAGGAGGAGGAAAAGGAGAAGGAGAAGACAACAATAAAAAAGTAATCTTACAATTTTAAAATGTATATTCAATGCAAGGAAAAGCCAAATGGTTATTAGAGATGCTTGAAATATATTGAATGAAAAAAACTTAAACATTTTGCAGTTTACAAGGAAAATAGAAAAGATAATTTAGTTCATTCCCTTTTGGAGACCCAATTGTTCAGTGTTTTCATCAGTTGTGTAAAAATACTTCGTATTTATTCAAGAAAATGTTTATTTTGCCACTTAGATTCTGCAACCTCATTTTCTGATACTTAGAAAATAATAGTTATCTGACCTCAGGGTAAGGGTTAACTTTCTAAGTACATAATCAAATAAAGAGTCCATAAACAAATTTTTTCAGCCACTTTATCCCTTTATAAATCGGTGTAAATCATCTCTTCCCTTTACAGAATCTCCTAGTATTCAACAGGTGACATATCCCTCTTAAGAATCATTGTTTATATTTTGTTGTATTTCTACCAGCTAAGTTTGTACTGAATTGTTCTTCAATAGTTTCTATTATGAAGGCAATGTTTTTTAAGAAAATTTCCAAACTGCATAATTACTTTATTATTAAGCATACTTTTTCAAACCGCATATTAGATTGAATATTCCTTTGCTTATTTAGGAGTCCTACTTCAATATGTCCACTGCTCGAAAATTACTGATATAAGGAAAAACACAGTGACAGATTGGCCAACTCAATTATTTGAAAATTTTGCAAGCAAGAAAAACAAAAAGTAAAAGGCAAGCACCAAATTAGGGAAAACACAAGTGCACTTACTGTCACGCATTCTCTCTTTCCATTTATCTATATATAAAATTATAATAAATTTATGGGCACAATTAATATTGAGAGAACTCTTATAAAAATTATAAAAGAAAAAATTCTGGGGGAAAAGTAGGTGACATCCAGTTATCCATAGGTCATTTATAAAAATGGATTACATCAAATTCTGATTTCCAATCCAACATACAAGAAGCTTAGAAGTCATATTTCCACTCTAGCAAGTAGAAAGCTGAACAAGCTGCAATAACAACTTTACTTAGATTGGTCAGAAAAGTGAGGTTACAGGGCAAACTGCTGTCCCCAAATTGGAGAGACAGACAAGTAAACACAGAGAATCACAACTTACTGGAAGAGAAACCCATGAAGAGGACACTTCATGAGAATCATTACTGGGATAAGAGAACCTCAAGTGTAATTGATAAATTTCTGAAGGTTCAGTGTGGGCAAGACTGAGAATTAAAAACTTTGGCCAGGCGTGGTGGCTCACGCTTGTAATCCCAGCACTCTGGGAGGCCGAGGCAGGCAGATCACGAGGTCAGGAGATCAAGACCATCCTGGCTAACTCGGTGAAACCCCGTCTCTACTAAAAATACAAAAAATTAGCTGGGCATGGTGGCGGGCGCCTGTAGTCCCAGCTACTCGGGAGGCTGAGGCAGGAGAATGGCGTGAACCCGGGAGGCGGAACTTGCAGTGAGCCGAGATCGCGCCACTGTGCTCCATCCAGCCTGGGCGACAGAGCAAGATTCCATTTCAAAAAACAAACAAACAAACAAACAAAAAGACTTCATGGAGGCTTAGTTACAAGACGATCCCCACACTTGTGAGTTTTACTTCCAGGAGCTCATACAGATTCTCACAGGGAATATTCCAGAAAAATCCACTCATGCTTCTGGCAGGAAGAAGAGAAATGCAACCATTTGGAAATACATCAGACCACTTTGTTGTTCTTAACAAGGCCTGCCTTTAATATAAACAATATTACCAGAACATAAACTACATGGTTTTTTCAAAGCCGAACTCATCTGTGGGTAGAATATGCAACTCCAGCCCCCTCTGGACATCTTGTCTCACCTAAGTGAGGGGGACAACTGAGAAGCACTTGAAAATTTCACCATCCAGAAGCACAAACTCACTAAAAGACTGAGACCTAATCAGAGGATTATAGTATGCTCCCCTCCTCCCACATTTTACCACAACATTACTAAATGCCTATTTATCAGTTTCTTTTACTCTGTGCATCATGTCTGGCTATCAAAAAAAAAATACAAGATATACAAAAGAGGAAAAAAACACAGCTTGAAGAGACAGAGCAAGCATCAGAACCAGACCCAGATACAGCTGGGATGTTGGAATTATTAGACTGAGTATTTAAAGCAACTATGATTAACATCCTAAGGGTTCTAATGAATAAAATACATAGTATGGAGGTGAGATTAGCAATGTAAACAGAAAGATGAAAATGTTAATAAAGAATCAAAAGGAAATACTAGAGATCAAAACCATCATAACAGAAATTAAGAATGCCTTTGGTTAGTGGACTCAATACAGTTGAGGAAATAATCTCTGAGCTTCAGGCTATTTCAATACGAATGTCCAAAATGATAAAAAATAAATGAGAATGAAAGACTGAAATAAAAAAACACAACATCATGTTCAAGATCTTTGAGACAACTTGAAATGGTGAAACTTATGCATAATAGGAACACTAGATGGGGAAGAAGAAGAGCGAGGAACACAAGAAATATTTGAAGAAACAATAGCTGACAGTTTCTCCAAATTAAAACCAGACACCAAATAATAGATCCAGGAAGCTCAGAGAACGCCTAGTACAATAAATAAAGAAAACTACACCTGGGAATATCATATTCAAACTACAGGAAATTAAATCTGTGGAAAACATATTGGAAGTATGCAGAGAGAGAAAAAAAAGACATCTTACCTATAGAAAAGCAATGGCGAAAATTATATCTGATGTCTCCTCAGAAACCATGCAAGTAAGAACAGAGTGGAGTAAAATACTTAAAATCTTAAGAGAAGAAAACACCAACCTAGAATTCTATATCTTGTGAATGTATCCTTCAAAAGGAAAGGAGAACTAAAGATTTTCTCAGATAAAAAATTGAGGAAATTTGTTGCCAGTTAGTTGATATTGCAAGATATATTAAAAGAAATTTATCAGAGAGAAGGAAAATAATATCAATGAGAACCTTGAATATAAATAAAAGAAGCACTTCAGTGAAAGAATAAGTGAAGGTAAAATAAACACTTTCAAAAATGTCTTAATTGCTATAACAGACAATTTGTTCAAAATAATAATAACAATATATTCTGTTTTGTATGCTTATGTATAATCCATTCACAGTACATGAATTAGTTGTAAATTTATATGGCAAACTGTAAGGCAACCAAAAAATGTTTGTTTTGTTTTAAAGAGTATAACTGATGTGCTAAGAAAAGAGGGGAAATTTAATTTTATAAAAACTCAAAACCACGAAAGGCAGAAAAAGGGTGGAAAACAAAAATAAGAACAACGAACAAAGGCAATTAATAGAACACAATAACATACATGGTAGATATTAAATAAACCGCCTTAGCTTAGGCTGACCCAACAAAACACCATACGCTGGGTAGCTTAGAAACCAGAAATGACTGAAAGTTGAAGTTTAGGGTACCAGGTTTGTTGGATGCAACTGTAGACTCTCTTCCTGGCTTGCATATGTCCGCCTTCTCACTGTTTCCTCACATGGCAGAGAAAGAAAGATTTCTCTCTCTTCCTAGTCTTATAAGACCAAGGTCCTGTCAGATAAGAGCACTACCCTCATGACCTCGTTTAAGTTTAATTACCTATTAAAAAAAACTCATCTCCACATACAGTCACATTGAAGGTTAACATCATTATCATACATACAAAAATTCATTCAAAATATAAGTTTTGGGAGGATACAATTCGGTTCATAACACTAACTGTATCAATAACCACTTTAAATAGCAATGGTGTAAACACCAATTAAAAGATAGACATTGTCAGAATGGATGGAAAAACAAGACCCAATAATACAGTCTATACAGAAAACCCAGTATAAATATTAAGACATATATTAATTAAACATAATAGAAGGAGAAAAATACGCCATGCTATTCACTAATCAAAAGAAAGCAGTGGAGGCTATATTCATTTCAGACAGAGAATATTTCTGGGCAAAGTTATCAGGATAAAAAAGGGACTTTCATAATGATACAGGGGTCAGTTCACAAAAACATAAAAATTGTCAATGTGTACATACTTAATAACAGAGCATCAATATGCATGAGGCAAAAACTGAGAAAGGCAAGGAGAAATAGATGAATCCACTATTACAGTTGAAGACTTCAACAACCTTTATCAGAAATAGACAGATTCTGCAGGCAGAAAATCTGTTAACAACACAAGTAAACTCAGTTATAGCAATCAATTGAATATAATTCACATCTATCAACTACTTCATCTACCGGCAAGAGAATACCATTTCTTCCCAAGTTCACATGGAACATTCACCAAGATGGACCATATTCTGGGCCATAAAACGCATCTTAATAAATGTAATAGACTAAAATTCATAAAATATCTTCTCTGAGACCACATTGAATTAAACTAGAAGTCAATAACGAAAAGATAGTTAGAAAATTGCAAAATATTTGGAGATTAAACGACACACATATACAAAGTACATGAGTCAAAGAAAAAAATCAAGATGAAAAAAATTGAACAAAATAAAAATGAAAATACAACTTATCAAAATTTGTGGGATGCTGTGAAAGCAGTGCTTAGAAGAAAATTTATAGCATTGAATGCATAAGTAGAAAAAAGAAATATCTAAAATTAATAATATAAACTTCGACCTTATGAAACTACAAAAATAAGAGCAGATTAATTTCATAGTAGCCAGAATAAAAGAACTAATAAAAATTAAGAAATACATAAATAGAAAACAGGAAATTAATAGAGAAAAATTAACAAAAGCAGAAGCCAATTCTTTGAAAAAGTCAATAAATATCAATAAGCCTCTAGCCAGGCTAACTGATAAAAAAGAGAGAAAACACAAATTACTAATTACAGAAGTGAAAGAGAGGATATTACTAGAAACCATTCAGACATAAAAATAATAATAAAGGTATATTATGAACAACTCTATGTCCACAAATTTGATAACCTAGAAGAATTGGACCAAATCTTTGAAAGACACAATCTGCCAAAACTCACACAAGAAGAAATAATAAATTTGAATAGACCTACATATGTATTAAAGAAATTGAATCAATGATTAACAATCTTTCAAAACAGAAATCACTGGACCAGATAGGTTCATTGGTGAACTATACCAAATTTAAGGAATAAATTATATCAGTTCTCTACAATTTCTTCCAGAACATAGAATAAGAGAGGATACTCTCTGACTCAATGAGGCAGTCTTTACATTCATACCAAAACCAGACAAATATATTAGAAGAAATAAAAACTACAACACATATTTCTCATGCACCTAGGTGCAAAAATCCTCAAGAAAATATTAACAAATCCAACAATATATAAAATAATTACACACCATGTTCAGGTGTGATTTATTCTAGCTATACAAGGCTGGTTCAATATTTGAAAGTCAAGTAATGCCATCATATCATCAAGCTAAAGAAGAAAGATTACATGATCAAATCAATAGAGAACAGACAAAGCATTTGACAAAATCCAATACCCATTCATGACAAAAACTATCAGCAAATTATGTGTTTCTTTACATCTACAAAAATGCCTACAGCTAACATCATACTTAATGATAAAAATCTACCTAATGACAAGAAACTAGAAGTTTCCCTGCTAAGTTCATGAATAGAGTAAGTATTTCCCCTTTCACTACTCTTTTTCAATATTGTACTGGAAGTCCTCCCTAATGCAGTAAAACAATAAAGGGAAATAAAAGTATATTGGTCAGGAAAAATGAAACAAAACTGTCTTTGTTTGCAGATAACAGGAATGTGCAGAAAACCTGAAATATTTGACCAAAAAAAACCCAAAGTAAAACAAAACAAGACCAAAAACGCCTGGAACTATAGGTTGGTGAAAAGGTTATTGCAGCTTTTGCCGTTACTCCCAATGGCAAAAATCGCAAGAACCTTTGCACCCACCTAATAATAAGCAATTATAGCAGCGGTTTCAGGATACAAGGTTAACATAGAAAAGTCAACCACTTTCTTATATACTAGCAATGCACAACTGGAATTTGCATTTAAACACACTTTACTATTTGCATTACCAGTCCTCAAAATAAAATATTTAGGTATGTATCTAAAATATGTACAAGATCTATATGAGGAAAACTACTAAACTCTGATGAAAGAAATCAACAGAAAACTAAATAAAGGGAGAGATACTCCATGCTTATGGATAGTAAAACTAAATATCATCAAGATACCAGTTCCTTGCAACTTGATCTATAAATATAACACAATTCCAAACAAAATCCAAGTAAGTTATTTTTGTAGATATAGTTGAGCTAATTCAAAAGTTTATATGGAGAGGCAAATAAACAATTTAATTAATTCAGTTTTGAGGGATAAAAAATGAATTCAAGTAACTGACATTATTAATCTTCAAAAGTCAGTGAAAATCTGCGTTAATCAAGATAGTCTGGTATTAGAATAAACATCTAAAAGTAATTCAGTGAAGCAGAATAGAGAATCCAGAAATAGGACCACATAAAAATAGTCAACTGATCTTTGAGAAAAGCATAAAGGCAATACAAGAGAGCAAAGACTGTCGTTTTTTTCTTTTTTAAAATGTTATCGGAGAAGCTAGACATCCCCATGCAAAAAAAAAAATAAATTTACATGTAAACCTCAAACCATTCATAAGGAGAGATGCAAAAATGCACTGCAGACCTAAATGCTAAATGCAAAACTATAAAACTCCTAGAAGATAACAAAGAAAAAATATAGATGACCTTGGGTATGGTGATGGAGCCAACACCAAAGACATGATTCATGAAAGAAATAATAGATATGTTGGGCTCTATTTAAATTAAAAACTTTTGCTTTGTGAAAGATGCTGTGAAAAGAAGACAAACCAAAGACTGAGGGAAAAAAAAATTTGTAAAAGACATAAAATAGTCAACTGTTATCCAAAATATAAGGAGTTTTTAAAATCACCAATAAATAATGAACAACTTGATTAAAAATGGGCAAAAAACCTGAACAGACACCTCACAAAAGATGATGTACAGATGGCAAATAGCATATAAAAATATACTCGATATCATGTGTTATTAGAGAAATATAAATTAAAACAACAATGAGATACCACTACCTATTTATTAGAGTGGTCTGAACTCAAAACACTGACAATACCAAATACTGGAAAGGATGTAGAGCAACAAGAACTCTCATTTATTATTGGAATTGGAAAATGGTACAATCATGTTGGAAGACAGTTTGGTAGTTGCTTACAAATTAAATATAGCCTTGCTATACAATCCAGCAATCATGCTCTTTGGTATTTACCCAAATGAATTAAAAACTTTTTTTCATTAAAAAAAACTGCACCCAAATGCATTATAGCAGCCTAATGAACAATTACCAAAACTTGGAAGCAGCCAAGATATCTTTAGTTAGTGAATTGATAAACTGTGGTACATCCAGACAACAGAATATTATTCAGCAATAAAAAGATATAAGCTACCAAGTCATGAGAAAACATGGAGAAACTTTATATGCTTGTAACCAAGTGAAAGAAGCAATCTGAAAAGGCTATATACTGTACAATTCCAACTGTATGACGTTCTCAAAAGGGGAAGACTACGGATACCGTAAAAGAATAAGTGGTTTCCAGGGGCTAGGATGAGGAAGGGCTAAATAGCAGGAGTACAGACAGTTTTTAGGATAGTGAAACTGCTCCGTATGATACTATCATCATGGGTACATGTCATCATACATTTGTCAAAGCCCATAGATTGTACAAAACCAAGAGTGAACCCTGAGGTAAACTCTGGAATTTGAGTGATAATAATGTGTCAATGTAGGTATACGATTGTAACAAATGTACCATTCTGGTTAAGGATTTTGGTAGTGGGGTGGCTGGGGCTATGGGGAAAGAGGTATATGGGGAATCTCTGTGCCTTTCCCTCAATTTTTTGTGAGCCTAAAAACTACTCTAAACGTTAGGTCTAATTAAAATAGATTACACCCATTATCAAAACATAAACTCAATATGTTTTTAAAATCACAAAGTAAGAAGATCATACTCTATGATCAAAATGCAACAAAGTTAGAAATCAACGTTAAAACGCATTTAAACCCAATTACTTACAAAGCTAAACAACAACAACAAAAAACTTCTCCCCAAACTGCAATTAAGATAAAATAATATTTAAAGGCAGTGAATCTGTAATTTCAATCTATGTGTAAAATAATTCCACATAGCAAGCTTAAATATGGCCAACAAAAGAGAAAAATTTACAACCATCAATGTTTGTATTACTAAATGAGGAAGAATAGAAGTAAATTAGCTTAATATTCAACTCAAACAATTTTGACAAAAAATAACTTAGGCAACGAATTAGAAAAAAAAGTAATGTTGACACATACATCTTGGATTACTGGACATAATAATTTGAAATGGCTAATACCTTATACAGACATTTGAAATAAAAAAATCAAGAAAGAGTGAATCTGCAATGTAATAAAAGTAATAATAATAACGTACTATGATACACCCTATACAAACACTATCAGTACATGCTCACTTTATAACTTAATAGTTGATAAGATTATCCTCATTTTGTAGAGGAGGCAAATAAAAAGGTTACATGATTTTATAGGGATCACACAGTTTTGTAAGAGACAGAGCCAGTGATTCTAAATTCATTGACTACAGAGCTCATGCCCTCAACTCTATTACAATAATTATCCTTAGTTATAGCAAAGAGTGTTATGATGTGCATTTGAAAATCTCAGTTCGGTTGACCAATTTCTGATAAAATTGCTAACCCTCTCCTACATTCAAAAGCTACTCAAAATAATAATCATGGTAAAAGCTAAAAAGGGGCCAGGTGCGGTGGCTCACGCCTGTAATCCCAGCACTTTGAGAGGCCGAGGCAGGCGGATCACAAGGTCAGGAGACCGAGACCATCCTGGCTAACTTGGTGAAACCCCGTCTCTACTAAAAGTACAAAAAATTAGCCAGGCGTGATGGTGGGCACCTGCAGTTCCAGCTACTCGGGAGGCTGAGGCAGGAGAATGGCATGAACCCAGGAGGCGCAGCTTGCAGTGAGCCGAGATCGCGCCACTGCACTCCAGCTTGGGCGACAGTGCAAGGCTCCATCTCAAAAATAAAAAAATAAAAAATAAAGCTAAAAAGGGGGAAAAAAACAAAAGAATAATTTTCCAGAATGCTTCATGGTATGTGTCTTAAGAGGTTCATTCTTTCAAATGTCAGATATGAGATCATTTTCATCCTTTTATCCCTGCCTGCCTGTAAACATAGAAATAAAGGACATGATTTGATTTGTTTCTTAAATTTAGATTAATTTTTATTTACACAAGTGGATTGAAAAATATAAAATATTCAAATTTCACAGAAAAAAGTCCTGTGACCCCCACCACATTACCTTAAATATTCTTCCTAAGGTACCCCGTTACTCTAAATAAATTTCCTAGAGAAATTTGCTCTTTTTGTGGTGTATATAAACTTGCTGATAATTATGCTGTGCATTTACATGCATTAACTAGTAGAAAATATAGCATTGTTTTATGTATGTTATGTGTTGTTTTTTATTCTTTTTTTATTATACTTTAAGTTTTAGGGTACATGTGCACAACGTGCAGGTTTGTTACATACGTATTCATGTGCCATGTTGGTATGCTGCACTCATTAACTCGTCATTTAACGTTAGGTATATCTCCAGATGTTATCTGTCCCCCTCCCCCCACCCCAAAACAGGCCTGGGTGTGTGATGTTCCCCTTCTTGTGTCCATGTGTTCTCATTGTTCAATTCCCACCTATGAGTAAGAACATGTGGTGTTTGGTTTTTTTGTCCTTGCAATAGTTTGCTGGGAATGGTGGTTTCCAGCTTCATCCATGTCCCTACAAAGGACATGAACTCATCATTTTTTATGGCTGCATAGTATTCCATGGTGTATACGTGCCACATTTTCTTAATCCAGCCTATCATAGTTGAACATTTGGGTTGGTTCCAAGTCTTTGCTATTGTGAATAGTGCCCCAATAAACATATGTGTGCATGTGTCTTTATAGCAGCGTGATTTATAATCCTTTGGGTATATACCCAGTAGTGGGATAGCTGGGTCAAATGGTATTTCTAGTTCTAGATCCCTGAGGAATCGCCACACTGACTTCCACAATGGTTGAATTAGTTTACAGTCTCACCAGCAGTGTAAAAGTGTTCCTATTTCTCCACATCCTCTCCAGCACCTGTTGTTTCCTGACTTTTGAATGATCGCCATTCTAATTGGTGTGAGATGGTATCTCATTGTGGTTTTGATTTGCATTTCGCTGATGGCCAGTGATGATGAGCATTTTTTCATGTGTCTGTTGGCTGCATAAATGTCTTCTTTTTGAGAAGTGTCTGTTCATGTCCTTTGCCCACTTTTTGATGGGGTTGTTTGTTTTCTTCTTGTAAATTTGTTTGAGTTCATTGTAGATTCTGGATATTAGCCCTTTGTCAGATGAGTAGATTGCAGACATTTTCTCCCATTCTGTAGGTTATCTGTTCACTCTGATGGTAGTTTCTTTTGCTGTGCAGAAGCTCTTTAGTTTAATTAGATCCCATTTGTCAATTTTGGCTTTTGTTGCCATTGCTTTTGGTGTTTTAGACATGAAGTCCTTGCCCACGCCTATGTCCTGAATGGTATTGCCTAGGTTTTCTTCTAGGGTTTTTATGGTTTTAGGTCTAACATGTAAGTCTTTAATCCATCTTGAATTAATTTTTGTATAAGATGTAAGGAAGGGATCCAGTTTCAGCTAGCCAGTTTCCCAGCACCATTTATTAAATAGGGAATCCTTTCCCCATTTCTTGTTTTTGGCAGGTTTGTCAAAGATCAGATGGTTGGCCAGGCGCGATGGCTCACGCCTGTAATCCCAGCACTTTGGGAGGCCGAGGCGGGTGGATCACGAGGTCAGGAGATCGAGACCATCCTGGCTCGACGAGGTGAAACCTTGTCTCTACTAAAAAATACAAAAAATTAGCCAGGTGAGGCGGCGGGCGCCTGTAGTCCCAGCTACGCGGTAGTCTGAGGCAGGAGAATGGCATGAACCCTGGGGGGCAGAGCCTGCAATGAGCCGAGATCGCGCCACTGCACTCCAGCCTGGGTGAAAGAGCGAGACTCTGTCTCAAAAAAAAAAAAAAAAAAAGATCAGATGGTTGTAGATATGCGGCATTATTTCTGAGGGCTCTGTTCTGTTCCATTGGTCTATATCTCTGTTTTGGTACCAGTACCATGCTGTTTTGGTTACTGTAGCCTTGTAGTATAGTTTGAAGTCAGGTAGTGTGATGCCTCCAGCTTTGTTCTTTTGGCTTAGGATTGACTTGGCCATGTGGGCTCTTTTTTGATTCCATATGACCTTTAAAGTAGTTTTTTCTTATTCTGTGAAGAAAGTCATTGATAGCTCGATGGGGATGGCATTGAATCTATAAATTACCTTGGGCAGTATGGCCATTTTCACGATATTGATTCTTCCTACCCATGAGCATGGAATGTTCTTCCATTTGTTTGTATCCTCTTTTATTTCATTGAGCAGTGGTTTGTAGTTCTCCTTGAAGAGGTCCTTCACATCCCTTGTAAGTTGGATTCCTAGGTATTTTATTCTCTTTGAAGCAATTGTGAATGGGAGTTCACTCATGATTTGGCTCTCTGTTTGTCTGTTATTGGTGTATAAGAATGCTTGTGATTTTTGCACATTGATTTTGTATCCTGGGACTTGGCTGAAGTTGCCTATCAGCTTAAAGAGATTTTGGGCTGAGATGATGGGGTTTTCTAGATATACAATCATGTCATCTGCAAACAGGGACAATTTGACTTCCTCTTTTCCTCATCATGTTATATGATTATTCAATTTGCTAGTGTCAATTACAACGTCATTGAGAACTTTCCATTTCATGGATTATCTACTTTGTTTTATATTTTAACTGCTGCAACATATTTTATAGCCTGGACTATACTAGAGGTTATCTATCAGTTCACATGGCAATGGGTGTTTGAATTCTTTCTATTATTTTTTTGCTTTATATAACTTTTATTATACTTTCACTTTAAACAGGTTAAAATGTATGCATATAAAGATAAATTTTAATTTTATAATATTTTTTGTTTTCCCTTTTGTTTTTTGTTTTTACTTTTTCCTTTTCCTTTTATTATTTTTTAGTATTTCAATAGCTTTTGGGGTACAGGTAGTTTTTGGTTACATGGATGAGTTCTACAGTGGTAAAGTCTAAGATTTTAGTGCCCCCGTAAGTCTGAGATATTAGTGCACTCAACACCCTACACCTATTGGGTACATCACGTTGTTCCCAATATGTAGTTTTTTATGCCTCACTTTCCTCCCACTCTTCCCCTTCTGAATCTCCAAAGTACATTATACCTCTTTGTATGTCTTCGCATCCTCACAGCTTAGCTCCTGCTTATAAGTGACTGCATATGGTATTTGGTTTTCCATTCCTGAGTTACTTCACTTAGAATAATGGCCTCCAGCCCCATGCAAGTTGCTGCAAAATACATTATTTTGTTACCTTTTATGGCTGAGTAGTATTTCATGGTGTATATATACCACAAAATTTTTATCCACTCCTTGGTCAATGGGCACTTAAGTGGGTTCCATATATTTACAATTGTGATTTGTGCTACTATAAACATACATGTGCCTGTGTCTTTTTCATGTAACAACTTCTTTTTCTTTGGGTAGATACTCAGCAGTGGGATTCCTCGAATGAATGATACATCTACTATTAGCTCTTTAAGGAATCTCCATACTGTTTTCCGTAGAGGTTGTACTACTTTACATTCCCATCAGCAGTGTAAATGCATCCCTTTTCACCAAATCTATGCCAACATCTGTTGTTTTTTGACTTTTTAAGTATGGCTATTTTTGCAGGACTAAAGTAGTATCTCATTGTGGTTTTAATTTGCATTTCTCTGATGATTAGTGGTGTTGAGCTTCCTTTCATGTATTTCTTGGCCATTTGTGTGTCTTCTTTTGAGAAATGTCTATTCATGTCCTTTGCCCACTCTTTGATAGAATTATTTTCTTTTTCTTCCTATTTCAATTTCTTGCAGATTATAGATGCTAGTCCTTTGTCAGATTCATAGTGTGCAAATATGTTCTCTCATTCTGTGCCTTATCTGTTTACTCTCCTATTTCTTTTGCTGTGCAGTACCTTTTTAGTTTAGTTAGGTCCTACTTATTTATTTTTGTTTTTATTGGATTTACATTTGTGGTCTTAGTCATGAATTATTTGCCTAGGCCAATGTTCAGAACAGTTTTTCCAATGTTATCTTCTGGAATTTCCCTGGTTTAAGGTCTTACATTTAGGTCTTTGATCCGTCTTGAATTGTCTGTTTATAAGATGAGAGATGATGATTCTAATATTTCAAAATCTTAAGGTATTCATCTATATGTTTTAATAATTTTAATTTTATTACTATTTTAAAATTTCAACTTTTATTTTAGATTCAGGGGGTACATATGCAGGTTTGTTACCTGGGTATATCTTGTGATGCTGAGGTTTGGGGTACAATTGATCCTGCAACTCAGGTAAACATTCACATATATATGTATGTGTGTGTGTGTGTGTGTGTGTGTGTATGTGTGTGTATACATAAATAAACAAGCAAATGAATAAATAAATAGTATAATACAGACATGCCACATGCCAGTTTAACATCACCAGACAGGAATTTGAGAAGTAAAAAGACTGTGTCATAGTATGCAACATTTACACTTATATTGTCTTCCAATATATCAATACTAATTTACAGCATCATTTTAAATGAGAACCCAATTCTCTTTACTTGGTCAGTACTTAACATTTGTACTTAAAAAAATCATTCTGAGAGATGAAAAGTTGAATTTCCCGTTTTTGTTTGCTTACTTCTTTGCTTTTCACTGTGTACTTCTTGGATTACCAGTAAGATTCACAATCTTTCAATTATTCATTTGTATTAGCGTTGGAAAACTGTCTACTGAAATACTTTGTCATTTTTTTTCTGTTTAATACTTAAATTTTTCTTATCCATTTTTTTGTAAAATTTATGCATTGTAAATGTTAATTCTCATATTTATATGTGTTGAAAATACTTTCTTGTGATTTAAAAAATTTGCTTATGCTTTTTGTCATATAGAATGCACTTAATCTTGACATAAGAAATTAAACAGTATTGATTTTCACAGGTTTTGCCTTTTGAGTCCCGCTTAAGAAAGCTTCAGCATCCAAGATTATGAATATATTCTCCATATGTTCTAAAAATTCTAATTCTATTTAATAAAATGTAACTTTCTTTTTATATTAAATATTTTATCCATCTGAAGTTAACATTAATCAATGATGTAAAGAAATATTTTTTAAAATAGATAACAAATTGCCTCAACTATTTTACTACTTACTAATTTTCTCTGCTAATGTTAAATGCTACTTTATCTTAAACTAAAACCCTACATACATCTAAATCACTTTATATCTAATGTTCTGTTAAATTCAATTGCCCATATCTATTTTTCTCTTCTTAAAAAATTACTACAGTGTTTTACTTACTTTAAGTTTATTATATGTTTTGAGACCTGGGAAGGCGTATTCCTGTCCTGCAGTTCTTCTTTTTCAAAATTGGCCTAACTTTTTTTAAAACTATATATTTTTTGGTGTGGGAAAAAAACACAATATTTACCATCTTAATCACTTTCAAGTGTATAATTGATTAGTGTTATCTATATGGACCTTATTGTGCAACCAATCTCCAGAATTTCTTCATCTTGCAAATCTGAAACTTTATATCCAAGAAAGAACTCCCTTTTTCCCCCAGCCCAAGCTCCTCTGTTTCTATTTTTACTACTTTCGATGCCTCATGTAAGAGGAATCATACAGCATTTGTCTGGCTTATTTCACTTTGCATAATGTCCTCAAGGTTCATCCTCATTGTGGCATATGGCAGAATATCTCTTTCTTTTTTTATTTTTAAATTTTTAGTTTTTGTGGTTATGTAGTAGGTTCATCTATTTCTGTGATACATGAGATAGACTGCTTTTCAGGATTACTTATAGACATAGTGGCCCTTAGTGGCAAGGTTTGTGGGAATTCAAGTTCATATCCCTATTGGCATTTCTCCTCTTGCTAGGGCTAATTTAAGTGTTCCCTCAGTGGGTGGGTGTCAGCTGAGTTTGGTCCAGTTTTCTTTTCTGCTCTAACAGGACAGCAGGAAGTTGAAAGTCAATACCTCACAGTTTCAGTGTTCTCCCTCCCCCCGTGCCCAGAGACCGTCTCTACACCATGCCGCAGCTGCCAGGGAGTGGAGGAGACATTAAATCTGACACTGCAGAATTTCAAAGGATCATTAGGGATTACTATTAGCAACTGTATGCCGATAAACTGGAAAACACAGAAGAAACTGACACATTCCTAGACACATACAATATAACAAGATTGAACCATGAAAAATCCAAAACCTGAGCAGACCAACAACACGTAAGAAGAGCAAAACTGTTATAGAAAATCTCCCAGTAAAGGAAAGCCCAGGACCTGATGGCTTCAATTCTGAGTTCTACCAAATCCTACTCAAACTATTTCAAAAAATAAAGGAAAAGTGAATACTTCCCAATTCATTCTAGGAGGCAAGTGTTAACCTGATGTGAAAACCAGACAAAGACACACTAAAAATATACAGGCCAATATCTCTCATGGTTATTGATGAAAATATCCTCAGCAACATACCAGCAGATCAAATTTAACAACGCATTAAAAATATCATTTATCTTCACCAAGTGGATTTTATCTTTGGAATGACAGGTTGGCCCAACATATGCAAATCAACCAATGCAATGCATCATATCAACATAATGATGAAACAAAACAATATGATAATTTCAATTGATGCCTACAAATATTTGATACAATTTAGCATCCTTTTACAATAAAAATCCTCAAAAAATTGGGTATGGGAAGAACATATTTCAAGTTTTAATAGATGCCATCTATGACAGACCCACAGCTAGCATCATACTGAAAAAGGAAAAACTGACAACATTTCCTCTAAGATCTGGAACACAACAAGGATGCCCAATGTCACCACCATTATTCAACATACTACTGGAAGTTCTAGTACAGCAATCAGACAACAGAAGAATATAAAGGACATAAAATTGGAAAAGAAGAAGTCAATTCTTGTTTGCAGATGATATAATTGTGATGATTAATATTAAGTGTTAACTTGATTGGATTCAAGGATGCAAAGTATTGTTTCTGGGTGTGTCTGTGAGGGTGTTGCCAGAGATTAACATTTGAGTCAGTGGACTGGGAGAAGCAGACCCACCCTCAATCTGTGTGGGCACCATCCAATCGGCTGCCAGCACAGCTTGAAAAAGCAAGCAGAAGAAGGTGGAATGAGCAGATTAGCTGAGTCTTCCAGCCTTTATCTTTCTCCCTTGCTGGATGCTTCCTGCCCTGGAAACTCAGACTCCACTTTCTTCGGCTTTTGGACTCTTGGACTTACACCAGTGGTTTGCCAGGGACTCTTGGGCCTTTGGCCACAGACTGAAGGCTGCACTGTCAGCTTCCCTACTTTTGAGGTTTGGGGGCTGAGCCAATACTCGTTTCTTTGCTCCTCAGCTTGCAGACGGCCTATTGTGGGACTTCAACTTGTTATCCTGTGAGTTAATTCTCCTTAATAAACTCCCTTTCATATATACATATATCCTATTAGTTGTCTCCCTCTAGAGAACCCTGACTAATACAATGATCTTATATTTGGAAAAACCTACACTCCACCAAAAAAAAAAATTAGAAATGATAAACAAATTTAGTAAAGTTTCAGGATAGAAAATCAACTTACATAAATCAGTAGTATTTCTATATGCCAACAATCTGAAAGAGAAACAAAATAGTAATCCCTTTTATCATAACCACACATAAAATTAAATACCTAGAAGTTAACTAGATCTCTATAATAAAAACTATAAAACACTGATGAAAGAAATTAAAGAGTACACTAAAAAATGGAAAATATTCCCTGTACATGGATTGGAAGAATCAATATTTTTAAAATGTCCATACTATCTAAAGCAATCTACAGATTCAATTCAATGCCTATCAAAACCTCAATGACATTCTTCACAGAAAGAGAAAAAACTATCCTAAAATTTATATGGAACCACGAAAGATCCAGAATAGACAAAACTACCCTGAGAAAAATGAACAAAACTGAAGGAATTGCATTACCTGATTTCAAATTATACTACAGAGCTATGGTAACCGAAATAGCATGGTACTGGCATAGAAACAGACACATAGAGCAATGGAACAGAGTAGAAAACCTGGAAACAAATTCACACACCTGTGGTGAACTCATTTTTGACAAAGGTGCCAACAACATACACTGTGGGAAAGACAGTATCTTCAATAAATGGTGCTAGGAAAACTGTATATCTATATGCAGAAGAATAAAACTAGACCCCTATCTCTCACCATATACAAAAATCACATCAAGGCCGGGCACGGTGGCTCAAGCCTGTAATCCCAGCACTTTGGGAGGCCAAGGCGGGCGGATCACGAGGTCAGGAGATTGAGACCATCCTGGCTAACATGGTGAAACCCCGTCTCTACTAAAAATACAAAAAAATAGCCGGGTGTGGTGGCAGGCACCTGAGGTCCCAGCTGCTTGGGAGGCTGAGGCAGGAGAATGGCGTGAACCTGGGAGGCGGAGGTTGCAGTGAGCCGAGACCACACCACTGCACTCCAGCCTGGGCAACAGAGCAAGACTCCATCTCAAAAAAAAAAAAAATCACATCAAAATGGATTAAAGACTTAAGTCTAAGGCCTCAAATTATGAAAACTACTGCAAGAAAACACTGACAAAAATCTCCAGAACTTTAGTCTGGGCAAAAATTTCTTGAGTAATACCACACAGGCACAGGCAACCAAAGCAAAAATGAATAAATGGGATCACATCAAGTTAAAAAGCTCCTGGACAGCAATGGATACAATCAACAAATTGAAGAGACAAACCACAGAATGAGAGAGAATATTTGCAAACTACCTGGCAAGGGATTAATAAACGGGAAATATAAGGGGCTCAAACAACTCTGTAAGAAACATATATTAATCTGATTTAAAAAATAGACAAAATATCTGAACAGACATTCACAAAAGAAAACATACAAATGGCATATAAAAAGATGCTCAACATCACTGGTCATCAGAGAAATGCAAATCAAAACTACAATGAGATATAATCTCACCCCAGTTAGAATGACTTACATCTAAAAGTCGGGCAATAACAAGCACTGACAAGGGTGTGGAGAAAATAGAACCCTTGGACACAGTTGCTGGGAATGTAAATTACTACAACCACTATGGAGAATAGTCTGGAGGTCCCTCAAAATGATAAAAATTCAGCTACTGTATGATCTAGCAATCCCAATGCTGGGCATGTACCCAGAAGAAAGGAAATCAGTATATTGAGGATATATCTGCGCTCCTGTGTTTGTTACAGCACTGTTTACAATAGCTAAGGTTTGAAAGCAACCTAAATGCCTATCAACAGATGACTAGATAAAGAAAATGTGGTACATATACACAATGTAGTACTATTCAGCCATTAAAAAAGACTGATATTCTGTTATTTCCAACCACATGGATGGAATAGGAGGTCATTATATTAAGTCAAATAAACCAGACACAGAAAGACAAACATCACATGTTCTCACTTATTTGCTGGATGTAAATATCAAAACCATTGAAGTCATGGAGATAGAGAGCAGTAACAGGGTAATCATAAGCTGGGAAGGGTAGTGTGCAGTGGGGGGATGTGGAGATGGTTAATGGGTATAAAAAATAGTAAGAATGAATAAGGCCTACTATCTGATTGCACAACAGGTTGACTATAGTCAATAATAATTTAATTGTACATTTTAAAATAAAGAGTTTACTTAGATTGTAACAGAAAGAATAAATGCTTGAGGGATGGATAGCCCATTTTACATGATGTGATTATTATACATTGCATGTCTGTATCAAAACATCTCATGTACCCCATAGATACATACATCTGTTATGTACCCACAAAAATCAAAATAAAAATGTTAAAAATAATTAACTCAAGGAGAGGTTATAACTTTACCATAACAGCTTTCCCAATCCAGGAACAAATGTATTTATCTTCATTCCCTGGTGTATTCATTTATGTTCTTCGGTAAAGTTTTATAGTTATCTCTTTAAAGGAACTGCATTATCTTATTTCTTAGATTTTACATTTTTATCTTTATGAATAAAAATGTTAAATATTTAGTTCTATAGACTTTTAATCTGTTGATGATTATGCATAGGAAATAGACAAATAGAAAGATATAGCTATATATCTCTCTGGCCAATTTAAAATTAATTCACTCAATAAAGTTAATAAGATTGATTTATATTATGATGTGTAACTGTCGTTAACTTATTGAATCTTCTGTATAAAATGCTGTGTTTGAATATGGCCACTTATTTCTCCACTCTTCTGTCACTGGGAAGTTTGGATGTTTCTCTTTTTTTCTCTTAAGAATAGTTGTGCTATAAACCTTCCTGCTCATATCTTACAGTCTACAACTATAAACTTTTATCTTGAAAGTACACCTAGAAATGAAATTGCTTGGAATCAGAATGGGTGAATGTTCATCTTTTCAAGTTATTGGCAAGCAATTTCCAGAAGTGGCTTTATCAGTTTACACTGCCACCAGCAATGGAAGCACTCTGGTAGATCTAAATCCTTCTAAATTGGACATCATTAGTTTATTACTAAATGATCAATTTTCCATAACTATATCATCTGTGCTTGGAAAGAATTTTCATTTTTTATTTTGAGCACGTGGAGTTAGCACTCTGTCTTTTTGTCTGTTTCACTATGTGTGTTTGTGTGTGTACGTGTGTATGAAGTCGAGTTTATCAAATGTTCAAATAGTTTTGATCATTACTTTGTTTTATGGTCCAGTTTAACTTACTCCACCTTCATTGCTAAGTAAGTTTCTTTCTTTGCCTAGTTTGCTAAAAGTTCTTTTTTTATAAATTTTTTATTGGGTGTTGCATATTATCAAGTGCTTGTTATTTGGCTATCTTTTGAAATCATCAAATACATTTATTCCTGTAAGTGATTAATAGAGTAGATTTAATTTTAATAAAGTAAATAAAAATTACATTTTATAATATGAAAATATTATTTGGTATTTTCTCTAGGAGCTAAATGATGAGAACACATGGACACATAGAGGGAAACAACACACACTGGGGCCTCTCAGAGGGTAGGGGTGGGAGGAGGGAGAAGATCAGGAAAAATAAGTAACAGTTACTAGGCTTAAAACTTGGGTGATGAAATAATCTGTACAAGAAACCCCCACGACACAAGTTTACCTATGTAACAAACCTGCCCTTGTAGCCCTGAACTTAAAAGTTAAAAAAACACTTTGCATTATGAGATGTTTCTTACTTGGTTATGACGTTGAGACCTAAAAATTAAAAGTCGAAGTCCCCCAACTGACTTAAAGGACCTTCTCTTGGCCAAGGTGACCCCAAGAAAACCTTAAAAAGTGAGTTTCAGGCTCTGATGGAATGGAAGCTCAGACACACCTCATTATAACCCTTCCTTCTTGCGGTTTAGACACAACAACTGATCAGCAATAATGATGGAGATCAGGAGACTGACAGAATGAACTGTTTATGGCAATAAGATATTAAATTATAAATGAGGCATAAAAGCATGCCAGGTAAGGGTTAAGTCATGCATTTCTACACTTAAAGAATAAACTGTCTTCTGGCTGACACAAGGTTTTCTTTTTCTGTGACAGCTACACAAACGCTGGCCTTGAGATAAGCAGTATTAAAATAATTGCACGTCATTTATGGTCAGATGCTGACTGACTGACTCCCTGTTTCACAAGCCGTAACTACAGCTTTGATTGGATAAGCGATTGATTTCAGTAATTTTCTTCAGGTAAGAAACTATTGACCACAGACTGGTTCTGGCCAGTTTGCAGATGCTGCACACTTGATTGCCTTTGCGTCCCTGCTCCACTTTTTGATGTACAGAACTTAACTGCAATGTATTTAAATATTAAGTCTCCACCCCGAGGGGAACATGGGACACATTCGCCTTTATGAATATTCATAGCTCCTTCTATAACCTGTTGAATATGTATAATTGGCCAACTTGTTCAGCATAAATCCCTGTTCCACCTTCCCCTTTCTTGAAATACGTGCCTTTCAGGCTTTACCAGATGCTGCACTTCCCAGCCTGTGGGATGACAAACATTTCATTAATAAACTTTTATAAGAAATAAAGTCTTTCGCTGAGTGTGGTGGCTCATGTCTGTAATCCAGCACTACGGGAGGCCAAGGCAGGCTGACTGCTTGAGTCCAGGAGGCAATGGTTGCAGTGAGCCATGATTGTGCCACTACACTCTATCTAGCAGGATGACAGAGTGAGACCCTGCCTCAAAAAAAAAAAAAAAAAAGAAAGAAAAGAAAGTCTTCCTTCCAAATATACAGATGTCAAGATTTTTCAGTTGCAATGTACTTTTTAATACATTGCTGAATTCAGCTTGTTATGCCTTATTTTGGATTTGCTTTTCCTTTTAAGCTAATGAATTTGGCCTATAGCTACCTGTTCATGTGCTGTTCTTTTTATAGGTCTAATATCAAGATTATACTAGTCTCAAAACATGAGTTGAGTAGTCTCACATATTGTTCTTATGCTCTGAAATGGTTTGTAGAAAATGATTTTGTTGTTGTTGTTTTTCTAATGATTGGTAGAAATCTGTCTCACACCTATAGACCCAGCTAATCAGGAGGCTCAGGCTGAAAAATTGCTTGAGCCTGGGAAGCAAAGGTTGCAGAGAGTTGAGATCGTGCCACCGCCAGCCTGGGCGACAGAGTGAGACCCAGTCTATTTAAATAAATAAATAAATAAAAATAATGGGGGGGAGGGGGAGGGGCGGGCCTGGTGGCTCGGGCCTATAATCCCAGCACTTTGGGAGGCTGAGACGTGTGGATCATGAGGTCAGGAGTTCAAGAACAGCCTGGCCAAGATGGTGAAACCTCGTCTCTACTAAAAATACAAAAATTAGCCGGGTGTGGTGGCGGGTGCCTGTAATCCCAGCTACTTGGGAGGCTGAGGCAGAGAATGGCTTGAACCCAGGAGGTAGAGATTGCAGTGAACAGAGATCACGCCACTGCACTCCAGTCTGGGCGACAGAGCAAGACTCCGTCTCAAAAAAAAGAAAAAAAAAAAGACATCTGGGCCTTTTGTATGTTTTGATGAGTGAGAGGTAAGAACATTTGACTGCCTTTTTAAACTTTGTCTATGTTTGTATGTCAATTCAGATGTGTTATTTCTTCCTGAGGTTATTTCATTAAATTTTATTTTCTTATAAAATGTTTACTTTATCTAGATACTCAAATGTAAAATATTATACACAGTGCTTTCTAATCATTAAATATATATTTTTTCTGTATCTGGAATTAAGGATATGTGTGTATTTTCAAGTACACATTTATTTTTGTGTATATTTGATTATTGCTAGGCATCGTAGGTAAGAGTTGGAGTTTTCAGTATATGTTCAATTTTCTGTCTTAAACATTGTGTATTTTTCATATTACAAAGATAGCACCATTTTTTTAAAAGTAGATCAATTTGACATTTTAATGGAGTTGCAAACTACTAAGAAATGAATGTAGCCAATTTTATCAGGATAAAGGAGTCATTTTCCCTTTGCAGAAGTAATGAGATAATTGTTTTCATGGATACTTAAAATGGCACTGCACAGTCCTTATTCTGTGGATCTGGACTCTTTTTTAGGCCATGGGTTCTAGGTGTCTAATAACAATTTTACTCAGAAAACTTGGCAAGAGACAGGAGCAAAGACCCATAGGCTCATAATCATCTATCTGTGATTAAATTTTGTTTTATTGTATCTATTGAGAACTGATGCCTGTGTTGCTGTTCATCAGTTTTGCCTTTAGGGATACTATACTCTGTTGGCCATTTCCTTAACTTTCTGCATGTCACAATTCCTTTAATGCCACTGAGACCTTGCCACCCAGTATGAGAATTGCATCAAGAGAGATGCAATTCTGATAAATACCAGATTGTGACTTTTATTTTTTTAGAATCCTGTTATCCTGTTCTTATCAATAAGCCCAGTTTTGCAATAGCCCTTCCTATTATCAGCTTTGGCCTCCATTTTATACCCTCAGTAAACTTCACTGTGGTGCTGGTTACCCCTTCACAGCTGCTGTTCTTATTTCTTTGATAAATGTCATATCCCTGGGTCCCCACTGAATCATGATCATCTGGTGTGTTTTTCCACCTTTCTTAGTATATCCAGAATGTGTTCTTCTTT
The DNA here is from genome assembly GCF_006542625.1 of Nomascus leucogenys. Lineage (NCBI taxonomy): Eukaryota > Metazoa > Chordata > Mammalia > Primates > Hylobatidae > Nomascus > Nomascus leucogenys. Next base: position 129,247,902 of record NC_044406.1, read on the forward strand.
GAGGCTTTTAATCTCTCCTTGTGTGGCTGCATGGCAATTCTGGAATTTCAGCCTTCTTGTAGGGTGACATTTTAAAATTAATTGTCTATGAGGCTTCTTAGCAGCCTTCCCTCACAGTATTGCAGGATCCTTGCATGAATGATAAATTCAGTAACATGGAAGGGTGTTCTCAAATTAACAAACTCTCTCTTAGCTAATATTTGGTTCCACTCCACTGACCCAGCACTGATCCAGTTCTGTGAATGTCTTACTGGCTCCTGATTATAATAGCAAAAATTCACAAGTGCTGAGATATTTATATAAATTATGTAATCTTTACAGTAAACTTTTCAAGCTAGACACAGTTTTCCATTTTACAGATAAAGACACTAAGGTTTAAAATGATTTAATAGCTGATACAAGGTCATACCCTAAAAGTAAGTGATAGGTTAGTCTTACTCGAAAACCCATATTCTCAACATCACTTCTCATTGATTCAGGAAACCCAGCTCATACATGGTAGATTGGATAAAAGGTTGGTTTCTTCGCTTTTTAGTGTAATTCTACAGTCATTATATCATCAGTTTAACCATCCAATTACTAACATTTTTAACTACCGAGTTGAAGTCTCATTGAATGAATTGTTGTGCATACTCTGCTATGAGATAATGACTAGAACCGAGTGTAATGACTAGCTGAAATTACTGCAGGCAAAGGTGAAAGAATATCTGTTAAATTATTAACTATGACATCAATCATAGCTTTTCATCAAGTGTGTTGCATATAGATTTACCCTTCAGAGGGTGAACTATTTCTAAGTTTGTATATAAAAAAGCCAAAATAGGTTAGCTATTAAAGACTCATACAGTTGAATGGGGACTGAAATCTATAATTTAAAGATCCAGAAGACTAATTTTTGTAAGCCCTAGAATACAAAGTTTGGAAGCATAATTTATCCTTAGCTTTTTCTTCCAATACAATTTATACTAAAATGATATTAACATTTGTGGCTTTTGGACAACCCAGGTCACCAGATCTACCAATGGACCTGGCAAACTATAGTCATTATGTGGTAAACTAGAGTTAGAAGCCCTCAGATATAAGCAGGGTTTACAGACTGCTTCCAATCACAGACAAAAATAAAAGACTTGGAAGACCATCTTGAGGTAAAAGACCCAAGAGAAGCCTCATTTTACTAATTACAGTATTGCCATAATGTTATGCCTCCCAAAGGTTTCAAAATAACTACAGAAAGCACAAAAACATTCACCTGCGAGAACATTTATTCTAAGCCTGGTTTAATCAGCAAGTTGTGTAGCTGAAATGGGAAGGGATGTGTTTGAAATGTGGCATTGAATCCCATAAGTCTGAATATCCAAAACAAGCTAGATCTTGAATTCAGTCCCAAAGGTGCATTTTAACCACATGCCAGAGTAAAAACTAGAAATACTTGGGCTCTGGCATTGGCTGAGCCACTAACATGGTGTGCGACTTTGGAAAAGTCACTTTTGCTTTCCAGGGCTTATTTTCTTTATTAGTAGAATGAAATTATCTCATTTTTTTGAACTCGAAAATATATGATTGCAAACTAAATAACTGTTGTTTGGTGACATACTAATATTTTCACAGTGTCTTTAAAGTGGTTTGACTGAACTAGTTCCTTCTCAGATGGTTGTGCAGACTCTCCTTAAGTAGAGATTCTTCAAAGAAAGGACTATTTTCCCACTTTGTCACAAGTAGGAGAAAGTTCACAACATGCTAATTGGGCTACCTTGAAATTCCAAAGATCTGCAAATGGAACAGGTGCAAATGCAACTGGTGATAATTGATGGCTAATTATGCAAGCAATAACACACTCCAGGGTATGGGCTTGTCTGCCAATACTTGCATGCCTTCGATATTTTATTAGCCAACAAACATACCCTGAAGGTTGTATTGTGCAGAAAAAAAAATGCTTTTGAAAACACAAAATAGTTTTAAGTAGAGTATACAATTTTGAAAACATATTAGCACACTACATACAATAGTTCAATTACAACCAAGTAATCAGGCCTAAAGGCAAGAATTCCCTTGAGTATACCTCTTTAACCCTTCACTCAGCACGTCACCATTCTATCCCCTACCCCTACACTTGCATAATCCAAACAGCCATTTGAAAAAATATCAAATTCCTTGTTTGCTTTTTAACAATAGACTGTAATGAATTAAATTAACATTTAGTGATAATTCGTAAGGTGACACTAGGAAAATGTTTCTTTATATAAAGGATCGATTCTATTTGACCACTATGTAGTAGAGCAGGTCTTCAAATAATCTTGTTTCATTCAATGTCTTTTTAAAAACCCTTGATGAGAAAATAAAATCAATTTCCGGCCAGGCCCACTGTCTGTATGGAGTTTGCACATTCTCATCATGTCTGTGTGAGCTTTCTCTGGGTACTTCATGCCTCTCCCACATTCCAAAGCTGTGCACACCAGGTGAACTGGCGTGTCTACATTTTCTGAGTGAGTGAGTGTCAGGGTACGTGTGAGTGCACTCTGCATTGGAATGGCACCCAGGCCAGGACTGGTTCCTGCCATGCACCCTGAACTGCCTGGACAGGCTCTGGCCACCCATGACCCTGAAACAGAATAGGCAGGTTGGAAAACAAATGTCTACATGAATACATTATGGTAAAATAAATATTTGGAAAGTCTACAATAATCATACAAATGCATGATAATAAATGATGCAGTAAGGCAACAATCAGTGGGCCTGTAATTTTTTTTTTTTTTTTTTTGAGATGGAGTCTCGCTCTGTGGCCTAGGCTGGAGTGCAGTAGCGTGATCTCAGCTCACTGCGAGCTCTGCCTCCCAGGTTCACGCCATTCTCCTGCCTCAGCCTTCCGAGTAGCCAGTAGCTGGGATTACAGGCACCCATCACCACGCCTGGCTAATTTTTTGTATTTTTAGTAGAGATGGGGGTTCACTCTGTTAACCAGGATGGTCTCAGTCTCCTGACCTCATGATCCACCTGCCTCGGCCTCCCAAAGTGCTGGGATTACAGGCGTGAGCCACCTGTAATATTTTTAATTGCTTGTTTCTTAACTGAGTGGTGGCAGAAGATGCCCCTTATAATGTTTGCTTAGCAAACATATATTCTTTTATTTAAACCACTACAACAATTGTCACTCACTGATTCACCAAAAATTGGGTAAACAATTGTCTTTGTCTTTATTTATATTTCTTAAATGTATGTATGGTATGGTTTGGCTGTGTCCCCACCCAAATCTCAACTTGAATTGTATCTCCCAGAATCCCTGCATGTTGTGGGAGGGACCTAGGGGGACACAATTGAATCATATGGGCCCATCTTTCCCATGTTATTCTCATGATAGTGAATATGTCTCACAACATCTGATGATTTTATTGGGGGCTTCCACTTTTGCTTCCTCCTCACTTTTGCTTTCTCCCGCCATGTAACAAGTGCCTTTCACCTCCTGCCAGGATTCTGAGGCCTCCCCAGCCTTGTGGAACTGTAAGTTCATTTTTTTTTGTTCCCAGTCTTGTATATGTCTTTATCAGCAGCATGAAAATGGACTAATACAGTAAACTGGTACCAGTAGAGTGGGGCATTGCTGAAAAGATACCCAACAATGTGGAAGCAACTTTGGAATTGGATAACAGAAAGAGGGTGAAACAGTTTGGAGGGCTCAAAAGAAGACAGGAAAATGTGGGAAAGTTTGGAACCTCCTGGAGACTTGTTGAATGGCTTTGCCCAAAATTCTGATAGTGATATGGACAATAAAATCCGGGCTGAGGTGGTATCAGGTGGAGATGAGGAACTTGTTGGGAGTTGAAGTAAAGGTGAGTCTTGTTATGTTTTAGCAAAAAGGTTGGCAGCATTTTACCCCTGCCCTAGAGATTTATGGAAGTTTGAACTTGAGAAAGATGATTTACAGTGTCTGGCAGAAGAAATTTCTAAGCAGCAAAGCATTCGAGATGAGACTTGGGTACTGTTAAAGGCATTCAGTTTTATTTTTTTCTTTTTCTTTTATTATTATTATACTTTAAGTTTTAGGGTACATGTGCATTCAGTTTTAAAAGGGAAAAAGAGCATAAAAGTTCAGAAAATTTGCAGCCTGACAATGTGATAGAAAATAAAATCCCATTTTCTGGGAGAAAGTCAAGCCAGCTGCAGAAATTTGCATAAATAGCAAGTTGCCTAATGTTAATCCTCAAGACCATGGGGAAAAATGTCTCTAGGCCATGTCAGAGACCTTCATGGCAGCATCCCCCATCACAGGCCTGGAGGCCCAGGAGGAAAAAGTGGTTTCTTGGGCCAGGCCTAGGGTCTGCCGCATGCTGTGTGCAGCCTAGGAACTTGGTGCCCTGTGTTTCAGCTGCTCCAGCCATGGCTGAAAAAGGCCAATGTAGAACTTGGGCTATGACTTCAGAGGGTGGAAGCCCCAATCCTTGGCAGCTTCCAAGTGGTGTTGAACCTGAAGGTGCACAGAAGTCAAGAATTGAGGTTTGGGAACCTTCCCCTAGATTTCACAAGATATATGAAAATGACTGCATGCCCAGGTAAAAGTTTGCTGCAGGGGTGGGGCCTACATGGAGAATAGGATATTTTGTTTGCTTATGTACCCCAAATGCCTAGAACAATACCTGGATTGTCGTAGATACTAAATACATATTTATGATTGAGTGGATGGATGTCAGGTGAGATCTGCCTCATGGCATAGGAGTTTCCCAAACACATAAAGGTTGATCAGATTTAGGGAAGCCAAAATTGTGACAAATACAAACAGTTGTAGTATTAATAGTGGAAGTAATTATGTTATACAAATAATAATCATTGATTTGCCCAGATACCATTGTATTAAAGGTTTCTGCATCTACTCTCTTACATAGCCTATAGGTATTTCCACAGAAACATGTCCAGGAAATTAAATGTAATTTAATTCTCTTAACATTATGTTGAGAAATAATATATTTTCTTTCTTTTTTATTATTTGTCAAAATTTGTATAACAGAAAAGAGCTGCTTGGTTGTTATGAAATACAAGTATTGTGTAATCCTTGCATGGATCATTAAGGGATAATTATACCTACTGGAAGGAAGCACAGGTCATAGCTTTCTTCCACAATAATGTACCATTTCATTTTAATAAGCAATTGGCATCTGCCTCTGCCAGGTTCTATTCCATACTAAATGACAATCAGAAATGCAAAAGCATTGGCACCCAGTTTTATATTCCACAATAGAAAAATAATAATCTTGTCATTTATTTTGAAGATACATCTAAGTTTGTTCCATGCTCTTTCTTTTATGTCTTATTTTCTGTCATAGGGTCATTGTTACTAAATTGTTAGTAATAATAAACACCCAATTTGATGCTAACATATTACAACATAACAATAATAAAAAATGTAATGTATTTCACTTTATAGGATGATATTCTAATTCCAGCTTGTGATTAGAAACAATAGCCAATGTATCAACTGTGATTATTTCAACCCTTAGTATAACTCCCAGGAAACTTGAATTTGCATTTACTCTATCAGAGAGGTGAACTGTGATTTTCTTTGACCAGATTTTGTCATTGAAAACTCAGATGGGTTTAGTGATGAACAAAAAAAAAATCTTAATGCGTAAAACATAGCTTCAGGCCAGGCGTGTTGGCTCATGCCTGTTAATCCCAGCACTTTGGGAGGCTGAGGCAGATGGATCGCTTGAAGTCCGAAGTTCGAAACCAGCGTGGATAACATGGTGAAACCCCATCTCTACTAAAAATACAAAACAATTAGCCAGGTGTGGTGGCAGATGCCTGTAATCCCAGCTACTTGGGAAGCTGAGGCAGGAGAACTGCTTGAACCCAGGAGGTGGAGATTGCAGTGAGACAAGATCGTGCCACTGCCCTCCAACCTGGGTGACACAGCAAGAATTTGTCTTAAAAAACAAAACAAAATATAGCTTTCATCTGTATGGCAATAAAACAGCTTAACAAATCCTGGACTTAACATGTTGTAAAAATGTCTTCCTGGGTCAATTTGCTACCTCATTTCCTAGGTATAAATGATTCTTCTCCTGACAAAGCTGACAATAGGGCTCAGTAAAGAATTTGCTAAGATGCTCATTTATATAGAGTTAAGGATTATTTAGTACAAGGAAGGAAAACATGAACAAATAGAAGCTGAATTAAATTGTAGATAGACAGGCTAAACAAGAAATCAACTTAAAGGGACCAACCAGAGAGGAATAGTAGAAAAATACATACTGAGGAATACCTAGGAGAGCAAAATCTTAAAGGAGATAATGAAAAAAAGAGCAAGGGGAAATCCTTGTGTCTATGAGAAGATAATGAAATTACATTCTATTTGGCTCCTGGGACCTCAGGCACTGGAGAGAGGAAGTAAGTCTTTGAACGTGCTACTCCAGAGATCTTTCTATAGTAATGACTCCAACTTAATATATGCCAAAATATATTTATTAAGCACTCTATATGTGTAGAGTGTTGCATTAAATTTCATTGTTTATGTCCCCTACTGTATTAGTATGTCCTCATGCTGCTAATATATATACACCTGAGACTGGGTAATTTATAAAGGAAAGAGATTTAATTGACTCACAGTTCAGCATGGCAGGAGAAGCCTCAGGAAACTTACAATCACAGCAGAAGGGAAAGCTAACATGTCCTTCTTCACATGGTGGCAGGAAGGAGAAGAATAAGCAAAAGGGATAAAAGCCCCTTATAAAACCATCAGATCTCATGATAACTCACTATCATGAAAATGTCATGAGGGTAATCGCCCCCATGATTCAATTACCTCCCACTGGTTCCCTCCTATGACATGTGGGAATTATGGGAACTAAAATTCAAGATGAGATTTGGGTGGGGACACAGCCAAACCATATAACCTACAGTTGATTGGTAAAAGCAACCAAGAGCTCTGTGTTGAAAAGGATTCTGATAGTATATATCTGGTTTCAGTAGAAACAACTGTTCCAATGTCTGTCATGCCTCCCTTACAGAGATTTAGATGAGGAGTAAGTAAGGTAGCCCACATAAAAGCTCAGCATAAGACCTTGCACAGAGTAAACTTTGAATTAGATGCCCTTCAGTAGAAAGTATTATAAAACCCAAATGAAGCATATTTCAAAAATAAGGAAAATTGTCTGGCTCCTTAACTGAGAGATCCAAAGTCTGGAAATGCTTCAGTCACAATGTGATCCACAGCTTCCTCATGTCATCAGTAGTCCAATTCCTCTGTGATTATCTCAGCTTTGCTCTCCTACCTGGGCCATATTCTTCCTCAGACTGGCTTTCCTCCTGGTAGAAAACTGGCTCTAGTAGTTCTGGACCTCACATCCACATCTCTAATGCTGAACTCCACTAGCTCACACTGGAGTCAGCTTCTGTATAACGAATAGTGAATAGATGGTGGGGCTTCAACTACCAATATTCAGTATGTAAACACTCAATAAAGTAAACCCTTATTAATGTTGTTAGCAGAATGGATGACTAGTAGCTTTTTTGCTACATATTTGCAAAATCCTGTTTCTTTTCATTTAGTATTATATTTACCAACTTATAATTTAATAAAATAGTCAAAACTGGTTATAGAATACATTATCTGATCAGTGAGTTCAGAGAGCAATGTTGATTGCTTTGCAAACATCTAGTCTTGGATAACTCAAAGTTGTTTGTCAAATGCGATCTAAATCTAAAATTAAAGCCAGTTACTGGCTTCCTAACCACATTCTTGATCTTGTTAGGGAAAGGATTTAGAATTTGTGTGCCATCTATCAACCCTGATTTTACTATTTTTCTGGCCATAGTATATGATGATGCCTCATTTCAGAGTATTCTTCTCTTCCCTGGCCCTAAGTCTAGATGTGATTCATGTCAATTCTAGGACTAGTAGAGAGCCTACATGTAGTTGTCATTATCATGCAAATTATTCACTTATCTAGTGAGCATCTGCTGTGTACCATGTATTTTTTTACATCCAAAATACTCTGAGATACTCACCACAATGTGATAAATGCTATAATAAAGATATAATTGAGGTCCTCAGTGAGTATAGGAGAAATAACTTTCTGACAGACATATCAACTAATGGTACAAAGTAGAGAGCCCAGAAATAAACCCAAGCATATATGGCATATTAATCTTTGACAAGGGCACCAAGAAGACACAATGTGGAAAGAATATTCTCTTAAACAAATAGTACAGGAAAACTAGATGTTCACATGCAAAAGAATGTAATAGGACATCTATCTTATGCCATACATAAAAATCAACCCATAATGGATAAAAAGCTTACGTATAACACCTAAAACTGTAAAACTTCTTGAAGAAAACATAGGGGAAAAGTTCAAGGCATTAGTCTTGGCAATGATTTTATGGATACATCACAGGAAGCACAGGCAAAGAAAGCAAAAACAGACAACTGGGACCACATCAAGCTAAGAAGCTTCCGTACCACAAAGTTAACAAACAACAGAGTGAAAAAGGCAGCACAGTCCAGGCACGGTAGCTCACACTTGTAATCCCCACACTTTAGGAGGCCGAGGCGAGTGGATCATTTGAGGTTAGGAGTTCAAGACCAGCCTGACCAACATGGTGAAACCATGTGTTGACTATAATCCAACAATTAGCCAGACGTGGTGGCAGGTGCCTGTAATCCCAGCTGCCCGGGTGGCTGAGGCAGGAGATTTGCTTGAACCCAGGAGGCGGAGGTTGCAGTGAGCCAAGATGACACCATTGCACTCCAGCCTGGGTGACAGAGTGAGACTCTGTCTCAAAAAAGAAAAAGAAAAAAGGCAGCACAGAATGGGAAAAAAAAATATTTTCAAACCTTATATCTGATAAAGGATTGATATCTAAAATATATATCTTCTTTAACTCCATAGGAAAAATAAATAAAATAAATAATTGTATTAAAAATTGGCAAAAGACTTAAATAGATATTTCTCCAAAGAAGACGTACAAATGGCCGAGAGATACATGAAATGGTGCTTAATATCACTATCTAGGAAATGGAAATAAAAACCACAATGACATTACCTCCTACTCATTAGGATAATTGTCAAAAAAATAAAGGATGACAAGTGTTGCCAAGGATGTGGAAAAAGTGGAAAACTTGCACACTGTTAATGGGAATTTAATTTGGCACAGCAATGATGGAAAACAATCTGAATGTTCCTCAAGAAATTGTAAATGAAACTACCCTATGATTCAGCAGTCTCACTTCTACATATTTATTCAAAGCAATTAAAATCAGGATCTGAGAGACAAGAAGAAAGACTATCGTGAATACGAAATCATGCTCACCTTACTCCCTTCACCTTTGATTGCTGTTCAAGGAAAGGAATAGTTTGCTTTTGATTTATAATTAAGGGGAAAACAGACAGCAAAAAAATGCAACTCCTTCATGAGTTTACTTCTCTTAAAGGGAAAGATTAAGGATAATATATTTCTATTTCATCATCTTATAGATGGTGAAACTGAAGTTCATGTTTTCAACTTTATCTCAAAGGCAATTATCTTTCCATGGCAAGTACCCCAACTTAATACCGTTTAACACATATTTATTATGCACCCTATATACACAGAGTGCTGCATTAGACCCAGGGCTTTTAGACAGCTTATCATAAAATGCCTGTATTCTCTCTCTGTCTTTCCATCACCTAGTACAATATCTAATGCATAGTGATACATTTTTTCAAAATGGTGAATTGATGTGTGAGGTATTTGCACAGCTAACTATATGTGAAGACAATTTGTCAAATGCACCAATACCTTTTCTTTTACTTCTTGCATCCTAACTAATACAAATGTAAGTTTCAAATAATCTCCTTTCATCAAAGAATTTAATTGAGTTAGAACTAATTATCCAAAAACTGAAAGCTGTTGGAAAACATCTAAGAACACACTAAAAGCGAAGGAGTTAGTGTCAAGATGTAATTTGTCATCTTGGGCTAGTATGGGAAAAGATGCATTACAAATGAGCTCAAAAGCTTTGAAAAACATACAGATGCCATATAAAAGAAGGGCAAGGAAAATGTTCTATAACACACCTCTTATATGTTAAGTACACATCTCATGGTGTTAATGTTTTATTTTGCTGGCCTAGCTGATTAGCTCATTAAAAATTGTAAATGTTATAGTTTAAAGACGAAGAGAGAAAGTAATATCAAATGTATAAAGACATCGAAGAGCTGTTGTTTGAGTGCCTTTATTGCGCTCCAGTATGCTGTTACAATCTCAGTGGAGGTCAATGAGGCTTCCATTATCATCGACTTCGGTGGCCAAAATCACTCTTTCAAACCCATTATTAACTCTGATGTCAAAGAGTCTTTAATGTGTACATCTTCATAGCTGAGACACCTCACAACCAAACGTCTGTGTTGGTTTTTTGACTACAGTTTTTCCATTGTGTCAAGTCACACAAGTACAATCCTAGCAGCTTTCCAGTGTCAACTAGCAGTCATCTTGGACCTCTCTCGCATTATCTAGCAAATTCTTTAGCTATACAAGTGGAATCTCCATCTGAGATACCTGTGTTTGTGTGTATATGTATATGTATGTGTGCTTGCATGAGTTATTTTATTTTGCAATGAATTTTACAGTAAGCCATATATAGGATCTACAAAATTGCAATATGGCCAAAATGGCTCGGAATTGAACACAGTATTAACATTTTTGCTATAAGCAAATGTAATCAAATCAGCAGGAGATTTCCAATGTTATTTATTCTAAGGAAGCAGTCTTAATTGTTTTTAAACCATTAAATCTTTTCCTCCAAAGAGATTATAGAACACAAATATACTGACTGGTTAAAAGTGGAGACCATCTAGCCTAAACCATTTGCATATGAGGAAACTAAGTACCAAGGAAAGGATGAAATTTATTGAATTTTGCACAGCTAATAAATGATAAAGCCAGCTCTTAAAGCCAGTCAATCACATTATAACATGTAAGTTTTAATCCCACTTCTACCACCAGCTGTGTATGACTTGAGCAAGTCATTTAAACTCTTGAGTCTCAGTTTTCTTCATTTGCAAAATGAGGATAATAAGGTGCTTATTTTATTATGCTCTTTTGCGAGGATTACATGAAGTGCTTTTTGTGAACATTCCTAGTAAATATAACGTATTATACAAGTATTTCTTATTATCACCATCACCATTTGCTGATACTCAGCACAGTGCTTTTTTCCACTATATATGTAGCTTTTGATGTTGTGTATTGATGTTGATATGATTTGGGTGTCCCCACCCAAATTTCATCTTGAATTGTAATCCCCATAATCCCCATAAGCTTCACATGTAAAGGGAAAGAACAGGTGGAAGTAACTGAATCATGGAGGTGGTTTCCACCGTGTTGTTTTTGTGATAATGAGTGAGTTCTCATGATATCTGATGGTTTTATAATTGGTTCTCCCCCTGTTTGCTCGGCACTTCTCTTTCCTGCTGCCTTGTGAACAAGGTGCCTTTCTTCCCCATTGCCTTCTGCCATGATTGTAAGTTTCCTTAGGCATTCCCCAGCCATGCTGAACTGTGAGTCAGTTAAACCTCTTTTCTTTATAAATTACCGAGTCTCAGGTATGTCTTTTTTCAGCAGTGTCATAATGGATTAATACAATAAGTTGGTACTGAAGTAGTGAGGTGCTGCTGAAAAGATACCCAAAAATATGGAAGCAACTTTGGAACTGGGTAACAGACAGAGTTTGGAACAGTTTCGAGGGCTCAGAAGAAGATAGAAAAATGTGGGAAAGCTTGCAACTTCCTAGATATTTGTTGAATGGGTTTGATGAAGATGCTGATATTTATATGGACAATTAAGTCCAGGCTAAGGTTGGCTTAGTTAGAGATTAATAACTTGTTGGGAACTGGAATAAAGGTGACTCTTGCTATCTTTTAGTAAAGAGACTGGAAGCATTTTGTCCCCACCCTCGCATTTTGTCCCCAACCTAGAGATCTGTGGAACTTTGAACTTGAGAGAGATGATTTAGGGTATATGGCAGAATAAATTTCTAAGCAGGAAAGCATTCAAGAAGTGACTTGGGTGCTCTTAAAAGCATTCAGTTTTATATGTTCACAAAGAGATGACTTGGAATGGGAACCTATGTTTCAAAGGGAAGCAGGGCATAAAAGTTTAGAAAACTTGCAGCCTGATGATGTGATATAAAAGAAAAACCAATTTTCTGAGGAGAAATTCAAGGCAGCTGCAGAAATTTGCATAAGTAATGAGCCAAATGTTAATCGCCAAGACAATGGGGAAAATGTCTCCAGGGCATGTCAGAGGTCTTCACAGCAGCCCCTTCCATAACAGGCCCAGAGGCCTAGGAGGAATAAATTGTTTCCTGGGCTGGGCCTAGGGCCTTTCTGCTTTGTGCAGTTTAGAGATTTGGTGCCCTGCATCCCAGCCATGACTAAAAGGGATCAACGTACAGCACAGGCTATTGCTTCAGTGGGTGCAAGCCCCAAGCCTTGGTGGCTTACATGTGGTGTTGAGCCTGCGAGTGCACAGCAGTCAAGAACTGAGGTTTGGTAACCTCTGCCTAGATTTCAGGGGATGTATGGAAATGCCAGAATATCTAGGCAGAAGTTTGCTGCAGGGGTGAAGCCCTCATGGAGAACCTCTGCTAGGGCAATGCAGAAGAGAAATGTTGGGTTGGAGCCTCCACACAGAGTCCCCACTGGGGCACTGCCTAGTGGAGCTGTGAGAAGAGGGCCACCATTCTCCAAACCCCAGAATGGTATCAATAGATCCACCGACAGCTTTTACCGTGCACCTGGAAAAGCTGAAGACACTCAATGCTAGCCTATGAAAGCAGCTGGGAGGGAGGCTGTACCCTGCAAAGCCACAGGGTTGGAGCTTCCCAAGGCCATGGGAGCCCACTTTTTGCATCAGCAGAACCTTGATGTGGGACATGGAGTCAAAAAAGGTCACTTTGAAGCTTTAAGATTTCACTGCCCCACTGGATTTTGGACTTGCTTGGGGTTCATTTTTTTTGGCCAATTTCGTCCATTTGGAGTGGGTGTATCTACGCAATGCCTCTACCGCCATCATATCCAGAAAATAACTAACTTGCTTTTGATTGTACGGGCTCATAGGTGGAAGAGACTTTCCTTATCCCAGATGAGACTTTGGATTTATACTTTTGGGTTAATGCTGGAATTAAGACTTTGGGAGACTGCTGAGATGGCATAATTGGTTTTGAAATGTGTAAGGAACATGAGATTTGGGAGGGTCCTGGGGCCTGTTTGGCTGTGTCAAATTCTGGAATAATGAAAATAATAGACAAGTACCTTTCTGCATGATCTGAAGCTTTGGATTGATTTATGAAAGCATTTTTTAGAGTTATGACAGCAATGATTTACCCAAGTAGTTTTTCCATTTTAATTCACAAAAGTCATATATTCTTGAGTTGTACTTAAGGAATCAAATTCTTCTGTGCTTAAAAGATGCAACAACTTACAAGTTTACATAATTTTGCTGGAAACTCCTGCATTTAAAAGCCTTCCATTTATTGAACTGTTTCTAGAAATAAATTTAAATATATGTTTCTATATACATATGCACACCTACATAATAATGTGCCCAATGCTATGCTGTGTTTTACCTTACAGATATATAGATAGGTAGATAGATTCATTGAGATTGATTTAAAAAAATATGAAATATATAATTGCCTTAAATTTATTATGAGTCTAGTAGTTCAGTACCGGGGGTTACAATTTGAGTTATGCTAAACAAAGTGTAAGCCTTATGTAAAGAAATCAAGTATCAGGGTCTGGATCTGCCCTTTATCCTAACCCTATATTTTTCAGATTATCAAAGTAACTTGCTTACCATTTCCCTAAAGTCTTTTTTCAATTTATACATCTGGGGCTTGTATTGGTCACACCCGGGAGACTGGTTTAAGGTCTAGTAGACTACATTTCCCTAACCTGAAAATTTTCCCACTTTTGTTAGTATGTGCCCATGTAAAAAATAAAAATAAAAAAAAGATAAGAAGAAAGAAAACTGAAACATAAATTTTAGTAAATCTCAGTACCAAAGATAACCATTTATTAAAATAATAATGCAGCTGGGTGCAATGGCTCACGCCAGTAATCACAGCACTTTGGAAGGCTGAGGCGGGTGGATCACCTGAGGTCTAGTGTTCGAGACCAGCCTGACCAACATGGTGAAACCTTGTCTCTACTAAAAATACAAAATTAGCTGGGCGTGATGGTGCATGCCTGTAATCCCGGCTACTTGGGAGGCTGAGGCAGGTGAATCACTTGAACCCGGGAGGCAGAAGTTGCAGTGAGCTGAGATTGCGCCATTGCACTCCAGCCTGGGCAACAAGAGCAAAACTCCATCTCCAACATAATGATAATAATAATAATAGTGCATAAACATATCAATATTTAACATATGCATTCCATGTTAATGTATTCCATATATATTCATATATACATCACGGAAAAACTTCAGCCCATATTCAGAGTTTTAGAGGATTTTGTTTTTAATTTTTAAGAATGATGTTGTGGTGAACACATCTGTAACTATGCCTCATCATGAATATTCTATTAAGTAATTAGTATCAATTCAAAACAAGTTAGTAAGTTAAAACTAACTATGTTTGAAATGCTATTGAGAGAAGTTAAATAGCTTCTTGCAGCAATGCATCTCACAATATTTGGAATGGCTCTTCAATAAAAAGAGCAACATATAATGAAAGCGTTTGATCATGATGCAAAACTTTGGAGATGTTCACTCTAACCTACTGCTGTCACCTTCACCATTTTTTCAATTTTTATAGTTAATTTTTCTTTAACTTTTATTTAAATTCAGGGGTACATGTGCAGGTTTGTTATATAGGTAAACTTGTGTCATGGGGGTTTGTTGTATAGATCATTTCATCACCCAGTTATTAAGCCTAGTACCCATTAGTTATTTTTCTTGATCTGTTTCCTCCTCCCAACCTCTACCCTCAAATTGGCCCTAGTGTGTGTTGTTCCCCTCTATATGTCCATGTGTTCTTATCATTTAGCTCCCACTTATAAGTGAGAGCATGGGGTATTTGGTTTTCTGTCCCTGCGTTATTTTACTAGGGATAATGACCTCCAGCTCCATTCATATTCCTCCAAAGGACATTATCTCATCTTTTATGGCCACATAGTACTTCATGGTGTATTTGTACCACATTTTTTTAACCTAGTAAACTATTGATGGGCATTTAGGCTGTTTCTATGTCCTTACAACTGTGAATAGTGCTGCACTGAACATACACATGCATGTGTCTTTATAATAGAACAAAAATATTCCTATAGGTATATATCCAGTAATGGGATTGCTAGCTAGAATGGTATTTCTGTCTTTAGGTTTTGAGGAATCACTACACTGCTTTCCACAATGGTTGACTAATTTACACTCTCACCAACAGTGTATAAGAGTTCCCTTTTCTCCATAACCTCACCAGCATCTGTATTTTTTTTTTTTTACTTTTTAATAATAACCATTCTCACTGGCATGAGATGGTATCTCATTGTGGTTTTGATTTTCATTTCTCTAATGATCAGTGATGTTGAGCTTATTTTCACTTGTTTGTTGGCCACATGTATGTCTTCTTTTGAGAAGTGTATTAGTTTGTTTTCACACTGCTGATAAAGACATACCTGAAACTGGGAACATAAAAGAGGTTTAGAACTTACAGTTCTGCATTGCTGGGGAGGCTTCACTATTATGACGGGAAGTGAAAGGCACTTCTTACATGGCAGTGGCAAGAGAAAAATGAGAAAGAAGCAAATGCAGAAACTCCTGATAAAACCATCAGATCTCATGAGACTTATTCATTATCATGAGAATAGCACGGGAAAGACTGACCCTTATGACTCATTTACCTCCCCCTGGGTCCCTTCCACAACATGGGGGAATTCTGGGAGATAAAATTCAAGCTGATATTTGGGTGGGGTATGAGCCAAACCATATCATTCTGCCCCTGCTCCCTCCAAATCTCATGACCTCACATTTTAAAACCAATCATGCCTTCCTAACAGTTCCCCAAAGTCCTAACTCATTTCAGCATTAATCCAAAAATCCACCGTTTAAAGTCTGATCTGAGACAAGGCAAGTCTCTTCTGCCTATGAGGCTGTAAAATCAACAGCAAGTGAGTTACTTCCTAGATGCTATGAGGGTACAGGTATCGGGTAAATACAGCCATTCCAAATTGGAGAAATTGGCCAAAACAAAGGGGTTAGAGGGCCCATGCAAGTTTCAAATCCAGCAGGGCTGCCAAATTTTAAAGCTCCAAAATGATTTTCTTTGACTCCACGTTTCACATCCAGGTCATGCTGATGGAAGACGTGGGCCCTCATGGTCTTGGGCAGCTCCACCCCTGTGGCTTTGCAGGGTACAGCCTCCCTTCTGGCTGCTTTCATGGGCTGGCATTGAGTGTCTGTGGCTTTTCTAGGCTCATGGGGCAAGCTGTGGGTAGCTCTACCATTCTGGGGTCTGGAGGACCCCTTTTCCCACAACTGCACTAGGCCGTGCCCCAGTAGGAACTCTGTGTGGGGGCTCTGACCACACATTTTCCTTCCTCACTGCCTTAGCAGAGGTTCTCCATGAGGACTCTGCCCCTGCAGCGAACTTTTGCCTGGGCTTCCAGGCATTTCCAAACAACTTCTGAAATCTAGGCGGAGGCTCCCAAACCTCAATTCTTGACTTCTGTGCACCCGCAGGCTCAACACCACATGGAACCTGCAAGGCCTGGGGCTTCCACCCTCTGAAGCCACAACCCAAGCTCTACATTGGCCCCTTTCAGCCACAGCTGAAGCGGCTGGGACATAAGGCACCAAGTCCTTAGGCTGCACACAGCACGGGGACCCTGGGCCCACCCTATCAAACAACTTTTTCCTCCTGGCTTCTGGGACTGTGACGGGTGGGGTTGCTGTGAAGGTCTCTGACATGGCCTGGAGACATTTTCCCCATGATCTTGAGGATTAATTTTAGGCTCCTTGCTATTTATGCAAATTTCTGCAGCCAGATTGAGTTCCTCCTCAAAAAATGGGTTTTTATTTTCTACTGCATCGTCAGGCTGTGAATTTTCTGAACTTTTATGCTCTGTTTGCTTTTTAAAACGGAATGCTTTTAGCAGTACCCAAGTCACTTTTTGAATGCTTTCCTGCTTAGAAATTTCTCCTACCAGATACCATAAGTCATCTCTCTCAAGTTCAAAGTTCCACAAATCTCTACAGCAGGGGCAAAATGCCGCTAGTCTCTTTGCTGAAACATAACAAGAGTCACCTTTGCTCCAGTTCCCAACAAGTTTCTCATTTCCATCTGAGACCACCTCAGCCTGGACCTTTTTGTTCATATCACAAAACATTTTTGTCAAAGCCATTCAACAAGTCTCTAGGAAGTTCCAAACTTTCCCATATTTTCCTGTCTTCTTTAGAGCCCTCCAAACTGTTCCAACCCCTGCCTGTTACCCAGTTTCAAAGTCACTTCCACATTTTTGGGTATCTTTTCAGCAACACCCCACTCTACTGATACCAGTTAACTGTATTAGCTCATTGTCACGCTGCTGATAAAGACATACCAGAAACTAGGAACAAAAAGAGGTCTAATTGGAATTACAGCTCCACGTGGCTGGGGAGGCCTCAGAATCACGATGGGAGGCAAAAGGCACTACTTACATGTTGGTGGCAAGAGAAAAATGAGGAAGAGGCAAAAGCAGAAACCCCTGATAAACCCACCAGATCTCGTGAGAACTACTCACTATCACGAGAATAGCACGGGAAAGCCCGGCCCCCATGATTCAATTACCTCTCCCTGAATCCCTTGCACAACACGTGGGAATTCTGGGAGATACAAATCAAGTTGAGTTTTGGGTGAGGACACACCCAAACCATATCAAGACGTCTTTTCATGTCCTTTGCCCACTTTTTAATGGCGTTGTTATCTGATTTTCTTGTAAATTTGTTTAAGTTACTTGTAGACTCTGAATATTAGACCTTTGTCAGATGGATAGCTTGCAAAAGTTTTCTCCTGTTCTGCAGGATAATAGTTTCTTTTGCTGTACAGAAGTTCTTTAGTTTAATTAGATCCCATTTGTCAATTTTTGCTTTGTTGCAATTGCTTTTAGCATCTGTGTCATGAAATTTTTGCCTGTGTCTTTGTCCTAAGTGGTATTGCCTAGGATGTGTGCCAGGATTTTTAAAGTTTTGGGTTTTACATTTAAATCTTTAATCCACCTTGATTTAATTTTAGCATATGGTGTTAGGAAGGGCTTCACTTTCAATCTTCTGCATATGGCTAGTTGGTTATCTCAGCAGCATTTATTAAATAGGGAATCCTTTTCCCATTGCATTTTTTTGTCAGGTTTGTCTAAGATCAGATATTTTTAGGTGTGCAGTCTTATGGGTTTGCTATTCTGTTCCATTGGTCTATGTGTCTGTTTTTGTACCAGTACCATGTTGTTTTGGTTATTGTAGCCCTGTTGTACAGTTTGAAGTCAGGTAGCATGATGCCTCCAGCTTTGTTTTTGTTTGTTTGTTTTTGTTTTTTATTATGCTTACTTCCTTGGCCATTGAAGCTCATTTTGATTCCATAAGAATTTTAAAATTGTCTTTTTCTGGCTGTATGAAGAATGTCAGTGGTGTTGTAATAGGCGTAGCATTGAATCTGTAAATTGCTTATGGCAGTATGGTCATTTTAACAATATTAATTCTTCCTATCCATGAGCATAGAATGTTTTTTTCCATTTGTTTCTGTCATCTCTGATTTATTTACACAGTGGTTTGTAGTTCTCCTTGCAGACATCTTTCACTTCCCTAGTTAGCTGTTTTCCTAGTTGTCTTATTGTTTTTGTGGCAATTGTGAATGGGAATACATTTTTTATTTGGCTCTTGGCTTGACTGTTGTTGGTGTATGGGAATGGTAGTGATTTTTACACATTAATTTTGTGTTCTGAGACTTTGATGAAGTTGTTTATCAGCTTAAGAAGCTTTTGGGCTAAGTCTGTGGGGTTTTCTAGATAGAGAAGCATGTCATCTGCAAATAGAGAAAATGTTACTTGCTCTTTACCGATTTACATGCCCTTTATTTCTTTCTCTTGCCTGATTACCCTGGTCAGGACATTGAATGCTATGTTGAGTACTAGTGGTGAGAGAGGGCATCCTTGTCATGTCCCGATTTTCAAGGGGAATGCTTCCAGCATTTGTCCATTCGGTATGATGATGGCTATGTGATTTGCATAGATGGTTCTTATTATTTTGAGGTATGTTCCTTCAATAACTAGTTTATTGATAATTTTTAACAGAAACAGATGTTGAATTTTATGTAAAGCCTGTTTTGCA
Organism: Nomascus leucogenys; assembly: GCF_006542625.1. Lineage (NCBI taxonomy): Eukaryota > Metazoa > Chordata > Mammalia > Primates > Hylobatidae > Nomascus > Nomascus leucogenys. The sequence continues at coordinate 129,267,225 of NC_044406.1, forward strand.
TCTATTGAGATAATCATGTGGTTTTTGTCTTTAGTTAATTTTATGTATTGAATCACATTTAATAATTTGTGTATGTTGATCCAGCTTTGCATCCCAGGGATAAAGTCTACTTGATCTTGATGGATAAGCTTTTTGATGTGCTTCTAGATTTGGTTTGCCAGTATTTTTTGAGGATAATTGCATTAATGCTCATCAATAATGTTGGCCTGAAATTTCTTTTATTTTTTTCTATCTCTGTCAGGTTTTCGTGTCAGGATGATGCTGGTCTCATAGAATGAGTTAGGGAAGGAGCCCCTTCTCCTCGAGTTTTTGGAAGAGTTTCAGTAGAAGTGGTACCAGCTCTTCTTTGTACATCTGGTAGAATTCAGCTGTGAATCTGTCTGGTCCTGGCCTTTTATTTTGTTGCTAAGCTATTTATTACTCCTTCCATTTCCCACCTTGCTATTGCTCAATTCAAAGATTCAGTTTCTTCCTGGTTCAGTCTTGGGAAGGTGTATGTGCCCAGAAATGTATCCATTTGTTCTAGATTTTCTAGTTTATGTGCAAAGAGGTGTTTATAATACTGTCTGATCGTTGTTTGTATTTCTGTGCAGTGGTAATATCCCCCTTGTCATTTCTGATTGTGTTTATTTGAACCTTTTCTCTTTTCTTCTTTATTAATCTAGCTAGCAGTCTATCTAGCTTATTACTTTTTTTCAAAAATCCAGGTGCCGGATTCATGGATCTTTTGAAAAGTTTATCGTGCCTCTGCCTTCTTTGGCTCGGCTGTGATTTTGGTTATTTCTTATTTTCTGCCATCCCTGGCATTTGTTTGCCTTTAGTTCTCTAGTTCTTTTAGTTGTAATGTTAGATTGTTAAATTAAGATTTTTCTAACTTTCTGATGTGGGCATTTAGTGCTATAAATTTCCCTCTTAACACTGCCTTAGCTGTGTCCCAGAGATTCTGGTATGTTCTGTCTTTGTTCTCATTAGTTTCGAGAAAATTCTTCATATCTGCCTTAGTTTCATTATTTACCCAAAACTCATTTAGGTGCACGCTGTTCAATTTCTGTGTAACTGTATGGTTTTGAGTGAATTTCTTAGTATTGATTTCTAATTTGATTGTGCTGCCATCTGTATGAGTGGTTGTTATGATTTCAGTTGTTTTGCATTTGCTGAGGTGTGTTTTACTTCTAATTATGTGATCAATTTTAGAGTATGTGCTATGTGGAAATGAAATGAATGTATATTCTGTGGTTTTTAGGTGGAAATTTCTGAATTTCTGTGATAGATATCAGGTTCCTTAGACCCACTGCTGAGTTTAGGTCCTGAATATCTTTGTTATTTTTCTGTCTCAATTATCTGTCTAATATTGTTAGTGGTATGTAAAAGTCTCCCACTAATATAGTGTGGAAGTCTAAGTCTCTTTGAAGGTCTCTGAGAACTTGTTTTATGAATCTAGGTGCTCCTGTTTTGGGTGCATATATATTTAGGATAGTTAGATCCTTTTGTCGAATTGAACCCTTTACCATTGTGTAATGTCCGTCTTTGTCTTTTTTGATCTTTGCTAATTTAAAGTCTGTTTTGTTAGAAACTAGGATTGCAACCCTGCTTTTTTCTGTTTTCCACTTTCTTGGTGAATTTTTCTCCATCTCTTTATTTTGATCCTGCATGTATCATTGCATGTGAGATGGTCTCTTAAAGATAACATACCAATTAGTCTTGGTTCTTTATTGAGCTTGCCACTCTTTGTGTGTGTGTGTGTGTGTGTGTGTGTGTGTGTGTATGTGTGTGTGTGTGTGTCATTTAGCCCATTTACATTTAAGCTTAGTATTGGTATGTATGGATTTCATCCTGTTATCATGATGTTAGCTGGTTATTTTGCAGACTTACTTATGTGGTTAATTTATAGTTTCACTAATCTGAGTACCTCAGTGTGTTTTTGTAGTGGCTGGTAACAGCCTTTACTTTCCATATTTAGTGCTTCTTTCAGAAGCTCTTGTACGAAAGGTCTGATGGTAACAAATTTCTTTAGCATTTGCCTGTCTGAAAAGATCTCATTTCTCCTTCACTTATAAAGCTTAGTTTGACCAGATATGAAATTCTGGATTTGAATTTTTTTTTGAGTGTTGAATATTGACCTCCAATCTCTTTTGGTGTGTAGGGTTTCAGCTGAGAGATCTGTTGTTAGACTGATGGGCTTCCCTTTGTAGGTAACCTTACCTTTCTCTCTAGCTGCCTTTAATATTTTTTCTATCATTTCAACTTTAGAGAATTGTTACTGGTGGAAGGTCTTGACTACGAGTCATCTAGGTTCTTGGCATTTTGAACAAATAATTGGACAAAATGCACAAACAAAGCAACAGAAAATGAAGCAATGAAAGCACAGATTTATTGAAATGAAAGTTCACTCAGCAAAGTGAGAGTGGGCTCCAGCAAGCAGCCCAAGTGCGCTGGTTACAGAATTTGCTCAGGTTTAAATATGCTCTAGAGGTCTCCCATTAGTTACTTGGTTACACCTTGTATAAATAAAGACTTGCTTGTGATCAGTCTGATTGGTTGCAGGAGGTGATCAATCAGAGGCTTAAGTGAAGTTACAAAGTTGCACATGAGAACCTGGCCCACGACCAGTCTAATAGTTTGCAGGAGGCGAAGAATCAGATGCTGAAGTGAAGTTACAAAGTTACACCCTATGCACATGAAGATTGGTTGCTGGAGGGAACAAATCAGAGGTACTTTTCATTTTTTATCTGTGATGCGGTACAAGATGCAGTGCAAAGATATTAGCCTCTGATTCTTTTGTTACTTCGGTGTGGAGAGGTGGGGTTTTCCTTTTGATTCAGTTCTAAGAAGTCAGTGTGAATTGGCCGTAGTTTCTCTGCCTCCAGACCCTATTCTCCTGCCTTAGAATCTGGTAAATATGTGTCTTGGGGATGATCTTCTTGCAAAGTATCATACTGGGGTTCTCTGCATTTCCTGAAGTTGAATGTTGGCCTCTTTAGTGAGGTTGCAGAAGGTCTCATGGATTATATCCTGAAATATGTTTTTCAAGTTGGTGCCATTCTCCTAACCTCTTTCAGGAACACCAATCAGTCATAGATTCAATCTCTTTACATAATCTCCTATTTCTCAGAAGTTTTGCTCATTCTTTTTTATTCTTTTTTTTTCTATTATTATCTGCCTGTCTTATTATCTAAAGGCAGTCTTCCAGCTCTGAGATTCGTTCCTCTGCTTAGTCTCCTCTGCTATTACTACTTGTGATTGCATTGCGAAATTCTTGTACTGTGATTTTCAGCTATATCAACTTGGTTACTTTATTCTCTATACTGGCTATTTTTTTCTGCCATCTCCTAAAATATTTTATCAGGATTTTTAGCTTCCTTGCACTGGCATTTAAGGTACGCCTGCAGCTCAGTAAACTTCATTCCTATCAATATTTTGAATTCTATTTCTGTCATTTCAGCTATCTCAGCCTCAGCCCAGTTCCAAACCCTTCTTTGCTGGAGAGGTGATTTAGTCATTTGGAGCAAAGAAGGCACTCTAACTTTTTGAGTTTTCAGCATTCTTGTGCTGATACTTTTTCATCTTTGTGGGCTTATCTACCTTCAAAGTTTGAGGTTGCTGACCTTTAGATTTTTTTTATTTTATCCTATTTGATTACCTTGAGGTTTTGATCATGGTGTAAGGTAGATTCAGCTGACTGGCTTCATTTCTTGGCGATTTCATCACCTTTTCCCATTTAGGTTTTAAATACTGAGTCAGACAACAATAAATATACAAATACAAGCTAATAAAAAGTACTCTTGATATTTAATTTCTAATAGCTCTCCAGGAATATTGCAATTTTATATTTCAATTAGTAGAGAATGAAAGTATCCTTTACTCACTCTCTACCAAACACTCGGTGTCATTGTTCATTTTATTGTTTGCCAGTATGATGGTTATTATTGTAATGTAACAATATTCTTGGCACATCATGAGCCCACTTGATCTAGAGTAAGCTCTAGATAATTAACTCTTGTAATTAATACAAGAGTTGAAGCTTGTATTAATTAGAAAAGTCTTTTCTGAGTTATGCCTTTGAAATTTTTAAATCTGTTTTCTTCCCCAGAGACACCAATTATGAATCATCTTTGTTTACTTTCCATATCTACCATTAGATAGGTATCATTAGATGTGAAAGAGATCCTTGCAAATGTATGCCTTTTGGGAGTGGGCTGGCTACTTTGAAGAAGATAAGAGTCAGCTGGCTCTGCCCAACAATAGCGGCAGCTATATGTGTTCTTTCCTGGCATTCTCTTTCATTCTAGTGTAAATTTTCCTATACTTCATAGCCCTTTTAAATATATTTTGAGGTATGGTGCTATGCCAACATAGTGCTTCCTTTATTTTACCAGAGATGAAGCTTTCTCCTTGTGGTGAGGTGGTTTTAAGATGAGGGAAAAATCTAATCTTGTTATGGCTGGAATTCTCACCTCAGTTACTAATTATCTATAAAATCCATGTTTGCTATAAATATCAAGTAACATACAGACAAGTTTTATTTTATTCTTTCAATATAAGGGTAAATATAAGCGGGTCAATGTTTTGATTAGAATTTAAAAATAACAATGTACTAGAATCAAAACTGAAACACAAAAATCACCTTCTTAATGGAAAGCTGTACCGTTATGCTCTTTGCAATATGGAAACTTGACATTCTTGTCAAACTTATACTCATCTGCTTGTTATGAACACATTGTTCATTCTGAGCCATTTTGAGTTCTGTGGCATTACCAATTCTAAGCTTTGACAACTGGGATTTTTTGACATTTTGCTATTTCATTGTGAGGCAGATCCACAAACAAAATTATAATTTTCCCATATAATAATTTTTATAATGAAAACAAAACATGCACATTAAAAACGTGGAGGGAAAACAAGAAAATCATTTATATTAACTTTAATCTTATTTCTTAATGAATTCTGAATGGTAGGATAGTGGGCGTGAGATGTTTCCTCTATCAACCTCCCATTCCCACTATCCTAATACTCTCAATGAAGTATTACTTGGTTAAAACAACTTGTGATTTGAAATAAGATATATGTGAACTATAAAATAACAATTTTCTGTCAAATTGTCTATTCAAATATATCTTGTCACTTGCTAGAGACATTATTTCTCAAAATTCCAGAACTCTTATCACCTTCCATTCACATTTGAGTTTAATACTTTTTTCATCTCCAGGATAAAATAAAATTAAAGACATACAAGAAAAAATAATAGTAGAAACCAGATAACATATCTACTATTCAATAATTATCAAGCTTGTTTGACAGACAATGTTGAACTTACGTCTAAATATTTGTTTAATATTTGTCATCTATATATTGTTAAATATTTTTCATTTCTATTCTAAGACGAGATTTAGAATGTGTATATATTGCTCTTCCCACCAACATCTGCTTTTCTGTATTCTAGCTTGACGGATCTTCTTGAAACTTCCTAATGTGCTAAGTTTTTTCTTGATTCCCCGCTGCTTTGCTTGTGTATTTCCCTCTGCTGGAATGCTCATCCCACATATTTCACCTTATTGCATATTTCCTCTCACTGACTGTTATTGATTCTTCTCAAGAGTCACATGCCACCTTCCTCAGAAAGCCAGTTATTATCCCCCTCACACAAGTTGGATTGCTGTACCTAGAGCATACCTAAACATCACCCAATCACTATTCCACATAAACATATTTTTTCTGTCTCTATCTGTATTCCCCACTTGACTCTGAGCTGCTTGAGATTTCTTTATTCCTAGTACCTCAAGCCAAGTATAACACAGAGCAGGAGCTCAAAAAATATTTGGGAAATAAATGAATAGCGAGCAGCTTTGGAAAGGACCATGTACTTTGGTAACTACATAAGTTGCATTAAGTTGCTTTATTTCATATGCACATAACTCTGTAGGGTAAGCAGGGCAGATATTATTATTCCCATTTTACAGATGGGGAAGATGGGGAAACTAATCCCAAGAGATCAAGTCAATTTGCTAATTTCATTATTTGGCCATTATTTCTTTATTCATATTCATATTCTCTCTCTCTCTCTCTCTGTCTTATTCTTCCCTCTAACATTTTATTTTAAAATACTGGTAGACATTGCGGTTACTTATATAAGTGAGCTATAGCTTATAGTTTTCAGTGAAAGTCTTAGCTTTATAAACAGATAATTGTGAAAGTATAGATATATGCAAAATATGTTGGGATATTGATGGGAGGAAGGACACTGTTAGTTCAGCTCCTCTGAGAAGCAGAGGGCAAGATGTGATCAGACATATGAGGTGATATAGTGTGGAAATGTCTATGAAAAAAAAGTAGATGGAAATGTAGAAACATTGGAAGGAGCCATCAGACTCTGATGCAGGTCAAATCCCTTTGAAGAAGAGAGAAAAGGAAGGAGATTTGGATAGACCCAGTTTCAGGCCACAGAGCAATTATAAAAATATTTTGGTGAGGCCAATGAGGAACTTATTGAGTGACCCAACATAAAATAAGTTGTATAACTTGTAGGAATGGGCTGCCTTAGTATTCCTGTGATAGTCAGTCATTGAGAGCAGCCCATGGGAGGTGTGATGTCAGTGTGAATGTAGTGGTGGAATTAGGATTCAGCTGCTGAGGCCATCTGTCAATTATGCAACCTGGAACAGGAGATATAATTGCCACATTTTCATGCTACCACAGACAACTTCTCTATCTGAGGAAGTCACAGGAAGAGCTGAGAGGAAAGGCAGGGCATGGGTTGAGTTCATCATATGCCATTCAGCCAGAAAAGGAGAAAAACTATGGCTGTGTGTGTGTGTGTGTGTGTGTGTGTGTGTATGTGTAGGTGGGGAGGGGAAGTAAGTAAAACAGATTTATATTCACAAAAAAGATTACAAAATGTAACACTTTCAGATAATTTAGGTAGTATTAGTAATCCTTGTGAGTTGTTCAATTTACAATTGAGTCACTGAAATGGTCGAATGACTTAAGTCAACATTTCTCAATGTTAATTCATCGAACACTAGATCTGCAGAGTTTTAGTATAGCTAGATAAAGGTTCTTCCATGGTCAAATAAGTTTTGGAAATCCTGAGTTAAAATAACTGCACATGGAACGTGCATGTGTGTTTGTGTGTGTGTCCGTGTGTGCATTTCCTTCAGATTTTTTTCAGAGACTTGGGTGTGTGTATTTGCATTCTGAATCTCCATCAAGAGGATTTAGTTTCTTTTTATATTTTGGTGGTTTTTATTTTAAATGATTTTTGTGGATATACAGTAAGTGTATATATTTATGGGGTACATGAGATATTTTGATACATGCATGCAATAAGAAAGAAGCACATCATGGGAAATGGGGTATCTATCCTCTCAAGCGTTATCCTTTGAATGACAAATAATCAAATTACACTCCTTACATTATTTAAAAATTTACAATTATTATTTACTGTAGTCATCCTGTTATGCTATCAAACAGTAGGTCTTTTTCATTCTATTTTTTTTGTAACAATTTGCATTAGTCAGAGTTCTTCAGAGGGACAGAACTAATAGGATATATGTTTATATGAAAGGGAGTTTATTAAGGAGAATTGGCTCACACAATTACAAGGCAAAGTCCCACGATAGGCCGTCTTCAAGCTGAGGAAGAAAGAAGCCAGTAGTGGCTCATTTTGAGTCAAAAAGCCTCAAAAGTAAGGAAGCCAATAGTGCAGCCTTCATTCTGTGGCCAAAGGCCTGAGAGACCCCAGCAAATCACTGGTGTAAGTCCAAGAGTCCAAAGGCCAAAGACACTGGAGTCCGATGCCCAAGGGGAGGAGAAACGGATGGAAGCATCCATCAAGGGATAAAGATGTAAACCAGAAGACTTAGCAAGCCAGAATATCCGGCCTTCTTTGGCCTGCTTTGTTCAATCCATGCTGGCAGCTGATTGGATAGTGCCCACCCAGATTGAGGGTGGGTCTGCCTCTCCCAGTTCACTGACTCAAATGTTAATCTCCACTGGCAACATCCTCACAGACACACCCAGGAGCAATACTTTACCAGCTATCTAAGCATCCTTCAATCTCATCAACTTTACACCTAATATTAACCATCACACCATTAACCATCCCTGCCTCCACACCAGCATTTCACCACACTTTCCAGCCTCTGGTAACCATCCTTCTACTCTCTATGTCCGTGAGTTCAATTGTTCTGATTTTTAGATCCTACAAGTAAGTGAGAATATGTGATGTTCGTCTTTCTGTGCTTGGCTTATTTCACTTAATGGTCTTTAGTTCCATTCATGATGTTGCAAAATGACTGGATCTCATTTTTTTTCTTGCTGAATAGTACTCCGTTATGTATATGCACCACATTTTCTTTATCCATTTGTCTGTTGATGGACTCTTTGATTGCTTCCAATTTTTAGCTATTGTAAACAGTGCTGCACAAAACATAAGAGTGCAGATGTCTTTTTCATATACTGACTTCCTTTCTTTTTTGTATATACTGAGCAGTGGGATTGCTGGATTATATGGTTGCTACATTTTTAATTTTTTTGAGGAACCTCAAATTGTTCTCCACAGTAGTTGTACTAATTTACATTCCCACCAACAGTGCTGGAGGGTTCCTTTTTCTCCACATCCTCACCAGCATTTGTTATTGCCTCTCTTTTGAATATAAGCAGTTTTAACCGGGATGAGATAATATCTCATTGTAGTTTTGATTTGCATTTCTCTGATGATCAATGATGTTGACACCTTTTCCTATGCCTGTTTGCCATTGGGGTATGTCTTCTTTTGAGAAATAACTACTCAAATCTTTTGCCCATTTTATGATCAAATTATTAGGCATTTTAAAATACAGCTGTTTGAGTTTCTTTTATATTTTGGTTATTCATCCCTTGTCTTGTCAGAGGGGTAATTTGCAAACAATTTCTCCAATTTATGTGAGGTTGTATCTTTATGTTGTTGATTTTTCCTTTGCTATGTGGAAGCTTTTTAACTTGATGTGTTCTCATTTATGCTTTGGTTGCCTGTTCTTGTGGAGTATTGCTTAAGAAATGTTTGCCCAGACCAATGTCCTGGAGATTTTCCCAAAAGTTCTATTGTCGTTATTTTATAGTTTGTTGTCTTAGGTTTAAGTATTTAATCTGTTTTGGTTTTTTTATGATGAGAGATAGGGGTCTAGTTTCATTCTTCTGCATATGGATATCTAGTATTCACATCACCATTTATTGAAGAGTTTGTCTTTTTCTCAGTGTATGTTCTTGGTACCATTATCAAAAAATGTGTTCACTGTCTGTAAATGTGTTGATTTGTTTCTGGGTTCTTCATTCTGTCCCAATGGTCTGTGTGTCTGTTTTTATGACATTCTCAACCTCCAGGGCTCATGCATCTTCCCACCTCAGCCTCTCGAGTAGCTGGAACTACAAGCACACACCACTATGCAGGGCTAAATTTTTTTTTTTTTTGTATTTTGTATAAAGGCGGGGTTGTGCCATGTTGCCCAGCCTGGTCTTGAAATCCTGAGCTCAAGAGATCCATCAACCTCAGCCTCCCAAACTGTGAGTTTTATAGGAGTGTTCCACCATGCCCGGCCAGTACCATGCTGTTTGGTTCCTATAGCTCTGTAGTATAATTTGAATTCAGGTAATATGACTCCTCCAGTTTTGTTCTGTTTGCTTAGAATAGTTTTTGCTATTCTGGTTCTCTTTTTTTTTGGTTCTATATAAATTTTAGTATTGTTTTTTCTATTTATGTGGATAATATCATTGGTGTTTTGATAGAGCTTGCATTGACTCTGTAGATTGCTTTGGGCAGTTTGGACATTTTAACAATATTGGCTTTTCCAATTCGTGAACAGAGAATGTTTTTCGATTTTTTGGTCTCCTCTTCAATTTATTTCATCACTGTTTTACAGATTTCATTATAAGGCCCTTTCAATTCTTTGGCTATTTTCTAGGTATTTAATTTTATGGAATTTTATGTGTCACAATTGTAAAAGGGATTACTTCTTAATTTCTTTTTCACATTGATCACTGTTGACATATATAAATGCTACTGGTTTTTGTATGTTGATTTTGCATCTTGCAGCTTTACTGAATTTGTTTATGATTTGCAATCATTTTGGTGGATTCTTTAGGTTTTTCCAAATATAAAAGTATATCATCTGCAAGCAAGAATAATTTGACTTAAATTTGTATGTCCTTTATATTTTTCTCTTGTCTGATTGCTCTAGCTAGGACTTCCAGTACTATGTTGAATAACAATGGTAAAAGTGGGGATCTTTGTCGTGTTCCAGGTCTTAGAGAGAAGATTTTCAGTTTTCCCCTATTCAGTACGATAGTGGCTGTGGGTTTGTCATATATGACTTTTACTCTGTTGAGGTATGTTCCTTCACTACCCAGTTTTTTGAGTGTTTTTCTCATGAAGGGATTTTGAATATTATCTAATGCTTTTACAGCATCAATTGATATGATTGTATCATTTTTATCCTTAATTGTTTTTATACGATGCATCACATGGATTGATTTGTGTATGTTGAACTATCTTTGCATCACAGTAATAAATTCCCATTGGTCATGATAAATGATCTTTCTAATGTATTGTTGAAATTGCTTTGCTAGTATTGCATTGAGAATATTTGCATCAATATTCATCGGAGATGTTGGCCAGTAGTGATTTTTCTTTTTCTTTTCTTTTTTTTATTTTGTGGTGTGTCTTTTGTTTTGGTATCAGTGTTATACTGGCCTCATAGGACGGGTTTGGAAGTAGTCCTTCATCCTCTATTTTTTGAAATAGTTTGAGAAGGGTTGATATTCATTCTTTAAGTGTTAGTAGAATTAAGCAGGCTTTACTTTACTGGGAGACTTTTTATTATGGCTTTGATCTTATTAGTTGTTATTGGTCTGTTCAGGTTTTGCATTTCTTCCTGATTCAATTTTGGTAGGTTGTAAGTGTCTAGGAATTTATTTATTTTCCCTATATTTTTCAGTTCACTAGCATATAGTTGCTCATTGTAGCCACTAACGATCCTTTGAAATTCTGCAGTATCATTTTTCATTACTGATTTCATTTATTTGGATCTTCTCTCTTTTTTTCTTAATTGGTCTGGATACAGGTTTGTCAATTTTGTTTAACTTATAAAAAAGCTGTTTTATTGATCTCTTGTATTTTTTCAATTTCAAGTCTATTTATTTCTGCTCTAATCTTCATTATTTATTTTCTTCTACTAATTTTGGGTTTGGTTTATTTTTGCTTTTCTAGTTCCTTAAGATGAATCATTAGATTGTTTTTTTGAAGTTTTTCTTGTTTGTTTTTTGATAAAGACAATTATAGCTATAAACTTCCCTTTTAGTACTGGTTTTGCTGTATCCCATAGATTTTGCTATGTTATGTTTCCATCATAATTTGTTTTGAGAAGTGTTTCAAATCTCTTTATTGACCCATGGTCATTTGGGAGTATATTTTTTTATTTCCATATATTTCTTGTAGTTTCCAAAATTCCTCTTGCTATTAATTTTCATTTTATTCCATTATTGTCAGGGAAGATGCTTGATATTATTTCAATTTTTTGAATGTTTTGACACTTGTTTTGTGACCTAACAAATGAGATAATCTATGTAAAGTGTCTAGTGTCACAGTGAATGCATAGGAAGCACTCAGCCAATGCTAGGTAAGCTTTGAAGTTTTTGATATGGGGATATTTATAAGAATTTATAAAGCATTTGAGCATCCCCAGAAGGGTTAATTTCATCTAAATTGAAACTTTAAGAAAATGTTTTTTTGCTTGTATCTTGCATGGACTGGGAATGAGAGAGACAGAAAACTAGTAAGATGCTTCTGGAGTGGCTCAAACAAACAAAATACCTATAAGGTAAAATTATGTCAGTTTACCTTTTTTTAATTTTGAAAACAGGTTTTCATTAGCATTTGACAGGAATAGTAACAAGTGGGAAATGGCATTTGACGGTTTAGACTTGTATTAATTACTCCTTAAAATAAGTTAACAATTGGTATTAATGTTTTACAAAAACAATACCTAAGCCCATCCCCAGAGATACTGATTTAACCCTTCTGGGACACAACATAGGCATCAGTATTTTTTAAAAGCTCTTCAAGAGATTCTAATGTGCACTCAGAATTCAGAACCAGTGTTGTAGTTTACCCAGACCTTCTTAAGGCTCAGTGGATATGATGTGTGATCTATCCATCCTTTGTGAGCAACCCGTTTCTCCACTAGGCACAGTAGTTACCACTCTGCTGGGTGCAAGATGTTCCCTGTCAGCAAATATCATTGCTCCTTTGAGATGAATGGACTGTTATACTGCTATAATGAACCGGGAATTTCCTGCCAATACTTTAATCAGAAAATCACACTTGTAAAACTGTCTGTGTCTATGCTGGAAAGTTGATGTTTATCTAGCTGGGGCAATGAATCAAGGAAGCATATCACTACGTGTTGTAACTCTTCGTGATGTCAGATTTTCAGCATGTAAGCAGTCATAACAAGTGGTAACCAGCACAAGCCGATGGACTTATTCAACCGCCCACTGCACTGAATGCGTGCAAATATTTTGAAGTGGAAATTTGAAGCCAATTATTAAGATATGGCATTATTGGAATTTGAGGGCTTAGCTTATTGAGATTAATTCTGGTTTTGAGTAGAGTTTGGCCAACTTCTTTTTCTAAAGGTCCAGATACCAAGTATCTTATCCTTTTCAGGGCATACAATTCTCTCAAAACTATTCGACTCTGACATTGTCATTTAAAAAATCCACAGACGTGTTTTCAAAAAATGAGCATTGCTGTTTTCCAATAAAACTTTATTTTACAAAAACAAGTAGCTGCCTGCATTTGATCCTGAGCTGTAATTTGCTAACCCATGTACCAAGGCTGGTGACATTTATGTTGTTTGGGTTTCTTACAAAGCTAGTATTATTCACATATGAAACAGGGTCATTTGATGCTTGGGAGAGTAGTAATGACAGTGTGCAAAGATTGATATATAGAGGAAAGCACATGGCTCACTGTGGGTATGGGAAATATCTGTGAACAGGATGATGCTAAAATCTAAGAGGCACTACAAGCTGATTTAAAACCCCTGGGCAGGCGGGGTACTTGAGGGCATACTCACTAATGAAGTGATTTCAATCATACGGGAAATTGCTGAAGATGTTGATTACTCTGTATCACCAAGCAGCAACCAGAAAATGGGTGCCTGGGAAAAAACTTTTTAATCCATATACATTGGACCTGGTTTTTAGAATTTAAAATGCAAAATTCTAGGCCACCAAATCTAATGATGCTGAACTAAGATTAGTGTGCTTAAAATTACAAATAGAGGCCGGGCGTGGTGGCTCACGCTTGTAATCCCAGCACTTTGGGAGGCCGAGGCGGGTGGATCACGAGGTCGGGAGATCGAGACCACGGTGAAACCCCGTCTCTACTAAAAATACAGAAAATTGGCCAGGCGTGGTGGCGGGCGCCTGTGGTCCCAGCTGCTCGGAGAGGCTGAGGCAGGAGAGTGGCGTGAGCCCGGGGGGGGCGGAGCTTGCAGTGAGCCGAGATTGCGCCACTGCACTCCAGCCTGGGTGACAGAGCGAGACTCCGTCTCAAAAAAAAAAAAAAAAAATTACAAATAGAAGCATGCGCATTAAGCTCATTTTCATGAGGAGGAATCTGATTGTATATAAAAAGACTTGGCAAAAATCACAATTTTAATATTCCAAAGTTGGGGACTCGATGAATGTCAAAACATCGTAAGTGGGCTGGAGATTTGAGCCATTCTAGGTTCTCAAAGGTAAGATTGCAACCAGTTCCTGTAAACTAGTTTCAAAAAGCATTTATTTTGAAAATTTTCTAAAACCTACAGTGCAGAAGGAGAAAAAAAAGTAGTTAGAAATAGTTTTCTGTTTTCATGCCTGATAAATGTGTGCACTGAATTGAGGATGAATCAATAAACAGAGGTACAATATTCTCAATCTCTTACAGAACAGTCTACAAATATTTCCGTGGCTGAGATTTGCACCATACTATAAAGAACTACTATTTAGTGGCATCACTTTAATCTCAGAATTCCATGTTCCAAATGCTTATCCAGTAGAGGTACAATGACAATGAAAAAAAAAGTCAAATAAAATTCAAACTTGTATCAGGAGGATAGTAAAGTACTTGATAATGTGTTTAGTGAATGAATGGAGCAATAAGTAGTATTAGCTGAATAGATATGCCACGCTGGCAGTACACTAGGCCTCTTGTCCTACTTTGGCCAACTCAAATCAACCTGAGGGAAATGACAACCTGATCAGTTATGATGATGACTCACAATGAAGTGATGGTCAACCAGGAAGGACAGAATGATATGTACCTCAACTGGAATGGAATACCAAACCCTGTGGAAGCCACTGTAGTTTGATATAGCTCACTTACATTTGGTTTCTAATATATCCTCCAGCCTTCACCCTCTCATTGAGTTATATTTGCCCTAGTCTGCCTACTAGGGAATCCTAATTTTTCTTTTTGCTGGACTTGCTGATTGTGTATTATTAATTTATGTTGAATAAAGGTGAAAGATAAATAAATACATCTCTAGCATTCTACTAATTTGAAAAGTATACCTCAAGGGGACTTACAGGATACTATTAAGTTAGAATGGGCCTTGCGCGGTGGCTCACGCTTGTAATCCCAGCACTTTGGGAGGCCGAGGCGGGCGGATCACGAGGTCAGGAGATCGAGACCACGGTGAAACCCTGTCTCTACTAAAAATATAAAAAAATCAGCCGGGCGTGGTGGCGGGTGCCTGTAGTCCCAGCTACTCGGAGAGGCTGAGGCAGGAGAATGGCGTGAACCCGGGAGGCGGAGCTTGCAGTGAGCCGAGATCGCGCCACTGCACTCCAGCCTGGGCGGCAGAGCGAGACTCCGCCTCAAAAAAAAAAAAAAAAAAAAAAAGTTAGAATGGCTTATTGAATAAGTGATCAGTGGTATGAATTATTTGGCAATTATGGTTTTTCTAAGATAACTATATATAAGATAATATTAAAAATGAACTTTAGACAAAGAGCCAAGGTTGACAAATAGCAAAAATCAAAACTAGCTTTTGGACCTAGATGCCAAGCAAGCGTGAAGGACTATGCATCCAAATCTAAACACCTGGAGACTATAAATTGGGTTATGAGTTGGAGATTGGGAGGTTTTGAGAAAATGATTGTTGGAGAAAGACATGGATCTGCAATGAGTCCTGTTTATCAAGGTATTAAAATTAGGGGCTCGCCCCTCACCTCAAGCTTAACAAGAAGGACTTCAAAGGGATGATTGAGCACTTAAGACATAACTGACACTTGGGTAGAAACACAGTGAGCTGAGAAAGAGGAGTGAATGCTAGAGTGAAGGAGAGTGTTTCAAGAACTTCAAGGAAACTGTAAATAAAGATCTCTATTAACAGTGGAGTGATCTCTGATGAATTCAGGCAGCACTACAGAATTTATGGGAAAGGTTCCACCAAGGTACTCAGGCAAACCTTGTGTATATCTGCATAGCCGTATAGGCAAATGGTTGAACTGAAGATCATCTTAGTCTTGGTACAATACCTTATGATGTTCCCAAAACACAAGAGGATAGGAAACCTGTGAGAAGCAGCCTCAAGACCACCTTTCATTTGCCTGCTTCTCTTCCTTGGGAGGCCATCATGTGACAGTTTCTCACTACTCTTCAGGTTATGTTGAGGTAGGCGCTTTCTTCCCTCCATAATAATGTAGCCCACGACACAATGCAGTCATCTAGCCTCTTTGTTTCGTGTCATCCTTCTTAATATGTGAGATACAGACCATGGGGAGTTGGCATCTTTGACTGTTTTTTATTTAGTTATATGTGCAATAAACTCTCTGAATCTAAAAATTGTATGATTGTATGTTTACTAGTTTAATCAGTCAGTCTTTGGCTTTGGCCTTCCTTTGTCTTTTGTGTATGTTTCACACAGAATACAAGAGAAAGAATCAGGTTTAAATACTTTCGTTTTGTTTTTTGTTTGTTTGTTTTTTTGTTTTGTTTTGTTTTTTGAGATGGAATCTCGCTCTGTCACCCAGGCTGGAGTGTGGTGGTGCGACCTCGGCTCACTGCAACCTCCATCTCCCGGGTTCAAGCGACTGTCCTGCCTCAGCCTCCTGAATAGCTGAGATTACAGGTGCGCGCCACCACCCCCAGCTAATTTTTGTATTTTTAGTAGAGACGGGGCTTCGCCATGTTCGTCAGGCTGGTCTCGAACTCCAGACCTCATGATCCGCCCACCTCAGCTTCCCAAAGTGCTGGGATTACAGGCATGAGCCACCATGCCCGGCCAGGTTTAAATACTTTCTAGGCCCAGATAATACATCACTGGTTGTTAATTGTGGTGGAAGTAAGAGTATGCCTTACTTACATCCCAAATCCAAAGATAAGATTAAGAATTGATAAGATACAATGTAATGGTTGAGATAAAAGAATGTAAATATCACAGCACCAGGAAAAATTCAGCAAGGTTTCTGGAGAGAAAGAGAAGGCCCTCTTGGGAGTCCTGGACATGAATTTTGAGGTGGGATCAACCTATATGTTGGTGTTTTTCTCCAGTTACCCTTAGTTGCTAGGGTGCAGGTGAGAAGTTAGGTGGAAAATAAATTTGTTGATGGTTGGATATTGCCAGGGGTGATAACAAACCCTGGAATGAATTGCACTGCTACCAATAGGCAACACTGTGTCAATCATTAGTAATTAAAACATATGGGAGTCTGTTGACACTAGAGCATATTTGCAAAACTACTGGAGAATTATTCAAAGAAACAAACAAACAAACAGAATACCTTTAATGACCTGACTCAGAGTTAGCAAGTTAGAAATTATAAGAAAAAGCAGTCTAGTGGCATTTAGAAATCAAACCCCTCTCACTTCTAGAGATTGATGGAGGGAAGTCTGAAGGTTTTTATGGTGATTTTAACTTTTGCCACATTAATTGCTGATCCTGACCATTCTTTCATTTTCAATTCTGATTTCATTTTTGGGGCATAGTGACCATGCTCTGTGACATTTCAGGGAAGAAGATGCTTACATCCTTTTGCAACTAAAGACAGTGTAATTTGAAAGGTCCAAAACCAGAATTAACAGATAAACATGCGGGTGTCTTTCCAAATGTGAATTTCACACTATCCTCTTCCCAATTAATGGAGCAGTGTCAAACATTAAGCACTGGGGCAGTAGTAAGTAGTAGCTCTAGAAGACCTCACTTTAAAATTTACCCCAGATCTGACCCCAACAACAAGAGGACCCACTCTCACCTCAGCCACAGCCACAGACAATTACAGCCATCCCCAGTGAGGAAATTAGGGATACCTGGAACACCCAAGGGGAAGGCCACTGTTTATAGAAGGCCTGGCAGAAAACTTGGGCCTACCATCAGAGATGGCGTGTGCAGTGGATGACAATTCCATGCCTTTGGGCAAATTGTTATTAAAACCAGTTGAGAGTTTCAAGACAATAATGGACAGGCCCTGAATTACGAAGGAAGTCAAGATAAAAAGAGATGGCCTTTGGGTAGTGAGGATCACACCTGTCATACATTAAAATTGTTTCATGGTGTTGAAACGCCTAGTCTCAAAGCAATGGAAGGAACTAGATTTGCTCTAGGAGTCTGCTCCTTGGTTTTGAAAAAATTTTACAAAAAGTGGGCAATTTAGGGACAATTAAAGACCTTGGAATGGAAATGGATACTGATAAAGGTTGAGTATCCCTTATATGAAATGTTTCAAATGAGAATTGATTCAGAACTTTTATTATTTTTCTGGATTTGTGAATATTTGCATTGTATTTACCGGTTGTGTATTCCAAATCTGGAAATCCAAGATCCCAAATGCAAAATGTTCCAATGAGCATTTCTATTGAGTGTTATGTTGATACTCAAAAACTATTAGATTTTGGAGCGTTTTGGGTTTCAAATTTTTGGATTTGATGTACTCAATCTGTAATATCTGAACAAAACGGCTTATCTGAAAATTGAAGATCTAGACTCCAGAATTAACGTACATAAATTCTGTGGACTTGAAACTAGAAAGTCAGAATATTTGGAAATCACTGATATGCAAAAGAATAACTCATCGGTAATCAGGAGACATCATATATAATTGTACAGGTTTCTTAGGAGAGATGCCATTCACTTTATGAGTTTCTAAGGTGAATTTACCCAGATAGATAAAAATATTTTGAGAGTTGGCTACTACATGTAATAGTCAGGTGGGCCGAGATACAAAAGCCTACATCTGATCTCCATAATTTATAAGTATAGCTCCAAACCAACAGAATCAACTGAACTTTATCAAATATTTTTTAGACCTTGTTGCCTTAGCAATGGTAAAACTGTTGTATTATTTGTACTGTATACCAATGACACACCATAGGTGATGCTACTAAATTCAGCCTAGTTTTCTTTTTTTCTTTCATCTTCAATAGACTCCTCAAATGCCTATTGATCTCTCTTTGAAACAAGTAATATAAGATGGGCTGGGGATGTCCCAAAAGTCAGAATGAACTAGTACTTGCTAAAACAAAACAAAAAAGATGCAGAGGGAAAGAAGAGCATTGAATTTTGTTTGTTCATTCGTTTCTCTAGTAGAAATGTGTTTGGTGATTACCATCCATCAGCCATTAATATAGCAGCTGATGAAGTCATGATGCTTATCCTCAACAAGGTCACAAAGGTAGGAAGTCAGAATCCCACAACTATTTGCCTCCTCACAGTTACTTACCTTTTTTTCTTCTTCTTTATTATTAAAAAGTGTTAACAACCAATAAGCCCCTTCTAGCACTATGTGACACTAGGGTCAACAGTCAAATAGATGTCTCTTATCTGCCTAAATGTAATTTAATGTAATTTTTAACAATCATAATAGTAATCAGATTCAGGAGGCAAAGCAATAATTAATACTAGTGCAGTGCTGCTCTCAATTAAATTTAAGGCTTGGGTAAGACAGTTTTAGCACTTACCATTGGAAGAACAGGCCAATAAACTCACATAATATTTCTCAAGTTCAAAAGAAACAAGATAATAACTATATACCAAAGGCATTTCTCCTCACGAAAAAGAGGAAATGTTGATTGAATGCATATCTCTAAATATCCAGTCCATTTAAACTTTATGTCACAACAACAAATTGTCATTGACACTTATCATCAGCATAGATATTTTCTACCAAAATACCACTTTTCCTGGTGTGAATTTATCTTCTGCTTCTCAGCAAAATTTCAAATATATTTTCAAATGTGCAATATTAAATTTCTCTCATAAATGCTGAGGAAGCCACCGGAAATTTCATTTCTAAGTGTAGCTAATATGAGGATGAATCAGATTTCCAAGTAAGTCTCTGAAACATTCTTGTGAAAAAGGGTTAAGTCTGTAGAAAGAGTCTGTAGCCCTGCACATAATGAAAAGTCCAATCCTGCACGTGCAAAATGTGGCAGGTGCTAAAGCTATCAGCTGCGTCAGTGAGCAGATCCAGGGGCAATTTTCTTATGCTAAGCTATATATATTTTTTAAAGGTGATGAAAGAAAACATTATAAAATCCATTGTTTTGTCATTTAATCTGCGTCACATCAGGATTCTAGTCTCTTCTTTGTGATTTTATCAAACCATAGTAGACTACATCTATTTCTGTTCTGGGCATACTTTCTCTTTAATAATTCTGCTTTTATACCTCTAAGCACACTGTTGTAATTAGATCACTTTGAGTATTCTGAACTTTTCCTCAAGGACTTTTCTCAGAATATCTTTACTGCTTGTTTTTGAATTAGACCACCTTGGTTAGGATTTCCAGCCCCAATGAGTCTTTGAAAGCCAAATTGCTAACCTGAACTGGTGCCTGCCTAGTCTGCTGAGTTGGGTGGGGGACATCCCATAATTCGATTTACTCTTCGTAAAAGGAGGATATGGCCTAAATGAGTGTCATGGTGACTTCTTGCCCTCTTCCTACAAATAAATTATTCTTCAGTTATATGGCTGGGTAAATAGTAATGCCACAGAAAAATACAATCTTTTTTAAATGCTCACTTTTCTAAATTTTCTAAATTTTGAAATCTTTAATTTTTGTGGGTACATAGTAGGGGCATATATTTATAAGACACATAAAATGTTTTGATTCAAGCAGGCAATGTGAAATAATCATATAATGGAGAATGGGGTATCCAACCCACAAACATTTATCTTTTGTGTTACAAGCAAACCCATTGTAATCTTTTAGTTATTTTAAAAGATAAAATTTATCATTGACTGTAGTCACCCCATTGTGCTATCAAATAGTAAGTCTTATCATGCTTTCTACTTTTTGGATCCAATAACCATTCCTACATGCCCCCCAATCACCCCACTATACTTCCCAGACTATGGTAACCATGCTTCTACTCTCTACATCCATGAGTTCAATTGTTTTTATTTTTATATCCAACAAATAAGTAAGAACATGCTATGCTTGTTTTTCTGTGCCTGGCTTGTTTCACTTAACATAATGACCTTCAGTTCCACTCTTGTTATTGCAAATGACAGGCTCTCATTATTTTTTATGACTGAATAGTACTCCGTCATGTACATGTGACACATTTTGTTTATTCATCTGTTGATGGACACTTAGGTTGCTTCCAAATCTTGGCTACTGGGAGCAGTGCTGCAATAAACATGTGAGCACAGATTTTTATATATATATATATATGCTCCTTGTTTTTCTTTTGTGTGTATAACCAGCAGTGGGATTGCTGGATTATATGGTAGCTCTGTTTTTAGTATTTTGGGGAACCTCCAAACTGTTCTCCATATTGGTTGTACTAATTTACATTCCCACAGTGTACGAGTGTTCCCTTTTCTCCACATCCTTGCCACATTTGTTATTGCCTGACTTTTGCATAGAAGCCATTTTAACTGGGTTGAGATGATATCTCTCTAGCTTTTATTTGCATTTCTCTGATGATCAATTATGTTGATACCTTTTCATAAGCCTGTTTGCCATTTGTAAGTCTTCTTTTGAGAAATGTCTATTAAAATCTTTTGCCCATTTTTTGATCAGATTATTGGACTTTTTCCTATAGACATGTTTGCACTCCTAATATATTCCAGTTATTCATCTGTTGGCAGATGGGTAGTTTGCAAATATTTTCTCTCATTCTGTGGGTTGTCTCTTCACTTTGTTGATTGTACCCTTTGCTGTACAAAAGCTTTATAACTTGATAAGATCACATTTGTCTATTTCTGCTTTGGTTGCCTGTGCTCGTGGGGTATTGCTCAATAAATTTTTGTACAGACCAAAGTTCTGGAGATTCTCCACAAGGTTTTATTCTCGTAGTTTGATTGTTTGAGGACTTAGATTTAAATTTTAATTCATTTAAATTTTATTTTTCCATATGGTGTGAGATAGGGTTCTAGTTTCATTCTTCTGCATATGGATTTCCAGTTTTCCTAGCACGGTTTATTGAAAAGAATTTTTCTCCAGGGTATGTTCTTGCCACCTTCGTCAAAAATGAGTTCACTATAGGTGTGTGAATTTCTTTCTGGGTTCTCTATTCTGTTCCTTTGGTCTATGTGTCATATTTCAGATATTAAAGAAAAGGCTTTCAATTCTTCCCCATTTGGCGTGATACCAGATGTGTGTCTGTCATATATAACTTTTATTATGTTGAGGTATGTTTCTTCTATACCCAGTTTCTTGATGATTTTTTGAATCATGAAGGCATGTTTAATTTTATCAATTGCTCTTCAGCATCAATTGAAATGATCATATGTATTTTGTCCTTCATTCTGTTGATATGGTGTGTCACATTGACTGACTTGTGTATGTTGAACAATCCTTGTATCCCAGGGATAAATACCATTTGGTCATGATTAATAATCACCATGGAATACTATGCAGCCATAAAAAAATGATGAGTTCATGTCCTTTGTAGGGACATGGATGAAACCGTAAACCATCATTCTCAGTAAACTATCGCAAGGACAAACAACCAAACACCGCATGTTCTCATTCATAGGTGGGAATTGAACAATGAGAGCACACAGACACAGGAAGGGGAACATCACACTCCGGTGACTGTTGTGGGGTGGGGGGAGGGGTGAGGGACAGCATTAGGAGATATACCTAATGCTAAATGACGAGTTAATGGGTGCAGCACACCAACATGGCACGTGGATACATATGTAACAAACCTGCACATTGTGTACATGTACCCTAAAACTTAAAGTATAGTAATAATTTAAAAAAATAATAATCTTTCTAAAGTATTTTTGAATTGGTTTCCTAGAATCTTGTTGAGGATTTTGGCATCAGTAGTCATCAGAGGTGTTGGCCTGTGGTTTTCTTTTTTTTGATGTGTCTTTGTCTGGTTTTGGTATGAGGATAACACTGGCCTTGTGGAATCAGTTTGGAAGTGTTCCCTCCTCCTCAGTTTTTCAGAATAGTTTGAGTAGGTATTAGTTCTACTTCAAATGTTTGTTAGAATTCAGTAGTGAAACCATCAGTTCTCAGGGTTTTCTTTAGTAAGGGATTTTTTTGTTACGGCTTCAATCTCATTGCTTGCTATTGGTCTATTTAGATTTTGCATTTCTTCCTGACTCAATCTTGCTAGGCTTTATGTGTCTAGGAATTTGTCCATGTCTTCTGGATTTTCCAATTCATTGGCATATAGTTGCTCATAGTAGCAATTAATGCTGCTTTGAACTTCTGTGGTATCAGTTGTAATGTCTTTTTTTTTCATTTCTGATTTATTTATTTGGATCTTGTCTTTTTAAATTTAGTCTTGCTAAAGATTTGTCAATTTTGTTCAACTTTTTAAAAACTTTGTTTTATTGATCTTTTAAATTGTTTTCTTCATTTCAATTTTATTTATTACTGCTCTGATCTTTATTTCTTTTTGTCCTACTTATTATGGTTTGTTTTTCTCTTGTTCTTCTTGTTTTTTAAAATGCATCACTTGATTGTTTACTTGAAGTTTTTCATGTTTTCTGATGTAGGCACTTATAGCTATAAACTTCCCCCTTAGTACTGATTTTGGTGTATTCTATAAATTTTGGTATGTTATATTTCCATTATCATTTGTTTCAAGAAGTTTGTCAATTGTTTTCCTAATTTCTTCATTGACCCACAAGTCATTTAGGAACATATGGTTTCATTTTCATTTGTTTTTATAGGTTCTAAAATTCCTCTGGTTTGTGGTTTCTAGTTTTATTCCATTGTGGTCAGAGAAGATGATTGATACTATTTTGATTTCTTTGAATGTTATGAGACTTGTTTTGTGACCTACCCGTATCGTCTATCTTTGAAAATAATCCATGTGCTGAGGAAAAGAATGTGTATTCTGCAGTTGTTGAATGACATATTCTGTAAATATCTATTCAATCCGTTTAGTCTATAGTGTAGATTAAGTCTGATGTTTCTTTGTTGATTTTCTGTCTGGAATATCTGTTCAATGCTGAAAGTGGGGTGTTGAAGACCCCAACTATTACTATACTGAGGTATTTCTCTTTGTCTCCAATATATTTGCTTTTCATATCTGGGTCTTCTAGCGTTGGCAATATATATTCAAAATTGTTATATTCTCTTGTTAAATTGACAACTTCATTATTATATAGTGAACTTTTTGTAACTTCTTATAGTTTTTGTCTTGAAGTCTATTTTGTCTGATAAATCTAGTCACTCCTGCTCTTTTTTGTTTTTCATTTGCCTATAATATCTTTTTCCATTGCTTTACTTTTAGTCTATCTGTGTCTTTATAGGTGAAGCATTAAAGACCGTCAAAGTAGGACCTGGGTATCATTGCTGGTTATTAAGGGCCCCGGGGCTCTTCACTTAGCGGGTGGTGAATACTGCCAGGATTGGGTCCTTCCCTTCAAGGCAGTGGGTTCCCTTCTGTCCCAGAGTGTTTAGAAATGTCTTCCAGGAACCAGGGCCTGGAATGGGGGCCTCACAACTCTGACCATTACCCTATCCTGCTGTGGCTGAGAGAGTATCCAAGATGCAAGACAAAGTCCTCCTTACTCTTCACTCTCCTCTCCTCAAGCACAAGGAAGGGGTCTGCTTTGGAGTCATGAGCTATGCAGCGTGGGGTTAGGAAAAGGGTAATGCCAGCACTCCCTTAGCTGCCCTAGCTGGTGTCTCAATAGGTTACGTACCTCTTCAGTCCAGTGTCTCTGGGCCTAGTTCAGTACTAGGACTTGCCTAAGAGTTGCAGTTTTTGCGGCATGGACCACCTTTTGAGTTTATTTAGAGCCCCAGGGCATTTCAGCCCCTTGATGCTAGGTTAGAGGGAACTCAAGTTCAGATGGCTGGGATTAGTGATTCCCCTCTGCCTAGGGCTGGTTTAAATGCCACCACAATGGGTGGTTGTCAGCTGAGTTTTGCTCTAGTTTTCCTTCCTGCTTTTACGGGACAGCACTGAGCGCAATATGTCACAGTTGCTGGACTCTCCCTCCCCCAACTCCCAGACATGCTCTCCACACTATGCTGTGGCTGCGAGATGGAGTGGGGTGGGCTGGGGTTTGGATGGGGGAGGTAGGAGAGAGTTGGTGGAGTGGAGCCAGCGGTTTAAGACTGATTTTTCTATCTCTTTAGTGTCTCTTCCAGCGATATGATGTTAAAACCAGTTACTATGAGGGCTCACCTGATTTTTGGTTCTTATGATGGTGTTTTTACATGTAGGTAGTTGTTAAATTAGTATTCTTGCTGTGGGGGATGACCGGTGGAGCCTTCTATTCTGCCATCTTGCTTTGCCTCCTCAAAAATGTTGGCAATTAAATTCCAACTATTTTGCTCATATATAACACTTAGTATAAAATATAGGATTTAATAATCATGCACCAGCATGAAAAACACTTTAATTATGTCTGAAGGATAGTATAACATCTGGTATCTTGTATATGTCACAGAAATTTTTGACATCTTTATACTCAGACAGCTATACTGAGGAAAAGGAATTTTTACCCCCTCTTATCAAGCATGATAATTTCTTTGGGGAAAGAACTACCATATACTCCCTCCTTTTCCTCCATCCTTTCCTTTTTCCATGGGAGATGATAATGTGACCTTCACTGGTCAGAACCTCATTCATCTATCACTATATCTTATACTGCTGGGCATGTTATTGGACCTTCAGAATTTGGTTCAAATTGGTTTTCCTCTTTCACTTCCTACCCAATTTTATGTGAAAATATTTTTACTTTCAATAAGGGAAGACCCTTGGAAACTATCAATGCCTGACAGGAGCTTTGCTAGTGGTTGGTTCATTAAATAAATGTCGATTAAGCTCTTTATAGAAAGGTATGAAGTTGTGTAAACATAGATGTGCAACTGTGAAAATTTAAGTAGAAACCTAGTATGGAAAATATTACCCTGTGACTGTCTTTGATATGCCCTCTTCCCCTAGCTAGTATGTCTGGTTCTCTAGAAGTTACAGAAATTTTTGGCAATCCTTCCTTCGCTAGGAAAAAGAAACTGTTCCTCCCAGTGTTAGAATATTTATAAACGAATTCAAGTTGATGTGTTAATGTGTTATACTTGTTTGGAAAATAATTTGGATCATAGTATTTCTCACACTAGGAAGATATGTTGATTCTTTAGGGACAAATGTTCATGTCACAAAGTGGCACAATTGATCAGCCACATCCCTTCATAACATTCAATTCTCTTTCCTTAAGTTGTCCATTCAACCAGTGTTAAATTATTTCAGGTACAGCAATGGCTTCATTCACAGAATACTCATCTAACACTACCAATTGCCCACCTTGAATTTCTAGCACATGATATCAGCTACCACATGTGCCACTGTCTACATAAATTGCTTTGACTCCTTTTGTGACATAGCTGGGTAGAGAAAAAAATGATATGAAACATGAATGTCTGTAGAGAAATATGGCGCTCAAGACATTCCATCTTCACTTATACAGCAACATCATCCTTTTCTGTTTTACATGGTGTGTTAAGGGCAGGCAGTGCCTGTGCCTTGGCAATAATTTATTACAACTTATATAGCACTTAATTTTTTTGCTTGTTTTTTGATATGGGGTCTTGCTCTGTCATCCAGGCTGGAATGCAGTGGCATGATCTTGGCTCACTACAACCTCTGCCTCCCAGGCTCAAGTGATCCTTTCACCTTGGCCTCTGAGGTAGCAGGGACCACAGGTGGGCACCACCACATCCAGCTAATTTTCTGTAATTTCTTTGTAGAGATGGGGTTTTTCTGTGTTGGCCAGGCTGGTCTCCAACTCCTGAGCTCAAGGGATCCACCCACCTCAGCGTCCCAAAGTGCTGAGATTACAGGCATAAGCCACCATGCCCAGTCAAGATCTTTTATATCTCTATTCTCTTTAAACTTCTAGGTACAGTCCCCTATGTAATTTATTTTGTTCCACTTTAGACATTAACAAATATGTATTTCAATATAAGGTTCATTATGACTAATGCCTAAACCTAGGTAATGCCAATTGGTGTAGCCTTAGAGGGTTTGTTGATTAGCCTAAAACCAATTTCAATTCAATTTAATTAGTATTTTTTTCTCCCAGTTCTTCGCCAATATACCAATCAGTGAAAGTTACGGAGAAACAAAGTCCATTTCAGTATAAGGACAAACTTCCAGAGAAATCAGCAATGTTTAAAATGGTACAGTCTTTCTCAGTGAGCTTCTCATCACCAGAGGCACACCATCAATGGATGGTTGATCATCTACAGTAAAATTGTAAAGGAAACTCTTACACTAGATATAGGCATGGTTTAAGTAATTTCTTTACTCCTTTATATTTCTAAGCCCATGAAAATATTTTTTCTATATAGCTGGTGGCCTATTTTTTTATTACTTGTATGAATGGTGGCTAATGCAAAACCCTACCATTTTAGAGACTTCTTCTTTATCTACAGTTTGGTTTGTAGGCTAACTTACTAGTTTTTTCATCTCATGAACTTTTAGCAATTCAAGAACTACTTTCTAAATCTTGCATTTTACTTTTCAGCCTAAATTGACAAATATCACATGTCTGTGTATGGCTTCTGAATGTTCAGATCATAACATGTTTCTCTGGCCTCCAAATGAAAATAAAATAATAATTTGAATTGATGTTGCATCCTGTAAAAAACAGAAAAATCTATGTTACTCGAGTGAGACAAGTTGTAACAAAATTGTGATTACACTGTGAAACCAGCACATCTCTAAATCTTTCTAAATGCACGTTACCATAATTTAAAAAATCTTTCTCATACACAGATGATAGCAACAACCTACCATCTGTAGGGATCTGCCAAACTCCCAGCCCCTTTAACTGACCAATTTCCATAGTGAGGACCACTAAGCATTCACTTGTCAGCTCAGCACCTGAGCAAGCCCTGGGGTTAAGTTAATCCATGTTCTGGGAGAGAAGATATTTTAAGTAATTCTATACCCAGAGTTCTAAGTTCAGACTTAAGCCAATATTTATGATGAGCTCACTCTAGCCACACCTTTTTAACTCCTACTTATCCTTTATACTCAAGGGCATACCCTCTAGCATATTGCCATTAGAGTTTCCTTCTTTCCATAGCCAGCCCTTTTGGCTACAGTAACAACAGGATGGTTCAAATTCTTCTATGGCATCTACGACATCATGATAAAAGAATGCATTTCTGTTATGCCCAACACTGAGAGTGCCTGCTTTGTTGTTGCTGCCCCTTCTCTGTTCAACCATTTCTCTGAAATGTTCATTTGTTTCTGCTGAAATAGGCACAGGGGGAAACCAGCAAGCCCATGCATAAGTCAGTGGCCCACAAATGTGAATGTGCATCAGAATCACCAAGACAGTTTGTTCAAACATAGATAGTTAGGCCCTATTTTTAGAGTTTCTGATTCAGTAGGTCTGGGGTGAAACCCAATAATGTGCGTGCCTAGCACTTTATCAGGTGATGATGATGGTGCTGGTCTGTGGATTACCATTTAATAAGGAATTTAGCAAGGTAATCAGTTGCCTGTCTTCTCCAGTTAAAGATACCACCAGTCTCTAAGAATGAATTTCTTGGAGCCTCTTCATTTATCTTCTGAGTGAGAAAGTACCTCTTTCCTTTCTCTAAAAGGGTAAATTTCCATAAGGCCATTGATGCTTGCTTTTAAGTATTTTGCATCTTTTTACCTAGTTTTCTGTTAATATACATTGGGAATTGGAGATCCTGTCTAGTTGATTCTTAATAAGCTCTGCAGAGGGTATGTATTAGTTTACTAGTGCTTCTGTAACAGAGTACCACAG
This sequence comes from Nomascus leucogenys, assembly GCF_006542625.1. NCBI lineage: Eukaryota > Metazoa > Chordata > Mammalia > Primates > Hylobatidae > Nomascus > Nomascus leucogenys. The sequence continues at coordinate 129,295,455 of NC_044406.1, forward strand.
ACTGGGTGGCTTGAACAACAAAAATTATTTTCCCACACTTCTGGAGGCTAGATATCTGAGACCAAGGTGTCAGCAGAGCTGGTTCCTTCTAGAGGCTCTGAGGGAGACTCTGTTCCAGCCCTCCCTCCTAGCTTCCTGTGGTTTTCTGTCAATCTATGATATTACTTGTTCTGTAATATGGATCAACCCAATTGCTGTCTTCATGTTTATGTGACTTTCTCTCTGTGTGCATGTCTGTGTACAAATTTCCCGTTTTATAAAGACATCAGTCATAGCCTCCCGCATTATCTTAACAAATTATATACTCAAAGACCGTATTCCCAAATAAGATCACATTCTCAGGTACTGATGTTTTAGGGCTTCAATATATAAATTTGGGGAGGACATATTTCAACTCAAACTGTCATGTCCGCATGAATACCTGGCTTTCTGTGAAATGGAGGTTGTTTGAAGATTCTACCCTCAGCTTTGGGTCTTATTCACCAGTTAGAAGCTACATGAATTGCTTTGCTCTACAACCTTCTATGAATAAATGCCTGGAGGGAGGCGAGACCTTACTGAATGTTATCTTGAGTCCAGTCTATAATGAATCATCCTGAAGAACAGAGTGATGTGTCTCTTAAGGAAAGTATTCTCTCATTGCTCTTCTTTGGCTAGAATTACCCTGTTCATTACTGGTTGTCCATTTTTCCATATGATCAATATAATTATGTTGTCAACAACAATAATGACAAAAAATTTTTAAAAGCTACAGCAATGGCCAAGTGCGGTGCCTCACGCCTGTAATCCCAGCACTTTGGGAGGCTAAGACAGGCAGATCACGAGGTCAGGAGATTGAGACCATCCTGGCTAATATGGTGAAACCTTGTCTCTACTTAAAATACAAAAAATTAGCCAGGCATGGTGGCATGTGCCTGCAGTCCTAGCTACTCAGGAGGCTGAGGCAGGAGAATCTCTTGAACCTGGGAGGCAGAGGTTGCAGTGAGGAGAGATCTTACCATTGCACTCCAGCCTGGGCGACAGAGCAAGACTCAGTCTCGAAAACAAACAAACAAAACAACAAACAAAAAAAGCTACAGCAAAAACACTTGTGATATTTAGATTTGGTAGCTTAATGTGAGAAATAACTGGAAAGTTTATGAAATTAAGTCTTCTTACTTAGTAATACAGTTTTTCTTTTCATTTTTTCAGGACTTCCTTTATGTTCCTCTGCAAGTATTTTCAATTTTATAAATACGGCTTCTGTCATATCTTGTTATGTCTATTCCTAAATATTTTATGTATGCAATACAATGGGCACAATCTTATTTTTATTAGCGAGTTGTATGGTCATGACTCCTTCCAAAAGAGCTCTTGTTCTATTAGGTAAGTGATTTGATAATCCCACTTAGAAACTTACACATTAAGACATGTCTTTTGGTAGGTGTGTGGGAATGTGAGTGGACAGAGCTGCTCTACAATGAGATACAAACACATTTGCTTGAGAAAGAAGGAATGACGAATAGAGACAGATAATGGAGAAATAGAGCCTTGGTTGGCAAATAACCAAAAGTTGGCTGTAATGGAGAAAATTAGTACTTATCAGGGACTTACTACAGTGTGTGTTTGTGTCCTCTGAGAAAAAGACATAAAGATTAGGTTAGACATACTTGAGATTTGTTGAGAAAAAAGCTTGTAAGATTAAAAAAAGCAGAAAGACCTAGAAATGGTGGGTAGCGCCTTCAGACAATGATATTGATCTGACATTTGTGAGAGAGAGAGGGAAGGAAGAAATGATTGGATAGGGAGGGTTTCAGAATGTAGTACAACTCTGAGAAAGTTTCCATCAAGCTGATATTAATGTTCTAGAAAGTACTGGGCTAATCATTAATATTCCCATTTGGCATAATATTATTTATATTCTAGATTTTTAAATATTGTTCTACTTTGGTTTTCTTGCATTAAAAGTATAACATGATGGTACAGAGACTGCACTCTAAAATTCAGCAGACTCAAATTTATTTCCTAAATCTGACATTGAGCCAGTTATTTTACCTTTTTATTCTTTACTTTTCTCATCTCTAAAATAAGAAAACTTGTAGTATGTACCTTATAAATGTTTATTTATTTATTTTTATTCTTTATAAAAAAGTTTATTCAGATAGCATGTTTTTATTTAATTTTTAAATAAATTCATGTTTGATAATTTTTTTTCTTTTTTTATTATTATTATACTTTAAGTTTTAGGGTACATGTGCACAATGTGCAGGTTTGTTACATATGTATCCATGTGCCATGTTGGTGTGCTGCACCCATTAACTCGTCATTTAGCATTAGGTATATCTCCTAATGCTAACCCTCTCCCCTCCCCCCACCCCACAACCGTCCCCGGAGTATGATGTTCCCCTTCCTGTGTCCATGTGTTCTCATTGTTCAATTCCCACCTATGAGTGAGAACATGTGGTGTTTGGTTTTTTGTCCTTGCGATAGTTTACTGAGAATGATGGTTTCCAGTTTCATCCAAGTCCCTACAAAGGACATGAACTCATCATTTTTATGGCTGCATAGTATTCCATGGTGTATATGTGCCACATTTTCTTAATCCAGTCTATCGTTGTTGGATATTTGGGTTGGTTCCAAGTCTTTGCTATTGTGAATAGTGCCGCAACAAACATACGTGTGCATGTGTCTTTATAGCAGCATGATTTACAGTCCTTTGGGTATATACCCAGTAATGGGATGGCTGGGTCTAATGGTATTTCTAGTTCTAGATCCCTGAGGAATCGCCACACTGACTTCCACAATGGTTGAACTAGTTTACAGTCCCACCAACAGTGTAAAAGTGTTCCTATTTCTCCACATCCTCTCCAGCACCTGTTGTTTCCTGACTTTTTAATGATCGCCATTCTAACTGGTGTGAGATGGTATCTCATTGTGGTTTTGATTTGCATTTCTCTGATGGCCAGTGATGATGAGCATTTTTTCATGTGTTTTTTGGCTGCATAAATGTCTTCTTTTGAGAAGTGTCTGTTCATGTCCTTCACCCTCTTTTTGATGGAGTTGTTTGTTTTTTTCTTGTAAATGTGTTTGAGTTCATTGTAGATTCTGGATATTAGCCCTTTGTCAGATGAGTAGGTTGCGAAAATTTTCTCCCATTTTGTAGGTTGCCTGTTCACTCTGATCGTAGTTTATTTTGCTGTGCAGAAGCTCTTTAGTTTAATTAGATCCCATTTGTCAATTTTGGCTTTTGTTGCTATTGCTTTTGATGTTTTAGACATGAAGTCCTTGCCATGCCTATGTCCTGAATGGTAATGCCTAGGTTTTCTTCTAGGGTTTTTATGGTTTTAGGTCTAACATGTAAGTCTTTAATCCATCTTGAATGAATTTTTGTATAAGGTGTAAGGAAGGGATCCAGTTTCAGCTTTCTACATATGGCTAGCCAGTTTTCCCAGCACCATTTATTAAATAGGGAATGCTTTCCCGATTTCTTGTTTATGTCAGGTTTGTCAAAGATCAGATAGTTGTAGATATGTGGTGTTATTTCTGAGGGCTCTATTCTGTTCCATTGATCTATGTCTCTGTTTTGGTACCAGTACCATGCTGTTTTGGTTACTGTAGCCTTGTAGTATAGTTTGAAGTCAGGTAGCGTGATGCCTCCAGCTTTGTTCTTTTGGCTTAGGATTGACTTGGCGACGTGGGCTCTTTTTTGATTCCATATGAACTTTAAAGTAGTTTTTTCCAATTCTGTGAAGAAAGTCATTGGTAGCTTGATGGGGATGGCATTGAATCTATAAATTACCTTGGGCAGTATGGCCATTTTCATGATATTGATTCTTCCAACCCATGAGCTCTGGTTTCTCTTCAAATCATATAAATCTTTCCCCTTTCATAAATGTTTATATGTATTGAATGGGAATATGCAAGTGAAGCACATAGTATCAGGCTCCACATTAGTGTCTCTTCCTCTTCTTTTTTTCTCTTTTTTTATTTTGAGGGGGAGTCTCATTCTGTCACCCAGGCTGGAGTGCAGTGGCATGATCTTTGCTTACTGCACCCTCCACCTCCCAGGTTCAAGTGGTTCTCCTGCCTCAGCCTCCCGAGTAGCCTGGATTACAGGTGCCCACCACCATGCCTGGCTAATTTTTTGTATTTTTAGTAGAGACAGGGTTTCACTATGTTGGCCAGGCTGATCTCGAACTCCTGACCTCATGATCCACCTGCCTCGGCCTCCCAAAGTGCTGGATTACAGGCATGAGCCACCGCACCCGGCCTCTTCCTCTTGTTAAAAAAGGTACTTATCTTAACATGGGGCCTCCACTCTCATGTCATCTAAACCTAGTTACATCCCAAATAACTCATCTCCAAATACCATAACACTGGAGATTAAGACTTCAATGTAAAAATTTTAGGGGGATACAAGCATTCAGCCTACAATACTGCCAGTCATTATTATATGAATATTTTATATAATTACACACACACACACACCTCACTTACAAAAGCTTTGGACCAAAAGAACTTTTTAGAATTATAAAGTTGTTTTTATATATTATATAAAAATATATATCATATGACATAATTGCATAATGTGTGTTTGTATAATTATATATCAAATAATCATTAACACTTATTTGTAAATGGAATAAATATATCACAGGTATGTATTCAAGTAATTGTTTCAAGTAATTGTACATCCTTTGTGATAAATAAATACAGTAGTAGTCCTTTATCCACAGTTTTGCTTTTTGTAGTTTCAGTTACCCGTGGTCAACCATGGTCTGAAAAGAGGTGAGTACAGTAAGATAGTGAGAGATAGGCCATATTCACATAGCTTTTGATATTATTATAATTGGTCTATTTTATGATCACTTATTGTTGTTCATCTCTTCCTGTGCCTAATTTATAAATTAAACTTTATCGTACATATATATGCAAAGAACAAACATAGTACAGTATATATAGGGTTAAGTTTGTCTGCCATTTCAGAAACCTACTGGAGGTCTTGGAACTTATTCCCTGCGTGTAAGGGGGTACTACTGTGTATTTATATAAATTACTATTGAAACAGGAATAGCTTTTTAAAATTTTGTATTTTGTTTTACTAATATTTACTAAGGTAAATATTAGCATAGTCTAAATGTTTTTGATCTTATAGAGACAGCACCAAATATTTTCCTCACTAACAGCAGCTAAAAGCCATATTTTTGTCGATTATCATTATGTTTTAAGAAAATGGAGACTACAAGTATAATTTAATGTTATGCAGCATAAATTAAATGAAAAAACAATGTCTCTTATGTTGGCATTAAACACATTAAACCGAGTTATTTGTAAACTGATAGATTTTATTCTTCACTGTTCAAATAATGGTGTTGTATACTTGAAGCTTATGACAGAACTGGATCAGTATTTCCTTTAAATATTAAAAAGAACATAATTTTTATCATAGTTGATTCTGTTCATAAGTGGTTATTAGGAACGGTTTGTAAAGCTGCAAAAATTCAGAGAGAAAGACAATTTTTCACATTGTGTCTGGCATATTTGGCTATAAATCAAAATGCAATGTACAAAGTTAGCTAAAAAACTAGACTAGAAATCAGGAGACACAAAGTTTAACCCTGGCTCTGATACTATATAGCCATAAAACTATGTTTAAATGCCCTCATCTGTAATATAAATTGATTACTCAGGGAGATCCCCAAAGGCTTTACCAGCGATGATATTTTAGTATCTTCAGAATGTAAGATAATAGTTATTATTTTCTTAACTCAGCTGGTTAGGGCATAGTGTTAGTAAAGAAATATAGACTAATGGTTTTGATCATTCTTTAGACTTGTTAATATTACTGCTGAATCATTTAATTCATTTGCCAAATATTTATAGGTCACCTATTATGTGCTGAGTACTCCTTCAAGGTCTATGTATGAGTCACTCTTTTAGTGGAGAGAGAGAGAAAGAGAGAGAGAGAGAATGAGAATTCCATATTGCCAAGAAGCTTATATTACAGTGAAACAAAACAGACCGTACTAAATTAAATAAGTTAAATAAACAATATTAAATAGAAGTAAGTGTTAAGGAGAAATAAAAATGGAGAAAGAATAAAAAGGGTAGCAGGAAGCCTGGAGATTGCAATTATAGATAGTGGCCGAGAAAGATGCTATAAATATGTTGATTTCATTTGAGTGAGGAGCTACAGAAAAAATATGTCCAAGCCAAAAATATATCTCTAAGAACAACATTAGGCAAAACAAAAAGAAGTGCAAACAAGAGTCTTGAGGTAAGAATGTTACTGATTTTTTTTTTTTTTTTGTAAACAGCAAGAATGGCAGTGTGTGAAGTTCTAGCCATAGCAGTTAGGCAAGGGAAAGAAATAAAAGGCATCCAAATAAAAACAGAGGAAGTTAACCTCTCTCTTTTTGCAGTTGATATGATTTTATACCTAGACAATCCCATAATCTCTCCTCAAAGACTCCCAGATCTGATAAACATATTTAGCAAAGGATTAGAAGAAAAAAAATCAAGGTACAAAAATTAGTAGCATTTCTATACACCAGTAATATCCAAGCTGAGAGCCAAATTAAGAATGCAATACCATTCACAATAGCCACAGAAAGAATGAAATACATAGGAATATAGCTAATCAGGGAAGTGAATGATCTCTACAATAAGAATTACAAAACATTGCTGAATGAAATCAGAAATAACACAAACAAATGGGAAGAACAATCCATGCTTACGGATAAGAAAAACCAATATTGTTAAAATGGCCATACTACCCAAAGCAATTTACACATTCAATGCTAGTCCTAGCAAACTAACAGTGACATTTTTTCACAGAATCAGAAAAAAAATTCTAAAATTCATATGGGAGCAAAAAAGAGCCTAAATACCCAAAGCAATCGTAAGCATAAAGAACAAAGCCAGAGATATTACACTTCCTGGCTTCAAACTATACAATGCTACAGTAAACAAAACAGCATGGTCCTGGTACCAAAACAGACATAGAGACCATCAAACAGAATAGAGAAAACAGAAATAAGCCACACACTTACAACCATATCATCTTTGGCAAGGTCAACAATTACAAGCAATGAGGAAAGGACTCCCTGTTTAATAAATCATGCTGAGATAAATGGCTGCCCATATGCAGAAGATTCAACCTGGACCCCTTCCTTTAACCATATACAAAAATCAACTCAATATGGATTAAATATTTAAATGTACAACCTAAAACTATAAAACCCTGGAAGAAAACCTAGGAAATACCATCCTGAGCATTGGCTCTGGCAAAGATTTCATGAGGAAGACTCTAAAAGCAATTGCAACAAAAACAAAAATTGACAAGTGGGACCTAATTAAAATAAAGACCTTCTGCACAGCAAAAGAACCTATCCACAGAATAAACAGATAACTTATAGAATGGGAGGAAATATTAACAAACTATGCATCCAATAAAGATCTAATATTCAGAATACGTAAGTAACTTAAAGAAATCCACAAGCAGAAACCAACCTCATTACGAAGTAGGAAAAGGACATGAACAGTAACTTATCAAAAAAGACAAATGTAGCAAACAAACACATGAAAAAATTCTCAGCAACGCTAGCCATTAGAGAAATGCAAATCAAAATCACAGTGAGATACCATCTGACACCAGCTAGAATAGCTATTATAAAAGTTAAAAAAAAAAAAAACAAAAACAAATGCTGGAGAGGCTGCAGCAAAAAGGGAAGACATAAACACTGCTGATTGGATTGTAAGTTAGCTTAGCCACTATAGAGAGCAGTTTGGAGAATTCTCAAAGAACTTAAAACTCAACTACTGTTCAATCCAGCAATCCCATTACTGGGCTGTATTAGGGTTCTCTAGAAGGACAGAACTAATATAGAAATAAAGGGGAGTTTATTAAGTATTAACTCATATGATCACAAGGTCCCACAATAGGCCGTCTGTAAGCTGAGGAGAAAGAGCCAGTCCAAGTTCCAAACTGAAAAACCTGGAGCCCAATGTTTGAGGGAAGGAAGCATCCAGCATGGGAGAAAGATGTAGGCTGGAAGTCTAGGCCAGTCTAGCCCTTTCACATTTTTCTGCCTGCTTTATATCCGCTGACAGCTGATTAGATGGTTCCCACGTAAATTAAGGGTGGATCTGCCTTTCCCAGCCCACTAACTCGAATGTTAATCTCCTTTGGCAACACCCTCACAGACACACCCAGGATCAATACTTTGCATCCTTCAATCCAATCAAGTGAACACTCAGTATTAACCATCACAAGTCCACCCCTTGTCAACTTGAACCCATAAACATCTCCTGAGATCATACGTAATCTTCAAATAAAGACAATAATAAGGTCATAATTATATCTAACATAATACAGCTATCATTCATACAACCAGAAATGCACCAATCTCTAACCCAAATGCTATTACATAAGGTTAATAATAAGTAAATGCTGATATGAAGTCAGTAAATCCTATGATACGTGCTAAAGAAAAAAGGAAATAAGATGAAGATATTTTCTTAGTATAAGTGTATACTTGCACAAACACGTTTTTAACAAAAGAAGGAGGAAATACTCATGACAATTAGTCCTTGTTTCTGCAACTGGTCACATGATTGTAGCTGGTATTGATGACTACCTTCTTCTACTACCCATTCTGTATCCCGTTTGCCTTCAGCAAGCACCTAAGCAGGTCGTGAGTTTTTTGTTGTTTGTTTGTTTGTTTGTTTTTCCTGGTGGAGTGAACCAAACCTTCATTCCTGAAGGGTCTGGGCCATTTGTATTCCTGCTTGCATTGGGCTATTGTAGTTTCTCACTGACCTTACACAGGGCATGGTAATACTAAGAGGCGCCCTAATGGATCTCCTGTATTCCATGCATAGTCTTCCTTACCTCTGTTGTGGAGGAGTAGACTGAATTCATCTTGATAGTCCAGGTCAATCACCCCAGCCAACACTGTAACTCCCTTCTTAGCCTGTTGACTTAAAGGTAGGAGGAGCCCAATGTGTCCAGGTGGCAATCTTAACTTCCAGTTTAATGGAATTGTTGTTGTGTCTCCTGGTGGCAGCGTTCTTTCCTTTGGAACTAAGACCTCTAGGCAAGCAGAACATAATGTCACAAGAACAGAAAGCAAAAATTTTGCTAGTGGATTACTAGGGGTGATGGTGAGTGGTGCCACTTCCACTTCCACTTCCACTCCTTGATTCCTGGCCCCTTAATCCTGGCTATCAGAAAAACAGTACAATATATTGGACGCTAATCCAGAGCATACATGGCCTTCTGGATAACTTTGCCCCAGCCCTGCAAGGTATTGTCACCTAGTTGGCATTGTAATTGTGACTTCAAAAGGCCGTTCCACCATTCTGTCAATCCAGATGCTTCAGGATGATAGGGAACATGATAAGACCACTGAATTCCATGAGCATAAGTCCACTGCCGCACTCCTTTAGCCATAAGGTGAGTGCCTCAGTCAGAAGAAATGCTGAGTGGACTACCATGATGGTGGATAAGGCATTCCATGATTCCACAGATGGTAGTCTTGGCAGAAGCATTGTATCCAGGATAGGCAAACCCATATCTGGAGTAAGTGTCTATTCCAGTGAGAACAAACCTTTGCCCTTTCCATAATGAAAGAGGATAATCAACTTGCCACTAAGTAGCTGGCTGATCACCCCGAGGAATGGTGCCATATCGAGGAGTCGGTGTTGGTCTCTGCTGCTGGTGAGTTGGACACTCAGCAGTGACCATAGCCAGGTCAGCCTTGGTGAGTGGAAGTCCATGTTGCTGAGCCCATGAGTAGCCATCCCTGCCACCATGGCCACATTTTTCATGCGCCCATTGGGTGATGACAGGTGTGGCTGGGAAAAGAGGCTGAATGGTGTCCACAGAATGGGTCATCCTATCCACTTGATTGTTAAAATCCTCCTCTGCTGAGGTCACCCATTGGTGAGCACTCATATGGGAATACAAATATCTTCACAATTTTTGACCACTCAGTGAGGTCTATCCACATACTTCTTCCCCCAATTTTTTTGTCACCAATTTTCCAATCATGCTTTTTCCAAGTCCCTGATCATCCAGCCAAATCATTGGCTACAGCCCATGAATCAGTATCGCATCTGGCCATTTCTTCTTCCATGCAAAGTTCACAATCAGGTGCACTGATCGAAGTTCTGCCATTATGAAAAAAGAATTACACAATGTATAAAACAGGTGAAATTAATATTGTTGGGGAGATTCAGTGACTATTACATTAAAAAACCAAATTGATATGAAAAAGTAAATAGTTTCTTAAAAATTTAAAATGCAATTGTCAAAACTAAAATTAAGTCTTTAGATAAATATCAAAATTGATCACAGCTGAAGATGTAGTTAGTGATAGACTCCTAAGATTAATATTATTTCTTTTTTGTGTATTAGGTTTCAGAATGTAATTTGATGATATTTTTTATTTAAGATGTTCTACATAATGTATCTAAAATGAGTGACTTAAAAACTACTTTACTAAGGTATAAGTGACGTGTAAAAAGCTATACAGATTTAATGTATACAATTCTGTGAGTTTAGGGATAAGTATACACTTGTGAAACCATCACAATCATCAAAGCCATGAACACATCTACCTCCTCCCACAGATTGTACCTGTCTTGTACATTTTTTTCAGTAAAAACACCATGTCTTAGTCTGTTTGTGCTGCTAAAGCAAAATACCTTAAACTTGGTAATTTATAAACCATAGACATTTATGGCTGATATTTCTGGAGCTAGGAAGTACAAGATCAAGATGCCAGCAAATTTGGTGTATGGTGTCTGTTCCTATAGATTGTGCCTTCTCCATGTGTCTTCACATGGTGGAAGGGGCAAAGGAGGCTCTCTTGTGTCTCTTTTATAGGGTTACTAATTCCATTCAAGAGGTCTCTACCCTCCTGACCTAATCACCTCCCAGATCCCCAACCTCCTAATAAAATTGCACTGGGGATTAGGTATCACCATATGAATTTTTGGCAAGCATAATTTTTCTCACCGTAGTATCTCATCCTTGGCCCCACAAAATTCATGCACTTGTCACATACAAAATACATTTATTGCATCCCAGTATCCCCAGGAGTCTTATCTCATTTCAGCATCAACTCAAAATTCTAGTCCAGCATCTCATCTAAATATCATCTAAATCACATATGGTTGAGACTCAAGGTACACTTGGTCTTGAAGCAAATTGCTCTCCAGCTATGACCCTGAGAAATCAAACAAGTTTTGTGCTTCCAAACTACAATGGTGTGGCAAGAACAGGACAAACATTCCCATTCCCAAAGAAAGAAGTGGGAAGAAAGAAAGAGCTGGTCCCAAGTAATTCCAACACCCATCAGGGCCATCAACATTGAATATTAAGCTTTAAGGATAATATTTATTTTTACAATGCCCCACCTTCCAGACATACTGGGCCAGAGATTGGGCCCCAAGGTTCTAGGTGGCCCCACCTCCATGGATTTGCTAGGTACAGCCCATGTTGAAGCTTTCACAGGTTGGAGTCAAGTGACTGCACCTTTCCCAGGCTGGACTTGCAAGCTCTTGCAAGTTCTGGGATCTCAGAGGTGGCTTCACCCAATGGCTCTACCAAACATTGCCCTTGTGTGGGATTTCTGCAGTGGCCCCATGCCTATGACAATCCTCTGCCTGGGCACAGGGCATCCTTTGAAATATAGATGAAGGTAGCCATTGTCCCACGGGTCCTTGCACTCTGTGAGCCTGCAAATGTGGCACTGCATGGATGCTATCAAACTTTACCACTTGTGCCCTTTAGAAGGGTGGCCTAAGCTGCACCTGGTCTGGCTTGTGCCACAGATGGGGCAGCCAAGTAGTGCTGCAACGGAATGCAGGGAGAAGAGTCTCGAAATTGTTTTGCATGGAAAGCCCTGGCATTCTGAGACAATAACGGGCAGGGCAGCCCTGAAGATGTCTGAAATGCTTTCGAGATCATTCTTCCATGTTCTTGATGAATAACGCCTGGCTTCTACCCATCCATACTAATCTCATGAAATGTCCACTTGGCAATAACCTTGGTGTTCTCTCCCAAACACACGTATTCATTCTTTACAACATGGCAAGGAAGAGAATTTTCCAAATCTTTGAGTTCTGCTTTCCTTGTGATTACAAATTCCAACTTTAATTTTAATACTTTCTCAGATTACACTGTTAGTAGTCAAGAGAAGCCAGGTCATACCCTTAACATTTTGATTATTTTTTTCTGCCAAATATTCTATTTCATTGTCCAGAAGTTCTGCCTTTCGCAAAACACTAGGACACAACACAATTCACCAAGTTATTTGCCACTTTATAAAAAGAATAGCTTTCCACCAGTTTCCAATAACATGACACTCATTTCCAACTGTGTCCTCATCAGAATATCCTTTACCATTAATATTTCTACTAACGTTAGATTCATAACATCTTAGGTAATCTCTTAAGAAGATTGAGGCTACCTCTGCAGACCTCCTCTTCTTCTTAGGCCTCATTTAAATTGGCCTTTATGGTCTGTTCAGGGCAATACAGGCTTTTGTCCAGCGTGCTCTTTAAAACTTTTCTACTTCTACCGATTATCCAATTTCAAAGCCGGTTCCACTTTTTTTTTTTTGAGATGGAGTCTCGCTTTGTCGCCCAGGTTGGAATGCAGTGGTGCAATTTCTGCTCACTGAGGTATTCCGATTATCCAATTTCAAAGCCCGTTCCACTTTTTTAAGGTATTTTATATAGCAGTAACCACTCCTGGTATGAATTTCTGTCTTTGTTTGGGCTTCTATAACAAAATACCTTAGACTTGATAATTTATAAACAATAGAAATTTATTTCTCACAGTTCTGAAGGTGGGAAAGTACAGGATCAAGGTGCCAGCAGATTCAATGTCTGGTGAAGGCCGGTTTCTCACAGATGGTGACTTCCTGTAGAACGTGACAGAAGAGGTGAAAAAGCTCCCTCTTGCCTCTTTTATAAAGACACTAATTCCATTCATGAGGGCTTTGCCTTCATGTTCTAAACACTTTCCAAAGGCTCTAACTCTTAATAATATTGCACTCAGAATTAGGTATCAGCATATAAATTTTGGTGGAACACAAACATTCAGACCGTAACATATCATATTACAACATAATATGTTAACATAAAATCTACTCTCTTAGCAAATTTTAAGTATGTATTAAAGTATTTGTAGTTGTAGGCACAGGGGTGTATAGTCTATTTCCAGAACTTATTTATCTTGTGTAAGTGAAGCTTTATATGCTTTGCCATCCATATTTCCCCCTTTAGCCTGCTCTAGGTGACAACCATTCTACTTTTATGAGTTTGTCTATTTCAGCTCTCACCTATGAGTGGAATCATACAGTATTTATCTTTACCTGTTTGGCTTATTTCACTTAGTACAATATACTTCAGGTTCATCTATGTTGTCACAAATGGCAGGATTTCTTTTCTTTTGTAAGGCTAAATTATATACCATTGTGTGTATTTATCACATTTTCCATATTCATTTGTCCATTGATAAAAATTTAGGTTATTTCCATATCTTAGTTATTGTGAACAATGCTTCAGTGAGTTCTGGAGTGCAGGTGTCTCTTCAAGATCCTATTTTCAATTCCTATGGATAAATATGTATAAGTGGGATTTCTGGTGTTGTCAAAAAACACCACCAGGATGGCTAAATCGTAGAAAGAAGAGCTTCTTTGGTGATATCAGTTTATAAACTAGAAAGAGACAGTCTCTGGCATGTGAAAAATGTGCTCTCTTTTAGAAGAGAGAAAAACAGGTTTGGTTTTATGCCTCACAGGGCCTGTATCACACAATTAGGTCATATAATTAAACAGGTTTTGGGGAAAAGCTATACATAATTATGAGGGGAGCTAAGCATATGCACAAAGGGCAAACATTTACATAACATACATCCTATGTTCATTTTGGAATAGGGTTTTATCATTAAAATGAGGTAGAACTTGGTTCTTTATGTCAAAAGGTGAACTATAGGACACAAAGACAGTTTGTGCACAGCCTCTATAAGCTGACTGAAAGTGTCTTAAAATCTGTAATTGCTTATCAAGAAAGAATGTTTGTAAGACTGGCCCTCTGTCCAATCAGTTGCAGTGGTCTGGAATGTAAATCAGAGTTAAGAGAGGTCTGAAAATTTGACTGATAGCTACTATTGTTAGGGAGTTTAACAAAAGTGTGGTTTTTTTCTTGTGTCAGTAGGAATTTAAAAATGTGCCGGGCCAGTCAGTCCTGAACCTTCAACCCATAGATACCTTTGTTTCCTTAATTTTAGAGTCCATCTTGTCTAATATAAGGGATCAAATTAGATAGTAAACTATTTTTTACTGTTTTGAGGAACCTCCATATTGTTTACTGTCACGGCTGTACCAAATTACATTCCCACCAACAGTGTGTAAGGGGATTTTTTTTTCTCCATATCCAAACTAACACTTGTTATCTTTTGTTGTTGTTTTTTAAATAGCAATCCTGACAGGTGAGACATAATATCTCATTGTGTTTTTTATTGCATTTCCTGGATGATTCATGATATTGAGCACCTTTTCATATATCTGTTGGCTATCTGTATGTTTCATTTAAATAAATGCACATTAAATTCCATTGCCCACCTTTAGATCAGGTTATTAGTTATTTTGCTATTTAATTGTAAGGGTTTCTTATACATTTTGGATATTAACCTCTCATCAGATATATGGTTTTCAAATATTTTCTCCCATTTTGTAGGTCGCCTTTTCACTTTGTTGAATGTTTCATTTGCTATGCAAAAGCATTTTAGTGTGATGTAATTCCACCAGTTTCTATTTTACTTTTCTTGCCTGTGCTTTTACACACAAAAAATTATTAAGAATATACAAAAAATTATTAAGAATACCAATGTTAAGAAGCTTTTTTCTTGTTTTTTCTCTTGGTAGTTTTATGGTTTCAGGTCTTTTGTGTAGGTCTGCAAACCATTTTCAGTTGTATAGTGTAAGACAGAGTTCCAAGTTCATTCTTTTACATGTAAATAAAGCAGGTAGATACCCAGTTTTCCCAAAACCATTTATTGAAGAGTCTATCCTTTTCTTTTTATTTTTTGGGTACAAATTAGTTGACCATATGTGTTTGGGTTTATTTCTGGGCTTTCTCTTCTGTTCCACAGGTATATGTGTCTATTTTCATGCCAATACCATGCTGTTTTGATTACTCCAGTTTTATAATATAATTTGTGATCAGCAAGTAAGATGCCTCCAGCTTTCTCTTTCTTGCCTATGATGCTTAAAGCTGGTAGGGAGTTAGATATCGAGATAGAGGAATAGGACTTGCCTATGCTCAAACCTCTACACAAACATTACCTAAACAACTACCCACTCATGACAATAACTTTGTAAGAGCCAAGGAATGTAGATGAGAGTTTTTTAGCATGTGGCTGAAGCACAGAAATAATAGAAAACACATTGAAGAGGGTGGAAAAGACAGTTTCACATTACTCTTATCACCGCTATCCCAACTCTGGGCAGAGCAGCCTGGAGAGAGACACCCTTTTCTCAGGAGAGGGGGAGGGAAATGATCACTGGACGTTGCCTTGGACTGCAACACTGGGTCTGTCCTAGTAAAACCCAGAGCCAGGCAGGCCCCTATGGCCCCTCATTCCTGGATGATACCCACAGACTGAGCTTCCAGGCCCACCTCAATTCCAAGCCAGCCCCCTCATCCCCAGGCTCCAATCTGACCTCACAGCCTCAGGTGCTACAAGGCCTGACCCACTGCCAGTTGGGCCCCAGTAGTCCCAGGCTCCAATTCAGCTGCAGTATCAATGCGGCCCTCATGGCCACAGGCTTCGGAATTTCTCTAGCATCAGATTGGTCCCTATAGCCCTTGACTCAAGGCCAGCATCTACAGACAAAGCCTCTAGACATGTCTCCATGCTAGGACAGCCTCTGCAGCCCAAGAATCCAAGCTATCCCATAGATTTAGTCTCTAGACCAGCACCAGCCACTAGGCCAGCTCCCACAGAC
Source organism: Nomascus leucogenys (assembly GCF_006542625.1). Classification (NCBI taxonomy): domain Eukaryota; kingdom Metazoa; phylum Chordata; class Mammalia; order Primates; family Hylobatidae; genus Nomascus; species Nomascus leucogenys. The sequence continues at coordinate 129,311,459 of NC_044406.1, forward strand.
TCAAGATTTATGTTTATCCCAGTAGACTCAAGTGCCAAGCTGGCTCCTGTGAACTGAGCCTCTAGGGACAACCCTGCAGACACATGCTATAGGCCAGCCCCCATGGATCCATGACAAAGGCTTATTCTATCACTTGGTTTGCACCTTCAGCCTAAGGATCAAAGCCCACCTGAGCACCAAGTCAGGCCCCGTGGACTGAGGCTTCAGATTGGCCCCTCAGATGCAGGCTCCAGAACTGCCATTGTGGCTGTGGACCCAGGCCCCAGTCCTACTGCTGCAGACCCCATCCACAGGTCCACCTCAGTGGTTCCAAGCTCCAGGACCAACTATGGGGACTCAGGTACCAGGTAACAGACTTGCCCACCAGCTAATCTGGGAACTGGATCAACCTTCTTGAGGACTTTAGTAGCAGGCCCATCCACAGACCATCCCAGAGTTCCTGTCCCATATCACTAGACAGATTGACTATTGAAGGACTTTCTCAGACAAAGCCAGTCTGCAAAGACTGGAATTAATCCCTGCTTCTTCAAATGCACAGAAACCAAGTAAAATACTGCTAGTATTTTGCTGAAGAGTTTTGCATCTATGTTTATCAGAGATATTGGCCTGATTTTTTTTTTTATATGTCTCTGTCCAGTTTTGGTATCAGGGTAATGCTGGCCTTGTCAAAGGAATTTGAATCGTATTCTCTCTTCCTCGATTTTTTGAAAGAGTTTGAGAAGGATTGGTATTAGATGTTCTTTAAATGGTTGGTAGAATTCAACAGTAAGGCCATCAGGTTCTGGGCTTTTCTTTTACAGGAAAGTTTTTATTACTGATTCAACCTTCGAATTTGTTATTGGGTCTATTCAGATTATCCATTTCTTTATGATTCCGGGTTGGCAGGTTCAATGTTCCTAAGAATTTATATATTTATTCTAAGATATTCAGTTTGTCGGCATATAATTTTTTCACATTAGGCTCTTATCATTCTTTCTGTAGTATCAGTTCTGAAAGGAAAATAATTATTGGGGCCCTGAAATCACTAAGCTAAAGGGAAAAGTCAAGCTGAGAACTGCTTAGAGCAAACCTGTCTCCCATTCTATTTAAAGTCATCTCTCTGTTCACTGAGATTCACGCATATCTGATTGCCTCCTTTGGAAAAGCTAATCAGAAATTCAAAATAATGCAGCCATTTGTCTCTTATCTACCTATGACTTGGAAACACCCTTCCCACTTCAAGTTGTCCCACCTTTGCTTCGAGTTGTCCTGCCTTTTGCAAACTGAACCAAGGTTCATCTTACAAGTGTTGGTTGATGTCTCACATCTCCCTAAAATGTATAAAGCCAAACAGCTCTGACTGCCTTGGGTATATGTCATCAGGACCTCCTGAAGCTGGGTCATGGGTGCATATCCTCAACCTTGGCCAAATAACTTTCTAAATTAACTGAGACCTGTCTCAGATTTTTTGGAGTTTACACGGTCATAATGTCTCTTCATTTAAAAATTTATTAGAGTTTTCACTTTTTTTCTTAATCTACCTAAAGGTCTGTCAATTTTGTTCCTTTTCTCAAGAAACCAAATCTTAGTTTCATTAATCTTTTTGACTGTTTTTTCTAGTCTCTATTTTACTTATTTTAGCTCTGATCATTCTTTCTTTCTTCTGAATTTGGGCTTAGTTTGTTCTTCTTTTTCTCTACCTTGAGATGTAGTGTTAGGTTCTTTGAGATCTCTCTTTTTTTTTGATGTAGGTATTTATTGTCATAAACATCCATGTTAAGATGATGTCTGCTGCATCCCATAAATTTTGTTATGTTGTGTATACATTTTTGTCTGTCTTAAGATATTTTTTAATTTTCCTCTTAATTCATCCCATGACTCATTGGTTGTTCAGGATCATGTTGTTTAATTCTATGTCTTTATCATTTTTCTAAAATTCTTCCTGTTACTGATTTCAAATTTTATACCATTGTGACCAGAAAATATATTCAATGTTATTTCAATTGTCCTAAGCTTGTTCAGACCATTTTGGGGGCTTGACACATGATCAATCCTGAAGAAGGTTCCTTGTGCACTTGAGTAGAGTGCGTATTCTGTTTGTGTTGGATATAATGTCCTGCGTATGTCTGTTAAGTCCATTTTGTCCAAAGTGTTAGTTAAGTCCATTGTTTCCTTACTGATTTTCTGTCTGCATGATCTGTCCATTGGTGAAAGTGAAGTGTTCAAGTCTCTTACTATTATTCTATTATAGTCTATCTCTCCCTTCAAATCTATTAATATTTGTTTACAAATTTAGATGCCCCAATGTTTGGTGTACATTTACTTATAATTGTTATATCAGCTAGCATTGTATGTCAGGTAGTTAAAAGATCTGCAGGTGAGACATTCCATAAGGCTTATTAGTGGGGCTCTTGGTAAACTATGTGAGCTAGCCAGTAGCATCTGCATCTGTTTATTGAGATGTGGACACAAGATGCTGTGGGCACCCTCCCCTTTCTCTATTCCTGACTGCTCCAAAATAATTCAGTTTTGCTGATTTCCTCACTGTGGTGGGTGGAATGAGACAGAAGTGAGTTTCCTGGGCAGTATCTTGCAAGGCTGGGGAAGCCAGGTGCTCATTTCTCTCTTACTTTTCTCCATGGTAGAAATTACAGGCTGAAGGGCTCTTTCCTGGCTCTGAGCTATGCTCTTTTGGAGGAGGGGTTCTACAGGTAAAGTGAAACTGTTTTACTTGCCCTCTTCTTGAATTTTTTGCTCCATTGATGCTAGAACATCTCCACTGGACTCCCAGGCTCACATAAAGGTATTCTAGTCCTTGAGTATTTGTTTAAATTTGTGTTTCTGTTGGGGATTTAAGGGCTAAACACTTCTATTCTGCCATCCTGCTGATGTCATTCTCCTAGATTAATATAATTCTGAACTCAGTGTCAAAAAACAAGGATTTAAAATATAAGAAAAGAATTACTAGACAGAGAAGACACATGAAGAAGTTCTAAAATATGTGAAAGCAGAGTTTTCAAAATACACAATTGAAAGAATGAGAAGGAGAAGAAAATTTCAGAGCTGAAAAAGTTGTGTTTAGGCCGGGCACGGTGGCTCACGCTTGTTTAAAAGACTATTAGTTATTAAGCTTTTCAAAGTTCACACCAAAGCACAAACATTCGCAAAGAATACCTAGGTATGTGTGAGTAAAATTTTAGAATCCCAAGAATGCAGGGTTGAAGAGATAGAAAACAAGCAACTTACAAAAAAGCCTCTTTCTGATAATTTATCATCTCCTGCTCTTTCCAGCTACTCTGGGTTTTTGTGCTCACTGCTTGGAATTATTTAACGGTATCTCCTCATATGGCTGGTTCATTCTCATCTTTCAGGTTTCAGAGTAAATGTCACTTTCTCAGAGAGGCTTTCTTCTAACCTTCCTCACTAAATAGGCTGTCTATTCTCTATTTAAAAACTATTTTTAAACAGCTATTTAGTTCCTTCTAGTACTTACCAAAATTAAAATTATTTCATTTTGTCTACTTATTTATTTTTCTGTCTCTTGCAGTAGACTATATGTTCCATGGGGAGAAGGTATAACGATCATGTATGTAGTATTTTTCCTACCACAGAGCAAGTGTTCTGTTTATATTTGTGGAATGGGCAGAAGAGGAATAATCAGATGGATGTCAGACTTTTCTTTGACTACAATGAATGCTGCATTTCATTGAGCAATGTCTTTCTCTCATTTGTTCAACAAATATTTAGAGAGTTCCTACCGTATTCCAGGTAGTGTACTTGACACTGGTAATATAAAATATGCTGTGTGTGCTCTGTCTTCTGCCATGAAAGTCAATGATATTGCACTTTACTGCAGGGAATTCTCTAACTGCTTGGGCCTAAGTCACACCTACTCTGACTGAATATTTTAGTCAGCGTTTACCTTCATGGGGTCTTTAACTTCTTTGTAGTTACAAATGTGTGTGTGTGTTATCATTTATTTAATTTTTTCCAATTCATACCTGAGATAAAATTGCTTAAATTTAAGTTTTTAAAGAAACATGAGAGCCTGGAAAAAATATTACACTACAAATAAGCTTTATTGAATCTTCTTGGTTTGTATTCTCATGCATGTAACTGAGACCATCTGGAAAAATCATGCTATTCTGTGGAGTTCTGCATAATTCCAAAGTCATTAAATCCAAGTCATTTCACCATGCAGGCATCACAAAACAAAAGTAATCATCCAAAGCACTGGCATTCTTAATCAAGCTTTGGCTTTGTACCGCTTGTGACTTACTTTTGATCCTACTTTCTTCTTACTTTATGATTTTTCTATCACATATTACCAGTTAACAGAAAGGAATCCTGATCAAGTGAAAGGGTTCTTGGATCTCACACAAGGAAGAATTTGTAGTGAGCATGCAAAGTAAAGTGAAAGCAAGTTTATTAGAGAAGTAAATCAACAAAAGAATGGCTACTCTATTGACAGAATAGAGCGTTCCTGAAAGCACGAGGGTGAATGCAACCACCATAGGTGCACTGCTTGTTTATATATGAGATAAATCAAAAAATAACCATGGGGCAGATGTGCTCTACTTCAAGGGCTTGTGACAAAAGATGGTTCATCTTTGTGTAATCACTGACTTTCACAGTAATCTATATTATTATTATTATTATTTTTTTTTTGGAGAGAGGGCCTCCTCTGTTGCCCAGGCTGTGGTGTAGTAGTGCCATCAGGGCTCCTGCAGCCTCAACCTCCCCAGGCTCAGATGATCTTCCCACTTCAGCCCCCCGAGTAGCTGGGACTAGAGCTACGTAGCAGCATGCCCAGTTAATTTTTGTAATTTTTATAGAAATAGGATTTTGCCGTGTTGCCCAGCCTGGTCTCAAACCCTTGGGATTAAGAGATCTGCCCACCTTGGCCTCCCAAAGTGCTGGGATTACAAGCATGTGCCACCACACCAACTATATTATCTTTAAAGCAAAACTTTTTCTCGAACAAAGAATGCTTTTGTCCTTCAGATATCAAGACATCAGGACATTTTCTGGTCTGTTAACTCTGAAGTCTGTTTAGTAAACATTATTAATCTGTTCCCTTAACCATAAACATCTTGTGACTAAGGATGACTAACCTCCTGGAAATGTAGCTCAGTAGATCTTAGCCTCATTTTACTCAGCTCCTGTTCAAGATGGAGTCACTCTGCTTCAAATGTCTCTTACATATATAATCATTTGGCCTCCTTCTGCAACTTCATGCCTCCCTATATCAGGCATATTTATTACTGTGTTTCTGGTCATAACCTCCTATTGCTTCTTTACAGTATTCTCTCTTTCTGGATCTGTGACCTTTGACTTTTTTGAAAACATCATGTCTGATCTTTCCTTTACTGTATACAGGCCTCTGTGTATATTTGGTGTTCAGAAAGTTGGCCCCAGTCACATGAGTATAAAGCAGATATATTTCAAATGTTTATTGAGTAATGGAAATCCTTTTAAATTGGAAAGCCCAGTATTTTGGTAAGGTGGTAGTTTGAGGATGAAGGACAATTTACTGGCAACCTTCTTGACTTACCCTTTGAGTGGTATCTAGTTGTGGAAACCTGGTCCAGCCAGCTGGCCAGGGAAATATTCTCTAGTGTAGTTGTATTAGTCTGTTCTTGCATTGCTATAAATAACTACCTGAGACTGGGTAATTTATAAAGAAAAGAGATTTAATTGGCTCACAGTTCCAAAGACTCTACAAGAAGCATGGCTGGGGAGGACTCAGGAAACTTAAAATCATAGTTGAAGGTGAAAAGAAAAGAGGGATGTCTTACATGGCTGGAACAGGAGGAAGAGAAAGGGAGGGAGGGTGGTGCTACACACGTTTAAACAACCAGATTTCTTGAGAACTTTATCACGAGACAGCACTAGAGTGATGATGCTAAACCATTAGAAACCACCTTCACAATCCAATCACCTCCCACCAGGCCCCTCCTCCAAAATTGGGATTACAATTTGACATGAGATTTGGAAGGAGACAGAGACAACTCACATCATTCTGGTCCTGACCCCTTCAAAATCTCATGTCCTTCTCACATTTTAAAATACAATCATGCCTTCCCAACGGTCCCCCAAAGGTTTAACTCATTCCAGCATTAACTCAAAAGTCCAAGTCTAAAGTCTCATCTGAGACAAGGCAAGTCCCTTCTGCCTATGAGCCTATAAAATCAAAAGCAAGTTAGTTACTTTAAAGACACAATGGAGGTACAGGCATTGGATAAATACACCCATTCCAAGAATGATAAATCAGCCAAAACAAAGGAGTTCCAGGCCCATGCAATTCAAAAACCCAGCAGGCAGTCATTAAATCTTAAAGCTCCAAAATAATTGCCTTTGACTCCATGTCTCACATCCAGACCACACTAATGCAAGGGGTGGGCTTCCAAGGCCTTGGGAAGCTCCACCCCTATGCCTCTGCAGAGCTGCAGGCCTCTGCAATGGCTGATTTTACAGGCCGGTGTTGAGTGTCTGTGGCCTTTGCAGGCACAGGGTGCAAGCTGTTGGTGGATCTACCATTTGGGGGCCTGGAAAATGGTGGGCGTCTTCTCACAACTCCACTAGGCAGTACCCTAGTGGTGACTTTGTGTGAGGGCTGTGAACCCACATTTTCCCTCCACACTGCCCTAGTAGAAATCCTCCATGAGGGCTCTGCCCCTGCAACAGACTTCTGCCTGGACATCCAGATGTTTCCATACATCTTCTGAAATGTAAGTGGCGGCTCCCAAGCCTCATCTCTTGCCGTCTGCACACCAACAGGCCCAACACCACATAGAAACCACCAAGTCTTGGGGCTTGCACCATCTGAAGCGATGGCCCAAGTTGTACCTTGACCCCTTTTAGCCAGGGCTGGAGCTGGAGTGGCTGGTACACAGGTCCCAAGGCTGCACAGAGCAGCAGGGTCCTGGGCCTGGAACCATTTTTTCCTCCTAGGCCTTCAGGCCTGTGATGGGAGGGGATGCCATGAAGGCCTCTGAAATGTCCTGGAGGCATTTTTCCCATTATCTTGGCTATTAACATTTGGCTCCTCTTTACTTATGCAAATTTCTGCAGACTTCTTGAATTCCTCCAAGAAAAAGGAGTTTTTCTTTTTCACCACATGGTCAGGCTGAAAAAATTTTAAAATTGTATCCTCTGCTTCCCTTTTCAGTGTAAGTTCCATTTTCAGATATTCTGTCTGCACACACATATGAGCATATGCTGTTAGAAGAAGCCAGGTCACACATCTTGAATGCTTTGCTGCTTAGAGATTTCTTCTGTCAGATACCCTAAATCATCTCTCTCAAGTTCAAGGTTCCACAGATCTCTAAAGCAAGAGCACAATGCTGCCAGTCTCTTTGCTAAAGAATAGCAAGAGTAACCTTAACTCCAGTTCCCAAAAAGTTTCTCATCTCCGTCTGAGACCACCTCAGCCTGGACTTCATTTTTCATATTATTATCAGCATTTTGGTTGAAGCCATTCAACAAGTCTTCAGGAAGTTCCAAATTTTCCCACATCTTTCTGTCTACTGAGCCCTCCAAGTCTCTAAGAAGTTCCAAACTTCTTCTCATCTTCCTGTCTTCTTGTGAGCCCTCCAAACTGTTCCAACCTCTTCCTGCTACCCAGTTCCTAAGTAACTTCCTCACTTTCAGGTTATGTTTATAGCAGTGTTCCACTCCCAGTACCAATTTTATATATTAGACTGTTCTCACATTCATATAAAGAACTACCTGAGACTGCGTAATTTAGAAATAACAGAGGTTTAATGGACTCATGTTTCCATAGGCTGTACAGGAAGCATGACTGGGGTGGCCTCAGGAAACTTACAATCATGGTAGAAAGTGAAGAAGAAGGAGGCACATCATACATGGCCAGAGCAGAAGGAAAAGAAAGAGAGGGGGAGATGCTACACACTTTTAAACAACCAGATCTCTTGAGAACTCTATTATGAGACAGCACTAGGGTGATGGTGCTAAACCAGTAGAAACCACCTCTGAGTTCCAGTCACCTCCCATGAGGACCCTCTTCCAAAATTAAGAATTATATTTCAACATGAGATTTTGGTGGGGACACAGAGCCAAACCGTATCAGTAGTATGTAAACACAATCTTTCACTACCTCGGGAAAAGGCTTGATTTTGATTTTCACTAAGAAACAGTAAGGCTACAAATCATAACGATAAGGCTACAAATCACAGCAGCAGGCTTTGACAGGTCAAGATCTCAATAGCACAAACTGCTATCACATGAGTCTCACCTTGAATTGAAACTCAAAACAAAAACTATTTCTCATTTTTTCTCTTCATTCAAGATGCTCCCTTTTACAGCTGGCCATTCTTATTTCTGAGTATTGAACTTTTGAGTTATCTTTGGCTTTTCTCTCAACTTTCTCCTTCCCACACTCCATTAAACATAGCACATTAAGTTATGTCAGTTATTTATAGGATGTGTGTTGGAACATGTACTCTCCTGTCTGATGCTCTTGCCACTTATCTAGCCTCAGCCCTCTTCACACTAGTTTTTGCTGCTTCATAGCTCTGCTCATTCTACCTGGAACTTTTTTGTCCTGTTAATTATATGTATATATTTTTTTCATTTAAACATCCACTACCCTAGGCAAGAATACAGAGGCTTCTTTATTTTTTATTCCAAGTTTTAATTCAATCTGGCATTAAAGGATTTCTCTCAAGTGGATCTGTCTTACTTGTATTTTATCCCATTATAATAACATAATATGGAGTTCAAGCATCAAATGGCCTGGGTTAAAATAACAGCTCTGCTATTTATTAGCTGTGTGAAATTGGGACATTTATGGAACTTGTAAATGCTTTGGTTTCCTTGTTTGAAAAATTAGTATGAAAATATAGTGTAACACTATTGTGAAGAATAAATTAGATGATACCTAAAAAGCATCCCAAACAGTGTATAATACAAGGTAAATTTTTAATAGATGATAATGATGGTGATACCGTTTAGGTTACTCTTGTTCAGATAGCTATGCTTTTATATTCATTACTTGTTTTTTGACTTGTCATTTTAGTTTTTTAAAAGATTATCTACTTTGCCATTGGTTTTCAAGGAAAAGAATATTGCCCCGTTTCAGCTATATCCCTCAGCAGGCTCAGATGCCTTTGGCACTCCTGGAGGGTAGTTTTAGCAATAAATAGCTGCCACACTAGTATTTGTCACTCTAACCTTTCTGGTTAATAAAATTGTTATATTAGATCATTGTTTGTTGGCAGTCCCTAACATACCAGTTCATAGAGAAAGCTATTTACTGACATGGAATACGCTTAATAATAATTGATACTGATTGGATCATCAAATAAACTGAACGAGACAAAGAAATGGTATTGTAGCATAAGAATGTCCCTGAAGATCATTGTTGGGATACTCATTGAACATGATTATCTAAACAGTATCTTTCAAAATATAGCTGTGAGGGAAACCAGTCATAGCACATTAAAGATTATGGCTTAGTTTGATGAATGCTCAAAAATTCAACATGGTGTTCTGAAATGAGAATTGGGCTTGAATCAGATGGTTTATCCCTGGCTTTGTTATTAAGATGTCAGGATTGGTAAATCCTCTCCCTCTCTGATCTTCAGGTTCCTCAGTTATGAAATATTGAAGTTGTACTAGAATATACCAAAGAATCTTACCATCTCTAATATTTACTTCTCCAGGTTTGGGGAAACACCTTAATTTAGGCTACATATTTTACTTCCAATAAGGAATATTTGATATAAAGGGAGAGTGGCGTTAAGTAAAGACAAGATGTTTGGATTGATTTTCAATTAGGCTTAGGCTTTATAATTGCTTTTATGGTCACAAATAGGAAATGAGTCAAATATGATATACAGCATTAATACTAACCACATAATATCTATATAGAAATTATAGGCCCATAACTTCTTTTATTTATATTTTTCAATCAAAAATACTTATTAAGCACACGCATCACATTAGATATTGCACTGCATGCTGGGGTAACAAGAAAAACACCATTCTTCAGAGAATTTATAATCCATTAAGAGAGACAAAAATAAAGCAAGACATATAATTAGAAATTCAATGAGTACAGTAAGCAGAGTCTGTGGTGCCAAACCCTTTCTTATATATATTCCCTCATTTGATCTTCTTAAAACCCTTGTAAGTTATGAGTTACCTTTCATGTTAACCAATGAAGATACAGTATCTCTGTCTATAGTTTTGGCTGGTTTTAGCCTATAGAAATAGCTCTATGTGAAATGTTTTTGACTTGGCCCAAGAGAATTGAGACAGTTTTCAGAATAATGGAAAATATTGGGAAAAGTTTGAGTTGAGTATTTAGATGCACAATTATTTATCAGATCACTTGCCTTTAAAGGTACACATCTCCATTCTTTGGATGAAAACATTCAGCATGGTAGGCTCTTAATCAATTTTTGAAATCCTACCTGCTATGGTTTGAACATTTGTGTGCCTTTCAAAGTTTATGTTGGAAGTTAATTCCCAATGCAACAATATGAAGTTATCTGGTCTTCAGAAGGTGACTGGGTTATGAGGGCTTCACTCTCATGAATGAATTTGTGCTCTTATAAAAGGCCTAGTGGGGACGGGGGTGGTGGCTCATACCTGTAATCCCAGCACTTTGGGAGGCTGAGGTGGGTGGATCACTTGAGGTCAGGAGTTCGAGGCCAGCCTGGTCAACATGATGAACCCCTGTCTCTACTAAAAATGCAAAAATCAGCCAGGCATGGTGGCGCACGCCTGTAGTCTCAGCTGCTCAGGAGGCTGAGGTAGAAGAATCACTTGAACCCGGGAGGCAGAGGTTGCAGTGAGCCAAGATCATGCCACTTCACTCCCGCCTGGGTGACAGAGTGAGACTTTGTCTCAACAACAACAACAAAAAAGGCCTGGGGAGAAATAGATAGGTCCCTTTTGCCTTTCTGCCTTCAGCCATGTGAGGATGCAATAAGGCACCATCTTGGAGCAGAGAGCAGCACTCATCAGACACCAAATCTGCTGTCACTTAGACCTTTGACTTCTTAGTCACTAGAACTGTAATAAGTTTCTGCTGTTTATAAACTACCTAGTCACAGGTATTTTGTTATAACAGCACCAATGGACTAAGACATTACTCATATTTCTGAACACAAGTCAAATGTCACACCTGAAAAAATATCCTTGAGCAGTGGTTTATAGTTCTCCTTGAAGAGGTCCTTCACTTCCCTTGTTAGATGTACTCCTAAGAATTTTATTCTTTCAGTAGCAATTTGCAATGAGAGTTAATTCATGATTTGGCTCTCTGCTTCCCTGTGGTTGGTGTGTAAGAATGCTAGCAATTTTTGCACACTGACTTTGTATCCAGAGACTTTGCTGAAGTTGCTTATCAGCTTAAGAAGCTTTTGTGCTGACTTTCTATCTTTCTCTTGCCTGATTGCCCTGTCCAGAACTACCAATACTATATTGAATAGGAGTGGTGAGAGAGGGTATCCTTGTCTTGTGCTGGTTTTCAAGGGGAATGCTTCCAGCTTTTGCTCATTCAGTATGGTATAGGCTGTGGGTTTGTCATAGATGTCTCTTATTGTTGTGAGGTATGTTCCTCTAGTACCTAGTTTATTGAGAGTGTTTATTTTATCACAAGTCTTTTCTGCATCTCTTGAGATAATCATGTGTTTTTTGTCTTTAGTTCTGTTTATGTGATTAATCACATTTATTGATTTGCATATGTTAAACCAACTTTAAAACCCCGGAATGAAATCAGCTTGATCATGGTGGGTAAGCTTTTTGATGTGCTGCTGGATTCAGTTTGCTAGTATTTTATTGAGGATTTTGTCATGAATGTTTTCGAAGATGCTTGACTGAAGGTTTCTGTTTTTGTTGTATCTCTGCCAGGTTTTGGTATCAGGATGATGCTGGCCTCATATAATAAGTTAGGGAGGAGTCCTTCCTTTTCAATTGTTTGGAATAGTTTCAGTTGAAATGGTACCAGCTCTTCTTTGTACATCTGGCAGAATTCAGCTGTGAATCCATGTAGTCCTGGGCTTTTTTTTTTTTTTTTTTTTTTTTTTTTTGGATTGTTAGGTGTATTAGTCCGTTCACATGCTGCTATGAAGAAATACCCGAGTCTGAGTTAATTATAAAAGAGGTTTAATTGACTCACAGTTCTTCATTGCTGGGGAGGCCTCAGGAAACTTACAATCATGGTGGAAGGCAAAGAAGCAGCAGGCACCTTCTACACAGAGCAGCGGGATGGAGTGAGTGCAAGCAGGGGAAATACTAGATGCTTATAAAATCATCAGATCTCATGAGACTCACTCATTCTCATGAGGACAGCATGGTGGAAACTGCCCCCATGATCCAATTACCTCCACCTGGCCCTCCCTTTGACACACAGGGATTATGTGGATTACAATTCAAGGTGAGATTTGGGTGGGGGCACAGAGCCAAACCATATAATTCCTCCCCCGGCCCCTCCCAAATCTCACGTTCTCACATTTCAAAACCAATCATGCCTTCCCAACAGTTCCTCAAGGTCTTAACCCATTTCAGCATTAACCCAAAAGTCGACAGTTTAAAGTCTCATCTGAGACAAGGCAAGTCCCTTTCTTACACCGTATACAAAAATTAACTCAAGATGGATTAAAGATTTACATGTAAAAACCAAAACTATAAAAACCCCAAAGAAATTCTAGGCAATACCATTCAGGACATAGGCACAAGGAAATATTTCATGACAAGAACACCAAAAGCAACTGCAACAAAAGCAAAAATCGACAAATAGGATCTAAGTAAAGTAAAGAGCTTCTGCAAAGCAAAACAAATTATTATCATGGCAAACAGACAACCTAGAGAATGGGAGAAAATTTTTGCAAGCTATCCATCTGACAAGGATCTAATCTCCAGAGTCTACAATTAATTTAAAGAGATTTACAAAAGAAAAACAAACCTTATTTAAAAGTGGAGGAGCTGCATGAAGAGACACTTCTCAAAAAAAAGACATACATGTAGCCTACAAGCATATGAAAAAAAGCTCAACATCAATGATCATTAGAGAAACGCAACTCAAAACCACAGTGAGATACCATCTCATGCCAGTCAGAATGGCTATGATTAAAAAGTCAAAGAACAACAGATACTGGTGAGGTTGTGGAGAAAAAGAAGTGCTTTTACACTGTTGGTGGGAGTGTAAATTAGTTCAACTTTTGTGGAAGATGGTGTTGTGATTCTTCAAGGGCCCAGAGACAGAAATACCATTTGACCTAGAAGTCCCATTACTGGGTATATACCCAAAGGAATATAAATCATCCTACTCTAAAGATACATGCACATATATGTTCATTGCAGCACTATTCACAATGGCAAAGACATAGAATCAACCCAAATACCTATCAATGATAGACTGGATAAAAAAATATGGTACATATAAACTATGTGACACTATTATGCGGGAACAGACAACCAAACACCACATTTTCTCACTTATAAGGGGGAGCTGAATTATGAGAACACATTGACATATGGGTGGGGGGAACAACAGACACTGGGTCTTGTCAATGGGGGAGAGGAGGGAGAGCATCAGGAAGAAGAGCTAATGGATTCTGGGCTTAATACCTAGGTGATGGGTTGATCTGTGCAGCCAACCACCAAGGCACATGTTGACCTATGTAACAAACCTGCACTTCCTACACCTGTACCACTGAACTTAAAATAAAAGTTAAGGGGAAAAAAAGAGAAAATATTCCTACGGTCAGAACAAATAATTGTTTTCTCTATCCTTCTACAGAACATTGTTTGTATGCTAATTATAACACTTACTGCATTCTACTTTATGTCATCCTTGTTTATATCCCATGGACTCCACTTCTAGTCAGCAGTTCCTTGAGGGAATGGACTAAGCTTTACGCCTTCCGAGATCCCTCAAAGTGTTTGGTAAATAGTGAATACTCAATAAACTATATGTTGAATAAAGAATAAATAGTTGCTCCTATGTGGTCCTGGTCCAGGCCCTCTTAGGAATTTTCATATTGTTTTTTGAAATATTGCTTTTTCCTCTCACCCTTATCTACTTTTAGCTTTTGATTCTTAAAAAAGAAGAAAAAAAAGTAGATCAGGTTAGAATTTAGCTGGGAAAGCAGTCTGGTAATATTATTTTGATGTTTAAATATAAAGGAAAGGACCTAAACCAAGGAGCAGGTAAGACCAGCATCCCTGGGGATTCTGAGGCCCTGCTACAGGAGGGAGACAACACGGGGCTTCTTTCTCATGTATATCTGATCTGAGGATTGGAGAGACTATAGATAATAAAGCAGTATAACACTGGGAATTATGACTCAGGTACTCAGATATTCAGCCAAGTTGCCGACATTTGTTAAAAAGGGAATAGATGGAAACAGGGCACAGAGGCCTGTGCTTGCTTTAATTATGTAAAAAGGTATTATTTTTCTTTTTAACAGCCAAGATACTGCATTCGAATATGTGACCTTGCAAGGAAAAAGCGGATCACTTTTTACTTCATTTCTTTTTCTTTTTTCTGAACTTATGCAGATATAGTTTTTGAGGGTGAGGAGTCGGGTGGCAGATGGTAAGGTGGAGCAGAGCAATATGGCACAGTAAGAAAGAAGATGAAAAGCCAAACATCCTAGATTTTGGAGCCAGAAAACTGACCACTCTTCCCTAACTGGACAGAAACATACCTTTAGAAAATAAGCTGAATCAGTGGCAAAGCTTTCTGCCAATCATAATTAATATTAACCCTATTGAAGTGTGTTGACATGTGAGCACACCCAGGGCTATAATATCTTGCATAATATTTTCTTGGAGACATTCTGTATACAGTGGGCACTTGTCCTAAAGCCTGATTTGGATTATAGACTTGTATGCCAGATCCAATAATCAGATGAATTAACACTGTGACTTGACTAAAATAAAGATCTCTGAGTTTCTTATTAAATACATTGGTATAGAGACCTCACAAGTAGCTTCCCAAAGAGCTTCTTTCTAAAGTAAATACATAACTTTGATCTTTTTATTTAAATCAATTTGATAGTCAATTAAAAGTAATTTTATCTATATGCATTATTACTATTTCTATGAAAGCAATAATAATTTGAATTATATTGAGTCATAATTTAACCTCAAAGTAAGGCTCTGAACTTTCTAGAGAAATTTCTAATTCAAAATTTCCACATTAAGGCTAATTATATATAATTTCATAGAAACTGTTTTAATTTAACTTGGGCATATACTTTCAGCACCTTCTAAACTCCTTCAAATATATTTTAAAAAATAATTTAGAGAATCTGAAGCAAGTTTCACAAATTACAGTCAGCCAGATGTCTCTATTCAGTGTGGACAGCAAGCATTCAGGCTGGCACTTCTTTCTGAGTTTCAGCTTCAGAGCTATTGCACTGGACTTCAGTGTCCTTTCTTGCTCCCAGATCCATTTTTACTGTCTTAATTCTTGTAAAATTTCTTTTTATTGATACATAATATTTTACATATGTATGGGGTACGTGTGATATTTTGTTACATGTATAGACTGCTTAATAATCAAATCAAGGTATTGGGGGTGTTGATCACCTTGAGTATTTATCATTTCTATGTGTTAGGTACCTCTCATGTCTTCTCTTCTGGCTATTTTCAAATACATAATAAATTGTTGTTAACTAAAGTCATTCTACTGTGCTAAAGACACTGGAACCTATTCCTTCTCTCTAACTGTATGTTAGCACCCATTGACCAACCTCTCCTTTTCCTCCCTCCCACCCACATCCCCTTCCCAATCCCTGGCATCTATCATTCTAGTCTCTACCTTTATGAGATCACTTTTTTTTTTTTTTTTTAGCTCCCACATGCAAGTGAGATCATGTGACATTTGCATTTCTGGGTCTGGCTTTTTTCACTGCCTTAATTCTTGTCATGGGTTGAATCATTTCCCTGCCAAAGATGTTGTACTCCTAATTTCCAATACCTGTAAATGTGAACTTATTTGGAAATAGGGTCTTTGCAAATGTAATCTAGTTAAACAAGGTCTTCAGTGTGGGCCCTAATACAGTAAGACTGTGTTCTCATAAAAAGGGATATTTTGGGTTGGGCGCGGTGGCTCACGTCTGTAATCCCAGCACTTGGGGAATTCAAGGCAGGTAGATCACAAGGTCAGGAGATCGATACCAGCCTGGTCAACAAGGTGAAACCCCATCTCTACTAAAAATACAAAAATATTAGCCAGCGTGGTGGTATGCGCCTGTAGTCCCAGCTACTCCCAGCTACTCGAGAGATTGAGGCAGGACAATCGCTTGAACCTGGGAGGCGGAGGTTGTGGTGAGCCGAGATCGCGCCACTGCACTCCATCCTGGGCGACAGAGCAAGACACCATCTCAAAAAAAAAAAAAAAAGGATATTTGGGCAGGGATAGACATGTACAGAGGGAAGACAATCTGAAGACACAGGGAGAAGACAGCCATCTACAAGTCAAGGAGAGAGGCTTGGAATGCATCCTTTCCTCACAGCCTTCCAGTGAACCAACCCTGATGACACCTCCATTTTAGACTTCTAGACTCCAGAACTGAAATATTTTTCGTTGTTTAAGTCAGGCAGTTTGTGATACTTTGTTAAGATAGCATGAGGAAACTGCTATAATTGTAATTTAATTTCCCTAGGAAAAACATGAGAAGAGTGGGGGCATATGCCTTCTGTAGCCAAAGTGCTCTTAAATGAACCCTGAGCTAGCTTGGATAAGTCATCCTGCCTTTTGACAAATTGGAACCTGCTTTAGAATACACACAGAAACATATATTTGAATACACACACACGTATATATATTCGTACATTTATAAATTTATATATTATATTTCTTTCATCACAACCTAATGTCATATGCTATTCATTATTTATTTGCTTTTGACCGTGAGGTACATACTACATTACTGTAACCTACAGATGAAGATCTCAATGATCAGAGAAATTTTGTCTCATGTCTAAGATTACAAATAAAACAGGAGAGACAGTTATAATCTGACCTTCATTTAGTCTGATTCCACTGTCCAGAGCCTTAATTACTAAGTTACATTAGCTTGAAAAGGAAGAGGGAGAAGAAAGCCATATATGATTCTACATAAGAAATGTGACTACAGGATATAATTAAAGTACTGTTCGTAGAAAATTTTTGAAGAAAAACACAATTGAGTTTGACTAGAGCATAGTGTAGAGTAGAAGGTAATATATGATGGGAATAGAAGATTAGACTAGATCTATATTGTGGAAGCCCTTGAATGTGAAACTGAGAACTTAAAAAGAAACTTATGGATAGTATTAATTAACTTTGTTTTCGCATCTCTTACTTCTGTATTTCTCAGTGAAATATCAGTAAGAAACCCCATTGCTTTTGGCATTTGCAACAAAATATCACAGTCAACTAAATCCCAGCCCATTCCAACACTGGATACTCACCTGTCTTACATATTGTGTTTGAGAATGACATGAAACTAAATAATCCAGCAGAGTTAAAAAGCTGTGTACAGGCAGGGAGTGAACCCAAGGCAGTTTCTAGGATCTCTCACTGTGTCTTTTAAGCTAAACTCTAGTTAATCCCAGAATGCAACACATCCCAAAGTCTAAAGCAATTCTGATTTGCTTGATAATCACCCTATGTTTTGGTTTTGCATACCAGTTTTTTTTTTCATATCTATCCATTTTTTTTTGTTAAAATACAGTGCTGTAAAGTCTACTATATTTCATTATACAGTGTATATTTGAAAACAATTAAAATGACTCTTAACAACAATAGTATGTCTATTTATATCAGGGCTATAGATCTAAACCCCAATGTACATTTTGATTTTTGTGAATGAATGCACCTTCGGTAGGGATACAGGGATGCCCTTACCAAGCTGTTTATCTCTCTGATATATTTATAATACAGTTACTCATATTACATATGCATATAACTATATCTATGTCTGATTAACATATCTGCCTCCACAAATATATATTTGAAATGTAGATTACTTATGCCATTTAAAAACATGCTGCTATATATAATTCATTGCCATCTGTTCCTCTGGTTTCTCTTTTATACTCTAAAAATTCCCAGAAAATTATGAAAATCTGCAAGGATTTCTGAAGTCCTATATGTCTTAAATTGTAGCATTTACATACTGGATTACATTAGGAGACCCAAAACAGAGCACTGGGTTAGGAAGAAGAGTACTAGGAAATTCTTGGTGACCTATGACTTTAGACAAAATGCTTTAGTACCTCTGAACCTCAGTTTTCTCATCTTTAAAATTAAAATAATAAGCTTCACATCCCTGTGAATTAGAATTTTATTTTATCAAAAGTGATAATTATGAGAAATGTTTAAACTTTCAAAATATGAAATAATTGCAAGTTATTATTAACATGCCTAGATAACAAAACAAAATAAATAATAGTAATTTCAGACTAATTGGAAAGGAAGAAGTAAAAGCCTTCTTCCAGTGGCTCATTAAAAAAATGAGAGATGGTCAAGTGACTGTTACTCAATGCCTGGAGATATACTTTGGTTAAGTTCACTAAATATTTGCCGATAATATACTATCTATTAATGTGTTAAGTCCCTGCAGCATGCCAAACATCACTCTAGGAGCTGAGAAAAAGCAGTGAACAGATCAAAGACCCATTGCCTCATGTATCTGGGTGGATGAGGTAGAGGGAAACAGAAAATAATTAACATAAATAATAGATAAGTTAACCATATGTTATTGCCTCTAAGATGTTATTAATTGTAAAGAACACCATGGTTTTATGTACCACTAAGAACAAAAAAAAAGGCATTGGTAAATAAATATGACAGGCCATTGATTGCAAAATTCATTCCAATTTCGGAGATGATACAATGTGAAAAAACAGCATTGCATCTTGGGATCAATGAACTGTAGTAGAAAATTATTAGGTCATCAGTTATAGGAAAAGTAAAAAGGAGGGGAAAGTGGAATCTGGGTTAGGTGGTTTTGTTGCAGCATTAAATAGGCTGGTCATTTTATTAGTGTCTTAGGGCTGCCATAACAAATTACCACAAACTGGTGGCTTGAACCAATGTATTCTCTCACAGATCTGGATGCCAGAATTCCAAACTCAAGGTGTAAGTAGAACAATGTTTTACTAAAGACTCTAGGGAAGAATCCTTCCTTGCCTCTCCTTAGCTTGCGGTGGCTCAAAGCAATCCTTGTTGTTGTTTGGCTTGCAGTAGCATCAACTCCAATCTCAGTCTCTGTCTTCACATGGCCTTCTTCTCTCCGTGTCTCTGTGTATTCTCTCCTCTTGTTATAAGATTACCAGTCATTGCATATAGGGTCCTCTGTCATCCAGTATGGCCTTATCTTAACTTATGACATCAGTGAAGAGCCTATTTCCAAATATGTTTACATTCTGAGGTTCCTGGAAAATATGAATTTTGGAGGAACATCGTTAAATCCACCTTTTCTATTTTATGAAAGAATGAATCTAATAAGTTGACAAAAGCAAAGTGAAGAGAAATGAAATAAAGCTCAGGTCATGTCAGATCTTTAGTACCTAGTGTTTTTCAGGCCTAGCTAAATCCTTATCCTCTCCATGGATTGAATGTCTGAAACTTTCTTAAATTTTTGAGCCAACAAATTCTTATTTTTATTAAAGCCAATTTTAAACCAAAGTGTATCTATATCAAGAAACTCACAGTAGTTTCATATGGGTGAAATATGAATTATGAAACAGTAAATGGCAATGATTCTGGAGATATAGGCATCAGCCGATTCATGAAGTGCCTAATGTACCATGTTAAGAATATTAGACTTTGTCTTTTGGGTAATAGGGGTCCATTAAATGGTTTTAAATGAGAAGTCAAGGGTGATAGGACTGGAGTTACATTTAGAAATATCACTCTGACTTTTGGATAAAGAGTAGATTGAACATGGAGTGGTGGGGGTGGTACGGGGAGGACTAGAATGATTTGGGCCGATGCTACAAATTATCCATCCTTCCCGAGACTATAGTCCTATCTGGACTCCTGCTTCCGAACTTCCTTGCTGCTAACATCTATCTCTTTCTTCCCTTTCTGGAAAATGGCACTTGCTAAGATAGTGACATTTTTATGGTCGGTAACATTACTAACATTTTACCAATACCATTGTCTTTTGACTTGCTATGTTACTTAAATCTTTCTTTCAGCAATTCATTTAAAATATACTTCCCAAGTATGTTTTTATTTCCAATGATATATATAATTTCTCTTCCCAAGTGTCCACTTCCATTACTCATATGCAACAAAGATAATTATGTTTCATGTGTTAATCAAATCATGATCAGATTTCTTCTTGCTATACTTTGCTCATCTAAATGGAAAACTTGGAGTCTATTTTTTTCTCACTACCAAGACCTCAGCTGCTTCCTCAGTGCAAGACAAATGTCCCTTAAGGATTATATTATTGAATATTTTATTTTTTGTCAGAAGCCTTTGGCTTCCTATGTAAATGATTATTTATGGTTTAATTAATTGCCATAATGTAGTATCAAAATTAATCTTGTATGTTGAAACAACTCTATTATGTCAAGTAGCTTTTAATTTATAGCTTTTGCACAATGAACTAATTAAACTAAATTTCTAAAAAAAGAATA
Organism: Nomascus leucogenys; assembly: GCF_006542625.1. Taxonomy (NCBI): domain Eukaryota; kingdom Metazoa; phylum Chordata; class Mammalia; order Primates; family Hylobatidae; genus Nomascus; species Nomascus leucogenys. The sequence continues at coordinate 129,332,057 of NC_044406.1, forward strand.
ATAAAAATAATAATACAATTGAAAAAATGTGTTGAACACAAACCAGGCTCCAGTCACTCTACTAGGACATAGGAACACAGAATTTAATACAATCCGGTGTTGCTTAATCACTGGTATATGTTCCAATAAATTAAGTGACTTTGTGTGAACATCACAGAGTGCAGTATACAAACCTAGATGGTATAGCCTATTACACACCTAGGCTATATGGTGTAGCCTATTACTCCTAGGCTACAAACCTGTATAGCATGTTACTGTACTGAACACTGTACAAACCTGTATAGCATGTGAATTGTACTGAACACTGTAGACAATTATAACACAATGGTATTAGTATATCTAAACATATCTAAAGCTAGAAAAGACACAGTAAAAATAAGGGAAATAATTTTATGGAACCACTGTCATATAGGTGGTCTGTTGACTGAAATGTTGTTATACAAAGGTGTGACTGTGTGGCAAAACCTCGCTCTTCTAATGTTCATCTATAATAAGGAAGAACAATGCTTAACTATAATAAATTTGGTGAGTGATAAGGTATGATGGAGGCATACACACACACACATATATATATATATACACACACACACATATATATGTGTGTGTATGTGTGTATGTCTGTATATGTATATTTATTTCACTATGAAGAGAAAAGGTGAATAAATCTGCTGAAAACTTAAAGGTGTATTCATTTGAGCTGGGTCTTGAAATATGAGGAGAAGACTTATAGGTAGCTTGTGAGTTAAATATAAACTGTACTGAATAGCTAGAAATAATACTCAAGGGTAATGGATACAATTCAAAGTCCACAAACTCTAGTCAACAGGAGATTAAATATTTCTTAATTTGATTACAACTTATTTTGACATCAAGCCTTTAGGCTATCACACAGGTGGAGGTTTCATCTAAAGTCACTTTTGAGACTCTTCCCCCAGGGCAGTACAAAACTAGAGAGAGAGTTATGTAGCTCTTCAGCATTTAAGAGGCTTCTTTTGTCATCAGTCATTGGTCAGAAAACCATTGTCCAAATTCATATGATTTTTGCAAGTGTAGTGGTTCTGTTGTCTTCAAACCATGGTTGGGGAAAAGGGAAGAATAATCAACATCAGAACCATAGAGCTATTTCTTCTTAAAATATTGCCCTTTCTTTAAGGCACAACTAAAAGACAGAGCTCTAGGCCCTGTCACTCATGGGATATAAAGACTCTTTTTCTTTTTTATTCTAGAAGAATCTCTTTAGTCAGAGGGAAATAGCTTTCCCAAATTTAGTCTTTTATTCCCTCATCTCCCTATTAGACTCATGGAATATTTTCCTGAATAGGCTTCGTGTTTTGTGAGACAAAAGCCAAGAAAATAAGATTTTCTTGAGCATAAGTTATATTTTATGCTCAACTGTATTCTTCCTCCATGGCAAAACACACACACACATACACACACACGTGGCAAAAACCAGAATTTGATATCTTTTTGAATACAAATAAGGGAAAAGAAAATTATCTATCTATCTATCTATCTATCTATCTAATCTATCTATGTACATATACTGCAAACTGTAAAACATTGATAAAGGAAATTTGAAATGACTCAGATAAATGAAAAGGTCTCATGTTCATGAATTGGAAGAATAAATAGTGTTAAAATATCCATACTACCCAAAATGATATACTGATTTAATTGAATTCCTATCCAGATTCTAATTCTATTTTTCACAGAAATAGAAAAACTTTCTAAAATTTGTATATGACCACAAAATACACTGAATAGTCAAAACAATCTTAAGCTGAAAGAACAAAACTGGAAGCATCACACCCCTGATTTTGAAATATATTATAAAGCTATTCCAAACAAGACAGCATGGTATTGGCCTAAAAACAGACATATCAACCAATGGAACAGAGTTGAAAGCCCAGAAACAAACACACGCAACAGTCAATTGCTTTTTAACAAAAATGTCAAGAACATATATTGAGGAAAATACAGTCTCTTCAATAAATTATGTTGGGAAAACTGGATATTCACACACAGAAGAATGAAATTGGACCAACCTTTATCTCACACAATATACAAATATCAATGGAAAATGGATTAAATATTTCAACATAAAACAGGAAACTGTAAAACTACCAGAAAAAATATAAGGGAATGACTTCTTAGATAGGAACTCAAAAGCATAGGCTGCAAGAGCAAAAATAGACAAATAGGATTGCATCAATTTAGAAGTTTCTACACAGAAAAGGGTACATTCGAAACAGTGAAAATACAACTTACAGACTGGGAGAAAATATGTGCCAACAATACATCTGATAAGTTGCTAATATCCAAAATATATAAGAAACTCAATAAACAATTCAATAACAAGAAAATGGCCCAGTTATAAATTGAGTAAATGATTTGAACAGGCGTTTCTCAAAAGGATTCATACAAATGGCCCACAGATTCATGAGAAAATGCTAAACATCTCTAAGTATCAAGGAAATGCAAATTAAAACCACAATAAGATACCACCTTACCCCAGCTAGAAGGGCTATTATCAAAACAACTAAAGGTAACAAGTGTTAGCAGGGATGTAGAAAAAAGGGAACACTTGCAAACTGTTAGTTGTAAAGTAAATTGGTACAGCTGTTAAGGAAAACAATATGGAGGCTTCTCAAAAGTTAAAAATCACTGTATTTCCATATGATCCAGCAATCCGACTTCTGGGTAAATATCCAAAAAAAGCGAAATCAGAAGAGCTATCTGCAGTCCCCTATTTATTGCAGCATTATTCACAGTAGCCAAAATATAGAAAGTATCTAAATGACCATAAATTAAAGAATGGATGAAGGTTATTAGTGGCCAATAAGCTCATAAAAGCATTGCTCAAAACTATTAGCCATTAGGGAAATGAAAAACTCCAATGAGATAGTATTTCACGTCAACTAGAATGGTTATAAGATAAAAGGGAGCAATTAAAATGTGTTAGTTACTGGTGGAGAAACTGGAACCCTTATGCATTACCCAAGGCTATGTAAACCGAGTAGTTTCATTGAAAAACGGTTTAGTAGCTCCTTAAGATGTTACACAGAGCTCCTATGTGATGAAGTGATTCTAATCCTAGGTAAATACCCAAGGTAAATTAAAATATATGTCCACATAACACTGGGACCATGGATTGTTCTTATCAGCAGTTTTTATAATAGCCAGAAATGGAAGCAACACAAATTCCCATCAACTAATGAATGAATAAATAAAATGTGATATATTGATGCAATAAAATATTATTTGGCAATTAAAAAATGGAGTACTGTACTGACGCATGCTCCAGCAAGACTGAAAAAAAAATACCACAAGTGAGAAGGCAGTAACAAGATTGAAGTCATAATAGAGTCTCCTAGTAAAGAAAAGCCTGGTACCTGACTCCTTCACTGCTGAATTCTGTCAAACATTAAGATTACCAATACTACTCAAACTTTTCTGAAAAACAGAGGTGGAGGAAATATTTCCAAACTCATTCTGTGAGGCTAGTGCTATTCTGATACCCAAACCAGACAGACACATCAATAAAAGAAAATTACAGGCCAATATCTATGATGAATATTGATGCAAAAATCCTCAACAAAATACTAGAAAACATATATAATTTAATTTATGTGAAAAGTCTAGAATAGACAAATCTATAGAAACCAAAAATAGATTACGGGTAGCCTGGACCTGGGGAAAAAGCCAGAATGCTAATGGTGGGGACTGCTCTTGGGTTTGGGTTTTTATGGCGATTGGGGTAATGAAAATTTTCTAAAATTGACTTATGATGATGGCAGCAGAACTCTGTCAAGATAGTCAGTACCACTGAATTGCATACTTTTTGTGGGTGAACTTTATCATATGGGAATTGTATCTCAGTAAAGCTGTTTATAAAAGAAAAACGGGGCCAACTCTTAGCTCTACCATAAGATATTATCTCATAAGTCTCAGCCAATGCTAGAAATAAGCATTATGATTCAAGAAAGGAAGACACATTAATCAAATGAATAATTCAGTAGAGTATAAATATAATTTAATTATACAAAAATCAAATTATTTTCTTTAAACTATCCATTACCACTAAAAATAAAAATAGAAATAAAATGGGATGAAGATTTCCGAATCAGAAGATACGGCAAGTTCCAGGAGAGGAAGATCAACTTTGCTAAGATTCCATTTTTTATTTTTGCAAAACTCTGTCCTGTTAATTGAAACCCAATTGAAATTCCGATGACCTTTATCTGGTTCTTCACAGAATTATTCTGAAGTTTATCTGAGATTAGAAGTTAATTTCAATATTTTCTTGTGCATGTAATATTAATTTCTGAAATAAACAAGTATTTTGTATAATAAAATAATTTTAAATGTTAAAACATGTTAATGTATATTTAATTAGAATTCCAGAAGGAAAAGGTAAAAAGCATGATATAAAAGCATTATTTGGATCATTCAAAAGAGATTATGTTTGTGGACTTTTCGAAATTCATGAAGTATATTAATTTTCATGTTCAATAAATCCAAGGAGCCCAAAGCAGAGTTATTTAAATAAAAATACACTTAAACACATCACAGAAAACAAGCAAACAAAAAACTTTAAAAATCAAGACAACAGTTAACTTTTAAAAAGTAACCTAACATAATATAAGAGGAAACGTTATAAAAGTAAGAATTAGACTAATAGCTGACCCATTAACAGAAAAATGCAACCAGCCAACTTACAATTCTTTACCCAACAAAAATATTCTTTAAGAATAAAAAGGAAATTAAGACTTTCTTATTTAACAAAACTAAATCCTAATAGAATTCAGTAACAGTAGACATGCATTGGTTGTACATATCTATGTATATACACACATGCACACCCATACATATACACACATAATGGATATTCCTCAGCAATTCAAGCAGGAAAAAAAAATAATTTCAGATATAAATTTGGAGATAAAGATGGGAATAAAGAGCAGCAAATACTTAAATATATGTGTAAATTTGTATAAACATTGTGTTCTAATTTATAATTCCTCATGGCAAATTAAATAGTAAATAAATTTTGAGTGGATAAATGGATTGAAATATTCAAATGTTTCTAATATCTTCATCCTTTTACAAGTTCCTGGAAGTGGTTAAGGTATCAATTAACATTAAACACTGATAAATCAAATATTCATGTTTTAAAGTCTATGGTAATCAGTGAAAAACTTTTGTAATTATGTGTAACATCCAAACTGACAAGAAAAAAAGAGAAATGCTAGTTTTAAATACTAGATCTATCTAAAAGAAATATCAAAAGCAGTAGAAAAGAAAATTAGAGAGGATAAATATAAATCATAGTGTAAGATGAAACATATACACCGAAATATGTTAGTGATTTCACTAAAATATATTTATTCGATGTTACAATTAAAAATAAACATTTTCAGTTTATCTAAATAAGGATTTTCATTTTCAGTGCTAGGTAAAAATGTGAGATTCAAATATTAATATGAACGGTAAAATAAAATAATCAAAATAAAACTATGGAAATTATAGTGAGAAATTACAAGGTCAGTGTTGAAATTAATAAAATAGTTTAAAGACTTATACGCTATAGGGAGGATAAACAATTACAAAAAAATTGTTTTTTGCAAAGAACAAAAAAATAATAAACCCCTGGACAGGGTAAGAGAGAGAGTGTGTGTAAGAAAATAAAGAAGTAAAAGGAAGAGGAGGAGGAGGAGGAGGAGGAGGAGGAGGAAGAGAATAGCAGAGGACAGAGAAAGCAAAAATAACACATATAATTACATACCTATTTATATTATTTGTATCTGTGTCCCTGCCCAAATCTCATGTCAAATTGCAATCCCAAATGTTGGAGGTGGGGCCTGGTGGGAGGTGATTAGATCATGGAGGTGTTTTCCATAGTTTAACACCACCCCCCCCTTGGTTTTGTCATCGTGATAGTGAGTTATTGTGAGATCTGGTTGATTAAAAGTGTGTGTCACCTCTGCTCTCTCTCTTCCTCCTGTTCCATCCATGCGAAGGTCCAGCTTCCCCATTTGCCTTCCACCATAATTGTAAGTTTTGCCAGGCCTATCCAGAAGCAGAAGCCACTTTGCACCATGTACAGCTTGCAGAACTGTGAGCCAATTGAACCTCTTTTCTTTATGAATTACCCAGTCTCAGGTAGTTCTTTTTAACAGTGGAAGAATGAACTAGTACAGAAAATTGGTACTCAAAACTTGGGCATTGCTTTAAAAATACCTGAAAATGGGGAAGCAACTTTGGATCTGGGTAACAGGCAGAGGTTGGAAGAGTGTCGAGAGCACAGAAGAAGACAGGAAGATGAGGAAAAATTTGGATCATCCAAGAGACTTGTTAAATTGTTGTTACCCAAATGCTAATAGTGATATGGGCAATGAAGTCCAGGCTGAGGAGGTCTCAGATAGAAATGAAGAACTTACTGAGAACTGGAGTAAAGGTCACTTTTGCTATGCTTTAGCAAAGAGCCTGGCTTTATTGTGCCCCTGCTCTAGGGATCTGTGAACTTGAAACTTCAGAGTGATGATTTAGGTTATCTGGCAGAATAAATTTCTAAGCAGCAAAGCATTCAAGACATGACCTGGCTACTTCTAAATACCTGTGCTCATATGCACGAACGAGTAAATGATCTGAAACTGAGACTTGTATTTAAAAGGGAAGCAGAGCTTAAATGTTTTAAAAAATTGCAGCCTGGCCATGTGGTGGAAAAGAAAAGCCCATTTTCAGTGGAGGCAGTTATGGAGATTGATGATGGTGATGATTGCACAACGTTATGAATGTATTTAATACCACTGAACTGTCACCAATGAATAAGATGGTAACAATTATGGTATGTGTGTTTTACCATAAGAAAAAACAAAACAAAATCTATGGGACATATTTCATTCACAAAATAAAAGAGAAAAATCATTAGATAATCTCAATTTTTACACAGAAAATAATATTTGAGAAATTCAACATACATGCAAGAAGAAATCCTCAACAAACTAAGAATAGAAGACAAAGTTCTTAATATGATATAGGGCAACTTAAACAAAAACACAAAGTCAATATACATTATACTTAGTGTTATAATGTTGAAATATTGATGTCAATTAAAAGGAAAAGGTGCCTACTGTTACCACTTTCATTCAATATTTTACTACAGGTTCTAGAAAGTACAATAAAACAAGAAAAATATAGTATATAAATATTAGAATGGAAACAGACTGCCATATTTTTGGATGAAATTAATATAGTTAAGAAATTCTAAGAATCTATAGATCTGTTATTTTAATTAATTAATTTAACTAAATCATTGGATGTAATGTCTTTTTAACTGCAAAAACAACAAAAATAAAGTTTAATGTTATCATTTACAATAGTGCCAAATATGTCAAATACCTAGAATAAGTCTAACTAAATATGTTCAAGATTTCTATACAGAAATTTATAATTCATATTGTGCACAATTAATGAAAATTTAAATACATGGAGGATTATGCTATATTTATGGATTAGAACACTAAACTATGTGAGGCCCTCAGGTTTCTACAAATGGATCTATAGATTAAATGTAACTCCAACAAAAAATGACCTTTACCTGTTGGACTTGACAAACTGATTCTAAAATGTAAATGAAAATGCAGAAAACATATAGGAAAACTAAGGTTATCTTAAAGAACAAGATGGGAGAACTTGTTTTACTGGACATCAAAACTTATTTATAAAATAACAGTAATCAAGATACTATGGTACTATAAGAGTAAGTAGAGATAAATAGACTTCCTGAGTGAAATATGGAGTCCAGGAAAAGTCCTCTACAATTTTGAACTCTTAATTTGTGGTAAACATGACACTTCAAAATAGGGAGAAAATAATTGTATTTCAACTGAGAAAATTGGATAACCGTATAAAAATGAAATGAGACATTTGCCTCACCCTATAAATGTACAAAAATTTCAAATCCAGGTAGATTGTAGGCCTAAATGCAAAAGACATGAAAAGAGATAGAGATGGAGATAAATATATTTTAAAAAGTTGAAAAGTCAAGCCACAGAATAGAACATAGAACATATATTTAACACTTTAACACATACAATTGACAAAAGGCTTTTATGCAGAGTAGAAATTCCTCAAAATTGATAAGACAAAGACTGTCAATCCAAATATTCTAAAGACAAATATTCTAAAGACCAAATATTCTGAAGACAAAGACTCTCAATCTCAAATATTCTAAAATATTTGAGAAACTTTAACACACACATCACAAAAGAGGATATCCAAAATGTCCAATAAACATGAATTGTGCCAAATCTATAAACAAGCTAAATACTGATCCACACCAGAATGGAATAATTGTGCATGTTTTTAAGGTAGAATAATAAACAGTTATGAAACTGAATAAACACATAGCAACAGTGGCATAAATATAATGTTGGGTTAAAGAAGTCAAACACGACACAAAATAAAACATAAGGTGTGATTCCATTTCTATAAAACACAAAGTAGGGGAAACAAAATTATAGTCTTTAAGATTGCAAGTGGTATACAAAATAAAGAAAAACTAAGAAATTATTAACATATAAGTCAAGGGTGCAGTAAGCTTTATGGAGAATGCAGAGGCATGTTCCCGGAAAACAGCATGTGAGTGCTTCTGGGTTATTGTCACTGTTTTATTTACTTTTTGTGGTAAGCACACGGGTAATGACTTCAGTAAGCTGTATGTTTTTCTTCCATGTACCCTTCCAAATGTGTGTTTTATTTCACAATAAAATGTTTCAAAGTAAATTTCATAGAACAAATGATAAATATTTAAGCATATTATTAAATGTATAGAGGTAACAGAAGAATTATGTATAATAATATAATCAGCAACATTCTCAGGAAAAAGGAAGCCACAAGATGGAAGTTAGCACAATTAAGCTAAATCTCTCATTTTTCAGGCAAGACAATTGCCTAAAGTTAAAGAAATGACGTTCTAATCCTATAATTTATGTTGTCTATTACCACCAAAAAGGTGTGTGTGGGTTTGTGTGTGTGTGTGAACGTGGGTTTATAAACTGTTGACCATGATGAGAGGGTCAAGGATGAAAACCTAGACTTCCCTTCTAGGGCTATTATGTACCATTTGTCTTTAGCTATCTGCATACATTACTAAATACTAATAATTATAGTTGAGTTAGTTTAAAAGTACCAGAGGACCCTATATAAGATTATACCAGGGAACAATTTTTGATAATATACTGATGTAACCCTTTAAAAATTAAATTATGGTGATAATGGAGATCAAATTTCTGTTTCCATCCCTGATATTCAGAAATAAGCTCTATAACCTAAAAGGCACTAAGATAAATCATCTTCTCAGCATCATACCCTATGTTCCAGCAACAGGGGTTGACCACTCATTTTTGAACTTGTCTTTAATAGATACACCTTGCTGGATGGGAGATATTTGTCTTCCATTCCTTTCCATACATTTCTTTCCCTAGTTGGAACTACTCATCATAATCTTCTGTCACCACCTTCTGTTCCTGCACTCTCAGGCCCATTAGACTATTCTAATAAATGAACCTCATTTTATTCCAACCTGACAGCTTTATGTTTCAGCTGCAAGTTTTGGGATGTGCAAAGATGAACATATTAGTATTTATTACCCAAGCAGTGACATTTTTGAGGGGCAAAGGGATTATTATTAATTAACTACCTTGGGAGACAGGTAGCATTATTGTTTATACTGTGTCTGCCTGGATTCATGGTCATTTATTGCTAAAAATGAATTGTGTTTATATTCTTAGTTTGCAATGCATATCTATGGTTGACTAAAAATCATTTACCTTCCAAATTTGTGGGCAGTATTCTGTCTCCCATTAACATAAATTTAAAGCTGGAAACCATAAAGAGGACTTCTCTTATATTTCTCATGATTTTATGTTATAGACTAAAACTACGTAACACACACACACACACCTATATATATTTGCAAATCGTGTTCACAAGCAGTAAGTCGTTAAGTGATTCACTGGGAAGTATGGCAAACGCTAGGAAATTTTCTGTATTTGAAAATGTGGCACGCTGGCCAGATTCAAGATACTTATTTGTAAAATATAATTATTTTTGAGAGCACAACAACCTAGGTCAAATGACTAACCAAATAAAGCTAAAGCATTTAAAGGTATCCAAAATGGTGGCACTCCTGCCTACTAGTAGGATCTTGTGAAATGCTGTCCACGTAGCTTAGAGAAACTTGGGTATTCCTTTGAAATGTGTGTAAACTACAAAGTTTCTAATTACATTTGTATTAATGAATATGTACAGTGAGTTGCATGTAACTGAGGGACAAACATAACAATGGCAGAAATTAGATAAAAATTCACTTTTCCTGCATGTCAAAGTCTGAAATAGTAGGGTAGATCTTCTGCGTGAAGTTCTCTGAGTTGTTATGCTTGGACTATAATCCCCATGGTGCTAGGCCTTGAACTCTTTTTATCTTCTTGCTCTGTCCTTCGTGAGATTTTGTACCTCTGTGCTTGTTTGAGATGACTCTAAAATGACTCCTCACTTGCTTTCCAAGTCAGGTGAAAAGAAACACAGGAGGGCAAAGCCACACCCATTTCCTTCAATGATACAACCCAGAAGTCTCTGCTTCAGCATATATCTCATTGGTCAGAACTTAGTCATTTGCCTGAACCTATCTAAAAAGGAGGCTGAGAAATATATTACTTGTCTTAGTGTCTATGTACCCAATTAAACATTCATTTCATTGGAAGGAGGAAGAAATGTATACAGAGGAGAGGGCTGTCAATTATAGCCTCCTTCAATAAGTATTAACAGTACTCATTCACGTTCCCCAGGAGCATAAAGTCTAAACTGGGGAAAATATACAGACTTTTGAGCATAGTTTGCAGTAGAATGTGATAAATAATCTCTCAAAGAAGCAAAAAAACAATACTATAAGCAAATGAAACATGTGAGAAGGAAATCAATTCTGACAGGGAAACTGAATAGACATTATATAATTGGATGCATTTAAGATAGTAACTGGGAAAATACAAATTATTAATTATCAACAGATGAAGATTGGTTAGAAGGAATTCCCAGGAGAAGACATAATCAGAGAAAAGTTTTCTGGAAAAATGCAGGACAAATTTAATTTGGCAAGAGTTTAGGTTTCATTCATTCTTTCAGTACAACTATATTTGTAGTGAACTATTGCTTATTCTGCATTCTTATTTATTTATTCATTCATGTATCTCATATTATTTACCACCTACTTACTGTGTGCCGGATTATGTGCTCATGAGCCCTGGGAATACTGACATAAACTCTGCCTTCAGGGATCTTAATGTACAGTGAAGAAAACAATAACAGATATTTACACAAGAATATTATCACAAGTATTATGCTGGGTGTTGTTTTGGGTTAAATATTTATGTCCCTGCAAAATCATATGTTGAAATACTAAGTCCCGATATGAAGATATTAGGAGGTATGGCCTTTGGGAAGTAATAAGCTCAGAAGGATGAGCCCACATAAATGGGATTAGTGCCGTTTAAAAAGAAAACCCAGAGAGCTATCTCATCCTCTTTCCACCATGTGAAAATATGAGAAGTCAGCAGCCTGCATCCCAGAAGAAAGCGCTTATTAGAACTATATCATACTGGCATCCTGATCTCAGACTTCTAGCCTCCAGAACAGTGAGAAATACATTTCCGTTGTTTATAAGACATACAGGCTCTGGTGTTTTCTTATAGCAATCCAAACTGACAAAGACAGACATTAGTAATAAGCCTTGGTGATGGGGCGACTGCTGTAATAAACAACTAAAAATATGAAAGCAGCTTTGCACCTGAATAATGGGTAGAGACTAGATTGAGGTACATGTTAGAGAAAACCTAGATTGCTGTGAAAGTACTTTTAAAGGCAATAATGGTGAGAGCTTATAAAGAAAATAATAGAGCTGTAGAGAAATCTTCTGTCTTCTCAAACAATACTTAAATAACCGTAAGTAGAATGTTGGCAGAAATATGAATGGTAAATGCCATTCTGGTAAGATCTTACATGGAAATGAAAATGAAACATATTATTGGAAACTGTAAGAAAAGCAATCCTTGTAGTAAACTGGCAAAGAACATGACAATTGAATATTTAGCTAAGGAGATTTCTAAGCAAAAAGGGTTGAAGTTTCTGGTTCTTCCTGACGCTTTATAGTAAAAGTTGGGAAGAAGGAAATGAATTAAACATAAAATTGCTAAGCAAAAAGAAACCAGAAATTAAAGACTTGGAAAATTCTCAGCATTTTAATATTACTAAAATCAATAAATGTTCAGGAAACAAAACTAAGGGTTGGGTAGGCAGACCATTTCATAACAAGATTAGTGTGGGTGTGAACCACCAGGGATATAATCAACCACCTTAACAAAAACCAGGAATAGAGATGAGATTATACTAGCAGAAATACTGCTAGCTGGGACTGAAGGAAACCAGAAATGAAAGAAAATGAAGGAGAACTTGGACTTCCTAGACCATGCAGGACTGGATTATAGAGCTATAGATACTGTGAACACCTGCCATCTTTAAGACAAGAGAATAAGGACTCCAAAGGCAATTCAGAGATCAACAATTCTACCACTCCTACACAGGCCCAAAATGCACAGGCGTAGGGCAGCAGGGAGGGCTGCCTTCACTTTGATTTCAAAAGGTGTAGCCATTTTGTAAAACCCTGGAAGCACAACTTCAACCTTAATTGAGAACTGCAGGATGGGTAGGGCCACCGCAGAAAACCGCAACAGCACCCTGCTGAGCTGTCAGGGTGACGTTGCAAACCCAGTATGTCCAGAAGTTGGGAAAGCCACCCCAGTGGGTCTGGCAGGCAAAGCATTAAGCCAAAGATGCTCAATCTTAACGCTTAATGCTTAATCTCAAGCATTAAGATTTAATGGAGTATGTACTATTAGGTTTTGAATTTACTTGGGATCATTCCTTTTATTTTATATTTTTCCCTTTTGAAATGAGAATGTCTATTCTATGCCTGTCTCAACGTTGTATTATGAAAGCACACAACTTTTCTGGTTTCACAGATTTACAGCTGGAGAGAGTGTGTCTTATAATACAGTATACGAGAAAATGAATGTAGGTTAGGTAGGTGGTCAGAGAAGGTCTCTGTGACAAAGTGATATTTGAGACTGTGAGAATGATAAATTAAAGTGATGTTATATATGTTAGTAAAAAGTATCCCAGGCAGAAATATAAGAATATGTAAAGATTGTAAAATGGGGAAAAAGTATGGAATGTTAGAGGAACTGAAAGGGTCGTGAAGCAGAAATTATTAATAGGAAAGTGGGCAGGTGTCAGATCATGTGCGATTTTCGTGGTCATATTTTAGATTTGTTACTTTATCCTGAGGTTAATGGAAAGGCATCGAAAAGATTTAAGCAAAGGAACAATATAAGGCACTTAATTTTTAATTTAAGAAAATAAGTGAAGGCATGCTAGAGAATGAGAAGCAAGGTGGAGCTAAAAACAGTAGAAGATGAATGACATCAGATCAGTGAGGGGCTTGAAAGCCATGTGCAGAAATATAGACTTTATTCTGGGGTCAAGGGAGAAACATTAACTACATAAATTGGATTCATTTTTCTAATATGTTCCCTCCAAAGTAAATAAAGCCTTTAATACCCCCATTTACCTATTAGAAACTACAGAGAATTAAGTTTAAATCAAAACTGCTGTCAAAGCCATGATCCAATGGACAGTTGCAAATATTATGCTGCAGAAAATTCACATGTTAAGGAGAACTAGTCAGACTTGCCCCCTCAATGATTTCAAAAGACTGACAGGATCTTCAGGGTGAACTGAAAGGAACGGAACCATACACTTTCAGGCAGCAGATCAAGATAAATGGCTAGTTGCTGGCAGATATTAAAATCAGCTTAATTCACCACTAAGAAAGCAGAAGGCTATAAAGAAAACAGAATACCTACTAGTTGGCTATACTTTTGCGTGCTGCAAAAATGAAAGAAATGGCAGCACTTAGGCCTTAGAGGCTTTGATGAATATGAAGAGTTCTTGTAATTTTACAGGATGAATAACATTGGGTCCTATCATTACTGCCTCTGTACCTACTTTTATGTAATTTTTGATTTTGAAATACCCAGCCTTTGGCCCAGAGGGGACTAAATCTTGAACTTAACACTATAGTCTCTCCTTATTGACATCTATCTATAAAATGATATTAAGTTCTAAGCATTTTGTTGTCCATGTGGCAAGATGAATCCTCTATTCCTGCTTGCTCCCTACCCCCGTGAACAGGAGGTAGAATGAGAATACAAGGAAAGGAGTTAAATGAATTATTAACTTCTGGTGCTAATATTTGGCCCTGCTTTGGGATGTGTACCTGATCTTTCAGTAAGTTAAATGCTTAAACATTCTTCTGAGTTATCATCTGTAAGGTCTGGGAAAGCCCCATCTTGTAGTATCGAGAAAAGAGGCAGCACTTGATGCCCAATTGCTTAGTGAGGCTCTTGTGCCTATATAGGTCTTGTGGGCTACAAGTTGCAGTCATATTCAGAAGAGCAGATGACCCCTGGGATGATAAGGATCATAAAAGACCATAAGGCTACTACGCCCTTATGCCCAACAGAAAACAACTTTAGATTGAATACTACAATGGAATAAACAAATACAATATAAATATAGAAAAGTCTCTTATAGTCACCTTTTACTTTTTTTTCTCTAAAATTTCAAAGTTGTCCAAGTGAACAGCAATAAATTATAAGATTCCAGAGGTGCAATATGAACAAAACAAAGAGCAAGTTAACAACATTGCAGAAAACCTGGGCTAAGGTACAAGCACTAAAGCCTACCCTTCCTTGGACAGCCTCATTGCACCAACTTCCTATAAGCCAACAGAATTCTCTGCAATTCACACAGCCCTGTCATTCCTCTTAAAGTATGCCTCATATTATACGTGGCTCAAACAAATATGTCTGGGGCAATTTTTCTTAAACATTTTATACGTAAAAATCATGTCTGTGAGTGCATATGTCATGTGCTTGTAGTGTTTGTGTGTTGTTGGGGAGGTCACAGAGAGAAACAAAACCTGCTTTTATGTATACATAAATTTTCTCAACAAAAAAGTACATATATTACATATATATAAGTTACATACGTATACATATATATGTATAAGGTACAAAGCATATATATGTACATATAACTTATATGTGTGTATATATATATACAAACGCATATATATGTGTGTATATATATACACAAACGCATATATATGTGTGCATATATATATGTGTGTGTGTGTGTGTGTGTGTGTGTATATATATATATACACACAAACACAGAATGACTGCATTTTCTTTTTCCTTTTCTTTTCTAGCATTGTGGTGGTACGCTGATAAAGGGCAAGTTCATTACCATATGATGGATTTTCTAAAAAGCAAAATAAAAGACAAGGCAAACTTTATTTTTAGTCGAGGGTTAAACTGATTATTTACTTAGAAAACAGTACTTTCGAGTTAGGGACATTAGAGCATTATTAAAAATTCACTAATTATTTTACACTTAAATCTATTTTTCTCTTGATATTAGGGTTTTACCACTGAATATAGCCCAGTATGAGTATTGTATAATATTAATGCTTTTTTTATTTGGTGGTTCAATAGAAGGATTTTTTTAAGACCTTAATGAATAATTTTGGCTTCCTTCCTGAATAGCCTCTAATAACTAAATGCTATCTATTTGTTCCTTTTGATTTTTGAGAAAATTGCCCAGGTTTGCTTTCCTAGGAAATAGTTCTCTGTCCTGTAGGAATGAATTTGGACTGATTAGCTGCTTTACTTATTTGTCCTATCATTGTGCCACAGGATTGAACATTTTGCTGTGAAAAGAGCAAACACTGTGTAAACTTAAGCAAATCACTTAAATTGCATTGATCATCAGTTTCATATCTGTAAAATAAAACGGGGAGATTCCTAGATTCTTGCTACACCTGCCTTGGAGATTTGTTGAGGAGATAATGGATATGATAGTACTATAGTCACAGGAAATTTATGTATTAATATTAACTAATCTGATGGCATGGTTAGAACTCCTCATTATTTCTTCTTCTTCTTCTTTTTTTTTTTTTTTTTGAGGTGGAATCTCGTCTCTGTCAGCCAGGCCAGAGTGCAATGGCCTGATCTTGGCTCACTGCAACCTCCACCTCCCGGGTTCAAGTGATTCACGTGCCTCAGCCTCCTGAGTAGCTGGGATTACAGGCCCCTGCCACCATTCCCAGCTAGTTTTTGTATTTTTAGTAGAGATGGGGTTTCATCATGTTTTTCAGGCTGGTCTTGAACTCCTGACCTCAGTTTATCCACCCGCCTCGGCCTCCCAAAGTGCTGGAATTACAGGCATGAGCCAGTATTCCTCATTTCTAATCTCATGCAACTAAGAGTCTAGTGAGGAGGTCTTGTAAATATTGGCATTAACAACACAAAGCACCACGAGTGTTGTCGTAGAACTGACAGAAGACATAACATGGGGCACAAAGCGGTAGAGGTGGGGAAAGCGGGGAAGACACTATGGAGGCAGTAGCCATGGAGCTACATTTTGATACTTAAGTTAATGTGGGTGCTTACCAGGCAGATAGCATCGGGTAGAATATTCTAAGCAGAAGGGATAAAATGAGGAAAAGTAGGAAACAGCATGCTATTTTAGGCACAATAACAAAGTGTCTAGTGTTGCTGGAGCACAAAATGTGAGGCTATGAGAATCCAGAGGTAAAAAGGAACCAGATCATGGTGGCTTTTCATATTCTGCGGCAAATGGGGATCCTTTCTTTTTTTTTTTTTTTTTTATTACACTTTAGGTTTTAGGGTACATGTGCACAATGTGCAGGTTTGTTACATATGTATCCATGTGCCATGTTGATTTCCTGCACCCATTAACTCGTCATTTAGCATTAGGTATATCTCCTAATGCTGCCCCTCCCCCCTCCCCCCACCCCACAACAGTCCCCGGAATGTGATGTTCCCCTTCCTGTGTCCATGAGTTCTCATTGTTCAATTCCCACCTATGAGTGAGAACATGCGGTGTTTGGTTTTTTGTCCTTGCGATAGTTTACTGAGAATGATGTTTTCCAGTTTCATCCATGTCCCTACAAAGGACACGAACTCATCATTTTTTATGGCTGCATAGTATTCCATGGTGTATATGTGCCACATTTTCTTAATCCAGTCTATCGTTGTTGGACATTTGGGTTGGTTCCAACTCTTTGCTATTGTGAATAGTGCCGCAATAAACATACGTGTGCATGTGTCTTTATAGCAGCATGATTTCTAGTCCTTTGGGTATATACCCAGTAATGGGATGGCTGGGTCAAATGGTATTTCTAGTTCTAGATCCCTGAGGAATCGCCACACTGACTTCCACAATGGTTGAACTAGTTGACAGTCCCACCAACAGTGTAAAAGTGTTCCTATTTCTCCACATGCTCTCCAGCACCTGTTGTTTCCTGTTTTTTTAATGATGGCCATTCTAACTGGTGTGAGATGGTATCTCACTGTGGTTTTGATTTGCATTTCTCTGCTGGCCAGTGATGATGAGCATTTCTTCATGTGTTTTTTGGCTGCATAAATGTCTTCTTTAGAGAAGTGTCTGTTCATGTCCTTTGCCCACCTTTTGATGGGGTTGTTTGTTTTTTTCTTGTAAATGTGTTTGAGTTCATTGTAGATTCTGGATATTAGCCCTTTGTCAGATGAGTAGGTTGCAAAAATTTTCTCCCATTCTGTAGGTTGCCTGTTCACTCTGATGGTAGTTTCTTTTGCTGTGCAGAAGCTCTTTAGTTTCGTTCGATCCCATTTGTCAATTTTGGCTTTTGTTGCCATTGCTTTTGGTGTTTTAGACATGAAGTCCTTGCCCACGCCTATGTCCTGAATGGTATTGCCTAGGTTTTCTTGTAGGATTTTAATGGTTTTAGGTCTAACATTTAAGTCTTTAGTCCATTTTGAATTAATTTTTGTATAAGGTGTAAGGAAGGGATCCAGTTTAGGATCCTCTTCCAAATGTTCACATAGCATCCTTCATTGTCCTGTGGTGGAACACTAATTTTAGAGCATACTCTCATCAACTGTATTCTTGTTTGTCTGCTAAATGAACTGTGAGTACCTCTTATCTCTAGCACCTTGAAGTGTTCAGGATGTAGGAGCTTAGCAAATACTAATCGAATAAATGAATTAAGCAAATTTAACTTGGGGAGTGACATGGCATAGATTTTCCTGTTACATTAGTCACCCCGGCAAAACTGGGTCAGAGTAGTTAGTAGATGTGAAAAAAATAATGATGATTCTCTGATTTTGTGTCTTCCCACTAAAATTTGGCTGACAATAGTCAAGTTTTATTAGATTACCCCAACCATGAAAGTTACAAACCATAAATAACATGCCAACATGTTCATTGAGTGTGCAAATAGAGTAGTCGATATCGTGGAAAGAGGAAGTAATAGTAAAACAAGTACAGCAACACCATGCCTATTTAGTAAAACCTGTTTATTTGATCGAACATTCCTGAAATTCTTTATTAAATATCCTAAATTTCATGGAGCTTTTGTTACAAATTAATTCTATAGCAAAGGGTATATTTTTGGGGTGTGTTTGTTAGAGCTGTGGAAATACTATTGCTTAGAGGTGTTAAATAACCTCATTAGCTTCTTATTTTGAAACTGTCTCCTCATAAAATTGAATGTACTATCACTTTTTTCATTCATGACTATTTTGATGATAAATTTTCACATGTCAGTATTCACTGGTTATTCAAAAAAGTCAGTGAACATAGCATCTCGTCTGTAGCTTCTCTAGAGTGAGGAGTATGCTACTTGGTTAAAATTTCTGGGTTTAGAAAACCATCAGTTTTATTGGAGTCAGCCCAGTTCGTTTTTTTCTTAACATCAGCTCAACAATGGAGCTGCCTTAATTATAATAAACCTTTACATATCCATTATAAATATCATAATATGATTTTTTTAATGGAGGAACAGGAAAATGAGTACTTCTCCTTGATAATCTTCTCTTTTTGCTGGAAAGTTTGTATTTTCTTAAAATTAACAGATGAATTATGTGCTAAGAGGGAGATTTGAAAAAGGTGAATCCAGTTTTATACTAGGGAATAAGGCAAATGGAAATTACATTTCAGAAGACACAAGACATATTTTGAAATGAATTTTATTAAATTTTTTGTCTCTTAAGTGGATTCTGTATCTAAGTCATATCAGCTTTTAAAAATCCATCTTTGTCGTAAATTTATAACTGAATTTATGCCTGGTTTAATCTGAAGAAGAAATCTAAGTGCAGCCTAGAGGCCGAGAGAGAGAGAGAGAGAGAGAGAGAGAACTGTGCTATTAATATAAGAAATTCATCAACACTTTCTCAACAATTCAGTGTAGGAATGTGTCCAAAGGAAGTTGCTAAAAACTAAAAAGCACACACAGTTGTAATCACGTTACAATCACTATCACATACATTACATGATGGTCCACAGATCTTTGCCACGTAAGTCACTGAAGCTCGATGTTATTCTGCTGTCAGCATAAAAGCAGAACTATCTTCATCTTTGGAGTCTAATCTTCCCGATTTTTGATGATGAAGACAGCTGACAAATCTTTAGCTTGGAGCTATCTGAATCTCATACCATAATGTAGAAACTTGGCATCATGGGCTCCCAATTATGCCATGCCTATAACATATTCTCCTGTTGATATTAAAAGTGATGACAATCTGAGAAACAGATTATCCACTGAAAACTTTCCACACTCAAGTCTCCCTGTATTCATTCTAATTGTACTCTTAAACTGAAACAGCTACTGTTTTCTCATAGTTTTGCAAATCTAATTATATATCATGATCTTAAAATCTAGATGTATAGATTCAGTTCGATTCCTTTCTGCTTCCTGTAAGATAAAGAAACTTGGATGATTAAACTCTTTAAGAATTCATTGAAAAATTGGCTGAATCAAATAATTCTCTGTAAGTTGATCTTGAGATATTTACATTACATGGAATTTCCAAATTCTGCCCAAAAATGTCCCATTCATTCAGAGAGTAGACTGGTTTTATTTTATTCATGTTACTCCATGTGACAGAATCATAGTGGAACAGCATGCTTAAATGGAAAGAGCAGTATAGTGCAATGGATTAAGAGCAAGCTTTCTGGAGTCAGACCGAGAATGTTGAAATACTAGATTTACCAATAATTATCTTTGTAACCTTCGGCAAGAAAATTGACCTCTGTGAGCCCTAGTGTACTTACTCGTGAATAGGGAAAATAGTTATCTGCCTCACAGAGGCCGTAAGTATTGTTGGTACTATTTATCAAGGACCTGATACACTGGCTAACACAAAGTAGGTGCCTGATATGCAGTAGCTATTATTGTTAATTTGACAGTTTTCATACCAATGGTATATTTATTTATAAATTGATAGCCATAATTTACCTGCCATTTCTAAAGAGAAAAAGTGATTTTTTTCTTTCACATATAGTATGCCTTTGGAAAAGAATAAGCTGCCGTTGTTGATGTCACTTTATTTAACATACTCTGGCAATATTGATGCAGTATTATTATACAGGTAATTTACTGTCCATAATTGGCTTTTGGCAGCTGAAGGAGGAAATTTAGAGTTCTTCATTACAAGACTTTTCACAAATAGTAGAAATCAGTATTCAGAAAGCAATGTGCTTTTGACTTTCTTAATACTTTAAATTCATTATCATGTTATTTTTCTGTTTCACTCTGTTTTTACAGGCCAAATTGAGGCAAAATGTTCTACTTGAAGTGCATTTAATTTTGTCTTTTTCTACATGAATATCTAAAAATCTTTGCTGCCTCTGATATTTAAGGGTGAGTCATTAATGAGCTGGGCAGTCAGGCACTCTCCTATTGCAATTTCAGATTTTATGCTATTACGTTGAAATGGTTACCAGCTTCCTATGACATTCTAATGAGCCAGGGCACTGTTAGTGTTGATGATAAAGCAGTGTAACAAGAAGTAAGTTATGCCAGCAACTTTAGCTACCATAACTATCAAGGTTAAGACCATTAGATAAATATCACCACATAATTACTTCTACACTCACCCAGTCTCTGATATGTACACAAATATGTGTGTACATATATATGTGTATATAATAGATAACATTTTTGAATTGAGAACTACTGCCCCTAGAAAGTTTATTATCTGATATATTAGCCAAAAATAAAGAAGGTCACTCCCCTACAATAAATTCTCACTATTAACTTAGAAGTATGCCTAGAATGGAGTCAAGTTATTGTGGAAAATTGTGGTATGCACAAATTTGTATTTGTATATTTTACTGATAACACAGGGATGCTATTTCACTTCTGATGGACTTAGAATGAAGAAAAACCAAGGATGAAGAGATAAGGGAATCAAAGCATAATTCTATGTAATAAAGCTTTAGGAAATTAAACCTGGACTATAGAACACCATTTAGGTATCTGTTATCAGTGAAAAAACTGTACAAAAGATAAATGTCTCAGACAAGACATTATAAACAGGTAGAAATAAACAAGTTATAACATTAAAATACACTGAATATTTGAATGGATGATTGGTTGGTTTTTCTAGAAAGGAAGAAAATTCCTGAAGTCTGTTACTAATAAGTTTTGGTAAATGAATATTATTTGTTGAGACTTCATTATTATTCACTTAAGGTATTAAAAAGTCCATTGTTTCTTTTTGGGTTTACTGTGTACAACTTGTTTTATTTCAATGAATGACTTCCATATGTTTGTTCCATCATTATAAAATTCACTGAAGTTTCAGAGTGCCAAGAATGATTTTAAAGTAGTTAGAGGGGCTTTACAATTTTTTCTATACAATAGGAGTCAGGTGTGAGGAAACTCCTTCCCAATGAATCTACTCAGAAAGAGAAAGTTTCCCAAAAGGAAAGTTTTCCCCTTTTTTGTACACAATCGCTAGATGATAGTGTCCAACATGAGCCACAGTCTGTACTGCTCCTTTCCTTAATCTTTCCAAAACAACGTCCTTCTCAACGTGATGCAACTCTTCATTATACAGCCCCAAACCCACTTATCTCCTCTCTGAATGAAGACTCAAATTCTCCTGAATTATTTCTTTCATTTTCAAGTCAGGATCTCTTGGTGTTTTTCCTTCCATTCCTAATACTCCTGTGGCCATTCACAGTGCTGTTCAACTCATGGACTAATATGTGAAGTATGATTACCATCAGTAAACCTATGTCAATAGTAGGAAAAATGGAGATAAAACTGAGACAAAAAAGAAAGGAATATAAAATATGGTTAATTTGGTAAATTTATATTGTATTTTATTATTAAAAGTTGAACTATGTTTCCCAGGATTTTCCTCCCACCATAGGTCTAAGTTACCATGGGCTTTACAAGGTATCTTGCATGTCATTGGTAAGGCAGAAATTTAACGTAAATTATATTGTTTTTATGTTCAGAAGGTTGAAGTTAAGCCAAAGGCACAGTTGCGGTTCAGGCATAAAGCTTGTCTACTGGCTTATTTTGTCTATTTGCAGTAGCAGCCAATCCTACAGGTCCTGCAGTGCCTGTAAGATCTACTCTTCAGCTTCCCCAATACCTACTCCAGGTATGGATTTAGAGCCATGATTCAGGGCATCAGCTTCTTCTGCAAGACACCCACATTGTGTAAGCTGGAAGCAGTGAGACATCAACGTGGGTTCCAACTCATCTTTATGAGTTCCTGCTCATCCTTATATATTCCAGTGTTCTCTTGCTCTCCCCCATTTCACTTCCAATATGTTCTCCCTGACCACCTATCTGCCTTTAATTAAGTCCCATCTATTTATCTTTGTTTTTGTTGCATTTGCTTTTGGATTATTGGTCATGAAGTCTTTTCCTCAGCCAATGTTTAGAAGGGTTTTTTTTGATGTTATCCTCTGTAATTTTTATGTTTTTAGGTCTTAGATTTAAGTCTTTGATCCATGTTGAGTTGATTTTTTTTATAAGGTCAGAGATGAGGATCCAGCTTCATTCTTCTACATGTGGCTTGCCAATTAACCCACCACCATTTGTTGAAGAACAAAACTCAGAAGAAAAAAAAAACCCATAGACTGTATAACCTAATAAATCTTTCATTATATACATGCATATACATATATGTGCATACATATATGTATACATATGCATATATGTGAATGCATATATATCTGTGTGTATTTATAATGCACTATATTAAGTACAAATTGGTGGTGAGAAATGAAAGTTTTTTACTCAAACAATATAATCAGTTACAGAGACTACCCAAGATAAATTTAATTCACAAGAAGACAGGTTAAAAAAAAATACAGAATTATTAGTGATGGCAAAAATAAATTAAAACAACCTATGTGGCACTCAAAAGGAACATGAATAACTATAATCATAATAAATTAACATATTGTAATACTATACATAAGTGAAAATTAATCATGGAGTGTTCCTATCTTGAGCAAAAATATAAATAAATAAGAGTTTCATTGGATGAGTGGCCAAGGTGGCCAACTAGAAGAAGCTAGGGTGCATGACTCTCATGTATAGGAATGGAAGGGATGAGTAAATAAAGCACCTTCAAATGAAACATTCAGGTACTCAAATTGGGACTAATCAAGGAAACCACTCAACTCATGGAGAATGGAGAAAAGCAAGGCAGGGTGACGGCTCAACTGGGAACAACACAGAGCCAGGGGAATCTCCTCAACCCAGGAAAGTGGTGAGTGAATGTGTGACCCAGGAAACCATGATTCTCTCATGGATCTTTGCAGCCCATATGTCAGGAGATCCCCTCATGATCCCACTCCACTAGGGCCTTCAGTCTGATACCCAGAGTTATGTAGAGTCTCAGCAGAGCAGCCGTTCCAGAGTGCCCTCTTCCCTCCAAATGACTGCATTACCTCTCCAACAAGGGTTGGAAATCGAGCTGAAGCTGAGATGGCTGAAATGATGGAACTAGAATATAAATAGGAAGAAAGTTCACTGAGCTAAAGGAGTGCATTGTAACTCAATGCAAGGAAGCTAAAAATCATGATAATACATTACAACACCTGCAAAAAAATGAAATATTTAGGAATATACCTAAACAAACAAGTGAAAGATCTCTACAAAGAAAACTGCAAAACACTGCTGAAAGAAATCATAGATGACACAAACAAATGGAAACACATCCCATGCTCATGGATGGTTAAAATCAATATTTTGAAAATGAACACAGCACCAAAAACAATTGACAAATTCAATGCAATTACCATCAAAATACCATCATCATTCTTCAAAGAACTAGAAAAAACAATTCTAAAATTCATACGGAACCAAAAGAGACCCCACATAGCCAAAGCACGACTAAGCAAAAAGAACAAATCTGTAGTCATTATATTAACCAATGTCAAAATATACTACAAGACTGTAGTTACCAAAACAGCATGCTACTGGTATAAAAATAGGCACATAGATCAATGGAACAGAATAGAGAAGCCAGAAATAAAGCCAAATATTTGCAGCTAACTGATCTTTGACAAAGCAAACAAAAACATAAAGTGGGAAAAAGACACCCTACTCAACAAATGGTGCTGGTATAATTGGCAAGCCACATGTAGAAGAGTGAAGCTGGATCTTCATCTCTCACCTTATAGGAAAATCAACTCAACATGGATGAAAGACTTAAATCTAAGACCTAAAAACATAAAAATTACAGAAGATAACATAGAAAACACCTTTCTAAACACTGGCTTAGGAAAAGACTTCATGACCAATAACCCAAAAGCAAATGCAACAAAAACAAAAATAAATAGATGGGATTTAATTAAATTAAAAAGCTTCTGTACAGAAAAAGAAATAATCAGCAGAGTTAACAGACAGCCTACAGAGTGAGAGAAAATATTCAAAAACGATGCATCTGACGGAAGACTAACAGCTAAATTCTACAAGGAAATCACACAAATCAGCAAGAACACAAACAAATGAACCCATCGATAAGTGGGCAAGGGGCATGAATGGTCAATTCTCAAAAGAAGATATACAAATGGCCAAAAAACATAGGAAAAAAATGCTCAACCTCACTAATTATCAGGGAAATCCAAATCAAAACCACAATGAGATATGACCTTACTCCTGCAAAAATGACCATAATTAAAAAATCAATAAATAATACATGTTGGCATAGATGTGGTGAGAAGGGAACACTTTTACACTGCTGGTGGGAATGTAAACTAGTACAACCACTATGGAAAACAGTATGGAAATTCCTTAAAGAACTAAAAGTAGAATCACCATTTGATCCAGCAATCCCACTACTAGGTATCTACCCAGAGGGGAAAAAAAAGTCATTATACAAAAATACACTTGTACAGGCATATTTATAGCAGCAAAATTCACAATTGCA
Source organism: Nomascus leucogenys (assembly GCF_006542625.1). NCBI lineage: Eukaryota > Metazoa > Chordata > Mammalia > Primates > Hylobatidae > Nomascus > Nomascus leucogenys. Next base: position 129,357,484 of record NC_044406.1, read on the forward strand.
AAAATATAGAACCAGCCTAAATGCTCATCAAGCAACAAATGAATAAAGGAAATATGGTATATACACACCATGCAATACTATTCAACCATAAAAAGGAATGAAATAATGACATTTGCAGTAACCTGAATGGAGATGGAGACTATTATTGTAAGTGAAGTAACTTGGGAATGGAAAACCAAACATTGTATGTCCTCACTTTTAAGCTAAACTATGAGGGTACAAAGACATAAGACTATTATAATGGACTTTGGGGACTCAGGGTGAAGTAAGGAGGTGGTTAGTGATAAAAGACTACACAATGAGTACACTGTTTACTGTTTGGGTAATAGGTGAACCAAAATCTCAGAAATCACCACTAAAGAACTCTTCCATGCAACCAAGCACCACCTGTTTCCCCAAAACTATTGAAATAAAATTTAAAAATTAAAAAAACTGTCATCACAAAGAAGGTTAAAGAAGAATATAATTTCTCCCTAAAAATTGACTTAGCTGTCTATTAAGACACTAACTTTATATTTATTTGTCTACTTATTAATTGTTTCCCCAATGAGATGGTAAGCTCCATGAGGACAGGTGGCTGCTTTCTGGCTGCATCTTTCACCTGCAGTTTAGCAGAGTGTCATGGTATTGCTTTGGAAACTTTAAATAAATATTTATTAAAATAATGAAAAAAAGTTGCAGAATCTAACAGACAAAATAGCCAGTATAGAGAGGAATGCAAACGACATGATAGAGCTGAAAAACACACTACAAGAATTTCACAATGCAATCACAAGTAGTAATAGCAGAATAGACCAAGCAGAAGAATGAGTCTTAGAGCTTGAAGACTTCCTTTCTGAAATGAGACAGGCAGACAAGAATAGAGAAAAAAGAATAAAAAGGAAATAACAAAACCACTGAGAAATGTGTGATTATGTAATGAGACTGAATCTATGACTGACTGTTGTGCCTGAAAGAGATGGGGAAAATTGAACCAACTTAGAAAACATATTATAGAATATCATTCATAAAACCTTCCCCAACATAGCTAGAGAGGTGAACATTCAAATTCAGGAAATGCAGAGACCCTAGTAAGATACTCCAGGAGAAGACCATCACCAAGACACATAATCACCAGATTCTCCAAGGTTGAAATGAAAGAAAAAATGTTAAAGGCAGCTAGAAAGAAAGGCCAGGTCACTTACAAATGGAAACCCATCAGACTAACAGCAGACCTCTCAGCTGAAACTATAAAAGCCAGAAGAGATTGGAGGGCAATATTTAACATTTTTAAAGAGAAATTCCTTTCTGGAATTATATATCCAGCCAAACTAAGCTTCATAAGCAAAGGAGAAATAAGATTCTTTTCAGACAAGCAAATGCTGAGAGAATTTATTACCACCAGAACTGCCTTACAAGAGCTCCTGAAGGGAGCACTAAATATGGAAAGGTAAGACCATTACCAGCCACTAAAAAAAAACACACTGAAGTACACAGACCAGCGACACTATGAAGCAACCACATAAACAAGTCTGCAAAATAACCAGCTAACATCATGGTGACAGGATCTAATCCACACATATCAATACTAATATTAAATGTAAATGGGCTAAATGACCCAATTAAAAGACACAGAGTAATAAGCTGGATAAAGAATTAAGATCCATTGGCATGGTGTCTCAAGAGACCCATTTCATATGTACACATATAGGCTCAAAGGAATGGAGAAAAATTTACCAAGAACATGAAAAACAGAAAAAATTAGGGGTCCCAATCCTAGTTTCTGAAAAAACAGACTTTAAACCAGAAAACATCAAAAAAGAAGAAGGGCATTATATAATGGTAAAGGGTTCAATTCAACAAGGATATTCAACAAATATCCTAAATATATATGCACCCAACACAGGAGAGCCGAGATTCATAAAGCAAGTTCTAAGAGTACTTCAAAGAGACTTAGACTTCCACACATTTATGGTAGGAGATTTTAACACCACACTGACAATATTAGACAGATCATTGAGACAGGAAATTAACAAAGATATTCAGCACTGGATCAAATTGATCTGACAGATATCTACAGAACTCTCCACCCAAAAACAACAGAAAATACATTCTTCTCATTGCCCCATGGCACTTATGGTAAAACTGATCACATAATCAGAAGTAATATACTGCTCAGCAAATGCAAAAGAACTGAAATCGTAACAACCACTCGCTCAGACCACAGCACAATCAAATTAGAAATCAAGACTAAGAAATTCACTCAAAACAATACAATTACACGGAAATTGAACAACCTGCTCCTGAATAACTTTGGGGTAAATAACAAAATCAAGGCAGCAATGAAAAAGTATTTTGAAACTAATGAAAACAAAGATAAAACGTACCAGAATCTCTGGGACACAGCTAAGGTAGGGTCAAAAGGAAATTTCAAGCACGAAATGCCCAAACCAAAATGTTAGAAATATCTCAAGTTAACAACCTAACATCACAACTAAAAGAACTAGAGAAACAAGAGTAAACAAAACCCAAAGTTAGCAGAAAACAAGAAATAACCAAAATCAGAGCTGAACTAAAGGAAATAGAGACAAGAAAAGCCATTCAAAAACTCAGTGGATCCAGGAGCTGTTTTTTTTTAAGTCAATAAAATGGATAGATTGCTAGCTAGACTACTAAAGAAGAGAAGAGAAAAGATTCAAATGAACACAATAAAAAACAAGGCAGATATTACCACTGACCCCACAGAACTACAAGCAACCATCAAACAATATTATGAAAACCTCTATGCACATAAACTAGAAAATCTACAAGAAATTGATAAATTCCTGGACACATACACCTTTTCAAAACTGAACTAGGAATAAATTGAATACCTTAACAGAAAAATAATAAAACTGGTTCTGAAATTGAGCCAGTAATAAGTAATCTACCAACCAAAAAAAAAGCCCAAGACAAGACGGATTCCCACCTGAATTCTACCAGATGTACAAAGAGGAGCTGGAACCATTTCTCCTGAAACTATTCCAAATATTTGAGGAGGAGGGACTCCTCCCTTACTCATTGTATGAGACCAGCATTATCATGAAAGCAAAACCTGGCAGAGATACAACAACAAGAAAGAAAACTTCAGGCCCATATCCTTGATAAACATGGATGCAAAAATCCTTAACAAAATACTGGCAAACCGAATCCAGCAACACATCAAAAAGCTTATTCACCATGATCAAATAGGCTTCATCCACAGTATGCAAGGTGGGCTCAACATAAGCAAATCAATAATTGTGATTTACCACATGAACAGAACTAAAGAAAAAACATGATTTTCTCAATAAATGCAGAAAATGCTTTTGATAACATTTAACATCTATTCATGTTTAAAAACTCTCTATAAACTAGATATTGAAGGAACATATACCTCAAAACAGTAAGAGCAATCTGTAACACACCACAGCCAACATCATACTGAATGGGCCAAAGTTGAAATCATTCCCCTTGAAAACTGGCACAAGTCAAAGATGTCTTCTCTCACCACTCATATTTAACATATTATTGGAAATCATGGCCAGGGCAATCAGGCAAAAGAAAAAAAAATAGAGGACATCCAAATAGAAAGAGAGAAAGTCAAACTCTCCCTGTTTGCAGATGACATTATTCTCTATCTAGAAAACCCCATAGGCTCAGACCAAAAGCTTTTTAAGCTGATACACCACTTCAGCAATATCTCTGGATACAAAAATCGGACTGAAAAAATCACTAGCATTTCTATACACCAATAACAGTCAAGCTGAGAGCCAAATTAGGAACAAACTCATTTACAATTGCGACAAAAAAAGCAAAATGCCTAGAAATACAGCCAACTAGGGAGGTAAAAGATCTCCAAAAGGAGAACTACAAAGCACTGCTCAAAAAAAATCAGAGATGACACAAACAAATGGAAAAACTTTCCTTGCTCATGGTAGTAAGAATCAATATTGTTAAAATGATTATACTGCCCAAAAGAATTGAGATGCAATGTTATTCCTATTAAACTACCATTGACATTCTTCACAGAACTAGAGAAAACTACTTTGAAATCCATATGGAACCAAAAAGGATATCGAATAGCCAAAAAAATTTTAAGCAAAAGGAACAAAGCTGGAGTCTTCATGCTAGCTGAATTTAAACTATACTACAGGGCTACAGTATTCAAAACAGCACAGTACTTGTACAAAAACAGACACATAGACCGATGGAACAGAACAGAGAACCCAGAAATAAGACCACACACCTACAACTATTCAAACTTAAAGTAACCTGACAAAGACAGGCAATGGGAAAACGATTCCCTACTTAATAAATGGTGCTATGATAACTGGCTAGCCGTATGCAGAAGATTGAAACTGGACCACGTCCTTATACCATATACAAAAATCAGCTCAAGGTGAATTAAAAACTTAAACCTAAAACCAAACCTATAAAAACCCTGGAAGAAAATTTAGGCTATATCATTCAGGAAACAGACATGGGCAAGTATTTCACATTGACGACACCAAAAGCAATTGCAACAAACGCAAAATTAGACAAATGGGATCTAATTTAAACTAAAGAGCTTCTGCACAGCAAAAGGAACTATCAACAGTGTAAACAGACAACCTACAGAATGGGAGAACACTTTTGCAAACTATACATCTTAAAAAGGTCTAATACCCAGCATCTATAAGGAAGTTAACCAAATTTACAAGAAAATAACAAACCACCCCATTAAAAAGTGGGCAAATGACATTAGCAGATATCTTTCAAAAGAAGACATATATGCAACCAACAGTCATATGAAAAAAAATCAACATTAGAAAAATGAAAATAAAAACCACAATGAAATACCATCTTGCACCAGTCAGAATGGCTATTTTTTAAATTATACTTTTAAGTTCTAGGGTACATGTGCACAACGTGCAGGTTTGCTACGTAGGTATACATATGCCACGTTGGTTTGCTGCACCCATCAACTCATCATTTACATTAGGCATTTCTCCTAATGCTATTCCTCCCCCAGCCCCCCACCGCCTGACAGGCCCCAGTGTGTGATGTTCCCCACCCTGTGTCCATGTGTTCTCATTGTTCAACTCCCACCTATGATCGAGAACATGTGGTGTTTGGTTTTCTGTCCTTGTGATAGTTTGCTGAGAATGATGGTTTCCAAGAATGGCTATTATTAAAAAGTAAAAAAAAAAAAAAAAAAAAAAAAAAAAAAAAAAAAAAAACATATGCTTGTGAGGTTTTGGAGAAAAAGGAAGACTTATACACTGTTGGTGGGAGTGTAAATTAGTTTAGCCATTGTGGAAAACAGTGTGGCAATTCCTCAAACACATAAAGACAAAAATACCGTTTTGCTCAGCAATCACATTAACCCAAAAGAATATAAATCATTCTATTCTAAAGATACATGCAAGCATATGTTCATTGAAGCACTGTTCACAATAGCAAAGACATGGAATCAACCTAAATGCCTGTCAATGATAGACTGGACAAAGAAAATGTGGTACATATACACCATGGACTATTATGCAGCCATATAAAAGTACGAGATTATGTCCTCTCTAGGGACATGGTTGGAATTAGAGGTCATTATCCTTAGGAAACTAATGCAGGAACAGAAAACCAAACAATACGTGTTTTCACATAAAAGTGGGAGCTAAATAATAACGTGGATACATAGAGGGGAACACACACTGGAGCCTATTGAAGGGTGGAGGGTGGGAGGAGGGAGAGAATCAGAAAAAATAACCAATGGGTTCTAGCTTAATACCTGCATGAAGAAATAATCTGTACAAAAAATCCCCATGACACAAGCTTACCTATGTAACAAATCTGCACTTGTACCCCTGAACTTAAAAGTTTAAGAAAACACACACCCACACATATGAATCAATACATACAAACAATATATGAATCAATACATAAAAGCAAGTTGATTTGCAGAGGGAGCCAGATAATATATTCACATGTATATAAAATGTAAAAACATAAGAATAAATGTTATATATATTTTTGTTGATATAATAAACAAAAATTTATCTTCCCACCCATATCTTCATATGTAATAAACAGGTAAATAAATAAATTCAAAATAGTTTCTTTTGAGGGAGGATATAGAGAGTATGGATAATGAAATCATGAAACATTGCCTAGGTACTTTAAACAGCACTGGTGATGCTTATGGGCTGAGCACTGTGGCTCACGCCCGTAATCCCAGTGTTTTGGGAGGCCAAGGCGGGCAGATCACTTGAGGTCAGGAGTTCAAGACCAGCCTGGCCAACATGGTGAAACCCCATCTCTACTAAAAATACAGACAAAAATTAGCCAGGCCTTGTGGTGTGTGCCTGTAATCCCAGCTACTCAGGAGGCTGTGGGAGGAGAATTGATTGAACCCAGAAGGCAGAGGTTGCAGTGAGCCGAGATTGTACCACTGCACTCCAGCCTGGGCAACAGAGCAAGACTCCACCTCAAAACAAAACAAAACAAAACAAACAAACAGTACTGATGATGCTTTATTTCTTAATCTGGTTAGTGGGTACAGAGGTTTTTGTTATATCTTCGAATTCCTTTTTGTACACATGAAGTAGTTCATAAAAGTTAGAGCCTTCTCTGCAATTAAGATCTTTCTCTGAGATTTACATAGGCTGCAAATATTCTTACACTCAGAGTTTTCTGAAATGATCTTATGCACACTTCTTCCCCAAATCTCCTTGTCATGTGTCTTCAAATCTTATTCTTCCCAAGTCTCTGGCCATTTGACTAGAGAGGACATTAGCTCCAGTCTGTGACTTAATATAGATTCAAATAATGGACCATGTCTCATTTCCGTCTCATCCCATTCCATGATTCCAGGATCCATGTATTCTGGTGTGGGAGAAACAACACTATAATTTTGCTTCTGATTTACACTGTACGTAGCATTGTGTAGGACAGCCCTCCAAGCTCCAAAAGTTATGACCTTGCTGCTTCCTTCATTGGGTCTTCATTTGGTCAGTTTAACATTTCATATGGGCAGCTGCGTTTGTGCTATAGGCCATTTAATTTCATAGGTAACAGTACATATTTCACTTTTTTAGGAAGAGTTAGCCATTATTTTGGAGAGCATCATAAAACATTAAAGTAATTGATAAATTTTCAGACCGGAAGGGTAACAATATGCAAATCCCAAATAAATTTCATTCCAATGTGAATATTGTAGCTCCACAATGATGGAAGGAATCTAGAAAAACTAATCCTGCTTCCGGTAGCTGGATTATTTATAGTACCATAAAAGAGACAGAGTGTTAAGCTTTATTACTGGCAGTTTGGGCACTCAGGAGTTGTGGGAACCAGATCATCTTGGTGAAGGAAAGCCTATAAATTACCTTCATTCTAGGCATTATGTCTTCTTTGTTCATGAGCCCATTCAGCAAACAGCAGAAGGATAGCGATTCCCTCACTATATACACAATGTGCCATTTTGTCCATCTGATTATTGAGACGCCTTTACTCTGGATGACCTTTGGTGAGCCTTTATAGGGGACAGAAATTTTATGTTCAACCTAGGTGCCCATTCTGAGAGGTCTATTTACATACCTCTTCTGTAGAACTCCTTATCACCAAATTTCCAATTCTATTCCTTCCAAATCCCTGATCACACAGCAATGGCCATGAATTTATATTTTAAGCTTTCTCTCCTTCTAGAAAAACTGGACAACAAAATGTAATGTTTAAAATTATGTCTATTTGGAGGATTTCATTCATCTGTGTCTTTTAGGGCTACTCCTGAGTGGGGGGTTAGCACTCCCACAGTCCACTTTCTACTATTGAGGCTCCATCTGTAACAGCCACAAATATTCCCTTTTCTGCAGTCAACTGGCCATTAGGAACTAGCTAGGAGGAAATAGGTGTGGGCTGAGAGAGTTATAGCTATTTAGCAGGAGTAGTTACGTTGGGAATATAAGTTATCTGCTCCTACAACTTATTTTTCCTGCTGGATCTGCTTAAGACATGCCTTATAAATCATACTTCTCTACTCGGGAGGCTGAGGCGGGAGAATCGCTTGAACCCAGGAGGCGGAGGTTGCAGTGAGCTGAGATCGCGCCATTGCACTCTAGCCCATCTCAAAAAAAAAAATAATAATAATACTTCTACCTGATGGTAACTTATTTATTGCTGGGCCTGATTTTTATCACTTCAGGTTTGAATAGTACATAGTTTATGGTGGAAAAATTAGATTACATGGTCATATAATGCCCTGTGGTCAAACTTTCAATCTCCATTAAACCCCTTAATATGCCAGCACCTTTTTATGAAAGAATAGTTATTTGGGGAAATGGTCATAACCCCACTGAACATTCAAGAGGCCTCCACCTTAATTCCATTGAGACCTACCTCAACTTCCATTCAGCATCCATATCTGCCACAGATACTTCTGACCACTGTATCTGAGGGAGTAGGCTTCTATTATTTAGTTAAGTAACTTGCTTTTTCTTCAAATTGGTTAACTGAGGAAAGTTTTTAAAGAAGTGTTTTTGATATTTTGGACACAGAGCCCCAAGACTTTTTTAAAAATGTGTGTGTTTGTGTGGTAGTGGTGAGGATGGGACATGATGCAATATACATTGGTAATATTGTATGATGCCAAAACGCTATTTGCTAAAGCTATTTTGGAGCAAGCAAAAGTTAAATATAGCCTCCTTGTGGATAACATGTAAATAGCTGGTGCTGGCTTTCATTGTAAGGTAGGGAGGGAGCCGTGGTGAGAAAGCAGGGGAAGAAAGCATACAGTAAACACTTGCTTTTGTTTTCACTTTACAAATTTCCACAGCATCTACTCTTGCCTTATTTGTGTTTACTGACTGTAAGAGAAAAATTTGAATTGCATTCTCTTTGTCTGGCTTCTAACAGAGAATGTAGATGATCAGCCCTTCATTAACAAAGAAAATAAAGAGACAAAAGCTGTCTCATGAACTGAAAGAGAAAAGTTAAGATACAACAGCAATGAAGCCAGGTGATTAAAACAACACATACTCTTGTAAAAAAACAAAAGAGGTTCAAAAGTGGAAAACTGGTTAGAATTTATTTCTACTGTGGTATATTTAGCTGGTGCTAGGCTGTTACTGATTGTGGATGCATCACTTTCAATACATCAATTTACAAATAAATTTCCCCAATACTGAGCTAAATAGCTCATTACCTTTTATTCCTTTTTTACTTGAATGTAAGACAGTGCATCACATTTCTGTAATATTATGCAGCAAAACAACACCAAATCCTAAAAATCAACTATCAGCAGGGACAGCGGTGGGCTAGATAGATACTTCACACTAATTCCATTCCTGAATCATCAGTCAAGTAGATGCATCAAAGAGCAGCTGGCTACCACCTCAAAATGGACTTACTTGCAAATGTAAGATCTCCAGCTTTCTTTGTTCTCCCTACTGGAAACATGATGGTGTGCATTTTGGTTTGGCTCTGTTTTGTCTGACTTTACATAATGACAAATAGGTATAAAAAAAGTGACGGAAAGTCCCAGTGTTAATAATGATTGGTTCCATTAATGCTCAGGGAGAACTTCTGTCTTTCAAGACCACCAATTCAGTCATTATTTTATAAAACATGTTTGTATCAATGAACAAGTGTCAGGAAACTTAGTGTGGAGGCATTTGCATGTGTGACATATAACAGTAAAAAAAAAAAAAAAAAGAATTGTAAATCAAAGAGTCAGGGCTTCCATTGGACTTCACATTATCGAAACACAAAAGTTGCAATGATTGAGATAAACAATGTGAAAATTAGAGAAGGCTGAATTTGGATCTACTCAAGCTCTCTTAATAACAGCACTTAAGAGGTTTTAATAACAACTATTTATGTTATAACTCGGATTCTCACTCCTGCTTCTTTGTTTACTTTCTGTTACTTGCTCTTTGTCTTTTGGTTGTTAAATTTCCTTTAACTGTCTTATGCCTTTCTTCTTGGCGATTATAGTCAATTTAATTCCTCCCCCTAGAGTGCTTAGACTTCCAAGTCTCCAGGATTAAATGTTCAATTCTGTTGAAGAAGTAGCTTAAAGTGATGGAAAGAATATGAACTTTGCAGACACACTGGTTAGGGTTTTATTCCTGACTCTACCACTTAGTAATGGAATAATCCTGGGAGGAGTATTGGGAGGTGTTCTTTAACTTCACTGAGCCTCAGTGCCTTCATCTTTGTATTGGAGATAATGACACCTATCTTAGCTCTCATTATCATACCTCTATGCATAATCTCAGCCTGACCTCTCTTCTGGAATGTCCTTCCTCTGTATCTGCATTTAACTAACCCCTACTCACCTACATTTCAAGTCTCATTCAAGCAAGTACCCCTCAAGAAGACCTTCTGATAGCCCAATATTGGAATGCTTCCACAGTAACATTTGCCATATTTTTATCTTAGCACTTAATATAGTGTTTCGGAATTATATACACATGTGTGTTTCTCACTGGACCAAGGGTTACATGAAGATAAAATTCATGTCATCTTAGTCTTGGGACGCCAGCATCCACTACAATGTCTGCTCTTGGGGAACTGCTCAATAAGTCAATGTTTATAAAATTTGATTATCTTTCAAACTGTGATGATTAATATTGAAGATTAAATTGCACATTTCATATAAAACATCTTGTGTGACTGTCACATAGTTGGTTGTTAGGTCTGTTTAATCTAATTTAAAAAATCATAATGGGAACTCAATTACAAGGCATGATTTCTATAGACTGTTTTTATTTATTGGATTCATGTTAGTTATAGAGTAGATGGCCGTGAGGCTTAAGTCAAGTTCTGCTGCCTCAGGGCAAATAAGCAAAGGCCATTGCTTAGCACTCCTGCTTAGTGCTTAATGGGTACAAATTAATTATCTGCTGAATGAATGAAAGAATAAAATACCATTTCCCTGTGAAGGTCTATTTTTTTCTTCTGGGCATATTTAGATTCTTTCTTTTTTTTTTTTTTTTTGGTCATTTGTTTCTGTGTTAGTTTTCTTTTTTTTTATTTTATTATTATACTTTAGGTTTTAGGGTACATGTGCACAGTGTGCAGGTTTGTTACATGTGTATCCATGTGCCATGTTGGTTTGCTGCACCCATTAACTCGTCATTTAGCATTAGGTATATCTCCTAATGCTGTCCCTCCCCCCTCCCCCCACCCCACAACAGTCCCCAGAGTGTGATGTTCCCCTTCCTGTGTCCATGAGTTCTCATTGTTCAGTTCCCACCTATGAGTGAGAACATGCGGTGTTTGGTTTTTTGTCCTTGCGATAGTTTACTGAGAATGATGGTTTCCAGTTTCATCTATGTCCCTACAAAGGACATGAACTCATCATTTTTATGGCTGCATAGTATTCCATGGTGTATATGTGCCACATTTTCTTAATCCAGTCTATCACTGTTGGACATTGGGTTGGTTCCAAGTCTTTGCTATTGTGAATAGTGCCGCAACAAACATACGTGTGCGTGTGTCTTTATAGCAGCATGATTTATGGTCCTTTGGGTATATACCCAGTAATGGGATGGCTGGGTCAAATGGTATTTCTAGTTCTTTGCAGTTTCATGTAACATTTTTCATATTTTATTACAGTGCTTTACATGCTATAGATGTTCATTTTTTTCTACCAAACTATGAGGTATTCCTAAACAGGTGTTATTCCCTGTCTCATTTATTCTCAATACCTAGCAGTGTCTGCTAGAATAGATAGTCAATAAACATATATAGAGCTTAAATATATAAATGTTAACTGGATTAGTATTCAAAAAATGCCCTTCTGGTTCTTTCCATCATTCAATATGCTAAAACTCTAGCAAGTCAAACTTTCTTAGGGGGGTTTAAAAATCACCCACTGAGCTGTTGCCACCTAATTTATTCCATGAATTGCTCATTAGATATTGAAAATAAATACCTAGGTAATGTAAGTTTGAATAATCAAAAATTTCAAACCAGTGGAGTGTGGCAATAAAGATTTCCCATAAATAGTGAGTCATCTATCGTAGATTTCCACCTAATAATACTTGACTTGGGCTAATATTTAAATACGGTGTTCCCACTCAATCATGCTTGTTAGGGGGAATTGTAACTCACTGCAGTTTAGGCATGTGTTCTGTGATAGAAGAGACTCAACCTGGTAAGTAAACTTCTATTGATGATCCATCATGTGGGCAACTTTTGATGAATAGCTTCTATTTAAAAGTTTTAAGTTTGAGAAGAGAGAAAAAGCTCCATTGATGGCTTTTAGTTTCCAATAGCTATTTCAAAAGATATTCCTTGGACAGACATATCCAGGTGTTTTTGAAGAGCTCTTCTGCATGCACAATTCATTCTGATTTTTTCCAAAAATCTGTGTCTATTATCAGTAGAAATGAAGATAAATGAGATTTCTTGGAGATATCTGGAATTGAGTAAGAGTGCTCAAGTACAGCCAATTTTGGAGTGGATTCACTTAAAGCTAATAGGAAGGCTGGACATGTAAAACCATTTCCATTGTTGCTTTTGAGAGAGAGCACTGGCCTTACCAGCATAGTGGCACCAATTTGAAAGCCTTCCATTTAATGCGACAACATGGAAAATTATAAAGATTTTCATTATGATTACACAGCACATGAATTTATATTTGATGTGGTAATAAATGAATAATATAATAATCCATCGTACAAGCTAGTTGAAATCCAGATAAGCAAAATAAATTGACATAACAGTGAAAGAATTGACATTATTCTCTGGAGAATAAAGTGATAAATAAAAGGTTCAAGAAAGAAATGGATTAATATGATGGATAGGAAGCAGGACTAGTTTGCGGCTCCCACTCGGATGGACAGAGCAGTGTATGGAGCCTCATATCGTGAACTTTTGCTCCAAGAACTACGGCAGGAACATACCAGGAAAGCCAAGAGAATCCACAGACCTTTTGAAGGAACTGGATCCATGCTGCAAGCTCTCCAAGATGCCGAAAAACTGTGAGTAGGCTTCCTCTCTCAATGGGGACCCCCCTGGTCTAGGGCAAGTTCTCAGCCTTGGTCACCGGCTGCCTGGAAATCAACTTAGTGCTGTTTGAAGAGGGAAGAGTGGGAGTGAGACCAGCTTTTAGGACTCCAGGCTGGGTGGGAGAGGGGTGAAGCCTGTGACTGCTGGCTTTCCCTCACTTCCCTGGTGACCTGTCTGTCTCAGCAGAGGCAACCATAATCCCCCTGGGAACATAACTGCCTTTGCCTGGGAAGCCCCACCCAAGGAGAGGCTGAGCTCAGACATGCCTATCCTTGCCCTCATTCTGTGCCCGCTCTGGAAGCTGAAGACAAAGGTCATAATCTTTTGGGAGCTCTATGGCCCTGCCCACCATCTGAGAAACCTGATACTTAACCAAGTGTCCCTAGAACAAGTTTGCATCCTTCCTATAAGACCACAGCTGATGCACTCTTGAATGCACCACCTTCTGGCTGGAGGCCAACCAACACAAAACCAGCACACGAAACCAAGGACCCTCACAGAGTCTAATTCACTCCTCTGCTACCTCAACCACAGCAGGTGCTGGTATCCACAGCTGCAAGACCTGAAGATGTATCATATCACAGGACTCTTTGCAGAAACTCCCCAGTACCAGCCCAGAGCCTGGTACCTCCACTGGGTGGCTAGATCCAGAAGGGCAAAAACAGTAACTACAGTTTAGCTCTCAGGAAAACCCAATCCTAGGGAAACCACATCAGGGGAGCACCCCATGGGACAAAAGAATCTGAACTGCAGCCTTTGAATCCCAGATCTTCCCTCTGACATAGTCTACCCAAATGAGAAGGAACTAGAAAAACAGTTCTGGTAATATGACAAAACAAGGTCCTTTAACATCTCCAAAAGATTATACCAGCTCATCAGCAATGGATCAAAACCAAGATGAAATCTCTACATTGGAAGAAAAAGAATTCAGAAGGTTGATTATTAAGCTAATTAAGGAGGCACCAGAGAAAGGTGAAGTTGAACTTAAAGAAATAAACAACATGATATAGGTTATGAAAGGAAAATTATTCAGTGAAATAGATAGCAAAAATAACAATTACAACTTCTGGAAATCAAGGACACACTTAGAGAAATGCAAAATGCCTTGTAAAGTCTCAGCAATAGAATCAGACGAGCAGAAGAAAGAACTTCAGAGCTCGAAGACAAGGCTTTCGAATTAAACCAATCCATCAAAGATTTTAAAAAAAAGAATTTTAAAAAATAAAACCTCCAGGAAGTTTGGGACTATGTTAAATGTACAAACTTAAGAAAAATTGGTGTTCCTGAGGAAGAAGAGAAATCTGAAAGTTGGGTAAATATATTTGAAGGAATAATTGAGGAAAACTTCCCTGGTCTTGCTAGAGATCGAGACATCCAAATATAAGAGGCTCAAAGAACACCTGGGAAATTTATCACAAAAAGATCGTTGCCTGGGCACATACTCATCATGTTATCTAAAGTCAAGATGAAGGAAAGAATCTTAAGAGCTGTGAGGCAAAAGTATCAAGTAACCTATAAAGAAAAACCTATCAGATTGACAGTGGATGTCTCAGCAGAAACCCTAGGAACCAGAAAGTATGAGGATCCTATCTTTATTCTTTTTAAGCAAACCAATTATCGGCCAAGAATTTTGTATGCAGCAAAACTACGCTTCATAAATGAAGGAAAGATACAGTCATTTCCAGACAAGCAAATGCTGAGAGAATTTGCCACTACCAAGCCAGCAGTACAAGAACTGCTAAAAGCTCTAAATCTTGAAACAAATAATTGAAATGCACCAAAATAGAAACTCCTTAAAGCATAAATCTCACAGGACCTATATAACAATAACACAATTAAAAAAAAAAAAAAAAAACGGCTGGGTGTGGTGGCTCACACCTGTAATCCCAGCACTTTGGGAGGCTGAGGCAGGTGGATCACGAGGTCAGGAGTTTGAGACCAGCCTGGTGAACATGGTGAAACCCCATCTCTACTAAAAATACAAAAGTAGCCAGGTGTGGTGGCGTGTGCCTGTAATACCAGCTACTCAGGAGGCTGAGGCTGGAGAATCGCTTGAACCCAGGAGGCGGAGGTTACAGTGAGCTGAAATCACACCATTGCACTCCAGCCTGGGTGACAGAGTGAGACTCTGTCTCAAAACAAACAAACAAACAAACACAACAACAACAACAGAACCCAAGGTATTCAGGCAACAGATGGCACAATGAATAGAACAGTACCTCATATCTCAATACTAACATTGAATGTAAATGGCCTAAATGCTTCAGGTAAAAGATACAGAATGGCAGAATGGATAAAAATTCAGCAACCAAGTTTCTGCTGTCTTCAGGAGACTCACATAATACATAAGGACTCATATAAACTTAAGGTAAAGGGTTTGGAAAAATATATTTCTTGCAAATGGACACCAAACATGAGCAGGAGTAGCTATTCTTATATCAGACAAAACAAACTTCAAAGCAATAATAGTTAAAAAAAAAGACAAAGAGGGACACTATATAATGTTAAAAGGATTAGTCCAACAGGAAAATATCACACTTCTAAATATATATGCACCTAATACTGGAGCTCGCAAATTTATAGAACAATTAGTACTAGGCCTAAGAAATGAGATAGATGGCAACACAATAATAGTCAGGGACTTTAATACTCCACTGACAGCACTAGACAGGTCATCAAGACAGAAAGTCAACAAAGAAACAGTATATTTAAACTATACACCAAATGGACTTAACAGATACTTACAGAATATTCTACCCAACAACTGCAGAATACACATTCTATTCATTAGTACATGGAACATTCTCCAAGACAGACCATATGATAGGCCCAAAAACAAGTCTCATTAAATTTTAAAAAATCAAAATTGTATCATGTACTCTCTCAGACCACAGTGTAATAAAATTGGAAACCAATTCCAAAAGGAACCTTTAAAACCATGCAAATGCATGGAAATTAAAGGATCTGCTTCTGAATGATAATTGGATCAACAATGAAATCAAGATGAAAATTTAAAAATTATTTGAACTGAATGATAATAGTGACACAATCTATCAATCCTCTGGAATACAGCAAAGGTGGTGCTAAGAGGCAAGTTCATTGTTTTAAATGCCTATATCACAAAGTCTGAAAGAGCACAAATAGACAATCTAAGGTCACACCTCATGTAACTGGAGAAATGAGCAATCCAAATTCAAACCCAACAGAAGAAAAGAAATAACGAAGATCAGAGCAGAACTAAAGGAAATTGAAACCAAAAAAAAACAACAAATAAATGAAAAAAAAAACCCAGTTCTTTGAAAATATAAATAAAATTTATAGACAATTAGTGAGATTAACTAAGAAAAGAAGAGAGAAGATCCAAATAAACTCAATTAGAAATGAAACAGGAGATATTACAACTGATACCACAGAAATATAAAAGATTATGAAAGGCTGCTTATGAATACCTTTATGCACAAAAACTGGAAAACCTAGAGAAAATGGATAAATTCTTGGAAATATACAATCCTTCTAGATTAAACCAGGAAGATATAGAATCTCTGAACAGACCAATAACAAGCAGTGAGATTAAAATGATAAAAAAAATTGTCACCAGAAAGGTCCAGGATCCAATGGATTCACAGCTGAATTCAATCACATATTCAAAGAAGAATTTGTATTAATGCTATTGACACTATTCCAAAAGATAGACCAAGAGGGCATTCTTCCTAAATCATTCTATGAGCCAGTATTACCCTGTTCCCAAAACCAGGGAAGGACATAACAAAAAAAGAAAACTAGAGACCAATATCCCTGATGAACATACATGTGAATATCCTTAATAAAATACTAATGAACTGAATCCAACAGCATATCAAAGAGATAATTTACCATGATTAAGTGGGAAGGGATGCAGGGATGTTTCAACATACATAAGTCAATAAAGGTAATATACCACATAAACAGAATTAAAAACAAAAATCCCATGATTATTTCAATAGACGTAGAAAAATCATTTGGCAAAATCCAGTATCACTTTATGATTAAAACCCTCAGCAAAAACAGCATAGAAGGGACATACCTTAAAATAATAAAAGCCATCTATGACAAATCCACGGCCAGCATTATACTGAACTGGGAAAAGTTTAAAGCATTCCCCCTGAGAACTGGAACAAGACAAGAATACCCAATGTCACCATTTCTATTTAACATAGTACTGGAAGTCCTAGCCAAAGCAATCAGACAAGAGAAAAAAAAATAAAGGGCATCCAAATCGGTAAAGAGGAAGTCAAACTTTTGCTGTTTGTTGATAATATGATCATATACCTAGAAAACCCTAAAGATTCATCTGAAAATCTCCTAGAACTGGTAAATGAATTCAGCAAAGTTTCAGGATACAAAGTTAATGTACACAAATCAGTAGCTTTGCTATATAGCAACAATGACTGAGCTGAGAATCAAATCAATAAATCAATCCCTTTTACAAGAATTGCAAAAACAAACAAACAAAAAAACCCAAAATACTTAGGAATATACCTAACTAAGGAGGTAAAAGACCTCTACAATGAAAACTACCAAACACTGCTGAAAGAAATCATAGATGACACAAACAAATGAAAGCATATCCCATGCTCATGTATGGGTAGAATAAATATTGTGAAAATGAACATACTGCCAAAAGCACTCTACAAATTTGATGCAATTCCCATCAAAATACCACTATAATTCTTCACAGAACTAGAAAAAAAAATCCTAAAATTCATATGGAATTAAAAAAGAACCTGCATTGCTAAAGCAAGATTAAGCGAAAAGAACAAATTTGGAGGCATCACATTACCTGATGTCAAACTACACTGTAAGGCCATAGTCACGAAAACAACATGATACTAGCATAAAAAATAGTCATACAGAATAGAGAACCCAGAAATTAAGCCAAATACTTACAGCCAACTGATCTTCAACAAAGCAAACAAAAACATAAGGTGGGGAAAGGACACCGTATTCAACAAATGATGCTGGGATTAATTGGCAAGCCACATGTAGAAGAGTGAAGTTGGATCCTCATCTCTTACCTTATACAAAACTCAACTTAACATTGATCAAAAACTTAAATCTAAGACCTGAAATCATAAAAAGTCTAGAAAATAACATCAAAAAAACCCTTATAGACATTGGCTTAGGCAAAGACTTCATGATAAAGAACCCAAAAACAAATGCAACAAAAAACAAAGATAAATAGATGGGACTTAATTAAATTAAAAAACTTCTTCATAGCAAAAGAAATAGCAGAGTTAACAGATAACCCGCAGAGTGGGAGAAGATATTCACAGTCTATACATCTGACAAAACACTAATATCCAGAATCTGCAAAGAACTCAAATCAACAAGAAAAAACAAACAATCCTATCAAAAAGTGGGCTAAGGATATGAATAGGCAATTCTCAAAAGGAAATATACAAACAGCCAGCAAACATTTGAAAAGATGCTCAACATCACCAATGATCAGGGAAAAGAATATCAAAACCACAATGTGATATCACCTCACTCCTGCAAGAATGGCCATAATTTAAAAAATTTAAAAATAAGAAACGTTGGCATGGATGCAGTGTAATGGGAACACTTTTACAGTGTTGATGAGAATGTAAACTAGTACAACCACTATGAAAAACAGTGTGGAGATTCCTTAAACAACTAAAAGTAGATCTACCATTTGATCCAGCAATCCCACTACTAGGTATCTACCTAGAGGAAAAGATGTCATTATACGAAAAAGATACTTGCACATGCATGTTTATAGCAGCATGATTTACAATTGCAAAAAAAAAAAAGCCCATCAATCAATGAGTGGATGAAGAAAATTATATATATATATATATATATGTATAATGGTATACTACTCAGCCATAAAAAGAAATGAAATAATGGCATCCACAGCAACCTGGGTGGAATTGGAGACTATTATTTTAAGTGAGGTATCTCAGGAATGGGAAACCAAACATCTTATGTTCTCACTCATATGTGGGAGCTAATATATGTGTTTATTTTTCTGATCCAGACCTAGAACATGTTCTATGATGGTGTTTCTAAACCTTTTTGTTTATTTATTCATTACCACCCTCGTAAGGAGACTTTTTGTACTTGTTTTTATTTCTAATAACCTCCCCATTAAATTTTAAAACCAAAGATGTACCAAATGTCTGTTTTTATGCTGTACATATCTGTGCCTTCAAATAGCCCCTGTTGATAAATAATGTTATGAAAGTTAAATGGCTCATTAGAACATAAATAATCACTGTGTGCTGCTCTTTCTTTTACCTTTGCTTTCCATTCCTGATACCAGCCCACAAGTTCTGTTCTCTGTTATTTTATAATATAAAGATGAGTGTGATTTTCTCAAGAGTATTATTTGGATAACCTATGTTCCACTTCTGACCCTGCAACTAATTGCCAATGTGACCTTTCACAAGGCAAGCAAGATTTTGGTGGTGCCATTTATTTATTATGTCAAAAGGGCACAGTGTTATAAAGTAAAACTTGGTTATAATAGAGAAAAAATAATTTGACGTGCTTAAAGTCCTGCCTGATGGAAGAAAGAAAAATTATTTATAATATGAAAAAGATAAATGTGAAAAAAGAAGTTTCTATTTCAGAAGCAGGGATTTAGAGGTAAAATAAAAGATGTTTGAATTATGTCAAATGTTTCTTAATGGTATTGGCAGTTCTCATTTGAATTTTCTGGTGATTCATTATGTTGGAGCAGAGGCCAAGGACAGCACCTGTGATCGTAAAATAACTGAATTTGTAATCAACCAAAATTCATGGGATCTTGGGCTGCTTTTTAATATATTATTACCTCCTGGCCATTGAGACAAATGTGCCATCTTAAATATTCTTTCCAGAGCCATCATACCTTGTATTTATGTTATAAAACAAGGCAGAAGCCATGGTGCTATTATCAACCATTACCCTAGACATAGTATACGCTAATTGTTTGGTATATATTTCCAGCACATGACATTTATGAGGTTCTTTGCAAGATTTCGACTAAATAAGTTTTACTATCTTCTTGCATCCTGAGTACTGTTGTTAAAATTTGAGCTTCGTTCAAGTATGGGCCAAATTCCAGTATGTGTGATTTAACTTTTATTTACCAAACCTTCAACTTAACAGTTTGAAATTTGCACAAGGCAAAAACACATGAATAATGGCTTTTGGCACTGTATTCTACCAAGATTTATTGAACGATTAAAAATATGGAGTCCAAAGTGTATCTGAAAAATCCGATTGGAGTTTCTTAATATTATGCTTTTAGAATTAAAATTTATGTTTTATATACATACTTGTTTTAAAAATATTGCTTGTTTCATTTTGCCACAAGTCTTTGCTCACCATTTGAAAACTTCTCTGCTATTATGTTTCAGGACAATTTTGACCATTGTGAGATTATGTTTCCCCTGATGAGCTAAACAGTGTGGTTTCAGAGAAGCTAGAACTCATGGTGTAAGTAAAATGTTTCAACTTTATTTTGCACTCAGGACACCAACAAAGCTATTATGTTCTCAAATAGAAAATGAGAAAATATTGTCATTGTTTGGCTGAAAATGTCACATATATTACACTTGAATTGATGGACATAGTATGGAATTATCTTTATCATGGTTCAGTAGTGTCAAAGCAGGGAAACTAGGCTTGAAGGGTGTTAGATAAAAATTTCTTAGCACATAGAGAGCAAAATACATCCCCAGAAAATTTAAACTGAGGTTTTATTTACAAAATACTACCATTTGCAAATGAATCATATATTTGAGCCCCAGACACTTGATTTATCTTCATCTCTGTTTCTGGAAAGCAACTGATGAGCTAAAGAAAAATTGGTCTTGGTTCCAATATCCAATGAGGTTATGGATTCAGGCTTCAGGTAAAGCCTTTCTACAAATCCCTGTCCAAGAGATATCGCCTTCCTTCTATCTTTGATCATTTTTTTCTGAATGTAAAGCACTAATACAACTGAAATAGGTAACCTCCAAAGCATTCTAAGTTATCCGATGCACCGACATGAATGACTTACTCAGATTTCTTCATCAGAGTGTAGAAAGAGCTTCAAAGTGAAATAACAGATTGCAGAGAATGATAGGTGAGAGGCTGTGATATTTCACCAACTGAAGACCGTTTTGAGAAAAATATATCTCTTTTAGAATATAATATTCCCAAAGATGTTCCTTCAATTAAGTGTGGTGCCCATGCTCTTCCTGCCTTCAATCATTTGTTGATTTTATGAGAACCCAGATGAATGCTTCCAAGCAACCCTGGTCCCTCTATCCCTTGTTCAGCATCTCTACCATTATAGGTAGCTGTTACAGCACATATTGCAACTACGTTTTTACTTCTGGCTAAACATGCAAGCTTAAAGCTCCCCTAGAGTAGTAGTGCCTTTTTATTCACCTTTATTTCTGTAACATCTTTCTAAGGCCCGACACTTAATATATGATCAGTTGAATGAATTAATGAATAGATAACTGAGTGAATGACTCACCATCTATAATGCTGGAGACTTAATCTTATCTCAGCCCTCTTTTCTTTCTTTTTGTTTATTTTTTATTATACTTTAAGTTCTAGGGTACATGTGTACAACGTGCAGGTTTGATACATAGGTATACATGTGCCATGTTGGTTTGCTGCACCCATCAACTCATCATTACATTAGGTATTTCTCCTAATGCTCTTCCTCCCCCAGCCCTCCACCCCCTGACATGCCCCGGTGTGTGATGTTCCCCATCCTGTGTCCAAGTGATCTCATTGTTCAGTTACCACCTATGAGTGAGAACATGTGGTGTTTGGTTTTCTGTCCTTGTGATAGTTTGCTGAGAATGATGGTTTCCAGCTTCATCCATGTCCCTGCAAAGGACATGAACTCATCCTTTTTTCTGGCTGCATAGTATTCCATGGTGTATATGTGCCACATTCTGTTAATCCAGTCTATCATTGAAGGACATTTAGGTTGGTTCCAAGTCTTTGCTATTGGGAATAGTGCCGCAATAAACATACGTGTGCATGTGTCTTTATAGTAGCATGATTTATAATCCTTTGGGTATATACACAGTAATAAGATTGCTGGGTCAAATGGTAATTCTAGTTCTAGTTCCTTGAGGAATTGCCACACTGTCTTCCACAATGGTTGAACCAATTTACACTCCCACCAACAGCATTCCTATTTCTCCACATCCTCTCTAGCATCTGTTGTTTCCTGACTTTTTAATGATCACCATTCTAACTGGTGTGAGATGGTATCCCATTGTGGTTTTGATTTGCATTTCTCTGATGATGAGTGATGGTGAGCATTTTTCCATCTGTCTGTTGGCTGCATAGATGTCTTCTCTTGAGAAGTGTCTGTTCTTATCCTTTGTCCACTTTTTAATGGGTTTTTTTTTTTCTTGTAAATTTGTTTGAGTTCTTTGTAGACTCTGGATATTAGCCCTTTGTCAGGTGAGTAGATTGCAAAAATTTTCTCCCATTCTGTAGGTTGCTTGTTCACTCTGATGGTGGTTTCTTTTACCGTGCAGAAGCTCTTTAGTTTAATTGTATCCCATTTGTCTCTTTTGGCTTTTCTTGCCATTACTTTTGGTGTTTTAGTCATGAAGTCTTTGTCCATGCCTATGTCCTGAATGGTATTGTCTAGCTTTTCTTCCAGAGTTTTTATGGTTTTAGGTCTAACATTTAAGTTTTTAATCCATCTTGAATTAATTTTTGCATAAGATGTAAGGAAGGGATCCAGTTTCAGCTTTCTACATATGGCTAGCCAGTTTGCCCAGCACCATTTATTAAATAGGGAATCCTTTCCCCCTTTCTTGTTTTCATCAGGTTTGTCAAAGATCAGATGGTTGTAAATGTATGGCACTATTTCTGAGGCCTCTGTTCTGTTCCATTGGTCTATATATCTGTTTTGGTACCAGTACCATGCTGTTTTGGTTACTGTAGCCTTGTAGTATAGTTTGAAGTCAGGTAGCGTGATGCCTCCAACTTTGTTCTTTTTGCTTAAGATTGTCTTGGAAATGTGGGCTCTTTTTTAGTTCCATATGAACTTTAACGTAGTTTTTTCCAATTCTGTGAAGAAAGTCATTGGTAGCTTGATGGGGATGGCATTGAATCTGTAAATTACTTTGGGCAATATGGCCATTGTCATGATACTGATTCTTCCTGTCCATGAGCATGGAATATTCTTCCATTTGTTTGTGTCCTCTTTTATTTCTTTGAGCAGTGGTTTGTAGTTCTCCTTGAAGAGGTCCTTCACATCCCTTGTAAGTTGGATTCCTAGGTATTTTATTCTCTTTGTAACAATTGTGAATGGGAGTTCACTCATGATTTGGTGCTCTGTTAATGCTGTACAGGAATGCTTGTGATTTTTGCACATTGATTTTGTATCCTGAGACTTTCCCGAAGTTGCTTATCAGCTTAAGGAGATTTGGGGGTCTCAGCCCTCTTTTCTATTGTAATAGATCAAATATTTGGTATACAGATGTTTACTGAATGAGCTATAAAATATTAACACAGGCAGATTTATGAAGAGGCCACAATTCTGAGAGATAATTATCTTTTATAAAACACTTATCCATGAAGGTAAATGGAGAGTATTTCTAACACTGCTACAACTTAAATCTACTCATTACAAAGCTATTTGTTGACCAGCTGTTATGCGTTCATGATTGTTTTTTTAGGGGGGTGGTGGTGGTTGGGAGTGGGGGCTATAGTAGTGAAAACAAAAAGCCCTATCGACATGGAGTTTATATTCTGGCAGGTAATAATTTAGTTGTGCTTTTTTATTCTGTATTAAGTACTGTAGTATATACTTCATGTATATTATTTAATTTCCAAATCTACCTTAGGAAATAGATCAGCTTATTGTTCTCATTTTTTCAGGGAGAAAATTAGGGCACAGACAGGTTACACAATCATCTATAATATTTCCAATTTGTTTCCATGGCTTATATTTCAGAGACTTTCAGAAATTATAATGGCTGTCACTTTGGCTATGCTGTGGTTGCAAAGTTCCTAGTATGTAAAACAAGAAGGATTCTCTGAATTGAGAATAATAGATCAATATTTTCTTAGCATACATGGTAAAGAAAGTTTCTCACAATGGAAAGAAGCAAAATCTGGGAAGACATAATTTCCTAAGCATATCTAGCTTTTCAAATGAAAAGCTATTGTCATTAAATAGCAAAGTTCAATAATGTGTTATAACTACGTAACACAAATTATGATGTAATAGAAAAAATATAAAAAATTCATCATTTAATTTATTAATGTATACTATGTTTCAAATCTAGAATGGTCTTATTTTTAGGTTAACATAGATAAAATTGCAGCTTTATTTTAACATATACAATTCAGACTGTCTGTATCATTTATTTGTCAATTGTTTTTATAGCATGCATTATTCAGTCATATATCTTCTAGCTGTCTGTTTGCTGTGACCACACAACTTTAAAATTATTAATAAAATCCAAGTTTATTAGTCCTAAAAATATAAAGAAATTTAATTACAAAGTTTGTATAAGGTGACATCAGAAAAAAAAAATTTGATTCAAAATGTGGTAAGAGGATTATGTTACTCCTAAACCAGGGTTACTGTATGATTACCAACTTTTTGCATGTTTAAATTACTAATTTCTCCATAGCAAAATAACCATAGAGATGCTTGGTTTTTTTAGTGTTTTTAAATTTTATTTTAATTTTGTCATTTTATTTGCCTCGTATCTCTACACTTCATCCTTTAGTCTTTTGCCTTTCTCTCTCAAAGAGAATGTACTCCCCTGTGTTTCCCCAATGCACTCTCCTTGCACTTCTGTTAAAAGTCTTATTTTACATTGCCTGGTATTTGAAGATTTAGTTGTTTACTTGTCTGTCTCTCCAGTTAAATTTTAAATTCTCTGAGAAGAAGGGCTACAACTTATTTAATTTCCTATCCTCTTATAGCCTTTAGTACAGTGATTTTGCACAAAATAGGTGCTAAGAAAATGTCTGACAAATGAGTGCTAGTTATTCTATTTTTAAAAATGTAGAGTGTTAAATGGCACCAGTAATTTGTCAGTGTACCATACTGCCTCAAAACATGGAACCCACTTGGTAGAATATGTCAACTCTATTTTTACAAAATCCAGGTGCAAAGATTGTTTCAGAAGAGTTGTAAATAGTCTCATTAGAAACCCCCAAGCATGTCCCGACTTTAAGGCCATATTATTTCTTCAACATATCCAAAAGACTGGAATTTGGAACCTTTCAATGAATCTGTAAAATCAGCCTTGTTATAAAGTTGAACCAAAATAGGAGACACTGGCTACAGGTTGAAGGACATGGACTCTGTAGACAGATTCCCTGGGTTCAAATTCCTTCTCTGCCATTCATTAGCTCTGCAATCTTTACTGACTAAATCTCCTTCCTCATAACATTACCTTAGTGGACGGATTTTTATGAGGACTAAATGAGATAATGCACATAAAGCAATCAGAAAAATTCTTGGCACACAGTGAACATGCCATTGCCATTCCCTTACATAGTTTGTATAGATTCCAGATCTCTAAACTTAAGCTTCTTTGACCCCAGTTCTTCAGAACTTCACTTTGCTGCCCAACTTTGCTCAACTCTGCATGTCAAGTATCAATGGCTGTGAATAGGATTTCCAAATAAAATACAGAATGCCCAGTTAAATTTGAATTTCAGATTTAAAAAATGCTACTTTTTAATAATAAGAATGCCTTACACAATATGGGGGCCATGCTTATACTAAAAACTCATTTACTGTTTATCTGAAATTTTAATTTAATGAAACACCCTGTATTTTTGTCAAATGTGATAACTTGTTTACAAACTGTTACCCATCAACTGCAGTCCATTGCCTCAAGCCCTCACAGATGAGCACAGGTTTGCAGAGTCTGCATTTTAATTGCTTTCCCATTCACTCAATTTTAGTATTAGCAATTAATCAAGGATCCAACATGGGGACCCAGCCAACAAGGAAAAGCTGGATGGCTTTATTTTAAGTTAATGTGAAGAAGTTTTTCATTTTTGGAAGACCTAGTATATTTAATCAGAACAAGTTCTCTGTCAAATACTAAATCTTCAATTCTGTTATTTTTCTACCCTTAAAATACTTGAGGCAGCTATATAGAGGTTGCCTATCTGAGAAAATAGGGGTTTACCCGCACACATGCCAATGAAGAATAGCCAAAATCAGTACAAACCATTATTTAGGGACAGGGCTTTTGGTTACATATACAACAATTGATACATACAATTTTTCCTTTTTCCACAGAGTGGTTCAGTGCTCCAAACGCACAACATTTGTGAAGTATTCATGGCAACTCATGGAATAGTCTGAAAACTATTCCTTATGTAAAATGTTTGAATGTCAGAAATAAGTATGAGTTTAGGGATATGTTCACTGACTACGTGATTATCTTTTCAAAGATTATTTTAAAAAATTGTTTAAATATATACATTTGTGTACATGTATACATATGTATGTATATACGTGTGTGTATATACATGTATATTTATCATTTAAACTTGATTCAGTTTTGCCTGTTTTTAAATTATACACACACACACACACACACACAGACATATATCCAAAATTAGACAAGCTATTTTGAAGATGCTTTTTTATTTTACATAAAATGAATTATTTCAATTGTTAATACTCCAAATAAACAGCAGTTTCGAATCAGAGTGTTTGCTGGATATTCCCCTTGTAGATATTCCACATGGGTTACCTGTCTGTCACTTGCTCACTTCATCTCTCAAATTGCCTTCTCAAATAAGTTTTTCCTAATAACATTGTTCTAAGTAGCTAACTCCGTCTCTACCTTTACCCTTATCATGCTGTGTTGTTTCTTCATATGTATTACCTATTTACTTGATATTATATTGTATCATGTTTTCTAAGTGTTTCCTTTTACTAGAATGTAGAATTGCTCATAGACGTGGCCTCAGTGTTTAAAACAGTGCTAAACATGTAGTAATCACAAACTAAGTATTTTTGAATGAATACATAAATAAAATAAATAACAGCAGTAGCTATTTATGCAGTGGTTACAATGTGCTATACACTGTGCAAGATGATTTATATGTGGCAGGAGAAACACATATTTTACTTTTCTTAAATGTGTCTCCGTTTTCCAAGGATGAATCCTGGTGACTGAGAGATCTACATTTCCTTGTAATAATTAATAGGTGTGGAAATTGAGGATTGAAAGAACTGAGAGATCTATATTTCCTTGTAATAATTAATAGGTGTGGAAATTGAGTATTGAAAGAACTTTATGTCTTTAAACAATTTTGCATAAGAAACAAAGAGAAAAACAGACAGACATTTTGGAAGATCCAAGAGCTAGTACTGGGTCTTTGGAAGAAAAGAAGTAAGATCAGGAGTACCAGCCACTTAAAGAAGGAGCTAGTAAAAGAAAACCCAGCAACTAGAGTTAAACAAAAGACACTTGGGGTAGAAGAAATGTATCTGATGGGGATTTTAAAGTGAAATTTTATGTTCAGCTGATATAAACTACTCTCCTGTAATTCTTTAACCAAATGTTCTGTAAACTGTTTATTTCTTTATCTGGGAGGAAAATAAAAATAAGTGCTATGGCTTGTGCCAAGACACAGGTATGAGATGACACAAAGGGCTGCCTACACAGATTGTTACAGACATAAATAGAATGAAAGAATCTAATAGTTGGGAGTCATCATGTAGTCTAGCCTCCCACCTAATATGGAAGTAAATCCATCAGACTCTTCAAAAATTGCTCCTGTATGAGTATGTCAATTGATGACAGGCACACCTCACTAGGAAGTCCATCAGTTTTTTTTTTGGACAGCTCTTTTTTATCTCTGTTCAAGTATTCTTTGTAACTGATCTGAAATCTGCTTGTCTATCACTTGCTTAATGTTATTTAAGTAATATGTACACAAAAAAGAAAATAATGCCTTTTAAAATCAGGCCCTTTATTGGATCTTTAGAAAAACAGAGACCCTCAACATTCCTTTCTTCGTGTGACATTTTGTCAGATTAATGAAAACAGCTATATGCCTAGCAATACCAGACACTCAACAAATATTTGTTGAATAAATTAAAGAATGAGCTATTATGATATCATGCCCTCTTGTCTTCTATAAGAAGTTAATCATCCCTCTCTTTAGGGATCATTTTGATGTGTTTTGCAAACAACAATAACAGTAAACACACAGTCTCATAATATCAGAAAAAATTATATGTGCTAGAGCCACCTTTAAAGGAAAGTAAATCGAGTGAGAGCACAAGTAGGTTTTGTATAAAGTCACAATGGCAGATAAGCACCTGTGTGCAGAACAGATATTATGAGTTATTGCACTTGTCCATTTAAATGTCTACTTGAAATGTCTGATGGGACGTGGCACATAGACCAAAATATCAAGCCAGGGAAAAATTATTCCCTTGGCACATTTTGGCAGATGGAAAGGAATAAAGATATTCAATAATGATATCAACCTTT
This sequence comes from Nomascus leucogenys, assembly GCF_006542625.1. Lineage (NCBI taxonomy): Eukaryota > Metazoa > Chordata > Mammalia > Primates > Hylobatidae > Nomascus > Nomascus leucogenys. The sequence continues at coordinate 129,385,977 of NC_044406.1, forward strand.
CTCCGTTTCCTGGATGAACTCCCCAAAAAAGCATAAGCTGCATTTTTCTCTCCAGCCTTGGTTTTGAGCACCACTCTTTTCCTTTAAATATGTTAGCATTTGGACTTAACAACTACCCATTCTCACAGGACCAAATCCATGTGTAATCATGTATTATAAAACTTAGTCCCTACTTATTCATACACGGAGCTATAATTGAAAAAAAGTAATCATAGAGATAGAGGAAGAACAGGAAAGGAGAGGGCAGGAGGGTCTCTAAGAATGCAATATGAATATTGATACCTTTCTTCAGCAGTGACTCACCACAGGCATAAAGAAGTTAAGTCCATAACACTATCAAAATATTATTGTTAACTGAGGCAAACAACATACTAAAAAAGGATTAGGCACACTTAGGGGATGGGAGTGCTTGTTTAAATTCTTGAACAGTTAAGTGCCTTTATCATTTTGCTCAGACAAAACCCTGCAAAGTCCTTGTATTGGGGGAAAATATCTTATACTGCAGAATAAACCTCAGTATAACAAAGGGGAATTTCATCAAGGGTTTTGAAGACAACTGAGAGGAGAAAACTGTGGGACTTATCAGATTACTGATGTAAAAGAGTAAAGGGAACCTCATCAGAAACACGACTCAGCATTTGGCATTCTGGAGAAAATATCTTTGTCTTTCCACCTGCAAAGAGGTGGAAGTCATTTAGCTGTTTCTAAATTATTAGTGTGATTAGCCAAATCTGGCCTTTTGTTCCAAAGAGAAGCTGGCTTTTGCAGTCAGATGTGGGCATGGCAACCATCCATTGGCATCAACAGATTTGCCTGGTAAAAGATTCCAGAAATCATCAGAGTATGTGAATACCAAACATATGAACAAGAAACTTGCAGAGAGAACACTATGAAGGAAAGAAACACAAGGAAAGGACAGAAAATGAATATAAGCGAGAAATAATATTACAATTAATCGTGTTTTCACTAGTCCCACTTTTACCTGAAGTGATAGGACACTTCAAGCTTCCTAGTTTTCCTCGTCTTAGGCTTCATCCTACTTTGGAACGATCTTCCACACTCTATCCAGATAATTATTTGTATACCAAAAATACATTCTAGATTAAATGTCTGCAACAGTTCACAATTGCCTACAGAACAGAGTTCAAGTGTGATAGTGTAGTTAGCAAAGTCCCTTAAAAACTGAGCTTAACTGCTCTTTGTTAGCACTTCTGACTACTCTTCTCTTGCCTCTCCCATCATCAACGTATATATCCTGCACTTCAGCCCATAGAACCTTGTCTTATTTGCAAAATTTTCCATTTTTTTTTCACAATTCGATGTCTTTAAAAATCAGGTCCACTGGGTCTAGAATATCCTTTCCTTTGTTATGCTAATAAAGACTAGTTATTGCAGAGTAATAGTGCCTATATGAGTTCTCAGACTTTCATAGCTGAGTTACTTGATCTTGCTCTGTGTTAGAGCTCTTACCACATTTCATTGCAAATATCTATGTGTGCATCTAACTTTCCTGTCAGACACTGGGCACCTTAAGAAAAAATATAAGGTAGTCTTCCATTTTTTTTAATTAACTTTATTTGGCACGGCTATAGGGCTCAGTAATAATTGTGTGCACTTTATCAGTAGGATAGTTTTCTCTAGAATATTTTCAGTGTTTGTTTCTATATGAGATGGTATTAAATCAGGTTGTAAAAGAAATAGTATAAACCTAGAATACCATAGTATTTGTTCAATTGTATTTCAGTTAAGCCTGGTAACTCTGGGGTGTCTGTTTAGGCTGTCCTTGAATAAGGAGGGTCTACTTCAACACACTCACAATATAGTGAGGGACAATGTCTGATCTTCTCTTCACTTCTATTTCTTGAGGATAACATATATAGTCTTAGATGGGTAGAAGAAAGGAGATAATTTGGGAATGGGAGCATGGAAATAGGCTAAATTCAATTACTAGCATATGGACTTTGAAGATCCAGGTAAAGATCCAAATATGTAGTTAAGGCCACAGGACTTGAGCCTACACAAGCTTTTGAAGCTTGAAACAAAGGAGGGGAATGTATGCTTTAATTTATAATGCAATTTAATTTCATCATTTCTGTTTTTGACAAACTGGCTCTTATTTAATTACTAGCTAACAAATTACAAGGCAAAGTTAAGCACGCACACATACAAATCTACTAAATCATAAAGCAGGAAAATATTTAATAATTTGTATCATTCAATAGCCAAATTTGTTTGCATGCTCATATTACTGTAGTCAAAACCAAAATCAACACTTTTTTCTGAAAACTATTGTTCTAAATTATTGAATTTATATTAAAGGCACATAATAGCATATCCAGGTCATGTCACCACTCCCAGCTCTATCCTCCCTATTTGGAGTAACGATGCTTATGGGTATTCAGGGCAAAGGAGGTATGTCAAGAATGTGTTTGGAATTATTGCATGAAGAGAATATTATCAAAACCCACTTAGAATAATGGAGAGATCAATTTCAAAAGTAGAAAGAGTGGGAAGAAATGAGTTCATATGGTACATCTGTGTATCTTAATAGAGAACAAAGATCTGTAGAAAAATGGAATAATAACAATGGGCTGGTGAGGAAGACTGAACCATCTGATTCTATTGAATGGTTAAAAAAGAATATATAAAAAATAGAAACATAAACAAAAATATCTGTGAGGGAGACATAAACATGACTATGTTTAAAAGGCTCATGAATTGAGGTTTTGTTTCCTTGTATGCCCCCAAGCCCCCCAAAAATAGAAACTACAAAATATAAATTTCTTAAAAGCTTCAGAAAGTACAGTTTTTAAAAAGAGCAGAAAACCTTTGTGATTATACAGGCCACAGCTGACATTGATCGCGTGTTTTGCAGCCAACCTGTAAGGATGTTAATAAGCTTTTAGTACCTATGCTGCCATTTCTGAACATAACAACAAAAAAGATGATGCTGATTGGTACACAATCAACCCTGCTTGATATGGTTTAGGGGACATGTGTGAGTTTAAAAATCCTTTTGTACAGCAATCACTGAATCATCAGAGAATACAGTAATATCTACTGTGTTACATGAGAAATAGAATCTGTTTAGGGTTTAAATTAGACATCATACATGATGTGTATGATAGGTTTAGGTTTAGACATAAAAACATACGTTTAATTAGCTACATATTTAATATACAAGTATAAAGAAACCATTCATTCATGAACATCTAAGTTAAATTCACAGTATATACTTAGTGCAGCCATGATTCTCTTTGCTAGATTACTGACATCACAGTAGGTTTCTATGATTCTCTCTTGAATAAAGCAATGACATGAAAAGCTCCAGGACACAAGCTGCTGTTATAGCCTCCTAAAATCAGATTTCCAACTACAAATGGTCTTGACAGATCCTTAAGGAATTATTCTTCTATTGATAACAGGGTAATTGTCACTAAGTTGTCTTCGTTTGTTCTTAGGCTGAGGTCTTCTCTGGTCCTCTGTTCCTTCCACTTGCATTATAGTGATACAGACATTAAATTCATAAACTCATTTATTTTCTCATTCTAATGTTTAGTAAAGGACTAAGACCTATCAGATACTATGTTTTATACTGAGAATTCAGTGGTGAACACTACATAACCCAGGCTTTCATGCCCTTCATACTGATGTGGAGGAGTGTAATAAATGTCAATTACATTGGTTTCCTCAAATGATTCTGTGGTCTCAAGGCTGCATTAGAAACAGTAGAGGATGTGCTTAAAATATATATATATCCCTGAATTCCACATATAGAGATTCCTTTTCGTTAGATTTGAAATAGAATCTGGAAATTTATAATTAACAACAAGCAAATGAAACAAACTAAAAATCTCTCCAAGTGTGCTTTGTGGTACACAGTTAGGCTTAGGAACCATTGGTCTAGTGTAAAATAACATTTGATTTTGTAAAAGAAAGCAACAAAACCATATCTTTATTCTCTTCCATCAGAAATGTTGAGGGCCAACATAGCTCATATGGGCTCTGTGGGTGGTAATAGTGATAAGAGGAGTGAATGACCAGAACATAACAGACTGGAAGTAATGACTTCCTGAAGTTAGAGTTTGAAAGTCACATATGTAACAAACCTAAACATGTATCCCTGAACTTAAAAGCTAAAAAGCACAAAAAAATTAATTTAAATTGAAAAATACTAATGAGGTAGTAACATTTTATTTTAGAATTTCTAAATTTAGAACATGTGTATTTTATTTTATTTTATTTTATTTATTTATTTTTTTTGAGACGGAGTCTCACTCTGTCACCCAGGCTGGAGTGCAGTGGCGCAATCTCGGCTCACGGTAAGCTCCGCCTCCCGGGTTCATGCCATTCTCCTGCCTCAGCCTCTCCGAGTAGCTGGGACTACGGGCGCCCGCCACCACGCCCGGCTAATTTTTTGTATTTTTAGTAGAGATGGGGTTTCACCATGGTCTCCATCTCCTGACCTCGTGATTCGCCCGCCTCAGCCTCCCAAAGTGCTGGGATTACAAGCGTGAGCCACCGCGCCCGGCCGAACATGTGTATTTTAAACAAAAATCAGCTTTTTAAATTTCAGCATTTAATTACATAACATTTTAATAGGAGATAGAAATGTTTAACCTTTAAATTCTGCACATATGTGGTGTATATGCAGGAATATTTCCACATCTCTCAATCACACACAGGCTTTAATCCATTTAAGTATTGAATTAAAAAAAATTCCCCACTAACAGATGTATCAGAAGCCAAAACAACTGGTTAGCTAATTAATACAAAAATGCCTGAAACTAAGAATATGTTCATACTTAAAACAGTAATTACTGGCTTATGCTCATGAGATTGATGAATATCTACTCTGTGATGATATAGTTAACCAAGTTAAGACTTTAAGTTCAAAATAACAATTAACCATATGGAGTTATACCTTCTCCACTGTGTAACATGAGAAATAGAGTCTGTTTAGAGTTTAAATTAGACATCATACATAATTTGTAGGTATAAGTAATTTTCCTAAGAATTTTCAAACAATTTGGTTAGCAACAAAGAACAAGCAAAACTCAAGAAGAAAAATGTCTAAAATAATCATAAAAAATAAACATTTGTTTAATTAGCTACATCTTTAATATAGAGGAGCTGATATACAAGTATAAAGAAACCATTTGTTCATGAACATCTGAGTTCACAGTATATACTTAGTGCATCCATGATTCTCTGTTAGATTATAGACATCACAGTAATTTTCTGAGATTCTCTTTTGAATGAAGCAATGATGTGCAAAGCTCCAGCAAACAAGCTGTTTTTATAGCCTCCTAAATGACAAAAATGCACAACAATAAACACAAGGGGAAGAAAACCACAATGAAGAAGTGATTTTTAACAATCACCTGAAGTTGGTGCTATAGACAATGGTTGTGACTCCCCCCCAAAATTCATATGTTAAAATCCAATATCCAATGTGATGTTATTAAGAGCTGGGGCCTATGGGATGTGATTAGGTCTTGAGAGTGGAATCTTCATGAATGGGATTAATGACTTTATAAAAGAGGTCCCAAGAGTTCTTTTGTCCACATCCATTATACGAAGGTACGGCATAGAACTGCCATCTATGAACCAGGAAGTGGGCCTTCACCAGAGAACAAATCTGCCTGTGCCTCAGTCTTGGACTTCCCAGTCACCAAAACTGTGAGCAATAAATTTCTGTTATATATAATGTCAAGATGCCAGCATGATACGTTTCTGGAAAAGGCTCTCTTTCTGGCTTGGAGATGAGATGATTGCTTTTTTGCTGTGTCTTCACATGGCTGGCAGAAAGAGAGAGAGAGAAAAAAAGCAGATAAGCTCCTGTGTCTCTTCTTATAACAGCATGAATCTCATCATGAAAGCCCACTCTAGTGACCTTGTCTAAACCTAAGTATCTCTCAAAGGCTCCATCTCCAAGTGCCATCACATTGGGGGTTAGAGCTTTATCTTGTAAATTTGGGTGGGACTACATTCAGTCCATAGTAACACTCTTGGATTTGAACTTTTCCACACTCTGTTGCAAATTAAATCAATTTCTTTGGGACGATATATGCAGCACTCTGTTTATAGCCTGCTTCTCTTCCCAAGAAAAATCCTTGAGCCATGGCTTTGGATTTGAAAATGGAGACGTCACACTTATCCCTGAGCGACACTCCCAGTTTAAGACTGGGTGCTCAGTTCCGGGGGAGGGTGAGGGACGAAGTAGACTCAGATCTTCTGCTTGCCTCTCCCAGCATGAAGTTGCCATCCTGCAGGAGAGGAAAAGGCTAATCAGTGACCCAATATTCTTGGCAGTGTTTCACCCAAGGTAGAGCCTTAGTCTCACAAGCATGGGCTGGGAAGAAAAAGGAAGCTCCTATTTCTTAGTTTCACTCACCCAGAATTTATCTGTAGCAACAGGTAGCTGGGGACCAGATGAGGAATGTCAACATCCTGCCCATGCTTCCTGGGAGGATAGTCCTGTGACTAAAAGCTGGAGGCAGGAGAATTCCTCCGGTTTTGGCTGCATCGGTCTGGAATGGAGTTTCAGGCTCACTGAGCTCTGACAGAGGAAGAAGAGAATGATCCTTAGTTCAGTAACCACAGACTCTCACTGTTCTTGAAGAATTTTAATAGATTTTTGGAACAAAGGTTTCCCAATTTGCAATATACATTTAGTACCATTTCCTGAGACTTAAATATATACACACATGCACATGCATGCACACACCTGTACATATATAATAAATATATCATATGTATAATATATGTATAATTTTCAACAATTTCAGTGGGTCACAGGTCTAAGAAGATTCTCACTCTGTAACACCAGAAGTGGAACAATCCCAGTAGTAATGCATTTAACTGCTTGGAAAAAAAATTATTCATAGAGAAATAAAATTAGTTAAAGAAAACAGAGGTTATTGTTTGAATATTTTTGGCTCATAGCAAATTAATGGGTGTTCTGCAATTTAGTAGTTCCAGAACATATATTCAAGCTTCTACTCTTTTTTATGATAAATTAAAACCCATCATTTGAAATCTCCAACCATGTAAACAACAGTCTCTAGTAGGTTTTTGCTGCTTCATTCTAAAATATGAACAAAGAAATATCACCACACATCTAAGAAAAACATGTACAGAAAGAAAATAAGAAAAAACAAAAATCAAATCAGTCCAGACAAAGGAAACAAAATTAAAAGAATAAAAAAAAACTATAGTAAGTTTCCAGAGAGTGAAACAAAATGGAAAATCCAAAAAAAAAAAAAAAAAAAAAAAGGAAACACACAACTATGGAGAAAGAAAAATGTCTTGGAAACTTAAAATCACCAACAAAATTTTTAATATAAAAACTTGAAGTTACATTTAAATAAATCTCATAAAAGAATGGAATAAAAAGATTAAAAATGTGGAAAAATATAAAATTAGTCTGTTTTGTAGTTTTAATATATGATTATTAGGCATTCTGTGAAGGGAGAATACAGAATCTATGAGTAAAACACATTCAGTAAATAATAGAAGAGACTTTCCCAAAGAGGACACAACTCTTCATATCAAAATACCCAGAACAATAAATGAAAATTGATAACCTTTTTCTATATAATTGTAAAATTTTATAACAGCAAAGAAAATACAAAAACAAAGTCTTCCTGGAAGCTAGGACTGGAGTTGTTGATAAGCAGACAGTTACATACTAAAGAATGTGTAGTTCTGACATGAAACTTTTCATCAATAATGCTGAATGCGAGAAACCAATGAAGTAATGCTTCAAACTTTGAGAAGAAAATGCACGGATGTAAGAAAGTTTTTGCTCCCTAAACTATCAAATGTAAAGGTAAAAATAAAGAACTTTTCGGCTGGGCACGGTGGCTCATGCCTGTAATCCCAGCACCTTGGGAGGCCGAGGCGGGTGGATCACGAGGTCAGGAGATCGAGATCATCCTGGCTAACACGGTGAAACTCAGTCTCTACTAAAAATACAAAAAATAATTAGCCGGGCGTGGTGGCGGGCGCCTGTAGTCCCAGCTACTTGGGAGGCTGAGGCAGGAGAATGGCGTGAACCCAGGAGGCGGAGCTTGCAGTGAGCCGAGATCGCGCCACTGCACTCCAACCTGGGCGACAGAGCGAGACTCCGTCTCAAAGAAAGAACTTCCAAGCAGGAAGGTCTTGAACATGTTCATTTCTTTCATTTCATGTATTTCAAGATGTTTTTTGAGAATATCCTGTAGGAAAAATACAAAGCCAGGAAGGCGAAGACATAGAATCCAATAAAGCAATAAGGGAAATTTCAGCATTGCAGCCATTTAAGAGTCCTACAGAGCAGTCCAGCTGACAGTGTGAGGACAGGGGATCCAGAATGGAAGATTCTGCATTATAAAAGAAACTGAGAGACTAGATAAAATGATTAAAATGATTGTTAGCTTAGAAACATTTGAGATGGTAAAATCAATTGTGGCTTATAAAAAAGAAAAAGCCATTTGAAATGGCTAAAATATTTGAAATGGCTAAAAAATATTGTACTATATGCAGTTAGGTGGCTGTGACATCGAATGTGTAGAGATAGGAATGTGGTCTTAAGCATACTACTGTTGCTTAGTAGATCCGACATAGATATTTGTAACTGAAAATTTGGAACAAATTGCTGTTTTTCTGGGTGAGCTACACAAAAAATAGTCGGCTTGTGTTTCAAGGCCGTTTTGTATGAATATCTGTTCTTAAACTTTGTAATCTCATTAGGAGGACTTTAGGAATAGATATATCATGTTTCATTTATTGGCTACATTCATTAAATGAAGTGACAGGCACTACTTAAGTTGCTGTTTTTTTCTCTTCTTTTTTATTTTTATTTGCTGAATTTGTATAATTGAATTTGTATACAATAAATGGAGAAAGGTGCAAACTCTCTGTCATCCTTCCTTTGGGCCTTTCACTGGAAACTGTGCACACCTTATCATTCGATATTAAAATGATACACAATATAACTTAGGTTAAAAGCATGGTGGAGAATGATGGATTGATGAATGACAAGGAGATGAAAGAGGCATAGATGCAATTATGAACAAATAAAAATATCTTGTAATATATTCACAAAATGTTAGATAGCTGCTTAGATACAGATAAGGAGCTTTAGGTATAGAAATGGATAGATGAATAGTTGGGATGATGAGTGAAAAACCTGACAGACAGCTTGTAGAAGTGAAAGTAGGTAATAAAAGGATGATGATGAGAAAGAAACTGGCAGAGTGATGGTCAAAAAGAGTGAGAAATGGATAAGGATATAAACACATGGGAGATATTTATGCATTCATTTAATGAATATGTATTGGGCAACTATTAAAGGCCAGTCACTCACTGTACTAGGATTGGAGACACAATGTGAGCACAAAGAGATATATATCCTCTGCCCTCATGGAACTTGAAATTAGACGTATTATTTGTGGGGCGTGTTAGGTGCTACAAGTCATTTTTTTATATATAAGGAGTCAGAAAAGGATAGTGATGCAAGTTTTAGAATGGTTTTAAGTACAACTTCAAAATAAAGAGATGGCTGAATAAAGTAGAGGACATTATATGATACTAGACAAATAGAGAGATAAAGAGTTGATGAAGATGGACACTTGCAGGGCAGCTAGGTCAATAAATAAATGCACAGATGGAAAGAGGGATGGTTGATAAAGAGATAAAAAATGGTGACTATAAGTAATTAATGTTAATGAATGCAAATATGAAATAATGCAGAGGTAAATGGATTCATGATAAAATGGTAATATATAAAGACACAAGTGTGAAGAAATCAACAGTTCATTCAGAAGGAAGTTTCAAATCTACCCTCCATATTTGTATTGTTTATATATTATTGCATCTCTTTAATTCAGGGAAATAAGTACATGTGAAGAAAATGTCTACCCAAATGAAATAAAATTAATATTTTTAATTAGAAAATAAATCAATGCAAACAAAGCCTTTAATCTGAGGAACAGTTTTGGCTTTAGAAAATTATTGCAGATTCACACACAATATATTTTAATCCGTTTCCAAAGCTGTATCTTATAGTAGTTATGTACCAAAGCAATTGGCTTGTAAAAGCTCCTTAAGCTTTCAGAGTCCCATAAATATGATAGTTGTTCCCTATTTTTAGCCATCAGTAATGGTTGCTTAGCAGCACTGGAAACTCTTGTCAGAAACCACCATCACGTTGTGGATGGCACTGGAAGAACTACTCTGCTTACAAACTCTCACCTAGTATATAAGCCAATCAACTAGAGCTGCCAAAGGAGAAATTTCACAAAACACCCAAAGAAAGAAACCTACCCTGCCAAGGAGGGAGATAAGCGCAACATGAAACAAACAAAGACTTGGAAGTTCTTTATTTTTGTTCAGATATCTTCTAATTACACAACGATGAAAAACAAGGTTGAAATTTTGGTGTAAATTAGATGAGTATTGACAAATTTCCAAATAAACTGAAAAATGCCTTACATCTGTAGGGTGCCTTGTTTTATCTACTTCATCAGAGTTGGCATTAATTCATTTATTACACACTTCATATACATTACAGCAGAAGCCTTATTATCTAATTGTGACCAATACTTAGTTGATTAATTGAAAACATTGGCCGAAGCTGAAAATCATTTACAAATTACATATACTTATCTTAGATAACTTATGTAATTTTACATAATATAAACAAACATTTATGTTTCTCTGTGGTGGCCTCATTTTTCTTTCTTGTGGCCTTTTAAATGTGTATGGGTCCTTTGACTAAGCTTATCATTGTAAACCACATGATAAGGCATCATCTCTAATATTAAGTTTCACCTTCTAGGAAATGTAGCAGAAGCTTGAGGACACCCCTTAATCAGAATGCTTCTAGATTTTTGTTTTATTTTTTCTAAACTCTCTCCCATATCTAATTCTAAAACATTTTTTAATTAACACATTTCCTTTATCAAATCTTTTCCAATAGTTTGAGGTTTCATAAAAAGAATACCTCTCATTTTAAACTTTAATTAGTTTCTATAATTTTCAATTAAATCAAGTTATTATAATAATTTGTACATTTGGCACGAAGTGATTTGGAAATGAACATAAAGGCTGTTGGTGAGCATACAACTCAACAGGTGGAAGCAGATGTGTACAAGTGTATAGGCAATTAGCTGTGAGTTTTCAGTATGCCTTAGAGCATTCATCATTATATTTTACAGAAGTAATAGAGGGCATTATTAATCTAGCAAGAGGTTAGATAAGAGTGTTTTGGGCCTGGCGCGGTGGCTCGTGCCTGTAATCCCAGAACTTTGGGAGGCTGAGGCAGGCGGATCACAAAGTCAGGAGTTTGAGACCAGCCTGGCCAACATGGTGAAACCCCGTCTCTACTAAAGATACAAAAGTTAGCCAGGTGTGGTGGCACACATCTGTAATCCCAGCTACTTGGGAGGCTGAAGCAGGAGAATCGCTTGGAGGCAGAGGTTTCAGTGAGCCAAGATCGCGCCATTGTACTCCAGCCAGGGTACAGGGCGAGACTCTGTCTCAAAAGAGTGTCTTGACATTCTGTTCCAGCCATTGTGCCAAGCTTTAAGCACATCAACTTGTAAGTCTCTGTTCTCAAGGAACTAACTACATTAAAACTAAATTTCAAAAACATTTTCTTTGTACAGTTGAGGTGAGTCTTTGTTCCATCTCTAACTCAAGCTGTGGCATTTTCCAGTAATTTCCTCTCTCAGGGGTTCTCTCTGTCTACATAGTGAAACTTTATTACAGATACTTTGAAAGTCCCTTGCTCTTTCTTGTTCTAATAATTAGTTTTTGCAGTTTTGGAGTTGGTACGCATGTTCTTGGTTAGGATACACAAAGAGAATGATTAAACCACGGACCTTCATAATTTGATATTTCTGATTAAGATTTAATAATGCCTTTAGAATTATATTCTAGGTTTGGGAATGTAATAAATAAGTTACACATGACTGATGACAGTCTGATATAATGGTAGGACTAATGAATTAGGAGTTAAAAGGCTAGGGTTTGAATGACAGCTCTAAGAATTTATAGCTTTTTGTTCATGGGACAAACCCATTGACCTCTTGAGATTTCAGTTTATTCCACATAAGATAGGATAACCATATGCGTATCTGTTATCTATTGCTGTGTAACACATTATCTGCATCTTTGAAGCTTAAAAAACAAATGCTTGCTACATCACTATTTCTATGGGTCGGAAATCCAAAAGCTACTTAGCTGAGTGGTTCCAGCACAGAGTCTCTCATGATCTTGCAAGTCAAGCTGCTGGTCAGTGCTTCAATCATCTGAAGGCTTCACTGGGGTTAAGGGACTCATTTCCAAACCCACTTATGTGGCCTCAGTTCCTCACTGGATACTGGGTAGAGGGCAAAGGAAGAGAGTTGATTGTGAGGGGGTGCTGGAGAACAGCACCAGTGATCAAAAGAGTCTGATGAAATTCAAAACCATTTAAAACTACTTCCCATTCCTCTCAAAATAAAGATCATCTTTAAATACATTAACATAAGAAAAATGCCTGGGTCTATATAGGTTGTTCTGTTGTAATGTCAGCCCCTTGAGATCAGGAAATGCATTTTTTTAGCTCACAATTGTATGTTGTGGGAAGTCAGGGACCCCAAACGGAGGGACTGGCTGAAGCCATGGCAGAAGAACGTGGATTGTGAAGATTTTATGGACATTTATTAGTTCCCCAAATTAATACTTTTATAATTTCTTATGCCTGTCTTTACTGCAGTCTCTAAACATAAATTGTGAAGATTTCATGGACACTTTTCAATTCCCCAATCAATACCCTTGTGATTTCCTATGCCTGTCTTTAATCTCTTAATCCTGTCAGCCGAGGAGGATGTATATTGCCTCAGGACCCTGTAATAATCGCATTAACTGCACAAATTGTACAGCATGTGTGTTTGAGCAATATGAAATGTGGGCACCTTGAAAAAAGAACAGGATAACAGCAATTGTTCAGGGAATAAGAGAGATAACCTTAAACTCTGACCGCCGGTGAGCCGGGCAGAGCAGAGCCATATTTCTCTTCTTTCAAAAGCAAATGGGAGAAATATCGCTGAATTCTTTTTCTCAGCATGGAATATCCCTGAGAAAGAGAATACGCGCCTGGAGGGGGCTTATAAACAGCCCCCCCGAGGTGCGCCTGTCTCTTATGGTCGAGGCTGCAGAGATGAAATAAACTCCAGTCTCCCATAGTGCTCTCAGGCTTATTAGGAAGAGGAAATTCCCGCCTAATAAATTTTGGTCAGACTGGTTGATCTCAAAACCCTGTCTCCTGATAAGATATTATCAGTGACAATGGTGCTGGAAACTTCATTAGCAATTTTAATTTCACCTCGATCCTGTGGTCCTGTGATCTCGCCCTGCCTCCACTCGCCTTGTGATATTCTATTACCTTGTTAAGTACTTGATGCCTGTCACCCACACCTATTCGCACACTCCCTCCCCTTTTGAAAATCTCTGACAAAAACCTGCTGGTTTTTGTGGCTTGTGGGCCATCACGGATCCTACCAACGTGTGATGTCTCCCCTGGATGCCCAGCTTTAAAATTTCTCTCTTTTGTACTCTGTCCCTTTATTTCTCAAGCCGGCTGACGCTTAGGAAAAATAGAAAAGAACCTACGTGATTATCGGGGCAGGTTCCCTGATAATTGTATCCCCTGTGCTCAAGGAATATTTGTCAATTGAATGAAGGAAAGGAGGATACTTTTATTTGCTGTCAATCTCTCTCACTGGGGATATATAGAATAGTATTTTGGATACATGGAGAACATATTTTTACTACTACCCAGCTTTCCATCTTTAGAAAATTCTAGCTGGACACAGTGGTTCATGCCTATAATTCTAGCACTTTAGGAGGCCAAGGCAGGAGGATTTCTTGAGGCCAGGAGTTCCAGACCAGCCTGGGCAACATTGAGAGATCCTGTCTCTACAAAAAACAAAACAAAACAAAACAAAACGCCGCGGTGGCGGGTTCTGGTGGTCTCAGGTGCTCAGTAGGCTGAGGAGGGAGGATTGGTTGAACTTGAGAGGTTGAGGCTGCAGTGAGCCATGATTGCACCACTGCACTCCAGCCTGGATGACAGAGTGGTTAATTTTGGTTAATTAACATTGGTTAATTATATTCAGTTATTTTCTTCTTCTCTTTTTTGGAAAATATATTATAGATAACAGTTAAAGCCCCAGTGTGGCCCTGCCTGAATTCATCTCCCTCCATGCCCTTCCAGAAGTAATCATTTTTCTGAATAAGTATAAATCATTCCTACACACATCTATATATTATTACTTCCTGTGTATGTGTCAATAATCAATATTCAACATGCGTATTTTCAAGCTTTACATACATTATATATTTTGATAAATTATATTCACCTATACACTTTACTCAGTAGCTTGCTTTCTTGCATGGCATTATAATTTTGAAATTTCTCCATGTTGATATATATAGATTTAATTTGTTCATTTCAATGGAAATATATAATTGTATTGTATAAACACACAATATAATTTATAGATATTAATATAAAATTAACTTTTTTCTCTTGATAGATACATTGTTTCCCACATAAACAATCTAAATGCAGTTATAAACAATGTTATAAATGATGCTTCATTGAATATCTTTTTCATTTTTTGTGTATTCCTGTTTAAGAATTTATGTAGGTTACACAACAATGTGAATATACTGAACACTACCGAACTATAAACTTGAAATAAGGTGGTAAATTTTGTGTTATGTATATTTTACAACAATTGAAAATAATATTTTCTCTAGAGCAGCAGTTCTAAAATGTTTTGGTCTCAGGACCAGTTTACACTCCTAAAAATTATTGTGGACCTCAAAGAGCCTTTCTTTTGTTTGTGTGGGTTATATGTATCAGTATTTAGTTTTAAGAATTAAAACTAAAAAATGTTAATATATTTATGTTTTAACTAATTTAAATATAATAATAATAAACCAATTACATATTAAAATAAATGACACATGAAAAATAATTATAATTATAAAATAAGACATGTAGTGAGAAAGTTGGCATCATTTTATATTTTGGAAAATATCTTTGATTTCTGGCAAAAAAAAAAAAAAAAAGCCATGTGAATTTTCCTAATTCAATCTGGAGTGAAATGTCTTCTTTGAATATCAATAAATATCAATAAAATCCAGCCCCAGGCAGAAATGAGATAAGAAAAGAGAGCAGTGTCTTAATAGCCTTTTTGGGTAATTACGGATATTCTTTGATATTACACCAAAACTCAATAGGTGGTAGTTTCTTAAAGGTTATTTGCAATATAGACTCTGAAACCAAACCAATGAAAAGTTGTATACTTATTTACGTTAAACTCCATTTGTTTTTCTTGTGCTTTGGATTTTTACTGATGACTAATTTGTAACATCTTGAATTGGTGATTTAGAAAACAGTGGTTGCCTGAAGTATGTAGACCTTCCAAACGCAGATCTTTTCATTTATACAATATAAAAAGCTATATTTATGAATTTCATTGCCAAACTCATCAGAAAAGTCTTTAAGTATTAGGAAACGGTCAAGATTGCATGGTAGATAAAAATTTTTGAAAAATTCCCATTTTTGCTTGAATTTTCAAGTAAGATCATTGGCAACAAACACTCTCATTTGTTTTCCTTGAAGTGGTACACTCCCTTCATTTCTCAGAAAATGTCTGCCAAAAGCCTGTCTAAATAACAATAGTTTGACAAAGCTATAGTAGCCAAAACACCATGAAATTATTATTGAAACAGAAAACATAGACCAGTTGAATAAAACAGAGAACTCAGAAATAAATCCATATATTCGAAGCCAACTAACTTTTGGAGGAGGTTTCAAGATTATATATTAGAAAAAGAACAACTTATTCAACCAATGATGATGGGAAAACTGGATACTCATATGCAGAAGAATGAAACTGGACATCTACTTCTCACCATATACACAAATCAACTCAAAATACATAAAATACTTTAATGTAAGACCTGAAACTGTACAACTACTAGAAGAAAACATAGAGGGAAAGCTCCATGACATTATTGTAGGCAAAGATGCTATAGGAAAGACTTCAAAAGCTTGGGCAACAGAAACAAAAATAGACAAATGAGGCTACATTAAGCTAAAACGCTTCTGCATGGCAAAAGAAACAATCAACAGAGTAAAGAGACAATCTGAAAAATGATGGACTATATTTACAAACTATATATCAGCAAGGAACTGATATCCAGAGTATACAGGGAACTCAAACAACTCAAAAGCAAAACAAACAAACAAACAAAAAACAAAACACAACATAATGGAACAAAATAAAACAAAATTCTCATTACAAAATGGGCAAAGAATCGGAATAGATATTTTTCAAAAAAAAATACATACAAGTAGCCAAAAGTATATGAAAAAATGTACAGCAGCACTAATCATTAGTGAATGTAAATTAATACTACAATGAGATATCATCTCGTCCCAGTTAAAATTACTATTATCAAAAAGACAAAAACCCACAAAGGCTGGTGAATATGTGGAAAAAAGATAACTCTCGTATACTGTTGGTGGGAATGTAAATTATTAAGTCATTGTTGAAAACAGTAGGGAGGTTTCTCAAAAAATGAAAAATAAAACTACCACATGATCCAGCAATTCCACTACTGGGTATTTGTTTTTTAAAAATCCATATATCAGGCCGGGTGCGGTGGCTCACGCCTGTAATCCCAGCACTTTGGGAGGCCAAGGCAGGTGGATCACGAGGTCAGGAGATCGAGACCATCCTGGCTAACACGGTGAAACCCCGTCTCTACTAAAAATACAAAAAAAATTTAGCCGGGCGACGTGGCAGGCGCCTGTAGTCCCAGCTACTCGGGAGGCTGAGGCAGGAGAATGGCGTGAACCCCGGGGGGCAGAGCCTGCAGTGAGCCAAAATCGCGCCACTGCACTCCAGCCTGGGCGACAGCGAGACTCCGTCTCAAAAAGAAAAAAAAATCCATATATCAAAGGGATACCTACACCCCTATGTGTATTGAAGCACTATTTACAATAGCCAAGATATGCCATATCCATCAGCAGATTAATGCATAAAGAAAATCCAGTATGTATACATAATGAAATACTATTTGGGCATAAAAATGAACGAAATCCTGTTATTTGCAACCACATGGGTAAACCTGGAGGACATTGTGCTAAATGAAATCAGACAGACACAGAAAGACAAATAGCACATGTTTTCACTTACATGTCAGAGTTGAAAAACAGCTCTGAACTCATAAAAATAGATAATAGAATGGTAGTTATTAGGGACTGGGAGGGTAATGAGGAGGAGGAATACAGGAGAGGCTGGTTAACAGATGCAAAATTGCAGCTAGATAGGAGGAATAATTTCTAGTGCTCTATAGCACTGTAGTGTCAATATGGTTAACAGTAATTTATTGTGTATTTTCAAAAAGCTAGAAAAGAGGATTTTAAATGTCCCATCACAAAGAAATTATAAGTGTTTGAAGTGATGAAAATGTTAATTACCCTGATTTGATCATTACATGTTGTATACATGTATCAAAGTGCCACTCAGTATCCCATAAATATATCCAAGTATTATATATCAACTAAAAATAGAAGGAAAAACTAGTAAGTAGAAAACAATGGTTTGTCATTTATCTTTTAAAATGGCAGTCCATGAATAAAGGCAGCTAGTTCAATTTGGAACTAAATCACAGAAGTGCATTTCCTTAAGACATTATCTACTTTGGTATAAAGTAGAAGTACTTTGTGTGTACCTCCCATTTTGTCACCAATAATATTTTTTAAAGATACATTCTCAAGGTTTAAGATTTAGTGCAGTTACTAATTTTTTTGTTTCGTTAAAGATATTGTTAAATAAAACTTGATTGTTTCTTCTTGTCTTTCAGTTTTCCACTGTGAATATGTGATCATGAAAAATAAGATGTTTACTAGTATGTTTTGTTACTCCATCTTGATTCATGTTAATATGCTATCAGTTTTAGTCATTGATTTTACTCCATTAGTACACAAGTCAATATGGTGAAAAGGGCAAATAATATCTTAGTAATAATATAAATATAACTTGTCCTTTCCTGACCATCTACAAGCATCTCAAGGACCTCCCCAAGGGTCCCCAGCTCACTCTGAGAACCACTGTTCCAGGTGTATGCCTTAGAGTGAAACTAATGGATCAAGCAACATGCACATATTCAACTTAATTAGAAACTATGAAATTGCTCCCTGTTTATGTCCATTTAAGTTTACATTGGCAGTGTATGAAGTACCCCATTTCTAGCCCCTAGTATTGTCTCACCTTTTATTTTGTAGCCAAATTCCTTTCCTAAGAATATTTTTGTTCCTGTTGCGTCTTGTAGCCTACTGAGTACAGAAAATGTATGTGCTTTTCAAATATACATATTCAAAGGTAGCATACTATACACACTGTTCTAAATCTTGCTTGATTTCATTAATAAAATTTCATAGATATATTTCCTTATCAAAACGTGTAGATCTGCTTTATTATTTAACAGCTGCAGAGTTTCCCATTTTACGGGTATACGATCCGTAAACTAACCATTATTTATATTGGTAGCTATTTACCAATTCTATATATTAATCTTTTTTAAGCTATTCATTTTTTCAAATAAAATTTCCCAAGATTCCACTTTTCATTCCACTTCGTTTAGGGTAATGTTATCAAATATTTTTTATTACAACCTAAGCCAGTGATAGAATTATTTTCTTCATATTGTCATTTTTTCATCATTTGTAATGCATACTTTCTCATCTTGTAGTCATTGAGCCAGTTTTCTATATAGTGTTCTAAAAGTATTACAATTTTGACTTTCACATCCAGTTCTTTTATCCACCTGGATTTAGTTTTGATCTGCTGTGATGCACAATCTAATTTTATTTTTTCTACACGAATAACCAATTTTCCAGTATCATTTATACTTACCCCACATATTTGAATTGCCATCTATTTCATATTTTCAGTTTTCATACTTAAATAGACCAGTTTCTAGGATGTCTATTCTGTTCTACTTGTCCATTTGTAATCATTTCAACAATACCACTCTGTCTTAATTGCCATTTTTTGATAAATGTTGATATATAATAGGACAAGTCCCCATATTTTGTTCTTCAAAATAGTATTATTGACCTTTGCAGATAAATGGCAGAAAATGACACTGTGGATATTGATTTGTAATTTTCCTTTGTTTAAACGTATCAGTTTCATAGTCTTTACATATTGTTTCTTTAAATTGATTTAATTTGTAATAAATATATATTCGTAATACTGATTATTTTGTTTGCCTAAGTTCTTAGCATGAAATTTCTTATTATGTTTTAGAATTTTTATGTACAGGCTTATCTTTAAAGGGAGAATTTTTTTCTTTCTCATTTTCTTCCTCTTTCTCTTTCTGTCACACACACACACGCGCACACACACACACACAAACAGAAAATTTATCTTGAATAAACTCCCTTTGCTTGTTTGTATAATTTTATCCACCAAACCCCTTAAGTGCCACACAGACTCTAGTTTATCTTATGATGCCATTTATCAATAATAAACAAGAGAAAATCACAGAGCCATCAAGTGGATAATAAAGATTTCTGGTCATAGATCCTATCTTTATATTTTCAATTTCCTAGTTCTTGAGTTCTTTAAAATTTCGTAGTCCCAAACATTTTCCCAGCTAAAGAAGATGGGAAGTGATAATTCAGGGTCCGATTTCTAGCAATGAACTTTGCGTTGGTAACCTGTCTTTATAGAGGACGCTAAGTTCCTAATACTACACAGGAGGACAAGTCCTCGTTCCATTTGTCCACTTACAAACAGAAAGCCTAGCACAGCTGCACCTTCAGCCCACTTTAACACTGTGTTTCTCTGTTGTCCTTTTGGTTCATAGAGAAATTATATTGCTTTTGAATTTTCTATGTTTTTGTTTGTCTTTCCTTCTGATAGTTTATCAGTCATTTCCATATGCTTGGGACACAAGTGGTTAGTTAAATTGGACACTTGTGGTGCCATCTTTATTAGACTTGTTATTCTGTTGTAATGGTTTCAAGTACTAATTTTAGATTGTCTTTTGCTAGTTTCATTTCTTTGTTTTTCTTTGAAATGTGAAAATGTTCATGCTCTTAAAGAATATTAGGGAGAAGTTAGGTAGGTGGGCTTTTCAGTTTCCCTAACTCATTTGGTTTATGTGTTATGAATGTGCTGATTTTTAAATTTAAATGTTCTAATCTTTCTGTTCAATGACTGACTCAAACAGCACAATCAAGTAAATAGTTTGTTCTTAATCCATTTTGTGAAAGACCATCCTGAGTTCTCTCTCTCTCTTTCTCTCTCTATCTCATTTCTATACTAAATAAATCCAGAAAATCCTGGGCTGTCATCATCTTCATTGGGAGATACGCTGTCATATTAGATTGCTGTTCTGGTTCATTTCAGAGTCACCCACCATAAATGACCATCTTGGATTTCAGAGATATGTATGGGTAATTCACAATGAAAGCTAACAGTTTCAGGTAGAACACAGTATGTGTTTCCAATTCCAAGGCTGCAGTAGTTCTAAAGGACTTATCTGTGTGACCAGATGGTGCTAGGGACAACATGTGACCCTGATAGTGTTCACATTGAGGCTCTAAGTTCAGTTAAAGGCTTGCAGACAATAAGACACTTCAGAAAAGCTTACTACTTTAAAAGTTAATACTGGGTATTTTCACCTCAAATTATTTCAAAAATAAGAAACTGAAATCTTTAAGAATACAATGGGAAGTTAACATCTTGGTGTCGTGATTTTCACAGTTTTTCCAGTCCACATTGAAAAAATATCTTTCTTTGCTGTTATCGGAGTTATAAATTAAGCTTACTTGTATCGTTAATCATAGCAAATTGGAACCCTTCAAGATTTCTTTTTTTATAAAAGAGAAATAATTTCCAATCAGCCACACAGTCTCCATTTTTGCCCACACAATCACCAATAATTGACATAACATTAAATAGTTTCCATGGCTTCATTAGAATTTATTCTGCATATATTAGCTTCTGAATGCAGGATTGAAAAATTAAAGTAGGTGTGAAATTGTTTGAGTTAAAAAAAGACCCTGAAACACATTTTTGCCATCATCTAAATGCGAATGTGCACGCACACGCTACACATACGTTTTGAAAAGCCTAGTAGTTCATGTTCAGAGTTTTTAAATATTTGGATTATGCAGTCTGGGTGAGGTAGGAGATAAATTTTAAAAAGAGAGATGGTGGCGATGATAATGATATGATAAATTGATGGGAAAATAAGTCTTATTCTTAGAAGCATAGGATTTTTGTCTCCTAGAGAAATATATAACATGCTTAACTCATCTAGTATAGAACAATACTTGTTTCTTTCTGATTATAAAAATAATGCATGCTTATTATTGAAAGTTAAAAGTTGAGTTTTTTTAAAGTAAAATCACCAGTAATCTTACTACCCAGATAGCTGTTCAACAATTTCTTTTCTTTTATTCCAGTCTTTTTCCAGTGTTTGCGTGTATGTGAATGGCAAAATAAGAATCATAGTTAATATGCTTTATATATTACACTGTACTTTTTATTTTTCACTTGATTAATTTTTGGCCACTATAATTTTTCTCATTAATGTTACTGTGAAATATTATTTTTAAATTCTTCATAATAATCTATCCAAATCCTATGAAAAATCTTCAAGATTTTCATAGTTTATTTTGGGACATTTTGTGACATTAAGGCTCATTTCTTTCTGGGCTATTGTAAATAAAGCCAAGCTTAACATCTTTGTGCATAACCTTTTACTAATTGTCACAACATCATTTAATTACTCTTTCTATAACCTTTTACTAATTGTCACAAGATCATTTAATTATTCTTTCTCTACCCACTGACATATGATACAATCTTTAGCTCCATTTTAATGCACTCAAATATTAACATCTTTAAAAAAATTATCCTGTGATTTTACTTCTCTCTTTGGCTACTGCTCTGTTGACCTTCAAAGCCATTTTTTAAAATTAATTGTCCGTATTAACTCTCTCCAATCCCTTACTTCCCTCATACTACTAAGGTATTTCAACCAGATCTTGCTCTCACTGCTGTACTGAAACTTCTCCAACTAAGTTTACTTCCTCCAGCTAAGGAAACCAGTATCACTAATGTAATGTAAACCTTCAAAAATTGTATTTCTTAGCGTCACAGTAATGTCCAATGTAATTGACACCTACCTCCTTGAAACACTCTTTGCCCTGAGTTTGTATGACATCACAGTCTCCTAGTTTCTTCCCTTTGCCTTTTCTTTCACACTTCCTTTGCTAATTTATCCAATCTACCTAACCCTCTAATATAGTTTGGATGTTTGTCCCCTCCAAATCTCATCTTGAAATGTCTGAGGTGGGGACTAATGGGAGGAATTTGGGTCATGACATGGGGGAAGATCCCTGGCAAATGGCTTGGCCCCCTCCTGAAGTAATGAGTGAATGTGAGATATACTTGTTAAAAAGAGTCTGAGACCTCCCCCATCTCTCTCTTCCTCCTTTTCTCATCATTGTGACATGCCTACTCTCCATTTGCTTTTCTTCACGGTTGTAAGTTTCCTGAGGCTTCACCAGAAGTAGATGCTGGTGCCACGCTCCTACAGCCTGCAGAATTTTGAGCCAAAAAAAAAACAAAACTTTTTTCTTTATAAATTGCCCAGTCTTCAGTAATAGTCTTTATGGCCAAGGCAAAACAGACTAACACACCCTTGAATCTTGGAATTATTCAAAGCTCTTGTTCTAAGTTACCTTCACTTCTCCATCTAGACATTCAAACAGTTTCACTTTGCATACATGTGCTTATTGCTCAAGACAAATTTAAATTTTGTCTCATTTGACCTGACTCTACTGGGTTTTCCTGATTCTACCAGATATTTCAGATTAGCTAACATATTGAATTTTTGGCTAATGAGATCATAATATTTACTACTCATCTCTAGTTTAGCACTCATTACATTGTGTTTTAATTACATTTCATATTTGTTTTCTCCACTATTGATTTTCTGACGGACAGAAACCATATTTTGCTCATGTCATGTTTTTATCTTCCATAGTACTTCCAACAGTCCGGGCCCTTAGTAAGTGCTCACTTAATGCTTATTGAATGAATGAGTAAATTGTAGCTGCTCTCATAAAGCAAATCTGATTGCATGGAGGAAGAATCCCATCAAAATAGCATAGCTAAATATTAGAAGTATGGTAAAGATACATGAGAATTTACAGAATTTAGTAATAGGAAATGTAACATGACCTCATGAGAATTTAGAATCAAGACAATTTTTCTGTGTGTGTGTGTGTGTACGTGTGTTTTATGTCTGTTTGCTGCTCCATTCTCCTGCTTCTCTCTCAGAGAAGCCTTTACTCCTTAACTCTCAGCAAATACACATGACTAATCAGAGATACCCCAGAATTGGAGCCTCAGTCCATGACTCTACATGACTCTTGAACTAAATTTCCTACTAATGACTGACACAGTCACTGGACCCCAATTACAGTTTCTAGTGAAGAGTATTTGAGTGGTCTGATGAGAATATAATGGTGAGGTGTCCATCTATATTCCATTCATTTGTGATGAGGGATTGATATCATTATATGGTACATGTGTAAACTTGCCCTTATTATAGGCTATGGACTGGGAATATTTTTAAAAGTGATCACATAGGTTGTATGATCACACTGGGAATCTCTAAGAAACAATGCCATGATTGCCTTTTAAAGTTTTTAATACCATTAGAATTTTCACTAATTCAGAACTATGTCCCATGCAGCTCTGCGCTCTGTAGTCTCTATTCCTGTCTTAATCCTCAGCGATTTTAACATTCATATGGAAAATTATCTCAACACCAGGGGTTCTCAGTTCCTGAACTTTCTCTCTTCCAATGATTATGCCTTCCATTCCACTTCAGCCACTCACTCCCAGTCATATCTGAAAATAACTACCAATAACTGCAAATGCTAGGTAATCTCAGTGGCAAGTAACCCACCCTCTGATCGCCATTTCCTATCTTTCTGGCTCAGTTCCTCTAGAACTACAATTACAACATCCTTTGCTCCCACCAGGACCATAAATATTATTATCTTTTGACTATCATGTATTTGATATGTTTTCTTTCCTCCTTGTCTATCTTAAATTAGACTTTGAATGATAATAATCACCATTTGCACACATCTTCAATACTCTTGAACTTACCATTTTATAATATATTCTTGATAAAAGTAAAACTTGTATTAAATCCAGTGTTTCCTATTCAATATATGAACCAGTAATCTTTGACACTTTTTCCCTTCTTTATTTATAACATCTTTTATTTATAACACCTTTTATTTATAACATCTTTTATAAAGTCCTATCAATTTTGCCTCTTAAAAGTTTATTTTCTTCACTCAAACATTAATTTTTGCCAGTGTTATTTCAACAGCCTCTTCACTCTCTACTTTTTCTTTATGTGAGTACTTCTCTAATCCAGTCTCCACAAAAATATCAGAGTTATCTGAAACCCAAACATGCACGTATTACTTCATTGGTTACAATTATTTAATGGTTTCCCATTACATGTTGAATAAATTCAAATCTTTTAAAATAGAGTATAAGCTTTTCCAATCCTCATTTCTTAAAGCTTCTTGGCTTATATTTTACACCACTGCAGCAGTGAAGTTCATAGAGCCATAGCATGTGGTTGTGTACAACCATATGTGTTGGGATGACAACTTTTGTAGATACCAATATTCTCTCTACTAGTTCATGATTTTTCTCATTTTTTTTTTCATGGAATACTCTCTTTGTTTATTTTTATCTAGAAATACCAGAAAGATAGAGGCAGATAGTGTTTAATGATATCAGGATCCTCTGTTGATGCATTCAAATTATTCAGTCCCTCCCTTACCACCACCTGAATGAGAATGTAGCTTTTCTGATACTAATTTTGGTTTTATTTATTTATTTATTTATTTATTTATTTATTTATTTATTTTTTGAGACGGAGTCTTGCTCTGTTGCCCAGGCTGGAGTGCAGTGGCACCACCTTGGCTCACTGCAAGCTCCGCCTCCCGGGTTCACGCCATTCTCCTGCCTCAGCCTCCCGAGTAGCTGGGCCTACAGGTGCCTGCCACCGCGCCTGGCTGAATTTTTGTATTTTTAGTAGAGACGGGTTTTCACTGTGTTAGCCAGGATGGTCTCGATCTCTTGACCTCGTGATCCTCCCATCTCGGCCTCCCAAAGTGCTGGGATTACAGGCATGAGCCACCGCGCCTGGCTAATTTTGGTTTTAAAACCATGCACACATGCCCTGAAATGGTCTAGGATACACTGTTTGGCTCTGTTCTTTCACAATAAAATTACTAGCTCTGAGTATAAAAGAGTAGTGGGAAAGAAAGTCTGGAACTTCACAAATCAAGCAAGATGCAAATTTGTCCAGAAAGTATAACTGAAACTGCATGGAGCCAAAAAAAAAATACATCAAAATATGCTACATCTGTTCTTACCTTGTGTTGCCATTTCACTTCAAGTAAAAACTTCTTATGCTTGGAAAATTAAATTGAGAATTTAATAAAATGTTATACTTGGGTGTATGTGTGCTAACTTCTCTGACATTCAAATATATTTTTAATGAGATGTATAACTTTTTAAGTACCAAATCTCTAAAGATTAAGCAGATGTTAGAAGTAAACATTTCTCAATATTTTAGCAATCTTTTAGAAATATATGTAAAACAATTTTAAATTGCAATATTTTTAGGTCAAAAATTCAAAGTCTAGAAATACATAAAAGTGGATTAACCTGACAATTAGGTGAGGGTATACATGCACACACATATGCACACAAATGATCTTATCAAATAACTGTCTAAATAATAAAAAACTGGAAACAGATGGTTAATGAAATGTATTTTAACAAGTCCATAAAATGGTGCACCATGTAACCGTTGGTGGTAATGAAAAATATTTGTATTAACTGACATAAAAAAGCACCATGACATATTTTGGAGTGTCAATAGCAGTGTGCATGGAGCATTTAGAACAACACACACACCTGCATCCTCAGACATGGTGTATATAGGACTAAGGATACCATCTGAAAAGACATTTTCAACACATTGAAAATTTTTAATGCTACTATTTTCGGCTCCTTTTACTTTCTTTATTACAATTTTCTGTGTTGTTTGAATTTTTCACAATGATTACATATCAATTTTTATAATCTGATGAAAAGTTATTAAATTTAATTTAAATCTTAAACCATTAAAGTACAAAGAGAATATATTCATGAATGGTTTTATTTTTAAATGGATGGGAAATGGATTTTAAGCTTAATACCTCTGTCAAATTTAATACAGAAAGAGATACCTAGTTTTGACTGCACAGTAAGAATTTAAGCAATGCAAATTGCAAAACTCATGAACAAATACCAACAACCATAAACAAATATTACAGTTACATGGGATATTGGATTAAAGAATGTGTTTACAACATGCTGAGGCTGAGATGGCTGAAATGACAGAAGTAGAACTCAGAATATGGAGAGGAATGAAGGTTACTGAGTTAAAGCAGTACATTGTAACCCAATGCAAGGAAGACAAAAATCATGATAAAATATTATTGGAGCTGATAGACAAAATAGCCAGGATAGAGAAAAATGTAACTGACCTGACTGATAGAGCTGAAAAACACACTACAAGAATTTCATAATGCAATCACAAGTAGTAATAGCAGAAAAGACCAAGTGGAGGAAAGAACCTCAGAACTTAAAGACTACCTTTCTAAAACACCACCTGTTCCTTCAAAACTATTGAAATTTAAATAGATAACTAAATAAATATCTCATTACAAAGAAAATTAAAGAATAATATGATTTCTTCCTAAAGAATTGACTTTGCTATCTATTAAGACACTAATTTTATTTTTATTTGTCTACGGATTATTTGTTTCCCCAATGAGATGGTAAGCTCTTGAGGACAGGGACTATGTCTGCTTTTATATTGCATATTCCACCTTCAGCTTAGCACAGTGTCTTGGTAATATTTTGGAAACTTTAAATAAATATTCATTCAAATAATAAAAAAAGAAACATTGCAGAAGCCAACAGACAAAATAGCCAGTATAGAGAAGAATGTAATTGACTGGATAGGGCTGAAAAACACACCACAGGAATTTCACAATGCAATCACAAGTAGTAATAGCAGAATAGACAAAGCAAAAGAATGAATCTCAGAGCTCAAGACTTCCTTTCTGAAATAAGACAGACATACAAGAATAAAGAAAAAAATAGTGAAAGTGAATGAACAAAACCTCTGAGAAATATGAGATTATGTAATGAGACTGAATATATGACTGGTGCACCTGAAATAGATGGGGAGAATGGAACCAACTTAGAAAACATATTTCAGAATATCATCCATGGAACCTTCCCCAACCTAGCTAGAGAGGACAGCATTCAAATTTAGGAAAGGCAGAGAACCCCAGTAAGATACTCTATGAAAAGATCATCAACAAGACACATAACCACATGGTTCTCCAAGATCAAAATGAAAGAAAAAATGTTAAAGGCAGCCAGAGAGAAAGGCCATGTCACCTACAAAGGGAAGTACATCAGATTAACAGCAGACCTCTAAGCTGAAGCTCTATAAACCAGAAGAAATTGGGCACTAAAATTCAATGCTCTTAAAGAAAGAATCTCCAACCCAGAATTTTATATCTGGCCAAACTAAGTTTCATAATCAAAGGAGAAATAAGATCCTTTCCAGGCAAGCAAATGCTGAAGAAATTTGTTACCACCAGAACTGCCTTACAAGAGCTCCTGAAGTAATCACTAAATATGGAAAGGAAAGACCATTACCAGCCACTAAAAAAGCACACTGAAGTACACAGACAAGTGACACTATGAAACAACCACATAAACAAGTCTGCAAAATAACCAGCTAACATCATGATGACAGGATCTAATCCACAAATAACAATAGTAATACTAAATGTAAATGGGCTAAATGACCGAATTAAAAGACACAGAATGACAAACTAGATAAAGAACCAAGATCCATTGCCATGCTGTCTTCAAGAGACCCATCTCACATGCTAAGATACACATAGGTTCAAAATAAAAAATGGAGGAAAATTCCAGTCTTTCCAAGAACATGAAAAACAGAAAAAAAAACAGAAGTTGCTAGCCTAGTTTCTAACAAAACAGACATAAAACCAATAAAGATAAAAAAAGACAAAGAAGGGCATTACATAATGGTAAAGGTTTCAATTCAACATGAAGATCTAAGTATCCTAAATATATATGCATCCAACATAGAAGCACTCAGATTCGTAGAGACCTTCAAAGAGACTTAGACTTCCACACAATAATAGTGAGAGATGTTAACACTCCACTGACAATACTAGACACGCCATTGAGGCAGAAAACTAACAAAATATATTCAGAACCTGAACTCAGCACTGTATCAAATGGACTTGATATTTATCTATGGAACTCCCCCCCAAGAAACAACATAACATTTTTTATTAGTCTGGTTTCATGCTGCTATAAAGAATTACCTGAGACTGGGTAATTCATAAAGGAAAGAGGTTTAATTGACTCACAGTTCAGCATGGCTGAGGAGGCCTCAGGAAACTGACAATCATGATGGAAATGGAAGCAAACATGTCCTTCTTCACATTGCAGCAAGGAGAAGTATTGAGCAAAAGGAGGAAAAGCCCCTTATAAAACCATGAGATCTCGTGAGAACTTACTCACTATCACAAGAAGAGCAGCATGGGGGTAACCACCCCAATGATTCAGTTACCTCCTACTAGGTCCCTCCCACGACACATGGAGATTATGGGAACTACAATTCAAGATGAGATTTGGATGGGGACACTGCCAAACCGTATCACATTCATTCTTCTCATCACCACATGGCACTTACTCTAATACCAATCACATAATCAGAAGCAAAACATTCCTTAGCAAATGCAAAAGAAGTAAAATCCTAACAACTACTCTCTCAAACCACAGCACAATCAAATTAGAAATCAAGACTAAGAAATTCACTCAAAAGCATACAATTGCATGGAAATTGAACAATCTACTCCTGAATGACTTTGGGGGAAATAATGAAATTAAGGCAGAAAGCAAGAAGTTCTTTGTAATTTATCAGAACAAAGAAAAAAAAATACCAGAATCTCTGGGACACAGCTAAGGCAGTGTTAACAGGGAAATTTATAGCATTAAATGTCCACATCAAATCGTTAGAAAGATCTCAAACAACCTAACATCACAACTAAAAGAACTAGAGAAGCAACAGCAAACAAAACCCAAAGCTAGCAGAAGACAAAAAAGTAACCAAAATCAGAGCTGAACTGAAGGAGATAGAGATGCAAAAAACTATTCAAAACATCAGTGAATCCAGGAGCTTGTTTTTTGAAAAAAAAATTATGAAATAGATAGATCACTAGCTAGATGAATAAAGAAAAAAAGAAGGTTCAAATAAACACAATCAGAAATGACAAAAGAGATATTACCACTGACCCCACGGAAATACAAACAACCACCAGAGAATATTATGAACACTTCTATACATATAAACCAAAAAAAAAAAAAAACTGGAAGAAATGGATAAATTCCTGGATAGTGAGTTCAGTCCTTTCAAGACTGAACCAGGAAGAAATTGGATCTCTGAACAGATCAATAACAAGTTCTGAAATTGAGCCAGTAATAAGTAGTCTACCAACCCAAAAAAGCCCAGGATCAGATGAATTGAAATCTGAATTTTACCAGATGTACCAAGAAAAGCTGCAGCCATTTCTGCTGAGATGATTCCAAAAATTTGAGAAGAAACTCCCCCCTAACTCATTGTATGAGACCAGCATCATCATGATACCAAAACCTGCCAGAGATACAACAAAAAAGAAAACTTCAGACCCATATCTTTGATGAACATGAATACAAAATCCTCAACAAAATACTGGCAAATAGAATCCAGCAGCACATCAGAAAAGCTTATCCACCACGATCAATTAGGCTTTATCACCAGGATGCAAGGTTGGTTCAACATATGAAAATCAATACATGTGATTCATCACATGAACAGAACTAACGACAAAAAACACATGATTAGCTCAATAGATGCAGAAAAGGCTTTTGATAAAATTCAACATCTATTCATGTTAAAAAGTCTCAATAAACTAGGTATTGAAGGAACATACCAAAAAATAATAAGAGCCATGTATGGCAAACCCATAGCCAACATCATACTGAATTGGCAAAAGCTGAAATCATTCCCCTTGAAAACCAGCAAAAAAAAGGATGCCCTTTCTCACCACTCCTATTCAACATAGTATTGGAAGTTCTGGCCAGGGCAACTAGGCAAGAGAAAGAAATAAAAGGCACCTAAATAGAAAGAGAGAAAGTCAAACTCTTCCTGTTTGTAGATGACATGATACTATCTGTAGAAAATGCTGTAGTCTCAGCCCAACCATTTCTTAAGCTGATAAACAGCTTCAGCAAAGTCTCAGTATGCACAAATCAATGTGCAAAAACCACGAGCATTCCTGTATACTAACAACAGTCAAGCTGAAAGCCAAGTCAGGTATAAAGTCACATTGACAACTGCCACAAAAAGAATAAAATACCTAGGAATACAGCTAATTAAGGAGGTGAAAGATCTCTAAAAGGAGAACTACGAAACACTGCTCAAATAAATCATGAATGACACAAACAAATGGAAAAATATTCCATGCTCATAGATAGGAGGAATCAGTATCATTAAAATGACCATACCATCCAAAGCAATTTATAGATTTAATGACATTCTTATTAAACAGCCATTCATATTCTTCACAGAACTGGAGAAAACTATTTTAAATTTCATATGGAACTGAAAAGGAGCCTGAATAGCCAAAGAAGTCCTAAGCAAAACACACACACACATACACACACACACACATACACACAAACACAAAAGCAAAGCTGGAGACATCACACTACCCAACTTCAACCAACACTACAGGGCTACAGTAACCAAAACAGCACAATACTTGTACAAAAACAGGCAAATAGATCAAAGGAACGGAATAGAGAACCCAGAAATAAGACCACACACCCACAGCTATCTGATTTTCGACAAACTTGACAAAAACAAGCAATGGGGAAAGGACTCTATGTATGCAGAAGACTAAAACTGGACCCCTTTCTTACACCTTATACAAAAATTAAGATGGATTAAAGACTGAAATTTAAAACCCAAAACTATAAAAAACCCTGGAAGACAACTTAGGCAATATCATTCAGGACATAGGCATGGGCAAAGATTTCATGAGGAAGATGCCAAAACCTATTGCAACAAAAGCAAAAATTGACAAATGGAATCTAATTAAAATTAAGAGCTTCTCCACAGCTAAGGATACTGTCAATAGAGTAACCCGACAACCTACAGAATGGGAGAAAATATCTGCAAACTATGCATCTAGCAAAGGTCTGATATCTTGAATCTATAAGTCAATAAATTTACAAGAAAAAAAAACCCGCCTCATTAAAAAGTGGGCAAAGGACATGAACAGACACTTCTCAAAAGAACACATACGTGTGACCCACACAATCCTATGAAAAGAAGTTCAACATCACTGATCATTGGAGAAATGCAAATCAAAACCACCATGAGACACCATCTCAAACCAGTCGGAATGGCTATTACTAAAAAGTCAAAAAATAACAGATGCTGGTGAGACTGTAGAGAAAAGGGAATGCTTATACACTGTTGGTGGGAGTGTAAATTAGTTCAACCATTGTGGAAGACAGTGTGGTGATTCTTCAAAGACTTAAAGATGGAAATGTCGTTCATCCCAGCAATCCTATTTCTGGGCATATACTCAAAGGAATATAGATTATTCTATTAAAAAGACACATGCACGTGTATGTTCATTGCAGCATTATTCACAAGAGCAAAGACATGGAAACAACCTAAATGCCTATCAATGATAGACTGGGTAAATAAAATGTGGTACATATAGACCATGGAATACTATGCAGCCAAGAAAAGGAATGAGATCATGTCCTTTGCAGGAACATGGATGGAGTTAGGGGCCATTATCTTTAGCAAACTAATGCAGGAACAGACAACCAAATACTGCATGTGCTCATTTATAAGTGGGAGTGAAAAAATGAGAATACATGGACACATAGGGAGGAACAACACACACTCGGGCCTATCGGAGGGTGGAAGGTGGCAGGAGGGAGAGAATCAGGAAAAATAACTAATGGGTACTAGGCTTAATACTTGAGTGATGAAATAATCTGCACAATAAACCCCTATGACATAAGTTTACTTATGTAACAAACCTGCACTTGTACCCCTGAACTTAAAAGTTAAATAAAACCTTCAAAAGTAAAAAGAACAAATAATAATGGATTAACATTTCTAAAATATAAGGAACAGTTACAAATAAGCTTATACGATTTAACTCACTGACATTAAATGACATTACCAAATTATTTAAAAATTGAAAACAATGTGAATTTATTTTAATAATCATTTATCTATAGCAAATAGAAAATGTCAGAATATTACTTTTTCTTATGTCACCTATTGGAATGGACAAGGCTTTTCTGGGAAGTCATACACAAAATCAGTGAAAATTCTCAGGAACTGGCTCTATGTGCTTTTATGTAAATGACCCTTTTAAACTATAAGTATGTTTCCATTTTTTTTCCAAAGACAGAATTGTTTTTTTTTCTTTAAAAAAAAGACATGATACTATAAACTGTAACTCTCAACACCCCAAGTAATACAAAAGAAGCAAAACATATCTGTAGTTGTTTACAAACCATCACTGATTGATTCTGATTCTGAATATAAAAATGTAAGGACACTTCTTAGTTGTTCTGTGGTTTTCTTTTCTTTAATCTCAGATGCTGTACATAGCAGACACATCTCTCGACTCCTTTCACCTTTATTTAAATGGAGCAGCTACAACCTGGTGACAAAAACATGGACTTTAGAGTCAGTGAGTGATTTTTTTGAATGACAAATGTTGTAAGCCTCAGCATTTGAAATTACTGAATCAAAGAATATAAGGTTAGTAATACCTCCTAAAAAGGCGGTCAGTAGGGTGCATATAAAACACCTAGCACAATTACTGGCACATAGTATGAGTTCAATAAATATAACTATAATAATTGTCATCCTTAACAATTATGGGAGGTGATAAGGGTGGGAATGTACTTTCTGTCTCTGAGGAGGACTTATGAATTTCTTACCGTTTCATCTCCATTGGTAGGATTCAATTTTACGACAATCACATAGGAGTATAGTTTCTCAGTACATGCAATGTGAGAAGCTTTGAGACTTGAAATCTTGCCCTTCAGAGATGGGCACTAACATATTTGTTAGTACATGAACAGGTCACTCAATTCAAGCACGAAGGACTAATTTTGTGGAATTCTGCTCTGAGCTAATTATATTTTTAAATTGTCCTCATTTGAAATTTGTGAATGTTAGTAAAAATTATTTAACACAATGAAAAGCAAAATAAAACACGGAATGTACAAGTTATCTATTTGTTAGACTACTAGACTGGGAATTGCTAACCACTGTTTTAACTGCAGCTCTTTCTCACTATGGGGGACACGTATTTTTAAGAATTTATAATTTAATATTTACATTTATAATTTGTAATTTAAGACAAAATTTTAATTTTTTGAAGAATTTAGTTTGTACATAGGGAAATTTGAATTGCATTTGAATTGTGTATTTTTCTCTTTTTTTGAGGATACAAAGCTGAGTTAAAGTCTTTTCATTTTATTTTTTTCTTCATTTCTTCTAAAAAAAAATGAGATATGCATGCAGAACCTGCAGTTTTGTTATATAGGTATACGTGTGCCATGATGGTTGCTGCACCTATTGACCCATCCTCTAAGTTCCCTCCCCTCACCCTCCACGCTCCAAAAGGTCCTGGTGTGTGTCGTTCCCCTCTCTGTGTCCATATGTTCTCAATGTTCAACTCCCACTTATGAGTGAGAACATGCAGTGTTTGGTTTTCTGTTTCTGTGTTAGTTTGCTAAGGATGATGGCTTCCAACTTCATTCATGTCCCAGGAAAAACATGATCTCATTCCTTTTTATGGATGCATAGTATTCCATGGTGTATATGTACCACATTTTCTTTATCCAATCTATCACTGATGGGCATTTGGGTTGGTTCCATGTCTTTGCTATTGTAAATAGTGCTGCAATAAACCCCTTCCTTACACCTTATACAAAAATTAACTCAAGATAAATTAAAGACTTAAATGTAAAACCCCAAACTATAAAAACCCTAGAAGAAAAGCTTGGCAATACCATTCAGGACATAGATGCGGGCAAAGACTTCATGATAAAAATGCCAAAAGCAATTGCAACAAAATTGACAAATGGGATCTAATTAAACTAAAGAGCCTCTGCTCAGCAAAATAAACTATCATTGGAGTGAACAGGCATCCTACAGAATGGGAGAACATTTTTGCAATCTACCCATCTGACAAAGGTCTAATATCCAGAATTTACAAGGAACTTAAACATATTTACAAGAAAAACCCTCAAAAAGTGAACAAAGGATATGAACAGACACTTCTCAGAAGAAGACATTTATGCGGCCAACAAACATATGAAAAAAAGCTCATCATCACAGGAATGCAAATCAAAACCACAGTGAGATACCATCTCATGCCAGTCAGAATGGCGATTATTCAAAAGTCAGGAAACAATAGATGCTGGTGAGGCAGTGGAGAAATAGGAACACTTTTACACTGTTGGTGGGAGTGTAAATTAGTTCAATCATTGTGGAAAACAGTATGGCGATTCCTCAAGGATCTAGACCCAGAAATACCATTCGACTCTACAATCCCATTACTGGGTATATACCCAAATGAATATAAATCATTCTACTATAAAGACACATGCACATGTATGGTTATTGAATTGTATATTTTTCAAAGGGAGATGGGGAATCTAAATTGCTCTGTGGCTGGTATTAACTTGAAAAAATAAAACTGGATGAAATAAGCACTAAAATTGTATTTTAGTTTTGAACATAGTGACAAAGATGTAAGTGCACAAAAGATAGGACAAGAGCAAAACAAGTCATTGAGGAGCTTGGTGTTGTGGCCCATTCCTGTAGACTGGAGTCTGACTTAAGTATGAATCCTGACTCTAGAGTGTTGCAGAAGTTACTCACACTCTCTGCTTCCAATGCCTCCTTTGAAAATTAGGATAATATTTACATTTTAAGATTATTGCAAGAATTAAATGAAATAAGATATAATAATTAACATAGTTCCTGACCTACATAAGAGGCCTCCCAGTGAATATCATTCCTTTACTGCCTTTTCTAGGTATGATAGCCATTTTGATTATACTGGTAAGCTGCTGGACCAATGACCCTGTCAATTGAGGGTATTCTAACCGAACACCAAAAAAACGAGTACGAGCAAGTCAATTCATTTAAACAATCAATTCTGACAAATAAATAAGTTAATCATTTTTCAGAATAAATTAAAATAAATAAATAAACGAGTATGTAATGCCCCCTTCGATTTCTCCTGCTGGCTTAGTATAGATCAAATTCAGGTACAGATATCAAACATTTAATCTATATAGTACTGAACTAATACAGATCAAAAACCACAGAAGATTTTAGTGTTTAGATTTAATTATTACATCAAGTGATTGTTTAAGAATAGTTAAATTATCGGAGGTATTTCACACTGACTTAAAGCAGACAAGGTAGTTGCCAGACTGAGCTTCTTAGCTACTAATACATTTATTACTGGCATTCTACAGCTTTTGTGAGAGATATATTCTTGGAAAACGACATGTAATTTAAAAATGAATGTCAAAAGCAATCTTCTTGTAGGAAAAAAGTGATGAAAAAGGCATGTGAAAATCATCGCTTGATACCCAGCTGCAGCAGCCAAGTCTCTAGGGCTGTAAAACAGAAAAGGTGAGCATCCTCACTGCTCGAACCCTATCTGCAACCAGGGCAAGAGGAACCATCCCATCAGTGAAGAAGAGATCAAAAGCTTCAACTAAGAATATTTGTGGAAAGAAACGGCTTCCAAGTTTATCTGACACCACTTTAAAATGCCCAGCTTAAGGTACTGTCTGAAAGTAGCTTCAGGGAAGATAAATTTTGACTTTTCTCACATCACAGCTTGCCTAATGAATTTGATGGAGCCAAGTTTATTTTACTGAAATGATGCAAGGCCAAATAACAAGGATTTAACAGAAAAAAAAAACTGCAGCGCAAATGAATAAAAATACAGCACAATCTGCAGGCTTGAATTATTAGAAACCTAGTGCTGAAGAAGTTGGGCCAGTTGCTGTCATTCACTCATAAACTCTCTATCTGCATTGCCTATTAATGTTCTGATTATTTGCTGAGGACAAAATTATTCTGAATAACAACTCAAGTGTGGTCATGTGATAATTAAACTATTAAACCCATAAGTTAATGTTTTGTAAGCAAAAAAAAAAGGCTAGAATAATATATATGTATTGAGTAACTAGTCTATGCCAAACCCTGCACTGAGGATACTTCAAAAGAATCACCTCCATCATAATCTTAGTAATCACATATAGATAATATCAATTTCACATTAGAGATGTTGCCACCCAATGAAAGCACATTTGAGGAGCTGATTGGCTGACAACACATTCCCTTTCTCTTGTAAGCTGTGTTGTTCATAAAGTGCTTTTACATATATTACACTCTACCTTCACGAGAAGCAAGTAAGAAAACTAGGGGCTTAGTGATTTTCCAAAATTGTTATACCTATGAAGTGGGAGGGAGATTGCAGTCCAGTTTGTTCTGATTTCAAAATTTCTGCTGTGTTTTCCAGTGTACCATACGGTGAGTATTTGTTCCCTGAACAATTGCTTGAGAATACTACATTAAAAACACCATGTTTCAAGTTATGTAACTATCACAGTATGAAAATATGATAGGAGGCCGATAGAAAAGCATTTTCTTTAGATTTTAGTACTTTGGCTTTCAAATGTTTTTCAAATATAGGATTTAAAAATTACAAATGCATTCAATTGTGCTCGAAATGTTTCTATGGGTGAAGATTCACAATGCCTTTCATGAAAGAAAAAGCACTGCTCCAGAAGGATTATCAGGGTTTCTAATTTATTTTTTTTTTGTCTCCCTATGAATGCTCTCACATTTTCATAGAAATTTGAAGAAAACACATTTTTTCTCATTCTCCTGCCCTCCAGTCCATGCAAAGTTTCTTTCTCTTCCAGTAGGAAGCAGAGGACATGCAATTACTGAGTGTTGAAATCCATTTTAAGCCTTAACAATTTTCTACATCTCTTTGCTTAAAATTTATGAACTTTAACAAAATCCTAATATAATTCAGGAGTTAAAGCTAGAGTTAGGAGACGTAATATTAAAAAGGCAGGAAAAGATGGGGAAAGACATTAGGAGAAAAAAAAGAAAAAAAGATAAAAAGAAACAACAGCATACATTATTGATTTTAGCTCTGATCCCCACAGATGCATTGGGATCAGATTCAATTCCATCCTCCACCTCCCAGATGCACCCAGCTATCTTATTTTCATCTCTGCCCAAACCTTTGCTCTCACTGACTCTTAGAGTTGAAGAGCCCTTTGAGATCATGTCTTTCCAGTGGGTACAATGGGGACCAGTCTAGGGAAAAGGAACTTCTGCAAGGTCATGACATTGGTCCATGGCAAGTCAGGATTGCAATCAAAGTCTTTCAATTCCCAGTCCTTCCACTGTCAAACATTTCAAAATGAATAAAATAGTACAATCGATTGTGTATGGTAGCTTTTTAAAGTTAGAAACAAAAAGCTGCTACCCCAGAAGGATTTTAACCAGAACTAAAAATTGGAAAGATTTTTCCATGCAATAGACTGTTGTTGCCTCTAACTACAGATCTAGTTTCTCTCAAATCATGAGTTTTAATGACTTTATTAATACTGTATCTTAATATTCATATTCCACTTTTGAGGTAAATATATTTGATCAAGATATAAACTTTCTGGTAATGAGCTTTATGTTAGTTACTACTATACATATAAACCTATTACTTTTTTGGTTTGGTTTTTTTTTTTTTTTTTTTTGAGACGAAGTCTAGCTCTGTCGCCCAGGCTGGAGAGTAGTGGCTCGATCTTGGCTCACTGAAACCTCCGCCTCCCGGGTTCAAGCAATTCTTCTGCCTCAGCCTCCTGAGTAGCTGGGACTACAGGCATGCGCCACCACGCCCAGCTAATTTTTTGTATTTTTAGCAGAGACGGGGTTTTACCATGTTGACCAGGCTGGTCTCAAACTCCTGACCTCGTGATCCGCCCGCCTCAGCCTCCAAAGTGCTGGGATTACAGGTGTGAGCCACCGTGCCGGGCCTACTTTTTTGGTTTCAAAAAAATAAGGGAAGCCGATTGATCTACTTGCATCACCTTGACCATCAAGTCAGTCTTGTCTCCTTTTGCTATGCCTAGAAACAGAATCACAATCAAACACCAAGGCAATATCAGAAAATGCCTCCAGGCTTCCACTTCTTATTTCTTCCTCTGACTGCTGAGCAGTTTCTGACTCTTTAAATTTTACGCCTAGATTCTCCCTTGTCATTGTGTACACTATTAACAGCCTGGTAATGTGACATTGTAGAAGGCTGTCTCTGACAAATGGCCCCAGCACTCCATGGCTCGCATTATGTGCATGAGAACATAAACCTGACTTCAGCATAGACAGCCAGGATACCACTACAATGGTCCTGGCTTGCAGGAAATACCACCGACTCTACTGTCTTTGGCCATGTGATATTATGGAAAGACCAAAGGATTAAGTATCAGGAGAACTTTTTTTCAGGTTCCTGCTTTGGGATCTCAATCTTCCTCCCTCTGCCAGGTATTCCTCACTTGTAAAATGAGGAATCTGATCAGTTCAAGTGTTCTCAATATTGGCTGTTCATTGATACTCTAAGAAGATTCTTTAACATGCAAACTCCTAGCCACCACACTTCATCTATTGAATCATAATGTCCAGGGACTGGCTCTAGAAACTGGTAATTTTTAAAAGCTTCCCTGGGTCTTATTTGTTCATTCAGTACAGGGCTTCACTGCGCTAGGCATCCTCTGTAATCCTTTGCAGGTTTATAGTTTGCTCACATACTCTGAGTGAATTAACAGGCACTGATAATAGCAATAGAGTCTATTTAAGCTTTGTTATGTTGATCAGTTCAAAATCAGTTGACAGCTAATTAGCATCTCTACCTTACTTCTAAACTCTTTTGTCTAGGCACATTGTCCCGTTAGGGAGTGGCTTTCTAACAAATTATCAAGATGCCCTTGGGTTTGACTTTCTACATCAGCCTATAACTATTATAAGGAAATAGATATACACAAGATGTTTGCATACATTATTTCACATAATTTTTATCATTACCCTGTAGGAAAAGAACTATCCCCTCTGTTATATTAATGGGAAATTCTAGGTTTAAGGAGGTTAAGGGACTTAGTTGAAGGTCACTCAGTAAATGAAGAAACAGGATTTGAATTCAGAACTTCTAGATTCCTTCTTATTTTACTATGACATATCATACTGTGTGTCTGTAAACACTAGTTGTGACCAAAGCAAGTCATGTAACCTGAAAGAGATTCCCTTCATGATTTGATCCTGTGGTTAAGAACAGACAAGTAAGAATCAATAGTCAACAGAACCAGGTTGAGAAAACGACTGCTCTCCAGCAACTTAGATCAGTATCCAAGGACTGGGTACTCTATACCAGTTTCTAGAAAGTTCTATCCCTGAAAGAGCCTTTAGAGTTCACCAAATCTAGTGTCTTCATAGAAATGGAGAAAGTCAGGAACAGAAAAGAAGCACTACTGCTTGGGCGTTACAGGTAATTTCCAGCAGAGACAAACCTAGAAATTAGGTCTTCTACATTACTGCATTCCAAGCTTTTTTTTTCCCTTTTTTCCCCAATATTAGATGCTATCATAGCAACTTAAAAAAAATAGTCAATGGAGTAGTTCCAAATGACTACAAAAGTAAAGGACATTTATCAAGAAAGAAGAAAGCTTTGAAGTTGCTTTTTTTCCCGACTTGAGAGTTTTCTTAGAGACAAAAGCCACTGAAAATATTCCTCAAGATCCTTTCTAAGTTCAAAAAAGAGAAGCAGCATTATTACTCATCAAATACATAATTAATTAATATCTATTAGATTTAGCACATTTTATGGTCATGGTTTCTTTGTTCTTATGACATATTCTTGATTATATATACATGATGTCTTCAATGTCATATTATTGGTTAAGAATACAATTTTCAATAATGGCATTGTTTCTTTGTGAAAATACCATTCATTTTACAATTATTTGCTTTGTCTTGCAGTTTATAGGAATGCACTATGGCAGAAAGTAGATATTACATATCTGATCATTAAGTGCCTGATTTACCACGATAATATAGAAGTTAGATGGCCATTTTAAATTGTGTACTTTAGGGCAAGGTACTTATATTCTCTAATATTCAATTCCACAACTTTCAAAAATTGCTATGTTGATTACATGAAATTATATATGTAAAGTGCTTAGTATAGTATCTGAACTATGATAGATGTTTGCTAATTGCTAGACATAATTATTATTCCAGTGCTTCTGCTATATCAATGTGTGACCTTTCCCACACTACTTCTCTATTATATATGCTACAAAAGCAAAACAGATATAAAGTATATCTTTGCATTTTTCCACTAGAAAACTATTTTTAAATTTGTTTTCTTAGTTTTTATAGGCATAACAATTCTTTTGCTGAAAGAATCCTGAGTTATATGCAACACGTAAAGTATTGCAACCTCTGCTGTTGAAACTTCACCTCATTATGACTCATTTGGCTACTGCCACTGTTGAGTTACTGATTTACTCGCAAGAGCAGCCAAACATGGTCCTCTTCAGGACCAGTCAGATAATCAGATGTACCCATAGTGTAATTTAATTCACAAACAAGTTACATTTGAATAGGAGACACATGCATTATTTCATATTATTACAATAATAGTTCTATGAGATAGGTATATTATTGATATCTCTATTTTAGAGATGAAGAAACTGAAGGCTAGTGAGGTTAAGCAACTTTCCCCAGCACACAGAACATGTAAGTGACGGATCCTAGATTTCAGAGCTAGAAATATAACCCACTTCTCGGCAGTGCTTATCATAAATTTTGGTATTTCTGTTTAATAACCTAATAACTATGTATTTTTGATGCTTTTGAATACCGGAGGTAACTGCCACCACCCTTGCCAGCATGGATTCCGTTCAGGGTCTTGTATATGATTGGCTATGCTAACTATTGTGTGTGTGTGTTTGTGTGTTTCTCCTCTCTCTTTTCCCTAGTAATTTTTTAAAAAGGAGTTCATTGATGGTGGTGACCTTCCCAATTTAGTCCATTGAGGTAAATTGTAATGAAATTATAGAAGACTCACAATCACCTGCTGATGAGAGCTGTAGCTCAACATAAAAATAATAACGATTTGGATGACCTTCTTTTGGAGAGGCAGTAAATTAGTCTTGCTTTCCTATTTGCCTGCTTATCAAATAGGAAAGACTTATTATGTGAGTCTCTATTACTTGCATTTTTGTTATTTGAAGGTTGAAGCATATAAAAAATTAATATACTGGTACTGGGCAGTCTAAGACATGGACCATTCCAGTAGTATTTTTGGTTTCCCAGAATTTTAACACACTTACTCTATTGGAGGAAAATTTATCATGTATGGGTG
This sequence comes from Nomascus leucogenys, assembly GCF_006542625.1. Lineage (NCBI taxonomy): Eukaryota > Metazoa > Chordata > Mammalia > Primates > Hylobatidae > Nomascus > Nomascus leucogenys. The sequence continues at coordinate 129,427,804 of NC_044406.1, forward strand.
TCCATGGAAAGCAGATGCAAACATTTCAGAGGTAATATCCAGTGTCCAGTGCTAGGAGAATTGATGGTGTCACATGCATTGTCTGTGAATCGCAGAAGCAATTGTGACCTTTCTATCAGACCAAATATGTCCTGCAGTCTTGGACATTGCCCATCTGTACAGCACCTCAGCATGATTTGCAATTTCTGGGAAATCTTTAAGTTGATATTCTTTAATAATTTTTTGAATGTGTAAACTACGTGGTTTGTTTTCATTATCTGCAAGTAATAACATGACTGATAAAAGGCTGTTGTATGACTTAAACTAGCCAATCCATGTAAAGCATTTAGTACAGTTCCTGGTATATAACATTCTCACAATAAATACACAAGTGTGAGTTGTGAATGGATTATGGAGTGATAAGAAAGAATATGAATGAAAACAATAGTTATCTCTGCATGGTGTGATGAGATTATTATTTTTATATGTACACCTTTATAGGAAGTCCTGAGACATTTTAGGAAATTAAAAATTGCAAAAGTAAAGGTAGTAAATACATGCAAATGAAATGTGGGTGTTTAGTGTCACTTCAAATTCAAGACTCCCTATGATTACTACCAAGGTTGAAAGTCCATTTTTTGAGTTCTATGTGAAAAGTAGAAAAACAAAAACAATAAGAAATTTAATCCAAAATGTTTCAAGTAAAAATTTAATGGTTATAAAATATTAGTGCTTTGAAGCTTCTTAAGGATAATAGAAAGTTATGTTCAATACCACATGACTTGTAAGGTTAATAGAGACTACATTATGAAATTGTAAATATCCAAACATTAGCGTGACTGCTACCAACTCCTGATTTCCATTCCAAAATGCCAGAAAATTATTCCTCCTGAAATTTTACATATTTTATTAAATGGCAACTACATTTCTTCATTTCCTCAAGGCAAAAGTCTTTAAGTCATCTTCGAGACATTGTGTGTGTGTGTCATATACAAGAATGAGTGTTAGGAAATTCTTCTCATTACTTCCGCAGTTATGATACTGGTGTAAGTCACCACCATGTCTTGCTATAGCCTCTTCACTAGTCTCCTTACTTCAGTCTTTACCACCCTTTAGTCTATCTTGAATGAAATCCCAGAATCATTACATTAAAAAGTACGATCTGGCCAGGCATGGTGACTCATACCTATAATCCCAGAGCTTTGGGATACCAAGGCAGGAGAATGGCTTGAGCCCAGGAGTTCAAGATTACAGTGACCTATGATCACACCACTTCATTCCAGCCTGGAAAACACAGTGAGACCTTGTCTCTGAAAACAAAAGTCAGATCCTGTCAGATTCTATCATTCCTATATTCCAAACCCTTCAATGGCTTCCAGTTTCATTCAGTAGAAGACAATGTCTTTATAATAACCTATATATATATAATTAAAATTATATATATATAATTAAAATTATATATATATAATTAAAATTATATATAATTAAAATTATATATATAATTAAAATTATATATATAATTAAAATTATATATATAATTAAAATTATATGTATAATTAAAATTATATATATATAATTAAAATTATATATGTATAATTAAAATTATATATAATTAAAATTATGTATGTATAATTAAAATTATATGTATAATTAAAATTATATATATATATAATTTTTTTTTCTGACTTCCTGACTTTACTTCCTACCTTTTCCTTTTTGCTTACTGAGCTCTAGCTGGACTGGCCTCCTTGCCTTACCTCAATATTCCAAGTACATTTTCACCTTGGAGCTTTAGTCATTGTTGTGTCCTCCACCTGTAACCTTTTACCTTAGATATTTGCATGTGTCAGTTCCTCACTTTCATCAAGTCACTACTCAAGTATTAAATCAAATAAGCGTCCTTTGGCCACCCTACTTAAAATAAAATCACTCCATTGTCACAGGCTATCTTCCTTACTTTGTTCATCTGTATGCATAGTATTTATTTTCTTCTGACATTTTAAATATTTCACTCGTTCATCTGTTTGGTACATCTCCCTGTATTAGTCCATTCTTGCACTGCTATAAAGACATTCTTGAGACTGGGTCATTTATAAAGAAAAGAGGTTTAATTGGCTCATGGTTCTGCAGGTTGTACAGGAAGCATTGTGGCTTCTGATTCTGGGGAGGCCTCAATAAGCTTCCAGTCATGGTAGAAGGCATAAATGGAGTGAGCCACTTCACATGGCTGGAGCAGGAGAGAGAGAGACGAGGGGGAAGCTGCAACACAATTTTAAATGACCAGATCTCATAAGAACTCACTCACTATCACTAGAACAGCACCAAGGGCAAAATCCACCCCCATTATTTAATCACCCCCACCGGGCCCCACCTCCAACACTGGGTATTACAATTTGACATGAGATTTGCACAGTGACACAGATCCAAACCATATCACTTCTCCTACTAGTAAATAACTTCAATGAGGACAATAATAGTTTTTTTCCTCCATTTTATTCCACTGCTGTATGCTAAGTATACAGAAGTATAGGTGATAAAAATATTTGTTGAATGATTGAAAGGATCTCATTAAAAATTCCATCCTTCGACTCAAACTTGGGATAGCAAATGACTAAATGTCAACTAGCTAAGTTTTAAATAGAACAATATATAAGAATTAAATTGATTAAATAAACAGGCAGACAAAGAAAACAGATCATTGTAAATAATTTAGAAACAGTAAAAGCTTGTCTCGATGATAGATTATAAATTATTAACACACTTGCTTCTTGGCGTGATTAATAATAAACTGAGACAATTCTTTAGATATGAAATTGGCTGATGCCACACTAATATTTTGGGAGACTAGAATGAAAAGTTTTAGTAGGGAGCACTGTTTACCTTTCTATCACTTAATGAACCTCTGTACACACCAATGTAGTTTGCCTTTCTCTCTTTTCCTCCCTTCCTCCCTCACTTCCTTCTTTTCTTCTTTCCTTCTACCTTTTCATTCTTCTTTATATGTTATTTATTATTAAGATATTTAGGCATTGTGATTAGTGCTATATACCCTAAAATGGCTTCTTTCTCCACTTTTACTGAACACAAGCATTATAAATTTCTGTGCTCCATATCACATAGAGTTACGTACATTGCTGTAACAAGTAAACAGTGGGGATCTCGATAGAACAAGTGACTATATTAAAGATACTGTTTGGAGATAGTGGAATATGGTTGAAAAGGGAGAGATATATATATATTTATTTATTTATATTTAGAAAGCTCCTTTAAGTAAAATATATCAGGGCAAAAATAACAGGGTCTAAGTACTTCATTATATAAACAAGTTTCCTTTTTATTTATTTTATTTTTTTTTTTTTGAGACGGAATTTCGCTCTTGTTGCCCAGGCTGGAGTGCAATGGTGCGATCTTGGCTCACCGCAACCTCTGCCTCCTGCGTTGAAGCGATTCTCCTGCCACAGCCTCCCGAGTACCTGGGATTACAGGCATGCACCACCATGCCTGGCTAATTTTGTATTTTTAGTAGAGACGGGGTTTCTCCATGTTGGTCAGGCTGGTCTCGAACTCCCAACCTTAGGGGATCCACCTGCCTCAGACAAGTTTCCTTTTTAAAATGCAAATTCCACATTTACTGAACTACCGTTATTCCCAAGACTTCTCTGGGTGTTTGGTGATCTCACATACTTATATAATTTTTGCTCTCAATCTAGTTTCAATCAAAAAATTGTTAATACAATTACTTAGTTCCTAATTAAAATAGTTGAGTGATTATTAAACTCCTGGGGCCATGTCTTACATACGTGAGGCCAAAGACCTGTATACAAAATAGAGAAGAAAATACTGGATAAATTTTTCAGTTAGAGGATATTACAATAAGATATAAAAGTATACATATATGTTCATGCTCTTTTCTAGTAAAATAAATAATATGAGATTCACACATGTTACTCTCCAGCTCTTTCCACTAGAAGATGATAATGTGCGGTGTAGGTGGGCCATGGTGCCCCTAATGCTTTGCATTGTGCCTGGCCCACAGTAAGTGCTAAATAAATATTAGCTGAATAAGTGGACATATGATTGATATTTAAATCATGAAATATGCATGGCTTACAATTTAAATGTTAGAAAATTGTTTAGAATAGCCAAATTTGGATCACTACACAGCGTGTTCAAATTTCCTTGAATTGTCTTCAACCACATCATTATTAATTTACAATTGTATAGGTTATTCATTTCCATTACTCATTTGATATTAACAAAAGCTATGAAGATAAGGTAAGAGTAATATATATTTATTCTTATAGATGAAGAATTGAAAAGTCAGAAAAGCAACGTGATTTGTGCAAGGATGCTGAGGTTTTTAAATGTGAAACCAACTGCAGATCTTCTGACTCCTTGTATAAGAGGCATTCAGCTATACTTACTTCCAATTTAGAAATATTATGACAGTAAGCTGTGTTTTAGTTTGTTTTATTTCACCACTCAAATCACTGCTCTTCTTCTTTAAGCAATTAGCATGGCAGAAAATAATAAAATAATTAATTTTTTAAAAATTTAACAGCTTAACAGTGATCAGTAAACACAACAAATTGCCATCACCTGAATGCTGTGTTACGTAGAGTGGCAGCTAGAAATTATTAACTCTAAAGTATTTTATTTGTAAAATGTCAACCATACATCTACTCTCCACTCTTTATCTTTTAATTTAGGAATAATTAGTTTCTCTTTGTTAAAAAATACTTTCTCAACTGTCTTCAAAAGTCTAAGCTGAAATATCAAAAATAGATTGAAAACCATCTACAGAATATTAATCAAAATTCTCACAGTGATTTTTGGGTTCAACAGTTTGCCTAGGCTGAAACTCAACCTTATTTTCTTTAAAAAATATGCATACATATGTAACTATAACAATCACGTTCCCAAAGAACCCAGGAAAATTGTATTTCTATGTGTAGAAAGAAAATGAAGCACATTTCCTAAAAAGTCATATAAGGACATTTAAATATTTTTATAATTCTTTGCCATTTTATTTACATTTAAATATTTTTATAATTACCATTTTATTTACATAATTTTGACAGCTGAGTAACCTAGTAATATTTTAAAATATATTTTCTAATTAAACACATTACATTGTCCCAATGGCAAACACCTAGAACATAATATGCTTTTAGATGAAATTTGACTCAGAGCCAAATAATTTGATATAAATTCTAAATTTTATCTTCTGTCTTCCTTTTGTAATGGATTCATGTAATTTTTCTCTCTCCTAGAAACTAAGAAGCGTCAATCAGGGTATTATTTCTGTTTTTCTCAATATATTGCTCTGGAATTCTGGATCAGTCATAATCTTTTAATGTCTCTCAGCTGTAAAATGGGGCTAATCACAAGGAGTGGATCCAGACTTTGTGGAAATAAAAGCTTATATATTTGGAGATGTGGTCTTTAAAACCTCTCCAAATATATACCTGTGAAATTACATGGCTTTTAATTATCTTCACGGAAAACCCATATCTACTAACACTGAAGATAAAGAAAGGTGCCATATGTGCAGAAGGTGCATCCACAAAACATCATGTTTTTACTCTGTTAACCTCACTCAAATCTAAGGAGAATTGGTAGTTACAGCACAGCTTCTGGTCTGCAATCCTCTGTATCTCCAGAAACTTAGTATGCACTTAAGAAAAGGTGGGTAGCCTGCTAAGAGTAAGAGATTAAGAAACCACCTTCTCAGACTCCAGTGTGCATTGTTCACCTCAAGAGAAAGAAGTGTGAAGTCCATTGTAACAGGTGACACTTTTAATTAGCTATGGGAATTCTATTCAAAAAGCATTTATTGAGAGTTGAAAATATGCAAAGGCACATAGGTACATATGTGAATAAGATATAATAGCTAAACAAAGGTTGTTCATAAAAGAGGTAGTATTGGTGCTGGAGACAGATTGGTATCTAAAAGTTACAAAACAGTGCTTTCATAATAAAAGGGAAATATAATCGAAGAATTCTTTAAAAAGATAATGGGTGGAAACAATTCAGAGCTAAAAAAAAAAAAAGCAACCTGGTATCTTTGAGATGGAAGACAGAGAGAATTTAAATTCAGACATACGTAACATGGAAAAAAGGGACTAGCTAGATTTTACTTGAGAAGCAAATGTTTTGGTCCATATGATCCAGATTCATATGTCTTTGCAAACTTGGCCTAACTCCATCAGATGAATTTTTAAAAACTCAAAGTTCCCCAATGAAATCCCAATGTATCTTTAATTTGAAGTTGTTTTCAAACTCATAAACTCAAAGTGTTCAAAGGCCAACTAAAATGAGTTCAGATTCACAATTTTCTTTATTAACAGCAAATACTAAAATACTGAAATAAAGCATTTAATGTAAATTCGCATAGGTGTAACGGTATAACACACTATTTTAACTTGCTTCTGTCAAACACTCTTGTTAGTCAAAGCTAAAAATAAAAAGCATCCTTCCAAATGATTCATCAGGTTATTTCCTAATCAATAGTAAATAATCCTGACAAAATTACATTGACTAATAGTTTAATAACATCTGCAATAGCAATTTTATTGTTTTCAAAGAAATTATAAATTCCATCTTGATTTAATTTACTTCAGGTGCAACATTTCCTTATTAATAACTGGAAATATTAAATGTTAACAAAAAAGAAACCAGTACATCCATTTTTGACCCCAGAAAGTAAATATTCACCACAGTTTAAGTCAACTCTGCATTGAATAAATTTCCTCTATCCCTCTGATTTCTGCCAATCGATTTCATTTGAGGAAACATTAGTTTTCTGAAAGCTCTTCGCTAGTCAAAGGTAAACACAGTCTCTGAAAAAAAAAGACACATTCGACCTTGATTTGTATAAAGGTCAGATTGCTCAGTTTACAGTCCAGCATATACATCTCTCTTTCCTACTCTATTCCACAATGTTTGAGAGTAGGGGCTCTAAATAATTTCATCATTCCCTGTATCTAATATCTTGCTGAAACAGAGTAGGTTACGTCAACCATTTTTGGAAAGAATAAGTGAAACTATGAATCAATCAGAACTAGAATCAAGTTCCTCTGTGTCTAAGGCTTTCTTCTACTATGTTTATACTGCCTCCTATTAACAGGTACAAATTTATCCCAGAACAAGTGCTAACTTGAAATTTGCTGCATAATAGGCATTAAAAGAATACAATCATCTCTCATTATCCATGGGAGAGTGTTTCTAGGATCCTTGTGGATACCAAAAGCCAGGAATGCTCAAGTCCCTTATATGAAATGGTATAGTATTTGCAAATAACCTGCACACATTCTCCTGTATACTTTAATCATCTCTAGATTACGTATAATGTCTAATACAACATAAATGCTATTCAAATAGTTATTGCACTCTATCATTTATTATCTGTATATTTTTTATGTTGTAATTGCTATTTTGTTGGGGTTTTAAAATATTTTCAATTCGTGGTTAATTGTATCCAAAGATGTGAAATCAGTGGATACAGAGAATGAGAGGGCAGCTGTATTTGTTGAATGAGTAAAAGAACTCACAACAAACAGTTGATGCAGGTATAACAGTGAAAGAAAAATAATTCTTTATACCTACAAGTCTCCTCTAAAAAGATGAATCCTGTCTATTTCTACTCAGAAATTCATTTTTCACATCTGCTTAGCTGTATGGGTTTGGATATGCAGACTTGAGAATCAAGGCTGAGGGAGACAAACACATCTGCCTAACATGAGGCAAAGAATTTGGATTTCTCCATGCAATACTGGATGGAGGGTATGGAGGGTATGAGAAGTGGGAAGAGGAAGAGAAGAGAAAGTAGCCAGTATGGCATGATGGTGTGAGGTTAGAAACTGCATGGAATGAAAATGTCTGTGCAAATACTCCAGAGATGGGTGGTTAGTGAGCATTTTTAGAATACAGATATCTAATACTGAAATCAAGCTTTTTGGTACTTTGAAAATACAAATTCTTTCTCTCAATCTCTATCCTTCACAAACCTTGAATAAACTCTACTACATTTCCAAAGAGTTTGTGGCATGTTTTATGAAAACCAAGAGAGAAGCTGTGTTATGTATTTGAATTGATACTATGAGGGAACAGAGACAGGACTCACTGGAGCAAGATTCCCATGTCAGTGGTGATCATTAAAATATCTCCATGAACTGATGAACATCTTGAAGAGTGTGTTAGGCTACCACAGGGTGTGTCATCTGGGCTCAAGCCAATTAATCATATGCCCAAGTTTTGGTAGCACTTGCTGACACCTGGATTACTCAGGGTATGGGAAAGTACTAATTTTTATAACATTAATGTGCTAGAAATATAAAGGGAGGTTTGTACTCAATGAAATAAGGCTCTCAAGAAAAAACATACATTCTATATAGGCAATGCATTAAAAAGAGCTAAATATACTTTTCTGGATGGATACCAAAAGAAATAAATTATATATTTTAAAACATTTCCTGAGAGGAAATGAAATTTTAAAAAGGCTTGTGTAACTCACATTTAAGTGAGCAAGGAACAGCAAAATGGCAATTCCTCATTTCATCCAGGAAGAGAAGACATGCTGAACAGGAAGAAAGTAACCATAATGTAAGTGACTTTTGAGTGGTGCAGGGAGAGACTTCCTAACAGCATTCAAAATAGAATTTGTCCATTCAGGAAATCACATAAAACTACCTCTAGGACAGCTGCATTGGGCTTTAATTTGAGTGTATAGGCAGCTGCAAAGACATTTGCCGAGCTGGAGGAGTCACATATCTTGCATTTACACAGATTGTATAATTAGCAATTAAGAGCAGAAACAGGGCATTAGTAATATCTGTACTTTAAAGGGTGAGTTTTCAGCAATTGCTGATGCATAAACTGAAAACTGTTTGAAATGCCTACATTCCCTCTGATTGTGGCAGCCAATACTCTGATGTGTACACAATCTACATTTGCAGGAAGAATCCTGAGACCCAGAGCAAATCAGCAATGCTCCTCATGGGAGAACTCCAAATCATGCCCCATCCCTGACTCTTAGGACCTTTGATAAGATGGTTCCTTGTGCATTCAGCAGCAGTGTTATGTTCTGATCATTCTGTTTTTACTTTATTTTAAAAAAACAAAGAACAACAAAAACAACCTCAGCTTTTCCTTCTGTTAATAGTCTGAGAAGGCATGATGTGAACAGAACTTCAGCTCTGATCCCTACTTCTCAGTCAGAAACAGTACAGAAGAAGCTCCTCAGGTTTCAGACAGCGCCCTTTATTACCTCCTGACATTTTGAAATGGGTAGAGACAATCAAAGAAGTGCTCCCTCTTGACTTCTGCTTTTCTAGTTAAGAATCGAGAGATTTAAGGACACAGTAAGAAATGAGAATTAAATAAATGCTAAGCAGTTCAGCACATATGATCAGAAGCAATTCCAACTGTTCAGTTGTGGAATAAGTCCTACTCAAAAGCCAGGCTGTGGAAGAGGAATCACGAGGTGTTTAGGGAGGCGCAGTCACCTGCTGGTGTGTGTCAGAGGAGGAAGTTAGTCCAGTCATTGTCAGGTAACCCAATACAAGTGCCACCTCTGGATATTAGAGCTCGAAATTGACCAAAGGCCACTGGTTCAAGCCCCTCAATTAGCTCGGAGACTGGAGAGGTTACGTCTCTTGATGGCGTAACATAAAGAGAAGCTCTTTATGTTAACATTTTCCTCAAGGTTTGACTCATCAGTTCAAAGTACGACTTCTCCGAGGCCCTCACAGTTCCTACAGCCCACAGCAATCCCTTCTTCCCCGGGGATGAGACCTTTGACTGAGCAGGTAATATATGGGCAGCAGTGTGCTCGGTGTTTTATATACACCCTCATTTAATTCTTATCAAACTTCTACCTCAGATGTGTAGAGGGAAACTTTCCCTCTCTCTCCTTGCACACCTAATGGCAGGCTGTAAAATAATTTCTGTAGGTAAAAATTGTTGCTCTTCCTCTGTCTCTCACAAGCTTCTCCCTATGTGAGCAGGAGTGATTCATCTGATTGGTTAGATGGCAAGAATCTCACTCTAACCCCTAGGTGCGAGTTTCCCCAGTGCGAGGGGAAAATGAATAAATGTTGAAGCTTACTTGTGCTCTTTACCTGGAGCTCTGACTACACTGTAAGGCAAGCTAGGATTATACAAGCAACTAGATTGCAGACCCAATTATCCCTGCATGTAGGGGCCAAGGTTTAGACTTGTGGGAAAATAGTAAAAAGTCTGTGGCATTCTCTAATGTATCTATTGCGTAATTAAAGCTAATATTTGGTTGTCTGACCTTAGTGCATACATTTCAGTTTAGACCATGGAAAATAAAACAGTATGGTAAACCATTCCTTAAACATGGCAACAATTTTAACCCATATTATAAGAAGAACTCAAGTTCTAAGTAAGTCATGTAACTTGTCTACTTGTTTCCTATTTCATACCCACAATTTTTTTCAGTTTAATTTATCAAATGTAAGCTACCAGAAGGCAGGGATTGCATCATTATTTTATACTTGTATTTTTATTTTTTGAGACAAGGTCTCACTCTGTCACCAAGGCCGGAGTTCAGTGGTGCAGTCATGGCTCACTGCAGCCTCAACCTCTCTGGGCTCAGGTGCTCTTCCCACCTAAGCCTCCTGAATAGCTGGGCCTAAGCCTCCCAGAGTGCTAGGATTACAGGTTATTATTATTTTTAAAAAAATCAAGGCACACTATACCGCTTAGAGGGTTCAGAAATATACGCAGGTGATTTAGGCGTACTAATGCATTCATTAAAAATAATCAAGAGTTACCTCCTATGAGGAAGGTACTATAAAGAGCACTTTTATTATATAACATTTAATTTTCACCCGTTACATAGGTATTTGTATCCCCACTGTAAAAGCAAAAACAGGCTTAGAGAGACAAAGCAAATTGCTGAAATTCACGCAACTAGAATATCGCCAAGCTGGAATTAGAATAAAGCTTTTTCTAAGTCAACTTTTTGCATTAACCCTCATTTGCCTCCAACAGGTTGGAAAGTTTCCTAATAATCTTTCTTATCAGTAAGGAGGCCAAATTCTCACATTCCTACAATTCGACATCACTCTATAAGAACTGATAATAGCAAAGGAACTTCTAATACTGGAGGCGCCACAATGGCTAGCACGATATTTGGCAGAGTGGGTATTGGATAGATTATTGTAGGTTGAAAAATAATAACAAATTCCACAAAAATAAAAAAAAGCATGCCTCAGTAACAGTTATAAAAACTGGATTACATTTCGGTAGAGAAAATCTACTGTCTTTAAGGCCAAATATATGTAAATGTTTTAAGTATCAAAAAATCTAAAATTAACTTCTGTTGTTTGCTACTATAACTGCTGTGGTCTACAGAGTCTTTATCGATATAATGTAGATATTCATATGCTTGGCTTATTTCATAGGGTTGTAAAGAGTATGAAAGAGATGAAATGATTCCAGGGAATACATCTGTCATAAAACTTTTCATCATGTACTGTCATTATTTGTTTTTGTGACTGTCTTTCACACCAAGCTATGAAATTCTTAAACAGAAAGACAATTTTATTATACTTTGTGTTCTCCGTATTTCTCAATATAAAAATCATTAAATGAATGAATGATATAAATAATTGATAAAATAATGAACAATGAACACTTTTTTACAGAAGAGGTTCATTATGTTTATATATATAAAGTTCATAAATATAATCTGTGGATATATGCATAACTGTATGCATATGTATAATAAAGTGATTGAAATGTTGTAAAAGTGAGTTACTTTTAATTGTTAATTTCCCTGCCCCCATTCCACCCCTCCTCATCATCGGAATTGGCAATGGCTGTACAGCTCTGTAAATTTACTAAAAATGATTGAATTGTACACTGAAAATGAATACATTTGGTGGTATGTAAATTATAGCTCAATTGATTTTTTTCTTAAGGTATTTGTTTTATTCAAGTTGAAATAGTTTTTGTCTTATTTTGTTTTTATCTGGTGTTTGTTTCACATAGACCTGACACTTCGGATTTAATACAACATTCAAATTCCCTATGAGGATGCCCTTTCCTGCTTTCAGTAGGCCTGCCATATTCTCTATTTCAAAGTTAGTATCTTAGGGAAGAATCCTGTGAACTGCAGAATGTGCTCTGAATATCTGCTGGTCTCCAGTTCAGTGAGGTGTCTCTGTTCGTGTCCTGTGACAGTGCACACTGAAATGCGGCTGCACCTCCTACAAAATTTTGTCCTCCACACAGATATATGTTGCTGAAGTTCATGGTCCTGCCATGGCCTATGACTGTGAGATCTCTGTATTTTGTGGCTTCTTTTCATCAGTCCCAGACTAATTTTGATTTACCGGTTTTCCCAACCGTTAGGGGTCTGGTAAAAATATCTTGGCTACTTTCTCCCTATCAATCTGGAATGAATAGGGTTGTTTAGAGTCTGCCCTTAAATGCAGATTCAAGACATCTTTCTTAGGCGTTCCTAACTTAACGCCTGTGTGGCACCTTGTTGCTCCAGAGTTGGGCTAATGTGGGGAATCTTTATGATTATTTCGATTGCCCCAGGCTACTGTCAGACTTTCTCTACTCTGAGACTACTGCCAAACTCTCCTCTGTAATGTGTCCATGCAGAGGAAGAAGCCAATATACCCGCATCTGACCACTGTGCCCTATTTTGGGAACCAAAATCTAAAAACCAAACTATCTTGTCTTTGCTTTCTTGTTATAATAATCTTAATATACCCACCCACCCCCTCCTTTCAGGAAATAAATGGGTGGCTCTTTGTCAGGGGAGGGGGGCTCAAGCTGAATGCAAAAAATTATAAGGAAAAGCATGTCGATATATTTTAAAACTATTATCTGCATTGAATGAGATAATTATTTTAATACGTATCTCCCCTTCTAGATCACATATGACATAAATTATGGAGAAAATATTACACTGTAATGCAAATGAATTGAGGTCAGAACGAATTTTAGTATCAGATCTAAAATACTAATTTCAAAAAAAAATATGTTTCAAAAGGGCATAGAATCAACACATCAGAATTAGTAAGCCATATAGTATACATTTTACCTGAAGGCAGAAACTGAAAGGGATACCTTTTCAATGCCAACATGGAATTGCTGTAAATCCACATTGTTTATCTGTGACTATGAGGGCTAAGATGATGGATATAACTGTAGCTAATTTCAATTACAGTAACACATAGCCAGATAATGGGATCATTAGCACTAGAGTAGATGGAAATATATGCTAATAGAAATTCTGCAGATATCTCTAAGATAAACTGTTTGAAAAGAGAATGCTTTGTCACACCTGTATCAGATTCATTGAATCCAAAGATCTAATCCATGGCTTGGGAAAATAAGTTTCTCGTGATGTTGTGAACTGTCTTACAATTATGAAGACAGCTTGACAGCTAATAACACTCACAGCAAATACAGAATGAAGAAAACCTTACTTGATGTCAGATCCTGCCCTGCCAGTGTTGTTTCTACTTTTGGATAGACTGTGCCAACACCTTGATCAGTCAGAGCTCAGCAAGTGGGTTCTGAGCTATCATATCTCATGAGCATTCTGGGTGGTCTCTAACCCACAGATTCCTGATCTCTAGTTATGGGCAGCCTTATCTGTTAATGCACAGTATTGTCCGCATTTTTCATTACCTACATGTGCTATAAAGAGTCAAAGAGACTTGAAAGTACTGGCATAGACCCACAATAGCAAAGAGGTTTCAACATATGAGGTTGCATCATTTGTTAGTAGCTTCCTGGAATATTATAGTTAGAAAGGTTTTGGCATGAAGATCAGATGAAGATCACTGGAAAGGAATGTTGTACTCAATTATTAATACTTATCATATGTCTGGGGGGAAGAACCTACAGCTCACTTTCTCTCTATTTGTTGATCTTGGCATATGTATTATAATTCTGAGAGTGTAAAAATAAATGGTATTTGCTAAGGACATGAGATGAGCTGGTATATATACAAAGTGGGGGGTGGCCTAGAGACCAGTAAGAAACTGTTAATCTAATTTAATGTGAGACGGCATTAGACTGCAAATCTTTCCCGTGGGCCTTCAACGTGTTTATAATGTTTGTTATGAAACCATTCTTGGAGAAAAGCAATCAATACTGTAAAGTATCTGTTAAAAGCAAATGGCTATAATGATTAGTGTTTTCATCTCCACTTAAGGTGAATGTAATCTGCGTCTGTTATCCTGGCCTAAGATGTCAGGGTCCCAAGTTATCCTCTGTTAATCCAATGCATGCTGTGGCAGCACCTCGTTTATGCCACATTTTATTATTCAGAAACGGTCTGCTGTATTACACTATTCTAGCTAGAATAAAGGCAAAATTAATTAAGATTTGAAGTTTGAGTAAAAATGCTTATTAATAGATTCTAAACTTTAATGATCTCTATTTTGGAAATAATTATATTAATGGTTTTTTTTTTTTCATTCTCGTGTCTTACCATCACCAGCTATCTTATAATTAAATGCTCAGTTCTATTACTAACCATGTCCTAAAATTCACACTAGATAATAGTAATTCTCAGGCTGGGTGCGGTGGCTCACACCTGTAATCCCAGCACTTTGGGAGGCCGAGGCGGGCGGATCACAAGGTCAGGAGATCGAGACCATCCTGGCTAACACGGTGAAACCCCATCTCCACTAAAAATACGAAAAATTAGCCAGGCGTGGTGGCAGGCACCTGTAGTCCCAGCTACTCAGGAGGCTGAGGCAGGAGAATGGCGTGAACCTGGGAAGCGGAGCTTGCAGTGAGCTGAGATTGCACCATTGCACTCCAGCCTGGGCAATAGAGTGAGACTCCGTCTCAAAAAAAAAAAAAAAAATAGTAATTCTCAAAGGCATTTCCTTCTATTATTTTCCATGTTTGCCAAAGCAAGAGTTAGAAAGGGGAACACTGTTTAAAAGGTTAAAAACCATCTATACCTACGTATCAAACTAAAGGCAAGAGATATTTTTATTATGTTATATCTTTAAGTGTAATTTAATTGCTGTATTTATTTCAGTGTAAAGGAATAAATGCAAAACGAAACTATTTCATACGAGAAAAAGTAATTTGTTCCACTTCAACATTTAAAACATGCTTTACAAGGGTACATTATTAAATACAATAATATTTTAATATGAGCAATCTTTGTAATTGCATCTAAACTTCATATCTACATTTTAATTAGTATCTTCTTTTCTGCGAGGTTTCTACAAAATCATAGTTGCAAATGCATTACCAATATCTTTATTAATATAACTAAACTTCACAACTCCTCACAGCCTTTAAGGAGTCCCAGAATACTTGAACATTTAAAATCACATTTTACCACTCCTTCAGAGGTTAAATGCTACCACCTGGAGGAGAACCATAATCTAATTCAGTCAATGTGCATATTTGCACACGGATGTTGATTAAATTGGATTAGAGTTCTTCCAACTCTAGATCCCCAAATTCTTCACAATTCTCAGTCAGTGACACTATAGTACCATTTGTTGTATTTAATGTAGGTGGCCATCTGAGGGCAAATCATAGATGAAAGCGGAATACTGGGAAATAATGAAAGACTTCCAATAATGAAACGAAATTTGGAAAGATCCTGTTATTCGGAAATACTATTTTCACGTTCTCTGATCATAGCCTATGTAGCTTTTTCTTTTGGCCATCCAGGTATCTTAACTACCCTGGAGAGGAGTACCCAGTGAGTCAGGGGTCTGGCTTTCATCAGTTTCATCTTTGATTTTTAACTTAATTCTCTTGATGGCTTTTTAAAATCACCAACACAGCATATTTTAATCTCCATGTATTTTATTCTCTGTAGCAAATGACAATTTCTCTTCAAGGAGAATCAGAGTTCCAATGTCTTAGAGTTTCAGCCAGGCTATATTTACATTCATCAAACACTTACAGTTTCCAGAATTTTCATTTCTAAAATTATGTTTTAAGACAGAAGCTAGTAGAACTTGTCTTACCCACTGACAACTGAGACCACTAACTTGTATAGAAAGCTGCTACAAATTACTCAATGGTTTAAAAATTCAATATAGCTATTAAAGGATGCTGTTTCACTGTAAGCATCAATAGAGAAACTGAGCCTCCAGAGAGTTATGAAGAGGTGGAGTTTGATTTAGAATTCTTCCATCTCCAAATTACCTAGCACTTGTCATGTTATCCTGGACTTATCAAAACCCTTTCTTGCTTACCCCAATGCTTTATTCAAATCATCGGTTCAAACCCATATTTCTAAAACACGTTTTTTCTCTTCATTTTAGTGTCAATTTTTTACTAGCTAGGTTTTAGAAATAAAGTAATAAGAGTTCATTAAACATCATTACTAAATACTTTTTTCATTTGGAATAATTGTTACATTTAGAATGACTTCATTTAGAATGAATGACATCTTTTTATTAACCCCAATTCATTCATCCGATGAATGTTATATTGAATACCTGCTATAAACCAAGCATTAGGCTTGGAAATTAGATACAACTTTTAGAAAAAAAAGACAAAATTCCTTACGTTATTACTTAAAATCTCATAAAAAGCAATTGATATTAATAAAATAACCACAAAGAGAAGGACCTGATGTCATGAGTGGTTTTGACCTAGCCTTGGAATTCAGGGAAGGTGAAGTTCTGGGACTGTGCTGATGGAGTTGATATCTATAAAGTAAGAATGAATAAGAAGAGAAAGAGGAAGGGAAGACTATTCCAGAACCCATAGTGGGCAGGAACTTTCCAAGTACAAGGGCATATGAGAAGGCCAGCATGACTAGAGTACAAATCATGGGGAAACAGTTGAAGATGAAGCTAAAGTGGTAAGGGGAAGCCACAGGTACTTGAAGGTCATGATCAAAAGTTTTTATTTTTGTTCTTTTAACCACAGAGTGATGTGAAGTTATTTAATTGTAGAAGATTGTAGATGATGATGAGGTTTGATTAGATTTGCAATTTGAAAAAAAGGCAGTCCTGTTACTGCAGGGATAATAAATTGGAAGGTAGAATACTTAGGAGACTGTTGGAGTACTACATGTGAAAGAGGATCATGATAATAGCATCTACCAGGAGTTTAAGCATGTGAAGCCCTGGATACATCCAAGTGGAGATTTGGAATAGGCCCACTGAAACATGTCCTTGGTATTCAGAGGAAATATCTGGGCTAAAGATATGATTCACCACATTGGGGTAGTTGATTTTAAATAGTTTGCTAATTTGAACTAGCATATTAGTATGTTCTCATGCTGCTACAAAGAAATACCTGAGACTGGGTAATTTATAAGAAAAGAGGTTTAATTGAATCACAGTTCCTCATGTCTGGGGAGGCCTCAGAAAACTTACAATCATAGCTGAAGGCACCTCTTCACAAGGCAACAGGAGAAAAAATGAGTTCCAGCAGGGGATATGTCACATGCTTATAAAACCATCAGATCTCATGAGAATTCACTCCTCACCATCACGAAAACAGCATAGGGGAAACTTCCCCCATGATTCAATTAAATCCCACTGGGTCACTCTCAGGACACTTGGGGATTATGGGGACTATAATTCAAGATGAGATTTGGGTGGGGACACAAAACCTAAATGTATCATTCCACACCTGGCCCCTCCCAAATCTCATGTCCTCACATTTCAAAACATAATCATGACTTCCCAATAATCCCCCAAAGTCTTAACTCATTCAGTATTAACCCAAATGTCCAAGTCCAAAGTCTTATCTGAGACAAGGCAAGTCCCTTCTGCCTATGAACCTGTGAAATCAAAAGCAAGTTACTTACTTCCTAGATACAATGGGGATACAGGCTTTGGGTAAATATACTGGCTCCAAATGGGAGAAATTGGCCAAAACAAAGGGGGTACACGCCCCATGCAAGTTTGAAATCTAGTGGGGCAGTCACTAAACCTTAAAGTTCCAAAATAATCTCCTTTGACTCCATGTCTCACATGCAGGTCACTCTGATGTAAGAGTTTGGCTGCCATGGTTTTGTGCAGCTCTGCACCTGTGGCTTTGCAGGGTACAGCCCCCCTCCTGGCAGCTTTCGTTGGCTGGCATTGAGTGTCTGTGGCTTTTCCAGGTGCACAGCACAGCACGAGTTGTTGGTTAACCTACCATTCTAGGGTCTGGAGGATGGTGGCCCAAAGCTGCACAAAGCACAGGCCCTGGGCCTGGCCCAAGAAACCATTTTTC
The DNA here is from genome assembly GCF_006542625.1 of Nomascus leucogenys. Taxonomy (NCBI): domain Eukaryota; kingdom Metazoa; phylum Chordata; class Mammalia; order Primates; family Hylobatidae; genus Nomascus; species Nomascus leucogenys. The sequence continues at coordinate 129,445,996 of NC_044406.1, forward strand.
CTTCCTAGGCCTCCAGGCCTGTAATGGGAGAGGCTGCTGTGAAGGATTCTGACATGCCCTGGACACATTCTCCCCTTTGGTGATTAACATTTGGCTCCTCATTATTTATGCAAATTTCTGCAGCAGGCTTGAATTTCTCCCCAGAAAATGGGTTTTTCTTTTTTATCTCATCATCAGGCTGCACATTTTCCAAACATTTGTGCTCTGCTTCCTATTCAACGCTTTGCCACTTAGAAATTTCTTCCCCCAGATACTCTAAATCATCTCTCTCAAGTTCAAAGTTCCACAGATCTCTAAGGCAGAGGCAAAATGCCACCAGCCTCTTTGCTAAAGCATTGCAAGAATCACCTTTATTCCAGTTCCCAACAAGTTTCTCATCTCCATCTGAGATCACCTCAGCCTGGATTTCATTGTCCATATCACTATCAGCATTTTGGTCAAAGCCAACGAGTCTCTAGGAAGTTCCAACCTTTCCCACAGCTTCCTATTTTCTGAGGCCTCCAAGTCTCTAGGAAGTTCCAAACTTTCCCACATTTTTCTGTCTTCCACTGAGCCCTCCAAACTGTTTCAAACTCTGCCTGTTACTCAGTTCCAAAGTCGCTTTCATATTTTTCAGGTGTCCTTACCACAGCACCCCACTATCTCGGTACCAATTTACTGTATTAGTCCATTCTCAGGCTACTATAAAGAAATACCCAAGACTGGGTAATTTATACAGAAAATGAGGTTTAATTGACTCACACTTTTGCATGACTGGGGAGGCCTTGGGAAACTTGCAATCATGGCGGAAGTCACCTCTTTGCAGGGCTGCAGGAGAAAGAGTGAGTGCCCATAAGGCAAATGCCATACGCTTATAAAACCATAAGATTTTGTGAGAACTCACTATCATGAGAACAGCGTGGGAGAAACTGCCCCCATTATTCAATTACCTCCCACTAGTTCCCTCCCACGACATGTGGGGATTATGGGGATTAAAATTCAATATGAGGTTTGGGTAGGAACACAAAGCCTAACAATATTAACTAGCAATTAAATATATTTGTCAAATGTATACAGTAATGTTTAAGTTCCATCACTGCTATCTACTTATAAGTTTTCCCCCATCACAAAGACATAAGTAAATTTTTTTAAAATGCTTATTTGATTATAACAAATCATCAAATAGAACAATGATTTTGTGAAATTGCAGGCTGCCTCTTTCTTACTGCCCTCCAGGAATCATTAATTGAAGTCTGAGAAACCAAATTATACGATTAAAATTAAAATACAAAATGTGAATTCTATGAAAGTACACAGCCTTCATTAAATAGGCTAAGAAACAAAAGAGTTCAGGAAATTTCCAAAGAATTCTGGAAGTTATTTATTATGATGTCCTATATTCTTTCAAAAAATGATTTGTGGCTTTTAAATTTACACATAATGCAAAAGAGAACAATCAAAAACAAAATTACAACAAAATTGGCCAGGCATGGTGGCTCACGCTTGTAATCCCAGCACTTTGGGAGGCCGAGGCGGGCGGATCACGAGGTCAGGAGATCGAGACCATGGTGAAACCCCGTCTCTACTAAAAATACAAAAAATTAGCCAGGCGTGGTGGTGGGTGCCTGTAGTCCCAGCTACTCGGAGAGGCTGAGGCAGGAGAATGGCGTGAACCCGGGAGGCGGAGCTTGCAGTGAGCCGAGATTGCGCCACTGCACTCCAGCCTGGGCGACAGAGCGAGACTCCGTCTCAAAAAAAATAAATAAATAAATAAAATTACAACAAAATCAATAAAATGAAAACAATGACTGATATTATTAATCATAGTAGATAATTACATACAATAATTGGGCTCTGAATTGAGTATTCTGCATTCTTACCAGTTAAAAGAAAAAAATAGGAGAAATGTTGAGGTATATCAGTTCTATATACTGAACACAAATTGAAATGTATTATCTGACAATTACATAAATCATAAAGTTGAAACTTTCCCGGAACATCTAGAATGCAACCTTGTCTTTGTTGCATAATTCTCAGTGTTTGGCAAAAGAGGTTATCCGTATTTTCTCTTGAGATAAGTTATCTTGTATTAAATTCAAGAAAACCATTATTCTCAGTAAACTAACACAAGAATAGAAAACCAAACGCTGCATGTTCTCACTTATAAGTGGGAGCTGAACAATGAGAACACATGGACACAGGGAGGGGCACACCACACACCGGGGCCTGTTGGGGGAGAGAGTTTTAGGGAAAACAGCTAATGCATACTGGGCTTAATACCTATGTGATGGGTTGATAGGTGCAGCAAATCACCATGAAACATGCTTACCTATGTAACAAACCTGCACATTCTGCATATGTACCTTGGAACCTAAAAAAAATAAAAAAATAAAAATTGTTTTAAAAATAAAAAGGCATTCATTGTGCCTCGAGAACCTGATAGAAATTTGGCATAGGTAAAACAGTTGTTTGGCAAAATGATTGCTTAGTTGTTTGAACTCTTCAGCATGTACCAGTGGCTTTTTAGAACTCTGTTTTCTCCTCTTGTGTAGACATTCAGTCTTTGAATCATTTATAATGAAGCAATTTTAACAGACTTTAACTCATAGATGCAGAAACAGAGCTTAGCACTGATGTAAAGATCATATTCTCTTAGATATCGTTTCTTAACACGGAAGCTACTCTTTCCTCCAAATAAAACAATTATTGATCTACTTTTTTAGTTTAGGTAACAAATGGTTAAGTTTTGTAAGTTATAAGGGAGCCAGGCAACTCCTGAAACACATTTTTAATAACAAGCTACCTTAACTGGATTTTCATGCAGAAGACTAAATAAATGTGTTGTGTTTTGTAAATGCACAAAAGCAACATTGTTATCTGTATGCATTTGTTTGTAAATATAACTCTTGTAAATTCTTAAGTGGCTTTCGACTCATCTATTAACGGAAATATAAAAAATAAGATGCAGGTTGTCTTGTTTCTAAAAGAGACTTGTTATATACTGTGGTGCAAATTATATATTGGTTCAATTCTGTCTTATGACAATAGTGAAGTCTTCTTGAAACCGAGAGTACTCCTCTTTAAGTACTGATAAATGCTAATACATGCTTTACTGAAAACTTTATTACATGAATACAAAACCGTAATTACCAAGCCAATTATTATGTTTGCCATGACTTCAAAGAGATATTTCTTCAGGGTCTTTCCTGTGAGGGGATGTTTAATAACTTCTTTGGGACCTTTTGCCTGTGAAACAGTATAGAGCTATAATTTGGTGCTTTTAAAGAGCAGGATACTAGAAAATAAATTGTTCATTTGGGGATTGATTGTTGAGATGTCAGAAAGAGATGCTTACAAAGCCAATATTTGGTTAGGTAATATAATAATGATAGAAATCATTTCAATGTAACCTTAGAATTTCACAAAGTATTTTCACATATTATGTAATGTGAATATGAACAACATTCTGGTAAGTAATACATAAGACATAAATATAAAACAATAATTCAAAGAGATAAAATCTATGGGTTTTAAATATTTCTATCTTTTGTAAATTTGCTGATTATTATCAGCTTCAGTCCTGCATTGCTGTATCTTCTCTTTCTCTTTCAAGTGTCCAAGAGCTTTTCTTGCTATTCCTATGAAACCGTTGGTTGTGGCTATATTTAGCAGACTATGAGGAATACTCTTGGCCTCACCCAATTTTTTCTCCCTGGGTAATTTTAAGGAAACAAATGATCCGCAATCAAGATATACTAATTGTTCTTTCCTTGCTGATGGATGACATGGATTATCTTTTAATATTCAGTTCAACAGGGCATTTATGAAGTCACCACTATGTGAGTCTTGAATGAAGGTTCTGGTTCTGATGCATATCATTGTTTTCAAGGAGCTTGCAATTTGACCGACTTGAGGGAAATATACATCATTAAAAACATAGCAAGGAAAAAGGAAATAATCACTCTATTAGAAGTTTAAGCAAATATAGTCAAGTGCAGAGGAAAGCACAGCAGTTATAGAAGGTTTCACAAATGAAATATTGTTTGATCTTGATCTCAAAAATTACCAGGCTTTAATAGAACTATATAGACAAAAGAAACATGACCGTTGGTGGAGGGTATTTGGCAAACACTGAAGAGTTGATGCGACTAATCAAAATATCTCATTGAAAATATCAACTGTAATATGAACAAAGCATTTTCTTCAGAAATAAATGATTATGTCAGAAACATATTTTTTAAAATGACATTTTCAAAGCTATGCTTCATGCTTTTATAATGGTCCAAAAAGAAAACATCTGCAGACCTGTAAGAAAAAATCTAATATAAATTTCCCTTTAACTGTTCATCTCAATTCCTTCCACATAAAATTCAATAATCAGTTGCTTCTCTGTGAGTGTCTCTAGGACTTGTATGCACGTGATTGTTGACTGGGGTTTACAGGAAGATTTGCAAGTATCCTATCGTGTGGCTTTTCTGGGTTGATCATATTTGAGAGACAGTAAATACTTAGAGTTTGCGGGGAACCGTGTCTTTAAAAAATATAAGTTTTACTATGTGTTTCCCTACACTTTTGTCTTAGCAGATAGAAAATAGCCTCAAGTATTTATCTTGTTCTATTCAAACAAAGCTGAGTTGGATGCTACCTCAGTAGTAAACAGATGGATTTTACTTAAGGCAGAATCAGCATAAGCATCAGCCTTCTGTTCCAGTATCTATCTAGGGTTACGTAATCAATTTTGTTAATGCCTTAAAACATGCATTACCATTCACGGAACAGATCTGCCATTGTGGCGAATATAAAGGAGTGGTCTTACAACTTTTCCATTTAGAGTAACGGGAAACTGAGAAGGTTTATGCATTTATTTATCCAATGCTATTTCAAATATCAATAAAAACCAAGGTGTTATTTTCAATAGATTTGTTAAAGTTATCTGAGATGACTTGTTCAGGAGACTAGTGTGTTTTTCATTCATTTCTGAAGCAAGAGAAGTCATAATATGACAACTGCTACGTTTCACCAACAAAGTCATTTAGTAAGAAAAAAAATTGATTGTTTAACATTATAGAGTCAAAACAATACATTCTTTGATTAATTTTTTTCACTGCTCAACTTTTTGAAAGGAGGTATGAGTATACAACGCATTCCTTATTCTTGAAAAAAGCTTGCATAATTATTAAAACATCGAAGCAAAGTATATTCTGGTCACTAGAGTCCACACTTAATCTTGTTAATTGCTGTTTCCTCACAGGTTATATCATGATGTTTAGAACACAGTAGGTATTTATAAATGATAGATAAACTTATACAAAAAAGATAATACAGTATCTTCAAGATGCTGCTACCACTTTTCCTAGGTTTTTGTTTGGGTACATTTGATGGCATGTAACCTTTAATTGAATCAACACTATACAGACTCCATCACCATATCTTAGGTGATTAAAAAGGTACTCACCTCAAACACACCTAAGAAATCTATTTTAGTATGTGACCGTTAGATGTTATCTTGATATTCAAATATGGAATATGTTGACAAGTAAAAACTAAGATATTAAACACAGTATACAATTTAGGTTTAAGCGTTTAAGAAATTATAAATTATCTCAGGAAACTGATGAATGATGTCATGTTAGTTTCATATTGTTGCATAAGAAACTACCACAAATTTAGCAGCTTAAAAGAACATTCATTTATTATCTCAAATTTCTGTAGATGAGAAGTCTGAGCTGGGATTGGCTGGAGTTAGCTGAATTCTCTGATTAAGATCCCATGAAACTGAAATCAATGTCGCCAGAAAGACTGGTCTTATCTGAAAGCTCTGAGGGGGAATCTGCTTTCCAGTTTATTGAGGTTGTTGGCAAAAATCAAATTTTCATGGTAGTAGATGTAATGTCCCTGTTTTCATGTCCTAGAGGCTGCCCGCATTCCCATATACCTTAGCATGTGACCTCCATCTTCAAACCAGTAACACTGACTTGAGGTCTTCCCTGTGCTTCCTAACTCACTTTCTTTTCTATGATCAGCTGGAGAAAAGGCTCTGATTTTAAAGGGCTCTTGTAATTAGCCCTGACACACCCAGATAATCTCCCTATCTTAAGATCAACTGATTTAAACACTTAAATATATCTGCCATATCCTTTCACAGCAGTACCTAGATTTGAATTTGATTGAATAACTGGGACAACATAAGTAACTGGAATAAGGGGTCAGGAATCTTCGAGGCCTTCAAATAATTTTGCCAACCACATATGGGCTTCATAAAATCGGGTAGTAAATTAGGAAAAGAGAAGGGTAAGCAATACAAAGAATAGCTGCTTAATATAGAAAGCCCCTTATAAGCTTTATTAGGCTTATATAATAGCTTATATTAAGCTATTATAGACTTACGAAGAAAGTCATTGTCAGCTACAATTTCATCTTAGAGAGCTCCAGATCCAGCTGAGATCAAGAAGACCAGAGAATGTCAAAAGAAACCCTTGAGAGAAAAAGAAAGAAAAGAAATGAATCAATGAGTTCATTTGTTTGAATGCCTGAAAAAATAATATTAAAAGGTCTTTTACAGATCTAACATATTTAATAACGTTTAAATTACATTGAATCAGGCCAATAAAAAGATGGAATGTTAACACTGGGCTATGACAAAGAGTTGTACAAAAAAGCAAATGTAATTACAGCACCCTATGTGGCCCAATTGTGGGCAACATTTACGTAATCCTGACAAATGAACCACTGAATATTAATTTAAGAAAAATTGAAATTTAATTCTATTTATAATGTTGAAAGAGAGATAAAGTAGAGTGAGATAACTAAATTCTCATCTACCAAAAAAGGAAGTCAATACATATTATATGGAAAGAAAAAATACAAACATAGCAATCAAAGCTATTATCCAAAAATGTGGAAGCAAACACATGAATCAAAAGATAAAACTTAAAAGTGCTTGCTCTGGAGGGGTGGCACATGAGACTGCTATTCTCCATAAGCACTTTAGTGCTCTTTGACTTTTTATAGTACAGTCAAAAGTTACATTAATAAATATTAAACTAATTAAAACATATTTTAGACATATACATATTTGTCAATAAGGATTTATGAAAACATATTTCGAACTTCAGGAAATCAAATAGTCTCAAATTCTACCTTCAAATATTAATAAATACATCAACTGCATGCGTTCAGTTGAAAACTCTGTAACATCACTTGCGTTACTTAAAATGATACACTCATAACTGGCTAATATCTAACTTTACTCATTTTCCTGAAAGCAATGCCAACTAATATATGCATATATAACTTCACTTCAGGCTTGTTGAAGCTAGCTAATTCTCAATATTTTGCTAGTCTTAGCATCATGATAATCTTTTATCAATATCAAAAACACTATTTTCCTAATATGTCCTAATGATGATACCTCTGAATGTCAAATAACAAGTCTTTACATTGGGAGAAGAGGACTCGACACAAGCAGGATCCATTCATATGCTAATGGTTAGCAGACAGTTGCCAGGCCACTACCAGTCCAGCATATATTTTCTTACACTTCACTTTCATACTTCAATTGCCTCCCTTCCAAGCCAATTGTAAAAATTCATGCATAATCTCAGGAAATGCCTTAAAACAGACCAATACGTTCAGGTAATGTGAACGGTGCAACATCAATACTTTTCTGTGTTTTGATAGTGTTACCAGAAAGGGGTCCTGATCCAGACCCGAGAGAGGGTACTTGAATCTTGCACAAAAAAGAATTCAGGTCGAGTCCACAGTGCAAAGCAAAAGCAAGTTTATTAAGAAAGTAAAGTGGTGAAAGAACAGCTACTCTATAGACAGAGCAGGGTGTTCCTGAAAGTAAGAGGAGGAACTTGTCCACTCTAGGTACAATACTTGCTTATATATGGGATAAGAAAAGATCTCAGTTAATTTAGAAAGTTTGTTTTGCCAAGGTTGAGAAGGTCCGCCTGTGACATTGCCTCAGGAGGTCCTGACGACATGTGTCCAAGGTGGTCAGAGCATACCTTGCTTTTATATATTTTAGGGAGACATGAGATATCAACCAACCTATGTAAAATAAACATTTGTTTGGTTCAGAAAGGCAGGACAACTGGAAGCAAAAGCAGGACAAATCAAAGCGGGGAGGGGGCTTCCAGGTCACAGGTAGGTGGGAGACAAACACTTGCAATCTTTTGAGTTTCTGATTAACCTTTTTAAAGGAAGTTATCAGATATGTGTTTATCTCAGTGAACAGAGGAATGACTTTGAATAGAATGTAAGGCAGGTTTGCCCTAAGAAATTCCAAGCTTGAATTTTTTTTTTTCTTTAGCTTAGTAACATTGGGGGCCCAAGATATTTTCCTTTCACATAAGAAAACAGAGCAATAGACCTAAGAAGAATCTGCCTATGACTCTTGAAACTCCACAAAGAAAACAGAACACCCCAAAAGGAGTGAGTGGTGCCTTTGTTTTGAATTCTTCAAAGGGATTCAAGCTCACTAGAAGCCGCCTTTAGATTTTTCTTAGTACTGCAGATGGCAAAGGGAGAAGGAGATATAGGGTGGAAGAAAAGTACACAAAATAACATTTTATTTTAAATACAAGAAGCAAACACAGAAACCGAGCACTTTTGTTTGTTTGTTTCTTGTTTGTTTGTTTTTCTTCTTTTGAAGCTACGAAGAAGTTTGGCCAGATTAGAGAAGCTTTATTACCTATAATTTGGAATTCTCACTTGAATTTGACCGTGTCAGGTAGAGTTGGTCAAATCTGATGGAAGAAAGACCAGAACAAACAACAACAACAACAAAATACCCCAACAATATGATCGCAGAATGTTCTAATGGTAGAGAGAAATTAAGAGCAGCTGGTTGTTACACTTTAGCCAAGACAAAACCCTAACTCCGCTATTTACCTAGGGATGGGTCTCAGGCTGAAGACTGCTCTCTATCATCCTAGAAACGGGGAAAGAACACAAACTCATATTCCCTGCGGGGAGCAAAATCAAACTTCATAAAGGAGTTATTGGCCTTCCATTATCACAGAAGCAGGAAATCTTGCCTTACTTGTTGAAGGCAAATAAAACTCCAGAAAAAAAAGGTGAGTTGTACAGCAAAATAAACTTTAGATTTTGACCAATTTTTGGACATTAGGGATTCTCTGGAGAGGGTGCTCCCAGACCTCGGCAAACTGTCCTGTTGCTTTGGGCCATAAAGTTAGCTCTTGCTGGTACCAAGCACCAATAGGAGATTTGTCAAAGGTCAAGTCCATAAGAACTTGTTTTATAATCAACAGAATAAATTTTTAATTTTCTATCAGAAAGGCAGATTCACTTAACATAAATTCATTTCACACACAAAAAATGGCTAGAACACATCTCTTCTATCGAGGACAGAATACCTAACACCAAAAAAGAAATTACCATATTGTGCTCATTTTAATTTCTAACTTTCATCTCTAATATGTGGCTTAGCTAGTATATTAGATACAAATGCAGTTTGTATCTGCATTTGATTTTACATTTATTGATTTTACATTTCATTGAGATTGTCTTATCTCCTTAAAATTTAAGTAAACCAATTTTTATTGTCAGTAAATATAGATATCCAGCAGGTAGGTCTACCATCTTTCATAATTCTTTTTGAAATATCCTGAAGAATCACAGTAAAAAGGTCCTGAAATATATTGTGTTAAAAGTATAGGCAAAACAGGGTAATACCATGTATATTGATCCAATAAGTTGAAGTGGAGACTGAAATCTATTTTTTAGAAGAACATTCATGTGTTTCTGTTGTAGCTGTTTCACAAGATCAAAACTCTGCCAGAAAGATACGCCTCCTGTCATTTTATACCAGGAATAGTCCAAATTATCCCATGTCTGCAAGTTAAAATTTAAAATTCTCCTTGTCATTTTAATAATTTCAATATTCCAAACACTGTTTTATTTTGAATGCCATGGGCTGACCAGATGGTGTCCAGAAGCACCTACTCCTCTAAAAATAAAATCTGGAGACTCAAATTCTTCTTCAAAATGTTTTCTTTCTGTATCCAAAGGTCAATATCCAAAATAATGTAATAAACATTTGTTTAATTTTTTAGTGCTGAGGTTCATTTGTCTAGATTTAAATCTCTTTTCCATACAGCTATTCATTGATTTTATACACAATATGCATGGTATATAGATGTTGTTACTCAATGCTTCATGATGTAAAAAATGTCATACTGAATTAAATTTTTCTTTTAATTAATCTTATATGATAATTAAAATCTATTTTCAGAACTAGAGGCAATAGAGCAAGTTTGTCTAATCCATATAAGTGTCATGGTTTAGCTAGGTGAATTCTTAATAAGGACGTCAAAACAGGCTAAATTAATGGTATTAAAAGAAACACTGCTTTCTAATGAGAGTTATTGATTTGGTGGCTGATTGCAATGATTATACAATGTAAAATCTATTTAGTACCTAAGAGAATCACTGCATTTTAACTGGATTATTGTGCCTTTGAAAAATAGAAATCCACTCAACTAGGTACATTATATTCCTAAAAACAAGGAGGGAGTCTAAACTTTCTTATTTCTAGTTCAGTAAGATTCTGATTTAAGCAAGGAATCCAAAACAAGAAAGAACACTTAGAAAACACACGAATGTTTTTTACTACCTGCAGTTTCGATCAATAAGATATAGACTGATACTGACAAATCTAATTGGCTCTGGCTAACCAGAGTGAGGTATTATCATTTTTACAGATATTTTCAGTGTTCTGAAAATAAAATGGTCTAAGCAAAGCACACGGTCTTGGTCTTTTGCTTGGAAAACTAACATATTTTTTAAATATTCAAAAAATTAAAAAAAATATTTATAGGTCCTTGACTGACACTTAAAGAATGTGCATGGCTATAATTTTTTTTTCATTTTAAAACCTGAATTTTATTTAAAGTAATTTATCAAAGGCCTGAAGTATAGCTGAATTTTTCTAAGCACAAGATCTCGGGTCAATCATCAGGCATATCCCAGGTAGATTCCTTTCTAACTATGTGACCTTGGGTACATGCTTAACCTCTCTGTGTTGTAGTTTCATTTGAAAAATGGCCAAAGTAATAATGCCTGTCTCCCATGGTGATTGAGCACATTAAATGAGTTAATGCAATTTGTGCTATAATTTGTGCTAACATCAGCTCATAAAAAGCAGTTGTGTGCATTTTATCTCAATCCCGTGTTCATGGTGAGAGAATGTTCACCATGAAATTAATCAAATTCTACAAATAATGGCATTTTTTCATCAGAAATCTTGGTGTTAAACATTTACCAGGACTGAACTTGTGAATAAACTTAAAATCACCTGTAACAGGGTGGTTCCGTCAACAAAACAATTATGTATAATATGATTAGCTCTCAGAATATTAACACTAGAGAGGACCAAATAAATTTATTCATTCAATTGAAATTTAAGTGTCTACTAAATTTAAGCCATTTGGTCACTTACGTAAGTGCACAGAACATACTCGTGCAGATTACATTGTAGTATTAGAGTAGACAGAAAGTAAATAAATGCAATAGATAGTGTAGTTGATGGAATAAAGGCTATCAAATAGTAAAGCAGAAAAGGAAGATAAAGGGGCAGGATTATTTAGTAGCATGGACAGGGAAGACTGCAATGAAAAGGGGGCATTTGAGTAAAGATGAGAATCTGGTAAGGAGGAAAGTCATGAGGATATCTGGGAGAAGACTGTTCCAGGCAGCAGGAGGAGCAAGTGCAAGGTCTATGAGGTAGAAACATGCCTAGAATATTATTTTATTTTATTTTTTCAAGAGAGGCCAGCATGGTCAAATAAGTAATTAATGAATTCAGAGATGTTAAAAACTGTGAGATTTTTGGTGCGGTGGTTCTTTAAATATTAGTTAGAATTTATCTATAGTGTATTTGTTTCTTTAAAAGTGAAATAGAAAAACACCGAAAATTTTTGACAAAGAACCATTCTGTGATCTACGTTTTAGCAAGACTGTTTGGCCTGTGGTGTAAAAAATCATCTGTGATGAGTAGCAAGGGAAGAAGCAGGGGTAGCATTTAGAAGTTTTTTTTGAAATAATTTAGGTCTGAGACGATGGTTCTTTGGACCATGGGGAGATAAGTAGAGGTAAATAAATTAGATTGGATGTAGATAATTCTATTGCTTAATCATTATAAATTTTTGAGGCCTTGAGTTATATTTTTATTTTATTAATTTTGTCTCATGAATTTCTATTAAGCCTCTGAAAAACATGATGAGAAACTACATAGTTTCCTTGATTTTGTTGTACTTGAAGAAAAATTCATATTTGCCTTTTACTGACATTTAAAATCACGTCATTGCTGGCAATTAAAACAGTGTGGTTGCAAAGAAACAGATAATTTTACTTCATCCTCTTTTATTTGGATGTCCTTTATTTCCATCTCTTGCCTAATTGCTCTGGCTAGGACTTCCAGTACTATATTTAACAGAAGTGGTGAGAGTGGGCATACTTATTTTTTCCTGACTTTAAAGTAAAAGCCTTCAATTTTAATTCCTGAGTACGATGTTAGCTGTGGGCTTCTCATATATAGTCTTTATTATGTTGAGGAATATTCCTTCTTTACCTAATTTGTTAATAGACTTTATCATAAAATGATGTTAAATTTTGTCAAATGCTTTATTTGTGTCTATTGAGATGATGGTGTTGATTTTGTTCTTCATTCTGTTGATGTGACATATCACATTTATTGATTTATGTATGTTCAACCAATCTTGCATCCCAGGGATAAATCCCACTTGATCATGGTAAATGATGACACTTTTAATGTATTGTTGAAGATATTATCCTCATAACCCCATGATAAAGTTAAAAAATCTTAAATTGAACCGCCCTAAGTTGGAGCCCATATGCATATTGTTGAAGATTTTTGCATCTGTGTTTATCAGAAATATTAGCCTGCAGTTTTTCTTTTCTTGTAGTGTACTGTACTAGCTTTGGTATCATGGTGAGGCTGGCCTTGTAAAATTAGTTTGGAAGTACTTTGTTTCTCTTCAATTTTTTGGAAGAGTTTCAGAATGATTGGCATTAGTTCTTTAAATGTTAGGTAGAATTCATCCATGAAGCTATCTGGATCTGGGCTTTTCCTTGATCAGACTTTTTAATTTTAACTTAATCTCTTTACTTGTTATTGGTCTGTTAAGATTTCCCATCTTATCATGATGAAGTCTTAGTAAGTTATATGCCTCTAGGAATTGATTCATTTCTTCCAGGTTTTTCAACTTGTTGGCATATAATTTTTCACAATAGTCTCTTATGATCCTTTATATTTCTGTATTGTCAGTTGTAATGTCTCATTCTTCATTCATGATGTTGTTTGTCTTCTCTCTTTTATTCTTAGTTAGTTTAGCTAAGGTTTTGTCAATTTTATTCGCCTTTTCAAAAAGCCAACTCTTATTCTCTTTATTTCTATTTTTTTCAAGTATTTATTGCACTTATTTTTGCTCTGACCTTTGTTATTTTCTTTCTTCTGCTATCTTTGGGACTAGTCTGTTCTTCTTTTACTAATTGCTTAAGATGTAATGTTAAGCTGTTTATCTGAGAGCTGCCTTCTTTTTTGATGTAGATTTTAATTGTTATATACTCCCTTCTTAGAACTACTTTTGCTGCATCCCATAAGCCTTGGTATGTTCTGTTTTCATTCTTGTTTTCTCAAGATATTATTTAAATTTCCTGTTTAGTTTATTCTTTGACTGAATAGTTGTTGAGGAGTATATTAGTTATGTTTCACTTATTTGTGAATTTTCCATGACTCTTCCTGTTAATTGATTTCCAGTTTCATACCATTACGATGGAAAATGATACTTGATATGATTTCTTTTTATTTCAATGTGTTAAGAATTGTATTGTTGCCTAAAATATAACCCATCCTGGAGAACGTTCCTTGTGCACTTGAGACAAATGTATATCCTGTTGCTATTGGGTGGAATGTCCTGTATATATCCGTTAGGTCCATTTGTTCTTACGTGTAGTTTAAGTCTGATGTTTTCTTATTGATTTTCTGTCTGAATGATCTGTCTATTGCTGAAAGTGGAGTGTTGAAATACCTTATTACTATTGTGTCACGTTCCATGTCTCCTTTCAGATTTATTATTTTTTGTTGTATTTAAGCACTCCAATTTGGGAGCAAATATAATTGTTAGTTCCTCTTTATGAACTTACCACTTTGTCATTAACTTTTTTGTCCCTTTTTACAGTTTTTGACCTAAAGTTTGTTTTTTTATAAATTAAATATAGCTACCCTGATCTCTTTTAGTTTCTGTCTTCCTTTAATGTGTTTCTCCATCAATTCACTTTTAATATGAGCGGCCTTCAGGTTGAGATGAGTCTATTGTAGTCAGCCTGTAACTGGGCTTTGTTTTTTTCATTCCTTCAGCTATACTAAGCCCTTTAACTGAAAAACTTAATTCATATACCTTTTTTTGTATTTATTGATAGGTAAGGATTTACTACTGCCACTTTATTAACTGTTTTCTGGTGTTTTATTAGGGCCTTTTTTTTTTATTTCTGTCTAGCTTTTTTGCTTTGATGTTTGATGGCCTTCTGTACTGCATTGTTTGGATATCTTTTTTATTATTTTGTGTTTTGTTATAAAATATTGTTTTGTGGTTACCCTGAGGTTTACAAGCAACATTTTATACTTGTAACAAGCTATTTCAAGTTTGGAATAATTGGATTTTGATTGCAGAGAAAAATTCTGTAATTTTACTCTCTTTCCACTTTTTATTTTTTTGATGTTATACTTTACATCTTTTTATAATATGTGCCTCTCAACAAATTATTGTTGCTTTAGTTGTTTTTAATAGTTTTGCTTTTATACTTTATAATAGACATATAATTAATTTATCCACCACCATTACAGAATTAGTCTTTTGGATTTGTCAATGTGTGTACATATAGAAAATCCTAAAGACTCCACTAAGAACCTGTTACAACATATTTAAAAGTTCAGTTGAGCTACAAAATAAAACACCAACTTACAAAAATCAGTAGTGTTGCTACACACTAACAATTAACTCACCAGAAAAAAAATTTAAAAAACAGTGTTATCTATAATACAATAAAAATATTTATAATTAAATTTTACCAAGGAAGTGAAAAACTGTAAGCCGAAAACTATAAAACATTGATGAAACAAATGGAAGAAGGTGCAAGTAAATGAAAAGATATCCCATGTTCATGAATTGGTATAATTAATATTGTTAAAATGTTTATATTACCCAAATTGATCTATAAATTCAATGGAATCCATATCAAAATTCCAATGTGAATTTTCACAGAACTAGAAAAAATCCTAAAATTCATATGAAACTACAGAACACCTAATACTTAAAGCAATCTTGACCAAAAAGAACAAAGCTAATGGAATCATACAATGGGATTTCAAAATATATTACAAAGCTATAGTAATCAAAACAGAATGGTACTGGCATAAAAATAGACACATTGATTAATGTAATAGAAGAGAGTCCAAAAATAACCCTGCGTAACTAGTGTGAGTTGATTTTCAACAAAGGTGCTAAGAATCCACATTGGAGAAAGGATAATCTCTACAATAAATGCTGTTGGGAAAACCGGAAATTCATATACAGAAGAAAAAAAAGAACCCTGATTTCACCCTTATATAAGAATCAACTAAAAATAGAACAACAACTTAAAGATAAGATTTAAAATAATAAAATTACTAGAGTAAAACAGAAAAAAAAACTGTGTGACATTTAATATAGTTTCGATGTCGTCTCCAAATCTCATGTTGTGATGTAATCCTCAGTGTTGAAGGTAGGGCCTTGTGGGAGTGGTTTATGTCATGGAGACAGATCCCTCATGTCTTGTTGCTGTCTTTGTAATGGTCATCTGGTTGTTTAAATGCATGACATCTCTTCTTTCTCCCCAAACTATCTTTCTTGCTTTTGTTCTTGCCACGTGAAATGCCTGTTCTCCCTTTGCCTTCTGCCATGAATGAAAGCTTCCTGAGGCCTCATGAGAAGTTGAGCATATGCTGGTACCATGCTTCTTGCATAGCATGCAGAAACATGAGGCAGTAAAACCTAGTTTGTATAAACTGCCCAGTGTCAGGTATTTGCTTATAGCAATACAAGAACAGCTTAACACAGAAAGTTGGTGCCAGGAATGGGTTATTTTCATAAAGATATCTGAAAATGTGGACGCAACCTTGGAACTGGATAATGGGCAAAGATTGGAAGACTTTGGAGGACTCAGAAGAAGACAGGAAGTTGAAGGAAAACGCGAAACTTCTTAGAGACTGGTTAAATGGTTGTGACCAAAATATTGATAGTGATATGGACGGTAAAGTCCAGGCTGATAAGGTCAAGCCACTGCTTCAGACATTTTAAGCCATAAGCATTGACAGTTTCCATGTGATGTTAATCCTGCAGGTGCACAGAGTAAAAGGGTAAAGACAACTTGGCAGCAACTGCCTAGATTTCAGAGGATGTTTGAGAAAGCCTGGGTCCCCAGGAAGAAGTGTGCTGCAGGAGTAGAGCCCTCACAGAGAACATCTGACAGAGCAGTGTGGAGGTAAAATGTGGGGTTGGAGGCACCACACAGTGTACCCACTGAGGTACTGCTTAGTAGAGCTGTGGGAAAGGAGCCACCATCCTCCAGGCCCCAGAGTGGTAGATCCACCTGCATCTTACACCTTGTACCTGGAAAAGTTGCAGCCACTCAACAACCTGTGAGAGCAGGCATGGGGACTGAAACCTGGGAAGCCATGTAAGTGGAATTGCCTAGGGCTTTGTGAGCCCACCCCTTGCACTAGTGTGCCCCGGATGCATGACATGTATTCAACGGAGATTATTTTGAAATTTTAAGATTTAATTACAGCCCTGTTTGATTTTGAACTTGCACAGGGCCTTCCCTTTGGCTGATTTCTTCAATTTCCAATGGAAATGTTTATTCAATAGCTATACCCCATTGTACCCCATTGTAACTTGGAAGTACATAACTCGTTTTTGATTTCACAGACTCGTAAGTGGAAGGAACCTGCCTTGTCTCAAATGAAACTTTAGACTTTGGACTTTTGAGTTAATTCAGAAATGCGTTGACAATTTGGGTCAACGCATTTTTGACCTTCTCTATTACATCTCCCTTCTCTATTACTCTGTCTGACAAATTCCAATTGGTAAGGCTTTCTTAACTCAGTATCCTCAATTTATTAGAACTACTACGATATGTAGGGATTTCCTGTCCTTGCATCATAGCCTACAGTTACTCCCAGGGAGAAATCCTGGGTGATCATAGGACTTACTTCAGTGTTTTCACTTTCCTTAGTGATTGCTATCCTTTACTATCTGCTTTCCACAGCCTGAACTTATTTAATATGCTTTTCTAGTTTTTTAGGAGAATGAAACTATTCTGGAGCCAATTACTTTGTCATGGCTCAATAAATTATTTTAATGACTATTAGGTAGCGTGAAGATATAATATATTGTACATACTGTCTCACTTAATAGAAAGGAAGGGGTACCATTAATCACTATATGAGATAATAGATGAAAATTATAATTGTCTCAGGAAAACAAGATACAATCTTACCCTATTTTAAAAAGTAGATTACGTGGCAGTTGGTGGAAGATAGATCAGAATGATGAGTAAGAGCAGAAACTGGGAAGCCAGTCAGGAGATCATTATGGAGATAATTGTGTCCTGGACTATAGTGATATTTGTAAAAATGATAGAGAAGTAAATGATATTTGAGATACATTTTGGAGGCAGAACTTTGTTACCCATTGATTGAATAATAAAAGATAAATGGATAAACTAGGCTAGTCAAGGATGACTTTAAAGTTTCCCAATTATGTTTATTGAAAGAGTATGTTTCCATTTACTGATGTAGGAAATATTAACAGAAGGAAAAAGTTTGAAGAGACAATGTTCATTTCAATATTGGATATGTTGAATTAGATATGTTTGTGAGGCATATGGGCACGCATAAAAGTTCAAAGAACATGGTGTGGTACAGTCAGTGTAGCCACAAAGGAAAACAAGAACAAGGCCTAGAAGGAAGAGGTTTGATTATCCTTACAGGTCCAACAGAGTAGGGTCGCCAAATGTCACAGAGGACCACAGAGGGCTAGGCTCTTCTCACGTGGAAAAAGATAGAAGCAAAAGGAATCCAGAGCCAGACTCTTTTTGGGGATTTCTATGGGAAAAGCAAGGCAGGGCAGAATAAACAGCTTAATATTGGCTGGTTTGAATAATTTCAAAGGGCTTTGAGGTATAAAGATGGTGTCCAGTTTTTTTATATTTGGCCCTAGGTGATTTAGGGCAAGGTAAATCTTGGCTTGGTGTGTAAAGAGTTAGATAAGGCCGTGAGTGGAGCTATAGACTTTGGTCTATAGACCAAAGATTGGCTTGATTGCATATGCAAGACATGCTCCCAACCTGGCCCTTTACTAACTCGAAGAATTGGCTAGCCCTGGCCCTGGCAGTCTTTACGTGGCTAGTAGCCTTTGTAAGATGTCAACACATCATAAAATACATAACATTTTAAAAAATGATTAATACAGTATTCAAATGTGAAAATGTGCAGAGAGATCAGAAATTAGATATACATTTTTAATCAATGTTTTATAGTTCACAACTTGAGCCAGGAAGTGTATTTTGATGTAGAAAATATGAGAGGTCAAAACATATCTCAAAGATACTGTAATCTTTGGATAAGTAAGAAGAAGTGAAGGAAACAGAAAAGAAACAAATCAGAGAGGAAAAACACAAATCAGAAGAACAAGATGTAATGAAAAACAAAGAAAGTGAATGTTTTTAGAAGAGGGGAATGATCTACTTCATCGAATGTTCCTATTAAATAGTCTTTACTGTATTACTTTAACTTCTCTTATAGTCGGTTTTTACTTCTAAAAAAGCTGGAATATGAATACTTTGTAGAGAGGTGCTCGAGATTTAATATATAAAGCAATGCTACTCAAATTTAGGTCTAGATACCAATGCTAATCCAGGAATTGTTTGATTCTGGTTTGTGATAAGTACATAAATTGAAACAAAATGTTAAAAAAGAAATGTTTACAGAAAATTTTATGTCTCTTGAATCTAATCATTTAAAACATAGGCTTGAATCATGTTTTTCCGTTTCTCTATTAAGTTTATATTAATGAATTATTTTATTTTATAGAAGTGTGAATCCATGGTAGATGGAGAGAAAAACTGTTCTTAGACTACAGATAATTTAGGAAGTACAGATATAAGACAAACATCATATTGCCCTTCTTTAAATTGATATTGGTAAAACCACATCTATGAGGTTGTGTGTCTGTATGTGTGTGTACAGAAAAGATGGCTGAGTTATATTTAAAAAAAAAGACAAAACTGCTTTTTTATAGGTTTCAGTAACCTTAAAATCTAGCATTTCTATTATAATCCAAGCATGTAACATATACATATAAAATCACAAAGTAATTACTAAACCAGCATATCAATCTAGTCAAAATTACACTAATTAAAATAGACTTCATGATAAAGCAATTAATGCCTATTTTTTAAGGGTTTAAATAAGGACCAATACATCAATATGGTTTGGGCTTAGACTAGAATTTTCAGATACCTTAAACTTGAGTTTATAAAATTGGGACAATTGATTAAGGGATTCATTCAACCAAATTCATCAAGACCTCACTATGAGTCAAGCACTGTTCTACTGCTGATAATGTAGTAGCAAACAATAGTTACGGTTTCAGTCACAGAGTTTATAATCTAGGGTTGGGGAAGCATTAAATTAAAACACAGTGAACACAATATTTGAGGTGGTGATGAGTGGCATACTGAAAATTTAAGGAGGGTCGTTTGGAGTGCTATTTTACATAGGATGATAAGGTAAAGGCTCTCTGATACAGAGAGATTTGCACAGAGACTTGGACTAAATGAAGGAGTTGGTCATGCTGATATTTGGTTAAAGAATTTTTCCGGAGAGATGGAATAGCAAGGGCAAAGGACTTGAGATAGAAGTATGTTTGCTGTTTTTATGGAATACCAATGGGGCATTGTAACTTGAGAAAAATAATTAAAGAAGAGAGGAGTAAAAGACAAAGTCAGAGAAATAGTGGGAAAACAGATCCGTAGGACATTTTAGGACAAAATAGGGCTTTTTTGCTTATACTTTTATCTAATTTGGAATCCATTGATGATTCTGAGCACAAGTACCACATGACTTGACTTATATTTTAAGAATGGTTCTGTTTTTGAACATGGAGGAGTGCACATTAAGAGTCAAAGACACCAATGGGGAGACTGTGTGGCAAAGTGAGAGATTATGGAGGTACAACGACATCTAGATCAAGGATGGAGTGTCAGTGGAGATGAGAAGTGGGGGATTTTGACCACCATAGTAGTCTTTCTATAATTTGGACCTGACTCATTTCTCCAGTGTCAGTTCCTATTATATCTTTTCCAATGATGACAATATTAATATTAATGCTAATAGAAAGTATTAATTGAGTGCATACTGTGTTCTAGACACTTTTCTAAGCAGTGAGAAGAGGCGAGAAATACACTTTTCATATAATGCCTCGTGTTAGACTATTGTATATAAGCCTGTCCTATTCACATGAGAATGTGATCGCCTCAGAGATAAGCGTCATGTCTTTTTTATCTTTAAAAACCCTATAGTACATGGAATAGTGCCCTGAACATAGTATTTACTCAGTAAATCTTTGTTGTGTTTGCTCATAAAGATGGTGAGGGGCTGGGCGCGGTGGCCTATGCCTGTAATCCTAGTGCTTTGGGAGGCTGAGGTGGGCGGATCACCTGAGGTCAGGAGTTCGAGACCAGCCTGGCCAACATGATGAAACCCTGTCTCTACTAAATATATATATAAAATTAACCAGGTGTGGTGGCACATGCCTGTAATCCCGGCTACTCGGGAGGCTGAGGCAGGAGAATCGCTTGAACCCTGGAGGCAGAGGTTGCAGTGAGCCGAGATCGCGCATTGCACTCCAGCCTGGGTGACAAGAGTGAGACACCGTCTCAAAAAAAAAAAAAAAAATAGATGGTGAGAAGACTTATAAAATTTCCCACCCTAACCATGTTAAAACAGAAGATGGCCATAGCGAAAAATGATGAGAACCCAAGGAAATCAGAGACTGTCATTACTATCCAATTTCACAAAGTTTAATAATAGGAACAGGATACTAGCTATTTTCCCAGTTTCTCCTCCTAATAGGCTCACATAGGAACATTTAACTCTCCTCCATAGTACTTAATACAGTTACAATTTCATAATTATTTATGTAATTTTTATTTCAATCTCTGTAACCTCCACATGATTCTAAACTGTATGAAAACAGAAACCAAAACCGTACTTTGAACATTCTATCTTTAAGCTTAGCAAAGTACTTGGCCTATAATAAGCACTTGATATTTATTAAAAATGAAAAAAGGTAACGGTAGTAAATTTTTACTGTGTGCTAAAATCTCTTCCAAGTACTTTACACAGATTAACTCATTTAATATTTACCACAGATTTATTAAGCAGATATTATTTTCATTTTATTGCTTTGAATGAATTCTTAATTGATATATTCATTTTATTACCATAAATGAATTAATGAAAATAATAATGATGATCATTACTGCAGGGGAGGTTATGCCCATAGCACAGCCAACCAGCTCCCATACACACCCTCCGTACCCATCCCCCAACCCCTTGCAAAGGTGATCTTTCTCCTAAGCATAGCAAAAACTCCCAGTATAGGCTGTCTCCTTCTGAGAACTTACTGAATTGTTTGCTTTTCAACTGATTCTTTGTTTCATCTATTTGATTCCAAAAGCAATGATCTGATGAGTTTAATAAACCAATCAGTATGTTTGATTAAATTAATAAAATTCGTTTCACAATCCATTGATGTAGCCTAAGATTTCAATCAAAAGAAATATACATTTGTGACCAAATTTACAGGTCAAGGTCTCTTCTGATGATATCATAATTACCTATGAATTCAGCTCTTTTTGTGCCATTAGCAACGTAATACTTTCTCTTGGATATTTATTTTTCACATATTAATTCACGTGATTAATCTCATTGAATCATGTATTCAGATGTCTATTAATTTTTATAATAACAATTAATAATAAGATTTATTCTAAACAAGTCGAAGTTCATGCTATTAAAATATCTAGCTGTTTCAGAAAGTCAGTCTCGTCTCCATATTGGAGAACAAAATTATAATTAAAGTACAATGTGGCAGTTTGCGGTTAGATTATGAAATTTGTCAACAAAAAGCTATATTATTTCATTTAAACTATGTAACTATTTAGGAAAAAAAGAGAAGAAAATAGATTGGTTTTCCCTTTTAATTCTTATAGATGGACAGTACTCATCATTGTTTCATATTCCGAAAAGATGACATGCTGAATGTGTATATCAATGGGCTAAAAATATAGTTACACAATTGCGGGCATCTTAAAATCAGTTAGTAGCTTAGTGTTATTCCTGTCAATTCCTTGACTGAATGCTCACAGCCTGTTTAGCTTCTTGTGGTTTGAGGATATAGTATTCCAGCTCACAGAGGTCCCTGGCCAGGGAGGGTTTTTTTTATTGTTGCTGTTTCTCTCTCTCTCTCTCTCTCTCTTTTTAAACCATTTTCCTACCACTTTTTTTGTCATCACAGCTGTTTCCACCTCAAATAGATAGTTTGGACTTACAAGAAGGCAGATTTTATGTTTAGCTCGGATGAAGAATGTTCCTTTGTTTTATGTTTCTCACTCTCTCTTAGGTCCTCCATGTACATCTGTCCAACAATGAAACATGTCGCCTTGGGAATTAGCATCTTTTCAGCTGACATGTTTAAGCAGAAGCTGAAATTGTGAGCATCTGTTTGAGCTGTTGTAGTGTATAATTTTGTACTGGATGCAAGGTTAATATAGATATACCTAATGCTAAATGACGAGTTAATGGGTGCAGCACACAAACATGGCACATGGATACATATGTAACAAACCTGCACATTGTGCACATGTACCCTAAAACTTAAAGTATAATAATAAAAAAAATATAGATTATATGTAAGATTGCAGTAACTAATTTATTAAAAGTACCCCGGAAGCACAGATTTATAAAATGCGGCTACCAACAAGTATTATTTTGACATCCTTCTTTCTAACAGCTAATCTTTCAAAGTAACAACTGATGATGTGAGCATGATAGGGTATTCTTCCTAGTGTTCTGGGTCAAGAACATGTAGATAATTGTTTTTTTCCCAGCCACAGATAATACAGAGTGAGTTTCAGAATCAGTCTGAAAATAATATTTGGAACATATTCCACTAGCTCGTCTCTTGTCCAAATGCTAGCCAAATTTCTTTTGGGAAGCAATGAAAATATGTGTCTATAGATACATGGTTAAGGATATCAAATATGGAAATTTATAACTAATTTAAAGGATAATAGACAGACTATTGGAAATCAGAACTATTATTGAAATACTGACAAGTGCCTTTACCCATTGTGAGACATCTTCAGATGCCCAAGGCAAAACCTTTCATCCAAACTAAAGGTAATGAATATGAGAGAAATACCTTTCTATCTATGTACCATACTTTTTTCTTTGGAAGTCTTTTAACCAAATGAAATAATTAATTTTCCTTGTATCCACGAAGACCTGTTCACAATCCTATAAAATTGCTGCTGATCCTCAAGGTAAACAAAAGACTTGACAACTGAATGAAAACATTGAATTTGATGAATTATTTCATTGGTATAAAATTTCAAATTATTGCTTAACCCTTTGAAAAATTAATTATTAAGGTGCTATATGAAGGAAATGTAAGGGTCTCTTAGACTGAAAGGAATTATTGTATACTTAAGGTTAAATTAGCTTGACATCTAAGCATTGAACAATTTTATTTTTCCACTTTTTCATGCTTTGTGCTATCTTTTTCTCTCTTTATTTTCAACTAGGATATGTAATAAAATGACCAAGAGATTTCATGACTATGAATTACAGTAAAAAATAAGTACTCTTGCAAAACACAGTTGGATTGTTTGTAACACAAAGAATAAGTGCTTGAGAAGATGGATACCCTATTCTACATGATGTGATTATTTCACATTGCATGCCTGTCAAAGCATCCCATGTACCCTATAAGTATATACACTTACTATGTACCCACAAAAATTAAAAATAAAAAGTAAAAGTTCAGAAACGAACAAACATACAAAAACCAAAAGACATCATACTTCAATTTTGAAACATTAAGGACCCAATTATGTTTACTCAAAAATAGGATTTTAATTTGGTAGTTTTTTTTATTTTTGAGTGTGAATATAAGGCCAAGCTTGCTTCTATTCTTATAATTTGAGAATTTAACAAGCATTGTTTATTTGTGCACGTCAAACTCTTTTATTTGACATTTGTACATTTGTTTTAAGAATGGTAACCCCGCATAATAAATTTGAAGAAAATTCAATTAACCTAGATTTATATTGGTAGTATATTGAAATCTTCTACAAGTAGATTATTAATAAAATCTATAATAAAAATGTACAAATTGATTAAATTTTATGTATGCATTCTTCAAAATATACCCAGTATAAAATTAATAATCTAGAATAATATCAACCTGAATAGAATTTAAAAAAAAATCCTTGATTAACTGGGCACGGTGGCTCAGGCTTGTAATCCCAGCACTTTGGGAGGCCGAGGCAGGCAGATCACAAGGTCAGGAGATCGAGACCATCCTAGCCAACATGGTGAAACCCCGTCTCTACTAAAAATACAAAAATTAGCTGAGTGTGGTGGTGCGTGCCTGTAATCCCAGCTACTGGGGAGGCTGAGGTAGGAGAATCACTTGAACCAGAAAATTGGAGGTTGCAGTGAGCCGAGATTGTGCTGCTGCACTCCAATCTGGCAATGACAGAGTGAGACTCCATCTCAGAAAAAAAAAAAAAAAAAGCCTTGATTATCTCATGTTTAACTGCAAAAGACTAGCAAAAGACTATGTGTATCCCAAGGGGGATGAGATCAGTCTACATACATGTGGCAAGCAGGGTCTATAATTAGCAATGGTAGGTGTGATATTTAGTTTTTATGTGCTTGAGTTGAATTTGCTAGACATATCTTATGACAAATTATTTCAGCCCCCTGGCTTGATGTACTTCAAGTTAATATCTTTCCACTTTAAATAACAGTGAATGTTTTATAGCTCAAAATGTTGTACTCTGTGTCCTAGTACATTTAGAGTGTTATATAAATTAAATTCATTATAAATGATTTAAAGTTTTCTTTCATTTAAAAATATAAAAATGAATAACTAACCACATACCTATTTGGATTTAACAATGAAGAGCAAAAAAGAAAGAAAATAAACATTATGTATACTCTTGAGGTATTATTTAGATTATGAATAATTTATTCATTTATTTAATTTTAATATCTTTTTAGATGAACTTCACTTTTGTACCTTTCATATTCCTAACTTGTGGATTGGGTTATGTTCTAGTCAGTTTGGTCTCACTACCTGCCCTATTTTCTGCAGTGACTCAGATTCTACTTCAGACTACTTGCAGTATCTGCTACATTTACAAGTGAACATACATTTTACTGATCAAAATAATAATAATATGACCTCTGAAAGACGCATGACAACATTACAGCCTTTAACTGGACATTGAAGCAAATGGTTGCTTTGAGTAATCAGCTGAATAATAGAGAGAAAAAAGAAACAATTGAACCAGTCACTTGGCATTGTATTTTTAAAGTTTGATTATTTTAATAAAATGTTTATGTGTCACTTGGTATTTTTATAGCATAGACCTAAATGAAAGGCCATGCATAGCCAATAGAAAATATTGAGGCCAAAGAGAATGTATCCAGAGTATGAGAATTATTTAGAAAATTTTCCACCATTCTGACTTCTGTAAACACAACCATGAAAATCAGAAAGGTCCACCCTATTGAGTATAATGTAAACTTTTTCCAATTCCTTTTCTGAGGCTTACATTTTTAAATTCTTAGTTTGTTAAAAATCCGTGTAAAAACTATTCACATTATTCCAGAAATAAATTTTTAAAAATAATATTGTTAGTAATATTATTATATTATAATAATATTATAATCAGGAGGTTAGTTACATTATTTTATGTTGTAACGAAGCAGGATATTTCCCTGACCCCATTGCAGGACTTGCAACAGGGGTGTCGTGGTTACTTAGTCTGCTGCTCTCAACTCCTCATGGGAGGGAGTGTGTGAGCAAATGAGGCAGGAACTGGAGTGCATGAGTAATGGAACTGGCTGGCTATTTTGGTGCCGGCAAGAGCGAACTCCATGTGGGCCCTGTGGCAGCATCCAGGTGGGGGTGCCTGTGACCCTTGAAGCCCCAGAGGGCATGTTACGGCACTCTTTTAGTTCTGCCATCCATGGACGGCTTAATCGTTAACAGCTCAGTGGGCCTGAGGCTGCCCTCTGCCAGTGAGGGCAAAGAGCCAGTGTGACGGCCTTTTGTATCCGCACTCGTGGTTCCTGAGCTCTTGTCTGGCATCCAGGAAAAATGAGGTCATACAAATGAATTGAAGGATGGCAAATGCAGGGAATTTTATTGCCAATGAAATTGGCTCTCATGGACAAGGGGAGCTGAAAAGGGGGCAGGATGGGAAGGTAATCCTCCCCAAAGTCTGGCAAGCTCCAGCCAGATTGTTCTCTGAAGTTACACCATCAAGCTGTCCCTCTGAAGCCAAGTTGCTTCTCTCTAACGTCCAGCTGTAGTCCCTGACATCCAGCTGCTTCTCCTTTCTGCCAGCTGAGTCTGGGGTCTTTATAAGCACAGGATTGGGTGGGGTGGGGGCAGGGTGGTTTAGGGTAGCAAAACATTTGGACCAGAAAACAGGGACATACTTCTCATTTTGGGCTGCAGTCTCAGGCTTTTCGGCTTGAAGCTAGGGCTTCACCAGGGACCCACCCTTGTCTGCCTAGAATTTCTCTGTTTCCTGTCGCTATCATTTCCCCCCTCTGAAAAGGCACATCTAACTGCTGTTAGAATATAGATGATGATTGATCTTAGCTACTTCCTGCTGACAGGGAGCATTGCTTTGGGGAGAACAAGAGTCAGATTCCTTCCAGAGGTCTACGTAAGGGTCCCTGGCAAATGAGAGCCATCATTTGAGGCTCCAGTTGCCTAGCTGTTTGGAGTTTGATGGTGAGAAGAAACCAATTTTACAAGGTTAATTATGCATTAATCAAATATGTGTATGATACAAAAGGGGTTAAAGGAAATAATCTAGTGCCAAAGATTACAGAAATAAGGAGTAAATATGCTATTAATTCTGAAAACAACATTATACCCTGTGGTGTAAAATAGAATGGAAGTAAGAACAGCAAGCATAGGCAAAACTATAAAGAGGATATCCATGGAAGGTAAATTATTAACACTTTTCTTTTTTGAATTTTAGCTTGAGGTCCCTGATCTCTTCACATTGGTATTTTAGGTGCTCTTCTGGGTTGATGGAGGTAACTCCATCGGCTTCCCAGGCCTTTACTCAGGTATAATGAATCCAAGAATATATTCCAATGACCTTCATTGCCATAGGAATAGAAAGAAGTACACTGTAAGGTCCCTCCTAATCTGGGCTTATAGAAGGAGAGAGGGAAGAAAGTAACCTGAGAATAAAGGAACTTGGAGAGGTCTCTTGACAATGCCTGCCCAAATAAGTAGGAGCTGTCTCAGATCCCTGAGGCAACACAGTCAAGTTTAACTGGATGGTTTGGTTAGAGGGATTCTCAAATGCAAACAGATACTGGGAGTTTGGGTGTAATGCTGTGCAGGAGAAGGCATCCTCTAGGTCCGGGACTGTGAACCATTTAGTCCCCTCAAGTATTTGGGCTAGCAGGATATATGGATTTGGAACCACCGGGTGTATTGGAACCACAGGCTCATTAATGAGGCAGAGGTCCTGAACTAGTCTCCATTCCCTGTTGGGTTTTTGTACCCCCAATAGTGGGGTATTACAAGGGCCGTTTCAGGGTTTGAGGAGGCCCTGTCACCTTAAATTATCAATGATGGTTTCTAGTTCTTTCCTAACTTCTGGTTTCAAGGGATATTGTTTCTGGTTAGGAAAGAAGGTGGCATTCTTAAGGTGGATCCAGACTGGTATGAGAGGTGTGGCTCGGACAATTTTCCCTTGAATTGCCCAAACTTCTGGGTCAATATCAATCTCCACTGGGGGAAGACAAAGAGTTTTTCCTGGGGCCTTCAGGACAGTGGTCCCCATAGGGGCCAGAATATCCCTGCCCAACAGAGGAGTTGGGCTTTCAGGCATAATTAGAAATGCATGGGCAAACAAGAGGTCTCCCCAATCACAAATAAAGGGGTTTTGAAAAATATCAGGTTAAAGGTCTTCCTGAGATGCCCCTCATGCTCATACTAAGAGAAGAGAGGGAGTCCAGATTGAAGAGGAGAACTGAGAGACCAGCTCCAGTATTCAAAAGGAGGTCCACTTTTTTTCATTCAATTTCCAGAATTACCCAGGGCTCCTTGATGGTAATGATGGTCTGGACCACCGGAGCTGGAGAGAGGAGTCCCTGGACCCAACTGTCCTGATGGACCATTTGGGAGATTGGCTCTGGACCCAGTGACCAGCATCCCCAGGGACAGTCCACTTTCCTGTGGTCACCATTGCAGATTGGACAGGGTCTAGGTGGTTTCCTCATGCTGCCTGGGCAATCCTTCCTAAAATGCTCTGGCTTCCCACATCTGTAGCAGTTAACAGGTGCACCATGGGGATTCTGGGATTTGTGGGCTTGCATGGTGGCCTCCATCTCTTTCCTGTGTCTCCTCTGTCTCTCCTGTCTTTTTACTGTGTCCTCACATGTTGAAAACCAAACACCAAGAAAAGAAGCTGTGGTTTGTCTTCTTATAGGGGCAATTTTCATTTGTCTTAGTCCATTTGAGCTGCTATAACAAAATACCTTAGAATGAATAATGTATAAATAACAGAAGTTTATATCACACAGTTTTGGAGTCTGTGAAGTCCAAGATGAAGGCACTGACAAGTTTTGTGTCTGGCGAAGGCTCATTCCTCATAGATGGCACACCCTTGCTATGTCCTCACATGGTAGAAAGGATGAATGCTGTGTCCTCACATGCTGGAAGGCATGGAAGAAACTAGAATGCTTAATTACTTTCTCTTAATTACTTTCCCTTAATTACTTTCCCTTACCTATTATCACATTGGGTATTATGTTCCAACATACAAATCTGGGGAGGACACCAACATTCAGACATAGCATCGTTCATGGGGGATCCACATTCATTACTTAAACCTAAGGCCCTACCTCCTAATGCCATCGCATTGGGTTTTAGGATTTCCATATGTGAAGTTTGGAAGTACACAAAAGTTCAGTCATAATACATGGTGTCAAAAGTTGTAATTGTAAGAAGTGAGTGTCTGGTAGGAAATATAAGGGTGATTCTAGGCACTAGTAATTTTGTTTTATGACTTTGTTTATGTTCTGGTTACATATGTACATTCACTTTAAGAAAGTTATTCTAGCTTTACACTTATGAGTCTTGTACTTTTCTGAATATACTGTAGTTCAATAAAAATATACTTCAAACAATATATTTCTAAGAGAAAGTAGTTCTGAAATATAACATAACCGTTTTGACATACTAAAATATATAGTCCATGAAGCATTACGTTAACTGCAATATAGGCACACACACACACACACACACACACATATATACACATATATATGTATTTCCATGTGTAGATATAAATTGACATAATCAATGATTGAGTTGTATGTACTCAGATATGATTTCAAATGTCTTCCTTTCTCAATCAGATCCAGAGGCTAGAAAACCTAAGCAAAGATGGTAGCTATATGATCTGCAATGGTGCTAATGAATAATCAATTCTATGAAAATGACAAACTATCAAAGAGGCCAGATTTATCAACATAATAAATGAACTTTAAGAAATTGAAAATTTTCCCTACCATTTAGATCCTTGATCTACCTGTTTAATATCTTGAACAAGCTTATCTATTACCAGGGATTGGAACAAAGGAGATGATAACCAAATAGAGAAGAATTAATTCCATTTGCAGACAACCTCTTCACTGTTGGAAATTGCAGATAAATGTAAAATACAAAATTGGTGGTTCATCAGAGAGTAAATGTTCCAAACATTAACTTTCTAATAAGGTCATGATAAATCTTGATTAAAGGCATGTCAAACCAGTTGCTTATTATTTAAAAGAAAAGAAATCTAGAAAGAAATATGTATCCATTAACATTGAAATTAGAAAATTCAATACATTCATAAAACCCAGGCAATTAAAGACTTCAATTTGCTTTTTATAACAAAAAATGAAAATGTCAATTCTATAATAAAGAGAAACCTTATTTCTATCTGGTAAAATCTTTGGCTCCAGATAGCCATTGTTAATTTTCAAAAGATGAAAAAAAAAACACTTACACAAATGGAATGTATTATGTATCCAAATGATGTAAATGACAAATCTGTTCAGTGAAATTCAAGAAAAAAACAAAATTATGCATGCAAATACCCACACACTCACACTCACACATACACCCTTACATACGTTAATTATCTCATTAATACAGTAGTAAAGCTAATCTGAATAATAATGACAAGTTTCCAAGATTATAATAGAGAAAAAGGGGGCTAATAAAATCGTATTTTAAGATAGTCATATAACTTTCTGTGACAGGAAGCAGGTTGAATTCTAAGGGCTGGTAAGAAGCAGCAGAATTCAGAGAAGGCATACTTTTTTCTTGGGTGTAAAACCAAGATCCCTATGAGATAAACAGACACACACATGGATGTGTCTATGCGTACACACACACACAAACACACTTTGTACATCACACATTACATATATATTAGATGGAATTAGAGTTTGTCTCAAATGAAACTTTTGTGGCCTGTTGAAGCTTTCAAAACCTTCCAGTAGAAAAATTGCCCCAATTTGGAGGGTCTGCTTCCACAGCAGTGGGGTCTCTGATTCTCTCCTCATAACATCTACATCCATTAGATGGAAAACTCCTTTTGAATGAGGAAATGATTCAACATATTTATATCAGTTGCTATGGTCTGAATGTTTGCATCCCACCAAAAAAACTGTATGTTGAAATTTAATCCCCAATGTCAGGGTATTTGGTTGTGGGGCCTTTTAGAGATAATTACATCAAGAGTAGAGCCTTCATGAATGGGATCAGTGCCCTTATAAAAGAAGCTCCAGAGATATTTACCTGCCCCTTCTGTCATGTGAGTACACAACAAAAAATGCTGTCTATGAAGCAGGAAGTGGCCAGCACCAGGCACTAAATCTGCTGGCACCTTGATCTTGAACTTTCTGGTTTTCTAAAACTGTGAGAAACAAATTCCTCCTGTTTGTAAAACAGCTTGTCAATGGTAGTTTGTAATAGAAGCCTGAATGGACTAACACACCAAAGCATTAGTAAAGATATCATTAAAGTAATACATACGTTCAGGAGCTAGAGTGTTTAGAATGACTCTAGGACATGAAAATGATAATTGGACAGAGTTGACCTAAATGCATCGGCACACCGCAAACAATCTCCCCAGGAGAACTCAATATCTGAATAATTGCTGGCACCACTGAGTTCACTAAATTTTTTAGTGTCTATTATGTACTAAGCACTGATCTAAACATTAGGGCTACAAAGATAGATAATACATAATATCTCTTACCCTCACATTTTTCTAGTCTATTAAGGGAGATACATGCAAACAATCTTAATCCAGATAATATCGGGATTGTGTCGGCAATATAAACGTGCATAATATGATCGTGTGCCTCCAAAAGTAAGAGTAATGAAAGATGCCCATTAGATTTTGCAATTAGATCGTCAGTGGTGATCTCAGCGAAATAACTTCCTGCCATTCATGGGATAAGAGTCACATTATAATGAGTTGAGAAATGCAAGAACAATGAGAAAATCATGACAGAAAGTTCTGATTATGGGCAAGAGCAAGAGCTGAACAGGATGAAGAGTTAAGAGGAGGAATGTGTGTGTACATGTGTGTTAGAATGAGTGCCGTCTGGATATATTCATAAATTTGGAAGGAAAGAGTTGAGTGAGAAGGAAAAAGTTTAAGAAGAGAAAGTGAATGAAAAATTGTATCTGTGGGCGATGGAAGTGGACAGGATAAAGAGCACAGAATAGGAGATCATACAGAAGAGGAAGGAGCCCTCTACAAAGTTATTAGATTTTAGAATACAGAATGTTGTTCTCTACTCAGAATGTTTCCATCCAAATATTTTCTACTAGGTAAATACCTCTCCCCTCAAAACTCTTCTCATCTTTCACCTCTATGAAGAGTTTCTCTGAAATCTCACGGTCTCTCAATTGTGACCCCACTCAACTTTTATATATATGATCTCAATTTGTTTACCATGCCTGCTCTTACTTGTTTACTGTATGCCACTAGACCAACACTGTAAGATCCTCGAATCCAGATACACTGTATGCTTCATGTATATTATTACATCCTAGTGTGGTGTCAGACTTATGGCCTGCATTTAAGAGATATTTGGTAAATGTAAAAGAAAATGATTGGTTATAGAATAGCATGCAAAGTAGGAGGTAGAGATGATGTTGCAGAAGAGTTTACCCAATTATAAATTATTCACAACACTAAAAACAAAACATTCTCAGATGTGAAAATAAACAACCATAAAAACAAAACTTTTATAAGCAACCCTCAAGCAAAATTGGAAAATGTGAAACTTCCATTAGAAAATATTAATGAAATGAAATAATTAGAATATTACATATAAAAATCTATAGAAGGCAACCAGATTTATACTCCATGGACAATTCATAGTGTTGAATTCTTTCATATTTGAAAAAATAATGGATGAAAAATAAAAAATGAACATTAAACTCAAGGCACTAGAAATAATTTTAAAAATAAAATGTGTGATGAAGAAATTAATATGCATAAAAGCAGCTTGTCTTTCCATAGTGGCTCACTCCTGTAATCTCAGTGCTTTAAGAGGCCGAGGCAAGTTTGTGGTTGCAGTGAGCAATGATTGCTCCAGTGCACTCCAGTCTGGGCGACCGAGTGAGACTCTCTCTCCAAAAACAGGGGAAAAAAAGCAGCAAAAGCTTTTTTAAAAAGCCACATATCACAGGTATACCCCCGCAACCCCAAGGAAAGATACACATTTCTTCAGGATGTTTTAAAAACCAAAAAACTGGACAAGAAAGGTTAAACAGTTGACTATTCATTTTTATTTTTATTTTGTCTGAGACGGAGTCTAGCTCTGTCGCCAGGCTAGAGTGCAGTGGCGCAATCTTGGCTCACTGCAACCTCTGCCTCCCAGGTTCAAGCAATTCTCCTACCTCAGCCTCCCAAGTAGCTGGGATTACAAGCGCGCACCGCCATGCCCAGCTAATTTGTTTTTTTTTTTTTTTTTTTAGTAGAGATGGGGTTTCACCATGTTGGCCAGGATGGTCTCAATCTCCTGACTTTGTGATCAGCCCACCTTGGCCTCCCAAAGTGCTGAGATTACAGGCGTGAGACACCACATCTAGCCTTGACTACTATTTTAACTATACAAATATTTTGGGCCGGGCATGGTGGCTCACTTTGGGAGGTCAAGGCGGGCAGATTACAAGGTCAGGAGATCGAGACCATCCTGGCTAACATGGTGAAACCCCGTCTCTACTAAAAATACAAAAAAATTAGCCGGGCGTGGTGGTGGGCACCTGTAGTCCCAGCTACTCAAGAGGCTGAGGCAGGAGAATGGCGTGAACCTGGGAGGCAGAGCTTTCAGTGAGCCGAGATCGCGCCACTGCACTCCAGCCTGGGCAACAGAGCGAGACTCCATCTCAAACAAAAAAAAGTATACAAATATTTTAAATATTATTAAGTATTTATAGTTTGAAGTATTAAATTAAACATTAGTTATTTAG
Organism: Nomascus leucogenys; assembly: GCF_006542625.1. Lineage (NCBI taxonomy): Eukaryota > Metazoa > Chordata > Mammalia > Primates > Hylobatidae > Nomascus > Nomascus leucogenys. Next base: position 129,479,943 of record NC_044406.1, read on the forward strand.
TAAGCCATAACGTATTATAAAGTGGATATTAATTTGTCTATAATCTATAAAATGTGCATAATTTTCCTAATCTATACTATGAAAATAAATTTTATTTGTCTTTCATAAGAATTCACATTTTTGTAGGGAGTTCAGGTTGTAAAAGCATAGGCTTAGTATCTTTAAAATTACATTCTTCTCTTTTGGCCTTAGATGGATTTGTAATTCATTTAGTTCATGGACCATCCTCTCTGACTTTGGGTCTTTCGACAAAAATGTTGGATAATGACAAGCAAAAAGAGCCATTAGTTTGTTACCTACAATTTGAGTAGTGTCCTAAATTTTTATGGCTAAGAGATAGTATAAACATCTGCTGATAGTGAAAGCCCTATTGTTTGATGTGGAAATTAATGAGGGTGGTGTGGGTTTAAAATAGTTTCTCAGAGAAATAAAAGTGAAAAAATTCATCTGCACCAAGGCACAACTAAAATTGTGTTGGGGATCATGTATTTTCAGAATTGTGAGTATACATAGCTATCTGGTATTTATTCAGCATTATTCATCCACACACCAAAATACATTTTTAGGGAAGTGATGTTAGAAAATTCATCAGTTTTCCCAACATTTGCAACATAAGCAGCTGGGCCATGTCTTTGTTAGACTGCACTAGTGATCTCATAACCAATAGGTTTTTCATTACTTTGCCATGGGGCTGCAAACTCAAATGCCTCTACACGTAGAACAGGTCATCTAACGAGACAATAGGCCATATGTAAGACTAGAGGGCATAATGAGATCTATATGGCCCTATCAAGATTTTTGTTCCACCTTAAATCATGCAAATCAAATGTTCTCTCAACAATGGAGTGAAACTGTGAAGACCATTGCTTAGAGCCAGGCTGTATAGATTTGAATGGTCAATCCCATGCTTGCTAGGTATGATGCCTTGAGCAAATTACTTAAACTCAACTTCATTAGCTGTAAAATTGGGCTAATAATGCTTCAAAGTCTCCTCAGATTCTTGTGAGCATTACTTGAGTTAATACCAATTACGTGCTTAGAATACCGGGTCAAAGTAGGTACCATATATGGGTTTTCCATGATCCTCATTTTGGGCCTTTTCTAACTTCCTAAATGTAAATTTAACATTTATTTCCTGCTTTCAAAACTTAAAAGTGCTAAGCGCTTGAGCATATTCTGAAATCCAACCAATTTTTAGATGGAGTACTCTAACAGGCCCAAGTACATTGATCTCATTGTTATTTATAATAAGAGGTAATTAAAAACCGCATTAATTCCAAACAATGGAGAAACAGCTATTCAATTGTAGCAAATCCAAATAATGCAGAATTAATCTACCATTATAAGTGCTCTTCTACCCCAGCCGGGCACGGTGGCTCACGCCTGTAATCCTAGCACTTTGGGAGGCTAAGGTGGGCGGGCTGCCTGAGCTCAGGGGTTCCAGACCAGCCGGGCAACACCATGAAACCCCATCTATACTAAAATACAAAAAGTTAGCTGGGCATGCTACTGTGCGCCTGTAGTCCCAGCTACTCAGGAGGCTGAAGCAGGAGAATTGCTTGAACCCGAGAGGCAGAGGTTTCAGTGAGTCAGTATCACGCCACTGCACTCCAGCCTGGGAGACAGAGCCAGGCTCCATCTCCCTGCCCGCCCCCCGCCCCCCCAAAAAAGTGCTCTTCTGAAGAGTGTGCAAAAATATGGTATTCTTTGATGATTTGTCTTTAAATGAAAAAGGCAGAAAGCAAACATACATACACTGTGTGACTGTGTATATATAAATACACACATAGTAGCAGAAAATAGTTTTTTTTAATAGGATTAGGGATAAATTTGAGTTTTCTATATCGGGCACATTTCGTATTCTTGGACTATAATACTGTTACAAAATTGTATTAAAACACGAGGATTTAGAGCAACAGGAGCTCTCAATCATCGTTGGTGGGAATCCGAGATGGCATAGCCACTTTGGAAGACATTTTGTCAGTTACTTACAAAACTAAACATAGTGTTACCATACAATTCAATAATCACACTTCTTGATATTTACACAAATGAGTGGAAAACGTTTGTCCACACAAAAACCTGAAAGCCTAAGGGAAATGCAGAGATAATGGTAAAAGGGTACACAATTTCAGGTATAAGATGAAGAAGTTCTGAGGATGTAATTTATAGCATGGTGAATAGAGTTGATAATATTATATCGTATACTTGAAATTTGCTGAGAGAGAGTAGATCTTAAGTTTCCTCACCTCCTTATACACACAAACACATGCATGCACACACACACACACACACACACACACACGGAAAGCATACCTATGTGTAGTTATGGACGTGTTGATTAATTTGATTGTAGTGATCATGACAGAATGCATATGTATATCAAATCATCACGTACAACTTGAATACGTACAATTTTTATTTGTCAATTAATATCTCAATAAAGCTGGGAAATAACTGCACAGGAATTTTTACAACAGCTTTATTTATATTTGTAAAACTTGGAAACAACCAACATGTCCTTCAGTAGGTGAATAAACAAACTGTGGTGCATTCATACAGTAGAATACTTTAGTGATAAAAAGGGATGTGCTATCAAGCCATGAAAAAATATGGAACAATCTTAAATGCATATTGCTAAGTGAAAGAAGCCAGTCTGAAAGTGCTACTGACAGTTGAGGTGGAAGCCAATCCTCCTAACACAGCTCTGGAATACCAGACAGTCAGAACTGGAAGATGTGCAGGTGGAAGTACCAACACAGAAGGTGAATATTTAAAGGAACACCAAAGGAATGGCTGCATCTGACCACACTGGCCACTTGCCATTCGGGTTTATACAGAAGCATCCCAGTGCTTACTACCAAAAGACTGTTCTCTAAAGAAATAATATGTTCACGACCGGGCCCAGTGGCTCACACCTGTAATCCCAGCCCTTTGGGAGGCCGAGGCGGGCGAATCACAAGGTCAGGAGTTCAAGGCCAGCCTGGCTAACATAGTGAAACTATGTCTTTACTAAAAATACAAAAATTAGCTGGGCATGGTGGCACGCACCTGTAGTCCCAGCCACTCAGGAGGCTGAGGCAGGAGAATCGCTTGAACCCGGGAGGCAGAGGTTGCAGTGAGCTGAAATCACGCCATTGCACTCCAGCCCTGGGCAACAGTGCTAGACCCTGTCTCAAAATAATAATAATAATAATAATAATAATAATAATAATAATATGTTCAGCCTGGGAAAGTTAGGCTCATTGGAAGGTTTTCAGCACACACGATTCTGTTTCAATTAATTATGAAGTGATAAGAAACAGAGTGAGTTGGTTATTAACCAATCCTCCAATGCACAATTAAGAAAAATTGAGTAGGCTACAATACTTATTCAATTACACAGAACTCTTCCCTTTCAGATAAGGAAGGTACCTATTAGGGAAACAATCTACTCTACAAATAGTCAACCTAGGCCTTGATTTTTACAAAATGACTAACCATCAAAGATAAACCCATATTTGAAAAAATTGTACAAAATAGAAAGATCATAAGGATTAAATTGAATATTTTACACTAGGAGAAATACATACAATTCAAGGGAGAAATATGAAAGAAAAATATAATTAGGATACTCAAGTATATTTGGGATGATACCAATTTTATCAATAAAAAGGGGCAGGATTTTATATAAAAGCAAATATAAGAGAATGAATGAGAATGTATAGAAATTAAACATCACCAATTAAAAGTTGGAAGTCATTAGAAAGAATAAAATATATAATCAAGAATATCTCTTGAAAATAGAGTTAAAAAGCCAGGTGTGGTGTTTCAACATGTAATCCCAGTGCTTTGAGAGGCCAAGGTGAGAGGATTGCTTGAGGCTAGGAGTTCAAGACCAGTCTAGACAACATCGCAAGATCCTGTCTCTACAAAAATTTAAAAAAATTTGCCAGGGGTGGTGGCACACACAGGTAGTCCTGGTTACTCAGGAGGCTGAGGCAGGAGGAACAGTTGAGCGCAAGAGTTCCAGGCCGTGGTGAGCTGTGAATGCACCACCGCATTTCAGCCTGGGTGATAGAGTAAGATGCTGTCTCTTAAAAAAAATAGTCAAAAGACAAAACAAACAACCAAAAAAAAAGACAACATATTGGATAAATGTGACTAATAGGAATTTCAAAAAGAAATTACAGAGAGGAAGTTACCAAGGGCAAAAATATTACTCATAACTAAAGACAGGCAGGAATGAATCATCAGACTCTTTAGATTGAATGAATCACCACTTACCAAGCAGGTCATTAACTCAACAAGTATTTACTAAGTGCCTACTAAGGGCAGGCCTATTTCTGGGTGCTTGTAATACAGCAGTGAACAAAACAGACAAAAATCTTTCTGGCCTTATGTAGCTGCTATTCTAGATGAGGGAATCAGACAATAAATGTAAAAAATTTGTAATATGTAGTATGTCAGATGGCTATGACTATTATGGAGAAAATAAAACAATAACAAATAGGAAATGCTGGAGAATTTGCTGTTTTTAAATAAAATAGTTAGGGAAAACGCCCATAATAAGGTGACATGCCATCAGAGACTTGAAGAAATTAAGAGACTGAGTTATGCAAATATCTCTAGAAGAACATTCTGTGCAGTAGAAACAGCACATGTGACAACCTTGAGGTGGGAGCATGTTTAGTATACACAATCAATAGCATAGAGGCCAAAATCTCTGGAACACAGAGCAATAGAAGATGAGGTCAGAGGTGAAAGGCTTTGCAAGCCACTGTAAGAATTTTAAACTTTTCTGTCCAATAAATGGGAAGTCTGGAGGGTTTTGAGGGTAGTCCCAGTAATGGGATCTCATTTACATTTTTAAAGAATCTCTCTAGGCTTTCTAATGAGAATGCTGTCATTAGAGCAGAACAGAAGCAGAGGCTCCTCTGTAAGAGAAAGGGCTGAATTAATTCCAAGTGAAACATGGACCCTTCTACTTAAGCAACAACATATATCAAATCCTTCATAGAACCATGCTCACAACTACTGCAAAAGTCAGTAGCACTAAGGACTAGCTTCACAAGTATTCTTTAATGGTCCCATCTATGAATGTCTCTTTGTAGATTGCAGATGTAAAACCATCTTATAGGCATTTTCAATATGACATCAATGGCGCCTTTCACACTTTAAAAAGCATTGAGCAATAAAATTATATTTATTTATAAGACAGAGCTAACAACTCAAATTCTAGAGTCAATAGGTTATATTACGTATTATGACAGTGGCATATGTAATTAATTTTGGCTTTTTAAAAAGAAGCTGTACAGTGTTCAGAGACAGACAGGTTCTTTCCTAATTAAAATAAACACTCTGACACCGAAGTAATAAATTCACATTTATTTTCTAAGCAGAAGCTACTCCTAAAACAAAGACATAAGTATCTTTTTTCCTTTTGGGAAAATTTTATAATCAGTAAACTCTTAGATCAATTCTCATAATTCTTAGAAGATTAGACAAAAACATGAATTTAGTAAAGTGAATAAAGAAAAGAGAAATAACATCAATTAATCCCATATGAGTTCATTGTATCCTCATATTCACTGATGTTTCCCCTACAGCCACATCTGTGGTTTGTTGTTTTTGTTGTTGTTGTTGTTTTGTTTGTTTTTTGAGATGTAGTCTCACTCTGTCACCCAGGCTGGAGTGCAGTGGCCCAGTCTCGGCTCACTGCAGCCTCCGCCTCCTGGGTTCCAGCAATTCTCCTGCCTCAGCCTCCCAGGTAGCTGGGATTACAGGCACAGGCCACCACACCCAGCTAATTTTTATATTTTTAGTAGAGATAGGGTTTCACCATGTTGGCCAGGCTGGTCTGGAACTCTTGACCTCAGGTGATCCACTCACCTCTATCTCCCAAAGTGCTAGGATTACAGGCGTGAGCCACCGCGCCTGGCCTGTTTTTTGTGTTTTTGAGATGGAGTCTCACTCTGTCGACCGGGCTGGAGTACAGTGGCGCAGTCTCAGGTCACTGCAACCTCCACCTCCCGAGTTCAAGCGATTCTTCTGCCTCAGCCTCCCAAGTAGCTGGGATTTTAGGTGTGTGCCACCAAGCCTGGCTGATTTTTGTATTTTTAGTAGAGACAGTGTTTCACCATATTGGCCAGGCTGGTCTCAAACTCCTAACCTCATGAACCACCTGCCTCGGTCTCCCAAAACGCTGGGATTACAGGCAGGAGCCACCGCGCCCGGCCATCTGTGTTTTTTTTAATCAAGGTGAAATTCGCATAACATAAAATTAACTGTATTAAAGTATACAATTTAGTGGCATTTAGTATATTCATAATTCTGTATGACCACCACTTTTATCTAGTTCTAACAATTGTTTAACAACCCTAAATAGACTCTGTTCACAGTAAGCAGCCATTTCTTTCAGCCCCTGACAGCCATCAACCTGCTTTCTGTGTCTGTCTCTACAGATTTGCCTATTCTGGAAATTTCATATAAATAAAAACATACAATATGGGACCTCCTGTGTCTGGCTTTTTTCCTTTAGCACAATATTTTGAAGATTCATAGTGTAGCATGTATCAGTACTTCATTTCTTTTCATCGCTATAGAACATGATATTGTATGAAATTCATTATTTGTTTTTTCATTTATCAGTTGATGGACATTTGCGTTGTTTTCCCCCTTTGGCTATTGTGAACAGTGCTGCTATAATTATTCATGTAGAGGGATTAGTTTGAATACCTCATTTTGCTTTGTTTGGATATTAACCAAAGAGGAGAAGTTTCTGGGTCTTACGGTAAACTCATGTTAGGAACCCATTTATTGTTTTTGAGTCCTTACGACTCAGCCAACATGCGAAGCTTTGTAATACACCTAGTTTTGTCAATCCCTTAAATGCAAATTGAGAGCCCAATTTGATGTTGTTGGTGTCATAATGTAATGATTGTGACACATTCCTAAGAAAACAACCAAGTATGCTGTTTTCTTGTATAACTTCCAAACAAGCTCATATTTCATCTTTTGAAGGTAATAGCCAATTTCTTTGAGGTGGTTGAGGTGTAAGTGATAAATCTGACCAGCTTATTAACTTAATTGACTTGTTGATTTCTATTCATTCATTAATACATTTATTCATTTAATTGTTTATTCAATCAATAAATAATATTTGAGATAATGTGTTGGGAATGTTGAATCGAAACAAGTGAACATGGCATTTGACTTCAAAGGATGTATCATTACAAAAATAAGTATGTTCAATTAAGTTTTAGCCATGCCGGGGCACAGTTGAAGACTAAAGAGAGAGCACAGTCAATTTTCTTTGGCAAATTAAGATTGGCCAAAAAATTCAAATTCTTCACAGGTGAAATAGCACGTAAAGTCAGACTTGAAAGATGAGAAATTATTCTAAGGCTAGTTTGTCAATTACAGGACATTTTAGATATAGTGAACATCATACCCAAAAGCATGAAAGCCCCACGTGGACAGAGCTGAATATATTACATCAGTAGTTTTCACCACATAGATGATTGTATTATAATTAGCATGCTGACTGACTAATACTAGTTGTATGACTATATACAATATTCCTCTGAATGTAGGTAACCAACATGCCAGTATAAAGGGGAAGTATTGGATTTGAAAGGAATCTAGTTTAGAAGGCAAGATACCATTTGGTTGGCAAATACTTCAACCTTCATATCACAGGCACATTTGTAGACATGGGTAGGTATACTCTAGTCCTGTTGTCATGTTTTTATTTTTTGTTGTTGTTATCAGTTGTGTGCCTAGCACATATTATTCCTATCTGAAAAATGAGAAAAATCTGAATACACTTGTCCATATAAAGATGGAAAAACTCTTATGATAATGTTTTGGAAAAAAGGAAAAAAAATCTCAAAATTAATAAATGACTTCAATTATTTCCTGGAGTGAGTAGTAATTATACTAGTAATTGTATGCTATGTCATCTGTAAAATTATTCTGATAAGTACAAGAATCATAGCAATCATATTTCAACCCTTACATCTCAACTAACTATAATAGTCTTTTCAAATAAAAACAGACACAATTCATTCCCTTAATTTTCTCAGCTTTGTAAGTTTGTATTATCATTATTTATTTCCTATATAAATACATTATCAGTATATGCATTTTCTTAGTTTATCTTATGCTTCATGATTACCCTTGAAACACTCACTACACATGCTTGGAAGAAAATGCAATTTTTCTCCCCATAAATTATCGTTTTGGCATTAAATATTTTGTGAAGACAATATACATGCTGTTACTAGAGCAATTTTTAATGTTTTTTTATAACTCAAACATCAACTTTCTGAAAAAATAAATTGTAAGAAATGATTAAACTTCCAAAGACACTTTGTCATAGGTCTCCGAGAAAGTATCCTAGGACTAGCATTGATATCAAAATAAAAGAAAGGGCATATATTTATCTATTTGCACACACACACACACACACACACACCACACCCTCAATTATTTTCCACCCTTTTTAAACCAAAACCTCTAATTTTGGCCAGGATGTCATTTTGTAGAGCTCGTTGAAAGCACTTTGATGTGGTATCCAGATTTATTTTTTAGGTTATTAAACCCCAGGTTAAGACACATGACATAAAAATGAAGCCAGAGTTGTTTTTGTGTTTGTGTTTTTGTCATAAAGATTTTAATCCTCATACCATCCCAATTTGATTGTGTAACACTGCAGTATTTTTACATTCTCTAGCTTTGAAGTTATTGGAATCATACCAATTAACCACAAATGAAAATATATATGATACTGAATAACGTGCATTCTTTGGTTTCATTCCTCCAGAACTCATTTCTCAATCAGTCATATGTTCATTCCAAACTGATTCTAAATATATATCAAAAGGATTATAAAACAAAGATTTTCACTAAATCATGGACTACAGCTGGAGCTGTCAAAGTTAAATTCATCATGTAGCATTACTACATTTTTTACTGAGAAATAATGAAAATAATCTGTACTTTTAAGTAAATAAAAATAATGAAACTATGAATTAACAATTTGTAAAATAGTAATATAATTTAATTTATTTTTAAAGCTATAAATTGGTTCAAAAGACAAACTACAGCAACCTCTGTCATGCTTAATGGATAATGGATAATAAAATACAAATCAGGAATAGCAAGAGGCTGTATTAATAACTATTGATTGTATGAGAAAATATGTATTACTCTTTGCTAATGAATTTGGAAATCTAGAAAAATATGACTTATTTTCTAGGAAACCACAGGATATCAAAATAAAAAATAGAAAACTTATAAACTGTGAATCAGCCTATACTCATGAAAAAAGTAAAAATTATGACATGGGAACAATAGACACTGTGGACTTTTAGAGGGAAGAGGGAGACGTCATGGGTCGGAAAACTACCTACTGGATACTATGCTTACTATCTGGGTGCAGTGCAACCATGTAATGAACGTGTACATATACCCTCCTATCTAAAATAGAAGTTCAAAAAAATTAAAATTAAAATCAAAATTACGTCAGATAGGACTGGGCATGGTGGCTCACACCTGTAATCTCAGCATTTTGGGAGGTTGAGGCAGTCGGATCACAAGGTCAAGAGATCGAGACCATCCTGGCCAACATGGTGAAATCCTCTCTCTACTAAAAATACAAAAATTAGCTGGGCGCGGTGGCGTGCACCTGTAGTCCCAGCTACTCGGGAGGCTGAGGCAGGAGAATCACTTGAACCCTGGAGGCGGAGATTGCAGTGAGTTGAGATTGCGCCACTGCACGCCAGCCTGGCGACAGAGTGAGACTTCGTCTCAAAAAAAAAAAAAATTAAAAAAAGTTTATGTCAAATAATTAGCTCAAAATAATCTGAAAAGCCAGACAACTTTACACTGAAATATCTCCATACTTTCAAGAAATTATGAATTCTAAACCAGACTCTCCTACAATAGAAAAAATATCGAAACATGCGAATCACTTTGCCAAGCAAGAAATACCTGTATATTAAAAAACAGAAATATAACACAAAAACTGCAATGAGATTTGAGTATAGATATGAGAATTCTAGAAAATAAAACACAATGGTATGTCATCCAAATGTAAGTTGGTTAGAAAAAGGTTTTACACTTAACATGCAAAGTGGTTAAACATCAATAAATGTAATAACATATATCATCAAGTAAAAACAATGGTAATCTGGAAAGATACTAAAAATTCAGTTGATAAATTTTATTACCAATTTGATGAATTACCACTGTTGATGAAAAACAAGTTCATAAGAACCTAGGAATATCATTTCTAAAAAAGTAAAAACACAGCTGCATTGTCATTAAAAACATGGAAAAATAAGGCTAATATTGCCTTAATTAAAAAAAGAAAACAGAGCAGCAACTGAAATAAGATACAAAACAGGTACAAAAGAAATGGTTATTTTCAAAAACTGAAAAGGACAAAAACAAAAAAGTTTTAATATACTTCTGAGGCAGAAAATAAACCACAACAGCTAATCAAAATATAAAAAATATTCTACTTGGTATCACCTGAAGGAAGGCAAAATAATATACAATATAACATGACTTTTCTAATGCTTACCATTTAAAAAATGCTAATAGCCATGGTTGAATGATCTAGAAGGAAGGTATTTCTCCATGAAAAGTTATCAGATGTTTAAAGCTTTTGGTATATATCTGGTAATTTTTGCACGTATGCTCATTGTGTTCTTACACAAAGTTTGGCTGCAGGAATGTTCATCAGAATATTTAATTTAAAAAATTGTTGAAAAATATTTATACATATTTGTAGGGTGCATGTGATATTTTTTACCAACATAGAGTGTCTAATGATCAAGTCAATATATTTGGGGTTCACATCACATCCAATATTTATCATGTCTATGTGTTGGGAACAATATCATAATGTATAAATAATCTAATTGTTCAATAATTGAGAATATTTTAGTAACCACACTGTGCCTACATAAATGCAATGGTATGCAAGCATTGAAATAATGAGTGTGGATGTTTATTTAAGAGTAATGAAAATCTCCAAAATTGGTTGTATTAATGGTTTCTTACCTCTGTAAACATCCTAAAAGCCACTGAATTGTACTCCTTAAATAAGTGAATTGTATGGTATGTGAATTATATACCAATGAGGCTATTACCCCCAAAAAATACCACATATGGAAAAATTATGATATACAAGTAAAATTAATGGTGTTTAAAGAACTTAATTGATCAAAAGCAGTATACAAAACATTATGGACAATATAATGTACTGTTTATAAAATGTATAAGAAAAAATGAATGATAAGGAAAGTATTTTGAAATTGTAATCAAGAAGAGAACTCGAACATAAATCAAATTTTAATAATTAAGAAAATAAAATCACAATAAAGGAGATATTTTAAAATTATAAGATAATACTGTCAATAAATATATGCTAATAAGTATAATTTCTAATTTAAAGTATAAGTTTCTATACAAAATAAAATTATCTTAAAGCAAAAGTCTTGAAAGAAACAATGACAATGGAAAATATTGAAAAAAGTAATAAAGCATTACTAAAAATATAGCACTAGTTTCATTTGGTTTTACAGAGAATTTATTTAAAATTTCAAGATCGGATAATTAATATGCTGTGTAAACTCTTCTGACACTTATAAAAATAACTAAGATTTATATTTTGCTAAGCTAGTTTAAGACTAATACCATGACCTTATAGATACAATACAAAGTTGTACAGCCTGATCATACACATGATAATTTAAAATATATTTTCAACAAACCCCCCTAGCAAATCAAACTCATTTGCGTATAAAACGATGCTATTCTATGGTGAGGAAATTATTATTTCATCAATGAAAAAATAGCTTTATATTTTCTTTTATGAATATGTTACTATAATAAATCATAGTTTATTACCTATAATATTAATAGAATAAGGAAAAAAAATAGCTCCACAGAAGAAATGTCCACAGAAAGACATTTAATTTAGCATTCATACCTGATGTTACTAACACTGAGCCCTTAGAATATGTTGGCCACCGTAGTAAACATTTTACGTTTGTTACCTCATTTAATCCTTACAATAACTCTATAAGATAAGGCACTATCAGCTTCTTTATTTCTTTTTTTTTTTTTTTTTTATACTTTAGGTTTTAGGGTACATGTGCACAATGTGCAGGTTTGTTACATATGTATCCATGTGCCATGTTGATTTCCTGCACCCATTAACTCGTCATTTAGCATTAGGTATATCTCCTAATGCTGTCCCTCCCCGCCCCCAACCCCACAACAGTCCCTGGAATGTGATGTTCCCCTTCCTGTGTCCATGAGTTCTCATTGTTCAATTCCCACCTATGAGTGAGAACATGCGGTGTTTGGTTTTTTGTCCTTGCGATAGTTTACTGAGAATGATGTTTTCCAGTTTCATCCATGTCCCTACAAAGGACACAAACTCATCATTTTTTATGGCTGCATAGTATTCCATGGTGTATATGTGCCACATTTTCTTAATCCAGTCTATCGTTGTTGGACGTTTGGGTTGGTTCCAAGTCTTTACTATTGTGAATAGTGCCGCAATAAACATACGTATGCATGTGTCTTTATAGCAGCATGATTTATAATCCTTTGGGTATATACCCAGTAATGGGATGGCTGGGTCAAATGGTATTTCTAGTTCTAGATCCCTGAGGAATCGCCACATTGACTTCCACAATGGTTGAACTAGTTTACAGTCCCACCAACAGTGTAAAAGTGTTCCTATTTCTCCACATCCTCTCCAGCACCTGTTGTTTCCTGTTTTTTTAATGATGGCCATTCTAACTGGTGTGAGATGGTATCTCACTGTGGTTTTGATTTGCATTTCTCTGATGGCCAGTGATGATGAGCATTTCTTCATGTGTTTTTTGGCTGCATAAATGTCTTCTTTTGAGAAGTGTCTGTTCATGTCCTCTGCCCACTTTTTGATGGGGTTGTTTGTTTTTTTCTTGTAAATTTGTTTGAGTTCATTGTAGATTCTGGATATTAGCCCTTTGTCAGAAGAGTAGGTTGCAAAAATTTTCTCCCATTCTGTAGGTTGCCTGTTCACTCTGATGGTAGTTTCTTTTGCTGTGCAGAAGCTCTTTAGTTTAATGAGATCCCATTTGTCAATTTTGCCTTTTGTTGCTATTGCTTTTGGTGTTTTAGACATGAAGTCCTTGCCCACGCCTATGTCCTGAATGGTATTGCCTAGGTTTTCTTGTAGGATTTTAATGGTTTTAGGTCTAACATTTAAGTCTTTAATCCATCTTGAATTAATTTTTGTATAAGGTGTAAGGAAGGGATCCAGTTTCAGCTTTCTACATATGACTAGCCAGTTTTCCCAGCACCATTTATTAAATAGAGGATACAAACAAATGGAAGAACATTCCATGCTCATGGGTTGGAAGAATCAATATCGTGAAAATGGCCATACTGCCCAAAGTAATTTATAGATTCAATGCCATCCCCATCAAGCTACCAATGACTTTCTTCACAGAATTGGAAAAAACCACTTTAAAGTTCATATGGAACCAAAAAAGAGCCCGCATCGCCAAGTCAATCCTAAGCCAAAAGAACAAAGCTGGAAGCATCATGCTACCTGACTTCAAACTATACTACAAGGCTACAGTAACCAAAACAGCATGGTACTGGTACCACAACAGAGATATAGATCAATGGAACAGAACAGAGCCCTCAGAAATAATGCCACATATCTACAACTATCTGATCTTTGACAAACCTGACAAAAACAAGAAATGGGGAAAGGATTCCCTATTTAATAAATGGTGCAGCTTCTTTATTTCAAATGAAGAAAAAGGCTCAGGAGTTTAAGTCACTGAAAGTTCAACTAGGAAATGCAGAATTTCTCCATAGGCCATACTCTTAGCCACAGTGCAAGTTTATCCAAGAGCCAACATTATTTTCATTGGAATAAAAGACAAGAAATAATATCCACTGTCATCAGGATTATTTAATACTAGTCTGAGTGTATTGCTCAGGCAATAAGAAAAGAATCAGTAATTTACCTATTTGAAAATTGATGACAGAATAATTGTTATTTTAAGGTGCTATGATTAGATAAATAGAAAATGCAAAAGAGGCAACTACAAAATACTGCAAGTATGGATGATTATAAACTAAATATACAAAATCAATAATTTCCTTATAAATGAAATATTACAGGTTAGAAAATATAATAGAAATATATATTTGAAGAAACAATGAAATTGTAAAATAAAATAAAAAATTAATACGAATAACATAGATAATATCTTAAGAAATTTTAGAAATTACTGAGAGACTTAAGGAATGGAAATTTAAAATTTCATCTTTCTGGATGAATTCACTTGAATATATATGTATACAATGTATCTCCACATGACATTAATTTACCTTTATTAATTTTGAAACACAAAAATTATTCTAAATGTCACCTAAAATTACGTGAAATTATTTTAAAAAGTAAAAACGAAGAGAAAACCTTCATGAATCATCACTGAAATGTATAATGGACAAATCAGAACAGAAGTGAATGTTTTGCTATAAGCCTAGACGTACCGAGTCCTTGACTACATTATAATATCTAAACAATCAAGAATATGTGTAAATATATTAGATAAGAAAAGGTTATTTTAAATAATTATAAAATTAAAAAACATAACTGCAAAACACTATTAATAATTATTTTTATTCTGAAACCATGTATCAGAATAAAATTGAATTTAATAATTTAAAGCAAAAACAAACTATTTAAAACCTATATTTAAAATTTAAAGAAATTATATAATTGTAATATGAGACTGCGGTGTTAGGTTTTTCTCACATTGCTATGAAGGAATATCTGAAACTGGGTAATTTATAAAGAAAACAGGTTTAATTGACTCACGGTTCTGCAGGTTGTACAAGCATGGTGCTATTAATAGCAACTGCTCAGCTTCAGAGTCGGCCTCAAGGGAGCTTTCACTCATGGTGAAAGGTGAAGCGGGAGGAGGGATGTCACAAGGCCAGAGCAGGAGCAAGAGAGAAGCGGGGATGTACCACATACTTTTAAACAACTAGATCTTGTGTAAACTCACTCATCACCAAGGAAATGTTGGTAGGCCATTCATGAGGGATATGCTCCCATGATCCACACACCTCCCACCAGGCCCCAACACCAATACTGAGGATTACATCTCAACATGAGATTTAGAGAAGACACCCAAACTATATCAACTGTCATACAGATTAGAAAGTTATAGTCCTATTAAAGTGTCTTGTTGATTTGGGAAATTGATGCGACAAGTGAGAAAGTTAGGATAGAACATGATTGTGTCAAAATTTAACAATGTTTTCCTTCTAATACAATTATATAAACATCATTTTTAATATATTTTTAATTTTAAGTTTTCTACAATGCATATATTTCTTTTCTGTTTAAAATAAACTTTACGGAGCTATGATTTGTATAGCATAAAATGCAGTCATTTGATTTATATTGACAAATATATACACATCAATAACTATATAGAAAAAGATATTGGGTATTTCTTTTTTTCTCATAAAATTACCTCATGCTCTTTGTAGTGAATTCCTCACACATCTGAACAAAGGAAAATACTGGTCTCCTTTTTCTTATTAACAGTTTTACCTTTCTAAAACTGTATATAAAGGACGTCATACTACATGCATTTTTCATTTCAACTTCTTTTTAAAGTATTTTTAAAAATACATCCATGTTTTGTATATCAAGAGTTCATTTATGTTTTTTCTGGGTAACATCCTCTGTGTACTACTTTCTAAGGCTGCCATAACAAATTACCACAAACTGTGCAGCTAAAAATAACAGAATTTTATCATCTCAAAGTTCTTGGAGAATAAAAGTTCAAAATCAATGAGTATGGCAAGTCCATATTGCCTCCAAAAGCTCTATCAAAATGTTCTTTCTTGCCTCTTCTAGCCTCTGGGAGTTACCATCAATCCTTGCTCTTCTTCAGGTTGTGGCAGCATAAATCTAATCTCAGCCTCTGTCTTTACATAGCCATTTTCTTCTGAGTATATTGGTGTCGAAGTTTCCCTCTTCTTATAGGGACACCAGTCACTGGATTAGAATTTACCCTAATCCTCATGACCACATCTTAACTTGACTACATACGCAGAGACCCTATATCCAAATAAGATCCTATTCACACCTTCTGGGTGGACATAACTTTGAAGGAGGTACTATTAAATTCAGTACACACCATATGGATGAACCAAAATTTATTTCTTCATTGGTCAGTTATTTCCATTTTCCAGCTTTTACAGTAAGTGTGCTATTTGTGTAAACACTCTTGAGGAATAATGTGGTTTCTTTTTCTTTCCAACATTAATTTTAGGTTTGGGAGTATATGTGAAGGTTTGCTGTATAGATCATTTTATCAGCCAGATAATAATCCTAGGACCCAGTAGGTGGATTTTCAATCCTCACCCTCCTCATACCCTCCACCTTCAAGTAGGCTGTGGTATTTACTGTTCCATGTTTTGTGTTCCCGTGTACTCATTGTGTAACCCCTACCTATAAGTGAGAATATGTGGTATTTGGTTTCTTTTTCTGCATTAATTCACTTAGGATAATGGCCTCCAGCTCCATCCATGTTGCTGCAAAAGACACAATTTTCTTCTTTATTATGGCTGCATAGTATCCCATGGTGTACATGTACCATATTTTCTTTATCCAGTCCACCATTGAGGGGCATCTAGGTTGATTTCCCATTGTGAATAGTGCGGTGAAGAACATATGAGTGCATGTGTCTTTACGTTACAACTATTTGTATTCCATTGGGTATATACCCAGGAATAGGATTGCTGGGTCAAATGGTTTTCCCTACAACATCACCAGAATCTGTTATTTTTTGACTTTTTGGTAATAGCCATTCTGACTGTTATTAGATGGTATCTCATTGTGGTTTTGATTTGCATTTCTCTTATGATTAGTGATATTGAGCATTTTTCGTATGCTTGTTAGCCATATATATGTCTTCTTTTGAGAAGTATCTGTTCATGTCCTTTGCCCATTTTTTAAATGGGGTTGTTTGTTTTTTGACTGTTAATTTGTTCAAGTGTCTCATAGATTCTGAACATTAGACCTTTGTTGGATGCATAGTTTGCAAATATTTTCTGTCATTCTATAGACTGTTTTTTCTGTTGACAGTTTCTTTTACTGTGCAGAAGCTCTTTAGTTTCATTAGGTCGACTTGTCGATTTTTATTTTTGTTGCAGTAGCTTTTGGATATTTTTTTTTATGAAACCTTTGCCAGGACCTATGTCCAGAATGGTATTTTGTAGGTTTTCTTCTAGGGTTTTTATAGTTTTGGGTTTTACATTTAAGTCTATAATCCATCTTGAGTTGATTTTGGGATATGGGGAAATAAAGTAATTCAGTATCAGTCCTCTGCATATAGTTTGCCAGTTATCATAGCACCATTTAGTGAATACAGAATCCTTTCCCCATTGCTTCTTATCGTCAGCTTTGTTGGACATCTCATTATTCTTCTGTGGAAATAGAATGGGCCTAAGATGTCCAATACTTTATTCAATAGGAGTTGTAAAAGTGGGTATCCTTGTTTAATTCTGGTTCTCAAAGGGAATGCTTCTAGCTTTTACCTGTACAGTGTTATGTTGGCAATGGGTTTGTCATAGATGGCTGTTAGTATTTTGTGCTATCTTCCTTTGATGCCTAGTTTGTCAAGGGTTTTTAACATAAAGGATGTTCAGTTTTATTGAAAGTATTTTCTACATCTATAGAGACAACCATGTCGTTTTTGGTTTTAGTTCTGTTTATGTGATGCATCACACTTATTGATTTGCATATATTGACCCAACTTTGCATCCCAGGAATGATGCCTACTTGATCATGGTGGATTAGCTTTTTGTTGTGTTGCTGGATTAACTTTGCTTGTATTTTGTTGAAGAATTTTGCGTCTAAGTTTATTGGGAAAGTTGACCTAAAGTTTCCTTTTCTGCAGTGTGTTTGACTGGTGTGGGTATCAGAATGATGTGGGCTTTATGGGATGAGATAGGGAGGAGTGCCTGCTCTTCAACTTTTTGGAACAGTTTCAGTAGAATTCATACCAGCCCTTCTTTATATGTCTGGTAGTACTACTTGACTGTGAATTCAACTGGTCTTGTGCTTCTTCTGGTTGATCGGCTTTTTATTAGTGATTCAATTTTAGAACTCCTTAGAGGTGTGTTTATGGTTTTAATTTACATTTGGTTAAATCTTGGGAGGTTTTGTGTTTCCAGGAATTTATTTAATTCTTCTAGGTTTTCTAATTTGTGTGCATAGATGTGATTGTAATTGTCCCTGAGGGTTTTTTGTATTTCTGTATAGTCAGTAGTAATGTGGTCTTCTCATTTTTGAATGTTTCTATTTAAATCTTCTTATTTTTTCCCATTATTCTAACTAGAAGTGTATCAAACTTATTTATTCTTTCAAGAAATCAAGTTTTGGTTTTTTGCATCTTTTGCATTATTTTTCCCAACGTAATTTCCTTCAGATCAGCTCTGATTTCGGTTATTTCTTTTCTTCTGGCAGATTTGGTGTTGGTTGCCTCTTAGTTTTCTAGTTCTTCTAGGTGTTATGTTAGATTATTAATTTTAGATCTTTCTAACTTTTTGATGTAGACATTTAGTGTCATAGTCTGTCCTCTTAACACTATTTTTGCTACACCCCAGAGATTCCGGTACGTTGTATCTTTGTTTTCACTAGTTTCAAAGAATTTGTTGATTTCTGCCTTAATTTTATTCTTTACCCAAAGTAATTCAGCAGCAGGTTGTTTAATTTTAATGTAATTTTATAATTTTCAGAAATCTTATTGATGTTGATTTCTATTTATATTGCACTGTGGTCTGAGAGTTTGGTTGGTGTGATATCAGTTTTTATGAATTTGTCGAGAATTGCTTTATGACTAACTGTGTGGTCAATTTCAGGGTATGTGCCATGTGCAGATGAGAAGAACGTATATTCTGTTGTTGTTGGGTGGAAGGTTTGGTAGAGGTTATGTCTATTTAGTTAAGTATCAAATTTGGGTCCTGAATGTCTTTGTTAGTTTTCTGCTTTGATGATTTGTCTAATTCCTTTACTGGAATGTTGAAGTCTCCCAGTTTTACCGTGTGGTTATCTGTCTATTTGTGTGTCTCTAAGAACTTGTTTGATGAATCTGGGGGCTCCTGTATTGCATCCATATATAGATAGAATAGTCACATATTTTGGAATTGAACCTTTTATCATTATGTAATGCTCTTCTCTGTCCTTTTTAATGATTGTTGGTTTAAAGTCTGTTTTGTCTGAAATAAGAATAGCAGCCCTTGCTCATTTTTCTTTCTGTTTGATGATAAATTATTATCTACCCCTTTACTTTGAGCTTATGGGTGTCATTGCATGTCACATGGGTCTTTTGAAGGCAGTATACAGTTATGTTTGGCTGCTTTACCCAATTTGTCACTCTGTGCCTTTTAGGTGGAGCATGTGGCCATTTTCATTGGATGTTAATATTGATACCTGTGGATTTAATTCTGTTATTGTGTTGTTAGCTTGTTGTTATGATGACTTGACTGTGTTGTTCATTGACATTGTCAATGATTCTTGCAATAGCTGGTTAGGGCCTTTTGTTTCCAAATTTAGTACTCCCTTAAGGAACTTTTATATGGCAGGTCTGGTGGTAACAAATTCTCTCAGTATTTGCTTGGTCTAATAAATATTTAATGTTTCCTTCACTTATGAAGTGTAGTTTGGCTAGATATGAAATTCTTGGTTGAAATTTCTTTTCTTTAAGAATGCTGAATATAGGCCCCCAGTCTCTTCTGGCTTGTAGGGTTTCTGCTGAATGGTTCATTGTTGGCCTGATAATTTGTTTCTGTTTTCCTTTCTTTTCTTTTCTTTTTTTTCCTTCCTTCCTTCATCCCTCCCTCCCTCTTTCTTTCTTTTCTTTCTTTCTTTTTCTTTCTTTCCTTTTCTTTCTTTCCTATCTTTCTTCCTTCCTTCTTTCTTCTTTCTTCCTTCCTTCTTTCTTTCTTCTTCTCTCTTTCTCTCTTTGTCTGTCTCTTCTCTCTAGTTCCCACTGATATTTTTTCTTTTGCTTTGACCTTGGAGGATCAAGGACTATGTGTCTTGGGAATGGTCATCCTGTATGGTATCTCACAGGGGTTATCTGAGTTTCCTGGATATGAATGTTGACCTCTATAGTAGTGTTGATGAAAATCTTGTGTACAATATCCTTAAATATGTTTTCCAAGTTGTTTGCTCTCTCTCACTTTCTTTCAAGGACACCAACTGAAGCAGAAGATATAAAAAGAAAAACAAGTTTTTCTGTACTAGGCTGACTCACTCCAAGACCCAGGGAAGGGCAGGGCTCTGTCGAGGCTTTGATAGCACTATCTGCAGAGCCGAGGCTAAGAAGGAATGGGCTCCAGAGTCTCTCCCTCCCAACCCAGAGCAAGGTTGGGAAAAACAAGTTTTTCTCTTTCAGCTTCCACCTTCCCCCTTACTATTCTCACAATTATCTTCGCAAGTTTTGTAAGTTCCTGTTTTTCCCTTCTGTGCAGCACAGCGAAGGTCACAAGATATGCCTGAGTTGCAACACCTGGCTTGAGTTGTAAAACCTGTCACTGTTTGATAAACTGCCTTTGTTCTGCTTCTGTAAGCTTGCTTACCTGCCTTACAGGTTTCACATGCCCTTTTCAGATGCATGTATAAAAGTCGAGCCCTGTCTTTGTTCAGGGCTCAGCCTCTGGATGTTAGCTCACTGAGCCAGGGGTCACCTAAATAAAATCCTCCTGTTCCACACATTGGTCTCTCTAGTCCCTCAATTCCCACAACACAATGACCAATGAGTCATAGGTTTGGTGTCTTTACAAAATCCCATATTTTTCAGAGGTTTTAATCATTCTTTTTATTCTTTCTTCTTTATAATTGTCTGACTGAGTTGATTCAAAGAACTGATTTTTTGAACACTGAGATTCTTTCCTCTGCTTATTCCTTTCTATTGTTGATATTTCTGATTGTATTATAAAATTCTTATAGTGACATTTTCAGCTGTATCAGATCATTTTTCTTCTATGACTAGAATTTGTTCTTATATGTCTAAGAACCCTTTGCCTACCTCAAAGTCAGCAACATCTTCCTACAATTTTTTCTAAAAGCTTTTAATTTTAGTTGTTATATTTAGATCTATGATGCATTTCAAGTTCATTTTTGTATATGGAGTGAGATAAATGTAAATATGTATTTTCTTATCTACAGATGTCCTGTTTTTCTCAGCACTATTTGTTGACATATTATTCATTCCATACTTAGTTACCTTAGCACCTTAGTCAGAAAATCAATTGATCATATACAGCAGTTATATATTGAGACTTCAATTTGCCAATGTTAGTATTACAACTTTGGGCTTCTTTTTCAAAATTGTTTTTCTGTATTATAGGTCTTTTGCTTCTATAAGTTTCAAATCCACTTAACCATTTTTTAAAAAATCCCCATGTTTCATGTGGGATTACAATAAATCTATTTAACATTTTATGAATATGGGCATCTTAACAATATTGGACCTTCAAATTCATGAATATGATATCCCTTCCCACTAATTTATGGCTTTTTAACTTTTTCTCAGCAATGTTTATGTGTTATAGTGTATAATTTTTGCATGTATTTTGTTAAATTCATATCCAATTGTTTCATGTTATGTTAGTTTGAGTGATATTTTAAATCTTTTTCCAATTGTTTGTTACTAGTAAGCAAAAAATCTATTTTTTCTATATATTCACACCGTATCCTGAATATGTGCAAAAATCATTTGCTAGCATTAGTGGATTTTCTGTGCATTTTTCAGTATATTCTATATCTATGATCATATAATCTTCATACAAGGAGAGCTTTAATTCTTGCTTCTCAGGCTGAGGCCTTTCATATTTTTTCAACCTTGTCTTACTTGTTATGGCTTTCATTACAATTTTGACTTCAAATGGTGTGCACAGATACCTTTTTCTTGTTCCCCAGTTTAGAGCTCAGTTTTTCACCAATAAATATGATATAAATTGAAGGTTTTCTTAGATGTTATTTATCAGATAAAGGAAATGCACTTCTAATTTTCTGATTTTTCTCCACTTCTCTGTTCATGGTGAATCACATTGATTGATTTTAAAATACTAAACCAATATTAAATTCCAGGTAAAAAATCCACTTGGTTATGATGTAGTATACATTTTATATATTGATGGATTTTGTATCCTAATGCTTTATAAATTTTTTTGCATCTATATTCATGACAGACATTTTTCTGTAGTTTTCTATTACAATTTACATATCAGATTTTGATGTCAGGACAATGCTGGCTTTCTACTGAAAGCTGGAAAGTGCTCTCTTTTCTGCATTTCCTGATAAAAGTATTTACTTTTGAAAATATCAGTTAATTATATTTAAGCTTTGGCTTCTTTAGATAAATAGTATAACTAAAATTGTAATATATGTAGCTTTTAACTATCATTCATTCTTTGAAATATTTGGGTTATATAACAATTATTACTGTTATTGTTATTATTATTGTGCTATTACCAGCTTCTCCATATGGTAAAACTCCCCCACATTTTATTTTATTTATCTTGTTTCAGCTTCACTATGGTATAATTAACAAAAAAACTATATATATATTTGAAGCATATATGATATTTTTATATATGTATAAATTGAGGAATGACAGGATCAAGCTAATAAACATATCCATCACCATACATACTTATTTTTTGGTGTTGAAGGCAGGTAAGATCTACTCTATAAACAATTTTAAAGTATACATTACGTTAACTATTAACTACAGTCACCATGCTGTACAATAGTGCTCTGGAACTTATTCATCATTCTAACTAAATATTTGTACTTTTCGACCAAAATCTCCTCAGTCAAACTCCTCGTTTAACTGGCAGTTTATGTTTATGGCTATAATGTATAAAACTGTTATGAATATTCTTGCTTATGTCATGGTGAAGGTAAGAACTCATTTCTCTTGGAGTGAAATTGCTGGCTCACCAGATGTACGTATTCTTAGATATAGTAGAAACAGCCAAAATTATTTCTGAAAAACTGACAGCAATTTACATTTCCACTGGCAAAATATGGGATTGTCAACTCCTTTACATCCTTGTCAACATTTAGTATTATTTGTCTTTTTAATTTTAGTCATCAGTAGGTCTGTAGTAGTGCCTCATTGTGATTCTATTTTCATTCGATTAATGACTAGTTGTGTTGATCGTTATCCTATGTGCTTATTGGTCTTGTACATATCATTTTCTGAAAGTCTTGTTCAGGTTCTTTTACTATATTTATTTATTTATAGACAGAAACTAGACTCTCTGTCACCCAGTCTAGAGTACAGTGGCATGATCGTAGTTTACTGCAGTCTTGAATTCCTGGGATAAAGTAATCCTCCCGCTTCAGCCTCTGGAGTACACACCACCAAGCCTGGCTAATTTTTATTTTTTTTTAAAGAAAGGTTCTCGCTATGTTGCCCAGGATGGTCTCAAATTTCTGGACTCAAGCAATTCTCTCACCGCAGCCTCCCAAAGTGCTGGGTTTACAAGACTGAGCCACTGTATCTAGCCTTCCATTTAGTTTTAAATTTAATTGCCTATCTTGTTTTTAATGACCTCCAGGATTTCTTTATCTATTCTAAATAAAGTCTTTTGTTAAATGCATATTTTAATAATCTTCTTCTGTGTGTGGGATTATGGTCCAAAGAATAAAGGTTGTTTCTTTCAACATGGTCTGATATTTTGATATAGTTTATATTTACCTACAGTAACTTTATTTAGAGATTGCATGGTATATCTTTTCCGTCCTTTCTCTTCCAGACTTTCTGTGTTGTTGTAGTTAATATTTGTCCTTTTTAAACAGCATATAGTTATATTTTTTAATTGTTCTGACAGTTTGCTTTTCAATTAGAGTGTTTAGTACATGTGCATTTAAAACAATTACTAACATAGGTAGGTTCAAGTCAACCATTTTGCAACTTGTTTCATTATTTCTTATTTGTTTTTGGTAAATTTATTTATTTTCAATTAATCATACATTCTTATACAATTAGTTCTATTATATTAAGTTTTACTTGTACATTATTTTATTAATTTTTATTAACATCTTTAGGTTACAGAATGCATTCCTAGTTATTATAATCAACCCTTTTTTGTAGTATTAATATTTTTATAAAACTGCAAAGATTTTACAAAGCATATATAACTATTCACACCATTTCCATGCCTTTTGTGATATTTGTCATATATTTATAGACATATTTATTATAAATCTACCAAGATCTTGTTGTTTTCATGTTAACAATGTTATTACAATATTATTTTATAATTATTTATATATTAAAGCTTCTAATACTCTTCATTTTATTTTACTGTGATTCTGCTTTTCATGTGGTAACATTGATTTTAGCTTGAGAAATTCACTTAGCAGTTCTTCTGCTGATAAATTATCTCATCAATCTTTTGTTTGAAAATGATTTATTTAGCTTTCAGTTTGAGTGATATTTTTATTAGGGATACCATCATAGGTTGGTAGGTCTTTCTCTTTATTAGGATTTTGTTTTACTTAGTATTTTAATAATAACTTTCTATTGTCTTCTGGCTCCATTTCTTATGGAAAATAATCTAGTTGTTAGGATTACTGAGGCTCATTTGGAAGTAACATTGTATGTCTCTTCCCAAACCACAGCTATTTTTTTAAGATATGTTTTTTCACTTTGACTTCAGCTTACGGTAATTTGACTAAGCATATACATGGGGTTCTCTTTGCTTTTATTTTGGTTGGGGTTCACTCGGATTCTTGAATCTGTCAATTGAAGTCTATCAATTTTTGGTATTACATATTCAAATATTATATCTGCTCTATTTTCTCTCTCTTCTCTTTCTGTAACTCTAACAACATATATGTTAGATATTTCAATGTGCTCACATTTTCCTTACACTGTGTCCAGTAAAAAAAAAAAATCATTATTGCCCTGTGCTTCATATTGACTATTTTCCATTGATATCTTTTCCATTTTACTAATTTGTCTTCTGCCATGTCCTGTCTGCTGTTAAACATATATAATATGGTCTAAGTTTGAGACACTGTGTTTTTAATCTCTAGAATATTTATTTGGTTATTCCTCATAGAATCCAATTATCTAAGTTCCCATACTTTCCATTATTTTATTGACTATTTTCATTGTTTCATGCAAAAACACATTTCTTATGTTTTATTTCACGCAAAAATAACTTTAATTTTAAAGCCTGTGTGGTAATGCAACTATGTTAATGTGCTGTAGGTCTTTTTCTACGATTTGTGATACGGTTTGATGGTGTCCCACTCCAATTCTCATCTTCAATTGTAACGCCCATAATCCCCATTTATCATGGGAGAGAACAAGCAGTAGGTAATTGAATCATGGGGGTGGGTTTTTCCAGTGCTGTTCTCGTGATAGTGACTGTTTCATGAGATATGATGGTTTTATAAAGAGCAGTTCCCTGCACATGCTCTCTTGCTTTCCACCATGTAAATCATGCCTTTGTTCCTCCTTGGCCTTCTGCCATGATTGTGAGGCCTCCCCAGCCATGTGAATCTGTGAGACCTTTAAACCTCTTTTTCTTTCTAAATTACCCAGTCTTGTTATTTCTTCATAGCAGTATGAGAATGAGCTAATACAGTAAATTGGTACCAGTAGAGTGGGGTACTGCTATTAAGATACCGAAAAATGTGGAAGCAACTTTGGAACTGGGTAACATGCAGAGGTTGAAAGAGTTTGGAGGGTTCAGAAGAAGACAGAAAAATGTGGGAAAGTTTAGAACTTCCTAGAGACTTGTTGGATGGCTTTGACTAAAATGCTGATAGTGAAATGAACAATAAAGTCCAGGCTGAGGTAGTCTCAGATGTAGATGGTGATCTCGTCGGGAACCTCTAGCTAGATTTCACAGGATGTATGGAAATGCCTGGAAAGAAGTTTTCAGCAGAGGTGGAAAATTCTGTGAAAGTACCCAGGAGAGAGGCTGTACCCTGCAAAGTCTCAGGGGCAGAGCTGCCCAAGACTGTGGGAGCCCACCTCTTGCATCAGTGTGACCTGGATGTGGGACCTTCAGTCAAAGGAGGTCATTTTGGAGCTTTAATATTTAACAGCCTCACTGAATTTTGGACTTTTATGTGGCCTGTAGCCTCTTCGTTTTGCCATTTTTTCCCATTTGGGTGTATTTACCCAATGCCTTCACCCCCATTGTATCTAGGAAGTAACCAACTTGCTTTTGATTTTACAGGCTTACAGGCAGAAGAGACTTGCCTTGTCTCAGATGAGACGTTGGACTGTGGACTTGCGAGTTAATGCTGAAAGCAGTTAAGATTTTGGGGGACTGTTGGGAAGGCATGATTGTGTTTTGAAATGTGAGAAAATGAGATTTGAAAGGGGCGAGGGGCAGAATGATACGATTTGGCTGTGTCCTCAACCAAATATCATCTTGAATTTTAGTTCCCATAATCCCTACATGCCATGGGATGGACCTGACAGGACGCAGTTGAATCATGGGAACGGGTTTTTTTCTCGTGCTGTTCTTATAATAGTGAATAAGTCTCATGAGACCTGAAGGTTTTATAAAGGGCAGTTCCTCTGCACATAGTCTCTTGCCTGCTGCCTTCTAAGACTTGTCTTTGCTCCTCTTTTGCCTTGCACTGTGATTTTGAGGCCTCCCCAGCCATGTGGAATTGTGAGTCTATTAAACTTCTGTGTTTTTTTTTTTTAAATTACTGTGTCTCAGGTAGTTCTTCATAACAGTATGAGAACAAACTAATACAACTTGTTTACATTGTCCTTTTTATTGGGTTCTAGACATCTAATGTTTGCATTTTATCTTCCCAACAAGAAAATAGATTGACGCGACTGTTCTAGAAAGTAATGTGGCAAAAATAATCAAGTAATATGGTAATAAGAATATTTTAAATACCTATATCATTTAATTTTCTACATGCATTTCCAGGAATATAATTAATGAAAATTAGTAGAATTATTAAAAAATATTTGAGTACATGGCCGGGCGCGGTGGCTCACGCTTGTAATCCCAGCACTTTGGGAGGCCGAGGCGGGCGGATCACGAGGTCAGGAGATCGAGACCACGGTGAAACCCCGTCTCTACTAAAAATACAAAAAAATTAGCCGGGCGTGGTGGCGGGCGCCTGTAGTCCCAGCTACTCGGAGAGGCTGAGGTGGGAGAATGGCGTGAACCCGGGAGGCGGAGCTTGCAGTGAGCCGAGATTGCGCCACTGCACTCCAGCCTGGGCGACAGAGTGAGACTCCGTCTCAAAAAAAAAAAAAAAAAAAATATTGAGTACATGTATCTTCACTGCAGCACTGTTAATGTAATTTTAAAGTAGAAAGCAATGGAAATGTTCAAAAAATGAATAAATAAATACACTATAGTCCCTTCTTGTAATCAATTACTGTGTGGTCACAAAAATTAAATTTTCAACAATTATTAAAGAAGAAAGACAAGCTTTCTGTCACATATTATATAAAGCATCAGGATATACACTGTATGACTGTACATGCATTTATCTACAACTGTATATCAGCTGGATCACTTTGTCTTTTTAGAATAAAAATAAATAGATTTGCAACAACTTTCTTTTTATCTTCAGAAAGTACAAAGATTTCCCCAAGGTTACCAGGTACTAATTTTTTTTCTGACATTTATGATTCTAACATTTTTATCCTAATGATGTCTCAATCTCATTTGCATCTCAATTCCCATGGAGATTTTCTTTTATCTGCTACACACAGACATACAAACAACTAGAATAAAATATATTAACATTTATCACTGAATTTGTTTTGATTTAAAAATATTCAACTATTTTTATTTCATTCATTATAC
This sequence comes from Nomascus leucogenys, assembly GCF_006542625.1. Classification (NCBI taxonomy): domain Eukaryota; kingdom Metazoa; phylum Chordata; class Mammalia; order Primates; family Hylobatidae; genus Nomascus; species Nomascus leucogenys. The sequence continues at coordinate 129,507,855 of NC_044406.1, forward strand.
TTGTCAATCATTTTACAACGACACTATTGTATTTTAATCAAAATATTCTTCAAAAAACAAGAACAAAGAATCGTTGATGAGAATTATGAAGAAAATCACTTAATTGAAAATATTTACTAGTTGGTAGTTTTAGTCAAATTAACCTGGGAATCCAATTCATGATTTACATAACCAACTAGAAAATTTAATCAGAAATAATTAGTGTAGTAGCAAAATGTGAATACACATTCCCCATCAGTTAGTCAGGTATGGTTTCTGAAAGCATAGATACAGGAAAAAATCATTACTTAGACAAGCACAGAAAGTGAGCATAAGCAAATACACACATACATACACTCACACACATGCCTTTTATGAATTAATCAGGCATGAAAAGTGTGACATGTGTGTATCTTATACATTTGCCACGATCATACTGTAACCATACACAAAGATACATGCATAAAAACACACAGAAAATTTCTCTGGTACTTTTGCATACGTGGTTGTTATCATCTGCACTAAAGGAACTTCTTAAGCATTTCAATATGCTACAATCAGAGGTATAAAATTTGAATGAATTCTGTAGTAATATTTTTAATTCTGAAGTAAACTGTGAGTCTACACATTTTCTCACACAAATTCAAGAAAGATTACCTAGAATTCAGCAGGGCTGTGAAAAAGCCTAGCATAGATTATTTTTTCAGATAATTGAGCATTAAAGTATTCTCTGGGGTGTATAGCACCAAATTGTTTTTTTGTAATAAAACAACTTTAAAAAACAGTAAATTAGTAAACATATATTGTAACTAAGTATTTTACAAGCACAAATTTTAAAATAAATAAAGAAATATTTCTAAAGGTTTGACTTTTTTTTTTTTTTTTTTTTTTGAGACAGAGTCTTGCTCTGTCCCCCAGGCTGGAGTGCAGTGGCGCTGTCTTGGCTCACTGCAAGCTCCGCCTCCCGGGCTCACGCCATTCTCCTGCCTCAGCCTCCCGAGTAGCTGGGACTACAGGCGCCGCCACCACGCCCGGCTAATTTTTTGTATTTTTAGTAGAGACGGGGTTTCACCGTGTTAGTCAGGATGGTTTCGATCTGCTGACCTTGTGATCCGTTCGTCTCGGCCTTCGAAAGTGCTGGGATTACAGGCGTGAGCCACCGCGCCCGGCCAGGTTTGCCTATGTTTAACCATTGCCAAATGAAATGACATTTCTCACTTTCTTTTTTCATGGAGAGAAAGATAGAATGAGCAAAATTGGAGCTCAAGAAAAATTTGTTGATTGAATTATCTTAAATCAGAAAAACAGTTGCATTCTATGCCAGATAACCAGAAACTTAAATGATGACATCAAAATTCTATCAGCTGATGTGATACATTTGTAAAAACAATGTAAACTAAAGTAAGGAAATATATGAATATTGCTGTCTACATACTAGGCAATATAAAATGTGCTTCATGTGACTTGTCTCAGTTAATTTCTCAGTAACCCTACAGTTAAGGTACTTTATTATCCAAATTTTATAGTAAAAAAAAAAATGAAAGTTTATAAAGGTTCAGTTTCTTTTTCAAGGTCAAAAAGCTAAAAGTGACAAAGTTGGAATTTGAACCCAGGTTATCTCTGATTTAAAAGTTTTTTTATTCTACTATGGAAATCTCCTTCTGCAATACAGTAAGATATAACAAAATTATCTTTGTTACTATTTTTTTGCTAACCATAAACCTCAAGGGGTAGAGGAATATAAACATTCTCAACGGGCATCCAATACCTTTAAAATACATTTTTTCACACACACATGCACACACATACACACATTATTCTTTTTAACTCTCAAACTTCCTTTCTGTCAATCTCATCTTTTTGGAAATTAAATAGGTAGATAGATAAATTAGACAAAGAGAACACAAAAGAGAGAAAGAGAAAGAGAGAACAGAGAGAAACTCTTTCTGAGTTTGGCATTCTAGTAGGAAGAGGCTATATTAGATTAGATTCTACTTCGTTCTTTAATCCCTGCAAGCATCATTTCCACAGGACTCTTGATGCATGGGTATTCAGCATTAGAATGAACCCTTTCTGGGACTTTATGCAGCCACCTGTTCCAATACTATGCACTATTAGAAAGTTATTCCTTAAATTGAATAAAATTTTTCTACCCTATGACTTTCATCCCTTAATGTTAGTTATACCCTCTGGGCCTATATAAAAAAGTCTATTCTCTCTTCTACATGACAGCTCTTCAAATATTTCAACACAGCTGGCATGGTTCTCCTTAGTTTTCTCATCCCCAGGCTAAACACCCACAGAAGATTATACTGTAGCATTAATATATCCACCTTGCATTTCTCTACACACCCACATGTCTTCTCCTTTGTTACTTTTCTCTAAAACAGTGGGAACAATGAAAAATTATGACATATATGAACTGAATTACATAATCTCAGTCACCTAATTCACTCCCCCACATAGCTTCTTTGCAGACCTTGTAGTGAAGTGCTGTAGCATTTAGAGGAAAGAAATCATTCAGGAATCATTTGTAAACCAACAAGGTTTATTTTAACCCTAAAAGTCATAGAGATATAAAGGACAAGCACATTCTAGAATTAATCATCATTCCCATTGAAGCTATTCATGGTAGCAAAGACTAAATATATGAAAATATTTGATATTTTAAAAATTGTAATGAATTTACAAAATTTACAGGAGCAGATACAGTAACAGGAATCAGCTATGTTGCTACAAGTATATTTTAGAATCAGATTTCCATTTGAATTTCAGTTATGCCATTTACTAGCTGTGTGTTCCTACAAACTTTACAAGTAGTATCTGAGTCACAATGTCTTTACAAAGAGAAAATAATTCTTAACTGAGATGTTTACTGTAAAGATATAAACAAACCTATGTATAGCAGATTGGAACAAGTCCAGCTTATTTGAAAGCATACAAATGAAAATATTGAAATAAGCAAATGAATGGTTTACTCCATCCCAAGGTTTAGGTCAAATATGCAACAAAAAGTTATTCAGCGAAGGAAGAACTTCATAATGTCAAAACGAGGAGCTTGCAAGAACCCTGACAGCCAATCAAGGATTTTGAGTGCGCTCAACAAGGTAAATTTAATCCACACATTAACTTCTGTTCCCAATTGAAATCCTACTAAAATGACATTAAAATATTTAAAGGCAGAAATCTGTAAGGTCAAAGAAAAGAGAGGAAATGACAGCTGACAAGAAATGAAACACAATTTTAGAAGCTGGAGAGCAGGTAGACAAGTGGAAATTGACTTAGCAGTCCAAGGAAACTTAAGTATCTGCAGGGGGAAAGGCCAAAGAGAAAATCAATCTGTGCTGTAGCACCCCAGAGAGGAAGACTCCGAATTTGCAGACATCCATTGCCTCTAAGACAGCGATGTAGATGGCAATGAAAATAAAATTACCTCTTCTCTGCTCCTTTCACACTTTGCTTGGCAATCTACTCAGCTAAATATTCAAGTTTATCATTTACAAATACTACTTTCCACAAAAATAGAACATAATTAAGACAGGTTCTCAGTCATTTTATAAAATCTATAATCTTTCTTCCAGTTTCCACTAGCATGCTTCTCTTTCCCATCTCAGATATCACCAGAAGCATTTTTAACATTCCTATCTCTAACAACATTCTGATTATGATGTTATATATGTATTATCTAAGATGGTAGAAACTTTCCCTACAGCTCTTCTCTTGTCTTTCTAAAGCCCTCGTCATAATCACCTCTAACATACTTGTGATGATTAATTTTATGTGTTAACTTGATTAGACCGTTTGACTAAACATTACTCTGGATTTGTCAGTGAAAGTGTTTCTGGAATGAGATAAATATTTGAATCACTTTGGTGGTTACCAGAGATTGGAAGAGCTGGGTAGATGGAGACAGGGGAGATTTTGTTCAGGGGTACAAAGTTTCAGTGAGACAGGAGAAATAAGCTTTAGCAATCTATTGCACAGAATGGTGATTATAATAAATAATAATTCATCATATATTTTAAAATTGCTGAGTATATTTTAAATATTTAAACGATAAAAGTATATGAGGTGAGAGATTTTCTAATTAGCTTGATTTAATGATTCCGCAATTTAAACATATATCTAAACACCATAGTGAACCCCATAAAGATATACAATTATTATTTGTCAATTTAAAATAAAATACATCTATTTAAATAAACAAACATGACATTTGAATCTGTAGACTGAGTTAAGAAGATTGTCCCCTCTAATGTGAGTAGGCCTCATCCAATCAAGTGAAGGCCTGAATAAAACAAAATGGCTGATGAAGAGGGAACTCATCCTGCCAGATTGATTAAGCTGAAACATTGGTCTTTTCTGACTTTTGGACAGAAACTGAAATATCATTATTCTTGGGTCTCAGGCCGGCCAGCTTTCAGATTTGAACTTTCACCACAGGTTCTCCTGGTTCTTAGGTCTTCAGACACATAATAGAACTACACTTTGTCTCTCTTGGATCATAAGCTTGCAGACTACAGATCTTGGGATTTTGCAGTCCCCATAATCATCATATGAGCAAATTTATTTTATATATATGAAAGTTGTAAGGAAGTATTACTAATTCAGTGGCTTCAAACAACAGAAATTTATTGTCTCACAGTACTGTAATCTAGATGTCTGAAACCAAAGTGTCAGCAGGGTTCTCTTTTTTTTTTGACAGGCTATCAGTGCAAATTTTTCTATGCTACTATACTAGCTCCTGGTTATGACTAGCAATAATCTTTAGTGTCCCTTGTCTCACAAATGTATCACTTCACCTCTGCCTCCATCTCCACATGGAATTCTCCCTGTATCGCTGTCTTCATATATCTGTCTTTTTAAAAAGACACCAGTCATATTGAATCAGGAACCCAATCTACTTTAGTATAACTTCATCCTATCTAATGACATCTGCAGCAACTTATTTCAAATAAAGCCATATTCTGAGATACTAAGGGTAAGGACTTCAACACATATTTTTGGGGAGACACAATTAAACTCATAGTGCTATTGAAATAAGATTAGCATTAACTTTAGGTTGTGCGTAAATTAAGATTTTAATTGCAATCCACAAGGCAGCCACTGAAACAATTAAAAATATAGAGTGAAACCAATAAAAATGAATCAAAATAATACACTAACCATATTTAACACAAAAAAGCAGTTGAAGAGCTGAGAGAAAAATATACCTTATATAACACAAATAGGAAAATGACAGTAGTAAAAATCTTCCTTGTCAGCAAATACATTACATGTAAACTTTCTAGATATCCCCAATCAAAAGTCAGAGATTGGAAGAAGGTTTAGGAAAAACATGATCCAATTATATATTATCTACAACATACTCACTTTAGATTCAAAGAAATAAGTTGAACATGAAAAAACATTAAACTTCCATGACATAATAAAAAAATCTTGAGTGACTATACTATCAGACTGTGATGGTTAATACTGAGCATCAACTTGACTGCATTGAATCCAATCAAGTGTGTGTTTTGAGGGTGTTGACAAAGGAGATTAACATTTGAGTCAGTGGGCTGGGCAGGCAGACCCACCCCTAATCTGATGGGCACAATCTAATCAGCTGCCAGCAAATATAAAGCAGACAGAAAAACATGAAAAGGTGAGACTGGCCTAGCCTCCCAGACTTCATCTTTCTCCCATGCTAGATGCTTCCTGCCCTCAAACACTGGACTCCAAGTTCTTTAGTTTTGAGACTCGGGCTGGCTCTCCTGCTCCTCAAGCTTGCAGACAGCCTATTGTGGGACCTTGAGTTTATTAATACTTAATATAATACATATTAATATAGTATATTACTATAATTATATATTTTAATGAATATTTTTATGTTTAAAATATATTTAAAATATATTTTAAATATATTTTAAATATTTTTAAATATATTTAAAAATATTTTAAATATATTTAAAATATATTTTATAAATATATATTATATTTACAAATTATATTTTATATTTATATATTATATGTAATATATTAATATATTAATAATTATTATAGAATATAATATATTATATATTATATAATATGTAATATATAATATAATAAAAAGTATTATATTCTATTCTATTATATATTATATAATATATAAGATCACATATATTATATAATATATAATATATATAATTTATATATAATATATAAGATTATATATTTTATATATAATTATAAAAGATACATAATATATATTATAAAATATATTAATTATTAATATATAATATTAATATATTAATTATTAATATATTAATTAGTATATTATATATAATATATAAAATATAATATATTTCTATTTATAAAATATATTTCTTAAATATATTTTTAAATATATTTCAAAAATATAAAGATATTCATAAAAATATAAATATAATTATATTAATATAATATATTAATATATATTATATTAAGTATTAACTTAATAAACTCAAGGTCCCACAATAGACTGTCAGAAACATAATGCAATTTCTCTATCTCTTCATCTCTCTAGATAACAGTTTATTAATCTTGTTTATTCTTTTCCAAGAGCTATTTCTTGGCTACATTGATTCTTTCTATGGTTTTTGTACCTCAATTTTATTCATTTCTTCTCCAATTTTAATTTTTGTTTTCTTCTGCTAGCTTTGGCATTGGTTTACTCTTATTTTTCCACTTCCAGCAGGTACATATTTTAATTGTTAATTTGATATATTTCTAACTTCTTGAAGGCATTTTTCACTAGAAACTTTCCTCTTAATACTGCTTTAGCTGCATTCCAGGGATTTTAGTAAGTTATATCCCCGTTTTCATTAATTTCAAATAAATTTCGACTTCTTCCTTAATTCAGATGTTCACCCAGGAGTTATTCAGGAGAAAGTTTTTAAAATTTCCATGTATTTGGATAGCTGTATGGGATCTTCTTGATATTGATTTCTATTTTATTGTACTGTTGTTCAAGAGTGTGTGTAGTGATAGTGTTTTCCTTTTTTAAAAAAACTTTCTTCAGCCTCACTTTATAATTGAGAGTGTGGCGGATATTAGAATGTGTTTTGTGTATGGACAAGAATAATGTATATTCTGCGGTTGCTGGGTGGAGTGTTCTGTAGATGTCTATTAGGCCCAATTGGTCAAGTGTTGAAATTATGTCCAGAATTTGTTAGTTTTCTGCCTCAAAGATCTATCTAACGCAGCCAGTCAGGTGTTAAAGTCTCCCATTATTATTGCTTAGTTGTCAGTCTTTTTGTGAAACTTGTTTCGTGAATCTGGGTACTCCAATGTTGGGTGCATATTTATTTAGGATAGCTAAGTCTTCTTGTTGGATTGTACCATTCTTTATCATTATGTAATGACGTTTTCTGTTTTTGTTAATTTTTATGTGTTTAAAGTCTGTTTTGTATGATATAAGAATAGTGATTGTTGCTCTTTTTTGCTTTCCATTTGCTGCATGGTAGATCTTTCTTCGTTCCTTTACTTTGAGCCTGTGGGTATCATTACGTATGAGATGGGTGTCTTTATGGGGTAATCATTCTAGTCATTACATTATGATATATAGAACTCTGTTTTAGCAGATCGAAGAGAGATATTTGAAATGAGAGAGATTATCCTGCTATCTTTGGAGAAGCAAACAACCATGTCATGAACTGTTTATAGAGGGAGTCCTGTGGCAAGAACCTGAGAGTTGAGAGCGGTTCCTGGCTGACAGCTACCAACCAAACAATCAAACATACAAACAACAACAAAGGAACAACAACAACAACAAAAAAAACCTTTGGAACTTCTGTTCCATAACTTCAAGAAAAGGAATCCTGCGAACAACCTGAATGGGTTAGGAAGCATTTCTGTTCTAGTCAAGCCTCCCAGTGAGGACACGGCTGACCATGAAACTCTGAGCAGAAAACACAGATAAGCAATGGGTGAACTCATTATCCATGGGAATTGTGTGATAGTAAGTTTGAGTGTTTGTAAGCCACTAAGTTGATGGTGATGTGTTACACAACAATGAAAAACAACTTTTGTCATAGCATTATTAGGAAGATTAAATGAATAAAATATCTAAATCTACAGAAGTGCCTGTCAAATGAAAAATGCAGAGCATTCAGGAAACTGAAAATGAAAAGTGCTATACCTGCAAAAAGACAGAGAGAGTAAGGAATAATATTGGGACAATTTCTTCAAAACTCAATCTTAATCCATATTATAGACTGCTTCTTTCAAGTTAAAGTGTACTGTGGTTACCTCCACGCAGTTGCACTATAATTCATTCTGAATTAATCTGAAATATATAATCTCCTTGGAAACTGCTTCAAATATATTTTTTCTTCACTCAATACCCATTTAATAACGCTGTGCTTTTCTTAAGATCCCTTTACATTTAATGCTATTTCATAGCATTACAGTGCTATGAAATAAATAAGATTTAAAATATTTAAATGAATCACATATATGCAACCAAGATGAATAACTTTTTATAAATCATAATCAATTTCTGTAAGATAATGCAAGTGGTACCATAGCTCTTCTAAAAAGTTATTATTTTGCCCTCCCATTATTCTTAGAATACAACACCTGTAGTGGTTTATGAGGTTGAGACTATTAAAACAAAATAACCAACATTTTAGCAATGATTTCAAGCTGCTACATGAACAATGAATCACCAAAGTTGCCAATTTTACAAGATAAAATGAAGATGTTTTATACAATAAAAGTTTATGCTCCTGGTGGCAGCCAATTTATTATTTTATTTAGAAAGATTAACATCTAGCTATTGTAAGCTAGGTATATTTTGAAATGTGTGTCACATAGATATTGATTTATATAGATTAAGAGTATTGAAACATGTTATTCTTTTTTATTGTTACAAAATCAGGTTGGAGTGTTTTGCACTCATTTTCTTTGTTGTGTCATATGAAATTGAAAGTTTGCCATTGAGAAAAGAATTAGTTCACTAGGACTCATTATATTTCTACATTCCCAATTACATTAGAAAATAATTATGTGATATATCCCATATAATAATCTTAATTCTACTCAATTTTCTAAAGTTAGAACATGTCGTCTTACATCATATCTTGTTGTGTAATAGAACTTTTGTTGCCTAGTCTGCAACTGCCAATGTTTGTGTTTAATCAGCCTGTGCTGTGTTTTTTTTTTATAAGTACTTTTTATTCTGTGGTTGGCTCCGTGCTGAAAGGAGAGTTCACCTGGCAGAAATCCTCACCCTGCTTGATTAATGATGTTTATATATTCAATGGCCTACAATGTAGTAGGTATGCACATATCTAACCATATTCAATAGAAGAACAAAAAAATCTTACATGACATTTATTTACCAGAATGGTAATAAATTCAGTTTTGTTTTTTGAGAGCCTACCATTCTGAAATTTCCTGAGAATAGGAAGTACTTGATGTACAAAACCCCCCCAAAAATATCTAATTTTGAACATATTATGTAAACTCCTGAGGTGCATGTAGTCAAAGTCTGCATGGTCTATTGATAGCCCGAGAATTCCATCCTCTTCATTAGTACAGGGGTTTTTTATCCACAAATTCCAAGACTCTTGTTGCCCTATTGTATTGTGGCTGATCTGGTATCCAGGATGCAAGATAAAGTCCCCTTTTCTCTTAGCTCTCTTCTCAGGTGGAAGGAAGGCATCTCTTTTGGAGCCAGCCGCAAGCTGTGCAGACTGTGGTTGGGGGAAGGATGGTGCAAGCACTCCCTTAGCTGCTCTGGCTGGTGTCTCCGTAGGTCATGTGCCCTCCCAGTCCATTGGCTCTGAGCCCAGCTCAGCACTAGGACTTGCCTAGCAACTGCAGTCCTTGTGACCTAAACTACCTTTCACGTTTATGTAGCCCTGCAGCCCAAGGTGGTGAGGTGTGCAGGAAATCAAGTTCCAACCACTGGGATGGGGGACTACCCTCTGGCTAGGGCCAGTTCAAATGCGCCCTCTGTTGATGGTCATCAACTAAGTACAGGCAGGTTCTTTTTTTCCATTATGACAGAGCAGCACTGAGTTCAATGCAAAGTCTCACAATCACTGTATTCTCACTCCCCAAGCACAAATACTCTGTGTCATGCAGCGGTTTCCAGGGGATGGGGGAGGGGCGGCATGAGTAATTAAAGATTGTCTTTCCAGCCCTTTTCAGTGCCTCTTGTGGTAATATGTAGTTAAAATCAGGTACTGTGTGTGCTCACCTGATTTTTGGTGCTTATGAAGGTGCGTTTCTGTGTAGACAGTTGTTAAATTTGGTGTTCCTGCGGGGGGATGATCAAGGAAACCTTCTATTCTGCCTTCTTGTTCCACCCCTTCTGATAAATTTCTGAATTGCATTGCCGTGTTATCTTGAAGATCACTGAGTTTCCTTGAAACTACTATTTTGAATTTTTATTCAGAGAACTCACATATTGTCGTCTCATTATTGTCAGTTACTGGCTCTTTGCTTTCTCTGTATGGAACCATCATGCTTTCCTGTTTGCTGTTATTTCTTATGGATGTACGTATATATCTTTGCATTGAAGGATTAGTCAATTATTCTAGTCTTATCTGTCTGGCTTATTTTAATTTCTATTAGATATGCTTGCTTAGAGGTTTTTTGCTGTTAGGTAGCAGCCCCTTTTTGGCTCTTAGGTGGCACCTTAAGCCCAGAATCACCTCAGCTCTAGTAAGCTATCTGAGTTCTTTCCTTCCAGAATGAAGGAGGTGCCCAAAAGAATGCTTTGGCGGTGTGAGGAGGCTGGCTAGAGGTTCTTGCCCAGGGAACCTGTGGGACAAACCTCCCACAGTGTGGCATTGCTGGGCAGTCACTCTGATTTGGTGTGTCCTTTGGCCAGGATACAAAGTAGAGTTTATTTGGCTGAGCCTGGTAGTCCTGCCTCTTCCTTTGTCTCTATCTATCTTCAGGGATAATTCTTCCTTCAGACACTCTGATGCTTCCTGTGGGTTAAAGCAAGTACAAGATGGTGGAAAAGCTAGCTGTCCACCTCAGTCCCACTTTTTCCAGTGTAGAAAGAGTGAGTTGATGAAAATTTTCTGCCCGCTTGGTGCCAGGCAGAATGAGAGAAGGGCATGACAGATGTGGAAGTATGATTCTCTTACCATCTACAAGGAATGTTTTCACTTCTCTGTGCCCCAAGAACCGTCTCACCTTCATATTTGAGTTTTGGTGTATTTCTGGCTATATCCTAGGGGCTGCATTTTTTGTTTGTTTTATTACTGGAGGGAGTTTAGCTAGCTTGCTACTATGCCACAATGTTTCTAGTCAAATTTTAGATGTGTCTGGAAATACAAATATAATTATTTTTTCTCTCTTTTTATAATCCTTTTATAATTCATAAATTTTCTTTTCTGAGTGGATTTCCAATGTGAAAAAATTTATTCAAAGGAAAATTCCATGACACATATTATTTGGTTGTTAAATGATCCAATTTTTCCATGGATGTTAATGATTTTGCCTGTCTTTGTTGAGAGAGTAAAATAAGTAGAGGGGCTTGTAATCTCAATTAAAGCAAAAGAAATGGTTATTACCTAATTGCATATGAAATACATAACCAGACTTTTTTTACTACCCAGACTTTTAAAATTTTACAACAATTCTCATCTTCATTATATAGACTTTCTGGACTAATAAAAAAAAAATCTTACTTTCTCACTCTGCCCTTTACAGACAGACTTAACTGCCAATTACATTTTCCTCTCTAGGTTCAGCTCCCAAAACTATTTGGTTTTGGCAAATAATGATATAATATTAGGTAGTCTTTTAAAATTTTACAATAATTCCCATCTTCATTATGTAGACTTTCTGGATTAATAAAAAAAAAATTACTTTCTCACTCTGCTCTTCACAGACAGACTTACTGCCAATTACATTCTTTTCTGTAGCTTCAGCTCCCAAAACTATTTGGTCTTGGAAAATAATGATATAATATTAGATTGTCCATTCACGTATAATTCTATATTTCTATTATGTATTTCTATATTTGTGTATGTTATTTCTACATCTATTGAATATTATAGAAGGTTTCAAAAATTATCTCTAGGGAAAGAGTTGTAATGGAGCTCATGTGGCAAAACTGAGATAGAATCTTCTGCTACTTTTCTTCTAGTCCTTAAGAATAGAAATTTCAATATATTTCTTAGCATAATTCTATGCATATTTGCGCCCTTAAGAAGTTCTACGTTTGATTATCAGGCAACAATCAGTGTACTGTTTTTTCATCTTCTAAACATTATCTCTACTCTATGCTGACTTCACTATACATTTACTGCCTTACACATTTTTTGAAATCATTGTCCAGCTAATTTTACTATAGCAAATTAAACTTTATTATACAAATGAACTGAGAATAACTAGGTAGTGAAGGTAAAAGAGAAAGAAATGCAAAGTGTTATTATATTACATGAACTTTATTCCATCTGTGACCAGCATTTGCTTGGTTAATTAAACGATGGTTGGAGCAGATCATTATTTTGGAAGCATATAAATTAAACATTCTTTAAAAAGTAAAAATAAAAATATGGATGTACATCAATTTGCCAATCTTTTGATGTAGGCTGAGGCCTTTTTCTCTTGAATATGCAACCAAGTTTTATTCCTGATTGTATAAATCTCAGCCAAATGCAAAGAATACTATTTTCAGTTTCTGCTCCTTTAAATGGAACTTAGAGACTTGTATAGAAAGCTGGGTGCAGAACACTTAAAGAGTTTTATATTTTTACTCAATATTTTATACTTTTCTTTCCCCACATTTAATTTGACAGCAACTTGTTTTGACTTTCATAGAGTCTTCTCAAAGTACTGCTCTTGTTTTTAATAGAAATAACACTATTTTTAAAAATCATATTTTTCAATTTACATAATATTTAATTAAACTAGGTAATTATAATAATAAACATAAGTAGTATAAGCAGTGTTTTAGTCTGTCTGAGCTGCTATAACAAAAATACCATAAACTGAGTAGCTTGCAAACAACAGAAATTCATTTCTCACTGTTCTACAGGAGGGGTAGTCAAGATAAGTTGATGGCAGATTTATCGTCAGGAGTGGGCTCTCTTCCTAGTTCATAGGGAGTGATTTCTCACTGTGTCCTCACATGGTGGAAAGCTCCCAGGGATCTCTTTTATGAGGACACTAATCTTATTTCTGAGGGCTCTGCCCTCATGATCTAATCACCTCTGAAAATCACCACCTCATAATACTATCACTTTTGGGGTTAGGATTTCAACATATAAAGTTTGTGGGGGACACAAACATTCACATAATAGCAAGCAGGCTCTGAAATAAATACAGTTAACTCTCAGAAAGCATACAGTTCAGTTGTTGGGGGTTATGTGCTTTGTTACAAATGATGATGCACTGGTAGGTGCCAGGGTGCCATAGTCACTGTCCACTGTATCGGAAGGAAGAAGGATACATGAAATCTGATGAGGAAGTTCAATGGGATTAACAGCAGTTCAGACAGCCAAAAGTGAGAAAAAATTGTGGGGAGGAGGTGGATGGAAAGAAGAAACTTCTTTGACAAATGAAAAATACTTTTATATAAATATATACATAGACATTTGTTACTTTATATTTCTAAGAGTATCCAATCAAGTGAAATCCCAAAATATCTGTTCTCACGCAGGCTGTGATATGAAGGGATTTTTTTCCTAAGAAGTAATATCCCTGATGGGTTCATTTTCTAATTTGAGCTTGAATTAATTACCTTAAGCATTTTCAGAAATAGTCCTAAAATATATTTTTGCAAAGATGTTATTGAAATTGTACTGTGTAACTAGAGACAAATATAGAAAATTGACAGCTTAACTTTCTCTTCTGCTTTTTCATTAATGTGTCTTCCAAAGTCCAAAAACAGAAATAATGAAAGCAATAACACTTGGTTCTACAAAAGGTATGACATATTGAATGAATGAAATATTTCCACAGCTTATTTTTGGGATGTGAGCTATACTTTCATTTTGACCACCTAATAGCATAATTCTTTGGGAATTCTTATCAGAATTAAGGACTCTTTTGAAATGTTGCCATCATTAAAATATACCTTTAAAAGTCCCCATTAGTCAATTTACAGTTGTTACACATGATGGTGCACTGGTAGGTGCCAGTGTGCCATAGTCACTGTCCAGTGTATCAGAAGGAAGAAAGATACATGTAATCTGACGAGGAAGTTCAGTGAGCTTAACAGTAGTTGGGACAGCCAAAAGTGAGAAAAACATGTGGGGAGGAGGTAGGTGAAAAGAAGAAACTTCCATTTCTACTATTTATTTCTATTTCTACTTACAGTTGACTAACCATACAATGTACTAATCACACAGTGTACTAAAAATACACCAATAGAAATTATATTCAATAAGATGCTTTCTGGCTAAGAGTCCCTATTTTTAGCAAGCAGATGATTGTTTTGAAATTGAGGCTTGCTTTTATTACATAAAATGTTCATGCTTTAAAATAATTCAGTTCCTTTAAAATGTTATCAATCTTTCTAGAACACACAATCCCAGAGACACCCTCCCACTACCAAAAATTATAAATGGTCAATTTTCTTTTGAGGGACCATGATACAAAATCATACACATTCGGAACTGAAACTCATTTTTACCCAGCTTATATACCAGCATGCTATCTATTTTAAGTGGCCAAAGTAGCAATGCCTACTTCTGCTGTGGCTAATACCAGTTTTCTATCTTTTAGCTATAGGATGCAGTCACTTTCGCTCTGGTCTCATTAACATGGCCATGAGAGAATTTTCAAAAGAACATCATTCTATCTATCTATCATCTATCATCTATCTATCTATCTATCTATCTATCTATCTATCTATCTATCATCTATCTATCTATCTATCATCTATCTATCTATCTATCTATCTATATCTATTATCTATCTATCTATTATCATCTATCTATCTATCTATCATCTATCTATCTATCATCTATCATCTATCATCTATGTATCTATCCATCCATACATCCTGGAAGTATATTTTGCCTTTGCAATGTCATTGGAAGTTTTCAGAGAATATAGTGTTGTATTTGTGAATTAGAAATACAGGGTCCGGCAATAAATTTAATGAGTTTTCATTCTCATTTATGATTAATTTACTCTGGACCTCAGAAGAATTTTGGCAGATGCTGATATCAGCCCATTTCTAAATAACTGGTTTGTAAGCCTGTATATTGGACAGGGCATTCATTCCCATTAAAACACCTTTGTATAAAATTTTAAAATTGAATGCCACTTTTCCCTAGCGAAGTACAATTTCTGTTCCTTTGTCAGTGTTATCACCACAGTTGCACAAGTCTTGAAATAGTAAAGTGGCTTAAATCCTTGGTAGTGTGCCAATAAGAGCATTAATGTTGCTTTCCTATGGGCCAAGAAAAATCGATGGCTATTTTCAGGTGTATCGGTGTGTGAGTGTGTGTGTATGTGTACATACGTATATATATACACACACATACACACACACACACACACACACACATTTTTCCTTTCTGGTAAATCTATGATGCTTTACCTTAAATCATATTTAAAATCCCAGTATACTTCCTGCTATGTTTTTTTTTTAAGCCACTAGGTTAAAAGCAACATTTCCTTGATGTACACACACAAACATATTGTTACAGAAATAAAGTTTTTAGGACAGTGTCATTACCTGTACCCTCTACAGTATTACTACTAGTAATTTCAGCCACCGCCTTATTTTCAGTTACCTTGGATTTAAAACATTATGCACTTATCGAACTGTAGGAAGTAATTGACAGGTTTGATTATTGTAACAATCACGACTAATTGAGAATCACAAAACTATACTTGTTTTACTTCTTTTTTTATTATACTTTAAGTTTTAGGGTACATGTGCACAACGCACAGGTTTGTTACATATGTATCCATGTGCCATGTTGGTGTGCTGCCCCCAGTAACTCGTCATTCACATTAGGTATATCTCCTAATGCTATCCCTCCCCGCTCCCCCCACCCCACAACAGGCTCCGGTGTGTGATAATGCTAAATCATCTTTCAAAGTGGTTGTAGCAATTTATCCTCCAATCAACAGTGTGAGATTTCATTTTGATCTGCATTCTAGACAATTTCAATGTAGTTCAACTCTTGCTAAGTCTGTAGGTATTTAGTGATGTAACTTTAATTTTAATTATCTGAATATTAATGATGCATAAGGCCTATTCCAGTGTTCATTACCATTTTGGATTTACTTGCTTGTGAAGTGCCCACTAAAATTCATATCCTTTTTTCTGTTGGGTTTTCTTTCTTTCTTTCTTTTTACTGATTTGTATCTTTTGCAAAAATATTTTGGATACAAAGTCTTTGTTGCTTATAGGTTCTGGAAGTATTTCACTCATTCTGTGCTTTTTAAACTATACTCTGTGTGGCATTTTTGGTAAATGTAAGTTGGTTTAATGTGGACTTTTTTTTCCCTTTTTTATTGTATGTGTTCCTAAGTTTTATTTAAGAAACTACCTAATGGTCATGAATATGTCAACTTTCATTTTCTTTTAAAAGGCTTATAGTTTTGCCTTTGACATTTAGGTCTATAACTCAACTCAACCGGATTCATATTTGTATGTGGAGTGAAGTGGGCATATACATTCATATTTTTCAAAATGAATATCTAACCATCTCAGCTTGAGTAAAGTGAATATCTTTGCTAATGGTTCTTTAATTAAAATTCAAATATGCATATATGCATGGGTCTTTTTCTGGGCTATCTGTTCTTTCCATTGATTTATTTATGTAAACATGTTACATTTTCTTAATTAGTATACGCTTTTATTAAATCTTCATGCCTACTAGAAGAAGTTCTACTTATTTTTCTTCTTTAAGATTGTCTTAGGTGTTAGCAGACATTTGAATTGCAGTATGTTCTATTCAGAATTTCAAAGTTAAAAAATATTGGGAGTTTTATTGTAATCACACTGACTTAAAAATTAATTTAGAGATAAATGACATTTTTACAGTATTGTCTCTTCCAAATTAGCATTTCTAATATCTGTTTATTTAGGCACACCTCACTTGGCAGATCAATATCTTCACATCAGTTTACATCAGAATCTCAGCATCAGTTTACCAATTTCCCCCAAAATAATCTGCTCTGAGTTTTATTGCAACTGTAATAAACCCTTAGGTTAATTTTTAAATAATTGATGTCTTTACCAAATTTTTTCTGAATCTGAAAGCATGGTATATTCTTCTATTTATATTTGCGTTCTTTACTTAAAATAGTCTGTTCTCAGTTTTTGGGTTATAAATCTTACAAATCTTTACAGTATTAATTCTTAAATATTTAGTGTTTGTTGATACGAAATTGCATATTTTAAAAATATTATTTTAATATATTTTTCTTATATAAATACAATTGCTTTTGTGTTTAACTATGTATCCAGTAACCTTAAGTCTACTATGTTACTATAAACGACATTACCACATATACATGAGCCATAAATGATAGTACACAGTTTATAAATGTGTAATATGTAAAATATAAACTAATAATATAACATATAGCATATAAGCTACATTATAATTTTAGAAGATGATTTCAAGTAATGACATTTTAATTTTTTATTTCCAATTATTTTGCCTTTTATTTCCTTTATCTCCAGTAAAGTATTGAATATGAGTGGTGATAACAGGCAGTCCAGTCTCCTTGACCTCAAGGGAAGCATTTGAAGATTTAACTATTGATAATTATATTTCCTATAAATTTTTATAGATATCCATTATATTTAAACATCCCCTCTTGATTTCTCAATTGCCAATAATTTTATTATGAATAGGTTCATTCACTCATTCTTTTCTCAAAGTTCTCTATTTCAGTTAAAGGCGCCATTATTTATCCATATATGCATGCCTGAAATCTAGGAACTATCTTTGCAACCTCCCTACATTCAGTCTTACATTATGTCTTAGAGATGTTATCTCTTAAATATATCGCAAATCCATTCACATTCACATCTCTTTACTTCCACCACCACCACCTAGTCCAAGCCATCAAAATGTCTTGCTTGCATCAGTTTTCTGATTCATTTTATAATTGTGCTTAAGTACAACAGATTCTTCACATTGCCCTCAATCTATCACACACATACCAACACAGAATGATCTTTTAAAATGCAAATCTGATTGTTACCCCCTTGCTTAAAACACCACACACCACGATGACTTTCCAAGAACTCTTAGTGTGTTATAAAATTCAGGCTGCGAGCCGTGGCTCACGCCTGTAATCCCAGCACTTTGGGAGGCCAAGGTGGGCAGATCATGAGGTCAGGAGTTCGAGACCAGCCTGGCCAATGTGGTGAAACCCCATCTGTACTAAAAATACAAAAATTAGCTGGGCGTGGTGGCATGCACCTGTAGTCCGAGCAACTCGGGAGGCTGAGGCAGAAGAATTGCTTGAAACCGGGAGGTGGAGGTTGCGGTAAGCCAAGATCACACCACTGCACTTTAACCTGGGCGACAGAGCGAGACTCTGTTTCCTGACCCCGCAAAAAAAAGTCTATTTAGATGTTTGCTTGTTTATAAATCATATAATTTATTTTGTTGCTATTTTGTTTCTATTTAATTGTTTGACCTCTCTCTCTATATATATCTTGTGAAGAAGTGTTTTGGCTTCATGCAATCTCATTTATCTATTTTTCTTTTTGTCACCTGTGCTTTTAAGATCTTACACGAAATAATTTTGCCAAACTCAATGTCCAGGGGTATTTTACCAATGTTTTCTTCTAGTAGTTTCATAGTTTCAAGTTTTATATTTAAGTCTATAATGTATTGTGACTTGATGTTAGTAAATGGTGAGAGAGAGGGGTTCAGTTTCATGCTTTTTGCATATGGCAATCTATCACCACCATTTATTGAAGAGGGTGTCTTTTCACCATTTCACTGAATAGTATTCTCTGCTGACAGTATTTTTTTCATTTTTATTATTTTAAATTTTGATTTTACTTATTTATTTATGTTTAAATTTTAGATCCACAGGGTACATGTGCAGTTTTGTTACCTGGATACATTGCATGATGCTGAGGTTTTGGCTTTAATTGAACCCTTCACACAAATAGTTCTTGTTGGCTCTGTGAAAGCATAGTTGAGTGTAAATATGTCGCTTCATTCTGGGTTCTGTATTCTGTTTCATTAGTTTATGTGTCTATTTTAATTCTAATACCTATGCTGTTTTGGTTATTATAGCCTTGTAATGTATTTTGAATAATAGACATTGAATATATATATATATGCAATACATATTGAATAATTTGATGCCTCCAGCTTTGTTTTTGTTTTTGCTCAGGATTTTATTGACTACTTGGTCTCCTCTTTAGTTTCATATGAATTTTAGGATTGTTTTTTCTAACTCTGTGAAGAATGTTGTTGATACTGTGATATGGATTGCACTGAATCTGTAGATCATTTGAGCAGTATGGTAATTTAAATGGTATTAATTATTCTGGTCCATGGGCAGGAAATGCTTTTCCATTTGTTTGTGTCACCTTCTGTAAATGTCTGTTAGGTACTTTTGGTCAAAGTCCACTTTAAATCCAATGCTTTCTTGCTGATTTTCTGCCAGCATTATCTGTTTAATGCTGATAGAAGGGTGTTCAAGTCCACCACTATTATTGTATTGAAGTCTCTTTCTTCAGTTCTAGTAATACTTGCTTAATGAATCTGGATGCTCCAGTGTTGGGTCCGTTTATATTTAGAATTGTTAGTATTTTTGCTAATATATTCTCCCTTCTTAATTACATAATGACCTTCTTTGTCTCTTTTCCCTGTTTTTGACTTAAAGGCTGTTTTATCTAAGTATAGCTGTTCCTGCATGCTTTTAGTTTTCTTTTCCCTGGAATATTTTTCCCAGCCCTTTTATTTCAGTTTATATGTGTGTCGATGGTAAGGTCAGTTTCTTATAAGTAGTATATAGCTGGGCTTTATTCTTTTTATCCATTCAGTCAATCTATATACTTTAAGAGAGTAATTTAATCTAATTAATTTCAAGGCCATTGTTATGTGAGGCATTGTTTCTGTCATATTGTTAATTGTTTTCTGATTGTTTTATATATTCTTTATTCCCTTCTTTTTCTCTTATTGTCATTTTATTTCGATGATTTCTGTATTGGTACCATTACAGTCTTTTATCTTTCACCTTTTTGTGATTGTTTTACCTGTGAATTTTGTAATTTGTGTGTTTCCATTATGGTAAAGGTGATCCTTTTGCTTCCAGGTTTCGGACTTCTTTCTTTGATGATTTTTTGTAAGGCTAGTGTTGTGAAAACAAATTCCCTCAAGATTAACTTGTCTCAGAAAGACTATTTTTTGTTCATTTATGGAGAACCATTTCACTGAATAGTATTCTCTGCTGACAGTATTTTTTTCTTCCAGTATGTTTTTCATTTTTATTATTTTAAATTTTGATTTTACTTATTTATTTATGTTTAAATTTTAGATCCACAGGGTACATGTGCAGTTTTGTTACCTGGATACATTGCATGATGCTGAGGTTTTGGCTTTAATTGAACCCTTCACACAAATAGTCAATACAGTACCCAATAGGTAGTTTTTCAGCCCTTGTCTCCTCTCTTTCTTCCCCCTTTTTGAGTCTTCAGTATTTATTCCCATCTTTATGTTCATGTGTGCACAATGTTTAGCTTCCACTTATAAGTGAGAACATGCAGTCTTTGGTTTCTTGTTTCTGTGTTAATTTACTGAGGATAATAGCCTCCCGCTGCATCCGTGCTGTTGCAAAATACATGATTGTATGATTTTTATGACTGTGTAGTATTCCATGGTGTATATATACCACATTTTCTTTATCTAATCTACCATTTATGGGCATCTAGGTTAATTCTATGTCTTTGCTATCGTGTATAATGCTATAATAAATGTGTGAATACAGATACCTTTTTGTTGTTGTTGTTTTTGAGATGAAGTCTCACTCTATCGCCCAGGCTAGAGTGCGGTGGCACAATCTTGGTTCACTGCACCCTCTGCCTCCTGGGTTCAAGTGATTCTCCTGCCTCAGCCTCCCAAGTAGCTGGGACTACAGGCGCATGCCACCATTGACTGGCTAAATTTTTGTATTTTTAGTAGAGACAGGGTTTCAGTGTGTTAGCCAGGATGGTCTCGATCTCCTGACCTTGTGATCCACCCACCTTGGCCTCCCAAAGGGCTGGTATTACAGGCATGAGCCATCACACCCAGCCTTTTTTTAATATAATGATATATTTACCTTTGGGTATATAACTAGTAATTAGATTGCTGGGTGAAATAATAATTCTATTTTTAAATTTTTGAGAAATCTCCAAATTTCCACAGGGACTGAACTAATTTTGAATATGTCATCATATTTTCTTCTAGCCTGTACTTGTGTCCAGAATTCGTGGGTTCATGGTCTCACTGACTTCAAGAATGAAGCCGCGGACCCTCGCAGTGAGTGTTAAAGCCCTTAAGGTGGCGCGTCTGGAGTTTGTTCCTTCTGATGTTCGGATGTATTCGGAGTTTCTTCCTTCTGGTGGGTTCGTGGTCTCGCTGGCTCAGGAGTGAAACGCGGACCTTCGCGGTGAGTGTTACAGCTCTTAAGGTGGCACGTTGGGAATTGTTCGTTCCTCCTGGTGGGTTCATGGTCTCGCTGGCTTCAGGAGCGAAGCTGCAGACCTTCACGGTGAGTGTTACAGCTCATAAAGGCAGTGTGGACCCAAAGAGTGAGCAGCAGTAGGATTTATTGCAAACAGCGAAAGAACAAAGCTTCCACAGTGTGGAAGGGGACCTGAGCAGGTTGCCACTGCTGGCTCGGGCAGCCTGCTTTTATTCTCTTATCTGGCCCCACCCACATCCTGCTGATGATTGGTAGAGCCGAGTGGTCTGTTCTGACAGGGTGCTGATTGGTGCATTTACAATCCCTGAGCTAGACACAAACGTTCTCCACATCCCCACCAGATTAGCTAGATACAGAGTGCCAATTGGTGCATTCACAAACCCTGAGCTAGACACAGGGTGCTGATTGGTGTGTTTACAAACCTTGAGCTAGATACAGAGTGCCGATTGGTGTATTTACAATCCCTTAGCTAGACATAAAGATTCTCCAAGTCCCCACTAGACTCAGGAGCCCAGCTGGCTTCACCCAGTGGATCCCGCACTGAGGCTGCAGGTGGAGCTGCCTGCCAGTCCCGCGCCATGTGCCCGCACTCCTCAGCCCTTGGGTGGTCAATGGGACTGGGTGCCTTGGAGCAGGGGGCGGCGCTCGTCGGGGAGGCTTGGGCCGCACAGGAGCCCATAGAGTCGGGGGAGGCTCAGGCATGGCAGGCTGCAGGTCCCGAGCCCTGCCCTGCAGGAAGGCAGCTAAGGCCCGGCAAGAAATTGAGCACAGCAGCTGCTGGCCCAGGTGCTAAACCCCTCACTGCCCAGGGCTGGTGGGGCCAGCCAGCCGCTCCGAGTGCAGGGTCCACCGAGCCAACGCCCACCCGGAACTCACACTGGCCTGCAAGCACCGCGCAGCCCCGGTTCCCGCCCGCGCCTCTCCCTCCACACCTCCCCGCAAGCTGAGGGAGCTGGCTGTGGCCTTGGCCAGCCCAGAAAGGGGCTCCCACAGTGCAGTGGCGGGCTGAAGGGCTCAAGTGCCACCAAAGTGGGAGCCCAGGCAGAGGAGGCATCAAGAGCGAGCGAGGGCTGTGAGGACTGCCAGTATGCTGTCACCTCTCAATCCCCCCTCTAAACAGGACACCCCAACTGCTGTTGGGAATTTGGCCGATGACCGCTCTAGCTAATTCCTGCAGGATAGGGGTGAAGAGGGGGCCCTGCAGTTGTAGTGTCCTCCAGAGGGGAACTTTCTAGGCCAGGGGAAGTGCCAGTGGGTTGGTCCAGGGGTCCTCAGTAGAAGTTGTTAGTTGAACTCATTTGGGGTTCCATTTGTAAGACCATCTGTAGCTTGATGTCTTCGATTCTAGAGGAAACAAATTAATTTGACAAGAAGGTTAAAAATACAGGGTCCAAAGGCAAGTAACAGTAAGATGGCTGCCACGAGACCTAGAAAGGGGAGAAGCCATGTTGCCCAACTCCAGAGGTTGGTATAAGAATTTGAAAGGCATTGTCTGATTTCAGAAGCCTTTTCCTGTAAACGCCAGGCAGCATCTCGTACTATCCCTGACTGGTTAGTGTAAAAACAACACTCTTCCCCCAAGAAGGTGCAGAGTCCTCCTTTCTCAGCAGTGAGGAGGTCTAGGCCTCGGCAGTTTTGGAGAGTCACTGCTGCCAAAGAGTCTATTTGGGATTGTAAAGTAGGAATAGATTTCGTTATTTCTTGCAAACTGTCTGAGAGGCAGATATGGGTTGAAGATCCACATAAGTAGAATATGCCTTAGCTGGGTAGACAGAAATTTACCCTGGCTTTTAAAGGAATAGGGTACACTGTTTTTTCTTTACTATTTCTTTCTCTCTCTTTCTCTCTTCGACTTCTTTTTGTCTCTTCCTCTCTTTTTCTCTCTCTTTGACTTTCTGTGTCTGTCCCTCTTTCTCTCTTTCTGACTCCTTCTTTGTTTCTTCCTCTCTTTGTCTCCTTCTCTCTTTCTTTTTCTTGCTTTCCTTCTTGCTGGTCTTTCTCTACTTCTGCCAGCCGCTTATGCTGCTGTTCTCCCCTCTCCTTCCCATTTTGATGGCTTTGGCAGTGTAAGACTCCCAACTCTTTGGGTTTTTGCACTGCCTGCAATAACCCTATAATTTCCTTGTGGTATTTAATGGAGGTTCCCCCAGAGGTTAGGAACTCCCTTTCTTTCCATATTGCAGCATGGGCATGTAGGATTAGATAAGCATGCTTGCTATCTGTATACACGTTTATTCTTTTTCCCTTTCCCAGTTCTAAGCCTCGGGTAAGTGCCACTAGTTCCACTAACTGGGCACTGGTCCCTGGGGGAAGAGGCTTGCTTTCAAGTATGGTTACATCACTAACTATGGCGTAACCTGCCCTTTGTATCCCATTCTCCACAAATGAACTTCCATCGGTATATAGGTTAAGGTCAGGATTAGTTAACGGGACTTCCAAGCGATCATCTTGGGCGGCATAAGTCCGGACTATAATTTGTTGGCAGTCATGCTCAATTGGTTCCCCATCCTCTGGGAGAAAAGTGGCAGGGTTGAGGGCCACACACGTGTGTATTTGAAGCACTGGTCCCTCAAGAAGTAATGCCTGGTATCTAAGTAGGAGGTTGTCTGATAGCCATAAACTTCCTTTGGCTCCTAGTATGCCATTTACATCATGAGTAGTCCAGACAGTGATATCTTTTCCTTGTATTATTTTGATAGCTTCTGACACTAAGATGGCCACTGCTGCAACTACCCTTAAACAGTGAGACTAGCCTTTTGCTACTACATCAATTTCCTTACTTAGGTATGCCACTGGTTGTGGGGTTGTCCCACGAGTCTGAGTAAGGACTCCAAGAGCTATCCCGGCTCTCTCTGTGACGTATAAAGATAAGTTTTGTCCCGTGGGAAGGCTTAAAGCTGGAGCTTGTACTAGGGCCTGCTTTAAGGTTTTGAAGCCTGTTTCTGCCTCTGGTTCCCATTCGACTAGATGAGTATTTGCCCTCTGGGTTTTCTTGATTAGAGTATAGAGGGGCCTGGCTATCTCACTGTATCCGGGGATCCATAGTTGGCAAAAGCTGGTAATTCCAAGGAACCCCCTCAACTGTTTTAATGTCTTAGGGCGAGGATAAGCCAGTATAGGCTGTATTCATTCCTTGCTGAGGACCCTGGTCCCTCTGGCTAAGATTAGGCCTAGATATTTGACCTGCTGTAGGCAAAGCTGGGCCTTCGACCTAGACACCTTGTACTCTTGATTAGCTAGAAAGTTCAAGAGATCTAGAGTAGCCTGCTGGCACGAGGCTTCCGAACTGGTAGCCAAAAGTAAATCATCTACATATTGAAGGACCAGAGTGCCTGGACTTGAGAAGTGGCCTAGATCTTGGGCCAGTGCCTGAGCAAACAGACGAGGGCTATCCCTAAACCCTTGGGGCAAGACCGTCCATGTAAGCTGGGACGTGTGGTCTGTGGGATTCTCAAAGGCAAAGAGGAACTGGGAATCAGAGTGCACAGGAATACAGAAGAAGGCATTCTTAAGGTCCAGAACCGTGAACCATTCTGCTTCCTCTGGTATTTGAGAGAGCAGGGTATATGGGTTGGGTACAACTGGATATAGTGGAATTATTGCCTCATTAATGAGTCTAAGATCTTGCACTAGTCTCCACTGACCGTTTGGCTTTTGTACTCCTAGAATTGGGGTGTTGCAGGGACTGCTGCATTTCCTTACTAAGCCAAGCCTTGAGCTTTCAAATGTTTAACAATATTCTGTAATCCTTTATGAGCTTCAGGCCTTAAGGGATATTGCCTTTGATAAGGAAAAGTGGTGGGATCTTTTAACCTGATTTGGACTGGGCGGGCATTTTTTGCCCTTCCAAATTGTCTTTCCAATGCCCAGACTTCAGGGTTGATTCCCTCCTCAAGCAGGGGACAACACATGGGTAACTTGTTCCCCATATTCATGTAGATAATAGCTCCAGCCTTGGCTAATATATCCCTCCCTAATAAGGGTGTGGGACTTTCAGGCATAACAAGAAATGCATGTGAAAAGAGCAGTCTCCCAATTACAACTGAGGAGGTGGGAGAAATACCTGGTTACAGGCTGTTCCAGGATTCCTTGGATGGTAACGCACCTTGAGGACAGTCGTCCAGGACAGGAGATTAACACTGAGAAGGCCATGCCAGTGTCCAGGAGGAAGTCAATTTCCTGGCCCTCAATAGTTAAACATACCCGGGGCTCAGCGAGGGTGATGACATGAGCTGGCGCTTGCCCCGGGCACCCTCAGTCCTGTTGTTGGATCATCTGGTTGGGGGCTTCTGACCCAGGGAACCTTCATCCTCTGGGGCAGTGCACCTTCCAGTGATTGCCTCGGCATAGTGGACACAGACGAGGGGGTAGCTTGTTTCTCATTGGACAATCTTTGTTAAAGTGTCCTAGTAAACCACACTGATAACAAGCCCTACCAGGTGATTGGCCTGCTTCGTTTTCTGTCCTCTCTGAACCACCAAGGTTTGTTTGTCTGAGGGCCATGACTAAGGCTGCGGCCTTTCTCTGATCTCGCTTTTCCTTTTGGGCCTGTTCCTCTTGGTCGCTATTATAGAACACTGAGGTTGCCAGGTTTAATAATGTCTCTAGATTTTGTTCAGGGCCCAGGGCTTGCTTTTGGAGCTTTCTCCTGATATCTGCAGCTGATTGGGTAATAAACTTATCTTTTAGAATCAATTGACCCTCGAGTGATTCGGGTGACAGGGGAGTATTTCTTAAGGCCTCCCGTAGCCGCTTGAGGAAGGCAGAAGGATTTTCTTCCTTTCCCTGAGTTATGGTGGACATCGTTGAATAATTCATGGGCTTTTTTCCAATTCTCCTTAGTCCTTCTAGAACACAGGTCAACACATGTTTACGACTCCAGTCCCCATGATCTGAGTCAAGGTCCCAGTGGGGATCCATACTGGGGATGGCTTGCTGACCGGTAGGGAATTTGTCCCTTTCTTCGGCTGTCATTCTATCATTTACTTGACTAAGATACCAGGTATCTCCAAACTCTTGGGCTGCAGCTAAAGCCACATTCTTTTCATTAAAGGCCAGGGTTTGATCTAACAAACCCAGGTTCCCGCCAACGCCTCTCCCTCCACACCTCCCTGCAAGGTGAAGGAGCCGGCTCCGGCCTTGGCCAGCCCAGAAAGAGGCTCCCACAATGCAGCGGCAGGCTGAAGGGTTCCTCAAGTGCCACCAAAGTGGGAGCACAGGCAGAGGAGGCGCCGAGAGCGAGCAAGGGCTATGAGGACTGCCAGCACGCTGTCACCTCTCATACTGTTTCTGCTGTAAAATCTACTGTTAGTTTGATGGGGTTTTCTTTATAGGTAACTAGATGTTTGTTTTTATTATGGTGCTTTTAGGATTTTCACTTTATCATTTATCTTAGAGTGGTTTGATCTCAATGTTTTACGAAGAAAACCTTTTGTGTTATATCCACCTGGGCATTATTAAATTTTCTGTATTGGAAAGTATAAGTCTCTTGCTTGAATTGGAAAGTATTGATCGATAATGTAATTAAGTAGGTTTTATAATCTTTTTATTTTCTCTTTGTCCTCTGGAATACCAATAAATATAATAATTTTTTTTTTGCTTTATGTAGACACAAGCATCACAAAGTTTTTGCTAGTCATTTTTAATTTTTTAAAAAAATTTTTCTTACTGGATTATTTCAAAAGACTTGTCTTCAAGTTAAGACATTACTTTGCTTCTTTTTGATCTAGTCTATCATTTAAGCTTTTAAATAAATTTTGTATCTACTTTAATAAATTATTTAGTTCCAGAATTTCTATTTTTTATAGTATCTATTCCATCGCAAATTTTCCAATCATATCTTATGTATCTGATTTCTTGGTATTGATTTTCAGAATACTCTTTTAGCTCACTGAGTTCTTTGAAAATCAGTATTTTCAATTTTTATGAAATTTTGAAATTTTCTTTTTGATTAAGTTCAATTGCTAGAGAATTATTATGTTTATTTGTAGGTGTCATATTTTCTTGCTTTTTAAAATTTCTTGTGCCCTTACATTTATTTTGGTACATCTGCTACAACAGTGACTTTTTCCTATTTTTCAATTTACTTTCATAAAGAGGACTTTTTTTCCTGAAGATGTATCTATGGTGTTGGTTTTGTAGCGTACACCGGCTATGATTTGGGGTTTGCACAGTAGTTTAGATGCTGTACGATTTCTTTGCTTTTAAATGGCATTAATGGTATTTTTACATTTATATTGGTATATCTGATACAACAGTGCCTTTTTCTTGTTTTTGAATTTCCTTTCATGAAGAGGACATTTTTTCCTGAAGATGTATCTATGGTGTTGGTTTTGTAGAGTACATTGGCTTTGATTTTGGGTTTGCACAGTAGTTTAGATGCTGTACGATTTCTTTGCTTTTAAATGGTATTAATGGTATCTGTAATTTTCTTAGTTGGTTAGAGTATGATTATTATTGGAAGCTCTGGTAAATTTGTGCTGGTGACTAGGATGCTAGGCTTGCCTGTCTTCAGGCCTCAGGAGTGTCAGTGGTGGGTTGAGTGTGCCTATTCTTATGGCCCAGGGTAGTTCACGTTGACCTCATAACATTGTTTGAATATTTGTCCCCACCAAAATCTCATGTTGAATTGTTATTTCCAATGCTGGATGCAAGGCCTGGTGGGAGGTGTTTGGATGATCGGGGCAGGTCCCTCATGGCTTGGTGTTGTCTTCATGATAGTGAGTTCTCACAAAATCTGCTTATTTAAAAGTGTGTGGCACCTACCCCCTCAACTCTGTCTCTCATTGTTGCTTGCTCCTGCTTTCACCATGTGATGTGCTTCTTTCTCCTTCATCTTCTGCCATAATTGTAAGCTTCCTGAGGCCTCCCTAAAAGCAAAGTAGATGCCAGAATAATGCTTTCTGTGAAGGCTGCAGAACCATGAGCCAATTAAAACTCTATTCTATAAATTACCCAGTCTCAGGTATTATTTCACAGTAGTTCAAGAATGGAAAAATACAGAAAATTGGTACTGAGAATTGAGTATTGCTATAAAAATATGTAAAAATGTGGAACTGACTTTTGAAATGGGTAACAGGCAGAAGCTGGAAGAGTTTTGAGGGCTCAGAAAGATGAGGGAAGGTTTGAAACTTCTTAGAGACTTTTGAAATGGTTAGGATCAAATGATAGTAGTGATACAGACAGCAAAGGCCAGGGTGAGGAGGTCTCAGATGAAAATGAGAAGCTTATTGGAAACTGGAGCAAAGGTCACACATGGTATGCCTTAGCAAAGAGCTTGGCTACATTCTGTTCATGCCCTAGTGATCTGTGAAAGTTTGAACTTTATAGTGATGATTTAGGGTATCCGGCAAAAATAAAAGTTTCTAAGTAGCAAAGTGTTCAAGATGTAGCTTCGCTGCTTCTAACAGTCTACATTTAGATGTGGGAGCAAAGAAATGACTAAATTTGGAGCTTATATTTAAAATGGAAGCAGAGTGTAAAAGTATGGAAAATCTGCACCCTATGTGGCAGAGAAAGAAAATATTTTTTCAGGAGAGGAATTCAAGCAAGCTGTGGAGCAACCACTTGTTACAGAAATTCACGTAACTAAAAGGGAGCCAAGTGCTGATTGATGGCCAAGAAAATGAGGAAAAAATAAAGGTCTCAAAGGAATTTCAAAAACCTTCAAGGCAGTCCCTCCCATCACAAGCCTGGAGACCTAGGAAGAAATAATGGTTTCATGAGCCAGGCCCAGCACCCCACTTCCCTGGGCAGCCTCAGGACACTGCTTCTCATATCTAGGATGCTCAGGCTCCAGCCTTGGCTTAAAGGCACTCGGATATTACTTCTGCTGCTGCTCTGGAGAGTACAAGCTGCTATAAGCCTTGACAGCTTCCAAGTGGTGGTGTTAAGCCTGTAGGCACACAGAGTGCAAGAGTGAATGACGATTGGCATTCTCTTTGTAGATTTCAGAAGATGTAGAGAAAAGCCTGGGTGCCCAGGCAGAAGCCTGCTGCAAGGGCAGAGCCTGCATAGAGAATCTCTACTATGTTAGTGCCAAGAGGAAATGTAGGCTGGGCGTGGTGGCACATGCCTGTAATCCCAGCTACTCGGGAGGCTGAGACAGGAGAATCACTTGAACCCAAAAGGCAGAGATTACAGTGAGTCGAGATGGCACCACTGCAGCCTGGGTGACAGAGCGAGATTCCATCAAAAAAAAAAAAAAAAGGCACCTTGCTGTCACCACTTAATTCTCAAAAAGGGTGTGGAGCTCAGTGCTCCCATAGCCTATTAAGCAGTTCTGTCCCATAAGAGTGTTGATGGTTTCTCTGGTGGCCAGGTTTGCATGGTTCCATGCTGGAGATGCGGGCTGCTGAACCTCTCTCACCCTTTCCTCACACTGGGAAGTCACTCCCACCTTCCAGCTGATCCTGGCCAAGCTGCCTGCCTCTCTTCCATCTTCTTCCTTGCTTTTGGTGTTTCCTGCCACTTTTATGTTGAATTAACATGTTCTCTCTTGGAGAATGTATTCCAAGAGTGCTTGTCTATAGTCTATCTTGGTTCTTCTAAGTGGAGGAAGCAGGCACACAATGCTTCCAGTCAGCCATTTTGAAGTCCCTGCATTATCATGTCTGCCAAGAATAAGTAACCTGAGTCTTGTCATGATTAAGCATTGGATAAACTTAGATCAAAAGACATCTTGCAATGTTTAAGATTTAACACTTGAAACCTTAAATACTCTCAAGCTATTGAGAAACTATGCAAGACTGACTATTTCAGATAAAATGAATCCAACAGGATGTAACAATTAAAGATATTGTAAAATATTAGCGTATATTCTGGATCAAAAAGTAAAAAAGACATTGTTAGGCAGTTGGTAAAATCTGAATGAGGGCTGCATATTTTTGAGAGTGTAGCATCATTTTTAATGTTTTAATTCAGATGATTGTAGTGCGGTATGTTAGAGAGTCCCTTTATTTTGGGCAAATGCACTAAAATTTTTAG
Source organism: Nomascus leucogenys (assembly GCF_006542625.1). Lineage (NCBI taxonomy): Eukaryota > Metazoa > Chordata > Mammalia > Primates > Hylobatidae > Nomascus > Nomascus leucogenys. The sequence goes on from NC_044406.1 coordinate 129,538,425, forward strand.
TGGATGCTACTTATTCTCAAATTATTCAGAGAACTCTTATGTGTGTATGTAAATACAACATATATGCATCCTGAGAGAGGAGAGATAAGAAGAGAGAGAGGGAGGGAGGAAGAGAAACAGGGAAGTGTAGGGAAAAAGAAAGAGTAAAAATATGATAAAGTGTTAAAAAATTAGAGGAACTGAACAAATTTGCGTGAAGGGTATATAGGAGTTTTTGTACTGGTCTTGCAACATTTCTTTAATTTAAAATTAAATATTAAGAGATAAAGTGCCTATCTTGTAGACAGCATGGTGTGATTTTTGTAGTGAGTTTCAGCAATTGGGGATTGATCAAAAGGGAAAATATATGATCACCGGAGGTAGTAACACACAACAAGCTTTTATTAGATGGCACTTAGAGTTTCATGAGAAGGGAAGTCTCTTAGAGAATGGCCATACAGAGGCTAAGCCATAGGGGGCATTATACAAAAGGGGAGAAGGGCAAGATAACTAACTTTTAAGCGGGGAGAGGGATCAAAGAGCGTACTTAAGTGTCTAGGTAATGTCTGTCAGCAGCACAGTGGAGATTCTATGAATTAGAGAGCCCTGAAGGGTTATGGCAGCTTGGAGTCTCATAATTATAAGGCGCTATCTTAATGGGCAACAGCTGTTAGGTAAGTTTTTTTTGCAGGATATGCAAAGTAGGAAGGCCCTAAATGGCTAAAAATCTGTGTGTTTGGGTTATTTTTAAAATAATTGAATGTGTAAAAATTTGAGTTTGACAGGAGTTGTCTTTTGAGCTAACAGGTCTCAGCCTGCTGTGGAGAAATAAACAACCTAGGGGACAAAATATGGTGTCCGTGTTTAGTTCAATTATATAACAGGTGTTTCCTTTATTATAATATCTTCCTTTAATTAGCTTAATTGTTCTGAATTTAATGTAATTATTGATCAGCATGGGTTTAAATCTAACAACTTGCTATTATTTATGGTTATCTTTTTAAAATTTTCTCTTTTTCTGCCATATTTTGGGTAATCAAATATATTAAATATTCAATTTTAATTACTCTATTGCATGTTTAACTAGAACTCATTTATTTCAAGTGTTTTTTTTCCTACAGATTACAGTAGGTATAATTATATCACAGTCTACTTAGAGCTCATATTGTTAAAATTCATATAAATGGAAGAACGTTCGTTAGAACAGAAAAAATCAATTTCCCCGATTTTGGGGGCTATTATTTTAACATATTTTACATTTGCACATGCAGTGAACTCCACAATATAAGGTTATTATTTTTGCTTTGAATAATTGGTTGTCTTTCAAAGAGAAAAAATTAAGGAATGCCTTTCCTGTTTCCTTACATATTTACCCTTCCTAGTGATTGATTGTCATTGCTTCCTGTATAACCTAGTCACTATCTGGTTTCATTTTAAAGACACACCATGAATCATCTAAAACACTTCATAGGGCCTTTTTCGGAGCAGTCCTCTTTATCCAGTACCCTATTAATTTTTGTAAATATCCATCTTCAACATTAGTTTCTAGAACTATGAGCATTTGTAATATATTTTTAAGAATTTTCTATAGAGATGATGCTGGGATCAGGGAGACTTTGGTTTGAAGACTGGTTCTGCCATTTTATTGCTATGTGATTTTGGTCAATTTATCCTGTCAAATCCCTATTGCCTCATCTGATATTTGGGAATAATCACATGTATCTCTTAGAGTTCTGTGACAATTCCAAATGCATAAATATGTCTAAGACAGTGCCAGACATAGAATAGTGTTCAATAAATAGTAGTAATGATAACAGTATTGGGAGTGATATCACTAGTACTCATAATTTTGACAAATAACTTTACAGTTCTTAATCACAAACTATAAAAATATTAAATCTCTTGTTTCTCATAATATGCAAATTACATTTAATAACTTTAAAATTTCTGCCTCTCAATGTAGCTTCTCTTCAAGAAGCAGAAATTATCAACAACTCCCTTAATTACCTTAAACTGTGTATTAGGTTGTTCTCACACTGCTATGAAGAACTTACCAAGACTGGATAATTTAAAAAGAAAAGAGGTTTATTTGAGCGAAAGTGCCCCATGGCTGGGCAGGCCTCAGGAAACTTACAGTCATGGAGGAAGGGGAAGCAAACATGTTATTCTTCACAGGGCAGCAGGAGCGAGAAGTGCCGAGCAAAGGGGGAAAACCCCTTTCTAAAATCATCAGACCTTGTAAGAACTCATTCACTATCATGGGAGCAGCATGGGGGTAACTGCTCCCATGATACGTGGGGATTATGAAAACTGCAATATGAGATTCGCATGAGAACACAGCCAAACTGTATCAAACTGCATACACAGATAAACACTTCTATGCTTGGAATTTGGCCATGTCTGTTTCTTAAATTTTAAAATATCTTTCTTTGGTATTTAGGCTTTGTTCATACTTCAGATTCATGCAGAAGGCATTAGATAAAAATATGAGGGGTATAAAGTAAATACTTTGTGATTTGAAATATTCTATATGCACAAAAACCACTTAGTGATATTGGTGAAGATAGATAAAGAATTGCTTGAGGTAAATTAATAATACTATGATCTGTTTAAAAATAATTAAGGTAGATGATTTTTGCTTGATAACTAACAACCCTCAAAAAACATGAAGTATTTTACCAAATTTAATATTGATTTTGAATCTAAATATATTTGGCTGTGACCTTACCATCTCTGGTTATGTGTTTCTTCATTAGAAAAGATAGTTTTAACTTTATACTTAAGAAAATATATAGTTTGAATGTATATAACTTTATATGTATTTTGTAGAATTCTCTCATGAAAATTATAGAAATATTAGCTGAAATAATAATCAATCTATGTTATCTTATAAGTCTAATATCTTTCTTTTGGTGTATGATTTACAGGATAGTTTCTGGATAGAGAACATATATTTTCTCCTTTGCCATATTTCATATAATAACTTACGAAGTTTGAGCTGAAATTGTTTTGCTCTTTTTACTAGGATTATTTATCATGAAAATATAAATCTGTCAGTCTATCACTTTGAACTATTTCATAGTCACTCTTTTAACAATTCTATACTCATGATCTGAAATACACGTTATGTACTACACTACAAATTTCATGTGACACCCTTTGAAACCCCTACTAAATTTTCATAAAGAATACAGAGCCAGATAGCATGAGAAAAAGCGTGCCTGAATAAATCTTGAATGCATTTTGGAAAGGAGGGGCAGTAAAACAATGACCTGGAGTAGAACTTCATAAATTAATTCTCCAGTATTTATAGTTATGTATTACATTAATGTGAATCTTACCATTATTACTGCAGTATTGATTTGTAGTCAATAAACACGACTTAGGGAGAAGGACACCTTTATAAAAATAGCTTAGTTAAAAATCTCTGGGTTAATGATAGTCATTTATGTGAAAGTGCAATAAATACAATTTTTAAAAAAATTTACACAGATATTTTAAGGTATTACTTGAGTTGTTTCTTCCGTGATTGTTTCGAGCTTTCAGGAGTTTTCAAGAGTAATATGGATAATGGGTATTTTCTGTTGAGAGCAGAGGATGTTATAACTCATTTCATTTCTTGAATTACTTGATGCCTAACACAGTGTCTTAAATTTGATAGGTTCAGGAAACTATTCCCTGATAAACTGAGACTCAGGCAACCTCCAATGTTGGTGGCTTTTGCCTTTGCAAATTTAATCCTTAACTCACAACTGAACTTTGCCTGAGGTCTATGCTCTATTTTCACATTATGCACAGTCATAAACACATTCTTTCTCTCAGGCCACAGGCAAATCATTTAGTACTTACTTTCTGACTATGGAGTCATAGCTGATATCTTCATTGACTGACAACTAGTACTAGTGTTAGCATTAAATTATTAGTTGTAGAAAACTCAAAAATTCTAAAGAGGTATCTTCAAGTTCAAGTGAAATTCTGTTCATTGTATACATCTTGGTAACTCTGTGTAAACTGTACACATTCACTATGGTAATTCACCATTGGAAACTAAATCGGGTACTTTTCTAAAACCTGACAATAATTTAGTACTGGGCACTGCATTTTACTCTACCATTTGCAGCAATATAGATGGACCTGAAAGACATTATACTGAGTAAAATAACTCAGCCACAAAAGGACAAATACTGAATGATTCCTTTTATATGAGGCATCTAAAATAGCTAAAGTTACAAAAGTAAACAGTAGAATAATGGTTACCGGAAGCTGGGGGTAGGGGGACAGGGAGAGTTCTTCAATGGGTATAAAGTTAGTTACAGTAATACAAGTTGAATAAGTTCCAGAAAGCTGCTGTACTAAATAGTGCTTATAATTAACATAAGGTATTGTGTACTTAAAAATTTGTCAGAAGGGTGGATCTCAAGTGCTCTTGCCACAAAAACAAAAAAAAGGAACACAAGGAAAGAGGTTATGCATATGTTTGTTAGCTTGCTTGTGGTGATGGCAACTCAAGTGTATAAATATGTCAAAACTTACCAAATCGAATCCATTAAATATGTGGAGTTTTTCTGTATACCAACTATATTGCAATAAACCTGGGAAAAAATAAATCAGACATTTCAGTAGCTGATCTACTGATTTTCAAAGACTGTACTATAATAATTAACATAAACATGTAAATATTGTAGCTGATATTTTAAATGTTTCACAAAACATTCCATGCTCATGGATAGGAAAAATCAATATTGTTAACATGGTAATACTGCCCAAGGCAATTTATAGATTCAATGCTATTTCTATTTTTTTTCTTCAATTTTTAAGTTTTGGGTAAATGAGCAGGATGTGCAGATTTGTTACATGGGTAAACATGTGCCATCGTGGTTTGCTGCACAGATCATCTCATGAAATAGGTATTAAGCCCAGCATCCATTAGCTATTCTTCATGATGCTGTCCCTCCCCGAAACGCCAGCCCTCTGAGACTCCAGTTTGTGTTGTTCCCCTTGCCACCCTGTGTCCATGTGTTGTCATTATTCAGCTCTCACTTATAAGTAAGAACATGGGGTGTTTGGTTTTCTGTTCCAGCATAGTTTGCTGAGGATAATGGCCTCCACCTACATCCATGTCCCTGCAAAGGACATGATCTCAATCTTTCTTCTGGCTGCATCGTCTTCCATAGTGTACATGTATCACATGTTCTTTATCCAGTCTATTATTGATGGGCACCTTAAGTTGATTCCACGTCTTTGCCCTTGTGAATAGTGCTGCAATGAACATACGTGTGCAGGTATCTTTATAACAGAATAATTTATATTTTGGGGGGTATATACCCAGTAATGGGATTGCTGGGTCAAATAGTATTTCTGCCCCTAGGTCATTGAGGAATCACCACACTGTCATTTACAATGGTTGAACTAATTTACAATCCTACTCACAGTGTAAAAGTGTTTCTTTTTCTCTGCAATCTTGCCAGCATATATCGCTTTTTGACTTCTTAGTAATGATATAGGAGTTAAGAAGGAATTACTTAAGCAGATAGCAAGGGCATGGGAGTTCTTGGTAAGGCTTTCCTTTTTAATGAAAAGCAGCCCCATATTATTTTCCTTTCTAGTGAAGACCAGCCTGTAAAATCGAGCTGCAGACATAGATACTGGCAGTTGTGCCAATCATGTTCAAGATAGTGGCTCCATCTTCCCTCTCTTTGTCGGCCATGTGTACAGTAAGAAGCAGACAAGATTGCACCTATCCTAAAGCTCATTTGCATAATAAGATTAGGGTGGGGCGACCAGCCTTCCCCCACAAACTATGTAGATGTCATACCTGATCAAATCCATCCAGCCTGCCTATAAAATCTGCTGCGGTCTGCCACCTCACCACTTTCATCAGAGATCTCTCTCTCTCACACACAAAAAAGCTGCTCTCCACTCTCCTTTCTCCTGGATAACAATTCTAGACACATTCTGAGCCAGAAGAGAACCCACTGCCCTGAAGGAAAGAACCCAGTCCAAGGAGGATACATCACTGGATGACAAAGACCCCTTAAGTTGTAAATAACCAGCAGCAATATGCAGATTGTACATCATGCAACTTAGGTGACACTCTGACAATAGCTACAATCAAGTGAGACTCAGAACTTTGTCAGCTGTGGTGGCTATGAGAAAAGATGTCTTTGGCTTGGGAAAAGTAATGGGGAAAGTAAAGGGGACTTTTTTCTTGCACCTTAGATACCACCTCAGCCACAGGGTGGTAGAGCACCAAATGGGCTTTTGAGGTCCAGGACATGGCTCTTGGACAGCATTTCTAGAACTGCCCTGGGTCAGAGGGAAGCCCAAATTGCTGAAAGGTGAGTCCCAACCATTGGGTGGTGGTGGTAGCCAAAGGATGAGGTCTATCTGCCTTTGGGAAGGAGGAAGAATAGTGGGAAGAACTATGTCTTGTAGATTGAGTGCCAGCTTAGCCGTATTACAAAAGAATATCAGGTAGATTTCTAAGAATTATGACTCTAGTCCCTGTCTCTGAGATGGCAGCTCTGGATACATCCAGAACCTCAGAAAACACATGACCCTAAATGGCAGGGCACAGGATTGGTTGTCTTTGCCACATGCTTATTGTAGAGCCCCAGGGCCTTGAGATAACATAGGCCATAAACAGGGAGTGGTTACAGCAGGCCTTGGATGAGACTCAGTGCTGTGCTGGCTTCAGGTCTGACCCAGCACAGTTATACTGGTAGTGGCCACAGCAGTGCTTGTGTCACTCCGTCCCCATATGCAGGTGACTCAGAACAGAGAGAGTGACTTCATTCATTTGGAAGAAAGTAAGAAAACAACAACAACAAACACAAGAGTCTCTTCTTTGTAATCCAGAGAATTCTTTTAGGTCTTGTCCAAGAACATCAAGGTGGTACCTCTACAAGTCTGCAAAAACCACAGTGTTACTGAGCTTGGAGTGCACCCTAAAGTAGATACAGCTTAGAAATCCGCAACCAATACATTTTAAATATCTGGAAAGTTTTCAAAAAAGTGGGTACAAACAAGCCCAGAGAGTGAAGATTACAATAAATACCTAACCCTTCAATTCCCAGACGCTGAAGGATATCTACAAGCCATCCAGAATAACATGACCTCACCAAATAAACTAAATAAGGCAGGAGTACAATTCTGGACAAACAGAGATACGTGAACATTCAGAAATAGAATTCAAAATAACTATTCTGAAGAAACTCAAAGAAATTCAACACAAAGAAAAAAAAAAAAAAAAAAAAAAAAAAAAAAAAAAAAAAAAAAAAAAAAAAAAAAAAAAAAAAAAAAAAAAAAAAAAAAAAAAACAAAAAAAAAAAAAAGCTGATGATAAAAAAAAAAAAAAAACTCAAAAAATATCTGAAAATACTCAAAAAAAAAAAAAAATAAGAAAAAAATAAAAAACTAAAAAAAAAAGAATATCATAAAGAAATGAATAAGATAATAACAAATATAGGACAAAAACTAAATAGTAAAAAAAAAAAAAAAAAAAAAAAAAAAAAGAATAAAAACAAACCAATCAAATATAACAAATATGACAAATTTTTAAGACATAGTCAATTCAATAAGACATGACATGAATAGAAACAAGAGAAAATTAAATAGTGGCATGCACTCAAGTTGTAACATTCTTATTAGTTCTATTTTTGCTGGTTTGATTGTTTTATGCAAACAGTGTTGTTATTATGTTATAAGCTTAAAATAATGAATTATAAGACAGCATTTGCAAGCCTTGTGGTAACCTCAAATAAAAAAAAACATAAAATGTAAACAAAAAAAGCAAAAATTAAATCACATTACAAAAGAAAATTGTCTTCACTAAAAGAAAGACAGTAAGAAAAAAAAGTAAGAGAAGACCACAAACAACCAGAAATGAAATAAAATGATAGGAGTAAGTCGTCACTTTTCAATAAAATCACTGAATGTAAATGGACTATAAATGTATAAATAAATTCAATATACAAATTCAATGATTTTCAATAAAAACATTGAATGTAAATGCACTACATAATTCCCAATCAGAAGACTTAGAGTGGCTGAATGGAGCAAAAAACAAGACGCAATGTTATTTTGCCTACAAGAAACATACTTCACCTAAAAATATGCCTATACACTTAAAATAAACTGAAGACAAAAAATATTCTATGCCAATGGAAACCAAAACAGAGAAGGAGTAGCTGCACTTACATCAGACAAAATAGATTTTAAGACAAAAACTGTAAAAAGAGATAAAGAAGGTTATGATATAATGATAAAAGTGTAAATTCAGCAAAAAAGAATATAATGATTGTAAATATATGTACACTCAACAATTGAACACCCAGATATATAAAGCAAATATTATTAGAGCTAAAGAGAGAGCCAGACCCCAACAAAATATCTTGAGACTTCAACATCCCAGTCTCAATATTAGACAGATCTTCCAGACAGAAACTAAACAAGAAAACACTAGACTTAATTTTCACTATTCCAAATGGATTTAATAGGTATAAACAGAACATTTCATCCAACAGCTGCAGAATACACATGCTTTTCTGCAGTACATGATCATTTGCAAGGCTAGCCTATCTTAGGCCACAAAACAAGACTCAAAACATTCAGAAAAATTGAAATAATATCATGTACCTCCTTTGAACACAATAGAATAATACTAAAAACAAATAAAAAGAGGAATTCTGGAAACTATACAATTACATGGAGATTAAACAACATGCTCCAGAATGACAAGTGGGTCAATGAAGAAATTAAGAAAGAAATTTTAAAATATCTTCAAAGAAACAATAATGAAAACACAACATATGAATACATACAGAATACAGCAAAATCAGGACTAAAAAAAGTATAGCTATAAGTGCCTACAAAAAAAATCTTCAAATAAATTACCTAATAATGCAAGGAAACTAAAATTTGTTTTTTTGCAAAGTTAAACAAAATAGACAAACCTTTAGCCAGAGTAACTGAAAGTAGCAAAGACCCAAATAAATTAAATCAGAGATAAAAAAGGAAACATGAAAACTGATACCACATAAATTAAAAAGGATAATTAATGGCTAATCTGAGCAACTCTATGCCAGTAAATAATTAGAAAATCTAGAGTAAACTGATGAATTCTTAGACAAATACAATATACCAAGTTCAAGCCGTGAAGAAATCCAAAACTTGAACAGACCAATAAGAAGTAACAAGATCAAAGCTGTAATAAAAGTCTACTAGTATAGAAAAGCCCAGAAACCAATGGTTTCACTGTTGGATTCTACCAAGCATTTAAAGAAGAATTAATTCAAATTCTATTCACATTATGTGGAAAAATAGAGGAGGAAAGAATACTTGTAAACTCATTCTATGAGGACAGCATTACCCTGATACCAAAGTCAAACAAAGAAAGACACATGAAATAACAATAAAAAAAATTACAGACCAATATTTCAAATGAATATCAATGTAAAAATATTCAACAAAATACTAGCACACAAAATTCAACAATACATTAAAAATATTATTCATTATGATCAAGTGGGGTTCATCCCAAGGATGCAAGGACAGTTGAACATATGCAAACCAATACATGTTATACATAATACAAGAGAATAAAGGACAAAATCCATATTATCATTTCAATTAATTCAGAGTAGGCATTTGATGAAATTCAACATTTTTCATGATTAAAATAACCTCAAAGAACTGGGTATAGAGGAAGCATAACTCAACATAATGAAAGCCACATATGACAGAACCACAGGTAGTATCATATTGAGTGGGGAAACAATGAAAGCCTTTTCTCTAAAACCTGAAACATGACAAGAATGCCCACTGTCACCAGTATTATTTAACATATACTAAAGGTCCCAGTTAAAGCAATCAGACAACAGATATAAATACAGGGCATCCAAATTAAAAATAAGTCAAATTATTCTTGTTTACAGATAATATAATCTTATATTTGAAAAAATGTAGAATTCATCAAAACATATTAGAACTAATAAACAAATTCAGTAAAGTTGTATGATATAAAATCAGCATACAAAAGGCAGTAGTACTTGTTTATTTCAACAGCAAACAATATGAAAATGAAATCAACAAAATAATCTCATTAACTACAGCTACAAATAGAATGAAATAACTTGGAATTAATGTAATAAAATAAGTACAATAAATCTTTCCAATGATAACTATAAAACATTGATAAAAGACATTGAATGGGACACAAAAAAATCAAAAGATATTCCATGTTCATGGATTGGAAGTATCATTATTGTCAAAATGTCTATACAATCTAAAGCAATCTACAGATTCAATGCAATTCCTAAGGACTTCATATCTAAAACACCAAAAGCAATGGCAACAGAAGCCAAAATTGACAAATGGGATCTAATTAAACTAAAGAGCTTCTGCACAGCAAAAGAAACTACCATCAGAGTGAACAGGCAACCTACAGAATGGGAGAAAATTTTTGCAATCTACTCATCTGACAAAGGACTAATATCCAGAATCTGTAATTAACTCAAACAAAATTACAAGAAGAAAACAAACAACCCCATCAAAAAGTGGGCAAAGGATATGAACAGACACTTCTCAAGACATTTATGCAGCCAAAAGACACATGAAAAAATGCTCATCATCACTGGCCATCAGAGAAATGCAAATCAAAACCACAATGAGATACCATCTCACAGCAGTTAGAATGGTGATCATTAAAAAATCAGGAAACAGGTGCTGGAGAGGAGGTGGAGAAATAGGAACACTTTTACACTGTTGGTGGGACTGTACACTAGTTCAACCATTGTGGAAGTCAGTGTGGCGATTCCTCAGGGATCTAGAACTAGAAATGCCATTTGACCCAGCCATCCCATTACTACGTATATACCCAAAGGATTATAAACCATGCTGATATAAAGACACATGCACACATATGTTTATTGCGGCACTATTCACAATAGCAAAGAGTTGGAACCAACCCAAATGTCCAACAATGATAGACTGGATTAAGAAAATATGGCACATATACACCATGGAATACTATGCAGCCATAAAAAATGATGAGTTCATGTCCTTTGTAGGGTCACGGATGAAACTGGAAACCATCATTCTCAGCAAACTATTGCAAGGACAAAAAACCAAACACTGCATGTTCTCACTCATAGGTGGGAATTGAACAATGAGAACACATGGACACAGGAAGGGGAACATTACACACCGGGGCCTGTTGTGGGGTGGGGGAGGGGGGAGGGATAGCATTAGGAGATATACCTAATGCTAAAGGACGAGTTAATGGGTGCATCACACCAACAGGGCACATGTATACATATGGAACTAACCTGCACATTGTGCACATGTACCCTAAAACTTAAAGTATAATAAATAAAAAAAGAAAAAATAAACTATGCTAAAATGTATATGGAGACACAAAAGACTAAGAATAGTCAGAGCTCTCTTAAGCAAAAATAACAAAACTGGAGGATTCACATTATCTGACTTCAAATTATATTACAGAGATATAGTAACCAAAACGGTACGGTAATTGGCATAAAAATGGATACATAAACCACTGGAACAAAATAGAGAACCCAGAAATAAATCCAAACGTCTACAATGAACTCATTTGCTACAGGTTTCAAGAACATACTTTGGGGAAAGAACAGTCTCTTCAATAAATGATGCTGGGAAACCTGGATATTCACATGCAAAATAGTAAATATATACCCATATCTCTCACTATATAAAAAAATCAAATCAACATAGATTAAAGACTAAAATTTAAGACCTCAAAGTATAAAATGACCAAAAGAAAATCTTGGGGAAACTCTTCAGGACATTGGAGTGGGCAAAGACTTCTTGAGACCACAGACACAGACAAGCAAAGTAAAAATGAACAAATATGATCACATCAAGTTAAAAACCTTCCACACAGCAAAGATAACAATCAACAATTTAAAGAGACAACCCACAAAATAAGAGTAAATGTTTGCAAACTCTATCTGACAAGGGATTAATAAACAGAATATACGAAGAGTTCAAACAACTTTTTAGGAAAATTTTAATAATCTTATTAAAAATGGGTATTTCTACCTGCTATAAAGACACGTGCACACGTATGTTTATTGCGGCACCATTCACAATAGCAAAGAGTTGGAACCAACCCAAATGTCCAACAACGATAGACTGGATTAAGAAAATGTGGCACATATACACCATGGAATACTATGCAGCCATAAAAAATGATGAGTTCGTGTCCTTTGTAGGGACATGGATGAAACTGGAAAACATCATTCTCAGTAAACTATCGCAAGGACAAAAAACCAAACACCACATGTTCTCACTCATCGGTGGGAATTGAACAATGAGAACTCATGGACACAGGAAGGGGAACATCACATTCCGGGGACTGTTGTGGGGTTGGGGGAGGGGGGAGGGACAGCATTAGGAGATACACCTAATGCTAAATGACGAGTTAATGGGTGCAGGAAATCAACATGGCACATGGATACATATGTAACAAACCTGCACATTGTGCACATGTACCCTAAAACCTAAAGTATAAAAAAAAAAATGGGTAAAAAAGCTGAATAGATATTTCTCAAAAGAACACATACAAATGTCAGTTTTATGAAATTGTGCTGAACATCATTGTTCATGGGAGTATTGCAAACAAAGCTACAAAGAGACATCATCTCATCCCTGTTAAAATTGCTTTTATTTGAAAGACAGGCAATAACAAATGCTGGTGAGAATGTGGAGAAAAGGCAACCCTCTTACACTGCTGGTAGGAATGTATTTTAGTACAACCACTAAGGAAAACAGTTGGAGGTTCCTCCAAAAACCAAAGATAGAGCTACTATACAACCAAACAATCTTACTACAGGGTATATACCCCCCCAAAATGAAATCAGTATATTGAAGTTATATCTTCACTCCCATGTTAATTGCAGCACTGTTCATAATAGCCAAGATTTGAAAGCAACCTAAGTGTGCATCAACAGCAGAATGGGTAAGGAAAATGTAATACATTACACAATGGAATACTATTCAGCTGTAAAAAGAATGAGATCTTTTCATTTGCAAAAATATAGATGGAACTGGAGGTAAACCAGGCACAGAAAGATAAACATTGCATATTCTCACTTATTTGTAGGATCTAAAAATTAAAACAATTGAACTCATAGAGATGGAGAAGTGTAGTGACTGAGTGAGGAGGAGTAGGAATTAAGAGGTAAAAAAAGTAGTTAGAAAGTATGATTAAGACCTAATATTTGGTAGAACTGGGTGACTATAGTAAAATAATTTAATTGCACAGTTTGAAATAATTATGAGTATAATTGGATTGTTCAAGACACGAAGAATAAATGCTTGAGGTTATAGATACTGTATTAATGTATTAACCCTGATGTGATTTTACACATTACATTTCTGTATCAAAATAGCTTATGTAATCCATAAATATATACCCCTACTATGTACATACAGTATTTAATAATGTAAAAATTCAATAGCACATACCAAAAGAGAGGTAGACACAACAATACTTCCAGCATGAAAAGAGAATCTACAGTTGGCCAGGACATTTAGATAAGGTTTCCTAGAAAAAAAAAAAATTCAAGTAAATATCTTGGTGTGAAGAAATGTGAGAGGTAAATTCCAGACAGAAGAGAAATAAGCAGATAGAAGAGTAACAAATACCTATTAAATCCTACCTTTTTCAGTGAAATAGCCTATGACCTAACATTTCATCTATCTGAAACATAATAAAAGTTTCAACATTTATTGCACTCTCATTTAACAGTTAAAATATTGTATCTAAATTCAAAAGACTATGTCGAGTTTTAACTATACTATTTTGTGTAATTCTCAAGAGCAAGTTCTTCTCCTATTTAAAGTCTTAGGTACTACAAAATACCATTAGGAAACATTGTACAAAAATGAAAACTTGAATCCATACAGAAATGGGCTAAATTTGACCCACTAAATAACATAAAGGTGCATGCCTGACATTTCACATACATAGGTGATGGTCCCATTCCAATGTTTATTGAATTTTGTACATTCAATGATAGTTTTTACTTAATTATAAATTTGGCTTTTGAAATGGTTTTATGGCATATCATTTGATAAGCTAGACTCAATAAGCAATTTGATGATTCATTTTTATTACTGTAGCCATTTACTATTGAAAATTAGTAATCTTGCCACGCAAACTAAATTGCAAAAATTACTGTTGCTAGGATAACAAATATAATAGTAAAATCATATTGCTTGGAGCTTTGTAAAACACACAGGTATCAAAATTAAAACAGAATTTGTCAGGAAAATGATCTAATATTATTACTCCTTATATCAGCGTATAGAAACCAATTTTATGATTGCATACTGCATAAAGATAAAGTGTTTATTATACCAGAAAATTTATATGTGTTAAATCAGTAATTAACTGAATTGGTAGGGAAAAATTATGAAGTGTACATAACAAGTGTCTGTTTCTCTCTCTCATACAAACACACATCCATGCACAAACACACAAGTGGGTGATTCTAGAGTCAAGCCACTAAACTTATCTTACCTTCAGTTTCTTTATTAATAAAATGATGATTAAACACAAGGAAACACACACTCACACAAAGTTCTGTTTTTCTTATCTCACAGAATGTTTGTTTAGAGAAAATGAGATAATTTGTGTAAAAATGCTTTATAAACTCTAACTCATGGGTATAGTCAATAATGAGACATGAAGAAGACACCATTAAAGAACTCCATTAAAAACTCAACAATGTTGATATATTTCTGCCCTGAATATTTCGCTGGACAAGTAAACAACTGACAAATCCAACAGTCACATCTTCCATCAAATATTTTTATTTATCCTTGAATGCCAATTGAAATTCCAATTGATTGATAGAAACAACTCTTAGTAGGAAGTTGAAAGAAAAAGTCAATAGCTATAGCCAATGGTCATAGGCATAACCCAGATAAAACTGGGCATTCTCATTCTCAATTTAAAGCATGTTTCAATTTGGAGACACATGGAAATAAAACTTCAACTGGACTCTAAAAATCCATTCAGAACAATGTACATCTTTTTCGATGGAATCTTGAAGATACAAAGAAGAAAAATAGCCTAATCACATAGCCAAACTCCCTAAAACTTTTTCCTCATCACTTTGTTCTAAATCCATACTTAACTATAGCTACTTTGATCTCTTTCTCTTCTCCCGAAACTCTCTTGTCTAGTTGCTTTCATGAGATTATTCCTCCTTTGGTGATTCTTACTTCGTCATTTTACTTTCTGGATATTTTATTTTTCTTCACCAGTTTCTGTATGTATACATTATTTTGAATATTTTAATCCCTGTTCCTTAGATTTTTCAATTTTATGTCTCAAAAAATTATGCGGCTCAGCAAAACAACAAGAAATTCAGAAGCAGAAAGGTTCCTCCTTCCTAAAAATTGGGTAAGCATTGGAAAATAATTTTACAGGAATATGTATATTTCTTTCTGAAGCAAACGGACTTCTTGGGGAGGTATTTATCTTTGTCAACCTGAACTTTTAAAAATCCATTTGATGAGATATAGTAATCAGGAAAACAAACCCTTGAAGTTGTAGATCGGAAAGTTTATACCTTAAAAGACATACACTTTCCTCTACCCATGCACTCATAGAAGGAAATGCTTGTTTTTTGTAGAGCTTAAATTTTCCCATTACAAAAAAAAAGTTAACAAGATTGTAAATGTATCTATATATGTAAAAGATGATGATGTCTCAACAAAATTAAAATATAGTATAAAAACATTATAACTAAAAATTTTGGGGATAGTTCTGAAACAAGTAATGAAAACCAGATTAGAAATGAAATAAAACATTTGGAAGTATATATATGTATATATATATATATATATACATATATATAAATATATATATATATATATATATATATATACACATATATAAAAATATATATATGTATATATATATATAAATTGAATATATCCTATTCAATATAAGATAACATATATGATGTATAATATATCATTATACATATATCATATACATGATACAATATATCATAAAGGTGACATTTTAAATCACAGAGAGACAAATGAATTAGATGACCTTGGGACAAGTTTGAAATAAAATATAAATAGACTCCTATATTTTTCCATATACAAATAAATGTATTCTAGAGACATATTAAGCATAAATATTAAGTTATTGAAAGAATATGTCAAGAAATTCACATAAATAAAGTTTGAATGGAAGACACTTAAACAAAAAATGGAAGGTTTCAGAACATAACTACAAAAGCAAATCAACGTTATTATTAAATATTTCATAAACGACATTCAATGTAAGTTCTTAATGAGTAAAAAAGTGCTACATAGTAAAGATTAATTCACCCCAATATAAAAAGAGCTCTCAGAGTTCAACAAGAATACAATACAAACGACAAAGAAAATGTAATGGATGCACTAATTTTCTTCTATTTACCCTTCTAGATCTACCCCCTGCCCTTCTCTTTATAGTTCCATCTTCAAAGAGGTTGGCTCATATGGATTGCATCAATCAGCTCCATTGTCCATAGCTTCTGATGAGATTTGGAAAACCGTAGCAGATTAGGGTAAGAAGAGAATGAAGAAGGGTAGTTTTCACCCCAGTTGTCTTCCTACAATATTACTATGGGTTGGCTGTCTCTCTGTACCAAAGAACACAGCTCCAGTCAGGCAACTCTCCTTACCAGCTAGGCCACTTCTTGCCTTTTCAGGTCTAGTGGTGTTAAAGATCTCCCCATTGTTTGTTATTATCCTTGGAGTACTGCATTATCCGTCATTGGTTTCCTTAAACCAGTGGTCCCTGAAATGTGACAACTTAGGATCCTGTCACCCTTCCGTTGGCTACACTGTTGTAGTCTCACCAATGAACCACACTATAGTAGTCTCTCATTGTCTGAGATAGTACCAGGAGTTCTTTGTCTCGCGTCCAAGAGAATTAAGGAGTGCAGACAAAAGGGTGAGGTTGGATCAAAAGTTTAATAACTGAAGAAGAAAGCTCTCTGCAGTGGAGAGGGGGGCCCGAATGTGTTGCCCACTATGAGGCTGGGGTCCAAGGTTTTTATGGACTGGAAAGGGAAAAGAATGTGCTTATTCTGTGGGCTGTCTTGGAGACAGTGAGATTCAGCTTGGTTGGAGATTTTGGTCTAGGACCAACCAGGAGCTGAAGTTGGAACTCGGCCAGGGACCTTCGCCCAGGACCAATCAAGAGCTGAATTAATGACTCATAGAGGCCAAGCTCACAGTCCAAAAAAAGAAGGAAAGTGTCCACCAGAACCCACTGGAGCCCACCATGTTCATGCCCACAAAAGGAGAAGAAACTTTTTCTTGGGAGCCCACTGATTATACAAAGGACAAAAGCATTTCTATGTTGGGTCTTTTCCCTTATCTGAGTGAGCCAGAGGTTTGTGCAAGTTTTTATTTCGCTGGGTTGTAGGTTCTCTTATCTGTGCAGCCATAGGCATGTCTCCAGGCACAACCCTGTGTGTTAGTTCCCTTATCAGTACCCATAGCTTGATTTTTTCCCCAGGCTGCTTTTTATGTTATGTAGGAATGAGGAACTGATCCCTGGGCGGGGGGCTCTCTGGAAACCTTTCCCTTGCTGTCTACCTGAGGCAAGCTAGCTAACTTCTCTCAATAGGAAATCAAAGTTACATTCAAGATGATGTTAAGATGATGTTAAAGTGTTATTTACTCTTTCCACAACAGATTAAATATACAAGTAAATACAGAGCTATATTATATTAAGCCAGACATTAAAGAAATTTGCAAAAGTGTAAAAGAATGCAACTGTTCCCACTAATTGTATTTTGGAAAAAAAGAGTTATTTGTCATAAATTATACTTTTATGTTAGCATATAATGAGTTTATTCATGTTTTAGATAAAATAGATATTAAAATACTCAGTGTTATCTAATATGTTAAATACTGATAGATAATCCACATAACTAAAAGTTCATTGAGGCCCTTAAAATATTTTAAGAGTATAAAGACTTCTGGAGTCCGAATGTTTTATAGCCATTGCCTAAAACGATTTACTTGCCGTTATAAAATGCCACTTTTATTTAACTCTTTTAAATTTGCCACATATGTGGCATATAGATACAGGTATGTCATATGTTTCTGGCCTTGACCCTGAGTGATACACTGGAAATTTACAGAAGAGATATAAATTGCTAATAAGCCTCACTAATAGTTAAAGAAAAAATTAATAAAATGAGATGGTTTTCCACCTGACAAAGTTTTTTGAAAGTTTTAGAACACCCAATTTGTATGAAAGTATAATAAATAAAATGTATTCATCATTTTGTGATTG
This sequence comes from Nomascus leucogenys, assembly GCF_006542625.1. Classification (NCBI taxonomy): domain Eukaryota; kingdom Metazoa; phylum Chordata; class Mammalia; order Primates; family Hylobatidae; genus Nomascus; species Nomascus leucogenys. The sequence continues at coordinate 129,556,765 of NC_044406.1, forward strand.
TAAATTGGTTAAAAAAATGAAGGGTAATCTTTTAGCAACTCTTAAATGTGAAAATATAGGGAGACTTCAAGATGGTTGAGTAGAAGCACCTGGTACTCCCCACCTCCACAAAGAAAACCAAAATAAGGAGTAGATAATTTTATACTTTTAGTAGATCACTTAAGACAGAACACTGGAACTCAACAAAGAAGTGGCTGCAAATGCCTAAAGCAAAGAAGGAGAGAGATTCAAGGCAGTCTGCTCAGCTAGGATTGAGTGGGATCCTGAAGAGTTTCCCCCAGTGTAAGTAAGAGACACCCAGTGCTCTATATTTTCACTGCAGACTTCTGCAATCCTAGCACGGGAGTCCCTTAACCCTTAAAGGCACTGAGACTAACATAGAGAGCTTCATGGAGACCTTGAGAAAGCATTGGTCCAGAGAGGAAGCTCATGCTGGTTCCCACACAACCTCTGCATCCCAAACAATGACTGCATGATGCTATATTGAGAGCTCAGCCCTCACCAGGCTGCATCTTTCCTGAGGGCTCAACAGTACCTGCATCTCCACATCCTTGGGGCCACAATGACATCCCTCAAGTGTAGACATTGCTGAAGCTGGATGCTGCTGCCGGGGCTGAAACATCAGTCATTAGCAACAACCACACTGACCGAGCAGCAGTTACCATGCACTTTCAAGAACCCTGAGGACAAACTCCCTTGCCTGCAGCACCATCAATGCAGCCTGTTACTGCCAGAACCAGAGTTTGAGCAAGGCACATACTCCCCAGACACCTGCTTAAAGTTACTGCAAATAAAAGCAACCCCACCATCCTCAATAGCAGGGCTGAAGTACAGCCATCGCTGCTCACATCTGAGCATTTGATCCAAGGCCTGGGGATCACCCTGCCTCTGCCTACCACAGCTAGAACCTGCAAACACCACTAGGGGTCCTGTTGACTAGCCAATCCAGCCCAACTTCATTGTCCCAATGCACAAGCAAATTTTCCGGAAGTCCTGAGTACCAACCAGCCAAATCTACCATTAGCACATGAGCACTCCTCCTAAGGACCTATAATCAGGCCTGCCCTCTTGTCACTAACTCGACAGCTGGCTCCTACCCACATAAGCCACCTGCAGGCCTGGGGACTGGGACACCCACCCAGTCTGTCTTAGACATTGCCAACAGCAGTACAGAACACACGGAAGCCAGAGGGTCATCCATTATTGCTACTGCCATCATTTACAACATGCCTGCTTCCCAGGGGCCCAATAATCTACCTACCCACACAGTTTACTGCTGCCAATAATGAGATACAAACAAGTGGATTGGAAACCCAATAATTGGCCAAACTGGACTCACATAAATGCAGTTACTGGCTGTCCTGGGGCCCAAGGACAAGCCCATGTGGCATCTTTATTCCTGGCAAAACTTCAGCATAGCCACCAATAACAGTTGCATCCAAGCTACTGAAGAAATCATAGACACCTCTATGCTATTACAGTAAAAAAAAAAAAAAAAAAAAAAAAAAAAACTCATACACAAACTACACTACTGCATGCACCCAGAATAAAAGGATACACTAACCAACATAATAGATGTATCTTCAGGAAAATATCCTCTCCTACAGAAGCAAATTCAAGAAACTGGTATATCAGATATGTTATATCAGATATGCAGATATCAACGTAAGGACACAAGAATTCTGAAAAAACAAAGAAAAATGATACCTCCAAAGAAACATAATAATTCTCTAGCAACAGATTCCAATAAAAACGTCATAAAATCTTAGAAAAATAATTAAAAATAATGATATTAGAGAAAGTCTGTGAGATGCAAGAGAATGCAGAACAAAAAGCAGAAAAATATTAGAGAAATAATTTAGAACATGAATGAGAAATTTACCAAAGAGAGAAATATTACAAATAAAGCACAAGCAGAAATTCTGGAATAAAAGAATTTATTAAGTAAAATAAATATAAAATACACGCAAAGTTTTCAAGAGTAGACAAAAACAAGCATAATAAATAATTCCAGAACATGACTACAGGTGTTTTGGAATCCAGTAAGGCAAAAATAAACAAAAATGAATAAAAAAGAATTAACGAAGTCTTCATAACATATGGGGCACCATAAAGTGACAAAATATTCAAATTTTGGTTGCCCAGGAGATCAAGAGAAAACGAAAAGGCTAGTAAATCTATTTCACAAAATAATAGCTGAAAACTTCTGAAGTCTAGCAAGCGATTTAGATATCCGATACAGAAAGTTCAGAGAACCACAAATAGACACAATTCAAGAGTGTCTTTCCAATAGCACATTGGAGTCAAACTGTCACAAGTTGGAAACAGAGAACTCTAGAAACATCAAAAGAAAAGTAACTAATCACTTAGAAGATAGTCCCCATCCGATTAACAGCAGCCTTCTCCACAGAAACATTACAGGTAAAGAGAGAATGAATGATAAATTCAAAGTGCTGGAAGAAAAAAAAAAAACTGCCAGGAAAATATACTATCACAGTAATGTTTTCCTTTATAGGTGAAGGAGAAATGAAGTCTTTCCAGATAAGACAAAGCTTAGGGAATTCACCACCACTAGCCAGACTCTAGAAATAATGTTTAAGAGACTCTTACACTGGATGTGAAAAGACAGTGTCATCATTAAAAACACAAGAAAGTATGAAGCCCACCAGTAGAGCAAACACACAAATAAGAAAGAGAAATGACTCAAATTTTACCACTACAGAAAACCACCAAACAACAATGTTAAGCAAAAGAGAGACTGGAACAAAAGATACATAAAATGACCAGAAATCAGTTAATAAAATAGTAAGTTATCTTATTAATAATAAAATTTGGACATAAATGGTTGAAACATTCCACTTCAAAATATAGACTGGCTGAATGAATGATAAAAATGGCCCAAATATATATTTCCTACAAGAAACTGATCTCACCGGTAAAGACACATCTAGACTGAAAGTAAACAATGGAAAAAGATATTCCATTCAAATGTAAACCAAAAGTGAATAGAGTAGCTATACTTATTGCAGGTAAAACAGACTTTAATTAAAAGCCTTTAAAAGAGATAAACAAGGTTCCTACATAATAATAAGACAAATCAGCAAGAGAATATAAAAAAATTTAAGCACATATGCACCCAACACCAGAGCAATAGATACACAAAATATACAAAACAAATATTATTAGATCTAAAGGGAGAGATAAACTCTAATAAAACAATAGTTTGAGAATTCAACACCCCACTTCCAGCATTAGTTCCATCTTCTAGACTAATAATTATAAAAGGAACTTCGGATTTAACCTGCACATTAGACCAAATGGACCTTAAGAGACATTCACAGAACACTTCATCTAACAACTACAAAATACAATTTTTTTATAGACACATGGAATATTCTCCATGATATACCACCTGTTAGGACACAAAACAAAACTCAACCAATTTTTAAATATTTAAATAATATCATGCGTCTTCTCAGACAATAACAGAATAAATCTAGAAGTCAAAAACAGAAACCTGGGAAATACTACAAATACATGAAAATTAAACAACATGTTCCTGAATGGCCACTGGGGAAACAAAGAAATTAAGGAGAAAATCAATAAATGTCTTGAAACAAATGAAAATGAAAACCCAATATACCAAAACCTATGAGATACAGCAAAAGCAGTGATAAGAGAAAAGCTGATAGGAAAAAAATGACTAAACTAGAGAAGTAGAGATTCCAAATAATTTAATGATGCACCTCAAGGATCTAGAAAAGAAAGAAGTAAAGAAACACAAAATTAATCAAAGGAAAGAAATAATGTAAATCAAAACAGAAATAGATAAAATAGAGACTAAAATACCAATATGAAAATTCAACAAAACGGAAAGGTTTTTTAAAATTTCAACTGCTATTTTATACAAAGAGAGTACATATACAGGCTCATTACATGGGTATATGGCAGGATGCTGAGGTTTGGGATTAGGATCCCATTATCCAGATAGTGAGCATAGTACCAAATAGGTAGTTTTTTTCTTAACTCTTACCCCTCTCCCTCCCTACTCCATCTAGTACTCCACATTGTCTATTGTTCCCATGTTGATGTCCATATGTGCTCAGTGTTTAGTTCCCACTTACAAGTGAGAACATGCAGTATTTTGTTTTCTGTTCCTGCATTAATTTGCTTAGGATAATGGCCTCCAGTTGTATCTATGTTGCTTTATGAGACATAATTTTATTCATTTTTATATCTCTGTAGTATTCCATGGTGTATATGGAGCATATTTTCTTCATCCAGTCCACCACTGATAGACACCTAGGTTGATTCCATGTCTTTGCTACTGTGAATAGCCAAGTGATGAACATACAAGTGTGTGTGTGAGTTTGGTAGAATGATTTATTTTCCTTCAGATATATACCAGTAAAGGGACTGCTGGGTTGAATGGTAGTTCTCTCTTAAGTTCTTTGAGAAATCTCCAAATGGCTTTCCACAGTGGCTCAGCTAATTTGCATTCCTGCCAAAAGTTTATGTGTTCCCTTTCCTCTGCAGCCTGGCCAGCATCTGTTATTTTTGACTTTTTAATAATAGCTATTCTGCCTGGTGTGAGATGGTATCTCATTGTGGTTTTGATTTGCATTTCTCTGAGGATTAGTGATGATGGGCGTGTTTTTCACCTGTTTGTTGGCTGTATGTCTTATTTTGATAAATTTCCATTCATGTCTGTTGCCCATTTTAAATGGGGTTCTTTGCTTTTCTTTCTGATTAGTCTAAATTCTTCATAGATTCTGGATATTAAAGCTTGGTCAGATGAATAGTTTGTGAATATGTTCTCTCTTTCTGTAAGTTGTCTGTTTACTCTGTTCATAATTTCTTTTGCTGTGTGGGCGCTCTTTAGTTGAATTACATCTCATTTTTCAACTTTTGTTTTTCTTGCAACTGATTTGGGGGACTTAGCCAAAATTATTCTCTGAGAAGGGCATTTCCTAGGTTTTCTTATAAGATTTTTTAGTTTGAGGTCCTACATTTATGTCTTTAATTCATCTTGAGTGAATTTTTCTGTGTGGTGAAAGGTAGGGGTCCAGTTTTTTTCTCTGGCTAGCCAATTATCCAAGCACAATTTATTGAAAATGAAGTCCTCTTCCCATTGCTTATTATTGTTGACTTTGTCAAAGATCAGATGATTGTAAGTGTGTGGCTTTATTTCTGTGATCTCTATTTTGTTCCATTGGTCTGTGTGTCTGTTTTGGTACCCAGTTTCACGTTGTTTTAGTTACTGTAGCCTTATAGTATAGTTTGAAGTTGGGTAGTGTGATGCCTCTGGCTTTGCGCTGAGAAAGAAATCAAGGAGGAAATCTGATTTACAATAGCTACAAAAAGAACCAAACACTAGGAATAATCTTACTAAGAAGGTGAAATACATCTACAAAGAAAACTACACACACTGATGAAAGAAATGGAAGAGGACACAAAGAAATGAAAACAATATCTCATGTACATGGGTTGGAAGATTTAATATTGTTGAAAAAAATTATACTGCCCAAAGTAGTCTACAGATTCAATGTGATCCTTATCAAAATACCAATACCATTTTTCACATTAATAGGAAAAAAAATGCTACAATTTGTATGATACAAAAAAATGCCCTGAATAGCCATAGCAGTCTTGAGCAAAAAGTACAAAGCTAGAGGCATAACACCATCTGACTTCAAAATATCACACAAGGCTATTGCAACCAAAACACCATTGTGCTGGTATAAAAAAATACACATAGCCAAAGAGAATAGAATAGAAAATCCGGAAATAAATCCACATGTTTACAGCCAACTGATTTTTGACAAAGTTACCAGGAATGGACACTGTGGAAAGGACACACTCTTTAGTGAATGATACTGGGGTAATTAGATATTGACATGGAGATAGGAATGAAACCGGGTCCCTGTTTCTCACCATATAAAATAATCAACTCTGGATGGACTAAAGACTTAAACATACCTGAACCTCTAAAACTACTAGAAGTAAACACAGGAGAAGTACTTCAGGACATTCATATAGATGACGATTTTATGGCTAAAACTTCAGGACATTCATATAGATGACGATTTTATGGCTAAAACTTCAAAACAACTGGCAACAAAAGCAAAAATAGTCAAATGGGACTATATTAAACTAAAAAGCTACACAGCGAAAGAAAAAAAATCAGAGTTAAGAAACAAGATGTTAAATAAAATAAAATATTAGCAAACTATTCATCTGACAAGGCACAAGTACCTAGAATATATAAGGAACTCAAACAACCCAACAGTAAACCAGCCAACCACACACACAAAATAGTCTTCCATATTGATCTCGAGTTGGAAGAGGCGAGTCCGGTCGCCCCCAGCCCAACTCTGGCCGTCGCCATCGCCGCCGGTAGGAGGAGGGCCGTGATCCAAGGGAACCAAAGCAGTTAAGAAATAATCTCACTAAAAAAGCGGGCATAGGCCAGGCACGGTGGCTCACGTCTGTAATCCCAGCACATTAGGAGGCAGAGACGGGCAGAATCTTGAGGCCAGGAGTTTGAAAGCAGCCTGGCCAACATGTCGAAACCCTGTCACGAATAATAATAATAATAATAATAATAATAATAATAAAAGCTGGGTGTGGTGAAACTTGCTTGTAATCCCAGCTACTCGGGGGTCTGAGGCATAATAATCACTTAAACCCAGGAAACGAGGTTGCAGTGAGCTGAGATTGTGCCACAGCACTCCAGTCTCGGCAACAGAGCGAGACTCTGTCTCAAAAAAAAGAAAAAAAGAAAAAGTGGGCAAAATGAATGAATGGGCATTTCTCAAAAGAAGATATACAAATAGTCAAAAAGCATTTAACAAAATACTCAACACCACTAATCATGGGGATAATGCATATCAAGACTGCAGTGAGACATTATTTTACCCCAATTAGAACAGCTATTACTAAATAGACAAAACATTAACAGATTCTGGTGAGGATGGGAAGAAAAGGGAGCTTTTATACACTGTTGGTGGGAACGTAAATTAGCATAGACACTATGGAAGGCAGCCGGGAGATTTCTCAAAAAAAATTTAAAAGTAGAATTACCATATGGTCTAACAATCCCACTACTGGGTATTTATTCAAAGGAAAATAAATCAGTATATCAAAGTGGTATCTCCACTACCATATTTATCGCAGCACTATTCAAAATCACACAGATATGAAATCAATTTAAGTGTCCATCAACAGATGAATGAATACAAAACCATGGTATATATACACAATGAAATAATATTTAGCTATAGAAAAAAGATCTGTCATTTAAAGCAACATGGATGAAACTGGAGGTCATGATGTTAGGTGAAATACGCCAGGCACAGAACAACAAATATTGCATCGTCTCACTCATATGACAGAGCTAAAGATTTTAGTCTCAGGGAGGTAAAGAATAGAATGATTGATATCCAAGGCAGAAAGGGGTGGAGTGAAGTAGGTAAAGAAAGGTTGGTTAAAGGGTAGAAATATACAGTTAGATAGAAGGAGTATGTTCTAATATTTGATAGCAGAGAAAAGTGACTACTAGTTAACAAGAATGTATTGTGTATTTATTTCAAAATAGATAAAGAGAAGATTGGAAGTGTTTTCAACACATTGAAATGATAAATACTCAAGGAGGTGGACATCCCAAATACACTTGCTTGATCATTACACTATTCGTGTAACAAAATATCACATGTAACCCATCAATATGTGCAAATATTGTGTATCAATAAAAAGAAAGTATAAATGTATTGTGAGCCCGTATTTCAAATTCTAGGAATTTATCCTACATGTGTAAAAGTGTGAGTGCTTGAAAATACTATTATGATATTCACTACAGTACTGTTTGCAATAGAAAAAAGAAAGTAAAAATGCAAAGAAAAATAATGTTAATAAAAAGAATAGAAGATAAAATATTATACAGCCACATTATAACCATGTAATGTTTAAGACAAAGAAACGCAAGTTATAACTATATGTACTTAGCATAGAACTATAACTGTGATATATTAAAGGAAACAGGTAAGTTGCAAACAAATAAATACAGCATGTCCCATTTGTTCCATGGTGTGCATGTCCCATATGTACACCATGAATGTACATATGCATGCATTTATATCTTTCTAAGTATGATGAAACCTATAACAAATTATTTAAGTAGATGAGATAGAAAGAGAGGAGTAAAGATTCTCACAAAAAACAATTTTTAAAATAAAATGCAAGAACTGAAAAACAGTTTATTTGAGGCTACCTAACATATGAACAAATAGCCCGATGAAATTCAAACATCCTGAGGGTTTTATTATATTGCTGATATTCATTGATAGTCATGTTAATCATCATAATTTCATAAAATAATTTTATGTTCAGTTATATCTTTGCATAAAGTTATAGTATGCTAGTCCATACTAAACACACAGACACACACACACACACATTTTATTGTATTTAAGAAGTGAGTAAATTTTGCTGTAGCTTTTTCACTCTTCTATGGCTGTCTGTTCTTTGTGCCATTCTGTTATTAAACTCCTTCGCACCTTAGCAGTAATCAATTCTGGTATCAAATATTTTGATACCCACTTAGACCAATGTATTAACTCTTCTAGTTTTTGCCTATCTCCAGTACATAAACAGAAAAGAAAAGAAACAAAACTTAACAAATAAATAACACCACCCTGACCTAGTGAAAAGTATGCAGGATGTGAATTTAAGTTCTGGCTATGTCACTTAAGATATGAAATTTAAGCAAGTTGTGACATCACAGAGTTCCAGTTTTCTCATCAGCAAAGTAAGAATACTATCTTATGGATAGCATTAATTGGATTTTCAAATCAGGTTAGGTACATAAAAGTGCCTAAAATGTTCACTGAATTAGTTGAATTTGAATAAAAATCTTTGTTTTTCATTATAAAAATGTTCAAGCCATGAAGAAATAGTGGGCATATTTGAGGTATCTGGGACATTTTCTTTCTTCTAAAATCTGTCCATAGGTATAAAGGGTCATTTAACGTTTTAGGAGTGCCTGATCAATGGCTAGCTGTACGATAAACTTTGAAGGATGATTGCGCATTGTCACATTGCTATTCAATTCTCCTCAGGCAAGGTGCATCTGAGCAGAACACAAGAACAAGATAACACCTTATTCGACAAATATTTATTGAACAACTTCTGTGTGCAAAACACTGTTTGAGCTCTTGGACATACAAGAATGGACAAAACAGACAAATTATCTGTCTTCTTTAGGCTTACATTGTAGTGTAAAAATCAACAAAAATAGAATAAACATACATTTATACAATACAATTTCATATATAGATAAGTGTTAGGAAGAAACAAAGACGGTGGATAACGAATTTTTAACTAGAGAGAATAAGTGTTTTTCTAGAAGGTATAGTGGGAGGAGTCTTCTCTTAGAATGTAATATTTGACCAGAGACTTGAAAGAGATAAGGGAGTGATTGATAAAGATATCTGAAAGAAGAGCCTTCCCAGCAGAGGAAATAGTAAGTGCAAAGGCTCTGAGGTGGAAATTTGTCCAGTTTTCTGAGAAACACCAGGATGTCCAATATAACAAGCTAAGAGAGTGGCAGGGAAGCTGTTCAGTAGATAAAACACGAGGTCAAAATGTAGAGAATCATAGGGTCTTACTCGGAATTTGGCTTTTATTAAGATCTGCCTCAACTTTTAACAAGATCCTTCTGGCTGTTAGGTTGTAGAGACTTTATGAGGATGCCAAACTTGGAAGAAATATTGAAGGTAGACTCAACAGAATTTTCACAATATGAACCCTGTGAGACAGACCCAAATAAAGATCTGGTCTCCCCAGTATGGCCAGCTAGACACGGCCAGAAGGAACATCTCCCACTGAGGGACTGGGACATCAGGAAGACTGGCGTACTCCTATCAGATCTTCAGAAAGAAGGCATTGAGAGCAGATGGAGGGAAGACACAGAGGGAGAGGAACATGGACTGGAACTACCATGAACAAGGACTCATTCCTGGTCCCCAATGACTCCTGCAGAAGAGGCGAGTTGAACAGGCAAGGAGCAACCTGCTCTTGCCACAGGCCTCTGGAATCCCTTCAGGCAGAAACCCCTTAACCACCACAGACACTTGAATTGGCAGGAAGAGCTGCTTAGAGAAGTGGTAGGGGCAGAGCTCAAGTCACTGAGGAGACCAAAGGGTTTGGTGTAAAAGGATTTATAGTACCACACGACGAGGGATTCCCATATCCCTAGGCTGAACTTGCTCTTATAGTAGACATTAGCCCTAGAGGAACTGTTGGAACTGAATTCTGCAGGGTAGTCTTGCTCATGAGATGGGGCCAATTCAACCAGAGCATCCCTCAGTCTGCTGGCCCCTCCTGGGGCTGCAGCCTGGCCATGCCCACTTGCAATGCAGCCCCCAGCTACCTGCTGGAGGCCTCCATCATGGCTCCTATGCTGGCAGACCACACCTGACTGGCAGAGTGCTCCAGAAAACCAGCCCCCATGGACATGCACAAGCCTTCCTGGGCCCTCTCCCCACTGTAGCCTACCCCGTGCCACTTTGCCAGCACACACTCACCCATAGCCATCCCCCATATCACATCACTGGCATGTGAATGTGTAGGTGGACCTTGCCTTCATTTCCCTGCCATTGCAGCTGTGCGCATACATCCTTCTATGCCACTGCTGGTGGTGTGACTGAACCCCACCCACCCTCCCCTTGTTACACTGCAGTTGTCATTGGCACTTTGGTGAGTGCACAGACTGCCAGCCCTGACCCCATGAGCACCCCACCCCTGTGTTGACACTGCTGCAGGAAGAACAGCAAACTCAACCCTGCCCTGAAAAGCCAATGCTGCAGGAGTGAATGTGCACAGAGGGTGCATACAGTCCTGTGCCCACCAGTGCCCTGGCCCCATACTAACACCACCACCAATACGAACACATGAACAGTTGCAAGTGGGGGTACCCTGTTTCCCGAAGCCATGCTGCCACTGCTCCTCCTCTAAACACCCATACAGAGGCTGGCAACCCAGCACCCACTAGAGCCCTGTCGCAGCTGAGGAGCATGCACCCTGCCATGCTGCTGCCACCACTGCTGCTGGCACAAGCAAATGAGGACAGATCCCACTGATACCACCCTGTGAAGTGATTTGGCTGACACCAATCATTGGAGTGCTGTGACAAGCAGTCTGGGAGCACCTCAGCCCCCAAGTGCAGAGGGTTTCCCACCTTGAGGAGCCAGAGAAAAAAGTAACAAACAAAACCTTAAAAAATTATGGGATTATGTAAAGAGACCTAATCTATGGCTCACTGGTATGCCTGAAAGAGATGGGGAGAATGGAACCAATTTGGAAAACATATTTCAGGATACCACCCATGAGAACTTCCCCAACCTAGCAAGACAGGCCAACATTCAAATCCAGGAAATGCAAAGAACCCCTACAAATACTTCACAAGAACATCTCCAAGACACATAATCATCAGATTCTCCAAGGTTGAAATAAAAGAAAAAATGTTAAGGCAGCTAAGAGAAAGGACAGGTCACCTAGAAAGGGAAGCCCATCAGACTAACAGGGGACCTCTCAGCAGAAACCGTACAAGCCAGAAGAGATTGGGAGCCTATTTTCAACATTCTTTTTTTTTTTTTTTTTTTTTTTTTTGAGATGGAGTCTCGCTCTGTCGCCCAGGCTGGAGTACAGTGGCACAATCATGGCTCACTGCAAGCTACACCTCCCAGGTTCACGCCATTCTCCTGCCTTAGCCTCCCGAGTAGCTGGAACTACAGGCACCCACCACCACCCCGGCTAATTTTTTGTATTTTTAGTAGAGACGGGGTTTCACCGTGTTAGCCAGGATGGTCTCGATCTCCTGACCTCGTGATCCGCCCGCCTCGGCCTCCCAAAGTGCTGGGATTACAGGCGTGAGCCACTGCCCCCGGCTTTTCAACATTCTTAAAGAAAAGAAATTCCAACACAGAATTTTATTTCCAGCCAAACTGAGCTTCACAAGCAAAGGAGAAACAAGATCCTTTTCAGAAAAGCAAATGCTGATTGAGTTTATTACCACCAAACCTTTCTTACAAGAGTTTCTGAAAAGAGCACTAAATATGGAAATGGAAGACCATTATCAGCCACTATAAAAACACACTTAAGGCCGGACGCGGTGGCCTATGCCTGTAATCCCGGCACTTTGGAAGGCCAAGGCAGGTGGATCCCGAGGTCAAGGGATCGAGACCATCCTGGCCAACATGGTGAAAACCCGTCTCTACTAAAATTACAAAAATTAGCTGAGCATGGTGGTGTGCGCCTGTAGTCCCAGCTACTCGGTAGGCTGAGGCAGGAGAATCACTTAAATCTGGGAGGCAGAGGTTGCAGTGAGCCGAGATTGCTCCACTGCACTCCAGCCTGGACGACAGAGCGAGACTCTGTCTCAAAACAACAACAACAACAACAACAAAAAACAAAACAAAATATCCCCCCCCCAAAAAAATACACTGAAGTACACAGACCTGAGACACTTATAAAGAAACCACATAAATAAGTCTGAATCATAACTACCTTAAGATACTGTGACAGGATGAAACCCACACATATTAATATTAACCTGAATGTAAATGGGCTAAATGCACCAATTAAAAGTCACAGGGTGACTGCAGGATAAAGGGTTGAAGAAAAATCTACCAAGCAAATAAAAAATAAAAAAAAAAAAAAAAATAAAAAAAAAACAGAAGAAAACAGGGGTCGCAATCCTAATTTTAGACAAAACAGACATTAAAACACCAAAAAAAGGCCAAAAAGGACAAAGAACAGTATTACACCATGGTAAAGGGTTTAATTCAAGAAGACCTAACCATCCTAAATATATATGCGTCCAACACAGGAGCACCCAGATTCATAAAGCAAGTTCATAGAGATCTTCAAGGAGACTTACACCCCCACAAAATAATAATGAGAGACTTCAACACCCCACTGAAACTACAAGCCAGATCATCGAGACAGAAAATTAACAAAGATATTCAGGACCTAAACTAAAAACTGGACAAAATGGACCTCATAGAAATCTACAGAACCCTCTACCCCTAAACAGAATATACATTGTTCTCTTCTGCACATGGCACAAACTCTAAAATCGATCTCATAATCAAACATAAACAATCCTCAGCAAATGCACAAGAACTGAAATCATACCAACCACTTTCAGACCACAGCATAATATAAATGGAATTCAAGATTAAGGAAACCACTCAAAACCATACCATTACATGGAAATTAAACAACCTGCTCCTGAATGACTTTTGGGTAAATAATAAAATTAAGGCAGAAATCAAGAACTTCTTTGAAACAAATGAGAACAAAGATACAATGGACCAGAATCTCTGGGACACAACTAAGGCAGTGTTAAGAGAGAAATTTATAGCACTAAATGCCCACATTAAAAAGTTAAAGGTCTCAAATTAACAACCTAACATCACAACTATAACAACCAGAGAACCAAGAGAAAAACAACACCAAAGTCAGCAGAAGACAAGAAATAACCAACATCAGAGCTGAACTGAAGAAGATTAAGACATGAAAAACCATTCTAAAGATCAACAAAGCCAGAAGATGTTTTGTCTTAAAAAAATATAGATAGATGACTAGCTAGACTAATAAAGAAAAAACAGAGAAGACTCAAATAATCATAATTTGAAATGACACTGGAGATACAACCACTGACCTTAAATAAATACAAATAACCATCAGAGACTATTATAAATACCTGTATGCACACAGACTAGAAAATCCAAAAGAGGTGGACAAATCCCTTGACACATACATCTTTCTAAGACTGAACCAGTAAGAATTTGAATCCCCGAACAGACTAATAACAAACTCTGAAATTGAATCAGTAATAAATAGCCTACCAACCAAAAAATATAAAATAAAAAGCACAGGACTAGATGGATTCACAGCTGAATTCTACCAGATACACAAAGAAGAGCTCTTACAATTTTTACCAAAACTATTCCAAAATATTGATGAGTATGGACTCCTCCCCATTTCATTCTATAAGACAAGCATCATCCTGATTCCAAAACCTGGCATAGACACAGCGAAAAAGAAAATGTCAGGTGAATATCCTTGATGAACATCAATACAAAAATCCTTGACGAATGCTAGCAAATCAAATCCAGCAGCACATCAAAAAGCTAATCTACCACAAGCAAGAATGCTTCATCCCTGAGATTCAAGGTTGGTTCAACATACACAAATCAATAAGCATGATTCATCACATAAACAGAACTAAAGACTAAAACTAGAAGATCATCTCAATGGATTCAGAAAATGCTTTCAATAGAATTTTACATATTTTATTGAAAACTCAACAAACTAAGTATTGAAGGAAGATACCTCAAATAAGAAGAGCCATCTATGACAAACTCACAGCCAACATCATACTAAGTGGGAAAAAACTAGAAGCATTCCCCTTTAAAACCGATACAATATAAGAATGCCCTCTCTCACTACTCCAATTCAACGTAGTGTTGGCACTCCTGGCTAGAGCAATCAGGCAAGATAAAGAAATAAAGGACATCCAAAAAAGAAGAGAGCAAGTCAAATTATCCCTGCTTGCAGATGACAGGATTCTATATCAAGATATCTTCATATCTCAGCCCAAAAGCCCCTTTAGTTGATAAACAACCTTAAGCAATGTTTCAGGATACAAATTCAACATACAAAAATCACTAGCATTCCTATACACCAAAAACAGCCAAGCTGAGAGCCAAATCAAGAATGCAATTCCAGACACAATTTTCACAAAACAGAATAAAATACCTAAGAACACAGCTAACCAGGGAGGCGAAAAATCTCTATGATGAGAATTACAAAACACTGCTCAAAGAAAGCAGGGATTACAAAAATAGAATAATATTCCATGTTCATGGAAAGGAAGAGTCAATATCATTAAAATCGCTCTACTGCCCAAAGCAATTTACAGATTCAATGCTATTCTTATCAAACTACCAATGACATTCTTCACAGACCTAGAAAAAACTATAGCCCTGTGGTATAGCTTGAAGACAGATAGTGTTATGACTCCTGCCTTGTACTTTTTTTATTAGAATTATCTTGGCTATTTGCAGTCTTTTTTGGTTCCATATGTTTTGTAATTCTCACCGTAGAGATTTTTCACCTCCATGATTAGCTATGCTCTTAGAGGGAGAGTGGGAAGAGGGATAGAAACAGAAAAGTAACTATTGGGTACTAGGCTTAGTATCTGGGTGGTGAAATAATCTCTACAACAAACCTCTATTACATGAGCTTACCTATATAAAAAACTGCACATGTACCCCTGAACCTAAAAAAGGTTCTTTGAAAAATCAAGTCCATGTATAACAGTAAAAGGACAAAGATGGAAAATATTGGAATGGGAGATTGGAACTGGAGTGTAGATATAGGTCTCTTTTGGACATGTCAAAGGCTGTAGTAGTCTGTTTTCACACTTCTATAAAGATACTACCCAAGACTGGGTAATTTATAAAGACAGAATGTTTAATTAAGTCATAGTTTTACACGACCAAGAGGCCTCAGGAAACTTACAGTTGTGGCAGAAGGTGACGGGGAAGCAAGGCACATCTTATATTGTGGCAGGTGAGAGAGAAAGAGTGCAGGGGAGACTGCCACTTATAAAACCATCAGATCTCATGAGAACTCACTCACTGTCATGAGAACAACATGGGAGAAACCGTCCCCATGATCCTATTGTCTCCTACCAGGTCCCTTCCCCAACACATGGGGATTATAATTCAAGATGAGATTTGGGTGGGGACACAGAGCCAAAGCATATCAAAAGCCAAATGTCTCTTAGACTTCTAAGTAGAGATACTGCATATGCAGTTAGATTTGTGAATCTTGATGTCAATAGTCACTGGACTTGAGTTCTATTCATAAAATAAATTCATTCTTACAGTGTATGTGTGACCATGGTATTGGATGAGTAAAATATATATATATATATATATATATATATATATATATATATATATATAAAATAAGAAAAACAGGATGGTTCCTGAAATATGTTCCATTATTTAGAGATTAGAAAGAGGAGGAAAGACAACAAGAGAGAATGAAGTGAAATAACATGTGAATTGAAAGGCAAGCAAGGCAATTGTGGGGTCTCCAAAATACAGAAAAAAAAAATTAAGAATAAGTGAGTGATGAATTTTGTAAACTGCTTCTGAAAAGATGAGTAATGTAAGTGGAAACAATTGGGAATGATGGAGGTCACTAGTGATCCTGAAAGATGTGGTTTCAGGGGAGTGGCGGAGAACACCTGGAGGCTATGGGTGGTAAGACACAGGAGTTTTGATTATGAAGGAAAGTAGGTAAATCAGGAGGAAGAGTATCTTGCATCTAGGGATAAAAAGGATGTGGGTTCTAACAGAGGGCTTTGTCTATTTTTTTTTTAAAGTTAGCAGCTAATTATAATAGGAAGTGGTATTATTGATGGGAATTATCTAATAAGAATGAGGAAATTGATCATAAAGCAGAGAAAGTTGGAAGAAATGTAGGAACAAAGTCTTTGAGTATAGCAGAGAAGATGGGGATCCATGGCCCAAGTAGGAATATGTCATTCGATATTTGTCTGGTATAACAATTTGAAGGGCAGTATATATGGCTACAGGTGTTGTTAGGTTGATAGGCTTGGTGGTGAGAATGTGAGAGCTATTTCTTTTTTGATTGTTTCTACTTTCTTGGTGAAATAAAAAGTGAGACCTTTAGTTGAAAGTTAAAAGTGGAAGAAGCTAAGAGAGTTTTAATAAGAGTGGAAAAGTTTAAAATGCTCTTCTTGAAGGGCAAGAGAATGAATACACTGGGAAAGGCATCAGGATTACCAGGCAGTGTCGAGTGCCCAATTATGTGCTTTCCTCTGGCAACACTGAGCTGCTCAGGGGCAGCTTCATGGTTTGTGGGAAACTGGCAAGAAAGACAGAGTACAGAGGTATAAGGGAGTGAAGGGCACATGTAAGAGGGTGATTTTAATGAATTAGCATATTATATAAACTGGGTAAGAAGGGAAATTGTGGCATGGGATTGAGAATGAGCAATGAAACAAAATGTGGTATAATCAATCAATTAAAAGTCATGTTGGCTTAAAATAAGTGGTGCTGGAGGTACTACAAGTGAGCTAAAAAGATGGCAGCATTGTTCAGAAAGAGGAGGCCTGAAATAGAGGTTTGGGCTTTGAAGCTGTTATCTCTAATGACAAGACCTGGAGAGTTTCTATGGTATTGGGTAGTTGGAGTGAAGTGGAATAAAATACCAATGGAAGTACTCTAGATATCAAAGATGTATGATCTATACTGAGATTGTTGACAGAAGGTATGGTAGACATAAAAATAAATCAGAAATCCAGATGTCTTAACTCAAGTTAAGTTTGATTTATGGTTTGAATGAATGTTTTCTTCCAAAATTCATATATTGGAACTTACATGACAATGTGATAATAAAAGGTGGGGCCTTTAGGAGGTGATTAAGTCATGAGGAAGGAGATTTTGTGAATGGGATTAGCAATCTTGTGAAAGGGCTGGAGAGACTTAGCTCAGCCCCTTTTTGTCCTCCATTGCATCAGCCATGTGAGGCCACAACATTCAAGGTGCCACCTTGGAAGCAGAGATCAAGCCCTTACTAGACACTGAACCTGCTAGTGCCTTGACTTTGAACTTCCAGCCTCCAGAACTTGAAAAATAAATGTATACTATTGATAAATTACCTAGTATGGGGTGGATTGTTACTGCAGCCCAAACAGACTAAGACAGACTGTCATAACCAAATACCATAGCCTGGATGGCTTAAACAACAGACATTTATTTCTCAGAGTTTTAGAGACTGAGAAGTTCAAAATCAAGGTGTTGCCTGATTCAAATTCCCCTTGAGAACCTTCTTCCTGACTTTCAGATAGCCACTGCCTTTTTGCTGTATTTCTACATGATGAAGAAGGAAACAGAAAGAAATCTGGCGTGTATTCCTCTAATTTTATTTTCTTTATAGAACCAGCCTCACTATGCTGCCCAGATTCCAGTGCAGTGGCTATTCACAAGTGTGATTATAGTGTAGTATAGTCTCAGACTCCTGGGCTCAAGCAATCCTCCCTTCTCAGACTCTCCAGAAGCTGGGACTACAGATAAACACCATCATGTAAGCCTCTTCCTCTTGGACACTAATGTACACCAAATCACTCACCTCCAAATATCATCACATTAGGGAGTAAGGCTTCAACAAATGAATTTTTGGGTGACACAAATATTCAGTTCATAACATCAACTGTTAAAATCTACAGAGTGTGAAAGTAAATGACAAGAAGAAAGCAAAAATCACTCACCAGTTGAGAGGGGATGCAGGGAGTCTGCAATGTCAGTAGAAAGCCAGCTTTCATTTAGACCAAGAAGATGAAGAAAATACAGAAAGAGATTAATTGTAGTGAAAATTTGAATGAGGACTGTGGGTTTCAGTTCCACAGTGGAACATTTTGGAAGATCAGAGAAGGATGGGCATTGGGTAAGATTAAATTATGTACAAAGCTACGTGGAGATAAATGTCTGGGGAATTTAGGCTCCCGGTAATGAGTAAGGTAAACAAGGATTAGAGGACGTTGATAGTCTGGTGGCTCTCAGAAAATCATTCTCACATCAGAAAATAATGTGACCTAAAATAAAAAGTCGTCTTCAAAATGCTACACATAATGCTAGCTCTATAATCAGCAAAAAAAATGCTACCAGTTATAATGCTACACATAACAAATATTAAAAACACATTGTGTCCATTTAAATAAAGATTTACCATTTTTTATGAATAAATAATTATGATGGCTGCTTCACATTCAACCAGTCCTAAACTCTATAAATAAAAAATAAAAAAATAAAATATTCAAACTCTTGATAAATGAGGTACTGTCTCTCACATGTGTATATTAACTAAAACAGGTCTATGTCCCACATGAAACCATTTTTATCCCCCTGTACACTTTCATTTTTTTCTCTTTTGCTCGTAATTTGCAGACCATCTGACTGCATACAGAATGAATTATATTTAAACCTTTATTAGTTATTAAATGTTTTCTTTTTAATTCCAGTAACTTTCCTGAAAGTGGATACTGGTATGATAGTGGAATTGATCTGCTGCCCTAGCTTACTAGAGGACTTCCACCAGTTGAGTTTGAAAATATATTCATATGTCAAGTGTAGAAGATATTCTGATACCTTAATTAGGGTTTCACATACACTTTTCTTTTTTCCAGAAAAGCTACTTGCTGAAAATGGTAAGGGTACTAGAGCACTAACACCTACTAGTATGAAAGCTAAGGGGCATGACAGCCTGAAAAACAGATGTTTGGTCAATGAAAAATAATTTATTTCACCTTAGACAGCTCTGCTCAAGTAATTTTTTCTAAGAGTATGGGGGATTTTAGTCCTTCAGAATTTCCCCTAAAATATTTGTTTATGAAATATTGTGTTTTTATGAACAGTTTGTAAATATTTTACTCATTAATTGTAACAGGCAAATTATTTTGTTCTATATATTTGCTCCATAATTATAACATTTATAATCCTGGAAGGTAGAAATTATGATAGTGGATTCATGCCTCTACATCCCTGCCTATTCTGGTAGTGACTTGAACAGGTGACAATTATGTAACTATCAATAAAAGAAAAAACTTTGATGTTATAAAGACAATGGAAGCCCTTAGATGAAGAAAACACAGCCATTCCCAGATTTTAATGCATGTTTTAAATCATTTCCATGGGAACCAACATTTGGCACTAAGGCCAAATGAAAAACAGTTAAAAGGCAGCTTCTACCAAGCCAGATGGTTAATTTGTAACGGGGGACTATAACTAGGAGGAACTGGGTTATATAACCCCTAAAAACCCTTGATAATGGATTCAAGTGGACTAAATCACTGGGCTCCCTTCCAATATTCTCTCAATGCTACTATATGTGGCAATAACATTATCAACCACAGGAGGAACCACCACTAATTGCAAAGTGTCTAGAGAGGTAAATGCTGCAGCTAAGAAAACATAGGAGTAAATATTTCTAGACTGATCAGGATTGTGTGGGTCATGAACCCTGAGGTAATCTAAATAAATTTACGTAAGGAGAAGCAGCAAGGCAGAGGAAGAAAGTGTATTGGTTTAAGATCCCAGAACAACTAACATAAAACTAATTATTCAGATTAACTGTCAGTGTACCTTCAAGCCAGCATTGTGTAATGTCACTTTCCATTGCATAGAATCTAAATATTCTCTGATTTTTGTGCTAAAAGGAACCATAGAGATTCAGTGAGTTACTCAAAGTTACAGAGCAAGTTATTGACACAGCTAGGACATTTGCCCTGGGACTAAAACTTAAGATAATCAGTACAATGAGATTTATTTGGACACACTGTTCCCTTGAGAAAGCACTGGCTGCTGTCCTTGGAAAAACTCTTGAAACAATTATTTCCCAGGATCTTCTGCCAACTTATTATGGGAATATCTACTCTTAACATACAGATAGTCACATACTGGGTCCCAGAATATAAACAGAGGTGAGACATTATTTTTCTCCTTCCTAAGGGTAAAATTAGTTAAAGTTACAATATTGGGAAATAACCCCCAAGACGCAAACGCAAATTCATACAATCACATACCATAGTGTGTTGCCATGTGGAAGCAAGACATCAATATCTTGAGGTTCTATTCCTGAGGCTACAGCTTTAACTTTGTTGTGACGTTGTGAAAAAATCAAATTTTTCATAACTCAATTCTTCTAGTTATAAAATGGGTTTAATGATGACTATCTCAAAAAGTTATTACAAATACAATTAACACTTTAATTATGAGAAATCATATTACAACGAAACCAATTTCACAAGAAGGAACATACTGCCTATAAGGCTTCATTAACTGGTGCATGTTTCATATTTCTTTCTCTCTTTCCTTATTCATAATAATTTATTGGTTTTATTAAACTAGTATAGTAACAAACATATTTTAGTAAAATCTAAAAGAAAAATATGTATAACGTGTAAATGTACTTGTTGAAGAGTACATAAAATAGACTTGTTGAAGAATAAATTACATTCTCTGAAAATTTCATATAACTTGAGAAATATTTTTAGAAATATGAAAAATATGAACACTAACATTTGTGACTAAAAGTTGTTTACTTCTATCACATTTTGAAGAATTGATATTTAGCTTTTCTTCTTCCCACTGGTGATAGAATTATCTGTAAATGCCATCAACATTATTATTATCTTACTGTGGATGACTAATTCATCATATGAAGGAAAAGGCTCACTTTTAATTAGTTTGGCTATTAAGGAAGATAGTTAAATTGTTAACAAGTTTTTGCGAATATTAATTGTAGGAAAAGACTCTGAATCACTGCCTACGCTCATTCAAAATGCCAACAAGACAACTTTGTCCTTGTAGTTTTCTACAGAGTGCAACAGAATTGGCCCAAATACTATTACTTGTTCATTGCTAGTGCTCTCGGTGGGCTTTCTTGGAACATTCCAGCACAGCAGGCATTGTTTGGTGCCTCCAGCCAGAGTTTAATGAAGAAAGCTGTCATGATTAACTCCGTTTGGAAAAAAAAAAAAAATCAATGCAGGATCCAACGGTAGCTCCTAACCTCTGCAAAAACATGTCTTGGAATCTAGATCCATTCCCTTTGCCCTATGGAGTCATGCAGACCTAAAGGGCAAAATTTGGTATCAGAATTCTCATACCCTCAAATTTTGCTGGAAAGAGTGCTACATTCTTAATTCTATAAAGAGACAATAGTCTAAATCAAGAAAACAAATTACTCTCAAATACATTGAGCTTTTTTCCTTCAGTCTTTGTGCTTCCTAGGGATATGTTTAAAGATACTATCAGGATTTCAATGGCAGGTCTCTAAGTGTGACCCCAATGGCCAGTTGCAAAGAAGATGGATGCAATCTCAAAGGAATCCCCTCCCCCCAGCTGGTCCTAAAGGACTCTGCTCTTGCCTCATTAAAGAATTTCTATCATTCCTCCAATCTTAACAGGATATTATTTACTTCTGCCTTGTCTTATTCATAAGTCACCACAAATGCCAACCCAGATTTTTACTCTTTTCTGCATAGGAATTCCTTTGGGCGGGGCTCTCCCCAAGCATACATGTTCCTTACCCCCAAATAGGGCACCCTTCACTCAGGCCTTGTTCTTGCCACTTATTATAAGCTCTCACTCATCCTCTTTATGCCGTCAGTTGGAATTCTCTGCCTGAATTAATCAAGGATTTGATGTTTGCCTCTTCGTTATTGGCTTAGCAGCAATGCCTACCCTGAGTGCACATTTCTACCTTGATTTCAGGGTTTCCCATATATGATTCTTACTCAAATGCAAGCCCACATACAGAGACTGACTAATTCTAACATGGAACCCAGGCATAAGGTCAGAAGAGGTATGCCCCTCCCCAACTCTAATATAATATTGCTGCAAGCAGTTAAAAACTAATCCAGTGAATTAACTGAAAGGTAATGGTTTCTCAGAGCAGGGCAGGAAGCAGTTCAGATGGAGAGAAGTGGTAGGATTCTGGATATAATTGAAGGTAGAGCCAGCAGAATTTACTAATGGATTGGATGTGGGGCATGGGAGGAAGACAGGAGTCAAAATAACCTCCATGTGGGTGGCCTGAGCTGCTAGAAAAATGGACGTGCCATTTTTTTTGAGACGTAAAAGACAATGAGAGTAGTAGATTTAGGGAGTGGAAACCAAGATTCTTTTCTAAAACTTGTTAGGTTCAAGCTGCCTATGAAGCGTCTGATTTATACATGAGACTGGATGAGATCACCAAGCAATTGAGTATCAAAGACCAAGGACTGGACCCTGAAGCAGCGTTACATTAAAAGGCTGAAGACAAGCAAAACTTCCCAAAAAGAGACCAAGAAAGAGCATTCGGTGACATAAAATGAAAATGAAGAGTGTGTAGCATCCTGGAGAACAAGTGAAGACAGCATATTTAAAAAGGAGGGAGTGATCAAATGAGTCAGATGTTGCTGATGAGTCAAGTAAGGTGAAGCAGAGAAATTATTAGTGATTCTAGAAATGTTGAGGTCATTGATGATTTTGGTGAGAGCAGTTTTAGTGGAATGCTGGGGACAAGGGCCTGAGTGAAGTGGGTTTAAGAAGCAATAGGAGGTGAAGAATTGGAGACAGTGAATATACAAGAGGTTTTCCTGCAAAGAATAAAATGGACATGCGACAGTAACTGCAAGAGGATCAGGAAAAGCATTTTACTTTTTTGCTTGTTTGTGGATTGATATGGAAGGAACTTAAATAATATTTCTGTGCTGATGTGAATAATTCTGTAGAGAGGTGAATATTGATGGTGCACTGAAATGAAACATGTGGCATCTAATAGTCAAAGGGAGAGATATTAGGTTGGTGCAAAAGTAATTGCTGTTTTTGCCATAAAAAGTAATGGCAAAAACCTAATACCTAGGACCACATTCTTCAAAGACAATAAGCGGCTGAGTGAATACGGTGCAGCACATCTAGGAAAGTTTTCTTCTGACGGGCTTAGTTTTCCAGTGAGGTATGAAGAAAAGTCATCATCTGAGCATGAAATTGGAGGAGGAGGAGGAGGAAGTTTTGGAGGTGTGAGGAGAGAGAAAAATGAACGAAATATAGAAGAAGGGAAGGTTGAATTGACCAGGGAAGTATAGTATGATTTTTCTGTAATAAGCAAAAAAGGTGTGAATTTAGAGCTAATCAGCTAGAATCCTGCATAACCTATAGGATGCCTCTGCATGGGAGTGTATGCAGTGCAACAGTATGTGGGTACAAAAATGGGTAATCAGGATAGCAGTCTGTGGAAACAGGAAGCCAATAAAATATTTATAAACAGTTTCTCTGCTTCCTTGTAGTCCCACTCTCTTCTGTTCAGCCATCCAACGTTGGAATGTCTCAAGGCTTTCTTGTCTTCTCACCCTACACTTGCCCTTCTGGCAATCATATCCACTCCCTGGATTTCAGTTGCCTTCATATATGCAGCTGACACTCAAAAGCATTTCATCATACATACTAGTACCCTGATAGACTAGATGATATGATATCTGGAATTTGCTTCAAAATGATTCTGGATAGAGATACAGTATGTGGGCATATAGAAAAAATAAAACTGATTATGAATTGATCTTTGTTGAAGATGCAGCATGCGTACATGTTGCTTATTCTAGTTTTCTGTCTACTTTTGTAAATATTTGGAAATTTTCGTAATATAAAATAAGAGTAAATAGCTACATTGCTTTTTCTGAGCTGAACCTTGCTATATGCAACCACTTAGTTTACATCTCTTAGATGATAATAGTAAACAGAAATAAAAACAGCTAAGATGTTTTGAATACATAACAAATACCACCTCTCCTCTGTGCACTTTGTATTTATTCCTTACAATAGTTATATGAGGTTACTATTAATTATTATTTATGTTTTCCATATCAAGAACCTAAGGCACAACAGTGTTAAATATCTTCCCTGGGTTACACAAGTGGCTACCCTTAAATTCAAATTCAGGCAGTCTGTTGCAGAACCCTACTCAAGTATCAAAGGTACTTTAAACTCAATGTGTCCAAGATGAAATATGATCTCCCCTTCCCAGCACCTGTTCTTTTCCAGTGTTCCTTTTTCTCTGTTCATGTTGACTGTATTTACCCAGGTGTGAAAGCCAGAAATGTAAATGCCAACTCTGATATTTTCACTCTCACCTCATATCACCTATGTAACACCAAATCCTTTTGATTACACCTACTAAATAATTACAAAATTGATCTATGTATCTAGCTATCTACCTATCACTCTATCAATCTATCATCTAACTATCATGTATCTATCTTTTTTCATCTTCCACCACAATTCAAGACCAAGTTACCATGGCCTCTTTTCTTCACTTTTGCAGATTGTTCTTTGTAAAATAAAAATCTGATCATGTGACACCCCAAAATTTAAATCACTACAGAGATTCTAAATTAGGTTATAAATTAGAATACATTTCTTTCTTTTTTTTTTTTTTTTTTTTTTTTGAGATGGAGTCTCGCTCTGTGTCACCCAGGATGGAGTGCAGTGGCGCGATCTCGGCTCACTGCAAGCTCTGCCTCCCGGGTTCACGCCATTTTCCTGCCTCAGCCTCCTGAGTAGCTGGGACTACAGGCGCCCACCACCACGCCCGGCTAATTTTTTTGTATTTTTAGTAGAGACGTGGTTTCACCGTGTTAGCTAGGATAGTCTCGATCTCCTGACCTCGTGATCCGCCCGTCTCTGCCTCCCAAAGTGCTAGGATTATAGGCGTGAGCCACGGCGCCTTGCCAATACCTTTCTTAATATGATCTTTAGGTCTCTGTATATCCTGATTCCTTCCTTCACTTTCATTTATCTCTCACCTTCACTCTGCAGTTAGCCACACTGGCTGTGTGAGTGCCTATCACACACAGTGGACTCTTTCCAAAAGTTTTATTTATTTTTTCCTAATCCATGCCCTTAGGCTCATCTACAAGGCTCTTTTCACTCCAATATTTATCTGTTAACCCTACCTCATTTATCATTCTCAGCTGTAGTCACTTCTCTCATCTCCCAGTATGAGTTTGCACGTTGGGATTTTTTTTTCTTTTTTTCTTTTTAATTTTTGTGGGTACATAGTAGGTGTATATATTTACGGGTTACATGACATATTTTGATACAGGCATGAAATTTCTAATAATCACATCATGGAGAATGTGGTATCTATCCTATTAAGCATTTGTCCTTTGTGTTACAAACAATACAGTTATACATGCTTTTAGTTATTTTTAGATGTATAATTAAGTTATTATTGATAATAGTCACCCTGTTGTGTGGTCAAATAGGTCTTATTCATTCTTTCTATTTTTTTTTTGTACATATTAACCGTCTCCACCTCCCCGCCATATCTCTGCTACCCTTCTCAGCCTCTGGTAACCATACTTTTATTCTCTATCTTCATGAGTTCAATGTTTTGTTTCTAAGATCCCACAAATGAGTGAGAATATCAGATGTTTGTCTTTCTTAGCCTGGCTTATTTTACTTAACATAATGACCTCCAGTCCCATCCATATTGCTCCAAATGACAGAATCTCATTTTTTTCCTCTGGCTGAACAACACTCCATTGTGTATAAGAACCACATTTTTTCTGACTTATTCATCTGTTGGTGGACACTTAGGTTGCTTCCAAATCTTGGTTACTGTAAATAGTGCTGCAAAAAAAAAAAAAAAAAAAAAAAAAAAAGGATGTGCAGATATCTCTTCAATATACGGATTTCCTTTCTTTTTGGCATATACCCAGCAGTGGGATTCCTGGATCATATGGTAGCTCAATTTTTGGTTTTCTGAGGCCTCCAAACTATTCTCCATAGCTGTTGTATTAATTTATATTCCGACCAACAATGTATGAGGATTCCTTTTCCACCACATTCTCACCAATATTTGTTATTGCCTGTCTATTGAATAAAAGCCATTTAAATTGGGGTGAGGTGATAATCTCATTTTGGCTTTGATTTGCATTACTGTCACTGTCAGTGACATCGAACACCTTTTCATATGCCTGTTTGCCATTTGTATGTCTTCATTTGAGAAATGTTTATTCTGATTTTTTGCCCATTTTAACATTGAATTATTAGATTTTTTTTCCTAAAGAGTTGTCTGAGCTCCTTATATATTCTAGTTATTAATCCCTTGTCAGATGGGTGGTTTGCAAATATTCTTCCATTCTGTGGGTTGTGTTTTCACTTTTTTGATTGTTTCCTTTGCTGTGCAGATTTTTTAACTTGATGTGATTTCATTTGCTTATTTTTGCTTTGGTTGTCTGTGCAAGAAATTTTTGCCCAGCTCAATGTTCTGGAGATTTTCTCAAAGTTTTCTTGTAGTAGTTTCATATTTTGAAGTCTTAGATTTAAGACTTTAATCCATTTTGATTTTATTTTTGTATACAGTGAGAGATAGGGGTCTAGTTCCATTCTTCTGCATATGGATATCCAGTTTTCTCTGGACCATTTATTGAATAGACTATGATTTCCATAGTGTATGTTCTTGGCAAGTTTGTTGAAAATGAGTTCACTGCAGGTGTGTGGATTTGATTCTGGGATCTGTATTCTGTTCCATTGGTCTATATGTTTATTTTTATTCCAGCACCATACTCTATTATGGCTCTGTAGTACAACTTGAAGTCAGGTAATGTGATTCTTGCCAGTGTTCATCTTTTTGTTCATATAAGCTTTAAAATTTTTTTCTAATTATGTGAAGAATGTCATTGGTATTTTAATAAAAATAGCATTGAAATGATACATTGCTTTCAGTGGCATGGACATATCAAGAATATTGATTATTTCAATTCCTGGATATGACATACCTTTCCATTTTGTTGTCCTCTTCAATTTCTTGCATCAGTGTTTTATAGTTTTCATTGTAAAGATCTTTAACTTTTTATAAGTTAATTTCTAGTTATTTAATTTTATTTGTGGCTACTGTAATGAGATTACCTTTTAAATTCTTTTCAGGTTGTACACTGTTGGTATATAGTAATGCTACTGATTTTTGTATATAGATTCTGTATCCATCAACTTTACTCAATTTGTTTATCAGTTCTATTAATAATAACTTTGTGTGGTGTTTTTAGGTATTTCTAAAAATAAGATCATATCAACTGCAAACAAATACAATTTTGCGTCTTATTTTCTAATATGAATGCCTTTTATTTCTTTTGGTTGTCCTATTGCTCTAGCTAAGACTTACATTACTATGTTTCCTAACAAACAGTGGTAAAGTGGGCATCCTTGCCATATTTCAGATCTTAGAGGAAGTGCTGTCATTTTCCCCTATTTAGTATGATACTAACTGTGAGTCTGTCATATATAGCTTTTATTATGTTGAATATGTTCCTTCTATACAAATTTGTAGTGTCTTTATCATTAAGAGATGATGGAATATATCAAATACTTTTTCAGCATCAATTGAGATCATCATATATGTCCTTCATTCTGTTAATATGATGTGTCACATTGATTGATTTATGTATGTTGAGCCACACATGCATCCCAGAAATAAATCCCACTTGGTCATAATGAAGGATATTTTTATTGTATTGTTGAATTTAATTTACTAGTATTCTGTTGAGAATTTTGATGTCAAGATTCATCAGAGATATTGGTCTATAGTTTTTTTTAATGTGTCTTTGGTTTTGGTATCAAGGTAAGACTGGCTTTGTAGAATTAGTTTGAAATTTTTACCTGCTCCTCTATTTTTGAAGATAGTTTGAGTAGGATTGGTATACATTCTATTTTTTTTTTTTTTTTTTGAGACGGAGTCTTGCTCTTTCACTCAGGCTGGAGTGCAGTGGCGCGATCTCGGCTCACTGCAAGCTCCGCCTCTCGGGTTCACGCCATTCTCCTGCCTCAGCCTCTCCGAGTAGCTGGGACTACAGGTGCCCGCCACCACGCCCGGCTAATTTTTTGTATTTTTAGTAGAGACGGGGTTTCACCATGGTCTTGATCTCCTGACCTCGTGATCCGCCCGCCTCGGCCTCCCAAAGTGCTGGGATTACAAGCGTGAGCCACCGCGCCCGGCCTATATATTCTATTTTTAATGTTTGGTAGAATTCAACAGTGAAGCCATTGTGCCCCTGGCTTTTCTTTACTGGAAGATTTTTTCTTATGGCTTCAATCATACTTGTTATTGGTTTATTCAGGTTTTGGATTTCTCCATGGTTCAATCTTGGTTGGTTGTATGTTTCTAGAAATGTATTCTTTCTTATGGATTGCCTAATTTATTGGCATATCATTGCTCAAGTTAGCCACTAATAATCTTTTGAATTTCTGCAGTGTCAGTTGTAATGTCTCTTTTTTATCCATGATTTTATTTATTTTTTGTGTCTCCCTTTTTTTTAAGTTAGTTTGGGTAAAAGTTTGTCTATTTCGTTTATCTTTTCAAAAATCAACTTTTGGGGCCTAGGGATGGTGGCTCACGCCTGTAATCCCAGCACTTTTTTGGAGGTCACTTGAGGTGAGAAGTTTGAGACCAGCTTGGCCAACCTGGCAAAATCCTGTCTCTATTAAAAAAGTAGAAATAGAAATAAATCACCTTTTTTGTTTTATTGATCTTTTGCATGGTTTTGTTCATTTCAAATTCATTTGTCTCTGCTCCAATCTTTAATATTTATTTTCTTCTACTAATTTCAGATTTGGTTTGCTCTAGATCTTCTCGCTCTTTAACAGTCATCCTTAAGTTCTTTATTTGATGTTTTTCTTCTTTTCTATGTAGGCATTTATAGCTATAAATTTCCCTCTTTATGCTGCTTTGCTGTATCTCATAGGTTTTGGTATGTTGTGCTTCCATTATCATTTGTTTCAAGAATTTTTTCAATTTCCTTATTAATTTCTTAATTTGGTAATTAAGAAGCATATTGTTTTATTTTCACGTGTTTGTAAAGTTTCCAAAATTCCGTTTGCTATTGATTTCTGGTTTTATTCCATTGTGGTTGGAGAAGATGCTTGATATTATTTCCATTTATTAAATGTTTTAATACTTGTTTTGTGACCTAAAATAAGGTCTATCCCTGAGAATAATGCACATGCTGAGGAGAATAATGTGTCTTTTGTACCCAGTGGATGAAATGTTCTGTAAATCTCTATTAGGTCCATTTGTTCTACAGTGCACATGATGCCTGATGTTTCTTTGTTGATTTTCTGTTTTGGAGATCTGTCCAATGCGGAATGTGTGGTGATGAAGACGCCAGCTATTATAGTATTGATGCCTGTCTCTTTTTCTGGCACCAGTAATATTTGCTTTATATATCTGTGTGCTCCAGTATTAGGTACATACACATTTACAACTGTTATATTGTCTTGTTGAAGTGACAACTTTATCATTATATAATGACATTCTTTGTGTCTTCTTTTGTCTTATCTCTTCTTATCTTATCCCATGAGTAAACTTTCTACTGCTATCTCTTTCTCTACCTCTGCTTTAAGGCAAATAGTTCTTAGATTTACCCTTTTAAGGCTATTTCCTAGATCTTGTAGGTGTAATTCATTATTTTTATTCTTTTTTGTCTCCTCTGAGACAAAAAATATTTTAAAATATCCAGTCTTCAAGTTCACTAATTCTTTCTTCAGCTTGATCAGTTCTGCTATTAAGAGGCTCTAATGTATTCTTCAGTAAATACATTCCATTTATTAATTCCAAAATTTATGCTTCATTCTTTTAAATTACTTCAATTCTTTGTTAAATTTATCTGATAGAATTATGAATTTCTTCTCTGTGTTATCTTGAATTTCTTTGAGGTTCCTCAAAACAGCTATTTTGAATTATCTGAAAGGTCACCAGTCTCTGTTTTTCCAGAATTTATCCTTTGTGTCTTATTTGGTTCATTTGGTGAGGTCATGTTTTCCTGGGTGGTCTTGATGCTTGTAGAGGTTCTTCGGTGTCCAGGCATTGAAAAGTTGTGTATTTATTATAGTCTTCACACTCTGGGCTTGTTTGTACCTGTTTTTTTTTTTTTTTGAGAAGGCATTCCAGATATTCAAAAACAGTTTCAGGTATTAGAAGGGACCTGGGCCACAGCCCAGTAATGCTTTGGTTTTTGCAGACCATAGAAGTACCACCTTGGTGGCCATGGATAAGATCCAAAAGAATTCTCTAGATTACCAGTCAGAGACTCTCATTCTTTTCCCTTACTTTCTGGCAAACAAATGGTCTCTCTCCCTCTCCCTCTCTCTCTCTCTCTCTCTCTCTTTTCTGAACTGCTTAGAACTGGGAGCGTGGTGATGCAAGATTCCCTGTAACCACCATCACTGGGACTGCACTGGGTCAGACCTGAAGCCAGCACATCACTGAGTCTTGCCAAGACCACTGTAACCTGTAACCACTACCTGGCTACTTCCAATGCTTCCTCAAGACCCTTGGGCTCTATGATTAGCAGGTGGCAAAGCCAGCCAGGTTCGTTTTCTTCCCTTCAGTGCAGTGAGCTCCCCCTGGTCCTAGGCAGGTTCAGAGATGCAGTCTGAGTTCCAGGAATTGAAGTAAAACACTTTTGAAATGTATCTTATTTTATATTTTACTGTGATTAAGCTGGTGCACGAGCACCACACAAAGTCCTTCCCACTCTTTCTTCCGTTTTCACATGCAGAGGAGCCTCTTCCTGTGACCACCACCAACACCACTGGCCACCAGTGATGTTCACTTAAAGCCCAAGGGCCCTTCTGTTAGCCTACGGTGAATGCTTCCATGCCTTGGACTCATCCTTCAGGGCAGTGGGCTCCCCTCTGTCCCAGAGTAGGTCCAGAAATGCTGTCCAAGAGCCCAGGCCTGGACTCAGGGACCCCAAGAGCCTCCTTGTTTCTCTACCTCACTGTGGCTGAGCCTCTACTTAAGGTGCAACACAAAGTCCCCTTTACTTGTCTCTCTTTCTCAAAAAAAAAAAAAAAAAGGAGTCTTTCACTGTAGCCACTGCAGCTGGGAGTGTGCTAGGTCATACCTGAAGTCAGCACATCTCAGAGTCCAAGGCTTATGGTGTATTCCCTGGGTATTGTTATTGGTTATTCAGGGCCCAAGGGCTCAGCAGGTGATAAATCCTGCCAGGACTGGGTCCTTCCCTTCAAGGCAGTAGGCTCTCTTTTGGCCCAGGGTGTGTCTAGAAATACCATTTGGCAGCTTGGTCCTGGAATGGGGGGCCTCATGACTCTGCCTGGTACCCTATCCTATGATGGCTGAGCTAGTATCCAAGGTGCAAGGCAAAGAACTCTTTACTCTTCACTCTCCTCTCTTTAAGCAGAAGTCAGGAGTTACATTCATTGCTGTGAGCTGCACTGCCTGTGGTTAGGGGAGGAGTGTTGCAAGCACTCCCTTAGCCACTCTAGCTGGTGTCTGCCTAGGTCACGTGTCATCCTAGTCCACTGACTCTGAGCCTAGCCCAGTACTAGGAGTGGCCTGGGAATTGCAATTTTTGTGTGTTAGGCTGCTTTTCAAGTTTACCTAGGATCCCAGAGCACTTTGGCTACAATGATGAGGATTGCCAAGAGACTGAAGTTCTGACTGTTGGGTTGAGTGATTCCCCTCTGGCTAAGTCAGCTCCAAATGCTCCCTTCATGTGCAGGCATTGGCTGATAACAGCATGACTTCTCTCGACTGTAACAGGGCAGCATTTAGTCCAATTTAAAGTCCCCCACTTGCTGTGCTCTCCCTCTCCCAGGTTGGCAGACTGTTTGTTTGTGCTTCTCACCCTCTTCTGGGGGATGGGGGAGTATTGGCATCAGCTATTTAAGACTGTCTTTCAAACTCTCTTTAACACCTCTTTTAGGGATATAAAGTTAAAACCAGGTACTGTTATTGCTTACCTGATTTTTGGTTCTTGTCACACTGTTTTCTGTGTGTAGATAGTTGTTAAAACCTGGTGTTCTTGTGAAGGGGATGATTGGTGGGGACTATTCTTCTACCATATTACTCTTTCCCCTAGTTTATACTTTTCTTATGTGCTCTTGTAGAAGCGCATTACTTCAAGCACTTAGTGTCAATCCATGTGATTATTTGGTTGTCTCTCTTTCCATCAAGGCTCTAAGCTTTATTACATCAGGCATAATACCTGCCACTTAGTAGGTACTTAATATTTTTGATTGCATGAATGAATAAATGAATGAATATGCCAGTGACATCATATTTTGCACACTAAAGTTTAAGAATCCTTATTGTAGAAATGCTACTCTTCTTTCTACTCGTTTGCTTCCATATTAATTAAGGCTACGTATACTGCTAATGTCTTTCCTAAAATCAGACCAGTCCCAGTTGATAAGGCTCACATTTATAGATGGACTATATTAGCAAGTCTGTCAATATCAAGGGCTAGACAGAATGGATGAGCAACAGGAAATCACAAATATTGCTGAATGGAATGTAAATTGCTAAAACTACTATGAAAATTGTAAGTTTCTAATCCTATGACCCAGTAACTTATTTGGTGTCCAATGAATCCTGGTTAGGAATTTCTACTGTAGAGAAATGTTACATAAGCACACTACAAAATATGCATAAATATATTAAAAGCAGCACTGTTCATATGAGTGAAAATTTTCAAACGATTCACATGTCATCAACATTGAAAGAATAGATAAATTGTAGCATGTACCATACAATAGAATACCAATGATATGGTTTGCCTCTGGGTCCCCACCTGAATCCAATCTCCAATTGTAATCCCCACGTGTTGGGTGATGGGCCTGGTGGGAGGAGACTGAATAATGGGGGCAGACTCCCCTCTTGCTGTTCTTGTGATAGTGAATGAGTTCTCATGAGATCTAGTTGTTTGAAAGTGTGTGGCACCTCTCCCTTCACTCTCTCCCTCTCTCTGTCTCCTACTCTGCCATGGTAAGATTTGCTTGCTTCCCCTTCAGGTTCCACCAGGATTGTAAGTTTCCTGAAGCCTCCCAGTCATGCGTCTCATTAAGCCTTCAGAACTGTGAGTAAATTAAACCTTTTTTCTTCATAAATTACTCAGTCTCAGGTAGTTCTTTATAGCATTGTGACAATGGACTAATAAAGAAAATTAGTACCAGGAAAGTAGGGCATTGCTATAAAGATACCTGAAAATGCAGAAGCCACTCTGGAACTGGGTAACAGGCAGAGGCTGGAAAAATGTGGATGGCTCAGAAGACAGGAAGATGAGGGAAAGACTGGAACTTCCTGGAGACTTGTTGAATGATTCTGACCAAAATGCTTGTAGTGATATGGACAGTGAAGTCCGGGCTGAGGTGGTCTCAAATGGAGATGAGGAACTTGTTAAGAACTGGAGTAAAAGTCACTCTTGCTATGCAAAGAGACTGGTGGCATTTTGGCCCTGCCCTAAAGGTAAAACTTATATTTTAAGAGGAAAGCAGAGTGTAAAAGTTTGAAAAATGTGTAGCCTGACTGTACAGTGGAAAAAAAAATTTTTTCTGCGGAGAAATTCAAGCTGGCTGCATAAATTTACATAAGTAAAAATGAGTCTATTGTTATTAGCCAAGAAAATGGGGAAAATGTCTCCAGGGCATGTCAGAGGCCTTTGTGGAAACCCCTCCCATCACAGACCCAGAGGCCTAGGAGGAAATAATGGTTTCCTGGGCCAGGCCCAGGGCCCCACTGCTCTGTGCAGCCTCAGGACATGGTGCCCTGCATCTCAGCTGCCCCAGCTTCAACTGTGGCTAAGAGGGGTCAAGGTAGAGCCCAGGATGTTGCTTCAGAGGGTGCAAACCCCAAGCCTTGGTGGCTTCCACATGGTGTTGGGCCTGCAGGTGCACAGAAGGCAAGAGTTTAGGAAACTCTGCCTAGATTTCAGAAGATTCCTGGATGTCCAGGAAGAAGTCTGATGCAGGGGTGGAGCCCTCATGGAGAACCTCTACTAGGGCAGTGCATAGGGGAAATCTGGGGTTAGAACTCCCACAAAGATTACCCACTGGGGCACTGCCTAGTGGAGTTGTGAAAAGAGGGCCACCATCTTCCAGACACCAGAATGATAGATACACCAACAGCTTGCACCATGTACCTGGAAAAGACACAAGAATGCAATGCCAGCCCATGAAAGCAGCTGCATGGGCCATTCCATGCAGAGCCACAGGTACAGAGTTTCCCGAGGCTGTCAAGCCCACCACTTGCAGCAGCATGCCCTGGATATGAGATACAGAGTTAAAGGAGATTATTTTGGAGCTTTAAGATTTAATGACTGCATTGATGGATTTTGGAATTTCATGGGGCCTGTTGGACTTTTGAGGTAATGCTGGAATGAGTTAAGACTTTGGAGGACTGTTGGGAAGGCATGATTGGCTTTGCAATGTGAAAAAAATGACATTTTGGAGGAGCTGGGTAGGAATAATATGGTTGGCTCTATGTCCATACTCAAATCTCATCTTGAACTGTAATCCCCATGGGTTTGGGGGAGGGGCCTGGTGGGAGGTGACGTAATCATG
The DNA here is from genome assembly GCF_006542625.1 of Nomascus leucogenys. Taxonomy (NCBI): domain Eukaryota; kingdom Metazoa; phylum Chordata; class Mammalia; order Primates; family Hylobatidae; genus Nomascus; species Nomascus leucogenys. The sequence continues at coordinate 129,591,768 of NC_044406.1, forward strand.
GGGATGGACTTCCTCTTTGCTTTTCTCATATGGTGAGTGAGTTCTCATGAGTTCTGGTTGTTTGACAGTGTGTGGAACTTCCCACTTTGCTCTTTCTGTCTCTTGATCTGCCATGGTAAGACATGCTTGCTTCCCTTTCACCTTCCACCATGATTGTAAGTTTCCTGAGGCCTCCTAGTCATGCTTTCTTTTAAATCTGCAGAACTGTGAGTCAGTTAAACCTTTATCTTCATAAATTATCCAGTCTCAGATAGTTCTTGAAAGCTGTGTGAGAATGGACTCATACAACCAATTAGCAATCAAAGTGAGCAAAATAAAGCCATACACAGCAATGTGTATGGATCTCACAAGCATAATTTGAAATTCAGATCTGTATCACAAGATACACAAAATTATTTTGGTCTTCTGTTTCAAAAGTAAAAATAACTAAATTATAATAATTAGAGATACGTACTTAGGTAGTAGAACTGTGAAGAAAATAAGCAAGCTAATCACAATAATTATGGTAAAATTATCTCTAAGCTTTAGAACCTTTCAGGAAAGGAGAGGTTTGTAATCTAGTAGGGACACATGAGAGACTACTGAGGTGCTGGCAATGCATTATATATTTTTTGGCTTGAGATAAGACTACACGTGATTTTAAAAATAGCTATTTATTAAAGTATAAATTTGTGTTTTGTACATTTCTAAATACATATCATATTGTATAACTAAGGAATTAAGTACCTATTGATTAAAAAGAGTCATTCATTGCCTTGAGACCTGCTTAAACCCATAGTAATTAATTCAGAGTCCCAGAGCATGGATCTAACGTACTTGTGGAGCCTATTGGACTCTTTCTGAAGATTCTTCTTAAGCCACTTTGATATCATTTATTCATTCATCTGGCCATTCACTTATTTATCCACAGACTATTAGAAACAGAAGAGAGTTTGAAGACCATTCGGTACAATTCTCTTATAGACAGATGAAAATTATGGTCCAAAAATGAAAATTGGCTTGCCCATGGTCAAAGAGCACCTCAGTGAAAAAGTGAACACTCTCACTGTAGAGATTTCAGGTAACCATTATTGCAGTGGGCTGTTAGTTTGCTTCTAACATCTGTTCTCCCTTTTTCTATAGTAATAGAACTTTTGTCTGAGCACATGGCCACTCCAATTGACTAAATTTTCCAAACTCCCTAATAGTTAGATGTGATAATGTGATGATGTTCTGGACAACAGAGAGTATATAAAAATGTCACATCTTGTGGCTGTTCTTAAGAACTTCCTGTAAGAAATGGCTGAAACACCCACTCTGTCCTTGTTCTTTATAAGTCTTCCTTTTTCCTGTTGCTTGGAATACAACTATCATCTTGATCTATGAGGGTACAGAAAGGCAGAGTATTGAACTGGAATAAAATTGAGTTCCTGTGGACCTAATGGAGCACAGCTGACAGGTCAAGCCAGGACTGCCTTCCCCTTGGACTTTTATATGGAAAAAAAGGTCTACAGTATTGATATTACTGTTCCTTTGGGATTTTCCTGCTAATTGCAGTCAAGCCAATCCTTATGGATACAGATAACAAATAAATATGTATTAAATTAAATTGGTCAAAGTTTTTGGTGCATGGGGACATGTTCTTTCTACCATACTAGTGTGCTCTTTTTGCACACTGTCTCCTAAAATAACAAAATCTAAAGTCTCCATGTTATGTTAAATCTGTGTTTTGCACAGGAGCACCCAGATTCATAAAGCAAGTCCTGAGTGACCTACAAAGGGCCTTAAACTCCCACACAATAATAATGGGAGATTTTAACATCCCACTGTCAACATTAGACAGATCAACGAGACAGAAAGTTAACAAGGATATCCAGGAATTGAACTCAGCTCTGCACAAAGTGGACCTAATAGACACCTACAGAACTCTCCACCCCAAATCAACAGAAGATACATTTTTTTTCAGCACCACACCACACCTATTCCAAAATTGACCACATAGTTGGAAGTAAAGCTCTCCTCAGCAAATGTAGAAGAACAGAAATTATAACAAACTGTCTCTCAGACCACAGTGCAATCAAACTGGAACTCAGGATTAAGAAACTCACTCAAAACCGCTCAACTACATGGAAACTGAACAACCTGCTCCTGAATGACTACTGGGTACATAATGAAATGAAGGCAGAAATAAAGACGTTCTTTGAAACCAACGAGAACAAAGACACAACATACCAGAATCTCTGGGACACATTCAAAGCAGTGTGTAGAGGGAAATTTGTAGCACTAAATGCCCACAAGAGAAAGCAGGAAAGATCCAAAATTGACACCCTAACATCACAATTAAAAGAACTAGAAAAGCAAGAGCAAACACATTCAAAAGCTAGCAGAAGGCTAGAAATAGCTAAAATCAGAGCAGAACTGAAGGAAATAGAGACACAAAAAACCCTTCAAAAAATTAATGAATCCAGGAGCTGGTTTTTTGAAAAGATCAACAAAACTGATAGTCCACTAGCAAGACTAATAAGGAAGAAAAGAGAGAAGAATCAAATAGATGCAATAAAAAATGAAAAAGGGGTTATCACCACCAATCCCACAGAAATACAATCTACCATCAGAGAATACTACAAACACCTCTATGCAAATAAACTAGAAAATCTAGAAGAAATGGATAAATTCCTCGACAAATACACCCTCCCAAGACTAAACCAGGAAGAAGTTGAATCTCTGAATAGACCAATAACAGGCTCTGAAATTGTGGCAATAATCAATAGCTTACCAACCAAAAAGAGTCCAGGACCTGATGGATTCACAGCCGAATTCTACCAGAGGTACAAGGAGGAACTGGTACCATTCCTTCTGAAACTATTCCAATCGATAGAAAAAGACGGAATCCTCCCTAACACATTTTATGAGGCCAGCATCGTCCTGATACCAAAGCCTGGCAGAGACATAACCAAAAAAGAGAATTTCAGACCAATATCCTTGATGAACATTGATGCAAAAATCCTCAATAAAATACTGGCAAACCGAATCCAGCAGCACATCAAAAAGCTTATCCACCATGATCAAGTGGGCTTCATCCCTGGGATACAAGGCTGGTTCAACATACGCAAATCAATAAATGTAATCCAGCATATAAACAGAATCAAAGACAAAAACCACATGATTATCTCAATAGATGCAGAAAAGGCCTTTGACAAAATTCAACAACCCTTCATGCTAAAAACTCTCAATAAATTAGGTATTGATGGGACGTATCTCGAAATAACAAGAGCTATCTATGACAAACCCACAGCCAATATCATACTGAATGGGCAAAAACTGGAAGCATTCCCTTTGAAAACTGGCACAAGAGAGGGATGCCCTCTCTCACCACTCCTATTCAACATAGTGCTGGAAGTTCTGGCCAGGGCAATGAGGCAGGAGAAGGAAATAAAGGGTATTCAATTAGGAAAACAGGAAGTCAAATTGTCCCTGTTTGCAGATGACATGATTGTATATCTAGAAAACCCCATCGTCTCAGCCCAAAATCTCCTTAAGCTGATTAGCAACGTCAGCAAAGTCTCAGGATACAAAATCAATGTACAAAAATCACAAGCATTCTTGTACACCAATCACAGACAAACAGAGAGCCAAATCATGAGTGAACTCCCACTCACAATTGCTTCAAAGAGAATAAAATACCTAGGAGTCCAACTTACAAGGGACATGAAGGACCTCTTCAAGGAGAACTACAAACCACTGCTCAATGAAATAAAAGAGGATACAAACAAATGGAAGAACATTCCATGCTCATGGGTTGGAAGAATCAATATTGTGAAAATGGCCATACTGCCCAAGGGAATTTATAGATTCAATGCCATCCCCATCAAGCTACCAATGACTTTCTTCACAGAATTGGAAAAAACTACTTTAAAGTTCATATGGAACCAAAAAAGAGCCCTCATCGCCAAGTCAATCCTAAGCCAAAAGAACAAAGCTGGAGGCATCACGCTACCTGACTTCAAACTATACTACAAGGCTGCAGTAACCAAAACAGCATGGTACTGGTACCACAACAGAGACATAGATCAATGGAACAGAACAGAGCCCTCAGAAATAATGCCACATATCTACAACTATCTGATCTTTGACAAACCTGACAAAAACAAGAAATGGGGAAAGGATTCCCTATTTAATAAATGGTGCTGGGAAAACTGGCTAGCCATATGTAGAAAGCTGCAACTGGATCCCTTCCTTACCCCTTATACAAAAATTAATTCAAGATGGATTAAAGACTTACATGTTAGACCTAAAACCATAAAAACCCTAGAAGAAAGCCTAGGCAATACCATTCAGGACATAGGCGTGGGCAAGGACTTCATGTCTAAAACACCAAAAGCAATGGCAACAAAAGCCAAAATTGACAAATGGGATCGAATGAAACTAAAGAGCTTCTGCACAGCAAAAGAAACTACCATCAGACTGAACAGGCAACCTACAGAATGGGAGAAAATTTTTGCAACCTACTCATCTGACAAAGGGCTAATATCCAGAATCTACAATGAACTCAAACAAATTTACAAGAAAAAAACAAACAACCCCATCAAAGAGTGGGCGAAGGACATGAACAGACACTTCTCAAAAGAAGACATTTATGCAGCCAAAAAACACATGCAAAAATGCTCATCATCACTGGCCATCAGAGAAATGCAAATCAAAACCACAATGAGATACCATCTCACACCAGTTAGAATGGCCATCATTAAAAAGTCAGGAAACAACAGGTGCTGGAGAGGATGTGGAGAAATAGGAACACTTTTACACTGTTGGTGGGACTGTCAACTAGTTCAACCATTGTGGAAGTCAGTGTGGCGATTCCTCAGGGATCTAGAACTAGAAATGCCATTTGACCCAGCCATCCCCTTACTGGGTATATACCCAAAGGACTATAAATCATGCTGCTATAAAGACACATGCACACGTATGTTTGTTGCGGCACTAATCACAATAGCAAAGACTGGGAACCAACCCAAATGTCCAACAACGACAGACTGGATTAAGAAAATGTGGCACATATACACCATGGAATACTATGCAGCCATAAAAAATGATGAGTTCATGTCCTTTGTAGGGACATGGATGAAACTGGAAACCATCATTGTCAGTAAACTATCGCAAGGACAAAAAACCAAACACCGCATGTTCTCACTCATAGGTGGGAGTTGAACAACGAGAACTCATGGACACAGGAAGGGGAACATCACACTCCGGGGACTGTTGTGGGGTGGGGGGAGGGGGGAGGGACAGCATTAGGAGATATACCTAATGCCAAATGATGAGTTAATGGGTGCAGCACACCAACATGGCACATGGATACATATGTAACAAACCTGCACATTGTGCACATGTACCCTAAAACCTAAAGTATAATAAAAAAAAAAAAACCTGTGTTTTGAAAATCTTCTCTAGCTCTGTTATCAACATTGGATACGAAAAGGATAAGATTATTTAATTTAAAAACATGGTGCAAACCAAGCCTCAAACTCATAAATAACTTCATTGTGGACATGGAAGGTATACTGATGATTTAGAGATAGGCTAAATTACTGTACATAAATCCAGAAAATTCAGCTGATAGTTGCTCAGATATTGTTTTCAATAAAGGTTATTCTAAGTGAAAATGCATTTTTGAGGGTGCAGCAGTTAGGTATCATATGTCTATCTCCAAGGATGTTATGAGGTTGGTAAATAGTTTCTTGTTAAGTGCCTTAAGCATTTAGGAGAAAAAAAAATGTTCTGTAAATGTAAAGTGCTATTAGGATCTCTACAAATTGAAACATGAAAAATGAATGCATATTAACATCTCTCTTGGGCATTGTTTAGCAAATCCAAGCTGAAAATTAGAAATCAATTGTATATAATATAAAGGCATCTAAGTTTTAAGATGAAAGATAAATAAGAAATATGAATGTACACAACTAAGTAGGGAGAAAGAGCAACTTGGGAACGCAGGATTCACTCACAATTTTGGACTCTTGGGCTTGTGAGGAGTTTCCCCGCAAAGCAGCTGTATGCTGTATATGAGACATAGATCCCACTGAGACACAGAAATTTGGAGAAGGCTTAAATGTGTTTTGAGTCACTCTGGCCTCATTCTCTCGAGAAGGATTGAGCAGTTGTGAAGCAGTTAGAGCTTTGGGTTTTTTTCTTGTGGGTTTTGCTTAGAATCTACACTTAAAAGGGTTTGCTGCAGGTGTTGTGAGAAGCAGCCTATTGAATGTCAGTAAAGATCCCTTACAGAAGAAATGAGGTTCATTAGAAAACTCAACCTTGTGTTAAGTTGGCCTGAACTTGTCCGGCAGGAAAGGGAGACTAACAGAAGAGGAAACAGGGATGACACAGTGTTGCAGTTGGCCGGTATTCCACAGATGCATATTGCTGCCGGGGCAGTGACTCCCACAGCCTACACTGGGTCTGATCCAGATGCATTCGGCCTCCCCTTTTGAATAGTAAATCTAATTAAACCCACCAGACTTCTCATCTTTGCCAAGCTGTATACTGCTCCCTATGCAGGCATTCTTTCAACCTATTCCATCACATTCTCCCCATCCTGCTGTGACCCTTCATCCCCCTTGACTAACCTCTGCTTCCTTCTCCCAGAAATTCTTTCTCTGTGCTCTTGACAGTTGAATTGCTTTGCAAGTTTAACCCCTTAATTATGCATTTCTTTATCTTCTGTCTTAACTGAAAACCAGCTGTCCATTGAGTCCATCTGCATGTCCTACAGCATGATGTGCTGCCAGGATAGCAAGTGAAATCTGTGTTTATTTCCATTTCCAATGTTATTTCCATCCTCTTGTAAAATCTCATGTGTTCTATATACACCACATTGTACTCTTCTGTGTTGCTATTATCTATGGATTCTGTGGGCTAAAGACTTGGGTACCTGGCCTTCTCCTTATTCCACATCCTGTCACTATCTATGTGATTCCACATCTATGTGTAAAATATATCCAATGCATAGACCTCTAGGTTTCTTACTCATCTCTAGTGACTTTCATGTCCTCTACACTCTCTTGTCACAGTCAGATTATTGTCTTCAACAAGAGCATCTCTACCTTTTATCCTTTTATAATAGAATCATATTCTCCACACACTAATTCCAACCAACCATATTTCTAGTTTCTTTACTCCTTTGTTTCTTTTTTCTTTTTCTTTTTTTTTTTTTTTTTTTTTTTGACGGTATCTCACTCTGTCGCCCAGGCTGAAGTGCAGTGGTGCCATCTCAGCTCACTGCAAGCTCGGCCTCCTGGGTTCACGCCATTCTACTCCCTCAGCCTCCCGAGTAGCTGAGACTACAGGCATCTGCCACCACGCTCGGCTAATTTTTTGTATTTTTTTAGTAGAGACGGGGTTTCACCATGTTAGCCAGGATGGTCTCGATCTCCTGACCTTGTGATCTGCCCACCTCGGCCTCCCAAAGTGCTGGGATTACAGGTGTGAGCCACCGCACCCGGCCCGTTACTCCTTTGTTATTCCTACAGTTGCTCTTTAAGTTTAGAAAACTTTTCTGCCCTTTATTTTCATTTACTCTGAGTTTATAGACTTTCTCTTTCCAACCTAGACTTCATGGTCAATCACTCAAACAACTCTCCTACAAAACTTTTCAGACCCCAGAAATATTCACAGTTGCCTGAAGACTCTAGGTTCTCCTTTGCCTTCTTTTCTTTGTCTTTGTTATTTCCACTGTTGGTACTTCTCCAAATTTTTTGCCTGGTTAATTCATACTCATCCTTCAAGACTCAGTTGCATTCTAAGGGTTGCTTTCCTAGACGTTTTGCCTCCTTCCTTCTCTCCCATTCTGCAAAAAATACCCTCCTTCTGTGCTCTTTTGCTACTCTGCTATTTCCATTCCAAAGTGCTTATCACACTGTATTAAATTTCCATTTAGTTGTCTGTCTCTCTCAATAGACTGCAAGATTCATGAGTTAAATATCTTGTCTGTCTCAACTTTAACTATATTCTTAATACCTAGATCTGTTGTTGGCACAATTTCAGTGCTCAGTAAATACTTAATAAATAAATCCTCAAAACAGCCATATCTTTCAAATTTTCATGCCTTTTTATTTTTCCCTCAGCCTATATTATATTTTGCCTCTATCCAGTTATTCACCTGACTAAACCTCAGCCCAGGTTACACTTCTTCCATGAAGTCTTCTCTGATCTATCTCCCTTTCTCTGGACTTGCATAACAACCTATACATCATTATGTCATTTTTCATGAAATATTGTAGTCCAACTGTTGATGACATTTTTTCTCCATAAAAGACAGTGAATTATAAAGAAGGACTATAATTTATATATATTCCGTCATGAACTAGAATGAGGTCTAGCCCAGAAGACCTTAATAAATGTTGATTTAATTGTATGCAAAATTATATTTTATCTGTACAAAGCCATTTATTTCAACCAATAACATAACTTTTGACCTCAATCAGATGATCCCAATTACCTATTTTCTCTCAACAGGCTCTGGGAAAACCCCCAAAGGAATGGATTTATTCTTAAGTGAGACTCATAAACGTCTTGATCTGAGAACTTGGTTGTTTCCTGCTGCTAATATTTAGTATGCAGACATTTTCTGCCCATCCCATTCCCAAATATTTGACTAGATTATTAAATTTCTACATTTCTGTGTCTCTTCTGTCTCTATAAATGTTAACATTTTTGACTGCCTACTTTTTTGATTCCTCACTTGACTTTGTTATCTTGCCCGCCCACCTGATTTCTGAAACATCCTCTCTCTAGACTTTTACTCTTAACATGAAAGCCCTAAGCCCTTGACCTTGAATCCAGTTTGCAGTTAAATTTGCTTTTACTCAAACATTGCAACAAATGCCTTTACTTTGGCAGAGACAGCATTATGTAGAAATTAATGCCATAAATATGTTTTTATATTAAAGAATATGTCTTAAAACCTGACACCTTTGTGAGGATCTCTCTTACACCAGTCTCAATGGAAAGAACAGTTATCAAATTCTCTGATGCCAAGACCCCTGTGTTAGCTCTACTGAGGAAGAGCTTCAAATCCTGCCAAATTCACCAGTGTTCCAAAAAATCCCATCTGGGACCCAGATGGAAGGCATGAGCCTATGATCACAGTCCCCAAGGGTTTTGGATATGATATGTGTCAGCTTTCTGTGCTAGAGATCAGGTCTAGCACTGTCACGGTCTTTGCATAGATTTCACTAGAGAATTCCTGAGCAACAAGCAATATCAGACTTTTTTTTTTTTTAAGTTGTAGGTTCTCAGGAGAATTGCCAAGATATTATTAAAGATCTTAGTCCAAATCCGTCTGTTCTGTTTGATTCTGTCTTGAATCCTGCTTTCACAATCATTTTGCTTTCACTCCATTTTGCCTCAGATAACTTTCTTGAATTGGACTAGGTACTGATTCTTCTGGCCTCTACACTCAAGTTATTACCCCTGGTAGTTTCCACCTTTTCCTTAACCATAATCTGTCAGTTCATCAGAGAGAAGAGCAAAAGCCAAAAAGACAAGAGAATAGCTGTATCACCATGACCACCGCCAGCACACAACAACAATAACAAATGCTGTAGTGAGCTACACAGAAGAAGGAAATGCAGAAGGAAATATAGGTTTGAAATATCAGTAATTGTAATAACTAAAAATGGATCAGTTACTAGCAAGTATATAAAGCAAAGGAAAATCACCTAGGTATTTTTTACTAAATTATTTTTAATGGTACTTAATTTTTTTTACAAAAGTGATTCTGATTGCTCATCAAAATGATTGGTGAGGTTTTTCAGCATATGAGTAGATGCTCATATCCAACCCATAGTCTCACTCAGTAGGTCAGGGATAAAGCCTCAAATCAAGTAGTAATGTGAGATAGTGTGGTATAATATGAAGGTAATAGGGTTTGGAGTAAGACATACCTGTCTTTGAATATCAGGTTGGTTACCTACTAGTTGTGTGTGATCTTGGACAAGTCATTTGATCTCAATAAATTTTAGCTTGCCAGTCTGTAAAATTTGGCATCTTATTGCCTATTTCAAAGAACAAAACAAAAACAGTGGTTTAAATAAAATACAAGTATATTTTTCTCTCATGTTTATTTCTGTGACCCTCCAAGTCTTATGGATCCATATATGACCATAGAGTCTACAAACACTGTAAAATGCTATGCAAAACTACATAGGTATGATTCACTCATTTATTTTCAATATAGGCCCCACCCTATTCTAAATGCTTAACATACATTAACTCAATTCATCTTCACAAAAACTCTGTTACGTTTGTACCATTTTGATTATGCTTCTATTGCAAATGAGGTAACTGAGTCACAGAGAGATGAAGTAATGTCCTCAAGGTCACAGTGTCCTGGCAGAGCTGGGTTTCAAATTCAGGCAGTGCATCCCTAGAGTCTACATGCTTAATCTACTGCTGTATGCTACTCCTGCACTACCTGTGGCTTGAATCCAGAACTTTAATGGGATTTTTAAAGGTTTCTGTGACATCACATAGGGCTAAGAACTCAGTATTGGGGGAAGGACACGTAGAAACTAATAAGTATACTAATGTGACACATGCTATAATAAAGATTTATGGCTGGTGCTATATGAGAGAGCATTAAGAAGACAATATTCAAGTATTACTGAATGAGTAGAAAAAGGGGAAAGTAGAGAGAGCATTATTCTACCAACATTGAACACGAATGTAAAATTTTAGTTAGTTTCCAAGGATATTGTTCTTGTGGCTTAGATAGAAGGACAGTGCAAACATAGTCATGTGATTTTATTGATATGTAATTGACATTGCTAGGCTATTGTGGTGTTATTACAGTTTAACATTGGAAGCATTGGAGTTGGGAGGTCTGTGGTATTAAAGACTGATTAAAATGAGCCACCAAGCTGTATGATCACCCATAATATCAGTTTTAACCCTGGCACCAGGCCCAAAAGCCTTCTACTCCCCAGGGTCATAGCATATGTATTTCTCTTACAATTTAAGGTTGTTGCTACATCAGACATTTTGAGTTATTCTTGGTTTATGTTGAGCTTGTATTCTACATTGTTGTTTTACTTTTCCATTTTTCATGTGTGAAACATTCTCAGATACAGGAATAAAGCATGTGCATTGTGTAAGGATGTTGTTACTTTCTGTGAAGTGTACCCGAGAATCAGGATATGACTTAGATTGACATTTTTCTTTTGTTATTTGTGAATCTCTAGCCTTATATGGCTACGTTTATACATTTAATAAACAGAAACAGCCCACATATTTTTGAATGTGGTAGCTTAGTAACACAACTGTGTTTTTGTAGTGAAATATATATACACATACATACAGAGAGAGAATATTCTTATTTCTAATAGATATTGAGAAATGAGTTTACATCAGTTTAACCTTGTAATTTTTCTTCACACTTTTCCATTCTTTTTACCTGTTGTAAAACCATAATTTCTTTGTGATATAAAATTAAATAATTGTTCCCAACACAATTCAATAATTAACTTAGACCTTGCTTAGTAAATATTTTCAAAGGTTATTTTACAAAGTACTGAGTTTGGTAGATTCCTCAATCTTGGAATTCTTTATCAAATAGAAAGTTTAGGTTCAAAATTAATATAGTTATCATTTTTTGACATGGTTCATTCATTCAAAAGGGATATCCTAGGCATTGATTGCATGTAGGGCAATAAGGAGAATAAAGGAAAACCTCTAAGAGTCTCAGACTCTTACAGTCTAGTTCTGCTGTCAAGACACACCCACATGTGAAATAGTTCAAGACTCACCTAGTATAGTATGTAATTAAATACAATCTTGGGTAAGAGCCGCAATGAGTGACCTGGGTTTTCATAGAGTGCAAAGGGTTTCAAGAAACAGTGAGTGACAGAAGTATAATTTGCCCTATCATTTAAAATTGGTCGGATTTGAACATGAACAGAAAAGAGAGGAAATTATTCCAAGTACTTGGGGTTGCGTAGGGGTGCATTGCTGCCTTTCAGTTGGCAAATCCACCCATGACCAAGGCTAGACCTTGGGCACCTAATAAAAAAATAACTTCTAACACTTTCATAGTCATTACCTACCAAGCATTGTTCTAGGTAACCTAAATGGCAAACTCATTGAATCCTAATGATCTAGTCTGATCATTAAACTGATAGATATAGAGGCTAATAACATGCCCAATTAAGTGGTAGAGCTGGGAGTCAAGCCCATCTAGTCTGTCTTGAGAGTCTGTGCCCCTCCTAACTGTACCTCTGGCATTTCTCACACTTTTTGGTCTCAGAATCTCAGTTCACTGACAAAAATATTTGAATGTCCCAAGGACCTTTTATTATTGTGAGTTATGCCCACCAATCATTTCCATATGAAAAATTAAACTGAAATAAAAATGCTTATTTATTAATTCACAGAAATTGAGAACAGATTCAGGTTGCCAGGAGCTATGCTTATTTATTAATTCATTTAATTAACACAAATACTGTTATTTGTGTTAATTTCTGAATCGGTCCCCAGAAATTGAGAACCGATTCAGGTTGCCAGCAGCTACAGCAGAGGAAGGGAAATGGGTGTGGCTATAAAAAGATCTCCATTTTTGTATTTCTGCATATTCTACATCTTGATTGAATCAATGTCAATATCCTGGCTGTGATATGATACTACAGTTTTGCCAGATGTTACCATCAAGGTAAATGAGGTAAAGCATACACATTATCTTCCTTCATTATTTCTTACAACTCATTTCATGTGAATATACAATAAATCATCTAAAAGTAAGTCTTAATTAAAATAGCTATAACAAAACCACTACATCCACACATGCAGAACATTTTAATGGAAATAATTCCATTTTCCAAAAGTAAATTATTGAGAAAAGTGCTATGGCTTCACATTATCACAAATCTCTTTAAGGCCTTGTTTAATAGATGGTTGGACCCTCATATCTGCTTCTACATTCAGCCTATTGCAATATCACATGACATGGAGCATTTGAAACGCTTTACACTTGTTAAAGAAAAAGGATGCAAAAGGCATGGGAGATTTTAGTGTTATGGAAAAGTTTTGATTTTGTGGATCCTTTAGAAAGATCTCAGGGACCACCAGTCATCTCTAGACCACACTTTGAAAACAGATATCCTACACTATACTATCTCTTGATATTAATGTTTGATGCTGGTGTAATATTAATTGTGCTAATATTTCTTCTTCAGCTTCAAGACAATTATTGCTATGTTACTCCCCAAGTCTCTGGTGAAGTGTTTGAATGCAGAACTTGTTTTGCAGCCTGACAGATCTAAAAGCTCCCAAATGAGCAGACAGTAAGCAAAACAAACTGTTCGAACTCTTGCAATTTGCTTGTTCCCTCCCTGCTGAAGATTTCTGGCTAGCTTACTTCAAAGGGAACACTGTGTGAGGAGAGCATCTGTGGGAAGAAGATAGCAAGACGAACCTTCGACTTGAAATGTTTTTGCAAAATGCCACGATACTTATGCACTGGGACATGGTGTCATTGGGATGGGTAAAAAGAAACCAGAACACTACAGTTGGCAATGATGTCAGAACACCTTAACCCATCTGAAGTCTTTTCTGCTGCTTTTTTCCTAATCTGCTCTTGTACCCTACCATTGGATAAAGTTAAAGAGAAAACTCTGACATTTGAAATAAATCTGAATCAATCACCACTTTTAGCTTTGCAGTAGATTCAATCTCAAACTTTACTACAAATGCTCACCACTAAATTGAGGAATTTTCTCTTTAGCTATGGCTAATATCAAAGCTAGGGAATTGACAATGCGCAATAAAATACTATAAGAGACTTCATGAATATATTAGATTTAAAACAAAACTGGATCAAATAAATGTTAAACATCCAGCAGAGCTAATGGGAAAAAATCAATCAATTAATAGTATAAGAAATTTGAAGACCAGATGGAAAAAAAGACTGAAAGTTTAATTTTGTGGATGGAATTAAATTAAAACTGATCATAATTAATTTTTCCTTTGCACTTTATAACCCAAATAATTTCCCAAATCTAGTTTATATCTCTGAAACAGGTATTCCTATACTTCTCAATATTCGTTTAACCTAGTTTAATAATAGCTACTGTTTATGGAGGGCATAACATTTGTCAGGGACTTTAACACGCACTTTTTTACATACTCTCTACTTTTCATAAAATTACTGAAGGAAAGCTGTCATTATTCCTATTTTGTAGCTTGGAAAATTGAGTCTCAGAGCTATTAAGTGCCTTGACCAAGATCAGATGTGACTACATAGAGGAAGTAAGATTCAAGATTCAAGCCTGGATTGTTCATTTCCAAAGCCAAGGTGTCGTGTTGCTTCCTCTTTATATTTATGCATTTGGGATGACTTTGAATAGGGCTTTATACAATTTTATTAATTTATGTTAAAATTTCTAGCCCTTCTTGACTGTAAAGGTATAAATCATGAGTGGCAAATAATGTTCTTATTTCCTTTGATGCTTTATGCTCTAAGATTTGACCTAGGTTTGTTTTAACTCCTTAACTTTTATCTGTGGGAAGTCCTTCAATTGCATTAATGAAAGGTCAGGCACACAAATTTTACCAAAGAGTACTATCTATGGCAGAAATACTTAAACATGCAAATAACAGCCATTCTTCCTAGTTTTCTAAGCCAAAATCCTGCCTAGCAATTAGTATGAAGTATGTACTTCAAAGGAAAACACTTCCAGAGCTGTGGCAACATAATCGCTTCCTAGGGCTGCCATAACAAAGTATTACAAACTGGGTGGGTTAAAACAACAGAAATCTACTCTCTTATTGTTTGGAAGGATAGAAGTCTGAAACCAATGGATGGATTGGGTCCTCTTTCCTCTGAAAGGCCCTAGGGAAGGATTATTTTTTACCTCTTCTTAGCTCTTGTGATTGCTGGTAATCCTTAGCATTCCTTGACCTGCAGTTGTATCACTCTAGTCTTTGCCTTAGTTATCACAACTTCTTCCACCTGTGTGTCTCAGTGTCTTCATATGGCATTTTCCTCTGTGTGTGTCTGTATCCCAATTTCCCTCTTCTAATAGACACTAGTCAGTTGATTAGAGCACCCCCTAATCCTGATGAACAAATTCCGGGGAAACACTAATCAAACCACTATAGACAGCTCAGATAATTAGAGCAGAGAAGGCCTCAAGTGAAGGATTCATATAGCATTTGTTTCTTGGAAGTCCCAGGAGTGGGATCTAAGACCCTTGCTATCATTTCATAAATACCCTTCTTTGCAAAGAAAATTAATTGTTGAGTAATCTCCATGTCAATTTTTGTCACATCAAGATAATCACCCTGTCCTATACTCTTCCTGGGCACATGTCTTTATCTGAATAATTTTATTGGATTCTTGGTTCCTTATTGTATCTCTCTCAACTAGAAAGTAAGTTGTTTGAAGGCCAAAAAGAGTACCTGGCACATAGACACTCCGTAAATGCTCGGTAGATGATTGGATGGATGTTGAGATGAATTCTGGCTTTTAAAACGTGACTTTGATTAGAGTGTTCACCCATGCTGTTCCTTCTACCTCCATTTATTAATTCGCCAAACATTGACTGATCATATGCTATTTACCAGGTTCTGTATTTAGCACTGAGGATACAATTGCAAGCAAAAGCAGATTTATATTCCCATATATCCTAGAACTTGCAGGTTAATATGGATTGATCATTGACACTCTAAAGGATTGCTCATAAACAAAATATTTGCAGGGCATCTGCAATACATCTAGATCTATGGTTGTATCATGGGTACATAGATAATCATAAGACTTAGTCCTTGTCCATCTGCTGCTTAGAAACCACCTTTGAATACAAAACTAAAATAACAGTTAAGAGCTAAATAATGTGAAATCGTGCCTACATTCAAAGTGACCAAAGAAAAACAGACACGGTCTTATTTGTTGGTGAAAATGGGACTGGAAGTTAATATTCTGACTAGGCAGAGGGAAAAAGGATTGACATTCCAGGACTATAAATCTGACTTTGGCAATGGGGTCAAATATACTTAAATATCAAGTTAAGTAAGTCAAATACCATGATTTTACATATTTTGACTGAGCAAATGATATTTAAAAGGGAGTTATTTTAGAGATGATTCCGTGATGGTTTACAGAATAGAGTGAAGACAAAAACCAAGATCCATAGTGATCCTAACAACCTGGACTGATAGGCTGAATAAAATAAACAAAATAAATTCTAAGAATAATAAATTAATTTTTTTATATTTAGATTGCTTATACGAAATAGATTTTCAATCAATGAGTATAAGGTGAAATGGAGGAAACTCTTTGTCTGACAAAGTCAATCACAATATCCAGTGGTGTTCTCCAGTTGTCTTCTTAGCATCCAATGCAAGTAGCTGCTACAATAATAAAAAATCAGATCTCAGAGTATTAGATTAATAATTCTTCTGTTACTGTGACTAGTCAGGCCACAGTTCAAAGACTGTTTATACCTGAGCTCTGCCTTTTAAAGGGCATGTACATATTGGAGTGCATCTAGATGAGAAAAGCTAGGATACTGTGTAATTGGGAAATTATAAGGGAAACGGTTAAAGAAAATGAACAAATATACTGTGAACAAGTATAAGTAAGGGTGATTATTATTATCAATATTCAAGAGCCATTATGTGGAAAAATAATAGATGTGTTGAGGGTTTTTCCAAAAATGTAGAGTTGTGTATGCAAAAGGGCATGGCCTCCAGAACCAGTCAGACATGAATTCCTGCTTCTACCATTATTAGCTGTCATAATTGAGATAAATTACTAAACTTACTTTAAGTTAGATTAGTTTCTTAATCTATAAATTAAAAAAAATAAGCATGCCTTTCTCCCTCACAGGGTTGTTGGATAATTAAAATAAATAATAAAATGAAATGAAACAAAACAAAAATAGGGAAAGCTATTACATTTAAGACAAAAACAAGTATGAGGCAGATTTAGTCAACAAAGTAAGAATACTTGAGCAATCTGAGCTTCTCCAAGTCCATACATCTATTCATTCATTCAAAAACAATTTTATAATCTCCAGTGTGACTAGTACAATACTAGGCACTAGTGATGCAACAGTAAACAAAGCAGACCAAGATGCTGCCTTGATGGAGGTAACATTCTAGCAATGGAAACAGACAATAAACAACCGTATATAAAATATAATTCCAGGCAGTGATAAGTGCCATGAGGAAACTAAATAAGGGTAAAGGTCTCAGTGCTAGAGGAACATTTTGGATTATATGGTCAGCACAGGCCTCTAAGGAGATGACATTTGAACAGAGTTATAAATGAAGTGACAAAGTGAGCCAATGGAGTATCTGGGAGAGGTGCTTTAGCCAGAGAAAGACTATCATGTGCATAAACCCTAAAATGGGAATAAGCTTCATGTGTCGAGCAACAATAACAAGGACACTATGGCGAAAGCACGTTGATAGAAAAAGGTAAGGAAGATTGCCAGGGGCCAGATCATGCAGGGCTTTGTAAGCTGCTTAGGAGATTGTATTTTACTGTGAACAGTCCAAGTGTTGATGAGATATACTCTGATAAATATTTTAAAATCTCAAGCTGTATATTTGGATGAGGGTAGCAAAGATCCCAAATAAGATAGTTGTTTATTTCTTTCTGAATTAAATGTGTGGGCTGGTGTCCTAGCTCTGCTCCATTAAATTGTCAGGGCTGGTATGCATGTGTCATATTCTTTAGTGTCAAGGAACCAGGATCATTATATCCTGTGGCTTTCACGTACTTAGGAAGTTGCCTTCATCTTCATAATTGACAGCATCATGAACAAATTTTACAGAAACAAAGAGCTGAAGAGGTGATTAAATCTTCCTGAGAGACTAGAGGATATTTCAAAAAGCAAGAGATGATTTAGATTGGGCCTCTGAAGGTTAGAATTTCACAGGGTGGGGAATTAAGAAACAATTATACTGAGATGTATATCAGTGCATGGTGGGTGGGGAGAGAGACATCTATTATGGCCACAATAAAAGTTACATTAAGAAGTGATAGGAGACAAAGCAATATGCATTTTTTTTAGTTTCTGTTATGTTTAAAGTTCCATGATGAGAAAAGAGATATAAATGATAAAGGGATAGTTTCAACAAGAACGGATTTAAGCATAATAGAGGACATATATGTGTGCATATCATTACAACAAAGTAAGGTATTAATCATTATGGAGACACAGAAGAGAGAGAGATTGTCTATCTTGCTTACGTGTTGCTCTTTTTTGTTTAAATGCCTTGACCTGTTCACTTATATGCACCTCACTAGAATGTGAGCTCCTTGAGGGCAGGGGTCATTTATTAACACATATTTATTGAGGTGACAAAAATTGTTTTAGGTGCTGGGATGTTTCAGGAAATATAATTTCATTATTTTAAATATGTAAATTAATTTTTAAATTATATTGCCTTTTTTATTATTTAGCCTTTCCACATTGGAACATGAGAACACCCCTTTAACGACTGGAACATCCTTTTAATCAAGTCACCTTTTATATGCCAAGGAAGCATTTTGAGTTTCTTCGTGTAGAACCTAAATTTATTCCTAGATGTTCCAATGGATTTTTATATATTTTCTCTTTATAAAAGTACTCTAAATGTAATTGTTTTTGAAAATTCATTATACTCATATAATCACACATTCATTCATTTAATAGTCAGTGACTTCTATATTGTACCAGATACTTTTGTGGGTGGCATAGATACAGCAGTGAACAAAATAAAAAGAAAATACGTGCAACTTACCTTCGTGGAGCTTATATTCTAGTAAGGTTCAGAAAAATATATGCAATGAATAGGTAAAACAGGGTGTATGTACAGTGCGTGTACAATGATATGCTTCAAGGAGCAAAAAAAAGGAGGGAAGAGAGAAGTGGCAGGTGTGTGTTTGTGTTTGGGGAGGTAGGAAGGATGTTGGTGAGAGTGGGAGTGTTTTACTTTTTATTTTATTTTTTTGACCATATAATTTGGTTTTATTAACTTTAGGTAACAATTAAAAAATAGAAGGCCAGGCATGGTGGATCACGCCTGTAATCCTAGCACTTTGGGAGGCCGAGACGGGAAGATTGCCTGAGCTCAGGAGCTGGAGACCAGCCTGGGCCACACAGTGAAACCTCCTCTCTACTCAAATACAAAAAGTTTAGCCGGGCGTGGTTGTGTGCGCCTGTAGTCCCAGCTACTCAGGAGGCTGAGGCAGGAGAATTGCTTGAACCTGGGAGGCGGAGGTTGCAGTGAGCCAAGATCGCTCCACTGCACTCCAGCCTGGGTGACAGAGCAAGACTCCATCTCCAAGAAAAATAAAATAAAATAAAAAAAGGTCTCATAGGAATTTTTAAAATTGACTACAAAATAAATAATGAAGAAAACTGACAATAGAACAGGGCAAATGTCAAACAACCAGTATACAATACAATCAATTAACAAAGGTGACCAAAATCTAATTCTTTCATGCAATGTCTCAGCATTTTTTTCCAAACATAAAGCCAGATTAATTCAAATTAGCCCTCTTAAGAATATATATTAGTTCATACTTCCTTCTGAAATTAATATTTGGTTGGAAAATGTATTAATAACTTGTAGAAAATCCTACTGAAGTTCACGACTCCACCACATGATGCTCACATTTAGACACATGCTAGAATTATAACACACTACCTGGTGAGTATTTCAAAGTATAAACTACAGGTACAATCTAAAAAGACATAAATAATAAAAAACGTTTTCTAAAAATGTAGTAAATATAAATGAATTAACTCAATAGTATCTACTTACACATAAATTAAACAAAACAAGAAAAAACAACCTTTAGAAGATACAACTTCAGTCCTGATTTTACCATTTAACAGAAGCAAGATCTTAGATGGTTCATTTTGTTCAAGGATGACTTGAAAATTTACAATACCACCTTAGCTCCCACGTATAAAACACACTTCAAGGGTTTTTTCATATGAACTAGAAGTCGGGGAAAACAAAATATGAGAAATAAAATGATATGGCCCCTCACACATATTAAGACCCAGAACATGCCTAAATTTCCATTTTTTTTAATTCTTTTAATTTTTATTTATTTTTTTTACACGGAGTCTCCCTCTCTGTCGCCCAGGCTGGAGTACAGCGGCTTAATCTCGGCTCACTGCAAGCTCCTACAGGCGCCCACCACCACGCCCGGCTAATTTTTTATATTTTTAGTAGAGATGGGGTTTCACCGTGTTAGCCAGGATGGTCTCCATCTCCTGACCTCGTGATACGCCCGCCTCAGCCTCCGAAAGTGCTGGGATTACAGGCGTGAGCCACTGCGCCCGGCCGAACAAGCCTAAATTTCCAAGGATTTAAGTTCGAATCTTCTTGCCCTGAAAGATACTCCTTTATCTTTTATCCAACTCTTATCCCATAGTACTCTACCTCATGTGGGGCACGGAATCTCATGACACTCTACCTAGACTACAGGATAAATAACAACCTGTCTTTTATGTGGTACCAATCAACTAATACCTAAGTATGCACAGGAGTGATTTTAAAGTTGAAAAAACAGTATTTCAATTCATTAAAGAAAGTAAAACTTAGAAATTACATGCTTAGTCTACACGAGTTTAATTACTTTCGTTATTTAGTAAATTTCAAATTAATTCCCGTTGGTGGTCAATAGAATACTTTGTATTTGGTGTAGAAACCAAATAAATTAGGCTAGTACCTTGACGGTACAAACAATGTTTGTGGTTGTAAAGCAAACATTTTATATACAAATTAGTTAAGTAAACTTTAAAATCTGTTTGTAGCAGTGGGCTGCATCTTTCAACTGCCTGTGCTAGGATGTGAATGTTTAATCCTACTGGCCCAAGCTCACTAGAGGGTTGCCACTCACTTTAAAGCCAAGACTACCACTGTCACTGCAATCCCACAAAAGCGGAAAATTGACAAGCTCTTTTAAAATAATTTGAGAAGCTTTTGTCTTAAAATTTCTCCCTTTCTAGGTGATACCACTAGCATTATAAATCAACAGTATTGATTGTGAGGTAGCTATACAGTTTTAAAGATGCTGTTAATGAACACTATGGACAATTGATGGTGTAGCTAGCTGACACACTTCAGCTGTTTTCTTTTTGATTAGGGGAAAAAAATCAGCAAAATAACAGCTTATATTAAGCTTATTTAGAAGTCGGCATCCAAAGTAAAAGAATTATCTATTGCACTTGATATCACTGTCATCTTTTGATACTCACCTACTCTCTTCTCAAAGAACTTAATCTTTCCTTCCAGTGAAATATTCTCCATTAAGTCTTAAAACCCAGTTCCAACATAAGTCTGTCGGCCACAAACTCAATGTATTACTTCATTAAAGTGCAGTTCATCCTAATGAGCTTCACTGGCAAGTCCTCAGTGAGGAACTCCTGTTCTATCCTAGCAGCTTTGATAATTACTTACTTTAATATCTGCTCTGATGGTCTGTCATGATATTTGGAAAATGTATAAGAAAGTAGAGGTCTCTTTCTGGATGGCCCAGGAGGTGGACCTGTCCAAGGACATTTGGCACTGGGAAGCCCTGAAGCCTGAGTAAAGATATTTTATATCCCATATTCTGGCTTTCTTTGCAGCATGTGATGGGATAATAGATGAAAACTTGGTGGAACAATTTGTTCAAGAAGTTCAGATTACAGAAACCTTCTGCTTCTATGGCTTCCAAATTGCTATAGAAAACATACATTCTGACATAAATAGTCTCCTTATTGACGCATATTAAAGATAACAAAGAAAGGGAATTTATCTTCAATGCCGTTGAAACGATGCCTGTGTCAAGAAGAAGGCAGGTTGGGTCTTGTGTTGGATTGGGAACAAAGACGTTACCCATGGAGAACGTGTTGCAGCCTTTGCCCTAGTGGAAAGCACCTTCTTTTCTGGTTCTTTTGCATTGATATTCTGGCTCAAGAAACAAGGACTGATGCCTGGCCTCACATTTTCCAGTGAACTTTTCAGCAGTGATGAGGGTTTACACTGTTACTTTGCTTGCCTGAGTGGGTGTGTTTTAAAGTTAGTCAGTAATGCCTTCTTGAGTAGAAAATATTTGGGCAAATGACTTAGAGAATGTGAGAGAGTCAACAATTTGAATAGTATCTAAGGGAGGAAGAGTGTTTGTAACAGAGGGAACAGCAAGTGCTGTCTCGAGACAAAGGTTTGTTTGACTGGTCATTTCAATAAATAGCAAGAAGGCCATTGTGTCTTATGCTGAGTGGGGATGAAGCGGAAAGCTGTAAGGGATAAGGACGATGAAAAATTTATGGCAAAATTCTAAGGGCCTTAAAAGCTATTATAAAAACTTTGGTCATTTTATTGAGATGGGTAGCCAGAAGAGAAATCTGAGCAGAAGAATTACATGAACATATGTTTATTTGTAAAGGATCACCTAGCTAATGTGCTGAGAATAGACACTGGAGAGAGTTAAGTACAGAAGCAGGGTGACATTAGAGATGCTATTGCAATAATCCAAGAAAGAGAGGATAGTGTCTTGGTCTAGGCTGGTAACAGTGGAGATGATGATAAGTGGCCATATTATGTATATGATTTGAAGCCAGAGACAATAAAATTAGCTGATGGATTAGATGTGAGATACTAAAGAAAGAATGAAATCAAATATCAGTGCCTCCCAGGAGTTTGGACTGAATTATTAGAAGAATAGTATTGCAATTACTTGTAATAGCCAAGCTGGGGGAAGGATCTTATTGGGGAGGAAATTTCTGGGGTTTAATTCAAGATAATACTTGGGTTCTCTCATCATTACCTTTACAGTGTAAAGGAAGATAATCGTTAAATGATTTGTAAAACGTTTGTAAAATGAAACTGAATGTGCAGGAATTCATGAATGTATTAACGAATTAGCCAATAAACAAGAGTATGTGCCCTAGGCTTTGCTGTAATTCATGAGTGTTAACTGATCCACATCATGAGCCAGAGTCAGATGATACATCTGGGTATGAGGAAAATAACAGAAAGACTAAAGAAAAGGTTGAGACCATAACCAAGCCCAGTAGAGTTTGTCATTGCCAACATATCAAATCAAGAGACAGTTAAAAGAGAAAACCAAGAGCTCACAGTAGAAATGTTGCATATGATTGTATGAGCAGTGAAGCAGTAACAACAACAGCATGTGAAAGAATGATACAAAATTACAGTCCCATAGATGTGGCTTTGACCTTCAAGGATACTTTTGATTTGCCATACAAAAAATTTCAGCTGTTACACTGTAAGACAGCTAAAATGGAGGTAAAATTCTGGGAATTAAAAAAAAGAAACAGAAAAACACAGGAAATCAGTATACTGAAGAGATATCTGCACTCTCATGTTAGTTGTGGCACTGTTCACAGTAGCCAAGATTTGATGGATTACTATTCATCCAGAGTATATCATCCTCTTCGGAAGCCTCATCTATTTGTTTCAGGTGGTAGAACATCATGGTGAGGATTTGTAGCATAAAAATTTCTAGATACCATTGGTCTGGGCTGGGCAAATATTTTTTAAGACCTCACAAGTACAGGAAGCTGAAGCAAAACTGGACAAATGGGATCACATCAAGTTAAAAAGTGTCTGCAAAGGCAAGGAAACAACGAGCAAAATGAAGAGACAACACACAGAATGGGAGAAAATATTAGCAAACAACACATCTGACAAAGAATTAATTACCAGAACATATAAGGAACTCAAACAACTCATTACAAAAGAAAACAAATCTGATTAAAAATAGGTAAAAGATCTGAAGAAGCATTTATTAATAAAGAACACAGAAATGGTGAAAAGGTATATAAAAAAGTTCAAGATCACTAATTATCAGAGAAGTGCTACAATGAGATATCCTGTCACTCTAGTTAAAACGGCTTTTATCACAAAGGCAATAACAGATGCTGGTGAGGATGGGGAGAAAAGGGAAACCCTGTATACTATTAGTGGGAATATAAATTAGTATAACCACTATGAAGGACACTTTGGAGGTTCCTCAAAATAATAAAACTAGAGCTATCATATGATCCAGAAATCCCACTGCTGAGTATATACCTAAAAGAAAGGAAATCAGTATATTGAAAAGATATCTGCACTCCCGTGTTGGTTGCAGCACTGTTCAAAATAGCCAAGATTTGAAAGCAACCAAAGTCTCCATCAACAGATGAATGGATAAAGAAAATGTGGTACATATACACAATGGAGTACTATTCAGCCACAGAAAAGAATGAGATCCAGTTATTTACAACAACATGGACGGCATTGGATATCATCATGTTAAGTTAAGCCAGACACAGAAAGACAAACATTGGATGTTCTCAGTTATTTGTGGGGTCTAAAAAAAAAAACAATTGAACTCATGGAGATAGAAAGTAGAAGGATGGTTACCAGAGGCTGGGAAGGGTAGTGGGGGCTGTTAATGGGTACAAAAAAATAGTTAGATAGGATGAAAAAGACCTACTATTTGATAGCACCACAGAGTGACTATAGTCATTAATAGCTTAATTGTACATTTTAAATTAACTTAAAGTATGCAATTAGATTGTTTGTAACACAAAGGATAAATGCTTGAGGGTATGAATACCCAATCTTCCATGATGTGATTATAATGCACTGCATGGCTTTATCAATACATCTTATATACCCCATAAATATATACATCTACTAGGTACCCACACAAATTATAAATAACAAATGTACAAAAAATAGAAAATTAAAAAATACATTCTCAAAATCATTAAAAGCTATTGACTGTTGCTACTGCTTATGGTGTGAAAAAGATCTTCGTGGTAAAATAAATAGGTTAACCTTTAAAAAATCAGACAATAACAAATGCTGGAGAGGATGTGGAGAAAAGGGAATCCTCGTATACTGTTACCAGGAATGTAAATTAGCACAGCCACTATGGAGAACAATATGCAGGTTTTGCAAAAAACTAAAAATAAAACCATATGGGCCAGGCACGGTGGCTCACGCCTGTAATCCCAGCACTTTGGGAGGCCAAGGCAGGCTGATCACAAGGTCAGGAGATCAAGACCATCCTGGCTAACACGATGAAACCCCATGTCTACTAAAAATACAAAAAAGTTAGCCAGGCGTGGTGGCAGGCGCCTGTAGTCCCAGCTACTCCGGAGGCTGAGGCAAGAGAATGGCGTGAACCCGGGAGGCAGAGCTTGCAGTGAGCCTAGATCGCGCCACTGCACTCCAGCCTGGGTGACGGAGCGAGACTCCGTCTCAAAAAAAACAAAAAACAAAACAAAAAAAAACATATGATTCAGCAGTCCTACTGCTAGGTATATGCCCAGATGAAATCAATATATTGAAAAGGTATCTGTACTCTCATGTCTGTTGCGGCATTATTCACAATAACTAAGATAATGAGAGCAAACTAAGCATTCACCGATGGATGAATGGATGAAGAAAATGTTATATATATACATATATATATATATATACATATATATATATATACATATATATATACATACATATATATACATATATATACATATATATATACACATATATATACATATGTATATATATATGTATATATATATACACATATATATGAACATCATTCAGCCATAAAATGATACATAACAAGATGATAATAAAAATAATATAATCCTGTCATTTGCAAATACATGGACAGTACTGGCAGTCATTATGTTAAGTGAAATAAGTCTGGCACAGAAAGACAAATACTGCATGTTCTCATTCATACATGTGAGATTTAATAAAACAAACTCATGGAGATAGAGGATGAAATAATGGTTACTGGAGCTGGGAAGAGTGGTAGGTAATGGAGGATAAAGAGTGGTTGGTTAATGGATACAAAGATAGAGAGAAGGAATAAGATATAATGTTTGGTAGCACAATAGGGTGACTATAGTTAACAATCATTTATTATACATTTAAAAATAAATAGAAAAATGGGATTGGAATGTATCTAACACAAATAAATGATAAATGTTTAAAGTGATGCATATCTCAGTAACCCTGATTTGATATTACATATTGTATGACTGCATCAAAATATCCCATATACCTCATAAATATGTACAACTAATATGAATGCATAAATATAAAAGTTAATAATCAAGAAATAGTATTTCTTACCGCAAAGTGTTGTTGTAAGGCTTATGTGTTGAAAATGATAGCTATCATTTTTGTATTTCTATTTAGCGTAAAACTTGCAAATATTGCTGAGTTTGGTTATTTAACTTTGGAATAGGTACTGTAGTACAGCTCTGATAAGCATATATTAACTGCAAAACGCAAGATGTGTAGGTTAAGATGAATAAAAAAGCTAAAGTTAACCCCAAGGAAAAAGAAAAAGGCTTCTGTTATTTGCACCCTTTCTTTCAGCATTAATCAAATATTATTTTTAATTCAGGTAGGATAAATAGCTTTAATATGTTGAATGGGGAGTCTGTGTGACTGTGTGTGAGGATATTTGTGTATATCTTGAGTTCCAGTAAGTACCGGATGTTATCTACAATATTTTAGGCAAGTCACTTTATTTCTTAACCTCTATGAGTATCAATTTATTTAACAATGTAATTAACTGACCTAATTATTATCAGTTATCTAAGTATTTCGGAATTTTTTTTTTGAGACAGAGTCTCACTCCCTTGCCCAGGCTGAAGTGCAATGGCATGACCTCGGCTCACTGCGGCCTCCACCTCCCAGGTTCAAGCAGTTCACATGCCCTAGCCTTGCGAGTAGTTGAGATTACAGACATGCACCACCATGCTAAGCTAATTCTTTTGTATTTCTAGTAGAGACAGGGTTTCTCTATGTTGACCAGGCTGGTCTTGAACTGCTGGCCTCAGGTGACTCACCTGTCTTGGTCTCCTAAAGTGCTGGGACTACATACGTGAGCCACCACACCTGGCCAGTTATCCAAATACTGCTAAGATTTCTTCTTCTTCTAAACATTCCATGATGATATGATTTAAATGAATAGGGCCCAACGTGTCTTAGAATGACAGGATCACAGTTTTAAAAAATCTAAATGACTAGACTAGCACTATGTTTTTATTTCTTTGGTATTTCCTTTTTCTCTAGAAATGGTGACATGGATTCACTTTTGAGAGAAGGAAATATCTTTGTTCTAGAGTAAGAGAAAAAAATGAATGATCCTTTTAGTTTTACAAAATTAAAAGTATATCTCATTACAAAATGGAACGCCAAAGTGTCTGGATAATACAGAAATAGCAGGGTAACATCTATGCAGCTCATAAAACTAAACTGATTATATCTCATCTTGAGGATTTGGGACCAGGTTAGTAGAGTAGGTGAACCATAGTAAGACCTACAGGAAAATGTTTGCAGGCCAGGGCATAAGATGAGAAGAGGAACGTGAGATAACTTGGCTGGACTCTATGAGAAAACATATGGTTTTGGGACAGTTTATGAAGAGTAATTTATTTGTGTTATACTCAGTTCTACAGTAGATATTGTTAAATATTGTAATCTGGTCTTAGCTATAACAGTGGTAAATTGAGACAAGGACTTATGACCATACAAGTTTCAAGGCAAGCAATAGATACCAGAAGGAGTACTGTTATTAGATAGCTTAAAAATTATATGTAAACTAAAATCAGTTAAATTTCAACAAAGAAAAGATGAGAAATAAGTGAATTATTCCAAACATTTAAAGAAAATCTAATATAAATTATTCAAAAACTTTTCCAAAAAATAGAACATGGAACACTTCTCATTCCATGAGGCCAATGTTATTTTGATACCAAAGCCAAATGGAGACATTGAAAACTTGAGATGAATATCCATTTTCAATATGTGTAACAAATCCTAAATTACATAGTAGCAAACTACAGTCAGCAATAAATAAAAATAATTATATATAGTGACCAAGTAAGATTTAGCCCAGAAATTCAAGGTTGGTTTAATATCCATAATTCCAATAGTGTAATACAGCATATTAAAAGAACAAAGGATAGGAATTATATCATCTCAATAGATGTAAAAAATGTATTTAATGATATCCATTTTTTTATTTAAAAAAAATACTAAACAAACTAGGAATAGAAAGAAACTTCCTCAACCTGACAAAGGGAATCTACAAAAAAGTCAAATATAACATCATACCTAATGATGAAAGAATGATAGTTTTCTTCCCCTAAAAACAAGGAAAAAATGAAGATGTTTGTGTTCACCACTTCTGTTCAAAATTGTACTGGAAATAATAACTAGGAATATTTAAAGATATAAAAGGTACCCATATCAGATAGTAATTGCAAATATCTTTTTATTTACATATGACATGAGTGGTATATAAAAAATCCTTAGCAATCCAAAAAGAAGCAGTTCAACCAGGTTGCAGAAAACAAGATTAATATAGAAAAACCCATGATATTTCTCTATACCAGTAAAAATATAAAAAATGAAATTAAGAAATAATTTTATTTACAATCAAATACCTAAAATAAACTTAACAAGAGAAGTGCATGGCCTGTACACTGAAAACTATAAAACATCATTAAAATAAATTGAAGAGGCTAACTTTGAATAGAAAAATATTCCATGTGTATGGGCCAGAAGATTTAATATTATTCACATGGCAATTCTCTTCCAATGGATCTACACATTTAACACAATCCCTATCAAAACCCGAGCTGGCTTTTTTTTTTCCAGAAAATGATAAGCTGATCTTAAAAATCATATAAAAATGTAAGCAATCCATAAAAGCCAAAAGAATCTTCAAAAAGAGTAATAAATATAGAGGACTCATACTTCCTCATTTTAAAAGTTATTATAAAACTACAGTAATGAAGATATTGCAGTACTGGCATAAGAAGTTTCAATACAGATATAGATATACATATACATATACATGTATAATCAACTGAATAGAATTTAGCATACAGAAATAAAATCTCACATTTATAGTAAACTGATTTTTAATAATAATGCCAAGATAATTTAATGGGAAAAATATTATCTTCAATAAATAGTTTTATAACAAGTGAATATCCACATGCAAAAGAATGAATTTAGACCTTTACCTCAAACCATATAAAACATAACTCAAGGCCAGGCACAGTGGCTCACGCCTGTAATCCCAGCACTTTGGGAGACTGATGTGGATGGATCACTTGAGGTCAGGAGTTCGAGATCAGCCTGGCCAACATGGTGAAACCCCATCTCTACTAAAAATACAAAAAATTAGTGGGCCATGGTGGCGGGTGCCTGTGATCCCAGCTACTGGGAAGGCTGAGGCAGGAGAATTGCTTGAACCTGGGAGGTGGAGGTTGCAGGGAGCTGAGATTGAGCCACTACACTCTAGCCTGGGTAACAGAGTGACTCTGCCAAAAAAAAAAAAAAAAAAAAAACTCAAAATGGTTAAGAAACCAAATGTAAGAACTAAAACTATGAAATCCTTAGAAATTAACATAAGTGTAAATCTTCATGACCATAAATTAGGCAAAGACTTATTAGATATGATCCCAAAAGCACAAGCAAAATCATAGATGAATTGGACATTATAAACAATAAAACTATATTTCTTTCAAAAAACATCAAGAAAATGAGAAGACAACCCACAGAATGACAGAATATGCTTGCAAAGATATATCTGCTAAGAACTCTTATAGCTCAATGTCAAAGACAAAAAATAACCAATTAAAAAATAAGGAATGTATCTGAGTAGACATTTCTGTCAAGAAATTGTCAATAAGGATATTAAAAATGCTTCACATTATCAGCTGTTAAAGAAATGAAAGTCAAGACTGTCACACTACTAGGATGGCTGTAATTAAAAGTAGACATTTAAATTAAAATATTGATGAGGACACGAAGAAACTGGAACCCTCATGCACTGCTGGTGTGGATGTAAAATCACACAGCCACCATTAAAAACAGTTTGGCAGCTTCTCAGAAAGTTACACATAGAGTTACCATGTAACCCAATAATAATACTCCCAGGTATACATCCAAAAATATTTTATTAAATAACTTTATTGGTTGAAAAATGGTTAGTTTTTCCAGTTTACGGCAAAAGTAAAATAATTTAATTTTTTGCTTCCCTAGACTAGTTGATCTTTATACAGAGACACAGATTCACAGTATAAAGACAAAATAAGCTTTAGAACCACTGCTAATATCTTTTCAAAACCCAGTGGGTAAGAGGCCCAACCCAAAACACACTACCTCTCCACAGAGTACATGATATATATTGTAGATAATTGGGATGTGTTTTCTTTCTTTTTAAGGTGGAGTCTTGCTCTGTCGCCCAGGCTGGAGTGCAGTGGCGTGATCTCACTGCAACCTCTGCCGCCTAGGTTCAAGCTATTCTCCTGCCTCAGCCTCCCGTATAGCTGGGACTACAGGCACGCACCACCATGCCCAGTTAATTTTTGCATTTTTGTAGAGACGGGGTTTCGCCACGTTGGCTAGGCTGGTCTTGAACTCCTGACCTCAGATGATCAGCCCGCCTCGGCCTCCCGAAGTGCTAGAATTACAGACATGGGGATAAGTTTTCTTATAAAAAGTCTTGGGGGGGTGGAGCCAAGATGGCCGAATAGGAACAGCTCCTGTCTCCAGCTCCCAGCCCCAGCGACACAGAAGACGGGTGATTTCTGCATTTCTGCTTGAGGTACCGGTTTCATCTCACTAGGGAGTGCCTAACAGTGGGTGCAGGACAGTCGGTGAAGCGCACTGTGCGCGAGCCGAAGCAGGGTGAGGCATTGCCTCACTCGGAAGCACAAGGGGTCAGGGAGTTCCCTTTCCTAGTCAAAGAAAGGGGAAGCAGACGGCACCTGGAATATCGGGTCAGTCCCATCCTAATACTGCGCTTTTCCAACGGGCCTGGAAAACGGCACACTAGGAGATTGTGTCCCGCACCTGGCTCAGAGGGTCCTATGCCCACGGAGTCTCGCTAATTGCTAGCACAGCAGTCTGAGATCAAGCTGCGAGGCGGCAGCGAGGCTGGGGGAGGGGCGCCCGCCATTGCCCAGGCTTGCTTAGGTAAACAAAGCAACCAGGAAGCTCGAACTGGGTGGAGCCCACCACAGCTCAAGGAGGCCTGCTTGCCTCTGTAGGCTCCACCTCTGGGGGCAGGGCACAGACAAACAAAAACTCTGCAAGAACTTCCACAGACTTAAATGTCCCTGTCTGACTGATAGCTTTGAAGAGAGTAGTGGTTCTCCCAGCATGCAGCTGGAGATCTGGGAACGGTCAGACTGCCTCCTAAAGTGGGTCCCTCACCCCTGAGCAGCCTAACTGGGAGGCACCCCCCAGTAGGGACAGACTGACACCTCATTCAACCCTGTACTTCTCTGAGACAAAACTTTCAGAGGAACTATCAGACAGCTGAATTTGTGGTCTCACGAAAATCCGCTGTTCTGCAGCCACCGCTGCTGACACCCAGCCAAACAGGGTCTGGAGTGCACCTCTAGTAAACTCCAACAGACCTGCAGCTGAGGGTCCTGTCTGGTAGAAGGAAAACTAACAAACAGAAAGGACATCCACACCAAAAACCCATCTGTACATCACCATCATCAAAGACAAAAAATAGATAAAACCACAAAGATGGGGAAAAAACAGACCAAAAAAACTGGAAACTCTAAAAAACAGAGCACCTCTCCTCCTCCAAAGGAACGCAGTTCCTCACCAGCAATGGAACAAAGCTGGATGGAGGATGACTTTGATGAGTTGAGAGAAGAAGGCTTCAGACGATCAAACTACTCTGAGCTACGAGAGGAAATTCAAAACAACAGGAAAGAAGTTAAAAACTTTGAAAAAAAATTAGAAGAATGGATAACTAGAATAACCAATGGAGAGAAGGGCTTCAAGGAGCTGATGGAGCTGAAAGCCAAGTTTCGAGAACTACGCGAAGATTGCAGAAGCCTCAGTAGCAGATGCGATCAACTGGAAGAAAGGGTATCGCTGATGGAAGATGAAATGAATGAAATGAAGAGAGAAGGGAAGTTTAGAGAAAAAAGGATAAAAAGAAAAGAACAAAGCCTCCAAGAAATTTGGGACTATGTGAAAAGACCAAACCTACGTCTGATTGGTGTACCTGAAAATGATGGGGAGAATGGAACCAAGTTGGAAAACACTCTGCAAGATATTATCCAGGAGAACTTCCCCAATCTAGCAAGGCAGGCCAGCATTCAGATTCAGGAAATACAGAGAACGCCACAAAGATACTCCTCGAGAAGGGCAACTCCAAGACACATTATTGTCAGATTCACCAAAGTTGAAATGAAAGAAAAAATGTTAAGGGCAGCCAGAGAGAAAGGTCGGGTTACCCACAAAGGGAAGCCCATCAGACTAACAGCTGATCTCTCAGCAGAAACTCTACAAGCCAGAAGAGAGTGGGGGCCGATATTCAACATTCTTAAAGAAAAGAATTTTCAACCCAGAATCTCCTATCCCGCCAAACTAAGCTTCATAAGTGAAGGAGAAATAAAACACTTTACAGACAAGCAAACGCTGAGTGATTTTGTCACCACCAGGCCTGCCCTAAAAGAGCTCCTGAAGGAAGCACTAAACATGGAAAGGAACAACCGGTACCAGCCACTGCAAAAACATGCCAAATTGTAAAGACCATCGAGACTAGGAAGAAACTATAGCAACTAACGAGCAAAATAACCAACTAACATCATAATGACAGGATCAGATTCACACAAAACAATATTAACGTTAAATGTAAATGGGCTAAATGCTCCAATCAAAAGACACAGACTGGCAAACTGGATAAGGAGTCAGGACCCATCAGTGTGCTGTATTCAGGAAACCCATCTCACGTGCAGAGACACACATAGACTCAAAATAAAGGGATGGAGGAAGATCTATCAAGCAACTGGAAAACAAAAAAAGGCAGGGGTTGCAATCCTAGTCTCTGATAAAATAGACTTTAAACCAACAAAGATCAAAAGAGACAAAGAAGGCCATTACATAATGGTAAAGGGATCAATTCAACAAGAAGAGCTAACTATCCTAAATATATATGCACCCAACACAGGAGCACCCAGATTCATAAAGCAAGTCCTCAGTGACCTACAAAGGGACTTAAACTCCCACACAATAATAATGGGAGATTTTAACACCCCACTGTCAGCATTAGACAGATCAACGAGACAGAAAGTTAACAAGGATATCCAGGAATTGAACTCAGCTCTACATAAAGTGGACCTAATAGACATCTACAGAACTCTCCACCCCAAGTCAACAGAATATACATTTTTTTCAGCACCACACCACACCTATTCCAAAATTGACCACATAGTTGGAAGTAAAGCTCTCCTCAGAAAATGTAAAAGAACAGAAATTATAACAAACTGTCTCTCAGACCACAGTGCAATCAAACTAGAACTCAGGATTAAGAAACTCACTCAAAACCGCTCTACTACATGGAAACTGAACAACCTGCTCCTGAATGACTATTGGGTATATAATGAAATGAAGGCAGAAATAAAGATGTTCTTTGAAACCAACGAGAACAAAGACACAACATACCAGAATCTCTGGGACACGTTCAAAGCAGTGTGTAGAGGGAAATTTATAGCACTAAATGCCCACAAGAGAAAGCAGGAAAGATCCAAAATTGACTCCCTAACATCACAATTAAAAGAACTAGAAAAGCAAGAGCAAACACATTCAAAAGCTAGCAGAAGGCTAGAAATAACTAAAATCAGAGCAGAACTGAAGGAAATAGAGACACAAAAAACCCTTCAAAAAATTAATGAATCCAGGAGCTGGTTTTTTGAAAAGATCAACAAAACTGATGGACCGCTAGCAAGACTAATAAAGAAGAAAAGAGAGAAGAATCAAATAGATGCAATAAAAAACGAAAAAGGGGATATCACCACCGATCCCACAGAAATACAATCTACCATCAGAGAATACTAAAAACACCTCTATGCAAATAAACTAGAAAATCTAGAAGAAATGGATAAATTCCTCGACAAATACACCCTCCCAAGACTAAACCAGGAAGAAGTTGAATCTCTGAATAGACCAATAACAGGTTCTGAAATTGCAGCAATAATCAATAGCTTACCAACCAAAAAGAGTCCAGGACCTGATGGATTCACAGCTGAATTCTACCAGAGGTACAAGGAGGAACTGGTACCATTCCTTCTGAAACTATTCCAATCGATAGAAAAAGAGGGAATCCTCCCTAACACATTTTATGAAGCCAGCATCGTCCTGATACCAAAACCTGGCAGAGACATAACCAAAAAAGAGAATTTCAGACCAATATCCTTGATGAACATTGATGCAAAAATCCTCAATAAAATACTGGCAAACCGAATCCAGCAGCACATCAAAAAGCTTATCCACCATGATCAAGTGGGCTTCATCCCTGGGATGCAAGGCTGGTTCAACATACGCAAATCAATAAATGTAATCCAGCATATAAACAGAACCAAAGACAAAAACCACATGATTATCTCAATAGATGCAGAAAAGGCCTTTGACAAAATTCAACAACGCTTCATGCTAAAAACTCTCAATAAATTAGGTATTGATGGGACGTATCTCGAAATAATAAGAGCTATCTACGACAAACCCACAGCCAATAGCATACTGAATGGGCAAAAACTGGAAGCATTCCCTCTGAAAACTGGCACAAGACAGGGATGCCCTCTCTCACCGCTCCTATTCAACATAGTGCTGGAAGTTCTGGCCAGAGCAATCAGGCAGGAGAAGGAAATAAAAGGTATTCAATTAGGAAAAGAGGAAGTCAAATTGTCCCTGTTTGCAGATGACATGATTGTATATCTAGAAAACCCCATTGTCTCAGCCCAAAATCTCCTTAAGCTGATTAGCAACTTCAGCGAAGTCTCAGGATACAAAATTAATGTACAAAAATCACAAGCATTCTTGTACACCAATAACAGACAAACAGAGAGCCAAATCATGAGTGAACTCCCATTCACAATTGCTTCAAAGAGAATAAAATACCTAGGAATCCAACTTACAAGGGATGTGAAGGACCTCTTCAAGGAGAACTACAAACCACTGTTCAATGAAATAAAAGAGGATACAAACAAATGGAAGAACATTCCCTGCTCATGGGTTGGAAGAATCAATATCGTGAAAATGGCCATACTGCCCAAGGTAATTTATAGATTCAATGCCATCCCCATCAAGCTACCAATGACTTTCTTCACAGAATTGGAAAAAACTACTTTAAAGTTCATATGGAACCAAAAAAGAGCCCGCATCGCCAAGTCAATCCTAAGCCAAAAGAACAAAGCTGGAGGCATCACGCTACCTGACTTTAAACTATACTACAAGGCTACAGTAACCAAAACAGCATGGTACTGGTACCACAACAGAGACATAGATCAATGGAACAGAACAGAGCCCTCAGAAATGATGCCACATAGCTACAACTATCTGATCTTTGACAAACCTGACAAAAACAAGAAATGGGGAAAGATTCCCTATTTAATAAATGGTGCTGGGAAAACTGGCTAGCCATATGTAGAAAGCTGCAACTGGATCCCTTCCTTACACCTTATACAAAAATTAATTCAAGATGGATTAAAGACTTACATGTTAGACCTAAAACCATTAAAATCCTACAAGAAAACCTAGGCAATACCATTCAGGACATAGGCGTGGGCAAGGACTTCATGTCTAAAACACCAAAAGCAATGGCAACAAAAGCCAAAATCGACAAATGGGATCTCATTAAACTAAAGAGCTTCTGCACAGCAAAAGAAACTATCATCAGAATGAACAGGCAACCTACAGAATGGGAGAAAATTTTTGCAACCTACTCATCTGACAAAGGGCTAATATCCAGAATCTATGATGAACTCAAACAAATATACAAGAAAAAAACAAACAACCCCATCAAAAAGTGGGCAGAGGACATGAACAAACACTTCTCAAAAGAAGACATTTATGCAGCCAAAAAACACATGAAGAAATGCTCATCATCACTGGCCATCAGAGAAATGCAAATCAAAACCACAGTGAGATACCATCTCACACCAGTTAGAATGGCCATCATTAAAAAATCAGGAAACAACAGGTGCTGGAGAGGATGTGGAGAAATAGGAACACTTTTACACTGTTGGTGGGACTGTAAACTAGTTCAACCATTGTGGAAGTCAGTGTGGCGATTCCTCAGGGATCTCGAACTAGAAATACCATTTGACCCAGCCATCCCACTACTGGGTATATACCCTAAGGACTATAAATCATGCTGCTATAAAGACACATGCACACGTATGTTTATTGCGGCACTATTCACAATAGCAAAGAGTTGGAACCAACCCAAATGTCCAACAACGATTGACTGGATTAAGAAAATGTGGCACATATACACCATGGAATACTATGCAGCCATAAAAAAGGATGAGTTCGTGTCCTTTGTAGGGACATGGATGAAACTGGAAAACATCATTCTCAGTAAACTATCGCAAGGACAAAAAACCAAACACCGCATGTTCTCTCTCATAGGTGGGAATTGAACAATGAGAACTCATGGACACAGGAAGGGGAACATCACACTCTGGGGACTGTTGTGGGGTGGGGGGAGGGGGGAGGGACAGCATTAGGAGATACACCTAATGCTAAATGACGAGTTAATGGGTGCAGGAAATCAACATGGCACATGGATACATATGTAACAAACCTGCACATTGTGCACATGTACCCTAAAACCCTGAAGTATAATAAAAAAAAAAAAAAAAAAAAAAAAGTCTTGGATGTTTTCTTCTTTGGCCAAATGAGAGCCAGCATTTCTGATACGAGATATGAACATTTGTACTAACATCAGCACGAGCCTTGTGTCTGTCTTATTGCCTAAGGAAAAACAAGGGAGTATGCCACTGAGGTCTCAACTTCTTATAAAGTCACTTGAATGTAGTCCTCTTGTTGAAAATAGAAAGGGGAGAAAGAAAAAGAGCAGACAAATTATTTTGATTATGACCAGCTTGTAAATTCCAAGCATATCCTCATGGCCAGACATCCGAGGATTGAGCCACAATCGGCAAAAATATTTCACCAGTTCTCTAAATACACAGAGCTAGATTCTAACCAGACATTTACATTTTAACCGTAATATTCTATTCTAAATTCAAATTGTTTGATTCGACTAAGTTGTATTCACCAATGTTATATCTTAGAAGTAGATGATGTAATTACTCTAGAAAGTAGCCTAGTGACACAATGACCAAAGAATGAAAGTTTTGACTCCAGTGTGTGTGTATATGTGTGTGTGTGTGTGTGTGTGTGTGTGTGTGTGTGTGTGTGTGTGTGTTGTCCTGTAGGGTTCTTGACCTAAGATTGGGAATTTTTCTCAGAAGTTACTTACCAAGAGTTTACCACAAATGGACACATGTGGAGTGGGGGAGAGAGAGTGTAATAATATCTGTCCTTAGATTAGTAAAAATTTAGGGTCATAATGTAAACCCTACAGTTAATTTTAAATACTATGATTTTATTTTCTCCATATGCAGCCTCTGATAAAGAAATAGGGATATATTATTTAGAGGAGTTAGACATTCTTCAAACTAAGTGAATTTATGGGAAGCAGAATAGAAAGATCTGAAATCTGACTGCAAGTCTAAAAATATGAAGGCACATTAGGAAAATCACATGCCCAGATTCCCTTCCTTTATAGAAACAACAAATAATGTGTTTGGTATCAGTGTACATGGAGAATAGCATTAGATATGGTGGTTATCCAAGAAATCTCAGCATAGAAATTTCTAGTATAAGGCTTGATGACCCAAACCGAACAGGCTATTTACTACCTTTACTACTGGCTGTATAATTTCAATTATTGAACTGACTAGCTAAATAAGCATTACTGTGCAGCTGAAAAACCCTAAAGAAATTACAGACAGGCTATTAAACTATGATTTATGAAATCAGCTTTTGTTCAGCCAAGTGATTAGAATTTAATAAGTTGGCCTACTTAGCTCTGAATTGGCCACAACCACTCAGAAGAAAAAACAATTTTATGATAAATAAGCTTATGAAAGGATTCATATCTCATATCCTAATAGGCCATTTACTCAATTATAAAACAGTCCTTCAAATTTCAGTGATAGGTACTTCAGGGAAAATAAAATAGTGTAAAATGTGGGCCCTGACCTCAGGAAGCTTATTTGGTTTAACATGTGACCCAACTGTGTACACCAATACTTACATTACAGCGCACCATTGTGGCATGAATACAATACTGTGGAGGTCAGATGTGGACAAAAATTATGTCAGCTGAGAAGCTAAAAGAATATTTCAAAAAAAGTAGCACTTTATTAGGCTTTAATAGTGTGTCTTGTTTGGGTATAAAGGAACTGAGAGTTGCATAAAATATACAGAATAGAAGACTAGGCAACTCTATTAAAGTCCACTGAGAAGAATACAGGTAAATAAAACTGGATTTAGAAAATATAGGGTCAGATACTGAACAACAGAGATATGACTTCTGAAGTGGGAATATCACAATATGTGGTGGTTAATAGTTTTAATTGGATTTAATTAACCAAATACTTGTCAGGTGCCTAATATGTGCCAGATGCAAGGAATTATGGGGCAGAAATATTTAAGGCAAGGAAAGAAAATAGACAATTGTTATAGTCAAGGTGTATGGTAATGAGGATCAGCATGAGGGTGCAAATTAGAAAAGTCAAAGATTAAAAAATAGGTCAGGCACATTGGCTCATGCTTATAATCTCAGCATTTTGGGAGGCCAAGGTGGGCAGACCACTTGAGCCCAGGAGTTCCAGACCAGCCTTGCCAACATGGCAAAACCCCATCACTACAAACACAATAAAAACAAACAAACAACCAAAAAATTACCCAGGTATGGTGGCACTTTCCTGTAGTCGTCCCAGCTACTCAGGAGGCTGAGGTGGGAGGATCACCCGAGCCTGGGAGGTCAAGGCTACAGTAAATCAGGAAGAGTTCATGTCCTTTTCAGGGACATGGATGAAGTTGGAAACCATCATACTCAGCAAACTAACGCAGGAACAGAAAACCAAACACCACATGTTCTCACTCATAAGTGGAAGTTGAACAATGAGAACACATGGACACAGGGAGGGGAACATCACACACCGGGGCCTGTTGGGTGGTGGAGGTCTGGGGGAGGGATAGCATTAGGAGAAATACCTAACGTAGATGACAGGTTGATTAGTGCAGCAAACCACCATGGCACGTGTATACCTATGTAACAAACCTGCACCTTCTGCATATGTATCCCAGAACTTAAAGTATAATCAAAAAAACACAGAAACCCCATTACTGAGTATATACCCAAAGAAATAGAAATCATTCTATTACAAGGACACACGCATGCACATATTCATTGCAACACTATTCACAATAGCAAAGACCTGGAATCAACATAAATGTCCATCAATGGTAGACTAGATCAAGAAAATATGGAGGTTGCCTACTTTTCTCCAATTTTTTGTCAGATTGTTATAGGGAAATTTGGTTCTATGGGTTGCATTGTATCTGCCCAAAAATGATACGGTGAAGTCATAACTCCTGGCCCATAATCTAAAATGATTGACTTCCTCATAAAAAGAGTGCCGTGTGAAGACACAGAGATACAGAAAGAGAATGCTATGTGTTGATAAAAACACGTATGCGAGTTATATAACTGCAAGCAAAGAAACGCCAAAATTTGCCAGCAAACTACCAGAGACTAAAACCAGAGATGGAAGGAAAAATCCCCATTGTTTAAAAAGTGTGTGGCGATTCCTCAGAGATCTAGAACTAGAAATACCATTTGACCCAGCCATCCCATTACTGGGTATATACCCAAAGGATTATAAATCATGCTGCTATAAAGACACATGCACACGTATGTTTATTGTGGCACTATTCACAATAGCAAAGACTTGGAACCAACCAACCCAAATGTCCAACAATGATAGACTGGATTAAGAAAATGTGGCACACATACACCATGGAATACTATGCAGCCATAAAAAATGATGAGTTCATGTCCTTTGTAGGGATGGATGAAGCTGGAAACCATCATTCTCAGCAAACTATCGCAAGGACAAAAAACCAAACACCGTGTGTTCTCACTCATAGGTGGGAATTGAACAATAAGAACACATGGACACAGGAAGGGGAACATCACACACTGGGGCCTGTTGTGGGGTGGGGGAAGGGGGGAGGGATAGCATTAGGAGACTTACCTAATGTTAAATGACGAGTTAATGGATGCAGCACACCAACATGGCACGTGTATACATACGTAACAAACCTGCACGTTGTGCACATGTACCCTAAAACTTAAAGTATAATAAAAAAAAAAAAAAGTACCGTGGCTTCTGACACCTTGGTCTTGGACTGGTAGCCTCCAGAAGTGTGAGACAGTAATTTTGTTTGTTTTAAGCCTCCCACTTTATGGTACTCTGTTACACTAGTCCTAGTAAACAAATACACCTGGTACCTCTACCATTAAAACACATTCATGATTCAATAACCTTTCATCATCTGCATTGCTAAGTCCTTTATCTAATGGGTTTCATATAAGCTTTTTTGACAAATATAATATACTCCTGGAAACCATGCATCTATGTGAAAAACCATTGAATTTCTAAAATAGTGTTAATTTAAATAGTAAAATAATTATGCATTCTATACCAGCCAAAAATATCTCAGCATTTATCACAGAATAAATAAAAGCTGAGCAATGAAATTCAAGTCCACGTAAGCAATGCATACAAATTTCAATTCAAATAAAGGTTTTATACATTAAGTGTAATGCAGTGAGGATTTGCTATACTCACCAAGGGAAGAAGGAAAGATGTGATAGTGGGTGGCGATTGGTTGAGAAGGAGAGGCACAATATTTCTTTAGAAAGTGGTGAGAACTCAGATGATTGACCTTCGGGCAGGCATTTAATATTTTATACCCAGTAGGGTGAGCTAATCCCAAAGAGAGGTAAATATTTTTTTTCCACATCTTTTCAAGCCTCTTCATCATAACCATATTTTACTTAATGCCTAAAGCTTTTCTCATTCATTTTATTTTTTTTCCTGTGCTATTTATTCACCAAGTTTTCAAACATTTGGGAATTTATAGTATTCTTGCACTATAATTGTATTAAAAATAAAGTTACAATATAGAATAACATTTTAGGTCGAAATGGAGGTTGAACATGGGGGCACTTTCAATTCCATGGAAATAGTTCATGTGCATAATAGACTAAAGAATAGCAAAATATGCTATATTTTCATCCCACTCATGTGGTGTGCCTACACCAAGTAAAAGTTTTTAGGTTCATCCAAATATGATACACAACTCAAATGTATTCCACATGACATATGCTGACTAGAAACTGTTGCATTGACTAAATGAGTATATCCTTCCCTTGAAATCAAATGGCAGAAATGCCATTTCTTATGTACTTATTTATTGTGTTATTTGTGAAAATTCTTTATGTTTCTGCCTCATACTCCCCACTGCCTCTCCCCAAAAAAAACTTACCTGAAATGTGCTGCACACTTCTTAAGGGTTTTTTTGGCTTTTTGGCTTTTTTTTTTTTTCTTTTTGAGACAGAGTTTCGCTCTGTCGCCCAGGCTGGAGTGCAGTGGCGCGATCTCAGCTCACTGCAAGCTCCGCCTCCCGGGGTCACGCCATTCTCCTGCCTCAGCCTCCCCAGTAGCTGGGACTACAGGCGCCCGCCACTGCGCCCGGCTAATTTTTTGTATTTTTAGTAGAGACGGGGTTTCACCGGGTTAGCCAGGATGGTCTGGACCTCCTGACCTCGTGATCCGCCCACCTCCGCCTCCCAAAGTGCTGGGATTACAGGCGTGAGCCACCACGCCCGGCCTTAAGGGTTCTTAAGGCAAAATCGTGAACTGACTATGTTAGCTAAATCTGTTTTGTTCAGTGTCACTCACATCATGTGACTCTAAATATTTCTTCTTTCTGACAATGTCCTGCATATCTCTACCCTTTAAAGGTCTATAGGTATCTTAAGAGTTCTCTAGTCAATAGCTTTTTTTTTCCTTTTTACTTTTACTTTTTTTTTTTTTTTTCTTTTTAGCAGAGAGTACAGTTCTTCTTAGAAAATTATTAGATCAGATTGGGGATATTTCAAAATATTTCTCACATTTTAATTTCTTTAAATAAATTCTAATCAGACTGACTATCAGAAAGATCATAGGCATGAAGGCTTTGAATTAATTATGTTCTACTTGCACAGGAAAATATATCAGTTCATTTGAGTGAGGGTACTGTATCAGACCCCATGCTCTATTGGGCAATCCACCCTTATTGACAGAGTTGCCAGATTTGGCAAATAAACATACAGGATGCCCAGAAAAATTTACATTTCAGATAAACAACAAATAAGATATGCACTATTTGGATGCAATTTTTGGGACTTAACAATATGTGGTATACACTTTTATTTTAAAATATTTGTTATTTACTTGAAATTCAAATTTAACTTGGTGTCCTATATTTTATCTGGCAACTCTATTGCTATAAGATGGGGCATCTGTTAAAGAATTGTATCTTAGCTCATGAGAGGCTGCCAAACCACCTGAATTATTCTTTACATCACTCCCCCTGAGGCACACAATCCTTATTGACCATGGGCTCTATAATAAGCAATTTATTCAATACACATCTACATAAACTGATAGATCACTTACTAAGTACTGGGCACTGGGGTCACAGGGTAAATAAAGCCCACTCCCCACCCTGGAGAAGCTCACTATCCAGGGAAGGAGGTAAACCTGTAAACAAATTCTTATAAAACAGTATGCTTAGAATAGCAGAGAGTAACAGTTTCCGAGGAAGCACGAAAGAAAAAAAAAAAAAGCCCATAACAAATTGTTTCTGAAACCATAACTAAGATGTTCTGAGTTTATAACAGTCTGTAATAATAAGAGAAACAGATGTATACAACTTCGCTGTAGACGATACGCACATCTAATTGTTAAAACACCTCTTTGCATCCTTAAATGTTGGAATATTGCTGGAAAACCCAGGCCCTTGACTAAAGAAAATGACATTCTCCTGTGTTAAAGACAGATGGTTTAGGCCTCTTTAATCCATGCAACCTATCTAAATATATCTTTATTCTCAGTGTCTATGCACACTGCTGGTTTATGGTCCTTGGTTGGAATGTTAGCCAAGTCATTTTGTGCAAAAAAGAAACTGCGTAGGCTAAAGCTTGGATGAGCTCACTAAAATTACTTTCTATTTTGGGTCTCTGAGTGACTGTGGTTTGGGGAGCATAAAAGAAGACGGTTTTGTCTTTGGTCACAGCCCATATAAGTTTTACATACAGAGAAAATTGAGAAGGTTGTGTAAACAATAGCTGGAGAGATTATTAAAAAAAAAGAAGTGTTGTGAAAAAAGTCCATTAAAATTGCTTTTCTCTCTTTTATTGGCCAGCAGGTAGTAAAATCTTGAATTGATTAAGCCCCACTTAAACAGGATAATATATTGATTATCATTTATCTTAAAATTTGGTTTACATGTCTT
This sequence comes from Nomascus leucogenys, assembly GCF_006542625.1. Classification (NCBI taxonomy): domain Eukaryota; kingdom Metazoa; phylum Chordata; class Mammalia; order Primates; family Hylobatidae; genus Nomascus; species Nomascus leucogenys. The sequence continues at coordinate 129,635,235 of NC_044406.1, forward strand.
GCTTTTGTTATTAGATGAATATAGATAAACTAAGAAAATCTACAGAATACTGCCATTCCAAATATCTCACAATCAAGAATAATAAAGCTATAGCAATCTACACATTTAGGTCTAGTTGCTTTAGTTTTTGTTTGCAGTAATATGAAACGTATTAAATAGCTAATAATTAATGTTAATAATCCAGAGTTGACGATCAAATTCACATTATTTCCATAAATCTTAGTTAACAGGTTCAAAATAAGGTTTGTCATGATTCATGCTGCAAAACACGAGCATCGCTGTGCTAATCTTTCTCTCTTTTCTATGTTATTTGTAGCAAAGGCGCTCATGTCGTAAGGAGCTTAGGTAAGATTTAGAGGGGTAACTGAAATCAGTTTGGCATTAGCTCCCACCCACAACATAGGAACTGCTCCTTTAGAGACACCCAGGTGCTTGCAGCCATTCTGATCCCAAGCTTCGAAAACACATTCAGTAACAATAAAGAGGCAACAGTGTCTCCGGAAGATATGACAATTCAATGACACACGTACCCAATTCACATACATGTATATCAAGTTTCTTAACATCTATCTCTACTTATTTTGATTCAGAAATCAAACTCCAATCTTTAGGAGGTAGTCTCCATCAGACCTGCACTTGGGACCAGTGTGATTATTAGAACTACGTGCATCACCTGAACCCTAAATAAAACCAATTTGTTCTCTGAGCGCATTTATTTGAAGGAATAGCTCTTAGAGAGACTGTAAATTGATATATAGCTTTCTGGTCATATCTTGACATAGTCTTTCTGGTACTTTTCTTCTCTATAGATCATATCTATATTTTTATTAACATAAAAATGAGAATGCATACTCAAATAGATCAAATGTAAAAAAAAATTCAATTCCAAATGTTTAACTTCAGAGACAGATGCAATTTAGTTTTTAAGTCTTTACTGACACTCAAGAAAATATTTATGTTTCGGGTCTGATTCATTCATTCATTCAACAAATGTTTATTTAATGGCTACTAAAGTGTTAAGCATACTTTAGAATCAAAATAACAAACAAAATATACAAAGGTTATTTGGTTAATATAGACAATATTAAAGATAATAAATCCATGAACTCATGTTCAGGATTATAAAACATTGTTTTACTATAACAATTAAATATTTTGCTAAATATCTGAACACCTAAAATGAGCTTGAAATTGCCTAGATGGTAGAGAAGATATTATTCTTATAATATATAGGAAAATATTAGAGAATACAAAATAAAATCACCTAGATCCTTTGGGAGAATGGAAGCTCATTGGGTTTACTATGTAATGTGTGGTTTTTTTTTTAAGTGGTGTCTACATTAGAATTCTTAGTTTAACCCATTTACTTCCCTGTACCTTGCTCCTGATTGGATGGTTATTGTAATGGTTAGTTCCCCCTCATTTAAGAGCCTGGGGGACAGAGAAAGACTCCGTCTCAAAAAAAAAAAAAAAAAAAAAAAGAGTACGTACATAGCCACCAAATGGGAGAAGTGATAAGCTTATGTTGTGATTAAATCAGAGCAAGTGACATTATAGATAAAAAATTGGGCATAGTAATTCAATCATTGTACAAATCAAGAGAAACTACTGAAACAGAAGATTTGGAGATCCTTGGCTATGAATAAATAAATGACTCATAAATTTTACTTCACAGAAAAAAAGAAGGGGATATATGAGACACATTGAAAGCAAAAGATTTTAAAATTAAATTTAAGCAATTTATGTACGTATGAGATAAATATACATTTGGAAAAGGTAAAAACATCACTTTCTGAGGGTTCAAAGGCAAAAGAAGACATATCATGGTAGTCAGGAATTGTTTTATAGAAGAATTAGGATTTGGTTGGGCGCGTTGGCTCACACCTGTAATCCCAGCACTTTGGGAGGCTGAGGCAGGTGGATCACCTGAGGTCAGGAGTTCGAGGCCAGCCTGACCAACATGGCGAAACACCGTCTCTACTAAAAAAAAAAAAAAAAAAAAAAAAAATTAGCTGAGCATTGTGGTGCATGCCTGTAATCCCAGCTCCTCAAGAGACTGAGGCAGGATAATCGCTTGAACCCAGGAGGCAGGAGTTGCAGTGAGCCGAGATCACGCCATTGCACTCCAGCCTGGGCAACAAGAGCGAAACTCCATCTAAAAAATAAAAATAAATAAAAATAAATAGGTTTCAAGAGTGGATAGAATCCTTCAAGCAGAATTTTGGGATAGCAGAGAATTCTATCAAATGTAATAATATAAGACAAATTATGCACGTGGAAAAGTATAGGGTATATTTAGAGTGAAAAGAGTTGCCCATGTGATGAGAAAAGAATTACAAGGAGGAAGAGTCAGTATAAATCTGGAAAGATAGACTTGAATAACATATTGTAAAGTACCTTGAATCATAGGGTAAACAGAGTTATTTAAATTTTTTTTTATATATAAAAAGAAACATTGAGATGATGGCCAACTGCCAGTATACAAGACTGCCTCTATGGTTCTTGGAATTTTTTCAACGGTTTCAGTTTTGTGATGAATAATAAATTTCCTTATAATATAAAATTAGATCTAAAAACAGTCAACTGATCTTTACCAACAGAGAAAATTACAATTCAGTGGAGAAAGGATGGCCTTTTCAATGAATGGTGCTGGTACAACTGGAAATTCACAAACCCATGCCATAGGAAAAATGAACCTAGATACAGACCTTATACTTTTCACAAAAGTTAGCCCGTAATGATGACATTTTAAGGCATGATGTCTAAGAGAAAGTCAGAAATCATTTGTAAAACTCTTACCTACCGGGAAACTGATAAAATATTTACATCTAATGGTTGGGAAAAGCTGAGGCACAGGTAGGCATGGACTTGCACTTCCTGAGACACCTCATCCACCAATAACTCAAGGTCTATTAATTCCTCTATTAATCACACATTGATTGCCCCAACTTGTGCAGCTTCCAACTGAGAGACTACATTTCTAACTTCCGAAATCTGGGAAAAAAGAGCTTTAGGTATATGCAAGTCTCTTTAGGACAAAGGGGAAACATGATGTTTTTGTGTGGGCATGAAAGTGAAACAGGAAAAGTTCCCTTGTCCCCCTCACAGAAGGAGTGTTGGGGATGTGGCTTGCTTCTTTGGCGCCCTGCTGATGAAACCTCTAGGAGAGGCATGCAGATCAGCAGGTTGTAGGGCTCCGACCCCACAGCTGCATCTAGGTAAATGCCTATAGGTGCTGAGGCCCCAGTGTGTGTGTGTTACAAGGGTGCTTTTTCAGTTTAGCCATCTACAGGCGGCTTGTGTTAGTCAGCTCAATGAGACCCCTGCCTTAGCGCAAGGACAGAGGGTTTTCTGTATCCCAGGGTTTCTTGCCTTGGTGTATCGGGAGAATCAGAGGACAAGTGGGCTTGGAGAATGAGTGCAAGGTCTTATTGAGTGGAGGTAGCTCTCAGCAGATGGGGGAACCAGAAGGGGGATGGAGCGGGAAGGTGCTATTCCTTTGGAATCGGGCTGCTCAGTGATCCAGTCTCTCCTCCCTCTGCCCCAGCCAAACTCCATGTCATTCCTCCTATCAATGGCCTGTCGGTGAGCTCTTCCGCAGGTGTCCTCTTGATGTCCAGCCACTGTGTCTTCTTCCACTGATGTGTTCCTCTCAACTTCCAGCTGCTTGTGTGTCTGCCTGCTAGGGTCTCGGTGTCTTTATAGGCACAGGATGGGGGTGTGGCAGGCCAGGGTGGTCTTGGGAAATGCAACATTTGGGCAGGAAAATAGAAATGCTTGTCCTCACCTAGGTCTGTGGGCACAGATGTGGTGGTGGAGCTCTAGCCAGGGACCAGGCCCTTCCCTTCCCAGCACTTCCCTGCCCTGCCCTGCCCCCCTTACATATTATTTTCTCCCTCTGAAGAGGTACATTTAGCTACCATTAGAATATGGAGGATGACTGGTCTTAGCTACTTCCTGCTGACAGGAGGCACTGTTTTATTGAAATTGGCCCTCCCAGAGGTCTATCTAAGGGTTCCTAGCAAAGGGGAGCCATCGTCCGAGGCTCCAGTGGTCTGAGAGTTTGGAGTTTGATGGCTTCTAGGTGTCAGAGAAAAACCAAGTTTTATAAGGTTAAGTATGCATGGGTTAAACATATGTATTACAAAAGGAAATAATCTAGTGCCAAAGGTTACAGAGCTAAGAAGTAAAATATACTAACAATAACATTGTACCCCGAGCTGTTTCAACCTGGTGAAAGAAATTAAACCTTGCATGGGAGCAGATACACTTTTAGAATGAGATAACTGTTCTTGACATGTCTTTAGCAGTTAACAGGTGCACCCTGGGAATTCTGGGGTTTGCGGGCTTTCATGATGGCCACTAAAGCTTCTGTCTCTTTCCTGTATTTCCTCTCTCTTTCCTGGGCCTCCCTGTCTCTATTATAAAAGACTGAGGGCCAGGCATGGTGGCTCAAGCCTGTAATCCCAGCACTTTGGGAGGCCAAGGCAGGCAGATCACCGGAGGTCGGGAGTTCGAGACCAGCCTGATCAACATGGAGAAACCCCCATCTCACTAAAAATACAAAATTAGCCGGGCATGGTGGCACATGCCTGTAATCCCACCTACTCGGGGGGCTGAGGCAGGAGAATCGCTTGAACCCAGGAAGTAGAGGTTGCAGTGATCTGAGATTGCGCCATTGCACTCCAGCCTGGGCAACAAGAGTGAAACTCCGTCTCATTAAAAAAAAAAAAAAAAGACCAAGGTGACCACTTTCAGGAGGGTCCTCTAATGTGCTATCTGATCCTAGGGCCAATTTCTGCAACTTCCTCCTGATGTCAGAAGCTGCCTGAGTAATAAATTTTTCCTTTAGAATTAGGTGTCCCTTGACTGAATCAATCAGGAGACAGAGCGGTGCGCTTTACCAAGTCCTCTCTTAAGCTTTCCAGATAAGCAGTAGAATTGTCATCAAATCCCTGGTCAATAATGGACAACTTAGCATAATTGAGAGGCTTGGTCTTGGTCCTACGTAAACCCTCCATTATGCACACCTGAAAGTGTCTCCTTTTCCAGTCTTCCATCTCATCACTGGGATCCCATTTAGAGTTATTCACTGGTACTCCTTCTCTTCCAGTTGTATGATAGTCACCCCCTTCCCTGATGCTATATGTGATACAAAACTCATTCCCAAATCTCTCTGCTGCTTGCAGAGTGGCCTGTTTCTCAGTGTCCATCAGGTTCTGATTCAAAAGCAAAATAACGTATCTCCAGGAGAATTCAAATATCTTGGTGAAATTCTGGAAGGCCTCTATGTATCTATCAGGGTCATCTGAACACTTGCCAAGGCCCCCCTTAATTTTCTTTAAGTTCTATAGGGAGAAAAGGAACCCGGACCTTACCGGGTCCAAATTCACTGGGCATCTGTTGGAGGAGCGACAATGAGACTGGGGCTTGTTTAGGGCGAAGATTTCTAGGAGAGGGCAAGTGACAGGCTGAAGCTGGATAGGGAGGTTGGGGTGGACTCAGAGGAGCTGGGCTGGAGAGATGTGGCTCCTCTGCTGCGGAATCAGAGGATTAGTCTGGGACTCACATCTTTAATTCCCTGGGCTTGTCCCTTGCAAAGCCTTCTTTGAGATTGCAAACAGGAGGGGGGCTGGATCAATTCTACATTGTCAGCAAAAGTGTGGATTGCTTTGCAAGTTCTAGAAAGCCTGCACATATGGGGCCTCAGACCATCTGTCCTCATGTCTACAGAAAAGTTCCAACTGTCATATAGCATGGAAATAAGTGGTTCCTTCCTGAGGCCAAGCCAGTCCTTCCTGTAAATCATAATTTGGCGAAACCTTTGCGCAGAGAGCAATGAGGCACGTTTCCTCTAGATTCTGAGGGTTTAAGCAGTTCCAATGTTTCAGGATACACTCCAGAGGAGTATAAGCTGGGGGTGGTGAAGAGAACTGGTTGCCTATTCTGAAAGACAAGGAATAGAGGCGTCTCTCATTCCCTTCTTTCTTTCAGTGAAAACTTACAGTGTGATGGAGAGAGAAAGCGAGAGTCCTTTCTTCACTTTCCACCTCTTATCCCTTAGCTCTGGCAACCTTGACAGGTGCTGGCCATAGGTACTAATGAGGTATGTACACATGAAGCAAGGAAAACCTGGAGAATAAGAATTAACCGCCCTCACCTCTGCCTCCCTTTCTCCCAGCTGTCAGCAGACTTTGAGTTCTCTGGGCCTGTTTATGCCACCAAGCATGGCCTCCTTCCGTGGGGTGGGGGGATTTAGTTGGCAGGAATTGGTTTTGCCCATTTACATTGTACCTGTTGCCTGGCTTTGGATCCCTTTGACCTGGTCTTTCTTTCTAGGGCCTCAGCCTGAAGCTTCAAATCGAATTTGGGACTCAAAAGCTATTTTATTTTATTTATTTTTATTTTTTTGAGATGGAGTCTTGCTCTGTGGCCCAGGCTGCAGTGCAGTGGCACGATCTCGGCTCACTGCAAGCTCCGCCTCCCGGGTTCAGCCATTCTCCTGCCTCAGCCTCCCGAGTAGCTGGGACTACAGGCTCCCACTACCACGCCCTGCTAATTTTTTTATTTTTAGTAGAGACGGGGTTTCACCATATTAGTCAGGATGGTCTCCATCTCCTGACCTTGTGATCCGCCCGCCTCGGCCTCCCAAAGTTCTGGGATTACAGGCGTGAGCCACCGCGCCTGGCCTCAAAAGCTATTTTAAAGGCTCTTTACATCTGTTCAGAGCGTCTCAAATAAGCCCTGCTGAATTTGCAGTTATCAGCCGGCAGGGGTCGCTCCACCATTAACTTTCCTATCAGAAACAGAGCTGGGGGTGGTGGTGGGGGGTGGCTCTCACTTAGAAAAGGGAAAAAAGAGAAAAATAGTTTAAGGGGCAAAAAGGGGAGATCCTGGGGGAATAATAGCTTGGTTAGTGCAAGTGCGCCTTTCTAATCTTTATATCTTTCTTCCGGTTCAGATCGGATTGGATTCTTTGGCTAGGGGAGAAACGTTCCATTGGTGCTGTGAGAAGCAACCATCCATTATCCCTGTGGGGTCATGGCTACTGCTGCAGCTTTCTCCCGCCTCCACCCACCCCCCCTCCACTCCTCCCCCTTCCCCCAGCTGTTGGGCGTGGCCTTTGCCTGCTGCCGGCAATCCCAGGAACCTCAGCTGGGAGGAAAAAGGATAACAGGAGGTGCCCTGAGTCATGCGTGCCTGTGGCTGTCAAGATGGAGGCATGGACCATACCTCTAAGAACAGTTCTTCTGATTTGCATCTTTGGCAGTTGAGCCAAATGCTCGTTTTATTTAGTAACATTGCCACAGCCTGTAGCAAAACTTTTAACATTATAAAGAAAGAGATAAGAGCCATTTCAAACTATGTGAGAGAGAAAAGAGCTGAAGTCTGGGGGTTTTGACCCGCTGGGTTAGGGCGGAGTTTTTAAAACACTGCAAAAGGAAACAGAGCCCTTACTGACAGGAAAGAGAGGGGTGGCAGGTTTTAGGAAGAGAGGCAGACCTAACAGTTTCACATTCACTCACACTCACCTTTGGAGAGCCTGGTGAGGGCCCAGTTAAAACAGGAAAACTTCCCTTTTCCCTCTGGCAGGGCATGTTCATGGAGTGTGGCTCACTTCTTGTGTGCCCTGCTCCTCAAACCTCTAGGGAGAGCATGCAGACAGGCAGGTTGTGGGGCCCTGACTCCACTGCAATGTCTAGGGGTGAATGTTCACAGCTGAAGCCCCAGTGGGCATGTGTTACAGATGGCTCTCTGAGTTTAGCTGTCCATAGTTGGCTTGTGTTAGTCAGCTCAATTAGACCTTCTGCCTTACTGCAAGGACGGAGGGCTTTCTGTATCCTGGGGTTCTTTTTTTTTTTTTTTTGAGACGGAGTCTCGCTCTGTCACCCAGGCACCCAGGCTGGAGTGCAGTGGCGCGATCACGGCTCACTGCAAGCTCTGTCTCCCGGGGTCACGCCATTCTCCTGCCTCAGCCTCTCCGAGTAGCTGGGACTACAGGCGCCCGCCACCACGCCCGGCTAATTTTTTTGTATTTTTTTAGTAGAGACGTGGTTTCACCGTGGTCTCGATCTCCTGACCTCGTGATCCACCTGCCTCAGCCTCCCAAAGTGCTGGGATTACAAGCGTGAGCCACTGTGCCCGGCAATCCTGGGGTTCTTGTCTTGGTGTACCAGAAGAATCGCATCACACGTGGGCTTGGAGAATGAGTGCAAGGTTTTATTGAGTGAAAGTAGCTCTCAGCAGATGAGGGAGCCAGAAGGGAGATGGAGTGAGAAGGCGGTTTTCCCTTGGTGGTGGATCTTTCAGTGGCCCAGGCTCTTCTCTGACCGCCCCGGCCAAACTCCACATCATTCTGCCAGCCAATGGCCTGCCAGCCTGCCGGCATCTGTCACTGTGCTCTTCCGTCAGCATGCTCCCCTCCGCGTCCTCTTGACATCCAGCCACTTGTGTGTTCTTCCTCTGATGTGTTTCTCTCGATGTCCAGCCGCTTTTGTCTCTGCACACTAGGGCCTCAGGGATTTTATAGGCACAAGATGGGGACAGGGCAGGCCAGGGTGGTCTTGGGAAATGCAATGTTTGGGTAGGAAAACAGAAATGCCTGTCCTCACCTAGGTTCTTGGGCACAGGCCCGAGGGTGGAGCCCTAGCCAGGGACCATGCCCTTCCCTTCCCAGCACTTCCTTGCCCCCTTTCCATATCAGAAGTACTTCCAGAGGCTTCTTCCCCCAGGAGCACTGCAGAGAACAGGCTTTAAAAATGCAGCTCCCTCTTTTACCCCAGAAGATGTTTATGACAGACTCCCAATGACTACTTGAAGGCTGCAATTTTAACTAACATGCATCAGAGAGTTAAAGAGGCATAGGAACATTACCCTGCTGCCAGCCTGATAAGCTGACTAGCACTTCCAAAGATTTCTACCCGAACTTACCCTAGTGATAGTTCCCAGGTTTATTAAGCTCTCCTGGAAGAAGTTTTTCCAGACATTGAGCACTCTAACTTTTATCGCTTACACTTGAGGAACTGCATGCTAAACCTCTTAGCTATAAGAGAAGAAGACACTGGGCATGTGTGTATCTCCTTAGATTACAGAACATAGTGTAAGTTTTAAAAAGTAAGCAAGTACTCATAGGGGTTACACCCCCACCCCCAACTGGAGCAACGCAGAGAATGTCTTAAAAAGGAAGCTCCCCATATCTCCTCAGAAGGGGTTTATGGCACACTCTTTCAATGGCTGCTTGATGGCCTGCCTTCTATAATCAGCATCAGAGACTTTAAAAGGTAATCAAAATATAGCCTTGTGCAGCGTGTGCAGTAACTCAGCACTGTTAAGCTCTTTCTCTCAGATCACCGGAGAAATAACTTCTGGCTCACCAATCACTTCTGGAAGGTAAACACCATTCACTGAATATCTCAACTTTCATAGCATCCACCTGAGGGACAGCATTCCAAACCTCATATCTGGAGAGCAAAAGGGACTAGGCATGTGTGAGCCTCCTTAAATCATAGAAAAAGATGTGGTTTTTAAACAGATGCACAAACACTTCCAGGAGCCACACATTTTAAGAACAGTGTCGAAAAGAGACTGGGATGTACTGTTCCCATTTTCATTCCAGAGAAGTTTTACTGCATACACTTCCAGTGGCTACTTGATAGCCAGGCCTTTAACAGACTTCCATCAGAGAGCTAATGTTGAAGACAGACAGTGGCCCTGAGGCAATCTGAGCAGGAACTTGGCATGTCCTTACCCTTTCCTCCAGCTCATTTGGTGATCAATACAGGTCTACCCATCTTTTTGCAAAGGAGTTTGCCCATGCACCAAATGCCACAACTTCTGTATCTCCCACCCAATGAATTGTATCTTTAAAGACCTAACTTTAAGAGCCAATTATTCCTGACTCCTTAAACCACATAAAACAATGAGGTCAATATACAATGGGTCCACTTCCAGCAGCAATTTTCCAAAATGAAAGGGTCCAGCACAAAAGTGACCACAGATACTTGTCACAGATGCTCTCCCTGGCTAAGTGAAGAGAAAGCAGGAAAATAATACCCACACTCAGTTTCAACATGAGGATAAAAGGAACTAAAATCTAACACCTCAAGATTTCCAGCTACATCTAGAGCATCTGTTTTCTGCCTTACTAATTACAGTGTTCTGAGAGTACATAACATATCGTAATCTTCAAGGGGCCACAAAAATATAGACAGCAGTCTGGACAACCAGAATGATTTGAGAGGCATCTTAAAATCTCTGCCAAATGGATTGGCAAGATTATTCTTCTGTACAAGGATAGTCTGAAAAGACTGGGAGAGGTGGCTACCATATTTTTTTTAGAAGAAACCAACACACAGAGTCAACAAAAATTAAGAAACAGAGAAATATATTCCAAATAAAACAAAAAGATAAATCCACAGAAACCAACCTGAGTAAATTTGAGATATGTGGCTTATCTGACGGAAAATTTAAACTAATGAACATAAGGATGATCAGTGAGGTTAGGGGAGCAGTGCAGAAACAAATTAACACCCTGAACAAAAAATCAGAGAGTATAAAAAAGCACCAAACAGAAACCATAGATTTGAAGAATATTATAATTGAACTAAAAAATTCAATAAAGATATACAACAGCAGACTAGAACAAGCAGAATAAAGAACTAGTGAACTCAAGGGCAAATCACTGAAGTCATCCAACGTGAGGAGTGAAAAGAAAAAAAATAAGAGAGAAGATAGCATTTGGTACACCATCAAGCAGAACAATTTACACATTATCAGCTTGCCTGAAGGAGAAAAGAGAGAAAAAAGAACAGAAAATATATTCAAAGAAATAGTGGTAAAAAATGTCACAAACTTGAAGAAGAAAGTAAAAAGCCAAATCCAGGAAGCTAAAAGGAAACCAAATAAGATGAATGCAAATAGCCCTACACTAAGCCACATTATAATCTATTTGTCCAAGTTAAAGACAGAGAGTGTTTATAGTGCGAAAGGAATGGTAAATCATCACATATAAGTGGAAATCTATACAACTATAATGGGTTTCTCAGCAGAAACCTTGCCAGCCAGGAGTTGAATGTTATATTCAAATTCCTGAAAGAAAAATAGCCTGCCAACGAAAAATACTGTGCCCATTGATATTGTATTCACAAAATGAAGTAATAAAAATTTTCTGAAACAAATAAAATATGAAACAGTTTATAGCCACTGGACCTACATTACAAGAACTGCTAAAGATGATAAAGGAAGTTCTTAAAGCTGAATAAAGAGGACACTACTTGGTAACATAAAAGCACATTAAAGTATAAAGCTAACTGAAAAACAAAAGTACATTGTTAAATTTGAGTACTTTGATACTGTAACATTAGTGGGTAAATTAATTCTATCTCTAATATCATGGTTAAAAGGCAAAACTATTAAATACAACTGAAGCTATGATAATTTGTTAAGGGATAAAATGTACAAAAAGATGTAATGTATGAAGTAAAAAATTTAAAATGAGGGTGAAAGTGGAGTAAAATTATAGAGTTTATATAAGCAACCAAAATTAAAGTTGTTATTAAATCAAAATAGCCCATTATAAGTATAATACTGTTGTCTCGCCAATGCACCACATTATAGCAGTCTCTCATTGTCTAAGATAATACTCAGAATTATTTTTCTTACATTCAAGATGATTAAGGAGCATGGACACAATGGTGAGGTTGGGGCAAAAGTTTAATAAGTGAAAGAAGAAAGCTCTCTGCCAGTAGAGAGGGGGCCTGAATGGGTTGCCCTTTATGAGGTTGGGTTCTGGGGGTTTTATGGCTTAGGAAGTGGAAGAAAGATGCATAGTCCATGGGCTGTTTTGGAGAAAGCATGATTTAGCTTGGTCCAGGACCTTGGCCTAGGACCAATTAGGAGCTGAAGTAATGATTCATAGGGGCTACTCAGCTTGTCCCAGTACCTATCAGGAGCTGAAGTGAAAGCTTGGCCCAGGACCAATTAGGAGCTGAAGGGATAATTTATAAAGGCTGGGCTCACAGTGCAAAAAACAAACAAACATAAAGGACAAGTGCCTACCAGGACCCACCAGAGCCCACAGTGTTCATGCCCAGAAAAGAAAAATAAATTTGTTCCTGGCAGCTTCCTGATTACACAAAGTACAAAAGCATTTGTGTGTCAGGCCTTATTCCCTTACCTGAATGAGCCGGAGGTTTGTGCAAGTTTTTATCTGAGTGGGCTGGAGGTTCTCCTATCTGTGCAGCCACAGGCATGTCTCCAGGCACAACATCCTGTGCTACTTCCCTTATCAATGCCACAGCTTGATTTTTTTCCTGGGCTGCTTTTTATGTTATATGGGAAAGAGGCACTGACTCATGGGTCAGGGGCTCTCCAGAGACCCTTTGCTTGCTGTCTACCTAAGGCAAGCTAGCTAATTTCTCTCAATGTGTTTTATGTAAACCTCAGGGTAACCACTATTATAATTATAATTAGATAATTATGATATTATTATCATCTATTATAAGCAAAAGCCTATAATAGACACAAATAATTATTAAAATATTCAAAGTATTACAACTACAGAAAGTCATCAAACCACAAAGAAAGCAACAGAAGAAGAAAGAAACAGGGTTCAAAAACAAAACCCAGAAAACAATTTTTAAAATGGCAGAAGAGTATCCTCACCTATGAACAATTACTTCAGATGTAAATGGATTACATTATTCACTAAAACCCAGAGTGCCTGAATGAAAAAAAAAAAACATGACCCAACTATATTCTACCTACAAGAGACTCAGTTCATCTTAAAAGACCCATACACTGCAACCAAAGAGATAGAAAATGATATTCCGTGCAAATGAAAACTAAATGAGATTAGAGATAGTTATAATTATTTTAGACAAAATAAACTTTAAGTCAAAAATTGTAGCAAGAGATAAATAAGGTAGTTTCTACTGCAATAAAGTGGTAATTCATTAAGAAAATACAATTGTAAACATATATGCACCCAACATCATAGAACCTAAATATATAAAACAAACATTAAGATATCTGAAGAGAGACACAGACTGCAACGCAATAATGATAGGGTACTCCAATACCCTATTTGCAATCATAGACACATCATCCAGACAGAAAATTAATAAAAATACAGTGAATGTGAACTTCACTTTAGACCAAATGAAACTAACAGACACATACAGAACATTTTATCCAACAGCAACAGAATACATATTCTTCTATGTGCATAGGGAACATTCTCCATGACAGATCATATGTTAGGCCAAAAAGTCTTAACAAATTTAAAATCAAAACCATCTCAAGTATCTTTTCTGACAACAATGGTATGAAAATAGAAATCACTAACAGAAAAAAAATAAAACATACAAATATGTGGAAATTAAGCAGTATGTTTCTGAACAATTATTGGGACAAAAAAATAAGATAAATAATAAAAAATACCTTGAGGAAAACTAAAATGGAAGCACAACATACCAAAATTATGAAACTCACCTCCTTTGAAACACACACACACACACACACACACACACAGACACACACACACACAGACTGAAAGTAAAGAAATAGAAAAGACATTATGTGCAAATAGAAAGCAAAGTGAGTAAGAATAGGTATACTGATAGCACATAAGACAGCTTTCAAGTAAAAAACTAGTACAAACAGACATAAGAAATCTCATTATATAATGATAAAGGGATCAATTTTGCAAGAAAATATGATTATAAACACATATGTTCCCAAAACTGTAGCAGAAGATATGAAAAGCAAATATTAGGCCGGGCATGGTAGCTCATACCTGTAATCCCAGCACTTTGGGTGGCCGAGGCAGGCAAATTACTTGATCCCAGAAGTTTGAGACGAGCCTGGGAAACATGGTGAAACCCCATCTCTATCAAAAAAAAAAAAAAAATTAGCTGAGTATGGTGGCCCAAACCTTAGTCCTAGCTACTAAGGAGGCTGAGATGGGAAAATAGTTTGAACCTGGGAGGTGGAGGATACAGTGAGCCGAGATCATGCCACTGCACTCCAGCCTGGGCAAAAGAGTGAGACACTATCTCAAAAACAATAAAAATTTTAAAAAAACAGCAAAAATTATTAGATCTAAAGGTGGAGGTAGACGCTAAGACAATAGTAGTTGGGAAGTTTAACACCCCACTCTCAGCATTAATCACATCATCTAGACAGAAAATTAATGTAGAAATATTGGATTTAAATTGCAAATTAGACTAAATCAATCTAACAGATCTTCACAGAACATTTTATCCACACATTATTTTCATCAGCACATGAAACATTCTCCAGGGTAAAACATATGTTATGACATAAAAAAGTCTCAATAATTTTTTAAACATCAAATTAATAGAAGAAAAACACAAGGTCAAAGAATAACTAATTAAAATAGAGACTAAAAGCACAATATAAAAGATCAATAGAACAAAAAGTTTGTTTTTGAAAGTATATATAAAAAATCTTCTAGTTAGAATAACAAAAAAGAGAAAAGCTACCTAAATAAACAAAATAATATATAGACAAAGTAGGAATTACAGTACTATGTTGAATAATGGTGGTGAAAGTAAGCATTCTTATCATGTTCCAAATCTTAGTGAAATGACTTTCAGTTTTTCCCCATTCAGTATGATACTAGCTTTGGGTCTGTTATATATGTCTTTATTATGTTGAGGCATGTTCATTCTATATTTAGTTTTTACTGTTTTTATAATGAAGGAATGTTGAATTTTATCAAATGCTTTCTCAGCATCAATTGAGATAATCATATGATTTTTGCCCTTCATACTGTTGATGTCATGTATCTCATTGATTTACATATGTTGAACCATATTTGCATCTCTGGTATGAATCCCACTAAGTCATGATGAGTAATCTTGTTTAATGTTTTATTGTATTCAGTTTGCTAGTATTTTGTTGACTGTATTTGCATTCACATTTATCAGAGATTTTGGCCTATAGTTTTCTTTGTTGTTGTGTCTTCGGTTTGGGCATCAGGGTGATACTGGCTTTGTAGAATGAATTTGGAGATAGTCCCTTCTCCTCTTTTATTTAGAATAGTCTGAGTAGGATTGGTATTAGTTATTATTTAAATGTTTGATGGAATCCAGCAGGGATTCAATTGGGTCCCAGATATTTCTTTTTTGCAAGACTTTTTATTGTAACTATGATCACTATGCTTTGCATTGGTCTGTTCAGGTTTTGGATTTCCTCCTGGTTTATTCTTGGTAGGTTGCATATGTCTAAGAATTTATCCATTTTTTTGAGATTTTCCAATTTATTGGCATATAGTTGCTCATAGTAGCCACTTAATGACTCTGAATTTCTGCAGTATGAGTTGCAATGTCTCTTTTTTTATTTTTATTTTATTTATTTGAATCTTCTCTCTTTTTTACTTAGTCTGGCTAAAGGTTTGTCAATTTTGCAAAGCTTTTCCAAAAAAAAAGGGCTGGGTGCGGTGGCTCACGCCTGTAATCCCAGCACTTTGGGAGGCCGAGGTGGGTGGATCACCTGAGGTCAGGAGTTTGAGACCAGCCTGACCAACATGGTGAAACACCATCTCTACTAAAAATACAAAAATTAGCTGGGTGTGGCAGCGTGCACCTGTAATCCCAGCTACTCAGGAGGCTGAGACAGGAGAATTGCTTGAACCCGGGAGACGGAGATTGCAGTGAGCTGAGATCACACCACTGCACTCCTGCCTGGGTGATGGAGCAAGACTCCATCTCAAAAAATAAAAATAAAAAAGTGTTTCATTAATCTTTTGTATTGTTTTCATTTTTATTTTATTTATTTCTACTCTAATCTTCATTGTTGTTTTCTTCTAGTTTGGTTTTCTCTTGCCTTTCTAGTTCTTTAAGATGCATTGTTAGACTGTTTACTTGAAGTTTTTTCTCTTTTTAGATGTAGGCATTTATAGCTAGAATCTTACCTTTTACTTCCTTTGCTGTGACCCATAAGTTTCAGTATGTTGTGTTTTTATTATCATTTGTTTCAAGAAATTTTTCAGTTTCCTTCTTAATTTATTGACCAATTGGTCATTAAGCAGCATATTGTTTAATTTTTCTGTATTTGTGTAGCTTCCAAAATTACTTGTTATTAAATTCTAGTTTTATTACATTTCTGTCAGAGAAGATGCTTGATATTATTTTAGTTTTTTGAATACGTTATGACTTATTTTGTTACCTGCCATATGGAGTACCTTTTAGATTGATGCATGTACTGAAGAAGAAAATGTGTATTCTGCAGCCATTGAATGAAATGTTCTGTAGATATCTATTAAATTCATCAGGTCTATAGTCCAGATAAAGTCTGATGTTTCTTTATTTTCTGTCTGGAAGATCTGTACAATGTTGAAAGTGGGGTGTTGAGGTCTCCAGTTACTATTGTATTGAAGCCAATCTCCTTCTTTAGCTCTGATAATATTTGCTTTATATATCTGGGTACTCTAGCATTGGGTGAATATATATTAGAAATTGTTAGATCCTCTTGCTGAATTGACCCCTTTACCATTATACAGTGACCTTTACCATGATACAGTGTCTCTTCTCATAATTTTGGTTTTACAATCTATTTTGTCTGATGTGAGTACAGGGACTCCTGCTCCTTTTTGGTTTCCGTTGGTATACATTTTTCTATCTCTTTATTTTCAGTTTATCTGTGTTTTTATAGGTAAAGTGTGCTTCTTGTGGGCAAAGTATCAATAAGTCTTTTTTATTTAAACATGTAGGTACTCTATGTCTTTTGATTGGGAAGTTTAGTCCATTTACATTTAATGTTATTATTGATAGGTAAGGACTTACTCTTGCATTTTGTTATGTGTTTTATAGTTGTTTTATGGTCTTGTCTTTCTTCTTTCCTGTCTTTCTTTAGTGAAAATAATTTTTATTATGTGCTTAGTTTCTTGATTTTTATTTTTCGTGGACCAACCAATTGTATGTGTTTTGGTTTGAAGTAACCATGAGGCTTACAAATAATATTCTAAATCCTATTATTTAAACCTGATAACAACTTAACACAGTTTGTATAAACAAAAAAAGAAGCAAAAAGAAAACTAATAAAAACACTATGCCTTACATTTGTCACCATGCTTTTTAACTCTTTGTTGTTTCTATTTATATCTCATTGTACTAAATATGTCTTGAAAAAAAGTTGTAGTTACTATTTTTGATTGGTTCATTATTTAGTCTTTCTATTTGGGATAAGAATAGTTTACACACCACAATTAAAATGTTATAATATTCTGTCTTTTTCAGTGTACATAATATTACCGGTAAGTTTTGTACTTCCAGATGATTACTTATTGCTCACTGATATCCTTTATTTCTGATTGAAGTACTCCCTTTTAGCATTTCTTATAGGACAGGTCTGGCATTAATAGAATTTCTAAGCTTTTGTTTTTCTGGAAAAGCCTTTTCCTCTCCTTCGTATTTGAAGAATATTTTCACTGGATACTATTTATTGTAGAATAAAAGTTTTTTATTGTTTTGGGTTTTTTTGTTTTTTTGTTTGTTTGTTCCTTCAGCACTTTAAAATAGTCATGCCACTCTCTCCTGGCCTGAAAGGTTTTCAGTGAAAACTCTGCAGCCAGATATTTTGAAGTTCCATTGTAAGTTATTTGTTTCTTTTCTTTTTCTGCCTTTAAGATTCTTTCTTTATACTTGACTGTTTGAGTTTCATTATTAAATGTCTTCGGATAGTCTTCTTTGGTTTAAATGTGCTTAGCATAACCTTCTTGTACTTGGATACTGATATCTTTCTCTGCGTTTGAAAATTTCTCTGCTATTGCTCCTTTCAATAAATTTTCTACTATTATCTCTCCACCTCCACTTTGAGGTCAATAACTCTTACATTTGCCCTTTTGAAGCTATTTTCTAGATCCTGTATATGTGCTTTATTATTTATTATTTTTTATTTTGTCTCATCTGACTGTATATTTTCAAATATCCTGTCTTCAAGCTCAGTAATTCTTTCTTCCGCTTGATCAGTTCTGCTATTAAAGGACATTGGTGCATTCTTCAATAAGCCAGCTGTGTCTTTGAGCTCCAAAATTCCTGCTTCATTCTTTTTAATTATTGCAATCTCTTTGCTAAATTTATCTGATATAATTATGATTTTCTTCTCTGTCCTATCTTAAATTTCTTTGAGTATTCTCTACATAGCTATATAGCTATTTTGAATTATCTCTCCCAAAGGTCACATATCTGTTTCTCAAGGACTGGTTGCTGGTGCCACTTTTTTTTTTTTTTTTGATGAGGTCATCTTTTCCTGGATCATGATGACACTAGTAGATATTCTTCATTGTATGGGGATTGAAGAGTCATTGTAGTCAGCATTGTCTGGCCTCATTTATACCCATCTTTTTTAAGAAGGCTTTCCAGATATTTGAACTGACTTTGATGTTGCGCTCTTAGCTTGAGTGCTTTATGGGGCACCTGTATTAGTCAGGGTTCTCTAGAGGGAAAGAACTTTCTCTATATGAGAAAGATCTCATGTATATATGAGAGTTTATTAAGTATTAACTCACACAATCACAAGGTTTCACAATAGGCTGATGGCAGGCTGAGGAGCAAGGAGAGCCGGTCTGAGTTTCAATACTGAAGAACTTGGAGTCTGATGTTCAAGGACAGGAAGCATCCAGCACGGAAAAAAGATGTAGGCTGGGAGGCTAGGCCAATCTCTCTTTTCACATTTTTCTGCCTGCTTATATTCTGGCCATGCTAGCAGCTTATTAGATTGTGCCCACCTAGATTAAGGATGGATCTGCCTTGCCCAGCCCACTGACTTTGATGTTAATCTCCTTTGGCAACACCCTCACAGACACACCCAGGATCTATACTTTGTATCCTTCAATCCAATCAAGTTGAGACTCAGTATTAACCATCACAAATCCACCCCCTGTCAACTTGAACCCATACATATCTCCTGACATCATACATAATCTTCAAATAAAGACAATAATAAGGTCATAATTATGCCTAACATAATACAACTATCTTTTGTACAAGCAGAAACGCACCAATCCCCAACCCAAATAATATTACACAAAGCTAACGATTCTTAAATGCTAATGTGTAGTCAATAAATCTTATGTCACGTGATAAAGGAGAAAGGAAACAAAATGAAGATTTTTTTTTTAGTATAAATGTATACATGCACAAACATGTTTTTCACAAAAAAGGAAATACTCATGACAATTACCGTCCTCATTTCTGCAGCTCGTCATGTGGTTGTAGCTAGTATTGATGACTACTTTCTTCTACTACCCATTCTGTATTCCCTTTGCCTTTGGCAAGCATTTCATCAGGTCCTGTTTTTTTATATTATTTTTTATTTTTCCTGGTGAAGTGACACAAACCTTTATTCTTGAAGGGTCTGAGTCATTTGTAGTCCTGCCTGGATTGGGCTGTTGTAATTTCCCATTAACCTTAATCACAGGGCATGGCAATACTAAGAGAAGCCCTAATGGACCTTCTGTATTCCATGCATACTCTTCTTTAACTCTGTCACTGAGTAGTGGACTGATTTCATCTTGTAGGTCCGAGTCAATTATCCCAGCCAACACTGTAACACCCTTCTGAACCAGTTGGCTTAAAGGTAGGAGAAGCCCAAAGTGTCCAGGTGGCAATCTTATCTTAACTTCCAGTTTAATGGAATTGTTTTGTCTCCTGGTGGCAGCGTTCCTCCCTCTGGAACTCAGATCTCTAGGCCAGCAGAACTTAATTTACTGGAAATAAGAAGCAAAAATTTTACTAGTGGATCACCAGGGGAGATGGTGAGTGATGCCATTTCCACTTCCACCTCTTGATTCCTGGAACCGTAACTCCTGCCTATGGGAAAAATGGTACCATATATCGGATGCTAATTCAGAGCATACATGGCCTTCTAGAGAACATTGCCCCAGACTTGCAAACAATTGTCACCTTGTTGGCATTGTAATTGTGACTTCAAAAAGCCATTCCACCATTCTCTCAATCCAGCTGCTTAAGGATGGGGAACACTGGAAGACCAGTGAATTCCATGAGCATGAGCCCACTGGTGAACTTCTTTAGCTGTAAACTAAGTGCCTTGGTCAGAGGCAATTCTGTGTGGAATACTATGATGGTAGATAAGGCATTCTGTGAGTCCATGGATAGTAGTCTTGACAGAAGCATTGCATGCAGGATAGGCAAACTTATATCTGGAGTAAGTGTCTATTCCAGTGAGGATAAACCTCTGCCCTTTCCATGATGGAAGAAGTCCAATATAATCAACCCGCCACCAGGTAGCCAGCTGATCACCCTGAGGAATCATGCCATATCGAGGGCTCCGTGTTGGTCTCTGCTGCTGGCAAATTGGGCACTCAGTGATGGCCGTAGCCAGGTCAGCCTTGTTAAGTGGAAGTCCATGTTGCTGAGCCCATACATAACCTCCATCCCTGCCACCATGGTCGCTTTGTTCATGGGCTCATTGGGTGATGACAGGGGTGGCTGGAAAAATAGGCTGAGTGGTATCCACAGAATGGGTAATCCTATCCAATTGATTATTAAAATCCTCTTCTCTGCTGATGTCCTTTTTTGGTGGGTACTCACATGAACTACAACTGTCTTTACAGTTTTTGACCACTCAGAGATGTCCAGCCACATACCTCTTCCTTAAAATTTTTGTCACCAATTTTCCAATCATGCTTCTTCCAAGCCCTGACCATCCAGCTGAACCATTGGTTATAGGCAATGAATCAGTATATAATTGCACATCTGGTCATTTCTCCTTCCGTGCAAACTGCAAACCAGGTGCACTGTTTGAAATTCTGCCCACTGGGAAGACTTCCCTTCACTGCTGTCCTTCAGGGATGTCCTAGGAAGAGGCTGTAATGCTGCAGCTTTCCACTTTCAGGTGATGCTGGCAAATCATGCAGAACCATCTGTGAATCAGGCTCTCTTCCTCTTTCAATTGATCATAGGGAACTCCTCATGAGGGCATTGCTGCAGGCTGGCAGAGAGAAGGCAGGGTGGCAGGAATGGAGACCATGGGCATTTGATCCACTTCCTCATGTAACTTACTCGTGCCTTCATACCTGCTTGAGCACAATCACGTGTATATCACTTCCATTTGATGATGGAAAGCTGCTGTGCACAACCCACTTTATAGCTAGATGGGTCAGAAAGCAACTAGTTCATGATAGGCAGTTCAGGTCACATGGTGACTTGATGACCCATACTCAAATGTTCAGTTTCCACCAAAGCCCAGTAACAGGCCAAGAACTGTCTCTCAAAAGGAGATTAAGTATCTGAAGAAGATAGCAGGGCCTTGCTCCAAAATCCTTGAGGCCTCTGCTGTGATTCACCTATGGGGGCCTGACAAGGGCTCCAAACAGCATCCCTATCTGCCACTGAAACCTTAAGCACCATTGGATCTGCTTGGTCACATTGCCCAAGTGCCTGAGCAGCTTGCATGGCAGCCTGGACTTGTTGCACAACCTTTTCCTGTTCGTGACCCTGCTCAAAACTGGCAGCCTTTCAGGTCACTCAATAAATGGGCCAGAGAAACACACTCAATTAAAGAATGTGTTGCCTCCAAAATCCAAATAGGCCCACTAGGTGTTGTGCTTGTTTCTTGGTTGTAGGAGGGGCCACATGCAGCAACTTATTGTTCACATTAGAAGGTATATCTTGACAGGCCCCACACCACTGAACCCCTAGAAATCTTACTGAGGTAGATGGTCCCCGAATTTTAGTTGAATTTATGTTTGATTATCTTGCATGCAAATGCCTACCAATAAGTCCAGTTTGTTTGCTACTTCTTGCTCACTGGAACCAATCAGCATAATTTCATCAATGTAATGGACAAGTGTCATATCTTGCAGAAGCAAGCAGCGATTAAGGTCTCTCCGAATAAGATTATGACACAAAGCCGGAGAGTTGATATACCCCTGAAGTAGGACAGTAAAGGTATATTGCTGGCCTGGCCAGCTGAAGGCAAATTGATTCTGGTAGGCCTCATGGACAGGAATAGAGAAAAAGATATTTTCCAAGTCAATAGCTGCATACTAGGTACCAGGAGATGAGTTAATTTGCTCAAGCACTTAAACCACATCTGGTACAGCAGCTGCAATTGGAGTCACCACTTGGTTAAGCTTACAATAATCCACTGTCATTCTCCAAGATTCATCTGTCTTCTGTAAACGCCAAATTGAAGAGTTTAACTGGGATGCAATGGAATCACCACCTCTGCATCTCCCAAGGCCTTGATGGTGGCACTAATTTCTGCAATCGCTCCAGGGATGCAATATTGTTTTGGTTTACTATTTTTCTAAGGTAGAGGCAGCTCTAATGGCTTCCATTTGGCCTTTCCCACCATAAAAGTCCTCACCTACCAGTCAGGGAGCCATTGTGGGGGTTCTGCCTGCTCTAAGTATGTCTATGCCAATTTTGCATTCTGGCACCGGGAAAATGACCACACAATGAGTCTGGGGACACACTGGACCCACTGTATGTCAGACCTGAGCTAAAAATCTATTAATTACCCGGCCTCCATAGGCTCCTATTTTAACTGGAGGCCCACAATGAGTTTTCTGTCCCCTGGAATCAATGTCAGCTTAGAGGGGGTGTTCAGTAGTCCCCAAAATGTTTGATCAGTTCCCTTTCTCCAATGCACAGTTGCTCTGGTAAAGGGCTGAAAGTCTCCTTGGAAAAGAATGGGAGAAAGAGTCACTGCATAAATTATCGGTAATGTAGTGAGGTCCTTCCTCAAGGGGACCTGGCCTCCCCTTTATTCAAGGGGTTCTGGGTCTGTAAACTGGCTCAAGTCTGGAAATTGATTGAGGGGCTGTGATTCTCTGTTTTGATAATTCAAATTAGTGTTTTTTACATCCGACCTAGAAGTTTTCTGCTTGTATAAATTAAGTAGGAATGCAGTAGGCCTCCTATCTATCTATCTATCTATCTATCTATCTATCTATCTATCTATCATCTATCTATCATCTATCTACATTTAAGTATTAACTCACATGATTACAAGGTTTCACAATAGGCCATCTGTAGGCTGAGGATTAAGGAGAGGCAGTCCCAGTTCCAAAATTGAAGAACTTGGAGTTCAATATTCGAGGGCAGGAAACATCCAGCAAGGGAGATAGATGCACCTTGGGGAAGCTAGGCCAGTCTCTCTTTTCACATTTTTCTGCCTGCTTATATTCTAGTGGTGCTGGCAGCTGATTAGATTGTGCCCACCCAGATTAAACCCAGCACACTGACTCAAATGTTACTTTCTTTTGGCAACACCCTCACAGACACACCCATGATCAATACTTTGTATTCTTCAATACAGTCAAGTTGACACTCGGTATTAACCATCACAGCACCCAATGTTCAGTAATGCTGTAGTTTTTATATTTTTGTAGAGGTACCACTTGGTTGAATAAGATTCAGAATTCTCTGGATTACCAGTCAAAGACCCATGTTCTGTTTTCTTACTTTCTCCCAAGCAAACAACCTCTGTCTCTCTGTTATGAGCCACCTAAACCTGGGGGTGGAGTGCCACAAGCACCCTTGTGGCCGCCACCAGCATAATTGTGTTGGGTTAGACCTGAATCCAACACAGCATTGGGTCTCACCCAAGACCTGTTGTAACCACTCCTTGGCTACCGCCTATGTTCACTTAAGTATCTGGGGGTTCTACAATCAGCCGCTGGCAAAGCCAGCCTCGCCTGTGTCCTTCCCTTCAGGGAAGTAAGGTCTCTCAGGCTCTGGGTCCAGGGTTGTCCTCCAGGAGTCTCAACTTTCACTTGGTGCTGTTTTTCTCCCATAGTTATGATTTAAACTTGCATGTAGTGTTTATTGGCTAGGCTTAACCTGTACAGTTATTCAAGGTCATACATTTTACTGAGCCCTGTTGTAGAATGAACAAAATAAGGACAGAATAAAACAGCTTTATAGGACCAAGGTCCCTTTCTCTTACCCTAGGAGACAGAGAAGCCCGAGTGGCAATAGTTCAATGAAGACTCTTGAAAGAGATGAACGTCTCTTTGGGATTCTAGGTCAAGTTAGCCCATATTAATGTATCACTCAACAAAAGATTAAAAGCTTCTAGATAAATTTCTTCTTTTCTTCATTTGTTAATTCATTTTGCCATGCATTTATTCATGGCAAGTAGTAGGCTACTTTTTAGGTACCAACTTTTGGACTACATGTTGGAGAGAGTGAGATACATCAAAGAAAACTATTTCTTGAGTAAACTATCAAATTAGTGGAAGAGAAAAACTTATAAGTAAATACTTAAAATCAGACGTGAGGAATGCTACTGTAGGGGAATACAGGGTACTATTAGAGTACATGAAAACAAGGTAACTTAATCTAGACTGGAGAATTCATGGAAGGCTTCCTGGGAAATGTGCCATCTAAGCTGGACCTGGAGGATGAATTGGGAGTTACACAGACCAGCAAGATAGAAAACCTGGCTCCTGAGGAAAGAGCAGTGCACAGGCCTGGGGTTAAAAGAGTGCATGGAGCTACTGGGAGACCATGCACTTGGTCCCTTCCTTCTTATTGAAGCACAGAGAGCAAGCAGAGAAAGTGTCAGGCTATGAGGTTGGAGAAGTTGGCAGTCTGAGATTATAAAGGACTTTGTATGTGGATAAAGTTCTGAATGCTATCCTGAGAACAAAGGGAAAATCATTTAAGAATTTTAATCAGGACTTGGGAACCACAAGGAAATGATAAATGTTTGAGGTGATAGATGCACCAAATATAATGATTTGATCATTACACAATGTACACATGTGTTGAAATATCACACTGTTCCCAATAAATGTGCATAATTATGTGTCAATTAAAAACAAAATATGTTTTATGTTTTTTAAAGAAAATTTTTAAGCTGGAAGATGACACTATCTGTTTTATGTATTCGTGACTGTCTCACAGAGAAGGGATTCATTGAAAAAAAGGGTGGATCTACACACTGAGCATATGGAAATCAATTAAATGAGATTAATTTACCAACTTCTCAAAAGGTTTAGCTCAGCCTCAAAGTGACTCTGAAGACCATTTGTCATGCTGTATCATATTAGAATGAGAAGTCAATCAAACTGGTTCTGTGGATGAAAACCTTCAGTTGCCTTCAGAATCTCTTAGAAAAAAAATTTTCCCCAGGATGTGTGTTGAGTATGTTGAGCTGTGCACATCTTTCCTTAAACTGGTGGACCACATACCTGAGACTTTGGTCATGACCTTCTGTCTCTTTGCCTTAAATCATGCCCCTCTAATGTTGACCTCTAGACACCTCTTGCCTGAAGCGACTCCTGTATTTTCTTAATTTAATGCCCATCTAAGTAAGATACCCTGCCATGATGTATTGATGATAGTCTAATTTTGACTATACTCTGTGTCACATCCCAAGCTGCCTTAACCAAGACCTGATGTGGTCTACGAAATAAGTTATAGCTTGAAAAACACATGCTTCATGAATATAAATCTTCTGAGTTGGTTCAAGGTACAAAATTGCCAGCTGGGAGAACAAAAGCAGTGGTTTAAGAGTGTTAACATACCAAAATGCACCTGTTTGGAAGACAGAGAGAAGGATCTCCTTAAGATTCACTGTTAATTATTCACAAGGGAAGACAGGAAGTTGGTGTACCGTTTGTCCCACAGCTAAAAGAGAACAGATGGTTTCCATACAAGGTTTCTAACAAATCAAGCTTGCCATTCTTACTGGCTAAAGAGAAAAATATTGAAGGCATTCTGGCTCTCTAAAGAGGCACTTATTTTACCATTTACTCAAAAACAATTATTCTAAAAGAGGGAAAATGCAACACAAATGGTTAAAATTACAACAGAAAGGTAAATTTAATTTTTATAACTCAGAAATACACATTTTGCTTTTGTTCAGGGTGGCTTTATTGAATGATTAAAGGGATCTGATGGTTAACAAACCACAATACTGTGGGCACTGACTTTACATCTTTCGTGATTATATTGAAAGATATCTTGCAGGGAATGTTCCTGAATTAAATAGCAAAGTCCAGGTGTGCTCTCCCTGGAAGAGAAAATGCTTCTATTTGTTACTTATTCTCTTAATATACCTTTCAAGAGGTGGGAAGAGCCTGTGCCTGCAAAATAGAGTCCACTATTGAACTGCTTCCTCATTCAATTCCCAAGGACATGGATGATGTTGGAAGCTAAAAATGATGCAAATAAACAGCTGTAGTACACCCTGACAAACCCCTTAGATTATTGTCAGGGATTATGATGTTTTAAATCTTATTTTCCTCACGCTATTGGCCAGGTACCATAATTTTAGTACTACCAGCTTTTGTGCAACATACACTGCTTAAATCAACTTCTATACTCTTCTATTATCCATGTGTTTCAAGTATGTGGAACAAGCACAGTTCCATTTATAGTACAGAAGAGGGGCATTAGGCTTTTCTCTTCTTTGAACTCCTTACAATTAACGAAATATGTAATATTCATAAAGCATTTCCAACCAGGCACTCTTATGGGCATAGCTCAGAGATATTACACGTTCAGTGTCAGACCACCATGATAAAGTGAGTATCACGATAAATTTAGTCAGACAAATTTTTTGGCTTCCCAGTTAACATAAAAGCTATGTTTATACCATACTCTAGTCAATTAAGTATGTAATAGCATCATGTCTAGAGTGCAATGTAAATACTTCAAAGAAAAAATACTTTCTTGTTTAAAAATGCTAAAGATCATCTGGGCCTTTCGCAAGTCATAATCATTTTGCTGGTAGAGGGTCTTGGCCCTGATGTTGATGGCTGCTGACTGATCAGGGTGGTGGTTGATGAAGGTTGGAATGGCTGTAGCAATTATGAAAATTATGATAAAAATAAAGTTTCCCACATTGACTGACGCTTCTATTTATGAAAGATTTATTCACAGCATGTGGTCTTGTTTGAAGCATTTTACCCACAGTAAAACTTCTTTCAAAATTGGAGTCAATCCTCTCAAACCCTGCTATTGCTTAATTAACTAAGTTTATATAATATTCTTAATCTTCCATTGTCATTTTAACAATGTTTATAGCATATTCACCAGGAATATGTTTTACCTCAATAAACTGCTTTCTTTGCTCCTTCACACAAAGCAACTTCTCATCTGTTCAAGTTTTACCATGAGACTAGAGCAATTCAGTCAAATTTTCAGGCTCCACTTCTAATTCTAGTTCTCTTGCTATTTTCACCACAACTGGCATTACTACTTCTACTATGTCTTTAATTCCTCAAAGTCTTCCATGAGGATTGGAGTCAATTTCTTCAAAACTCCTGTTAACATTGGTATTTTGACCTCCTCCCATAAATCACAATTGCTATTAATGGCATCTAGAATGACGAACTCTTCCCAGAAGATTTTAATTTACTTTGACCAGATCCATCATAATAACACTATCTGTGGCAGCTGTAGCCTTATGAAATGTATTTCTTAAGTAATAAGGCTTGAAATTCAGAGTTACTCCTTGATCAGAATGGATGCTGTGCTAGCAAGCATTAAAACAACTTTAATCTCCTCATACATCTCCGTGAGAGGTATTGGGTGACCAGATACATCATCAATGAGCAGTGATATTGTGAAAGGATTCTTTTGTTCTGAGCAGTAGGTCTCAACAGTGGGCTTAAACTATTCATAAAACCACACTTTATACAGATGTGCCATGAACATTTTTTGTTCCATTTATAGATCACGGGCAGAGTAGATTTAGCATAATTCTTAATGGCCAAGGATTTTTAGAACGGTAAACAAAAATTGCCTTCAACTTAAAGTCACCAGCTTTATAAGCCCCTTATAAGAGAGTCACCTTGTCTTTTGAGGCTTTAAAGCCATGCATTGACTTCTCTCTAGCTATGAAAGTCCTAGATGGCATCTTCCTCTAGCAGAAAGTTGTTTCATCTACATGGAAAATCTTTTGTCTATTGTAGCAACTGTTGTCAGTGGTTTTAGCTAGATCTTCTGGATAACTTGTTGCAGCTTCCACCTCAGCACTTGTTGGGTCACCTTGCACTTTAATGTTATGAAGACAGCTTCTTTCCTTAAACTTCTGAAAAAAAAAAGTCTGCTAGTTTCAAAGCTTTCTTTTGCAGCTTCCTCACGTCTCTCAGTTTTCATAGAATTGAAGAGCCTTAGAGCCTTACTGTGAATTGGGCTTTGGCTTATGGGTATGTTGTGACTCATTTGAACTTCTATTCAGACCACTCAAACTTTCTCCATATCAGCAATAAGGCTGCTTTGCTTTTTTATCATTTATGTTTGCTGAAGTAGGACTTCCAATTTTCTTCAAGAACTTTCCCTTTGCATTCACAACTTGGCTAGCTTTTTGGTGCCACAGGTCCAGCTTTGGGCCTATCTTGACTTTCAAGATGCCTGCTTCTAAGCCTAATAATTTCTCATTTTTTATTTTAAATGAGACATGTGTGACTTTTTCTTTTCACTTGAACACTTAGAGACCATTATAGGGTTATTAGTTGGCTTAATTTAAATATCGTGGTGTTTCAGAAAATAGGGAGGCCCAAGGAGAGGGAGAGATATGGAGAATGGTCAGCTGAGCAGCCAGAGCACACAACATTTGTTAAGTTTGCTGCTTATATGGGCGCAGTTCATGATGCTCGAAAACAACTATAAAAGTAACATTAAAGATCACTGATCACAGATCACCATAACAGATATAATAATAATAAAAATCTTTGAAATATTTTGAGAATTACCAAAATGTGACACAGAGACATGAAGTGAGCATACTCTGTTGGGAAAATGGTGCCCATAGCCTTGCTCAACGTAGGATTACTGCAAACATTCAATTTGTAAAAAAAAAAGTGACATGTGAGAAGCATCATAATGCAAAGCACAATAAAATGAGATATGGCTATATACATAATTTCAGTACATTAATTCATTTATTCCTCAAAGTGATTGTACTGGAATGGTACTACTTGTGTTCCCACTTTGCAGATGAAGAGACTGAAGCATGAAGAGATTAAGCCACTTGTCCAAAGCCTCACTTAGTAAGTAGAAGAGATGAAGTTTAAAATACTACCTATAGTACCCCTTAACTTGTTACCTTTATTTCTGTCCTTTTTCCCCCACTGAGATGAATGTGCATTATATTTCCTCAACTGTACTCAGATCTCTTTGATGTTTTGAGATTCTTTTTACTTTTGTACATGGTGCCTAGAAAAGTATTATTGTGGCATACATAGTTTGGGGAATAAAGTGATTATTTTTTAATGTCAAATATTTCCTTACTTACAAAAGAAACCTTGCATCGGTTTGGATGTGAGAAGTGTATATACTCCAAAATAGTGGTGTAAAATATCTATCCATTACCACACCATTAAACCAGATGCTGATCTTGATGGAAAGAAGACACACAATGTTGTGGCTGTAGAGAAAAGCCTGCAGCAATGTGTAATGATTTCCAGCGCTACAAAGAAAATATTTGAAAAAAGCAAGGCTATTTTTATAAGTTAAATATTGCCAAAAACTCTGAATATAAAGGATATATTTTTTAAAAATACCTATGCAAAGACTTTGAGTTTTCTCTCTTAAAGGCATAACAGGAATAGCAAACCACAGGACGTAAGTGCAATACGAGACACTTAAATAAAGATGCAGTCTCTAACAGAAGTCTTTCCACAGCCAACCTAGTTAAAATTATTAGCAATCGCTGAATCAGAAGAAATTGTAGGTGACAAAGAGAACTCGTCTGTCTACCAGTTGTTGAGTTTGTGGCATATAATTATATATTTTAAACTGAATAGTTTGTATTCTACAGTGGCGTTTTACCTCTTCGCATTATAAGGTTTTTGTTTGTTTCACTGGTTGGTTGTTTTGTTTCTTTTGCTATCTTTCCAATGACTCAAGTTCAAAAGAGCACTTCAATCATGTCAAGTATAAATTACTGAACTGGAGTGGCGGTGGTGGTCCTGCCTGAGGAATGAAGTCAGATGCTAGGGACCAGACAGCAAAACCAAGGAAACCATGGCACGTTCAGAATTTGCTTCTTTACCAGAGAATGGAACATGTTATCTTGATAGTCAAGAGTCAATCAGTGCTTGGTAACTAGACTTGTAGAAACTCTCTAACTGACCCTCACATTGTAGCTCATTGTTCTGGTCGCTAACATAATATATCGTTCGAAACAACTTGTAATGGAAGTTGTGGTTGGAGTTAATGTCTCTTTCTACTGCTTTATTTGACAAAAAATTTTAAGCAACAAGGAAAAAGCATTGTGTTATTTATTTAAGTAGATAATAATAAGAGCTAACATTTTGTTTGAAAGTACAGATTTTATGTATCAAATGAATTAATAGCACATTCCCTTAAAATAAATTCTGTGGTTCCAGATAATGAATGAGATAGCCAGAAATAGGTTAGTGTCTTGCCCAAGGCCATTCTGTAGTCAGTGACAACCACAGCTTTGACACTCTGCCCTAAGAACTGTCTCTAAATATGCATTTGTGATCTTTAATAAAAGTCAAATTGCTGGAGAAGAAAACCTGTGCCTATTTCAAGATACTGAAACAATTAAATTAAAATAAAATCTGCCAGATTCTGACATCTTCATTTAGAACATCCAAACCTATGTTTATACCCAAAACGTATTGTTAACATTTAGTGGCATGACATTTTGTAATCTATAGGAATATATTGTGATCATGGTAAGAACATGGAGTAAATTTTCACAGTAATTACTCAATAAGTGCAGCTAGAATGCTTTCTAGTTTTTAAAAGTCAAGGTAAGACTTTTTGTTGAATTTTTATTGAACAGTAATATCATCTAAGGCATTTAGCTCAATAGCTCGATTAAGGTGAAAGGGAGACTTATACACTGGATACAGTCCCAAGTTTAGTCAACTTTAGCGTCTACACAAATATCTCACCACATCACCTGAGGCGCTTTTAAGAAAGACATTCCCGGCCAGGTGCGGTGGCTCACGCCTGTAATCCCAGCACTTTGGGAGGCCGAGGCGGGTGGATCACGAGGTCAGGAGATCGAGACCATGGTGAAACCCCGTCTCTACTAAAAATACAAAAAAAAAATTAGCCGGGCACGGTGGCAGGTGCCTGTAGTCCCAGCTACTCAGGAGGCTGAGGCAGGAGAATGGCGTGAACCCGGGAGGTGGAGCTTGCAGTGGGCCGAGATCGCACCACTGCACTCCAGCCTGGGCGACAGAGCAAGACTCTGTCTCAAAAAAAAAAAAAAAAAAAAAAAAAAAAAAAGACATTCCCATACCACTTCCTTGACCTAGTAAATCAGCACTTCCATGGGAAGGATATAGGAATATATAAACTTACAAAGCTCTTCCATAGCCAGCGTCTCCATATTTAGATCATTCCTAGTTTTCAATAAGTTGATTATTAATTGATTGTAGTTGACTATAGGGTTCTACATGGGAGATGCAAACTATCCTTCCTACTGAAAGACCACTTAAAAGGTAAGTCTGAGGTGTCACATTCACTTTGACTGTGGGAGGAGACTACGGCAAAGTCTTCATGGGAAAAGAAAAAAGTCATTCTTTCTCTTTGTTTTCAAACAGTATGGTATAGTGGTTATAAGCGTAGACTCAAGAACCAGACTAGTTTGGATCAAATTCTGCCTTTGAACCCTACTAGCCAGCCAGAGGACAATCCCGTGAACGTCTCTGTGCCACACTGTTTCCATTTTATAAATGGTAACTAACATTTTATTTGAAAGTACAGACAAGGATAGTACCTATTTCCTAGGGTTATAATGTGGCTCTCATTAAAATTCTTTATATGTTCCAAGTACTTACAAATATTATATTAGGTTCTGGTGTATAGCATTCATAATTTCGAGAAGTATATATATGTATATATACATACACATATATATATGCATATATACATACACATATATATATGCATATATATGCATGCACATATTTTCTATATAATAGGTTGTATCTATCATTCCCACTCTTGAAATAAGAAACTTTATGTAAATAAATTGTTTTTCTCATGTTACTCTAAAGTTTCATGGAAGACATGATAGTAAACACAAACATCCTGCCTTCCAGCCTTTTTCTCTCTCTGATATACACATGGCTTTCCTTTATTTCCAATTCAACATCTTTTTGGACTATGAGTTGTTACTATATGGACTATGTAGACTATAGACCATAAGAACAATAAATTAAGTTGTTTCGTACGTAACTTTTACTAGTATATACTGAAGCTCAGCTCATATTTTTCTGCCCCATAAAATAATGGCCATCATATGCAAACCCTTAATTTGTTAGAAACATGAAGGAAAAGCGTTTTATATCCTGAAGGTATCAAAGAAATCCAGGAATGTATAAGTTTGTTACAAGATTTTAAAATGTCATTATTTTTCACTTTACAAAGTGAGATGCTCAAATACCAATAAAGAGCATACAAAGGGGTACCTCAAACCCAGCTTCCCAACCATTAGCTGGCCACCTATCTCCAATTTATTGGAACTTGAGAGGCTGAAAGTAGAGTTGGCAATAAAAGGAAGTGAATGTCCTGCCCCTGAACTGTGCCATGGGGGGAGTCAGTCAAGGGCTGCTTCTCTGTCACCATAAGCCTTGTCAGGGGAGCTTCAGAGAACTGTATATACATCCTCTGGATACTGAAGAGCACAGGAGATCAGTTTTCAGCACAGGCCAAGAAAATCTAAAGGTGAGAGGCTGTGATCAGCCACTTGAGGTGTTAGGAATTTAGCAAAACCACATTAGGAGCTGTATTTCAACCTATGTTTGGGTCAATAATGTGTAAAGTTTTCTCTTAGACCCAATGTGGGTCATGTAAGCGAGACAAATAGCCTGAAGACATTTCAACTTCTCCCTAAAAAGACTTCCTGAAGGGACAAGGTGACTTTCAGGAGTTCTGGGGGCTGCAGATAAAACACAAATGGCCAGCCAAATACACACACATACTCATACACATACACATACACTCACACACGCTTTGTTTTGCATGTATTTGGCCTGGTTCTCAGAAAATTCAGGCAAATATTCAAACTTGGCATTTTGGAAAAACATACCAATAACCAATATACCTAAAACATAAAGGTAGCTTTGATCACCCTCCAAATCCAGAGAGCTGCTTTAAACATGTGTTATAACCAGAGGAAAATATTATCAGATAACATTAATGATGTTTATCTCTTCTTACCTCTCCTCTCTCCTCTTCCTCCAAACCTAGAGTGATCAAAAATGGAAATATATAATGAGGACTTGGCAGAGCAGCGAAGAAAAAGAATCAGCAGAGTCAAAACAAGAAACAAGTAGATTATTCTCCTCTGATTATTACTTAAAACATCCAGCCATAAGCCACTCTATCCTTGAGGAAGGGAGAAGCTTTAACATTAAAGACTGGAGTTCTGAATATTATAGAGGGCCAAATATTTCAATTAATAAAAGGTGACTATTAGGGATTGAAATAATTTGTCACTAGCACATCTACCCCAAGGAATGCCTAAAGGAAATTCTTTAATGAGAAGGGGAATTATAAAGGAAGGAATCTTGGAGAATCAGAAAGGAAAAAAGGACAATGGAAAGATGAGAAATATACGTAGTGTTTTTGAATTATATTTGATGATTGAAATAAAAATTGTAACATCATCTTATAATAAAGACATCAATATTTAAAAGTAGGAAAGGTGCAAGGGCCTAAGTGGAGGTAAGATTTTCACACTTCACTCAAGGTGGTAAAATGTTGATACTATTAGATTGTGATAAGCCCCATATGTATACTATAATACATGCAGCAACCAGTATCAAAGAGACACACTCAAAAACACTCCGAAAAATCTAGATGGAACCCTTAAAAATGCTCGAGTAACCCATAGGTGAGCAAGAAAATAAAAGAACGATAATAAAGAGAGGAAAAACATAAAACAAACATAAAATGGCAGAATTAAGCCCTAAAATATAATTACCTTAAATGTAAGTGGTCTAAACGCAATAATTGAAAGGCAGAAATCGATAGAGTGGATTTAAAACAAGAAATACCATGCAACTACATGCTGTTAAAAAGAAACTCACAGCAAATTAAACAATCTAGGTGGGTTGAACGTAAAGGGATGGCAATGATATAGCATATAAACATACTAATCACACAAATGAGAGTAGCTGTATTAATATCAGATGAAATAGACATCAGTGCAAAAAAAAAAATCACTACAAACAAAAAGGGATCCTCACAGATCCCGTTTACCTGACTGGTGGATCCGTGATCTCACTGCTGTTTTAGTTGCTACCTCTCCCAGCTACTTCCTTTCCACAGAGAAATGCTTTCAGGTGGACAGAAGCTGCTTTTTCCAGTAGATTAGGCACCTGTAATCACCACTACCACTGATACTTGAGGAGGAGCCCTCAGCTAAAGCCTGGGTGTCTTGGGGTACAAAAGCCTTCCCCATGGACATAAGGTAGGGCCAATTCTGTGGCACAATTTTGATTTAGAGAGTCCCACTGGATCATTGAAAGGGAAACCCCAGTTGAGATTGCATTCTCACTTAGCTCTTTCTTCTGCCCTCTCCTGCTTTCTCATTCTTGTTTTCCTGAGAGCTCTCCCCGAGTCAATCAGTACACACAATTCTACCCCAGGTGCTCCTTCTAGGCACTCTCAACCTAAGGCAGTTGGTACTCTAATTTGTCCTGGGAAGACATTAAGGATGGGAATCTAGTGCTGGATCACTGCTTGTTTGGCTGGCACTAAGAACGTCATCAGGACCTCCTGTGACTGTCATGGGCATGTCCTTAACCTTGGAAAAATAAACTTCTAAAATGATTGGGACCTGTTTCAGTTTTTTTTTTTTTTTTTTTTTTTGGTTTACAATTGTCATTTTTGCTTTAAAATGGTAACCAAATGCCTGGATTTTGTCATTACATTTTCTCTTTAAATTATGAACAACCATCCAGATCCTTTTTTTTTTATCATTACGATTTCTCCTAAATGCCAGAGATATTGTCAGAGACGATGCATTTTCTTCCACCTTTATCTTTACCTTGTTTACAACAGGTGAAAGTCCTAACAATTGCACTGCTACCACATGGCAGCAACTAACAGTACTCCACTATAACAACATTTCAAGACATAGACAATACAATGCAATATACATAGAAACAATGAAATGTTAAAAAGTGGGATATGATGTTAAGGTGTAGAATTTGTGTTAGTGTTCTTTTTGCTTGCTTGTTTTTGCAACAAACAAGCAAAACAAGCTGTTGTTAACAGCTAAAAAAAATTTGTTATAAGATAGCATTTTCAAGCCTCAAGGTCATCTCAAACCAAAACACAAACAAAGGATACACAAAATAAAAGGCAAGAAAATAAATTATATTGCAAGAAAAATCACTTTTACGAAAAAAAAAAAAGACAGGAAAGAAAAAAGAGAAGACCACAGAACAATCAGACAACAAATAACCAAATGGAAAGAGTATTTACTTATCAATAATAGCATTGAATGTAAATAAATTAGACCCTCCAATCAAAACTCACAGAGTGGCTGAGTCGATCAAAAAGCAAGACCCATTAATCTGTTGCCTACAGAAAACACACCTCAACGATAAAGCTGAGTGAACTCATTTTTGACCACGGTGCCAAAAACAAACAGTGGGAAAAAGACTCTTCAAAAAATAGTGCTGGGAGCACTGGCTATCTATATGCAGGAGAATGAAACTAGGCCCCTATCTCTAGCCATTACAAAAATCAAATCAAAATAATTTAAAGACTTAAGTCTAAGGCCTCAAACTATGAAACTTCTACAAGAAAGCTAGAAGAAGATCCCCACAAGATGAGTCTTTGGAAAATTGTTTTGAGTAATACCCCACAAGCACAGATAAGCAAAGCAAAAATGAACGAATGAGATTACATAAGGTTAAAAAGCTTCTGCACAGCAAAGGATACAATCAACAAAGTAAAGGAACAATTTACAGACCGGGAGAAAATTTCTGCAAACTACCCATTTGACAAGTTATTCATAACAAGAATATATCTAAAGCTCAAACAACTGTATAGGAAAAAATCTAATGATCTGATTTTTAAAATGGGCAACCAATTTGAATATACGTTTCTCAAAAGAAAACATAGCTCAATGGTAAACAGGCACATGAAAAGGTGCCCTACATCAAATATCAATGGAGAATTGCAAATTAAAAATACAGTGAGATATCTTCTCACCCCAGTTAAAATGGCATATATCCAGAAGACAGTCAAAATGATTTAAAGACTTAAATCTAAGGCCTCAAACTATGAAACTATTACAAGAAAGCAAATACTGGCAAGGATGTGGAGAAAAGGGAATCTTCATATACTTTTGGTGGGAATGTAAATTAGTACAATCACTATGGAGAACAGTTTGGAGGTTCCTCAAAAAAATGAAAAATAGAGCTATCATAAGATCCAGCAATCCCACTCCTAGGTATGTACTGAAAAGAAAGGAAGTCGGTATATTAAAGAGATGGCTGCACTCCTGTGTTTATTACAGCACTATTCACAATAGCCAAGATATGGAAGCAACCTACTGTCAATTAGCAGGTGAATAGATAAAGAAAATGTGGTACATATGAACAATGTAGTACTCTTCAGACATAAGTAGAATGAGATTTTGTCATTGGCAACAACATGGATAGATGTGGATGCCATTATAATTAAACTAAGCTAGGCACAGAAAGACAAATGTTGCATGTTCTTACTTATTGGTGGAATCCAAAAATCAAAACAATTGAACTCATGGACATAGAGAGTAGAAGGATGGTTAGCAGAGGCTTGGAAGGGTAGTAGGGCTTGGGGTAGAGGCGGGAATGGTGAGTGGGTACAAAAACAAAAAAAATTATAAGACCTACTATTTGATAGCACAACAGGGTAACTATAGTCAATAATAATTTCATTGGGCATTTTAAAATAACTAAAAGTGTATAATTGGATTGTTTATGACACAAATGATAAATTCTTGAGGATTTGGATACCCCATTTTCCATGTTATTATCATTATGCATTTCATGCCTGTATCAAAACATCTCATGTACCCCATAAATATATACATCTACTATGTAGCCACAGAAATTAAAAATTAAAAGAGTATCACAAGAGACAAACACAAGATATTTCGAGAACAGACATATAATCCCTAATATAAGAATGAAGTCTAAGAAGAGAGAAAAAATTAAATGAACATATGAACATTAGGCACTAGTGTTCGAGTAAGATAAGGAAATTGCTGGAAGCAAATAAAAGCCTTAACTGGCAAACTGAAGAAGGTCACTGAGTGAAGAGTTGATTAAAAAACTCACACAAATAGACTTTTGAATACTAGAATAATATGTCTCAATTTCAGGAATAAAGATGAAATCATACAGCTCTTCAAAAGGAGAAAAAAAAGAAATCAAACTAGCACCAGACTTGTCATCAGCAACACTGACAGAGGACAGAGTATGTCTAAGAAAACAATTGGAATAAGATGTATATACTGCTAAGAAAAAGCATTACAACCCAAGAATCTTGTATTCAGCTGAGATTTCCACTCACCAGTTGGGGTTATAGATAGATATTTGTAGGATTTTAATCATTCAGAAATATTTGTAGATCAATTTAGTGATTCAGAGACTATATCACATAAATAAATTTTTTGAGAAAAATACATGAGAAATTACTCTAATCCAAACTGGCCTGTGGGCACCATTGGGCCAGCCATCTGCTTTTGTTAATAAACTTTTATTGGAACACAGCCACATCAATTTGTTTCCATATGGCTACTTTCACAATACAACTGCATAGCCAAACAGTTGCAACAGAGAGCACACGGCCCACAAAATCTAAAATATTTAGTATCTGGCCCTATACAAAATATTTTCTGACTCCTAGTCTAAACAAATGACAGACAAATTAAAAACAAGAATTATCAGGGCAGAAGAAGATGAAGCAAAGATGAAATTGTGATTCTCAATTATATGAAAATAAGTTTATATTCCACCCACTAGAACCTTTTAGCTTATACATAATCTAAAATTTACATATATATGTGTATACATACATATATGTACACACATTCATATATAGTCACACACAATGTGCATACACATATACATATACATGTGCTTATGCATTTGGTTCTACTTTCATTTCCAGTGTTTATCACTTTTCCTTTCTTTGCTGCAATTTCTATTTTGAGGGCCAATTCCTTCTTCAATTATCTATAATGTCACATTTATCCCTGGGTGATAAGGAGGCAACACAACCACACACTTTTCTGTCTGTATATGAACAGCTGTCCAGTGAGCGACCACTGACAAACTTGAAAGAAGTGACATAATTCACGACTGATTATTATGCACGACTTTGTATTTATGTAATGATCTGTGAACTGAAGGGTTATTAGTGAAGTTGTATTTTATGCAATTACTTTCAGTTAGTATATCATGGTGACTGATATTTGAACTATGTTGTTGGGGAACTAGAATTATTTAAATAAAACCATGATAACCAAAAACTGTGCATATCGGAACTGTGAAAATTGTTAATTTGTGACTAAAATTATTAACCATATCAGCAAAATCTAGATGTTGGAAGTAAGAATTGAAAGCATTTTGTAGATCTTAAAGATAGTATGTTCATAGGGTTCTAGTGGGCGGAAGAGAGCCTCAATTTCATATAATTGAAAAATATATGTTAGATTATTCAGTTCAGGAAAGGAAAAATAACAATCACTGGGATGGAAAAACAAGGTTAAATTTTCAAACAAATAAGATAGAAAGGGAAATAATTGGTTATTATTATGAGGTCAATTGGTGCATTTATTTTACAGCTATCTCTAGCTCACTTTCTTACCTTCTTCAGAGCCTTGCTCAAATGTCACTTTATCAATAAGGACTTCCCTGCAATGACATATAATTGAAACCCTAATGCCTTAGTTCAGGCTGTCATAACAAAATAATATACATTTCATGGCTTACAAATAACCAAGATTTACTTCTCACAGTTCTGGAAACTGGGAGTTCAAGATCAAGATGCTAGCATGGACAGGTTCTGATGAGGAGTACCTTTTAAGTTGCTGACTGCCAACTTCTTATAACATCACGTGGCAGGGGAGTGAGAGATCTTTCTGGGGTTCCTTTTCATAAAGGCACTGATCTCAGCCATGAGGGCCCCACCCTCATCACCTGATGGTATCCTAAAAAATCACTTCCTAATATCATCACCTCAGGGGTTAGGGTGACAACATGAATTTTTGGTGGGAAACAGATATTTAACACATAACACCTAAGCCTCAGTATATTCATCTATCAATTTTGGAAAACTACCACAGAATATCTCTTGGGGATTAAATGAGCTAATATATACAAAATCTCAGCATAGTATCAGGCATATATTAAATTCCTAATAGAATCAGTTCCCTCTAGGAATTTCTTTCTAACCCTTTTCTATGTGGCCATGATTTCAACACAGAGTTCACAGAATTCACAATATTTTTTTCTGTGAATGAGAAAAACACGTTAAGATATCATTAATAAAATCTCTGCCAGGGCAATTTGCACTTTAGAATAGGAAATCGGGGGAGAGAGCAATGCTTAGCCAAAATAACTGAATGTCTATTAGTGGAAGTCGATGTGTATTCATCTGTGAGTTTGTGGAGACATCTTTGATTAAGTGTTCTCAACCCAGCCTCAAGCTCTCCATTCAAGCATCTACTCGTGATCCATGCTGCTTTTCTGTATGCTGTGTGCTGAGGTCCTATATATCAAAATGAGGTTTAGCCATATCAGAAGACAAGGAAATAAATACGTAATATCCTGTGTTGATTTCCACATAGCCAGAAGGAATTATGCATGAGTTCTGCATAGTAATGAAGTACTAGGAAGAGGGAGAACAGGCTGGGTGCGTAGGCTCACTCCTGTAATCCCAGCACTTTGGGAGGCTGAGGCAGGCCGATCATTTGAGGTCAGGAGTTCAGGACCAGCCTGGCCAACATCGTAAAACACTGTCTCTACTAAAAATACAAAAATTACCCGGGCGTGGTGGCAGGCGCCTCTAATCCCAGCTACTCAGGAGGCTGAGGCAGGAGAATCCAGGAGGCGGAGGTTGCAGTGAGCTGAGATCGCGCCATTGCACTCCAGCCTGGGCGACACAGGGAGACTCCATCTCAAAAAAAAAAAAAAAAAAAAAAAAAAAGAGGGAGAACAAACAGGAGAAAAAGAAAAGAACAAAGAAACACAGAGGCAAGGCAAGACACTGATAAATGTAGCTAATGAGAGACATAAGTAGCAGTAAAGCCGTTGGTCATAAATGTTACGAGGAAATGATTTGTTCATCACTTTAGACATAACTTGTCATATATTTCTTTGGAGAAATATGTGTTTAGTGAAATTCTTTGTAAGCATGCCAAATTATGCAATTTCTGTAATTTATTATGTTCTTTTAGATTTAAGTCCCATTATATTTTAAAAATCTGCCCCAAGAGCAGGGAAAAGCCTTTCAATCACACATGTATATTTTTAAGGCCAAGGTCTCCAAATCCCCTTTTAACCCCAGGGTGTATATGGAGGGAATTGGGTTCTAATTTTTAAGAGTTCTCATTGGAAAGTGGGGTTTCCAAGCCTGCCCTTTGTTCCCAGTGTTGGTCTTTACTTTTAAGTGTCATGGGAATAGCAAAAGTCACGTCACCATATGTATCTTGTTATATTTTATCGGATAAACTCACAGGAATAACAATATGTATAGATTCATGTAAATGCATAGGAATTGGGCTAGAAGATGGATTAAAACTTAAATGGTTATTTTACATTTCATTTTGAATATTTTTGCGCTGTTAAAGCTATCTATAATGAGAATAATTATGTATACTATTATTGCAATTCTTTCAAAATATAATCAGAGCCATTAAATGTTTCAGAACTTACAAGAATATTTCATGAAAAAAGAATAAGGAAGGACCTCAGCAACCAAATAGCAAAACTGGTAGGTCAGCGTACTGGCAAAGGAAGAAACAAATAATCTATCCATGTTGCAGAACTAAGACCCCAAACTCCATATATATTTAGAAATAAACAACGTAATAAGTCTGATTATACAAATATTTAGGGGTAAAGGAGAATACAATACATAGCATTCAAATAATTTGATATCCATTTAGGGGGAAAAAAAAAACTTTGAAGAGTACTAAAAGGAAGTAAACACACACACGGAAACACTGTGCTGTAGCTTTGTCATTTGTCCTGTGGAGAATGTACTATTATGTAGGACAATTTCGCAAATAAGAAAATGGAGCAACAGAAAAGTTAAATGATTTGCTCAAGGCCATACAGCCAGGCAATGGGGTACAAAAACTTTGAAACCAAGTTTTCACCTCTGTATTACCTTTCCCCTCTAGAAGTATACAATGTGGTATCTGCCTTCAGATGGCCAACAATCTAGTTTGAAGAACTCACAAAGATGTGCTAAGTATGAGAGGAGAGACATACACAGTGTGGAATGATTACTTTTATTTCAGCAAATCACAGATGCCCAGGCATTTATCAAGCAGACAAGGATTCTACAGGCATGTCAGAAAAAAAAAAAAAGAAAAAAAAAAAAAACTAAACTAAAACATTTCCACATTATGGTTTTCCTTACAGACTGGAGCAAATAGGTAAATGTACCCCAAAATGTCTTAAGCTTTGCCAAGATTTTCTCATTGGTAATCAAGTATTAGTTGAATTGAAGTTCAATGGGAAGAAAACCTGTGAAGTTAAATTTTATGGATTATTTCCTGAGTTCTTTACAAGGCTTTGACTTTGGGGTGGTATGGAAAAAGTTTTCTCTGTTACATTCTATATTCTCTCATGAACGATAATAAGAGTAATAGAACCAGGTTTCTTGGTTTCTGCCTTATGTTCCAAGCTATTTACTGGCTCAATATTCATATTCAATGGGTGCATTAATGTAAAGTCTTTTCTAGCCTGCTAACTTAGTCGATAGGATCCAGTAGCTGCATCAGATACAAGCCCACCATTTTTCTGGTCGCTATGCCCCTAATCCAAAAAAGATTCATTGATGAAGAACTTTAATATTTCCAAATCTTTTCAATTTCCTTATGAGGATTAGGGTTATAATTATTCTACTGTGTTTTTTTCCTACCTCAATAAGATAATTTTTCCTCTGAAAACAAAGCACCCTCCAATTCTGATTATTTGACCATTGATCTCTATTACATTGCTGTGGCTGAACCTTAAGTCTGGTTTTCTATAAACTAAAATAAAGATCATGTAAGGAGGTGGTTTCTATAGGTTCAATCTAGAGAGCTGAAAAGAGAAAAAACAAATTTATACCAAGAGTAAAATGCTAATAAATATAAGACTAAGTGAGAGGGGGGCAATTAAGACCTTACCAGGCTGTGGTGTGGTTGATTGGGGGCCAACTTAATCTAATATGGCAGAAGATATTCTTTGATTATTACAAATATTTTATTTTGAATATTTGCAGCTATGTTTCTAAGTGATATAGGACTCATTTTCCTCTTTATTAAGATCTGTGTTTGATTTGTTTATCAAGTTTTATAAAATTAAATAGGGTGTACTCCCTTTTTCTATATTTTGAAATCGTGTAAGAATGGGCTTACTTTCTTTCTCTGATTATTTGGAATAAAGCTGTTTTACAATGTCTGTGTCTGCTGTTTCCTTTGTGGGAAGATTCTTAATTACGGATTCTTTTTTAAATGTCTCTTTTGTAAAAGTGCCATATAATTAACATATCATAAAATTCACCTATTTAAAGTGTACAATTTGGTGAGTTTTCATGTACTCAAAAAGTTATGTAACCATCACCATTATCTAATTCCAGAATATTTTCACCACCAAAGGAAACTCTGCACATATTAGTAGTCACTTTCCATTCCTGCATTTACCCCACCACTGCTCAGTCCCTGGCAACCACTAATCTGCTTTCTGACTCTGTGGATTTGCCTAGTGTTGACATTTGAAATAAATGGAATTGTGCGATATGTGGCCATTTGTGTTTGGTTTCTTTCACGTAGCATAACATTTTCAAAATTCACTCATGTTGTAAAATATACTAGTACTTTAGTCTTTTTGACATTTAAATGATATTCCATTGAAGGCATACACGTGACCTTTTTATACTTTATAGAGTGTGGATGATGCTGTTGTGAATACTTTTGTACAAGGTTTTATATGCGCATATGCTTTCATTTCTCTAGGGTATATGCCTAGGAGTGGAATTTCCAGATTATATGGTAGCTTTATGTTTAACTTTTTGAAGAATGGTCACACTGTTTTCTACAGCAGCTGTACCATTTTCCATTTCTACCTGCAATATATGAGGCTTCTAATTTTCTCACATGCAAACACTTCTGAAATTATGTTTTTGTTTTTTGTTTTGTTATAACCAGACACGTGGATATGAAGTATTATCCTCATTGTGGATTTGCTTTTCATGCCCCTAATGACTAATGATGTTAAGTATCTTTTCATGTGCTTACTGCTGTCCATTTGTATATCCCCCTGGAGAAATGTCTATTCAAATATTCTGCCTGTTTTTATTTGGGTAGTCATTTTATTATTGATTTCTAAGTGTTCTTTACATTTTAGATAGTAATCCCTTATCAGATGTATGATTTGCAAAAATTTCCACCAATTATGTGAGTCATCTTTTCACTTTCTTGACAGTATTCTTGGAAGCAAAATGTTTTCAAATTTGATGAAGTCCCATGCAATATGTCTGTATACATGTATGCATGCCTATATGCATGTGAGTGGGTTTAATGTGCATGGGTTTCTAATGATTTTCTATATATAAGATTATTTCACCTGAAATACAGATAGCATTACATTTTTCTTTTCCATCTGGATGCTTCTTCTGCTTGCCTAATTGTCCTGCCTAAAACCACTAGTAAAATGTTGAATAGAAATGGCAAAGATGGGCATCTTGATCTTAGGGAGAAATCTTTCAGTCTTTGAACATTAAGAATGAAGTGAGCTGTGAGTTTTGCATAAATGCACTTTGCTCCAGCTGACAAAGTATGTTTTTCTATTCATAATATGTTAATTGTTTCACTATAGAATGCTGTTGAATTTAAAAAATGTTTCTGCAGTTAGAGGAACATGTGATTTTTTTCTATTAACATATTTTATTATATTGATTCATTTTTATGTGTTGAACCAGCATGCATTTCTGTGATAAGTCCCATTTGCTCATGATAAATAATCTGTTTTATATGTTTGCTGGATTTCATTTGCTAATATTTTCTGACGAATTTTATGTCTATACAGATTAAGGATACTGGCAGAAACCACCGAGTTTCTTTTCTTATGATTTCTTTGGTTTTGGTATCAGGCTAATACCGAAGATTA
Source organism: Nomascus leucogenys (assembly GCF_006542625.1). Classification (NCBI taxonomy): domain Eukaryota; kingdom Metazoa; phylum Chordata; class Mammalia; order Primates; family Hylobatidae; genus Nomascus; species Nomascus leucogenys. The sequence continues at coordinate 129,679,561 of NC_044406.1, forward strand.
GACTAGAATTCACCCTAATATCAAGATGCTCACCTCTGCCATTTCTATTCAACATTTTACTAGTGGTTTTAGCCAGGACAATTAGGCAAGCAAAAGAAGCATCCATATGGAAAAGAAAAATGTAACACTATCTGTATTTCAGGTAATCAGCTTGGAAATGCTTCTTCTCCTATTTTTTGGAATAATTGGGAAGGATTAGTGTTAATTTTTAAAAACATTTCATAGAATTCACCAGTGAAACTATCTTTTTAGAGAATTCAAAACCACAGCTCTTAAATATCTTCATTCCCTCCATCTTTGTGCTGTTATTGTCATATAACTGGTCTTTTAAACTGTATAAACCTTAAAACAGATTTTTAAAATATATCGTTCCTAGATATGGGATTGTTGGTTGACATTTTCTGTTTGCTTTTATTTAAGCACTTTGAATTAGTTATCCCACTGCATCCTTCTGCTCTCTCTCTCTGCTGAAGAATCAAGTGTTTGTTAAAATTATCAAGGTTTCTTTGTAAGTAAAGAATAATTTTTCTCCAGCTACTTCAAAGATTTTCTCCTTGTTTTTGGCTATTGGCACTTTTACTATGATATGTCTGTGTGTGGATCTTTTTATATTCATTCTACTTGGAGTATATTGAGCTTGTTGAGTGTGTAGAATAATGTTTGTCATTCAATCTGGATTCAATCTGGTAAGATTTTGTCATTACTTCCTCAAATAGTCTCTCTCTTTCTTCTCTATCTTGTCTTTTTTGAATTCTAATTTTAAATATGTTTGCACGTCTGATGGTATACCAAAGCTTTCTGAGGCTCTATTTATTTATCTCCTCCTTTTTCTTTCTATTGTATCTCAGTCTGAGTAATCTCAATTAACTATCTTCAAGTTTGTTGATTCCTTCTTTTCAAATTCTTCTATGCTCACTAGGAATATTGTTAGAGAAGAAAATGAACATTCTGTAAACTCCCCCAAGTTGCACGACAGAAAGCTGAAGAATAAAATGACATGGTATGGATAAACTTCAATCTGAAAACTTCACATATCCCAATTTGACTCAGATATTTTTATTAATAGAAGTGCATTTCCACAGTGTTTAACTCTTGATCTGTAGCTATTAGCTTATTTCAAAGACAATAGTATTTTTGAAAGCATTAACATGAAAATGTGAATAAATTAGCCTAACAATTAGTTCTGTACAGGTGGATCTCATAATTAAGAACAAATCTCATGCCTTCCGCCCAACTATATAGCTGTCATTCTGAGCCCTGTAGTAATCATATTGGTAAAGATTCCCACAGTAAGATGGAAATATATAACTCATAAAAAAGTCATACAAAATTTAAAGCTGGAATATATATATATATATATATATATATATATTCACTCATTTTTATTGATGTGCCTTGAATCTAAATCTACTAGATGAATGTACCATGTTGAAATACCTGATCAAGCAAATGTAACAGGCATGTGCTGTGTTTATTTGCTTCAAACATTAACTTGAAACTGTGTCCTTTTTTCCTTCCCTACAAACACTTCCACTTGGATAGGGAAGAACAAAGGAGGTAGGTTTTAAATTTCTAGATTCAGGGAACATATCTGATTATGATAATTAGAAACAGAGAGAGAGAGAGATGTGAACTGAGAAAATACATAAACCGAAAAGTAGGAAATACAGTATTTTTAAGATAAACAGAAGAAAAACTGCAATGCCTTTTAGCATTTTTTTTTTCCTTCTCCTTCAGAAGAAGTGATGGCTATAGAGTGAGAAGGAAAGACATGTGGTATTCCGGCGAAGTTTGAGAGATCAGAGGTATAGATCCCTATTGCTAATTTCATTACTAATTAAATTAACTGTTACTAATTTATCTTATGGCTGTAGTGTGTGAAAGAGTAGCCCTAAGAAACTCTCTATTACATTAACGTATGGGGAAGTCAACAGAAAGCTGAGGAAGTTATACACTTAATTTACAGGGAAAAATCCGGCTTCCTCTCCTGTTCCTTAGAGAGCTCATTTTGAAATAATAAGCAGGCAGTAGTCTTTAGCTGGGAGTGTCAGCCCTCAAAACATCATAGAGATGTGAATAGGCCACTTGTTCGGCACTGAGAAGTAGAAAACAGCTGTGTCTTTAAAAGATCATCCATTAAAGGACATCCTCCAAGAGTTCTGTTTACTATCCACATATTACCCAGTGCCACTTAAAATATCCAGCCTACGGTGCTTTTGTGAAGATAAACGACTGTAAGTTCATCATGACTGTGTAACAGAGACCTCTAGGTCCCAGGATGAATGTTCAATTCCTCTTCCTATCAGGTAAGATGAAGTACACCTGAAAGCATCAAGACTCAATTTGCTGTTGTTGGTGAAATTGCAGGCAGATAAAGGAATTTAAAGCTAGTTTTATAAATAAAGAGATTCCATATATTAACTCCCAAGTTTTTGGGGCTGTTGCCACTGTGAATCATCATATAGGTTACAGGTACACATACATATTTCAATATTTCTCTTCAAAATTATTGAGTAGATTTTTTTTACTTTTACCACATGAATTTCTAGGCATATATACTTATATACAATTACTTTATTCATTAATAGAGAAATTTTTGGCAGAAAATGTTGTGTACTTGAGGAGAGATACTTTAGTATTATGGAAAGAACATGCTAGCAGATAAGCCTGGCTTGGGCTTATGTCTAACCTTGTAATTTATTTGCTTGTAACTTGAGCAGGTATCCAGTTCTGGTTACCTCTCTTTTCCTTTTATTTCTTTTTTTTTTTTACTGTTGAAAACAATAATAGCAACTTATTGCAAACAACTTCTGTGCCAACCATATATAAGACTGTTTAACTTGTGTCAATTTACTTAATCCCCAGAGAAAATCTATAAAATTGATGTTACTCAATTTTAAGATGAGAAAATAGGCTCAAAAAGTGAAGTAAATTGTCCAAAGTAAATGATTGCATTACATCTTAAGATCAGGTTTGCCTTATCCTGAAGTCCTTGTTCTGAAGTACTTGACCTTTCTAAACGTCAGTTAACTCATTGGTAAAATGGGCATAGTTGCACTCCTCACAAGGCTTTTACACATATTAAATACAAGAATGTATGAAAATATCTAGCACATAGAGAGTGTCAATAAATGTGTATTTCTGTTTACTATGTGTCTTAATCTATTTGAGCTGCTATAACAGAATACCACAGAGTTGGTGGCTTATAAACAGTACATTTATTTCTCACAAATCTAGAGGCTGTGAAATTCACAATTAAAGTGCCTGATGGTTGGGTGCCTGGTGAGAGCATACTTGCTGATTCATAGATAGCCCCTTCTTGCTGTGTGTTCACATAGTGAAAGGGGAGAGGGAGCTCCCTGAGGTCTCCTTTATGAAGGCACTAATCCCATTCATGACGACTCCTCCCTCATGACCTAATCATCTCCAAAAGGCTCCAACTCAAAGGTGAGGAATTTAACATGAGAATGTGGGAGAATCACAAACATTCAGATCGTAGTACTGTCCCCTTCCTATAGGAAATCAGTTAAATGAACATTTTGATTTGAGGGGTTTTTTTAATTTATCCAGGCAAACAAAAATGGAATTTTGAAAATTGCAACAAAATTAGCCAGGCATGGTGGCACATGCCTGTAATCCCAGCTACTCGGGAGGCTGAAGCAAGAGAATCGCTTGAACCCAGGAGGTGGAGGTTGTGGTGAGCCGAGATGGCGCCATCGCACTCCAGCCTGGGCAGCAAGAGCAAAACTCCGTCTCAAAAAAAAAAAAAAAAAAAAAAGAAAATTGCAGAGGGTGATACAGCTCATAGCAAGCATAAGAGCACTTTACTTCCCTAGAAACCCCTTATCTAACAAGTTCAATGCTCTGGAACACAGGCAAGAGCCAAAAGTTAGTAAATAAGCCTTATAGTAGTTACAGAATAATATTAAAATGTGCAGACATTTTTATATGGCCCTCTTCTACATGACATTAGTCAGTATCATTTTATTACATTTCTATTGTTTTACTTCTTTTTTAATTTTCATTTTAAGTTTAAGGGTTTGAGTGCAGATTTGTTTTATAAGAAGTAAAGTCATGTCATGGGGCTTTATTGTACAGATTATTTCATCACCGAGGTATGAAGCCTAGTAGCCATTAGTTATTTTTCCTGATCACCTCCCTCCTCTCACCCCCACCCTCTGTTAGGTAGGCCCCAGTGTCAGTTATTACCTCTGTGTGTCCATGTGTTCTCATTATTTAGCTCCAACTTATAAGTGAGAACATGTGGTACTTCTTTGTTTTCTGTTCCTGTGTTAGTTTGCTAGGGATAATGGCCTGCAGCTCAATCCATGTTCCTGCAAAGGACATGATCTTATTCTTCTTTTGTGACTACACAGTATTCCATGGTGTATACGTATCACATTTTCTTTATTCAGTCCCCACTGATGAGCATTTAGGTTGCTTTTATGTCTTTGCCATTGCAAATAGTGCTGCAATGAACATACGCATGCATGTGTCTTTATAATTGAACAATTTATATTCCTTTGGCTAAATACCCAGTAATGGGATTCCTGGGTCAAAAAGTAGTTCTGTTTTTAGGTTTTGAGGAATTGCCACACTACTTTTCACAATGGTTGTACTAATTTACACTACTACCAACAGTGTTTAAGTGGTCCTTTTGCTCCACAACCATGCTAGCGCCTGTCATTGTTTGACTTTTGAGTAATAGCCATTTTGACTGGTTTGAGATGGTATCTCATCGTGGTTTTTCTTTGCATTTCTCTAATGATCAGCGATGTTGAGCTTTTTCTTAATATGTTCGTTGGCCACATATATGTCTTGTCTTGAAAAATATTTGTTTATGTCCACTGCCCACTGTTTAAGAGCGTTGTATTAGTTGCTTTTTACACTGCTATAAACAATGACCAGAGCCTGGGTAATTTATGAAGAAAAAAGTTTTAATTCACATGCAGTTCCAGAGGGCTTGGGAGCCCTCAGGAAACTTACAATCAGGTGGAAGGCAAAGGGGAAGCAAGGCACATCTTACATGGTGTCAGGAGAGAGAGAGCACTAAGGGGGAAGTGCCACTTTTAAACCATCAGATCTTGTGAGAACTCACTATCATGAAAACAGCATGGCAGAAACCAACCCCATTATCCAATCACATCCCTCCAGGTCCCTCCCTTGACATAGGGATTATAATTTGAGATGAGATTTGGGTGGGGACACAGAGCCAAATCATATCAGGGGTTGTTTGTCCTTTCTTTTATAAATTTGTTTAAGTTCCTTACAGATGCTGAATATTAGACCTTTGTCAGACGCATAGTTTGAAAAAAAAATTTCCCATTCTATGGGTTGTCTGTTTATTCTTTTGATAGTTTCTTTTGTTGTGCAGAAGCTCTTTAGTTTAATTAAATCCCATTTGTTAATTTTTGCTTTTGTTGGATTGCTTTTGTTATCTTTGTCATGAAATCTTTGCCTGTTCCTATGTCCAGAATGGTATTGCTTAAGTTGTCTTCGGGGTTTTTATAGTTTTGTGTTTTACATTTAAGTCTTTGATCCAATGTAGGTTGATTTTTGTATGTAGTGTAAGGAAGTGGTCCAGTTTCAATCTTCTGCATATGGCTAACCAGTTATCCTAGCACCATTTATTTAATTGAGTGTCATTTCCCCATTGCTTGTTTTTGTCAGCTTTGTAGAAGATCAGATGGTTGTAGGTATGCAGCCTTATATCTGGGCTCTCTGTTTGGTTACATTGTTCTGTGTGTCTGTTTTTGTAGCAGTATCATGCTCTTTTGGTGACTGTAGTCCTGGAATATAGTGTGAAGTCAGGTAGTGCGCTGTCTCCAGCTTTATTCTTTTTGCTTAGAATTGCTTTCACCATTTGGACTCTTTTTTGGTTCCATGTGAATTTAATTTCTTTTTCTAGTACTGTGAAGAATCTCAATGGTAGTTTAATAAAAATAGCATTGAATCTATAAATTGCTTTGGGAAGTATGGCCATTATTACAATATTGATTCTTCCTATCCACTAGCATGGAATGTTTTTTAATTTGTTTGTGGCATCTCTGATTTCTTTGAGCAATGGTTTGCAGTTCTGACTGTAGAGATCTTCCACCTTCCTGGTTAGCTGTATGCCTAGGTATTTTATTGTTTTTATGGCAGTTGCAAATGGAATTGTTTTCCTGATTTGGATCTCAGCTTGACTGTTGTTGGTGTATAGGAGTGCTAGTCATTTTTACAGGTTGATTTTCTCTCTTGAGACTTAGCTTAAGTTATCAGCAGAAGGAGCTTTTGGGCCAAGACTATGGGATTTTCTAGATATAGAATAATGTTGTCTGGAAAGGGATATAGTTTGACTTAGTAGCTTCCTATTCAGATGCCTTTAATTTTTTTTTTCTTTTACCTGATTACTCTGTGCAAGACTTCCAATACTATGTTGAATAGGAATGGTGATATTCATTTTTATCCATATTCTGATTTCTATTTCTGTCATTTCAGCCATCTCAGCCTGCTTCAGAACCCTTTCTGGAGAAGTGGTGCTATCATTGGGAGAAAAGAGGTAACGCTGGCTTTTTGAGTTTTCAGAGTTTTCTTATGCTGGTTCTCTCTCATCTCTGTAGGTTGATGTTCCTTAAATCTGTGAAGTTGCTGTCCTTTGAATATGTTATATCCATTTGATGACCTTGAGAATTTTATTGTGATATAAGGTGTATTCAGTTGACTGGCTTCATTTCTGGAAGATTTTAGGCGGCTAAGGCTCAGGACATAACCGTGTACTGCATGCTCTGACTCTGGAAACTTCTATTGGGCTCCCATTTTTTTCTCTGGCTCCCTGAGTTTAGAAACCCACTGTGATGGGGATGCTGAAGAGCTGTCAGACTTCTGGTCAAGCACTCTGATGGGTTGTGCTGGGCAAAGAATGTTGTAGGGTGGTGGTAGCAGGATTGATTCTTGTTCACACATGCCAGCAGCAGTGACAGCCTCATAGTGGCAGGGTGCATGCTCATTGGCTGCAGCAGAGTTGAGCAGATGCTGGGGTTCCTGCCTCTGTGCAGGTGTTCAAAACAGCAAAGGAGGCAACACAGCTGGGGGGAGGCAGTGGGGACTCCTATTGGTGACTGTGTGTCCTGTGTGCTTGTGGTGGTGTTAGTACCGAAGCAGGTCACTGGCAAATGCAGATCTGTGTGCATCCTCTGTGAATATTTATGCAGGCAAGGGTGACAGCCCAGGATAGGGGAGGTTCCATTGTTTTCTTTGTCTAGTTTCCCTTTGGCTGCAATGTTGGCACTGGGTGGAGACACTGGCGGGGGCAGTTCTGGTGGCCTTTGTGCCTGCCTTTGTTCTTGTTCACACACGCCAGCAGCAGTGGCAGCATCATTGTGGCAGAGTGCACACTCATTGGCTGCAGCAGGGTGCCAGCAGATGCTGGAGTTCCCGTCTCTGCGCAGGTGTTCACAGGAGCAATGGAGGCAGCACAAATTCAACATGGCCAAACTCCATGTTTTGAAAAAACAATTTATAATAAGACTACTCAGTTTTTTAATAAGTTACTAATATGGTTTGGATGTACCCCTGCCCAACCACACCTTAAATTGCAATAATTCTGACATGGCAACAGTGGGGCCAGGTGGAGATAATTGAATCATGGGGGCAGCTTCCCCCATACTGTACTCCTGGTAGTAATTAAGTCTCACAAGATCTGATGGTTTTATAAATGGGAGTTCCCCTGCACAAGCTCTCTTGCCTGCCTCCATGTAAGACATGACTTTGATCCTTATGTGCCATCCACCATGATTGTGAGGCCTCCCCAGTCATGTGGAACAGTGGGTCAATTAAAGCTCTTTTCTTTATAAATTACCCAGTCTTGGCTGCATCTTTATTAGCAGTGTGAAAACAGACTAATACAGTAAATTGGTATGAGTAAAGTGGGATGCTGCTGTAAAGATACCCCAAAATGTGGAAGTGACTTTGGAACTGGGTAACAGGCAGAGGTTGGAACAGTTTGGAGGGCTCAGAAGAGGGCAGGAAAATGTGAGAAAGTTTGGAACTTCCTAAAGACTTGTTGAATGGCTTTGGCCAAAATGCTGATAGTGATATGGACAATAAAGTCCAGGCTGAGGTGGTCTTGGATGGAGATGAGGAACTTTTTGGGAACTGCAGCAAAGATGACTCTTGCTATGTTTTAGCAAAGAGACTGGTGGCATTTTGCCCCTGCTCCAGATATTTATGGAAATTTGAACTTGGAAGAAATAATTTAGGGTATCTGGCAGAAGAATTTTCTAAGCAGCAAAGCATTGAAGAGGTGACTTGGGTACTGTTAAAAGCATTCAGTTTTATGTATTCACAAAGATGTGGTTTGGAATTGAAACTTATGTTTAAAAGGGAAGCAGAGCATAAAAGTTTAGAAAATTGGCAAGCTGACAATGCAGTAGAAAAGAAAAACCCATTATCTGAGGACAAATTCAAGAGAGCTACAGAAATTTGCATAAGTAACTAGGAGCCAAATGTTAATTGCCAAGACAATGGGGAAAATATCTCCAGGGCACTCAGAGGTCTTCAAGGCCATCCCTCTAATCACAAGCTAGGAGGTATAGAAGGAAAAAATGGTTTCGAGGGCTGAGCCCATGGCCTTGCTGCTTTGTGCAGTCTCAGGACTTGGTGCCCTGTGTCCCAGCCATAGCTAAAAGGGGCCAATGTAGAGCTCAGGCCGTTGCTTCAGAGGGTGCAAGGCCCAAGCTTTGCCAGCTTACACTTGGTATTGGGCCTGTGGGTACACAGAAGTCAAGAATTGAGGTTTGGGAAGCTCCGCCTAGATTTCGGAGGACATATGGAAATGCCTATATGTATAGGCAGAATTCTGCTGCAAAGGCAGAGCCCTCATTTTAACATCTCTGTTAGGGCAGTGCAGAAGGGAAATGTGGGGTGCAACCTCCACATACAGTCCCCACTGGAGAACTGCCTAGTGGAGCTGTGAGAAGAGGGCCACTGTCCTCGAGACACCAGAATGGTAGATCCACCCACAGCTTGCTATTATTATAGTAGATCTATAATGGTAGATCTGTGCACCTGGAAAAGCCACAGACACTCAATGCCAGCCAGTGAAAGCAGCCAGGAGGGGGGCTGTACCCTGCAAAGCCACAGGGGCATAACTTCCCAACACTATGGGAACCCACCTCTTGTATCAGCATGACCTGGATGTGAGAATTGGAGTCAAAGGAGATCATTTTAGAGCTTTAGGATTCGACTGCCCTGCTAGATTTTGGACTTGCATTGGGCCTGTAGTTCCTTAGTTTTGGACAATTTCTCCCATTTGAAACAGGTGCATTCACCCAATGCCTATACCCTCATTGCATCTATGTAGTAACTAACTTGTTTTTGATTTTACAGGATCATAGGCGAAGGGACATGCCTTGTCTCAGATGAGACTTTGGACTGCGGACTTTTGAGTTAATGCTAATATAGGTTAAGACTTTGGAGGACTGTTGGGAAGGTTTTGAAATATGAAGTCATGAGATTTGGGAGGGGCCAGGAGTGGAATAATAAGTTTTGGCTGTGTCTCTACCCAAATCTCACCTTGAATTGTAATAATCTCCATGTATCAATGGTGGGGCTAGGTGGAGAAAACTGAATCATGTGGGTGGTTTCCCCCATACTGTTCTCATGGTAGTGAATAAGTCTCACAAGATCTGATGATTTTATAAATGGGAGTTCCCCTGCACAAGCTCTCTTGCCTGCTGCCATGTAAGATGTGACTTTGCTCCTCATTGACCTTCGCCATGATTGTGAGGACTCCCTAGCCATGTGGAACTGTGAGTCTATTAAGCCTCTTTCCTTTATCAATTACCCAGTCTCAGGTATGTTTTTTTTAGCAGAATGAGAACAGACTAATACAGTTACAAAATCTGAGATAAGGGTTACCCATAAGATTAGTAGCAGACCCATCAATGACTTCGAGAGTTCTTATGTTTTGACTCATCTATTTAATAAGGCAAGAATAAAGATTATAAAATTTATTTCTTAAAATTCTGTGAAGTAGTTAAAACAAATTATTGACAATAGGGCAAGTTTAACTTATCTGCAAAATTTAGCTAATCACAAATACATATTTTCCAGCCATGTGATTCAGGGAATATTTCCAAGCTTCACTATGGAAAATCACTCTGTTATTAATCTAACATTGTATTAAATCAACAATTTCTGGGGCTGTATTTGACAGATCATTGGCATTGGCCAGGCAGGTATGACCTTAGATAAGTAAAGGAGATTCGAAACAGATTTTGAAAAGTGAATCTCAAACTGTCCTTTCCCTATAGTGTTGACTTTTACAGAGAGTTAGTTGGAAAATAAATGAGTTAATATCTGTCTTCCAACTACAGTCTGATAGCAAGTCACTGTCTTCAACATTGCTCCTGCCTGTGTGATCAATGCCATTGTCTTAAATAAGTTCCTGACTTTTACCGTACCCAGAACTTGGCTAGATTACCAGGAGGGTTGGGCAGTTCCATTTAGTTCCATCTGAATGGGGTCTTACAGCAGTGTAAGTTAGCCAGTTAGAAACTTCTCTCAGGTTGGCTCTATTGTCAACCCAGTGCTCCAGAGGACAACAGACAAACAAAAACATTAGATGTACCTACATACAGAGATCTGCCCAATCAACTGGGGACTACAGGACTGGCAGAAATGCTTGTCTCAGTTTATCTATAGGCTACCATTTTTATCCCTTCAATTGTAATAACTAAATTATTATAACCTTATTTAAAAATATTTTGTCATTGTCACTCAGAGTTTTTAGTTTACCTAGAATAGAATTTTTTTGTAAATTTAAGGATATATTTAAAATATCAACATGAAGGAAACTTTCATTTATAGCTTGCCTATAACAAACATACACACCGTCCATTTAGAAATGTTATACTGACAGATACATCAACATATACAGCAATGAAAGAAAACTACGAATTGAATACTTATCAGTGTTAAACAGATACAAAGAGGTGAGAAATATTCAAAAGTCTCATTTGTTGAAGATGAATATGCCTAAAAGATTCATGTCAAAAAACCTAAACTTATCCCGGCAGACCACTTTTCTATGTAGCTGCACTGACAGTCTTCAAAGAACTAAATGGATCAAACAGAATATGACTAAAAGGAAATGAAACTCATTATTTTGTTCAAAGGAAATGCAGAGTAAACATTACTAAAGGCAAATGTAAGGGTGTCCCCGTCTGAAAAGAAAGTATCATCTAATTATGCTAGTCAAGATATGAGGGAGGGGAAAACAGTGATACAATCCACTGCTGCTTTTCAGCCACATTCAGTCCTGACTGACAATAGAGAGAAGCAGTACAGATGTTTACCAGATTCCTCAGTAATGTGGCCAGCAGCACCTTTTTTATCCCCATACACAAATAAATTCATATACTTCCAGCAAAGTACATTCAATCAAATAATCAGGTGCTACAGTGGGTGTTACGGAAAGGTAAATGTGCCACTTCAAGCAGCAAAATTTCCTTAGAAGAACCTTTTTGAAAACTGCAAGCCAGTCTGTACATTTTTTATGAAAATGTACAGTGTTTTACTGGACCAGCTATTTTATATCTTGGTTCCTGAGCTTCAGCCTTTCAGTTTGTAAAATACAGTATAAATTCAGGCCAATTGAATTAATATGTCAGTATCACTTCTCCTCTGAATAGCATGCAGATTGAATACGTTGTAGTATGAGCTACCAAGAACAAGGTACTTCTCACTGGGCTTAGAACAGATTCCCATTGCCATTTACTTCTAAATTAAGATGGGGTAGAATAAGACTTAGGCAAAACGTATATACCTGCTTTAACGGCAGTAAATGTTTTTGAGCTTTAGTTACAAATAAGAACAGGGATAAACTATACCTCTGAAGGAGCATAAAACAGATAAAACTATTAATTACTTAAGCAGCCAGAAACCACCATGAAATTTCTATAAGTGCTTTTAATCATGACTCTAGTGTAAGAGAGAAAAGAACATAAACATTTGTTTGGGCCCTGCTGTATATGTTTCAAATACTAAAGTTTCAGTGAATGGCTATCACTATCTCATTATTCCTATGACTAGTTCATTCAGTTCTTACAATCACCCTGTAAACAGGTCAGTAGGTATATTTATCAAATTTATTTTGCCATTATCTACCACAATAAGTGTACAAAGTTGTATGTACAAGGATTTACTCACACATTTATTCTGTCATTTACAAAATGATGCAGCAAATGACATATGATCTATGCTACAATTTGAGTGATATAGATAATAGATACACTTCATACACATTTAACGTTCCTAAAAAGATGATACACATGCACACACACACACCATAAGGTGTGTTGTGATGTCTGCTTTCCATTCTCCTAACCACCACCACAGAGGCAAACAGGAAACCACTATTCTTATTTCTATTCCTACAATCCCTAGATTAGTTTTGCCTGGCCTTCAAATTCACGTAATTTATTTTTACAGAATGTACTCTTTTGTGTCTGGCTTCTTTCTTTCAGGATAAAACTAAGAGTAATTAGTATTGTTGTATGTGTCAGTAGCGTATTCCTTAAAATTGATTAGTAGTACTCTATTGTATAGATACACTAATGTTTGTTTATCCATTCTCCAATGGGCATTGAGGTGTTCCAGTTTGGGCCTATTATACATAATGCTGCTATAAACATTCTGATAAAAGCCTTTCTTCAGATATATGTTTTCATATATTTGAGTTAAATGTCTAAGAATAGAAGTGCTGGGCTCAACAAGTAGCTGTATGCTTAGTTTTAAAATAAATAAGCTTCCAGACTACATCCTAAATTAGGTGTACCATTCCACATTCCCACCAGAAAAGTATAATAATTACAGGTGCCTCACATCCTGGCCAACACTTGTTAAAATAAGTCTTTTGGAATATTTCATCCCAGTCTTTGGCTTACCTCCTTTTCATTTTCTTAATGGTGAATAATAGAACTTCTAAATTTTGTAACGTCCAGCTTATAATCTGTTATTCATTTATAATTATTGTTGTATTCTGTCTAATAAATATTTTATTAACCAAAGTAGCAAAATGTTATCTTAAAATTTACTTGTAGGAACTTTATAATGTAACTTTTACCTTAATTATGTCTAGAATTAATTTCTAGTTAATTTTTGCGTGTGGCGTGACATATGAGTGATATATCTTCCTTATGAATATCAGTTCTTCCTAAGCCATTCCTTGAAAATACTTCCCTCTCCCTATTGAATTGCTTTAGTGCCTTTGTCAGAAACGACTTATCCATATATGTGAGGGTCTCTTTTTGGACTTTTCTTTCTCTTTTACTTATCTATTTGTCTGTCCTTGATGTCAGTGCGTAGCTACTACTATTGCTATTTTTTTTAACTACTATTGCCTTATAGTAAGTGTAATCTTAAAATCAGGTAGCAAAATTCCTCCAAGGTTGTAATCTTCCAGGATTGTGTTTTCTATTCTAGAACTTCTACATTTGCACAGCAATTTTAGCATATTCTTGGAAATTACTATAAAACAATAGATATTGGGGTTTGGATTGTCATTGATTTCAATTTATAGATGAATTTGGGGGAAATTAACATGTTAAAGATGAACCTCTAATGTGTTTATGTAGATTTCTTTTATTTTTCTGTTCAGGTTGTTGAAGTTTTGGGGTAGAGGTCTTACACATTTTTGTCCTATTTATCCCTAAGTTCATTATTTTTTGATGCTATTATAAATTACATTTTAAAAGATCATTGATATTTGTTTTACTGTTAGTAAAAAAGAAATGCATGCTATATTTATAATTGATCCTGTGTCCTGAAACCTTGCTGAGTCCATGTCATAGGTATCATATTTTGAATTTGCTATACACACAATCATATTGTCTGTGGATAGTGACGGGTGTACATTATCTTGCTCAATAATCATGCCTTTTATTTTTATTATTTCCTTGTTATTTAGGCAAGGACCTTCGGTACAATTTTTAATAGATGTATGAGAATATTCATTGACATTGGTGTCTGCAGTAGGCTTTTTAATGGATGATCTTTGGAAGGTTGAGGGAATCCTCTTCTATTCCTGTATTACTGAGTGTTTTTTCATAAAAAGGTATTGGATATTATGAATAAATGTTTGCATCTATTGCTATAATCATATACTATTTCTCGTTAATTTTGTTAATGCTATTAATCACATTGTTTAATTTTCTTTTTCTTTTTTTTTTTTTGAGACGGAGTCTCCCTCTGTCCCCCAGGCTGGAGTGCAGTGGCGTGATCTCAGCTCACTGCAAGCTCCGCCTCCTGGGTTCACGTCATTCTCCTGTCTCAGCCTTCCCGAGTAGCTGGGACTACACGCCCGGCTAATTTTTTGTATTTTTAGTAGAGACGGGGTTTCCTCATGTTGGCCAGGATAGTCTCGACCTCTTGACCTCGTGATCCACTCGCCTCGGCCTCCCAAAGTGCTGGGATTACAGGCATGGGCCACCGCGCCCGGCCCATTTAATTTTCATATGTTACATTAACTTTAAATTCTTGGGGTAAGCTCACTTGGCCATAACTCATTATCCTTTTTTATATTGTTATATTTGGTTTACTAATATTTTGTTAAATATTTTTGCAACTGTTGTCACAAGAGATATGAGTCTGTAATTTTCTTTTCTTGTACTATTACCTTCAGGTTTGGTATTAGGGTACACTGACTTCTGTATAACAAATTGGATTTTTTTCTTTATGTAATGGAAGCATTTGTGTAAAATGGTATTATTTTTCATATACTTGATAGAATTATGCAGTTGTGCCTTCTGGATCAGACACTTTATGGTAAAGGTTTGCAATTTTATAGCAACTCGTGTCAATTTTAATAAGAGAATAATGACAGAAATATTGTCTATTTCATTTTATATGCCTAAGAAAATCTTGAAACCAAAATCTAACAATGATATTTTAGAAAAGAAAAATATAGGCCAATGACATTCATGCTCATAGATCTAAAAATTATTTTAAAATAGCATACCAAATCAGCAATAGAAAAATAAAATATATCATGACTTAGTTAGATTAATTCCAGGAAACAATTTGGTTTAACATTAAATAATATTCATCATACTAACCAGTACAAATGTAAAAATATGATTACCTCAAAAATAGAGATAAACTTATTATTTTAACCCATTTGTGGTAAGTACAAATAATTCTTAATAACCTAATAATGAAAAAGAACTGCCTTAATTTAATAAAGGGTATCCATACAAACCTAAAGATAAATATTAAATTCAACGGTGAAATGTTGAAAGCTTTCCCTTGACATCAAGAACAAGACAAGCATGCCCACCACAATTATTTCTATTCAACATTATCTTCGAGTCATTAGCTGTAGTAATTCGTTTTCATGCTGCTGATAAAGACATACCTGAGACTGGACAATTTACATTTAAAAAAAGTTTAATGGACTTACAGTTCCACGGGGCTGGGGAGACCTCATGATTATGGCAGAAGGCAAGGAGGGGCAAGTCACGTCTCAGATGGATGGCAGGAAGCAAAGAGAGACCGAGCTTGTGCAGGGGAACTACTCTTTATAAAGTCATCAGATCTCATGAGACTTACTCACTATCACTAGAACAGCATGGGAAAATCTTGCCCCCATGAATCAATTACCTTGCACCAGCTCCCTCCCACAATATGTGGGAATTCAAGATGAGATTTGGGTGGGGACACAACCAAATGATATCATTAGTCAACACAGCAAAGTAAGGAAAAAAAGTTTAAGAATTACAATTTTTTTAAAAAGTTAATCACTTGTAAATGACATTTTTGTCTACACAGAAAACCCAAAATACTCTACAGCTATATTTGTACATTTAACAAGTACATATAGCAAGTTCGGTAGATTAGCAATTTACAAAATCAATTGTATTTTTCATATCTGGCACAAACTGTTAACAAATCAGTTTTTAAAATGTAACTATTAAAAGACATCAAACATATAAAGTGGCTTGGAATAAATCTAGAAAAAGATGTGCAAAACTCTAGGTAATATTAGGAATCTTATTGAATGAAGACTTAAATAAAGGAGAGATCCACTATATTCTTGAATCGGAAGACTCAATTTTATCAACATTATCTCTCAATTAACCTAAATATTTGATGCAATTTTCATTAAGATTGCAACACATATTAGTGTATTTTCAACTAAAAAATCTAACTCTAAATCTTTAACACAATGCAAAGCATCTCAATATGAATTTTCACAAAATTCATGCATTTCTGCACTAGAAAGTACATACAGTTACACATATAGCAACACATTTTTAACGCCCCTAATTTGAAAACAACCCACATATCCGTAATATGGATAAATAGTTACATATTTGTAATTAAAATATCATATAGAGATGAAAATGAATTAACTACAGCTACAAGTAGTAATATGTTTCAATCTCACGAGCAACACTGAAGGAAAAACAACAGAAAATTATAATTTCATTTATATAAAAAGTAAAACTAGCTAAAACTAAACTGTATTTTAAGATGTTTGAAAAAATGGTTAAGTTATAATAAGCAGGGAACTAATTAAACACTGTGATTTGAGAGACCAAAATAGATGTCCCTTTATTAATTAAGACTTACCCTAATGTTAAGGGAAAAAAACATTACCTAAGATTAAATGGTTCAAGGCTTGGCTGGCATGGCAACTTCCTAAACTCTTACTGCTGCAAGAAAACCTACACTCTTGCTAAACTCTCTAACAATTGGAACTGTCAGGCAAATTATCAGACACCTCCTCACTCCAACTTACAACCCAGACTGCTATAACTGTACTTAAACAGGCAACCAGCCTTACATTCTTTTCTGGTAAGCAGCTTGCAGACCTCAAGCCAGTTTCAACCAGCTCATAGAGACTGTGCACAAACTGTCTGTGTCCTCTAGTTCACCTATTGATGTAAAGAGCCAAATTCCACCTCATTTCAATGCTGAAACCCCACCTCAAACTGAATATTGGATATATATTACATAAATGTTTGCCCATTGCACATGCACTTGACCACCCTCATAAATATGTATAGCCTTTCCATAAAACCTGTTGAATATGTATGACTCTATTGCATGATACCGGCCCTGTGAGGCATAGAACCCGACCCACCATTTACTTCCAAGACAGAACATCTTTGGCACACACCAGTGACTTAGTTTCCAGTTTGCAAGCTGAGTTTCCAGTTTGCAAGCTGATTATCGTTGAGTACAATTCTCCTTTCTATTACTTAGCCATCCTAGTGGTCTTTTGGACAACATCAGAAAAGTTAGGATCACAGTTATTTCTAGGACTGAGGGATTGGATTGTAATGACGGAGAGACATGCAGAGTGTTTGTTGTGATATACTACCAATGTTCCCTTTCTTGACCGGAGTAGAGGTTAAATAGATTTGCACTTTATAACTGTATTTTTTTAACTTTTATTTTAAGTTCAGGAGTCCATGTGCAGGCTTGTTATATAGGTAAACTTGTGTAATAGGGGTTTGTTGTACAGATTATTTAATCACCGAGGTATTAAGCCTAGTACACGGTAGTCATTTTTCCTGATCCTCTCCCTCCTCCTATGCTCCACCCTCCAATAAGCCCTAGTGTGTATTTTTCCCCCTCTATGTGTCCATGTGTTCTCATCATTTAGCTCCATTTATATTCACTTTATAACTGCATTTTAATTTGCACTTATGTTTTATGTATCTATCTGCTTGTATATTACATTTAAATTTAATGCAAATTGTTGTAATATTAAATATAGTTACATATATTATTTAAAAGATAAATACATTTATATCATGAAAGAACTAAGTACACTAAAAGACATACATTAATAGAAAGATAGAATGAAATAATATCACAAAGATTTATATTTTCCCTAAATTAATCTATAAATTCAATTTAATTCCAACCAACATTCCAAAAACAAATTTCTGGTGCTACTCACTGATTCCCAACTTCTATGGAAGAGGAACAGTTCAAGAATAGCTGAGACAATTCTAAAAAAAAATGGAGAGATTGTTTCTATCAGGTTTGGGATATATAATATACATCGTATGACTATAAATGATTGAGACACAATGGTATTGGTATATAAATAAAGACAAAGAACACACAGTACAACAAAAACATATGTTAGAAATACGTCTAAACATATATGGTATTTTGATAGAAAAATTGTATGACATAGAGGCTAAACATAAAGGATTCTGCAACCAAACTGCTTTGTTTTCAAAATCAACTCTGCCATTTAATAACTACGTAGTTTGGGGCTACTTAGTTTCTCTTCTGTGCTTTAGTTTACTCAACTACATAATGGAAATAATGGTAGCATCTATCTAATGTATTATTGTTAATACATATATAAAGTATTTAAAACAGCGTCGGGTATTTATTAAATGGTTATTATTTATTATGATGGTTGTTTTTTATTATTTCTATTATTAAAAATCAGTGGAAACAGAATGAATGATTAAACTAACGCTTTTACAAAAACAAGCTTTCCATAAATTAGAGCTCTAATCAAGGTGGATTAAAATGTAAACATTAGAAATGAATCTTTTTAAAAAAATAGCAAATATCAAACTTTGTAATACGAAAGGAAGAGTTAAATAAAATGCAAAAACATCAAGAAAGTATATCCATGATAGAGAGTAGAATGCTCCTTCAGGAACTGGGGTAGTGAGGGATGGGGAGTGTTGGGGAGCTGTTGGTCAAAGGATACAAAGCTTCAGTTAGATAAGAAGAATAAATTCAAGAGATCTTTCCACAACACGGTGACTATAGTTAATAACATTGTACTGTATTTTTGAAAATCACTAAGAGAGTAGATTTCAGGTGTTCTCACCACTAAAATAATTTCGTGAAATGGTGTATATGTTAATTAAGTAAATTTAGCCATTCTACAATGTATGCATTTGTGTGCATATATATTTCAAAACATCATGTTGTACACAATAATCACATACAATTTTATCTGTCAACTAGAAAGAAAATATTGATGTGTTTTACGTTTAATATAACTATATTTATGTATGATAATGGACATCATAGCAAAGTTAAAAAAAACAATAGTCTTGGAGAGTGTACTCATATAACCAAGGAAATATCAGCACTCAAACCATATAAACATCTTCTACAAATCACACAGAATAAGACAATCAATCCAACAGGCAAATGCCTAAAGGACACGGGCATGAAATTCATACAACACTACAAAAGAAAACACATAGAGCTACTAAACGTATGAAAAAGTCTAGTGTTCACTAATAATCATGGAAATAAAAATTAAGCAACAGTAATATAATATTCACACGTACTACATTAGGTGAAATATGATGGCTTTTTTATGAAGCGATTGAGTGTGTTGCCAAGAATGTAGGAAAATAAAATTATCCATGCCATGCTGGTGTTGTTTACGCTTTAGAGAGGAATTTGGTGATAGCTAGTATATTTGGAAATATGCATATCCTATCAACCATTAGTGTCTCACACTAGTACACAAGACAGGCAGATCAGTGTTTATTGCACTATTGTTTATGCTAACAAAAGTACCAAAAACAAATGGCTTTCAGTAAGACATTGAATAAACTGTGGTATGCATTTACAGTTAAATACTACATAGTGATTGAAACAATAATCTATCTCTCTGTCTCTCTCATATGTATGTGTATATATATGTATGTGTATATATATGTATGTGTATATATATGTATGCGTATATGTGTGTATCAACACAAATATACCTCAACAATTATATTGAATGTGAGAAGCAAGTTTTGGAACATATGGCATAGAAGTATCTATGTCAAACAAATCGTAATACTTTATATTGTCTATAAAGGTACAATATGTTATACAATGATAAAGACATGGATTAGATAGACACATCGTAAAAGTATGGTTATCTCACAGAAAGAAGGAAAACGGGAAAGAAGAGAGAAACAAAGAAGTATTCAACTTTATAACATTAATTTTCTACCTATTTTAAATCATTTCAAAATATATTTTAAAAATTAAAATGTCAACTTTGGGGAATAAAACTGAGAAATAGGGAAGAGATGTTTTATGTCTATGTCAAAAATCTTTTTGCCCTTTTTTGATTTTTTGCTATGTTACTTTGATTAAATAAAAACTTAAGACAAGAGCAACACTGAAATTTTAGAAACAGGAATTTCTGCTTTGGCCATAATGTAGTAACAGGGATCAGCTTTGTCCTCTCACTTTAAACAACTAAAAAGACACGACAAACAAAACAAAAAAAAGTACATACTGCAATATTAAATTTATATGTATTTATGGATTTAAATTTATATAAATTTGAGAAAGTAATTTATAGTGACAACAGGTCACTGATAGCCTTGAGATGGGAGTGGAGGGAGGCATGGAATACAAACAGACTTGAGGAAAATTTTATTGATGTGCAAATATTGGTCATTTTGATTGTAGTGATAATTTTGTATACATATGTCAAAACCAATCAAATTGTATAAGAATTTCAAGTCATTCAAAAACTATTAACTATACTGTACCAAGCACTATGATCTACTTCTTCTCAATCATGTATGACCTTATGAAATCTTGCTGTTTTACTGCAAATCACTTATGCCAGTTTCTAATTATGTATTTATTAAACAATATGATTAATATCTGCCACTACCACTCGTCTGTAGAATCCATGATGGCAACAAGCCTGTCTTCTTTTCCTCATTATCACTTCCCAGTGCTAGTATATTGGCTGGCAAATTTTAGGTATTCAATAAATATTTACCAAAATAATACTAGCACTGGGTTCTCCAAGATGTACAGGACACAGTCCCTGACCTCAAGAAGCTCATAATCTTAGAGGTCAAGTTTTACTGAATCCACTATTAGTAGTAAGAAGAGTAAGGTATAAAAGTGCCATTTGAATTTGTCAATAAGTTAGACCTTCATGACCTTAAAAAAGAACTGTAATATGACAGATAGATACTTAGATACCTCAACTGTTAGGTTGGGAGGATGCTACTAGATTGAAATTAAGTCTTTGTGCAAAACCAAAACAGCTTTGATTGGTGATTACAATACCATAACAATTCAAAGCGGCTGCAGCATTAAAAACAGATAACCACAAGTTTGAAAGTTCAGGAGGAACTAGTTTTTGCTCCTGCATTTGTTTTCTTAAGCCTAATCTGTCACGATACTGGCACGATGTTCTCACAAATATAATTATAAAAATGGTACTGTCAAAAAAAGAACAAGTAGAAATAAAAAGTTGCCCTATCCTAATATACTTCATAGTCAGCATAGACTGTTAGTCTGTGAATAGTTGATTTCTCCATAAACACAAGAACACAGTGTATATGAAGCTTTATTTCATCATGTCATCTTGTACAAAATCCTGTCTCTGTAATTGCATTTTACATTTATTCTGGCACTGGCTCATTTTCTATTTTTTACTATTTTTTCAACCTTTCTGGATGTATCTGTCATAATATACTAGGTTATGCTTTAGTAGCAAACATTCCCACCCCAAAATCTAAATGGCTTACGTCAGAAAATGTTTATTTATCACTCACACAATATATCTCTAGAGGGTTAAATATAGCATTCTGATCCTCTATGTTGTATCAATGTCATTATTAATCAGAGGACAGGCTAATGGCACAATCGTCATTTTGAGCATTGTGGTTATCAATGACGCAGAAGAAAACACAAACTTTGCTTTATCATAGCACAGCTAATACTGTTTTTAAAGCTTCTACGTTAAAGTGGTAAACATTGCTTCTACTCACATTCCATTGGCCACATCAACTGATATGACCACATCTGAGTTCAATAGGGTAGGAATGTATCATCTTTCCAGAGAGGGAGACACTGGATATTGGTGAACATAAATAGAGTCTACTACACTGAATTTTCACCACGCTTAATCAGGTAAGTTTACTAAATGAGCAGTTATTATAGTTGTAAAGTAGCAAGAGGTTGTGTAGAATAAGAACTCAGGCTCTGTAGTATATCTCCTCAGGGTTAAATCCTGCCTCTGCCATTTAGTAGATGTCTGACCTTTGGCTAATTGCCCTTTCTGTACATCCAGTCTTTAATTTTGCAAAACAATGATTATAAAAATAACACCTGGCCGGGCACAGTGTCTCACGCCTGTTAATCCCAGCACTTTAGGAGGTGGAGGTGGGTGGATCACTTGAGGTCAGGAGTTCAAGACCAGCCTGGCCAATGTGGTGAAACCCCATCTCTACTAAAACTACAAAAAAAAAAAATAGCTTGGGGTGGTGGTGGGCGCCTGTAATTTCAGCTACTTGGGAGACCGAAGCAGGAGAATCACTTGAACCCGAGAGGCAGAGGTTGCAGTGAGCCGAGTTAGCACCACTGCACTCCAACCTGGGTGACGGAGTAAGAGTCTGTCCCAAATAAAAATAAAAATAAAATACCTGCCTTGCAGGACCATTGTTTTAATTTAGAGACCAGGTATCATACATATAGAAAACATATTTCAGATGTGGTAAATGCTCAATAAATTTTCTTCCTCTTCCTCTCTCTTCCTTCTCCTTCTCCTCCTCCTCCTCCTCCTCCTTGTTCTTCTTCTGCTTTTTCTTCCTCTAACTATTCTTGTTAGGTTATTCTCATATTGTTATAAAGAAATACCTGAGATTGTGTAATTTACAATGAAAATATTTTAATTGCCTCACCATTTAGTAGACTGTACAGGAAGCATGATGCTGGTATCTGCTCGGCTTCTGGAGAGGCGCTGGGAAGCTTACAACCATGGGAAAAGGCGAAGCAAAGCAGGCATGTCACATGGCCAGAGCAGGATCATGAGGGAGATGGGGAAGGTGTCACACACTTTTAAATGACCAGATCTCCTGAGAAGTCACTCACTATTATGAGGACAGCAGCATGGGAATGGTGCTAAACCATTAATGAGAAACCTGCTCCCATGATTTAATCTCTTCCCACCAGGCCCTACCTCCAACATTGGGGATTATAATTCATCACGAGATTTGGGTGGGGACACACATTCAAACTATATTATTATTATTATTTCGTATCAGGTATTGGCAAACATATCTCATTTAATTTCCAAGATTCCCAACAATTCTTTGAGAGAGATATTCATATGCTAATTTGAAAGATGAGATGGCAAAAGTTCAAGGTAATGAAGTAAAATATCTAAAGTTACACATTTGGCAAGACTACAATTTGAATATCATCCTTCCTGACTACAAACTCTTTGCTGGTTTCCACAACTTTTATCTATTTGTTGATATTCTGTTGTTCTATAGTTTTACTTGAAACAAAATTCAATTTAATATTGGTGATTTCTCCAGCTATCACATAGGTAGTGTTATCATGCTTTGCAAAATTATTTTTATGGCCAATACTTCTAAGCTCTACATTTTCACAGTTGCCATTTACAGCTTTTGGTTACAAAAACACACACGGGACAGATTTTCTTGCCTCCAAACCTGGAGAGAGCCATGACATTTCAGGGATGGAAACTGGAAGCACCTCTCCACAGCTCCTTCTAATCAGGCACTTAGTACTCTAATGGCTTAAAAGTACACTTAGGTTTTTTCTTTTTTTAATGATTTTATGCATCCCTTCAATCTTTGTTATTGAGATCTCCTTATTGAATAAGTTAACTTTTACAGACATTTATTTTTTTCACACATATCAACAATATTCATTATGTTGTGTAAGGCCATAAATTTGTCTATACATATTTATTGAATATATGTATATAAATATTTATATGTTAAAACCAACTGTAACTCAATGTTGTTTTGACTGTTATCTTGTTACCATACTAGTAAAACAAATTAATCCATTTATTCACTCAGCAAATTATAAAGTAGCTACTCTGTATTTACAATGTTACATAATATATATTCCTTGCCCTCAAAGAGTTTATAATCTAGGGCAATCTAGGATTATCAACAACATAGTTAGTTATTGGAAGTGCTTGTTAAAATGTAGAACTCTGGGCTTCACCCAGATCTAGAGAATCAGAATCTCTAGGAATGGGTTTCAAGAATCTACATGTCAATAATATTCCTCAAGTAATTTTGATTTAGAATAAAGTGCACAACCTGTGGGTTAGTGTCTAATTCAAATTACATCAAAACACAAGATCAAACATTAGCACTTATAAGTGAAAAATAATTTAGTGATCTTTTGGTGTATCATAAAACTACATTTTACACATGAGAAAACTGAGATATAGAAATTAGATTGTGCAAATTTGCTTATCCTGTAGACATATCTGTATCTAGAAACTAGATCTCTTCAAATTGAAGAGAGAAAATATGTATTATTATTAAATACATTGAGAGGAGGAGGCTGAGCAAGATGGCAGAATAGGAGGCTTCACTAATCATCCCTGTCCCTACAAAGACACCAATTAAAAAACTGTCTACACAAAAAAGCACCTTTATGATAACCAAATGTCAGATAAGAACTCACAGTACCTTGCTTTAAATTTATATCACTGAAAAGTCACTGAAGAGGTTAAAAAAAAAACAGCCTTGAAGCACCAACATCATCCCTCACCCAGGACCCTATAGCAGGGGCATGGAGCAGAGAGTGTTTCTGTGTGCTGGGGGAGGGAAAGTGCAGCAATCATGAGGCATTAAACTCAGTGCTGTCCTGTGATAGCAAAAAGGAAAACCAGACTAAACTCAGCCTATTCCCACCCATGGAAGGAGCATTTAAACGAACCCTAGCCAGAGGGAAATTACCAATTCCAGCAGCTGGATTTTGAGTTCCTGCAAGCTTTGCCATCGTGGGTCTCTAAATAAACATGAAAGATAGTGTAGGTTGCAACTCAAAGTGAGTCCTACTGCTGAACTAGGCCCAGATCCAGAGGACTTGGAGTGGGGGGCGGGGTGTAACCTACTGAGACACCAGCGGGGGTGGCTAAGGAAATGCTTACATCACCTCTCTCCTAATACAAAGCTTCAGAGCCCATGGCTCCAAAAGAGACCTAATCCTTCCACTTGAGGAGATGAGAGGCAAGAGTAGGGAGGACTTTGTCTTGCATCCTGCATACCAGCTCAGCCACCACAGGATAGAAAAATGGTCAGAGTTGTGGGAACCCCTCTCAAGGCCCTAGCTCCAGGATGACATTTCTAGGTATACCATAGGCCAGAGGGAACCTGGTGTATTGAAAGGAAGTGACCGTTTCTGGCAGTATTCATCTCTTGCTAACTGAAGATCCTTTGGACACTGAATAACCTGCAGTGATACCCAGGTACTACGTGGAGGGCCATGAAGAGATCCTGAGACTCGTTGGCTTCAGGTGAAACTCAGAACATTCCTATCTCTGTTAACTATGGGGCAAGACTCCATCTGCTTGAGAAAAGCAGAGGAGAAAGTAAAGGAGAATTTGTGGTGCACCTTAAGTACCAGCTTGGCAACAGAATAGTAGAGCACCAAGTGGGCTCTTCAGGTGACTGATTTCAGGATGTGGCTCTTGGATAGCACTTCTGGTCCCGCACTGGGCCAGCGGGGAGCCCGTTGCCCTGAAGGGTGAGTCGCAGACCAGGTAATATTTACCACAAGCCGAGTGGAGGGCCCATAGGCCTTAGGGGACCATCAGTGGTGGTCTGACAAGACTCCTCATGGGCCTGTGGTGGCAGTGGCCACAGATGAGGCTCCTAAGCCTTTGGAACAGGGAGGGAAGAGTAGGAAGAACTGCATCTTGTGGTTTGAGTTCCCAGCTCAGCTGCAGTGCCACAGAACAGCAAGTAGACTTCTAAGGTTTTTGACATGAGTCCTTGGCTCCTGGACAGCACCTCTGGAACTACCCTGTGCCTGGGGAAACTCACCACCCTGAAGGGAAGGACATAAGCCTGTCTGGCTGTGTCACCTGCTGAATTTAGAGCTTCAGGGCTGTGGGCAAACATATACAATAGCCAGGTAATAGTTCAAGCAAACATTAGGCAAGACCCAGTGTTGTGCTGACTTTAGGTCTGACCCAGAACAGCCACAGTGGGGCTGGTCGCACAGGTGGTTATGTCACATCACCCTAAACTTCAGGAGGCTCAAAAACAGAGAGGGAGAGAGACTCTGTTTGGGAGAAAGTAAAAGAAGAGAAAAAGAGTCCTTGCTTGGTAGTCCAGAGAATTCTCCCAGATCTTGTCCAAGATTATCAAGGTGATATCTTCAAATGTCTGCAAGAACCACAGCATTACTGGGCTTGAGGTGCCACCTAAAGGACATACAGCTTTGATCACAACATTCAAGTGCTTTTGAATATCTGGAAAGCCTTCCAAAGAAGGACAAGTACAAACAAGCCCAGACTGTGAAAAATGCAATGAATACCTAAATCTTCACTTCCCAGACACAGATGAACCCCTGCAGGTATCAAAACACCAGTAAAACATGACCTCACCAAATGAACTAAACAAGGCACCAGGGACCATTCCTGGAGAAACAGAGCTATGTGACCTTTCAAATGAAGAATTCAAAATAGATACCTTGAGGAAACTCAAACAAATTCAATGTAATACAGAAAAAGAATTCAGAATTCTATCAGATAAATTTAACAAATAGATTGAAATAATTTTAAAAAATCAAGCAGAAATTTCAAAGATGAAAATGCAATTGACATTCTGAAAAATGCATCAGAGCCTTTTATTAGCAGCATTGATCAAGCAGAAGAATTAGTCATCTTAAAGACAGACTATTTCAAAATATAGTCAGAAAAGACAAAAGAATAAAGAATATAAAACAATAAAGCATGCCTACAGGACCCAAGAAAATAGCTTCAAATGGCAAATCTAAGAGTTATTGGCCTTAAAGAGGACGTAGAGAAAGAGATAATGGTAGAAAGTTTATTCAAAAAGATAATAACAGAGAACTTCCCAATCTAAAGGAGATATCAGTATCCTGGACAAGGTTATAGAACACCAAGCAGATTTAATCCAAAGAAGAGTATCCCAAAGCACTTATGAATAAAATTCCCAGAGATGAAGGATAATGAAGGAATCCTAAAAGCAGCAAGAGAAAAAAAACAAATAACATAAAATGGAGCTCAAATATGTTTGGCAACAATAATATATCTAGTAAAAAGATTTCTTAAACACAAAGTTGAAATAAAAACTTTTCCAGAAAAACAAAGGCTGAGGGATTTCATTATCACCAGTCCTATTCTACAGGAAACACTAAAGGAAGTATTTCAATCAGTAAGAAAAGGACATTAATTATCAATAAGAAATCATCTGAAGGTACAAAACTCGCTGGTAATAATAACTACACAGAAAAACACAGAATATTATAACATGGTGACTGTGGTGTGTAAACTATTCTTAAGTAGAAAGACTAAATGATGAACCAATAAAAAATAAATACAACAACTTTCAAGACATAAATAGCGAAATAATATATACAGTTAAAAAGCCAGGAGATGAAGTTAAGACTTCATTTTTCTTAGTTGTTCAGTTTGATTATGTTTTTTGTTTTTTCTGGCTTGCATGCTTT
Organism: Nomascus leucogenys; assembly: GCF_006542625.1. Taxonomy (NCBI): domain Eukaryota; kingdom Metazoa; phylum Chordata; class Mammalia; order Primates; family Hylobatidae; genus Nomascus; species Nomascus leucogenys. Next base: position 129,707,044 of record NC_044406.1, read on the forward strand.
TTTGTTCATGCAAACAGTGTTAATTTGTAATCATATTGAAATAATGAGTTAGAAGATAGTGTTTGCAATGTCATGATGACCTGAAACCAAAAAACATACAATGCCTACACAAAAAAATAAAAGCTACAAACTAAATCATATCACTAGAAAAAAAAATAATAACTTGAACAGACCAATAACAAGCAGTAAGATCAAAGTCATAACAAAAAGTTTCCCAGTATAGAAAAGCATGGCATCCGATGACCTCACTGCTGAATTCTACCAAACATTTAAAGAAGAACTAATACCAACCCTAGTTAAATTATTCCAAAAAATAAAAGAGGTGAGAATATTTCCAAACTCATGTATAAGGACAGTATTACCCTGATATAAACACCAGACAAAGGCACATCAAAAAAAATACAAAAGACGTATATCTCTGATGAATATTGATGCAAAAATCCTCAAGAATATACTAACAAACTAAATTCAACAATGCAATAAAATAGTATTTATCATGACAAAGTGAGATTTATGCAAATCAATCAATTTGATACATCATCTCAACACAATGAAGGACAAAAAATGTATGTTCATTTCAAATGGTTTGACATTTATTGATGATGAAACTCTTCAAAATCTGGGTAGAGAAGAAACATAACTCAACCTAACAAAGGCCATGTATAACAAAATGTTGTACATTTTCGCCTCTGTTAGTGTCATAATGAATTGGGAAAAACCGAAAAGTCTTTCCTCTAAGATCTGAAACACAACAAGTATACCCACTTTCACCACTGTTGCTGAACATAGTCCTGGGAAGTCCTAGCTAGAGCAATCAGACAAGAGAAAGAAATAAAGGACATACAAATTGCAATCAAAGAAGTCAAATTATCCTTATTTGTGGCTGATACGATCTTATATTTGGAAAAATCTAAAGAGTCCACCAGAAAACTACTAGAACTAATGAACAAATCCAGGAACTTTGCAGGATACAAAATAATTATATAAAAACCTGTAGCATTCTTTTAAGCCATCAGTGAACAATCTGAAAAAGAAATAAAAAATGTAATGCCATCTACGATAGCTACAAATAAGCAGGAATTGACTTAAGCAAAGATGTGGAAGATCCCCATAATGAAAACTTTAAAATACTGATGAAAAAAATTGAAGAGGTCACAACAAATTAAAAATACATTCTATGTTCATGGATTGGAAGAATCAGTATTGTTAAAATGTCCATACTACCTAAAGTAATCTATAGATTCAATGTAATCCCTATCAAAATACAGACAACATTCTTCACAGAAATAGAAAAATGCCATCCTAAAGTTAATATGGAATCACAAAAGATCCAAAATAGGCATAGCTATCCTGAGCAAAAAGAACGAAACTGGAGGAATCACATAACCTGATTTCAAATTATACTACAGAGGTATAGTAACCAAAACAGCACGGTACTGACATAAAAACAGACACATATGCCAATGGAATGAGATAGTGAGCTCAGAAAGAAACCCATACAGCCATAAATGAACTCATTTTTGACAGAGGTGCCAAGAACACACAATGAAGAAAGCACAGTCTCTTCAATAAATCGTGCTGGGAAAACTCTATTCATACACAGAACAATGAAACTAGACCTCTATCTCTTTCCATTTACAAAAATCAAATCAAAATCGATTGAAGGCTTAAATCTAAGATCTCGACCTATGAAACTACTACAAGACAACATTGAGGAAACTCTCCAGGACATTGATCTGGACAAAAATATCTTGAATAATACTGCACAAGCATAGGCAACCAAAGCAAAACGAACAAATTAGTTCAGATCAAGTTACAAAGCTTCTGCACAGAAAAAAAAAATCAAAAAAGTGAAGAGACATTCCACAGAATAGAAGAAAATATTAGCAAACTACCCACTTGATAAAGGATTAATAACCAGAATATATCAGAAGCTCAAACAACTCTGTAGAAAAAAATCAAATAATTCGATCAAAAATGGGGCAAAATTTTTGAATAGACATTTCTCTGAAGAAGACATACAAATGGCAAAGATCCACATGAAAGGGTGCTCAACATCATTGTTCATCAGAGAAATGCAAATCAAAACTACACTGAGATATAATTTCACCTCAGTTAAAATGTCTTATATCCAGAAGACAGGAAATAACAAATGCTGACAAGGATGTTGTGAAAAGGAACTCTTGTACACTATTGGTGGGAAGGTAAATTAGTACAACCTCTAAGGTAAACAGTTTGGAGGTTCCTCAAAAAACTCATAATAGAGCTACCATGCAATCCAACAATCTCACTGCTGTGTACATACACTAAAGAAAGGACATCAATATATCAAAGAGATATCTGCACTCCCATGGTTGTTGCAGCACTGTTCACAATAGCCAAGATTTGAAAGCAACCTAAGTGTCTATCAACAGATGAATGAATAAAGAAAATGTGGGATATATACACAATGGAGTACTATTCATCTACACAAAGAATGAGATTCTCTCACTTGCAAAAACATGGATGGAACTGGAGATCCTTACAAGTGAAATAAGTCAGGCACAGGAAAACAAACATCACGTTCTTACTTATTCATGGAATCTAAAAATCAAAACAATTGAATTTATGGACGTAAAGAGTAGAAGAAGGATGGTTACCAGATGCTGCAAAGGTTGTGAGCATTGAGGGGAGAGTAGGAATAATTAATGGATACAAAAATAATTCAAGTACTGAATAAGACCTACTGTTTGTTAGCACAATAAGGTGACTATAGTCAGTAATAATTTAATTGTATATTTTTAAATAGCTAAAAGCATATAATTGGATGGTTTCTAACACAAAGGATAAATGCTTGAGGGGATGGATATCCCATTCTCCATGATGTGATTTGTATACGTGCATCAAAATATCTCATGTACTCCGTAATATATACATCTACTATTTACCCACAAAAATAAACATTAAAAAATACACTTAGACAACAAGTATAAACTGGAACCCTTCAGTTTACCTAGTCCTCAGGGAATGTTTCATAATCCCATAGTGACCATGCAGGGCAAGCTAACATGAAATGTTTTCCTTCTTTTATAATTAATTTCTTATTATCATGCATAGCCACTTATATGTCACACCATTTTGTCACCTTCTGTCCTTTTTTATTTTTTTTTGACAGAGTTTCACTCTGTCACCCAGGTTGAAGTGCAGTGGCGCAATCTCAGCTCACTGCAGCCTCTGTTTCTCAGGTTCAAGCTATTCTCCTCAGCCTCCTGAGTAGCAGAGGTTACAGGCGCCCACCACCACTCCCAGCTAATTTTTGTATTTTTAGTAGAGACGGGGTTTCACCATGTTGGCCAGGGTGCTCTTGAACTTCTGACATCAGGTGATCCACCCACCTTGGCCTCCCAAAGTGCTGAGATTACTGGCATGAGCCGCTCTGGCCACTTAATCTTGGTGAAAACAGATTTCCCCTCTTCTAACACAGGAAAGATGTAATCTTTACCTTCTCAGGTTACATTAGTAATCCATAGTAGAGTACAGGTGTTAAGATTTTAGAATCTGGAGTATTATAGACCCAAGTTTTGATTATGGCTATATCATATACTAGATATCTGACACTGACAAACTCACTTAATTGTTATGTGACTCAGCTTCCTTACCTGAAAAATCTATTTTTGAAGGTTAAATGAGCTAATGTAAGTAAAGCAATCAGTAGGGTGTGTAGCACATAGTAAGCACATATATGCTTTTAATCATTATCATTATTAATGAAACTCACCACACAGATCATTTTTAAACAGTTTTGGACAGGAAATACATGTAGGAAGACTAATTAGATCATCAGACATTTTAGAACAAAGGCCATTATTTGTATTATCCTTGTGGTTTGGAATTCAACCAAAGTTTGAATTCTGACTTAGCTACCAATTAGCTGTATGCCTTTGGGCAAATTACTTCACAACCTGTAAACTCCAGTTTTCTCAATTGTAAAACATAAAAATGCTAATAACTGCATTATTTTCATGTTATAATCTTTAAAAGTCATCAATGGAAGTAATTTCAATAGAATCTTGATTAGTAGGCATTCAACAAATATCAGGTCCCATTATTACTGTTACTAAATATATTATAGATCATCAATGTTTGTTATTTGATTGGTTTTAAAAAGAATAAAATTAACAAAAACATAAAGTTTAGAATGTTTGATAAATATTCTTATTTAAAACCAAATTTTAGACTGGCTGGTTTGATACCCATATTTCTTTGTTCTGTTGCATTTCCATAAATACAGCTTCTGGCTCTCCCATTCAATTTTTTTTTTTATAACAAGTGAAACTGGACAAATTCAGAAGTTGAATTTTCAGAATTAGTGACTCAAAATAAATAACCAAATGTTCATCCTCAAATAAGCAGTGATTCCTTTTTTCTGTCTTTTTTTCTTTTTCTTTTTGGTAAAATTGATCCATAAGGTAAAGTTATTTTTAGGAGTACAAGCCAAAACGTGCATTCCTTCGAAAATGGCTAATCCTTTCATTTCAGTGGATATCAGAATAACCCACTTGCAATCAACATTTTATCCTCTGAATATTTTAGCAACACTAATGAGATAATGAGAACTTAACTAGAGATTACAAATTTTTGAAACGTGTATTTTAAAAAATTTGACTACAACTCAAGGTCAATGAATGAAATAATTAACAAACCCTCATTACTTAGCAGTGACCTCTAATAACATTCATTTTAAATTTGCCTTTGGGAGTTTTAATTGTTCTTAGGAGCCTAGGGTTAGTCACTGTTTAAATATCATACATGTCACTATAATCATTAAAAGTATCATTCAATGGAAGATTTCAAGGGTGACATTATAGTTGAGACCTGACCTTCGAATGCTATGTTGTGCATTTGATGGCTTGGATTGATGCACTTCTCATAAGAGAGGGTGTGGGCTATGTGCGTATGAATGCATGTGTATGTCCAATGCCCTACTGTATGTAAAAGACATTTTAACCTCAAACACTGAGAAGAAAAGCTACATTTGAATAACTACATTGATAATGATCAGTTTGGTATATAAAAATTCTACTGCTTATTCATTCTCAATAATATATGAGCTCAGAGTTGCTTTTCTAGAATGAGGATGATTTTTCACAAATCCATGGCTCTGGCAGGGACCTTATAATAGCAAATATTTTTCCAAGATACCTGGCTCAGAATAGAAGTTGTGTCCCTGCTCTAAACTGAAGTTTTGCCCAGTGCAAAGTTAAAAGCTCCATAGGAAAATTTCATATGTGCTCCCATGAAAGGGAGCAAAGAGGCTTAGAATTTCTAACTACAAACATAATTTCATAAAAGGTGCAGTATAGAAGCGATGCATTAGAAATAGAGGGCATTGTCTGAGGTTTCTGTAAAACGTAGCTGCCATTTCCATTGTATACCCTTCAGCCATTAATTGGAGTAACCAAGAGTATCATTCATTCAAACAATTCTTAAATACCCATTATATGACTATTTCTTTTCTAGGAGCTGAGAAAAGAAAGATAAATGGGAGATAATAACAAGCCTTGAGGGTATTTCTACTACAGTTTAGATTTCAACAGTATAAAATATTGTAAATCTCTTGTAATAAGGAAGCATTGAAAAGTCATATGATTATATGGCAGTTGTACTTTCTCTCCCTTCGGGATAGAATTCCCCTTAAATAAAGTTAGGAAAGTTATTCCAAAGAAATAATTCTGTAAACACATAACATTTCTTTAAAAACTTAAGTTTTAGAAATATAGGATGGATTTAAACTTGTGTTTCTTCATCTGGCGCCTCCTTTCTGCCAGTTAATGTTTTGCTCTTATTATAATAACTTTATCTGCTTCTTCTCCCTCTTTCACCAGCACTGCTGTAAGCATGGCCTCCAGATGAACAGCTTCGGCATACTTCACTTGTTCTTGAGAATTCCAACTTGGCCAGTTATTTCCTCAGCCTGTCTTTTGGACTCTGGGTTGAAGTTCAATTTGGAATTCACACTGAGTATGTCACCCAGAAGATGTGCTAGCATCCAATTCAAAATAATCAGCTGACCGTCACACAAAAGGCAAAACCAAAAAGAGCATGACACAAAATGTAATTGGTAAATTCCCTCCCTCTGTTTCAAAACTTACTTTACTTTTTAATTATAGCCTTTGTACAATAAGAAAAATCTTGCCTTTGGATTAGTGTTTTGTTAGTAAAATCTCAATAAAAAATTACCACCCTGTTAAGTAGTTAATACGTTCACATTGTTGAGTCATGTAGATCTTTAGATAGTAAAAGCTGTCATAAGACTGATAATACATAAACATCAAAAGATACCAAAGGTTTGTACATAAAACATATGAAATCTGTCTACATTATTGAAGCATCTGGTACATATAGTTATCTAAACCTCTGAAGAAAATCAAATAAGTTACAACATAGAACTTATTTAGCTGTCAAAAATCATTTGTTTCTGGGAAAAAAAAAAGGCTGCCTTAGAAGCAGCCACGTACATTTCAGGTTTAAGATGATATAGGCACATAACCAAGAAGGTAAAAGACCTGTATACTGAAAACTATAAAATATTGAGGAAAGAGATCAAAGACACAAATAAATGGGAAGATATCACATGTTCCTGAATTGAAACAATACCAGAACAATATTAATTAATTAATATTAATATTGCCCATGTCAATACTACTAAAAATAATCTACAGGTTCAATGCAATTCCTGTCAAAATACTAGTGCCTTTCTTCAGATTTTAAATCCTAAAATTTCCGTGAAACCATGAAAGAGCTTGAATAGCCAAAGCAATCTTAAGCAAAAAGGACAAAGCTGGAAGCATCACATTACCTGATTTCAAAATCAACTATAAAGCTTTAATAACATATTTTTACCCACACCTCAAACAGAGCTGGGCTTACTTGGAGCAGAGAAAGCTTACAGTGATTATCAACACTGTCATAAAAAGCAAAAGATGGTTTAACCTACCAGTTTGGCAAAGATCAAAGAAATAGACCAAACACAAGATAAGTAAGTGTTGGCAAGGGGATAAAAATTTGTAGAACCTTTCTAGAGGGCAATTTTTAATATTAAAATTATTTAAAATCCACAAACACTTTGACCCTACAACTCACTTCCAGAGGTATAACTAAAAAAAAAAAAAAGTCCTTCAAATGAGATTCCCCATATGCCAGGAAAAGAATCCTAACAAACATTTTTCTTTAGATACTTGCTCCCTTTCTCTGTACCCTGGGAAAGGAGTGTGTCTTAAGAGATAAGAGACAGAAGGGTATGCACCTGTTGAAAGCTATTACCTGCTTTGAGGCTCCCCAGAAGTCCTTTCCCCAGACAAGAAATTTATTTTGTTGTCAGTGTTGCCAGTGGAACTTTGCGCAAAATGAAATAAATTAATCCTGGTTTATTTGATTATTGCTCTAAAAATCATATTGAGTCTGTTGATGGTTACAGTTTAAAGAACATTTAGATCATTCTAGTCTAACCCACTCACTTCATCAATAGGGGAAATCAAGCACGGAGAAGAGAAGATTTTTTTTTATCAAGAATACACAGTAAATTAGTAATCAACCTGAGAATTGAAGATATGTTTGTTTCAATTCTAATCAAGTACATTTGCTTCCACTATGCCACATTACCTGTATTTCTTACTAATTTTAATCATTCACCAGCTTGTATACACCATAAGGGCAGACACCTTGTTTTAATCACCTTTACAGAACTACATATTATAGTACAGTATGGATCACAAAGCAGATGTTTGCTAAAATGTTCTCTAAACAAAGTAGTCACCACCAGAGAGGTGACAACTGAAAGAGATGATACAGAGACAAGAGAGATAACCAGAGTTTGAGGTTTGGGTATGTTCCCAGTTGGAAAGTAGTGTGAACAGAAAGAGCTAGTGAATAAGTGTTCAAAGAACTAGAAAAAAAGTTTATCATTGTCTCAAGGAAGCCTAGTTAAGAACTTGAAGAACTAGTTTATATAGCCCTGGAGAGCAGGGACCCTATTAACTTGTTTTTTTGCAATGTTGTCGTATTTGATTCATATAACCCTAAGCCTCTGGATCTAGGCCACGTCCAATTCATATTTTGAAGAATTTTTTTCTTAGTACCAGCAAATATTTGACCTATCTAATAATTAACAGAACTGTAAGTTGCAAAGATTTTTTTAAATGTAAACAACTCAGGAACTTTCCTCCATGCTGCCAATGCTATGAATGAGTTTAGTCAGCATTTCTTGATGCTGCTTATAAAAGTTGTCTGGGAATATTGTGCTCTTAAGCAGAGATTACCTGAATGAGCCTTGGACTTAACAATAATCAAGATACCTGTAACCAGAAAAATAACTGAGGCAGCAGAATCCTCACCGAAGCTCTGAAGTACCACATCAAATAATAGATTCCTTTCAGGAGGAATTTGGCCTTGGCCTTAATTACTGTGTAGTATACAATATATTAAGTAGTGATACTGATATTGCTGCTGATAATAAACCAAGTAAGACCCCTATGTGAGTGTATTATTTCAAGATACAGCAATTAGCCTCCAACTAATAAAGATACTTAGGATGATTATTTCTAGGTTCTGAAATTTTACATTTATCTGTAAAATGAATTGTTTACAAAAAAAACTGAAGTGGTAAAATAAACATTCTTGACCTTCCCCCAGAAGTACAGTGATATGGTTTGGCTGTGTCCCCACACAAATCTCATCTTGAATTGTAATCCCCATAATCTCCATGTATAGAGGGAGGGACCCAGAGAGAGGTAATTGGATCATGGGGGTGGTTTCCCCCACGCTGTTCTCATGATAGTGAGTGAGTTCTCACGAGATCTGAGAGTTTTATAAGGGATTCTTCCCCCTTCACTATTTTCTGTCTTTCACCTGCCACTATGTAGGACGTGCCTCTTCTGCTTCCACCATGATTGTGAGTTTTCAGAGGCCTCTCCACCCATGCAGAACTGTGAGCCAATTAAATCTCTTTTCTTTATAAATTACCCAGTCTCAGGTAGTATCTTAATAGCACTGTGAGAACAGACTAATACATAAAAGAAGGAATCTAGGAAATTCTTATCCTGTCTACTCCTCATCCTCTATTGCTGCTAACAAGCTTTACAGGAAAGCAGTTCCCCGATGCTAATAAATTGAAGTTAAAGGTAAAGCCTATAAACTACTATATTTCCAAGCCTAATGTAAGCTGTATGAAATTCAAGAATACTGCTTCAAAGAGCTAACAGTATAAGGAATATGCATCAGTTTTTCATTATTTTTATTTAAACACCATTGAAGTAAAATGTTTTATTAATACATAAAAGGAAACCCACGTAATAAACATGGTATAAATTACTTGGATAGAGACTTATATAATTACATAAACTAATTACATTTCCAGAGACATGCAATCTGATAGAGTGGTGAAATAATGCTTGCAGCAAACATATTCCACAAGCATTTGGGTAAGTCATATATTATTTGACACGTTGGAAATAAATTTCTTGTTAAGTGTAAAGTAGTTATTTAGTTTACAGTAATTATACACAGACCATGTAATTAAAACGTAATAATATTTCAACTCTTAAAAATGGGTTCTGTTTGGAATTTAACATTGTAAAAACCTGTAGATAGCATAAAGTATAAACTTATATTTAATCATTTTTTAAAAATTCTAATTAAAGAGAGAACATGGTTCTGAAGACAAAATACATCAATAATGTAATAAAAATCTCAGGTGACTGAATAAGGAATACGTAACAGAGAGATAAAAGAATTTTCAATGCTATAAAAATACCGCATTCTGAATCGTATCTCCTGTATATTACATAGAGCAGAAGACCTGCAAATATAGTTCTTTAAAATAACAGTTAAAAAATAATACACATTTGTATTCTGAGAATTCACAACTTTTTAAGTAAAATATTTATAGCTTAAAGAATACCTTTATGAAGAATATCAACTTAATTCTATTTAACAAGTATTTATTGGATGCCTACCCGGAGCGAAATAGACTCTGGAGGTATGAAAAGCAGTAAGAACAAGAGTTCCGGCCCTGAGACTAGCTGTGTCAAATGGAAGCCAGATGTATAAACAAATATTTTTAGAAAATAGGATGACTGCTACAGTGTACCTATGCACACAGTGTTGTGAACGTACAGATTATGGTTTAAGGGTTCCAAGGGAAGCTACAGAGAGAAAACACCTCATATCAGTCTTCAGAAAAGAGATCACTGGGTAGGGAAGCATGGAAAGGACATTCTAGAAATATGACATCATGATCAAAGACATAGCAGGATTTTGTGTGCTTGAAGAAGAGCTTGACTGGAACTTACGACACTGATTCTCCACCTGAGGAAGGGAGAGAGTCAGTCCCATCAAAACATCTTGTGGAGTTAAATGAAAATAAGTGATTCTTAGGTTCTACTTCTAAAGATTCTATTTCATTATGACTAGGATGTGGCTTAATCATCTGTTTGAAATTTTCTCAACTAGTTTTGATACTCAGTATTTTTAATTCAGTAGCTCTCGATTGGTGACATTTTAAAGAAGAATTATATTTTATCTTGATGAAGATGGTCCCTGGTCCATATTACAGCAAAATTGTCTTAGTGTGTTAAGAGATAAAATGACTTAGATCAAGGCTAAAATGCGGAATATTTCATATTTTATGTTAGAGAGTTTGGTCTTTATTTTTGGTTGTATTTTGGTCTTTATTCAGGCAATAAGAAATTACAAAAAAACGTGGCCTAAAATAACAATACATTATTTGACTCGCTATGCTGTAGATTTGCTCTGCTAGATGTTTTCTCTGATCTTGGCTAGAATTCCTCATGGACCTGTGGTCATTTGTGCGTCAGGTATATAGCTTTGCTGATCTGTGCTAGCTGTCCCATCTCTGGTGCTTCAACTAGGACAATTGGGCTAACTCAACTCTGACCCATGTGGTGTCTCATCTTATAGGTAGGAGTCAAGCCTAGCTTATTGAAGTTACAGGGATAGGATGCCAAAAGAGCAAGTGGAGGCACCCAGAAACTCTGGAAGATGAACTCCGCCACTTTCTTTCAGTCAAAATATGCCACAAGACCACCCATAATCAAGGGGTGAGGATGTTCTACCTCTTGATGGAAGAAGCTGAAAAGCCATTGGTCATGGTCAGCATTGCCTCCCAATTCACCACAGAAGTCATCTCAGGTCTCTGTTTGTTTTTATTTGTTTGTTTTTGAGGGATCCATGACCTTGAGTATTTATCATTTCTACCTGTTGGGAACATTTTAAGACCTCTCTTCTACCTACTTTGAATACAATAAATTGTTGATAATTATATTCACCCTACTCTGCTATAGAACACCAGAACTAATTTCTTCCTTCTAACTGTATGTTTGTACTCATTAACCATCCTCTCTTCATCGCCCCCTACCCACATACACACACTCATCCTTTTCAGCATTTCTTAATTATTATTGTACTCTTTATCTCCATAAGATCAACTTTTTTAGCTCCCACATATAAGTGAGAACAAACAGTATTTGTCATTCTATGCCTGGCTTATTTGACTTAACATAATGACCTCCAATTCCATTCACATTGCTGCTTTGAGGGTTTTCATCATGGAGGGATGTTGAATTTATCAATTCTTTTTCCCCATCAGTTAAAATTATATAATTTTTATCCTTCATTCTATTAATATAATGTATCCCATTGATTGATTTGCATATATTGAATCATTTTTGCATCTTGGGGATGATGAACTTGATAATGATGAATGATCTTTCTGTTGTATTGCTGAATTAAATTTTGTACTATTACGTTGAGAATTTTTGCATCATCATTCACCAAACACATTTGCCTACATTTTTATTTTTTATATGTCTTTGTCTGGTTCTGTTATCACTGTAATATGGGCCTTGTATAATTAATTTAGAAATATTATCTCTTCCTCTATTTTTTGAAACATTTGAGTAGGCTTGGTGTTGGTTATTCTTTAAATATTTGGTAGAATTCAGCAGTGAATCCATTGGGCAACAGGACTTTCTTTACTGAGAGACTTTTTGTTATAGCTTCAATATTGCTACTTGTTATTTATTTGTGAATGTTTTGGATTTCTTCATGGTTCAGTCTTTGAAGGTTGTATGTATCCAGGAATTTATACAATTGTTTTCCTGACTTTTCCATTTATTGGTATATACTTGCTTATAGTAACCACTAATGTTCCTTTAAATGTCTGCACTATTAGTTGTAATAGCTCCTTCTTATCTCTGATTTTACTTATTTGGGTCTTCATTCTTTCTTTCTAAGTCTGGAAAAAGGTTTGCCAATGTTGTTTAACTTTTCAGAAGACAAACTTTTTATTTAGTTGATCTTTCGTGTTGTTTTCTTCATTTCAATTTTATTTGTTTCTGCTCTGATTATTATTATTTTTTCTCCTAATTTGGGGGTTTGTTTGCTCTGGCTTTTCTAGTTATTTCAGATGCATTGTCAGGTTATTTGATGTTTTTTTTTATTTTTTTTTATGTAGGCACTTAAAGGTATAAAATTCCCTCTTAATGCTGCTTTTGCTGTATCTCAAAAAGTTTACTTTGTTACATTTTCAGTATCATTTATTTAAAAATTTTTCAATTTTATTTTTAATTTTTTTATTGACCCACTGGTCTTTCAGGATCATATTGTTTAATTTCCATGTATTTGTATAGTTTCCAAAATTTCTCTTGTTATTGAGTTGTAGTTTTATTGCACTGTATTCATAGAAGATGCTTGATATTATTTTATTTTTTTGAATGCTATATGACTTGTTTTGTGTCATAACATATGGCCAGTCCTTGAGAATGATCCATGTACTCGGGAGAAAAAACTGTGAATTCTGAAGCATTTAAAAAAGTTTTCTGTAAGTATCTATTAGGTACTTTTGTTCTATACTGCATATTAAGTCCAATGTTTCTTCATTGTTTTCCTGTCCAGGAGATGTGTCCAATGCTGAAAGTTGGGTGTTGAATCTCTAGCTATTTTTTATTGGTGTTGATCTCTCTCTGTAGCTCTAATAATGTTTGCTTTGCATATTTGGGTGCTCCAAGGTAGGGTGTATATATATTTACAATTGTTTTATCCTCCTGTTGAATTGATCACTTCTTCATAGTAAAATAACATACTATGTCTCTTCTTATATATTTGTCTTGAAATATGTTTTGTCTGATGTTAAGTATAGCTACTCATGCTTTTTTTGTTTTTGGTTTGCATTCACATGGAATACCTTTTTCCATCCCTTTATTTTTAGTATGTACGTATCCTTATAGGTGAACTGTGTTTCTTGTAGGCAGCAGATCATTGGAGCTTTTTTCTTCCCCCCCATTCATCCACTCTGTGTCTTTTGATTGGAGAGTTTAGTCCATTTATACTCAAGATTATTGACAAGTAGAGACTTACTCCTGCCACATCGTTATTTGCTTTCTGGTTGCTTTTCCATCTTATTTTTCTTCTGTCTTTTATTCCTTTCTTTATTTAGGGAAGGTGATTTTCTATGGTGGTATGCTTTAATTCCTTGGTTTTTATTTTTTGTGTATCTGTTGCATGTTTTTCATTTTGACATTACCCTGGGGCTAGCAAGTACTATCTTAAAACCTGTTATTTTAAATTGATTACAACTTAACACTGATTGCACAAAAAACAAGCAAAGAGAAAAATGCAAATACTAAAAGTTAACGCTTTTCCCCTAATTTCATGCCACTCTCTCCTGGCCTGTAAGTTGGTCCCCTGGTCTGTACGTTGTCCACTGAAAAGTCTGCTGCCACAAGTGTTGGATTTCCATCGTATTTTTTCCTTTATCTTGCTGATTTCCGGATGTTTTCTTTATCCTTGACCTTTGTGAGTTCAATTATTAAATGCCTTGAGGTAGTCTTTCTGAAGTCTGCTTGGTTTTCTATAACCTTCTCATACTTTAATGTTGATATCTTTCTCTAGGTTTGGAAAGTTCTCTTATATTATACCTTTGAATAAACTTTCTACCCCTATCTCTTTCTCTACCTCCTCTTTAAGGCCAATAACTCTTAGATTTACCTTTTTGAGGCTGTTTTCTAGATTCTGTAGGTGTGTTTCATTGTTTATTATTATTTTATCTTATGTCTCCCCTGACTGTGTATTTTAAAATAGCCTATCTTCAAGCTCACTAATTCTTTCTTCTGCCTGATCAGTTCTGCTAATATAAGACTCTAGTGCAGTCTTCAGGATGTCAATTGCATTTTTCCACTCTCAAATTTCTGCTCTATACTTTTGACTTATTTCAATCCCTTTGTTAAATTTATCTAATAGAATTCTGAATTCCTTTTCTCTGTAATCTTAATTTTTTTGAGTGTCCTCAAAACAACTATTTTGAACCCTTTTTCTGAAAGGCCCTATATCTCTGTCTCTGCAGATTGGACCCTGGTGCCTTATTTAGTTTATTTAACAAGGTTATGTTTTCCTGGATGATGTTGGTGCTTGTAGATGTTCTTTGGTGTCTGGGCATTGAAGAGGTGTATTTATTGTAGTCTTCAAAGTCTGGGCTTGTTTGTTCCTGTCCTTCTTGGGAAGGATTTTCAGGTATTAGGAAGGACTTGGACCCCAAGCCCAATAACACTGTTTTACAGACTTGAAGAGGCAATGCCTTGATGGTCTTGGGTAAGAAATACAAAAAAGATTATCTGGATTACAAGCCACAGACTCTCGTTCTTATATCTTACTTTCTCCCAAACAAAGAATTGCTCTCTGTGTCTTGAGCCAGCTGAAACGGCTTATGGTGATGAAAGCACCCCTGTGGCCACTACCACTGGGACTGTGCTGGGTCAGACCTGAAGCTAGCACTACAATGGGCCTTAACCTATGCCATTCCGTTCAGGGTGTTGAGATTTCCCAGGCCCCATGCATGTCAGGAGATTCTTTCTGGTAGCTAGATATTAGATTTAAAAACCTTAGCAGTTCTACTGTGGCTATGCTGACACTGAAACCACAATACACTTCCCACTCTTCTCTCTCCTTACCACAGGAAAAGGAACCCCTTCCTGTGGCCACTAGCACCACCATTCCACGGGGATTTCTTCTAGGCCACTGCATGTGTTCACTTAAAGCCCAAGTGCTCTTCCATCAGCTTTTGATGAATGCTGCTAAGCCCGGTGCTCACTTTTCAGGGCAGTTGGCTCCCCTCTGTGCCCTGACAGATCCAGAAATGATTTCCAATATCCTAGGACTGAACTCAGAAACCCCAGGTGCTTGCTTATTGCTCTACTCTATTGTGCCTGAGCTGGTACCTAGTGTACAACGCAAAGCCCCCTTTACGTTTCCCTCTGCTTTTCTCAAACAAAAGGAGTCTTTTACCATAGGGTTCACAGTTGGCAACGTGCTCGATCTCCTCTGAAGCCAGCACATCTCAGAGTCCAAAGATCATAGTATATTCTCTGAGTGTTGCTGGTAGTTATTTGGGGCCCAAGGGCTCCTTAGTCAGCAGGTGATTAATCCTGCCAGGACTTTGTCCTAACCTTCAAAGCAGTTGGTTACTTTTTGGCCCAGGGTGTGTAAACAAAATGTCATCTGATAGCTAGAGCCTGGAATGGGGGTCTCAGCACTGCCCAGTGCCCTATCCTACTGTTGCTGAACTGGTACCCAAGATGCAAGGCAAAGTCCTCTTTACTCTTGACTCTCCTCTCCTTATGCAGAGGATGGAGTCACTTTTACTACTATGAGCTGCACTACCTGGGTTTGAGGAAGGGATGGAACAAGCCCTGCCTTAGCAATGCCAGTTGGTTTCTTTCTACATAATATGCCACCCTAGTTCATGGTCTCTAAACCAAGCTAGAACTCGGAGTTGCCTAGGAACTGCCATCTTTGTTTCGTAGCCTGCTTTTCAAGTTGACCTAGGATCCCAGAGCATTTCAGCCCTCGGTGGTGCGGCTTGCCAAGCAACTCAAATTCTCACCACTGGGATGTACAATTCCCCTCTGGCTAAGGCTGGTCCAAATGTTCTCTCTTTATGTGGTTGCTGACTGAGCAGCTGACTGTGATGGAGCAGCACTGAGTTCAATATAAATTTCCCCAGTCACTGTGCTACTCCTTCCCAAAGTGCCCAGATTCTCTGTGATACATGGCTCTTGCTGGGGGATGGGGGCGAAGTGGCATTGGCAATTCAAACTGTTTCTCCTGCCCTCCTTAATGTGTCTGTCTTTCCAAATTATGAAATTATTGTGATTAAATATATCACCTTATTTTTGGTTCTTCTGAAAATGCTTTTCTATATAAAGAGAGTTGTTAAAATTTGGTGCTCCACCATGGGGGATGAACAGTGCAGGCTTCTATGCCACCATAATTTTCTACCCACTCCCTTAACCATTTCTTGTAGTGTCAGTATAGTGGTGATGAATTCTCTGTGCTTTTGCTTGTCTGGACAGATATTATTTCTCCTTTATTTATGAAGAATTATTTTGCTGAGTATAATATCCTTGGCTGCCAAGTTTTTAAAAATATTTCTGAACTTTGAATACATCATCTCATTCTCTCCTGGCTTTTAAGGTTTCTTCTAGAAATTTCATTTTTAGTCTGATGGGGCTTCTCTTATATGTGACTACATGCTTTTCTATTGCTGTTTTTAGAATTCTCTCATTGTCTTTGACTTTTGGGAGTTTGACTATAAAGCACTATGGAGAATCCTTTTTGCTCTTTGGGGATCTCTGAGCCTCCTGTATCTGGATATCTAAATCTCTTGCTAGACATGGAGAGCTTTCAGCTATTATTTTATTATGTAGGTTTTATAAGTCTTTTGTATGAATTTACCTTCTGGGACTCCAAAAATCGGAATATGTTGTAATGTTATGGTGTCCCATACATCATATAGGCTTTGCTTTTTTTTTTTTTAAAACTCTCTTATTTATTTATTTTTTCTGATTAGGTTACTTCAGCAGACCTTTCTTCAAGTTCTGTGATTCTTTCTTGGGAATGATCTAATATATCGTTGAGTCTTTCAAATGTATTATGTAGTTCCTTCAATTAATTCTTCATTTCCATAATTTCTTTTTTTAAATGATATCTATTATATCATTTTGATAAATTTCTCATTCATACTCTGAATTGTTTTTCTGATTTATTTGTATTGTCTATTAGTATGCAGTTATATCTCACTGAGCTTCCTTAAAATTAATATTCTGAATTTTTTTCCTGGGAATTTGTATATTTTGGGGGGAGGGATCTGTTGCTGGAACATTATCATGTGATTTGGAGGTGTCATATTTCTTTGCATTTTCCAATTTCCTGTCTTCTAAAAATGATATCTACGCATGCATTTTAATAGTTGCTTCCTTCTACATTTGACTTTTCTGTCATATGGGAGGACTTTTTCCTGAAAATTTATCTATGGTGTTGATTGTGTAGGACACTGTGGTTTTTATTCTGAGTACATGCCATAGTGCAGTCTCAGCATGATTTTTTACAGCGGTACATAGCATCAGTGATATCTGTGATTTCCTCAGTGGCTTCAGGGACTGGGATGTCAGATTGGACAGTCTTCAGGCTCCCATGGTTGCTGGGGTGGGCTGAGTGTGCCTGTCATAGGGTCACTGGACCATGTATACTAGCACCAGTACCAGCAGACCCAGGCATGCTGATTCTTGGGCCTCCAGGTGGCTTGCTTAGAGGCCTGTAGTGACAGCATTGGGCAAGGTGGTATGTAGGTTCTTAAGTCCCTGGACAGATGGCATGGCATGGGAGATGTCAGTAGCCATGGCAAGTTGACCTTCTGAGTCATGAGTGGTGTGTGTTGGTGTTGGTGTTGGTAGTGGCTGTGATCAGCTTAGTGGGCCATTATCCAGGCCAACAGATGGCACACGCAGGTAGGTACTAACTGTGATGTCAGTGACAGGGTGGGTAGCCGCCACCTCAGGTCCCTAAGAGGAGTGCTCAGGTGTCAGTGGTAGTGGACTGGGCTGCAATATCTAAAGACCTTCAGACTCCATACTCTGGCATGAGGATGGGGCAAAGCTGGTCCAGGTAGGTTTGTGCTGAGGCCCCCAATGATTTGTGCAGATGACTGTTATGGTAGGCAGGGTTCGGGATAATCACTAGGCCCCTGGAAAATGCTCACAGCCCCAGCGATGAGTGGAATGGAGCTGCCTTCAATTGTGGCAGCCTATGACGGTAGCTGGGGAACACATGCCTTGCTCATGACTCAGCCCTGATGGTGACAGCTTGTGCCTTGCTCATACGTCAACCATGGTGCCACTGGGGCCCAGGATAGTTTGCAATCTGTTGTAGGCTGAGTTTTAAAATGGCATCTTGCTGTAACTTCATAGGTCTTGTGGGAAGTGGAGGTCCCAAGACAAGCTCTCTCCCTGGAGCAGTGCCATGCTGCAATATCCAGGAAATTCCCTGTGTTTGTTTCAGGGCTTAAGAGTTTGTAATGATTCTCCTATGGCTAGGATTGCAGGAGTCCATTGTGGGACTGTGTTCCCTGAGAGTCTGTCACTTACCCTTTATCCACATTGAAGAGACTCTCGAAGCCAATACCAGCCAAATAGGCTGCTTCACTTTCCCCTATTTTTTTTTCTTTTTTTTTTTTTTTTTTTTGCTTTAGGTGTTTCCTGCAGTTTTTTATTGAACTCCACTATTCTTTCTTAGATGACCTATTTGAAGTGTGATTATCTACTCACTATTTTGGTTCTTCTTAGTGGAGAAGATGAGTAAAAGATGCCTCTATTCGGCTATCTTGAAGCCCCTCTGCAACGAATCTTTTTTTTATTATTCAGTGTGCTTCCATAGCCATTGGATCACAAATGCGCTGTAGTCACCAATTCCTTCCCTTCTTTAGCTTGTAAAGAAGGGAAGTAATCACTGTAATCCTGAAGTAATGGCAGAAAGGAAGTCTCTCCAAAGAAAAGAAAATATGTTCATAAATAGTAGAGGGATTATAGTCCATACAAAGGTATGGACATCATGAGGCAGAAGTAATAGCAGGACAATTTAAAAGCTGTCAAGCACACTAGATAATATCATTTTTTTTTTTACTTTTTATAAATCTAATATGTATTACTTGTTTTCATTTACACTTTAATTTGCACTCATATGGCTTTGATAATTAAAATAAGTTTTAAAGGAAAAAGTAGTCAACAATATTAAATGCTGCTTACAGATAAAAGAAATAACATATAAAGTTCACAGCTTTAACTGAAATCAACCACAAATTACCTAGAACTCTTTCTGTACTGACTTTAAAATTAACCAGGCATCAAAATAATTTCCAGAGAAGTAGTAATTTCATAATGTTTATGAGAATACTCTCTGGAGCTAGAATGCTTAGGTTTAAATATTAGCTCTGCTGTTTATAAGCTATGTGATGTTAGCCACTTACTCTCTCTGAATCTTAGTGTTCTTATTTGTAAAATCTGGATGATATTAATAAATGTTTAACTTTAGTGAGAACTTTCTAAGCACATTAGCATTATTTAACCTATGTAAATCTTAGTAACCTTATGAAATAGAAAATTTTAAATATATTACCCTAGGGTGTGGTGAGGATTCACTTAGTTAATTTAAGCAAAGTCATTAGAACAGTGTCTTGCATGTAATAAGCACAATAAATGGTAGTTATTATCATTATTATGATATACATAGTATTGTATTCATATTCATGTTCTCAATGATAGAAATATAATAGAATGTTTAAACCCTCCCCCAAATTATTAAGAGAATAACACATACACAGGAGAAAAGTGGATTCAGAATCACAGGTACTGAATTAGTTACCATATGGTCAAGTGACATATGTAATGTTTAAGTTCAGAAACTAACACAAGAACAGAAAACAAGCATCGCATGTTCTCACTCATAGATGAGAGCTGAACAATGAGAACACGTGAACACAGAGAAGGGAACATCACACACGGGGGCCTGTGGGGGAGTGGGGTGACAGGGGAGAAATAGCACTGGGAGAAATACCTAGTGTACATGGCGGGTTGATGAGTGCAGCAAGCCACCATGGCACGTGTATACCTATGTAACAAACCTGCATGTTCTGCACATGTACCCCAGAACTTAAAGTATAATAAAAATAAATAAATAAAATAAGTTCAGAAA
Source organism: Nomascus leucogenys (assembly GCF_006542625.1). Lineage (NCBI taxonomy): Eukaryota > Metazoa > Chordata > Mammalia > Primates > Hylobatidae > Nomascus > Nomascus leucogenys. The sequence continues at coordinate 129,727,120 of NC_044406.1, forward strand.
ATCGAGGAATCTCTCTTAAAAGAAACAAGCCATAAAGTATTTTTTTAAAATTGTTAGGATTTGGTTCCAGATAAAATTGAGAGACAAAAAATTACAAATTAATGAAACAGTGGGTTCAATAGTAAGAAATGGCATGACCAAAGCTAGTCTCTAACAACAAATTAAACAATATATATATAACATAAACAGGTGCTCAGGCCTGACAGGAAAGTTCACACCAGAATATAGTTGCTCTTGATATACTGCATTAATTTGTGAATATTAATTCATCCACATATCTTTCCTGTTACTACATATTCAGCAAAATGGTGATTTGTCATAATGAATACAGTAGCTCAATAAGAACATCAAATTCAATGCTAAATTGTATACTTATGTTTCCTTCCATATGAGGAAGGAAACAATTGAATGTCCTCCAGCTTTCATTTCCTCTAATTTACCATCAATTCATCCCTCAAAACCTACTTCACGCACAATACCTCCTCAGACATTTCCAAGCTCCTGAAATGTCTGTTATCATTTATCGTACAAAGACATAGCACCTCGCATGTTTACGTAAATATCAAGAATATAAACTGTGGTTTTCAATAAGAGGGCAGGCTCCTGACTGGGGAGGAATCCTGATTTACAGCAGGAAAAGAGATTATTATTTATTGAGCACCTCACACACTTCTGACATTATGCTAAGTGTGTTCACACATATTTGTGCATTAAACTCTCACCAAGAGCATTCACTGTAAGCCTTGCTAACAAGAATCCAGTGATCTTGCTATACTGATGATTAGAATGGTTTGTGCTGATGAAATATACATATTCTCTTTTCATTGATTTATCTAAAATATGATGACAAAAATGACAAGAAGTGGGCCTTACAACTTGTAGCTCATTGTACCACACAAGCACAGACAACATCACTCTTAACTCACTAAATTCCAGTGATTTAAAATGAGATGTGTACTGGATATGGCAGAAGTATGCCTCTGAGAGAATAGCCTCCATCCAGGTTCTAAGCCTTGCCCTGCTACTCATATAGTCCAAACAATAGCAAAAATAAAATGTATTTAGTGAATATTTCTTATAGCCAGACACTCTTCTACATATACCTATGAATTCATTCAATCTTCACAACTACATGAAGTAAGTACTATTATCAATGATGTTGTATATATGAGAAAACTTGTCCTAGTAGATGACAACTTAAAAGTTTCACTTCAGGGGATCTCTTTGCTTGCTTGTCAATTTGGAAATGTGATTGGTTTCTCCCTGCCCCCTGCCTTCTGCCCCATCCCTTTGGGTATTTGAGAATCAAATTATAGAAAGAAGTGCTTTATCAATAATTTTGAGTATAATACACTTAGTCATTTTTACTTGTCAACATTTCTTTTTTTTTTTTTTTTTTTTTTTTTTTTTTTTTTGAGACGGAGTCTCGCTCTATCGCCCAGGCTGGAGTGCAATGGCGCAATCTCGGCTCACTGCAAGCTCCGCCTCCCGGGTTCACGCCATTCTCCTGCCTCAGCCTCTCCGAGTAGCTGGGACTACAGGCGCCCGCCACCACGCCCGGCTAATTTTTTGTATTTTTTAGTAGAGACGGGGTTTCACTGTGGTCTCGATCTCCTGACCTCGTGATCCGCCCGCCTCGGCCTCCCAAAGTGCTGGGATTACAAGCGTGAGCCACCGCGCCCGGCCAACATTTCTTAATAATATGAATAGTAATGACTTTCGAAACATCCGGAATATTACCTAACTCTGTACTTCAGCCTATAAACCTAGAGAATATCAATGCAATTCTATAAATCTTTAATTTACAGGGAAATTATAATGTTATATGGTGGCTATAGAAGTGTTTTAAGAAATTTGAAATGCTCTACATGGGTAAAGATTAACCAAGTAGAATACTTGCTAAATGGAAGAACTTATTTCTGTTTGCCTTTGATTCGTTTCCTTAAAAAGTATGTTTACCTCAAAAAACAATTCTTTTTCTCTTCCTATTGCCACTACATCAGACAAAAATTTCTCTACCCTTCTTTAACTGGGCCTTCCTGCTTCTCTGGTTCTTGATAATAATTCAAGTAAAAAGAGGCTGCTTTTGGTCTTATTCATGTTCATTAAAATGGGCAGTCACAGAATGCATGGAAAGGCAAGGGGAGTATGGGAGTTTAAAAAGGTAGAAAGTAATGTTCACACTGCAGCATAGCAGTTATGCAGAAGAGAAGCAAGGAGCAGAATTTGAAGAAGTCAGAGGAAAGACTTGAAGAGTAAGTCGACCAGGGCAGTCCCTCTTGTCACTGAGAGCCCCTGAGAATTCTCAGCAGCAGCAATCAAAGAGAAGCAGATTTTACCTATATAGGGTAAAATATTCAAGAAACTCCAGTTTAACAATAGGGAGCATTACTCCCAGAGGGGAATGTGCACTCATGCTGCCGTAACTTGAGAAAGTTGTTTTTAACACAGACAACTACACTTTCTTTGTAATTCTCAAGCTATAATTAGGCATATGTAGACAAAGCAATTGTGTAGAATGTTCAAAAATGTCAACTCATCATGTTTTTTTTTCCACAAAGGAGAAATGTTTCTTTTTTTCTTTTTTGATGTGTCTCTCACATTAAGAAACCAAGTTGTCAGGATTTCAGCTTCTCTGTAGCTTATCAGTATGTTATAAGAGACGCTGCTAAAAATAACAGGGAAGTAAACATAAGTCCATGTATTCGAAATAACACTAGGCCTTTCACCATTGATTTTCTTTTCCCAAAGACAGCTATACCAAGACTTAGATATTTCACTTAGAGACTTTACGATTTGAAAGATATGGACTCTTGTCGTATTGCTTCTAAAATACACGTAAAAGTTTTATTCCAGGGGCTAGGTAGCCTCAGTGGGTTGATTCAATGCTTAAGACTCAAATTTTAATAAGATGATGCCCATTTTACAGATATCAAAGCTGAGATTCAGGTTGCTTAGAAAAATTCACTTTATATACATATAATACATATAAATATAAATATATATATACACACACACACACACACACACCACACACACAGCTAATGTGAAGGTCAGCACATTGTTTGAAACCATGGAAGGTTTGAAACCTTCCAAAGTTTATGTTTATGTTTCTTTTAAAACATAATGTTTATGTTCTTTTTCTACATAAACGGGTTATGTTTTTTGAATTTTATATTTTTATTTTATTTTTCCATAGGTTATTGGGATACAGGTGGTATTTGGTTACATGAGTAAGTTCTTTAGTGGTGATTTGTGAGATTTTGGTGCACCCACCTCCCGGGCAGTATACACTGCCCCATATTTGTAGTCTTTTATCCCTCGCCTCCCTCCCACTCTTCCCCTCAAATCCCCAAAGTCCACTGTATCATTCTTATGCCTTTGTGTCCTCATAGCTTAGCTCCCACATAGCAGTGAGAACATACAATGTTTGGTTTTCTATTCCTGAGTTACATCACTTAGAATAATAGTTTCCAGTCTCATCGAGGTCACTGCAAATGATGTTAATTCATTCCTTTTTATGGCTGCATAGGAGTCCATCATATATATATATATAATATCTATCTATATATATAATATCTATGTGATATATATCAAATACATATATATATATACCACAGTTTCTTTATCCACTCGTTGACTGATAGGCATTTGGGTTGGTTCCATGATTTTGCAATTGTGAATTGTGCTGCTATAAACATGCATGTGCAAGTATCTTTCTTGAATAATGACTTCATTTCCTCTGGGTAGATTCCCAGTAGTGGGACTGCTGGATCAAATGGTAGATCTACTTTTAGTTCTTTAAGGAATCTCCACACTGTTTTCCATAGTGGCTGTACTAGTTTACATTTCCACCAGCAGTGTAGAAGTGTTCCCTGATCACCGCATCCACGCCAACATCAACTGTTGACTTTTTGATTATGGCCATTCTTGCAGGAGTAAGGTGGATTATGTAGAAAAAGGTAAACATGTCCCAAATAGAGCAATAAAAATAACGAAAAGAATGGATAATGGGTTTCATGAGAAATACTTAAAGAACCGTATGGTTTTCTTCACTATGAAAAATTAATATAAGATGTAACCTACACATCTTCATATTACCAGTAACTAAAAAAGAGAATGTTGTTTCAAGTGCAATAAAAAAATGAAACACTTTAAAACATCAGAAAAGTATATCTGCTTTTTGAGTGCAGAAATCCTAGAGAAAGGAACCAGTTGAAGTGTCTGTTTCTGAAACACCTGAAGCAAAACACGAACAGACTCCCCTTTAACCAGGCCAAAGAGACATAGCTGAAGAAGATGCTCTCTTTATGGCCTTTTCTATGTTATTATCCTGTGATTCTATTACTTAATATTTTACAAATCGGAAGTCCATAGTACTTTATGATCACTCCATTTTTGCCTACCAGTAGAGTCAAGAGTATGCAGAATTAAAAGATCTTGCCTATTCCATGAAGTTAATCTTAATACAGTATAATGAGAAGACATGTTGATCTTTTGTTTAATTTAACAGGTCTAGTAATGAAATGTCCTCAAGCAGCATTAGTGAAACTATTTTTCTCCTAAATGACATGTAGTTAAGGAAGATCCTATTTAGATACACTCATTTATATAAACCTTTTTTCTCTTATGCCTCACAACTTCAATTCATCAGAGATGAATGGCATAATGGCTTAGTGAATAAAGGTTTCCTTCAAGCCATAGGTCACAATGTGTGAAAGAAATAAAAACATGTCATTACCCACAAATATCTTCTTCTTCAATAACACCATTTTAATAGTATTTTCCCCTAGTCAACTCATCAGATTGCATTATTAGTTTGCAGCTGAATGTATTTCTCTCCTTATTCAGTTGAGATAATTTATTTGCTTTTCAAAGTTCAGAGCTTACTCTTCAAATTAGACTGCTCATCTGCTCTAAGATTCCTCTTTTCTATAAAGCCTGTAAAACTAATACTTTTACAACCCTAGGAGTCAACTCTTATGTGAGGGCTAAATACATCCTCTATAAAATAATGAAATAATATATCACTGCAAACCCTAAAAGAAGGCAAATACATGGTATGTTGAGGCTTCAAGCATGGCTGGGACTGCTTGGGAAGAGGATAAGTGAGAAGCTAAAGAGACCTAGAAACATGCTTTGAAGAAATTCAGTATTAATGCTTTATGAAAATAATGCTGCATAAAATAAGGAGTTGGCTCTAACACTGAAGAAGAGGAATAAGAGCATTATTTGTGAAAAATAATTATCCTGGAAAAGAAGATAACATTTAGTCACAATCTAGCACCTTATTTATTTTTTTTTGTTTGTTTTTTTCTGAGACAGAGTCTCACTGTGTCACCAGGCTGGAGTGCAGTGGCACGATCTTGGCTCACTGCAACCTCTGTCTCCCCAGCTCAAGCAATTCTCCTCCCTCAGCCTCCCGAGTACCTGGGATTACAGGCGCATGCCACCACACCCGGCTGATTTTTGTATTTTTAGTACAGACAGGGTTTCACCATGTTAGCCAGGCTGATCCTGAACTCCTGACCTTAGGTAATCCACCCCGCTCAGCCTCCCAAAGTGTTGGGATTACAGGCGTGAGCCACCATGCCCAGCAAATCTAGCACCTTATTAACATTAATCATAAAATAAATCCATGAATACATAGAGTATTACTAAGACATTCTAAGCTTTCTGTGTGCCTTACAAAATTACAACCTCTAAGCTTTTTCATTGTCCTGAATTTTGTGTTAATTACTCCCTCACTTTTCTTCTGTATTTTTCCCAAATATGTATGCACTGTTGAAATATCTATTTAGTTTTGTTTTTTTACTTCTATAGAAATGAAACGATAATGAACCTATTACTATGTGACTTAATTTTCTTCAATATCATTTTTTCAGATACATTCATGTTCATGCATGAAGATGTAGTGCATTGTTTGCTATTGTTATCTATTATTCCATCATACGAATATAATACATACTTATCCATTCTAAGATTAGCAGACATCTAGCTTGTTTCTAGTTTGAGGCACCTATGAACAAGTTGTTTGAGTATTCTCTACATATCTCTGAGATTATTTGTGTCAGAGTTTCTGTAGGGGCACATATGTGTGTGTGTGTGTGTGTGTGTGTGTATGAAATTGATAGCAAAAGGGTTTGCTCATATTCATCTTTAACAGATAATATGAAAGAGTTTTTCAACGTTGTTGTAACAATTTATATTCTCCCCAGCCATCTGAGTTTTAGGATTCTCCATATTTGTTTTCTTTCAGTTATTGGGACATTGGAGTTCTTTATATACTCTGGAGACATTTCTTTTGTCAGTTTTGTGTCACACATACTTTCTCAAATTCATGGTTTATCTTTCCATTCCTTTTATTGTGTCTCTTGATGAATAGAAATTCTTACGTGTAACTAAATTTACCAAAATATTGAGCTGCTTATATCATATTTAAGAGATTTTCTCACTAACCTACAGCAAGTGTCAGCAAACTATAGCCCACTGTCAAATTCTGGAATGTTGTAAGTTTACGGTCTGCTAAGATTGTCTTTTTAAATACATATTTTTTATATAAATATAAAAATATTTATTTGTAAATTTATATATATAATATATATTACATATAAATATAAATATATATGAATATATTTATAAAATATAAATATATGTAAACATATATAAATATATATAAATTTACAAATAAATACAAATACACAACATATATTGTATATCAAGTACAAGCCTAAAATATTCACTTTTAGGTCCTTTTCAGAAAATGTTTGCTGACCCCTGCCTTAGGGCCATAACAACAGTCTTCTATACCAACACTGTCCTATAACTTACTCTGGTGATAAAATGTTCTACAATCTATGCTATCCAGTGCGTTAGCCAGTGGTCATATGTGTCCGTTGGATACTTAATGTATTCAAAAAGTGTAATTTTACTTTTATTTAATTAATTCAAATTTTAATTTCTACATGTAGTTAGTGGTTATTGTATTAAACAGTGCAGTCCTATGTTTTTCCAGAAGATTTAATGTTTTTGCCTTTCCAAATTAAATCTCTAATCCAGCCAGAATAGATTTTTGTATGTGATATCACAGGTGAAATTTCATTTTCTCATTAATTTTCCCAATCATTTTCTTGTCATTGTACAAATACAGTAATATACATGTAGCACACTAGGGTAGATGTGTGTGATAGCTGGAGGCTAGAGGCCGGTGGCAGCTTCAGAAAATCATTATCACCTGTGATTTTGTAAAAAAATTATCACTTACATAGTACTTACCATGCACTAATTTTACTTCTAAGCACTCTACAAAAATTACAGAATGCTTTCCAACTTATGATGGGGCCATGTCCTGATAAACTCATTATATATAAAAAAATCATGAGAAGAAAATGTATTTAATTCTGACAGTGCAGAAGATGGTCCCCAAATTACCATGGTTCAAATTACAATTTTTGACTGTGATTACATGAAAGTGATACGCGTTCAATAGAAAACACAGCCCCATTGTAAGTAAGTTATAGTCCTCCTTGACTTACGATGGGGTGGCCTGCAGATGAGCCCATCACAAATGAAAACATCATAAGTATTCAGTTTATCATTGATGGGCATTTAGGTTGATTCCATGACTTTGCTATTGTGAATAGTGCTGCAATGAACATATGCATGTATGTATCTTTATAATAGAATGATTTATATTCCTTTGAGTATATACCCAGTAATGGGATTGCTGGGTCAAATGGTACTTCTGCCTCTAGGTCTTTGAGGAATTGCCACAATATCTTCCACAATGGTTGAACTAATGTATACTCCCACCAACAGTATAAAAGCGTTCCTTTTTCTCTGCAATCTCGCCAGCATCTGTTGTTTTTTGACTTTTTAATAATAGCCCTCCTGACTGGCATGAGATGGTATCTCGTTGTGGTTTTGATTTGCATTTCTCTAATCATCAGTGATGTTGAGCTTTTTTTCATGTGTTTTTTTGGCCACATGTGTGTCTTCTTAGGGAAAATGTGGTACATATACACCACAAAATACTATGCAACCATAAAAAGGAATGCGATCATTTCATTTGCAGGGACATGGATGAAACTGGAAGCCATTATATTCAGCAAACTAATGCAGGAACAGAAAAACAAACACCACATGTTCTCTCTTATAAATGGAAGCTGAATGATGAAAACACATGGACACATGGGAAGGGGAGAAACACACACTGCGGGGGGCCTGTTGGTTGGGGTAGAAGGGGTGGGGGAGGGAGAGCATCAGGAAGAATTAGCTAATGGAGGACAGGTTTAATACCTAGGTGAGGGGATGATCTGTGCAGAAAAATACCATGGCACATGTTCACCTATGTAACAAGCCTGCACATGTACCCATGAACTTAAAATAAAGTGGAAGAAAAAAAATGATTTAAACAGAAGCAAAAAAAGATTTTAATAAGTAAAATCATCATAAGGTGAAGCACCATAAGTCGGCAATTGGATGTAAATTAATTCTCATACTAGCACTATTATTAGCCATACTTTTCACATGGGGAAACTAAGACACAAAGAGTATATCTAAGAACCTATAGATAGTAAGTTCCAGAAGCAGGATTTGGACCCAGGCAGTCTGGCACCTACACTGGCTTAGCAAATAATGACTTCCCTTCCAAAATATATTCATTTAATTTATTTACATTTTTCTTTATTGTCTAATTGCACTGGTTTAGTCCTCTAGTAACTATATTAATGAGACTCCTTCTTGTCTTATGCCAGATTTTAAATGGAATGTTATTACAGTATGGCATTTGTTTTATTTTCGTCAATATACTTTATCAAGTAAAGGACTTCTATTTTCTGTTTGCTAACATTATCATCATGAAGTATGAAATTCATGAAGTTGAAATTGAAGTTTTTAAGCAAAAGCTTTTTCTGCATCTGTTGAAATTATCATATGGCGCTTCAACTTTAATCTCTTAATTGATGAATTACATTAATCGTTTTTCTAATATGAATGCAGTCTTGCATTCTTGGAATAAACATAATCTTACCATAATGCTACATGCACATAAATATTAATTTATATGATATATATGTGAATATAGGTGGGGAGGAAATAACTGAGAAAGGGAGGGGCACAGGGGGAATATGAGTTGGAGTTTGCAATTTTTTTCAGATTTTAGCATTTATGTTTATGACAAATACCAGCATAAAACTATCTCTTGTTATAATGTCCTTATCTGGTTTTGTTATCAACATTATATGAGCCTAAATAAATCAGTTGAAGGGTACTATATTTTATTCTCTGAAAGTGTATATGATTAAAAGTATTTGTTCATTGTTTGAAGGATTTTTATTCAATTTTGTTTATTTATTTATTATCTTTTATTTTAGGTGTAGGGGTACATGTGAAAGTTTGTTACATAGGCAAACTCGTGTCATGGGGGTGTGTTGTACAGATTATTTCATTACCCAGATATTTAGGCCAGTACCCAATAGTGATCTTTTCTGCCCCTCTCCCTCCTCCCACCCTCCACCTAAAGTACACCCCAGGGTTCCTTGTTCTCTTCTTTGGGTTCATGAGTTCTCATCATTTAGTTCCCGCGTATAAGTGAGAACATGCAGTATTGGATTTCTGTTCCTGTATTTGTTTACTAAGGATAACAGCCTCTAGCTCCATCCCTGTTCCCACAAAAGACATGATCTCATTGTGTTTTATGGCTGCTTAGTATTCCATGGTGTATATGTAGCATATTTTGTTTATCCAATATGTCACTGATGGGCATTTAGGTTGATTCCATATCTTTGCTATTGTGAATAGTGCTGCAATGAACATTTTTGTGTGTGTGTCTTTATGGTAGAATGATTTATATTCCTCTGGGTATATACCCAGTAATGGGATTGCTGGGTTGAATAGTAGTTCTGTTTGTAGCCTTTTGAAGAATTGTCACACTGATTTCCACAATAGTTGAACTAATTTACACTCCCACCAACAGTGTATAAGTGTTCCTTATTATCCGTAAACCTCACCAGTATCTGTTATTTTTGACTTGAATAGTAGCCATTCTGACTTGTGTGAGGTGGTATCTCATGGTGGTTTTGATTTGCATTTCTCTAATGATGAGTGATATTGAGCTATTTTTCATATGCTTTTTGGCCACATGTAAGTCTTCTTTTGAAACATGTCTGTTCATGCCCTTTGCCCACTTTTTTATTGAACTTTGAGTGCATTTATTGCATATAAATTAACCTCAAAAATGTTTTTAAGAAACTCTAAACGGCCACACAGAATCAAAAATTGTAATACTTCAGGTTCTGTTTCTTATCTTTACAATTATGGTGCAATCATCCTTTATTTGAAATCTATCATTTAAATGAAAGAACTCTTTTTTTTTTATGTATAAGGGCCAGATAGTAAATATTTTAAACTTTGTAGCCCATATGTCTCTGTTGCATTGAATCAATTCTGCATTTGTTGTGGGAAGCAACCATAGATAATACTTCAACAGTTATAGCTGTGTTTCAATAAAACTTTATTTACAAAGACAGGCAGAGGGCTGTATATGGCCCATGTACCATCTACAAGAGTAATTGACCATTTTCTACACTAATTTGATCACAGATTTTTTTCACCCAAATCTCAATTAATAACCAAATGTTTTTAAATAAAAAGAAACTAAAATCATGGATAAATCTTACTAGATAAGCAAAGATAATTATGTTTAAATGTGATTTTCTATTTTTTGGCTTTATATAAGTCTTACAGAAGATTTATTACATATTATCCAAAAATATCGAGATAGTAGAATAGGAAAATGAATTTTTAAACTGTTGTTTTCTATTTTATTACACATGGACTTTAACAATATCCTGTCTTGTGATTATCCTAATGTTATGGAGAATCAGTTGAAAGGCATGGTATCCAGATCCGGGGATAACCAAACAGAAAATATTAAAACTGTGATTACAAATTAAACAGCTATTGTAAACTTTATGTATTTTCTATTTTTTTCTGTGTTAAACACTTTTTACCTTTTGTCAAAATTTCCAAGTCAAATACGGTAGTTTCTTATTTTTTACTCGTACTTCAATATCCTATTGTATTTCTCTAAACATGGTAAATATTCTCACTCATTTCTGTGAGTGAGTAGATTTTTAAAAAATACTTATTTCCATAAGCGAGAATTTTTAAAAACATTCTGTGATGAAATAAAGCAGGAAATGGTCAACTATTCTAACTTATGGCACATAGGCTATATGAAGTTCTCTGCTTGTGTTTTTAAATAAAGTTTTATGGAAACACAGCCATGCCTATTTGTCGAAGTATTTTCTAAGATGCTTCTCACAACAAATGCAGAATTGATTGGATGCATCAGAGAACTACAGGCTGCAAAGTCGAGAATATTTACTATCAGGCTGTGAAAGGAAAATAAATCTCTGGACTCCCAAATCACTAAGCCAAATGGAAAAGTCAATCTGGGAAATGCTTAGGGCAAACCTGCTTCCCATTCTATTCCAAAAAAAAAGAGAAAATATCTACTAATATAAAAAAAGCTACATATCTCCCTCACTATTTGACCACAAGGGAATTCCTTGTGGGCACAAAAGCAGAACTCAAAGTCATCCATCTGCTCATGTGAGACAAATGCATATGTGATTGCTTCCTTTTTCCTATTGTTTCACTAAGCCAGACTAAAACGAAAATGACTATTCCTCGAAATTGTTTATTCACTGAAAGGCTAATCAGAAACTCAAAAGAATTCAACTATTTGTCTCTTATCTACCTATGACCTGGAAGCCCCCTCCCTGCTTTGAGTTGTTTTGCCTTTCTGGACTGATCCAATGTACATCTTACATATATTTAGCAATATTTTCTGTCTCCCTAAAATGTGTAAAATGAAACTGTGCTTCAGCCACCTTGGCTACTTTACGTCAGGACATCCTGAGGCTGTGTCACAGGCATGAGTGTGTCCTTAACCTTGGCAAAATAAGCTTTCTTAATTGCCTGAGCACTGCCTCAGATATCTAGGGTTCACAGGGCCATTGTAGAAAAAAAAATAAATGGACATAACATAGGTCCAAGAACTGAAAAGCCAACTTTGTGCTGACCCAAGGAGGTATTTAACTAATATTTGATAAATATTGACAACATGGCTACCAAATCACATATGTGGCATCCTGTAGCCCATACCTCATAATTACCATTTTGTCATTTGTTAGGAACAACACTCAAAATCCTAAGGAAATTGAACACTCGAACAAAGGATTCTTAGCAAAGCAATTTTACTTCTGTGCAGAGAGGTGCCTCCTTGGCCAGTCGCCATGAGAGCACACCTGAACAAAGGGGCACGAGAGCCTTTATTCCTGACGCAAGTCCTGCCCCTGTACCCTTTCACTATTGGCTGGGGTCGGGTCGTACAATCTAAACTAATCCCGGTTGGCTAAACATTTGATTTTTTTAAATAAGGTGGGCACGTAAAGGAAAGCAGAGAGGAAAGGGGAAGGGGTGTCTGTAATGAGCTAGAAAGTTAGTCCTCTTTCCAAATAAGGCAAAGAATGTGAGCTGGTACTGATAACGCCTGGTACTGTGGCGTGCCTGGGCATCTAACAAAGGCAAAAAGAAAAAAAGGAGAAAAAGGGAAAAAGGTGGGGGGAGGGTACTATGAATTAAAGAATAAAAGATTGATCAGGTTATTTGAAGAGAAACCTCATCATATCCCACATCACTGTATTTGATACTTTAGTATTATCAAGCAATCTATCAATGAATCCTAAAAAAGGTACTATGAATGAATTATGAAGATTTTCTCTTTCTACTGTCTAAATATAATAAAAGTGTTTTCATTCTTTTACTTGATTGGTATACCCTAACTGTATGATTTGCCCTTCATTTCTTTCTTTTTATTTTATTATTATTATACTTTAGGTTTTAGGGTACATGTGCACAATGTGCAGGTTTGTTACATATGTATAAATGTGCCATGTTGGTGTGCTGCACCCATTAACTCGTCATTTAGCATTAGGTATATCTCCTATTGCTGTCCCTCCCGCCTCCCCCCACCCCACAACAGTCCCCGGAGTGTAATGTTCCCCTTCCTGTGTCCATGTGTTCTCATTGTTCAATTCCCACCTATGAGTGAGAACATGCGGCGTTTGGTTTTTTGTCCTTGCGATAGTTTACTGAGAATGATGGTTTCTAGTTTCAACCATGTCCCTACAAAGGACATGAACTCATCGTTTTTTATGGCTGCATAGTATTCCATGGTGTATATGTGCCACATTTTCTTAATCCAGTCTATCGTTGTTGGACATTTGGGTTGGTTCCAAGTCTTTGCTATTGTGAATAGTGCCGCAATAAACATACGTGTGCATGTGTCTTTATAGCAGCATGATTTACAGTCCTTTGGGTATATACCCAGTAATGGGATGGCTGGGTCAAATGGTATTTCTAGTTCGAGATCCCTGAGGAATCGCCACACTGACTTCCACAATGGTTGAACTAGTTTACAGTCCCACCAACAGTGTAAAAGTGTTCCTTTGTCTCCACATCCTCTCCAGCACCTGTTGTTTCCTGACTTTTTAATGATGGCCATTCTAACTGGTGTGAGATGGTATCTCATTGTGGTTTTGATTTGCATTTCTCTGATGGCCAGTGATGATGAGCATTTTTGCATGTGTTTTTTGGCTGCATAAATGTCTTCTTTTGAGAAGTGTCTGTTCATGTCCTTCGCCCACTTTTTGATGGGGTTGTTTGTTTTTTTCTTGTAAATTTGTTTGAGTTCATTGTAGATTCTGGATATTAGCCCTTTGTCAGATGAGTAGGTTGCAAAAATTTCCTCCCATTCTGTAGGTTGCCTGTTCACTCTGATGGTAGTTTCTTTTGCTGTGCAGAAGCTCTTTAGTTTCATTCGATCCCATTTGTCAATTTTGGCTTTTGTTGCCATTGCTTTTGGTGTTTTAGACATGAAGTCCTGGCCCATGCCTATGTCCTGAATGGTAATGCCTAGGTTTTCTTCTAGGGTTTTTATGGTTTTAGGTTTAACATTTAAGTCTTTAATCCACCTTGAATTAATTTTTGTATAAGGGGTAAGGAAGGGATCCAGTTTCAGCTTTCTACATATGGCTAGCCAGTTTTCCCAGCACCATTTATTAAATAGGGAATCCTTTCCCCATTGCTTGTTTTTGTCAGGTTTGTCAAAGATCAGATAGTTGTAGATATGCAGCATTATTTCTGAGGGCTCTGTTCTGTTCCATTGATCTATATCTCTGTTTTGGTACCAGTACCATGCTGTTTTGGTTACTGTAGCCTTGTAGTATAGTTTGAAGTCAGGTAGCGTGATGCCTCCAGCTTTGTTCTTTTGGCTTAGGATTGTCTTGGCAATGCAGGCTCTTTTTTCGTTCCATATGAACTTTAAAGTAGTTTTTTCCAATTCTGTGAAGAAAGTCATTGGTAGCTTGATGAGGATGGCATTGAATCTATAAATTACCTTGGGCAGTATGGCCATTTTCATGATATTGATTCTTCCAACCCATGAGCATGGAATGTTCTTCCATTTGTTTGTATCCTCTTTTATTTCACTGAGCAGTGGTTTATAGTTCTCCTTGAAGAGGTCCTTCACATCCCTTGTAAGTTGGATTCCTAGGTATTTTATTCTCTTTGAAGCAATTGTGAATGGGAGTTCACTCATGATTTGGCTCTCTGTTTGTCTGTTATTGGTGTATAATAATGCTTGTGATTTTTGTACATTGATTTTGTATCCTGAGACTTTGCTGAAGTTGCTTATCAGCTTAAGGAGATTTTGGGCTGAGACAATGGGGTTTTCTAGATATACAATCATGTCATCTGCAAACAGGAATGATTTGACTTCCCCTTTTCCTAACTGAATACCCTTTATTTCCTTCTTGTGCCTAATTGCCCTGGCCAGAACTTCCAACACCATGTTGAATAGGAGTGGTGAGAGAGGGCATCCCCGTCTTGTGCCAGTTTTCAAAGGGAATGCTTCCAGTTTTTGCCCATTCAGTATGATATTGGCTGTGGGTTTGTCATAGATAGCTCTTATTATCTCAAAACGTGGCATTCCTGAAGATATTAAGGAAAATATTTATATGGAAGAGAATAAGGTTCACCTTTGGTTTAATCCCTGTGTGGATGCAAACAAATCACTTTACTTCTCCAACCGTCTGTTTAATCATTGGTAAAATAGAATAATTAAACATTTTTCTCAAGGTTATTATGATAATTACATGATATCATTTATGTGGAAATCTAAGTAGAGTTCCTAGCTCTTAGCAGGCATCTGAGAAAGGATAGTTGCATCTGAAAGAGAAATGACTTCCTATTTTATTAACTTTATTCATCATCACTTATTCCAAATGTGTTTGGAAAGCAGATTTCGTCCTTTAGAAGGCTCACTTAAGGGAATCAATAGAAAAATAAAAATACATATTATCCACATTTCAAAACAAGATATGGTAAGAATTCACCACATGGTTTGGAAGTAGTTTCTACCACAGAGTAGTGTGGTAATAGAGTTCTAAACAGTGTACTAATTGCAAGATATCATTATTCACTCTCATGACAATTTCAGAGCAACAGCTTGGTAAAGGCCACACTTGCATTACTAATAGTTCTGAGACTTTGCTCATTTTAAAAGCATTCAATCAGGAAAACCTTCCTTTCCACCACTGATTTCCAATCATAAGCCTCTCTCAGCAGACTGTAATGCATTTCTCATTATGATGCTCTATCCCACCTGGCTTGCTGCTCAGCCACCCCTCACGATTTTACTTCAGATTAGAAATACACTACCTCTATTGTACAGACTTTCAAATATCAGAAAAGAAACCTAATTTGAGTCTACACAGAATGCCCAATCACTACATAATAATTTATCAAAAGACCATGTGATACCAAAATATTAATTTGAATCAAACTTACTTTTAAAAAATAGCTGTCATAATGTGTGTATGAGTCTATTCAATGTCTTATTCAATTTTTTAAAAAGATAGAAACTCTGAACTACATCACGAGATGATTTTTGGCAATCACTGTCTAACATAAGCAAAGCTATCTGAATATGTCCATCGTGGAATCTGGTTTGCTGCCTATACACCTCTGTACATAGCAGTTTCAATTAGGGAATCTTCCTTATTCCTTAAATGGCCCCAGATGACATAATCTAATTCTAAGCTCCAATTTTCATTAGTGCGCCATAGTCTCAAGCATTAACACCTACCTCATTTAATCCCATTCATGTATAGTTTTCTAGTCTGACCTTAATAATACCAACTTTAAGATTTTCTTTTTTGCAGTATTATAAATATCATGCCTGGGAGAAGCATATTCTAGGATTTCAGTCAGCAAGCTAGAGGACAAGTTGGCGGAACAATTAGCTATTCTTCCAGCAACTCACAGACATCCAAGTTTTGGCTTTTGTTTTACTGTTTGTGTACCTGAATCACCCTTCTTTTCCTTTTTCCCTGAAAAACTTATGTTTCTTTTTTCCACTTAAGCCACCTCTGTCTTTCCCACAGCAATTGCCTCTATAAGTTGTTTTATTTTATCCTTCACTAGACCAAAAATTCTTCTAAGGCAGAGACCTATCATTTATTTTTTTCTTCTACACTTTGCACATTAGGAATGGGGGAGCTGAGGTGCTACATAAGGATTTGCTTAAATTAGAAGAATATATTGTGAATCATAAAGTAAATATTCACACCTCATTAGAATCCGAAGACCTAATGCCTTTCACTTTCCTTCCAAGTTATCTACAACTGGCCTTTATCCTCCACTTTGGCATGTATTTAATAGCACTGAGCATTTCTCTGATGTTTTGTCACTTGTTTTCTAATTCTAGTTTCCATGCTCCCCAAGTCATATTTACATAACTGATCACTCCACCATTCCCTTGGGAATTTTATAGACCTGATGGTTTTTGACTCATACCTGAGTTCAAAGCTCAGTTCTAATCCTCAATAATCATGTGATCGTAGGCAACCCACTAACTCATATTTTTCATTGACCATAAAAATATGTATCTTTGCACACCTGTTTAACACCACGGTTATAACTTCCTCAAAAACATAGGTATGTTTTAGTCTCCCACAGCTAGTATCATGTCTGATACAGGTGTGCTCTGAGGGATGAATTCATTCATTCTTTTATTTATTCTCTCGTCCATTCATTGTATTTTGTTTGAGAACACTTTTATTTTACTTCGGTTATAGCATCTTGAGTGAGGCAGTCCTGGGATCAGTTTCTGGCTTTGTCACTTATTACCTGTGCCTTTTCATATTTAGTTTTTATTTTTTAACATGTCCAACTTTCCCACTTGATTATGGACTCCTTAAGGGCAAGGAATGTATATTATTTATCTTTATGTTGTTCTCCTTCATTGGTTGTCACGATATTTCAAAATTTGAGTTTGTTTGTTTTTTTGAGATTTTTATTTGTTTAAGACTTCAGATTGTTCTAAGGAAATTCAGGCATGAGAGTGAATGATCTGTAGTGAAAAGATTTTAGTTTGTAAAATCGGATAGGGTTTGGGAAAATCCCACCTCTAGCCTCCACCTACCTGGGGGACTTTAAACTAGATTCTTAAATATTCTGAGCCTCAGATTCCAAGTGTAAACTATAGGGTGACAAATTAATGCTGGTTCATCCCAAAATTTTCTGGGATAGCTGTGAAAAGCCTCACATCTGAGGAAATGCCTCAGTTCCAGGAAATCCAGGATGGTTTGTCACCCCTAGTACAGTAAGAGTACTAGATCATAGAGTTAGTTTATTAATATTGTTATTATTATTGAGACAGGGTCTAGTTCTGTCACCCAGGCTGGAGTGCAGTGATGTGATCTTGGCTCACTGCAACCTCTGTTTCCTGGACTCAAGTCATTCTCCAGCCTCAGCCCCCCATGTAGCTGGGACTACAGGTGCGAGCCACCAATGCCTGGTGAATTTTTGTATTTTTTGCAGAGTTGGGTTTCTACACGTTGCCCAGGCTGGTCTAGAACTCCTGAGCTCAAAGTGATCTGCCTGCCTCAGCCTCCCAAAGTGCTGGGATTACAGGTGTGAGCCACCGCACCCGGCCAAGTTAATATATTATTAAGAAATGTTTTCAAAGTGTCCAGCACAGTGCCTAGCACGTGGTATATCTCTATCCTAGACCATTTATTTGAGCTCCAAACATACAAATTAATCTCTACTGTTGATCTTTACTCCTAGATATCTTAAAAACTCCTCAAACTCAGAAGTGGACACCAAACTATAATATTACACATTGTATCTATCCAAGTCCCAGTAGTTACAGATGACTCCTTGGAAAGAGATAACTAGAAAGACTATTTACAAATATTGTGGTCAGGTTTATAGAAACCAACAAGGGATCTTGAACCACCCTAGCACAATCGCAGTGAGAAGATGTTGCCATTCACAGGCCCGAAGGGGACAGGAGAAAACGATGTAACTGGAGTCTTTAGCCAATAATAGCTTAGGAGTGCACTACCCTACAACAACAGTGGCCTTATGTCATAGGAATAAAACCACTAATAGACTGTGGACAAGCAAGAAGTGCAAGGGAAATAGTACGTCAGTTTCTCTCTCCAACTGCCCAGTGATCTCCTGCCAGAGGCTCTCATTGGCCGAATACATCAAGCTTCCAGACAGCAAGGAGGATGAGTCTATGCAGAAACAGGTTGGAGAAGAGTAAAGAAAAAAATCAAGAAAGGTAAATGGAAGGTATCTACCATATCTACAAAACCTAGTCCTTTTCCAAAGTACCCTATCTTGAGCGAAGAGAGAGACCCTCTCATATTGTTTTATATTGTTTTATGCTCAGAAAAGGAAAGAGAAGCGAAACTAAAGACAGGTAGCCCGGCGCCTAGGAACCAGACCCGAAACCAGGGCCTGCCTGACCTAAGCCTGGTAGCTAAAATTCGACCCCTGACCTAGCAACTGTTATCTATAGATTCCAAACATGGTAAGGAAGGACACTGTGAAACTTCCCGTTCTGTTCTGTTCTGTTCCACTCTGACCACCAGTGCTCGCAGCCCCTGTCACGTACCCCCTGGCTTGCTCAATCGATCACGACCCTCTCACGTGGATCCCCTTAGAGTTGTGAGCCCTTAAAAGGGACAGAAGTTGAGCACCTGAGGAGCTCGGATTTTAAGACGCTAGCCTGCGGATGCTCCCAGCTGATTAAAGCCACTCCCTTCATTATCTCGGTGTCTGAGGGGTTTTGTCTGTCGTTCGTCCTGGTACAATCTCAAGAATCAATACTATTCGCCATGAAGTTGCAGAAGCTATGTCCCTGGCACTTACCCTCAACAACTGTTTCTTCATCATTCCCCATACACAATTCAGGAGAAACTTCTTAATTTTACTTTCAAAATTATTATAGAATCAGTTCACTTTTCTCCATCTCCACCACCACCATTGCCAAGCTCTCCTTACATTTTGCCTTGATGAATCTATGAGCCTCTTAACTCATCTGCCTGTTCCTGCTCTGGACTCCTTCCAATATGTTCTCTGAGGAATGAGGAATGCTGAGAGATAAGATGAACAAGATAGGTGCATTGTACACAAAGGAGAACCTCAGCACTGATCAGAGAAATTGACTGTTTATTAATTGTAACACATGTGTGTAACACATTCTGTTATTACTTACACATTAGTGTTATTACTAACACATACTTAAAATAAGTAACACATTCTATGTAACACATTATGTTATTCCTTACACATTCTGTAATTGACAGTTTACTTACCGATCTTTACCATTATGGTTTAAGGCTTGAAGGCAATTATCATGTCTTGTTCATCGTCATATTCTCAGCACTTAGCCTAGTACCTGACATATGGTAGATGTTCAATAAATATTTATTAAATATTCATATTGTTGGCTCAGCATTTTATTCATTAAAATCTCCCAACAAGGAGATACTTCAGACTCCAGAAATAAATGTTTTCATTGTTTCTGCAGCAACCATGCTCAAAATCTCTGGGAGCACCACTTGCTGTAGCTTCCCGGTAAAGTCTAAACTTATAGTACCTTGCAGTATTCAGGGTATAAGGGAATCTGTCTTTTGGGGCTAGTCTTATTTCCTGGATATTTTGTATACATTCATTTGTGTATGTGTGAGTGTGTGCGTGAGAGAAATAGAGAGTGAGGGACAGAGGAGGAGGAGAAAAGGGAGTAGTAATAGTAGAAGAGTCACAACAAACATTCACTGAGCATTTATTATGTGTCTGGCTAAGCACTTCGAATACGTTATCTCATATAATTCTCACAATCACCATACATGAGGCTGAGAGACTTGAAATGACTTATCTCTTACCATATGTAAATTACCATATTACACAGTAAATAAAAGAAGGAACCAGATTTTAAATCTAGTTTTATCTGACTTCAGAGCCTATATTCTTCCCTACATGACAGGGGCTATCAAACTTTCTCTGTAAATGGCCAAATAGTAAATATTTATGGCTTTGCAGTTTATAAAGTCTCTGTCACAACTACTCAAGTCTGCCATTGTAGCACAAAATCGGTCACAGACAATACATAAATGAATGAGCATGGCTGTGTCCCAACGAAATGATATTTGTAAAATCAGGTAGTGGGCCCACTTTGACCCTTGAATAACAGTGAGCTGACATCTGCTCTATGTCAGGTGTTTCTCAACCTTGGCTACACCAAAAGATCACCTGAGAAGCTTTACAAATGAACATGTCTAGATTATACACCAGAGCAGTTGATCCTGAAAGGCTTTTGAGACAAATATATCTGAGTTTGACATTGAAAGTTGCTTTACTGTTCTAAACATACCGATGGGGAAACTGAAGTCCAAAGAGGGTGAGTAAATTGTTCAAGGCTATCGATATTATATAAAAGAGGGAATGAGCATGTACCTGTCTGCCTTCACATTTGCATTCCATTCCCATGTTCTGTTCCAACAGTGCATGGCAGCAGGTCAGTTGTGAAAGATTTGTTGTCTTGGGTTGGTTAGACTAATCACTCATAAGCCTTTAACCAGTTAGAGGCAACTTGACTCCACATTCATTATTTCCCCCTTTATTAGTGGAGGGGAGAAACTTAAAAGGTAGTGGGGAATACTGCTATTAATAAAGATGATTTCATTTCAATAATCCATTTTATCTTTCATGTCAAACATTGCATCACATTATTCTGAGTCAAATTTGTTATTCCAAATTAATAACTTTTTCTTTTTTTTTTTTGAGATGGCATTTTGCTCTTGTCACCCAGGCTGGAGTGCAGTGGTGCAATCTCAGCTCATTGCAACCTCCCCCTCCCCGGTTCAAGAGATTCTCCTGCCTCAGCTTCTGGAGTAGTGGGGATTACAAGTGCTCACCACCATGCCTGGCTTTTTTTTTTTTTTTTTTTTAGTAGAGACAGGGTTTTGCCGTGTTGGCCAGGCTGGTTTTGAACTCCCGACCTCAGGTGATCCACCCGCCTTGGCCTCTCAAAGTGCTGGGATTACAGGCGTGAGCCACTGTGCCCAGCCCAAATTAACAATTTTTTTTAAGTGTTGAAACTGAATAAAATTTCTGAATCTCACTCTGAAAGCTCAAAACAAAAATAACAGCTTTTAGTAGGATTAACTATATCATTTCCCTCTTAAATAGAAATCATTTATTTTTCACACTAAACCAATGGTAGTAGACGACAAAGTTTATTCTGTTTGACGTGAGATTATACACAAGACTTCTGGATCAGTAAATCTGTACAGAATGTCACAATCATGGAATATTAGTATAAATTGCCATGAATTTAAAACTGCTATTAAAAGAAAACACTTAAGGGTCCTATTTAAAAAGCTGAAGTATGCTCATCAGATTTAAATTCACAGTATGGAGAACCTGACAGTTTGAGACATTCTAAAATCTACAATATTCGCATGTATAATGTCTAGGTGGACAAAATTGATCTTTTAAAAAAACCTTATAAATTCTTATGGTCATTCCCATATTCCTCAGATTCCACTTGAAATTTAATATAAACAGGCTGCAAATTATTTTATAATCTCAGATTACATAAAAACAGAAAAAGTCGCATGACTAATAGTGTTTTACAAAAATTAGTATCACAAAAATATAACCAAAAATGTTAATTATGTTAACATACAAGTATATCCATTGGTTTATTTTTCATTCCTAGTGATCTTTAACTGCTTATCATTAAAGAGAAAAAGTGTTTATTAATTGGAGTTGTTTTATGGTGATTTGCAAACTGTAATCACTCAATATATATTTACCAAATGGGTTCTTTTGATTTATCAATTGATAATTACACAAAGGCAAACATGGTTTAACGGAGAAAAGCAATATGAAAATAAGACTGCTAATTCACAAAATAATAGCAAATGACCTTTGCATATTTTCCAAAGCTGCGAGGAGCATATAAAGGACATTGCACACCCTTTAGTCGTTCAAAATCCCCCTTACTGCTGCAGCTCCAGCAAACAAGCGGCTGCTTAGCACTTCTGAGTAACCAGTGTTTTCAATCATGTGATAAGCGAGAGCAGGGGAATTGGCACATTTGCAGAACCAAACATACTTTTGTGGAGTCAGAAGGCTTTTAAACCCTTGCGGTGGCTCACGCTTGTAATCCCAGCACTTTGGGAGGCCGAGGCGGGTGGATCACGAGGTCAGGAGATCGATACCACGGTGAAACCCCGTCTCTACTAAAAATACAAAAAAATTAGCAGGGCGTGGTGGCGGGCGCCCGTAGTCCCAGCTACTCGGAGAGGCTGAGGCAGGAGAATGGCGTGAACCCGGGAGGCGGAGCTTGCAGTGAGCCGAGATTGCGCCACTGCACTCCAGCCTGGGCGACAGAGGGAGACTCCGTCTCAAAAAAAAAAAAAAAAAAAAAAAAAAACAAAAAAAAAAAACCCTTACTCCTGTAATTAGCCAAATCTGTCTTGAGTAAAGGGAAGCAGGTATAAAACTATCAAAAATTCAGGTTACTGGAACATTTCCTTATTTCCATTCACAGTTTTCACATTCTACTTTGTTAGCACATAAATAAATATCGTATCATTCAACCTGAGTGTCTGAAATGCTTGTTCCCCAGTGCCGTAAAGAAATAGCACTTGAACGTAAATTTAATTTCCTCAGCAAGGCCATTTTTATACTTGCCGCGGAAACGGTACACTCGCCAGCAGTTTTGCCAAGAGAGTACAGCGAACAAAGGAGACAGGGTCATTTATAACCTGACGCGTCCGCCCTGCTGCTGTGTCCGGTTTCCATTGGCTGGAACTGGACCTCACATTCTGTATTTGTCCCGATTGGCTAGCAACTTAGAACTTTTTAAAAGAGGCAAAGGCACAGGAGAACAAAGGAAGGAGGAAGTAACCTGTGGAATGCTGAGAAAGGTAAAAAAACACCTTCACATAAGGAAGAGGCACAGGCTATGACCTGATGCTTGCTTGGCCCAGGATAAGCATGCCAGGGCAAATATTTAGGCTAAATTGTGGGAGCTAAGAACATAAAGTACATCGATTTCTTTATTACAGCTAGCAGATATTTAAGAACGTTAGCACAGGTCTCTGAATAAATTTTGCTTCTAAGAGAAAGTTACTATTTATTCCTAATTAGACGGAGAGGAAAGTCTTTGAAGAGGAACCTCCACTTTTTACATGAGGTTACTGAAAATGTGTGTGAAATGTATATGTTTGCTACTAAATTCTATTTTCAATACACGAGGCAAGTTAGCTTTGTAAGAGAACCATAGAGAAACCTTCACTAAGAAGAAAACGCCTGTCAAGGAAAGAACTATACATTCTCTGACTGGGTCATTCTTAATCTTTCGGGGTTATTGAACAACTTTGAAAATATATGAAAAGTCAGACGTTCTTTCAAGGGAGAAAAATAGGACAGATAAAGAAAATTTTGCGTTCAGTTTTAAGAAGTTCAAAGACCCCTCCCTAAAACCTCAGATTTTAAAAAGAAATTCTGCTCTTATTCATCGCTCCTGAGAGCATATTAGAGCTTAAGGAAGCAAATGTGAAGCAAAGGTAACATCCCATTATATCTACCATCAGGTTAAAAATACCTTTTAATCTTGCTTTGAATAATACTGATTGAATGATTAATTCATTCATGCATTTAACACATGTTGTTTAGTATGTATTATGTACAAGTGTCTGTTGTAGGTGCTGGGGAGCAACGAATAAGACAAAAACACAGCTCTAATTAAGTTTATATGTTGAAATGCTATTCAAGCTACCCAGAGTGTATGTAGCAAGGTGAAAAAAGAATCTTAAGCTGCTATACCAGAATTATGGTTTTGTTTTTTTTTTTAATTTATATTTACTTGACTAACAACAATTGAAGCTATTTATGGGGTACAATATGATGTTTGATATGCATACATTCCAGAAACAATCAAGTCAATCAACATATTCATCACCTCACTCACCCACTGTTTTTCTGTGGTGAGAAAGTTAACAGTCCTCTCTTTTTTAGCAATTCTGAATTACGGTAAACAATGATTGGCAATCCTAGCTGTATATTAGAATCACTGGGGAACTTTGACTCTCAGTGCTCCAGCTCCATGGCTGAAATGTCACCTGCCTTCTTTCTCCTGTCTCAGAAACTTTCTATGGAGAGTATTACACTAAGAAATGCTTTGTGTATTCTGTTTGCATTTTATGTGTGCATGTGTGCACACATGATCATGGGCACATGTGCGTGCATATGTGTGTGTGTTTGTATGTCTGTGTGTGTATGGTGTTTGAGGATAGGAAAATATGAGTTGCACATAGGTATAGATCTATTGCAGAGGTGGCCCAGCACATGTAGGATGGGGAGATAATCTATGAACAGAATAATTAACTTGACGTTACTGTGATAGCCTGAGGTACCCTTGGGGAAAATGAGCAAGACTTCCAGAGGACACTAAGTTCTCACAGTACGCATCTTAAATGTTAGGGAGACCCTAAAGGGTATCTGGGTCATACTTTGGAAGATATTTGTGCTGGCCGTGGCTATAAAATATTGTCGTACTTTTCACCTGTTTTGAGTACAACTAAAACCAAAGGAGTAAGTGGCTGCAGATTTGAAGCAACCGCTATAAAAAGGTAGCACTCATTTAAGTTATATTATACTTATTATTTTTCTATTGTTTTCTTTTTCTTTCTTTCCTTCCTGTTTGTTCTTTCTTTTTTCTTTTCTTCTTTCTTCCTCCCCTCCTTGCTTCCTTCCTTCCCTCTCTCCCTTTTCCTCAGACCTTTCCTCCCCTTTTTCTTTCTTGTTTTTACACTTTTAATCAGTTATATATTAATTTGACTAAAGGAGATAAGTAGTACTTCATCTATCCAACCTAGTATACTCAACAATAGACCTTGTAACTAATCAAGAGTGCTACAATTCTGGAACTACATAAAAAAATACACTAAATTCTATAAGCGCTTTTTGGCCCTGAATATAATCTATGCTGGGAAGTGATGTTTTCACCTGGTTACAAGTATGACTCAAAAAGAAAACAACTCATTCATGGACTTCCCTCAATGTAAGCTAATTAATTCTCTACGTTTTCTATAGTTCTAAGTTTACTTTGATGAATTACTCACAAGCTACAAGAATGTAACTCAAAGAAATGGTGCTGAGAGAAATAGTGGAACTTTGTGAGCCTTGTTTGCTGTCGTATATTTTTTAGAAGATTTGGCTTTTTTGAATCTACAAAGGACCTAATTTTAATAATATAACAAGGTCCTATCTGACACATACTATTTCATGGTATCTAACATTTTATTACCAAGTACTAATTTCTCTTAAATTTCACAATTTATATTTGTTTATTAAAATATTTCTATTCTAGGCCAGGTGCAGTGGCTCATGCCTGTAATCCCAGCACTTTGGGAGGCCAAGGCTGGTGGATCACCTGAAGTCAGAATTCAAGACCAGCCTGGCCAACATAGTGAAACCTCATCTCTACTAAAAGTACAAAAAAAAAAAAAAAAATTAGCTGGGCTTGGTGGCGGGCGCATGTGATCCCAGCTACTCAGGAGGCTGAGGCAGGAGAATCACTTGAACCCGGGAGGTGGAGATTGCAATGAGCCGAGATTGCGCCATTGTACTCCAGCCTGGGTGACAAGATCAAAACTATGTCTCAAAAAAAAATTATATTCTATATTGGTGTTTCCTCAACCTCAGTAATACTGACATTTTCTGCAAAGAAAATATCCCTTGTGAGTTTCTGTCCTGTGCATTGTAGGATGTGTAGCAGCACACGTGACCTCAATCCACTAGATGCCAGTTGTACCCCTCCCACGAGCTGTGGCAACCAAAAATGTTTCCATATAGTGCCAATGTCCTTTAGGGTGCAAAATTATCCCCAGTTGAGGACCATGGACATATAACATGCCATAAGGAATTCAAATTAGCTTGTAAAATACACACAGTAAAATAAAAACAAAGTATAAATAAGAATCAAGTTTCACAAACAAATGTATATGTTGATAGAAATCCAAAATCACTGGGAGAGGAAGGGAATAGAGGTATGTAGATCTTAAGGGCTGAAAGACCTGATGTTATTGAGCCTGGCCTGTCAACTTAAGAATTATAAAGTCTACACATTTGGAAAGGAGATTTTATTCTTATAAAGTGTTGCAGCCTACAAGGTGGCCATGCTAACAGGCTGGGAAGCATAGACTGTGTGACAGAGACCATGTATTAGTTTGTTTTCACACTGCTATAAAAAACTGTCTGATACTGGATATTTTATAAAGGAAATAGATTTAATTGACTCACAGTTCTGCATGCCTGAGGAGGCCACAGGAAACTTACAATGGTGGCAGAAGGCACCTGTGATTGATAATATTGAGTATCAACTTGGTTGTATTGAAAGACGCAAAGTATTGTTCCTGGGTGTGTCTGTGAGGTTGTTGCCAAAGGAGATTAACATTTGAGTCAGTAGACTGGGAGAGGGAGACCCACGCTCAATCTGGGTGGACACCATCTAATCAGCTGCCAGCATAAAAGCAGGCATGAAAAGAGCAGACTTGCTGAGTCTTCTGGCTGCCATCTTTCTGCCATGCTGGATGCTTCCTGCTCTCGAACTTCAGACTCAAAGTTCTTCAGCTTTGGACTCTTGGACTTACAACAGTGGATTGCCAAGAGCTCTAGGGCCTTTGGCCACAGACTGAAGACTGCACTATCGGCTTCCTTACTTTTGAAGTTTTGGGACTCGTAAAACAGCCAGAAACCAGCTCATGGTCGATGGTTTCTTATCAAGAGAAAGTTACTGAAATCAGTCTGCTGTCCAGTAAAGCTGTAGTTTTGGCTTGTGGAATAGAGGGTCAGTTAGTCAGTGTCTATTGGTGGATGAGCTGAAATTGTTTTATTTTTGCTGATCTGCAGGTCAGTGCTTGTTTGATTGCCAAGGAAAAAAAACACCTTGTGGCAGTTAGAACATAGTTTATTCTTTAAGTGTAGTAGGTATATGGCTTAACCCTTGCCTGGCATGAGCTTAGATCTTGTTTATAATTTGATATCTTATTGCTGAAAAGTACATTCACACAGTCTGTGATCTCTATTTTAAGAAGTCTCACACATTTTTTTCTTAGCTTTTCTGTAGACAAAGTAAAGAGACAGGGAATAAGAGAAACAGAGACAGAGGCAAAGACAGAGAAATTGACTTAACATGTATACATGAACTGTTTATATATCCTATAATCCTATTTTTTTATAAACATACAAAACACACATGCAAACAGGCACATAGATGCCCCTTCTCCATCTCAGTAATAACTCCAATCATCTATATTTATTCAATTTTTTCAAAAGCGTGAAACCCAATGATTGTCTTGGTTCCTCTCTTTCTCTTACCCACCTACCCCACATTCAATCTATTATTAGCAAATCTTGTCTATTATATTGCCAAAATCCATCTGAAATCCGTCTATTTTGTTCCATATTATTGGCCATTTACCTTAATCCAAGCTTCTATCATCTCTTGCCTGGTTTACACTAACAGCCTTCTAATTTGTCTCTTCATTTCTATTTTTTACCCTTTCAACCACTTCTCAGAGGAATCTTCTTGAATGTACATCAAATCATGTTACGCTCCCACTCAAACACTTCAATGGCTTATAACTGAACTCAGAATAAAATCTGAACTCCGAATAAAATCTGAACTCCAAAATCCAGATCCCGCCCATTACTCCAAACTGTTTCCTATTTCACTCCCATGGAGCACCATGAGTCAACAAGATTGATCTTCTTTCAGTTCTTCCAATACAGAAGACTCTTCCTCCACATCAGGTACTTACTGCACATTATTTCCAACTTTTGACAAGGGCATAATTTGATGACTTTCAGTTACAATAACAATACACACACACACACACACGTATATATACATACACTTATACACGAATATGACTTGTTATAGGGATTTAACTTTAGGCAATTGTAGGAGCTGCATAGGGCATCTTTTTAATGCCATTATTTACATTAATGATTTTGCAACCTGACGTTTATAGGGAAGGCATTGAAGAAAGAAGATGAATGTAAAATGGGGAGAGCAAAGACAAGCTGGAACCCCAGGAACATGAGCTACAGCCCAGGAGCATGGTCAGGAATCAACAAAGATTAACTGGAGTTGTGTCAGTTCTTATTGTCTTCAACCCTGGTTAAGTGGGAGTTTTGCAGGAAAACTTGGTGCCCTTTGTCATGAAGCTTACAACTCATACAAATGAGAGGAGTCAGCACATAAGAGACAAGATGTGGGCGGGACGCGGTGGCTCATACTTGTAATCCCAGCACTTTGGGAGGCCGAGGCGGGGGGATCACGAGGTCAGGAGATCGAGACCACGGTGAAACCCCGTCTCTACTAAAAAATACAAAAAATTAGCCGGGCGTGGTGGCGGGCGCCTGTAGTCCCAGCTACTCGGAGAGACTGAGGCAGGAGAATGGCGTGAACCCGGAAGGCGGAGCTTGCAGTGAGCCGAGATTGCGCCACTGCACTCCAGCCTGGGCGACAGAGCGAAACTCCATCTCAAAAAAAAAAAAAAAAAAAAAAAAAAAAAGAGACAAGATGTATGAGCTGCAGAAGCACCTGCCCAGCCAGACCTCTTGTACGTGGGGTAAAAAACCACCTTAATCAGTGCTGCTTCTCTTTCATCCACCAAATCTTATGCAAAAATGTCTCTTATGGCCCAACCTATCGATCAGAAACATACATACGGGAAAGAAGAATTCTGGGGAAAATGCTTTAGTCTAGCCATGCTGGCAAATTGCAGAGCCACCACATCCTCCAAACTGATTGCATTCTGGTATAGAATATAAATGTGTCTATTCATTTTGAACCAAATGCAACAAAAACTTAGGAAACTTACATGCTGAAAAAATTAAGTAACATAGGACACTTAGGTTGATTTATCAGTAGTTCTTTAAAGGTTCAAAATTTCTAAAATTAAACTGATCATGGGCAGCAAACATGTCTAAACTATTTGGATGACGTTTTGTGTTATACAATACTAGTTTCTTCACAAAATATTATCACTGAAATATTTTGTGTGCATATAATATTTTTAAACATTTTGAAAACCAGGACTTCCGTTTGGATTCACAGAACATTGTTACTTTTGTAGATGTAATTGTAAATTATGTATGCACTGCTACCAATTTAAGGTACATTTCTGCCCTATATCTTTCTTATTTTAGTGGAAATGTTGTTTTACCACAAACTGGGACCTCCCAGTATCTGAATTATGACTACAGTTTTGAATTGTTAAAGAAAATTTTAAATGACATTTAAAATCACATTGGATATTTCATTTTTGACACAATGATTTTTCAAAAGCTTTGATTTCATAAATTTGACTTCTTAAAATAAAATAAATTGAACTAAATTCAATTATCATTGAAATAATATTGAGAAAATTTCATTTTTATCTGCAGTATCTGATAATACTGACATAAAATCACCTTTTTTGGCCATCTTCGAATATTATCTTCTGCAAGTATAATCTACACATTACGAGATATTATGTAGCTTTTCCTGTGTGTGGTAGCATATTGAATTTTAAAATGAGTGACATTTATTTTGAACAACAATTTTATCTAAAGGACATGTTGTACTTCATAAAGTAACATGTAAACTCAAATTTTGCAGTTGCATGTGTTAATGGTAAGTCTTCTGTCACAGTCTTCGTACATAACGAGTAACATTTAAAGTAGTTGCCAGGCCGGGCGCGGTGGCTCACGCTTGTAATCCCAGCACTTTGGGAGGCCGAGGCGGGCGGATCATGAGGTCAGGAGATCGAGACCACGGTGAAACCCCATCTCTACTAAAAATACAAAAAAATTAGCCGGGCGTGGTGGCGGGCGCCTGTAGTCCCAGCTACTCGGAGAGGCTGAGACAGGAGAATGGCGTGAACCCGGGAGGCGGAGCTTGCAGTGAGCCGAGATTGCGCCACTGCACACCAGCCTGGGCGACAGAGCGAGACTCCGTCTCAAAAAAATAAAAAGATAAAAAATAATAATAAAAAAATAAAGTAGTTGCCAATGCTTTTTCAGCAGATTTGTGATTTTCTGGTTTCCATACGAACAGCGATAGCACTATGACCCCAATAAGGACAGAGGATGGGGGTAAATATACAAAATGTTTTTCATTGTTAATTTCCTTGAGGGACAAAAATTGAGCACTTAATTTTTTCATTAAACATGAACCTTCAGTTTTTGTGCTCATAACTACAAAAAAATTACAAAATTCCTTAAATAATAAAGAATAAAAAAATTTGTGCATTTACAACTTGTAAAAATGAGAGACTACATTTGAATTTGAAGACATTTGAATTACTCTTTTACTGATTACAGCATGGCTGCTCTGCCCAAATTTCCTACATATATTTCTTGGACACAACCTATAATTTACTATGTTTCCCAGTGCCCCTGACAAGTGGTAACCTAGAGTTCTATGAAGTTTTCAGTTCCTGGTATAGATCATAGCACAACTGACTTATAGAGAGGCAGCAGAGTCAATTACTTCTCCCATCAAACTCTGAGACTAGAATAAGTAGCTGTCCCTAGCACCTTGCATCAGACACTCCATTTTATCTGCAGACATCTTGCATGCTCTTTGAAAATGCAGGTCAGAGAAAAAGAAATGAGTTATCACTGTTCACTGTACAAGCATAACACATTACCAAATGAGACCGAGTCAGAAAATGGAAATATAAATTTCAGATCTGCCAAAGCAACCCTGGCATACTTTAATGTAACAATTAATATTAATACTCTATTAAAAATGAAATATATAGAAAAATGCAAGATTGGACTGGATTCCAAGAGTACAAGAATAAACAAGGAGCCGTCTAAAGCAAACTGGGACTTACAATTACTCTACACTTAGGTAACTATGACTCACTTTAAGTTTCAGAACTTATTCAAAGCTTTTCTCCACCTCCTAACTTGGGCTTTGGGATCTGCCGTTGAGAACAGGGGTGAATAGGTGATGCCTGGTCTCTTCCTTCACTCTTCTCTGAACTGTACTTCTAGCCAGACAGATGGAGCCAGCCTTTAAAATTACCTCAAATAATTCTCATATTCTGGTATTCACAACTTTGTTTATCCCTTCTCACACTGTATAGGGCTGACCTGTATGACCAATAGGAAATTGAAGAAGTAACAGAGTGTTATTTTTATTTATTTACTTATTTATTTGAGACAGAGTCTCTCTCTGTCGCCCAGGCTGGAGTGCAGTGGCGCGATCTTCGCTCACTGCAAGCTCCACCTCCCGGGTTCACACCATTCTCCTGCCTCAGCCTCCTGAGTAGCTGGGACTACAGGCGCCCACCACCACGCCCGGCTAGTAGAGACGGGGTTTCACCATGTTAGCCAGGATGGTCTCGATCTCCTGACCTCGTGATCCGCCTGCCTCGGCCTCCCAAAGTGCTGAGATTACAGTTGTGAGCCACCGCGCCTGGCCAACGGAGTGTTATTTCTGATAGTTAGTCATAAAAGATGCTGGGACATCTTCTTTGTTTTCTCTATTAAATCACTTGCTTTTGGAGAAGCCAGCTACCACATTGTGAAGGCATTCGAGGAGCCTTATGAAGCAGTCCATAAATTTTTGCAATCTACTCATCCGACAAAGGGCTAATATCCAGAATCTACAATGAACTCAAACAAATTTACAAGAAAAAAACAAACAACCCCATCAACAAGTGGGCAAAGGATATGAACAGACACCTCTCAAAAGAAGACATTTATGCAGCCAAAAGACACATGAAAAAATGCTCATCATCACTGGCCATCAGAGAAATGCAAATGAAAACCACAATGAGATACCATCTCACACTAGTTAGAATGGTGATCATTAAAAAGTCAGGAAACGACAGATGCTGGAGAGGATGTGGAGAAATAGGAACATTTTTACACTGTTGGTGGGACCGTAAACTAGTTCAACCATTGTGGAAGTCAGTGTGGGAATTCCTCAGGGATCTAGAACTAGAAATACCATTTGACCCAGCCATCCCATTACTGGGTATATACCCAAAGGATTATAAATCATGCTGCTATAAAGACACATGCATACGTATGTTTATTGCGGCACTATTCACAATAGCAAAGACTGGGAACCAACCCAAATGTCCAATAATGATAGACTGGATTAAGAAATTGTGGCACATATACACCGTGGAATACTATGCAGCCGTAAAAAATGGTGAGTTCATGTCCTTTGTAGGGACATGGATGAAGCTGGAAACCATCATTCTCAGTAAACTATAGCAAGGACAAAAAACCAAACACGGCATGTTCTCACTCATAGGTGGGAATTGAACAATGAGAACACAGGGACACAGGAAGGGGAACATCACACACCGGGGCCTGTTGTGGGGTGGGGGGAGGGGAGAGGGAGAGCATTAGGAGATATACCTAATGCTAAATGATGAGTTAATGGGTGCAGCACACCAACATGGCACATGTATACATATGTAACAAACCTGCACATTGTGCACATGTACCCTAAAACTTAAAGTATAATAAAAAAAAAAAAGAAAATAAACTGAAGCCTTTTTCCAACAGCTAACAAGCAATTGAGGCTTCCTGCTAACAGCTATGTGAGAGAACCATCTTGGAAGTGAATTATCTTGCCTCTGTGGAGCCTTCAGATGACTGCATCTGCAACCAACATATTGATTGCAAACTCATGAAAGATCTCAAGTCAGAGCTACCTAGCTAAGCCACTTCTGAAATTTTACCCACAAAGTCTAAGACAATTTTGGTGGGAATAATTTGTTACACAGCAATAAAGAGCTAATAGACTCCCCCAGCATTAAGCAGCAGTAGGGTAATTACAGGAGTGGGACAAGTCTTGTATTGGCTGCTGTATTTATAAATTCAGCCTTTAGGGCTTCATTTTATAATATGTGCCTACATGCTGGGTGATTTTCGAGGGGCTCATTAGTTATTCCTTTTCTTTTTTTTTTTTTGAGATGGAGTCTTGCTCTGTCACCCAGGCTGGAGTGCAGTGGCACAATCTCGGCTCACTGCAAGCTCCGCCTCCCAGGTTCACGCCATTCTCCTGCCTCAGCCTCCCCAGCAGCTGGGACTACAGGCGCACACTGCCACGCCAGGCTAATTTTTTGTACTTTTAGTAGAGATGGGGTTTCACTGTGTTAGCCAGGGTGGTCTCGATCTCCTGACCTTGTGATCCGCCCGCCTCGGCCTCCTAAAGTGCTGGGATTACAGGCGTGAGCCACCGCGCCGGCCCTAGTTATTCCTTAGAGCATTGTTTTATTTTGTTTTGTTTTTGTTTCCACAATGATTTTTTTTTTTTTTATGCAGGCAACACATTCTCTGGAAGACTTCTTGCAACACCCTTTAATCTTCTGCCCTGGGAAGCATAGCCATAGTTTATTCTTGTTCCAGTCCTTTCACCCTAGCAGGATGCTTTCTTCGGCATAGTCCCATCGAAGTTTCAAGATGACTCAAACAGACGACCTTCTGAGGTGCCCACTTAGCCAAAAGGAAAAATCACTCATTTTAGACACACCTAAGGATAAAAATGCAGTTTGCCCAACTGCCAATCTCTCTGTCCTTACACTGCCATCTGGAGCTACTCCGTCCACTCAGTTTTTATGTTCACTTATATTCCTAGACTTCTAAAGACACTGTCCAGTTCTTCCAAAGACTCTTTCTCTATGCTCCATCTGGGTAGGCTCATCACTTGAGCCTATGAATGTCTGTAGCTTGGGAAGCTTCCTTCTGGATAATACAATACCTATCTTCTCTTACAAGGACACTGAATTTGTACAAATCGATATTAAGGAATCTTCTCACAACTCTGGTTTACTGGGAAAGATTTCAAAAGGCATTGCAGTCTTTATTCCTATGTGTCCCCTTCAACAAAATGTCCCTTAAAATGTATAGTATTACCTTATGAAGGCTGGACGTAGCATACATCACTGGACCAATTTTGCTAGCTTTTAGTATGTCCTGCACAGATGTGTCGTGCATTACCCTCCTCAGCTCTGAGATTTTAGCCAAAATAGCTAGACAACTGAAAAAGCCACACCTTATTACCTTGTCATAATAATCCTCGAATTTATATTCTCCTCACTAGCTAGAACATAGATGAAAGGTACATCATATGTTTTCTTTTTAAATAAAGAGATGAAATAAATTAAATCTTATTATCAGTGACATAACGACTTATGTTCTAAAATAAATTTTCCATATAAAGCATCCTATAGCAGTTATTTTGTAACAATAATGGCTAATTTTCAACTGTGTAAAACTGAGTAATGACTTCTAAAAACCAAGGATATAACAAAGCTACGTTTCTAAAAATAATCAAATTCATAGTCTTCACACAACTCGAGAGGAGAATACCTCTAGTAAATGAGATCAAAACTTAGCAAAGAAGAAAGAGGAAAAATCTGAAACAATAAAAATATGGAAATCACAGTTGCCAAACAGTAAACTACGATAGCAACAATTAATTTCTGACTCACTCTGAAAAAATCCTATGAAGAAATGCTTAGGAACATGTATTCTGGAGTTAAAAGTTACCATCTGTATGAGCTTGTATAAATTTCTTAAATTATATAAGCATTAGTTATTTCATTTTTCAAAATAGATGAAAATTGAACCTCACAGGGTGGTTGGAAGAATTAAATTAGATAATGCATATAGAACACATAATGCATAGTCAATATGTAATAAATGTTAGCTTCTATTACTAAAGATGATTGAATAAAGAAAACTAAGACAAACTTAGCAAGTTACTTTAGGCCATAAAGGACAGATTAAAAGATTAAACATTTTATGATAAATACATGCTCAATACGCAAGGCATATTCCAGAGAAGTAGTTTACAAATATTTGGTGATCTTGAAAGAGAAAATAACAGAAAGAGAAGAAAGTCAGTATTCAAAGACGTAATAGTAAACTTTTAGTCTCTGGACAAAACATTTTTTTCCTGAAAATTGGAAGTGCTCAAAATGCATTAAGGAAAATGGACAAAATTAATTCTACACCTACACTCATGTTAGTGTATTTTTTTTGGTGAAAGTTTTAGATTTCTGTTATAAAGAAAAAGCTCTGTATATACCCATTAAAAATATAAATAATACAATAATAACAAGTAGAGGAAGAAAAGCTATTCCATGAAAGACGTAGACTTCGTTTGACCTCAATCTCCTCTGCAACACTAAACCCTGAAAGAGATGGAATCAAGATCCATGGTAGTTTTACTCAGAAAAAAAATGTTGTTTATATGTGAAGACATTTTTAAACATGCTATCATTCAAGAATTATGCCAACGTGTTGTTCTTCCTCAATAAAGTGTTTGAAGTCCTTCCTAAATTAAGTTATTGGAAAAATGTGCTCTAGAAAAAGAGAGAGAGAAATTTTCAAAGGATACACAATTACAAATGATGCAAATAGCAGGATTTTCTTTTTTTTAAAGCTGAATAATATATGTATGTGTATGTGTATATATATATATATATACACATACACATATACATAATTTTCCTTATTATTCATTTTGTATCCCTTTATCTATCTATGGACACTTAGGTTGTTCCTGTATCTTGGTTATTAATGATGTTGAAATGAACATGGGAGTTCAGATATTTTTCTGGTCATGATTATTTTCTTTGGAATATATACCCAGAATTGGGATGGCTGGATCATACACATGAACCTGGAGGACATTATACTTTGTGAAAGAAGTCAGAAGCAGAAGGACAAATATTGTATGATCTCACTTTTCTACGTGGAATTTTTAAAAAAATCAAATTCATAGAAACAAAAAGTAAAAGTGTGGTTACCATAAGTTGAGAGTGGGAAATGGAAAGATGTTGATCAAAGGTTACAAAGTTTCAATTATGCAGAATGAATAAGTTCTGGAGATCTACTTGTATACTATGGTGACTATAGCTAATATACTGTATTGTATACTTAAAGTTTGCTATGAGGGTAGATCTTAAATGTTCTCACCACACACAGATACACAGCACGCACACACACGCACACACACGCGCACACACACACACACAGTAAACTATGTGAGGAAATGGGTATGTTAATTAGCTTGATCGTGGTAATGATTTCGCTATGTGTTTAAATATCAAAACATCACATTGTAAACTTTAAATATATATAATGTTTATTTGTTTGTTATCCCTCAATAAAGCCGGGGGAAAAAAAAAGATGAGCGCTATAATAAACGTATGGACAAAGTGCTTTAGGAACACCAAAAGAGGGACAATTGATTCTACTTGTGAAGGTATAACAATTAGGGGAAAGAATTTAGCTTCTTAAGAAGAAAAGTAGAATTTACCAAACAAGGATATTCTAAATAAATAAGTGTATTGTGAAGGCATTAAGTCAAATAAGTGCTTGGCATTTTCAGGATTTAACTGTAGGGCAGTTCATTGTCACTATCTCTGTGTGTTCAAGAAGTATATTCTTTCACTGAAATCAACTTTCAAGACAATAAAACTGCACAGCAATTAAAATTCTAGGCAATTTTGGAAAAATTGGAACAAGCCGATATATAAATATATACTTTAAATAATTTGCTTCAGTATCACTAAAAGTTATTTTTGTATTTAACTAGAAATAAGAACATGATACTGTAAAAACCAAACAAAATAAATGTAAATGTAAGAAACAGATTCTACCACCCCAGATTTTATTTGCAAAAACTTAGAAGGAAAACCTACATTTTCTGCTGATTTGCTGACAACTTTGTAATGACTAAGAATTAAAACTCATAATTCATAAATTATCATTTATTATTTATTTATATTAATTTCCTTGCCTTTATTTCAGGAAAATCACAAATCATGCTGTAATATATTTATCACATAATTTAGGTTCTTTTGATAGAGTTATCAGATTAGACAACCATCTTTACTAATTTCGGTTTTCATGTTTTTTATCAATATGAGTCTGGAGAAACTTCATGCTATTAAGGCAGTATTACTTGGAATTCTCAATAGCGTTATGTAAGTAATACTTAGGTTCAAAGATAAAAGTATAATTGTTACCTATGATGCCTATATATTTTAATGGTGTAGTATATGATAAATCATTGTTATCACAGAAAAGCATAAATATTTAAATTTAATCATATATCACTATCACTCATAATATAAATTTCATCAACTTTTAAAGCAATGTCCAGATCCAATTACTATTTCTAAAGTTATTTAACATTCTACAATGGTGGTACATTTTTTGAGAAACAAAAGAGCAGCATATTTGAAATTCGTTCAGTTCTCTCATCAGGTCAATTTATTTCTGATCTATAATAAGCAGAAAATATTTCTATATTTAAACATGTATATAATATTTAGAAAATAATTTAATATTTAGAAATTAGTTTGGAGATTATTTTTATTTGAAGCTTCTTCATAGAATTGAAAATGTTTTTCTCTTTCTAATTACCTTATGTTGTATTGAAAGGCAAATTTTGTTGTATATTTCACAAGCAGTTTTTTCATTTAATACCTTTCTTCCAAAATTTTATATTATTTTAAATTCCATAATAATATGTATGCAATTTTTTGGTAACATTATTGATAGTAGGGAATCTTACATACAAAATAACTGAATGTTACAGTTCAAAATAATTGTGTTTTCTACCAAAGATACAATTTGTTCTTATTTAGAGGATATATGTTCTAATGTATCTCACATCATATCTAAATTAAGTTTAGTTGCTCTAATGGTATTGAGTCAGCATTTGCATTGTACATTTGAAAAATGTTAAGGAAAAATCTGATATGTATTTTTTTAAAGATATTCCATTTGGGGACAGATCCATAAATATGATATGCAACTTTTTAATTGTTCCAAAGAATGTCATCACTATCAACACTGTTAAGGCCATCTCTTTGAAGAACAACATCAAAATATGGTACAAATATGGCTTCTAGATTTTTGACTAAAATTCTGGTTTGCACACCGTTATCTTTGCCATAGGTATTAGAACCGTTTACATAGACTTCTCCTCAATAATATCTTAAATTATTTCAATACAGATTATTCATATTGTTTGAAATTTTGTTTTATAAAATATTCTTATACAAATATTTTAATTATATTAATCAGTCCATATCTGTCTTTTTTCCAATATACATGAAACGGTATCATGTTTTACATACTTTATATCTAAACATGCATCACTATACAATTTTTATTATTTGACAGGTAATATTTTATTGAAAAAAAGCCCCTCACCTACCATGTGTAAATGTTGCAAATGCCATACTACTTTGTGAGTACCAGCTTGTAAATACAAGGAGAAGCAAGAGAATGAATGCTTGTCACTACTGAAAAATGATACTTCCTAATGAAAGGATTACTACAATCATGCTATTTGAGAGGACGGACATGAGAAGTTAATTAATTTCCTTTTTTTTTT
Organism: Nomascus leucogenys; assembly: GCF_006542625.1. NCBI lineage: Eukaryota > Metazoa > Chordata > Mammalia > Primates > Hylobatidae > Nomascus > Nomascus leucogenys. The sequence continues at coordinate 129,766,004 of NC_044406.1, forward strand.
TTTTTTTTTTTTACCTAAGCACTTTCACAAATCCTCCCTGAACTCTGAAGGAAAGTCTGTCTCCAATATTGTCAGAGGCATACTCTATGAAATTTGCTGGCATTGATACATAGTTACCTTTTCTTTGAAGGGCAAGACCTTTGAAGAAATGTATCCCTGAAGGCTGAACAGTGTTGATGATATTCAAGGTGCTCATGTGTCCATGATTAAGGTAGTGGGTCTACTTACTACTACTGGCTGCCAACCAAGAATAATGGGAAAATAGTGGGGAAATTTGTGACAATGTACCTAACTAATATTTATTTAAACCATGTTTAGGAATGCCATAAGTAATTGAGTTTTATTATTGTAAAATATATAAATCAGTTTTGTAAAAAATAATACAATATTCCCTATGATTGAATTAAATTCAAATCGAATTTAAGAGCTGAATAGATCATTAGAAACCACTTAGTTCATTCTTTTCATTTTTCCTATTAGAAAGCTTCCTGTAGCAACATGGATGGATTTTGAGGCCATTATCCCAAGTGAACTAATTCAGAAACAGAAAATCAAATACCACAAGTGGGAGCTAAGCAATGGCTACACATGGACATAAAGATGAAAATATTAGACGAGACTCCAAAAGGGGAAGAGGCTGGGCGGTGGAGCGAGTGTTGAAAAATTACTTAATGGGTACAGTGTTCACTATTTTTGTAGGGAATACACTAGTAGCTCAATCCCCACCAGTATGTCATATAACCATGTAACAAATGTACAAATCTACCAACTGAATCTAAAATAAAATTAAATTTGAAAAAATTTATAAGAAAAAAAAGGAAACTACAGTTTAGAGAAAGAAAATGACTTGCCCAAAGCATCAGAACTTAAAATCAACAAAACAGGACTACATTGTTGGTCCTTTGACTTCTGCAGTCATTATCAGTGTTGATCACTGATACATTAGGCTGGTGAAAGCAAATGGAAACTGTAGGAAAATGCAAGGATTTCTATCAAGTGATAAGAATCAGTACTTGAAGCAAAAGAGATTTCCACAATTTAACTGTTTTATTTTCTCAGTTTTTTTTCATCTAAATGTGTCCTTAATATAATCTGAGGAAACAATATACCACAGGGATGCATTTACTAAAATTTCTTAATAAATAAATGACAGCAGACTCTAATGAGACACAAAATAAAGTGAAATCATAAAATAACTCCAAATGCTAAAACGTGCTTAGATAAAAAAGGAAATTTACAGCTGAAATTCTGTATAGAATTTCAATTAAGTTTGACAGCTGTTTTATTACCAGATTTGATACATTGCATTATAAAGTGATAATCCTTTTATCAGCATAAGTTTCCCATAATTTAGGTAATAAGATCCTTATATAAAAGCTACAAGTTTTAATATCACAATTTCCTCAATTTTGCAGTGACTTTCATATAAAATGTTAAGAAGAAACATATTACTAAAACACGGGAAGAATAAGACATCTTAAAATTGATGAATAACCAAATTACATAATAACTGTGGTGGGAGAAGTTTAACTTATATGTACTCTCACTCTAATTTGAACTCATGTATGGCATCACAAAGGTTTTCCAAGGTAAAAGGTAATTAGTCTGAATAGTTTAAAAAATCCCATTTAACCTCAGTTTCAAGAGAATGCTTAATGGAATAATAACAGCAGCCTAAACTAACGATTGGATGGAAGTTATTAGCCTAAATACACAAGAATTTACAGTTCAGACAGCAAAACATGGCACCACAATCACAGAGGATTAGAAACAAAAAGATCATTAGTGAGCATAATTTTAAAGAAACAGAATGGGAAAGTCATTTATCCAAGGGCAAAAATCAAAACAGCAATAACACTAAGATTATTAAATTATCAAATGGGGAAAGGAGAACTTTTAAAATACAACAATGTAGGGAAGTAGATATTCACACAGCCTCAAAGTAACACCCCATATAGTATTTATTACAAAGGAATAAAGTAATATTACAATAGAGAAATATGGCAGACACTATTTTAATCAAGTGATCATACTTAACATGACTAATAATGGGACAAACTGACATGTGGCTTTTGATGGAGTGCAATGGGAAGGACACAGCTTCATTTATGTGGTTCTTGCCAAAAATATTTGACCTGGATCTAATAAAGATAAATTCACCAGAAACATTTCTATTTTAGGATGTCCCACCATTGACTAACAGAGACTCTAACAATGACAATGTTTGAAATAAAACAAAAGGTGTTTGTGTGCAAAGGGAATGTTCTAGATCAAAGGAGATCAAAAATATTTGACGATCAAATGCAATGTTTGATCTCAGATTCGATTGAGAATTGGAAAAACGAACAAAGAGATGTAAACAATATTATTGGTACAATTGGGAAAAGTTGAATATGTAACATATATTGAATAATAATTCTACCAATTTCAAATTCCTTGGGTATCATAATGGTATTATAGTAATATGCAAAAGTGCCATGATACCTGATGATGTATATAGAGTTGAAGTGAGAAAGAGAAAAAAAAAACACTTACATGTGATAAGATGTTAATTAATTTATCTATGTGAAGATTATACAGATGTTCATTCTACTATTCTTGCAACTTTTACATAGGTTTAATATTTTAAAATATTAAATCCAAGCAACAGCAACTCCTAGTGTAGATTTAGAACAATGTATATGCTTATAACTGTTATCTCAATTTGGCATGAAGTTAACTTTACATGTTGTTAAGCTACCCTGGACCAAATAGGCATATACCTTGCTAGTAAAAGGGATGTGTGCTTTAAAAACCCAAATATTCATGAACGAAAAACTATAATGAATCTTAATCAATCCATGTATGATACCACAATTGTCAAGTGCACCAAAATTAAATATGTACTTTATGATATTACCTGAATTATCAACAAAATATAAGAAAATAAATGGATTACAGGATATCTAGAGATGGCTTTGTAAACCAAAAATAAGATCCTAACTGCCCAACTGACTGAATGGATCCCCTCTTGGCTAAGAGGGCACCACAGAAACCTTAAAACTGAGTTTCTGGCCATGACAGTATGGGAGGTCAGACATGCCTCATTATATCCCCTCCATTTTGCAGTTTAGACGAAACTGGCTGGCACTAATGTTAAAATAGAGATCCTAAGACTGATAGAACAGACTTTTTTTTTGGCAATAAAATACCAAATTATAAACAGGACCTAAAGCCAGGCCAGGCAAGGGTTAAGTCAGGAACTTTTACACTTAAAGAATGAACTATGTTCTAATGGCCATAATGTTTTTGTTTTTCCCTAGCAGCTAAACAACCACTGTCCTTAAGATAAGCAATATTAAAACAATTAGAAATTATTTAGATCACAGGTTGACCCCCTGTTCCACCAGTCGTGACTACAGCTTTAATTGAACAAAAGAATTATTTCAGTAACCTTCTCCTGACAAGAATAACATCGACCATTGAATGGTTCTGGCTGGTTTACAGAGATTGTGCACTTGCGGGCTTTCGTGTCCTGCAAATACAGTTTGACTCATGGGGCCTAATTATAATACATTCAAATATTAAGTCTTCACTCTAAGATGAACATGAATTGTATGTTACGTGCATGTTTGTTCAATATACATTGGTCAGGAACAACTTTCATGAATACTTATAGTTCCTCCTGTAATCTGTTGAATGTTTATATTTAACAAACTTGTTCGCATAAAGCACCTACCCCAACTCCTCTTCCTTGATTGTGCTTGTCTCTGTTCTTGGCTGGAAGCATGCTTCCCAGCCTGTGGGAAGTCTACCTTGCACCTTTATAAGAAATAAAGTCTCATTTCTCCTCTTCTTTTCTAAATTTATATATTATTTTTTAAGTTAACATTGTTAAAGACTCAGCAATATTCTGTAATTCATTTTTGAGCATACAATATTTTACATAAAACCTTAATTCTAATATGTTGTTAAAATTGTTTCTCATTGAGTAATATATACTAGGTCTTATACAAGTTTACATATCTTCTTCAGATTGCTCTGGTAACCCATGGTGGTTCTAGTTTTAGCCTGCACACTACTCTAGAATCCAAAAACTCCAAGAGAAGGATATTTTACATATTGCACCATGAGGATGAGGAAAACAACCACCATAACTATGACCCTCAAAACAAAAAAAGCCCTGTTCCTGACATTATGCATTGAAATCATCAAAATATGTTCTACACTCCTAGTTCAGACTTTCATATGTCAGTTAACGAATTCACATTTAAAACCAGAGCATGGTGGTGTCACCATTCAGCCAACAATTCAACTTCTTGTGTAACCATCTTTGCCTACTAGTCAATGTTTTTGGAATTAAAAAAATAGTCAAGTATATTCCTATTTCATTAAAAAAGCAAAAATTTAAAAATAATAAAAGTTTACTAGTACTAAGAAACCTACAAAAATACAGTTAGATAGAATGAATAAGTTTTAGCGTTCAATAGCACAATAATGTAACAGTGGTTAATAATAATTTATTACATATTTCAAAATACCTAGAAGAGAAATTTTGGAACGTTTCCAACACAAAAGAGATGATACACGTTTGAAGTGATGGATATCCTAATTACCATGAGTTGATAATCACACATTGTATGAATGTAACAACATATCACATTTACCCATCAATATCTATAATTTAATGTATCAATAAAAAGTAAAATAATAAAACATGTTCAATGTATGTCAAATAAACACCTGAAAACCTACAACAAAAATAACCCAAATTTCTTATTTAATAAAATTGATGTAATAAAATAATCAGATCTGCTGAAATCTGATTCTGCAGTTATACTTGCTTATATTAACCTGAGAAAAAATAAATGCTTTATATGAAAATTAAAAGAACTAAGAGTATAAATCATATATAAATATGAAATTCCAAACTATGAAGATTCTACACAAAAACATGGGAGAAACTCTATGTGATGCTGGGTTGGGTGACAAATTTTTAGGTACAAACCAAAAGCATGATTTATGAAAGAAAAGTTAGGTGAGTTGGATTTTATTAACATGTAAAAAATTATTCTGTGTAAAAGATACTATTAAGAAAATTAAAAGACAAGTCAACAAACTGGAAGGAAATATTTGCAAAACATATATTTTATAATAAACTTGTATCTAAAATATATTTTAAAAACCTCTTAAGATACAGGGGAATAATGCAACCAAGATGGCAGACTAGGGGATACCAGCCTTCATCTTTCCACAAAAACAAACAAACAAACAAAAACAAATAGAGACAGCTATCCTAAAACCAAATAGTGCTGGAAAGATTCAAGGATTCATTTATGAATCTGTAGAAACAAAGTATAGCAAATAAAAACAAACTGGAGAAACAAAAACACAGAAAGGATAGCTAGTGAGATCAGCACACCTGAGATGTCAGGAGAAGGCTAGAACAATAAAGAAAGGCAGAGGCTACTGGTATAAGCCACGTGGTGGAGAACCACTGTGGTCTCCAGTAGTCTGCTCCACAGAGAACACCAGCATCTTTTGCCACTGATGTCACCAACAACTAGTCCCTCTGGGGAATGCTAGAGAGGGAGATGTGACTGCACACCCTACCCCAAGAAGAAGTTGCAGTTGTACTGCTTCAGAACCAAAACTACTACCTCTCCTAAACCCATGCATGCCTCTAATACCCAAGCCACAGCTTCCCTGCAACTGTCTACACTCTAGAGCATGGATTTGTGATTGTACTGCACCTGCCGACACTTCAGACATTAAAGCCATTGCCATAGTAAGCTAGCTGTCACCCCAGGCCCAGTAGACAAGGACTCTGCACATGTGCACTCTGGGCACCAGCTCAGCCACCGTAGAGAGCTGCACCCTGCCCCAACCCCAGAGACATCATAGCTCTGAGCATGCCTGTGTTTCATCTTTTGGTCCCAGGCTGCTTCCTAAGCACTCATGTGTGGTACACTATTAATAATGCAGTAGAAGGTGTACATGTGTCCTAGGCACTTATGCCATTATAATCCTGCACCCCAGCGCCATAATCCCTCCACATGGGCTTATGCTTCAGGCTTTTACTCCATGCCCACCTCATGGATGCCACTTATCAGCCATCTGTGCCATCACCACTGTTAGAACAGTAAGCCAGAATCAATGCCAAGACTAAAAGAGGAATCCCCACATCCACAACTTCCCAGGTGGAAAAAGAAAACGATCAGGAGGTACATAGCAGTCATCACTAACAAAGACCCTAACAGCCCTCATTGCCACTGTAATCATCCACAGCGTTTGCTGCTAAGGATCCCAATAACCATCAACATTGACCTCAATTGACACATCTGCATGGATCAGCAGATAGCTGTTCCCTTACCAGTGCCAGAACTATTCCACACCACCCAGCCAGCACTCTCACACCTCCTAATAGGTAAAGTTATTTCCCCCTGAAACCAGACTGTAAGGTATGAAAGAGGTGATTGCTCCACCAAATATGCAGACATAAGACAACAAAAAACACAAAAAAATCAAGAAAAATTTTGACGCTGGAAAAGCAACATAATTTTCCAGTAACAGACCCAAAAGGAAAGGAGATAGAGAGTATTTGACCAAATTCAGAATAATTGTTTTAAGGAGGCTCAGAAAACTTTAAGAAAATATAGATAGGTAATTCAGTTAAATCAGGAAAACTACAAACAGACAAAATGTCAAATTTAGCAGGATTGAAATACACACACACACACACACACACCCCAGAAATGTGGAGCTGAAAGCTACATGAATTAAAGATGCAATGGAAACTATCAACAGCAGATATGATCAAGCAGAAAAAATAATCTGTGAACTAAATGACAAGTTATTTAAAATAAGAGTGTCAAAGGAGAAAAAATGGAAAAGAATGAAAAGGACTGGACAAAAACTATGGAATTTATTGGATATCATTAAGAGCTAATATTTGTATTATAGGGGTTCAAAGGTAGAAGAAAAAGGGGAAACAAGCTTATTTAAAAACACAATAGCTAAAAATTTCCTAAATCTGGACAAAGATATAAACATTCTTGTACAGGAAGGTAAAGACTTTCAATCAGATTAAATGTAAAGAAGACTACACCAAGATATATTATAATCAAGCTGCCCAAAATAAAAGATAAAGAGGATTCTTACAGAAGCGCTAGAAAAGAAACCGATTACACACAAGGGAATTACAATAAGGCTGTCAGTGAATTTCTCAGAAAAAAAAAGAAGATCACAGGACGGCAGAAAGTAGGCTGATATCTTCAAAGTGCTGAAGTAAAAAAAGAACTACAAAAATACAAAAATAAACCTGCCAACAAAATGTAATTTACAGGCAAATGGTCCTTCAGAAATTAAAGAGATAAAAACATTCACAGACAAATAAAAGGTGAAGCAGGTCATCACCACTAGACCTGCCTTACAAGAAATGATAAGGGAGTTCAACAAGCTGGAAGAAAAAAAATGCTAATTAGTAATACAAAGACATATGAAAGTATAAAACTCACTGGTACATAGTAAAATGCAGAATACACTAATACTATAATATTGGTGTGTAAATAACTTATATTTTTTAAAGAAAATTAAAAGGCAAAGCTATTAAAATAATATAAAAATTATTTTATTTTTATGTTTTTTATTTTTAATTTTTGTGGGTATATAGTAGGTGTATACACTTATGGGGTACATAAAATGTTTTGATAAGGGCATGCAATGCATATGATCACATCATGAAAAATGGGGTATCCATCATCTAAGCATTTAATGTTTCCAGGTGTTAAAAATAAAAATATGCTTTTAGCTATTTCAAAATGTACACATAGTATTGACTATTGTCACCATGTTGTGCTATCAAAAAGAAGATATTATTTATTCTAACAGTGATTTTTGGAACCATTAACCGTCCCCACCTCCCTGCTCAGCCACTCACTGCCCTGCCCAGTGTGTGGTAACCATCCTTCAACCCTCTACGTCCATTAGTTCAATTGTTTTGATTTTTAGATCCTACAAATAAGTGAGAACATGCAATGTTTCTCTTCCTGTTCCTGGCTTATTTCACTTAACATAATGATTTCCAGTTCAATCTATGTTGTTAGAAATGACAGAATCACATTCTTTTTATGGTTGAATAGCACTCCATTGTGTACAAATACCATATTTTCTTTATCCATTCAGCTGTTGATGGACACTCAAGTTGCTTCCAAATCTTGGCTATTATGAAGAGTGCTGAAACAAATATGGGAGTGCAGATATCTACTCAATGTAATATTTTCGTTTGTTTTGGAGATCTACACAGCAATGGGATTGCTGGGTCACAGGGTAGCTCTGTTTTCAGTTTTTTGAGGAAACTCCAAACTGTTCTCCATAGTGGAGGTACTAACTTACATTCCCATCAACAGGTTACAAGGGTTCTGTTTTCTCCACATCCTCAATAGCATTTGTTATTGCCTGTTAAAATTAAACCATTTTAACTGGAGTGAGATGATATCTCATTGTAGTTTTGATTTGCATTTCGCTGATGATCAATGATATTAAGCACCTATTTCTATGCCTGTTTACCATGTGTACGTCTTCTTTAGAGAAATGTCTGTTCACATTATTTGTCCAGTTTTTGATCAGATTATTAGATTATTTCCTATAGACTTTTTTTCCTTATATATTCTGGTTATTAATACATTGTCAGATAAGTAGAGAGATCGTTTGGCTGTGTCACCACCTAAATCTTATCTTGAATTTTAGCTCCCATAATCCCCATGTGTCATGGAAGGGACCTGGTGGGAGGTAATAGAATCATGGGGGTGGATTTTTTCCCGTGCTGTTCTCATGGTAGTGAATAAGTCTCAAAAGATCTGATGGTTTTATAAAGGGTAGTTTCCATGCACACTCTCTCTCACCTGCCACCATGTAAGACATGGCTTTGCTCTTCCCTCACCTTCTGCCGTGATTGTGATGCCTGCCCAACAATGTGGAACTGTGAGTGCATTAAACCTTTTTTTTTTAATAAATTACCCAGGCTTGGTATTTTTTTCATAGCAGTATGAAAATGGACTAATACATGTAGTTTCCTAATTTTCTCCCATTCTTTGGATTGTCCCTTCACTTTGTTGATTGTATCCTTTGCTTTACAGAAGATTTTTAACTTGATGTGACCCTGTTTGTCCATGTTTGCTTTGGTTGCCTGTGCTTGTAGAGTATTACTCTTTTGCCCAGACCAATGTCCTGGAGAGGACATTGCATCTTTTCTTGCAGAAGTTTCATAGTTTGAGGTCTTAAAGTTAAGTCTTTAATCCATTTTGATGTGATTTTTGTATTCTGCAAGAGATAGGAGTCTAGTTTCATTCTTCTGCATATGGATATCCAGTTTTGCAAGCACAATTTACTGAAGAGACTGTCTTTTCCCCAGTGTATGTTCTTGGCACCTTTGTCAAAAATGTGTTTACTGTAAAGGTGTGAATTTGTTTCTGTGCTCTCCATTCTGTTTCATGTGTCTGTGTGTCTGTTTTATTGCCAGTACCATGCTGTTCTGGTAACTATAGCTATGTAGTATAATTTTAAGTCAGGTAATGTGATTTCCTCAATGTTGTTCTTTTTGATTAGGATAGTTTTGGCTATTCTGGGTCTTTTGTGGTTTCATATAAATTTTGGGAATTTTTTTTTCTATATCTGTGAAGAATTATCTTGGTATTTTGATAGGGATAACACTGAATCTGTGAATTGCTTTGGGTAGTAAGTACATTTTAACAATATTGATTCTTCCAATCCATGAACATAAAATATATTTCCATTTCTTGGTGTACTTGTCACTTTCTTTTATTATTGTTTTATATTTTTCTATATGGAGATCTTTCACCTATTTGGTTAACTACTAGGTATTGACTTAAACAAATACTTATTGTAAGTGTGTCTATTGTAAATGGGATTACTTTTTTATTTCCTTTTCACACTGTTCACTGTTGATATATAGAAATTCTACTGAGACTGAGTTTTGTATGCTGATTTTGTATCCCACAACTTTACTGAACTTGTTTACATTTCTAATAGTTTTTTGTAGAGTCTTTAAGCTTTTCCAAATATAGGATTATATCATCTGCAAAAAAACGGATAATTTGAATTATTTCATATCAATTTAAATATACTTTATTTTGTTCTCTTGTCCAATTACTCTAGTTAGGACTTTCAGTACTATTTTGAAAGACAGTGGTGAAAGTGGGAATTCTTCTTGTGTTACAGGCCTTAGAGGAAAGGCTTGTAGTTTTCTCCATTGAGTATGAAGCGGGTCTGTCATATAATACTTTTATTATGTTGAGGTATGTTCCTTCTATACTCAGTTTTATGAGGATATTCTCATGAACGGATGTTGAATGTTATATCAAATGCTTTTACAGCATCAGTTCAAATGATCATATGATTTTCGTTCTTCATTTTGTTGTTGTGATCCATAACATCGAATGAATTGCCTATGTTGAGCCGTCCTTGCATCTCAGGGATAAATTCCACATGAACATGATGAATGCTCTTTTTAATGTATTGTTTAACTCAGTTTGTGAGTATTTTGTTGAGGATTTTTGCATCAATATTCACTAGAGATACTAGCCTGTAGTTTTCTTTTTTTATTTGATGTGTCTTTGTCTGTTCTTTGTATCACAGTCATACTTGCCTCATAGAATGAGTTTTGAATTCTTCTCTCCTCCTCTATTTTTTAGAATAGTTTGAGTAGGACTACTTTTAGTTTTTCTTTAAATATTTGGTAAAATTCAGCAGTAAAGTCAGTAGGTCTTGAGCTTTTCTTTACTGGGAGGCTTTTTTACATCTTTGATGTCATTACTTTTTATTGGTCTGTTCCAGTTTTGAATTTCCTCCTGGTTTAATCTTGGTAGTTCATATGTATCTAGGTATTTGCCTATTTTTTCTGGATTTTTCTATTTTGGGGCACATAGTTATGCATACTAGCCGCTAATAATTGTTTGAATTTCTGCAGTATCATTTGTAATGTCTCCTTTTCTAGCTCTGATTTTATTCACTTGGATATTATCTCTTTTTCTCTTAGTCTGACTAAACATTTGGCAATTTTGTATAACTTTTCAAAAAAAAACTTTTTGTTTTATTGATATTTTGTATTGTTTTCTTCATTTTAATTTCATTTATTTCTGCTTCTGGTTTTATTAATTGCTTTCTTCTGATACTTTAAGATGCACAGATTGTTTATTTTGATGTTTTTCTTTTTTTTTTAATTTAAACCCTCATAAGCTATAAACTTTCCTCTTAGTACTGTTTTTGCTGATTCCCATAGGTTTTGGTATGTTGTGTTTCCATTTTCACCTGTTTCAAAAAATGTATTGATTTCCTCCTTAATTTCTTTTTTAACCCACTGGTCATTCAGGAGCATATTGTTTAATTTCCATGTATTTTTATAGTTTCCAAAATCCTCATGTTGTTCATTTGTAGTTTCATTTTATTGTGGTCAGAGAAAATGCTTCCTATTATTTCATTTTTTACCTCCCAGTAAAGAAAAGCTCTTTTTTTTTTTTTTTTTTTTTTTTTTTTTTTTTAGTGTTTTAAGACTTGTTGTGTAACCTAACATATGATCTCTTCTTGAGAAGTAGCCGTGTGCTAGGGAGAAGAATGTGTATTCTTCAGCCATTGGATGAAATGTTCTGTAAATATTTGTTATATCTATTTTGCCCATAGTGAAGCTTAAGTCCTAAGTTTTTCTTTTCTGTCCGAATGATCTGTCCAATGCTGAAAGTGGGGTAATGAATATCCAGTTATTATTGTATTGGGGCCTAATTCTCTCTCTAGCTCTAATAATATTTGCTTTACATACCTGGTTCCTCCAGTGTTAGGTGCATATATACTTACAATTATCATATTCTTTTGTTGAATTGACCTTTTATCACTATACAGTGACCTTTCTGTTCTCTTTTTATAGTTTTTGTCTTGAAATCCATTTTGTCTGATATCAATATCCCTACTCCTGCCTTTTTGTTGTTTCCGTTGGCATGGAATGTACTTTCTCCATTCCTTTATTTTCAGTCTAAGTGTGTCTTTAAAAGTGAATTTTGTTTCTTGAAGGCAACAGAACAATGGGTCTTATTTTTTCATACATTTAGCCAACAGCCAGTTGATTTCTTTTGATTGGAAAATTTAGTCCATTTACATTGAATGTTATTATTTATAAGCAAGAATTTACTCCTGCCATTTTGTTATTTGTTTCCTGGTTGTTTTGTGTTCTTCTCTTCCTTCTTTCTTTCCTCCCTGTCTTCCTTTAATGAAAATGATTGTCTCTGGTGTTATAATTTAGTTCCTTGCTTTTTAATTTTTGTGTATCCCTTATATATTTTTTAATTTCAGGTTACCATGATACTTCTAAATAGTATCATATAACCAATTATTTTAAACTGATAACTACTTAAAACAGTTTGCATAAATGAACAAACAAGCAAAATGATAATAAAAATTCTTTGCCTTAGGACAAAAAACCAAACACCACATGTTCTCACTCATAGGTGGGAATTGAACAATGAGAACACATGGACACAGGAAGGGGAACATCACACACCGAGGCCTGTTGTGGGGTGGGGGGAGGGGAGAGGGATAGCATTAGGAGATATACCTAATGTTAAATGACGAGTTAATGGATGCAGCACACGGACATGGCACATGTATACATATGTAACTAACCTGCACGTTGTTCACATGTACCCTAAAACTTAAAGTATAATAAGATAAATAAATAAATAAATAAATAAATAGACAAAAAAAATTCTTTGCCTTAAATTCATGTCCCTGGATTTTAATTTTTTGTCATATCTATTAATGTATTTACTGTATTGTATATGTCTTCAAAAGTTAGTGTAGCTATTATTTTTGATTGGTTAATCATTTAATTTTTCTACTTAGGATAAGAGTCATTTATGCGCCAGCATTACAATGTTATAATATTCTGTATTTTTCTGTGTACTTAGTATACCAGTGAGTTTTGCACATTCAGATTATTAACTATTACTCATTAAGGCCCTGTTTTTCTGATCAGAGTACTCCCTTAACATATCTTGTAGGAGAGGTCTAGTGTTGATAAAATCCCTCAGCTTTGGTTTGTCTTGGAGTGTCTTTGTTTCTTTTTCTTACTATTGTAAGATAAAAGTTGTTTTTGTTTGTTTGTTTTTTCTTCAGCACTTTAAACATGTCATGCCACTTGTATTATTCCATTTTCATGCTGCTGATAAAGACATACCTGAGACTGGATAATTTATTAAGAAAAAGATGTTTAGCAGACTCACAGTTCCACGTGGCTGGGGAAGGCCTCACAATCATGGTGTAAGGTGAAAGGCATGTCTTACATGGTGGCAATGAAGAGAGAATGAGAACCGAGAGAAAGGGGTTCCCCCTTATAAAACCATCGATCTTGTGAGACATATTAACTACAATGAGAACAGTATGGAGAAAACCGCCCCGGTTATTCAATTATCTCCCTGGCACAACATGTGGGAATTATGGGAGCTACGATTCTAAATGAGATTTGTGTAGGGACACAGCCAAACCATATCACCACTCTGTCCTCCCTGTAAGATTTGCACTGAATGTCTGTTGCCAGAGATATTGGAGTTCCATTGTATGTCATTTGTTTATCTTATTTTACTACTTTTAGAAACTTTTCTTTATCCTTGATTTTGGGGATTTGAGTTTCCTCTAAACTCTTACTTTGTGTTATCTGTTTAAATGGTCACATCTCTGTTTCTTCAGGATTGGTCCCTGTGATGGTTAATATTGTCAACTTGATTGGATTGAATTATGCAAAGTATTGTTCCTGAGTGTGTCTGTTAGGGTATTGCCAAAGGAAATTAACATTTGAGTCACTGGACTGGGAGAGGCAGACCCACCCTCAATCTGGGTGGACATCATCTAATCAGCTGTCCACATGGCTAGGATAAAAGCAGGCAGAAGTTGGAAGGAGCAGACTTGCTGAGCCTTCTAGACTTTATCTTTCTTCAATGCTGGATGCTTTCTGCCCTTGAACATTGAACTCCAAATGCTTTTGGACTTTTGGAATTATGCCAGTGGTTTGCCATGGGCTCTTGGGCTTTTGGACACAGATTGAAGTCTGCATTATCGGCTTCCCTACTTTTGAGATTTTTGGACTCAGACTGGCTTCCTTGCTCCTCAGCTTGTAGAAGGCCCATTGCGGGACTTCAACTTGGGATCGTGTGAGTCAATACTCCTTAGTAAACTCCCCTTCATATATACATCTATCTTATTAGTTCTGTCCCTCTAGAGAACTCTGACTAATACAGTCCCTGATGCCTTCTTTAGTTAATTTGGTAAGCTCATGTTCTCCTGAAACGTCTTGATACTTGTAGATGTTCATCTGTGTCTGGACATTGAAGAGTTAGGTATTTATTGTAGTTGTTACTCTCTGGGCTTTTTTGTACTTGTCTTTCTTGGGAAGGCTTTCCACATATTTGAAAGGACATGGGTGATGTGCTGTAAGCTGTATTCACCTTAGGGGAACCCAAAGCCCAGTATCACTGGGGTTTTTGAAGTTTGTACAGTTAACATCTCGTTGGTCCCTTCAGGACTGTGGTCTCCACTGTGGCCCAAAGCAGGTCCATAAATGCCAACAAAGCGCCAAATTCTGGAATCAGAGACTCCAAGAGCCTGCTTGATGTTCTACCCCTATGTTGCCGAGCTGGTAACTGAAGTCAGCAAGTCTAAGAGGCCCACCCAAGGCCCTCTATATATTATGCATGTATTGCTGCTCGTTATGCAGGGCCCGAGGGCTCTTCAGTTAGCAGGTGATAAATCCTGCCACATCTGTTTTTGTTTTTCTATCAAAGAAGCAAGTTAATTTCTGACCCAAGGTGTGTCAAAAAATGTCCTCCAGGGTCTAGGTCCTGGAAAGTGTGCCTTTTGACTTTAACTGTTGCCCTATCCTCCTTTACCCGAGCTGATATCCAAAATGCAACACCACGACGTCCCCACTCTTCCCTCTCCTCCCCTTCACGCATAAGGTGAAGGGGTTTCTTTTGGAACCACATGCTTTGTAGCCTTGGGTAGGGATAGGGGTAATGTCAGCACCCCTTTAGCCGCCCTGGCTAGTGTCTCAGTAGGTTGTGTTTCCCTTAAGTCTCTGGGCCCTATTCAGCACTAGTTCTCCTATAAACATTGCAGTTATTGTGACCTAGACTGTGTTTCATATCTTTAGGACCTCAGAGTACTTTAGCCCTTGGTAGTGAGTCTTGCATGAACTCAAGTTCTGGACACTGGGATTGATAATTTCCTTCTGGTTAGGGTTGATTTAAACTCTCCCTCTTTGGGCTGGTGTCTGCTAGGTTTGGTCTGGTTTTCCTTTGCCGTAACAGGACAGCATTGAGTTCAGTGCCTCAAAATTGCTGCACTCTCACTCTGCCAGCACACAGTAATGCTCTCCACAGCATGCTGCTCTGCTGAGGCTGAAGGAAGAGTGGTGTGGCGTCAGTGATTCAAGACTGTTGTGCCTACCTCTTCAGTACCACTTCTTTCAGCAATATGAAGTGAAAACCAGATATTTTAAGTGCTCACCTGAGTTTTAATTCTTATGAAGGTGCTTATTTCTTGTGTAGACAGTTGTTAAATTGGGTTCCTTGCAGGATGGATGATCAGTGGAGCCATCTATTCCACCCCCTTACAAAACCTCCTCTGCTTAAAATAATAACTACAATAATGTTAAGGAATACTCACAATATAGAACGATACAAGTTATGACATTAAAAAGAACATATGTGTAGGGGGTGGGCATAGAATGATATAATTTAAGAAATGGAAATTAAGTTGTTATTAGCTTAAAATAGCCTATTACAACTCCAAAATGTTTTATGGAATTCTCATGGTGAGCAAAAAGAAAAAAAAAAAAAGTAGATATACAGAAGAATAAAATTAGGAATCAAAGCATACTACTAAAGAAAATCACTTAACTACAAAGAAAGACAGCAAGAGAGGAAGAAAGGAACAAATGATCTACATAACAACCATAAAAATGTTAACAAAATAACAGAAGTCCATACCTATCAATGAATTCATTCTCCAAACAAAACAGTGTTTAAATGAATAAAACACTACTGAATTGTATGCTACTCATGAGAGATGCACTTCACAGTGAAGACACATATACATTTAAAAAATGATAAAAAAGATATTTCATGCAAATGGAAATGAAGAGAACAGAGTTAGCTATACTTATATAAGACAAAATGGACATTAAGTCAAAATCTATCCAAAGTGAAAAAGAAGGTAATTAAATAATGATGGAGTCAATTAATCAAGAAGATAAACTGATTGTAACTATATATGCACCCAATATCGGAGCATTTAAATATGTAAACCAAATATTAGTATATCTGAAGGGAGAGACAGACTGCAATATAATAATAATAGAAGATATTTATACCCAACTTTCAACAATGGCCAGATCATCAAGACAGAAAATCAATAAGAAAACATCGAACTTGCACTACAGAGTAAATGAACATAACAGACATACAGAACAGCCCTTCCCACAGCACTAGAATACACACTCTTCTCACGAAAACATGAAACATTCTCCAGGACAGATCATGTGTTAAGCCACACAACATGTCTTAACAAATTTAAGAAGACTAAAGTCATATGAAATATTTTTTCTGACCACAAAGTTATGAAGCTAGAAATCAATAACTGAAGGCATTTTGGAAAATTCACACATATTTGGAAATTAATACACTCCTGTACAAGAAATGAGGCAAAGATGAAATTAAAACAAATTAAAAGAACATATTGAGAAAAACAAAAAGGGGAAAAGAACACACCAAAATTTAAGGGATGCAGGAAAAGTATTCCTGAGAGGGATGTTTATAGCAATAAATGCCTATGTCAGAAAAGAAGAAAGATCTCAAAAAAACTAATGTTACATCTCAAGGAACTAGAAAAGGTAAAACAAACTAAGCAAAAGTTAGTAGAAGGAAGAAAACACTAAAGGTCAGAGCAGAAATGAAAATAGAGACCAGAAAAACAATAGAAAATATCAATGGAACAGAGTTCTTTTTTTGAAAAGATACACATAACTGACAAATCTTTAGCTAGAGTAAGAAAGAAGATGCAAGTAAATAAAATCAGAACTAAAAGAGAAAACATTACGATTGATACTACAGAAATACAAAATATTGTAATTAGTATGAATGATTATACACCAAAAAATTGTGTAACCAAGATGAAATGGACAAATTCCTGTACACATACAGCCTACCCAGACTGAATCACGATGAAATAGAAAATGTGAATAAACTAATAATAAGCAAGGAGATTGAATCAGTAATAAAATGTCTCTCATCAAAGAAAAGCCCAGGACCTGATAGTTTCACTGCTTAATTATACAAAACTTTTAAAAAAGAATGAATATTAATCTCTCTCAAACACTTCCAGAAAATTGAAGAGGAGTAAACAGTTCCAAATTCATGTTATGAGGCCTGAAATACCCCAAGACTAAAGTCAGAAAACAACACTACAAAAAAAGAAAATTATAGGCCAATTTTTGTGATGTTAACAGATCCAAAAATTCTCAACAAAATACCTAGCTACCAAATTCAACAATACATTAAAAAGTTCATTACTATGATTGAGTGAGATTTATCAAAGGGATGCAAGGATGGTTGAACATACATAAATCAATAAATATAATACAGCAATATAACAAAATGAAATACAATCTGCATCTCAATAAATGCAGAAAGAGCATGTTATAAAATTTAATATTCATTCACGGTTAAAAAAGAACTCTCAACAAATTATGTACAGGATAAATATACCTCAAAGCTGAAGAGTTTCTGCACAACAGAGGAACTAATTAACAGAATGAAGAGATAACATATGGATTGGGAAAAATATTTGCAAACCATACATCTGATAAAAGGTTAATATACAAACTACAAAGGGAACTAAAATTAGTAGCAAGAAAATTAATAGCCTGATTAAAATATGAACAAAGGAACCAAATAGACATTTCTTTAAAAAAAAAGACATACAGGCCGGGCGTGGTGGTTCACGCCTGTAATCCCAGCACTTTGGGAGGCCCAGGCAGGCGGATCACCTGAGGTCCAGACCAGCCTGGACAACAGGGAAAACCCCCCTCTCTGCTAAAAATACAAAAAAAAATAGCCAGGCATGGTGGTGGGCACCTGTAGTCCCAGCTACTCTGGAGGCAGGAGAATGCTTGAACCACGGAGACGGAGGTTGCAGTGAGCCCAGATCATGCCACTGCACTCCAGCCTGGGCGACAGAGTGAAACTCCATAAAAAAAAAAAAAAAAAAAGACATACAAATGGCCACCAGATATATGAAAAACTGCAAATTAAAACCATAATGAGACCATTACATCATGCCTATTAAAATTGTTTTTATAATAAAAGATGAAAGTTAACAAGTTTTGATGGTGAGGATGTGGAGAAAAGGTAACACTTGTACACTGTTATTGTAAATATACATTAATACAAATATTAGGAAAAACAGTATGGAGATCTCTTAAAAAACTAAAAATAGAGCCATCATGTGACCCAGCAAACTTATTTCTGTGTATATATTCAAAGGATTTGAAATTAATGTGTAGAAGAGACATCCGTACTTCCATGTTCATTGTAGCATTATTTACAATACTCAAGACAGAGAATTAACCTTAGTGCCTGTGAAAGGAAATTAAATCTTGGGACCCCAAACTCATTAAGCCAAAGGGAAAAAGTCAAGCTGGGAACTGGGACACACAAACCTGCCTTCCCCTTTTGGTTTATAAAAAAGATGGCTACAAGATGAAAAGCTACACGTCACCCCTATTTTTGCCCGTAAGAAAATTCCTAGTGAGCTGCAAGATTTTTTAAGGTGTTTCTGTTAAAATTTCACCATGGCAATGTAAATTGATAACTTACCTTTATAGGTGCAGTCACCCATGTCCCACCAGACACAAATGCATATCTGATTTTTCCCCTGCCCCCTTTTGTCTGTGTTATCTTATGTAAAATGTGGATTCCCTGCATTTTTCCTGTGCCCCATTTGTCTATGTCATCTTGTGTAAAAAAAAACTAAAGATTCACTGAACCAAAGGCATTAATGACTATTTTTCCCTACCCGCCTCTTACATGAAAACTGTGTACTTCTCAATATCCACCCTTTCCCCTTTAAATTTGGAGCCCTCAAAATCATCTTTGTAGAAAGGCATAGACCTGTCTCTCGGACACAAGTCCTTAACTTTGACAAAGAAATCTCCTAAAATAATTGAGACTCTCCTTCTGTCTTGTCATTTTTCTCCATTGGCATGCCTATCAATGGATGAATAACAATGAAAATGTCATATGTGTGTGCATATATATATATGATGTTTATATATATATATATATGCACACACATATACAAAAATTGGTATTATTCAGCCTTTATCAAGAAAGAAATCCTTTCATTTATGACAACATGAATGAATCTGGAAGTCATTGTGCTAAGTGAAATAAGTAAGGCCAAAAAAATTACAAATACTGCATAATTTTATTTACATGTGGAATCCAAAAAAAGACAAACTCACAAAATCATAGAGTCGCTTAGTGGTTACCAGACCCTGGAGTTGAGGTAGCGAGGATTGGAATATGTTAGTCAAAGGGTATAAAGTTTCACTTAGGCAGAAGGAATAAGTTCTTAAGGTCTATTTCACAGTAAGGTGATAATAGTTAATAATAATGTGTTGTATATTATTTCAAAATTGCTGAGAGTAAATTTCAAATGTTTTTACCACAAAAAATGATAAATATGTGAAAAGACAGATATGTTAATTAGCTTGATTTAATCTTTCCAAATATATACTTAAAGCATTACATTGTACTTCGTGCTTATATACAATTAAAATTTGTCAATTAAAAATAAAATTAAAACATCATACATTAAGTAAAAAAGAGGAAAACATTCTTAAAACTCTGCAATAAGAAGGCTAATTTTTAAAAGGACAAAACATTTTAATAGAGATCTCACCAAAGAAGATACATAGATAGCAAATAAGCATCTAAAAATATGCTCAAGATGGTGACACTAATCAAGCTGAATTGTTGGCTGGATTTTTCATTAAAGAAATGCAAATTAAAACAACATGAAACCCCAGTACTTACCTAAGATAATGACTAAACTTTGTAAAACAATAAAAATTGTAATAACTGTAATAACAATTCCTGTAGAGTGTGGGGAGCAGCAACAGCTCCCATTTATTGATTAGGGAAATTCAAACTGGGACTGATACTTTGGAAGACAATTTGACACATTTTTAAAAGCTAAATGTAGCCTTATCATACAATACATCATTTGCACTCCTTAATATTTACCCAAATGAATTAAAAATCTATGTCCATAGAAAAACCTGCACTCAATGTTTATAGCAGCTTTATTTGTAATCAGCATAACTGAAATTAACAAAGGTGTTCTTCAATAGGTGTATGGATAAACAAACTGTAGTATAACCATACAATTAAATATTATTCAGCAAAAAACAAATGACCTATCAAGTCAGGCAAACAAATGGATGAATATTATATCCACTGTTCTGTGTGAAATAGGCCAGTCTAGAAAAACTACATACTGTATGATTCCAACTATATAATATTGTAAAAAAGTTAAGAATACTGACAGGGTAAACAGATCATGGTTGTCAAGGGTACAGGGTGAGGAGCTTGAGTAGGTGAAGCACAAGAAATTATTTTTAGTGGAGGTAAAATTATTTTTGTGTGATGCAGTAATGGTGGTTACAAAATACTGCATTTGTAAAAATTCTTAAAACGTAACAGCACGTAGTGAACCATAATGTATGCCAATTTTCAAAGATTATTTAAGAGATTGGAGGATCCCATGCAGATTCTGACAAGGGAACCTAACTGTATTGTAAATGTCTGAAACAGCCTCAAAATGAGGGTGAGAGGAAAAGGTGAAATTTGAAAATAGAGGCAACTACATTTGCAACTATATTCGCTGACTAAACAACTCTGAAAAAGAATGGAGTCCATAAGACAAAAAGAACTGAAGGGAAACTATAGAAACTCTGTATTTTAGCCAACAAAATTGTTTCCTAATAGGTTATGAGTTAACAATTCGTATAGTACTACATATGCATTAAACAATTTATTAAATGCATGGTGGATGATTGGAAGCCAGGTTTCTAACTGTTGGAATTCAAGATAAGGAAGAGAAGCAGGCTATAGTAATCTATGTGTAAATGAACTAGAATTAGAGACATCACTATGAACTCACGTTTAGCTTATTAGAGATACAAATAGCTATAAGTGGAAGGATTTATAGATATGTATATACACAGGAAGCAATATACATACTTATGTTTCCTTGTACCGTTAGCTGACAGTGTCTAGAAGCAACGGCCCAGCGGCAATGTGCACATCTCATTTCTAAATCTAATGTCCCTGTCCAATAAAAGGAACCAGGACCTTTTGTAGAAATGGCTAATTCTAAGACTGAAGCAGGAAATATATAAGATGAACCTAGAGTATCTTGCAGTGCCAGAAAGAAGTTACTTAAAAAGAAAGCTCACAACAGAAGTATGTCAATGGAAAAAGATGGGAGTCAATTGAAGAAATTTCCAGTGCCCCAAACTGAACAACTAGAGCAAAAAAAAAATGAAGCAATACTAAATCATAACCCAAAGTATAAAATAAATATCCATAATATCATCCTTATGTAAATAAATGACTGAATCAATAAATTAAGGAGTGGAGAGACACATGCCTTGTAATGAATTCCAAATAATTTATGTAGATATTCAGTCCTCAAAGAGGGAAGCATAACTACCCATTCCTTAAGTACAGGCTATGCACAGTGACTTTATTTCAAAGAGTATGGAAAAGGGTAATAAAAGAATAACTTTATGGTGGAGAAACCTAACACCATCTCGGCTCGACTACCAAGCTTAACATAAACAGTCGTAGGTCTTGTTGATAGCCTGGGCCCTTGATATGATAATTGCACTCTGTTATCTATGGCCTTCCTGTCTAGATTTCATAGCCCCAGTCTATGCGACAGATATCCGACAAATCTCAACAGAGAGACACCTTGCAAAATACGTAACCAGTACTCCTGATTTTCAGTTAAGGGCATCAAAAACAAGGAAAGTCTGAGAAACTTTCAGAATCAAGAGTAGCCTAAGGAGACATGTCAACTAAATGTAATGTGGTATCTATCCTGGTTGGGATCCTGGAACAGAAAAAGAATATGACTTAAAAAAAGTGACTACATCTGAATAAATCATGGACATTAATTAATTATAATTTATTGATTATAAATTATATTGAGTTCTTGAGTTGTGACAATTGTACCATACTAATATAATGGGTTAATAATAGAGGAACTGTGTATGTGCTTTTTAATATTTTTACCTAAATAAAAAAAAGCTTATTTAGGGAAAAATACATATATTGTTGAAACCTGCATCTAGCTTCAATTTCTGACAAGGCTGTTAACTTCCTGTCAAAAACTCAACCCTCAGATTGCCTCAGAGGCAAAAGTGGGTTAGAGGGACTGAAAAACTATCTAAAAATAGTGAGAAAAACCTGGAAAGACAGAGGTAATTGGATTCCAGAGTGGGAGGCAATAGGAACATAGGGTGGGTAAGAGCCAGGTGCTCCAGACTGGGAATGTCACTGTAGAACATTTTTAAATAAATTAATAAGTTATGTTATTTCCTACTTCTCCACACTGCCACAGGTGAATCATTCCCTGCCCTATTGTCACGGAGAATCAGAGAAACAAGAATATCAGCACTCTTTACCAGGTTATGACCAGGCCAGCATTTAAATCTGGCTTCAATTCTGAGAAATCATTCTATTTCTTTAGGGTCTAGTATGTGCCAGATACTGCTAGACACTGGATATAAAGTAGTAAAACAAAGAGAAAATAAATTGCTTTAATAGAAAGTACACTCCAGAGCACAAAGCCACCTAATATACTGTATAAATAAGTGAAAGTTACAGCATGTCATGTGACAAACAGTCCTAATGAGAAAAATAAAACAAAAAATTACAGGTGAGTCGGGATATTGATTTTAGTCAAAATAGCTAAGGGATATCACAGCGGTGTGATGTGTGAATAAGAATTTGAAAGAAGTGAGGTACTGACCTTTCTAGACAGGGGAAATTTTATTCCATATAGAGGGAAGGGAAAGTGCAAAGGCTCTGAAGCGTATTTTACATTTGTGGAAATAACAAGAATGCCAATGTGACTGGATCAAAGTGACTAAGAGTTAAAATAGCAGGAGGTAAAGTCATAGCGATAACAGCAAAGGGGACAGATTATATAAAGCTTTGTAGGCTGTGGTAAAGACTCTGGGTCATAGGAAAAGCCATTGCACGGTTCTAGGCAAAGAACAGACATGAACTGACTTATATTTTAACACAACCATTCTAGCTTCTGAGTGAAAATATACTGAAAAGAAAAAAATGATAGAATTAGGAAGACTTTATATAAGGCTATTTTAACAATCTGGTAAAAAAACAATGAAAGTAGCTTTGACTAGGGTGGTAGCTACGTGGATAGTGGGAAGTGGACATATCCTGGAAATAATTTGAAAATAGAGGCAACTATATTGGCTGACTAATTGAATCTGAGATATGAGTAAGAGATATCAAAGTT
This sequence comes from Nomascus leucogenys, assembly GCF_006542625.1. Classification (NCBI taxonomy): domain Eukaryota; kingdom Metazoa; phylum Chordata; class Mammalia; order Primates; family Hylobatidae; genus Nomascus; species Nomascus leucogenys. The sequence continues at coordinate 129,789,656 of NC_044406.1, forward strand.
TTTTGCCTGAGGGTCTGGAAACATGGAGATGTGATTTCCTCAGTTGGGGAATAGTGTAGAAAGAGGAGCTTATGGAGAGCAAGTTCCCATAGAGATTCGTTAAGTTTACAATATCTATTGGGAATTCAAAAAAGTTGTTGAATAGACAGTTGATACAAAAATTTGGAGTTCAACAGAGAAATCATAGCTCAATATAAATTGAGTCAGTGTATTGAAGAATTACTAGCCAAGAAAATGAATGAAACAACCAAGGGAGTGTGGAGATTGAAAACAGGAAAAGCTGGATGTAAGGGTCCTGAAGAGTTAGCATTAGAGATCTTTAATATAAGAGGTCAGAGATATAAAAAGAAACCAGCAAAGGAGACTGAGAAGTAGTAGCCAGCACAGTAGTCAGAAAGCCAGGAGAGTGTGATATACCAACAACCAAATGACAAAAGTGGAAACTAATAACTGTATCAAAAACTGTTTATGTATAAAGTAAGAATAAGTATGAGAATTAAATATTGGCTTAAACACTGTGTGAGGCACATGATGATCTTGACAATAACAGTTTTGGTGTAACACTGGAATCAAAACATGGCAGCTGGGTGCGGTGGCTCACGCCTGGAATCTCAGCACTTTGGGAGGCCGAGGTGGGCAGATCACGTGGTCAGGAGATCGAGACCATCCTGGCTAATGCGGTGAAACCCCATCTCTACTAAAAATACAAAAAATTAGCCAGGCATGGTGGCAGGCACCTGTAGTCCCAGCTACTCAGGAGGCTGAGGCAGGAGAACGGCGTGAACCCGGGAGGTGGAGCTTGCAGTGAGCCAAGATCACACCACTGCACTCCAGCCTGGGCGACAGAGAGAGACTCCGGCAAAAAAAAAAAAAAAAAACAAAAAAACACAAACATGGCTTACTTGTGTTTAATAGAACATAGATAAATGAAACTGGAGATATAGTGTGTAGGAGTTTTACTAGAAAGGAATGGAGAAAAAAGAAATGGCATGTGTTTTAGTCCATTCTCACACTGCTATGAAGAAATATCCAAGACTGTTTATTTTTAAAAAAGGTTTAATTGACTTACAGTTCAGCATGGCTGGGGAGGCCTCAGGAAACTTATAATCATGGGAAAAAGGGGAAACGAACACTTCCTTTTTCAGATGGTGGCAGGAGAAAGAAGAATGAGAGCAAAGCAAAGGGGGAAGCCTCTTATAAAACCATTAGATCTTGTAAGAACTTACTCACTTTTATGAAAACAGTATGGCAGAAACCATGATTCAATTATCTCCACCTGGTCCCTCCCATGACACATGGGGATAATGAGAACTACAATTTCATTATGGTCTTGATCTATTATGAAGATGAGATTTGGGTGGGGACATGGCTAAACCATATCATTCTGCCACTGGCCCCTCCAAAATCTCATGTCCTCACAATTCAAAACACAATAATGCCCTTCCAACAGACCCCCAACATCTTAACTCATTTTAGCATTAACTCAAAAGTCCAAGTCCAAAGTCTCATCTGAGGCAAGGCAAGTCCCTTCCACCTAGAAGCCTGTAAAATCTAAAGCAAGTTAACTACTTCCTAGATACAATGGGGATACAGGCACTGGGTAAAGACACTATTCCAAAATGGGAGAAATTAGCCAAAATAAAGGGCCTACAAGCTCCATGCAAGTCCTAAATCCAACAGGGCAGTCATTAAACCTTAAAGTTCTAAAATGATCTCCTTTGACTCCATGTCTCACATCCAGGTTGTACTGATGCAGGAGTTGGGATCCCACAGCTTTGGGCAGCTCCACCCCTGTGGCACTGCAGGGTACAATCACCCCTGGCTGCTTTCACAACCGGCATTGAGTGTCTGCAGCTTTTCTAGGTGCACTGTGCAAGCTGTTGGTGGATCTACCATTCTGGGATCTGGAGGATGGTGGCTCTCTTGTCACAGCTCCACTAGGCAGTGCCCCAGTAGGGACTCTGTGTGGGGGCTCCAATCCCACATTTCCCTTCCACACTGCCCTAGCAGAGATTCTCCATGAGGCCTCTGCCTCTGCAGCAGACTTCTGCCTAGACATCCATGTGTTTCCATACATCCTCTGAAATCTAGGTGGAGATTCTCAAACCTCAATTCTTGACTTGTGTGCACCCACAGGCCCAACACCACCTGGAAGCTGCCAAGGCTTGGGTCTTGCACCCTCTGAAGTCATGTCCTGAGCTGTTCCTTGGCTTTCTTTTAGCCATTGCTGGAGCAGCTGGGATGTAGGGCACCAAGTCCCTAGGCCACGCACATCAGGGTGTCCCTCGGCCCAGCCCACAAAACCATTTTTCCTCCTAGGACTCCAGGCCTGTGATGGGAGGGGTTGCTGTGAATGTCTTTGACATGCCCTGGAGACAATTTCCCCATTGTCTTGATGGTTAACATTTGGCTCCTCATTACTCATGCAAATTTCTGCAGCCTGTTTGAATTTCTCTCCAGAAAATTGATTTTTCTTTGCTATTGCATCGTCAGCTGCAAATTTTCCACACTTTTATGCTCTGCTTCCTCTTGAACACTTTGCTGCTTAGAAATTTCTTTCACCAGATACCCTAAATTATCTATCTCACGTTTAAAGTTCCACAGATCTCTAGGGAAAGGGCAAAATGCCACCAGTCTCTTTGCTAATATACAGCAAGAGTCACCTTTATTCCATCTCCATCTGAGACCACCTCAGCCTAGACCTCATTGTCCATATCACTATCAGCATTTTGGTCAAAACCTTTCACAAGTCTCTAGGAAATTCCAAAATTTCGCACATTTTTCTGTCTTCTGAGCCCTCCAATCTCTAGAAAGTTTCAAACTATCCCACATTTTGTCCATATCACTATCAGCATTTTGGTCAAAACCTTTCACAAGTCTCTAGGAAATTCCAAAATTTCCCACATTTTTCTGTCTTCTGAGCCCTCCAATCTCTAGAAAGTTTCAAACTATCCCACAATTTTCTGTCTTTTTCTGACCCCTCCAAACTGTTCCAACCTCTGCCTGTTACCTGGTTCCAAAGTCGCTTCCACATTTTCAGGTATCTTTATAGCAGCATCCCACTACCTGGTGCCAATTTACTGTGTTAGTCCGTTTTCATGCTGCTGTGAAGAAATATCTGAGACTGGATAATTTATAAAGAAAATAGATTTAATTGATTCACAGTTCAGCATTGCTAGGAAGGCCTCAGGAAACATACAATCATGGTGGAAGGGGAAGCAAACATTTACTTCTTCACATAGGGGCAGGAGAAAGAAGAATGATAGCCAAGTGAAAGGGGAAGACCTTTATAAAACTATCAGATCTTATGAGAACTTACTCACTATCACAAGAATGCCACGATGGAAACTGCCCCCATGATTCATTATGGGATCATGGGAACTGCAATTCAAGATGAGATTTGGGGGGACACAGCTAAGCCATATCAGCATGTCATTACGTTGTTGATATAAATTATATGATCAAAAATAGAATATTGATGATGCAGGTTATAAAGAGAATAATTGTTGGAAATTATGGCTGAAAGTAGACAAGAAAAATGAAATTTTCTTTACAAGTGCACATGTTGGCCTTAGCAATAAGCACAGATTGTTCATCCACAGTTAATGAAGGAGAAGAAGATTCTGTGCATACAGATACCAGCTTCTAACGATGAAGATATTTCTTTGGAGAGATCTCTTGCCCTACTGAGAGTCTCCATCCTCACCTTGGGAGAAATATATTATTTTCCTCAAGCCTCAAGAGAGTTGGTAAGCTTGATATGTGTGTCCTATTGCTGAGGTCCACCATGAACAGGGATACAACTGTTGTTCTTGGCAATCTAGAGGGCTAAGGATGAGCTAATTTCTTTGGTGGTAGAGCCAGAAAAATGTTGCCTAATTAGAATCAGCTAACTCGACTAGGATGGAGCAAAAGTTGCACAGCATTTCCCAAGGTTGTGATGTGGGCCCCATTTGAGAAGAAACCAGAGTGGAATGAAATACTTACATTGAATAGTTGTTATCATTAACGTTAAAATGTCTGGGATATGGATAAAGTAGTAGAGAAAACCTTATAGATTTAAATGTATTTATTTTTTAAGAAAGAAGCAAGTGAGTGAAATTTAAGTAAAGAAAGTAAAGTACTTCAGTTATGTAAATCCAAAGATAAATAATAAAGTGAATCTATAACATTAAATAATATTATTACAATAAAAGCTGGGGTATTTGGAGACATTATTAAGATAGAAAAATCACTGACAAGTATAATCAGAAAAGATGCAAGACATACACATATAAATGGCAGAAGGAATGGAAAAAGAAAAATAAATATAAATACCTACAAACAAAACCAAGATTTTAAAAAATTCTAAGATAATAAGAGTATTACGAACAACTTTATGTCAATACATTTATAAACCAAAAGATAAAAGTGCATTTCTGAAAAGATATAAAATCTTCAAAGTGGCAGAAGAAACAATTTTTAAAATTAGGATTAGACAAGTAACCATTAAAAATTTAAATGTTCATAAAAGATGCTCCATTAAAAAAAAAAAAACTTTAAGTTAAACTTCCACTACCAGCCATGACAGAATAAGTGTTACTAAAATTGCTATTTTGCCAAAACAGTTTTAAAAGTGACAAAATAAATGAGGCACTGGTTTTCAAGCATTGCATATCAGGCAGTACTATAATTATCAAGATAAGGAAAAGATACAAAATGACCCAACCCCCAACCCTTTAGATTTCTGGATTTCTTTCTGGGAGAATTTTCTTTCTACAACACCAGGAGGTAGATCCAAAGGGAAGTAATGGGAAAAAATGACCTTAGGAGGCTGCTATGGTCTGAATATTTGTATCTCCCCACAATTCAGATATTGAAACTAACCTCTAATTTGATGGTATTAGGAGGAGTGGCTTTGGGGAGGTGATTTGGTCATGAGGGTGGGACCCTTATGAATGGAATTGGTGTCCTTATGAAACAGACATCAGAGAGCTCCTTCACCCTTTCTACCATGTGAAGACACAGCAAGAAGGTACTGTCTATAAACCAGGAAGTAGACCCTCTGAATATCCCTTCAATGTGGACTTCCCAGCCTCCAGAACTGTGAGAAGTAAGTTGTTGTTGTTTATAACGACCCAGCTTATGGTATTTTGTTATAGTAGCTCAAATGTACCAAGAGACAGAGATAAGAGTTCAGGTCTGCTGAAGCACCTGGAATTTTTGAGGCAAAGTACTAGAAAACAATAAGATATTCAGAAAGTGGATTCCTTATGTCTGAGTGGGAATTTGTCATGAGTCCTTGACTAAGATATGGACTAGACCTGTACTGGATGAGAACTCCACAAAGCCTAGGAAATATTGTCTGCTGTGTGCCTACCAGCTGAAACACATGTTTGGCAAGGCTGGGAGATGTAGTTCTGACCCAAGTAGAGGTGTAAGACCTTATTGAATACCTCTGGAATTCAGTTGAGACCATTAAAAGACTACTATTTTGGAACAATAAATCAAAGTATGGTCCGTGATGTAGGACTAAGTTGAAAACAGAAATAGATTAGGGAAATCACCAATGTGACAGGACCAAAAGGCTCTGAAAGTAATATAACTGCCTGCCAGATTAAATATCAACACTTTTTAAAGAAAGTGCCATGATCTAGATGCCCTACAACATGCAAGTAAATAAGAGACGGCCTTGCATAATACTTTGTCTTGAATTGAGGAGTGTTAATCAACTCTCTGTATATCAAGAAAATTATGACACCTTTTTTCTTTGTTAAAAAAAGCTTTCTGATGGAAATGTGAGGTGTGGCAAAACATCAACCATGATATACAGTTTACGATAAAAATTACTAGATATATGAAGTAGGAAATTTGACAGTAAGTAGCCAAAATAGATATCGATGTGCTACACATGTTAAAATTGGCCTATATATATATGTATGTGTGTTTGTGTTTTAAGTAGCAGTTACAACCAAGTTTTAGTGATATTAAAGAAGACGTAGCAATGAGTTAATAGATTGTGAATCACGGCAGAGAAATGAAAACTCTAAAAAAGTATCAAATGGAAATAAACATGGAAAAGTTTACTATCTGAAATGAGAAGATAATAAAATCAAGTTATCTAGATCATGAATAGATCTAAGAAGCTCATTATCCTCAAAGCAGGAAAAGTGCACTGAAAAGCACATGAGGGCGCATCATGGTGAAACTTCTAAAAAGCAAAGACAAAAAGCAAACCTTTGATACTACCAGAATAAAAAGACACACAGATAAGAATAATGATAAAAATTAAGACTGATCAACAATGCATAAGGAAACGATGGTCTTTTCAATAAATGGTGCTGGTAAAACTGCATAACTGCATGCAGAAAATATGAAATGAAATTGAATCCTTATCGTAAACAATACACATAAATCAACCCAAGATATATTAAAGAGTAATTGAAAGCATAAAATCCCTGGAAAGAAATATAAGGGAAAGGCCTATGACATTGGTCTTGGCAATGATTTTTTTTATATGAAGCCAAAAGCATAGGCAACAAAGCAAAAATAAACATGTGGAACTTAAACAACCTGAAAAACTTTCTCAAGGCAAAGGAAACAATTAGTAAAATAAAAAGACAATCTATGGAATGGGAAAAAAATACTTGCAAACCACATATCCACTAAGGGGTTAAATACCAAAATATTTAAGCAATTCATTAACTCCATGGCAAAAAAGCAAACAACTCAATTTAAAATGAGCGAAGGACCTGGATCAACATTTCTCAAAAAAGACATACAAATTGCCAATATGTATGTGAAAAAGTGTTCAATATTACTAAGCCTCAGGGAAATGCAAAACCACAATAACATGTCACATCTGTTAGAATGGCTACAATCAAAAAGACAAAAGATAACAAGTGTTGGTGAGGGTGTGGAGGAAAGATAATCCTTGTACTCTGCTGATGGGAATGTACATTAATACAGGCATTATAGAAAACTGTAAAAGTTCCAGAAAATAAAACTAGGACTACCATATAAACCAGTCATGTCACTTCTGGGTATATATCCAAATAATTGAATTCAGTGCCTCAAGACTAATGTGCACTCCCATGTCATTACAACATTATTCACAAAAGACAGGATATGGAAACAAGCTAAGTATCTATCAAGCAATGGATGGAGAAAATGTGGAGTGTGCATGTGTGTTTATGTATACATACAATGGAATATTATCCAGATTTCAAAAACAAGAAAATCTTGTATTTGTAAGAACATGCATATACCTGGAGGCTGTTATGCTAAGTGAAATAAGCCAGGCACAGAAAGACAAACACTGTATGCCTGATCCCAGTGATATGTGGAATTTTAAAAACTGAAATACGTAGACACAGAGAGTAGAACCCTAGATACCAGGAGTTGGTTGGTGACAAATAAGGAGATATTGGTCAAAGGACACAAATTTTCAGCTATAAGTAAAATATGTTCTGGAGACCTAATGCATAGGGTGACTATAGTGACTATAGTTAATAATAATGTATGCACGAAATTTGCAAAGAAAATAGATCTTAAGTATTCTCATTGCACACACACAAGTGTAACTGTGTGAGATGGTAGATATGTTAATTAGCTAGATTGTTATAATCGTTTCACAGTATATGTATGTCAAAACATCACATCATACACCTTAAATATATATGGCTTTTATTTGGCAATTATGCCTCAACAAAGCTGGAAAACCCCAAAATATCCACAATACAATACTATTTATATTGCACTTAAAACATATAAATGAAGACTTAATCAGAAATGAGTATTTCTCAGAAAGAAATAAGTGTGGGAATCAGAGACAAAGATAAAGAAATAAAATAGAATAAGAGAAGGGTTTTGCATGATCCTGTGCCTTGAAATGAGGAGTATGATTAAATCAACTCTGTGTACATCAATAAAGTTATAATTAGCAGTCTTGCATACATATATACACACATATATCTATATATACACACACATATGTATACACATATATATTTTGTTTGATGTTTTGGTTTTGTTTTTTAATTTTTTAATGTTTAAATTATGTGGGTACAAGGCAGGTGTATATGTTTATGGGATACATGAGATATTTTCATACAGGAATGCAATGTGGAAGAAGCACATGGTGGAGAATGGGGTATACATACCTCAAGCATTTATTCTTTGACAATCTATTTACATTATTTGGGTTATTTTAAAACAAACAAGTTATTATTGACCATAGTCACCCTGTTATGCTATCAAATAGTAGGTCTTATTCATTCTTTCCATTTTCTAGTACCCATTAACCACATCCACCTCCTCTGAAGCCACTCCCCCACTACCATATGAGGCCTCTGATAACTGTCCCTCTACTCTCTATGTCCATGAGTTCAATTGTTTTGATTTTCAGATCCTACAAATAAGTCAGAAACATGTGCTATTTGTCTTTCTGTGCCTGGCTTATTTCACTTAACATAATGATGTGCAGTTCCATCCATGTTGCTACAAATGACTGGATCTCATTTTTCTTTTTAAGAAACTTTCTGAGAATATACACACACATTATAACATTGCATGTTGTTTATTTTCTCACACATTCAAATGTTTCAGGTATTATTTCTGCATAGAAGCGGAAACCTCACCCAAGTCATTTAATCCTTATGATACTCCTCTGACACACAAGCCTTTCTACACTCCTTTTAATGATTATGAAACACTGGGACTCAGACATATAAAATAATCGGCCATGGTCTCTCAGAGAATAAGTGGTGAAGCTGAAGCATTAAAGCACAGTCCGTGTACTTATCCATTAAACAACATATTTTCTCTCAGCACAAAAAAATCCTGATATTATTTATTTATTTATTGGTGTTATATTCAGTTCTGTATGTTTATGTTTTTCCGCATGTCTTATAATATGCTGTCTTCTCACATTCATAAACTAAATTCAAGCAGTTGCTTTCATAAACACTTGGAGAAATGAACAAAGGTGATCTTCTAAATTTCTATTTTATTGTTGAAGAAGTAAACGCTTAGTGTTGGAGGAATGAAGTAGTCTTAATCCCTAGTTCTTTGATAAAGAAAGTCAGTGTGAAGCAATGTTTGTAAACGAGAAATATATATGCAGAAGAGTCTCACAGTTGATGTGCATTTGGTACATAAGACGTTCAAGTTAATTAATTTGCTTTGTATATTTGTTAAATTTGATAAATATGGTGCTTATCCTGTAGAAATTTTGTTACCAGAAAGTGACAAACAGTGAGCATTTAATCAGTACTAAGTCCACACCTATAATTTGTCTGTTGTTCAGATCAGCAGCTTCCAATCAAGTTTAATTGTGAAATACAATTCCTGTGATATTTTCGGGTTCATTTCACTAAAAATAAATTTCAGTAAGTGTTTTCTGGTGAGACTAATTGTCCTTTACAGAATCACTCTCTTGATAGACACCATTACACATGCAATTTCATTAGTAACTACAAACATTTGGGCAGTTAACATTTTTCTCTGCTTAAATTTTTATGGTATTCAATATTTTATTACCTACAGTCAGCCAAAAGAAAGATAAATGAACATGTTGGCTATTTACACTTCTAGAACACATTCTCAACTGCTTGCCACTTTTTCTAGAAAAGCCTAGTAGAACAAAATATTAATGTCACTCAGCCTGTCGGAAAACTTGAAGAATATAAAGATAATAAGGTGACCAGAAAGTAATGTCAAAAATTGTCCAATCAAGTTATACCAAATAAAGTACAGTCTGTGGGAAGTCTTGTGACACTATGAAATTCACATAAAAAAAACTGAGACAAAATTAACTTTAAAGGAAAGCAAGTCGAAGCCCAGAGACACAACTTAAGAAATCCATAAACTAGGTGGGTCTAAGATTCACATCAGCCAATGTGAAGAGGGGATGTTATTACGCACAATATTCCCAGTATTCAAAACTTAAAAATTAGTTTCTCAGAAGAATATACAAACCACGGATCCTCAAAGATAAGACATTGTATTGTTAACAAGTATGCTTTTCCAAATACAAATCTTATTAATTAACTTTTAAGAACAGTATGCAATCTGAATATATAATAATAAATGGGCAATCAACTATATCCATTCACTAATATTTTCAGCCAATTAAAAATGTTACTATAAAACTATTTATGATATTTGAAAATGTTCATAAATGTTCTCAATATAAGTGAAAAGGTAAAATACAAGAGTATGTATACTATAATCCCAATTTTGTTTTTAAATTATATACATGCATACTTATGGATAAACAAAATATAAAAAGTTAAACCAAAAAATTGTATAATGTGTAACGTTCATAGTATAATTGTATAATGGTTATCTCTGGGCTATAAGAAAAAAATGATTTTTATTTACATCTTTGGAATTTTCTGTCTTCAAGAAATTATTGCAATCGACCTCTAATATTTCTAGAATTAAAAGTAACTTAAAAAAATAGTTCTTTATATGTAGACAGTGGTACCTTGACTCATTTAAGTAAATACTGAGGAGTGCAATTGCTGCATGGTATGGAAAAACAATGTTCAGCATTGTAAGAATTTGCAAAAGTCTTCCAAAGTCATTATATTATTTTGCATTCACGTGAGCAATGAACAAGAGATCTTAATGCTGCAAAAAAACACATGAAAAAATGCTCATCGTCACTGGCCATCAGAGAAATGCAAATCAAAACCACAATGAGATACCATCTCACACCAGTTAGAATGGCCATCATTAAAAAGTCAGGAAACAACAGGTGCTGGAGAGGATGTGGAGAAATAGGAACACTTTTACACTGTTGGTGGGACTGTCAACTAGTTCAACCATTGTGGAAGTCAGTGTGGCGATTCCTCAGGGATCTAGAACTAGAAATACCATTTGACCCAGCCATCCCATTACTGGGTATATATCCAAAGGACTATAAATCATGCTGCTATAAAGACACACGTATGTTTATTGTGAAAGTATTCACAATAGCAAAGACTTGGAACCAACCCAAATGTCCAACAACAATAGACTGGATTAAGAAAATGTGGCACATATACACCATGGAATACTATGCAGCCATAAAAAAGGATGAGTTCATGTCCTTTTTAGGGACATGGATGAAACTGGAAATCATCATTCTCAGTAAACTGTCGCAAGGACAAAAAACCAAATACCGCATGTTCTCACTCATAGGTGGGAATTGAACAATGAAAACACATGGACACAGGAAGGGGAACATCACACACGGGGGCTTGTTGTGGGGTGGGGGGAGGGCGCAGGAATAGCATTAGGAGATATGCCTAATGCTAAATGACGAGTTAATGGGTGCAGCACACCAACATGGCACATGGATACATATGTAACAAACCTGCACATTGTGCACATGTACCCTAAAACTTAAATAATAAAAAAAAAGCTACAGTAATTGATATTGTTGGTTTTTTTAAGTTTAGCCATTCTCATAATTGTATAGAGGTATCTTGTCGTTTTAATTTACATTTTTAATGGAAATTATGTTGAGCATATTTTCATATAATTATTTTCTGTCTATCTTCTTTGATGAGGTGTCTGTTCAGATCTTTTACCCTATTTTAAGTTGGGTTGCTTGCTTTCTTCTTGTAGACTTTTATGAATTCTTTGTATATTTTGTGTACAAGTCCATTATCAGATATGCGTTTTGCAAATGTTCAATGTTCTCTGACATTTTTCCATTATCTTAACTGTTTTTTACACAGAAATTTTTTGTTTTAATAAAATTCAACTTATCTCTCTCTTCTTTCATTAATCAGTCTTTTGGTGTTACATTTAAAAACTCATAGTCCAACCCAAGATTAGGTAGATTTTTCCACATTATTTTTTTCTAGAAATGTTATAGTTTTGCATTTCACATATAAATCTATGATCCATTTTGTGTTAATTTATATGTAACATATTGATATTGATTTTCTCCATGTTATGAGTTTGTCTCAGTTAACTCAATGAGCATCTAACTAAAACAAAGAATCACAGTTTTCAGAAGACCTCATGATTTTCTTTTATTAATTTTATTAAATAATGAGATCTAGGCTTCTTATTACTTATCAATAGTTTCATTTTTATTTCTATATTTAATAAAGTAAGAAAACATGAATATTTTATTAAATAGTTACATAAATCCTGCAGATCAAAGATGGTGACACTAATCAAGCTGAATTGTTGGCTGGATTGTGACCCACGATGTCATGGCTTTAAATGTTAATGTGTTAGCTGAGGTGGAAAAGTCTGAAGTAAGAGTTGAGATGTTTTTTGGTTTTTAATTTTAATGAAGTCCAACTTACAATTTTTTTCTTTCATGAGTGGTGCTTTTGGTGTTCTATCTAATAAATTTTCCCAAACCTAAAGTCACCTATATTTTCTCCTATGTTAACTTCTAGAAGTTTTTTGTTGTTGTTGTTTGTTTGTTGTGGGGTTGTCTGTTTTGTTTGTTTGTTTGTTTGTTTTTTGACGGAGTTTTGCTCTTGCCACCCAGGCTGGAGTGCAATGGTGCGATCTTGGCTCACTGCAACCTCAACCTTCTGGGTTCAGGCGATTCTCCTGCCTTAGCCTCCCGAGTAGCTGGGATTATAGGTGCATGCCACCACACCTGGCTAATTTTATATTTTTAGTAGAGATGGGGTTTCACCATGTTGGCCAGGTTGGTCACAAACTCCTGACCTCAGGTGATCCACCCACCTCAGCCTCCCAGAGTGCTGGGATTACAGGCCTGAGCCACCGCACCTGGCTTAACTTCTAGAAGTTTTATAGTATGACACTTTATATTTAGGTTTATGATTTTGAGTTAATTTTGGAAATAATTCATGTCAGTGTCTAGATTAATTTTTGTGTGTAGATATCCAGTTTTTATGGTGCTATTTTATGAAGACTATCTTATTAATAGTAATTATATATATTTAATATTTAAATAGAAAATATAATTTATTTTTAAGGTCTGGATCAAATAACTGATATTACAACCATCTTCATATCCTGGAAATCATACTATTGACGTTGCCAGTTTCTCTTCTTTCACATTAAACTCTGAGATAAATAGGAATCCAGCATTTTCAGAGTGATAAACCCAGCACCTAGCACAGTACCTCGGGCATAGCAGGAGCTCAATACATATTTTAAGAATGCATGAATGTTACATCCAGAGCCATGTAAATTTAATATCAGCTTAAAAGTTGTGATTTAATCAAAATTATTCAACATTTAGGCATTTCTAAAAATCCATGTGCGATTGTGAGTTGTGATGTAGTCAGCAGGTGGTACATAGTTTAATCTCGTTACCCATCCTACCTGAAAATACTAAATTCAAGATAAAAAACAAATGTCCGCAAAGTTAAAACAGCTTTGGAAAGTAAGGATATCAATGAGTAATACGTTAATCCTCCAGAAAGAATTACCCTTAGAACAGATGGTCCCAATTGAAATAATTGGAAGCAAACCCATGCTTAACTTTCAAAAACATGACTGCACAAAGAAGAGGGAAAGAACCTTCCACCTACATCTCATATACAGTGATCAGAGAGTTGGAAGCCTGAGCTAAAGGTCCTAAGTGTGGACTCTTGTATTCCTTGTTCTTGAAATCCACTTTACAAGCCACTCAGAATCTTTCTTGTACACTCCATGCCCGCTCCTAATGTGGTGGAAATTAAAAATAAGACAGCAAGCAAAATTTTACCAAGCAAACATATGCCAAAGGCAGGGCTAGCAACATTATTTGCAAGAATATTCCAAGGCAAAATGTACTAAATGTGTCAAAGACTGTTATTTTATAGAGATTGCTTTGACTTTTTGTGGCAAATATATAAAATCAAGATCTATTTTATAATAAGTGGAAATTGACAAAAATATAATAACTAGAGCTTTTAAAAAATATTCCTACTGTCACAAATAAATAAACAAAAGTAGAACTGGAGCCACTGAACTTTTTTGGTAAAGGGGGCAATAGTAAATATTTTATGCTTTGCAGTATGCTATGCAACTCCACTGTTATAGTATGAAACCATTCATAAGATAATGTGTAAACGGATGGGCATGGCTGAATCCCTATAAATACTTACAACACAGGTGGCTATCCAGATTTTTCTTGTAGGTCATAATTTGCAAACCACTGATAAAGAAGATCTGAATAATATAACTAACATGGAGGAATAGAGTGCAAACATGTTTGACCTATTTTTTTAGAATATAAATGATATAAATATTTATTTGTATAAATATAAATATGCTTTTTTATGAAAGCATTTATGGTACAATAAGATGCTAAATCACTTAGTAGGTCTCCAACAAAATAACTCAGTAAACTTGAAAATTGTAAAAATGGGTAGGCCAAATTCTATGACCATAATACAATAAAAATAAAAATAGCACATTTAAAACAGAAGTTACTTACCATGTTTGGGAAATACAAAACTCTCTAGTGAATACATATTTAGTTAAAGAGAAAATCAAAATTACACTTTAAGAATGTTTAAAATATAGCAGAATATGAGTATTTGTGCTCCAACAATTATGCCAGCAATTGGGTATATCAGTCCGTGATGGTTAATATTAAGCATCAACTTTATTGGATTGAAGAATGCAAAGTATTGTTCCTGGGTATGTCTGTGAGTGTGTTGCCAAAGGAGATTAACATTTGAGTCAGCGGACTGGGAAAGGCAGACCCACCTTCAATTTGGGCAGGCACAATCTAATCAGCTGCCAGCAAGGCCAGAATTAAAGCAAGCAAAAGAACATGGAAAGACTAAACTGGCTTAGTCTCTCAGCCTACGTCTTTCTCCCGTGCTGGACGCTTCCTGCCCTCCAACATTGGACTCCAATTCGTTTAGCTTTGGGACTCTTGGACCTGAGACCACAGACTGATGGCTGCACTGTCAGCTTCCCTACTTTTGAGGTTTTAGGACTCAGACAGGCTTCACTTCTCCTCAGCTTGCAGGTGGTCTATTGTGGGACCTCACATTGTGATCGTGTGAGTCAAAACTCCTTAATAAACTCCCCTTTATATATACATCTATCCCATATCTTCCCCTCTATATATACATATATATTTCCTATAACTTTGTCACTATAGGTAAGACACTGTGCTTATAGTTTTAACTTACATTACTTTATTCATGAGGTTGACCATCTTTTCCACGTTCATTAAGCTTGGTTATTAGGAAAATATGTATAAAATAACATTTTCTTACTGGATTTTGGCATTATATTTAATGGTGAAAAATTAAAACAGGAAGAAAAGCACTGCTTTGAAAACATAGGCAAGACATTAACATATAAAACGGTTAAAATAAATATAATTATTGCAAAAGAGGATAAATTTTTATTGACAGAATTTATTATCATAATCAGAAATTAATTGAAAAACTATTAAAGCAAATATTAGTTTCTATAGGTTCCACATATTTCTCACTCATACAGTTACAACAACAACTAGGGATTTATCTAAAGAGATATTAAAATATAGTTTTTGGTAAGAAATTTGAAAAGCTCATTTAAAAGAACAGATGACCCTGAGACAGATTGAACTGCTCATTCATGCATGTGCTATTCTTCAGTCATATCGAACTTCTTTCCTTCTTTCTGTCCCTCTAAGAACACACAAGCCCATTCCAATCTTCACACATTTTTACTTTTTTCTCCTCTACCAAAACCTCTCCTTCCTCTTTGTTATTGTCTGGCTTTTCCCTCATCTTTTCATGTCTCATTTTATCTCCTCATTATACTTCCTTGATCATTTTTTTAACAGCCACCCCATTACTATTAGTCCCCTATTCCAGCGATTCTCAAAATAATTCATGGATCCATAGCATGGGCAACATCTGGCCACTTGTTAGAATTGCACAATATCAGGCCTCATCCTAAATTTACTGAATTAGAAATTATGGCGGAGGCAGAGCAAGTTGGCAGAATAGAAGGCTCTGCCAATTGTCCCCTCTGCAAGGACAGACATTTAGCAACTATCTATAGAGAAAAAAAACACCTTAATAAGAACCAAAAATCAGGTGAGCCCTCTTAGTACCTGGTTTTTACTACATATCACTGAAAGAGGCACTGAAAAGATGGAAAAAATAATCTTGAATCACCAGTGCTACTCTTTCTCTACCCCTCAGCACTGGCAACTTGGTGCAGAGAGCATCTCTGGGTGCGGAGGGAGGAACACAGCAATTGTAAGGCATTGAACTTGGTGCTGTTTTGTTAAGAGCACAAAGGAAAACCAGAGAAAACTCAGCTGATGCCCACCCATGGAGGGAGCAGTGAAACCAGCTGTAGCCAGAGTGGAATTGCCAATCCCTGTGGTCCAAACTTGTGTTCTAGCAAACCTCACCACCAATGGCCAAAGTGTTCTGGGTCTCTAAGTAAACTTGACAAGTAGTCTAGGCCGTAAGGATGTTAACATTAGGTGAGTTCTAGTGCTGAACTGGGCCAGGAGTCGGTGGCCTGGGGTGGGGGGGGCACGTAATCCACCAAGATACCAACTGGTGTGGCTAAGGGAGGGATGCCATCACACCTCCCCTGAGCCCAAAATGCACAGCTGTGGCACCAAAAGAGATCCTTCCTTCCACTTGAGGAGAAGAGAGGGAAGAGTGGGGAGGACTGTGTCTTGTATCTTGCATACCAGCTCAGCCACAGCAGGATAGAATGCCGGTCAGAGTCATGTGGCACCTATTCCAGGCCCTAGCTCCCAAAAGACATTTCTAGACAAACCCTGAGCCAGAAGGGAGCCCCATGCCTTGAAGGGAAGGTCCCAGACAGGATAGCATTCATCAGACGCTAACTGAAGAGCTTCTGGGTTCTGCAAAACCAGCAGCAATACCTAGGTACTACGTGGATTGCCTTGGGTGAGCCTCTGAAAACTGCTGGCTTCATGTAAGATTCAGCAAATTACCAGCTGTTGTGACTAAGGGCTGAAACTTCTTATGCTTGAGAAAAGCAGAGGAAAAATTTAAGGGGACTTTGTGTTGCACCATAGGTATCAGCAGGGCCAACGTGTGTAGTGAACCAAGTGGACACCTGGGGTCCCTGATTCAGGATTTGATTCATGGGCAAGATCTCTGGATCTTCCCTGAGCTAGACTAGAGCCCATTTCCCTGAAGGATAAGTCCTAGGCCGGGCAGAATTCACCCCAAACTTACTGAAGAGCCCTTGGACATTAAAGGAACTTCAGTGATGGTCTGGAAGAACGCCTCATGGCCTGTGGTGGTGGTGGTGGCTATGGGGTGAGCCTCCTCTGCCTTTGGAAAGAATAGGAAAGAGTGGGAAAGAATACATGCCTTGTGGTCTGAGTGCCAGCTTAGCTGCAGTACAATAGAATACTAGGTAGACTTCTAAGGTTTTTGACTCTATGTCCTGGAGTCCCAAACAGCAGCTCTAAACCCACCTGGGGCCTGCAGGAACTCACAGCCCTGAAGGGAAGGACACAGGCCTTGCTGGCTATGCCAGCTGCTGATTGTACAGCCCCAGGAAACTGAGCAAACATAGGCAGCAGCGAAGAAGTGGTTACAGCAGGCCTTGGGTGAAACCCAGTGCTATGCTGCCTTCAGGTTTGACTCAGCACAGTCACACTGGTGGTGGCCACAGGGGTGCTAGTGTCACTCTGCCCTCAGTTTTAGGTGGTTGAGAAAAGAGAGAGAGACTCCATTTCTTTGGGAGAAAGTAAGGGAAGGGAACAAGAGTCTCTGCTTGGTAATCCGGAGAATTCTTCTATATTTTACCCAAGACCATCAAAACACTACCTCTAAAAGTCTGCAAAAGCCACGTTGTTACTGGGATTGCGGTGCCTCCTAATGTAAATATGGCTTAGGTCATAATACCAAAGTCTCTTTGAATACCTGGAAAGCAGTCCCAAGAAGGATAGGTACAAACAAGCCCAGATAGCAAAGATCACAATAAATACATAATTCCTCAATGCTGAGACAAAGACAAAGATCTGCAAGCTACTAGACCATCTGGGGAAATGTGACCTCACAAAATGAACTAAATAAAGCAACAGGGACAAATGCTGGATAAACAAAGGTATGTAACCTTTCAGAGAGATAATTCAAAAAAAAAAAAGGCTGTTTTGAGGAAACTCAAAGAAATGCAGGATAACAAAGATGGAATTCAGGATACTATAGAATCAATTTTACAAAGAGTTGAATTAATTTTAAAAAATCAAACAGAAATTCTGGAACTGAAAAATGAAATTGGTGTGCCGAAAAATGCATCAGTCTTTTAATAGCAAAATAGATCAAGCAGAAACAAGAATTAGTGAGACTGAAGAAAACCTAATTGAAAATACACATTCTGAGGATACAAAAGAAGAAGAAAGAAAAACAATAAAACACGCCTACAGGATTTTGAAAATGAGCCTCAAAGGTGCAAATTTAAGACTTATTGCCCTTAAATAGGAGGTGTAGAGATAGGAGTATAAATTTTATTCAAAGGAATAATAACAGAGAACCTCCAAAACCTACAGAAAGAGAGCAATATTTAAATATAAGAAAGCTATAGAACGCCGCACGTATTTAACCTGAAGGAGACTACCTCAAGGCATTTAATAATGCAACTCCCAAAGAACAAGGGTAAATAAAAGATCCTAAAAGCAGGAAGAGAAAAGAAACAAATAACATACAATGGAGCTCCAATATGTCTGGCAGCAGGCTTTTTGTTGGAAACCTTATAGGCCAGAAGAGAGTTGCATGACATATTTAAAACGCTGAAGGAAAAAAAAAGTTACCCTAGAATAGTATATCTGGAAAAAATATCCTTCAAACATGAAGAAGAAATAAACACTTTTCCAAACACGCAAAAGCTGAGAGCTTTCATGAACACGAGATCTGCCTTACAAGAAATGCTAAAAGGAGTACTAGGGAGTACTTCAATCAGGAAAAAGGATGTTAATGAGAAATAAGTAAGGACCTGAAGGTACAAAACTCACTGGTACTAGTTAGTACACAGAGAAACAGAGATTATTATAAGACTGTAACTGTGGTGTGTAAACTATGCTTATCCTAATTAGAAAGACTAAACAATAAACCAAAAAAATAACTACCAACAACTTTTTAAGACATAGACAGTACAATAAGATATAAATAGAAAAAAACCAAAACATTAAAAAGCAGAAGCACAAAGTTAAGCTATAGAATTTTTATCAGTTTGGTTTTTGCTTGGCTGTTTATGAAAATAGTGTTAAATTTTTATAAGGGTAAAATAATATTTTCATAAATAAGACTTTATGAAAATAGTGTTACATTCTTTTTTTTTTTTTTTTTTTTTTTGAGACGGAGTCTTGCTCTGTCATCCAGGCTGGAGTGTGCAGTGGCATGATATTGGCCCACTGCAACCTCCGCCTCCCAGGTTCAAGCAATTCTCCTGCCTCAGCCTCCTGAGTAGCTGGGATTACAGGCATGCATCACCACACCCAGCTAATTTTTGTATGCTTAGTAGAGACGGGGTTTCATCATGTTGGCCAGGCTGGTCTCGAACCCTCGTCCTCATGATCCACCTGCCTCAGCCTCCCAAAGTGCTAGGATTACAGGCGTGAGCCACTGCAGCCAGCCCTAAATTCTTATAAGGGTAGAAGATGGTATTTGCAAGCCTCATAGGAACCTCAAACCAAAATCATACATGGATACACAAAAAATGAAAATCAAGAAAATAAATTATGTCACCAGAGAAAATCACCTTCACTAATGGAAGAAAGGAAGGAAAGAAGAGACCACCACAAAACAAGCCTAAAACAAATAACAAAATGGCAGGAGGAAGTCCGTACTTAACAAAAATAGCATTGAACGTAAATCCACTAAACTTTTCAATTAAAAGATAAAGACTGCCTGAATGGATGAAACAACAAGACCCATTGAACTACTGCCTACAAGAAATACACTTCACCTCTAAAGACACACATAGACTAAAAATAAAGGAACGGGAAAAGATATTTCATACCAGTGGAAACCCAGATGAGCAGGGATAGCTCCACTTATATCACACAAACACACAGCTAATCAGCTAGTATCATACTGAATGAGGAAAAACTGAAAGTCTTTCCTCTAAGATCTGGGACATGACACGAATGCCCACTTTCAACACTGTTATTCAACATAGTACTGGAAGTCCTAGTTGGAGCAATCAGACAAGATAAAGAAATAAAGGGCATCCAAACTGGAAAGGAAGAAATCAAATTATCCTTGTTTGCAGATGATAGAATCTTATATTTAGATAAACCTAAAGAATCCACAAGAAAACTGTTAGAACTGATAAACAACTTAAGTTTTCAGAATACAAAATCAACATACAGAAATCAGTAGCATTTCTATATTCTAACAGTGAATAATCTGAAAAAGAAATAAAAAGTGATCCCATTTAAATAGCCACATAAAAAATTAAATTTACTCACAAAAGAATTAATCAAATAAGTGAATGGTCTCTATAATGAAAACCATAAAACACTGAGGAAAGAAATTGAAGAGGACACAAAAAAAATGGAAAATTACTCCAATTCATGGAGTGGCAGAATCAATATTGTTAAAATGTGCATATGACCCAAAGCAATCTACAGATTCAATGCAATCTCTATCAAAATACAAAGCAAACACAGACAAATGGAATCACATCAAGCTGGATAAAAGACTTTAATGTAAAGCCCAGTACTATGAGAAACAAGGAAGACAACCTGGGCAATACTATCCTGGACATAGGAGTGGACAAAGATTTCATGATGTAGATGCCAAAAGCAACTGCAACAAAAGCACAAATTGACAAACAGGATATATTTAAACTAAAGAGCTTCTGTACAGCAAAATAAACTATTAACAGAGTCAACAGACAATCTACATAATGGGAGAAAATTTTTGCTAACTATGCATCTGACAAAAGTCTAATATCCTCCATCTATGAGAAATTTAAACAATTCTATAAGAAAAAAACATTAAAAATAAGCAGAGGACATGAACAGACACTTTTCAAAAGATGACATACATGCCACCAACAAACATGTGAAATAAAGCTCAACATCACTCATCATTAGAGAAATGCAAATCAAAACAGCAATGACTTTTTTTTCAATTTTTTTGGTCATTCGTATGTCTTCTTTTGAGAAATATCAATTCCAATTATTTGTCAATCAGATTATTTGTTTTTGTACTGTTCAGTTGTTTTAGTTTCTTGTTTATTCTGGTTATTAATCTCCTGTCAAAAGAATGACCATGCTACTAAAACAATATACAGATTGAATGCAATCTCTATCAAAATACTCATGACAGTCTTCACAGAAATATATACACATATATATATATATAAAGTACATATGTAACCACAAAATATTTTGGCTAGCCAGAGGAATCCTGAGCAAAATAATAATAATAAATAAAGCTGTAGGTGTCATACTACCAGGTATCAAAATATACCACAAAGTTATAGTAACCAAAACAGCATGGTACTGGCATGAAAAACAGACACGTAGACCAACAGAACCGAACAGAGAGCCAAGAAATAAATCCAGATATTTATAGTCAATTGATTTTTCACCATTGTACAAAGAATAATCATTTGGGAAAGGACAGTTTATTCAATAGATGGTGCTGGGAAAACTGAAGATCTAAATGCAGCACCTTGAAACTAGACCCCTATCTCACCATATACACCTCAAAATGGATTAAATAAATGTGACACCCTAATCTGTAAAGCTATTAGAAGAAAACATAAGAAAAATTGTTCAAAATTAATCTGGCAAAATATTTTACAAAGAAGACCTTAAAAGCCCGGGCAACAAAAGCAAAAATAGATAAATGAGATTATATCAAAGTAAAAGGGTTCTGCACAGCAAAGGAAACAATCAACAAAGTAGAAAGACAACCTACAAAATGGTAGAAAATATTTGCATTTAGTAAATTTTAAACCATCTGTGTATATCATTTCCAAACTATAAAAAATTGCATCATGTAATATTATGTACATGTCTGCATTTCCCATATCAATAACACCATTTAGCCTCTGTTGGAGTCCCATCATCTCCCTAACAACCGAAGCTGCAAGCTATCTCAATACTGAATTTAGCATTATTATGATTAGCTTCTGAACAGTATCTTCAGGGGTAATTTAAAATCCAAGCCCATACTTCTGGTAGCACTTGACTATTTTACAAGCAAGTGACTTTTCAAATGGCATGAACATGTTCTCATTCTTCCATCTATAATCTTCCAAAATTTTATTTATATATTACTTTAAGTATATCACCAATTCCAATCTAGTTTTCTTAATAATCTTGAGACCCTTTGTAGCAATAGCATAAATAAAGTCATAATATTTAGAACCCACAAAAGGAATTACATTGATTTATACAGATTCTTCCCCTATTGTTATATAATAGTTTATTTTAAAATGGTAACCCAAGAAAATTGCTTAATTGAAGTGAAATGTAAACACTTATCTTTAAAAAGATGGCTCTGGAATAATGAAACATCTGCTTTATTCTCATGACCATATATTACTGCCCTGACAACTCTAAACATTTCTACGCAGGCTATCTTTAAAATAGTATTGAGATGGTAATTCCACAGTTAACTTCCTGTGTGACCTTGGGCTGTGACCTTGGGCAAGCCACTTGTCTCCTGTGGACCTTTTTTCCCTCATCGGTAAAGAAAAAAAAATTATTAAATGAGTTCTTATGCCCTTTCTAGCTCTAAATTTTATCATATCCATGTCAGTTTTTCACGTGGGGATTTCATAACAGTGGGTATCATTTGCTCATATTTTAGTTAGCCAGTGCCAATCTGAGGGAAACTAACATTTAAAAAGTAATAAAACAGTATTAGTGACCTTTGCTAAAACTGACATTGTATTCTTTTAATATTCACAATTCATGTAAGTAGAGGTAGGAGAAAAAAAACTAAATTGGAAATAAAAGCAAATATGCACTAAGCGATAACCCTGTGCTAGGCACTCTTTTGTGTGTTTTACATCTATTCAGCTATTTAACCTTCTAAACAATTCTGTAAACTAGGTTTTAGTATTACACTTATTTTACTCATAAGGAAGACGAGGGAAAAGGGAAAAATGGTAACATCACGAAACTGGTAACAGTCAAAACTGGGGTTCAAACCAAGACAAGCAGAATCCCGAGTCCATGCTCATATTTACCACATTCTGTTACCTCTGAACAGTCCAGCTTATACGTGCTTCTTTAAGATACTCACACATGTCTTCGAAGGAGCTCAATGATGATGCTCTACTTTTTCAGGGCAGAACCCCAAGAGGTCACATTAGCTGTAGCCTTTCCTGCTGGTGTAGTCTTTTTTCTGTTGTTATAACAGAATACCACAGACTGGGTATTTATAATAACTTTATTTGGCTCATGGTTCTGGAGGCTGAAAAGTCTAAGACAATGGTGTTGTCATCTGGCAAAGGTCTTCATGCCGCTTTATCCCATGAGGCAAGGCAGAGGGGCAAGAAAGAGCAAGAGCAAGTGAAAGCTAAACTTGCTTTTATAACAACCCAGTGTCAAGATGATGACATTAATCCACTCATGAGAGCAGAGCCCTCACAGCCTAATCACCACTTAATGGTCCTGCTTCTTAGTACTGTCACAATGGCAATTAAATGTCAACATGAGTTTTGGAGGGGACATTCAAACCGTAGCACCTGTGCTTAGGAGCAGCAACACCATGGCTTTCAGAACTGACTCTACTCACCAATTCTCCCTTGAACACTGAGCCATTTCAATGAGCCTCGGTCTGTCTCATCCCAAGGCAGAAAAACCAGCACAAATACACGCAGTTATGGCAAAAACAGAAACACTAACATCCTCTTTAGGTCTTTTCATGAATTTAATGACAGAGCTGGGATTTCTCTCTTTATTTTTTCCCGCGTGTTTATATCTAGTCTCCCTGCACAAATAATAAGTGACTTTTGGCAGAGATAATATATATTGAATAATTTGTAGCCCTCAGAGTAGTGAATGTTTACTGAGCATCTAGTCAATGCCAGACATAGCTTTAGATCCTGAGGTTGTAGAAATGAATGAAATAAAGTTTTGTTTTTGAAGAGCTCATAGATTTGCAGGGAGACAGACATGTATATATCCCAAACAGGTAAGTGACATAAAAATGTAATAATTAAATGGCTGTACATGCACGGAGAAGAGAATCATTCACTTTGCTGGGAGAAGATAAAGTCGTGTATACGACCATGAGCTTTGGAGTCAGACACAATTTGGTTTGAATTTTGGTGCCTCAATTTTCAAGCTAAGTGACCTTAAAGAAGAAATTTAACTTCTATCTGTGGAATGGGATTACTAATGAGGTTTAAATAAGAAAATTAACCTAGCAAATGTCTGGCATAGAGTAGGTTTTAAATACGTAGCTGCTACGGTTAATATTAGGGAAATTCTTACGGAGAAGAAGTCAGTTGATGTAGCCCTTGAAGAAGGTATATGAAAAGATAATGGGACAATATTTCAGTTAAGGAAAATAGCATGAGATATTGCATGGGGGAAGGAAAAGGCATTTTGCTAAAGGAGAGGAAAATAATTTTGTACGACTGTTGAGAATTTTAGAGGTTTGGGGTCAGAATGAAAAGAGCACTTGAAAAACAAGCTACAATTAGACTGATAAGGGCCTTAAAAATCATGGTCAAAGGATCTTGAACTCCAGCCTATAGGAAAAGCAGAATAATCGAAGGAGCTTAAATATGGAGTGGGATGGAAAGATGACGTATTATCTCATCTATATTTTTAATGCCTCAGGAACAGAGTGCGATCATCTTTCAGATTATATTGTTATCCCTGAGTAAATCTTTTTCAGGATGACTTTAATTCCAAGGCAAAAAGCTGATGAGACAGCTGCCTACCAGCAGCCATTAATTCAGTCTACGTTCTTTAATTGCAATTCTCAAAATTGTCCGCTAATACATTTTCTAAAATAATAATAGTCCAACAGGGAAAACAGTTTGCTGGTTCTGCATTTTTTATTCAGCAGTAAGGAAAAAACCCTTCACTATTTAGCTTGACTCAAGGCTGCAAGTTTTATTGGAATTGTATCACCTTAAAGAGCCCATGTTTTTTATTATTGTAACCATATATAAATTTTCTAAAAGATTCCCAAAGGCCATACAACCAAACTATAGACAATGGAGAAAGTTTATCTTGAAAGCTTATCTCATTTTTGCATTTGCCTCTGCCGTCTTTGACCCAGGAATCCCAATAGCTGACATTGAATTCACAGAGCTCATTTCAAGGCCTTTAGACAATGTTTCTCCTCCCAGAATCCATCAGCCACAGTTCAAAAAAAATTAATTATCTTTTCACAAAATGTATTCTTTTCAAGATGAAGTTTGAGTTTTACCTCTGGCCATTCTTTGACGGAATTGAGAAATATGACCACAATTACAGATGGCTCAGGGGACAACACAACTAATTCACAGGGTGACATGAAATCAGTCTCTCTTTATCTTAAGCCCCATTTCCACTTCTGTAAAGGAGAGTTTTAGGCTGCAGAGTCTGAGAGGGACCATTTAGTGCTGACATTCTCGACTTCATTTAAGCATTTAGGTTTTCCTATTAGTGTGAGAACAAAGTGTTTAATGACCTGGGAAGAAATTATAGCAGAGAAGTATCACATACCAAAATTATGGACAGCTACTAGGCAACATTTACTGTGCATTTACTGTATATCAGACTCTCTTGGACATGTTTGTAATAATCCCATATTAATCATAGGGTACCATACCTATAAGGTGGAATATGGTAGAGTTTAATTCCTTTGGGACAAGTTCCCAAGGAAACTCCTGGAAGAGAAAAATCTTTAAATTTCTCCAGTGACTGAAGTCCTAAAGTCTGTTTTAGAGCAGCAGTTTCTGTTTCCACAGTTGCCCAACTTTGCCACCTCCCCACAACTCTCTTGAGTATGACCAAAAATATAGTTACTATATACCCCCGTCATCGCTATAATGATGGCTGACAGATGAAAAATACCCCAAACAGAGCAAAGCTCCATGTGTGAAACACTAACATAAAGGTACTTATAGAGAACCATCAGGTCCAAACTTGACCCCTGAAATCGTGCATGATATTTCTTGACGCAATTTTAACTGAGGTTGACGATACCTGGGAAGGTTAACTTCTTACTGCTTTTCAGTTATACACTCAACTAATGGTCTTACTGCTGTGATAAATTAGAATATTTCAGCTGAAAATCTGAAGATATGGGTTCTAGTCTTCACTAGTAAGAGTAATTAGTTGTGTTAAATGTGAACAAGACACAAAGTGTCTGGGCCTCAGTTTCTTCATATATGAAAGGAGAAAGCTAAACTGGATGATCTTCAATATTTCAGCTGGTCTAACATTTTGTGGTTATCAGGAAATTCATTTCTTGTTCCCCATATGTCACATATACTTCTGTGGCCCTCGGAGACCATCTCCTTCTATTTATAAATAGATTTTAATATTCATTTGGAAGATACAGTCTTTTTAATTAATCAAAATGTTCAATGTAGTATTTTATCATTGACAAAAATTGACATACTTTTTAATAATTAATTTTATTTTTTTTTAAGTTCCAAGGTACATGTGCAGGATGTGCAGGTTTATTACATAGGTGGTTTCCTGCACCTAACAACCTATCACCTAGGTATTAAGCCCAGTATACATTAGCTCTTTTCCCTAATGTTATGTTTGACTATTCTATAAAGTATTCCAAAGCACATAGCCGTGTGAGAATTGAAAGGTACAGGCATGCATTAATGAGCAACATATCAAGGAGTCTGGAGACTCTTCAAGGAGTCCGTTTTCCAGACAATTCTCTGAGATTTCATCCTATTTAAAACCCTGCCATCTTTTTAGTTGACAAGGTATAATAACTTTCTCACACTTCTTTAATAAGTTACCCAAGCATTCCACCTTGGACAAAGAGAATAATTCATATAATTCAAATAAACCTTCCACATAGGTGTCTACTGAGTGACAAGCTTGACCTAATCTTATGATGGAGCCAAGTGAGTATATGACTTTATTATGCCTATATATCAAGCAGCTTAGCAAAAACGTAGGCAATTTTAAACATCTCCATAGGAAGCTTCCTGTAACAGTGGGACAAGATATATAGCCAAGCATCTGCTGAACTCTCCCTACGAGGATAAGACAAAACCACAGACCAGATTTTGTGGTATGGTCTCAATTTGAAACATCTTTTCCCATTGTTCCCATAAAGTATCAGAATATCCTGAATATTCCAATATTCCAGTATTCAAACTACTTCTACCAGCATGCATCTTGCTTCAAAAATGAAACCTAGAGCTTTTTTTTTTTTTTTTTTTTTTGTCACCACTCCGTTAGCTTCCACAACATCTGGAAGAATATTCAAATGTGGTCTATTACTAGAAAAGAACAACCTAACTATTAGAAGACTATAACCACACTCATTTTCTAAAGGATAACACAAAATTTTTCCTTAGTTTCCCCATCACTCAAAATGGAAACACCTTCATTGGGCATAGGAAGTCTTCCTTCCTCCCTGATTTCCCTCTGTTGGCTCTTTTTTACTCACCATCCTCTTCCCTGGATCCTACCTTAGTGTAATGACAGCCAAGGAATCTTCATTCTCAGCTTCCTCATGGAAGATTTAACTCCCGACCATGAAGATGTGTATATCCCACTCGTGAGGTTAGCTTAGGACTTTCAGAGAAAACAGGTAGTTGCAACTAACACTCAGTATGTGCAGGGCACTGTCCGAGCACTTTGCATAAGCATTTGTTTCTGTCAGAAAATCTATGAGTTAAGTGCATTTATTAACTCTTCCATTTTACAGATTAAGATATAACCTAAGCATAAAGAGATTAAATAACATGCCTCATCTCTAAACCAAAGCAGTCTGTGTTTGGAGTCCATGCTATAGCCACTGAACCACCTTTTAATATGTTACAAATACTCTTAAATATGGGAAGAATTGGATGGAGGAAGAAGAATTTGTTCACATTACAACTTGAAAGTTTCAAATCAGAAATCAGTGATGAAAAAATGATAAATGATAAAATCTCAGTATAAATTATTTTCTTTTATTATATAGCCCCTCGTTTTAAGCATATGTACCACAAAATAACATACCTGAAGCTTCAGAATAAAAGAATCTGCACATATTTGAATTTCTGCCTCTTTCCTCTCTGAATCTGAGCAAACAAAACATTGTTTCTGTTGGTTCTCAGTATTAGGCAGTAAAAGATTTAATAATGCAGTAAGCAGGGCTTTATTTTTTATCTTTAAATGACCTTTTAAATCAGGTTTTACAGAGAGCTTAATTTTTTCTCCGAAAATCTTTAATACACAGAATAAGAAAAAGGAAGAATTAGTAAAACCATAATCATATTTTTCATTAAGAAAAAAATAATATTTTGGGGATACAAAAATACATGGAAAAGAAAGGGTAACCTGCCTACTTAATGCATAAGTCTGATTTGATCATTTAAACAAAGAATGTGTTTCTCTTACAAAAATAATCTGGTATAAAAAAAATCTCTTTGAGGACCAAAACCCCCAAGTATGTATTTGCTAGGCACACGTATCTATAGCTGGTTTGTATCACACTTGCACAAGCAAAGATGTTCTAACCACTCTGTTTACTGTACCTAAGTATAATAAAAGCTGTCTACTAACCTTGTCTACTACAAGCCACTTTTATTTGTTGATTTCAAATAGGCACTCTGGTGCCCCTCTAAATGAGAGAAATTCTTAAAGACACCAGCCACTGTTTACTCAATGGGTTTGAAGAACAACGAAAAGAAAATTGTGCAAAGTGTGCCAGGATACTCTATTCTTCAAACCTTCAGAGCCAGAAACTGTGCTCAAAATAGGGCCAGCACTTTCTCAGAGGATTTCTGAACTGTGGAGAAGAAATTTGTTTCTAAAGAATCAACTGACATCTTCTCAGTCTGGAAGCTTAGAATCAAATCACCCCTTTGCCACAGGGATGACTAGAGGATCAGCCATATGGTGGAGCCATCTTATGTGGTCGAGTCTGCAAAGGCCCTCCCAACAGGCCTTCTGCTCAGTGGTCAACTGTGGTCCATTGCATTTATGCCTCAGTTTCACAGTCCCTTCATGCCACCCACTCACATACTCCCCTTCCCTTCCCTTAGTATAAACATGCCTACTCTAGACAGCGCCGCTGACTTTGCTTAGGACAGCGGACAAAATAATAATGCACAGCACTTGCTCTCCAAGTGTTTACAGTCTAACTGGGGAAGCTGAGACATTTAGATAAATAAATAATTCTAATACAAGGTAAAAATGTAAAGGTTTCTTATAGTCTTTGCATTGTTTAGGAGAAAGAAAAAATTATCTGATCTAAGAGGAGTTAGGGAAATTCTGTCGAGGTGGAAGCACCAGAGAATTTTCCTTTTGCATATGCTCTTCCTTGACTTCTTTTCAGAGTACACATTCCTCTCTTCTGGATACCACTCAATTATTTCACCATTTTACCTTGCATATATTCCTCTCATATTTTAATGCATATTCCAATTATATCTTGATATGTGTACCTCTCATATAATACTTTTGTACCCCATAAGAGCAGAGGCCACACCTTAGTGACTGCTGGATCCCCATCCTGCTCGCTGTCTGATGCATAATAAATCTTCAGTATATATTGAATTAAATAATAATAGCAAATATGTACTATTGAGAGCTCTTCCGTGGGTTACATAAATGCTTTACATTTAATCCTCCCAGCAACAAAATAAGGTCAGTATCCTTCTTATGTCTATTTTACAGATAAGGAAACTGAACCACAGAGGAGTTAAGTAACTTCCCCAAGTTCACACAGTTCTAAAGTATTGTGAGCCAGGACTTGAACCCAGGCAGTCTTCCTTCAAAGTTTGAACTCTACTCCATTGTTCTGCCTCTGTAAACACATAATATGTGAGTTTGATCTAAGTGATATGATTTGAATTTTAATATTGGCAGAAGGAGATTCCAAGTGGAGATTTTAGTATTAGTAAAGGTGTATCAAAGAGAAAATGTAGGAGTGCATAAGAGGCAAAAAAGAGTTTAATTTTACTGGAATATGGAATGCATATGTTAAAAGTGGTGATACAAAAGAGGTATAAGGTTGGAAATGAGCTGGCAGAGAGTGACTAGGTAGTCTTGGGGCCGTCATCTCCCCATCATTCTTGACAAAAAACTAAGCCCTCTGTGGTTCTTTTCATGCTTTGCTCACCACATATAATCTGGCTGAGGTCCTTTGACTTCTCTTCTGTATTTTTTTTTTCTTGAATTTATCTTCTCTCCAGTTCGCCTACCTCTAGAGCAGGGGCTAAATGAGTACCTGCTCAGATTACTGAGAATGTCACACAACTAAGATCTTTGTTGACCTGCCCATCCAGGAGCAGAAATACTCTTGAAATACACTGTGATTGCCACACTACTACTCGAAAAGCCCCAATGACTCCACTTGCCTGAAGAACAAAAGCATGATATGATGAGTTATTCTTTACTCAGTTCTGTATCTATGTGCTTCTGTGGTTGGTTGTGCTGAGCCCAGACTAATAGGATTTTCATCAGCTAATTGGTCAGATTCTGGGCAAGGGTCGAGATTCTGGACAGAACCTGACAGAACTTTTCAGGGAGACTCAATGATACAGTGCAAGAGCAGAGCTATTTTATCATCTAAGTGTCAAAAAGAGGCCCACAATTGGAGCCCTCAGAGGTTCTCCACTAGCAAAGACATGGGACCCTAAAGACTTGAAGATTTAGAGCAACAAGAAAGAGGGCATTTGGTACAATGATTAGAGTTCTTACGCTAGACAGTGATGAAAGTGAAGTATACGGTAGAGGACTCCTCAAAATAACAAGAGGATTAACTTTAATAGAGATAATTCATGACAATTAATCTTGTGGCGATTCATGGTGTCCAAATTTGGATTTTAAATAATGTAACTCTTGGACACTCTTGAAATTTGTCACCAGAAACTGTTAGGCAAGTCTTGACCTAGAGCAAGACAGAGAACTTCTCTCTGCTTTCTCCTAGCTTCTCCACATAAAGATGAGTTGTTAATTGAATTGGGTCAGTTTGGGACACTGATAAGGTGATGTTTAATAGTGTCTTGGGTCATTGTGTGACAAAGTCATACACATGGATGTAGTCCTCTTTCCTCCCCCACCCCAATCCATACTATCAGACTGACAAATTGAACTGGGTTGGCATTCTAAGGCAACGGATGGCCACCTTACCCTCTCTTCTCTTTACTCCATCCCTTTATAGAGTAAGACAGCAGTGTCAGTGAATTGAGCCAGGAGATCTTGATATCATTTGTTTCCTCTTATGTATAAGCTGTAAGGAATCCACTGTGTGACCCTCTGCAGTTCACTGATGATAAAAGCTATATTTAAAGGGATGAGACAGCCATTTCTGTCCACAGGGTTATTAAAGTAACACAAATACATGTTAGTCATTCTTAATTACAAAGTTCACAATTTATTCCAAAATACATAGCTGGAGTATTGGCAATCAGAAAAATATTTCAAGCCTAATAGCAGTAAAATACTGTTACTCCCAAGCTGCTCACCTCTCTTCTGAAGTAAGGCTTTCTCAACATCTGTTTGATTAAGTCTCAAGCTATCCATCAGAGATATGTGAGATGCTTGTCAAAACAAAACGAAACCAAACCAGTATCCCACTGCTGGAGATGAAACAGAGACTTCCTTAGCTGCAAAGTTCTGGGTTTTCCACAGTTTATTTTCTATTCTTTCTCAGTTTCTCCACGGGTGAACTTGGCTACCCCATTTCAGCATTCCAGCCAATCAGCCTAGCAACTCTGCTTCAGCAGTTTAGAAAATCAAGATCATTCCATTTTAGTATTTTATGTAATCCCATGTTGACATGTGTGAAAAGAAGCTGGACCTCAGTAGTCCTTTTTTAGAGCAATGTTTCAGTTAATAGAGATACATCTCAAACAGAAATTTTAATATTTATCTATGCATCCCTCTCTCAAATATTTGATAGACTTCAAGTGCTTATTTCATAACATCTATTATAAAAATCCTGTTGCCTTTTTTGTCCTTCAGACACCTCTCTCCTCCAACCTTTTGCAGCTCTTCACAACTAGCTCCTGATTTGTTTCATCCCTCAACATACACAACACTTGGTGGTGGCTGGGGTGGGGAGTAGAAAGCGGAGAATACTTCTTTGGTACTTTACATACTTTGTCAAGAAAATTCAACTATTCCCATCTCTCACTGGGAAATGGAAAATGCAGATTAGCTCATCCATTTGGTGTCTACTCATTGAGCACTTGCTATGTGCAAGACACTCTTCCAGGCACCAAGGACAGAGCTATGAACAAAGCAACAAAGGGGAACCTCTATCTCCATGAAACTTACATTCTAAATGGTAAGAAAACAAATACAATTTAAAAACCAAGAATGTTTATCCCTTTACAATGGTAAAAACTTTACCTATGCTTCATTAGTCACACAGAGAGGCAATATTACACGTTAAGTGAGCTTCGGGATACAATCCCTGTGATTTCCTCCCCTGCAGGCCACCCTTGAGGGGCCAGAACCAATTCTAATTGGTGTACCAGAGAGGCTATCTCTCAGATTATGAACATAAGCCTTTTGCCATATCCCAGTTTACCAGAGAGAACATAAATTAGAAAATTTATCCAGCACCAGTTCATACAATCATAACCTGAAACTGGTTTTCTATTTGTCATTTCCCTTTGTGTGCCTTCTTTCTCAAAAATTTCACAAGAAGGAGTTCTAAGTTAATCTTGTTTTGGAACGTTACTGGATCCTTGACCTGCTACCACTTAGTCACTCTGAAATCTCATCATCATTTCTAACAGTTCTTAGTATATAGTCACAATCTGACAAAGTCTGGAATAGTTGACTTATATACTATTTTGCTAATTTTTATCTGATAGGTTTTTGATTTCAGTGTGGCCATTTTTATATGGCCATCTTTTTCAGATATGCTATTCTGAGTTGCTTTTCCATTTCTTCTTGAAAAGCGCTCTCCTTTCCCGGCAAATTTTTCCATGGTCAGTCATATGGTTTGGCTGTGTCCCCACTCAAATCTCATCTTGAATTCCCACATGTTGTGGGAGGGATCTGGTGGGAGGTAATTGAATCATGGAGCAGGATTTTCCAGTGCAGTTCTCATGAAAGTGAATAAGTCTCATGAGATCTGATGGTTTTATAAGGGGGAATTTCCCTTCACTAGCATTTTTTTTGCCTACCGCCATCCATGTAAGATGTTACTTGCTCCTCCTTGCCTTCTGCCATGATTGTGAGGCCTCCCCAGGCACGTGGAACTTTAAGTTCATTAAAACTCCTTCTTCTTTTCAGTTTTGGGTATGACTTTATCAGCAGTGTGAAAATGGACTAATACAGTAAATTGGTACCAGTAGAGTGGGGCACTGCTGAAAAGATACCTGAAAATGTGGAAGCAACTTTGGAACTAGGTAACAGGCAGGGGTTGGAACAGTTTGGAGGCTCAGAAGAGGACAGGAAAATGTGGGAAAGTTTGAAACTTCCTAGAGACTTGTTGAATGGCTTTCCCCAAAATGCTGATAGCAATATGGACAATAAAGTCCAGGCTGAGGTGGTCTCAAATGGAAATGAGGAACTCTTTGGGAAATGGAGCAAAGGTGACTCTTGCAATGTCTTAGCAAGGAGACTAGCAGCATTTTGCCTCTGCCCTAGAAATTTGTGGAACTTTGAACTTCAGAGAGATGACTTAGGGTATCTGGCAGAGGAAATTTCTAAGCAGCAAAGCATTCAAGAGGTTACTTGGGTACTGTTAATAGCATTCCGTTTTATAAAGGAAGCAGAGCATAAAAGTTTGGAAAATTTTCAGCCTGACAATGTGATAGAAAAGAAAATCTCATTTTCTGAGGAGAAATTCAAGCTGGCTGCAAAAATTTGCATAAGTAATGAGAAGCTGAATGTTATCTCCCAAGAAAATGGGGAAAATGTCTTTGGGGCATGTCAGGGTTCTTCATGGCAACCCCTCCCATCACAGGCTCCAAAGTTTAGGAGGAAATAAATGGTTTCATGGGCTGGGCCCAGGGTCCCTCTGCTGTATGCAGTCCAGGGACTTGGTGTCCTATATCCCAGATGCTCTAGCTGTGACTAAAAGGGGCCAAGTTGCAGCTTGGACTGTTGCTTCAGAGGGTGCAAGCACCAAGCCTTGACAGCTTCCATGTGGTGTTGAGCCTGCAGGTGCACAGAAGTCAAGATTGAGGTTTGGGAACCTGTCTAGATTTTGGAAGACGTATGGAAACGCCTGTATGCCCAGGCAAAAGTTTGCTGCAGGGGCATGGCTCTCATTGAGAAACTCTGCTAGGGCAGTGTGGAAGGGAAAGGTGGGGCCAGAGCCCCCACACAGAATCCCTACTGGGGCACCACCTAGTGAAGCTATGAGAAGAGGGCCACCATCATCCCGACCCCAGAATGATAGATCCACTGACATCTTGCACTGTATGCCTGGAAAAGCTGCAGACAATGCCAGCCCAGGAAGGCAGCCAGAAGATGGGCTACACCCTGCAAAACCACAAGGGTTCAGCTGCCCAAGGCCATGGGAACCCACCTTTTGCATCACTGTTACCTGGATGTGAGACATGGAGTAAAAGGAAATCATTTTGGAACTTTAAGATTTGACTGCTCCGCTGGATCTTGGAATTGCATGGGGCATGTAGCCCCTTTGTTTTGGCCAATTTCTCCCATTTAAAAAAGGTATATTTATCCAATGCCTGTACCCCCATTGTATATAGGAAGTAACTTGCTTTTGATTTTAGAGGCCCATAGGCAAAAGGGACTTGCCTTGTCTCAGATGAGACTGGACTGTGGACTTTTGATTTAATGCTGAAATGAGTTAAGACTTTGGGGGACTGTTGGGAAGGCATGATTGGTTTTAAAATGTGAGGACACGAGATTTGGGAGGGGCTGGGATGGAATGATATGGTTTAGCTGTGTCCTCACCCAAATCTCATCTTGAATTCTCACGTGTTGTGGGAGGGACCTGGTGGCAGGTAATTGAATCATGGGAGCAAGTCTTTCCAGTGCTGTTATCATGGTAGTGAATAAGTCTCACGAGATCTGCTGGTTTTATAAGGGGGAGTTTTCCTGCACAAGCTCTCTTTTTGCCTACCACCATTCAAGTAAGATGTGACTTACTCCTCCTTGCCTTCTGCCATGATTGAGGCCTCCCCAGCCATGTAGAACTGTGAGTCAGTTAAAATCCCTTTTTCTTCCCAGTCTCAGGTATGTCTTTATCGGCAGTGTGAAAACAGACTAATACAGGCAGCAGTATTTGGAAGCTGCTATCCCATAGCCACATCCTATCACTAGTTACTGACCTCTGCCATTTTCAATGCCAAATAGCATTTATTCATTTATTTACTCAAATAATATT
Source organism: Nomascus leucogenys (assembly GCF_006542625.1). Lineage (NCBI taxonomy): Eukaryota > Metazoa > Chordata > Mammalia > Primates > Hylobatidae > Nomascus > Nomascus leucogenys. Next base: position 129,825,031 of record NC_044406.1, read on the forward strand.
TACTGAGAGGCTACTATAAACTAGGTACTGTTCTAGGTGCCAGTGATACAGCACTGAATTTCAGGAAACATCCGTCTTCCACTGGAGCTTATTCTAGTGAGGAAAGACAAAAGATAAACAAATAAACATAATGTATCAGATGGTGATAAGTGCTATGCAGGTAAAGCAAGTAGAGTGAAGCTAGTAGAGAGTGACAGAGGGAACATTTGGGACAATGCTCACCGTCAAGTGACATTGATCTTTCTTACTCTCCATCCTCAACAGCTAGACTGTTTGAAGCTACAGAGATGGGGATGTGTTCTAAACTGGTTGAAAATACAGGGACGGTGGCACCAGAGACCGTTAAGTCTTAACTTCTGTCAGATGACATTTTTCTGCTCTATTTTCTGATACTAATGTAGATGTTTCGCAGCCTTCTTTCTCCCTTTTCCACAAAGGGCACACCAAGTGTTCCCAGTACCCCATGCTTCACTTCCACAATGTTCTATATTGCCCTTGTTGACCTGCCTTTTACATATATTTTGTTTTAGTAACCTCCAGTTTCCTGCAAAGGTCATTTCCAGCCTTGACCATTGAAAATACGACGCTAAAAAGTTTATTCAGTTCATCTTCAAAGTTTGTCTCAATCAGAAGTAAAACCCCTAGCCTTCAGAGCCCCCAGCTGTTAACAGACGCATGTCAAGTCTTACTTATTGGACTATAATTGGGTATAATTTTCCTGAATGATTAACTTTCATGGCTGTAACTGTCTCTATGGTGATAAATATCAGTTGTGTATCTCTGGTCCGCTTCTATATCCTAATCTCTAGAGTTTTATACCAATCCTCCTGCTAGATATTGACCTTGCAATTAGGCACATGCAACTTTAATTCACTGTGTCAAAAAATAACTGGAAAATCTGCCCCTCGTTGCCCCTGCAACTTGTTGAATTTTCCATGTCTCCTCATTGCAATCAGAAGCCTGCCCCTCATCCTAAACTTCGCCCTCTCCTGCTTACCTTTCCCAGTTTTCCATCACCGAATCCTGACAATTCTACTTCTTAATTTTCAAGTCATTGCCTTCCCCATTGCCACTAGCTTAGAATAGGATACCATCACTTCTTGCCTGAATTAAAGCAACTGTTGCACCTAACTCATTATTTTATCAGATTTAATAATAAAAGAGATACTTGTCCCTTGTTACACGTTAAGCAATGCATAGGTGAATATGAAAATTAATATCCCCCTTCTTTGTCTCTTTTATTTCCATTCTCTGAAGTAAAATGTGTTAAATAGGCAACAGTCTGTTAACTAGTCTTTCTAAATTCAAAATGGCCACACAGTATCTATTCTAGACCCCAAAGCCTAAAATGATCCCTTTTGTGATGCAAGTAAGTTGCCTGCTCTTCTGCTTATCTACAGAATAAATGTAAAAATCCTGTAGCAGCATTGCTTTACTTCCCCTGTAATCTACTATAGATCTCAACACAATGATTGTTGATAATTATTAAATTTTTCATATGGGTATGTTAAAAAGGTTGGTATCCTGTCAATATAGACAACTGGTGATATATAGGGACACAATCCCCATTTGTCTTCTTGAAAAGGCAAAGGGAGAGAGAGAACAATTAACAACATTTACTATGTGTCAGACTATATACCAGATGTTTTCCATGATTTTTTTTTTCTACACAAAAATCCTGGGTTGGTAAGGAGTATTGCTACTTTCACTTTCCAACTGAGTATAACATAGAGATAGACCAATTGATCCAAAGTCTTCAACTTAATACGAGGAAACACCATGATTTGAATCTAGTTCTGCCGGGACAAAGAGGCTATATACCTGAGCATACCATATCCACACCGAAAACAATTCTGTAATTCTCTAAAATTAGTTCTTACTATAGAGGAATAAGGTAGAACCTATGTCTGTGTCAAGCCAAGGCCAAAGTTTGTGTTTTATCCACAATAGTAGCCGCATTGTAGATCTTAAAATGTGGCATGTGAGGATGCTTCTCCTGAGTCATTCAACCAACTAACAAAAATAACATCTGTTTCTCTTTTTGGATCACTTATCCCCTACTATTGATGGCCTTCATTTTTTTTAAGCATTTGGAATTCTAATCATGTCTCAGCCTTTTCCTGGCACATCTGGTTGAGCTAATGCCAACACCAAGATAATTACCCCACTTTCACTCTTTCTTTGTTATAGCTACTATCTTCTTATTATTCTGTCATACACATTAACTTCTGAAATTATAATATTTAATTAAATATTCAAATATAGTGGTAAGTGACAAGCTCTATTTTTTTTGAAGCAAGAGAACTTTCTAAAGCAAACGTGCGCATGATATGGTTATATCTAAGAAGCAGATATTTAAAGATTCAAACTGAATATGTGTCCAAAAATACAAGCTCCAAAGCAAGCATGTTTTAAAATTATGCTATAATTATACAATAATAAACTATGAAGGACTAAATGCACACATATACAATTTTCTTAGAAGCTACATGTATGGAAATGTGTTGATTTCAATAAATACTTAACGGAGTTCATGCAATGTTCAAGGTGCTATGGAAGATTCAAAAAGGAATAAGACACAGAGGAATCTAACATAACACAGAGCAAAATAGAAAAGGGAGAAAAATGTGATGTAAGTCAAAATTCAAATGAGGGAGGCAACACTTCTAGTTATTGATATCAGAAGAACTTTCATGTGTCAGTATCTGAATCTGTCCCAAAAGGATGCATAAGCTCTTAATAGAGAGAAATATGGAAGAAAGCATTTTAAGCAGAATTGCCTGATTAAATATTGAGAGGTGGGAACGTGAGAGGCACCTTCGAGGAGTGATAAATAAGAAGTTTGGTTTGAGCACAAAATATATGTAGGAAAAAAAGGAGAATTACCATAGGAAGTATTAAACTCCATGCCCAGAAGTTTGCACTGCAAGTTTCATGTGTTAGAAAATGTGGGATAGAGAAGTGTAAGTAAAGCTTTATCAGGAAAATAAATCTGGAGTGGAAAGTGAATTAGGATGACATAGAGACAGATGGCAATTGCAGAATTCCAGACAAAAAGCAATTGATACAATAATAAATCTTACTTGGTTTTCTACAAGTGCACCTAACTGATCCTCAATACAGCAGCAAGACTGAGATTTTTAAAATGCTTATCTAATCCCCTCATTTTCATTCTTCCCTTGCATGAAAATGTATGCATTTCATCCCTTGCATGAAAATGTATGACATGACCTTTGAGTTCCGGGTTCCGGCATTGTCTGCCTGGCCCTGGCCTAGCTCTCCCACCACATTACATGTCACTAGGTTTCAGCGTCACTGATCTTTTGGTTTCTCAAATAGACCAAGCACTTCCCGCCTTAGAACCTTAGCATGCACTATTTCCTTTGTCTCCTCTTTGTCCATTTATCACATGCTTTCTTCATGCTTCTGTGACCTCCTACCCAAAGTAGAAACTTCTCTGTTATTCTCTGTGTCATCCTCTTTCATGTTTAAATCTATACCACCTAATACAGCTTAACTTTGGGTTGTTTCCAAACCAGACGCTCTTCGTCTGTCGCTCCCTACTAGGTCTTAAGTGGCATGAGAACAGTGCCATGTCTTTAATTCCTACAGGCCCTGAGCCTTGCATAAAGTAGGTATTCAGTAAACACTTATTAAATAATGTTAAATATTCTGAAATTGTATGGCAGCCACTGTAATAGTTACTGAAGAGATAGCCTAGAATAAGATAGTATTCTTATTGTCAAGTAGCTAATGGTCTAGAAAAGAGTCAAATATAAAAGCATATTGTTACAACAATATGGGAACAAGGGTAGACTCGGGCAGAAAAGCCAGCAGCATCTTCTAATTGTTACACAAGAAATGATGAGAGATGTTTAAGCAAAGCTATAGCACTTACAGGGATGAGAGAAAGAATGGAGTCTAGGATGTCACTCCAACTTTTGGATGAAAAGAGAGGGGTAACAGTGGAAAGGAAAGAAAGGAGCCATTTAGAAACATTTGAGAAGCAGAACTGTAAAACCTGGCAACTGATTGGACATAAGGTTTTGAGGAAGACAGGATCAAATCATGACTTATTTTTGAAGTATGAGTGATTGCAAGAATGATACTGTTATTACCCAAAATAAAGATTCTAGGGAAAGAAAGGAGGAATATTAATAAAAATGAAAGATTTGTTCTTCTATTTATTTATTCAGCCATTCATTCATCCATTTATTTTTATTTTTTAGAAGCAGCAGCTGGGAGTGGGGTGGAGAGCAGGGAGGTTTTGCTATGTTGCACAGGCTGGTCTTGAACTCCTGAACTCAATGAGTTCTCCCATCTCAGTCTCCCCAGCACCCAGGTTTACAGGAACATACAAATAAACTTAGGTGAGATATTCATTCTTAATTTTCACAACCGTCTCCCCAAACTTTGTTTGTTTTTATAAAGACAGTTTTGAGTTTATTTAAAATAGAAAATTTTGAAGTTTTGACTTGAGAACAACAAGCAGTTGTTCTCAGATAAGTTGTTTTCAAACAGTTTCATCAGCAGTGTCATAAGGCTGAAGAGAACTACCAATAATAAACACTGAATTAGAGGCTCATCATTTTTTATATGGCTTCATCACCAATTACATCTTAGTCCACCATACCAAGAGACTGGTAAATATGTTTAAAGAGGAGAGATGTTATGCAGGGAGAAATATACTTTAAAAATAAGATTAAAATACATGATTATGACTATTAAAGAAAGTTAATAATTTTGGCAAACTTTGGGAATAGGGAGCACTCATTAATGTTCTAAATAATGAATTTACAGGAAAGGTGTAAAAATGACAAGGTAGCTTTCCAGACACAAAATGAGAATTTCAAATATTATTTTAGAAGAAATGGAAACCAGTGTGATGGTTAAGTTGGCTTGAAGTTTCTACAAACATCACTTTGAGCCAATATTCTACCTTCTGAACCTTCCCATTGGCAATGATTTATGTGCATGAATAGTGCTCATGTACACGTTCCCAATTTTCTATGACCACTTGGAAAAAAATGGCCTCAGAATATGGTACACTTAGTGGCTGCCCAGAATTTAATTAAAATTCCCAACTGACTAAACTGACTTCAAATGGTATCGTAACTGAACTTACTAAAGCTTTTCTGGAAAGAAATATGGCATTAATTCCAAGTCCCGCCACTATTAATCTTATTTGAACACACCAAACTTCATAATTCATACTGAAGCTGTCTTTACACTTGCATTTTCCAAGCAAAATTTATGTTTGGACAAATGAGCAACTTATTTAAAACAGTCTTAACAGATAAATATACATTTGTATTGATAGGAAATGATTTGCCAAAAAATTGTTGAGACAAAACAAAGACCTTTGTTGAGTAAACTTGACATGTTCAAACATATATCCAAAGTTTTCAAAAAATAATTTCCATTTACCTAGTCGCCAGTGAGATTTTACCATGTGACTAATAATATTGCTGGGGATATTACTTAACAGTATAACAACAAAATAGGAATGCAATATATCTTAGTAGAAAAAAATATGAACTTTTAAAGCAGATAGATCTAGATTAAAATATACGTTCTGCCACTTATTTATTGTGCAACTTTGGACAAAAAATGTAAGTTCTTTGTACCTCAGATTCCTGTGTCTTCAAAAGAGATTATGTCACTGATATCATATCAGTGTCACAAGAATCAAATGAGATAATGAATCAAATGCAACTAGAACAACTACTATATATTAATTTTAAAAAAAACTAGGATAGTGCCTGATATAAGGTACACAGTAGAGAGATTTTTGGTAGTTTTTTATTTATTTTACATGAAAAAAATAGCCACGTGGCTATTGAAAAATGACTATTTTTCTTGTACTTTTGGCGTTTGCTTCTGCACAGATGGAACTCTGGGTCAAAGCTCTAGGAAACACTGTGAAACCTTCATTTATCATCATTCTTTTTCCTTCTGTTCATATTTAATTTATACTTCCATCTTTAAATTCACTTTATTGAAGTTCCTTGTATATTCCAAAGTAGAATTCAACTTATTTCCTCCCAAATGCCTTCCCTACATCACGAGAAACCACTTTCATTTCATCTCATTGCTATATTAATCTCATCTATCCCCCACAGATGCTCAAGTTTTTGAGGATGGAGCCAGTGTTTAACTGACTTGTTCCCCAAGTGCCCTATGTTGATATAAGTGCTGACGAGAGATGGCACAAAATTGACATACTGGAATTGTAGTGGAGGGGTAAGTTGTGAGGGCTAATAAAGGGAGTCCTGAATTGCTAGTTGTATGCCACTTAATTTGTTTTATGACAATTGATAAATCACTTAATCTTGAAGAATTTTCTTTCCTATAACAACAGGCTAAAATATCCATTCTGTGTGGATTGATTTAGAGATTATGTGAACCATACATTATACAAAATAGGTGAGGAGTCCAATTTTCCAGTGGGAAGATCTACAGGCACCATATTTTATTTATTTTTTTCAAATTGACATAAAATTCTATATATGTATTATGTACAGCATGTTTTGAAGTATACATACATTGTGGAATGGTGAAATCTGGCTAATTAACAACTGCATTATCTCATATAGTTATAATTTTTGTGGTGAGAACATTTAATATCCTCTCTTTTGGCATATCTCAATAATACATGATATCATCATTAACTATAGTCATTGTGCTATACAGTGGAGCCGTTGCACTTATTTGTCCTATCTAACGAATTATGTATCCTTTGATGAACACCTTCTCAACTCCTCCTTCCTTCTAACCACCTCAGCTTCTGGGAACCACCATTCTACTCTCTACTTCTGTGAGATTAACTATTTTAGATTCCACATATGAGTGAGAACATGTGGTATTTGACCTTCTGAGCTTGTCTTATTTTACTGAACATAATGTTCTCCATGTTCATCTATGTTGTTGCAAATTACAGGATTTCCTACTATTTTAATGGCTGAATAGTAATTCATTTTGTATATACACCATTGTATTTTTTCCATTCTTTTTAAAATCTTTTGTTTTAATAAATTTAGCGGTACAAGTGGTTTTTGGTCACATGAATGAATTGTATAGTGGTGAAGTCTAGGATTTTAGTGAACCTATCACCTGAAAATTGTACATTCTACCCAATAGGTAGTTTTTCAACCCTCACTCAACCTACAACCTTTCCACCTTCTGAGTCTCAAATTTATCATCAATACCACTCTGTATTTCTTTTCATATTCATAGCTTAGCTCCCACTTATGAGTGAGAATACGCAGTATTTGGTTTTCAATTTCTGAGTTTCTTCACTTAGAATAATGCCCCTCATTTCCATCTAAGTTGCTGGAAAAGACATTATTCCACTTGTTTTTTTATGGCTGAGTAGTGTTCCATAGTGTATATATATCACATTCTCTTTACCCACTAATTGATTGATTGGCACTTAGGTTGAATGCAATCTGCAGTTGTGAATTTTGCTGTGATAAACACACACTTGCAGATGTCTTTTTGCTATAGTAACTTATTTTCCTTTAATTGGATACCCAGTAATGGGATTGCTGGATTGAATGGTAGATCCAATTTTAGTTCTTTGAGAAATCTCCATACTGGTTTCCATAGAGGTTATACTAACTTACATTCTCACTGGAAGTGGAAAAGTGTTCCTTTTTCACTGAATCCATGCCAACATCTATTGTTTCTTGACTTTTTAATAATGGCCATTCTGGCTGGGGTAAGGTGGCATCTCATTGTAGTTTTAATTTGCAATTCCCTAATGATTATGGATTTTGAGCATTTTAAAAATATATTTGCTGGCCAATTGTATATCTCCTTTTGAGAAATGTCTATTCATGTCTTCTTCCACTTTTAATAGAGGTATTTTGGGTTTCTTCTTACAGATTTCCTTGAGTTCCTTGTGGATTATGGATGTTAGTCATTTGTCAGATGCATAATTTGCAAATATTTCCCCAATTCTCTAAGTTGTCTGTTTACTCTGATGATGTATCTTTTGCTGTGCAGAAGCTTTTTAGTTTAATTAGATCCCATTTTTAAATTTTTGTTGCATTTGCTTTTGGGGGTCTTAGTCATAAATTATTTGCCTAGGTCAATGTCCAGAAGAGTTGTCCCTATGTTTTTCCCTAGAATTTTATGCTTTGGGGTGTTTGATTTAAATCTTTATCTTGAATTAATTTTTGTACATGGTGAGAGATAGGGATCCAGTTTCATTCTTCCACATGTGGCTATTCAATTTCCCAGCACCATTTATTGAAAAGGATGTCTTTTCCCCAGTTTATGTCTAGGTATGTCTTGTCAATGATCCATTAATTGTAAGTATTTGGCTTTATTCCTTGTTTCTCTATTCAGTTTCATTGGTCTATGTATCTACGTTTATACCAGTACCATGTTGTTTTGGTTACAATAGCCTTGTACTATAATTTGAAGTCAGGTGATGTAATGCCTCTAGATTTATTCCTTTTGCTTAGAAATGCTTTGGCTATTTGGGCTCATTTTTAGTTCCATATGAATTTTATGATGGTTTTTTCTAATTTTTTGAAAAATGACATTTATATTTTGATAGGAATTGCACTGAATCTGTAGTTTGCTTTGGGCACTGTCGTATTTTTTTATTTTATTCTTCCAATCCATGAACATGGGATGTATTTTCATTTGAGTTATCTATGATTCCTTTCAACAAAGTTTTGTAGTTCCCCTTGTAGAGATCTGTCACCTTATTGGTTAAATATATTCCTAGGTTTATTTTTTTTAACAATAGTAAAAGGGATTGGGTTTTTAATTTGATTATCACCTTGGTTGTTGGTGGTGTATAGCAGTGCTGATTTATGTACATTGATTTTGTAACCTGAGACTACTAAAATCCTTTATCAGATCTAGGAGTATTCTGGAGGAGACTTTGGGGTTTTTCTAGGCAGAATTTTATATCATTGGCAAACAGATAGTTTGAAGTCATTTTTTCAATTTGGATATCCTTTATTTCTTTCCCTTGGCCTGATTTCCCTGGCTACAATTTCCAGTACTATGATGAAAAGAAGTGGCAAAAGTGAGCATACTTGTCTTGTTCCAGTTACTGGGGGAAATGCTTTCAATTTTTCCCTGTTCAGTATGATGTTTGCTGTGGGTTTGTCGTATATGGTTTTCATTATTTTGAGGTGTGTCCTGTCTATGCCTATTTTGTTGAGGGTTTTCATTATAATGGTATGCAGGATTTTATTGAATGATTTTTCTGCATCTATGAGATGATCATACGGTTTTTGTTTTCAATTCTGTTTATGTGATGAATCACATTTATTAAATTGTGTATATCAAATCACCCCTGCATCCCTGGAATGAAACCTACTTGATCATGGTGATTTTTTTTATGTGTTGTTGAATTTGAATTGCCAGTATTTTGTTCAGAATTTGTTTCATCTATATGCATCAGGGATATTGATCTGTAATTTCCTTTTTTTATTATGTCCTTTCCTGGCTTTGGTATCAGGGTAATATTAGCTTCACAGAGTTAGGGAGGATGTCCTTATTCTCAATCTTTTGGAATAGTTTCAGCAGAATTGGTACTTACTCTTCTTTGAATATCTGGTTTAATGTGGCTGTGATTCCATCTGGTCCTGAGCTTTGTTTGTTGGCACTTTTATTATGATTATTCTTATTGATTAAATCCCACTGCTTGTTATTTGTCTATTCAGAATTTATATTTCTTCCTGATTCTTTCTGGCAGGGTTGAGTATTTACAGGAAAGTATTAATTTTCTTTAGATTTTCTAGTTTTTGTGCATACAAGGTGTTCACAGTAGTCTCAGATGATCTTTAGTATTTCTGTAGTGTCAGTTATAATGTCTACTGTTGTATTTCTATTTGAGTTTATTGGAATCTTATCTCCTTTTCTTGCTTAATTAAGCTAGTGGCCTATCAATTCTGTTCGTCTTTTCAAAGAACCTACTTTTTATTTCATTGATCTTTTTATTGCTTTATTTGTTTCAATTTCTTTTACCTTTGCTCTGATCTTTGTTATTTCCTTTCTTCTGCTAACTTTCAGTTTGGCTTGTTCTTGTGTCTGTAGTTCCTTGGGGTGTGATATTAGGTTGTCAATTTTTGATCTTTCAGACATTCTGATGTAGGCATTTAGCATTATAAACATTCCTCTTAGCACTGCTTTTGTTATAACCCAGAAAATTTGATAACTTTTGTCACTGTTGTCATTCATTTTGAAAATCTTTATTTCTTCATTTTAACTTTCTTGTTGACCCAAAAATCATTCAGCAGCAGATCGTTTAATTTCCATGAATTTATATAGTTTTAGGAATTCCTTTTGGAATTGATTTCTAGCATTATTTTGCTCTGATCTGAGAAGATATTTCATGATTTTGATTTTTTTAAATTCATTGAGACTTGTTTGCTGGCATAGTATATGGTCTATTTTGGAGAATTTTCCAAGTGCTGATGAGAAGAATGTGTATTCTGAAGTTCTTGGGTAGAATATTCTGTAAATTTCTGTTGGGTCCATTTGTTCTAGAGTGCAGTTTAAGTCCAGTGTTTTTTGTTTGTTTGCTTGTTTCTACCTCAATGATCTGTTTAGTGCTGTCAACGGAATGTTGAAGTTTCCCACTATCATTGTGTTGCTATCTCTTTTCTTAGGTCAAGCAGTAATTGCTTTATGAATATGAGAGCTTCAGTGTTAGGTGCTTATACATTATGATTGTTATATCTTCTTGTTTAATTGATCCTTTTATCATTATATAATGAAATTGTCTTCTTTGCATTTAGTTGCTTTCAAATATTTTTGATCTGCGAATTGCTAATCCTGCTTACTTTTGGTTTCCATGTGCATTAAATATCTAAATATCTTTCTTCATCCCTTTGAGTCTATAAGAATATTTATGAGATAATTGTGTCTCCTGAAGACAGCAGATATGTGTGATTCTGCCAATCTGTAGCTTTTAAGTGGAGCATTTAGACAATTTACACTCAATGTTAGTGTTGAGATGTGAGGCAATCTTCCAGTCATCATGTTGATTGTACCTAGTGATTTGGTTTTCTTCATCGCATTATTTTTTTATAAGCCCTTGTACATTTTATGCTTTCAGGTGTTTCTATTCTGGTGTATGTTTTGTTTCAAAGTTTAGAATCTCTTTTAGCATGTCTTGTAAGCCTGGTCAAATATTAACAACTTTTTTCAGCATTTTCTTTTCTAAGAAAGACTTTATTTTTCTTTCATTTGTGAAACTTAGTTTTGCTGGTTACAAAATTCTTGGCTGAAAGTTATTCTGATTAAAGAGACTAAAGATAGGACCCTAATCCTTTCTGGCTTGTAAGGTTTCTACTAAGAAGTCTGTCGTTAATCTGATAGGTTTTTCTTTATAGGTTACCTGGTGCTTTTGTCTCAGTGCTCTTAGAATTCCTTCCTTCATGTTGGCTTTATATAGCCTGATGAATATATGCCTTGGTGATGTTCTCTTTACAATGGAGTTTCCAGGAGTTCTTTGAGCTTCTTGTATTTGGACGCATAAATCTCTAGCAAGGCTGGAGAATTTTCTTCAATTATTCTCTCAAATAGGTTTTTCAATTTTTTTTTCTACTTCTTTAGGAACACCTATCTTTCTTAGGTTTGGCCTCTTTACATAATCCCATATTTCTTGGAGACTTTAAGTCTTTTTAAAAATTTTTGTCTGATAGGGATAATTTGAAATCTTTGTTTTCAAGCTCTGAAATTCTTTCTTCTACTTGGTCTAGTCTATCGTTACAATATTCCACTGGAGTTTCTAGTTCCCTAAGTGTGTCTTTCATTTCCATTGTTTTTTTATTTAAAATATCTATTTTAAAAATATTAAAATATTTAAAATATCTTTTATTCAAACATGTCTATCTTCTAAAAGTTAAAAAACCTTTCATTTGTATCCTGATTTTATTTCTTTTTTTATTTTTTAAAGTGAATTTTATCTTATTTTTTATTATACTTTAAGTTTTAGGGTACTTTATATGTTGATTTTTCACCCTTCTCTTGTATCTCCTTGAGTAGCTTCCTAATCAACCCTTTGAATTCTTTATGTGTTATTTCAATGATTGTATCTGGGTTTGGATCCAGTGCTGGTTACTGTGATCTTTTGGGGGTATAATAGGACCCAGTTTTGGCTGGGCACAGTGGCTCATGCCTGTAATCTCAGCACTTTGGGAGGCCAAGGCAGGTGGATCACCTGAGGTCAGGAGTTTGAGACCACCCTGGCCAACATGGTGAAACCTTTTCTCTAATAAAAATAATTTAAAAAATTATCTGAGCATGGTGGCACATGCCTGTAATCCCAGCTACTCGGGAGGCTGAGGCAGGAGAATCACTTGAACCCAGGAGGCAGAGGTTGCAGTGAACCGAGACCACACCATTGCACTCCAGCCTGGGCAACAAGAACCAAACTCCATCTCAAAAAACAAAAACAAAAACAAAACAAAACAAACAAAAAAATAGGACCTAGTTTTTTCATATAGACATAATTATTTTTCTAGTTCCCCCTCATTTGTGTAGACTGTTTCTTCTAATTACTTTTGTATTTTTTGATTCAATTGTTTTTGTTCATATTTTTTTCTCACCTTGAGGATGTGACTTTAATGTTTATAGTTTATTGTCACCTAGTTTTGGCTCTGGATGCTTTTAGTGGTGAAAATTTGTTTAAGTCCCTTGCTTATAGAGAATCTTTGAACAATGGTTTTCTCAGATGCTGGTTGTAGTAGTGTTGTGATGGCTGTTTCAGCAGATTACCTGTCTCCCGTGGGGCTGGAACGGCAGAAGTCTCATGAACTTTAGTCTCATTCCCATTTTAAAAAATTTCTCCATTATTTTATTCATTGGGTGGAACATTTCAGGATTCAGACCATTAGGAGGTGCCCATAGGTAAAAATCCTGCTGTGACCAAATGCAATACCCAAATAGTAGGCAGAGCTCCCAGGCTTGACAGAGACAGCTGGGTAAGCTCTCAGTGCAATGTACTGAGTGAAGTCTTTTCAGGGGGAAAAGAGGTAGCCAACACAGCTCTCCTTCCAGGCCAGCTGGAAAGCAATCTACCTCCCAGTCACACTCCTGACCCAGTATTCTGGCTATTCAGATCAGACAGGAGCCTGTTTCCATCTGGATGAACGCTGTCATTCCATGTGGACAGTGATTGTGACTCTACCTCTTCTGCAAGCCTGAACCTAGAGGGCACTCCTCCTGTGGAGTGCCACCCGAAAGTGTTCAAGAAAGGCTGTCTACAAATGCACCCACGCTAAGTTCCTGTGGGAGCAGGCCCAGTTGTGTCTGCAGTGGTGGATGAGGAGAAGTTTACTTCTCCAAGACCCTTCCTGAGCACCGGGGGTGCCTGACTGTTGGGGTAGTGCTGGTGACTTTCCTCACTGAGCCCAGTACTGCACTTGCACCTCTGCTAAATGAAACTTCCCACAAGTAGACACTTCAGGGACTCAAGACCTGCAGTTTTTGTCTTTTGCTCCCCCCCTCCCCACCAACCACCACAGGGTTACCCATTAAAATGTGGTATACTCTGCCTTCCCCTAGGAGCAGCAGTCTCTGAAGGACAGACTACTGTGAATCCTGCTGCTTCTAATTGGCTAGTGGCCCAGTGGGTCTGCCACACTCCAGGCTGTTGCTAGGGCAATGGTAATAGCTGAGGTTGCACAAAAGTTTTTTTTTTGTTTTTTTTTTTTTCCTTCCTGAGTGCTGTGTTATTGTGTCTGCAGGCTTTTCCAGTTGGCCTCCAGCCAGAAGGTGATGCTTGTAAAAGAGCACGAAATGTGGTGGTAGCAGTGGAATTCGTGCTTGCCTTAAGTTACCCAGGGGAGGTATTCTTATGCCTCAGGCATTGGACAGGGCCATGGAACACCCATATGATCCTGTCTCTGTCCATTCTGTTATGCCACCAGTGCAGGTTAAAGCGCAAAGCTGGTGGGGGCTTGGTCAGGTAAGTCCACACTCTGGCTCCCCATGTGCAGGTGCAAGCAGCAGCCACACTGGGGGTTAAAGGGCAGTTCCCTGACCACCAGGGTAATGTTCCAGGGAACAGCACAGCTGCCTTTGCTGCACAAAAGAATCCTATGCAGCCATAAAAAATGATGAGTTCATGTCCTTTGTAGGGACATGGTTGAAGCTGGAAACCATCATTCTCAGCAAACTATCGCAAGGACAAAAAACCAAACACCACATGTTCTCACTCATAGGTGGGAATTGAACAATGAGAACACATGGACACAGGAAGGGGAACATCACACACCAGGGACGGTTGTGAGGTGGGGGGAGGGAGGAGGGACAGCATTGGGAGATATACCTAATGTTAAATGAAGAGTTAATGGGTGCAGCACACCAACATGGCACATGTATACATATGTAACAAACCTGCACGTTGTGCACATGTACCCTAAAACTTAAAGTATAATTAAAAAAAAATAATCCACACAGGGAGCAGGAGAACAGGCATTTACACACATTTTCTTTATCCATTCATCAGTTGATGGACTCTTAGGTTGATTCCCTCTCTATCTTGGCTATTTTGAATAGTGCTGCAATAAATATGGAAGTAGGAAGCATATTTTATATTATATGGAGAAAGGTATTTGGCTACAATCTACACAACTGGATATACTTAGATATTGGCAGATACTTAAATAATTATGGGGTTTTCAATAAATGTATTTTTCAGACTTTGAAAATTTCAAATAAGCAATAATCCTTTCATTTTTATAAGACAGTTGTTCAGATCTCCTTCAAAAGAAAATGAAAAGTGTGTCATACTAATATTATACCTGATCTACTATCCTCATTGTAGAACAAACTTGTTCTACCTTATTGCCCCAATGATATTTTTCTTCTTTTCTTAATATATTCAACTGCTTATTGAAAAGTTGAACTGAATGTTTAGTCAATTCAAACAACCATTAAAATCCAGAAACTTTTTTGATTTTTCTCTACCTGAACCAGTTGACAGCGTTCTGTGTTTGTTAATTCACCCTTTCTGTTGGTTTATGTTAGTTCCAATATAAGTCTTCAATTTGAATATTTCAATTCATTTTACCACTACAAAATATGCAAAGTAGTTGAATGCAACCATAAAGGAAACCAGTACACAAAGTATTTTTTGTTTACTTTTTTACACATCCTTAACATTTTACTTTGATTTTCAAATTGAAATTTGATGATTTGGTCAGCTTGTTTAGTGTTCTAGTGTCCTTACCTTTCTTTCTCCTTGATTTCTCAATTTTTGCGGCATATCACTAAATCAATACTAGAGATTTAAAAAACACATAAAGGTTTTCCAAAATATAACCACACTACAGCTTTTTTGTTGGATTTGTATATTGTGAAAATTAACAATCAATTGAACGGAAGGACTCTAATTTCCCAAAACAAAAAAAATATAGAATTCCACACTTAAACATATGAGATAATATAGTCTATCAGGATTTTCACAACAATAATTTAAACATCAAATCTGCATGAGATACAGAGGGTAAGAATTAATCATTCACTATCTATATGAGGAAACAAATTTTAAAAAGTGAAATGACTGGCTCAAGGTCATATATATTTCCAAAGCCCAAATTAGAAACTCAAATTTTATAACTGCTGCTGCCAATGAATCAAATAACTTCTAGTTTTAATGATTATAATTAATTAATTTCTTAGGAAAAATAAATTACATATATATTCATTACATCATCAAATTACCAATGAAACACCCCCTTTAAAATTTACTAATTTCCAATATGGATTTTTACACATCAAATGAAATCCTGGAAAAATAATCTCTTCAACATATATTAAGTACCCGCCATGTTCCAGAAAGTGTTCTTGGCATAAGTAAACAGTTGTTATGAAAAAGACAGAAGTTTTCTGCTTTCATGGAAGTTTTCTTATAGTGATATGATAAGGCAATAAACCACTGAGAAAATGAATACTAGAATATTTGACATATACTTTTGCTTCTTTTTCTGAAAAAAGTATATGAGTATGGTTTAAAAATGACATATCACCCCAAAATGAACAATTCATCCATAACCTCTGAAGGAAATAAAGCAAAATCAGAAATAGGGAGAAACAGGAGGTACTAAAAAAGAAAGCCTGGTTGAGAGCTAAAATTTGACAAAAAAAAAGTCTGTATAAAACTTGGGTATAAGCGAGGAAGAGCATTCTACACTAAGGAAGTTGAAAGTACAAAGGCCCCGAGGTGGCAATGCACTTAATTTGTCCAAGGAATAGCACTGAGTCCAATGTGACTGCAGCAAAGTGAACAAGGAAAAGACATATAGGAGAGGAGATCAGACAGTTTGAGATAAGCTTGATCATGTATGGTTACATTTTATTCTAATTGCAATGGAAAGCCAGTTAATGCATGGCAAAATCTAACTTCTATTCTACAAGGACCATTCAGGAAATTAACATTAAGAATGTGGAAGAAAAAAGTCTAGTTAGAAGGCTGCTGCGATAGTTCAAGAAGGAGATAATGGTGGTTTGGAGTGGGCTAGTAGAGGTGGCTGTGAGAGAAGTGAAAATACCTGAGATAGAATCAACACAGTGCAGAAACTGCGTTTCGTTAATCTTCTTATCCTCAGTGCATGGTACAATGCCTGACACACAAGTAGTGCCGGATAACTGTAATTTGAAGAAATAGTCTGCTAGATTTCCTACAGCAAAAATCATCCATAACACTTGAAATGTGTTCTGTGATTCTTTGCGCTTTAACAAAACAGAAGCATAGATGTATTGATATTGTTTGCTACTATCAGGAAAGAACGTGGATATTCATTTTATAGGAACCAAAACTCTAGATGTTGGATAAGTCTTAGAAATGATCTGGGAAGCCAAATTGCACTTCTTCTTCATTCATGCGTATTAATGCCAAGCATCATTATGGTCTAGAGACATTCCTACCTAGGACTTTGGAAACACTGAATAATAATGAATTACTACAAGTGATGCTCATCAATTGCAGGAATAAGATGCTAACCCCAAGGAATAACTCATGAAGGAAACTCACGAAGGAAAATGCCTGTGTCTTATCTCCATACACAGAAGAGTGCCTTATGCATATTAGCCACTGGCTTCATGTTTGTTGAGCTGAATGGCAGAAATACTACTAGGCAATTTTCATATATCTAGATTAGTAGACAAATAAGTATGTGTAGGAAGGAGGTAACTTTAACTATGATAAATTATAAATCATAAAGGAGATTCATCTATAAAGAATTTGAGAGTAAACTGTGGTGTCTTCTAGTGCCATCTACTGCCAAATTTTTGAGATACAAAATCAGCCTAATTGATAATATTTCACCTTTTTAATGATATGAATACTTAAGATTAAGATGCAGCTATCTCTTCCAGTACTGCCATTAATTTTGCACCCACTCAGGACAATAACTCCCTCATATATCTATGTATAGAACAGGATTCCTGAAAGCACCATTGACATTACGGGTCAGATCATTTTCTGTTGTAGGGAGCACTACTGTGCTTTGCAGGATGTTTGGCAGTATCCTCGGCTTCTACACGTAAATGCCAGTAGCAACTTCACCCACCCCAGTTGTGACATCCAAAAAAGTCTCTGGACTTTGCAAACTGTTCCCTGTGGGGCAAAATCTTCCCAATTTAGAAACATTAGTATAGGAAAAGAAAATTAACATCCATGCATTTGTTAATCCATCCTATAAATTGTTTTAATACCTGCTGTGTACTAAGGATAAAGCTAGCTTCTAGGAATACATCGGTGAATGAAAAAGATGTGGTCTCTGCCTTAATGGACCTCCTAGTAGAAAAGATAAGCCACCAAAGTACAGAAATACATGCATAAGTTTCAATTGCAGTAAATTCTATGAAAGAAAATACAATGACCTAGATAAAGTGGTCAGGGAAAGCTGCTCAGAAGAGGTTACATTTAAACTGAGGCATGAAGCATGAGAAAAAGACAACCAAGGGAAGAGTGAGAAAAAGAATGTCTCAGTCAGAGACAACATCAAGAGCAAAGGACTTGCTATGAGCCACCTAATGTGCTACTTCCTTTCCAAGAATTATTTTATGTATGTAGAGTAACCATATGTCCTTGCTGCTCACAGCATTCCCATTTATACCTGCGGTCAGGCCACGGTTATATGGGTGATAAACTTTATCACGGCCCTACATTTAAATGTTACAACCTTTGAGATGGGTTTGGTTATTATCTCTGTGTTACATAGAAAACTGAGCCCCAACTAGGTTAAGTAATGTACTCAAGTTCACAAAGCTAGCAAGTGACAAAACTGGATTGTAAGACGTGTTCTATTTGACTCCAAAGGCAATGCTTTTGACAACTTTGCTTTGATGCTTCCCATGGGAAGAGTACAGATGCAATAAGATAGAAATACTAAGTAGACATGAGGTAGCAATTGTAAAAGTGATTATGTAAAACGCAATAAATATTTGAAGAAATGATAAGCTATGCAAAGACATCAAAGTTGGAGTTGGGAAGATTTGAGCCTGATGGCATTAGTGAACTATCAGGACCTGATCAAGCATCCACAACAGATGGGAAGCAACTTCCTTACAAGTCAAAATGGGTTCTGGAGGCCTTATTCAACAGGCACCTGGTTGATGCTGGCAGCAGCATACAACGAAAAAAATATCCCTGAGGAGTAGTCAGAAATGGAAGTTCAATTTCTGGCTATGACATATATTAGATATGGAACTTAAGTGAGTTTCAACCACTGAGGTTAATTTCCCATCCGCACAAGAGAGATAAGGGCACAAATTCTACCTAAATCAAGGTTTGTCTAGAGGCTCAAATAAGATAATGCCTGTGAGCGTGCTTAGGAGGTAGAATTTGCCATTCTATTAAAAGCAGCCTTTTTGAGCTGTTAGCATTTCTGCTGCTATAGTCAGTCATATTCTGTCTTTTCATCCCTTGAATTCTTCAAAAGAGCTAAAGAAATGTGATTTCTTCTGAGGAGAAAGATAGATATCACACTTTTGAACTGTCTGATCTGATACACTAGTCTGGGTCTCCGGGAGCTTGATGAAACTGAATGTCATTACGTCAGCATTTCTCATTTTATTTTGGCCCTCACAAGCTCAACCACAACACAAATTATTAAATGGCTCTGACAGTGCTTTCTAGTTGGGGAAAGGACTAAACAAAAGAAAAATAAAATAACGTAAAATAAAATAAATCACTCTATTTTAGAGACAAATTTTCAGATATTGAGTTGGCATTGCAAGGGCACTTTTTACATCCATCTGTGCCTGTCTGCTTATACAATCAACACTTACTGTTTGAGATTTCAAGTATTTCAAAAATATTTCCAAAAATACTGTGCTTCTTTGACCTTTAATAAACCGTTCAAAAGCCACTTGCAATGACAGAAAAATAATAAAAAATGCTTATTCTTTTACCTCCTTTTATTTTCACAAGAAGTCATATTGTGAAAAGGCTATATTTTTTAAAGAGTAGAACAAAAATAAGATGGGACTTATTTGGAAGGTGGTTTCAAGTGATGGTCTAATTTACGTGCTGCGTTTTTTAATCATAGTAGCTTATTTTAAATGTTTGTGGGTACATAGTTGGTGTATATATTTATGGGTACATGAGATGCTTTGATACAGGCATGCAATGCACACTAATCACGTCATGGGAGATGGGGTGTTCATCCCCTCAAGCATTTATTATTGGTGTTAAAGCAGTCCAGTTATACCCTGTTAGAGTAAAATATCCAATCAAAATATTGACAATAGTCACCTTGTTATGCTATAAAATAGTAAGGCTTATTCATTATTTCTAACTATGATTTTTGTAACAATTAACCATTCCACCTTCCCCTCAAACCCATACTACTCTTTCCGGCCTCTGGTAACCATCCTTCTACTGTCTAACTCCATGGGTTTAATTGTTTTAATGTTCAGATTTTCTCTATCCATTCAGCTGCTGATGGACACTTAGGTTGCTTCCAAATCTTGGCTATTGTGAACAGTGCTGCAACAAACATGAGAGTGCAGATATGTCTTTGGGATACTGATTTACTTCCTTTTTACTATATACCCGGCAGTGGGATTTTTGGATCATACGGTAGCTCTACTTTTAGTTTTTTTGAGGAACCTCTAAACTGTTCCCCATAGTGATCATACTAATTTGCATTCCCACCAACAGTGTACAAGGGTTCGCTTTTCACCATATCTTTGCCAGTATTTATTATTGCCTGACTTTTGGAGAAAAGCCATTTTAACTGGGGTGAAATAATATCTCATTTTAGTTTTTATTTGCATTTCTCTGATAATCAATGATGTTGAGCACCTTTGTGTATGCTTGTTTGCCACTGGAAAGTATTCTCTTGATAAATGTCTATTCAAATTATTTGCCCAGTTTTTGATAGTATTATTATATTTTTATTCCATAGAGTCGTTTCTGTTGCTTACAAGTTCCAGTTATTAATCCCTTGTCAGATGGGTAGTTGACAAATATTTTCTCCCATTCTGTGGGTTTTCTCATCACTTTGTCTACTTTTGTGAGCATCATATATTGAAGGGACTCTGTTTTCCCCAGTGAATGTTCTTGGCACCTTTATCAAAAAATGAGTTCACTGTAGGGGTGTGGGTTTGTTTCTGGGTCCTCTATTCTGTTCCATTGGCATATGTGTCTGTTTTTATGCCAGTACCATGCTGTTCTGGTTACTATACCTCTGTAGTTTAATTTTAAATCAGGTAATGTGATTCCTCCAGTTTCGTTCTTTTTGGTCAGGATAGCTATGCAAAACATCTGACCATTGCATTTGATCGAGTAAAGTTTGTGACAAGAAAAAAACCTGAAAGTATTAGCAAAAAACATAAAAGTAATTAAATTAGACTTACCTATTGAAAGATACTTTCACATCAGTGTAGAGTTGCTTAAGGAGACCAATTATAGATGAAACAACACACAATTTGAAGATGAAACAAAAACATGAAGATAAAATATCCATGAACATAGCTGTGAAAATATAAACAACACAAATAATCTATGTAAAGAATATTCATTGAAACAGACTGCCAGCATAATGATAAAAAAATTCACCAAGAGATGTTAAAATCATGAATTTTTACACCCCTAAAAGAATAGTCTCAAATTATATAAAATATGTGACAGAACAATAAGGGACTATCAAAGTCACAATTAATATGGTTGATTTTAATACACATTTAACAGAAACAAAATGACAGACAAAATTTATGAGTATAGAAAATTCCACTGTTTGGCCGGGTGCAGTGGCTGCCTGTAATCCCAGCACTTTGGGAGGCCGAGGCAGGTGGATCATGAGGTCAAGAGATCAAGACCATCTTGGCCAACACGGTGAGACCCCGTCTCTACTAAAAATACAAACATTAGCTGGGCATGGTGGCACACGCCTGTAGTCCTAGCTACTTGGGAGGCTGAGGCAGGAGAATCACTTGAACCCAGGAGGCAGAGGTTACAGTAAGCCAAGATCACACAACTGCACTCCAGCCTGGTGACAGAGCGAGACTCTGTCTCAAAAAAAAAAAACAAAGAAAATTCAAAGATCATGGTGAACAAGTTTGATAAATATGTGCAATCCTGTATCTATCAAATAGAGAAATGGACAGATCATTGCCTGTTTATACACAGATCCAATTATTATTCATGTCAGAAAAACTACGCTTCCCAGACATCCTTGCCAGTTGATTTAGCCAATGAACACCATGGAAACGCAAGAGAAACCACAGTCTTCCTGGCCTTCGCATACCAACACAGGCAATATTTTCTAACAGCAGTTGCCTTTCCTTTGTAGTTTCAGTTCTCTACTGAAGATCTTCTCATTTTATGGTCCCATTACATCTAGTCTGCCATCACGTTGATTTTAGTTTCCTCAAGATAGTCCTGGTTTCTGGTTTCTGATAAACACCACCTACTTTCTGTATCTCTCCAGACCTAGAGAAAATAGCAGCTTTCTGCTATTTCTAATCTCTCAATTGTCTCGCCTTTCTGTTTGGTTTCACTGCATTAACATCATTTGTTAACCAATTATCAGTATTAAATTTCCTCTCTGTAAAACAAACCCAGTGATTTCTAGGTGGACAATAACTAATATAAGAACATATATAACATTATGTTTGAGCAAAAAATAGAACAAATATAAATTATGTCATGTCGCATCTCAAAAAATTTGCTGGATATTTTCCATTTATTTCCTTTTACCATTAATTCTCTGCTCTTCTTGCTTCCTTGTTCTATACCATAGTGGTTAACCATTGTAAACTATATAACCTGGATTCTTTGCACTCTGGCTTCTAGATCGTTATACCTAATGGGAGGCACTAGTAGGAGACTGAAGAGCATAAAAATGGAGAGATGGGAGCAAATTTTCCTTACTTCTTCTCTGCCTTTATGCCATGGTTATGGCAGTGCCCTTCTACAACTTCAGTTTTGTGTAGAGTACCTATCTGCTTCCCATGACACTACATCTTACTGGGCTCCAGTAACACTGTTTCATCCCTTTTTCTCTTAACACTTGGTGGTGATAATAATGTCTTACTGTTGATAGTCCCCAGGTGCCCAGACTTTCTTGACATATTGATAAATATACCTACATCAAAATCCCAGTTGAATGTGTCTTCTGTTATCTACGTCATGAGTGTTTTTGAAGCATAACTAATAAATAAAGGACGCTTTAACAAGTTTCAAAGAATTGGTATGACACAGACGAAAAATATCTGACCAAGTATTTAGATTAGAAATCAATGATAATGC
Organism: Nomascus leucogenys; assembly: GCF_006542625.1. Taxonomy (NCBI): domain Eukaryota; kingdom Metazoa; phylum Chordata; class Mammalia; order Primates; family Hylobatidae; genus Nomascus; species Nomascus leucogenys. Next base: position 129,847,769 of record NC_044406.1, read on the forward strand.
AATGTTAAAATGTAGACATACATACTATGTGCATATATATATGCATAGGAATGCAAAAACACACTCCTACATACCAATTGAGGTGGAAAAATCACAATGCAACTTTGTTTTGTTTTGTTTTTTTGATAGGTTAAAACTTTATTATTTTTATTTTATTATTATACTTTAGGTTTTAGGGTACATGTGCACAATGTGCACGTCTGTTACATACGTATCCATGTGCCATGTTGGTTCATCAAGCTACCAGTGACTTTCTTCACAGAACTGGAAAAAGCTACTTTAAAGTTCATATGGAACCAAAAAAGAGCCCGCATCGCCAAGTCAATCCTAAGCCAAAAGAACAAAGCTGGAGGCATCATGCTACCTGACTTCAAACTATACTTCAAGGCTACAGTAACCAAAACAGCATGGTACTGGTACCACAACAGAGACATAGATCAATGGAACAGAACAGAGCCCTCGGAAATAATGCCGCATATCCACAACTATCTGATCTTTGACAAACCTAACAAAAACAAGCAATGGGGAAAGGATTCCCTATTTAATAAATGGTGCTGGGAAAACTGGCTAGCCATATGTAGAAAGCTGAAACTGGATCCCTTCCTTACACCTTATACAAAAATTCATTCAAGATGGATTAAAGACTTACATGTTAGATCTAAAACCATAAAAACCCTAGAAGAAAGCCTAGGCAATATCATTCAGGACATAGGCGTGGGCAAGGACTTCATGTCTAAAACACCAAAAGCAATGGCAACAGAAGCCAAAATTGACAAATGGGATCTAATGAAACTAAAGAGCTTCTGCACAGCAAAAGAAACTACCATCAGAGTGAACAGGCAACCTACAAAATGGGAGAAAATTTTTGCAACCTACTCATCTGACAAAGGGCTAATATCCAGAATCTACAATGAACTCAAACAAATTTACAAGAAAAAAACAAACAACCCCATCAAAAAGTGGGCAAAGGACATGAACAGACACTTCTCAAAAGAAGACATTTATGCAGCCAAAAAACACATGAAAAAATGCTCATCATCACTGGCCATCAGAGAAATGCAAATCAAAACCACAATGAGATACCATCTCACACCAGTTAGAATGGCCATCATTAAAAAGTCAGGAAACAACAGGTGCTGGAGAGGATGTGGAGAAATAGGAACACTTTTACACTGTTGGTGGGACTGTAAACTAGTTCAACCATTGTGGAAGTCAGTGTGGCGATTCCTCAGGGATCTAGAACTAGAAATACCATTTGACCCAGCCATCCCATTACTGGGTATATACCCAAAGGACTAGAAATCATGCTGCTATAAAGACACGTGCACACGTATGTTTATTGCGGCACTATTCACAATAGCAAAGAGTTGGAACCAACCCAAATGTCCAACAACGATAGACTGGATTAAGAAAATGTGGCACATATACACCATGGAATACTATGTGGCCATAAAAAAGGATGAGTTCATGTCCTTTGTAGGGACATGGATGAAACTGGAAAACATCATTCTCAGTAAACTATCGCAAAGACAAAAAACCAAACACCGCATGTTCTCACTTATAGGTGGGAATTGAACAATGAGAACTCATGGACACAGGAAGGTGAACGTCACACTCCGGGGACTGTTCTGGGCTGGGGGGAGGAGGGAGGGACAGCATTAGGAGCAACTTGTAACTAAATGGTAATAAAGTTACAACATATCAAACATTGTATAACAATATTTGATGGTATTTTATATAGACACCTTTCATTTAGTTTTATCTATTTCCCTAACAGTTTATGTTTTTATCATTCTTTCTCGTATATCAGACTTTCCGTCTGAAATCTATCTTTCCTCTGCCTGGATAATTTTTTTTGGAAAACTCTTCAGTGAAAATTATTTGTTAATATATTATCTCAGTTTTGTTTATTTATAGTTATTTTCCCCCACGTTCTTATAAGATAGTTTTTCTGAGTATACACAATTCTATGTTGACAGTTAAAATATTTTATCTTAAATAAAAATTATTTTTATATTTTTTGAATAGTTTATTTTCAGATCTTTTTATTTGTCTTTGACTTTCTGTAGTTTGACAAAAATACTTGGTTTTCCTTTTATATATTTTATTATGGATAAATGATACCTCCTATATTCATTAGTTCATAATTTTCATCAATTATGAAAAATGTTTAGGTCTCAGTAATTCCTTGAATTCCTCAATATTTCTCAAATTTATTCCTTTTATATGATCACTATTCTATTTTTGTTTGTCTATGATTTCATACACGTTAAAATATTTCATTCATATAAAATATAATACCTTAAATCTGCATGATTTGTAAATAGGCATTTCAGTATATTTGAACCTTGATAATAAAAAAAGAAAGTGACATTTTTTTATTTACCGCAGATCAGGAATCTGTAGAGGGACTGTGTGGACAAGGTATGAGACCAGCTTTCCCAAGGGGCTTTTACTGGCTCTAAAATTCAACTTTGATTTCTTAAAAGAATCTGAAAGCACGTCATTTCAGTCAAAACTTTGTTAAAATAACCAGTGTCTCCAAAAGTGTCCTGTTACAAAAGTAAACAGATTCCTATTGCACTCATGCAAATAATTATATTGCCATCAGTTAAAAATACTCACAGCTGGTTTCCAAATTTTTGATAAATCAGGAGGAAAGAAATATGCACCAAATTTTGTTTATAAGACTGTACATTACCCAATAATTAAAAGCTACGAATAGCTCTAAAGAAAAGATTTTTTAGCTCCGAAAAACAAAAGATCAACAACGTTTTAAGCAAAAAATCATAAAATGATTTATCTCAGTCTTCTATTAGTTCAGTCTGTGCATGTAACTCCTGTTTTGCTTGATATTCAGGAACATTTCAGCTCTCCATGGGAGTCCTAAAAGTTTTTCTTCTATTCTAGTGTCACAATTTCCAGAAACCTCCATTCAAGAGCACGTGTCAGAGTATGATATGGTTAGACTTTGTGTCCCAACCCAAAGCTCATCTTGAATTGTAATCTCTGGGTGTTTAGGAAGAGACCTGGTGGGAAGTGATTGGATTATTGGGGTGGTTTTTCCCACATTTTTCCCTCATGAAAGGGAGTGAACTATCATGAGATCTGATGGTTTTTTAAATCGTAGTTTTTCTTACACTGACATACACTATCTCTCTTGCCTGCTGCCATGTAAGACGTGCCTGCTTCCCTTTCCACTATGACTGTAAGTTTCCTGAGGCCTCTCCAGCCATGCAAAACTATGAGTTAATTAAACCTCTTTGCTTTATAAATTACCCAGTCTTAGGAATTTTGTTATAGTAGTGTGAAAATGGATGAATACAGAGTCCTATGCTGATTACAAAACCACCTTTTGGAAAGGATAAAAGCAAAACAACCGTAGATGACAAATGTCCTAACACAGTTATAAAGGCAAAGTTGACACGGAAATTTGGTTACTTCTGTGGCATACAACAGTTTTACATAATAACCATAATTACTACTAATAACATGTGCTAAGACATAAAAGAATCACAGGAATGTCATAGAATTCTGGAACACATACTAATTACACATTTATATAAATAGAATCCAAAGAAGGTTAAATACTGTTTCATATTTGACAATATTTCCTGTATGATTTTATGATATCAAATAAGCTAAATATGTTTCTTTTGAACTTCAGGTGACTAATATCAAAAAATTTATGAGAACCAAGTAAGAATTTGATTTTGGAAAATTTGTTAAATATAAAATTTTAAAAAACTTCATATCACAAAATAGGATCAGAGGTGATTGTAAAATAAGTCATTCATTTAGCCAAAATGATAACAAAGATTTCAAAAAAAAAAAAAGGTGAAAACCTTTATTCTTTGAGAGAGGAGACTTAATTTCCCAAACAATAAGCCCTAATAAAAACAACATGAGGACAGTTAAATTTCTTTTTAAAATTGCATAATCTATAGAATTTTAATTATTTTGACCATAATACATAATTTCCATAAGCCTTTTTATAACCTTTATAACCTTTTATTGAGAAGTTTTTAATGCTCCAAGAAAATCTTATTAATCTGACACAGGGGCCCATATGCTGGCCTTGCATCAGTGTGCCTTTGACATTAATGATTAATTTATAGAGAAAATGAACTTATTTTATCATTCAAATTTGGCCCCTACAATCTCACATGCCCAACTCTTCTGTGATAGTCCCTGGGCCTCAAGTTGAATAGTTTTAATTTCTAGCCCTGTGTCTCATGAATGTAGTTTATTTTGATTGACACCTTCTACCAAGTCTGACGTTGAGGCTTTACCTGCTGTCAATGTTTAAGATTTAGATCCAGGAGTCAAAGCCCCATAACTTAATGGCACAAGTCCTTTAAAAGCACATACAGAAAGTTACTTGAATGTAATAATCTTAATTAAGAAAACAGTTTTTAATCTTAGATTTTTAAGCAAACTATAAAACTTAGCAATAATAACATACGAATTATTTCAATAAAGCTTAAAGTCTGCTTATTAGGCCAGTTGTCCAAAGGCAAAAGAAAAGACCTTCTGCAGTGTGACTGCTGTTTCCTATGGGGACTCCATGTAGAAAATCTACAAGTCAAAACTAATGAAAAGGGTATTTTAATTAGTTAGACATAGAAAGAGTGTTTCCTGGGTTATAAGTGCAAATTTTTGGATTCATAGAATAGTTTACAGCCAAGGGCATAGAATGTTATGTTAGAAATAAACATTTCCTTTAGACCTTTAAGATAAAATGTTTTTAGCATTAGGCCACAACAGGTAGAACAACAACAACAAAAATACCTACAGAAGCTGAAAATGAGTTGAAGGCTAGAATTATTATTTCAGGCGTTTCTAACACCGCATATCTACAACTATCTGATCTTTGACAAATCTCAAAAAAACAAGCAATGGGGAAAGGATACTCTATTTAATAAATGGTGCTGGGAAAACTGGCTAGCCATATGTAGAAAGCTGAAACTGGATCCCTTCCTTACACCTTATACAAAAATTAATTCAAGATGGATTGAAGACTTAAATGTTAGACCTAAAACCATAAAAACCCTAGAAGAAAGCCTAGGCATTACCATTCAGGACATCGGCATGGACAAGGACTTCATGTCTAAAACACCAAAAGCAATGGCAACAAAAGCCAAAATTGACAAATGGGATCTAATTAAACTAAAGAGCTTCTGCACAGCAAAAGAAACTACCATCAGAGTGAACAGGCAACCTACAGAATGGGAGAAAATTTTCACAACCTACTCATCTGACAAAGGGCTAATATCCAGAATCTACAATGAACTCAAACAAATTTACAAGAAAAAAACAAACCCATCGACAAGTAGGCGAAGGACATGAGCAGACATTTCTCAAAAGAAGACATTTATGCAGCCAAAAAACACATGCAAAAATGCTCATCATCACTGGCCATCAGAGAAATGCAAATCAAAACCACACTGAGATACCATCTCACACCAGTTAGAATGGCCATCATTAAAAAGTCAGGAAACAACAGCTGCTGGAGAGGATGTGGAGAAATAGGAACACTTTTACACTGTTGGTGGGACTGTAAACTAGTTCAACCATTGTGGAAGTCAGTGTGGCGATTCCTCAGGGATCTCGAACTAGAAATACCATTTGACCCAGCCATCCCATTACTGGGTATATACCCAAAGGACTATAAATCATGCTGCTATAAAGACACATGCACACGTATGTTTATTGCGGCACTATTCACATTAGCAAAGACTGGGAACCAACCCAAATGTCCAACAACGATAGACTGGATTAAGAAAATGTGGTACATATACACCATGGAATACTATGCAGCCATAAAAAATGATGAGTTCATGTCCTTTGTAGGGACATGGTTGAAACTGGAAATCATCATTCTCAGTAAACTATCGCAAGGACAGAAAACCAAACACCGCATGTTCTCACTCATAGGTGGGAATTGAACAATGAGAACACATGGACACAGGAAGGGGAACATCACACTCTGGGGACCGTTGTGGGGTGGGGGCAGGGGGGAAGGATAGCATTAGGAGATATACCTAATGCTAAATGATGAGTTAATGGGTGCAGCACACCAACATGGCATGTGGATACATATGTAAGCAAACCTGCACATTGTGCACATGTACCCTAAAACTTAAAGTATAATAATAATAAAATAAAAAATAAAAAATAAAAGAAAGCAGAGCTATAACAGAAAACAGTGAAATGCAGTAAGTTTAACTTTGTGTGATAAAAAATATATAACGTCTTGTAATTTTATTAAGAATAAAGGAAATACCATAAGAAAATTTTATTTTTCTAACCAATTAGTGTATAAGTGATTCCTTTTTTAATATCAAAACCTGACTCTAGAAAGGTCATTATAAATAATTTCCCTTTACTTATAGACAACTTGATCATATAAAAGTTTTTTTCATAAAACTTATTATAACTTACACAGACCATTCATGACATGCTTGCACTTTCCAGTTTGTCTTGAACATTCCTCTTTCTTAAACAATCAGTCATTTTATTCTAGGACAAAAATGTACCATACAAGATCCTTTCTCATGTAAAATTATTATTCTTTAAGCTTTCTTACCAAAAATACCTCTTAATTTCTATAACACTCTTTACATTTCTTTTATTTCCTAGTTCATTTTTCCTTGTTTTATACATAATCTTTAAATACATTGGATTAGACAAAAATTATTCACTTTTTAATGAGTACACTCAGTTTTAGAATGTTTTCCTACAATGTATATTTTTAATTGGAAAATACCCATTAACTGGAATATCTATTATTTAACTTTAGATTCTAAATTATGACAAGTTTTTCTATAAGTATTTATCCCATTACATTTACCTAATTATTTGATTTTTATTCTTATTTTTATTAAAGTTAAAAATAACTTTAATAACTTTAGATAATGACTATTATAGTTTTTTTAACTGAGATTATTTTAATAAGAAATGAGAAAAAAATTACTTTAATCTTGGTTAAAAAAACTATGCTCATCATTATCTAAAGTTATTTTCTACTCAACTATTTTACAGCCTATGAATCTGAGATTTTTACCTAAGTTAGAACCTTAAGATTAAATATATGGTTATTTTACCAAATAATTTAAGATTTAGCTGTTTTCATTATACCAATATTAATGTCCTATTTATTAAAAACTTTACAAACAAAGATCATTCTGTTTTGGCTGGGTTTGCAGTTTAATAACATTCATGCCAAATTTTGACACCTTGTGGTATTTGGCAGGGATAAGTATGAAATCACTTAATCAATAAATGCAAACAAAAATTTATGCTGATGAAGACATTTTTAATATTACTTAACCAATAATTGTAATGCTAACTTATCAAAGATTTTACTTAAGTCCATGAACTTGAAAAGCATTTGGGCTTATTATTTAATTTATGGGTACTCTTTAAGCCAAATTTGGTACCTTGTGGCCAAAAACACATAATAAAATATGTGTATGTACACACAAACACACACAAACACACTCCTGCAAAGATCCTATAGCTTTTATTTTCAGAACTCTATCCATGAGATATTAATACAAACTCACTGGCTTGCAAAAACAATAACAAAAAAAATGGTTGGATAACAAAAAAAAATGGCTGGTTGAAACTGGATTTTATCTCAGTAGGAAAGTAACCACAGACTTAAAGCAGGCAGAAAATAAAGCAGATAGATAGAGAACTTAGGAACCTTATAGTTGCAGCTTGACTTTTGGGCTCTGGATTTTCCTTGATGTCATTTGCCCATCAGTTTAAAATATGCACAATAGCAGAACTAATATGTAACTAGCTGGAGTATTAGAAAATGTGGCATGCCCTTCCATTTACAGAACCACTTGCAAGTAGTGGCTCCATAAAACCAAACCAGGTGCCCAAGAGGGGCCATTCTCCTTGTCTTTCTTACTTATAGATGATTTGTTTCCTGCGTTGTTTTTTAAAGGAGAAACTGAGCTGTGGCCTAGGTTTAGTGCGGTGGATTGAAGTGTGCTGGTTGTGGGTGGGACTCCGCAGTGCGTCACTACTGAGTCATTTTTGCCCTTTTACATGTCTCGTTTTCTCTTTCCAGAGGTCTAGCACCTCTAGGAGGGCTCAAAGTGCAGAGTGACCAACTCTTATATGCACTTCTTGGTTGAGCCTTTTTAAACTAACTATTTTTGGGGATCCCTGTAGGGCGACTGCACGTTGCAGATTGTCAACACCCCAAACACTCCCACTTGGCTCCCAGTCAGCCAGGGGTGCCTTTCAGTTGGGAGGAGCAAAATGCCCTTTCTCTTTGGAACTGAAGAAACTCAGCCTCTCATTTATCTACAAAAACAGTTCAGTTCCTCATGCAAATGTGCAGATAAGTCAATCAAGATTAATTTGAGCAGGAAAGGCAATGGAGAAGACTCTTTAGAATGCACCTCCAAATTCGAATTAGGATCCTAAGCAACAGCTTCCTAGGAGAAAAAAAAAAAAAAGCTAAGACTACTTCCTGTACACTGTCCTCAACCACCTTTAACTTTGTAGCTCTTCCTCGCCACTACACACACCTAGGTCAAATCCTCTCACCGTACAAGGTTATCTCTGGTACCCCCAAAAGCCAAAGAAGTCAGGTAATGCAAATCCAGGAAAGCACAGCTATGAACCTAAGAAGAATCTGCTCATGATCCTTGAAACTCCACAAAGAAAACAGAATACTCCCCAAAGGGGTGAGTTATTGGTTCTGAATTCTTTAACAAAAAGGCATATGAACCAGGTCTCAATTAATTTAGAAAGTTTATTTTGCCAAGGTTTAGGACCTTGACAAAGACTCAGGAGGGCATGACGACATGTGTTCAAGGTGGTCGGCACATAGTTTGGTTTTATGCATTTTAGGGAGACATGAGATAGGAATCAATATATGTAAGCTGTACATTGGTTCCATCCAGAAAGGTGGAACAACTTGAAGTGGGAGGGGTCTTCCAGGTCACAGGTAGATAAGAGACAAATGATTGCATTCTTTTGAGATTTTGATAAGCACAGTTTACAGGAAAGGTCACTTATGCCTTAGTCTGGCTTAGTCTGGCACAGGAAACAATCAGGTATGCATTTGTCTCTTGTAACCAGAGGGATGACTTTGCGTTCTATCTGTCCTTTTTCCATAAGAAAAGAAATTTCCTTGTGGACAAATTGTGAGGGAGGTATGCAGCTTAAAAAAAAAAAATCTTTGTAGCGATCTTATTTAGGAATAGAATAGGAGGCAGGTTTGCCCGACCTAGTTCCCAGCTTGACTTTTCCCTTTGGCTTAGTGATTTTAGGGAGATTTATTTTCCTTTCGCGATGTTAATTTAGCATGAAAATTCTGATACAGAAAACAGTGTTTCACTGTGAGGTCTATCGGACAGGATGAGCCCACATCCAGTTTAATACCTGCTATCCCAGCATAATTATGAAAAGCACTAGCTTTCAGTCTCAGTAAAATCCCACTTAGGTAGGTAAATTATACGGTCACGTTGTTATTAACCCTAGTATACTCCTTTAAGTTTATTTACAACAGAATCTGGCAAAATGCAGTCTGTGGATTTTATCTTACCCTGCTGATTCCATCATACAGTCAACCAAATATTACTTTATGCATATCTGATTCAAATGGGCAAACTACAAACTCCATGTTCATATTTTTAAAGCCATTACTCAATCCTAATTTGAAAAGATAGAACACAGGAGAAATCATTTCCACAGGAAAATATCAAGAAACTGTGTGCCACACATCCTTGGACAACTGTAGCAGAAATGAGAAATTAAAAGTGTGCTAGTCACGAAACAGGAACACCCCTGATCCAGTATTCTGGCACCTGCTATCTAGAAGAGGACTGAAGCAACCATTTGTTTTTAGTAAATAAATATTTCAAAAAGCATACATGAGAATTATTATCAGCTAAAAAGAGCTCCATAGAAAAATCGATTAGCAAAATAAGTGACAAGTGACAGTGTTTGACAACTTTCAAATAATCTACACTTACATAGTTTTAAATGGTAAGTGTATTAGCTTGGCCATTATTTTGAGAACAGAATAAAGAATGACATTACTGAGGAACAATGTGTCATGAGAAAAGAGCATAACTCTTAAAGTCAGACAAATCTAGTTTCAAATTTCAGTTCAATCACTTAATAGCAGTGTGGTCTCTAAGCCTCAGCTTCCTCAACTATAATATGGGAAAATAGCACCTACCAAAATAAGTTATTGAGAATAATAAATGAGATTTTATTTATGACGTGTCTAGCATACAGAAAGTATGCAATGAATAGTTATTAATATATTCTATTTATTTATTTATTTATTTTTTATTATACTTTAAGTTCTAGGGTACATGTGCACAACATGCAGGTTTGTTAAATATGTATACATGTGCCATGTTGGTGTGCTGCACCCATTAACTCATTATTTACATTAGGTATATCTCCTAATAAAAAGAATGAAGCTAGTTATTAATATTTTAAGAAACACTTTAAAATATCTTACGGATATACATCTACAAAGTTATACCACAGTTTATTATCAGTTGAGTTTAATATACTAACTCATGGTATCTTCAATAGCCACCTAGGTGTTCAATGACATAGTGATGAAGGAATCATATTTTTAACTTCCAAGTTCATCATAATTTTTAGTTCCATCACACAAGAGCATAACCACCCAGTAAAAAAATGTTACTTGAAACAATGGATGTATTAACTGGATATTAACCTGCAGGATGCTAAGGACCTAGGTATGCTTTCTCTTTCTCTTCCCATTGAATTCATTTAATCAATCAAGGTGGGTTTTTTTTGGCAAATTGTGGCAACAACTTATATTTATTATGTAAAAATATCTATATTTGGCAATCTTTTATTAAACCATCACAAATTGACTATTTTTTGGCTGAAGAAAATAGATTTTATGAAATCATGTTGATTCCACAAGCATCAAATACTTGGACAAAAGTATTACACTGATTGTAGGATAATATTCATGATATATGTATCACGAAATTCATCTAAAAAGTAAAAGAAAATTATAATGTAAATGTTGATGATTTTGGCATAAATATTAGACTCTTGAGTACCAAACTGTTCCGTGTTTATTCAAACACTAAATATATGTTACATATAAGAAGTGAGACTAAGAACTGTGAAGTAGCCTTTTTTTTTTTTTTTGGCAGCAAGGAATGTTATGTTATTCTTTTTTGAATCCTCAACATCTAACACAGTACTTGGTACTTCATTCTGACAAGTCAGTATATATCAACTGTGTAATTATGTAAGAGAAGTAAAAACAAAATACTGTGAGAGTTTATAGTGGGGAATATTGCCTTAGAGTTTTCCAGCTTGAGTGTGCATGTCAGCCTACATACAGCACTCTGATGGTTAGTTTTGTGTGTCAACCTGACTAGGCTACAAGTATTTAATCAAACACTAATCTAGGTGTTGCTGTAGAGGTATAATGATCATTAACATCTCTAATCAGCGGACATTAAATAAAAGAGATTATATTTGATAATATAGGTAGGCCTCATCCAATCAGTTGAAATACCTTAAGGTTTCCCTGACAAGGAAATTCTACTTCCTTACTCCTGTCTGAGAGTTCCAGACTTCAGACTTTCAAGCCCCAACAATTGCATTAGCCCATGTCTTGAAAGAAATGTGTGTGTGTGTGTGTGTGTGTGTGTGTTTGGGGGGGGTGGGGTTCAATAATCCTTTTTGTCTGGAAAGCCTTCAGTGAAAAAATAAATTAACAGCAAAGTAGTGCCAGTATTTCACCTAAACAACCACTAGGCAAGTTCCTTAATGCATTGACTCAAGAATATTTAAGTTTAATAGATGGTATTATACCCTAACAATGCATAGAGAAAGTAATTTTGGAGCTTGAAAAAAAATACTTTTGAAAAGAGTTGAGTACAGAGGAGAGGGTATCAGGCCGTGGACTTCAATAAACCTCAGTAGAGATTCCAATCTTGTCATTTACTGGCCTAATGACCTTGGGCAAGATCTTAAATCCCTGATAAACCTTATTTTCTTCAATTTAAATTGGAATAATAAAATGAAGCCAACCACAGAGGTTTGTTAGGAAAGTTAAACTTAACAATTTATACTTCAAAATAGGTTTAGCAAGTATGTGGCATATACAGGAGTTCAATAAATGGTAACTATACGACTAAAATAATTTGAGTTTATAGCTTATAATTGTCATTTGATGTTAAAATAAAATGGATACATCCACAATGTGTGAATATGTGTACACATACATAAGTATGTATATTCTAAAATGCAATTTAATACATGAATTTACCTATGTAAAAAAAACCTGCACATATACCCCTGAACCTAAAAGCTTTTTTAAAAAAAAAAAAAAAAGAAAAGAAATATAGACATCATTTAACCCAATCATTTGAAACCCTGGCTGGACATCAGAATCACTGAAATGGATTTTAAATAATGTATGATTACAAGGTGCCCCAGCTCTCCTTTCTCTCACCCTCTCTCCTCCTCCCACTTACAATTCTGACTCCCACATGGTTCTAATGTGCAGCCAATGTTGAGAAGCAATCATCTGAAGCATATGGGGAACGTGAAGTTGGGAATTAATTGGTTCAGTGAAGGTTATGCCTTATTTAGGAGCATTACAACTCTAGCATCCTCCTGTTGGCAACAGAGGACAGCATTCTTCTGAGGCTACAGTGAAGAGCCTAGTTTACACTGATGGGGATAACTACTATGTTGACTTGCTGTTGACCCATCCACTTTAAAAATTAGCATGCCTCCTTATGAGTTTGCTTTGCTCAATTTATAGACTGGCTCGCCTTGAGCAGTTCTACCGCTTCTTTAAGCGCCTGTGGAGTGTAGAGTCAAATAAATTATCTTGCTACTTTCAGTATAGCTGGGCTGTCAGAATACCGGAATAACAGAGCATATTCTTCCTGTCATCAGTGCTCCACTCAACCTTTTAATTGCTTATAATCTAGGGATGAAGCAGTGGAAAGACTGTCTATTGAAAGCAGATAAAGTGTCCCACAGAATCATGTTAAACATTAGTCTAATTGGCACTGGCCAAAAGTATGACGCTACCACTGTGCAAATAGTGATGCCATTTCCTGGTGTACTTAGCACAGGCCAGAATATTGGCATTCTTTTGCCACAGCAGCACCTTGACCTAGAAGAACACATACATGTTTTAAAATGTTGGTTTATTAATTTAAAACAGGGACTGCAAATGGATTTAGAAAAAATAAAATACCTAATGTCACCTCTATAATCTAGCGATATGAATGGCTTTTCTATTTATCCACATGCCATCTATACATGTATGTTCAGTGTGCATACAAAATAAATTTTACAGTTATAATTACTGTATATGCAATTTTGAGTTTTACTTTCCCTTCATAAGTATTTTCTAAGTGAAGGGTCTGCAAACTCTTTCTATAAAAGGTCATATAGTAGATATTGTATGCTTTACAATTACGTACTCTGTCATAACTACTCACCTCTACCTTTTGTCACACAAAAGCAGCCATACAAGATACATAAAGGAATGGCATTTGTGTGTTCCAATAAAATTATATTTACGAAAACAGGTCATGGGATTGATTTGGCTCACGCTGGCCACAGTTTGTTGAACCTGTAGTAACATGGTCCTCATATTCACCATCTTTAATGGCCATATAATATTATATTTGAGAAATTAATTTTTTGAGCATTGTCTAATTGCTGAGCATTTTGTCTATTCTTTTTCTCTTCTGTGTATGGATGTTAAAATAAATAATGGGAATTGTAAAAAATGTTTTGATGAGAAATAGTTTATTCTCAGTTTGTACTAGTTTTCTTAACACAAATTTAAATTTGACAGATTCAATGACTAGAACAAAAGGTGCAGAATTTATATTATTTCAAATTGCTCTAATTGAACTGAATTTCACACCATCAGTAATATATACCTGTTTCTGCACAGCTTTGTCAACATCAGATTTTAGTTTAACTGAAGCGAATTATTATTTGAGATGACTCCAAAATCCACCCCTTATAGGTGAGTTATCTATGGCAACAGGATACTGAGTTACTTATAGTTAAGGGGAAGGCAAAGAGTGGGACTAGATTTTCTGAGCGCCATTCCCCACTTCAGCATGCTTCATCATAAGAGCCACTGCTCTCCATAAACTAGCAGAAGAAATTACAGATTATTTTTCCTTCTTTGTCTTAAAGCTGTGTCATATTAGTCATACTGATTTGCTGTGGCTCACGAAGAAATATCACACACCCTGAGATGTATAAGAATGAGGTGGGGACTTGGATTAGTCAAATATTTTAGTAAGGTCACTTTTATACCTAATGTTCAGAGGTAAAATAGGACTCAACCAGTGTAAGATATGAAAAACTTTATTTCCAGAATTTAAAGGAAGTCACTCAAGTAAAACTGACTGTGAGATGTAAAAGCCATTGCTAAAGATAGTGAAGTGCAAATGTTACTTTTTATTATTTTTATTTATTTAAGCTCAATAGATGCAAATGAGTACTACCTGATAAATGAGAAAGAAAGGTCAACTTTCGATAAAGGGAATAATATCTCAAGTGAGTCACTTTTAAGATATTCAGCCTTTACCTCTGTTAGCCCTACTGGATACGGTCCTCTACATCCTTCCTGCCACCTTGCATATTGCCTCTTGTAAAAAAAAAATATATCACCACATTCCACTGATATATCATTAAGTCAAAGAACAGCAGATATAACTGCTTCCATGTGAGCCAAACTCAGAGAGTTGAGAAAATAGTTGAACTTTTTTGGGGGTCAGAAGGGCACCACTAATTTGATCCAGAAGATACTGGGGGAAAGGAGGCCCTTCACTCATTGAAAATACAGCATTCAGAGGGAAGAATTGGCAACAGGAACTTGGTCACAGGGAAATCCAGGAAGTGGTAAGCAGAGTTTTCTGGAGGATAGATGGAGCACAATTTAAAAACAAAAAACAGAAACAAAAACCAATGGGTAATGTACAACCAAAAAGAGAGCCCAGAGAGCCATCTAGCTGCAGGAATTTGGCATGAAGGTCAGGGTTGAGGTTGGGATTCAGGGACAGGGTTCCAGACCTATGTGTGTGTTTCTGTGTGTGTGTGTGTGTGTGTGTGTGTGTGTGTGTGTATGGGGTGGTGGGAACATGCAAAGATTGAGTGAACAAAATCTTTTCTAGGTGACAGGAACTAACCAGCTCACCAAGGCTGGAAATGGTCAGCATAAGAGCAGAGATCAATGGTAAAAGGCATCCTGATTGTGGAGATACTAAGTACTAGAGCCACACTACCTGAGTTCAAATCCCAGCTCCAACACTTACCAGTTGTATGATCTCAGGGAAGTTACATACACTCTCAATGCCTCAGTTTCCTCATCTGTAAGAGGGAGAATAAAAGTATTCATATCATAGAACTTTAGTGAGGATCAAATTAGCTTATATATATTTAAATGTTATATATATTTGTGAAAGTTCCTGGCATATATGCTCTATGTGGATTTATTATTATATGCAGCTTCCCAAACTATCTGAGCAAAGACAGACTAAGACAGAATCTGCAAATACGGGTCAGAAGAATCCAGGGTTCCTTCCTCCACCAAACCAGTCTCCTGCCTTTCAGTTTCCTGATCAAGTTTTACGTGATCAATGTCAGTTGTCTGTGATATAGTTTGATTATTTGTCCCTTCCAAATCTCATGTTGAAATGTGACCCCTAATGTTGGAAATGGGACCAAGTGGGATGTGTTTGAGTCATGCGGGTGGATCCCTCAAGAATGGCTTGATCCCCTCCCTATACTAATGTGTCCACAAGAGACTTGGTTGTTAAAAAGAGCCTAGCACCTTCCTCCTCTTTCTTGCTCCTTCTCTTGCCAAGTGACATGCAGGCTCCCCTTGCCTTCTGCCATGAATAAAAGCTTCCTGAGGCCTCGCCAAAAGCAGACATGGTTGCCGTGTTTCTTGTACAGCCTGCATAACTATGAGCCAAATAAACCTTTTTTTTTTTTTAAATAAATTACTCAGCGTCAGGTATTCCTTATAGCAATGCAAAGCAAACTAAGTCTGCATGTTACTCCATTGAGTCTTCTATCATGGTATGCCCTTTTTCAAACAATGCATTATTGAGTAGACCTCTTTGGTACCTCCTGATGGGGCATGTGCTCAAGTTATAGGAGCTAGAAAGTGCATGTTGCTCTTTATTAACCAGGAGCTTGGTGAACAGAATGTTTATAATGGTGCAAAAATGATATTAACACAGTTGTCCTGCTTCTCTGGGTTTCCCTAAAGCCTGTGTCGAGTAAATTTATGTCTTGCAAATTAACCCCTAGAATGTATGAGGAAGAGACCAAGCAGTGAGGTCAAGCAGCCCCCAAATACAAACAGGCCACAGGTGACTTACAATGAAAATAATCCAACCAAAACGGAATCCAGTGTAATTTTGAAGAATTTACCTAAATGGTGAGAACAGTCTCTCTCTTTTCAAACTTTCTCTGACTTGTTTGAAGAAAGTCTTAAAATGCAAACAGGGCTCTGTTTAAACAGCATCGGCAAGCCAGAGGCAGACATTTCAGGGTCTGTTGTGTTTGTTGAATCTTTTGTTACCAGATGTTAATGGAGAGGTAAAACATTAAAAATGCATGGCCCCTTGTCACATCAATTTTATATATGTGTGTGATAAATCACCATTGTGTTGCCAGATGAAAGAGAGTATATACTAAGTATGCAAATGCAATTTATATTAGAAAAATAACCTGTTTGATTAAATAAATCTAATGATCAGTACTATATTTGTAAACTTACCAGTAATATTTTTGTTTATACGGCTATGTGCTTTATAAAATTTTATGAATACCAGAATGTATTACTCAGTGAGCTATTTTATTGAGCAGTTACTATATTCGGGATAGCATATTTTTTATCAATACAGAAATAACTGCCAGCAACCTAGAAGTATTATCTCAGGCCTTGTCTTGTGGGACACTACAAAAGTTAGCCATCTCTGCCTATCAAACAACAATTTTGTAAAATTTCATTCATATTGTAAGACACTGAAATATCAATGAGCTCTAAATACCACTAAATTCACATCAAGATAGATAAACACTACTATCCTGTCAGTTTTACTTATTTTCTTCTTCCTCAAGGAGCTGTCATCGAGGCCATGTTCATGTGTTTTGAAATAACCACAGCTGAAGAGAGACTTCTTTATTGTTCTAGGTGCATTCTTACGGCCAATTCCTGTGAATTTGTACTCAGTGCCAAAGCAGAATGAGTAATGAAATACCTATCCCAATAGGTAGCGAGCAATCTAAGAGTAAGAGCCATGTCTTGTTTATCTGTTTTGACTGGCTTAGAGTCTAGCAGTTACTTAGAGTAAGAGATAGTGAATGTATATTAAGGCCAAGGCACTTGTTATGGCTGAATTGTGGCCCCTCAACCCGAAGTTTATTATTTATGTTGAAGTCCTAACCCCTAGTATTTCAGAATGTGACCATATATGGAGACCGAATCTTTACAGATACAATTAAGTTAAAATTAGGTCATTAGTGTGGACCCTAATACAATAAGACTGATGCCCTTATAATAATAGATTAGGACATAGACACACACAGAGGGAATATCATGTGAAGACACATGGAGAAGATGACCATCTACTGGCCAAAGAGAGGTCCTCAAAAGGAACCAACCCCACTGACACCTTGATTTCAGACTTCTAGCCTCCAGAAATGTGAGGAGAAGAATTTCTGCTATTTAAGTCACCTAGTCTGTGGTACTTTCTTATAGCAGCCTTAGCAAACTCATACAGCACTTCCTGTGGCTGGTGGTGGTTTCCATTTCCTCAGTTTCACTGGGCTTTCTCTAAACTTTTTTTTTTCATCGAATATAGGCATTGCCTTGACTTTTCTCTCATGGAAACTCACTAGTTGCTGTTTGCATTAACTTAGGAAATCGCACCTTAATTTTTCCCTGTGGTATTTATCCACACTCTTGTCCCACTTCCAATAAAATTCTTTATTTGGCTCTTGATCCACCATTTTCCAAAACTTCCTGTTCTTAAAATGCCTAGCTTGAAAGCCCTAAGCCTTCTGGCTTATTCCCATCCTTTGGAAGGAGAAAGGTAACTGGTATTTGTGGAGCATGCTTCCTATAGCAAAGCATTCTGCTAGGTCTCCCATACCCCTCTCACCTCCTACTCCTCTAAAGCCAGTGTGATACCCTCAGCCATTCTGGATTTTCCTGTAATCTTCTCATGTTCAGCTCTCTGCTCTTGACATTAGTGCTTTGCTGGAAAGAGGGATCCTAGGGGTCAACACAGTGCTTTTTATTCAGGTTTTTAGATATAGAATGTTCAATAAACCTATAATGATTGAGCTGAAGGGACTTGATACTATTCAGAAATTGATTTGGTTAATTCAATCTTCTAAGTAAGTATGCACAATTAAGATATTGTAAAACTGTCCTGAATGGTACTGCCTAGTTTTTCTTCTATGGTTTTTATGGTTTTAGGTCTTATGTTTAAGTCTTTAATCCATCTTGAGTTAATTTTTCTGTAAGGTATAAGGAAATGGTCCAGTTTCAGTTTTCTGCATACGGCTAGCCAGTTTTCCCAACACCACTTATTAAATTGGGAATCCTTTCCCTGTTGCTTGTTTTTGACAGGTTTGTCAAAGATCAGATGGTTGTAGATGTGTGGCTTTATTTCTCAGGCCTCTGTTCTGTTCCATTGGTCTATATATCTGTTTTGGTACCAGTAGCAAGCTGTTTTGGTTACTGTAGCCTTGTAGTATAGTTTGAAGTCAGATAGCATGTTGCCTCCAGCTTTGTTCTTTTTGCTTAGGGTTGTCTTGGCTATATGGGCTCTTTTTTGGTTCCATGTGAAATTTAAAGTAGTTTTTTCTAATTCTGTGAAGAAAGTCACTGGTAGCTTGATGGGGATAGCATTGAATCTATAAATTATTTTGGGCAGTACGGCCATTTTCATGATATTGATTCTTCCTATCCACGAGCATGGAATGTCTTTCCATTTGTTTGTGTCCTCTCTTATTTCCTTGAGCAGTGGTTTGTAGTTCTCCTTGAAGAGATCCTTCACATCCCTTGTACGTTGTATTTCTAGGTATTTTATTCTCTTTGTAGTAATTGCAAATGGGAGTTCACTTACGATTTGGCTCTCTGTTTGTCTATTATTGGTGTATAGGAATGCTTGTGATTTTTGCACATTGATTTTATATCCTGAGACTTTGTTGAAGTTGCTTATCAGCTTAAGGAGATTTTGGGCTGAGATGATGGGGTTTTCTAAATATACAATCACGTCATCTGTAAACAGAGACAATTTGACCTCCTCTCTTCCTATCTGAATATGCTTTATTTCTTTCTCTTGCCTGATTGCCCTGGCCAGAACTTCCAAAATTACGTTGAATAGGAGTGGTGACAGAGGACATCCTTGCTTTGTGCCGGTTTTCAAAGGGAATGCTTCCAACTTTTGCACATTCAGTATGATATTGGCTGTGGGTTTGTCATAAATAGCTCTTATTATTTTGAGATACATTCCATCAATACCTAGTTTATGGAGAGTTTCTTGGCACGAAGGGGTGTTGAATTTTATCGAAGGCCTTTTCTGCATCTATTGAGATAATCATGTGGTTTTTGTCGTTGGTTCTGTTTATATGCTGGATTACGTTTATTGATTTGTGTATGTTGAACCAGCCTTGCATCCCAGGGATGAAGCTGACTTGATCATGGTGGATAAGCTTTTTGATGTGCTGCTGGATTCAGTTTGCCAGTATTTTATTGAGGATATTCACATCAATGTTCATCAGGCATATTGGCCTGAAATTTTCTTTTTTTGTTGTGTCTCTGGCAGGTTTTGGTATCAGGATGATGCTGGACTCAAAAAATGAGTTAGGGAGGATTCCCTCTTTTTCTATTGATTGGAATAGTTTCAGAAGGAATGGTACCAGCTCCTCTTTGTACCTCTGGCAGAATTCAGCTGTGAATCTCTCTGGTCCTGGGCTTCTTTTGGTTGGTAGGCTATTAATTACTGTCACAATTTCAGAACTTGTTATTGGTCTATTCAGGGATTCGGCTTCTTCCTGGTTTAGTCTTGGGAGGGTGTATTTGTCCAGGAATTTATCCATTTCTTCTAGATTTTTCTAGTTTATTTGCATAGAGGTGTTTATAGTATTCTCTGGTGGTAGTTTATATTTCTGTGGGATCACTGGTGATATCCCCTTTATCATTTTTTACTGGGTCTATTTGATTCTTCTCTCTTTTCTTCTTTATTAATCTGGCTAGCAGTCTATCTATTTTGTTAATCTTTTCCAAAAAAAAAAAAAAAACCAGCTCCTGGGCCAGGTGTGGTGGCTCACGCCTATAATCCCAGCACTTTGGGAGGCCGAGGCAGGCGGATCACCTGAGGTCGGGAGTTCGAGATCAGCCTGACAAATGTGGAGAAACTCCATCTCTACTAAAAATACAAAATTACCTGGGCGTGGTGGTGCATGCCTGTAATCCTAGCTACTCAGGAGGCTGAGGCAGGAGAATTGCTTGAACCCAGGAGGTGGAGGTTGCAGTGAGCCAAGATCGTGCCATTGCACTCCAGCCTGGGCAACAAGAGTGAAACTCCGTCTAAAAAAAAAAAAAAAACAACAAAAATGAAAAACAAAAAAAAACAACTCCTGGATTCATTAACTTTTTGAAGGGTTTTTTGTGTCTCTGTCTCCTTCAGTTCTACTCTGATCTTAGTTATTTCTTGACTTCTGCTAGCTTTTGAATTTGTTTGCTCTTGCTTCTCTAGTTCTTTTAATTGTGATGTTAGGGTGTCAATTTTAGAACTTTCCCACTTTCTCCTGTGGGCATTTAGTGCTATAAATTTCCCTGTAAACACTGCTTTAGCTGTGTCCCAGAGATTCTGGTACATTGTGTCTTTGTTCTCATTGGTTTCAAAGAACTTCTTTATTTCTGCCTTAATTTCGTTATTTACACAGTAGTCATTCAGGAGCAGGTTGGTCAGTTTTCATGTAGCTGTGCAGTTTTGAGTGAGTTTCTCAATCCTGAGTTCTAATTTGATTGCACTGTGGTCTGAGAAACTGTTATGATTTCCATTCTTTTGCATTTGCTGAGGAGTGTTTTACTTCCAATTATGTGGTCAATTTTAAGTGCAATGTGGTGCTGAGAAAATGTATATTCTGTTGATTTGAGGTGGAGAGTTCTGTAGATGTCTATTAGGTCCACTTGGTCCAGAGCTGAGTTCAAGTCCTGAATATCCTCGTTAATTTTCTGTCTTATTGATTTGTCTAATATTGAAAGTGGGGTGTTAAAGTCTCCCACTATTATTGTGTGGGAATCTAAGTCTCTTTGTAGGTCCCTAAGAACTTGATTTATGAATCTGGGTGCTCCTGTTTGGGGTGCATATATATTTAGGATATTTAGCTCTTCTTGTTGCATTGATCCCTTTACCATTTTTTTAATGCCCTTCTTTGTCTTTTTGATCTTTGTTGGTTTAAAGTCTGTTTTATCAGAGACTAGGATTGCAACCCCTGCTTTTTTTCCTTTTTCTTTGCTTGGTAAGTATTCCTCCATCCCTTTGTTTTGAGCCTACGTGTGCCTTTGCACGTGTGACTGGTCTCCTGAATACAGCACACTGATGGGTCTTGACTCTGTATTCAATTTGCCTGTCTGTGTCTTTTAATTGGGGCATTTTGGTGTACCTGAAAGTGACAGGGAGAATGGAACCAAGTTGGAAAACACTCTTAAGGATATTATACAGGAGAACTTCCCCAACCTAGCAAGACAGGCCAACATTCAAATTCAGGAAATACAGAGAACACCACAAAGATACTCCTCGAGAACAGCAACCCCAAGACACATAATCGTCAGATTCACCAAGGTTGAAATGAAGGAAAAAATATTAAGGGCAGCCAGAGAGAAAGGTCGGGTTACCCTCAAATGGAAGCCCATCAGACTAACAGTGGATCTCTCTGCAGAAACCCTATAAGCCAGAAGAGAGTGGGGGCCAATATTCAACATTCTTAAAGAATTTTCAACCCAGAATTTCATATCCAGCCAAGCTAAGCTTCATAAGTGAAGGAGAAATAATATCCTTTACAGACAAGCAAATGCTGAGATATTTTTTCACCACCAGGCCTGCCTTACAGGAGCTCCTGAAGGAAGCACTAAACATGGAAAGGAACAACTGGTACCAGCCACTGCAAAAACATACCAAATTGTAAAGACCATCGACACTATGAAGAAACTGCATCAACTAACGGGCAAAATCACCAGCTAGCAACATAATGACAGGATCATATATGCACATAATAATATTAACCTTAAATGGAACACTTAACTTTTTAAAAATTCTACAATTATTCCATTTTACTACACTGGCTGCTCAGACAGGAATATTTTTATCACTTAGCATTTGTTGAATATCTTCCTATGTGTGAATTACTGGGCAACATGCCAAATGAAAGATAAGTCGATAAGTTACACCTGGGTTGATGGCAGGTAGAGAATACAGAGGAGAAAAGCTGTTCAGTTGTTCAATGTGTGAGTACACTTCTACTTGCATAGGCAAAATATATAAATGTCTGTAGTCACAGCCAGCCTAAGCAGGGTGACTCCAAAAGAGGTTATTACACTGTCATTTAAAATTAAAATTTAATAAGTTATATTCAACATTAGTTGAAAACATTCATAAATTTAATGAATCATCTAATTAAATATTGTATATGCAAGAGCATGGAGCAGATTGAGAGAAAACTTTAAGAGAGTTATTTTTATGTTTAAATGTAATTAGTAAGCAATGTTTTAAAAACAAAACCCTCTCAAATTTTATGAAGCCTCTTTTCTAAACCAGAAAATGTTCTTTCATAAACCATCCCTCGTTTTCAGGAATTACATGTTTATTTTTGCTTTTGGTTGTAAGTAGTGAGCTAAATTACAATTTACACTAGTCTCTTTTTTGTCAGTCTAAGCAAGCCCAATTTCATGCAGAATGATTATACATCTATATTGTCAATTACTCTGTTGTGTTATGATGCCAAAATTACTCTAGGTTAGAAGACGCTATCATGAGAAAAAAACTGCATCTTTGTTATCAGGAAGTGACATCTGGTTTCATTTGTAATTTCTCTTAATATTCTTTTTGATGTTGTGTGGTAAACTTACCTTTTACCCCTTTTGGGGATCTAATCATGAGATACGTAAGTTGATATGTCAGCTAGCTTTCAGTTCAATATTTAACGTGAAGTAGAAAAGTCAATTTGAAATTTGACAGGTAATTTGCTGTACAAGTTCATGAAGTACAAGTTTGGAAGTACATAATCTATGGCAGCCTGGATTTGAAATACAGCTCCTTACCCTCCACTTAAAGAGCCTCTAGTTAATTTGTAATTTTGGTAACCATAGAACATCAAACACCATCTTTCCAAGTAGCACGCAAACTGTGGCACAAACAATCAAATAGCCCCAAGTGCTTGAGAGAGTTAATTTAGTTCAAATGAAAGAGCTTCATATTTCCAAAGGCAGAAATTAAGGGTTTAGCTGTATAGTAATATTTTTTATTTATTCAGCTAGGTGGTGATGTGTATACAAGTCATTGCTGAATTATTCCTTTCATCAGTTTTGCATTCCTTAACTAACAAATCCATCTCCTTGAGATTACTGAATATAATAATTTCTTGTAAAAATAATAAGTTGAATTCAGTAACATAACAAATCCAGGCAACAAAAACATATTATCCACATGCTTTCATCCAGGATTTGTCGTTATCCCCCACATTCTCAAAGAGTGAAGTATTTATTTAGGTCCACAGAATTTTGCTTATAAAACAAGGTTAGCTCACTTTCCTTCCTGTGCTAGCCTGAGGCTACAAGTCTGTTCCACTCATTTTCTTACATTGCCTAACTGTGTCAGCTGGTCAAGGGTAAACTTTAGCTGTCCTCTAATTCAGCTATTCCTCAGTTTCTTCTAAATTCTGCCAGCAGCTGTGTTATTCCTAAGGGGAAAAAAACACGTTAAAGATGAAAAATTACTTTGGAAGATGCGAATAATGGCCTGAAATATAGCACAGAAAATTCTCGTACTCATTCTAAGTCTGACGAAGAAAATCACTGGACTTTCTTTCCCTTTCCAGAGCAAAATGTGGCTCTGAAAAACTAAAGGAATAAAAGAGAGGGAAATAATTCATCCAGCTCTGTGTAACCGGAAATAGGAAAAGAACCATAGAAGAAAATCTGATTAATAAGAACCCTCAATAAAGAATTTCAAGGTTGCACAAAACTGGAGATGCTGCTCTTAGTCAAATATATGTCAACTTTTGTATGTAATAATGTATAGTAAACTAAAATGTATTTATTCACATAGGTGGTGCATTTGATTACAACTCAAAACAGAAAAAAATACCCTATTGCTTCATAATAATGCCTATATAGAAATAAAAATACTGAAGCATTATTTGCTGGTAGATGTACAGAGGTTAGAATATGGGAATATATAAAGTAGTTAACTTGCGGCCGGGCGTGGTGGCTCACCTCTGTAATCCCAACACTTTGGGAGGCCGAGGCGGGTAGATCACCTGAGGTCGGGAGTTTGAGACCAGCCTGACCAACATGGAAAAACCACATCTCTACTAAAAATACAAAAAATTAGCTGGGCATGGTGACGCATGCCTGTGATCCCAGATGCTCGAGAGGCTGAGGCAGGAGAATCACTTGATCCTGGGATGCGGAGGTTGCGGTGAGCCGAGATCGCACCATTGCACTCCAGCCTGGGCAACAAGAGTGAAACTCTGCCTCAAAAAAGAGCAAAACTCTGAGTCAAAAAAGAAAAATAATAATAATAAATAAAGTTGTTAATTTGCACTAATTAGGCTCACACATGAATATCTATTCGACTTTCAGAAACTTGCAGGTTCAGAAAACAAAGGCATAAGTGTCAATAAATAAATGTGAAATGTGACAACATATTTCAAAGAACTTTATAAATGTAAATTGCTATAGAAATTCTATAGAATTTGATTTGTATTTAGCATGTGGTAAATCAATTTATGAAACATCAAATAAGCATACATTTATATTCACATGTATGTATACATGCACATACACACATACATAAATACATGTATTTTTTTCTGAGATACAAAATAAACTGCTAATATTTGAGAAAAATGCTCATGTAAAAATCTGTGTGCCCTAAAAATGCAGCATAGTCTGTAAAGGCAGAGAAGAATATGGGATAGGGGAGAGCATAGAAAAGGCTTTAATCATATGATAATATTTATTTCTTCAGCTAGGTGGAAGGTACACAGATAATTACTGTATTATTTCTTTGACCAGCTTGTCATTTTTTTAAACAAATAGATACAGTTATTTTAAAGATAAAGAATAATCTATTTTAAATGTTTGTAGATATTTGTGAGAGAGAAAAAAACTAAAAAAGAAAACATTTAACTGCTGCTCAACTACAGAACAAAATATGCACATACACTTTTACATATGCATGCACACATACAGACACACACACACACACACACACTGCAGCATGGTCTAATGAGATCAGAAACTTTGAAATTCTGTTTATGGCTCCACCACATCTGAGATACTTGATCTTATACAAATCACCTAACTTCGCTGAAGTCCATTCACTTGCCTGAAGGTGAGATTTTTAATACCTAGAGAAGCCACTGTGAGTGTAGTATAATGTAGGCAAAAGCAATGTATAAATTGAACACCACTCTACCATCGTCAAATGTTATGAATTAGGAGTAAGTGCAATATGTGTTGAGGTGGATGAAAATTCGGCTTGCCTATTCAGTCAGTATGTTGAATACCTCTGTAGCCTGAAATCGAATTAGAAGTTGCATACATACGCACATAAGGAAAAAAAATATTTCTTGTTTTGAAATGGCTTTATCTTTCAAGATGATGCCTTCTATGAGTGTGGGTAGAAGAGCGGACAGAACAGTGATTACCTGTGTTTAAGAATGGCGTATGAGGGTATATGCTACCTAAATCAGATGCCAAAGTCAGACTGGAGGGAGGCAGGACTCAACCTATAGATCACATATTTTGCTAAATTTGATTAAATTCTCAATTTATATTTTCTCATATTTTGTGCACATTTCTAATCTTTAAAGTATGCAAGGGTCTTATATTGTGCATTTTAGAGATGCAGAGATGAGTTCAGAAAAAAACAAGTATAATGCCGAGATGAGGAACATCTACAACCTCCCCAGTTTAGGCCACCACCACTTCTCGCCCAGCATAGTGCAACAGCCTTCCAACCTCTCTCCCTGCTTTTGTCTTTTCCCTACTATTTTCTACACAGTGGCCAGACAGATTTATCTAATGTAGTGTTTCTTAAAGTATGTTCCTCAACCATCAACATCAAAGTCACCTGACATGCCTTATTAAATAGGGCAGATTATCAAACCCCACCTCAGATCATCTGTTTTCTTTTTTTTTTTTTTTTGAGACAGAGTCTCGCTCTGTCGCCCAGGCTGGAGTGCAGTGGCGCAATCTCGGCTCACTGCAAGCTCCGCCTCCCGGGTTCACGCCATTCTCCTGCCTCAGCCTCTCCGAGTAGCTGGGACTACAGGCGCCCGCCACCACGCCCGGCTAATTTTTTGTATTTTTAGTAGAGACGGGGTTTCACCCTGGTCTCGATCTCCTGACCTCGTGATCCACCCGCCTCGGCCTCCCAAAGTGCTGGGATTACAAGCGTGAGCCACCGCGCCCGGCCAGATCATCTGTTTTCATAGGTCTGAGACTAAATCTAAGAATAAGTGTTTTAGTGATACCCTAGGTGACTTCGATATCACTGACATTTAAAACAAGTAAGGCAGGAGGTATATCACAACGCCACTCCTCTACTCAAAACCTTCCAACTGGCTTCCACTCTCACTCTTGAAAGGCCAAAAGAGACATCATGCTTTACAAGACTCTTCTTGACTTATCTGACTCCATCTTTTACCAAACAACACTCTACCTTGCTTACCGCCTCAACCATTGTGGCCTTCTTGCTCTTCTTAAACTGCTCGTGCCATGGTGCCTTTGCGCTTACTTTCTACTATGTTGGGAATGTTGCTTTTCTTCTATGTTCTGAAGCTCATCCCTTCGCTCTTTTCAGGTCCTGAATCAAAGATCACTTCATCTCAGAGAGGCCTTCCTTGACTATCCAATATCGACTAGAATCCCCTCCCCTGTCTTTATTTTTATTCATATAAAGTACCATAACACGACATATATTTGTTTGTCTTCTCTCACTTCAATTCAGGCTGTGTGACAGAAGAAATATGTCCTGTTTGTTATCCACGTTGCCTAGAGCAGTGTTTAATGCCTAGCAGGCCACTAATAAACATTTGCGAAGGTAATTAAAAAACCTGCAACTTTACTCCTTCAGCTGTTTCCTGCTCCATGCATGCCTTCTCACTGCTTTTTCTTTCTTTCTTGTAATCTCCTTCCTCCTATTCTCTCTCACTATCCTGTATTCTTCCTTCATCCTGCATTCTCCTTCCTTTCTTTAGATATCCTACCCTTCTATTTCCTCTAGTATCCACTCTTCCTCAATTCCAAACCTTTCTCTATCATGCTCTCTCCTTCTTTCCCCTCCTCTTGTATTATCCATCTATCATGCAATCTCTCTCTTCTCTTTCATTCTTGCAATCTCCCTCCTTTCATGCTCTGTCTGAATTTTTTAATTTCCTCCTCCCTCCCTCCCACCAGTATTCTCTCTCCATTGTAGTTGAGTGTTTCTGCCTCCCACCCCTGTCTGGAGACATTTCTGATTTTCACAACTAGGAAAAGTACTGTTACTTACATCAATTGGATCAAAACTAGAGATTCTGCTCTGTATCGTACAATGTGTTAAGTCACTCCCCCACAGCAAAGAAAAATCTGGAGCAAAATGTGAAGAGTGCTGAATTTAAGACACCCTGATTTTCAGATTACCACACCACACTAAACTTTTCTGATTCCACACATTTATATATATATATATATATATATATATAGTGAATATATATATATAGTGAATATATATAGTGAATATATATATTTAGTGAATATATATTTAGTGAATACATATATTTAGTGAATATATATATTTAGTGAATATATATATATTTAGCGAATATATATATATATATATATTCACATACATATTCACTAAAAGCTAATTTTTAAGCTCTGAAAGTTGTGAGAAGTTTGAGCATATTAACCCTAATAGATTTCAATGTCAGGTCAATTTGCAAGCAGTATGAAAATGAGCATCGTAAAGCCTGTCATCTTAAAACATAAAAAATAAGAAAAATGCTTTTAATATATCAATTTGATTTTTATCCCAAACCAATCAGCATTGTCAAAATCCTAAAGTCAGACCAAGAATTGGATCCGTGTAGATTTTGTAGGTTATGATATACTTAAGGATTGTTAAAACTCTAGATGCTGTGAAAAATTTGAGCATATTGACTTCAAAGTTTTCAAGCTGAGCCCAATTTGCAATTTTATTATCAAGTATTCTCACGATTAGACATGAACTCACTAAAGAAATACATTATGGATATATCTAATCACAGGTCACAAATAAACTTTTAGGTCGAAAAGCAATGTTTGCCGCTGAAGGCATTTTAAAAGAGTGTTATCTCTTATCTTTTTGATTTTAATATCTTTAAGAGCCTCAGAAAAATTTTAACCTTTACGAAGAAGCTGAGGTTTTCAGGATAGTAAGAAATTCTCACTATTTTATATGAAATAAATGTCAAGTTGGATAAGGACATATCTTGTTGGTTTTTACCATGTATCCTAATCAATTTAATATCACTTCCAGCGTGTCACAGCACTGCATAAACAATATGATAATTGGAATTCCTCTGCTCCTTGAATTAGTAAGCAAATTACAGTGCATATCAATCATGCATAATGAGTCTGAAGCAAGGCTTGATTACATTTCATTTGCATAAGAATTTTCTATAATTTTTAAAAACTGATCATTTTTAATTCAGAATAGATTTAAATGCCACATAACTGCTGCTCTCCTCTTGAAATGCAAAGCAACCTTCTTACATAATACAAAAATGCTAATCAAATTTTTAAAGCGGAACCTGGCTTGTTAATGACTTTTCACCTTTCTACATGCTGTCAAATCTCATTACATTGTCACCTTTTTGGGTTCACAATTGGAATACACATTGATGTGGCTCAATTCTAATTGTAACATTATATTGCCGCACTTACAAGGGAAACATCTTTTAAATAATTCTTGGATTGTTCAATTTGAAGGGTAACTTCCATCCTGTAGTTTGTAAAACCCCTACTGTTTACATAAATATTGGCGCAAACATAGTCTCTGATAAGCCAAAAGTCTAAAGCATAAAAATGAAACAAACAGGAAACAGCAGACAAATAAATATAGATTTTGGAGTTAAATTATAATGATGTAGAATGCAGTAATAAAAACAGCTTATTAAATATAACTGTTTAGAAATATAACTCATTAGGGAGATATCACATTAAAATAATTACTCATAAAATATTTCAGAAGAGAGCCAATTGTTTGATTTTCATATGTGTATTTCCTACAGTAGTCAACAATTTTAAAGGTGAAAAAGATTTTAAAGATTTTAATATGTGAAAGATACTTAAATATTTTAAAAGAACATTTCTAAGAGTAGACCTTAGAAATCAAGAAAAGGTGTAGGACAAGTGACTTATTTTTAAAACATACCATGTGCTATGTAAATTTTTTAATGTTTAGTGGGATAAAAAGAATCAGTTATATGAGAGAAGCCAGCAACTAGTGGAAAAAAAAAAAGTGAATTTAGTTGCACAATAAACTCTTAGATGCAAGTCTCTAAGAAAACCCACGTACCAGTACATTGGCTAGAAATAACAGTCCCTAATAGATCTTATTACTACATATTAAATTTTCTATTCTTTGCAAGGAAAAAATATATATTGTCAATTATGATAACTTGTTCTTAAATTTTAATTTCTAGCTTTTATGAATAAATAGTAAGTGTACATATTTATAGGTTACATGAGATATTTTGATACAGGTGTGCAATGTGCAATACGTGATAATCACAACAAGGTCGATGAAGTATCTTGCATTTATCCTATATATTACTAACAATCCAATTCTACTCTTTTAGTTATTTCAAAATGTACTACTAAGTTATTTTTGACTATAGTCACCCTGTTGTGCCAGCAATACTAGGTCTTATTCGCAGTAACTTTTATTCCTCTAGAGGAACTGAAAAATTTCCGTAGAGAAAAATCAGCATGGTAAAAGATTTTACTGAATCATTGTGAGGCATGCTTCCATCAGTAAATTCCTGGTTTAGAAGCTATCATGGAGGGAGGTGGGGCAAAATGGCAGAATGGAAAGCTCCACCAATCGCCCCACCCCCCTAAAAAAATCACCAAGTTAACAACTATCTACATAGGAAAAAACACTTCCATGAGAACCAAAAATCAGGTGAGCACCCACAGTACCTGGTTTTAACTTCATATGGCTAAAAGAGGCACTGAAGAGATAGATAAAAACAGTCCTGAATCACCAATACTGTCCCTCCCCCATACCCAGCAGCCACAGCATGGTGCTGAGAGCACCTCTAGGCACTGGGGTAGAAAGAACACAGCAATTGTGAGGTTACAAACTCATTGCTGTCCTATTAGAGCAGAAAGGAAAACGAGAACAAACAGCTGAGGCCCACCCACAGATGGAGCATTTAAAGAGGTTTCAGCCAGAGGAGTTCACCCATCCCCGGGGCCCCAACTAGGGTGACAGCAAACACCGCCACGAAGGGCCCAAGTGTTCTTGGTCTCTAAGTAAACTCGAAAGGCAGCCTAGGCAGTAAGGACTGGAACTAGTAGGTGAGTCCTAGGGCTGAACTAGACCCAGTAGCCTGGGATAGGGGTTGCAGCAAGTTACATACTGACAAACCAGCTGGTGCAGCCAAGAGAATGCTGGCATCACTCCTCCCCCAACCCCGTACTGCACAGCTCATGGCTCCAAAAGAGACCACTGTCATCTGTCTGAGGAGTAAAGAGGGAAGAGTGGGAAGGCTTTTATTTATTTATTTTTTTTGCTTTTTGGACAACAGCCAGCCACAGCAGAATAGGGAACTGGTCAGATAAAAGAGGCCCCTGTTCCAGGCCCTAGCTCCCAGACAACATTCCTAGACACACCCTGGGCCAAGAAAAGACTCACTTCCTTGAAGAAAAGAACGTAGTGCTGGAAGCATTCATCACCTGCGAACTGAAGAGCTTGGTGGTACTGAATAATGATCAGTGATACCCAGGTACTACATCAAGGGCCTTGGTGAGCTTCTGAGATTTGCTGGCTTCAGGTGAGACGCGGCACAATACCAGCTGTGGTGTCTATGGGACAAAACTTGTGCTTGAGCAAAGGAGAAGGAAAAGTAAAGAAGACTTTTTCTTGCACCTGAGGTACCAACACCGCCAGAGAGGTTATAGTACTAAGCAGGCTCTTGGGGTCCCCGATTCCAGGACTTAACTATGGATGGTATTCTGGACCTACATTTGGCAAGAAGGGATCCCACTGTCCTAAAGGGTGAGTCCCAGGCCAAGTAGCATTCACCACAAGCTGACTTAAGAGACTTTAGGCCTTAAAGGAACATTGGTGTAGTCTGGTAATACTCCTCATGGTCAAGGGTGGCAGTGGCTATGGGGTAAAACTCCTGTGCCTTTGAAAAGGGGGAGAATGAATGGGAAAAACTGCATCTTGTGATGAGTGCCAGTTCAGCTGCAATACCAGAGAATACCAGGTAGACCTCTAAGGTTTTTGACTCTACTCTCTGTCTCCCAGATGTAACTTCTGGACCCACCCAAGGCCTGGGAGACCTCATCACCCTGATGGGAGGAACACATGTCTGGCTGGATTTGCTACCCACTCACTATAGAGCCCCAGGGCCTTGAGCAATCATATGGAGTAGCGAGGGAGTGGTTACAGCACAACTTGGGTTAGACTCAGTGCTGTGCTTGTTTCAGATCTTGCCCAGCACAGTCGTAGTGGTGGGTGGCAACAGGGGTCCTTGATTACTCCACCCTCAGCCTTAGGTGGCTCAGAACAGAGAAAAAGACTATATTTGTGAGAAAGTGATAAAAGAGAGTAAGAAATTCTGCCTGGTAATCCAGAGAATTCTCCCAGATTTTGTCAAAGACCATCAAAGTGGTACCTTTATGAGTCTGCAAGAACTGCAGGATTTTGGGTGTCCCTTAAAGCAGAAATAGCTTAGATTACAACACTTAAGTCCTTTCAAATAACTGGAAACCTTCCGAAGAAGGATGGCTACAAAAAGGGCCAGAGAGTGAAGACAACAATGATGACCTAACTCTTCAATGCCCAGACAGTGAACAACATCTAATAGCATCTACACCATCCAGGAAAACATAATCTTTACAAATGAACTAAATAAGGCACCAGGGACTAATCCTGGAGAAACAGAGGCATGTGACCTTTTAGACAAAGAATTCAAAATAACCGTCCTGAGAAAACTCAACAATATTCAAGATAACACATAAAAGAAATTCAAGATTGGATTAGATTAATTTATGAAAGAGATTAAAATAATGCAAAAGAATCAAGCATAAATTCTGCAAAAAAACAACTGGCATACTGAAGAATGTATCAGAGCTCTTTAACAGCAGAATGAATCCAGCAAAAGAAAGAATCAGTAAGCTTGAGCACAGGCTATTTGAAAATACAGAGTCAGAGGAGAAAAGAAAACAAAACAATAACAAACAATGAAGCATGCCTCCAGGATTTAGAAAATAGACTCAAAGGGCAAATCTAATAGTTATTGGCCTTAAAAAGGAGGTAGAGAAAGAGATAGAGGTAGAAAGTGTATTCAAATAAATACTAGCAAAGAACTTTCTAAACCTAGAGAAATATATCAATATCAAAAAAGAAAGTTATAGAACACCAAGCAGATTTAACCCAAAGAAGACTAACTCAAGGCATTTTATAATCAAACTCAAAGGTCAAGGCAAAGTAAGGATCCTAAAATCAGCAAGAGAAAAGAAACAAATAATATACAATTAAGCTCCAATACGTCTAGTAGAAGAATTTTAAGTGGAAACCTTACAGGCCAAGAGAGAGTGGCGTAACAAATTTGAAGTGCTGAAGAAAAAAAATGATTACCTTGGAATAGTATATCTGCTGAAAATATCCCTCAAACATGAAGGAGAAATACTTTCCCAGGTAAACAAAAAGTGAGGGATTTCGTTAATACCAGAACCATCCTACAAGAAATGCTAAAGATAGTACATCAAACAGAAAGAAAGGGACATTAATGAGCAATAAATAATCACCTGAGGGTACAAAACTTAATGCTAATAGTGAGTACACAGAAAACCAGAATATTTTATCACTGTAACTGTGATGTGTAAACTACTCTTACACTACATAGAAAGATGAACTAATCGAATATAATAACTACAAAAACATTTCAAAACACAGTCAGTAAATTTACTTATAAATAGTAATGACAAAAGGTACAATAGCAGGGGGATGAAGTTAACATGAGGTTTATTAGTTTTCCTTTTGCTTGCTTTTTGTTTACACAAAAGGCATTAAGTTGTTATCAGGTTAAAATAATGGGTTATAAGTTAACATTTGCACGCCTCATGGGAACTTCAAACCAAAAAACAGACAAGGGATACACAATAAATAAAAAGCAAGAAACTAAATCGCATCACCAGATAAAATTATTTTCACAGGATGAAGACAGGAATGAGACTGAAAATAACAGGGTGGAAAAATGTATTCCATGCCAATGGAAAACAAAAAAGAGCAAGAGTCGTTATACTTGTATTAGACATAACAGATTTGAAGACAAAAACTATATGAAGAGACAAAGGTCACTACATAATGACAAAAGTGTCAACTCAGCAGAGGAAATAAAAAATTTAATTATATATGCACTCAATACCAGAGCATCCAGATAGATAAAGGAAATATTATTAGAACTAAAGAGGGAGATAGGCCCCAATGCAATAATATATGAAGACTTCACAGCTAAGTTTCCACATCTGACATATTTCCAGACAGAAAAACAACAAAAATCAGTCTTAATCTGCACTGTATATCAAATGGATCTAGTAGATATTTACAGAACATTTTATCCAAGAGTTACAGAATACACATTCGTTTTCTTAGTTCAAAGACCATTCTCAAGAATAGACCATATGTTAGGTCACAAAACAAGTCTTAAAACATAGAAAAAAGTTAAAATAATATCAAGTATTTTCTCTGACCACAGTGGAATAAAACTTGAATAACAGGAAGAATTTTAGAAACTATACAAACACATGAAAATTAAACAATATGCTCCCGATGACTAGTGGGTAAATGAAGAAATTGAGAAGAAAACTGAAAAATTTTTTGAAACTAAAGATAATGAAAACACAACACACCATAACCTATGGGATACAGCAAAAACAGTACTCAGACAGAAGCTTATAGCCATAAGTTCCTACATCAAAAAAGGGGCAGAAACTTCAAATAAACAATCTAAAAATGTACCTTAAAGAAATAGAAAAGCAAGAACAAATCAAACCCAATATTAATAGACAAAAAATATAAATATCAGAGCACAAATAAAACAGAAACGAGAAAACATGAAAGACACAAAAACCAAAAAGTTACCTTTTTGACAATAAAAAACAAAATTGACAAACCTTTAACCAGACTAAGAAAAAAAGAGAAGATCTGAATAACTAAAATCAGAAATGAAAAATGAGACAATACAGCTGATATGCAGAAATTATAAGGATTATTAGTGACTACTGTGAGTATATGTGAATACATTGGAAAATCTAGAATAAATGGACAAATTCCTAGGTATAGACAACCTGCCATGATAGAACCAGAAAGAAGTGTGAAATGTGAACAGACCAATGACAAGTAACAAGATCAAAGCCATAAGTAAACATCTTACAGTAAAGAAAAACCTGGGACCTAATGTCTTCACTACTGAATTTTACCAAATATTTAAGGAAGAACTAATACCAATCCTACTGAAACAATTCAAAAAACATTTAAAAAAAAAAACTCATTCTACAAGGCCAGTATTACCCTGACACTAAAACCAGACAAAGACACATCAAAGATAGAAACCTACAGGCCAATATCTCTGATGAATATTGATGCCAAAATCCTGAACCAAATACTAGCAAACCAAATTCAACAATACTTTAGTAACTTGATTCATCAAGACAAAGAGGAATTTATCCCTGAGATGCAAGGATGGTTTAATATATGCAAATAAATCAATGCACTATGTCATATCAATCAATGCTGAAAGAGTATCAGATTAAATTTAACATCCATTTATGATATAAATCCTCAAAAACCTAGGTACAGAAGGAACATATGCAACATAATCAAAACCATATATGACAGACTCACAGCTAGTATCATCGTGATTGGAATAAAAAACTGCAAGTCTTTTCTCTAAGGTCTGGAAGATGACAAGAATGCCCATTGCCACCACTGTTTTTCAAGCTAGTACTGGAAGTCCTAGCTAGAGCATTCAGACAAAAGGATGATATAAGAATGTATTCATCTGTTTTCACATTGCTATAAAGAGCTACCTGAGACTGGGTAATTTCTAAAGAAAAGCAGTTTAATTGCCTCACAGTTCCACAGGCTGGACAAGAAGCATGGCAAAGGAGGCCTCTGGAAACTTACAATCATGGCTGAAGATGAAGGGAAAGCTGGTACATCCTACATGGCTGGAGTAGGAGGAAGACAGAGTGAGGGGGTGTTGCTACACACATTTAAACAACCAGATCTCATGAGAACTCATTGCAGATGATATGATATTTGGAAAAACCTAAAACTCCACAAGAAAACTCTTAAAACTTATAAACAAATTGAGTTAAGTTGTGGGATACTAACTCAACATACATAAATCACTAGCATTTCTATATGCCAACAGTGAACAATGTGAAGAAGAAATAAAAGGAGTAATCCAATTTATAATAGCCATACAGAAAATTAAACACCTAGAAATTAACCGAAGATGTGAAATATCTCTCTGATGAAAACAAAGAAAATTAAAGAGGACACAAAAAAGTGGAAAAATATTCTATGCTAATGGATTGGAAGAATCAATAATGCTAAAAATGTCCATACTCCCCAAAGGAATCTACACATTCAATGCATGAAACCTCCATCAAAATACCATTGCCATTCTTCAAAGAAATAGAAAAAACAATTCTAAAATTAATGTGAAACCATAGAAGACCCAGAATAATCAAAGCTATCCAAGGCAAAAAGAACAAAACTGGAGGAATCACATTACCTGACTTCAAATTATATTACAGAGACATAGTAACCAAAACAGCCTGGTACTGCCATAAAAATAGACACGTAGACCTATGGTACAGAATAGAGAACCCAGAAACAAATTCACACATGTACAGTGAAGTCATTTATTACAAAGATGCCAAGAACATATACTGGGAAAAAGACAGTCTCTTCAGTAAATGGAGGTGCTGGGAGAACTGAATATTTATATGCAAAAGAATGAAACTCGAACCCTATCTCTTACCATGTACAAAAATTAAATCAAAATGGATTAAAAAGTAGCTGGGCCTGGTGGTACGTGCCTGTAGTCTCAGCTACTCAGAAGACTGAGGTGGGAAAATCACTTGAACCCAGGAGGTGGAGGTTGCAGTGAGCTGAGATCACCCCACTGCACTCCAGCCTGGGCAGCAGAATGAGATCCTGTCTCAAATGAAAAAAAAAAAAAAATTTGACTAAATACTTAAACCTAATACCACATACCATGAAACTACTGCAAGAAAACTTTGGGGAAAATCACCAGGATATTGGCCTAGGTAAACATGTCTTGAGCAACACCCCGCTAGCACAGGCAATCAAAGCAAACATGGACAAATGTAATCTCATCAAGCTAAAAAGCTTCTGCACAGCTAAGGGTGCAGTCAACAAAGTGAAGAGTCAACCCACAAAACGGGAGAAAACATATGCAAGCTACCACTCTGACAAGAAATTAATACACAGAATACATAACGAGCTCAAACAACTCTATAGGAAAATAAATCTAATAATTCGATCAAAAATGGACAAAATATTTGAATCGACCTTTCTCAAAACAAGACATACAAATGGAAAACAGGTATATAAAAATGCTTAACATCACTAATCATTGGAGAAATGAAAATCAAAACTACAATGAGATATTATCTCACCCTAATTAAGGTGGCTTATATCCAAAAGACAGGCAATAACAAATAGTGGTGAGGATGTAGAGAAGAGGCAACACCTGCACACTGTTTGTGGGAATGTAAGTTATTTCAACCTCTATGGAGAACAGTTTGGAGGTTCCTCAAAAATCTAAAAATTGAGCTACCATATGATCCAGCAGTCTTACTGTGAGGGAAGAGAGAGACCCTCTCATATTGTTTTATATTGTTTTATACTCATTACCTGTTTTAAAAAAAAAAAAAAACAAGGAAGTAAAACCAAAGACAGGCAGCCCGGCACCAGGCCCAAAACCAGGCCTGGGCCTGCCTGGCCTAAACCCAGTAGTTAAAAATCAACTCATAACTTCAAAACCAATGTTATTCGTAGATTCCAGACATTGTATAGAAGAACATTGTGCAACTCCCTGCCCTGTTCTGTTTCTCTCTGACCACCGGCACATGCAGCCCCTGTCACGTACCCCCTGCTTGCTCAAATCAATCACGACCCTTTCATGTAAAATCCTTAGAGTTGTGAGCCCTTAAAAGGGACAGGAATTGCTCACTCGGGGAGCTCAGATTTTAAGGCAGTAGCTTGCTGATGCTCCCAGCTGAATAAAGCCCTTCCTTCTACAACTCCGTGTCTGAGAGGTTTTGTCTGCGGCTCGTCCTGCTACAACTGATGGATATATACCCAAAAGAAAGGAAACTAGTATATCAAAGAGATATCTGTAGTCCAGTGTTTGTTGCAGCACTGTTTACAATAGCTAAGATTCTGAAGCCATCTAGGGTCCATTAACAGGTGAATAGATTACGAAAATATGGTACACATACATGATGAAGTTCTATTCAGCCATAAAATTGAATGAGATCTAGTCATTTGCCACAACATGGATGGAAGTGGAGATCATTATGTTAAGTGAAATAAGCCAGGAACAGAGAGACACACGTTGCATGTTCTCACTTATTTGTGGGATTTAAAAATCAAAACAATTGAACTTCTGGTAATAGAGAGTAAAAGGATGGTTACCAGAAGTTTTATTGTTAGTGGGGTTTTGTGGGGGAGGTAGGGATAGTTACTGGCTATAAAAACATAGAAAAATGAATAGGACCTACTATTTGATAGCACAATAGGGTGACTATAGTAAATAATAACTTGATCGTATATTTTAAAGTAACTTAAATAATGTAATTGGACTATTTGTAACTCAAAGAATAAATGCTTGAGTTGATGAATAGATACTCCATTCTTTATGATGCGTTCATGTATTCATAAATAAATGTATGCACCTGCTATATACCCACAACAATTTTAAGATAATAAAAATATTTAAAAAGTAAAAAACAGAAAAATATAAAGAATTGTTTACTGGGTTTTTTTCCATGAAAATCTCATATATGCCTTGTTGATATAATCACCTGCATGCAAGGCCTATGAGCCACTTCTTTTACTTTCTTATTCCCTACTGTTTTCATTGTTCTTTCTTCCTCTCAAGCACAACAGACACACTTCTACCCCAGGATGTTTGCAATTGTGATCTCCTCTTCCTGGAATCCCTTTGCTTCAGACATCTGTATAGATCATGCTTTTACATCTTGCAGGTTTGTGTTCCAAAGTCACTGTATGAGTGCTGCCTTCACTGACCACCCAGTTTAAAATATTTTTATTCCAGAATTTTCTATCTCCCTTTCTTTCATTTTATTTTTATGGTTCTCATCAATCATCATTATCTATTCAAAATACATGTTTTACCCCATAATTTTTAAGTTTGTGTAATAAATATAAATATATCTAGGAGTGGTGTGCATTGACTTGGGGATGAAACCATTGCTAACAGTAAGTGGAGACAGAGGATGAAATAAATACAGTGCACAATTCAAATGGCTTCCAAATCACTGCTACCCAAGGGAATGAATGCTACATTTTTTTTTCCACTCTCATTTAGATAAACTAGCAGATACTTAGAGAAGAGAGTCTGAAATGCAAATTTCTACTATTGCAAGTTAGATTGTGCTTCATGGCTGAACCAAGTAATAAGCAATCATTAATGCCTGCCCAGGACATGCCCACGACTAAGCGTATTGTACTCAGTCAGCTAGTAAGGAATAGGTTAATATTAGTTGAAGATGTTACTACATTATTATACAAATATATATTCATTTAGTGGTTGCTTGAAAACTTTACCTTTCAACAAGGTAAAATTTATGTATACATTTTATATTTACATATACATTTACATAAAATGTATATGTTTATATATACATTTATTTATATATTCACTGGCGTAACATCTATTTGCAATATTAATCACTGAGATGTGAAAAAATTTCCTTATCATAACTGGCAGCCCAAGAAAAAAGATCTAATGCAGAAAAAGCTCTACCAGATTTAGAAAGTGTGAATTCTTTCAGTATCTTCTGATCAATATTAATGTCAAAACAGATTCTTCTGAGAAGATTCATCTTTGCTCATATTAAGCAGTATTTATTACAAACACAGATCAGGAAAAATGCTCAGGTCTTGAATCTTGCCAAATGAAGACGGAAGCACAATTGCAATGGCGGACAATAAATAATAATGATGACACTGAACACCTCTTGCCGAATGCCTGCTATGTGCCAGGTATGGTGTTAGAAACTAAGAAACAATCTCTCATGCAATCTTCAAACAACTCTGAAAGTAGGTACCATTTTTCACCATATTATTAAGGAACTTGAAACTCAGAAAGATGAAGTGACATACCTAAAATCACAGTCATGTGACACTAAAAAGAGTAGCTGGGTGTATTAGTTCATCCTCACACTGCAAAGACATACCCAAGACTGGGTAATTTATAAAGGAGAGAGGTTTAATTGACTCACAGTTCAGCATGGCTGGGGAGGCCTCAGGAAACTTACAATCATGGCGGAAGGGGAAGCAAACACAACCTTCATCACATGATGACAGGAGGAAGTGCCAAGCAAAAAGGGAAAAGCCTCTTCTAAAACCATCAGATCTCGTGAGAACTCACTCACCATAATGAGGACAGCAGCATGGGGTAACCACAGCCATGATTCACTTACCTCCTGCCGGGTCCTTCCCATGACATGTGGGGATTAATGGAACTACAATACAAGATGAGATTTGGGTTGGGACACAGCCAAACCATATCACTGGGATTCCAACCCAGAGGTCTGGATTCAAAAACTAAGCACTTTAGTCTACATTATCTTCTAGGATACATTAAGGGGTCAGGAAACTGAGACCATTTGGAACTATAAAATAAAAATGATAGCATCATAGTTGCATACCTAGGACCACATTCTTTCCTGTAGGCCTTACTATTTGATAAGTCCATTAAGAGGTATGTGGAGGGCCGGGCACGGTGGCTCACGCTTGTAATCCCAGCACTTTGGGAGGCCGAGAAGGGCGGATCACCAGGTCAGGAGAGATCGAGACCACGGTGAAACCCCGTCTCTAATAAAAATACAAAAAATTAGCCAGGAGTGGTGGCGGGCACCTGTAGTCCCAGCTACTTGGAGAGGCTGAGGCAGGAGAATGGCGTGAACCCGGGAGGCGGAGCTTGCAGTGAGCCAAGATTGCGCCACTGCACTCCAGCCTGGGCGACAGAGCGAGACTCCGTCTCAAAAAAAAAAAAAAGAGGTATGTGGAGAAGGTAGCTAGAAAAGTTGAATAATTTTTTATTTGTATAGATTCCTAGAGTTTATAAAGCATTATTTAACACGTTAGCTTGTTGTATTCTTATTATAATGGCAGGTGTCAATTCCATTTTCCAATTAAGTGAAGTGAGGTTCAGAGAGATTAAGGTATTTGTCTGGAGCCATTTAGAAGCAAGAACTCAAACCCAAACCCTGTGTTTCTAAAAGGCTTTATTATTATTATATTATTATTATTATTATTATTATTATTATTTTTTACTGTCTGGTGCTCAGTTGTTCAGCTCTCTCAAAAATACATAAGATGCTGTCTATTTAGAAACATACTTTAAACCTTTAAATTATTAAGATGGTTAAATCATTTAAAACGCTTATTTTGTGTATATAAAATTAATTTCCATTCCTTTCAAATAAAACCTTGTATGTATATAAATGTATGTTTACATATATGTATGTATATTAGTGTTTGCCAAAGATTCTTGAATCAAAGGGAATGTTTATAGTTTTCTGTTTTAACCCTGTTAAGTTTTAGCAGTGATAGTTGGAGGATGCAATAAAATGAGAATAAAATGTAACAATCTACTTTGCAAATTTGAAACATATCTCCTTATTTTTAAAATGCAGTTATAAAAAGCATTAATTTAAATCTGTAATATGTGCCATGCATTAGGAATAATACATGTTTGACCATTAAAATGGTATATTTTATTAGTCCATTTTGATTTCTATTTTATTATTTATTGCCTGTGGTTAGCAAAATGTCATTATGTTATCTCTAGGCAATTGTTCCTGCTTTAAAGAGAAGACGAGGTTGCTTTTTGATACATTCATATATCTTTGAAATAGCTATCTTATATTCACTCAATCTTGACCTCTAGATCACAGTATGTATAATGTAGTGTAATATCATTAGAAGGTCTATAAATAAATGGTTGCTAAGGTGATGAAAATTAAAAAAAAGATAAACAAGAGACCATAGTAGTGGCAGATTTCAGTGACATACTACATTTATTATATATTTTCCTATATTTCATGTTATAGAAAAATGTGTTATAATTCGTTGAATTCTGTTTTTCATTTCAATAGGCATAAGAAACAATATGTTTAATTACAGTCAATGTCTCATTTTATGTTTCATTATTTTTCTGCCTAATTTATCATTTTATCTTGCTCATTACTACTTTCTGTTCACTTTTGATTACAGATGTGGAAACTGTGAGTTCTGCAGTGTCCTCTGAAAAATATTAATATAAAATATTCCTCTGAGCAGGACCACCTTAGGTTATACTGAGTAGTATTTATTATGTAGAACCATCTTGTCAAATTGATAGTTAACAGCAAACTATTTTCTGATTGTGTTCTATTAGGACTAATTTAAAAGAAAAGTATAACTTTGATCTTAGGATAATTTAATGTTCTCCTGCTATTTCCATGGATTTATGGCTATTTTCTCTAGTGAAATTTCCTGTATTGAAAAAAGGCATCATTTTTTTTCTAGTGGGTATACATGCTACAAGGTGAAAGACTGGCTTTGCATTTTCAAACAATATTGAAAAAAAATGTATAAACAATGATAAATGAAATATAAATATAGAATCATGCACAAATACATTATTTAAGGAAAAGGGTATTCATTCTCAATGATCTTGACAGTTTTATAGAAGTATAATCAAATGTGTATCCTGGTTCTGCTTTTAGTTAGTTGGGTGACTCTGGGTGAGTCACTTCACTGTTTCTAGACCTCTTTTTTGTTATCTGAAACATAAGGAATTTGGCCTTCGTATAAACTAATGCTCTTACCATTTGTGCATTTTATTTGGTCACTTAATCTCAATTTCTATAGGTGGATTAGAACAGAAAAACAAAGAAGACACAGCTTTCCATGCAGAACAGGTTCAAAAAAAATATTTGTTGGCTGGGCTTGGTGGCTCATGCCTGTAATCCCAGCACTTTGGGAGGCCGAGGCGGGTGGATCACGAGGTCAGGAGATCGAGACCATCCTGGCTAACACGGTGAAACCCCATCTTTACTAAAAATACAAAAAATTAGCCAGGCATGGTGGCAGGCGCCTGTAGTCCCAGCTACTTGGGAGGCTGAGGCAGGAGAATGGCGTGAACCCGGGAGGTGGAGCTTGCAGTGAGCTGAGATCGCGCCACTGCACTCCAGCCTGGGCAACAGAGTAAGACTCCGTCTCAAAAAAAAAAAAAAAATTGCTGAATGAAATAACGATCTGTGTTGAAAGTGGAGTAGTCAGCCCAAGTACCCTGCTCAGAACAGATTTACCATTGGATGCTTCTGGGTACGGCACACACATTAGTGTTTACACAAGTTACTGGTTACCAAGTGCTCACAACTTCTCATTACTTATCATCTGACATGGCTTGACTTAATCATAGTTAGGTCTGTCTCCTCCCCTTAATCCACCTCACAGGTAAGCAAGCTCCAAGGTGGATAATGCCGTACGAGAGAGAGAGATTTCTTGTTGAAGCACTCTGATTTTGCCAAACTGCCCACTCCCAGCACTGGCTCCCCTCTACGAAGTTTTTATGAGCCCTATTACCACTCCCTACAAAAGAAATGCCTTTCTCTGTTTAATTTTGATACACTTGCAGATCTTGACATTGGAGTTTTCTCTCAATTGCAGTAGTCATTTATAATATAGTCTCTAATTACATCCAGTTTTGATGTGATTTGATACTAGGCAGGTAAGCCGATCTTTACAGCTATATCATCTTTTCTCTGCGATACTTTAGATTTGTTTATTGTGGCCTTTATTTCTTGACCTCACTAAAAGTCTCTTTTGAACATTTAGTCTTCCTCATGGACAAATACGTGAACTGAGTCTATACCATATGGTCTTTTCAGTATCTCGAAAATTTGAACATTTCTGAAGCATTCTTCTCACATGATCCTTTCACTTTTTCTTTTTCAGAACCTGTTTGTTCATTCTTTTCTCATTTGCTTTCTGTAATTTGAATATATGTATCTAGGACTTTCTTTTAAATTTTTCTTTTTTTAACCATTCCACTTTTTCCTCCAGTCACTTCTATGGCTTAAGGATACTTGTAAATATGTATTTCCCATCCCAAAACAATATATTTATTTCTATTCTCCCATCTGTCAGGATTTTATATGTACACATACTGGAAAGTTGTTGAGCCTCTTTGTGGCCCAGTTGCAGGCTATGGGACAGCGAGAAGCCTCAGAATAATTAGTTGATCCTGTGAGAAAACAATGTGCCTAAAATGGGATTAGTTGAGAACCTCTAATTGAGAGTCACCCTCGCTTTAGTGTTCCCAGAAATTTATTTAACTGAGTGCTGTGATTGTTGGTGGCTAATCAACAAAGGAAGGCTCTTCATAGCCCAAGCCCCATTATAAAACATAGTTATTATCATTTGGTTTACATGTTTTCATTTTCATTTTATCTGAGCTTGCATATCCTTACTGTCACAATTTACCTTGTCAGTCACTAACCAGTGTGTTCCTCCACCAAATATGTGGCCACCAGGTAAACCTTTTCTAATTTAATTCTATTTAACCTAATGATGAAGTTTT
Source organism: Nomascus leucogenys (assembly GCF_006542625.1). Classification (NCBI taxonomy): domain Eukaryota; kingdom Metazoa; phylum Chordata; class Mammalia; order Primates; family Hylobatidae; genus Nomascus; species Nomascus leucogenys. The sequence continues at coordinate 129,892,232 of NC_044406.1, forward strand.
AAATAAAAGAAAGAAATATTTTAAAGAAAGTATAAAAGCGTATGTTGGAGAAATATAACAGAAAATAAATATAATATAATATAGGAGAGACCGTGAGTAAATATAGAAGGATTGTGAGTGAAAAGAGTGATAGAATGTGAGTTAATAAAGAAACATAATACAAGGAATGAGAAAATAAAAAATAAGAATAAAGCATAATCTTCAATACTGTAAGAAAGTAAAAATGAGTACAAGCAATGAGCCTGAGAAAATAAATATATAAATATGAGAAATACAAAAAGTTAATATGTAAAAATAAAATAATATGAAATAAAGTTTAATGTGGAAGGGATAAGACACTAAAATGAAATTTGATAAAGAAAAACAATGAAAGAATAAGAGAAATGTAGAGAATACGCTGACAATGTGAGATTAAAAATGAAAATAACAAACTATAAGAACATTTATGCAGAAAAAGTAAGAAAATAAGTAGAGTATGAAATAAACTAAGGGGCCATGGTAAAAAGAAAATAAGAGTGTGAGATAATATCAGAATGGGGACAAGGATGAGAAAATAGCATGGGTGAGAAATGAGACAAAAATAAAAGAATGAGAAACATGAGGAAGTGAGAGATTAAAGAAGAGAATGAGAACACAGACAAATGAGAACACTTTCTTGAGTTTTCTTCATATTTGAACGAAGAAGGGGAAGACTAATTCAGGTGGCTTTGGAAACAAACTCAGGGGCACCAACCAAAAGGGGGCCGGACAGGGTGCAGTGAGGGTCAAGAGCTGAGCTGCTGCTGGGCCAGTTCCCAGGCATCCTGGAACCAGGTAGAACAGGCATCTGGGCAGGGTGCTACAGAGGCTCCAGAATACCAGGAAGGAAGAGAGTGGGCAGAGTGAGGCAGAGCAGAGAAAAATTTGCCACTGCTCTGGAGTCTGGAATTTTAGCTTGGCAAAGGTGAGTGAGGGTGGGGGTTGGGGACATGACGTGGTATAACGATTTATTTTCTTGACTGTAAGGTTTACATTTGCTATAATTTGCTAACCTCTAGAGTCTGGCAATTTGAGCAGTAGAGATCTATTATAATTTTTTTACCTTTACCATGCAGTTGAATTGTTTGCTATATTTTAGCTAATCGATCAGCAAAAAGGCTTTCTACTTTGTAATCCCCTATCTAGCCTCATCACTTCCTATAACGAAGTGAGAAGCACTGTTGTAACATAGACAGGGTTGTTTAGACACTCTGGGACTCCTGTCACCAGGCAGAACACTTACCTTCAGGGCAAACAGGCTTGATAAACTCAAGATTTATTAAGGGTATCCAAATTGGAAAGGAAAAAGTCAAATTATATTTAGAGAAACCTGAAGACTGTACCAAAAAAACCTGGTAGAACTGATAAACAAAGGCAGTAAAGTTGCAAAATACAAAATCAACATACAAAAAATCCATAAAAAGCAAACAATCTGAAAAAGAAATCAGGAATGCAATTTCATTTAAAACAGCTACAAAAAATATTTAGAAAATAAATTAAAGAGGTAAAATATATCTGTAATGGGAACTATAAAACACTGATGAAAATAATTGAAGAGGACACACACACAAAAATATATCTCATGCCCATAGATTTGAAGAAGTAATATTGTGAAAATGTCCACAGAACCCACAGTGATCTACAGATTCAATGAAATCCCTATCAAAATATCAATATCTTTCTTCTAAGATATACAAAACAGCATTCCTAAAATGCATATGGAATCACGAAAAATCCAAAATAGGCAAAGTAGCCTTGACCAAAAAGATTAAAGCTGCAGGCATCATACCACCGGATTTTAAAATGTAACAAAAAGCTACAGTAACCAAACAGCATGGTACTGGTATAAAAACAGATACATAGACTAATGGAAAAGAATGGAGAACCCAGACATAAATTCATGTTTTTACAGCCAACTGATTTTTGACAAAAGCACCAAAAATATTCTTTGGGGAAAAAAAAAGTTTCATAAATGGTGCTAGGAAACTGGAGATCTATATGCAGAAGAATGAAACTAGACCCTTTTTTTTGACCTTATGCAAGAATCAACTCAAAATGGATTAAACACTTGAAATTATGGAACTACAAGGCTTGAAACTTAAACTACAAGCTACAAGACTTGAAACTATGGAACTAGCAGAAGAAAACATTTGGGAAATGCTTCAGGACATTGATCAGGGCAAAGAGTTTTTGGGTAAAACCTCAAAAGAACAGGCAACAAAAGTAAAAACAGACAAATGGGTTTATATCAAGATAAAATACTTATGTGCAGCAAAAGAAACTATCAACAGGGTGAACAGACAGCCTATAGAATGAGAAAAAGTATTTGCAAACTATAGATCTAACAAGGGACTAATATTCAGAAGATACAAGACACTCAACTCAATCACAAAAAAATACACAACCCATTGAAAAAATGTCCAAATCATCTGAATAAACATATCTCAAAAGAAGACACACAAAAGACCAACAAGTATAATAAAAACGATGCTCAACATCAGTAATCATCAGAAAAATACCAACCAAAACCACAATGAGATATCATCTCACCCTAGTTAAAATGGCTATTTTCAAGAACACGAAAAATAACAGATGCTGGTGAGGATGTGGAGAAAGGAGACTGTTTATACACTGCTGGTGGGAATGTAAAATTGATGGCCGGGCGCGGTGGCTCACGCTTGTAATCCCAGCACTTTGGGAGGCCGAGGCGGGCGGATCACGAGGTCAGGAGATCGAGACCACGGTGAAACCCTGTCTCTACTAAAAATACAAAAAATTAGCCGGGCGTGGTGGCGGGCGCCTGTAGTCCCAGCTACTCGGAGAGGCTGAGGCAGGAGAATGGCGTGAACCCGGGAGGCGGAGCTTGCAGTGAGCCGAGATCGCGCCACTGCACTCCAGCCTGGGCGACAGAGCGAGACTCCGTCTCAAAAAAAAAAAAAAAAAAAAAAAAAATTGATACAGTCACTATCTAAGACAGTATACAATTCTTCAAGAAAACTAAAAATAGAACTATTATATGATGCAACAATCCCACTGTTGGGTGCATATTAAAAAAAATCAGTATCTCTAAAAGTTATCTGCACACTCATGTTTATTGCAGCACTATCCATGATAAATATGCATATTTATATATATAAATATATTTTATATAGTATTTATATTATATATTTATTGTATATTTTATGTGTAATATATAATATAAATATGTTTATATTATTCATATTTATATATTTAAATATATTATTATATAGATAAAATATATATTATATATATATATTTGGTCTATTCTTGAAAATGGTCCATGGACTAAGAAAATAAATGTGTATTCTGTAGCTCTCAGATAAAATGTTCTCTAAATAACTATTAGAACTATTTGATATACAGTGCAGATTAAGTCTGATTTCTGTTGATTTTTTGTCTGGAAGATATGTCTGATGTTCAAACTTGGCTGTTGAAGTCTTCATATATTATTGTATTGGGGCCTATCTCTCTCTTGAGCTCTAATAACATTTTCTTTATATATGTTGGTTCTCCTGTCTTTGATTTTGATATGGTTTGGCTGTGTCTCCACCCAAAGCTCATCTTGAATTGTAGCTCCCATAATTCCCATGTGTTTTGGGAGAAACCCAGACATAACTGAATCATGGCAGTGGTTTTCCCCATACTGTTCTTGTGGTAGTGAATAAGTCTCATGAGATCTGATGATTTTATAAGGGAAACACTTTAGACTTCATTCTCATTCTCTCTTGTCTGGCACCACGTAAGATGTGCCATTCACCTTCCACCATGACAGTGAGGCCTCCCCAGTTATGTGGAACTGTAATTCCATTAAACTTCTTTTCCTTTATAAATTACCCAGTCCTGGGTATGTCTATATCACCTTCGGTTGATTATCTATTGGTCATTAATGTCCTTTTCTTTCTGGTTGATATACTCCCTGTAGCATTTCTTGTAGGATGCATCTGCTATTGATTAAGACTCTCAGCTTCCGTTTGTCTTGAAGTCTTTATTTCTTTATCATGTTTGAAAGATATTTTAGCAGAATATACTATTCTAGAGTGAAAGTTATTTTTTTTCTTAAGCACATTAAATATGTCTTGCCACTCTCTCGTGATCTAGAAGGTTTCCACTGAAAAGTCTACTGCCAGAGGTATTGAAGGTCCATTTTTTTTCCTCTTGCTGCTCTTAGACCCTTTCTTTATTTGTGACCTTTATGATTTTGATTATTAAATTCCTTGAAGTATTCTTCTTTGGGTTAAACCTGCTTGGTGTTCTGTAACCTTCTTGTACTTCAATATAATCTCTTTCTCTTGGTTTGGGGAGTTCTCTTTTATTAACTCTTTGAATAAACTTTTACCCCTATCTTTTTCTCTGCCTCCTTTTAAAGGCCAATAACTCTTATATTGCCCTTTTGAGGCTGTTTTCTAAATTCTGTAGACATGCCTTTTTTATTATTTTTTTTGTCTCCCCTGTGACTTTGTAATTACAAACACTTGGTTTTCAAGCTAACTAATCTTTTCTTCTGCTTGATTTATTCTGCTATTAAAGGACTTTGATGTATTCTCCAGTATATCAGTTGCATAAATAAAAATAATAAAATAAATAAATAAATAAAGTGATATGACCCCTCACACACATTAAGACCCAGAACATGCCTAAATTTCCATTTTTTTTGCGGGGGGGGGGACACAGTCTCACTCTGTGGCCCAGGCTGGAGTGCAGTGGTGCAATCTCGGCTCACTGCAAGCTCCACCTCCCGGGTTCACGCCATTCTCCTGCCTCAGCCTCTCTGAGTAGCTGGGACTACAGGCGCCCACCACCACGCCCAGCTAATTTTTTGTATTTTTAGTAGAGACAGGGTTTCACTGTTTTAGCCAGGATGGTCTCGATCTCCTGACCTCATGATCCACCACCTTGGCCTCCCAAAGTGTTGGGATTACAGGCATGAGCTACCACGCCCAGCCTCCTGCTTAAATTTTTAAAATTATTTCAAACTCTGTGTTAGATTTATCTGTTTGAACCCTGAACTTTTCTCTGTATTTTCTTGATTTTTTAAAAATGTATTCAGTACATCTATTTGAATTTCTTTTTCTGAAAGTTAACCTCTCTCTGTTTTTTCAGGATTGGTCCCTGGTGGGTTATTTAGTTTGTTTGGTGTGGTTATGTTTTCCTAGATTGTACTGATGCTACTAGAAGTTCTTCAGTGTCTGGGCATTGAAGAGTTAGGTATTTATTTCATTCTTCACTGTCTGGGCTTATTTGTATTGATCTTTCTTGGGACATTCTTCCAGTTACTTGAAAGGACTTGGGTGTTGTGATCTAAGCTGTTTCTACTTTAAGGGCACCTGAAACCCAGTAACGCTGTGGTTCTTGCAGACTCATAGAGGTACCACCTTGATGGTCTTGGACAAGATCCATGAGGACTCTCTGGATTACCAGACAGAGACTCTTGTTCTATTCCTTTACTTTCTGTCAAACATACAGAGTCTCTGTCTCTGTTCTGAGCCCCTAAAGGTGGGGGTGGAGTAATCCAAGCTTCCCTGTGGCTACCACCACTATGATTGTGCTGGCTCAGACCTTCAGCCAGCACAGCACTGGGTCTCACCAAAGGCCAGCTGTAACCACTCCCTGGAAACTTCCTATGTTTCCTCAAAGCCTTGGGGCTCTACAATCAGCAGGTGGAAAGGCCAGCCAGGCCTATGTCCTTCCTTATGGGTACTGATGTCTCCCAGGCCCCGGCGGGGGGTCCAAAAGTGGCATTAAGGAGTCAGATATTAGTGTCAAAAACCTTAGAAGTCTACCTCTTATTCTATTGTATTGTGGCTGAGCTGAACTCAAATCACAAGATGTAGTCCTTCCCAATATTCCCTGCCCTTTCCAAAGGCAGAGGAGCCTCAACCCTTAGCCACAACCACCTCTGGATATGAGGAATACTGCCGGACTACCACCAATGTTCCCTTAAGGTCCAAGGTCTCTTAAGTCAGCTTGTGATAAATGTTGCCTAGCCTGGAACTCACCCCTCAGGGCAACAGGCTCTCCTCTCACCCAGGGGAAGGTCCAGAGATGCCATCTAAGATTCAAGTCCTGGAATCAGGAATGCCCCAGTTTTAGTCAGGGTTCTGTAGAGGGACAGAACTAATAGGAGACATATATATACGTATATGTAAATGGGAGTTTATTTAGTATTAACTCACACAATCACAAGGTCCCACAATAGGCCATCTTCAAGCTGAGGAGCAAGGAGAGCTAGTCCGAGTCTCAAAACTGAAGAACTTGGAGTCCAATGTTCCAGGGCAGGAAGCATCCAGCACGAGAGAAAGATGTAAGCTGGGAGGCTAGGCCAGTCTAGTCTTTTCACGTTATTCTGCCTGCTTTATATTCTATCCACACTGGCAGCTGATTAGATTTTGCCCACCCAGATTAAGGGTGGTCTTCCTTTCACAGCCGACTGACTCAAATGTTAATCTCCTTTGGCAACACCCTCACAGACACACACCCAGGATCAACACTTTGCATCCTTCAATCCAATCAAGTTGACACTCAGTATTAACCATCACACCCCCCAAGTGCTTGCTTGGTGCTCTACATCCTCGTGGCAATGTTGGTCCTTAAGGCGCAAGACGAAGTCCCATTTATTTTTTTCCACTGCTTTTCTCAATCAGAAGGAGTTTTGTCCCATAGCCACCACAGCTGGTAATGTGCTGAGTCTCACCTAAAGCCAGCAAGTTTCAGAGGCTCACCAAGGCCCTTGTAGTACCTAAGTATCACTGCTGGTTATTCAGGGCTCAAGGGCTCTTTAGTTAGCTGGTAATGAATGATGGCAGGACTGGGTTATTTCTTTCAAGGCAGCCCATTTCCTTCCGGCCCGGGGTGTGTCTAGAAATGTCATCTGGGAGCTAGTGCCTGGAACTCAGTCCTCTCTTTCTGACGGGTCCCCTATTCTGCTGTGGCTGAGCTAGTACCCAAGAGTCAAATCAAAGTTCTCCCCACTCTTCCCTGTCCTCTCAAGTGTAAGGAAAGGGGTCTCTTGGAGCTATGAGCTCTGTCACCTGGGTTTAGGAAATGGGTTATGCCAGTACTCCCTTCTCTTCCCCAGCTGGAGTCTCAGTATGTTGCCTAGCCCCCCAGTCAACTGTCTCTGGGCCTGGTTCAGCCCTAGGACTAACAAACTTGTTGCAGCCCTTATGGCCTAGACCGCCTCTCAATTTATCTTAGATACCAAGAGCAATTTGGCTGTAAGTGGTGAGGTTTGCAGGTACTCGGTATGGACTGCTATAATCAGTGACACCCTTCTGGCTAAGGCAGTTTTAAATACTTCCCCTGTGGGCAGGTGTCAGCTGAGTTTTGTACTCAGTTCTTTCTACTCTAACAAGACAGCACTGAGTTCAATGCCTCACGATTGCTGTGTTCTTTCTCCCCCAGCACTCAGAGATGGTCTCCACACCATGCTGCTGCTGCCACATATAGGGGAGAGATGGCATAGGTGATTCCGGACTGTTTTTTCTATTCTTCAGTGCCTCTTTCAGTGATATGGAGTTAAACCCAGGTACTGTAAGTGTTCACCGAATTTTGGTTCGTAGGAAAGCATTTTTTTTTCTATGTAGATAGTTGTTAACATGGTGTCCTTGTGAGTGGGAAAATCACTGGAGCTTTCTATTCCACTATCTTGCTCCACCTCCTGGTAAAACATTCTTAAACACACACACAAAAGAAGACCCAAGTAAATGAAAGGGACATCATGTTCTCCATATAAGGAGACTCACCGTCAGAAAGATAGAACAATTACATATTTCCCTACCTTGATATTTAGATTAAATACAATACCAATCAAAATTTCTACAGGCATGTACAAGAACCTGGTAAGTCCATTCAAATTTTACATAGAAAATGGTGCTGAGAAAACTGTATAATCATATGCAGAAGAATGAAACTAAATATCTATCACCATGTACAAAAATTTTTTCAAACCGTATTGAATACTTAAATTTAAGACCTCAAACTATGAAACTACTACAAGAAAACTTGGGGGAAATGTTCTAGGACATTGGTCTAGGCAAAAGTTTCTTGAGTAATAACACACAGGCCGAGGCAGGCGGATCACTGGAGGTCAGGAGTTCGACACCAGCCTGACCAACATGGTGAAACTCCATCTCAACTAAAAATACAAAATTTAACCAGGCATGGTGGCACATGCCTGTAATCCCAGGTACCTGGGAGGCTGAGGCAGGAGAATCGCTTGAACCGGGGAGGTGGAGGTTGCAGTGAGCCAAGATTGCGCCATTGCACTCCAGCCTGGGCGACAAAAGCAAAAACTTTGTCTCGAAAAAATAAAAATAACACACGATCACAGGCAACCAAAGCACAAATGGACAAAACATACCACATCAAGTTAAAAAGCTTCTGAACAGCAAAGGAAACACTCAATAAACTGACAACACACAGAATGGAAGAAAATATTTGCAAACTACCTATCTGACAAGAAATTAATGACAGAATATTTTTTAAAACGCTCAAATATGTTTATAGGAAAAAAATCTCATAATCCAATCCAAAAAATGGGTAAAATATTTGAATACTTATTTTTCAAAAGAAGACATTCAAATGGCAGACATGTGAAAAGATGCTCAACATCATTAATCATCAGATAAATGTAAATAAAAACTACAATGTAATATCATCTTACCACAGTTAAAATGCCTTTTATCCAAAACACAGACAACAACAAAAGTTGGCAATGATGTGGAGAAAAGGGAACTATTGTATTGTTGGAAATGGAAATTAGTACAACCATTATGGGGAACAGTTTGGTGGTTCCTCAAGGAAACAAAAATTGAGCTAACATATAATCCAGAAATCCCACTGCTGGGTATATACCCACAAGAATTGAAATCAGTATAGCAAGGAGATGTTGACACTCTGTTGCAGCACTACTCACAACAGCCAAGATTCAGGAGCAACCTTGTGTCCATCAACAGATGTTTGAATAAAGAACATGTGGTACACAATGGAGTACTACGCAGCCTTAAAAAAGAATGAGATCCAGTCATTTGCAACAACATGAATGGAACTGGAGGTCATTATGTTAAGTGAAATAAGTCAGGCACAGAAAGACAATCTTCTCATGTCTTCACTTATTTGTTGGAGCTAAAAATTAAAACAGTTAAACCCATGGACATACAGAGTAGAATGATGGTTACCAGAGGGCAGGAAGCATAGTGGGAGCATGTGGGTGAAAACAGAAATTGTTAATAGGTATAAAGTAAAAACAGAATGGATGACTAAGATCTAGTGTTTGCTAGTAGAACAGAATGACTATAGTAAATAATAATTTAATTGTATATTTTACATTAACTAAAAAATATAACTGAATTGTTTGTAATACAAAGGATAAATGCTTGAGGAAATGAATACCCCATTTTATATGATGTGATGATGATGCATTGCATGCCTCTATCAGGGTGTCTCATGTACTCCATTAATATATATACCTACCTACTAGATACCCACAAAAATTAAAAATAAAGTACATAGAGACACATCACTGACCCAAAGATAGTAGAGTTGCCAAGATATTCCCTTAGAAGAAAAAGCTGGGTAGATCTAATATTCAAAATATCAAGAGTTCTCATAAAGCTTTAGTAATTAAAACTGTGTGGTATAATTGTTCTTGCTCCACTGTAACCTTTCTGACTTTTTCTCCCCTTTGCTCACTCCACTCCCACCTATTCTGGCCTCCTTGCATTGTCATCCCTAATGAACTTTCTTGCTTTACTGTTCCATCTGCCTGAAATGTTGTTTCTTCAGAAATCTGCATGGCTCACCCTCAAATCTCCTTCAGGTCTACACTAAGATAAGTATTTCCTTTTCAATCTTATTTAAATAGCAACCCTGAATCAACCTCGAACTCCCTATCCTCCTTCTCTGCTTAATGTTTTTCATAGCACTTGTCACTATTTGATATTTTACATATTTAAATTATAGATGGCCCCTGACTTATGATGGTTTCACTTAGGATTTTTTGTCTTTACAATGGTGCAAAATTGTCAAGCATTCAGTAGGAACTATACTTCAAATACCCATACAACTACTTTCTTTTCAATTTTAGTACAGTATTCAATAAATTACATGAAATATTCAACATTCTATTACAAAATAGGCTGTGTGTTGAACGATTTTTCCCAAGTATAGGCTAATGTAAGGGTTCTGAACAGGATGAAGGCAGGTCAGGCTAAACTATACATTTTGTACGTTATGTGTATTAAATGCATGTTCACTTACAATATTTTCAATTAATGATGTGTTTGTAAAGATGCCATCTCACTGTGAGTTGAGGAATATCTGTATAACTTTACTGATGCTTTTCCTCACTAGATTATAAACTACAGAAGGTCAGGTATTTTTGTCTCTTTTGTTCATTGGTGGATTCTAATCATCTAAAAAGTGTCTGGCACATAGGGGTTACTGAGTATTTGTTGAAGGAGTGAGTGAGTGACTGGACAATATTGGAGCAGCAATTAAGTGAAACAGAAATGACAAAATCCAGACACAAACTCCAAAATATATAAAATTTTGATAGATGACAAAGGTGACACTGAAGATCATTAGGGAAAAAAACAAAATTAAATATAATAAATTTCACTACAACTGTTTATCCATATGAAATAAATGTAAATGGCTCCAAACCACACAGAAAAATCCACTTCAGATATAGGAAATACCTACATACAAAATGCAAAACTTAAATATCACTGAATAAAATACAAAATTCTTTTTATAACTTGGGTAGAAAAATTGTTCTAAAGCCAGACCAATAAAAAGAAACAGTATTTTTAAAGGAAAAGTTCACTATGTTAAATTACATTAAAATTAAGAATTGATATTGACTCAAAAAAGAACTATGAGAAAATTAAAAAATCTAATCACAAATTGAAGTAATATATTTGTCACAAAATCAAGTTAGTTTCAATAATATATTTAAATAACCTGAAAACTAATTTAAAAACATAACCCAGTTGAAAATAAATGAAAATATGATAACTATTTATGCTTAACATAATTAGAAATTATGGACATGCAAATCTAAAACCATAGCAAGACACCATTTTACATTCTCTAAACTGACAAAAGCTAAGAAGCCTGACAGTTCTGAGTCCTGGTGAAGACTGGTAATCACTTCTCATACACTGCTGGTGCAAGAAGAAATTGCTATAATCACGTTGAAAGGCAACCTGGTCTTATTTTTTAAATTAAATAGGCTCATACTCAACTATCTGGTAATTCTACTAGCAAGATATATTGTACAGAAAGCGTTACACCTATGAAATAAGATATGTATTCATAAAAACATTGTACATTATATCCTATTCCCCCAACGACAATAACAAAAAGTAAACATTAAAAGCTACACAAATATCCACTGCCAGAATAAACAAATAGTAGCACCTTTTTGGAATGAAATAATATAGAACAGTGAAAATGAATGAACTGCAGATGTGATCACACATCAACAGGGATGAATGACATTGAATAAAAAAACAACGTTATAAGAGTACACACAGATTGATAACACTTGATTTAAAACTTAAAAAAAAGGAAACTTAGCACTATATTATTTACAGATTCATATAAAACATCATTAGTATTGAACTATTCAAAGGAATAAAAAATTTTCCGAACAGCAGTTGCCTCTGGTAGGGCATTACTGTGGGGCAGAACTGTATCAGAGACAGATACATTAAACACTATTGGTAATTTCTTATTCTGAGGTTGAGTAGAGAATTAATGGGTGTTAGTTTTATCATCATGTTTCATAATTTAAGCATAACAAATTCTTTTGTGTGTTTTGAATATTTTGAAGTGATACCCTTGTTTGATAAAAATGTCTCAAAAACAAGGATTTCTGTTCAGCAAAATATATACACAAAGTGATCATATATTGACAGATTGGGAGACAGTATCTTCAATGCCAAACTCTTATAAGGGACTCAAATATAGACTACACAAGATACTCCTCAAGTTAACAGTAAAAACAAAAAGAGAAAAACTAATACAAAAATAGGGAAAATACAAATAATGAAGTAACAGAAATGAAAAACTAAATACATTATACGAGTAATTAAAGAAAAGCAAATGGAAATGAGCTAACACTTCAGTACTATTGTCAAAATTTTAAAATCTGATAATACCGAATATTGGTGGGTGCCATATACCCATATGTACATGGAAGTACAGCAATTTGGAGAGCAGTCTGGGAGTACTTCACTAAGTATACACATACTTTATGACCTGGTAATTTCCACTCCTGGAATACCACTTCAAAGAAACTCAGAAGCAGAACCATAGGAGGATATGTATAAGGTTATTCATCACAGAGTTGTTTGTGGTACTGGAATTTGGAGGAAACCAAAATGTTCATTATCTAGGAAGCAGATAAACAAAATATGGATACGTACTATGGAATTTTCTGCAGCAGTAGAATCAATGAAATAGATGTCCTCTAGCCACTTGGGTAGATCTTTGAAACATTACACTGAGTGAAAACCATGGTATCTGTAGCAAAATATCATTTATATAAATTTTTAAAGTACAAAAATCATGTATTCTTGTGAAAGACACAAAATTCAACAACCCTTCATGCTAAAAACTCTCAATAACTTAGGTATTGATGGAACGTACCTCAAAATAATAAGAGCTATCTATGACAAACCCACAGCCAATATCATACTGAATGGGCAAAAACTGGAAGCATTCCCTTTGAAAACTGGCACAAGACAGGGATGCCCTCTCTCACCACTCCTATTCAACATAGTGTTGGAAGTTCTGGCCAGGGCAGTCAGGCAGGAGAAGGAAATAAAGGGTATTCAATTAGGAAAACAGGAAGTCAAACTGTCCCTGTTTGCAGATGACATGATTGTATATCTAGAAAACCCCACTGTCTCAGCCCAAAATCTCCTCAAGCTGATAAGCAACTTGAGCAAAGTCTCAGGATACAAAATCAATGTACAAAAATCACAAGCATTCTTGTACACCAATCACAGACAAACAGAGAGCCAAATCACGAGTGAACTCCCATTCACAATTGCTTCAAAGAGAATAAAATACCTAGGAATCCAACTTACAAGGGACATGAAGGACCTCTTCAAGGAGAACTACAAACCACTGCTCAATGAAATAAAAGAGGATACAAACAAATGGAAGAACATTCCATGCTCATGGGTTGGAAGAATCAATATCGTGAAAATGGCCATACTGCCCAAGGTAATTTATAGATTCAATGCCATCCCCATCAAGCTACCAATGACTTTCTTCACAGAATTGGAAAAAACTACTTTCAAGTTCATATGGAACCAAAAAAGAGCCCGCATGGCCAAGTCAATCCTAAGCCAAAAGAACAAAGCTGGAGGCATCATGCTACCTGACTTCAAACTATACTACAAGGCTGCAGTAACCAAAACAGCATGGTACTGGTATCAAAACAGAGACATAGATCAATGGAACAGAACAGAGCCCTCAGAAATAATGCCACATATCTACAACAATATCTATGTGATCTTTGACAAACCTGACAAAAACAAGCAATGGGGAAAGGATTCCCTATTTAATAAATGGTGCTGGGAAAACTGGCTAGCCATATGTAGAAAGCTGAAACTGGATCCTTTCCTTACACCTTATACAAAAATTCATTCAAGATGGATTAAAGACTTACATGTTAGACCTAAAACCATAAAAACCCTAGAAGAAAACCTAGGCAATACCATTCAGGACATAGGCGTGGGCAAGGACTTCATGTCTAAAACACCAAAAGCAATGGCAACAAAAGCCAAAATTGACAAATGGGATCTAATTAAACTAAAGAGCTTCTGCACAGCAAAAGAAACTACCATCAGAGTGAACAGGCAACCTACAAAATGGGAGAAAATTTTCACAACCTGCTCATCTGACAAAGGGCTGATATCCAGAATCTACAATGAACTCAAACAAATTTACAAGAAAAAAACAAACAACCCCATCAACAAGTGGGCGAAGGACATGAACAGACACTTCTCAAAAGAAGACATTTATGCAGCCAAAAAACACATGCAAAAATGCTCATCATCACTGGCCATCAGAGAAATGCAAATCAAAACCACAATGAGATACCATCTCACACCAGTTAGAATGGCCATCATTAAAAAGTCAGGAAACAACAGGTGCTGGAGAGGATGTGGAGAAATAGGAACACTTTTACACTGTTGGTGGGACTGTCAACTAGTTCAACCATTGTGGAAGTCAGTGTGGCGATTCCTCAGGGATCTAGAACTAGAAATACCATTTGACCCAGCCATCCCATTACTGGGTATATACCCAAAGGACTGTAAATCATGCTGCTATAAAGACACATGCACACGTATGTTTATTGCGGCACTATTCACAATAGCAAAGACTGGGAACCAACCCAAATGTTCAACAACGATAGACTGGATTAAGAAAATGTGGCACATATACACCATGGAATACTATGCAGCCATAAAAAATGATGAGTTCATGTCCTTTGTAGGGACGTGGATGAAACTGGAAACCATCATTCTCAGTAAACTATCGCAAGGACAAAAAACCAAACACCACATGTTCTCACTCATAGGTGGGAATTGAACAATGAGAACACATGGACATAGGAAGGGGAACATCACACTCTGGGGACTGTTGTGGGGTGGGGGGAGGGGGGAGGGACAGCATTAGGAGATATACCTAATGCTAAATGACGAGTTAATGGGTGCAGCACACCAACATGGCACATGGATACATATGTAACAAACCTGCACATTGTGCACATGTACCCTAAAACCTAAAGTATAGTAATAATAATAATAAAAACATATTATCTTAAAAAAAAACACAATGAATTATCTCATGTTCCTTCTCTTTCTCAATAATTCTGATTCTTGTGAGTTTTGATTTCAGGAAAAAATTGCTTGCTTTAAATCAAATGATAACTTACCTATGAAATCCACCTCTTCACAAGAAACGGACTGGTCAATAACATTCTCTGTATTATTAAAGGATGGTGTATAAGCTTCTCTACAGCTGGTACGTGGTGTAGGAACAAGGGAGAAAAAACAGGTTGATGCAGGTTTACATTAGAGATCACTGTCCTCAGAAGAGTAAAAGAACAGACTGACTTAGTTAAAACAAAACGACATGAAGAATCTTCTTGGAAGTTTCAGAGAAACAGTTCATAAAACTTATGATGAAGCAGGTCAATGCAAATTATGCATTGTGTTTTACACAATGTATTTTCATGTGAAACCCTCCCAATGAATTCTATGAGACAGCAAAGGCAGGAGTGTACACCTGTGTGGCTCTTTTTGGATTTAGTAAGGCTTAAATCATCAGATGCTCGCCATGTAAGTGATTTGTTAACTTCACTAGTTGACCAATATATTAATAATAATTGTATTGTAAAGTAAAAGCTACAATGCACCTTATCTAACAGTTTTGCAAATTACTTTCACCTGTATTAATTATGAAATCTTTAAAAAAACACACGCACACAAACTTCTAGGTTAGGGAGCTATTATCAGCCCCAGTTTATAGAATTAAAAACTGTATCCCAGAAAAGTTCGCATTTATCTAGTAAATTACAAAAACATCAATTTTCTGACTGGACAGGGAGAAATCTTGGAAGTACTCATTCCAACAGCAGGTATTTGTTCAGTTGTACAAGTATTTTTAAGCAAAAGGAAGTAGCCAAAATTGAATACATATGGAAAACTGAGCAAAGCATCCCCCAAATGCTCAATTCTAACTTTACTACAACATATTAGAGAATTTGGTAGACTGTGTTGAGTACCTAGAAACTCAGTGAAGTTACCAACTAGTAAAGATAATTGGTAATACATCATCTCCTGTTTTAATATTACCATCACATATCCCGAGTAGGTTCTAAAATATTAAATTAAGAATGATGCTACTCTTCAAGAAGATATGCAAAAACGAAAAAAAATGTTCTCTTTTGTGTGTAAAATTTCCACTTGGTTCATGTTTTATTAATTAAAATTAGCTAACTATGGCACTCATATATTTCTAAAAATATAATTCTAGAAAGCCCTGACAAAGAAATGCTGCCCATACTCAGTAAGTGACTATTTATCATAGATGAAGAGATAGTGCTTATATTTTCTTTAGTAATTCTAGTATAATTAGCTACTCAAAGGGGTTATATGTTTTTCAGAACCATTCCAATGTGTAATTCAAATGTCCTTGTTTTAAAGTTTTTTCCTCACAAATATTTTGAAATATGTATTTAATGGTCTAAAGTTATAAATAAATTAACAATTTTTTTTCAAGTTTGGTGACACACAAGTCTAAGTAGATACACGCTTTCTTAGAGGATGCCGCAACAAAAGATGTTTCTTTTAACTGGAACACATTTCTATGCTGTGTTATAATTGATACATAAATTGAATAACTCCAAAAACATTGTGCAACAAATGTCTATTTTTATTTTTTTTTATTTTTACTTAGCAAAAAGTAGCCTTTCTTTTGATGTCACAGTATTGCTATGATAGTCAGTGAGAAGATCTATTTCTGTTCCACTACATGTAGGTTGTTTAACTTCTGAGTAAGAGTGACTTGATTCTTGAAATGTATTCTAGATTCATTTGAATTTCATTAATTCACAATTCCAAGGGTGTTGTCATTTTAATTATTTGGTTATAGTATAAATTAGAAGGAAGACTACACAGTGCTCATAGCTAGGGAATTGCATTCAGTGATATTTTCCAATGCCAGTTGATGGTGTCTTTAATATGAAGGAATCAAGATAGTTAAAAAGAAGTATTCACTTGGCTGGGCGTAGTGGCTCATGCCTGTAATCCCAGCACTTTGGGAGGCCAAGGCAGGCGGATCACCTGAGGTCAGGAGTTCGAGACCAGCCTGGCCAAATGGAGAAACCCCGTCTCTTCTAAAAATACCAAAATTAGCCGAGCGTGGTGGCATGTGCCTGTAATCCCAGCTACTCGGGAGGCTGAGACAGGAGAATCGCTTGAACCCGGGAGGCGGAGGTTGCAGTGAGCTGAGATCGCGCCATTGCACTCCAGCCTGGGCAACAAGAGCAAAACTCCATCTCAGAGGAAAAAAAAAAAAAAAAAGTGTTCACTTGATTTACTTGGGTGGAGGGGGAGGACAACACATAGCCTCTAAATTCACCATAAATTGTTTTCTCTATTTGTCCTCATGATAAAGCCCTGAAGAATAAAGGACCATGTAGCCTAATTGTCATTTATTGACATATTAAAACTTGGCAAGTTTGGATTTCATTCAAGCTATAACTTTCACCGTGTCAGTCCGAATGTTTATTGCATAATTTTAAATATGCTTTGTCTAAGATATTCCTCTCTGGAGGAGATGCCTAGATTCTACATAAAATATTCATGATTATAGTGCATGTCAAAAAGAAAGCAGGGTCCAAGTAGCAACAAAGGAGGCGAAAAAAATTCAAATTATCGAATAAGAATGGGCTACCTCTGGGGCTGCATGAGTCGAAGGGATGTCATTCACACAGATTATCATGTCTCAACAGATTGTTGGGACCAGCTGAATTGCATTCACAAAACCAGCCCAAATTTCTTATCTTCTCATCCCTACCCACTTGCTCCAGAAGAACCTCAGGCTCTGGTTCAAAGTCAAGCATTTCTGGGAATTCCCAGAGAATGTCTCACATTTTCTCATGAACAAGACCGGGCAGCTACACACAGCACCATCACTTGCTCTTACTATTGCCATGCTCACTGAGCATTGCTGCCACTGACAGTCCTTACACTTTTTTTTTTTTTTTTTTTTTTAACCAGGGCTCTCAGTCTTGTGGCAGGCACTAGACTCCCAAAAATGGTCCCACCATCTCCTGCTGGTCTCTCCCACTGGTGACCTGGAGCCCTTAAATGATCAAAATTGTCTGGAGAAAATGGAAGAGAATATTCAACTTCCCTTTTTATTACATTGTGTTACAGAGGACACAAATCTGATTATTGGAACCAACTTTTGCATTTATATCTATAGGCCTCTTTATTTAGGACTCTGACAGTTGGACCCCAAAAAATACTAACAGCTACCAAATTCTCCTTAAAACTATCCCTCCCTTGCAACAACTAAGGCTAAGTCCATCAAGCTTGTTACAACTGTTTCCTCTTCTACTGCCATGTGTTCTCACTCAGAAGATCCCTCAGCTACCCATGAAAACAGTCTGCTACTACGCCATTGTACGGTATTTCATACATGTTTAGATAATTAATTCAATTATGGACAATGCTTTATTTAGTCTACACAGGCCAGGAGTCCAATAACAAGTTTATATCCTAGTTTAGAGGTTGCAAAATGTTTTCACACATTCTATCATTTAATCCTCACAACAACCTGTGAAGTAGACCGGGTTTTGCTATGAAGGAAATCAAAATTCAGAATGAAAAAACTACTTGTTCAAAGTCATGTGTACAGCTTGACAACATTAGGTAACAATAATCATTCCTCTACAAGACTCAGTCTTCTGTTGATTCTGTCTTGTTAGGCGGGCTTATTTCATTTCATTTGAGAAACTGTCTGCTAAGGCACCAAAGAGGCACTCGAATAATGTGCTCTTTAGATTATATCTACATACTTGTTAATTATTATTTACATGGAAAAGTAATAGGAGCAGTAATGATCATATCACCTGATGAGACAGATTATGCTTAAGGCAGCTAACCACTCAGGTTTAGCAGGTCAACCTCACAGATGGGAATTTTAGTAGACAGTTGGGGAGGAAAATCATTTTTACAAATATTTGAATAGAAAAAAAGGGGGGAAGCAGACAAAAAAGGACTAGATTATTCTGAGAAGCTTGAGCTATTTATTTCAAGAAGCTTAGACTATTTGAAGAAAGGACATAGATGAATGTGCAGAGAGGGCAAGAAGTCTTTCCTGCTTAGAAGAGGAAATATTTGACCATGTTTGTTGACACAAGCAGCAGCTAGTGGAAAGAAACTGAAGATCCAAAAGATAAAAAAGCATACAGTACTTAATGGAGCAAAGTCCCAAACAAGGCAGAAGAGAATGGATCAAATGCACATTGTCATGGGGTCAGCCTGGGAGTAAAGGTATCACAGAAGAGAAAGAAAAAAAATGTAAAAAAAATCAATCTAATAGTTGATAGATTATCAATGGTCTACTAAACCTCAGTTTTTACTTTAATAATTCAATGAATATTTATAAATAAAATGTATTTTTTACATTTTCTTGAGCATCATTATGGAAATATGCCAATAGCTGCAAGTGTGGATTTGGAGTCCAAAGTCCAAATATTTTCATCTTTAAAGTTTTTTATTGTAAAATATACACAAATAGAAAAGTGGGTAAAACATAAATGTATAGCTCAATGAATCATCACAACTTGACTCCCTGAAAAATAAATATTTAGGTTAAAAAGATATATTATTGCCAACTAGCACCTCAGAAATCCCTTTATACCCCTTCTCAGTCACCTATTCTTTAATACATCTTTTTTAATGAATTACTCTTGCCCAACTAAATTTTTGTGTCCTTTCCCCAACATCTCCCCAAACCTCCCCTAACCCCCAGTCTCTCTGGTAACCACCATTATACTCTGTTTTATACTTTCATTTTTTTTTTTTTTTAGATTTCACATATATTAGTGAGGTCATGTGGCATTTGTTTTTCTCTTATTTATTTCACTTAGCATAATATCCTCCAAGTTCACCTATGTTGTAACAAACAGAAGGATTTTTTAAGACTGAATACTCTCTCTCTCTCTCTCTCTGTGCACACGCACGCACGCGCGTGTGTGTGCGTGTGTGTTTCATAATATCTCCATCCATTCATCCACTGATGGGCACTTTTGTTGTTTTCATATTTTGGCTACTGTGAATAATGCTGCAGGGAAGATCTGAGGCTAGATATCTCTATGAAGTGCTGATTTCATTTTTGGGGGTATGTACACAGCAAAGGATCATATGAAAATTATATTTCTATTTTTTGAGGAATCTCTATACTCTCCTATAATGGCTACACCAAACTATATTCCCACCAACAATGTACAAAGTACTATTTTCTCTACACCCTTGCCAATATTTATCTCTTGTCTTTTTGATAATAGCGACCCTAAACATGTGTGAGGTGATCTCACAGTGGTTCTGAATTTCATTTCCCCAATAATTACTGATATTGAGCACATTTTCATATACCTGTCAGTCATTTTTCTGTTTTCTTTGGAAAAGTGTTGATTCATGACCTTTGCTCATTTTTTAAATTTCTCTCTTTTATCCCCAATTTGCACTCCTATTTTTCTCTCACCAAAAGTAATCATCATAATGAGCTTAACATGTGATATGGTTTGGCTGTGTCTCCACCCAAATCTCCATCTTAAATTATAGCTCCCATAATTCCCACGTGTTGTGTGAGGGACCTGGTGGGAGATAAATGAATCATGGGGGCAGTTTCCATACTGTTCTTGTGGTAGTAAATAAGTCTCATAAGATCTGATGGTTTTATAAAGGGTTCCCTCTTTCACCTGGCTCTCATTCTCTTACCTGCCACCATGTAGGACATACCTTTCACCTTCTACCATGATTGTGAGGACTCCCCAAGCCACGTGGAACTATGAATCCATTAAACCTCTTTTTCTCGATAAATTACCCAGTCTTGGGTATGTCCTTATCAGTAGCATGAAAACGGACTAATACAACATGCATCTAATTTTTCATATGTGTTCTTATACACTGTTTATTTTTTGTATATACATATTTTTAATTCATGTTAATGATGTTGGGTTAGAAAGCTCATTCTGTTTTTCACTTTTCTTATTCAATATTTTCCTATATGTGAAATTAGTTCATTATATATAACTGCCACACTCACTATATTTTACCTAATCTCTCTTAGTAACGGACAATGGGATTGCATCCAATTCTTTCCTACAGCAAATAATAAAATAAAACAGCAATAAAAATGTTTGTATATGTCCCTGTATGGATCTTTGTGTAATTCTTCTTGGGATATTCAGCTAAACTACCATCCAAGGATAAGAATATCTCTATTGTACTTTGATTAATTGCTACCCATTTGCTTTCTCAGAAAGTCTATACCTGCCTACATACTCATCAGCAGAGCACTGAGGGTTCCCTTTTCCCCACAACCTCACAGATACTTGACAAAATCAAGCTCTAGAAATTTTGTTAGTCTATCAGATAAAACATATCTCATTTTTTAAATCTGTATTTCTTCGATTACCGATTAATTAGATTATATGTTCACCAACTCTTTAGCCTTTTGGGTTTCCACTTCAAAATGGCATTTTGTATTATTTGCAAATTTCTCAGTCGAGGTTATTGGCTTTTGTCTTGTTGACTTGAAAGAGTTCCTTGAATAATCTATATATTGATCTTTGTTTTAGACACTGCAAGTATCCTCTCTCATTCTGTCACTCTTCTATTAATATTGACCATGGTATATTAAGGGGAAATCTTAATTTTTGTACAAATAAATTCATCATGTAAGTTTTACTTGCATTTGGTGCTTTTGGAGTTTTGTTTAGAAACTCGTTCTCCAAACCTAGATCATAAAAATAATTTTCCATATATTCTTCTACTCACTTTACAGTGTTACATTCATTTCATATTCAGGTAATAAATTCATGTGGAATTCCAGTTTATATATGGTGATGAATAGGAAATCAGCTTATTCTTCATATAAGGAGCTAATTTTCCTACTGTAGTTTTCTAAACAATCCTCCTTTACCCATGATTCATGATTCTCACTTCATTATATATTGAGCTCCTGTACAAATGGTATTTATATTGCATCAGATTCACTTTGAAAGCATAACAGTTTTATTGTTAACATTGAGAATATACTATGAATTACAATTCGCCAATGTGTAAACTCATAATGATAAATTTAAACTATCAAAACACATAAGAGGATATATCATATTTCAAAATTTTGTAGTGGATATGAGAGGAAAAGAAATAGTTTGTCATCCATGGTTCAAATACATGCTTCTCTTCCCTTCCATGGTTTCACCAAAGTGCATTTTGTAGGAGTGAGCCAATAGCCTTTGCTAGTGCCTCATCTTTTAAGGTTTCCTATATTTTATAAGTGCATTTTCACTCTCCTGGTAGCTAATTCCCGAGCAAACTAAGTGGAAAGTTATTAGTAGCATGCTTCAGTAGGCCTCACTAACAAACTAACACATGAAAGGATGTTAGAAAGAAAAAAAAAATAGAAAGAGAGTCACATGCTTCTACATATTCAGTGCCTGGAAGAGAAAGATTGCTGCATGGATCTTTTGTGCCCTAATCCACATTTTAAGAATCTTCACAAGGGGAACTATACAAAAGCATTTTACTGCCATTGTTTACATCTTTCTATCATGGTTGCTATGAAGGAGAATATTTTAAAGTGTGCATGAAGAATAATTTTATGTGATAATATCAGTGATTTTTTTATAACTTTAGGCTACACTTACACAAGTCACTAATAATTACTTCCCTCATTTACTATGGTTTCAATTGAAAATATAATAGATGTTTGAAGAATATGCCCTGAGTAAAAATCAAGTTTCGAATAAAAGATATTTTCTCATTAGCCTGGAGGAGGCATGATCAAGTTTTCATTTCTTATACTAAGTCAAAGCCAGCGGGAACAGTTCCCCAGATTATGATGTTGAGAAATATTCTGAGTTGGCAGGTAGGTTCAGCAAGAAATAATATAATTTGTAATTAATAATAACTGTAATAGGCAAAAGAGAGAAAGATGGCAAGAAAATGCCACACACAAAGCTAAATGCTAGAAACCCAGTAGCCTCATATACCTTCATTTTTCCCCATGACTCAAGTCCTTCTTTCCTATAGAATTCTTCATTCCTTAATTTTTTTCCTATAGAATTAAAGAGATTATCTTAAATATCTCTGTACATCTAATCTCTACTGCACAACTTCTTTTTTTTAACTTGTATTTTAAGTTCCAGGTTACATGTACAGGTTTGTTATATAGGTAAACTCATGTCATGGGGCTTTGTTGTGCAGATTATTTTGTCACCCAGGTATTAAGCCTAGTACCCATTAGTTACTTTTTCTGATCCTCTCCCTCCTTACACCCTTCACAGGCAAGTAGGCCCCAGTTGCTTTTCTCTTTGTGTTCATGTGTTCTCATGACTTAGCTCCCACTTATAAGTAAGAAGATGCGGTATTTAGTTTTCTGTTCCTGTGTAACGTGTGCTAAGGATAATGGCCTCCAGCTCCATTTATGTTCCTGCAAAAAAACCCACATGATTTTGTTCTTTTTTATGGCTGCATAGCATTCCATGGTATATGTGCCACATTTTTGTTACTCAGTCTACCACTGATGACCATTTAGGTTGATTCCATGTCTCTTCTATTGTGGAGAGTGCTGCAATGAACATTCACATGCATATGTCTTTATGATAAAGTGCTTTCATATTCCTCTAGATATAAAATCAGTAATGAGATGGCTGGGTTGAATGGTAGTTCCGTTTTTATGTCTTTGCAGAATCACCACACTGATTTCCACAATGGTTGAACTAATTTTCACTTCCACCAACAGTGTATAAGGATTGTTTTTCACCACAACCTCTCCAGCACCTATTTTTTGACTGTTACTCTGACTGGTGTGAGATGGTATCTCATTGTGATTTTGATATACATCTCTCTAATGATCAGTGCTATTGAGCTATCTTTTTATGCTGGTTGGTTGCTTGTATGTTTTCTTTTGAAAAGTGTTCATGTCCTTTGCTCACTTTTTAATGGTATTGTTTTTGTTCTCATATATTTAAGTTCCTTATAGATCCTGGATATTCGATCTTTGCCAGATGTATAGTTGTGAAAACTTTCTCCCATTCTGTAGGTTGCCTGTTCATTCTGTGGATACTTTGTTTTGCTACGCAGAAGCTCTTTAGTTTAATTAGATATAATTTGTCAATTTTTGCTTTTGTTGAAATTGCTTTTAGCATCTTTGTCATGAAGCCTTTGACTGTTCCTATGTCTAGGATTGTATTTCCTAGGTTGTCTTCCAGGGTTTCTATAGTTTTGGGTTTTACATTTAAGTCTTTGATCCATCTTGAGTTGATTTTTGTACATGGTATAGAGAAGGGGTTCAGATTCAATCTTCTGCATATGATTAGCCAGTATTCCAACACTATTTATTGAATATTCCCCATTGCTTGTTTTTGTCAGCTTTGTCAAGGTCAGATGGCTGTGGGTGTGTGGCCTTATTTCTGGGCTCTTTGTTCTATTCCTTTGGTCTATGTGTCCGTTTTTGTACCAGTACCATGCTGTTTTGGTTACTATGGCCCTGTACTATAGTTTGAAGTTGGGTAGCATGATGCCTCCAGCTTTGTTCTTTTTGCTTAGGATTGCCTTGGCTATTTGGGGTTTTTTTTTTTTTTTTGCTCCATATGAATTTTAAAAAAGTGTTTCCTAGTTCTGTGAAAAATGTCATTGGTAGTTTGATAGGAATAGCATTGAATGTATAAACTGTTTGGGGCAGTAAGTCTGTTTTAACAATATTGATTCTTCCTATCCATGAGCATGGAATGATTTTTCCATTTGTTTCTGTCATTTCTGATTTCTCTGAGCAGTGTCTTGTAGTTCTCCTAATAGAGATCATTCGCCCACTTAGTTTGTTGTATTTCTAGGTGTTTTATTCTTGTTGTGGCAATTGTGAATGGGATTGCATTCTTCATTTGGCTCTCAGCTTGGCTGTCATTGGGTTGGTGTATACAACTGTTCGTCATTTTTGTACTTTGACTTTGTATGCTGAGGCTTCACTGAAATTGTTTATCAGCTTAAGGAGCTTTAGGGCCAAAACTATGGTGTTTTCTAGATACAGAATTACGTCATCTGCAGACAGGGATAGTTTCACTTCCTCTCTTCCTATTGTGATGCCCTTTATTTATTTCTCTTGCCTGATTGCTCTGGCCAGGGCTTCCAATACTATGTTGAATAGGAGTATTGAGAGAGGGCATTCTGGTCTTGCACCAGTTTTCAAAGGGAATGCGTCTAGCTTTTACCCATTTAGTATGATGTTGGCTCTGGGTTTGTCATTAATGGCTCTTATTATTTTGAGGTTAGTTTCTTCAATGCCTACTTTGTTTAGAGTTTTAAACATGAAGGGATGTTGAATTTTATTGAGAGTTTTTTCTGCATCTATTGAGATAATCATGTGTTTTTATGTCTTTAATTATGTTTATGTGATGAGTCGCATTTACTGATTTGTTTATCAATAAATGATACACTGATTTGTGTATCAATAAATGATATTTGTGATCCGGATGGATAAGCTTTTTGATGTGCTAATATATTCACTTTGTCAGTATTTTGTTAATGACTTTTGCATTAATATTTATCCAGGATATTGGCCTAAAATGTACTTGTTTCGGTGTGCCTCTGCCAGGTTTTGGTATCAGAATGATGTTGGCCTCATTGAATGTGTTTGGAAAGGATCCCTCCACCTCAATTTTTTGCAATAGTTTCAGTAGGAATGATATCAGCTCTTCTTTGTACATCTGGTAGAATTTTTCTGTGAATCTGCCAGGTCTTGGCTTTTTTTGTTTTGTAGCCTATTTATTACTGATTCAATTTTGGAGCTTGTTATTTGTCTGTTCAGAGATTCAATTTCCTCCTTGTTCAGTTTTGGGAGGGTGTATGTATCAAAAAAATTATTTCTTCTAGATTTTCTAAACTGTGTGCATAGAGGTGCTCATAATATTATCTGACAGTTACATGTATTTTAATAAGGTCAGTGGTAATTTCCCCCTTGTCATTTCTGAAACTGTTTATTTAGATCTTCTTTCTTTCCTTCTTTATTAGTTTAGGTAGCATTCTATTTTATTATGTTTTTCAAAAAACTAAATCCTGGATTTGTTGATCTTTTGAATCATTTTTCGTGTCTCTATCTCCTTCCATTCAGTTCTGATTTTGATTATTTCTTGTCTTCTGCTAACTTTGGAGTTGGTTTGCTCTTGGTTCTCTAGTTCTTGCAGCTGTGACGTTAGGTTGTTAAACAGAGATATTTCTAACTTTTTGATATGGGCATTTAGTGCTATAAATTTTCCTCTTCACACTGCCTTAGCTATGTCTCAGAGATTCTGGTATGTTGTATCTTTGTTCTCCTTAATTTCAAAGAACTTCTTGATTCCTGCCTTAATTTATTCAAAAGTCATTTAGGAGCAGCTTATTTAATTTCCCTGTAATTTTATAGTTTTGAGCGAATTTCTTAGTGTTGATTTCTAATTGCTTTCACTATGGTCCTAGAGAGTGGTCGTTACGATTTCAGTTATTCTACATTTACTGAAGAGTATTCTATGTCTGATTATGTGGTCAATTTTAGAGTATATCTGCTTAACAACTTTGGATGACTGTCTTGGAGAATATCGATCACCAAATTAGAAAACTGATTTGAGTATTAAATGCACTGCACTCTATTTGGGGCATTTCCTATAGCTTATATGGATGATAGTAGAAAACATATTTTTGTTAGTTCACTTCTGCTTATGTACTTTCTGACCATGAAGTCACATGATGTTTGATGTGTGAAGCATTTGGTCATAGCTCCTTGTCATTATAGAATCCAATATTGCATCCACAAACCAAAAGTCAGGGCTTGGATATGTGTATTGAGGAGTATTTCTTATTCCAAAAGAATGTAACTCCTTAAGAATTGTATACAACCAGGACTTCAAATCCTGTGTAAATATTGTTAAATAGATTATATTTCATTCATCCTAACCAACTGAAAATTCTCCATAAACACCAGAGATATTCTACAAGACCTCTTCCAAAGGCACTGAGTTTTTATACAATAAAGTCTTCACTAGGACGCATTCAGTCTAGAAGACAACAGATTCTGGAATGATATCTGATCTGATTCCAGCCCCTTTACCAATATACTAGTGCTCCTTAGTAAACCAGATAGAAAAATAATGAGAATAAAATTCAAAAAACTGGGGTTTGCTTACTGAAATGTCTTTATAAGTTCCCCAAAGTCTAATTCAAAACTTCTGATCTACTTCATCTTACTCTGTTTTACCTTTCCAATCTCCACATTTTATTCTAAAACAAAAATAACCCCAACTATTAGAAGATATATTTATATGTTAAAGAAAGAATAGAAAAATGTCTACTAATAAAGACTTTAAAAGTGACTTTAAAGCACGGAATAAAAGAAAAAACCTCAGGGAAATCTTGTTCAATATAACCTATTGTATCTATTATTTAGTTGAATATCACATGAGAGCATTTATTGTTTTTAGCAGAGAAGAAGACACACAAAATGGGCTCCCCAAAAGCCATTGGATGAGTAAAAGCAACTGTACATTTACATTCATATGCTTTTTTCATTAAATAAACCCACATGTTACACATAAGTGTATCCAAGGAGAGGAAGAATGGGTTATAATATCAGTGTTACCTTTGTAGTATCTGTTTCTCTATCTGTAAAATGAAAGCACTGCATAGTATGATTTCTAAAAGCCCACACAGTCTCTCTGGTTCTCCATCTTTTGCTGACATTTATGCTGTATATCAAAATATACATTCCCAGTTATGCTTAAAGTTTCGAAAAAGCAGACTGCACTTTAACTGATTCAAATAAAAAGGGTCCTTGAAAAGTAAACATTAGCTGCCATGACATTTCCCAGCATTATTAGAGTTAGGTTATAGGCTCTGTACGAAAAATCATGGGACACTAATGATTAATATGCTGGAGTGAAGAGCTATGTGAGATTTTGTACTGTGTAAACTATTATTCTATTTTTAAAAGCACTGGTGGAAATCAACTTGAAACTTTGGACAGATATCCTTGGATCTATGTGCTTAATATTAATTTTCATTCCTAAGCAGCTTGCTACAATGCTGTAGAGCAGTGGCCACTGAAAAGGACCACCATCGTGTACCACAGTCTTCAGAAATTAAAAATGTTCCTTACCTAATACCATTGGATACATGTGAATCAAGAAAACAAAACGTGTGGATGGATAAGTTGATGATAAATAATTAATCTCTTAAGCAAAACAAATATCTTATAGGCTATTATACCAAAAGTAGTAATTATTTTATTTCCCTTTAGCCAGCCTTCTTTGTCCGTAAGAATTATAAAACATCTCCCAAATATACTCGTCCCCTAGCTCTCACTAAATTCCAAAACACTCTCTAGATTTCACAAACAAAGCATCTGCTAATATGGACTGTTTGTGTATCTCAGTAAAGTTAATATGGCACCCAGAGGCCCATGACAACACACAGTTTATCAAGAGTTACTCAACAATGAACATATACAGTGAATACATAAATCTTAATAATCATTTGCAAATGCCATCAGGCATGGCGGGTGAGTTAGACTAGTTTCGAAGGTTCAGGGCCGAGGCAGGCAAAAGGAGTGTAAGCCTTAGTATGCATATGCTATAAGACAAGAAAGGCCAGGGGTGGAGGGAGGGGCATGAGCCACTCACTCAAATGCAAAATTAAGGTGGATGGGTGGTACCACAATAATCAATTATCAAGATAAAAACGATTTTAATACATTAAAAAAAAATTCCAAAACATGGTGACCAAAACATAAAACTTGTAAATACAGATATGGCTTAACGCTATGCCATCTTAAATATTGCACCCCAGGTGAGTACTTAACTTTCCTTACCCAGGTTCTAATCCTTAAATCAAGCGTGATAGCTATAAGATTACTTCCATGCCAGAAAAGTGAGTCTCTCATGCTACTGAAGTTTGAAGCAAGTGTTGAAGCCCTTTATTCTATTCTAACATTATTCTATGTAAATATGGTACCTATATAACATACTCATTAAAATGCCTCTCGATGAGTATATACATATATATACGTATATATATGCTATGAGAACTCGTTCAGAGCTTATTTCAAATTTCTAGGGTCATTTTTTTTTCACATACCACTTGTAGAGATTCTGAGAAATAACATACTCTGAAAGAACTACTAAATTTTCCCAACAAACAGTATTTTGAACAATTATGTGAAAATTAATTTGAAATACTCCATATATATGTGAAACCTTTATGTTTCCGAGAATAATTATGAGACTGAGGAGCACTGAAAAGAGAAAAAGGGTGATCAACTCTACCAATGCTTAATCCTGGATATGGAAGTTTCAACATGCCTAAACAAAAGAAAGAGATGTGAAATAACCATCAAATAGACAAAGTTTAATGACCCTGGATATTGGCATCATTCATGATTTGATTATACTTTAACAAAAGATATCAACTGTGATATCCTTGCATATCTCGAAAGAGTCCATGCTTTCAGACTTCCTACCATTGTTTTTTATTATTAGAATTTTACTTGAGGGGAAGAAAAAAAAAAGAGTAACACTGACATGAACTGAACTCTGGTATTTAACACTTAAATTTTAGCAGTCATATGAAATGAACAAAAGACTGTAGGGCCACCAAAGGTGAGTAATGAATTTTCACATGATGGGGAAAAGGAAGTCAGGAAAAACATTGGAGACACAATAAATGAACTAAGTTTTCAATGGTGTAGAAGATGTCTATAGATGAAAGAGTGGCAAAAGCATTTCACGCAGGATAACAAATAAAAAAGAGAGCTTACGGTGATGAATAAGGTATCATTCTCACTCTCGGTGAGTTTGGCTGAGAGACCACAATAAGCAACACGAGGTAAAATATGCAAAGAATTATATGGCAGGTATAGAGAGAATACCACAAAGAGGGAAGAGGGTGGAACAAAGGCTTCCAGAGTGAGGATCAGGAAAAGGATAATGGAGCAGCAAACATCTGAGCTGGGTCCTAAGTGATGATAGAAGGCGAAGGTGCAGAGATGGCAAGGACGCTATGGACCATCATGGTAAGAAGCATGCAGAATGTCAAGAGAAGGAAAGAGTTATTTAGAATAGATTAACTAAATGGTGTATTAAAAGAAAATAATAAGAGAAAATGTGAGAACTTTGAGTTGGAACCAGAGAGCTGATGGCAGAAAACCTGGATTTGTATTTTTAGGCAGTGGCTAAACGGGGACATGAATCAATGGTGGTTTTTAACAACGGCATGAGCACAACTGTGCTTTGGAAGATAAATCAGGTTACAGTGTGTAAATTGAACTGAGGGAAGAAAGACTGAAAGCAAGGATAAAAGAAGAGAGATATTAAAAAGTTCTATTGGGAAATTTTACCTTAATTCAGAACATGATTCTTTAAGACAAATAGAATCTGTATTCAGGCAAATCTGAATTGCAAGAACTACTGGCACAAATATTGTGCCACAAGGAATTCTGGCTCTTGAAGCTACCCTCGACTCACTGCATTGAGTTGTAACCATTGTTCTAACACTTACTTCATTCAGTTGTTTACTGTTTGCATTAATTTCCTTTATTGATTATACTGATTCTTCAGTAAACTTTGTAAAATGCCTAACATTGTTGACATATGGAAGCCAAAATGGTTTCTTTCTCTGTGTGTAACCCTCCAGCCATCTTTCCACCTGTCTCAAATGTGAGAACAACTTTCAAATATTCTCCGTTGGCCTGAGAGGGTCACTATCAAGCTTCTTGGCTACAGATACAAAAAGCTCCATGATCTGGCCCTTGATGGATTCCCTCGTTTCAGTTTTCACCACTTTCTGTCTCATGGTTTATGTAACAGCAACACTAAAGCAGATGTTCTCTCTCACAATAAGCTGTTTCTCACCTGGCCCACTGCTCTAATTGTTGTCTTGGCCTGATGGGTTCCACCGTACAACACCCCAATCTTCCTGCACCTGGCTAACTTAGATTCATCTTGGAGCACTTCCTCTGTAAAATCTTGCCATTAGATTTCATGTATTGATGTGAACCAGAGTTCAGTTCAGGTTTCAGATTTCATGTATTTATAAATACCAGAGTTCAGTTCCTACAAAAGAGTAGCATTTGTGTGAAGTGAACTCTGGTATTTAACACTTAAATTTTAGCAGTTATCTGTAGTCTGGGACAGACTGTTCATAATGCCATGAATTAAGCAGACTACGAGCTTGGTTCTGCCTTAGATTAGTAGGAAAGATAAATTGAGTAACAACCACTGAATTTTTATCTGTCGCCTTCACCTCTAAGCCAATGAGTCAATCCTGCCAATAATCTGTAGTTGTCTCATGAGCAAAGCTTGCTTCATGTCACCTTATACCTTAGAGGACAGTCTTAACCTTCTTATTAAGGTTTCAGCAATAAGAGTAGTAGTATTTGTTTATAGTGTGTGTGTGTGTGTGTGTGTGTGTGTGTGTGTGTGTGAGTGTGTATTTTAGGCAATTGGGTTGATTAAACCATTCCAACCTCTGTACTTACACTCCATCGCTGTGACACACATTTTTCACCTATTGCTAAACGTTTTTGTCCTCATTTGTCTTTCCAAACCTTGGCTCCCAATTTGGTGTCTGTAATCACTCACTAAATATGGGTCAGGAATCTAAGTTAGTTTAACATAAACATTTTAACAGTAGAAAATTTGGCAAACACAGTATTATGCAATAAATGTCTGTATGCCTACTGAGTACTGAGTGTTTCATAGGTGTGCAAATATTGCATGGAATTACATTTACACAAATCCATTCTTATATCAAAACATTTTGTATTTTACTTACAATCTTATGAACATTTATCCCAGTCTTATAAATACTTGCAACTTACCAGCCTACATATATTGGTTTACCATTTCACTCCCCAAGTGTCATCAAAACATTCACTTAAGAAAATCCAGAATGGCAGAAGACCCTTAGAAATTGAGTCCAAACATTAAATTTTATATAGAGAGAAATTTAGGTGCAGATAAATGAAGTGACTTGCCGAAAGTTACACAGCTAGTTAGTGTCAGGTACTAAGTGCAGTGTATCAAAACACACATCTCTCAACTCCTAGTCGAGTAGCCTCTCCACTGTGCTCTACTCATTGGGGCCACAAATCAAGCACTGTGCTACCCAAATGGGTCTGAAACCCCTTTCCATGAAATTAGGCAGCAAGTCTTGTTACTGGTAAGAAATAATCCTCCAGTGTCACCTCCTCTGGGAAGAATTCCCCAGCCCTCACTGTGGTAGTCACTTATAACAATGTTGTATAATTTTCTTTCTTTTTTTTTTTTTTGTTGTTGTTGTTTTTTTCTGGAGATGGAGTCTCGCTCTGTCGCCCAGGCTGGAGTGCAGTGGCGCGATCTCGGCTCACTGCAAGCTCCGCCTCGCCGGTTCACACCATTCTCCTGCCTCCGCCTCCCGAGTAGCTGGGACTACAGGCGCCCGCCACCACGCCCAGCTATTTTTTTATTATTATTTTTAGTAGAGACAGGGTTTCACCGTGTTAGCCAGGATGGTCTCAATTTCCTGACCTCGTGATCCGTCCGCTGCGGTCTCCCAAAGTGCTGGGATTACAGGCGTGAGCCACCGCACCTGGCCATCATTTTCTTTCTTTATGCCTTACTCTACTTTTCTAGACTAGGAACCCATCATTGCCAGAGACCATGTTTCATGCATTTTATTATAAAAAGTATTAAATTATCCTAGATTCTATAATAAATTACCACAAACCTGGTGGCTCAAGAGGACAGAATTTTATTATAACATCATTCTGGAGGCCAGAAGCCCATTTCACTGAGACAAAGTCAAGATGTTGGCCAGGCCCTGCTCCCTCCAGAGGCTCTAATAGATAAGCTCTTTTTTGCCTCTTTCAGTGTCTGGTGGCTGCAAGCATTACTTGGCGTGTAGCTGAATCACTCCGATCCTGCCTCTATGGTCATATTATATTATCCTTTTCTGTCTGTGTCTAGTTTCCCTCCACCTCTCACTCACAAGGAAACCTGTGATTGCATTTAGGATCCCATCTCAAGACATTCAGTCACACGTATAAAATCTTTTTTTCATATAAGATGACAGATACAAGTTCCAAGGATTATGATACGGATATATTTGGATGGGGGTCATTATGTAGTCCACCACAACTCTCATTTCATAGAAGAGAATATGGATTATAGCATGAAGATCCTGTATTAATATAATTATTTGGCTATTTAGCATATTTTTCAACCAAAGTTTGCAAGGTCAAACTTATCCATTAGGTCTTGCCAGTCTCAGAAACTACGGGCACTCAAGATGAAAAGCAGTAAAAGAGGCTGGGCGTGGTGGCTCACGCCTGTAATCCCAGCACTTTGGGAGGCTGAGGTGGGCGGATCACGAGGTCAGAAGATCGAGACCATCCTGGCTAACATGGTGAAACCCCGTCTCTACTAAAAATACAAAAAATTAGCCGGGCATGGTGGCGGGTGCCTGTAGTCCCAGCCACTCGGGAGGCTGAGGCAGGAGAATGGCGTGAACCCGGGAGGCGGAGCTTGCAGTGAGCCGAGATTGCGCCACTGCACTCCAGCCTGGGCAACAGAGCGAGACTCCGTCTCAAAAAAAAAAAAAAAAAAGAAAAGAAAAGCAGTAAAAGATTCAGGTATCAACTACCTAGATGATGAATTGATTTTGCATCTCAGACACAATTAACCTTGGTTATGATAACTGTTTGGAATAATGAACAGTTATTTTCTGCTGATTAAAAAAATATTGCTTGCATATTGTAGAATATTAAGGGGGAAAGAGAAAATATAAACCAAAAAATATTATCTTGAATTCCTTCACCCATAGATAATCACTGTGAACATTATGTTTATTTCTAGTACATTTTATATGTATACATATATATCCATACTTAAATAAATGTTTTGCATTTGATATGTGCTCCTATTGTAAGTCATAATATTTTATATACATTTATATATGCATTTCATTTTTCTTAGATGATTTAAATAATATTATAGGGAACATTGTTGGAACCTATATTTTCACTAGGCATTATATCATTAGCATTTTCCCATGTCATTAAAAACTCTTTGTAAACATCATTTTAATAGCTGCATAATGGTCCATAATATGGGTGTATCATCATTTACTTTACCATTCCCTTGATTTTATGTAGTTGGGCTGATTGTGAATGACCTTTCACAGTACTGAATACAATGAATACAATGAAAGACGCCTATCCAGGTTAATTCAATATTGATGGAATGTGGTAACTTTATTTTCAAAGACTGGGAAATAAGTGCTTTCATAGAGCCACATTTAACAGAGAGTATTTAAATATTGATGTTTGCACTATGTGTTAAGGTGGCTTTGCCCTCCTATCTCATAGTTCACTTACCTATGATCTGTGCTCTAGAACACGTTTGTCAAGAGGCAGAGAACATGGGATGGGAAAAGATACATGGCACGTGAGGAATCACATAGAGAAAGACAACCTGAAACACTTAACTGGAGGATAAAGCCCAATCCAGTGCCTGGTATGAGCTAGGCAGGTCATGAGAAACCCAGAAGGCAAGTATGAGTTGCCACTGAGTGGCTCAGTTATCTCAATCAGGCCCAAGAAAATATAGAAATGTTAAAAGCTGGAGTGACAGTAGGAAGAATAATTGAGGTTAAGGTTTTTATATTTAAAGCATCAGAATAATTCTGTCAGGCAGGGAGATATGATTTGTGTTTTCTTTTATCCACCTTGACTTCTTTTCCCCTGTGCCCCCTCCCAGGTCTCAAAGGAATTGGCCAGTACTCCTCATAACTCAATGTTTAAGAGCCTATTATGTGATAGAACACACACAATTGATTTCATATATATCATCTCTCTTCATCCTTACATCAACCTTGACATAGTATTATTATCCCTATATTACAGATAAAATCTCAGAAAGGTTAAGCACGCTCCCAAGATCACACAGTCAAAATTTAAATTAAATCCAAGTGTCCTGACTCCCAAAGTGATGTGGTTAATTTCTATCCTCTACTTTTTTGCTTGCCTAGGTTACAAGTTTCCTCTCAAGTTATTATAGTTCTATTATTTTAGTTGGTACCTAAACCAAGCACTTCATAAAGGTGTGTCATCAGGTACAAAGAGCTGGTACTTAAACAATACACGATCTGCCTACTGGAAAGACAACTCAAAGCTCATGACCCCTACAAAGTACTTTTGTCATGGGCCCTCAGGGTTCATTTGTTTCCAATCTCCTCAGCACCTACTTAGGATCTTTAAATACAGAGGACTAACAGAGTGAGTGTTTTTGCTAGCAGTATTCAGTGGTTATTTGAAAGGAAAATGAAATGTAAGAAATAAAATTGGAAATAAAGATATCTTTAAATAGTATAAATCAATACTTGAAATATTGGGTAGGAGTTCTGAATTTCAGGGCATTAGCAAACACACAAGCTCACATTAAGCCAGAAAAGATGATTTTTCTCTAAATTTTAAATCATCTTGATGTTCTTCACAACCATTAACCACTAACACATAACATCATATTTAATACCGAATACGATGACACTGATTTTTTATTTTATTGAATTATGTATGTTTAAGAGGAATTTGAATTAATTTCCTTTGGCCATGAACCAGTTTTGCCCAGAAATCCCAAAACTTAGCTAAGTTTTTATATTTTCTCTATAGTTGAGTTTTTTCCCACAATATTTATTTTATACAGATATAATTTTAGTTGCTTTCTATATGATATTTCATTATAGTTTAACAAAGACTTTTTAAATATTTCCTGGTTAAATTTGTAGTCATTAAAATCTATGGTCAAGTTGACACTGCTTATAGTACCTCTATGACCCATTTATGTTATTTGATTAGATTATAGTGTTGGGATTGTAAAGTGTCAGATTTTCAAAAGCTCATCAGTATTCCTTCAATGCATATAGCCTTTTGCTTTTAGGAACCTTCTTCTAACTGTACCAAAAATATGGTTGATATTGTCTTGAACTTGTTCATTGACAGGCAACTCATTAAAACTTGAGGTGGTCTATTCCATCTTTGGGCACTTGTAATAGAGAAGATCTTCTTTTCTTTATTTTGACCAAAATTCATTCCCCCAAGGCTACCTTTCATTGGTACTAGTTTTATCACATGGGGCTACAGAGAAAAGTCAAATTCCTCTTTCAACCCTTTTAACATACTGTAATTGTAATATTACAACACTGTGGTACTAATAGAGTAATTGATAATGATAACTTATCATTAGATAGTGCTTATTATAGACCAGGAACTATTCTAAGTGTTTTACATATATTAACATAGCAATACTCACAAGAAACCCATATGGTAGATTCTATTTTTCCCCTGATTTTATAGAGAAGAAACTGACATACAGAGAAAATAAGTTACATGCCAAAGGTCAAACAATTAGTGAGCAGTGAAGCCAGCATTTAAACTCAGGCTGTTGGGCTGATGCCAATGGACCATATATATGGAAACTGACTTATGCTATACTAAGTTATGTTATGTGTGGTGTGTTGTACATCGTCATGTATTCTTAATAAAGATGTTAGACCCAAAATCAACATTAATAAACAAAATAAAATATAAGTAAGTATATATTTCTGATCTACCTCCACCAGCACAATTCTTAGAATCTTGATTAGATCCTGGGAAGAGAGATTAAAACATCCATCTCTGGATAAATGACTTATAGGTAGTGGCATGTGGACATCTACCACACTGAAGTCCACCAGTCAATGTATTGCTCTGCATTTCCACATGTACATTTACTGTCTCGTTCTTAAATATGCAGACAGCAAAGAGACAACAGACGTTTGAGAAAATTCTCCAACAGAAAGATGGAGATTAAATAAACATAAGAAAAGACAGAAATAAGAAACAATTTATTAATGATCTCATTAGATTCTCAGGTAAAGAAGATAAAATATTAATTTCCTCAAGTACAACAGTATACTACTAAAAAAGGAGCATTCTACAATTATGAAAGTGGTCTTAGAAAATAAAATGACTCAAAATATTTTAAAAATCTCAGTAGAAAGTTTCATCTTGCAGTACCCTTCTTATGTCCCTCAATACTGCAGCCACATTGACCTTTTATTATTTGCTTGAATACTTCAAGTGAATTCCTGCCCTTGGACTTTTGTAATCTTTACTTGCTGCCCTGGAATAACTTTTCTCTGATCTTGAAATAGTTGGCTTCTTTTTGTAATTTAACTCCCAGGGTAAAAACCATGTCCTTAGGCTTCTCCAGTCTGTTTATTTATAATTGTGTCTTTGTATCCTCATCACTCCTTTTTTAAAAAAATTCAGCCTGTATTTTAGATACAGGGTTACATACGTAGGTTTGTTACATGGGAATATTGCATGATGCCAACATTTGGGGTATGGATCTTGTCACCTAGGTAGTAAGCATAATACCTGATAGGTAATTTTTCACCCCCCCTCCACTGTAGTAGTCTGCAAGATCTAATTATTCCCATATTTATGTCCATGTGGGATTAGTGTTTAGCTCCCACTTATAAGTTAGAACATGCAGTGTTAGGTTTCCTGTTTCTGCATTAAAATTTGCTTAGGCTTATGGCCTCCAATTCCATTCATGTTGCTACAAAGAACATTACTTCATTCTTTTTTATGACTGTGTGCTATTCCATGGTGTATATGACCCACATTTTCTTTATGCACTCTTCCACTGATGGGCACCTGAGTTGATTCCACATCTTTGCCATTGCGAATAAGACAACGATGAACACATGTGTGTGTATATTTTTGGTAGAATGATTTATTTGCCTTTTGGCATATACCCAGTAAAGGGAGTGCTGGGTCGAATGATAATGTGAAATGAAAACAAATCTTGGGACCTCAAAATCACTAAGCTAAAGGGAGAAGTGAACCTGGGAACTGCTTAGGGCAAACCTGCCTCCCATTCTACTAAAAGTCACCCCTCTGCTCACTGAGATAAATGCATATCTGATTGCCTCTTTTGGAAAGGCTAATCAGAATCTCAAGAGAATGCAACCCTTTGTCTCTCATGTACCTATGACCTGGAAACCACCTCCCCACTTCGAGTTGCCCCGCCTTTCCAGACCAAACCAACGTTCATCTTACATATATTGATTGATGTCTCATGACTTCCTAAAATGTGTAAAACCAAGCTGTGCCTTAACCACCTGGGGCACATGTCATCAGGACTTCCTGACGCTGTGTCACAGGCATGTTCTTAACCTTGGCAAAAAAAAAAAAACAAAACAAACAAACAAACAAAAAACAACTTTGTAAATTGACTGGGACTTGTCTCAAATATCTGGGGTTCACATTTTGGTAACCACACAAAGCGACTTTGCATGGAGGTGCCCCTGACCTTTGACAAATCGCCTATTAGTGCCTGGTACCAGCTTGAGCTATCTTTATGGTTCATACCAATAGGACAATTTGCTGAGGCCTGGAATCACTCACTCGAGAGAATCCCTGATCTCCCCAAATCTGGTAGAGATCTAAAGTTTATTTTGCTGTACAACTCCTTTTTTGGAGTTTAACTTGCTTCCAAGAAGGAAGACAAGTTTTCCTCCTTCTTTGATGATGAAAGGAAGGTAACTCCTTTCTGGAGTCTGAGCTAGCTTCCAACCAGGAAGACAAATTTGAGTCTTTTCCTGCTTCTAAGGTGGTAGAGAGCAGTGTAAAGCCTGAGACCTATTCCTAGGTAAGTAGCTGAATTGGGGTTTTGTCTTAGCTAAAGTAAAATTAACAACCAGCTGGTCTTAATTTCTCCTTACCACTAGAGCACTCAGTGATCACATCATATTGCTGGGGTTTTTGTTTGTTTGTTCGTTCCAGTCTTTCTCCTGTCAGATTTGACCAACTCTACCTGACCCTACCTGACTTGGTCAAATCCAAATGAGAATTCCAAATTATAAGTAACACGGCCTCTCTGCATTGGCTAAAATTTCCTGCATCTGCAAAAGTGGTGGGTGAAACATGTGCTTGGTCTGTGTGGTCGCTTCCTGTCTTAAAAAAACAATTGTTCTTTCACGTACTTTTCTTCCATCCTATACCTCCTTCCCCCTTCGCCATCTTCAGTACTAAGAAAAATTTAGAGAAGGCTTCTAAGGACTCAAACCCCTTAAGGAACTCAGAACAAAGGCACTGCTCACTCCTTTTGGGGTGTTGTGTTTTCTTTGTGAAGTTTCAAGAGTCATGGGCACATTCTTCATAGTTCTAAAGCTATGCTTTCTTGTACTGCATTACCTTACCTCTTTGGCTTTGGGGATATCAGAGATTACCTTGTACTGTGAGAGGATTTGACCTTGGCATGTGTAATGGTAGATGAGAGCTTCAAAGTTAGGGGTGGCTGAGGACAGTTTACAGGAAGTAGTCTTGAGTCTTGGCTGCTTTTTTTTTTTTTTTCTCTCCTAGGAACTTGTTGCTTAAGGATCCTACTTCTAGTCCCAAGATACTTCCGAAAGGGTCTTCTCCATTGCTTTTTCTCCCAAAATTAAACTCAGTTTGGCTTATCTGTGTACATTTGTGTGAGGAACTGAACTGTTTTCATAGATAAATGAGAGACTGAGCTTCCTCAGCTCCAAAGAGAAAGGGAATTTTGCTCCTTCCAGTTGAGTGGCACCCCAGGTGACCAGGGGACTCATGGGAGTGTCTGGGAGGTTGACCTCCTATGACGTGTAGCAGCCCTACAGGGAACCCCCAACAAAATTAGTTTTAGAAAGGTTTGTCCAGAAGGAACACATGGGAGCTGGTCACTCTGTGCTTTGAGCCCTCCTAGAGGTGCTTAGACATCCGGAGAAGGAAACTGAGACAGGTAAGAGGGTGCTCAGTGGTGACACTCTGAAGTCCCTACCACAACCAGCACACATTACTACCCACTCCACAAAAACCCTAGGCCACAGCTCAGTTCCTCCTTTTCACTAAAAAAAAGGAAAAAAATGGGAAACAATCTAAGAATGAGGAGAAAAAATGAAGAATCACCCCTTTCTGGAAACTTTACTGGTTTTATGGTGCTTCTACTTGCTAGAGTTTGTTAAAAATAAAAATATCATGGTCTTCGTGCACATTTACATCAAAGAAAAAGTCCTATGGTTGACCTGCAAACTATAGAGTACCTAAGTTCTCTTTTTCTCTATTTTCTTTTATGCCTGCTTTAAAGCTGCTGTTACTTTTCTACTGAGAGAAAAACCACTGTTTGGATCGGACCATTATTTTGTTTTGTTTTTTGTTTTTGCAAGCCAGTAAATTTTTATTAATATCTCAGGGCTAGAGTTCTGAAGTAAAAGTTAGAGAACCTTTTGTGTGTGTGTGTGTGTGTGTGTGTGTGTGTGTGTGTGTGTGTGTGTATATATATTTAAAGGGCCTTTATGACGGATTTCTGTAATTTTATGTTTAACTGGCAATTAAATCAGTTTTAATTTCCCTCTGGCACACCAGACATTTTCTCTCCGTACTTTGAGATGTAAATTTTGCTATATAATTTTTTACCTAAGAGTTGTTTCCTTCAATGTGCAAACTTAGGGCTATTTAGCTGACAATTGCCTAGGGTAATAAAACAGGCTATTAAGAATTTGAAAGTCTAAAATTAAAAAAAGAGGTCTTGTCAATCAATAAGATTTACTTCTATCAGCGTATCTAATAGACCTATGTAGGTATGTGTTGTGTACACAATGTTTCACTACTAAAAATATATAAAAGAGCTCTAATTGGCTTAAGAAAAATAAAAGTGGTTAAATCAAATAGTTTATCAGAAAAAAAGAGTAGTCAAATGCTTTAAGTTTATGTGACTTATGTAAAATCTTTAATAA
Organism: Nomascus leucogenys; assembly: GCF_006542625.1. Lineage (NCBI taxonomy): Eukaryota > Metazoa > Chordata > Mammalia > Primates > Hylobatidae > Nomascus > Nomascus leucogenys. The sequence goes on from NC_044406.1 coordinate 129,932,902, forward strand.
ATAAGCTAGCTTTAAAATTATTGGTGAAGTAATATTAGAAATGTCTTAAGAATTTCCAGCATACATTTTGTTTGCATTTATTGATCAAGCAAGTTTATACTTTTCCCTTAAATATTATAAGGTGTCACAATTTGTCATAAGGGTTATAAAACTATAAACATAGGCCAAAAGAGAATAAGCTTTGCTTGTGTAATTTTTGATAAATAAGACATTAATTATGCTTTAATGAAAATAGCTCAATCTGGAATTATTTAGTAAAAGAATCATATATTTAATCTTAAGGTTCTTACTTAGGTAAACACCTGAAATTTATAGACTATAAAAGGGTTGACAGGGAAATAGCTGTAATCGCCCAACGGGTTCACCTCACCTGCTATCTAGACAGAGCTTATGTATCAAGACAGGGAAATTGCAATAGAGAAAGAGCTAGCTGTGCAGAAGACCAGAGTTTTATTACTACTCTAACCAACCTCCCTGAAAATTTGGGGATCAGAGTTTTTAAGGATATTTTGGTGGGTAGGGAGTCAATGAGTCGGAAGTTCTGACTGGGTGGGTCAGAGATAAAATCATAGGAAGTCGAAGCTGTCCTCTTGTGCTGAGTCAGTTCCTGGGTGGGGGCTACAAGACTAGCTGAGATGTTTATCCATCTGAGTTGCCAACTAACTCATGAAGTGCAGAGTCTGCAAAATATCTCAAGTACTGATCTTACATTTTACATTAGCGATGTTATCCCCGGGAGCAACTCAGGGAGATTTAGAATCTTGCAGCCTCCAGCTGCATGACTCCTAAATCATAATTTCTAATCTTGTGGTTTTAGGCAGGAAGAAGGTTTGTTTTGGGAAAGGACTGTTTTCATCTTTGTTTCAAAGTAAAACTGTAAACTGAGGTCCTCCAGAAGTTAGTTCGGCCTATGCCCAGGAATGAACAAGGATAGCTTGGAGATTAGAAACAAGATGGTGTCAGTTAGGTCAGATTTCTTTCACTGTCTCAGTCATAATTTTGCAATGGCAGTTTTATAACTTCAAATGATGACTATAAGTGTTTTCATAAATAATCTAGGCAAACTATTAAAACAAAATCAGTAAATATAATGGGTTAAATATTTGTAGACAAATTTGTTATAATTTAATCTAAAGTTAAATTAATGGATATTTCATTTATTAGATATTTTCAATAAAATATTGTAAGAAAACCTTCTTTCTAAAAAAAAGTGTCTCTTTCTTAAAACATGAATCATTTTTGTCTAATTCAAAGCTTATTTATAATTTATGTATAAAACAAGGTAAAATGAACCAGGAAATAAGAGAGATTTAAAGAAAGTCACAGAAATAAAAAGGTATTTTTTGGTAAGAAAGCTTAAAGAAAAAAATATATATGAGAAAGAATCTCGTATGGTAAATTTGGTTCTAGGATAAAATGACTGGTTGTTTAAGGGATAGCATTAAGAAAAATACCTAATGTAAATGACGAGTTGATGGGTGCAGCAAACCAACATGGCACATGTATACCTATGCATCAAACCTGCACGTTGTGCACATGTACCCTAGAACTTAAAGTATAATAAAAATAAATAAATAAACAAATAATAAATAAATAAAAGAAAGAATCAGGGATGTTCAGGACAAACCAGAAATTCCAAGCACACCATGAATGGTCTAAGTCATAGTAAGAAAATTTATGAAAGAAAAAAAAAAACCTTTTATATGATCAAGTTATGTATAAAGAGAAATTATAATGGTCCTTCTAGAAATTGGGTTTTGATTTAAAAAACACTAAAGAATTTGTTCAAAATGTTTCAAAATATGAAATTTTCTTAAGGTATTGCTTTACTCTTTTTTTTTTTTTTTTTTTTTTTTTTAAGACAGAGTCTCTCTCTGTCGCCCAGGCTGGAGTGCAGTGGTACGATCTCGGCTCACTGCAGGCTGCGCCCCCTGGGGCTCACGCCAGTCTCCTGCCTCAGCCTCCGGAGTTGCTGGGACTACAGGCGCCTGCCACCATGCCCGGCTAATTTTTTGTATTTTTAATAGAGACGGGGTTTCACCATGTTAGCCAGGATGGTCTCGATCTCCTGACCTCGTGATCCGCCCACCTCGGCCTCCCAAAGTGCTGGGATTAGAGGCGTGAGCCACCGCGCCCGGCTGCTTTACTCTTAATAAACTACAAAAACATTATAATTGTTTCCTATGCAAATTTCAACTTTTATTGCCTCTCACGGTTTTCAGCTTTCTGTCCCCTTTTAAAAGTCCTGAAATAATAACTCTATCCTTCAACTCATTCTCATTTTCAGCCTCTGTAAGTCTTAATTTTTTTTCCCTTTAGGTTCTAATGGTTGTGGCTTGATTAAAAAAAAAAAAAGTTAGATCTTAAAGGTCTAAAGGAAATGTTTTCTTGCAACATAATATTCCCCATAGGGGACAGCAGTCCCACTGCAGAAGGCCTTTTCTTTTGCCCTTGGGTAGCTGGCCTAATAAACAGACCTTACACTCTATTGAAATAATTTCTACGACATTATTACTAAGTTTGGTTTGCTTAGAAAAATCTGAGATAATTTTTGAAATTAAGATTATTACATCCGTGTAACCTAATGTATGTGCTTTTAAAGTCCTTGTGCCTTAAGTTACAGGGCTTTGACTCCTGAGTCAAAAAAGGACACCAAGTTCCGGCTAAATCTTAACAATGACAGCAGTTACAGCCTCATCTTCAGATACAGTAGAAGATGCCAGTCAAAATAAACAGTGTTCATGAGACGCAGGGCCGGAAATTAAAACTGTTCAACTCCTCAAGGCCCAGGGTCTATCATGGAAGAGATGGGTGTGTCAGATGGTTAAGGGCTGATTTTGAGAGATAAAATAAGTTTAGTTTCTCTATAAATTAATCATCAATGTCAAAGGCACACTGATTCAAGGCCAGCATATGGGCCTCTGTGTAAGATTAACAAGGTTTTCTTGAAGCATTACCCTACTCCTTAATAAGAGTTATAAATGCTATAAGAAGGCTTATGGAAATTATATCTTATGGTCAAGATTATTACAATTATATAGTTGATAAAATTTTGAAAAACAAGATTAATTGGCCTCATGCTATTATTAGGGCCTATTATTTGGAAAATAAAGTCTCCTGTCTCAAAGAAGAAAGATTTGCACCTTTTTTTTTTGAAGTCTTTGAGTTATCACTTTGACTAAATGAATGACTTATTTTACAATGACCTGTGATTTGATTTTGTGATATCAAGTGTTTTAATATTTGTATATTTGACAAACTCCAAAGTCAAATTCTAACTTCGATTTTCATTCATTTTTTTATATTAATTCCCTGATGCCCAAAAGAGACACATTTGGCTTATCTGATATAATAAAATCATATAGAAAGTATCGTCAAATATGAAAGTGTTTAACCTTCTTTGGATTATATTTATATAAATGTGTCATTAGTATGTGTTCCATAATTGTATGATGTTCCTGTAATTCTGATACGTTTTAGCATATGTTATCAGTAGTGATTAAATTATGTAAAATTTCTGTATATCAGATAAGTAACCAAGTTTCCTTGTCAATTGTGTTTTTAGCTATGACTGTTCTAAGACTTTTGTTATCCACAGTTGTTTTACTTTTATCCTTTTCAAAAGGTGGTTTTATAATCAGCATAGGACTCTGACAGGTGCTCTGGGATGGAGGTTTTGAAGATTGTGCCACTAGAATAGAGAAAAAATTTCCAAGGCTCCCTTGGAGAGCTGCAGTGTTCATGAGCATGAAGCAGAACAGGAGTTAGTTCATCAACTAAACTAACAGAAGACTGAAATAATCATTTTATAACTTTTTTGCTTAAAATGTTACTGATCCTTTCTTTTTCAGAGCCAAGAAAACTCAGTGTGAGCTACTTACAGGTTTTAACAATTGAGTAAAGTATACTCCTATAAACAATATTTGGAGCATATTTCTTTCTATCTGATTTCTTAAAAATTTGGAAAAAAGGTTGTGAGTATTCTTAACTTATGGCAAAATGGCTATTTGAGTAAGTGCAATAAGAATTTTTTTTTTTCTGTAAGAGGACACCATCGGAGACATTGTTTTTTTGTTTTGTTTTGTTTTGTTTTTTACCAAGGTTTTGACTGGAATGGCATGCTATCAGATGCAGACCCCTTTAAAGAATCAAAGTTGACTTATAGAGTTAATAAAAGCCCCTTGGGAAAGCTGGCCTCATATCTTGTCTACACAGTCCCTGTATAGGTTCCTGACCCGTGGTAGGTAAAGAATGTAACTTTCCAACAGATCCAGGAGCCTCATGTTTTCTTAGGACCTAGAGGTGAGGAATTCATCCAATTAATATGAGTATTTGCAGGAACAGTCTGGACTTAAGGCATTAAAGTTGAATCCAAGATTGTTTATGGAATAAAGTTACAAGAAAGCCAATTTAAAACAGGAGACTATATGGCAAATAATTATTCTTTGTGACTTTGTGCAAATACTCTGGCCAAGTATAATAAAACTAAAACTTATTTGGCAAATGAATTTGTCCTATGATTTGCCTTTAATAAAATGGGACTAAAGAGAGAGAATTTATATTTCTAAATAAACTACAGTACACCTGTTGCTAGACTTTAGTCTTGCCTAATGCTTTTCAATATTTATTATTTTCTATAGTTTGGACAGAATTCTAAAATTGTTTGTGACTACCAGTATCCAAAATAATGTTTCTTTCCTTTTCTTCTTTTCTTTTCTCCATTTTTCCTGATTTAAAATCACTAAAATTTAAGCTGCGCTTTTCTTAAAGCCCTGTGAACCAAAGCCAGACAAATTAAATTTCAGAAGAAAATAACACTAACCTATTTATATACATAAAGCCACTTTCATACCTGCTTACTGATGTATGAACTTCAGAGTAATATGGCCTATATAGTTTTTCCAGGATTGTTCTTTTGTTTTTTTTCTCCCCTGCTTCCCCTATTTTCTCTTTGTAAGACATAAGACTTCACAATCTGCTCATTTATTTAAAATGAGCTTTCCTAATAACGTGGGACCTACCCATTTAGGAATAAACCATCCTAGGCATGAGAGATCAGACAAAACCTGAGACCAGAGACTCAGCTTTTTCTAAAATACTTTCTCTAAAACATTTTAAGAAGAAAAGGGGAAAAATGCGAAAGGAAAATAAGTCTTGGGACCCCAAAATCACTAAGCTAAAGGGAAAAGTCAAGCGGGAAACTGCTTAGGGCAAACCTGCCTCCCCTTCTACTTAAAGTCATTTCTCTGCTCACTGAGATAAATGCACATCTGACTGCCTCCTTAGGAAAGGCTAATCAGAAACTCAAAAGAATGCAACCCTTTGTCTCCCATGTACCTATGACCTGGAAACCCTCTCCCCACTTTCAATTGTCCCACCTTTCCGAACCAAACCAATGACATCTTACATATATTGATTGATGTCTCATGTCTCCCTAAAATGTATAAAACCAAGCTGTGCCCCAACCACCTGGGACACAGGTCAGCAGGACCTCCGGAGCCTGTCACAGGCATGTCCTTAATCTTGGCAAAATAAACTCTCTAAATTGACTGGGGCCTGTCTCAGATATTTGGGGTTCACAATAGCTCTGTTGTAAGTTTTTTGAGAAATCACCAGACTGCATTCCATAGTGGCTGGACTAATTTACATACCCACCAACAATGTATAAGTATACCCTTTTCTTTGCAGCCTCACCAGCATCTGTTGTTTTTGACTTTTTAATAATGGTCATTCTGACTTGTGTGAAATGGTATCTCATTGTGATTTTGATTTGCATTTCACTGGTGATTAGTGATGATGGACTTTTTTTAATGTTTGTTGGCCACTTGGATGTCTTCTTTTGAGAGGTGTGTGTTCATGTCCATTGTCTATTTTTTTAAAGGAGTTTTATTGCTTGTTGATTTAAGTGTCCTATAGATTCTAAATATTAGGCCTTTTTCAGATGCATAGTTTGCAAATTTCTTCTCCCCTTCTGTAGGTTGTCTGTTTACTTTGTTGATAGCTTTTTTTGCAATGCAGAAACTCTTGTTTAATTAGGTTCCACTTATCTATTTTTGTTTTACTTGCAATCGCTTTTGGGGACATAGCCCAGAATCCTTTGCCAAGAGTTATGTTGAGAAGAGTATTTCATAGACTGTGTTCCAGGATTTTAATAATTTGAGGGCTTACATTTAAATCTTTGATCCATTTTTAGTTCATTTTTCTATATGGTGCAATGTGGGGATTGAGATTCAATCTTCTACATATGGCTAGCCAGTTATCCCAGAACTGTTTATTGAATAGAGAGTACTTTTCCCATTGTTTGTTTTAATCAGGGTTTAGCATATATTTACTGATATGGAGTAGGGCCTCAATAAAGACATTTCATAGAAGGTCTTAAAACGTAACTGTTTCCTGATTAATTTTCAATCTTCTTTCTCTGTTATTTTCTAAGAAAAAAAGGAAAAAAAAAAAAACACCAGTTGTTTTCAAGCATAAATCACAAGTACATGACTTGCATATGCATAAATATGTGAAAAGTAATATAAAAAAGATTATTTTAATTTGCAATTTGACAATCCTTTATACCCATCTCAATTAAAGCAGCATAGCTGCTCTGCAAGTCAGGGCTACAACCTGATGAGATACTTCTTCCTGATAATCAGGGACTCCTACCTGTAATCAACAGAAAGTACCATAGACAGCATGCTGTTCTTTTGCCCTCTTTACCCACAGTTCTGTGTAAGGGACAGTGCAGCAAGAGACAAAGCAGCAGGAAATTAGGATTATATCTATATCTCTGTTTAGCTATTTTTATATATACATATACATATATAAATGTATAGCATGTACTCTATATGTATTTTGATATTGCTTATCTATATAAATGTGTATATTGTACATATAGATATATGTATATTTTGTATCTATATTATGAATGACAGATATAGACATAATCATAAAATAAAACGTGTTTTTCTCTGGCCACAGGTAGAAAGGAAAAGGCAGACTCTTGACTCTGGTGAATCTAGTGAACACGCAGCCATTGTAGGATCGGCTGTAGTTGAAAGCCTAGCGTTCTGGAGCTTATCCCTAGTCAGAGAAGGCTAGAGAAACTTGTTGTCCAACAGAAGGCTCTGCAATGTCCGAAATGTTCTACATCTGCACTGTACAATAATGCGGGTATCTCCTAGTCACATGTGCCTATTGACGAAATGTGTCTAGTTTGACTACACAGCTGAATTTTTAATGTTAATTCAATATAGCTTCATAAAAAGAAAGCAAAATCACCTCCACACTTGCAGAGGGTGATAGGGAGACTTCTGTCTTAAGGCTAAATGTGGTCTGAGAGTCAGCTGGATGATGAAAAAAGGCAGTCTCTTAAGAGAAATGGTGATGGGACTAAGAAAAGAACCCCAGGCATAGAGTCAGTAGACCTGGATCTCAGTCTCAGTCCTGTGAATAGCAAAACTGCATTAGCTGGGGGAATCTCTTTCTTCTTTGGACCCTGTTTCCACTCAGGCAAACTGAGTGGAACTGAATTACTTTTTTAACGGTGAATTCAGAAGGGATCTGATGTAGTCACTATTGTACAACCAGCATAGCAATCCATTTTTTGGCGAGTAGTAAAAAAAAAAAAAAAAACTGTAGAGAAATAAAGCCTAAATGTAGGTAGAAAAAGATACTGCAGCAGAAACATTCATGGAAAAATCAAGTAATGTTGCAAATAATGGTCACTTTGTTTATAGCTACTCAAAGAAAGCATACTGTGGCTCAAATCTTGCACTCTAAGCTGAATATAATTTGTTCTGTTTTAATTCTTACAACTACTCTATGACCTGGAGTATCATCATTGTACCCATTTTACAGACAAGAAAGCTGAGGCTCTGATATATTAGGCGAGTTGAGTCAGGTCATACAATTGAGAAGCAGTGAAACTAGGATATGATCTCAAGATTGTATTTCTACTATGATCTTTTGTACTTAGTATACACTATTTATAATGCTTATTATATAACAGGTATAATAGTAGCCAATTTCTGTATAATTATCTTATCTACAAGAGCTCTGCCAACACTTCTGTAGAAACCAGCCCAAGAACTCCCCAACTCCACGCCTTGAGAGCTCCCGACCCGTAGGAGGGATGCTTGCTAAGATTGCTTGGGATCAGAGAACACAGGTCTTGGAAGGATCTTCATATTATGGGCCTTATGGGTCTTTCTCTGCACCTATCAAATGTTCTATTTTTCTTTAATCTCACTCAGTTCCACTTACATGAATTTATCCTTCAATATTATCTTGATAAAAGTCTTGACTTGCAGTGATTCAGATCATTTCCCACTGTATATAAAAGCAATTTTCAAGTGCCATAAAATATTCTTCAGGAGCAATGGATTTTAATGTTGAAAATCATCTGAAGATTCTGAATAGCAGAGAAAAAGTGGACAGATGGTGCAACTGTCACTTAACTGAAGCAAAATGATTATATCTACAATTTAGATAGCATAGCATGCCCCATCTGAGAAAGAGTGACAGTACCACCTCCATACTATTTTGCTTCTTCATAGCTGATCTGAAACAGAAGACCAGTTAAAGCGATTGGACACATCAACTTGATTTTCCTGAAATCACCCTGGGAGAGGACACACTTAATCCTGATTTCAAAGAAGAAATGCCAGGGCAAAGCCGAAACTCTGAATTCTATGGCAAAAGTGGTGAGAATTTTACAATAGAAACTGTAATTATTTTTTCTAAAAGTCAAACCGGTTCAAGAATCTTCAGACATGGTTGCAAAAGGCACACTGAAACTGCCTATCACGAATGCCATGGGTACGACATTCAGTCAATTGATTGCAATTATTTTGGGAACAGATAAATTCTCAATATTATTGTAACTCTCTTTTTTCTCTCTCTCTCTTCTCATCAAGGTAGAATCTGTACATTACCCTGAGATAGGCCAAACTTCCCCTTCCCACCAACACTACTGCCAAATGCCCCTATGCTGGGAGTTTTTCAACCAGCTCTGCTAACCCTGTGGTTGAGGCACAAATAATTGACAAACTTACCCGATCAAGAAAGCTGACATTAAATTTGTTATAGACTTTACACCTCTCTATTGGCTTGTTTCCATAACTATGATTGACTGAAGAGTTTCAGGTTTACTTTTAAAGTCATACTATATACATTACATTAATCAGCTTCCTGTTTACATCCCACAGACACATGTTGAATACCTATCGACAGAGCATGGCCTTTCTGGATTTGAGGGATATTAAGAGGAAAGGTCCCACATCCTTCTCTAAAATAAAACAGTTTATGAAAATGACAGGAATCATCATGGTGACCTCTGAAAGTATGAACAGCACCCTTTATGTTTAGCCGCCATCATTGAAACCACAGCCACCACTATTTCCTAATCTGTATCAATTGCAGTGGAAGGTGGGTTTGGGACTGGAAATACAGCTGCACATCAGAAAAAGACAAAGCAAAGGAGCATACCCAAATAGAGAAAAGAATTGGATATCCCCCACCCCCAGCCCCTGCTCCCTGGAGACAACACTTCATAGTATGGATACCATAAGGTTCATCAACAGGTCATGCTGTAGTATTTATTTCAAAGGAGATATTTCATGACATTAATGACTAAGGTACTATGTGCATTTTAGCTTAAATTTAAACATTACATTATTATAAAAGATGACTTTCTGAGAATTTTTTTCATTTTACTTTGATTTCTGGCATACATGTGCTGAATGTGCAGGTTTGTTACATAGGTATACATGTGCCATGGTGATTTGCTGTACCTATCAACCCGTCATCTAGGTTTTAAGCTCCACATGCATTAGGTATTTGTCCTAATGCTCTCCCTCCCGTTTCCCCCCACCCCCCGACAGGCCCCAGTGTGTGATGTTCCCTTCCCTGTGTCCATGTGTTATTGTTCAGCTCCAACTTATGAGTGAGAACATGTGGTGTTTGGTTTTCTGTTCCTGTGTTAGTTTGCTGAGGGTGATGGTTTTTAGCTTCATCCATGTACCTGCAAAGGGCATGAACTCCTTTTTTATGACTGCATAGTATTCCATGGTGTATATGTGACACATTTGGATGTGCCTTTATAGTAGCCATTTTTATGACTGCATAGTATTCCATGGTGTATATGTGCGACATGTGGATGCGCCTTTATAGTAGAATGATTTATAATCCTTTGGGTATACACCCAGTAATGGAATTGCTGGGTCAAATGGTATTTCCGGTTCTAGTTCCTTGAGGAATCGCTACACTGTCTTCCACAATGGTTGAATTAATTTACAGTCCCACCAACAGTGTAAAAATGTTCCTATTTCTCTGCATCCCCACCAGCATCTGTTGTTTCCAGACTTTTTAATGATCGCCATTCTAACTGGTGTGAGATGCTATCTCATTGTGGTTTTGATTTGCATTTCTCTAATGACCAGTGATGATGAGCTTTTTTCATATGTTTGTTGACCACATAAATGTCTTCTTTTGAGAAGTGTCTGTTCATATCCTTCGCCCAATTTTTGATGGGGTTGTTTGATTTTTCTTGTAAATTTGTTTAAGTTCCTTGTAGATTCTAGATACTAGCACTTTGTCAGATGGAGAGATTCCAAAAATTTTCTCCCATTCTGTAGGTTGCCCATTCACTTTGATGATAGTTTCTTTTTCTGTGCAGAAGCTCTTTAGTTTAATTTGCTCCCATTTGTCAATTTTGGCTTTTGCTGTCATTGCTTTTGGTGTTTTAGTCATGAAGTCTTTGCCCATGCCTATGTCCTGAATGGTATTGCCTAGGTTTTCTTCTAGGGTTTTTATGGTTTTAGGTCTTACATTTAAGTCTCTAAACCATCTTGAGTTAATTTTGGTTTAAGGTATAAAGAAGTCCAATTTCAGTTTTCTGCATATGGCTAGCCAGTTTTCCCAACACCATTTATTAAACAGGGAATCCTTTCCCCATTGCTTGTTTTTTTCATGTTTATCAAAGATCAGATGATTGTAGATGTGTGGTGTTATTTCTGAGGCCTCTGTCCTGTTCCATTGGTCCATATATCTGTTTTGGTACCAGTATCATGCTGTTTTGGTTACTGTGGCCTTGTAGTATACTTTGAAGTCAGGTAGTGTGATACCTCCAGCTTTGTTCTTTTTGCTTAGGATTTTCTTGGCTATACAGGCTCTTTTTTGGTTCCATATGAAATTTAAAGTGGTTTTTTTCTAGTTCTGTGAAAAAGTCAATGGTAGCTTGATGAGAACAGCATTTAATCTGTAAATTACTTTGAGCAGTATGGCCATTTTCACAGTATTGATTCTTCCTATCCATGAGCATGGAATGTTTTTCCATTTGTTTGTGTTCTCTCTTATTTTCTTGAGCAGTGGTTTGTAGTTCTCCTTGAAGAGGTCCTTCACATCCCTTGTACATTGGATTCCTAGGTATTTTATTCCTTTGAAGCAATTGTGAGTGGAAGTTCAGTCATGATTTAACTCTCTGCTTGTCTATTATTGGTATATAGTAATGCTTGTGATTTTTGCACATTGATTTTGTATCCTGAGACTTTGCTGAAGTCATTTATCAGCTTAAGGAGTTTTTCGGCTGAGACCATGGGGTTTTCTAAACATACAATCATGTCGTCGTCTGCAAACAGACAATTTGACTTCCTCTCTTCCTATTTGAATACCCCTTATTTCCTTCTCTTGCCTGATTGCTCTGGCTAGAATTTCCAGTACTATCTGAGTAGGAGTGGTGAGAGAGGGCATACTTGTCTTGTGCCGGCTTTCAAAGGGAATGCTTCCAACTCTTCACCATTCAGTATGATACTGGCTATGGATTTGTCATAAATAGCTCTTATTATTTTGAGATATGTTCCATCCATATCTAGTTTATTATTTTTAGCATGAAGGGGTATTGAATTTTATCGAAGGCCTTTTCTGGATCTATTGAGATAATCATGTGGTTTTTGTCATTGGTTCTGTTTATGTGATGGATTATGTTTATTGATTTGTGTATGTTGAACCAGCCTTGCATCCAGGGATGAAGCCCACTTGTTCATGGTGGATGAACTTTTTGATGTGCTGCTGGATTCGGTTTGCCACTGGCCATTTATACAATGGGACCTTCAAATAAGAGGAATAGTAGTCATGAAGGAGAGGGGATAAATTTGTTCTAAATGTCAGAGACAAAATGGCAATTCAATAAGCAACTAGGTATGGGGTGAGTGGTTATAGGGAAGAAACAGGCAAACATAGCTTCCATAGTGTCATTTTCCATGCATGAAAGCTCTCAACTGTTTTTGTCCAGCTTGTAGTAGGAGTTTTTAACGTTAAGCCTGGAATTTGACATCTGTAAAGATAGCGCCTCAACCTACCTGTCTTATCTTCTTTCTGATTTAAAATGTCACTGGCCATGAGTTCTTGCCATCCACCAAATATTCTCTGTCTCTTTTCATCTCCTGGCCTTTTTTATGCCATTTCATATGCCTAGAATTCTTCCACATATCTCTTTTGCCTGGCTTCAAAACTAATTCATATGTGGCCTCTTCCTCCAGAAAAACTCCCTAATCATCCATAGCACTAAGCTCTCGTTTCTTTGAATGTCCTTGGCACTTCATCTGCACCTCTTTTGTATCCTGTATCTGTCCTCTTCTCAAGAGGGAAGCCAGTTTTCCTAATATCTCAAAAGTCAGACCGTGCTTCTCCATCACTCAAAACCCTGCCATGGCTTGCATCTCATTCAGGCAAATGCCAAAGTCCCTAGAAAGCTCTATTTCTGTGTGTCTCAATCAACCTCAGACATTACATCCATGCCAGACACTGTTACAAAATAATCTATGCCCAGGACTTACGCTAGACCAAGTGAATCAATTCTCTGGGGGTACTATTTTTTAGACATTTCCAGGTGACTACTCCAAAATTAAGACAGAATTAATTGAAAACTGGAAGCCTATTCTGAGCTGAAGCTGCAAGAGGAGTTGATTAACTGCTTCCTTTGCACTTTGTGGACTAGAGACCCATTTTTACTACTGATTTCTTTCTTTAGTATGTCTGTGCATGCCTCAAGTTCTAGCTTCTATAAATAAGTAGGTCAACACACGAGCTTACTTAGAACACAGCACCTCTCAGAAGTTGTCAGTTTCTGTGATTTAAAAATACATTTTTTCCTCTGTAGAAAATGATGAAATCTGCTTTATCTGCAGAATAATAAAACATTTAAAATAAATATTTAACTCATGTTTATGAAATTAGCAGTTAATACAAAGCCATAGCTGTGAGGGTCACCAAGTATATTAGAGAAGAGAACATTGTTAGAATCCAAGAAGCATTTGATAACATGAGGCAATGAAGTGAATCTAGTGAAATGAACTACAATTGGACAAATATAAGCCAAATATATAAGTACTGGGTTTAAGAGATATGGTGTAGAAGCAGCATGCATAAGAGATCTTTAGGGGATTGACTATCAGTCATGTGTACAGTGGTTCTCAAATATTAGCATGTATCAGAATCAATAGAAGGGCTTATTAAAACACAGTTTGTTAGGCTTCACTCTTCGAGTTTCTGATTCAATAGATATGAAATCAGGTCTGAGAATTTGCATTTTTAACAATTCCTAGGTTACACTGATGCTGATGCTGTTGATACAGGGACAACTGTTTAAGAACTACTAGTGTATTACGACGGTTAAAAGAAATAAAGTGACTGTAAATTTAGGCTGAAGAAGTAAAATTTGTGCAATAAAACAGGAAATAATAACATAGCAGAAGTATTCTCAATTAATTCTAATAGCCATCTATGAGATACCACATTCTGTTTTAAGTGCCACAACCAGGAGCATGGCCAGAGAGGAAAATCACTGATGGTGAAGAGACATTCAACTGTGCCATATAAGGGACTTATAAAGAAATAGGGCCATGTGGTTCGCAGAACATACAACTTAGATAAGACAAAATGGCACTGCTCTGTTCAAATCTCTAAAGGGCTATTATTTGGAAAATAGAGAAGATTTACTTTGAGTAGCATCATGGAATAGAGCCAGAATCCATGGTAAGACATCCAAAGAGGAAGACTTCAGTCTGTAAAGCAGATACTTCAGAAGTAAGGTATCACTAGCAACCGGAGCTGTCCTGTGTTATGAGGAGCTGTTTCCCAAGGTGTTGAGCTGTTATCAGTTGAGATATTCAAGCACAGATTGAAAGAAATCCAACCATCACATATGGAATTAGAAATAAATGGCCTCTGAGGCACCTTCAGGACTGAGAAATTCCATGAGCATATGAATATTGTTGTATTTAATCATATAGTCTGTTCAATATAAAAATACTGCATTTTGGGGAAAAAAAAGGCGAACCAGAGGATGACGTAGCATACAAAGCCTGGTATTTCTTTTTTTTTTTTTTTTTGAGATGGAGTCTTGCTCTGTCACCCAGGCTGGAGTGCAGTGGCCCAATCTCGGCTCACTGCAAGCTCCGCCTCCCGGGTTCACGCCATTCTCCTGCCTCAGCCTCTCCAAGTAGCTGGGACTACAGGCGCCCGCCACCACGCCCGGCTAATTTTTTTGTATTTTTAGTAGAGACAGGGTTTCACTGTGGTCTCGATCTCCTGACCTCGTGATCCGCCCGCCTCGGCCTCCCAAAGTGCTGGGATTACAAGCGTGAGCCACCGCGCCCGGCCCAAAGCCTGGTATTTCTAAATCATGGTTGAAAATATGAGGCTAGGGTAATTTAAGAAAAGGCTAGAATTGGTGAAATTTTATGCTAAATGGAGGAAATGGTGGATTTAAGAAGGAGTAGTGAGACAAAACTCAAACAGACTGCAGGGTGAGAAGGAAAGGTTCAGATAAAATTAATATAAAAAAGTACACGTAGATGTTGGACCAAATGCCGGCAAGAAAGCAAAATAGGTAAAAATTCACGCTTTCCACAGAAATTTACAATCCACACAAAAGACTTTGTTTCTATTCTGACATCTAATATTAATTGCAGTTATGTGTGAGCCCAAATTTTATGTGAATGATCTGGGAATTGATTATAGTTAAGGAAACTCATGAGGATTTTAGGTCAGATAAATGTCTGTGTCATGAGTGCTGAAGTAGTAAATCAGCCTGCGGGTGGAATAAAAGAATAAAAACCTTGAAAATGAAGGTGATTACTGTAAAAATACTACTTTACTAATCAGGGGAATCAGGTCAGAGAGGATGACAAAGGTCGGGGGATACGTGGTCCATAATGATGTCTTGGGCAAATGGTAATATTTGATATCAGAGCCTCTTCCCATTCAATGATAAGCTCACTGGCCTCTTCCCATTCTTGGCCTTGTAATCCTCTGTGTCCTTCAGTTCTCCTGACTCTCCATGCTGAGCAAAAATTGTAATACCACACACATTCATTTTGGATGAGGGAGTGCGAATGTATTATAATAGATTATACGCATATTTCACTTACAAGCTTTATACCCCCGTTAACAAATCTTAATGTATCATGGGAAATGTGGAAACAATTTAGGGTGGACAGGGGTCTAACTCAGAGCCACTAAAATAACAGCCTACTCTCCACTTCTAAGAGCAACAGGGGTCACACCAAAGCTTTGGAAGAATCTAACTGGAGCCAACTCCAACATAAATCACTTGAATTTGGAAAACAGCACATAGTGTGTGCTAGTCCTTCTGGAGTCAATTTTCAAAGCACGACATAGTTGCCATTTCTCAATGGCAAATGCTGTTATTATGATCATTAAAGTAAGTGTCTGGATTCTGTTGGCTAGCTAGCTCAGCTGTGGAGAAGGTCACCGTGGTAAGATCAATACAGTGGGTTCAATTCCTATTTATAGCAATACAAGCCACAAACTGTTAGAGCTGGAAGGACTATTAGAGACCAGCCAGGCCAGACCTTTGTTCTCTAGATGTTTAAAATTTGCACACATACCCTAGAACTTAAAGTATAATTAAAAAAAAAAAAAAGTTTAGGTGCCTTGCCGGAGAGATGGCACCGAAGGAGAGAATCCCAGCTAGTCCCAACTGTTGCAGCCATCTATGCTCAGGGGCCAGATGTGGGAGTGAAGAATAGCAGAACTACCTGGCTGAGCCTAGCCCAGATCACAAATTAAATAAATAAATAAATAAATAATTGTTTAAAGCCAAAATATATATATATATATATAGGCCTCATGGTAGAAGGGAATTGCCAAATTCAAAGAATGAGTGAATAGAAAAGCTGGAATATGACCATCGCATTGTACTAATCTTGTCACATGTTACATCCTCAATCAAAATATACACGTCTGATCAGAGGGTGACTAATCAGCCTGGCTTGTCCTCAACTTTCGCAGTTTGAGCATTAAAATACCGTGTTTTAGGAAAAGTGTCAGTTCCAAGGAAAGTATTCTTGTTGGTCATTCTACCTGATTAGCTATTCCAAAAACATAGGTCTATTGACCAAAGATGGTTGGCCTGGAATATACAGTCACATGGGACACATGTCACAAAATTCATTACTGGCACCAACTTCTACTAGATTAGGGGCTCATAACATCCTCCCTTCTAGTCCTCTTCCTCCCACTCTTCTTCTTCCTACTTAAAATACATAACATTTAACAATTAAAATAATAATATAGGCCAGACACGGAGGTTCAACCCTGTAATCTCAACACTTTGGGAGGCCAAGATAGGAGGATGGCTTAAGCTCAGTAGTTCAAGACAAGCCTGGGCAACATAATGAGACCCCATCTCTACAAAAAATTTTAAAAATTGCGAAGCATGATGGTGCACACCTGTAGTCCCAGCTACTCAGGAGGCTGAGGCAGGAGGATCACTTGGATTAAGTGAGCCCAGGAGATAGAAGCTGCAGTGAGCCGTGATCGCACCACAGCACTCCACCTTGGGTAACAGAGATCCTGTCTCATGATAATAATAACAATAATAATAATACTAAACAAATAAAGAGTTTATAGTATGTGCCTGGCATTGTTCAATATGCTGGGTGTTCAGCAGTGAACATGACAGAAGAAATTCCTCATATCATGAAGCTTACATTCTTGTTAAAGAGGCAGGCAAATAAAAATAAAAATTAAAACTAAAAAATTAAAAAGCCTCCAAAGTTAAACAAATAAGTGAAATAATCTGTCAGACGGCAATGAGTGATAAGTATAAAAATCAATCTAGAAAGTCAAGGAGAAAGTGATATTTGTGGGGATACTGACACTTTAGATAAGGTTGTCAGGTAAAGTCTCTCTGACAAGATGTGGCTTTATAAGTTACCAAGTCCTTTCCAACATTAATTCAATTATACCAGCATTTTTAAAAGAGCAGTGAAATTAAATTACACCTAAGTTTATATCCCCATTTATTTTAGTAGAGTCCTTTGTTGCAAAGTACAGTATTTTAATTTCTCCCTTGAGCTCCTATAACTGCTATGTTAGTAGTGGCATTTGGTCTGTGGGGTCACTCAATAAAAGATATCTTTTTGGGGAGCTCTTAAGATCCCCAAAAGCCATGGCAGTTGCAATACAAACATTATCCAAAAAGGCCCTTTAAAAACATAATGCAAATTATTTATGGTTCCAGATGTTGCAGAAAAATAAAAATTAAGCTCCACTGAATGATAGTGCCTAGCGAAGTGCCTGAGGAAACAGTATATATTCAATAAATACTTGCTGAATGAATGGATTTGTAGAAAATCAAAATCAAAGCCTTTCGTCTTGATTCAAATGTCACTTCCTCAGTAAGACCTGCATTACCTTTACATCTAGAATTGTAACTCCTCCCCAGCATGACTTATCCTCCTTCTTTGCTACTTTGGACTCCATATCACTTATACCATTTTAACTCTTTTAAATATCATTTATTTTATTGTCTTGCTCCTCTCATTAAAATGTAAGTTTCACAAAAGTGTAAATTTTTATGTTTTATTTACTGGCATATCAAATCCCCCAAATTATGCCTGTAAATTAGGTGCTCAAAAAGAAAACACTTGATATATAAGAGTCCATGGTTTTCTCTCAAATTCATGCCCTCTTCTCCAAATCAACTGCCAATACATTAGCACTGTTACCTCCCCATCTTTTGTATGGACTATTACAATGCTCTCCTAATAGATTCCTCTCCCACTTCTCTAAAAGAATTTCTACATAGCAGTCAAAACAACTCTTCTGAAATTAAAGATGTATTATGCTCTTCTGTGACTTATAATTCTTAGGGAAAATCCAAAATCCTTCTCTTAATCTAGAAGACCTGACTTCAGAGAGTTTCTACCTCTTTAGCCACACCTCCTTTCCTTTACGTATACAAATTTTAAACTTCATTATTTCTTATGACCTAAACCACCACCCTTAATCATAATGTGTACAGGACTTCCTCGTAGTAAATGATGACTCCATTCTTCCATTTTCTCTGGCTTTAAACCTTGGCAGCATCCTTTTTAATACTCCATATCAAATCTATCAACAAATCATGTTGGCTCACCTTCATAATATGCCTCAAATCTAATCTCATCTCAAAGCCTCCACCATGACCACTCTAGGTGCTGTCACCACCATCACCTCTTGACTTAGTTGCTTTCTAACTGGCCTTCCGGCTTCCATTCCTGCCCTTCTAAAGTCTACTATTCACAAGCAGTCAAGGTAACCTTTCATGATACAACTTAGACCTGCTCGTCTCTTGCTCTCCACTCTCTAATAGCAGCTACCTTATTTAGAATAAAACCCAACATCCTCATCATGACCTATAGGCCCTCCATAGTGTGGCCCCTGTCTAGGTATCCAATATCACTGAATACTACTCTTTCTCTTTCTAACTGGGCTGCACTCACAGTGCACCCCATATTTCCATATAACTCAGCGCTATTCCTGTCTCAGGACCACGAACTTGCTATTCCTTCCACATTGCTTCCTCTCTTACTTCACTTAAGTCTCAGCTGAAATGTCACCACATCAGGAACTCCTTTTTAAAAGGCCCTCCCTATTCTCTATCCTTTTGTCTTGCCTTATTTTTCTTCATGGTACTTCTCATCATTTAACATTATAAGTTTATTCACTTATCTATTTATTGTTCAGATTTCTCACTAAAATGCAAGCTGTATCAGGGTAGGGACTTTGCTTTGGTCACCGCTCTATACCAAGAACCTGAAATAGTGTCTGGAAAGTAACAAGCAACCAATAAATATTTGTCCAGTAAATGAATGCTTTCAAATTTGCATATACTATTTTCTCACATTAAAATGCCTTTTATCACCTTTTGTGACATATGAAAAGAATTTTTCAAGGCCCACCTCAATGTTACTTCTATTCAGTACTCTCTTCTCCATCCCATCCCACCTCTTGAAAAATCAATCTATTCTTTCCCTAACTTGCCCTAGTATTTCATCCATATCTTCACAGCAGTAAATCCTCTGCATTGTACATATTTTTTCTTCCTAAAACTGAGACAGTTACTCCCATCCCAGTCTGGTAGCCCCTTTAGGTCAGAAGCTATGTAGATGTTTAAATAATCCCCTACTTGCTATGCGGGACTGGTTACGAAATTTGCAAGGTCTAGTGTAATATGGAAATGTAAAAATTTGAAGTGCCTTAGGAGTCTCAAGATGGCAACAGCAGAACATTGAACCAAGCACGGTCCCTTCCAAGCATGAGGTCCTGTGCGGTTGCACACTCCTAGGAAGCTGGCCCTGCTCCTCTGATAATCAGATATCTGACCTTTGCCTTAATGTGCCATTCACAATCCAGTGCCTCTCTGAAGTCTTCCCTGTCCCCCCTCTGCCACAGGCAGAGGTATCTGAGTCTTTTTCAATATATTTACAACCTCCAATTCTTACTTTTATGAATATTTATCATATTACATTGCAATTTTCTGTCCATTAATTGCTGAATTCTACCAGACAGCAACTTTGACTGATTTATCATACAGCCTGCACTTAGTAGGTACTAAATAAATGCATTTTCATCAAGTAAGTCTCTACTGGAAAACCAAGCCTTTAATTGTTATCCATATGAAAATAAGTTTTGCAGAATTATATGCAAATAATTCAAAACAACTCCCCTAATATTGTTGAACCCAGGGTGCTTCATGGAAAGGACTATACTTTCAAAATAAAATTTTTTCTTGATTTCCTTATCCCTGCATTCGAAAGATTATAATACCAAGCCTTTGAAATTTGTGGATTCCAGATGAACTGGATCTGTGCCATATGTACATAGTCTGATAAATGTTAAAATGGCACCAGCTAAAATATTGACATGTATCATTTGGGATGGGAATTGAAAAGTAATTAATAAAGAAAGTGTGAAAATGGCCATACTGCCCAAGGTAATTTATAGATTCAATGCCATCCCCATCAAGCTACCAAGGACTTTCTTCACGGAATTGGAAAAAACTACTTTAAAGTTCATATGGAACCAAAAAAAGAGCCCGCATCGCCAAGTCAATCCTAAGCCAAAAGAACAAAGCTGGAGGCATCACACTACCTGACTTCAAACTATACTACAAGGCTACAGTAACCAAAACAGCATGGTACTGGTACCACAACAGAGACATAGATCAATGGAACAGAACAGAGCCCTCAGAAATAATGCCACATATCTACAACTATGTGATCTTTGACAAACCTGACAAAAACAAGCAATGGGGAAAGGATTCCCTATTTAATAAATGGTGCTGGGAAAACTGGCTAGCCATATGTAGAAAGCTGAAACTGGATCCCTTCCTTACACCTTATACAAAAATTAATTCAAGATGGATTAAAGACTTACATGTTAGACCTAAAACCATAAAAACCCTAGAAGAAAGCCTAGGCAATACCATTCAGGACATAGGCGTGGGCAAGGACTTCATGTCTAAAACACCAAAAGCAATGGCAACAAAAGCCAAAATTGACAAATGGGATCGAATGAAACTAAAGAGCTTCTGCACAGCAAAAGAAACTACCATCAGAGTGAACAGGCAACCTACAGAATGGGAGAAAATTTTTGCAACCTACTCATCTGACAAAGGGCTAATATCCAGAATCTACAATGAACTCAAACAAATTTACAAGAAAAAAACAAACAACCCCATCAAAAAGTGGGCAAAGGACATGAACAGACACTTCTCAAAAGAAGACATTTACGCAGCCAAAAAACACATGCAAAAATGCTCATCATCACTGGCCATCAGAGAAATGCGAATCAAAACCACAATGAGATACCATCTCACACCAGTTAGAATGGCCATCATTAAAAAGTCAGGAAACAACAGGTGCTGGAGAGGATGTGGAGAAATAGGAACACTTTTACACTGTTGGTGGGACTGTCAACTAGTTCAACCATTGTGGAAGTCAGTGTGGCGATTCCTCAGGGATCTAGAACTAGAAATACCATTTGACCCAGCCATCCCATTACTGGGTATATACCCAAAGGACTGTAAATCATGCTGCTATAAAGACACATGCACACGTATGTTTATTGCGGCACTATTCACAATAGCAAAGACTTGGAACCAACCCAAATGTTCAACAACGATAGACTGGATTAAGAAAATATGGCACATATACACCATGGAATACTATGCGGCCATAAAAAATGATGAGTTCATGTCCTTTGTAGGGACATGGATGAAACTGGAAATCATCATTCTCAGTAAACTATCGCAAGGACAAAAAAACAAACACCGCATGTTCTCACTCATAGGTGGGAACTGAACAACGAGAACACATGGACACAGGAAGGGGAACATCACACTCCGGGGCTTGTTGTGGGTTGTGGGGGGGGGGGAGGGACAGCATTAGGAGATATACCTAATGCTAAATGACGGGTTAATGGGTGCATCACACCAACACGGCACATGGATACATATGTAACAAACCTGCACATTGTGCACATGTACCCTAAAACCTAAAGTATAATAATAAAATAAAATAAAAAATAAAAAATAAAAAAAAGAAAGCAAGTCAAGTCTATTGCCCACTGATGTTTAATTCTGTTTTGACTCCGTTTGACACCCCTAGCACATTAACTTCTATCTTCTTTCATATTCCTTTTAGTGTGTGTTCGGATTCTTGCTTTCTGTGAATCACAGAATGAATCTTCTAGTCCCCTGTAGTCTCATTGTCTGGTTAAATAACTTCTATGAACATAACTGCATTATTTTCTTAAAGGCAAACAGATATTAAGATTCAGAATTTAATTTGATGATTACAATTTGAAGGAGGCATAACAGTAATATCTTTTGTATAAACTGTCTTTAAAATGATACTCCTCTATCTTACTGTTCAAGGCATTCAGTTCTAAGCAGAAGCACTATTATGAGTTGTTAGTTTACACCAAAATGCAGTGAAAGGCCTGGTCTTCAGAGGACATTATTAATTTAAAACGCATTGTCACATTTAAATGCTGCACAGGAGCCTCGCTGAAACATGGGATTTAATGAGAACCTTCGCTGCTTCTCCAACTAAACCTCCTTGTATAGGTCTAAGACTTCTGTTACCCTGGTTTTGTTAGTTTGAATATGCAGGGTCTAATGAGCTATTACAGTAGCTAGATGAATAATTCAAAAATTTTCTAAACAGTTCACTCTGGCTTAAAAGAAAAAAAAATGCTGGATAACAGACTGCTAAATTTGGACTGACCCATTCTATTTTAACTGTTCCCCAAGCAGTTCCCCAAAAACAAGGGTAAAAAATCACCCTGAATTCACCTTGAAACAATAACTTTAATTAAAAAAAAAAAAGCAGACAAGGATTCTATACAAATTGAAAAAAAAAACATAGCAAAACTCCGTAAAACATAACCGATATTAAATTTATGTTATCTTGCAAGGGGAGGGGATGCACCAAGGCAGATTTAATTTGATGTCAGTTGAAGTTAAATTTGTTCACCGTTTCTTGCAACAAGAGTTATAGAGTACATTTACCCTTGTTTCACAAGCCTGGCCAGATTACTCCTCTGATCAAAACACTCTAATGATCCCCAGTACCCTCAAGATAAGACCCCAGCTCCTTAGGGTGGCAAGCACTGCTCTCCATGATCAGGTGCCTGAATGTCTTTGCCCTTACAATGCCACCCATACTCAGTTTCCAGTCACACCTGTGGTTTCCCACACAAGCCGTCTCCTCTCTCGCCTCTCGCTTTTCTCCATGTGGCTCCAGGTTTTTAAAATTGAACATCCACTTTCTTGTTCTTTACCAAAAGAACTGACTCATCCTTTAAGTCTCCGCTCCAGTGTTAGCCTTTTCTTTCCCTCCTACTTCTATCCAGGGCCCTGCTAACACCCATTCTCTGCACTAGCACAGCCCCTCTTCCTAGAGATCACAATATTCATTAGATGATTATAATTGTTTGCATGTATATCACCCTCATCAGGCTGTGAACTTCAGAAGGGCAAGACTGTCTATCTCACCTTTTTAATCTACAATGCTTGGTATATAGTAGGTGTTTAATAAATATTTGTTGAATGTACTGAGGAAGTAGAAATCACTTCTAACAGGGGCTATTAAACAATGGAGTGAAATAGCTCAGAAGGCAGTGGCTTCTTTATTACTGGGGGTTTCCAAACAGATAATAATCTACTATCAGTCCGAGAGGCTATGAGGGCTAAGTAATTTCTGAGGTCTCCTCCTCCTCAGATCTGAAGCAAAGTAAATTTCTACAAAGCCAAAAAGAAGTAATTCCTTCACTTCAATTAAAACAAAGTGACGTACAACTCTCATCTGATATGAATCTCCTGCTTTTGTCTAAGTAACTTCACCTACATTATCTCATTTTCTCCACAGTGTTATGTGAGACCTATGTTGTCTCTGTCCTACAGATGAGGAAACTGAAGCCCAGCAAGGTAGCAGTAACAGAGCCAAGATTGGGATTTTGCTCTGTCAGACTCAGAGTTCAGGGATCCCTCCATTACATCCTATTTAAATGATCCCTTATAGTGTCAAGATTCCAGAGAAAGTTGCGTGAACCTAATATATTAATAGAAGATCAGAGATATTTGCAAGGAAAGATTGCCTAAGGGAAAGTTTGCTAAGTGAGTCTCAGTGTTTGTTACCTTCCCCTTGTCCTGCTTTCCAGTAGCCCCTTTATGCTTTCCTCTTGCCCTAAGAATGATGCTGGACATTTTAAACAAGTGAAATGAAGTCATCCACTAATAAAACACAGATGATATTATTACTTTCACTATTGATTTGGGACAACATTTAAATAATTTATTAAGCCTGCTTTAGAATTTGAGAGATTGTTTCAGGAATCACTGAAAAATAAAACATTTAAAGGTCTGAATGGAAAATAGTAGCCTTGTTGGATGAATCTGACTATATTTTGGGTTCTCTTCATGGGGTTTTGGAGAGGCTTCTTTAGGCAAAAGTATATCACAAATTATGTATGTTTGCATCAGAAATTAATGATCAGAACTATGAATACTGCAATGTTGAGAATTTCAACTCTCCAAGCAATATTTGATCTCACTCCAAAATATATGCAGAAAACAAGTTGATATTAAATTTTTCTTTTTTATCTCATGACATCGAAACACTACTCTGCTAATATTATTTTTTAGAGGAAAGAGTCTTAATTATTATTTAACTTTTGCTTCAACATCAGCCATGAAAATAAATTAGGAGGAGAATATAATAATACCCATTGTTGATCCCTTTTCCTGTTTCACCTCTGTTTCCCTTTGGACAGAAAATGAAAGATGAAGCAATAATGAAGAAAACAGAACTGTGCTCATCTAGAGCATTTGGCTTTTTACATGAGATGCACCACATTCGTCAAAAATGATGATACTCTATGTCTTATTTGAAACATGTATCCCAAACTTTATTTAACATTAATTTCTATATCCCTCACTAATAGCTATAACATGGTTATTAATTTCTATGGAAAGAGGATAATGTATATAAAGAGCATCTCATTCAATGGTGTATTGAATGACACAAATGTTACTGTAATGTTAAAACTTCTTTTTTTGCTTTTGCCTTTCCAAATTACACAAAACTATGCTGGATGAAGGCGGTCTCACTGCCACATTCATAGGAAAAACAAAATCAGAATATTTGTCTAGCTGAAACTGTGCAGCAAAGACTTCATGTTGGCATTTTACTTCCTAGGGAGTAGAACAGGCGCAGGGTATGATAGAATCTCAGTTCCTTTGGCTAGAGGGCGCAGAGGAAGGAGTTTTAAGCCAGGATTATGTAGGACATGGCAGTTGGAGAGTGTTAAAGCAGAATCTGTTTCTATTGATCTGAGCTGGCCAAAAAACAACAGCTGAAATGCTAGATGACCTTGCTCAAAGTAATTTAACTTCAAGCAGCCTCAGTTTTTCATGTATAAAATGGGATTATACTAATAACCGCCTTAAATTGTTGTGATGGGATTTAATGAGATGATATTATAAGCACTTAGCATAATGCCACAGCATATCACGAATGTTTAGCAAATGCCAATTGGATGAAATGAAGACATGTGTAAGGACTAGGTACTGTGGAGCAGATTGAGAGAGCTGAGATGTGACAATCTAGTTTGGGAGACAGAAGGGCATATGCTGAAAACAAAAGCCAACCATATTATGTATTCCTTACCAAGTGCTTAAAGATGGGAAAAGCTGCAGGATGATCAAGGACCAACCAAAATAGATGGTACAACATGATAACCTAGGAAGACATTTGTCCTTATAAATATTAATAACAGCAGAGTGGAATGAGGATGAAGCAGTACAGACGAATCAAAGAACTCCTCTAGGGATTTACTGGAAAATATGAAGGATTTCTTAGGTTTAGAATGCCCTAAAGACTAACTCTGTATTATAAATATATCCTGTACAAAGCAGTTCAGGTACATTATACTATCCAAACATTCTACTTTTGACCCTAATTCTTGGGTTTCAAGTCAAGTCTGGGCAGTGGTTAACAGCTAAAACCTTTCCCCGAACCTTTTTGTTCACATAAGCTCAACCATGATAATGGCAGTAATTATCCACGTGCCCAAGCTTTTTAAAATTTCAAGTTCTTTCTCAGATTATCTGTACATTTTCACCACAGCACCCTATGTTTAAAACCTATCCCCCATTTTAGACAGGCAGGAAATGAGAGAAGAAAAGTGATTTGCCCAAAGTCTCATATCCAGGAATCAGCAGATACGGAATCCACCTCTCTCTGCCACCAAAAATGAGTTAGGAATCATATGTCTCTTATACCATATTACCTTGTGGCAATCCCTGGGCTTTTCTGTTTTCCCTACTATATTAGAACTTCCTAAAATGGAAGAGCTTGTCTGGTTCATTTCTGTATATACAGTGAGTTTGGGTGTGCCTGGCACAGAAATGATGCTCGAGAAATGCTTAATGAATGCAATAAATGCTTAATAAATTAATGAAAAGTTGAACAAATGAGGGAATAAACAGACAAACAAACTTGGGTCTCCCAACATTATAGATTATCTGTATCTTAATAAATGAAAGCCAAACATAACATACAAAATTTGCAACTTTTCTCTACACTCCTCCCTTATTCTTCCTTTCTCTCTCTTTTGGTCTCTGTTTCTCTCTCTGTCTCTCTCTCTCTCACACACACAGACACACACACACAAACAAACACATCACACCCCACTTTTTAAAGAACTTAAGAAAAAAGGATTGGTTTTATGGAAACTTTCATATAGGACATTGAAGTTTTATTGACTCTGAATATACTTTAAAAAGAATATTAAAAGTGAAGAGTATCAGACTCTACTAGCTATAAAAAAACAGAGATCAGATTCTGTGATAAATTTATATTCTCAGAAGCTATATTTTACAGATATACACTAAAGTTTCCTTCTTAAAAGTCACTCATAAATTAATAACCTTCATAGTAGTAAAACACATGTATTCCACTCCAGGAAATGAGGCATGTCACTTGCAGGGAAATTGTAGGTATGGGATGCAATTAGCAAATCATCTTTTTCTTCCAACTCTAATTGCATGTTTGGAGGTGCTTTGGGTGATAGATAGACCTTCCATGCAATAAACAAGAAGCAAATGTGATTAACTTTGTGCGCCGACCAGCAGACCAGAGAGAGTTTTACTAACCATTGCCAGTTCAGGAAGAGGTCCATTTCCTTTAGAATTTAAGTATAATGACTGTGAAATATCAAATAATTGAGATTCAGGTGTTAGATTCCTGCAATTATTAATACAAATGAATAGGAAAAGCAGGTAAATATTAATAAAAACGAAATGCAACAAAAATAGAAGGACAAGCTCAGCTTTTAGAAGCCAAAGGGAGCATGACAGCACCCACATTTGTGACCTCCACCTTACTTTTCAAAAAAGTGCTATGCAGTTTACCTTTTTTTACCCAAAATTACACTGATTCAATGTTTCTTAAAATCTACAATTTCATCATGAAAGGATCCTGGGGTATTACAAAATAAGCAGTAGGATTCACAGTAAAATCCACATTTTTAACCAGGCAGAAACTACATTACATGTTTTACCCATTTAACCTTAGAAATCGTCACAAGAAATCCACTAAATTAAAGTCAATCCACCACATGCTAATTGAGTATCACCTCTGTCTTAGGCATGGTATCAACTATCTGTGTTATGTTACTTTTTAATGAATATGGCACTAAAATCTGTTTGGAAAGTTTTTGCTCCTTTCCTCTCTCTTTGACCTCCATATCGAGACAGGAACAAAGATATTCAAGATTGCCACGATTTAAAAAAAACAGAATGAAATCATAATCTGAGTACATTACTTCCAACAGAACAGTGAAATTCAAACGTAACTCACTCCCAGATAGCCGTAAAAACAATTATTTAAAATAGGTTTCCTACATCTGCACTTCTTATAAATGAAAACAGCTCTTCAAGGTATTTTGCATGTGAAAGTTCATGTATTATTATTGAGGCAATAATAAATAAAAGGATAAGAAGACCAATTAAAGGGTAAATGACACCTAGAATAAATCATCTTCCAATTTTTAAATAATCTGTAATACTAATTTATACGAGTACTCGCACTTGTAATTGAGAACCCAGCATAGTAACCTTTTGCATTTTAGCCACTCTCCTTCCTTCTTAGCAGTCTTGGTTTACAGAACACCGGTCTTTTTTGTTTTTGCTACTTCTCTGTTCATTTCAAATTTTGTTATTTTGCAACTTTCTCAGCATTTGATCCTGAAATTATGGCATATCTCAGGACTTTCTCTTCCACCTTGTTTTCATTATACCAGAGTAAGCTCATTAACTTCCATAACTGTAACAGAAAACTCCCATTTATTTTTATCACAGATCATTCACCCAAACTCCTGTCTTACATTTGCAACCGCCTATTGGACTTCTATACACAGGCATCCCATAGGCCTTCAACTTGATGTGTCCCAATTAAAACACAGTATCATACCCCATCTTAATTTTCCCTTTTAAAATACCCTCTGTGTGATGGGCATGGCCATCTGACAAGGCAATCTTTCTTGTTTCTCTCACCCCTCAAATCCAATCAGCTACCACAGTTGACCTTGAACCACACTGGTTCGAATTGCATGGGTCCACTTGTATATGGATTTTCTTTCACCTCTGCCACCTATGAGATCACAAGACCCCTTTTTTCCCCTTCTCCTCTTCAGCCTACTCAATATGAAGACAATGAGAATGAAGATGTTTATGATAATCCACTTTGACTTAATGAATGGTAAACATATTTTCTCTTCCTTATGGTTTTTTTAAAAACATTTTCTTTTCTCTAGCTCACTTTATTGTAAACATAAAGTATATAATAGATATAACATAAAAATATGTGTTAATCAACTGTTTATGTTATCAGAAAGGCTTCCTGTCAACAGTAGGCTGAGTAGCTGGGGATGCAATAGTTACGCACGAGTTCCCACAGCATGACAGGGTTGGTCTCCTTAACTTTCACGTTGTTCAAGGGCCAACTACACTTCATAGACAATGTAGGAAAGTTACAATAGAATAATTTCATTTCTTCCTCCTTTCCTTTAATAAATTGTTGGTATAATTTTATTTCAGCTTATGTTGTTAACATCTAATAAATTATTAATTTCCCCTTACATATACAATTACCTTTAAAATAAATTTTAAAAATAGAAGAAAGCCTTTTATATTTACCATGTATATACCATTTCTGGAGATTGTCATTCATCTGAATATGTCAACATTTCAGTTTGTTATCATGTTTATTCAGCCAAAGGGCTTCCTTTAATATTTCTTGCAGTGCACTTCAGCAAGCAATGAGTTCTCTTATTTGTATGTTTTTTGGAAGTCTTTATTTTACCTTCATTTAGAAAGATATTTTTGCTGAATGGAAAATTTTAGATTCAGAGTTTCTTTCACTTTTCAATACATTATTTTGTTTTCTTTTTATTTACATAGTTTGTAAAAAGTCTTATCTTTGTTCCTCAGTATGTGGTATATCTTTTATTTCTGGCTGTTTAAAAATATTATCTATATTATGAGGTTTCAGCAATTAATTATGATATGCTTTGGACTGGTTTTCTTTGCATTTATCATGTTTGTAGTTAATCAAAGTATTTGGATTTGTGGGTTTATATCATATCTTATATTTGGAGAAAAAGTAGATGGCTATAGTTTTTCTGTTCAATCCCAAACTCCTTATTTGGAGGGAACTTTACGCTTATGTCAGAGTGTTTGATGTTGTCTCACAGGTTGGTAATGCTTTGTCAATTTTTTCATTAATTTGTCTCTCTATATTTCAGTTATTTTAGTTTTTATTCCTACGTCTTCAGTTTACCACTTTTTTTTTTTTTTTTTTTTTTTGAGACGGAGTCTTGCTGTGTCGTCAGGCTGGAGTGCAGTGGCGCGATCTCAGCTCACCGCAACCTCCGCCTCCCGGGTTCAAGTGATTCCCCTGCCTCAGCCTCCCAAGTAGCTGGGACTACAGGCATGCACCACCAACCCAGCTGATTTTTTTGTATTTTAGTAGAGATGGGGTTTCACCATGTTGGCCAAGATGGTCTTGATCTCCTGACCTCATGATCTGCCAGCCTTGGCCTCCCAAAGTGCTGGGATTATAGGCATGAGCCACCGCGCCCGGCCCAGTTTAGCAGTCTTATTTTGCATTGGCTAATTGACTATTAATCCCGTAATGAACTCTTCTGATTTCAGGTACTGTATTTTTCACTCCTTGGTTTAATGTCTGTATTTTATTTACAGACATTAGAATACTGTTCTCATGTATTCTACTCACTATGCTTATTTTCCTTCAAATCCTTGAGCATATTGAACATATTTATAATGGCTGTTCTAAAAGTCCTTACCTGCTAATTCCACGACCTGGGTTATTTCAGAGACTATTTTTATTTACTGATTTTTTTTCATACTTTTAAGTTATACTTTTCTGCTTCTTCACTAGTCTAGCGATGTTTGGTGGGTTTTACTTTTGAGTGCTGGGAGGTTTTGTATTATTTGAGAGTTTAGGAAGGCAAGTTTGTTCTTGAAGGCAGTTAACTGGACCATCTTTCTTTCTTTCAAGACTAGTTTGTAACCTTTACTCCCTGATAAGGATAGTGCCTCTACTAAGGTTTACCACCTCTGGGAGCTCCACTGAATGCCTCAAGTGGTCATCGAGGACCCTTTCCCTCCAGCTTTTCTGAAATCAAGAGTCCTAGGCATGTGTTCACTTTAGGAACTCTTGCGTTCAGCCCCCCAATTGTTTTTTGTTTTATCTCATGATATTTTATCCTGCCCATGCATGGTTTATTGCATGGCAACAAAATCAAGGGAGATTCTCTAAAGATTTCTACAGATTCTTCTCCCTGTAGCTCCCTCCTTTGTGGTATTCTGCTCTCCAAAATTCCAGCTACTTCAGCTTTTTCAATATCCAACCTTTGTCTCCTCAACTCAATGACAGTATGTGCCTGAGATGCCCCTCTCAGTACTGTGGCCTGGAAGCATTTCCAGTTGCTAGACTATCATCCTATTTATTTGTTTTTGTTTTTTTCCTGTCTCTCAGTAATCGCCCATGTATTTCCTGTTGGCCAATATATGAAAACGGTTGCTTCATGTAAGTTTATTTAGTTTTTTTTGTGTTTACGTAGAAGGGTAAGTCTGTGCCTTTTTACTACACCATGAACAGGTCTGGAAGTTTCCTTGTGCACTTAAAAAAGAAACTTACATATTTCATTTATCATTTCATTTGGAAAAAAATTCAAACAGAGAGAGTATATCAAAGAATGGAACAGTGATCTCCCATATACCACCATAGATACTGAACAATTAGAAACATTTTGAAATATTTAATCTAGATATACATATATACGAATACATGTTAGTGTATATATGTGTATATATATAGAGAGAGATTTTTTTTTGAATAAGTTTCAGTTAAGTTTCAGGAATCACCAATCTTCATCTCTGAAACTTCAGCAAGAGTCTGCTAAAATTAAAAACATTCTTCTATAAAACCATAAAATAATTATCATCCTTATAATATTAACAATTTCAGAATACTTTCTAATATAGTTATTTTCTTGAATTTCATCTTTTCCAAACCAGAATCTAATAAACTTTTACTCATGGCATTTGGTTGTTATGTATCTTTATCTCATTTAATCTATAATATTGACTTTTTCATGGCACTGACATTTAAAGAAATCAAACCACATATTTTGCATAATCTACCACACTGTGGATGTGTCTAATTATTTCCTCAGGATCTCGTATAAATTGTTTCTCTAAACTGAAAGGTAAGTCTATTTACTTAGTTAGATTCAAATAAAATTTTTTGAAAACATAAATCATAGGTGGTATTGTACACTTCATATTGGTTAATGTTACCTTTCTCTCATTTCTGTCAAAGTTTGTTCAGATTATTGCTAGGTAGCTTAGTCTAAATAGGAGCCAGATATTGGTGACAGAAAATACATTACCCATTACTGTCCTCACAATTTTTCTCTAATCTTAGTAGATGTGCTTCAGATCAAACTTTGCTTGCACTGCAGTGTTCAACTCCTACTAGCATCCAGGGTATTTTCTTAAAATCCTCTTAGTAAAGCCCTATCTTCCTGCCATTCTGCTTTCACCTTCAGCCTAAGTTTCTCTCTCTCTCACACACACAAGACCTCACTGAAAGCCACAATAAGAAGACAACACATGTCAATACCCTGCATTTTTCCTAACATTTGCCTTATCAATATAGCCTTATGGGGTATGATTTCTATATTTTTTTTTCTTCACGTTATATTCAACTTTCTAGTGTCACTTTCTTTTAGATGCATCTCTTGTACAGAGCATGTAACTAATTTTTATTTAATCTTTGCATTTCTCCTTACATCTCGTGAAGGATGTTTCAGGCTCCATATGACAGGTGAATTGTACCTACCAAAAAGAAAGAGGCCGGGCGAGGTGGCTCACGCCTGTAATCCCAGCACTTTGGGAGGCAGAGGCGGGCGGATCACACGGTCAAGAGATTGAGACAGACCATCCCGGCCAACACGGCGAAACCTCGTCTCTACTAAAAATATAAAAATTAGATGGGCGTGGTGGTGCGTGCCTGTAGTCCCAGCTACTCAGGAGGCTGAAGCAGGAGAATTGCTTGAACCTGGGAGACGGAGATTTCAGCGAGCCGAGAGTGAGCCAAGATAACACCACTGCACTCCAGCCTGGTGGCAGAGGGAGACTCTATCTCAAAAAAAAAAAAAAAAAAAAAGAAAAGAAAAGACAAAAAAGAAAAAAGAAAGAACAGGAAAATTGGGTAGGTCAACAACAATGTCCAAAATGGAATTTTAAAGCATTTATCTTTGTTGTCATAAAAAATGTATTTGGTGTTAGTTTGCTCATTTATTTTATTTTATGTTCACTGTTATTTTGTTTTCTCTGTCTGCTCTGTCTCTGGATAAGTCCTTGGCCTTTGTTTGCTTTCATCTTTCTCGGTGTTTTGGAAAATATTCCTCCCATTTTTAACTCTGCAAGTAGTTAACCATCTTTAGCACGCACATCTCTATCTATCAGAAAGTGAAGTGAAATTTTGTTTTTGTCTCCTATGAAATATGAATAAATCAACACTTTTATCTCTCCCTCTTTATCCTTTGAAGTTTTGTTGTTATAATCTGAGAACTAAAATACGACTTATTGCTATAAAATTACTATTGTTTCCATTGTCTAGTATTGTTTTTTGAGTTTTGCAGTGAATTTTGTAATTATATTTACAACATTAAATACACCACTGTATATTTAAGCGGACCCATTGTTTACTCCTAGTTCTTGATATCTATTTTCTCACACATACATTTAACTTTGTTTTGTCTCTCAGTAATCCTGAGTATAATTCAATCATTTTCCTAAGATAAAAATTGGAATGGCACACTTTCCAATATTGCTCCTGCCTTCATATATTATATTATATATTATATATGTTATATATTTTATATATAATATATCATATATATTATGTATTTTATATATTATATATCATATATTATATATTTTATATATTATATTATATATCATATATATTTTATATATTATATATTATATATCATATATATTATATATTATATTTTATTTTTTTTTTTTTTTTTTTTTTTTTTTTTTTTTTTTTTTTTTTTTTTTTTTTTTTTTTTTTTTTTTTTTTTTTTTTTTTTTTTTTTTTTTTTTTTTTTTTTTTTTTTTTTTTTTTTTTTTTTTTTTTTTTTTTTTTTTTTTTTTTTTTTTTTTTTTTTTTTTTTTTTTTTTTTTTTTTTTTTTTTTTTTTTTTTTTTTTTTTTTTTTTTTTTTTTTTTTTTTTTTTTATTATATATATTATATATTATATATTATATATATTATATATCATATATATTATATTATATATATTATATATATTTAACTGCAACATTCACTTCTTTATATATATATACAGTAAGAAAAAGAGAGAGAGAGAGAGTGTCGCTCTGTAGCCCAGGCTGGAGTGCAGTGGCACAATGTCAGCTCACTGCAACCTCTGCTTCCTGGGCTCAAGCGATCCCTCCACCTCAGCCTCATGAGTAGCTGGGACCACAGGCATGCATCGCCATGCCCGGCTAATATTTGTAATTTTGTTTCTTGTAGAAATGGGGTTTGGCCATGTTATCCACACTGTGCCTTCATATTTGAACATCATTTTTACTAGATTTAAAGTACTTGGATCTCAGCCCCTTTTCTTCAAAAATTGTGTAGAATATTGGTTTTCAATTTTTCTATGAATAGAAGTCCCACTTTAAAAAATGTATTTAGCATCCTAATATTTAAAATAGATAAATTTGGATAATAATAGTTTACATTTATTTAGATGACTTGAGTAATTTTTTTACTACTTAGTTTTGATTGCTTCACTCATCCCCAGGAATGCATGAAAACTTTACGCTCAAACTTCCACATGCCCAAGTTACAGAATAGTCATTTATATTTCTACTGCCCCCGGGCCCTTCTTCCTTAATAGGGTAAGAAACTTCTAAATGTTTACTTTTTCCCAAAAGGCCAACACTGCTTCTCACTTAACTCTGCAAGCCATATCCAGATGCACCCTGAAGGCTAGCAGACTCCATAATGGTTACTGTTTTCTCAGTGCCTTAAAATATGTAGATATTTAGCACTTATTTTCCTATATTAAGGAGTGCACAGGAAAAGTCTGAGGACAGTCTGACATTTGTAGACAACATGATTTTATTTTAAATAGATGTATATATATTTTAATTTATCTTTATAATGTAATTTTTATCAAGATGTGTCTTAATGCAGCTATTTTCAAAAATTTACTTTGCCTAACTTGTTGGTCTGTTCCGTTAGTACCACAGGTCTTGTAGGGAGGGGAATTTCCTCTTAGATTCTGGTACCAAGAATCAGCCTTCATTCTCACTGTTTGTTTGTTATGAGATTTCTTCATTCTGTTTGTTTGTTCTGAGGTGTTTATTTTTTCTTATACCTGCATGTGTTTATTAATGGAAACACATTTAACTCTGCATGATTCCCTTCTTTATATATGTATTCATGTAACCACGTGTTAAATAACACAGCCTTAACTTCATATAATACCTCAAATGCTAAGAAAATGAAACAGCTCTTTGATAATCTGTATTTTGGAGTCTGTTAATACATAGAATTCTTAATGCCTGAATACACATACACATACACACACACACACTCTCTCTACATTTAAAATAAAAAATCAACATATCTTTTCAATTTAAAAATTATGTGAACAGATGATAAAGAATTGCAAAAATATAGTACTCTAGGTATAGATCTCTCATTCTATACTTTTGCAAAAAATATTTTGTTCATTATGTCAAGTCAAAACTATTAATATTACCTATGCATTCCTGACCATTGTCATGAGTTTCTGAAAATGTCACTCAGTTAAAATCCATTAGTCCAAAATTTAAATGTCTTAGGCTTTTTTGGTCTTTTGCCACATTGGGAGGTTGAAAGTAATATTAATCATTCTACTTAGATTTGTTTGTAACAGACAAATACCTAAATTAATCAGTCATTTCTCACTATTAAGAAAATAGAAAAGCAAGTTACAGACCGGGAAAAATATTGACAATACATATATTTAGCAAAGACTGTTATCCAGAATACATAAATAATACCTACAACTAGATAATAAAAGCATAAACAACCCAATTAAAACCAAAACAGACACCAGTACATTCACACTAGAATCGTTAAAATTAACAAGAATGATAAAAGCAAGTATTGGTGAGACTGTAGAAAAACTTGGAATTCTCATATATTGCTGGGGAGATAGAAAAATAATATATACATTTTTAAAACAATTTGGCAGTTTGTTTTTAAAAAGGTAAAAGTAAACATACACCTACCATATGATCCAATAATTCTACTGAAAACATGTCCACACAAATACCTGTGTATGAATGTTCATAGCAGCATTATTCACAATAGCCAAAATCTGGAAACATCTCAAATGTCCTTCAACTTGTGAATGGATAAGCAAATGAGGATCTATTCACACGATGGAATACTACTCAGCAATAAAAACAAAATAAACTGTCAGGTCACACAACCACTTAGATAAATCTCTAAGTCATTAAGGTGAACAAAAGAAACCAGGCACAAGTAGTCTATAGTCTGATTTCATTTCCATTTAAACGACATTCTGGGAAACTTAATCTCATTCTTGGTGACCAAAAGCAGACCTGTAGGTCTTGAATACTGTGGGGTAGGAATAACCGACTGCAAAGGTGAAGGATATAATTTTGAAGGTCATGGGAAATATTCTAAATCTTGGTAGAGATGTTGGCTACGTGACTGTATATATTTTGTCAAAACATCAAACTGCATCCTTGAAATGGGTACATTAAATGTATAATTTTATTACATATAAATTATACCTCAAAAAACTTGATATACAAATTATAATAGAAGAGTGTCAAGTTGAAAATTAAAAATAGTAGTATATCCCTGTAGTCTCAGCTACTCAGGAAGCTGAGGCAGGATAATTTCTTGAGACCACGAATTTGAGACTAGCCTGGGTACCAAAGGGAGACCTCATCTCTAAAAAATAAATAAATAAAATAAAGAAAGGATGCAATATTATAATAACCTTGGTTAGTCTGAGATATATTCTACCAGTGGCAAAGAGAAGGCCAACAAATCTTCATTTGTAGAAACGAATGAGCATGTGTACTATATTACAGGAGCTGAATCAGAGGTTCAGCCACCGGCAGCTCTTTCTGTTTATACCATCATATCAATCTGTACCTCCAAGTTATGTTCCTACATTGCCCTAATGAGCCATGTCACATGCTCAAGTCAGCATGAGGTCAGTGTCTAGAACTCCGTGTTCCTTTCTCAGATCACCAGCTTGGCACACAGCACACATTCATCAAACGTTTTCTCTCCAGGGATTCTCACTTCCCTGTGACTGGCTTAGTCACTGCACATAGAAGGGACAATAACAACTTTCACCAATTTACTTGAAGAGAATTCCTGAAGAATCAAGATATACGCTATGTTGACTTTCAGATTCTAGAAAATGAAGTATTAGGTAAATAACCAATTTTAGCTCAAGAGAAGTTGCGGATATGTGTTTAACAACCCAATTAATAAGTGCAATAGAAGAAAATATAACTGATGAAATAACTAAATATTTTAATGGTTTTTAACTTTGTTTGCTTTGTTTCCTACTTTTACTAATTTCTACTTTGACTCCACATGCTGTGTACTTTTTATACAAAATAGAATCTAT
Organism: Nomascus leucogenys; assembly: GCF_006542625.1. Classification (NCBI taxonomy): domain Eukaryota; kingdom Metazoa; phylum Chordata; class Mammalia; order Primates; family Hylobatidae; genus Nomascus; species Nomascus leucogenys. Next base: position 129,970,023 of record NC_044406.1, read on the forward strand.
AAAAAGTACTTCCTGAATGTTCCAAGATTCTTCTCACTGCATTTTTTATAGTGCAGCAAAAGCATAAATTGGAGGCTGCTTCTTATACATTAGGCAAAGATTATTTTCAGAAAGTTTCTTGAAGTGGCAGTAAACTTTGACCTTCATTGCAATGTGAGGTAGAAGTCTAGAGTCATGGAATATTTTTTATTTGTTTTCCTTAGAGAATAATGGGAAAGGTCAGGGGTTGAAAATGTCCTCAAGCTACTTTGAAAAACGAGTTTTTTCTAACTGCTAGAAAAAGCCATCTATGTTTTCTAATCAGCAGATCTGCTCCCAAAGCGTGCCTTTTGTCCAGTAATCTAGTGAGTCTCTAAATGGCATTGATTCACGTCAGAGCCCCACCTCATCCTGGTTTGTTGGTTGTTAGCAATTTAGCTGCCATAGGTAAGTTTCAAGAGCTAGAAGCAAACTTAGGCAAGTCTTTCTGTGCATAGGGTAGAAGACTTCCTTACGAAAGAGAAATACAAGAAATACACATACACAACAGCAACCGCAACTACAACAGCAGCCACCACCACCATTAACATCCTAATTACTTGTGAAGTTCTGGAACATGAAACCTACATTCTCAGGCTTAAAAGTCCAGAATCTCATACTCTACTACCCTGTCTCTGTAAAATTTATTGCTTTACTTGAGGTGTTTTAACATTTTCTGTGTTATGAAAATGTGGCAAAGAACAGTGTAAGTATATAAAACATATTAGTATTGGGTTGACTTTTCATAATGAGAAAAAAATGCTTTGCGTTGTAATTGGATCTATTTGTGACCTTCTTTTAAATAGTAAATCTCCCCCTGCATGTTTATAAAGTACCATTTGCTCTTCAAAACTGAGATCGTCATGAGCTTTTCAGGGACACATTATCAAAAACATTGTAGTTGATACTTCCTGCTGATGTAACAAATTATCAAAAACTTATCACCTTAAAACACAAATTTCTTATCTTACCATTCTGGAGGACAGACGTTAGAAATGGGTCTCACTGGGCTAATCAAATTGTCTACAGGGCTGAGTTCCTTCTGGAGGCTCCACAGAAGAATCCAGTTCCTTACCTTATCCAGTTTATAAAAACCACATACAGGCCGGGTGCGGTGGCTCATGCCTGTAATCCCAGCACTTTCGGAGGCCGAGGCGGGAGGATCACAAGGTCAGGAGTTCGAGACCAGCCTGGCCAATATGGTGAAACCCCGTCTCTACTAAAAATACAAAAATTAGCCAGGTGTGGTAGCGGGCGCCTGTAGTCCCAGCTACTTAAGAGGCTGAGGCAGGAGAATCTCTTGAACCTGGAGGCAGAGGGTGCAGTGAGCCAAGATCACACCACTGCACTCCAGCCTAGGCGACAGAGTGAGACTCCACCTCAAAAAAAAAAAAAAAAAAAAAAAAATACATTCCACATCTTATGTCCTCTTCTATCTTCAAAGCCAGAAGCAGTGTAGTACTGAGAGAGCCAAGTACAAAGGGGTACCCGGAGAAATCTCCAACTGGCCTGCACACTGGGAGAACAAGGTGGAGCTACGGAAGTTCACGCCCTTTGCAGGGGGCAGGAGCCTGGCCCCTCCTGTTCCAGTGTAGTAACCTGGGATTCAATAGGTGAGGTGGAAAGCCTGTTAGCAGGATTTCATCTCACTTTGTTGTATTGTTTTTCCTTTTTTCTTCTTGCCCAATAAATTTCGTTCCCTCTCACCCTTCAAAGTGTCTGTGAGCCTAATCTTTCCTTGTTGTTTGACGAGAACCCGGTTTTTTTCTAAAACACGTTTGGTGCCCAGAACATAGGGCTTGAGGAAGGGTGAGTATCATGCAAATCAAAACACTTTTTTTTTTTCCTTTTGCTTCTAAGCCTTTTTCTTCCTGGACCTCTTCTTAGGGTAGAGAAAACTGCACACCACCTCACCGCAATGGCAGCAGGCCCACACAGCTTCCCTGCTCCCCTCCTGGCCAGGACTGGGGTTCATGGCCCGAGGGTGCCCAGTGGCAGGCTGGCTGACATTCCCTATCATGTGCCCCCAGAGTCTCCACCTCCCCTGGCCAGGGAGTCCAGCTCCATCCTCCAGCAATTAAACTTCCCTCCAGGGTGGAGGAACTATTTGCCTAAGAATAAGAGGTTCTTCCCCAGGCATCCTTTTTTCTTCTCCGACCTGTCAGCAGTTAACTTTTAAATGAGGTTTTTGTTTGTTTGTTTGTTTTTCATGGAAGCTGCTTTGCTGGGCCAGGAATGATGGAGATCACTGTTTATATTTTCTGTAGAGTTTTAGTTGTGAGGAAGGACTTGTGAGGCTGATCGTAAGCTGTAGCCAATCTAGTGTGCTTTGCATGTCTTTCTGTATGGTTCATAGCAAACTTTGGGGCAGGCAGGCCTCCATCTTGTTTTAGCTCCTTGGGGGTGTGGCCTGTAAACCCATAGCAAGGCTTTGTATGGCAACCGCTTTTCTTCTACCTGCCTTTCTCCTTATGGCCCAGATTCACCCTGGCTTAGGGAATGAGGCCTTTCTGGTTTGATATCTGCATGACCTTCTGCCATCAGTTGATTCCCATCCCCTTGACGAACCACCTTGGATTTTTCTTTCTCTGAGCATTTAGTAAACTTTGAAAGCCAGAAATATTGGCTGCTTGGTGTGGCTGAAGTCGGATAATAAGGGAGTTAAAAGGATTTTCTTAAGGGGTGCTAGGCTTAATTAAAAGTGGATATCCAAGTTATATTTATAAGGCCTTTATGTTATCCTATTCTTGGGCCTTGTTTTGCTGGAAAAAGGTTTTCTTGTGTGTTTTTTTTTTTTTCAGTCAACTGACTTGATTTTTGCCTTGCCACTTTTCATGCACACATGACAGGGGAGAGCCCACTGGTTTCCTCATGAAACCCCGGGAAATAAAAGCAGATAAATCCCTCTACTCGTGATTAAAGATCTTATGGCAACTGCGTTTTCTTCTGCCTGTCTGTGTAGTTATGTATGTGTTGTGTGTATGATGTCTATAAAAAGAGCTCTAATTAATTGGCCTAAAGGAAGATAAGCACTTGGATCAAATATTTTTTAAAGGGAAGATAAAAGCTGTGGTACCTTTCAGTTCATGAGACTTAAACCATTGAGAAAAAATAAAAACAGCCTTAAAGTTTATTGGTACAAAGCAGATGTCATCAAAATGTAAATAGGTGAACTAAATTATGCAGATGAGATGCAAGGTTTGCTAAATGTTTTCAGGTACTGCTTATTGGTTTTTGACAAGTGTTCAACTCTGTAAGGCCTGGGGACATATGGAGTTAGCCACACCCTGAATTATGCTGGAGGGAGTCAAACCTTGGCTGCACCTAGCACATAATCAAAACAACTTACCAGGCTTTACACTAAAGTTAAAAATTGCTAAAAGTTACCATTATGACATGTAATTGAGACTACTGGAAATAGATTTACCTGTGAGGTGTGTAAGAATGGTAAAATGTGTTTTCAGTAAAAGGTTATAAGAAGGCATAAAAATGTAAATTCTGGCCTGGAGTTAATGGATTATTTTAAATTCGATAAGATAAAGCTAAAAGTTTAAAGAAGTGGTGGAAGGATTGGAAACATTAACCTTCCAAAAATTCTATGTTTAAACATATTGCCTAACATCAAAAAGGTATTATAATTATATGGTTTTTCTGTAAATTGAACATTGAAATGAAAGCAGAACAAGGTACTCCTCAGGCACTAATCTGCTCTTCAGCATAATTGATAAAGGATTATAAAAGGTTTTAGCTTTTTTAAGTTTCTGAATCATCATTTTGGTAAAATAAATAATTTATGATAATCTGGAATTTCATTTCATAACATTAAATGTTTCATATATTTAACATATTTAACAGGCTTCCCCAAATCAAACTTCAGGTTCAAAATTATCTTTCCTGACACCTGGCTTCTCAGATACTTCAGAAGGTCCCCTGGAGTACCAGAAAAGAGAGGTAAACAGGATTATTTGACATGTTTAGGTACATGGGATTACCAAAATGGCGTTCAATATTCCTCAGTTTATATTTTGATGAATAATACCAATATATGTTCCAAAATTGTACACGATTTCTAAAATTCTAATGTCTAAAATATATGCTGTCAATCATAATTAAGGTTGTTAAGTTATTGTAAACCACAGAGATAACCAAACTTCTTTGTCAATTGTGTATCTAACTGCAACTACCCTGGACATTTTGTTACTCACAGACAATTGTTGTCTTGTTTTAATCCTTTTCAAAATGATTTTTAATAAGCTATAGAATTCTGACAGGTGCTTTCAAATACAGGTTTCTGATAACTTTGGAGATTGTGACATTGGAATAAAGGAGAACTATACAGGACTCATGAAGAGCTAAAATGTTGACGAATATCAAGCAGAACAAGAGTTAATGAAATAGACTAAACTCAGAAAGCTGAAGCAATCTTTTTGACTTTTGCTTGGAATAATGTTGATCTTTGCTTTGTTTTTCAGAGTCAAGGAAACTTATTTACTTATTTTGAACTATTTACAGCCTTTAATAATTGAGTAAGGTATATTCCTGTGAACAAAATTTGGATCATGTTTGTTTCTCTCTGCCTGGTTCCTCTAGAATTTGGAAACTGTGAATATTCTTAACTTGTGGCAACAGAGTTCTTTGCATCAGTGCAAAAGGAGGCAATTGGAGAAACTAGTTGTTTTACCAAGCCTTTGACTGGAAGGGTATGCTTCCCTTTAAGGAGTCAAGCTTGACATGCAGATCGGATAAAAGTCCCGTGGGGGAACTAGACCCATAGCCTTTCCTATACAGTCCCTTTACAGAATTCTTGACCTGTAGTCAGTAAAGAATATCACTTTGTAACAGGCCCAGGAGCTCCAAGTTTATCTTGGGACCTTAAGAGGAGAGGATCACCCAACTCCCAGGTATTTGAGGATACAAACCCATGGCTGGACTCGGCTTTAAAAGGTCTTATCTGAGATTCCTTGTGGAACCGAGTTTTATCAAAACCAATTTAAAAAGCTCATGTAGAAATAGCTATTCTCGCTGCACTTTATGCAAATAATCAGGCCAAGTACAAGACTAAAGTCTATTTTGCAAATAACTCAGTCCTAGTATGATTTTTTTAACAAAAATGAAGACTGGAGAGAAAGAAAGTATGTCTGAAAACTTATCATATACTTGTCATTAAATTCTAAGCCCGTTAGTTGTTTTTAAGTTTTTGCCTACATTTTAGACTAACCCGGCTTGTTCCTGTGAATCAACCAGCAATCTCCAGCTGCAGCTCAGAAGGAAAAAAGGGGATGGCTAATGTAGAAATCTGGATCAAAATTATAGTTCTGAGCAATTATCCTGCAAATCCTGCCAGGTGATGAGAATAAATAGGATGCTCGTCACCTGGAGGTTTCCTTTTTGGGAAAGTAAGACCAATGAAGCTAATCAAAGCCAAGCACCACGCACCCAAATCTTAGCAAGCAAAACTATAGCTACCAGTTGCCTGGGCATGTCACAATACATCCTTTTCTCTCCCTTGTTGGAGGAGAGGACTCAATTCCGCAGCTTCATCTTAGCATTTAGCTTATGATAAGGAGTCCATGGAATCCCACTGAGACACTTTTTTTTTTTTTTTTTTTTGTCCCAAACTCAATTTTAAGCTTCAGGTCAAAGTCCTAGGAAAGAAAACTGGCTCTAAAGGATCCAGGCAGACAATAACAGAGGTTAAAAGGCACAGCACAGGTAAGCATGGCTAATTCCTGCCAATTAAGCCAAGCCTCCTGTTTCACGGATAATGGTCATGCTAGTATCCATGACATATAAATGAGGTCTAAGGGAACTCCAAAGCTACTGACAGTAGGGGAGATAGAGGCATAGGTGAGAGCAGATAATTCCTATTCTCTAGGCCCTCTCTGCTTCATGGGGGCAGGCTGTTTTGGCACCCATGAGAGGCACCCTGTCATGGTCACTGGGACTCAGGGATACAAGAACGGAGGACAGAAAGAGGAATGCTTCACTTTCCCTCCCTCACATACCTTGCGTATTTGCTAGGAAGAGAAGTGAACCAGGGATTCCTGCTCCCCTTTTTCTAGATGAGTAGCCATGCATCTTCAGTCTGTACCCTTTTGAATGCATCCTGAACCCCTGGCACCCCTTTTAAAAATGCCTCCTTTTCTTCTTTCTCCTTCTCTGTCCTCTCTTCACTGATAGGTAATTGTATCTCCATACTATGGGACACTCCCCTTGAATGTATCCTCCAAACTGGGAAAAGTTAATTTCTCAAACCTTAAACTGGTCGGCTCAGGATTGGGCTCAGGGGAAGGGAACCAGAAGCCTGACATGCTGGCAAAGGGGTAAAAGTTTTTTATTAACCAGTCGGGCTTTTGGCCTCCCTCTCCCCATGCAAAATGGTTAAAGGCATCAGGATTTTTGAGCTATCCTTACCGCCCCTTTGTTTCATTTTGATACGTTTTCAAATAACCCAGTTTTTCTCTTCTTGCGTTCAGGCCATCAAACTCCAAATGGTCATGCAGCCAGAGCCTTGGATGATGGCCCCCTCTGCCAGGGACCCTTAAATAGACCTCTGAGGGAGATCTGACTGCCGTTTTCTCAAAACAGCGCCCCCTGTCAGCAGGAAGCAGTTAAGATTGGTCTTCATCCTTATTCTAATCCTTCTTATAATGGCAGTTAGATGCACTTCTTTAGAGCAGGGAATGAGACAGCCAACTATGAAGGGGTCCCTGGATAATTTCTAACTGGCCTTCACACTGAGAGAATGGGATGGAGTCATGAAAGTTCATGCTATTTGCAGGAGCCGGGGGAGCCTGGCCCCTCCCATTCTTGTGTGGTAACCTGGGATTCAGTGAAACGGAGAGCCCGTTAGCAGGACTTCATCTCACTTTTCTGTGTTGTTTTTATTTTCCCTTTTCTTTTTTGCCCAATAAATTATATCTCCCCTCGCCCTTCAAATTGTCTGTGAGGCTAATCATTCCTGTAATGTGACAAGAACCTAGTTTTTCCTACAACAGTACTTTCAATTTTCTGTCCTCTGGATTATACTTCTGTCCTCAGATCTTCTTCCATGATGCTCTTGCCTTCCTTTTATAATGACTTTTGTGTATATTCTGCCTACTCAAATAACTCAGGACAATCTTTTCATCTCGGGATCTTTAACTTAATGACATCTTCAAGTCTCTTATGCCACGGAAGGTAACGTATTAATGGATTCCAGGGATTAGGATGTGGGCATCTTTCTGGGGCCATTATTCTGTTTGCCACCGCATGATGACATGTTGTTTTCTGTCTTGGTCAAAAAAAGCATACTAATAAATCAATTCATACAGTTCTCTGTCCTTGCACAGAGAGCTGCAGTGTTAGAACAACTTATAATATTTGTATATGAGCTAGGTTTCGAATAATGCCATTGTCAGAGGATAAAATGCTGAAAATACTAAGTTTCATTGAACTAATCTTGAATGTGCTAAATTCAATTAAAATTTGTGACAGAAGCAATACCTATTCTAATTAATTGTTTACCTATTTTGTCAAGTTTATACATGGTATTTAGCACCCATTTCATCTATGTGATATCGAACAGATGATGAACATACTGATAATTCTCTCTTACATGTTTGATTTGCCCAAGTAAATCCCCCTATTGAGTGAATGGATGTATTATTTATTCTTTAATAGCAGAGAATCTAAACAAATCTTTTCACTATTTGAAGGTCACTTAGGCTTTGAGAAGATGTTCTGTCATTATAGAGTCATAAAACTTAACAGCCCATGAACACTGCTGGAGTTCAACACCAAAGGCTAAATAGGATAAAACAATGCATTAATTATAGCCCATTATGATAAGCAGTTGGTAAGGGGAAATGTGGTTACATGGAAACTTTAAAATTCATTAACAAATAAAACACTTTCATAACAGTAACAACAGAAACTTTTAAAATACATACACACACACCATATATATATATATATATATACACATACACGTAAACAGAATACCTCCCCTGGGTAACATAAGGCAAGCACGGATCCCGCCATTACTACCACAGATTGCATTCTTTTGCAAATGCCACCTCCTGGCTGGAGGTCAACTGACACAGATAATTACAACATCTCCAGGTAGAATATGTCCAGGAAAAAGAAAACGTGTATGACCCCAGCTATCACCATTGCCTGCAACACCCCAGCTAACCAGGACGTCCTTAGTCTGTCCACACGATCAGTTTATTATTACTAAAACCGGCATTTGAGAAAGCCAACACACCAAGGCTATCTATAACCAAGCAATCACATAGAGTCTACTTCACTGCCCTCCCAGCTCTATTAGAGCTGGTGCTGATACCCACTGTTGAGAGACTTCAGGAGAGGTCACATTACTGGATCCCTTGCAGTCATTCCCCAACACCAACCTGGAGTGTGGCAGCCCCATTGGGCAGCTAGACCCAGAGGAGCAGCAGCATTCACAGTAGTCTGATTCTCAGGGACTCCTACTTCTAGGCAAAGGGAGAGTGTACCACATCAAGGGAACACTCCGTAAGACAAAATAATCTGGAAGGCAGACCATGAGTCCCAGAACTTTCTGCTGGTGGGAAGTTTCTTCTAGCAGTGGCACAAGTTCAGTGCTGGCCTCTGTGGGAAATTATTCAACTCTACCCCAATAATTAGGCAGCCCTGGTGCTCAGGAAGGGTTGTGAAAAAGGGAACATTTTGTCCCCTTTGTCCATAAGTGCAGGCTCAGCTAGGGCTTATTCCATGAGACCTCAGCATGGGTGCCCATATAAACAGCCTTTCTGGAATACTTCAGGGTGGCTGTATCCCCACAGAAGGAGTGCCCTGCAGCTTCAGTCTGGCATGAGGGGTAGAGTCACAATTCCTCTCTACTTGGAACATCAACATTCCTGCAGATGAAAAGAGATGCCCCTCTCATGTCAATAGGCTGAAACACTGGGTCAGGAGTGAGTCTGGAAGGTGGATCACTTTCCTGCAGGCCTTGCAGCAAAGCTGAAGTTGCTCCCACCCTTCCCACTGATAAGACCTCAGTACATTTCACTGAGAACTCCCTCAGTCATGTCTCTCAAGGCTGGGACATATGCCCACCATTGTGTGTTGCATTTATTCACATCTTTTAGCCACAACCAGTTTCTACTTTGGACACCCCCACTACTGGCCTGAACAATTTAATTCATTAAATAAAATACTTGAGGAAATAAATAAGAAATTGCACACCACAGAATGAGATAAGCTTCAGAGACCCCTGCCATTCTAACCCCATAGGAGACAGCGAACTTGCTCACACACCCTGTCACATTGCTACTACAACAAGCATCTGTGAAAGCCATCATACAAAAACTCTCTATAACCAAGGAACCTATAGAGAGTATTTTTCTCTGAAAGCACCAAGAGATAAATTAGGCTACCATAAACTCAAAATGTTAAACTCACATCCTTAAAAGGGAAAATAGATTTTTAAAAACCCAGTGAAATTAAAACTAAACTCAAGAACAATTAAAAGAAATAGTCTACCCAATTGAGAAGGAAGCAGAAAAATAATTCTAGTAATATGACAAAACAGGGGACTGTGGTACCCCCAAAATATTACACCAGATCTCCAGCAACAGATTCAAACCAAGACGAAATCTTTGAAATAACAGATAAACAATTCAAAAGGTTGATTATTAAGCTACATAAGGAGATACCAGAGAAAGGGAAAACCAATATAAATAAATTAAGAGAACAATGCAGGATATAAATGAAAAAATTATAAAGAGATTGAAAAAAAACTTCTGGAAATAAAAAAACACACATTTAGGGAATTACAAATATAATTCTGAAAGAAAGAATTTCAGAGCTCAACGACAAAGCTTTCGAATTAACCCAATCAGACAAAAAATAAAGAAAACAGAATAAAAAGTAATGAACAAAGTCTCTGACTAATATAAAATCATGTATAATGGCCAAATTTAAGAATAATTGGTGTTACTCAGGGAGAAGAAAAAGCAAAATTCTGGAATACTTATTTAAGGGAATAATTGAGGAAAATGTTCCTGGCCTTGCCAAAGACTTAGATATCCAAATACAAGAAGCTCAAAGAACTCCTGGGACACTCATTGCAAGAAGGACATCACCAAGCCTTATAGTCACCGGGCTTTCTAGAGTCAACAAGAAGGAAACAATTCTAAGAGCAGTGATACAAAAGCATCAGGCAACCTATAATGGAAAACCCATTAGAATAAAAGCAGATTTATCTGAATAAACCTTACAAGCCAGAGGAGATTGGGGTTCTATCTTTGCCTCCTTAAACAGAATGACTGTCAGTCAAGAATTTTGTATCCAGTAAAACTAAGTTTAATAAATGAAGAAATAAAGTCATTTTCAGACACCCAAATGCTGGGTGAATTTGTCACTACCAGACCAGCTCTACAAGAAATAATAAAAAGAGTTCTAAATCTTGAAACAAAAGCTCAATGTACACAAAAATAGAAACTCTTGAAAGCATAAAACTCACAGGGCCTATCAAATACTAACACAATAAAAGCAATGTATCTATTTAAGAATTAACAAAAACACTGAAAAAATATCTGACATCTCAATATCAATGTTGAACATAAGTGGTCTAAATGCTCCACTTAAAAGCTACAGATTGGCAGAATAAACAAAAATATCAAAAACACAGACCAAGTCAGGTGTGGTGGCTCATGCCTGTAATCCCAGCACTTTGGGAGGCCCAGGTGAGTGCATCACCTGAGGTCAGGGGTTCAAGACCAGCCTGGCCAATATGGTGAAACCCCGTCTCTACTAAAAATACAAAAATTAGCTGGGCATGGTTGTGGATGCCCATAATCCCAGCTACTTGGGAGACTGAGGCAGGAGAATCACTTGAACCTGGGAGGCAGAGGTTGCAGTGAGCTCAGATCATGCCACTGCACACCAGTGTGAACAACAGAGTGAGACTCCACCCCCCAAAAAAAAAAATTTGTTGTCTTCAAGTGACTCAACTAACATATAAGGATTTATAAGGATTTATATAAACTCAACATAAAGGGGTAAAAAAAAAATCCCATGCAAATGGAAACCAAAAGCAAGCAGGAGTAGTGACTTTTTATCACATAAAACAGATTTAAAATAGCAGCAGTAAAAAAAGACAAAGAAGGTAATTATACAATGATAAAAGTATTAACTCAACAAGAAGATATTATAATTTTAAATTTATATTCACCTAACTCTGGAGCTCCCATATTCAAAAAAGAAAAAAACTACTACCAGACCTAGGAAATAAGATGGAAAGCAACACAATAGTAGTGAGGGACATCAGTACTCCACTGACAGCACTAGATAGATCATTGACACAGAAATTCAACCAAAAAAATGGACTTAAACTACACTGTAGAACAAATGGACCTAATACCTATTTACAGAGCATTCTACCCACGACCTGCAGAATATACATTCTTCTTATCAGCACATGGAACATTCTACAAGGTAGACCATATGATAGGTCACAAAACAAGTCTTAATAAATTTTAAAAAATCATATCAAATATCTGCCTAGACAACAGTGGAATAAAACTAGCAATCAATTCCAAAAGGAACCTGAAAAACTACACAAATACATGGAAATAAATAATCTGCTCATGAATGATTTTGGGGTTAACAAGAAAATCAATATGAAAACTTAAAAATATTGAAATGAATGATAATGATGATGCTAGTTATCAAAACCTCTGGGATACAGCAAAAGTGCTGCTAAGAGGAAAGTTTACAATACTAAATGCCTACATCAAAAAGTCTGAAAAATCACAAATTGACAATGTACTGTTATACCTAAAGTAACTAGAGGAACAAGAACAAACCAAACTAAAAATGAGCAGAAGAAAAGAACAAAGATCAGAAAACTAAATTAAATTGAAACAAAAAATACAAAAAAGGACACAAAAAGTAGTTCCTTTGAAAAGATAAACAAAATTGATAGACTGCTAGCTTGATTAACCAAGAGGAGAGAAATTCAAATAATCTTGATTAGAAATGAAAATGGAGGCATTACAACCAATACCACAATAATACAAAAGATTATTTGAAACTACTATGAACACCTCTATGTACAAATCTAGAAAATCTAGAAGAAATGTATAAAGTCCCAAAAACATACAAGCTTCCTAGATTAAATCAGGATAAAATAGAGACCCTAAACAGATCTATAACAAGCAGTAGGATTGAGTCAGTAATTTAAAAATTGGCAACAAAAACAGCCCAGTGCTGGATGGATTCACAGCTGAATTCCACCAGCATTCAAAGAAAAATTGGTACCAATTCAACTGAAACTATTCCAAAAGATTGAGAAACAGGAAATCCTCCCTAACTCATTCAGTGAAGCCAGTATCAAAAGCATACAAAAACATAAATTAAGGAAAGAACACCATATTTAATAAACGATGATGGGAAAACTAGCTAGCTACACATAAAAGAATGAAACTGGATTTTTATCCCTCATCTGAAATGAAAATAGACTCAAGATGAATCAGAGACTTAAATCTCAGATTTGAAACCATAAAAATTCTAGAACATGACCTGAAAAACTCCTCTGGACATTGGCCTAGACAAAAAACGTATGAATAAAACCCCAGAAGCAAATGCAGCTACGATAAATGGGACCCAATTAAACTGAAAAAAATAAAAAAACTCTGTGTAGCAAAAGAAAAAATTATCAGAGTAAACAGCCCACAAAATGGGAGAACATATGTCTGTTCTCACACTGCTACAAAAAACTACCTGAGACTGGGTAATTTATTTAAAAAAGAGGTTTAATTGACTCACAGTTCTGCGTGGCTGAGGAGGCCTCAGGGAATTTACAATCATGGTGGAAGGCAAGGAGGAAGCAAGGCATGTCTTACATAGCATCAGGAGAGACAGAGAGTGAGATGAGAAGAGCCATACTTTTAAACCATCGGATCTTGTGAGAACTCACTCACTATTACGAGAACAACATGGGAAAACTCCACCACCATGATACAATTACCTCCCATCAGGTTCCTCCTCTGACACATGGAGATTATAATTTGACATGAAATTTGGATGGGGACACAAAGCCTAACCATATTATTCCACCCTTGGCCCCTCCCAAATCTCATGTCTTTCTCACATTTCAAAACACAATCATGCCCTCTTAACAATCCCCAAAAGTCGGGCGCGGTGGCTCACGCTTGTAATCCCAGCACTTTGGGAGGCCGAGGCGGGCGGATCACGAGGTCAGGAGATCGAAACCACGGTGAAACCCCGTCTCTACTAAAAATACAAAAAATTAGCCGGGCGTGGTGGTGGGCGCCTGTAGTCCCAGCTACTCGGAGAGGCTGAGACAGGAGAATGGCGTGAACCCGGGAGGCAGAGCTTGCAGTGAGCCGAGATTGCGCCACTGCACTCCAGCCTGGGCGACAGAGCGAGACTCCGTCTCAAAAAAAAAAAAAAAAAAAAAAAAAAAAAAAAACAATCCCCAAAAGTCTTAACTTATTTCAGCATTAACCCAAAATGCAAGTCCAAAGTCTCAGCTGAGATAAGGCCAGTCACTTCTGCCTATGAGCCTGTAAAATCAAAAACAAGTTAGTTACTTTCAAGATAAAATGGGAGTACAGGCATTGCATAAATGCCTTCATTCTAAATGGGAAAAATTGGCCAAAACAAAGGGGCTATAGGCCCCATGCAAGTCCGAAACCCAGCAGGGCAGTCATTAAATCTTAAAGCTTCAAATAAGAACCTTTGACTCCATGTCTCACATGAAGGGCATGCTGATGCAAGGGGTGGGCTCCCAAGTCTGTGGGCAGCTCTGCCCTGTGATTCTGAAGGTTACAGCCACAGCTGATGCTTTCATGGGCTGAAATTGAGTTCCTGCGGCTTTTCCAGCCACAGGGTGCAAGCTGTTGGTGGATCTACAATTCTGGAGTCTAGGGCACGGTGGTCCTCTTCTCACAGCTTCACTAGTCAATGCCCCAGGGGCAACTATGTGTGGGAGCTCCAAGCCCACATTTTTCCTCTGCAATGCCCTAGTGGAGGTTCTCCGTGAGGGCTCTACTCTTGCAGCAGATTTTATCTAGATATCCATTTGCTTTCATACATCCTCTGAAATCTAGGCAGAGGTTCCCAAAGCTCAGTTTGTACCTTCTGCACAGCCACAGGCCCAACACCACATGTAAGCTACCAAGGCTTGGGGCTTGAACCCTCTAAAGCCTAAGCCCAAATTGTACCTTGGCCCCTTTTAGTCATGGCTCCAGCTGAAGTGGCTGGGATGCAGACTGCCATATCCTGAGGCTGTACAGAGAAGAAGGGCACTAGGGCCTGGCCCACAAAACCCTTTTTTCCTTCTAGGCCTCTGGGCCTGTGATAGGAGGGGCTGCCACAAGGTCTATGACATGCCCTGAAGACATTTTCCCCATTGTCTCGGGCTATTAACAGTCAGCTTCTCTTTAATTATGCAAATTTCTATAGCCAGCTTGAATATCTGCTGAGAAAATGGGCTTTTATTTTCTACCACATGGTAATGTTGCAAATATTCCAAATTTTTATGCTCTGCTTCCCTTTTAAACATAACTTTCAATTTCAGATTATCTCTTTGTGAATGCATATGAGATTATGCTGCTAGAAGCAGCCAGGTTATTTTTTGAATGCTTTACTGCTTAGAAATTTCTTCTGCCAGATATCCTAAATCATCTCTCTCAAGTTCAAAGTTTCACAGATCTCTAGGGCAGGGACAAAATACCACCAGTCCTTTTACTAAAGCATAGCAAGAGTGACTGTATTAGTTGGTTCTCACACTACTATGAAAAGATACCTGAGACTCAGTAATTTATAAAGAAGTTTAATTGACTCAGTTCCACATAGCTGGGGAGGCCTGGGGAAACTTACCCTCATGGCAGAAGGCAAAGGAGAAGCAGGCACCTCCTTCACAAGGTGGCAGGATGCAGTGAGTGCAAGCAGAGGAAATGCCAGATGCTCATAAAACCATCAGATATCATGAGACTCACTCATTATCACAAAAACAGCATAGCGGAAACTGACCCCAAGATCCAGTTACTTCCACCTGGCCCCACCCTTTACACATGGGAATTATGGCGATTACAATTCAGGGTGAGATTTCAGTGCAGACACAGAGCCAAACCATATTATTCCACTCCTGGCCAGTTTCAAATCTCATGTCCTTACGTTTCAAAACATAATCATTCTCTTCCAACAATCTCCCAAATTATTAACTCATTTCAGCATTAACCCAAAAGTCTAAGTCCAAAGTCTCATCTGAGACAAGGTATGACCCATCCGCCTATGAACCTATAAAATCAAAAGCCACTTAGTTACTTCCCAGATACAATTAGTATACAGGCATTGGATGAATACACCTATTGCAAATGGGAGATATTTACCCAAACAAAGGGGCTACAGGCCCTATACAAGTCTGAAATCCAGTGGGACAGAAATTAAACCTCAAAGTTCCAAAATGACCTTCTTTAACTCCATGTGACACATACATGTCACACTGGTGCAAGAGGTGGGCCCCCATAGCCTTGGGTAGCTCTGCCACTAGGGCTGGCTTTTCAGAGTACAGCCCCCCCTCCCAGCTGCTTTCACAGGCCTCAGGAAACTTACAATCATGGCAGAAGGTGAAAAAGAAGCAGGCATCTTGCTGGGTGCGGTGTCTCACACCTGTAATCCCAGCACTTTAGGAGGCGAAGGTGGGCAGATCACCCTGAGGTTAGGAGTTTGAGACCAGCCTGACAAGCATGGAGAAACCCCATCTCTACTAAAAAATACAAAACTAGCCGGGTGTGGTGGTGCATGCCTGTAATTGCAGCTACTTGGGAGGCTGAGGCAGAAGAATCACTTGAACCTGGGAGGCGGAGGTTGCAGTGAGCCGAGATCATGCCATTGCACTCCAGCCTGGTCAACAAGAGCAAAACTCTGTCAAAAAAAAAAGAAGCAGGCCTCTTCTTTACATGGCGGCAAGACAGAGTGAGTGCAAAACAGGAGAAATAACAGTTGCTTCTAAAACCATCAGATCTCCTGAGACTCAGTCATTACCACAAGAACAGCATGGGAAAAGCCATACCCATTATCCAATTATCTTCACCTGGTCCTGCCCTTGACACGTGGGGATCATGGGGATTACAATTCATGGTAAGATTTGGGTGGGGACACAGAGCCAAACCGTATCAGTGACCTTAATTCCAGTTCCCAATAAGTTCCTCATCTCCATTGAGACCACCTCAACCTGGATTTCATTGTCTGTATCACTATCAGCATTTTGTTCAAAACCATCAACAAGTCTCTATGAAGTTCCAAACATTCTCACACCTTCCTGTCTTCTATGAGCCCTCCAAACTGCTTCGACCTCTTCCCATTACCCAGTTCTAAAGTTGCTTCCACATTTTCAGGTATCTTTATAACAGTGCCCCATGCCCAGTACCAACTTTCTGTATTAGGCCATTTTCACACTGCTATAAAGAACTATCTGAGACTGGGTAACTAATAAAGAAAAGTTGTTTAATTGAGTCACAGTTCTGCATTACTGGGGAGGCCTCAGGAAATTTATAATCATGGTGGAAGGTAAAGGGAAAGCAAGGCACATTTTACATGGCAGCAGGAGATAGAGAGCAAGGGGTGAAGTGTCACACTTTTATAGCATCAGTTCTCATGAGAACACACTATTATAAGAACATCATGGAGGAAATCCACCCCCATGATCCAATCACCTCCCACCAAGACCCTCCCCTGACATGTGGGGATTACAATTTGACATGAGATTTAGGTGGGGACATAGAGACAAACCATACCACTATGCCTGTGACAATGAACTAATATTCAGAATCTAGGAGGAACTCAAATCAGCAAGAAAAAAAATCCTATGAAAAAGTGGGTGAATTCCACAAATAGACATTTCTCAAAAGAAGATATATAAATGGCCAACAACCAAATGAAAAAAAAAAAACGTTCAACATCAGTAATCATCAGGGAAATGCAAACTAAAACTACAGTAAGATATCACCTAACCCCCTGCCAGAATGGCCATTATTAAAAGGTCAATAAAACAATAGATGTTGGCATGGATGTGGTAAAAATGGAATGTTTATACACTGCCAGTAGAAATATAAAGTAGTGCTCCCTCTATGGAAAACAATATTGAGATATCTTAACGTACAAAAATTTAATCTCCCATTCAATCCAACAGTCTCACTACTGGGTATGTACCAAAAGGAAACAAAGTTATCATATTACAAAGACACCTGCACATGGGTGATTATTGCATCACAATTCACAGTTGCAAAGATATGGAACCAACCTAAGTGCCCATTGACCAATGAGTGGATAAAGAAAATATGGTATATATATACCACTGAATACTACTTACCCATAAAAAATGTGAACCAATGTCTTTTGCAGCAACTTGGATGGAGCTGGAGGCCATTATTCTAAGTGAAGTATTATAATAACTCAGGAATGGAAAACCAAATACTTTATGTTCTCACTTATAAGTGGGGACTAAGCTATGGGTATGCAAAGGCATACAGAGTGAAATAGTAAACATTGAAGACTCAGAAGGGAGAGGTTTGTAGTTGGCTGAAGGATAAAAAACTACATGTTGGGTACAATGTACAATACTCTGGTAACTGGTGCACTAAAACCTCAGAATTCACCACTATACAATTCATCTATGTAATTAAAAAAAAAAAAAAAAACTTGTGGCCAGGGGCAGTGGCTCACGCCTGTAATCCCAGCACTTTGGGAGGCCCAGGCAGGCAGATCATGAGGTCAGGAGATCAAGACCATCCTAGCTAACACGGTGAAACCCCGTCTCTACTAAAAATACAAAAAAATTAGCCAGGCATGGCGGCGGGCGCCTGTAGTCCCAGCTACTCAAGAGGCTGAGGCAGGAGACTGGCGTGAACCCGGGAGGCGGAGCTTGCAGTGAGCCAAGATCTCACCACTGCACTCCAGCCTGGGCGACAGAGAGAGACTCCATCTCAAATAATAATAATAATAATAACAATAATAATAATAATGAAAACACTTTTACCCCAAAAGCTATTGGAATAAAAAATGTTTAAGGAAATTTCAACCTGAAAAAAAAGGGAATATCTTTCAGTGGACTAACTGTTCCTGATCACAAAGTTTTGAGTCTCCAGAGAATTCCCGATGCTCCAACATTTGCTTACTATAAGAGAATACTGATACATTCAAAATGTAAATTTCATGACTGAAGATTCAATTACATATTATTGATAATATAAGAATCAAACCTGAATCTCCACTAGAAGCTGTTGAAATTATAATAATGATCAATTTTCTGAAAGGGTAATCTTTAGGATATGAAGAGCTATTATTAGTTTGTAAACACTAAAGAACTTACACTATGTGGCATGATTGGTTTCTGTGAACAATGCTGAAATTTGCATTTGGTCTCTTTTCAAGAGTATTATTAAGGTGAGTGTTCACTTCTGCCTGAATTTCTATGTTATTTATATTTTAGAACATGTAACTTTTCATTCATTAAGTCATTCTGAGCTCCTATTAAGTGTCAGTTACTGTGAGTTTATCAGTTAACAGGACAGACAAAAATTGATGCTCTCTGTATAGATATCTTTTTATGGCACGTGTATTTTTTCCTTTTACAAAAACATCAAAAGAGCCCATTATTATGGGTAAAACAGGAAAAAAAAACATCATAGTGGCATTCTTGTCAAATGCAAGGCCTTATTTTAGAATTACACTGAAGAGTATAACAAGCAGCAATATATTTCTCTGAATACCAGATAAGAAATAAATAACACAAGCCTGCAGAAGTGTGAGAATTTACACCAAGTTTTTTAAAAAAAAAAATATTTAACAGAGATCTGATCTGTAACTCACCCTTCTGTTGTAGGTGGGCTCAACCAGAAGCAAAAAGTTTTGCATGCCTCTCTTTGCTACCAGGTTCTCTGACCAGTCTCTCTCAACAATAGCACTGGTTGACACAAAGAGAAAGGGAGTAGCCAATAGGTTACTCACATCTGCTTTATTTTCATACTCTCTAGGTCCCCAAGCTATCCCTAGCTATGTTGCTCGAAGGAGAAATGAAAAAACACAAGGTTAGACTACTAGTTGTATTTTGTATCATGTTTCTTCTGAGAAAGAAAAAAACATTGGGTAATCCTGGGATTGCAGAAATGTATAGATGACCTCCAACTAAATGAGAAGTTGACAGCAGGAAGAGACTGAAACTTGTAGCCAGCCAACAGGGCCTGCTTTTTTAGTTACTAACCCACTACGGCAGAGGCAGGTGGTCTCATTTTCAGGGGCTTTTAAAAGCAATGAATGTTTTGCATATAGGCTACAAAGGAAGTGAATCACTTTTCATATATTTTCAGTGCACTTTTATAGTCAACAAATTCTAAATATTTTAGCTATCCATTCCTGCCCATGCTTCAAAGAATAAATGCAACACTTGTTATTATTGCATCATCTTTAAAGCAATATTTTGTTAGGATTTAACTAATTTATGCCAGTATACAATTAAATAATTATTCAAAGTATTGTAGTGAAGTCTAAAAAGACTATTAGAAATCTACCCAAATACCATCCAGAAAACATTAAAAAATATACAATCAGTGGAATAACAGCCTCTGGGGGTTTTCCAGTATCACCTTGGACACCTTCACAGCATGGTAGAAAATGATGTCGTAGCTTATCAATAGCCAAGCCAAATTTCATTTGCCTTTGGTATTTGAAGCTTGAAATTCACTCCCTACATGGTCCTTTCATATTCTACTGAGGACTAAGCTCTGATATTTTATCTTGCCCAAATTCCTAGCCAAGGGGTCTAGAGAGTCATGCCCTACAAACCATCAACTCTCATCAGATGGGTTTTCTTTGACCCTATAAATTGTGACTTTTCAATCTAACTCTGGCATAACATTAGGAGACAAGGAAAACATATTTAACCCCAAAATATATTTCTTTGTCATACCCTGAAATTGCCCTGCAAAGTCTTTTATGGGAAAAAACCACATTCTATAGAGACTCTCCTTCCCCCTTTGTTTTCCTTCCTTTCTTTACAAATCCAGGAGATAAACAACAAAGAGCCAGGCACCCTTTTAGGTTTGATAAGAAACATTTTACGATCTGCTCTCCCTCTGAAGTCTGCTATCTGAGGGATTTCTCTGCACAATAAAACTTGGTCCCCCCAATCTTTTATTTTAACCTGAACATTCCTTTCCATTAATCCCAGGTCTTCAGATAAACTCAACCAACTGTCCACAAGAAAATGTTGAAATTTATCTATAACCTGGAAGCCCCGCTTTGAGTTGTCCCACCTTTCTGAACCAAACCAATGTATTTCTTAAATGTATTTGATTGATGTCTCATGCCTTCCTAATACATATAAAACCAAGCTGTACCCCAACCACCTGGAGCACGTGTTCTCAGGACCTCCTGAGGGCTGTGTCACGGGCCACTGTAACTCATATTTGTCTCAGAATAAATCTCTTCAAATATTTTACAGAGTTTGACTCTTTTTGTCGACAATAATCTGGCACCCAAACATGTGGAGCCTCAGAGAAGACTCAGGACCCCTAAGAAGTTGCCCAAAACTGGAGCTAAGTTACCAGCAGGGGCCCACTGAAGACTCACCGAGTCTGAGCTTCTCCTCTAGTGGAACTGGTAAGTCCTCCTGAGCCCTGGACCTTCCATTTTGGTTGATGGTACTTGATTTATTCTGAGCTGGTTTTTATTTTCTCTTTTCTCCTAGGAATTTGGTTAAAATCTTAATTTTAGTTTCAGAGGTGCACTCAGAAGGGTCTTTCTCTATTTCTTTTTCTATCAAAATTAATCTCAATTGGGTTGTCTGTGTGCATTTTGCCTGAGGAACTGAATTGTTATTTTTCCTAAGTAAATGAGAGACTGAATTCCTCACCTCCAAAGAGAAAGGGCATTTTGCTCCTTCCAGCTGAAAGGCGCCCTTGGGTGACCGGGGGCCTCATGGAGTCTCTAGGGGGTTGATCCCCCATGACGTGCAGCGGCCCTATGGGAAACACCTCAACAAATATTGATTCAAAAAGGCTTATCCAGGAAACACATATAAGGGCTGATCACCCAGTGTTTTGAGCCCTGTCAGAGGTAATAGAGCTCTGAAGAGAGAAACTGAGAGACGTAAGAGAGTAAAAACGACTCAGTGGTGACCCAGTGTGGAGTCCTGCCCACAAGCAGCACATATTGATCCACAACACAAAAACCCTAGGCCATAGGTCAGTTCCCCCCACCGCCCAAAAAAAAAAAAAAAAAAGATTGGATGGGAAATAAACCCTCTAAAAAAGAGGAAAGTCAAGGGGAGCAACCCTCTATGGGCACCCAAGATCGGTTTATGTTTAATAATTTTGGCGCCTTCACTTGCAAGTATTTATGTAAATGCGAAGATGTTACTAAAGATTACCTAGGTCTAAGGTTTCTAAAATGGGGAAACTTTGATATCCCTAAATTGGTTTTCTTGCATGCTAGATTGGAAAAATTAGGCTCCCAAATCAAAGAAAATGAATGGGAGTCACACTTTAGCTGGCACCTAGAATCATCAAAAAGAGGGAACAATAAGCTTGCCTTCCTCCAGGAAGTTAATAAAAAAATGTTTGAAACTGTCTCAGATTTAAAGAAATTAGTAGAAGCCACTTCCAAAATCAAGAAGGCTCCAGAAACTGTCTCCCCTCTGCTTCTCCCGACCCTCTGCTCTCTGAACTTCCTTGTCTGGACAATTTCATTTTTCCTCCTCCTTCCCCTACCCCCTCAAGCCACAGGGGGACCAGAAATAGCTGGAGAAAATAATATAGTAGTTGCTCTTTTTAAAGTAAAACGCACAGACAGAGAGGATTCTAACATAATACATACCCCCTGGAGCAAATCAGAATTTAAGGCCCTGGTATCTGGATTCCCCAATCTAACTGAAGATCTCTTTGGGTTTCCTAAGGAGTTCCAATTAATGCTTAAGACTTACTATCCAGGGTTCTCTGACCTATATCAGCTGATTGAGTTACTGGTCCCCAAAAACAAAGCTGAAGAATGGTTTAGGGTAGCAGACTGGAAACAGTCTTTAGAAGATTTTGACAGAATACATGCAACTGGAAGAGAGAAATACAGAGAGCTTTGCAATCGCCTCTGTGAAACTATACCGCAGATATTCCCCAAGGTTATAGATTGGGCAAAGGTGCAACAATGTAAAATACGCCCAAATGAAACCATACCTGACTTTTATATCAGGTTTGAAAAGACATTCAAACAGTTTTCAGGAATACCTCCTGAAAACTTTGAGCATGTTAGAAGTGACACCTTACTAAATTCTGAGTTTATTCAACGTTTGGATAAGGAGTTAGCAACCCTAATAAAGAGGAATAATGTGGCTTGGGGTTCCTTGCCCACTAGCCACCTAGTCACCCTAGCTGACCAATTGTCACAATCATTAAGAAAGAAAAGGACAGAGTCTCTAAAATTATGAGTTTACAACTAAAACAACTTAGTAACCAAGTTGGGAGTTTGCAAGGGCCCATGTTTCCCAGAGATCTAAGCAACCCCAAAAGTAAGCAACTTGCCACTACTGCAAAAAGAAAGGACATTTTAAAAAATAATGCAAAAAACTTAAATGGGCGATTGCACAAATTGGGCAAAGGGTCCCAGAGGAAGGCACTAGAACAACTCAAAAATCAGAATAGGGATGCTCTGAGGGCATAGAGAGGGTTTTCCCTCCACTTCTAACTAATGATTTAAGAGAAGCAGAAATATCTATAAATGGAGAAAATACCAAAGCCCTTGTCAACACTGGCACTACACTGTAAGCCCTCAACCCTACCTTGATTAAGAACACTTTCCCTCGGAGTAAAGAAAAAGGCCAAATGCTAGGGGTTTCAAACTCTCCTCTTAGAGGCTTTAAATCAAATCCCCTTCAATTTCCATTAGGAGAACTAGTGGGGCATCACTTTTTTAATAGTAGATAGTGTCCCCATACACCTGCCGGGACGGGATTTCCTAGAGGCCCATAATGCTCACATCTCATTTTCACAGAAGGGAGAAATGATTCCCAACTTGGGAGACATAGAAGACTTACAAAAGCCCACATGTAATATTATGCTTGTGAAAGTTAATCAAGATTCTGGACAGGAAAAATTAGAGCCTTTCTTATCTAAGGTACCAGACTCCTTATGGGCAAGCTCTTCCACAGATACTGAAAGAATTAAGTCAGCAGTCCCTATAGAGATAACCATAAATAAATCCAAACCCCTGTCAAATGTAAGGCAATATCCCCTTAGACCTGAAGCCTTACTAGAAATCAAACCAATCATTCAGGACCGAAGTTAAATGAGGCTCAATTGTACTCCCTCGTTCAACTGGCAGGCATTGTAAACAATACAAGAATACTTCCCCTGGGAAATAGGTGGGCTACTTTAGCTGACAATAACACAAGGCATCCCCTATCCCTTTCAGATTGTGAAAAGAGAAAAGGAGAATTGCTATGCCCTCAAACCACTTGGAACCCTGACTTTCCCCAAATTTGGCCTCTAATATCCACCCCCATGGGACATAGCATCTGGTATATGGGGAAGGGCCATTTCTGTCGGGAGGGACAACAAAATGACACTATAGAATTATATAACTTCAATGACAAAACCTCCTTTTCTCTTCCAAATACCAGTAGACAGTGCAATACAAAAGTGGTGGAGAAAATAAAATTGTACACTGTTAACAAGTCCTATGAAAATTTAGACATTGAGGACCAGGCATTCTTTGCATTTGATTTATACCCTCCTGAGGATGTTATACCTATGGAGATAAAATTGGCCAAAAGAGAAATTAAATTTAGTTGATTCTGATTTAGTATTGGTCCTACAATTCTCAAATAAGATTTATCATAAGTTTCAAATGACCCTTGATAAGGAGGGTAAACACATTGTGAGTTTGATCAAAGTGTATGATGATGCATGCAGTGGTTTTTTGTTTGTTTGTTTTCTGGCTGGTTAGGTTGTTTACTGCCCCCTGACTCTACCTATTTTCTTCTTGGACACCTAATCTTTGCTATCTTTATGGTATTTGTTACCATATTATCATTATATATCTCTTATAAATGTTACTCCAGAAACAGCCAAAAAAAAAAAAAGATCATTCGTGGTGTTTTAATAAATTTTTATTACGAAACCTAAAGCAGAAAACAGAGTTTGAGGTCATTTCACCATTGTTAGAACATGTGGGGTCTATATTGGGTTTCTTAGTTTGTAGTCAGTATCTCTAATTGTTAGAATAAAATTTCTACCTGAATATTTATCTTCTCAGTTCAGATCAAGTGTGTCCAAACTTACACTCTCAATCTTCCCAGGAAATCATTCCTTCTTTATCATCTTCCTGTATCAGTCAGCAAAATTTTCAATCTTTCATTATTAAGTACCAAATCTTAAAGCCCTTCTATTTTTTTTTACCCTCAGCCTCTGCACCCCTATGGTTTCTTGGCAATCCTTCTACTGTATGCCATTTATATTTTTCCACTGCTACCACTCTAGTCTGAATACTTACCACCTCATACCTGCACAATTAACAACAGATGCCTCCTAGCTATAGAAACTCTCTAGTTGTTTTTGCTCCAATTCATCTTAGGTTTTGTTGCCAGAGCAACTATCCTAAAAAAATTGATAAATCACCTTTTATTCAAATCATCCAGTGGTTTTCAGTGACCTAGTTAGTGTAGCTCAAATGCTGTGACATCTGGAATAAATTCAAACTCCTGAAGCTGATGTTCAAAGTCTTGTATATTCTGACCTAAATTTGCCTATGCAAATTAATCCCCACATTGTACCATGACAGTGACCCAGGTCTCCAGTAAGGGTACCTTTTGACTGTCCACTGAACACCATAATCACATTCCTAGCACCAAGCTATTCTTCATGCTTTATCTCTCTGTGTCGCCTATCAGGCAGTGTTTCTCAAAGGTCAGAAATAACAGAATTATCTGAGATCCTTGTAAAACTTGCAGATTCGAAAGCCCACAACCCAGACTTACTGTAAAGAGCACTTAGAAACCTAGTTTTACAAGTTTCCCAGGTGATTCTGGTGAAGGTTAAATTGTAAGATTCTAGATTTCAGGAACATGAGGAATTCCACTCTTAGTCTCTCTTGTCTGTGGCATAGTGTCTGATACAAACCAGGAGGTAAATATTTTTTTAAAGGGCAAAATTTGTTTTGGTATAGAATATCTTAAATAGGAAAATTTCTTCAAATTTCAGATTTCAGGCATGAAGGTGAAATTGTCTCTTTCTTTTGGCTAAAATCAGCTATATCCCCTTCAGTCTAGTTTTCAACTACACAATGGAAAAAAATTTCATGGCAGCTACCAGTTAGACTTAGCTGTAAGCAGCATATCTGTTTAGTATGGAAGAAAGGCATACCACTTGCTACAAGCTCTTTCAGTGTCATTATTGAGATAAAAGTTAGGAAGTGAAGGCTGGTGGCAGGCTTACAACTAAGTAAATATGTTCTGACTGACAACAAAACGAATCCCAGAAAATTGTCAAATACTCTACCAGAGATAATGGAAAACATGACAGGCTGATGAAGAAGCATGGCAAATGGGGTATCTGGGCATAAGGAGTAAACAACTACCACTGAACAAAATGAAGCAACTTCCTCCAGCCATTGCTCACTCAATAATAGAAGGAACAAAATAAATCATCTTCCTCCAACACTTGTTCACTCAATAATGGAAGTGCTCTGGTTAATTTCAAAACCTGGAGGAAGCACCACTGAAAATAAAGACAAAACATAAGAAAAAGAAAGAAAATATTTTTGTGGAGATTCCCTTGAGAAGAAACACTGGAGTCTTGGATAATTTTTGAAAAATTCACTAGTTTTTATATATATATATACACACACACACACACACACATATATATACACACACACAACTTATATATGTGTTATTATATATTATATATAACATATACACTACTTTAAATATATAGCAAACTTATTATACATATTTATCATCTATATATATAATAAAAGTAAATCAAACCATGCACAAGGTTATATAAAGTAATTATTTATCTGTGCCACTTTCCTTTTGCATGAAGGCTCAGATTCTTAAATAACTGACTTATACATTTATTATTATATATCTTTACCCTTTACCAGTAATAATACTTTACATCTATTGAGTTCTTATTTACCAGAAAGAATATTATCTAACTTAATTCTCACAGCAATCCCATTTTTTTACAGCAAATGTTTGAGATTCAGACATCAGCAACTTCTCAACGTTTATTTTCTAACCACATGACACACTTAGAAATTAATATTTGTACAGCAGCACATGGGAGTAACCAAATATGGTTTGATTGTGTCCCAACCCAAATCTCATCTTGAATGTGGCTCTCATAATCTCCGCGAGTCATGGGAGAAACCTGGTGGGAGGTAATTGAATCATGGGGGCGGGTATTCCCATGCTGTCTCATGATAGTGAATAAGTCTCATGAGATCTGATGGTTGTATAAAGGGCAGTTCCCTGGCCCATGCTCTCTTGCCTGCTGCCATGTAAGATGTGCCTTTGCTTCTCCTTTGCTGTCCACCATGATTGTGAGGTCTCCCCAGCCATGTGGAACTGTGAGTCCATTAAACCTCTTTTTTCTTTGTAAATTATCCAGTCTTAGTTATTTCTTCATAGCAGTATGAAAATGGACTAATAAACAAAAGAATACTGCTTTTGGCCACAGTACACAGGATAGGAGGTTCTGGCTGCCTTAAGACTAAGAGTATCCTGGCCCTCTAGTAACCCTTTCACAGAGCACCTGTGTGCTCTGACAACACCAGCTGAGAAGCTCTGCAACCTGTCCAAAAGATTATAGCTAATAAATAGTGGAGTGTGAGTCTGGAACCAGGTTTTTCTGACATCAAATCTCTTAATGATTCAATTCTGACTTTCATCCTCAAACATGTTGTTGCAGAATCTGTGTTTAGCACTGGGGGATTATTTTAAATGCATTGAAACAATGAAATAATGTCCAAATATGCAGTCAGCTATCACTTCATTTTAGTTAAGATACAATGCTATGTGCAATCATTTATATCTTTTATATCTCTCTGTGCCACTAAGCATTATAATATGGATTTTGTTACCTGTCTACCAAACTCACATACTCCAAGAAAGAAGAAATGCCATACAATTAAACTTACACAAGTTCTAATAATCTCAAGAAAGTTTTGAAGTAGAAGTTATTTTCTTGAGTCTTAAAACTTGTTGAATATACAATATAGAAAAATTTTTTATTTGTTTTTATTTTAAGTTCCAAGGTACATGCGCAGGATATGCAGGTTTGTTACATAGGTAAATACGTGTCATGGTGGTTTGCTGCTCCTATCAACCAATCACCTAGGTATTAAGCCCAGCATGCATTAGCTATTGTTTCTAATGCTCACCCTCTCCCCACCTCACCCCTCCCAACAGGCTTCAGTGCGTGTTGTTTGCCTTCCTGTGTCCATGTGTCATCATTGTGCAGCTCCCACTTATAAGTGAGAACATGCAGTATTTGGTTTCCTGTTCCTGTGTTAGTTTGCTGATGATAATGACTTCAAGCTCCATCCATGTTCCTGCAAAGGACATGATCTCATTCCTTTTTATGGCTGCATAGTATTCCATGGTGTATATGTACCATATTTTCTTTATCCAGTCTATCATTGGTGGGCATTTGGGTTGATTCTATGTTTTTTCTATTGTGAATAGTGCTGCAGTGAATATATGCATGCATGTATATTTGTTACAGAATGATTTATATTCATTTGGATATATGCTCAGTAATGAGATTGCCAAGTCAAATGGTATTTCTGGTTTTAGATGTTTGAGAAATTGCCACACAGTCTTCCACAATGGTTGAACTAATTTACATTCCCACCAACAGTGTAAAAGCGTTTCTATTTCTCTGCAACCTCATCAGCATCTGTTGTTTATCGACTTTTTAATAATCACCATTCTGACTGGAGTGAGATGGTATTTCACTGTGGTTTTGATTTGCATGTTTCTACTAATCAGTGATGTTGAGCTTTCTTTTATATGTTTGTTGGCCACACAAATTTCTTCCTTTGAGAAGTCTCGGTTCATGGCATTTGCCTGCTTTTTAATGGGGTTGTTGGTTTTTTTCTCATAAATTTGTTTAACTTAGTTATACATTCTAGATATTAGGCATTTGTCAGATGGATAGATTACAAAAATTTTCTACTACTCTGTAGGTTGCCTGTTCGCTTTGATGATAGTTTCTTTTGCTGTGCAGAAGTCCTTTAGTTTAATTAGATCTCATTTGCCAATTATTGCTTTTGTTGCACTTGTTTTTGGAGATTTTGTCATGAAATCTTTGCCCATGCCTGTGTCCTGCATGGTATTGCCTAGATTTTCTTCTGGGGTTTTTGTAGTTTGGGGTTTTACATTTAGGTATTCATCGTGAGTTAATTTTTGTATAGGGTGTTAGGAAGGGGTCCATTTTCAGTTTTCTGCATATGGTGAGCAAGTTTTTCCAGCACCATTTATTAAATAGGGAATCCTATCCCCTATTGCTTGTTTTTGTCAGAGTGTTGTAGATGTTTAGTATTATTTCTGAGTTCTCAATTATGTTCCATTAGTCTATGTGTCTGTTTCTGTACCAGGATTAATGCTGTTTTGGTCACTGTAGCCTTGTAGTATAGTTTGAAGTTGGTTAGTGTGATGCCTCCAGCTTTGTTCTTTTTGCTTAGGATTGTCTTGGATATACAGGCTCTTTCTTGGTTCCATATGAATTTTAAAATACTTTCTTCTTATTCTGTGAAGAATGTCAATGGTAGTTTAATGGGAATAGCATGGAATCTATAAATTACTTTGGGCATTATGGCCATTTTCACGATATTCATTGGAACGGTTTTCCATTTGTTTGTGTTATCTCTGATTTCCTTGAGCAGTGATTTGTAGTTCTCCTTGAAGAGGTTCTTCACATACCTTGTTAGCTGTATTCCTAGGTATTTTATTCCCTTTGTAGCAATTGTGAATGGGAATTCATTTATGATTTGGTTCTCTGTTTGTCTATTGTTGGTGTATAGGAGTGCTTGTGACTTTTGCACATTGATTTTTTTATCCTGAGACTATGCTGAAGTTGCTTATTAGCTTAAGAAGCTTTTGACCTGAGATGATGAGGTTTTCTAGAAATAGGATCATGTCATCTGCAAAAAAGACAATTTGACTTCTACTATTCCTGTTTGAATACTGTTTATTTTTTCTCTTGCCAGATTGCCCTGGCCAAAATTTCGAATACTACGTTGAATAAGAGTGGTGAGACAGGACATCCTTGTCTTGTGTCAGTTTTCAAGGCAAATGCTTTCAGATTTTGCCCATTCAGTATGTTGGCTCTGGGTTTGTCATAAATGGGTCTTATTATTTTGAGTTAAGTTCTTTCAGTACCTAGTTTATTCAGAGTTTTTGACATGAAGAGATGTTGAATTTTATCAAAGTCCTTTTCTGGGTCTATTGATAAAATAATGTGTTTTTTGTCTTTAGTTCTGTTTATGTGTCATTTTACATTTATTGATTTGCATACGTTGAACTAGCCTTGCATCACAGGGATGAAGCCAACTTGACTGTGGTGGATAAGCTTTTTAATGTACAGCTGGATTTGGTTTGCCAGTATTTTATTGAGAATTCTTGCATATATGTTCATCAGGGATATTGGCCTGAAGTTTTTGTTGTTGTTGTTGTTTGCTGTTGTGGTATCTGTGACTGGTTTTGGTATTAAGATAATGACATAAAATGAGTTAGGGAGGACTCCTTCCTTTTCAATTGTTTGGAATTGTGGGGGTCTGTCCCGCAGACCCTGACCCAACGATGGATGAATAACATACACCAAGACAGATATTTTGCCTGTCAGTCTGGCTGAGGGTCGGGGCCACTCACAGACACCAAGGAGGGTGCTGTAAAGAGTCACAGCCATGGCCCCAAGCAGCCGGTGAAGCTCACATTTATTCAGTATAGATTAAATGACAAAGGTCTTGAGTAAACACCATTAGAGAGTAATTGACATTGCCGACCTCACAAGTAGACAGCAATTATGCACCCACAGGTAATCAAAGGTTGGTCTTAGGACCACATGAGTAAACAAGCTATTTAGATAAACTCCCTTACGTTCCTTTGTACCTATTTTAAGCTACTTACTCAAGGTAAGGATTAGGCTGCCTTCAGCCGGATCTATTACTGGAGTTTATGCAACCCCCCAGCCTTCCAAGAAGGTTTGTGCCTACTTCTTATAACTATCTTTAAAATTTTTCCCACCAGCCTGACTGAACTCCCACATAGAATAGTTTCAGAAGTAAGAGTGTCAGCTCTTCTTTGTACCTCTGGTAGAATTAGGCTGTAAATACACCTGGTCCTGGGCTTTATTTAGTTGATAGGCTATTTATTACTGCCTCAATCTTGTTATTGGTCTATTCAGGGATTCAACTTCTTCCTGGTTCAGTCTTGAGAGGGTGGATGTGTCCAGGATTTTTTCAATTTCTTCTAGATTTTCTAGTTTATTTGCATAGAGGTGTTTATAGTATTCTCTGATGGTGGTTTGTATTTCTGTGGGGTCAGTAATAATCCCCTTTATCATTTTTTTATTGTGTCTATTTAATTCTCATCTCTTTTTTATTAGTCTACTAGCAGTCTGTTTTATTTTTTTCAAAAAATTAGCTGCTTAATTCACTGATTTTTTTAAAGGGTTTCTCCTGTCTCTATTTCTTTTAGTTCCACTCTGAGCTTGGTTAATTATTGTCTTATTCTAGCTTTGGGGTTTGTTTGCTCTTGGTTCTCTATATCTTTTAGTTATGATGTTAGGATGTTGATTTGAGATCATTCTAGCTTTTTAATGCTGGCATTTAGTTATATAAAATTTCCTCTTAACATTGCTTTAGCTGCATCCCAGAGATTCTGGTACATTGTCTCTTTGTTCTCACTAGTTTCAAACAACTTGATTGATTCATTTCTTTTAGGTCAATGCCTTTTATATAAATCATGCTCTTTCTTTGAGCTTCAAAATCCTTGTATGCAAATTAAGGTTACCGACCTAACAGGATTATTGTTAGCATCAAATGAAAGAATCTTTGTGAAAGACCTTGGGTCACTTCCTCTAAGCCTCAAGTTCAACTACTTTCAAATGAGTAGATTGTACTACACAATATCTCAGTTATAAGATTTGTTGTTTGTATGTGTTAAATATAAAGTGGTGTACAAATATATTTTATTTCTATATCTCCATAATTCCTAAACTAAGTGGTCTATCTCTTCTTGATTCCATTTATTTTGACAACAGTGAACAAAATTGTTTGAGGTCATATAGAAACAAAACTCTAGTATCTCTATCCCAAGGTCACGTTTGTATTACACATTCCATTAAACAATATAATTAAATCAACATATGCAAAAGAGTTCCACTAAATGGCCAAAAGCCAGGCTTGGCTACATTCATGAAGTAGTGCTTCTTTCAATCATAGTTTTGTGCCATTTTCCCACACTACTAATTTGGGTTGAGAAATATTTTATCTTGTTTTCATTTCCACTATTTTTCAAGAAATTCTACTACAAAAAGCATTCACTTGCTCTCTAAATGAAGTAATTAAACACTCTGGGAGGATTAAAAAGTACAATAAAAATAGAGATTCACATAACTGCAATTGGTACCTACCCAGGTGCACAGTTTTGTTGCTGTGGAGAAGTACGGAGAGAAAGATGGAAGAAGTGTTTTGTCTAATGTATACGTATTGTGTCTATTTTCCAATATTAAAAATAGGATGGGTGGGGATATTATTGACAGACAGGTTGAGTGAATGTTCAGAACTGTAACTAAGACACCTGATGAGGCCAGGTGCAGTGGCTCATGCCTGTAATCCTAACACTTTGGGATGCTGACGGGGGCAGATCACGATGTCAGGAGTTCACAGAGCAGCCTGGCCAACCTGGTGAAACCCATCTCCACTAAAAATACAAACATTAGCCAGGAGTGGTGGCGCATGCCTGTAATCCCAGCTACTTGGAAGGCTGAGGCAGGAGAATTGCTTAAACCGTTGGGGCAGAGGTTGCAGTGAGCTGAGATCATGCCACTGCATTTCGGCCTGGGTGAGAGAGCAAGACTCCATCTCTGGGAGCAGGGGGAGTTGGAGGGAGGAGACACCTGATGAGGACTTTTAATGGTTATTAGAAAGGCAGTGAAAAGGCATGTATACAAAGTTCTATTGGCCATATCCTGAAAAGCAAAATTCTGGTATATATAATACTAATCATCCATTTAACAATCCATCCACCTACTCAATCATCCATTCATTCAAGAAATAGTCTTGAGTATATACCCAGAATCATTTTAGGCTATGGAAATAGAGTAGTAAACAAACAGACAAAAGTTCTTACTCTTTTGGAGTTGATGATTTGTGTGTGTGAGAGAGGTAGTCAGAGAATAAATAAATAAGAAAAGTATACAATATATCAGCTGGTAAAAAAGCTATAGAAAATAATGAAGTCAGGAATAAAAAAATAATAAAGTAAGGATAAGTGTATTAGTCTGTTCTCACACTGCTATAAAGAACTGCCCCAAACTGGGTAATTTATAAAGGAAAATGGTTTAATTGACTCCCAGGTTCACATTACTAGGGAGGCCTCAGGAAACTTACAATCAGGGCAGAAGACACCTCTTCACAGGGTGCCAGCAGGGGAAATGCCAAATGCTTATAAAACCATCAGATCTCATGAGACTCACTCATTATCATGAGAACAGCAGGGGGAAACTGCCCCCCCCATGATTCAATTACCTCCACCTGGTTCTGCCATTGACATGTGGGGATTATTACAATTCAAGGTGAGATTTTGTTGGGGACACAGAGCAAACCATATCAACAAGCAAGACTGGTGAAAGGGATAAGAGTTTCAATTTCAATAAAAATTTGCAGAGATGAGGGATTTATCCATGAAGATATTTGAGGGAAGAGCTCCTGGGCAGAAAGACTGGCAATTGCAAAGGCCCTGAAGCAGGGACATGCATGGGGTGTTCAAGGAAGCCAGAATTACTGGAGTGAGGTAGATGAAGAGCAGTAGGGAACAAAATCAGATAAGGGGGTGAGAGGATCTCTTGAAGGTGTGTATGTATGTATATATATATATAATCCAGATGAATTTTGACTTTTACCGAGAATGAGTTGAGAAGCCTTCAAAGGATATTGAGGAGTGAAGAATATGATCTGACGTATACCTTAATAGGATCAATATGGCTGTTCTTCTGAGAACAATTTGAAGAGGAACAAAAGTGAAAACAGTGAGACTAGTTAGCAGACAGTAGAGGTCATCCAGGTCAGAAGTGACAGTGATTTGATCAAGGTTGTAGGGTGGTAGCAGTGAAGACTGGGATAAGTTGTCAGATTTTGGTTGTATTTTGAAGAAGAAATAAACAAAAATAGGGCAGTA
Organism: Nomascus leucogenys; assembly: GCF_006542625.1. Classification (NCBI taxonomy): domain Eukaryota; kingdom Metazoa; phylum Chordata; class Mammalia; order Primates; family Hylobatidae; genus Nomascus; species Nomascus leucogenys. The sequence continues at coordinate 130,003,495 of NC_044406.1, forward strand.
TTATTTCAGGCATAACATTTGAAACACTGACATTATAAACACCCCTCATGCTCAAGCTAAAGGAATTGCAAATTTTAAAGTGCCATTTTATATTCTCCAGGTGGTGGTGGGAAGGGGAATAGAAATAGCAAATCTGATTGCCTGGCTTTTATCCAAACGAACCTACTCACTTTTAACTCTTAGAAAAGGCATTAGGGGAAAAAATCAATTCTACCAATATCCTAACATACCTGATGTTTTCTAAGAGGAGTTGTGCTCCTGGTAATTAATTTTTTCTTTTGTACCATTAGTTCAAGTTTATATTTTCATTGGCCAAATACTGAAATATTTGCCCTGGGAAACTGAAGGGAAACTGAAAAGGGATTTTAAGAAGTAAGGATTGCAAGAACATAATGCAAATCAGAAAAAATGTGCAGTAACATCAATCTACAATTTTTTTTCCAGCTACAATCAGATGCATTGCCAGAAAGTCACAGGTGAGCAGGACATGTAATAATAAGAGACAACAAAGTGAAAAGATTTACATCCAACACACTTTCATTCAATTGAGAGGTTGGAAACCACTTATAGTTTTGAAAATACTAGAGGATTTAAGAAAGTGAATATCAATAACCCTAAAATCACATGATGAAATAGGGAAAGAATGGATTTACAAGGGACATGAAACACCTGAAATCCTCTCCTAAGCAGGTTTTATTTGTTCCTTTATGAGATTTGAACATATTTTCATGTGACTGGGTTAAAATTGTATACTGAGCCGGCTTCCAATAAAAACCGTATAAAAATAGCCTTCAAATTATCAATATCATTGTTAACATGAGTGCCAAATTTATATATGCAAATAAATAATTCCCCTTTTCCCATGTTTTTGTTGATTTTACAATGCACAGAGGCTCCTGGTCCACCCAGGGTATAATTGATGGCTGAATTCTTCCTTCATTTCATTCCAAGTCCTTACCCTGATAACAGAAAAGAAGGGCACCTATTTATAATTCTTACAAGTAGAGAAGGCCTTTTTGTACATTTTACAAAAGCACATTATGTGCTGGCTGTGGTTCCTCACTTCAATCTCTTTGTAAATAATCACCTTTTTGGAGTTAGTTATAGATCAAGCTTCTCAAACTTCAGTGAACTGGAGATTTCTTGGCCCCATCACCAGCCTCTTAAACCAGTATCTCTATTGGTTCAGGCCCAGAATTTACAGTTTAAACAAATATTCCTGCGGATCTTGATGCTGCTGAACATCAGAACAACAGTTGGAAAAACACTATTATAACTGCATTCAAGCAATGAGAAAATATCTCAAATATCTCAAAATATTGAAGAGTAGTCCTAGTTTTGCTATTTATTAAATGCATGAGGTTAATTGAATTTGTACAATGAGGATAAAATATTGTGTCTGCCTAATTCACAGGGTTATTATAAAATTAGGCAAGAATGGTTTCTAAATCAGACTTTGCACCAAAATCACCTAGAGCTTATTATAATAAAAATAGAGCTGTTTGGATTTCACGCCCAGCTCACAGTATCAAAATCCTTGAAGTTGGGTCTTGGCAGTCTTTTCACTTCTCTCCTGAGTTGAAACCTCTGTTTTCTGAATGTAATGTCTTCCATTTTCTTGTTTTACACCCTTGTTTTAGAGGGATACATAATTCAGTGACTTCCTGAGAAAGGGTACATGAGAAGAATTATTTTGGATTTTTTGTTTGTTTTGTTACAATCTGAACATGAGATTAACTCATAATCCATTTTTGGTTTGGCTAAATACATAATTTTATCCAGGAAATTATCTTCCTTTAGAATTTTTAAGGCCTGATTGTAATATTTCTTATTTTTTGTGTGTGATAAGGGCTTTTTTTTCTATATTTCTATTTTCAAGGAAGTGTTTTATTTACCCATTACTGTTTTTTGGTGGTGTACATTTCTATGTATAGATCTGAGCTTCCATCAGGCATCAAAAATGATTGTCTAAAACAATCAGCATTTATTTGACTGCAGGTCTTCTGGTAACAGATGATCTCAGCTTTCATTTATGTGAAATGTCTATTTTACTTTTTTGTGAAGAATATCATCATCTAATACAGAATTCTGGGTTGACTATTTTTCTATTAACTATTTAAATATAACATTCAAGTGTCTTATGGCCTTGTTTCTGATAGGAATCCGCTAATTTATCATTCTCCTCGACTTAATGTGTCTTTTTTTTTAAACTGACTACTTCAAAGATTCTTCTGTATTTGGTATTTAGGAATTTGACTAGATATAACTAGGAATGCATGCACATTCATGCACCCCTCTGTTCATTTATCCTGCCTGGGGTTCACTGGGCTTTTCTAATCTATAAAATGACACTTTTTAATTAAATTTGGGAACTTTTCAGGCACTCATTCATCAAATATTGTGATATCCATTTTTACTCTCTTCTCCTTCTGGGACACCAAATAAATGTATAATAGATTATTTAACATTGTGGCACAAGACTCAAACTCTGTTCATTTTTTCTCAATCTCTTATTATCTTGATTCTTCAGATGGTTCTTGGATAGTTACTTTTGTTCTACATTTGTGTCCACTGGCTCTTTCTTCTGCCATCTCCAATCTACTTGTCAAGGCTATCCAGTGGATATTGTAATTTCGTATTGCACTATTCAGATCTAGTCTTTCCTTTTGATCCCTTTAATAGATTTCCATTTTTTTTCTTTAGAGATCCCCTATTTATGCCATTTTCCTTCTATTCTTTTTTACTTTTTTATTTAAAACTCTTTAAATATTTAAAGTAGCTACTTTAAAGACTGCTAAATCCAACACCTGGGTCATCTGGCATTTGATTTTTATTAAATTTTTTATAAACATTGGTTACATTTTCCTATTTCTTTTCATATATAGCATTATATTAAATCAATTCCAAAGTATAAAATTAAATGATTTGATAGATGTATCCATCCATGTAGCCACCATTACAATCAAGATATATTTTATTGGTGCAAAATTAATTGCATTTTTTTGCCATTGCTTATAATGGCACCAGCCTAACAGAACATTTCTATCACCCAAAAAGTACTCTTATGCCTCTCTTCCTGGTTAGTCTCCACACCCTTCCTGTCCCCAGGCAACTACTAATCTAAATTCCTACAGAGTAGATTTGTCTTTTTTACAGTTTTACATAAATAACACTATATAGTATGTTTCCTTTTATGTCTGGATTATTTTGTGCAACATAATATTTTTTAAGATTAATGCACGTTGTTGTGCATATCCATATTCATTTTTGTCACTGAGTAAGGATATGCCAAATTTTCACCTGTTGACAGAAATTTTGATTATTTCTAGTTTTTGGCTATCATGATGAGCATACTATAAATATTCCTATATGAGTCTTTGACAAGAACTTTTATTTCTCTTAACACCTAGAGATATGTGTACTCAGTCATTTTGTAAGTGTATAATTTTATAAGAAAAAATACTACTAAAGGGCTTACCAAAGGTATTGAATGCTTTTACATTTTTACCTGCGATTATTGAGAGAGTTCCACATGTTCTACATCCTCAGAAGCCCTTGACATTGTCTGACTTTGTAATATTCACCATTTTAGAGTGTTATGAAAGTGATACTCTGTGTTCTGGCTGGACTGGAACTCTTACATGACCTGGCAATAATGAACTTTTAGTTTCTGTGTGCTGGTTTTAACCCTATAGAAGCTTCTTTTTAGTAAACCTTTAATATGTGGAATGCAAATCTCAGCTACTAACTCATGGAGGGACTCACTGAGAGACTTCTGGACCTATTCTCTGCACAGCTTTCTCCTCTCTGGTGTCTAGTGTCATGGGTCCCAGTTGCTTGAGCCACTGTGAAATCTGACCTCTGCCTCATCAGCTCAGTGGAACTGTCTTGGCCTCCAGGATGCTGGACTGTAGTTGGCGAAGAGTTGCACAGGCAGAGAGCTACAGTAATCATGGGGTTCACCTCATAAATATTGACACCTACAGGGATTGCAGCCTGTGTTTCTTGTTGTCAAATACCTGAAAAGACTGGCTTCATATAATTTTCACACTTTTATTGTTATAGTGAAAGAGCTGTTTTCATACTTGTTACTTCATCATAGACAAAAGTAGTTTGGTAATGTTTTCATTTTTCCTTTTATCTGTGGTATTAAAAATTTCATAATATTATGAGATTCCTTTTATTCTTCATTATGCTGGAGCCTATCAATCTGGAAAGTCATACTCTTCACTTGTATGAATGTATTTACTTCAGAAATTTTCTCTCTTTTTTCTTTATTCTTTCTTTCCGGAACTCCTGTCATTCTGAGGTTAGCATGCTGAAATAATCCCCTACTTAAACATTTTCCTAAAAAAACGATTCTATCTCATGTATCTTCTCTGGTGTTTTTTTGTTTTAATTTCTGAGAGATTTCTTCAATGTTATCTTCTAAATTAAGAATTGATTTCTTTAAATTTCTGCTCTCATATATTTAATTTCTAAGATCTATTTATTACTCTCTGTTGCATTTTTAGTGAAAACTTTTATTTAGCTATGGATAGTATGTCTTCTCTTATCTCTGAAAACACTAAGGGCAATTTTACATTAAGTGAGTGTTTTCTAGTGTAAAATGTTATTCCTTAAATGATATTTTCACATTATGCCTGATAATTTTTTTTAGTGATTGCTCTAGGGCTTACTCTGTATTTTTTAACTCATCAGAATGTACTTCAAATGTATGCTAATTTAATTTCACTGATATATAGAACTGTTTCTCCTATATAACTGTGTTTTTCCCTTTTTGTCATATAAATAATATACCTATAAGAAATCTATATGTTAGAAATCCAAGAATACATTGCTTTACCACTTTATATGATTTTACGTAACATAAAGAGGTTCAGAGAAGAAAACAGAAAATTACGTATTTCTAGAATATGTTGTATTAACCTTATTATTTCTAGTTCTCTTTATTCGTTCCTATGGATTTGAGTTACCATGTGGTTTCCATTCCTTACTACAATACAACTTTGCGTCTACTGCCTCCTTTGTGCTGATTTTGTCAAATATATTACATTTTAAGTGTTGTACACTATGTACATATAATTGTATACAAATTGCTTTAAATCAGTTAAAAGGAGAGGAAATATGTACTTATATTGTCTTTGATATTTACATAATTACCTTAACCTAGTGTTCTTTGGTATTTTGTATGGATTTGAATTACTGTCTGTGTCACTTGCTTTCAGCCTGAAGAAATTCCTTCAGTATTTTTTGTAAGTCCTATCTCTTAACAAGAAATTCTCTATGTGTTTGTTTATAAGAAAATGTAATTATTTTGTCTCCTTTTTAAATTATTATTCTTGTGGCTACATACTAGCTGCATATATTTATGGGGTACATGAGATATTATTATACAGGCATACAATGCGTGATAACATCAGTATAAATGGTATATCCATCACCTCAACCAATTACCCTATTTTGCATTACAAAAAATGCAATTGTCCTCTTTTAAATAAACAATAAATTTTTGATTGAACTCACAGTGTGTGCTATAAAGTATTAGATCTTATTCTTTCTAACTATATATTTGTACCCACTAAGCATCCCCAATTCCCCTCCTCCTACTACCAATCCCAGCTTCTGGTAACCATCATTCTACTCTATCTCTGTGAGTTCAATTGTTTTGATTATTTTAGCTCCCACAAATAAGTGAGAACATGTGAAGATTGTATTTCTGTGCCTGGCTTATTTTGTTTAATATAATGACCTCCAATTCCTATAGAGTCGTTTGAGCTCCTTCTATAATCTGGTTATTAATCCCACCTCAGATGGGTAGCTTGCAGATACTCTCTACCATTTTGTGTGTTGTTTCTTCACTTTGTTGATTGTTTCCTTTGCTGTGCAGAAGCTTTCTAACTTGATGTGATCCCATTTGTCAATTATTGCTTTGATTGCCTGCACCTGTGGGGTATTACTCAAGAAATCATTGTTCAGTCCAATCTCCTCAAGAGTTTCTCCAGTGTTTTCTTGTAGTATTTTCAGGGTTGAGTTCTTACATTTAAGACTTTAATCACATTGATTTGATTTTTGTATATGGTGCGAGATAAGGGCCTAGTTTCATTCTTTGGCATATGGATATCCAGTTTTCTTAGTACCATTTGTTGAAAAGACTGTCTTTTCCCCAGGGTATGTTCTTGGCACCTTCATTGAAAATGAGTTCACTGTAGGTGTCTGTATTTATTCCTGAATTCTCTATTCTGTTCCATTGGTCTATGTGTCTACTTTTATGCCAGTTATATGCTGTTTGGGTTACTATAGCTCTGTAGCATAATTTGAATACAGGTAATTAGATTTCTTCAGTTTTGCTATTTTTGCTTAGGATAGCATTGGCTATTCTGGGTCTTTCATGGTTTCTTATAAATTTTAGGATTTTTTTTTCTATTTCTGTGAAGAATGTCAATGGTATTTTGAGAGGGATTGCATTGAACTTTTAGACTGCTTTGGGTAGTACGTACATTTTAACAATATTGATGTTTCTAATCCATGAAGATAAAATATATTTCCATTTTTTTCATGTCCTCTTCAATATTTTGGCATTAACCTTTCATAGTTTTCATTGTAAAGATGTTTAACTTATTTGGTTAAGTTTATTTCTAGGGATATTATTTTATTTGTAGCTGTTATAAATGGTATTATGTTCTTGAATTATTTTTCAGGACGTTCACTGTTGTTATATGAAAATGCTACTCATTTCTGTATGTAGATTTGTATCCTGCAACTTTACTGAATTTACTCATGAGTTCTAATAGATTTTTGGTGGAGTTTTTAGATTTTTCCAAATAAAAGCTCACATAATTTGCAAACAAGGATAACTGGATAACTTGACTCTTCCTTTCCAATTTGAGTGCCCTTTATATATTTCTCTTGTTTGATTGCTCTAGCTAGGACTTCCAGTACTATGTTGAATAAAAGTGGTGAAAGTGGGCATCCTTGTCATGTTCCAAATATTAGAGGAAAGGCTTTTAGTTTTTTATCATTCAGTATAATACGAGCTGTAGGTCTGTCATATATGGCATTTATTGTGTTGAAGTATCCTTCTATACCCAGTATTTTTATTTTTTTAATCATGAAGGAATGTTCTATTTTATCAAACGATTTTTCACTATAAATTGAAATGATCATATTGCTTTGTCCTTCATTCTGGTGATATGATATATCATATTGATTGATTTTTATATGTTGACCCATCCCTGCATCCCTGGGATAAATCCCACTGGGTCATGACGATTGATATATTTAATGTATTGTTAAATTTGGTTTGCTAGTATTTTGTTGTGGATTTTTGCATTAATATTAATCAGAGCTATTGGCTTGTCATTTTCTTTCTTTTTTTTTTTTTGATACGTCTTGACTGGTTTTGGTATCAGGGTAATATTGACCTTATAGAATGAGCTAGGAAGCACACCCTCCTCCATTTTTTTGAAAAAGTTTGAGTAAGATTGGTATTGGGTGTTTCTTTAAATGTCTGGTAAAGTCAGCAGTGAAGCCATCAGGTCCTTGGCTTTTCCTTGCTGGCAGACATTTTATGTTGCTTCAATCTCATTAATTGTTATTGGTCTGTTCAGGTTGTGATTTTCTTCACATTTTAATCTTAGTAGGTTGTATGTGTCTAGAAATTCATCCACTTTTTCTAAATTTTCCAATTTATTGGCACATGGCTGCTCACAATGGCATCCAGTGATTCCTTAAATTTCTGCAGTGTTGGCTTTAATATCTACCTTTTCATCTCTGATTTTTTGTATTTGGGTCTTCTCTTTTTCTTAGTTAATCAGGCTAAAGTTTTTTCAATTTTCTTTATCTATTTAGGAATCCAACTTTTTGGTTCATGATCTTTTTAACTGTGTTTTTTGGAGCATATTGTTTAATTTTCATGTGTTTTTATAGCTTCCAAAGTTTTCTTATTGATTTTTAGTTTTATTCCATTGTGGTCAAAAAAGATTATTGATAGTATTTCAATTTTTCAAAATGTTTTAAATTTTATTTTGTGGCATATTGTCCATTTTTGAGAATATTCCATGGACCGAGAGAAAGAATGTGTGTTCCTCAGCCATTGGATGAAATGTTCTCTAAATATCTATTATGTCCATTTGGTCTATAGTGCAGATTAACTCTGATGTTTCTTTGTGTATTTTTTTTTGTCTGGATTTATTCTGTCCAGTGCTGATATAGAGTTTTAAAATCTCCAGCTATTATTGTATTTGGGTCTTTTTGTTCTGAACCTCTAGCAATATTTGCTTCTTATATCTGGGTACTCCAGTATTGAGTACATATATATTTACAATTATCATATCCCCTTATTGACTTGACACCTTTATTGTTACAGAATGATGTTTTTTGTCTCTTTTTAAAGTTTTGCTCTTTAAATACATTTTCCACAGGGCACAGTGACTCACGGCTGTAATCCCAGCACTTTGGGAGGCCGAGGCAGGTGGATCACCTGAGGACGTGAGTTTGAGACCAGCCTGGCCAACATGGTCAAAGCCCGTCTCTAGTAAAAATACAAAAATTAGCTGGGCATAGCAGCTTGTGCCTGTAATCCCAGCTATTCAGGAGGCTGAGGCAGGAGAATTGCTTGAACTCGGGAGGCAAAGGTTGCAGTGAGCAGAGGTTGTGCCACTACACTCCAGCCTGGACAACAGAGGGAGACTGCATCTCAATATATTTTTTCATCCCTTTATTTTCAGTCCTTGTGTGTCTTTATACGTGACTGGTGTTCCTTGTAGGCAACAGATCAATGGCTCTTATTTTGATTTATTCAGCCACTCTACATCTTTTGATTGGAGAGTTTAGTTTGTTTAAATTTATTTTTATTATTGGTAAGTAAGAACTTACTTCTGTCACTGGGATATTTTTTTGTGGTTGTTTTGTAGTCTTCTCTTCCTCTTTTCTTCCTTCCTGTCTTCCTTTTAGTGAACATGATTTTCTCTGTTGGTATGTTTTAATTTCTTGCTTTTGTGTGTGTGTGTTTATGTTATGTATATTTATTTATTTTAGGTTACCATAAGGCTTTCAAATAATATGTCATAACCCATTATTTTAAACTGATAATAACTTAATGCTGATTACATAAACAGAAAAACTTACAAAGTAAACCCAAATAAAGACATTACCCTTCAAGCTCATCCCCTTGGTTATTAACTTTTTGTTGTTTCTATTTATATTTTTTATACTATCTATGTCTTAAAAAGTTGTTGTAGTTATTGCTTTTGATAGTTTCACCTTTTAGATTTTCTACTCACGATAGTAGTAGTGTATATATCACAATTACAATGTTATAATATTCTGTTGTTTTTCTGTGTATTTACTGTTACCAGTGACCTTTGTCCCTACTGATGATTTGTTATTGCTCATTAAACTTCTTCTTTTTTTATTTTTTAACAGACTGAAGCACTCTCTCTAGAATTTCTTGTAGGACAGATCTGGTGTTGATAAAATCAGCAAATTTTTTTTTGAAGGGGACTGTCTTTATTTCTCTTTTATGTTTAAAGGATATTTTCCCTCAACATATTCTTCTAGGATAAAACTTTTTCTCCTTCAGCACTTTAAATATGTCATGCCACTCTCTCCTGGCTCATTGGGTCTCCAGTAAAGTCTGCTGCCATGCATATTGGAGCTCCATTGTATGTATAGATCTTGTATACATGCTTCATTCTTTTTGTTCTTTTGACTTCTCTGTGTGTTTTTAAATAGCCTGTCTTCAAGTTCACTAATTCTTTCTTCTGTTTGATCATTTCTGCTATTAAGGGACTCTGATGCATTATTCAACTCTAGAATTCTGCCTAATTCTTTTTAATTATTGTAATCTCTTTGTTAAATTTTTCTGATAGGATTCTGAATTCCCCCTCTGTGTCATCTTGAATTTTGTTGAGTTTCCTCAAGGCAGCTGTTTTGAATTCTCTGAAAGTTTTAGTATCTCTGTCTCTCTCGAATTGGTCCCTGGTTCCTTATTTAGTTCAATTGATGTCTCCCTCAATTATGAAGATAGTTTGAATATAAAATTCTTCATTGAATGTTTCTTTCTCTTATAACACTTTAAATATGTCATCTCACTGCCTCCTGGTCTACACTGGTTCTCATGAGAAGTTAGCAAAAAATCTTACGATTCTCCTGTATGCACATGTTCTATTTTTCTTTTGCTGCTTCAAGGATTTGCTCTTTGTATCTGGTATTCAATATTTTTCCATAAAGTTTCTGTGTCTGGATCTTGTGAAAGTAAAGTAAATTTGGGGGCCCCAAATCACTAAGCTAATGGGAAAAGTCAATCTGGGAACTACTTAGGGCCAACCTGTCTCCCATTCTATTCAAAGAAACCCCTCTGCTCACTGAGATAAATGCATATCTGATTGCCTCCTTTGGAAAGGCTAGTCAGAATCTCAAAAGAATTTAACCATTTGTCTATTTACCTATGACCTGGAAGCCTCCTCCCTGCTTGAGTCTTTCTGCCTTTGCTTCAAGTTGTCCCACCTTTTCATCGTACTTATACTGATCGATGTCTCATGTCTCCCAGAATGTATAAAACCAAACTGTGCTCTGACCCCCTTAGTGAGATGTCATCAGGACATCCTGAGGCTTTGTCACAGGCATGCATCCTCAACCCTGGCAAAATAAACTTTTGAAATTAACTGAAACCTTTCTCAGATTTATGGGTTCACAATCTGCATTTATCCTCTTGGAGTTTTCTGAGTTTCCTTCATTTGTAGATTAATGACTTTTTTTTAATTAATTTTTTTAGCTATTATTTTTTGTATAATTTTTTCAACTTTTTTTCTCTCCCTTTCTTTATATTATTCTCATTACACATATGATGGTGTACGTAATGGTGTCCTACATTTTCCTGAGTCTTTCATAATTTCTTTCATTCTATTTTCCCCCCTCTGTTGTTTGGATTGCATAATCTCTGTTAATTTATCTTCAAGTTCACTAATTTTTTATTCTTCCAATTCAATTTTTCTATTAAGCCCCATCTAGTAAATTTTTAATTTCAGTTATTATACTTTTCAACTCTTAAATTTGTTTTTCTTTTTATAATTTCTATGTCCGTAATTGTCATTATGCCTTCCATTTCTTATTTAAACATGGTTTTCTTTGGTTCTGGGAACATGTTTATAATGGTTGCTAGAAGTGTTTGTTAAAAACAACATGTATGCCATTTCACAGGCTGTTTCTATTGTCTATTTTTTCCCCTGTGTCTGTATCACACTTTCCTATTTATTGGCGTGTCTCATAATTTTTTGTTGAAATTTGGATATTTTTCATAAAACATTATAGCCAGTTTTGACACTTATCCACACCTCCACCTGCTTGGTTTTTTTTGTTGTTTCTTGCTTATTTATTTATTTAGTGACTTATCTGGGCTATTTTAGTGAAGTCTGTTTTCTTTTCAGTGTGAATCCTCTGATGTTGCTCCTCAAAAGGGGAACTTCGGCCACGCACAATTTTACCCTGGGATGAGAGTGTTATTATCAGGGCTGTCTTGGCCTGTGTCTTTCGCCTATCTCTTTGTTAAGCTGTCTGTTTAGGCATCACACTCAGCTGTTAAGCAATACAAATTGCCACTGATTGCTCTTTTGTTTTCAATAATGCTCTGAAGCATAAACTGCTACTCAGTGTAATATAGTTAAATTCAGGACACTTTGCAGTGGTAGTCTTTGAAAACAGTCTTGAAATTTTGTTCTGACCCATGGAGGGCTCTTCTTAGTTGCCTCTTTCCTGAGACCTCTCTGATAAACTAACTGGCCTACAGTTTAGCTTGTTGTTTTCGTGAAGATGCCATTATGCTTCTTAATTGTTTACCACCAGAATTTGCATCTTTTTCAAGCCCTTTTAGCCTTGAACTTCCTCACATGTTGTTTCCAACAAAATCTCTTATCTTGAAAAGAGCTCCAGAGATCTCTGTTATGATTTGCCTCTCTCCCGGGCAATATCTCTGTGCCACTAGTCCAAATCTGGGGATGGGGACAATGGCCTTCTTGTCTCAAAGTGACATGCCTGTTTTTGATCCGTGAGCTAAGTGGAGATGGTAGCTTCTAGTTTTCCTGACTTTCCCCTGTTACTGTGGAACACCTGTCCTACAAGTGAGCTTAGGATTGTATCATCTTAAAAAAAGATGCCAAGGTCTTTTTTTAAAAAAAGACTAAATAGTATTCTGTTGTGTATACACCCCACTTTCTGCATTCATTCATCTGTTGATGGGACTTAGGTTGATTGTATATCTTGGCTATTGTGAATAATGCTGCAATGAACACGAGAGTGCAGATGTCCCCTTAACAAGTCGATATCAGTTTCTTTGGATATATACCCAGAAGTGGGATTACTGGATTATATGGTAGTAGTTTTTTTTTTTTTTTTTTTTTTTTTTTTGAGAAACTTTCATACTATTTCCCGCAACAGCCCTATTAATTCACATTACCACCAACAGTGGGCAGCGGTTCTCTTTTTGGGCTTCATTTACATTTTTCGGATAATTAGTGTTAACCCCAAATATCTGCAGGTCTTAGTCAATTTAGAAAATTTATTTTGCCAAGGTTAAGAACACACCTGTGACACAGACTCAGACATGTGCTCAAGGTGGTTGGGGGTACAGTTTGCTTTTATACATTTTAGAGAGATATGAGAGATCAATCAATACGTGTAAGATGTGCATTGGTTCCAGCCAGTAAGGCAGGGCAACTTAAAGTGAGGGCTTCCAGGTTAGATAACAGACAAAAGGGTTGCATTCTTTTGAGTCCTTGATCAGCCTTCCACTGCTTACACAATTTAGCCTGGCTCAGTGAATCTGCATTTTTATATAAACAATAGGAGAAAGGAAGCAATCAGATATGCATTTGTCTCAGGTGAGCCTCAGAAGGATGACTTTGAATAGAATGAGAGGCAGGTTTGCCCTAAGCAGTTTCCAGCTTGACTTTTCCCTTTAGCTTAGTGACTTTGGGGCCCCAAAATTTATTTTCCTTTCACATTAGTGATGTTGAGCATTTTTTCATATACCTATTGGCTATATGTATGTCTTCTTTTGAGACATCCCTATTTAAATTAAAGAGATATATTTTTTAAAACCAAGCAAAAACAAAGTACTTTTCCTACTCTCACTACCTAAGCAATACACTTCAGACATCAAATGTGTGTTTTTTCTCCCCCACACTAAGCAAACAGTTCTCCAAAGACACCAGATAGGTGTCCTTTAATTCAATTTAATTATTATACTGTCTACCTGGAAATAGCATCAGATTCCACAGATTAAAGGCTCAGTTCCACAAGACTGCCCCACCCTCCACTTCAAATGCTAATCACAAGTAGTAGGTTGTCATCTACATTTTTGACTGATTGTCTATAAATCAGAGTTACCATAACCCATTCTTGGGTTCAATTAATTTGTCAGAGGTTCTTACAGAACTCAGGGAAATGTGCGACTTACATTTAGCCATTTATCATAAAATACATTACGAAAGATACAAATGAACACCTAGATAGAAGAGATGCCTAGCAGAAGGTATGACAGAAGGCTCATGGAGCTTTCATACCCTCTCCCACATGCCACTCTCCAGGAATATCCACATGTTCAGTTATCTGGAAGCTCATTCTATTCTTGTCCTTTTGAGATTTTATGGAGGCTTCATTGTGTAGGCATGATTGATTACATTATTAGCCATTGGTAATCAAGTCAACTTCTGCCCTCCCTAGAGGTCAGAGAGTGGGGCTGAAAGTTCTAATCCTCTAATTACAGGAATGGTTTCCCTGGCAACCAACCCCCATCTTAAGGCTACCCAGGAACTCACCAAAAGTCATCTCATTAGAACAAAAGATGCTCTAATCACCTAGGAAATCTCAAAGCTTTTAGCAGCTCTGTGTCAGAAACTGGAGGTCAAAGATCGAATGTTAGAACAAAAGATTTGCCTAGCACCCCAACCTGCAAGGGAATATTACAATTTCTGTCTCAGTAACTGGGGCAGAAGCCAAATACTAGACTAAAAGATGCTCTTAGAATCCCATCACTCAGTAAATTACAAGGCCTTTAAGAGCTCTGTCCCAGGGACTGGGTGAATAGACTAATATTTATATTTCTTATTATTTCATACAGGCCTTTTGCCCATTTGTTAACCAGGTTATGTGCTTTCTTGCTATTGAGTTGAGTTGCTGAATATTTTGGATATTAACTTTTTGTTAGATATATGGTTTGCAAATATTTTCTGCCATTCAAAAGTTGCCTTTTCACTCATGAAAAGGCAACTTTTGTATCCTTTGATGTGCAGAAACTTATAGTTTCTCTTATCTATGTTTCCTTTTGTTGCATGTGCTTTTGCTGTCATATTCAATCAATTAAGGCCAACACCAATGCCATTAAGGCCTTCACCTATGTTTTGTTCTAGGAGATTTGCAGTTTCATGTCTTGCTTTTAAGTCTTAAATTTGAGTTGAATTTTGTGTATGTTTTAAGATATGGGTCCAATTTTATTTTTTTGCATCGGGAAATCAGGTTTTCCCAATACCATGTGGATATCCACTTTTCCCAAAACCATTTTTTGAAGAGACTATGCTTTTAATTTTTGATCGCAAAATGTTTTTCATTTGTGTCTCCTTTATTTTTTGTCATGTTTCACAGTTTCCAGAATATAATTTTTTTGCCTCCATAATTAGGTTTATTACTATTTTATTATTTTTGGTGCCACTGTAAATGGGGTTGTGTTCTTTTTTGTTTGAATTATAAATAATTCAATTATAAATATGTATAATATAGATTATATATCTTATATGTTATAGTTATACAGATTATATATCATATCTTGTATGTTATATATAATTATACATACATTATATGAATCTATACGTACCTATATATCATATACTATATATAGACATCTATAACATATAGATAGATGTTTTGTTTGGATAGAAATTTATTTTCTACCAATGGAAACAAAAAGATAAAATTGTTACTACAAATCCAAAGCAGTCCCTCTAAACAGTGAATAAAAAATGGCGAAGAAACAACCGAGAGCTGGAGCGCTCTTTTTGTGTTAGTAGAAATGCCACATTAAAAATGCTGGGTAAACGTATATTTATGAAAGACATTTTGTTTTCCTTTTGCAAAAGCACATTAGACAAAAGTTTTTACTTATGTTGATCTTTAAGAAAGCACACAGGCAATACTCTTCAACACCTTCATAGATGATTTTCTGTTTGAAATTAAAATCACTGTCTCCAAGTTTTATATGCTGTGCAGCATATTTTAAACAACATATTCATTTCCTCTAAATAAAATCTCTATAGATGATTTTCTGCATTTTACTTTTACAATGCATGTACCACAAACAAAATTTCACTGGCTTGACAAAGACGTAAAGTGGCTCTTACCCATTAAATTTTATTAATTATATTTTTGCCAACCCAATGATTTATAAAAGCCTACTCATAAAAAACAAGGTCCAGAGCCTATCTAAAACTTGCAAATTACCCAAACATGCCATGGGTAGACTGTGAAGGTCAGCTGAGCATTCTTAAGGTATCTTTGTAGGATGCCTACCAAAAAGAGAAGAAGAATTACAAAATCTAAAATTACTTTTACATGGGAAGTTTCAGCACTATTTTCATACAGCCTAAGCAAAACACAGAATAAAATATATTAGAGCTGATGGAATCCATAACTATTCTAGAAAGAGTGAAATGAAGAAAAAATTAGGCTAAAAACATTCATTTTAATTGTTAATGACTCATTTATTCATTCAGAAATTATTGTTCACCACTTTTTACCCATTAGGAGATGGGTAAGCTATGTTGAGAAAAACAAATAGTAAATAACAATTGTTGGTAAGAATGTAGAAAAATAAGATCCCTTGTGCACTGTTGGTGGTTATATAAAAATGGTACAGCTGCTGTGGAAAACAGTATGGTGGTTCCTCAAAAAATACAAAATCGTATTATCATATGATTCAGCAATTCTACTTTTTGGTATCTACCCAAAATTATTGAAAGCAGGGTCTTGAAAACCTATTTGTACACCCATGTTCATAGCAGCATTATTCACAATAGGCAAAAGGTGGAAGCAACTCAAGTGTTCATCATGGATGAATTAATACAATGTGATACATACATATAATAGATGTTATTTATCTTTTTAAAAGAGGGAAATTCTGATGTAACCTACAACATGGATAAGCCTCAAGGACAGCTATGGTTTGGATGTCGTCTTCAAAACTCATGTTGGAAACTTAATTTCTAGTGTGGCAATGTTACAATGTGGTGCCTTTAAGAGGTGGTTAGGTTTTTAAACATAAATTAATGTCATTCTTAAGAGACTGGATTAGATATTACTAAAACGGATTTGTTTCCATGAGAGCAGGTTATTATAAAGGGAGGTTACCTTTTGTGTTTTGTCTCTTTTCATGTACATGCTTTTTCTTCCTCCTTCTTTACCATGTTGTCATGCAGCACAGAGCCCTCATCAGAAGCTGAGCAGATGCCAGAACTATTCTTTTGGACTTTCCAGTCACCATTATTATGAGTTGAATAAACCTGTTTTCTTTATAAATTATCTAGCCTCAGATATTCTGTTATAGCAAAACAAAGTGGACTAGGGCAAGGATTTTATGCTAAGATCAATAAGCCAGTAACAAAAAGACAAATACTGTATAATTCTAATTATATGCAGTACCAAAAGTAGACAGATTTGTATAGAACAGTAATCATCAGGTGCTGGTGAAAGAATCAACTGAGTGTTGTTGACCAATGGATATGGAGTTTTATTTTTGCAATCTAAAAAGAGTTGTGAGGTTTGGTTGCACAACAATGTGAATGTAGGTAATATTACTTAACTGTACATCTAAAATGGTTAAGTTAGTAAATTTTATGTTATATATATTTTTCCAAAAAAAACGAAGAATTATTGTTGAGTGTTCCCTATAGACCGAGAAACACATTAGACATTGAGGGTATTGTGATACACGGATATGATTCCTTACCCCAAATTTGAGAGAGTTGACAAAGACACAATATTTATGTATGCATGTGAAAAGTTTGTGGGAGAAAGAATACTTACATTGATGTGAGGAGGTCAATGAACCTTTGCTGAAAGACTAAAGAATAAGTAAGAAATATCAAAATGCTTGAGAATTATTTTTTATACAAGCTGTGTGACCATAAGCAAATTTCTTAACCTCTCTGAGTCTCACATTCCTCATCAGTAAAATTGGATGATTTCTGTCAGGGAGTAATTGTAAGGATTAAATGAAATAATATATGTAAAGATCCTGACACAGTTTCTGGCAAATAGTGATCATAAAAAATTGTGTCTACATGTACACATATGTTTATTGCAGCACTATTCACAATAGCAAAGACTTGGAACCCACCCAAATGTCCATCAATGATAGACTGGATTAAGAAAATGTGGCACATATACACCATGGAATAGTATGCAGCCATAAAAAAGGATGAGTTCATGTCTATTGTAGGGACATGGATGAAGCTGGAAACCATCATTCTGAGCAAACTATTGCAAGGACAGAAAACCAAACACCGCATGTTCTCACTCATAGGTGGGAATTGAACAATAAGAACACTTGGACACAGGGTGGGGAACATCACACACTGGGGCCTATCATGGGGTGGGGGGAGGGGGAGAGATAGCACTAGGAGATATACCTAATGTAAATGACGAGTTAATGCGTGCAGCACACCAACATGGCACATGTATACATATGTAACAAACCTGCACGTTGTGCCACATGTACCCTAGAACTTAAAGTATAATTTAAAAAAAAGAAAAAAAACACATACACATAAAAAAATTGTGTCTATTAGTATTAATAGTGTTCTTTTATTATCACTACTGCTGTATTACTCTGGCATCAACTTCTTTCTTGCATTGTTAAATCCTGTCGCTGCTATTTTAGTTTTCACTTGGATATCTATTCCTTCTTTCTTATTTTACTTTCTCTATCCAATTCCTCATCATTTCTTATTTGCCTTATTACAATGTAATATCCACCAATTTTATTGTGGTTCTTATGTTGCTGATAGAGTTGTTAGGATCTTGAGTTTACCAAAATGCATTCAGATCATGTCACTCTCTTCTTTAAGAATCTTGAAAGCTTCCTTCGCACACAAAAAAGCAACCAAGGCTGGGAGTGGTGGTCAACGCCTATAATCCCACACTTTTGGAAGCTGAGGCAGGTGGATCACTTTAGGTCAGGAGTTCGACACCAGCCTGGCCAGCATGTCGAAACCTCATCTCTAGTAAAAACACAAAAATTAGCCAAGTGTGGTGGCATGTACCTGTAGTCCCAGCTACTCAGGAGACAAAGGCGAAAGAATTGCTTCAACTTGGGAGGCAGAGGCTGCAGTGAGTTGAGATCATGCTATTGCACTCTAGCCTGGGTGACAGAGTGAGACCCTGTCTACCCTGTCTTAATAATAATAATAGTAATAATAATAATAATGATAGAAAACAAAATACCTTGGTGTGGTATTCTGAGCTCTCTTACGTTGAGCCCCACCTATCTTTACAGTCTTTTCTTTCACTATACTGTGTGATACTCTCCTTTATCCAACTATAACAGACTTCTCTTCATTTCCCAAATATGTAGTACATTTTTGCTATTCTGTGCCTTTACACACTGCATTTCCTTTGGTTAAAATGGCATTCTTTACCTCTTCAAATTATTTCCTCCTTTGAATCTTAGTTCAAATATTACTTTCTTGGAGTTAATTATTGAATAGAAATTTGTATATCAACATCATATGGTACTTGATTCCCCTTAGTATGAATTTTCCTGTGTCCAAAGTCTGATTTAAACATATCAGTTTTGACTTCTGTATTATTTATGATCTGATTCCTTCTAAGTTCATCTCTAATCCATCCCTAACTCTTCATTGACAAATATCACTGGCTCTAACAAGATACTGTCATTTTCATCACCCTCATATCAAGTCATTTAAGTATTCCTGGACAACCATGAGTCCTCAAAACTCTAGGCTTCCATTGCTTACTCATGATGTAACATTGTATAATACCTTCTGCTTATACTTCTCAATACTCCTGGATTTTTGTTTTATGTATTAGCATTTGACTTGCATTTAGCTTCCAATTAAATTGCTTCTCAAGAGCAGAATCTTAAGTTTGTTTGTATTTTACAGCATCTGGCATTTTCCTTCAGATAACAGATGTTTGTTCAGATGGTTGTTTTAGAGAAGTAAGGGCTTAGAAAACCTTAGAAACCAACTTATTTCATCTCATTTTATAGAGAAGGAAAATAGAGCCCAGAACAGAAAAGGTGTCCTCTAGGAAAGCCAAGTTAGTTAGTGGCAGGATGTAGAAAGGAGCTTCAGATTAAGATTTTTTGATTGATATTTTTATATTTGAGACTGTTTCAGATGTTATTTTAAGTTTCCTGAGATAAATTTTAAGACATTTACTGGAAGCATTTTGTAAAATCTTTTCTTGCTTTGTGTGGAAGCCAACTAAGTTTTAAATAAAAATAATATACAACCTGATAGCATTTATGCATGAGTACAAAAAAAATCTACTTTTTAAAATAAAAAAGCAGAAGAGACTTCCATTATACAGAATCTTGTAGTTTTGCCACTTCAGTCTAATGAGTAAAAGGTAAATAAACTGAAAAAGCAACAACTCTTCTTAGACCAGTAATAAAAGTGAGGCCACATGGCACACTGTTACCCCCAAATTGGAAAGTGTAACAGGAGAATAAATAAAGTTACACCATCCCAAAGCAGAAACTCAGTACTAGAAATTCCTTTGGGAACCAGTGCCAAGACGCAGTAAAACCTGATGTGTAATTGACAAACTGCTGGAGGCTCACTGTGGAACAATCTGAGACTTAAATCTCTAGGAAGGACCCAGTAATGGAGGGTGACCCCCTCTCCCCATTTTTGTGAGTTTTACATTTAGGGACTTGACCAGGTTCTTATGAAAAATATTCTCTCATGATTTTGACAAGGGGAGGAGAAAAAATATACATATGAAATATGCTTAGAATATTCTGTTCTTCTTAATAGTCTTCCCTGAGCATAAACTTACTAGAGCCTAACTGGATGTGGTTTTATCAGAGCCCAACCGACCTGAGGAAAGAGGACTGGCCAACTTCAGCTTCCTCTAGTCTTTCAAATGAGAGAGGGAAATCCCAAACTCCAGTTTACTCTAGCTATTCTGTCCCACCTAAGGGATGGTGAGTGAGTCTGAGAAGCACATGTGAAGATCATATTCCAGAGGTACGTCTCCCTAAAAGACTGGGACCTAATAATAAATCTATAGAATACTCTTCCTTCCTCATGTTACTAAAGGCTTATTTATGGCAGTTTCTTTTATCTAGTATATCATGACCGGCTATCAGTAAAAAATGTACAAGACTAACTAAAAACACAAAACACAATGTAAAGAGACAGAACAGGCATCAGAACCAGGCTCAGATATAGCAGAGATGTTGAAATTATCAGACTACAAATTTAAAACAACTATGGTTACTATGCTAAGGGCTCAAATAAAGTAGACCGCATGAAAAAACAGATAGGCAGTTTAATTAGAGAGAAAGTCTAAGAAAGAATAAAAAAGAAATGCTAGAGCTCAAAAGCACTATAACATAAATCACGAATGGCTTTGATGGGCTTATTAATAGACTAGACACATCTTAGAAATAATCTCTAAGCTTGAAGGTATCTCAAAAAAAACCCTACAAAATTGATAAAAACCAAAGAGAATAATTACTGAAAAAAAACAATTACAAAAGGTATAAGTATGCAAAGCAAGAAGACCAGAAGGAGAAGAAAGGAGAATGAAAATAATGAAATATTTGAAAAAATAATAACTTGGAATTTTCCACAAATTAATGTCAGACACCAAATTGCAGATTCGAAAACCTCAGAGAACATCAAGAAGAAAAAATGCCAAAGAAACCCTACACCTAGGCCTATTGTTTTAAGACTATAAAAAATTACAAATGAAGAAAAAGTTTGAAAAAAAGCCACGAGAAAATAATACAATGAGAGAGGGGAGAGAAAGATGATGAAATAGAAAGATCCACTGATAATCCATTCCACAAAGACAACAAGTTTTCAACGATCTACACTGGAAAAAAAAAAATACCTTCATTAGAGCCAAAAATTAAGTACCAGCATGACTACAGGAGGGAGGAGCACCAAGTGGGCTCTTGGGGTCCCCAATTTTAGGACTTGACTCTTACGCATCATTTATGTTTATTTATTTTTATTTTTTATTATACTTTAATTTCTGGCATACATGTGCAGAATGTGCAGATTTGTTAAATAAGTATCCATGGTGGTTTTTTGCCCCCATCACTCTGTCATTTACATAAGGTATTTCTCCTAATGCTATCCCTCCCCTTGTTCCCCATTCCCCAACAGGCCCCAGTGTGTGATGTTTGCCTCCCTGTGTCCATTTGTTCTCATTGTTCAACTCCCACTTATGAATGAGAACATGTGGTGTTTGGTTTTCTGTTCCTCTGTTAGTTTGCTGAGGATGATGGTTTCTAGCTTCATCCACGTCCCTGTGAAGGATATGAACTCATTCTTTTTTATGGCTGCATAGTATTCCTCTGTATATATGTGGCACATTTTCTTTATCTAGTCTATCATTGATGGGCATTTGGGTTGGTTCCAAGTATTTGCTATTGTAAAGAGTGCTGCAGTAAACACACATGTGCATGTGTCTTTATAGTAGAATGCATTATAATCCTTTGGGTATATACCCAGTAATGGGATTGCTGGATCAAATGGTATTTCTGGTTCTAGATCCTTGGGGTCTGTACAGAATTTCTGGACCTGCCCTGGGCCAGAGTGGAACCTGCTGCCTTGAAGGGTGAGTCCCAGGCCAGGCAGCACTCATGACAAGCTAACTGAAGAGCCCTTGGACCTTGAGGGAACATCTGCAGTATTCTGGCAGTACTCCTTGTGGCCTAGGTGGCTGTGGCTACAGGGTGAGGCTTCACTGACTTTGGAAAGGGGAGGGAAGAGTAAGAAAAACTGCACCTGGCTCAGCTGCAATATAATAGAACACCAAGTAAACTTCTGAGGTTTTTGAATCTAATTCCCGACCCCCAGATAGCACTTCTGGACTCACCCAAAAGTTGGGAGATCTTGTCAACCTGAAGGAAAAAAACACAGGCCTGGCAAACTTTGCAAACTGCTGATTATAAAGCCCAAGGACCTTGAGTGAGCATAGATAGTATACAGGGAGTGGGTACAACAGACCTGGGGTGAGACTTAGCGCTATACTGGCTTCAGGTATGACCCAGTGCAGTCATAGCTGTGGTGGTCACATGGGTACTTGTGTGACTCCACCCCCAGCTTTTGATGACTCAGAAAAAGAGAGTGGCTCCATATGTTTAGAAAAAGGTAAGGAAAGAGAACAAGAGTCTCTGCCTGGTAATCCAGAAAATTCTCCCAGATATAGTCCAAAATCATCAAGGCAGTACTTCTAAGAGTCTGCAAGAATCACAACGTTACTGGCCTTGGGGTTCCCCCTAAAGCAGATACAGCTTATATCACAACACCCAAGTTCTTCCAAATATTGAAGAACCTTCCCAAAAAGGAAGGCTACAGTTATATACAGACAGTGAAGACTACAATAAATACCTAAATCTCCAATGCCCAGACACTGAAGAATATCTACTAGTATCAGCACCATCCAGGAAAACATGACCTGTACAAATTAACTAAATAACACACCAGGGACCAATCCCAGAGAAACAGAGATATGTCACCTTTCAGAGAGAGAATTCAAAATAGGTAGGTTGAGAAAACACAAATTCAAAATAACACAAAGAATAAATTCAGACAAATTTGACAAAGAGATTGAAATAATTACTTTAATAATAATTAAAGAGATTGAAATAAATATCAAGAAGAAATTCTGCAGCTGACAAATGAAACTGGCATACAAACGAGGACATCAGAGTCCTTAAACAGTAGAATTAATCAAACAGAAGAATTATTGATCTTAAAGATTACTATTTGAAAATACACAGTCAGAGGAAACAAACAAACAAAAAAACAATGAAGTAAGCCTATAGGATTTAGAAAATATCCTCAAAAGGGAATATCTAAGAATTATTGGCCTTAAAGAGGAGGTAGAGAAAGAGATAGGGGTAGATAGTTGATTCCAAGAGATAATAACAGAGAAATTCCCAAACCTAGGGAAACATATCAGTATCCAAGTATAAGAAGGCTACAGAATACCAAGCAGATTTAACGCAAAGACTACTTCAAGGCATTTAATAATCAAACTCCCAAAGGTCAAGGATAAAGAAAGAATTCTAAAAGCAGCTAGAGAAAAGAAACAATAACATAAATGGAGCTCCAATATGCCTGGCAGAATATTTTTCAGTGGAAGACTTATAGACCAAGATAAAGTGCATGACATTTTAAAGTGCTGAAAAAAATTACCCTAGAATAGTATATTTGGTGAAAATATCATTCAAACATGAAGGAAAAATAAAGACTTTACCAGGCAAACAGAAGCTGACTGATTTGATTAATACCAGACCCATCCTACAATTAAAGAGAGTAGTTCAATCAGAAAGAAAAATACATTAATAAGCAATAAATAATCACTTGAAAATATAAAAGTTACTGGAAGTAGTAAGTATACAAAAAACAGAAAATATTATAACACTGTAACTGTAGTGTATAAACTACCTTTATGCTAAGTTGAAAGAGTAAACAATAAAGCAATCAAAAATAATAAGTAGAACAATTTTTCAAGACATATTAATTACCATAAGATATAATTAGAAACAACAAAAAGTTAAAAAGCAAGGGGTTAAAGTTAAGGCTTAGATTGTTAGCTTTTTTTTTATATGTTTGTTTGTTTATTCCGATAGTGTTTAGTTGTTATTCAGTTGAAATTATGAATTTTAAGATGGTATTTGCAGACTCATTGTAACTTCAAACCAAAAAACACAACAGATGCACAAAAATAAAAAGGCACTAAATTATATCACCAGAAAGAATTACCTTCACAAGAGGAAGACAGGAAGAAAAGAAAGAAGACCACAAACAAGAAGAAAACAAATAACAAAATGGCAGTAGTAAGTCCTTACATATAAAAAACAACATTGAATATAAATGGACTGAACTGTTCAATCAAAAGACACAAGGACCCATTGATCTGTTGCCTAAAATAAACACACTTCATCTGTAAAGACACACATAGGGCTGAAAATAAAGGAATAAAAAATGATATCTCATGCCAATGAAAATCAAAAAAGGAGTCACTATGCTTATGTTAGACAAAATAGATTTCAAGACAAAAACTATAAGAGAAAAAGAAGGTCAATATATAATGATAAAAAGGTAAATTCAGCCAGAGCATATAAAAATTTTAAATATATATGCACCAAACACTGGAGCACTATATGACAATAAATTGAAAAATCCAGAAGAAATAGACAAATTCCTAGATACATACAACCTACCAAGATTAAATCTGAAACCTGAACAGACCAATAAATAATGAGATTGAAGCCATAATAAAAGTCTCCCAGTAAAGAAAAGCCCAGGACCCTATGGCTTCACTGCCAAATTTTATCAAACATTTAGAGAAGAGGTAGTACCAATCCTACTCAAACTACTCTGAAAAATAGAGGAGAAGGGAATATGTCCAACCTCATTCCATGATGCCAGTATTACTCTAATACCAAAACCAGGCAAGGACACATTAAAAAAAAAAAGAAAACTACAGACTAATATCTCTGATAAATACTGATGCAAAAATCCTCAACAAAATACCAGCAAATTAAATTCAACAATACATTAGAAAGATCATTTGTCATGACCAAGTGTGATTTATTTCTGGAATGCAAGGATGGTTCAACACATGCAAGTCAATCAATGTGATACATTATATCAACAGAATGAAGGATAAAAGCCATATAATCATTTCAATTGACGCTGATAAAGCATTTTATATAATTTAGCATCCCTTCATGACAAAAATATGCAAAAATCTGTGTATAGAATGACCATACCTTAATATAATAAAAGCCATATAAGACAGGACCATAGCTAGTATAATATCGAATGGGGAAAAACTAAAGGCCTTTTTTCTAAGATCTGGAACATGACAAGAATGTTCACTGTTACCACTGTTATTCAACAAAGTATTTCAAGTCCTAGCTAGAGCAGTCAGACAAGAGAGATATAAAGGATATACATATTTGAAGAAAAGACATCAAATTATTGTTGTTTGTGAATGATATTATCTTATATTTGAGAAAACCTAAAGACTCCTGTATTAGTCCATGTTTACACTGCTGATAAAGACAAACCTAAGACTGGGTAATTTATAAAGAAAAAGAGGCTTAATGGACTCACAGTTCCACGTGGCTAGGGAGGCCTCACAATCATGGTGGAAAGAGAAAGGCATGTCTTACATGGTAGCAGACAAAAGACAATCAGAGCCAAGCTAAAGAGGAAACCCTTTATAAAACCATCAGATCTCATGAAACTTATTCACTACCACTAGAACAGTATGAGGGAAACTGCCCTCATGATTCAATTATTTCCCACTGGGTCCCTCCCACATGTGGAAATATGGGAACTACAATTCAAGGTGGATGTGGGTGGAAACACAGAGCCAACCTGTTTCAACTCCACAGACACACAAAAATATTAAAACTAATAAATTCAGTCAAGTTGCAGGATACGAAACCCAATACAAAAATCAGTAGCATTTCTACATGCCAAAAGTAAACTATCTGACGACATAAAATGTAATCCCGTTTACAATAGCCACACATGAAATTAAATACCTATAAATTAACCAAAGTGTTGGGGAAACCAGCCCCATACAACCCGGCAGGTACCCCGAGTCCAGTGGAGACAAAGGGATTAGAAAGAGACAGAATAAGATTTTCAAAGGCGGGTCCAGGGGACGGGAGCCTTGGAGGCTTGCTCACAGCCTAGAGCTCTTCAGCTCCGCCTAATGTATTGGTTTACAAGCTCTTTGTTCTTAGGGCAAATGGGAGGGGTAGGAAGGGATGAGGAAAAGGAATAAAAGGATTAATCAGGAGAACTTGTGAGTCACTCAATAAGATGTATAGCAGTGGCGGTTTCTGTGAATTTCCTTGAGCAAAGGCATGTGGCTAAACTACTTAAATAACTACTTTAACTTATTGGCACTGAAATGGGTGGGAGTGGGTTTCAGGAGAAGCCAAGATGTTTGATTATACTCCACTGCTTCAAGGGAGTGTTATCTCCCCAAGCAACCTGTGGCATGCCACTGAGCTGTTATGCTCTCAGTACGTAAAGATATGAAGGCAATAAGGAGACTTTTCTCCACAGAGGACACCCATGGAGAGCCATGGGTGTCTCACACAGGGGAGATTGAATCATCTGGCATCCCAGAAACTCTCTTTCCCACACAAAGAAATGAAAGATTTGTATAATAAAAATTAAAAAGTCATGAAGGAAATTTAAGAGAACACCACAAAATTGAAAAATATTTCATGTTCATAGATTGAAGCAATCAATATTGTTAAAATGTCCAGACTACCCAAAGCAATCTACTTATTCAATACAATTCCTATAAAAATACCAATGACATTCTTCAGAGAAATAGAAAAAAAAATCCTAAAATTTATATGAAACCACAAAAGACCCATAACAGCTAAAGCTATTCTAAGCAAAAGAACAAAAATGGAAGAACCACATTCCCATACTTCAAATTATGCTTCAGAGCTATATTAACAATAGCAGGGTACTGGCATAAAAACAGACACATAGACCAATGGAACAGAATAGAGAACCCAGAAACAAATCCACACACCTACAGTGAACTCATCTTTGACAATGACTTCAAGAAAATAGACTGGGGAAAGGAGAGAGTCTTCAATAAATGGTGCTGAAAATGCTGGATATCCATATGCAAACAAAGGAATCTAGACCCCTAACTCTCACCAAATACAAGAATCAAATCAAAATGGATTAAAGACTTAAATCTAATACCTGAAACTATGAAATGACTGCAAGAAACCACTGGGGAAAACCTCCAGGACATGGGTCTGGGCAAAGACTTCTTGAGCAATACCTTACAAGCACAGGCAACCAAAGCAAACATAAACAAATGAAATCACATCAAGTTAAAAAAAGCTTCTGCACAGCAAAGAATACAATCAACAAAGTGAAGAGTGAACCAACAGAATGGGAGAAAATATTTGCAACTACCCATCTGACAAGGGATTAATAACCAGAACATATAAGGGGCTCAAACACCTCCGTAAAAATAAATCTAATAATCCAATCCAAAAATAGGCAAAATATTTGAATAGACATTTCTCAAAAGAAGACACGCATATGGTAAACAGGCATATGAAAAGGTGCTCAACATCATCGATCATCAGATAAATGCAAATCAGAACTACAGTGAGATATCTCACCCTAGTTTAAATGGCTTACATCCAAAAGACAGGCAAAACAAATCTCCAGAAAATGTAAAGAAAAGGGAACCCTTGTACACTCTTGGTGGGAATGTATATTTGTACAATCACCACGGAGAACTGTTTGGAGGGTCAAAAAAAAGAAAAAAAAATGAGCTACCATGTAATCCGGTAATCGCACTGCTGGGTTTATACCCAAAAGAAAATAAATCAGTATATCAAAGATGTATCTGCACTCCTATGTTTGTTGATGTTTGTTGTAGCACTGATTACAATAGCTAAGATTTGGAAGCAATCTAACTTTCCATCAACAGATGAGTGGATCAAGAAAATGTGGTACATACACAATGGCATACTATGCAGGTATTAAAAAATAAGATCTAGTCATTTGCATCAACATTAATGGAATTTTAGATCATTATGTTAAATTAAATAAGTCGGGCATAGAAAGAGAAAGATTGCATGTTCTCAATTATTTGTGAGATCTAAAAATAAAAACAATTTAACTCATGGACATAGAGAATAGAAGGATGTTTACCAGAGGCTGATAAGGGTAGTGGGGTGTTTTGGCAAGGTGGTTGTATTAGTCCCTTCTCACACTGCTGTAAAGAACTACAGGAGACTGAGTAATCTATAAAGGAAAGAGTAATTGACTCACAGTTTCACATGGCTAGGGAGGCCTCAGGAAATTTATAATCATGGCGGAAAGTGAAGGGAAAGCAAGTCACATCTTTCATGGCAGCAGGATAGAGAGAGAGAGAAGGGGGAAGTGCCACACACTTTTAAACCATCAGATCTTCTGAGAACTCACTCACTCTCCTGAGAACAGCAAGGAGGAAACCCGCCTCCATGATTCAATCACCCCCTCCCGGCCCCCCCTCCAACACGACATTAGATTTCGGCGGGGACACAAATCCAAACCATATCAGTGGGGATAGTTAATGTGTACGAAAAAATGGAATGAATAAGACCTACTACTTGACAGCACAACAAGACGACTATAGTCAATAATAACTTAACTGTATATTTTAAAATAGCTTAAAGAATGTAATTGATTGTTTTTACTCAAAGAATAAACGCTTCAGGGAATTAATACCCCATTCTCCATGTTGTCCTCCTTTCAAATTGCATGCCTGTATCAAAACATCTAAGGTACCCTATAAATAATACACCTACCATGTACCAATAAAAATGTAAAAAAATAATTAATTTTTATAAAATAATATTGTACATATTGAGGAACAAAGATTAGAATAGCATCTGACTTCTCCAAGGAAATCACGCAAGCAAGAAGAGAATGGAGTAAAATATGTAACATGTTGAGTGAAAACAGTAGCTACGTGCATGCACTTTTTTAAAAAAGGATAAAGATATATTGGTGGTGGTTTCACAACATTGTGAATATGAACAATGTCACTGAATTGTACATTTTAAAATGGTTAAGTTGGCAAATGTCGTATACATTTTTACTAAAATTAAAAAATGTAATAATACAACATAACAAAGATTACTGAATCATATACTTTAAGCAGGCGAATTTTATGGCATATAAAGTATATCTTAATAGAGCTGTTTTTATAAAAAGAGAAAAGGAGATTATTCAGACTGAGCATTACTTGTGCCACTAAAAATAAATGAGAAACTCTGACGTGTTGCTATATAGTCTTCAACGAACCACCTATCTTTCATTACATTATTCTCTGTAGATAAACTCTCACGTTTCTTTGATGTGTTCCTGCCATCAGAAGAGGAGATATTTTTATATTTTATCCTCTTGAATCTTTTGATTTGAAGACACGGTGCTACCAACTGTCCTATGACAATGTGTACAGTCAGTAATCATTATGTTCTTCTGGTATACGTCTCAGCCTCCCCCAGTTCAAGGTAGGCAAGGTCTACACTTTCTCTACCCTATAATCTTGCTAAGAGGTTACTATTGTAAAATAAAACTAGTTAGATCGATTAGTGTTAAACCTACATTAATTGAGAAACAGACAAAAAACCATTTATATAATGAATCTTTGTAACATATAAAAGTCCAATTCTCTGTCCTCAGGTGGTCTAAGAAGCCTTTCCAGGAAGAAGTAATAATATACCAGGGGTAGAACTGGTCAATCTTATTATGGGTCAGAGGTCAGAGGCCTTCTGAAATGTAGGGGTAGGGATATCACAAGACTAACCACATAGATATTATAACACAGAGAGGTACTTTAGAGTGCCTCATTTAAACAATTAAGTTCTGTTCACAACTTAGGTGATTTATTGGTGGTATGGCAGACCAGTTAAAAATAACTCTACGTAACTTACCCTTAATCATCACGCTGGAAAGTCAAAATGCTAGTAATAATCTCCCAGTGAGTACCTACTATGGGCCAGATAGTATCATAATCAGGGTTCCCAAAAAACAAGCATGAGATAAGGACTTGGGAACTTATTCCAGCAAGCAGGAATGCATCAGTGTGTGAGAACAATGAGACAGGGAAAGAAGAAAAGGGTTTAGTTTGTGTGGATTACAACTATTCAGGTGGCACTTAACCTGAGTGCTAAAGGTTAAGCAGGGCTTCAAATCAAAAATCTGTATAAGTATGTTCTTAGATGGGGCATAAAAATTGCAAAGTCATGAGAGAGGGTGACCCACTCACGAGATACCAAGAGGAAAAAAAAAGACATTTTAAATTGTGGCAAAGATAAAAAATACCACGAATTTGCTCAAATGGGAAAATGGTTAAACGATAATGGCATCATCATGCTTTGTAATTCTGCAATACTATGATGATTAAAAGCAATCTTCTAGATCAGTAATTTTCAACCATTTTGGTCTCAGGACCCCTTTGCATTTTTGATAATTATTAAAAACCCTAAAAGGCTTTTGTTTAAAGAGGTTATATCAGTTGCTATTTGCTGTATCAGAAATTAAACTGAAAATAAATTATTAATTTACTTTAATGTAATACTAATAATAAACCAATGACATGTTAACATAAATAGTACATTTTAAGAATAAACTATATTTTCAGAATGAAATATAATATGTTGGGACATGTGGCATTGTTTTAAATTTTTGCACATATCTTTAATACCTCATTTAATAGAATACAACTGTATTCTCATACGTGCTTTTGCATTTAGTCTGTAATGAGATGTTGCTTTGTTTGATGCATACAAACACAATTCAGCTTTACACAAATAACTAGCTGAAAAAGAAAAGGGTATTTTAATTGCCTTTTCAACAATTTGAAATATCCTGTGATACTACAACAAAACTCAACTGGTAGGAGTCTCTTAAAGGTTACTGCAGTGTGAAATATGAAACTGTTTCAGTGAACATTTTGCATGGTGAATGGATTTTTCTTCACATGGATGATTTTGTAATGTCTGCAAGGTCATATAAAAATACTGCTTCCTATTTGTAAATATCATCATGCATCTTATGAAAAAAGGTCTGAGATATTGGGAAACTGAAACTCGTGGTGGTAGATACAAAATTTGCAAAAGTTTTAATTTTCCTTGAATTGTCAAGTATTATCATTGGCAGTACCTACTATCCCTTGCTTTCATTGAAGTGGCATACTCATTTCATTTATAAATATCTTCAAATAACCAAGTCTGAAGAAGCATCATTTTTTTTCTGTTTTTTTTTTTTTAGGGAAAATATGATGTTCCATGAAATACAGCAGCCAATGCAGTTCATAACGCAAATAATTATACAAATGCTTTTTCTGAAGATAACCATCTCATATCAGTATGTGATTTAGAAGTACTTTATGTATACTTCTCATTTTGTCATATGGCTTACTAAAAAGACATGTTCAAGAGTGGAACAGTAATTAAAATTAATCATGCTTTCTGCTTCATCAAGTACATTCTTCAGTGAAACTGGAATTTTTAAAACTGAAAGTGCATGACAGTGAAGAAAACATGACCACTTGTGCAGTTTGATGCCACTTTCTTAATTTATGCTAAGGTGCAAGCTGTGTTACTTACCATTGGTTTTACACCATCAGTATAAATGTCTACACGGTGAAAAAAAATAGTTTGGACCTTGCAGACTCCCTAAAAGCTTCGTGGGGAGCCCTAGGCACGTGTATGGAGTACCAATGCTATATATATATATATATATATATATATACACACACACACACACACATACATATATATGTGTATATATATATATACACACAATGTATGATATATATCATATGATATCTTCTGCTACATAATTCCAAATGCATAGTATCTTATTAAGCCTTAACCTTTACTTTACAAAGATTGACTCAAAAATATGGAAAGAGAAAGCCTTTGTGCTTTTATTTCTACTTGCACTGTTTGAAAGCTGATTCTGAAGCTGTTCATTTTCCTGTACTTCCAATCTTCCCTGCTTCCTTAGCTTGGGTCTCCTGAGAAGCAAACCACAAGACAAGATGAGGTATGCCAAATATTTATTTATGGAAGGAACAGGAGGTGAGGAGAGCCTTTATACTGTGATTCAGTTCTGACACCTCTGAAAGGGGAGAGAAAAGGAAAGAGAATTAGGTAGACAGAGGCTAGGATTACAGGGCAGTTCCAAGGGTCGTTTAGCCAGGACCATGTGGAGACATCAAACCAAAGTCTTCCATTGTAGGAGTTCTATGTCCCTCCACAATAGACCTTACTATCTTCACTCTGCTCAGTCACTGGCTGGGTGGAGCCCATGGGCAGTGAGACTGGCAGGAATGTAGTGGTAGATTCACAAGGAGAGTAGCAGGGACCATCAGTCTACCATGCTCCCTGAAGCATGACATCTGAGTGGCACATTTTCATGACCCTGCAATTTACCCCTTGTGCCAAACAAATCCACTTGTCCAAGCAAGTTTGTAGAACATCATCCATGGTTCCCAGGGTTCTGTCTTCCTGAGAGAAATCTTTAAAACCAGAGTTTTGTGAACAAACTACAATCTCTGGCATTGTAATTGATCTTAGGAACATAACTGGCACTTATCTTTATTCTCTCTTCTCCACTACATAGTCTAGATTTCCTTTACCCTCGACTATCACTGTGGCAGAAAAGTAGAGTGGGCCGGAGGCTACTAAGTATGTCCAGGACCTAAGTAAAATGAGGGGATATGTATCAGGACATTTACTTGCTCAACTTTTCACTCTGCAAGGTCTCTCCATGGAGATAATGTAGAAGGCATTGGCACAGAACAATTTAAACTTTTGGAGGTGAATGTTTCACTACTGATATCATAATATTGTGAGGCATTTTTATATACTTTGATAATATTGGTGCTGATAACTTCTGCTAGGTAATTCAAAATGCCTAGTATCTTATTAAGCCTTAACCTTTACTTTACAAAGAAACATACAAATTCACAGCTAAATCCTCCTTAATAACAGTTGTTAGCTGACATTTGGTATATGCTTAATGGTTCCTGCTATTTCTTGAAGTAAATATAATCCTACAGCATCTAATTTTCCTTTGGGACTATCATCAGGCCTCATCTACAGATACGCAAGGTTATTCAGCTCTTAACCACTTCTTTGAATTTTATTTTATGTGCCTTTATTTTATATTAAAAATAATCATTGCTTTCTTCAAAAATTTTCTTCTCAAAAGTAACACCATACTTGTATCTTTTGGGAAATAAATTGAATTTGATTTCTTACAAAAGGTTGAGAATATCATTTCATATCCCCTCCTTTGTTTTTGCAGTGAAGGAAATCAAAACCCAGCATTAAAAAATGTGACATTTCCAAACGAATAAAGCAGGTTAATGGCAGAGTTGGTAGTAGGTGGAGGTACCATCAAAATGCTTCCAGGTAAACAAAAGAAATGTACAATCTGGGACAACTGTTATTTGGCAAGGTGAGAGCTAAATGAAACAGTGGGACAGTAACAGATGATGACAATGTTGGATAGAATTAGTATAAATTTCCATATTCTTTGATTTGACTTTAACAAATCCATTAAATTTTAGTAATCCTGTCTTTGTTTTAATATGTTCAGTGGCTTTGCCTCTCTCATCTTCCTTAAGGGCAGTTATAATTATAAAAGAAATTATATTTACAATCAAATATAGAGATAAAATG
The DNA here is from genome assembly GCF_006542625.1 of Nomascus leucogenys. Lineage (NCBI taxonomy): Eukaryota > Metazoa > Chordata > Mammalia > Primates > Hylobatidae > Nomascus > Nomascus leucogenys. The sequence continues at coordinate 130,037,009 of NC_044406.1, forward strand.
AATGCTGTTTCATGTGTTATAAAAAGATAATTACTATGATAACAAGAGTATATTGAATGTAATTTAATTGTCTATATTCATCATCTTTCTTTGCTTACAGACTAAACTGTCTACAAAAAAGTTATGCACATAGCATCGCAATTGTCCAAATACTCCTCTCCAGCCAGACGTGCTAGAATTTTCATAAAGCTTCCCTTTGGTTGGTTTCACTTCTCTTCACAAAATTTTCCATCAAGCTTGCTTCAGTCATCTCACAATATGCTAGTTTTTAGATCTCTAACAGCCCACCATTGTGTCTTATTTTTCTCTCAGTTACTCTCCACTTTTCTCTTCAAGTGAAGGAAATAATATGCCATGATATACTGTCTAGCCTTTGACTTCCCACAAAGAGTTGCATGTCATCTCCCACACCAGGAAGCCTTAAGGAGCAATTCAAGTTTCCTTGCACTTCCGTCTTTTATCTGTAACTGCAGCTAAAGGTAGCAGAAGGTGGGGAAGTACACAGTTAAAACAAAAAGAGAGTGAAAAATGTTATTCATATTGAATGTATCAAAAGGTTAATTATTTCAATTTATCTTAGGGTATGCTAATATTTTCTCTATGTTAAACTCACACAAGTCACTAAAATATTTAGAATTCAATATGGTTAGATTGATCAAGGTAGGCTAGGTTATGCTACAGTAACAAATAAATTTCACATCTCTGTGACTTAAAAGAAGAAGTTATTTCTTACTCAGATGAAATATCCATCATTGTTTCACAAGGAAGCTCATCTATTGTAGGTACTCATTCCCCCCAGGTTGTCAGAAACAGCCATCATCTTGTAACATTGCTTGCCACTATACCAGAGGGAAAAGAAGACTCTGTAATGGATGACATTATTAATTAAATGATGCAGTGAGGAAGGGACACAATCACCTCTGTTCACACTCATCAGACAGAACTAATTCACTGTATGTTTGTTCCCAGAAAAAGAAACAATGTATCTCTTGTCTTATGACCCTTAAGAAAATATTAAAACATAACTATCTTCATTTAAAAAATATATATGTGTATGTGTGTGTGTGTGTGTGTATGTATTTGTGTGTGTGTATATATATATATATGACTCCAAGGATCATTTTTCTCTAACTGCCCAGTGAAAATGGGAATATCCTCTGAATTGTCCTGACAAGTCTGCCTTCTGGTTAGGTTCTTTCAAGGGAAGTGATCTCACTACCTAAGTGTCCTATATGTAGACACTTATCATTGTTATTCAAGAATAGTGTTCTTTCTTTTTGGCTGAAATTTAATTTGTCATAACTGTATTCCTCCAGGTTCTTCCCTCTAGAAAAATCAGAATTCGGTCATCCCTCAGATACCTGGGGGATTGGTTTCAGATCTCCAGGACCCCCACCATACACACACAATACGCAAATCTGCACACACTCAAGTCACACAGTTGGCCTGACAAAACCTGGATATATGGAAAGCTGGCTCTCTGTGTATACAAGTTTCACATCCCATGAATACTGTGTTTCAGATCCTGGTTTGGTTGAAAAAAAAATCCGCATATAAATGGCCTTGTGCAGTTCCAACGTGTGTTGTTCACAGGCCAAGTGTGTATTAATAATAGCAGAAATAGTGATATGCATATAGAAACCTACTAATTCTGAAAAGAACTCTATACATTAGGCAGTATTATCTCCATGTAAACAATGACTACTCTTTCACATAACTCACTTTTAAATATATGAAAATAAGTATTTGCTAACCACTCCCACTTTCTCCAACTATTTCTCATGAAATGATTTCTAAATACTTTATCTCCTTCTTTGGCTTATTCTGAATATACTAGTTTGGCAATACTCTTCTAATGCTGTGGTTCTTAGAAAGAGCCATAGCACTCTAAATATGGTCAGAACAGCACATAGCTAAATAGGATTTTTTTTTTCAGTTGCTATCTTACATTACTAGTGGTCCAGGTAATGTACACGAGTTGTTTAGTTTATTTATGTGTCTGTTTTAGAAGCCCCAAGTCAATCATCCAGCCTGATTTAATTTTAATTTCCTTTTATAACCTCAGCCCAGGACTTAGACTACAGTTCACTCTAAATATTCAGTGATAGATTTAAACCCTGTGCTTTCTTCTCCAATGTCTCTGAAGTAGTTTCCAATTTTTGCTGTATAAATTATCACAAACTTGGCGACTTAAGACAACACAAATGTATTGTCTTCCAGTTATGGAAGTCAGAAGTCTAAGGTAAGTTGGCAAGGCTGTATTTCTTCTGGAGACTACAAAAAAAGATCAAATCGTTGCCTTCTCCAGCTTCTAGAGGCTCCATAAATATCTTGGTTTATAACTCCACATCACTCTGACCCCTACCTCCATCATCACATCTTCTTATTGGACTCTAACCTTCTTTCCTCCCTCTTATAAGGACCACTGTCATTACATCGTGCTTATCTAGATAGTCTCTGATAATCTCCACATCTCGATATCCTTAACTTAATCACATCTTCAATGTCACTTTTGCCATGTAAGGTAATTATCTTTGCAGTTTTGGGGGTTTAGGATGTAGATAACTTTCTAGAGCTATTATTTTGCCTACCACAATCTCCTATAACTTGTCTCCCTTCTCATTATGCTTCAGCCACCCTAACTGTATCATTCAGGGTTTTAAATTACAAGTAACAGGGATGTATGCTGAATAATTAATGAGAAAATGAGCTTATTAAAATAAATTTTTAAAAATTGTTGGAAGGATTAAAGAATCAGGATCCAGGCTATACATACAGAAATAACAGCCAAAATTATCTTCAGAACTGGTGTCATGAGAGAATCACTGCAGCTATTGAGCACTAAATATGTACCACATCATTTCTGAGCCAGGAACATAACTTTGCAGCATCATTATGACTGCTAAAGAGAAAAGGCCATTGCCCTCCTCCCCGGGCCTCTATCTCTTGAATCAAAATTTCAAATGACTGTGTCTGATTGTTGAAGCCTGAGTCACATTTCCATACCCTATGTCTAAGCGTGTTAGTAAGGGCTTTCCAAAGAACCAGAACTAATAAGAGATAGGTGACAGGGAGAGACAGAGAAAGAGAGAGAATGATGAGACAGGATTTAATTGGGAAATTGGCTCACACAATTGTGGAGACCAAGAAGTCCCATGACAGCTGCAAGCTGGAGATGCTGGCTCAGTCAAGGTCAGAAAGCCTCAGAACTAGGAAAGCCAATGGTATAACTCCCAGTCCAAGATCACAGGCCTGAGAACTCAGGGCAATGCTGGTACAAATCCTGGGGTCCAACGGCTGGGGAGCCTGGAGTTGCTGTCCAAGGAAAAGAGAAAGAATATATCACAGCTTCAGCAGATGGATCAAAACATTTACCCTTTCTCTGTGTTTGTTGTCTCAACAAACTCAGAAGATTGGATGGTACCTGTCCACATGGAGGGCAGACGTTTCTCACCTAGTTCACTCAACTCACAGGATAATCTCTTCTGACACACACCCCAAAAATAATGCTTTACCGAGTTTCTAGGTATTTTTTAATCCAGTCAAGTTGACATCTAAAATTAAAAGTAACAGCAAGAAAGGCCAAAAAGTTAAATACTTAATATTTCATCTCTTGCAGAAAGAGGCATAAAAAGTTAAAAAGACAAGACTTCACTCTATTAAATCTTGGAACTGAAAAAAAAAAAGACAAGACTTCTCAAAACAAAGGAAAGGCTTCAAGATTTCAGGTTGCCTGAACAAATTGCAAATATCTGCATTCACCATAGTTCTCTTTCTAAATTATGTTGTTTGGTCCTGAGTCAAGACCTTTGTACTTGCAATCGCTTCCTCTCTGAACATTCTTTATGTTTTTCATATGGCTAACTCCTTCTCATTATTCAGATTTCAGCTCAAATCTCCTCTAAGTGGTCCATCTGGCAACGTTATATAATGTTCTTCCCTAGCCACTATCTTTACCTTGTTTTATCTTCTTTATACTGCTTACCACTATTTAAATTTAACGTAAATTTTACTTGTGGACTTATTATTGTTATGCATCCCCACTAGACTATAAGTTCCCTGAGAGTAGTGACCATGTCAATTTTATACATCACTATACTCTCATGTTGGCATAGTACCTGGCACATAGTAGGTTCTCAAAACATACTTGTTGAATTAAAAAAAAAAATGTGGTACAGTAGAAGAGGTACATGAATTGAAACTAAACATACCAAAGTTTGAACACTTGCTATACCAAATACAAACTATGTGACCTAAATTAAGTGATTTAATGTATTTGGACATTTAATTTCTCATCTGTAAATAATAATGATGATAATAATGACAGAAACAGGGAAAAGAAGGCTCTGTAATGTATGACATTATTAATTAAATGATGCAGTGAGGAAGGGACACAATCACCTCTGTTCACACTCATCAGACAGAACTAATTCACTAACTAATTCCCGTCTGGGAAGAAGTGAGGAGCGCCTCTGCCCGGCTGCCCCGTCTGGGAAGTGAGGAGCGCCTCTGCCCGGCCACCCCATCTGGGAAGTGAGGAGCGCCTCTGCCCAGCCGCCCCGTCTGGGAAGTGATAATCTATAGACTTTTATAGTGAGGACTTTTGTGTCTGAGTTCTTTCATTTAGAATAATGTTTTTAAAGATCATCTGTGTTATAGCATTCCTTTCCCTTTATTCGTTTTTTATTTCCAAATAATATTCCATTGTATGGATATATCACTTTTTCTTTACCATTAAGGAGTTGATGGACATTTGGGTTGTTTCCACATTTTTGGATACTACGGATAATGCTTTTATGAACATTCTTGCACAAGTTTTTGTATAAACATGTGTTTTTAATTTTGGGGGTATAATACCTGGGAGTAAAGTTGTTGGGTCATATGATGATTCTATATTTCATTTATTGAGGAACCATCAAAATGTTTTCCTCAGCAGCTGCATCATATTACATCCACATGACCTATGTAAGAAAGTTTCCATTTCTCCATACCCTGGCCAACACTTATTATCTGTCTTTTTGATTATCACCATCTTAGGCGAAGTGTTATTGTGACCTTGATTTGCATTTCCTTAATGATCAGCATTGCGCATTTTTCACATGTTTGTTAGATACCTGCATGTCTGCCTTAGAGAAATATTTGTTCAGATTATTTGCCAATTTTCCAAGTAAGTTATTTTTCTTTTTATGACTGAGGTATAACAGACATATATTCTGAATAACAATTCCTTATTAGATATATCATTTGCAAATATTCTTTACAATTCTGTGGGTTGCATTTTAACTTTTACAATAGTATCTTCTTAATTTTTAATTTTTGCAAATAGTAATGATATATATTTATGGGTTACATGAGATACTTTGATACAGGAATGCAATACTGAAAATTACACCAAGGCAAATAGGGTATCTATTACCTCAAGCATGTATCCTTTATATTTCAAACAATCTAATTATACTTTTAGTTATTATAAAATGAACAATTAAATTATTTTGTACTATAGTCACCATGCTGTGCTAGCAAATACTAGGTCTTGTGTATTTTTTCTATTTTTTGTGGATGGGGTTCTCTAAAGCAAACTTTATTTTAATTTTGATGAAGTCTAATTCATTATTTTATTTTGCTTTTGTACTTTGGGTGGGATATCTAAGAAATCTTTGCCTAACTCAAGGACACAAAGATTCACACCTATGTTTTCTTATGATAGTTTTATAGTTTTAGCTTTTACATATAGTTCTTCAATCCATTTTGTGTTTATTTTTGCTTATGGTGTATGTAAGTGTCCAAATCTATTTTTTTCTGCATATGAATATCTAGCTATTACAGCATTATTTGCTGAAGAAAACAATTATTTTTTCATTATTTTATTTTGGCATGCTTGTTGAAATTCTGTTTACTGTAAAACATGAGAATTTATTTCTGGACTCTAAATTCTATTCCATTGGTCGATACGTCTATTGTTATTCCAGTACCACACTGTTTGGATGACTGTAGTTTTCTGCTAGATTTGGGAAATAAAAAGTGTGAGACTTCCAAATATGATTTTCTTTTTCAAGATTATTTTGGATATTTTGAATCCCTTGAATTTCCATATTAATTTTATCATTGGTTTTCCAATCTCTGCAAAAAGAAAATGAGTTGGAATTTTGATAACGATTACATTGAATCTGTGGATCAATTTCAGAAATACTGCCATTGTATTAGTCCATTTTCATATTGCTATGAATAAATAGGACTGGGTAATTTATAAAGAAAAAGAGGTTTATTGGACTCACAGTTCCACTTTGCTGGGGAGGCCTCACAATAATGGTGGAAGGTGGAGGAGCAAAGGCATGTCTTACAAGGCAGCAGGATAGAGAGTGTGTGCAGGGGAATTGCCCTTTATGAGACAATCGGATCTCATGAGGCTTATTCACTGTCACAAGGACAGCACGGGAAAAACCCACCTCCATGATTTGATTACCTTCTACTGGGTCCCTCCTATGACATAATTCCTCCTAGGAATTATGGGAGCTACAATTCAAGATGAGATTTGGTTGGGAACACAGTCAAATCATATCAGTCATTTTGTCAATAGTGTTTCCATCCATGAACATGGATATATTTCCATTTATTTAAGTCTCATTAAATTTATTTCAATAGTATTTTACAGTTTTCAGTGTACAAATGTTGTAATTTTTGGTTAAATTTATTTCCAAACATTTGATTTTTTTTGATGTCTTCTTAAATGTAATTATTTCTTAATTTCCTTTTGGATTGGCTTGTGTATTGAAGTAAAACTCACTTTTTAAATTTGATCTTGTATCTTTCAACCTTGTTGAGCTGAAATATTAGCTTGAATAGTTTGTTTGTATATTTCTTACAGTTTTCTATATGGAAGATCATGTTATCTGTAAATAAAGATTTACTTCTTTCTTTCCAATCTGGATACATTTTACCTGATTTCATTTTATTGCCTAATTTTTCTGGCTAAAGCATTTAGCAAGATGTTGGCTCAAAGGGGTGTGAATGAATATCTTTGTTCTCTTCCTAAAGTTAGGTGGAAAGCTTTTAGTTTTTTACCATTAAGTATGATATTAGCTCTGTGTTTCATGACAAAAACACTCAGCAAACTAGGAATATCAGGGAACTTTCTTAGCCTTATATCTTTTCAGTATCTATTATATTGATAATATTTTTTTTATCAATTATTGATATTATGAATTATATTAATGGGTTTTAAAATATTAAATGATTACTACAATCTTTGGATTAACACTTCATGGTCGATATATATTATTTTCAATATATTGCTGAATTCAACTGCCAGTATATTATATTGAATTTATGTATCTCTATTTTGTAAATAAAATTCAGCTGTTGTTTGCATTTTTCTATGTTTCATACAAACTCTATCAAGATTATACTATCTCCATAGGATGTACTGAAACAATTTTCTTTTTTCTTTATGTTCTAAAACAGATTAATAGCATGAAAAGTATATATTATTAGAAGAAATAAAATCACTCGGAGATAAATTTTTGTTAGACCAGGGTTCTTTAGGAGGAAATATATTTTTACACTTGAAATTTTTATTTCCTTTCTTTTATCAATCCAGATTTTCTATTTTCTTCTGACATCATTTTGGAAATTTATATTTTCTTAGTAAATTATCAGTCTCATGAATATTTTCTAAGTTTGTCATTTACTTACAATTTTTATTCTTCAGACATCTAATTTTTTCTTCATTTTTGGTTTGTTTTATTTTCTATTAGATTTATCTGTGCTGGATTTATTCATCTCTATTTTATGGTCTTCAATTCATTTGTCAATTTTTATAATTTATATCTTTACTGAAATAAAAGAAATTTGGATTTTATGTAAGATTATAAATTTGTAGAGGGATAATAATCTAATTTGTCTTTACTAATCAGGTCAATATGAAATGTACTTGACTGTTCAGTACTTGAAGTCATAACCAAAGCACAAAGTGTCTGATTATAATGAACTCTAATTTCAGACAAAGTATCCAATAGCAAATTACAAGGATTTTTTATTTCTCAGCATCAAATTCTGAAGACTAAAATAAGATTCATTATCAACATTGTTGTTTTTCTATATTGAAAGTAACTAGCTATTTTTCTTTAAACATCAATATTTTTAAAAGATCTTTTTGTATTTTGACTGAAGATGCATATAATTAAACTTACTAATTTTATTACATGTGGATATTTATGTCTAATCAGAAAAGGGAGTTTCTTTTAAATATCTATTGGGCATAATATAGCAGATAGATAGATAGATAGATAGAAATATATATCTAGATTCATTTGTCTATTTATCTGTATGTATCCATTTTCATTTGATAATGTTAGCTTCACTTGTTTTTCAAAAAGTAGAGAGGGAATAAAACAAGCATACCCCCTAGCAATTAACTGTAATCATATACAAATAAAACTGACATGATGTCAACTGGGTAGGCACTTGAGTAGATAAATCTTGCCTTCTCAACTAAATTATTACTCTAATAATAGCTGGTGCTGCAGAACTTGCCAGTGTGTGCTTGAATTTTTAGATTTCCTGTAGTCTCAGCAAGAAGCAGATTACTAAACCTTGAAAAAAAATTTCACGTGTGATTTGAAGGGGATTTAATTTTGTTATTTTAACCAGTGCTGGCAGCACAGCAAAGAGGTTAACATTCAAATATGTGAATTACTACAGGCCATCTGGGTTTTATTTTCCTAATATATGGTTATTGTAATTTATTTCTTGTGGAGTGCAGACCCATATTAGTTATTCCAAAGAGTTGAGCCTTACTTTGTTTTAAAAGTCATGAGGGAGGTTGATTTCCGGGGCTGATCATGAGGTTGAATTTTATATGAAATATTAAAAATGATAGAATTATGTTTAAGTGTAATAAATTTATCACTTGTGACAAAAATCTGAAACAACACATAATTTAAAAATGGACACACAAGACAACTTACTGAGATAACAAATTATTTTGAAACTTTTTTTGTCAAAACCAATGTTTCCTAAACTGTTGTAAAACAAACAAACAAACAAACAAAATAACCTACATCAGAATGTAGACTTAAGAGCTTGCTAAAATTGCAGAATCCTGGGACCTATCTCATACTTGGGCAATGATATAGTTTGGATATTTGTCCCTGCCCAAATCTTCTAATACACTGTAATCCCCAGGAATAAATGGAGCAAGATGGTGGAATAGACTGCTCCACCAATTATCCCCCCAAAAAGGACCCCAATTTAACAACTACCTACATGTAAGGAAAAACCACCTCCATAAGAACCAAAAATAGGTGAGAAATCACAGTCTCAGTTTTAACTTTCTATTGCTGAAAGAGGCATTGAAGAGATAGGAAAAACAGTCTTAAATCACTGATGCTACCCCTTCTCCATGCCCTAGTGTAGCACTGTGGTGCTGACAGTGTTTCTGTGTGCACGAGAGAAGAGACCACGTCAAGTGTATGTCATTTAACTCAGTGCTGCACTATTATAACAGGAAGCATAACTGGACCAAACTCAGCTGATGCCTGTCCGTGAAGGGAGCATTTAAATCAGTCCTAGCAAGAGGAAAATGTCTGATCCCAGTGGTGGAAACTTCAGTTCATGCTAGCCTTGCCACGGAGGGCTAAAGTGCTCCGGGGCCCAAATTAAGCTGGAAAGGCAGTCTAGACCACAAAGATTGCAGCTCCTAGTCATGTCCTAGTGCTGAAATGGGCCCCGAGACTTGAGGGGCCATGCGAACTACTTGAATGTCAGCCTGGGTAGCTAAGAGAGTTCTGGAATTACCCCTTGGCTAATTCCAGGTTGCACAGCTCCAAGCTCCAAAAAGTACATCTTCCTTCTGCTTAAAGAGAGGAGAGGAAAGAGTAAGAAGAACATTCCCACTTTCTATCGCATCTTGCATACCAGCTCAGCTACTGCAGAATAGGGTACTGGTAATAGTCTTGAGGTCTGCTTTCTAGGCCCTAAATCTGGAATGACAGTTCTACACATCTTAGACCAGGAGGGAACATGCTGTCTTTAAGGGGAGCATGCAGTCTTGGAAGAATTTATCACCTGCTATCTGAAGAGCCCTTGACACCTGAAAAACCAACAATGATATTTAAGTACCATATCAAGGGCCTTGGTTGAGCCTCTGAGGTTTACTGGCTTTGGGTGAAAATCAGCACATTTCCAGCTGTGGTGGCTATGAGGCAAGACTCCTTCTGCTTGAGAGAAGTGAAGAGAAAGTAAAGAGAAATTTGTCTTCACCTTAGAGACCACCTTGGGTGCAAGAATGTAGAGGAGGAAAAGGGCTCTTGGGGTCCTCAATTCCAGGGCTTGGCTCTTAGATGGCATTTCTGGACCTGTCCTGGGCCAAAAGGGACCCGCCTTCCCTGAAAAGTGAGTCTCAGGCCAGGCAGCAATCACAACAACTAACAGAAGTGCCTCTGGGCCTTAAGAGAATATCAGCAGTATTCTGACAATACTCCCTGTGAGCCTGTGATGGCAGTGGCCGCAGGATGATGCTTCTCTGCTTTTGAAAAAGAGAAAGACAGTGCAAAAGAATACATCTTGTGGTTTCAGTGCAAGGTGAGCTGTAGTACATTAGGACACCAGGTAGACTTCTAAGGATTTTGATTCAGGTAACTGGTTCTGGCACCTCTGGTCATGCCCAGGGTCTGGGGCCACTCACTGCCTTTAATGGAAGGACACAGACTTGGCTGGCTTTGCCACCTACTGATTGTATAGCCCCAGGGCCTTGAGCAAACATAGGCAGTAGGCAGGGAGTAGTTACAGCAGGCCTTGGACAAGACCCAGTGCTGGGCTGGATTCTGAGCTGATCCAGTACAGTCCTAGTGGTGGTGTCCACAAGAGTGCTTGTGTCACTCTGTCTCAATCTCTAGGTGGCTCAGAACAGAGAGGGAGACATATTCCATTTGTTTTGGAGAAAGGAAGGGAAGAGAACAAGAGTCTCTACCTGGTTATCCAGAGAATTCTTCCAGACCTTGTCTAAGATAATCAAGGCAGTGCTTCCCTATGAATCTGCAAGAACCACAGTGCAACTCGGCTTAGGGTGCCCCCTAAAGCAGATATACCTTAAAGCGCAACACCAAAGTACTTTGAATATCTGGAATGCCTTTTAAGGAAGAACAAGTACAAAGATGCCCAGACTGTGAAGAATACAATGGACACCTATCTATTTAATGTCCAGACACAGAAGACTCTCTACAAGTATTAAGACTACCTGGGAAAACATCACCAAACCAAAGGAACTAAATAAAGCAGCAGGTAAAAATCCTAGTGAAAAAGAGATATATCACCCTTTAGACAGAGAATTCAAAATATCTGTGTTAGGGAAACTCAAAACATTCAAAATAACATGGAGAAGGAATTCAGAATTCTATCAGATAAATTTAACAAAGAAATTGAAATAATTAAAAAGAAACAGCCGGGTGCGGTGGCTCATGCCTGCAATCTCAGCACTTTGGGAGGCCGAGGCGGGTGGATCACAAGGTCAGGAGATCGAGACCAGCCTGGCCAACATGATGAAACCCCGTCTCTACTAAAAATATAAAAATTAGCTGAGCTTGGAGGCATGCGGCTGCAATCCCAGCTACTCGGGAGGCTGAGGCAGGAGAATTGCTTGAACCCGGGAGGCAGAGGTTGCAGTGAGCTGAGATCGTGCCATTGCACTCCAGCCTGGGTGACAGGGCGAGACTCCATCTCAAAAAAAAAAAAAAAAAAAAAAAAGGAAACAAATTCTGGAGCTGAAAAGTGCAACTGGCATACTGAAGCAGGCATCAGAGTGTTTTATCAGCAGAATGGATGAAGCAGAAGAAAGAATTAGTGTGCTTATAGACAGGCTATTAGAAAATGTACAGTCAGAGGAGACAAAAGGAAAAAAATAAAACACAAGGAAGCGCATCTTCAGTATCTAGAAAATATCTCCCAAAGGGAAGATTTAGGAGTTATTGGCCTTCAAGATGAGGTAGAGGAAGAGATAAAAATAGTAAGTATATTCATGTACTTTGCCCACTTTTTGATGGGGTTGTTTGTTTTTTTCTTGTAAATTTGTTTGAGTTCATTGTAGATTCTGGATATTAGCCCTTTGTCAGATGAGTAGGTTGCAAAAATTTTCTCCCATTCTGTAGGTTGCCTGTTCACTCTGATGGTAGTTTCTTTTGCTGTGCAGAAGCTCTTTAGTTTAATTAGATCCCATTTGTCAATTTTGGCTTTTGTTGCCATTGCTTTTGGTGTTTTAGACATGAAGTCCTTGCCCATGCCTATGTCCTGAATGGTATTGCCTAGGTTTTCTTGTAGGATTTTAATGGTTTTAGGTCTAACATTTAAGTCTTTAATCCATCTTGAATGAATTTTTGTATAAGGTGTAAGGAAGGGATCCAGTTTCAGCTTTCTACATACGGCTAGCCAGTTTTCCCAGCACCATTTATTAAATAGGGAATCCTTTCCCCATTGCTTGTTTTTGTCAGGTTTGTCAAAGATCAGATAGTTGTAGATATGCGGCATCATTTCTGAGGGCTCTGTTCTGTTCCATTGATCTATATCTCTGTTGTGGTACCAGTACCATGCTGTTTTGGTTACTGTAGCCTTGTAGTATAGTTTGAAGTCAGGTAGCGTGATGCCTCCAGCTTTGTTCTTTTGGCTTAGGATTGACTTGGCGATGCGGGCTCTTTTTTGGTTCCATATGAACTTTAAAGTAGTTTTTTCCAATTCTGTGAAGAAAGTCATTGGTAGCTTGATGGGGATGGCATTGAATTTATAAATTACTTTGGGCAGTATGGCCATTTTCACGATATTGATTCTTCCAACCCATGAGCATGGAATGTTCTTCCATTTGTTTGTATCCTCTTTTATTTCATTGAGCAGTGGTTTGTAGTTCTCCTTGAAGAGGTCCTTCACATCCCTTGTAAGTTGGATTCCTAAAAGAAGACATATATGCAGCCAAAAAACACATGAAGAAATGCTCATCATCACTGGCCATCAGAGAAATGCAAATCAAAACCACAGTGAGATACCATCTCACACCAGTTAGAATGGCCATCATTAAAAAATCAGAAAACAACAGGTGCTGGAGAGGATGTGGAGAAATAGGAACACTTTTACACTGTTGGTGGGACTGTAAACTAGTTCAACCATTGTGGAAGTCAGTGTGGCGATTCCTCAGGGATCTAGAACTAGAAATACCATTTGACCCAGCCATCCCATTACTGGGTATATACCCAAAGGACTAGAAATCATGCTGCTATAAAGACACATGCACACGTATGTTTATTGCGGCACTATTCACAATAGCAAAGAGTTGGAACCAACCCAAATGTCCAACAACGATAGACTGGATTAAGAAAATGTGGCACATATACACCATGGAATACTATGCAGCCATAAAAAATGATGAGTTCGTGTCCTTTGTAGGGACATGGATGAAACTGGAAACCATCATTCTCAGTAAACTATCGCAAGGACAAAAAATCAAACACCGCATGTTCTCACTCATAGGTGGGAATTGAACAATGAGAACTCATGGACACAGGAAGGGGAACATCACATTCCAGGGACTGTTGTGGGGTGGGGGGAGGGGGAGGGACAGAATTAGGAGATATACCTAATGCTAAATGACGAGTTAATGGGTGCAGGAAATCAACATGGCACATGGATACATATGTAACAAACCTGCACATTGTGCACATGTACCCTAAAACCTAAAGTATAATTAAAAAAAAAATAGTAAGTATATTTAAAAAGATGATAACAGAGTACTCCTCAAACCTAGAAAAAGATATCAATATCCAAGTACAAGAAGGTTATAGAACACCAAGCAGATTAGACACAAAGACTACCTCAAGACCTTTGCTGTTCAAACACCTAAAAAGTCAAGAAAAAAGAAAAAAATCCTAACAGCAGCAACAGAAAAGAAACAAATAACATACAATGGGCCTCCAATACAGCTGCCAGCTGACTTTTCAGTGGAAATCTTACAGGACAGGAGAGAGTGGTATGACATATTTAACGTGTGTAGAACATTTTTGTTTAACCCTAGAATAGTGTATCTGGTGAAAAATCACTCAAACATAAAGGAGAAATAATGACACAAATAAAGTACAATGAGATACAAATAGAAACAACAAAAAGTTAAAAAGCAGCAGGACAAAGTTAAGGAATGGAGTTTGTATTAATTTTTTTGGACGTGTTTGTTCATTTATTTATTTATGCTAACAGCATTTTTATCACCTTAAAATGATGGGTTACAAAATAATATTTTCTGGTCTCACGGTAAACTAAAAGCAAAAAACATACTATGGTTACACAACAAATAAAAAGGGGGGAAAAATCATATCACCAGAGAAAATCACCTTTATTAAAATAAGACAGAGAGGAAAGAAAGAAGAAAGAAGTGACCACAAAACAACCAGAAAACAAACAACAAAATGGCAAAAGTAAGTTGTTAATCAACAATAACATTGAATGTAAATGAACTAAACTTTTCAAACAAAAGACACGGAGTGGCTGAACAGACTTAAAAAAAGCAAGACCAAATGATCTGTTGCCTACAAGAAGCACACTTTACCTATAAAGACACACATAGACTGAAAATTAACGGATGAAGAAAGATATTCCATGGCAATGGAAACCAAAAAAGAGCAGGAGTAGCTATACTTATATCAGACAAAATAGATTTCAAGACAAAACAAAAAGAGAGAGAGAAAAAAAGATAGTCACTAAATAATGATAAAGAGGTCAATTCAGCTAGAGGATGTAACAATTTTTAATATATATACACCTAACACTGGAGCACCCATATACATAAAGCAATTATTATTAGAGCTAAAGAGAGAGACAGACTCCAATACAATAATAAGTGAAGACTTCAACACTCCACTTTCAGCATTGGAAAAATATTCCAGACAGAAAATCAACAAAGAAACATCAAACTTAATATGCACTACAGACCAAAGGGTCTAAAGGTATTTACAGAACATTTTGTCCAATGGCTACAGAAAATATATTCTTTTCCTTAGCACATAGATTATTCTCAAATATAGATGATATGTTAGTTCACAAAGGTCTTAAAACATTTTAAAAACTTAAAATAATAAAAAGAATGTTTACTGACCACAATGGAATAAAACCAGAAATCAATAACAAGAGAAGTTTTGGAAAGCATACAACCACATGGAAATTTAATGATATGTTCCTGAATAACCAGTGGTTCCATAAACAAATTATCAGGGAAATTGAGAAATTTATGTAAACAAAGGATAAAGAAAATACAACATAATAAAGACTATGAGATACAGCAAAAGCAGTAGAAAGTGGGAAGTTTATAGCTCTGAGTGCCTACATTGAATAACAATAAAAACTTCAAATAAGTAACCTGACAGTGCATTTTAAAGAACTGGAAAAAGTAAGAGCAAACAAAATGCAAAATTTGTAGAAGAAAAGAAATAAATATAATAGCAGAAATAAATGAAATTGGAAGAAAGAAAATGATGAAAAAATTAGTAAAATGAAAAAGATGGTTTTTTGAAAAGTTAAACAAAATCGACAAAACATTAGCCAGGCTAACTAAGAAAAAAAGGGAGAAGATCCAAATAAACAAAATCAGAGGTGGAAAAGGAGACATTAAAATTGATACCACAGACATTCATATGATCATTAGTGGCTACTATGAGCAACCATATGCCAATAAATGGAAAAATTAAGAAGAAATTTGCTAATGATTAGATGCATACAACCTACTACTATTGAACAATGAAGAGATCCAAAACTTGAAAAGACCAATAACAGATAATGAAATCAAAATCTTTATAAAAAAAAGTCTCCAGAAAATACAAGCCTGGGACCTGAAGCCTTCACTGCTATATTCTACCAAATATAAGAATAACTAGTACCAATTCTACTCACATTGTTCAGAAAAATAGAGGAGGAGAGCCTACTTCAAAACTGATTCTATGAGGCCAGACTATGCTAATATCAAAAGTAGAGAAAAATACATTAAAAAGCACTAAGAACACTAAAGGCCAATATTTTTGATGAATACTGTTGCAAAAATCCTCAGTTAAATACTAGTCAACTGAATTCAACAATACATTTAAAAGATCATTCATCATGACACAGTGGGATTTACCCTAGGGATGCAAGGATGGTTCAACATATGAAAATCAATCAATGTGATACATCATATCAACAGAATGAAGGACAAAGTTCATATGATAATTGATGCTGGCAAAGTGTTTGATAAAATTCAACATGCTTTCAAGATAAAAACACTCCAAAAACTGGGTATTGAAGGAACATACCTCAACATAATAAAAGCTACACACATCAGATCCACTGTTAGTATCATACTGAATGCAAAACAACTGAAAGCCTTTCCTCTAAGATCTGGAACAAGATAAGAACGCCCACTGTCACCACTGTTACTTCATGTAGTACTGGAAGTCCCAGCTAAAGTTTCGTAATTGGAATGGAAGAAGTCAAAATATCCTTGTTTGCAGATGATATCACCTTATATTTGGAAACACCTAAAGAATCCACAAAAAATCTATTAGAAATAATAAACAAGTTCAGTAAAGTTGAAAGATACAGTATCAACATATAAAAATCAGTAGCATTTCTATATGCCCAAAGCACAAAATCTGAAAAAGAAATTTTAAAAGTAATCTTACTTACAATAGCTGCAAATGAAAGTAAATACCTAGGAATTAACCCAAACCAAGAAGTAAAAGATCTCTATAATGAATCTCTAAAACACTGACGAAAATAATTGAAAAGGACAGCAATAAATGGAAAGCTATTCCATGTTCGTTGATTGTAAGAATCAACATTTTTAAGGTTTCCATACTACCCAAAGCAATCTATAGATTAAATGCAATCCCTATCAAAATACCAATGACATTCTTCATAAAAATAGAAGAAACAATTCTAAAATTTATGTGGAACCACAAAAGACCCAGAATACCCAAGGCTATTCCAAGAAAAAACAAACAAACCTGGAGAAATCACATTTCCTGATTTCAGATTATACTACAGAGCTGTAGTATCCAAACCTTATGGTGTTGGCATAAAAACCGACACATAGACCAATGGAACCAAATGGAGAAACCAGAAACACATCCACAAACCTACAGTGAAATCATTTTTGACAAAGGTGCCAAGAATATGTACTGGGAACAACACAGTCTCTTCAATAAATGGTGCTGGGAAAACTGGATATCCATATGCAGAAGAATGAAACTAGACCCCTATCTCTCGTCATATACAAAAATCAAAAAAATATGGATTGAAGACTTAAATATAAGACATGAAACTAATACAATAAAACATTGGGGAAAATCTCCAGTATTTTCGTCTGGTCAAAAATTTCTTGAGCAATACCCTACAAGTACAGACAACCAACGCAAAAATGAACAAATGGACTCACATCAAGTTAAAAATCTTCTGCACGATGGGGAAACAATCAACAAATTGAAGAGAGAATTCACATAATGGAGAATATATTTGCAAATTAGCCAATTTATGAGGGATTAATAACCAGAATATTTAAAGAGCTCAAACAACGCTATAGGAACAAACCTGATAATTAAAAAATGGACAAAAGATTTGAACGAACATTTCTCAAAAGAAGACATAGAAATAGTAAACAGGCATATGAAAATGTGCTCAACATCACTGATCATCAGAGAAATGCAAATCAAAACTACAATGGCGCATCATTTCATCTCAGTTAAAATGGCTTCTATACCAAAGACAGGCAATAACTAATGCTGGCGAGGATGTGAAGAAAGGGGAAGCTTTGTACACTTGGTGGGAAAGTAAATTAGTAAAACCACTATGGAAAATTATTCTTTGGTTCCTCAGGAAACCAAAAAATATAGCTACCATATGATCTAGCAATCCCACTGCTGAATATCGAGTCACAATAAAGGAAATTAGTATATCAAAAAGATAACTGCACTCCCATGTTTTTTGCAGCACTGTTTACAATAGCCAAAATACGTAAGTAAACTAAGTGTCCATCAACAGATGAACGGATAAGAAAAATCTGGTAGTCCTTGCCTGGTCCTTCCTTCAGCATTAACCCCTAATGTGTTGTCAATTCCTGATTATATTATTCAAGGAACCAGATTATATTGAGCCAGCCACATTGTTAGGAATTAGGGATAACATAAAATTAAGTCATAAATCTTGTTCATAAGAAGTGTTGCCTTGTCATAGAGGTATTCATGAGAACAGACAACTTTAATAAAATAAACCTTTTTATATGATAGAATGTGCCCTGCAGCCTATGGAAGGGTCAAGTAGTGTTGCCTAACCCATTCTAGCGAATAAATGCATGGTAGTTAGCCAGAGGAGATTATCACACTTTATCCTAAAGAAAGAGAATGAATAAACTAGGCTAAAACTTAGGGCAATGGCATTCAAAGAGGAAGAAATATTATAAGCAAAAGAATATTGGCAAAATGGGGTTGTGATTGGGGATATATAAGGATACCTTCGTTCAGATATTCAGTGAGATATTGGTAATCAAGAAGTATTTCTTGAAGCATAGTTAAGGACAAGGTAATAGAAATTGTTTATACAGAGTAAAATATTTGGCCTTTATCCTGAGGGACATAAATATTCACTGAAAGATTTTAAGCAAAGGAGAAAGACAATCAGATTTACAAGTTAGAAATATTATTCTAGGTACCTTGTGGAGAATGAATTTGATGGGAGCAAGCTCAGAACTAGCAAGTCCAGTTAGGAGATGTTACAATAATTCCAATAACATATAGACCAATGGAATAGTGTAGAGACATCTGGAATAAATCCATGCATCTATGGTCTACTGATCTTTGACAATGATGCCAAGAACACACAATAGGGAAACAAGGAGGAAAAGATAGTCTCTTCAATAAATGGTGTTGGGAAAACTGAATATCCACATGCAGAAGAATGAAATTGGACCCTTATCATTTCATTGGACCCACAATATATGAAAATCAACTCAAAATGGATAAAGACTTCAATGAAAAACATCGAACTATAAAACTACTAGAAGAAAACATAGGAATAAAACTTCTTCACATTGGTCTAGGTAATAGTTTTTTAGATATGATACCAAATGCACAGGCAACAAAAGCAAAAATAAACAAATAGGATTGCATCAAACTAAAAAGCTTCTGTACATTCAAGTAAACAATCAACAGAGTAAAAAGGCACCTACAGAGTAGGAGAGAATATTTGCAAACCATACAGTTAATTAGGGGTTAATATCAAAAATATATTTTAAAAAACATGCAACTCAAAATGGCAAAAAACACACACAACTAACCTGATTTTAAAATGGGAAAAGTACTTGCGTAGACATTTTTAAATAAGATACACAAACGGCCCACAGGTATATGAAAAAGTGCTCAACTTCCCTAATTATCAGTGAAGCGTGAAGTCAAAATCACAATAAAATATCTCTTTAAGTCTTGTAGGATGACCATTATTAAAAAAAGAAAAATAATAATAAATTAACACATTTGGGTGAGGATGTAGAAAAAGCAGACCCCTTGTACACTCCTGGTGCAAATGTAAATTGGCACCGACATTATAGAAAACAATATTGTGGAATCTCAGAAAAATAAAAATAAAACTGCCACATTATTCAGCAATCTTTTTAGATATATATGCCAAAGAAATAAAGTTAGTATTTTGAAGACATATTTGAACTCTCATGTTCATTGTAAAATTATTTACAATAGCCAAGATATGAAAACAACTTGAGTTCATTAAAAATGGATGAAGAAAATGTGGTGTATATACACAGCAGAATATTATTCAGTCTTAAAAATTAGAAAATCCTGCCATTTGTGATGACATGAATGAACCTGGAGGGCATTATGCTAAATGGAATAAACCAGATGCAGAAAGACATATACTTATACATATACCTGATCTCACTTATATGTGGAATCTGAAAATGTCAATTCATAGAAATAGATTGTATAACGGTGGTTATCAGTGGTTGAGGTAGGGGGATATGAAAAGATATTGTTCGAGGAAAATAAAGTTTCAGTTATGCAAGATTAATAAGCATTGAAACCTAATGTACAACATGTGTCTATAATTAACTATATTTTATTTTATACTTGAAATTTGCTAAGAGGGTAGATACTTAATGTTCTCACTACACAACAATAAATGGTAAGTATGTGAGGTGATGAACATGTTAATTAGCTTGATTGTGGTGGATATCTCACAGTGCATACATATAACAAATCATCAAGTTTTACAACTTATATATAATTTTTAACTATCAACTATACTTACAAACAGTTGGGGAAAAATAATCCAAATGAGAGAGAAATCTGAGGAATAGTTTAAAAAGATGTAGAAGTTGTGCAAACTTAAACACTGAAGAGGTTAAATTATCAGGTAAAAATTACAGTTGGAATATAGAATATGAGTGTAACTCCTAGGTTTCTAGAATGAGTAACCAAGGAGAATGATGTATCACAATATGAGATAAGGCATATAGAGTAAGGAGCTTGTTTGTTGAGTATAGCATATGAGTTCCATAAATAACATATTTAAGTATGAGTGCTTATTGGAAATTTTGAATAGAAATGCTAGAGAGAAAGTTGGCTATATAAGTATGGTACCCAGAAGAAATATCTACATGAGAAATACAGGTTTTCAAGTCATCTATATGTAGGTAGCTATCAAATCTATGGGGGTAAATGAGATAATACAGGGAAGAGTATATAAGGTAAAATGATCTGAACAGAAGACAGAACCCCAGAAAACACCAATATTTAAGAGATTGGACTAAGAAGTGGAGCCCAGGAAGAAGGCAGGCAAAAAAGGACAGTGAGCTACAGGAGAGCCAGGAAAATAGTAATAAAGTAGTTAATAACATGAAATTTATTTTAAGAGAAGTATTACAGATCATAAATCTATACGCACATTACCATACTAAAAGCCCCAAAAAAGAATGAATGTGGAGAAATATATTTAAATTTGTTTGACACTGACTTGGAAAATGCAGATGTACAAAATTAAGTGTTAATTCATACTTTATTTATATTAGAAACATGATATTTGTTATTGTCCCATCAACTCTTTCTCAGAGGAACAATATTAAGCAATACAGTGGTTCTCTTGCATAATTTTGCCTCCAAGGAGACATTTCACATTGTATCTAGACATTTTTCTATGTCACAGCTGAGATGAGGCTGCTACTGACACATATGTAGAATAGAATAATGGTTCCAAAATAAACTACATATGTATAGTCGAATGAATTTCTACAAGAGTGCCAAGACCATTGAATGGGGAAAAGAATAGTCTTTTACAAACTGGTGCTGGAAAAACTGTATATCCACATGCAAAAAGGAATTTAAACCCAACTTTGCACCATATACAAAAATTAACTCATAATGGATGAAAGACCTACATGAAAAAGCTAAAAGTATAAAACTATTAGAAGAAAACCTAAGTGTAAATACGTATGACCTTGGATTAGGCAATTTTTTAATATATGATGCCACAAACAAAGACTACAAAACAAAAACAGATAAATTTGACTTCCTCAAAATTAAAAAAATTTGTGTATCAAAGGATATTATTTAAAAAGTAAAGATACATCCTACAGATAACATTCTGGTATCCGATATACAGAACTTGTATCCAATATACAGAACAATATACAGTTCCAATATACAGAACTTATACAAGGCACTATTAAAAAGATAAAAATTTTAAATGGTCACAGATTTCAAAAGGACATTTTCCTCAAAATGATACATAAATGGCCTGTAAGCACATACAAGTTGCTCACATCATTAGTCATTAGGAAATAAAAATAAGAACCACAAGGAGATACTACTTTTTACTCACTAGAATGACTATGGTAATTATAAGTGTGTGTACATATATAGTGTTGATTTTAATACATTCATATATATAGTTACATACTCTTAAATATCTAGCTGTCTGCCTATGCTCTTGATTATGGTGGCAGTTACATAGATATATAAATTTAAAAAAAGAAATAAAAGTTCTAGTACTTCTCCTACCTTTTACTGGATAATCTTTTGTCCTCTTTGGGTTGAACACACACTCTGCTCAGTAGATCTGTTTAAAAAGATCTTGTGAAAACAATAAGAAAGAAGCATCTTAGTGTCTCTCATGCATACAATCTTCTTGGACCCTAACCCGCTGTTTTCCTATCATATATCTTACTTGAACTGCTAGCTTAGCTTTGAGTGGCTCTCCAGTGCCAGGTTTATCACTCAAAAACTTAAGATGTCATTCACTTGATAAACTGATGCTACCACTTCACAATAGCTCAAGGCGGGGTGAATGTGGGATGGAACTTTCTCTTTCCCCTTGTGAACTTTCGCTCTCCATGAAATTAACACAACAGACTAAGGGATATTGTGGGAATTTATTTACTTAATAGTTAGGACACCTCAAATGGAATTATAATGTAGGAGTGGCAAGGATTAAAGTTATAACAAATGTAGACTCTAACTTGATTTAGGCCAAACATAAGAATGAGATTCCCAAGGACAATACCCAAACTTCTAACGTGGCTTTTCTACCCTTAGATCTATCTGTATCTATTCATATATTACTTTTTAAAAGGCTATCTGCTGAAAAACCTTTGTACCTTTTGTCTTCATAACACTCCATTCCTTTTCACAGCATCAGCTCAGAATCAAGAATCTCATCATCTAATCAGATCCAAGTGAGGATGAGGCATCTCATAGCCCATTGAATTCATCTCCTTTAAGTGCTTATCCTCTAAGCCTATCAAGCTCTGAAGTAGATAAATTATCTAACCCCCTCATAATCAACCTACAGTAGTGAGAAAGGCATAGTATAACCATTTCTAATGCTTCTGTTCAAAATGGGGAGGTGAGGAAGTAAGAGGCACACAGGTGTTCCTGGACTGTAGAACTTTTAAAATATAGCTGTGGACAGATTTGTATGTCTGGAAATTAACTCCGTAACTCATATCTAAACCCTCTGGACTTTGACTCTGTGAGAATCATGTTTTCTTTTTCATAAAAAGTTAGCACATGTTTGCAGTTTGGTTATTTTATTTTCTCAGACTGCTTCCTTCAAGTAGAATTTGTGATGTGGTTAGTATTTCTTCCATTTTTTTTTTACAGTCTTTGTCTCTTTCAGGCCAGGTTAGAGGTGTTTATGTCAATATAATTATCTTAATAACTTTGTGAGTCTCCTGCGAATGCTATTGGGGTACACTTCATTAGACAAAAAGCAACACCTACAAAATGTCTTATATGAAATTCCTTTTCTACTTTGTGTTTATTCTAGAATTCCAGAAATCATAGTCTTTAAGTATTTAAAGGATATTTTATCTGACTGATTAATTATAGATATTTAGAATATGTTTCCTTGCTAGTGCCCTGAATTCGATCTTCGCTTGGAAGCCATTTCTTATTTTTCACAGCTTGTTAAGGTTTAGGATATTCCAAACTACTAAGTCCCAGATTCTTCATGTTTAATAGTATGTCCTTGAGTTTATCTTTCTCCTCTAAGATTTTACTCTTAGCAGCAAGAAGAAACAAAGCTCTAGTCTGGAAACCTTAGCTAGATCATCCAACTTATTAGCTATATTTTCTACTTTACAAATAGAAACAAGGACACAGTTTTGCTAAACTATTTCCCCTATGAACAACAATCACCTTTCCTCCAGTTTCCAACCAGATTTTCCATGCTTTCATTTAAATCCTCACTAGTAGCTTCCTCGATTTCTAAAATTCTACCTACGGTCTGATTGAAGCAATTTAGGCTTTCACTAATGCTTTTCTTACAATTCTTCCAGTTCCAGATAGTTTATCTCTCCAAAGCCACTCATATATTTCAATTGTGTGTTACAGAAGCACCCTGTTCCAAGTTACCACAATCTGTATTAGTTATCTGTTGCTGTGTAACAAATTATCTCAAAACTAGCAGCTGAAGACAATAAACATTTCTCACACCGCACAATTTCTGGGGATCAATAACGTAGAAGAAGCTTAGCTAAGAGATTCTGGCTCATGATCTTTCATGATATTGCAGTCAAGTAGTCTACCAGGTCTATATAGGCCATCTGAAGGCTTAGCTGTGGCTGGAGAATCCACTTCTAAGCCTATGACATGGATATTTAAAAAAATTATTTGGTTCCTCAAGACAGATCTTTTCATGCAATTGTTCACTACATGGTAACTGAGTTCCTTCAGAAAGAGATGTGAGAGAGACAGAAAGGCACACACACACACACACACACACACACACACACACACACGGTGGGGGGGTGGGGAGAGAAAGAGAGAGAATTGGAAAGTGCAACCACGATGGAAGCAACAATGTCTGTAACACAGACTCAGAAGTTACATACCATCACACAGACCAGCCCTGGGACAGTACCTAAGAGTACAGAAGGGCATGAATACCGAGAGGCAGGGGTCACTGAGAGCCTATTTGTTATCTAGCTGCTATAAGCACTAACCACAATTTTTATATTTTCTGTTCAGTTTTTCATTATTAGAAGAGGGATTCCAATTCCTCTTACATTATTATTATTATTATTATTATTATTTATTCAAGCCATTTCACAAGTGCTTGCTATATTTTCAACCTTATTTCCCATTCTACCTTTCATGCAATGAAATTGACAATTAGTGTAATATACTGAAATGAGGTTAGACTCTGCAGCCAAACAGGCCTGTGTTGAAAATCTGACTCCATAATAAATAAGCTTGGTGATCATTAGCATGTTATTTCAACTTTGATATTGAGTTTCAATATTTTAGTCTTTAATATGGGAATAATAATACCTCTTCCTCACCAAGCTGTGTAAGGATTAAATGTTAATGTATATAAAAGACCGGGCTGAGTGCCAGGTACATAAGAGCTCCATAAGTCTGAGCTGTCATTTTTTCTACATATACTCCATGCTTGGTGAACTCCTTGCTTTTTCCACAGCTCATTCTGCCAGAAATAAACCTAGTATTCAAGGTCAAGTTCAAATTTTCTTCTCTGCTTCCTCAAAACCCTGCTGGAGGTTACTGTTCCTTCTGAACTCTCATAGCACATCATCTATAAAGTTACTACGGCATATACATAATTTTCTACTGCACATTAATGGCTACTTGTGTGCAGATACAATATTCTCAAACAGCTTGTAAATGCTCTAAAATTAGATTCTTTGTCCAATTAATCTTTTATCTTTCACAGTACCATGCATTTATTGTGAACTCAATAACTCATCCAGGAATAAAGAGAACTGTCAAAAAATGAACCTAAACTCTTCAAATTAATCTGTACTTTTTTTTTTCAGATTATCTCTTTGGTAAAGTGAAAATATATGAAATTAAAAATACTGACTTTATCACAGCTAGCAGGAGTAAAAGAAAAAAATACTGACTTTAGAATTACCCTCTTGACCCCTTTTCTATGATCTACTCCTAGGGCTCTGCTAATTTTAACTTTTGCAAATATCTGGGCACATGTCAGGAGACCATACGCTAAAGTCACACTTTTCTCAAGAAGAATGTAGATTAGACAATTTAGAATCCCTAAGTTTCTCTCTTTCTAACTATAAACCTCCAGCATTGCATGAACAAATTTTTCTTCTTTTGTTTTTTTAATAGAATCCTGATGCTTTTGTACCTATATGTGTCACCTTCACTGTACATATTTAGGTGTAGTCAATTCTCAAGTAAAGGCTAGTAAATCATTTTATTTTGAGAGCTAACACCTGCACTTGCTGCTTTATTTCTTGCTTAGCAAAATCTTCTTTTTATAGTTAACAGACTTTGTTTTATATGACTGCTTTATTGACCACTCATACTATTTTTTGATCACATGCAATGTGGAAGTGCTTGAAAGGGGAAACTTGTAAACATGGCTCCACTCAAGGAAAGCTTTAATCAGGTGCGAGTGAGCTTAGGCTGAAGCTAACAGAAAGAGCTTTACCAACGTGTAGTAAAGAGAAATACATACAGATGAACTTTGGGAAAGTAGATGACCTTTCAAGATTTCCTAAACCACGTCTTCATTCTACAGAGTAATTTCTTTAAAGAATGTAAATTCCAAATCATGTAGTAACGGAAGAATTAATAATCTGATAAATATGTTTTACAATAGGAAATAATTAGAAAGAGGAGAACGGGCAAAAAGGCAATAACTTTATTAAGCCAAGACATCATTGGGATTTAAATTAAGCCGCTTTAAAACAATGTTTTCTGTTCCTAGGTGCTCCTGAAATTTTCGTGTGCACATTTGCTCATGAAGATTTGACACAATCATATGCATAGGTGAGGAAAGTGGTGAATATGTTGTTTAGTGGATACAGTCTAGTGAATACTTACAAAAAAACAAAGTATTTATTTCATAGACTATTGGAACTAAAAGAAACCATAAAAGCCATTCAGACCAACCACTAACTTTACACTTAGAAAAACTAAACACTAGAGATCAACAACTTTCCAGTAAGTCAGTGACAGAGCAGAGCTCAAAACTTTCCTTTCCATCAAACTATGCCGAGTGCTCTATCTTTACTTTGCAGACTGCCTTCTATTGGATTTTTATTTTTCTTTATCCTATTTATACTACCATGGTTTGGAAGTTACATGCTCTATTTCTATTCATAGCATGTATCCTTAACTTTTCAGCATGCCTAATTGACTTAATAAAGTCCAAAGTTAACCAATATCCCTCTCCTCTGGAACAACAGAATGCTGAGGCAAGAAATGTTGGTTGTCTAGACAACAGGTATCCTCTTCTCTTTTTCCGTGCTAACAGACCACAGTTTTAAATATTGAGAAACAATACCTTCAAAGAAGGTGAATCTATTATTAGATGGTAAATCATAATTGGCCTTAGTCAAACAAGAAAATCATAGTCCCTTCTGCCAGTAATTGGCTATGGTTAATTACATATGTGTGCCATTTGTGGCCAATGGAATATAAATAGAGGCCTCTCTCAAGCTAACTGAAAAGATGTCCCAAGCTGATTTAAAAAATAGACATTTAGGCCGGGGGTGGTGGCTCACGCCTGTAATCCCAGCACTTTGGGAGGCCGAGGCAGGTGGATCACTTGAGGTCAGGAATTCGAGACCAGCCTGGCCAACATAGTGAAACCCCATCTCTACTAAAAAAAAAAGAAAAAATACAAAAAGTAGCCAGGTGTGGTGGTGCTCGCCTGTAATCCCAGCTACTCGGGAGACTGAGGCAGGAGAATCCCTTGAACTCAGGAGGTGGAGGTTGCAGTGAGTCAAGATTACACCACTGCACTCCAGCCTGGGCGACAGAGTGAGACTCTGTCTCAAAAAAAAAAAAAAAAAAAAAAAAAAAAAAAAAAAAAGAAAAAAGAAAAGGAAATAGACATTTAACAGAAGATGTTTTTCACCATCTACTTTCTGCTTTTCAATGTGTTTGTGTGAGAACATGGTACTTGAGTGGCTGAGGTTATCTTCTAACCATGAGGGGAGATATCAGAAACTCATGATAGAAAACACAGCAGAATAAGGACGAGAGCTTGTGTCCTCAATGACATAATTGAGCTGCTGCACCAATCTATATACTGTTCACTTCTGGACTTCTTTCTGTTAACTGAAAAAAACTGTATGTATTTATGATGGATGACATGATGTTTTGAAATATGTTTATCTTGTAAAATAGTTAAATTGAGCTAATTAACACATATATTGTCTCACATGGTTAGTGTGTGTGCGTGTTGAGAATACTTAAAATCTTCTCTCAGAGATTTTCAAGTATAGAATACATTATTATTAGGTGTAGTCACCATTGGACATCGTAATATGCAAAATAATTATTATTTCTAATTGTTTAAGATGCTGTTAATAGAGTAATTATTTCCAACTGAAAACAACATAAATTATTTGAGTCTTTAAGTCACCCTTATGTTCTACATATTATTTTTATACAATATTTTAGTTACTTGCCATATTAATGCTTTTTAGAGTCAACGCTTATTTAGATTAACATATATAATAACTTTTTGTTGACCATTCTTTGAATCTCATTGTTTTCAGGCTTCGATTTTCCAATTCATAATGTTCATCCTTTAAAATTTATTTCAGTGATAATTTGTTAATTGCAAATTCTCTAACACCTTAGCTGAAAAAGTATTTATTTTTCCGCCACTAATGGATTATACTTTATATATGTATAGAATTCTATATCAACAGTTATTTTATTCTGCAATTTGAAGATACTATTCTATTGTCATGTGGCTGGAAATGCTGTTGATGAGAATTGACTGTTAGTCTAATTATCATACCTTGGTATGAATTTGTATTTTCAGATTATTTTCTAGACTTTGATATTTTCCAGTTTCACTTTAGTATATGTAGATGTGAGTTTATTTTTATTTAGTCCTGTATGAAAATTCTTGTACATTCTGAATCCAAGAGCTCATATTTTTTAATTAGGGAAAGTTCTCAAGTACGATATTCTCAAATATTAACAATATTTGAGGCACTAATGAACATATGTAAGACATTCTTCTTTGTTGTTGTTGTTTTTTTTAATTTTAAAATCTCTGCCCCAAAACTGCAATCTCTTTAAACTTCTGTATTTTATTCTGGATACTTTCTTCAGAATACTTTTAATTTTTATTATTTATCACTTCATCTTCTGTTAACTTCCTGTTTTAAGAAAAATGTTCTTTGCAGCACTACTCATAATAGCAAACACATGGAATCCACACAAATGCCCATCAATGATAGACTGAATAAAGAAAATGTGATACACATACACCATGGAATACTATGCAGCCATAAAAAGGAATGAGATCATGTCCTTTGCAGGGACATGGATGGAGCTGGAAGCCATTATCCTCAGCAAACTAATGCAGGAACAGAAAACCAAACACCACATGTTCTCACTTATAAGCAGAATCTGAACAGTGAGATCGCATGGACACAGAGAGGGTAACAACACACACTGGGGCCTGTCAGGGGGTGAGGCCGGGGGAGGGAGAGCATTAGGAAAAGTAGTTAATGCATGTTGGTATCAGTATCTAGGTGATGGTTTGGTAGGTGCAGCAAACCACCATGGTACACATTTACCTATGTAATAACATGCACATCCTGCACATGTACTGCAGAGCTTAAAAACAAAATTTTTTTTAAAAAATTAAAAAATAAAAATAGAACAGAAAAAAGTATTGTTTTTAAAATTTCCTATATCTAGAATCTTATTTTAAATATTATTTTCTAAAGTACTACTTCTATCTTTTCATAATCTGCCAGAGTCTTTCTCTCTGTATATTCCGCTATATTTTTTCTCTCATAATATTAATTTTAATGTACTGATAGATTATTTCATGTAATTTTAAACATTCTTATTTCAGCACTTCTATCTGATAAATATACTGAGGTTTTTGTGAGTTTAATTCCCTTTGTGTGGTGACTGCTGACTTTTACTCAGTAATGGGTTGCTTCTTCACATGCCTTGAGTTTATCTCTTAAGAGATGTTAAGATCGTAACGTCCCTTAGGCAGAGAAATCCTGTGGATCCTAGTATAACTGCACATCCTTCCTCTGAGGTTTTGCTCTTGCTTTTGCCCAGAGCAACACTGGACTTGGAAAAGTTTTTAATGTTATCTCTTAAAAACATGATGTAACCAAATAACAAAAATAACTAAAAATTTTAAAATTATATATAATTTTTGAACCAATGAAAACGCTGGCTCTTGTTTCCAACTCGAAGCTTGGTTCTTACTGTCACACTCACATTGTTCACCTCACTTTATCTGTGGGAGACGTACAGTCAATATATCAGAAATTCAAACAGGTTGGAGCTTGTACTACAGTCGTGAGACCAGGTCTCAGGGGTGCAGTGCAATCCAAATATTTGCAGAAAAGTCCACCAGGTTTTCTGGTGTGAGGGGAACAAATTTTAGTAACATAGTCTCAGAGTGACAGCAGAATACTTAATCACCTACAGGCCTGTGTTTCCATCCCAGCCCCACGGACAGTCTTTCCACTCAGAGGCCAAATGTCAGCAACTTCTGTATTCTGAGTGCCTCAGTGAACCTACTACTGCAATAAAATTATATTTTTCCTCTTAGTTCTGGTTTTCTGTATATTAGAGGATGAAGAAAATGAGTTATTCATTGACATTTTTGCAAGCCGGTTTTTCAGGCATGGAAGAAAGAAGGGACAAAGGTAATATTGTTGAGATTTAAGTATAAAAGCTGTTGTCTTTGATTTGGAAATATCACTCTGAAATCTTGAAATATTGTGTCTTAAAAAATACCTATTTACTGGAACTTTCTACTGAAGCGATCTAGAAACAAAATGCTTTACAGTAGAAATGAGCATACCTAGCATCCAAACAGTAATCTCTATATAATAGTTAAACTGAAAGAAACCAGAGATCCTTGAATAAATCACTTATTTGAAGTTAGAGGCAGGATACTACATGAACCTAATACCTCTTATATCAGAAATAAATAAAAGCTAGGAAAGACTAGTAGAATAATACCAAAGTACTCAGGACCCAACTTGAATGGGATTCCACTGGCCAAAGATGAGAGAATTTGAGCATTAGCAAAGATAATAATTACAGTCGATTCAAACATAACAAATATGTTTAAATCAATTTCATGGAATTTCATCATTTATGACATTGGGAAGATAGTAGGGAAATAACACATCATTATAAAAACTGAAAAATAAAAGGAAATATTTAAGAATGTGCCCTACTTTTCCTGTATTAATTACACTTCAGTGTCTTAGGAGAATTGCTCTATTCTAGCACCCTGAAGACAGTGCATCCATCTACACAGGTCATGTAGGCAGGTCTAAACTGCTTCAGGTTTAAGTCTCGATGGCATATCCTGTGATATTCCTGGAACATGGGAAGATAGATAATCTTCCAAGGATCTTCCACAGGCCATTTCTGACCCCTCCCCCATCCAATTCAAAGAAACTGTCATGACACAGCTGGTTTCACCTCACATTCTATGTTCTGCTACAGTATTCCCCTAATTAGGGTAGACTTGTAGGTTATAAAGCTCATTCACTGCAGCATGAAATTGACTTCCTAGTAGCAAAATGTTGCATCACTTGTGTTATCACCTGGCCCCATCTGTTTCATGGCACGTGGGCTGTGAGAAGGGGATGACATTGCAGATCTTGCTTTGCTGTGTATGTAATAGAGTGTCTGAATCTATAAAGGGATCATTGTTTCTTTAGCAGCCAAATCTATCAGCCTGTTTGATGAGGGTCACCAAGTAAATGATGAGAGGAAGTTTGTTTTCCTAAATATCATGCCAGTTTATAAATTATGAAGAATAAAAATAATAGAATGTCAACAATATAAAACCCTTGATAAAATAATGAATTTAGGCAGTATCATGAATGACTGCTCATCTCATTAAAAGAGGGAACCAAAGATTATAAATTATTCGATAGAATTACAAAGCTCCACCTGATATGGTTATGCTTTGTGTCCCCACCCAAATCTCATCTTGAATTGTAGTTCCCATAATCCCCATAATCCTCACTTGTCAAGGGAGAGACCACGTGGAGGTAACTGTATCATGGGGGCAGTTTCTCCTGTGCTGTTCTCATGACAGTGAGTGAGTTCTCACAAGATCTGAGAGTTTTATAAGGGGCTCTTCCCCCTTCACTCCCTATTTTTCCTTCCTGCCGCCTTGTGAGGAAGCTGCCTTGCTTCCCCTTTGCCTTCCGCCATGATTGTAAGTTTCCTGAGGACTCCCCAGCCATGCTGAACTGTGAGTCAATTAAATCTCTTGCATTTATAAATTACCCAGTCTCAGGCAGTCCTTTATAGCAGCGTGAAAACAGACTAATACACATGTAGATTAGAAATAAATAAAACTCTCTATTTGCAGATGACATAATTTATACATAAATACCTTAAGAAATTCACAAACAAAAAATGCTATGAGATACAAAGTTTAAATTCTAATGTAAACTAGTGACTTTCATTAACAATTATATATCAAAACTAGTACATTGATAGTGTGGTTCAAAACATATATGACATTAATACAAAATGTTAATAACAGGAGAGAGACTGTGCATGCAGGAGAGAAGGGGATTACGGAAACTGTACTTTCTGTGAAATTTTTCTGTATCCCGAATATTTCTCTGAAGATTGAGTCTACTAAAACAAAAGATATGAGAGCTAAAAAAGGAGTTCATCACAGTTGTAGGACACAAGATTAATATGCAAAAATTGATTCTATTTGTATTCACTTCAAGTGAACACTATGAAAATAAAATTTAAAAAGCAATTTTATTTATAAGATCAAAAGAACAAAACAATTATGAATAATAATATTTTTTCAAGTTCATATAGAAATGCAAGAGACCAAGAGTACCTAAAACAATGTTGAAAAAGAACAAGGTGGAGGACTCAAGAGTTCCTAATTACAAAGCCTATTACAAAGCTACAGCAATTAAGACAGTATGGTAGTGGAATGAGAGTAGACATATAAATCAATTTAACATGATTAGAAGTCTAGAAATAAACCATCACATTCATGGTCAGTTAGTTTTTGGCAATGGTGCCAGGACAATTCAATCAAGAAATAATAGATATTTTAAATAAAGGGTTTGGAATATCTAAATATCCACATGTAAGTTAATTATGTTAAACCTCTATCTCATAGAAGTCACAAAAATTAAAACAGATCAAAAACCTAAACACAAGAGCTAAAATGCATAAAGGAAAATTCATAAGGAAAAACTTTTAGAGAAAAAATAGTTTAAACATTTGTGATCTTGATTTAGATAATGGTTTATTAGACATGATATCAAAAGTACAAGTGATAGAAAAAAATAGATAAATTTATATCAAAAATAAAAACTTTTATTCCTCAAAGAATATTATTAAGAAAATATAACCCGGAAATGGGAGAAAATATTTACCATTTATAAATCCTTTAAGGGACATATATTTGTGTATGTATGTATATAAATATACATACATGTATAATTAATACTTTAAGATTCAATAATAAGAAGACAAATTACCTCATTAAAATGCAGTCAAAAGATTTAAAGAGTCATCATACACCAATGGCCAATAAGCATCATTAGCCATGAGGGAACTGCAAATCAAAAGTACAATGAGACACCACTTCACACCCATTACTATGGCTATAATAAAAGAGTCAGAAATATAATAGCAAGTGTTGGCAATACTTTGGCGAATTTAGAGCCCAAGAGAAACAAAACATATTTTCACACAAATATGTGTACGTGAATGTTTTCAGTAGCACTTTTTATAATAACCAAAGAGTAAAATCACCAGAAGTGCTCAAGTAATGAACAGATAATAAAGTATGGTATATCTGTACAATGAATGGAATATTTTGGCACTACGATGGAATAACGGCACAAATGATAACAGTACAACACAGATGCATCTGGAAAACATTATACTAAGTGAATGAGGTAAAAAACAAAATATAACAAATTTATGATTCTATTCATATTACATGTCTAGAATATGCAAATCTGTAGACAAAGCAGATTGGCTCTTGTTAGGGTCTGAGGGCGGCAAGGCAGGATCAGACATCTTAGGAATGACTGCAAATGGGTATATGGCTTTTCTTTGGAGTAACAAAAATGTTCTAAAATTGTTTGTGATAATGGCTTAATAATTCTGTGAATATACTAAAAACAAGTTATAACTTTAAATAAGAGAATTATATAATATGTGAATTGTATCTTAATAAAGCTCCTATTTTAAAAAGTCAGGTAAATATTCTGACTTCACTCTAACACTGTAGAGAGTATTGGAAAAATTGAATATGAAAATTAAAATATAGCTCAATCTTATGTAAGTATAGGAATACATTATTAATAATATATTTGAAAAGAGAGTCAATCATTGTGTTAAAAAGTGATAATTTGTAACCAAATAGGGTTTGTATGAGTACTTCAAAGATGTCTAGGACTTTCAATTTCAATATCACGGTGAATTAATTTAAACTGCTTGAGTACCCTTCTATTAAAAAATCACACTGGATAAAAGGTAAAAAAAAATTACAGCATATTTCACAATGGAGAAGAAAAGTGGAAACACACGATGCTATAAATATAATAAGAACTCAAAGCCAGAGAGATAAGTATATAAGCTGACACTATAGATGCTCCATAGGGTAAGTGGGGTGGTCTAACTCAAATACAGGTCATAGGGATTAAGGACATTTAGCTTAACATCTACAGATGAAAAACTTACAAGAACTTGTGTTTTGTTACATAGGAAATTAGAAATTATATCTCACAATATAGCCAAACCTTTAAATATCTTTTCCTTAAATGAAATGTTAAAACTATAAAGTTATCTGTGTTCAATGCAAACTTCAAGTATATGTGCAAAAATCTGAATAGTCTTGCTTAACTGAAGAAAATCGAATATACAAACAATCATTTTTCATGCAAATATTCCAGGCACAAATATTTTCACTGCAAAATTCTGTCAAAAATTTACAAAATACATACTTCCAAACAACTTAACTGTACAGCTCAAGGAACTGGGGAAAAAGAATAAACTAAGCCTAATGTCAGCAGAAGGAAAGAAAAAAAAATACACGTTAGAGCAGAAATAAACAAAATAGAGTCTCAAAAAACAATAGAAAAGTCAATGAAACTACGAGTGGTTCCTTGAAAAGATAAACAGAATTGGCAAATATTTACATAGATTAAGATAAAAAGAGAGAACACTCAAATATGTAATCAGAAATGAGAGAGGAGGCATTTCACTTGATACCACAGAAATACAAATAATCATGAGACAGATATGATTTTAAGTTTCCTGAGGCCTTCCCAGCCATGCAGAACTGTGAGTCAATTAAACCTCTTTCCTTTATCAATTACCCAGTCTCAGGCAGTTCTTTCTAGCATATGTAAACAGATTAATACACTACCTGTAAAATAATCTTGCCAAAAAAATAATTAGAATGGGAGGTAAAGGCTGAGCAAGATGTTGGGATAGAAGGCTCCACTGATCGTCTCCCCTGCAACAGCAATTTAACAACTATCTATCTACTCACAAAAAACAACTTAATATGAACTAAAAATTAAGTGAGCTCTCATATTACCTGGTTTTATCTTTGTATGACTGAAAGAGGCAGTGAAGTTTAAAAAAAAAACAGTCTTGAATCACTGATGTTACCCCTTCCTCATTTCCCTGGAAGTGGCAGTTTGGTACACATAGCATCTCTAGGCACTGGAGGATGAAGAACACAGCAATTGTGAGGCATTGAACTCAGTGCTGTCCTGTTAGAGCACAAAGGAAAAACAAACCAAACTCAGCTGAAACCATCCACAGAAGGAGCATTTAAACCAGCCCTGGCCAGAAGAGGAGAAACACCTACCCCAGCAGGCTAAACTTAAGTTCCCACAAAAACAAAATCAAAATGGACTAAAGACTTAAATCTAATACATCAAACTATAAAGCTGCTACAAGAATACTTCGGGGAAACTCTCTAGGACATCACTAGGGACACAACTTTTTTGAGTAATACCCCACAAACTCAGATACCCAAATAAAACATGGAAAAAAATGAGATCACATCAAGTTAAAAAGCTTCTGTATAACAAAGAATACAAACAAAAAAGTTTAGAGACAATCCATAAAATGTGAGAAAATATCTGCAAACTACCCCTCTGAAAATGAATTAATAACTATAATATATAAAAAGCTCAAAAACTGTATAGAAAAAGAGTCTAAAACTCCAATGAAAAAATGGTCAAAAGATTTTAATAAATACTTCTCAAAAGAAGACATATAAATGGCAACCAGGCATATGGAAAGGTGCCCAACATCATTGATCATGAGAGAAATGCAAACCAAAACTACACAGACATATCATATCACCCCAGTTAAAATGTCTTATATCCAAACCACAGGAAAAAAAATAAAAATAAAAATAAAAATAAACAAATGTTGGACAGGATGTGGAGAAAAGGGGAAACTTCTACATTGTTGGTGGGAATGTAAATTAGTACAACCACTGTGGAGAACAGTTAGAAAGTTCCTCAAAAAAACTACAAATAGAGGTACTATACCATCCAGCAATCCTACTTCTGGGTATATACTCATAAGAAAGAAAACCAGTATATCTAAGAGATATCTGCACTCCTATGTTTATTGCAGCACTGTTTACAATAGGCATGATTTGTAAGCAAACTAAGCGTCCATCAACAGATAAATGGATAAGGAAAATCTGGTACATATACACAATGGAGTATTATTCAGCCATAAAAAAAATGAGATTTAGTCATTTGCAACCACATGGATAGAACTGGAGATCATTATGTTAAGTGAAATAAGCCAGGCACAGAAAGACAAACATTGCATGTTCTTACTTATGTTTGGGATCTAAAAATCAAAACAATTGAACTCATAGAGATAGGGAGTAGAAAGATGGTTACCAGAGGCTGGAAAGGGTTGTGGGGGCTGGTAGGGACTTGGGGATGGTTATTGGGTTCAAAGAAATAAAAAGAATGGGCTGGGCGCAGTGGCTCATGCCTGTAATCCCAGCACTTTGGGAGGCTGAGGCGGGTGGATCACTTGAGGTCAGGAGTTCCAGACCAGCATGGCCAAAATGGTGAAACCCCATCTCTACTAAAAATACAATAAATTAGCCAGGTGTGGTGGCGGGCACCTGTAATCCCAGCTACTGAGGAGGCTGGGGCACAAGAATCGCTTGAACCTGGGAGGCAGAGGTTGCAGTGAGCTGAGATCATGCCACCGCACTCCAGCTTGGGCGATAGAGTGAGACTCAGTCTCAAAAAAAAAAAAAAAAAAAGGAAAGAATGGATAAGACCTACTATTCAACAGCACAAGAGGGTAACTACTGTCAATAATAACTGTACATTTTAAAATAACTTTAAGAGCATAATTGGATGGTTTGTACCTCAAATGATAAATGCTTGAGGGAATGGGTACCCCATTACCCAAGATATGCTTATTTCACACTGCATGCCTGTATCAAAACATCTCATGTATCCCATAAACATATATACCTCCTATGTACTCACAAAAATTAAAAAAATAAACTTCTGAACAGCAAAGAAAACAATAAACAAAGAGATGACCCAATGATATGAGAAAATATTTGCAAACTACCCATCTGAGAAGAGATTAGTAACCAGAATGTATAAGGAGCTCAAACAACTCTATAGGAAAAAGTCTAATAATCCAATCAAAAAACAGGTAAATGATTTGAATATACATTTCTCATCAGAAGACATACAAATAGCAAGCAGGCATCTGAAAAGGTGCTGGACATCACTGGTCATAAGCGAAATGCAAATCAAAACGACAATGAGATATCATCTCACCCCAGTTAAAATGGCTTATGTCCAAAAGACAGGTAATAACAAATGCTGACATGGACCTGGAGAAAAAGAAATCCTCAATACACCTTTGCAGGGAATGTAAATTAGTAAACCACTAGGGGAACAGTTTTGAGGTTCCTTATACAACTAAAAATAGTGGTACCGTACCGTCCAGCAATCGCATTGTTAGGTATATACCCAAAGGAAAGGAAATCAGTATATTTAAGAGATATCTGCACTCTTAGTTTTGTTGCTCCACTGTTCACAATGTCTAAGATTTGGAGGCAACCTAAGAGTCCATCAACAGACGAATAGATTTTTTTAAAATATGATACTTATTCGGTTATCTTGCCAGCCACTTGTACACAATATTGTACTACTCAGCCTTAAAAAAGAATGAGATGCAGTCATTTGTAACAACATGGATAGAACTGGAGACCATGTTAAGTGAAATAAGCCAGGCACAGAAAGACAAGCATTGCATGTTCTTACTTATTTGTGCTATCTAAAAATCAAAATAATTGAATTCATGGAGATAGGGAGTAGAAGGATGTTACCAGAGACTGGAAAGGGTCGTGGTGGGCTGGTGGGGAGTTGGGGATGGTTAATGGGTACAAAAAAATAGTTAGAAGTAGGCCGGGTGCAGTGGCTCATGCCTGTAATCCCAGCACTTTGGGAGGCCAAGGCAGGTGGATCACCTGAGGTCAGGAGTTCCAGACCAGCCTGGCCAACATGGCGAAACCTCATCTCTACTAAAAATAAAAAAATAAAAAATAAAAAAATTAGCCGGGGATGGTGGCATGCGCCTGTAATCCCAGCCACTCAGGAGGCTGAGGCAGGAGAATCACATGAACCTGGGAGGCAGAGGTTGCAGTGAGCCGAGATAGTGCCATTGCACTCCAGCCTGGGTGACAAGAATGAAACTCCATCTCAAAAAAAAAAAAAAAAAAGTAATGAATAAGACCTACGATTCAATAGCACAATAGGTTTACTATAGTAAATAATAACTGTACATTTAAAAATAACTAAGAATGTGTAATTAGATTGTATGTAACACAAAGTTTAAATGCCTGAGGGGATGGACACCACATTCTCCATGATGTGATTATTATGCATTTTATGCCTGTATCAAAACACCTCATATACCCCATAAATGTATACACCTATGTACCCACAAAAATTAAAAACTGTAATTCTTTTTTTTTTTGAGATGGAGTCCCACTCTGTCACCCAGCCTGGAGTGCAGTGGCAAGACCACTTGGCTCACTGCAACCTCCACCTACTGGGTTCAAGTGATTCTCCTGCCTCAGCCTCCCAAGTAGCTGGGATTACAGGTACACACCACCATGCCCAGCTAATTTTTGTATTTTTAGGAGGGACAGAGTTTCACCATGTTGGCCAGGCTGGTCTCAAACTCCTGACCTCAGGTGATCCGCCCACCTCAGCCTTCCAAAGAGCTGGGATTACAGATATGAGCCACCATGCCCAGCCTAAAAACTGTAATTTAAAAAAAATAAAAATTATACAAATAATTTATTTTTGAAAACTAATTAGAATATTTCTCTTTTTAGAAATTCGCCCTCTTGATGCTCAATTTTGTAACCTATGACTTGTTTAAAAATAACACAGATGGAGGAGGGAAAGAGGGAGGCACAGATTTTATAAAAGGCCTTGAGTTGATATTTACTGAAGCTGGGAGACAGCAAATCGTATCATACCATTATATCTACCTTTAAATGTTTCAGATGTTCCATAACAAAAAATTTTTTAAAGAAATGGGGAAAAAACATATAAACATATAAGCTTACCTCTAAATATATACAGCTCCTGTGAGCAGAATATAAAACTTCATTGGAAGATACTAAAGAATGCCAAATTTAATGAAATGTGATACCAACTTCATTTTTTTTTTTTTTTTGAGACAGAGTCTCTCTCTGTCGCCCAGGCTGGAGTGCAGTGGCGCAATCTCGGCTCACTGCAAGCTCCGCCTCCCGGGTTCACGCCATTCTCCTGCCTCAGCCTCTCCGAGTAGCTGGGACTACAGGCGCCCGCCACCACGCCCGGCTAATTTTTTGTATTTTTAGTAGAGACGGGGTTTCACCGTGGTCTCGATCTCCTGACCTCGTGATCCGCCCGCCTCGGCCTCCCAAAGTGCTGGGATTACAAGCGTGAGCCACCGCGCCCGGCCACCAACTTCATATATTGGAAGGCTCAGTATTTTAAAAATGTTGCTCCTTTCTAAAATAGTCCTTAATTAACTCTAATCAGAATTCTAACTAAAATTTTAATGGAATTTTAGTAATCTAAATTTTATATTGAATTTAAAAAGGAAAAAAGTATAACCATGGCATTTGCGAAAAAAAAGTGGATTTGCTCTATTAATATTTAGTTTAAAGGTATAGTAATTAAGATAGTGTGGTGTTCATGAAGAAAGAGACATAATGACTGATGGAATTAAATAAAAAGCCCCAGAAGGAGAACAAGGCATATATAGAATTCTGATATGAAAGATAAAATATTGCGGATTGGTGGGGAAAGGAGGAGATAGTCCATTTATGGATATGGGATAATTGACTATTCATATTACAAAAAGTGAAATTGGATCTCTATTTGTATCTTACACAAAACTAAATTCCAAAGGGATGAAGAATGTAAATTTGAAAAGGTAAAAGTTCGATACTTTTACAGCAAAATATAGGAAAATATCTACATGAAATATATTTCCCCTTTTTTTATTTGACAGGTAATAACTGTACATATTTATGGGATACAGTGTGATATTTTGATATATGTACACAATGTGTAATGATCAAATCAGGGCAATTAGCATACACATCACCTCAAATACGTATTATTTTTCTACGTTAGAAACATTCAAAATCCACTGTTCCAGATATTTGAAAATATACAATAAATTGTTAATTTATAGTCACCCTACGGTGCTATGGAAACTAGAATTCATTTTTCCTTTTCCTATCTAGGTATAATTTAAAGCAGATGGTTATTAACACAAACATTATGAAAGGGAAGGGGGATGTGATAAGAGATGGGTAAATGAAGTGCCTAAAAATTAAACATTCATGTTAAACTATTCCTTCAAATGCAACAAAATGTACATTAATCTATGTGTGATATATTATATATAAAATATATGCTAATAAAGGGAGCAGGGAACATTGTAGTGAGAAGGTAAAGAGAGCTGATATTTTTTCACCACTGAATAAGGCAGACGCTTTTAATTTGGGTCAGATTTTTTTAAGCAACCCCTTTCAGCTGTCTCCTTAACTTCCACCAAGGAGATACATATATATATCCCTAAATACATTTCCCTAAACATATTTTTGCAATAAATAGCTTCTATATATAATGTATATAATTTTACAAATCATCATATATATAATTTGTATAATATGTATACATATATACATGTATACATATATATATGTACATATATGTATACATATATATATACATATGTATAT
Source organism: Nomascus leucogenys (assembly GCF_006542625.1). Classification (NCBI taxonomy): domain Eukaryota; kingdom Metazoa; phylum Chordata; class Mammalia; order Primates; family Hylobatidae; genus Nomascus; species Nomascus leucogenys. The sequence continues at coordinate 130,077,845 of NC_044406.1, forward strand.
ATATGCACACACAATTTTACAAACCACCTCTGAACTGACCACAAAGTTTAAGATAGGGAGACTTGGAGAAACCGGAAATATTTTGGTTTGAGAGAAGAGGGAGAGCTGCCCTGCCCTCCCCTCCCCTCCCTCTCCCCGCCCTCCCGCCCCGCCCCACCCCGCCCCACCTCGCCCCACCCCGCCCCACCCCGCCTTTCTTTCTTTCCCTTCCTCCCTTCCTTCCTTCCTTTCTTTTTCCCTTCATTCTTGCATTTTGCTCACCCATGTTTCACAGCAGAAAGGGTTTATGGTAGCCAAAGGTACAGTATACATTTTCCTATTCATTTGAACAAAGGGAACAGATGAATGAGGGTGATTATGTACGTATCAATTATAAATCCTTTTGGTTATCCACAAGAGAAAACCTAACATAATGCCTTAAATAATAAAGACACTAAAGTATCTGGCTTCATAAGTCTGGAGGTCCATAGTTCCAAGTTGAGTTTAGTGGTTATATTAGGCTGCTGTGTCAGCGTCTCAAATCTCTCAGCTTTGGCTTTTCCTTCAGGATTGCAAGACAGATTACACTGCTTCTAATCTGATATTTTTACTGCAAAGTATCAAAAGAAATATTAATTGACTTTGCACATATTGCCCAGGTGCCAACTATGAACCAAGGATGTGCCACATTCTATAATACTAGAAGTAGACCCACACAAGGAAGAATAACTCCACCCCTAAATCCCAGTACTGTTCCCATTGAGTAACACTGGCTTAGAGCAATCACAGTTCATCCTCTATGGCTGGGCACGTGGCACTTGACCAAACTTGTGATTCTGTTAGGAAGGAAGAAGAGGGATGGCTAGCGAGTAGATAAATATCGGTGACCACAACAGGCAGGACCTACTCTTTTTGAGCAATTCAAATGTGTCAAATACTCTGCTCAGCAGTTTATGTACATTATATCATTTTACTGTCAAGTAAGCCTTCAAGACGGTTTATTATTGTCCACACTTTACGGATGAGAAGACTGAGCCTCAATTTGAGAAAGGTAAAGCATTTCCCTAAGCTCCTTTAGCTAACAAGTAGCATCATCCAATTTCGAGCTCGGTGTTCACAGAAACTTCACCTTTTTATCAAAACAACAACAAAACTTGATTTCTATAATCATGAAGTATACGCAGAACGATAAACATCTCTGACTTTGCTTCTTCAAGTTGATAAGTGACTCACATAGAAAAATGTGCTTCATGGAATCTAGTCCTTCATTGATTCTCTCATGAATCATGATTATTAACTTGCTCAGACCATCCCTATACTACTTATAACTGGCTTTAGAATGAATTCCCACACCTTGCACTGCTTTAAATAACCCTAATGTTACATATTTAGTATAATAAGGTTTCTTTTAACACTGATATTTGAAAAAGTTTATATACTTTTTCTAAGCCTCAGAATAAAAAATATGTTGTAATATCATACATATTGGTAAATCATATTTTCAATTTGTCCTCAATTTCAAGTAAATCCTCAGCCAAATAAACTAGAAAGCTAATGCATCACTTTAATTACAATAAATGGAAGTTTCCCTAAATATATTTCTGCAATAAATAGCTTCTATTATTAATTTTTGAAAGATTAATTTAAGGGGAGATTATTCTCAATAAAGTTGGGGATTCTTGGCTGTGAAAATTGCTATTCCTCATCTATGTATATTATATACCATTTTTATTCCTCCACCATGGAAAAACTAATTTCCAATTTTAAGGCATTTGAACTGATACATTTATTAAGAAATTATCAATATTGTAAATTATATTCTTCATGGTGACTCATTGGCTAAATATAAGATGGCAAATTTCTGTAGCATAGATACAATAAACAAGGCTTAGTTTAGAAAAAAATACTGCTTTTCTAGAATTACAATAATATACTCTACTATTAAAATTAGAAGAAGCTTAGTTTTTCCATTGGCATAAAATTGTTTCCCCATTGGGAACATTTCATACATAGTGATAATTAATTATGGTAGATGTCTTGATTAGTGAATAGAGCATGAGCTTCAAAACCAGGATGATTTGACTTTAAGTTCCAGCTTTGCTTTTCCAGCTATGTGACTTTGGGCAAATTATTTAACATAGCTAGGCTTCAGTACCTTCTTCAAAATAGAGGTACTATTCAACTGTGAGATAATATTCACATCATGTGCATTTCGTAAATTCTAATCATTAATAATAATTAAGTTCTGGCCATTTTGTGTAGCAAAAAAGACTGAGAGGTTGTGGCTGCATTGCCAACCTGGAGCAGTAGTAGCCTTCTCCACATAGAACCTGGGAGTAGGAGACTCAGAATCAAATCTCTTCTCCTTCCCCCATCCTAGTTCTGGCTTTGGGAGAAACCTTACAAACACAATGGCTAGCAATGTTACCAACATGACAGATCCTCATTCCAGAAATTCCTGTGTGTTTATTGAGAATCTCGGATCTCTTGAGTTCAAGAAGTCCGAAGTGGAGGCAATCTTTTTGTAGTATGACAAAATTGTGGGTTGCTCTGTTCATAAGGGCTTTGTCTTTGTTCAATATGTTAATGAGAGATACCCAGGCTGCTGTGGCAGGGGAGAATGGCAGAATGATTGCGGGCCAGGCTTTAATATTAATCTGGCTGCAGAGCCAAAAGCAAAGTGAGGAAAAGCAGGTGTAAAATGATCTGCAGCAGAGATGTATGGCTCCTCTTTTGACATGGACTATGACTTTCGATGGGATTATTATGATAGGATGTACAGTTACCTAGCACGTGTTCCTCCTCCTCCTCCCATTGCTCGGGCTGTTTGTCCTCAAGAGGCCAGAGTACATTAGAAAACACCTCACAAAGGGGCGAAAGTGGCTTTAATTCTGTGTGGACAAGGGGATCTCCCAAGTCTGGAAAGTTGAAAGGAGGTGACGTTTAGGCTGTGAAGAAGGAATTGACCCAGATAAAGCAAAACGTGTATTTTCTATTGAAAAACATGAAGAAAAGTGAAAAGGAACAGAGCAAACCAGCATTAGAGATGAAGAATAAGTCAGAAGAGTAGCAGAGCAGCAGATCACTGAAGCAAGATAAGACTAATGTGAAGATGGAGTCTGAGGGGGACGCAGATGACTCTGTTGAGGGGACCTATTGGATGATGATGATAATGAAGATGGGGGATGACCAGGTGGAGTTAATCAAGGATGATGAACAAGAGTATGAGGAAGGAGAAGATGGCAAAGACTATGCCAATGGCAAGGATGACTCTGAAGCACATTGTGGGGTTTATAAATATTATCCAATTATTTCTTTACCTAGGTGCTTGTAAGATCAGCTCTTTCACCAAATTCTCTCCCCTAATACCTTCAGAGCATGCCCACTGTTCTCACCATCCTTGCCCTTCCCATGTTCATTAATTCATATTGCCCTGTGCCTAGTCCCATTTCACTTCCTTTGACGCTCTTTGTAGTTTTGTAGTCTTACCTTGTAATTTATGCTTTTAATTTTTAATCCTATTTATGACTTAACAATAAAAAGAATGTATGGTTATCAACTGTCTCCAAAATAATCTCTTGTTATGCATTGAGTACAATTCTTTTCATTCATACATAAATTCAGTAGTTGCTTCCCTAACTGCAGAGTCAATCTCATTTATTTGATTAGCACCGGAAACCGTCCTTGAGTTAAAAGTACATATGTTATATTCTCACATAAGTTTGCTGTGTGAGGCAGTTCAACACAAATGTAACAATGTGTTTTTGTGAATGAGAGTTGGCATGTTAAATGTATTTTTTTAGAAAAGTAATCAGTGTTATTGTTTTAAGATTTGTTCTCTAAAGTTGATACTGTGGGATATTTTTGTGAACAACCGATATTTGGGACCTTTTTTCCTCAAAATAAACAGGTCCTTATTAAACCAGGAATTTGGAGAGAAAATTAATATCATAATCACATACGCATTCAGAGTTCAGAACTCTTTATCCATGTGCCTTGGTGGAATACATGATCTCAATCAATCCAAATCAGATCACTGCTGGAACCAGTAGTCAGTTATTCAGCAAAATGTCAGGATGGTGTGGTAGAGATAGATTTAAAACCATTTAAGTAGAACCCATAAGATTTAATGATTGACTTGCGATGAGTGTGGAAAAATAAATAGTCTAGAACCATACCTGAGTAACTATGGTTTAAGTTATTCAGTAAATGGGGGTACCATTGATAAGAAAATGAATTCTCAAGAAGGAGCAGATTTGGGGAGAGAGAGAGAAAGAGAAAGAGAAAGAGAGAGAGAGAGAGACTTTTCAAATTGAAATTTTTAGTTTTCACTTTGGGGTATCCTTGGGACATTCAAAAACTGACAGCTAAATGGCAGCTTACTAAATGGCCGGGAAGTCAACGGAGAAGTTTGGGATAGGTCTAGAAAAACAGACATTACTAGTATAGTTGAAATAACTGGAACTACTAGTGTGAGTGAGATGAACCTAGAATTGTAATTTTAAGATTGCAGTTTTTTTCAGAAAATTAAAGGGTGTAAAGGGTAGGAAGAGAAACAAGAAAATACATCCAGACCTGTTTATTCAACTGTTCACTAAATAGCCACACGCCCTTTTTATCTTTATAATGCATTACCCATAGCATTCTGAAAGAACTGGTGTATATGCTATTACTTCTACCTAATATGCCCTTTCTACTTTCTCAACTACTCCCTATTGTTATCTTTTAGCCAACTCCTTTTCATTTTCTAGGATTCCATTTCATATCAACTAACCCAAAAACCTAACCTGTAAACTCCATTTAATTTCAACTAACCTGGAATGCTCTATGTACATTTCTATCACAGTAGTTGTTATGGACTGAATTATGTCTCCTTCCTTCAAATTTGTATGTTGAAGTCTTAATCCCTAGTCCCTCAGAATGTGACTGTATTTGGATATAGAAATTTAAAGAAACAATTGACATTAGATGAAGTCACTAGGGTGGGCCCTAATCCAGTATGACTTGTATTCTTATGAGAACAGGAGTCTGTGACACATAGACACATACAGAGGAAAGACCATGAGAAGACAAAGGAAGAAGGAAAGCCGGCCATCAACAAGCCAAGAAAAGAAGTCTCAGGAGAAACCAAACCTGCTGACACTTTGCTCTTGGATTTCTAGCTTCCGGAACTGTGAGAAAATAAATTTCGGTTTAATCTACTCAGTCTGGGATACTCTTGTAATGGCAGCTCTAGTAAACTAATACAGCACTTTAACACATATACTGAAAGAACTGAAATCAGAACTTTGAAGAGATATCTGAACTCCCATGTTCATTATAGCCTTACTCACAATAGACAAGGTATGGAAACAAGCGAAGTTTCCGTTGACAGATGAAGATTTTAAAATGTGGTATATACATACGATGGGATATTATTCAGCCTTGAAAAAGAAAGAAATTCCATCATATGCAATAACATGTATGAACCTAAAGGACATTATGTTAAATGAAATAATCTGGTCACAGAAGGACAAATACTGCATGATTCCACCTACAGAATGCATGTAAAATAGTCAAAATCATGGAAACAGAGAATGCAATTGTGGTTTCCAGGGGTGGGAGGTGGTATAGGGGAAATGGAAAGATGTTTTTCCATTGGTAGAAAGATTCTATTATGCTAGATGAATAAATTCTAGAGATCTGCTATACAATGTAGCACCTATAGTTAACAAAATAGCACTGTGCGCTTCAAAATGTAAGAGGATAGATTTTGTGTTAAGTGTTAGTACTGCAAAAACAAACGTAAAGTAACACAAAGGGACACAAAGGAAATTTGGTAGGTGTTAGATATGTCTATTATGTTGATTGTGATGATAGTATTAAAGGTATTTGCATGTGCACAAACTCCTCAAATTGTACTCATTGAATATGTGCAGTTATTTTTATATCAATTAGATCTCAACAAAGCTGGTAAAAAATAAGAGTTGACTAACAAAACCAAATAGCACAAAAATGTCAAAATAGAAATTTAAAAATGTATATTTTATAGAGGCAATTGGGACACATTCAAATATGACTGGGCAAAGAGTAGAGCCAGGCAACATGAGGCAGAGAAAAAAAATGCTTTTGTAATAAATCTATAAGACAACCTGAAACAAAATTGATGCCCATAGGCTTATGAATGTTGTGGTGTACTTAGAGGTTCTTCTTGTGGATAATAGGCAAACTGTTGTAGCTCTATGCTACAGCAGATCTTTGGATTTACAAGGTATGTATTTTTGTATCTATGATATAATTTTACCTTTGCACCAGGCACGGTGGCTCACACCTGTAATCCCAGCACTTTGGGAGGCTGAGGTGGGTGGATTGCTTGAGGCCAGGAGTTCGAGACCAGCCTGGACAACATGGCGAAACCACATCTCTTCTAAAAATACAAAAATTAGCCGGACATGGTGGTGCATGCCCGTAATCCCAGCTACTCAGGAGGCTGAGTCAGGAGAATCACTTGAACCTGGGAGGTGGGGGTTGCAGTGAGTTGAGATTGTGCCATTGCACTCCAGCCTGGGAGACAGGGCAAGACTCCATCTAAAAAAAAATAGTAATAATGATAAAAAACTTAGGTCTGAAATTTCATGTATATTGGTCATAACATGAAATATGTCTCCCACTATGACTGTGTGGGGGTTTAAATCTCTTTGAAAGTCTCTCAGAACTTGCTTTATGAATTTGTGTGTTCCATAAATATATATGCACCCTACACGTATCCATAAAGCAAGGTCTGTAAGAACTTGCTTTAAGAATATGTGTTGGGTACATATATATTTAGGACGGTTAGGTCTTCTTCTCGAATTAAACCTTTTACTACTAAATAATGACACTCTTTGTCTTTTTTGGCTTTTTGGTTTAGCATCTGTTTTGTCTGAAATTAGGACTGCAACCCCTGCTTTTTTTCTGTTTTCATTTGCTTGGTAGATTTTTCTCAAACCCATATCAGCTTCTTTCAATAACACATTCTGCAAGGAGAGCTAGTATTCTGGTTACTATTCCCTGGCTATCAGAATCTTAACTGAAAAGAAAGGCAGGGTCTATTTACTCCAGGAAATTATATGTTACTAATTGAAGGAGTTCTGAAATATAGATGATTAAATTACTTATTTTAAATGACTCTACTAAAATTCTGCAAAGAGAAGGTCCAGTTTACTATACATACTTATATCCAATGCATACTATTTCAAGAATTTTATTTTAAGATACATACTATTTTAAGAATTGTATTTGCCAGTGGGAGAATAAAGGTAAATAAGATATCATACTATTTTAAGAATATTTATTCTTAAATAGTTTAAGAATAAAATATACTATTTTATTCTTAATACATACTATTTTAAGAATTTTATTTGCCAGTGGGAGAATAAAGGTAAATAAGATATCATCTCTGTACTCCAAAGCAATGGACACCAGTGGATAATACAAATACATCAGGCAAATATGTCTTATATTGTAATTCATTTAGTCAACAAATATTTACAGAGTGCACCAAAGTTAAACTTGAGTGACACTGCTACTAAACTACCTCTAGAGATTATAGGCAGCTTACCCGTCACCCTTACTGATACCACATGAAGCAGCATCCCATGAAGCCAGGTGACAGCCACCACTGGTTTTGTTTTTGAATTTGCTAATACTGTGACTCACTAGCATACATACATATCAGACTGGGACTAACAGTTTCAATATTGGCTCAGTTGAGAATGTAGTTCAAACAACAGTACTTGCATACTTTCATTCCTACCTTTAAGACATCCACTGGAACAACTGCTATACAAAGAAATGCCCCTTTCAACTTTGGTGGGTAATACACAGGTACTTAGTGCCATCATTGCCAATTCAAGGCCCAACACTATTTGCTTTAATAGAAAACACTCCAACTTTGCTTTTGCCTCTGGGCTCTCAGTACCTCAACAACTACAGGTTGTGTAACTTCTAGTTGTGTAACTTGTAGTTGTGTAGTGTGGAGTTTAGTTAAAGTGAACAGAAACAGCTGGAGCACTTTCTACTACTTCTACAATAACTTTAATCACCTTTTCCATCAAAGGTGCCAAACTGGGAACACTCATATAGACACTTTTTTGGTGAATTGATTAGAAATCAGTCTCATTACGAAGAAATTTCCTTACCTAACTGGCCAGGATAGTTGGATACTAGAGGCCAGAGAGTCCTAGGTGAAGGCCAGAGTAGGGATTGAGGTAGTTAAGCAAGGAAATAAAATGTTTAAAGCTCCACGTTTGAGCTTATATGCAAGTAACAGAAAGATGAAATCAGTTACGTGACATCTTTCACTGACAAACTCAGTAGTAAGAACAGGAAGAGAAGAGGAAGAGAAAGGTGGGAAGGAAATTATGCTTACTGAGGTCCTACAATCTGCCAACCATTTAGTTAAACACATTGAACCTTATGACAGGTCCATGAAGGAGAAAAATAAAACTCATAGAAATTAAGTAACTTACCCAAGGTCACATTCTTAGAAAGTTCTTGCTACAGACTGAATTGTTGAAGCCCTAATCCCTAATGTGATAGTATTTGGAGATGGGGCCTTTGGGAGATAAGTAGGTTTAGGTGAGGTCATAAGGGTAGGGCCCCCATGGTAGGATTAGTGCTCCTGTAAGAAGAGGAAGAGTCTTTCTTTCTCTCTCTCTCTCTCTCTCTCTGCTGTCTACAAACCAAAAGAAAAAGGTACATCCAACTCTAAGCCAGGAAGAGAGTCCATACTACAGCCCCACTGTTCCGGCACCCTGATTTTGGACTTCCAGCCTCCAGAACTGTGAGAAAAAAAAACAAAACAAACAAAAAAACGCATTTCTGTTGTTTAAGCCACTAAGTCCATGGTATTTTGTAATGGCAGCCCAAGCAGACTACCACTGTAGTACAAGTAAAGCTACACTTTAGAGCTGAAAATTTCAAAGTCATGATTATCTCATTTCAAAGTTTGCTTTCTTTCTACTTAAATTTTCCAGTTACATTTATAGGACCTGGTTGATTCACAAGGAATCTAAAAGGATGCTGAAGCCAGAGTTAATCTTATCAGTAGCTGTAGTCTTCATAAAGAACTATTATAAGACTGTCAATTCTTCACCAAAATTTGTTAGGCTCTGCTACTTTCTTAATCTTTAAGCATCCTAATTTTTTCTTAGGTGCTAAAAATTCTCATCGTAACAAAGATATCAATATTGACATCTAACAGTATACCCTGAACACCCAGGACTTTTTCCTCCTTAAATTCACTTATCTTGCTAAATTATGAATGCAAACCCTTCCACCAAACTGCCTTATTTTTAAAATCCTAAGGATATGGATGTCTAGACACAGATAGTAAATGTCTCCTCATTGTAGAAGAAGCAGAATAGCATTATTACTGAAGGAAAAGATTGACTAGGAGAGTGTATTAGACCGTTTTCACGCTGCTGATAAAGACATAACTGAGACTGGGAAGAAAAAGAGGTTTAATTGAACTTACAGTTCCACATGGCTAAGGAGGCCTCAAAATAATGGTGGGAGGCAAAAGGCAGTTCTTACATGGTGGCAGCAAGAGAAAATGAGGAAAATACCAAAGCAGAAACCCCTGATAAAACCATCAGACCTTGTGAGACTTATTCACTACCACAAGAAAAATATGGGGGGAACCGCCCGCATGATTCAAATTATCTTCCACTGGGTCCCTCCCACAACATGTAGGGCTTATGGGAGTACCGTTCAAGATGAGATTTGGGTGGGGACACAGAGCCAAACCATATCAGAACACTAGGATTCACCCAGAAAGAGAAAGGAAACACTAAAAGTAATCAAGGAGAGGGTTCAGGCAGCTTGCAGTGAGCCAAGATCATGCCACTTCACTCCAGCCTGGATGAAAGAGCAAGACTCTGTCTCGAAAATAAATAAAAATAAACAAATAAATAAATAAATAAATAACAGGTTAAGGTATAATGATAGGAGGATCAATTTAGCAGGAAGATATAATAACCCTAAATATATTTGCATGTAATATCAGATCACCCAAGTTTACAACACAAATATTAGTAGATCTAAAGAAAGAGATAGATTTTTTTTAAGACAGGGCCTCACTCTGTCACCCAGGCTAGAGTACAGTAGTATGATTATGGCTCACAGCAGCCTCAACTTCCTAGGCTCAGGTGAGTCTCCCACCTTAGCCTTCCACACAGCTGGGATTACAGGCACAGCATCACGCCTGGATAATTTTCTGTACATTTTGTAGAAATGAGGTTTTATCATGTTGTCCATGCTGGTCTCAAATTCCTAGGCTCAAGTGATACACCTGCCTCAGACTCCCAAAATGCTGGGGTCACAGGCATGAGCCACTTATCCTGGCCAACAAATTTTTAAAAATCAAAATTATATCAATGTATCTTCTGAGACTACAGTTGAATAAAGTAAGACATCAATACTAAAAATAGGTTTGGGAAGTATATAAATCCATTTAAATTAAACAATAAATTGAAACAATCACTGGAAATTGAACAATCACTGGAATATCAAAAACATTAAGTTATAAAATTTTTAAAAAAGTGAATGAAAATGAAAACACAGCATCCAAAAACTTGCGGAATACAGTGAAGGCGGTGCTAAGATGAAAATTTATAGCATTAAACGCTGACATAAAATAGTTGAAAAATCACAAATTTACAACCTAATGTCATACCTCAAAGAACTGGAAAATCAAGAATAAACCAAATCTGAAATCAGTAGAAGAAAATAAATAACAAAGACCAGAGCAGAAATAAATGAAATAAACACCAAAATAAAAGATACAAAGGATCAATGAAGTGAAAAGTTGGCTCTTTGAAAATATAAATAAAATTGATAAAAATCTATCTAGATTAATTAAGAAAAGAGAGCGAAGACAAGAGAGTGAAGACCCAAATAAACACGGCCTAAAATGAAAAAAAAAAGAGATTACAACTGATACCACAGAAATACAAAAGATACAAAAACAACTATATGCTCACAAACTAGAAAACCTAGAGAAAATGAATAAATTCCTGGAAATATACAACCTCCCAAGATTGAACCAGGAAGAAATGAAACTCCTTAACAAACCAATAATGAGTAGCGAGATTTATTTAGTAACAAAAAATATCACAGAAAAGAACCCAGACCAGATGAATTCATAGCTGAATTCTATGAAACATACAAAGAGGACCTAATACCAATATTTCTGAAACTATTCCAAAAAATTGAGGAGTTGGGAATTGTCCCCAACTGATTGGATTAGGCCAGTATCACCCTGGTACCAAAACCAGACAAGGTCACAACAAAAAAAGAGAACTACAGCCCAATATACCTGATGAACATAGATGCAAAAATCTAAAAATAAAAAAAATAAAAAATATGAAAAAAACTAGTAAATAAAATTCAACAGCACATTAAAAAAAATACACCATGAACATGTGGGATATAAGCTGGGATGGATAAGGATGGTTCAACATACGCAATGTGTCAGTAAGTGTGATATATACAATAAACAAAAATTAGAAACAAACACCAAATAATCACCACAATATATACAGAAAAAAACATTCAATAAATTCAACATCCCTTCATGATAAAAATTCTCAAAAACTAGGCATAGGAGGGAAATACCTTAACATAATAAAAGCAATGCATGGCAAACTCACAGAAAATATCAATTTAATGGGAAAAGTTGAAAACATTCCCAATGAAAACTGGAAAAAGACTAGGATGCCCACTTTCATAACTCTTGTTCTACATAGTACTGGAAGTCCTCTCCAGAGCAATCAAGCCAAAGAAAAAAAAAGGCATTCACACTGGAAAAGAGGAAGTCAAATTAATCTTTGTTTGCTGAAGATATGATTTTATATTTAAAAAATTTTTAAAGACTCCACCAAAAAATCTCTTATATTTGATTGATGTATTCAGTAAAGTTTCAGGATACAAAATTAATGTACAGAAGTCGACAGCATTTCTATACAATAATACTAGTTCAGCCAAGGACCAAATCAAGAAGGCAATTCCATTCACAATAGCTACAAAAAATTAAATAAAATACTCAGGAAAATATTTAACCAAGGAAGTGAAAGATCTCTAAAACTAGAACAATAAAACACTGCTGAAAGAGATTACAGGTGACACAAGTAAAAGGAAAAAACATTCCATGGTCATAGACTAGAAGAAATAATATTGTTAAAATAACCATACTGCCCAAAGCAATCTACAAATTCAATGGAAGTGTCATAAAATTGTCGAATTATTTTTTCACAGAATTTTTACAAATTCTTTAAAAAATCCTAAATTGGTGCAATAGGATTGATGGTGCAATAGGATTGATGGCCCAGTAGGAACAGTTCCAGTCTGCAGCTCCCAGTGTAACCGATGCAGAAGACAGGGGATTTCTGCATTTCTAACTGAGGTACCTGGTTCATCTCATTGGGACTGGTTGGAAAGTGGGTGCAGCCCACGGAGGCATCACCTCACTGGGGAAGCACAAGGGGTCGAGGGATTTCCCTTTCCTAGAGGGAAACCATGACATACGGTACTGGAAAAACGGGACACTCCTGCACAAATACTGCGCTTTTCCAATGGTCTTAGCAAATGGCACACCAGGAGATTATATCCCGCACCTGGCTTAGCAGATCCCATGCCCAAGGAGCCTTGCTCACGGCTAGTGCACCAGTCTGAGATCAACTTGTGAGGCAGCAGCCTGGCAGGGGGAGGGGCATCTGCCATTGCTGAGGCTTGAGTAGGTAAACAAAGTGGCTGGGGAAGCTTGAACTGGGCAGAGCCCACTGCAGCTTAGCAAGGCCAGCTGCCTCTGTAATCTCCACCTCTGGAGGCAGGGCATAGCTGAACAAAAGGCAGCAGAAACTTCTGCAGACTTAAATGTCCCTGTCTGACAGCTCTGAAGACAGCAGTGGTTCTCCCAGCCTGGTGTTTGAGCTTGGAGAATGGACAGACTGCCTCCTCAAGTGGGTCCCTGATCCCTGTGTAGCCTAACTGGGAGACACCTCCCAGTAGGGCCCAACTGACACCTCATACAGGCGGGTGCCCCTCTGGGATGAAGCTTCCAGAGGAAGGATCAGGCAGCAATATTTGCTATTCTGCAATATTTGCTGTTCTGCAGCCTCCGCTGGTGATACCCTGGCAAACAGTGTCTGGAGTGGACCTCCAGCAAAGTGCAACAGACCTGCAGCTGAGGGACTTGACTGTTAGAAGGAAAACTAAGAAATAGAAAGGAATAGCATCATCATCAACGAAAAGGACATCCACACCAAAACCCCATCTGTAGGTCACCAACATCAAAGACTAAAGGTAGATAAAACCACAAAGATGGGGAGAAACCAGAGAAGAAAAGCTGAAAATTCTAAAAACCAGAGTGCTTCTTCTGCTCCAAAGGATCACAGCTCCTCGCTAGCAACGGAACAAAGCTGGATGGAGAACAACTTTGATGAGCTGACAGAAGTAGGCTTCAGAAGGTCGGTAATAACAAACTTCTCCGAGCTAAAGGAGGATGTTCGAACCCATCACAAGGAAGCTAAAAACCTTGAAAAAAGATTAGATGAATGGCTAACTAGAATCAACAGTGTAGAGAAGACCTTAAATGACCTGATGGAGCTGAAAACCATGACACGAGAACTACGTGAAACATGCACAAGCTTCAACAGCTGATTCTATCAAACTACCAATGAATTTCTTCACAGAATTGGAAAAAACTACTTCAAAGTTCATATGGAACCAAAAAAGAGCACGCATTGCCAAGACAATCCTAAGCAAAAAGAACAAAGCTGGAGGCATCACACTACCTGACTTCAAACTATACTACAAAGATACAGTAACCAAAACAGCATGGTACTGCTACCAAAACAGATACATAGACCAATGGAACAGAACAGAGGCCTAAGAAATAACACCACACATCTACAACCATCTGATCTTTGACAAATCTGACAAAAACAAGAAATGGAGAAAGGATTCCCTATTTAATAAATGGTGTTGGGAAAACTGGCTAGCCATATGTAGAAAGCTGAAACTGGATCCCTTCCTTACACCTTATACAAAAATTAATTCAAGATGGATTAAAGACTTAAATGTTAGACCTAACACCATAAAAACCCTAGAAGAAAACCTAGGCAATACCATTCAGGACATAGGCACGGACAAGGACTATATGACTGCAACACCAAAAGCAATGGCAACAAAAGCCAAAAGAGACAAATGGGATCTAATTAAACTACAGAGCTTCTGCACGGCAAAAGAAACTACCATCAGAGTGAACAGGCAACCTACAGAATGGGAGAAAATGTTTGCAATCTACCCATATGACAAAGGGCTGATATCCAGAATCTACAAAGAACTTAAACAAATTTACAGGAAAAAAATCAAACAACCCCATTGAAAAGTGGGCAAAGTATATGAACAGACACTTCTCAAAAGAAGATGTTTATGCAGCCAACAGACACATGAAAAATTGTTCAGCATCACTGGTCATCAGAGAAATGCAAATCAAAACCACAATGAGATACCATCTCACACCAGTTAGAATGGCAATCATTAAAAAGTCAGGAAACAACAGCTGCTGGAGAAAACTGCAATGACATACCATATTACACCAGACAGAATGGCCATATTAAGAAGGGAAAAAACAGCCAGGCGCAGTGGCTTACACCTGTAATCCCAACACTTTGGGAGGCTGAGGCGAGCGGATCACCTGTCAGGAGTTCGAGACCAGCCTGGCTAACATGTTAAAACTCTGTTTCTACTAAAAATACAAAAAAAAAAATTAGTTGGGCATGGTGGTGCGCGCCTGTAATCCCAGCTACTTGGGAGGCTGAGGGAGGAGAATCTCTTAAACCCAGAAGGCGGAGGTTGCTGTGAAACGAGATTGCCCCATTACACTCCAGCTGGGGCAAGAAGAGCGAAACTCTGTCTCTAAATAAATAAATAAATAAATAAAAACTGAAAAAAACAATAGATGTTGGCGAAGATGCAGATAAAAAGGAACACATACACTGGTGGTGAGAATGTAAATGAGTATAAGCACTATGGAAAACAGTATGGAAATTTCTCGAAGAACCAAAAATAGAACTACCATTTTATCTAGCAATGTCACTACTGGCTATACACTCAAAGAGAAAGAAATTATTATATATAAAAGACACCTGCACTTATATGTTTATCACAGTTCTTCACAATAGTGAAGTCATGGAATCAACCTAAGAATTCATAAACGAACAATTGTATAAAGAAAATGTGGTATATATTAAATATATACCATGGAATGCTATTGAGTCATAAAAAAGAATGAAATCGTGTCATTTGCAGCCACATAGGTGGGACTGGAGGCCATTATCCTAACTAAAATAACTCAGAAAAAGAAAGTAAAGTACTGCACATTCTCACTCATAAACTGGAGCTATACAATGGTTACACATGGATATAGAGAGTGGAGAAATAGATGTTGGAGACTCCAAAAGGTGATAGGGTGGGAGGGTTTTGAGGGTTGAATAATTACCTATTGGATACAATGTTCACTATTCAGGTGATGAGTACACTAAAAGACCAGACTTCACCACTATTCATGTATGAAATCTGCACTTGTACCCTCTAAATATGTAAAAATAAAAAAAACTAAATTTACTGTTACTCACTTCAGTCTTCATCTCTTATGACACCAAATACGCCACCCAACCATAACTCCAAATGAGCTCTATTTCTTTACTGGTACGTGTAATACGTTTACCACTTTCACTTCTCCAAGCCCCTTGGCTATCTTCTGGCTATGGTTTCTGTTCGGCCTAGATACCATCTCAGGGCTCCTTTCACTAACACCTAGGACCAGCAGTCTTTTTTGTATATGTGCCTATAGATTGAGTTGATATGCAGAGCTGATAAATATTTCAATGCTAAGGCCCTATCCCAGACCATATAGATATACTTTTCTATGGAACATATCTGGGCATTAAATTGCATTTTTTAAAGCTCTACAATCATTTTCAAATGTACAGTGAGGGTTCAGAAACACTGGTTCTCAGGCCTTGAACCATAAAGTTATTGGAATAAATACAAAAATCCTTGAGACATCGAAGAATTGGATTTGTAAAAATGAGTGAATTACACATCAAAACATGATACTGCTATATTGAAAATGAACATAGTTTTGGGGAAGCGTATAACTTTAACCATGTTATTTGAGTCATGATATCTTTGTGTCATGATATCTTTGTGTCATGATATCTTTGTGTCAAGTATTTTCTTAATCAACTAATACTACAAATAGAATTAAAATTATTGAGGGCTATTAATATTGACACTAAGAGATATTCTGAGACTCTAAACAGTTGGGACCAATTTGCTACTCATGGTAGTATTTCCTAAATAGTCTGGTTTCAAAAACATTTGGAAACACTACATATGCTATCCCTCTTTTAATCTTTACAATGCACAATAACATATTAAAACCTTTGAGAAATACTGCAATAAAAATAACCTTAATTGCATTTCATCAGCAATCTTAAAATTACTTGAGCACAGAATCTTTCCTCCATTCCAAAGAGCATACTGTTTTCCCAAGATATTTCGAATCTTTAAACTGGGATCGCTACAGAAAAGAGAGCATAATGAAACCCCAGATGCTAGCTTTCACAATGCGAGTACTTTTGCAAGTTGTACAATTATGTTTACAATAAAGAATTATTCACTTTCAAATGTGGTTTACAAGGTTAAAGGGATTGAATTCTTGCTTCTTGCTTTTCAAAAATTAGATACTGGTAATAATAATAACAATAATAAAAGCTAACCATATGTAATGTGTCACGCACTGTTCTAAGAACTATATATTTATTGCCATATTTGCCTGGCTACATATCGAATCAAATCGGATCGAATCTATCTATCTATCTATCTATCTATCTATCTATCTATCTATCTATCTATCATCTTCTAATCTATCTCTCTATACATTTATATATTCTCAGCTTTAGAAAGTAGTTACTGTCATTATCATCCTCATTTTACAGATGAGAAACTGAGCCAAATAGAGTTTATGAAACTTACCCCAGGTCATAAAGCTGGTAAATGACAGAGGTGGGTCAACCCACGTCTCTGATTTCAAACCCCACTCTCTGAACCACTTACACTGTGCATATATGAGATATATAAAAATGTATTCAGCTACATACATATCCTAGTAAGTCAGATCGCAAATTTCTAAATAAATAAGATCTAAGTTTTACAACTCAAGGATAGAGGTTTAAAACTGGTTTAACCTGCAAAGAGATGAAATGTGTATTTATCAAAAGTGCATTGGATAATATGATTTAAAGAAGCTGTCTCTAGCTTGCAGTGGACCTGTATTTCCATTAAAACCTACTGTAATTCAATAACTGGAATAAATTTTTATAGGAAAAGCAGGCAATAGTAATATTTATACTATTAGTAGCCAAATTCCAGCTCCTTTTAAACCTGTACTTTACTTTTGATCTATCAGTAGTGCCTTCTACTATGATTTAAAAAAAATATTTCAACTTCCTGTTTTCATAAAATAAAAAGCTAAAATTGTCAATTGTTTTACCATTGACTAGGTCTTCTTATAAAACGTTAGAAGGAGCTTGAAAACAACCAACTAATGAATGATGAATATATTGAGTCCAGTGAAATGACTTACCAAAAGTTACACATCGAGGCTCTCAATGGCTTGTTCTCTAATCGACAGTGATTGACTCTTGCTTCTCTACTCTTACATCAGTTGTACTTTATTACATCCGCTTCATTTTTTTTTAAAAGCCAGGCAAATTTGGCAATATTTTTTCTAGACACACTATTTGATCTAATTTTCCTAGAATAAGACTATAGCCTCTAATGAATAACAGTCTCAATTCTAACTAATGTGGCCTAAAAGTGAACTTCTGTCATCATCTAATATGACTTCTGTATCAATTTGTGAAGGAGTGTCTTCATCATTAGTTCAGATTTTTCTACAATTGTGTTGATGTTTTAAATAAACACATTTGGGGGGGGGATTGTATTGATTATAGACAGTGAATACAGGATTCTAATAAAATGTTAATATCCACTTATTTCTTAAATATTTCAGTCAAGATGGAAACTCGAAGGCATTTAACTCCCCAACTCCCTCGCAAATCTAAACAGAATGAAAAATCTGGCCGGGCGCGGTGGCTCACGCTTGTAATCCCAGCACTTTGGGAGGCCGAGGCGGGCGGATCGCGAGGTCAGGAGATCGAGACCACAGTGAAACCCCGTCTCTACTAAAAATACAAAAAAATTAGCCGGGCGTGGTGGCGGGCGCCTGTAGTCCCAGCTACTCGGAGAGGCTGAGGCAGGAGAATGGCATGAACCTGGGAGGCGGAGATTGCAGTGAGCCGAGATTGCGCCACTGCACTCCAGCCTGGGCGACAGATCGAGACTCTGTCTCAAAAAAAAAAAAAAAAAAAAAAAAAAAAAAAAGAAAAATCTAAATCAACAATGGAAGCTGGAAGGCATATGCTTCTGGTGGGAATATAAATAGGTGCTTTTTTGGAGGGTAAATTGGCTACTTTGTTTAAAATCCCTAAAAACCTTAATACACATATTAGTTGCACTCCTAAGAAATTATACCAAGAAAGTAATCCAGTATATTTAAAAACTTAAATATTTCCATTATAGATTTATAAACTCATAATAAAAACTTTGAGCTACTAAATGTTCAAATATTTAACAAATTCATATTCTATTTTAGAATAAGTTACTATTGACAAGGAAACGTGTTTACAATATATTAGCTTTTTTCATAAAATAAATATGTTCACTTTTGCATATTAGTTTTAAATAAATATAGTTTATATGGTAAGAATCAGTTTGTATGTATATTTTATTCTGTTTTAAAATATTTCCTAAGATATTTTCCCAAGATTTCCTCTGTCAGTTATATAGCATGAAATAAAGCAGGTATAATCTAATTTTTGTGAAATATTGGCGCGTGTGTGTCAGTTAGGAATAAAGGTACAAGATACAGACCATACTCTATAGTACGTCTCAATGCATGTAAAATATTTTATGTACATACCTGTATGTATATTTTATGTAATACTTACATGTATATTTTAAATACTTTATTTTTATTGTATTGTATTTTAATATTTTATTTCAATATTTATTAGATATTTATTTTAATATTTTAATATTCTCTGTTTAAATATTTTAAAGATTTTATGTACATACATGTATGTATATGCATATTTCTGGAAGTGCAGATAAAATGTTCAAGATAGGTTGAGGAATGGGATCAGAGGGTTGCACTGCAAGGGAAACTATTTTCAAGGATTTCTTGCGCTGTTTTAAATTTTTATCACAGGCAAGCATACTTTCCACCTAAAAATGAATGTCTAAATATACATATAGACTCTAAACAAAGACTGGAAGGACTCTTCCTTAGAAAGCCCAATAGCTTCCTCCTTTACTGCCTTTGAGTCATTAACTTTGACTTCTCAGTAAACTCCTTTTTGAGAACTATGTAAAACTGAAACTGTTTCCGGGCAAGCTCCCATATTCTCTATCCTTCTCCCTGATGTTTTTATTTTTTAACCAGAGTACTTATGACCATCTAAAAACTGTAGATTTTACTTATTTTACTTGTCTGTTTAATCTGTCTCCATCTCATAAGAATACAAACTCCACAAGTCAGGGGAGAGACTTTTGTCTGTTTTGTTCATTCTGAATCTCCAGTGCCTAGAACAGTGCCTGAGATAATATATGTGTTTAATAAATATTTGTTAAATGAATAAAAGAGAAAAGTACATTATATTAGTTTGCTAGGGCTGCCTTAACAAAGTATCACAAACTTAATGGCTTAAGCAACAACTGTATATTGTTTCACAGTTCTGGAGGCTACAAATCCAACACTAAGGTATTGGCAGGGCTGATTTTCTCTGAAAACTGTGAAGGATGGATCTGTATCCAGGCCTCTCTCCTTGGCTTGTAGATGGCCATCTTTTCCCTATGTGTCTCCACATCATCTTCCTTCTATATGCATGTCTGTTTCTGTGTCCAAATTTCCCACTTCTTATGAGGACATGCCATATTAGATTAGGGCCCACGCTAATAAATTCACTTTATCTTGATTACCTTTGTAAAGATTTTTGTCTCCAAATAAGATCACATTCTGAGTTACTGGTGTTAGGATTCAACACATGAATTTTGGGAGGAAACACTTCAACCCATAACATATATCCATGTGTTAATGATTTTCCTTTTTTGTGTTTTTCTGTATATTTCAGTTAAAAATCAACGGATGCATTTATATGTTTGTAATCAGAAGGCATAATAAAAATAAATATGCTTATATTCATCAAAATAATGCATGCAAGGGTTAAAAAAATCAAGTATTACAAAAAAGCATTCAATGACTAAAGAACAAGAGTCATGTGTCCGAGGTTTTGCCATTCATAACTGTACTCCCCAAAGGGGGCCCACTGCGCCCTGCTTCCTTTACTGTGAGTTTCATGTAATTAATCCACTATCTTCATCTGTAGGTTCACAGTGAATGTTACTTTTAATTTCATTATTTCTGTTGAAAGCTGATTACTTAGACAAAATCTGAAGTTTGTGGTGTGAACCATGATTCCGAAGAAATAAATTTACATTTCACTCAACTGGCATGTTCTCCTCTAAAATGGTTATTTTTATCATAAGGTATTTGAGTATTTAAAAAAAAAATCTTCCCTCTTCTTAATAGCTGTTTAAACAATTGTGATAAAAAGAATATTAGGCTCTTAGATCTAATGAAAATTGCATTATTTTTATTCTCGTGAGACACAGAAATTAATAGTGGTTTAATAAGAAAACTTTTTTAAAATGCACTTTGTTCATTTTGTCCTATTCAGAAAAATGATTCGCTTTTTTCTGGCTTGGTACATCTCCGAACTATATTTTAGTTCATGAGGTTTTACATTTCAACAAAATATTTTCCAATATCATTAGAATGCTAGAAAGAAACATCAAGCACACTCATAATAAAAGAAAACAGATCAATGTTTATGTATACCTAGAAAGATAGCCAAAGAAAAAGTACAATGACATTTTGTCTATTGATATCATTTCCCCCACCTAAAGTCTGGGAATATTTTCATCCCAGTTACTCAAGATGAAAAAACAAATTTTAACAATCATATTTTGCACATACTTTCTGACACTGAACAATTGGAAATCTTTTTTGCTAAGAGAGTTTTTCTTTAATCTTCAAACTGAAAATCTTAATTAATGATTTTCCACTCAATTTGCTGATGTGTTCTCTTAACTCAAACACATTGACATATATTTCCCCCATGACAGATAGTATTGATCAAATGCCAAACAATTATTATAATAAGGTATATTTGGTTATTCTAACACTTTTCTAACTCACATGTTAATGAAGAAAGTAATTCTGCATTTAAACATCAAAAAACAACTTTTAAAAACTTATTAATATTTTTGATTGACCAATTGTGATTATATACATTCAAGGAGTACAGTGTGTTATTTTGATACAACCTGGCATGATTAAACCAGGCTAATTAAGTGAGATCATGACTTACTTATACTTCTGTGCCTGACTTATTTTACTTAGCATAACGTCCACTGGTTTCGTTGATGTTGTTGCAAAAGGCAGAATTTCATTCTTTTTACGGCTGAATAGAATTACGTTGTGTATATCTACCACGTTTTCTTTATCCATCCATCCAATGATGGACATTGAAATTGCTCTCATATCTTGGCTATTCACAAAACAATTTTTAAAATGTGTTTGTTTTACCCCTCTGGTTAACTATTCCGGCATAATATTGATTTCTTTGTCTATTTATTCTCAACTTATCAAATTTATCATTTTATGGTATCTAGCAGTTCTCTTTCTCTATGAATTACATATTTCTGCACAAATAATGTGTCCATCCATGGTGTGCATCCTTACATAATATTGGTGTTTTTTTTTTCAGCTCTTAGAGTCCCGATTTTGTCATCTTCCAACCTTGCTTGAGAGTATTTTAAAATCAGTCTCTCTTAATTTCTATTGTAATCATTCTGCCTTCTCTTTCATTGTCATAATGTTTTTCTATTTAAATTTCACTTTGTCATATTTTTTCTGCTTTTCCTTTCCAAAGTACTGGTAACTAGCACAAATTGCCCTTGCTTTTTGCCATTCAACACACTTCCATTTCTCTTACTAACAAATTTCCCTTGTGCCTCTGTTCTTTTCTTTATCCGATTCATACTCAATGAACATTCTGAAGTCCATCCACAAGGCACAGAGGTAAAATTAACATCTCAATTATAACTCTACACTTGGTAGCACACTGATTCTATTTACATGGTTACTGAGATGCATAGCCATGATTTTCTAGATGTATCATGTTCATAGGTATATTTACCTCTGTCTTTCTCAAACGAGATCATCTTCATTTCTAGTTTTTGTGCTCAGAAGTCATAACTATTAAAAAAATCATTTTTAGAGTTTACTGTGATTAACTTCTTTTCTGAATGTCTCTAGATTTATTCTCTACTCTCTTGCTGGCACGTTTCAGTTGTCATTTGATCTATATAACATACTACACCTCTGTGCCTTCACACATGCTATCTCTACTGGTTGGCATCCTATTCTTTCATTTTTCACCTGAATAAGTTACACTCATTAGTTAAGTCTCAACTGAAGTATCACCTCTTCTACAAAGTGTGTCCTGTTTTTCCCTGAGTCTGCATCAACATCTCTTCCTCTTCCCTCCCAATGCATTGTCTATCCCTCTATCACAACACTTACTGCATTGTACTATAATTGTTTCCTCAGCTGTCTTCCCCATGAGGCTGTGTGTCCAATTGTTTCAGGATAATTTGTTCAAAAGGCTACTTTTTCTCTATTGAATTGCCTTTTCAGCTTTATAAAATATCAGTTGACTATATTTGTGTGAGTGTATTCTTAGGCTCTCTAATCTATTCCGTTGATCTATTCTTTCATCAATACTATGCTGTTTTAAAGTCTTTAAATTGGATAATGTGGGTCCTCTAACTTTGATCTTTCTTCTTCCTGTTCACTATTGTTTTGGCTATGCTAGGTGTTATTTTTTCACATAAACTCTCATAATAGGCTGTCAAAATTTTTGAAAATCTTGTTTGGATTTTTATTGGAATTGTGTTGAATCTACAGCTCATGCTTGTTAGAAGTGGCACAATAAGTATATCCACTTTTTGAATCCATGAACACAGAATATCTCTATTTATTTAAATTTTCTTTGATTTTTCTCCTCAGTGTAATTTTTCATATACTTCCCAAAAATATGCCATCATATTTATACCTAAATATTTCATTGTGTGGTGCCATTACAAATGATATTTTTATTTCAAATTCCTATTGTTTGCTGCTGATATAAAATAAACTGACTTTTGTGCATTAATTTTATATCCTGTCGCTTTGTTATATAAATTCCGGAAGTTTTTTGTTGATTGGAATTTTAGACACATATAGTTATGTCATAAGCAAACAGAGATAGTTTTATTTATGCATTTCTAATATGTATACCTTTATTTTGCTTTTTTCTTATCTCACTACTTAGATCTTCTAGTATAATGTTCCTTGCCTTGCTTGGTTCCAGATCTTACGGGAAAAGTGTCCAATCTCTCCATTAGCTGTAGCTGTTTTTCTATTTTCTTTATCAAGTTGAGGAAATTTGATAAGAGTTTTTACCATGCATGTATATTAGATTTTGTCAGATTTTTTCTGCCACAATTTATATGATTACATAATTTTGTATCTTTACTTTGTTGATATGAT
Organism: Nomascus leucogenys; assembly: GCF_006542625.1. Lineage (NCBI taxonomy): Eukaryota > Metazoa > Chordata > Mammalia > Primates > Hylobatidae > Nomascus > Nomascus leucogenys. Next base: position 130,101,630 of record NC_044406.1, read on the forward strand.
GGACTACACTGAATGATTTGCATAATCAGCCTTGCATGATGGAATAAATCACACTTAGTTGCAGTGTATCATCCTTTTATACATTGCTGGATTTGATTTATTAATATTTTGTTGGAGGTTTTCGGGTCTATTTATGAAAAACATTGATCAATAGTTTTCCTTCCTTTCAACATCTTTATCTCATTTTTATAGTATATTAGTATAACATGAATATAAAACCTGTGCTGGTCTTACAGAATTAGTTAGGATGTAATACTTCTGCCTCTGTTTTCTGAAAGAGATTGTAAATAATACTAATTATTCCTTAAAAGCTTGTTACTAGGTTGGTGCAAAAGTAATTGCTATTTTTGCCATTAAATTACTTTTTCGCCAACCTAATAGAATTCACTAGTGAATCTATCTTGGCCTGGTGCTTTCTCTTTTGTGAGGCTATTAATTTTTATTTCGATTTATTTAATAAATATTGGGCTAGTCATGTGATCTATTTCTTCTGGTATGAGTTTAGGGAGTTTGTGTCTTTCAATGAATAGGCATATTTTACCAAAGTTATCAAACACACAGAGTTGTCATAATTTTCCCTTGACATCATTTTAATGCCCATGAGATCAGTAGTGATGACCTCTCTTTCATTTCTAATATTGATAATTATATCTTTTTTTTCTTGGTGAGGCTAGCTAGTATATCAGTTTCATTCATCTTTTCAAATAACTATTTTTTTTGTTGCACTGATTTTTTTCTGTTGTTCCTGCTTTCAATGTTATTGAGTGTTCCTCTCTAATTTTTATTTCTTTTCTTCTGTTTGCTTCAGACTTAAGTTGCTTTTCTCTAGATTCCTAAGGTGAAAGTTGAGATTACTTATTTAGATGTATCTTCCTTTGTAATACATGCATTTCAGTGCTATAAATTTCCCTTTATCCACTGTATTTGCTGAATCCCACAAGTTTGGATAAGTTGTATTTTCATATTCATTTAGTTTGATTTTTTTTAAAAAAACTTGAGATTTCCTCTTTCATTTACGTATTTTTTAAAAGTGTGTTGTTTAATCTGAGTATTTTTTAAAATTTTTTTAGATATCTGTATTGGTTTCTATTTTAATTTCATTGTGTTTTGTGTACCTATTTTGTATAATTTATATTACTTTAAATCTGTAAAGGGGTGTTTTATGGCTATGAAATAAATTTTTGTGTTGTCCCAAAATTCATATGTTAAAGCCTATCCCCTAATATGAGGGTATTTGGAGATGAAGATTTTGGTGATTAATTAGGATTCGAGTTACGTTAAGTCATTAGGATGAGGCTTTCATGATGAGGGTAATATCCTTACAATAAAAGAAAAAGACTTCACCATGTGATGATAATCTAGAAGGGGTCTATCTTTAAACCAAGAAGAAGGCTATCTTCAGGAATAGAATTGGCCAACACTTTGATTTTGGACTTCCCAAGCTTCAGAACTGTGAAAAATAAGTTTCTGTTTAAGCCACCGAGTTTATGGTATTTTGTTAGAGCAGCCTGAGCTGACTAAGAGAGTGGTCTACTATGTGCTCCACCTTGGTGGACATTCTGTGTGTCTTCAGAAGAATGTGTATTCAACGGATGCTGAATGGAGTATTTTATACTCCATATAAATGTCAATCAGATCAAGTTGAGTGCTAGTGCTGTATATGTCATCTAACTATATACTTAGATTTTTGCCTGATTGATCTATAAATTATTGACAGGGGATTCTAAAGTTTCCAAATATAATAGCAGTTAGAATGCAAATGTGTTTATCTCTTAGAAAATTAATGCCTATATTACTAAGTAATGCCTGTCTTTACCTTGACAATTTTTGTTTTAAATATTATTTGTATGAAATGTATATAGCTACTCATGTTTTATTTTGATTAGGGTTAAAATGGTGTAGCTTAATTCATTCCTTTATTTTTCACCTATCCATCCATGTCTTTGTATTTAACATTGGTTTATTGCAGGAAGCATATGATTTAATCATTTTTTATCCATTCTGACAATCTCTGCCTTTTTTTAAGTTCAGAAATAAATGCAGTTTTTTTATATAAGTAAATTGCATGTCACGGGGGTTTGGAGTAAAGATTATTTCATTACCCAGGTAATAAGTATAGTACCTGACAGGTAGTTTTGTATCATCTCCTTTCTCCCACACTCCACCCTCAAGTAGGCATCGATGTCTGTTTTTCCCTTCTTGGTGTCCACGTGTTCTTGTTGTTTAGCTCCCACTTATAATGGAGAACATGCAGTATTCGGTTTTCTGTTCCTGTGTTAATTTGCATAGGATAATGGCCTCCAGTTTCATCCACGTTGCTGCAAAGAATGTGATTTCATTCTTTTTTATGGTTGCATAGAATTCCATTATGTGTATGTGTCACCTTTTTTATCCAGTCTACCATGGATGGGCATTTATTCTGATCCCATGTATTTGCTATTATGCATAATGCTTCAACAAAAAGTGTGTCTGTGTCTTAATAGCAGAATGATTTATATTCCTTTGGGTATTATACCCAATAATAAGATGGCTGGGTAAAATGTTAAGTCTCTGTTAAGTTCTTTCAGGAATCACCACACTGCAGTCCCAATGGCTAAACTCATTTACATTCCCACCAGCAATGTATAAGCATTCCCTTGTCCTCACCACCTTGCCATCATCTGTTATTTCTAGGCTCTTTAATAATAGCCATTCTGACTGGTGTGAGATGGTGTCTTATTGTGGTTTTGATTTATATTTCTCTAATGATTAATGACATTAAGAATTTTTTCATATGCTTGTTGGCTGCATGTATGTCTTCTTTCAAAAAGTGTCTGTTCATGTCATTTGCACAGTTTAATGGGGTTGTTTTTGTTTTTTGCTTGTACATTTCAGTTTCTTATAGTTTCTTGATGTTAGACCTTTGTCAGATGCATAGTTTGCAAACATTTTCTCTCATTCTGTACAAAGTCTGTTTGAGCTATTCATAGTTCATTTTGCAGTGCAAAAGCTCTTTAGATGATTAGGTCCCATTTTGCCATTTTCTTTTTTGTTAAAATTGCTTTTTTGGCATCTTTGTCATGAAATCTTTGCCAGGTCCTATGTCCAGAACGGTATTTCCTAGATTATCTTCCCAGGGTTTTTAATAGTTTTAGGTTTTGCATTTAAGTAATTAATCCATCTTGAATTGACTTTTGTATGTGGTGTAGGAAAGGGGTCCAAATTCAATCTTTCGCATATGGCTAGCCAGTTATCCTAGCACTATTTATGGAATTAGGAGACCTTTCCCCATTGCTTGTTTGCTGCTTTGTCAATGGTTCAATGGTCATAGGCATGACATAGGCATGTTCCATTATTTCTGGACTCTCTATTTTGTTCCATTGATCTGTGTGTCTGTTCTTATACCAGTAGCATTCTCTTTTGGTTACTGTAGCCCTGTAGTATCCTTAAAATCACATAATGTGATTCCTCCAGCTTTCTTCTTTTTCTTTAGGATTACCTTGGCGATTCAGGTTCTTATTTGATTCCATATGAATTTTTAAAGACTTTTTCTAATTATGTGAAGAATGTCTTTGGTAGTTCGATAGAAATAGCATTGAACCTGTAAATTGTTTTGGGAAGTATGGCCATTTTAACAATATTGATTCTTTGTATTCATAATCATGGAATATTCTTCCATTTGTTTGTATCATCTCTGGTTTTTTGAGCGTGTTTTATAGTTCTTGTAGAGATCTTTCACATCCCTGGTTAGCTGTATTCCTGTGTATTTTATTTTTACTGTAGCTAGTGTAAATTGAATTGCATTCATGATTTGGCTCCTGGCTTGGCTATTGGTGTATAGGGATGTTGGTGCTTTTGTATATTGATTTTGTATTCTAAAATATTGCTGAAGTTGTTTATCACCTGAAGGGGCTCTCAGGCTGAAACTGTGAGGTTTCCTAAGTATACAGTATGTCTTCTGAAAACAGGGATAGTTTGACTTCCTCTCTTCCTGCTCGGATGCTTTCTTTTTCTTTCTCTTGCCTGATTGCTCTGGACCGGACATCCAATACTATGTTGAATAGAAATGGTGGGAGACAGCAGCCCTTTCTTGTACCAGTTTTCAAGGGGAATGTTTTCAGCTTTTGCCAATTCAGCATGATGTTGACTGTGGGTTTTCATAAATGGCTCTTGTTATTTCGAAGTATGTTCCTTCAATGCCTACTTTGAGGATTTTTAATATAAAAGAATGTTGAATTTTATCAAAAGCCCTTATGCATCTATTAAGATGGTCACGTGGTTTTTGTTTTTAGTTTTCTTCATGTTGAATCACATTTATTGATTCGTGTATGTTTAACCAAACTTGCATTCCAGTGATAAAGCCTGCTTGATCGTGGTGGATAAGCTTTTTGACGTGCTGCTGGATTCAGTTTGCCAGCGTTTTGTTGACTATATTTGCATGTATCTTCATCAAGGGTATTAGCCTGAAGTTTTCTCTTTTCTTGTGTTTCTGCTGAGTTTTCGCATCAGAATAATGCTGGCCCCATAGAATGAGCTCATGAGGAGTCTTGCCTCCTTAATTCTCTGGAATATTTTCAGTAAGAACAGTATCAGCTCTTCTTTATACATCTGGTAGAATTTAGTTTGAATTAATTTCTCCTGGGCTTTTTTATTGTTGTTCATTTCTTTTTATTACTGATTCAATTTCAGAACTTGTTATTGTTATGTTCATGATTGAATTTCTTTCTGGTTCAGTCTTGGGAGATTCCATGCATCCAGGAATGTATCTATTTCTTCTAGGTTTTCTAGTTTGTCTGTATAGAGGTGTTTAGTCTCTGAGAGTTTTATGTATTTCTGTGAGGTCAGTCACTTCTGGTTGTCTTTACATGGATATTCTCTCCTTTTTCCTTTGTTAGTCTAGCTAGCAGTTTTTCTATCTTATTAATTTTCTTCAAAAATCCAAACCCTGTATTTGTTGACCTTTGGCATGGTTTTTCTCATCTCAGTTTTCTTCATCTCAGCTCTGTTTTTTTGTTATTTCTTTTTTTCTTCTAGCTTTGGGGTTCATTTGGTCTTGGTCCTCTAGCTCCTGTAGTTGTGATGTTAGGTTTATAACTTGAGACCTTTGTAACATTTCGATGTGGGTGATTAGTTATATAAACCTCCCTCTTAACACTGCTTTAGCCACATCCCAAAGATTCTGGTCTCTTGCTTCTTTCTCATTAGTTTCTAATAATTTCTTCACTGCTGCCTTAATCGTATTATTACAAAAGTCATTCAGGAACAGGTTGCTTGATTTCTATGTGATTGTATAGTTTTGAGAGATTTTCATAGCATTGCTTTCCACTTTTATTGCACTGTGGTCTAAGAGTGTCCTTGGTATGATTTTGTTTTTGGGGATTTTTGTTGTTGTTGTTGTTGCTGTTCTTTTACTTTGCTTAGAATTGTCCTGTATGACTGTGTGGTTGAGTTTAGAGTATGTGCCATGTGTTAATGAGAGGAATGTATGTTATTTTTGGGGGGATGGAGAATTCCGTAGATGTATATTAGGTCCATTTACTCAAGTGATGAGTTCAGTTCCTAAATATCTTTAATTTTCTTCCGTAATTATCTGTATAATTCTGTCAATGAGATGTTGAAGTCTTTCACTTTTATTTTGTGGAATTTCAAGTCTCTTCATAGGTCCCTAAGAACTTGCTTTATGAATCTAGGTGCCTGTATGTTGAGTTTGCATATATTTCGTATAGTTAGTTAGGTCTTCATGTTGAATTGAATCCTTTACCATTATGTAATTCCCTTCTTTGTGTTTTTGTTATTTGTTGGTTTAAAGTCTGTTTTGCCTAAAATTAGAATACAAACTCTTGTTTTTGTCTGTTTTGTGTTTGGCAGATTTTTCCTCATCCCTTTTTTTTGTGAACCTATGGGTGTCATTGCATGTGACCTGGATATCTTGAAGACAGCAAACAAATAGGTCTTGCTTCTTTATCAAATTTGCCACACTCCCTTTTAATTGGGATATTTATCCTGTTTAAATTCATAGCTAATATTGATATGTGTGGATTTGACCCTGTCATTGTGTTGTTAGCTGGTTATTATTCAGTCTCATTTGTGTAGTTGCTTCAAAGTGTCACTGGTCTATGTATTTAAGTGTATTTTTGTAGTGGCTGGTAATGATCTTTCCTTTCTATATTTAGCACTCCTTTCAAGACCTCTCATAAGGCAGGTCTGGTGTTAATGAATTCCCTCAGCTTGTCTGAAAAAAAGGCCTTATTTCCTCTTCATTTATGAAGCTTAGCTTGACTGGATATAAAATTATTGGTTGGAAATTATTTTCTTTAATAATAATAAATACCTTCTGGCTTGCAGGTTTTCTGCTGAAAAGTCTGCTGTTAGCCTAATCGGGTTCCCTTTGTAGGTGACCTGCCCTTTCTCTCTAGCTGCCTTTAATATTTTTTCTTTAATTTTTACTTTGAACAATCTAATGACTATGTGCCTTGGGAATGGTAATATTGCATAGTATCTCACAGGGGTTCTCTGCATTTCCAGAATTTGAATGTTGACCTGGGAGGTTGGGGAATTTTTCATGGGCGAGATCCTAAAATATGTTTTCAAGTTGCTTGCTTTCTTCCCATCTTTTTCAGGGAAACAAATGAGTCATACATTTGATCTCTTTACATAATCCCATATTTCTCAGAGGTCTTGTTAGTTTTTACACTCTTTTTTTTCTTTTTTTTGGTCTGACTTATTTCAGAGAACCAGTCTTTGAGCTCTGAACTCTGTCCTCTCCACCTATTCTGCTATTAATATTTGCAATTGCATTATGAATCTCTTGTAGTGTGTTTTTCAGCTCTCTCAGATCAGCTTGGTTCTTTCAGATAATGGCCATTTTATATCTCAGCTCCTGTATCATTTTATTATAATCTTTAGATTTCTTGAATTGGGGTTTGGCTTTCTCCTGAATGCCAATAATTTTTATTCCTATTCATATTCTGAATTATATTTCTGTCATTTCAGCCATTTCAGACTAGATAAGAAGCCCTGCTGAGAAACTAGTGTGGTTGTTAGGCAGAAAGAAGACACTCTGGCTTTTTGATTTTTAGACTTCTTGTGCTGGTTCTTTCTCATCTGTGTGGGCTGATGTTCCTTTAACTGTGGTGTAATTTGAGTACAGCCAGTAGACTTCTTTTCTTGATGTTTTCAGCAGGCTGAGGCTTTCTGCAGGGTCTTTATTACTGGCTAAATTTTTGTTTTTTGGTTTCACAGGGGGTTATATTAGCAAGGTACTTTTGGAGTTGAAGTTTAGGCTATGATCTACTAGATGGTAATTAAGTGTAATGGCCAGTAGGTAGGTTCTTGCTCAGTCATGTGGCTCTTCTGTATTTCCTCACGGTTGTAGCCATGCTTCCTCTTAGTGCTCTGAAAGTATAGGCTCCTCTCCCACTTGACTGCTGGCTTCAAATCTTGGCTTGGAATTCCTAGGCTGCACACTCCAGCTCTGGGACTAGCTGAGGCTTTTTGTTGCCTCCCCCATTTGGAGGCGGCAGTGGAAGAAACCTTAGGAGTGGTTGGGCAGAGGTCCTTTCACTTGTCTCTTGAGGATCTACCTCAGAGAAATACAGCACTGCTATCAGTCAGTGCAATTATCCAGGATTGGGCAGCTGTGATATAGTTCTAAGCCAGGGAGACTCTGCCTTGTAATAATCTGAGGGAGCAGGTGGGTCATGGGGGAGACGCACTGCCCTCTTCTCCTTATAAGGGGCATCGGCAGCTTGCCGGAAGTGTGGTTAAAGCACTCAGGGTCTTTGCTCCTTTCCCAGTTTACAGAAGCAAGGGCAATACCACAGCAGTGGCAATGGCAGAATCTCTGCCTTTTAATTAGTGTATTAGGACTATCATATTGAAGTCATTATTGATATACTTGAATTTATCAGTCATGTTTGTAACACCTTTTTTATTGCCGGAGAGTTTTTCTCCTTTTCATTCTTTTTTTGTAAGATTATATCACTTTCTTTAGCAAGTCAATTATACACCTTTAAAATTTTAATAGTTGTTCCAGAGTTTAAAGTATACGTTTTTAACTAATCTAATTCAATTTTCAAATAACATTAAACTGACTCATGTAGGCTAGGAACCTCATAACGTCCATTATGAAGCTGCTGTAACTTATTTATCCATATGCAATAATCACCCAATACATCTCACAGTTATTACTTCAAACAATTGTCTTATAATCAATTAAAATAATAAAATATTTTATATTTATATACGTCTTCTCTGATACTCTTTATTTCTTTATGTAGATCCAAGTTTCTGACTTATAATATTCTTGTTTTGCCTGTAGAAAATCTCTTAAGATTGCTTGCAGGGTAGTTCTGCTGGCAATTTTCTCAATTTTTGTTTGTCTGAAAAATGTCTTTATTTTTCTTCACTTTTGAAGAGTAATTTCATTAGATATAGAATTCTAGACTGGTATTTTTTTCAACATTTTCAATATTTTACTTCATCTGCTATTTATGTTTTCTGATGATAATTTTGTTAGAATTTTTATATATTTTTCTGTCTAGGTGTTTTGTTCTCTCTCTCTCTCTCTCTCTGGTTGTCTTTCTGGCTCTCTCTCTCTCCCTTCCTCCATGCCTTCTTCCATCCCTTTCTCTCTACCTTCTTCTAAGAATTTATTTTTTTCTAGCTTAAAAATCATAACCCTAAGTGTAAACTGTTAGGCTATTTATTCTGGTCGGTGTTCTCTGAGTTTTCTGGATTTGTAGTTTTGTACCATAATTAATTTTGGAAAGTACTCAGTCCTTATTAATTCTGCTTTGGTTTGTTTTTCCTTTCAATATTTCAATTATATGTATGTTACAACATTTAAAAATGTCCCAAAGTTCTTGGATTTTCTATTCTGCCCTTTTTTGAACATTTTTCCTTTATTTGCAAATTTCTGTTTCAGCATCATGATTGAATGTTTCTCTTGATGCATCCTCAAGTTCACTTTTTTTTTTTTTTGGCTGTGCTGAGTGTACTGATAAGCTCATCAAAAAGGTTTTTCATTTTTTTTCTTTTTGAGATGGAGTCTCACTGTGTAACCCAGGCTGGAGTGCAGTGGTACAATCTTGGCTCACTGCAAACTCCGCCTCCCAGGTTCAAGTGATTCTCCTGCCTCAGCCTCCTGAGCTGTTGGGATTACAGGCACCCACCACCATGCCTGGCTAATTTTTGTATTTTCAGCAGAGACAGGGTTTTACCATGTTGACTAGGCTGGTCTCAAACTCCTGACCTCAGGTGATCTGCCCACCTCAGCTTCCCAAAGCCTGGGATTACAGGCATGAGCCACTGTGCCCAGCCTGCTTTTTTTTTTTTTTTCATTTCTAACATTTTATTTTCTAAAGGTTGTGAGTACATTATAGCTAACATTTTATAACATTTTATTTTGGTCTATTTTAGGATTTCTCTTTTTTTTCCTATATTACCTATATGCACTTGCATTTTTTCCTATTTTTTCATTACAGTTCTTAAAACATAAATCAGAGTTATTTTTAATGATCTTTCTGATCATTTTACCATCGGTGTCATATATGAGTCTGATATTGATGCTTTCTTACTTTCTTCAGAATGTACTTTTTCTTGCCTTTCAGCATGCTTTGTAACTTTTTTGGTTGAAAGCTGGCCATGATATTTCAGGTAAAGGGAACTGAGATAGATAAGCTGATAATGTGATACTGTATGTTAATCTAACTAGATGTTAAAGTTTCCTATACATGTAGGTGCCAGAGGCTTCAAATTTTTCCAATGGCAATTTTTCTTTCGTCTTCTTTGTTGTCTTTGGCTTTCTTAAAAATTCTTTCTCATAGAGATTCTGTGTTTTGCTACTCTTTCTGTTTCAATCTACTATTAAAGCTCTGTTGGTGTACTGGTAAGGTATGGGGGTGGGAAAGCATTTCATTTACTATATGATTAAATCTCAATCTTTTAGTGGGCTATGACATTCAAAAATGTTATTTTAGAGTTTTCTACTATTAAGTAATACAGGATGCTGACTGGAGGGAAGGGGTGTAGCATGGGAAAATTTTCCTCCCCCAATATGGTAAGAATCTTTTCCCTTGCAGAGGAGGATTCTGTTGTAGAGAATGCCTTGAGAGTATTTCAGAATTACTGCTCTTTCTCTCCTCTGCAAGAGCCAGAAGGGAATCTTTCTCAGATATTTACCATGTGAACCTGGTGAAATTCTAAGAGGCGAAGCCCTATAAAATGTGGGGAACCCCTAAGAGTGTGGCCCCCGGCAGTATCTCACTGTCATACTACTCCACATTCAGCCTCTAGAAATTCATAATAATTATCATTTAAGTGTTTCTACCAGTTTATAGCTCCAGCAACTTTCTTGAGGTAAGTTTATCTTAGCTGTAACTCTACGGATTCACCCATCACTCCAGATTTTGGTGTAGAAGTTTTCCCTACAAGCTGTTATCTGATGGGTACAAGATAACTTATTTTCAGTTTGTTCAGTGTATTAGTCTGTTCTCACGCTGCTAGCAAAACCATACCCAAAGCTGGGTAATTTATAAAGGAAAGAAGTTTAACTGACTCACAGTTCAGCATGGCTGGTGAGGCCTCACAATCATGCAGAAGGCAAAGGAAAAAGCAAAGTCACGTCTTACATGGCGGCAGGCAAGAAAGTGTGTGCAGGGGAACTCCCTTGTATAAAACCATCAGATCTCATGAAACTTAGTCACCATCATGAGAACAGCAAGGAAAAAATCTGCCAACATGATTCAGTTACCTCCCACCGTGTGCCTCCTACCACATGTAGGAATTATGGGAGCTACAATTCAAGATGAATTTTGGGTGGGGACACAGCCAAATCATATCATTCAGGTTTTTTTGCTCTTACAAGGATGAAAGTAGTGATGGTTTTCATTGTCCTTATTTGTAGGAATGATTAATAAAACCAGAGGTCCCATGTTTGACCTTATGTATGTATCTATAATATCTGGCAAAGTGTCTTATGTATACAAGTTGATTAGTAAAAGTTACTGATTGAACTCTTAACCTGTTGGGAAAGAATATGGGCTATACAGTCAGCAATATAGAAATAGGGTCACAATATGCTTACATTTTTAACAGCCTTAATGCTGAATCATTCACCCTAATATTTTCAACTAAATTTCACTGTTCCAGGTAATAATGGTTTCTGATTATGTCCTTTACTATTTTCTTTACAACTTTAACTCAAACCTAGAGTCTAACTCCCTACAATGCTGAGCTAATGTTGACCTTTCTTCTTTCCTTAAACATCATTCAAACTTTCTTGCTTGCTACAGTATCTTAGATACTTTTTGTACCCATTCACTAACCTCTACAAGCCTCAATCAATATTCTAACCAAAAAAAAGATAAGACTGCTGAAAGCCTGACTCTACAAATAGCTCTTCTAGATAATATTAGGTAATATTTACTTATTTATTAATATTTCATCATTTCAAGTGTAACTATAACATTTACTAAGATACATGATATCATGTATCATTTAAAAGTCACAATACTTATATAAGGTTTAGGTCATATGAAGTATTTTCTTAGACCAGTATGGATTTAAAATAGAAATCAATAACAGATATATATATGGAAAATCTCCAGCTGTTTAGAAACAAAGTACACAACTTTGAATAATACATAAGCCAATGAATAAATCATAAAAGTAAGTAGAAACTATTTTGAACAAAATAAAATGAAAACACAAATTATTAAATTCGATTGGGTACAGCTGAAACAGTGCTTAAAGGAAAATTTGTGGCAATAAACACTAATTAGTAAAGAAGAAAGGTTTCAAATTGATGTAACTCAGCTATCACCTCAATATGCATAAAAATAAAAGCAAATTGAATCCAACATAAGCAAAAGAAAGGAAACGAAAACATAAAAGCAGAAATTAATGAGACATAAAATAGAAAAACAATAAAGGAAAATCAATAAAATCAAAAGCCGATTCTTTAAGGAGATGAATCATATTGTTCAGAAAAATAAATTAGGAGAGAGAGACAGAGAGAGAGAAAGAGTAAATTACCAATGTCAGGAATAAGAGAAGGGACATAATTATATAAAGGTACAGATATTAAAAGTATAATTATGAGGCTTGCCAAGATGGCTAAGAAGTAGCTAGTGTGTGCCTCTCTCATGGGGAGAAATAGGAGGAACAAGTAAATACATCACCTTCAACTGAAACATCCAGGTATATATATTGGGATTCATCAAGAAACCAACTCAACCCACAAAGAATGGAGAAAAGCAAGGCAGAATGACCACCCATCCAGGAGCAACATGGAGCCAGGGGAGCCTCCCCAACCTAGGGAAGCAGACAGTGAGTGAGCGAACCTGGGGACCTACACTTCTCCCATAGATCTTTGCAACCCTCAGGTCAAGAGATCCCCTCATGAACCCACTCCATCAGGGCCTGCAGTCTGACTTGCAGAGCTACATGGAATCTCAGTGGAACAGCCATTCAGGCACATGTGGAGCCCTCAGAGCTTTATATATCTGAGCTTCCTGGCAAAAGAAACTGCACCTTCAGCAGAGCAGGATGTTAGGCCACTGCACATACCGCCTAGCAGAGGGATGAATCTAGGGGGCTGAGAAGCGACAGTCTATAGGCCCTGCTATGGCACATAGCAGGATAAGACCCACTGGCTTGGAACTCCAGCCAGCCACTGGTAGCAGTGTTACACCTTCCTGAGATGGAGCTCCCAGGGTGAGGGCAGGCTGCCATCCTTGCTGTTTCATAGCCTTAGCTATTGTTTACTTCAGTGCAGTCGCTCCTTTTTTTTTTTTTTTTTTTTTTTTTTAACACAGGTCCGTGAATCTGCTTCTCCTCACTATGCAGGACCTCACCACCAAGGTCACCAGGCACCCTCGCCAGTGTTTTACAGCTGGCAGAGCTTCTTAGCCTCTATGAGACGGAACTTCCAAGGGAAGGGATGAGCCACCATCTTTGCTGTTTCACAGCCTTAGCCATTTTTACCTTCAGGCTCTACAGAGTTCAAGGCAACTAGGGACTGGAGCTATCCCCCAGCACCGTTCTGCAGCAGCTCTACGCAGAAGCAGCCAGTCTGCTTTTTCATGTGAATCCTTCATTTCTTTTCACTGGGTAGGATCTTCTATCTGAAGTTTACAACCAGCCCCACTGGTGTGTTCAGGCTGGCAACAGGTCAGTATCTCCCTGATGGACCTCCCAGAGGGAGGGGCATGCCACAATCTTTGCTGTTTTACAGGCTTCACTGTTGATAACTGCATGTTCTGGAGAATCCAAAGTGACTAGGGACTGGAGTGGAGCCCAGGAAATTGCAGCAGCCCTATGGAAAAGTGTCCATACTGTTTGTTACATGGGTTGTTAATTCATATCTCCTCAGTGGGTGGGTCCTCCTGGCATGAGTCTCCAGCCACATCCTGCTGGGGCTATCAAGCCAGCAGCAGCTCTGACATTCCCTGGTACAAAGTTCCCAGTGGAAGGGTGGGTTGCCATCTTTGCTACCTTGCAGCCATTGTCCTTGCTGTGGCCAGGCTCTGGAGGGTCCATGGTGACCAGGGGCTGGTCCAGATCTCCAGCACAGAGCACCCACCTCACAGAAAAGTAGTCAGGTTGTTCTCCATGCAGACCCTAGTCCACACTTCCCCTCATGGGGCAGGGATGCACAACCTGGGACTCTAGCACAACCACCCTGCTACCACCTGACCACTTCAATCAGAGGCAGCCCAGCAGTTACAGGAACAGCTACACGTAGATAAGTGAGAACCAACAGAAGAACTCCAGCAACTCAAGACAAATTGTTCTCCAGCTGTAAACCTGTGAAACCAAACAAGTTATGTGCTTCCAAATTAGAGTGGTGGGACAGGCTTAGAACACATATTTTCATTTCAGAAGGGAGAAACAGGAAAGAAGAGGCTATGGACCACAAGTAAGTCCAAACTAGAAGGCAAACTCCTTATCTTAAGGCTTGACAATAACCCTTGTTAGTTCCACATTCTGCCCTCCAAACCCACTGGCATAGAGGTTCCACTTTCTAGACCCATTGATGCAGCAGTCCTGCCCTGAAAGCTCTGGTTGGAAAGGAAAAAAGAAAAAAAACAACCTTTGTTTTTGTTTGAGAAAATAAGAGATTTCATTTTGGATATGATGAGTGTCAAAATGTAATATCCAAGTAGATATGACTTGTTGGCATTTACTATAGACTGAATGTTTGTGTTGCCCCAAAATTAATATGAATGAGCATGGCTATATTTCAATAAAACTTTATGGACATAAAAATTTCAATCTGATTTGATTTGACGTATAATTAAATATTCTTTTTCAGAATTTTTGCTTAACCACTTGAAAATATAAATATTATCTTCAGTTTGCTGGCCATATAAAACAAGTGGGAGACTAGATTTTCCTATGTGCCATGGTTTGCCAATCCCTGGCCTAGATGATGAGTATTACAGTGTCTACACTAGGGCAAAGATGGAGAGTCAAGAGCATATACTAGAACCAAGACTTTCAATTGACAGAATGCAAGAAATATTACAGAGAAAATAAATTGGAAGAACTCCTAGTTTCTGTCTTGGGGAACTAAATAGATAGATTTATTGTTCACTTACCAAGAAATACAATGGAATAAGTACGTTTACAAGAATGTTATGACTTAACACCTAATGTTAGTTAAGTTATAACATTAGGTGTTTTGAAGTTGGGTTCTTTCTCCAATTACATTCTCACAGACTTTTACTTAAATTTCTTTCATTCGTTCTCCTAGCTAACCATATAAACTTTAATTGTTAAGGTCAGACTTAAGATTTCAGCTTCTCCAGAAAACCTTTTCATATTTCTATTGCCATCACTGACTTGAAACCATGAAGGGGAAATAAAGATATTCCCAGACAAACAAAAGCTGAGAAATTTCATCAGCACCAGACCTGTCCTACAAAAAAACGCTGAAGGGAGGAGAAAAGGACATTAGAAAGCAATAGTAATCTCCTGAAGGTACAAAACTCATTGGTTATAATAAGTACACAGAAAAACACAGAATATTATGATACTGTTACTGTGATGTACAAACCACTCTTATCCTAAGTAGAAAGACTAAATAATGAATCAATCAAAAATAATAACTGCCACAACTTTTCAAGACATAGTACAATAAGATAGAAATAGAAAACAAATGATTAAAGGTGGGGACACAAAATTTAGGGGTAAAGTTTTTATTAGTTTCCTGTTTGTTTGTTTATGCAAACAGTGTTATCAGGTTAAAATAATAGGTTATAAGATAGTATTGACAAGCCTCATGGTAACCTGAAACCAAAAACCATACAATGAAGAAACAAAAAATAAAAAGCAAACAACTAAATAATATCGCCAGAGAAAATTACCTTTACTAAGAAAAGACAGAAAGGAAAGAAAGAAGGAAGAGAAGACCACGAAACAACCAGAAAACAAATAACAAAATCGGAAGAGTAGAAGTCCTTATCATTAGCAACACTGAATGAACTAAACTTTTAGTGAAAGCCAAATAAAGTCTTTAAGATGTTTAATTCCTCTTTTACTTTCATTCTTAAACTTTTCCCCTCATGGACTCTCATTTTCACCCTCAGTTTTACTTTCTCCTTTCCTTGGGATTTTAAACTCTTATAGTGATTTACTAAACTTATTTCTGTATGAGCCAGATGAAAAGCTGCAAATAAGTGCAAACCACTGCAAAATACTGAATTGGAGAAAAACATTAATTCCACTGGAAGCTTGACTGCATCCACACTGCACTCATGCTGTTTAATTTCAACTAAGTATTTCTCGATTCTCAGAAATCCTTCATCCTTTTCCTTATCTCATGTTGACTTCCTATCACATTCCTCACAGCTGTTGTTCAAACCTCTTCACTCTCCTCCCAGGTCACTGGAAGGAGCAGATATTGCTGCTTACTTATTTAGATGGAGTCTGTCCAAAGTGTTGGGGCTCAGAAACCAGTACCTTACCTCAAAATACAGCACTTTGACATGGTAAACTGAGGAAGCCTCAAGGTCTCTCTGATCTTGTCCCCTGCCAACAACCACAGTTGCTCAATCCTCTGTCTTTCCCAAAGGACAGGATAAAGTTTTTTTCTCTCATGTTCCCCTATCTTTCTAAAGCCTGGACCTGCTAAAGAAGAAAACAATTGCCTCGAAGCCCTTCCCTGAATTTTCTTTAACTGAATTTATATTGCAGGAAGAAAGACTGAAGTCTGTTAACACACTTGGACAGACTTTTGTCACAAACCATTGTCTGCTCTGCAGACCCAACAGACTGTCTCAGACTACTGTTCTTCAAGCTCATTGAATTCCCTTAAAAATTATGTACTACCCTCTCTAAAATCATCCACACTCCCCCATCTCTCTTTGACCTAAGGAGAAGGGTATATAATTACCTTTACCCCAGCTTGTTTGTGGTGGGGTAATCACTGTGGTATTTCCCTTCATACATGCTAATAAATCTGTATGTCATTTCCCCTATTAAGATGACTTTTGTGAGTTGATTCTTCAGCAAACATATGAAGGACAAAAAGGAAGCTTTCCCTCTGTGCCCACAAGAGCAATCTCTTTCATTTTTTCACTTTAATTCGAAACCTTCCTATATGTTAATTCTCTTTTAAAATTCTTTCTAACAAATTCAAAGCAAGAGCAGTTCTTCTGCCATTCTAAGACTTTTATCTCCATCTGTTAACTGAAACACGTTCATTCCTGCTCCCTTTAGAATCATACTCTAACAGTTATCCCTCTTTTTCTGGCGTTTTTGAATCTCTGTTTATTAACTGCTTTTTTTGCCTAAAAGCATACTGAAATTTCCTGATCCTTAAATAAACACTTTTTGTCCTAACTTTCCTAACAATCTGAATGACCATTCTGTTTTTCCATTAAACAAAAGTGTGTAAGACATCCATCAGAAGAAATAGACTTAGCCCTATACTTTTTAAGTAATGAATTAAGCCTAATTCATTCAGGCTTGGGTCTCATATTAGCAAACCAAGGATAATGAAGAAGAGCTGAATGCTTTTTAAATAATGGTAAGGTCTATCTCATAATTCCCAATTTTGTCTCTGTTTCACTTTACCTCTGCCTGGCTCTTAACCTGTGCCTTTGCCTCTCATTTTAAGTTTGATGCCCGTCCTGTGGAGAAAGTGATTTTTATGTCATCTCTGGTTTCCTGAAGAAACCTCTCTAACGCTTCTCACCCTTTCTTTGTACAGTAGTATTCTGCAAAGCAACTCCAGGTAACTGCTTCTTTGGTGAGTTTTCTTTGGAGAAATTGTTCTGACACAAAGCAGATAAAATAGCATTTCCTAGTCACCTACGCCGAGAGAGAGGATTCTGCAGCACGGAATATGGCATTCTGACCTATGTGATACTACAATTACTACTAGCTAACATTTTTTTTTTTTTTTTGAGACGGAGTCTCGCTCTGTCTAGCTAACATTTTTTGAATGTTAGAAGCCAAATTATCATTCTAAGCCCATTATAGGTATTACCTCATGTGATTTTCACAACAACTCTTTAAGGGAGGTACTGTTACTGTATCAATTTTATGTGGGAGGAAACTGAGTCACTGAATTACTAAGGCCTTTGCTTATGGTGATGCACAGCTGGTAAATGGGAGAAAAGGGATTTTAATCAGCCAGATTATCTCCAGAAACTATACTATTCAGGCAAACTTTTTCTAATGAGTTTGTACACAGTTTAAAGAAGAGCTCTTAACTGCTTCAATCATCATTTAATATGTTCTTTTTAAAACTGTAGAACACCTCCTGGGAGGCTCATTTTGAAAAAAAAAAAATGGCTAATAATCAAGTCAAGTTCTAACTGGGTTGCCTCTTCTACTGATTGAATTTTATAATCAATAGTCTCAAATGATGCCAACTTATCTAAGAATACCAACCCGAAATGAAGTCACAAGCACCATCATATTAACTGCATGGTATAAGTATTTTAACCGTCAAGAAAAACAGTTGGTTTGTGAATAATTTTTAAACTTGACAAACTTCATCTATAAATTAGATTCTTTTAAGTGGCTATGCAAATCACTTATGTTTTCCTCAAGAACTTTTTATTTAATGTGCTAATTAGTTTCTGACATAATTGGACATAATACAGCTACTGATTAAAAGAGCACTTCTGCAAAGGCAGAATGATAAGTAGCTATAAGACCAGGTCCAAGAAACTCTAGAAAAACTTTCTTTACTGTATTTTGTCCACAAAGGGTAATTCAGGCCAGAGGAAGGCCTGTTTAGAAGTTTCCCTAAGAAAAAAGACGAGTGACTAGGTAGAAACAGTACATTCCATTTATATGGCACTTTATATTGTGTAAAGCATTTTTACTTCCATTCTTACAATTGTGGCTCTCAACTCTGCCGGGGTAGACAAGCTGTCAAGATTTCTTTCTTTTTCTTTTCTTTTCTTTTCTTTTTTTTTTTTTTTGAGACGGAGTCTCGCTGTCACCCAGGCTTGAGTCCAGTGGCGCGACTTCGGCTCACTGCAAGCTCCGCCTCCTGTGTTCATGCCATTCTCATGCCTCAGCCTCCCAAGTAGCTGGGACTACAGGCACCCGTCACCACGCCCGGCTATTTTTTTTTGTATTTTTAGACGGGGTTTCACCGTGTTAACCAGGATGGTCTTGATCTCCTGACCTCGTGATCCGTCTGCCTCGGCCTCCCAAAATGCTGGGATTGCAGGTGTGAGCCACCACGCCTGGCCTTTTTTTCTATTTTTAAATTTATATCCCGTTTTGTCTTGGTTTACAGGAAGCTCAAAAATACACTGCATAAGGCCAGGTGCGGTGGCTCACACCTGTAATCCCAGCACTTTGGGAGGCTGAGGTGGGCGGATCACTTGAGGTTAGGAGTTTGGGATCAGCCTGGCTAACAAGGTAAAACCCTGTCTCTAATAAAATCCAAAAATTAGCCTGAAGTGGTGGCGAGTGCCTGAAATCTCAGCTACTCAGGAGGCTGAGGCAGGAGAATCACTTGAACCCAGGAGGTGGAGTTTGCAGTGAGCCGAGATCATGCCCCTGCACTCCAGGCTGGGCAACAGAGCGAGACTCCCTCTAAAAAAAAAACAATAAGTAAAATTTAGAAACAAAGAAATAAACAGAATAATTTCGTGTAAATATAAGTGCAACTTTATATCTTTTACCTCTATATTGTTCTGACCTTTCCCCCTTAATCTATTCACTTTTTAAAAGTATTTAGCTGTTTAAAGTATTTTCATTATAAGCTTCCACAAGTATTTTAGAAAATATGTAAGATATAAATTCCAAGTATGTAAAAATTGATAACACTTCCTCCTAGCAAAATGGTAGGCCCAAGCACTCATCACCAGAGCACAGAACCCAATCTAATCTCTCAAGTGCACCTATCAAAAGAGCCCTGCTATTTCACATTGTCATAGAAAAAAACGCAGAGTAACATAATATGATGCACGATACAAACACTTAAGCATTATTAAGATAAATTCATAATTTATATGTTCTTCTGCCACTGTTTATTTGGCTAATAATATATCATGAAGATATTTCCATGTAGGTATAGACAGATCTACATTATTTGACTAAATGGACTATTAGACTTTTTCCTGTAGAGTTGTTTGACCTCCTTATATATTCTGGTTATTAATTTCTTGTCAGATGGGTAGTTTGCATATATTTTCTATCATTCTGCGGGTTGTCTCTTCACTTGGTTGATTGTATGCTTTGCTCTGCAGAAGGTTTTTAAGTTGATGTGATCCCACATGTTCATTCTTGCTTTGGTTGCCTGGACTTGTGTGGTTATCACTCAAGAACTCTTTGCCCGGTTCAATGTCCTGGAAAATCTCCCCATTGTCTTAGTAGTTTTACAGTTTGAGGTCTTAGATTTAATATATAATATTTCATTATATGGATGATATTTAAAAATTTAACTTGCTCCTGTTCATAGGCCTTTACAAAAAAGGTGGAACATACTTTATAATATTGTTTTCAACTTCTTATTTTTTATCTGGGTGCCTTGTTTATATCTGCACTCATTATTCAATTTAGTTGTTTTGTTTTTTTTTAATTTATTGATTTTTAAGAGTCTTTATATATTATAGAACTTTTCATTTTTCTCTTGTGTGAAAAAACACGTTTCACAGTCTATTAGCAACTGAAAGAAAACAAATGAAAGAGGCATTCTATCTGGCAGCAGAACGCTTAGGGTGTAGAAAAGAGCAACAGCCTCAAGTGCAACACGAAAACCAGTGTGACTTAGATTAAGATAGAAGGGTGAAATAGGAAGCAAAAAAGCAGTTTGCAGTAATGTCATGTAGGGCCTTGGAGGCCTTTACAAGAGGCTTATTTTTACTCTGAATAAGAAGGAAAACCACTGGAAGATTGTAAAAAGATAAAGACATGATCTGACCAATGCGACAAAAGAGCTGTTCTGGCTGACGGGCAGAGTATAGGCTTCTGAGAGGATTGTAGGGCGTGGATAAAATCAAGGAGACTACTTAGGAAGAAAGATAATGTTGGTGTAGACCAGGATTACACTAGTGAGACTTGATCAGATTCTGAATATATTTTGAAGATAAGGAACACACGATTTGCTAACAGATTAGATATGGAATATGAGAGCAAGGGAGTTATGGACATGTAGGGACCCACTTGGACCCCCAAAATTGTTATGAAGATCATTTTAAACTAGGGATGAGATTCAAAAGATGCAGAAAGAAGCTTTATCTGAGCTTCTCCTATCTGACTGAAGGTGAAAACATCTGTTATAAATCCCCTCTTCTGGGCCACCTCACTCCCAGGAAGAAGACGGAAAGTGAAACTGCAAAAAAATCCTCTCTCGAGTTTTTCTTGCCAAAAAGGCCACTGGCACCTGCCTAAATTACCAACCACAAACTCTCTTACCTCTCCTTTGTTCCTCAAAAGTCCTATTTGACTTTCCTAAAGAAAACATCTCTTCTTATAAAAGCCTTTCCTACCCCACCCTTTTTTATAATAAATTAGGTGTTTAAGCCGCTATCTGTAATTTGTTAGTGAGCTACTTCTTTTGCGCAGTTTCATATGCATATGATTCAACTTTGACTTTTCTCCTGTTAATCTGTCTACTGTCAGTTAAATTTGGAGGCCCCCAACTATTGTATCAAAGTCAGTAGAGGAAAAGCTTTTCCTCCCATTGAATTCCAAGGTTATTTTTCTGAACAGCTGGGAGGATAGTGTTGCCATCTATAGAAATAAGGAAAACTTAAGGTAAGTGGGTTGTGTGTAAGAGGTCAAAAGCTCAGGTAAATTTGAGGTGTTTACTAGATATCTTAGTTTTTAAAAAGGCAGGTAAATAGTTAGAAATGAATGTTTGGAGTGTAGGAGAGAAATCAGGCTGGAGATATTAATTTAGGAGTCATTTTGATGGTATAGAAAAACTGGGACCTTCTAGAGGATATATAAAACTGTAGAGTTGAGACCATCAAGGGAGTGAGGTTAAATAGAGAAGTGGACCAACGACTAAATCCTAAGGCCCTCTAGTGGTTATTAGTAGGATTAATGAGAAGAAACCGGTAAAAAACATCACACAAGAAGAGAGTAGAAGGGAGGTTACCAGAGCCTAAGGGGGTTGGGGAGATGTTAGACAAAGGATAAAAAATTACAATTAGAGACTTAGGAGGAATAAGTTCCAGAGACCTATTTTACAGCATGGTCATTATAGTTTATGACAACATATTGTGTTCTTAAAAAATGCTAAGAGTGTGGATGTTCATTGTTCTCACCACAAAGTGATGACTGTGTGAGGTAATGCATATGTAAATTAGCTAGTTAGCCATTCCACAATGAATATATACTTTAAAACATCATTTTATGCAATAAGTACAATCTTATCTGTCAATTTAAAAATAATTTAATTAAATAAACCAGCAAAGAAGAATGGACAATGAGGTTGGAGGATGCATTTCTGAAGCCAAGTAAACAAAATAATTAATGCAGGAAGGAGTAATTGTTATTAAATGCTGCTGATGGGTCACGCAAAATGAAAACTAAAAATTAATCCTTTAATTTAACAATGTGGTGGTGTGAAAGGCACTGTTTCAATGGTAAGAAAAAGCCTATAGTTTTCCAATGAAACTGGTTCAACTGTCCCACAAGAACTGATGTTTATGGCTTCTTTGAATAAATATAGAAATTGATCGTTCTAGTCTTAAAGCTTGAGAAAGATATAATCGTTTTATCTGAGTTTTTTTCTCTGGAAATCAACCATCAGGCCTCCCATATAGTATCAAGGAGCTGAAACTTACCAGATCACTGAACGTGGAAAATGAGATGCCAGAGCCCTCAGCCATCATGGTTGCCTAAGTGACCATCTGCTTGCTGTTGACCAACTCTTCTTTCTTATCCTTCCCTAATTCCTGTTTTCCCACAGGTTTACATTTCTTCCCTGCTATATAATTTTAGTCAATCAGGGAAATGCATTTGAGACTGATCTCCCATCTCCTTGTTGGAGCACCTGAATAAAGCCTTCCTTTCTGGCAATATACACTGTCTCAGTGATTGGCTTTCTGTGCAGTGAGTAGCAGGCTCTATACCGAATCCCAGGTTTTTTGGCAACACGGGAAAGAACGGGAGGAGAAGAAGTTCAAAGGAAGAGCTGACAACTCTTTCAAGGAATTTTGGTTTAAAAGACAGCAGAGAGATGGCACAGTACCTTAAGGGGAATGTAGGGTCAAGAAAAGCATGTTTACTGACTGTAATGCTCCTTAAAAATGAAAATGAATGGAAGAGAAAGAAGAGAATTGCTGCAGCTATGCACCTGAGTGGGTAAACGAGATGGGGCTAGTGTATTGCTGGACAGTAAAATTAAGAGTTAATAACAGGCAGGAAGGAAGAGAACATGGGTACACATGCTGGTAGGTATATAGATGTGGTGGGGCAGCTGAAGAAACTCAATTCTGATTACTTCAATTTTCTTAGTGAAAAAAGATAGCAATGCCATTAGATGAACGTGAGGAGGAGGAAGAGGAACACGGGACTGAAGTCCAGAGACTGAGAGAGTGAATGAACTAAGGGAGAGACAGCATGATTTCCAGAATCTAATGAATTTGGCAGTCACGTATTCAAAGTGAGCATCAGCATGGTGGCATGTTTCTCTTGGGACATGTTCAACTTAGGAACAAAAGTTATAAATTTACTAATCTTCTCTAATGCTACATGAGAAAAAATTTTTATGTGGTGGGACACGGGAGATTTGAACTCCAATACTGGTTTCCTCCCTTAAAATCTTGCCTAGTACACTGAAATCACTAATTAGGCATTTTTAAAAACTCTTCCTGAATTTTTGCAGTGTGTGGAGTTGTTTTACTTCAGTTCATTTATTTAAGTCTTTTTCTTATAAATTGCAGAGGTTTCTCAAATGCCTGGTTAATCTTGATTGCAAGTTCATATTTTAGAATGAAGCAACAGATTATGCACTAGATCAGCTACTTAGGAACAATGCTGTGGTTTGGGTGGGACTTTTCTACAACTAGTTTTGCTTTTGAGTGAGTGGCGTCAGGGGCAGACGCTATGCTGGAATGAGCAGTGTTTCATTCTAGAACAGCAGTTCTTTTTTTTTTTTTTTTTTTTTGAGACTGAGTTTCACTCTTGTTGCCCAGGCTGGAGTGCAATGGTGCAATCTCGGCTCACTGCAACCTGTGCTTCCCGGGTTCAAGCAATTCTCCTGCCTCAGCCTCCCGAGTAGCTGGGATTACAGGCACCTGCCACCACGCCCAGCTAATTTTGTATTTTTTAGTAGAGATGGGGTTTCTCCATATGGTCAGGCTGGTCTCCAACTCCTGACCTCAGGTGATCCTCCTGCCTCAGCCTCCCAAAGTGCTGGGATTACAGGTGAGAGCCACTGCACCCGGACACAGCAGCAGTTCTTAATCCTGGCTGCACACTAGGATTACTTGGGGAGCTTTTAATAACTATTGATGCAGGCTTTTCTCCTCAGGGACTCCGATTCAGGTGCTCTCTTATACAAAAGAATGCATATTAGGACCGGGCGTGGTGGCTCACGCCTGTCATCCCAGCTCTTTGGGAGGCTGAGGCAGGCGGACCACGAGTTCAGGAGATCAAGACCATCCTGGCTAATATGGTGAAACCCTGTCTCTACCAAAAATACAAAAAATTAGCCGGGCATGGTGGCGGGTGCCTGTAGTCCCAGGTACTCGGGAGGCTGAGGCAGGAGAATGGCGTGAACCTGGGAGGCGGAGCTTGCAGTGAGCCGAAATTGCGCCACTGTACTCCAGCCTGGGCGACAGAGTGAGACTCCATCTCAAAAAAAAAAAAAATGCATATTTGAATGCAAATAAGTGTGATGAAATTACAGGTGTGGCTTCAAATCGTTTCAAATATTAATAGTAAACATCCCGACACTCCTCATGATTCAATGTTTTAGGCTGGGGATGTGTGTGTTACACAGTATTTGAGAGCTGCTTTTATCTTTCCCAAACCATTCTTCAGAAATTACTTGTTCTGATCTTTCAGGAAAAAAAAAAAATCAAAACTTCACAACAAAGTAAAAAGATAATCATTTGACCTTATAATAGCATGTTAGAACATTTTCTATTGACCCCATTGAAAGTTATTGACACTCTCAGGAAATGTACTTTTTCTGATCATCAAGGCCCAGATGTTCTATGACACCTTAAATTGTAGAACACTGAAGGATGGAATGATTGTTTTTTTCTGTCTAATGGAGAATATAATATCAAAAACTATAATTTTATTGCCTGGTAGGATGGTGAACAGTTTTGTACCTAACCCTGCAAATTTTTTTCGACATCTCTGTCCTCAGTAACTATGTAAGTCCATATTTCTCAAATGCTTTTAAAGCTGGCTCTCTTACTTTTCTAGTTTCTCCATTAATAAATTAAATAAAACTTTGACATCCACTCATTACATATTTGTGTAAGAATTGTATTATTAACAATTTGAGATACATGTTTTAAGGTTTTGGTAATTTTTTATAGATGGGATTACCACATGAAGAACCACTGGAAGAGAGATCAATCCTCGGTCAATGACGATCCCCACGGCACCTTTAGGATCTTTTAAGCATTCCTGATCTCCCTCTTCCAGGGCTACTGACACCCACTGTTGTGTTTGAGTTGAAAAAAACAAGCTGGGCATATTTTCAGAGACCACACATGACAAAGTTTTAGGCAATTTTGGATTTTTAAAATTGGACACTTTTTACATGCCATTACTGTCTGCCAGTTAGAAACTTATGGGGACCTGGCGATTATCTTTCAAGAAGTCTAAAGTTCCTGTTTTAGATGCAAGAGGTGCTCTGCAGAGGAGTCTGGAAGACCTCCGCAGCTACCCGGCTTCCGTTTTAAAAACTGAAGACTGGAGCTCAATGTCCTAGCTTTGTTATCAGTGTTTGAGTCTAAAAGCCTGGAAAATGCCAAACATGAGGTAAAGCATTAGACTGGCAGACATCTAGGAGTGTTTCTTTTGTTTAAGAAATGCTGTGGATTTCTGACTGCCAAATTTTAGAGTGGATGAGAGAAAAATCAGTGTCATCTAGTGGTCTGTAACTCTTATGTCTGAAGAATGATTCATACCTGTATTTTCTAAAAAGTGGATTAGTTTGAAAACATACACAGCCTCAGAATTCTGTTCATTTGTAGAGAGTCTTCTTTTTTTTGTTTGGTCTGGTTTTGCTTGCAGAAGTTATTGACAATGTGTATAGCTGTACTTACATTTATATTTACTTTTTGTGTGTCTATGGACCTATGAACGAACAAAGTATTTAACTCCTCACAGAAGGGAAGTAATTCACCATTTCCAATGGTCTACTTGAGTTAATAGCCCTATGTATCTGTGAATGTCTTCATGGGGGCCACTTTTGGGGATTGAGGATGTGTCTGTCATTTGTCTGTAATATAGGGAAACAATTCAAATGACAGATTTATATTCGAACAAGGAAAATGCAAATAGCTATTAAGCTAACAATTAGCCATCATAAAATTGTACTAATAAAAATGCCTTTGAATCAATTTTAATATTTGGTAAGTAAATGCAAAACTATATCTGGATCCATATAATAATTAAATTTATATAATACTCCTAGTCAAGGTAAATCCTTAGACACATCAGACTAGTTTGATAACTTTGATTTAAAAACACATATGGGCCAGGCGCAGTGGCTCATGCCTATAATCTCAGCACTTTGGGAGGCCAAGGCAGGCAGATCACTTGAGATCAGCTGTTCAAGACAAGCCTGAGCAACACGGCAAAACCCCCATCTCTACTAAAAGTACAAACATTAGCCAGACGTGGTGGTGCACGCCTGTAATCCCAGCTACTCAGGTGGCTGAGGCAAGAGAATCGCTTGAACTCGGGAGGCGAA
The DNA here is from genome assembly GCF_006542625.1 of Nomascus leucogenys. Classification (NCBI taxonomy): domain Eukaryota; kingdom Metazoa; phylum Chordata; class Mammalia; order Primates; family Hylobatidae; genus Nomascus; species Nomascus leucogenys. The sequence goes on from NC_044406.1 coordinate 130,127,977, forward strand.
GTTTGCAGTGAGCCATGGTTGCATCACTGTACTCCAGCCTGGGCAACAAAGCGAGAATCTGTCTCCATAGATAAATAAATACAATAGAAAAAATTAAAAACACATGAATTATCTGTGATTTAAATATACTGTGGAAGATAATATAATCTGTGTTAGTTTGTGTCTCTCCAAAAGCAGACTCTGAGTCACAGAATTTGACTGCAAGAAGTTAATTTGGAAGATGATGTCAGGAAACACTGCGAGAGAGGGGGAAATGGGGAGTTCATCTCATTTTCCCACTGAGAGCCAAAGAACTGGTACTATATATTCACCAACTCCCTTCACTCTTGCTTGAATGATGCCCTGAAGTATTAACTACTCAGAATATCTGGCTGATCCCACAAACAAACTGAACATGCTCCAGTAACTAGAAAATAATCCCAGGCACAGAGATACAAAATGCTGTCTGCAAGTACAGTAACTTTCTGCGGTGACCTCCAAGATAGGACAAGGTGATAAATGAGGGGTACCAAAGCATCTGTTTATATAAGCTAATACTTAATTATTTTGGAGACTATGAGTTTGTCTTTTTCATAGAAATTCTAATCAATTTAAACTTTCTAAATATTTCAACACTGCTTTTCATGACAGATAAGTGAATATTGCTTATATATCGAATTATAATTACTGTGTTTCTAAATCAATTATTGGTTTTCATGAACTTTAGACAATTTCTTCTTTCATTGTTGGTGTAAATTTGTATATATTATCACTTGGACAAAGTATTAATATCAGTGATGTATATGTTGGTCCACTATACCAACTTAAATATAATTTTCAAGTCCATCAAATGACTTTAAGACCCAAAACTATTATGTTTACTTACTTAATAAGAAAATTTTGTGACTTAATAAGAAAATTTTGTGACATGTAAACATTTTAAATAAATTAAAATTTATAGGGATAGAGATAGCAAAGGTCATCATGTAAAGTTTTTGCTTATTTATACCTGTTTATATTTGCTCTTTGTAAAGCTCCAATTAAGATGAAAAACCGAATGCAGTAGGCTTCCCTTATAAGGTTCCTTAGAGGTTAAGTGTATTTTGAGGTTAAAGATTGAAAAATTCAAATAATATTGTCACCTAATTATATTTGTGTGTATGTATGATACATACATTTATACTAATAAACAAAAGTAGCTTACGCATAGCAAAGAGGAAAAAACTAACAGTTCACAATTGATTTTGGAGTGTTCAGTCAACTCTTAATAAATAATAGTAAACAGTTTTCTTCTTGATCTTCTCTGTAATAAACCCATATGGCAGAAATTCTTTATCTTGCCAGAAGAATCCCATTGGATAAATTGTTTCCCATCATTAAACATGATATTGGCTGTTAGTTTTTCACGGACGTCCTCTCTCAGTTTGAAGGGGTTCCTACTATTTCTATTTTGGTGAGAGATTTTACCTGGAGTGCGGCTTTCGAATTTTGTCAAATAATTTATTTGCGCTTGTTGAAGTAATGTGCATTTTAAATTTTTATTGTCTGAAAACGCAAATCAAAACTACAATGATATATTGTGACACCTCAGTTAAAATGGCTTATATCAAAAAGACAGGCAATAAAAATGGTAGTGATAATGTGGAGAAAAGGGAACCCTTAAACACTTTTCACGAAAATGTAAATTAGTAAAACCACTATGGGGAACAGTTTGGAGTTTCCTCAAAAACCTAAAGCTACCATATGGTTCCGCAATCCCACCATTGGGCATATACACAAAAGAAAGGAAATTAGTGTATCAAAGAGATTATCTGCACTCCCATGTTGTTGCAGCACTACTCACAATAGCTAAAATTTGGAAGCAACCTAAGTGTCCATCAACAGGTGAATAGATAAAGAAAATATGGCACATATACACACAATTGAGTTCCATTCAGCCATGAAAAAAGAATGAGATCCAGTCATTTGCAACAACATGGATGGAACTGGAGATGATTATGTTAAGTGAAATAAGCCAGGCAGAGGAAGACAAACGTCCTATGTTATCACTTACTTGTGGAATCTGAAAATCAAAACAATTGAACTCATGGACATGGAGAGTAGAAGGATGGTTCCCAGCAGATGGGAAGGACAGTGAGGGGCTAAGTGGGGAGGTGGTTAATAGAAACAAAAAAAAAAAAATGAAAAGAATGAATAAGATCTACTGTTTGATAGCACTACCGGGTGAGTATAGTCAATAATGGGTTTGTCTTTTAACAGATGTTCTTCAAAGTGGGATCTGAAGTAGAGCTTCTAGCTACCCCAAGGAGCACTTAGTGAGCATGGTACCTAGAGGACTCACTTTGTCCATTGCTCTCTTGCAGCAATTAGGGATCATGGGTAAGTTCTCTCTGAGATTCTGAAGCTCCATGGATTTTCATTTTGAGCTATCCAAGTTTGGGCAAATGTGTGATCTAAACTGGGTTCAGAAGTCATGACAGGAACTGGACTGGGGCAAAGATCAGATTGGAACTGTTAATTAACTGGCTTGGATCCATCTGGAGGACTCAGATGTCTGACTGAATCAGACAGAAACTATAATTAAGTGGTAATACTTAAGAAGGTGCAAACTTTAGCTCTCATCAATTAGTAGGGATTTTCGTGTCCCATATCATCTTTTGTCTTTTTAAAATCTGTGCTTACGTAGGAAAAAAACCACTGGTTAAGTTGACCAAGGGGACTTGAGAGCCAAATCCAAGAATCAATGTAAAAACCAGAACCTTAATTTCTGAAGAAATGAGTAATTTACCTCCTAGCCATGCCTATCTATACATGCCTAAGTATTAGGCCCCAGGAACAGCTAACACAGACATCACAAAATCCTACTAAAGGTAATTTAAAATCACAAAAGAACGTTCCAAATGAACAACACTGCACTTTAAAAATTGCATTGAAAAATGAGGGCTCTTTAATTAGTCTCATCTAGTGATGACTATTGATGTGCAAAAGCTTCTAAAGAGATTTCAATGTTTCTATTCTCACTTTTAAAAGACTATATAAAAGGCAAAAAAAAGAGTTAAGTGATGAATTGATAAGAAAAATTAAGTCTGTTAACCTTTTGGCTTTATTTATCTCACTCCAAAGGTGAAAAGAAAGCTATCCTAGATAAAGTATTTATAAAAAAGGTGGGCCCTCAGGTAAAGTAGGCTTGCTTCTTTTTCCAATTGTGAAAGGAAAAGAAATATTGGGACTCCAAACTTACTAAGCCAAAGGGAAAAGTTAAGCTGGGAATTGGGTCATGAAAACCTGCTTCCTATTTTGGCTCCTAAATAAGATTGTCACGAAGAGGAAAAGCCACCTCCCTCACATCTGGCCCACAAGTAAACTCCCTGTGGGCACCAAAATCTTCACCCTAAAGTGTTTCTGTTAAAGTTCACCATGGCAATGTAAATTCATAGCTTATCTTCACAAGTGTGGGGACATAGGACAGAACTCAAAGTCATCCCTCTGCACACCTGTGACAAATGCCTATCTGATTGTTTCCTCTGCCCTGCTGTCTACATTATCTTATGTAAAAATGCAGATTCACTGAACCAGACAAGGGCATGGCTATTTTTTCCTATTCCTTTCTCACATTAAAATTGTGTATTTCTCAATATTCCGCGCTTTCCACTTTAAATATTGAAGCTCTCAAAATAATCTTTGGAGAAAGGCATAGACCTGTCTCTTGGGTATGAGTCTTTAACTTTGTGAAATAAACCTCCCAGAATAATTGAGACTGGCCTTTGTCATTTTCCATTACTGACATCTGGTAACCACGGAGAGATCCTGAGTGAAGGTGGCCCCACCTGTGGCAGCTATCCTATGAGTGCCTTGTATCAATTGGGCACCTTTTAGCCCAAACCAATAGGATGATTTCATGAGGTCTGGGACAACCTTCCTCCAGGAATTCCTGACCTTCCAAAAATTTTTAGTTGGGGGTCTCATGTTTAATTTGCTGTTAAAAAACTTTTTTTTTTTTTTCTGGGGAGTTTTTGCATGGTTTCATCAAGGAAAGTGAACTTGTCTGATTCTGCACATCAGCAGAGAGTGGTCTTCACTTTGGGCCCCAACACTAGGTAAGGAGGTGAGTTGGGATTCTGTCTTGCAAATTCTCTTTAGTGATTAAAGTTAGTGTCAACAATCAACTGGTCTTAATTTCTCCTTACATTTAGAGCTCCCAGAAATCACACAATTTGTGTGATCATTGTTCGTTTTACTTAGCTATTGTGTTTATTTGTTTCTGTCTTGTTGTGCTTTTTTGTTTTGTTTTTGTATGTTTCACTCCTTCTCTTATTGGACTTGACCAACTCTAAACCCTCTAGCTTATGAGCATGGAATTTTCCAATTCAAAGAAATAAAAGCACTTTGTTCCTTTGAGCCTTCAGAGGCATTCTCAGATGACTGAGGATCACATGAGGGTGTCTGGGAGAAACACTCCATAAGAAGTGCAGAAGCTTTGAGTAGGCTTCCCCCACAGAAGAACACACTCAGGGTCTAATCTCAGCCAGTGGGTACATATAAGGAGCTGGTCCCTCCTGCACCTTGAGCCCCTGACATACTATGCCAGGTAGCCACAACATGGGCGGACCAAACCTTTCCAGGGAGTAATGGCCCTGAAAAGCTAGATCCTCAAACAGCATATTTTATGTCTGACATACTCCCCAAGTTGGTCAAATATGAAGGAGAACTTTAAATTACGGGAAATGAGGCCCCAAAGTTGGCTAAAACTTCCAGAGCTGAGGAACATATAGTTCCACCTTTAGAAACTCTGGCCCGGAGTATGCAAAATACTCATGGTGAATTGTCATGCAAATATTTAATCAAGTGGACCAGTATACACAAAATGATTCTAAGTTACAACAACCTATATGGGGATCTTTTGATATGCCCAAATTAGTGATCTAGGATGGAAAATGCAGGCATAAAAACTAAACAATCAGAATGGGAAAGCTACTTAAAATGGCACCTAGAGAGTAGCAACAAGGGGGAAGATGGCCTCATCTCATTACAGGAGGTCAACAAATAACTTAGAAACATTAACCAAGAACTCTCTAATGTTTTATCTTTGTATCACTCCATCTTCACACTGCTATAAGGACATACCCAAGACAGGGTAATTTATAAAGGAAAGAGGCTTAACTGACTCATAGTTCCACAGGACTGGGGAGGCCTCAGGAAACTTACAATCATGGCAGAAGGGGAAGCAAACATGTCCTTCTTTACATAGAAGCATCAAGGAGAAGTGCAGAACAAAGAAGGGTGTGGGGAAGCCCCTTATAAAACCATTAGAACTCCTGAGAACTCACTCACTATCACAAGAACAGCATGGAGGTAACCACTCCTATGATTCAATTACCTCTCACCAGGTCCTTCCTATGACATGTGGGGATTATTGGAACTACAGTTTGAGACGAGATTTGGGTAGAGACACAGCCAAACCATATCATTTTGCCCCTGGCCCCTCCCAAATCCCATGTCCTCACATTTCAAAACACAATTATGCCCTTCCAACAGTCTCACATTCATTCCAGCATTAACTCAAAATTTCAAATCCAAAAGTCTCATCCAAGACAAGGAAAGTCCCTACTTCCTATGAGCCTGTAAAATCAAAAGCAAGTCAATTACTTCCTAGAAACAATGGAGGTACAGGTATTGGGTAAATACACCCATTCCAAATGGGAGAAATTGGCCAAAACAAAGCTGCTAGAGGACCCTTGCAAATCCAAAATCTACTAAGGCAGTCATTAAACCTTAAAGATCCAAAATGATTTCCTTTGTCTCCATGTCTCACATCCAGATCACAATGACGCAAGAGGTGGCCTCCCACAGCATTGGGCAGCTCCACCCCTGTGGCTTTGCAGGGTACATCCCCCCTCCCAACTGCTTTCACAGGCTGACATCAAGTGTCTGTAAATTTTCCAGGTGTACAATGCAAGCTGTGGGTGGATCTACAATTCTGGGTTCTGGAGGATGGTGGCCCTCTTCTCACAGCTCCGCTAGGCAGTGTCCTAATGGGGACTCTGTGTGGGGGCTTCAACCTCACATTTCCTTTCTGCACTGCCCTACCAGATGTTCTCCATGAGGGCCATGACTCTGCAGCAAACTTCTGCCTGGACAACCTGCCATTTCCATACATCCTCTGAAATCTAGGTGGAGGTTTCTAAACCTTCATTCTTGACTCTGTGTACCTGCAGGCTCCACACCACATGGAAGCTGCCATGGCTTGGGGCTTGTACCCTCTGAAGCCATGGCCTGAGCTGTACATTGGCCCCCGTTACCCACAGCTTGAGCTGAAGCAGCTGGGTCACAGGACACCATGTAGTGAGACTGCACAGAGCAGGAGGGTCCTGGGCCCTGCTCCCAAAACCATTTTTTCCTTCTAGGCCTCTGGGCCTGTGATGGGAGAAGCTGCTGTGAAGGTCTCTGACATGCCCTGGAGATATTCTCCCCATTGTCTTGGTGATTAACATTTGCCTCCTTGTTACTTATGCAGATTTCTGCAGCCAGTTTGAATTTCTCCCCAGAAAATGGGTTTTTCTGTTCTATCACATTGTCAGCCTGCAAATTTTCCAAACTTTTATGCTCTGCTTTCCTTTTAAACATAAGTTGCAGTTTCAGATCATCTCTCTAAAGTTGAAAGTTCCACAGATCTCTAGGACAGGGGCAAAATGCTACCAGTCTCTGCTAAGGAATAACAAGAATAATCACCTTTGCTTCAGTTCCAGGAAGTTCCTCATCTCCATCTGAGACCACCTCAGCCTGGACTTCATTGTCCATATCACTCAGCATTTTGGTCAGAGCCATTTGAGAAATCTCTAGAAGTTCCAAGCTTTCCTACATCTTCCTGTCCTCTGAGACCTCCAAGTCTCTAGGAAGTTCCAAACTTTCCCACATTTTCCTAAGTTCTTCTGAGTCCTCCAAATGGTTTCACCTTCTGCCTATTACTCAGTTCCAAAGTCACTTCTACATTTTCAGGTATCTTTACAGCAGCACACCACTCTCTGTGATACCAATTTACTGTATTAGCCCATTCTTGTGCTGCTGTAAGAATATACCTGAGACTGGGTAATTTATAAAGAAAAGAGATGTAATTGACTCACAGTTCTACAGGGCTTAGGAGGCCTCAGGAAACTTATAATCATGGTGGAAGGGAAAGCAAATACGTCCTTCTTCACATGGCAGCAGCAAGGAGAATTGCAGTACGAAGTTGGGGGAAAGACCCTTAAAAAACCATCATATTTGTGAGATCTCACTCACTATCATGAGAACAGCATGGAGGTAACCACCCCCATGATTCAATGACCTCCCACTGAGTACCTCCTACTACACATGGGGATTATGGGATCTATAGTTCAAGATGAGATATGGGTGGGGACACAGCCAAACCACACCAATCTCTCTTAAAGAAATCCTCAGAATTCCTTATTTTTTCCCTGGTACCTTCCCGACCTCAGTTTACACCCACACTTTACCCTGATCTCTCTGAGCTTCCTGGACCAGCTCTGTTTCTTCCTTCTTCTGCATGTTTCGATCTAACACCTTCCCCTCCTTGTCTGACACTCACTAAACAGAAGGCAGCAGAGAGTCTAACTTCCAAGATCCTACCTCCTGCTAATTCACTGGTATCCCCAGTGGCAGCCTCTCATCTGGAAGATGCAGAGAAGGGGACCCTGCAGTGAAATCTCTCATGATCACCCTGTTTCTAGAACAACTGGTGAAAGGTAGGGGAACCCTGGCGATTATCTATCAACCTTGTTCAAAGGCTGATTTTTGGGACATAGTTAAATAATTTCCTGACCCCCATAAAGATGCAATTGAGCTGCCCATGAATTTGAGCTGATTATCAGAACCTATGACCCAGGTCTTTCAGACCTTTACCAGCTGGTTCACATGTTGGTCTCAGAAGCTAAAGCTAAGGAATATCTGGAAAAAGCACAGTGGCCAGACCCTTTAGCGGACTTGACCCCTGAAGACCCAACACAGCCACAACAACCAGCTCCCCAAATTCCAAAAGACAGGCGTAAAGATGCACAGGAATGAGCTACTGCTATGTTAAATATCATTCCCTCAGTGTTCCAAACGGTTGTGGATCGTAATAAAATCCAGCAAATGCTGCCAGAACCCAAATGAATCAGCTTTACCTTATGTTACACCTTTTGATATAACTTAGAGACAATATTTGAGATGCCAGCTGATTGCTTTGAAAATAATAAAGATACATTATTAAATACCAGCTTTTAAAATGGACTAAATCATGATTTAGTCACCCTTGTCAAATGCCACATGACAAATTGGGCCACAGCAGGACCTAATAAACTAGTAAACTTAACTGACCAATTATCCTGCACTATGTTAAAATAGGAAAAACAAAAGACTGCCTGAGTTATGCATTTATAGTTAAAGCAATTAATTTCTCAAACCTTTCCCCTCAGAAAAATGTTAAGGCCCCTTGGTCTGAGGATTCTTCCCTCCTAGTGTTTTAGTAATGTAAAAGACTGGGACACCTTAAAAGGGACTGACTTAGGCTGAAACAGAAACAACAGCAGGAAGGTGCAATTCAGAAAGACTAGGAGTGCTCTAAGGAAGTTAAAGGGTTTCACCTCTCCAAATATACTACCCTGAAAAACAAATTGGGAGAGATTAATATAACAAACCATGAGCTTTCAACTGCCTTAACTGACACAGGAACAACTATATCTGTTATAAATCCCAACTTATTTAGAAACCCCATTCCTTGGAATAATGAAAAGATTAACATGGTGGGTGTTTTTAATAAAACTATCTCGTCTTTCAAATCCAAACCTATACCTTACCATTTCATCAGATTTATTTTTTCTCTGAAGGCTCTAAATGTGATATACTCAGTAGGTTCCATGTGTTCCTAATATGCCCTAGGGCCCCTCTCAATTTTGTGAGCTGTGATCTCCTCAATATCCATAATGCCCATATCTCTTTTTCATCAAAAAGTGAACTTTTTTTAGAATTGGAACAAGAAGACCAAAAAAAAAAAATTAAAATCCTGGTAATGTACCACAATTTAGTCCTAGCAATGTTAAAACATCATCTTGTGACTTGGAAAGTAAAATGGAGACAGAAAAGAAAATATTAGAGGAGAAGAGAGAACATTGGAATAAAACGCAGGGAATGGTGAAACCCTTTTTAGCCTCCCCAATCTTCCTGGTGACCCCAGAAGCAGAGCATTTGCTCACGGGTATCCCCTCTCACTTATGGTCCCAGGCAAATACACACATAGGGAAAATATTCTCAGCCACTCCAATAAAGATTGAAATAAATGCAAGGAAACCCCTACTTGACCATAAACAATATCCTCGATGACAGAAAGCCATACATGAAATTGCCACTATCATACAAGACTATCTCAAAAAGGGGCTCATTATTCCCTGTACTAGCCCCTGCAACAGCCCTATATTCTCTGTAATAAAAAAAAGAAACAAACAAAAAAGGAGAGGATGAAAATTTGTACAAGACTTGAGGCCAATAAACAATATTATAATTCCCTGACACCCGGTAGTCCCCAACCCACATATCCTTCTATTAGCTATACTTACTACCAGCCAGTATTTGTCAGAAAATCAGTATAGCCCTTATTATTCTGAAGTCCATACATCAGTAGGCAGGTATGAAAGTGGCATGTGTATGTAAATAGCTTGCTGTTATTTTCTTCTAAAATCTAAGTTGTCTAGCTTCAGTTCCCATGGCTTTAAGAGAGCACGGCTTAAATTTTAGTGATTTTGAATTAGGAAAAATGGGGGCGGGGCAAAGAAAGAAAAAAGAAAAAAAATGAAAACATTATTTTGGAAACTTGTAGCCAGAAAAAATTTTAAAATTATTTCCAAACCATAGAAAGTAATAAAAATTGGAAAACATTAGACAACACTAGAACAACAGATGTAATATAGTTTATTTTGAAATGTAATTTCACTCTCTCCAGTAATTTTTTTTTTACTAGAGATGAATCAAAAAACAAGTTCAATTGCAAAATAAGTTTTAGTCTTACTATACTTGGATGGATAATTTGCATAAAGTCAGCAAAAATAATTATTTGCCACATAGGTACCTCCTTTGAAAAAAATAGCTTTGCTGGAAATTTATTCTTTCAGGAATCTCAAATTTGACTTTAACGCCTTAAGCCCAGCCTGTGCCTGCAAACACCTGTATTGATTGGGTGAATTTCTCACCTCTAAGTCCCAAGAAAATGTGGGGTTCCTGGGCCTGGCAGAAAGTGACATTCTTTACTTAGCACAGTTCAGGGACCTATACAGGGAATGTGTAGACAAGGTATGAGGCCAGCTTTCACAAGGAGCTTTTATTGGCTCTGTGTCAAAACTTTGATTCCTTATAAACGTCTGTATCTGATAGCATGTCATTCCAGTCAAAACCTTGGTAAAATAACCAGTATCTCCAATTGTGTCCTGTTACAAAAAAATAGATTCTTATTGCACTTATGCAAATAACTATATTGCCATAAGTTAAGAATACTCACAACTAGTTTCCAAACTTTGGAGAAATTAGGTAGAGAGATATGTGCTCGAAATTTTGTTTACAGTAGTATAGTGTACTCAATTGTTAAAAGCTGTAAATAGCTGAAAAGAAAAGTCTACCTTGCTCTGAAAAACAAATAATCAGCAATGTTTTTACCAAAAAGTCATAGAAGTATTATTTCTGTCTTTTATTAGTTCTGTCCATGCAGTTACCTCTTGTACTACTTAATATTCATGAACATTGCAGCTCTCCATGGGAGTCTTAGAAGTATTTTCTCTATTTTAGTGTCATAGTCTTCAAAAACCTGCATTCCAGAGCACCTGTCAGAGTCCCATGCTGATTATAAGAGCACCTTGTGAAAACAATAAGAGTAAAACAACTGTGGATGACAAAAGTCATAAAACAGTCAGAGTTGACAAGGAAACTTACTTCTGTGGCATACAGCAATTTTACATAATAATCATAATTGCTACTTCTAACATACAATAAAACATGTCAGAATCACAGAAATATAGAACACTGGAACACATACTAATAACACATTTATATAAATATAATCCAAAGAAGGGTAAACACTTTTATATTTGACAATACTTCCTGTATGATTTTATTATATTAAATAAGCTGAATATGTCTCTTTTGGACTCCAGGGGACTAACAGTAATGAAGACCAAAGTTAGAATTTGACTATGGAAAGTTTGTCAAATATGAAAAGTTGAAAACTCTTGATATCATAAAATAGGATCACAGGCCATCGTAAAATAAGTCATTCATTTAACCAAAGTGATAACTCAAAGATTTTTTAAAAAAGTGAAAATCTTTATTCTTTGAAAAGGAGACTTAATTTTCCAAACAATAAGCCCTAATGAAAACAACATGAGGCCAATTTAATTTGTTTTTCAAAATTTTATAAACAATATATAAAATTGTAATTCTCTTGACCATGAGATATAATTTCCATAAGCCTTTTTGCAACCTTTATAACCTTTATTAACCAGTAGGGTAATGCTTCAAGAAAATCTTGTTAATCTGACACAGGGACCTATATGTTGGTTTTGCATCAGCATGCATTCAATATTAATGGTTAATTTATGGAGAAACTGAACTTATTTTATCTCTCAAAATTGGCCCTTACAGTCTCACGTGACCACCTCTTCTGTAATAGTCCCTGGGCCTTGAGTGGTTGAATAATTTTAATTTCTGGCCCTGTGTCTCACAAACACAGTTTATTTTGATGGGCATCTTCTACTGGGTCTGAAAGTGAGGTTTTAACTGCTGTCAGTGTTTCAGATTTAGCAGGACTTGGTGTCCTTTTTAGACCCAGGGGTGAATGCCCAGTAACTTAATGGCACAAGAACTTTAAAAGCACATACAGGAAGTTGCACAGATGTAATAACTTTAACTTAAAAATAAATTTAATCTCAGTTTTCTCTAAGCAAATCAAACTTAGTAATAATGACAGAGAAATTATTTCAATAAAGCATATGATCTGTTTATTAAGCCAGTTACCCACAGGCAAAAAATAGACCTTCTGCAGTGTGACTGCTGTTCCCTATGGGAAATATTATGTGGAAAGGAAACATTTCCTTCAGGCCTCAAAGGTAAAACATATTTTTTTTCTTTTTTTGAGTAGCATCAGGCCACTACAGTTAGACCCCAAAAGAAAAAAAAAAAACTCACAGGAGCTGAAAATGAATTGAAAAATAGAGTTATTATTTCAGTCCATTTAAAAGGGGAGAGAAAGCTGAAAACAGTGAGATGCAATAAAAGTTGATGTATAAAAAAATTTAATGTCTTATAATTTGTTAAGAGTAAAGCAATACCTTTAGAAAAGTTTGTAGTTTGAACCAATTCTTTAGTATGTAAGTGTTTTTTAAGAATCAAAACCCAAGCTATAGAAAGACCATTATAATTCCCCTTTAATTATAGACAATTTGATCATATAAAAGGTTCTCTTTTTATATAAATCCTCTTACTACGACTTACACAGACCATTCTTGACATGCTTCGACTTTCTGGCTTGTCCTGAATATCCATCTTTCTTGAACAACCATTTATTTTAGGACAAAATTTACCATACAATAATTTTTTCTCATATAAAGTTATTTTTCTTTGAGCTTTCTTACCAAAAACACCTCTTTATTTCTGTAACATTCTTTACATCTCTCTTATTTCCTGGTTCCTTTCACCTTGTTTTATACATAAACTTCAAATAAGCTTTGAATTAGAGAAAAAGTCATACACCTTTTAAAAAAGGACACACATTTTTTAGAAAGAATGTTTGCCTATGGTATTTTTATTGGAAAATATCCAATTAATGAAATTTCCATTATTTAATTTAATACAACTTTAGATTCTAAATTATGGCAAGTTTGTTTCCAAGTATTTATCCCAGTACATTTACCTAATTATATTATTTTAATAGATTACTTAAAGTATTTATGAAAACTGTTATAATCATCATTTAAAGTTATAAAACTGCAATTGCAAAATTATAACTGAGACAGTGAAAGAGATATGACCTAAGTGACTCCATCTTGCTTCTAACCTCCAAACTGTCTTTGTTCATTTTTTGGCATAGGCTGAACTAACTTTGGAAAGAACTAGTTTTTAGCACAGCTTTGAAACAAAGACTAACAGTCGTTTTCCAAAACAAACTCCTTTTCTGCCTAGGAACTAGACTGCCTAAAGCCACAAGATTAGAAATTATGGTTTAGGAGTCATGCAGCCAGAGGCTGCAAAATTTTAAATGTCCCCAAATTGCTCCTGGGGATAATATCATCACTGTAAAATGTAAGATTAGTGCTTGAGATATTTTGCAGACCCTGCACTCAGTGGATCAGCTGGAACCACTCAGATTGATAAACTGGCTCACCTGGCCTTGTGGCCCCCACCCAGGAACTGACTCAGCAAGAGAACAGCTTCCACTCCCTATTATTTCATCTCCAACCCAACCAATCAGAACTGCTTACTCACTGGTCCCCTACTCACCAAATTATCCTTAAAAATCTCTGATCCCCAAATTCTCAGGAAGATTGGTTTGCATAATAATAAAACTCTGGTCACCTGCAGAGTTGGCCCTGTGTGACTCCACAGTGTGTCACCATTGAGTCATTTCCTCCCTCCTACCTATCTCAGGTTCTCTCTTCAGAGGTCTAGACCTCAGGGAAGGCTCAAAATGATATGGAGTTAACAGCTTCTACATGTACTTCCTGGACAAACCTTTCTTAAACGAATTTTGTCGGGGGTTCCCTGTAGTGTCACTGAATATATGGGGGGCCAACCCCTCAGACATTCCCATTAGGCCTCTAGTCACCCAGAGGTGCCTTTTGGCTGGGAGGAGCAAAATGTGCTTTCTCTTCAGAGCTAAGGAAACTCAGTCTCTCATTTACTTATGAAAACAACAGTTAAGTTCCTCACACAAATGTGCAGACGAGCCAATCAAAATTAATTTCAGGATAAAAAGGCAATAAAAAGGAATCTTTACAATACACCTCTGAACTAGCATTAGAATCCTAAATAATGACTTCCTAGAAGACAAAAAATCCAGCCAGGAACACTTCCTGTAAACTGTTCTCAGCCACCTGTAACTTTGTAGATCTCACCCACTGTTACACAAGCCAAGGTCATATCCTCTCACAATACAAGGCACTCTCTGGTACCCCCAAAGCCAAGGAGGTCAGGTAATGTAAAACAGGAGAGCAGAGCTTTAGACCTAATAAGAATCTGCCCATGACTCTTGAAAATCCACAGAGAAAACCAAATACCCCAACAGGGGAGAGTGGTACCTTTGTTCTGAGTTATTTAAGGGGTTCTAGTCATTAGAAGCCTTCTCTAGATTTTTTTTTGGCACTGAAGATGGTGAACGGAGCAGGGGTTATAAAGTAGAAGAAAAGTAAATGAAAGAAAAAAATTTTTAAGACAGGAAGCAAACACAGAAAACAAGCGTGTTTGTTCTCCCTTTTGCAGCTGCAAGAAATTCTAGCCAATTCAGAGGCCTTATTAGCCATAATTTGGAATTCTCATTCAGATTTGATTAAGCCAGGTAGAGTTGGTCAAATCTGATGAGAGAAAGACCAGAACAAACAAAAACAACAAAAACAACAAAAACACATCAATATGATTACCGAGTGCTCTAATGGTAAAAAGATATTAAGACCAGCTGGTTGTTAGTCTTAACTTTAGCCAAAACAAAACCCCAATTCAGCTGCTTACTTAGGGATTGGTCTTAGGCTAATGACTGCTCTCTACTATTCTAGAAGCAGGAAATAACTCAAACTCACCTTCCCTGTTGGAAGTGAACTCAAACTCTAGAAATAAGTAACCTGCCTTTAATCATTATGGAAGCAGGAAAACTTGCCTTCGTTGTTGGAAGCAAGTAAAACTGCCAAAAATGGAGTTGTACAGCAAAATAAACTTTAGATCTTGACCAAATTTTAGGATATCAGGGATTCTTTGGAGAGGTTACTTCCAGGCCTCAGCAAATTGTCCTATTGGTTTGAGCCATAAAGATAGCTCAATCTGATACCAAACACTGATAGGAGATTTGTGAAAGGTAAAGGGCAACTCCACTCAGAATCCCACCATGGTTGCCAAATGTGAAGCCCAAATATCTGAGACAGGTCTCAGACAATTTATGAAGTTTATTTTGCCAAATTTAATGATGTGCTCCCATGACACAGCCTCAGGAGGTCCTGACAACATGTGCCCAAGGTGATCAAAGCACAGCCTGGTTTTATATATTTTAAGAATACATGAGACATCAATCAATATATGAAAGATGTACATTAGTTCTGTCCAGAAAGGTGAAACAATGTGAAGCAGGAAGGGGGATTCCAGGTTATAGGTAGATAAGAGACAAACAGTTGCATTTTTTTGGGTTTCTGATTAGCCTTTCCAAAAGAGGCAATTAGATATGCATTTATCTCAGCAAGCAGAGGGATAATATTTAGTTCTATCTTTCCTTTGTCTACAAGGAAATTCCTTGTGAGGGAGGTATGTAGCTTATCTTAGTAGCTATCTTTTTAAGGAATAGAATGCGAGGAAGGTTTGCCCTAAGGAGTACCCAGCTTGATTTTTCCCTTTGGCTTAGTGGTTTTGAGGTCCCAAGATTTATTTTCCTTTCACAATGGTTATTAAGAAATGAGATATGCCAAATACTGATAGGGTTGAAACAAAGACCTTAATACAGCACTAGTGAAGTTTGAGTGGATGATATGGTTTGGCTGTGTCCCCACCCAAATCTCATCTTGAATTGTATCTCCCATAATCCCCACATGTTATGGGATGGACCTAGTGGGAGGTAATTGAATTATGGGGGTGGGTTTTTCTCATGCTGTTCTCATGATAATGAATATGTCTCATGAGATATGATGGTTTTATAAATGGCAGTTCCCCTGCACACACTCTCTTGCCTGCCACCATGTAAGATGTGCCTTTGCTCCTCTTTTGCCTTCCACCATGATTGTGGGGCCTCCCCAGACATGTGTAACTGTGAGTCCATTCGACGTCTTTTTCTTTGTAAATTACTCAGTCTCAGGTATTTCTTCATAATGATATGAAAATGGAATAATACAGTGGACCAAAAAGATCCTTGCTGTTCTCTCAACACTAAAGGGCTTTGGAAAAGTCATCATATACCTTAAAGTATGGAGAAATTTAAAAAGCCAAATGGCAGAAATTGCAAGGAGAAACTTGGCCCTTGGGGCAATAGTCAGGCAGATTAATCAGATAAATATTGACAAAAGAGCCAGCATCCCTTGGCTCACCTCCCTCTCTGGGGACTCAAATCCTTATATACTGGATAGGTAAAATGGTCACAGGGAGGAAAAGAGAAGTTTTGAGGACGTGTTTACATGGGAGCTCCTTATACTGTGGTATCAACCTAATTGATGAAGGCCTAATGCAGGCTTTCATTTAGTTAAGAGAATATAGAAATGTAAGGAATAATAAGATGATAAAAGTTGGAATACTTACATAGTATGACCAGGTTATTTCTCCTTTACTGAATGTTTTATGTGAATGAATATTACATTTGACTGGAGAATACTTCTACCTAGTATTGTAAAGAAAAACTTGTGATGAATTCTGAACGGAGATTACAATTAGGAATATAAGGGTTGATAGGGTTAAAGTTTTGAGGAGAATTGGTATGTTTGAACAGGCTTTATATGAAGGGGTTGTATCTCGTTTACCTGGGTGTACTATGGGGTTGCATATTATGTCTGACTGACGAACTGTTTCTGTAAAACAGAAGGCATGTAAATTCACCACTCAGGCAATATTAACTGGGCATGCTAAATGGGAATGAATAAGACTGAGCCCATGCAGTATAGATTAGAGGTTGGAGTGCTGGCACAGACACATTCTCTGTGTAGTAACTTCATAAGGAGCTTAGAATGGGGCTTCTATATTATACTTCTTGGTGAGAACTATCGGGACTTTGGACTAGAAAATTTCCATTTGAGGAGCAATTACTAGCCTATATTAAGTATTAGTTGACACTGCTCCTATAATTAATGGGCAAAAAATAATCCTAAAACCCAAAATACTCATTGTGTCTTGGGTGATATAAGATAAACTATCCGATGGGAACAGCACTGCCCAGAATTGCCAAATAGAATTGAAATGTTTTATAGAGGACCATGCTACTGAGAGAATGCAATGAGGAGATACTCATGAGCTGGAAGTTTCTTTTCCTCTAAGACTGACTTTGGAAGTGCTTGAGTTGCTGCTGGATTCTGCTGTCAATTGGACAGTGCCCTATAAACTGCTCTGCTGGCAACAATGTTTTGATTTTTTTTTTTTTTTTTTTTTTTTTTTTTTTTTTTTTTTTTTTTTTTTTTTTTACCAATCTGGCCATACTGTCAGGCAGAAAGATGCGAGAAAACTGGTCTATTAAAGGGATGTCCATATGGGGCATGACCTGATGGGCATTTGAGGGGTGCATTAAATTAGAACATGTTGATGTCCATCAGAACCCCCTTTCAGGTTTGAACGGTGATTGAAATCATATCCCTGTGTGCTTACTGTGTTCCATGAGTCCATGAAAAATGGATATGGAGGTACTGAAGCAGTACAGAGATGGACTGAATCTAGACCTACTCCCCTTGCACCCTCTGAGGCAGAAAATGACAATAATACTTGTTTTTTCTGCCTGCAAAAGAAAGAATGCACATGGCTATGTGGCAGATTTCCCAGGGAAAGGCCTGAACATAGCTGGCAAGTCAAACTGATGCCAGTAGCTTCAGGGTAGCCATAAATGGGTCTTGACAGTCATAGACACTGAAAGTGGACTGGGCTTTGCTTACCAAGTAGGAAATACAAACTTTCAGAGTGCTATACGGTAACCAGAACAGATGATGTTGCACCAATTTAGACTGCCGAATCACATGTCTTTAGATCAAGAAATGCACTTTACAGCCCATAATGTTCATCAACAGGCAGTGAGATATTCTCCTCAGGGTAATAGTTTGATATAGAATAGGAATGGGAAATTAATATATTGATTGCCAAGATGGGCAGATAAAGACACGAAGGCCTGGCTTACATGCCTTCATGAGTGTGCGCTCATGCTCAACATGAGCGAGACCAAAGGTCTATCCACATTAGGTACATTCCTCTGCTTTCCTGGTGGAACTGGAGGGAAAGGCGTAATGGAGCGTGCTGCTACGATGACTATATTTATATTTTTTTCCTTTTTTGCCCACATTTCCTCAACTTTCCTTTTTCTACCTGATGCAGCGATCACAGGAACTGATGCAGCGATCACAGGAACTGATGCAGCTACAAATGCCAAAACAGAAATAATTTCTAAGCAAGAAACTCTAACTATATTTTTAAACCTTCATGTCAGAATTCCTAAGGAACTGATGCATCAAGTTTTATTTTTACCCTATCTGGCAAAACTGGGGTTTACAGTGAATGCTTCTGTGTTACCTGGAGGTCAAGATATCCCACTAGTTTTGTACGTACGTAAATCTACTATATATAAATGAAAATGGACTGAAGGGAAGAGACTTTTCTAGACTACTATTGTTATTTGCAATCTGGATCAGCACAGTGGCCAAACCTAATGTGCCTTCCAAAGTTTAAAAAGTTTGGGTATAAATGGAGAAAAGGAAGAATAGTTGCTAAGCATAAAGGAATGAATAAACAGGTTATGTAATGAGGGAAATCTAATATTACATTAACACCTTGAAAGAGGTTCAGAGCAAGAGATGACATTTCCTCTTAGTTCAATCATATCAGATGCCTGAAAGGGTGACGCTATATATTACTGAAACCACCTCTGCTTTCGGAACCTGACAAGATCAAATAGAAGCCCACAAACCTGAGTAAACTCTCTTTAGGAAGTATTTTCATACATTATAATGTTGAACTATACTAATTATTAATGACTGAATAGGTCTCTAGTAATATACCATTATCTTGTAACATTTAACGTTTTGTTACATGGGATCCATGGTCAAAAACTAAGGGGTGAACTCTGTTATAATAAGAAATACCCTTGGTCTTCATTCCCAGTTCCTGGCACAGAGTTTTTAAAGCTCTTAGAATTTCCTGAGTGACGAAAGTGTCTTTTATTATTCATAATGAGGCCCTTTCAATCACACCTTAGTTTTTGCTAATTAGGTGACAAGGTGGGCAATCAAGATAGCCTCAGGTTGGGGCTGATCACTGAAAAGACCTAGTTATTAGAGGGTTGAAACTTTCAGACCCACCCCATTGACCTCTGGGAAGTGGAGGTGAGCAGGCTAGAGAGCAGGCTATACAAAAACTCTTGAACAATGAGATTCAGTGACCTTCCAAGTTGCTGAACACACCCAGGTGCTAGAAAGGGCATGGAAACTCTGTATACCACCCTCCTCCCCATGCCTTGCCCCACGCATCTTTTCAATTTGGCTATCCCTAAGTTGCATCTTTTATAATAAACTAGTAAATGTGAAAACAAAAACAAAAACAATTGGCCATAAATGCGTGGGTTTATTTCTGAACTCTTCTCTGCTTTTTAAATGTAAATGTTTAATCCATTCAATGTAATGTAATCTTTTATAACTATTGGTTTAGGTTTACTATTTTGTTATTTAAAGTCAGCTTCATCCCTGGGATGAACAGCTGGTTCAACATAGGCAAATCAATAAACATAATCCATCACATAAACAGAACCAAACACAAAAAACACATGATTATCTCAATAGACACAGAAAAGGCCTTTGATAAAATTCAACATCCCTTCATGTTAAAGACTCTCAATAAACTAGATATAGATGAAACATATCTCAAAATAATAAGAGCTATTTATGATAAACCCACAGCCAATATCATACTGAATGGGCAAAAGCTGGAAGCCTTCCCTTTGAAAACTGGTACAAGACAGGGATGCCCTCTCTCACCACTCCTATTCAACGTAGTATTGGAAGTTCTGGCCAGGGCAATCAGGCAAGAGAAAGAAATAAAGGTATTCAAATTGGAAGAGAGGAAGTCAAATTGCCTCTGTTTGCAGACAACATGATTTTATATTCAGAAAATCCCATTATCTCACCCTAAAAACTCATAAAACTGATAAGCAAATTCAGCAAAGTCTCAGGATACAAAATCAATGTGCAAAAGCCACAAGCATTCCTTTACACCAACAATAGACAAGAAGAGAGCCAAATCACAAATGAACTCCCATTCACAATCACTACAAAGAGAATAAAATACCTAGGAATATAACTTACAAGCGATGTGAAGGACCTCTTCAAGGAGAACTACAAGCCACTGCTCAAGGAAATAAGAGAGGACACACACAAATGGAAAAACATTCCATCCTCATGGATAGGAAGAATCAATATCATAAAAATGGCCATACTGCCCAGAGTAATTTATGGATTCAATGCTATTCCCATCAAACTACCATTGCCATTCTGCACAGAATTAGAAAAAACTATTTTTAATTTTCTATGGAATCAAAGAAGACCCCGTATAGCCAAGACAATCCTAAGCAAAAAGAACAAAGCTGGAGGCATCATGCTACCTGACTTCAAACTATACTGCAAGGCCACAGTAACCAAAACAGCATTGTACTGGTATCAAAACAGATATATAGACCAATGGAACAGAACAGAGACCTCAGAAATAACACCACACATCTACAACCATCTAATCTTCGACAAACCTGACAAAAACAAGCAATGGGTAAAGATCTCCTCTTCAATAAATGGTGCTGGGAAAGCTGGCTAGCCATATACAGAACACTGAAACCGGACCCCTTCCTAACACCTTATACAAAAATTAACTCAAAATGGATTAAACACTTAAATATAAAACCCAAAACTATAAAAATCCTAGAAGAAAACCTGGGCAATACCATTCAGGACATAGGCATGTGCAAAGACTTCATGATGAAGACACCAAAAGCAATTGCAACAAAAGCGAAAATTTAAAAATTTGATCTAATTAAATGAAAGAGCTTCTGCACAGCCAAAGAAACTAGTGTCAGAGTGAACAGGCAACCTACAGAATGTGAGAAGATTTTTGCAATCTACTCATCTGACAAAAGTCTAATATCCAGTATTTACAAGGAACTTAAACAAATTTATAAGAAAAAAACAACCCCATCAAAAAGTGGACAAAGGATATGAACAGACAATTCTCAGTGGAAGACATTTACACCTCCAACAAACATATGACAAAAAACTCAACATCACTGATAATCAGAGTAATACAAATCATAACCACCATGAGATACCATCTCACACCAGCCAGAATGGTGATTATTAAGAACTCAGGAAACAATAGATGCTCGTGAGGCTGTGGAGAAATAGGAATGCCTTAACATTGTTGGTGGGAATGTAAATTAGTTCAACCATTGTGGAAGACAGTGTGGTGATTCCTCAAGGATCTAGAACCAGAAATACTATTTGACCCAGCAATCCCATTACTGGGTATATATCCAAAGGAATATAAATCATTCTACTATAAAGACACATGCACATGTATGTTTATTGCAGCACTATTTACAATAGCAAAGACATGGAACCAACCCAAATGCCCATCAATGATAGACTGGATAAAGAAAATGTGGTACATATACACCATGGAATACTATGCAGCCATAAAAAGGACTGAGATCAAGTCCTTTTCAGGGACATGGATGAAACTGGAAGCCATCATCCTCAGCAAACTATAATAGAAAACCAAGCAACAGATGTTCTCACTCATAAATGGGAGTTGAACAATGAGAACACATGGACACAGAGAGGGGAACAACACACACCAGAGCCTGTTGGGGGATGGGGGTGAGAAGAGGGAACTTAGAGGATGGGTCAATAGGTGCAGCAAACCACCATGGCACGTGTATACTTATGTAACAAATCTGCACGTTCTGCGCACGTATCCCTATTTTTTTTAAAGAAGAAATAAAGAAATAATAGTAATAATCATAAGGTTGAATGTCTTTTCAAATGTTTTTGGCCACTTGTGTTTTCTCTGAAGAGTTCTTTTGCTAATTTTTCTATTCATTTTTCATTTATTAAATTGTGGTAATTATTTAAATATTCTGGATAAGAATTCTTTGGGGTGTGTGTACGCATGTGTGTTTATATGTATATAAAACATCTCTTAATTTGTGACTTTAAACATTTTTACTGCGCTTTGTGATGAATAAAAGTTCTTGATTAAAAAAATAAAGTCAGCCGGGCACGGTGGCTCACGCCTGTAATCCCAGCACTTTGGGAGGCCGAGGTGGGCGGATCACGAGGTCAGGAGATGGAGACCATCCTGGCTAACATGGTGAAACCCTGTCTCTACTAAAAATACAGAAAAATTAGCCAGGTGTTGTGGCGGGCGCCTGTAGTCCCAGCTACTCGGGAGGCTGAGGCAGGAGAATGATGTGAACCAGGGAGGTGGAGCTTGCAGTGAGCCGAGATCGTGCAACTGCACTCCAACCTGGGTGACAGAGCAAGCCTCCATCTCAAAAAAAAAAAAAAAAAAAAAAGTCACGGTTATAGTGTTTTTATTCTGACTCAAAGATACGTTAGTTATGTGATATTTGGTAATTTTCTTAATCATATTTAGTGATGCCTAAAACTATCAATTCCCTTGTGAGGATTTTATAAAGGGGAAGCATGTGAAAATCTATATGTATATGTATGTGTGTGTGTGTGTATAAATATACATATATGTGTGCCTGTGTATAAGTATAAACACATACACACACACACACACAGTTTCTCACATGCTTTTCATATATATATGTATATATGGATGTTATATTTGTCCATGGTAGCATTGCTATAAAAATATTTAAGACTGAGTAATTTATAAAGAAAAGAGGTTTAATTGACTCATGGTTCTGCAGGCTGTACAGGAAGCATGGTGGCACCTGCTTCTGGGGAGGCCTCAGGTAGCTTTCACACATGGTGGAAGGCAATGCAGGAGTGAGTCACTTCACATGTTCACATGGTTAGAATAGGAGGAAGAGAGTGCTACACACTTTTAAACAACCAGATCTCATGAGAACTCAATATGAAGACAACAGCACCAAGGAGTGATGGTATTAAATCATGAGAAACTGTCCCCATGATTTAATCACCTCCCACCAGGCCCCACCTCCAGCACTGGGGATTATATTTTACCAAACTATTTGATGAGGACACAGATCAAAACCATATTATTCTGTCCAGGCCCCTCCAAAATCTCATGTCCTTCTCCCATTGCAAGATACAATTATGCCTTCCCAACAGTCCCTAAAAGTATTAACTCACTCCAGCATTGACTCAAAAGTTGAAAGTTCAAAGTCTCATCTGAGACAAGGTAAGTCCCTTACACCTATGAGCCTCTAAAATAAAATAAAAAACAAACAAACAAATTAGTAACTTTCAAGATACAATGGGGGTATAGGCATTGAGTAAATGCTCCCATTCCAAAAAGGAGAAATCTGCCAAAATAAAGGGACTACAGGCCTCAGGCAAGTCCAAAAACCAGCAGGGTAGTCATTAAATCTTAAAACACCAAAATAATCCCCTTTAACTCCATGTCTCACATACAGGGCCCACTGGCACAAGGGGTGGCTCCCAAATCATTGGGCAGCTCTGCTCCTGTGGCTTTACAGCGTTCAGTGCCCACAGCTGCTTTCATGGGCTGGCATTGAGTACCTGTGACTTTGCAGGTGTGGGATGCAAGCTATTGGTGGATCTACTTTTCTGGAGTCTGGAGAATAGTGGCCCTCTTTTCACAGCTCCACTAGGTAGTGCCCCAGTGAGGGCACTGTGTGGGGTATCTTACCCCACATTTTCCCCCTACTGCTCCACTAGAGGTTCTCCCTGAGGAACATTTACTGCCCTAGTAAAGGTTCACCATGAAGGCTCCAGCTCTGCACCAGGCTTCTGCCTGGATATCAAGTGTTTTCCACACTTCCTCTGAAATCTAGGCAGAGCCTCCCAAGCCTCAACTCTTGCATTCTGTGTACCTGCAGGCTTAATAGTATGTGGAAGCCATCAAGACTTAAGCTTGCACCCTCTGAAGCAGCAGCCTGAGCTGTACCTGGGCCCCTTTCAGTCATAGCTGGGTCTGGATCAGCTGGGATGCAGGGAGCAGTGTCCCAAGGCTGTACAGGGCAGCAAGGCCCTGTCCCTGTCTTCTTTCCTAGGCCTCTGGGTCTGTGATGGAAGGGGCTGTTGCAAAGATCTCTGAAATGTCTTTGAGGCATTTTCTCCATTGTTTTGGATATTAATAGTTGGCTTCTTTTTTTCTCATGCAAATTTCTGGAGCCTGCTTGAATTTCTCGCCTGAAAATGGGCTTTTCTTTTCTACCACATGGTCAGGCTGCAAATTTTCCAAACTTTTATGCTATACTTCCCTTTTACATAGAAGTTCCAGTTTCAGGTAATTCTCAGGTACAGGTTGTTTGTTAGAAGCAGCAGGCCACATCTTGAACATTTTGCTGCTTAGAAATTTCTTCTACCACATACCTTAAATCATCATTTGCGAGTTCAAAGCTTCACAGGTTCCTACGGCAGGGGCAAATGCTTCCAAGTTCTTTGCTAAAGCATAACAAGCATAACAAAAGTGCTTCAGTTCTGAGTAAGTTTCTCATCTCCATCTGGGACCACCTCGGCCTAGACTTCATTGTCCCTATCACTATTCAGCATTTTGCTCAACCATTCAACAACTGTCTAGGAAGTTCCAAACGTTTCCTTATCTTCCCGTCTTCTTCTGAGCTCACCACACTCTTCCAAACTCTGCCTGTTACCCACTTCCTAGGTCACTTCCACATTTCCAGGTATATTTATAGCAATGCCCCACCTCCAGTACCCATTTTCTGTATTAGTTCGTTCTCTCATTGCTATAAAGAAATATCTGAGACTGAGCCATTTATAAAGAAAAGAGGTTTAATTGGCTCACAGTTTCACAGTCTGTATAGGAAGCATAGTGGCATCTGTTTCTGGAGTGGCCTCAGGAAGCTTTTACTTGTGGTGGAAGAAAAAGGGGGAGTGAGACTTTTTTCACGGCCAGAGTAGGAGGCAGGGAGTGGGGGAGGAGCTACACACTTTTAAACAACCAGATTTTATAAGAATTCATTATTGTGATGACAGCACCAAGGGGGAATGATGTTAAACCATGAGAAACCGCCCTCATGATCCAATTACCTCCCACCTCCAGCATTGAGGATTACATTTCAACATGAGACTTGCGTGGGGATAAAAATCCAAACTATCTTAGGTGTCATTGGTGGTGTTTTTAGTAGTATTAATATTGTTATTGTTTAAAGTCTTCTAAAAGAAACTAATTCTCCTTTCTCCTAAGAAGATGTTCTATCAATTTGTCAGGCAAACCCTATTGTATTTTTTCAATGACTTTCATTCACTGGGGAAAGAAATGTAACTTTGGTAAAGGATAATACAGAAAATAGAGGCAATATCAATTCAAAATCTTCCTCTTTTTAATTTATTAAGCCTACTCAAGTATTTCATTAAAACAACTCTAAAACTCTTTTTTTTTTTTTTTTTTTTTTTTTTTAAAACAGCTCGCTCTATTCCCCAGGCTGGAGTGCAGTGGTACAATCTCGGCTCACTGCAACCTCCGCTTCCTGGGCTCAAGTGACTCTCATGTCTCAGCTTCCCGAGTAGCTGGGATTACAGGTCCCCGCCACCACACCCAGCTAATTTTTGTATTTTTAGTAGAGACAGTGTTTCACCATGTTAGCCAGGCTGGTCTTGAACTCCTGACCTTAGGTGATTCACCCCCAAAATGTTAGGATTACAGGAGTGAGCCACCGCTCCCAGCCTAAAACAAACGTATCATCATTCTTCAGTACTTTCCAATTTCTCTTCTTCCTTTCATAGGCCAACATCTAAACGCTGCCTACTTTTTTTAGTTTTGTTTCCTCAATTCCTAACTACTCCTGTTAAATAAAAACAATAAAAGGCCATTGTGGTGGACTGAGATTCTGCATTAGGATGAAAAAGACCAGATGAAAAATCAGAATAGAGTCACTCATGCTGAAGTTCCACATCATCAAACTAAAACTGAGAGATGGGAAGAGAGAGAGAGACAACAGCCTAATTTCCCAAACAGGCCAGTTTCAATTGACATGATAATGAAGTTTCCTCTGCTTTCTTACACAAAAAGGTTGCCTAGGCTGGGTGTAGTGGCTCATGCCTGTTATCCTAGCACTTTGGGAAGCCAAGGTGGCAGGATTGCTTGAGTTCAGCAGTACAAGACCAGCGTGGGCAACATAGCCAGCCCTAGTCTCTCTCTCTCTCTGTCCATACACACACACACACACACACACACACACACACACACACACACACACACATTTTAAATTGGGCAGGCATCCTAGTATGTGCCTGTAGTCTCAGCTACTTGGGAGGCTGAGCAGGGAGGATCATTTGAGCCTGGGAGATCGGGGCTGCAGTGAGTTCTGATTATACCACTGCACTCCAGCCTGTGCCACAGAGTGAGACCCTATCTATAAACGCATTTTAAAAACCTGATGTAAACCAGTTATTTCTCTATTATTCTCTTTCCCTTTTTCTGCCTTACAAGGACAGTAACTTAATCTGCTTTTTATTCTGTTTTTGATTTCTCCGGCTCTCCTAGGTTTCTAAAGCCAACCTCCTCTGCTTGGCTCATCAGAAGACATTTATTCTATTTTATGGAACGAAATGTTGCCTGATTCTAGAATCACAAATAAAGCCAATTAAAATCTTTAAATTTGTTGTACTTTTCTTTTTGACACTCTTAAGTTTTGCTCTTAGACTTGCATCCCCATCACCTCACCAAACTATTATTATGTAAGATAAAGACATTTTTCAATCAAAGTTTTTTTGTTTTTTTTTTTTTTTTTGAGACGGAGTCTCGCTCTGTCGCCCAGGCTAGAGTGCGGTGGCGTGATCTCTGCTCACTGCAAGCTCCGCCTCCCTGGTTCACACCATTCCCCTGCCTCAGCCTCCCGAGTAGCTGGGACTACAGGCGTCTGCTACCATGCCCAGCTAATTTTTTGTATTTTTGGTAGAGACAGGGTTTCACCATGTTAGAGGATGGTCTCGATCTCCTGACCCTGTGATCCACCCGCCTCGGCCTCCCAAAGTGCTGGGATTACAGGCGTGAGCCACCGCGCCCGGCCTCAATCAAAGTTTTTTACCTCTCACTGATATTTGTAACACCCATACTCTGACTGCTGGGACTTAACAAGACTCTCCTGTTCTCCTCATCTTTCTCTCCTGTTCTTACCACTCTGTCTGCTCTTGTTCTGTGTTTTATGTAGGTTCATCCTCTTCTACTTGAACGTTCAATATTAAAGTTTCTGAAGTCTCAGATGTAGGTAATCAATATAATATATGCTGATGATTCACACATTGATATATTCAGTCTCTGAGCCCTAGGCCCATATAGACTATTGCTCATGTGACATCACTTTCCTGCCAATTGTCTCTCAAACTCAAGACATTCCGGAATAAAATAATTCTCTCTCCTGAACCTGGTGTTCATCTGGCATTCCCTGTATCAGTGCATGATACCAGCACAGATACATTTGCACATTCCAAACCTAAAAAATCATTATTATGTACCTCTAACTCCCCTTTCCTCAACTCGTCACCATATTCTATCATTTTTATCTTCTAACAGTTTTTCAAATTGGTCTACTTTTTTCTGTCTCCACCACATCCTTTTAAATCCAAGTAACCATCATCTCTTACTAAATGTGATTCATTTCTTACCAAATGACGAGCCAAATATAGTTATGCATGGTGTTTAAATGTATCGATCTTGTAGCCAGTATGCCTGGGTTCAAATCCTGGCTTTCATACTTATTACCTTTATCACCTCCACTTACTGCCTCCTTGTTAGCTATTCTTAGTTCTGTACTTATGCCCTGACATTTTATTCTTCACACTGTAGCCAGGTTGATCTTTTTCAAAATATAAATTTGGTCACTTCATTTCACATAAGTGTTCCTTCCTGTATTAAAGAGGAGGCTTCCATTATGCTTAGAATAAAGGGGAAAAATTATTACATGACCTACAAGGCCCTACATAGTCTAGCATCTAACTTGTAACAGCTTCATCTCACATCATTCTTTCCTCTAATAATATCTGTTCATGTATTCTTCTCTCTCCTGCCCTAAGGCTTTTGCATGAGCTATTTCTCTTTATAGAATGTTCTTCCCTCCCAATTTGCCTTCTTAACTCTTGCTCATTCTTCTGACTTCACTTTGAATGTCATACTTAAGGCTTATTCCCTGACTTATCTAACTAGGTGTACTAAATTGCTTAAGGACTAATTTTCCAGTTGCATTGGTGGAGATAGGAACACATTATTTTACTTCTAATGAGTGGATCTTCAGGCAGAGAATAAAAATCACAGGGAGCAGATAAAGATTGTACACTTTCAGATGTTACCTTTAACTTCTCAAGGCTGTATGGAGAAGAGAGAATAGGAACCCTAAACAAATAAATGAGTTAAAGATTACAAATATTTCCCATTCCAATTAGAGTTTGGAGCACATTCACAGCCAAGAAAGACAGATGAAGCCGTCATCACGGCTTATGATTTCTCAAGGAAATAGGGTCCTTTCTTGTTTGGTCAGAGGTGGAATAGCCATCAGCTGGTCTAAGGCCTGCCACATCAACCACATGGACGTGGTGCCTTAGGCTACTCCTTGGTGACATCTACAATGCCTGCCTGTTAACAGAATAAGCTCAGTGCCATCCTGACTCTGAATGGGGGAAAACATCTACAAACTACTCCTCTGACAAATGTGACCAGGCAAGCAACAACTGTGTTGCTCAGGTGCCAATGAGGGTGATTAGACATCTGTGGGCTAATTTTCTAAGACAAATGCTCACCAATTTGTTTTGAAGACATATAGTCAGAGGTGGCATAAAGGGGGCTTCTGGGAAATGGATAATGTTCTATTTCTTGATTTTTTTTTCTAATTTTTAAAAATTCGAGGTACACGATAGGTGTATATACTTACGGGGTACATGATACAGGCATGCAAGGTGAAACAATAACATCATGGAGAATGAGGTTTCTATTCCATCAAGCATTTATCCTTTGTGTTACAAACAATACAGTTACATTATTTATTTTGAAATATACAATTCAGTTATTATTAAGTTACCCTATTGGGATATCAAAAAGTAGGTCTTATTCTTTCTACTTTTTTTGGACACATTAACCATTTCCACTTTCCTCCAAACCCCCAACTACCCTTTCCAGCCTCTGGTAACCATATATCTACTCTCTATGTCCATGAGTTCAATTGATTTCATTTCTAGACCCCATAAATATTTGAGAACATGCAATATTTGTCTTTCTGTGCCTGGCTTATTGCACTCAATATAATGCTCTCCAGTTCCATTCATGTTGTTGCAGATGACTGGATCACATACTTTCTATGGATAAATATAACTTCATTGTGTTTATGTACCACATTTTCTTTATCTATTTATCCTTTGATGAACACTTAAGTTGCCTCTCAGTCTTAACTATTGTAAACAGTGCTGCAACACACATAGAAGTGCAGATATATTTTCAATAATTTCCTTTCTTTTGTGTATATACCAAACAGAACTTCTGAATCATATACTAGCTCAATTTTTACTTTTATGAGGTACATCCAAACTGTTCTCCATGTGGTGGTACTAGTTTACATTCCCACCAACAGTGCATAAATGTTCCTTTTTCTCCACATCCTAGCCAGCATTTGTTATTGCCTTTCTTTTGAATATGAGCCATTTTTACTGGGGTGAGGTGATACCTAATTTTAGTTTTGATTTCATTTCTCACATGATCAATGATGTTGAGTACCTATTAATATGCCCATTTGCCATTTGTATGTCTTTTTTCGGGAAATGTCTGTTCAAATATTGTGCCCATTTTTGATAAGATTATTAGATTTTTCATAGAGTTATTTGAGATTCTTATATATTCTTATGAATCCCTTGTCAAAAGGGTAGTTTGCAGATAATTTTTCCCATTCTGCAGGTTGAAACTTCACTTTGTTGACTGTGTCCTTTGCTGTGCAGAAGCTTTCTAACTTGATGTGATCCAATTTGTCTATTTTGCTTTGGTTGCCTGTGCTTGTGGGGTATTGATCAAAAAATCATTGCCCCAACCAATGTCCTGGAGATTTTCCCCAATGTTTTCGTAAAGTTGTTTCATAGTTTGAGGTCTTAGATTTAAGTTTTAAATCCATTTTGATTTGATATTTGTATATTGCAAGAGATAGGGGTCTAGTTTCATTCTTCTGCCTATGAATATCCAGTTTTCCCAGCACAATTTATTGGAAAAACTGTCTTTTTGCCAGCATAAGTTTTTGGCACCTTTGTCAAAAATGAGTTCACTGTAGGTGTGTGGATTCATTTCTGGGTTTTCTATTCTATTTCATTAGTCTATGTATCTGTTTTTAGGCCAGTGCCACACTGTTTTTGTTACTATATCTCTGTAGTGTAATTTGAAGCAAGGTAACGTGATTCCTCCAATTTTGTTCTTTTGCTTAGGATAGCTTGATCTAATCTGGATATTTTGTGGTTCTTATACATTTTAGGGTCTTTTTAAAATTTATATGAAGAATGTCATTGGTATTTTGATAGGAATTGTATTGAATCTTTTGACTACTTTGGGTAGTATGAACATTTAAAAAATATTAATACTTTCAATATGTGAACATAGAATTTTTTTTTCATTTTTTGCTGTCCTCTTCAATATCCTTCATCATTATATTATTGTTTTCATTATAGAGATCTTTCACTTTTTTGGTTTAGCTAATTCCCAGATATCTAATTATATGTGTAGCTATTGTAAATGGGATTACCTTTTTACTTTATTTTTCAGATAATTCACTGTTGGCATATAGAATACTGCTGATTTTTGTATGTTAATTTTGTATTCTGCAACTTTAGTTAATTCATTTATCAGTTCAATAGTTTTCCTGTGGAGTTTTTAGGTTTTTCCAAATGTAAACTCATATCATCTGCAAACAAGGATAGCTAGAGCTTCCAGTACTATGTTGAATAGCAGTGGTAACAATGGGCATTCTTGCTGTGTTCTGGATCTTAGAGAAAAGGCTTTCAGCTTTTCCCCATTCAGTGTGATGCTAGCTGTGATCTGTCATCTATGGATTTTATTACCTACCCAGTTTTTTGAGGGTTTTTATCAGGAAGGGATGTTTACTTTTACCCAATGCTTTTTAAGCATCAATTGAATTGATCCTATAGTTTCTTTTATTCTGTTATGATGTATCACATTGATTAATGTGTGTATGTTTAATCATAAGCATCAACTGAATCGATCCTATAGTTTCTTTTATTCTGCTATGATGTATCACATTGATTAATGTGTGTATGTTTAATCATCCTTGCATTCATGGAATAAATTCTACTTGGTCGTAATGATCTTTCCAATGTTTTAATTCTATTTGTGATAATCCTGTTGAAGATTTTTGCATTAATCTTCATCAGTAATATTGGCCTGCAGCATTCTTTTTTTCATGTGTCTTTGTCTGTTTTTGGTATCGGGGAAATTCTGGCCTGGTATAATGAGTTTGGAAGTACTCTCTCCTCCTCTATTTTTCTGAAGAGTTTAAATAGGATTCTTTTAAAGACAAATATATAGTTCTATAGCTTCTTTAGAAGTCTGACAGAATTTGGCAGTGAAGCTAACATGTCCTGGGCTTGCTGTTACTGGGAAACTTTTTATTACTGCTTAGATCTTGTTACTTGTTATTGGTCTGTTCAGGTTTTCCAGTTTTTTCTGACTCATGGTAGGTTGTATGTAACTAGGAAATTGTCAATTTCTTCTCAATTTTTCAATTTATTAGTATATAGTTACTCATAGTAGCCAATAATGATCCTCTGAATTTCTGCAGTATCAGTAGTAACATCTCTTTTGTTAATTTCTGATTTTATTGATTTATATTTTTTAATCTGTCAATTTTCTTTAACTTTTAAAAAATCGACTTGTTTCACTGATCTTTTGTATTTTCATTTTCATTTATTTTTGGTCAGATCTTTATTGTTTCTTTTCTTCCACCAATTTTGCATTTGGTTTGCTCTTGCTTTTCTGTTAAAGTTGCATCATTAGATTGTTGATTTGAAGCTTTTTCTCTTCTTGATGTAGGCACTGATGCATACAAACTTTTTTCTGAGTAGTGCTTTTGCTATAGAACATAGGTTTTTGTACAATATATTTCCATTTTCATTTAAGACATTTAAAATTTTTTTTCTTAATGTTTGCATTGAACCTCTGGTCATTCAGGAGCATACGTTTAATTTTCATTTATTTGTATAGTTTCCAAAATTCCTCTTGTAATTGATGTATAGTTTTATTCCATTATGGTCAAGGAAGATGCTTGATATTTATTTCAAGTTTTTCAATATTTAAAGGCTTGTTTTGTGACCTAACATATGATCTATCCTTGAGAATAATCCACGTGCTGTGGAAAAGAATGTGTATTCTGTACCTCTTGGATGAAATGTTCTATAAATATTTATTAGATCTATTTGGCCTATAGTGCAGATTAAGTACGTTTGTTGTTGTTTTTGACTTTCTGCCTGAAAGATCTATCTAATGCTGAATGTGAGGTGTTGAAATCTCCAGTTATTATTTTATTGGGGCTTATCTCTCTATTTGGCTCAAATAATATTTCCTTT
Source organism: Nomascus leucogenys (assembly GCF_006542625.1). Lineage (NCBI taxonomy): Eukaryota > Metazoa > Chordata > Mammalia > Primates > Hylobatidae > Nomascus > Nomascus leucogenys. The sequence goes on from NC_044406.1 coordinate 130,160,628, forward strand.
ATATATTTACATGCTCCAGTGTTGGCTGCATATATATTTAAAATTGTTATATCCTCTTGCTGAATTGACCCCTTTATCATTATATTGACCTTTTTTGCCTCTTCTTATAGATTTTTTTTGAAATCAATTTGGTCTGATGTAAGTATGGCAACTCCTGCTCTTTTTTATTTTCCATTGGAATGGAATTTTTTTTGCATTCATTTAGTTTTAGTCTATATGTGTCTTTATAGGTGAAGTGTGTTTCTTGTAGGCAACAAGTCAACAGATCTTGTTTTTTTCAATCCATTCAGCCAGTCTATATGAGAATTTAGTTCATTTCCATTCGATATTACTACTGAATAATACATAGGAGTAAGTAAATACTTACTCCTGTAATTTTGTTATTTGTTTTCTGGTTGCCTTGTGGTTCAGGACTGATTTTTATCTTTTGTCCCTTTTTCAACGATATACTGTTAAAACTAGGTAGTATGAGTGCTCACCTTAATTTTGGTTCTTCTGAAGGTTTTTTTTTTTTTTTTTTCTGTGTAGATAGTTGTTAGCTTGGTGTCTTTGTGGAGGGGACAATCGGTGAAGCTTTCCATTCTGTCATCTTTTATTTCTTTATTTCGGTGCTGGTTAAACGGATATGTGTATTTTTTATAGTTCATTGAGATATATTATTCTATGTGCACTTTCTTCCATTAATATTTCAATGAAATGATTTTTTAAAAGCAATCATTCATTATTGTTTCAAATATGGAATTGACACTGGAATTAAACCTTTTATATTATAATCAAGGTGCACAAACCAGTTTCATATCTCAGAGGTAAAATATTCAACTAATTCAGAGAAAGAAAAAACCCACAAAAAAACAGTCTTCTGTAAAATGGCATTTGCTTTGGGGACCCTAGCACCAAGAGAAAATTATTTCTGAGAATCCTAATGAAGACACTAATTTAAATCATGCTGTTATGATCTACTAATCATGTCACTTAGCATCATGCCATGTGACACTGTTATTTTATGCTGATCCTTGTGACTATTTAATTAACACCAGTCTTTTCCACAAGGGCACAATTACATTAGTTCCAAACCTGTATCTATAATGCTTACTGATGAATCCCCAGAACCTGGCATAATATCTGGAATATCTTAGCCTCTCAATAAATATTGGTGGAATGAATAGATCAATGAATGACTGAAACAAATCCATACTGCAAAAAATAAAAATAAAAAAAGGTCAGGGCACGGTGGTAGCTGTAGGTGTTAAGTGGTAGAAAATTCTGCCTTCTTTAAACTGATTTAGAAAGACAATAGAATAGTTTCACCATGATAGTGAAAGAATGTCATTTACATCCTTTCAGTTCATGGGTTCTTTATAGGAGCATCAGAGCACTTTTATAGTTCGTATTTCCACATGCTGACTTGTTTTTCATCAATAATCCACCTACAACTATACCATAAAAACAGTATGCCACATTCTACTGCTGGACTAATCACACGAAACAGAAGCATGGGAATGTGCCCTTCATTTGGATTTTCAGCAGAGAGCAAAATATTGCTTTGAGCCTTCCAAATCTCTCTGTAATATAGTACTGACAGATTGGAAAGTTAATTCATGACCTTGCAACCTTTTTTTGTTCCCAAAAATAACGGAAATGAGAAATTTGTCTTTAACACATTCTTGAACCATCCAGATAGCTTTATATACACTTAAAAATGGTTCAATCTCATCTTCTGTTAGCCATTCCTTGTTATCAGGTATCTCTATATATGTAATTAAAACTAGCCCATCACTCTTCTGACATTAACAGCACACTAATACACCTTTCTTCTTCAAGTGAATAACATCTCAATTGTCAATCAGCAGTACCTTAAGGTATCTTTTAAAATTTGACAAGCATAACACACAATGAACTGCACATCACCCGCATCTATAGATTAAAATCTTATTCAAGAGCCACTCAGAGCTAAATCATTACAAGGATGACATAGCTTGTATACTACAATCTTGTTGAAGATCTTCACATGTCTCTAAGCTTATAGTAATGTTCTCAAAAGAGAAAAAACGAATGTTTGTTCTTTTAGAAAACGAAGGCAAAATTATAAATGTGTAGTGACTGATACAAGTGAGGATTCCTCTTTCTGAAAACAATTACATGATTTTAACACTTCAACATATGAATGTTAGGGGATATAATTCAGCTGATTACAGAGCCCAACAGACCTAAATTAGTATCTATACTACTTTTATGCAGCCATTTGACTTTAGACAAGTCAAACTCTGAGTATTAGCGCTTCTTCTCTATCCTTTAAAATCTTTAAGATAGACACAATAAAATTAAGTTGCAGGGTTGTTGGGAAACTAAAGAATCAGATACCATTATAAGAACTTGTTTCAATTGGTGTTTGCTACACCACTGTTTCCTCCCTTGCCCACCCCATCTCCACCCCATTTTCATATGAAATCCAAGTGTTCCCGCTCTTCAGTCAATGTTCTATGTGCCCTTGAGCAGGTCAACTGTTCAAATCTTAGCTTTTCAACATTAAACTGAAAATATTGGGCTACATATTCTCTAAGAACCTAAGATTGAAAGAATCTATGATGATCATTGGCTGAAATGTGATGAGGGTGGTGAGTAGGATAGAGAAAATTTTATATATATATATTAAATATACATAAATACTAAAGTTTGTTTTGCTGGATTCATTGTCTTAAGCTTCACTTCAAAATCACATCATATCAGCCTAACATAACATACTATAACATACCACACCATGGTTGTGTAAGTCCTCGTCTAGAAAAGTTAAACAGGCCAAGTGAAAAAAATAAAGAAGGTTCTATTTTATTAGAGTTTGTGTTCTGAAAGGAGCATATTCCTAATGTGATAGTATTAGAGGGTGAGGCCTTTGGGAGATAATTAGGTCATGAGGGTGGTGCCTTCATATGAATGAGGTTAGTGCCCTCATAAAGGAGACCTCAGAGATCCCTTGGCCCTTCTGATATGCGAAGAAACAAATAGAAGGCACCAGCTACAAGAAAGAGGGCATTCCCCAGACACTGAATCTTCTTGGTCATTTATCTTGGACTTCCAAGGATCTAGAAATGTGAGAAATAAATTTCTGTTGTTTTTAAGCTACTCAGTTTACGGCATTTTGTTCTAAGCAGCACAAACAGACTAAGACAGAAAAGCAAGAGAGAGAAGTCCACTGAAAAGGGAGCAATTCTGCCCCACCCTCAGTTAGTAAAAGTTAAGTCTAAGGGTTCTTAAACAGAGAGTTCTGAAACAAGACTTAGTGCCCGCAATAACGAACCACCCATTCCCTCACTTAAATTGCATACAGCAGTGCCTGGCACAAAGCACTTGCTATATACAGAGGAGCTGTCGAGGTGGTGGTGGTGGTGGTCGTGTTGTTGGTGGTTATAATTATTATTTTTGAGGCAAACTAAAGCCTTCTAAATTCTCCTACTATTCTCAGTGAAGAACAACATCACAATAATGATTGAGATGGGATTTCATACCAACTCGGAAACATGTGGCCTCCATGTCAGCATTAAGTTGATTTAAGGAAAATTTTTTAAATGATTTTTTTTTGCACACTTGAATATTTGGGCTGAGATTTATATTTGCTAAATCAATTTATGTCAAAATGAAGGGAATTATCCCCTGAGAGACTTGATAGCTAATCTATATGTACAGTACACAACAAATGGTAGAGACCATTACCAGTTATGTGAAAAGTGAGCTTAGAGTGTGTTAGTGCTATGCAGTGAAAGAAATAGTAGTACTGACCTGCCAGGTATCTCTGCTGCCTACTTTGAGACATCAGAGTTATAAGATTTATTTCAAATACTGTCTGGAATATCAGAGCTCAGGCACAACAGGAAGACGAGAAAACAACCATACAGTTTGGTGCCAAACAAACAAAAAAGGTTAATTAAATAAGACAGCAAATCTATAAATAATTTAAAAATCAGTTGCCAGGAAATGCTTAAAATGCCAGGATACATTTTTAGTTTTGCCTTTCTTAGAAAGTAATTGAAAACCAAAAGCAACATTCAAGATGTGAAAATAATAGCTTATGCAGCTCTTCTTGAGATACCTAGGCAAAGAGAAACTGGTCTCCAAGGGCTGTAAGCCTTTCATTCTTCCTTGAGAAAGTTCACCCTTGCCAACAATTTAGCACCAGCTTCTGATAGATCCATATTTTATGTATTATTTCTCGATTAATTTTTTTAAGCAGAGAAAACAATGTGACAGTATCAGGAGGCAGTAGCAATAAAAGTCCAGGCCCCCACAAAAGGGAGGTGAGAAGGTTGTTCTCTTCAGTTGGTCCTGCGAGATCTTTTGCAACCTCCAAATGTAATCTACATTTACTGGCCGGCCAGATTAGAATACTCTCGCCAAGATAGCAGAATTACAAGCCAAAATCTAAAGCCAACCTGGGGAAGAGTAAATTGTAGAAGAAAGATTTTGTGTTAGGCAGCATTCTCCAAGATGGCACTCAATGAGGCACATGTCCATGTACAATTCAGTCTTTTTCTTATGGGCAGAACCTGTGACTTCCTTCTAACCAATAAAACATGGCAAAGGGGATGGCAGAGTCACTCAAGTGCTTATATTACATTATGAAAGATTCCATTTTAGCAGAATGGAGTTATTACAGGATCTTTGTCGGTGTCACTTCACCAGCCAGAAACCTCTGTGGCCAGCGGTGCCTTTGCCTGAGTTTTGCTCTGGCCTGCTGGACTCATTCTGCCCACTCGGCCTGGTAGGCTGTGGTTGGCTTATGCTACCAGCCTGGATCCCACATCTTCCAAGGCAGGGAGCAATGAGGGGTGTGTGAGCGAGCATGGGGTCCAGTTGCTGCACACAGCCAGGCACGCTGGCTGCAGTGGGGCAGGCAGCTCCAGGTGCCAGCATGGGCTCCGGCTCCCTTCAAGGCTGTGGCTGGACCAGGCATACCGTAAGAAGCTTCCACAGCTGACACCAGGGAATGCAGTGACACCCAAAAGCTTGGAGATACCAGGAACTGCAAAGCCCTAAAGAAGGTGTCATAACCCTTGCTCAAGGAGCTCCAAGGTCTAGGCTCCCCAAAGGGTCATGGCACTTCTCTCCTTCTCTCTCCTCTTCTTGTTATCTGCAATGTGGCAAGCAAGGGGCATGTTTCAGCCCTGGTTGTGTTACTGTTCTTTTAGCCCCTTCATTCAGTGGTTCCTGAGTTCTTGGCCTGTATCTAGGAAGAATGAGGTACACGGACAAGTGGAGGCAGAGCAAGATGAAAAGGAGCTTTATTAAGTAATAGAACAGCTCAGAGGAGACCTGCAGTGGGTAGCCCCTCTCCATAGCCAGGGTGTCCCAATGAGTATTCAGTTCTTAGCAGAGAGGGTAGCTCCTCTCTACTAGGCAGTTTGTCCCAACAAGTTTTCAGCTCTCAGCACATAGGATAGCTCCTCTGTGCTGGGAAGGTCATCCCAACAAGCGTTCAGCTCTCAGCAGAGATGGTAGCTCTTCTCTGCAGGTAGGTCATCCTGTTGTCTCTTTGAGTCTGGCTGAGTTTGGGGCTTTTATGGGCCTCAGAGGGGAGAAAGTGTGTGCTGATTGGTCCATGGGCAGCCATGGGCAGTCCCAAAAAGAGCACCACAAGTTTACGCTCTGGTCCGTGGGACTGGCAGCCCAGTCCCAGGCTTCAAGCCCTCCCTGACTGGAACGTGAGATTTCACTGGGGACCTGCCCCCTTCCACCCAGAAGCCTGTCTGCCTCCTGCTGCTGTATATGGCTCCTGGGCTGTTCATGCCAAGGGACACCTGCAGGCCAGTGCCAAGCTGCCATAAGCATCCACCTCAGCCTCCCTCCCATGCTTGTTGGTGCCCAAGTCTGGAGGGGGCCGAGGCGGCAGGGGCCTAATGTGTCAGCACTGTCCCAAGCATGTGCACACCTGGCCAGGCTGCAACAGTGCCTGGACTTGGCTCCAACCCTGCTCTGAGATTGGAGCAGGAGCCGGGGACAGGGAGAGGCCAGGCAGCAGGAGAAGACACCTCTAAGCCTGCAGGAGCAAGGGAGTAGTCTTCCCAGGTGCCCAAAAGTACAGAGATGCCCGGATCCACAGCTGTAGCAGGGCAGCTGCAGCTGCACCTGGGATGGCAGGACTCCTGCCTGCTACTGGTCCCCGAGAGCACATGGAGGCCCAGGTCCACAGCTGTGACTTGGGTGCCTGCAGCTGTGCCCAGGAGGGTGAAGATGCTACCTGCTCCTGGCTCCATCCAGCTCTGTGGAGCATGGCACCACCCTGGGCCCAGATCCGCCTTGGGGCCCTACACTGCCCACCCCTCCATGCCCAACCACATTGCTACCCTGCTGGTGGGTAACTCGATCTGGCCCCATCACGGCAGCTCCTAGCATGGTGGACACCAGGGGCCTCGCAGGGGTGGGATCTGGGGATTTCCCACCTTCTCTCTGCATTTTCCCTGCAATGGCAGCAGGCAAGGTTCAGGTGGCACTGGCCCCAGCCAACTCTGCACAAACAAACTCGATGCTTTCAGGGATGGCCCCACTAGTCCTGGATGTGCCTTCAGCAAGGTGCTTGCAGGCTCCCAAGACAGGGTGGGGAGCGAGGCTGACACCATGGCAGAGGCTCTGGGGCCATGCGAGGGTGGGGGTGGCACAGTCGGCTGCCTCGGGGATACGGGGCACAGGGGACCCACCACCGCCACTTCTGCTCCTACAGCCATTCCTGCTGCCACCATCTGTGCCCCCCTGCTGCAGCTGGCATCATGGCAGTGACCACCTTGGACAGCCTGCCACTGCCATCACAGTGAGAAATTCTCCTGCTAGCTTTGAACAAGCAAACACCCTAATGTGAGTAGGCCTGTCAGAGAGCCATGTAGCAGGGAACTGTAGATGCCTTCAGGAGCTGAGAGTAGCTCCAGAATGGCAGCCAGGATGAAAAGGGATACCTCAGTTCTACAACCACAAGGAACTTGATTCTGTAACTGACCATTTTTTAAAATTATTTATTTATTTATTTATTTATTTATTTTTTGAGATGGAGTCTCACTCTTTGCCCAGGTCAGCTGGAGTGCAGTGGTGCAGTCTTGGCTCACTGCAACCTCTGCCTCCTGGGTTCAAGTGATTCTCCCGCCTCAGCCTCCCAAGCAGCTGGGATTATAGGCACAAGCCACCATGCAGCTATTTTCTGTATTTTTAGTAGAGACAGAGTTTCACCATGTTGACCAGGCTAGTCTTGAACTCCTGACCTCAGGTGATCCAGCCACCTTGGCCTCCCAAAGTGCTGGGATTGTATACACGAGCCACCTTGCCCAGCCTAATTTTTAAGTTAAAGGATCACTTCAAGGCTAAGATGAGAAACAATTTGGCCAACATCCTGATTTCATCCTTGGAAAACCCTGAGCAGAGGACTGAGCTATGCTTTCCTGTATTTCTGACCCATGAAAACCGTGAGATAATAAATGGGGATTGTTTGAAGCCACTGAATTTGTTGTACTTTGTTATGCAACAATAGAAAACAGAGCAGATCAGTCACATCCTGGGATTAAATGCATAAAATAAGATTCTTATTCTGGAGCCTAAGTAATCTCTTAATTCTGGACCAATAAGGAAATTAACGGGAAGTCACATCTTTGTATAATCCCTCCAAGAAAATATAAGCTTCTGAATCTTACTGAAAAAATAGAATTATTTTTCACATCATTATTTCCAAAATCTTTCGCTGTCCTGTGACTCTAGAGGAAAGAGATAAAAATCCCCTTGTCAAGATTTCTCTGTTTATAACAGAAGGGCCTATAATTCCCCTTAACACCCAAGATTTGAGTAGATAAACTTAGTCTGTTACAAACAGGGCCCATAGCATGCCATGGTGAACTCTAGCATTCCGTAGAAGAATTTCTTGAGTATTTCAACTGAGTCAAAGGAAATGTTTAGTGCAGGATTTCTCAACCTCAATCCAGTTGAAATTTGGGGCTAATTATTTGTTGTGGGGGATATCTTGTGCACTGCATGGTGTTTAGCAGCATTCCTGACCTCTACTCACTAATTTCCAGTAGCATCTCCCAAGTTTTGATGTTTGTGTGCAAACATCACCAAATATCCTGTAGAGATAGAGGCGAAATTGTCCCTGGCTGAAACCACTGCGTTAGCACAAGGTCTTTGTGAAACAACCTGAAGACCAATGGGAGGTGGTCATTGTGAGGGCATTGAAGACTAATAAAAGCAACAGTATCCCACAGAGCAGGCCATGGTCCTCCCTTTCTTTCTTCTCACTGTGCCGTAGTGCTTTCATCACCTTCCTTTCCATTGAGCACTCTGTTCATTGGGAACTCGGATTCATCTGAGGCCCCAGGACACTTCATCACACTCTAAGTACGCTCCGCTTTTCCTCTCAGGGTGATCCTTCCATGCACATTTTCTCTCCTAACGTTCTAGCTTTTCAGTTTTAACACATACCTTAATATCACATTCTCCACCCTATAACCTTCACAGAGTCCAGTGAACCACTTCTGAGCCAAGCCTCTCCTCCGCTGTCTGGAGTGAGATGCTGCTGCAGTTGTGCCCAGGAGGGTGAAGATCCTACTTGCTCCTGGCTCCAGCCAGCTCTGTGGAGCATGGCCCCACTCTGGGCCCAGATCAGCCTTGGGGCTCTACTCCGCCCGCCCCTCCACGCCCAATTACATTGCTACCCTGGTGGTGTGTGACTTGATCTGGCCCCATCATGGCAGCTCCTAGCATGGTGGACTCCGGGGGGGCTTCCAGGGGTGGGCACGTGGGCTTTTGCCATGTGACTGCGTTAAATGACGAGCTTTCTGATATGGAGTTCTCTGTGCCCAAGAGTTCAGGCCCATTCCACTGAGGCACACTGACAGGCACACTGATTTGAATCAGCTCCTAAGCCTCTGAACACTCAGATTATAGGGTTAGAAAAGACAGACCTGGTGGCCTGAGGTGACATGTCCATTCTCACGTCTCTTATCCACACAGAGTCAGTCCTCTGATTTGTCAAATTAAAGCTGTCAGGCTTCTGAAGTCTACATCCTCTGGTCACTCCTGACCTGACTTCAAGAGACTGGAGAAGCAGGAGAGGTGAGGGGTCCACCTCATTCATAGTGTGATTCTGAATAGTAAATGCTTCTTTCCTGTAAGAAGTTTTGTCCGTGGAAAACTGTCTGAACCACAGTAGAAACTGCCTGCTAAGACCCATTCTGAGTCACCAGTTACCCGTGGGATAAAGAAAATCAGTATTTATCCTCTTGCTGGGTACTTTATACAGGACAGAAGCTATTCTCTTACACCTTACTTTAGTCAACAATGTTACTGTCCTGCCTACGTGTGAAAATTGAATGGTGACTTATGGGAAGAGAGACAGCAGTGAGCAAAGGCCTCTTTAATTCCATCAGTGACATTCTAAGGGATCTAGAATTCTTATTATTCAACCTTCTGAACTATCTTGAGGAGATATGTCCCCTGCTGAAGCAGGACTGATGGTGATGGAAGGCATTTTTATTTTCCACTCCAGTTATTTTTGTTCTTAAATTTATATGTTTGTGATAAAAATTCAAACATTATAAAAATATATAATGTGGGAGTGACATCCTTACAACCCCAGAAAGACAATCGCTAATAGGATTAATGGTTCATATTTCTCCATTTTGCTTTCTATACATATTCAAACACATATTATTAATAACATATTTTAAAGGGATTATACTATTTATACTGTTTTATAATTTATTTTTAAATATGTACTGTGATCAGGTTTTTATGACAGTATATATGTCTTTACCTCATTCTTGTTAATGACCGTACAGTTTGCCTTTGTATGGATATGCCACAATTTCTTCACTCAGTTTCTTACTCTTGAACATAACATTATTTCCTATTATTTTTAATTATTAAAAGAATAATAAACCACCCTTGTTCATTACCCTCTGTACACAGTAGTTTTATAAGATAGATGCATACAAGTAGAAATACTGACTAAAAGAATAGGGGAATTTTAGTTTTAAACAGTATTGTCAAATTAACCCCTCCAAAACTGTATTAATTTATATTCTCACTAAAAGAGTTAATGATAATACTTGATTCTGCAGTATCTTGAGAACTTAGAGCTGGAAGAAATCATTTTTCCTCATTATTTGCTGAAACAATAAGTGAAAAACAATAATCTCATGGTTACATTATTTCTCTTTTTGTAGCTATGTTACTTTTCATTATTTGATTATTATTGAAGTAGAATGTCTTTTAAAAGGTTTATTGACTGTGTCTGTGTGTGTGTGTATGTTTCTATTCTATTCTTATCCTTTGCTCATTTGCTTTTGAGCTACTCATTCTTTTCTTTCTTATTAATATAAATTCACTGTATATTGTGATATTTATTGTTTCTCTGTTATATATACTGCATGTTTGCAGTGACTACAATATTTAACCTTGCCCATTGTATATTTTGATGTACAATATTTTTAATTAATAAGCATATCTGTTCATCTGTTTATTATAGATTTTGTTTTCTTAGAAAAATATTTTCTTTACAAAGATTATATAATTTTGAATATATATGTGTATATATATATATATGTATTTAACTAAAATATTTAATTTTACCAGAATATTTTAGAGGGTATGATATAAAACACAAAATGAAACTTTCTTATATATAGCTATCCAATTGTCCCAACACAATTATTTCTAATTATCAAAAGAATAATAAACCACCTTTTTTTTACTGATTTAAAATAGGCTATAATAAATTTTCACAAACACAAAAATCTGTTTCTGAATTATTCCCTTGATCTACTTGTTAGTTCGTGTAGCAGTACTACTCAGCTTAAATTACTTTCTTAGTGTGCTTTCTCATCTTACAGGTCAATTCCCCTCATAAAATAAAAATATTTTGACAGTTCTCACTCATTTGTTTTTCTATATGATCTTTTGGATTCAACTGTGAAGTTTTAAACTATGTTATTATTTTCATTAATATTTCAATAAATTTATAAATTACTTTGGAGGGAAACAAACAGTTTTAAAATATTGGGATCCCCAGTCCAACATCATAATATGCTTCATCATTTATTCATGCTTTCTTGATAAATTCGACATAGATTTATAGCATTTTCTTTTAAGATCTCACATACTCATTGTCAAGCTTATTTATGATTTATGAAAGTTTAGAGTGTAGGTCACTGTTACCAATGGAATTTTTAAAATATACTTTAAAATGGCTATTACTAGTATATGGGAAAAATATATGTGTCTCTCCTTTCATGACCAGCTGATTAGTTCTGAAATATAAAAAAGGCTATACTGATTAATATTTAGCACCTCATTTACTAATTATTAGAATATAAATTATAAAATATATTTTAATTACAAAATTAAGAATTGGGTATATTTTTCCATTCTTGCACTGCTATAACAAAATACATGAGACTGCATAATGTATAAGAAAAAGAGGTTTAATTGGCTCATGGTTCTACAGACTATACAGGAAGCATAGTGGCTTCTGTTTTGAGGGAGACCTCAGGGAACTTATAATCATGGCAGAAGGGGTAGCAGGCATGTCTTCCATGACCAGAGCAGCTGCAAGAGAGAGCGAGGTGGGGGGAGATGCTACACACTTTAATATAACCAGCTCTCGTGAGAACTCCCTTACTCTCATGAATACACCACCGAGGTGATGGTGCTAAACCGTTCACAAAGCATCAACCCCCATGATCCAGTCACCTCCCACCAGGCCCTACCTCCGACACTGGGGATTACAATTCAACATGAGATTTGGGAGGGGACACAGATTCAAACCATATCATTCAGCTTTCCAATTTCCTTGTTAATTAAATGTATTCAATAATATTGTTGTATTTGATGTTAAATGAAGATTAGTTTATAGTTAACAATGTAATAAATACAACTGGGTTGCATGTTGAACTACTGTGGGCACCATAGCAAACTATTTGAGTCCATGGTACAATATCAGTATTTTCAATTTCCCCTTTTACAGAGAGGACATGTCATCATGTGAATCAGAGCCTGACACATAGTAGGCCCAGAAGAAATGTTTCCTGCATTGTATACTGTGAGAAAATAGTGGTGGTAGTATTATATCATAATTCAAAGATGCTAAAGTTCAATAAGAGTATATGTGACATGATTGTATTTCTTTACCTTGGAGCCTACCTTTATCTCATAAATCTCTGTATGCTTTCTAATTTCTTGATTTGTCAAATAACGTCATGGAGAAATTATAGTTATCTTTTCTAAGGACTTACAGTTTATACTATGTATTAACTCATTTAAACTTCACAACAATTCTATGGGGTAGGTACTATCACTATATCCATTTTACAGATGAATAAACTGAGGCTTCTCAAGTTTCTTAACAATTTAAGTGATTTTCCCAAGGTCACACAACTGGTAAGAAGAAACGTATCTTCACACAAGCCGTCTGGTTCAGAGCCTGCTCATAGTATCTAGCTGCCTCTTTTTCCCACTGACTTTTTTTTTGGAGGGGGGACTCTTGAAAAATCTTCGCAAGGTGTACAAATTAAGTTGTCCAGATTGATAACAAAAATAAAGGTGATGTCATCTATTAAGAGTTTATTTCCAATGAACTTTTGACTGTCAATATTTTCCCCATGAGAATTAACATACATTAGGAGAATTTGGACTTACATTATCTTAGATGGTATTCTAATAACACAGGAAATTAATACCTAGGGAGGGGATGTAATTCCCTAGGCTCACAGGAGGGATTAGTTGCAAAGAAGCAGGATCCAGGCCTTCTGTCTAAGGCTGATCTCACTATAGTCACCTGGGAGGATACACAATTTTGCGTTTAGACACTGAAACGACAAGAAGTTCACTACCATTTGGATGGGCCAAGATATGGCTGGTAAATTATAGGTCAGGATATGGCTGGGAAATTATGCCTTTTATGAGGTAGACTGCCGATACTAGGAATCAATCCATCTCTAAAAGCACAAAGTGTCCTTCTACAGTCAAACTCAGAAACCGAAAAGTTAATCCACAAAAGCTAAACATCTGTTTGTACTTGGCTGTCTCCCAGCAAGTGAACACTCATTTTACTTGAGCTTTTGTGTTTTTCTTGCAAATAATAAACTTTTGGAAAATGTGAACATTTGTCCCGTTCATTATTGTGGTGAAACAAAGGTTTAGAGGAGAAAGAAGGGAGATTCAAACATTTTTGCAAACATCTCCCACAGGCCAGCTGGTAGAATTCTTGGCAAAGAGTACAGGCAGGACGAAACAAATGCGAATTTAAAAAGAAGAGAGAGAGAGAGAGAGAGAGAGAGAGAGACTGTGTGTGTGTGTGTGTGTGTGTGCGCGCGTGGGTGTGTGTGTTTCCGGGAATCTGTTTATAATAGAAATTAGCCTAACCAAATGTTTCTGAGAACTATCACTCAGCATCATCATTCCAGCTGTGAAATGGTGCTAGTGAGGCAGACTATTCCCTATTATTGATCTAATGCAAAGGAGTAACCTCAGTTAAAATAGTTAATGTGGCAAGATGGCCATCACCAGGTATATCAACATCTCCTGGCAGGTTCACGTGGTATACTAGCCTCCAGCCACCGAATGTGTAAGTGAGCAGGACTTGTTTATTATTCTGGAATGTTATAAACAAAGCAGATAAAGATTTTCAATTCAAAGGACCTAACATATGTCTCTGTATAGAATATAAAGAAGTTTAGATCACTTTGCTCTCCTCATGTAATTAAACATAATCCAGATGTTACGTAGCACAATATGAAATGAAGGCCTTAAGTCTTACTTTTGGAAATAGCCTCAGGTTGGCAAACAGAATACATGAGAATTTTTGTAACATATGTTATTCTCTACAAATCATATTCTCTGACTAACAAATTCCAGTACGTTATGTGTCTGTTCTCAAATGCAATAAAATGATTTTATTGTTTGATAACTTACGATAGCATAAAAGTTTTTATAAGATGGCTGAATAGGAAAAAGTATCTGTCTAGAATATAACATATTTTTCATAAAATAAACTTGCTACTGAATTAGTCATATGTAGAAATCCTGAATTGTAATAACTCAAATATAAGCATGCAAAACACACTGTGCCTCATGATACAACAATGCTGTTATATTTTGACTCATCAGCACGTCTGTGGATTTATTAGACTCAATCAGGCACAAAAATCTTTCTTTTCCAATACTTGGTAAGAAGAAATGTACATAGGGACCTGATAAAAATTAAACAGGTCTTTCCTTCTCTCCCTTTCTTTTTTTATATATTTTCTGTCATCAGAATTATCTTTTATTCGAATATGCTTCAAAATAATTTGTGTTATTTTCATGTCACTCACTAATATCCCCATTAAGTTCCACAGATATATTCACACATATAAAACAGAATTATACAATAGACAATGAGACAAATCATTATTTCAAATTATTCCACCCACATCAAATAGCTTTACTATACCTAATTAGAAATTTATCATTTGAAAATGTTTTTTATAATAGGTAAGCATTTAAAACAAATAAAAAGTGTTGACAAATCATTATTTCAAATTATTCCACCCACATCAAATAGCTTTACTATACCTAATTAGAAATTTATCATTTGAAAATGTTTTTTATAATAGGTAAGCATTTAAAACAAATAAAAAGTGTTGGCATTTTAGAAGAAGATTATTTTATACAGTATCAAATACCTTTTATTTTCACCCTTATTGGTGTTCTATAAACCATAATAAAAATCCATATTTTATTGGCAAAAACACAGGAAAACTGTACAAGTGCACACACACACACACAGTCATAAATATAAGCATACACATACTCCCTTATACAGAACACAGAACGTTATAGGGGAAAATGTATATAGGATTGAGAGGAGAGGTGGAACAACATGGTTCGATAGAACCCTCCAGTAAACATGACCCCACAGGAACACCAAATTGAACAACTACTCAGCAAGAAAGCACCGCCATAAGAACCAAAAAATCAGGTGAACGATCACAATACTTTGTTTTAACATCATAATTTTAAAAAGACATTGAAGATGGTAGGAAGGATAGTCTTGAATTGCCTACATCATCCATCCTGCAACCCTAGGAAGTTCAGTCTGAAGAAAGAATTTGTATGCTTGGGGGAGGGAGAGCAAAGTGAGTGTGGAAATTTACATTGGAACTCAGTGTTACCATGTCACACTGGAACACAACACGGCAGAATTCTGCGGGCACCCACAGAGAGAGCATTCACACTAGACCAGGGCCAAAGAGGAATCCTTTGCCCCAGTAGGAGAAACCCCGGTCCCAGAAGTCTTCACCACCAGCTAACTTAAGTGGCCTGAGGCTTTGAATAAATTTGAGTGGCAGTCAGGCCACAAGGTTACAGTCCTCGGGCAAGCCTTGGTGCTGCACTGGGCTTAGAGTCAATGGGCTTGGTGTGTGGCCCAATACAACACCAACTGTGGTAGCTACAGCATTGCCTACATCATTTTCCCCCTAACTCCAGGCAGTGCAATCAGGGAGAGACTCTTTCCACCTGGGGAAAAGAGAGAGCCGATTACAGAGGATTTTATCTTGTAATTTGGGTACAAGTTCAGCCACAGTAAAATAAAGCACCAGGCATATTCTTGTTGCCCCTAAGTCTAGGCCTTTGCTCCTGGATGGTGTTTTTGAACTTACCCTGGGCCAGAAGGTGATTTGCCACCTTCGTGGAACAGACCCAGTGCCAGCAGTATTCATGACCTGCTGACTAAAGAGGCCTTGGCCCTTGCATAAACATCAGGGACAGCCAGAGAGTAGAAACCACAGGGCTTGGGTGGGCCCCAGTACTGTGCTGGCCTAGGAAGCTAAGGACTTCTGGTGGGACCCATTAAGGTGCCACGTTTTAGGGCCACAAAAGTGCCCACATCTCCTTTTCCCAAACTCCAGGCAGCTCATCACAGAAAGAGACTCCTTTTGCATGGGAGAAAGAGAGTGAGAGACTTCACCTGAAAACCCAGAGAAGTCTTCCTTATTTTTCTCAAGTCCACCAAGGCTGTGTATCTAGGAGTCTGCAAGTGTTGCAGAGTTACTGGGCTTATGGCACCCCCTAGTGCTAAAATGGCTGCAGTAACCATAGGCTTAGGTCATGATACTCAATTTCCTTTAAATTCTAGGAAAGTGCTCTCAAGAAAAACTCTGAGAATAAATACCTAACTTGTCAAAACACAGACATAAACAAAGATCTAGAAGCATCAAGAAGACCCAAGAAAACATGTCCTCACCAAACAGACTAAATAAGGCACCAGTGACAAATCCTAGAATGACATAAATATTTGACTGAAGATGGGGAATTCAAAATAGCTGTTTTGATAAGCTCAACAAACCAAAATAACACAGAAGGAGAATTCATAATTCCAACAGGTAATTTTTTAAAAAATTGAGATAATAAAATACATCCAACAGGAAGTCTGGAGCTGAAAAATTCAATTGGCAAACTAAAAAGTGCATCAGAAGGATCTGTTCCAATGATCCAAATACCAGCTTAGCAACTAGGATAGGGCACTGGGCAGAATCATGAGGCCCCCCTTCCATGATCTACCTCCCAGAGGATATTTCTAGACATACCCTGAGCAAGAAGGGGACCTTCTTCCTTGACAAGTAGGACTCAGTCCTGGCAGGATTTATCACCTGCTGATTAAAGAGCAGTTAGATCCTGAGTAATCAGCACCAACAGCCAGGTAGTATATGCTGTGGGTATTAGGTAAGACTCTGAGATGTGTGGGCTTCAGGGGGTACCCATCACATTTTCAGCAGTGATAGCTACAGGAAGAGACTTATTCTGCTTGAGAAAAGCAGCAGAAATAGTAAAAGTGACCGTCCTGCACCTTTAGTACCAGGTCCACCACAATGGAGTAGAACACGAAGCAGGTTCTTAGGGTCTTCAATTCCAGGCCTTGGCTCTTGAATGGTGTATTATGCCATTCTTTCATTGCTATAAAGAAACACGTGAGACTGGGTAATTTATTTTAAAAAGAGGTTGAATTGGCTCACAGTTCTGGAGGATTTACACAAAGCATGGTCCTGGCATCTGCTGGGCTTCTATGGAGGTTTCAGGAAGCTAATAATCATGGCAGAAAATGAAGGGGGAGAAAGCACATTTTCCCCTAAAGCAGGAGCAATAGCAGGGGGGTGCCACACATTTTTAAACAACAAGATTCTGTGTGAAGTAAGAGAGAGAGATTACTCACCACCGAAAAGATGGTGTCAAGTCATTCATGAGGAATCAGCCCCAATGATCCAAATACCTTCCACCGGGCCCCACCTCCACTACTGGGAATTACAATTTAACATGAGATTTGGGCAGGGACAAATATGCAAACTATATCATTCCATCCCTGGCTTCTCCCAACTCTCATGTTCTTCTCACTTTGCAAAATACAATCATGTCTTCCCAACAGTTCCCAGAGATTTAACTCATGGCAGCATTAACTCAAAAGTTCAAAGTCTCATCTAAGACAAGGCAAATCTCTTCCACATATAAGCCTATAAATTTTTCTAAAAAGTTATATACTTTCATGATACAATAGGAATATAGGTATTGTGTAAATATTGCCATTCCCAAAGGGAGAAATGAGCCAAAAGAAAGAGGCTACAGCCTCCATGCAAGTCTGACACACAGCACAACAGTCATTAAATCTTAAAGCTTCAAAGTAATATATGAATCCATGTTACACATACAGGGCACACAGGAGCAAGGGGTGGGTTCTCAAGTCCTTTGTCAGCTTCACCCCTGTGGCTTTGCAGGGTTTAGCCCCTAAGACTGCTCTCACAGGCTGGAGTTGAATGCCTGTGGCTTTTCCAGGAGCAGGGTGCAAGCTACTGGTGGATCTATCATTCTTCGGTCTGGGGAATAATGGACCCCTCCTCATAGCTCTACTAGGCAGTGCCCAAGTGAGGACTATGTGTGGGGTCTCCAACCCTGCATTTCCCCTTTACACTGATCTAGTAGAGGTTCTCTGTGAGGGCTCCACCCTTGCAGTCAGTTTCTGTCTGGACACTCAGATGTTCCCATACATTCTCTGAAATCCAGGCAGAGCCTCCAAAGCCTCCTTCATTTTTGCATTCTGTGCACCTGCAGGCTTAACACCACATGGAAGCCTCCAAGGCTTATGATTCAAACCCTCTGAAGCAGGAGTCTGAGCTGTATCTGGGGACCTTTGAGATGAGGCTGGAGCCATAGCAGTTGGGATGCAGGGAGCAGTGTCCCAAGGCTGCACAGGGCAGCAGGGCCCTAGGCCTGGCCCTGAAATTATTCGTTCCTTCCAGGTCTCTGGGCCTGTTTGGGGAGGGGCTGCCACGAAGGTCTCTGAAATTCTGTTGAGGCCTTTTTCCTATTGTCTTTTCTATTAGTGTTTTGGCCCTTTTTAGTTATGCAAATGTCTCTAGCAAGTGGTTACTCTGCATCCTGCTCGAATTCCTTTTCCGAAAAAGCTTTTTTTTTTTCCTTTTTGTGTCACATGGCAAACCTACAAATTTTCCCAACTTTTACACATTGCTTTCCTTTTACACATACACATTGCAACTTTAGGTCATTTTTTTGCTCCCACATCTGAGCACAGGTTGTTAGAAGCAGCCAAGACACATCTTAAATGCTGCTTAGAAATACATTCTGTCAGATACCCTAGGGGATCACTCTCAATCTCAAGCTTCAGCAGATCCCTAGGGCATAAAACGAATGAAGGCAATTTCTTTGCTAAGGCATAACATGTGTGAACTTTGCTTCGGTTTCCAATAAGTTCCTCATTTCCATCTGACACCTCCTCAGCCTTGACTTCACTGTCAATATTACTATCAGCATTTTGGTTACAGCCATTTAAACATTCTCTAAAAAGTTTCAATCTTTCCTTCATTTTCCTGTCCTCTTGTGAGCCCTCCAAACTCTTCCAAGCTCTGCTCATTATCCTGTTCCAAAGTTGCTTCCATGTTTTAAGGTATCTTTATAGCAAAGCCCCACACCTCTGGACCAATTTTCTCTATTAGGCCATTCTTGAATATCCATAAATAAATACACGAGACTGGGTGATTTAGAAAAAAAAGTTTAATTGGCTAATGGTTTGCAGGCTTTAGAGAAAGCATGGTGCTAGCATCTTCTTGGCTTCTAGGAAGGTCTTGGGAAGCTTAAGATCACAGTGAAAGTGAAAGTGTGAGCAGGTATGTCACGTGTTGAATGCAGAAGCAAGAGGAGGGGAGATGCCACACACTTTTAAACAACCAAATCTTGTGTGAACTCAGAGTGAGAGCTCACTTATCTCCAAGGGGATGGTGACAAGCCATTTATGAGGGATCTGTTTCTATGACCTAAAAACCTCCCAACAGATCTCACCTCCAATACCGGGGATTACAATTCAACATGAGATTTGGGTGGGGACAAATATTGAAACTATCCAATGGAATTCTGGATCTTTCCTGGGCCAGAGGGGAGGCTTCCCTGAAAGGTGAGTCCCAGGCTTGGCAGCATTTACGACAAGTGGACTTAAGAGCCCTTTATCATGAGTGAACATGATTGGTAGCCAGGCTGTACTCTGTGGACCCATGGTGTCAGTGGCCATGGAGAGAGACCACTCTGCTTTTGGAAATGGGAGGAAAGAATGAAAAATAATTTGTCTTGTGGGTTGGGTGCCTCATCAGTCACAGTAGAATAGACCAAATGATAGTTTCCTAAGGTTTATGATTCCAGGCCCTGGCTCCTAGATAGCATCTAAGAGCTGCTCAGTGCTACAGAGAACTTGCCACCCTGAAAGGAGGGACACAAGACTGGCTGGCTTCACCACCTGCTGACTGTGGAGCACTAGGGCCTTGAGCAAACATAGATGGTAGCCAGGTAGTAGTTACACCAGGCCTTGGGCAAGATGCAGTGTTGTGCTGGATTCAGCTCCAACCCAGCAGAGTTTCAGTGAGGTTGCAACAGGGGTGCTTGGGTCAACCCTCACCAAGCTCCAGGTTGCTCAGCACAAAAAGAGGGACTCAGTTTGTTTGGAAGAAAGTAAAGGAAGTAAAGAAAAGTCTCAAACTGGTGATCCAGAGAATTCTTCTGGATCTTATCCCAAGGCCACCAAGGTGGTACCTCTATAACTCTTCAAGATCCACAACATTACTAAACTTGGGGTGACCACTTGTGCAGATTCAGCTGCAGTAACTAAAAACTTAGACTGCAATACCCAAGACTCTTCAAATACTTGGAAAAACTTCCCAATAATAATGGGTACAAACAAGTGGTTTCCTAATAGCTTGAGGAAAAACCTTCACCCACCAAGGCAAGGTACTGACTTGTGAAAGTGCCCAAAGTTGTTCCTTGAAAATGCCATTTTTTCCTATCAATCAACCCTTCCACTTGGGGATTGTATGGCAAGAAAAATCTCCAGTCTATATCTCTTTCATGTTGCCAATCTTGTACATTATGTTCAGTGAAATGCTCGCATCAGTTGCTATTAATGCAACGAGGGTATTTATCTATGACACTGGGCTGCCCCAAGCACTTAATGGTGGCTGTTTGGTTTGTCATTTTTGCAAAGAAAAGTGTGTAACAATCCCATGGCAATGTCTACACGTGTTGGCGCACATTTTCGTCCCAAGGTTACTGGCAGGGGTTTGATGTAGTCTATCTGCTAGCCTCTCACATAGCTGGACATCTTATGAATTTGTCCAGGTGTATGTGGGATGTGGCAGGGGAGCAGTCTGTTACTTGTGACACTAAATCTACATAGTGGAGAGGCGTATCTGCTCCTTTGGCTATTTGCCAGCCCACTCGTGTACTGCAATGTTTATGTTTATGTACCCAATTAGCTAGCTCAAATGACTGCAAGAGAGCCAGCATTCTAATATTTGCTAGAGTATCTGCCTCCATGTTACTGAGAGGTGAATCTGACCAGTGTGCTGAAACATAATACACATTTAGCCTCATGGTGGGTTCTTGTAGCCTTTCCCAGATATCTTTCCACATAGCAGCTCCTCATAAGGGTTTATCGAGGACATACCAGTCATCTCGGTCCCATTGGGCAAGCCAACTGGAAAGACTCTTAAATACAGCCCAACTGTTTGTACGGAGAACTATAAGCCATAACTCCTGGGTACAAACCAACCGCAGCCCAGAGTTCTGCCCATTGACTGCTTTGCTGTGTTACCATTTCAAACCATATGGTATCTGTCTGTGGTTGTACAGCTACTGCCTTGTATACACAAGGGTTACTTCAGCTCCACCCATCTGAGTACCAAGTGACCCCTAGGAACTTTACAGCTGGTCCTGGGCCTTGTATCTTTTATGGATTGATGGCTCATCCTCTGGATTGGAGACAGGTACACAATAAGCCAAGGTGTTGTCACAGCAATGACAAGTCTTCGGAGGTCAGCATAACATCACCAATGTAATGAAACTATTTTACAATAGGGGGTGGTGGACATATAGTTAAATCTCCAGGAATCAATCCATATCAAATAGTGGGGCTATGCAGATTTCCCTGAGGCAACAATTGGAATGGCCACTGCTGGTCATTCCAAGTAAAAGCAAATTGATCCTGTGAGTCAGGATGTAAAGGGATACTGAAGAAGGCATTGACTAGATCTAAGGCAGTAAGTTAAGTGCCTATAGTTTGTATTAGTTTTCCTATCAGCTGAGTTATATAGAAACTGCAGCATATATCTTGGGAGCCAACTTATTTAATTCCTGGTAGTTTATCACTGTGTACCAGGTGCCATCAACTTTCCCCACTGGTCATGTGGAAGTACTAAATGGGCTCTGGGGTGGTGGAATCATATTAGCTTCGGCCAGCTCCTGTACAGTGGCTGTAATTTCTTCCATCTCACCAGGAAGACGGTGTTGTTTCACATTAGAAACATGCCGTGAGGGAAGGAAATATACAGATACCCCTTTTGCTTCCCCTTTTTAAATATCTTTCACTACCCAAATTTTAGGTAAAATTTCCTCACAGATGCTTGTAAAGTACATCCTAAAAGGACATCCATACCTAAGATATTCTCTGGAATCGGTGAAATAAAGACAGTATAGTAACTAAGGAAGTTCTGAACTCTGCCCAAGACTAAGGGGGAGAGAAGTTTGCTTCCCTCAGATTGTTCATTCCCCATAATCATCTATAGCTGCCCACTTGCCAGGGTGGTTTTCTGTATTTCCATAAATTAAGGTACTAAAGCTAAGGTTCTCTGCTTGTTTGGGGGGTATCAATGGTTTGTGAGCTCCACATGGGGCCTCTGATCACCCCCTATGGCTTGCACATGGAGGAAAACTTGACCACACCCCTAGTCTCTAGGCTGGGAGGAGTCTGCCCTTGGAATGCAGAGATTAGAATTCTTTTACCTGGGGTTTCTTTTCCTTCTTCTTCCTCCTGTGACAGGGCACAGGGGATGGTCCTAAGCTGCTGAGCAGGAGTTAAGTCTTTCCAAATGTCCACCAATAATGGCATTAGGTTGCCAATCTATATTTTCTTTGTCTACCCAAGCTGAGATGAGATCATACGATATTTGTTTTCTGATAACCTTAACTGGGCCTTTTAGACTTCCCTTTTTTAGTCCAACAAACTTAGAATCTTATTTCTTTTCTTTTTCCCTGGTAACCAGTTGGACCTTCTATTTTCAATTTTTCCAAGATCAGTTATAATTTCCCCCACGTCATACATAGCTTATCCCACAAGGAGGCTCAAGAGAGATATGAGGGGACCATGTCAATCTGGTGGGTGTGGGAGTAAACACTTTTTAACAAGTTATATTTCATCCCACAGTAAACGCTACCTTATCCGGTCCTGCAAATTACTTTGAATAGATTGTCTGGCGCAAGCCCAACTCTCTTAAATTGCTCTGCACTTTTTCCAGAGATTGACATAAGACCGCGACTGCCCTCAACAGTTCTAGCATTGTGCAAATCCTGTCTTAAATCAGGATGAGTAGCTACATTGCTCATTTTTTTTAGCTTAACTCCCTGTTAGGGAGACGCCTTCTCCGCCAATGTGCCACAGATGCACCATTAATGTAGTACATTAATGGTTATGCATTAATTAACATTAATGTAGTGAGCTTTCTTTCAGCAGCTGTTTACAGGTTTTTGCCATGTCTAATAGTACTGCCAAGGTGCAGTCTCAGATAGTTAAGGTTTCCCTGGAAACTCTGTTCATTATTGCCCAGTTGCATGTGTTGGGCCTTTGCTTTCCACTGCATGAGTGTTCTTGCTCTCAAGAGGGGAAGAGAGTTATCTTTCTTCTCCTCTGAGATTATCTCTATGTCTTCATCTCACTAAATAGTTGCTTCCACGGAATTCTAAGTCTCAGCATTCCAGTCTGGTTTAGCAAAGATGGCTCACCTCCGTCTGTGCACCTGCCTCCCTCCCAGTGGCACAAATCAAATAGAGAGGTTACAGTTTCCAACTGTGCTTTATGAGTTTCAAGTTTGTCCACCAAACTCGACACTAACATAGACATGGAGGTTCACATATCGTTTTTTAATTGTAATTCTTTATCTATCTTTCCTACCCTCATTCTTCTGCTAATGTGCTTCCATGGCCATTTGTACAGCACATAACAGCAACCATCCCACCTTTGCCACTGCCTAGCAGATTTCCTTACCCCAGTGGGTCACGTCGCTTTCCACTAACAAGCATTCTAGGCCTTCTGGCATGTTTAGGGCATCATCATATGCACACAGTGGTCCACGGGAATCTAGCAAATGGACAACACCACACCACATAGATGAGGAGGGCCACCCGAGGATTTTTCCCTCGGACGCTTCTTACCACTTGTCCATACTTTGGTTCTCAGGCTCCTGGTGAGATTGACACTTATTCTGTGAAAGGTGCATATATAAAAAATGATCCTCAAACACAGAAGGAGCCATGAAACCAAGGCAGAAAAGTTCAGTTTGTCATTATAATTTGATTTTATAGAAAAACTTATGGACAGAAGTGTAGCCTTGAGTGGTTGCAAGACAGGTACATCTCCACATCATCACCTCTCAGACATGATATACCATAAGCGAGGGTTACACATGCTTCAGAGAGAAAGTGTAGAAATTTGCCCTAAGGGCAGGGTTTATAGTAAGTAGGAGTTTATCAGGGTTGATTTGCTCTAAGGGCAGGATTTATAGTAAGTACATGCTCTTACAAAAGGAACAATAGATAAAGTGGAAACATCAAAGGCATTCTCCAAACCTGGATTAATTAGAAGTCAATATGGTGGAATATACATATATGAATATATATAAACACACTATCGTGTGTGTGTGTGTGTGTGTGTGTGTATACTATACAGGCTTTATCATTCAATAGATACATTAGACAAATAACTTTTCCATTCTGAACTTCAATTTATACCTTGTAAAACATCAAGGAAAATGTTGTGTCGTAATGTAATTATGATACGCAAAGAAAATAATGTGAATGTTCATTGCATAAACTAGAAAGTGTCGTACACACATAAGGTTGTGTTTTTGATGCCGTTTTTCTTCCAAAAGTCTGTATACAGAGTCAACACAAAAATGTTTCCCGAATTAATTATATAATTACAGGACATAATTTTATTGACGATATAACTACGATAGTTTCTCGCATCATGATGTTGTCTTCTAATTCTCTTGTAGTTAATTACTTTTTTTACACTGCGAGATAGACTTGAGTTAAAATTACTACAGCCCCGTCAATTCTAGCTGATTATGTGTGAGAAAAAACATAACTTTTCAGAAATGAAAAATTGGTAATAATTATAGAGTTAGAGATCTGAAGAAGTAAAAAGCACGTGTAACTCTATTATAGTAAACTTGAACATTTCAATCAAATGGACAATTTCTACGAAAATAAAAGTGAGCAAACACAAATATATAAATAACCATGAAATAAATTTGTAAATGTTAAAAATCTATTTTAGTTATTCTTGATTTCTCTCTCAAACAACTTGCACTCACTCTGTAATAAAATCCTGTTTTTTCTGTCTTCAAAGTATATCCAAAATATAATTAGCTCTCTCAACCTCAATTGCTGCCACACAGATCCAAGCCATCATCATATCTAGCCTAGAATTTTGCATAATAGCTTCTTAATTGGTCTCACTGCTACATACTTTCTTCCCTTCCATGTATCCTCAACAAAATAGCAGAGAGAACTTTTCAAAACATAATTGTCAGTCAAGATAGAGTAACAAGAATCAGATTAGTCCTCCTGCCTCAGGCAAGAGGAAACCAGAAAAATGTTAATCAGGTTTTCAGGCATTGGAAAACAGATGATACAGAAATACAAACTCTGAAAGATGACAACAAAGTAAGCACTAATTATTTCATCAGTTTCTTTCCTGTAAGCAGTGTCTAGGCTACATCTGAGGCAGGAGTAACCCATTCAGGGTCTGCAGTCTTGCTGAACTAAGAAGATGTAAATAGAAACCTGGCAAGAAAACTTGAAAGGGTTAGAAATTTGCAGCACAGATTACTGGAGAATAGGGAAGTACACGAAGAGAGTGAAAGAGCTCGGGAGAGATGCATA
Source organism: Nomascus leucogenys (assembly GCF_006542625.1). Taxonomy (NCBI): domain Eukaryota; kingdom Metazoa; phylum Chordata; class Mammalia; order Primates; family Hylobatidae; genus Nomascus; species Nomascus leucogenys. Next base: position 130,186,122 of record NC_044406.1, read on the forward strand.
GTGGAATCCTCACATGTTTGGCTGAGTACTTATCTATGCACGCATGCCTGAAAATTATCTGAAATATTGAAAAGAACAACCAAAAGGGAGTAGGCAAACCAATTACTAAAGTCCGCACAGATATTTAAATAGGTCCAGCTTCCACAAATCAGAGGAGAAAGATTCTTATGTCATAGGTTTGAATCCTTAGAATGGTATTACATTAGTAGTGAGGCTAGATTAGCTTAGACCTAAGATTGCTATGAACCACATCTAACAAAGATAGAATCAAGCCTTGAAAGAATTCAGTTAAATTCTAAGTAACTCATCTGGAAGCCAGAGCAAAATCCAACACTATTTTGTAGATACAATAAATTCTACTACCCAAAAGATAAATCTCCCTGGTATGCAAAGAAGCAGGAAAATATGCCCCTTTACTCATATTAAGGAGAAAAATATCAATCAATAGAGAAATCCAGAAATAATAGAGATGATTGAACTAACATTCAGGGATGTTAAAGCAATTAGAAATTCTTATATAGAATATACACTTTTCATGTGTTTAATAAGCCAGACAAATATATTAGCATGATGAGGAGAAAGAATAAAAAAGTGCTAGATGAAACTTGTAAAGAGAAAAAAATGCAATAACTGAAATGACAAATACACTGGATGCTGTTACAAGCAAGTTAGATTTTGCAGAAAAAAATCAGAAAACTTTAAAACATAGAAAACATTATTTGAATTGAAGCACAGAGAGAAAAAAACTGAAACATGAACGTAAGTAGAGCATGAGTGAGCTATGGGACAATATTAAGCTACAATAATGGCTAGGAATTTTCTGAATTTAAAAAAATATATAAACTCATAAATTTTAGAAATTTAGGCCGGGCGCGGTGGCTTATGCCTGTAATCCCAGCACACTGGGAGGCTGAGTCAGGTGGATCACGAGGTCAGGAGTTCAAGACCAGCCTGGCCAACATAGTGGAACCTGGTCTCTACTAAAAATACAAAAATTAGCCGGGTGTGGTGGTGCACTCCTGTAGTCCCAGCTACTCTGGAGGCTGAGGCAGGAGAATTGCTTGAACCCAGGAGGCGGAAGCTACGGTGAGCCGAGATCGTGCCGCTGAACTCCAGACTGGGCAATAGAGCGAGACTCCGTTTCAAAAAAAAAAAAAAAGAAATTTAACAGACTCCAAGGAAAATAAGCCTAAGGATTCAAACCAAGACACTTAATAACATTTCTTAAAACCAGTGATAAATAGAATTTTTAATAACAGCCAGAACTACATGACTCATGACATACAGGGGAACACAGATAAGAATGACAATGGACTTTTACTAGAAATTATAAAGACAAGAGATGGTAGGGATACATCTTGTCAGTGCTGAAAGAAAAACAAAACTACCAACATAGAATTTTTTTTTATCCAATAAGAATATCAAAAGTGAAAGCGAAATGAAGACATTTTCATTGTGTTTATATTTTCAGTGACAGAATACATTACCAGCACACTTGTATTAGAAGAAATTTTAAGGGAAGTCTCCAGACTAAAGAAGAATTGATACAAAATTACAATTGTATCTACACAAAGAAAGAGCCCTAAGATGCTAAATGTGTGGGAAATACAAAATATCTTTTTTACACATTTTAAAAACCGTATCAAAGATAATTGACCATTTACAGCAAAAAAAATAATTATGCATTGTGAGCATTTTAATGAAACATAAATAGAACAAAAAAACAGAAAGGTAGAAAATAAAAATACACTATTTTCAGGGTTTTTTTTCTTACTATACTTTAAATAATGTGCTAGTATTTAAAGGTAGACAGTAATGAACTAAAAATGTAATGTTGTAAGCCTAAAGCAACCAAAAATAAATGAATGATAGTTTGCAAGCTAACAGTGGAAAGAAAAATAGAATCATAAAAAATTATTGAAGAGAAAGCAAGGCAAGAGAAAAACTGAAACCAAGAGCAAATGGGACAAATAGAAAATGAACAGCAACATAGTAGGTCAATAGATTTGCATTTAAACCTAGTATGTTGCTATTTATTTTCTAGTTTGTGCTACTACACAAAATTAAAATGATGTAAATTCTGCAATTCAATGTTGAAAATTGTCTTGACTTGAGCATTCATGGATTTTGGTATCCTCATGGGTTCTCGAACTAATTCCTCTCCCAATACTGGATAGTAAGGGAAGGCTGTATTTGTCCTGTCTTATAGCTCACTGGAAAGTCCCCACTTACAGAATACTGTAATTAGACCTGAACTGCTGAAGTCCTACAGTTTTCTAACAGGCTCTACATGATCTGACCTAAATTCTGCCTCTGCCCCTCTTTTCCTCTCTGACCTCATCTACTGCTACTCTAACTCTTTCTCGCTATGCTGTAGCCCCATTGGTCTTCTTACATTCTGTAGAACATGAATGCCATCGTTCCCTCCTAAGGACCTTAGCATTTTCCGTCTCCTCCAGCCAGCAAATTTTCCCCAGATACCTCATTACCTCCATGCCTCATCTCAAAATTCACTTATTAGAGAAGTCTTCCTTGACCATTGTATTTAAAATTGCAACCCTTCCTCCACCACTGTCATACACTATGCCCTTTTTCAATTTCATTTTTCTCTATAACACATATTGGCATATGGTATGATCTGAATGCATGTGTCTCCCCAAAATTCATATGTTGAAATCCTAACTCCCAATGTGATGGTATTAGGAGGTGGAGCCTTTGAGAGGTGATTAGGTCACAAGGGCAGAGCCCTCATGAATTAAGTTAGTGCCCTTATGAAAGAGAACCCAGAGAGTTTCCCCACTCTTTCCACCATGTGAAGACACGGCAAGGATTTGGCAGCCTGCAACCTGGAAGAGGGCTTTCACCAGAATGCAATCATCCTGGCACTCTGATCATGGGTTTCCCAGTTCCTAGATCTGTGAGAAATAAATTTTTATTGGTTATAAGTCACCCAATTTAAGGAATTTTTGTGTAACAGCCTGAACAGACTAAGACATCATCTGACATAGTGTATAATTTACTTAATTTTGTTGATTGTTTATCTCCCCCCATCAGAATATGAGCTCCTTGCAGTTAAAACTTTTGTTTTTCTGTTCCATCTCCAGAACTCAAAAGAGTATATGGCACAAAGGAGATTCCAATAAATATTTGTTGAATTAATTCAGTAATTTCTTTGTCTTCAAACATATAGAACATGCAGTATAGACTTGTAAACTTATAGAGCATGTATATTTTCAAACTTATACAGCAATATATTTTCTAACTTATAGAGCATGCAATATAGACTTGCTTAACCCTACAAAAATAATTAGCAAAATCGCATCTCTCTCATATATCCACTTATTGTACCTATGCACATCAAATTTAAATATTACATGCCAAAAGCTACACTAATTAGCACTAAAAGTCATTTCACCAATGACTGATACAATTGCCAAATTAAATTCCAATCTAAGTCTTTGATCCATCAAATATTTTTGATAGAGTTGATTGCTTCCTTGTTAAAATAGTTTCTTCATGGGCTTCTAGGACATCAAATCTACTCTCCTATTTTTCTCATAACTCATTGCCACTTTCTTGGTCTGTTTTTTCTTTTGTTTATTGTTCTCCTTTTTTTTAAATCTCTAATTGTTAGAGTGCTCAAAGGTGCATCCCAGGACTTCTTATTTCTATTTACTCCCTTTCTAGGTGAGGTCACTGAGATCTATGACACAAATCACAACCTTCCGCTGACAACTCAAATTCTGGTTCCAGCGAGTGCCATTCATCGCAAATCTCTTTCTCTGGAGAATCATGACGAACACAGATTTTGGTACCTAGAATTTTTCTAGAGGAGCATAATTTTAAGAATTCTCTGAATTGGTTCTGGGTTTTCTGGAATTAGCTTGCTAATCTGACTAGATTTTAAGATGCTCATGACTCTATTTTCAATAATGAAGAAAGCATTGATAGCCCATGGTACAAACTGTTTATAGAGAGATGGAAAATACTTATATTGGATACTTCTAATAAACTGCTTATAAGAAGTAAGGAGCTATGTGACTTTGTATATAATACCTTCAAACATTTTTGAAAAGCTAACCAATATAATGCCACTGGTTGGTTGCTCCTAATGTCACTAGAAAAGTGGTGAAAGAAAAGAATGAGCTCAGGTATTTTAATTCTCAGCTCAAGACCCACATAAAAGACTTAAAGTCTTCTCTGGATACCCTGAAAGAGACCCTTACCCCCTGTAGTTGCAGAGCTGACATTCTTGAAAATCAAACACTGAACCGTGTTCAGTGACTGGCTGAATTAAAACCAAGTGTAGCCTCCAGCCTGTAAGGTATCTATAGTTACAGTGAGGAAATTGATTGGGAAAGAATGGAATTCTGTAAGTTAGGATCAGAATATATTGGAAGATATTGATGAAGTCGGGCATACTGAACCCTTACATCCTGATGAGTTTTCTTTGTTTTTGGAAGTGATCTCCCCATCCCCAGCAGAAGTGACCTCCCTACTGCTAGTGGTGGCAGCATAATTATGGAATTAACTCTCCATTGCCTGAGCAAACTCTAATATCCTCTCCTGAGGCAGTAGCCATGCAAGACAGTGGTGATTATCCTCACAACCCATCCCCATCATCCCTCTTTCTTTTAGAACTATAACTAGACTCAAGTCCCAACAGTTCCTAAAAGTGAGGTACAAAGTGTGACTCATGAGGAGATGTGCTACACTTCAAAATAACTATTTGAGTTTTCTAATTTATACTGGCAAAAATCCAGAGAGCATATGTGGGAGTGGATATTAAAGATGTTGGATGATATGTGGAAGGAACATAAAGTTGGATTGGGCCAAGTTTATTGACAAGGGCTTACTAATCAGAGATTCTGCCTTTAACATTGCAGCTCAGGGAGTTAGAAAAGGCTCAATTTGTTTCATTGGTTTGCTGAAGCATGAACCACAAGGTGGCCCACTGTGAGTGAATTGGAAATGCCTGACATGTGTCAAACTAAATAACAAAGAGAGAGAGAGATTCTCCAAAGATAATGAGTTTACTTGAGAGTGTGCAGGGGATTTGAAAATTTGGAATATGTGCTATGGGGATCATAGGCATATCAAAATAGGTTGAGGCAAGAAGAAGATTTTAAGTCAAAAGTAGGAGTACATGTAAGTTGTATTGTGATAAAAGAACATTGGTTACAGGGGCTAATCACAGGAGTTGAAGTCACTTCATTAGTGGAGACACTGTGCCAGGCAAATGTTCATGTGCATCTGGCTAGCTGTCCTTGTGATTCATGTAGCAAGCTGAAATTTGGAATGTCCTTGGCAATAGTTTTGGTTATGAGTATATGTGCATAAAGGCTGTGATGGTCAATTTTATGTGACAATTTCAGTGGGCCACAGGATGAGAAGATTAAACAGTGTTTCTGAGTGTGCCTGTGAGAATGTTTGTAACTGAGATTAGCATTTGAATCAGTGGACTCAGTAAAGTAGATAGCCCTCCTCCCAATTATGGTTGGGTATCATCTAATCCATTGAGGACCTGAATAGAAGAAAAGAGTCATTTGTTCCTTTTTTTCCCTGACTCACTGCTTGATCTGGGACATTATAGCTCATCTTCTCCAGCCCTCATACTGGGAGTTATATTATTGGCCCCCTCCTTGTTCTCAGGACTTCAGATTTGGACCGAATTATACCACCAACATTGTGGGGTCTCTAGCTTACAGATGGCAGAGCATGAAACGTCTCAGCCTCTATAATCACATGAGCCAATTCCTCATAATCAATTCTCTCTCCCTCTCTCTCAGTCTCTCTCTCTCCACTTCTATCTCTATTTCCTATTGATTCTGTCTATTTGGAGAACCCTGACTAATACAAGGGAATGACATATTCTGGGACCAAGCTTTCTCCAGATTTCATCTCTTACTATTTACTTTTTCACTCATTGTACTTGAAACACATTTGATCTTTTTGCTGCTCCTTAATCATAACAAATTCATTTTTACCTTTTTGAGTTTGCATGATGTTCTTTCTGCCTGTAATTTCCTTCCCTGAGACATCCACATGGCATTTTACCTTTCTTTATTCAGACTTCTACTTTGACATCACCTTCTCAGACAGGCCTTTCTTGACAACTTTAATATAACACCTCTTTACTTTCTATTTATTTATTTACATGAGCATTCTTTATAACCATTATAATCTATGTAATATTTTAAAATATATGCGTCATTTATTTTCTGTGTGTATTCTTCTCTGGAGTTTAAGTTCCATTTAGTGCAGGTGCTTTGTTTTGTTACTCATCTGTCTCTAAGGCTCAGAAATATTCTTGGCATATAAATATTAATAAATGTTTGAATGAGTGCTTGAATGAATTAGTACATATAAAACAAATAGGAAATAAATAAAAGGAAAAGAGATACAACAATTGTGTTTATCTCTAGGTAGATGAAATAGTAGGTCACTATTGTTGCTTCCTTTCACTTACTGGCATCTTGTGCTTTTTAGTTAATGAGCGTCTTTTAATATTAAAATGAGAAAATGTAATTAATGTTATTTTCCATCAAAAATTTTATAGCCCATACTCTCAAGTGGGTAAATCAGTTGAGTCCAAAGGTCAATATATTGAGAACTCATTTATAAATGAATTTTTCTATACTTTGGAAGCTGTCACTTCAATGAAAGATAAGCATGCTAATTGAGTAACTGACAAAGATAATGAGTAGAGAAATGAATAACGGTCAGTCTAAATTGTTTAAATATTATGCAGGTGTGAACAATAACTGAAATGGAAGAAGAGTATTAATAAGCCTGAAAATATTACTTATGAAAAATATTTTGTGATGCCAGGAATTCTTTAGCAATTTCACTGAAAATATTTAATATATTGCATCATGGATATTGAAGAAATATCCTATTTGAATCCATAATAAGAAAATCACCAGTACAGTTTTAATAAAGTCCTACTAGTTTTATTTTCAACCAATGTATGACTTTTTCTCCCTTGTTGTTTAGGAAATTTTTAGTATTTGCATCATGAAAAGATTAGGAGTCATGAGTTTTTCAGTCAATTTTAATCCAATTATTATTATTGATCATTTTCAATGTACAAAGCATTTTGTTGGGTACTGTGGAGTAAAGCAAAATATTCACTCACTTATAAAAGTAGCAGCCATGTACACAATAAAGCATCAAGCAAGACAACAGTTCTTGTTGTAATATTAGAGGAATGAGGGCTCTGGGAGTATGGAAAGAGAGATATATTTCAGCTTGGTGGTTGGGGAGAGCTGTCTAATAACAATCATAGGATGAGGATTTGAGTAGGGTCGAAGGATAAGTAGGCTTTTCATAGACAGGTAAGAACCTGGGGCAGCGGAGGACATTTCTGACAAAATAAATAGACTGAGCGAGGCCAAGAACAGGAACACAATGAAATGAATAAAGGAAGGTTTCATTGGAGGAGTAGAGTGAAAGGAAAACCTGGGAAAATAGTTTGTGCAAACTGTGTGCTGATAAATTAACACTCAGCTCCCCAGAAAGCCCTCATTTGTAAGTTTTGTCAATTTATGTTGTGATATGGTTTGGCTCTGTGTCTCCACCCATGTTGAATTGTTCTCCCATAAATCCCAAGTGTTGTGGGAGGGACCTGGTGGCAGATAATTTGAATCATGGGGGCAGTTTCCCCATACTGTTCTCATGTAGTGAATAAGTCTCATGAGATCTGATGATTTTGTCAGGGGTTTCCGCTTTTGCATCTTCCCCATTTTCTCTTGCCGCCTCCATGTAAGTGCCTTTCGCCTCCCACCATGATTCTGAGGCCTCCCCAGCCATGTGAAACTGTAAGTCCAATTAAACCTCTTTTTCTTCCCAGTCTGGGGTATGTCTTTATCAGCAGCATGAAAAGAGACTAATACATGTAGTACAAATATTCTCACCATGGCCAATTTCAGCTGCTAACATATGTCACTGAACACAGAATCGGGAAGAGATGCTCTTCATGGACTCCCACAAGCTGTATGAGACAGCTCCCACATGCCCCTGCATTTGGCTCAAATTATGTGGAAATTTATAGAGGATAAAAAGTCACTGAATTACTTTGAACCAGGAAATGGAATAATCAAACATATTTTGGGACAAGAATTGGAAGCAAGTTTCTTAAAGTACTGGGGAAATATAACCTAGATTGGGAAACAAATCAAAAATAACAGTTTCTTTTAAAAGTCTTTTTGAGAGACAATGAAGGCCTATTTCAAAGTAGACACAAGGAAGAAATACACGTCAGAAAGTATAGGTGGCTGATTAAATAATGTGAGAAGAAGTAGAAAAGCGCAAAATAATTCCCAAGTTTCTAACTTGCATGCTTTAGTGGATAACAGTACTTTCAGTCATCATAAGGAACAGAGGGGGAATCAATGTTGCCTAGGGATGGTTGAAATGAAGGGAGGTGAAGAGAAGATAATTTTTGGTTCACACTTCCGGAATGTAAGTTCCCATGTGAGCAGGGACCTTGTCTTTTCTTTTCCCACTATTATATTTTAGTGCTGAGGACAATACCTGAAAACATATAGGCACTTTGTAAACATTTGTTAAAGAAATGATTAAACTACAATCTAAGCTTGGCATTTTGAAGGATAATTTTATCAGCTAATTGCCATGAAAACCTCACTTTGGCTTGAAATGCTTTCCTTAGAACCTCATTACACTTAGTGAGTCTTTTAGACACTAAGAGAAATGAAGTCAATGAGTCCATATGTTGTTCAATCTCATTTCTTTTATTCTTAATGAGTCTATATTGATGTTGCCAAAAAAAGTAGGTTGCAAGGACATAGATGTAACTTTCAAAAATTAATCTCTGTGTCCTCTTCCAAATATCTAGGACAATATCACAGACACACTGGAGAGTCAAAAATTATTAACTTATAACAACAATACTGATAATCCAGCCATTACAAAAAAATTCTAGAAAGCTCTATAGCATTCTATTTTAATAGAAATATAACATTGTAATAGAAACATATACAGAATTAATGGTAATTTAAGCATCAGAACTTTGTTGGCATATATTTGAGAAATACAAGAAAAACCTTTTTCTCTACTATACAAATGCATTGTCCTGGAAAGAATAAATCACAACCAGAAATAAACATAAACAATGTGTCACAGATCTACCCACAGAAATTAAAAACTAAAAGTAAGAATGCTTCGTAGTATTTCTTAGATCAATGAGCAATATCCAATAAGCCTACATGCTGCCACTTATGAAAGGAAAATTAATCTCGGGATCCCCAAATCACTAAGCCAAGGAAAAAGTCTAGTGGGGAACTATGTCAGGCAAAGCTGCCTCCCATTTTATTCCTAAATAAGAAGCTACAAAAATTAAAAAGCTACATACCTCCCTCATATAGCAAAATAGCTTTACCAATCATCCCCACAACAAGGACACAAAATTAACAATTATCTACACTAAATAAATGCCTTCATAAGAAGCAAAAATCATAATACCTAGCTTTATCTTCATATTGGTGAAAGAGGCACTGAAGAGAGACAGAGAAAAGAAAAGCTTTAAATTGCCCATGTCTCCACTTCCCCAGCTCTCAGCAGTGGCAGCATGGCGCAGAGAGCATCTCTGGATGCTGAAGGAGGGAGAACACAGCAATTGTGAGGGATTGAACTCAGTGATGTCCTGTCAGAGCAGAAACAAAAATCAAACCAAACTTAGCTGATGGCCACCCATGTAGAGGGCATTGAAACCAGCCCTAGCCAGAGGGAAATCACTGATCCTAAGAGTCAGGACTTAAGTTCTCACAAATCTTGCCACCAAGGGCTAAACTGCTCTTGGTCTCTAAGTAACCTGGAAAGGCAGTCTCAGCCATAAAATCTGCAGCTTTTAGGTGAGTCATAGTGTTGAAATGGCTTAAAGACAATGGACTGGGAAGACACACAACCCACTGAGACACCAGCTGAAGGGGCAAAGGAAATGCTGGCATCACCCCTTCCCAAATTCAAGGCTGCACAGCTTGCAGGTCAAAAAGAGACCCATTCCTTCCACTTTAGTAGAGGAAAGGGAAGAGTGGGGAGGACTTTGTCTTGCATGTAGGCTAATAGCTCAGCCACTGAAGGGATAGGGCACCAATCTGAGTCATGAGGCTCACATTCCAGGCCCTAGTACCCTGATAACATTTCTAGACACACTCTGGGCCAGAATAAAACCAATTTCCTGAAGGAAAGCACTCAGCTCTGGCAGCATTCATCACCCGCCAACTGAAGAGCCCCTGGGCCCTGAAAAGCCAGCAGTGATACACAGTTACTACCCCCAGTGGCCTTGGGTGACCCTCTGAGACTTACTGGCTTTTGGTGAAACTCAGCACATTACCATGTGTGTTGGTTCCTGGGCAAAACACCTTGTGCTTGAGAAAAACAGAGGAAAAATAAAGGGGACTTTGCTTTGCACATTAGGTACCAGCACAGCCATAGAAGGTGTAGCACCAAGTGGCCTCTTAAGCTCCCTGATGCCAGGACTTGACTTGGATAGCGTTTCTGGACCTGCTCTTGGCCAAAGGGGAGTCTACTTCCCTTAAGTGTGAGTCCCAAGCTAAGCATCATTCACCACAAGCTGACTGAAGAGCCTTGGGCATTAATGGAACATTGGCAGTAGTCTGACAGTACTCCCCATGGCCTGTGCTGGTGGTGGAAACAAGGAGTTCTCCCCTGCCTTTGGAAAGAGGAGCAAAGAGTGAGAAAAACTGTATCTTGCGGTTTGAGTGTTGGTCCAGTGGCACTACCACAGAATACCAGAGAGACTTTTAAGATTTATGACTCCAGCTCTTGACACCCAGAAGGCACCTCTAGACCCAAGTGAGGCTTGGGAGAACTTGCCACCACGAAGGGGAGGACGCAGGCCTGGCTGGCTTTGCCACCTGCTGATTGTAGAGCCCAAAGGACTTAAGCAAACAAAGGCAGTAGCCAGAGAGTGGTTATAGCAGGCTTTGGGCAAGACAGTGCTATGCTGCCTTTGGGTCTGACTCAGTTCACTCCCAGGAGTGGTGAACACAGGTGTACTTGTAACTCCACCCCCAGCTTTAGGTGGCTCAGAACACAGAGAGAAACTCTGTATGTTTGGGAGAAAGTGAGGAAAGAGAACAGAATGAGAGCAGTCTAATACAGCAAATTTGTACCAGGGAGTGGGGTGCTACTGTAAAGATACCTGAAAATGTGGAAGCAACTTTGGAGCTAGGTAATAGGCAGGCAGACGTTGGAACAGTTTGGAGGGCTCAGAAGAAGGCAGGAAAATGTGGGGATGTTTGGAACTTCCTAGCGACTTGGAAGGCTCAGAAGACAGGAAGATGTGGGAAAGTTTGGAACTTCCTAGAGACTTGTTGAATGGCTTTGACCAAAATGCTGATAGTGATATAGACGATAAGGTCCAGGCTGTGCTGGTCTCAGATGGAATTGAGGAATGTGTTGGGAACTGGAGTAAAGGTCACTCCTTCTATGCAAAGAGGCTGGCAGCATTTTGCCCCTGCCCCAGAGATCTATGGAACTTTGAACTTAAGAGAGATGATTTAAGGTATTTGGGGGAAAATGTTTCTAAGTGGCGAAGTGTTCAAGAAGAAGCAGAGCATAAAAGTTTGGAAACTTTGCAGTCTGAGGATGTGACAGAAAAGAAAGCCTCATTTTGTGGGGAGAAATTCAAGCTGGCTGCAGAAATTTTTATAAGTAAATGAGGAGCCAAACGTTAATCACCAAGACAAAGGTGAAAATGTCTCCAGAGCAGGTCAGAGAACTTCAAAGCAGCCCCTCTTATCACAGGCCCACAGGCCTAGAAGGGAAAAATGGTTTCCTGGGCTGAGCCCAGGGCCTCCTTTGCTGTGTGCAGCCTTGAGACTTGGTGCCCTGTGTCCCAGCCACTCAAGCCGTGGCTGAAAGGGGCCAAAATAGAGCTCGGGCTGTGTCTTCACAGGGTGGAAGCCCCAAGCCTTGGCAGCTTCCACATGGTGTTGAGGCTGTGGGTGCACAGAAGTCAAGAATCACGGTTTGGGAACCTCTGCCTAGATTTTAGAGGATGTATGGAGACAGCTGGATGTCCAGGCAGAAGTGTGCTGCAGGGGTGGGGCCTTCATGGAGAACCTCAGCCACAGCAGTGAGGAAGGGAAATGTGGGGTCAGAGCCTTCACACAGAGTTCCCACTGGGGCACTGCCTAGTGGAGCTGTGAGTAGAGGGCCACTGTACTCTAGACCCCAGAATGGTAGATTCACCAGCAGCTTGCACTGTGTTCCTGGAAAAGCCACAGACAATGGCAGCCCATCAAAGCAGCCAGGAGGGAGCTGTACCCTGCTAAGCCATAGAGGCAGAGCTGCCCAAAGCCATGGGAATTCACCCCTTGCAACAGCATGACCTGGATGTGAGACATGGAGCCAAAGGAAATCATTTTGGAGCTTTAAGATTTGACTGCCCTGCTGGATTTTAGACTTGCTTGGGGCCTGTAGCCCCTTCATTTTTGCCAATTTATCACATTTGGAATGGGTGTATTTACCCAACCCCTATACCTCCATTGTATCTAGGAAGTAATTAACTTGCCTTTGATTTTACAGGCTCATAGGGAGAAGGGACTTGCCTTGTTTCAGATGAGAGTTTAGAATGTGGACTTTTGATTTAATGCTGAAATGAATTAAGACTTTGGGGGACTGTTGGGAAGGAGTGATTGGTTTTGAAATGTGAGAAGAACATGAGGTTTAGGAGTGGCCCGGGGCAGGATGATATAGTTTGGTTCTGTCCCCACCCAAATCTCATCTTGAATTGGATCTCCCATAATCCCCGTGTGTCAAGGGAGGGACCTGGTGGGAGGTAATTGAATCATGGGGGCGGGTTTTACTGTGCAGTTCTTATGATAATGAATAAGTCTCATGAGATCTGATAGTTTCATAAAGGGCACTTCAGGAAAACACAGTCTCTTGCCTGCCGCCATGTAAGATGTATCATTGCTCTTTCTTTGCCTTCCACTATGATTGTGAGGCCTCCCCAGCCATGCTGTATGTGAATCAATTAAACCTCTTTTCTTTATAAATTACCTAGTCTCAGGTATGTCTTTATTAGCAACGTGAGAATGGACTAATAGAGGAAACAAAAAAGAATAAAAAACAATGAAGCACACCTACAATATCTAGAAAATAGCCAAAAAAGGACAAATCTAAAAGTTATTGTCCTTGAAAATGAGATAGACAAAGAGGGCAAAAAATGTAATCAATGGGATAAAAACAGAGAACTTCTAAAACCTAGAGAAAGACATCAATATCCAAGTACAGGAAGGTTGTAGAATGCCAAGCAGATTTAGCCTAAAGGAAACTACCTCAAGGAATTTAATATTCAAACTCCCAAATTCCAAGGGTAAGGAAAGGATCCTTAAAGCAGCGAGAAAAAAAAATAAACAAGTAACATACAAAGGAGCTCCAATACATCTGACAGCAGACATTTCAGTGGAAACCTTACAGGCCAGGATAGAGTGGCTTCACCTATACGAAGTGCTGAAGAAAAAGGAAAAAAACACTTTCTGCTAGAATAGTATATCCAGTGAAAATGTCCTTCAAATTTAAAGGAGAAATACAGACTTCTCCAGAGAAACAAAAACTGAGGGATTTCATCAGTATCAGACCATCCTATAAAAAGGTGGTTTTTTGGAAAGTTAAAAGAAGTCTACAAACCTCTAGCCAGACAAACTAAGAAGGAAAGAGAGATCAAATAAATGAAATCAGAAGTAAAAATGGTTACATTACACATGTACTACAGAAACTGAAACGATCATTAGTGGCTACTAGGAGTAACTATATGCTAATGACTTGGAAAGCCTAGAAGAAATCGACAAATTCCTAAACACATGTAACCTACCAACACTGAACCAGGAGGAAATTCAAAACCTGAACAGACCAATAACAAGTCATGAGGTAGAATCTGTAATAAAAAGTTTCCCAGTAATTAAAAGCCTGGGATCTGATGTTCATTAGTAGCTATAGTCCATTTTGGGAACTATATTTACTATTTAACATAAAATAACTTACCCTTTGAAATGAATTCACATGGTTTTAAAATATACCTTATGCTAACCTTAATTTTGCTCTGTATTTTTGTGAGTCATGCCTATTTTTGGAGTTAACATATTTCTGGAATAATCTAATGGCACATCTTCTCCCATTTAGTTCTTTTTTCTGTTTATTTCCCATTTTTAGTCTACATCGAAAAGAACATTTTTAAGGTTAACAAATGACACTTTCCAAAAGAAATACAAGTCTGTATCATCATAAGTATACTTCAAGATTTCTTTTTAACATGGATAGCTAAGGCCAATCTTGGTTTCTAAGTAATAATGGCCTAAAAAATCAATCTCTAATGGATGAACTTAGAGGTAAGTTCATTGTTCACTGTGGTAAGTGAAATAAGCTAGGCAGAGAAAGATAAATATTTCATACTCTCACTCATAGGTGGGAGCTAAAAACATTGAATTCATAGAGGTAGAGAGTAAAATGGCATTTATTAGAGACTGGGAACAGTGTGAGAGAGAGAGATGAAAAGAGGTTGGTTACTGGGTGCAAAAATACAGTTAGATAAAAATCAACCTCTCTACGTAAACAATCTAACCTCCAAAACATCAACAAACTGTGAAATACCATGAAAGTGTTCAGGCAAAATATATATTATCATGCCAACTAAACTGAAAACTTAAACGATAAGAGTTGTGAGTTCTGTTTTCTCACAAAACATTTGAAAAGTTATTAATAGAGTATCTATAGTATGAAATAGGAGAGAAATGTGATGGCTCCCCTAGGTATTTTCAAGAATAAAGCAGCTTGGAGGTGAATGGTCTAAATGGTCTGCAGAAGAAGGAGATACATAAAATGTTACATATTACTTTGTGGAGAGTTGGTTAAATCAGAAACAATATTTAATACTCCCTTTATAATGCCTAGTTGAGTGAGTATTACCAGACAACAGAATTGATTTAATGATTGTTAGACAGGTTGTTAGAGAAGGCATCTCTGGTATAGGAGAAGAAAAATACATTGCTTCAATTAGTAGAAATAGTGTTTGCTAGATCAATGAAATCAGGGATACATGTAGAAATAAAACATTGTAGAAAAAGAAAACAGGAAAAGGACGAAGAGAAGGTAGAGTATTTGCACTCTAGTAAACAACAGGAATGAAGTGTGTGAAGAATGCAGTTGAATTTGACCAAATTAAGCAGAGGTTATAACAGACTGAACACCATAGACCCCACTTCTTGTTGCCCAGGCTATTTTCTGTGCCCTTCAGAATTAGCTTCTAATAATTAAAAAAAGCTTATAAAATGAAGTAAATAGTAATCAGAAAGTATATCAGGAGTCAGAGTAAAATATGGTCCAGCAAACTCCACCTTCAGGGTATGAAAAGGAAAGACTTTGTTAGGGGTTTTGTTCAATAGACAAAGTATAAGATTATACATACAGACATTTAAATTACTTTGAAAAGACATGCAAGCAGTCAAAACAAATATGAAAAATGCTCCACATAACTAATCATCAGAGAAATGCATATTAAAACCACAATGAGATACCATCTTACAACAGTCAGAATAGTTATTATTAAAAAGTCAAAAATCAACAGATGTTGGTGAGGATGTGGAGAAAAGGAAACATTTATACACTGTTGGTGGGAAAGTAAATGACTATAACCTCTATGTAAAATAATACATAGATTTTTCAAAGAACTAAAAACAGAACTACATTTGATTCAGGAATCTCAAAATATACGGTCTTACCAAAAAGGCACCTACACTTGTTTGTCTATCACAGCACTATTCACAATAATAAAGATATGAACTCAACCTTCATTTCCATTAATGAAGAACTGAATAAACCAAATGTAGTGTGTGTGTGTGTGTGTGTGTGTGTATACACACACATATATACACATAATGTGAATCTATATAATGTATCTATATCCCTAATCCACTCCCCCACACACACACCATGGAATACTACTTGGCCATGAAAACAATGAAATAACGCATTTTGAAGCAACATTGATAGAACTGGAGGCCATTATCCTAAGTAAAATAACTCAGAAACAAAAAGTCAAATACCACATGTCCTCACTTATAAGTGGGAGCTAAGCAATGCATACACATGAAAATACAAATTGGAGTAACACATTGGAGACTCCAAAAGGTGGAAGAGTAAGAGGGGGGTGGGGGGAGTACCTATTGGATACCTATTAGATCCAATGGTATTGGATACAATGTACATTATTTAGGTGATGGGTACACTTAAAGCCCAGACTTCACCACTGCACAATATATCCATTTAACTAAATTGCACTTGTACCCCCTAAATCTATTGGAAAAAAATTACATAAAATTGTACTGAACCTGCATACAAGGTATTTTCAATGCCATAGCCACATAACTGACTTTATTTTAGTCAATGTCAATAAATGAAATATTTCATGTATCATATTATCATGCCCCTTCCACCTCATCCATTACTTCATGGAAGAATATCCTAGCACTGAAAGAAGGTAGAGGTTTTATGATTGTGCCAGTGCACTCCAGAATGGGCACTACTAGAAGATGTTACCTCAAACAAAAATAAAAAAAAGAAGGTAGAGCTCCTTGGCTTGGTGTGGTGACTTCTGTGAATCAGTTTGGGTTGGTAGCACTTGTTGCAGCTTTCTTTTTGGATTGGTTTCTGCAGTGTTTGATGCTACCGAGGAAGATTAATTCCACCCAAAGGGGACGAGATAGGGATACAGGAGGGTCAATGATGTCCCTAAAATTCTTTGTGTCAAATATTTCAACAAGCATTTGGGCAATTTTTGCTGCTTAGATTGATAGTATTGCTCATGGCATTCTCCTTTCAATTACTTTTATTTTTAAGATGCGTACCTTTCAGAACAACTCGGTTTAGGAAGGTTCTAGGCGAGGCTGTTTTTTTAATACTTTTACAGCTTCACTGACAAGCACCAAAAAGTTTAGTGACAAAGTCAGGCAGCGAGTCAGAGAGCAGCAAGGGTCCTGGGTACCATCCTACATTGTTGGTGTAACCGCTTCTCTTGTAAATCACAGTGTTTCCTGCTGAAAAAGACTTGCAATACTGACTTAAGGACAGATTTTGAAATAGGCTTTTTCTTAAACAATGCATTCTCAAGGATGTTTTCGTAATACCCTATCAGTATCTCTTAACCTCTGAGCTATTTAAAAGCCATCCATGCATCACTCTCACAGAAAAGTCACGTAGGCATTTTTGGGCATCTGTGGAAGAGGCTAGTTGACTGAAAATTTAGCATGTGTCACACATTGAAATTTATGCAAAAATGTCTTCTAGGTTATTTTTAATACTCATCCAATATAAATTGTTAAATACAATAATATACTTCTTTAAGCAAAGCATGTTTCAGACTGGATTGATTAATATTAATTTATTGAACTCTGTCTCAGATAAGCTAGGCAAGAATGAATTAGAAATTGATAAGGCATGGCCCCTGGCCTCAGGGAGTTTACAGTCCGGCAAGATTGATACGGAAGGAAACAAACACAGATCTGAAAGTACTACTAGACAAGGTGGGTGCAGTGTCTGCCTTAGCTTTCCTCCTTCTGAGACTAAGCAGTACAGGAAAGATTTCACAGGGATTTGTGCATTACAGAATGATTAGTTTGATACGTAGCAGCCATTACTGGAAATTGCATATGACACTCAATGTAAACACATTATAGAAGAAAGTATGATACGTAGATTTCATGGCATTCATCAAATTCCTTTAATATTTGTCAATTTCCTTCAATGTTTGACAAATGTAAACATGAAAGAAAACACTTGAACATGATTATCTCTAAAGATTTATTCAGCATTGTGTTTGTAATCTGTAAGATTTGTAGAGTTACAATATGAGAATTCCTAGGGATCCAAAATAACTAGGTGCTTGGGCTTAATAGTTGAGATTGGTCAACAGTATATGGAATTGTTTGAAAGTAAAAAAAAAAATCTAGTGGAATGGCTAACACATTTGAGAACTTTACATTATAATGAAAAGCCAACAACATCTGTTATTCAGGATCAATCTAGTTTAATGGTTCCCCAATAAATCTAAGTGAATATATTTAAGCCAATTTTAAATTGATATCCCTCAAAATCTAAGCTAAATTTAAGCCCGGAAGTTTTTTTTCTACTGGCAATTTTAATAGAAGAGTAAAGAGTGATTACAAGAATCCTCAGTAATTAAAATCAGTGCACTCTGTACTGAAAATATTGATTATTTTTTCAAGATAGTCCTTGAGATTCTCACTGAAATTCCTTCCAGGCCAGCAGTGTTAAGTGATGGACCACAAAGAATTTCAATTTGATATATTCCTTTGCTTAATTCCCATGATACTTTACACTTGAATAGATATGACATATCTCCTGGCAATATTTGTATGAATATAAGATATTAAGTAATATATAACATTCCAAACTTTTTGCTGAACTGTTTCCATGGAAACCAAAGGCATGTCCTGAAAATAGGTATGAGGCATCTTAGAGATTCTGCTGCAGAAAAGCTAAAATCACTGATGTCATTAATTCTATATATTAATTACCTAATTGAATTTCTCAAAGGTCAAGGGAAGAAACATAAAATGTATTTTAGGCAATTTGGCTTTAAACACATCACCTTTATAAAATGCCAAATCAAAAGTTCTCAGTTACCAACAATACAGAATGGCTGCGGATGGCTTAATTTTAATTACGACACACAGATGAAAAACCAAAGAGACACAATTTAATCTAATCTATATAAGGGGTTTTAAGCTAAATTTGTGATTATTTAGGGTTGTCCATAAAAATTAATCAACTATTTTAACAGATTATTTTAGCAAGATAATACCTAGATGGCATTTTGATTAGGAAGAACAGAAGCAACTGAATTCTGTCCTAGATGTGGTTACTTTACTTTTTTCTTTTTTACACTCTTTCATGAAAAACTTTTTACTAAGCTTCTAATGTTCTGTCAAGAATATTAGAGGAATTTAAAAGGCTCTGCCTTCATGGAACCCACAATTTAGTGACAGAGAACTGCAAGTTATAGGAAATTTGAATAGTAGACATTATGTGTGCTTTTCAGGGCAGAATTCTGCCTAATACAGACTGTAAGGTACAAACCAAGAAAGATTAAAAAAAAAACAGGAGAAAAAACAACAAATACAATTTTTTTTTTTTTTCAAAAAGACACTGACAAGAAAAGACCAGCAAAGACTGACAAGGAAAGGTCCTGTGAAGGACTCCCATTGGCTTCAATGATTAGGGATAAAGTCGCTAAGTAATGCAGAAAGTAGATGTAGTTGCATAGATACTATCAGAAATCCATTCTCCTAACTTGTCAGCCAGAAGACTCTCAACTCCTGGGAGAAATTCAATCTGAGGGTCTTTCAACTTGGGGATGAAAAGTGAAGCAGAAAACTTGGATAAGACACAGGCTTAAAGAGGAATTAAGTAAAAGTTCAATTATTAAACTCTTGGTCTCATCCTCTACCCAGCTCCTAGTGTATGTAAAATGATCTCCAGGTGCTAATTTTTTTCACCATTGCATTCTATACCAACCCACTTATCAATCAAATGAAGTTTCAAAACACATTTTTAGACATAAGAAAATTCAATAATTTGCATGCTGTGTACTCTAGGAAAGTTACCAAAAGACATATTTCAGAAGACAAAGGGGTAAACTAAGAGATAAAGACATGGGGCCCAAGATATAGGAGACACAAGCCTGAAGAATGGTCAAATGAAGTACCAGAATAACAGCTAGGAAGCAGGCTTTAGAAAACCCGTGCAGGTCAGAAAAAGGGAAATTAGAGCCTCTAGGAAGAAGATAGTTCTAAGTTTTACATAAAGAAGTTCATGGGTAATATAATGTTTTGGACTATTTGTAGACATTATCAACAGATGCTTTTGACATATTTTGGAGCATATTTATTCATATTTGGAGAAAAATGTAGCAATGAGTACCTAAAAGCCAATCAAATGAAAGGTAAGGAGGAAGAGAAGGAGATTATTAACTCCAGTACAAATAAAATGCTTGAAGTAAGTGTACTTCATGAAACAAATGACCCAGAAATCAAGAATATTTGAATCATTATTGATACAAAGGTTAAACACTCATTTGACAATGGTAGAAAACTTTCTAATATAACCACATGGGCAGAAACTGGCTTGGGAAAGGGGGAAGCATTATAGTATAAGAAGTTAAATTTCCAACTACTATAATATATTTTCAGTAGTCACTATTGTCAGAAACTGATGAATCCATTATATGTATAATATTTACAAATATGGCAGTTAATACCATTTTAAACAGCTGAAATTGAAATATTGCCTCTTAAGAACGGGGCTAGGCCAGGCACGGTGGCTCATGCCTGTAATCCCAGCACTTTGGGAGGCCAACGCAGGCGGATCACGAGGTCAGGAGATGGAGACCATGGTGAAACCCCGTATCTACTAAAAATACAAAAAAAAAAAAAAAAAAAGAAAAGAACGGGGCTACGTATACAGAGGAGGGACAGAAGTATACATACACTTACTGTAAGCCTTTTTCTATTTTATTTTTAGAGACTATATATGCGTGTATAACTGGTAAAATATAAGTCAATTCATATCTTAAATATCATTCATAATTCAAACAACACGTAACCTTACAAATAATGTGAAATCCATCCCCCCAGATACCCTTTCCAATTTCAATTGTCCAGAATATTCCATTACATCTCTAGACCCTAACATAATTTGTGACTCACATAATTTGTTGCATGACCCATGGGCATTATGCTAAATACATAGTTTGTTACTATTTAGCTAACTTGTACGGAGCTTATACTTCACTAGCCTCTGTTCTGGGTGCTTCTACATATATTCATTTCATTTTCATAAAAATTATTTAGGTATTTACATATATCAATTAGCACATAAACCCTTTTGGGTAAGTAATATTATTGTCTTTTTGAAGATTAGGAGACAGAGGACACAGTACCTAATACTATACAGTTGTTAAACAACTTAGGGAATAAAACTCAAGTTTCCTTGACTACAATGTCTTTGGTGATAACTCAATAATATGATACATAGTAAGCAACTAGTACTAATTTTGGCTCAGATATGGTGCTCAGTGAATAATGTACATAAATACTAATCTGCATAAAGGATTTCAAAATACAACAGCTTCCTAGTAAAGGCCTATATTTGTTAAGGAGAATAAACAAAAGCTCAGTTTTCCACAGTGCATGTGGGTCTGTCAGTATTTGATACAAAATTCTCCTTTATTTTGTATTTTCCCTTTTCATAAATTCATTTTCTACATAAAATCTTTATGTTTTAAATATATCTTTACTTACTATATTACTATTAATATATGTCCATTTAGAAGAACGAGGTAAACATCTGTATACTAATTTGGAAACTAAAAAGGCATAATTTAATGTATAACAGGCTCACATTTGTTTTCTGCAAGGCACTGGTAAGCATTTGTCTCCAGGAAGGGAGAATCGTGGATCAGAAGAGGAGGAATGGGAACTGACATTTCACTTTATAGTCTTCTCTGTTGATTTAAATTTTTAAATCATGATCATGTATTAATTGCATAATTGAATAAAACTAATTACTAAAAACAACCCTTTGTTAAGCTTAAAAAATAACTAGAAAAATTTCCTAGCTAGGCTTCAGACTTTCTGTATTTCCCCTGTTATAAAGCACAGTGCTAGGCAGCCAGGATCTACTCAGTATAGTACTACATAAATATTTACTAGGAAGAAAATATGTGTTCTGCTTGCAAGACATCAGATATGGAAAAACTCAAAGGTTACTATTCTGCTTTGTTCTCTTTAACATTTTATCTTAAGACAAAATATCTGTTGCTCACTTGCCAAAATTAGTAGTTACTCAATAATGAGGCCTATTAATGACTAATGCACAACAAAGAGAGTACATAATCACTAACCTTTAATAATAAGATCAAAAGCCTAAACTGAAATGAAACCGATGGCAATAATAATAGCAGTGATTTTTGTTTTGAGAGATCGCTGTGCAAAGCTAAGAGTAAATTAAATATTAAATGCAGAAAAGGTTTTGTGAAGGCCATGGTTTATAAAATACAGCTCCTTATTATCTCAACAGAACAGACCTATAAATTTATTTGAAAGATTTAAGTGACACATTTTATAGTTAGTAAAAGATAATGAACAATAATTTCAAAGAGAGATTAGAAAGCAGTCAATTTTAAACCAAGTTTATAAATAGAAGAGGTGAAATGTCATGGTGACATCTTTGATAGCCTCAGTGGCCTCTCCTTATCAATTGACTGGGCACTCCTATCCCCTTACTTTTGAGGAAGGATGTGGAGAATAAAGATATTAGGGATGATACAGAACATTCTTCCATCAAAAACAATTGAGCAATGATTATTGAAAAGCTTTCATTCACTTTCATTAGCTACAGACACATTCTCAGTGTCATTACTGATTTTATGCATTGAATATACTACTGAATGCTGAAGATTTAGACAAACTTTAGAATCAAGTGGACTTAATTATTGTAGAGGAAACTTATTTTCTCCATTTATTTATTCATGTATTCAACAAACTTGTATGAAAGGCACACTATGTGCCAAGAACTATGCTAAATGATGGGGATACAAAAATAAATGTCAATTTCTGCTTTATTTTCAACTCTTATTTTAGAATCAGCTGCTACATGTGCAGGTTTGTTACAAAGGTGTATTGCTTGATGCTGAGGTTTGGAGTATGACTGAGCCTGTCACCCAGGCACTGAGCACAGGACCCAACAGGCAGTTTTTTGTTTTTTTTTTATCCCTTGCTCCCCTTCCTCCCTTCCTCCCCTCTCTTGTATTCCCCGGTGTCTCCTGTTCCTATCTTTATGTCCGTGTGAACCCAGTGTTTAGCTTTGACTTGTAAGTGAGAACATGTAGTATTCGGTTTTCTGTTCCTGCACTAATTCACTTAGAATGAAGGTTTCCAGCTGTATCCATGTTGCTGCAAAGGACATGATTTTGTTCTTTCTTACGGTTATGTAGTATTTCACGGTGTGTATGTACCACATTTTCTTAATCCGCTCCACCATCAAAGTGCACCTGGGCTGATTCCATGTCTTTGCTATTGTAAATAGTGCTGCAATCAACATAAGGGCACATGTGTCTTTTTGGTAGAGTGATTTATTTTCCTTTGGGTATATACCCAGTTATGAGATTGCTCAAAGAACTCTCTAAACTGCTCTCTACAGTGACTGAACTAATTTACATTCACATCAAGAAGTGCATATATGTTCTCTTTTCTCCACAGCCTCACCAGCATCTGTTATTTTTTGACATTTTCCCAAAGTCATTCTGACTGGTATGAGATAGTATCTCATTGTTATTTGATTTGCATTTCTCTGATGATTGGTGATGATAAGCATTTTTTCGTATGTGTGTTGGTCACTTGTATGCCTTCTTCTTTTTTTTTTTTTTTTTTTTTTTTGAGACAGAGTCTCGCTCTGTCGCCCAGGCTGGAGTGCAGTGGCACAATCTCGGCTCACTGCAAGCTCCGCCTCCCGGGTTCACGCCATTCTCCTGCCTCAGCCTCTCCGAGTAGCTGGGACTACAGGCGCCCGCCAGCACGCCCGGCTAATTTTTTGTATTTTTAGTAGAGACGGGGTTTCACCGTGGTCTCGATCTCCTGACCTCGTGATCCGCCCGCCTCAGCCTCCCAAAGTGCTGGGATTACAAGCGTGAGCCACCGCGCCCGGCTTGTATGCCTTCTTCTAAGACGTGTTCATGACCTTTGCCTACTTTTCAATAGGATCATTTATTTTTTCTTATTAAGTTCTTTATAGATTCTGGATATTAGACCTTTCTCTGATGCATAGTTGTAAATATTTTCTCCCATTCTCTAGGTTTTCTGCTTACTCCATTGATTCTTTCCGTCCGCCCTTCCTCCCTTTCTCTCTTTCTATCTCTCCTTCCTTTCTATCTCTCTTTCCTTTCTATCTCTCCTTTTCTATCTCTCTTTCTTTTCTTTTCTTTCTTCTTTTCCTTTCTTTTCTTTCTGTGTCTCACTCTGTCGCCCAGGCTGGAGTGCAGTGGCACCATCTTGGCTCACTGCAACCTCTACTTCCCGGGCTCAAGTGATTCTCCAGCCTCAGCCTCCCAAGAAGCTGGCACTACAGGCACGAGCCACCAATGCCCAGCTAATTATTGTATTTATTTTTTATAGAGATGGGGTTTTGCCATGTTGACCAGGGTGGTTTCAAACTCCTGAGCTCAAAGTGATCTGCCTGCCTCGTGCTCCCAAAGTGCATGGATTACAGGTGTGAGCCACAGTGCCTGGCCAGTTGATAATTAGCCGTGAAGAAGCTCTTTAGTTTAATCAGGTCCCACTTGTCAATTTTTGTTGCAATTGCTTTTGAGGATTTAGTCATAAATTCTTTGCCAAGGCTGATAGCAAGAAAGATATTTTCTAGGTTTTCTTATAGGATTTTTACAGTTTGAGGTCTTAAATTTAAATCTTTTAATCTATCTCAAATTGACTTTTGTATATGGTGATAGGTAGGGGTCCATTTTTATTCTTCTGCATATGGAGCATCAGTTATCCCAGCATGATTTGTTGAATAGAAAATCTTTTTCTCATTGCTTATTTTTATTGTCTTTTTTGAAGATCAGATGGTCATAGGTGTGCGGCATTATTTCTGGGCTATTTTGTTCCATTGGTCTATCTGTCTGTATTTACACCAGTTTTATACATGTTTTTATATCATGTTGTTTTAGTTACTGTAGCCTTGTAGTATAGCTTGAAGTAGGGTAACATGATGCCTTTGGCTTTGGTTTTTTTTACTTACTATTGCTTTGGCTATTCAGGCTCTTTTTGGTTCCATGTGAATTTTAGAATAGATTTTTTCTGATTCTGTGAAAAATGATGTTGGTAGACTGTTAGGAATTGATTTGAATTTGTAAATTGCTTTCGGTAGCATGGCCATTTTAATGATATTGATTCTTCCAATGCATGAGCATAGAATAGTTTTCAATTTATTCATGTCATCTCTGATTCCTTTAAGCAGTATTTTGTAGTTCTCCTTGTAGAGATATTTCACTCTTTGGTTAGATGTATTCCTAGGTATTTTATTCTTTTATGGCTAATGGGATTTCATTATTGATTTTGCTCACAGCTTGAATGTTATTAGTATCTTCAAATACCAATTACTTTTGTACATTTGTTTTGTATCCTAAATTTTTACTAAAGTAGTTTATCAGTTATAGGAGCCTTTTGCTGAAATTTTTAGGTGTCTCTAGATATAGGATCATATCTTCAGTGAAGAGATACTCTGATTTATTCTTTTCCTGTTTGGATGGCTTTTATTTCTTTTGCCTAATTGCTCTTGCTAGGATTTTTAGAACTGTGTTGAGAGTGGGCATCCTTGTCTTGTTCCAGTTCTCAAGGGAAATGCTGCCAGCTTTTGCCCACTTAGTATGATGTTGGTGATGAGTTTAGAATCAAATAATAAGCTTACTGTCTACAGTGTGATGTCATGAAGAAAATAAGCAGTGAAAATATGGAACCACATGGGAAAACATCTAGTTCTGTCTTACTGGAAAGGAAGTAGAGTTATGGAAGCCTTCTAGAGATGATGCCACAAGAATGCTATTCCTATTGGTATTTCTAAGCTTTCTAAACTTGCCACCTTGGTTTGATATTATTTACTGTTTTAAAAATAAAGTTTTTATTTTAGAACAATATTAGATTTACAGAAAAATTGCAATGATAGCATAGAGTTCTCATATACTTCACATCCGAATCTCGTTGCTATTAACATCTTATATTAGTATGGTTCATTTGTTAAAACTAATGAACCAATATTGATAGCTTATTATATTGCTGTTCTTGTGACAATGAATAAGCCTCATGAGATCTGATGGATCTATAAAGGGGACTTTCCCTGAGCAAGCTGTCTTTGCCTGCTGTCATCCTTGTAAAACGTGACTTGCATCTCCTTGCCTTCGACCATGATTGTAAGGCCTCTCCAGCCGTGTGGAACTGTAAATCCATTAAACCTCTTATTCCTCCCAGTCTTGGTTATGTCTTTATCAGCAGCATGAAAACGAACTAATACAACATATCCTTGACAAAACAAAATTCAATTCACAGGAATATTGTCACCAAATTGTAATTTTAATTAAAATTCCAGAAAAATATGTTAAGCACCTTTTCACAGGCTTGTTTGCCAACAATTTATCTTCTTGGTAACATATATGTCCAGATATTTGCCCATTTTTTAAATTGGGTTATTTGCTTATTTTTGCAATTTAAATGTTTTTGTATATTATAGAAACATGTTCTCTGTCAGGTATGTGTCTTTCAAATATTTTCTCTCAGTCTTGGCTTGTCTATAATTTTTTAGACAGTGTCATTTGTAGAGCAAAAGATTTTAATTTTAATAAAGAACAATTTATATTTTCTATTACAAATTTTGCTTTTTGGGTTGCTACAACTTACCTTCAAAGCCAAGTTTGCCTATATTTTTTCTGACCTTTCTTCTAAAGCAATTTGATAGGGTTTGGCTGTGTCCTCACCCAAATTTCACATTGAATTGTTATAATCCCCATGTGCCAACAGCAGGCCAGATGGAGATAATTGAATCATGGGGACAGTTTTCCCCATACTGTTCTCATAGTAGTGAATAAGTCTTATGAGATCTGGTGGGTTTATCAATGGGAGTCTCCCTGCATAAGCTCCCTTGCCTGGCACAATTTAAGACGTGCCTTTCCTCCTCCATTGCCTCTGCCATGATTTTGAGGCCTTCCCAGCCATGTGGAACTGTGAGCTTATTAAATCTATTTTTCTCTATAAATGATGCAAACTCAGGTATGTCTTTATTACCAGCATGACAACTAATACATTAAATTGTTACTTCGAAAAGTGGGGTGCTGCTGTAAAGATACCTGAAAATGTGGAAACAACTTTGGAACTGATTAACAGACAGAGGTTGGAACAGTTTGGAGAGCTCAGAAAGACAGGAAAATGTGAAAAAGTTTGGAAATTCCTAGAGACTTGTTGAATGGCTTTTACCAAAATGCTGATAGTGATATGGATAATAAGGTCCAGGCTGAGGTGGTCACAGATGGAGATGAGGATCTTTTGGGAACTGGAATAAAGGTGACTCTTGCTATGTTTTAGCAAAGGTACTGGTGGCATTTTGCCCCTGCCCTAGAGATCTGTGGAACTTTGAACTTGAAAGAGATGATTTAGGGTATCTGGTGGAAGAAATTTTTAAGTGGAAAAGTGTTCGAAAGGAAGCAGAGCATAGAAGTTTTTAAAAATTGCAGCCTGATGATGAGACAGAAAAAAATAAAAAACTTAAAAGAAAAAAACAAAAACATTTTCTGGGGAGAATTTCAAGCAAGCTGTAGAAATTTGCATAAATAACAAGGAGCCAAATGCAACTTATCAAAACAATGGGGAAAATGTCTCCAGGGCATACCAAATAACATCATGGAAGCCCCTCCCATCATAGGTCCAAAGGCCTAGGAGGGAAAAATGGTTTCCTGGGCTGGGTCCAGGGCCCCCCTGCTGTGTACAGGGGGACTGTGGACTTTTGAGTTAATGCTGAAATAAGTGAAGACTTTGGGGCAGTTGGGAAGGCATGATTGGTTTTGAAATGTGAGGACATAAGATTTGGGAGGGGCCAGAGGTGGAATGATATGGTTTGGCTGTGTCCCCACTCAAATCTCACCATGAATTGTAATAATCCCCACCTGTCAAGGAGGGGCCAGGTGGAGATAACTGAATCATGGGGGCAGTTTCCCCCATACTGTTCTTTTTGTTGCAAATAAGTTTCACAAGATCTGATGGTTTTATAAATGGGAGTCTCCCTGCACAAGCTCTCTTTCCTGTCACCATGCAAGACGTGCCTTTGCTTCTCCTTTGCCTTCTGCCATGATTGTGAGGTCTCCCCAGCCATGTGAAACTGTGAGTCCATTAAACCTCTTTCTTGTATAAATTACCCAGTCTCAGTTACGTCTTTATCAGTAGCATGAGAACTGAAAAATACACAATTATAATTTTATATTTTGCATTTAATGCAATCATAAATATTGAAGTAATTATTGTGAAAAGTGTTAAGGTAAGTCTCTAGATTCATTTTTGTTTTGCATGTGGATGTTCCATTGTTTCTGTAGCATTTGCTGAAAAGACTAATCTTTCTTCATAAATTTGACTTTGCTCCTTAGCCCAAAAATTATGTTTATATAAACCTATTTCTAAACTCTGCATTCTGTTTCATTGATCTATCTGTCTGTTATTTCACAAATATCACACTGTCTTAATTTCTCCTAGCTTTACAGTAAGCCTCGATGTCAGGTAATGGAAGCCCTCCAACTTTGTTCTTCACTATTAATACTGTGTCAGTATTCTGGGTATTTTGTCTCTCCATATAAATTCTATAATCATTTGGTTGATAGTCACAAAATAACTTGATGGCATTGAGATTGTACTAAATCTATAGATCAAGTTAAGAAAAATGAACATATTAACAATATTGAGTCTTTCTATCCATGAACATAAAATATCTCTGCATTTATTTAGATTTTTTTATTTCCTTCATCAGAGATTTGTAATTTCCTCCTATTGATCTGGTATATATTTTGTTAGGTTTATACTGAAGTATCTCATTTTTTGTATTATTGTAAATAGTGTGATTTTATTGTAAAAATTCAATTGTTTATTGCTGGTATGTAAGAAAACAATTTTATGTTTATATTTCAACCTTGTTTCCTAAAAACTTGCTATAATTAGTTACAAATTGCATGTTTATGTTGTTGTTGTTGTTGTCGATTCTTTGAAAAATTTTTGAGAATATTATGATCCTTGCACACAGACAGTTTTGTTTCTTCCTTCTGGATTTGTGGTTTATGTTAATTGATTTCCAAATGGTAACCAGGCTTGCATACCTGGAATATTTTACTTGGTCATGGTGCCTAAGTAATATATATGTTGTTGGATTATATTTGCTAATATTTTATTAAGGAGTTTTTCATTTATGTTCACAAAAGAAAATGTCTTCATTCCTGATTTTTGTCTTTTGTTCTGAAGCCCACTTTGCCTAAAATTCAAACAGGCATTTCTCCTTTTATGTTGTGATAGCCTGGTATAGATTTCCCTATCTCCTCACTTTTAACATAAGTTTTAAATTTAAAATAGGTTTCTTATAGGCAGATGTTTCATTCAGTTTGGGCTACTATAACAAATTATTATTAACTTGGTGCCTTATAAACAACAGAAAACATTAAGAAAATGATAATCTACAGTTTTCCTTTTTGTAATATTTTTGAGTGGTGTTAGTATGAGGATAGGTAGACCTCATAGAATAAGTCAGAAAGTATTTCCTCTGGTTCTATTTCCTGAAAGAGAATTCTATAGATGACTGATACAGTGTTGTCTTTAAATGTATCATAGAAATCACCAGTGAACGAATCTGGGCCTTGTGTTTTCTGGTATGGAAGGTTTCAGTTATTGATTCAATTTCCTAATAAACATGTTTCTATTCATAATCATAAATTTTTCTTTATGTGTATTTTAGTAGATTGTATCTTTCAAATAATTGGTCCCTTTCATCTATGTTATCAAATTTTTTGGCATAGAGTTCTTCATAATATTTCTTTTAATGCCCATGGAATCAGTAGCGATGCTCTTTTCTGATAGTAATCTGTGTCTTTTCTTTTTTAATTAGTTAGCCTGCCTAGAAATTTTTCAATTGTGTTTATCTTTTCAAAAAACAGATTTTGTTGTATTGATTGCATTAATCCATATTTGCAATTTCATTGATTTTTACTCTATTTTGGATTATTTTTTTCCTTCTCTTAATTTAGATTTAATTTGCTCTACTTTTTTAATTACTAAGGTAGATGCTTGTACTATTCATTTTATATTCCTGTTCTAATATATATATT
Source organism: Nomascus leucogenys (assembly GCF_006542625.1). Lineage (NCBI taxonomy): Eukaryota > Metazoa > Chordata > Mammalia > Primates > Hylobatidae > Nomascus > Nomascus leucogenys. The sequence continues at coordinate 130,216,084 of NC_044406.1, forward strand.
CAATGTTCTAAAATTCTCTCTAGGCTATATTTGCATAGAATCTCACAAATTTTGATAAGTTCTAGTTTATGTTTCATTCATTTAGTTCAAAATACTTTTTAACTTTTTGAGACTTTTTCTTTGATACATGCATTGTTTTAAAGTTTTGTGTGCTTTTTTGTCTCTGACTATTTGGAAAAATTCCAGCTATCTTTCTTTATTGATTTCTAGATTAATTCCATTATGGTCCAAAATATACTATGTATGATTTCTACTTTTTAAAATTTGTTAATGTGTGTTTCCTATCTTAGGATGTTCTATGTTAACTTCACTATAGTTTGTATTCTGTTGTTCCTGTATGGAATATTCCACAACTGTCAAATAGATCAAGCTGACTAATGGTCCTGTTTAGGTCAACTATATCCCTACTGATTTTCTGCCTGCTTGATCTGTGAATTATTCATAGAGGTATGTTAATGTTTCCAACTGTAATAGTGGATTTGTCTCCTCCTTTCAGTCTCATCAGTTTTTCCTCATGTATACTTTGATGCTATGTTGTTAGGCGAATACACATTTAAGATTGTGAAGGCCTCATGAAAAAAAGACTTCTTTATCATTACACAATGCTCCTCTTTATTCCTGATTTTGTTCTGAAGACCACTTTGTCTAAAATTCAAACAGCCATTATCCTTTCATTTTGTGATAGCATGGTATAGATTTCCCTATTTCCTCACTTTTAACATAAGCTGTAAATTTAAAAAAGGTTTAATAAAGGCAAATGCCTCATTCAATTTTGGCTACTATAACAAATTACTATTAACTTGGTGGCTTATAAACAACAGAAATTTATCTCTCACAGTTATAGAAGCATGGCTAGGTCCTCATGAGGGCCTTATTTACACATACACATACACACACACACACACACACACACACACACACACACTTGACATAATATGCAATAGATAGTATTTTCATCCTCACTCTCCTCCCACCCTCCACCCTCAAGTAGGCAGTCCTGGTGTCTTAGTCCCTGTTGTTCTTTTCTTCATGTCCATAGTTACTCAACATTTATCTCCACTTATAATTGAGAACATGCAGTACTTGGTTTTCTGTTCCTGAGTTAGTTTGCTAAAGGCCTCCCACTCCATCTATGTTGCTGCAGAGGACATGATCTCATTCTTTTTTATGTCTCTGCAGCATTGTATGATGTATGATTACCACATTTTCTTTATCCAGTCTACCATTGGTGAGCATACAGATTGATTTTATGTCTGCTTTTGTGAATAGTGCTGCAATGAACATATGTGTCTTGATGATAGGACAATTTATATTCCCTTGGGTATATACCCAATAAAGGGATTGTTGGATCAAATGACAATTTTGTTTGAAGTTCTTTGAGAAATCACCAAATTTCTTTTCACACTGGCTGAACTAATTTACATTCCCACCAGCAGTGTGTGTTTCCTATTCTCCACAACCTAATCAGCATTTGTTTTTATTTCACTTTTTAGTAATAATAATTCTGACTGGTGTGAGACAGTATCTCATTGCAATTTTGATTTTTTTTCTAATTATTAGTAATACTGAGCATTTTTGTATGCTTGTTGGATGTATGTCTTCTTTTGAATAGTTTCTGATCACTTTTTTCTTGAGACGGAGTCTCCCAGGCTGGAGTGCAGTGGCCAAATCTTGGCTCAATGCAACCTCCACCTCCTGGGTTCAAGTGATTCTCCTGCCTCAGCCTCCCGAGTAGCTGGGATTACAGGTGTGCGCCACCACACCCAGCTAATTTTTTGTATTTTTAGTAGAGACAGGGTTTCACCACGATGGCCAAGCTGGTCTTGAACTCCTGACCTCAAGTGATCAACCCACCTCGGCCTCCCGAAGTGCTGGGATTACAGGCGTGAGCCATTGCACCCAGCCTTTGCCCACTTTTTAATAGGGTTGTTTGTTGCTTATTTGCTTAACTTCCTTATAGATTCTGGATGTTAGACCTTTGTTGGATGCATAGTTTGCAAATATTTTCTCCCATTCTATAAATATATTACTTAAGTAGTGTGAATTTGAAAAGATTTGGGCTTATTATTTGTAAGTACTCTTTAAGCCAATTTGGTACCTTGTGGCCAAAAACACATAACGAAATATGTGTATGTACACATAAATGAACACATACTAATACAAAGATTCCACAGCTTTTACTCAGAACTCTAGCAATGAGATAGTATTACAAACTCACCAGTTTGCAAAAATAATAACAATAACAAATGGTTGGATACAAACAGTGGATTTTATCTCAGTAAAACGTAACAGCAGACTTACAGCAGGCAGAAAAGAAAACACCAGAGTGATATATAGATAACTTGGGAACTTTATGGTTGCAGGTTGACAACTGACATCTAAGATTTCCTTGATATAATTTACTCATCAGTTTTAAATGTTCACAAAAACAGACCTAATGTGTAACCACTGGAAGTATTAGAAAACCTGGCATGCCCTTCCATTTTCACAACTATTTGTTAAGTAGAGGCGCCATTAAACCAAATGGGGGGCCTGAAAGGAAGTCATTCTCTTTCTGTTTTCTCATTCTTAGACCATTTGTTTCCCACGGTTTTTCTTAAAAGGAGAAAATGAGCTGCGGCCTAGGGTGTAGTGTAGTGGATAAAAATGTGCTGATTGTGAATGGGACGCCACAGTATGTCACCACTGAGTCATTTCCACCCTCTTACATGTCTTAGATTTTCTCTTTGAAGGTTTAGCACTTCTGAGAGGTCTCAAATGTAGAGTAACCAGCTCTTATATGCATTTCCTGGATGAGCCTTTTTAAGCTAATTTTTTGGAGGTTCCCTGTAGGGTTTTTGCACATCGTGGGGTGTCAACCCCTCAGACACTTCTACTCAGCGTCCCCCCCGCCCTGCCCCCAGTAACCCAGGGGCATCTTTTGGTTGGGATGAGAAAAATACCATTTGTCTTCAGAGCAGAGCAAAGTCAGTCTCTCTCATTTATCTACAAAACAACAGTTCAGTTCCCAATGCACAGACAAACCAATTGAAATTATTTTTTTGAGGAAAGTAAATGGAGAAGACTAATTAGAATGTACCTCCAAACTACAATTAGGATACCAAACAACAACTTCCTAGGAAAAAAGAAAGAAAGAAAGAAAGAAAGAAAGAAAGAAAGAAAGAAAGAAAGAAAGAAAGAAAGAGAAAGAAAGAAAGAAAGAAAGACAAACAGCTAAGACCCTTTCCTGTAAACTGTTCTCAGCCACACTAACTTTGTAGCTCTTAGGAGTCCACCATTACACATGCCAAGGTCAAATCCTCTAACAGTACAAGGTAATCTCTGGGATTCCCCAAAGCCAAAGATGTAAGGTAATGCAATACAGGAAATCAGAGCTTTAGACTTAAGAATCTGCCCATGACTCTTTAAACTTCACAAAGAAAATAGAACACCCCAAAAAGGGTTGAGTAGCACCTTTGTTATGAGTCCTTCAAAGGTTTTGAGTCATTACAAGCCTTCTTAGATTTTTTATCTTGACACTGAAGATGGAGAAGGAGGAGGGGGGAATAGAGTGGAAGAAAAGTAAGTGAAAGAATATTTTTTTAAGACAGGAAGCAAACAGACACCAAGCACATAGTTTTATGTGTTTTCTTCTCTTTTGTAGCTGTGAGGAATTTTAGCCAATTCAGAGGTCTTGTTTTCCGTAATTTGGAATTCTCATTTAGATTTGACCAAATGAGACTTAGTAAGATCTAATGGGAGAAATACCAGAATAACAAAAAATCCCAACAGGATGATTACAGAAGGTTCTAGTGGTAAGAAGGAATAAAGACCAGCTGGTTGTTAATCTTAACTTCAGCCCAGACGAACCCCAATTCAGTTACTTACCTAGGTATGGGTTTCAGGCTGAAGACTGCTCTCTACCATCCTAGAACTAGGCAAAAACTCAAACTCACTTTCCCTCTTGGAAGCAAGCTCAGACTCCAGAAAGGCACTGCCTGTACTCCACTGTCAATGGAAGCAGGAAATCTTGCCTTACTTGTTTGAAGCAGGTAAAACTCCAGAAAAGTTATTGTACAACAAAATAAATGTTAGAACTCAACCGAATTTTGGAAGATCAGGGATTTTATTAAAGGGTGAGCTCTTAGGCTTCAGCAAATTACCCTATTTCTTTGAGCCATAAGATTATCTCAAGCTGGTACTAAGCACCTATAGGAGACTTGTCAAAGCTCAAGGGCACCAACACTAAGAATCTCTTCATGGTTACCAATTTGTGAACCTCAAAATATCTGAGACAGATCTCAATCATTTTGGAAAGTTTATTTTGCCTACGTTAAGGACGTGCCTGTGATACACCAGCAAGAGGCCGTAACGAAATGTGCCCAAGGTGGTTGGGGTACAGCTTGCACTTATGCATTTTAGGAAGATGTAATACATCAACTAATACTTGTAAGATTTACATTGGTTTTATCTGGGAGGTCAGGGCAACTCTGAGGGGTACTTCCAGGTCACACGTAGTTTTAAAGTCTTTCTGATTGGCAATTGGTGGAAAGAGTTATTATCAATCAAAAGTAATATCTAGGTTGTGATAAGGGGTTGTGGAGACTGGGGGACTCTGAAGGTAGACAAGTGTCAAATGGCCCAAACCCTGAAAAATGAAAGAGATGGAAGACATAGGAAAAAGGAAAGAGATTCATACAACCGAACTAGGCAAAGGATTATAATCAGATAAATAGTTATCCTTAAGGAAATCCTTCCCCTCAAACAGGCACCATGGTAACATAGACTGAGCACTAGAATTGTGGGAAAAGTCTCAGTGTGAATCTTAAATCTGCAGCACTCCTTAGGCAATAAATTACTTGTTAATAAATTATAAGGTATTTGCAGATGAAGGTGGATTTTGTTCATCTTTAGATTGACAGCGTCTAACATAACATCTGGTTAAAAGGCTCTTGTTTGAATCTAAATCAGTGTCTTGCAAGCTGAGGAGGCATCATTATCAACTGAAGTTTGTTAAACGATGGATTGCCAGAATTTGATACAGTAAGTCTGGGGTAATAATTTGCATTTCTGTCATGTTCACAAGGGACACTAAAGCTACTACTCTAGGAATCACACTTTGAGAACCATTGGACATTATTTTTTTAAACCAAGGGAAAACCAACTATAGCCAGCTGGTCAATTCACCCTCAGCATATTTTTATACAGTCCATGATCTAATAATTATTTTTTAAGTTTTAAAGGGTTGTTAAAACACCCCGCCACCCAAGGATATACAACAGCGACTATATATTTCCCATGAAGCAAATATTACTACCTAACTCTACAGAAAATGTTTACCAACCACTGTTTTAAACAATACAGGTACTGCAAACACAAACAACTGAATCTGTAAATGGTTTAAACTGCCTTCGTCCCTGAAGAATACACCAAATGTGTATTTTGTCTTTCCTAAACCACACTGTATTTCCAATACTCTACCTCTGCCTAATTCTTGTTGGGCTACCTATATCCATCTTAGGGACATTAAGAATGATTTCAGGCCGGGTGCGGTGGCTCACGCCTGTAATCCCAGCACTTTGGGAGGCCGACGCGGGCGGATCACGAGGTCAGGAGATCGAGACCATCCTGGCTAACACGGTGAAACCCCGTCTCTATTAATAATACAAAAAAAAAAAAATTAGCCAGGCGAGGTGGCGGACGCCTGTAGTCCCAGCTACGCGGGAGGCTGAGGCAGGAGAATGGCGTGAACCCTGGGGGGCAGAGCCTGCAGTGAGCCGAGATCGCGCCACTGCACTCCAGCCTGGGTGAAAGAGCGAGACTCTGACTCAAAAAAAAAAAAAAAAAAAGAATAATTTCAATTATTCTGTAAAAGCATTTCACTGAAATAAAATAGGAATAATTTTAGAAGATTATAGTAAATAAATTTAGAAGATTATAGATTAGTAAGATTAATAATGTGAGGAAAATAAGATGAAATTAGTCCTTTCAATATTTAAGCTTACCTCTTTATTTTAATTGTGCTTTAACTCCTTTTATTTTTGGAATATTCTCATAAGCCTTTTCTAGATGTCAGATTTCAATCTGGAACAAGTAAGCTTCAAATTCAACACTAAGGTTTCTGGAAGCTCATTTCAACTATTTTCATATTGTTAGTGCTGCATGTTGGTATGCATTAGTAGGACATTAATCCAGATGTCATTATTTTCTTATCTAGTTTAGAGCTTTATCCAGGGTCAAGAAAGGAACCATAGCATAGCTAACCTCTTAAACACATATGGTACATCCAAAGACTCCTACACATCCACGTACTCTTAGGTTGGCTGTGAAATGGTCATTAGCAGCACCAATCACAAGTGTATGAGTTCAACCACACGCATACACAAGAGTATTACATTTTATCAATAAGCAGATGAAGTAGACTGGCCTAGACATGAGCGTCAGTGAGCAAGTAGGATGAAAAGGATATACCTGAGAAAGGGGAGTGTTCTGAATTAAAAGGTCAGGGCCTGAGTGGGGTAAGGAAAGAATCCATGCATAGGGTGTGTGGAGGGGCAATCTGACATGTGGTATGAGAGACAAGCAGAATGAAGAGGGCTTCCACATGAAAGGCATATCAGTGTGAGGTGTAGATAACTGAGCAGGGTGAGCAAGGTTTCCATACAGGGTGGTGGCTTCAGCAACAGTCTGACTTAATCTGTAGGAGCAAAAATGAGGTAAAAAGTACACTTATACAAAAAGGTGACAGGATTTTGGAGCCCAAAATAGGTGAGAAAGAAATCTAGGCTGATATGAAATTAAGGTGGCAGTAAAGGGAGACTGTGTCTGTGTGAAGGTATTGATCACACACGTAAATATATTAAAGCTAGCGGGGACAAAAGAAGGCTTTAACAAATATGGAAAAGAAAAAAGAAAAGAAACCCTAATATGGTTTCACTCTGTGTCTCCACCAAAATCTCATCCTGAATTGTAATCTCCACATGTCAGGGGAGGGGCCTAGAAGGAGATGACTGAATCACGGGGGTGGACTTCCCCTTTACTATTCTTGTTATAATGAGTACTCACGAGATCTGATAAAGTGTGTGATACATCCCCACTCTCACTCTCCCCTGCTGCCATGTAAGACGTGCCTTGCTTCCCCTTCACTTTCTGCTATAATCATAAGTTTCCTGAGGTCTCCCCAGCCATGTGGAGCTATGAGTCAATTGAACCTCTTTGGTTTATAAATTACCGCATTTCAGGTAGCTCCTTCTAGCAATGTGAAAACAAACTAATACAGAAAATTGGTACTGAGCATGGGGCACTACTATAAACATACCTGAAAATGTGGAAGTGAGTTTGAAACTGGGTAACAGGCAGAGGTTGGAAAAGTTTGGAGAGCTCAGAAGAAGGCTGGAAAATGTGGGAAAGCTTGAAACTTCTTAGAGACTTGTTAAATGGATTTGACCAAAATGATGGCACTGATGTGGACGATAAAGTCCAGGCTAAGGTGGTCTCAGATGGAGATGAGGATCTTATTGGGAACTGGAGGAAGGGTCTCTCTTGCTATGGTTTTACAAATAGACCTGTGACATTTTGCCCCTGCCCTAGAGATCTGTGGAACTTTGAACTTGAGAAAGATGATTTAGGGTATCTGGCAGAAGATATTTCTAAGCAACAAAGCATTCAAGATTTGATCTGGCTGTTTCTAAATCTGTACACACTCCTATGTGATTATATGGTCATAATATATCAGGGTTAATTTTCTAATTTTGTGGCTATATTGCAATTATGTAGGAGAATATCCTTGACTAAAGGCAATATACACCAAATTATTCAGGAGGGATTGCAAAAAAGGTAATCAATTTACTCTCAAATGTTTCCAGTAAAAAATAAAAGTTATTTGTAGTATATTTGCAACTTTTCTGTTATTTTAAGATATATAAACATACCAAAGCTATGAGATGAGGACATTGCATTATTAAGTTGGACATATACTGCAGTATATGTTTTACCCCCTTGGCATGATGATCTATAGAAGGGATTCTCAGTAGAAGAGAATGAATGCACTTGTACTACATTTTGATGATGAGATTAACTTCTCTGTGATTCACAGGAGAATATGTAGAAAGATAAAGTTCATAAATTTTCATGTTTGTGGCCTTATATTAGATTTTTAATTTATTTAAATTAAAACCAGAAATAAAACAAAACAGGAAATTCTTTTCTGAGAGAAAGTGGCATATAACAACAGATGTTAGCATTTCCTAGGATATTAAAGAGCCCTAATTCACCCTTGCCTAGATATCCTGCTTAAGACATAGACTATCTTACTTGGACAGAATATTTTGCTTGCTATAGGAATGATAACCTACCAAAACTCAAGGATATTTCTAGCACTGGAAATTCTACTAGGGAGAAAAGACTTTTGAATCTTGTTCAGAATAGACACGAAAGGTGCTGTAGTCATCTGAGGCCAAGAAACTGCAGAATTTGATGTAATGGCCAAAGGTGTTTGGAATCCGAAAGCATACAAGTGACTTTGGCTGAATCTTTGCAAGCTTTAGAAGAGGCTTTCCTTCTTGCTGAAAATCAGAATGCATACTGGATAAACCTCTTAAAAACACTTCAGAGAGCTGGAGAAAAAGTCATCTGCATTCACACAGATGACAGAGATTCTGTAACAGAGGAGACTCGCCCAGGAAATTTAGACTCAGATACCATTTGGCATGGGTTTTGGCTGGAGAAGTCCTGACAACCACTTCACAAACGTGTGGGAAGCCAGGTTGTAACATGCCTATGCACGTCTCTAAGTACAAACTGCCAAGTAAAAGGGAACTTAATTCCTTACCAAATGAATACACCCCTGAATCTGCCCTCAAGATAATATCTTAGGGCAGTGGCAGAGAAACTGTGATTAATAGCACTTCTCAGTCACTAAAACTTTAGAACAATGAAAACATCCTTCTTTTTTTCCTACTTATAGAGAGCCATGGACATTTCATGGTAGATTGTACTTAGTTAGAAAACACACAGTCACACAGAATGCAAGGCTTATTTGGGGAATTTAAGGATATCCAGAAGAGACACATGAATTTTACAGTAGTACAGCTTTAGCCAGCCCCTATATCCTCTCTTGGTATAGACAACTGAGACCAAGTAGCAGAGGCAAAAGAGGCATGAACAGTTACCACATTATGGATGTTGGGTGGGTGGATGAGCAATTACTCATAAGTCAGCTACTTCCTGCTCTATATCCTAATGTTGGTGACGAGCCAGAGATGATATTCAACATTTTGTGCCCAGAATTTAGGGCAAGGAGTGGGGAAGGAATGACTTTAAGAACAAGGAAAATTTGACTGGACAGTAGGTCAGAGTTACATGCTGAATTTCAGTCCTTATTTAGTTGTCTTGAAGCCAGTGGCAGCTGTCCATCTCTTAGTTACATGAAGCCAATAAAAGGGTTTTTGAGTTTCCAGACTCAAAAGAAGTTAGACCTGTGGCTGAGCCTTTGAATAGAACACACGCAGTGGTGGGTGGATAGGGTATCCTCAAGGCAAGAATTACACCTTGGAAGTGGAGGCTCAGGTACAACCCTAACCTATGATCCCAGGTTGAAAAAAATCTATGACCACTTCCTTAAGTAATGGCACAAAAAAGGTTGAGGTAGCCCTGCAACTGGGAATAGGGTAAAGTTACACATTAGCTTTAGATAGCTTCACAGGAGGAGATCTCAGAACATGGTTGTTAATGGGGAATTTAAAAGGTGAGTAGAAGAACTACAAAATTGCTAGATGTAAGTAGTCATGCGTGAAGAGAAAGAAAAACAAATACACAGACAAAAACAAAAGCAAGCAAATGAGCAATCAATACTCAGATTAAGCTTGCAAATTAAAATTCCAAAGAATACAAAGGAAATTAATATTATGAATTTAATGATCAAATTTAACGTTATTAAATGATAAAAACTCAGAAGAACCAATAAGCTAAAAGAAATAGAAGAATTCATACACTAGTAATGGAAACTGTATCGTAAAGAACTTCAGAAGTTGGCTTACATCCTCCAAATATAAAAAATAAGACATTTCTATAATATATGCAGTAAAAACTAGGAAATATGAATTAAGAAACAGTCAGATCGTCTCACTCAAGGTCTCAGCTTCAAGGTTTCTTCTTCAAAGTGAAATTCTTTGCTCACCAGTCTTAACTGATAACCAAGTCATTTGTACCACATCATATTCCGTCAATTCACTGTACTGAACTTATAATCAGGTAAAATTATTGTGTGTGTTTATACTGTCAGACTCTTCACACTAGAATTGAAGAATAAAGAATTAAGGATGTTATTTTCTAATCCATAATGAGCACATAGAACACGGCCTGGACTATGATAGGTGTTCAGTCAATACATGTGGACTACTGAATGAATGAAAAAGTAACCAACTGAAAAATAAAATGAACAATTAGGTATCATCTCACCCCAGTAAAAATAGCTTTTATCCAAAAGATAGGCGATAATAAATACTCGTGAGGATGTGGAGAACAAGATACCCTCACACACTGCTGGTGGGAATGTTAATTAGTACAACCCCCACGGAGAACAATATAGAAGTTTTCACAAAAACTAAAAATAGAGCTACCTTATAATCCAGCAATCACACTGCTAGGTATATACTCAAAATAAAAGAAATCAGTATATTGAAGGGATATCTGCACTTCTATGTTTATTGTAGCACTATTCACAACAGGCAAGATTTAGAAGCAACTTAAGTGCTTCCAATTTTTTAATCCATCAACAGAAGAATGGATAAAGAAAATGTGGTACATATACACAATGGAATACTATTCAGCCATAAAAAGAATGAGATCCAGTTATTTGAAACAACATGGATGGAACTGTGAGTCGTTAGGTTAAGTGAAATAAACCAGGCACAGCAAGACAAACTTCACATGTTCACATTTATTTGTGGGAGGTAAAAATTAAAACAATTGAACTTATGAAGATAGAGAGTAGAAGGAAGGTTACCAAAGGCTGGGAAGGGCAGTGAGGGGACGGGAGGAAGTGAGGATAGTTAATGGGTACAAAATAATACGTAGAAAGAATGAATACGCTCTAGTATTTGATAGCAAAACAGGGTAATTATTGTCAATAATAATTTAATTGTACATCTTAAAATATCTACAAGAGTATAATTGGATTGTTTTTAAAACAAAGTATAAATGATTGAAGTAATGGCTACTCCACTTACTCGTATGTGATTAGTATGCATTGTATGCCTGTATCAAAGCATCTCATGTACCCCATAAAATATTCACCTATTATACACCCACAAAATTAAAAAAGTAAAGTGAAAATACAATGATTTAAATTAAAAAAATAGGTGGAATAAATTCTAAAACAGACAGTTTGACAAGACGGATGTTGGAGAATTTGAAGTTATTTGAAGTTATTATTTAAACTGGACAATTTCACCCTGAAGGTATATCACAGAAAAGATATAGAGGTAAAACATGAGAAATTTTAAAAAGACAGTTTAAGAGCTCTGAGGGATAATTGAGATATTCTACTATAAATCTAATTGTAATTCCAGAGGAGGAGAATACAGAAAATAACAGGGAAGTAATTTTCCAGGTAGATATTAAAAGTACATATCAAGTAACATCCAATTGACATAAAGTAAATCTACACATATGTATTGTGTACTGAAACTGAAAACATAAAAAAAAAGATGAATCTCAAAAATCATCAGAGAAAAGAGACAGAGAAATTAAAATGACCATTTGGCTGATTTACTACATCAGCAAATGTAGATTCTAGAAGAATATCCGTAATATCATTGCTGGGTAAAATGTCTGACAATCTACAATTCATACCAAGCTAACTTCTCATTGAAGAGTAAGAATAAAAAAAATTGTGTTCAGACATAATAGGAAATTCTACTACCTACAGAATCTCACTGAAAGAAAATAAATAATTAAAGAAGGATATTAAATACAGAAGGGTTTGGAAGCAAGAATTAATGGCAAGCACATACATTTGTATGAAAATGCTGCCAAATTTAATTGAGTATTGGCAATAAAATAATACAAAAATAGTTTTTGTGTTTGAAAAGATAGAATTATTTAGGCTTAAATAGAATATATTTGGTTTAGTGGTCATCTTTTAAAAATTAAAGATAATCAATAAGGAATAGAAGCTACAGCTTCCAAACCAGTCGAAAAAAACAAACAGTAATTTAAAAACTACATTTCACAGAAGCTGGGTGGAGGAAACGGCAAGAACGAAAAATAATACTAATTAAAAATGTTAAACATGACAATAAAATGTGTATTCCATGAAGGCAAGGATGTTTGTCCATTTTCTTTGCTGCTTTATCTCTAGTACCTATAATGTACCTGGCACAGAACAGACTCTGAATAAATATTTTTGGAATAAAATATATCTAGTTAAACAACCACTCATAATAAATATAACTAAACTAAACACATATATTGTTTAAAAAATCAGATTGGATTAAAAATATACACACAAAATCTAGCTTCTGTACTGACCTAAAAGAGAATATAATTTTTAAAAAATTATGAGTATGGGAGAAGAAATTTCAAAAGAAATATTAACCAAAATAAACCAGATGCAGCAAAATTAATATGACATAAGTACTATTTTAGAAGAGAATCATTATTAGGGCAAAAGAATATAGTAGGCACAAAAATGTGCCCTTCAGGTCTCTTGTGTGAACACACAAAGTCCCCAATTCCCACAGGTACCCAGATGAGGTTTTAAATTTCATCTTTATGTAATATTACATGCTACGGAAATACAATTATACGTGTACAAGGTGTTTCCAGATTACAGACACATTTCTTATTAGTTACCTCAGAGGAAGAATAAGTATATTACTCTCTGACCCCACATCTTACTCTTAGGATAACGTGATAAAAGGCAGATGAAAAACCTGCCTATATGAGTAGCCAGACACTGCATAAGCAAAGGAAAGAGAAATTACATAAGCAGGGAACAGAGAACAATGTTTATCTTTATTTATGTACAGCACAGTGACAACCCTGTCCATCCTCTGCAGAAATATTTATTTTTTAATTTGCTCCTCTGAGGTGGAATAGAAAGTATCTATGGGTTCTCACCCTAACATTTTAAATATAAATACCTTTTTTTTTTCAAGAGCCAGATAAACTCTGGTGTCTCCAGACCTAGAGATGTTTTCTGGTATGAGATTCATATATTCTGATATGTAAATACCTACAGAGATAGTGCTCCAGTCTTCCTGGCACCTTGAGACTTAACCAGGTATCTACTCTGAGTTGTAACCATTTGACTTTCTGGATCAGAGTAACTAACTAAAAGAATGTCTATAGATCTAATTCTCATGGTACCTAAAGAATAGTATGCTTCTATAGGAAATGAAAAGATAAAACCTGTGTATTATAAAAATTGCCATATCACAGACAGGAATTTTTTAAAAATTATAAGGAAAAATAGTATAAGTAACATTCTGCCAAATTTTTTGAAAATTATTACTAAAATGTATTTTTAAAACTAAATAACTGAATATATCCACAATCATTAATAAAATTGAACTGACAGTTGATTTCTACCTCTGCCCTAATGAAAAAGACACCAGGGCCGGGAAGTATTATTGGCAAATTTAATCAAATATTCAAGTGACTGATAGTTCCTATAGAATACAAGTTATTATTATTTTATTTCATTTATTTATTTAAGATGGAGTTTCACTCTGTTGCTCAGGCTGGAGTGCAGTGGCATGATCTTGGCTCACTGCAACCTCCACCTCCCGGGTTCAAGTGATTCTCCTGCCTCAGCCGCCCAATCCCTGCCCAGCCTGGGATTAGAGGTGCCCACCACCATGCCCGGCTAATTTTTGGGTCTTTAGTGGAGACGGGGTTTCACCATGTTGGCCGGGCTGGTCTCGAACTCCTGACCTCAAGTGATTCACCCACCTTGGCCTCCCAAAGTGCTGGGATTACAGGTGCGTGTCACTGTGCCCGGCCACAGAATACAAATTATACCAAAGAATATAAAAGAGAGAAAACTATTCATTTCATTTTATGAAACTAATACAATGTTGGCAACAAACAATAAAATAATATTACCAAAGTAAGCACATAGAATAGAAGCAAAGATCTTAAATTATCATGCAATTTAATCCATGAGTGTGTGTACATAAACATAATGGTCACGGACGGTTTCTCTTAGAAACATAAGGATGTATTAACGTCAGAAAATATTAGCTAGGCAAGGTGGTATATGCCTATAGTTTTTGCTATTTGGAAGACTGAAGCAAAAGGACTGTTTGAGTCCAGGACTTCAAGTCCAGCCTGGGCAACACAGCAATATCCTGTCTCTAATTTTTAAAGAAAATCTAATTGTCTTAGTCCATTTGTGCCATAATAACAAACTGTGATAAACTGGGTGGCTTACAATAAACTAATTTATCACAGTACTGGAGGCTAGAAAGTCCAAGGTCAAGGTGCCAGCAGAGTTTTGTGTCTAGTGAGGGCTCATTTTATGGTTCATAAATGGCCATCTTTTCACTGTGTCCTCACATGGCAGAAGGGCTAAAGTTCTCCACTGGGTCTCTTTCACAAGGGCACTAATCCCATTCAAGAGGACTGAATCTTAATGACCTAACCACCTCCCAAAAACCCTCCACTTAATAATATCATTTTTGGGGTTATGATTTCAACATACGAACAAACATTCAAATTATAGTACTAACTATGCAATTTATCATATTGGTAAAGAAAAACAATATTGAAAGATGGGGAAAAATGATTCAATAAATGTTCAAACTTATACATAACTAAAATTACTAACAAAGAATAGATTTGTATTTTTCTCATTATGAAAGAAGATATCTATTTTAAAAAACCTATGAAAATATGTATTTAATTGTAAAATATTAGAAGGATGTCCATTTTATCGAGAAACAAAAAAAATTTATTTTATGACCCCTACTACTTAACATTGTACTGGGAATTCAAAATGAAATATTATAAGAAAAAGCATTAAGATATATTACAATGAAAAAAACAAAGAAAGAAACAAAATTGTCATTGCTGATGATGAATTTCTTCATAATGAAACCAAGAGGATCTATAGATAAATGAAACTGATGGCCGGGCGCGGTGGCTCATGCTTGTAATCCCAGCACTGTGGGAGGCCGAGGCGGGCGGATCACGAGGTCAGGAGATCGAGACCACGGTGAAACCCCGTCTCTACTAAAAAATACAAAAAAATTAGCCGGGCGTGGTGGCGGGCGCCTGTAGTCCCAGCTACTCGGAGAGGCTGAGGCGGGAGAATGGCGTGAACCCGGGAGGCGGAGCTTGCAGTGAGCGGAGATTGCGCCACTGCACTCCAGCCTGGGCGACAGAGCGAGACTCTGTCTCAAAAAAAAAAAAAAAAAAGATAAATGAAACTGATAAGAATGTCCAGCAAGGTTTCTAAGCGCATCAACATAAGATAACTAACAGTGTTTCTACATATCAGCAACAATCAATAAAAATTCTAATGGAAAAGAAATGATAAAATGCTATAATCATTTACAGTGTAACTTTCATAGAATAAATATAAAACATATGAGAAATACTTTTAAAGAGAAAAGTATACAACGTTTTCAAAGAACATAAAAGTTTAAACAAATGGACAGTAAACTATATTCATGTATAAAAAAGCTCAATATTATAAAATGAAAATTATTCCCCAAATTTAACTGTAAATTTAACACCATTTCAATCAAAATCCTATAACGAATTTTTGGGCACTAGATAGATTCTGAAATTCATATTGAGGATTAAAAGTCAAGAAAATAACAAAAATAATTCTACTTAAACAAAACAATAATAGAAGAAAGAGTTGTTCTACTAGACATCAATGCAGAGGACAAAGGTATCTTAGTATTGATGCTGATCAATAAAAGACTTCTAGCTCAAAAATGGTGGCATAGAAGCAAGTTGATGTCACTCCTCTCCACAGAAACACAAAAACAAACATATAATAGTTATCTTATTATCATTAGTAGCCCAGAACTCAAATGCAAGCCAGAGAAGTAAAAAAGCTCTGAGCAGATGGTAAGAGTATTTGATTTCCATATTTACAATGCCCCTCTCCCCATTCTGCTGGGCACCAAGTCTGCTAAAAAAAAAAAAAAAAAGTCCCCCAACTCACAGTTTCTACTTTGAAAGATGTAAAATTGAGATGGACAATCAGTTTCCCCACCATCTTGATTTCTCTGACAGAAGACCTGTCCCTGCCGAACCCATGTGAAGCATTGTGAGTGCCTGAAGAGGGCAGTATCCCTGAGGGCAGTCAAAGACAAAGTCGGGGTGGAGGGGAGCGGGCAGGGTGGGGTGGGTGTACCATCCCCAAATTTTTCAGAAAATTCTGATCTGTAATTCAGCCATAGGAGACACCAAATCAAACTAGCAATTCAGCAGCACCACGCTATAGGACTTTTATTCCACAGGTTCCCTGGGCATTAACCCCAACCACTCTTCGCACACCATCAGGATATTCCCTTTGAAACTTCCCCCATTCAGTGTGCTGTACCCATTAACTAGTCATTTACATTAGGTATCTGTCCTAATGCTATCCCTCCCCTCTTCCCCAAACCCACGACAGGCCCCAGTGTGTGATGTTCCCCTTCCTATGTCCAAGTGTTCTCATTGTTCAATTCCCACCTATGAGTGAGAACATGCAGTGTTTGGTTTTTTGTCCTTGTGATAGTTTGCAGAGACACTACAAAAAAAGAGAATTTTAGACCAACATCCCTGATGAATATTGATGGAAAAATCCTCAATAAAATACTGATCTTTGACTAGAACTGAAAAGAGCCTGGACTTAGGGTACCACCTAGAGCCGGAAAGCCAGCAGCAAGCTAGCAGCAAAGAACCTCTAGGCAAATATATTCGCTAAACACCAAAGCAAGCCAGACAGAAAATACAACCTACCACAGATAGTATCCTACTGAATGGGGAAAAAAATGAGAGCCTTTCCTCAAAGAGTTGGAACATGACAAGAATGCCCACTTTAACCACTGCAGTTCAACATAGTACTGGAAGTCCTAGCTAGAGTGATCAGACAAGAGAATGAAATAAAGGGCATGCAAATTACAAATAAAGAAGTCAAATTATCCTGATGGTCAGATGATATGACCTTAGCTTTGGCGAAACCTAAAGACTCCACCACAATACTATGAGAACTGATAAACTAATTCAGTAAAGTTGCAGGATACAAAATCAACATGTAAAAAATCAGTAGCATTTTTATATGCCAACAGTGAACAATCTGAAAAAGAAATCAATAAGCTAATTGAATTTACAATAGATACAAATAACGTACCTAGGATTAAACTTAATCAAAGAAGTGAAAGATCTCTACCATAAAAACTGTAATATACTGATGAAATAAATTGAAGACAAAACTGCAAAGATATTTTATGTTTATGTATTAGAAGAATAAATATTGTTAAAATATCCATACTACCCAAAGTATCTACTCAATGCAATCTCTTTCAAAATACCAATGATCTTCTTCACAGAAATAGAGAAAACGATGCTAAAATATATATGGAGTCACGAAAGACCGAGAATAGCTAAAGCTATCCTAAGCAAAAAGAACCAAACTGGAGAAATTATATTATTTAACTTCAAATTATACTACAGACGTACAGTAACCAAGACAGCACAGCACAGGAATAAAAACAGACACACAGACCAAAAGAACAGAATAGACAACCCAGAAATAAATCCATACACTCACAGTGAGCTCCTTTTCCACAAGGGGGCCAAGAACATACATGGAGGAAGGGAGGTTCTCTTCAATAAATGGTGTCGGGAAAACTGGACATCTATATGGGAAAGAATGAAGCTGGACCACTGTCTCTCACCATATACAAAAATAAAATCTACACTGATTAAAAAAAACCTTAAACCTAAGGCATAACATTATAAAACTAGTACAACAAAACTTTGGGGAAAATCTCCAGGACATTGGTTTGGGCAAAGATTTCTTGAGTAATACCCCACAAGCACAGGCAACCAAAGCAAACATGGACAAATGGAATCAGAAGTTAAAAAGCTTCTGCATAGCAAAGAATACAATCAAGAAAGTGAAGAGGCAACCCACATGCTGGAAGAAAGTATTTGCAAACTAATCATCTGTCAACTAATAACCAGAATATATAAGGAGCTCAAACAACTCTAGAGAAAAAGAATCTAATAATCCAATCAAAAATGGGCTGAAGATCTGAATAGACATTTCTCAAAAGAAGACATACAAATGGCCAACATATATATGAAAAGCTGACCAATATCTTTGATCTTAAGAGAAATGCAAATCAAAACTGCAATGAGATACCATCTCATCTTAGTTAGAATGGCTTTTATCCAAGTGTAAGGCAATAACACATGTGGATGAGGCTGTTGGGAAAAGGGAACCCTTGTATACTGTTGGTGGGAATACAAATTAGTAAAATTACTATGGAGAACTGTTTGGAGGTTTCTCAACAAACTAAAAATAGAACTTCCATAAGATCCATCAATCCCACTCCTACGTATATATTCAAAACAAAGGAAATCAGTATATCAAAGAGATATCTGCACTCTCATGTTTATTACACCTTGGCTATTCACAATAGCCAAGATTTGGAAGCAACCTTAATGTCCATCAACCTATACATGGATAAAGAAAATGTGGTATATATACACAATGGAGTACTATTCCTCCTTCAAAAAAATGATATTCTGTCATTTGCTACAACATAGTTTGAAGTGGGTGTCATGATGTTACGTGAAATAAACCAGACATAGAAAGACTAACCTTTCATGGTCTCAATTATTTGTGGGAGGTAAAAGTTAAAACAATTGAACTCATGGAGATGGAGAGCAGAAGGCTGGCTACCAGAGGCTGGGAATAGTAGTGGGGGTGTGGGGCTTAAGTGGCAATGGTTAACGGGTACAAAAATAAGACCTAGTGTTTTCTAGCCCAATAGTCAAATGTAATTTATAATCAAATGTAATTTAATTGTACACTTTAAAGTTACTAAATGAGTATAATTAGATTGTAATACAAAGGATAAATGCTTGAGGTGATGGATACACCATTTACCCTGATGTGATTATTATGAATTGCATTCTTGTGACAAAATATCTCATGTAACCCATAACTACATAAACCTACCATGTACACACAGAACTAAAAAATAAAAATAAAAATATATGTGAATCAAATATTAACATTTGTTAAATCTCAGTGCTAGGTATACAGGTATTGCTATCAACACCTCAGGTTTTCTTGTATTTCGTATGTTTAAACTTCATATATATACAAAACTACACGTATACATAAAACTAGGGTTCAAATGAAACTAACTGGACTTTTTGAGTGGGGTAAAGAACAAAATATTCTTTGGATTAGCAAGCTTTTTCTAGGCTAAAGTTGAATTTGGGATAAACAGCAATAAAAGAATCAAGCAATCTTCGTGTGTGCATGTGTGTGCATGTGTGTGTGTCACCTCATTTAAAGGGTTAGCGGTCTTGGGAAGAGGAATAGAAAATAATATAGACATTAAGCAATATTCATGTTATACTTCAGATGGATGAAAAAAGGATGAGAAGAAAGTTGAGTGACAGCAAGCGTCTTGAAGTCATAAATTTGTTTTTTATCTAATAGACTATTGGAGGTAAAACATCGTTTTTGAAGTAATTAGGTAACAGTCATCTCCTGGGAAAACCACTCTGATGGAAGTTATGGGCTGGTATAACTTGGACAAGCCTCTTCCTACCTGCTCTCATAAAGGAGGGCACAACACAGTAGGAGCTTTTATTCCTGAATTCCTTCACCTCCTTATGCCGTTTTGTAGGAAAGGATTTAAGACAGGCCCTTCTCCACCTATCTGCCACTTTTTCATCAAAAGAATTACAGAGGTTAGCAGTTTGGAGACAGTTTTCACAGATATTCACTTTACCAGATAGTTCTTCTGTAGGATGGCATTTTCAATAAGGGTACATTTCTTACTGCCTTTAAAATATTATACAAAATAATTTTGCTATGAAATGAAATGTCTATCTACTGTCAAACCACTTTTTCTTATATCGCTCCTGTAAAAGTAAATGAAAGAAGGAAATGATTCTGCATCTTTAGTCCAGGCAAATCCCACTTCATATCAACTCAGTACTTTCAACATTTCAGGCTGTTACTTTTCTAATAAAATGCAAAAAGAAAATCAGTGATGAAATGACTGTTTGTAATGTTGCTTGATTCAAAGGGACTGACATCCCACATAGTATTATTTCCTATTGCTTCCTTATGGTGACTTGAAAACTAATCAGAGATTAATTATCCATAGCTCCATACAGAGGAGCAAATGGCATTTTTTTCACCTGAAATTTGGAATAGTTAACAAAGGTTTTTAACAAAGAACTCTATTATGTGTCAGGGGACTTGGGGTTCATCTCTGACAAGATTTGCTACTGGTACAAGTGACAAAAACGTCATTACTGCTCCTCATTTTAACTGTGGAGCTAGGATGATACTTAGCTAACACAGGATTCATTATAAACTTTCAAATACTGTTCATAGGCTGTTTGTCAGTTTATGAAAGTTTACATGTTAAAGCAAAGGAATACAAACACAAAATAAATTAACACAGAGAAAACAACCAGTGTGATAAATGGCAAAGTCTTTGTGTTTTATTGCAAATTATAGATGTCTATAATCACTTGAAAAGGACTCAAGCATTTAACATCACAGTAGTATATTTATATATTTTTTCAGTGTAAAATACATTCCATTGCATGCCCTTTTAAGGCTGTGCCAACACATAACGTAATTGTAGAATAACATTCATTGTAAGAATTGATAGAAGCCATTATGTTATAGGTTAAGTGAAATGATAATAACAGGGTATGGTAATAAAATTCTTCCTGTACAAAAAGGAGAATGAAAAAAAGCACTTTACTTCTTCTTCATAAAAGCCTTCTTGCTAAAAGACAATTCCAAGATAAGCGAAACAAATATCATCCAAAGAGGTGTTAGAAGAAAATAATAAAAAAACCTCATGTTTATTTTTAAATCTCATGTCTTTTAAATTCTTGTTTTTTGTGTGTTTTGTAATTCACATAAATACTGGTATGGTTATACACGTCTATAATTTATAAACAAATAAATGGTGCAACAAGACCATTTCAATGACTTCATCAAATCTTACCTAAGTTAGTCTTCTAATTTGTCCCTCTGCCTCTAGTCTCACCCATATCCCTCCATTCTTTACTCTACATTGTCAGCAGAGGCATCTTTCCAAAGTGTATATCTGATTTTGTTTTATAACAGATTCAATTTCTTGGAAACAGACTGTGAGATGAGGGTTTACATGCAGGAGGTTTACTGGGAATGTTCTCAGAAGATATACGTATAAGGAAGTAGGGAAGGCAAGGTGGAGCAGAGGGAAAATTGGATTCCCACTACTTTGCAAATGGAGCCTTAGAGTATACTTCAGAAAGAACTGGAGCCTGAATGTCCAGCTTTTCGGTGTTGTCTCAAATTGAAGAAAAGGACTTTTACTTTTGAACCCACAGAGAGCCAGTCATTGTCCATAGACTAAATGACATAAGAGTGGTTGTAAATTTGGGTAAGGATGCAGTGTTCTTTGGGGTTCCCAACTGTGAGCTGACAGCAGAAGACATTCCCTACATTTGCCCTGAAGGGATCTTGGTGGACTGATAACTTACCTATTACAAACTTCTAATCCCCAACAAAGATATTAAAAATTTAAGTTAAGAGAGATAAGGGGAGGATTTGTGAATAATTTATGTTATTTAAAAGAGAATTATTGCTGTGCTCTGAAGAAGAAAAGTGTTTTTTTTTCTTTTCTTTTTTTTGGTGGTGGGGGAGGGATATCCTTTTTACGTCAAACTTAGGAAAAGAAGCTTTAATGCGTCCAATTTTAAAACCCTAAGGCGGATTTCTTGAAGTTTGAGAAACTCAGTAGACTGTGGTCTAACTCCACCCAGAAAAACATGGAGGCCTAAGTCAACTTTGTCGGGCAGTGAAAACAAGATGCTGCTTCATATGGGAAGCCATACACTCCCTCTATTCAAAGGCCCAAGAGCTAACCAAGTTTGCTAAGGTAAATACTCAAGTAATTATAATGCCAAAAATACTAGGAATAATGCTATAAGAAAGGTTCAAAGCCGAGTGCGGTGGCTCACGCCTGTAATCCCAGCACTTTGGGAGGCCAAGGCGGGCAGATCAACTGAGGTCGGGAGTTCGAGACCAACCTGACCAACATGGAGAAACCCCATCTCTACTAAAAATACAAAATTAGCCAGGCTTGGTGGCGCATGCCTGTAATCCCAGCTACTCAGAAGGGTGAGGCAGGAGAATCGCTTGAACCTGGGAGGCGAAGGTTGTGGTGAGCCGAGATCACGCTATTCCACTCCAGCCTGGGGAACAAGAGCAACACTCTGTCTCAATAAATAAATAAATAAATAAGGTTCAAGACAATTGCTAGTGGGTTGTAAAGGAAAAGAAAATTGCTTCTAGTTTCAAAAAGTAGAGAAAAGTTTTACACAGTAATTTGCATTTTATGTGGTATTGATCTGTAATGAAGAGAGGGGAAAGCCTAAGAAGGAAGGTTTAGGGTAAAGTAAACAGCCTGAGGCAAAGTGCCGGTGTTAAAAGTACTGTGAAAGAAGAGTATGTCAGATGACACAATAAAATACAGTGAAATATCACTGTGGATCTATATTAGTTTATTAGGGCTGCCATAACAAAATACCACAGACTTGGCAGTTTAAACAGAGCTCTGGAGGCTGGAAGTCCAAGGTCAAGTGTTAGCAGGGTTGGTTTCTCCTTAGGCCTCTCTCCTGGGCTTGCAGATAGCTGTCTTCTCACTCTGGCATCATATAACCTTTCTTCAGTTTGTTTGTATCCCAGATATCTCCTCAGATGTCCAAAATTTCTTGTTTCATAAGGACACCAGTCAGATTGGTTTAGGCCCACCCTAAAGGCCTCATTTTAATTTATCAGCTTTTTAAGAGGACTATCTCCAAATACAGTCACATTCTGTGCTACTGAGTTTTAAGACTTCAATACATGACTTTTGGGGGAACACAAAAGCTTCCCCATAACAGGGGAAATAAATCTATTATAAACTCGTCCATATATGTAAACCTGAGATAGAATCATGTAACAAAAAGAAATTAAAATTTTGACATTAGAAAAGTATTTGATGATTCCTAGTTCATTTATTCATTGAAAGATTAATAGTGTGACCTTGAACAACTTATGTAATTTATTTAATCTTCTGTTTCCTCAATGAAAAAATGAGTACAAAAATGTCTACTTTACTGAGTGGTTGTGAAGATTAAATAAGATAATCATTTCTAAATAATTTAGCATATAAACTGACAGTAATTTATAGATCAATATAATTTATCTTACCTTATTTTCTTCTAACTTTGGCTAAAATTATACATTGTCAGTGAAGTCTTAATTGACCATTCTTTTAAAAATCATAACTTTCTATTTCCCTTGCTAGCATATCTTCATATACCTTCTGTTTATTGTTCCTTGTGGTACCTGCTATTTAACATACAATATATTTATTTACTTAAAATTTGTTTTCTGACTAGCCCCTACTAGAATGACAGCTAATTGTGTATAGCTGTATGATAACATCATCTTTTTCTCTGCTGTATCCCCATGCCTAGAATATGTTCTAGCACATAAGTGCTCAGAAAATATTAGTTGAATTAATATTGAATACTATTTAGAGAAAGAATTAACTTATGCTATAATCAGATTTATAGATTAATACTTAAAGGGAATTCAACCCAGGATTTATCATTATAACAGACATACATGGAAAGGCTTTAATAAAATTTATGGTTGATAGGCAACTAATATTGTGAAATGACTACATTTCAGACTAGGCAGGCATAGCATCCCTATAGGACTAGCAACAAAGCTGATTGAAGTGTTCCTTTTTTTTCATTTTCATTGACATGGAGCAGACTTGTTTTAACAGACAAACAAGATGACAACTTGTTAAATGAACTAGTCTGAAGAGACAAGCCACAGAGAACTTGAAAATCCACCTTTCACTCGACTTTCTTTGACTTCAGAGGACATTATTAAAAACCTTAGAGGCTTTACATTAGAGGCAGGTGATATTTATGTTGCAACGATTTGTATTCTAGCCACTTATGTATATATGTTATCTCAAGTAATCCTCACAACAACCCAATGATGAAGATACAATTATAATCCTCTCTTTCTAGATGAAAACACCAGAGGCTCAGAGAGTTGAAGGAACACTATAAAGCCACCCATTTGAGAAGTATTATTCATGATATGTACCTGGGTCTTCAGAGAAACAGGACATTGCTTTCTTCACTCTACAACATTGCCATTTTCTAATTAACATTCCTTTCTGAGGTTGTTGATAGCAGCCTAGAGTTACGAATTAGAATCACTTCAGGTCATTTTATCCTCTATAACATATTCCACATAGCCTAGTACCAAATCCTGACCATGTGTTCAGATTCTGAATAAATTATCTACACAATAAATTCTGCCAAAATACAGTAATTAACACAGCTGGTGGTACTAGATAAATTTCTATCCTGTGAATGCTTAGGGTACTTGAAGGAAAGAAAATCATTTTAAGTAGATATTATTGGAAACTTTACAGTTTCCAAAGGGTCTGTGCGAGCTCCTCAATGTGTTAGAATCTGATTCCAAGCCCCAAAATGCAGGAAATGGGCCCTTTGGTTTCTGATTCAGATAGCAAAGTTAGGAGTAATTCCACAGTCAACTGATTTTATTTCAAAGTTCTAGACCAAAATATTAAACTTCAATCTAGGATTTACATAGAATTCAAATTTCTAAACAAATTTTGTTTCAAATATTTACTTCAATGGTCATTGAGATATCTGCTATGATGCCATTCACTGTGCTGGCCACAGATAGATGCAAGAAGCTATAAGAATAGATACAAGTTATAAAACACAATTATGTCTTCAAAGTGGGAATCAGTGCTGGAAGATAAAAGCACCAGCTAAAGACATAGACAGTGCTCCCAGTCCTGGATCCACTATTACTTCTGAAACTCACATTATGTTTAACTGAAAATAATAACATACACTTCAGAAAATTTTTATGAGGATTTCGTAGTTTAACATAAAGTGTCCAGAGTCTGACACATAGCTGGTGTAAAAAGTTAAACATTTTTATTAAAGTTATTATTATTAATAGAAAGCTAGGTAGTACAAGCAACATGAAATGCATCTAATAAAAAATGAGGGAGCACAGCTTTGGTGATAAATGCTATTGCTATATTTTTTCCCATTGCCATACAGTGCACTGTTATACCAAAAACACTATGAAACTCATAAAAAATAATTTTTATATCAATATTGCCTAAAGTGCTTTCCTTAATATGTAAAAATCCTGAAAATGAGGCAGAACAAGTTTTGTTGTGTTTATTGTAGCTAATAAAGTATAGGGTCCAAATCTTCTGATACCATGCAGTGCTCTTGCTACAACATGCAAGGCTGCTGATCTCTAGATGTGTGCTCTTCCATTTGCTACCTCTTAATAATATAAAAAGTACATGCCAACTACAGCAGGCAGGTGGTCCCTTATCTGCACCTGTATCTGTATCCATATTCATATTTATATTAAGTTAAATGCAACCACATTACCACACTGCATTTTTGTAAGTCAAAATTAGCAAAATTCCAGTGATTTTGTATGATTTAACATGCTTACATATATGCAGCATGGGATATTGTTTAAAAGTGTGGGTTTTGGTATTGGACAGATGTAGACCTGTAGTCTAGCTCTTTCACATAAATTATAAAAACAATGGAAAGATCATTGTCTATTGAGTGCTTCAGAACCCTAATTGCTTTAATGGAAATATTAAATATTAAAATCAGTAACAGTTGCTTCTTAGAGTTGTGCTTACCATATATTAAGTCCTTATCATTGTAATCATGAGTAGTCATGAGGATGTTCACCCACAGTGAAGATGGAATAAGCCATACTTCCTTGAAAAGGCATCTGGGTTAATTATAGCAAATATTTGCAACTTTTAGAAGTACTGTGCTGAAACCATCCTGTCAAACTCATAAAAATTAAATGTTAAATCTTTAGGATTTTTTATTTTATTATTGTTATTATTATTTTCTGAGACAGAGTCTTGCGCTTGTCACCCAGGCTGGAGTGCAATGGCATGATCTCGGCTCACTGCAACCTCCGCCTTCCAGGTTCAAGCAATTCTCCTGCCTCAGCCACCCAAGTAGCTGGGATTACAGATGCCCACTACCATGCCTGGCTAATTTTTGTATTTTTAGTAAAGACGGGGTTTTTCCATGTTGGCCAGGTTGGTCTCGAACTCCTGACCTCATGATCCACCCGCCTCGGCCTCTCAAAGTGCTGGGATTACAGGCGTGAGCCACCGCGCCTGGCCCAAATCTGTAGGAATTTTTATATCTAGTTCCCACAGTGATTATTAAAAATTAAGTTATATAAACTTAAATATTTTGTTCCATTTTATTATTATTTATGTTATTGAGATTATTTACATCTATTGTACCTGTGTAATGAAATACTAAATAAGAATGTGCTACTGTGTATCTCTTCCCATCTATGCATTCAGTAACATCAGCTTGGTAACTTTAACTTAGCAATAGTAAGAATTTTAACACCACGGAAGTCAGCCAATGCTATTAATAGGGGCTTTTTCAACCCAGAGTGCCAGTTGTTAAACATTAATTAGTTCACCATTACACCAAAGTAATACCAGCCACATTTAACCTCAGTATCATATGAAATGCTTACAAACTCCCCCCCATGCATCTGAGTTTTATGACCTGCTTACAACCATCTTCATTAAAGCACTGAACAGAATATAAGGCAAATGAAAAATTTGAGGGTGTGGATCATTACTAAATAGTCACAAAATTAGCCCAGGTTTGGAAACCTCCCTTTGAGATAAATTTCACTTGATTATTGTGAATGATCTTTTTGATGCGCTTCTCTCAAGAAATTTTAAAATTTCCCTTTTAATTTCTTCATAGTTTCAGAAATTACATTTAAGTCTTTAATCCATTTTGAGTTTATTTTTGAATATTGTGATAAATAAGGGAATGATCTAATTTCATTCTTCTGTATATGAGTATCCTGTTTTCCCAACACCATTTATTAAACAAATTCTCCTTTCCCCAATGTATGTGTTTGGCCCCTTTGTTGAAAATCAGTTGGGTGAAAATTAGAGGATTTATTCTTGGGCTCTCAACTTTGTTCCATTGGTCATATGTCTGTTTTTATGCCAGTACCATGTAGTTTTGATTACTATAGCTTTGTGGTATATTTTGAAGTCAGACAGAATGATGACTCCAGCTTTGTTCAAAGAGATAATCTGAAACTGGAACTTATATTTAAGACAAAAGCAGAGCATAAAAGCTTAAAAAATTTGCAGCCTGACCATGTGATGGAAAAGAAAAACCTGTTTCCAGGGAGAAATTCAAGCAGGTGGCAGAAATTTTTATAAAGAGGAGCCAAGCCAAGACAATGGGGAAAATGCCTGGAAGGCATTTCAGAGACTTCCAGGGCAGATTCTCTCATCACAACCCTGGTGGCCTAAGAGGGAAAGAATATTTTGTGTACAAGATCCAGGACCCTGCTGCCCTGCACAACCTCAGGACACTGCTCCCTGTGTCCCAGCCACTGCAGCTCCAGCCATGGCTCAAAAGAGCCAAGGTACAGCTCTGGCTGCTGCTTCAGAGGGTGCAAGCCATGGCTTCCATAGGGCGTTTAGCCTTCAAGTGTACAGAGAGCAAGAGTTGAGGCTTGGTAACATCCTCCTAGATTTTAGAAGATGTATGGAAATGCCTGTATTCCCAGGCAGAAGTCTTCTTGAGGGGTGGAGCCCTCATGGAGAACCTCTACTAGGGCAGTGCAGAGGGAAAATGTGGGGTTTGAGCCCCCACACAGAGTCCCCACTAGAACACTGCCTAGTGAAGCCGAGAGAACAGGGCCACAATTCTCCAGACCCCAGAATGATAGACCCACTGACAGTTTGCACCATGTGCTTGGAAAAGTCGCAGGCACTTAATATCAGCTTGTGAAAGCAGCTGTTGGTGGCAGGGTGGGGCAGGTGGAGCTGTAAACTGCAAAGCCACAGAGGCAGAGCTATTGAAGACCTTGGGAGCCCACCTCCTGCATCAGTATTACTTAGATGTGACACATGGAGACAAAGGAGATTATTTTGTAGCTTTAAGATTGAATGACTGACCTGCTTGTTTTTGGACTTGCATAGGGCCTGTAACCCCTTTGTTTTGTCTGATTTCTCTCTTTTGAAACAGGAGTACTAACCAATGCCTGCACTGCCATTGTATCTTGGAATTAACTGACTTGTTTAAAATTTTACAGGTTCATTGGTGTAAGGGACTTGCCTTGTCTGAGATAAGACTTTGAACTGTGAACTTTTGTGTAAACGCTGGAGTGAATTAAGACTTTGGGGGACTGTCAGGAAAGCAGAATTGCATTTTGAAATGTAACATTAACTTTTTGTTTCACTGATCTTTTGTATTTTTTTCATTTCAAATTTATTTCTGCTCTGATATTTATTTTTATTAATTTGGGGTTTGGTTTCAACTTGCTTTTTAATGATGCATTGTTAAAATGCATGGCTAAATTGTTTATATAAAGTTTTTTCTACGTTTTTATGTAAGCACTTATATCAATTAATTTCCCTCTTTGTACTTTTTTTACTGTGATTCACAGGTTTTCATATATTGTGTTTCTATTATTATATATTTCAAGACATATTCCAATTTTCTTCTTAATTTCTTCATTGACTCTCTGGTAATTCAGGAGCATACTGTTTAATTTCTTTGTATTTTGTATAGTTCCTAAAATTCCTCATGTTATTAGTATCTAGTTTTATTCCATTATGGCCTGAGAAAATTCTTGATATTATTTCATTTTAAAAAAATTTAAGATTCATTTTGTGAACCTTACATATGGCCTCTTCTTGAGAATTATCCATGTGCTAAATAAAAGAATATTTATTCTGTAGTCACTGTATGAAATGTTCTGTAAATATGTATTAGATCCATTTAGGCCTCCGAAGGAACTGAAAGCTACCAGGAACCTAAAGCAGCAGTGCTCTCCATCTCATGTCGTGCTTCATTCTTCTCTTCAGCAGTGGCTTCCTCTGCTCTTCAGATCTCATGGCAGATAACACGGCAGCTGCACATTTTTATTGAGGAGTAGACTTTTCTCCTTTTCTCTCCAGAAGGGAGCAGTATTGAAGGTGTAGGAGCCAAGGTAAAACTCTTCCTTTGCCCTCTGAAGATTTACTGAACAATCGACTGACGAAAGGTAGATTAATAGGAGAAATGGCATCCAGATTTATTAGTGTGCACAGGAGAAAAACCACAGAGTGATTACCCAGTATCCCAATGGGTAACTGGGGAAGGGAAATGGAAAAGTGTGGTTGATTTTCGGAGGGTAGTAACTGATTTTCAGGGGAATTCAATGGGCTTAGAGAACATATAATGGCCTGGAACAAAATCTATTGGGCCTGAAGAGTCTACGATGGTTTGTGACAAAAGTCTGTCCAGGTTTGTTGACAGACTTCAGCTTTTCTTCCTGTGATATTAGTTCAGTTAATAAAAATTCAAGGAAGAAAAAAAGATCCATTTAGTCTATATTGCAGACTAGATCAAATGTTTCTTTGTTGATATTCTGTCTAGAACTTCAGTCCAATGTTGAAAGTGGGTTGTTGAAATCTCCAGCTGTTATCATACTGGGACCTATCATTCTTTATAGTGCCAATAATATCTTTTTATATATATGGGTACTCCAGATTGGGGTGTATATGTATTTAAAATTGTTATATTCTCTTCCTGAATGGATCCCTTTATTATTATATAGTGACCTTCTTTGTCACTTATTATAACTTTGTCTTAAATTCTATTTCATCTGATGTAAGTATGGTGACTCCTGCTATTATTTTGGTTTCCATTGACATGGCATATCTTTTTCCATCCTTTATTTTTAGTCTATGTGTGTCTTTATAGGTGAACTGTGTTTCTTGCAGGCCAAATATAGATAAATCTTTATTTTCTTACCCTTTCAGCTACTTTATATCTTTTGATTAAAGAATTTAGTCCATTCTCATTTAAGGTTATTATTGATAAGTAGGAACTTACTCCTGCCATTTTGTTGTTTTCATTTTTTTCTGTGTGTGTGTGTGTGTGTGTGTGTGTGTGTGTGTGTGTGTGTAGTGTTCTTTCTTTCCTTCCTGTCTTCCTTTAGTGAAGTGATTTTCTCTGGTAATATGATTTAGTTTCTTGCTTTTTTATTTTTTGTGCATCCATCATATATTTTTTAGTTTATTAAGAGGCTTGTAAATACTATCTTGTAGTCCATTATTTTATCTAATAAGAACACTGTTTACATAAACAAACAAACGTGGAGAAAGAAAACTAATACTCTATGTCTTAACTTTGTCCCCTCACTATTTTATCTTTTGTTGTTTCTATTTATATGTTTTTGTACTTTTGCCAAAGTCTTGAAAAGTTCTTGTAGTTATTATTTTTGATTGGTTCATCTTTTTGTTTTCCTACTTAAAATAAGAATATTGTGCACATCAAATAACAGTGTTAAAATATCTGGGTTTCTTTTTGGACTTCCTATTACTGGTGAGTTTTGTACCTTTATGTGATTACTTATTGTATATTCAAGTCCTTTTTTTTCTATTTGAAGTACTTCCTATAACATTTCTTTTAGGAATGATGTGGTGATGTGGTGTTGAAATCCCACAGCATTTGCTTTTCTGGGAAAGTCTTTATTTCTGTTTCATGTCTGAGAAGTATTTTTGCTAGATATACTATTCTAGGGTAAAAGTTTTTCTCATTCGGCACTTTTCTTACAACATGCTACTCTTGTCTGGCCTATAACTTTCCCATTAAAAAGTGTATAGCCAGATATATTGGAGCTCCATTGTATGTTATTCATTTTTTTTTCTCTTGCTGCATTTAGGATTCTTTCTCTATCCTTGATATTTGGGCATGTGGTTGTTAAGTTCTTTGAGGTAGTCCTCTTTGGGTGAAATGTTTGGTGTTCTATAGCCTTCTTGTATTTTAATATTGATATATATCTTCCTCAAGGTTTTGAATGTTCTCTGCTATTATCCCTTTCAATAAACTTTCTTCCCTTATCTCTTTTTCTGCCTCCTCTTTAAGGCCAATAACTCATAAATTTGCCCTTTTGAGGCTATTTCCTAGATCCTGTAGGTGTGTTTAATGGTTTTAAAATTATTTTTTTCTCCTCTGTGTATTTTCAAATAACCTGTCTTCCAGCTCAATAATTTTTTCTTCTGCTTAGTTAATTCTGCTATTAAAGGACTCTGATGCATTTTTCAGTATGCCAATTGCATGCATTTTTAGCTCCAGAATTTGTTTTATTCTTTAAAATTATTTCTGTCTCTTTGTTAAATTTATCTGATAGAATTATGAATTCCTCATCTGTGTTACCTTAAATTGTTTTGAGCTCTCTCAAAATAGCTATTTTAAAATTTCTGAAAATTTACATATTTCTGTTTTTCCAGAATTGGTCCCTGGTTTCTTACTTAGTTCATTTGGTGAGTTCATGTTTTCCCACATTGTGTTGATGGTAGTAGATATTAATATCTGGGTGTTCAGGAGTTAGATATTTATTGTAGTCCCCACTGTCTGGGCTTATTTGTAGTTGTACTTCTTGAAAAACCCTTCCAGATATTTGAAAGGAAGTGGGTGTTGTGATCTAAGTTGTAGCTGCTTTAGGGGGTACCTCAAGCCCAGTAACACTGTGGTTCTTGCAGACTTGTAGATGTAGCACCTTGATGGTCTTGGACTAGATCTGAGGTAATTCTGTAGATTACCAGGCAGAGACTTTTGTTCTCTTTGGTTGCTTTCTCCCAAACAGAGTCTGTCTCTGTCTCTCTCTGTTCTGAGCCACTGAATGCTGGGAGTGAAGTGGCAAAAGCACCCCCATGGCCACCACAAGCATGGCTCTTCTGGGTCAGACCTGAAGCCAGCACAGCACTGGATCTTGTCCAAGGCCTGCTGTAACAACTTTCTGGCAACTGCTTATGTTTGCTCAAGGCCCTGGGTCTTCACAATCTGTAGGTATATAAGATGAAAGACAAACTCCTTTCACTCTTTTTTCTCCTCTCTTCAAGCAAAAGGAAGGGGTCTCTTTTGGAGCCAGGAACTGTGTAGCTTGAGTTTGGGGGAGGGGTGATGCCAGCACTCCCTTAATTGTCCCAGCTGGCATCTCAGTAGCTTGCATGCCCTTCTATTCCACTGTCTCTATGCCCAGTTCAGCCCTAGGACTTGCCTATGATTTCCAGTCCTTACGTCCTAGACTGACTTTCAAGTTTACTTAGATACCCAGAGCACTTTGGCCTTTGGTGGTAACGTTTACAGAAACTTAATTTTGGATAACTGGGATCTGCAGTTCTCTCTGGCTAGGACTGGTTTAAATGCTTACTCCGTGGGAGGGTATCATCTGAGTTTGGTCTGGTTTTCCTTTCTGCTCTGATGGGACAGCAATGAGTTTAATGCCTCAAAATTGCTGTGTTTTCCCTCCTCCAGTACCCAGATATAGTCTCAGCACTAGACTACTGCTGGTGGGAGGTAGGGGAGGTGTGGCCTCAGAGATCCAAGACTGTTTTTTCTATCTTTTCTGAGCCTCTTTCAGTGATGCGGAGTAAAAACCAGGTGCTATGAGGGTTCACCTGATTTTTGGTTCTTATAAAGTTGTTTTTTGTGTTGATAGTTCTTAAATTGGTATCCTTTTGGGGAGCACAATTGGTTTCACCTTCTATTCCACCGTTTTTCTCTGGCTCCTCCTCATGAATCGCTTCAAGTTTTATTTCTTTATGCATTCTGCCACTCTATGTTCTTTAATTGGATAATGTAATTCATTTGCATTCGAGGTAATTACTGATCGTAAGAACTTACAACTATTATTTTGTTCATTGTTTTCTAGTTGTTTTGTAAGTCTTTTTGCCGTTTTCCTCTCTTAATATCTTTCTTTGTGGTAAATTTCTCTAATTGTATTTTTTAATCCCTTGCTTTTTAGCTTTACTGCATTTATTATAGATTTTTGCTTTGTGATTACCATTAGTCTTACAAGAAACTTTGTTATAACAGGTTATTTAACAACTTAAGGTAATGCATATTTTAATCAGCTCTATTTAGAAATTCCACAATGTGTGTGTATATATATATGTATGTGTGTATATATGCATGTGTGTATATATGTGTGTGTGTGTATATATATATATACTTCAAAACACTATGTTGTTTATGATAAATATATACATTATTTGCCAATTCTTTAAATAAAACAAAAACATTTAAAAATTGTTACATGCAATAAAAGCAGTCCTTAATTGTAAATTTAGAACAAAAAATGCATATAAGAAAATTAGAATATGTCACATAAATAATTTTAAATTTCACCTTAGTAAACTATAAAAAAGGGCAAATTCAATCCAACATAAGCAGAAAATTTTTATAATAAATGTTATAGTAAAAATTCACAAATTTGATAACTGAGATAAAATAGACTATTTGAAATATGTAAATAATCAAGTCTCACACAAGGAGAAACAGATAATCTGAAAATGGCTACATCTGTTTTAAAACTTGCATCAATAGTTAATTACCTCCAAAAAATAAAAACAGCAGGCCAAAATGATTCTACTGGTTAATTCTAGGACACAATTATGGAAAAAAAAATGATAGCATTTTTTATCTGCCACTTGTTCCACAAAAAATAAAAGCAAAGAGAATACTTCCCAACTGATTCTATGAATGAGCATTGCCCTAATACCAAAACCATTGGATAAAGACATAACA
The DNA here is from genome assembly GCF_006542625.1 of Nomascus leucogenys. Taxonomy (NCBI): domain Eukaryota; kingdom Metazoa; phylum Chordata; class Mammalia; order Primates; family Hylobatidae; genus Nomascus; species Nomascus leucogenys. The sequence goes on from NC_044406.1 coordinate 130,250,005, forward strand.
AGAAATACAAAACTTATAAAAGACTTATATCCAAAATATTTAAATAACTCTTAAGATTCAACAAAATGAAAGAAAACAACCTAATTAAAATATGGGTGAAACGTCTTCATAGACACCTCAATACAGAAGATATACAGTTAACAAATAAACAATGTAACATCATTCTCAGTAAACTATCGCAAGGACAAAAAACCAAACACCGCATGTTCTCACTCATAGGTGGGAATTGAACAATGAGAACTCATGGACACAGGAAGGGGAACATCACACTCCGGGGACTGTTGTGGGGTGGGGGAGGGGGGAGGGACAGCATTAGGAGATACACCTAATGCTAAATGACGAGTTAATGGGTGCAGGAAATCAACATGGCACATGGATACATATGTAACAAACCTGCACATTGTGCACATGTACCCTAAAACCCTAAAGTATAATTAAAAAAAAAAAAAAAAAAGAAAATATAAAAAAAAATAAAAAAAAAACCAAATAAACAATGTAAAGATGCTCAATCAAATGGCATTAGGGAATTGCAAAGTAAAACATGATGTGAGATATCGCTACGCACTTGTAAGAATGGCTAAAATCCAAAATACTCAAAACACCAAATTCTGGTGAGGCTGTTATAAAATGAAGAAATAGTTCTCCTAAGTATTTACAGGCATAACTTCTTTCATGTGTTTCACTTTATTGTGCATATATTGCTTCTTTTACACATTGAAGATTTGTGGCATCTCTATGTATAGAAAATCTATCATTGCCTTTTTGCATGTACTCATTTTGTGTCTTTCTATCACATTTTGGTAATTCTCATGACATCTTAAACTTTTTCATTATTACTATATCTGTTCTGTGATCAGTGATCTGTGATCAGTGATCTTTGATGTTACTATCATTACTGTTTTGGGGTACCAAGAATCATACCCACATAAGATGGTGAATCTAATTGATAAATGTTGTATATGTTCTGATTGCTGAACTATTGGCTATTTTCCATCTCTCTCCCTCTTCTCTGGTCTCCCTATTCAATGAGACACAAAAATATTAAAATTAAACCAATTAATAATGCTACAATGGCCTCATAGTGGTCAAGCGAAATGAAGAGCTGTCCATCTTTCCCTTTAAATCAAAAGTCAGAAAGTGATTATGTTTAGTAAGAAAGAAATGTTGAAAGCTTAGATAGGCTGAAAGCTAGGCCGCTTGTGACAATCAGTTGGCAAAGTTGTCAATGCAAAGGGAAGTTATTAAAGGAAATTAAAATTGTTACTCCAGTGAACACATGAATGATAGGAAAGCAAAACAGCCTTATTGCTGATATGAAGAAAATTTTGGTCGCCTGGATAGAAGATCAAAAACCAGCCATAAGATTCCCTTAAGCCAAAGCCTAATCTACAGTAATGCCCTAACTCTCTATAATTCTGTGAAAGCCGAGAGTGGCTAGAAAGGTGCGGCAAAAAAGTTTGAAGCTAGCAGAGTTTGGTTTATGATGTTAAGCAACCATCACCTCCATAAGTCAGTAGTCATCAAAAATGAGGCAAGATTGTTCATCAGAATAAAGGATTACAAATCATTGAAGGTTCAAATGAGCCTTAGCAGTTTTTAGCAATAAAGTATTTTTAAATTAAAAAGTATGTACATTGTTTTCTTTAGATATAATGCTATTGCACACTTAATAGACTTCAGTACAGCGTAAACACAACTTTTTTATGCACTGGAAAAAATTCATGTGACTTGCTTTATGGGGATATATGCTTTATTGTGGTGGTCTGGAACCAAACCCCAATATCTCTTTGAGGTATTCCTATACTCATGAGTAGAAAACATGTATACACAAAAAACATGCACACAAATGTTTATAGCAGCTATATTAATAATTGTCAGAAATTGTCAGAAACCAAGAAGTCTTTTGATAGATGAATTGCTATTCAAACTGTGATATATCCATACCATGGAATATTATTCAGTAATAAAAATAAATGGGCTATCAAGCCACGCAAGATCATTAAAACTACATTGCTTAGGGAATAAATCAATCTGAAAAGGCTACATACTGTATGATTCCAACTATATAACATTTTTGAAAAGCAAAACTATAGAAACAGTAGAAATATCAGTGGTTGTCAAAGGTTGAAGAGAGGGGATTTTATGAATAGGTGAAGCACAAATAATTTTAGGGTAGTAAAACTATTATTTATGATATAATGGTGAATATATTATATTGTGAATTTGTAAAAATTCATGGACCTGTACAACACAAAGAATGAACCCCAATTTAGCTATTAATTTTAATTAACAATAATATATCAATATGACTGGTTTATCAATTCTAACAGTAATGTACTACATGAATACAAGATGCTAATAATAGAGAAAACTGGGGGCGGGTATAGAGTCATAGAACTCTATACTTGAGGTCAATTTTTCTGTAAACTTAAAAGTGTTCTAATAAATTATATTATTTAAATATATAAAAGTGTTCTAATAAATTATTTTATTTAAAAATAAAATAAAATGGATAAAATTACATTGACCATCAGTGTATAAAATCCTTGAGTTGCATTTCTGTTTTTTTAGAAAAGAGTTCCATAAGTAAAGTGAGTCAATATGTATGTCTCTTGTGCCTGCACATTGAGCTTGGGTCCTGTCTCCATTGCTCCATCTCCTATTCTCTGGAAGGCACCAGGTGACTCTGTCACAGCCCATGTCACCCTGTGACCTGGAGGTGCTGGGGAATCCATAAGGAGGATACTGGGACACCCAGGAGCTGGGAAATGTTACTCTCCATTACTTAATTACTAAACCCTCCTGAGAACAGTTCAGTGGATGTCAGCTAAGATGGCCAACTAAATGCAGCCAGGAAAAACATCTTGCACCAAAAGACAGGGACATCAGGAAGGCTGGCAAAGTGTAAGCAGATTTTTGGAAGGAAGGCATTCAGAGTGGATAGAGGGAGGATACAAACACTAGGCTGGAGAGGGATGAAGCTGGGAACATGTGACTGGGCTATGGAGCACTGGAACTCATCCCTGGTTCCCAGTGGCTCCTGGGAAGGGGTGAGTTAAACAGACAAGGAGTGGCCCAGTCTTATCATGGACCTTGGAATCCTAGCTACAGGAGACCCCATGATCCCAATGGACACTTGAGCTGGAAGGGAGAGCTGCTTAAAGAGGTGGCAGGAGCAGGACTCCAGCCTCTGCAGAACCTAGAGGGTTTGGCATGGAAACGAAATGGCCGCAGTGGAAGATGGCCAGTGATCCCCATACCCCACGGCTTCCCACATTTCCCTGTGTGGCTTTAGCTTTTGGGTAACTATTGGACGTGGACAAAGCAGCAAGGTCTTGCCCATGAAATGGGGACAGTCTGATCTGAGTGCTACCCTGTCTGCTAGCCTCTCTTGGGGCCCCACCCTGGACATACCTGCATGCAGGGCAGCCTCAGATCCTGAATCAGAATGCTGCCCAAGGACCCTCTTTATATCTTCCTCACTGCAGACCAAGCCTAACTTTTAAAGAGCTCCAGAAAATTGGTCCCACCAATGCACACACACCCACTCATAGCCTTCCCCCACCAAATCCTCCTGCCATCATTTTGCTCCTGCCAGCACCTCATCCCACTGTTGCATGAGCACTCCACTGCTGTAGCCAGCACAAGTGCATGCAAAAGCACTGGAGTCCTGCACCTGCTGTGCTGCTGCCACTGGTGCAAGCCCATGCAAGAATATTGCCAAAGTAACCTCGCTGATGAGTGCCACACATCCACACCACTGTTGCTGCCAGCATGCACAAGGGACCACAGTCCCTGCTGCCACTATCCTAATGAAGTACTTTGGCAACCCCCACTAGACTGTTGTGACCAGAAAACTGGGAACAATTCAATCTCTCAAGTGCAACAGTTTCCTAACCTCAAGGGGCCAGAGAACAAAGCAAGGGATCTGGTATTACTCCCCCAGAGTTAGAGCATACATCCCAGGAGTGCTGATCTGAACCTCAGCACCCTGAAATCTTCCAGAGAGGAAGCCAGTTGACTAAACTGACCTCATAACACAATAAAATACCCAAGGGTATCAATAAAAGTAAAAGCAAAAATCCCTCTACAAAGGAGAGCAACTTCAAAGATTAAAGGAATATCACCCAACACAGATGAGAAAGAGCCAGTGCAAGAACGTTGGAAACTCAAAAAACCAAAGTGTCTTCTTACCTCCAAAATGACAGCACTAGTTTCCCAGCAACAGTTCTTAAACATGCTGAAATGGCTTAAATGACAGACATGGGATTCAGAATACGGATAGGAATGAAGTTTATCAAGATTCAGGAGGAAGTCAAAACACAATACAAAGAATTTACTGAAAGATGAAATAGCCATTTTAAGAAAGAACCAAATTGATCTGACAGAACTGAAAAACTTTCTTCAAGAATTTCAGAGAATTGCATATATTAAGCAAAATGTACCAAGCTGAGGAAAGAATCTCAGAGCTCAATAATTGCTTTTCTGAATTAACTCAGTCAGACAAAAATAAAGAAAAAAAGATTAAAAAACTAAAATTTGAGAAATATGGGATTATGGAGAGACCAAATCTATGACTCATATCCCTGAAAGAGAGAAAGAGAAAGCAAGTAACTTGGAAAACATATTTCAGGATATCATCCATGAAATTTTTCACAACTTCAGTAGAGAGGCCAACATTCAAATTCAGGAAATGAACAAAAATAATAAAAAACCTGTGAGATTCTATGGAAGACAACCATCCTCAAGACATATAGTCATCAGATTCTCCAGGGAAGTCACGGAAGAAAAAATATTAAAGGCAGCTAGAGAGAGGAGGCATGTAACCTACAAAGGGAACCCCATCAGGCTAACAAAAGATCTTTCAGTAGAAACCTACAAACCAGAAGAGATCGGGAGCCTATATTCAGCATTCTTAAAGGAAAGTAATTTCAACCAAGAATTTTATATACAGCCACAGTAAGCTTCATAAGCAAAGGAGAAATAAGATCCTGTTCAAACAGGATAAACAAAAGTGAAGGGAATTTGTTACTACCATATCTACCTTACAGTAGGTACTTAACAGTGTGCTAATTATGAACATGAAAGACTATTACTGGCCACCACAGAAAACACACTAAAATACATAGACTATTGTAACTATAAATCAACTACACAATTAACTCTGCAAAATAATCAGCTAACAACATGATGACAGGATCAAATCTGCAAATATCAATATTAACCTTGAATATAAACAAGCTACATGCCTCAATTGAAAGGCACAGAGTGGCAAACAGGATAAAGAAGCAAGACCAAATGATATGTTGTCTTCAAGAGACCCATCTCCCATGCAATGACACCCATAGGCTCAAACTAAAGGGATCAATAAAAATGCACTGATAAAATGGAAAAGAGGAAAAGAGTTGTTACTCTCATTTCAGACAAACAGACTTTAAACCAACAGTGATCAAAACAGACAAATAAGATCTGCAAACAATTTCAGCAAAGTTTCAGGCTACAAAATAAACCTACAAAAATCAGTATCATTTCTGTACACCAACAACATCCAAGCTGAGTGTCAAATAAAAAAATAAATCTTATTTTACAATATCCAAAAAATAAAATAAAATAAACCCCAAGAATACAGCTTACCAGGGAGGTGAAGAATGTTGACATGAGAATTACAAAATACTGTTGAAAGAAATCGTACATGACACAAACAAGTGGAAAATCATTTCATGTTCACGCATAGGAAAGATGTTGTTAAAATGGCCATGTTGCCCAATGCAATTTACACATTTAGTGTTATTTCTGTCAAACTACCAATGGCATTTTTCACAGAATAAGGAGATAACTTTCTAAAATTCATATGGAACCAAAAGAGAGACCAAATACTCAATGTAATCCTAAGCAAAAGGAAGAAAGCTGGAGGCATCACATTACCTGGGTTAAAACTATACTACTAGCTATAGTAAACAAAACAGCATGGTACTGGTACAAGAACAGACACATAGACCAATGGAACAGAATAGACATTCCAGCGATAATGCTACATACCTAAAAGCATCTGACCTTTGACAAACTCAGCAAAAACAAGAAATGGGGAAAGGACTACCGATTCAATAAATGGTTCAGGAGTAACTGGCTAGCCATATGCAGAAGATTGAAATTGGACCCGTTCCTTATACCATATAAAAAATTAAATCAAGATAGATTAAAGACTTAAATTTAACATTTAAAACTATATAAACCATGAACAATGACCTAGGAAAACCATTCTACACATAAGAACTGGCAAAAATTTTATGATGAAGGCTCCAAAAGCAATTGCAACAAAAACAAAAATTGACAATTGGAATCTAATTAAAATAAAGAGCTTCTGCACAGCAAAAGAAACTATCATCAGAGTAACCAGACAATATATCTAATGTTAAATGATGAGTTAATGGGTGCAGCACAGCAACATGGCGCACGTATATACATATGTAACAAACCTGCACGTTGTGCACATGTAACCTAAAGCTTAAAATATAATAAAAAAAATGGGAGAAATTATTTGCAAAGTATGCTTTGGACAAAGATCTAACATGAAGAATCTATTAAGAAATTTAAACAAATTAACAAGCAAAAAACAGACAACCCCACTAAAAAGTGGGCAAAATACATGAACAAACATTTTCAAAAGAGGACTTACACATGGCCTACAAGCATATGAAAAAATGTTCAACATCATTAATCATTAGAGGAATACAAATCAAAGCCACAATGAAATACTATCTCACAACAGTCAGAATGGCTATTATTAAAAAGTCAATAAATAAAAGATGCCGATAAGATTGCTGAGGAAAGGAAAGGCTTATACACTGCTGGAGGAAACGTAAATTAGGTCAGCCATTGTGGAAATTGGAGATACCTCAAACCCCTAAAAACAGAACTACCATTCTACCCAGAAATCCCATTACTGGGCATATACCCAAAGGAATATATATCATTCTACCATAAAGACACATACATGCGTATGTTCATCGTAGCACTGTTCACCATGGCAAACACATGGAATCAACCTAAATGCCCATCAACAGTAGACTGGATAAAGGAAACATGGTACATAGACATAATGGTATATGCAGCCATGGAAAAATGAGATAATTTCCTTTGGAGTAACATGGATGGAGCTGGAGGCCATTATCCCAAGTGAACTAATATAGGAACAAAAAATTAAATTCTACATGTTCTCGCTTGTAAGCAGGAACTAAATATTGAGTACTAATGAACACAAAAAAGGAAACAATAGACACCAGGGCCTACTTGAGGGTTCACGGTAGGAGGATGGTGAGACTGAAAAACTATCATCTATTAGGTAATATGCTTATTATCTGGGTGACAAAATAATCTGTATACCAAACGCCCATGACACACAATTTACCCATATGAAAAAGCCTGCACATGTACCCTGAATCTAAAATAAAAGTTAAAAACATGTATATGGTTATATTTAAGATGTTTGTTATATATTAATGAATTTGCCAGAGTGTTTTACCAATCCCCACACCAAGGATCACTGTTCTATCTCAGACTCTTGTATGGGATTTTCAATTTTTTGAACTACTCTACTCTAATCCTGTCAAGTCAACTCACAGAAGAGTATATATTGGTTACATGTATGCTAAGTCATGAGGATATGGATAGAAATAACAAACTACTTATTCTAATAGGAAAACAAAGGTAGTAGGTTTGTCTCTTCTTGGCTCCTCAGCATCCTCCATTGATCTAACCCTTAGCTGTATCAAAGCATTGAATAATTTTTTCTCTTATCTTATAAATTCAATTTTTCAGTGAATAAAAACATAACTTACTATGCCTGTAAAACAGAAAACCCTTATTATGTTTATCAGTAGTTTGCTCCATTTTAATGCTGAGTTCTATTCCATAGTAAAAGTTTAACACAGTTTCTTCATCCTTTCACCAGCTGATGGACTTTGGGCTGTTTCTAGTTTGGGTTTATTATGAATAAAGCTGCTATCAATATTTGTGCACAAATCTTTGTTGGTGTATCTCAAAAAGATTATGCTAAGTGAAAGAATTCAGACACAAAAGACTACACATTGTCTAATTTTATTTATATATTATAGAAGAGACAAAGTATAGTGACTGATATCTGATCAGTGGCAAAGGAACACAAATAAATTTTAGGAGTGATAGAAATACTCTATATCTTGATTTTGGTGTTGCTACATGCCTATGTACATTTGCCAAAACTCATCAAATTGTGCACTTAAAGATGGTAAAAAAAATTATGTAAATTTTACCTTAATAAAACTGACCAAGAAAACAATTACTAATTGGCAAAGATAGTACAGTATCAACCTATCAAGTGCCCCATAATTTGCAAAACCGGCTCTCTCACACTGATGCTAGTTTATTCTATTGGACAGAGAAGTGTTAGTTCCTCCTCTTCATTGCCTTAATACCTACTTCCCTTTCAGCGTTTTATTTTGTCAACTGTGAATGGAAAATAACGTGGTTGCTGAGCCATACATTCCTTTATGTCCTGTAACTACAGAAAGATGCAGCTGAAGCTTTCAAAATAGTGTTTATAATGACTACATTCTAAATCAAGGATCATTCTAATTCCCAGTCTCCATCTGGCAGGACTGAAGGGGATGCTTTTATTTCTTCAGTTGCAGAGTGTTTATGGCTGTATCTACAGTGCCTATCATAGTAGGCATTCCACAAATATTTATTGACTAAGGGAAATACTGTTAAAATGTTCATTCTGCTTTAAAGTATACTATTGGGAAAAAAATGGATCTGATGAGAAAACCTCCTTAACTACAATATAATCTATAATCACAGGCTACCAGCCTCTTTAGGAATAAGAGTACATGGTGCAGTGCGCCATACAAATGTTTCCACTGGGACAAAGCCACTCTTTTTCCCACTTGTTGGTGGCTGCTAATGACTCACAGCTTATGAGTCCCCTCTGGAAATTACCTTTGACTTAATGAAGCAACCCTGCCCAAAGCTATACCCCTTCCTTGCAATAGCCTGCGCTGAATGTCTGGTCAGTGTGACGGGACAAAGACCTAACCCCCTTGCCTCAATTCAGGACAATTCTGAAGGACAACTCCAGTTTCTGAGGTCCCTGTGGGACAGTTTGATTGCAACCACATCAAGGTTTAAATTCTCTCTCTGCTCTTCCTTCTTCTCTCATTCACCTAAAGATGCCGCTTTTGGGGCCATTCTCCAATAAACCTACATTTTACAACTGTTTGTTTCCCTGAGAAACCTGACCTATAGTCTCAACTATGGGATTTTGGAGCTGGATTATTTACTGGTTAGATAGATGGGATGACCTCATTTCTGGTAGTAGTTGGAGTACAAATAGTCACTGGCACGATATAGCAGTGCAATTATTAAAATATTCATTGGTGGTAAACTGGAACGGAATAGGGGATAGAAAAGAATACACAATATCTGAGGCCTTTACAAGGTTTTAGGAGAGTGGTAATTATAACGGGTATGAAATTGGATGGTTTTGTGGTTATTAATGATGCACTGCAGAAAAACAAGGAAAGGCTGAGTGTAACGAATTCCCAATTTAAGGCAAAATAGAAAAATCTGAGGGATTCTTTTATATAAAGAACCTCTCATCTCCTGCAGCCGAAGGGCAGAAAAGCTGAGGTTATGGCTCAGAAATTATTTACAAGGGTAGAGTAGCTCAAGAAGCTTGAATGCGTGGATGTGAGGGTGATCTGGCTGTGACATCTGTCACACCCCATTGACTGCCAGGGTTGATCCGGTTGATATGGCTGGCTAGGTGGGTGTCCCCTTCCTGCCTCACCACTCCATGAGCATCCTTCCTAAAGCTGCACGCTTGGTCAAAGAGGACAACCATCCCTGACAGAGGAGGACCGGTCTTCAGTCAAGGGTATACCAGTAGCTGTGCTCCCCTGCTAGAGCCTCCAAACAAGCTCTCAAGAAGCTTGAATGTTTAATCCTGATTATGTTAGACAGAACAATCACAGAAAAGAAAAAAACTCTGAATCTTGGGATGGGGCCATCTGTGTCAATATATCTGCAATTCTTGATTCCCCAGGTTCCCTTGAACCCACTGGGTTGGCCCAGTGTCTCACTGTTCTCTGTCAAAATAGCATACATTCTTTTCTTGAAGAAAGTGCACGGGTTTTTGCTTTGTATGACAATTTAGAGTCACAATTAATCTCCACCCACCTTCTGGCCAACAGAAAAATAACTAAGGTGAAGTCATAACATAACTTGGCTAGGGAAAGTACTGGGCTGGCAAAGGAGGGAAAGGAAGCATATGCTGAATGAACTGGAGAGACTAAGAGTATAAACAGGGCTAGACCCTGGAGATGATCACTCAAAGGGAGGCAAAATGTAGTTGGAAGGGGTGAGTTTATCAATATGGAATAGATCTCTTAGGATTAAGGATTTAAAAACCTAGCAAAGGCCAAGGAGAAAGTGCAAAAAGTCCCTACTTGAAGTGAGGAAGAGCAATGCAAAAAGTGCCTACACTAAGTGAAAAATAAATAACATGGTAGAAGGCAGAAGAAGGAATCCAAAAGTTCAGATAGTTAGACATGCTAGAGCAGATTTACTATACAAGGCCAGAAAACCCAACAGTTCATCATAGCCTGCAGACAGGTCCAGATGAAAATCCATTTAACAAAGGAATATGCAATACACTGGTAACAAAGGAACTGGCAATGTTGAGAAACCAGTGTGTGGCTGTGTTACTTTTATATTGCTGTGTACCAAATTACCACAAATTTATTGCTTAAAATAACATACAATTATTATATTACAATTTTCATGGTCAGGAGTCAAGGTATAGCTTAACTGGATCCTCTGTTTCAAGATCTCCCAAAAGGCTACAGTCAAGGTGCCAGCCATCCTGCATTCCTTCCTGGGGCTCAGGGTTCTCTTTCCAAGCTTCCATGGTTGTTGGCAGAATCCATTTCTTTGTAGAACTGATAACCCTGGCTTCTTACTGGATATTTACTGGAAATTGTCCTCAGGTCATAGAGGCTGGCCACAGTAACATCATGTGGCTGGCCCTATCCATAGGCATTTCACAACATGGCTTTTTGCTTCTCTAAGTCTAGAAGGAGAAACTTTCATTCCAGTCTACTAAGACAGAGTGTTACATAATGTGACCTAATCAAGGAATGATATCCCATGACCTCTGCTATATTCTATTGGCTAGAAGCAAGTGAAAGGTTCTTCCCACACTCAAGAGGAGGGGATTATACAATGGCCTGTGAGATATTGAGTGTTATCTTAGGGTTTATACACTAGCTGTACTCTCTATGTCAGTGTTGAGAGTAGGAGATTGTGTTATAGATTTATGTTTCCTGACAGCAAACAGGATAAAAGGAGTCAAAAAAATAAATAGAGGCCAGGTGGCAGCAATTAAATGGTAGAAGGCCAGTGGATACAATGATCATAAAGTGTATCAAGATCAGAGTGGATCAGGTAGCCAAAGGATTCTGATCCACAAAGAGCTTTAAGGATGACTAATAGAATACAGTGTCTATGAGGGCAAGATAAATGGACAGTAAACAAAGGTATTGCTTAATTTACACAACCAAGACAAATCAAGAATAGGTGATGAAGAAACTGAAGGTAGGTGAAACAGTGAAAAATTATGGTCTCTTGCCCACATTCTGGATGAATCACCCAAGTTCTGGATGATAGTCAGTTCTCAGACCCAGAACTCACTGACTGAAAAATAGGCCAGGTTCCCATAAAGAAAGACCCTGCCAACACCATGGTAAGGATATAATGTGAATAGTACCACAGTATTTCTCCAAAAGAACCTATAACCATCCACTTGGGTAATTGCACACTGTGGAAAGGATAATACCAGACATTTTGAGACATGGAGTCCAAGTTGGCATTGATTCTCAGAGACCTTACATGTCATTAGGGCCCCCCTTTTAGCGTTGGTACTTATAGAGAGCAAATAATAAATGGAGTTATGGAGCACATAGAGATCACTGGGTCTACAGATCTACCTCATGGTAATTATTCTAGGTACTGAATGTATAATTGGAATGTACATACTTGGGAGATTGCAGAGACCCCACTTTGGGTTTTGGCTTGAAGGTAAGAGTTATCATTCTGCAGAAAACTGAGCGACAGTCTCCGAAACACTCAACACCACAATCCTTTCACTGCTGGCCAACATAGCGAATCTAAAACAATATTGCATCCCAGAAAAAATGGCAGAAATTAGTACCCTATTAAAAGACTTCAGGGAAACACAGATAGTCATCCATCATTATATTTCCATCTGTTTTTGGATCCTACAAAAATAAATGTACCCTGGCAGATGAAATTGGACTATTAAAAAATTCAACCAAATAATATCCTCAATCACACCTTTTGTGCTGATGTAATAGCTTTGCCAGATCAGATAATTATGCCCTCGGGTAAATGGTATTTGGCCAATGATGCAGGTAATCTGCATGGGCAAGTTGCCTCAAACCCTATGGCACCCCCAGTTCTTGCACTGGCATTTTTCCCTCAGCTCACCCCTATGGCCACATAATTGAGGCTAAGGAAAGCCAACCTTGGTTTACAGTAGGGTCTGCTTGGTATGTGGGTACAGCCCCCAGGTGAACTATGACTACATTACAGCTTCACACAGGGATGGCCCCCTAAGATAGCAGAGAAAGAAAATTCTCTAAATCCTTAGAGCTAAAGCCAATGCACCTGCTTATCCACTTCATGTGAAAAGAGAAGTGGTCTAGAATAATTATTTTTTAAAAAATCATTGTTTGGCTTATTGCTCCAAGACTTAGAATAAAAAAGACTGGAGGATCACAGACAAGGAGGTCTAAGGAAGAGGCATGTGAATGGACTTATGGTAGTGTGCACTCTGTGAAGACATCTGCATTACATGCTAATGCTCTCCAAGAACCATCGACCATGAGAAAGGCACTAAACAAACAAATAGACAGAATTGCTTGGTCAGCTGACATTAACCAGTTTCCTTTATTGGCTACCTCAGCTGGCATAAAAGTCACATCGATGAAGTAGCCATGTTGATAGATATGAATAAAGGCTATGCATGGGCCTAGTGGCAGGAACTCTCATTCATCAAGTCTGATATAGCTATTACCACCATCCACTGTTCAATATGCTATCAAAGGAGATAAAAACTAATGCTCTAATATGGTGATATTTGTTAATTAGACCCACCAGCAACTTGATGGTGGCATATTGACTGAGATCAATGTATATTTTGGATATTACTTTCCCGCTTGCAGGATCTCAGGCAGCACAATTATTCAAGGAATATAGAATGTTTAGCCCACTGATATGGGGTTCTGCACAATATTATCTTGGACCAAATGATCTACTTTACATCAAAAGAAGTATAGTATTTGGCACATGACATTTGGGTCCACTGTCTTCATCACATACAGCAATACCCAGAAGTGATCGGTCTGACAGAGCAATGGAATGACTTTTTAAAGATACAGCTGAGGCTATAGTTTAGAGATAACGCTCTAAAACATTGAACATTATCACCGACAGAACTCAATGGGTGACAATAGGAATGTCTGTTTATAATTACTTTCCGTGACCTATTTAGGAAATTTGTGTGTCCTATCCCTGCAACTTCTTTAGACTCAGTGGTTCTAGATATGTTGGTTCCCAGAGAAGGAATGCTTTCAAAAGGGCCATAGTAAGCTGTGTTTTTGCTTCTTCCTTATCCAATTTTGATGGTCAATGGACAAGTAGAGTAGCCAAAAGGTTTAAGCTTAAGAATCTTGCCAGGGGCGGTGGCTCATGCCTGCAATCCCAGCACTTTAGGAGGCTGAGGCGGGAAGATTGCTTGAGCCCAGGAGTTTGGGACCAGCTTGAGCAACACAGAGAAACCCCATCTCTAGAGACTCTGTCTCAAAAAAAAAAAAAAAAAATTAGCCAGGTTTGGTGGCACATGCCTGTAGTCCCAGCTAGCAAGGAGGCTGAGCTGGGAGAGTCATTTCAGACTGGGAGGTTGATACTGCAGTGAACTGTGATTGCACCACTGTGCACTGCAGCCTGGGAAACAGATCAAGACTCCATCTCAAAAAATAAAAAAAATTATGTGAACACAGACTCAAGTCTCAGTTTAAAAAAAACAAATCTGCATCGCTGCATCAGAACTCCAGGAAAGTCATCTGGTCTAGAAGAGGTGATTCATATAAGAAAATCTAGAATGGGTATTGGAAGAGGGAGATAATACACAGCAATCTTACTTCTGAGACTAATTATGGCAACAGGGGCTATCTACAGTCATTTGGCATTTTAAGCAAATTGGAAACCTGAAAAAGCTTGGTAAGTGGGTGCCTCATGAACTGAGCGAAAAATTAAAAAAAAAATCATCCTTTTGAAGTGTTGTCTTCTTTTATTCTACCCAACAATGAACCACTTTTTGATTGGATTGGGACATGCAATGAAAAGCGGATTTTATATGACAACCAGCGGCGACAAGCTCTGTAGTTGGACTCAGAAGCTCCAAAGCACTTCCCAAAGCCAAACTTGCACCAAAAAAAAAAAAAAAAAAAAAGGTTATGGTCACTGTTTGGTGGTCTGCTGCCGGTCTGATCCACTACAGGTTTCTGAATCCCAGCGAAACCATTACATCTGAGAAGTATGCTCAGCAAATCAGTGAGAAGCACCGGAAATTGCAACACCTGCAGCTGGCATTGGTCAACAGAAAGAGCCTAATTCTTCTCTACAATGCCTGACTGCACGTCACACAATCAACGCTTCAAAAGTTGAACAAATTGGGCTACCAAGTTTTGCCTCATCCGCCATATTCACCTGACCTCTGACCAACAGACTACCACTTCTTCAAGCATCTCAACAACTTTTTGAGGAAAAATGCTTCCACAACCAGGATGCAGAAAATGCTTTCCAAGAGTTTGTTGCATCCCAAAGCATGGATTTTTACACCACAGGAATAAGCAAATGTATTTCTCATTGACAAAAATGTGTTGATTGTAATGGTTCTCATTTTAATGAATAAAGATGTGTTTGAGCATAGTTATAATGATTTAAAATTCATGGTCCAAAACCGCAATTACTTTTGCACCAACCTAATATATACCTTCTATTGGTTCTGCCTCTCTGGAGATCCCTCATTAATACTACGTGTATATACACTACACATACACACACACACACAATAATATATGTATATATATATTATATATCTATACATTATATATACATATATGTTATATATACACATATAACATATGTGCATATATATACTATATATATGCACAAATATAGTACAGGTTGATTATCCCTTATCTGGCATCAAAAGTGTTTTGGAATTCAGATTTGAGTTTTGGAATTTTGCATATATATATAATGAGGTATTGTAGGGATGGGACGCAAGTCTCAACGCAAAATTCATTTATGTTTCACATACACCTTATTAATTATACACATACCCTGAAGATAATTTTAGACAATAATTTTAATAATTTTATGCATGAAACAAAGTTTCAGCTATGTTTTTGCTCTGAACAATCACATGGGGTCCAGTGTGAAATTTTCCACTGTGGCATCATGTTGGTGCTCAAAAAGTTTCGGATTTTAGAGCATTTTGGATTTCAAGTTTTTGAGTTAGGGATGCTGAACCTACAGATAGATAGATAGATAGATAGATAGATAGTAGATATGCACATCTATCTGTATGCAAATATGAATATATGTATGTACATATACATATATGTTATGTGTGTGTCTATGTATTTATATGTATATTTATACAGTTCACCCTCTATATCCATGGGTTTTGCATCATCAGATGCAACAAACTGCAAGGTGAAAATATTTTTAAAATGTAATACAAACAAAACCAAGAAAGTAAAACCAGTATTTACATAACACATTGTACTAGGTATAAATAAACTAGAGATGATTTAAAGTGTATGAAAGGATTGCTGGGCATGGTAGCTTATGCCTGTAATTCCAGCACTTTGGGAGGACGAGGCAGGCGGATCACTTGAGGTCAGGAGTTAGAGACCACCCTGGTCAACATGGTGAAACCCCGTCTCCACTAAAACATAAAATAAAATAAATAAATAAATAAATACAAAAATGAGCCGGGCGTACTGGTGGGCGCCTGTAGTCCTAGCTACTCAGGAGGCTGAGGCAGGAGAATCATTTGAACCCAGGAGGTGGAGGTGGCAGTGAGCCGAGATCGCACCACTGCACTCCTGGGTGACAGTACGAGACTCTGTCTCAAAAATAATAATAATAATAAAATAAATAAAGTATATGGAAGGATGTACATAGGTCATATGCAAATATTACACCATTTTATATAAGCGACTTGAACATCTGCAGATTTTGGTATCCGCATGGATGCTGGCACCAACCCTTTGGAGATACTGATGGATGACTATATACATCTGAACAAACACTATTTGACTGCTTATGATAAAATACTCAAATCCCAGAAAAGTTATAATATTGTAACACTAAGAAAATAAATAGCAATATCAAATAAATCTCAAAACCAAATGACTTAGTAAAATATTATTATCACTCAAATATGAAACTTATTCCATCCAAAATTGGCAACATTATTTGGTAACTCTAATAATAGCAGCTACGGTTATTTAGCCCCTACTACGTCCCAAGCCTTTGGATAGGCTGCTTTTCATTATATCTTGTCTCATCATGGAAGTGTCGTATCGTTTCATCTTTAACTATTCTGTCATGTATTTCCATCATGTATTTCTAGAAGATAAGAATTATTTCATTGAGGAATACCACAATACCATTATCTCTCATAAAAAAACAAACTTTTATCATCATGAAATATCACTTGATGTGCAAATTTCACAAAGGTCATCTTTTTTTTCAATATATTTGTTTGAATCAGGATCCAAGTAAGTTTCACATCTTGATATTGGTTCATGTTATCTCTTAAATCTCATTTAATTAATTAATTATTTATAGAGACAGGTCTCACTGTGTTGCCCAGTCTGAAGTGTAGTGACATGATCACAGCTTACTGTAACCTTGAACTCCTGGACTCAAGCCATCCTCCTACCTCAGCTTCCCAAGCAGTTGGGACCACAGAAGCCTGCCAACATGCCCAGATAATTTTTAATTTTTTAATAGAGATACGGTCTCACTACGTGGACCGGGTGTGTCTTGAACTCCTGGCCTCAAGCGATCCTACCACCTCAGCCTGCCAAAGTAACTGGATTACAGGCAAGAGTCAGTGACTGGCTCTTAAAACTCTTTTAATTTATAGTTTCTTCTCCATTCTTTCTCTTCTTTGTTTTCAATTTTGAAATTATTTTTGAGGAAACTTGATCGTTATCTGTGGTAAAAATGACTCCTCTCAAAGATATCCAAATCCGAACTCATGGAAACCTGGAATGTTATCTTATATGAGAATAAAGTGTTTTTGCAGATGTGATTAAGGATATTGGAAATAAGGGATTATCCTAGATTATCTGGGTGATCTTTCAAGGCAATTTTAAGGGTCCTTATAAGTGAGAGACAGAGGGAAATTTTACAGAAGAGGAGGTGGCAAAGTGACCAGAGAGGCAGAGATTGGAGTGATGCAGCCAGAAGCCAAGCAATGCCAGCAGCCACCAGAAGCTGCAAAGGAAGTCTTGCCCTGCTGATACCTTGAATTCAGCCTATTGATATTCATTTCAGGCTTCTGTCTTTCAGAACTGTGGGAGAATAAATTTCTGCTGTTTTAAGCCAACAAGTTTCTGGTAATTTGTTATGGCAGCCCTAGGAAATGAATAATTTTTTCTGTAAAATTTCCTGCATTGTGGCTTTTGCTGATTTCAAGCCTTTGCTTTTTTAAATATGTTCTTCTGTCTTTTCTACTTTTTGCTTATTTATATTTCTTTTCCAAGATGGTTTTATAGGTGGTTTATATACTTTTATACAGATGCATATTATCTCTGGATGTCTCTCTTTTTTATTTTTAGCAGGTATTTTAACTTATTGCTTATATTCATATATTCACTGCGAATTGAAATATAGCTATAATTTCTACATAGGCACTTTACATGTATTATCTTCTGTCTTATTAACAACTTTGCACTTTAGGTGATATATTCGAAAGCAAATAGAATACGGAACTAAATTTTGAAAGCAGAGGATGAAAGTCCAAATTCTGGGTTATATCTATAATGCTGCACTTTTACCAAGAATCTCGGGTAAAACAGAGCTGAGAATTCGGCCCCCATTCTTCTCCTCCATATCTACCATCCATTGATTTAGATAGAAACTAGGAGTTTCTGTAGGAAAAATATTTCTCATGTAGTTGTTGTAGATAAAATATATATATATTAGAGATCCTTAGACTTTATTATAGTTTTGTTTGTGTTGTTGCTGCTTTCAGTACATTCTTGTTTTTTTTTTTTTTTTTTTTTTTTGAGACAGTCTCCCTCTGCCACCCAGACTGGAGGGCAGTGGCGTGATCTCAGCTCACTGCGACCTCTGCCTCCTGGGTTCAAGTAATTGTCTGCCTCAGCCTCCCGAGTAGCTGGGATTACAGGCGCCTGCCACCACGTCTGGTTTTTTTTTTTTTTTTTGTAACTGTAGTAGAGACGGTGTTTCACCATCTTGGTCAGGCTGGTCTCGAACTCCTGACCTCGTGATCCACCCGCCTCTGTCTCCCAAAGTGCTGGGATTACAGGTGTGAGCCACCATGCCTGGCCTTCAGTTCATTCTCGACCCACTTTTGAAACATTAGCTGGCAACCCTTATCCAGACTCTCACACTTGGGACAGTATGCACTCACCCTATTTGCCTCAGGGCTCGATGCTAGACAAGTAGGCACAGCCTGTATGCCACTGGGTGTATGAGAAATTATTCAAATTATCCAATCTTTAGGGAGCCTGAAAAACCTAGCTAACCCCACCCTGCTTGTCATACATAAGTTGCCCCCTACGGCTCCACTTGGCTGTCACCCTGTCCCCAGGTGCAATGCCCTATGCGGTCCTGCCTAGTAGCCTTCTCTCACTTGGGGACATGTGTAACAAAGAGTTCTGCATTTCATCTCGCCCAGTGTCAGCATGTTGTGGCCCACCATCAAAAACAATGTTTAAATCTTATTGTCAAAAGAAGACTATTCCAGCCTGTGCAACATGGCAAAACCTTATCTCCATAAAAAAATATAAAAAATTAACCAGGTATGGTGGAGTGTGCCTGTAGTCCCAGCTGCTCGGGAGGCTGAGGTGGGAGGATTGCTTGAGCCTAGGAGGCTGAGGTTGCAGTAAGCTGAGATCCAGCCACTGTACTCCAGCCTGGGTGACAGAGTGAGATCTTGTTTCAAGAAGAGAAAAATACTATTCCAGCTTTATATAAAAAAGATAAAGTTAGGTCATTTTTTGACTTTTTTTTTGAGACGGAGTTTTGCTCTGTCACCCAGGCCGGAGTGCAGTGGCACGATCTCGGCTCACAGCAACCTATGCCTCACGGGTTCAAGGGATTCTCCTGCCTTAGCCTCATGAGTAGCTGGGACTATAGGCATGGGCCACCACACCTGGATAATTTTTGTATTTTTAGTAGAGACAGAGTTTCACCATATTGGCTAGGCTGGTCTTGAACTCCTGACCTCGTGATCCACCCGCCCTCCCAAAGTGCTGGGATTACAAGCCATTTTTTTCCTTTTATAATCACCCATAATTTTGCACTTAAAGTTTTTTTTTTTTTTTTTATCTCATAGCCTTTATTTATTTGGAGTTTTCTCTTTGCACCAAACCCCTCAGGTAGGCAGAATAAGGATTTCTGTTTCTATGGTGTAACTGAGAAAACTGAGCCTTCACACAATGAAGTGACTGGTCCAAAATCAAACAGATAATAATGGACAGGTCTGGGAATTACATCCAGATGTTGTGATTCTAAGTCACTGTTCTGTCATATTACTTCCAATAGTTATCCACAAACCCATTCATCCATTCATTCTTCCAATATTTATTGAATATATGTTATGAACCAGGCAAACACTAGGCTGTGGGTACTACAAGGATAAATCCAGTACAAACTCTGCCCTCAAAAAAATCACAGGAAACAGGCTTAGAAAATAAAAGGATAATATAGTGCAACAGTTTTTTGTTAGAGCAAAAGCACTCAATGCTCTATGGGGCCCCAGATAAAGTCTTTACCCCAAGCCAAAGGGAAGGTTTCCATTAGCTTCAAAGACTGAACAGTACGTGACAGTTATATAGAAGTCAGACACATCAGCAGAGAGGGCAGCATTCAATTCATTTCCCAAATGCTTGACAGGACCCATGCTAGGCACTCCACTTCAGAGTACATTAATTGCTGGAGGAGAGGATAGTAAACAAACATATTATAATACAGCATGATAAATGTAATGAAAAGGGAATGTACATATTACAGTGGAAGCACAAAAAATGAATGGCAAACTCCCCTTGGATAAGAGAAAATAATCACAGACAACTTCCTAGCATAAGTGACTGGAGTGAAGTCTTGAAGAATGAATAAGGGCCCATTGCCATGCCCATGGTGTTGCAGTCTCACCAATGCACCTTATTGTAGCAGTTTCTTGTTGTCTGAACTAGTACCCCAGGCTCTTTGTCCTACTTCCAAGAAAATTAAGGAACGTGGACATAAAGGGGGGGGTTGGAGCAAAAGTTTAATAAGTGAAAGAAGAAAGCTCCCAAGGGTAGAGAGGGGAGTCCAAGTGGATTGCCGAGTTATAGCTGAGTTTAAAAGCTTTTGTAAGAAACTCCTCTCATCTCTGCAGCAGTATGAGTAACTTTTCAGTAAAGCTGTCTGTGCAACTTTCCTTATCTTATGCAGCTATGGGTATGTCTCTAGGGAAGCACAAAGCACTGCTTCTCTTTTTCGTATAACTGCGTGTTTGTTTTAGGTAAGTTCCCTCCTCCCTGTGCAAGTTCCCACCATGTATATGCCTGAAAAGGGGAGGAAACTTTTTCCTGGGAACTCAGTAATCATACAAAGAAAAAGACCTTCTGTGCTGGACCCTGTTTGCTTATCCGTGTGCAAGTGCAGCCTGAGTGTTTTATTTTTCCCAGGTTGTTTCATTTTTGCCCACTGCTGTGATTTTTCAGGCAGGCCATTTCTGGGGTCTGACTTTTTCCTAAATGATTTTTCCTTTCCGTCTCTTTCAACGGGAAGAAAAGTACGGAGAAGGGAAAGGCTATTCAAAAGTAAACACAAGTATGCTTGTATAAACACAAGGAAATGCTAGCCAGTGAGAATCCCAACCCACTCCACACGGACTAACTTTATATAGCACCTCACTCTTAAAATGGCCAAGTGGTACACCAAGTGCTTTTAACTCTTGGCATAGGTCTTTCACGACTTATGTGCATTGCATCAAACATTTTCCATTGTAAAAGTTAGTTTGACTGAAAATCCATTATTTCTGGCCTGTCTCTTTAAAGTCACCTGGGATTCCTCAGAAAGGCTGGTACACTTGCCATTTGGCAAGGTGCAGTATAATAGCTCTGCTACTTAGGGACATGAACAGGTGGAAAGAACTGAACAAGTCACATTACAATTTTGGAAACCGCAATACAAAAGGTGACTTGGAAAGCAACGCACACGTTTCCAGATCACAAGCTAGGCAATTCTAATTTCGAGAGAGGTAAACAGAAACCAAACCTTCAGTTCATATTAATTTAACAACATTATCACTTCAGCGTTTTCCTCTTTAGTTGTCCTGACCTTGACTCAGTCCTTCTTACATTGGTGCACTGCCTAGCAGGACTATGATTCATGCCAGAAATCAAATGGACCCATAGGGAGATCCTGCCCTTCCTTATAAAAGTAATTTGAGAAATGTATGTACAATGACCATAACACTTATGCTAAGGGATGTGAAACACTTTTTTTTTTTCACATTAAGAACAGGTTTCCTCAGGCAACAGCAAAATTCCTATAGTTATGGAAATGAATGTAAGACTTCAGAAAAGGACATATCATAGAGATAAAAGGAGACACTCCGGTGACTGTTGTGGGGTGGGGGGAGGGGGGAGGGACAGCATTAGGAGATATACCTAATGCCAAATGACGAGTTAATGGGTGCAGCACACCAACATGGCACATGGATACATATGCAACAAATCTGCACATTGTGCACATGTACCCTAAAACTTAAAGTATAATAAAAAACAAAAGAAAGTGCATGGTACATGCAGAAATGTAATGAATAAGTATGAGTGAAAGTAGACTTTAATGGTTTTGCCCTCTAATTACTTCAGCATCCTAGTTTTCATACAGCACACACATTCCTGTCACTAATTCTAGAGATTTTCAAAAGCATTCTTTTTTCTTCCAAATATAAAAAGGTACCTTAATTTTTTGACTTTCACACTTTAAAATTCTTCTTCTGCAGTTCTCCCCACCCGAAGTTATCTCCACCACTAACAACTCTATCTAAAATGTAACCTATTCTCCAGATCTTCCCATACTCAGCTGTGCTTTCTTAAAAGTTTTTAGAACACTTATCATCAGTTCCACATAATAATGTCTAAGATCATTTTGCTTCAACTTCTTTAAGACTCCAATCAAGCTTCTGTGAGCCTTCCTTGACTCTAGAGTTCATGTTTACTTGTTCTTCTTGTCTTTTGACAGTACCTAGTCTATGCTGTTATTCTACAATTTATAATACTGCAGTTGTAGGTTTACAGATGTGTACCCTGCAACTGGCTCATATATTTTTATTTATTTTATTTTATTTTTTCTTGAGACAGAGTTTCCCTCTTGTTGCCCAGGTTAGAGTGTAGTGGTGCGATCTCAGCTCACTGTAACCTCCACCTCCCGGGCTCAAGTGATTCTCCAGCCTCAGCCTCACGAGTAGCTGGGATTACAGGCACGCGCCACCATGCCTGGCTAATTTTGTATTTTTAGTAGAGATGGAGTTTCTCCATGTTGGTCAGGCTGGCCTTGAACTCCTGAACTCAGGTGATCCACCCGCCTTGGTCTCCCAAAGTGCTGAGATTACAGGCGTGAGCCACCGCACCCAGCCAGGCTCATTTACTACATCAGGGAACTTGTTTGATATATATGGCCCAGTACCTAGTACCTGGTAAGAAATCAGGAAATGAATTTGGGAAATTAATAGAACACCAAGTCATTGAAATAGAAGGACCTCTGGTAACTGCAAACAAAAGAGAAAATTCAAATAAAAAATATCAGAAAGATGATATTGCTAAGAATAGATACAATAGAGATTCTACTAATAATGAAGAAATTCTTGAAGAAATAAATGATTCTATGAATATATGATAACTACCATAACTGGCACACAAAGTGGAAAACTTGGAAAGATAATACTCATGAAAGGAATAGAAAATGCTATTAAAGAAAAATCTTCTTAAAAAGGCTCCAGGCCCAGGCCGTTAGTAGCAGAATTCCTTTACATCAGTGTTTTTAACTGGTGTGTGTGTGGCAGCAGGGTGTGGGGGTAGATTTTGCCCCCAGGGGCAAACACCTCTCATCAATGTCTGAAGATATTTTTGGTTGTCACAAGCAGGGTGGGGAGGATCATTACTGACATGTAGTGGGTTAAGGCCAAGGATGCTGCTAAACACTGTATAGTTTATAATTACTCAGCTGAAACTGTCAATAGTGCTGAGTTTAAGAAACACTTCTCTACCCTTAAAAAGAATTTCTGTGCTATGTAAAACATTGCAACACACAGGAAAATAAGGAAAGCTCCTCAAAGCAACTTCTACAGCAAACATTATTCTGATATTTGGAAATCAGAGAGTTAATACCAAAAACATACAGTACTCTATAGACTATACTTACACATGCAAAAAACACCAAGTAAAATGATAATAAAACACATCTAGCGGTGTGTATGATATATTTAATAATTGTTTATTCTGGTAGGAACACTTAGCGTGAGATCTATTCTTTGAACACATCTTAAAGTGCACAATTCGTTATCGTTAACTATCGGTACAGCATTGTACAGCAGATCTCCAGAACTCACTCACCTTGCAGAACTGAAACTCTAGACCCATTGAAAAACAACCTCCTCCCCCAATTTTTTCATCCTGCCAGCGCCCAGCAACCAACATTTTTCTCGGTCCTTCTGTGGGTTTGACTTCTTTAGATACCTCATCTAAGTGAAATCATGCAGTAGTTGTACTTCTGAGACTGGTTTATTTCATTTAGAATAACGTCTTCCCAGATTCCTCCATGTTGTCACATATGAAAGGATTTCTTTTTTTTTTTTTTTTTTTTTGAGACAGAGTCTTGCTCTGTTGCCCAGGCTGGAGTGCAGTGGTGCGATCTCAGCTCACTGAAAGCTCTGCCTCCTGGGTTCACACCATTCTCCTGCCTCAGCCTCCTGAGTAGCTGGGACTACAGGCGCCCACCACCACGCCTGGCTAATTTTTTGTATTTTTAGTAGAGACAGGGTTTCACCGTATTAGCCAGGATGGTCTCGATCTCCTGACCTTGTGATACACCTGCCTCGGCCTCCCAAAGTGTTGGGATTACAGGCGTGAGCCACTGCACCCGGACAGGATTTCTTTTTTAAGGTTAAATAGTATTAGATTGTATGTATATACCACATTTTCTTTATCCATTCATCCATTGATAGACACAGGTTATTTCCATATCATGGCTATTTTAAATAATGCTGCAACATATATTGCAGTGTATATATCTCTTTGAGATCCTGATTTCATTTATTTTGAATAAACACTGAGAACTAGGATTGCTATATCACATGGTAGTTCTATTTTGAAATATTTTAGAAACCTCTATACTCTTTTCCATAACAGCTATATCACTTTATATTCTCACAGTGTACAAGGGTTCCAATTTCTCCACATCCTCTCCAATACTTGCTATACTTTGTTTAATAACCATCCTTACAGCCACAAGGTGACATCTCTCTGTGGTTTTGATTTGCATAAAAATGTTTTTCAAATCCCTGAAATGCAAGGATTACGTAATATTTGAAATTTTATCAATATAATTTATTGCATCACTAGGAAAAAAAAGATGAGACAACCTTCTCATTAAATACAGAAAATGTTTTTGGTCATATTAAAATTTATTCCTGACAAAATGTTTAACAAATTAGAAATTAAAGGGTACCTATTTAACATGATAAATCACAGCCAATATCAAACTTCTATGTGAAACACTGTATTATAGACAGTCCCATTAAAATGAGGAACTAAACAATTCCACTATTCCTGCTACTTACATGACGTGGTTCCAAAATGTTTGGTGTTATAGCAGAGTGAGCAAATATATTAATTTTAACATTTGATAGTTTGGATTTTAACAAAGACTCTGTTTTTAATATCTGTGTTCAATTACCTATTAATCTTTCTAAACCTCAGATTTCTCACCTATAATATTGGGATAACATTAGTACATATAGCATTGCTGTGAAGATTAAGTCAATGTGAATAAACAAATTACAAATGTGCCCAGAATATAGGAAAGCATTTTGTGTTGGCTATTGTAATTATTATAATACTTATTGGCAATTGTAATGAAAACTACAACTCTAGGAGATATGGTTATCATAACAGATATTAACCTATAGGTGCTCATTAATAGTAAATTGCTAGAGTTTACTCATGTTTCATCTGAGAAGGTTTCATTGCACTGCAATCAGCAAATTCGTCAAAGAAGCAATACCAGACAATAGTCCCCTATCGGATTAATAAAAACATTCACTAGAAGACTCACGCAATGTGTTGATATTGTTACCAGCAATAAGCTCCTAGTACTGCCATATAAAACCACAGTGCATAATTTCTATTTTTTTTACATCAAATATTTACAACAATCTGCTTCAGGCTGGGTACCTGGTTTCCTCGGACAGGAGACAGGCTTCTCTAGAATTTACTCACCAAGATGGCATTCTCAGAAGCATATGAAATTTATGCAGAGTGGGGCAAAAGGAGCAAATGTGTACAAATGAGGAATTGTTTGACCTCAATAAGTCCCTACATATGTCGATAAGCATCTCCAGACAAGAACAAGATCAAGTGCCCTCTCAAAGCTCTGTGTACTTGCAAGGGTGAGTGAGAGACAGACCGACAGAGAAAGAGAGAAAAAATGAAAATACAACTTGGCAGGTTTCCAGCCTAACCATCCCTTAACTGGTGGCCATTAAAATAATGCCTTCCAGCTGGCTGAATCATTTTCTGTCAAGTCTCTTTGTATATGAGAGCATGCATGTCTTTTGTCACTCTTTGTTAATAATACACATGCATCTGCCCTCTAGTTAGCAGTTGTGCAAACTAATACAAAACTCAGTATCCAATACTCTGCAATAACTGGCTTGCTTCCTTGCTAAGGCCACCCCAGTCATCATTCATGAGCAAAGTAATCCAGATCCCAAGATCAAACCATTCCCAAGCTAAGAAAATACAAAGAGGGTTACATCCTGATGTTATAAGGTCAATTTCAAATCAACTGGGTAGTGCAAGTCCCCTCGATGTTCTCCCTCTTCCTTTCCAACAGAAAATATGAAATGGCAAAGTACAGGTCCCAGGGAATGAACAATAATCTAAGACAATCATGGTAGCTCCGTACCTTTTTGACGGTAATTAATGTAGAGGTTGGCATGGCCAATGAAGCATGAGGGGAGTCTGTTGGTGAGTAGGGTGCAGAGTGTTCTAGAAAAGAATTGTTTTTCTCATTTTGTTTCTGAAGACACCAGTTCAGATTCAACTTCTTTCTTGTGCTTTTGTATGCAGTTTTTCAAAGACACCAAACTTAGAGATATGGCATGCATCTTGTGACCGTAAAGGTTAAGCAAAGAGAATCACAGAACAGATGAGCCAGTCTACAGCCCTCAGATCATTGAGATGAATTAACGTGGAGCTGCCTACCTCCAAAATTCCGGTATGAGATTAATATACTCTTACTGTTTAAGCTACTTTTAGTTGGGTATTCTATTACTTGCGTCCACATTATCTAAACTGATAAAATCTGCTTTTACAATTTGGGCTCTTGCCTTATTCTCATATCAAGCCCCCACCTCATACATACTTAGGGATCATGCTGTAACATGACCCGTTTTAGAGTGCCCTCTTCTGCTCACTTTCAAATACTCCAGTTCATCCAGGTGTCAGATTGCACTGCCGTTCACTTATTTTGCAATGATCATCTTCTCTATGCCAGGCATCTTTGAAAGTCTTTTTATCTCAAGATTTCTCAGAGTCTGTAACGCAGACTTGACCTCTATATGCAAACCTGAAACTTCACAGTTTGCTGCCAGTCTACCCTGATTCCAAGGTAAACTTTGACTACATTTCCTACTGCTTCCATTTACCAATTGCATGCCTCTCCGTGTAAAGGAGAAACCCTAACCACTACTTGCCAGGTGGAGGTCATTGATCATTGGTTTTCTATCGAAGGGAGCAGTTCTAAACATTGAATGAGCATTAAAATCACCTTGGGAGCTTAAAAATAATCCCAGTACCCACGCCATACCCAAGAGCAATTAAATTAGAATCTCTGGGGTTAGGATCCAGGCATCATTATTTTTTAAAACTACCCTTACTCTCTGATTCTGTATGGGACCAACACTGAAATACACTGATCGAGTACTTGTGGAATGCATCTAAAAGCACCTGAAAATCTCCTTTAAACTACAATGCATCTTCCCCCGAACATGTTGAAAACCCCTGCCTTACACGTCTCTATCGTCCTACCTATCCCCACAAGCAACCAAGACAATTCGTTCTGTCACCTGCTACAATTGTTCCCCTTGAGGCCAGTAACCACATTGACCAGACGAGCCAGAACAATAACTGAAGAGTGCTGGGTCTGCCTTTGATCGGGCATGAAGCTGTCAGGACCAGGCAGCTAAAAGTTGCTCTTGACTCGGGGAAACTCAAATTTTCCTTTAAACAGATAGTCAAAGCCAGGGTTTTTTTTTTTTTTTTTTTTTTTTTTCCCCACTACAGAGACTCTACTCTTCTAACTAGCACAGTGTTCTCCAAAATCACCTGAAGATAATAATCACCTGGTATACTTGTTCCACACACAGAGTCCTGGGACCTAACCCAGAACTACTGAAGTAGAATTTCCTGGAGAAAGATCTGGTAATGTGTATAGTTACCAGGTTGTCCCAGGTGATTCTTAGCAAGCATTTTTTGAAAATACTCCATTACTGTATATTTTCCCAATTGTATCTCTTCTGACCAAGGATTAGGCTTATCTGGGGTGCAGCCAAACCCCAGAAGATAGCACTGAATTCTGAGAATAGAAGGAGGCCTTGAAAACAATCAGAAAATTAATCCCTCTGTACCAAAGCTACGATTTATGCAGTGTTCTTACCGAAACCTCTCTGAAAAATAACCTCTGGCCTTACGTAGGAAAACTTTTTCATAAATATACGTGTATCTCTTCTCTTGATCTCTACCAGGCCCAATAGAATCTGACCCCCTATTGCCAGAAGTGTTTCTACACACACACACTTGGAAATATCCTGCAGAACCTGGGGCACAGAGCTGGTTAGCATGGCTTGAGCACTTAAAATTCGTAGCGCCCCACACTTCCCAGACCTCCTG
This sequence comes from Nomascus leucogenys, assembly GCF_006542625.1. Classification (NCBI taxonomy): domain Eukaryota; kingdom Metazoa; phylum Chordata; class Mammalia; order Primates; family Hylobatidae; genus Nomascus; species Nomascus leucogenys. The sequence goes on from NC_044406.1 coordinate 130,278,558, forward strand.
CAGCTGAGGAAAGTTAAGTGACTAGTTCTCACCAATGAATTGTAAGCCACTGTTGTAGCAACCCTAGGGCACATATAATAAGGTAGTCTGTAGAGAATTTAAAACCAACCTATTCCCACCTCATTTTGGCAATTCGATAAAGTATCAGTGATATATTATTCCTTCCTTAATACACACGCACACACACACATATATATGCACACACACTGTATATTTTGGCAGTCTACGTTCAAAGTAATTGCCGTGGTTACTGTTGAGTTTTAATCATGTATCTCTACATCTCAACTTAGCACTTTGCTATTACTAATCCCTTAAGACAGTGTTTCCCAACCTTTTTGGCACCAGGGACCGTTTTCGTGGAAGACAATTTTTTCCCTGACTGGGGGTTGGGGGATGGTTTTGAGATGATTCAAGTGCGTTACATTTATTTTGCACTTTATTTCTATTATTATTACATTGTAATATATAATGACATTATGATACAACTCACCATAATGTAGAATCAGTGGGAGCGTTGAGCTTGTTTTCCTGCGACTAGACAGTCCGATCTGGGGGTGATGGGAGACGGTGACAGACCATCAGACATTAGATTCTGATAAGGAGCCAGCAACCTAGATCCCTCGCATGCGCAGTTCACAATACGGTTTGCACGCCTATGAGAATCTATTGCTGCTGCTGATCTCACAGGAGGTGGAGCTCAGGCACTAATGTGAGTGATGGGGAGAGGCTGTGAATGCAGGTGAAGCTTCGCTCGCTCACGTGCCGCTCATCTCCTGCTGAGCAGCCCAGTTCCTAACAAACCACGAACTGATATCTGTCCATGACCCAGGGGTTGGGGACCCCTGCTTTAAGAAACACTATATTCTCGCAAGGATGAAAAACCAAACACCGCATGTTCTCACTCATAGGTGGGAATTGAAAATGAGAACACATGGACACAGGAAGGGGAACATCACACTCCGGGGACTGTTGTGGGGTGGGGGGAGGGGGGAGGGACAGCATTAGGAGATATACCTAATGCTAAATGACGAGTTAATGGGTGCAGCACACCAACATGGCACATGGATACATATGTAACAAACCTGCACATTGTGCACATGTACCCTAAAACTTAAAGTATAAAAAAAAATACTATATTCTATATGAAAGTGAATTTGGAGAACTACCAGGGATAAAGTCAATTCCAAGACACAGACTCAGCTACACAAGTTTCCTTTAAGGATAAGTTTGTCAGAGTTTGGAATCATTTGCGCTCCTTGGAACATAGTTCTTATCTCCAACTCCTGGGATACTATATATCCCTCCAGCAGATACAAAATAAACCATGATAGCATAGGGATCATGAAGACAAAGACTGAGACGTGAGTTACCATAAACCTTTCTTTCTGTACAACCACTCAGCATTTTAATTTGTGTTTAAATTTTGTTATGACTGCAGAGAAACTTGCAGGCCTCTGAAAGAAATCCTAAAGAAACAAAGACATGGACAGTATTGTAATTTGTAGAATTTATTTTGAAGCTGTATTTGATGAATCTCTATCAAACTTATCCTTATGTATAATGTTTCCTATTTGTAAATCTGTTTCATAGAAAAGAAACATTCTAAAATTAAAGCTCATAAAAAGTATTTTTCAATGGACTCTGAGCGAACATGAATATGAGGTTGATTTTGATGATCTGACAAATTAGCAGAAATATTAAAATCAGAAACAGTAATACCATTGTGATTTATTACGGTGTCTTACCAATATGTAGGTATAATTTCTCCCTATTATCAAAAATGACCTTTTTATAAATATGAAGTATTAATCTATTACTTTTTTTATTTTCTTCACTAAAATATTTTATTTTTAATCTTTTAGTTTTTACAGGCTTCATATGAAAACAAAAGTTTGAACTTTTCTGATCATTATTATTATTTATTTTATGTAATGAATATTACTGAAAATAATTGTGTCATATAGAAGAGGGAAGTGTTACAAAATTATTCAGTTCAGATATTGAATATTCTAGGTAAACCAGTGCCATGCCATAAGCAGAAGTAAAGCGCATTGTCATTTTTTGAACTGAGAAGATGAAAAGCCTTCCTGTATTTTAACCCTCACTGTCACCATAGAAGCCTCCTGTTGAAATAGCAGCACTACAAGATGAGGAAAACCTGGATTTCTGAATCACTCTTGGAAGGGAATTGGTCCACATAGTGGACAGACCAGCAGACCTATATGTAAATGAAAATACTTCCATGTGTTAATCCATCAAATTTCAGGATTTGTTTTTGTTACTAGAGCAAAGCCTAGATGATCCTGACTAATATGAGCTGAAGCACAGTTATCTTTTCTTCAGACAGGAAGATGCTGTCAGGTTTAGTGTGCCACAACCCAGCTTTTAAATTTCTGGACCTTTGATCTTTGAACAAGTCGTGGAGAGAAAGTACTATACAAATGGCGTATGTTATTTAGGTATGTTTTGAGCTCAGGGACCGAAAAGCCCTTTCTCAATTTTAACCCTCAATTTTGTGTTTGTCTGATACAGTAATGCCACATTCATTCAGAAGCATTATAGAATGGGGAGTTCCACACGGCAGGTGGGGCATCCAGTGCTACAGACCAGATTGAGAATCAGGAGATTATCATTTTTTCAAGTTTTTACCATTCACTGTCTGACTTTGAGCAAATCACTTTTCTTCCCCAAGGCTTTCCTTAAGCAGCTTTGTTGCAAACAGAAGATACATAATCTGACTAATTTAAGCAACCAAGGTGATGTATTGAGAGGGTATTGGGTTAACTCACTACATGAAAAGAACTAGATAAGTAAATCTCAGGAAGGACAGGAACCAGAGTAGCTCTGGAGATCACAGCAAAAGAAACTCATGAACTCCATCTTTAGGTAGGCAACTGCTGTCAGATGATGTAGGTCCAAACATTCTCAGTCTCCGTATATCTCTGTGCAAGATTTAAATTCCTAGAATAGGGTGATCTCCTTGGCTTAGCTTAGTAGTGTGTGCAGCCTAGTGAGATGCTGGAACCTGGTTTAGTATTCTAGCCTACTGGACCCAGGGAAACAAGGATGGGGGAAGACTTGAAGGGCAGCTACAACCAGGCCTAAGTTTCCACATTTGACAACAGAAAGTGGTTGAACAACATTAGCATTGAGATACAAATAGAGTTGTATCTCTATGTCTATCTATCTATCTATCTATCTATCTATCTATCATCTATCATCTATCTATCTATCTATCATCTATCTATCTATCTATCATCTATCATCTATCTATCTATCTATCATCTATCATCTATCTATCTATCATCTATCTATCTATCTGTCTATCAATCATCTATCTATTGTCAAACAAAACCTTATATGAAATTTGTAGTCAGTGGCTTCTGAGCCCCCTCTGTAAGGAACACTTTTGAAAATCATTTATTGCCTAATATCTTTTCTAGTTTCATTTTAACGATTTTGATGAAAATTTTCTGAACTTTTCAAAAAAGTCCAAAAAGAGTTTTTTGTTTTTGTTTTTGTTTTGTTTTTTTAATATGTTCAACTCTATTTTTGGAAGAATCAATGTCATCATTGTGAACATGAGATATTGTCATGGACCATAGGAATGTACTGTTTTGGCTTTCTCCCCTTAAGCCCAGGATGTCAACTGTCACTACTGTTGTCAGTATACCTGACTCATATACCATCAAGGTTGCCCGCAGTGTGCTGTTTCTGTAGATACCCAAGCTAAATCACAAACTTATTATGAGTTTCGAAGAAGGGATGAAAGTAAATCTCTTGAAAAGTGTTTGTGCTTACTTTAAAAACTTATATTTTCATGACACTGTCATTATATATTAACCATGTGACCTTGAACAAAGCACTTCCTCTCCTCAGCTTCAGTCTCTTTAAGTGTGGATTAGATCATCTGTGCCTAGCACAGTGTCTGGTCCACTGCAGCTTCCCAATGAATTGAATCTTAAATCCTTCTAGCTTTATGAGAGCATGATTTTATCTGACAAAATGTTTACGTATTTGGTTGCAATATGTCTAAAACTGGCCATAGAGTTTGCTAAATTTTTAAGTTTCTATCCATGAGAGTAACTAACATCTAATCACATACATTATGCAATGCATTTTAAATATGCCCTTTTATTTAATCTAACAATTATATGAGAAAAGTGACATTATTCACATTACAGGGTAAGAGGAGTAAGGCTCAGGAACCAGAGCTTATTTTATCAGGGTTAAATACCGTGGGGGTAGTAGGGATGAATTGCTTTCTTTAACTTGCAAATAGTTCACGGAAATCAAAATAATATATGTGAAAGTGACTTTGAAAATGAAAATGAAATATAAACAGAGGGTAATGTTATCATCATTATTCTTATAATATGTTGGCGTTTAATTAAGAAGGAAAAGTTACTGAGCAAAGGCCTAAGGGCCATTACTATAAAATAAAGAGCATAGGGCCGTCTACATCTGCCAGAGCTTCACAAACTCCTTTTTTTTTCTCTCTCTCTTTCTTTCTCTCCTTTCTTTCTTTCCTTCCTTCCTTCCTTCCTTCCTTCCTTCCTTCCTTCCTTCCTTCCTTCCTTCCTTCCCTTCCTCCCTCCCTCCTTCCTTCCTTCTGTCTTTCTGTCTTTCTTTTCCTTTCTATGTATTGATTGATCTAGAGAAACTGAAACTCATGAGAGCCACTTCTGAGCTTATGGAAGACTGTGGACAAATTTTATGCAATGCATTCCCTGCATCATAATTATTCCAGTCATTCACACCTAATCCAGGAGACACCCCAACAATACCAAGAAAATGAAAAATCATGCTCTTATCCTCTGTCTACAACCTTGTATTGGTTCATTTTATGTTGCTTATTAAAGAATACCTGAAGCTGAGTAATTTATAAGGAAAGGAATTTATTTATTACAGTTATGTAGGCTGAGATGTCTCAGGTCAAGGGGCCATATATGGTAAGATCATTTTTGCTGGGGGTACTCTGTGAAGTGGTTTCTTCACATAGTAAGGGGGCTAAGTGTGCTACGTGCTAGCGCAGGCCTCTCTCCTTCTTCCTGTAAAGCTATCAGTTCTCCTCTCATGATAACTCATTAACTCATTAATTCATGAATCCATTATTCTATGAATAGATTGATTTATTCATTAGGGCAAAGCCCTCACAATACAATTACCTGTTAAAGGCCTCACTTCTCAACATTACTGCGTTGGGGACCAAGTTTCAGTGTGAGTTTTGGAGGGGACATTCAAACCATAACAAGCAAAAAATAAAAATTAAAATAAAAAAAAGCTTCTCACAGATGCTGTGAAATTATAATCAAATAATTAACAAACCAAATTTATTGAAGTGAGTGCATTTTAAGTTTGCAATAATATCACATCTGGCAAATGTTACTTTTGCAAAACTACTCCATGTTGCAATTATCTGCATATAGGTCCCAACTTAGCCACTTCTGTCCATCCTGACGCATCCCCCTAAAGTTTGAATCTTGGGGACCGAAAGCTGGACTAGAAATCTTTGCTCCACCAGCCAGCCTGGGTTTTTTATTCAGATCAGTGCATTTCCCCACTAGTGACCTCTTTGGCATGGCAATACTAGAGATAGCTTTCATTTAATAATTTGTGAAAGCCATATTACACCATTTTTCTAGATCATCACTGTGTAATACAGTAGCCACGAGCACTTGAAATGTGGCTAGTCCAAATTTCCATGTTCTATAAATACAAAACACACATTGGATTTCAAAGGCCAAGTAAGAATAAATGCAAAATGTGTCACTAATACGAGTTTTCATATTGATTACATTTTGAAATGAAAATGTGTTAAATAAAATATATTGTTAAAATGAATTGTATTCAGTTATTTTTAATATTTAATGTGGCTACTAAAGATTTTAAATTGGATATATGGTTCACATTACCTTTCTTTTGGACAGGGCTGCTCCCGAATAGTGGGTACCTATTTGCCTTAATTCTGCTTATTACTTTTGAAGGACAAATATAAATTTATCCTTGTAAGAATGAAAACCCAAAATCAAACAACAACAAAATAAACACCCACATTTTCTTGGTGTACATAAAACAACTTTGCAATGAAATAAGCAACTAAATAGGCTTGCAGTTTTGAAAAACAAGATCTTCAACATGATATTTTGAATCATTAAGAGTGTTTATTCGTCATGAACCTGTCATCAGGTTGACCTTCCTCTTAACTGTGTTCATTCTTCTATTTAAATTTATCCAAAACAAAGTGAAAAAATATCATTCGGTCTAACTGGTATTATCCATGGAAAATTCTGTTTTAAGTAGGCTTTTATTTTAAGATTCTGGAATCATTTTTACTTTACTGTATAAAATGAGCACAGAGCTTTATTAATATAGAATGGTTGATCCTCAGAGATCATCTGGTGTCAACCCACTCACTTTTTCATGATGAGATGAAGACCTAGAGAAGGTAAGCAATTGGCTCAACATCACATACTCAGTAAATGATAAGGCATAATCTGAATTCAGTTCTATCACCTGTTCTGAATTTTTTCTTATTAATACAGCACACTTAAAGACTATTTCCAAGTCTTTTTTAACCATAGAAATTAAGCTCCACTGTTTTAAGATGAACATCAAACAGTTGAAAATGAACCACTAGTTAAGTTCCTCTTATAAAACTCATAATGAAAAAAGATACCGTTCTATAGAATATATGGGGAAAACATAATATATGAGAAATTTTCACACAATTAGTCATAGGCTTGGAAGTGGCATTGATAGCACTCTCTCCTGCTTATTCATAGTTTGCAGTTCCAATGGGGACAGTGTAAATGTAGTACGTCTGTTTTGCTTGCCTTTTAAAATTTAAATGCCGCTTTCTCCCTAAACTGCTGAGATTGTCAAGGTGTACGGCCCTTTGTCTGCTGCACAGTCAAATAAACTTAAGCTTTCGTGCACATAAAAGCATGCATTGCTTCAGCTTCCAAATCATTTCAGCAGATTTGGGTTGCTTTAACTCATTAGTTTTAATATTTAATGCAATGCATCATGATATCTTTGGTTAGTGAATTCATGAAGTCCCTATATCCAGACATCTTTAAAACATTCAAAGTTACTATTTTTCAATATTTTATTACTTTTTCTTCCAAATAAATCAATCATTGATATTTTTATTATAAAATATTTCAAGCATAAAGACAAATACAAATAACATAGTACACAAATATTCATCACTTAAAAATAAAAATGTTAATATTTAGCCATATTTACCTCTGGTTTAGAAACTGTGGTAAAATTAATATAACAAAATTTCTCATTTTATCCATTTTCATGTCTACAATTCAGCTGGAATAATTACATACACAATGTGGTACAACCACCATCACTATCACTTTCCAAAACTTTCTCATTACCCCAAACAGAAACTATACCCACTAAACAATAATTCTCCGTCTACTCTTTTCCCAGCCCCAGATAACCTCTAATCTACTTTCTGTATTTGTGAGCTTACCTATTCTAGGTACCTCATGTAAATGGAGTCATGTAATATTTGTCCTTTTGTGTCTGGCTTATTTCATTTAGCATATCTTCAAGATTACTTCATGTTGTAGCATATATTAGAATTTAATGCCTTTTATGGCTGAATAATATTCCGTTGTATCTATATACCACTTTTGATTATACATTCATTTGTTGATGAACATCTGGGTTATATCCACATTTTGGCTGTAATAAATAATGCTGCAATGAACATTGGCATACATATATATCGGTTTGAGCTCCTGTTTTCAATTAGGAGTAAAATTTTGGGTCATATGGTAATTCTATGTTTAACTTTTTGAAAAACCACCAAACTAATTTCCACAGCAGCCACGCTATTCTCCATTCCCACTGTCAAGTTATAGGAGTTCCAATTTCTCTGCACTTTGCCAACATTAGCTTTAGTTTTTTTGTTATAGCCATCTTAGTAGATATGGACGGTTATATTACCATGGTTTTGACTTGCATATCTCTGATGATTATCAATGTTGAGCATATTTCCATATGCTTATTAGACATGTGCATATCATCCTTGGAGAAATGTTTATTCAAGTCCTTTGCCCATTTTCAGCTGAGTGGTTTGTCTTTGTACTGTTGAGTTGCTGGAATTTGCCTCAGGTTTTTTGAAAAATGAAATGTTGAAAGTCTAGTTAAAATCCTCCTTTTATGCCTAATTCCATATTCTCATTCGCTAAACACTTCCAGAAGTGACCACTATTTTAAAATGAGGGTATACTACTGCTGTCCATAAATTTATATTTGATTAAATATTCTCGTGTTCATGACTAATATATTATTTTGTTTTAGAAATTATATAAAGAAAGCATGAATCCCTCTGTACTTTTGTTTTATGACTTAATTTTATGTTTTGGGATCTGTGTTGACACATGTAGATCTACTTCCCTTATTTTAACTGGCATATGATTATTAACAATTTATCAAACCATTTTATACTAGATGATATTTAGGTAATTTTAATTATTATTATTTTGTTATTATTAACGATTTATAAAGCCATTTAATACTAGAGGATACTTAGGTAATTTTAATTATTATTATTTTGTTATTATTAACGATTTATCAAGCCATTTAATACTACAGAATACTTAGGTAATTTTAATTATTATTTTGTTATTATTAACGATTTATCAAGCCATTTTATACTAGGGGATATTTAGGTAATTTTAATAATAATTATTATTTTATTATTACTAAAAATGTTGAATTATGTTTTTGTGTACGAAAATTACTAACAATGTAGAATCACACTTTTGTGTATAAGACATGTGACAGTGCTAGCCAAACTGTTGTGTTTCAATCCCAGATCTTTGGTTTATTAGCTACGTATACCTGGACAAATTATTTATTCTCTTTCTTCCTAGGTTTGCTATCTGTAACATGAAGTTATGACAGTGACTATCTTATGCAATTGTTGTGAAAGTAAGTAAGATAATTCATGTAAAGCACTCAGAAGAGTTATTGGCACAGAATCAGCCCTCAATAAATTTGTACATGTAGAGATATTCTCTATACCTAGAAGTAGAATTGAGTCATATGGTATGTGAATCTTCCACTTTACAAGACACTGTCATATTGCCCTTCAAAGTGGCAGCATGCCAGTTTATCTTCATATCAGAAGTGTGTGAGAGATCCAGTTTCTCTACATCTGCTCAAACAGTTTAAAGTATAAGACCTTCTAATTCTACCCATATAATATAATTTGCACTGCTTGAATTTTCCAGGCTAATCATCTCTTCATAAATATATCACCAAATACAAAGCCCCATCCATGTTCTTGTGTCTGGTGCCTAATTATATCTTTTTTCATCATTTTCTTTTGTGTTGTTTGTTTTTCTTATTCATTAGAAGTTCTTTATATAATGTGGTTAGTAATCTTTATGGGTAATATGTTTCCACGTGTTTTTTTTTTCCAAGTTAGTGGTTTAAGTTTTTATTTGTTCATAGTGTTTTTACCTCATTGTATAAAGAGTTTGTATTTTCATGTAGTAGTCAAATTAACCAATATTTTCCTTGACTTTTTATGTTTATTCTACTTAAAAATATCCTTCTATACCCTAAGGTTATAGACGTAGTCTCTTACATTTTTATCTAATAGCTTTGAAATTTTTTTTACAATTTTATCTTTAATACATCTGATATTTATCTTTCACTGTGCTGTGAAATAGGAATATAATTTTTCCAAATGGGAAATCAATTGTCCCAGAATCATTTTTATTGATTACCTTGTTTCCCCAGGGACTTTTATTGCCATCTGTGTCATATGCCAAGTTCCCTGGTGTGCTTCCATTAGTTGTTCAGCTCTCTGTTACTTTGGTCTGTCTACTCCTGCATCAAAAATACAATGTCTTAATTACTACCATTGTTTAATAAATTCTGATCTGTAGTTGGACTCTTTAGCCTTCTCAAAAATTGTATTGATTTCATTCTATTTTTTGTTTCGTATTTTGATACGTGTTTAAAAAACATGTTGCACTTACTATGTAACAAGTTCTGTTCTATGTGATTTAAAAGCAGTAGCTCATTCTTTCCTCAAACTACACTATTAGGTATTACTATTATCATCTGTACCTTATAGATGAAGAGACTGAAGCATCTGCCTCTGAATGAAAATTAAGATAATGATATCAATTCTACTTTTATTAATATATGAATCCAATGCAATTTTATTATATTTCTAATTGGATATTTCAGGCATAACAAAAAATTCACATGAGAGACAGCACAGCATAGTGATGAAGATCACAAACTCTAGAGCCAGTCTGAATGACTTCTGTGTAGATAACTGTATCATCTGTGAATGAGAATAAATATGTATGGTAAACCAAGTGACAAATTTTGGAGGCTGGATCAGGTGAAAGGCCTTAATTGGGAAGCTTCGTAGCAGTATCTTCAGGGTTTTAGTGAGAGGTATTCAAGTCCCATTTTGTCAGACAGGATAGTACTGGAAGGCACTTTGCTTTATGTGAGAGGTGTAGTTTCTTTTCCTCCAGTAGGTTCTGGGTCATATATCTTATCCACATTTGTGTTAGAGCCCTGTCTCCTTAGAGAAGCATATGTGGAGCTTTGAAACCGTTATGGACCACTGCAATATCAGCTCATGTTTAATGTGAAAGTTTTAATTCTCTTCTAATTTATAATGTCTGGAGATATTTTTCTTTTCTGAACTTACCTCTATAATAAAAGTTTTATTTTGATATAGTCTCATATTTCTTTGTGTTTCTAATTAGAGTTTGACATGTCGCTGTATGTTGATTTACTATCCAATCAGACAAAAACCTATAGATGTCTTATATAAAAGACTGCTTGGATGTAGGGAGAATAAAGAATTTTTTTGTAATATTTCTTTATTTCATGGATAGTGAACTGGTAGCCAGTGGGATGCAAACAAGGCACACATGCTTTTCTTATTTAGTACAGTGTTTCTTGTAAAAATTGAATTGAACCGGATATAGTCAGGCTTTGTGTCCCCACCCAAATCTCGTCTTGAATTACAATCCCCATAATCCCCACATGTCAAGGGAGACACCAGGTGGAGGTAATTGGATCATGGGGGCAGTTTCCCCCACACTGTTCTCCTGATAGTGAGTGAGTTCTCATGAGGTCTGATGGCTTTTTAAGTGTTTGGTAGTCCCTCCTGCATTCATTCTCCTTCCTGCTGCCTTGTGAAAAAGGTGCTTTGCTTCCCCTTCACCTTTTATCACGATTATAAGTTTCCTGAAGCCTCCCCAGCCATTCTAAACTGTGAGTCAATTAAATCCCTTTTTCTTTATAAATTACCCAGTCTTGGGCAGATCTTTACAGCAGTGTGAAAACCAACTAACACAGTTAATTGGTACCAGAAATGGGGCGCTGTTGTAAAGATACCCAAAAATGTGCAAATGACTTTGGAACTGGGTAAGAGGCAGAGATTGAAACAGTTTGGAGTGCTCAGAAGAAGACAGGAAAATGTGAGAAAGTTTGGAACTTCCTAGAGATTTGGTGAATGGCTTTGACCAAAATGCTGATAGTCATATGGACAATGAAGTTCTGCCTGAGGTTGTGTAAGATGGAGATGAGGAACTTCTTGGGAACTGGAAGAAAGGTGATACTTGCTATGCTTTCGCAAAAAGACTGGCAGCATTTTACCCCTGCCCTAGAGGTCTATGGAACTTTCTACTTGAGAGACTGGATTTACAGTACATGGCGGAAGAATTTTCTAAGCAGCAAAGCATTCAGGAGGAAGCAGAGCATAAAAGTTTGAAAAATTTGCAGCCTGGTGATGCAATAGAAAAGAAAAACCCATTTTTTTTGGAGAGAAAATCAAGCATGCTTCAGAAATTTGCATAAGTAACACAGAGCCAAATGTTAATCAGCAAGAAAAAGGGGGAAATGTCTCCAGAGCATGTCAGAGGTCTTCACGGCAGCCCCTCCCATCACAGGTCTGGAGGCCTATGAGGAAAAAATCATTTTATGGGCTTTGCATCCTAGAACGTTGCTGTTTTGTGCAGTCTTGGGACTTTGTGTCTTTCATTCCAGTCATGGCTAAAAGGGGCCAACATACAGCTCAGGCCATTGAAAGCCCTAAGTCTTGGTGGCTTACACATGGTGTTCAGCCTGTGGGTGCAAAGAAGTCAATACTTGAGCTTTGGGAACCTCTGCCTAGATTTCAGAGGATGTATGGAAATGCCTCAACGTCCAGGCAGAAGTTTGCTGCAGCGGTGGACCCCTCATGGAGAACCTCTGCCAGGGCAGTGAGAAGGGGAAATGTGGGTTTGGAGCCCCCACACAGAATCCCCACTGGGACACTGCCTGATGGAGCTGTGAGAAGACAGACGTCATCCTTCAAACCCCATAATGGTAGATCCACTGACAGCTTCCACCGTGCACCTGGAAAAGCTACAGACACTCAATGCCAGCCATATAAGCAGCCAGAAGGGGCACTGTACCCTGCAATGCCACAGGGTCAGAGCTTCCCAAGGCCACAGGATCCCACCTATTGCATCAGCATGACCTAGATGTGAGACAAGGAGTCAAAAGAGATTATTTGGGAACTTTAAGATTTAATGACTGCCCAGCCTAATTTTGGACTTGCATGAGACCTGTAGCCCCTTTGCTTTGGCTGATTTCTCCCATTTGAATGAGAACATTTACCCGATTCCTGTATCTCTATTGTATCTAGTAAGTAACTAACTTGCTTTTGATTTTATAGGCTCCTAGGCAGAAGGGACTTGCCTTGTCTCAGATGAGACTTTGGACTTGAACTTTTGGGTTAATGCTGGAACGAATTAAGACTTTGGAGGACTGTTGGGAAGGCACGACTGGTTTCGAAATGTGAAAGGGACATGAGATTTGGGAGGGGCCAGGAGTGGAATGATATGGTTAGACTTTGTGTCCCCACCCAAACATCACCTGGAATTATAATCCCCATAATCCCCATGTGTCAAGGGAGAGAACAGGTGGAGGTAATTGAATCATGGAGGTGGTTTTCCCCATGCTGTTCTTGTGATAGTGCGTTCTCAAGAGATCTGATGGTTTTATAAGTGTTTGGTAGTTCCTCCTGTGTGCATTCTCCTTCCTGCTGCCTTATGAAGAAGGTGTCTTGCTTCCCCTTCACCTTCTGCCATGATTGTGAATGTCCTGAGGCCTCCTCAGCCATGCTGAACTGTGAATCAATTAAACTTCTTTCCTTTATAAATTACCCAGTCTTGGGTAGTTCTTTATAGCAGTGTGAAAACAGGCTAATACAGAACCTTTAGTTGGGTTAATCGTCTTCAGGTCTCCAATGCCCTCAAGATGTTTTAGTTCATAATGCCTGTCAATATATTTAAAACTGTGCTTTTGAGATCTAACCCATCTTTGTAATATTATTTTCTGGAAATTACTGAGTATTTATTGTACACTAATAAGTGCACGTCAAATCTTCTAAAATACATATCTCTTTTCATTGTAATCAAAACCTTTTAAGGTAGGTATTGTTTTGTCATTTCATATGATATATAAACAAGCTAAGTTTCAAGAAGTTTGAACCATTGACCCAATGCTATGGAAATAACACAAAATGGAGCTATACATAATAGTTGTAAATAATAGTTTATCATAAGGCTTGAAGTCAGATCTGACTCTAAAATTTGTATTATTTTTAATAAACCACCTTATAATGTGAATTTTAAACTTTTTTGTATTTTCATTTTATTTTTAAACCACCCAGGATCTGTCATCAGTATGTTTTTTAACTGAAGAAGACATTTTTTTCTCCATTATGTCTTTCACCAAATTCATGAAGTAATTTTATAAATGAAATTGATTAAATTCAGAAGCTACACACCTGGTGTCTTTGATATATATAATGTAATCTCCCCTCCCATAAGCTAAGTGAATAGATTAAATGCAAATAATATTTATGGATGTCCACAATGTATAGTCAATAGTCAAGATTTTATAGTTTAATTTTATAGTTAAATCCACAGTCCAGTCCTCCCAAATCACTATTGGGTTTGTTTGTGTTTGAGATCTGCTAGAATCACTCTGTGAGGCTAAGGTACAAAGGCCCTGGGGAGTGGTCCTCAAAGGAAAGCTTTGTCCTTTCATTGCTGAGCTAGATTCCTTCTGCAAAGTCAAACAGAAGTGCTGGAGGAAAAGAATACAGAGCAGCAAGATGGATGAAAAATACCTTTCACTTAAGGTTTTGCCTTTTCTGAAACTTCAAGTGAAATAACTGCACGATTTTTAGAAACACATGACACTTAAAGTGTATTTTTAATTAAAGAACAGAACTATACAAAGCAAAGGATGCCAAAATTAATTTAAGTTTTAGACAGAGAAGAGGAAAAAACTTCTAATCTGAAAATAATGCAAAATGAAAGAGATCCTATTTTTTCAAATGAACATTAAGGAAAATAAAATGAATTTAATCAAGAATATGGTACAATGATTTGATGGTAAATAGATTCATGACTGAAGTATAGGTCTAAATATAGTCTCTTGTGTATGCTATCTGTGACCTTGAGATAGTTTTAGAAACCTCAGTTTATTAAGCTCTTATTCAATGGTATAGTAACACCAGCATCAATTGCAAAAGATTCTTATAAGGACAAAATTTGATAATATGTGTATGGTTCATTTTTTTTACTCCATATTAAGCAATTGATAAATGCTTTTTTTATTCTCTTTTATCCCAGTGAAAACGAATAGGATAGCATGATATAGTTGACAGAACAACTGATTTGAATTCAGAAGAACTGGTTATCTGTAAAAATGTGTCTTGGCTCATTTGGGCCTTTTTCCAGATCATAGAGCTAGCAAGTGTCAGACCCATACACAGGTTTGACACACAATCTGGGTTCTATTTTGACTCAAAACTTGCCATTTTATGGGATCCCTTGGGACTTCCACAAAAAAGAAAGGGTACCATGTAAATTCTAACCCTGCCCTACCCCCTTCCCACCCAACAACAACAAAATGAGAAGATGAAATACTATAGGACTGACTACAGTAATAGCTTAGCATTTTTTAACACTATAATCTTTGCTATTTATTATCTGTGGTTAAGGGTCATGAAAATCTATGATTTTTTTTTTACGAGCATCCATCCATACCTGGTTTCTGTTGCTCAAAGAATAGGTTATAGGTAAAATAATTTGAAGGTCTTCAATTACAAGATAGCAAACAAACCTTGGAGTTTTGTGACCTGACTGTTGTATGACCACAAGCCAGTCACACTTGACCATTTGACTTCTGTCATACTTATGTATCACTCCAAAAGAAATCACCCCAAACTTTGCAGCACACTACAACAATTATTATTATTCTTTCACACAATGGTGGGGAGTTACTGAGTTACTGTACTCCGCTAGATGGTTCTTGCTTGGGATCTCTACACGATTGCAGTCAGATGGTGAGCAAGACTTGATTCATGTTGAAGGCTTCTTTCCTCATACGTGTAGCAGTTAATTCAGGCTGTTGGCTGAGACCACAGAGGCACCTGTCAGCTGAAACACCTGCAGGTGGTTTCTCCACACGGTGGAGGCTTCTTCATAGTATGTCAGAAGAGTGCCAAAGGTAAGCATCCTGAGGGGGACAGGGACTACGTAAGAGACCACTAGGTGGAGGTTGTATCAACGTTTAAGGCTGTCTGGGAAATTACATTGTATCAGTTCTGACATACTTTATCAGAACCAGCAGTTAGAAAAAGCTCACTGAGTTTCACGGAAAAGGGTCCTAGTTTTCACTTTTTGATGGAAGAGAGGCGAGGTCCTCTGAATTACACTGAACCTAACAGTAAATACCACTTACACACTCACACATATATACCAGCACAGGAAGATGGTCAATGGACTCGACCAGACAACAGATATATAGTGAACAAAAGTACCTTGTATGCCTATATACCTGGTTTATTTTAATGCCCTCTAGGTAATGGTAAGTTTTCAATCTTTTTTGGCACATTAATTTCAAAGGCTATGCTTCATTTTTCTTCACTGAAGGTACAAAAGCAGTGTTTACACGGATGTCTTAGACAAATGAGAACGTGTTCATTTGTAACTGTCAAATCCATTGCAAATTATTTTTCATTCAAATGAGAACAAAAACATCTCCTAATGAGAGTTAAGATTTGCTACATAGCAAATTCATGATGAAAAGAGGCAAGAGTGGATTAAATGAACCAAGTGCCCCATTCTGACACATCTAGCAAGAAAATAGACAGGTGAGTTGGCTTAATATTCTTTCTCAGGGAGAAAAATTATTTAAAATAAATCATCCAAAAATAAATAATAAGTCTGTACAAAAATCTCAGAAATGATAAATGATACTTCATGAAGGACTGATCTTTTCTTCTTATCAGTCTGTTTTCTTTTTATATATGATAAGAACAAAAGATTCTTTATCTTGATTTGAGTTCACATTTTCATGTTATACCATATAAGACAATCACTGTGTTGAGCTGATATGGTTGCCTAAATTGATGTTTTCAAGTTTTTGTAAATAGAAACTCATTAACCAAATCAACTGACAGTCCAGAAGGGCTAAGTAATTTTCACTAACAATTTCATTGTTGGAATTTTTTCAGTTAGGATATGCTAAATTATATTGCAGTAAAATAAGCAATCTCACAAACATCAGAAATTTAAAATGAGAAATATTTATTTTAAACTCATATGTCCACGGTAGGATAGCTGGGTTCCATATACATTTTAGTTGCTCAGAGATTTAGGCAAAGAGAATAGCCACCATCTCAAACTTTGCTGGTTGCTGTGCCAGATGGAATAGGTGGCTTTGAATGGTCTTGCACTTCCAAAGAAGAATCAGCTTCATTGGCCAGATCAAGTCAGTCCCATCCAACTCCACCAGAGCCCGGAAATGGCTCTGTGTTCTCAGAATGGGGAAGAACTTGAAATATTTGGTGAATATAATTAATGACTACCACATAATTTAATGAATAAACTCAAAGACATTAGATTAAAGAGCTAAGAAAAACATAACAGAGAATGGGGAAGAACTTGAAATATTTGGTGAATATGATGAATGACTACCACATAATTTAATGAATAAACTCAAAGACATTAGATTAAAGAGCTAAGAAAAACGTAACAGAGATGAATAACTGAAGCAGAGAAGTAGAAGGGAAGTCCTAGGTAAATTCTTTGAATGGAAGATTCTCTCTCATCCAAAAGGCTTTGCAGTATATAATTGGGTATATGTTCTTTATAGCTTCGGTAGGATAGATACATTTCAAGTGCCAGTAATAGAACAAGATAAGCATCTAAAGCACAAATGGCCAGTAGGAAGTCACTCAGTCCTATAGGCCCATAGGGTACCTCACCATAATAAAAGTAATGCTGTGATGATGTCATAGTCAAGAAAAGATAAGCCATTCTATTTTTATTGCAGAAGTACTTTTTCAACATTTAAGATTTTCATATAAAATTAGTTTTGAGCCCATTTTCAGATAATACTTCCTGTTTTGGACTTAAGTGCAGAGAATTGGGGTATTTTTGTCATTATTGGACACAGCGAGGCTCCTCTTCTGTTTTATTTATTTTTCCATCTTATCTGCACTTATGTTTCCCCATTCCCTTCATGTCATAGGGAGCCATTATAATCTGTTTAATACATATCTTTTTGTTACATTATTTTATAAAATACATATATTGTTCTTTGTTCATGCATTTTGAATTTATAAAAATGATATTGTGCTATACCTCATACAATTTCTTTTTTTTATTCAGTGACGTATTTTAATGAACGATCCTTGTTGCTCTATTTGTATCTATTTTAATAGCTGTAACTACTGCATAGTATTACAGGTCTTCAGGTACCACCTTTTCTTTATCCACTTGCCCAACATTAAATAGTGAGATTGCCTCCAAATCCCACCCTCTAAAATAACACTGTGATATACACCTTTGCACATGTCTCCTTATGGACCTATGTAAGAATTTTTTGATACACACATACACAAACACACACAAAGAGGACTGAAATTCTAGATCAAAGGGGATATATATACTTAATTTGACTAATTTCAGATTTTTCTCTAAATATATACTTGTATGTACTCACATGTATATGAAAGTATACAGCATATTAAAAGTAATGTTTTAGAAGTAGTATAGTCTTAATGTGGGGGCTGGAGTCATTTTTGCCACCATTCGACTTTCCATCCTGTTTCTACAAATCATTGCTTGCATGACATTGGGAAGTTACTTAGTCTGAGACAGTTTTCTCATTTGTAAAATGTAACCATATCCAGCAGATACAGTGGTTGAAAAGGTTTAAAGGACTGCTTAGCAGAGTCTCTGGACCATAATAAGCACTCAGTACTAGCTATGATGATGATTATTGTTATTATTCCTACATATTGACCAAGTTCTTATTATGGTGCTAATTATGATACTATGTATCTGCTTCGACTCCAGAAACCTTATGTGATCTCTTGTCCCTGCCAGCTACACAGAAGTTGGGTAATGCAGAGAATACAGAACCTCTTCCAAACACTTTGGACTATCTGGGCTTGCTTGCAGTGGGAAGGGCTTTATAGATTTGCATACTTTTAAGTTGGGAAAATAATATATTCTATTATAGGCTTGACTGGGAAGATGTTTCCCCAACCACCTAAATGCCCTGTTACCTATGGACTTTCCTAATCTTTTACTAAAAGTACCCTAGACTGAGAAAATTTAAATAAAGAAATGCCTTCTTGAGATCAAATGATGTATCACCTTGAAGGTATAAGACTCTGTTAAAGGCATTCCACCATTGGGCTGAGGTTATACTTCCTGCAGGAACAATACATTACGTAGAATCCTAGTTCCTATTCCAGCACCAGGAACAATGAAGTTAACCAATAAACGTCAGACCACCAAATACTGATGAGTGAAGGACTGAATTCACTTATACTAGCTACAATGCTAAAAACTGACTGGGTCACTGAGGACAATTAATATTTAATTGTACATATAGATCTCATATCTATTCTCTCTTATTTAAAGTGTTTACTCTCAAGACCATAGAGCGCGTGGCTAGGGTGCACATTCTAGAATAGTAGTTCTCAACTGGGGGAGATTTGCTCACCAGGAACATTTGAAAGAGGAGTATTTTGTCCCATTTTCCCCTTCCTCATTGTCAAACAGCCCCAGTCTTCCTTGTCTCTGCTAAGAGAGTAGAGGTATGATGATCTGTCCCTCAACTGCCCTAAGTCCTAGCTAAGTATCAGAAAAAAAAAAAAAAAAAAAAAAAAAAAAAAAAGCCTAACAAATGGGATTAGACGAGAGCTGCAAGTAGTGAGGATTTTGTTGATACCTCTCCCGGGATGTGTGCTTCCCCGTATCTTGCCTTCAGGAATTACACTGTGCCTTTTCCCCAGGGATATGGGCTCTGTCTATCCAGTGCTCCAATTTTCCAGTAACTGCTCTGGAACCTTGTGGACAAGGGCAGGTCTTCATATTTCTGATTATCCCTTTCTCCCAGTGAAATCCTATAGCCCTTACCTAGAGTCTAGGACACAAAGACTTTGGGGAAGATACACTGAGATTGACCTGAGCAGACATCTACACACACCAGTGGCAGCTGCCCCAGGGCCTGCTTCCTCTTCCTAAGTCTGTCATCCTCTGGAAGGGAGAGGGGGTGCTCCAATCTCTGGTGCCTAAAAACCCAAGTTTATTTCTCTCTGAACACTGGCAATAACCAGTCCACACCACTGTTGCCTTTTAACACCTCTGAATAATCTCATGCTGTGTTTGTTGTTGATTCCAATCCAATTATCACCAGGGTTGTGTGGGTAAATGCTTTTAAACACTCTCTCATCTTGCTCTTCCCCCTCACCCCCCACTCTTAGGTATGTATGATGCTAATCTCGTCCCTAAGTAAGTTTCTTCCTGCTCCTTTTGTATCTTCCTTTCTTGTCTTTCCTCTTACCTTTTGTCTCTTGGTGTTTTGGGACTTTTTTTTTTTTTTTTGGCCTTTTGTACAAAGATTAGTTTTAATGTAGTCTGTAGCCTCCTTTGTAAACCAATTAAAAAGTTTTTTAATTAAAAAAAAAGAAAGAAATGTCTGGTGACATGTTTGTTTGCCCCAGCTAGGAAGATGCCACTGGAATCTAGTGGGCAGAGGCCAGGGAGGCTGCTCAACATTCAATGATGCACAGAACACCCCTACCCTTATGAAAGAATTTTGTCACCTAAAATGTCAATCATGCCCAATTTGAAACCTCTGTTCTAGAGCCTAAGATTCCTTGGTTTGAATTCCAGTTCTATTACTTATGATCTTTGTGACCTTAGGTGGTTACTCAACTTTCTTCATCTACACAATTAGGTTTATTTTTGTTGTTATTAGGAACGCAAGTAAATTCTCATAATGTATTTTATATCTGGCATATTGATGGTGCTCAGTGAATACTAGCCTCTATCATTATTATTATTAAAGTAACTCAAGCATACAAATAATCTCTTGAAGCGCATTTAACAAATATATTACTTTCAAGACCATTACGTTCAATGGCAAGACCTCAATTACTTTTGCACCAACCTAAACATATTAAATAGATGCGTAATATGTTAACTACTAGGTGGGAATGATAAAATATTATTACACCTTTTATTTGTCATCCTAAGTTATACATGAATGTTTTTCATGTTACACTGTCAATATTTCCAAGGACTTTTCTATTCTTGTTCTCAAAAAGAAGAAACAAGCTTAATATGTCAAACAAAAATAAGAACAGATTAAAACATAGCCCAGATGCACTAGAAAACTTCCTAGTGAAAGGATCAAAGTCTCCCATTAGCTTTCTGGGCAAACAGGAACTTTTTGTTTGTTTGTTTTCACACAAATAGATACATAGAAAATTTTTAAGTGGTTAAATATATGTGCCAGCCATATATGAATTATATAAAGCTAAGATAGAAATGTTAATATATGACAAAATATAACTCAAGCCAAAAAATCATAACAAATACAGAAAGATACAATACATAGATAAAAGATAAAATTAAGCAAGAAGACCATCAGGAACATTTATGGAACTAACAATACTATCTCATCATAGAGTTATGCCCTTTTTATAAAGAATTATATATAAAAATATATGGAACTTTTAAAGACCCTTTCTCAGGCACTGAGAGATCAAGTAGGAAAAAGAAAAGAAACGCAGAGATCCTTTCTGAAACACTGAAAGATCAAACAGGAAGAAAAAAAAGAAAAGCAGAGATAGTGAAGCTATAAAAAATGCAATTGCATTTGTTACAAAAGGCAGTATCAGTAGCAATATCAGCAGCATTAATAGGAGTGCAGACTCCTGAATTGCTGCTAAGCAGTAGGCACCTCCACCAGGTTAGTGGGGAATTTGGTTTGTAGGTTCCAGACCACAGGCAATAGCATCTTCCTGAAATGTGGGAAACCCTCTCCTTATCGCCTTTATTCTTTTAGTCTTTTCAACACTTTTGTAACTAATTCATTGCTTTTAATCTCTGATTGATATATCTAGAGTGGTTTTCCTGACTATATACCCTGATTAATAACGTATAGATCACTTATATCTACATACCATACGCCAAACTCAGCCCTCAACATGTGTGAAGAAAAGGCTAGGAAATACAGCCTTCTTTCTTTGATTCCAGGAAGTAGAAATGGTAGAATAAACATATAATATTGACTCTGTCACAGTCTGGCCTTCTCGTCATGAAACTTTAATTTTTATGTTTACATATAGGAAACACTCATTCCCTTTCCACAGAAGACAATCTGAAAGTCAATCTATAATTGCTTGTGGCCCAAGGGCTAGAATGTGGCTCCTCTGATTCCAGGGACTTATGCACTAAAAAGACAAATTCTCTGCTATGGCTCCTCGTACACCCAGTTTACAATGATGGGGCAGGATTTGGAGCAGAAGAGCTGCAATTAACCCCACCCCATTCAAACAATGTGAAATGGGAGACACACAGAAGTTAATGATTGTCAATAGAACTTCTAGAAGACTGCTGAAAAATACGGTGAAGGGCTCTTATCTCAGTGAAGGGCTCTTATCTCGGGGCTAAAAAGATTACTTGCATACAGCCCAATTCTGTTCTCTGGAAGGACTTCTTGGTATCTGGATCCACCTTCTGAGAGGTTCTTTTTATAATTTTGTTTACCTTTTTTGTCTGCCCATGACTAAAGAAGATATTGGGGAATATGCTGAAACTGCACAACCTTCTCAGCAAATTTGTCAATCCTGCAAAGTTGGAGGTTGAAGGATTCTTTTGAATCTTGAACTATCAAAGACTTTTTGTCCAGAATTGTGCTTTCCTTTCTGGGCAATAAAATTCTCTCAGAAACGTAGCAGGCTTCTGACCTATTTGTTTTTAGCCAGTTCTATGTGGCAGTAACTGCATTCAATGTTCTATTTATAGACATATTTCATTAATATGCTTTACTTCTCTGCTTTTTCATCTGCATGTCCAGCTTCTTCACCTTAGCAAATAAAAATACAGGACAGCCAGTTAAATTTGAATTTCAGATAAACAATGATTTTTTTTAAGTGTATATACCATGCAACATTTGGACCATACTTATCCTAAACAAATTTGTTATTTATCTAAAATTCAAATTTAACTGGGCCTCCTGTATAGCATCTGACAACCATATATATATAAAAACATGACCTCAAAAGTGGCCTATCCAGTAAAAAGGAAATAAAGGAAATATGGCATAGGAAGTTTCATTGCCAGGATTAAAAATATCCTATATATTTTCTGCTTTAAAAAATCACCATCACATGTACCCAAGCCAACTTCACAGAGATCCGATGAAATTCATTCTTCCTGTGTCCTAAAAGTAGAAATGGCATGACAAAAATGTAACATCATTTTTATATAAACATAATTGGGTCTGGGTTATTAGATATATAGACAACTCTACGCACATTGAATAGTTGATGCACATTATTTTTAAGCACACATGAATTATTAATAAAATATGCCATATATGAAGCTGCAAAGTCATCCTACACACATTTAGAAGAATCAATATCTCATAAACCATATTCTCCAAACTGCACAAATTACATATTTAATAACAAAACACATCTTAAAAAGAATATCACATATGAAAAGAAGAAAGATTCAAAGCAAAAATATGAGAGTGAAAAGGTAAACCGTGCATTTGGAGAAAATACCTGCAAATATATAAATAATAAAGAGTGTGTATATATATTCCCACAAATAGATAAGAAAGAAATATACAACCCAGTTGAAAAATGGAAAAAACACATTTTAAAAAAAGGATATCCAGGTGGCCAATAAACATATGAAAAAGTGCTCAACCTAATTGGTAATCAGAAAAATTGAAATTAAATCCATTATAAGATACCACTTTGGGCATACATATATGAATTTTTACAGTTTGAAAGAATTAATATACTAAGTATTTATGAGGTGCAATTGGGACATAAACATTCCTGGTAGACGTGTAAATTGTTAATACTTTAGAAAATGATTTTGGTTGTATCTACTAAAGCCAAACATACACATACTTTATGAAATATGAATTCTACCCCCAGGAATAGATCCAAGAGACCCACACACAATTGCCAAGGCTGTTCACAACAGCAGTATTCACAATAACCAAATGCTAGAAATAACCCAAATGCCCATGAACTATATATGATTAAATAAATTGTGCTACATCAATGCAATGGAATATTAAAAGACAACGAGAATGAATAAACCATTGTTACATGCAGTGGTACAGATGATTCACACCAGCAATGCTGAGAGAAAGAAACCAGAAACAAAATAGTACAGAGCACATGATTCATTTAAATCAAGCTCCCCCAATAACTCAAAACTAATCTCATAGTGACAGAGTTACAATAGAGGTTTCCTTTGGGGTGGACAGGGCTAGAGATGAGCATGGAGTAGATTCGTGATGCTGATAAAGTATTTCTTAATCTAGATTCTGTTCATGTTGGTTCATACAATGTGAAAATTGAGTAAGAACTATTTTTATGATTTGTATATTTTTGTTATACTTCAATAAAAATTTTATTGTAAAAAACTGTAATTCTGGCAAATAATATCAGTGGATGCTAAAATTATTAGGTGAAATATTTTGAGAGGCAAGGATATATTAATGCAATTTCAAAGTAACGCTTCACAGATTATACATTAATTACAAAGGGGAAATGTTACCTTAGTAAACGAAGAAATACGACAATTCCCACTTAAACCAAGTGGTTAGTCAGTGCCAATTATGAAGTGACAGACTGGTGTTAGGCACCTCCTGACATGATGTAATGCAACACAACGGAAAATATACAACATCATTTGTGTAATGCTCTTGACAGTAATTCTTAACCTGTATCTCATCATGAGGAAAAATCAGACAAATCCATATTGTGGACAGTCTTCAGTACAACTGGACTGGACTCAAAAAAATGTCAGTGTCATGAAAGGCAAAACAGGTAGAAACTGTCCTATAATAAAAAATACTAAAGAGATGTGACAGCCTTGCACAACTTGTGATCTTTGGATTCTGGACCAACAGACAAAACGGCTACCAAGAAAACTTGGGGGACAACTGGAGAAATTTGAATACAAATCATGTGCTTGTTAATAGTATTGTCTCAATGTTAAATTTTTTAGATGAACATGATAATACTTCATTATTGTGTAGGAGAATGTTCTTGTTTTATGAGATATATTTTGACGTTTTGGGGGCAAAACAATTTTAACTGGTTCAGCAAAGTTAAAAACCTCTTCTCTCTTCTCCCTCCCTCCCTCCCTCTCTCTCTGTCAAATGTTCAAAAATGTACGTTAGTACTTGGTGAAGCTTCATGAAAGTGATGTTTGTTCTACTATTATTTAAGCTTTTCAGTAGGTTTGAAATTTTTCAAAATAAGAAGTTGAGAGAGAAAATATTTCTCCAATTGAGAAAAAACAATATGCACAGTATACCTCACTATACCATCATATTTCAATTTATAATTATATTTATATATGACTATATATATGTTACCCATACAAGGTGGAAACACATTACATTATTAACAATGTTTACTCATGGGCAGTAAGCTTATGGGTCACTTAAATTTTCTATGATTATTGTCTTTTTAAATAATAAGCATGTATTACTTTGCAAATTGAATAAAAAGAAAAATTTTAAAAAATCAACTGAGCATTCGATCCAGGTAACTGGAAAACAAAGAGCAATAGTGCAAACTCACATGAGGACAATTTTTAAAATAATAAAGATAAAGGCAGAAATTAATGATAGACAAATAAAAATGCTAGAGAATATTAATAAAAGAGAAAGCTGGTTCTCTAAAAACATTAACTAAAAGGACAGATGTTTTAGCATGTCTGATTTCTACCAAAAAGTGAAAAAATATAGATAAATAAGTATGTAAAAGAGAAAACAAGCACAAAAATACACATTTAAAATAATAAATTATATGAAACATAGAGGAAATGTATAAATCATTAGAAAACATAAAACACTAATATTGATGTAATAGGAAATAAAAAACTAAGTAGATGAATATCCTTTAAATGAGTTGAAATGGTAGTGAAAACCCCCCCTAGGGAAAATATAATAATAATGTCTAACAGGATATATACAGGAAATCTCTGTTCCCCGTGCTTGATTTTGCTGTAAACCTAGAACTGTTGTAAATAATAAAGTGTCTTAAAAACATAATGCCCATGTTAACAGCGAGACAATTTTACAGGTGAATTATGCTACAGTATAAAACAACAGTTACTTCTAATCATATGCATAATGTTCTAGGGAAGGGAAATCAAGTCAAAGCTGCCAAAAAAACTTTACCTGGCAACCCTAATGTTGATTATAAAACCAGATGACAATAAAATAAAAATATACGCCCTTTTCAGTCATGAATCCAGATGCAAAGATCCTAAATATGAGCTGAAAAAATCCACAGTGCAAGATGAGTACAATGCATGATTAATAAGTAGGATTTTTACCTGGGAATATAATTATATATTAATATAACAAATAACTACAATTTAAAATATCAATAGACTGGAGAAAAAAGTGATATGTTGATGTCTGTGCAAATAGGTTCAAAATGTATCTATGATACCTCTTCTTCCACAAGTGTGCCAATTATTCTTAGGTTTGGTTGTTTAACATAATCTCAGACTTCTTGGAGGCTTTGTTCATATTTTCTTATTCTTTTTTCTTTGTCTTTGTTGGATTGGGTTAATTTGACAACCTTGTCTTCGAGCTCTGAAGTTCTTTCTTCTGATTGTTCGATTCTATTGCTGAGGCTTTGCAGAGCATTTTGCATTTCTGTAAGTGTGTCCATTGTTTCCTGAAGTTTTCATTTGTTATTTATGTTATCTATTTCACTGAATATTTCTCCCTTCACTTCTTGTATCATTTTTTAAAAATTATTTCCTTACACTGGGTTTTGCCTTTCTCTGGTGCCTCCCTGATTAGTTTATTTTATTTATTTATTTTTTATTTTTAAAATTTTATTATTATTATTAAGTTTTAGGGTACATGTGCACAATGTGCAGGTTTGTTACATATGCATACATGTGCCTTCTGAACTCTTGTTCAGGTAAATCAGGGATTTCTTCTAGGTTTGGATCCATTGCTGGTGAGCCAGTGTGTTTTCTAGGCGTGTTAAAAAACCTTGTTTTGTCATATTACCAGAGTCGTTTTTCTGGTTCCTTCTCATTTGTGTAGGCTCTGTCAGAGGGAAGGTCTAGGACTCAGGGCTGTTTTTCAGATTCTTTTGTCCCACGGAGTGTTTCCTTGATGTAGTACTTTCCTCCTTTTCCTAGGGATGTGGCTTCCTGAGAGCTGAGCTGATAAAAACAAAATTCTTAACAATGTGTGAAATTGTAGAATCCTCCCTAACTTTGTAAAAATTACATGCCAGAAACCTAGAGTAAACATCACGTAAATGAAAAAATATTATAGTAACATCTTACAAAACTATAGTACAATATCACAACCAGGAAATCAACGTTGGTAAAATCCAATGACCTTATTCAAATTTCACCACTTTTATATGCATTCATGTATGTTTTTGTGTGTCTATTTAGTTCTGTGCAATTTATATGATCAGGGAGAAAACATATGTTCACAAGTACTAGTGTTTAACATATCACATGAAATAATTGCCAATTCTGTAGGGAAATAAATCAAATGAAAGATATAATTGAGGAAAACATGTGTGAGTGAGTTTCAGCTGTCAATGAATAGCCTTGCACATTAAGTGCAAAATTCACTTCATTTCTTAGGCAAAAATTTTAACTATAACATTTTTTACCTTTTAATTTAAATTGGGTTCCATGATAAACTATTTTCAAGACACTAAAAACAATATTTTAGTATAAGGAAATGTTCCTTCATCAAGTAAATGGTTTTCATAATGTAAAAAAAAGTTGAAATAAAGAACAACTGTCAAAAATTTCCATCTGATATGTTCATCTACTCAGAAATAAATAAGAAAATTAACATACAACACATACTAGATGTAAGATTACAGTTTAAAAAAATGAAATCTCTGTATTGTTTTAATTCACTTCTTAATGGAGAAAGACAGTAATTATATTTCCCATGGTGATAAATGCTATAAAAAAGAAACAGATTAAGGGGGTATGGAAAAATGGCGAGTGATCCCTATTTACATAGGACGGCCTGAGAAGGTGGTATTTCAAAAGAGACTTGAGAGAGGTGCAGATTTGGGGCCTGGGGTGTGGGAAAGAGGTGGGGAAGCATTTCAGACACAGAGAACAGACAATACAAAGGCCCTAAGGTGGAAGCTTGTCTGATGTGTTCCAGAAACAGCAGACAACAAGTGTGATTGGGCTAGAATAATTCAAAATTAATAATGGTAAAGGATATATACCCAGGAGTGGGATTTCTGGATCAACTGTGGTGGTGTTACATGAATGCGCATGTGATGACATTTCACAGAATTAAATATACACACAACCACACATAGGAATGTATGTAAAGCTGGTGAAATGTGAATAAAGTTACTAGATTTTATCAAAGTTGATTTCCTGGTTGTGGTATTGTATTATACCTATGCAAGATATTACCGTTAGGAAAAACTGAATTAAGAGTTAACAAGGTCTCCCAGAATTATTACCATTGCCTATAAATCGACAACTACCTCCAAATAATGATTTTTTTTTTAAGAAAAGGAAAGAATTCTATAAAGCTGGAGATTTGGGATATCCTTTTACATTCGAGCTTATAGATTTAATGATACGTTGCATGTAGACTGTGAGATAGATTCTCAAGGATAGTCCTAAGTTTTGGGGCCCTGATAAGTGGATGAATATGATGGTTCCACTTATGAAGAAGAAAAACAGTGAGGAAAGTCCAGGTTTAGAGACTAGTGAATTTTGTTTTGAACATGTTAAATTTGAGACACTTAGCACAGCTTCAAGAAAAGAAATCAGGGTGATATAGCAATTGAGGATAGGGAGAATGTTGGAAGTAGAAACAAACTGCAAAAGTCATTGGTGAACTTGAGAAGAATTGTTTTGGTTGAGTGGCGGAATCAAAAGTCTGACACACATGTGTTCAAGAAGAAATAAAAGAGAAGGGTTTCAACAATGTTTGAACTAGTTGGGAGAGATCAGTGAAGAATTTTTGGATTTGTTTGTGTTTGATGAATGTTAATACAAACTATTTGTATTATGTTGGACTTTGCCCAACAGAGAAAAAACTGATGATGATTGATGATCAATAATTAATTTGCTTTTATGCTTGGATAATAATTTAATTTTCAGCTATGGTTATTCTGCTCTTTGATTTTATATACATATACTTTTTCCCCAGTTTGTCCCTTTACCTCTTCCACCTCCTTGTTTAAATCATTCTGATGTTTTGTCATCTTGCTTTAAGTATCTGATTTGCTGGATTCATGTGCTTACTAATTTTATAGTGAGAGGCAGTTGCTGGGAACATTCTTTTATTGGAGATCACTGTTTTGCATACTTAAGTGATTTATATTTGCATATTTCCCATGAATATACGTTCATCTTCCTCACATATAAGCAGCTTGGTTTAGACTTCCTTTCCTTTTAAATATATTTTGTTTATTCCTTACTATAGACTGAATGTTCGTGTCCCTCCAAAACTCATATGTTTAATCTATACCTTCCAATGTGATAATATGAGAAGGCGGGGACTTAGGAGGGTAATTAGTATTAGATTAGGTTATGACAGTGGAGCCCAAAGGAATGAGATTAATTCCCTTATAAGCTTCGTGAGAGAGATTGCTTTCTTTCTCTCATTCCACCACATGAGTCAGCAGTCTGCAATCCAGAAGAGAGGCTTCACCAGAACCTGACCATCTTGGCACCCTGATCTTGGTCTTCCCAGCCTCAAGAACTGTGAGAAATAAATCTGTTGTTTGTAAGCTACCCAGTCTATGATGCTTTGGTATAGCATGCTAAATGGATTAGAACATCCTTTTTGATTCAATAATTTAATTGTAAATCTTATCTGTCTGGCTCCTGAAAGCACTAGAATTTGCTAGCTATGGCTTAATGTAGCTAGTTTTAATGAAGTGTTGTTCCAACATAATTTGTTAAATAATCCATCACAACATTATAAAATACCACCTTCATTTAAATGAAACCATCATGCAAACTTGGCTCTTTCTGTATTTATTACTCCTTTGAGGTGATTTCTCTGTCTTTTCTATCATTGCACCAAACCTTTAGGATGATTTTATTACTAAGCTATTATTAAATATCTGTTAATAGAAGTCATCATTTATTACTGTTCAATCTTATGATTTTATTGGTTAATTTCATACAAATAGTATTCTAGGAGAACTTGAAATAATTTCATCAAGTTTTTAAAATGCTTTTAGAGTTTTAATTGGAATTACATAAAATTTATGTTTAATTTAGAGAGACCTAACATCTTATTAATTTTTATTCCTGGAGTTGTTTTCATTCCTTTTTTGAATTAGGGCTACTAGAGCATTTATAGTCAGTTTTTTTGGTCAAAAAAAGCAGCTCAAATTAATTCAACCAATCTAATGAATATTTTGATATAAAATTAATTTATTCAGCATTTCATATCTTTTCACCTTCTCTAGGTTTATCTTGCTTTTTTTAGCTTCTTGAGTTAAATGATTTGCTTGAATTATTTCTGTTTGATAATTAAGTATCTAAGGACATAAGATTCCCTCTGAGAGCATCTTTATTTTTTTCAGTTCATTGCTGTCTAGTGAGGGGCTAGAAAGCTAATTTGGAGGCTATTAGCACCTATTTTGCTAGAAAAGGTGTATTTCCAAAGAAAGGGTAACAGGAGATGTTTAAAATAAAAAGTCAAGAAATCTAGGCTATTTTCAGTTCAAAATGATATCTGGCAAACAAATCAAGAGGCCGCTTCTCCCAGTCAGCCAGGAGAGTAATAAGGAAAAAATAAAAAAAGTTAAAAATTAACTGCTCTAAAACCTAAGACCGATACACTATTATTAGTATCTGTAAGGAATTTTCAACTGAGTTGGAGTAGGATGAGAAGAAAAAAAACGCTTGTCCTTTCCATGTTTTACTTTGGGAAATGGGAGAATACCACATCTCAAAAAAGAATAAAAAGAGTTTATTATCTCCACCGTGATATGTGCTCTGACTCCCATACATAGGATCTATACCTACCAGAAAACTAAACAGCTCATCTTGATTTTACAAACAGATCATTTCAAAATAAAATGGGAACATTGTCCTAAAGGCATAAAAGTACTTAAAAGAAATGATAAATACATAAGTATGTTTCACTTATATTTCTCTAAGCTTCACAATTCTGAACTGTACATTTTTTCTGTATTTATAGCATATGTTAAGAAAAACATTAAGAAGCAAAAGTAATGCATGTTTATTAAAAATTTGAAGACTACAGAAAATATGTAGGAGAAATTTAAAAAGCCATAATCCTGCCACCAGAGATATCTACTAAGATATATTGACTTGATTCCTTTCAGTATCCTTTCTGTGTACACATAGACTGACTCACATGCACATATGTGTAAATATAGATGTGTGTGTATGTAAACATGTGTGTATTAGGTAGACATATAAATTCATTAATTCAACAAATATTCTTGAGTGCTAACCAGGTGATGCCCTAGAGCAGGAGTTGACAAACTATGGTCCATTTGCCAAAACTAGCCTCTATGGCATACTGTCTGTTTTTGTAAATAATGTTTTATTTAAACACAGCCCTTTCATTTTCACACTTATTGATTTACATATTGTCTGTGGTGGATTTCATGCTACAATAGCAGAGTTAAGTAATTGTACGGAAGATCGTATGGATTGCAAAGTCTAAAACATTTAATATCTGGCTCTTAACAAAACAAACAAACAAACAAACAAACAAAAAAACAAGTACCAACTCCTTATCTAGGTTCTAAGGGACAATAATGAACAAAGGAACGTCTTGGACTCCCAGGACTTACAGTCTGAAAAGGAATATAGACAGTAAACAGGTAGGTTTATATGGTTAATGTCTGGTAGCGATACAGACTATCAAGAAAGATAAATATGGGTGCAGAGTACTAAGGGTCACAATTCTAGACATGGTGGTCTGAGAAGGTCTTTCTAATTAGGTAAGAGTGGAGTAGATACCTGAAGGAAGTGAATAAGTGAACCATGCAAATGTCTGGGGCAAGAGCAATTGAGGCAAAAAGAAAGGCACATGTATTGTCACTAAGGTGGATGAGCACCAAGTGTGTTTAGGGCAGATCAAAGAGGCACATGTGGGTGGAGTGCAGGAAGGAGAAGAAGAGTGGTAAATGAGGATGGAAAGGTAAGCTGGGGTCAGGACATGGAGAGCCCCTTAGGCCATAGTAATGAGTTTTGGTTTCATTTCAATTATTGTAGAAACCCAGTGGAAGGCTTGGATTAGGGAAGCGATGTGATCTGACTTATAAATATCTTCATATATTGTAATATTTGTGCACTAGTGTTACACAGAAGGCAAAAGCATGAAGTCTTGGAGTATAACACACCTTATTCAAATCCTAGCTTGGCACTTGCTATATGAATGACATAGCATGTTATATGAACTCCTTGGGCTTCATTTTTCTCAACTGCATCATGAGGTTAACAATATCTACCCCATATGATTGTTATAAAATATATATTCCAATGTTTGATATACAATATATGTTTAATAAATAGTAGCAATGGCTATAATTTGTCTGTATACATCAGATATAATGAAAATGCAGCCAGGCGCGGTGGCTCACGCCTGTAATCCCAGCACTTTGGGAGGCCGAGGCGGGCGGATCACCAGGTCAGGAGATCGAGACCATCCTGGCTAACACAGTGAAACCCCATCTCTACTCAAAATACAAAAAATTAGCCAGGCGTGGTGGCGGGCGCCCGTAGTCTCAGCTACTCGGGAGGCTGAGGCAGGAGAATGGCGTGAACCCGGGAGGCGGAGCTTGCAGTGAGCTGAGATCACGCCACCACACTCTAGCCTGGGCAACAGAGCAAGACTCCGTCTCAAAACAAAACGAAAGCAGATATAATGAAAATGCATACATATACTCCCTCAAAGCTATTAATATGAACATATTTGAAGCGGTATACACAGTGATTAAAAGGGAAGACATTATAGTCCTATATTAGAGGCTGACTTGGCTCCACCCTACTAGTTGTTTGATCTTTTAAAAGTTACTTCATCCCTCTGGGCTTCAGTCTCTTCATGTGTAAAATGCAGAAAATTGTGATACTTGCCTCAAAGGATGTGCTATGAAGATTAAAGGAATGCACACATGTAAAGTTCTTAGAATATTGCCTGGCATACAGAAAGTACTATGCAGAGGTCAGCCACAGCAAATATGCTTTGGTTAAAAGTAGGAAAAAGTGCTCCTTTTTCAAGACACTTTTCTTTCGTCTGTTAGAAAATAAACTGACTTCGCTAGAACAAGACATTTTACTGGCTTGAATTTTTAAATCATTACTTGAAATACAGTGAAACATGATATTTTAATTTGCATTTACTTGACTACTCATGAAATTACGTTTCCTTATACCTTCGCTGCTTATCAATGATTTGTTGTTCAATCTGTTAATCATCTTTTTCGTGTTTTTTGGTCTATTATTCTATTGTATTTTCTTTTGTGTTTCCCATTAATTGTGGACACTCCCTCTATATTGTGATTTTAACTCTTTTTCATAACCTTGATAAATATTTTTGCAGATTTTTTGTAACTTAATATGATCATTTCTGCACAATAGTTAAAGCATCAATCATTCCAAGTAGAGGTAAAAACACGTATTTTGGCAGAGCCAGAGAAAGGAGTTTTGCAAGGGGAGGTGGTGACAAGTGGAGGAACAGAGAGAAGCATGCAAAACAATGTAACATGTTGAGCCTCGTATTCTTAGTTAAGGGATTTTAATTTTATTCTATAAATACAATTCTATAAATACAAAAAGAATACAATTCTGTGGAGTGAGACTAAGAAACAATGTGAAAGTGGGAGGTGACATTCTCAGATTGAGATTATCCAGACAGCAGCGTAGAAAATAAACAGGTAAGGGGGCTGATACATCCATAGTATAGATTAACCTGTCTCTCAATGCAGCAGCTATTCGCAGTAGCAAAAAAAAAAAAAAAAAAAAAAAAAAAATTCGATGAACAACAGAGCATCCCTTAGGCTGTGGCTAATGATAAGAGCCAGAGGAAATCTCTGCTTCCTGCCAGCCACCATATTCAGCAGCACTTAGTAGTACCTACAGCATCAACTGTGGTAGCATCAGTGGCACCTGTACCAAGAACAGCATTTGCAACAATAAACAGTCAGGCAAGAACTGGCATGGGGTCATTTTTACATTTGGTGGTACTTAAGCAGAAAGTGCCAAAGGAAAAAGTAAATTTTTGTTAGGCGCTTGAGATATGATAGTAGAGCTTCTGATGTGAAACAGCTCCTGATAGAGTTTTGGCCTCGAACTATAAAATCTTGTATGCACTGATCTCAACAGTATTACTTTATGAACGTTATGCATTTGAGTTTTTATTTTCTTATTGTCTTATCATTGCCTTAGCAATGCATTTACAACTTTTGTGATTCAATTCATATTTTATGGCAGTGTTGACAAAGAATGTAGTCTATACTACTCCTATTCGTAATATTGGTTTCCTCATGGCTTAATAAATGATCAACTTTTGTTACGATTATATGGTTATTTGAGAATAAAGGATGATTTCTACTTGTCATATGAATCTGTCATATCATCAATATAGTGAATGCTTCTTTTAATTTAAATTACTTTTTTTTTTTTGAGACAGAGTTTCGCAATTTTTGCCCAGGCTGGAGTGCAATGGCCTGATCTCGGCTCACCACAACCTCTGCCTCCTGGGTTCAAGTGATCCTCCTGCCTCAGCCTCCCGAGTAGCTGGGATTACAGGTATGTGCCACCACGCCAGGCTAATTTTGTATTTTTAGTAGAGATGTGGTTTCTCCATGTTGGCCAGGCTGGTCTTGAACTCCCGACCTCAGGTGATATGCCCACCTCGGCCTCCCACAGTGCTGGGATTATAGCCATGAGCCACCACACCTGGCCATGTTGTCCAACTATTTACTTTTAATTTTCATGAGTAATTTTACTGGAGTATGCTATTGTAGATAGCATATAGTTGGGCTTTATATTCTGACCTAGTCTGATAAACTGTTATTTTAATTTGTGAGTGTATCTGATATGAATAAAATCACATACTTATTATCAATATTTTCTGGGTTTTTTTTTTTAGTGCTGTCTTGCTTATCCTTTTGTTCTTAATCTTTTAATTTTATGGTATGTTTTCCTCATTGTTGTCTTCTTATCCCACCTGCAATTAATTTAGAAGGTAGGTAGTAAGATTTTAGTTTTACTAATTGTTGTTTTAGCCTTTGAAATAATATTTAAACCTTCATTTTTATTATAAACACTAATAATAGCCATTTCTAATGATTTCCCCTAGCTAAGTTGACAAAATTAGCACATTCATCTTTGCACCACCCCCCTACCCAGTTTCTCACAATTCCCAGTTTTTGTTGCTTGTGATCTGGAAATTGTGTCCCAGTTTCATATTATTAAATTATTTTTTCATTATGTATTTTCCTTTTCAAGAATTATATTTGCATTGTTTTAGAAGCAAATTTACATATTAATTTTTATTTAAATCTATGTTTTAATCATGTCTCTGCTGGCCAGTTTATTTTTTCAAATACGCTTTTTAATAACAAGATATAAGGCCATCCAGCCTTTTTTCCATCTGTAGATAACTTAATTTTCTTTTTTTGTTTTGAGACGGAGTCTCGCTCTGTCACCCAGGCTGGAGCGCAGTGGCGCGATCTCGGCTCACTGGAAGCTCCACCTCCTGGGTTCACGCCATTCTCCTGCCTCAGCCTCCCGAGTAGCTGGGACTACAGGCGCCCGCCACCACGCCCAGCTAATTTTTTTGAATTTTTGATAACCTAATTTTCTACTTATATGCCTATAGGATTCTTTATTTGTCTTCAAAAATCAGAAATTTGACCTAATGTATTGTAGATGTAAGTTTTTCTTATTAATGATACCTCATCCATGGTAAGTCCTTTTGATTTGCAGATGCAGCTCTCTGTTCAGTAAAAATGAATTTATGTTCTTAAAACATGACTCAAAATGTCCCCAAGTTTTACCTTCCTTTAGGTATGAATAAGGTCACATTCATATTAATACTAAAATCTTGCTAGCTCCAAGTTCCCAACATCAAACATAAGTGTATGGTCCCTCCCTCTGAGTTGTGATCAGTTTAGGGGAAGAGTCCCACAGCAACATTCTTTGAATGCTGAAGTGTAAATGTTTACTGAGGGAGAGCTACCAGTTAACAAACAGCTTCTTTTTTCTTGTTCACATGAACAAACATGACACCATGGCACTCCCAGAAAACCAGAGCGGCTCTGACATCAAGTCCCAGCCCGTGTGAATTTAGGCAAGATACTGACAGCTTTAAATGTCAGTATCTTCAATTGTAAAATTTAGATAATAATGAAAACTTAACCATAAAGTCATCTTAAAGACATAATGAATCACTACATACTTAACATTGAGCATACTAAATTGCAAACACTACACAAACACTAGCTGCATATACAATTATTTCATGGTATTTTAGAATCACTTATTTCATTTAGTTAGTCTTGTGTAACCAGGCCAGATTCAATCTTCCTTTACAGTAAATCTTTACTTAGGAACCTTGGTCTGTGTTCACAAACTGGCTTTGGTTCAGGCAAACCAAACTACGGTCCACCACCTGGGGTCTGAGTCCTTTAAAATGCCTATATGTACCTCAACCCATCCTGTTCCATGTACCAAAGACTAAAAATGTATATCTCTATCCTAGACCTCTCTCTTGAATGTCAGATGTCTAGCTCTAGCTGCCTACTTGATATCTTCATTTGATACATATTTCTTGAGATAACAAAAGCTAACTCTTTATTTCTACCAATCTATGAATCTGCTTCTACTCTGTACTCCTCCACCATGCACCCTCTATATCAGTAAACACCACCAGCTAATCTTTGTTGGTTGTATATATTGGAGGTATCTTCTTCCAAGTTACGGCTTGTTTTTTAACTTTGTTCATGGTGCCTCTTTCTCACATTTTGCAATCCTAAGTTCTCTTTTAAAAAATTTCTCGCCAGGCACGGTGGCTCACGCCTGTAATCCCAGCACTTTGGGAGGCCGAGGCGGGCGGATCACAAGGTCAGGAGATCGAGATCATCCTGGCTAACACGGTGAAACCCCGTCTCTACTAAAAATACAAAAAATTAGCCGGGCGTGGTGGCGGACACCTGTAGTCCCAGCTACTCGGGAGGCTGAGGCAGGAGAATGGCGTGAACCCAGGAGGCGGAGCTTGCAGTGAGCCGAGATGGCGCCACTGCACTCCAGCCTGGGCGACAGAGTGAGACTCCGTCTCAAAAAAAAAAAAAAAAAAAAAAATTCTCTGTATTCTGGATGGTTTTTCAGTTCTACCTCTCAGTTCACTTCACTAATTCTCAACCCCTGTCTTATCTATTTTGCTGCATATCTTGTACATGGAGGTTTCAGATTTAATTGGCAATATTTTTCCTTTAAAATATGTAATTAGATTCTGTGACTTCTCAGTCAGAAAGGGTTGTTTATTCAGGGAAATCTGTCTTGCCCTGGATTGTAAAAGTGCCTCTTATAAGGGGTTTTAGGCTTGTTTTTCTGGGTCCCTCATATGACAGTACTCCTGACCAGTGTTAGTAATGTCTTGGCTTGTGGATCCAGTGCTATATAATGAGCTTATTTTGATCCTCACACTTACAAAGCACAATATAGGAAGGAGCACAGAAACATATGTACTTGGTAAGAAAAATAGGAAGATGAATCTCCTGCAGTAGCTGAGAAAAATAAGGTCTTCGTGAATGGAATCTTAGAATATTGAAGCTGAAATTATATTTGGAAATCAGTTTCTTTTACAGAAAAAAACCCTTAGGTTAAAAGAATTGAGGGGACATTTTCAAGTTAACATGCACGAAATTTACAGATCTCAAGAAAATGGGAAGGTTGTCAAGTATTCTATAAAAACCCAGGTCTTTCAAGCCTATTTTAATGCTATCTCCATTACATAATTCTCCTTAAAAATGCTGGTCCCACGCAACGAGTTGCTACCTTTTCTGCAAGCTTTCTTTTTATAAGATACATGTAGATATCTGCTAAACAATATTGCCTGGCACATATACAGCTAGTTGAACTTTAGGCTTGAGCAGATTTTGGAGAAAAATGAATCAAATAATGAATCACTTAAAAAAGGAGACAAGAAAAAGAAGTATAGTTACCTGCTTTAGTAGACCCTAGCCTTGGTAACTTGTATTGGAAGAAATATTACTTTATTTGGAAAAAGTCTTTTCACTGTGATTAAGGATCTTATCCTGTATTATCTAGGTGGGTCCTAAAATGCAATCACATGTGTCCTAGTTACAGAGGCAGAGGGAGATTTGTCCCAGAGAGAAAAGCAAAAGGCAATGTAACCATGGACACAGAGATTGGAATGGTAACCATAACCCAAGCAACACTGGAAGCCATAAGAAGCTGGAAGAAACAAGGAACATATTCTTTTTTAGAGCTTCTGGAGAAAGTACAGCCCTGCTGACATCTTAATTTGTGCTCACTAAAAATGATTTCATACTTCTGGTCTCTAGAACATTGAGAATATAAATTTCTTTGATTTAAGCTACTAATTTTGTGGTTATTTGTTACAGCATCTCTAGGAAACTAATCACCTACACATACCTATTAATGTAAAGTAAGAAGCAATAAACCCAGTGGCCTGTCTTCATTTTTCAGAAATCAAAATTACAAGTAAGCATTATTTTCAGTTCCATCCTGAGCATATTTTTAAATGTTTCTTGCTGAACTTTACATCTTTTTCCAAAGCTGCTATACAAAGTACCATCCGATTGTAGAGAACTGAATACTATGTGACCATGAGTCTACAGTTATCAATTCATGGAAGAAGCCAAAGCTGCATCAGTCCAGGAAACTTCATGTGGGGCCCTGTCTTTGTGAAAATGGGCAAGGGTCACTTTATGCATGTTTTCCAAGATGCCAACATTAGTCCCCTCAGAATTATCTTGTGCTATTTTTTTCACTGTTAGCTAATCCTAGTATAAGAATTAGTATGCTCTCAGTTACAAGTAACAGAAATTTCAACTCAGAATGACTCAACCAATAAAGATGTCATCTCTTACAGCACATTGTCTAGGAAGAAAGTTCTTTCCATTGTTTTGCTTTGCCATACTCACAACGGGGACCTTTTCTCAGGTTATTTTTCCCTATGCTTATATGATGGCTGCTGTAAAGCCAAGCATCACGTGTAAACTCAACAATTTCCTGCAGTACGGCTTTCCCTGTATGTGTTTATTTTTAGGAGCAAGGACGATTTCCTCTGAAAGCCCCTAGCTGAGCTTCCCTCATGTCTCATTATTCCATAAATGGGTTTCACACCCACCCCCAAGTCATAAATTGATTGTTTTTTCACTAATCAGGAATTATCCTATAGCTAGAGATAAGATTCCCTTTCATGAGGGAAAATAACTGAGGAAAAGTTGGGCTTTACTAACACAAATGAAGGCAGGTAGGACTGTTGGATAGACAATCAAAATTTCAAGTGAACTACAGATAAAACAGTATACTTACTTTTCCATGAAATTTGATAATTCAATTTAGTCTTAGTATGAGATTAGCACAATGTGACTCAAAGCAACCTACATAAAAAACACATTTTTAAGTTGATATAAGTCATTAAAAACCAGAGCTGTGATGTAACATCCTTGCTATAGTTTAAATATTTGATTCCTCCAAATCTCACGTCGAAATTTAGTCCCCAATGTTGGAGGTGTGGCCTAGTGGGAGATGTTTGGGACATAGGAGCAGATCCCTCATGAATAGATGAATGCTCTGCCTGGACTGGGGGTAACTGAGTTCTTGCTCTATTTGTTTTTGGGAGAGCTGAACAAACAAACAAAAAAGCCTGGTACGATCTCTGCTCTGTCTTGCTTCCTCTCTTACCATGTGATCTCTGCAAAAGCTGGCTCTCTTTCCTCTTCTGCCATGAGTGAAAGTGGCCTGAAGTCCTCACCTGAAGCCAAGCAGATGCCAGCACCATGCTTCAGGAGCAGCCTGCTGAACTTTAAGTGAAATAAACCTCTTCTTAAAATAAACTACCCACCCTTAGATATTCCTTTATAGCAACACAAATAAACTAAGACAATCCCAACATAAATATTCCTAAATCTAAGGTAGTCAATCCATGATGCATGGTGAAGGAGTAGAGGGTAGAAACGGACTCATGGGTTGATAGAAATAAAGAGTTTTCTTTTGCTATCTTAAGAAATTTGAGATACCTGTTATAGATATGAGATGGATATATCAAGTAGGCAGCGAGATCTAGGTATCTCATATTCAGTAGAGAGGTCCAGGCTAGAGATACACATTTACAATCTTTGGCACATGGAACAGGATTGGTTAAGATACTACAGACATTACTAAAGGTGGTAGGTTGTAGTTAGGTTTTTCTGAACCACATCCAGGTACAACCACAAAGCCAGGTTTCTAAGTGAGAATTTATGATGAAGGAAGATTGAATCTGGTCTGGTTATACAAGACTAAACAAAAGGAAAGAGTTCTTCTATTTAAAGCACTATGAAATAATTGTGTATATAGCCAATGTTTACAGAGTGTCTACAATTTACCAGGCTCAGTGTTAAGCCTTAATTATATATGAACTTATTATATCTTTATGATGACCCTATGGTTAATATTTAACTATTATCCAAATTTTACAATTGAAACACTAAAATTTAGAATTATGTATTAGTTTATTTCCATGCTACTGATAAAGACATACCTGAGACAGGGTAATTTATAAATAAAAAGAGGTTTAATGTACTCACAGTTGCACATGGCTGGGGAGGCCTCCCAATCATGGCAGAAGGTGGAAGGCACATCTTACATGGTGGCGGACAAGACACAATGAAAGCCAAGTGAAAGAGGAAACCCCTTATAAAATCTTAAGATCTTGCGAGACTTATTCACTACCATGAGAACAGTATAGGGGAAACTGCCCCCATGTTTCAGTTGTCTTCCACTGGGTCCCTCCTGCAACATGTGGTAATTCTGGGAGCTACAATTCAAGATGAGATTTGGGCAGGGACACAGCCAAACCATATCAAGCTGTCAAGACATTGCCTAAATTTACACAAAGTTTAGAAAAATAAAGAAGCAGGGTTAGGTCATGATGTCAGAGCTGCCCTGGTTTTCTGAGAGTGCCCAGAAAATACATGGGAATGCAAACTGAATTCAACAGTATATTAGAAATATTGATCATGACAAAGTAGGAGTTTTTTTTCTGGGATGCAAAGATGGTTCAACATACGCAAATCATACAATGTGATACACCATTATCGACAGAATGAAGGATAAAAACCATATGAACATTTCAATTAATACTAACAAAGTATTTGTAAAAATTTAACATCACTTCATGATTAAAACACACACACACACACACACACACACACACACACACACACAAACTGGGTATAAAAGGAACATACCTAAACATAATAAATAAAAACTATATATGACAAACACACAGGTAGTATCCTACTGAATAGAGAAAAACTGAAAGCCTTTCCTCTGAGATCTGGAACATGACAGGGATGTCCACTGTTATCATTGTTATTCAACATAGTACTGGAAGCCCTAGCTACAGCAATCAGTCAAGGGAAGGATATAAAAGATATCTAAATTAGAAAGGAAGCATTCAAATTATCCTTGTTTGTAGATTATATGATTTTATGTTTGAAAAAACATTTATACTTTACAAGAAAACAATTAGAACTGATAAACAGATTCAGTAAAGTTACAGTACATAAAATCAATATACAAAAATCAGTAGCATTTCTACATTCCAACAGTGAGCAATGTGAAAAGGAAATTTAAAAAGTAATCCCATTTACAATAGCTACAGATAAAATAAATACCTAGGAATTAACTTAACCTAAGAAATGAAATATTTCTATAATGAAAACTATAAAATACTGATGAAAGAAATTGAAAAGAATACAAAAAGTTGGAAAGATATTCCATGTTAATAGATGGGAAAAATCAAGGCCGGGCACGGTGGCTCAAGCCTGTAGTCCCAGCACTTTGGGAGGCCGAGGTGGGTGGATCATGAAGTCAGGAGATCGAGACCATCCTGGCAAACATGGTGAAACCCCGTCTCTACTAAAAATACAAAAAAATCAGCCGGGCGTGGTGGCAGGCGCCTGTAGTCCCAGCTACTCGGAGAGGCTGAGGCAGGAGAATGGCATGAACCCGGGAGGCGGAGCCTGCAGTGAGCCGAGATTGCGCCACTGCACTCCAGCCTGGGTGACAGAGTGAGACTCCGTCTCAAAAAAAAAAAAAAAAAATCAATATTGTTAAAATGTCCACACTACTCAGAGCAATCTATAGATTCAATGTAATTCCTACCAATATACCAATGGCAGTCTTCATAGAAATAAAATAAAACAATTTTAAAACTTCTTTGGAACCACAGAAGACCCAGAATAGCCAAAGCTATCCTAAGCAATGTGAACAGAACTAGAGGAATCACATTGCCTGACTTCAAATTCTAC
The DNA here is from genome assembly GCF_006542625.1 of Nomascus leucogenys. NCBI lineage: Eukaryota > Metazoa > Chordata > Mammalia > Primates > Hylobatidae > Nomascus > Nomascus leucogenys. The sequence continues at coordinate 130,320,739 of NC_044406.1, forward strand.
TATAGAGTTATAGTTACCAAAAGAGCATGGTACTGGCATAAAAACAGACACGTAGAGCAATGGAACAGAATAGAGAACCAAGAAACAAGCCACACATCTACAGTGAACTCAGGTTCAACAAAGTTGCCAAGAGCATACACTGGGGAAAAGACAGTGTCTTCAATAAATGCTGCTGGGAAAACTGGGTATCCAAATATAAAAGAATAAAAGTGGACCTCTATATTTTGCTGTATACAAAAAAATCAAATCAAAATGGATTAAAGACTAAAACTAAGACCTCAAACTATGAAACTATTACAAGGATACGTTGTTGAAAGTCTCCAGGACATTGGTCTGGGCAATGATTTATTGAGTAATGCCCCACAAGCACAGGCGAGCAATGCAAAAATGGACAAATGGGATCACATCAAGTTAAAAAGCTTCTGCACAGCAAAGGATACAATCAACAAAGTGAAGAGACAACCCACAGAATGGGCAAGAATACTTGCAAATTATCCATCTGACAAGGGATTAATAACCAGAATATATAAGGAGCTCAAACAACTCTATAGGAAAAAATCTAATAATCTGATTAAAATATGAGAAAAATATTTGAATGGGTAATTTCTCAAAAGAAGAAAAGCAAATGGCACACGAGTATATAATAAGGTGCTGAACACAAGTATATAATAAGGTGCTCAACATCACTGATCATCAGAGAAATGCAAATAAAAACTACAATGAGATGTTATCACATCCCATTTAAAACAGCTTATATCCAAAAAACAGGCAATAACAAATGCTGGTGAGGTTGTGGATAAAAGAGAACCCTCTTTCATGTTCATGTACATGAAGCCAGTTTCATGTACACTGCTGATGGGAATGGAAATTAGTACAACCAATACGGAAAACAGTTTGAAGTTTCCTCAAAAAACTAAAAATTGAGCTACCATATGATCCAGCAATCCCATATTTGGTTATATACTGCTGAGTATATAACCAAAACAAAGGAAATCAATATATAGAAGAGATATCTGCACTCCTGTATTTGTTGCTGTACTGTTAATAACAGCTAAGATTTGGAAGCAACCTAAGTGTCCATTAACAGATGAAGGGATAAAGAAAATATAGTACACATACATAATAGAGTATTATTTAGCCATAAAAGAATGTGATGCTGTCAGTTGCAACAACATAGATGGAACTGGAGATCATCATGTTAATTGAAATAAATTAGGTATAGAAAGACAAACATCACATGTTTTCACTTATTTGTGGGTTCTAGAAATCGAAACAATTGAACTCATGGGCATAGACAGTAGAAGGATGGTTATCAAAGGCTGGGAAGCATAGTGGGGGCCTCGGGAAGAGGTGGGGATGGTTATTGGATACAAAAAATTGTTTAAAAGAATGAAGAAGACCTACTATTGATTGCACAACAGTGTTACTATGGTCAATAACTGAATTATCCCTTTTAAAATAACTCAGAGAGTGTAATGGGATTGTTTGTGACACAAAGGATAAATGCTTGAGGGGATGGATACCGTTTTCCATGATGCAATTATTTCACATTGCATGCCTGTATCAAAACATCTTATGCATCCCATAAATACATACACTTAATATGTAACTACAGAAATTAAAAATTAAAAACATAATAAAAAGTAATAAGAAACCACTTCTTATTATCGCTCTTCTAAGGGGCAAATAAAATACTCGAATGTAAGGCCAGCAAGACATTTTCAATAAGTTAACTGTCCCTGGTAAAGAAAGAGCATAAAGATGGCCTTTGGGAAGAGTACTGAGATGGTAGGGAGAGGGCATTTTAGATAGAGGGAACAACAGGTGTACATCAAAGCATAGAACATATAAGTCAGTATAGTGCAGTGTGTTTACCAAGCCACAAGTAGTTCAGCATGGATGGAGTATTTTGTGTGGAGAAAGAGCAATGTGAGGTGGGAGATGTGTTGAAAAATGAAGTAAGAGTGAGTATCAGGGGTCATACAATACCATAAAGGTTCCTGTAAATTATGTAAAGAGTTTGGACACTTAATATAACCCCAGAGTTCCACTGAAGGGTTTATGGGGAGAAAGTATCAGCAATGATCAAATGAACATGGTGGTTCATTTAAAGATTGATTTTAAAATGTGGTATTAAGACATCAGGAAGACCATTTAGGCTGAGTTCTATGACACACTTTCAGCATGGCAGGTAATTGCCAGGAGTATAGAAAAGAGCTCCACTGTGCACACCTGGGTATGGACAGTGAATGTCCTATGACAACAACTGTGCCATGGCTCACTGACTGCCAAGTACAACTGTTAGACTAGAGAGATAGCCAGAAATGCACAAGCAAGGGAGCCACTGAGGAAATAAGTCCTGGAGACGCTGCCCACTGACAGTCAGCAAATAGACGATGGCTACACTGGCTACTTCTGGCCTTGTTGTTGGGCCTAAAGGGGACCTATCAGGCCCTAACTGGAGATTACCGTGGTAGGGAATTTCCCCACTGATGAGCATGTGCACTCCTCCAATAACTCGCCCTGGAGTGGCCTTTTGCTCATTATAATAGTAAAAATCACACCTCCAGGTGGAGATTTTAAATGCTAATGAGACATGCAGCATGTGTACTAGTATGTAGAACCACAGAGCATGTGTACCCAAGGGGACCACCTAAAAGATGACTGCAAGTAACCTCCTGTCATGCCCCTTCATGAATAATCATGTAAAATTATCATATGGAGAGTCCCCCAGCACTAGCTGCTGCTGGCTTGTTCTCTTTTTGGAGCAGCCCACTCTGACTCATCTTCCAGAGTGTATGGTCTTTTTAAATAAACAATGCTACTGCTATTTTTCCAGCCAAACCAACCCAGAGCTGTTTTCCAGCTGGAGCAGCCTGGTGCTGTTTTTTGTGTCAGCCTGCTCCTCACTTGGAACATACTTTTATCGTCCTTCAATGAACTCTGCTACTTAACTCTTGCTGTGCGTCTCTTGGCTGAATTTTTTTTTTCCAATAAGACAAGAACCTAGGACTCTGCACTCCTGCCAGAAACACAATAAATGACCATGTACTATAGTACAAATGAATAAACAAGGAAGGCAGGGGGAAATAAGGTTTCAGACCATCACATTTCGGAAAACATAGAAAAAAGTTATCTTGGAAAGTTAGGATCCATTGAATCTTCTGGTAAGAATCATTTTGCCCTAGTACGTGTAAATTTTCACTTGGGACATCAAAGGTGTAGGAATAAAAACTTAAAATCCAATGTATACAGGTTAGAAAATGTTGGCTCCAGATATGCTACTGGAGATCATTTAGTCTATCATGTCTTCATAAAAATTTGAAAACTCACATTTATAAAGGCAAATTGATTTCTCTAGTGTCACATAGCTAGTTGCAGATCTGAAAGCAGCAATTTAGGTCTCCTGATGTATAGTTCGATGTACAGCTTGGTATTTTGTTGACCTCATGTTGAAATATTGAAAGACAGAGAATATGCTAAATGTCCTCATAAATACTCTATGTCACTGCTTCTTTTAATATGGCAATCTTATTTTGAATTTAGTTTCCTCATCTTCTTTAACATATGTGCAGATGTCTGAGTTCCCATTTATATGGTGGTAGAAGGAGTAGAATATGAAGTTAGAGAAGAGTACAGAAACTGGATGCTCCATAACAACCTATTAGAAAGCTGAAAAGCTTATCTTCATCAGACACGATTACAGCCTCTAATTCAGCTCACTATTTATTGAATTCAAATCTTGCAAACTGCCTTAATGTGCAATAGTTCATGTCACTGATAGGTTTTGGAGTAGATTTTATTAGCTGCAAACAAGAAATTATCTAAATATGATTTGTTCTTTTCCTAGGTGGTACACTGGGGTAAAATTTTCAGCTTCTACAAAGCATTGCTATCATTTTGTGGCAGTTAATGCCACAAACAAAAATAGACAAGCAGAAATTTTTCCATGAAATGATCAGTCCTTTGGACTATTCATGATATAAGTTGACTGCAGAATCCCTAGAGGAAAAGTGACCCTGGAGAAAAATTACACAGCAAAAACCATCATTTTGGTCAACAATTGAAAACATTTTTGTCAATTAAAAATACGCTTTCACTCCTGACTCCTATGTGACGAAATTCTTTATGTCCTTGCATATGTTAACCACTCAGGCAGGGGCAACAGCCTTTAGCTGGAATTCTCCATGTATTTCCTATGATGGGCTACTTCCTAGAGCAACTCTTTTTCCCTCCTCCTTTTACTTCCTATATTCCTTTTCACCTCGTCCAGGGCTGTGGTAGGACAGGACTGTGGTGGAAGAATTGATTATGAAAAGGAGAAGGTAATCAATTGCTGCAGATTCCACTTTCTAGTTCGAAATCAGATTTAATTTCAACTCTAAATCTTTACTACACTCTCCTTTCCCTCATCTCTTAATCAGCATATACACTAATCTCCAGTCATGCTATTTACCCCAGACCCCAGGCTCCTTTGAAAAAATATCCCCAAATAATCAAGCCCAGATTTAATAATAATAATATTATAAAGATAGTTATGATTTATGAGGAGTCCAGTATGTATTTGGTTCTATTAAGAGCTTTCTATTACCTGATGTAATCCTCATAATGATAATCTGAGATAGATACTATCTTTATTTGTTATGATTGATTCATGTGTATTAGTTTCCTGTGCCTGCTGTAAATATCACCAAGAACTTGGTGCTTAAAACAACAAAAATGTATTATCTCACAGTTCTGAAGGCCAGAAATCTGAAATCAGTATTACTAGAGTGAAATCAAAGTGTTGTCAGGGCCACACTCCCTTAAGAAGAGTTAATGAAACATTGCTTTCTTGTCTCTTCAGCTTCTGGTGGCTGCCAGTATTCCTTGGCTTGTGGGCACATTATTCCAATCTTGGCCTTTATGGTGACTTTTCCTTCTCTTCTTCTCTCTGTCATAAAATCTCTCTCTCTTACATAAGAATGCACGTGGCTACATTTAGGCCCTACCTGGATAATACACAATGACCTTTCCATCTCAAGATCCTTTGCTTAATCATATCTGCAAAGTCACAGTTATTGAAAGAGAAGCAGGTGGGAGAGTTCCTGGGGCCAACTGAACACTAGAGAAGAGAGGGATAAATTTGGAACTGGATGACTCAAAAAAGAGGAAGTTTTCACCCTCCCCAACCCTTATATGAAAACCTCTATAATTATTTTTATACCTGCTCCCAGCTTTCACCCTGCTGAAGCCTACCCTTTAGGACATGTACAAATGTCTCAGTAGTTTATATCTAGTGATTTCCTCACATCCACCACTTTGTTACAGAAAGATTTTTGTTAGTTACTGTTATAGGTTGAATAGTACACCTACCTCCAAATAATCTGTGTTGAAGTCTTAACTTCCAGCACCTCAAAATGTGACTTTATTTGGAAATAGTCTTCTCACAGACACAATTAGTTAAGACTTTCCTACATCAGCTACATTTGACCTATTCAATCTCCCACTGGAGATTCAATCTGGAAATATCCAGATTGCTTCAAAATCTCCACTAACAAGTACAATGATGGATAGCCTTGCATAATGTAGTAGTCCATTCTTATACTGCTAATAAAGACATACCTGAGACTGTGTAAAGTACAAAGAATAAGAAGTTTAATGGATGCACAGTTCCACATGGCTGGGGAGGCCTCACAATCATGGTGGAAGGCAAAGGAGGAGCAAAGGCATATCTTACATGGCAGCAGGTGAGAGAGCTTGTACAGGGGAACTCCCATGTATAAAACTATCAGATATCATGAGACTTATTCACTACCACAAGAACGATATGGGTGAAAATGCCTCTATGATTCAATTATCTCCACCTGGCCCCGCCCTTCACACATGGGGATTATTACAATTCAAGGTGAGATGTGGGTGCGGACACAGACAAACCATTTCATCCCACCCCTGGCCACTCCCAAATCTCATGCCCTCACATTTCAAAACCAAGCATGCCTTCCCAACAGTCCCCCAAAGTCTTAACTAATTTCTGCATTAACTCAAAAGTCTACAGTCCAAAGTTTTACCCAAGACAAGGCAAGTCCCTTCTGCCTATGAGCCTGTAAAATCAAAAGCAAGTTGGTTACTTCCTACATACAATGGGGGTACAGGTATTGGGTAAATTCACCCATGCCAAATGGGAGAAAATGGCAAAAACAAAGGGGGTATAGGCCCCATGCAAGTCCAAAATCCAGCAGGGCAGTCAAATCTTAAAACTCAGAAATGATCTCCTTTGACTCCATGTCTCATATCCAGGTCATGCTGTTGCAAGAAGTCGGCTCCCATGGCTTTGGGCAGCTCTGCTCTCGTGGCTTTGCAGGTTATAGTCTGCCTGCCTCCTGGCTGCTTTCATGGGCTGATGTACAGCGTCTATGACTTTTCTAGGTGCACGCTACAAGCTGTTGGTGGATCTACCATTCTGGGGTCTGGAGGATGGTGGCCCTCTTCCCACAGGTCCACTAGGCAGTTCTTCGGTGAAGACTCTGTGTGGGGGCTCCAACCCCACATTCCCTTCCTCACTGCCCTACCAGTGGTTCTCCATGAGGGTTCCACCCCTGCAGCAGACTTCTGCCTGGACATTGAGGAGTTTTCATACATCCTCTGCAATCTAAGCAGAGGTTCCTAAACCTCAATTCTTGATTTCTGCACACCCCAGGCCCAACACCACAAGGAATATGCGAAGGCTTGGGGCTTGCACCCTCTGAAGCAATGGCCTAAGCTGTATGTTGGCCTCTTTTAGCCACAGCTAGAGCAGGTTAGATGCAGGGCACCAAGTCCCAAGGCTGCACACAGCTAGGGGGGCCCTGGGCCCAATCCGTGAAACCATTTTTCCCTCTTAGGCCTTTGGGCCTGTGATGGCAGAGGCTGCCATGAAAGCCTCGGACATGCCCTGGAAAAATGTTCCCCCTTGTCTTGGTAATTAATATTCAGCTCCTTGTTACTCATGCGGATTTCTACAGCTGGCTTGAGTTTCTCCTCAGAAAATGGGTTTTTCTTTCTATCTCATCCTCAGGCTGCAAATTTTTCGAACTTTTATGCTCTACTTCCTCTTGAATGCTTTACTGCTTAGAAATTTCTTCCCCCAGATACCCTAAATCATCTCTCTCAAGTTCAAAGTTCCACACATCTCTAGGGCAGGGGCAAAATGTCACCAGTCTCTTTGCATAGCAAGAGTAACCTTTACTCCAGTTACCAACAAGTTCCTCATGTCCATCTCAGACCAAGTCAGCCTGGACTTCATTGTCCATATTACTATCAGCATTTTGGTCAAAACCATTCAACAATTCTCTAGGAAGTTCCAAACTTTCCCATATCTTCCTGTCTTCTAAGCCATCCAAACTGTTCCAATCTCTGCCTGTTACCCAGTTCCAAAGTCACTTCCTCATTTTCCGGTATCTTTACAACAGCACTCCACTACTCTTTAGCAATTTATTGTATTAGTCCATTCTCATACTGCTAATAAAGACATACCCAAGACTGGGTAATTTATAAAGAAAAAGAGGTTTAATGGACTCACAGTTCCACATGACTGTAGAGGCCTCACAATCATGGTGGAAGGCACAGGAGGAGCAAAGGCACATCTTATATGGCGGCAGGAAAAAGAGCTTGTGCAGGCAAACTCCCATTTATAAAATCATCAGATCTTGTGAGAATTGTTCACTACCATGAGAACAGTATGAGGGAAACTACCCCCATGATTCAATTATCTCCACCTGGACCCACCCTCGACACATGGGGATTATTACAATTCAAGGTGAGATTTGGGTGGAGACACAGCCAAACCATATCACATAAGTTCTTTGAAGACCCTGTCTGGGAAATAATTTGGGGTGCTGTATTGTTCTCCAGAATGACAATAATTTATCCTTTCATCAGCAGTGCCTGAGGGTTTCTATATTTACATATTTCTGCCAATAATTGGCATTATACTGCTATCTGATTTTAACCAGGTTAATAGGTAAAGCAATGTGTCTGCAATTTTGTGTTCTCTGCTTACTACAGAGATTTTTTTTTTAATTCTGAGATTTTGATTAAGATAGAAATGTACAGATTGAGGTTTGATTAGTCAACATTGTCCCATGCCACAAAGTCTTCAAGATATGAAAACTGAGACAAGATATTGGTTTTGAAAATTAACAGGACATTATAATAAACAATTATAGTAAGTAATTTCAATTGTTGAGTGAGAAATTAATCCATTTTTCAATATTGAATGCTGAAAAAAAACTTAGGTAGTAAGATTCTTAAAAGTTACATAATGAAGGTATGGTAGCCTCAGATAAATGACATAGTCACATAATTTTCAATGATGAGAACACCCATGTGCAGTACAAATAAAGGAAAATACACATCTTAAAAGGATCAAAATTTATCAGTGTTGAATGTGTTAAGAGGGAGAAAATGGACGCCAAATACAATCTTAGAAAAGGTAGGAAAAATAAAGGGAAAATATGAGGAGAAGTGAAAGTGTTAATTGGTGGAAACACCTTGCTATTTGGATAGGTCAGTCAACGACAAAGCCCTAACAGCTGGTAACCATTTGAAATAAAATAGGCATTGCTTATTAGGATAAATACTGTGAATTAGATGCATTGAATTCATTTTCAGCCTGGATCCAAAGCTTTAGAAAATATTAAATTTATATACCAAAATTATATCTGAATAAAATCATAGCATTATATCAAGTGGACAAATAAATTGTTTTAATGTGTCTAATATTTGTATTAGCAGAGTCATCACTGAAACTCCCCAATATGTAGTCTGGCCTTTTCTGGTCAAGGTCATGTGGAAGGCAGAAAAACATCATTAGTACAACCAAATAAGTTTTTGCCATTTCTATATCATTTAGATCTTCTCAATGATAAATTCCTATAGATCCTTGAGAGTCTTACACAATATTTGTAAGAAAGGGTGTGGCACTGTCTACTGAAATAAACATTCCCCATTTTAAGTACTCTTGAATTAAGTTATATTTTTAATAAATATTTTGTGATCATTTTCTAAAACATAAACGTTACCAGTTTTACAGATATCATAACTAGTAAGTCATATTATTCACTGTTCTAAACTTTACATTTCAGGGTAAATATCATGAGAGTGAAAATGAATGTCTTCTAGGAAAAAATTCAGGGCTTCTCATCGTACTCCTTTTCTTAAACTTGCTTTTAAACTAAGTTTAATATAACGAATGGAATAAAATACTAATAGGCTGGTTTAGTTTATAAAGAAGTCTGTATTCCAGCTCCAAAATCAACACTGGCTAATGATAGAAGACTTGGAAATTATTAATTGCAGCATGACTATTTCAGGTAGCACAGTTTTCCAAGGTTCCTTTTCATCATTATCAAAAGTCTGTGCATAAGTTTCTTACAATCATAGAATCACAAAAAAATTTAGACTGGCTAACATTGCTGCAAAACAATCTGTAGGACACACTAATTGGATATCTTCATGTGTCTGTTCTAACTGCACAGGAAAATTTTTAAAAATTGAGATATTTTAAAGAATTGTATTTTTAGTCACCTGGATTAATCATTCTCAGACTACTTGGCTTAACTACTGCATTTATATAAATAAAAATATTGTTTCTTACATCTCAATGACTATAACTTTTATTTACAGATTCTCAAATTGTATTTTGTGACATCCATCTGTTTTTGTCTCCCTTCTGCCAGCTTTTATTTAATGATTTCTTACTACTTCATACAAACTTTTTCTTTACCTTACTTCTTTGAAGATCAAACATTTTGAATATAAGGTCACTGTTAGATGGCCATGTAATCTTCAGTTTCTTTTAAGTGAATATATTTCCCAGTTGCTGATACATCTGTTGTCCTTCATTGTGGTAATTTTTCTTATATGCTTTGTAATTTTTGTTTGCAGGCTGATCTAGACTGTGATTTATTTTGTTTCTTGTTCCACCCTCAATCTCTACTCACTCCACTGCCACCACCACTAACTACCTCATATGTCTATATGTAGCAACTTTGTGGGAGTTGCAACCTAGTTCTCAGTCTGGAATGCAGGCTCAACACTCCTTACTACAATTATGATGGTGTATCAGAGCTTTGTATAAGACACTGCACCAAGTAGCAGCGAGTTGTTGCTTTTCTCAACCCTTTCTTATGGGAAATGGGCAATCTCACCCATTTGTTTCAAGCAGAGAAATCGAATATACAAACAGACAACAGTCAGACCATATATGACAATAGAATTCTGATGCACAGCCACTTCAGCAATCATCCTGAGAAGCCACGCCACCAACTCTTTAGCAATTGGCCCCAAACAGAATGGACTTGGTCAATGACTGTCCACTTCTCCAATTTTTGTCCCTACTGCTTGCTCAGGACCAGGAAAGCCAAGCCTGCCCCCACCAACTGATCATATGGGATACTCCACTTCTAGATAGTCTGCTTCTGGCTTCCCATATGCCAACAACCTCCAGTCAGAGCCTCCTGAAACCTTCTCCTTCATTCACTCTAAAGCTTTCTCCCTGCTTTGCCTGCTTTTCAATCTCTGCCAAACACAAATGATGGTGGAGAACTCCTTCGCACAGCAAGCTCTGAGTAAATATCCCTTGCTTATTCTCATTTGTGTGGTCTTTATTTATTTCTACAAAGCAGTGGATCTTTGTTTCTCCACATCAAGTGGAACGCTTTTAATTTAATTACTCTTACACTAAGGGAACACAAATTCTGTACATCCCAGCTTGTTTCAAGATTCTGATGCTTGATTTCAGCTTCATTTCAGAGAGACATGTATCATATTTCTGAGCAGAGCCTCTTTTTTTGGTATTTTATCTAACATAGCATTGTGTCTGAAGTAGAGGACTTCAAAACATGAACATGTGACGTCATCTTAAATATAAGTTTCACCTTTTGCTCCATAACATTTTTTTGCATCTGACTGTGATAAGCAACAGGCAGATAGTTCCCGTTTGTATGACTGACACACGGATAATAATCATTATTATATTAATGAGGGTACATGATGCTGACATATTGTTAATAACTATTACATTGATGATACTTGCCATTAATGGCTAATAGTGTGTATTCAATGGCCACCTTAATAAGATGGTTTGTCTTTCTGCCAATTGATCAAAAAAGAGTTGAAATATGAGCTGTGAATAATCAATGCAAAATAATGTGTAAGAGTCGATGTACAACTTACTTGCAATTAATTTTTATCACAAAACCTGACTGAAGGACAGTTTCAATACAAAAGGATTTATATAAGAACTTCAAAGCAAAAAGGAAGGCAGAATATTCTGACACTGAAAGACACCAATGGGAATATTAAGCCTCCATTTAATTCCCAGAAAATATGAATAAAATATATCATAACATTCTAAACACTAAACTCTTCTATAATAATATTAGCTAAATCTGCGAGGAATAATGTGTGTTTGTATGTGTGCAAATATGAGTGTCTGTGCATGTGTATGTATAAAGAAGGTGGGATAGATGGAGGAGAAAAAACACCAACGGACAAAACTGTTGAAATATAGATCTATCACACATGGATGCCTTTACTTGCAAATTTCTCACTGAGATATCCCAGTACAAAAGCGAGCAATTGTTTAATGTAACAATTATTTTTCCCACCAGTTTAGTGAAGCCTGAAAATCACAATGAGACATGAATTCCTATGTCCTAAGACTTTTTTCACTGTTAAAATGCAAGCCCCAGGAAATTGGATCACTGTGATGGCAGTGAAAAGACCTTAGGCAATTTACTTAACCTCTCTGAGCCTCAGTTTCCTAAATGATAAAATAGAATACTAGCTGCATCATAAGGTTATGAGGGATAAATGAGATAATGTGCTTATATGTGTGTGTGTATGTGTATATATATATATACATATACACACACATATATATAAGTGTGTATGTATATATATACACACATATATATAAGTGTGTGTGTATATATATGGTGGCTAACTCCTTTGCACAGCATGTATACATACATGTATACATACATGTGTATGTATATATATATACACACATATATATACACACACTCTTACATATTTGTAAGTGTGTATATATATATATATATACACACACTTATATGTATATACACACATACACATATATATATGACATATGTATCAGGGTACATGCACAGTACATGCTCAGTAAATGGTAATTTGAGATGGTAGGATTTTGCTCAACTATTTGTCCTTTTCAAGTATTTTCAAATGTACAAATAAGCCTGGCATTTAGCACACAACAAGCTTTCAACCTGTTCTCACTGCCTTCTCTAAACTGTTATCAACCTCTTATTGTGTATGAGTTCACCAAATATTTTTCTAAGAACCTGTTTTGATAAAGGAGGAAGATCAGAAGAACATTAACTGTCTTCCGGGGAGAAGGAGGGCCATCACTAGTGGTAGAAGAGGGACTGACAGAAAGGCTGGGGGAGATAAATATTACACACACTTGCCAAGTTTATCTTTTAATATAGAAAAACTTCAGATTTCTATTTTTCTTTCCATATAACTATTATCTAATTAGATTACTAACTTTATATTTTCAGTGTGATGTATCCAAGATAACTGTCATCTTCATCATAAAGGTGGTTAGCTAGCACATGATGTACCCTAATCAAGAATCCATCTCCAGGGGAGGGTATTAAGCATTTTCAATACGGATATAAAAAGATACACCCTGAAAGTATGTTAATCAGCATGAGAGATGTTAAAAATGAATTTTTTCATTGGTGAAATAAATGATGTTCAAGATATATAATTGAAATATTGCTTAGGTCTCATTGTTCTTGTATGAACAAGGCTCAAAAGTCTGGCAAACCCCATAACCTAACCCTTTTAATGCAGTCCTTAAAGTCTCAAGTCCCATTGGTTCTTGTATTAGTCTGTTTTCACACTGCTATAAAATGGTCCCTGAGACTTCATAATTTACAAACAAAGGAGGTTTAACTGACTCACAGTTCTGCAGGGCAGGGGAGGCCTCAGGGAACTTACAATCAAGGCAGAAGGCAAATGGAAAGCAGAGCACATCTTACATGGTATCAGGGTGGGATGAGTGCCAAACACTTTTAAACCATCAGATCTTATGAGAACTCACTCATTATCATGAGGACAGCATGGGGGAACCCATTCCCACAACCAATCACCTCCCACCAGGTCCCTCCCTTGATAGTGGGGATGAAAATTAGAGATGAGATTTGGGTGGGGACACAGAGCCAAACAATATCGGTTGTGATAACTTTATTTCATGGAAGACTCTCTTCCCTGAACTCTCTACAAAGCTGGATGATCCAGCACCAAGTACTAGCCAGAGGAACTAAGCAAAGAGAGTGGGTTTACTCCCGAACTACAAGAACAGATAGCATGATTGTGTCTGCCTGCTTTTGTTAACAAGTGTATCGATGGCAAAATCAGATCTAAGGTTGGTTTTTATATCACCTAACAGAAAGATCTTGGGTGAAGCAACCATATAAAGCACCAACTGCCTCTGATTTACAAAGGCTATTAGAAAATGACAAAAGAACCAAACACTTGCTGAATGGATAAATTAGGTCCGTTTCTAAAACCTGGTGCAAACAAGCATGTGGAATTTGTGGTATTTACCTAGGGTTAGAGCAAAAGGAGGAAACAGATCACTTTCCATAAGAGAAAAAAATTGTAAGTTATTAAGGTACTCTGATATTATTGTCATTTTTAAGTGTTCATGTGTTGTAAAGGAGGAAATAAAGAATCCTGGATAATATTTCTAAGTAAGTCTATAGTAGCACATTGGAAAAAAAAGGGGGGGGGGAACAAGAGTGAGGATCAGAAAACCAACTTAACATAGGAGACAATTATAACCATCCTTCTGAAGGATTTGGCTTGGCTTTAAGATTTTAAGAAGTTGGACGTAAACTTCTAAGTTTACTGTTCAAGTTACTAATCATAGGAAATAATTTGCCAAAACAATATCAAGAGATCAGAATTGGTGGTTTAATATACACTAAACATATAGACACCATTATATTAACAAAAATAAAATTAGGTTAGAAAATCTCCTTTCAATGAAAGACTTGGAACATATTTTAAAAGTCTAGAGTCCCCTTCAAAGATGGAGAAGTCTTTTCTAGCTCCCTCATGAAATTAATATTTACAGCCTAGTGAAAGAGCTGTCTCAAAACTACTAAAAGATTTAGTGGCAAATGAGAGAAATTATTCCTAAAGCCAAAGATAAAGCTAGCCATGAATAGACAGGTTTACTAATATACTTAACACCCCACTGGAACTAAAGTAGAGTTTATAATTCAGTAATTGACTTTAATAAGGGAAATAAAGTTCATAGCACTTTTCACCAAGATGATTTCTCTAACATATTAAGGATCACAGAGACCAGGAAAGAGCAGTGGTAGATGCTCTGCATTTAGTAGGCTAATGCTCATGTGAAAGTAGGCTTACTTTAGCCATTCACTGATAGAAATGGGGCAGAAAATCCTCTGGAAGAGTGCAGACAGTCAGACAAGGTAGTTAAGCCAGTACCAAGAAAACAACCTTAGATTCCAGAGGTAGTACCCACTGAGGCAATCCTAAGAGGCAGTAAAGTTTGGTGAGAAGGCCTCTGAAAGCAAAATAAACCAAGCTGAGCTTGTTTCTAAAGATTTTTTAGGGAAGAAGCCCACTACAATTAAAGTTGGTAAGAGATCCACAAAGGTATTCTGAGATTGAGGTGGTCCCTGATTATCTTGCAGGATTTAATGAAGGAATTAATATGAATCGGCAGTGGCTCCCAAGTGATGATTGCTTTAGGAAATACAGAATTGTTTAAAAGTTTGAGTAATATAGACACACTTGTTTTGAAAACTAAAATTAAACTGGAAATATTCTGCCGATCGAGCAGGAAAATTGAACTGGTAGTAGCCAAAACCTCAGAAGAAATCATTGAAATTGATAGATTGGGGTGGAAAAGGCATTTTGAATTTGATAAACAAGTTAAATATTTTTATGATTACTGTCAGAAGAATAAATAGCAACATGTCAAACTGCCTGACGGAAAGTATGTACTTCATACAATGACTATGGCAAACAGTATGAAAGCGCCTCAAAAAATTAAAAATATAATTACCATATGATCCCCAAATCCCACTTTTGAGTATCTATTTAGAAGAATTGAAAGCAAATATCTCAAAGATCTATTGTCCAGCCAGGCTCATAGCAGCATTATTCACAATCGCTAAACTGTAAAAGCAACCGAAGGGTTCATGGACATGTAAACAGATAAAATGTGGCAGATACATACAATGAAATATTATTCGGTCTTAAAAAGGATACAAATTTTTATACATGATACAATATAGATGAACCTTGAGGACATTATGCTTAGTGAAATAAGACTGTCACAAAAAGAGAAATATTGTATGATTCCACTTACATGAGATATCTGGAGTAGTATAATTTATAGAAATGAAAAACTAGAAAGGTGGTTACCAGGGGCTGTGGAAAAGGGAAATGGAGCGTTGTTGTTTCATGGTTATAGAGTTTCAGTTTTGCAAGATGAAAAACTTCTGGATGTTGCTTCCACAACAATGTGAATACACTACTGAACTGTACACATAAAAATGGTTAAAATGATCAATGTTATGATGTGTGTTTTCACCACTATTTTAAAAACTCAAGGGGTAATTGGTAACTGAACATTTGTGTACCTACCATGTAAATCAAGAAATAAAACATTATCAGAAAAAAGTGTATATTTAATATTCACAGAAAGCAAATTGGGGGAAAACAAGCTGAAACCTCCTCAAACAAAGTATTTGAAAGATACAGGGGTAATTTAAAAGTCTATATATCCACTTAATTCTCAGAGATAATGGTGCAAAAAAGCCTTACATCAATTATTAATTGTTATAGCAGTGGGTGTACTGACTACATTGTCCAAATAACTAATGAATTAATTAAAGCCCCTGAAAAATATTTAGTTGTAATTGACTTCCCTATGATGTTTTTCAACGTATCAACTGAAAAGGAAGGTAAATTAATTAATTTACCTTAATATTAATTAATTTAATTAATTACTAAACTAAATATATGATCTAGTGGATTGTCATTATTACTATACTCTTCTTGACAACTATTATAAATCAGTGTAGACTGATGTTGCCTCCCTCTTCTGCGTTCCTCCCTATAAAATACTTGGTTTTTAAAGATGATATAATCTTTGCCACTTTTTTTTTTTTTTTTTTTTACAGTGTGCTGCTGTAGACTTAGCAATATCCTCCAGGACTCTTTCTTTCCTCCTCAGGGGCTGGGGAAAATGCAAATGGAGAATTGTTTTTTCATGGGCATAGAAGTTTCTACTTTTTTGTTTTTATAAATTTTACTACTCTAGCTATCTCATATAAGTGGAATCATACAATATTTGTCTTTTTGTGACAGGCTTATTTTACTTAGCATAATGTCCTCAAGGTTTATCTTTATCAAGGTTTACATCCTCAGGTTTACCTTCCTGCCATCATTTGCCAAGGAATGCAGTATACATTTGTCTTCCTTCAGTAAGGTTATATCATCTTTAAAACCTAAATCTTTTCTAGGGAAGGGGGGAAAGGAGGGAGGCAACATCAGTCTACACTAGTTTAAAATAGTTTTCGAGAAGAGTATAGTATTAGTGGCAATCCACTAGACCATATACTTAGTTTAGACACGTAAATCACCAAACTTCAGGAATTCTGCATCTTAGTGTCTGGAAATGGTCCCTGCAGAGTCATGAAAGGACCAGCTGTGTATCAGTCAGGACTTAACTGCAGATAACAGAAATCTCTCTTGTTATTCTAGACAAATAAAAGTGTTCACTGCAGGAATTAAGTATTTGTGAAACTGTAGAAGGGTCAAAGGACCAACCTCCAGTCTGAGCTTTGGATTAATTACCAGAACACCACCAGAGAACAAACTTGTCAAGGAAACTGCTCTCTCGCTCTCAGTCAGGAAGATGAAGAGTCAAGAAGCTGACATATGGGGCCACTGTCTGAACTTCTGGATCCACGTGTGCACTATGATCCAAGGAGCTGGAAGCTGTTGCTTTACCACTACCTGTAGTTGTAATTTGAAGATTACGGAGGCTCCAGAGCCGTGCTACATCTACTGGATGTACACCAGCAAAACCGATGCATCATTGACTGCAGCTTCTCATCTTCCACTTAATTTCTAAATAAGATCTAATCTGCAAAACCTAAACCTCGTCAGAAACAAGGGAGTCTATGAAGTATAATTTCTGGCTTTTCAGCTTCTATGGGGTAGGAAGGAGGTTAGGATAAACGTTGGATGAACCCAACTGTGGTTTCCTCCAGAATTCAGAAAGATTTCAGTGCAAGAAATTACAAGGGGCAAAGACTACTTACAACCCCCTAGAAAATAAAATACAGATGCATAGACTAAGGGAACAGAATAGAGAATGCAGAAATAATGACACACACCTACCAACATCTGATCTTGGATAAAGTTGATTAAAAACAAGCAATGCGGAAAGGACTTGCTATTCCATAAATAGTGCTGGGATAACTGGCTAGCCATATGCAGAAGATTGAAACTGGACCCCTACCTCTCACCATACACAAAAATTAAATCTAGATAGATTACAGACTTAAATGTAAGACCTAAAACTATACATTCTAGAAGAAAACCTAGGAAATACACTTCTAGACTTGGTCCTAGTCAAGTAATTAATGATGAAGACCTGAAAAGCAATTGCACAAAATCAAAAAATAGACAAATGTGATTTAATTAAAGAGCTTCTGCACAGCAAAATAAATACTCAACAGATTAAAAAGAGAGTCTAACAGAAACAGAACCACCCATTCAACAGAATGGGAGGGAATATTTGCAAACTATGCATCTGAAAAAGGACCAATACCCACAACTATAAGGAATTTAAACTAATCAATAAGAAAAGCACAAACAACCCTATTAAAAAGTGGGCAAATGACATAAACAAACACTTCCCCAAAAAAACATACAAGTGGCCAAGAAACATAAAAAACAATGCTCAATAACACTAATCATCTGAGATACCCGAATCAAAACCAATATGAGACACCATCTCACTCCAGTGATAGTGGCTGTTATTAAAAAGGCAAAAAACAATTTTTGGTGAGGTTGCAGAGTAAAGGGAACACCTATACACTGTGGGTAGGAATGTAAATGAATTCAGCCCCTGCCAAACGCAGTTTGGAGATTTCTCAAATAAAAACACGCCCACCATTCAACCGAGCAATCCTACTACTGGGTATATATTCAAAGGAAAATAAATCATTCCACCAAAAAGACACATGCACTCACATGTTCATCATGGCACTATTCACAATCACAAACACCTGGAATCCACCTAGGTGCCCATCAACAATGGATTGGATAAATAAAATGTAGTCCATATACACCATGGAATACTATACAGCCATAAAAAGAATGAAATCATGTCCTCTGAAGCAACATGGACGGAGCTCGAAGCCATTATCCTGAGCAAATTAATGCAGAAACAGAAAACCAAATATCACATGTTCTCACTTACAATTGGGTGCTAAATCTTGGATTCACATGGACATAAAAATAGAAACAAGAGGCGTTGGGGACTCCAAGAGAAGGGAGGGTAACAAGCATGATGCAAGTAGTGTCTTGGTATCTGGAGCAAGAAGCATGTGAAAAAGCCCTGGGAGGTGAGATATCATATAAAGAGAGGGGCCACTTGGTAGAAAAACTAGGGCACTTCAGCCAACAGTAAACAGCAAGACTACAGGTATGTGAACAAATCTTCTTGGAGCTTCCAAGCCTGGCCTAGCCACCAGCTAAAAACAGCGGAATGAGAAACCCCAGTTGACACTATGTGGAGAGCAGTACTGCCCAGTCAGCACATAGAATGATAAGAAATAGTAAATAGTTGTTGTTTTACACCACGGAGTTTTAATGTACCTTACACGGTAACAGATAACTAAAATTGTGGACAACTTCAATTACTGAATTAACGTAATAATTTTATTAAATGACCCAAAGGAACCTAAATTGATTGGAGACCTAGAGACAGATGTTCAAGAAGCTATGGCCAAACACCAATTTGAGAGGTATTTAAATAGATCGAGGAGAATTGAATATTTATGGGGCTTTCTTGTACATATTGTGTCCAAGGTAACCAAATGTGGTAGACAAATTTCTAATAATTACCCCCCGATGAATGAAAACTGTGAATATGATCTTACCATATGATTATGTTACCTCACATGCCAAAGTGTGGGTCTCATCTGATCACACAAATATTTCAAAAAAAAGAAAACTTTCTTTATATGGTGACAGAAGAGAAAGTCCAAAAAATTTGAAACATGAGAAGGATTTGATGCAGCGGGCTTCTAGGAACAGAGAATTGGCCCCTGGCTGACAGCCAGCAAGGAAAAGGCAGCTTCAGACTACAATCACAAGGAACTAGATTCCACCAACAGTCCAAGTGAGCTTGGAAACAGATTCTTCTGTTTCCAGAGCCTCTACATAACAGTCCGTCTCAGTCAGCAGTGTGATTTCAGCCTTGCCAACAGAGAACCCAGTTGAGCCTGCTTTGACTTTCAAATGTGAGATAATAAATGGATGTTGCATTAAGCCAGTAAGTGTGTGGTAATTTGTCATACAGTAATAAAAAATAATACACCAAATCACTTCAATTGATGGGGAAAATGTTACTTTACAAGACACATCCAGCTAATATTGGAAAGTCACCATATACAATCCCTAATGAGACTATTAATTATGCAAGGGTTTTCAACTGCTATTAACACCATTAAGTGAATGGGTGTTGGGAGATTAGACATTTGTGTGGTGTCAGGTAACAACATACAGATAATTTTCTGGCCACAAATGGAGAAACAATGGAGGAACCAGGCTTTTAATCACATAGCCAATCTCAGGATGACTAATAGAGGAACAGTGAGGTGTCATGTCTCCCTATGTAACATAATATAAAATAAATAGCATCACCTATATTCCCACATTGCTAAAAGTTTTCAATTTGATTTTCATTAGAAAGGATAGAGCAACAAATTAAACCACAAGAAAATAACAAAACAAATTTAGAAATTGGCTCATTCAACAAAACAAATGACATGTATTTTCCAGCCAGTCAACATTTTCTCACAAAAGCAGCTGCTAAAAATGAAATAAACAAACAAAACAAAACTTAAAGTTATACAACTTGTGATCTTAAATTAGATATTAGTCCACACTGATCTATTACCAAACAAAAGTGTTTGTGATAACTAAGGTAGAATATTATTTTAATCCTCACTTTACAAGTTCTAAGAACCCAACTACCTAATATCTTTGGAGCAGTGCATGAAGGGTAGATGCTGTTAGTTTTGTGACTCTCCACATCGTGTAGGTCCAGCCCCAGGCCAAAATCCAATGGATGATCCCTTAGGCCCACCCATAGGCAATAACAAGGCTTTTTTGGCAGGACTCATGGGAAAAAGCTGTCTTCCCCACAGCAGATAAGGTACATAGTCTGGAGGGAGTTATAGTCAAGGACTCAGGCCTCCGAGCTGACCACACTGTTAAGCATATCTGCAATCCTGGCCCAGACACCGTCATTAGGAAGCCTTCTTATCAATGAGTCCTTGGCTGAGATTTTTGCTGAGACCACCTTATCAGGGACATTTGAAATCATTTTTTTCCACTCTGACTCGGTCTTCAGTACTTTTCTACCACTAGCCTTTTTCCTCCTACCTCCCCTCAGCCAACTGGGTTCATAAAATGGCAGGGGCCTTTTGTTAACGGCTCCCTTGGCAGTGAGCTGTTTCCTCTTCTGTGCGCTAATACATCTGACCTTCACTCAGTTCTATTCCATGAAAAAATAAAATAAAGTGCCAAGAAACTGGCATGTTGGAGATTGAATTTGTCTTTCTAAAACTCATGTGTTGAAGTCCTGACCCCTGGTACCTGAGAATGTGACCTTACTTGTAGCTATTGTTTTTAACAGGCAATCAAATTAAAATGAGATCATTAGAGTGTGCCCTCGTCCAACATGACTGATGCCCTTATTAAAAAGCGAAACTTATATACACAAACAGGGAGAATGCCGTGTGAAGATAAAAGCAGAAATCAGGATGATATATTTACAAGTCAGAGAAAGCCTAAGATTGCTGGAAAACCATGAAAAGAAAAGAGAGGCATAGAAGACGCCCTCATCCCGCTACCCTCAGAAGGAATCCACTCTGTCAACACCTTGATCTTGAACTTCTGGCCTAAAAATCTTTCAGACAAAACATTTCCCTTGTTGAGGCCACCCAGTTTGTGGTACTGCATTACAGCCTCCTTAGGAAACTTACACATGTCTTCTTGGGCTGCTGTTTATGCTATCACAGAAGGTGAATCAAGGCTTGTTATTTTCACTTTGGCTTGTTGTAATTGACCACCTTGATACCTGGCAGCTCAGCTCTCTCCAGCTCAGCTCTTGACAATCTATTGCCTGCCTGACTATAGGGTCCTATTATTCCAATATCTTCGCATCCACCAGTAAATGATATCCACAGTATAAAGAGCAATCAGAGTGCTTGCTAGTTCTCTGCTCTAAAGTCAGAGAACAGGCTTTCTCTGAGCTACATACCATAGGTTATGTAGTTTTATTTTGGCCTGCCAGTTTACGAAAGTTTGTACGCTTGTCAGAATTTTGTCAAACACTTCTTTTCATAACATATCACTTGCTAAGGAGGCTGTGACAGGACGGGGTGGGGGATATAGTGAGGGAAATGTATAACTCACACTCTCTAACTATCAGGGGCTACCTGAATATTTACTGGAAGAAACTATCAATTGCTTAATTGTCAAGTCAGCTTAAGTCACTTGATACACTTGCATTTAAACATTTTTACTTGTAGGATTTATTTTTCTGCAAATATCTTGCCTTCAAAATTGATGGTCCTTGAGTTTTAATTGGAATAACTTGTTATTTCTTTAGAACTATGTCTCTGAAACCTCTTTCCACCTTGCGTGTTATCTCTCGTGTTATACACACTGGGATATGAAATGTCAGAAAAAAGACAGTAATTAAAAATAAACAAATAGAAATAATCTCTCTACTTTTGTTTTCACCCTTTTAAAAGTGACTTCAAATCAAGTACTAATACAACAAATATGATTATAATATTACTGTATACCAAAACAAATGTCCAAACTCCCACTGATATTACACTAATATCAAGTAATTTTAAATACAAGCTCACAGCACACACAGGAGAACTGACAATCTCTTATTTCCAACAAAATTTGACCAATAGCAGAGAACTAGATCTAGGATCCAAACGCAGTCCTTGAGTATATGAAAATATACTCTCAGGTTTCTCCCAGCTCCATAATTCTATGATTCAGTAAATGAGCGTTTATTAAACCAAAAATCCTCAGGTCACAATAATCTGCCACGCTTCGATCTCTCGTGAAATTGGAGTAAAAAATATATAAGGACAAGTCATATGTAATAGCCAACAGTAAGAATACAATGTATATAAGACATATCATTTTTTCTAATGGGGTAATATTTTGTATTTATACACACTGGGATATGAAATGTCAGAAAAAAGACAATAATTAAAAATAAACAAATAGAAATAATCTCTCTTCTTTTATTTTCCCCCTTTTAAAAGTGACTTCAAATCAAGTATTAATACAACAAATATGATTATGATATTACTGTATACCAAAACAAATGTCCAAACTCCCACTGATATTACACTAATATCAAGCAATTTTAAATACAAGCTCACAGCACACACAGGAGAACTGACAATCTCTTAAGTTATTTCCAACAAAATTTGACCAATAGACAGATATATTCCCCAGCATGCCAAAAATCAAAGCAATATAGCATGATGATTAAATTCTAGTCACTACTAGGAGCACTTAATATTAATGGTAAAACAACTCCTATTAAATCATGAAGCTATCTGCTATAAAAGTTAACCTGTAAATTTTAGATAATCATTTGTAGCCAAGTCTAAATGGTAAATCACATTATAACACCCAATTCCTATGTATACCACCTGAAAGTTTCAGAAAGAGCATGAATACAACTAAATTGCTGTGCTTTTTTTTTTGCCTTTTATTAAGCCTGAACTTTCTGTGTGATAGCTAAAAAATTATTGTGAAGGTTAATATTAAGAAACTTTTCCCTATGTTTTCTTCTAAGAGTTTTGCAGTTTTAGATTTTTACATTTAGGTTGCTAATACATTTTGAGTTGATTTTTGTGTGTGATGTAAGATAAGAATTTATTATCATTCTTTGGCATGTAGATAGACAATTTTCCCAACAGGATTTATTGAAGAGATTATCTTTTTTCCATTGTGTCATCTTGGTGGGCTTGTCAAAGATTAGTTGACAGTATATGCTGGGGTTTATTTCTGGGCTCTGTTTTCTGTTTCATTGGTCTATGTTCCTATTTTTATGCCATTATTATACTATTTTGATTACTATAGCTTTGTAATATAACTTGAAATCAGGAAATGTAATGCTTCCAACTTTGTTTTTCCTTCTTAATACTGTTTTGGCTATTTGGTGTCTTTTGTGTTTCCATATGAATGTTGCTTTTTTTCTATTTCTGTGAAAAATGTCATTGCAATTTTGATAGGGATTGCTTTGAATTTTTACATCTCTGGGTAAGTGGGACTACATCAGACTTAAAGGTTTCTGCACAGAAAATAAAACAAACAACAAAAAAAGAAAAGCAGACTACTATTGGAAGAAAATACTTGCAAGCCATATGTTTGATATAAGGTTAATATCTAAAATATATGAGGAACTCATACAACTGAATAACAAAAGAGCAAATACCCCAATTAAAAATGGGCAAAGGACCTAAGTAGACATTTTTCCAAAGAAGACATAGAAATGACCAACAGGTTTATGAAACAGTGCTCAGCATCACTGATCATCAGGGAAATGCAAATTAAAACCACAATGAGATTTCACCCCACACTTGTTAGAATGACTACCATAAAAAGGACAAAAGATAACAATTATTGACAAAGATACAGAGAAACGGGAATACTTGTACAGTGTTAGTGGGAATTTAAATTGGTACAACTATATGGAAAAGAGTAAGAGAATCCCACAAAAATTAAAAATAGAACTACTATATGACCCATCAGTCTGTTTTCTGGGCATACACTCAAAAGAAATGAAATCAGCACCTTGTAGAGATATCCACATTCTCATGTTCATTGCAGCATGATTCATGATAGCAAAGATACAAAAACAACCTGTCGGTTGACAGATGAATGGATAAAGAAATTGTGGTATATGATGGAATATTATTCACACCTAAAAAGGAAGATCCTGCCATTTGTGACAGCATGAACAAATCTGGAGGACACTATGCTAAGTGAAACAAACCAGACACAGAAAGGCAGATAGCACATGATCACACTTATATACAGCATCTTTCTTTAAAAAGTTAAATAAACAGAAACAGAGAGTAGAATATGATTACCAGGGTTAAGGAGGAAGAAGAGATTGAGATAACTAGGTAAAAGGGTAAAAATTTGCCATTAGGTAGGACAAATAAGTCAAGGGATGTAATGGATAGCATGAGGACTATAGTTAATAATATTGTATTGTGTACTGAAAATTTGCTAAGACATTAGATTTTAGATGCTCTTGCCACACAAAAAAAGGTAATTATGGTAATTACAGACATATTAATTTGTTTGACTGTAGTAATCATTTCACTGTGTATATCTATATCAAAACATCATGTTGTACACCTTATACATGTAGAATAAAAATAAATTTTTGAAAAAATAATAAATTATTTCTATTTGTCAGTGTTGAGGAGTCTAGCTCTAGGCCAAAATCTTCACGTGATCTTTCTAGCCCAACCACAAGCAATTACAAGCCCTTACCTGGCAGGCCTCATGAGGTAAAGCTATCCTCCCCACACCAGACGTGGGGCACAGTCATTACATTGCAAAGACTATAGTCTGAATGTTTCTGTCCCCCTAAAACTCATGTGTTGAAACTCTAAGCCCCTAAGTGATAGTTTTGAGAGGTGGGACTTCTGAGAGGTGGTTAGGTCATGCAGGTGGAGCCCTAATTATTGGGATTATCACCCTTATAAAAAGAGGCCCCAGAGTGATCCCTCATCCCTCCCACAACGTGAGGACAAAGCAAAATGGTACCACTATGAATCACAAATTGTGGCATCACTAGACATTATCTACCTTCATCTTGGAGTTTCCAGCCTCCAGAATTGTGACAAATACATTTCTATTTCTTATAAGCCACTCAGTCTATGGTACTTTGCTGTAGTAGCCACAACAGAATAAAACAGCAACTTTCTGGAGCGAATTGCAGTCAGGAACTCAGCCTCTCACTGGTACAGCCATCCTCATACACATATCTGTATTTTCAGCCCTGGAGCTTTCATTCAGATGTCCCCTTATCAGGGGCTTCAGCTAAGGCACTCCGCAGGTGCCTCCAATGAGACATCCTTGTTGAGGAGCCTTGACTGAGGCACTGTATTAGTCCATTCTCACACTGCTATGAAGAAATACCTGAGACTGGGTAATTTATAAAGGAAAGGGGTTTAATTGACTTACAGTTCCGCATGGCTGGTGAGGCCTAAGGAAACTTACAATCATGGCAGAAGGCACCACTTAACAGGGTGGCAGGAGAGAACAAATGGATGCTCGCAGGGGAAATACCAGACGTTTATAAAGCCATCAGATCTCGTGAGAACTCACTCACAATCATGAGAACAGGATGGGAGAAACCTCCCCCATAATCCAATTACCTCCACCTGGTCCCGCCCTTGACATGTGGGGATGATTATAATTCAAGGTGAGATTTGGGCTGAGACAGAGCCCAACCATATCAGGCACTTTGTCCCCATTCTGGATCAGTACTCTCCCATTCCTACCCTACCCCCTCTCGTTGCCCCCAGCAACCTTCAGAAAGAAGAAGAAGAAGAAAAAAAAAGCTCCGTGTTCAGGGCTCCTGAGGAATCAGTGATTACCCCTTCTTGCACTGCATGTCATCTAATTCTCATCCAGTGCCATTCTGTGGGTGAAAATGAAATACTGGGGAGCGGACACCTGTTTTTTTTGTCTTTTTCCCGTACTGTCCTAATACATGAATAAAGGATTGATTTTGCTATTTTCAGTTTTGTTTCTTGTCCTAGATTACCACTGACTACCTTGACACCAGGCAGGTTGACAAATAGGTACAGCAAATGTGGTCAATTGAGCACAAGGCTGTTCTGAAATACAAAAATGTCTGAGGGTTCCATGAGGCAATCTTGGTAAGTGCTAAAGAAATATCTCCAAGAGCTGGAGGCACTTCACCAGTGGGTCTCGAGGAGTTTGATGGATCGTTTACAGAAACTTTTTAGTTCTGAGGGGGAACACTGGTCCTTCTTTTTTGCTTCTGACTACCTGGATGAGCTCACCCAGTGCATGGGGTCAAATCAGCAATATAAAAAAGGGCCCCTAAAGAACTAGGGAAGTAGTTTCTTAGCAACTGCTCATCGTCCTCTGGCAATAGGACCAGAGACTGCCAGAGGCCACTTGAGCTGAGTTGCATCAAATAAGTATTTTGTGCTCTAAGTAGGCCCCTGGTGCTAATAAACACCTTCTGTCACAACAAACTGTTGAGATTCAGTGAAAAATATATATATATACATATACATATATATACATATACATATATCTCCCTCCAGCCTCACTTCTCCCAGTGGCTTTTCAGAGATATTAGAGAGTTGGTTAGTTCACCTCCATGATAAAGGAGATATAATTAGTAAACTTATTAAGGGAGTTATGACATGTGGTGCATGTTACTACAGAGCTTTTCCTTCAGGTGTCTTGGCAATAGCCACTGCCAATTCAGCAGAGCATGAGCATCAGTAGAAGTGGTGCCACCTGCATGTTGTTTGGTGGCCAGAGGAGCCCATGCTACACTGACTCTGGCTTTGGGATATGGTAGCAATGCAGCTCCTGGTGCCTCCTCCCTCAAAGATTGACCAGCAGAAACAGAGAGAGAGAGAGAGGACTGGGATTCCCACCTCAACACCACTGCTGTGCAGTGCCCGGTGGGGCAGGGTGTCCATGTTGCCTGCCCATGGCTTTCCAGGCACTACTTGCCCCATAGAAGTCTGAAATGTGCCCTAACCACCCTACCTTGAACCCCCACTTGGGGTCCCAGTCCAGAAACAGCTGCCTATCCTGGACATGTGTCTTACTTGGCTCTCCACTCCCCTATCCCAGCAGAAAACTGATTGCCTGATATTGGACCATGGCAGGGGGGCTTAAGGGTACCTCCATTAGGGTCCCGACAATGACAGCCTCTGTGGCTGATACAAGTGCTATCACATTGACCCCTCCACTAAGTCTGAAGATAAAGAGATTTGCCAACCGTTACCCAGATCACTCAACAGGGTGAGACTTCTCTGTCCCTGGGGAGAGGATGGGACAAATGCCCTATATCAAAATCAGGATAATGGGGAGGGAGGGTAAAATTGCACCTCTTGAGCCTTTTGGATACCTATGCACAGGTAACTATGATTCCTGCAACCCCTGGCATAACAATAAAGTGGAAACAACTGATGCTCTCTGATTTAGGATCTAAGGCTACCACTACTGGGATCCTTGGCAATGCCCAGGTTGGAGATTGTCTTCTGGCCCCACAAACCTCCATTGTTATGGCCCCAACTATTAAGAGCATTGTTGGTATAAATAAATTGTGTATGTGCAATTCCATTACCATTTACCCCAATACCTTGACTCAATTTCCAGCAGTAAGGTCCATCTAGTGGGGCGTGTATAGGACCATGAACCCTCTCAATTACGAATGCCTAGTACTGTTATGACCCCCAAACTGGCTGCCTAAGGGAGAAAAAAATTAACCACCCTCATTGTTAAGCTTAAGGAAGTCAAAGTTCTCTGTGAGACTATTTCTCTTTTCAATAGTCTTATATGGCCTTCTCTAGAGAAATGTCTATTCGTGTCCTTTCCCCACTTTGTAATGGGAAGATTTGTCCTTTGTCCATTTTTTAATTGGGCTGTTTTTGCTGTTATTGTTGAGTTTTAGGAGTTATTTATACATTCTTCATATTATCTTCTTATCAGATACATGGTTTGCAAATATTTTCTCTTGCTCCATAGGCTGCCTTTTTATTCTGTTCATTGTTTTGTTTGGCACATTTTTATGTAGTCTCATTTCTCTGTTTTTTGTTTGTATTGACTGTGCTTTTGTTAACGTATCTCCAGATTTTTTTTTTTTTTTTTTGCATTTGAGAGTTTCTGGTACAACAACTCAGACTGAGATTGAACTCACCTACAGAACCTGCTGCTCCTGCCCAGATAAGAATGCTTTATGAATCCTTCTAACTCCTCTCCTGTTCATCAATTTGGGGATCCTTCAGTGAGTACAACTCTAGAACCAGTGCTCCAGATGTCTTATGTGTTGAAGCAAAGTAAGAAGTACTTTTATTATTTGTGCAAATAGACCTTTCTTTGGCCCTTCTGTGATGTGTCTTCTGTTCTTCCTCAGCTCCACTGTTAAGGATTGTGTGAAGAAATCTCCTTGGCTCCTCAGGCAAGGACTGAATAAAGAAATAATCAAACGGGACTCCTCAGATCCTCTAAGGTCTTTCCTTAGGGTAACTGGCTGCTAAATCTATAGGTAATTCTCACTCTACCGAGTGCTCTCCATCCTCTTTTCACAGTGACTATATGCACTGCTAATAGAGCAGCAATTTGATTCCATATCTACAAAAATGATATGATTTCATTAAGTATAGTTTGGAACTACAATGACTTCTCTAAGGTTTATCTCTGGGGGACCTTGAATCCTGTGCATCCAAAATTCCCTGTAAACAATTATTTGCTTCTTCCTTTTGGTGAGGAAACTGAAAACTAACTTTCTCAGTTTAAATTTAATCGAGCCATTCAGCAATCTCAGTCTACCTTATCTGAGGCTATTTAATCTCTCAAAGATTATCTGTTCTTCTCAAATGTCATTCCTTCACCTACTCCAATGTCAGCATCGCTTTGATTTTCTTCTTTTTCCTCTCATTATTCCTCAACTTCTCCAAGACCATCCTGTCACCTTTGCCCCCAACTCTAAATTCCACTCACCCCAAACCTAACCTCACTTTGCCAGTCCTCCAGTTCCTTAGAGGTACTCATGATTTTGGCCTTATGTCTCTGATCCTCAGCATACAAAGACAGGAAGCTGTAGGACTTTAATTGCCTCCTCCCTTCAACGAGATTTTATTCCCGTGGCCTTTTCACCAATAATCGACTGGACAAAGATTCAAGAATGCAGACAGCAAGGAGATGAATCTTTTTATAACTATAAGCATCACTTAGGAAACATCTGGAACAATTATTCAGGTTCTAACCCTAGATAAGCAGTATAGAACCTGCTTTATTTATGAGTTTTGTTAATGGACTCTGTGCTAAACTCAGAGAAACTATTTCAAAAACGTCATACTAATGTTAACGCCAACTCTCATCATGAACATTTGCTCCAAGAACTACTGCGGGAATATACCAGGAGCCAAGAGAATCCACAGACCCTTTGAAGGAAACAGATTGCTCCTGCAGGACCTGGGAGACAGCCCAAATACTTTGCTGGTATACACGGCTGAGAGGCTCAAAGATGGTTCACATCACAGGACTCTGTGCAGACACTCCCCAGTACCAGCCCAGAGCCTGGTAGCCCTGCTGGGTGGCTAGATTCAGGAGAGAAATATCAGTCACTACAGTATGGCTCTTGGGAATCCACACCCCTAGGAAAAGGGAGAGAGTATTACATAAGGGAGCACCCCATAGGACAAAAGAATCTGAACAGCAGCATTGAGCCTCAGATCTTCCTTCTGACATAGCCTACCCAAATGAGAAGGAAGCGGAAAAGCAATTCTGGTAATATAACAAAGCAAGGTTGTTTAACACCTCCAAAATATCATACTAGCTCACTAGCAATGGATGCAAACCAAAAAGAAATCCCTGAATTGCCAGAAAAGAATTCAGAATGCTGATTATTAAACTAATCAAGGAGGCACCAGAGAAGGTGAAGTCCACCTTAAGGAAATAAGATAAAAGACATAAGATGTGAAGGGAGAAATTTTCAGTGAATAGATAGCACAAATAAAAGCAATCACAACTTCACAAAATAAAGGACACACTTAGAGAAATGCAAAATATACTGGAAAGCCCCAGCAATAGAACTGAACAAGGAGAATAAAGAACTTCAGAGCTCAAAGACAAGGTTTTTGAAATAATCCAATCCAACAAAGAGAAAGATAAAAAGAATAAACAAACCCTCCAAGAAGTTTGGGATTATGTTAAATGACCAAATCTAAGAGTAATTGGCATTCCTGAGGAAGAAGAGAAACACAAAATTTTGGAAAACACATTTCGGGGAATAATCGAGGAAAACTTTCCTGGCCTTACCAGAAATCGAGACATCCAAATACGAGAAGCTCAAAGAACACCTGGAAAATTTGTCACAAAAAGATCATCAACTAAGCACACAGCATCAGATCATCTAAAGTTAAGATGAAAAAAAATCTTAAGAGCTGTGAGGCAGAAACACCAGGTAGACCTATCAGATTAACAGCAGATTTCTCAGCAGAAACCCTACAAGATAGAAGGGATTGGGACCCTATCTTCAGCCTCATTAAACAAAACAATTATCAACCAAGAATTTCGTATTCAGCAAAACTAAGCTTCACAAATAAAGGAAAGATACAGTCTTTTTCAGACAAACAAATGCTGAGATAATTCACCACTACCAAGCCAGCACTACAAGAACTGCTAAAAGGAGCTATAAATCTTGAAACAAATCCTGGGAACATATTAAAACAGAACCCCTTTAAAGGATGAATCTCACAGAAACTAAAACAAAAATACAATAAATAAATAAATAAAACCAAGGTATTCTAGCAACAAATAGCACGATGAATAGAATAGTACCTCACATCTCTATAATAACATTGAATGTAAATGGCCTAAGTGCTCCACTTAAAAAATACAGAAGTGCAGAATGGATACAAATTTACCAACCAAGTATTTCCATGCAAATGGACACCAAGAGCAAGCAGGCGTAGCTATTTTTATATCAAATAAAACAAACTTTAAAGCAACAGCAGTTAAAAAAGACAAAGAAGAATGTTATATAATGATAAAAGGCCTTGTCCAACAGGAAAATATCACAATCCTAAATAAACATGAACCTAACACTGGAGCTCCTAAATTTACAAAAAAAAAAAAAATTACTGCTACACCTAAGAAATGAGGTAGACAGCAATACAATAATAGTGGGGGACTTCAATACACCACTGACAGCACTAGACAGGTCATTAAGACAGAAAGTCAACAAAGAAACAATGAATTTAAACTGTACCCTAGAACAAACGGACTTAACAGATATTTACAGAGCATTCTACCCAACAAAAGCAGAATATACATTCAATTCATCAGCCTTAAATGCCTATATCAAAAAGTCTAAAAGGGCACAAATAGACAATCTAAGGTCACACCTCAAGGAACTAGAGAAAAAAGAACAAAGCAAACCTAAACCCAGCAGCAGAAGAAAAAATAACCAAGATCAGAGCAGAACTAAATGAAATTGAAACAAACAAACAAACAAACAAAAATACTAAAGACAAATGAAACAAAATGCTAGTTCTTTGAAAAGATAAATAAAACTGACAGACCATTAGCAAGATTAACCAAGAAAAGAAAAGATCCACAATAAGCTCAATTAGAAACGAAATAGGACATATTACAACCAACACCACAGAAATACAAAAGATCATTCAAGGCTACTATGAACACCTTTATGCACAGAAACTGGAAAGCCTAAGGGAGATGAATAAACTTCTGAAAATATACAATCCTCCTAGCTTAAATCAGGAAAAATTAGAAACCCTGAACAGACAAATAACAAGCAGCAAGATTGAAATGGTAATTTAAAAATTAGCAACCAAAAAAAAGTCCAGGACCAGATGAATTTACATCTGAATTCTATCAGACATTCATCGAAGAATTGGTACTAATCCTCTGACACTATTCCACAAGATAGAGAAATAAGGCCTCCTCTCTAAATCATTGTATGAAGCCAGTATCACCCTAATACAAAAACCATGGAAAGGACTTAACAAAAAAGAAAACTACAGACCAATATCTCTGATGAACATAGATGCAAAAATCCTTAACAAAATACTGAGTAACCAAATCCAACAGTGTATCAAAAAACATAATAATAATCCACCAAGGTCAAGTGGGTTTCATACCAGGGATGGAAGGATGGTTTAACATACACAAGTCAATAAATGTGATACACCACATAAACAGAATTAAAAACAAAAATCACACAATCATCTCACAGACACAGAAAAAAACATTTGACAAAATTAAGCATCCCTTTATGATTGAAGCCCTCTGTAAAATCAGCATACAAGGGACATACCTCAATGTAATAAAAGCCATCTATGATAAACCCACACCGAACATAATACTGAATGGGGAAAAGTTGAAATCTTTCCATCTGAGAATCGGAACAAGACAAGGATGCCTACTCTCACCTCTCCTCTTCAACATAGTACTGGAAGTCCTAGCCAGAGCAATAAGACAAGAGAAAGAAAGGGCATCCAAATTAGTAACAAGGAAATCAAACTGTTGCTGTTTTCTGATGACATGATCATATAGTTAGAAAACCCTAAAGACTCCTCCAAAAAGCTCTTTGAACTGATAAATTAATTCAGCAAAGTTCAGGATACAAAATTAATGTACACACATCAGTAGCTCTGCTATACACCAACAGCTGCCAAGTTGAGAATCAAATCAAGAACTCAATTCCTTTCACAATAGCTGCAAAAAAAAAATAAAATAAAATACTTAGGAATATACCTAACCAAGGAAGTAAAAGACCTCTAAAAGGAAAATTACAAAACATGGCTGAAAGAAATCATAGATGACACAAACAAATGAAAACAAATCCCATGCTCATGGATTGGTAGAAACAATATTGTGAAAATGACCATACTGCCAAAAGCAATCTACAAATTCAACACAAGTCTCATCAAAATACCACCATCATTCTTCACAGAACTAGAAAAAACAATCCTATAATTCGTATGGAACCAAAAAAGAGCCCGCATAGCCAAAGCAAGACTAAGCAAGAAAAACAAACCTGAAGACATCACATTACCTGACCTCCAATTATACTATAAGGCCATATTCACCAAAACAGCATAGTATTGGTATAAAAATAGGCACATAGACCAATGGAACAGAATAGAGAACCCAGAAATAAGCCCAGATACTTATAGCCAGTCAAAGTAAACAAAGACATAAAGTGGAGAAAGGACACCCTATTCAACAAATGGTGCTGGGATAATTGGCAAGCCATATGTAGGAGAATGAAACTGGATCCTCATCTCTCACCTTATACAAAAATCAACTCAAGGTGGATCAAGGACCTAAATCTAAGACCTGAAACTATAAAAATCCTAGAAGACAACACCAAAAAAAAAAAAACCCTTCTAGACATCAGCTTAGGCAAAGACTTCATGACCAAGAACCCAAAACCAAATGCAACAAAATGAAGATAAATACGTGAGACTTAATTAAAGAGCTTCTGCACAACAAAAGAAACAGTCATCAGAGTAAACAGACAACCCACAGAGTGGTTCACAATCTACACAGCCAACAAATGAATAATATCCAGAATCTACAAGGAACTCAAATTAGCAAGAAAGAAACAAACAATCCCATCAAAAAGTGTGCTAAGGACATAAATAGACAATTCTCAAAAGAAGATATACAAATGGCCAACAAAAATATTTAAAAAATGCTCAACATCACTAATGATCAGAGAAATGCAAATCAAAACCACAGTGTAATACCACCTTACTCCTGCAAGAATGGCCATAAGCAAAAAAATGCAAAAAATAATAGATGTTGGTATGGATGCAGTGAAAAGGGAACACTTCTACACTGCTGGTGGGAATGTACACTAGTACAACCACTATGGAAAACAGTATGGAGATTCCATAAAGAACTAAAATTAGAATTACCATTTGATCCAGCAATCCCACTACTGGCTATGTACCCAGAGGAAAAGAAGTCCTTACATGAAAATGATACTTGCACACGCATGTTACTGCAGCACTATTTGCAATTGCTAAAATATGGAACCAGCCCAAATGCCCATCAATCAAAGAGTAGATAAAGAAACTGTGGTCATATACATATATAGCATATATATATATATATCGTATACATATATGGCATATATATATCATATACATATATATCTATATGATGGAATACTACTCAGCACATAAAAAGAAATGAATTAATGGCATTGGCAGCAACCTGGATGGAACTGGAGATGATTATTCTAAGCGAAGTAACTAAGGAATGGAAAAGCAGACATTGTATGTTCTCACTCATAAATGGGAGCTAAGCTATGGGGATGCAAAGGCATAAGAATGATACAATAAATTTTGGGGACTCGGGAGAAACGGTGGGAGGGGAGTGAGGGATAAAATACCACAATTTGGGTTCAGTGTATACTGCTTGGGTGATGGGTGCACCAAAATCTCACAAATCACTACTAAAGAACTTACTCATGTAACCAAACACCACCTGTTCCCCAAAAAACTACGGAAGTAAACAACTAAAAAAAAATGTTACAATGACGTGGCATTTGTGAAGCAGCATGCTCCAGAATTTTGTATTTATTCCAGAGATGAATAAATACAAAAATCCCAGATATATATATATATATATACATATATATGTATATATTTGAATTTAATACAGAAAGTCAATGAAGTGTTTTAATTCAGTGCAGAAATACATGCAATAAATGGCACTGGGAAATTTTTTTAAGATAACATTACACTAATTGTCAAAATTACCCTCTCTCTGAGATCCATGCTTTTAACACAATAACATGAGGATGCACAGGCTGGCGAAGCTAAATCTACACAAAATAAAGTACTGACCTTCTAACTAAAACAACTCCAGGGAAATTATCTCAAGGCCTTCGAGCCACCTTTAACTTCCCTAAATTCTCCCATAGACTCATACGTCTATACATGTTACAAGGAAAAGGGACATTGAGATAAAGATTGTCCAAAGAACAGTAATTCGAAAAACTGCAGTCTTAATGTTTCCTCTAATTTGGTTATCTATTAACCTGTCAATGGACCCTTGGGTTGCTTCCACACTTTATCTATTCTGAATAGTGCTGCTCTAAACATGGGTGTACAAATATCTCTTTAAGATGTTTGCTTTCAATTCTTTTGAAAATATACCCAGAAGTGAAATTGCTAGATCATATAATTCTTATTCTATAATTTATAGATAGCCAATATCTATTAGAAACACTGTCTCAAAAGGAACATAAGATTTTCAGAAACAAAATACAATTTTGTTAACCTCAGGTTCATTGTCAAAGACATGACATCTCCCTTGAGGGAAAATCTTTGCCCCAGAGTGCACCAAAAGCTTCTTCAATTAACTTTTATCTGAAAAGAACTGACAACTTAGGGGCTTTGCAGGATTGGTTGGCCATTATGAGATGTGGATTATTAATTTTTCTGCTATAACCTTCATATAGTATGACTAAGGAAA
This sequence comes from Nomascus leucogenys, assembly GCF_006542625.1. Taxonomy (NCBI): domain Eukaryota; kingdom Metazoa; phylum Chordata; class Mammalia; order Primates; family Hylobatidae; genus Nomascus; species Nomascus leucogenys. Next base: position 130,356,394 of record NC_044406.1, read on the forward strand.
CAGTATTTAAATTCCCTACCATGGGACTTATCCTCCACAATAGCATTTGCATTTTCAGAAATTTCCCTTTCCTCCGTCCCCACCTTGGGGATCTAAAATTGTTTATTGCCATTCTTGCTATTCATCTCTGATAGAGAAGGATATGCTTTAGGCATCCTATCTCAGAAGCGTAACAGGAACCAAAGACCTATTGAGTATTTTAGCTTCCCAGCAGGCCTTTTAGCTCAAACCTTCATGCCCTACTTATTAGCAGTCATAGCAGCACCAAAATTGGTTCAAGCAAGGACTGATCTTGTGCTGGATCGTACTTTGAATATTTATGTATCTCATGCAGTCCAAAACCCTCTCCTGACTGCAAAGGATTTATGACTGCACCTGAAACACCAATTAAAAATGAGAAGCAAGCAGCTGACCTCCTAGAGGCTTTATTACCACAAAGGGTGATCATATTCAAAATTGAAGCTCACATGTGCAATAAAACATCTGAGGCAAACGGAAACTCATTAGTTTATAAATATGCCAAGCTAACGGTTTATAAGTGTGTCCCAATCCCACCACCATCAGACAAAATATTAAAAGCTATTCTGCTTACCACCACATCCTTGAATGAAGGAAGTGAGAAATGTCTGTTTTATCCACCCTGATGAGTTTTGGAGACACCTAGACATCCACTTGGTCTCTCCTCAGTTCCTTGCCTGAAATGTATTCTGTGACCTTTGCAAGATTACACATCATGAGCAAGAATAACAAAATCAACTTCTATGCTGACCTTGGAAGTGAAACTACACTCCTTACCTCAAACAAATGGTATTCTCTTGCCACATCTTCCAAAACCATAATCCTGGCAAAACTGTAAAGGTGGGACAACATAGAAAGTCATTTCCAGTGACTTTCTCCATTGGCAATTAGATTTTGTTCAACTCCCTACATCTCATGGCTCATGAATATGCCCTTACCATTATTCACATGTTCTCTCATTGGCTAGAAGCTCTCCCACGTAAAAAAAAAAAAAAAAAAAAAAAAAAAAAAAAAAAAAAAAAAGTCACTACCACTACTGTTATTAAACTTCCCCTTAGAATAAGTTGTCCACTTTACTGGTAAAGTCCTCTAAGTAATCCAATAAGATATTTATTTGTCCTACAAATTATGTCTTTACTAACTCCATCATCTGGAGTGATTGAACTAGTAATCACATATTTAAACTAAAACTTGCAAAACTCTCAGAGGAGGACGTCACACAAAATGGTGAAGTAGGAACCCCTAGAGGTCAATCCCTTAACAACCCTTAAACTGAAAAAACAAACAAACAAACAAACAAAACAAATGAATAACCCCAAAACCGAAACTATTAGAAGCATCTATTTTATAATTCTGAGACCTAATTGGAAACGTAGCAGGAAGGGAGGTGCTTGATGAAGGGAAAGGATGCTGATTATGTGTAAGGAGGCAGCCTGCACAAAACAGCTACCATCCCCCATTCCTTACCCTCACCTTAACTGTGGGAATAAGCATCTCACATTTTTGGAGTACCTGATTTGTGCCACAGCGGCCAGTAAGAACACTGTTTCAAAACATTTGGGGTTGTGTATTTTTATAGGTCTGTTGGTGCCCTGAGAAAACTTTGTTTTGGCCCTTGGGCTGCAGTGGCTTCCCAAAGACATTTAGAATGTAATGTTCCAAATGCCACTGAATTCTACACGTTAAAATATTTTAAATGGAAAATTTGTGCACTTTACCACAAAAAATGTGGTGTTCTCAGTGCTATCTTATCGCCATGTCATAATGTACTTTGATTTTTTATTTGAAAAATTCCTCTTAAATATTAGTACACAGTAAGTTTTTAAAAGGCAATATGTATCAAAGCAATATGGCTAGCACAAATAACTATGATAGGATAGTAGATTTGGCTGTCCTTCAAAGAAACACAATAATATATGCATACAAATTGTTAATATTAAAACACTACAAATAAGAACACTTGACATTGGGCCTATGAGAAAATTCTGGCAGGACTAAGACCTTTGAAAAAATATATATCGGAATCAGATACCTAGGAAGTAATCAGAATTAGTATGACTATGGTACTTTTGAATAAGACAATAAAATGTCATTATTAAAAATAGTCATTGAACATTCACATTGGCTTCTGTAAAGAATATATCAATTACTCATCAAGCTTTGTTGTCTGCATACCTATGTTTTGGTGATGAAGAAGAAAACCTTTAGTTAGTTCACAGAAACATACACTACAGTAATGACTCAGAACAAAAGGAACCAATTAATTTCCCCTGTTACAGATAAAGCTTCAGATGACTATTAAATGAAGTACAGAGTTGGTTAAAAAAAAGGAGAGACAAACAGAAGGAAAATTGGGGATTGCAAAGGAGCCAATCCCTTGGTATCCAACCTTCAAATCCCCTTTTATAATGTTTACTTTTACCCTGGGCCCTGCATTGGAACTATTTTTCCTACCAAATTACATTTAGTAAGTCATAGTTAATTCATGCCATCTGTATTATTATTATTTACCAGCTTCACTTTTGATTCAGATTTTTACCAACAACCCACAGTTATGAAGGTTTTATAATATTATGAATTACATAAATCATTGTCATGTTTGTGATAAGCTATAAAGTCAAGCAAGCCGGCAAACAACTTATGTACTGCTCACTAATAGCAATCATTTAAATGTGGTCATCAATCTGTGCTCAAGTCCAAAATTAGTCACACACTGGGTGTATTTAATTTGCGTACTATAACTGCCTCACATGGGGCTCTGTTTAATCATGATTGGTGCAGCTATCACCCACCCAGAAATTCCTATGAAGTCATCAAGAGCCAATCGAGTGTTCTTCCTTTGATACCAGTTTGATATAAACCAGCCAAAAAGCAAAAGTGCTTTACATTTTGGTTAGCTTTTTGAGCCTTATAATTAGAAAGTGTATATTATTCATTAGGATTGTAAAATACTGGCAATAGTTGCTTATTCTTTTATTTATATACACATGCAAAACCGAGGATTTTGAACAAGTCAGTTGTTGGCTAAAAAAAAAAAGCACCAGGATTATATGGTGCCAGGGGTGTTTAAAGACAGAACACCAATCAATTGCGTTAGATTTAAATTTAAATAAAATACATTCAATGTAGTCACTCGGTTCACTGTGTTCTTACAGCACTTAGTACATATCATTGTTATAGGAATGCCATTATATTTCAATTTCTCTCATCCTTGTGATTCTGAAACATACTGCAGTGCCTGGCAGGCAGTAGGCGGCTAATACATGTTTGTTTAACAAAGGGCTTTATTTTGCTCAGCCTGAAGTATGTCAGTATTTACGATTGATTTTGTTCCAAAAAAAAAAAAAAAAAGGAGATATGCTGTTTCCGAAGAAAAACTAAATGCATGTGTGAAGGACATGAGAATGTCAAGGGAGCAAAAGCAAACCTCAGTTCTACATCTAAATTCCTCAGCAAACAATTACAAAATGAACCTCTTCCTTCCTCTTGAGCCCACTATGTGCTCAATAATGGGACACAATCCCACAGTTTAAGCTAGCATTTAGAAGTGAAGCATTGAAATCACACAGATCAGGGTCCTTAGCTTGGCAATACCAGTTAGTGTGTGTTTTGGGTTGTATTAGTCCATTTTCACACTGCTATAAAGACATACCTGAGACTGGGTAATTCATAAACAAGGGAAATTTAATTGACTAACAGTTCCACAGGGTGGGAAGCCTCAGAAAACTTACAATCATGAAAAAAGGTGAAGAAGCATGTCTTATATGGCAGCAGGAAAGAGAGAGAGAAGAGAGAGAGAAAGTGAAGGGGGAAGAGCCCCTTATAAAACCATCAGATCTCATGAGAACTCACTCAGTATCATGAAAACAGCATGGGGAAACCTCCATCATGATCCAGTCACCTCCCACTAGGTCCTGCCCTCGACACATGGGAATTATGAGGATTACAATTCAAGATGAGATTTGAGTAGGAACACAGAGCCAAATCAAATCATTCTGCCCCGGCTCCTCCCAAATCTCATGTCTTTTCACATTTCAAAACCAATCATGCCTTCCGACTATCCCCCAAAGTCTTAATTCTTTTCAGCATTAACTCTTAAGTCCACAGTCCAAAGTCTCATCTGAGACAATGCAAGTCCCTTCTGCCTATGAGCCTGTACAATAAAAAACAAGTTAGTTGTTTCCAAGACACAATGTGGGTACAGGCATTGGGTAAATGTTCCCATTCCAAATGGGAAAAATTGGTCAGAACAAAGGGGCTATAGGCCCCATGCAAATCTGAAACCAGGTAGGGCAGTTGTTCTAACTTAAAGCTCCAAAATGATCTCCTTTGACTCCATGTTTCATGTCCAGGGCACACTGATGCAAGAGGTAGGCTCCCGTAAGTCTTGGCCAGTTCTGCCTCTGTGGCTTTACAGGGTACAATTCCCCTCCCAGCTGATTTCACCGGTGGGCATTGAGCATCTGTGGCTTTTCCAGGTGCATAGTGCAAGCTCTTGGTGCATCTATCATTCTGGGGTCTGGAGGACAGTGGCCCTCTTCTCACAGCTCCACTAGACAGTGTCCCCAGTTTCAGGGCTCACACCTCACATTTCCTTTTCTCTCTGCCCCAGCAGAGGCTCTCCATGTGTGCTCCACCCCTGCAGCACACCTCTGCCTGGACATCCAGGCATTTCCATACATCCTTTGAAATCAAGGTGGAGGTTCCCAAATCTCAATTCTTGTCTTCTGTGCAACCACAAGACCAACCCCACATGGAAGCTGCCAAGGCTTGGGGCTTGCACTTTCTGAGGCAATGGTCTGAACTGTATCTTGCCCCTTTTAGCCATGGCTGGAGTGGCTGGGATACAGGACACCAAGTCCTGAGACTGCACACAGCAGGGGATTCCTGGATCCAGCCTATGAAACCATTTTTTTCTCCTAGGCCTGTGATAGGAGGGGCTGCTGTGAAGGTCTTTGACATGCCCTGGAGACATTTTCCCTATTGTCTTGGTGATTAACATTTGGCTCCTCGTTTTTTATGCAAATTTCTGCAGCAAGCTTGAACTTCTCTTCATAAAATGTGTCTTTCTTTTCTATTGCATCGTCAGGCTGCAAATTTTCCAAACTTTTATGCTCTGCTTCCATTTTAAACATAAATTCCAACTTCAGATCATCTATCTCAAGTTCAAAGTTTCACAGATCTCTAGGGCAAAGGCAACATGCTGCCAGTCTCTTTGCTAAAGCATAGAAAGAGTAACCTTTGCTCTAGTTCCCAAGAAGTTCCTCATCTCCATCTGAGACCACTTCGGCCTGGACTTCATTGTTCATAGCATTATTAGCATTTTGGTCAAAGCCATTCAACAAGTCTCTAGGAAGTTCCAAACTTTCCCGCATCTTCCTGCCTTCTTCAAAGATCTTCAAACTGTTCCAACCTCTGCCCATTACCCAGTTCCAAAGTTGCTTCCACATTTTCTGGTATCCCTATAGCAGTGCCCCATTCTACTGGTACCAATTTACTATGTTACTCCATCTTCACTCTATTATAAAGACATACGCAACAGGGGGTGATTTATAAAGAAAAGAGGTTTAATTGACTCACAGTTCCACAGGGCTGGGGAGGCCTCAGGAAACCTACAATCTTAGTAGAAGGGGAAGAGGCATGTCTTACATGGCAGCAGGCAAGAGACAGTGAATGAGTGAAGGGGGAAGAGCCCCTTATAAAACCATCAGATCTCATGAGAACTCATTCAGTATCATGAGAATAGCATGCAGGAAACTGCCCCCATGATCCAATCACCTCCCACCAGGTCCCTCCCTCAACACATGGGGATTTTGGGAATTAAAATTTGAGGCACAATTTTGGTGGTGACACAGAGCCAAACTATATCATGGGCCAAAGTACGTATTGTCACCAAACTTGATTTTTCTCATCCATGAAATGGTGCTAATAGTAATCATCTTATAAGTTACCTAAAAGCCAGAGCTACATCAGAAAATTTGGGGTGATAGTGAAGGGTTTATGACAAAATAAAATTCAGGACACTTTTACAAACTAAAAGAGATTGATTCATATCTTTTTGACCTCCCACATCTTTCTCTCACCTCTCCTAACATGACTTCCTAGCCTCCAGTCATTGTAACAACACATAAGACCTTCAAACAAACATCTCAATTTCCATATCTCATAAATAGTATTTTATTGCCTTTCTCATGTATCGTTTTTTTTCCTTCAAGGGGAGAAACTTTTTTCAAAAATGCATAGATAATAAAGGGTTAGATGGTATAACTGAAACATACATTTCATCAACAGCTGAGTCAATCAGTAATGATGACACTCGGACTGCTCTTTGAAATTTATGCAGTTTTTCTCACAATCACCTCTTCACTTTATTCTGTGTCTCTGTCTCAGTTACTGTTTCTCTCTCTCTTCATCTCTCTCTCTCTCTCTCACACACACACACACACACACCCCGAGAGAGAGAGAGAGAGAGAGAGAGAAAGTTATAAAATAGGCAAGGCAAGTATTATTGTTTCAGACTTTTGGATGACAAATGAGAATGCTGAATATTGTAGTTTGAAAAAGCATGAACCAGGCATGGTGTTCATGCCTGTAATCCCAAAGCTTTGTGAGGCTGAGGTGGGAGGATGGCTTGAGGCCAGGAGTTTGAGACCAGCTTGGGCAACATAGCGAGATCCTCTCTCTACAAAACCTTTTTTTAAAAATTAAATGTGCATGTTGGGATGCACCTGTAGTCTTAGCCACTCAGGAGGCTGATGTGTGAGGATTCCTTGAGCCCAGGAATTTGAGGCTGCAGTGAACTATGATTGTGCCACTGCACTCCAGCCTGGGTGATAGAGTGATACCCTGTCTCTAAAATAATAATAATAATAATAAATAATAATAATAATAATAAAGCATGGACTGCAGAATCAGACCCCAGTTCAAATCTTGATTCTTTGTGACCTTGAGCAAGTTCCCCGAACATTATGAGACTTAGTTTCCTATTCTGTAAAATGGGTACATGGCAATCTTAAAGGAGCTTTTTGGGATATAAAATGAGATGACAGGAGGCATGCAACACATGATCACACTTATAACAAGTCCCAGGAGTTGCCTAAATTTATCTTCTTAATGACAGGACCTAGACTAGAATCTAGGTGGTCTGACTCCTAATTTAGCAGATCTTCTGCCAATAGCCGTTGCTGGGTTTTCATATTTTAAAAAAAAGTGCCTCTGCTGGTTTCCTATAGCAACTAAACATCTACTGCATTTTCTTCATTTGTTCAAATACTTAGAAACATACCAAGATTACACAATATCAAACTAATCAGTGTAACAGTGACATATTCAGTACCCCAATATGTGGCATTATTATTATGGTAACAATTTGAATTTTTTGTTATAGAGATGCCATTACAGTCATTAACTATGATGCCAGTGGAACACTACCCACATGAGAAATCTTTGTAGAACTTTATTCTAAAAAGATGGAAAAAGAAATTCTGTCATCAAAGGAAACATATGAACAGTGTCTCAGGCAGTACAATATCACAAACTAAAAGCTGAATTGAGAATGCGAATGTATTTATAAATGCTTAAGTATATTAACTGTGCAAATATTCTCTATAAAAGGGAAAATAAAACAGAATTGTAATGACTGCTTCAATGCTATTTGGAGAACAAATCAGCACATTGCACATTTGAAAGTAAAAGGCTTGCATAAGAAGTACAGGCTGCAGATCAGTGTACTTAAAAATAAAATATATCTCTATGGGGTCATTCTCATTATCAAAGATCAATCATTGAATAATGTTAACTGAGATAATGTTAAAAGAGAGTCATGGCTATTGCCAATGAGTATAGAATTCTTCCTTTTTAAATTGATATCAAGATTTAGCCAATTTTATAAAATATTAAGTCTCAAAAATGAATTTATTTCAAAGAATTTTATTAAATTATTTGTATACTTTATTAAATGAATTATAAATATTTCTAAATAATATTAAGAAATCAACACTAGTAATCACTCTCCCCAGTCCCCTGCAAAATTCTCAGATTTATCCATCCTGCTGACTGGCCAAAGTAAGAATCTAAGACAACTGAAACTTTGCTGAGGTAACAGAAGAATTTCAGAAAATTTTATTCATAACCTCAGGGTACCCAAACTCCTTACTTTACTTATACTGATTTAAAATTTGCTAGAATAATTTTCCTCAAAATGCCTTCTAATTGGAGCAAATTGCAAATCCTTCCACACAATTATCCTACCACTAAATCTAATGCCCATCAAACACCCTGTTTACTTACCTGTCCTGTGATCCCATGCTAAATCCAATCTCCCAGGCTTAAGCCATTTGATAGGCGCCAGGAGAATGGCTTCATTTTTCATTTGATAAACACTCCACTAGGTGCTGAAAACACATTGATGAAGCAAATATGTCCTCTGATCTTGAGGGGCATAGAGCCTAAACGGAGTAGGACCTACATGAAATTGTGTAAAGGTTATATGTTGTGGGGTCTTAACAGAAAGGAGAACCTTATTCTACAAAGATGGAAAAAGCATTTGGCTTTGGTCAGGGTCCCTGGGAAACAGACCCAGAGAGAGAGATTAGTGTGCGATAGATTTATTTATTGGGCATGCTCTCAGAAGCAACATCTATGGGCAAGGAAATAACGTAGATTTAGGAAGAGGAAGAGCCTCAGCCAAGGAAGTAACAAGAGAAATACAAGTGGATTATCTGGGTGTCAAACGTATTCTCTCAGCTCCATTGTGAAACAGCAGCCCTATCTCCTCCTGATGATCAATGCCAACAGTTCCTGTTGGAAGTGATGTATTTCTGTACCTGATGCGGTCTCTTGGAACACTGAGCCTCAAGTGAGAGGGAGAAAGCCATAGCTTACATTTGATGAGACCCTTGATGTGTCCCCTGGTGAAAGCATCCCCCCTCTAGGAATCAAGACTGCTAAACCTGAAGGTCCCAGAGCTGTGGTAACAGGAAGGACAAATTCTATGAGTGGGTTACTGGGAGTTATGATGAGTGAGGACTTACAGGACTTGTTTCCTAGACTCACATATTTTAACTACTGGGAGCAAAGTTCAATATGACTACCTTAATTTAGAGTAGATTCTGTATCCTTGAGGATGGTGTCCTGTCCCAGTGGGGTGTCATCTCTAAGCTGGCACCTCTGCCATGTTTTTAATTGGTTAATTTATCATTCTCAGGTCAGTAGCATCTTGGTCATGTGATATGTGATAGGAACAGTAGCTCTCATGATTACATGCTCACTGCTGAACCTCTTTTACTATGAAGTAAGTTGCTTGGTCTAATGTTCTTACCTCACAGGCTAAGAAACTAATGTGAGAGCTCTGCTCACTACCAGATGTGTCTACTCCAATCACATATTCGTGGACTCAGGAAATAACCCTCCCGGAGTGAGGAGGAGGAGATTTCAGGGAGAAGGGAAAGTATGAAAGATGCATAATTTTCTAAAGTCCCTAATGGTTTAGGATAATTGCAAGGATGTCGGTAGGGTGAAGCATAATATTTTTGGGCTAGGGGAAAACTGAAGTAGGAGGTAGGAGGGGGCAGGTAAGGTAGACAATTGAATCCCATGCTAATCAGTGTAGATGTTACTTTAAATACCAAAATACTGTAATAGAATTTACATTTTCTAAAGCTTTACTCTGTGAAAGTGTGGAAGTTAGATTGGAGAAGACTTAATATATATATGTAGTAATAGTTGGGGTGTGAGAAAAACAGAATCGTCAAAGATCACTCTAGGTTTTCAGCCTGAGAAACCAGAAGAATAGACTTACAATTAACTGAGATGGGAAAACTGCAGAAGGGGGCTTGTTTGGGGAAGATGAGCAATTCAATTGGGCATTAGATATCTAAGTGGAGATGTCAAGGCGGCAGTTTTCTGTAGAAAAAATGGAGTTCAAGGGAGGGCCCCAGGATGGCAACATAAACTTGGATGGTTTGGCTGTGTGCACACTCAAATCTCATCTTGAATTGTAGTTCTCATAATTCCCACGTGTCATGGGAGGGACTCGGTGGCAGGTAATTGAATCACGGGGATGGGTCTTTCCCGTGCTATTCCTGTGATAGTAAGTAAGTCTCATGAGATTTTATGGTTTTGTAAAAGGGGAATTCCCCTGTACACGCCCTCTCTTGCCTTCCACCATGTAAGACATCCCTTTGCTCTTCCTTTTTCTTCCGCCATAATTGTGAGGCCTCCCCAGCCATGTGTACCTGTGAGTTCATTAAACCTCTTTCCTTTATAAATTACCCAGTCTCAGGTATGTCTTTATTAGCAGCACGACAACAGACCAATACACTTGGGAACCATCAACACATAAATGGAATATTAATACTGGTACCAAAACAGATATATAGACCAACAGAACAGAACATAGGCCTTAGAAATAACACCACACATCTACAACCATCAGATCTTTGACAAACCTGACAAAAACAAGCAATGGGGAAAAAATTCCCTATTTAATGAATGGTGTTGGGAAAACCGGCTAGCCATATGCAGAAAACTGAAACTGGACCCCTTCCTTACACTTTATGCAAAAATTAACTCAAGATAGATGAAAGACTTAAATGTAAGACCTAAAACCACAAAAACTCTACAAGAAAACCTAGGGTCATAGGCATGGCCAAAGACTTCATGACTAAAACCAAAAGCAATGACAACGAAAGCCAAAATGGACAAATGGGATCTAATTAAACTAAAGAACTTCTGCATAGCAAAAGAAACCATCATCAGAGATCAGAGTGAACGGGAAACCTACAGAAAGGGGGAACAGTTTTGCAATCTATCCATCTGACAAAGGGCTAATATCCAGAATCTACACGGAACTTAAACAAATTTACAAGAAAACAAACAAACAACCCCATCAAAAAGTGGGGGAAGGATATGAACACACACTTTTCAAAAGAAGACATTTATGCAGCAAACAAACATATGAAAAAAAGCTCATCATCACCGGTCATTAGAGTAATGCAAATCAAAACCACAATGAGATATCATCTCACGCCAGTTAGAATGGTGATTATTAAAAACTCAGGAAACAACAGATGCTGGAGAGGATGTGGAGAAACAGGAATGCTTTTAGACTGTTGGTGGGAGTGTAAATTAGTTCAACCATTGTGGAAGACAGTGTGGCGATTTCTCGAGGATCTAGGACCAGAAATACCATTTGACCCAGCCATCCCATTACTGGGTATATACCCAAAGGATTATAAATTATTCTACTATAAAGACACATGCACACATATGTTAGTTGCAGCACTGTTCACAATAGCAAAGACTTGGAACCAACCCAAATGCCCATCAATGATAGACTTGATAAAGAAAATGTGGCACATATACACCATGGAATACTACGCAGCCATAAGAAAGGATGAGTTCATGCCCTTTGCATGAACATGGATGAAACTGGAAACCATCATTCTCAGCAAACTGACACAGGAACAGAAAACCAAACACCGCATGTTCTCACTCATAAGTGGAATTTGAACAATGAGAACACATGGACACAGGGAGGGGAACATCACACATCCGGGCCTGTCGGGGGTGGGGGTCTAGGGGAGGGATGCCGTTAGGAGTAATACCTAACGTAGATGATGGGTTGATGGGAGCAGCAAACCACCATGGCACACTTATACCTATGTAACAAACCTGCACGTTCTGCACATGTATTCCCAAAACTTAAAGTGTAATTTAAAAAAAGACAGAAAAATATATCCAGGGGAGTGAGAGTCAGTGACAGAAAAAGAGGGTCCAAGACTGAGCCTGGTATTTTCCAAATTTCAGAAGTCAGAGGAATGAGGAGGAATCCGGAGACTAAGAAGGTGCAGTCAGTGAGAGGGAGCAGGAAGACTTGGTCCTGGAAGCCAAGTGAAGAAAGTGTTTCTGAGAGAAAGGAGTAATCGGCTGTGGGAAATGCTGCTGAATCAGCCTAGTGAGTTGAGAAATGAGGACTGAACACTGGAGTTAGCAATGAAGATGGCACTGGTGTTCTTAACCAAGAGAGCTTTTGGCAGAGGAGCAGAGGCAAGATTCTGGATTCAAGGTAGAATGATAGGAGAGGAATTCAAGACAGGTTATCGAGACATCTCTTTTAAGGATCTCTGCAGTAAAGCAGGACAGAGAAATACGATGGTAGATAGCTAATCAGGGTGTGATCCAAAGGTTAAGAGAAATGTTTCTTGGTTTGGGTCCTTTTGTTTTGTTTAGTTAGTTTTTTTTAATGGATAGGTAAAATAGCAGCATAGCTGTCTTCCAAATTGAAATATCTAGTAGGAAAGGTCATGATGCTGCAGCAATATCTTCATGTTAGTAGGTCAGAGTGTTTGGGATCTAATGAAAGAAGTATCTAATGAAAGAAGTATATAGGAACACAGCTAATGCATAGTTACAGCAGAACAGACAGTGAATACGACCACATATATAAATAGATGAAGAGATGTAGCTCTGGAAGTCTGTGGAAGTCTCTTCTAATTGCTTCTATTTTCTCAGTGAATTAAGAAACACGATTGTTTGTTTTCTTAAGTGTTTGCTTGCTTATTTTCTGAACCTCTGTGCATACTGCCTTAATCCATTCACCCTGCCAGCCTCTAATTACCTTTTGTACTATATCTGAAAATTCCCTGGTGACTAGAGGTCTCTGCAGTCAATGACACTTATGGAGATGGAATGCAAGAAGTGGCCAAATATACCAATTGATATTGTGGAGCTGAGTTCAGTCTGCAATACATGACCCAGAATTTTCAGGGCAAATTGTACTTCTCTAGTTGGAACTTTAGATGGAGTATGATATTTGATCCAATTCTATGACATTTCTCCTTATATCTTGCTCTTCTAGCTTCACTGCAGTATTTAATGCATTGACCTTGGGCTATAAGAGTCTGTCCAGTTCTCAGGGTCCACATTAAACAAGATCCTACACTGCCTGCTTTCATCTTCAAGATAAGAGAAATACTTGTAGAGGCAGAGGATGTAAAAGGCTTAGAGCAGTAGTTTTCAGACTTGGCTGATCATTGCACTCATCCGGGTTACTCTTTGAAAAATATACACTCCAGGGCCTCTCACTTAAACTTGGATTAAAGCAAACCCAGAGTGGAACACAGATATGCTAATTACCTAAATTCATGAAAACTCAGTGGACTCATCAGTAACACTGGAAATGAAAATATCCTTTTTATTTCTAGTGCAGTGCCTGAAATACTGCAGACGTGCAAAAATTGCTTAAAAATTGCTATCTCATTCCCCTTACTACACCTCTCCCAGAGCATACCTCAGCTTCTCCCTATTTTGTCTTTCAGAGGAAAGAGACTTTATTTCAGTAAACAGTTTGCAAACTGGGATGACACAACCTTCAGCATCAAGGGAAAGTGCATTCCATGAAACAAAGGAAGGTTTTGGCATTTATAAAATTCCCACTCAGGTCATCTTATGCAAATACAGGATTCGAACTTGCTTAGTTCTGATTGGTTGATGCAGCTGAGTTCTGACTGGTTAAAGCAGGCGACAGCCTATTCTTGGGCGATTCAAGTGGCATAGACAAGAACAGTCAGTTATGAAAGTCCCAAAGTCAAGCAGACATGTAGGTTTTCCAGAAATTCAGAGTATGTGTGTAACTTGTAGTCCACAAATGACCACTTGGCTCTATTTTATTTCATTATTTTTTAATTTTTTAAAAATAATTTTATCTTTTATTTTAAATTCAGGAGGTACACTGCAGGTCTGCTACCTAGGTATACTGTGTGATGCTGAGGCTTGGAGTTAGATTGTTTCTGCCACCCAGGTACTTATTTTTTCAAATGTCATAAAACATACATTATACATAACAAAAAGTTTACCATTTTAAGTATATTTATGTGCACATTTCAGTGGCAGTTAGTACAGTCATGCTGTTGTGCAACCTCTACCCTATGTTTTAAAATAAATACTGTTTTGGAATACTTAGATTCACAGAAAAGTTGCACAGTTAGTACAGATTTTGCCCACGCTTCTTACCTATTGTCCCCTATTATTAACATCTTACAGTATAATGGGACATTTGTCGAATCCAAGAAACCAACATTGATTCTAGACCTTGTATATTTTTCATTTGTTTTCCATTTAAAGTTATTTTTCTGTTTCTGGATCCAGCCCAAGACACCTCTTTCCCTCCCTATTTTTTTTTTCTTGCCAGTGCCACATAGATTACTTTTATAAAAAATTTTAACCATTTTTTGAGGTATGATTGACATAAAAATCTGCACAGACTTAATGTACGCAACTCGATGACTTTGGGTGTAAGTATATACCCATACAACCATCACCATAATCTATGCCATAAACATATTTATCTACTCCAAAATTTCTTATTGCCCTTTTTTATTATAATTATTTATTATTCATGATAAGAATATTTCACAATTTTAAAAATATATAGTGCAGTATTGTTAACTGTAGACCCTAGGCTGTACAGTAGAGCTCTAGAGCTTATTCATCTCACATAACTGAAACTTTGCACCTTTTGACTGATACCACTCTGTTTCCCCCTTTTGTCAGCCATTAACAACCATCATCCTACTCTCTGTTCCTATGACTATGACTGTGTTAGAATCCTCATTTAAGTGATATCATGTAGTACTTGTCTTTCTGATTTATTTCACTTAGCATCATGTCTTCCAATTCATTTCTGTTGTTGTAAATGACAGGATTTCCTTTTTGGAGTGTAAATAATATTCTACTGTATGTATAGACCAAATGTTCTTTAGCAGTTCATCCATCAATGGGTACTTAACGTTGCTTCCACAACTTGGCCATTTGTGAATACTGCTGGAACGAGCATGGGAGAGCAGATACCTCTTTGACATATTGATTTCCATTTCTTTGGATATATACCCAGAAGTGGGATTGCTAGACCATATGGCATTTTTAATTTTTAGAGGAATCTCCATACTGTTTTCCAGAGTGGCTGCACCAATTTATATACCACCCGAGGTGTAAAAGCGTTCTCTTTTCTTCACATCTTCACCAATGCTCTTTTTAAAAAATAATAGCCATTCTAACAGATATGAAGTTATACCTCATCATGGTTTCGATTTGCATTTTTCTGATGATGAGTAATGAGCACTTTTTGATATACCTGCTGACTATTTGTACATCTTTTTGAGAAATGTCTATTCAGGATCTTTGCCCATTTCTTAATCAGGTTGTTTGTTTTCTTGCTATTGGGTCATTTGAATTCATTATATAGTTTGAATATTAACTACCTCATCCCTTTTTTGAAGAAAATTATAACTTTCTAGCAAAGGTTTTCTAAAATTATTACATTTTAAATATCTAACCACATGCTTTATTTTTCTATTAACAAATTTATTTTTTTCTCTTTTTTGTATATTACAGTAGAAACAACTCATTCTTACTAGGCACCAAGAAAAAATATTCTCTCTTGCGGATAAGCAATGTGCTCTACAGATGTCATAGAAGCTGCTCTGCCAGCCATTGTGGTAGCTGTATAGACAGCTTCCAAACCTTGACTTCAGCTTATAGAGAGGGAGCAAGGAATGTTGTTTACAAAGCTACATTACATAAAAGATACTTGGCATTACAAACTTAACAGCCTGATCCTTAGCATGATTCATCAAGCTCAGGCTCATAAAGTGATCATTCATACATTCAATATTTATTGTGACCCTACTATATGCGGATATTTTGGTAGGCACTTGAAACACAAAGACAAATGAGACAGTATTGGTGCTGTCAATGAATGAAGTCTAATGGAGAAGTCAAACATGTACAAAATGCTATGATAATGCACTGTAATAAAGGTTTGCATTGATGTAAATGTATATTACAATCACTAAGATGAGGCCAAATGAGGCTTTTTCTAAAAGAGATGAAGGTTAAGTTGAAAAAAAAAAGAAAAGATATATTAGCAAGGATAGGGAGAGAAAGTGTTACAAGTGAAGATGAATAAAGCAACAGAGACATGAGAAAATGAGGCAAACCTTGGTCCTTTAAGAAGCTCTATATGGCTAATGTGTCAGTATGTTTATGGAGAGGGATGGTGCATGGTTACAAAGATTGAGACTGGTGACAGAGGAAAAACTGAATATGATATGAAATGTTCATGAATTTAGACTTGATTCTGAATGAAATGTAGAGTCATTGAAAAAGTGATGAACTTCTTGTTTCTACTAAACTGTACTTGTATCAGGTGTTCATTATGAAATGAAGGCTTGGCTAGTAAGTGGCAGAGCTGTAACCTGAATCAATTTTGCTAGATAAGAAAGCATATGCTTTATATGCACCTTGAGTACCACCCATAATTCCTCATAGAACAGCTCTCCTTTCCACATGACCACAGCTCTGCTGGGCAAAAGACGTTGTAGTCATCTTTGACATCTGTTTGCATTTCATCTTTCTCCCAATTGTCACCCATTCCTACCATTTCTCTTTCGTTTCCTTTTTAAGTGTGACCACAGCTATCTTGGACCTTCTAATGCACACTGAGTTTAATATATTAGCTACCTGCTTGGCCACACTTAGTGCAGTCCCTATAGTCCTGGAAATGACTTATAATCCAGTCATTTCAAATACTGGTATAATCACGCAATTGAAGCTACATCTATGCCTTTACTTCTTCAAGATCCTCTAAGAGATAGATATGTACTACAACAAAGCCCGATTTCTATCCATTTTACATGTCACCTGTAGTGTATTTCTTTTACAAACATGTTTCCCTTTAACCCCCCAAATAAAAATTTGATTGCAGTAATGTCAGAGGTCTCCCTGGCCTCTGTATTAGGCACACTCAGTCTTTCCTTTGTGCCTTTACCCATATTATCCCTGCCACTTGGGGGATGACCTCGTCTCCCACCTATTCACCAATTAAAAAATCACAGGTCTTTTTAAGATCAGCTATTTTATCTTTTCTATAATGTGGTCCTGTCAGCTACTATGAGACACCAAGATCTCTCCTACAAGGGATTCTTATTAAACTTTTAAGACTTAATTGTTCTCTACATCTGTTTATCTTTTCCTTTTTGAGATCTGTTACAAATATTTTAGTTCAGATCTAATTACATCATACCTGCATTATTACGATAATATGCTGACTGGCTTCCTTGATAGTAGTTTCTCTTTTCTAATTTAACCATGTATACTGTTAACAGACTAGACTTCATCAAAAATAATTACTCATTCCAGGTTAAATTTCAAAGCCCTTCGCTGAGCATCCATGACTGTTTATTACCCAACTATATCTTCCGGTATTTCTCTGTATGAAGCCAGTGTTCAAGCCCAAGCTCTATAGATATTTCAAGCCCAGGTCTATCTTTATATATTTTCTTATGCGGTTCTTTCAGCCTGCAACGTCTTTCTTTTCTCTTCTCTGTTTGGCAGATATTTTTATGACTTTTAGACCTCCCACCCCTCTTGAATTTAACACCCCTAATTTTTCTCACTGTATCACCTAGGGTTTTAGTTGCAAGCAACCAACATGATTCTAGTTACTTAAGAAGAAAATAAATTGAATTAAAGAATACTGGATCATTCACAGAATCGCCTGGAAGTATGTAGGATGGGACTAAAGGTTAAGCCTTTAGGAATAACGCCTAAGGCCAGGCAACAATGCTAGATTGATTTAAAAGGAAGGAAGGAAGGAAGGAAGGAGAGAGAAAGAGAGAAAGAGAGAGAGAGAGAAGGAGGGAGGAAGGAAGGAAGGAAGGAAGGGGAAAGAAAGAAAGAGAGAGAGAAGGAAAGAAAGAAGAAAAGAAAAGAAGCAACACAGCCACAGTTGCTTTTCCGATGAGCACTAGAGGAAATCACTGCCATTGCTTCCACTGTCCTCTGCCCAGGCAAATGTTGAGCCAGAAACTAAACTTTGCAATTTTCAGTCCCCCCCCAAAATCAGACAGTTATACCTCAACTTTTTTCAACAAAATGGATTTCACATGAAATCATCTTCCTCCATTTTCTCATCTCAGAATCAAAGTCTCACACAAATATGTCTAGGTCACATGAATAAGATATAACTGCAGGGAAGCTGAAAATTTTTTCCCGAGGTTATACCCTGGAGAAGAATAAACGCCCTCAGATGGAGCAAGGGCACTAAAACATTCTAAAGGTCCATGCAGTTGGGCAACTCAACATTCTCTCCCACCTCTCCACCTTCATCCTAGAAGCTAAAAAGTCTAAACCTGCTTTCCAAGCCTTATTTATTTATTTATTTATTTTTGATTCAGGGTCTTGCTCTGTCGCCCAGACTGGAGTGCAGTGGCGTGATCTCAGCTCACTACAACAACTGCCGCCTCCTGGGTTCAAGTGATTCTCCTGCCTCAGCCTCTCGCCTCCTGAGTAGCTGGGATTACAGGTGCCCACCAAGATGCCCAGATAATTTTTGTATTTTTAGTAGAAACAGGTTTTCACCATGTTGGCCAGGCTGGTCTCAAACTCCTGACCTCAGGTGATCCAGCCACCTCGGCCTCCCAAAGTGCTGGGATTACAGGCGTGAGCCACCGAGCTGGCCCCAAGCCTTTCTTAGTACTAAGGTTACCTATCTGACACACTCCTGGAAATGAAAGGAAGTCTTCCCGGGAGCTCTAAGAAAGAGTTGGCATCTTTGACAAAAGAGGTGACACTGCCACTGCCACCCACCCATACCTTTGAATGAAGCTATAAGTTATGGAGCTACGAATGTCATCTTATGACCATCAGGGAAAAGAGGCCTCTTGACACCCTAACATCGATACACTTGCCTACGTCCAGGCTTTCTATTTTGTGAGAAAAACTAACTGCTATTTGTTTAAGCAACTGTAAACAGTCTACACTAACTGCAGCCTTAAAGAATTCCTTACTTACAGACCCACATCTTCCACCATTGGCTTGTGTTCCCATCTCTCATTGAGGTTATGTCTTCAAGATTCCCAGTAATACTATTTTGTCCCCCAGATTTATCCCTAGTAAAGCCAATGTTACTAGATAAAGGAAAAATAGGTACTCATGGAGAATACACTAGGGTGCCAGAGAAAGAACACAGCTAATAACACCCTGTAAGAAGGAATACAAGTAAAACATAACGGATGCAAAATAATCAACCGACATCAGCTCCATAATTGCCTTAAGTATAAGCTATACTCATGAACTTGCTAACAAATCTGCCTCTGAAACATGGTATGTGTGTGTCTCCCCCAGAATTCATATGTGGATACCTAATCCCCAGTGTGATGGTATTAAGAGTTGGACCCTTCAGGAGGTGATTAGGTCATGAGGACAAAGCCTTCATAAATGGGATTAGTGCTCTCATAAAAGAGGCTCCAGGGAGATCCCTTTTCCCTTCCACCATATGAGGGCGCAGCAAGAGGGTGCTATCTATGAAATGGGCTCTCACAAGACACTGAATCTGCTGATGCCTTGATCTTCCCAGTCTCCAGAACTGTGAGAAATAAATTGATGTTGTTTATAAGTCACTCAGTTTATGGTATTTTGTTACAGCGGCCTGAGCAAAGTAAAACACAACACTTTCTGCAAAAGTTGGCATGAGAGGGATATACTTCAGAATCGAGGTGCCAAAAACTCTCTGAATTGGGTAAACTGATCACAGAATGTATTTGCCTATTAGAATAAGGCTATTGACTGAGGTGGGAGAGTGTAGGTGTATGAAGGGTGTGAGCAAAGGTCTAATTCTTGTGTTCCATAAGTGGGGTCATTGGTCACTGTGAATACTTTAAACATACTCATTTAACAATTCAGTTCTATTAATTCTATAGCCTAAGAGGAAAATCAGTTAAGCCAGAAAAACTAATCTCACTGTAACGAAGTACTGCATTTTCATTATCTTAACTGCTATATTTCACCAAAATGCTTAAAAGTGGAATAACAAGCATGTCTTGTGTTTTTTACTGTTCAATGGAATGTAGAAAAAAAGATAATCAAGGTTATATTCAATGCCAACATCCTAGATGAAATAGTATCAATAAATTTTGAATTATTGACTGCATTTTCTTCGTTCCATTAATTACACTCTTCAATGCAATTTTGGGCTCTTGGGAAAAAATGTATACTTAGCAATACCAAAGAGACAAATGAAAATTTTTTGAAAGGATTATCAGTTTAGGGGTTTATACCACAAAAACTAGTGAATTTTAGTGACTACTTATTCCAAATCATGGTATTAATAGTTAATTATTGAAGCATTGAAATAGCATACTTTTTAAAGGTAGATTGTCTATTCCTATTCTATATAACAATATAATTATTTTGCTAAAATGTCAATAATAGTATCATCTCTCAGCCTCACTTTTTCTAGACTTTCAATGAATAGTATTTTTGCTACAATACATGTATGAAGATTAATGATTAGGTTATGTTATAGTAGGAAACCACAGGCTTTAAAAGAGAGACCTTGGTTCGAATATCGGCTCTCCTTACACAAGTCATTAAATCTCTCTGATTCTGATTTCTCACTTTTACAATAGAGACACACTTTTTCTCTTGGATTAGCTTATGCATAAAATAAAATAATTAGATTACGTATTAGGCACCATATTGCAAAATAGGGATGTACTATGGTTTGAATGTGTCCTCTAAAAACATATGCTGGAAACTTAATCCCCATTGCATCAGTGTTGGGAGGTGAGGCCTAGTACAAGGCTATTAGGCCATGAGGGCTTTACCCCTCATGAATAGATTAATGCTGTTATCACAGAAGTGGGTTTGTTTTAAAAGGGCAAATTCAGTCCCCTTTTCTCTTCATTTCTCTCACCCTCTTTGCCCTTCAGCCATGAAATGATATAGCAAGAAGCCCCTCGAGAGATGCCAGCCCCTCAGTCATAGACTTCCCAGCCTCCAGAACCACATGACAATAAGTTTCTGTTAATTATAAATTACCCAGTCTTAGGTATTCTGTTACAGCAGCACAAAATTAAGTAAGACAGGATAGAGAGGAACATCTGGCTTCCGAGCGGGAACCCTCATAGCCCCAGCGACAAAAGAATTAAACATGGGTGATGTTGAGAAAGGCAAGAAGGTTTTTGTTCAAAAGTCTGCCCAGTGTCACACCATGGAAAACAGAGGCAAAATCGCAAGACTGGGCTAATCTGGGTGGTCTCTTCGGGCGGAAGACAGGTCAGGCTGTTGGATTCTCTTACACAGATGTCAATAAGAACAAAGCATCACCTGGGGAAAAGGATACACTGATGATGGAGTATTTGGAGAATCTCCAAAAGTACATTCCTGGAACAAAAATGATCTCTTCCAGCATTAAGAAGAAGAGAAAGGGCAGAGTTGATAGCTTATCTCAAAAAAAGCTACTAATGAGTAATAATTGGCCACTTCCTTATTTATTACAAAACCGAAATGTCTCATGACTTTTCTATGTGCACCATAATTTAATAGATCTCACACACCAGAATTCAGATCATCAATGACTGACAGAATATTTTTGCTGGGCAGTCCTGATTTAACTAAGACTGGGTTGTGGTTAAATGAATATGTTCAGTTTTTTGAATTTTAATAGTAATTACAATTCACTAAATGCTATCGCTGTTTACTCCTTCTAAAGATATGACTGGACTTCATTAGTAATGTTCAACTTTTCACAAATATGGTGAACGCCATCTTAAAACTTGTTGGAGATTGGTTTTATATTTAGAGTTATATAACTGGTTATATTAATATATTTAAATACTGGAGAAATTCCTTCATTGTCTCAAAACCACCTGTGCTTTGTGTTCATTTGCCTCTAAACGGTAAGGGCTGAAGATAAAGTAGCAACATCTACTTTATATTTTTGGCCTCAACTATACCAATCTAATTAGAATTCTCTGTATCTAAAGTGGTTCATTTTACTTACTGAAAAGCATTTTACTGAGGTTTATGTGTAATATCAAATAAAGATTATTTAACACTTCTCACATTTTATAGATGATCTATAAGAGCAGATGCTTTTAAAACAGTAGCAAGTTAAACTTCATTCTTGAATTATTTACTATCTAAGTCAGACCAAGTTATAATTTAGGATTGTCTTTAAACAGCCATTCAGAAGCATAAAGCTGTAGAACTGCTGTGTATTTGTGATTGGGAATGGTGCTTTTGCCAACTTAAAAGAGTTAAAGTAGAGGAGATACACACAAATTTAAGAATAATGTGTGATCATAAGACTTAAAATAATTAAAAACAAAATCACAGACCAAAAAAAAAAAAAATGAAGTAACACAGAGTGCACAGAATTTGGTGATGTCTAAGGAAAAAAAAAAAGAGACAAAACCTGAGAACTCCTGACATGAACGTCAGATCATCTGGACGTGATGTTTAGGAACACTCAGGGTTAGGATTAGCAAAGGATCACAGTAGGCAAAGGAACTCCAGGGTATAGAAACAGAGAGAATAACCCACTTCTTCTCCACATCAATAGGTAGTATGAACCTGATACAATCTACTACCTGGAAGCATCATTGTTCTGCCTTTAGCCATTTTGGTAACTTACTCCTTTTAATAGATATTAACAATTTCTAAATTGGCAAGAAGTGGCTTTTTCCTATCCCTGTAATTTCCCAAATCAAAACACCATCAAATTGTCTTTGGTTTCAAAAATGCTCCTAATTTTGGAGATGTATCTTTTGTTTAGTTAAAGTATTTCTCATTTTTCTAGTTAAGGTGACTGAGGAGCCTGAGAGTGAGCATTTTAAATGGTTATAGTGACTTGAAAAGAAGTTAGCAGATGTTTTCTGAACAAAAGCCTGAAAGGTCTAGAAAGGTGATCTCTGGATCTATGAGACTTTATCTGGGGGGGAAGATAATAGGAATGTTCCAAAAGAAAATTATTCCCTCAGTGCCCCTAGTGGTGATATTAGAGATTCTCTAAAAATATATCTTGAGCATTATGCTTTAGATTATCATTGAAAAGGCTACACCCTGCACATATTTTAGAGTCCACCTTTCTTCTTTTAACAAGTTAAAACTGTTTTATAAAAGATGTTCACACATTTTCATATGTAAGCACAGTATTATTTAAATTTGTAATATAATATTGATAATGTGATTTAGAAGCATAATTTAGTAAATATTGAATACTGAAGTCTAATGCAATGAAAAGTAAACAAGACTAAATTCATTTTAAATTCAACAATTTCTCATAAATACAAATTCTGATTTGTAAAGACTAAAAATATGTTTCAAGTATTGTCTTCATACCCCTTCTTTCATTCCACCTTCCTATCTCCAATCATTTTGGTCATTACTAAAGCTCTTGAGATATCATTAAAAAATAATCAAAGGATATTTAAATATTAGATATTACTCTTTCCCTTTCTGCAATAAGCAGTATTTGTGTTGAAAATATTCTTTAAATGTATTTAATTCAGAAAATCACACATACAAATCCTGGTAAGAGCCTGAAGAGTATTCAGCCCAAACAAATAATGCAACTATGTGCTCAACTGGTTACTCAAATTTTAGGACCTTGTTCGTATGTATTCTAATACTGGCAGTAATAATACAGACCTGTTGTCACTTTATAAGTATATGAGTTTGGTGTGTGCGTGAATGTACAATTTAGCCATAGCAAAGATAGAATTTTGTTCAGGTATAAACTAGATGGCCTTTCAACAGGCTGTGTGGTACGCTTTAGGTTTCTTCACAATATTATAACTTGTTCTGGGCATAGGTCGATTGTACTTCTCTAACCATTTGAAGTTAGTTGTGACTTGCTTTTGCCTGTGCGATGTGAACAAAAGTGAAACACTTCATTTCTGGGCACCAATGGAAGTTTTGAGAGCCTTTACGCTCAGTGTTTCTCTGTGCCACAGCATTCAGTAACATTCTAGATGATGGCGATTTGAGCAGCCTGGGTTTTAGAGGGAGGATAACGTTGAAGCAGAGCCCAGGGCAAACGCAAGCAACTGTGTTGGTTTAAGTCACTAAGATTTGGAGGTCATATGTTCCTGCAGCACACCCCGGTTCGCCTCAATACCACAGGTTGTTTCTTGAGACTCTATAACTCCACATTATTTGGAGCTTTGCATTCAGAGTCTGAAATACAGTAAAAAAAAAAAAAAATTACTGCTCAAAAAAAATTTGTCACTACCAGATAGCTGGGAAAACTATGTCAATCAATGCCTGTTAAATGAGCAAATCTCTGAATCCTATCTTCTAAGTCCTTGAAAATATCTAAGTCAGTTATCGGTTTGTGTACCTTTCTCAACCTGACAGTATCCAGTGAGAGACTGGAAATACTTGTAGTTCAAGATTTTCTTTTTCAATTCTGTCTTTTGATTGAGATGACAGAAAACATAAATTTCTTTTATTCCACCACTGTCCAAGCCTTGAAATCAAAGGATTATACAGTGTCTGGATTAAACTGTCAGCTTGTACAAGTTTGAGCTAAGAAACAGAAAAGTGTTGTTCAGTGTCTAAAACATCGTAGTACTCTAAATATAGAGTCACGGTGATACTTGAAACTTGTGAGGGAGTGTGAAGAAAAGAAAATATAAACATACATCTCAAAATCTACTAGCAACATGAATGTACAAGTAATATTTGACAGAGGAGTAATCAAGATGGTGATAACCAGCCCTCATCAAATCAATAGTAGATGCATGAGAAGAATGTGAAATGCCTACAGAATCATTTCCAGCAATTTAGGGGTGCTAAATGATGGTAAGCAATGTGACAAGGTACTTCAAGTATTTGATATGGTTGGGCTGTGTCCCAACCCAAATCTCAACTTGAATTGCATCTCCCAGAATTCCCACGTGTTGTGGGAGGGACCCAGGGGGAGGTAATTGAATCATGAGGGCCGGTATTTCCTGTGCTATTCTCGTGATAGTGAATAAGTCTCACTGTATCTGATGGGTTTATCAAGGGTTTCTGCTCTCACTTTTTTTCTCATTTTTCTCTTGCTGCCATGTAAGAAGTGACTTTCACCTCCCACCATGATCCTGAGGCCTCCCCAGCTATGTGAAATTGTAGGTCCAATTAAACCTCTTTTTTTTCCCAGTCTCGGGTATGTCTTTATCAGCAGTGTGAAAACAAACTAATACAGTATTTAATAAAGACATAGAACAAGATCATGGTAAGATATCTACCAGAGGGCAATATTGATACTTTCATATTAAAAATGACTACAGCAGCATTTCCCCCAAATAATTCTGCAAAATTCTTCTTTTGGGAGTTATTAATGGGAGCACCACAAAAATGTATTCTATGTAATGTATTCTTACATTAAAGATTCATGGCATATATTTAATATGGTAAAGATTCCATGAAGGCCTGCCATAATAAAACCTATTTAATTTAGTGTAATCTGGCATTTCCCAAACTTTTTTGAGAATGGAATACTATTTTGAGAGAAGAGAAGCAGCACTGTCTTTATTTTAGTGCAGGGACTTTTTTGTACCTTTTTTTTTTGACTTGAGTCTTACATTTTTCCCTGTTGTCATTTTCTGATGCCCACCACACCCCATGTAACCTGTGTTAACAACCTTATATGCAGATATGTATATCAGTCCACATTCGGTTGAAGGCTCATACAATTCTACACATACGACATATAGATACAAGAGAGGTTTTATCCCCCATTACTTGTTCCACAACATGAGATCATGTTTTACATACCTTACTTTAATATTTTATTCACACAACAATACTCATAGAAATCCCCTCCAATTCAGCTGATATAAGTCTAATTGATACTTTTTAAATAACTGCATAATATTCCATCCTGTGAAAAAAACTGTGATTGTTTAAGCCACTCCCATATTTCCCACATCAAGAAGCAGTATCATCTGCCGAGATGCTCCATGTCTTCCCTAATTACCCCTTTTTCAATTACATGATTACTTTAGAATATTTGTACATTCTTCACATTTTCTGGTATTCCTACCACACTACCACCACCACAACCACAAGTGGTCTTCGGAAGACATTTATTTCCTCCTTTCCCCATCTCCAGATTCTAGGTTTTGTGAAGATAGCTTAGTACTTATTCAAATTTTCTCTATATTAAGTTTATTCTGAGAGCCCTTATTTTCACTTTAACCCTTAAGGCATATGTTGCAAACTTTCTAACCTATTACATTAAGATAATGATAGAGATAATGATAAAGATAGAAATAGAGATATACAGATAGAGATAGAGACAGAGGTAGAGATGAATATAGATATCTATAAAATTTTGCTCACCACGGTTTTTCTCATCTTCCTTCCTTTTATCCTAAAGTTTCTCTTTTGGTTCCTTTAGTGTTTGGTTATTTTATTTTTTTCTCTCAAGTATATTACTCATATGAGGTTCATGGATAATACAGTCTCTAAATTCCCAAACATTTCCAAATATCTGCTGTATCTTGACATATCACTGATATCTTGGCTGGAGGATAATCCTTGGGTTATGGTCAGGCTTATTTCTAACATTTGAGGGCCCCAGAACAACGACAAAACTAGAGTTCAACATATCATATGCCTAAATATCTAAAAATTACACATACATATATCAGAATGTCAAATTGTATGCTGTCAACTAAAAAATAAACTGAAAGTTATAAACCAAGTTAATAAATCATTAAACATGTTATAGTATCCTACCTTGATAAGCATGCCTTTATAACAACTGACAGTCTAGGTTCTAATCAATTATTTGGCTATAGTTCTGTATCAGAAAGTGGTAGTACAGAAAGGGCCAATTTCTGGCTCGTGACCATTGGCTCCAGGTGAGCACAGCCCTGTGACTCATTAAATTCATTGCTCTATGAGGAGGGGAATAGCCAGAAAACGGTCAGAGTGTTTCACTCTAGTAATCACGGGTTGGGGCAAGAAGCCCTTTTTCTTTGTTGTAAGAGTGATATTTGTTGTGGTGCTTTTTTGTCAGTGGTCTGTAGATTCTATTCAAGAGCTTACAGCTTCAGTGTTGCAAATGAGAAATAAAATTCAAATTTGATATTTTTTTTCCTTTCTAAGTAATTTATTATTTCTGCATTAATGTTTCTAAGAATTTCTGTTTATCCTTGGAAAGTTTAGCAAACAGCCCACATAACCTATTTTTGCATGGCCTGGAAGAAGGTGTATGATAAGTGGAATCACTGGCTTTGTGGTTTGTAAAGAGCTTCTAGTAAGAAATTATTTCCTTCCTGATGGGAGAGTAGATGGAGCACTTTCTGCCATTAACACAGGCTAAGTGAGGCCAAAGGGTAGCTTCAAAAGAATAATTCAGAGAGATCATGGGTGCTTGCAAGAAAATGAGATGTCTCTCACTTCCCATATAAGGCTGCAATTTCTCCCTGGTAATGCCATGAGACAGGAGGATATTGAGAGATCTTGAGAGCCCTGAAGACATTTGAGGCATAAAATAGCATAGAAATATATATCCTCTTGTGGTCTAGTTAGTTCTAAAGGTAGAGTTCTGCTGAAATTTTCTATACCAGCAAGGCCAAAAGAGATTATAGAGAGCTATGCCTTGGAAGAATATGGGTAAAACCCTCTCAGTCTTAGTTTTATGGACTTGGAGGACTTATAAGAGAGCCTAAGCACAAAGGGTGGAAGGTGTAGGACTACATAGAGAGATACTGTGCAAATAAGGTGCCTTCCTACCTGGAGAGACTGAAGGAAGACACAACTGCTCCTTCCTGTGATAGTCTTCAGTATTAGAAAGGGCCAAGATGAAGCAAAACAGTGCCTCAAGAAAGCCACACACTTCATATATGGGAAAACCATACAGCAGAAGATGCTACCATGTTGGACAAAATGGGATCACCAGCCACAGTAGGTGACCAATAAATGATGTAAGAAGATCTCTGTGTACTATTTCCCTCTCCCTTCCCCAGCACAAAAGGAACTCCTTTAAGAAAAGAAAGAAAGTAAAATAATCTCAGAACAGTTGACTTTGACTCTTCCCCACCCTCTCCCACTCATACTGGCCTCCAAACAGCCAGGTAAGAGCTCTAGTCTGCACTAGAGCAGAAGATAGCATAAATTTTTGAAATTTTTTACACTCAATTTAACTAAATTTGATAGCTGAAAATAGCCACAAAGTAATGAAATCTGCTAAAGATGTTGCTAAGGGACAGGATGGGAGATTGAGAGAGCATGGTTAAAAGTAGGAGATTTCTTTAAGAACTACAAGTAGAACTACCATTTGATTCAGCAATCCCTCTACTGGGTATCTATCCAAAAGAAAAGCCATTGTATAAAAGAGACACCTGCACACGCATGTTTATAGCAGCGCAATTCTCAATTGCAAAGATATGGAACCTAAGTGCCCATCGACAAACAAGTGAATAAAGAAAATGTGGTATATATACAAAATATATATATATATATA
The DNA here is from genome assembly GCF_006542625.1 of Nomascus leucogenys. Classification (NCBI taxonomy): domain Eukaryota; kingdom Metazoa; phylum Chordata; class Mammalia; order Primates; family Hylobatidae; genus Nomascus; species Nomascus leucogenys. Next base: position 130,384,715 of record NC_044406.1, read on the forward strand.
CACACACACTACTCAGCCATAAAAAGGAATAAAATAATATATTTTGCAGCAACTTGGATGGAGCTGGAAGCCATTATTCCAAAGTGAAGTAACTCAGGAATGCAAAACCAAATATCATATGGTCTCATTTATAAGTTGGAGTTAAGCTATGAGGATGCAAAAGCATAAGAATGATACAGTGGACTTTGAGGACTCAAAGGAGAAGAATGGGTGGGGCAGTGATGGATAAAAGACAACATATTGGGTACAGTGTACACGTCTCCAGTTATGGGTGCACCAAAATCCCAGAAATCACCACTAAAGAACTTCCATATAACCAAAAACCACCCGTACGCCAAAACTATTGAAATATTAAATCAAATAAAGAAGTGCTTGGAAAAATAAACGTTGCATCACATTTATATTTGTTAGAGCATCTCCTACCATTGGCAAAGATAGTGATGGTTCTACCGTGAAGCCTTTTTTGATGCAAGTAAAACTTTGTGTCTTGAATTATCATTATTTAAGTATTCCTCTTATCCTTTATGAATGGAAGCCCTCTGCTGTCAACATGTATATTTGATTATATTTGTGTTTTCCATTGTGATTAACAGAGCATTAAAATAACAGCTATCCTCATATAAGGATATGGTGGAATGCGCAGATTTTTGAATCAGAAAGACCTAGGTTCAAATACTGTTTTGCCATTTACTAGTTGTGCAGACTTGCCCAATTTACAAAATATAGCCTACATATAATAAAAGTCTCATCGTTTTGTGAGGATTTAATAAGATACTATATTTTAAATGTTTAGTATGATGCTGGTCACACAGTGGGTATTTAGAAAACATTAACATCCTTTTGTCCCTTCCCTTCCCCGTGCTATTTACCTAGCTAAATTATTTGTTCTGGCATTCAGAGATAGGTTCACAATGAAGTACATGAAGCTTATCCCTCAGGGCCCCTCACTTTTCTGGGTCATTTGAAGTAATATTTTTAACCCTTATTTCTCATTTGGACGCCCAAATTGTATGAACTTTAGGCCCACTAAACCTGGATCAGCCTACTATGGCATTTAAAGTTTTTTCTTTGGTCAAAGCTTGATAACTCAGGAAAGCTGGAAGAAGCTTCAGTAGAATATTAAGAGGAATAATATGCAAATTAAAAAGAAAATAACTGTCCATTAAATCAGTAATTTTTATTATTAATTAAAGCCTAAGTACTAGTGTAATTTAAAGTATTATAAATGCAATGCAAACATACAAAGCACATCAGGTTTAAGTTGTAGTCCAATTAGACAGTGAAGCGATATCAGAACTAGAAGAACCCAAGAGATCATCTAGGCCGGGAAAATGAACTCTTCTGACTTTCTGCAAGAAGAGAAGAGAATTAGCTTCTAGACATATTAGGTTTATACAAGATTTGGAAATACATAACCTTGAAAAACCCCCTTTCCCTTCTCAGAGTCTCAGTTTTTCTATCAATAAAAAGAGAAGATTGGACTAGATGATTATAAAGGGCTTTACAGTTCTGACATTATAAGTATAATTAATAAACAATATTATACGATTGTATGAATTAATCAACACCAATATACTTCATTATTTCATCCTATGACCTAAGCCAGTTTGGGAACTGTTGATACTTCCTCCTCTCTACTCAAAAGTACGAGTGTCAGTAAACAGTGAAACAGACTAATTAAATAAAATAAAGGAGTAAAAGAAACAATGGGCATCAATGTCTACCAAGAGAAGAAGAATTAAATCAACCGTGGTTATTTTTCTAACAGATTTATTAATTACAAAGCTTAGTTTTCCCATTGTTTCTCAGTTAGACTAAACATCCTCAATTAAATGCTAGAATTCATTTTAACACAGTCACTTAATCTCCCACAATGATATTGTCTGTCACTGTGACTGAGCAACAGCTTCAGAACACAATTTTAATTTTTGGCTTCTGTGAATTTTAAGAGTTCAATGTACAGTGGTTTAACACACCATGAGATTCCACTCTAAAGCTCTGGATGCCAAAATAAGCAGCCACCTGCTTCTTCTCTAATACACAGAAATTTAAGAACTTGGAAAATATTCACCATCTCAAGTCTCTCCTTTAAGTAGGCTTTATAAAACTATTTGAAAAGTTTTTAAAATTCATTTATGTAGACAGAAGGATGGATACATAAACAGATATGTGATAAATCAAGTATAATAACATTTTAATGTTAGAACCTAGGTGGTGGAAATACAGGTGTTGATTGTAAAATTTTTTCAACTTTGTTATATGTTTAACATTTTTATAGTATAAAAATTTTATATATCTCTTTGTATGCATATCTCTTCATACAAAGTTTGTAAACTTCAAATAACTTGAAAATCGCTAACAATCAAATCATCTGACAAATAGTTACTCTGCACCTAATTCAGCCAGACATTGTTCTAGGTCCTGGGGATACAGTGATGAACAAGATAGACAAGGCTCCTTTTACTGGGAGCTTCGTGGACTCTGACAGTGAACTTTAAAATGTATACAAATAAATAAGATCATTTCAGAGATAAATGTAGGAAGATTTTTTGTAAGAAACAACACAATATAATAGAATAACAGATAAGGGGGATGCAACTTTACAAAGTACTAAAGCTAAGACAATGAGCGAGAAAAGCAAGGCTACTAAGATTTTTAGGGAACATAATTCCTAGAAAAGCACATAGGAAGTGCAAATACCTAAGGTAGAAAGTAGCTTGGTATGTTGGAGAAACAGAAGGAAGGCCAGCATGAAAGAAAAAATACATATACATACACCTTTACATATACATATGTGTGTATATATACACACGCACATATACATATATATGCATGAAGAGAAAGGAGAAAGTGTGTGCACCGGTGAGAATGAGAGAAAGGGTGCCCCCTACAGAATTTGCTCTGGATTTTATATAGGGGGTGAGGATGATACCCTATATTTTTGTTTAAGGAGATGGATGAATGCAATGCTAATTGTTGAGATGGGTAAAAATAGGAGAGGAGTTGTTATGAGGTGAGGCTGAAAGGGCAGGGATTCAATTCTCTTTCTGCCATGTTAAGTTTAAGAAAGCTCTCCAAATGGCATGTAGGTAGCTGAAAATATGTCTGGAACTTGAGAAGAATTCAAGCTAAAATCTGAATTCACAGAATTGTAAAGATATAGATAGAATGTAGTCATGGGACTGAAGAATGTGAGTACAGTTAGAGGGGGAAACTGGGCCAAGAATGAAGCCCTCAGCACTCCAACACTTAAAAATTGGGAAGAAGAGGCCAGGTGCAGTGGCTCACGCCTGAAATCCCAGCACTTCGAGAGGCCAAGGCAGGCGGATCACGAGGTCAGGAGATCGAGACCATCCTGACCAACATGATGAAACCCCATCTCTACTAAAAATACAAAAATGAGCCAGGCATGGTGGCATGAACCTGCAGTCCCAGCTACTCAGGAGGCTGAGGCAGGAGAATCTCTTGAACCCGGGAGGCAGAGGTTGCAGTAAGCCGAGATTGCACCATTGCACTCCAGCCTGGTGACACAGCGACACTCCATCTCAAAAAAAAAAAAAAAAAAAATAGGAAGAAGAGGAAAGGCATATACAGGATACTGACAAACAGTAACCAATGAAGCAGAGGTGTGAGCTGGATAGGCTGGTGACGCTAAAGCCCAGAAGAGAAGAGTGTTTCAGAGGGCTTAGCTCGCTTTGTTAACTAATGCTTAGAGGCTGAATGAGTTGAGAATGGAGCATTAACCACTGGATTTAGTGCCATGGAGGTTGTCAGTAACTTTGACCAGAGCAGTTTCTGTGGAATGGAGGGGACACAAGCCTAAATGAGCGTGAATTTGAGATAACAGTTAATATGGAAGCAAATACAAACACGTTGAGTTTTTATGTGTAGGAAAGAGAGGATTTAGAAGCAAGGGATGAAGGAAAATTAATTTAAGAATCAAAGCCATTGGGACTTTTTTGCTGCTGAGAATAATTCTGCAGAGAATGAGACACTGATGATGCAGGAGAGAAAGGAGTTGGTTGAGAAACTACACTTCTGAAACATGCAAGAAGGGATGGGATACAAGGTAAAGATGGAGAAGAGAACCTTTAATAGGGATGATGGTGTTTCTTTCTTCTACTATACTTGGACAGAAGATGGAGAACGGGTGTAGAGACAAGTTGTCTGTGTGAGTAAGTGATGAGAAGATGCAGGAGTTCCTATCCAGATGTTTTTATTTACTCATATAATATTTAAAATAAACATAATAGTTATGAAAGATCAAACTCCTAATGCTTATTAGGCACATGAGAAATGAAATGGTTATAGGGGTAAATTTCAGATATGCTAGATCCAGACTACATGAAATTTTATTTATGGAAAGTACTATAGTGTCTATGCCTCTTTCCACTGGATGCTATTTTTGTAGATCAGATTCCAATCTAGATGTTATGCACCCCACAAAAAAGAAGAGGAATATAATCTCCCTGCCACTCTCCCACCAACCGCCTCAGCAAGGAGAAATCACTAGCAGAGGGAGCATTCAAGAAGCAGCAATCTGCAGACCCATGCAAATAGAAAGATGAGCCATTTTCTGGAAAACAAGAAGGCATCTTGCTAATCCAATTTAGAGGAAAGAAAAATCTTGGAATCAATCCAGGAAGAGTTGCTATTTACAAATCTGTACTTTAAATAATTCCAGGCCTGGCACGTTGGCTTATGACTGTAATCCCAGCACTTTGGGAGGCCGAGGCGGGTGGATCACCTGAGATCAGGAGTTCCAGACCAGTCTGGCCAACATGGTGAAACTCCATCTCTAAGAAAAATACAAACAAACAAAAAAAATTAGGCAGGTGTCGTGGCAGGCACCTGTAATCCCAGCTACTCGGGAGGCTGAGGCAGGAGAGTCATTCGAACCCGGGAGGGGGAGGTTGCAGTAAGCCGAGATCGTGCCATTGTACTCCAGTCTCGGCAACAAGAACAAAACTCCGTCTCAAATAAATAAATAAATAAATAATTCCAGATGTAAAGAAGCCAAGAATTATTTGTAATTATTAATCATCAGTATTTTGCTACAAGAAAGAAATCCATTCCAGGATAGCCATTAAGACTCCAAAATGTGGGATTCAAAACGATGCTATGTAGGACCTGCATGAAGAAGAAAGAAAGACTTAAAAAAAAACAAAGGGAGCCATTTGTTCTTCAGGGTTTCGGCACTTCTTGTTGAATGGGAGTAATAAACTAATATAGGAACACTGCTTCATCCTCAATCATTGTATTATGTTTATAAATCCCAAGTTAAAGAGGCCCTTCAAAATTCCTGTTACATACATATCTGGACTCGTAATATGTTAACTGACAATTATATTCCAGGTTGGGGACTTGATTGTCAAGGTCATGTAAGCAGTGCCTCTCATAAAATGATGTTATAATGGCATTTACTCCATTATGGATGTGCCACACCTGACAAACATATCAGCAACTTGAAACCTATGTGTGGATCAGTTTCCAGATCTGTGAAAAGATGGAGTTAGAGAAAGTGAACTTTATGGTCTAGACGATGTCTAACAACGTAGTATTCTAAGCGTTGATAACTGCTTTACAATGTTTATCAGTACTGGTTACCTTATAGTTTAAATCATATGTTCTTCAGTGATTTTCAATAACCATTTGTCAATCTTAAATCTGTATTTAATCCTTTCTTCTGATATTATCATTTTCTTTTTAGAGAATATACATTCAAATGAAGATGGATATTGGTCTGCTTGCTTTTGTTTTTCTAAAAAGACTTCCCAGTACTTGTCCTCTTAGATGCCCTCAGCACTCTTCTGTGAGGTAGAAAAAGGCAGGATCTGTAATGAACTAATCGTAAGAGAGTAATGGCCAAATATTAATTCCTTGTTTCTTCAGCCAAAAATGCTTTTTACATCACTCTAATATGATGACTCAACCACTTCTAGCTTGTGCAACCAGAACCTATGTATTGAACACAAAAGCTTATGCTAAAGCCCATAATTGCTTTAGAAGTTGAGCAAAGTAGCTTCTTAAAATCTATTAGTCTGGAGATGTGACTTTTAGCAAGTGTAGACTAAATATTGAAGTGGTAAAAAATGTTCACTTCAAACAAAACTGAAAGTCTTTAAAAATAACTGTTGTGCACAAAACAGACACGTAGAATGGGATCATCAAATCTGTTTCCATCTGATCCTTATTCCTTCTTGCATAAAATATATGCTACATAGGGTATAGACATCCAGGTTACCATAGTGAAAAGAACATATGTTTATTAATCGGCTTTAGCCATTTGCTAGCTGGCAGTCATTGGGCAAACTGAAATTCAATTTCCTTACTTGTAAAAATGAGATTTTGTTATAAAGTCAAATGAGACTTGGTATATAAAGGTCCTAGCACAGGACCTGCCATTAAGAAGATACTCAATAGATAGCTTTTGTTACCACTATTTTAGTGTATTACTTGCTTATGTATACCATCACGATGGTATGCTAGCAGCTTCTTATCTCCCTGGCTGTATATGTGATGTGTATATGGGTAAGCCTGCCTGCTCATGTGTACATGTGTATGCATAAGGAGAGGTCAATTTTAAATATAGAGAATTTTAAATAAATCCTTCAGAGGAAGCACATTGTCTGTGTTAAAATCATTAAAGGATTGCAAAAGAGAACACAGAAACATGACAGAAAAACAGTTACTGGTCTCCAGATGAGGATCTGAACGGACACCCCAGATTCCTCCTTTAAAAGTCCATCTCTTAAAAGATACACAGTGAAATGCTAATTGGCTTCAGAAAAATTTGTCATTTCCTTCTGGCTTTAATAATTGCATTAAATGTAAACTGCAACGAGGCAAGGTATTATCATTTCTTATTTTCTACTGCCCCCTGGAGTCAAAGGCAAAAACAACATTAAATTTGACTTTTCTTCTGGAATAACTTAATGGGGATCATTCAAAAGTGAGAATGCACTATGACACTCCACAGTATTTTACCCTTTGGTCAAAGATACATATAAATCACATGCTTCATACGTACAAACTACAGTAAATAGAAACTGACATCAAATGAAATAACAAGGGAAATCCTAAACTCCAGTGTGGTGCACTTTTAAAACTTTATTAAATGGTTTCTTAAATTGTGGACAAAGGCTTCCATCGGTGATCACATTGATGTAAAATAATGGTGCAGCATTTAACTCAGAAAGATAACAGAAAAAATGTGGAATATCTTTAATAAAATATAAAATGAAATCATGATGGGAAAATCAATCACTTAAAAATAAGCAAGGTCCACTGCACAATGTGAGAATCAAGCAAAGAAAGAAGACAAATTAGAAGCAATTATAACTAACAAGCAAATTGATAACCAAGTGCATATAAGCAAGCCTTCAATGATTTTTAAAGTCAGAAAATAAAATTAACTACTATATAACAAGACATTCATTTGGAAAGCATGTCTTTGAAATATCCCCTTAACTGCCTCTCAATTATGTCCTCAGTGTTAATCACTTACTTTGAAACACTTCTGAGACTTCACTTTACTCTCTTTAATGTTTTCCTGTGTACAAGGGTTCTCAAATAAATTGATTCAAATTATGTTTAGATAAATGTATGTACAATAGTTAATTATAATCATTGTTATTATGCTAAGGGAAGAGTCTTGTCTGTATTAACTTTCTTTAAATGAGTCTGTCAGAATACTCATTAAAGCAATAATTTATTTCAGGTCAATTCTTTTTAATCAAGTAATAAGAAAGACAGTATTATAAATATCTTTTAAGGTTCTCTACTTCACAGTTAGCAGTGCAGGAGGAGAAACCTTTTTAAATCAAATATTTTAATTGAAATTTATTGTTTTCTTTAAATCTACATTCCTCTAAAACTCATAATGAAAATGTACCCAAAGGTCAAGTGGATATTTTAATAGTCATTAGGCATACAGAAATAAGACACGGACCCTGTTTCAAAGGAGGAACTATATAAATATATACAAATATACCAGGAAAAATGTGTTTAACTGCTCTTCCCATTTTCCTTCCCAGCCAGAAACAGATGGCCTGGGAGTAATAAGAAAATAAGAAATGATCAAGAAATTGACAAGAATAACAACAACAACAAAACCACTTCCTCTTAAAGAGAAACCAAAATCTAAAACACATGGAGACATATAGGGACAATGAGCAAAATCAACCATCTGAATAGGAATTTATTCCAGATGCAATTAGTTGTATAGCATAGTTAGTCCAGTGGCCCTCCTGTTAAATCCAGCTCAACGCCTGTCTTGTAAATGAAGTTTTATTGGAATACTGCAATGCGCATTCATGTATGTATTGTCTCTGGCTGCTTTTGCACTACAAGGCAGAGTTCAGTAGTTGTAACAGAGACTGTATAGCCTGCAAAGCCTAAAATATTTACTATCCTGCCTTTTATAGAAAAAGTTTGCCAATCTTTGAATTGGAGAAAGATTTTAAAGTAAGTATTCTTTACTTATGCTCAAAGAGCTAAATAAAGCATCGCAACCATTTAAAAAAAAGTAGTTATGAACAATGGGAGAAATGAAACAAGAGCAGATGAATATAAGAAAAGAAAATGTTAAAAATTGTGTTGATCAGGCATGGTGGCTCATGCTCATAGTCACAGCACTTTGGGAGGGAGAAGTAGGAGGCTTGCTTGAGGCCAGGCGTGTGAGACCAGCCTGGGAAACATAGTGAGACTCTGTCTTTACAAAAATAAAAATAAAAAATTATTCGAGTGTGGTGGCATATGCCTGGAGTCCCAGCTACTTGGGAAGCTGAGGCAGGAGGATTGCTTGAACCCAGAGGTTGAGGTTGCACCGAGCAATAATTGTGCCACTGCACTCCAGTGTGAGTGATAGAGAGAGACCTTGTCTCGAAAAATAACAAATAAATACAAATCCATCAATAAATTAAATTCTTGTAAAATAAATGAAAAATGGGCAAAAGATTGTAACAGAAAACAAACACACATACTCAAATGGTCAATAAATTTGAAAATATGTTAAACCTAAACCTCATCAGTAATCATGGAAATGTCGATTAAAATGAGATATCATTGCATAGCTCTCAGAATGACCATCAAATACAATTCTGAAAATACAAATTATTGGTAAGAAGAAATACAATTATTAGTAAGAAGGAGAACCAAACACTAAAACATGTTTCTTTCATTACAATTGTTTTGCAGAGAAAACTAGCCTTTGTGTCTTAGTAGAGTTGAAAATGTAAATACTCTATAAGCCAGCAATTCAACTACTAGATGTGTACCTTATAGAAACCCACAACATACACTAAGGCACCTGGTACATTATTCGTAGCAGAATTATTGTTAGCAGTAGAGTATTGAAAACAAATATTGTCTCTATTACCTAGATCTCAAATAAGCCTACATAAAATTAACCCAAAAATTAAGTGGCTTTATTTTTTATTTTATTTATTTATGTATTTATTTATTTATTTTTGAGACGGAGTCTCTCTCTGTCGCCCAGGCTGGAGTGCAGTGGCGCGATCTCTGCTCACTGCAAGCTCCGCCTCCCGTGTTCACGCCATTCTCCTGCCTCAGCCTTCTATTAGCTGGGACTACAGGCGCCCGCCACAACGCCCAGCTAATTTTTTGTATTTTTTTTTAGTAGAGACGGGGTTTCACCGTATTAGCCAGGATGGTCTCGATCTCTTGACCTCATGATCCGCCCGCCTCGGCCTCCCAAAGTGCTGGGATTACAGGCGTGAGCCACCGCGCCCGGCCAAAATTAAGTGACTTTAAAACAATTATTATTTATTTTTGCTCCCATGCCTAATTCAAAGCTGAGATTCTCTTTCTAAATTAGCAGACTTGACACTTCCTATTCTTCATTGGACATTGTAGCTCAATCACAAGGTTCCTACAAGAACCTAGGGTTGTCAGGGAAGGATACAAAGGTAAGATACACTTCTGGATAATCCTAGGATCTAGCAAGACAACTCAGGCACATAGTAATTATTCAGCAAGTGTTCTTTGAATTGAAGTACTTCACTTCCCAAGCTTGATAGAACTAAGTGATGCAATACTTCAAGCCACAGGGAATCCTTATGTGGAAAACAACTCTACATAGCTATAACTGCGGAACAGTAATAGAACATATTTTAAATGGAAATTAATACATCCTTCTTCACAATCCCTAAGTCTTTACCTAGATATGATTGCTCTGTCTGTAGCAAAGTAGAAGAAAGTCGGAAAAAGAGTCACCCTAACTTTTCTCATTATTTTCCCACTTCCAACCAGATTCTAATGCCTTCTCATTTACTGTCAGCTACAGGCTTTCTCCAGAGGCCCTCACCGATGTTCACCGGGCATTTTGATATGAGAATTAGGATATTTGTAATCCAGTTCCAACAATCATCCTAGGATAATTCACGGTTTGTGTGGACTTGCCATGTAGCCATCAAACCTCAGTTCCTTCATTTTTTAAACTACATTGACCTTCACTGCTACACAACCACAGCCATCTGCATCCAAGGCCTCACTCAGAAACACTCTGGAATCGACCCATCTGCTGGAAAGAATGCCAATAAATAAGTCTTGTTCGTCTTAGTTCTCACATACTCGATCTGACTCTGACCACCTCTGTTCTTCAGCTTCACCAAGATCATTACTGTCTCCCTTGATCTTACAGTTTCCCCCAGCCAATTGTCAACCTACTGGCCTCTCCTGTCTCTATATCATACCTAGTTCCCATGGTTTACCATCTGGATTTCTCTCTCACCTGTACCTTTTACTCCTATCCACTGTCGTACTCACCTTGTAAAAGCTCTACTAGTGCCATGTCATGCCCCCACCACTCATTGCATCTTGGCAGCTGCACACTAGTGGAGGTGATCAAGCACTACAAACTGATCTTTAGTCTTAACAAGGCTTTCAGTACTGCTTGTGATTACCTCTTATCCTTTGCCAGCATGTTCCAAATGTTCACAACTATCAGCCTCCTACTCAAACTCTGTACTCATGTTAAGCTGTCAATTTAGCTTTCTGGTTCATCATCAAGAAACATGACTCAATCTGATGTGTTCTTCCTTAATTTTCTGTCCATTATTAAATTAACTGCAAACATGTCTATTCTCATATTGTTTTTCCCGTCTCAGAGGATGAAATATCCCTACTCTTTTCAAGGCCAGTGCCTCCCCTGTGACTTCAATAACAGGCCTTCAGCAGGACCAGGACTAGGGAGAGGCAAGAGAGGTGCCCAGGGCACAAGATGTAAGGAGGCCTATCCTTGGATGCTCATTTTACGCTTGTATGACCCTGGGAGCAATTGCATGCTTACACTTTGTGCCCTGGAAGCTTAATTTGCCTCACCCTAATTTAGTTCTTGCCCTCAGCCTCCTCCAAAGGCCTGATTCATCATGCATCCACACTTTCTTTATTTTTAACCTCTCTCTACTACACAGTCTTTCTACTCATCCTACACAATGTTCAAGTCATGCTCTGTTTCTTTATATTGTGAATTTCACAAAATGCCTCTTTCTTCCATAGAGGTCATGACTGGTTTACAACCTTTTGTAACTAGGCACTTACGATGGTTAACTTTATGTGTCAACTTGCCTGAGTTAAACGATGCCCAGGAAACTGGTAAAAAAGATGTTTCTGGTCGTGCCTGTGAGGGTGTTTCTGGAAGAGATTAGCATTTAACTTAATAGACTGAAAAAAGCAGATCTTCCATCCCCAGTGTCATCAGGCATCATCCAATCTGTTCAGGGCTTGAATAGAGCAAAAAGGCACAAGAAAGGCTACTTCACTCCTTTCTTGAACTAGGACATTCATTTTCTCCTGTCCAAGGACATCTGAAGTAGTGGTTCTCATACCTTCAGACTCAGACTAAATTACATAACTGGCTTTCCTGAGTCTCCAGCTTGCAGATGGCAGATTTTGGGACTTATCAACCTCTGTAATCGTATAAGCCAATTCCCATAATAAATATCTCATATAAATTATATATTCTATTAGTTCTGTTTCTCTGGAAAATTCTGGCTAGCACAGTAGTTAAATATGAATAGTTTCAGTATTCAGTAATAGGAGGTAAATTCGGCTCTCCCACCTTGTCAACATTCTCTAATAGCAACTTTGTCATTAATAAGGATGATACTTTGGTTTCTTTGTGTCCTAATCATTAGTCTTTTTCCCCTGAATTTATTCAGAATCTAGACAATGAAAAGGATTGCTATTTATTCAGCACTCCTCATAGTCCCCAACATCTACATTCCCACCTAAACATGCTATTCTTTGTGTCTAGAATCAAAACATGACCCAATTCTAATCAATCAACTCCTATTCATCCTTCAAACCTCAGTTATTTTCTGAGAGAAGCCCTCCTCCAACCTAACCTGAAACTAGGTCACATATGCCTATGATAAGTGCCTCTAATACTAGATACCTCTCGTTTGCATCAATTACTATGGTGGTAATTTTCTATGTATTTGTGTAATTATCTGATTATCTGTCTCTTCTATTAGCATGTAAGCTCTCCCTAAGAGGGCTGTTTTTACTCACCATATACCTGAAGTTCCTAGAACAATGCTTTGCACATTCATAGGTGATGATCAATGCACATTTTCTGAACGAATTACTGAATAACAAAGTTTAGTTCTTACCTCCTCTAGAAAACTTTCCCTAACAGGCCTACACTGGGTGTCCCTCTTCTATTTTCCATAGCAGAAGTGTGTTTCCCTTTCATTTATCTGAGCACAAGACACTATAACTGTTTATAACTTTGTCTCCATGACTATCTCCTGACCTTTTTGAAGGCAAGTGTTTAATTATATTCACCTTGGAATCTTTAGCACCTATCACAGTCCCTTCCTGGGATAGATGAGCAATAAATTTTTATTGAAGGAATGAAATTATATAGGCTTTTTTCCATAACAAAAGTTGTAGTCTTTAAAAGTTAGGTAGCAACGAGAGTTGGTGAAAACAGTTCAGTAGGTCTGAGTGTGCACATCTAACTGCAGGAAGTTAAAAAAGCTAACCCTTGGAAAATTTCCTGATATTTATAGTTGATGGCATATGGCAGATGAGGTTATATGATGAGAAACCAAGTCTTCTACCTTCAGTAAATAATCAACTCCAGGTGTCTTTTTTACCAAAATAGTTATGCAATTTTAACATATTTTTCAAATGCCTAAGTCAACATCAGGTACCCAGAGAATAATACCACTGCCAAAAGTAATGGAAATAAAATTTAATTTGTAAAAAGAAAGCCAGAACAATGTTAAAAACAAAAAACACGTAAAAGTGACATAATTCCTTCTGAAAAGTATAGAGATTCCAAGATACACTCATCAAAAGCATACGGGCAAAAACGCCTTTTCCAAATTCAAAATGTTATAACCATATCCAGAGAAAGGGTAAATACTAATACCAGAAGGCTTAAAAAGTATAGATTATATATCATTATATAAAATTATTTTATATGCATCCTATCATTTAAGTTACAAAATCTCCACAAAAGTATCATTATTGATTTAGTTTTATAACAAACAAAACTGAGGTATACAAGGCTAAGATGTTTTTTTGTTTTGTTTTGTTTTGTTTTGAGACCGAGTCTCTCTGTGGCCCAGGCTGCTCACTGCAAGCTCTGCCTCTGGGGTTCACACCATTCTGCCTCAGCCTCCCGAGTAGCTGGGACTACAGGCACCCACCAAGGCTAAGGTGATTTAACATAGCATAATTATTAACTTTATGATTCTTATTATACTATATCATGCTGCCTCCCTAACAGTGAGAGTAACTCAATGTATCTTTAACTCTGTCACAAAATTTATAAGAACACCATATAAACCCTAATAGCTAATATACCCTAATATTGTATCTCTATTAGTATGATCCAATATTTTGGATAAAATGGCTAGAAATACCCTTCACATGTATGATGGCACTCTGGAAAAGTCTGTAGTATGATTTACAGTGGGGATTTTGTTGAAGACTTTTTATGACCAAATAATTTTCTTTCAGTCTTGGATATTCATATTCTTGTTATTGCTTGCTGCCCCAGAAAATATACTATACAATAACAATTTTTCAACTCCAAATCTCAATTTTGCTTAGTTTTAAGGCCTTAAAATTTTGATATTTGATCCTTTTCTCTTAAATACTTCAGAATCTTTAAATTATCTTTAGCAAACACTTCTTCAAAACATGTGCTGGGATACCACTTTATAACATAAACGTTTGACTTTTAGATAAAATGATAATGTGCTAATCACTCTTTTTTTTTTAAAAAAAGAATGCCTATTAGTGCTAAGAAAGGCTTCAAAGTGCGCTGCTTCAAAACATTAAGATGCTTTAAGAATTCTGGTCATTTAGAAAATAATGTAGAAGGTAGAACAAGTAAGGAAAAAGAAACACTTGCTCCCATTAGGAAATGAAGTAGGCAGCAACCATTCTTACCCCAAATATCTTCCTGTTGGTTTGATATGCTATATTTTAGACGCACTTGTATATATTATATATAATATGTATACATATTATAAAACCATAGCTAGCACATCAAACTTGTGAATATACTGGTATTACTACCTAGAACACAGCAAAAGTAAGTGGAAATGTTAGCAATGAGTTGATTCAAATAAAAATGTAAAGTAAATGATAACACAGGTAGTTCAACAGGTATGGGAAAGGCCATGAAGATGATAAACAAATGCCAAATCTTTGGGGAAACCTTTTTTTATGCAATTATTTTATTAACTATGAGAGAAGGAAATGAATTGAGTATTTAAAAAAAATGTTTAGTTAGTTAGTTTTTTGAGATGAGGTCTCCCTGTCGCCCAGGCTGGAGTGCAGTGGCACCATCATTATAAGCAATGTCTTGTTTATAAGTTTGGGCAAATTATCTCTCTATTAGCCAGGACACACTAGTAATTTGAAGTGCTCCGTTATCCCATTCTTGTCTCTTTTGCATATGTAAACTGCTGCTGATGTCCATGGATTCAGCTTGTTGCCCTCCCAGACGGGGCGGCCGGGCAGAGGAGCTCCTCATATCCCAGACGGGGCGGCTGGGCAGAGGCGCTCCTCACTTCCCAGATGGGGCAGCCAGGCAGAGGGGTAAACCTTGGTTAAGAAAGTATGTCTTCAGGTAGTCTCTTTTGTAGGCTCTCTAATTTTTGAAGATATGAGCGTGATACATAGAATAAAGCTATTCCATATCGATTCTGTCAAACCAAATCCTAGAAGATCATGGAACAGGACGCAAACTGGCAGGCTGGTGGAAGGGAGAAGGCAGGAGAGAGAAGGGCAAGGAAGCGCAGAATCATGGGACTCTACTCAAGGTTTGGAATAAAGGTTGAGTGTACCTGGGAGACAAAAAAGGGGACCATGAGAAGTGATAGAGACTTCAGAAGACAGCTGTCTAGTCCCAGGGGAAAGGATAAAGCTGAGTACAGCGTACTTTCTATTACTCGCACAGTACACTTACCTAGGGGCCTTGAAACAACTGGTGTAGCTGAAATATGTCTTGCCCTGGGACGAATTCCTTCCACAAAGACTTCACAGTCACTCACGATAAATGGATCCCCAGAGGTCCTACCTGACAGACCTTTCACATATGCTCATCTGTGTCTGAATCCTAGGCTAAACACAACATACACTGCCAAATGGAAGTGCTATAAAGAATTTGCAAATAACACAATTTAACGTAGCAAAACTACGCATAGTTATTCTAAGAAAAGGAATTAATGGAGTGCCAAGGGCTTAAAGAGATTTAAGTGAAATCAACACCACATTGCACTGCTTTTTATTTATGTGCAAACTCTTTCTCTTAGGAGTGTATCTTAAGAAGATTTACGGAAACCAACCGATGAAAAATGAAAAATGGTAAAATGACAGTAGTACAGTCAATACTGATGGGGATTATGAAAGCACGAATACACATTTGCAGGGTTATTTTAAAGAACAGTGAATTGCACTGAAATTGTAATTGAAACAAAAATGAAAACAAAAAATATTAAATCCCATTTCCAATGCAGGTGTCACATGACACATTGATAAGTTTATTGAGTATTTTTAGTATTATATAGTGCTATGTGTTTGAACAGGTAATCATAATTCCATCAGTTACCTACTTTCTACCTGCAAACTTTTTTGCATCCAAACCATTCTTCCCCTGCTCCCTTCTAAGCACAATGCCTGTTTACCTTCCTGTGCTCTTAATCCCACCCCCGTGACCTCTTCACAGACTGTTCTTCATTAATTTCTCAATATCCTCAAGTCACTTGAATATCTCTAATTTTACTGATGCCTTTCTAACAACACTTAAACATGTTCAATTAAAAATAAACAATATTATTTGATCCTACATCACCCTACATCTACCACTCTGTCTTATGCCTACACTTCACAGAAAAAGTTATTTCAAACAAGTTTATAGAAACAAGGAGCAGAATGGTGGTTACCAAGGACTGGAGGAGAGGGGCGAGGTTCTGGGGAGACATTGGTCAAAAGATTTCAAATTTCAGTTAGACAGGGGAAATAAGTTCCCAGAGATCCATTGTACAACATGGTGATTATAGTTAATAACAATGTACTGTATAATTGAAATTGCTAAGAGAATAGATTTCAAGAGCTCTCATCAGAAAAAGTGATAAGTATGTGAGGTAATTAATGTGTATGTTATTTGCTTGATTTCGATATTCCACAATGCATATATATGTATATATAAACATCATTTGTACACCTTACCTTTTTTATCATTTAAAATAAATAAATAGGAAAAAATTCAAGAATTGTCTATATTTACATTCTCCACTGTGAAAAACTTTGCAACTCCCTAGAATTAACAGATGACCTGTTTTTTTTTTTTTTGGATAGACCTATTTATGTTTCCTGTCCCAGTGTTATTATTAATAGTGTCTTCTTTCACTCACTAAAATGAAATGAGTTGGATAATAAAATTATATGGTCACCCTATATCTGTAACAACATGTTAAAAATATTTTTGAAAAAGAAAATGTGCAATTCTCATAGCAGCAAATAGCAGCATAAATACATACATACATACAGTACCTAGGAATAAGCAATGTTAACCAGTTTTAGAGCCATTTTCAATATTCTACCAAGAAACATAAAGATGGCAAAAGCTACACTGTGACCAAGAATTAGGCTATCTAAATATAGTGAGGAAGAAATTATTTGAATGAAATTGTAATGACAGTCCAAGTGGGATTTTTCAGAAAACTTTACATCATGATGCACACATTTTTACAGAAGCAAATGCCAAATAAGTATTTGAAGAAAGAATAATCCTCAGAGGAAAAGTAGTGATAAGAAAGACTAAACTAAGTTATAAAGTTAAAATAATGGAAATCATATGATAAGTAGTGTGTGACATGGAAAAAAATAAATTTACCAGGGGTGAAATAAAAAACATAAAAAGTCTATTTTGACTTGACCTCAAGGTATACATTAATATTATTGCCAACATATGAATTGACAGTAATATATATATATAATAACACTTATAGTGTAATATACTGATAGTGAATGCACAAATATTTTGTACTGGTGGACATGTGTGATCAACAAAGATTGAAGACCTCTCTACTAGATAATTCAGAAAAAGATTTTGTCATGTATAAAATATAATATATAATAGAGAAAATCATAAAGTCCTGGTGAAGAAATAAATGAATGACACTGGTATAATTTCTTAGCAATTGAGGAAATTATGTATTCATCTTATTTCATGCAGCAAAATAAGTTGCAGCTAGATGACAAAAAAATTAAAATCAATTAATCAATAAAACCCTAGAAGAGAAATAAACTTTTCCAAGTATAAATGTGTGACACATTCTCAATTTCAAAGCAGAAAGAAATTTCCATTGCATTTTTTACTAATTCTATTCTTCAGAATTTCTGGAATTTTTAAATATTTTCTCTTTGTTGAAATTCTAGTTTTGTTCATGTGGTATTTTCTGATTCCATTGAGTTGTCTGTGTTCCTTCGTAGCCTGCTGAGCTTCCTTAAAATAGTTATTTGAAATCCTTGCCCAGTAATTCATAGTTCTCAATTTCTTTGAGTCAGTTGTGGAAAATTATTGCATTTATTTGACGGTTGCATATTTCCTTGATTTTTAGTATTCCTTGAAGTCTCAAGTTTTGGAATTTTTGTTTGTTTGTTTGTTTGTTTTGTCACATTTGAAGAAATAATCACCTCATCCTTCAGTCTTCACTGACTGGTTTGGAAAGAAAAAGGCTTTCACCACTCAGCCAGATTAGGGGTTCTGGGGGTCTCAGGCCTTTTCTATGGGTGGACCCACTCTATTCTTCTTGTTCTCTCTTGGGAGCAGGGAAAGTTTTAGAATTGTATGCGTTCTCTCAATCCCAAAAAGCCAGGCTGGATGCCGATAGCCTCCGTTTCTTTTCCCTAGGGAAGACCCCTAATGTGTTCGAAGTTAGCACCGTCTCCCAATCCAGCCATATTGAATTGTCTGTAAGAGCTCATGCACGATGAGAGACTAGAAATTAATCCATGCATTTATGCTCAACTGATCTTTCACAAAGATGCAAAGCCTTACAATGGGGAAAAGGTTATATTTTCAATAAATGTTGAAGTGAAAACTGGACATTCACATAAAAAAAGAACCCTTATTTAACACCATTGTAAAAAATCAACACAAAATGGATTAAAGACTTAAACATAAGACCCCAAACTGTCAAACTATTAGACTAAAACCTAGAGAAAAAGCTTCTTGACTTTGGTCTGGGCAATAATTTTTTTAAATATGATCTCCAAATCATAGGCAACAAGAGTAAAATAGACAAGTAGAACTACATCAAACTTTAAAACTTCTGTGTATCAAAGGAAACATTCAACAGAGTAAAGAGGCAACCTATGGAAGGGTACAAAGTTTCAGTTATACAGGATAAATACTTTCTGGAGGTCTAATGTATAGCATGGTGACTATAGTTAATAGTACAGTATTGTATACTTGAAATTTGGTAAGACAGCATATCTTAAATTTTTTCAGCACCAAAATAAACGGTAACTAAGTGAAGTTGTGGATATGTTAGTTAGCTTGATAAAGGTAATTATTTCACTATTTATATATATATATAATGTTTTTACAGTATTGGTATATATACATATATGAATACATCATGTTGTACACCATAGATGCATATAATTTTTGCTTGTCAATTTACTTCATTAATGCTGAAAAAAATAGAGAAGTATGGTATTCTCTTTAACAATGAAATTTCAGGCAGTGATTAAAAAGATGATTCATGGCCGGGCGCGGGGGCCCACGCCTGTAATCCCAGCACTTTGGGAGGCCAAGATGGGCGGATCACTTGAGGCCAGGAGTTCGAGACCAGACTGGCCAACATAGTGAAACCCCATCTCTACTAAAAATACAAAAAACATTAGCCTGGCTTGATGGTGGGCACCTGTAATCCCAGCTACTTGGGAGGCTGAGGAAGGAGAATCACTTGAACCCAGGAGGTGGAGGTTGCAGTGAGTCGAGATTGTGCCATTGCACTCCAGCCTGGGCAACAAGAGCAAAACTCCATCTCAAAAAAAAGATGATTCACAATGATTTTATAATCGCATGAGGAAATACTAATTTTAAACTGTTAAAAATAATCAAGAGTATAAAATTATGTATTCTCTGTGAACTCAACTACATAAATAGTTTTCCTCATAGGCACAATTCTCGACTAAGAAAATGCCATGCTGTGCTAAAAAGCTCATATTTCTATCTTTGCTGAGCAAATAACAAGTTTGGATAACTTTTTTTTTTCAGAACTTACTACTATATTTTGTATCAAGAACATTAAACATCAATATCCATTAGGAAAATGAAGCAGAACATAGAGTGTAGTATGAAGATACTTGTAGACAATATCCTACTTTAAATGATTTTGTTGGTAGTTTAAGCATGTACCTTTGATATTTGTCTCAAATATTTATCTACATGTTCTAGTTGTATGATAGATATTAGTTCGGTATAGAGCTTAGTAGAAAGCCTTACCCTTAGTAAATGTTCAAAAAAAATCTGTTAATGGAGATTAAGGCACTAGAACTGTAAGTAGTAAAAGTCATAAAACCGACACCAATATCTCAGATGCTGCAGGAAAAAAAAAGTTATACTTTGAAACAATTTTGAAATTAGTAACAATTTTAAATTATTTAAAATATTTTTTGAAAATGAGAACATTGTTTTATAAAAGCCAAAAGCCAGACAAATGGTAGCCAAATTTATGGACCATTAAAGGGAAAAATATTACGTGATGGGTAAAAGATCCTCCTGAAATATGCCTTATTATTTATGTACTGCGGTGGACAGGAAATTGTAGGTGAAGAGTAGCAATAAACATACAAAGCGCATTAGTTTACGTCTCTAAGTTTAAGGAGGCAGTGGTCATGTGGCCAAATGCCATTAGAATTTGGCACAAAAGCCAGACAAGTAAGTGAAATTCATCTGGCAAAGACAAAAATGGCACAGAATTTTTAGTGGAGAAAGGTTTTCTTGTTTACTATGCATTTTAGAAGAAACATAAATAAGTAGACCGAAAGAAATTGATAGCCTCAGACAAAATTTTATCAGCAGTGTTTATGAGGGTGAGTTACAGGAGATAAAGACTTAGTAGTCAGCATTTGGACCATAGAGCATAATACCAGTAAACAGAATCCTGCAAAGAACAGTGAGTGTGGTCTTTCATTTATAAATCACAGACTTCACTTCTCATTTCTTTTAAAATATATGTTATCTTTGTTTTCTTTTGTACCTGCTTGATCTCAACCCATTGAAGATTACGAGTAGCAAAAGATATTACAGATGTTTATTCCATCTTCAATCATTGTTCGCGTGTGTTATTATCAAAATAAATCTTTTTCTACTTTAATAACAAATTTAGACTCATCAATATCTGCAAATTACAGAAAGTAGTTTATTTTTACTTCCTTACATGCTAACTCACAGAGTTTGGTGAAAGCATATGAAACCACATGACTGTAAGATTTACAAAGACCTATATTTGAGTTAGCAAGCCGTGTAACACTGTATGACTTGATTAAAATCCTGAATCTTAGTTTCCTAGTTTGTAAAATGTCACATAAGAATTCTGAGACTAGTTGGTGGGAAGGATAAGGTAAAATGTGGGTGACACATTTTGTTAATGGTAAAGTACTATACAAAACATTTGCCATTGTTTTGTGTAGGTCTCTTGTGATAAACAAGTGAAGCACTCTCTTATTGGAAAAAAAGTATTTTTAATGGACATTATGCTGACGGCAGCAAAATGGTGCCATCTTCATATGTCTTAAGAAACACATGGCCATCAGTTATAATCTGCATTTCCTTTGCCTTAGAATATTTTATAGTTTCCTGTTTAATAGATAATTATTCGTATTGTATATTTATCTAATCCATGGTTCTGCAAACATTTTCTGTAAAGCAAATACTTTAGGCTTTGTGGGACATACAGTTTGTCATAACCACTGAACTGGCAGCGACAGGCAATAAGGAAATTAATGGGTGTAGCTATGATACACAGTATCTTTATTCACAGAAATAGGTCACTGGCCAGATTTGGCCTACAGGCCTTAGTTAATTAACCATCACCTAATCTACTGATGTTAAGTCTTTAAAGAGATATGAATATTACCATTGCCATGAAGATGTTGAGAGTATGGTTCCATTTGAAAATGTTTTGTTGCTCATCAACATATCCTATACCATTATGCCAAGACTCCAGGAGAAGATATAGTTACTTGGAAAGATTGATGACACTAAATGAACACACATTGATGGCATATGTCTTCCTAGCAGGATGCATTAATATTTTTTATAATTGTCTCAGGGTGCTTCAAGGACATCTCAAAAGGACATCAACAGACATAAACAACATGACAGAACAAAGAGCTCCACCAATTATCTCTCCCTCAAGGACACTAATTTAATAACTATCAACATACAAAAAAAGCACATTCATAAGAACGAAAAATCAGGTGAGCATTTACAGTATTTGGCTTTAACTTTGTATCACTCAAAGAGGCATAGAAGAGGTAGAAAAAAAGGTCTTGAATCACCAGTGCCACCCTTTCCTCACTGCCCTGGCAGTGGCAGTGTGATGCAGAGATGGTTTCTGTGTGCTAGGCAGAAAGAGCACAGAAATTGTGAGGCATTGGACTCAGTGCTGTCCTTCTAGAGAAGAAAAAAAAAAGAACCGGACCAAACTCAGCTGACTCCAACCCACAGAGAGAGAATTTAAACCAGCCCTAGCCAGAGAAGAATCACAAATCCCAGCATTTGCAACTTGAGTTCCTACAAACTGTGCCACTGGTGGCTGAAAAGGCTCTAAATAAACTTGGAAGGCAGACTAGGCCATAAAGACTGCAACTCCTAGGAGAGTCCTAGTGCTGAACTGGACCCACAGACAGTGAGCTGGGGAGGCAAGTGACCTACTGAGACACCATTTGGGGTGGCTAAGGCAGTGCCGGCATCACCCCTCCTCCAATTCTGGGCTTCACAGCTCATGGCTTCAAAAGAGACCCCTTCTTTCCACTTGAAGAGAGCAGAGGGAAGAGTGGGGAGGACTTTGTCTTGCATCTTGGATTTTAACTCAGCCATAGCAGGATAGGGCACTAGTCAGAGTTGTGAGGCCCCATGCCAGGCCCTAGCTCCCAGATAACATTTCTAGACACACCCTGGGCCAGAAGGGAACCTGCTGCCTTGAAGGAAAGGGCCCAGTCCTGGCAGCATTCATCGCCTGCTAACTGAAGAGGCTTTGAGCCCTGAATAACCAGCAGAAATACCCAGGTACTACACCAAGGGTCCTGGGTGAGCCTCTGAGACTTGAGTCTTCAGCTGAGATTCACAACAGCTGTGATGCAAAACACCTTCTGCTAGAGAAAAGTATAGGGAAAAGTAAAGGGGACTTGGTGTTGCACCTTAGGTACCAGAATGGCCATGTGGGAGCAGAGCACCAACCGCGTTCTTGGGGTTCTCAGTTCCAGGACTTGACTCTTCAATGGCCTTTCTGGACCTATCCTGGACCAGAGGGGATACCATTGCCCTGAATGGTGAGTTCCAGCCAGGCAGCATTCACCACAAGCTACTAAAGAGCACATGGGCCTTACGGAAACATCAGTGATAGTCTGGCAGTATACCTCATGGCATGTGGTAGTGGTGGCTACAGGTTGAAGCTCCTCTGATGATCTGTTGCCTACAAGAAAGACAGTTTACTTATAAAGACACATAGACAGAAAATAAAGGAATGGAAAATAGATATTTCATGCCATTGGAAACCAAGAAAGAGGAGGAGTAGCTATACTTACATCAGACAACACAGGTTTCAAGAAAAAAATGATTAAAAGAGACAAGGTCATTATATAATGATAAAGAGGTCAAGTAAGGAGGAGGACATAAAAATTTTAAATATAAATGCACTCAACACTGAGCACCCAGATATATAAGGCAAATACCATTAGAGCTAAAGAGAGAGAGACCCCGATACAATAACACCTGGAGACTTCAACATCCTACTTTTAGCACTGGGCAGATCTTCCAGATAGAAAATCAAAAACAACAAAAGAAAAACAATGGACTTAAACTAAAGAGCTTCTGCACAGCAAAAGAAACTACCATCAGAGTGAACAGGCAACCTACAGAATGGGAGGAAATTTTTGCAACCTACTCATCTGACAAAGGGCTAATATCCAGAATCTACAATGAACTCAAACAAATTTACAAGAAAAAAACAAACAACCCCATCAAAAGGTGGGCAAAGGACATGAACAGACACTTCTCAAAAGAAGACATTTATGCAGCCAAAAAACACATGAAGAAATGCTCATCATCACTGGCCATCAGAGAAATGCAAATCAAAACCACAGTGAGATACCATCTCACACCAGTTAGAATGGCCATCATTAAAAAAACAGGAAACAACAGGTGCTGGAGAGGATGTGGAGAAATAGGAACACTTTTACACTGTTGGTGGGACTGTAAACTAGTTCAACCATTGTGGAAGTCAGTGTGGCGATTCCTCAGGGATCTAGAACTAGAAATACCATTTGACCCAGCCATCCCATTACTGGGTATATACCCAAAGGACTAGAAATCATGCTGCTATAAAGACACATGCACACGTATGTTTATTGCGGCACTATTCACAATAGCAAAGAGTTGGAACCAACCCGAATGTCCAACAACGATAGACTGGATTAAGAAAATGTGGCACATATACACCATGGAATACTATGCAGCCATAAAAAATGATGAGTTCGTGTCCTTTGTAGGGACATGGATGAAACTGGAAAACATCATTCTCAGTAAACTATCGCAAGGACAAAAAACCAAACACAGCATGTTCTCACTCATAGGTGGGAATTGAACAATGAGAACTCATGGACACAGGAAGGGGAACATCACATTCCAGGGACTGTTGTGGGGTGGAGGGAGGGGGGAGGGACAGCATTAGGAGATATACCTAATGCTAAATTACGAGTTAATGGGTGCAGGAAATCAACATGGCACATGGATACATATGTAACAAACCTGCACATTGTGCACATGTACCCTAAAACCTAAAGTATAATAAAAAAAAAAGAAAAACAATGGACTTAATCTGCATTACAGACCAAATGGATTTAATAGATATTTACAGAACATTTTATCCAACTGCTGCAGACTACAGATTTTTTGCCCGAGCACATGGATCATTCTCAAGGATAGACCATATGGTAGGTCACAAAACAAGTCTTAAAATATTCAGAAATTGAAATCATATCCAGCATCTTCACTAACCACAATGGAATAAAACTAAAAATCAATAACAAGAGAAGTTTTTGAAACTATACAAATTTATTGAAACTAAACAATATGCTTATCAACAGTGGGCCAATGAAGAAACTGAGAAGGAATTTGAAAAAAATTCTTGAAATAAATGATAATGGAAATACAACATACCAAAACCTATGAGATACAGCTAAAGCAGTACTGAGGGAAGTTTATAGCTATTAATGTATACATCAAAAACGATGGGAAACTTCAAATAAACAATCCAGTGATGCATTTTAATGAACTAGTAAAGCAGAAGCAAACCAAATCCAAAATCTGTAGAAGAAAATAAACAATAAAGATTAGAGCAGAAATAAGTGAGACTGAAATGAAGAAAAGACTACAAAATTACGATGAAACAAAAAGTTGTGCATTTTTTTGAAAAGTTAAACACAACTGACAAACGTTTAGCCTAGCTAAGAAAAAAGAGGCAAAATACAAATAAATAAAATTAGAAATGAAAAAGCAGACATTGCAAATGATACTGCAGAAATTCAAAGGATATATGAATATGTTTGGAAATCTAGAAGAAATGGACAAATTCCTAGACACATGCAACCTACCAAGACTGAACCATAAGAAAATCCAAAATCTGACCAGACTGATAACAAATAACAAAGTTGAAGCTGTAATAAAAATTTTCCCAATAAAGAAAAGCCTGGGAAACTGTGGCTTCATTGTTGTACCAAACACTACAAAAAAAATTACTGCTAAACCTAGTCAAACTATTCTGAAAAATAGAAGAAGTGGGAATAGTTCTATACTCATTCTATGAAGCTAGTATTACCCTGATACCAAAACCAAAGACACAACAATAAAAAAAAAAAAAAACCTACAGGCCGATATCTCTGAAGAATATTGATGTAAGAATCCTCAACAAAACACCAGCAAACTGAATTCAACAATATAATAGAAAGATCATTTATCATGACCAAATGGAATGTATCCCTTGCATGCAAGAGTAGTTCAACATACAAAAATCAATCAATGTGATTTATCATATCAACAGAATGTTCAAAAACCATATGATCATTTCAACTGATGCTGAAAAAGCATTTGATAACCTTGACCATCCCTTCACGATAAAACCCTAAAATAACTGGGGATAGAAGAAACATATCTCAATGTAATAAAAGTCATATATGACAGACCCACAGCTAGTATCATACTGAATGGGGATAAACTGAAAGCCTTTTTTCTAAGAGCTGGAACATGACAAGAATACCCACTTTCACCACTTTATTCAACATAGTTTATTCAACATAGTACTGGAAGTCCTAGCTAGTGCATTCAGAAAAGCAAACAAATATAGGGCATCTAAATTATAATGGAAGAAGTAAAATTACCCTTGTTTGCAGATGATATGATTTTGTATTTGGAAAAACTTAAAGATACCTATAACTATTTCAACTGCTAAACAAATTTAGTAAAGTTGCAGGATACAAAATCAATATACAAATTTAGTAGAATTTCTATATGCCAATGGTGAACAATCTGAAAAAGAAATTTTTAAAAATCCCATTTACAATAGCCGCAAATAAAATCCAATACCTAGGAATTAACCAAATAAGTGAAAGATCTTTAAAATAAAAAAAGTATAAACCACTGATGAAAGAAATTGAAGAGGACACCAAAAAAATGGACAGGGATTCCATGTTCATAGATTGGAAGAATTAATATTGTTAAAATGTTCCTATTCCCCAAAGCAATCTACACATTCAATGCAATCCCTATCAAAATACCAATGACACTCTTCACAGAAAGAGAAAAAAAATCTTAAAACTTATATGGAACCACAAAAGACCCAGAATAGCCAAAGCTATCCTAAGCATAAAGAACAAAACTAGAGGAATCACATTACCTGACTTCAAATTATACTACAGAGCTATAGTAACCAAAACAGCATGGTACTGACAAAAATAGAAATAGTCCAATGGAACAGAATGGAAAACCCGGAAACAAATCCAAATGCCTACAGTTAACTCATTTTCAACAAAGGTGCCGAGAATGTACACTGGGAAAAAGACAGTCTCTTCAATAAATGATGCTGGGAAAACTGGATATCCATAAGCAGAAGAATGAAACTAGACCTCTATCTCTTGTCAAATACAAAAAACAAATAAAAAATGGATTGAAAACTTAAATCTAAGACCTCAAACTATAAAATTACTACAAGAAGCCTGGGCATGGTGGCTCACACCTGTAATCCCAGCACCTTGGGAAGCTGAGGCAGGCAGATCACTTGAGGTAAGGAGTTTGAGACCAGTCTGACCAATATGGTGAAACCCTGTCTCTACCAAAAAATACAAAAGTTGGCGGGGTGTAGTGGCATGCTCCTGTAATCCCAGCTACTTGAGGGATTGAAGTGGGAGAATCACTTGAACCTGGGAGGCAGAGGTTGCAGTGAGCTGAGATCATGCCACTGCACTCCAGCCTGGGCAACAGAGTGAGACCCTGTCTCCAAAACAAAATTACTACATGAAAACTTGGAGGAAACTCTCCAGGACATTGGAATAGACAAAAATATATTGAGCAATACCGCACAAGCACAGGCAACCAAAGCAAAAATGCACAAATGGGATCAAAACTTAAGAAGCTTCTGCACAGAAATGAAAACAATAAAAAATGTGAAGAGACAACCATAGGATGGGGGAAAATATTTGCAAACCACTGATCTAAGAAGGGATTAATAGCCAGATTGTACAAGGAGCTCAAACAACTCTACAGGAAAATAAACAATCTGATCTAAAATGGGAAAAAGACATAAACACACGTTTCTCAAAAGAAGACACAGAAATGGCTAACAGGCTTATGAAAAGGTACCCAAAATCATGAGAGAAATGCAATTCAAAACAACAATGAGATATGATCTGACCCCAGTTAAAGTGGCTTATATTCAAAAGTCAGGAAATAAAAATACAGGAGAGGACATGGAGAAAAGGGAACCCTCATACACCTTTGGTACCCACTTTTTTCCCACACTTTTGGTGGGACTGGAAATTAGTACAACCAATATAGAGAACAGTTTGTAGCTTCTTCAACTCTAAAAATAGAGCTACCATATGATCCAGCAATCCCACTGCTGGGTATATACCCAAAAGAATGGAAATCAGTACATCAAAAGATGTTTGCACTCCAAAGTCTGTTGCAGCACTGTTCACAATAGCCAAGAATTGGAAGCAACCTGTTTATCCATAGATGAATGGATAAGGAAAATACAGTAAATGTACATATACATAATGAAGTACTATCCAGCCACTAAAAAAAAAATCTTGTCATTTGCAACCACATGGATGGAACTAGAGATCATTGTGTTAAGTGAAATAAGCCAGGCACAGAACGACAAATATCACATGCTCTCACTTCTTTGTGGGGTCTAAAAATCAAGACAATTGAATTGACAGACATAGAGATTAGAAAGATTGGTTACCAGAGGCAAGGGTACCGTGTGGCACTGAGAGGTAGGTAGAAATGGTTAATGGGTACAAACAAATGGTTAGAAAGAATGAGTAAGACCTGCTAGTTGATAGCACAAAAGAGTGACTATAGTCAATAATAATTTAATTGTATATTTAAAAATAACTTTAAAAGTGTAATTGAATTATTTGTAACACAAAGGATAAATGCTTAAGAGGATGGATTCTTCATTCTCCATGATGTGATTATTTCACATTGCATACCTGTATCAAAACATCTCATGTACCCGCCTAAATACATACACCTGCTATGTACCCACAAAAATTAAAAATAAATATAGGAAAGGAAAAATTTTTTAAAAGGCAATATTCCTGAAATCTTCTTCTTTTTTTGTGTTTTCTTGCTGTTCCTCTTCAACAGAGCTCTAAGTTCCTTCGAGTGGGAGCAAATTTCATACTCTTCTTTTATCTTTATGTTTAGCAAAATGTACCATAGGCACCTTATCTTGCTGATTAACTTATCTATTAGAAACTATCTTTTATTCTAATGAAATGAGTCAGCATAAAGAAATCTCTGAAATCCTGGGCCTTACACCTCGTCTCACACCTCATCTCAAATATCTTGAATTCCACATGAACAGGCAATCTGTCATTTTTCTCTGCATTTTGGAGAATGTCAAAAGAGTATTGATAGAGTTATAACCATGTTAATTTGTCATTTTAGAATTTCACAAATAATTTCTTTTTTCAACGATGTTTTATTTACAATGTCTCACCCATATTCTCATACATTTTAAAAGATTTGGGGTTGAGGAAACAATCTTAAAAGTTTCTCGAGGCTCATTTGTTATTTTCTTAGTAACCAAGATTGACCAGATGCAGGTTCCAAGTTCCTTTTGTGGCTTCGTATTTCATGCCAGTTTAGAAAGAGCTCAGAAAATACCAGCTATGTTAAAAAATGCTAATCAGGTTGTAAAACTTTTTTTACTATTAGTTTTTTGAGACAGAGTCTGGGTCTGTTACCCAGGCTGGAGTGCAGTGGTGATATCTCAGCTCACTGCAACCTCCGCCTCCAGGATTCATGCAATCTCCCGCCTCAGCCTACCGAGTAGTTGGGACTACAGGAGTCAGAACCATGCCCGACTAATTTTTGTATTTTTTTTTTTTTTAGTAGAAATGGGGTTTTGCCGTGTTGGCCAGGCTGGTCCTGAACTCCTGACCTCAAGCTATCCACCCATTTCGGCCTCCCAAAGTGCTGGGATTATAGGCTTGAGCCACCGCGCCCAGCCTCAAGTTGTACAACTTTTGAACAATTAGCCTAAGCAACTTGATATTTACTGAGAAAAAAAATATGTATTTTAAGAAACTGATTTTGGAAATATACTGTGGTAACATTTTACCCAAAGAAGACAATAATTTTTTTCCCTGAAACATGTTCAATTTAATGACTTCTTGTTGCTAAAGAATGCTTCATCTTCACCTTGTAAAGAGAAGGGAAAGAAAAGAAAAATCAAGAATGCTTTATCTGAAGTTTCTAGTATGAGTCATACTATGTAAGAGTGATTACAGAAAATCAAACCATAAACAATGCAAGTGATTATTAAATTGTTGATGGTGACATAAAGCTTGAAAGTAATTACCAATAAAAATATGTATGTTTGCTTCTATAAAAATTGAAATTTGTGTAGGCCAAGAAGAGAACAGAGAGGCAAATCACAACACTTATCTATGTATGTTGTGTATATATGTGTGTACATATGCCACATGTAGTACATGTATGGTATGTATGTACCTGTTATGTGTATGTACGCATGTATGTATAAACACATATATGGATGAATATAACGACAGAAATTTGAGTGAGATAAATTTCAACTCTTTAGTAAAACATGGTAATATTCAATTTTAGTGAAGATTTAGTGATATAGATAATTTAATATACTACTATTAGGGATAGAAAATGGTACAAACCTTCTTGAAAGTGTTTTGTACAGATGTACCATGAAATATAATGAGATGCAATTTTTTTTTTTTTTTTTTTTTTTTTTTTGAGAAGGAGTCTCGCTCTGTCACCCAGGCTGGAGTGCAGTGGCACGATCTCGGCTCACTGCAGGCTCCGCCTCCCGGGTTCACGCCATTCTCCTGCCTCAGCCTCTCCGAGTAGCTGGGACTACAGGCGCCCACCACCACGCCCGGCTAATTTTTTGTATTTTTAGTAGAGACGGGGTTTCACCGTGGTCTCGATCTCCTGACCTCGTGATCCACCCGCCTCGGCCTCCCAAAGTGCTGGGATTACAAGCGTGAGCCACCGTGCCCGGCCAATGAGATGCAATTAACAGGAAATTTATTTAAATAAATATTTTAAGAGATTAAAATATTACACAGCACATTTAATTTAAAAACAAATATTTATATGTATATATTCTTATATATCCTGCAATTGTTTACTAATTGCTTTTTGTGCACAACAATAGTAAATATACTTAGAAAAATCATTTGAAATAACATACTTGGAAGTGTCAGTAGTGGTTATTGGATATATTGGTGATTTTTCTTCTTTGTATCTTTCTACATTTTCAGAATGTTATCTAATCAACATCTAGAAAATATATTGATTTTTTATTTCCTCAAAAATATGATAGTAAACAGTTTTCATATTACTTATTCTTAAATTATACACAGTCTAAGTAAACCATAGCAGGGTTTGGGACTACAAACATTTAAAATTTTATAATAGTAAAAAGTGTTTCACACAGGATCATTCAGAAAATAAATTTTTAGAATCCCTGAAGATTCCTCAGTAGAAGTTGCTCAGAAAATAATGTTTGCTTTGAATGGTGTAATACAATTACAAATTATCATAAAATATTCTGCATACATATCAAAGCTCTATATAAACTCTATAAGAGCTTTAAGCCCTTACAGAGTAAACCTCTAAATTTCTTCAGGACTTAGTGAATCCGTTTTGCAAGGGTAAGCCACAAGGGGGCAGAAGAACAATATGGTTTACAATATCCATTCCTAGAACATGTTATACAGTTTAATTTTACCAATAACATAATTATTAACTATCAATACTCAAACTCTAACATCACAATGTATTCCTATGACCTTCTTAGATGTAATTAAAATGTTTTTCCTACACTATTGGTAAAAACGCGAAAACAATAAATGACACAATAGTGGAATAGACCATGTTGTGTGCTTTTTCTAAGACTTTTGAGAGACACAGTTTCAATATGCCTGTATTTTTCTTGTAGTTTTGCTTTATTTTAATTATTTTTTCATTTAATAGACTTGGGGGATGGGTCCTTCACCAATGTACCTCAGATAGGTACCATGAAAGTAGATGAAATCATCTAGAATCATAGAAGCTCAGAATGTCTGACCTATGAGGCGGCTTTAGAGATCACCTGGTCTGAATTTCTCATGTTATCGATGGAGAAACTGAGGACCTGAAAATAACATGCACAAAAGCATATGACACATTAAGGCAGAGGCAGGAGTATAAGGCATATCTCTGGACAACTAGATCTATCAATGTGGTGATCATCAGAAAATGTTCACAGTTTGAAGAATCACATAGAAGGAGTAACAATTTTGGCCTCTCTCTGGGCCAGATCTCAGAGATTCAAATTTGTGATTCCAGTACTAGTGTCATATGAGGTCTAAGATGGAGAAAGGTAACATGCCAGCTCTGACAAAAATGTTTTTTTGATGCTTCAGAATCCCAGTTTTCCAGGTGACCTACAGAAATCAATTTTGATCCTCCCAGAACCCATCTCAGAAGCAACATCTCTTTCAAGCTGATGTTGGGGCTTCTGCACTCTCATAATTCGGCAAGTGGGAGGGAGTGTTACAGCTCTTTTACTCCTGTGGTTTGGCAAGTGCCAAGTCCTTGTCTCACGACCAAGAGTAATGAGATACATGGACACCAGAGAGTGAGTAATGCAGAGAAGAATTTTATTGAGGGGCAGAAAGAAAGCTCTCAGAGTGAGAGGGGACCTAAAAGTGGGTTGCCAGCTGTGAGGCTGCAAGGCTGAGTCCAGGGTTTTTATGGGTTTAGAATGGAGAAATACATGCTGAATGGTTTATGGGTAGGCTTGGAAAAGGTACTATTCAGAAACGTACGGTAGTGTAAAGGACCAACCAGGGGCTGAAGTGAAGGCTTGGCCTGGGACCAATCAGGGGCTAAGTGCACCGAATGTGAATGGAAGTTCTCACTCTAGTCCATGGGCTCTATCGAGAGCTGGTAGTTTGGTGCTCAGACTGTCATTGGCTTGAAGGTCAAGTGTCACTGGGGACCCGCCCATATCTGCCTAGGAATTTGTCTTCCTCCTATCACTATCACTAGGCTTGGGAAAAGAGTGACAATTTCCAATTAATTAATAACTGAGTCATGGAGGCTCACAGTGTTAAAGGACCTTTGGAATATTCTAGATCAAGATTTCATTAACCCCAGTTATAAAAGAGTCAATAGGCTGTTAGCCAATTTGTTTTGAAAGAAGTATTGGATTTAGGGCAACAAGCTTAGCATGAATGCTAGCATTCAGTAACAATATCCATTCTGTCAACATTCTTTCACTCCTCAACTAAAAATAATTTTTTGCTGAGAATGTTTGTTGTGGACATGTAATGTGATTTTAAAGGGGTTTTCAATCATAAAGCATTTTGAAGAAAAACACTTAAATAGTCATTTAATACTCAACCTTTCATCTGCTGCTCCACCTTAACCCCAGTATATACTTTTCTAACTTGCAAATACAATTCATTACTTTTGTTTGAGGCACAGATTTCACGACAAACAAGAAAAGTGAGTTCATAATTAAAATATTGTTTTCTTAAGTCTTAAAATATTCTTAGCATCAGCTTGGGATGCTTCCTCTTCCAATACTCCCCTTTCCTATGCTAATCACTTGTCCACACATCTACTATGGTCTGAATGTTTGTGTCCCCTCAAAATTCCTATGTTGAAATGCTAATCACCAAGGTGATGGTACTAGGAGGTGGGGCTTTGGGAGGTCATTAGGTCATGGAGATAGAAACAGCATGAATGGAATTAGTGGCCTTATAAAAGGGGCCCCAGAGAGATCCCTCACCCCTTCTACCATATGGATACAGCAAGAAGATGCCATCTTTGAACCAGAAAGTGGGCCCTCACCAGACATCAAACCTACTGGTGCCTTGATGTTGGACTTCTCAATCTTCAGAAATGTGAGAAATAAATTTCTGTTTATAAGCCACCCATTTACTGCATTTTGCTATAGCAGCCAGAATGGACTAAGACAACATCCAACTCCTGTTTTTTTTGTTTTGTTTTGTTTTGTTTTTGTTTTTTAAAATATGCAGGCCACCAATTCTCCTTACTCTCTTAAGAGTCCAAGGATAAAATCACCCCTTTCTGTCACATCCTAGTGATGATGCTGATGCCTGGCTGTGGATGTTATAGGTTCCATTTCTGTTCTTTTAGTGGTTGCACTACATTTATTTTTCTTCCTTTTTGGTTATTTGTCCTAACTAATAAATAGGTAAAAGCTGGGCACAGTGGATCACACCTGTAATCCCAGCACTTTGGGAGGCCCAGGCAGTGGGTCCCTTGAGCCCCAGAAGTTCGAGACCAGCCTGAACAACATAGTGAGAGCGGTTTCCAGGTTTTGCAATTAGAAACAGTGAAACCTTGAGAATCCTTATACACATCTCCTTGTTCAACAGATTGGCATAATAATTAGAAAACGGCTTTGCTGGTTTCTAAGAGATAAGCACTTTTAATTTTTGAGATAATGGCAAACTATTTTTCAAAGTGTTTGAACAAATTTAGTGTCCTATGTGCAGTAATAATGAGTTCGGGTTGCTCCATATCCAAAAGCTTATGGGTGCATAAAATGATGTTGTGCTTTCTATGTCTTGTTTAAGAGATAGTTTCTTACCCCAAAGACCTAATGTTATTACATTTATTTCTAACAGTTTAAAATGTTTTCAGTTCATATTTAAATATTTAATTTACCCAAATTTGATTTTTATTTCTGTTTTTAGGTAGATATCTAATTTCATTTATTAAATATGAATAAACATTTGTCCCATCAGTATTTATTGATGAGTCTTCCTTTCCCAGATTATTTGCATAGCCACCTCTGCCATAAATCAAGTTTCCAAATATGTGTGATTCTATCTGTCTTCTCCACAACAGTGGTCTATTTGACTCTTTCTGTACCAATACCCCACAGCATTTTCATTGCCATAGCTTCATGTAAATTTGTGAAACCTGGTAAGGCAATCCCTTCCTATACGTTAGTGTCTACTTCAGTATCATACTGGTTATTCTAGGACTTTTGATTTTCTATATACATTTTAGATTTAGCTTCTCAAGTTCCACAACATAATGTGGGGATTTTGACTGGAATTTCATTGTCTTTATAAATCAATTTGGGGAAGCTTTATTTCTTTATAATGCAGAGCCTTCTAATCCATGAATGTGGTATATCTCTCCAGTTCTTTAGGTTTCTCTAATATCTTTTAGTAAAATTATGCCGTTTTCTTTTTAAAGACCCTTTTGGAGTAAGATTTATTCTTGGATAATTTATAATTGTTGATGCTTTTATAACTGTATCATTTTTATTATATTTTCTAATTCTGCAATGTTCGTGGGTAGAACTATATTTTTTTGTGTGTTGATTATGCATCCCACCACTTTGCAAAATTATCTTAAGCCTAGTAATTTATATGCATATATTTTGGATTTTGCACATAAGTGATCATCTTATGGGAATAATGAGAGGCATCTTTCTAATCCTTATATATTTTTATTTTGCCTTAATGCACTGACTCAGATATTAAGTACTGTGTTGAAGAGAAGTAGTGGCAGTGAGAAACCTTTTGCCATTCCAGATTTCAAATGGAATGCCTTTATTATTTCATGATTAAGTATGCTACTTGCTGTGAATTTTTGTAGGTACCATTTTCCAGGCTAGTAAAGGTACCTTCTATTTCTACTTTGCTAAACATGTTTTTTTTCTTTTTAAATAATGCAGATGTGGAATTTTATCAATTTTTTTTCTGCACCTATTGATGGTTATAACTTTTTTCAATAAGTAAACATGGTAAGCTAATTGATTTTCTTGTGTAAAATCATCTTTAACATTCCTGAGGTAAACACTACTGGATTTTTTTGCTAATATTTTGCTAATGGTCATTGCATCTATGTTCAAGAGAATGTTGTCCTATAATGTTAATTATTATACCGTCCTTGCCAACTTTTGGTTTTAAAATGTTGTTAGTTTTATTAAATGAGTTGAGGATTTTATTCTACAACGACTTAGGGGTTTGTGAGATATTCAAACTTATTCCTTGGATCTTTGGGAGAAGAATTGATAAAACCAAGGCTTCTACACATGTGCAAGAGTTTATGTGTGATATTTGTCTAGGAGACTTGTTGAGAATTAATTTCAATGAAAACATTTTTTATTTCTGGAAGTTCTGTTGATTTTTTTCCTATGTATGATCCATTTTTAATAATATTTTGCTCTTTTCTTATATTTTAGATTCAAATATTTATATCCTTATTTATTTTAAACATACCCATTTTGGAATTTTCATTTTATTTTCTGTTTTGGAAATATAAGCCTGCTATCTCTCATGTCAGTGGACTCTCATGTTAAATTGTTTCATTGTGATTTTGGAAATTTGGATTGCGAGTTTTTCCTCAGTTTTATGCATAACAGTCTTGTAAATGTTCGAGTTGATAGAATTTACCTCCAAAGATATCTTGTATTTGTTTTTGCAAATAGAAGCTGATAATAGTTTTTATATTACTTTCTCAGCTCAGGGTATCTATGTTTTGCAGATAATCTCAGTTTAATCTGAAAGGCATTCAGGGTAGGCTTCAGGTTACACATAGGAAGAAAGTCCCCACTCCCCTGCAAAGCTCATAGAGACTAACAAGCTTCTTTTTCAGCTCTCCATGCCTTTGCCAGGCTCCTCTTTAGCTTCCTCTTTGTCTTTGGCCTCTAGGAGTATCCCTTACTTTTTTCTAAGGGTAACTGTACCTTTAAAAATATTCTTGCTCAATTTCTGTACGGTTTTAGCAGAAAGCTTATCAGGTCCCCTAATGCATATCTTTAGAAAACAATCAGTAAGACCTTCCTCAAAGTTATTCCTCAGGATTGACAAATTTGATAGGATAAATTCATGCTATATATCAGGAAAGACAAACATAAAAAGAAAATAATACTTCAACCTGTTATTAATTTATGCCTTCCTCCCTCAAAAAACATACAGTATCTATTATTAATGCTAAGAATTCAAGAAAATGAGTCTAAGAGATGTTCAAAATTTCCAAAAGATAATTTTTATGTATTACTGTACACGTAAACACAAAGAAAGTACGATGGTTCTACCTTCTTTTTAATCCTATTGGGACAAGCTCTTACTTCTCTAAACGTCTTCTGTTGCAATCATTTGCCTTTCATACACATCAAGTTGAAGATAGTTGGGGGAATCATAACATGAGACAGAAAAGATAATAAGAGAAGGTAGACATGTTTCTAAAAATAAGATTTAAAATTCTGTAACAAGAAGCACAACAAATATTTCTAACACATCTTCTTTGCTGTTTCTAAAAGATCAATGCCGAGTACTAATGGGTTCAGGACACACTACACTCTAAAATGTCACCTTGGCATTTGAGAAAACTACAAAAGCAGAAAGCTCTCTGTCACCTTCTCCTCAGCCTTCTCCCCTGAAGCAGGTTATAAAATGCTCATTTGAGAGGTGTTCTCCCTATAACTAGAAGAAAGCATCATTGTTATCTCTGAAGATATTGGATACAGAGACAAATCTTAAACAGCCCTTGCAAAGTTCCCCCAGTTTATTACCTTTAGATCATACCCCATTTACCCAATCATACTTCTCCACGCTGTCCACGCTTCCCTAAACCTAAGTATAAAAATATAAGAGCTCCTCTGTTTCTTTAGCTTTTCATTTCTGAAGGTTCCTATGTCACATAAACTTTCTATTAAATACTTTTTTATGCTTTTCTTCTGTTAATCTGTCTTTTGTCATAAGATCTTCAGGCATAAACCTAGCATAGGTGAGGGAAAGATTTATTTCCCCCCTACAATACTTACCATTGTCTTACAGTGTTCCTTAATTACTTCTTCTAGGTATCTACTCAATAGACATTCACAGATCCCTTTCTTGTTCAGAAACAGTCTTTTTTTTTGCCTCAAGCAATACATAGTATTTTTCAGATACTTAGCAAACATGTTAGGTAATTCAAATTAATGTTAGAATTCATTCTGGGACAATAGTTCCTAAAATATGGTGGTTGAGGCTGGAGAGCAGTTGTATTTTATTTCCCACTGGCATATACTTGAAATTTAAAATGACATTTTACAAACAATGACAACGTTCCCCCAGACATTGTATTTGTTTTATTGCTTTTTGGAAAAATTTAGTTTTCTGTAATTGTCACTGAGTCAATGAATACTGCAGCCTCTTAAGATGATAAGTTCAGTATCTGTACCATGAAAAACTGGGGGGTGTAAAGCAAGACGGAAGAAAAGGACATGTGAGGCATGCTGCAAATAGAATGGAAGTTGTATGACTGTGCTGCAAGGCCAGGAACTGTACTGTGTGCTTTTACATATGTTTTATCTGTTGATTTCCAGAGAAAATGTATGAAACAAACAAATGGAAGAACATTCCATGCTCATGGGTTGGAAGAATCAATATCGTGAAAATGGCCATACTGCCCAAAGTAATTTATAGATTCAATGCCATCCCCATCAAGCTACCAATGACTTTCTTCACAGAATTGGGAAAAACTACTTTAAAGTTCATATGGAACCAAAAGAGAGCCCACATCACCAAGTCAATCCTAAGCCAAAAGAACAAAGCTGGAGGCAGCACACTACCTGACTTCGAACTATACCACAAGGCTACAGTAACCAAAACAGCGTGGTACTGGTACCAAAACAGAGATATAGACCAATGGAACAGAACAGAGCCCTCAGAAATAATGCCACGTATCTACAACTATCTGATCTTTGACAAACCTGACAGAAACAAGAAATGGGGAAAGGATTCCCTATTTAATAAATGGTGCTGGGAAAACTGGCTAGCCATATGTAGAAAGCTGAAACTGGATCCCTTCCTTAAACGTTATACAAAAATTAATTCAAGATGGATTAAAGACTTAAATGTTAGACCTAAAACCATTAAAATCCTACAAGAAAACCTAGGCAATACCATTCAGGACATAGGCATGGGCAAGGACTTCATGTCTAAAACACCAAAAGCAATGGCAACAAAAGTCAAAATTGACAAATGGGATCTAATTAAAGAGCTTCTGCACAGCAAAAGAAACTACCATCAGAGTGAACAGGCAACCTACACAATGGGAGAACATTTTCACAACCTACTCATCTGACAAAGGGCTAATATCCAGAATCTACAATGAACTCAAACAAATTTACAAGAAAAAAACAAACAACCCCATCAAAAAGTGGGCGAAGGACATGAACAGACACTTCTCAAAAGAAGACATTTATGCAGCCAAAAAACACATGCAAAAATGCTCATCATCACTGGCCATCAGAGAAATGCAAATCAAAACCACAATGAGATACCATCTCACACCAGTTAGAATGGCCATCATTAAAAAGTTAGGAAACAACAGGTGCTGGAGAGGATGTGGAGAAATAGGAACACTTTTACACTGTTGGTGGGACTGTAAACTAGTTCAACACTTGTGGAAGTCAGTGTGGCGATTCCTCAGGGATCTAGAACTAGAAATACCATTTGACCCAGCCATCCCATTACTGGGTATATACCCAAAGGACTATAAATCATGCTGCTATAAAGACACGTGCACACGTATGTTTATTGCGGCACCATTCACAATAGTAAAGACTTGGAAACAACCCAAATGTCCAACAACGATAGACTGGATTAAGAAAATGTGGCACATATACACCATGCAGCCATAAAAAAGGATGAGTTCATGTCCTTTGTAGGGACATGGATGAAACTGGAAACCATCACTCTCAGCAAACTATCGCAAGGACAAAAAACAAAACACTGCATGTTCTCACTCATAGGTGGGAATTGAACAATGAGAACACATGGACACAGGAAGGGGAACATCATACTCCGGGGCCTGTTGTGGGGTGGGGGGAAGGGTGAGGGATAGCATTAAGAGATATACCTAATGCTAAATGACGAGTTAATGGGTGCAGCACACCAACATGGCACATGTATACATATGTAACAAATCTTCACATTGTGCACATGTACCCTAAAACTTAAAGTATAATAATAATAATAATAATAACAAAAAAAATTACAGTGGAGAAATGAGAAATGAGAAAAGAGAAACTTTCCCTTTGTAACTGATACATATCTTGGGAGGAAAAACTTGAAGGCTGTGTTAAATATACTGATTTTAACATCCAGCCCTGAAAAAAAAAAATTACTCATTTCTAGATGATAAAAACAAGGCCAAAGTAATGTAAGTGACTTACCTCTCTTCACATTTTCACAAGCAGTGTGTTTTTTTCTGTCTCTGACTCAGAGTACAGTTTTTTTTTCCTGTGACACTAGAGTTATCCTCCATTCTAACAAACACAGGTCTCATAGTTATCCTCCATTCTAACAAAGACATACAGTACTTTTACCAAATATATGAAATTCAGCAATCAGATATAATATGTGGGAAGGGATCGCGGTGGTTGGTGATGCTTACAGCACAAAATCCATATTTGAAGTCAGAGCCTAGTCCTGGCCCTCAGATAATTCAACAAGATCCATTAAGGTGGGTATTCCAGGATATTTTCTATCCACTGAACAATGTATATTTACAAAAATAAGTAGACCTCCTACATGTATTAATTTCCTAAAGTTGCTGTATTAAATTATCACAACTGGGCGCTTAAAACAATAGAAATTTATTATTTCAAGTCCTGTAGGCTGGAAGTCTGAAATAAAGATGTAGGCAGAGCCACATTCCCTCTGAAGGCTCTAGAAACCACTCCTTTCTTGCCTCTTCCAGCTTCTGGTGGTTTCCAGCAATTCTTGACATTCTTCATCTTGGAGTCAAATCACTCCAGTCTCTGCCTCCGTCTTTGCATGGCCTTCTTCTTTGTGTCTCTGTCAAAATTTCCATCTCCTTTCTCTTATAAAGATGCCAGTCATTAAATGCAGAGCCCACTTTAAACCCAGGATGATTTTAACACAAGATCCTTAACTAATTAGATTTTTACCTCAAGATTCTTTATTAATTACATTTCCAAAGACCCTGTTTCCAAATAGGATTAAATTCTGAGGTTCTGGGTAGTAATGAATTTTGGGTGAACACTATTTAACCCACTACAATTATCAATAGAAGCATTGTAATATTATATTAACCATATAAGTTCAACAGACTGTTATTTTTTACTATTATTACTACCCCAAATATATCACCTTTATTTTGTATAGATGTATGTCTTTTTATTTTAGAGTACACACAGGAATTCTTATGCACATTGTACTCACTGAATTTTCATAACAACTCTATAAATATACAATATGTAAATATAAATATGCATTATTGTTTCACATTGTGTCGATAAAGATCCAGAAACGTAGAGAAGTAAAGACTTGCTAAAATATGCATATGTGGTAAATACAGGGAAAGAGACTGATTCAAGCAGGACAGGAGAAAAGCAAGATTGTTTTGAATAGGAATGTATTGTGTATGAGTGTGTTGTCTTCTCTCTTAGATCGCAAGCTGGTTGAGAGTGTGGGCATATTCTGAAAACTTTTGTCCTCCACAATATTTAACCTACTCGTCATTTATTCATTAATCATATATTTATTGTTCTTGGCCATTAACAAACACTCGATTTACATGCTAGTTAATTAATTCTATATAAGCGTCTATAAACCTCATGTGTGTACCGTATAGCACAGGGTAGAAGGTGCATTATTCAGTCATTCCATTTATATACTTATTTGTTTATTTAGTTATTTTGGTGGGGTGGAATGAAATTTCGTATTTTTTCTACTCTTTGCAAGTTTCCTCTTCACTTGATGGTCATTAAGATGATTTCCTGTAAGAACTGCCTCTGAAAATGAAAAATGACTCTATAGTTGATGGATGGAAACTGCAATATGGAACTAAAATGATAATACAGATATGCAAACTAAAACATTACATAGCCTGCAGTAGATTTTGACTGCTTATTTATGAAACCCTGCAAAGTGGGGTCTATAATGAAATTGCGGCTAGACCCTTAGCTGTAACATCTATCATGGAGGGCAATGGTATACAACTAAATGATAAGTTGTTAAGGTCAAGGTACAATCAATATGTATACACTCGATATACAAATGTGTGACTTATGCACAGAAAAAGCAATAGATAAAAATATGATAGACTCAATCTTTTTAGTTTTCTCCCAATGGAGACCATCTTTAAGATAAATGGCATGGATAACTTTATAACAAAGTCACCCCTGATTTTATTTATTTAGCCTCAAAGGTAGCAGAAACAAATTACTTTTTTTAAAGGAAAACATTTGATTTTTTTTGTTTCAGCCATCATACATATGTCAATTTAGCACGTGGGGAAGTTTGATAACTCATGATTACCCACAATTACATTATAAATTATTCTTTTCACAATGTTTCTATGCATTCTT
This sequence comes from Nomascus leucogenys, assembly GCF_006542625.1. Taxonomy (NCBI): domain Eukaryota; kingdom Metazoa; phylum Chordata; class Mammalia; order Primates; family Hylobatidae; genus Nomascus; species Nomascus leucogenys. The sequence goes on from NC_044406.1 coordinate 130,426,627, forward strand.
TCCCTTTTTACTGCACTCTCTTAGACCATCATCAGCTCTTTTAAGATTAGTATTCTAAATTATCTTCTCTATATTTAATCCCCCTTGATCCACATTGCACTCCTAAATGTACACCTTGTGTGTATCATTCCTTTTTTTCCAATGTGGTAGCTTGTCTGTCTGATGGTGGAGCTTGGATAATGTGTTGTCCCAGGTAACACTCAAGCATTTAAATTGAAGTGTTTTGTAGATAATGCATCGTCATTTGTTTTGTAACAAGATAGACATTGTAGGAATTTCAGAAAAGGCAGAAGAGATGCCCAGTGTTATGGGCGCTATTGAAAGGGAACTTAGGGAAAGTAAGTTTGTGTGCATGTAGACAATGGCCTACATTACTAAATCTTTCTGTAGTCTAGAATACGTCAGCATGGTCCTTAGCCTCAGAGACATCCCATTTATATCTCAGTTCTGTCATTTATTTTCTGGGAGAATACACAAGTTTCTTAATCTCTCTAAGCCTCAATTCCTTTGTATAAGATGGAAATAATAATCCCAGCCTAATGGAGTTGTTGTGCGGTTTAAATAGATAACTGAAACAACTCAATGTCCATTGACAGATGAATGGATAATGTGATATATATATACACAATGGAATACTCTTCAGCCTAAATCCTGTCATTTGTGACAACATGGATGAACCTGGAGGACATTACGCTAAGTGAAATAAGCCAAGTATGGAAGGACAAACACTTTATGATTCCATTTATATGCAGTATCTATAAGAGTGAAACTCATGGAAGCAGAGAGTATATTAGTAGTGGCCAGGGGATGTGGGGGTGGCAAATGGGGAGGCGCTGTCAAAAGAGGGAAAACACTGTTTTCTCCACTCACATCACTCTTCTAAAACCACCAATAGGGGATTTTACTGACACCAACTAATTCTTCGATTCACAGCAAACACTGACTCAGTATCCTACAATTTAACTCAATTCTGATGCTAACTATTCAGAGTCAGTGCAGACCCCACCAGTTAAGGGCTCAGTTCCAAAAACTAACCCCATTTCAGATGCCAATGACAAGTTAGATCGTCTCATAATTCTCACTGAACAGCTATAAATCAGGTGTTCCCACTAATCCCTCCTCAGTTTCCAGAATTTGCTAGAATAGCTCACAAAACTCAGGAAAACATTTTCTTACATTTACTGGTTTATCATAAAGGATACAACTCTGGAACAGCCTAATGGAAGAGATGAATAGGGCAAGGTAGCGGGGTTGGATGTGGGAACACCGCCCTCCCATTACCTACATTCACCGACCCAGAAACTCTCCAAACCTCGTATTTTAGGGATTTTTATGCAGGCTTCACAACATAGAAATAATGGATTTTAAACTCAATCTTCTGTACTCTCCCCTCCCTGGAGGATGGGGAATGGGCTGAAAATTCCATGTTCTAATCATGCCTTGATTTACCTGGAAGACAGCCTCTATCCAGGAGGCTACCAAGAATTGTCTCAGTAGAACAAAATATGCTTCTTTCATCAGGAAATCCAAGGGATTAGAAGCTCTATGTCAGAAACCAGAGTCAAAGATCAAATATCAGAACAAAGATATTCCTAGTACCCCTATTACTGTAGACATTACATGGGTTTTAGGAGTTCTGTGTCGGGGACCAAGGGCAGAGACAGAAATACATTTTTATTATGTCACATTGTTCAATTTGTATACCATTTCAGTTATTTTAGATGAATAATTTCCAGAGATCTGCTGTAAAACATAGTGCCTATAGTTAACAATATGGTATTGTACCCTTCACATTTTGTTGAGAGTTTAAATCTCACGTTAAGTGTTCTTACCTACCAAAAATAAAAACAAACACCAAAAGGGAGGTGTTAGATACAGCTATTACCTTGATCTTGGTGGCGGTTTCATGGGTATTTGCATATGCACAAACTCATCAGTACGTATTAAATATGTATAGCTCTTTATACATCAATTATACGTTACTAAAGCTGGTAAAAATAAAATGTAAAGTAAAATAGACAACCGGTTTACAAGCCACTTAAACTTGGGCATGAAAATATCTCTGAACATAAGTGGATTGATCTGGAAATTTCTGTTATCAATATCTACATTAATGTATTATTATAAGTGATTAGATTTGTGTCCCTTCAGGTGGTAAAAATGCTTAAATATGAAACTTACACAATTCAAAAAATACTTTCTGAGCACCCGCCACAGGTTCATATAAAGCATTTAACAGAGGACCTTGCCCAAGGTCAATGCTCAGGGGATGTTAGCTCTATGACCATGATTATTTTAAGGATACACGGCAGCTCTGCTTCCTTAAACACTGACATGTGGGTAAAATACCAAAGAGTCACTTTTTATTAGCAGGCCTCATGGAACTCTCCTGTTTAACAGCTTCCTATGGGAATTAATGTGCTTCTGAGAAGTTGCTTACAAAAGAAAAGGACTTAATTTTAGAAGTTATTTTGTGGTAAGGTAGTTAATAGGACGTTGAGGGAATATTATTTTCACTTTATGTAATCTATTATAAGTTTACACAGGTTATTGAGTCTTCAGAAATTTTTTGTTTGCACCAAATCCATGCCAAAGAGAAGCTGATGTTTTCTTAGTGATTTGAATGTTAATGTATGACATATATCCATTACGTATATCTCTTACTTTTCCAAGATTGGCACCTATTTTTAATAAGCCTTTAGACTAAAAGACATGCAGCTTTTGAAATGAACCTTCCCCATATGGCCACGTGTTTCTAAACTGAAAAGAAATTTAGAGAGAAAGACAGATAGAATGTTCTCCTTTTTTGTTTAAAACACCAGTCTTCCTAAAGAGCACTGGAGCCTTCATCAAACCCTGTCTGTCAGAATAATGCATTTATTACATGCCAGAGAAATACTTGCTTGCTGTGGCTTTGGTGTCTTAGGTGTATGGTTTTGCCATTACCACCACTTAACAAAAGCATTTTGAAACTTTTAATTTTTTGAAATCCAGCAGTGCAATCCCCACTGCTGGTTTACAAGTACTAGCTTTCACTGTTAAAGTTCGTGGATTAGAAAATCAGCTGATTCCCTCTGCTACTGAGTGACCACCTAGGCTGATTCTCTCTACCATCCCTGTGTGCTACACAAGACAAACATGTAAATAGGAGCTGAAGAACAATACAATCAGAAAAGGGAAACCATTTAACCAAAAGGTATTTAATGTATTCCAAAATCATAATTAAGTAATTTCTGGATGAACCGCTCTTTAGGAATACTCATAGCAAACTTTTCAGGACAGTCTATCTGTCTGTCAATCTATATATCCACTTATTATCTATCTATTCATTTTCACTTAAATGCTCTAAAAAATAGGAACAGAGAAGAGTACGAGATTGTTGAAACTCAATTAAACTTAATTAGTAGGATGTCACTTTCCTTTAGCAAACTTAAGTGTTTAGATTATTCATTTTAGATGCCGGTGGAAAATCTGGGTCTCCCATACTTGTGAGCAGCTATCAATTGGGAATTCCCATGAACTCCTCCTTGGGTTTAATAATTTCCTAGAATGACTCAAGAAACTCAAGAAAACATTTGCTTACATTTACTGATTTATTATAGAGGATGCAATTCAGGAGCAACCTCATGGAAAACATGGATAGGACAAGGAATGGGCACAGAGTCAGAGAGCTTCCATGCCCTCTCCAGGCACATCACCATCCAAATACCTTCATGTGTTCACCAATCCAGAAGCTCTCCGAATCCCGTATTTTAGAGAGTTTAATGCTGCTTTCATGACGTAGGAACAATCAGTTTACATATATATGAACAATCAGTGTATATATATATGGAGAGAGAGAGACAGAATCTGGCTCTGTCTCCCAGGCTGGAGTGAAACGGTGCCATCATGTCCTACTGCAACCTCTGCTTCCCAGGCTCAAGTGATCCTCCAGCCTCAGCCTCCTGAGTAGCTGGGACTACAGGAGTGAGCCATCATGCCTGGCTAATTTTTGTACTTTTTATAGAGATGAAGTTTCGCCATGTTGGCCAGATTGGTCTTAAACTCCTATGCTCAAGCGATCCGCCTGTCTCAGCCTCTGAAAGTGTTGGGATTATAGGCGTGAGCCACTGCAGTCAATTTTCAATTCCGTCTCCTCTAACTCTCCCCTCCCTGGAGGATGTAGGAACAAGAGGTAGATGGAAGGAATGCTAAAACAGAAGCAAGGCAAAAGACTGCATACAAGATACCAACTAACCACATAAAATTTATTGAGTGCTTGGACTGTCTGAGAGGTGGTCTCCCTTAGAATAACATTTCCTGATGTATTTTGGCTTATGACTTTCATAATAATATACAATCTTATCCACTCTCTTAGAAACTTTTTACATTTTTCCCCCATGTTTTTGCATAGCATATGTTAAAAAGTTATTTTAAGCCAATATATTTATTGTACATCAACATGTTATTAAAATTATAATACCACAAATTTAATGACATATATACTATCCATAATATATATACATAAATATAGATTTTATTTGACACTCTACAGGTATTATTTGTCTAAAAAATCATTAAAATTAGATTTTATATCCTATTTGATTTTGGTGCCAAATGCATGCCAAAATTCCTAGAATGGAAGCCAGTAGTTTCTTCTAATTGTGAAGTATAATATGTAACTTTTCCCATTGATTGTGTCAAAATAGATTCAACAATATTAGATATCGGGTCAAACTATCCTACATTTTTTTTTGCATCTATTGAGATTATCCTCTGGTCTCCTGTAGTCCATTAGCATAGCGAATTCCATCTGTTACTGATTTCCTGTCCTTGAACCTTCTTTGTATTTCTGTCATAAACTGTACTAGATAATGTTGTATTACTGTTCAATACTCTGTTGGATGTGGTTAAGCTAATGTTTTATTTAGGTTTCCATCATATCTTATACCATCCTTGGACAATTCAAGGTTATCCTAGTCCCATAAATGAGTCAGAATTTATCTCATTTTCCGTTGTCTCTAAAACCTCGTATAAAAATAAATGATCTGTTGCTTAACATTTAGTGGAACTTACGTGTAACCTCTATAGGCCTTGGACTTTGGCTTAAGACAATGATTCGCAACAGAGAAGGTGGACAGTTTCGCCTCCCAAGGGACATTTGGCAGTGTCTGGTTGTCACAACTGGTGAGTGGGGTTGCTAGCAGGTGTGACCAGGAATGCTGTTCAACATCTACAAAGTGTAAGATAGCCCAACCCCCACAAGGAAGTATCTAGCCCAAAATGTCAAATGGATAATGTTAGAGAAATCTTAGGTTAAAGGAAGAAGGAATAAATTTGCTATCGTAATTTCAGTTTACTTATGGTTTTTGTCTACCTAAGATTTTTACTTCTTTTTTTTTGCCAATTTACTATTTACAATATTTTAATAATTTCATTATTTTTTCCAGTGTTTGACAGATACTTGCTCTAAATATTCTCTAAGTATTTTTAATCTCACATATTTGTAGACAATTTACCATTTTCATTACAAATTGTATTTACATCTTACAACTTTTTTCTTGAATCACACTTGTAAGAGTTGTGTGTATCTATTTTGTACTTTCAAAAGATCGGGTTATATCTTTGTTAATCATCTCTATTGTTTCAGGGTTTTATCTTTTTTTTCTAGTGATTTCTACCATTATCTTATTTCCCTCCTTTCTTCTATTTAGGTTCATTGTATTCTCATTTTCCTATCCTCTTACGCAAATGTTTTTTCCTGTATGAATCCATTCGTTTGAAATTCTAGAAAGGTCAAAACTACAGTGATAGAAAGCAATTAGTGATTTTCAGGAGACGATGAATGGACAGAAGGTTTAGACTGCAAAAGGACATAAGGGAACTTTTTGTAGTGATGGAAATACTCCGTATCATCTATGTGGTTACAGTTTTTGACTCTTCTGTTTTTATTGAAATTCATTAAGTTTTGCATTTAAACGTGGTGAACTTTATTATATGTAAATTATACTTCAAGAAAGCTGATTTAAAAATACAGCAAAAGCCAGACTTTATGTGCCTCCTGCTGAAGAAACTCAAAATCGCCCATACTCTTGCTAAACTGCTATATATGAATATGATCCAGTCTCTGTATACAGCTATAAATTTGAAGGAAATATAGAGAGCGAGGGAGTATGCTAAACTATACCAAGAGTATGAAATGAGCAAGATACAGATTATAAGAAACTCTACAGGTCAAATGGCCAGAATTCTTTAATAAACACTTTTTAAGAATTTAAAAGACATATTAAATTGAAGAAGAAGTAGACATGATTAATCCAAAGTGTGTAGGAATTCACACTTGTGAGATAAAAATTAAAAAAATAGGAAGCAATGATTATAGAAGTGAGAATACTGGTTTTTTGGGAAAGAAGGAGGGGCTGTAATTGAAATGGGCCATTTGGAGGGTCTTCCAGGATAGCTGGAAAGTTCTAGTTATTCACCTGCATTAAGGTTAAAATGGTGTGTATCTTACATCAATCCAATAAGCTAGAGATTCTCTAAGTGTGGTATCAGGTAAACAACATCTGCATTCCCTGAGAAATTGTTAGAAATGTACATTTTCAGACTCCATCCCAGGCTTCTGAATCAGAACTCTCAAGATGGTGCCCGACGATGGGCCTTTTAGTGAGCTCTCCAGGTGATTCAGATGCACTCTAACATTTGTCAACCACTCTACTAAGTCATACTTTTGTTCTGTGTGGTTTGCTGACTCTGTGTTTTATTTTACAAAAAGCAGATTTTTGTTTTAAGTTGCAGAGCAATGTTTTTTTTAAAAGGCAATGGGAACCTATATTTATATATGTATATTTAAGTGTTGAATAAAACTAAATTTGGCCGGAAAAAGCCTACGAACTTGCGTACTTGAGTTCTTACATATGAACCTCAATCTAACTTATGATGTAAACAAACTGAATACCTAACTTAGGCGAATGCTTCTGTAAGAATTGCTGAGCCTCAACCAATAACAGCAGCTATACAGCAGGCACTCACAGGTGGTCAACTAGTCAAACATTGCTCAAATGAGGCAAAACCCTGGGCTGTAACCAATCCAGCTGTTTCTGTACCATATTTCTCTTTTCCGTATGTCACTTCCCTTTTTCTGTTCATAATTGTTATCCAAACATGTGGGACCTCAGAGTCTCTCTGAATCTGTTCCGATTCTGGGGGCAGCCCCATTCCCAGATTGTTTTTCTTCTTCTTTATTGCTCAATTAAGCTCTGTTAAATTTAATATACTTAACGTTTTTAAAAACATATTTGACGTATTTATATAATAAAATGTGGAAGGACATACATCAAACCCTTAGCGTTGATTAACTCAAGGAAGTGGAATCAAAAGGAAGAATTTAGTTTTTAAAAATATCTTTGTATTATGGACTTATTAATTGAGATGAATATTGAGTTTTGTGTTAAAAAAACACAAAAACTAAAACATTGACTGAGACTTTTCTAAATTGCGGTGCCTCAAATACTTGTGTCCCACCAGATGCTAATAGTCCTCCAGTTAAAATGTTTGGTAGTCAAGTAAATGTATAAAAAACAGACGAAGGGTGCAGGTGACAGAGCAAGAAATAATCCAGTAAGTGACACTGCCAGACACACACCTACACTGACACATACAAAGATACACACATAGCTATTTTGTAGAGTAGCAGAGCTTTACTAAAGCTCTGTTTGACCTAGTCCAATCACTTCTCCATTCGGTGACTGAAAAGCCTAAAGAAGTATCAGACTAAAATTGTAGGTTCTCTTTGTTCAGGCTATTCAAGTGGATTTCCTACATAAAGGTTATAACAGAGAGGTACAAAGTTTTTTAATAAAGTGTTTATAATTCTTTATTACAGTGCTGTTCTTCCTTCAAAAATAAATATTAATAAAAGAAAAAAATTCAGATAATAATGGGTCTGAATTATAAGAAGTTGTTGAATAGAAACCTGTTAGTTTTGACTTAATTTTTGTTTTTTTGATACAGTAAGTAATTAAAAACAAACCACACCCTGTACCTTCTTCAGTAGACAATATCAGCAATAGTATGTGTAGATTTAAAGTTTATAAAAATTTTTCAAATACGTTACCTCATTTGCTCCTGCCAGCAAATCCGTGTGGTAGTATGATATTAACACACCCTTCATCACATGACTCACACACTTAACACTGTTCTCAGTGGTTTATATAGCTCATCCCATACATACATACATCAACCCACGCCTTTACAACAGTGCTCTGAGGTGTTGGTATATTATTGTACTTATTTTCCACATGAAGAAACTGAGTTACAGATAATTCAGCCATCTTGCCTAATATCACTGAGCAAATGAGTGGGGGCAAGGAGTGGATTTAGTCCTGGATTCTGGCTTCTGGCTTCAAAGTCTATGCTGCACTATTTTGCTCAATGCCCTCTCTGAAGTGTCATTTCTTGAAATAATGACACTGTGTTTTCACAGGACTGCTGTCACAGTAATGACAAAACAGCACCGGGGGCTCTATCTGCCTTATGCACTTGGACTTGGGATATGTTTAGTGAGAGCGCATGTTTTGCTGTTACTCCTAAGAGCAGGTCGGATCTTTGTTGTGCAGAACCTAGAACCTGAGGCTTAAAGAAGTTCATGCTTTGAGTTGCCATATTACCAATCATTCAAAAAGTATCTACTGAAATGCTTTAGTTAGAAAAATAGTACATTTGAATTGCAGCGGATAGAATCAAAGATGCATAAACAAAAAGATCTTGCAGCAAAGATGCATAAAGAAAAAAATGTGTAATCTCCTCACCCACCTGACCTTCATTTCTACTCTACTGAGGTGAACAGTTTTAATACTTGACACAAGGCTTTCCCTAATCATCTTCTTCAAGGAGAATACTGAAACATAAATGAAGGCTCAAACGTCTTGGAAGAAGGCTTGGTCGTCATTGAATGTACAGAAATGGGGCTATTTTATGTGGATTCCTCTACAACTTGCTGGTCTAATTGAACAGTAAGTCATGGAGAATGTTTTGTGTCCATAGATGATTGTGGTTTCATGTCTTAAAACTCTAATTCTGTAATCCATTTTGAAAGTCTTTTTGGGTCTGGGTAAAGACATGCTCTAATAAATTATTGTTCCTCACATATCCAAATTAATTACCTTAGTTATTCCTGCTCCATCATGTGTTAAGTCCTGGGCAAAGACTGCAAGGGGTTCATTGTTATTGCCATGTAATTCCAGTGGATTCATTAAAGTGTATTTCTTCCTTGCCCCTCCCCCAGCTATTCTTACTTGTCTTGTGGATGGCCTAAAATCTCCTTGTCAAACTCCCCTCAAAAGAATTCCACTGGGACTACAGAAACATTATTTTGCAACTCAAAAACAAATTTTTAAAAAGTCTTTCTAGTTTTAGGTTTTCCTTTTAGGAAAATTCCTGGAATAAATACCCATTTACTCAAGTCTTCTCTTAGATTCTAGAGTAAATTTTGATTTTTTTCTTATATATAATTCATTAACAAATGTCACTGAATAGTTCATTCTAGGCATTTTGATTTTATCACGGTCACAAATTGCTTTGTTTTTTTTCCATTTTATTTTCTGATGGATTTTTGCTGGTCTATAAGTACTAATTTTTTTATACAGCTTATATATTTATTGCACTGAACAAACATACAACATTTACTTCTTGTCAGACATGTTATATATTTTAGTAAACATTATATTAAAACGTTTTCTATTTATTTACTGTGGTATCCTCAGGGTCTAAAACGGATAATGCCGTCTGTATATTTGATGCAGTATAACTTTAAAAGCACATCATATTCTTTAAGTGCTAGACGTTTCCATCTAGAACAAGGAGGCCTCTTGCTTTGGGGACCTTTCCTCCCTGGACAGTGACCTCACTAGCTCTGTGATGTCATCTGGACCTTCAGGTAACCAGTTACATATGATTTTGCTGCCCAGGTTTGTGCTGGCAGCCACATGGAAGCCACACTCTTAGGACAGTTTTGGTAGACTGCTTGGCAATATAACCACAAGGGTTAAACCCAGCTAGTTAGCAGGTTGACTCACAGTCCCCATCCTGATAGTTCTGGAGATTCCAAATAGGAAGTCTAGTTATCATCAGCAAATGCATTTTTCGAGACATGGAGTTAACGTGACAACTATCCTTAACTTTGTGTGCTGACTTTACGGTTTCCTGGTTTCCTCATTTGATCTGTTCTGCATCTCAGTGAATTAGTAGTAATAATTACATCAGCATCAAAGGCTTGCTGGGAAGATGAGATGAGGAAGCCCTTGCACAATCAATCACCTAGGGCTGTGCCATCCTCCAGGGGGGCAGAGATACCTGCACACAGATCTCCATTTCATAGGGCTTGGCTGCAACTCTTTTTTTTGTTTTTTTGAGACAGAGTCTTGCTCATTCGCCCAGGCTGGAGTGCAGTGGCTCGATCTCTGCTCACTGCAAGCTCCGCCTCCTGGGTTCACTCCATTCTCCTGCCTCAGCCTCTCGAGTAGCTGGGACTACAGGCGCCCACCACCAGGCCCAGCTAATGTTTTTGTAATTTTTTTTAGTAGACGGGGTTTCACCATGTTAGCCAGGATGGTCGCGATCTCCTGACCTCATGATCCGCCCTCCTCGTTCTCCCAAAGTGCTGGGATTAGGGGCGTGAGCCACCGAGCCCTGCCTTGGCTGCAACTCTTGCTTAAATGCTTTTGTACTTTGAACACTGAAGAGAAACATTCTTCCCTAACTTAAAGCTGCTTTGTAGAACTACGTGTCGAAGTGTTAGTGGTTTCATAAAGTTCTAAATGAAATTGTTTAAGTTATTCTACGGTATCATCTGGTTGCATGGTGTGTAAAGTGACACTGGGCTGTGACACCTCCCCAGCATTTCCTTCATTAACACGGTTCGGGGTTCGGTGGACCCGACTGTCAGTGTGTGAGCCCGGACCACACTGGGCTAATTATTCTGACCATAAAATGCCAATTAGTGCCTGGTATTCTTCATTAGTCTCACTTTTTCATATTTTATTATAGTATGTACCTGGGTGTACTCCTGGATGAATTTAACATCACTTTGTTAAATTCATGTAATAAAAAAACTTAGCAAGGATTTTTTAAATGCAATTACCATAAAACATACATTGAATTTGGGGAACAAAAACTCATTACAAATACCAAATGTTCCCTTTCAGTAATATGTGTATTTATATATATTCATTCAACTTTCTTTTCCTATGCCTTAAAGAAATATTTGTGATTTCTCCTTATACATGTGGAATAATTCTTGATATGTTTCTTTATTCCAGTGCATTTTTGTTCTTTTTCATGAATGACTTGACCACATATTCTAAAATCACTGCTTGTCTTTAGGACATGTATGCATGTATATATAGGTATAGATATAGATTATTTATTTATTTGTACTCACCAGAATAAACTGTTTTAGTGGTTTTCATAGTTTTAAATTTATTAACTTTGGATTTCTAAGGATATAAATCAAGTGAATACCACACATTTAACAATTAGAAAAAGATTTTATAAAAAGCACTCACCACATCCTCATATACGCTTCATACACATGGCCATATAGCATGAGTCAGAGAGCATTTTTTTTTTTTTGGTGGTGCAGGGTGTGGGGGGGAGTAATTCCCTAAATGAAACCCCCAATGCTCTGAGATATTTTGGTTATAGCAAATGTCAATAGTGCTTGCAAGGGGCTAAAATCATAGCAATTAGAGAAGTTCCCTGCACTCACTCACATAGTGGAAAGTATTTGGACATTAGATAGCAAAGCAACGTGCTACCAGGAGATGTGGGCTGCAGAGTTGGAATCATGTTTTGTAACATAACCTCTTAGCATGCAGGGTTAATTTGCAGTTTATCAGAGTATTTTCGAGTGGAAACACGCTTGACCTGTGTGACTACTTAGCAAGGGAGATGGAGCAATTATTACATCTGCCACATGGGCTGCTGTGAAGATTTGGGGAGAGAATCTTCATGTGGCCACAGTTCAGTACCTGGCCTGGACAAAATGCTCAATAAATCCTCACTATTGCAATTGTTCTCACTAGAAGATATCATTTTCTTCCTGAATATGTGAAAAATTGAAGTGAAGGGTAGTAGACCAAATGAAAGATGAGCATTTCCTTGAAGTTTTAGAAATAAAATGTATTGATTAGAGGAGTTATGCATGTTCAAGTGACTGGAGGAAGGAAAGCAAACATATTTCAAGAGACAAAGAGGATCTCTGGAACCCGTTCTCCCCCCGCCCCACCCCCACTTACCCTTAAGGCATCCATTGTTGGCAGCCCTGATAAGATAGATACAAAGCCACTTAAATATGTCCATATGCACACCCACATCCCCTAATTCTGCCACCCCACCAACCGCACCGCTCCAACTATACCCTCCAGGGCAGGCCATGTTTACCCGCACTTCTGCACACTCAGCTCAGGCAGAGCGATCCCTCTGTCTATATACAGGTAACCTTTCAAAATTATTTCCTTTTTGAAAACAGCCAGCATGCTATGCATTTTAATTTTTCTAATGTTTTCTCACTTAAAATATGCCAAATATGTCTTTCCAGGGTTTTCCAGATCCATAGATTTATCTTGTATTACATTTTAAAATTCCAACTCATAACTTGTGTAAGCTTTATGGAGTGTAAATTTTGAAGTGCTGATTTAACAGTTTAATTTTTTCACAAATATCTAATTTTCCCAGCAGCATTTGACCTTAGTACAGTACCTGTTTCAACTCTGTTCATTCTTGAGAAAAAAAAAAAAAAATACAGTTTTAATTTGGTAGTTTTATAATTCCCTTTCAGTATCTAGTATGAGAAATATCTCATTACTCTTTATTTCATGAATGAATTGCCTAAAGCTGAACTGACCACATGTGACCATTTAAATTTGGATTTGTTTTAAATTAAATACAATCTAGTCCCATCTCAAGTGTTTAGTAGCCACAAGTGGCCAGTGTCTGTCACATGGGCAATATGCAGGTAAAGCATTTCCATCATTGCAGAAATCTCTCTTGGACAGCAGTGCCCCAGAGTGTCACGGCTTTGGGGTTTTCAATGCAGTTTCCGAAAACCACCAACGAGATAAAAACTAGTATCAGTATAGTATCTTGCCATGCAGATATGTGGGTATATCCTTTGGTGCAAGGTTTTGTTATATTCCTCATTATCGTTTTATAGATTTATTTATAAGGGCTCTACACAGCTCTCAGTAAATCATTATTGTATTCAAAGAACAGGAATTATCAGATTGTTACAGATGGGAGCTTTTGAGAGAGAAATTGAGGGACTTCATAAGAGCACACACGTGAATTAATATTTATTTTGATCAGTTTTTTACTGATATTTTACTTACAAAAGTATCACTTGTTCATACTAACCGGTGAAATGCTGCAAAGATGTACAAGCAGAAATCGAGTGGAGTTCCCTGGACCGGCCCTCCAAGGCTGCCCCCCTGAAAAACCAGTTTTAAGGCCCACCTGATCTTGGGTAGCCTCCCTCATTCCTGACCCCTGCCCCGCAGCTCAGAAGACAGATGGGCAGGGCTCGATTTCTTCCTTGGTCCACCTGCAGTTCATACTCTGATCGCTTAGGAGGTAGAGGATATCCCTTTAGGGAGAGGTTTTTGTATTTCATGTTTTAATGTCCAAATCATAATCTGACACAGGATTCGTTTGGATTTTTATTTCCGGGAAAGTTTTTGGATTTTTGGGGGGAGGAGAATTTTGGTGAGATTCAAGAATTAACTGCTTTTCCCAAGACTTGTCTACAAATATGCGGTTTGTCATAAGATCTCTTGGTTCTCATCTTTTGATCTGTGTCAATACCGAAGTCTCCCTGATGGCATTTTTAATACTGTCATTTGACAACAACTTGTCTGGCAAGTAACCCTCATTACTTACCTTTTGTGGTTAATTTCATGAATTTTCTCACTAATTTATTGGTTGCAGATGAGCTTTAATATTGTTTGATCCAATAATTGTTTTAAACATACTGACTCCAAACCTAGCATTTAATTTGAGAGTAACTGGTAACAGGAGCACTGGAGTCATGGCAGTTCTGTTCCGATGATCTCTGCAAGTCTTGAGTCAATATCTTCTATGGTATGTTGACCAGAATCTAGTATCTGGTATTGAAAATGCTCACTTATTTATTCAATACATCTTTTTTGCAAACCTTGGAATTTTTCTCAGTATGTTTCTTGAAATATTAATGAAAAATTTATTCTGAGTGGTGTTTTTATATTTGTATATTTGTATATTATAGTTGATAACTGCTGGAATACAAGAAAACTATAGATCTAAATGTAAATTGCTCATTTTTCTGCCAAACTTTCAGAAATGTCTTGCTAGTAGTACTCACAGATTTTCTATGAATGCTATTGAATGTTCTATATTGGTAATGTTACATGTGTGTTAGATGTATTCCAATATCATAGCCAAGAAATACTGGGTCATCACATTTGTTAAAGCTCTCTGTGGATCATGAAATTGAAAAGTTTTTCAGTTTCCTTGCTTTTGAGTTTACAGCCTATGTTCAATGCCAGCACTTCAACCAATCCTTTTACTCCAAGTTTTTTTCAACCTTTTTCTGATAAGTGGGCCCTCAGGTAATATTTTGCAAGGCCTTGAATGCAAACTAATTAGTGATGCCCTAGTACCCACATGAAAGCTCACTAGAAACAAGTTGTTAAGCATCACTAGCCAAAAGAAACACAATGTTAGCGACATATGTAACTTTAAATTTTCTAGTAGCCATATTTTAAAAATAAAAAAGAGGTGAAAATATTAGTAATATGTTTTATTTAGTTAGATGCATGAAAATGGTATAATTTCAACATGTAATCAATGTAACAAACATGTTAATGAGATATTTCACTTTAATTTTTCATATCAAATGCCCAGCAAGTGGTGGTGTGTATTTTACACCTGAAGCACATCTTCATTTGGAGAAAGCACATTTTAAGTGCTGATAGCTAGCATACTGGACAACATGGTGATATTACGGTAGTGATTAAGTCTAGCTAATGTATTGGGTTGTTGATAATGTTCATATTCTGAGAGCCAGGTATGTAAGATCTCAAGAACTAAACTAACTTTAATTAAATAATTTGTTTTGTTAGATGTGTGACAGCACATTAAAATAATGTAATTGCTTCTATTTCTAAGTTTTGTTCAGTTTACAGGAGTACTTCCGTGTGTTGTTCATTTAATCGTGTTGATGGATTTTTGAGGTAAAAGTAATAATATTACCTGTCATTAGTTCATTATGCAGATTAAATGGGTAGAATTAAATAAAAGCTCTTAGTGTGCTGCCTGAAATGTCAGTGAAAACTCAGGAAATGTTAGTAATTGTCATTATCATGATTGTCATTACCAGTCATAATGGCATGAATTTTCCCTTATTTACAGCTTAGGAAGCTTGAAACTTGCAGACATTGTTAAATGTTACAGGACATGTAAGTGGTAGGAGGTAAGTTCACTTTAATTTAAAAAATTTGTATGAAAAGTTTATTGAAAGATACGACTTGCTTATTCTAATATTTGAGACAATGCTCAACTATATAAAGAGGAAAGTTTGTAGTCCATCCCCATACCCTGACTCAACCATTACAAAAACCCCCAACTTGTCCCTCCACACTGTTGTCCTTGCTCACACAATCATCTAACTCCCATATGCACACGGAAGGCTTTTTTCCCCTTATTTGTTTGTGCAAATATGAGCTCATTAGACAAAAGCAGTTTTCTGCATTTTTTTTTTTTTTGACATAGGGTCTGATTCCCATCATCCAGGCCGGAGAGCAGTGGCATGACCATAACTCACTGCAGCCTCAACTTCCTGGGCTCAAGTGATCCTCCCACCTAGGCCTCCGAGTATCTGGGACTAGAGGTGCATATCACGCCTAACTAACTTTTTGGTATTTGTAGTAGAGATGTGGTTTTGCCGTGTTTTCCAGGCTGGTCTTAAATTCCTTGGCTCATGCACTCTGTCCACCTTGGCCTCCCAAAGTGCTGAGATTACAGGCATGAGCCACTGCACCTGGTCTGCAATTTGTTTTTCTTGCTTAAAAAAGATAATATAGGTTTCTCCCCAGATCAGTGGGGGAGATTTTATGGTTTGCATTTTATACATCAACTCTCTAACCCATATGGAATTTATTTTGGTAAATGCTAGAGAGGTGAGGTTTTTAACTTTCCTTTTTTTTGTAATATGAAATTTGTCCTGGCAACATTTGAGTTTTCAGTTTTGTTACAATGATCCTCAGGTCACTTCTTAAACCAGATATTCAATTGCTTTAATTATTTAGCTATACAGTGCCACTTGGTACTCATTCAATAAATATTTATTGGTGTCAATAGTCTGTCATCATTAAGCAAAAAATTATAATAATACTCATCATCATGGAACTTGCATTCTAAGTGCAGGGAGAGGGCAGAGATGTAAGCACTGTTGGGAAGTGATAAAATAAAAAGGTTGAGGGCGAAAATACACATCCAGGTTAAAGGGGTTCTGGAGTTCTGGTGTGGGGACTGGTTGCAAAACTAAAGTGGTCAAGAAGGTCTTCAATGAGAAGGTGTTTTCTGAAGAAACTGCTAGAATATATGAAGGATGTGAGAAAGGCATCATAGAAACTAACATAGAAGAACAGGCCTAAGGAACATCCTGTAAAAATGCCGTAATATAGAAGAGTGGCTGGTCAGTTCTAGGAACATCAGGGAGGCCAGTGTGGCTACAGGGCTGTGACCCAGGAAGAGTCTTTTGGGATGAAATCAGAGAAATAAAAGAACACTGGTTAATGTAGGGCTTTGGAAGTTATTACAGTGACTGGCTTTTAAACCAAGATCAATAGGGGAGCTACTGAGGTTTGGCACCACAGTGTATGTCATTTTCTGACTTACCAGTTAAAATGGTTATTTTGAATATATTTTTAGAAAGCGTGCCTATAGGATTTCCTGATGAATAAGATGTCCATTTATTGAAATGAGGAGATCACCATTTCAAGAAAAATGTGGTATTGGTTAGGAGATCAGTTAAACTCGGTATTATTGTTAGACATACAAATGGAGACGCTGAGTAGGCAATTATGTTCTCTGGAGGTCAGAAAGGAGGTCTAAACTGGAAATATAAAATTAGATGTTATTAGTATACAGATTGTACATAACACCATTAGACTGGAAATACTCATTCAGGGAATATGTGCATGTACATAAAGCAAAGAGGAACCTAGACACAAGGAAGAGACGAACCAGCTAAAGAGACTGCGTGGGAACCAGTGACTTAAGCAGAAAACTCAGAAAATTGTGCCTAGGTGGCCGATATGGTTTGGATCTGCGTCCCCACCCAAATCTCAAGTTGAATTGTAGTCCCCAGTGTTGGAGGTGGGACCTGGTGGGAGGTGGTTGGATCACGGGGGTGGAATTCTCATGAAGGTTTAGCACCATTCCCTTAGTGCTGTTCTTGTGATAGTGAGTGAGTTCTCATGATATCTGGTTGTTAAAAAGTATGCAGCACCTCTCTTTTTGCTTTCTCTTGGCCCTGCTCCTGACATGTAAGATGACTTCTCCTGCTTTGCCTCCTGCCTTGAGTTAAAGTTCCCTGAGGCCTTGCTGGAAGCAGATGCTGCCATGCTTCCTGTACAGCCTGCAGAACTATGAGCCAATTAAACCTCTTTTCTTTATAAATTACCCAAGGTTAGGTTGTTTCTTTATAGTAGTGTGAGAATGGACTAATACAGAGGCCAACTGACTAAAGTGTTAACAGGAGGAGAGAGTAACCTACTATACCAAAGCTTACTTATTATGACACATAAAGCATAAGCAACCAAAGAAATAAGTAGATAAATTGGACTTCATCAAAATTAAGATATTTTGTGGTTCAAAGGACACTATACAAAAGTGAAAAGACAGCCCATAGAAAAAGAAAAAAAATTGCAAATAATTTATCTGATAAGGACCTATTATCTAGACTATATAAAGAGCCTTTGCAACTTGACAGTAGAGAAAACAACTCATTTTAAAAAAATAAGAAAAGCACTTGAATAGCCATTTCTCCAAATAGGCAATAAGTACATGAAATGATGCTCACCATAACAGGTGTTAGAATGCAAACCACAATGAATTATCATTTCAAACCCGAGAGAATGGCTAAAAAGTTCAAACAAACCAACAGACAAATACCAGACAATAGTAATTCTTTGAGAAGACATGAAGGAAATGTTGCTGGTGGGAATGTAAAATATTATAGCCACTTATAAACAAAGTCTCATAGTTCTTAAAAATGTTCAACATGGAGTTACCATATGACCAGCAATTCTACCTAGATATATACCCCAAAGAAGAAAAAATATATGAGCAAACAAAAACTTGTACATGAGTATATATGGGAGCACTACTCATAATAGCAAAAAAGTGGGAATAATTTACATGACCATGAACATAAGAGTGAAAAAACAAAATATGGCATATACATACAAGGAAATAGTATTCGGTGATTAGAAGGAATGAAATATTGACACATGATACATCAACAAAATTTGAAAATATTATGGTAACTGAAAGAAGACAGACACAAAAAGTGCATGTATATATAGCATCACTTATTTTATATAAAAGTGTCCATTATAAACAAACACATAGAGATACAAAGTAGAATAGTGGTTGCTAGGTTCTGGGGGAGAGGGGATAGAGAGTGACTGCTAATGGTACAGGGTTTCTTTTAGGGGTGACTAAATGTCCTGAAATGAGATCGTGGTAATGATTGCACCACCCTGTAAACAAACTCAAAACCAATGAAGTGTAAACTTTAAGGGGTAGATTTTAGGGTAGTTAAATCTGTTTTATTTATTTCACTTTTATATTAAGTTCAGGGGTACATGTGCCATTTTGTCTTATGGATAAACTTGTGCTCCAGGAGTTTCACCCCCCAAGGGCATAGGGGGCTGGTGGTACACAGCTTGGAGCTCCAATGTAGAGAGCCTTGGAATGCCATGCCAGAAAGTTCAGATTTCATTTTCTCTGTAGTACCAAATGATTGCAAGGACAAATGTGAGTTGTAAGAGCCTGAAACATTGGCTGCAGCAATGAAAACAAAAATGATTGGCAAGATTCCAAAGATAGTTTAATGGCAGAATTGACTGACTCTCATTACATTTTTTAGAGACAGGAAGAGATCGAAGATTCTGAGGTTTCAGTTTTGGTAAAGAGATTCACCAAATTCTGTTTTATTCAGTTTATCCACCATTTGCTGGGCACCTCTGTGTTGTGGCAGCAGACTACAGGGAAGTTTGTTTTCGCAAAGACATTCCTAGTACTGGAAGGCTCAAGGTAAATGTTTTGATAGTGTACTTCCTCTAATCAATGTAACTCTACAGTTTAATAAAATACTCTACAGTTTATCTTACCAGATTTTCTAACCTTAAAAAGAGAGTTTCTTTACTTTTTTTTTTTTTTTTTTTTTTTTAGACGGAGTCTCACGCTGTCACCAGGCTGGAGTGCAATGGCACCATCTCAGCCCACTGCAACCTCTGCCTCCCGGGTTCAAGCAATTCTCCGGCCTCAGCATCCTGAGTAGCTGGGGATACAGGTGCGTGCCACCATGCCCAGCTAATTTTTGTATTTTTAGTACAGATGGGGTTTCACCATGTTGGCCAGGATGGTCTCGATCTCCTGACCTCGTGATCCGCCCGCCTCGGCCTCCCAAAGTACTGGGATTATTATTTCTTATCCTCAATGAAACCAAGGATTCTTTTAACAGATATTTGGAATTACAACCCATTAATGTTGCCTCCCACCACACACATACATTTCACATTCTGACACCTCCATTAATCTGAAGAAATGATTGATAGCAATTTAAAACCTTAGGCTGGCAGTACCTGTCTTTTAAAATATGTTTTTTGTGGTACATATTCAAAATACGTTGTTCGGTTTTTCAATCTCTGAAAACCAAGAAGCAAAAAACGGGCTGAGAAGAAAAGTGGGAGGAGGCGAGGCAACTGTGATAGGGTGGAAGTTTGCTGAGCATTTTCACATGGCCCTTGTTTCTATGGAAACAATTACCCTTGTCTGTACCATTTATATATGTTTAGAATAACCTCTTCTGTATTTCCAATCTCAAAGAAAGCCTCCTATGAAACTTGTAATCATCAGTGGGAAACTATCTTAACACATTAGAAATCTGTAATGGAAGTGGACTAACATGTTGGTCTTCAGAGAATGCTAAATAAAGTAAATGGTGACCATCTGGTTATCATTTGTAAATTTAGTGAACCTTGTAGGATGAAAGTTTACCTCATACCTGGCCATGGATTACATACTTTTAACATTTATTGACTGCTTACTATATTTCAGGCACCATGATGCAAAGTTTTGTTTCACATCTGATTCAATCCTCAGAACAGCTCAGTGTGGTAGTATAGTTAGTCTCATCTCCGTTTTACTCATGAGAAACTGGGGCTAAAGACATGAAGTGACTTGTGCAAGATCAGCCTGACTCTACTCTTTCTTTTTTTTCTTTTTTTTTTTTTTTTGAGATGGACTCTCACTCTGTCACCCAGGCTGGAGTGCAGTGGTGCGATCTCGGCTCACTGCAAGTTCCATCTCCTGGGTTCAAGTGATTCTCCTGCCTCAGCCTCCTGAGTAGCTGGGATTATAGGTGCGCACAACCACGCCTGGCTAATTTTTATATTTTTACTAGAGACGGGGTTTCACCATGTTGTTCAGGCTGGTCTCAAACTCCTGAGCTCGTGATCCACCCACCTCGGCCTCCCAAAGTTCTGTGATTACAGGCACGAGCCACAGCGCCCTGCCGACCCTACTCTTTTTATGCCTGGCTGTGGCTTCCAGTGAGCTGATCTATTAGGCAGTAGTTGAGGTCTTCACTTGCCCTGAATTTCTTCTGGTTCTCCCCTACTGGTAAATGACTAACTCTGTGAATTGAGTAATGGATGAAGTCAGGAATGAGTCTATCGCATGCATGCATTTATAGAAGAAGCTGCAGTGCCAAGACTCCTTTGGTTTTGTGTTTGCACATTGTGTATGGATGAGGCTATGCCAGTGTTCTCTATCTTTATTTCACATAAAATGCAGATGATTTCAGGCCTGGGTGTAGACCATCATCACGCATATCTTGTTGTTGCTACGTTTGTAGGCAATAAAGGTAGGTTTAGACCAACCTTGTCCAACCCGCAGCCCATGGGCCATGTGTGGCCGAGGACAGCTTTGAATGTGGCCCAACCCAAATTAGTAAACTTTCTTAAAACATTATGAGGTTTTCTTTTCATTATTATTTTAAAGCTCATCAGCTGTCATTAGTGTTAGTGTACCTTATGTGTGGCCCAAGACAATTCTTCTTCCAATGTGGCTCAGGGAAGTCAAAATATTGGACACCCCTGGTTTAGACAGTGTTATGGGTTGAATCGTGTCTACTAAAATTCATATGTTGAAATTTTAACTCCCGGTACCTCAAAATATGTCTTTATTTAGACATACATTCTTTACAGCAGTGATTCCCAACCTTTTTGACACCAGGAACTGTTTTCGTGAGAGACAACATTTTCACGGACAGGTGGGAAAATGGTTTCAGGATGAAACTGTTCCACCTCAGATCATCAAGCATTAGTTGGAGTCTCATAAAGAGAACACAGTCTAGACTCCTCGCATGTGCAGTTCACAATAGATTTCAGGCTCCTGTGAGAATCTAATGCCACTGGTAATGCTCGTTCACCAAACACTCACCTCCTGCTGCGCGGCCTAGTTTCTAACAGGCCATGAACCGGTCTGGTCCATGGCCTGGAGGTTGGAAACCTTTGCTTTACAGAGTTAATCATGTTAAATGAGATCCAATGTGATGGGTGTCCTTATAGAAAATGGAAATTTGGGGCCGGGTGCAGTGTCTCATGCCTGTAATCCCTGCACTTTGGGAGGCTGAGGTGGGCAGATCACCTGAGGTCAGGAGTTCGAGATCAGCCTGGCCAACATGATGAAACCCTGTGTCTACTAAAAATACAAAAATTAGCTGGGTGTGGTTGCGGGCACCTATAATCCCAGCTACTCGGGAGGCTGAGGCAGGAGAATCTCTTGAACCTGGGAGGCGGAGGTTGCAGTGAGCTGAGATCGTGACACTGCACTCCAGCCTGGGTGACACAGTGAGACTCTGTCTCAAAAAATATATATAAAAATAAAAAAAAAATTAAATTTGGCCAGAGAGAAATGCATAGAAGGAAGATGATGTGAAGACACAAGGTGAGAAAACAGACATTTCCAAGCCACGGAGAGAGACCTGATATACATCTTTATCTCAAAGCCAATTTATAGTCTTGTGTGCACTTGTACAAACACAATAGAGGAATAGCATGGGCGTGGTGATTATTATTAATTTGTGAGGAAGTAGTAGGGAGGAGGTCCAGGGAAGATTGTCTGGAAATAATGACACCTGAGGTGCAGATGTATGGAGGAACAGACGTTAACCTGGTGATTGGGATGCAGTGTGGGAGAAGGGTATCCCAGGCAGAGGAGATAACTTGAGCAAAGTCAGAGGTGGGTAAGAGAGGATGGTATGCTCACGGGACTCCTTCCCGCTCTGACCTTTGCCCTGACACTTCATGTTCCTGGTTCTCCATCGCCTCTCCCGAGCATCATTTTCTCTCCCACTACTCATGCTAAGCACTGTGCAAAGTTCAGTTCCTGGCCCGGTGATATTCTCCTTTTACTACTTTTGAAAAATTTAAAAAATGTCATTACATAAAATATCATCCATCCCTGGACCCCCCATATGAAACTCCAGCTGAGTGTCTGTTCTTGTCTCCAGCATTTACATTTGCATAGCCCAGCTTCAGCTCAGGTCTGAGATGCCAAAATGACACCCTTCACCTTTCCTTCCAAATTGTTGTCTAGATTCTGTATTTTAAAAAATATTCTCATCATCAATAAGTGACCTGGTCGTAAAACCTGGAGTGATCTCTGACTTCTCCTGCCACCAAACACCTTGTCAGGATTCAGGGCCAGACAAACAGTGTTATTGTATACATCCTCAACTGTTTATTTTTCTTGAAATTCTAAGCAACCTTCATCTCTCCCCATTCTGTGAGCATCTCTCTCTAGTTTTACAAGCCACGTTAAAAATTACTGACAGTGACTGAAATTATACTCGTAAGGTCTTTTCACACTGGGGATTTCATTAGGCTGGACCCAAGGGCTTACATTATTAGTAAATAGATAATCTCCTGCTACCTTTTTGTTGATCTCGGGTGAGAATTCCCTTTTTAAACTGTCCGTTCTATCCTTTCTAATTTGAAGAACATTACTTTCCCTGAATAAAATGGGAACAAAATAGAAAATTAATAGTTGGAACTTTTTCTGATAATCAATGAACATCACACTTTCTTTTGTCCTCATTCTCTCTGTCTACAGACATTTTTGCAGTCATTGACACTGTGACTACCCTGTTCTTGATATGACTTTGTTCTTGTTTATGTGACACCATTGTCTCCCGGTTTTCTGTTTCTCTCTGAGGTCAATTCTATTTCAAACTCTGAGATTCTACTTTCTCTGCTATCATTTTAGAAGTTTATGTTTCCTAGTCATTTTCCCTGGATCCACTTGTCATTGTTACTCTTCAGATTTTACCAGTTCTTCTAATTTATTTGCTGACCTCCACTGCCACCAAACCCACACATCTGAATCTACAGATCAGATCTCTCTTCTAGAGATTCAGCTGCCACTTCAACACCCCTACTTGGATTGTCTAATAGATTCCTTAGCCTCAATCTACCAAACACTGATCTATTCACTTATTTTTTCTTTTAAGAGAGACTTATATTGTTGCTAGGAGTGGAAAAATGTACAGAAAACTTTGTTGCCTGAGATGTTAAAGTGATTTATATCTGTTCCAATTTGGTTTCTGGCCCCTATATTTGAGGTAGATTAAATAATATTACCTAAAAAGTCTCAGAATAGGCAAATAAGGAATAAAGTGGCCACAACAGACTTCAGTACTTATTCATTCAGTCTACAAATGTGTAGTAAGCACCAACTTTGCTCCAGGGATGACAGTCATCACTAGTAGTACATGGCTTTAAGGTATGGTCCCTTCCCTCATGGAGCTTAGACTGTGAGATATTGTGTAGACTTTCCTTAAGAAGCATCACATTCTTTCACATACCGAGATATCCTCAACTTGAGTCTTACCTGTGTGATTATCTATAATTAACATACTGTACAATTAACATTTGTGCATGGACAGTTTTATGAATTATAACCCATGTTTAGATGTATGTAACCACAACACAATCTGGATACACAACAGTTCCATCACCCCCTCACTTTGTCGCATGTTGTCTTAAGAAACTCTTTACTGTTAAACTCTCCGCACACCCCGAGCCCCTGGCAGTCATGGATGTGTTCTCCTTCTTATAGTTTTTGCTTTTTAAGAATGTTATATAAATGGAATCCTACAGTACATGTTCTTTTGAGATTGTCTTTTTTCAGTCTTCATATTTCTCTAGACAATCATTCAACTTGTCTGTATTAGCAGTTTTTAAGCTATTTAATGCTGGATATTATTCCATTATATAGATGTACTACATTCTGGTTATCAGTTCTCCAATTGAAGGCATTTATGTTGTTTACAGTTTATGGTGATTTTGAATAAAGATACTACTAAACATTCATGAACAGTTATTTTGTGAATATAATTCACTTAGGTAAATTCCTAGGGTAAATATAATAGAGGTAGGATTGCTGGTCTATAGAGTGAGTGTAAACTTAACTTCTAGAAACTGCCAAACTGTTATCAAGAGGGTGTACCATTTTGCATCCCCATGAGCAATGCATGAGGAATCCAGTTGTTCTGCCTCCTTACCAGCACCTGGTGTTTCCTGGTTGTTGTTATTGTTGTTCTTTTTCCATCTTAACAGAAGTGTTGGGCTATCACTTCAAGGATTTCATTTGCATTTTCTTAATGACATCTTTTTATACGTTCATTTGCCATCCACATATCTTCTTTGTTCATGTCTGTTCACATATTTGCTGTTTGAATGTTTTAATTGATTTCTAAAAAGTCTTTATATGTATATGCCAGGTAAAAGTTTTCTGTCAGATTGGCAAATATTTTCTTTCAGCTCATTGCTTTTCATTCAGTTATTTAATGGTAGATTTCTCAGAGAAAACATGTTTTTCTCTTTTTGATAAAGTTATTGTATTAGTTTATTCTCTTGCTATAGAGACATACCTGAGACTGGGTAATTTATGAAGAAAAGAGGCTGAATTGACTCAGAATTTAGCAGGCTATACAGGAAGCATGGCTGGAAAGGCCTTAGGAAACTTATAATCATGGTAGAAGGTGAAAGGGAAGCAAGCACATCTTACCATGGTGGAGCAGGAGAGAGAGAGAGAAAGAGAGAGAGAGAGCGCAAAGGGGAAGTGCTACACCAGATCAAACAACCAGATCTTGTGAGAACTCTACCATGTGACAGCACTGGGGGATGATGCTAAACCATTAGATACAACCCCCATGATCCACTCAGCTCCAACCAGGTCCCTCCTCCAACACTAGAAATTACAATTTGACATGAGATTTGGATGGGGAGACAGAATCCATCTTGTTTTGCCCCATACCCCTCCCAAATCTCATGTCTTTCTCACATTGAAAAATACAATCATCCCATCTCAATAGTCCCCCAAAGTCTTAACTCATTCCAGCATTAACACTAAAGTCCAAGTCCAAAGTCTCATCTGAGAGAAGGCAAGTCTCTTCCACCTATGAGCCTGTAAAATCAAAACCAAGTTAATTACCTTCAAGATACAATGGGGATAAAGGCATTGGGTACATGCTCCCATTCCAAAAAGAAGAAATTTGTCAAAACAAAGGGGTTACAGGCCCCATGCAAGTCCAAAATCCAGAAGGGCAGTCATCAAATCTTAAACCTTTGAAATAATCTCATTTGACTCCATGTCTCACATCTAGGACACACTGATGGAAAAGGTGGGCTCCAAAGGCTTTGGGCAGCTCCACCCCTGTGACTTTGCAGGGTACAGCCCCATGACTGCTTTCACAGGCTGGCATTGAATGCCTGTGGCTTTTCCAGGTTCACAGAGCACACCGTCAGTGGATCTACTACTCTGGAGGCTGGAGGACAGTGGCTCTTTTCTCACAGCTCCACTAGGCAGTGACCCAGTGGAGATTCTGTGTCAGGGCTCCAACCCCAGATTTCCCCTTCACATTGCCCTAGAAGAGGTCCTTCATGACGGATCCAACCCTGCAGCATACTTCTGCCTGAACATCCAGGCATTTCCATACATCTTCTGAAATCTAGGCAGAGCCTCCCAAGCCTCAACTCTTACCCTCAGCGCATCTCCAGGCTTAACACCACATGGAAGCCACGGAGGCTTGATGCCACCAAGGCTTGAAGCTTGTACCCTCATGTTAGTCCTAGATTGTAGTATCCTGCAGGTAAATACTCAGAACAACTTCCATAACTTGAATATTTACTCCTTCCCCCACCCCACACACTGGTAGAATTCATGTTGGGATACTACATTTACTATGAACATACACCCCTGATTTGAAACAAGACTAAGATACACGGTAAAGAATGTTTATTCACTAAAGTTTTGACAGACTGAAGGCCATTATTTCAGATTGGAAATAGGAAACTTAAAAAAACTACATGGACATTGGGTAAAAGAACATGGGTTGAAATTTGCCTGGCAGTAGCCCAAAGGTAAATGGTCTTCAAGGTGCATATGAAGGAACTGTAGGAGGGAAATGGGATAATTCACATCTCCACCAATAAATAAATGTAGCCACACTAGCTTGGGGGATTTGAGGTGAGACATCGAAAATACTAAGTCATGGTCAGGGCTGGAGGACAAAAGAATGAATCACTTAATAGGAATGACTGTGGGGAAGGGCTTGAAGGAATCATCCTCTTGCTTCCATGTGAACCATGAACATTAAACATGGAGAAAGGAGGAGCGGCAGCAGATCGGTTTGGGATGCATCTTCAGGGGATGCTGAAACAACAGCAGCATTTGGTTTGCTCTACACCCCTGTCACCCCTCACCCGCAAGCCCAGGGAGTTGCCAGCAGTGGTGATTTGTGATGTCTAAGACACCCTAGGGCTGCCATTGGCTGGGACACTGCCTGTATGATCAAACAAAGCTCAAGGGTGTGGCTTTGCCTTGTCACCAGGAGGGTATACATAGGAAGGGCAAGAGCTCTGGGCCACTGGGAAGATTCAAAAGCTACAAAAGCCTCATTATGGATAGTAAACCTCCCAGCACCAATGGGGAGAAGAGGAAGAGCCCCTGCGAGTCCGACGATGAAAATGATGAGGTAAGATTGTTAGGTTTTGAAGCGAAGGTGAGGGTGAAAGAAAGACACACAGAGCGGCGGCGGCTCAAATAGCAACACGGGAATATTGCAGACAATTGTGGAAGTGGGGGACCCGCTTAATGCCAGAGCCCACCGCCGCTTACAGGCTGGGGTGTTTATAGGTACGGGTGGGAGGGCACTGGGCAGGATGGCTTGCTGCCCGGCAGGATATTGATAAGATGTTATTATGATCAGGTGGTTTGGCCCTTTTTCTGGTGGAATATCATTGTGGTGTTCCTTAGAACTTTGCCAAGCAAGATATGATAGGGATGTTTCTTTAGTTGGGCCTCTGTCTGCCTTGTGGACAGGTGGTTAGGCAGGATGTTTCTCACGGTCTGAACCCCCATGGGATGTTTCACTTTGACCAAGGTCTGCAAAAAAGCAAAGAACTTACAAAATGGTGCAGTTTGGACTAACAGATGACCCTACCCATGCTCCTCTTCTTCTTCCCCATGGATCCCTACTCTGTGATTCAACCTTGTTCTTCTCTGGATCAAACTCCTTCCTCAACCTGCATTCCTTCTTCTCATGAAGCCCCCCTTGCTATCCAGTCTCTATCCTATTCACCCAAAATAATGTCTTTCTGGCCTCTCCCTGTTTTCTTAACAGATGCAGGAGACACCAAACAGGGACTCAGCCCCCGAACCGACTTTGAAAAAGATGAAAACATCTGAATACTCAACAATATTAGTGGTTCGCTACAGGAAGGTGAAGAAAATATATTCAAATCGACGGGAGAAGGATCAATCCCCGGAGCACTCCATCAATCCTGCGCAAGAGGAGGAGGACGAAGTCCTAGAAATATCACCTGAAACATCTGCCAAGGAGGAAGAAGACCCATAAGCATCTGAAGGATCTTCTTCACAGGCTGGGGAGAACTGGCGAAACGTGGAGAAACCAAATTGGACAAATCCTCCCCACCAATGGCGATGATTACAATAAAGTCAAGTTTGAGAAGCTGATGGCTGTGTATATCTCTGCCTGTTTTCTGATGGTGGGGGGGAAGGGAAGGGAAGAGGTAGGCATTTGAGAAGGGAGGGATATGAGGTCCTGTAGGGTTGGTGGACAGACCCACAGGTTGACAGTAAGCCAGACATTGTAAGTAAGGCCTGGGGGAGGACTGATTCCTAAAGAAAATTTTCTTCTTAAAATTTTATCTTATGGGAAGTGGAGATGTGTATATGTTCACGCAACTGTACCCGGCAGCACATAGTGCTGCTGAATGTACATATCAAAGGTATTCCCATCCCTTTCCATTTGATATTTTCCTGGGTTAGAAATATATGCTTTATAAAGAGTAAATGTTCTGTAAAACACGAAGCACAATACAAAAGAAGCTAGTAGATGTAGGAGTAAGTAAACAGCAGGAAAGCATTGCTTGTAATGAAATGATTGAAAAGCCAATTCTAAAACAAAATTTTCAATGCATCTTAAATATTTATGTTACTGTTTTAATGACCTCAACAGTCTTTAATCAAGATAAGTATGCTTTAGAAATGTGTTGATATCCGCAAAGTGTGAATATTCAAAATCGCCATGACTTGGGAAAAGGAAAGTAAAACACTCTAAGTATGAGGAGCTTTTTTCCATGGAATGTGAACTGCAAGGTGGTGAGAAGGGTTAGGTGTGATGTGGTGAGATCATTTTTAGGAAAGTGTGTCTATTATCGGCTTTATAACACTTCCATTTTGCATGATAATTTCCCGAAATTCATCATTTAATTAAGGCTATAGATTTTGATTACCATGTTTCTTAAAATGTCAAACAGTATAATATTTATAGTGAAAAAGAAAACTGCTTGGTGGATACACATCGGTTAGCAGGAAAAGACACCACAGGGATTCAGCATGGGGTCAACTGTGGATGGGGTTTTAGTTTATGTCTTTGACTTGACCTTCACATAGTGCCTACCTGTTGAGAGTTCAGGGGATGTTGGAGAGATAATTAGGTAAAACAAGAAGGTCTTCTCAGGACACATGAGGGAGTTAAATAAAAATGCAGGAGCAATTACAATTTTAGTTATTTGTAACTGTTGTTTGCTAAGTCATAACATTGTCATTGATAACACGAAAAAAATAAAATATACTAAATATCAATAGACAAAAACCAGTTTTCTTTTCTCCAACCAAATACCTAAATACCTAGCACTGATTTCCAGAACAAAATCCCCCACATACCATCTTTGGAATAAAAGAATATTCTTTCAAGTTGCCGGACCATGAGGTAAAAACAAAAAATCCCAATGCTTTTTTTCTTACTCTTTGATATGTACAGTTGAAGGTATTTCTCATTGCAAACCAATATTTCCATCCAGCACGTGACATTAAAGAATTTTTCATATTTAGGATAGTAATACGGGATCACATTCTTTAGCCTTAGGCATTGCAGAGGAAAAACAAAAACAAAACAAACAAAAACAAACAAACAAGAAAACAAAACTAAGCTGAGAGAGGCGGAGCAAGACAAGCAGAATAGAAGGCTGCACAGATCAGCCCCCTCACAAGGACACAAATTTAACAACTATCCACACAGTAGAAAATACCTCCATAAGAACCCAAAATCAGGGGAACTCCCATAGTACCTGGTTGTATCACTGAAAGAGGCACTGAAGAGTTAGAATAAACAGTCTTAAATCGCTGACCCCACCCCTTCCCTACCCTAGGCAAGTGGCAGTGTGGTGTCAAGAGCATCTCTGGAAGCTGGAAGAGCAAGAGCAGAGCAGTTGTGGGTCACTGAACTCAGTGCTGTCTCTTACAGGAGAAAGGAAAACCAGACCAAACTTAGCCGACTCCCATCTGGGAAGGGAGCATTTAAACCACCTCTAGCCAGAGGGAAATTACCCATCCCAGTAATCAGAACTTGAGTTTCTGCAAAGCTTGCCACCAAGGGCTAAAAAACTGTTCCAGGTTTCTCAGACAACCTTAAAGGCAGTCTAGGCCATAAGATCTGTAACTCGTAGGTGAGTTCTAGCATAGAATTGGGCCCAGAAGCAGTGGATTGTGGCGGGTATGTGGAGGGGTGCACATGACCTACTGAGATACCAGCTGGGGCAGCCAAGTGAGTGCTGCTGTCACCCCCTTCCCTAGCCCCAGACTGCCCAGCTAGCGGCTCCATAAAAGACCCCCTCCTTCCACTTGAGGAGATGGAATAGTAAGGAGCGTTTTTTTTCTCGCGTCTTGAATACCAGCTCAACTACAGTGGGACAGGGCACTGGTCAGGGTTGTGAAGCCCCTGTTCCAGGCACTAGCTCCTGGATAACATTTCTAGACACACCCTAGGCCAGAAAGAAACCTGCTGCCTTGAAAGAAATAGCCAAGTCCTGGCAGCATTCATCACTGGCCAACTGAATAGCCCTTGGTTCCTGAATAGACAGCAGCAATACCCGCAGGTACTACATCAAGGACCTTTGGTGAACCTCTGAGACACACTGGCTTCAGGTACCAGCATGGTAAGAGGGGAATAGAGTAACAAGCAGGCTATTGGGGTCCCCAATTCCAGGACTTGACTTCTGGACAGCATTTCTGGACGTGCCCATGACCAGACAGGTGCCCACTGCCCTGAAGGGTGAGTCCCAGTCCAGGCAGCATTCACCACGAGCTGACTTAAGAACCCTTGGGACTTAAGGGAGCATCAGTGGTAGTGTTGCAGTACTCTCCATGGCCTGTAGTAGGGGTGGCTACAGGGTGAGGCTCCCCTGCCTTTGGAAAAGGGAGGGAAGTGTGGGAAGAACGGCTTCTTGTGGTTTGAATTGTGGTTTGCGCGTCAGCTCAGCTGCAGTACAGTGGAACACCAGGTAGATTTCTAGGGTCTTTAACTGTAATTCCTGACTCCGGGATGGCATCTCTGAACCCACCTGGGGGAACTCACTGCCCTGAAAGGAAAGACAGAGGCCTTGCTAGCTTTGCCACCTGCTGATTATAGAACATCAGGGCTTTGAGCAAATAAAGACAGCAGCCAGGGAGTAACTACAGCAGGCCTTGGGCAAGACCTAGCTCTGTGCTGGCTTCAGGTCTGACCCAGCACAGTCATAGTGTTCGTGGATACAAGAGTGCCTGTATAACTCCACCCCCAGCTTTAGGTGGCTCAGAGCATGGAGAGTTCCAAGTCTTCGCTATTGTGAAGAGCGCCACAATAAACATACATGTGCATGTCTTTATAGTAGAATGATTGATAATCCTTTGGGTATATACCCAGTAATGGGATTGCTGGGTCAAATGGTATTTCTAGTTCTAGATCCTTGAGGAATCATCAGACTGTTTTCCACAATGGTTGAACTAATTTACACTCCCACCAACAGTATAAAAGCGTTCCTATTTCTCCACATCCTCTCCAGCATCTGTTGTTTCCTGACTTTTTAATGATCGCCATTCTAACTGGCATGAGATGGTATCTCATCGTGGTTTTGGTTTGCATTTCTCTAATGACCAGTGATGATGAACTTTTTTTCAGATGTTTGTTGGCTGCATAAATGTCTTCTTTCGAGAAGTGTCTGTTCATGTCCTTTGTCCACTTTTTAATGGGGTTGATTTTTTTCTTGTAAATTTGTTTAATTTCTTTGTAGATTCTGGATATTAGCTCTTCGTCAGATGGATAGATTGCAAAAATGGTCTCCAATTCTGTAGGTTGCCTGTTCACTCTGATGATAGTTTATTTTGCTGTGCAGAAGCTCTTTAGTTTAATTAGATCCCATTTGTCAACTTTGGCTTTGTTGCCATTGCTTTTGGTGTTTTAGACATGAAGGCTTTGTCCATGCCTATGTCCTGAATGGTATCGCCTAGGTTTTCTTCTAGGGTTTTTATGGTTTTTAGGTCTTACATTTAAGTCTTTAATCCATCTTGAGTTAATTTTTATATAAGGTGGAAGGAAGGGGTCCCGTTTCAATTTTTCTGCATATGGCTAGCCAGTTTTCTCAACACCATTTATTAAATAGGGAATCCTTTCCCCATTGCTTGTTTGTGTCAGGTTTGTCAAAGATCCGATGGTTGTAGACGTGTAGCGTTATTTCTGAGGCCTCTGTTCTGTTGCACTGGTCTATATATCTGTTTTGGTACCAGTACCATCCTGTTTTGTTTATTGTAGCCTTGTAGTATAATTTGAAGTCAGGTAGCGTGATGCCTCCAGGGTCATGGAAATAAAGGAGAATGAATAAGTAAATAAACGGGAGAGGGTCTTGAGCAATTAACTCAAAGAATATAACTCAGTCTTCTACACTGGATGCCAAAACAACTCTATTGTATTCCTTTCAATAAAACAATATTTTTTTTCAAGGGAAGAATTTTTAATCATTGACTCATTCACTCTCTTTCATTTCCATGGTCCAGTTTTATTTCTCTTGTCTACATTGGCAATCATTGTTATGCATTTGATGTGTATCCTTTTCTCTGTATGAGTGTTAATACATGTTTCTTCTTGTTTGTGGACATTTGTTTTCAATTTACGTTTCCATTGTCAATACTTAATGTTTCACTCAGCCCTGTTTTTAAGATGCTTCTATGTATGTATAATCTGTTATTCCCTTATAAATGGATATATTAGCTATATTTTTTTGTTTTATATTTTTAGAAAGATATGTTGATTTTTAATATTTGTACCTGCCTTCTGGTCCATGTTTTATTTAATTTATACCCCAGTATTACATTTTCTTTCAAGTGACTGTAAATAGTATCATGTTTTTAATTTTGATTTCCACATGTTCAATGTTAGCATATAGAAGTGTGATGGATTTTTTATTTTTATTTTAAAGAAATTTTATTGTGTATATTTTAGGTTTACAACATATTATGGAATACATAGAGAAAGAAAAATGGTTACTATGGTGAAGAGGATTAGCATATCTCTCTTCTCAGTTTTTTTTTTTTTTTTTTTTTTTGAGACAGAGTCTCGCTTTGTCGCCCAGGCTGGAGTGCAGTGGTGTGATCTCGGCTCACTGCAACCTCTGCCTCCCGGGTTCACGCCATTCTCCTGCCTCAGCCTCCCGAGTAGCTGGGACTACAGGCACCCGCCACCATGCCCGGCTAATTTTTTTTTTTGTATTTTTAGTAGAGACAGGGTTTCACCGTGTTAGCCAGGATGGTCTCAATCTCCTGACCTCGTGATCCGCCCACCTCGGCCTCCCAAAGTGCTGGGATTACAGGTCTTCTCAGTTTTTTAAGTGTGTGACAATAGGTAAAATCTACTTACTTAACAAAAGATCATGAGACAATTTCCTTAACTTTAGTCGCCCTGTACATTCGATTTCTATATGTGTTCATCCTACATATCTGCTATTTTGTATACTTTGACCTACATCTCCCCATTTCCCCTCCCACCCCCAATGTTTCATTCTCTACCTCTGTCTATTTGAGCCCCTTATTTATATAGTCCACATATGAGATCATCAAATGTTTTTCTTTCTGTCGGGATTATTTAACTCAGTGCAATGTCCTCCAGATTCACCCATGTTGTGGCAAATGCCAAAATCTCCTTTTTTAAGGCTGAATAATATAAAAAAAAAAAAAAAAAAAAAAAAAAAAAAAAAAAAAAAAAAAAAAAAAAAAAAAAAAAAAAAAAAAAAAAAAAAAAAAAAAAAAAAAAAAAAAAAAAAATATTAGTGCTGTATAACTACATATAACTACACACATACACACACACATACACACATTTTTAAATCCGTTCATCCATTGATGGGCATTTAAGTTGTTTCTATATTGACTATTTTGAATAATGTTACAATAAACATGAGAGTACAGATACCTTTATGAAGCTGTGATTTCATCTCCTCTAGGTATTTATCCAGAATGATTGCTGTGTCATATGGTAGTTACTTTTTTTTTTTTTTTTTTTTTTTTGAGATAGAGTCTCGCTCTTTTGCCCAGGCTGGAGTGCAGTGGCATGATCTTGGCTCACTGCAACCTCAGCCTCCCAGATTCAAGTGATTCTCCTGCCTCAGCCTTTCAAGTAGCTGGGACTATAGGCGTGTGCTACCACACATGACTACTTTTTGTATTTTTAGTAAAGATGGGGTTTCACTGTCTTGGCTAGGCTGGTCTCAAACTCCTGACCTCAAGTGATACGCCTGCCTCAGCCTCCCAAAGTGCTGGGATTACAGGCATGAGCCACCATGGCTGGCCAACTTTTAAATTTCTTTAGTAACCTCCACACTGTTTTACATAATGGTTATACCAATCTACATTTCCACCAACAGCGTACTAGGGTTCTTTTTTCTCCACACCCTCATCAACATTTGTTATTTTTTATAATAGTCATCTTAACAAGTGTGAAGTGATACAATGGCTTTAATAGGCATTTCTCTTATGATTAATGATGTTGAACACCTTTTAATATATCTGCTAGCATGCCACTGTAAGAAATACTATGGTGAGAAACCACACTGTATCTTTTATTCAGTTTCCTCCAGTGATAGGATATCACAAAAGTGTAGTATAACATTATAACCAGAAAACTGACATTAATACACTCCATCTATTCAGATTTCACCAGTTTTACATGTGTTCATCTGTGTGTGTGTTTAGTTATATTCAGTTTTATAATATGCCTAGATTCAAGGGACAACCACCATAATAAGAATACAGAAGAGTTTCATCAACACAAAGATCTCTCATGTTGTCCTTTAATAGCCACACCCAACCTCCCTCTCAAGTTCATAACCCCTAGTTACCAGTATTCTCCACCTACATAATTTTGTCATTTTCAGAATGTTATATAAATGGAATAATTCAGTATGTAACCTTTTGGAATTGGTGTGTTAGTTTGTTCTTGCATTGCTATAAAGAAATACCTGAAGCTGAGGCTGGGCGCCGTGGCTCATGCCTGTAATCCCAACACTTTGGGAGGCCAAGGCAGGTGGATCACGAGGTCAGGAGATCGAGATCATCCTGGCCAACATGGTGAAACCCCATCTCTACTAAAAATACCAATATTAGCTGGGCGTGGTAGCAGGTGCCTGTTATCCCAGCTACTCAGGAAGCTGAGGCAGGAGAATCACTTGAACCCGGGAGGTGGAGTTTGCAGTGAGCCAAGATCGCACCACTGCACTCCTGCCTGGGCGACAGAGTGAGACTCCATGAAAGAAAGAAAGAGAGAGAAAGAGAGAGAGAAAGAGAGAAAGGAAGGAAAGAAGGAAGGAAGGAAGGAAGGAAGGAAGGAAGGAAGGAAGAAAGGAAGGAGGGAAGGAGGGAGGGAGGGAAGGAAAGAGGGAAGGAAGGGAAGGAAGGAGGGAAGGAAGGAGGGAGGAAGGGAGGAAGGAAGGAAGGAAGGAAGGAAGGAAGGAAGGAAGGAAGGAAGGAAGGAAAGGACCTGAAGCTGAATAACTTATAAAGCAATGAGGTTTAATTGGCTCACAATTCTGAAGGCTGTACAGGAAGTGTAGTGCCAGCATCTGCTTCTGGTTATGGTTTCAGGAAGCTTACAATTATGGCAGGTGAAGAGGGAGCAGACATGTCGCATGGTGACAGGAAGACCAAAAAAGAGAGGGAGGAGGTGCCACACACTTTTAAAAACCAGATCACATGTGAACTCAGAGCAAGAACTCACTCATCACAAAGGGGATGGTGCTAAGCCACTCATAAGAGATTCACCCCCATAATCTAATCACCTACCACCAGACCCCACCTCCAACATTGGGAATTACATTTCAAAATAAAATTTGGAGTGGTCAAACATCCAAACAATATCAATTTTTTTTGTCACTCACCATAAGTCTCTAAGGATTCACTCATGTTGCTGCATATATCAATAGTTTATTCTTTTATATTCCTGAGTGTGATATTCCATTGTATAAATATACCACAGTTTGCTTAATCTTTCTGCCAGGTGAAGGACATCTGGGCTGTTTCTAGTTTTTGGCTATTACAAATAAAGCTGTTATAATCATTCACATGCAGGATTCTGTATGAATGTAAGATTTCATTTCTCTGTAATAATTACTCAGATTATGGGTAGTATGGTAGTTGCCCTATTTGGTTGTGTAAGAAAATTCCAACTTTCTAATGTGGCTGCATCATTTACCTTCCCACCAGCAATGCATGCATGATCCAGTTTCTTTGCATCTACATTAGCATTTGGTTTTGTCACTTTTAAAAAGCTTAGCCTTTCTGGAAGGTGTGTACTGATATCTAATTGTGGTCTTAATTGGCATTTTCCTGATGGCTAATGATGTTAAATATATCTTTATGTACTTATTTGTCATCCATATATTCTCATATTCCCTTCTCTTTGACAGATTCATGACAATGGGTTAGAACAAAGATGTTGACAATATATGTATTAAGTCTGAAAATGACAAAAAGATTAGAAGCTTTTTCGAATAATAAGATTTAAATGCAGTAAGAGTTTAAACAGGCTACACTGTGGACCACTTGAACTATGATTTTAATCAGACAAGAGAAATTTACTAGAGAACACTGGCATGCTGTGATCTTGGAATCCCAAAACTAACATCTTGTGAATAGAATGAGAGATATTTGGTTTAACAGTAGTAACAAAAAATCTGCTTAGAGGTTTTCAATTGACAGTGAATAGATTGTGAACTAAGAATGTGAAAAGGCTGTTCAGAAGCTACCAGTATCTTTGAGTAACTTCCATGTAAATGTAACTAAAGCAAGAGGTGACTTTTTCTTCCTGTCCTGTGTTGATCAGACTACACTTGAAGGAGTATTTCCAGTTGCGGACCTTTAAGAGGAATAGAGGCCAATTAAATAGTCACTTGAGGAAGGAACAAATCTGAGTGATGTTGAGACTTGAAATGGTGTCATGGGGCAAATGATGAAAATAACTGTATCAGGTGTTGTTCTGATGGGAAACAGACCGTACACTCTAATAGGAAAATTAGAGGAGAGTTTAATAAATGTCTAACACTTAGTGATTACAGAGGAATGGGACAGTATAGGGAAACCAGAAGAAATAACTTAGAGTTGGAAACAGGAGGGCAACTGCTACTAACATTAAGTTCGATAGGGAGAAAGAGGAGACTATTACTGGAACCGAGAGAATTAGGGAGCTGTGTATAGAGAACTGTCAGACAAAAAGTGATCATCTAGGTCAAGAAATGAAATAGAAATTACAGAAATTCTCCAAGGAAGGAGCCAGATAAATAAATATTCTGACTTCATTTTCCTCCTTCTCCAGTGATCTGCAGGGACCTACCATTCACTAAAACTAACCCGAAGCCATAGAACAAGACAGTTTATTAATACAGTCCATGGTTTACATGAGTAGATTTTTAGCAGCACAAAGTAGAGTGGAGAATGGATCCGGTGGAGCAAATGGATGACATATTGAGAACACTGAACTCAGAGAAGCAAAAGTATCAGGAGCGATCACACTGTCTTTCTTCAACTCTCTGATATGGCGACATGTGGAATCAGGTCAGATTACACTTTTTGAGTGTCATACCTATGATTAGTAGGACCACAGTAGGGAACTTAGGGGAAAGTGGCATAAACTCCCTTAGGCAGTTGACGCGGATGTGTTTGTCCTGGAAAAGCTGTTTACAAAATGATCAACTGTAATTTTGCTCTTTTGGAGCTCGGAAAACAATACCCCAAAATGAAGACCTCAGGAGCAAAAGTCTTTCTCTAATCTTCTCCTACCCTCCTGTCTCTCAGTCTCATTCTCCCCCAAGGCTAGCTATAGAAACTACAGTCCTTCTTCCCTAAGGTGTGTCATAGAAACCAAAACATAGTTTCCCCAAAGCCAGCAATAAAACCTAAAAATATGGCTGGGTGCGGTGGCTCACGCCTGTAATCCCAACACTTTGGGAGGCTGAGGCAGGCGGATCACGAGGTCAGGAGATCGAGACCATCCTGGCTAACATGGTGAAACATCGTCTCTACTAAAAATACAAAAAAAAAAAAAATTAGCAGGGCATGGTGGCACGCACCTGTAGTCCCAGCTACTTGGGAGGCTGAGGCAGGAGAATGGCATGAACCTGGGAGGCGGAGCTTGCAGTGAGCCGAGATCACGCCAGTGCACTCCAGCCTGGGCGACAGAGCAAGACTCTGTCTCATAAAAAAAAAAAAAAAAAAAAAAAAAAAAAAAGCTAAAAATATTACTCTCATTTTCACTCCAATTTTCTGTGTAAAAACTAGCCATAAAGAAACTGACTGTAGGTCAGAATACCCCCATTTCAGAGGGGTCCCTGCCCCACACCCAGAAGGAAGAATGCTGCTCAGAGAAGCCAAGAATAATCTAGACATACACGCCTTTCTGTGTTTCCCCACTCAGTTCATTAGTATTAGTTTATACCCTTTTTGTCCAATCCTATTTCTGAGCCTCTGTCCATACTTCTTTAAACCTAGGCATAAAATGCACAATTTCCCCTGTATCTTTGGGTCTTCATTCTGAAGGCTCCCATGTACACCCCTTAAACAAATCTGTATACCTCTTCTGCTATCAATCTGGCTTTTGTTGGTGATATCTAGTGAGCCCTCAGAGGGCCTTGCCCGCTACAGCTCTTTCCTGTAGGTGCAAATATCTCACCATGCCTGTTACGCTCTACATCAAAATGTCCAACACTTGCTACCATATTTCCCTGGTGCAAAGGAGAAAGTTGTTGTGTTTTTTAAACTTGATATCATTTGAAAAATAAGAGTTATGTTATGTAAAAACTTGAACAGTGGCAAGGATGTGTGGTAGCTTGACTGACCTTGTTTGCTGTGGTATCATCTGGAAATAGCATGAAGCCTGACACACAATAGGCAATTAGTAAATACTTGCTGAATGATGGTACAAGCGTGGACA
The DNA here is from genome assembly GCF_006542625.1 of Nomascus leucogenys. Lineage (NCBI taxonomy): Eukaryota > Metazoa > Chordata > Mammalia > Primates > Hylobatidae > Nomascus > Nomascus leucogenys. The sequence goes on from NC_044406.1 coordinate 130,465,751, forward strand.
GTGAAGTGTAGCATGGTGATGAGAAAAATCACTGATAGTGACTCATATTATATAAGGTTCTAGCCCCAGCTGTGGTTATAACTAAAAATATAATCTTGAGCTAGTTAAAGAAACACCCTTTAAATGTGATGTCCAAGTACCTAATTCCATTAATTTAGATGCAATTGCTAAAGGTTTGGGTCTATGTAGCACATTAATCTAAGTGCAAAAACATCCAAAATATCCAAGATAATGGAATAAGTCTCTCTAGTTGAAATTTTAATACAATGCTGAGGCTGATATCTACTCAAAAAAGTTGGGGATGATATTTACTCAAAAACATTTCTAGGCATAGATAGTAGATATAATGATCTTAATTATATTATTATTTTCATTTTACACAACCTTAATTTTTTTCTCGAGTTTTATTTTAGCTACAGGGGTACAAGTGCAGGTTTGTTACATGAATATATTGCACTCAGATAGTGATTCTAGTACCCAATAGGTAGTTTTTTCACCCATGCCCTTCTCCTTCCCTCCCCCATCTAGTAGTTTCCAGTGTCTATTGTTTCTACATTTATGTCCATTTGTGCTCAATATTTAATCCCTGCTTATAAATGAGAACATCTGGTATTTGGTTTTCTGTTTCTACATTAATTCACTTAGGATTATGGTCTCCAACTCCATCCATGTTGTTGCAAAGGACATAATTCCATTGTTTTTTATGGCTGCATATAATTCCATGGTGTATATGTACCACATTTTATTTATACAATCTACCTATTGTTGGGCACCCAGGTTGATCCCACACATTTGCTATTGTGAATAGTGTGGTGGTGAGCACATGAGTACATGTGTCTTTTGATATAATGACCTATTTTCCTTTGAGTATATACCCAGTAATGGGACTACTGGGTCAAATGGTAGCTCTATTTTAAGTTCTTTTAAAAGACCCCAAAAGATAAATTTACTTTAGTAAACTTTAAATCAATGCACATTTTGGCCAGGCGCAGTGGCTAACGCCTGTAATTCCAGCACTTTGGGAGACTGAGGTAGGCAGATTACTTGAGGTCAGGGGTTTGAGACCAGCCTGGGCAACATGGTGAAACCCCATCTCTACCCAAAATACAAAAATAATAGCCGGGCATGGTAGTGTGTGCCTGTGGTCTCCACTAGTCAGGATGATAAGGCAGGAGAATTGAGTCCAAAGGGAGGAGGTTGCAGTGAGCCAAGAGTGAGCCATTGCACTCCAGCCTGGGTAACAGAGTGAGATCCTGTATCAAAAAATAAATAAATTTAAAAAAATGCACGTTTAAATGAAGAATATATCTTTGCCTTGAAATGCTTCACTAAATGTGAATTACACTACTAATAATACTAATGATATCTAACATTTTCAAATAATTATGTCTAACATTTATTTAGCATTTCCTAAATATCAAGCACTTCATATGCATAAGGTAATTTAACCCTCATAAGCAGCTTATGATTCTGGTAGTTGTGCTATCGGCATCCTTAGGGAATGAGAAACGGAGGCCACACAGCAAGTGGTGAAATAGAGATTCAAACCCAGACAGTCTTGAATACAGAGGCTGAACTGGTATCTACTCACTATAAATATTATATCTTGACTTTTCCTCAGAAAGCTCATGGTAAATGCACATGTTTTCTGCCATATAAATTCAAAGATACCACAATTTCATACTGATATGGTCTGGTTTTGTATCCTTACCCAAATCTAATCTTGAATTGTAATCCAAATTGTAATACCCACATGTTGGGGGAGGGAGTATACATAGAGAGGGTGGGGCCCTGGGCTATACTACTGCTTGACATCAACATGGAAGAGGTAACTGGCAAACCAGAGTTGCCTAACACAGCTATGGATCAACCAACACCAGACATGCAACAACCAGCCACAGACACCAAAGGAACGAAGATGAATATCCCATATGAACTCAAGTCCAGAGACAGTGGCAAGGTCAGATCAAGCTGCCCATGTTCTTTCTCTGTCCCCTTAACTACGTTACCACTTCCAAGACTCCTACCTTATCCTTATGTGGTATGTATCCCCTCCTCAGCCCATAACCAGGTTCAGTAAACCCTCCTTCCTATGCATTTCACATTCTCTTCTCCTAAATCACCGCCTTATGGGAAGAGGACCTGACAGCACCCTGTTTTCCTACCAGGTGCAGGAGATAATCATAAAAGTAAAAGTCGCCAGTAGTTTTTCAAGGGTGTTCAAGAGAAAAATCTCTAAGAACTACCCTCTCTTGAAACAATCCTACATCATCCAAAGGCCAAAACTATTTGGTCATTATTACAGGCCCAATGAGAAAGTGAATCAAAATCAGGGAGACTAAGACTAAGAAACCCTGGGGAAACCCCCCACCTCCAGTGAAGTGTGCATCCCGTGACCGCAGACTGAAGAACAGACCTCTCAAAAAGTTCTTCTGTCTCCAGAGGCATGGCTGCTGAGAAATGACTAACATTGTAGAGATTAACTCTTCCACAGTGATGATTAAAATAAAATCAACAAGTTGTGAAAAGCCCCTAAGTTTTCAGTTGAATTGTGTCATCCATGTGTGTATGTGTCTCTGCAAGTTATCTGATGGTGAAGAAAGAGAAAGGAAGCAAGTGGTGTGAGAAGGGAGGCAAGAGGGGTTCTGCAGGGTTAGGGGCCAAACTGGCAGGTCCACAGCCAGATATTGAGAATAAAGACTGGGTCAAGACTATGCATGAAAGACAATTGCCTAATCCAAATGCAAGAAGGAAAATGGCATGGTATTGCTTCTGTGTGTGTGTGTGTGTGTGTGTGTGTGTGTGTGTGTGTTAATAGTGGCATTGGTAGTAGATGTCAGGGTCTAGATCACCAAAACCCAGATGAGGTTAAATGCCAGCTATCTGCAATTTTCTGGGCTCTTGCTCAGCCTACTCTCTTCCCATCTCCCATCTCAGTTGAAGAGGTATTTTTCCTTCAGTCTGAAGCAAATCCCATTTCTTACCACCTCTTCGGGGAATTTAATCCATAAATGTTCTATCACCTGTTTCTTCAATCTTGTCTACCAGCTTCTTATTCCTTCTCGTCAACATTTGTTTTCTATATATATATAACTACAACTTTTGTTTTAGATTCAGGGGGGCACATGTGCAGGTTTGTTACCTGGGTATATTGAGTGATGCTGAGGTTTGGTGTACAAACAATCCCATCACCCAGGTAGTGAGCATAGTACCTAACGGTTTGTCAACACTTGCTCCACTCCTTCCTTCCCCATTCTAGTAGTCTCCAGTGTCTATTGTTCCAATCTTTATGCCCATGAATACCCAATGTTTTGCTCCTACTTATAAATGAGAACATGCAGAATGTAGTTTTCTGTTCCTTTGTTAATTTGCTTAGGATAATGGCTTCCAGCTGCATATGTGTTGCTGCAAAGGATATTATTTCACTCGTTTTTATGGCTGCATAGTATTTCATGTCATATATGTACCACATTTTTTTAAATCCAATCCACCATTGATGGACACCTGGGTTGATTCCATGTCTTTGCTATTGTGAATAGTACTGTGATGATCACACATGTAGGTGGGTCTTTTTGGTAAAACAATTGATTTTCGCTTGGATATATACCCAGTAATGGGATTGCTAGGTGGAATGGTAGTTCTGTTTTAAGTTCTTTGATAAATTTCCCACTAGTTTTCCACAGTGGCTTAAGTAATTCACATTCTTACATTTAAAAATGCTCAGTCACTCCCACTATTGAACAAAATGCAAAACAAGCAAAGCAAACACACCCTCCCACCACCCGGCGTCTCCCTCTAGGTACTAACCTACTTCTCTGTACAGCAGCACTTGTAGATTCTAGTTGGAGATGTCTAGAATCTAGGAAGAGTACTTTATACAATGTTGTCTTCCAATACTCAATTAATATTACTTCCACAGTTAACTGTAGTCAACATTTTGCCTCTCCCTTACCAATGACTTGCTCCTAGCAAAGCTATCTGTGTTTTGTGCTGACAGTAATTGAGGTTAGAAAGGTATGGAAGAAAGTTCTGTGTTTTGCAAAAGGTAGGGATAATACCTGATACAGACTAGCTCAGTAAAAACTTTAGGAAGGAAGGAAAGAAGAGGTCCTGTTGGGAAACAAATCGAATTTTAAACAAATCTCCTCTTAACCCAGAAAGCCTTTCTACGAAGATAGAAGAGAAAGAAAACAGTTTTATTACCGGATAAACATTAAACCAAAATGTGGTACACATCACAAGCAATCCACTAACTTCCTAAGAACCAAAAATCAAGTGAGCACTCCTCCTACCTCATTTTAATTTCATATCCCTGAAAGAGGCACTGAAGAGAGAAAAAAATAGTCGTGAATTGCTGATGCCACCCCTCTCACACCCTAGCAGCAGCAGTGGCAAGGTACAGAGAGCATCACTGAGCACTGGGAAAGGGAGAATACAGCAAGTTGTGAGGCATTAAACTCAGTGCTTTCCTGTTAGAACAGAAAGGAAAACCAGACCAAACTAAGCTGACACCTGCCCGTGGAGGGAGCATTTAAACCAGCCCTAGCGAGAGGGCGATTGCCAATCCCAGGGGTCTAAACTTGAACTCTCACAAACCTCACCACTGAGGGCCAGAGTGCTGTGTCTCCAAGTAAACGCAAAAGACAGTCTAGGCCAAAAGGACTGCCACTCTTAGGTGAGTCCTCCTGCTGAACTAGGCCCAGAGATAGTGGACTGGCAGAACATGCAGCATACTGAGACACCAGCTAGAGCAATCAGGGGAGTGCTGACATCACCCTCCCCCAGCCCCAGGCTCTTACACAGCTCGGGGTCCAAGAGAGACCCCTTTCTTCTGCTTGGGGAGAGAAGAGAGAAGAGTGGGGAGGACTGTGTCTTGCATCATGGATATCAGTTGAGCCACGGCAGGATATGGGACCAGTCAGAATCATTAGGCCGCTGTTCCCGGTCCCAGCTCCCAGATAACATTTCTAGATACACCTTGGGCCAGAAGGAAATCTGCTGCCGTGATGGAAAGGATCCAGTCTCAGCAGCGTTTATTACCTGCTAACTAAAGGACCCTGGGGGCCCTGAATAACCAGCAACAATACCCAGGTACTACATCCAGGATGAGCCTCTGAGAGTTGCTCTCTTCAAGTACAAACATGATCAAAGGGGAGTAGAATACCAGGTGGCCTCTGAGGATCCCTGACTCCAGGACTTTAGTCTTGGATAGCTTTCCTGGATCTGCCGTGGGCTACAGCGGGGGCTAGTGCCCTGAAAGGTCAGTCCCAGGCCAGGCAGCATTCAGCACAAGCTGACTTAAGAGCCCCTTAAGGGAACATCAGTGGAAGTTTAGCAGTACTCCTTCTGGCCTGGGTTGGCAGTGGATACAGGGTGAGGCTCCTCTGCTGCAGCAGGTGAACACACAGAGTCAATCGACAAGTCCGTTTTACAACAATATTTTCCTGCTTCTAGTCCCTGACTCCCAGTTCCTGGCTCCCATACTGCTCAAAAGGGTTTCAAGGACCAATGGGTGCTCGCCCAAATCCACCCTCATCCAGCCCAGAACATATAACTGTCTGTAAGTCCTCTGACTCCAAGTCTCCCAGCCATAGGGGTTCCACTAAGGGACATGATAGACCCAGGGCAGGTAGCACGCCACCCCAGCCTTGACACAGGACAAAATAAAAGCTTGGACACTGACGCTGCCTCCAGCGCACACTGACAAAAAGGAATAAAATGAAATCTGAAATTAAAATCCATAGCCCCCAACACAATGAAGCCATGCCCACTTCCTGGCCAAAGGGAAGGGAGTTTGGTAGGCACCCACCAGACCCCAAAACCTTTCTAAGCAATATGAATCAAAAGCAAAAGCCAAAATAAGATTACACATTGAGAAAAACAAGAGAAAAGAATTAAGCTATAGTGGGAGAAAACACTGCTCCCAAGGACCTTTAAGACAAAACATTTTAACATTGGGCCATAATAGCAGTCATAACCAAAGGAGAAAAACTCACAGGAGCGGGCATAAAAGCCAAAGGAAAGAGCTATAGGAATCTCAGAAGATTTCCAAATAAATAGATTACAAAGTTGAAAAGCAAAATTTCTGGTAATTTTGTGAATGAATGTCAAAACTAAATTTGGCTCTGCTATATAGACCATTTTCTAGAAAATCTATCACAATTTTCTTTAATCATAGCAAGTTTAATTATCCACAAATTTTCTTTTATAAATTCCCCTTTCTGAACAACTAACACAGACCATCTATAATGTGCTTGAACTTTCTGAGTTGTCCTATACTACCTCTTTGTTAAATAAAACCAGTCATTTCACTCTAGGGCAAGAATGTACTATAAAAGATCCCTCCTCATACAAAATTACGCATTTTTTATATCCTTCTTTGCAAACAAATAAATATATTTTCTACCCATAACTTTCCTTATAACTCTCTTTGCTACCCACAGATTCCCTCGTATTTTGAACTTCCCTTTCGATAACTTCAAAGTTAAGCAAAAAATATTTTTATTTTTTCTCAATAAATAATATACTATTTTTTTTTTTTTCCTGGCCGGGTGCGGTGGCTCACACCTGTAATCCCAGCACTTTGGGAGGCCGAGGCAGGCGGATCATGAAGTCAGGAGTTTGAGATCAGCCTGACCAACATGGTGAAACCCCACCTCTACTAAAAAGAGCCAGGCGTGGTGGCATGCTCCTGTAATCCCAGCTACTCAGAAGGCTGAGGCAGGAGAATCCTTTGAACCCGGGAGGCAGAGGTTGCAGTGAGCCGAGATAGCGCCATTACACACCAGCCTGGGAGACAAAGCAAGACACCATCTCAATAAAAACAAATAAATAAATACACTTTTTTGGCACATTTTATGTAAGCCTAGGAAGGAAGAAGTCCTGAACTACTCATTTTACATTGGCATTCTACAGATGAGAACCATTCTACCATTTTAAGATTTTAACCACACAACTAGCTCACAGTTTAAGCACCTATTTCATTCACATGTATTTAGCTCTTTAACTTTTAACAGTTTTATCTAGACTTCCTCCAAGATCCAAGATACCACAAAACGTTAGTCATCATTTAAAGCATCTTAATCATTTTAAAGCCTGTGAACATCAGTAATTTACCTATGCAAATACCTTCAAGTTAAATTTTAGAAGAGAGAACATTCTCTTGAAACTAATAAGCTTTGACTAGTCTTACTTATGAGTGCTCTTTTATTTATAAGCCAATTTGATAACATGCTAGACACAGCACACATCACAATACCTGTATACATACCTAAACAAACATAGTAAATAAAACAACCTATACAAGACAACTGGATTCAAGTCATTTACAAAACTGTGACCAATCTACCTGGCCAAATTTTGTTTGCCACAATAGGTGTGGAAAACAGGAAGACACGGGAAGATGAATCCTACAGCATCAAATATGGAAGGGAGGGTGCAAACTGCGTTGCTCAGGGGAAGCGCTGGAGTCCCTGAGCCGCCAGAGAACTCACAGAGTAGTGGAGACACTGAAGAAAAATGTTTGGGCAGCTGCTTGTCTGCCACTGCGGGAAGCTTTCTGATGGGTCCAGAGTCCAAGACTCCCAGCAAACATTCTTCAGCAAGGCAGCTTATTGAGGCTGGTGGAAAAAGGTTAGCTCTAGTATTGATAGGGAGCTTTTGTTTTCCGCTCACCAGGGACAGTTAGGACATTTTCACTGCCAATGGCCCTTTCGCTTATAGTAGGCACACTGATTCTGCCCTTGGTGCTGGTGAGTTGAGGGTTCTTGTCTAGGCATCCCAGACGCTTATTTGGCAACATTTTCTCAAGATGAATATCCCTGCAGGGGCAGGGGGATTAAAGTAACTGTTGGTAATTGTACTTTTTTGGCTTTTTGGCTTTATTTTTCCCTCTTTTGCCCTGTTCTTATTGCTGTAAACTTTAAAGGGTATGTTTAAGAGTTAGCATAGAGGGGTATGAGGTCCCATTGCTGCTTTTTGTTGCTTCCTCCTAATATCAGGGGCAATTGAGTAATAAAATGTATACCAAGGAAAGCTGGCCCTTCTGGGGGGTCTGGGTCTGCATTAGTGTATTTCCTGAGTGCCTCAACTAAATGTCCCAGAAACAGAGTGAGGATTTTATTGTTTCTTTGAGATATTTTTCTAACCCTGTCATAATTTACTGGCTTAATCACACACTTCTTCCTCCACATTTTTCCCACAGCACAGCAAGTGGAGGACAATATTTGAAAGTCATGACAAATATTTGTTAAATCAAATAGCCCGGTCAACTTAAGCTCCTCTATAAACTTTTCTGGATTCTCTGAAAACTGGCCATAGTTTTTCTTTTAAAAAGCCAAATTAGACATAGAAAATGGCACATATACTCTAAGTGTTCCCTCATTTCCATTTACTAACTCTTGCAATGAGCACAGGTGTGACTTTAGAGGCTGATATGGGACCCCACTCCTGGTGGTACTAGTTGGGTTTACTTTCTTGGGCAGCAGGGTGTATAGGCTGGGGTTAGTTGGATAAGGGGAAGAGGTGCCTGATGACCTTGGGGTGGAATCCTTCATTAGAGGGCTGGTGGCAATCCCCTCATAAGTGAGGGATGAAGGGTGCTCTGGGGAGGGCATAAGCCTTCAAGGGGGAACAGCTAGGAGAGGATCCCTTAGGCATGGCTTTCTGGTACCTAGAAGTAACGTGAGCTAGTAAAGGGCCATACATCCTGTACATAAGGGTCCTCTTCCCATTTTTCTTCTTTATTACAAAATAAGTCTAATTATAAAATCCATTATAACATATAGAACCATGTTTAGGTCAAATCTCTTGGCTTTATAATTTGTATTAAACCCAAATTGTGTTGCAATAGAAAAGGTTTATGTTTCTTTATGCCTAATTTGAATTTGCTCCAATAGCCTAAAAGACACCCTAGTGGTGAGTCCTCTGGGATGCTCACTGTTGTCTCCATGTCTAGTAAGGATCTCCACAGGGCATTTTGGTTAACCTAAGTTTAGCAAAAGCCTACTTACTTTTCCCTTTTAAATTCCTTACTTCTATAAAGGTTAAATATAGACAGCAAGGTGTTATAAAAGTGGATTATGAGCTACAAGTGGGCAGTAGGATGTTAAGCCTAAATTCCACAAAGAGTGAGAGTTGGGTGCAGCGATGCACTAAACAAACGAAGGAAGAGAAAGGGGTAAACATTACCCACGGGGAGACTTGTTCTGAATTTCTGGAGAACCTACCCAGTAGCAGAGAACCAAAAAAGATATTCAAGTGGTCACCTGTCTACTGCTATTGGTGGCTGTCCATTAGTCCAGAAGCCTGGGAACTCCCAATCCCTTAGACCAGGAGGGTCTTGAGCAAGGCTGTTTTAAGACAGCACACAGAAAGCGGCTTGAAACTGGCTATTTGGAAAAAAATACTTCTAATTTTAGGGCAGAAAAATTCAAGACCAATATTCCTCTATGGGGAGGGTCTATATAACCCACAATCATAGAGAGAATGTCAACGCCAAAAACCCAGAACATCTAGGGGAGGAGCTTATAATATCAATGCTAAAAACCCAGAGTACCCAATTTCCAGCCAATAAACGTTGCCTCACCAAATGCTGAAAATCTTGGAAATTGCTGAGAATGATGCTATAAAGACACGTGCACATGTATGTTTATTGTGGCACTATTCACAATAGCAAAGACTTGGAACCAACCCAAATGTCCAACAACGATAGACTGGATTAAGAAAATGTGGCACATACACACCATGGAATACTATGCAGCCATAAAAAATATGAGTTCATGCCCTTTGTAGGGACATGGATGAAACTGGAAATCATCATTCTCAGTAAACTATGGCAAGGACAAAAAACCAAACACCGCATGTTCTCACTCATAGGTGGGAATTGAACAATGAGAACACATGGACACAGGAAGGGGAACATCACACTCCGGGGACTGTTGTGGGGTAGGGAGAGGGAGTAGGGATAGCATTAGGAGATACACCTAATGCTAAATGACGAGTTAATGGGCGCAGCACACCAACATGGCACATGGATACATATGTAACAAACCTGCACATTGTGCACATGTACCCTAAAACTTAAAGTACAATAAAAAAAATAAAAAAATTAAAAATTGGTTTGATAGAAAAAACAAAATCCCACAAAATCCTAAAAGACCGATTTGATCTGTTCCCATGTTACATATTTCAGCTCTTATTTCTCTCACTCTACTTTAGGCATATTGACCTTCTCGACTTTCCTAGAAAGCTCTCATTACAGGGCCTGTACCTTATTCTTCTGCCAGGAATGATCTATCTTCCTGATATCTGCATTACTTTATCCCTCAAAACTCCCTTCTATTTTTCACTCAGATCTCACCTTTACAATAAAGCCACCCCATGTAGCATCACAGCCTGCAGCCATGCCCCTACACTTTTGCTTTCCTCAGTAATTTTATTTTCCACCGAAGTAACCAACTCCTAACATATTATAAATTTTTCTTATTATTTATCTCTTATTCACTATCATGTAAAGTCTATAGGTGCAAAAATGTCAGAATGTTTCATTCTCTGCTTATTCCAATAAATTTTAGTGGTGCCAGAAATATAAGTATCCAACAACTATTTTTTAAATGATTTAATTTCAGTGTAATATTTTGCTCTTTTGTTGCTCTTTTGGCCTATTTCTTCCCCAAGAATATAGACCTTTTACTTCCCATATCCTCCTTTCTCTTGACTGTAGTCATTTTATCTTTTTTGCAGAAAATACCATCCCGATCCCTTATATTTTATTCTAATCTGCCCTGCTTTTTCCCTAAATAAGTCATTTCTTTGTAATGGGAAAAAATTAGGTTTAATAGGAACATTTATGGCTGTGCATTTTTATGTGAATATGGAATAAAAGTAAGAATCATACTTAGGTAATGACGAATATCACTGGTATGATTATAGACAAAAATGAACCTAGTAATAGATGGTAAGAAAAGGAAGTTGAGAATAGTATTTGAGATGATGTCCTTCACTAAATTCTAAGCTTTTTGAGTATACTGACTACCTTGTTGAACACTGTGTCCACAGTACCTTGCACAGCGCCTTGTATCTTGTGTAGTGGTTAAGATTTTTTCTGGGTCTGCCTGCTTTTGACCATGTGACCATGGTTATGTTACACTACCTCTCTAAGTCTCAGCCTCTATGTCTATAAAATGGAAAAAAAATATTAATACCCCTCTTAAAAGGTTGTGGTGATGATTAGATGAGATATGTTCTCATTAAAGTGTCTGATAAGTGGTATGTTCTCAGTATATGATTGTTGATGTCACTGCTACATGTTTAGTAACCCAAATGAATTTAAAAATATGTTATTTTTGAATATAAATGCACGTTGTCTCATTCAAGTTAAGCCCCTATATGAGCCCTAGGTTTATTACAAGTTGCTACCAGTGGTTAAAACATTTAGTCACCTACTCTGATGCATTACACTCAATCCCCTCATTAGTGGTAAAGTTTTGCCTTGAGGAGGATTTCAGCTTTATACAGAGCAAATGTAATCTAGAGATTACTTCAGTGAATATGGTGAGTGAGGCATACAGTTTTTGTTTTTGTTTTTGTCTTTTCCCAGAAACAAACAAACAAACAAAAAAGGTAGACTCTAATGTATTGTGATTGGCTACAGTTTATAGCTCATGAACTAACTTTGATGACTTTTCCCAAAGGAAGATTCTGAAAACATTGAATGAAAGTATGGCCCAGGCACGGTGGCTCATGCCTGTAATCCCAGCATATTGGGAGGCCAAGGCAGGCAGATCATGAGGTCAGGAGCTCGAGATCATCCTGGCCAACATGGTGAAACTCCGTCTCTACTAAAGATACAAAAAATTAGCCAGGCGTGGTGGTGCGTGCCCGTAATCCCAGCTACTCAGGTAGCTGAGGCAGAAGAATCGCTTGAACCTGGGAGGCAGAGGTTACAGTGAGCCGAGATTGCGCGATTCATTGCACTCCAGGCTGGCAACAGGGCGAGACCATCTCAAAAAAGTATGGGTAACAGACTCATTTATATGCTTAGATTCTGATGTTTAATACTAATAGCATACTTATAGAGCACCTACTGTGCTATATATGTTTTAATTGGCTTCATCTTAACAAAGGCCATATGAGATAGATTGCTATTATTATCTCCATTTGAGAGATGAGCAACCTGAAGCACAGAGATTAGTTCAATTTCCTGGAATTACATGGCGAGTAAGTGATACAGTGAAGATGCAAACTAACACAAATAGTTTGGTTCCAGGCTGTGTTCTTAACCACTGTACTAGATGTTTTCAGATCTCTAAGCTCCTAGACAATTAATGACTAAGACCAAATTGGGGGAGAAGGCAAAATTTAGAGGAATAATTAAACAGATTTAGCAATTTATCTCCGCAGTTATTCTAAAAGGTAGGCTCTGCAAATGGAATTGGTGGAAATCTGAAAAGAGAACACTCTTTAATAGGGGTTATTGATTTGAGCAAATATAACAACACATAATTGTAAGGTATTTTTAGAGATTAATAAATAGAGCAATCTACACATGTTCATTTTACAAACTGATAAGTCATGTCTTCTGTTTGCTGAGTTAATAGATCTTCACTCTTTAGAACTCAGCTTAAATAGCATATCTTCGGGAAGCATTTTCTTTCTTTCTTTCTTTTTCTTTTTTGAGACAGGGCCTCACTCTATTGCCCAGTCTGGAGTGCAGTAATATGATCATCATAGTTCACTGCAGCTTCAAACTCCTAGACTGAAGTAATCCTCCTGCCTCAGCCTCCCGAGTAGCTGGGACTACAAGCATGCACTGCCACGTTGGACTATTTTTTTTTTAATTTTCCTTTTGTAGAGATGGGGTCTTACTAAGTTGCCCAGACTGGTTTCAAACTCCTGGCCTCATGAGATCCTCCCACCTTGACCTCCCAAAGTGCTAAGATTACAGATGTGAGTCACTGTGCCTGGCTTGGGAAGCAATTTATGATCACCTCAAAACAGGTTTAGTCCTCCTGCTTTATACTTTTATAGGCTTTTACATTTATTTATTTATGCTTATATTAGTATTATCAATAGTAATAGTAGTAGCTGGCACTTATTGAATGATTACTGTGTGTCACATACTGTGGTAAGTACTTAAAAATTATCTTCGCCCCCCTCACCCTATGCTGCCACTGTCACCAGCATGAATGTGCACATGGAAGGCACCACCCACACATCTGCCAGTGCCCTGCCCCTACCCACAGCAAAACCACCATCAGCATGAACACATGCACATACAACAGCAGTCCTATCCCCACCATGCCATGTCACCAATGCTGCCTCTGTGAATACCTGCATGAAGGCCAGCACCCATGCACTCAGCAGTGCCCCACTCAAGTTGATGAGTGTACACCCCACTGCACTGACACTACTGCTGGCACATGTTAATGAGCACTGATCCTGCTGTCACTGCCTGATGAAGTGCTTTGGCTGAAACCACCCATTGGATTATTGTGACCAGTGGTCGGGGAACAGGTTGGCCCCTCCGGCACAGCAGGTTCCTAACATTGAGGAGTTAGAGAACAAAGCCAGGGACCTGATACCAGCCCCCTAGAGTTACAGCATGTAGCCCAGGAATACTGCGCTGAGCCTTGGCCCCCTTATGTCTTACAAAAATGAAGCCAGTCAGTTAAACCCACCTTATAACATAATCAAACCCCCAAAGACATCAAAGAGGATAAAAGAAAAAAAAATCCAATGGACAGCAACTTCAAAGATTAAAGGAGCATAAACCACAAAGATGACAAAGACCCGGTGCAAGAACTCTGGCAAGTCAAAAAGCCAGCGTGTCTTCTTACTTCCAAACAACTGCACTAGTTCCCCAGTAATGGTTCTTAAAGAGGTGGAAATGATGGAAATGACAGAAATAGTATTCAGAATATGAATAGAAGCAAAGACCACCAAGATTCAGGAGACAGTCACAACCCAATCCAAGGATTCTAGGGAATACAATAAAATGATACAGGAGACAAAAGACAAAATGGACATATTAAGAAAGAAACAAACTGATCTGATAGAGCTGAAAAACGGACTTCAACAATTTCATAACACAATTGCACGTATTTACAGCAGAATTGCATAAGCTTATGAGGGAATGTCAGAGCTAGAAAATTCAAACAAAAACAGGAAAGAAAATAAAGAAGAATGAATAAAACCTCTAAGAAATACAGGATTACGTAAAGAGGCAAATTCCACCCCTCATTGGCATCTCTGAAACAGAGGGAGAGAAAGCAAGCAACTTGGAAAACATGTGCTAACATATCATCCATGAAAATTTCCCCAAACTTGCTAGAGGCCAACATTCAAATTCAAGAAATGCAGAGAACCTCTGAAAAATACTACAAAAGAAGACCATCCCAAAGACAAATAGTCATCGGACTCTTCAAGGTTAAAATGAAAAAAAAAAAAAGTTAAATGCAGCAAAAGAGTAGGGGCAGGTCACCTACAAAGGGAACCCCATCAGGCTAACAGCAGATTTGTTGGCAGAAACCCTATAAGCAAGAACATATTGGGGGCCTATATTCAACATTCTTAATGAAAAAAATTTTCAACCAAGAATTTCATATTTAGCCAAACTACGCTTCATAAGCAAAAGAGAAATTAGATCCTTTTCAGACAAGCAAATGCGAAGGGAATTTGTTACCACCAGACCTGACTTACAAGAGGTCCTGAAAAGACTGCTAAATATGAAAAGGAAAGACTGTTACCAAGCTTCTACAAAAACACACTTAAGTACACAGACTAGTAACTATAAAACAACCACACAAACAAGTCTGCATAATAACCAGCTAACAACATGATAACAGGATCAAATCCACAGATAACAATACTAACCCTGACTGTAAATGGGCTAAATCCTCCAATTAAAAGGCACAGAATGGCAAGTTGGATGAAGAACCAATACACAATAGTATGATATCTTCAAGAAACCCATGTCACATGCAGTGACACCCATACGCTCAATGTAAAGGGATGGAGAAAAATCTACCAAGCAAATTGAAAACAGAAAAAAGGCAGGGGTTGTTATTTGCATTTCGCTTTTCAAACAAAACAAACTTTAAACCAGCAAATATAAAAAAAAAGACAAAGAAGGGCATTACATAATGGTTAAGAGCTCAATTTAAAAATACTTAACTATCCTAAATATATGTGTACTCAACACAGGAGCACCCAGATTCATAAAGTTCTTAGAGACCTATGAAGAGTCTTAGATATACACACAATAATAGAGGGATATTTCAACATTGCAGACAGCATTAGACAGATCATCAAGGCAGAAAACTAACAAACATATTTGTGACCTGAACTCAACACTTGATCAAATGAACATAATAGACATCTACAGAACTCTCCACCTAAAAACAACAGAATATACATTTTTCTCATCTGCACGTGGCACACAATCTGAAATCGACCACCTAATTAGGCATAAAATAATCCTTAGCAATTTCAAAAAAAATCATACCAACCACACTCTCAGACTACAGACAATAAACATAGAAATAAAATTAAATAGAAATCACCCCAAATCACACAATTACATGAAAATTAAATGATCTGCTCCTTAATGACTTCTGGGTAAGTAATGAAATTAAGGCAGAAACCAAGAAATTCTTTGAAACTAATGAGAACACAGATGCAACATACCAGAATCTCTGGGACACAGCTAAAGCAGTGTTAGGAGGAAAGTTTATATGCTAAACATCCACATGAAAAGTTTAGAAATATCTCAAGGTAACAGCCTAACATCACAACAAAAAGAACTAGAGAACCAAGAGCAAACCAACCCCAAAGCTAGCAGAAGAAAAGAAATAACTAAAATCAGACCTGAAGAAATGGAGATTGAGACATAAAAAAATGCAAAAGATCAACAAGTCAATGTTTATTACTTGAAAGAATTAAAAATATAGACTGCTAGCTAGATTAATAAAAAAATGAGAGAAGATCCAGATAAACACCATCAGAAATGAGAAAGGGGATGCTTAGCTAGATTAATTAAGAAAATGAGAGAAGATCCAGATAAACACCATCAGAAATGAGAAAGGGGATGCTTAGCTAGATTAATTAAGAAAATGAGAGAAGATCCAGATAAACACCATCAGAAATGAGAAAGGAGACATTACAACTGATTGCATAGAAATACAGAAAACCCATAGACACTAGTATAAACACCTCAATGCAGACAAACTAGAAATCCTAGAAGAGATGGATGAATTCCTGGAAGCATACAACCTCCCAGGACTGAAGCAGGAAGAAATTGAATCACTGAACAGACCAATAACAAGTTCTGAAGTTGAAACAGTAATAAAAAGTTTACCAAGCAGAAAAAGTCCAGGACCAGATAGAATAATGGCCAAATCTACCAGATGTTTAAAGAAGAGCTTGTACCATTCCTACTGAAACTATTGCAAAAAATTGAGGAAGAAGAACTCCTCCCTAACTCATTCTATGAGGGCAGTATTATCCTGATACCAAAACCTGGCAGAGACACAATTAAAAAAGAAAACTTCAGGCCAATATCCTTGATGAATATAGATGCAAAAGTCCTCAACAAAATACTAGCAAACAGAATCCAGCGGCACATTAAAAAGCTCATCCCTGACTATAAAGTAGGCTTTATCCCTGAGACGCAAGGTTTGTTCAACATATCAATGCATGTGATCCACCACATAAACAGAACTAAACACAAAACCCACATAATAATCTCAATAGATGCAGAAAAGGCTTTCAATAATATTCAACATCCTTTCATGCTAAAAACCCTCAATAAACTAGGCATTGAGGGAACATACTTTAAAGTAACAAGAGCCTTGTATGAAAAACCTACATCCAACATCATAGTGAATGAGCAAAAGCTGGAAGCACTCCCTTTGAAAACTGGAACAAGACAAGGATACGTTCTCTCACCACTCATATTCAACATAGTACTGGAAGTTGTAGCCACAGCAATCAGGCAAGAGAAAGAAAAGGCATCCAAAATGGAAGAGAGTAAGTCAAAATATCCCTGTTTGCACACAATATGATTCCATACCTAGAAAACCTCTTAGTCTCTGCCAAAAAGCTCCTTGATCTGATAAAACACATCAGCAAAGTTTCAGGATACAAAATAAATATTCAAAAATTGATAGCATTCCTAGACACTTATAATATTCAAGTTGAGAGCCAAGTGAAGAATACAATCCCATTCACAAGAGCCACAAAAAGAATAAAATACCTAGGAATACAGCTAACCATGGAAGTGAAAGATCTCTACAGTGAGAATTACAAAATACTGCTCAAAGAAATCAGAGATGACACAAACAAATAAAAAAGCATTCCATGATCATGGATAGGAGGAATCAATATTGTTAAAATGGCCATACTGCCCAAAGCAATTTACAGACTCAAGGTTATTCTTATCAAACTACCAACTACATTCTCGTGAAATTATTTTAAAACTATTTTAAAATTAATATGGGACTTAAAGCCCAAATCACCCAGGCAATTCTAAGCAAAAAGATAAAAGCTGGAGGCAACACATTACCTGACTTCAAACTATAGTACAAGGCTACAGTAACCAAAATAGCTTGGTACTGGTACAAAACTAGACACATAGACCACTGGAACATAATAAAGAGCCCAGAAATAAGGCCACATACCTACAAGCATCTGATCTTCAATAAAGCTGACAAAAACAAGCAATAAGGAAAGGTTTCCCTATTCAATAAATGGTGCTGCAATAATTGGTTAGCCACATGCAGAAAATTGAAACTATACTTTTTTCCTTGCACCATATATGAAAATCAACTCAAGATGGATTAAATATTTAAATGTAAAATTGAGGATTACAAAAATCCTGGAAGATTACCTAGGGAGTTTTTGGCATGGGATCTGGAAAAAAAATGTCATGATGAAGACTCCAAAAGCAATAGCAACAACAACAAAAATTGACAAATGGGACCCAATTAAACTAAAGGGCCTCTGTGTGGCAACAAAAAAAGTATCAACAGAGTAAACAGAAAACCTACAGAATGGGAGAAAATATTTGCAAACTATACATCTGACATAGGTCTAATATTCAGAATCTATAAGGTGCTTAAACAAATTTACAAGGAAAAAACAACCCAGTTATAAGATGGGCAAAGGACATGAACAGATGCTTTTCAAAAGAAGACATACACGTGTCCAACAAGCATACATAAATGCTTAATATTACTATCATTAGTGAAACGCAAATCAAAAGCACAATGAGACACCAACTCACACCAATCAGAAGGGCTATTATTAAAAGTCAAAAAATAACAGATGCTGTCAAGGTTGTGGGGAATACACTGCTGGTGGAAATGTAAATTAGATTAGCCATTGCTAATCAGTGATTTCTCAACGAACTTAAAGCCGAATTTTCATTCAACTCAGCAATCCCATTATAGGGTACATACCCAAAGGAATACACATTGTTCTACCATAAAGACACATGCACGTGCATGTTCATTGCAGCACTATTCACAGTAGCAAAGACATGGAGTCAACCTAAATGCCCGTCAATGGTAGAATGGATAAAGAAAATGTGGTACATATACCCTATGAAATACATGGCCTTTCCAGCAACATGAATGGAGCTGGAGGGCATTATCTTAAGCAAAATAATGCAGAAACAGCAAACCAAATACTGCATGTTCTCACTTATAAGTTGGAGCTAAACACTGCGTATGTATGGACACAAAGAAAGGAACAACAGACACCAGGGCTTGCTTGAAGGTGGAGGGTGGGAGGAGTGTGAGGATTGAAAAACTACCTATTGCGCACTGTGCTGATTACCTGGGCGATGAAATAATCTGTAAACCCAACCCCAGTGACACACAATTTATCTATAAGACAAGCATGCACATGTACCCCTAAACCTAAAATTAAAGTGAAAAAAGAGCTATCTAGAACTGAAAAGTTAAAACAAGCTTCAAAAAAAGATCTCATGTAAGTATATTTAAAATGTGTGTTTTTCACTACACCGTATACACCATAACAGCAAATATCATGTCTTTTTGTTCTCCATTGAATCATCAATGCCTGACAGAAAGCCTGGCACATATTAGGTGCTTAATATTTCTTTGTTGACTGATTAAGGAGTCAAATATGTTATTTCAACCTTTACTGTTTACTCCTGGCTAAGGAAGACATTTTTATTTCCAGTCCATTGGATTCGTATGTTTAGACTGCTAAATTACGACTATGGAAAATATTGAAGGCCAATATTTTGATAGCTCCTAGAGTTCCCATGTTGTACCCTGCATGTTTTTGGAGTTGAAAGAGAGAGACATAGCCAGTGACTTATTCACTCTGTGTTGGGCCACATAATCATATGCAAAGTAGCTGACATGTTTTTTCCTTCAAGGTTTAAGTTCCAGGTACATGTGCAGGATGTGTAGGTTTGTTACAAAAGTAAACGTGTGCCATGGTGTTTTGCTGCACAGACCAACCCGTCACCTAGGTATTAAGCCCAGAATCCATTAGCATAATCCATAATCTTATTTGAGATTTTGAAGTTAATTTAACCATGAATTCCTTATGGAAAACTGATCTAAATTCATAATGTTGTCAAAGTTTTTTTCCTGCATTCTGCTCATATATGTGTGTAATTTCTACTTGGTTGGAATAATCCTGGTATAATAATAAAAAGGTTCTGAATTCATTTAATAGCCATGTGTAAGAAATAACTGTATTTCTCCTGTCAGCAAAATGCTTATTTTTTTCCCAGTGACCTAGATATACCCAAAGCCTCTGAGAGTTACTCTGAATTTATTTTGCAAAAATCAATATCAGTTTCCCTTCCATATTTCTATAGGGAATATTTTCTCTTTGCTTTCCACCTGTCCACAGTAGAAACTTTAGTCAGAGATAAATAATATGGCAACCTTTCCAGATTCATCTCCTAGAAAAGAAAGGGATTTTCCAATTGATTCATTAAGTTGAAATATTCTATCCTGAGAAAAGCCCCAAACTGTACTGAAAGCAGATGCTAGCTGGTGTTTAACATAGGTAAAGATAGATAGATTTTTATCATCTAGTATAATGTGTGCACATAAGACCTTTTTTAGTACTTAATCATTGAATAATAATTTGAGTTTAGTAAAATATCTTAAAGATCATTAGTTTCAAAATATAGCACACAATAATTCCTTACACTTCCTTAGCACTTTGCACATTTCAAAGATTTTCAAATATGATAGTACAATTGATCTTCATAACAATCCAATGAGGTAGGTAAGGCGAGAGTACCCCAGGTTCTATTGGTACCTATGATGTTCATTTCTCAACTTTGCATTCTTCTACCTTAGATGCTAGAAAAATGAATTATTGGTTTTCCAGTTCCCTGGAACATGGTTCAAGCCAAAAAGATAAAAAAAGGAAAGAGCTAAGTAGTGTTCTGAGAAATATCTGTGATTACTGATAAAAGGAGTGACAGATGTAGTTGGTGTAGCCTCTTTCCCTTACCGTCATTTTCTGAAAATGGCATATAATATGATGCCTAGAAGGACAGGAGCCATCTTACAGCCACATGGTAATGATGGTGAAACAGAAAGTTAGAAAGAGCTTGGGTCCCTTAATTCATCGTTGAGTACTTAAAACAATGGCTGCAATGGATTATTTTTGGATTTTTTGTTGTTGTTGTTGTGAGAGAAGATAACCTTTACTTGGTCAGGCCACCTGTAGACTGGGTAATTTATAAAGAAAAAGAGGTTTAATGGACCCACATTTCCACATGGCTGGGGAGGCCTCACAATCATGGTGGAAGGCGGAGGAGCAAAGGCATGTCTTACATGGCTGCAGGCAAGAGAGTGTGTGCAGGAAACTGCCCTTTATACAACCATCAGATATCATGAGACTTATTCACTATGATGAGAACAGCATGAGAAAACCTGCCCCCATGATTCAATTACCCCCCACCAGTTACCTCCTATAACACGTGAGGATTATGGGGGCTACAACTCAGGATGAGATTTTGGTGGGGACACAGCCAAACCATATCACCACCATTATTCAGGTATTTTGTTAATTGGTTATACATTCTTAGCTAATGGAGTTGGGATTCATCATCATTTAATAGATGAGGAAAACAAAACCTAAGTGAATTAAACATGCCTATTAATATAACAACAATAGGGTGATGCTTCTTCAGCATTGTGTAGGTTTCAATATGCTAATATATATTAAGTGAAATTTTAAGTAAGACTTTGAAAATCATGATATTTTTAAAAATAGAGCAAACCTTGGTAAAGGTCTCAGTTACTCCTAGAGTAGAGTGCAATACCATTTTATGGAGCCTGCCCTGAGCTCTGACAATTTCCATAGTTATAAAAAAAATCTTGAGGAAAATAGTCATTTCAGAAAATATGGATACACTCCATATTTAGAATTTCTATGCTGATAATGGGAAAAAAAATGCCACATATTTTTTCCAGCTTCACCAATACCGTTCCCATGGATTGTTTCCAGTTTTGTCTGTAAGGAAGAGTACTTCTACAAGGATTTGTTTCAAAGTCTCCTGGTAAATATATGCATGCACTTTTCTATGATGTATTTACTCAAGAGTGTAATTGATGGGCTACAGAGTGCATGTGTCTTCAAATTTACTAGATAATTCCCAAATGTTTTTCAAAGTGGTTGTATTAATTGTGTACTTCCACCAGAAGATTATTCAAATTTATCTTCCTTAATA
Organism: Nomascus leucogenys; assembly: GCF_006542625.1. NCBI lineage: Eukaryota > Metazoa > Chordata > Mammalia > Primates > Hylobatidae > Nomascus > Nomascus leucogenys. The sequence continues at coordinate 130,487,484 of NC_044406.1, forward strand.
TCCTCTTCACCCCTGAATACTATCAGATTTCTAAAATTTTGCCAATCTGGAATGTGAGTAATGGTCTCATACTGTGGTTTTAATGTATACTTTTGTGATTACTAATAAGCTTGAGCACCATTTCAAACACTGATGAGGCATGTAAAATTCCTGTTTTTAAGGAACCATTTAAATCTTTTGTATGTTTTTCTATAGAGTTGTCTTTTTCGTATTGATTTGTAGGATATATATGTATAAGTATATGTATATGTATATATACCCCCCACACACATACATACATATATATATATGTGTGTGTATATGTGTATATATATATACATATATATGTATGTATATGTGTGTGTGTGTGATTTTCATTATTCTCAGTAATTATGTCTATGGAGTCATCACTAACACTGATTTAGCAAATACTGAAATATTGCTCTTGTAAAAAAATATAAGGTTTGGTTCCTCTGTGCCTCTGTCACATTTTCATCAATTGAAACGCCATATGTGTTATATAGGTCCATTCACCAATATCTTTGTAAAACAAGCCAGTCTCTTTAGCATTGGAAAGCTGCTCTGCCCATTATCCTTTTCCTGTATAACCTGCAGCACATACATTTAAAATTCTGCAACCTTCTGATTTACAGGACTTACCCAAAAGTTTAATGTTTAGCACTCGTCAAGAGGGGATAACATTTTCCTTACCCTGAGTATCATGATTGTAAATTCTTTGTCTTTCAGCCTCATAACAGTGCTGTCCACTATGCTTTTATTAATTGCTCATCATCTCATCAATCCACAAATTTTATCACTTTTCTATCTTTTCCATAGCTTTATCACACATGATAACTGTTACCTCAATACTCTCTGGTACAGTCTAACCTAAAGATTGTCAGACTCCCTATTCCTTTTTCTGTATACACCATATTGTTGATTCATTAGCATCAAACTGATGGCCAACAGCACTATAATTCACACTTCAACAAAGCTTATCTAACGTACATTTTTTCTCTGTAATGCACATCACAGTCTTATTTCACTTACTAACACTAGCTAATACTTAAGTGCTATAATTGAGGGCCATTTTAAATAGCAAAATCACCAAAATAAATGAAAAAAAAAACACATAGTGCTAAATAGAACACAAAAGTACACTTGTTTGCAATATAAGAGCTGAAACAGAAGGCAAAATGTTGCTTTATTCTACCTCAGACAGAAACTTGTAAATCAGATGACTCTCAACCACTTTGCAAATAATCAAGAATAACCAAAAAAGTGCCACAAGTATTAATTTTGAGATTACAAATAAATTGTAGTGAGAGGATGGATTTGCAAATACAGAATACTTGAATAATGAGAATTGACTGCATGCTTTTTCACTCTATGATTTCTTTTGAAGAATCAAAGTCTTTATACTTAATGCAACCAAATTCATTGATTCTTTTGTGGTTAATGCTTTCTTGTATCTTTACGAGCTTTTTCTCCTATAAGATATCATGATAATATTTTTGTATTAATACATTATCTCCTAAAAGCTTAAGAATTTCTCACATGTAGTTCTATAATAAATAAAACAAAGATTTGTGTGTATGTGGTGAAGTCTGTTCAATTTCATTTTTTTTCCTGTGCGTACCCAATGATCTCACACCATTGATAGAAAAGACTAACCTTTCCTCCACACTTCTGCAGGGCTCCTTTTGTCATAAATCATGTATGCATGGCTTTATTTCTGCCTTCCCTTTTCTGTCCGTTTATTTCTATCCCTAGACCAATATCATACTACCTTAATCACTGAAATTTTACATAGTAATAAATGTTGAAATCCGGCGGCACAAGTTCTCACACACTGGTCATCTTCTGCAAAGGTTGTTCATTATTTTTGCTACTTGGCATTTCTATATACACTTTAGAATCATTTTGTCAATTTCCACAAAACTACTTAGAAATATACTGATTGTTGAATTCATAGGTCAACTTAAGAATGACTGACATCTTAGCAATACTAAGTCTTCCAAATCTAAACAGAGTATATCTAATTGTTGTTTAGGTCTTTTCTTACTCTCAGTGATGGTTACAGAATTCTCTACAGGGATCTTCACAAATTGTTTAGGTGTAATACTTGATAATTAATATTTTATGGTCCTGTAAAGGTTATCTTTTTAAATGTCACTTTCTATGTTCATGGTATATAAAAATACCATTCTTTTAATGATATTTTCTAGAGAATTTACTGAACTTACCTATTTATAATAATTTATGTACAGATTATTTGCCATTTTCTACATGTGTAATTAAATCACATATAGACATAGTCATTGTTTTCCCTTTTTGACTGAATATAACTTTACCATGCTGGCTAGGACCTTAGTACAAATGATAAAATGATGGCAGTGAGCATCCTTGTGTTGTTCTAGATGTCAAATAAAAATTTTTCAGTGGGTTACCATTAAGTGTGTTTTGTAGTTGTCTGCTTTCAGGTAAAAGATGTCTCTTATAGGAATTTAGCTAAGCTGTTTTTATTATGAATATGTTATTAATTGCATCAAATAATTTTTTCACCTATTTTGAAGATATGATTTTTCCCTTTTAATATGGTGATGTGATATATTACATAAGTTAAAATTTTAATGTAAAACAAATGGAGCATTTCCCAAAATAACTGCAATATAATTACGTGTTATCTTTATGTTGCTCATATGTTGTGAGGCTCTTTGCATGCACACTTTTAAATGAGAGTTATGTGTAAATTTCCCTTCTTATACAGCTGTTGTTAGAGTTTGCTAACAGCAGATTATTAGACTCATAGAACGAGTTGGGATTTGTACCTTCTTATTCCATTATTGAGAATAATAATTTTTGTAACACTAGAATTATTGCTTTTTTGAATGTTTGTTAGAACTGCCAGTGAAGCTCTTGGCATCTCCAGCTTTCAATACAGGAAGATTTTTATAGCTAATGCAAACACTTTAATAATGATAGAATTAGCTGGGCACGGTGGCTCACGCCTGTAATCCCAGCACTTTGGGAGGCTGAGGCGGGCAGATCACGAGGTCAGGAGATCAAGACCATCCTGGCTAACACGGTGAAACTCCGTCTCTACTACAAATAGAAAGAATTAGCCAGGCGCGTTAGCAGGCGCCTGTAGTCCCAGCTACTCCAGAGGCTGAGGCAGGAGAATGGAGTGAACCCGGGAGGCGGAGCTTGCAGTGAGCCCATATGGTGCCACTGTACTCCAGCCTGGGCAACAGAGCGTGACTCTGTCTCAAATAAATAAATAAATAAATAAATAAATAAATAAATAAATAAAAATAATGATAGAATTGTTCAGTTTTAAATTACTTCTAAGCCATTTTGCTAAATTATTTTTTCTAGGAATGTATAAATTTTATTTAAATATTCAATACATTAAGTTGATCCTAATATTCTTTTATTATTGTGTTAATGTCTAAAGGATCTATGGCAATGTTAGGTTTTTCATTTGTAATGTGTCTTGGCAGAGATTTCTTGTTAAAGTAACATTTACTTTTAGAACAGTATGATTTGTAGAAAACTGCAAAGATAGTACAGAGTTCCTGTATACACTAAACGTAGTATCCCCTATTATCATTTTATATTAGTATCATAAATTTCTTAAAATTAATGAACCAATATTACTATGCTATTATTAATGAAAATCCATACTTTATTTGCCAACTTTTCACATAATGTCCTTTTTCTGTTTCTGGATCCTACACAGAATGCCAAATTACATTCAGTTGCCATGTCTCCTGAGAATCCCTTTGGTGGTGACAGTTTTTCAGACTTTTATTGTTTTTAATGTCAACACTTTGAGGAATATTGGTGAGTTATTTTATAAAACTCTGTTTATTGAGATTTGTCTGATGCCTTTCTTATAATTAGACTGATGTTAAGGTATGCATTCTCAATGTGACAACTTTTGATGTTGACCCAGATCATGTGGCTAAGGTAGGGTTTGTCAGCATTCTTTATAGCAAAGTCATTCTTCTTCCTCCTTTATTTTAAAGGAAGTCACTATGCACAGGCTCCTTCGTATGTGTAGTCACACTAAGAAAGGGGACTTATTCTCTGCCTCCTTCAGGGTGGAATATCTAAACAAATTATTTGTAATTCTTCTGCGGAGGAGATTTGTTCCTTCTCCTTATTTAGCTGTTTATTCAATAATTTAGTTATACGAGGATTCACGAATTTTTATTTTCTACTTTGGGTTATAATCCAATACTACTTTACTTTGTTGCTCCGATTGGTCTAGCTTTGACCATGGGGAGCTCCTTCGGTTGGCTCCTGTGTCAGCTTTGATATGACCTCATCAGTGTGTGTGAGTGTGTGTGCGTGTGTGTGCACGTGTGTGTGTTGTCTTTCAGTGAGCACTTTCTTATATTCTGGTGCTATGAGATGCTCCAGGCTCATCATATATATTTCCTACCCCCATTTTAGAATCAGTCATCTTTTTGAGGATCCCTGGTTTCTTCTCTTGGAGTATAATATAAACCGAGAACTGAGCATTAAATGTGCTCATTTGTACTGGTGTGTCATTTCTAGGTTTTCAGCTATAAGAGCATGAGAATATATGTGTGTATACCAGCCTCCTTATATACATATACCTATACATATTTGGATACGCAACCATCTGTCTCTATATTAAGCAATACATGACTTCATATTGATGTATCCAATTTTCATTCATTACCATATATAATATTTCAGCCTGCTCACCTTGCTTTTCTGTAAACTCCCACTGCAACTGTGAGAAACTTGACTCTAACCATCTGACATAATCCATTTAATTTTAAATAATTATTTAAACATTCATATATTGACATCTTACAATATTAAGTCTTCCAGTCCATGAACAAAGAATTATTTCTCCCTTTACGTAGGTCATCTTTGATTTGTTTAACTAGAGTTGTGCAGTTTTCAGTATTTACATACTGTACATATTTTGGTAGACACATACCTAAGTAGTTTGTTTTTTCTTTGTGCTACTGTAAATCATATTTTTAAATTTCAAATGCCAATTATTCCTGACTGGTATACAGGAAAGCAGTTTTTATATTATATTATAGTTAGATAATACAAGTTTGTTATAATTTCTTATTAGTGCCATAAGTTTTTTATTGACTTTGGGGAATTTTCTGCATAGGCAATCATATTATCTTCAAACATTGCTTTATTTCTTCTTTTTTCAATCTAGATACTTCCTACTTCTTAAAATTGTCTTACTGCACTATCTAAGGCTTCCATTGATCTGAAGTGGTGAGAAAGAACATCCTTCTCATGTTCCCAAAAGTGGTGAAGCACCCACTTTCTTTTTTTTTTTTTTTTTTTTTTTTTTTTTGACGGAGTCTCGCTCTCTCGCCCAGGCTGGAGTGCAGTGGCGCAATCTCGGCTCACTGCAAGCTCCGCCTCCCGGGTTCACGCCATTCTCCTGCCTCAGCCTCTCCGAGTAGCTGGGACTACAGGCGCCCGCCACCGCGCCCGGCTAATTTTTTTTTCGTATTTTTAGTAGAGACAGGGTTTCACCGTGGTCTCGATCTCCTGACCTCGTGATCCACCCGCCTCGGCCTTCCAAAGTGCTGGGATTACAAGTGTGAGCCACCGTGCCCGGCCGAAGCACCTACTTTCTTACCGTTAAATATGTTACCTGGAGACTTTTTGTAAGTGTTCTTTACCATGTTGAGAAAGTTTGCTTGTATTCCTAGTCTTCTGAGTGTTTTATCATGAATGGGTGTTGGATACTGTCAAATGTTTTTTATGCATTAAATGATATTATTACATAATTTTTCTTTTTCAGACTATTGAAATGGATTACAGTGATTGATTTTCAAATATTGATGCAGCCATGTATACATGGAGTAAATTGGCCTTTGTCATGGTGTATATTTTAAAATATGTTGTGAAATTTGATTTGCTAATATTTTATTGAATATTTTTGAATATATGTACATGAGAGATTGGTCTGTAGTTTTCTTTTTTGTATTAAGTTTATCTGGCTTTTGTATGAGTTAGGAAGTTTTCCTTCTGCTCCTAGTTCTTGGAAGAGATAAAAGATAATTGATATTATTTAATTACTAAATATTTAGTAGCATTCACCAGTGAAACCATCTGTGCCTCCCGCTCCCTATTTTGGAAGATTATTAATTTTTAATTCATTTTCTGTAATAGTTTTAGGCCTATTCAGTTTATTTCTTTATCTTTGAGTGAGTTTTTATAGTTTATGTCTTTAAAGAAATGGATCCATTTCAACTAAGTTGTGGGAAAACACACAAAAAATAAAATACCTGGGAATGCATTTAGCCAAAGAGGTGAAATATCTCTACAAGGAGAACCACAAAACACTGAAGTAATAAATTGTGAATCACAAAACCAAATGAAAAACCACCCCATTCTGATGTATTAGAAGAATCAATATTACTAAAATGACCATATTGTTCAAAGCAATCCACAGATTCAATGTTGTTCCTATTAAACTACCAACACCATTCTTCTCAGAATCAGAAAAAAAATTAGTGAGATTTTGGGCTGAGACGATGGGGTTTTCTAAATATACAATCATGTCATCTGCAAACAGGGACAATTTGACTTCCCCTTTTCCTAATTGAATACCCTTTATTTCTTTCTCCTGCCTGATTGCCCTGGCCAGAACTTCCAACACTATGTTGAATAGGAGTGGTGAGAGAGGGCATCCCTGTCTTGTGCCAGTTTTCAAAGGGAATGCTTCCAGTTTTTGCCCATTCAGTATGACACTGGCTGTGGGTTTGTCATAAATAGTTCTTATTATTTTGAGATATGTCCCATCAATGCCCAGTTCATTGAGAGTTTTTAGCATAAAGGGATGTTGAATTTTGTCAACGGCCTTTTCGGCATCTATTGAGATAATCATGTGTTTTTTGTCTTTGGTTCTGTTTATATGATGTATTACATTTATTGATTTGCGTATGTTGAACCAGCCTTGCATCCCAGGGATGAAGCCCACTTGATCATGGTGGATAAGCTTTTTGATGTGCTGCTGGATTCGGTTTGCCAGTATTTTATTAAGGATTTTTGCATCGATGTTCATCAGGGATATTGGTCTAAAATTCTCTTTTTTTGTTGTGTCTCTGCCAGGCTTTGGTATCAGTATGATGCTGGCCTCATAAAATGAGTTAGGGAGGATTCTCTCTTTTTCTATTGATTGGAATAGTTTCAGAAGGAATGGTACCAGCTCCTCTTTGTACCTCTGGTAGAATTCAGCTGTGAATCCGTCTGGTCCTGGACTTTTATTGGTTGGTAGGCTATTAATTATTGCCTCAATTTCAGAGCCTGTTATTGGTCTATTCAGGGATTCAACTTCTTCCTGGTTTAGTCTTGGGAGGGTGCATGTATCCAGGAATTTATCCATTTCTTCTAGAATTTCTAGTTTATTCAAGTAGAGGTGTTTATCGTATTCTCTGACAGTAGTTTGTATTTCTGTGGGATCAGTGGTGATATCCCCTTTATCATTTTTTATTGCATCTGTTTGATTCTTCTCTCTTTTCTTCATTATTAGTCTTGCTAGTGGCCTATCAATTTTGTTGATCTTTTCAAAAAACCAGCTACTGGATTCATTGATTTTTGAAGGATTTTTTGTGTCTCTATCTCCTTCAGTTCTGCTCTGATCTTAGTTTTTTCTTGCCTTCTGCTAGCTTTTGAATGTGTTTGCTCTTGCTTCTCTAGTTCTTTTAATTGTGATGTTAGAGTGTCCATTTTAGATCTTTCCTGCTTTCTCTTGTGGGTATTTAGTGCTATCAATTTCCCTCTGCACACTGCTGTAAATGTGTCCCAGAGATTCTGGTATGTTGTGTTTTTTTTCTCATTGGATTCAAAGAACATCTTTATTTCTGCCTTCATTTCGTTATGTACCCAGTAGTCATTCAGGAACAGGTTGTTCAGTTTCCATGTAGTTGAGTGGTTTTGAGTGAGTTTCTTAATCCTGAGTTCTAGTTTGATTGCACTGTGGTCTGAGAGACAATTTGTTATAATTTCTGTTCTTCTACATTTGCTGAGGAGTGCTTTACTTCCAACTATGTGGTCAACTTTGGAATAAGTGCAATGTGGTGCTGAGAAGAATGTATATTCTGTTGATTTGGGGTGGAGAGTTCTGTAGATGTCTATTAGGTCTGCTTGTTGCAGAGCTGAGTTCAATCCCTGGATATCCTTGTTAACTTTCTGTCTCGTTGATTTGTGTAATGTTGACAGTGGGGTGTTAAAGTCTCCCATTATTATTGTGTGGGAGTCTAAGTCTCTTTGTAGATCTCCAAGGACTTGATTTATGAATCTGGGTGCTCCTGTATTGGGTGCATATATATTTAGGATAGTTAGCTCTTCTTGTTGAATTGATCCCTTTACCATTATATAATGGCCTTCTTTGTTTCTTTTGATCTTTGTTGGTTTAAAGTCTGTTTTATCAGAGACTAGGATTGCAACTTCTGCTTTTTTTTTTTTTGTTTTCCATTTGCTTGGTAGATCTTCCTCCATCCCTTTATTTTGAGTCTATGTGTATCTCTGCACGTGAGATGGGTCACCTGAATACAGCACACTGATGGGTCTTGACTCTTTATAAAATTTGCCAGTCTGTGTCTTTTAATTGGAGCATTTAGCCCATTTACATTTAAGGTTAATATTGTTATGTGTGAATCTGATCCTTTCATTTATGATGTTAGCTGGTTATTTTGCTCATTAATAAACTTTGAAATCTGGTAGTATAAATCCTCTGAACCTGTATTTCCTGTTCAAAGTTGTTTTGGCTATTCTAGGATTTTTTGCATTTCTATGAAAATTTTACAATTATCTTAGTACTTTCTACGAAAAGTAAATGGTGAAAGTACGTTAAACATATAGCTCAATTTGAGGAAATACGATATCTTAACAATATTGCATATTCTAATCTTTGAACATGACATATGTCTTCATTTCATTAGGTATTTTTAATTTCTCCCAGCCATATTTTCTAATTTTTTTGTACAGGTCTTGCACATATTGTCATGTTTATTCCTTAGTGTTTTATTATTTTGACATTATGGCAAATGGTTAAAATTTAAAATTGATAAATGTTATTGCTAATACATAAATACAAATAATATTTTTCGATTTACTGTAATCCCCTTAATTTAGGAAGACTATTGGGTTCTGTGTGAGTTTCTCCTTCCTATTCTGTAGCCTGGAAATTCTCTCCAGACTGTCAACTAGAGAAATTATAGGGTCACTTTATTTGTTTCCCATCTCTCAGACATCACTGTTAAATTTCTGGAAATAATTCTTTAATATATTTTGTCTGATTGTATAGTTGTTTCAGGAAGAAGAGTAAATATATTCCCTCTTACACCGTGTTGCCTGGAAATGGAAGTCCTGAATGTAGATGCAAAAATCCCTCAACAAAATACTAGCAAACTGAATCTAATAACACATTAAGAAGATCATTCATAATCATCAAGTGAAATTCATCTCAGGGATGCAAGGATGGTTCAACACATGCAAATTAATAAACATGATACATCACATTAACAGAACCAAGAACAAAAACCATATGATCATTTCAACAGATACTGAAAACATTCAACAAAGGTCAACATTCCTTTATGATAAAAAAAAAAAACCCTCAACGAACTATGTATAGAATGAACCTACCTCAAAATAATAAAAGCCACATTTGACAAACCTACAGTCAACATTGTACTGAATAGGGAAAATTGTAACCCTTTTCTCTAAGAGCCAGAACAAGACAAAGGGGACCCACTTTCATCACTTTTATTCAATGTAACACTGGAAGACCTGGCCAGAACAATTATGTAAGAGAAAGAAATAAAGGGCATCTAAATTGGAAAGGAAGAAGTCAAACTAGTGTGTTCACAGATGACATAATCTTATATTAGAAAAACCTAAAGACTCCACAAAAGACCTGTTAGAATTGATAAATGAATTCAATAAAGTAGCAGAAATACAAAAATCAGCAGCATTTATAAATGCCAACAGCAAAAAATCTGAAAAAGAAATCAAGAAAACAATCTCATTTACGATAGCTACAAAAATATAAAATACTTAGAACTCAATTTAACCAAAGTAGTGAAAGATTTATACAAGGAAAATTATATAATGCCCATGAAAGAAATGGAACAGTAAACAAAAAAAGAAAAGGTATTCCATGCTGATAGATGGGAATAATTAATATTGTCAAAATGACAATTCTAACCACAGCAATTTACAGATTCAATGCAATTTCTATCAAAATACTAATGACATTTTTCACACTAATAAAAAACCCTCAAATTTATATGGAATGACAAAGAAAAAAAACAAATAGCCAAAGAAATACTGAAAAAAAAGAAAAAAGTTGGCTTTATCCTTAAGACAATTATATATATATTTACAAACCAAATCAAAAATTTCTAAATGTTCATTTGTGCTATGTGTTCACATATTTATTTTACTTTTGATAAAGCAAAAAAAGAACTTGGTAATGGAAATGAATATTTTGACTTTATATCTCACTCTTGATATAAATCAAATATGCAGTTGAAAGAAGAACAGAATACTTTTAATTAATGTGGTATAAATTGCCACATTTTACTCACATATATGATCATCTAAATATATCTTATGTGCTACATTTATAATATTATGCCTGAATAAGATGACAAGACAGGTAGATGAAGAGCAAAGTCAAGCTCTTTTGTTTTAAGGCTTCTAATTTTCAGTCCTCTCAGGTTAGAGTTGTATATAGAAATCATTTTCTAGGCTCAGAGTAAAATTGGAGAATTTTCTGACTGCTTTAATTGCATTTACTACATTTGTTTCTCATTGTAACAGATAATAAAGGGCTGACTTTATAATCCTACTGAAGACAATTAAGGATTAAAAATATAAATAAAATGATAAAATGAGGATGATAATACAAACAATCTGCGAAAATATCAAAATAAAACTTTAGAAGGGCCATCTATATCCTCTCACACATCCCATAAGTAATAACCAATATATGACTTTGGCTCTATTCTGTATACTTAAGTTTCTCACGGAACTTAAAAATCAATATAGTCTCTACCCAGAAACATTTTGATTCTGTGACCCTGGGTATGAATCTTACAAATCATTAAATGAATCCTTTCTTTTCTTTAAAAAAAAAAAGAAAGAAAGAAAAGAAAACTGGAGCTCAGAGAGAGAAAATTGTTTGTTCAGAGTCAAACAGCATTTGGCAAAGTAGGGTTTGTTAGAATGGGTAGTTAGATATAAGCAGGGCAGAAGAGGGCTTCAGAAAAATCAGGCACTCATCAGGTGATGGTCAGGTGATCAGAAAACTGTCCCTCTGAAATGATAAGTGGTCACAGCTGGCTCCACGAGCCAGGGGAGCTTCCCAATAGATAGGAGATATCTGGAGCCAGCAAAACCACAATTCCTTGATAAGGTCTTGAGCATGTGCAGTAGGCGGCAAAATGGCAGAGTTCCACTGGTATATGATTTTCCTGTGGGGGCACTCAACTAGTAAAGGAAAATCACCCCAAGTGAGCATGTACACAACTTCAGCTAACCCAAAGCACATGCATATAACCTCCCAGATACTTGTTAAGTACTGCACATGTGGCAATTAAGCAACTACCTGTCCCAAGGAAGGGAAAAGTGGAAGAGAAGGGAAAAAAAAAAAAAAAAGCTGAACCAAGCCAATGTATAAAATCCTGAGCTAAAGACGGAGCAGGGCACCTGATTTCTCAAGTTGCCTGCTTGGCCTTCTTCCAAGTCCTCCAAGAAATATGTATGCATATGCACAGGTGTATATGTATGCATATGTGTGTGTGTGTGTGTGTGTGTGTGTGTTCACATCAGTATTTAAATATAATGAATGGGACAACTGATCCAAAAACAAAACTGACCAAAGCAAGGTCTTGAAAAGGTTCAAGAACTGAACAACAGTGTGGACTACCTCCTAGGTTTATAGAGTGGCCCCTAAGTAGTCCTCACATGAACAAAGTTGACTGGAATAATATTGCAATGGTTCTAAAATCTAAATTGTGATTGGATCTAGGGGCCAGAAAAATAATCCAGAATTGCATATTAAACCTAAGCAGGGTGAATATCTGCTAATGGATTTAATTAGGATCAAGAGTCTCCTAACATGATATCCAAGAATATCAAGATACAATAAAAATCACTCCACATACTACAATCTGGGAAAATCACAACATGAATTAGAAAAGAGATCTAGCAGATGGTAATATTGAGATGAATCAGATATTAGAAAAATCTAATGAAGATTTTAAAACAACCATAATAAAAATGCTCAATGAGAAATTATAAACATTCTTAAACGAAAAAAATTACAAAATTTCATGAAGCTTCCTACAAATAGGATCAAATAAAAATCATAGAACTGAATAGTGCAAGCATCAAAATAAACTTTATGGATAGAATCAATATTAGGGTGGAAATGATAGAGAATATAATCATTAAGATTGACCACAGATGAGTCGAATTTATCAAAAGTGAACAACAGAGAATAAACAGCCTAAAAAAGAAAATAGACCTTCAGGGACCTGTGGGCCAATAACAAAAGATTTAACATCTGCATAATTGCATACTAGAAGAAGGGGAGAAAAAGAAGGGGGTTGAAAGACTTATCCAAACACGTAATGACTGAAAACTCCCAAAATTTGGCAATGACATGAATGTATAGAACCAAGAAGCTGAGCACCCATCCCCAACAAGATAAACCCCCAAATTTCACATCAGGACACATTATAGTAAATCTTATGAAAACTACAGAAAAAAAAAAATCTTGAGAGTAGCAGAAAAGAAATGACACCTTACCTATGGGGAAAAAGACAGCTCAAATGACAGAGTATTTCTCATGAGAAATGATGGAGGCTAGAAACAAGAGTTATATTTTTCAAGTGCTGAAAGAAAAGAAATGCCAACCCTGAATTCTCTAACAAAAATTTTATTTGAAAATGGGGGTGAAATAACACATTCTCAAAAACAAAACAAAACAAAAAAAACTAAGGAATTCTTGCCAGCAGATCTACCTTCAAAAAATAGTTAAAGGAAATTTTCCAGGCACAAAGGAAATGATAACAGGCTTGTCCCCCGTCATCACTCTTATTCAACAGAATTCCCAAAGTCCTAGCTGTCACAATAAGACAAAAAAAGAAAAAGGAAATAAAGTTTACAGGTTGGAAAGGATGGCACATAACTCTCACTATTTGCAGATTTTCTATTATCAAATATCCTGAGGAATTTCCAAAACATCATGTAAATTCAGCAATGTTGCAGAATATAACAATACACAAAAATCAATCACTTTTCTAAGCATCATTAGGGATTACAGAATATTACATAATCTTGTTTTAGGAAGAGGATTCTTTAAACAAAATCTTAAATAGGACCCTAACACATAAACTAGATTAAAGTACAATGGCTCTGATTGACCTGGGATTATGAACCTAGAACTACCACACATTCATACCACATCTCATGGATGCCCATGACACAAATCTAGAGAAACCTAGTAACCCTTAGAACACATGTTGAAATCTACTAATACAGACCAATCCATTTATTTTTATAAGAGAACTGAGGTTCTTAGAGGTAAAATAATTTGCTGAAGGTCACAGGTCTACCTACTTACCAAGCCAGGGGTAGAATTCAGAGCTGATTTTTTTTCAGGCTACTTTCAATATATTCCCTTTTAATGATAATACACAACCTGAAACAATAAAAATATTACCCTTAAGTATAAAATAATAATAGTAATAATAACAGTAACAACAGCCATAGCAGCAGCAATGCCTATGTTTTAGGCATGGTGCTGCCTGTTGCTTTTAATAAATAAGAATAACAATCCTATGTAGAGCTTATATAGCTCCAAATGTGATCCAGGAAATATTCCAAGTTCTTCACAAATGTTAGCTCATTTTATTCTCACTACTATCATGTGAAATAGGTACCATTATTATCTTCATTTTACAGAAGGAGAAATGAAAACCTGCATCCGTTTAGTGAAGATTTGGAATACTAAACCAAGCAATCTGGTTTTATAATCTACGCTTTTAAGTACAAGGTATACAGATGAGTAAATTGAGGGAAAGAGATATTAAGTAACTTGCCTAAGGTTACAAATATTACAAGTAATGATATAGGGGAAATGTCAATATTTATTGGGTACACCTTTATATAAACATGATGTGTATAGAATCAAAGAAATGCCTGGAACGCCTGCCATCTGTTCTGATCAGTCCAGAGGACCTCATGATAAATTGTCTGAAACAACAGACAGATCAAGATGAACAAATAACATACATTTTTCTAGTTTAGCCTTTAGAGGAATACTGTAAACCCTCATAAAAGGCACAACCCTGTCCTTACTCATTTTACTTTGGCTGGCTGTAATAAATTAGTCCGTTGCCAGGGCAACCTAGGAAAAGTGGAAGTGTCTATAGTAGCTTTGTTGGATTATCTTGTCTTGGCATTTTCAAGATGAAGCTTTGCAAGTGTGCTTTAGCCTATAAAATATGTTTTATTATTGGCAATTAATAAAAGCTGCTAGAAAATATTATGTATTATGAGATGCAAGCCCTTTTAGAAGTTATATGAAGCAATCCTGAAAACTATTATATTCGAGATAATTTATTACACACCATTATGTTGATGGAAGCATGGATTATTGCTGTAGTCATAATCTATACATGATTTAGTTTGTGTGCAATATTCAGCATAGTTTAAGGAAGAATCAACTAATTACAGTTAGCAATGGATTAAAGTCACAAATATTAATATTTTCTATTATTGAAATATATCGATTTGCTTTCATTAGCATGATTTCTATTTTCTCCCTCACTGACAGATGTGCAAATTAAAACATTAATTAAAAGAGAAGTAACAGGCTGGGTGCGGTAGCTCACACCTGTAATCCCAGCACTTTGAAAGGCCAAGGCAGGCAGATCACTTGAGGTCAGGAGTTCGAGACCAGCCTAGCCAACATGGCAAAACCCTGTCTTTACTAAAAATACAAAAATTAGCCGGGAGTGGTGACACACTCCTGTAATCCCAGCTACTCAGGAAGCTGAGGCACGAGAATTGCTTGAACCTGGGAGGCGGAGGTTGCAGTGAGCCGAGATTGCACCACTGTACTCCAGCCAGGGCCACAGGGCAAGACTCTGTCTCAAAGAAAAAAAAAAAAAAAGTGAAGTAACAACATTTTTGAGTTTATTGGAGTTTTAAGGGCATTAGTTGTCTCCCTGAGAATAAAACATACACCTAAACTTCCAGCACAATTTGTTCTGATTTTATGGTTGCCTTTACATAATTAGATACTTTGGAAAGTTTGATGATTCTCATAATATTTGGATTTGGTTTAATTAAATTTAAATTAAATTTAAAGTAATTTGCATACTTTTGTGAGCACCATTTAGATAAGTAGGGTTTCTTCCGTTATAGTCACCGCTTCTCAGATGACAGGACATGGTTTTGGAGAAGTAGTAGTTTAATTTAAATCACTGCAGCCACCTGCAACAATAAGTACAACATGTGCCATACAAACATTTTTGGCATATGGAGTTGTTGGTTTCAGCTCCCATATACATTATTTACCTCTTTCTGCTTATTTGGATTTAATTTGCTCTTTGTCTTTTTTTCAGCTTATTAAAGCGGAAACTTGGATTAAGTTTTGTGACATTTCTTTTTTTTCAGATGGAGTCTTACTTTGTCACCCAGGCTGGAGTGCAGTGGTGCCATCTCAGTTCACTGCAACCTCCACCTCTCAGACTCAAGTGATTCTCCTGCCTCAGCCTCCAGAGTAGCTGGGACTATAGGCAGATGCCACCATACCCGGCTAATTTTTGTATTGTTAGTAAAGACGGGGTTTTGCCATGTTGGCCAGTCTGGTCTCGAACTCCTGACCTCAAGTGATCCATCTGCCTTGACCTCCCAAAGTGCTGGGATTACAGGAGTGAGCCACCGCACCTGGCCTAAGTTTTATGACATTTCTTATTTAGGACTTTAATCCTCTAAATTTTCATTTAATCACTACCTTGGCTGCATCTCACAAATGTTGATAAATTGTGTTTTTATTTTCATTCATTTAAAAATGCTACCTATTTTTTTTTTCTTTGACTCATGGTTTGTTTTGAGGTGTGTTATTTAGTGTCCAAGTATTTGGGTATTTTCCTGATATATCTCCATTTTGGAATTCTAATTTCTTTTTTTGTGGGCAGAAATAATATTTTGTATGATTTGAATTTTTTTGAAATTCGATGAGCTTTCCTTATGGCCCAGAATATGGTTTATATCAGTATATATCCTATATGAATTGAATTAATGTGTATACTCATGTTGTTGGATGGGGTATTTGATAAATGTCAGTTAGATAAAGGTGGTTGAAAGTATTGTTCAGTTCTTCAATATCCTTACTGATTTTCTTTCTAATGATTCCATTTATTACTAGGAAAAGAGTGTTGAAGTCTCCAAATGTAATTGTGGATTCGTTTATTTCTTCTTTCAGGTCTATTATTTGAAGCTCTATTGTTAGGTGCATATACACTTAGGATTGTTATGTTGTCTGATCTTTTTATAATTATGTAATGTCCCCCTTTATCCCTGGTAATAGTCCTTGAAGTGTATATTGTGTAATATTAATATAGCTACTCTATCCTTCTTTAGATTTTTGTTTTCATACTATATATTTTTCTCCTTTTAATGTATCTATGTCTTTTAATTTTAAATGATTTCTAGTATGTAGCATATATATGTGTCTTTCTGTTGAAATCCAACTTGTATTTTATTTTGTGTCTTAGTTACTTTATAGTTAAATGACAATTATGGTTAGATTAAAATCTACCATCTTGCTAGTGGTTTGCTACTTGTTACATCTTTGTGTCCTTTTTCTTCCTTTATACTTTCTTTTGAATTCATTTTTATATTCCATTTAATCTTCACCATTAAACAGGATAAATTGTCTTCAGCGATTTCTTCTTCCCTAGCATTTCTTCTTCTACAATTCCAGTTACACATATGCTAGTGTTACAGGTAGTTAGGTTGGCATGAGTGGGACACTAGAGGGCTCTTCTCTCCCACCCACTAGGAATGTCAGGGGATGGTTTGACAATTATCACACGGTCTCTCTAAAAATGATAATTGGGCAGCCCTGTACCCACCCTGCCACCGCCCCGCACCAGGGAGAAGCCATTTCCTGGTGACCCACAGCTATTGCCATTAAAGTGTTAATTGCATGCAGATGCCAGGGAGAAGAAACGTCCTGGGCTTGAGCACTAAGAGACAAAACTGGGAAATATGACCGTCTGGGGACACTCCACCGGAGAAAGGGAAGAAAGCCTCAGATGGGCATGGATACAACTTACGAAACACACTGTGTGTGCTCACTTCCCAAGGGTGAGAAGAGCACCGCGTATATGGGAAGCCCCACCCTAAGGGAAGAACCATGGAAAAGAGGTGAGCCTATAAATGCCTAGGACCAAGCAAGGTTAGATCCCTCTTTCTGACCCTCTTTGACCTTCAGGCGCCCTCACTGGATCTCTTCAAAGTGAACTTTTCTTTCTTTCCTGTTCTAAACCCTTTGTAAATAAACTTCCATGCCTGCTCTGAAACTTGCCTTGGTCTCTTTTTCCGCTTTATGCTCCTCAGTTGAATTCTTTTTTCTGAGAAGGCAAGAACTGAAGTGGCTGCAGACCCTTATGGATACATCACCATAAGTTACTCGAGGTAACTCAAATCTCTTCTACCGGTAACACTAGGCTGTTTTTATAGTCTCACGAATATTGGATGTTCTCTTTGCTTTTTTTCCCCCCACTCTTCTTTTTCTGCTTCACTTTGGATAATTTCTATTGATTTATCTTCTTCAAGTTCAGTGATACTTTTCTCAGCGTGTTCCTCTCTAGTAATTAGTCTATAGAAGGCATTCTTTATCTCTCTTACTGTTTTTCCTTTTTACCATTTCCATTTAATGCTTTCTTATAATTTGAAACTCTTGCTGAAATTATCCATTTAACCATGGACGTCTTTCTTTTCCATTAGAGCCTTTCATCATTTTAGTCATAGTCATCTTCAGTTTCGTGTCTGACATAGTTCCAACAGCTCTGTCATATCTGAATCTAGTTCTGTTGATTTCTTAGTGTCTTGACACTGTTTTTCTTTTTCTTGCTTCTTCTCCCTCAACATTTTTTGTTGAAAGCTGGACTTTTTTTGTAGAAAATAGGGACTAGGGTAAATACATTTTATGGCTGTAAATAAGCATATTTTTTCTTCAGCTAGGCGCTTAGTGTGGGGTGTTAAGTCAATATAGTCTGGAGTCGAGCTGTTTGAGTTTTGTTCCTGCTATGGTTACTCTCAGTGCACGGCAGGATTCACAAATCCACTTGTTTTGCTTTGTATTTAGGATGAGGACAGGTGTGTCAAAGGGATTTTTCTCAATGCCCTTTCCACCTTTAGCTTTAGGTCTGAACTGTTGCATGCACTCCAGAGACGCTTTGTCTCTGCGTTCTTGTCCCTTCCCCAGTTTATACTGAGCAAGTATATTGCTGTCATTTGGTATTGTAAACCTGTTACACTAGGATG
This sequence comes from Nomascus leucogenys, assembly GCF_006542625.1. Lineage (NCBI taxonomy): Eukaryota > Metazoa > Chordata > Mammalia > Primates > Hylobatidae > Nomascus > Nomascus leucogenys. Next base: position 130,506,060 of record NC_044406.1, read on the forward strand.
ATGGTGGGGATGTCATAAGGCATTCTCTTTTGTTTTCATCTAGCCTCAGTTTTAGGCCTTAATGTACCTTATGTGTTTCTGAGTCTTCAAGTGAGCCCATGTCAAAGACTTTCCTGCTGTCTATTATGGCCAGTCTCAAATGATCTGGGCCCAGGACACAATCCTGTCTCTCTCCTACAGCTAGAAAATTATTTTTCTTTTTAGTTCCCTAAGCTATGTTTGGTCTTCTGTAGTTTCTATGGGCAGCAGTGTTAATTGCTATTCCCCCAGCAGGTTAAGCCTTTTGTTTCATAGGGGAGTGAGAGGAGAAAAACTTAGAAGGTCCCCATTTACTTCCATCAGTGGCTACAGTTCTCTTTCCTCAAGCCAGCGCCACAGTAAATAGTGTCTCAGTACTCTCTCCCTGTACCATATCTTTCTCTTGAGCATCTGGTGAAGACTGTGAGTGGTAAAAGTTCCTTTGTCTGAGACTTATAGACTTACTGTAGCTATTAATGATTATTCAAATTTTTGCAGTATGAGTTGTATTGTCTCCTTTTTCATCTCTGACATTTGGATTTTTTTTTTTAGTCTGGCTAAAAGTTTGTTAATTTTGTGTACCTTTTCAATAAATCACCTTTTTGTTTCACTGATCTTTGTTTTATTTCTTCGGTTTTATTTATTTATGCTCTGATCTTTATTATTTCTCTTCTTCTAATATTACATTTGTTTTGTTTTTGCAGGCACTTATAGCTATAAACTTTCCTTGTAGTACTGTTATTGCTGTGTTTCATAGGTTTTGGTATGCTGTGTTTTGATTATGATTGGTTTCAAATTTTTTTCGATTTCCTTCTTAATTTCTTCATCGGCCCACTTGTCATTCAGAAGCATATGATTTAATTTCTATATATTTGTATAGTTTCCAATATTCCTCTTATTGATTTTCAACTTATTCAATTGTGGTCAAAGATGCTTAATATTATTTCCATTTGTTCAATGGCTTAAGACTTGTTTTTGACCTAACATATAGTCAATCCTTGAAAATAATCGATATTCTTAGGAAAAGAATGTGTATTCTACAGCCATGAATGAATTAGTCTGTAAGTATTTATCTCTTCAATCAATTTGGTCTATCGTGCAAATTAAGGCCAATGTTTATTTCCTGATTTTCTGTCTGGAAGATCTGTCCAAAGCTGAAAATGGGGTGCTGAAGACTCTAGCTGTTATTGTATTGGGGTATCTCTCTTTAGCTATAATAATATTTGCTTTATATATCAGGGTGGCACAGTATTGGGTTCATATATACTTAAATTTGTTACATTCTCTTTTTTAGTCCACCTGCTCATCATTACATAGTGACTTTTTTTGTCTCTTCTTATACCTTTTTTAATCTGCTTTTTCTGATATAAGCTTAGCTATTTTTGCTTCTTTTTGTTTGTTTGTTTCTTTTGGCATGGAATATCTTTCCATCCCTTTATTTTCATTCTATGTGTGTCTTTAGAGGTGAAGTGTGTTTTTCGTGGGAAACTGGTTATTCATTGTGTCTTGTTTTTTCATCCACTGAGCCATTCTATGTCTTTTGACTAGAGTTTAGTTCATTTACATTCAACATTACTATTGATAAGTAAAGGCTTACTCCTATCATTTTGTTATCGTTTTCTCAGTGTTTTATAGTCTTTTCTTCCTTCTTTCTTTCCTTCTTCTGTTTCTTTAGTGAAGGTAATCTTCCCTGGTCATATAATTTAATTTCTTGTTTTTTATTTTTTGTGTATCCATTTTTTGTTTTTTGGTTTTATGTTACCATAAGGTTTGCAAATACTATTTTATAACCCATTATTTTAACCTGATAACTTCACATTGTTTGCATAACCAATAAAAAATACAAACTCTACATCTTTACATTCCCCCCTTCTTATCTTTTCCCTGTATTTATTTACATCTTATTGAATTATGTCTTGAAAAGTTGTTGTAGTTATCATTTTTGATGGGTTCACCATTATTTTATCCTGAGGATAAGAATAGTTTACATACCTGAGTTACAGTATTATAGTATATTGTGTTTTTCAGTGTACTTGCTATAACCAGTGAGTTTTAGACCATCAGGTGATTACTTATTGCCCATTAACATCATTTCTTTTCTGATTGACGTATTTGCTTTAGCATTTCTTATAGGCCAGGTCTGATGTAGATTAAATTCTTCAGCTTTTGTTTTACTGGTAAAGTGTTTGTTTTCCATTTATGTTTGAAGGATATTTTCACTGAATATGCTATTTAGAGGAAAAGTTATTTTTTCCTCAGCACTTTAAATACATCATGCCACTCTCTCCTGGATTGTATGGTTTCTACTAGAAAGTCTGTTACCAGATGTATTGGAGCTCCATTTCATGTTATTTGCTTCTTTTCTCTTGATGCTTTTAGGATCCCTTCTTTACCTTTGATCTTTGGGAGTTTTATTGTTGAATTCCTTGTGGCAGTCTTCTTTGGGTTGTATCTTCATGTTCTATAACATTTTTATACTTGAATATTGATATTTTTGTTTAGGTTCGGGGAATTCTCTGTTGCTTTTTTTTTGAATAATCTCTCTACCCCTATCTCTTTGCCTACCTCCTCTTTAACACTTAGACTTGCCCTGTTAAGGGTTTTTTCTAGATCTTGTAGGCATGCTTCATTGGTTTTTGTTTGCATGTTTGTTTTGTCTCCTCTGACTGTGTATTTTCAAAGAGCTTGACTTCAAGCTCATTAATTTTTTTTTCTGCTTGATAAATTCTGCTATTAAGAGACTTGGGTGCATTCTTCACTATGCTAATTACATTTCTCTGCTCCAGCATTTCTGCTTGATTCTTTGTATTTCAGTCTCTTTGTTAAATCTATCTGATAGAATTCTGTGTTATATTGAAATTCTTTCAGTTTCCTCAACATAGATATTTTGAATTTTCTATTTGAAAGGTCCCATATCTCTTTCTTCAAGATGGGTTCCTGGTGACTTATTTAGTCCATTGTGTGGTCATGTTTTTCTGAATACTTTGTTTGGTCATGTTTGTCTTCATGCTTTGTGTATGTCTGGGGATGGAAGAGTTAGGTATTTATTTTACTCTTCACTGTCTGGGCTTGTTTGTACCCGTCCTTCTTGGGAAGTCTTTCCAGATATTCACAATGACTTGAGGGTTGTGATATAAGCTGTATATGCTTATGGGGTTTCTCAAGCACAGTAACATTGTGGTTCTTCCAGACTTGTAGAGGTACTGCTTTGATAGTCTTGAACACAACCTGGGAGAGTTCTCTTCCCTTACTTTATCTTAAACAAATGGAATGTCTCTTTCTGTTCACAGCCACCTGATGTTGGGGGTGGAGTGACACAAGCACCCCTCTGGTCACCACCCCTAGGACTGCACTGGGTCAGACCTCAAGCCATCACAACAGTGGGTCTCACCCAAGGCCTGCAGTAACCACTCCCGGGCTACTTTTTGTTTGCTCAAGACCCTGAATTCTAAAATAAGCAGGTGACAGATATATCCAGTCCTGTGTCCTTCCCTTCAGGGCAGTGAGATTCCACAGGCCCTGGGTGGGTCCAGAGGTGCCATCAAGAGCAAGGGACTAGACTCAAAAACCTTAGATTTCTACCTGGTGTTCTGTTCTACTGTGGCTAAGCTGATACTCAAACTGCAAGACACCGTCCTTACCACTCTTTCTTCCCTTTTCCAAAAGTAGAGGAGCCTCACCTTGTGGCCACTGCCACCACAGGCTGAATGGGAGCACTGTCAGACTACTGCCAATGTTCCTTTAATGGCCAAGGGCTCTCCAGTCAGCTTTTGATAAATGCTGCCTGGCCTGGGACTCAAACTTCAGAGCAGTGGGCTATCTTCCAGCTTAGAGCAGTTACAGAAATGGCATCGAGGAACCATGTCCTGGAATCAGGGATCCTGAGAGGCTGCCTGGTGCTTGACACTGCTGTGACCGAGCTGGTACCTAGATGCAACACAAAGTGCCCGTTATTTTCTCTTTACTTTTCTCAAGCAGAAGGAGTTTTGTCCTACAGCTACCACTGTTGTTAATGTGCTGTGTCTTAACTGAATCCAGCATATCTCAGAGGCTCACCCTAAGCCCTCAATGCAGTACCTGGGTATCACTGCTCATTATTCAGGACCCAAGGGCTCTTCAGTTAGGAGGGGATGAATGCTGCCAAGGCTGGTCCTTCCCTCCAAAACAACAGGTTCCCTTCTGGCCCAGGGTGTGTATAGAAATATTATCTGGGAGCTAGGTCCTGGAAAGAGGGCCTCATGATTCTGACCAATTTTATATTCTGCTGTGCCTGAGCAGGTATCCAATATGCAAAACAAACTCCTCCCCATTCTTTTCTCTCCTCTCCTTAAGTGGAAGAAAGGTTTTTTGTTTTTTTTGTTTTTGTTTTCGTTTTTCATAGCTGTGAGCTTTGTAGCCTTGGGTTAGGGGATAAGTGATGCCAGCACTTCCTTAAGCCTTTCCACCTGGTGTCTCAGTAGGTCATGTGCCCCCTAGTCTACTGGTTCTGGGATCAGTTCAGCAGTAGCACTTGCCTCAGTGTTGCAGTTCTTTTGGCCTAGACCGTATTTCACAATTATTTAGATCCCCATTGTACTTTAGGCTGTTGTGGTGAGGCTTGCAGTAATTCAAATTCTGAACACTGGGATCAGCGACTCCCCTCTGGCTAGAGCTGGTTTGACTGCTCCCTCCATGGAAAGGCACTGGCTGAGTTTGGTCTGGTTTTACATTCTGCTCTAACAGGACAGCACTGAGTTTAGTGCCTTACAATTGTTGCGTTCTCCCTCCCCCAGCGCTCAGAAATGCTCTCTGGATCATGCCGCCACTTCCAGGTGACAAATTAGGGGTAGTGTCTGCAACTTGAGACTGTTTCTTTTTACCACTTCTGTTCTTCTTTCAGCATTACAAAGTTAAAACCAGGTACTTTGAGTGCTCACCTGATTTTTCATTTTTATAAAGGTGCTTCTTCTGTGCAGATATTAATAGTTGTCGAATTTGTGTCCTTCTTGGGGAAACGATCAGTGGAGCCTTCATTTCCACTGTCTTGCTATGCCTCCCTGCCCCAGAGTGGAATTTTTGAATTATACGGTAGTTGTATGTTTAATATTCCATGGAACTGGTAGTGGTTTCAAAATTATACATATTATATATAATGTTATTAAAAAGTCAATTACTTGAACCATGAATTATTATTTACTTATCATAAAATTGATACTGAATCTGCCAGTGCTTGATTTCCATTTGCTAGCTTTTTTTATTCTAGCCTTTTGTAATCACTTTTCCTATTTTCTGTATTAGTATACTCAATTTTCAGCTCACTTTTGATAATAATAGTAAAAGATCAAATAATTGTATAATCTCTGACTTTTTGTTAGTGCAATACCCATGCTTTCCAGTACTTGGCATTCCTTGTTGAAACAGTTTAACTAATAGCACTTTTAATTTTCTATTACTATCTAAAATTTAGTTCTATCCATGTCTATATGGAATCACTGCCAATTGATTCAATATAAATAATTTTAATTCACTGAATAAATAAAAATAAATTTTTTGTATATGTATATATATATATATATATATATATATTTTTTTTTTTTTTTTTTTTTTTTTTTTTTGAGACAGAGTCTGCTCTGTTGCCCAGGCTGGAGTACAGTGGCGGGATCTCGGCTCACTGCAAGCTCCGCCTCCCAGGTTCACACCATTCTCCTGCCTCAGCCTCCCGAGTAGCTGGGACTACAGGCGCCCACCACCATACCTGGCTAATTTTTTCTATTTTTAGTAGAGATGGGGTTGCACCATGTTAGCCAGGATGGTCTCGATCTCCTGACCTTGTGATCTGCCTGCCTCGGTCTCCCAAAGTGCTGGGATTACAGGCGTGAGCCACCACGCCCAGCCTTTTTTGTATATTCTTACACATTAAACAAAAATTATTTGGCCACATGTTTTTAGTCAACCTCTTGTGCTGGTAACTTGTGTATTAACAAAGAAGATACAGCATTAGTTAACTGTGGAGTAGATTTTAGACAATTAATTTTCTGGTTCTATACCTAAATATGTAAAGCAAGTATACAATGTATGTTAACTCATGGCATTTTAATCAGTAAAGTATAACAATAATAAGATATTCAATATTCCTAAAAACACTAGACATTTAAATATAGCATTTGATAATTATTGCTTGAAATATTCATTATTCATAAATAATAACAAATAGGAATAGAATATATTTGTTAAATTTTTAGAAAGAAAAATATTTACTTATAATCACTTGATGAATTCAGTCCATTAAGTACTGATATGGTTTGGCTGTGTCCCCATCCACATCTCATCTTGAATTCTCCCATGTTGTGGGAGGGAACTGGTGGGAGGTAATTGAGTCATGGGGACAAGTCTTTTCTGTGCTGTTCTTGTGATAGTGAATAAGTTTCACAAGATCTGATGGTTTTAATAAGAGAAGCTCCCCTACACAAGATCTCTCTCTCTCTTTGCCTGCTGCCATCCATGTAAGACATGACTTGCTCCTCCTTGCTTCCTACCATGATTGTGAGGCTTCCCCAGCCACGTAAAACTGTAAGTCCAATTAAACCTCTTTCTTTTGTAAATTGCCCAGTCTTGGGTATATCTTTATCAGCAGCATAAAAATGGACAAATACAAGGACCTTGTAAATTAATGTTTAGTATTTCGCACTTTGTTTCCTATTTGTCTGACCTCCTTCACTGAAAAAAAACAAAAAAACCTGTACCTTATCTTTTTTTCTTATTAAAACTTTTCACCAATGGTTAAAGTAGAAATAAATATATGGCAGGCATAAGTGGGTCAATACTGGAGAAAATGGAAATAGCATTCAATAGCATAATTATTCGGATGTATACTATAGAATATCCTCTTTTTACATAGAGCTAAATATCTCTTCCAGAAAGCCTCCTCTAATCAACGTAACATTTCTCAGGACTCAGTTTTTTAAATAATTTCCTTAATACACCTTAGAAACTGGAATGTTTTGTCTTTTTGTTCTTATTTTACTACCAGACATTATTCATTGTCTTTTTCTACCACACGATAAATCTCAAATAACAACTGCATAATTTCTCAGTATACCTTGAAATATAAGCTCATTTATAAAGAAACATGTTTTCTGTTACCATTGTCTAGAGTTGTATTTGTATATTTGTATATGTGAAAGGCAACCCTGAGTAAAATAACTGAACACCGGGACTTTTTAAAATAAAAGGACGATTCATTAGAAAATATTAATAATTTTCAGAAACTATAGAGCTTGGCTAAGAAAAGTTGCAATATCAGTTATTAAAAATTTGACATTTTAAATAGTCTTCTGAAACTTTACTTTTAAATATTGAGATAATACTATAATTTACTGTTTTGTGGAAATAATCCTGCCCTGGGCACAAATGGAAAGAAAGTTTCAGAAATATAAGGTTTTTTAGAAAAGACATATCACACTGACAAATGCTTCCTTGATCCATGATGTATGTCCCCTATGGGATAGGGTTCTGGAGAAGTCCCATGTCCCGGGGGAAAAAAAAGTGCTGACTTTATATTAATATTTAACTTATTTTCATTGTGCTAATTGTCTTTAATGAGCTGCATTAAGTTCATTTTTATCAGAGCCCTCAACTTTTCTCCTGCTTTCTCTGAATTTCAGAATTACTAGTTGCTTTCTGTACCCATGCATCCATTCATGCAATCTTCCAACAGATAGTTACTGAGTTTCTTATAAGTTCTAGGCACTGTTTAGGTGTGGAGCTTAAAAAGAAAAAAGATTACATGCACTGGCCTCAGGGAGATCACATTCTCTTGGGGAAGGGAATCAGAAAATAGATTAATCAGTAACTAAATATATTTAAAATTATTTTGGATGGTAATGAATAGTAAGAAGAGAAGAATCAAGATGTGGCAAACCTACTTTTGCTCAAGGTGGTCTTAATATATGTAGTAAAATGATATACTGGCAGCTGTTTTCTACTTAAATAGTGTTATTCTTCCCCTAAACTTCAATAAAATTAACATTAGAGGCCAGGTATAATGACTCACATCTGTAATCATAGCACTTTGGAAGGCCAAGGTGAGAAGATTGCTTGAGCTCAGGAGTTCAAGACCAGCCTGGGCAATATGGTGAAACCCTGCCTTTACAAATAATACAAAAATTAGCTGGGCATGGTGATATGTGCCAGCTACTTGGGAGGCTAAGGCAGGAGAATCGCTGAAGCCCAGGAGCCAGAGGTTGCAGTGAGCTCAGATTACACCATTGCACTACAGTCTGGGCAATGAGAGTAAAATCCTGTCTCTCAATAAATAAATAAATAAAAATAAAATTAACATTAGAGAAAATCTGTCTTCTATATAAACCTTATTCATCAATATTAATTGCATATAATTCTCATTAGCATAACATAAATATCATTACAATTATTCCATGAATTGAATGAATCAATCAGAATAGCTTGTACTTAACTGACATGGGAGAGTCAGGGAAAGACAGAAAGAAGGGAATAAATAATATAAACAAGTTTTCCTTGAACACTGTATGTATAGAGTTGTCATTAAGTAAGTTGAGAGTGACTGTTGAAGGAGTATACTTATGGGAGAAGGAAAGACCATATTTACATATTAATAGACATTCAAGTAGGGATATTAAGTAGGCCATTGGATATATGAGTTGAGAGTTCAAAAGAGATATCTTGGCTGGGGATAGATGGTATTAAAAGTCATGAAACTGGTTGTAAATACTTATGGAGTGAGTATAACTAGGAAAGAGTATAGATCCAGGGACTGAGCCCTGGAGCATTTCAAAGTTTAGAGATCAGGGAGAGTAGGAAGAGGCAGTAAAAAAAAAAAAAAAAAAAAAAAATGAGGATATCGCAGTAAATGAAAAGAGTGAGGAAGAGGTGTTTTGAAGCCAACTGAAGAACGCACTTAGAGGGAGTAAGGGAGTGATTGTGATTGTTGTATATTGATTTTAAATCCTGCAGTTTTACTTGCTTATTAGTCTAACAGGATTTTTTTTTTTTGGTGGCATCTTTAGAGTTGATGTTGTTTATCTTTAAAAAAATAAACTTAGCTTCGGTAATCTTTCATATCGTTTTTCTAGTCTCTATTCAATTTATTTTTGCTCTAATCTTTATGATTTCCTTTCTTCTGCTAATTTTGGGATTTGTTTCTTTTCTAGTTTCATGATGTGCAAAGTTAAGTTGCTTGAGATCTTTCTTTTTTCTACGTGTAGGCATTTATTGCTGTTAACGTCCCTCTTAGAACAGCTTTAGGTGCATACAATGTTTTGTTATTTTGTTTGTCAATTTTCACTTACCTCAGACTTTTTAATTTCTCTTTTAATTTCGTTATTGTTCAGAAGCATATTTAAATTTCCATTTATTTTTTGAAATTTCCAAAATTTCTCCTGTTATTTTTAGTTTCATAACATTGTGGTCAGAAAATATACTCAATATAATTTAGATCTTGTTTTGTGGCCCAACATTGAATCTATCCTGGAAAATGTCCTGTGCACATTTAAGACAAATATGTATTCCATTGCTGTTGCATGGGATGTTATATACATATATATATATATATATATATATATATATCTGTGAGTTCCATTTGGTCTAAAATGTGGGTTAAATGTCATGTTACCTTATTGATTTTCTTTCTGGATGATCTGGCCATTGCAGAAAGTAGGGTATTGAAGCCCTCTAATATTATTGTATTACAGTCTACCTCTCCCTTCAGATTTATTAACATATGCTTTACATATGCAGGTGTCTAATGTTAAGTGCATATATATTTATAATGTTATATTGTGTTGATGAATTTACTGCTTTACCAATATATAATGACCTTCTTTGTCCTGTCTTACAGTGTTTGACTTAAAGGATATTTTATCTAAGATAAATATAGCTTCATATGTTCTCTTTTGGTTTCCATTTGAATGGAAAGTATTGTTTCATCCCTTTACTTTTAGTTTATGTGTGTCCTTACAGGTGAAGTGAGACTCTTGAAGACAGCATATATTTGAGTCTTGTGTTTTAACTATTCAACCACTCGAGATATTTTGATCAGTGAACTTGATACATTTCCATTCAACATAATTATTAGTAAGGACTTACCACTATCATTTTTAATTTTTTTTTGGTTTTTTTTTTAAGAGATAGGGTATCACTCAGTCATGCTGGCTGCTGTGATGATAGCTCACTGCAGCTTCCTGCTTCAGCCTCCCCTTCCTGAGTAGCTAAATCTACAGGCACATGCCACTATGCCGAGCTAGCAACTTAATTTAGATCACAGAAACACCTCTACACTTTTATTCTACCATTCCCCCACATTTTAAAATTGTAATGTCACAACTTACATCTTATACTGTGTATCCTTTAACAAATTGTTGTATCTCTTATTATTTTAATAGTTTTGTATTTAACCTTTATACTAAAGATGTAAGTGATTTACCTAACCATCACAGTGTTAAATTTTCTGAATTTGACTGTGTAATTACTTTGACAAGTTGAGTTTTATACTTTCACATGTTTTGTGTTACTAATTAGCATATTTTTCTTTAAGCTTAAAGAACTCCCTTTAGTATTTCTTCTAAGAGATGTCTGGTGGTGATAAACTCCCTCAGCTTTTATTTGTCTGGAAAAGTATTTATTTCTCCTTCATTTCTGAAGGACACCTTTGTTGGGTACAGTGTTTTTGTTTGGCAAGTTTGCTTTCTTCAGCACTATGAGTATATCATTCCTTTCTCTCTTGGACTTTAAGGTCTCTGCTGAGAAATTTGCTTTCATCCTCATTAAAACTCCTTTATAGGTTATTTTATTAGTTCCTCTTGCTGCAGTCAGGATCCTCTCTGTCTTTGGTTTTTGACAGCTTGGTTAGCATATATCTTGGTGTAGTCTTGTTTGGATTGAATCTGATTGGAGACTTTTCACCTTTCTGTATGTGGATATTTATAACTTTCTCCAAATTTGAAATGTGTTATGCTATTATTTTTTAAAATAAGGATTCTATCCTTTTATCTGTCTCTTCCTCACAAACTTCTATAATTCAATTTTTCTTATTCTGCTGTTTCATAAATTCCATAAGTTTCATTTCTTTTCATTCTTTTTCCTTTGACTGTAGATTTTCAAATAATGTCTTTGAGCTTACAGATTCTTTATTCTTGATCAATTCTGCTTTTGAGGCTCTCCATTGCTTTTTCCACTTCATTATATATTTTAGCTTCAGAATTTTTGATTTTCTAGGTAATTTCAATTACTCTTTTAAATTTCTCATTTTCATCATGTACTGTTTTTCTAATTTCATTCAATTGTTTTTCTGTATTTTTTGAATTCCACTGATCTTGCTTAAAATAATAATTTTATATTCTTTATTTGACAGTTTGTATACATCAAGACTAGCCTGGTGCCTGAGTCCAGAGGAGTGACTTGAATCCTCAGTCAATAGGATTCAGTTTGGCACCAAAGGTCTACTGGGACAGTCTTGGGCCCTGGGTCAGCTGGAGAGTGTGGTTGCAGGTATACGTCTGGCACTGAGCAGGCCTGGAACCTGTGTCCATGAGTACACTCCTGGTATTTGAAGCCAGAGATGCCTACCTGGTGCTGGGGCTGCAAAGGCTGGCTTGGAGATGGATGAGTCTGGATCCTGAATTTGCAGGGGCCATCCTGGAAGCTGAGTCTGCACATGCCAGCCTGATTACCAGGGCTGCAGGAGCTGGCTATGTGCTGGGGCAGGCCTGAAGTCTGGGGCCATGGTGGCCAACCCAGTACTGGGGTAGTCTGGGACCTGGGGGTCACTGAGGCTGGTCTCATCCTAGGGCGTGCCTGAAGCCTGAATTTGGGGGAAGCAGCCTGATACTGGGATGGGCCCCAAATCCAAGGCTATTGGGGCCTGCCTTGTGCAAGGGTTGGTCCAGATAATTAGGCTGCTGGAGTCAATCCTGGTGCCGGGTAGACCTGGAGCCTGTTTCCTTAGGGCTGGTCTGCAGGCTGGATTCATGGCACCAGGGCTGTAGAAGAGGGCCTGGTGCTGAAATGGGCCTCAATCCTGTGGCTATTGGGGTTAGTACAATTCTGGGGGTTAGGGTTAGGCCTGTGACTGCAGGATCTGGTCTAACAATGGGATGGGACTGGAGGCTCAGTCTTCAGGAGCCAACCTAGATTCTGGGCCTGTGAGCTCCTCCTCAGTGCTGAGTTTTACTGGAACAAGCCCATTATTGGGGTCTGAAGCAAAGCCTAGTGCTCACTTCCCTTTGCTTCCCCTATTTAACAGTAACTCTTCATGTTATGTTGCCTTGGTTCGTTGGAGGGGTGATGTGAGCAAAGTAAAATTGTAATTTTTACATTCTCAACTTATGTTTTCTTATTTTCATGTTACATCCAGGTTCTGTATTCTCTTATCTGGTTTCCTTAGCTCTTGTGAAGGTATTTTTACAAATAGATAGTTGTTCAAATTGATGGGGAATGAGAGCTGGAGAGCTCTTGCTGACATCTATTCCCAGCTTTGTCTTTTCTATACTTCCGGTTTATGAATTTGTTTGTTTTTAACTGTAGCTTCTAATAATGATTTTGTATCTGTTATTTGGGGTATCACATAACAACAGACTATCACATTTTGCAAACTAAACATATGATTTGTCATATCTTAAAATATCCATATTTTCTTATTCAAGTAACTCCTTTTAGTGGACAAAGAAACGAGCATTCCCTCTCATTAATTTTAGTCACTTATGCTTGAAAGATGCCATGGCCATTTCTACATCCCTATAAGGTAGATTAAATTGTATAGTTTAATATGAATTATATAGTTCAAGAATTTTATTTTAGTTACATTGACAATATAACAATCATTTGGTTTAGAAATTGCTTGAACTATAAAAATAAATTATGTTTGGAATGCTTTTATGGATTTCGGTTAATAGAACTGAAAACTTGTTATTGAAATAAATACTGATTTCAAAGCCATTACATATAATAGAAATGATTTTAAACAGATATTTCAAGAGCACTTAACATGTTCAATACCAAATCCTAGTACTATATTATATATAATGATTGTCACCACATTTCTCCATATTTTTGTTTTCTTTAAAAAAAGTTAGAAACAACATTTCCAGTCTGTAGTTCACATTCATTTTATTACTCTCTACTTTTGTGGGGAAATGTTTGGGAGGAGGATATTTTGAGATCTCTAAGATTATTCTCTTTCACCATTATATTAATATTTTCCTAAGAAAACTAATTCAGAACAATAAAAACAATTGGCACATATGGACTTCAAACAAAATTTACAGAAGCCAAAAAAAAAAGTCAATTAACAGAAAAAAAGTCCAAGACCATTTTACACAAACTGGAGCTTATCAGAGGGTGGAAGATAGGAGGAGGGAGAGCATCAGAAAAAATAATTGATACTAGGTTTAATACCTGAGTGATGAAATAATCTGTACAACAAACCCCATGACACAATTTCACCTACATAACAAACCTGCACATGGACCCCTAAACTTAAAAGTTAAAAAGAGAACATTAAGTAAAAATAAGATCATTGTGTTCACTTAAATGTACAAAGTTCTTTGCCTAAAATTAACCTTTAAATTTATTTTCTTTTACATCGTTTTCCCCTTCTGTTTTATACCATATTTTTCTCTTCTTTTTCTGTAGAACTGATTGCGTCTATTGCCTCATTTCCATTTTCTATGTCATGCAATGCCCTATTTCCTGATATTAATAACTGCGACCTAAACTCTTGGTAAAATCTCCAAAATGACCTCTCTGTCTTCAGAAACCTACTCCCTCCTCATTAATCTATCTATTGTACAACATCAGAGACCCTTTCTTTAACAACAGGTAGATGATAACATTCCTCTTATTGAAAAACTTCAAGAAAAACTCTTCAATCTTGCATTCAAGGATTTTTTTCCTATTTTGCCCAAGCCTACCTTTTTAGGTTTAGCTCATTTTACATCTTCCAATGCAATATGCTTCTATCTAAACGAGTATATTGGTTTTCCTTGTGAATCAGCTTTAACACTCTCACGTCTGTGATTCTAGCAGTTCGTTCTTGCACTGCCACACAGAAATGACTCAGAGTGGGTAATTTATAAAGAAAAGAGGCTTAATTGACTCATGATTCTGCAGGTTCTACAGGAAGCATGACAGCTTCTGAAAAGGCCTTAGGAAACTTTTAATCATGGCAGAGGGGGAAGGGGAAGCAGGAAACTTTCAATCATGGCCAGAACAGGAAGAAGAGAGAGGGAGTGTATAAGCCACACACTTTTAAACAACCGGATCTCCTGAGAACTCTATTAGATAACAGCACCAAAGGGGGAAATACACCACCATGATCCAATCACCTTCGACAAGGCCCCACCTCCAATGTTGGGGTTTACAATTCAACATGAGTTTTAGGCAGGGATGCAAATCCAAACTGTATCAGTGACCTTGCTTAAGCTTTACTCTCTTGTTTCTCAGTGACTTCTGTCAAGCCGTGCTATACTTTTAAGGCACAGCTTGATTTTATTTCCTATAAAAAGTTCATAAATTATAAATATAATGAGTATAGCTACTTATGTCGGATTGACTGGGTTTATAACTGGATTCTCCATTTACTATGTGTATAAGGTTACAAAAATCACTTATTGGTTGTAAATAAGTAAGATGCATCCAAATTATTCAAGGAGAACTTGAGGAAAAGAAAGCAAAATTTTAGAATGCTTTGCTGTAAGTTTTAAAGTTTCTTTACAAAAGAATAATTTGAAATAATGAATTATTTAATATAATACAAAAATATTATACAGGAATTCTGTAGGAAATTACATTTGATCAATGTATAGAATTTTTCCACCAAACCAAAAATTATAAAAACATATATCTCAAAAAGAAATATATTAATATAAGTGAATACTGGCACATAGCCACCAAAAAAATGTTAGTGGAAAATAGTCTCAATTTATATGTGCTATACTAGTAAAGCATTCACGGATATAATTATGATGATATCTAAAGTTTGTTGATATACGTAGATAACATGCTAAGTGCTTTACATAAATTATATCACTTATTCTCACAGCAACCTTATGAGGCAGTACTATTATTATTCCCATTTTATGGAGAAGGGAAAGATAGCTTGGGAGAATAAACTTGTTCAAGGTTATGCAGCAAGTTAGTATCCTGAAGCCAGGATTCAAACCTACTCAGGCTCACTCCAGGGTCTGTCTTTTTAACTACAATGCTCTTTGTCATCGTGACAGGAAAATAAAATATTTATTAAATGTTTCTTATATTCTGGATGTTATACTAAAGTGCTTTATGTATCTAATATTAATTTTCTAAATGATCAGAGTAGGTACTAGTTAGGTCTTGATTTGCAGAAGAGGAAAATGAGGCCTTATAAGATGAACTTGCCTGATATCACATAGTCAGTTAGTGATGGAATCAAGATTCAAATGCATCTAATCCGACCCTGGAGCCCATATTGTAAACATACTTTACATTGACTCTAAGCCATAAAGCAAGATCAATATAAGATAAATTTAAATGAATTTATTTACAGTATGTATAGGCAAATATTTTAAAATATAGTAAATAATACGTTTAAGATATCCCAATGTCAAATTTATGCATGTAGTAAAACAACATGGTTCAGTGAATATCTACTCACAGAATCAAACCAACTAATATCATAAATAAGTAAAATATAATAAAACCAAGTACAGTAGTAAATATATTTCTGTAATAAGCAACATGTTTGAAATGTAACAAAATAATTTCATTTTTATTTTTAAAAACCTAAAGAAAATCTTAATTGTTAAAAATAACTTATCATTAACCTCAAAGTCTAAAAACCCATGATCATTGCTAGCATCCAGATAAATTCTGTCATTATTGCTGCTCAATGTATTTGAACTTGAGTCATCATTTTCCCCAAAAGCTATAAATCATATTTTATACCACAAAGTGTATTACTAAGGCAATTCAACAGCCATGCAGACAAAGAAAGAAATGCTATATATTTCAATTTGGGCAGTTCTGTTAGAAACAGAGATTTTTATAGCAGGCAAATATCTTTGGCAATGCATAGAATCATGGAGCAGATATACCCACTATCATAACTATCCTACCTGGGATTGTTTACATGACATTGAATTTTTCTTCTGAAACTTCCACATTGCAATACAGGAAATGTTTGCCTGCAAGTGTCCATCCCAGATAGGGACAATGCAGAATATGACAGTAGCTCTGGGTATCTGGCATTTCTCCTATAATACTCCCAAATTAAGGCACTGAATCATTGGGGGACTTCTTTTTTGAGGGGTGGGTAGCATCTTACACATTATTAAATAGAACTTCTCTAGTTCTCCATTGTCTAATTTTTTTTTATTTGTTTGTTTGCTTTTTGTTTTTTTTGAGATGGAGTCTTGCTCTGTCGCCCAGGCTGGAGTGCAGTGGCACAATCTCGGCTCACTGCAACCTCTGCCTCCCAGGTTCAAGTGATTCTCCTACCTCAGCCTCCCAGGTAGCTGGGATTACAGGCACACACCACCAAGCTCGCCTAATTTTTGTATTTTTAGTAGAGAAGGGGTTTCACCATGTTACTCAGGCTGGTCTCAAACTCCTGATCTCAGTGATCCACCCACATTGGCCTCCCAAAATGCTGGGATTACAGGCGTGAGCCACCGCACCCAGCATCCATTGTCTAATTTTATAAGAGAGACAGTATCTACCATACAAACTTATTAAGAAGATTAAATGCGCTGGCCCTTCTATATAGTAAGTATACATAAGCATTAGCTAAGAAGGGGATGAAGATAAAGATTATGATCAAATACTTCTAAACATTCATTATTATAGTTAATTCATTCTTTTCTGAGACTGCTACTTTTCATATCCTTCCCTATACTTTTTGTCTTAATAAATCCCATCCCTTTCATATTATTTTAAATGTAACTTCCTCAGATTGGCAATAACAAATAAATTAGAACCACACAACTGTTCTCTATATCAGCAGCCAACCCTTTCCTTCACAGCACTCACAATGTGTAATGACATATTTATTCTTGTAATTCCTCCCAATTACAACCTTATCATCACAAAAATATTGATTGCATGTGTTTTCTGCATTACTATATAGTCAGTTCCTAAACTAGCACCAAGGTGAATGTTCCAAGGATAGTGATTTAATATATATTACTTATTATTAATACTTAACACTTAATCATTTTATGCATTTATTTAATTCATTGTCTATGTTCTTATGCTATGTTCCAGAATAATTTGTGAGCTACAAATCACTTAGAATAGCTGATTTCATTATTTATTCTTCTTTTGTTTGTACTTTTTTACAAATAATATAGCACTTAATTATTAAAACGACCTCATAAATTAAGAACAATTTTACCGGCTGGACACGGTGGCTCATGCCTGTAATCCCAACACTTTGGGAGGCTGAGGCTGGTGGATCACCCGAGGTCAGGAGTTTGAGACGAGCCTGGTCAACAAGGTGAAACCCTGTCTCTATTAAAAATACAAGAATTAGCTGGGCTTGGTGGCAGGTGCCCGTAATCCCAGCTACTCAGGAGGCTGGGGCAGCAGAATCACTTGTACCTGGGAGGTGGAGGTTTCACCGAGCTGAGATTATGCCATTGCACTCCAGCCCGGGCAACAAGAGCAAAACTCCATCTCAAAAAAAAAAAAAAGAACAATTTTACCTACATTTCACTGATGAGGAAGATGAGGCTTTGCAAGATTAAAGAACTAGCCCAGGGTTACACAATGAAGAAATGGTGAGATCAAGACTTAGACACAGACTTTTTCTTCCAGTCAAGATGGAATAATAAGGCATGAATATACCTTCCCATCTGAAACATCTAAAAACCTAGAGGAAATATGCAAAAAAGCCCTGTTACTGGACATTGCGAAACAACCAAAATGGTGGCAATGATCATAAGGATGATCAAGAGTATGATCTCTGAATGAAGGTAAATAAATGAGGTGAGACCTGAGATTACTCCAGCTGACTTACTGAGGAGAGTTTCCAGTTCACTTCATAGGCAAAGGAAACATATGTGGAACTTCACAATCTCACTGAGTGTCTTAGTCTGTTTTCTGCTTCTATAACACAATATTATAGACTGGAAAATTTCTAAAGAACAGACGTTGATTTGACTCATCGTTCTGGAGACTGGGAAGTCTATCTGGTGAAGACCCTCTTGCTGCATTATAACATGGCAAAAAGGCAAGGGAACACATGAAGTGGGGAGAGAAATAGGGATGAACTTATTCTTTTATCAGGAGTCCACTCTCATAACTAACCTGTTCTCACAATAATGGCATTAATCTGTTTACAAGGGCAGTGCCCCCATGATCTAATCACTTCTCAAAGGTTTTACTTTTCAACACTATTACAATGGCAATTGAATTTCAACATTAAATCTGAAGTGGATCTTTGGAGGGGCCTTGGAGGAGATATTCAAACCACAGAATTCTGCTCCTAGCCCTCCAAAACGCAAGTCCTTCTCACATACAAAATACGTTCATCCCATCTCAATAGACCCCAAAGTCTTAACTTATTCTAGCATGGATCCAAAAGCCCAAAGTCTAGATCTTTGTCTAAATCAGACATGGGTGAGACTCAAGGCCTGACTCATCCTGAGGAAAATTCCTCCAGCTGTGAGCCTGTGAAATGAAAGCAAGCTATCTGCTTCCAAAGGACAATGGTGGGACAGGCAAAGAATAGACATTCCCATTCTGAAAGGGGAAAATAGGCACGAAAGAGGGATAAGTGGTAACAAGTCAGTCCAAAACCCAACAGGGAAAACAACATTAAATTTTAGATCTCCAGAATAACCTTCCTTGACTCTACGTCCTGCTTCCTGGATACACTGGGGTAGGGGTGGAATTGGGGCCCCAAATCCTTGGGCAGCACCACCCCTATGGCTTTTCTGGGCTCAGTTCATGCTTCAGCTCTCTTGGGTTGGAGCTGCATGCCAGTTGTCATACAGTTCTGTGATCTTGGTGGAGGTCCCAACTTCCATAACTTCGCTAGGCATTGCTCTAGAGAGGACTCTGTGTGGTCGCTGTGACCCTATATTTTCACTCAGCATTACTCTAGTAGAGGCTCTCCGCAGTGGCTCCCCTCTGCGACAAGCCTCTGCCCTCAGGTTGTTCATGGCATCCTTTGAAATCTAGGTGGAGGAAACTATTCCCCCACAACTCTAGCATTCTGTGTGCTTGCAGATTTAATGCCATGTGTATGCTGCAAAGGCATATGGCCTATACCCTCTGGATAACTGAGTTTAGAAGACAGAGCTGAGAGTTCAAGGAGGCCAAGGCTGTTAGAGTTCATAGGGCAGAGTGAAAGAGAGGAGAGAGTTTCACAGCAAGCTCTCCACAGTCCTCAGAGAGTCTTCTTCAGGTTGTCAGCTGAGACCAACAGATGCACGTGAGGAAACTACATGAAGTTAGGGAAAGAATCGCCTACCACGAGCAGAGAGAACAATCTCCAGGATTGACAGAATTGAAAAGACTTCATGTTCCCAACAGCCATGGAAGAAAACTTGACAATTCACAGGGTGCTGCCAAGATTAGTCAGAAGGATATTGCTCTAGTATTGGGAAAGACATAGCTTCAGATCAAAGGCTGCTCTGGTCCCGTATAACAAAGCTTAAATGTTGGCATAGAAAGAATCAAGTGTTTCCAAGTAGCTTATTTGTGTGCCAGAAAAAAATAAGCTCAAATAAAACACACACACACACACACATGCATATGCATACATGCATGTACAATCATCATAAAATTCACATTATTCGCCATCCAGTCAAAAATTGCCATCCATAGTGAGGAGAAAAATACGATTAAAACAGACCCAGAAATAACAGGCTTGTTTTGGGAAATTCATTGTGTGTAGTTTTGGTGGCAGAAATTGACAAGCTTATTCTAAAGTGCATATGGAAATTAAAAGGACCTAGAATAACCAAAACAATATTGCCATAGTAAAACAAAGCTGGAATACTTATGCCACCTGATTTCAAAACTCATTATAAAGATACAGTGTGGTACTGGTATAAAGATAGACACACAGATCAATGAAACAGAATAGGAAGCCCTGAAAAAAACCTACACATTTGATTAACTGATTTTTTACAAATGTTGCAAGACAATACAATGAATAAAATTATTCTTTTCAGCAAATTGTGCCAATATAACTATCTACAGGCAAAAATCGAAATACAACTCCATACAAAAAATTACTTAAAATGGTTCACAGATATAAATGTAAAACCCCCAAATTTAACACTTTTAGGAGAAAGTCTATGTGACCTTGATTTAAGGAAAGATTATTTCTAAATCAAAAGCACATCATAAAAAAATCCATAAAAGTTAAACTCCACAAATTGGGATTCATTAAATTTAATTTCTGCTCCTTAGAAAACATTGCTACATTATAAAAACAGAAGACATGCACAGGAGGAAAATTTTTGACACAGAAAACAATTGAACTCATGGAGATAGAGAGGAGAAGGCTGTAACCAGAGGGTGAGAAGGACAGTGGGAGGGTGGCACGAGATTGGGAATGGTTAATGCGTGTTAGCGGTGGAAAAGATCTGAGTTACCTGTGGCATATCCGTATCTGTCCGCAGCAACTTCGGTCCTTGTCTCTTCAGAAGAAATAATTTGACTGAGGGGCATAAGACAGGCGAAGGGACCAAGGCAAGTTTCAGAGTAGGAGTGAAAGTTTATTAAAATGCTTTAGAACAGTAAGAAAAGGAAGGAAAGGAAAGAGAAGAAGGGTACATTGGCATACTTCCGGGATCTTGCATTACTTCTCCACACTCCTAAGATCTTATTGGGACGCTGCTCCTCAGTTTCAGGTGTGTGTGTGTGTGTGGTTTTTTTTTTTTTTTTTTTAATCTATTAGGAGATTGCCTTTCCCTGACGCTGGCTGTAACCAATTATTACTTTAGAGAAACAGTTAACAACTGACTGACCATCACCTGATGGTCGCCCAATCCTCCTGGTGTGTGTGTGTTTGGAGAACCCTCTTCTGCCCTGCTTATAAATGACTAGCTACCTACTGTAACACAGGGATGAAAAAACAGTTAGAAAGAATGAATAAGACCTACTATTTGATAGCACAATTGACTATAGTCAATAATAATTAAATTGTACATTTTAAAGTAACTAGAATAGTATAATTGGATTGTTTGTAACACAAATAATAAATATTTGAGGAGATAGATACCCCATTTTCATGGTATAATTATTACACATTGCATGCCTGTATCAAAACATCTCATGTAACCCATAAATACATGTATCTACTGTGTACTCACAAAAATTAAAATAAAAAATTTTAAAAAGCTAAAAAAACACATAATGTCTCCAAATGCAAGCACATGAAAAAAAGGCTCAATATTTTTAGCCATTATGAAAATGCAAATCAAAACCACAATGAGATATTGCTACATACATTAAAATGGCTAACATTAAAAAGACTGGCATACCAAGTGTCTGCAAGGAGCAACTAGAACTCTTATACATTGCTGAGGGAAATGCAAAACTATAGAATCACTTTGAAAAATAATTTTTCAGTTTGGTAAAAAGTTAAACATACACTTATGATTTCACCCAGCCATTCCACATGTAGGTATTTATTAAAGAGAAATAAAAGCGTATATCCACAAAAGGACTTGTACACAAATATTCATAGTAGCTTTATATGTAATACCTGAAAATGAAAAACAACTGCAATTTCTATCAACAGGTAAATAAACAGCCACAAAAGTGAACATTCAACAACATTAATAAAACTCAAAATAATTATACAGAGTGAAAGAAGTAAGACAAAAAAAGTACATACTGTATGATTCCATCAACATAAGGGTACAGAAAATGCAATTTAATCTATAATGTTATAAAGCAGATCAGTGTTTGGGTGGGTAGGATTAGGCTAGGTTGTGTATGAAAGAGGGATTATAGAAGAGTACATGGAAACTTTTGAGGATGATGATTATGTTCATTATCTTTATGGTGATGTTGATTTCATGGGTGTATACATACTTCAAAACTTAATTTGTTGTCTTAATTGTGGGGATTTTGTTGTAATCAATTATACTTAAAGTGTTAAAATGAAAAAAACAAGGAAAGATTTAAACACAAGTATCTGATTCTAAAGTACTATTAAACACTATGATATATAGTCTTTTTTTAATTATACTTTAAGTTTTAGGGTACATGTGCACAATGTGCAGGTTTGTTACATATGTATACATGTGCCATGTTGGTGTGCTGCACCCATTAACTCATCATTTAACATTAGGTATATCTCCTAATGCTATCCCTCCCCCGACCCCACAACAGGCCCTGGTGTGTGATGTTCCCCTTCCTGTGTCCATGTGTTCTCATTGTTCAGTTCCCACCTATGAGTGAGAACATGCGGTGTTTGTTTTTTTGTCCTTGCGATAGTTTGCTGAGAATGACGGTTTCCAGTTTCATCCATGTCCCTACAAAGGACATGAACTCATCCTTTTTTATGGCTGCATAGTATGCCAGGGTGTATATGTGCCACATTTTCTTAATCCAGTCTATCGTTGTTGGACATTTGGGTTGGTTCCAAGTCTTTGCTATTGTGAATAGTGCAACAATAAACATACGTGTGCATGTGTCTTTATAGCAGCATGATTTATAATCCTTTGGGTATATACCCAGTAATGGGATGGCTGGGTCAAATGGTATTTCTAGTTCTAGATCCCTGAGGAATCGCCACACTGACTTCCACAATGGTTGAACTAGTTTACAGTCCCACCAACAGTGTAAAAGTGTTCCTATTTCTCCACATCCTCTCCAGCACCTGTTGTTTCCTGACTTTTTAATGATCGTGGCTAAGAAAATACAATAATTAGGTATATACTTAATCAAAGATTTAAAATTATTTTCTGTGAAAGACACTGTTAACAAATGAAAGGAGAAGACACAGACTGGAAGAAAATCATATTCATCAAAGACATGTATTCAAAAAATATAAAAATGTCTCCAAACTTCATAGTGAAAAAGCAGACAACTTAATTAAAAATGGGCAAAACACTTGCAAAGACATGTCAGTAAGGAAAATATACATATAGCAAATAAGCATATGAAAAAATATTCCACATCACTAGCCATTAGGGAAATGCAAATTAAGAGCACAGTGTAATATCATTATATATTTATCAGAATAACTCAAATAAAAAGATAGTAATAACACCAAATGCTGGTAAGAATGCAAAGAAACTGGACTACTTATCCATGGCTGTTTGGAATGTAAATGGTACAACCACTTTGGAAAAGAATATGGCAGTTTCTGCAAAATTAAAATGCACCAATACAGCCCAGTAATTGCAACTCTTGGGCATTTATCCAGAAGTAATGAAAATTGTCACAAAAATCTGTACAGGAATGTCCATAACAACTTAATTGTAAAACCAAAAACTGGAAACGACCAAAATGTCCCTAGTATGTGAGGGGCTCAACAAACTATGGAAACTCCATACTATGGAATGCTATTCATTAATCAAAAGGAACTGGGTATTGATACAACCAGTATGAATATTAAGGACATTATGCTATGTAAAAAAAGCCAATTTCAAAGTTTACATACTGTATGACTCCATTTATATAACATTTTTGAAATGATAAAATTGTACAGATGGAGACAGATGTTTCTCAGAGATAGGGGTAAGGAAGATGATTGCTGAGGCTACACAAGCATAGTACAAGGGAGAGAGAGATTCTTGTGGTGGAACAATGGTGGTGATCACATGAATCTATTAAAGGAAACTAGAATTGACATGATCCCAAAATATGCCTCTTTGACATAAAAATTAGTTTTGAGTTAAAGGCAATTAAGAAACAGTGAATCGAGTAAAAGCTCTATGTTCTACTTTTCTGCCTAGAGATAGGAAATATATCCTCCTTTACTTCAGACACTCTTATCAGCCCAGAGATGACACCAGAGGAATCTGCAAGCAAACCTTATTTCATTGGTTTCTACCCTTATGTTTACCTTCTCACAGTTTCCCATCTTGGGAAGCTAAAAACCTTCTTCCTTTGCCCTGTCACTTCCCTAAAATGTATTGTCCTTTGTTGGAGATGCTACATATGCCAAAATTCTAAGCTACTGCCTTGATTTATCTTTCATCAGGGTTTCTTCCATGTGATGTTCACTGCATGACTTAATAAACTAGCTTGTTTTACCTCTTGTTAATCTATTTTTTGTTACAAGGATATGTCACAACTGTAAACTTATGAGAGTTGAGTAGAAATTATATTTCATCCTCAACACTACCATGTGTTAAAATTTGCATAGAACGAAGTACATACAAACATACAAAAAGAGAGCATATGGGTGCACATAAAAATTGATGAAATCTGAATAAGGTTAATAGATTTTTTTCAATTTCCTGGTTGATATTGTACTATAGTTATATATTACCATTGAATTATATCAGATTAAAACTACATGGAATCTCTCTGAATTCTTTCTTATAACTGCATATGAATCTACAATTATCTTAAAATATAAATTTTTACAAATGTAATTCTGTGGTTCAATGAAATATATTTCGTCACAATGACATCACATAGAAAACCAAAATGGTGTTTAATGAAGGATTGTAATGACCAGTTTATATTTTATGACTTCGGAGTTATGAATTTGAACCAATAGTTGGAAGTTGCAAGGAGCAAGATTTTGGTTTAATACAAATAAGACTTTTTGAGTTTGGAATGTAGGAAAGTAAAATCAGAAGATATGTTAAAATTTGTTGTGGTTGTAAAAGAAATTCCAATACTGGGTTAGCAGATAAAAAGCCATAGTTATGATTTTAACTTTCAAAGTTTATAAGAAAATCAAGGGGCCTAAGAAAACATCCCCAAGACTTTGAATGTATTTCAAATATCCTTAAAATAAATGTCATAATTTCCCTGTAGGGACAGTAAGCCCATGTCATTTTATCATTTTTTTTTCCAAATTATGTTTTATTGCTTCCAAACGGTAAGAATCTAAGGGTAAGAGTTTTCTCAAGAGGGACTGGAGAGGGAAGAGAATGTCTCTTTCTTTCTTGTTACATCTGATGAAATCTCACATGTAAGAAAAGTAAGTCCTAGTGGCAATCGTGAGTCACTTTTGCTTGCCTGCTCTATCATTCTCCAGATGAACCATCTAAAGCTTTGTCAAAAAAAAATACAGATAATTTCCCCCCTGGGCTCCTAAACAACAGGGTCCCTGAAAATGGACCAAGGAGAAATGAAATAATGACACTGCTCGTACAGTGTGTCCAGAGAGCTGTAGCATTTATAATGGAAAACATACACCATCCAACACACTTGACTGTCCTAGGAATTGCAACGAATCACAGCTGCAACTCATTTTGTATTGGGAAAAAGACAAATTCAATGACGTCTGTGTTCCTCGTATACCATTATTTCGAAAATAGAGAAAAAATGCACTATCATCCAGGGTAGCTAACTTTTTACAAAAATTATTAAAATATGGTAGGGGATACCTGGAGAGACAGACTGGGGCTCTTTGGGGCTAAAAGCAATTGTCTCAATTGTTACTCAAAGACTGGTCCTGAGAAATTAGATGCACTTAGAAAATGAAAAAGAAACTGCAAAGAAGATCCAAAATTATCTACTTGTTCTTTGATACAGAGCATAGTATTTTACCATATTTCCGCTTAGATTTGAACATCTCAAAGACTTAATGCCAAGGGAATTGTTAAGGAGAGATAACAAGAGTTAAGCTAAGAAGCAAAAGATGGAAAAGGCAAAAATGAGTGAAAGTACAATTAAGTGGTATCTTTGTAATTCTTAGAACATGTCACCTTTTTGACACTCAGTCAGTTAGCTACAGATTCAATGAAGATACAACCACACATTAAAGTACAATGGTCTTATTAAAAATGACAATCTCTCTACAAAGAAAATTCCAGTTAATAATATATTTGACTAGATTTATAACTGTCTTTTTATTTATATTGCAACTGCAAGTTTTCTTCTTTGTAACCATTTTTGTTTTGCTTTTTAAGTTGGTGCCTAGGATTACATTTGTGCTTGAAATTAATATACAAAATAAAATTATATTGTGCATGCTTATTGATAGGTAGTGAGTTCGATTATAACCTTTTTCCAAGATTGACAAAGAAATTCTTCTAGGAAAAATTTTTACCTCAGCCAAGCGCAGTGGCTTACGCCGTAAGCCCAGCACTTTGGGAGGTCGAGGCAGGCGGATCACCTGAGGTCAGGGGTTCGAGACCAGCCTGGCTAACATGGTGAAACTCCGTCTCTACTAAAAATCCACACACACACACAAAAATAGAACTGGGAACTGGGCATGATGGTGCATGCCTGTAATCCCAGCTACTTGGGAGGCTGAGGCAGGAGAATCGCTTGAACCTGGGAGGAGGAAGTTCCAGTGACCCGAGATCACACCAATGCACTCCAGCCTGGGCGACAGAGCTAGACTCCATCAAAAAAAAAAAAGAAACACCACAAAAAACTGCTTCAACATCTTACACAGGCCAAGTAAGAGAAGCCTTGGTTCCACTGAAAACTTGAAAACTTCCAGTGATATATATGAGACAGGAAAAGGTAATAACAACCTTTCACATATAAAACCTGATAAACTTAAGATAGTTATTATCGTAATGCAACTGACTTTGAAATCCTAAAGAGTAAATTAATAATATGCATGTGTTAGGACTAAAAAGAGAAAATCTTTAGACTTAAATGTTTAAAGTTACATAGAATTTCACAATAGAGCAAATATAAAATGAATACAGAATAATCATAAAAGATATGTTTTATATAATGCAAAATGTCTTAATAAAATTATCCATTTATATGAAACTAGTTCAACATAACTCAGATTTTTGTTAGCCTCTTTGGCTTCCATTTCCCTTAAAATAATTGTGAAGTATACATGGAAAAAAAAAGTGTATATAATGTGCATGTACTCTTTGAAGAACAATAATAAAATGAAAGTTGTGCACCCCCCAGCTAAAAAAAGAAAGAATATTAGCAGTACAAAAGTTTTGATATATGCTACACTTATTAAGATGTATTTCCTTGAAAATTCCGAAGTATCCAGAACGTAGAAAGGTTTTTTTTTAACATAAAAGAATATTTCGGGCTAAATTCTTTTCTGGATTTATTGAAAGAATGTTGTTCATATAATTTATATTTCTTGGAATATATGGCTCAATATGTCACTAATTTATATTAATTTATATATAAATGTTTTTTTTAATTATATAAATGTCTATTTGTATGTATGTGTCTATATGTATACAGTACATGCATACAAACATATAAAATATATATACATACACACAGGATATATATATGTATATATACATATACACACAGACATAAACACATATACACATTTATATCATCTGTGTTCTAGAAAAAATAATTCTATTTCATCAAAATTATTAATTGTGTTATTCACATATTTTTGTTTTCCACTTTTACTGTGGGTATTTTTGAAATCTGAAAGCGGTGTGCTCAAGTCTTCTGCTAGAACTGCAGATACTACTTTTTAAGTTTTCTTCTACTTCTACCAGGTAATTTTCTTTTCTATTTTAAAACTGTGTAATTAGGTGCATATAAGTTTATTACTATGATTGCACCATAAATTATTGTACCATTTATCGATGAAGATATCATTGCTTGGCCTTTTCAATGTTTCCCACTTTGAATTATATTTTGTCTAATATGTAAAATGTGCCTCTGTTTTTATTATTATAGTACTTCAATAACAGACATTTTCCATTGCTTTATTTTCAATCTTTCTTTATCATTATATTTTGGACTGTCCCTTATGAACAGCTTATGGTTGAATAGTTACTGTATGCTTAACTATGTTTTCATCAGTTTTGAAATATCTGATTTTAAATAGGGTAATTTAATGCATTCACATTTATTCCAATCATTGGGGTGTTTGGTTTTAAACCTGCTCTTCTATATACTTTAAAAATTGACAAATTACCACTTAATAATAATATACATATTTAACTCATATTTTCTATCAGCATCTAGTATTAGTACCTATATCCTATTTTCAAAGACAAAACAGTTATCATGAAATCACTTTCTCCTACTATATCTCCTTGGTAATAAATTCATATATGGACAGGCTTAGTAGTAAAATAATAGCATATAAAACTTTTGCATCATTAAATGCTCATGAAGACCAAATTAGAGTACCAGTAGTCATTTACATAGCAAACTGAAAAGTACTCTGAATTCACCATTAATAAGTATTATTTTGGAATTTACTTTCCTAATACTTGTATGCATATAACTCCTAATTATTACTTTATATAAAATATAAAATTATTTTCATATTGTCTTTGGAATAACACTTTCAGTGGTAAGACTGACATACTGAGTTCTGGATTAACTTATTTAATTCAATATCATCAATGAACTTTTTTCAAAAAAACTTTTATTTTAAAATCAGGGGTACATGTGCAGATTTGTTACATAGGTAAATGTGTGTCATGTTGGCTTTTTGTACAGATTATTTTATAATGAAGGTATTAAGCCTAGTACCCATTAGTTATTTTTCCTGACAATCTCCTTCCTCCCACCCTCCACCCTCTGATAGACCCCAGTGTGTGTTGTTCCCCCTATGTGTCCATGTGTTCTCATCATTTAGTCCCACTTATAAGTGAGAACATGCAGTATTTGATTTTCTGTTTCTGCATTAGTTTGCTAAGATAATGCTTCTAGCTCCATTTATGTCCTTGCAAAAAATCATGATCTAATTCTTTTTTATGGCTGCATCATGTTCCAAGATGTATATGTACCACATTTTCTTTATCCAGTCTATCATTGATGAGCATTTAGGTTGATTCTATCTCTTTGCTATTGTGAATAGTGCTGCAATGAATGTATGCATGCATGTGTCTTTATAATAGAACAATGTATATACATTTGGGTACATATCCAGTAATAGGATTGCTGGGTCTTTATAGGATTTCTGTCTTTAGGTCTTTGAGGAACCACCACACTGTCTTCCACGATGGTTGAACTAATTTACACTCTCATTAACAGTGTATACGTGTTCCTTTTTCTCCACAACCTCACGAGCATCTGTTATTTTTTGACTCTTTAATAATAGCCATTTTGATTGGTGTGAGATGGTATCACATTGTGGTTTTGATCTGCATTTCTTTAATGATCAGTGATTTTGAGCTTTTTTTCATATGATTGTTGCTCGCACGTATGTTCTCTTTTGAGAAGACAAAGGGCATGTCTGTTCATGTCTTTTGCCCACATTTTGATGGGGTTGAATTTTTTTTTTCTTGTAAATTTAAGTTCCTTACAGATACTGGATGTTAGACCTCTTTCAGATGCATAGCTTGCAAAAATGTTCCCCTATTCTGTAGGTTGTCTGTTTACTCTGTTGATAGTTAATTTTACTGTGCAAAAGCTCTTTAGCTTAATTAGATCTCATTTGTCAAGTTTTGCTTTGGTTGCAATTGCTTTCGGCATCTTCATCATGAAATCTTTGCCTGTACCTGTGTCCTGAATGGTATTGCCTTGGTTGTTTAACAGGGTTATTATAGTCTAGGGTTTTACATTTAAGTCTTTAATCCATCTTGAGTTAATTTTTGTATGTGGTGTAAGCAAAGGGTCCAGTTTCAATTTTTTGCATGTGGCTAGCCAGTTATCCCAGCACCATTTATCGAATAGAAAATCATTTCCCCATTGCTTGTTTTTCTCAGGTTTGTCGAAGATCAGATGGTTGTAGGCGTGTGGCCTTATTTCTGAGCTCTGTATTCTGTTCCATTGGTCTATGTGTCTGTTCTTGTACCAGGATCAGGCTGTTTTGGTAACCGTAGCCCTGTAGTATAGTTTGAAGTCGAGTAGCATGATGCCTCCAGCTCTTTGTTCTTTTTACTTAAGATTGTGGGGCCGGGTGCTGTGGCTCACGGTAATCCCAGCACTTTGGGAGGCCGAGGCAGGTGGATCACGAGGTCAGGAGATCAAGGCCATCCTGGCTAACACGGTGAAACCCTGTCTCTACTAAAAATACAAAAAAATTAGCCGAGCATGGTGGTGGGCGCCTGTGGTCCCAGCTACTCGGGAGGCTGAGGCAGGAGAATGGCGTGAACCCAGGAGGCGGAGCTTGCAGTGAGCCGAGATCGCGTCACTGCACTCCAGCCTGGGCGACAGAGCAAGACTCCATCTCAAAAAAAAAAAAAAAGAAAAAATTGTCTTTGCTATTTGGGCTTTTTTTTTTTTTTTTTTTTTTGCCCCCATATGCATTTTAAAATAGTTTTACTAGTTCTGTGAAGAATGTCAATGGTAATTTAATGGGAACAGTATTGAATCTATAAATTGCTTTGGGCAGTATCACTATTTTAACAATATTGATTATTCCTATCTATAAGCGTAAACTGTTTTTCTATTTGTTTGTGTCATCTCTGATATCTTTGAGCAGTGGTTTGTAATTCTCCTTGCAGAGATCTTTCACCTTCCTAGTTAGCTGTATTCCTAGGTATTTCATTCTTTTTGTGGCAATTGTGAATGGGAGTTTGTTTGTGATTTGGCTCTCGGCTTGACTGTTGTTGGTGTATAGGAATGTTAGCGATTTTTGCATATTGATATTTTATCCAGAGACTTTCCTGAAGTTGCTTATTGGCTTATCAAGCTTTGGGGCTGAGACAATGGAGTTTTCTAGGTATAAGATCATGTCATCTGCAAACAGAAATAGTTTGACTTCCTCTCTTCCTATTTGAATGCCCTTTATTTATCTCTCTTGCCTAATTGCTCTGGCCAGAACTTCCAATACTATGTTGAATAGGAATGGTGATAGAGGGCAGCCTTGTGTTGTGCTGGTTTTCAAGCGAAATGCTTCCAGCTTTTGCCCGTTCAGTATGATATTCACGGTGGGTTTGTCAAATATGGCTCTTATTATTTTGAAGTATATCATCAGTTAACTTTTATAATGATGTTTAATATTCATGTATTTTCTGAAGACAATGCCCAATGACTTCAACTGCCTTCCAAATGGCTGAATTCATGCATATATTGAATATAAATATGAGATTTATCACATTTCTAATCAAGAGGAACAAAGATGTATTTTAAGATATAAATCTGATGTACCAAAATATGCTAAAGATATTTACAGCATGAAAGCTATAAATATGCATTTCCATTATATTCCTTGGAATAATAGTTATGCTAAAGAATCATTAAGAAGTGTTAAACGAAGTTGGAAGAAAGTGAAGAAATTACCTTAACTAGATTTTGGTTGAGCAACTAAAATTTACTTAAATCTGATATCTGTAAGACATTACAAATGGGATTGAAACCTTTCCTGTTTTTTAAAGTATGCTCATTTATACCTACTACTTGAATTGTCTGAACTGCTTTTACATTTATATTTTGCTTAAATCATAAAACATAGATTAATTTATATGGCTTATATGGGATTTCTATAATATCCTTCATTTTCTTTTTCTTGCTCCTATAGTCATTTTTTCTACATTCTATTTATTTTTTGTTTTTTTTTTATTTTTATGGGTACATAGCAGATTATGTATTTATGGGGTACAGGAGATATTTTGACACAGGCACAATGCAAAATAATCACATCAGGGTAAATGAGGTATCCATCACCTCAAGTATTTATCATTTTTGTGTTAAAAATACTCCAATTTTACTCTTTTACTTAAGCTGTTTAACAGCTTAAGAAGCTTTTGGGCTGAGACCGTGGGGTTTTCTAGATATAGGATCATTTCATCTGCAAAAAGGGATAGTTTGACTAATTGTCTTCATATTTGGATGTCCTTTATTTCTTTCCCCTGCCTCATTAAAATGCACAATAAATACTTTTGGCTGTAGGACCCTATTGTGCTATGAAATACTAGGTCTTCTTAAAGTTTTCTAACTATTCTTTGTACCCATTAACCATCTCTACTATCCTTACCCCCCATTACATATTGCAGCCTCTGGTGACCATTCTTCTACTCTCTGGCTACATGAGTTCAGTTGTTTTAACTTTTACATCCTACAAATAAGACAGAATATTTGAAGCTTGTCTTTTTGTGCCTGACTTATTTCACTTAATGTAATATGTTCCAACCAGGTTGTTGTAAAGGACAGGATCTCCTTTTTATAGCTAAATAGTACTTAATTATGTATATGTACAGTATTTTCTTTATCCATTTGTCTGTTGATGGACATTTAGGTTGCTTCCAAATCTTACGTATTGTGAATAGTACTGAAATAAACATGTTAGGGCAGATATCTTTTTCATACACTAATTTTCTTTCTTTTAGGTATATCCCATGCAGTAGGGTACCAGGATGATATCTCCATTTTAGTTTTTTGAGGGACCACCAAATTATTCTCCATAGCAGTTGTACTAATATACAGTGAACAAGGGACCGCTTTTCTCCAAAAGTGTAAATATCTACACACTATTTTGTCTTTCCAAGTGGGAAAGACATGCTAATGCTGCCTCCAATCTGCCATCTTGGGAAATAAAAATATTCAATTTAATTTATTTCAGTTCAAATCTTTATTTCCCTGCTTCTGCTTGTTTTATATATAGTTTGTTCTTTTTCCATAATTTCGTAATGTGGAAGATTAGTTTTCTATTTTAGAACTTTTTTCTTTTTGAACATTTATTTTAGATTCTGGGGATACATGTGCAGGTTTGTTACAAAGGTATATTGTGTGATGATGGAGTTTAGAATAGGAATGATCCTATCACCCAGGTAGTCAGCATAGTATATAATAGGTAGTTTTTCAACCCTTGTCTCCCATTCTCTTTTTTTGGAGTCCCCAATGTCTGTTGTTTCCATCTTCATGTCCATGTGTACCCAACGTCCAAGCTCCCAATTATAAGTGAGAACATGTGGTATTTTTTTCTGTTTCTTCATTAATTTGCTTAGGATAATGGCCTCCAGATATATACATTTTGCTGCAAAGGACATGATTTTATTCTTTTATATGGCTGCATAGTATTCCATGGTGTATTTTACCATATTTTCTTTATCCAACCCATCATTGATGGGAACCGGGATTGGTTCTGTGTATTTCCCACTGTGAATAGTGCTGTAGTGAACATATGGGTACATGTATCTTTTTGGTAGGATAATCTATTTTCCTTTGGGTATATACCCAATAATGTGATTCTGGGTCAAATGGTAGTTTACCCCTTAGTTATTTGAGGAATATCCAAACTGCTTTCATATTTGCTGAACTGATTTACATTCCATCCAACAGTTTGTAGGTATAGAAGTTGCTTATTTTAATGCTTCATTTAATATAATTAAATATAATCAATGTAATTGAACATAAACATTTAATGTTGTAAAATTATCTGTAAATTTTGCTTAACGGAATCTCACAAATTTGGTTGTTTTGAACTATAATTGCAATTCATTTCAAGAATTTCAATTTTCCCATAAGATTCAGGTATATGTTATTAATTTCAAAATATCTGAGGATTCTAGATATCTTTGTTATTGATTTCTAGTTTAATTCCTTTGTGGACCAAGAACATAATTCATATAGTTTAAAATGTATATATAAAGGTTTATTTTATGACCCAGAATATGGTCTAAATTAGTAAACACTTTATGTGCACTTGAGAAGAATGTTTATTCTGATGTTGTGGGGTAGACTATTCCATAAATGTCAATTAGATCCAGTGAGGTGATGGTATTGTTCACTTCATCTATATTATTACTGATTTTATGCATACATGTTCTATCAATAACCAAGCATTCAGCGTTGAAATTTCCAAGTATAATTGTGGCTTTTTCCATTTCTCCTTTGAGTTCCCTTTTTGCCTCATGCATTTGGAAGGTCTGTTATTAAGAACACACACATTTAAAATAAATAGAACACATTAAATGTATACAAATCATATACATTGACTATAACTTAAAGTTAATATGAAAGAATATTAATAAGAAACATCAAGCAACTTTCAATAAAGAATAGCAAGGAAATTAACCCCTACCTAAATTAAAATGTACTATAAACCAATTTGATCAAGAGGTTGGCACTAGCCCAGAAATGAACAGATAGTGAAACTGAGTTGCAAGCCCAGGGAGCATTCTGAATATCAATGGAAAATACATTTTCAAAAAGCTTGTTTTAAACCTCATCTACTTCTTAAAACTATAACCATGAACAAAGTATTAAGTTATGTCATATTTATATATAAAATGAGTTTTTGAAGATAGCATATACTTGTGTGATTTTTATCAAATTTGACAATCTCTAATACTTAATTTGTGTGTTGACAATATTTACAGTTAATATAATTATTGATTTATTTGCATTGAAATCTACATCACACTAGCTATTTTCTATTTATTTCACATTTTCTTTTTTTGCTAACTACTATGTTTTATTGCAAAAGTATTTTTTTCTGTAGCACATTTATATGGCACGAAACAAAATGGCAAAACTAAAATACACTTTCTTGCTACTTGTCCCTAATTGAAATCAAATATTACTAAACATTAGTGAAACCTATCTATTTATGCACTGGTAATATCTGTAATATTTCTATTGGTTTGATGGTAGACAGTCCTTTTATACTGGATTACTTTTAACATGTTATGGCTTAATTAGTGTAGTAAATAATATTAACATTTTTGTGTATTTTTTTTAATTTCACCTTTTATTTTAGATATAGGAGGTACATTGTTACATGGGTATATTGTACTCAGATAGACAGCATAGTACCCAATAGGTAGTTTTTCAACCCATATCCTCTTCTATCCCTTCTCGCTCTAGTAACCTCCAGTGTCTATTGTTCACATGTTTATGTCCATGTGTGGTCAATGTTTAGCTCACACTTATAATTGAAAATATGTGGTATGTGGTTTGCTGTTCCTGCATTAGTTTGCTTAGGATTATGGTGTCTGCCTCTATCCATGTTGCTGCAAACTCTTGCTCTTTTTTGTTTTCTGTTTGATGGTATGTCTTTCTCTCTCCCTTTACCTTGAGCCTGTGGATGTCATTACATATGAAATGGGTCTCTTGAAGACAGAAGATGTTTGGATCTTGTGTTGTTATGCAGCTGGCCACTCTACGCCTTTTAAATGGGGGCATTTTGCCAATTTACATTCAATGTTTTTGGATATGTGGGATTTTGACCTTATCATGTTATTTGTTAGCTGATTATTATGTAAACTTGATTGTGCGATTCCTTTATAGTGCCTGTGGGCTATATATTTGTGTGTCTTTGTGGCAGCAGATGCCATTCTTTTGAGTCCATGTTAAGCATTCTCTTAAGAACCTCTTATAATGTGGATGTAGTTGAAATGAATTCATTCAGTGTTTGCTTCTCTGAGAAGGAGTTTATCTCTTTTTCACTTATGAAGCTTAGTGTGGTAGGATGTAAAATTCTTGCATGGAATTTTTTTTTATTTAAACAGACACCAAAAATAGAACCCTAATTTCTTCTATCTCATAAGGTTTCTGCTCAGATGTGTGTTGCTAGCCTGATGGGGTTCCCTCTGTATGTAACTTTACCCTTCTTTTTAGCTACCTTTAAGATTTTTCTCATCTGATGACTATTTGCCTTGGGGATGGCAATCTTTTACAGTATCTGTCTGGGGTTCCCTGTATTTCTTGGATTTGAATGTCAACCTCTAGCAAGATTGGGGAAATTTTTGTGGACTATATCCTCAAATATATTTTTCAAGTTGTTTATTCCCTCTTCTTTCTCAGGAATGCCAATGAGTTGTAGATTTGGTGTGTTTAAATAATCCAATATTGCTCAGAAGTTTTGTTAATTTTTTAAAATTCCTTTTTCTTGATTTTTGTCTGACTGAATTGATTCAAGGAACCAGAAATTGAGCTTTGAGATTCTTTCCTCAGTTTAGTCTATTATGCTGTGAATACTTGTCATTGTATTATAAAATTCTTGTAGTAAATTTTTCAGCTCTAAATGTTCAGCTTGGTTCTTAGAATGGCTCTTGTATTATTTTACTGGATTCTTTGGATTCCTTAGATTGGGTTTCAACTTTCTCCCAAATCTCAGTGAGCTTCCTTGCTATCCAGATTCTGAATTCTAAGTCATCTATTTTGGTCTTTTCAGACTGGTTAATAAACCTTGCTGGGGAGCTAGTGGACTCATTTTCATGTAAGGGTACACTCTGATATTTGAACTGGCAGCATTCTTGTGCTGAATTTTTTTCTCACCTGGGAAGGTTGGTGTTTCATTAACTGTGGTGTAAGTCAAGTATAGTCAGATGGCTTTATTTCTTGATGATTTTAAAACAGAAAAATTTCCCTGACCCATTCATGGTGAGGGGAACTGGAGTGTGGGCACTGGGCCTAGCTGGCCACTTTGGCCAGCTTCACTCACTCAGATCCACCATGCTCCACCCCTCATGGGAAGGCAAGTGCAGCTGAGCGAGTGCAGGAGCCAGAGCAAGAGCTGTTGGGCACCAGTAGGAGCAAAATTCCTTGCAGGTCCCATGGCAGTGACTTGGTGGGGAGTACTTGTGACACCCGAAGCCCCAGAAGGAATGTTACCATCAGCACTCTTTTAGCCTTGTCATCCACAAATGGCTTAAGTGCTCAACAGCTTAGTGGATTCTCTGCTTTTTCATGAGGGCAGACAGTTAGTGTGAACAGCCTTCTGTATCCCAAGCTCTTGTTCAGCATCCAGAAAAAATCAGGTCACATGAACAAATCGAAGGATAGTAAATGTAGGATATTTTATTGCCAGTGGAAGCGGCTTTCGTGGGAAGGGGAGGTAGAAAAGGGATGGAGTGGGAAGGTATTCTTCCCCTGAAGTCCCACCATCTCTGGCCAGACTCTTCTCTGAAGTCCTGCTGTCAAGCCATTTCTCTGAAGTCAAGCTGCTTCTTTATGACATCCATCTGCTTCTCCTCTCAACATCCAGATGCTTTTTCTTCTCTGCCAGCTGGTTCAAGGATTTTTATGGGTACAAGATTGGGGGTGGGGTGGGCCATGGGTGGTTTTGGAAAAGGCAACATCTGAGTGGGAAAACAGGAATGCATGTTCTCACTTTGAGCTGTGGTTCCAAGCTTGAGGGTGGGACTTCACCAGGGACCCCACCATTTTCTGCCTAGAATTTCTCTGCCTCCTGTCTCTATCATTCTCAGAGGGCCAAGGCTCAGTGCAGGGTCTTTATCTGTGGCTGAATTCTTGCCTTGGATCTCTCAGCATGGTATATTATCAAAGTATTTTTGTTGTTGTACTTTGGGCTGTGATCCAGTAGATGACACTTAAGAGTAATGGCTGGTAGGGAGGCTCATACTCAGCCATGTGGTTTCCTGGTATTTCCTTGCAAATGCAGATATATTCTCTGGTGTAGCATGTGAGAGTAGTGACCCCCTCACCAGGTCTACTTCTGGGCATTGGGGGAGCTCCCTCCAATCACTGGAACTGCACTCCTATTTATTTTGTTAAATATTTTAGGGTACAAGGTTCCTTCAGGCTGAGGCCATGGCAGGGAGTCAGGTCATACATTTTCTGAGCTGGCCCTGTGGAGGAAGGCAGGTGCTGCTCCTATAGCAGCCCATGAACTTATGTGACTTACCACTTCCAGTCCTCTGAGAGTGTTGGCTCTTCTCCTGTTCAAATGACAGCCACAGATCTTGGCTTCATACACTCATGCTATGTACCATACTCCTAGGTCAAGCTCAGGCTTTTTGTTTTCTCTCCAGCATGGGGGCAGCAAAAGCAGGAACAAAGGTGGTAGCAGTCCATCTTTTATTTATTTCTCTTCCTTTCTGCCTTCACTTGGGTTAATTGAACATTTTTATTTCATTTCATGTTTTCTATTTACTCACTGTGTATATATTTAAACATTTATTTCTTGTCCTAGGGTATATAGCATACATTTAAATTGATATCAGTCTGCCTTCGAATAAAATAAGACCAATTTTTCATGTTTTGAAGCTGAGGCTGTTTCTATTTCATCAATCTGAAGATAATTCAGATGGAAAATAAGAATTCGTGAGGAATTTTTGTTTGTCTGAAGCAGATACAACTATTTCTGATTTTTTCTCCATTATTCTTTCTTCTATAATGTAGACATAATAACTGAAAATACAATGGACATTTTACTGTAACAAGAAACCAAACCACTAAGTAAGGTTGTTATGAATAAGAAAATAGAAGAGTAATTTTGATGAACAAAAATATAATACCAGAACTTTTTCACCTATCACCATACATTTGGTTGTTTGAGTGAAAAAGAAAAACTTGCTTATTAAGCAAGTATATTTCAGAATTTATTTTATGTACAGTAGCATACAAACAAACCTCACACAGAGATACTACTGTTTGCCTTTTGCAAATGAAGACCTAATCAAAAAAGAAAATTACTTTGCTCATGGTTACACATTTTAAAAATATGAGCTGCGATTTAAACCAAAACAATTTTATATTTCTTGTACTCACAACTTACCTCAGGCTTGCAACTTTCAATAGTTTAATGCCTGTACCAATTCCAGAGTCTTCAATAAAATTGCTTTTTACTGCATTTTAATTTTTATACAAGTTAATTCCCTTGCTATTATTTTTTTTAATTTCTGGTGTTTCTTATAATTATTATTTGATATTAGAATTAAATAATATCATTTCAACTAGGAACAAGTCTACACATGTCAATTGTACTAGATAGATAAAATCAACCAATTCAATCACTTTAATCAAGATTCAAACCCAAGGCAGTATGGCTTAAGAATTTTTTCTATTAGCCACTCTACTATGCTCCTGGTTAGTCTATTCTTTCACTGCTATAAAGAAACACCAGAGACTGGGTCATTGACTTTTTAAAAAAGATTTAATTGGCTAATGGCTCTTCAAGCTATACAGGAAGCATGAGGAGGCTTCAGGAAGCTTTCAATCATGATGGAAGGCAAAGGGAGAGTGAACACGTCACCTGGCCAAAGCAAAAGGAAGAGAGAGATGGGGAGAGGTGCTGGACACTTTTAAACAACCAGATCTCATGAAACTCAGTCACCATGATGAGAACTTACCAAGGGGGATGGTATTAAACTATTCATGAGAAACCACCCTCTGATCTAATCCTCTAGCACCAGGCTCCACCTCCAGCACTGGGGATTACAATTGAACATGAGATTTGGGTGGAAACACAGATCCAAACCCTATCATACTACCCCTATCCCCTCCCAAATCTCTTGACCATCTCACATTGAAAAATACAACCATACCTTCTCAACAGTTCCCCAAAATCTTAACTTATTTGAGCATTAACTCAAAAGTCCATATTCCAAAGTCTCATCAGGGACAAGACTAGCCTCTTCTGCCTGTGTGCATGTGTTTTAATCCATTCTCACACTGCTAATAAAGACATACCTGAGACTGGGTAATTTATAATGAAAGGTTTAATTGACTCACAGTTCCACATGGCTGGGGAGGCCTCAGGAAACATGCAATCATGGTGGAAGGGGAAGCAAACATGTCTTTCTTTACATGGTAGCAGGTAGGAGGACTGCCTAGCAAAGGGGGAAAAAGCCTCTTATAAAACCATCAGGTCTCATGAGTATTCACTCACTGTCATGAAAACAGCATGGGAAAAACCACCCCTATGATTCAAGTACTGCACACCAGTTCCCACCCTTGACACAGGGGGATTATTATAATTCAAGATGAAATTTGGGTTGGGACACAGGCAAAACACATCATTCCACCACTGGTTCATCCTAAATCTCATGTCCTCACATTTAAAAACACAATCATGCCCTTCCAACAGTCCCCCAAAGTATTAACTCATTCCAGCATTAACCCAAAAGCCCAAGTCCAAAGTCTCATCTGAGACAAAGCAAGTTCCTTACACCTATGAACCTGTAAAATCAAAAGTAAATTATTTACTTCCCAGATACAATGGAGGTACGGGTACTGGGTAAATACACCCATTCCAAATGGGAGAAATTGTCCAAAAAGGGGCTACTGGCCCCATGCAAGTCCAAATTCCAACAAGGTAGTAATTAAATCTTAAAGCTCAAAAATGATCTCCTTTGACTCCATGTCTCACAGCCAGGTCCTGCTGATGCAAAAGGTGGACTCCCATGGCCTTGGGAAGCTCCACCCCTGTGGCTTTGCAGGGTATGGTCCCCCTCTCGGCTGCTTTCACAGGCTGGCATTAAGCCTCTGCAGCTTTTTCAGGCACATGGTGCCAACCTTCGGTGGATCTATCATTCTGGGGTCTGAAGGATGGTGGCCTTCTTCTCACAGCTCCACTAGGCAGTGTCCTAGTGGGGACTCTGTGTGGGGGCTCCAACCCCACATTTTCCTTCCACAGGTCTCTAGTAGAGGTTCTCCATGAGGGCTCCACTCCTGCAGCAAACTCCTGCCTGAACATCTAGGCATTTCCATACATCCTCTGAAATCTAGGCAGAGGTTCCCCAACCTCAATTCTTGACTTCTGTGCTCCTACAGGCCCAAAACCATGTGGAAGCCACCGAGGCTTGGGGCTTGCACCCTCTGAAGCAATTGCCCAAGCTGTACCATGGCCCCTTTTAGCCAAAGCTAGAGATGAAGCAACTAGAATGCTGGGCACCATGTCTCAAGGCTACATATAGCAAGGGTCCCTGGGCCCGGCACACAAAACCATTTTTCTCACATAGGCCTCTGGTCCTGTGATGAGGGGGGGGGTTGCCATGCAGTCCTCTGACATGCCCTGCAGACATGTTCCCCATTGTCTTGGTGACTAACAGTAGGCTCCTCTTTTCTTATGCAAATTTTTGCAGCAGGCTCAAATTTCTCTCCAGAAAATGGGTTTTTCTTTTCTTTTGCATTGTCAGGCTGCAAATTTTCCAAACTTTTATGCCCTGCTTCTTCTAGAATGCTTTGCCACTTAGAATTTTTTTTTTCTACCAGCAACTCTAAATCATCTCTCTCAAGTTCAAAGTTCCACAGGTCTCTGGGACCGGGGCAAAATGCTGGCTGTCTCTTTGCTAAAGAATAACAAGAGTCATCTTTGCTCCAGTTTCCAACAAGTTATTCATCTCCATCTGAGACCACCTCAGCTTGGACTTTATTGTTCATATTGCTATCAGCTTTTTGGTCAAAGACATTCAACGAGATTCTGGGAAGTTCCAAACTTTCCCACATTTTCCTGTCTTCTTCTGAGCCCTCCAAACTGTTCCAACCTCTGCCTGTTACCCAGTTTCAAAGTTGCTTCCACATTTATGGGTATCTTTCTACCCAGTTTCAAAATTGCTTCCACATTTATGGGTACCTTTGCATCAGTGCCCCACTACTCCAAGTACCAATTTACTGTATTAGTCTATTCTCATGCTGCTAATAAAGACATGTCCAAGACTGGGTCATTTATAAAGGAAAGATGTTTAATTGACTCATGGTTCAACATGGATGTGAAGGCCTCAGGAAACTTAGAATTATGGCAGAAGAGGAAGCAAACATGTCCTTCTTCACATCGTGGCAGGAAAGAGAAGTGCTGAGCAAAAGACAAAGCCTCATATAAAATCACCAGATCAAATACTCCCATTCCAACACGGAGAAACCAGCCAAAAGAAGGAGGCTACATGTTTTGTGCAATTCTAAAACCCATCAGGGCAGTAATTAAATCTTAAGAGTTAAAAATAAATTTCTTTTGACTCCATGTCTTACTTCCATGGCACACTGGTGCAAGGGGTGGGCTCCCAAGGCCTTGGATAGCTCTGCCCCTGTGGCTTTCCAGGAGTCAGGTACAGTGGCTGCTATCATGGGCTGGCATTGAGTGCCTGTGGCTTTTCCAGGTGCATGGTGCCATCTGTTGGTGGCTTTATCATTCTGTGATGGCAGCCCTCTTCTCAGAGCTCCACTAGGCAGTGTCCCAGTAGGCAATCTGTGTGGGCGCTCCAGCCCTACATTTCCCCTATGCACTGTCTTACATATTCTCCATGAGGGCTCTGCTCCTGCAGCAGGCTTCTGCATGGGCATCCAGGCTTTTCCATACATTGTTTAAAATCCAGGCAGAGGCTCCCAAGCCACACCTCTTACACTTTGTGCACCTGCAGTGTTAACACCATGTGAAAGCCACCAAATCTTATGGCTTGTGCCCTCTGAAGCAGTGACCCCAGCTGTACCTGGTCCCCTTTGAGCCACGGCTGGAGATTGAGCAGCTGAGATGCAGGGAGCTGTGTCCAAAGGCTGCACAGGGAAGTGGGGCCCAGGATCCGGCTCACAAAACCATTCTGTCCTTCTGTTCTCCTGGCCTCCAGGCCCGTGATGGGAGGGGCTGTCTCAAAGGTCTCTGAAATGCCTTCCAGGGCCTTTCCTCATTGTCTTGGTGATGGGAATTTGCCTTCTTTTTAGTTATGCAAATTTCTGCAGCCTGCTTGAATTCTTTCCCAGAAAACGGTTTTCTCTTTTCTACTATGGCCAAGCTGCAAATTTTCCAAACTTATGCTTTGCTTCCCTTTAAAT
Organism: Nomascus leucogenys; assembly: GCF_006542625.1. Lineage (NCBI taxonomy): Eukaryota > Metazoa > Chordata > Mammalia > Primates > Hylobatidae > Nomascus > Nomascus leucogenys. The sequence goes on from NC_044406.1 coordinate 130,548,522, forward strand.
GTAAGTTCCTGTTACACATTATTTATTTGCTCTCCCATATGAGCTTGGGCTGGTGGAAGCAGCCAGGCCGCATCTTGAACACTTTGCTGCTTAGATATTTCTTCTACTACACAACATAAATTATCACTCTCAAGTAGAAAGTTCCACAGATCCCTAGAGCAGAGACACAATGCTGCCAGGTTCTTTGCTAATGCATAACAAAAGTCATCTTTGCTCCAGTTCCCAATTCCTCATTTCCATCTTAGATCTCCTCAGCCTCGACCTCATTGTCCTTTTTAATATCAGCATTTTGGTCACAAGTATTTAACAAATCTCTAGGAAGTTCCAAACTTTCCCTCATTTTCCTGTCTTCTTCCGAGTCCTCCAAACTGTTCCAACCTCTGCCCATTACCCAGATCCAAAGCTGCTTTCACATTTTCAGATATCTTTATAACAATTCCCCACTTCTCTGGTGCCAATTTTCTGTATAAGTTCATTCTTGCATTGCTAAACTATATATATGATATATATAAATATTATATTATATATATATGTACATATAAAGAAACAAGTTGTAATTGTCTCATGGTTGTGTGGAAAGCATAGCAGCGTCTTCTCAGCTTCTGTAGAGGCCTCAGTAAACCCATAATCATGGCAATAGGTGAAGGCAGAAGCAGGCACGTCTTACATGGCTGTAGCAGGAGCAAGAGAGAGCAAGCTGGGAGGTGTTTCACAGTTGAAAAGAAACAGATCTCATAAGAACTCACTCACTATCACGAGAACTTTCTGAGGGGGATGGTGTCACATCATTCATGAGAAACTGTCCCATGATCCAATCACCTTTCACCAAGCCCCACCTCCAACACTGGGAATTACCCAATCTTTTATCTGCAGAGTCACTGCGGTCCAGGAAAATTCTCACTCATTTCCCCTTCTTTGCAGCTACACACTCTCTTGCTCTGCTCACTGGGATTCCTGGCCCATCTCAACTGCCAGTCATCAGTCACCAACTCCACTCACTTGCACAGCCCCAGCCTCTATAGAGGGGGTCCACTGTACACAGAGGTAAAAAATACAAATCTCCAGCAGGCATCAGGACAGCTTTCAGCCCTGGGACTTGGCAAGTTTACAATAGATCACTAGAGTGGTCAACAGTGTTGTGCACCCAAAATAATGCAGCAGAGCCAGCTACGCTCTTACTGATAGAAAGCAGGGGGGGATTTTAAGGTAGGGTGAAATGTCAGGCAGGGTGCTGATTAAGTCCAGTAGAGCTGCCTACCCCAAACACTCTGTAACTTTTAGCTGGTAATCATGATGTAGAAATTTCTCAAGCTTATTCACAGAAGTTGTCCTATACCAGTCCCATCACCACCCATATCCCTCATCATTTTTCCTTTTGGATCTTTCTCCTCACTACACTGAACTCTGGATGCAGAGCCTTGAGTGCCAGCTGGCCTTCAGCTCTCTGAACTTTAAGTTTTGTATGTGATCTCATTCCTGGACTCTGGCTCAAGCGACCCTCCCATCTCAGCCTCCTGAGTAGCTGGGACCACAGGCCCATATCACCTCATTGGGCTAATTTTTAAAGATTTTTGCAGAGACAAGGTCTTACCACATTGCCCAGGATTGTCTTGAACTCCTGGTCTCAAGTGATCCGCTTATGCCGGGCCCATATTTTTAAATCATTCCCCCAAGAAATCATGTTACTAAAGACATCATCGCACGAATTCAGCTTTATATAGGTGAAGAATTAAGTTAATGTTCTTTTTAATGGAAAAATGGAGAAATACAAATTAAAACAATAGTGAGACAACATCTTTACACCCCTAATTTTGATAAAAATTTGAAGATTGATAAAATGTTTGTGAAAGTGCAGGGTATTTATATACATTAATTTCTGAGAAAATGAGTATGTATAGCATATTTGAAACAATTTCAGCAATATTTGTAAAAATTTAAAATATTCACACTGTCTACAGTAATCAATTTTCTCATTAATATGCTTTCTTATGAGAAAACATAAAGAGATGTCCAATAATTCATGTTTAAAGATGTTGTTTTTAGTTCTATTAATCATAGCAGCAAATGGGAAACAACTTGTCTATCAGGAGGAGAATGACTTAGTTAATTATGGTATATACGTACTTTAGAGTGGATATACCATATGTGCTGTCATGGAAAGGTCCTGCACCCATTTTATTAAGTGCTAAGGCAAGTGACAGATCAATATGTTCATAATTACCCATTTATGTTAAAAAACAATGCATTTTTATAGTACATCTGTTTCTGAAAAAGCCTAGAATAAGCTTTAAAACAATACACACTGGATTGTTAATTATAGATACCTATGAAGAAGGGGCTGAATGTTGAAGCGACTTTGTAAAGTTGAGAATTGTGATTTATCTGTGTTTGCAATGGTTTTGCAATAAGAATGCATAAGCTACCATCTTCATAATTAAAATATTTAAATACTCCTCGCAACAGAAATAATAGCCATGTTAAAGGATGAATACAAGATGCGGATGAGCACTTGTAGTCTCTCTCATAAGCTGTTACATAGTGGATGCTTAATAAAAGGCAACTATTATAACTTATTATAACAACCACCATTTCTTGGAGGAGTTTCTGAGAAAGTCAGATTTGCTCTGAAATTCACCAACTTCTTTAAGGGCCTGCCATGTTACAAATGCTTTCAAACATAGAATCACATCTAATTTTCAAAGGATCCTGTAAACGTTAGCAGGGAGTGTTTGCCCCTTTACATTCAATAGCACTTTTCTGCACAGCCCTTTGCAATAACCTCTATAATCTCACCAGGCTGTGAATTTTCTCTTTCCTTCTGATACATGGTTAAAATTTTAACTTATGAGTCTCTGCTACAGTTTCCATGACTGAACTTGCTTGAACACCTGTACAGGTACTATTAGGCAAACTGCAAAATAGGATTTTCCTGTGGGGCTAGGGGAGTGACAGCATTAGGAGAAATACCTAATGCAGGTGACAGGTTGATGGGTGTAGCAAACTACCATGGCACATGTATACCTATGTAACAAACCTGCACATTCTGCACATGTATCCCAGATCTTAAAGTATAATAAAAAAAAATTTTTTAAAGAAGAAAATTGGAAAATTTCTTGAAACAAATATTAAAGGAAACAGCATACCAAAACTTATGGAATACAGCAAAAGCAGTAAGAGACTTTTATAGCTATAAGTGTCTACAACAAAAAAAGAAGAAAAACTTTTAATAAACATCATAACCATGCATCTTAAAGAACTAGCAATGCAACCAATCCCAAAATTAATAGAAGAAAAAAATAATAAATATCAGAGTAAAAATAAATGAGATAAAATGAAGAAAATAATAGAAAAGATCAATGAAACAACAAATAGGATTTTGGAAAACTAAACTGACAAAATTTTAGCAAGACTGACCAAAAAAAAAAAGAGAACATCCAAATAAAATCAGAAATTAAAAAAAGACGATTCAATTGATTCTGCAGAAACTCAAAGGATCATTAGTGGCTACCACAGGCAACTACGTGACAATAATTTGAAAAATCTAGAGAAAATTTTAAAGAATTCTAAACTCATGCAACCTATCAAGATTGAACCAGGAAGAAATATAAAACCTGAACAGGCCAATAACAAATAATGAGATTGAAGCATAATAAAAAAAAAGACTCCCAGTAAAGCCCAGGCCACTATGGCTTCGCTGCAGAATTCTACTAAACATTGAAAGAAGAACTAATACTAATTATACTCAAACTATTTGGAAAAATAAAGAAAAAAGGAATACTTCCAAACTCACTATATGAGGCCAACATTACCCTGATACCAAAACCAGAGAGTCACATCAAAAAAAGAAATGTGTAAGTCAATATCTCTGATGAATGTTGATAAAATTCTTCAACAAAATACTAGCAAACCAAATTCCACAATATATTCAAAATATCATTCCTCATGACAATGTGGGATTTATCCCTGAGTTGCAAAGATGGTTAAACATATGAAAATGAGTCAAAGTGATAGATCATATCAACAGAATGAAGAATAAAAACAATACCATCATTTCAATTGATGCTGAAAAAGCATTTTATAAAATTCAACATTCCTTTATGATTAAAAACCTTCAATAAACTGGATATAGAAGGAACGTACTTCAACATCCTGAAAGCCATATATGACAGACCCATAGCTAGTATTACACTGAATAGGAAAAAAACTGAAAGGATTCCTCTAAGGTGTTGAAAATGATATTGATGCCCACTTCTACCACTGTTATTCAAAATAGTATGGAAAGGCCTAGCTACAGCAATGAGACAGAAAAAAATAAAAATAAAAAGCAAGCATGCAAATTGTAAAGGAAGTCAAATTAGCCTTGTTATCAGATGATATGATGTTATATTTGGAAAAAACTAAAGACTCCACCAAAAAAAACAACTAGAACTGATAAACAAATTCTATAAAGTTTCAGGATACAAAATCAACATATAAATAAGTAGCATGTTATTATGCCAACATTGAACAATCTGAAAAACAAATGTAAAAATAATCCACTTTACAATAGCCAAAAATAATGTTAATGACATAGGAATTAACCAAAAAGGTGAAAGATCTCTACAATGAATACTGTAAATCACTGATGAAAGAAATCGAAGAGGATGCCTCCCAACTGGAAAAATGTTCCATGTTCATGGACCAAAAACATCAATATTGATAAAATGTCCATACTCTCCAAAGCAATCTACAAATTCAATGCAATCCCTATCAACATACCCAATGGCATTTTTCACAGAAATATTTTTAAAATCCTAAAATTGATAAGGAATCCCCAAAGACCCAGAATAGGCAAAACTATCTGAACCACATGAACAAAACTGGAGAAATCACATTACCTGACTTCAAATTATACTACACAGCCTTAGTAATCAAAACAATATGGTAGTGGCATAAAAACAGACACATAAACCAATGGAACAAAATAGAGAAGCCAGAAGCTAATCCACACACCTACAGTGAATTCATTTTTGACAAAGGTGCCAAGAGCATACACTTGTGAAAAGACAATCTCTTCAGTAAATGGTGCTAGGAAAACCAAACATACATATGCAGAAGAAAGAAATTAACCCCCTATCTCTCATCATATACAGAAACCAAATCAAAATGGATTAAAGACTTGAATACAAGACCTCAAACTATGAAACTACTACAAGAAAACTTTGGAGAAATCTCTCCAGGACATTTTTCGACACAAAAATGTCTTGAGTAATATGCCACAGACACAGACAACCAAAGTAAAAATGGACAAATGAACTAACCTCAACTTTAATAGCTTCTGCACAGCAAAAGAAACAATCAACAAAGTGAAGAGACAACCCACAGAATGTAAGAAAATATTTGCAAAATACCCATGTGACAATGTATTAGTAACCAGAATATACAAAGAGCTTGAACAATTCCATTGGAAAAAAATCTAACAATATGATTTCAAAATGGGCAAAATATTTGAACAGACATTTCCCAAAAGACATACAAATAGCAAATAGGCAGAGGAAAAGGTGCTCAACATCATTGATCATGACAGAAATACAAATCAAAACAACAATGAGATACAATCTCACTCCAGTTAAAATGGCTTATATCCAAAAGTCATGCAGTAAGAAATGCTGTAGAGGATGTGGAGAAAAGGGAATCCTCATAGTCCTGGTATGAATGTAAGTTACTACAACCACTATGGAGAACAGTCGGGAGGTTCCTGAAATCTAAAAATAGAGCTATCATATAATTCAACAATTCCACTGCTCCATATATACCCAAAAGAAAAGAAAGCAGTATATTGAGAAGATATTTGTACTCCCATGTTTGTTGCAGCCCTGGTCACAATAGCCAAGATGTGGAAGCAACCAGTGTCTATAAACAGATGACTGGATGAAGAAAATGTGGTACATATACACAATGGAGTACTATTCAGCCATAAAAAAAAAATGAAATCCTGGCCAGGCGTGGTGGCTCACGCCTGTAATCCCAGCACTTTGGGAGGCTGAGGTGGGCGGATCACGAGGTCAAGAGATCGAAACCATCCTGACCAAAATGATGAAACCCCATCTCTACTAAAAATACAAATATTAGCTGGCACGGTGGCATGCACCTGTAGTCCCAGCTACTTGGGAGGCTGAGGCAGAAGAATCTCTTGAACCTGGGAGGCAGAGATTGCAGTGAGCAGAGATCATGCCACTGCACTCCATCCTGGCGACGGAGCGAGACTCCACCTCAAAAAAAAAAAAAAAAGAATGAGATCCTGTCATTTGCAACCACATGAATGGAAGTGTAAGTCATTATGTTAAGTAAAATAAGACAGGCAGAGAAAGACAAACATTGCATGTTCTCACTTATTTGTGGGAGCTAAAAATCAAAACAGTTGAACTCATGGATATAGAGTAGAAGAATGGTTACCAGAGGCTGAAAAATGCAGTTGGGTGGGGCAGGATGTGTAGGAAGTGGGGAAGATAAATGTGTACAAGAAAAAATACTTAGAATGAATGAATAAGACCCAGTATTTGACAGCACAACAAGGTGACTATAGTCAATAATAACTTAATTGTACATTTTAAAATAACTAATAGAGAGTAATTGGATTATTTATAACACAAAGGATAAATGCTTAAGGGGATAGATATGCCATTCTCCATGATGTGATTATTACACTTTGCAGGCATGTATCAAAACAACTCATATACCCCATAAATATATACGTCTACTATGTACTCGCAAGAATTAAAAATTTAAAAATTTAAAAAATTTAAAAAATATTTTCTAATGTAACATCATATTTCAATCCCTTGGGCACAGCCCATTTGATTATGTAATTTCTGGCAATGTGGAACATGCTATTTTTTTAAGATATGTGCTGCTATATAAATGAACTTGTCTCAAGTGTTCTTTGCAAGGGTGGGTTCTTATCTGGTTTTCGAATAAGGGAGAGCTAGCTGTGGAAAATGAGTCCAATAATTTCACATTTTTTGTATGCTTTGAAAAAATTTACAAAAGCTGGCAATTTTCCCTCACCATTTGGTAAAAGTGACCTCCAAAACAGTACAGTCTTTTTTTGAAATATTTGAGGGTGGCTTGAATTTTGAACACAGTTTTCATTTTTATTGTTGTGTTAAAGTTTTACATTTCTTTATGGATCAATTTGGTCTTTTTTTTTTTTTTTTGAGACGGAGTCTAGCTGTCGCCAGGCTGGAATGCAGTGGCACAATCTCGGCTCACTGCAACCTCTGCATCCTGGGTTCAATCGATTCCCCTGCCTCAGCCTCCCAAGTAGCTGGGACTGCAGGTGCACACCACCACACCCAGCTAATTTTTTGTATTTTAGTAGAGACAGGGTTTCATCATGTTGGCCAGGATGGTCTCAATCTCTTGACCTCGTGATCCACCCACCTTGGCCTCCCAAACTGCTGAGATTACAGGCATGAGCCACCACACCCAACCTGGTCTTTTTGGTCTTTTTTTTTTTTAAGTAGTCGGCTTTATTTAGGCTTTCATATTTAATGGCATGATATTTACAATAACAACTCTTTATTGTATAAATTCTCGAATGTTTACACCAATAAAGAGAATGCTATAATAAACCCAATATACGTGACATTCAGCATCAACAATCATCAATACAAGGCATGTGTTTCCATCTATACTCAAATTTTAGTCTTTTTTTCAAAATCATTTTATCTACTCTAATTCCTTTTATTTTTCCATATACATTTTAGTACCCATAAAAATGTTATTTTGATTGGAATGGTGTTCAATCTATAGATCAATTTGGAGATAGTGGATATATTTTCTATTTTGAATCATCTAATCCATGGATACTATAAGCCTCTTTATTCAGGTTTACTTTTATTTCTTTAATCATGAATTTTCAGTTTTTAGCATATAGATAATTTGGCATGTTTTGTCAGATTAATACATCAGTATATCCATTTTGAAATTATTGTAAATGGTAATTCCTTTTAAAATTTCACCTTAAATGTATACATTGGCAGTATATAAAAATTAGATCGATTTTTATTTGTTATCCTTGTATCCTGTCACTATGTTTTTCATATTTGTTATTTCTAGGGGTCATGCTGAAATTTGACCATGATATTTGTTTAGTGGATGTCGATCTGAAGAGGGAAGTATCACTGTATTCATCTACATAGTATTCTTAAAAGCTATTTTCAAGCCAGAATAGGCCAATTTTATAGACTCAGAGGATTTATAAAACTGTGGAGTTTCAATATTTTCTAGTGCAATTTACCCAGCTATCACTATGCCATCCATATTCCAGCATCCAGCTGCTTTCCTATTAGGGCGCTGACTTTGGCACAGTACATTCACCAAGAACAATAATTCATTCAACTTTCTCTGCAATTCTACTACTCTCACAATTAAATTCTGCATTTGATAAGTCAAACCTGTGTCAATTGGAGATGAGAGTTTCTTTAAACATTGCTAAGGAAGCCCCGTAACTTATTATAATTTGCTTTGAATTGGTGATTAATTGACTTTAACCTGCATTTTTTTTTTTTTTTTTTTTTTTTTTTGAGATGGAGCCTTGCTCTTATCGCCCAGGCTGGAGTGCAATGGCACGATCTCGGCTCACTGCAACCTCTGCCTCCCGGGTTCCAGTGATTCTCCTGCCTCAGTCTCCCCAGTATCTGGGATTACAGGTGCCCGCCACCATGCCCGGCAATTTTTTTTTTTTTTGTATTTTTTGTAGAGAAGGGGTTTCACCATGTTGGCCAGGCTGGTCTGGACTCCTGACCTCAGGTGATCCGCCTGCCTCGGCCTCCCAAAGTGCTGGGATTACAGGCATGAGCCACTGCGCCCAGCCCTAACCTGCTATTTTTTTCTCTTCCGAGTATCACGGGCAATCAACAATGACCACCCAATTTCACAATTCTTATCATTAATGTTTCTCCCTTTTCTCTTAAATACCACAGATTTTGCACAAGCCAATACATTCCCTATTACCTGTATCTCATCTCAGCTCATCAAAGGAGAAAGAATAACTTAACTGCACTGTCACAGCATCTCAGGGAATATTAAGGCTCAGCCTACTACCAGAGATTTGCCAGTCAGCTACGAGTGACCAAACTCCATACCTCCATACTTAGAGTTGGCTTCCTAAGAACATTCATGATGTCAATTGTCTTAGCATGGGTCCTTAAAAAGGGAACAAGAGAAGGCTATTCTTGTGCAAGTGATTTAATGATGAAGCACTCAGGAGGTACTTGTAAGTAAATGAGGAAAGTTGGTTTAGTTAAAGAAGGAAACCTAGCAAAGATGTGAATTAAGCTAAAGAATAGCTTCAGCTGTATCCCTACGGGACTTCTGAGGAATGAATGACAGCAGAGCAGTGTTGCCTTGTGCCCAAGGAGACAAGGCATCTATATCTTTGCATCAGTATTCCATTGTATGGATATACCACATTTTCTTTATCCATTAATCAATTAATGAACATGTAGGTTGCTTCTGCTTTTTTTTGTTATTATGAATGAAACTGCTGTTGCAGATACAGCTGCTATCAACATTCACAAAATGGTCTTTGTATGGACATCAACTTTTATTCTCTTGAATTAATACCTAGGAGTGAGATAGGGCTGGGACATTTTTTTGTTTAAATATATGTATTTTTGACTTTTTTTTAAAGTGAAAAACTGTTTCTCAAAGAAGCCATATCATTTGGCAGTTTCTATAGAAGTATTTGAGAAATCTAATTGGTCTGCATACTTGCCATCTCTTAGTTTTATCTATATTTTAATTTCAGCCATTTTTAAAGGTGTGTACTGTTGGCTCATTATAGTTTAACTTTCATTTCACTAAGAAATAATGATTTTGAGCATTTCTTCATGTGCATTTTGTCATCTGAATATCTTCTTTGGTACAGGGTCTCTTTAAATTTTTTTTATTATTTGATTAGGTTATTTATATTCTTGTAATGAGTTGTAAGAATTCTTTATATATTCTGGTTCTTTGTCTCATATAGTGTTGCAAATATTATAACTTTATTGTGCATATTGTGCAATATATATTATGATATGATGGTTGTCATAGGTATTATATTTACATACATAATTACTCCCACAGAACAATGTTATGATTTTTTATTTGAACAGTTGTGCATTTTATTAAAAGAAATTACAAGGAAAATATTAACTTACACTTATCTACATATTTATTATTTCTAATGCTTTTCCCTCATATGTGAAGTTCCACATTTCTCTCTAGGGTCAATTTATTCAAAATGATGATCTTCCTTTAGCATTTTTTTTTTTTACCAGCACTCACATTTTATTATTATTATTATTATACTTTAAGTTCTAGGGTACATGTACACAACGTACAGGTTTGTTACATATGTATACATGTACCATGTTGGTGTGCTGCACCCATTAACTCGTCATTTACATTAGGTATATCTTCTAATGCTATCCCTCCCCTCTGCCCTGACCCCATGACAGGCCCCAGTGTGTGATGTTCCCCTTCCTGTGTCCACGTGTTCTCATTGTTCAATTTCCACCTATGAGTGAGAACATGTGGTGTTTGGTTTTCTGTCCTTGCAATCGTTTGCTGAGAATGGTGGTTTCCAGCTTCGTCCATGTCCCCACAAAGGACATGAACTCATCCTTTTTGATGGCTGCATAGTATTCCATGGTGTATATGCACCACATTTTCTTAATCCAGTCTATCGTTGTTGGACATTTGGCTTGGTTCCAAGTCTTTGCTATTGTGAATAGTGCTGCAATAAACATACCTGTGCATGTGTCTTTATAGCAGCATGATTTATAATACTGTTGATGGGACTGTAAACTAGTTCAACCATTGTGGAAGACAGTGTGGCGATTCCTCAGGGATCTAGAACTAGAAATACCATTTGACCCAGCCATCCCATTACTGGGTATAAACCCAAAGGAATATAAATCATGCTGCTATAAAGACACATGCACACGTGTGTTTATTGTGGCACTACTCAATTACTCTTTCTTTCTAAATGGCACAAACTTCAATTACAGTAGTTTAAAACTACTAAGAACATTTATTTGGCCACCTATTGCTTCCCAGTTAAAATATCTTACATTCCATCTATTATAAAAATACTTTCATTGCATAGACAAATTTTAGATTAATTCTCCCTTCCTGAGATCACAAGATTGTAGTCATATTACATACACACACACAAATACACAAATTTATGACATTTGCTATGGAGTGTGTTTGCATGTATATATATATATATTTGTGTGTGTGTGTGTGTGTGTGTGTGTGTGTGTATTGCCAGAGAATAATGAGACCCAAAGCCGGAAAACCACTTTCCAAGGTCACAGTATGAATCCATGGCAGGTGAGAACCAGTTACTTAACTGCCCAATCGATTTTATTAACAGCAGGCTTCAACCAAGGAAGATAACTGATAACCCATTTTTTAATGCCCTTTCAGCCTTTGCATTTGACTTTGGGATTGGACTTGCAACTTGCTTCAGCCTATGAGATGTTTGCAAATTTGACACAAGCAGAGGCCTGAAAATTGCTATTTGACGTGCTTGCTCTGGATTTCCTGTCATGAGAACATGTGCAGGATATCCTGATAAAGGATGACATGAATGGAACACAGCTGAGTAATTCCAGTCATTTCCGCCCCAAAAATTCTAGATCAGCCACAGCCAGCTGACTCCCAGATGTATGAGTGAGCCTAACATTAGCTAAGCCTATCCCAGTTCAGCTGTACCCTGCAAATTAGTGAGCTGATTAAATGATCCTCATGTTTGAAATGCTTGTTCCCTGGTGCTGTAAAGAAATAGCACTTGAACATAAATTTAATTTCGCAGCAAGTCCATTTTTATACTTTCTGCAGAAACGGTACATTCGTCAGCAGTTTTGCCAGGAGAGTATACCAAACAAAGGAGACAGGGTCATTTACAACCTGATGCATCCACCCTGTTGCTGTACCCAGTTTCCATTGGCTGGAATGGGACCTCACATTCTGTATTTGTCCCAATTGGCTAGCAACTTAGAACTTTTTGAAAGAGGCAAAGGCAGAGGAGAATGAAGGAAGGAGAAGTAACTTGTGGAATGCTGATAAAGGTAAAAACACCTTCAAATAAAGAAGAGGAACAGGCTATGACCTAATACTTGCTTGGACTAGGATAAGCATGCCAGGGCAAATATTTAGGCTAAATTGTGGGAGCTAAGAACATAAAGTACACTGATTTGTTTATTACTGCTAGCAGATATTGAAGAATGTTAGGACAGGTCTTTGAATAAATTTTGCTTCTAAGAGAAGTTACTATTTATTCTTAATTAGATGGGGAGGAAAGTCTTTGAAGATGAACCTCTACTTTACTTTTTACACTCATATGTCACAAGGATTTATGGTTGTTTGTTATGCAAAATTATTGTGGCTGATGGTAGTTGACACTTATATATTAGATGTTATAATCATAGGTCACTGGTGTTAGTCATTTGCATCCACTGCAACACCTACCGAAACTCTTACATTCTCAATCTGCTCACAGATCAATTCCTGGATTTCCTCCAGAACAATGCAGTTCTTTCTTTCTTGTGTTTTTTCTTTCTCTGATTGTCTTTTGTGTGTAAATTATTTATTTTCTCACACTTTAACTTGGAGTTGGGAGATGAGGTTGGAATTTTATGCTGCTGCATCCAAATTCTTTCTCTTCCATATTTGTGCAAAATAAGCTTTTTTTAAAAAAAAATAGAGCCTGTTCACTTGCCTTCTAGGATCTTCAAAGTTTAGTGAACATCTTACACAGATTTGGATCCCAAATGCCTACCCTTGTCATAGAGTGAGAGCTCGATAAAATCTCTTTAGTTGAATAAACAAAATTTCTCCTTTGAGAATAGCACCATCTGGCAATACCATCCTATATTTCTTCTTCTTTTTTTTTTTTTTTTTTTTTTTTTTTGAGATGGAGTCTTGCTCTGTCGCCCAGGCTGGAGTGCAGTGGCGCGATCTCGGCTCACTGCAAGCTCCGCCTCCTGGGTTCACGCCATTCTCCTGCCTCAGCCTCCCGAGTAGCTGGGACTACAGGCGCCCACCACCACGCCCGGCTAATTTTTTGTATTTTTAGTAGAGACGGGGTTTCACCATGGTCTCGATCTCCTGACCTCGTGATCCACCCGCCTCGGCCTCCCAAAGTGCTGGGATTACAGGCGTGAGCCACTATATTTCTTCTTGCTGTGTTCACCTACCAACATTCTGGCCATTATTCCATTTCTATTGAAGACGAGCAATTTAGTCACAGTCTTTTATTCTGCCTGAAGATTTGCGGTCATCCAAGGAATTCAATGTCCATGTTGAAAGCTTATATAATACCCTGGCTTTACACTTATTTGAACTCTTTTTCACCAAGGATGGTTTGTTTCTCTAAATTTCATCCACCAGAATACATGATCACACCCTAACCCTTATACTCTCTTGGAACTGTTTATCCTCTAAAGTCTTCAATTCTAATACATTTTGCTATATGTCATAACTGCTTACCATTCCAGTTATTTTACACTTTAACTCCAGATTGCCTATACTAGATCTCATCATTTTGTCCTGGGAAGTCTATTCCTATGCTCCTCCCTGCAGTTTCTCACCTATCTATATTAGACATACAATCTATTATTTATTATTATTATCCTCCACTCTTTGGCCATTTGTCCTTTTGTTTCATGAATCAGCAAAATATTTTCTTTGAATCTACATAAATGCTTCCTTTCTCCATTCTTATGCCCAAGCTAGTCTCCAGAACCTCTACCAAAAAATATGCAGCAGTGGAATTTGCATATTTGTCTCCTTTCCTTTTTTCATAGGTATCTCCTCTTTTCCTCTGAATTTCATCTTTTTATACCTATGTAGTGGGTGGACATTTCAGTTTTCTCTTTCTTCTTTATCTCTAATGTCTCTTTCCCATATATTAAAAATATTTAAAGTTCTTTTCCTAAACCAAAAAATGTTTACTTTCTTATTTAGGCTCTGCACGATCTTTCTTCCCGTGAAAAACTAGAGTTATTAAAAAAAAAGTCACCTTCAATTGTTAGGTATATTCTTTAATTCCAATTACCTTCAAGCTAACTATATTTAGGCTTATGCCTACATCACGCTACTGAATTTATCCTGTGTTAAAACAGACATTGATAATTCTAATAGGTGCTTGGCCAAAATTTATTGTCAAATTCTACTGTTGCATGACCCTTGTATCTTCTCATTTTCTCCTATTATTAGTAAAGCTTTAAAGAATAAAAAAAGAGTATTATTTGCAAAATTTGTTGAGTACTCATTGTTTCAGGTTAGTGTGACAAATTATTTGCAAACTCAGTAATGGCTTTTCTGAAATTTTGATAAAAATCACATGCTTCCTATTGCTAAATCAGAAATGCCTCTGTCTCTGAAAATCAGAAGATGCTTTGTCACAAAAGCAATTCAAGACTTTTCCACTTGTCATACTAGGGAATACTCTTTTAAAAGTCTTTTAAAAACCTTTTCAAAACAGATATTAATTTCTGAACATTTCTCTTCTGTAATGTAGATTTAGAGATAGAGACATTATTCAATGAGAGTCTACTTCTTTAATTTTCTTGTTTTTAAATAAAAAAACAGTTAAAATTGTTTGACAGGGAGCAAGTATGTTGAAAAACAGGCTTTAATAAGTGGTTTTGCAGTATACTATTTCTTCTTTCTGTTTTTTCAAGTTTCTCTAAAATGAAGCCACAATATCTTCAATTTGAACAAAGAGCTGTGTTTTAGTGCATTGTGAATACTATTGGCTATTACCCCACCATATCTATCTCCTGTCCTTCTTTTCCTTGTTCTGTTCCTCAAAACTGTATCATTAGGACACTAGTCCCACTGGCTTATTACTAGATTTAAACAATGGGTGACACTGGCAGGAGATAGGAGGGGAGGAAGAGATAATGGTCATTTCCTTCCTTCCTCTGTGCTGAGGTTTTGGCAATGACTGGATCTCTTTTAATTACAGGTCAAGTCAGGCTACCACTTTCCATGGCTCTAGCTCACACTGAGTTTGTTAAGAGCACTTCTTCTTTCCTTTCCCTTGTAGGATTAAGGATAGAAATAACTTCCAACTTTTATTTCTTGGATGTCTGTATTATTTTTCTATTGCTGTATAACAAATACAAAAAAAAAAAAAAACCCTAGCGGCCAGGCGCAGTGGCTCACTCCTGTAATCCCAGCACTTTGGCAAGGCGGGTGGATCACGAGGTCAGGAGTTCAAGACC
Organism: Nomascus leucogenys; assembly: GCF_006542625.1. Lineage (NCBI taxonomy): Eukaryota > Metazoa > Chordata > Mammalia > Primates > Hylobatidae > Nomascus > Nomascus leucogenys. The sequence goes on from NC_044406.1 coordinate 130,563,791, forward strand.
AGCCTGGCTAAGATGGTGAAACCCCATCTCTACTAAAAATATAAAAATCAGCTGGGCGTGGTGGCAGGCAACTATAATCCCAGCTACTTGGGTGGCTGAGGCAGGAGAATCGCTTGAACCTGGGCAGCAGAGGTTGCAGTGAGCTGAGATCATGCCACCGCACTCCAGCCTGTGCGACAGAGTGAGACTCTGTCTAAAAAAAAAAAGGAGAGAGAGAGAGAAAACAAACAAACGAAAACCTAGCAATTTAAATCAACAAATATTTAATATTTTAATTTTTATGGGTCAGGAATCAAGCAAAGCCCTCTTGGGTATCTGTGGCTTGAGGCTTATTGATGGGGAAAGGGAGTATCTGTTTCCAAGGTTATTTACATGATTATTTATGGGCCTCTGTTTCTTACAATATGGGCCTCTTCACAAGATTTTCTCATGATAGGTCAACTGGATTTCCCTAGGGTAAGAGATATAAGAGAGGGTGAGTATGCCCAAGACAAAAGCCAAATATTTCTAACAGCCTAATTCTGGGAGTTATATCCCATTGCTTCTGCCATATTCTACTCATTAGAAATAATTTCGAGGTTTACAGGTATTTTTTTCTTTTAGTAATTTGAAGATGTTGCTCCACTGTCTCTCACTTGCTTTTTTCCAATGAGAAATGTGCTTTCTTCTTTATCTTTACTTTTCCGTATACAATGTGTCTTTTTACTCCAATTTATTTAAACATTTTTCTTTTTCACTGGTTTTGAACAACTTTATTTTAATGTGCAATGGTATAGTTTTGTTCAGGTTTCTTGTATCTTAGTTGTGTTGAGCTTCTTGGGTATATAGGTATACAGTTTTGGTGCAGTTTGAAAAAGTTTCATCCAAAATTTACTCACATATTTTTTGAGATCCCCTTTCAGGAACTCTACTAACTCCTACATTAGGCTTCTTGAAATTATCTCACAGCTCATTGATGCTCTTTTCATTGGATGGCTGAAAGGGATCCTTTTTTGTTTCTATATTTCATTTTTTTTTGGTTTCTATTGCTGTGTTTCCATGCTCACTAAGCTTTGATTTTGTTATGTAACATATCATTAATCGTACCTAATGCATTTATATCTCAGATGTTACAGTTTTCATCTCTCGAAGTTTGATTTAGGTGTTTTTATATCTTCCATGTCTCTAACTTTTCTAGTATGAGGAATACAGTTATAATAATATATAATATGTATTATGTATAATATTAATATATAATAATTATTATATATACAATTAATATATAATAATTAATAACAATAATAAGATTTTATATATCTATATATATCTTCAATTCAGAAAGGCAAGTGTTGGGAGTTCCTTGTGTTAGGTCTCAAGACATGGGATGACTATGGTTCTCAGCTCTATCCTCTGGTCTATTGGTTTTGCCCTCTGAATCATGTCTTCTTTTTCATGAAAGGTAACATATATTTATTTTTTAACATTTTTCTCAACCTGTTTCTCCCAATACACTTCTGAAGGTTCAAAGGCCCCTCCTCATTCTTTCCAATCGTGTGATATTTCTTTGTATCTAATTCTTTTACGAATCTCATGGGCATCCTTGAGTCTTCTCAAGGTTCACTCCATTAGACAAAAGCCAACCCACAAACCTCTTTGAAATAAGTCTTCCTTAACCTTAGGCTTCTGCTGAGGTGGCTGAGGGATAACACCCCAAAGCTTCCAAGATTGGCTATTACTTTATTGAGAGGATCTGTGAAGCCCAGGCTTAATCTGTATGAGGAATCTCTTGTGTGACTAAATAGTACTTTGACAAACTCCCTTTGATTTATCTGAGGTCTTAACAAAAGGATTTACAGACACACTCTTGGTTTCATCTTTCAAACACTTTCCCCTGGCAGTGCCTTTGATGTGATCTTTGATAAAAAGGTATTTCTTAATTTTATCATCTGTTGCCATCTTGCAATATTGAGAATTTTAAAACCATCAAGAAACCCCAAGATATAAAAACGAATTTGAAATTGTGTATTTGAGAGGGGTGGTAATGAAATCTTAAAGCTGCTTTAAAACACCCTCTAGCTTTCTTGTTACAGTGGGAGATGAAGTCTGGTTTCAGCTATTCCACATGGCCAGCAACAGTAGTTCCTAATCAAACCTCAACATTTTTCCTGAAATTTTATTTATAATAGGTTATACTTTTTCTCCTGAAGTGCTTTGTGATCAGATAGTATCAGTAATAATTTCTTGGGCCAGTGAGCAGAGATTTTCCATTTCTGGATTAATGGATAGGAAACTCCTTTATGGATTCTAGCTTTTATAAAGATGGGACAGACATTATTTCAGCTCTGTTCCCTGTATAGTTCTGACCTCTCATCACCTTTCTCTGTGTGTGCATTAAACCCCAGAACCCTTTTACTTATAGGAACCATAATTTAACTCATAATCAGTTAAAGTACATCAACAAAATGTTCTTTAGCCCCCATTCACAATTCTGGCTTAATTTTATTTGTTAAACCTGTGCATGTTGAATACACACACACACACACACACAAATATATATGTATACAAAGATATATATATATATATACACACACATATATATGTTTCAATGAATTTAGGGATAAAAATACACCCATCAAACCATCACCACAACCAAGACGGCAGACGTACTCATCACCTCTCAAAATTTCCTTCCAACTCTTTTTTAAATTATTTTTGTCTGTGTGGTAAGAACACTTAGCATAATATCTTTTAGAAAATTGGAAATACAGGATACAGTATTGTTTGCTCTAAGCACTAGGCTGTATAGTAGATCCCCAAAATGTATTTATCTTGTATAACTGAAACATTGTATCCTTTGACTAACACCTCTCCATTTTCCCCTCCCACCAGCTTCTGGCAATCACCCTCTACTCTACTTCTGTAAGTTTGACTATTTTAGATTCAACATATAAGTGTGATTATACAGTATTTGTCTTTCTGTGTTTGACTTATTTTACTTGGCATAATGTCATCAAGATTCATCCATGTTGTAACAAATTTTATGTTTTTCTTCATTTTAAGGCTGAACAATATGTCGCTGTATGCACATACCACATTTTAAAATTATTTTCTTCCTCTGTTATCTTTGAGCTTAGTGTGTATTTTTTTCTTAGTTTATTGAATTGTAAAGTTAGGTTGTTTGAGTTCTTTGATTTTTCTTAATTTAGCCATTTACCACTATAAACTTCTATCCTAGAACTGCCTTTGCTGCATACCCTAAGTTTTAGTATGTTGTGTTGTCAATTTTATTTATATCATGCTACATTTAAATTTTGTTTTTGATTTCTTCTTGATCCACTATTTATCTCTGTTGTTAAATTTCCATATATTGTGAATTTTCTAACTTACTCCTGTTATAGAGTTCTACTTTTCTGCCGCCATGGTTGGAAAAGATACGTACTATGATTTCAGTTTCTTAAATATGTTAAGACTTGTTTTATGGCCTAATATATGATCTATCCTGAGGAATGTTCCATGTCTACTTGAGAAGAATGTGGATTTGGCTTTTGTTGGATGGAATATACTGTATATTTGTGTTAGGTCTATTTGTTCACACTTTTGTTCAAACTGTTGTCCATACTGTTTCCTGGTGCTGAGCCAATCCTGGGGCCTTGATCCAAGGGAGATCACTGGAGTGGACCTGGGACCTGGGACTGAGGGGGACGGCGTAGCACTAGGACAGTCCTGGACCCTAAGTCCATAAATATTATTTTGACTCCAGGGATCACTGGTGAGATCCTGAAACCTACATCCACACAGGTCAGCCTAATGTTGGAATCGACTGGGTTGGGCCTGGAACCTGAGTCCGTGGTAAAGTTGAATGCACACTTCACTCTCTATTCCCCATAGGGAGCTCTCTGGGGGAGAAGATCTCTCTCAGCCCTGCAATGAGACAACTTGTGGAAGAGGTGACTTCAATAGACTGAAATTGTCCTTCCTATCCTCTTCAATGGGTTTTTTCTCATTTTGGTGTTCTGCCCTATTGCTACAATCTCTTACCTGGAATCCAGAAGATATTGTCATGCATGGATGGCTGCTTATCTGGGTGTTTCTGCGAGGGGGCAATGGGTGGAATCTCCTATTCTGCCATCTTGCTGACATCCTGGGTTTTTTAATCTGAGTAGCTCCTCGTATTGCTTTTAAACTTAGTATTTTGAAGTTAGAGAATGCTGTTGATGAGGGCTTACAGAAAAATGGTAAAAATATAAGAAACCAAAGATGTGCAGACAACACTAAAAACATATAACTATCTCCTATGTCACATTAAAGTATACATTATGGAGAATAACGAAAGCAAAGTGAAGAATTGTTATAATTTTGGTACTTTTTTTTTCTTTTCTTTTTTTTTTTGAGACGGAGTCTCGTTCTGTTGCCCAGGCTGGAGTGCAGTGGCATGATCTCGGCTCACTGCAACCTTTGCCTCCTGGGTACAAGTGATTGTCCTGCCTCAGCCTCCTGAGTAGCTGGGACTACAGGTGCCTGCCACCACGCCCAGCTAATTTTTGTATTTTTAGTAGAGATGGGGTTTTTCCATGTTGCCCAGGCTGATCGCGAATTCCTAACCTCAAGTGATCCGCCCGCCTCAGCCTCCCAAAGTGCTGGGATTACAGGTATGAGCCACTGTGCCCGGCCGGTATGTGTTATTTTATATTGAATGAGAAAGAAGTCCTCAGTTATAAGTCAATTTTTAACAGAGGACTAATAAAGTTAGGTGGTCCTTAGTTAGGACTAATAAAGTTACAAATAGGTGAGGAAAATGTTCCCCTGGAAGGGGATATATGAAATGCAAAAGCTCTGGAGCTGAGGATTGGCTGATGTGTTTTCAACACAGCAATAAGGCCACTGTTGTTGGGGGTCACCATAGCTGCAGCAGAGTAGGTAGGGAGGAAAGAAGTAGATAATGTGCAAGACATAAGGGATGAGAAGATAGATTTTGTGAGGTCTTGCACACTATTTTACATATTTTGATGCTTATTCATGAGGTACCATTAGAGAATATTTGAGGAGAGTTGGGACAATCTGTTCTACCAGGTTCACTCAGGGTGCAGAGTTGATTATAGAATGTAGTGGCAAGGGCAATCAATTAGGTATCCAGTTAGGAGCCTATTGCAGTAATCACAGCAAGAGATTATAATACCTTGAACCAAAGTAGTGATTAAGTTGTGTTGTTTTTTAATATACTCAGTCTTTGTGTTTGGTGTGAGTGAGTGGGTAGGTTTATAAGTAAACTCAGTCTTGCAATGTAGACTAAAAGTCCTAACATCAAAATATTCAGATAAATAAGAATACCTTAGGTCAGTCTCTCAAAAGGAAACAGAAGACACATCCAAATAAGGGTAATGTGAAGAGCGCTCGTTTACAAAGGGATTATTGACAAAAGCAAAGGCAGAAATAAGCTTCAACCCAGAGAGAAAGGGAACACTTTGATGTAGCCCATTCATGGCAAAATTTTAGTAGAAAAAGCTTAATGGGGCCAGGTGCGGTGGCTCATGCCTGTAATCCCATCACATTGGGAGGCTGAGGCAGGAGGATAACAAGGTCAGGAGTTTGAGACCAGCCTGGCCAATATGGTCAAACCTCATCTCTACTAAAAATACAAAAAGATTAGCCAGGTGTGGTGGCGCATGCATGTAATCCCAGCTCCTTGGGAGGCTGAGGCAGGAGAATTGCTTTTACCCAGGAGGCGGAGGTTGCAGGGAGCTGAGATTGCACCATTGCACTCCAGTCTGGGTGATAGGGTGAGACTCCGTCTCAAAAAAAAAAGAAAAGAAAAAGCTTAATGGAGAAGGGTTGAGAGTGGATATACAGGCAAACAGAAAATATCCAGATGAAGAAAACAAAAACACAACACCTGCCCAAAAATTACTGAATTATAAAGTACCAACCATAAAAGGGTCCTAAGAAAACAATTTATTATAACTTATTTAACTATTGCTTGAGTGATTATTTAAGATTTTTCAATCATTTCCCATGTGTTAAGTTTTTCTATAATATCAAAATGCAAGTCCATGGTGCAGTATCTGACACACAAGAACAATAAACGTATTAAATAAATTAACCTGTGCCATATATATGTATATGAAATTCATAAACTCTCTTTTGTTACACATAAAATTTCAATGATGTTAGTATATAGCACATGACTTTTTTATTAGGGTGAGTAGATATTTAAATTCTATACTTTTATAATGTTAGTCTCATGTTTGGGTTCCCTTAAAATCAGAGCCTAGGACATAAATTTTACAAGAATTTTATTTGAGGAGTGATCCTAAAAATCAGGAGAGAAAGCAAGAGACAGGTAAAAAAGTGAAGCTAATATAAACATGCATTATTGGGTTTGCTACTGAGGGTTTAATTTAGATGAGGCCACTGAGAAGGGTAAAGAACACCACCCAGAATTACCACCTGGAAAATAGAAGGCTATGGAATTAATCCCATAAGGCTACCGAATTTTACATCCCATCCTCCTTTGGTTGAAGGCTGTTCTGAGGGTCATTAACATACTCCCCACCATACCCACAAATCTGCGTTCTCTAGTGTGCTTTCAAAATAAGTTTCCTGGAAGAGGAGGCCCTAGGTCAGAATGAAAAAAAAATATACTTTTTTTTTATTCACTTGAATCTAAATGCTACAAGCTGCAAGGGAAGTTGGAACTGTCCACCAGGGCTGTGACTGAAATAAGGCACAGCCTAGGGCATGTGGCATGAACACTATGGAAAAACTAGAAGCTAAATAATTTGAGCCATATTTTATGAGTAAAATACATCATCTACATTCTAAGGAATCCCTATATTTTCCTTATTTTGACAAATGTTCCTGTTACATTCAAACATGAACATTACTGAATCTCTGAAGAAATTGTAATTTTAATAAAGAGATTATCCTCTTAGAAAAATAATGATGCTTTGGAACTCAATTCAAAAGATCACAATATATGCACTGATATTGCTCATCAAATGGTAAGGCAAGGTGACAACATATCTGTTCATTTATTTTAGAATAGTAATAATAATTTTAAATTTAACTTATTTACATAATAATATGTTATTTTTAATTTAAGAGTGAATTATTATTCACTTTGATAAATCAGCCTTATAAGTCTTAAACAAAAGTGAAATAGGGCATTCTAAAAGTATATTATTCAGAAAAACACTGACATTCAATGTGGACTTTAATTACAAATGTAAAATTCACTGAGGCACAAGCTAATATCATCTGTCTTACTTGTTTTCTAATGTAGAGATAGGAGCATGGAAAGTTAATGTCACTTTTTTAACAAAGCAGGCAAAATCTTCTGCCTTTTAAGGTCAAAATTAGCTCCCCTGAGCTCCTTTGATGACAGCTTCTAGGAGACACTGAGTGACTTTATCTGACTTTCAAAAGAAAGTCTTGCAAAGGCGTAATTCTAATTTGTATGGTTAACATGAGGGCCAATATTTGAATATCTCGAAAATCTGAATGGTTACATGAGTAAAAGAAAAATTAATCTTGGGGCCCCCAAATCACTGAGCTAAAGGGGAAAGTCAAGCTGAGAAGTGCGCAGGGCAAACCTGCCTCCCACTCTATTCAGTCACCCCTCTGCTCAATGAGATAAATGCATATCTGATTGCCTCCTTATCTACCTATGACCTGGAAGACCCCTCCCTGCTTCGAGTTGTTGCATTCGGGGTTCACACCTGTTAACATTTTTAACAGAACGTTTTGAAGTTTGTGAGAAAAAAGTTTCCAGGGATAAAAACATATAAGGAAGTCTTTCATTCCCTTAAATGAAGAAAAATGTGACAGACCTCTCATTTCCTGCTGAAACAATAATAATTTAAATAATAATAATAAGACCTGCCCCCATGATTCAATTACTTCCCGCCAGGCCCCTCCCATGACACAAGGGAATTATGGGATCAACAATTCAAGATGAGATTTGAGTGAGGACACAGCCAAACCATATCAACACATAAAAATCAAATCTATGAAAGTCCAAAAGCAGAACAAGGTGGTCAAATAGATGCCTTCACTAATCAACCTCCCTGTAGGAATGCCAAACTTAACAACTATCTACAGGAGAAAGCACCTTTATTAGAACTAAAACTTAGGGGAATTATCGCAGTGCCTGGTTGTAACTTTATATCACTGAAAAATAAACTGAGTAGGGTAGGAAAGAAAGTCTTTAATTGCCAAAGACATCTTACCCCCATCCCATGGCAGTGGCCACGTGGAGTGGAGAAGCAAATTTGTGTACTTGGGAGAGGGAGAGTGCAACAATTGTGGGATTTTCCATTGGAACTTAGTGCTGCCATGCCACAGTGAAAGAAAATATGGAGCAGATATCCACTGGCACCCACAGAAGGAGCATTTAGACTAGCCCTAGTCAGAGGGGAATTGCCCATCCCAGGAGTCAGAGCTGAGTTTTGGCAAGCCCTGCCACTGAGGGCTAAATTGCTCTGGAGTTCTAATAAACTTGAAAGGCAGTCAAGGCCACAAGAACTGTAAATCCTAGGCAAGTCCTGATGCTCTGCTGGACATGGAGCCAGTGGACTTGAGGGGTATGCGACCTAGTGAGACACCAGGTGGGGTGACCAAGGACGTACTTGCAGCACCCCTCCTCCAACCCCAGGAAGCACAGCTCACAGCTCTGAAAGAGACCTCTTCCTTCTGCTTGAGGAGAGGAGAGGGAAGAGTAAAGAGGATTTTATCTTGCATCTTGGATACCAGCTCAGCCACAGTAGTATACGGTACTGGGCAGAATCATGAGGTCCCCATTTGAGACTGTAGCTTCCTGGCAACATTTCTAGACACACCTTGTGCCAGAAGGAAACCTGCTGCCTTGAAGGGAAGGAATGAGTCCTGGCAGAATGTATTACCTGCTAACTGAAGAGCCTTTGGGACCTGAATAATCAGCGCAGCAGTAACCAGGTAGCACGTGCTATGGGGCCTTGGGTGACACTGTGAGATGTGCTGGCTTCAGGTGTGACCCAGTGAATTCATAGCTGTAGTGGCTATAAGGAGGGACTTCTGCTTGAGAAAAGCAGAGGGAAGAGTAAAGGTGACTAAGTCTCTCAGTTTAAGGACCAGCTCAGCCACAGTGGGGTAGAGCACCAAGCAGAAACGTGGGGTTCCTTATTTCAGTCCTTACCTCTCAGATAGCATTTCTGGACCTACCCTGGGACACAGGGAAGCCCACTTCCCTGAGGGTGAGTTCTAGGCTTGGCAGCTTTCACCACAAGCTGATGGAGGAGCCCTTGGGCCTAGAGTGAACATTGATGGTAGACTGGAAGTACTCAGTGTGGGCCTGTGGTGGTAGTAGACATAGTGAAAGATTCCCCTCTCTGGGGAAAGGGGAGATAAGAGTGGGAATGATTTTGTATTCTGGTTTGGCTGCCAGCTCAGCCATAGGAGTATGGAGCACCAGGTAGATTCCTGAGTTTTCTGACTCCCAGATGGCCTCTCTGGAACTACACCAAGGGAACTCACCACACTGGAGAAAAAACAAAAGCCCGACTGGCTAATTGTAGAGCCCTAGCACCTTGAGTGAATGTAGACAATAGCCAGATAGTGGTTACAGTGGGCCTTGGGTGAGACCCAGTGCTGTGCTGGCTTCAGGTCTGGCCCAGCACAATCTCAATGGTGATGGCCACAAGGGCATTCATCACCTCCCCTCCAGCTCCAGGAAGCTCATCAGAAAGAGAGAAAGAGAGAGAGAGAGAGACTTCATTTGTGTGGGAGAAAGTAAGGAAAGAGAGAAAGAGTCTCTTCCTGGTAATCCAGAGAATTCTTCTGGACATTATCCAAGATCACCAAGGCAATACTTGTATGAGTCTGCAAGAACCACAGCATTACTGGGCTTGAAATGCTCCCTAATGTAAATATGGCTGCAGTGAACAAAAGCTTAGATCACAACACAAAAGTTTCTTCAAATATGTGGAAAGCCTTCCTAAGAAGGACAGGTAAAAACAAGCCCAGATTGTTAAGGATAAGATAAACACCTAGCTCTTCAATGCCCAGAGAGCAATGAACACCCATAAGCGTAAAAATAATCTGGGAAAACATGACCTCATCAAACAAAATAAATAAGGCACCAGAGACAAATCCCAGAGAGACAGAGATATCTGAACTCTCAGACAGAGTTCAAAATAGGTGTTTTGAGGAAACACAAATAAATTCAAGATAACACAGAAAAGGAATTCAGAATTCTATTAGATAAGCTTAACAATAAAACTGAAATAATTGAAGAGAATCAAGAAGAAATTTTGGAATTTAAAAATGCAACTGACATACTGAAGAATTCATCAGACTCCTTTAATAGCAGAATAGATTAAGCAGAAGAAATTAGTGAGCTTGAAGACAGGCTATTTGAAAATACACAGTGAGTGGAGACAAAAGAAAAAAGAATAAAAACCAATGAAGCATGCCTACAAGATCTGGAAAATAGTCACAAAAGGGCAAATTTAAAGTTACTGACCTTTAAAAGTAAGTAGAGAGAGATCAGGGTATAAAGTTTATTCAAAGGCAAAATGACAAAGAACTTCCCAAACCTAGAAAAGGATATCAATATTCAAATCCAAAAAGGTTATAGAACACCAAACAGATTTAACTCAAAGAAGTCTACCTCAAGACATTCAATAATCATACTCCCAAAGGTCAAAGGTAAAGAAAGAATCCTAAAAGCAGCAAGAGACTGGAAAGAGATAACTTACAATGGAGTTCTAATACTTCTGGAAACAAACTTTTGAGCGAAAATCTCACAGTCCAGCAGACAGTGACCTAACATATTAAAGTGGTGAAGGAAAAAAAAAAAAGGAAAGTTTTACCCTAGAACAGTTATCATGTTAAAATATACTTCAAATATGAAGTAGAAATACATTCTCAAGACTAACAAAAGCTGAGGGATTTCATCAATGCCAGACCTGTCCTACAAGAAATACTAAAGGGAGTTCTTCAATCCAAAAAAAAAAGAATGTTAGTGAGTAATGAAAATAATCATATGAAGAAAACAAAAACTCACTGGTAATAGCAAATACACAGAAAAACATACCATATTATAAAGTTGTAAGTGTGGTGTGTAAACTAATCATATCTTAAGAATAAATATGAAAAGATGAATTGATAAAAAATAATAACTACAACTAATTTTCAAGACATAGACAATACAATGAGATATAAATAGAAATAACAAAATGTTAGAAGTGGGGAAATGAAATAAAAGAGTATAATTTTTATTAGTTTTCTTTTCCTGGTTTGCTTATGCAATAGAATTAAGTTGTCATCAGTTTGAAATAAGAGATTATGGGATATTATTTGCAAGCCAAATAGTAATCTCAAATCTAAAAATATACAAGAGGTACACAAAATAAAAAGCAACAAATCAAAGTATGTAACCAGTGTTATTCTATGGTCACACTGCTATAATGAAATACTTGAGACTGGGTAATTTAGTTTGAAAAAAGTTTTAATTACCTCATAATTTTCACATGCTAGCATCTGCTCAGCTTCTGGGGAAGCCTCAGGAAACTTTCAGTCATGGCAAAAGGTGAAGGGGAAGCAGGGACATCTTAAGTGCCTGGGGAGGTGCAAGAGAGAAGGCGGGGAGGTGCTACACACTTTTAAATGACCAGATCTCATGATAACTCACTCATTATCATGACCAAGGGCAAGGGTAGTAAACCATTCATGAGAAACCTCCCCCATGATCCAATCACTTCCCACCAGGACCCACTTTCAACACTGGAGATTACAACTGAACATGAGATTTCAGTGGGGACACAGATCCAAACCATATCATTCCACCTCAGCCCCTCCAAAATATCATGTTCCTTATGCATTTCAAAATGTAATCATACCTTCCCAGCTGTCCCCCAAAGTCTTTACTTATTCTAACATTAACTCGGAAGTCCAAAGTCCAAAGTGTCATCTGAGACAAGGCTCATCCATTCTGCCTATGAACTTGTGAAGTCAAAAACAAGTTAGTTACTCCTAAAATCCAATGATGATATAGGGATTAGGTAAAAACTCCCATTCCAAAAGGGAAAATTGGCCAAAAGGAAAGGTCCACAGGGCCCATGCAGTCTGAAACCCAGCAAGGCAATCACTAAGCCTTAAAGTTCCAAAGTAATCTTTTTTGACTCCATGTCTCAAATCCAGAGCTCCTCACATGTCTCAAATGCAAGGGGTGGGATCCCAAGACTTTGGGCAGCTCCACTCTTGTGGCTTTGCATGGGTCAGTCCCTGTGGCTGCTCTCAAGGGTGGGCGACAAGTGCCTGTGCCTTTTGCAAGTGAACAGCACAAGTTGTCAGTGGATTTATTATTCTGGGGTCTGGAGTACAGTGGCTGTCTTCTCATAGCTCCACTAGGCAGTGCCCAAGTGGAGACTCTGTGGAGGCCCCAACTCCACATTTCCCCACCATGCGGTCCTAGTAGAGGTTCTCCATGAGGGCTCTACACATTCAGTAGACTTCTGCCAGACATTCAGACTTTTCCATACATCCTCTGGAATCTAGGTGGAGGCTCACAAGCCTCAACTCTTGCACTCTGTGAATCGGAAGGCTTAACATCACATGGAAGCTGCCAAGACTTACAGCTTGCATCCTCTGAAGAGGTGCTCTGAGCTGTACCTGGGTCCCTTTGAGCTATGGCTGGGGCTGAAGCAGCTGAGACACATGAATCAGTGTCCTAGGCTGCACAGGGCATCAGGGTCCTGGGTCAGGTCCACACTATTTTTTCCTCCTAGTCCATCATGCCTTTTCCCCATTGTCTTGGCTATCAGCACTTGTCTTTCTTTTACTTATGAAAATTTCTGCAGCCTGCTTGAATTCCTCTTCTGAAAATGGGCTTTTTTTTTCTACCACATGTCCAGGTTGCAAGTTTTTAAAATTATTGTGCTTTGCTTCTTCTTTAAATATAAGTTCCAGTTTCCGGTCATTTCTTTGCTCACACGTATGAGCATAGGCTGTTAGAGGCATCCTGGCCACTCTTGAACACTTTGCTGCTTCACAGTTTCTTTCCCCAGATAAACGAAGTCATGTGAAAGTAGTCATGGAAGTATAGCAGAAACGAATAAAGAAAATGTGGTACATAAACATTATGGAATACTATGCAGCCATAAAAATGAATGAGATCATATTCTTTCCAAGAACATGGTTGGAGTTGGAGGACATTATACTTAGCAAACTAATTCAGGAACAGAAAACCAAATACCACATGGTCCCACATATAAGTGGGATCTAAATGATGAGAACACATGGACACACAGAGAGAAGCAACACAAACTGGAGTCTATTGGAGGATGGAGGGTAGGAGGAGGGAGAGGATCAGGAAAAATAACCAATGAATCCTTTGTGACGAAATAATCTGTCCAACAAACCCCCCATGACAAAAGTTTACCTATGTAACAACCCTGTGCATGTACCCCCAAACATAAAGTAAAAGTTAAAAAAAGAAAATGAATAAGGCCTTTTATTTGATGGCACAACAGTGTGACTATACTCAAAAAAATTATTTGTCCATTTTGCAATATAAAACAGCATAATTGGATTGTTTGTAATACAAATGATAAATGCTTGAGGGTATGGATACCCCATTTTCCATGATGTGATTATTGCTTATTGCATGCCTGTATCAAAGTTTCTCATGTACCCCATAGATATTTATACCTAACATGTACCCATGAAAATTTAAAAAATAACAATAAAGAAAAAGGTAGATAAGTGTGTTTCATTTATTTAAGAAGGGGAATACTGTATAATAGTAAAAATGAACTAACCACAGTTGCATGTAACAACATATATAGCAATCTTTACAAACATTATATAACCCTTAGAATACTTTTATGATTTAGACATTATGTTCTTCCAGATGAGTGAACTCAAGCTTAAAGGCTAACTTGGCCCAGAGATATAACCTGGAGCCAAGGTTTGAATCCAGATTTACATGAATTCCATGTTCATATACTTTATATGACTCTTGAAGACTTTCAGGAATTTTCCTCAGTCAAGATGGACCAGATGAAATAATAAAACGTTTTAGCTTCCTACTAGTCCTCAGTTCCATTTTGTCACTGAAGGTATATTCAGTTCTGAAGATATAGCATGTCTAAAATAGAGAACATATTTCTAGTTTTTCATATACAAAATAAACATCAATATTTTTCTGCAGTTGAGTCTATTTTTAATTATACTGATACAAAAAGATGCATAATTTGCTCATCTATGTATACAGATACTAAGAATTATATTGATTCTTTTTATAATCTCATCCCCAGTTCGACACAGCAGTTCCAGAGAGTATTGATGAAAGTTTGCTCCAATGAGCAGTGACAGCAATATCATCAGTACATTGTATGATTTTCTGATTGATCTTTTTTCTAAAGTACTATATGTAGTTATTGAATACAAAACAGTATATTTTCTGTTTAAAGATGCCCCATAATTAAATGCGAATTAAATTTTGCCTTGACTGTCTACAGTGCACAGATTCAGCTGCATGACAATACCAATACTGATAAATTATTGATTGGTTGTCTTACCAAGAAACCTCCTCTATTCTACAAGTTAATAGTTGACTTTCCTGAATTTCCTTCTTGCTTGTCTAAAATATTTACAAATACAAACTTGTTAAAATCATAAGGAAATTAAAAATCAGGAAATAATTATATGTTTAAAATGATGATATCATCTACATAGAAAATAAATGCCTTTAAAATATTGGAAATAGACATGTGAAAATCCCATTAATGGTTGAAAAAAATAAACTTTATTGTTTACAGAAACTTAAACTTAGAGCTAGTATTTTCACTCCATAATGAAGTAACTGGCAAGGACCTAGTTTTTCTACCGTAAATGGCTATAACACTGCACGAGCTACAGAGGACAACTGTTATCAATCGCTGTACACATATGATTGTGATCCCTGATAAGAGAAAAATTAGGTGACCCAAATATACTCCCAGACATTCTGCCTGGGTAAATTTTTTTGGACTGTAGCAAAGGGAAGGGAATCTAGAACACCATATGGAGAACGAAATGAACTGGAGATGCAGAGGTTAAATCCAATGCTACTAAGCTGGTTGATATCGTGATACAAGGTACTAGAGAAAAGGGAGCTGTGCAGGAAAGGAGATCCAGAAATATGCTTTAGGGGTCTTCTCAATTGTTTGGCTGAGTACTATCCCTGTTGCACATGCCTGTGGGTAAGATTCCACGTGGTTGAGCAAAACACTCCTGGGGTACATCCAGGAAAATCATTTACTTGGAAGTTGTGAACTGAGTATCTACAAATGCTCACATAATTTAAACCTGTTAAATTTAAGTGGCAAATCTTATTAAACACCCTAGATATACAGTATATACTCCAGAAAGACTAGGCTCTGAGGAACAGAACTAATGAAGCATTAGAGTAAAGGGTACTTAAAACCCACCCTAATAAAGCCTATAGCCAAAGATAAAAAAAACAGATCTGCATGTAAATTAACTGCCCGCCAGAACAACAGATAAACAAATAGTATACTATGCTACAGGAGACAAGAAAATCCAATCAACAATATAGATTTCATAATGCCCAGTACATGACCAAAATTTTTAGATATATGTTAAAGCAGGACAAATGTGTCCCATAACCAGCACAAAAATAATATAAACAGAATGAAAAAATGACAAATTATGAAATTAGTACACAAGATATTAAAACAACTATTACAAACATAGTCAAACTTTTAAAGGTAAACCACTAAGATAATGAGGGAATCTCAATTCATACAAAGAAAATATAAAAAAGTAATTAAACGGAAATTTCAGAAATGAAAACAGAATACCAAAAATTAAAAATTCATTAATGACTTTCGTAAGATTAGAAATGTAGAAGAAAAATCTAATTATGAATACAAGGCAGTAAAAGTTATTCAGACTGAGGCACAAAGATTAAAGCTGTAAAGCCAAAAGAGACTCAGTGAATAGTGTGAAAGTATCAGGTAGTCTATATATGTGTTATTGATATGCCAGTGGGAGGAAATGAGGTATAGTGGCAGAGAAAAACATTTCAAGAAATAAAGTTATAAATGTTTCAATGTTGATGAAAAAAATATGAACCAATATCCGGGAAGATCAAGAAACCTAACCCAAGCAGGATAAATTAAAAATAAAACTACACCAGGACACATAACAATCAAATTGCTGAAAATCAATAATAGAAATCAAAATAATTAAAGCAACCAAAGAAAAAAGATGCATTATATAGAGAAAAACAACCTTAATAACTATAGCTGAGTGTTCATCAGAAACAATGCAAGGATAAAATATTTAAATGTTTTAATTATATCTCTACCAAAAATATCCTTACAAGTGAAGATGAAATGAATGTGTATTCAGGAAAATAATGCAGAGAAAATCTAGGCCCAACAGACTTGCAAGAGAGAAAAAGTTGAAGGGAGCTCTTTAAGCCAAAGAATATTACATCAGATGGAAAATTTCAATCAAAAGTGAAAAGATTCAGAAATTGGAAATATATGGGTAAATGTCTTTTTGTCCCATTCTTTTTTTCCATTTTAATATTATAATTTATTTAACCCA
The DNA here is from genome assembly GCF_006542625.1 of Nomascus leucogenys. NCBI lineage: Eukaryota > Metazoa > Chordata > Mammalia > Primates > Hylobatidae > Nomascus > Nomascus leucogenys. The sequence goes on from NC_044406.1 coordinate 130,580,363, forward strand.
ATATATCCATAATATTGCCATTTCAGCATGTAATCAATATAAAAATCATCAGTGAGATATTTAATTTTAAAAATTCCCACCCCCCATTTCTATTCCCCGTCTTCCCATGTGCAACCTTCCTAATATGCATCTTTTTGTTTGTATGTATTTTTAGAAAATGTTTATTGTTCTGTGTGCAAAAAAAATTAATAAAAAAAATTTCTTTAAAATATAATTGAATATATCACCTACTTCTTAGGATGTAGAAAGCTGGACAAAGTATCACCCCCCAAATGAATGAAAGGAAAAAGCTGATTAATCTACAAAATTATAATTTCTCCTTGACCCATCTTGATAGCTGAGATCTCAGAGCACCCAACTAACATTAAAACTACAGTAAAACAGCATTCAAGGGGAAATAGAACACATGCACTTGCTTATCTGGGGCAGAACCTGGCAATAATAGACATATGGCACCATAAAGTTTCTATGAAGAATTCTGCTGAACTTGGTAATCATTTGGTAGAGACGAAAAAGGGCAAGTACGATGTACAACACTCGGGTGACACAGAACCAAGAGGGAATTGTCCTTGTTCATTCACAGGCTCTTTTGCTCAATGGGAGCTCAAAAGAAAGACTAGAGCCAGGGAAGGAGATCTGAAAAAGTCTTCTGTATGGTACAGACCTAGGGGAGGAGAGAAACTGGTACCAAAACAGACAAATAAACCAATGGAACAGAATAGAGAACTCAGAAATAAGACCGTACACCTACAATCATCTGATCTTCAACAAACCTGACAAAAAGCAAGTAATGGGAAATGGATTCCCTATTCAATAAATGGTGCTGGGAGACCTGGCTAGCCATATGCAGAAGATTGAAACTGGACCCCTTCCTTACACCTTATACAAAAATTAAGTCAAGATGGATTGAAGACTTAAATGTAAAACTCAAAGCTATGGAAACCCTAGAAGAGAATCTAGGCAACACCATTCAGGACATGGGCACTGGCAAAGATTTCATGACAAACATACCAAAAGTAATTGCAACAAAAGCAAAAATTGACAAGTGGGGTCTAATTAAACTAAAGAGCTCTGCACAGCAAATAAACTATCAACACAGCAAACAGACAACCTACAGAATGGGAGAAAAAATGTGCAATCTATCCATCTGACAATGGTCTAATATCCAGTCTACAAGAAACTTAAACAAACTTACAATTAAAAAAAACATTAAAAAATGGACAAAAGACATGAGCAGACACTTCTCAAGAGAAGACATTCATACAGCCCACAAACATGAAAAAAATCTCAATGTCACTGATCATCAGAGAAATGCAAATCATAATTACAATGAGATACCATCTCACACCAGTCGGAATGGCATTTATAAAAATTCAAGAAACAACAGATGCTGGTGAACTTGCAGAGAAAAAAGGAACGCTTTTACACTGTTGGTGGGAGTGTAAATTAGTTCAACCATGTGGAAGACATTGTGGTGATTCCTCAAAGACTTAAGAGGCAGAAATCCCATTTGACCCAGCAATCCCATTACTGGGTACATCCCCAAAAGAATATAAATCATGCTATTATAAAAATACATGCACGTGTGTGTTCATTGCAGCACTATTCACAATAGAAAAGACATGGAATCAACCCAAATGCCCATCAGTGATAGACTGGATAAAGAAAATGTGGTACATAGGGCCGGGCATGGTGGCTCATGCCTGTAATCTGAGCAATTTGGTAGGCTGAGGCAGGTGGATCACCTGAGGTCAGGAGTTCAAGACCAGCCTGGCCAACATGCCAAAATTCTGTCTCTACTAAAAATACAAAAAATTAGCTGGCCATGGTGGGGGATGCCTGTAATCCCAGCTACTTGGGAGGCTGAGGCAGGAGAATCACTGGAACCTGGGAGGCGGAGGTTGTGGTAAGCCGAGATTGTGCTACTGCACACCAGCCTTGGCAACAAGAGCAAAACTCTGCCAAAAAAAGAAAGAAAGAAAGAAAGAAAGAAAGAAAGAAAGAAAGAAAGAAAGAAAGAAAGAAAGAAAGAAAGAAAGAAAGAAAGAAAAGAAAATGTGGTACATATACTCCATGGAATACTATGCAGCCATAAAAGGGAATGAGATCTTGACCTTTGCAGAGACACGGATGGAGCTGGAAGCATCGGATGAAGTGAAATTGAGGGACATTTTACAAAATGCCTGACTAATACTCTTCAAAAATGTGTATATACTGAAAGATAAAGAAAGACTGAGGAACCGTTATAGATTGGAGGGAACTAAGGAGACATGAAAACTAAATGGAATGTGCTATCATGGATTGCATCCTGGAACATTAGTGGAAAAACTCATAGAATCTGAATATAGTCTATAGTTTAGTTAAATGTACAAATTTTGGTTTCATAATTTTCATAATTGTACTATGGTTATGTGAGATGTTAACATTAGAGGCAGTTGGATGAAGGGTATACAGAATCTCATTGTAGTATATTTACAACTCACCCATAGTCTAAAATTATCTCAAGTGGACATAATATATTAGGGTTTCAGCTATGTAATTCAAGGATATGATTTTATGTTGTCTAGCATTTATATGTGCTTTGTGGTAAGTTGTTTTTGGGGGTTCCTTTTTCTTATATATTTCCAGAAATAGAAATACTCATCTACTCTTAGGTATCCACTAAAACTGTGCTGACAATATACCGAGGTTGCAGGTGATTTACTTGCTGTTGAATCCACTAACAACTTTTAAATCCCTTCTTACTATCACTTAACACTCCTGAGCATTTCTCCCATCTTCCCTGATACACTCTTTTCTTTAGGGTTTATGAGACTATGCTTTCCTGCTTTTCTAAATACTTAACCTCTAGCCATGCATCCTTGGAATTATCTGAAGGTATGTTTCTTTGCTGCACCTATCACAGAAACTTAGAGGTCTCCTTTTTGTTTGTCTTCTGCATCTCATAAATCACTAAGTCGTGTTGGCAGTATTTATTTTCTTATACGTTTTTTGTGGGTATATAGTCGGTATACATGTTGATGGGGTACATGGGATATTTTGATAAAGGCATACCATGTGTAATAATCAATGAGAGTAAATGGGGTATCCATCACCTCAAGCATTTATTCTTTCTTTGTTTTACAAACAATTCAACTATTTTAGCTATTTTAAAATGTAAAATAAATAATTGTTGACTGTAGTCACCCTGTTGTGCTATCAAATACTAGATCATATTTATTCTATCTAACTAGATGACATTATTTCTTAAATGCTTTTTGTATCTGTTCATTTACCTTCATCACCACTGACTCTATCTTTGTCCAGGAAAGCATCATTTCAATTACTGCAACACTCTTAATCGGTATCTGGGTCTCTGGCTCATTCTTCACTTAGAGTAATTGTCCCAAAACAAATCTGACCATAAGTCCCTGCTTTAAATCATTCAGTAGCTTCCTGTTGCCCTCAGGATGGTTTTCAAGGCCTTTCATAATCTGACCCCTACTCACTTCTCCAGTCCCATCATTCTTACCCTTAGACTTCCTTTTTGAGATATACCTAGAACACCGTTATCTCTCCTGCATCTGGACCTTTGCAGGTAGTAGTCACCAGTGTCTTTGGAACACCTTTCCGTTCTCTTCCCACTTTGTCACTGGCTTATGTCTCCTTTGTCTCCTTTGCATCTCTGCTTTGATATTATGGCCTCCTCAGGCTTTTTGTGACTTTTTTTTTTTTTTTTTTTGAGATGCAGTCTCATTCTGTTGCCAGGCTGGAGTGCAGTGGCGCCATCTCTGCTCACTGCAACCTCCGCTTCCTGGGTTTAAGTGATTCTCCTGCCTTAGCCTCCTTAGTAGCTGGGACTACAGGCATGTACCACCATGCCCAGCTAATTTTTATATTTTTTAGTAGAGACGGGATTTCACCATGTTGGCCAGGATGGTCTCGATCTCTTGACCTCGTGATCGCCCGCCTCGGCCTCCCAAAGTGCTGGGATTACAGGCGTGAGCCACTGAGCCCAGTTTTGTGACTCTTATAATTGGATTAAATATCTCATTACATGAACTTCCATTGTGACCTCTACCTGCCTCTATTAAAGTATATATTATACCATTACTAGTTAATTGTTTGCTTATATCTGTCAATAAACAGTAACTTCCTGAAGAGCAGCAGCCTTGTCTTATTCCCTCAACAGCACAATACAGGGCACAGAGTTAGCAATCAATACTTACTTGCTAAGTGAATAAATAATATCAAGAGAGAGACTATCCCTCATTATCCATGAAGGACATTGCAAATGAGGGTTGAAGCTTTGTTTAGGTGTGTTCATCAGTCCTCCCTTCATTATTTAGGGACTAGTTTTTCACTGCATTATTCTGAATCCTTATTTCTTTCTTACATTCTTACATTCTCTCTGCCATGCAGCTGTCTTTTTTTTTTTTTTTTTTTTGAGACGGAGTCTTGCTCTGTCGCCCAGGCTGGAGTGCAGTGGTGCGATCTCGGCTCACCACAAGCTCCGCCTCCCGGGTTCACGCCATTCTCCTGCCACAGCCTCCCGAGTAGCTGGGGCTACAGGCGCCCACCACCACGTCTGGCTAATTTTTTGTATTTTTAGTAGAGATGGGGTTTCACCGTGTTAGCCAGGATGGTCTCGATCTCCTGAGCTCATGATCCGCCCGCCTCGGCCTCTCAAAGTGCTGGGATTACAGGCTTGAGCCACCATGCCCGGCCTGCCATGCAGCTTTCTTAATGTTTTCACCATATCTGGAGAGTCAGTGAATAGAGACCAAGTCAGTGACATTCATGGGGACTGTTACACATTCCACTCCCTTCCATATTGCCTATGCCTATCTAGCATATTTCTATGAATTGAAATGGATATTTGTTTTGTTTATTTGTTTGTCTTCAGCATGTTGGAAAATGGTATGTTTGTGTGGAAATATGGTGGAGCATCTACAGTGAGAGCACATCTTTTTACTGCTTGTCCTTTAGAGCCATTTATGGCTGTTTGCCTTTGGCCCTCATTTTCCCCCTGTTAAGTGGAGATGTTACACTGCAGCCAATAAATTAGTAATTTTTTCAATCTCTCAATTTGGGGACAGTCTTTACAATTTGGTCACACACAGGCTCATGCCAATAGGATGAGGTCATGTTGCTTAGCGATATTAATTTTGTTATTCATGCCTTTTTCTTCTTTAGCCAGAAAACACAAGTCATTTAGTTTTTGGCCTATGCTACCCTGTTTGGTTGTTGATTTTTTTAATGCCCTGTTACATCTTACCAACTAGGCTATACAATTTTCAAGAATAATGAAAAGGTCTTATGCTTTTCAGATAATGCTCACTTGATAAATGTTTGATGATTAAGATCATGTATTCTATATCATATTACCCTATGCAATGATAATAAATACAAATGCTACCATTTATTAAATACATGACATATTCTTAGGTACATAAACGCATGGCTTCATTTCAGACACAAAATAAGTCTGTGGGATATTATCCATATTTTACAGATAAAGAAACTGAAGCTTAGAGAGTGTCTTAGACTGTTCAGGATGCTGTAAGAGAAGTATCACAGACTGGGTACATTATACACAACAAGTATTTATTCCTTATAGTTCTTGAGGCTGAGATATTCTACATCAAAGCACTTGTAGATTTGGTGTCTGCTGAAGGCCTGCTTTCTGGTTCATAGATGGCTATCTTCTTGCTGTGTGCTCACATGGTAGAACAGACAAACAAGCCCCCTGGGGTCTTTTTTATAAGGGCACTAAACCCATTCATGAGAGCTTCATCCTCTTGACCTAATTACCTCCCAAAGGTCCCACTTGCAAATACTATCAAACTAGGAATTAAGTTTCAACATATGAATTTGGGGAAAATGCAAATATTCAGTCTATAGCAAGGAGGTAAGTTACTCAGGCTCAAGGTCACATAGGTATTCATGATTGAAATCTAAATCTGTCTGATTTCTAAACACGTGCCCATTATATTGCCAGGTGGTTTAAAATATTATTTTTTGTAGTAGACCCTTTTTAAAGCAAAATTTATCCAAGTACAGTTTATAAAGATAAATGCAGAACTTCTTGGTTAGGTAGGAAGTCAAATGTACTGTTGATTATCCCTTTTCTCACTTGTCACAGTGGTAGGCAGGGATTGACTAGGGCTCTAAAGTGTAAAGTCCCTTACTCTTATTTGCTACCTTTTTCACTCTGACCATTTCATATTTGCATAGGGAAGAGATTGCACTGAAATGACAAAATCACATCTTATTTTTGCCACACTTCCTTATCCAGAGAGAATTTTTTTTTTTTTTTGAGATAGAGTCTCACTCTGTTGCCCAGGCTGGAGTGCTGTGGCGAGATCTCAGGTCACTGCAACCTCTGCCTCCCAGGTTCAAGCAATTGTCCTGCCTCAGCCTCCCGAGTAACTGAGATTATAGGCACCCACCACCACGCCCGGCTAATTTTTGTATTTTTAGTACAGACGAGGTTTCACCATGTTGGTCAGGCTGGTCTCGAACTCCTGACCTCAGGTGATCCACCCGCCTCAGCCTCCCAAAGTGCTAGGATTACAGACATGAGCCCCCACGCCCAGTCCAGAGAGAATATTTTATGAAATAGTTTCCATGCAACTGTTTCAACCAAGTGCTGTAGGTAGCTCATAATACTTTGAATAGCAATGCAGTTTTGTTTCCCTCAGGAGGAGTTTCAAGCAAAAAAAAACCAAAAACAACAAAAAAAAAACAAACATATTTGTGTTTTTCAGTAATGAGGAATATCTGGAGAAACAATTGAAAAATGGTAATTTCCTGAAAATGAAATTTAGGTGATTACAAGAATGTGATACAGCATGAGGAAAAGCCTATATGTGAAGATAAGCTGGTTTACAAAGGAAAACCATCAAATTGACTTGTCTTCTTCCCATTTTCATCCTACAAGAATGAGAAAAACAGAATGCAGTTTATGATGTGTGTCTGACACTGGATCTTCTTGGGTAGGTTTCAGTTACCGTGAGGTTAATCTGAAGCAAAGATAGAAATCATGAGGCAGATGTCAAAGCTCTAGGTCTAGAATCCTGAAATCACAACAGAACAGGGAATAATAATTCAAGGTATGGATGCAGAATGGGGTATATCCTTGACAGATAGCAAGGAAACTATACCATGGTCTCAAAGGTCCAAAGTTCAGCCCAGTTTCTAATCTTATTTATCTTATAGATTTGTCATGGCATTTAAAGCCAAATGGTATTATTTATGCATAAATGTACATGAAAAGATCACTTATTGTGCTGCACTAGTGTACCCTGCAGATTCTCTTCACTCCTGTTGGTTCTTTTCATGAGACAGAAATAATTGCAGAAAACCAATCATTGTGACCTGGGCAAAAAGATTCTGAGGAAGTCGTCACTAAAATGAATACAAGTCATGAAAGTTATAGAAAAGAAGAATGCTACTTTTCTTCTTCTTCTTCTTCTTTCTTCTTCTTCTTCTTCTTCTTCTTCTTTTTTTTTTTTTTTTTTTTTTTTTTTTTTTGAGATATAGTCTCGCTCTCTTGCCCAGGCTGGAGTGCAGTGGCACCATCTCGGCTCACTGCAACCTCCGCCTCCCAGGTTCAAGCGATCCTCCTGCCTCAGCCCCTCTAGTAGCTGGGAATACAGGCACACGCCACCATGCCCAGCTAATTTTTTGTATTTTTAGTAGAGACGGGGCTTCACCACGTTGGCCAGGCTGGTCTCGTACTCCTGACCTCAGGTAATCCACCCGCCTCGGACTCCCAAAGTGCTGGGATTACAGGCGTGAGCCACTGCGCCCAGCAGAAGAACGCTACATTTAACCCTTATGGACTTGAAGATTCATGATCTATATGATTACAAATTAGTCTCTAATCACGCTAAGCCTTATTCTTCTCTTTTAAAAATGCAGTGTTTTGAGGATGGGCACATGAGGGTGATCATAAACAAAAAATTACTCTTAATGCTTCTACTTAGAGCTATTATACTGTAACTTCCACTCTTATTCCATAAGTTGTTATGGACTTGTTAGTCTCATGGTCAAGCCCAAAATCAATGGGGTGGAGGAGTATATTCTGTCATAAGGAAGACCTTGTCATGGATTGAAGGCAATAATTGTGAACAATCAATGTCTATCACACACCTCTTAAAAGGTAACCATTGTACACTTTGGGAGGCCGAGGCGGGCGGATCACGAGGTCAGGAGATCGAGACCACGGTGAAACCCCGTCTCTACTAAAAATACAAAAAATTAGCCAGGCGTGGTGGCGGACGTCTGTAGTCCCAGCTACTCGGAGAGGCTGAGGCAGGAGAACGGTGTGAACCCGGGAGGCAGAGCTTGCAGTGAGCCGAGATCGCGCCATTGCACTCCAGCCTGGGTGACAGAGCAAGACTCCGTCTCAAAAAAAAAAAAAAAGGTAACCATTGTAAAAATATGTGTATTGCTTTCATACTATGCGTATTAAAGTTGAATTTTGATAGATAACACAACTCCCACCTTTCTTTCATAAATATTATATATTCACATTGCATTCTGGGATCTGGTTCTATAATTTGAGCAATAATATTTTTTCCTTCAAGTTTACTTACATACAAACTTGGTTTAAATGAAATTTGGAATATGTTAAATGCAAATCAAGTTCAGATTTATATGTAACTATTTCTATTATCCTGCTCCTTTAATTGTAATTAACTTGACTATTTTAAAAAAAACATTAATTAATTATCTACCTTATTATTCCTACATCAAACCACCCCATGTATTGTGGAACTTACAGCAAGACAAGTAGTAGATAATTAATTCTGATTAACAATGCCACATTTGAATATATTTTGAGAATTCTAAATAATGAGTTCACAGAAGAGACTGATTTGAAATATTCCTTCAGTATTCAATGTAAAACAATGCACTCTGAAAGAATACAATCTTAACATAAATTCTAAATGAGGAAGGGTGAAACTGTTGAATAAAATTAATGATGTATTTTCCAATCCCTTCTTGAAAACACTTTTATAAATATGAGCTGTTGTCATGATTTTTCTTAATTGTAAAGACTATACTAGATGCCCAAAGAGTTCATATGCAATGAAGACAGGCCTTAAAATCACTTCAAGGTCAATATTAGCCCACCTTCCTTTTTCTTTTTTAGATGGAGTCTCACTCTGTCGCCAGGCTGGAGTGCAGTGGCACGATCTCGGCTCCCAGCAACCTCTGCCTCCTAGGTTCAAGCAATTCTCCTGCCTCAGCCTCCAAAGTAGCTGGGACTACAGGCACGCACCACCACACCCAGCTAATTTTTGTATTTTTAGTAGAGACAGGGTTACCATGCTGGCCAGGATGGTCTCAATCTCTTGACCTCGTGATCCACCCGCCTTGGCCTCCCAAAGTGCTGGGATTACAGGCATGAGCCCCCGTGCCCAGCCAGCCCACCTTCTTATAAAAAGTTCTATATAGATAACTAACACATATCCCAGGGAATAAAGAACATGGAGGAAATAGATACATTGATCATCCCATCCCTATTGATGGGATGTGGGGTTATTCTCCAGAATATACCTTTACATACTGTAATCTCAAACTGAGCTTTTCGTACTAACTAGCTATGTGATCTTGGGCCAGTCACTATCAATCTGTAACACAGTATTCTCATTGTAGCTTTGATATCCAAGCACCTCTGACATTTGACCAAACCTCAGTTTCCTTTTGAGATGATAAAAATAATTCTAGTATCTCCATCATGATGTTGCTGTGATGGTTACAACAGAAAGTGTATGTGAAAACACCTTGTAAACTGTTAGGCATTACATAAATGCTAAAAGGAGCATCTATCCAGCTTACTTTAAAAAGTGGTGAGAAAAATGTGAGTCAATTCATGTCAATGAATGAATGAATGAATGAAGGGTTTCCACCCTTCTCATCCTCATTTGTTTGTGCCTTTATCATTGAACTTGTAATAGTTTGCCATACACTGCAGATATTTATGTTTCTGTCTCACCTACTAGATTCTAAGTAATTGGAAGGCTTAAGCTATATTACTTCATTTATCTCTTTCTTTCATGTAATGCCTATGGCACATGGTGGTTCCTCAGCAGTCTGAATTATGATGTGCCAGACACTGTTCTCAGTACTTCATGTATATTAATTCATTTAAACCTCAAATGTTCAAGTGAGAATGATGAAAGCTTAGGTGAATTCATTGACAATGAGGATGGAAAACGAATTAAAGAGGATGATTAAGCAGGCCCTCTTAAAAGTTTTTTAAAAATCTTCTATCAAATTCAAGGAAATAGTTTGGGTAACACTTTATCCAAGAGAGCTTTGAGATTTTATTATCTTTAATAATTTTACCCTTTGTTCACCACTATATGTTTCTGTCCTATCAAACAAAACACAGGATAGGTTCCCAAGTCCTCTGATTTTTAATTCCATGCTGATCAGCTTCCAGAGAAATTCTGTTAGGAGAAATATGTCCCAGGTCCAGTTCTATGTTGTAGTGAGCTTTGGACAAATCACTTTCCCTTGTTTTCCTCCTTATGTATTCCTCAGTTGTAGGAAATAATAATGGCTATTTCCTTAAGACAAAATACATAATTCATAACCATATTAGTGACTTTCTTGGAGCAAAATTACTATATTTAAGTGTGACTATTAATAGTGTTTATATAAGCAGTAATCCTGCCGTCACATGTCCTAAGTAGAAGAAAATGTATTTTTTATATTCCAAGTGAAAATCTAAATATTAAAGGATAATCAGATATAAAAAAATAAAAATAAATTCAGTATGTTATCCAGACTTTCATTAGCTATGTAGTATTTATTTTTTAAAGTACCAACAGGACAAAAGACCCTGTGGATTCTGTGAGGGGAAGGTGTTCTTGCTATCCCAAAGCTCTGAGATCAAGGATAAGCTATTGCTGTAAACATGAAGGGGAAGTTGCTTATACTATAATCCCTGAGTTGGCAGCAAGAGAAAGGATGACTCCATTTACTATACTTCCCCAGCTCCCCCATGGGATTCTTGGATACCTTGGAGAAAGAGCTATGGCAACAAGAACCAGCTTAAAAAATACATAAGGTTCAGCCTCAGAATCGCCTACTAGTTGAAACTCTTAGAAAAGTCATCATTTCATTATATACTCTTCCTGGAATTGACACGACTCCAAGGTTCCAATCTATTCATTGTCTATTTGTTCTGTTTTGTTTTGCCCTGGTTGAAGGTACATCGCACCCAAATAATTGGTTTAAAATTGGCAAAATTCAAACAAACTTATTACCTAACATTAGGTAGACCACCAAAAATTCCTGGCCATTTTACTGAAATCAATCCATGTGTTTTGCTGATTTTTTTTTTCTTGATGATCTGCATAGAAAAATCTGCTTGAAGGACTTCTGGGAGTGAAGCTGCAATGGCAGTCTGCTAGTCGGGCAACTGTCATAAAGAAAATGCAAAGAACGTGAAGAATTTCTCATATTTTCCTATTATATTTAAACAGAACTGGTGTTAAATTTTTTTTATTCATAATAGCCCTTCATGTTCTTATATCTATTTCTATTTTCTATGCATTATTTATAGAGCAGTGGATAACTTCTGAGTTGTCTTATAAAATTTAAAATAAATTTGAATCCATTCAAATTCTGAAAATTCTTGAAATAAAAGTTACAGTCGAGATACAGGAAGTGTCATTTAAATATAAGGTGAGGAGCTCGCACATAACTAAACATGTGGAGGCTCCTGAAAGGTGCTGCACCCAGGGAGGGCATGGAAGCTCTGCACCCCTTTCCCATACCTTGCCCTGCACATTTCTTCATCTGTATTCTTTGAAATATCTTTTTTTTTTTTTTAAGAGATGGAATCTCTCTCTGTTGCCCAGTCTGGAGTGCAGTGGTGCTATTATAGCTCACTGCAGACTTGAACTCTGAGGCTCAAGTGATCCCAGCCTCCCAAGTCGCTGGAATTATAAGCATGAGACACTGCACCCAGCTTGTAATATCTTTTATAATAAACTAATAAACATAAAAAAATAAAAATAAATAAAAATAAAAATAAAGTGATTGATTTTATAATGTGAAGACTTGAACTCATCCATTCAAATAAGTGTCATTCTCTTCTAAGTGGTCCACATGAGAGAACGTATCATATTACCATAATTATGATATTATTATAATCATCATATCATCATTATTTCAGTGAAGAAAGCTACTGATCAAATAATTCTTTTTTCTTTTTTTTCTTTTCTCTTTTTTTTGAGACAGAGCCTTGCTCTGTTGCCCAGGCTGGAGTTCAGTGGTGTAATCTCGGCTCACTACAACCTTTGCCTCCCGGGTTTAAGCGATTCTCCTGCCTCAGCCTCCCAAGTAGCTGGAATTACAGGTGCATGTCACCACACCCGGCTAATTTTTGTATTGTTAGTACAGATTAAATTTCACCATGTTGGTCAGGCTGGTCTCAAATTCCTGACCTCAGGTGATCCACCTGCCTCGGCCTTCCAAACTGCTGAGATTACAGGTGTGAGCCACCGTGCGCAGGCCAGCTCAAATAAGTCTTGTATCTTCTTCATTCTTGAAGTTACCTCTGGAACCTGTTTGTCATTCATTTATCCATGAGATCCATAATTTAGCATCTTCTATGTGCCAGTAACCATTTCTGTATTACTCTCATCATTTGTAGATGGATACGATTTTCTTAAACTCAAAGTAAAAAGTAATTAGAAATTACTCTAATAACTGTAAAATTGACAAATATTTTACACCAAATATTTTGGTGTAAAGCATGGTGCAATAATTGGTGAAAACAGCTTTCTCAAGTGGCTTTCAGCTGGCTTCAAATAAAATTCCAGATGATGAATTCCAAAGCTGCTTTGAGCACTGACAATAGTATTGGAATACGTGTTACTTTGCGAAGACACCTTCATTGGATGTGAAATACTTAGAATATATTAAAAATAGAATATTCAATTTGCATAAATAGAATGTGCAAATTGTTTTATGTGTACATATCAGTGTTATTTTATATCTTTGACTATACTGCATAGTGTGCTCTTGCTTCATAAAATTAAATCAATGTCTACCATTTCTGTCACCTATTCATGACAATGTAAACTAAATTTTAGTGAGTTCATCACAGTTGTCATGTAAGGTACAATCATTTGTTGAATTTTCCCTGGCCTGTGAAATCACTGGATTGGGGCTCCCTTCAAAATTATGCTTTTGATTCCACAGATTTAAGATTGATGCTTCATTATGATAAGATACAGTATTCTTAAATGGAGTATCTTATTTTATTGCCAGTATCTACTACTAGCTTATGACTGGAATATTTTTGTTTGATGCCTTCTCACCAGCATGGTTGTTAATCCTCTTTGAAACTTTAAATTATGTTCATGTTATTTTCTCCCAGGAGCAGCTGAAAGATGTAATTTGGTTGTCTTTGATTATATTTTTTCTTTTCCACATATCAAATTATTTGTCACTATGTCAACACTAAAACGATTAATGTTGTTTGTTGAAACATCAGGAGTATTAATAGTCGTATTAAAATGAGACGGGTTAAAAATACTATCAGAGCTGATCAATGCAGCATATTATTATGGAAAGAAAGGTCGCTGCCTAAAGAAAAGATGCATATTCTTCTCAAACGTTGGCTAAGGCAGAATGACTAAGGTTGATTTCACTCACTATAGAAGCTGTGCATTTTCAATTGTAAAAATAAATTTATAGTTAAAAAAAGCTCCCATAGAGCATACAACATAGCTATCTTGTGAGTAAATGACATTTATTTTGTGCTTTGTGTTCTTGTCAATTAGAGTACTGTGGCTACAAAGCCCTGTAGACACCTAGTACAATATAAAAAGTCTGTCAAAACTAAAGAAAGGATGAAAGTCTATGTAGAAAGACAACACTCCATCACTGAACAGTTATTCTGATAATTTTCTATCAGATTAAATAAAAAGCTGTAATTGCATAAACTCTGGAACCAAATTGCCTGGATTTGAAACCTAGCTTTGCCATTAACTAGTTGTGTTACTTTAAGCAAATTTATTTCACCTCTCTGTGCCTCAGTTTTATCATCTATAAAATGGGAAGAGCAATAATAATAATAATTTCATCACAGGGTTGTTGTGAACATTACATGAATTCATACATATAAGGACTTTGCACAGTACCTGGCATACAGTGAGTGCTCTTATTACTAAACGTTGTTGAGATAGTTATTTTGTTTTAGCTGAATAAATAAGATGATGATACTTTCTTTCATGGCTACTATTTGAAAATTTCCTTCATTTTATGTCTTGCTGGTGGTAGTCTGGGTTATATACGTGTATTTTGAATAGAGATTATTTTTAAAAGTTAAATGATTAAGTTTGGTTAGTTGACTTATAAGATCTCATCAAACTCTGAGATGTGATGATACTTTAATTCTTGGAAATGCACATGTATATAAATATCTTGTGTACCTCAGGAGTAATTAACCTGTTATTAAAGATAATCACAATAATCAATAAAATGCCAACTCTGAAAATAGGATCATAAACTACCTACTATTACCAGTCACTTCAGCAATTACGTTAAGACAGAGCTTGGTTTGTATAACGCAAGTCAACATAAAGTGTGAAAGGAGAGACATGTTCACTGTGCATAAACAACAAATTATTGAAGAATTAGAACAATTAAAAACTTGTAAATATTTAGGTCTTCTGCAATTAATCTGACATCCCATAACTAAAGGAAAGAAAAGATAATACAAAGCAAAACAAAAAATACATTTATTTTGGCATACAAAATAAAACCTTTTATTTCCAGGAAACAAAATTAAGACAATATTTATTTGAAGTATAATGTCTTGTAAGTACTTGGTGTTTGAAAGCAGTCCAATATAGACTTGGAAGTGATCACATGTATTACTACAGTTCTAAATATTTCTCAAATATGACTTTTTCTCTTTATCCATTCCCCAAACCACAAATAAAAAGATCATTGAACCACTTGGAGTAAACAGACAGAAATAATTAACATTTTGGCTCAGGTTCACAACAGTAGCACTTACTAGTTATATGACATTAGCAATTTACTTAATATCCCTTTAATATATTTTTCAAATGAGGTTAATATATATCTTGTATTAGTTTTACAAGTATAAATTAAGATAATATTTATAAAATACTTGTGCCAGGCACAATAGAAGATATTGATTTATCTTCTATAGAGAAATAGAAGATACTCAATAGAAGATATTGATTTGCTGCAAGAGAAGAAAAGGCATATGATAGCATTCATTTTGATAGTTTCTTCATGAGAAGGTTAGATAAATAGCAAACGAAGGTGTGGAGAGCTCAGCCCAGTAAAGAAAGAAAATGGCCTGAGAGAAGTCTGTGATATGCAGTGATCAATGCACCGGTTTATAACTTCTAGGAGCTGAAAGGTGATATCTAATGCATCTTTTATCCTCCACACCACCCAATACACCCAATACACGTTAACTGCTACACTCTTATTTAAATAGGGATTTAAATAGCAAATTTAATATATGAACATGTGTAGGAACATATTGAGGAGAAAGGGAGATTTTATTTGGAAAGTATTGAGTCGACCACATATAAATTAGAAGAATGATTGTAAGGATGAGATGTAAGGCGGGATAATATTGGTGAGTACATGATGTAGAATAGAAATGGCTAAAATATGACAACATAAACGTTAATTCTCTGAAGGATTAGCAACATGAAAGTTACTTTACCTCATGTATTCTATCAATCGCCATTTTCTAACAATTTTTTTTTCCTAAATATATTTTAATCTATTACCTACTGCCTATTCCTACTCTTAATATTTTAGTTTTGGCCAGGCACGGTGGCTCATGCCTGTAATCCCAGCACTTTGGGAGGCCAAGGTGGGCGGATCACCTGAGGTCAGGAGCTCGAGACCAGCCTGACCAACATAGAGAAACCCCGTCTCTACTAAAAATACAAAATTGGCTGGGCATGGTGGTGCATGCCTGTAATCCCAGCTACTCAGGAGGCTGAGGCAGGAGAATCGCTTGAACCCAGGAGGCGGAGGTTGCTGTTAGGTGAGATCACACCATTGCACTCCAGCCTGGGCAACAAGAACGAAACTCCGTCTCAAAAAAAAAAAAAAAAAAAAAAATATATATATATGTTAGTTTTAGGCTCTCATCTCTCACCTAGGTTCCTGCAACAATCTCTTAGCTGCTTTTTCTGCCCTGAACCTTACATTTTCCACACCCTAGGCATAATGTGTTTTTTTCTATAATGCTAATCTTAATATGTCACTTTCTTTCTGAAAACATTTCATTGACACCACATGAACTATATGATTAAGCTCAAATAATAGCATTATCAAAGTAAGATCATGTTGCGTTTTGTGTATGTCTAGAAAAAGGACAATGAGATTATGAAACTGGAGAGTATTAGTAGAGATGGAGACAAGGAGTCAGATTTGAAAACTATTTGGGAGATATGATGCTCACAAATTTGTGATTAGGTGGTTGATGAGTGAGAGGAAAGTATAAAAGTTTGAAAGCCTCTTTCTCATCAATGAATATAGGAGTAGGAATAGTAATAAAAGCTTCACATAGGTAGAAATATCTAGAAGGCAGACTGGAGCCTGGAGGAGAGGACTGGCTGGAAATACAAATGTAGAAGTCAGGAGTTAGGTGGAGCTGAAAAAAAGGAGATGATAGGATTTTCTATAGGCAGTAGAATCAAAAGAGCATTGGCCCAAGATTGAAACTAAACACCTACACTTAATTGGAGGGTGGAAGGAAGAAGAGCACACCAAAAAGGACTGGAAGAAAAAATTGGGTGTTATGAAGTCAATGTATGACACTACAAAGGCCAAGGGAGTAGGGCATTTCAAGAAAGAGGGGATGATCATCAATGTGAAATGCAACAATAAACTTGAATAAGGAAAAACATGAAAAGCGTCTTTGGATTTGAAATAAAATATCTACCGATAACCTGAGCCAAAACACTGAGGATCATAGAATCCAGATGAAGTGAAATAGAGTGTAAAATAGAGTGATGAAGTGAAAAAGCAAGTATAGATTATACTTTCAAATGTTTCATGAGAGACTGAATGAAAGCTAGAGGGGAACATAATATAAACTGACATTTTGGGGGTTTCTTTCTTGGGGAGAAAAGAGAAAAGTTTTAGAAAAATTATAGACAAAAAAAACTCAGGGGAAAATATTTTTATCTCTACATCTCTATATTTATCTACCTACCTATCTATCTATGTATCTATTTAGACTGAAGGGGGAAAAAACAGGAAATCAGTGATGGAACTAGGGCCCAAAGGCAACAGAAATGGACACAAGATGGAGCCAAAGCCATCAGTAGATGTGTAAGCCACAATGTGCATGATTAAATAAGAAGAAAATCTGCTGAGAATCACAAGGGTCAGGAGTAGTAAAATGTGAGGAAAATAAAAAAGCGTGATGAATAAAGACAAGTAAAATATTGAATGTCAATCCTCCGCACACAGAAAATACTGCAAAAACAATGTATTTGATATGATGCTGGCCTGCTGAGTTTTGTGGCACTCTTCACCACTGTTTAGCTTCCCAGAATATGGGGAGAATATGTTTGCTAACAGTAGTAGGATTTGAAGTTTTGCAGGTTATATTATGTGAAATATCTGAGTGTAAGGGATTCACTATAATCTGAATATTTGAGCACCCCATTCATATCTTGAAATCCTAATCCCAAAGGTAATGAAATTAGGAGGTGGGGCTTGTGGGAGGTGATTAGGTCATGAGACTGGGGCCCTTATGAATAGGTTCAGTGACCTTATAGAGGAGGCCAGAGAGATCCCTCCCCACTTCCACAATATGAGGAGGCAAGGCAGGAAGAAGGTGCCATCTGTGAATAAGAAAGCCCTCACTGGACACTGAACCTGCAGGTGCTTTGGTCTTCTACTTCCCAGCCTATAGAACTGTAAGCAATAAATTTATGATGTTTATAAGCCACACAGTTTATGATATTTTGTTATAGCACTTCAGGTGAACTGAGACAGAATTGAAGGTGCTAGTTAGAAAGCAAGTAGCCTCAATGATTAATCAAGAGGTCTGGATTGGGCATAGAAGGAAAAATGCAGCAGAGGACTCATCAACTGAGAGAAAATGGAAGGAAAACATACTGGAGATGTCTATGTGATTTAAAATGTGCAGAGGAAATACAGTAATGAGGGAAATAAAATAACAGGTGGTTGAGATCATTGAGTAGAATACTTAAATCGAAGATTTCTGAGATGGTTTCAGATGAAATGGGTGGCTGAAGTGATATGAAAATCACTGGAGTTAAGAATGTTCTGGCCGGGTGCAGTGGCTCATGCCTGTAATCCCATTCTGGGAGGCCAAGGTGAGAGGATTGCTTGAGCCCAGGAGTTCAAGACTAGACTGGGCCATGTAGTGAGACCCCATCAACAACAACAACAACAACAACAACAACTACAACTACAACAACTTAGCCAAGAATTGTGGCACGCACTTGTAAGTGCCAGCTACTTGGGAGGCTGAAGCTGAAGGATCACTTGAGCCTGGAAGGTCGAGGCTGCAGTGAGCAAATACCACTGCACTCCACCTACGTGAAAGAGCAAGACCCTGACTCAAAACAAAACAAAACAAAAAAAGAAGGTTCAAAACTCTGCCAGAAATTGTGATAAATGGGTCATTAATATGAATACTGAAATATTCTAAGATTATGGCAGAAATTCACAATTTCTGCCATAATTGTGTGATTGTGAATCACAATCACTTGGTATTGTAATGTAATCTTTACATAATTACCTACTCTCCAAACCAGAGATGTGCCTATAAACTAGAGAAAGCTGAGTTGGAGGGGGCAGAGGTCAGTCTCCAGGCACCTCAGCATTTGAGAGAATCAGTAACAGCACATGTCTAAACCATTCTTTATTTTTTATGGTGTTAATAATGTGCTGGTTAAGGGCCTGGATTCTATTGCTAGATACTTGGAGTCAAGATCTGATTTTGTCATTTACTGGCAATGGAATTTTTTTTTTTGTTTTTTTAAATGTTGTGATCATCACAGTTCTTAGCAAATGGGAGGCTTGTGAAGTTAAAGCTAGATAAAACATTTCACATTGTGCTAGGTATGTAGTTACTGTTCAATAAATGTTAGTTATAATTACTGTCAATACCAGGAATGTTTTGAGCAAAACTATATGTTTCAGGGTTATTCTTGGATGGGAAGACTGTCAGGAGTTTTTGAACATATTCCTTGAAAACACCAACAGAGTCTTCTGTTGGGATTTCATTTGGCTGGTTGGTCAAGCTTTCCCGTTCTTTGTTAAAAGGTATGAACCTATATTTGCATGCATTGCTCATGTAAACACATACACGTTCACAAAAATGTTGAGCAAAGTGTGTTCAACCAATCTGTGTTTTTGTTAAACTTAGTCATTAGTGTTTATCATGACAACTATAGCTACAAAGAATAAAAGGAAAATAAATATTTTAGGAACTCACTACTTTGAATTTTTTAAAATTTTTATTTTAGGTTCAGAGGTACACGTGCAGGTTTTTTATATGAGCAAACTGCATGTCACGGGAGTATGGTGTACAGATTGTTTTATCACTAACATAATATGCATAGTACCTGATAGTTTTTTGATCCTCACCCTGCTGCCACCCTCCACCCTCGAGTTGGCCCCAGTGTTGTTCCCTTCTTTGTGATCAGGTGTACTCAGTGTTTAGCTCCTACTTATAAGTGGGAACATGTGGTATTTGATTTTCTGTTTCTTCATTAGTTCACATAGGATAACGGCCTCCAACTGCATCTGTGTTGCTGCAAAGGATATTATTTTGGTTTTTTTTTTTCTTGTGGTGAATTTTAATTTTTTATTTCAAAGACTATTTTATACTATACTATTTTATACTATACAAATTATAGTGTTTGACAGACAAAATGTTATTTCAATTTTGAGAACTGAAAATGTTCTATGCTTTTTAACAAATTATATAAAACGGGGTAAGATGAACACATTTCAAATTATACTGAATACTTCAGAAAAAATTTCTAATCAGTTATTCATACAATTGTGATTTTCTAATTATGCCGTGTATATTGCAGAATATAAGTGAATGATATGGATAATGATATGGTTTCGCTGTGCCCCCACCCAAGTCTCATCTTGAATTGTAGTTTTCATAATCCCCATGTGTCACGGGAGGGACCAGGTGGAGAGAATTGAATCATGGGGCCAGTTTGCCCCATCCCGTTCTCATGATAGTGAGTTAATTCTCACAAGATGTGATACTTTTATAAGGGATTTCCGCCTTCACTCTGTACTCATTCTTCTCCTTCCTGCAGCCATGTGAAGAAGGATGTGTTTGCTTCCCCTTCCACTATGATTGTAAGTTTCCTGAGGCTTCTCTAGCCCTGCAGAACTGTAAGTCAATTAAAGCTCTTTTCTTTATAAATTACCCAGACTCACGCAGTTCTTTATAGCAGTGTGAGAATGGACTAATACAGAAAATGATAGAGAAATGTATTTATCATTATCCATGAAATGATAATAATTACTTTAAAAATAAATCTTACATATCTGAATTATACTGTTTCTCTAGAGAAAGATTCACAAAGTAGTCAGGAACACTTGGTGAGTATATGCTCTCTGTCAGATTATGTGGATAGAAAAATTATGTAAATTTTAAAATGTTTCCTGAGATAATTTATTTGCTTCAAGATCTGTTGTATCTTTGTGCTAAAATTGATGACAGGTAAAAATTATGCATAAGTTATGCACTAAGTAGAAAGGAATATTTTAGAGTCACATAACTGAAATCACAAATCTTCTCCATAAGATTGAATCATAGCATATACATTAAACAATCAAAATAAAACATTATTTAGTTTCAGCTAGATCATAAATCTCAGCTATGACCTTAAACACATAGCAACTACACAGCTAAAACAATATTTTAGAAGAACATCTAATATCATGGGAAAATACTGATGGTGTATTATTAAGTAAAAAATGTTACAGAGTAGGAACCCTATTTGTGGACAAAATGTAGACATGTAATACATTTAAGTAGAGAGAATTGTGGAAAAACATTACAATCATGTCAGGTCTTTTGATCATTGAGTCATTGTACTATAGATATTTTCTTGGTTTTAATATTTTTCTCAGTACTACTTTTATAGCCAGAGGTGAAAGTAAAAATTTTTTAAAGTTTTTAGAGTAGCAATTATGTGTAGAAAGCCTGGTATAATATAGTCTCTTATAAGGATATGCTGATCCTGTTCCCCAGCATTCAATGCTGGGTTTGTAATGGATTTCTCTGCCAGTAGAATTCTTTAGTGCTGCAGTAATACAAATGGCGGCCATAGGGATTTATCAGTAATTCTACAACGTCTTGGGGAAACCTTGACAAGGTCCTAAAATGGAATTGCAGATTAAGAATTTTTACATTTCTATTCTCCACAGTACGAAAATAATGAGTCGCTTACAAGTCTTAAAGACATTCATGAATGTTTCAAATCCTTTCTCAAGTAGAATTGCAACATAGACTACAATGGAAACAATGTGGACATAGAGAGAATAATGTTATCATTCCCATTTCCACATGCTAATTTACAACCAGGCCTTGATTTAGAAATGCAATGGCAGTTGAAAAGCAATTATGTATCACTTGGATGCACAGTTTTGCTGATGAAGTCCATTATAGTTTCAGGAGTCAATAAACCCCTAAATTATCTTGAATTTTTTAAAACAACTTTGTGAATTAATGCTGCCCAGTACCATCCTACCGAGAGCAAAACTTTGCTGTAGCTAATAAAGTCCTTCAAGATTGCTGTTGACAAATTGAGTTTTAAACAGTTCTCTTTGAAGGTATAGTTTGAATATCGCATTTTTCTGATTTGTTTTTAATATAGAAATGATGCAAATCATATTTAAAACAGGATATTTAATTTGGCAGCAGTTCATGGAATGAATGGAGTACAGGGCTGAGGGCATTGATGATAAGAATTAAACTCTACTGTGCTGTATAAATAGCCATCTCCTAGCCAGCCAATGCAGTGATCCTCCTAACAAAGAAAATAAATTTTTCTGCCATGGTTTGTTATGACTGTACACTATAGTGCTCACTCTATGTCTTTCCAAACACTCTCAAGACATATAAAAATCTATTAAACATGTATGTGGTACTATTGTCAAATACATTGGGTAGTAGTCTGCAAAATATGCTTGCTTCTTGTCCTTTATAAAAATGATGACATTCCTCTCTCATAATTTTTCCATAATTTCTCTCTTTCCTTGTGATTCCTTAATAACTACTGAGACTGGTGCAAAACATTTATCTGCAAATTTTTAAAAATAAGCCAGAATGCAATTTATCATTTCAAAAGCTTAATGGAAAATAATTTTTTAAGGCAGGGGAATTCTGAGAAAAATAAAGAGATGAAAAATAAGTCAGAGGATGTTTATTGAGTAAATAAAATGGCACAATTACAAAATAAATTAAAGTGGGAGAAAATAAATGGGCATTGTCTATGTGTTTTTAATTCTATTCTACAATAAAAATCTTGGGGTAAAGGTGAAGCAGATCTCCGCTGCCAAGAAATGTAAGACGAGCATTTATTACATTAACTAAAGAGACATTTTCATAAGAGCAAGAGGCTATATCTATATGTATAATTTTTATATGCTATGAGATGTTGGGAATTTGTTTATCTACTTTGTGCATTTATTTCTTTATCTGTATAATGGAGGTAATAATATATCCTCAAGAGTTGCTCTGATGAATAGGTAGGATAATTTATTAAAGCCTCTGGCACAATTACTTTGATTTAATTTAAACCCAAATGCAATAAACCCAAATGGATTATTTCTTAATTTTCATTTGTCTAGTTTTTTATGTAATCAAGTATTTTAGTACCTCAATATTTAAAATATTTGATTAGAATTTTTCTTAGAGCATATATTCCTGACTCACAATATTCTTGAGGGATTATGTTTTTGTTTATAATTTGGGAGATGTACTGGTTTCAGAAATATTTATTCTGACTCTTGCTGACATTTATAACAGAACATGGAAATGATAAATACTCAAGGTGAAGGATACCCTAAATATTCTGACTAGTTGATTACACATTCTATGCATGTAACAAAATATTACTAATACGGTTTGGCTTTGTCCCCACCCAAATCTCATCTTGAATTGTAGCTCCCACAATTCCCACATGTTGTGGGAGGGACCTGGTGGGAGACAATTGAATCATGGGGTCAGTTTTCCCCATGCTGTTCTTGTGGTAGTGAATAAGTCTCACGAGATCTGATGATTTTATAAGGAGAAACCCCTTTCACTTGGTTCTCATTCTCTCTTGTCTGCCACCACGTAAAATGCGCCTTTTGCCTTCCACCATGATTGTGAGGCATCCCCAGCCATGTGGAACTGTGAGTCCATTAAGCCGCTTTTTCTTTATAAATTACTCAGTCTTGGGTATGTCTTTATCAGCAGCATGAAAACAAACTAATACAATTACATTCCCCAACAAATATGCACAAATATTATGTAAAAGCAGAAATACATAACTTTAAAAAATTGAAATATAAATTATTTAAACTATTACAACATTAAAATACTGTTTGAGAAAGCAAGGAAGTAATTTTTAGTTTCTTGTCAGGTGCTGACCATATTTCTCACACGACCCAAAGCTGCTTTCCTTTCTGGATTATCTCAGAGTGCAAAAGCGTGTCCTTCCTTGGGATGGCAAATATTTTAGGCAAGCAGAATAGAATGATTTTGTGGCATATGTCTGAGTGGTTCTTGCACTCCCTTAGAAAAGTATCTATTGTCAGGGTCACAGCCAGCTTAGTATTGTTTTCTCAGAAATAAATGGGCAAGGAAAACTCCCGTACCAGGCGTACCTCATAACAGGGATCCAAATTTTTCCTAACTGAGGATGTCTTGTGTTTCAGTTCTTTAAACGGGGTGTGTGTGTGTGTGTGTGTGTGTGTGTGTGTGTGTGTGTTTCTGTTCCTCTGATTAGACTGCCCATTTTGGGGGGATTCAATCATCTTTTTATGTTTCCTTTTATCTCTCACAGCTTCTGGAGCAGTGTTTGAACTATATCAATAAAGGTGCAGGACAGAGTTAGTGAATAGCAGGGTGAGAAACCACTCATTACACAGGACAACTCTCTAGGTTCTGCCACTTACAAAAACTTGGGTCTGTTCATCTCTAAATCAATGGGTGGGTTTTAGCCATGAACCATGCTGTGATGAGAATAGCCCTTATCAGATACAGAGGGTGAGTTGGAGAACAAATGAGATAGTGAAATATCAAGTCTATCTTGTTCTTTTTAAAATAGCTATGATTATCTGGCCAAATAGAATTGTTTTGGGTGAAAACTTACTTCCATAGAAATAGTATCATTTTACTTTCATTAAATCACTTCTATTCTTTTCACCATAAATATTTATTAGGAATTGACCTCAAGAGTTGGCAACATTTAAAAAGTTAGAATACTTTAGGGATATTTTAGAAGCATAAAATGAAGGCTGTGAACATTCAGCACTTATAACTGGTCCAGTGGTGCCAGATCATGAATAATTCCTCGGGAAAAGTATTAACTCCCCAAACTAAGTTAGGCCTTAGTAAACCTCTTATATGCTCTCATAGCTCTCTCTATATATATTTTTGGGGGGGTAACATTTTATTCTTATATAATTTCAAATTTACAGGAAAGTTGCAGGAATAGTAGAAGAAAATCCTGCTTTACCCAAATTCTCCAGTTGTTTACCTTTCATCCCATCATTTTCACTCTCTCTCTCTCTTTCTCCCACTCCCTCCTTCCTCGTTTCCTCTCACCCCCTATCATGTAAGAATAAGTTGCATACATGCTCATTTACCTCTAATTATTTGTCTTTTCCCTAGGAAACCTCTTACATAACCATGGTAGAGTTATCAAAATCATGGTATTCATACAATATTGTTATCTAATTCACAAAAAATGTTGTAAAATATCTCAATAATGTCGTTTATAACTTTTTAATTTCCTAGTACAGGAGCCAATCAAGAATTGCCAATCAGGCATTGCATTCAGTTGTCATATCTCTTTACTTTCCTTTGGTCAGGAGTAATTTCTTGGCCTTCTTTTTTATTCCTTAATTTTGACTTCTTTGAAGAGTACAGCTCAGTTATTTTGTAGAATATTCACCTGTCTTAGTTTGTCAACATTTCTTCATTAAATTCAAGTATTGCATTTGTGGCAGAAATACTCCAGAAGTCAAGGAGTGCCCTTCTCAACACATCATATAAGAAGGTATGAGAACAAATGGACCCAGGGAGGGGAACATCACACACTGTAGCCTGTCGTGGGGTGGGGGGCTAGGGGAGGGATAGCATCAGGAGAAATACCTAATGTAGATGACGGGTTGATGGGTGCAGCAACTCAAACCACCATGGCACGTGTATACTTATGTAACAAACCTGCACGTTCTGCACATATATCCCAGAACTTAAAGTATAATAATTAAAAAAAGAAAATAGCACTAACTTAGCATAAGAGGTCTTGGGTTTAGAAGATGACACAACAACATCTAGAGACCCAACATGATTATCAAAGACTGAGGAGCTTGCTGAGTGGGTGAGCAAACACATTCTGGGTAGCCCCTGTATTGGGAGGTGATAAGTCCTATATAAAAGTACTAATTATCTGCATTAATTGATTTGTTGAAAAATAAAATAAAAATAAAATCACTTATTAATGGCCAGAAAGAAAAGAAGGTATGATATCTATTTGTCCCTTTAATGGCTAATTTTGGTCACTTGGTGATGGCAGTGTATGCCAATTTTCTCCACTGTAAGATTATTGATTCCTTTGTAATTTATAAGTGGTTTGTGAAGAGCTATGTTGAGATGATATAAATATCCTATTCCTCATCTAACTTTCACCAACTGTTTTAACATTCATTGACTCCATCATTTCTTATACATTTATTTGTTGACATTCTATTGTGGGGAAAAGCTTTCCCTTCTCCCTCACTTAGTTATCATTTATTGATATGAGTATGGGACTATTAAATCTTATTTTATTCACAGATTACAATCTCTTAAAATCATTATTTATTTTGATGCCTAAAGTATCCTAGAATTGACCAATTTCAGAAGTGGCTCCTATTTTATAACCCCCATGATTATTGGACACTTAATTACCTTTAGGCACTAAAAAAGCTTATCTTCTACTTCCCCTGGTCCTTCCTTGGAATTAACCATTTCTCCAGATTGTCTTGATTCATTTTAGAAGCCATGATCTCAGCGGTAGGTGTGCTGATCACATTGAGCCTATCTCAGCTGACCAAGTTCATACTATGAGCTTATATTGAAAAAGCCAGTACAAATACATCACAGTTTTCATATACTTTCCCCTATCTATAATTCACTTACTGTAGTCTAGAATACCTAAAAGGTAGCTTAAAAATTTCTGACCCATTCTGTTATGAAAACTCCACCTACCAACCTTCCAAGTAGAATTCACTATTTGCATACAGAGAAACACACATTTGAAATATACCTGTGACAAATATATGTATACCCATGTATCCAGCATGCCTATCTAGATACAGATTATTTCCATCACCCAAAAGTTTCCTCCTTCTCTCTTGCAATCAGCTGCTGACCTATTGCAATCAACTGCTGCCCTCCCTTGCAATAACTGCTGAAGTTTTAACTATAGATTAGTTTGTCTTTCTGGAATGTTTAAAAGTGTAATTATAATATTTTATGTCTGAGTTTTCCCATTTTTACCATAATGTTTTGAGTTTCATCTATATTATTGCATGTATCAATTGTTAATTTTTTTTTTGTTTAGTAGAATTCTATTGTGTGGATATAAGTAATTTTTTATCCATTGTTCTGTTGATAGACATTCGGGTTATTTCCAGGTTTCTGCTATCAGGAACAAAACTGCTATAATAACTTACATACAAATCTTACTGGTGACATATATTTTCATTTCTCTAAAACATATAAGACTGGCATTGCTGGGTCATAGGGTAGGAATACCTTTCCCTTCTTAGATTGACTTCCAAAGTGGTCATACTGTTATACTTTCCCACCCTTAATGTAGAGTCCTAATTGCTCCATAAACTCTACAACATTTGGTGTTGTCAATCGTCTTAGTTTTAGACGTTCAAATGTGTGTGTAATATTATCAATAATTTTATTTTGCATTTTCCTAATAACTGATGGCATTAAACATTTTTCATGTGATTATTGTTCATTTGCATATTTTCCTTTCTAGTATGGATGTTCATATATTTTGCCCAATGTCATTGTGATGTTAGTCTTTCTACCATAGAATAGTAGGAATTATTTATAGTCTGGATAAAGGATTTTTCTCAGCTATATTTTACAAGCATTTTTTCCAGACCAACTTAAACATTCATTCTCTCAACGACTACTTTTGAGGAGAAAGAGATTTTAATTTTGATAAATTTTATTGTATCGAATTTTTCTTTGTTAGTGCATTCTGATAGAATACTTTATCCCAAATTTATGAAGATATTTTCATGTATTTTTCTCTAGAATTTTTATTTTACATTTTTAGATTTATATGACTTTTCCCAAATTAACTTTTATGAATAGTATAAGATATAAGTTGAAGTTTTTATATTTCCATATGGATATCCAGTTGTTCCAGCACCATTTATTAAGAATACTTCCCTTTCTCCATTGAATTGCTTAGGCACATTTGCAAAACATAAACTCACTGTATGAGTGTGACTCTTTCTGTACTCAGTATTTTATTCCATGGAGGAGCTTACCTATTCTCGTGCCAATGTCATGCTATCTTGATCAGTGTAACTTTACAGTAAATCTTGAAAACAGGTAGTGTACATTCTACATTATTGTTCTACTTTTAAATATTATCTTGGCTATTCTAGGTCCTTTTGATTTCCATACACATTTTAGAATAAAACTCATACCTTACCAAAAGAAAAGCTTTCTTGGATTTTCGTTTTTTTAATATTTATGGGTACATAGTAGGTATATATATATTTGTGTGGTGTGAGATATTTTGACACAGGCATACGATACATAATAATCCCATCAGAGTAAATGAAGTATCTATTCCCTTAAGCATTTATCGGCTTTTGTATTACAAACATGTCAATTATACTCTTTTAGTTCTTTTACAATGTACAATACCTTTTTGTTGACTGTAATAACCCTCTTGTGCTATCAAGTACTAGATCTTATCCATTGTATCTAATTATATTTTTGTAACCATTAACCATTCCCACTTGATTACCTTTCCCTGACTCTGGTAACCATCATTCTATTCTTTATCTCCATGAGTTCAATTGTTTTAATTTTTAGCTTCCAAAAGTAAGTGAGAACATAGGATGTTTGTCTTTCGTTTCTGGCTTATTTCACTTAAAATAATGATCTTCAGTTCCATTAATGTTATTGCAAATGATTGGATCTCACTTTTTTTATAGCTGAATAGTATTCAATTGTGAATATGTACCACAACTTCTTTATCCATTTTTCTGTTAATGGACACTTAAGTTGCTTCCAAATCTTGTCTATGGTGAATAGTTCCACAATAAACATGAAAGTACAGATATCTCTTTTAACATACTGATTTCCTTTCTTTGGTGTATGTACCTAGGAGTGAGATTGCTGGATCATATGGTAGTTCTATTTTTTATTTTCTCAAGAACCTCCAAACTGTTCTTTATAGTGATTGTACTAATTTACATTCCCACTAACAGTGTAAAAGGGCTCCCTTTTCTCCACATCCTTGCCAGTATTCATTGTTGCCTGTCTTTTGGATAAAAGCCATGTTAACTAGGGTGAGATGAGATATCCTATTGCAATTTTGATTTGAATTTCTGTGATGATTAGTGATGGTGAACACCTTTTCATATACCTGTTTGTCATTTGCATGTCTTCTTCTGAGAAATGTCTATTCACACCTTTGCCCATTTTTAAATCAGGTTATTAGATTTTTTTTCCTATAGAGCCATTTGAGCTCCTTATATACTCTGGTTATTAATCTATTGTCAGATGACTAGTTTGCAAAATCCCCTTCTGTGGATTGCTGTCTCAGTTTGTTGATTTCCATTGCTTGCAGAAGCTTTTAAACTTAATGCTATAACTTGATAGCTTGATGTTATCCAATTTGATCGTTTCTGCTTTGGTTGTCTGTGCTTTTTCTTACTCAAGAAATCTTTGCCCAGATCAATGTCCTGGAGAGTTGCCACAATGTTTCCTTTTAGCGGTTTCATAATATAAGGTCTTAGATTTTATTCTTTAATCCATTTTGATTTGATTTTTGTATATGGGGAAAGATGGGGTCTAGTTTCATTCTTCTGCATATGGATATATCCAGTTTTCCCAGTACCATTTATTAAAGAGACTGTCTTTTTCCCCAATGTATGTTCTTGACACCTTTGTTGAAAATGAGTTCACTGTTGATATATGGATTTATTTTCTATTCTGATCCATTGTCCTAAGTGTCTGTTTTTATGCCAGTACTAAGCTGTTTTGGTTACTATACCTGTATAGTATAACTTGAAGTCAGATAACATGACTCCTCCAGTTTTGTTCTTTTTCTTCAGGAAGGCTTTGGCTACTCTTGGTATTTTGTGGTTCCATATAGATTTTAGGATTATTTTTGCTATTTTTGTGAAGAAAGTCATTGGTATTTTGATAGGGATTCCATTAAATCTGTAAATTGCTTTGAGTAGTATCGACATTTTAACAATATTGGTTCTTCCAATTCATGAGCATGGAATATCATTTGACTTTTTATGTCCTTCTCATTTTTTACATTAATGTTTTATAGTTTTTATTATAGAGATCTTGTACTTCTTTGGTTACGTTTATTCCTAGGTATTTTATTTTATTTATACCTATTGGAAATCAGATTACTTTCTTGACTTGTTTTTCAGATTGTTTGCTGTTGGCATATAGAAATGCTACTTATTTTTCATATTGATTTTGTAGCCTGCAACTTTACTGAATTTATTCATCAGTTGTGAATTCTTCTGTGTAGTCTTTAGGATTTCCCAAATATATGATTCTATCATCTGTAAACAAAGATAATTTGACTTCTTTCTTTCCAGTTTGGATGCTCTTTACTTCTTTCTCATGTTCGATTGCTCTAGCTAGGATTTCCAGCATGTTGAATCATAGCGGTGAAAGTAAGCACCCTTTTCATGTTCCAGATCTTAAAGGAAAGGCTGTCAGTTTTTTCCTGTTTAGTATGATACTAGCTGTGGGCCTGTCTGTATAGCTTTTATTATATTGAGGTGTATTTATTCTATGCCCCATTTTTCTGTGGATTTTTATCATGAAGAGTTGTTAAATTTTATTAAACGCTTTGTCAGGATCCATTGAGATGATCATACGGTTTTCATCATTCATTCCGTTGCTATGATGTATGACATTGATTGATTTGCATATGTGAAAACATCCTTGGATTTTGCATTAAATCAAAAGCTTCTTCTACATCTATGGAGGTGATCATGTTTTTTGCTTTTAATTCTGTTTGTGTGGCAAATCATATTTATTGATTTTTGTTTGTTGAACCAACTTCACATATGAGAAATAAAGCCAACTCAATCATGGTGTGTTAACTTTTTGATGTGCTACTGGAATTTATTTACTGGTACATCGTTGAGGATTTTTGCATATATGTTCATTGGGGATATTAGCCTGAAGTTTTCTTTTTCCGTTGTGTCTCTGCCAGATTTTGATATTAGGCTAATGCTTACTTCAGAGAGTGAATTAGGGAGGAGCCCCTCTTCCTCAATTTTTTTTGAAATAGTTTCAATAGGATTGTTACCAGTTATTTTTACATCCAGTAAACTTCAGCTGTGAATCCATCTGTTCTGGGGCTTCTTTTTTGTTGCTGGTATATTTTTTCTTACTGATTAATTTCAGAGCCTGCTGTTGGTCTATTCAGAGTTTCATCTCTTCTGATTCAATCTTGGGAGACTGTGTTTGCAAAAGTTTATTCATTTCCTCCAGATTTTCAAATTTGTGTGCATAGGGTTGTTCATAGTATTCTCGGAGTATCTTCTGTATTTCTGTGGGATTGGTTGTAATTTCACCTTTCTTGTTTCTGATTTCGTTTATTTGAATCTTCTCTCTTCTTTCGTTGTTAATCTAGCTAGCAGTCTAGCAATTTTCTTTATCCTTTCAAATAACCAATTTTTGGTTTATTTGATTATTTGTATGGATTTCTGGGTCTCAATTACCTTTAGTTCTGGTCTGATTTTAGTTATTAATTTTATTGTACTAGTATTGGGGTTAGTTTGTTCTCGTTATTCTAATTCCTCTAGATGTAATGTTAAATTGCTAATTTGAGATCTTTCTTTTTGAAATAGGCTTTGGCATTATATACTTTTTGCCTAACACAACTTTTGCCACACCACAGAGATTCTGGTATGTAGTTCCTCTGTTTTCACTTATTTTGAATAATTTTTTCATTCCTGCCTTAATTACTTTGTTTACTCAAAAGTTGTTCAGGAGCAAGTTCTTTAATTTCCATGTAATTGTGTGGTTTGGAGAGATATTGATATTGATTTCTATTTTTCTTCTAGTATGGTCAGAGAGTACGGTTGGTATGTTTTTGATTTATATAAATTTATTGAGACTTCCTCTATGGCTGGGCATGTGGTTGATATTGGAATGTGTTCCATATTGCAGATGGCAAAAATGCATATTCTATGGTTAATAGGTGGAGTATTTTGTAGGCTTCTATTAGGTCCCATTGGTCAAGCGTTGTGTTTAAGTCCAGAATTTGTTTTGTTGGTTTTCTGTCTTGATGATCTCTCTGTCAGTCAGGTATTGAATTATTATTTTGTGGCTAAGTCTTTTCATAGGTGTAGAAGTACTTGTTTTATGAATATGAGTGCTCCAATGTTGGGTGCATATATATATTTAGGATGCCTAACTCTTCTTGTTGAATTGAACACGTTGTCATTATTTGATGCTATTCTTTGTCCTTCTTTACTGTTGTTGGTTTAAAGCATGTTTTATTTGAAATAAGAATAGTGACCCATGTTTTTTTTTTTTTTTCTGTTTGCATGGTAGATCTTTCTATCACCCTTTATTGTAAGCCTATGATTATAGTTATGTGTGAGTTGGGTCTCTTGAAGACAGAAGATGGATGAATCTAGTTCTTTTATCCATCTTGCCACTCTGTGTCTTTGAAGTGAGGGTGTTTAGACCATTTATGCTCAAAGTTAATAGTGATAATGTGAGGTTGTAATCCCACCATGAAGTTTTCAGCTGTTTGCTTTGCAGTTTCTATTGTGTGGTTGTTTTATAAAGTCTGCAGGCTATGTGCTTAAGTGTGTTTTTGTGGTAGCAGGTATTATTCTTTGGTTTCCATGTTGAGAACTCCCTTGAGGATCTCTTGTCAAGCTAGTCTAGTGGTAATGAGTTCCCTTCACACTTGCTTATCTGGAAAATGTTTTATATCTCCCTGGCTTATGAAACTTCATTTGGCAAGGTATAACGTTAGCGACTGGCATTTCTTTTCTTTAAGAGTGCTGAAAATAGATCCCCAGTCACTCTTGGCTTGTAAGGTTTCTGTTGAGAAGTCCACATTTAGCCTGCTGAGTTTCCCTTTTTATGTAATCTTACCTTTCTCTATAGCTGCATTTTAGATTTTCTTCTTTAGGGTTGATCTTGAACATTCTAGTGAGTATATGCCTTAGTGATGTTCATTTTGTATAGTATCTTGCAGGTGTTGTCTGGATTTCTTATATCTAAATGTCTACCTCTCTAACAAGATTAGAAAAGTTTTCATAAATTATTCCCTCAAATATGTTTTCCAGGCTGTTTACTTTTTCTCTGTCTTTCTCAGAAATGCTAGTAATTCATAGGTTTGTTTGCTTTACATAATCCCATGTTTCTTGAAAACATTGTTTGTTTTTTTATTTATTTTTGTCTGACTGGGCTGATTTGAAAGACTGGTCTTCAAGCTCTTAAGTTTCTTTACTTGGCTTGGCCCAGTCTATTGATAAAGCTTTCAATTGTATTTTGAAATTCCTTAAGTGAATTTTCAATTCCAGAAGCTAATTTATTTGTTTTTATGATGTTTTTCTTCCTTCATTTCCTGAATTGCTTTAGACTTTTCTTTGCGTCAATTTTCAACCTTGTCTTGGATCTCATTGAGCTTCCTGGCAATACATACTTTGAATTCTTTATCTGTCATTTCTGAGTTTCCATTTTGGCTAAAGACCATTGCCGGAGAGCTAGTGAGATCTTTTGGTGTTGTCACTACATTTCAGATTTTTCATAGTGCCAGAATTCTTGTGCTGGTTTCCCATAATTTGCAGATGCTGCTGACATTTCTAATTTTTTAGTCATTCTTCTATGGGTAAGATTTTTATTATTTTTTCTTTCTTTCCCACATGATTCCCTTTGCACTTGCTTCTCTGGAAAATATTTTCATTTCTCATTCACTTATGAAGCCTTCTTTGGTGGGATATAAAATTATTGATTGGAATCTCTTTTCTCTAGGTATGCTAACAGTAGGCCACCAATCTTTCCAGACTTGCAAGATTTCTGATGAGAAGTATGCTGTTAACCTGATGACTTTCCCTTTGTATGTAATACGAACTTTTTCTCTAGTTACCTTTAAGATTTTGTATTTCCCTTTTCCTCTCCACCCTCTCTATGGGGTGTAGCTGTAGAGAGTGCTGGGTAGGGTCTTTTGACTTTGCTTCTAGAGCCCTATGCACTTCTTTCAGCAGGTTTTGTATTGGGATGTGCAGTTTGACCCATAAGCCAGTAGATGGCGCTTATAAGTGAGAGCTGGCTGCAGCCAATATAGCTGGATATAAACTTGGTCCTAATTTACTGCCTGAAGCTCTCTGTTGCCTCAGGCAATGGGTTGATTTGTGGAATGTACAGTGGTCTCAGCTCCTGCTCAGCACCTGGGGGCAGAGGCCATGATGGCTGGGTCTGAACCGGGCAGGTCTGCTTACAGGTCTCCCAGAGGCAGGCAGAAGCACCAGTGCCATGGGACAATCCAGTGGGTGGCTGCCAAGCACCCAGAAGTGCGTCTAGGTGTGGAGCTGGGAAATCTCCTCAGTCCTATGCTCTCTGCATAGGATCAGGAGTGGCCTAAACTCCTAATTAAAGAGAGTGGGTCTTCCAGAAGCCTGGAGACCTGCCTGGGCGTGCAGTGGAAAGGGCCTCCTTCCACCAGGATCTTTGCACAGGAAATATGGGGTGGGTCAGGCTGCTGATCCAGTCGAGGTGCTGCTCTGAATGCCTGGAGATCTGCCTGGGTGTGAAGCAGAGAGTGCCCTGTTGCACTCTCTGCCAATGAAGGGTAAGACAGCTCAGGGTCTTGAACCAGGTGAACTAGTGCTCCAAATGCCTGAATTTCTGCCTGGGGGTGGAGCAGAGAGGGCCCTGCTGCACCACAATCACAAGACAGTAGGGTGGGGAAAGCAGCAATGGCATATGCAGATCAGTTCCAGGTCACCAAGCTGGCTCCAGCTGCAAGTCTCACCACCCAAAGGAAACTGCAGCTGTAGTGGCTCTCTTCTCACCCCAGATTTGGTGGGGGTTGGAAGAACCAATTCCAGTACCTACTGCTGAGATGCTTTCCACAGTTTGGGCTGTGGAGGCTCCTACCCACTCAAGAGCAGGTGATCCAGTCTCTTTTCAAAGACTAAAATACCTGTGTGGCCACACTGCCTAGTTGCCACAGAATGGCTGACTTCATATGTGCCTGGATTTAAACGGCATCCTGCTCTTAATTGGTCTGGAACAGTGTCTGCAACATTTTCTGGTGTCTTTCTCTCACATCTCCAAGGCTTTCCCTACTTTAACTTTAAGGTTTGGAAGAAACAAAATGCTCTCCCTTGACCGGGGTTGCTTGGATTCCCAGTAGAAAGGTGAGTCACAGAAGGAGGTTCTCTGCTTCTCTCATATATTAGGGGTTCACTCACTCTTATCAGCCAGATGTCATAAGGGGGGCTGTTTGCTGGCATTCTCCTCCCCAGGATCTGGGATGTTCTTCATGATTCCAGTGGATTCCCATTTTTCTTCTTGAATTAAAGCATACAGAGTTCATCTTTATGCATTATCTTGAGATTTCCAAGTCACAGAGGCATGCTAAAAGCCTCTAATTTACCATCTTGGATTTGTTTGTCATCATTTTTGAAATTCTTTCTTTGTTCACTTTAAAAATGTTATCACATAGACTTTTGACTCTTTTTTCGGGGGGGATGAGGTGAGAGGGAAGGCAGCTGTTATTCATATCATTGTTCCTGTATGTGAAATGGATTATTTTTCTCTGGTTGTCAAGATGTTCTCATTATCATTGCATTTTAGCAGTTTGACTATGATGTGTCACAATGTGATATGCTTTGAATTTGTCTACCTTGGAATTAGCTGAAATTCTTAAATCTGTAAATTTATGTTTTTCACCAATTTTTGAATTTTCTGACTTTTTTCCTCATATATGTATATTTTGTGCTGCAATTTTTCTGTCTTCTACTTCTCAACTACAATAAGTGTATGTTACATCATTCAATATTTCCTCACAGGTCACTTGGGATTCTTCTTTCTTATTTCTAATGCTTTCTCTCTTCTCTGGATTTTATGATTTTTTCTTTTTTTTTTTTTTTTTTTGAGACGGAGTTTTGCTCTTGTTGGCCAGGCTGGAGTGCAATGGCACAATCTCGGCTCACTGCAACCTCTGCCTCCCAGGTTCAAGCAATTCTCCTTCCTCAGTCTCCCAATTATCTGGAATTACAAGCACCCACCCCCACACTCGGCTAATTTTTGTATTTTTAGTAGAGATGGGGTTTCACCATGTTGTCCAGGCTGGTCTGGAACTCCTAACCTCTGGTGATCCGCCCTCCTCGGCCTCCCAAAGTGCTGGGATTACAGGTGTGAGCCACCGCGCCTGGCCAATTGTATGGTTTTTATTGGTATATGTATAAATTCACTGACATTTTGTTCTTTCCTCTTCATTTAGCTGTTAATCTTATCTGGTGAATTTATTACTTCTAGTATAGTATGTTTTCATTTCTAGGATTTCCAAGTTTTTATTATTTTAATTTATCTGCTGAGATTTCCCATAAGTTAACTTATTATGAATATAGTTTATGTTTTGGAACACATTTATAGTTGTTGTTTAAAAGTGCTTACCTGTTAATTCCAGCATCTAGGCAAACTCTAAATTACAGCCCATTGACAGTGTTTTCAATTTGTTTTCTTGACTAAAGATAAAAATCTCATTTCTTCACGTCTACTAACATCTGATTAGGTACCGAGTAATGTAAATGACATTTTTTAGAGACTCTATGTCCTGCTATCTCCTTTTGAAAAGTGTTTTTTGTTTTTTTTTTTTTTTTGGTAGGGGATATATCAGGCAGTTAACTTGTTTATAATCAGATTCCAAATTCTGTCTCTCTTGTGGTGGGCAACATCTGAAATTGTCAATCAACTTCCTTCAATTTCCTGCCATTACTTTATATTGTACTTCTTGCAGTATCCCCATGTATAGTTCTAAGGATTCATATAGATCTTACATACAGATTTGCATGGAGCTCATACACAAATTTTACGGCCATCCCCTCTATGGCTTCCCTGGTACTGCAACTTCCACTCTTCCTGTCACTGCAGAAGCACTGAACTCCTGCTTTGAGTTTTCAACCTTAAATGTCTGCAGGTTTATGTCAAATTTCTAGTCACACAATGCTGCATAAACTGTCAACATGCAAAGAGCCAAATAAATAGTAGTGTCACACAGTGACATTCAATCATTGATTCCTATTCAGTTTCTACTTACTTTTGGTCACTCTTCAGTGCCTTCAACTAGTTATCTTTTAAATATTTTATATAGAGTTTATTACTTTATCTGACAGATAGTTTGTCTAATATATTCTGCCATTAATGGAATTTGGAAGCTGGTATACTATTTATTCTTAGTTAGATATTTGTACAATTACTTATCTTAAACTCTGTCTCAATGGCTAGATTGTGTAATTTTACTTGTGAAAAGTCTTGTTCACTCTTTTAACCCCCTAAAGCCTAGCTCATTAACTGGCAAAAAGGTCTTGTTTACTGTTTTAATCCCAGCATTAAACACAGTCCTGGCATTAAAAGAGACATAATACATATTTAAGAAGTGTGTAAAGAATTTACTATAATACATTATCATTTACAAAAATTTGCTTCCTCACTTGCAAAAGGATTATACCCAGCCTTGTTGAACTCAAGAAAAGCTGTGTTATGTGCTTTGGCCAACGACATGCTAGTGAGTAGTGATGGTGTCCCATTTTCAGTCAGAATCTTTAAGATTATTTTTTTCTCCACAACTATGGAGTCATGGAAGCATGTGTTGAGATGAAGCTCCTATGATCCTGGGCCTCAGGATAGCCATGATGAGATGAGAAAAGTCATATTTTAAAGCAGAATAGAAATACAGTGAAAAAGGAAATATATAAAGAAATACACACAGCACAGTATTGTCACTGAGATTTGTGAGTTGTTTGTTACTACAACTTTATTTAGTCTTGCTTTACTTACATATGCAATAATGAAACAATAACAAAGTTACCCAGGTCAACCCCATCATATAGAATACAACCTCCATGAGAGCAGGGATTTGTTGTCTATATTGTTCACTGCTGCATTCCCAGTGCCTAAAACAGTGTGTGGAATAGTATAGGTTCTCAATAAATTTTTATAAATTAATTTGTTGAATTAATTTAACATGGATCATAAATTAAGGTCAACACCAATGGAAAATAAAGAAATATAACTTCTGGTTATTTGAAATAATGACACTGAACAGAGCTCCAATGTTTGGAAACACTCTTCAGTCTACATTCTCCACTATTTGGACCTTTGTTTATGAATCGCAAATATACATGCTTGTGTTTGCTAGTTGTAAGTAGAAACTGAAGAAAGTCACTATTGACTTTAATGCAAAAGGAATAGATCTTAGAAAATTAAACATCCAAAGTGACATCAGCAAGATGAAAAGGAAGTCCCAGTTTTCTTCCCCCTACAAAACACCAATTTAATTATGATACATGAACCAAACTACCTTTATGAGAGGTCCAGAATCCAGTTAAGAGGTTGTAGTACCTCAGATGAGCACAAAACTGAGAACAGCTAATACTGAAATGGGTAAGAAGAGCAACTGCACTGTACCAACCTTAGTAATTCCCCCAATATTGCACAGCTCAGTGCCATGAGCGAGCACCTTGGCTTACAACTTCCTTCTTAGGTGGAATGAGATTATGTCTAATGTTTCCGGATTTTCGGGTGAACTGCCTGAAGAACCAGTTTCTGTCTTTTTCTATCTTTCCTCATCTGGAGCACTGGCAGAGCTGGTATAGTTTAAATGTCGTGGGGCACTTAAGAACAAAGAAGAGTGGCAGACAGCTTGCTGAAGCTGGTACAGCTCTGCAAGATTGATACAAGGTGCAGAACCTGTGGCAACTCTCCTAGAAAGAAGGAGAAATGGAGTATGCTTCCAGTATCTCAACCTATGGTATAGCAGTAAGACAGCAAAGAGCCCAAAAGATTTCAGGCTTCTGAAAGAAAATCAACCAATAAATCCCTTTTAGTAGAAATCTTCTTTGGACAAAAGTCCAAAGAAGACACATCTGTAGAAAAGGTTTGAGCAGCTACCAGAATCTCTAGCCAAGCTAACTGGTGAAGGCCTTTCTCTGTCAAAGCCAGTCCATAAGAATGGAGAGATGTGACTCTTTCATCAAATATGAAGATACCAACACAAAGCTTCAAGAAACATAATTAGGAAAACATGACTCAATCTGTGAACTTTTAAAAATCTCATGTAACCAATCCCAAAATGATGGAGAACTATAAATTACCTGGCAAGTAATTAAAAATAATCAACTGAAAAAACTACATAAGATACAAATAAACACAGATAGACAACTAAAGTAAATCAGAAAAATGGCATATGAACAAAAGTAGAATATTGAGAAAGAGAAATTATTAAAAAATAGAAATTCTAAAGCTGAATAATAAAAACCTTAACTATAAAATTCACTAGATGGCATCAACAGCCGATTTCGATCTAGCAGAAGAGAAAGCAATAGGCTTAAAAATAGGTTATTTGAAATTATTCAGTCTGAGAAGCAAAAAGAAAAAAAAGACTGAAAAAGTGAGGAAATCATACTGGACTTACAAGACACCATCAAGCTAACCAGTAGATGCATTATGGAAACCTCAGTAAAAGAAGAAAAGGAAGAATGATTATTTAAAGAAATAATAACCAAAATGTTTAGAAATCTGAGGAGGTAAAGGAACATTCAGATTTATGAGGCCATGTAAATTCCAAGTAAGATGAATCCAAATAAATTCTACACCAAGATCTATTATAATCAAGTTGTCAAAATTCAAAGAAAAAGAGATAATGTTGAAAGCAATAAGAGAAAAGCAACTTGTCGTGTAATGGTACCTCATAAAAGTTTTAATGGTTTCTCAGCAGAAAGCTTGCAGGCCAAGGGCAAGTGGTGTGATATATTCAAAGTGCAGAAAGGGGAAGAAAAACCTGCCAACCAAGGATGTTATGCCTGACAAAAATGTCCTTTAAAAATGTAAAGATAAAGACGTTGCCAGAAAAATAATACCTGAGCTAGCTCATTAGCACTAAAATTTTCCTTACAAGAAAGGCTAAGGAGAGTTCTTCAAGTTGAAATGAAAGAATGCTAAATAGCTGCACAAAAGCATATGACAGTATAAAACTCATCAGAATATGTATACAGACAAATATATAATAATGTAATACAGTAATTGTAGAGTGTAAATCGCTTTTAACTCATAAAATTTAGAAGACAAATGTATTGAAAATAAAACTACAAACATGTCGATGTATATAAAATATAAAATGATGCAAATTATAAAATCAATAATGTAAAGGGTTGGGGTGAGTAAGTATATAGAGTTTTTATTTGTATGTGATTGATTTTAAGTTGTTATCAAGTTAAAATAGACTTTTATAACTGTAAGATGTTTTGTGTGAGCCTCATTCATGTTAAACACAAAGAAAATATCTATAGTAGATATACGCAAAAAAAAACAAAAAGGAATCAAAACATATCACTATAAAAATCAATGAATCACAATGTAATACAATAAAAGAGGACTACAGAACAGACAAAAACCCATGAACAAAGTGACAGTCATTCTTTTCTGATCAATAACTACTTTAAATGTAAATGGATTACATTCTCTAACCAAAGACATAGAGGGGCTAAATCGATTTTTTTAAATCCAAATATATACTGTCTATTACAAAATCCTTTTGGATTTAAGCACACAAATAGGCTGAATATGAAGGGATGGAGAAAGCTATCCCATGCAAATGGTAATCAGAAAGAGTAAGGCTGGCTATATTTATATCTGAAAAACTACCCTTTGAGTCAAAAACTATCATAATAAAGAGGTCGGGTGCAGTGGCTCACACCTGTAATCTCAGCATTTTGGGAGGCTGAGCTGGGCAGATCAGGCGGTCAGGAGATCGAGTCCATCCTGGCTAACATGGCGAAACCCAATCTCTACTAAAAATACAAAAAATTAGCCAGGCATGGTGGCATGCGCCTGTAATCCCAGCTACTGGGGAGGCTGAGCCAGGAGAATCGCTTGAACCTGGGAGGCGGAGCTTGCAGTGAGCCAAGATCGCACCACTGCACTCCAGCCTGAGCGACAGAGCAAGACTCCAACTCAAAAAAAACAAAAAAAACTATCATAATAAAGAATGCATATTAGCTATGTATAAGAATGCATATAATTATACATAAGAATACATATAAAAGACAAAATAATGCATATAATGATAAAACTATAAATTTAAGAGGAAGACATAATAAATATATATGCAGCCAACATCCAAAGACATAAAAATAAATACAGCAAATATTGATAGGACTAAAGGGAAGAATATACAGAAATACAATAATGGTAAGAGACTTCAATATTCCACTTTCAGAACATCCAGACAGAAAGTCAATAAAAACAGTTACTTGAACACTACAGACCAAATAGAACTAAGAGACATATACAAAACAATCTATTCAATTTACATAGGTCAAAAAAAAGTCATAACAAATTTAAGAAGATGGAAACCATATGAAGTATCTTTTCTGACCACAATAGAATGAATCTAGAAATCAATTACAGAAGGAAAACTGAAAAATTCAAAAATATGTGGAAACTAAAACATACTCTTGTACAACCAATCAGTCAAGGGGGAAATCAAAAGGGAAATTGGAAAATATCTTGAGATAAATTAAAATAGATTTATAACACATCAAGTCATATGGGATGAAGCAAAAGCAGTATTAAGAAGGGATTTTACAGCAATGAAGGCCTGCATTACAAAGGAAGAATTTCAGTTGAATATCTTAACTTTACACCTCAAGAAATTAGAAAAAGAAGAACAAATTAAGCCTAAAGTTGTCAGAGGAAAAAAAATAATGACTAAAGGAGAAATAAATGACACAGAGAATAGAAAAACAATAGAAAAAATTAAAATAACAGTTGATTTTTTTTTGCAGATGACATGTAGAAAATTTTTCTTTTTTTATTATTATACTTTAAGTTTTAGGGTACATGTGCACAATATGCAGGTTTGTTACATATGTATACATGTGCCATGTTGGTGTGCTGCACCCATTAACTCGTCATTTAGCATTAGGTATATCTCCTAATGCTGTCCCTCCCCCCTCCCCCCACCCCACAACAGGCCCTGGTGTGTAATGTTCCCCTTCCTGTGTCCAT
Source organism: Nomascus leucogenys (assembly GCF_006542625.1). NCBI lineage: Eukaryota > Metazoa > Chordata > Mammalia > Primates > Hylobatidae > Nomascus > Nomascus leucogenys. Next base: position 130,622,151 of record NC_044406.1, read on the forward strand.
GTGTTCTCATTGTTCAATTCCCACCTATGAGTGAGAACATGCAGTGTTTGGTTTTTTGTCCTTGCGATAGTTTACTGAGAATGGTGGTTTCCAGTTTCATCCATGTCCCTACAAAGGACATGAACTCATCCTTTTTTATGGCTGCATAGTATTCCATGGTGTATATGTGCCACATTTTCTTAATCCAGTCTATCGTTGTTGGACATTTGGCTTGGTTCCAAGTCTTTGCTATTGTGAATAGTGCTGCAATAAACATACGTGTGCATGTGTCTTTATAGCAGCATGATTTATAATCCTTTGGGTATATACCCAGTAATGGGATGGCTGGGTCAAATGGTATTTCTAGTTCAAGATCCCTGAGGAATCGCCACACTGACTTCCACAATGGTTAAACTAGTTTGCAGTTCCACCAACAGTGTAAAAGTGCTCCTATTCCTCCACATCCTCTCCAGCACCTGTTGTTTCCTGACTTTTTAATGATCACCATTCTAACTGGTGTGAGATGGTATCTCATTGTGATTTTGATTTGCATTTCTCTGCTGGCCAGTGATGATGAGCATTTTTTCATGTGTTTTTTGGCTGCATAAATGTCTTCTTTTGAGAAGTGTCTGTTCATATCCTTCACCCACTTTTTGATGGGGTTGTTTTTTTCTTGTAAATTTGTTTGAGTTCATTGTAGATTCTGGATATTAGCCCTTTGTCAGATGACTAGGCTGCAAAATTTTTTAAAAGACCAGGAAAGTTGAAAAAAAGAAAACTGACAAACCTTTAGCTAGATTAAAACAGAGAAGATACAAATAAATAAAATAAAAAATTAGATACAAGACATTACAAATGATACCACTGAAATAAAATTGATGAGAAGATACTGTTATCAATCATTATATGCCAAAAATTGGATAACTGAGGAGAAATAGATAACTTCCTCGAAACAGACAACCTACCAAGACCGAGTCATGAAGAAATATTATATCTGAGCCATCAAAAATGAGTAAAGAGCTGATGTATTAATAACATTTTTATTATTATTTTCTACTATAAAACCCAGGACAAGATGGTTTCACTGGTAAATTCCACCAAATACTTGAAGCATAATTAACACTAATTCTTCTCAAACTCTTCTAAAAAATGAAAGGAGATAGTTTTCAGACCCATTTTTTGAGGTCAGCATTACCATGATACCAAAGCAACACAATGACACTGCAAAACTAAAAATTACAGCCCAAGACCCCTGATGAACACAGATGCCAAATATTCAACAAAATACTAGCAAACTATAATTAAAAGCACATTAAGAGGACCATATATCATGATCAAGTGGAATTTCTCCCTGGGATGCAAGACTTCTCAAAACACACAAATCAAAAAATGTGATATACCATATTAACAGAATGAAGGATGAAAATCATATGATCATATCAATAGATGCAGAAAAAGTGTTTGACAAAATTCAACAGCATTTCATAATAAAAATCCTCAGGAAACTAGGTTTAAATAGAATTTAACTCGACACAATGGAAGGAATATATGTCAAGCTCATAGACACATCATTTTCAGTGGTGAAAAGCTGACAGCTTTTCCCCTAAGGTCAGGCACTAAAGCAGGATGTCCACACTTGCCACTTTTATTTAATATAGTAGTGGGATTCCTGGCCAAAATAATTAAGGAAGAAAAAAAAATAAAAGGCATCCAAATTGGAAGGAAGTAAGATTATTTTTGTTGGTAGATGACATGGCATTTCTATATGTAGAAAAGCTCTAAAGATGCCAAATAAACTGTTAAAGAATTCAGTAACTTTGCAGGATACAAAATCAACCTACAGAAATCAGTTGCTTTTCTATACATTAACAATAAACTATTCAATAAAGAAAGTAAGAAAATAATCTCTCACAAAATAGCATCCAAAATAATAAAATACTTAGCAATAAATTTAACCAAGGAGGTAAGACTCATACACTGAAAACTATAAAACATTGATTAAAGTAATTAAAGAAGACATAAATAAATGAAAGATATCCCGTGTTCCTGGATTGGAAGCCTTAGTATTTTTTAAAACACTACGCTACTGGCATAAAAACAGATATATATACACTAATAGAATATAATAAAGAGCCTAGAAATAAATCCACACCTATACAGTCAACAGATCTTTGACAAGGATGCCAAGGATACACAATGGAGAAAGGATTGGTTCCTCAACAAATTGTGCTGGGAAAATTAGATAGCCATATGCCAAAAAAGTTACTGGAGTATAATATTATATCATACACAAAAGTAAACTCAAAAGGGATTAAAAACTTAGGCACAGAGCCAGAGATTATTAAACTCCTAGAAGAAAACAAAGGGGAAAAACTTAGTGCCATTGGTCTTACATGACATCAAAAGCAGAGGTAATAAACATATACATAGACAAGTGGGAATACATCAAACTAAAAAGTTTCTGCACAGCAAAGGAAACAATGATTAGTGATGTGAACAATGTACGCTACAGAATGAAAGAAAATATTTGCAAATTATAGTTGATAAGTGATGAATATCCCAAATATATAAGGAACTCCTACAACTCAATAGCAAAAAAAGAAAAAACAATTAAAAATGAGTAAAGTATTTGAATAGACAATTCTCTGAAAAAGACATACAAATAGACAAGTATATTAAAAGATGCTTGGCTGGGTGCAGTGGCTCAAGCCTGTAATTCCAGCACTTTGGGAGGATGAGGCTGTTGGACCATCTGAGGTCAGGAGTTCAAGAACAACCTGGTCAACATGGTGAAACCCCATCTCTACTAAAAATACAAAATTAGCCGGGTGTGGTGGTGAATGCCTGTGATCCCAGCTGCTTGGGAGGCTGAGGCAGGAGAATCGCTTGAACCTGCGAGGCAAAGCCTGCAGTGAGCCAAGATCATGCCATTGCACTCCAGCCTGGGCAACAAGAGCAGAAACCCCGTCTCAAAAAAAAAAAAAAATGCTTAATGCCTCTAATCATCAGAGAAATGCAAGTCAACACCACAGTGAAATATCACTTCACAACTTTTAGAATGACTAGTATGAAAAAACAAAAGATAAGCTTTGGAGAGGGCACAGAGACATTGGAATACTCGTACTCTGTTGGTGGAATTGTAAAATGGTACAGCCACTATAGAAAACAATATGAAGGTTCATTTCTAAAAGTTTAAAATGTAACTATAATACTACTTGTGGATATCTACTCAAGGGATTTGAAATCAGTATGTCAATGAGATTTCTACACTCCCATGCTCATTGAAGCATTATTCCTAATAAAGACGATATGGAAATAACCTAAATGTTCATCAATGAGTGAATGGATCAACGAAATGTGTTATACACTATTGAACATTATTTACTTTCTATGGAGAACAAAATACTCCCATACTGACTGAATGTGGATGAACCTTGAGGACATTACGCTATGTGAAATAAGCCAGTCTCAGAAGGACAAGTATTGCATGATTTCACTTAAATGAGGCATCTAAAATAGTCAAACTCATAGAAACAGAGAGTAAAATGGTTGTTGCCAGCACCTGACTGTTCAATGTGTATGTTTCAGTTATGCAAGATGAATAAGTTTCAGAGATCTGTCATAAAATCCTGTGCCTATAGTTTAACAATACTGTATTATGCACTTAAAAGTTTGGTAAAAGGGTAGATCTCATGTTGCGTGTTCTTACTACAGTGAAAAAAAGTAAAATAAAAATATTTTCTATAGGTTCTATCACATGCAATGGATTAGAAAACTACAATAAATTGCTATATATTTAAATAGAAGTGAAAATTGGTATAATTTATCATTATATATTGCCAACCTAAAATAACAGAAAACCAGCTGGAAGGTTTTCACAATCTACTAAAAGATTTTGGTGTAATGACTATATGCAAGGAAAACTTTGAATAATTAATAACTATAGGTGACAAAAGCCATTCTGTCCAATACGGTATCAGCTAGCCACATGTAACTACTAATCACTCAATATGTGGCTACTCACAGTTAAGATGTGTTCTGACACAAATACTGGATTTTTAAGTTTTAGTATGAAAAGATAATGTAAAATCCCTTATTAATGGTATTTATAAACTACATGTTGAAAATGTCAATATTTTGATATATTGTGTGAAATAAAATTTGTTATGAACAATTTAGAAAAAAGAAGATCAAATATTTAATATAATTATGTGTCCTTAGAATGAGTATGAAGGGGGCCCTTGATGTTTACTGTATGTAGGTGATTTTTGCCAAGTTCTTCCTCAGGGCTTCCTGGATACCTTGGTAATTCTGGTCTGTAGTTTGGGTGACAACCACTAGAGGGCAATCATATCCTCTAAAGCACAGTTTTCTTTTAAATACAACTGTTTCTGTATGGAGACACAGATATAAAATTAATCTGCAGAAATAATTGAGTAGACCCACATTTTTTAGTTCAGTAATATAAAACGAGGGTTCTTAGGCACCTCAAAGATATTCTATGTTCCATACACATGCTAGATGCCTGGTCTTTTATTTATTAATCTTTCTACCTCAGAACAAATGACAAATCTAGAATATCTTTTGTTACTGGCCAGAGATTGCAAAAGTAAACTTGATGTTGTAATATTTGTTAAAATTCAGTTGCAGTATAAAGATTAATCTCTTCAAGTATATATTCCTGTTATTGCTGAGGGCTTAATTTGTGTTTGGCTTTTTAAGTATTACCGAAAGAGCATCTTGTGCTATTCTAGTCTCAATAGTCATAGATCCTATTTTCCCTTTGGAGTTTATTCCACCAAGGGATTCATGTCTCCTTCTTAAATTCAAACTGGATTTTTCATGCTGGTCAAGTTGGAGTAAAGCCAACTACAGCTTTTCTCTCCCTCTGATTACTAATAAGAAATACGGATTACATATAAAAAGCAACTATCTGAGGACTTTGAAAATTAAAGAATAATAGGGTGTTTGAAGAGAGAAGTTAAAAAGTGAAGGACAAGTACTGTGATGCTTTTCCTGTTTGTTTGTTTGTTTGTTTGTGTGTTGCTTTTCTCCTTGATCCCCTAGCTTTGATCCAAGTTGCAGAAATCCACAGACAGAAAACTCCTATAGACAGCTCCTCTTTGTGGCTCAAGGACCAAGGAAAAGACCCCCTTGACAACTGAGAAGTAGAGAAGAATCTCCCTCCCTCCTTTCCTCCCTTTCTTTCCTTTTTTTTCTCTTTGACATTATTAAGATGTAGAAAAGATTTTCTTCCAAAGGTGCAGCGTGAGGGAATTTGGGGTGGGTGGGTGATGAAATTGTGGTTGTAGTTAGGGGCTCTATGCATTGCTCAAAACTCAGAAACCAAAAAGTGAAGTTTACTGTATGTAACTTAGAAACTCAATTACTAAAATATAAAACTGTCCCTAGATGGCATGTTGTTTTGAATGGAACATAAGATTTTGAATTGGGAAGTCATAGGTTCAAGTCTAGTTCTGCTACTTACTAGTTTTTTAATTTTGCATAAATCACTTAACCTCCTTGACCCTCAGTTTCCAATCCTGTACCTGATTACATAGGACTACATATACAAAGAATATATTCCTCTCTCTCTCTCTCTCTTTTTCTCTCTCCATCACAAAGAGAGAAGGAATTCTACTGCATAGAAGATTAGAAAATCAATATTTTTCTCTAACCATAACTTTCTCCAATCAGACTTGGCCAACCCTACTAGCTTCTACATCTACCTATTATACAATAGTGACAGAAAATATATGGGTCCTCAGATCTTCCTCAACCTGCTATGAATATGGCTGTTAAATTAAGAATTTAATAGATCTCTTGCTCCTTTTTGATCTCAAAGTGTCTTTTGGAGCTAAATTTGCAAAGAAAAGGCCCTCATTAAAAAAAAAAACTAAGTAAATTTAAGGCCAGGCACAGTGGCTCATGCCTGTAGTCCCAACACTTTGGGAGGCCAAGGCGGGCAGATCACTTGAGGCCAAGAGTTTGAGACCAGCCTGGTTAACATGGAGAAATCCTGTCTCTACTAAAAATACAATAATTAGCCAGACATGGTGGTGTGTGCCCGTAGCCCCAACTATTCAGGAGGCTGAGGCAGGAGAATTGCATGAACCTGAGAGGCAGAGGTCACAGTGAGCCGAGACTGTGCCACTGCACTCCAGCCTGGGTAATAGAGTGAGACCTTATCTTAAAAAAAAAAAAAAAGAGGAGGCCGGGCATGGTGGCTCATGCCTGTAATCCCAGCACTTTGGGAGGCTGAGGCGGGTGGATCACAAGGTCAGGAGATCGAGACCATCCTGGCTAACATGGTGAAACCCCATCTCTACTAAAAAATACAAAAAATCAGCCGGGCGTGGTGGTGGGCACCTGTAGTCCCAGCTACTCGGGAGGCTGAGGCAGGAGGATGGCATGAACCCAGGAGGCGGAGCTTGCAGTGAGCAGAGATCATGTCACTGTACTCCAGCCTGGGAGACACAGCAAGACTACGTCTCAAAAAAAAGGAAAAAAAATCTAAGTAAATTTAATATTAATATGTGGCTTATACATGTAAGTTTGTGTGAGTAATGAAAGGCTATATAATGCTACACTGACTATATAAAACAACAGATTTATTGTATGCCCTGATAATTGATGATATCATATCATATACTACAAATAACTAACATATTAGAATAAACCAAACATTTAAATGGCAGCTTCTCCACACACATAGGTGGTTGGAGTTAGAAGGGACTTCAATTACTACTGGGTCAGTGCTCAAATAATCCTAAAGAAGTTTTAGTTATGTTTATTTTTTCAGTTTAATTTGACTTGCTTTTAAATGAGAAGTTTAACCTTTCACGAACAGAAGCATGAAAAACTTTGAGGGGGAGGGAAATTACAGTGTTTTAACAGACAGGTTCTTGCTGTATCAATGTAATTAGTTGAGAAATACTTAGATCTTTGGTACACTGATTATTCAAAGATGCTTGACAGCTCTGTGTTGAAGAAAAATAAATTATATAAAGATTGTAAAAGTTCAAAGGCATATTGAAACTGCTTTGGATTCAGACACAGACAACCTTTGGTCATTGCCTTTTTCTAAACTATTCTCTAGACTTGAACACAAATAAGAATAGTTTGTGTAATTTCATTTCTTCATTGAATTCAGAATACCACTTTGTTGTGCGTAATTTTATACCAATAATTTCCATTGCAAAACAAAAAAAACATACTGTATTATTTTGATCCAAGAAAATATCCATTAGTTTTCTCCTATTCAGTAATTATGGAATGATGTATTTTCTATGAAATAACATGTTCTCTGAGGAAGGTACTCACAGGCAAAGAGAGACTCCAGAGGGGAATCACAGCCCAATTTGCATATTCTAACCCTTTCTGGAATGCTGAATTTAAGCTGTCACTGTAAAACAATGATACCACTTTTTTTCTTCATTCTGCCCAGGAAAATATTCTGTAGTTGGCACTTGATTTAATTTCATAATTCTAAAACTATCTTATAAAAGTTGAAGAGCTAATTGAAGGGAATCCCTTCAGAGTTGACTATATGAATTAATATCATTTGGCTGTGTCCCCACCCAAATCTCACCTTGAATTGTAATAATCCCCACATGTCAACAGTGGGGCCAGGTGGAGATAATTCAGTCTTGAGGGCGGTTTCCCCCATACTGTTCTCATGGTAGTGAATAAGTCACCTGAGATCTGACAGTTGTATAAATGGGAATTTCCTTGCACAAGCTCTCTGGTTTTATGCCATGTTAGACGTGACTTTGCTCCTCATTTGCCTTCCTCCATGACTGTAAGGCCTCTCCACCCATGTGGAACTGTGAGTCCATTAAACCTCTTTCCTTAATAAATTACCCAGTCTCAGGTATGATTTTATTAGCCGTGTGAGAACAGACTAATACAGTAAATGGGTACTGGTAGAGTGGGGTACTGCTGTAAAGATACCCAAATATGTGGAAGCGACTTTGGAACTGGGTAACAGGCAGTTACCCAGGTTGAAACAGGTTGTAACAGTTTGGAGGGCTCAGGAGAAGATAGGAAAATGTGTGAAAGTTTGGAATTTCCTAGAGACTTCAAGGGCTATGAAGACAGGAAGAGATGGGAACATTTGGAACTTCCTAGAGATTTGTTGAATATGGATTAGACCAAAAAGCTGATATGGATAATAAGGTCCGGTCTGACATGGTCTCAGAAGACAGGAAGATGTGGGAACATTTGGAACTCCCTAGAGATTTGCTGAATATGGATTAGACCAAAAAGTTGATATGGATAATAAGGTCCAGGCTGACATGGTCTCACATGGAGATGAGAAACTAGTTGGAAACTGGAGCAAAGGTGAATCTTGTTGTGCTTTAGCAAACAGACTGATGGCTTTTTGCCCCTGACCTAGAGATATGTAGAACTTTGAACTTGAGGAGATTTGGAGTATCTGGTAGAAGAAATTTCTAAGTGCCAAAGTGTTCAAGAGGAAGGAGAGCATAGAAGTTTGAAAAATTTGCAGCCTGATTATGCGATATAAAAGAAAAACCCATTTTCTGGGGATAAATTCAAGTTGGCTACAGAGATTTGCATAAGTAACGAGGACCCAAATGTTACTCACCAAGAAAATGAGAAAAATGTCTCCAGGGCATGTCAGAGACCTTCATGGCAGTCCCTCCCATCACAGCCTCAGAGGCCTAGGAGACATAAATGGTTTTGTGAGCCAGGTCCAGGGCCACCCTGCTATCTGCAGCCTCTGGCCTTGGTGCCCTGCATCCAAGCTGCTCCAGCTATGGCTAAAAGGGGCCAAGGTACAGCTCAGGCTATTGCATCAGAGGGTGCAAACCCCAAGCCTTGGCAGCTTCCACGTCTTGAGCCTGTGAGTGCACAGAAGTCAAGAAATGAGGTGTGAGAACCTCTGCCTAGATTTCAAAGAATGTAAGGAAAACACCTGGATGTCCAGGCAGAAGTTTGCTGCAGGGACAATGCCCTCATGGAGAACCTCTGCTAGGGCAGTGTGGAAGGGAAATGTGGGGTTGAAGCCTCCACACAGAGTCCCCACTGGGGCACTACCTAGTGGAGCTGTGAGAAGATGGCCATCATCCTCCACACCCCAGAATGGTAGATCCACTGACAGCTTGCGCCATGCACCTTGAAAAGCCACAGGCAATCAACACCAGCCTGTGAAAGCAGCTGAGATGGAGGCTGTACCTTGAAAAGCCACAGGGGTGAAGCTGCCCAAGATCACGGGAACCCACCACTTGCATCAGCATGACCTGGATGTGAGACATGGAGTCAAAGGAGGTCATTTTGAAGCTTTAAGATTTGACTGCCCTGCTGGATCTCAGACTTGCAGGGGGACATGTAGCCCCTTTGTTTTGGCCAATTTTTCCCATTTGGAACAGGCGTATTTACCTAATGCCTGTATCCCCATTGAATCTAGGAAGTAACTAACTTGCTTTTGATTTTACAGGCTGATAGTCACAAGGGACTTGCCTTTTCTCAGATAAGACTCTGGACTGTGGACTTATGAGTTAATGCTGAAATGAGTTAAGACTTTGGGGTACTGCTGGGAATGCATGATTGGTTTTGAGATGTGAGGACATGAGATGTGGGAGGGGCAGGGATGGAATGATACGGTTTGGCTGTGTCTCCATCCAAATATCACCCTGAATTGTAATAATCCCCATGTGTCAAGGGTGGGGCCAGGTGGAGATAATTGAATCATGGGAGCAGTTTACCCCATACTGTTCTCATAGTAGTGAATAAGTCTCACAAGATCTCTTGGTTTTATAGATGGGAGATCCCCTGCAGAGGCTCTCTTGCCTGCCTCCACATAAGACATGACTTTGCTCCTTATTTGCCTTCCACCACGATTGAGAAGCCTCCCGAACCATGTGGAACTGCGAGTCCATTAAACCTCTTTCCTTAATAAATTACTCAGTCTCAGGTATGTCTTTATTAGCTGTGTAGTATGTTCTTATAGACAGCTGCAAGGCTGTCTGCAAGAACATACTGATAAGATGGTGACAAAATAGTTCAGCCATGGTGACTAGTGAAAAGAGCTGAATCAGCGAAGCTGACTATGCTATGTCCATTTGGATGGCCAGCCTTAAGTTCTAGAGTAGAATCATAGACTCTTCAAGGTGGAAGGGATCATAGATGCCACCTTTAATTCAATCTTCGTTCCAATTCAGAAGTCTCTCAAATGGCTGGCTCATTGGTATCCAGCTTCACCACTCTAAGTAATGAGGAAGCACACTGACTCAATTCTTTTTGAGGCACAGGGGTTCCCATAATAATATTTGACTAACTTACACCCTAATCATTATTACAAGAAAAGAACTCAATTCCCAAACCTGAATCCAGCAAGAAAGGCAGTCTGCCATTTATACAAGTAGTACATTGAAAGATTAAAATGTATATGGATTTAGGAAGATGGAATAAATTATTGTAAATGAATATAGTGCTATAGTTAATGATAAAATGATGTGTGCTAAATACTTAATGTGATATTTAAATTTTACCCACATTTTGATAATGAACTAAATGCGAAGAGGTTGTGACTTAATTTTTAAATTATTCAGTTTGTATTTCTAGGGTTATTTTATTGATTATTTGCAACCAATATTTATTGCATTCCACTAAGGCTATAGAATATGTTGAGTACTGGTTAAATGTTTATCACTCGTTATTGAGGGGAACATAATTTAAATAACTCCAAATATAATACTGCTCAAAGCTAGATGACATTCAAATTTACAAATCTTATCATACACATATATTTTGACAAACATGACTTAAACCAGGTCCATATAAAATGACCTGGCATAAGCCAAACAAAATTTTTAAATATTTGGAATGGCTTGCATGGTATTTTTGTTTCCAGTATCTTTTTGCGTACATTACAGTCTGAGAAGAATAATTTGAAAAGTATGATGAGTGACGATCTCAGTAGGACAAGAAGACATATAGATGTATTGGAAGCCCCAAGGTAAAAGTGTTGTTTAAATGACCAAGTCTCTCCCTGATGATATGTCTATTAAAAGGGCAGAACTTCAAGACGCAACAAAAGTTTTAAGTGAAAACATAGCAATTTCACCGGTAGGGTCTCTGTATTAGTTCATACTGATGCAAACTTAGTGGCTTGAAATAACACAAATTTATTATCTTATAGGTAAGGAGGTCAGAAATCTCGAACGCATCAGCAGGGCTGCGTTCTTTCTTAGGATCTAGGGGACAATCCATTTCTTTGCCTTTTCCAAATGCTAAAGAGTACCTACATTCCTTGGCCCATGTCCCCTTCCTCTGTATTCAAAGCCAGTAGCATCTTCAAATTATTCTCTCTCACCCTTTCCCTTTTTCCTGTTTCTTTTCTTTTTTCTCCTCTCTCTTTCTCTCCCATATACACGTCTCTGCTTCTATCACCCTATCTCCTACTCTGACTCTGAGCCTCCTGCCTTCACCTCATAAGGATTATTGTGATTACATTTGGCCCATCTGGATAATCCAAGACACTCTCCTTATCTCAAGATTGTTAACATTAAACACATCTGCAATGTCATTTTTACCACACAAGCATACATATTCAAAAGTTATGGGGATTAGGACATGGACATCTTTGGGAGGCCATTATTCTGTGTACCACGGTATCTATGTGCCTGAATGTGGGGGTATGGCCTAGATGACCTAAATGTAATAGTTATGTAGTTAAAAAATATCCTGTTCCCCTAAAGTAAAGAAAGTTGTAAAGTGTTTATATATTTATTTTAGGTCAAAAATTTTAAAGTAAAATATTATGATAATAATTAAGTGAGTTAGTGATAATTATGTCCTTATGTGTTGGTAAGAATAGTCTTAATAAAAATGTCTAAGTTAGAAATTCCAAAAAAACTTACAAAGTCATTCTGTTATTGATATGCTTGTTTAGACAGTTGTTTGAATCATGCTCCACATATCATTCGTTTTCTTTTTTCTTTTTTTATTTTTTTGAGATGGAGTCTCACTCTGTTGCCCAGGCTGGAGTGCGGTGGCATGATCTCAGCTCACTGCAAGCTCCGCCTCCCAGGGTCAAGGATTCTCCTACCTCAGCCTCCTGAGTAGCTGGGATTACAGACGCACACCACCATGCCCGGCTAATTTTTGTACTTTTAGTAGAGATGGGGTTTCACCATGCTGGCCAGGCTGGTCTCAAACTCATGACCTCATGATCCGCCCGCCTTGGCCTCCCAAAGTGCCTGGATTACAGGCGTGAGCCACTGTGCCCAGCAACATCACTCATTTTCTATATACTATGCCCCAAGTTAGTACAACATTGACAAATGTTTGAACAATAATCATCTGTTTAAATACATATAGATTTAAAATATAAAGATACTGCTTCTATTAGGTTGGATATTCCTTGAATAATAAATATTTTTTCTGTCAGTGTTCCTTTCTAACTATGCAAATGATATGCTTTTGATGTTTAACTGGTCTTGTATGCTTTATTTGTTCACCATATGGTTTTTTAGATAACTGTAGTCTAATTGGTTTGAATCAAGCAACTGACACAAATATGCAAATATAGTCAGAATACAAAATATTTCTACCATAGTTCCCTTCTGCACTATTGTTGAAATATGAATGCTTAAAAATAGTTCCATAGAGCTAGTCTATTTGAATAGTTGGTAATTACATTCATTATCAATTGTCTACATTCAGGAGTATGATGCTAACAAGGAAAAACGACTGACCAAATGCATTTATTTAATGTAGTACCAAGTCTAGAAGAACATTATGCTTGTGATTATTTGTATTCAGTTAGCACAAAATCAGCATATTTCTCAGTAAAACTGCTGTTAAGAATATACTGCTGTATGACAAAATTCAATGCTTTTAGGCTAATGTTAGATTACCTACTTGGTAAAGTTGTTATTTTTTAAAGGAATATTTATTATAGAAAAAATTTGTTTTTCTTTCCTTTATGCAGCTTCTTACCATTTGGTTTTTACAGAAAGCCAAGTGGAGTTTCTTTGATTAAGATCTCTAGCTGGTTACATCCCTCTGTTATTTGCCATCATCCTTTTTTCCTTCTGACCTTCCACAAGCTGTTCCTATTAAATATGAGGTGGACCATGTCATCAGTGAGCATATTTTCATTTGAATGACTGCCAGGATAGCTTTCTGCTGTTCCTTTCTATTAGCTCAAAAGTATTGATGAGGCTATACTATCCTCCACTTAGCATTTAGTTTCAAACAGTTACCAAAGCCTTTCATAAAAGCCGAGTCACCCCTGATTATTCTGTACTCTATGTATCATTTCCCTTCCCACTGTGGACTCTATCTATCATGATTATCTATTTTGATACTAATCCCAAAGTCATTTTCTTCCATGAATATATATTATAAAACTCCACAAGACTGAACATTTGAAGAAGATGAGGTACATTTTCTAATTCATCTATCTCCCCATAGTACATAGCATTAGGCTTTACATACAATAACTCAACAAATGCTGATGACGGTTGGTCCATGTATAATCACAGCATATTGTGAAATAATGCATTCTCTAGGCCAATTTTCTCTAGCATATACTTAGTCTCTTAGTTTTAGGAGGGTAAATATAAATTACTCAGGTCACTGAGACACTTCCAAAAAAGCATCCTTTATAGTCAGTTAATTGTCACCTTAATAATAGTTTGCAATTATTAGACTGCCTCCAGAATTTAAAAATGACAAATTAGAACATATGAAGTCTTGTTGGGCTGATTTTCCCCCTTCAGGTTGATCAGCTTATAAAGCTAACTATAAATTAGGTACTATTCTCTTTGAAAGAAGCCTGTGTCCAAGGAGAGCTCAGTGGATCTGTGCCTAATTTGAAATTGATCCAACAATAAAGCACAAAGATAAGCAGAGACTGAAAACAATTCAACCAAATACATTGTTTTGTGTTAATCACTTTCCATTTTTAAATAATCCAGGAGGAATAACGGTAACATTACCTTGATATTATTACTTGTATTATATATCAACTATCAGACAATCTAGAGTACAGAAACTATGCCACTATTAAGCTCTAGTTGCTTTTTTCTTTCTTTTTGAGGAAAGTAAACTATTCTTTATTTAAGAAGTGATTCATCAGCCAGTATTTTTCTTAGCACTCAATCACGTCTAATTTTACTTTCTTATCCAGGCATTTTTCCCTAAGGCTGGTGATTCTTTCAGTAACAAGAGTTTAATGTTCAAGATAAAAAAACAGGGATATTAGTAAAAACTTCTAAAGAGTGAGATTTATTTTTATCCTTGTACTTGGAATATTGTTACTATGATGATTTGACTTTTTCAATAACTTATGTATACTTTTCACTGAAGTCAGCATTATCCCAGCTATTCACTCTCAAATAATTATGTATACATGGAACTGTGGACATGCACATTTTAGTATATGTTTGGGATAATTGCTGTGTTTGAATTGGTTGAGAATCACACCACTAAGATCTGAATTAATGCTATTTGACATAGAAACCAGATGGAGGAATGGGCAAAGGTTGTGTATAATGACCCCACTATATAGGAGACAAATTATCTTTTGCCAAGATGCACTCTCAGTTCTCACTAGGGAATCTTATTCACTTCTGTATCTTCATGTGCCATCTGAGCCCTGTCCATCTGTGATTTACCTTCAGGCCAAAAATCACTCGTGTTTTTGATCCTAATGAAAAATAACACTCAAAACATATAGATTATTGCTTTCTCTAGCCCATATTTTCATACTAAGTCTATTTTGTGTCAATAGTCTACTCTGTAGCACTTTGAATTAGAAAAGAATAAAGAATCCATCCAAACATTTCCCGACCAAGAAGAAACCATTGCCTTCATGGCAGATAATATTTAGCATTACATGACTTGCAGTGACACTGAGGTATATCATGCATGATCCCTACTTGCTCACAAACATGGCACATAAAGGCATCCATATGGACCATGACTAATTGGCATGAATTCTAAACTGTTGTGTGTAGCCAACTGAAAAGGAAAATAATAGACAGTGAAAACGATTATGAAAGTTAAAAATCCCATTATAAATGCAATACTAGTATTGTATTTACTGATGAACCGATCAAATATAACTATTTGAAAGACATAAGATATTTAACATTCAGTAGGTGTTCAGTACTTATAGAAAGTTTCTGCTTCTACAATTAACCAGATTTATGGTGCATTATTATCATTATTATTATTATTATTATTACTATTGTTATATTTATTGCCATATATTGGTTCATCACAAAGCATTGGTCAAATCCTGGGCAGGGAACTGGTTTACTCATGTTACCCTAGTGAGCACTATTTTATGTGCATCCCTTCTGAAGCCATGTTATCAAAGAGGACAGCTTTCCCACATTATGAAGGAATATTCCTTAATAAATAGTATACAAATAGCTGTACTCTCCAACTAGAGTCACATTTAGTAAACATTACTAGAGTTCTTCAGATGAAACTTACTAGGTAATCTCAGTTCCTTACAGAGGGTTGATCACATCCCAAGTGAAGTGTAGTCACCAGGTAATCCTACCAATTTTCACCACCTCTATTCTTATGGCTTGATTCCAAAAAACTCATCTCTTCTCACCTAGATTATCACGATAGTCTCCTAACTCATTTCATAAACTTTTTCAATAGTCTCTTTCAGTCTATTATCAATATAGCAACCTGCATCATTACCCTGCTCAAAATTTTGTAATAGCTTCTGCTCTTACTCAGAATATAATACAAATCCATACATTGTCCATCAAGGCCCAACTTAACTTACTGCTCCCTCATTTTCTTACTGACTTTAACTGCTACTCTACCTCTCATTCACTTTGCTGCATACATACTGCCTACGTGTTATTCCTGGAAATTACCGTAATTTTGCCTCAATTTTTGTGCACTGTTGCCTTTGCATGAAATGTTCGTCCCTTAAATGTATACATGACTCCATATCTCACTTCTTTCAAGTCTTTACTCAAATTTCAGTTTTTCGGAAAGGCTGTTCATGGCCAACCTAACTAAAAGGCAACTGCTCATTCATATCCCATTTTTCCATTTTTTTCTGATCACTTATTGTCTATTATACTATATATACTTACTAATTTTTATCTTTCACTTTCTATATCTTCCATTGCAATTTAAGATTCACAAGTACAATTCTTATATATTTTATTTGTAACTAGCTCCCTAGTTAGTGCCTAGAATATTGACTGGTCTGTAAGAGTATAGAAAGACACTAATCCAAGCATGTTTTGGCATGTTTTTTAGGTAAAAATAAAGTAGAAAAAGTTTTAAATGTAAAGTTGAAGTGATTATTTTATTTTTCCATATAGATTACTTTAAGCCAGCAAAAACAACATACATTCAACCAGGTATTATGCCTGATAATGCTGCTATTGTTCCTTCTTACCCGTATCGTCATTCACTTATGCCTCTAGTGATGTATTCCTCAAAGTAATACAAAACAGAAAATGTGTGTATTCTCAGCTCATCAATTAAAAACAGTCATGCTTGGTGCAGTGGCTCATGTCTGTAATCTCAACACTTGGGGAGGTTGAGATGGGAAGGATTCCTTGAGCCCAGGAATTAAAAACCAACCTGGTTAACACAGTCAGACACCATCTCTACAAAAATAAAGTAATTTTTTAAAAGCCTGGTATGGTGGCATGTACTTATAGTCCCAGCTACTTGGGAGGCTAAGATAGGAAAATCACTTGAGCCTGGGAGGTGGAGGCTGTGGAGAGCCATGATTGTACGACTATACTCCAGCCTGGATGACGGAGCCTGTCTCAGATAAAAGTCATATAATAAAACAAACTTGGCTTATTCAAAATAGCCTCATTATGGATGGATAGTAGGGAGGTGGTGGGGAGTGCAAGCCTAGAGAGATCTTTTACTAGGCTGTCATTACTGAAAAAATTATGGTAAATGGAAAATCATGGAGAATCATTGATTTAATTCAGTGTTTTATTGTGTTTCAGCCAATGGAAATAGAGAAACAGATTCTTATCTCAAAGAAAATTTTAATAACCTTATAGTTTTTGAGAATCAAATTACTTATTAGACTAACTAGAGTATGATTTGCATATTTTTCCATTTATAGTGTTAGTGGACCAATATTTGTACAAATAAATTGATCCTCCTAAGGTAGAAATTGTTAAAATTTAGAGCTCTGTATTAAAGTTATTGAAAATATTAAAGAGTGACCCTGTTGAATTGTCTCGTTAATGTAAAAATGAACATTCTATACAAACAAGAAAAGAAGTCAGATATTGTGCTTTGTTGACTTTCAGAATCAAATTAATCTCTTAGTAGTGGGGATTTGGTATAACATAAAAGTTTATTCTGCCTTTTGACATGTTGATACAGAGGTTTTACTATCAGGTTCCAACAAATTTGCCAAGCTCCAGCATATTTGCTCCCATTTTCTATATCATGCAGAGAGAGAAAAATGGAACTGCTAGCCAAAAAGCATTCATACATTCTCTTAAATTGTTCTACATGGCCACTTTTCCAGGAACAGGGAACCTGGAAAAAATAGTGCCGTATAACTGGAAAGTCTTCAGATTTAATGGAAATTTTCTTTGTTCTTATAGTGAGTGATATGGTTTGGTTGTGTCCCCACCCATGAGAATCTCACCTTGAATTGTAATAATCTCCACGTGTCAAGGGTGGGGCAAGTGGAGATAATTCAATTATATGCGTTTTCCCCCATACTGTTTTCATGGTAGTGAAAAAAAGTCTCATGAGCTCTGATGGTTTTATAAAGGGGAGCTCTCTTGCCTGCCACTATGTAAGACATGCCTTTGCCTCTCTTTTGCCTTCCACCATAATTGTGAGGCCTCCCTAGCCATGTGGAACTGTGAGTCCATTAAACCTCTTTCCTTTATAAATTACCCAGTCTCAGTTATGTCTCTATTAGCAACCTGAGAACAGACTAATACAGTGAGTCTGGTTTAAAATTAGGCACATAGACAAATAGCTTTCAGATTGTGAGCTATTCAAGGACAATTTATAAATCCAACCAATATACATGCCCACAAAGGTCAGAATTTAAAACTTCTTGATTTAGGGGTTTGAGTGTGCAATTATTGAAAGTGCAGTGAACTCCTTGGTGTGTAAATACTTTCTTTTCATTCAGATAGCAAAACACAAGAGATAATATTAGCTTGAAATCAAAGTGGGAATTCCTCAAAGGAAAATGATCATGCACTGGGTGAGTTTAATCTCTCTGTGATATGAGTTCACCAGGAATTTGTAGAGCTAGGTGATATGCATTAAGTATTTTAAATAGCTCTAAAGTGTTTGTTTTGTCTCATCATTTAAATCTAGCTACTTCCAAAGAGGAACAGAGAGAAAATATTCAATTTTAATAATACACATACAGAACACATGTCTTAGGATAAATATCAGATGAAAGTTTGGAGGCTATAGAAAGAAAAGGGAGAGATAATAATGTGTAGGGTTATGGATAATTTTTACTGTGTAATATGCAGATATAATATTTTTAAAGCCATTTCTTTTATTTATCCTGGATAAAAGCACATGTCGTAGAAAGAAGTGGTGGCTGTCTGAGGAGCAGGTCAGGGGTAGATAAAGTAGAGAAGCCAAATACGTTCTCTCATTTCTTGAGCTGCCTTTTCATTATGTTGATTTTTTTCCTTTTCTGTGCAGAATCATTTTAGTGTAATGTAGCCCTACTTGTTTATTGTTGCTTTGGTTTCCTATGCTTTTGGTATCTTCCAAAAATTTATTGTCAAGACCAGTGTTCAAGGAGCTTTATCCCTATGTTTTCTTCTAGGAATTTTAAGGTTTCAGATCTTACATTTAAGTCTTTAATCAAATTTGAGTTAATTTTGTATATGGTTTAGGAGGAGGGTCTGATTTAATTCTTCTCCATGGGTAGGTCTCATTTTCTAATACAGTTTATGGAAAAAACCATCCTTTCTCCATTGTGTATTCCTGGCACTCCTATCAAAGATTGGTTGACTATATATGTATGGGTTTATTTCTGGGGTTTATATTCTGTTCCATTGATCTATGTGTTAGTTTTTATACCAGTGCCACACTGTTTTGATTATTATAGCTTTGTAATATAGTTTGAAATAAGGACATGTGATGCCTCCATTTTAGTTTTTCTTTCTCAAGATTGCTTTAGCTATTTGGGGTCCCTTGTGGTTGCATATGAATTTTGGGATTTTTTTTCTATTTCTATGGAAAATACCATTGAAATTTTGGTAGCAATTGCACTGAATCTGTAGATCTCTTTGAGTTGTGTGGATATTTTAATAATATTAAGTCTTCCAACCTATGAACATGGGGTATCTTCCCATTTATTTGTATCATCTTCAATTTCTTTCACTAATGTACAGTTTTCAGTGTACAGATCTTTCACACCATTGATCAAATTTATTCCTAATTATTTTTTTGTTTTCATGCTATTGTAAATGGAATTACATTCTTAACAGTTTTCATAGTTCATTGTTAGTGTATAAAAACACAACTTACTTTTGTATTGTGATTTTGTATCCTGAAACTTTAGTGAATTAATTTCCTAGTTCTAACAGTTTTAGGTAGAGTCTTTAGGGTTTTCTATATATAAGATTATGATACCTGCAACGGAGACAATTTAACTTCTTTCTTTTCTGTTTTGGTGCCATTTTTGTTTAATTGCTGTGGCTGGGACTTCTAGTACTATGTTGAATAGAAGTGGCAAAAGTGGTTCAGAGATAGAATTTTAACATCTATATGTGATATTTATTCACAGGGACAATAGCATATTCATCTCTCCTAAATTCAGACACTGGACTTCTTAGTGTTGGCTATGGAAAGTTATTATTGTTGACTATATTTAAAATAGAATTTATCAATAAATACCTAAAATGTATTAACATTTTGTTAATTGCTATTAAGAGCTGCTGAAATGCCATAACTTATATTGTGTCTAGCTGTTTTCAATGTAATTTTGCTTTAATTTTTTTTAATTGTTCAGACAATTGTGGTAATAGTGTGTGTGTAATTTTATTTACTGTATTTTTCACATAACATGCATTCCTTATAGTTTTAAATATTCTATATGAATTAATTTAATAGCTACGAAATATTCTGAAATTTATCTTAGCTATTTTCCAGTTGTTAAAAACTTGGATTTTTTTCCTCATATTCTTGAATATAATATTTCTGTAATAAAGATATTTATGTTTAAAGCTTTGTTCCATATTTGGGAATACTTTCTTAGTATAAATACATAGAATTAAAACGAATGGATTTGCAACTTCAGGTCTTGTGGAAAGAGTATGCCAAGAGGGAGTTAGAAATGCAAGAGATTTATTGAGAAAAATACCTGTGAAATCATAGAAGGCACAGAAGTAGGGAGGGAGAGATCCAGATCACAATGTACATAAGACACTTGTGAAAGAGAGGAAAAGAAAAGTAATTATTATGAAAGATTCTCAAACTGTCATGAGGCTTGGAGAAAGTCTTCACTAGCCCAGAAGAGAGGAGCTCTGGTTATTGTACATTAAGTGTCCCATGTTGTGCAGAAATGCCCAAGCTTTGGTAGCCCTACCACACTCAGTCAGCTGCCAGGGAAGAGCATGGCCTTGGAGGAAATGTTGCAACAAATAATGAAGGTACTATATCTAGTGAGTGTCAGCTAATTGCATTCCTCCAGCTGAGCTGCAAGTGATTTCTTGACTCTCCACAGCTATTCCAGCAAATATGGACATTTTTAGCAATAATGTAGTATCAAGTTATTTTCTGAAAGGTCTATAAAAATTTATACTCTACTACCCATGTTCTGTCACCAGCTTTTACTGCCATTATTAGTAGTAATTATCAGAACTTTGAAAGTTAAAATTGCTATTCAACTGTTATTTTCGTTTGTATTTTTCGATTAGTAATGATGTGATTTTTCCCATTGGTTTGTTAACCAGTTATTGTTCCTTTCTGTTAATTTATTCCTAATGGAGACTGAGTATTATTATATATTTATATATGGTACAAATAGTTTCTTATTGTTTGCTTTTACTTTTTAATTATTTTTAATTCGTTAAAGCTATACCTTTTAATTTTTAGCGATTTCTGCCTGTCACATTAACATGTGAAAATACTCCATAGATTTGAAAACCATTTCTTTATCTTTTTTCTATTTATTAAATTCTTATTTTATATCAGAATGCTATATAATATATATTGACGTGCTATGACAATCTAAATTTAATGTATCCTAAATTGACACTGTTCTCAATATCAATTACTGAATAAACTTTACTTTCTCTACTGATTTTTTATAATAGCATCAATAATTTTAGATTCCCATGAAAATCCATTATCCATATCTTGAAACCACAATGGGTGTCACTGATATTTACACCTATGCAGTATGGCTATGGACAATTGTATTTCATTATTTAATTTGTATGGTCCTGCCTGCTAGTGACTCTAAGCACCTTTTCATTTACTTCTTCATTCATTCCAGAAATATTTATTAACTCAGCAAAAAAAAAAAATTGACAACCATCCCTTGATTTTAGTATAGAATAGTTTTATTTATTAACCAGTTTGTCTCTTCTTTTATGAATTAATCATTCACATATTTGAAATTGTTCTCTACTTTTTTTCATTTTTTCCATTTGTTGGATTTTCTTTGTATTCTAGAAACATTGCCCTTTCCATATATAATGCAGTGTTAGTATTTTCTCCCAGCTTTTGACATAAAAAAGTTTTAAAATTTTAGGTAGGCAAATCCATTGATCTTTGTTATATTTCATTCTGCCATATTATTTTGATAACATAGCATAATGTATTATAATATGACAGGACATGACACAAATGATACAATATGATATATGATATGATATGATATTGAACAATAATATAATGAACATCTGTGAATCCTCCTCTCAACTCAAAAGCTAGAAACTTTTTTCTCTCAAGATGGTAGATTAGAGTCATTGCTAGCATATCTCTCACACTTGGAAGGACAAAATAGTGTGTACAGGGAAACTGAAGGAATCTATGGACCCTTCGAAGGAGTCAAGTAAAGAGCTGTGAGTCCCCAGAGTATGAGAGGAGAGTTTGCCTTGAGGATACACACTCCCACTGGGGACTCTGAAAGTCCAGGCCATGGGGGAAGGCCCTAACCCCACCCAGCACAGGAACTGACTTGGGGAGTGTTGTGGAATATAAAAGTAGAAGCAGCGTTGGTAGACCCTTGCATGCACTTCCAGACTCCAGTGCAAACCTAGGGCAGCCATTCCTTACTGCTCTTCACAGGTAACCCAGCATAGGACAGCCAAAATCTTCAGGCAGTGGTCACAAGCTGAAAGACGCCCCCAGAGGGGGTTTCCTGATATAACCACGGGTGGGGACGAACTCCTTCAGCCAGGGCCAGGGTAAGGGAGAGTGAAAAGTGGGCTGTGAATGCAGGTGTCGTGAGTGCAGGAACTACAGGTGCAATAGCCTAGTGCTTGGCTTTGCAGTGGATGGGGAGGGGAGTGGCCTGAAGACCAAGGTTGCTGTCTCCATGGGGAAAGCCTATGGCTCCAGGGAGTTGCGAGTTCTGATTACAGGCTGGCTGGAATTCAACTCGCTGCTGTTAGTGAAACACTGTAGAAGTGAATCTGCCTCAGCAAGGGCATTGGGAATGGTGTGGGGCTTACTACCTGCTACTCCTCACTCCCTGCACAAACACTTCTGTGCAGCAGAGACAGCAACGCTCCCCAGTGGACTATAACCAGTGGTCTGAGACACATTCCCATCCCTCAACGCTGACAGAGGCTGCTACCCATCCTGCACATGAAGACAAGAGTGCAAACCTGCCTGACCCAGCCCCTACCTGGCTTTGCCCCTTCACTCACCCTGGTGGCTTAACGAAAAGGACAGAATCTCTTGGGAGCTATACGGCCCCACCCGATGCCTGAGAAACCAGAGTACCATCCCTGGGCAACATAAGACAAGTAAAAATCCCACTGCTACTACCACAGCTGGTGCTCCTTTGCAAATGCTACTTTCTGGCTGGAAGCCAACCAATACAGTCCATTACAGCATCTCCTGGTAGAATAACACTGCACCCAGGAAGGAGAAAATGGCTGTGTGATAGCTATCACCCCTTCCTGCACCACGCTGGCTAACTTGTTATTGGTCTGCCAAGGCAAGACTAAGCAAAAAGAACAAATCTGGAGGCATCACATTACCTGACTTCAAACTATACTCTAAGGCTATAGTCACCAAAATAGCATGGTATTTGTTTTTACAAAAGGCACATAGACCAATGGAACAGAATAGAGAACCCTGAAATGAAGCCAAATACTTACAGCTAACTGATCTTTGACAAAGCACACAAAAACATAAAGTGGAGAAAGGACACCCTATTCAACAAATGGTACTGTGATAATTGGCAAGCCACATGTAGGAGAATGAAAGTGGATCCTCATCTCTCATGTTATACAAAAATCAACTGGATTAATCAGACTTAAATCTAAGATCAAAAATCATAAACGTTCTAGAAGAAAACCTTGGATAAACTCTTCTGAACATTGGCCTAGGCAAATAATTCATGACTAAGGCCCCAAAAGCAACTGCAACTGCAACAAAAATAAATAAATGGGACTTAATTAAACTAAAAAGTTTCTGCACAGCAAAAGAAATAATCAGCAGAGTCAACAGACTCCCAAAGAATGAGAGAAAATATTTACAAACTGTACATCTGAAAGAAGACTAGAATCCAGAATCTACAAGAAACTCAAACAAATCATCAAGACAAAAACAAATAACCCTATCCAATAGTGGGCAAGGGACATGAATAGACATTTCTCAAAAGAAGGTATACAAATGGCCAACAAACCTATGAAAAAATACTCAACATCACTAATCATTGGGAAAATGCAAATTGCAACCACAAGGAGATCTAATCATTGGGAAAATGCAAATTGAAACCACAAGGAGATACCACCTTACTCCTACAAGAATGGGAACTATTAAAAATTCAAAAAACAATAGATGTTGGCTTGGATGTGGGAAAAATGGAATGCTTATACACTGCTTGTTTGAATGCAAATTTGTACAACTTCTATGCAAAACAGTATGTAGATCCCTTAAAGAGCGAAAAGTAGATTTACCACTTGTATTACTCAGGGCTCTCTAGAAGGACAGAACTAATGGAGTTTATTAAGTATTAACTCACAGGATCACAATGTCTCACAATAAGCCCTCTGCAGGCTAAAGAAAGGAGAGCCAGTCCGAGTTCCAAAACTGAAGAACTTGGAGTCGGATGTTCGAGGGCAGGAAGCACCCAGCATGGGAGAAAGATGTAAGCTGGGAGGCTAGGCCAGTCTCTCTCTTCACAATTTTCTGCCTGCTTTATATTCTAATCATGTTGGTAGCTGATTAGATGGTGCCCACCCAGATTAAGGGTGGGTTTGCCTTTCCCAGCCCACTGACTCAAATGTTAATCTCCTATGGCAACACTCTCACTGACACACCCAGGATCAATATCTTGTATCCTTCAATCCAATCAAGTTGACACTCGGTATTAATCACCACACCATTTGATTGAGCAATCCCACTACCTGGTACCTACCCAAAGGAAAATAAGTCATTATATGAAAAAGACACCCGTGCATTTATGTTTATAGCAGCAAAATTCTCAATTACAAAGATGTGGAACCAACCTAAGTGTCCACCAACTAATGAGTAGACAAAGAAAATACTACTCCATGGTATACCATGGAATGCTATTCAGCCATAAAAAAGAACAAAATAATGTCTTTGCAGCAACTTGGATGGAGCTGTATGCCACTCTTCTCAGTGAAGTAACACAGGGATGGAAAACAAAAAAAAACACATGTTCTCACTTTTAAGCAGGAGCTAAGCTATGAGTAGGCAAAGGCATATAGAGTGATATAATGGACTTTAGAGACTCAGAAGTGGGAGAGTGGGAAACGAGCTAGGGATTTAAAAAAAAAAGTACACATTAGGTATAATGTACACTATTAGGATGATTGGTGCACAAAATTTTCCTAATTCACCACTATAGAACTCATCCATGAAACAAAAAACCACTTGTACTCCAAAAGCTACTTAAATCAAAATTAATTTTAAAGACATGGATACTTATAAATGTCTTCAAACTATCTATATATTCTATCCCTAGGCATCCAAATGCTTCCCTGTCTCCACAGTACCATCTTGCATTTTTTATTATCATTCACTTGTTCTTTTTAAAAGGGACAACTGTTTCTCATTACTTGAAGTCTCTGAGTTTGACAGTTTACCTACTAGCTAAAATTTATTTTTAATAACTTCAATACTTCAGCATTTATTTTCAGACAAATGCAGAGTGGGAAAAATTTTGATTTGCCTGATATATATGTTTCCAGTTGAGGTCCAACAATGCAATAATGCTCTACTGGCTTGTTTCAGCTGTTACACCAAAAATAGTGTGTCGTGTGTGTGTGTGTGTGTGTGTGTGTGTGTGTGTGGTCTATTTAGTTCCATTTCTTTTGCATTTCCATTGATCCTGGGTGTGTCAGTGACAGTGTTGCCATAGGAGATGTCCAAAACAGTTAAAGTAATATTTTCCATGTGTGATGAAACTGAAAAAGTGACTAAATTCGTGGATTTATGAGATGATGTCTGATTTTTAAAAAATGTATAGTACACAGCAATTTATTGTTATATTAACCTGGGTCAAGAATAGCTGAAACTCTTCTCAACTATTGTTTCATTATAAAGAATTCCTGCATATAATTTGTTATTTGGAAGAAATATGCACTAAATAAGGTGTCTTTAAACATAAACACACATAAAACGATGCTATGTATTGATCAATTGATGGAAATACTGTGGCCACATGCTTGCAGGATACTAACTCTGTAATTTCCCTAGAAGCAATGACTTGGTATTTGCTAACTCACTATTTCCAGTGACTTTAGATAACATAATCCCCACGTGCCAAGGGAGGGACAGGGTGGGAGGCGATTGGATCATGGGGGCAGTTTTCCCCATGATGTTCTTGTGATAGTGAGTAAGTCTCATGAAATCTGATGGTTTTATAAGGGACTCTTCCCCCTTCACCCCTCACTCTTCTCTCTCCTGCTGCCTTGTTTCCCCTTCACCTTCCACGATGATTGTAAGTTTCCTGAGGCCTCCCCAGCCATTCGGAACTGTGAGTTGATTAAACCTCTTTCCTTTATAAAGTACCCAGTCTCAGGGAAGTTCTTCATAACGATGTGAAAATGGACTAATACAACCATTATAGTGATATGGATTATTTTACTCATGTAGACATATGCACATTTATGGTGTGTGTGTGTGTGCATGTCTGTGTGTATAAATATCTATATTTTTTAAATTATGTGCAGTGATCATACAAGTACTTTATAATCAGAAATAAAAATTATTACAAATATTTGATAACTGTTTTCCACCTGTTTATTT
The DNA here is from genome assembly GCF_006542625.1 of Nomascus leucogenys. Taxonomy (NCBI): domain Eukaryota; kingdom Metazoa; phylum Chordata; class Mammalia; order Primates; family Hylobatidae; genus Nomascus; species Nomascus leucogenys. The sequence continues at coordinate 130,648,572 of NC_044406.1, forward strand.
GCTTTGACCTTGTTGGTGTGGTCTGATTTATAAGAAGGATTTTTTAGGGAAATCCTGTTTTCTTTCATATGGGGTCAGGGAGGTCAGTAAAACTGTCATGAGTGAATTTACTATAGATGTTATTAAACTAAGTGTATTTTATAAATTACATGTGTAAGCACATAGATAGATAAAAGCAAGCTAATGAATTTGAATTGAGCATTTCACATTCTTGGCCATTCTGGGTGCCATCTATGAGAATACAGCGGTATAGTGTCCTGCACAAAACCAACTTCTGAGCTAGAGAGATGAGATGGTAAGTAGAATTATAAATGTGAATATCCATTTGACAGACTAGGATTTGAATGAAGCTTATTATAGCATAAAATGAAATGTAAACTAGTAATAGCACAATAAGACATAAGACTGCTAAGAACTTTGTGGTATGAGTTTGAGCATACACACTATTATTAAAGATTAGACTGGAGTTAACTTTATTCTCTTGGTACATTTATACAATTACAGGAAGTCATGCATCCTCATTCACTCACTGTATCCCATTTATCACATGAATATGCTTTACAAATATTACTGCTAAGACAAAGGAGAACTACACGATGAAAACGTCTTTATTTTTCCTCTTCTCTTTAGGGCCTAACGTTCTGCAAATAGTAAAGTCTATTTTGCTATGTTTAGAAAAATGCCCGGCACGCTATAGAGGAGGGGTCTTCAAACATTTGCATGAGATTACAGTGCTACAGGAAAGAGAGTTAAATATTCAGAGGGTTTATTCCTCTTGGGGAAATTTCTTTCCCTACTGGTAGTCTACTATTTGTGAGAGTATCCTGACAAAATCAAGATTTATTAATTCTTCATCTGGTGTCCTACAAAACTCACTAGGCGCCTAAGGTGTATACTCAAAACAATTTATCAGTTCCTTGTTTACACATTTCTATGTGATTTCTTAGCCAGAGAAGCTATTTTGAACTGCATATTTCTTACTAGGACTCCACGAATACCTCCCTCCACCCATATTGATAGCCATACAGTTATTTGGCCACCACCCTGCCTATCATTCATTGGAGTTGGTAAGAGAAGAATAGAAGTCAGGAAGTCAAGAAGTGTTGGCTCTACATTAATTTTAAGACAGTGGTTTTCATTTTGGAGGGAGGAGTCCAAAGATTCCACTGAGAATCTGATGAAAGCAGTGGACCCTTTCCCTTAAAGGTTCTGAATACATATATGACATGATTCACATAAAAAACTGAAAGTATTTTTTAAAATGTTATAAAACTTGCACATGGATTTTTCAAAAGTATACACATTCCAGTTCTAAAACTTTCACTTAAGAGTAATTCAAGGCCTTTCCTCTCATTCTGTTGCAGAGAGAAGTCAGCTCTGCTATCATTGAATTCACTTTGCTAAACTGGACTGCGGAGATAGAGAGTTGGGCTTTCATCATAAATGAACCTAGAGCAGCAATATCCTTATATAAAATACAAGAATGGTACCTGAAGGATAGGGGCCCATAAGGCCACTGGATACGTCCTCCAGTTCAGTCAAGTTATCCTGCTTCTTAAATGGGTTTATCCCATTTCTTCAGGGCCTATGGTTGCATGGCTAAATTCCTAAATAATATACATTTATCTAGTGTATCCTGTGTTGATTCACCAATATATATGGGATGGCAGTAAATTGTTAGAGTAGTAATGAGGGTTTTCACATGTGACCCCACTACATCTTTCTTTACTGTAGGCAAAATTAACACCAGTCAACTAGGAAGAAGAGAGTATGATGACAGCAAGCTGAGCTTTTACATCTACAAGAAGATTCTTTCTTGTACAGCTTCTGGGGATATGATTGCTATGGAGCCAATTTTGTACATGTGAACTAAGATATGAGTCTCTGCCAACATATTTTGGATACGAGAGACTGAAATATGCCCCCATGCTAATGAAGTACAGACTCCGATTTGTATTTAAATGATGTAATTTTGGAGTCAAATGCCTTTGCCTGAGTGAAAGGAATATAGGTTTTGAAGTCAGACACAGCTAAGTCTGAATTCTAGCTCAGGCACTTCCTATGACCTTGTTTATATTCTTCTTAATCTATGAGTCTGTTTTCTAATCTGTAAAAAGAGTATAAATACTATTTACTTCAGGCACACTGCAAAAATTCTAAATAGTTTAAAATTCCTGATCTTAGCTCTCAGTAATTAGGAACCATATCTGATTATCACCCTGGGGCCAATGCTTGTGTGCCAGTGTGATTCATCAAGGTAATTATTAAAACTATCAAACAAATTTTGGCATTTCTTGATACCAGGATGAGAAGCCCATGCTTTTTTCCATAAACAATGGGGAGTCATTGAAGATTTATCTCTCCTAATTTTTAAATGAATGAAAACAAAAAAATAAGCCAATTGGAAATAAAGAAAAATTATTTCTATATTACTTCAAATTCAGATTGATTGAATTATCTTTTGCAGGCCTCAAAATGAAGTCATTTTTCAAGTGAATGATTTAACATTGCAATGACATTGCACTCTGTTGTAGTTAGTGTTTTCATTATTAGAGGAGCACGTTGTGGACAATTAGCCTACCCTTCAATGATGACATTTGTTCAAAAATTGCCAGGATCACTCATGAAGGCTTGAATTGCACTATTTGAAGAAAAGTGAAGGACTAAAAAACGTGAGGTTAACATAAGTCATATTTACTTTTATGGTAGGAGTTATAATTGCTGAAAGCCTTCTTAGTTGGCCCAAATGGGGAAACTGAGTCCCCGGTAAGAGAAGAGAGTTGCCTTTAATTGCATAGCAAGATAGAAACAGATTTTGAAGTGGAACAGGAGCACGAATTTTATTTCTAATACTGAGAAGTATGAATGAAACCTCTGTGGGTGGCAGGTCTTTATTCAACAGCTACATGATTTCCTACTACGGGTGGTGTCAATAATTCAATGAGTATGTAAGTCTCCATGATTTACCAGGCACTATACTAGGTGAACACATCAGAAAAACTTACAACCCTCATGGGGCTTATAGACTAGAAAATTCAGACAGCAACATGTACACACTTGTCATCTAATAATAATTCTGTAACTCTGATACAGGAGATGTACAGGCCTAAGAAAGAATATAAAATGGGGAGATTATATAGCTAAAGAGATCAGTGCATATTACTGTAGTCCCAAACAAGTTTTTAAATCATTTTAGAGGCTGCTCTATCCACGAAAATAATTATAAACGCTATAGGAGTCTTTATGTATCAAGTAACTCACAGTTTATTCTCATCCTTTCAAAAACCATGATCTTAGAGTAAGGTCCAACCAATATGTTGTCTAACTAGACTTTATATTTCCATTACAAAATTTCTTACTACATAAGTGCAAAAAGTATCCTCAGATTTCAGTTTGTGTTTCACTGGTTTGGAGCTATTACCTTCACCAGGGGGTGATTTGGGCAGGTCCAACCACTAGGGGTCCCCTTGGGACAGGGCCCCAGTAAGAGGACCTTTAACCTATGTCTGTGGCTGTACGGTCAGCCTATACACAACATAGTGTTTAGAATTTGAGTTGGGCCTGGAAGAGCAGTAAGATTTTGGATAGACTTGGATGTGAGAAGAACCTCGGTTATTCCTATCAGCAAAAGCAGAGAGGGGGATGTGTAGGAGGCTAATTTAGTTAGAGAACAGCAACTAAATCAGTTGGGCTGGGACATTGAGTATGTGAAGGATATAAATAGAACATAAGATTAGAGCGGCGGCACCACAAAGAAATAATAAATGCTTAAAGTGATATATTTGAAGTGAAATTGTTTGAGTCTCAACCACCAGGCTAAGGAATTTTAATTTTATCATGTTAACAATTGGGAGTCTTTGAAGCTTTTTAAGAAAAAAAATATAAACAGAGGAAGCAGTGTTTAGGAAGCCTTTTAAATATACAATAGGCAGTTGAAAGGGGAAAAAAAAAGTGGAGCCTGATAGAAAGTGAAGGATACCAAAATATCAAGGAAAATAAGCACGGCCGCATGGTTAATGTCCCAGGATAGCACACAACAATAGAAGCACAGAGAACCTAGGATGGGCATTTGGAAAATTGTCGGCATTTAAGTATAGGATATGGATGAAGCAAGAGAGAAAGAACAGAGGAAAAGTGGCAGAGTGGTGGTTCTGATTCTGCTGAAAACTGTCAACGTGTGAACAACTAGCAAAAACAGTTTTTGTGTATTCTATAGAACTAGAAAATTCTATAGAGCTAGACAACGAAGAATAAAAGTCAGTAAAAATAAAACTGTGCCCTATGATTTTAAAAGACATCGATAGAACTTAGCTAACTAGATTAAGTAACCATGAGATGGAGAGTAAAGCAAAGAAATGAAGAGAGAGGAGAGCTCAGTAAGATGGAGTGAGGTTGGAATTCTGCTCTGCTGTGTGACCTTACACACCCTACTTTCCTCTCTCAGCATCATATTTCTCTTATGTAAACTACGGGTACTAATACTAACTCATGATGATTTTGTGACTAATACATTTGATAATGCATAAAGTATTTAACGTAGTGCCTGGAGTATAATATTTATTAAGAGCTTACCCTGTGTTCCTTATTATGACATTTGGTATAAAGGGAATGGCCCCTATGTCTTTCTATAGCCACTGAATAAATCCGCGCATGCAAGATCATCATACGATATGGTGCAAGGAAAAATGATGTTGGCTTTCCCTAGAAATTGCTGAGCTTCCTGCTTTGTAATAATGAGGGCTATGCAAGTTTTAGTTTTTGTTCACAGGTCTGTTTCCCTTTGACTTGGTTTCCTGATATAATTAGGACTAATTTTGAAACTCAAGTCTAACAAATAAGTTAACCCTTACAGTTTTCATATGTTCTTCTTTATTTCCATGCTTCTGATTTTATGTTTTTAATGAATTTCATGGTTTTTAATTATCATTTATTATGTACCGTTTTTTTCCTGGCATGGTGTTAGTTACTCTGCATGCAAGCTCAAAACACCCTTGTAAAGTAAAAATCATTAACCTTATTTTACATATGAGCAAAGTAAAGGGAGGTGAAGTTACTTCCAAACTCACACAGTTAATAAGTGCAAGAGTAGGGATTTGAAACTACATTTCTCAGGCCTCAAGCTTTCGCTGTTTTCTTTCTTTTTCTTTTCTTTTCTTGTTTTTTTTTTTTTGTTTGTTTGTTTTTTGTTTTTGAGACTGAGTCTCGCTCTGTCGCCAGGCTGGAGTGCAGTGGCGCGATCTCAGCTCACTGCAACCTCTGCCTCCCGGGTTCAAGCTGTTCTCCTGCCTCAGCCTCCTGAGTAGCTGTGACTATAGGCGCATACCACCACGCCCAGCTAATTTTTGTATTTTTAGTAGAGATGGGGTCTTACCATGTTGGCCAGGCTGGTCTCGATCTCTTGACCTGGTGATCTGCCCGCCTCAGCCTCCCAAAGTGCGGGGATTACAGGTGTGAGCCACCGCACACGGTCTGCTGTTTCTTTTACATTTGTTATGAGTCACAGGAATGGGTAAAATCATAATAATATAAAAAATTACTTAAAAGCAGTATAGTTGAAAAAGTCTGGGGTTTTTAATGACTGTACATGTAAAATATGTGAACTCTATGATACGACTTCACAAAAATGAGCACATGGGACCGACACATCCACTTCTTTCCAGTCTGACTACATTCAGTTCTGGCATTGTACTTCAGCAGGAGGATAGTCAAGCTAGACTGTACTCAAAAGAGGCTAACCAGATGGTAATGAGACCTTAAACTAGTCATGTGAGGATCATTAGAATAAACTTGAGAGCTTTGCATGAAGAAAAGACATAGTGCATGTATCTATATTTTTTTTTGACATCTGTGAACTGATTAGAGATTAAACTTGCTTTATGTGGTGCACCAGGACAGAACTAGAACCTGTGACAGAAGTTGCAGAGCAGAAGATTTGAAATAAAAATAAAATTTTCTCATATTAAAGACTATCCATTAATAGAATGAGGTGCCTCAAGAGGTGAACTTCAAAGCATTTGAGTTTTTAAGAAGAGGTTGGATAGCCACTTGGGAAAAGCATTGCATAGGAGTTTCAAATAGTAGGTACGGGATTAGACAGGTGCTAAGGCCATTCCAACCACTAGTTTGTGATTGAAATAAACATAACTGTATTGCCCTATCCAGATGTTTTCAGTCAGATGTTTCTGCATCATAAATGTAAGTCAGGATAAGAAGTAATACTGAACCCCAATACCTCTGCTGTGTAAAGCAGAAAAGTTTTATTTGTTTTCATACTTGAGCTCTATTGTGGGTCACTAAAGAAGCTCTGCTCTGCCTGGTCACTCAGCACAATTACTTTTGATGTTAACTATCCCAGAGTTAGGCCAAATTTTACAGGTTAAGGGTACAGTCCTTCACAAGACTGCCCTCACTTTATACATCAACCACAAGCTTGGAAGCTTCCAGGGTCATCAACACTTCTGACCAACTAGCCAAAAATTTGGGATTTTCACAACACCTTTTGGTCCAATAACTTGCTAGAACAACGCACAGAACTCAGGAAAACACTATACTTAAAATTCGTTTTATTATAGCAAAATTAATACAAATCAGAAAGAGCCAAAAGAATAGATGTACAGGGTGATGTCTGGGAGTGTCTGTAACACAAAGGTGTCCTCTCCCTATGCATTTAGGATGGATAATTCTCTCAGTATACAGTATTCTTAACCAGGGAGGCTCACTTGAGTTTTGTTGTTGGTAGTTTTTATTGGGGTTCCATTACACAGTCACAAATGATTGAATCATTGGCTAAGAGGTTGAATTCTATCTTTTACCCCTCCTCCCCGTCCTGGAGGTTGAGCTGATGTCGCCTGGCTCAAAACTCTAATGCTGTAATCACAGTTGGTCTTTTTGGCATGGCCAAGCCCCACTCTGAGTCACTATCTCACTATCTTAGTATCAACTATGTAGGGGCCCACCAACAGTCACCTAATTAGCATAAACTACTAAGTGTGGCCCGCGGGGCCTGCCATGAATGACAAAGACATTTCAATTACTCAAGAAATCTCAAAGTTTAAAGGCTACCTCCCAGAAATGAGGAACATAGGCCAGCTAAATTTTTTATTACATAACACTCAGGAACCCCAGGAGGATGAAGCTGCCGCCATCTTGAACTTTGATCATTGTAGTGAGAGACAGAAAGAGAAATTTGGGTAGTCTCACACTGGTAATTAAATGTCCTGTCCCAGAAAATGGAATGTTATTTCTATTGACAACTCATTGGCCCAAATTAGTCACATGACTCCACCAAACCATAAGGCGTCCACAAAGTACAATTTTTCAATGGGGTTGGAAGTGAAGAGTAAAAAATATTTGACAGATAGCCCTGGTGACTTAGCATAAATGTTCTTCAGTTGAACATCATATTCTTAGCACAGTCACTTTTTACCAACATTTTCATTCACAAATTATTTTTTTACATGGATGCCATCTTTAAAACTAGCTAAATATCACTAAAATATCACTATATTGAATAATCTTATTTGGAAACTCATAATTATTTTCATAGATTTAAGGTTTTATTTTGAATAACACAGCATCTGTGTTCGTCTTTTATTTCCCTTAACCATGTTAACTTTAAATTGTGTGTTAAAAATAGAAATGACATGTAGCAGAGTATTGAGTACTTTAAATATTTTTGTTTCTGTGTGAATTTATTTCAATACAAATAATTGTAAAGGGTAAAATAAAATCACCCTGTTACATTAAACTAATAACTTGGGCTTGAAAAACAAATATTTCTCTTGTATTTGCCAAGTAATCTAGACTACTACCTAGATTTATTTTGGTATCACAAATACTAAGGGGAATGAAGCAGTCTTATACTATTAGTCATAACGTCATACAAACACACAGTTACATAGTTATTAAAATGAGTTCAGAAGTTAATAAATTTTTTCCTTTGCAAAACAGAACTGATAAATAGAGTAAATAAATTAAGAAACACAAAAGCAGTATTCAAGGCCATTCATCTGACATTCAGTGCTCAGTATATATTACCACTTCTGGATGATGTCAAGGCTATCTCATCTGTGGGGAAAAATGAAAAGAATTGAGATGGGGAAAGATGATTATTTTAGAGAACAGATTCCCTTTTGTTTAAATAATTACAAGAGTTGAACCTCCTGCCTTTCCCCATGCCCCAGGCCTATGTGAATAATTGACACATATATTACTTCACATCAGTCATCACCTAAAATGGCACTTCTAGTATCTTTCTGAAATTTCATCATACATTCCCCCATCTCCTCTTCTGCTAGGAACTCAAGGAAGGAAATAACTAACTAGTCAGGCAGCATGAGAATTTACAGTTAATTTTGAAAAGGCTCTTACAGTATTAGAAACTTTGTTTAGAAATCCAGTTTAAAAGAAAGAATATAGTCTTGAAACCAGAAGTCAAGAGATATCATATGGGATAATTAAAAAGTAATTTACCAGTAACAACAAAAATTCCAATTAGACTCTTCTCACCAGTCCTTAAATATGAAAGTAATTTCCATATATTAAGGACCTAATATGTGTGATTTATATTCATTATCTCAAATCATCCTAATAACATGTGAAATAAATGTTAGGATCCTTAATGGTAAAGTGAGGAAATGGAGGCTCTGAATAATTAAATTACTTGATCAAAACCAGCATAGTCACAAGATTTACAACTAGAATCATTCTCCTTTCCTTTCAACTAGCACTTAGTTGGAGCTGACCTTTACTGGTGCACAGGAGCCAATTGTTAAACATTCAGGAATTATTTTTGCAGGCTTGCTGTTAAATACAGCCATTATTAAAAATGAAATTATATAAAACTACAATCAAATGACTATTAAAATATATAATAAATACTCAAAACTCATCACTTTCAGATTATTTTCCTATGTTCTACTACTATCTGTGTTCTTGAGGTTATTACATACATTGTATCAGAATGGTGAAAATAATATAGAACAGTGTACTGCTGGCCATCTCTTCCTAGCTCCCCATTCATTAACATCATATTGGTAGTTTGAATTCACCCATTGTAGAAGTATTTCACCATGGAAATCAACACATGCTATAAACCAGGGCTTGGCTGGGTGCTTTTCTAGATTTAGTAAAATAATAAAAGTGTTAATAATGCAGATTAAACTTAAAAGTGTGCCATGCCTACAGCCATTATGTTGTGAATAGTATAAATAATTGAGGAAACAGTCTTCTGCCATTTGAAAACTATTATCCAATCCAGCAAAAATTGACTCACTTCCTTGCCAAAATGAGTGAAGTTCTGACTTTCATCTTTGATGTTTCACTTTCACTTTACTTCTTAATATAAATGAAAGCCTCAGCCAACATTTATTTTAGAACTACATTAATTCATCAATTGTGTTGAGGATATAGAAATTAGGAAAAATCAACAAAAGCATTCTGTGATAATAACAACTATATGGATTGACAATAAAGTACAATAAAGAATATTGTACATTTTATTCATATTTGTAAATTGCATGCAACACATTCTAAATATCATCGAAAATTTAAAATATGCATATATGTATACACACACACACGTATGTTTATATATTGCGTGCTGCTTAATCATTTGCCAGAACACCAACAGGTTTCAATGGTATGATGTCAAAATTCAGTGAAACCGCTTTTGCCAAAAAAAAGAAACTGATAAGCCCCCTAGTTACTAAATTCAGTTCTCTTTTATTTTATTTATTTGTAGCATTTGGCACTTCAGCAACTCTTTTTTTGTGTGTGTGAATTATTCTTAGTTTCTGGGAACCACTCCATCTTTGCTTTTACCACAGTTCAATGTAAGTCTCTATATCCTAAATATTGGTATTCCAAGGCATTCTATTATATGGTCTCTAGTGTCACAATATTTACTCATTGGGCAATATTAGCTACTCACACAGTCTTAACAACAACTAACAATTTGATAACTTCCAAATATGTACCTCTAACATAGCTATCTCGCTTAGCATTATTTGGGCAAATGTATAGATATCCCTAAGTGGATATTTATCAATAACTTTGAACTTAACACAGCCAAAATTAAATATGACTTGTCTTGCAAATGTGCTTCTTCCTTGTTATTTTCTAACCTGTTTAATGGCATTATGCAATCATCCAAAAATATGTGAATCATCGTAGACTTCTCACTCAAGCATATTTTCAATCAATTATGAAGTCCCTTGATCTGATACAACTCTCCTTTCTTTCCAAACCTTGAGCTAATGTTTTATTTGGGCTCTAGCCATCTGTTGTCTGGACTCTTGTAATAAGTTTCTAACTCACATGTATTTTTGTCCACCCATACTTAGTCCAACAAACTGCTGCCAGAGAGGTATTTATAAAAATGCAAATATAATCATATTATTTTCCTAGATGAAATTCAATTTTCTATAGTAGTGTTTCAGACTTTTTCACTGCAACCTCTGGGAAGAGATAACTTTGTCAAGACCCAGCGTATACAATGGGCATGTGAGCATGTACCTAAATGCAAGCACACATCCAATAGAAAAAAAATATAACAAAACAGTGCTTTGCACTCTGCTATTTGGTATTATATATAATTTTTTAAACGCTGGCTGACTATAGGCCATAAAATTATTTTATGACCTACTAATTGAATGTGAGCCATCAGTTTATAAATTACTGAAGTAGAACAAAAAAAAATATATATATATATCTTATGCATAGTACACAAAGCCATTCACAACTAAAAGTAAAAATAGAAAATATTCTGAAATGAATAGCAATAAAATATAAACTATCAAAATTTGTTGGAGGATTCTATAAATCTAAAACTATTCTAAAATAAAGTTCATTAAAATGTTGGATATAGCAAAAGCAGTACTTAGAGGATAATTTAACATTTTAAAGTTTTATATTAGAAATGAATAAAGGTTTAAGAAAACTGACGTAAGTATTCTCCTTGAGAAGCTAGAAAAGTCAAATTAAGCTCGAAGTACATAAAGGAAACAATAAGTATAAGAGCACAGATCAATAAAACATAAACAAAATATATAATTATAAAATAAAACCAAGGTTGGGCATGGTGGCTCACGCCTATAATCCCAGCACTTTGAGAGGTCAAAGCAGGTGGATCACCTTAAGTCCAGAGTTCGAGACCAGCCTGGCCAACATGACGAAACCCCATCTCTACTAAAAATGCAAAAATTAGCCAGCCATAGTGGTGCACGCCTATAATGCCAACTACTCAGGAGGCTGAGGCAGAAGAATTGCTTGAACCTGGGAGGTGCAGGTTGCAGTAAGCCGAGATTGAGCCACTGTACTCCAGCCTTGGAGACAGAGTGAGACTCCATCTCAGAAAAATAAATAAATAAAATAAAATAAAACCAAGTTATTTGAAATAATTAATAAAGTCTATAAACTCCTAGGATAATTGAGTAAAGAAAAAAGATATAAAAATAATTTATCAATATCAGGATAAAATGGTAGGGATATTCCCAGCAGAATTTACACAAAGGGTCAACTAAGTTTTCTGCAATGATGGAAATGTTTGATAACCTGTGCTGCTTAGTGATGTCACTTCTACTCACATTTGGCTATTAAGCACATGAAATGTAGCTACTGTAACAAAAGAACTAGAACTTTAATTTTTAATTGAATTGAATTTAAATTTAGATAGCCACATATATGGAATTTTGAATCCATGGACATGGTATGTCTGTAATTATTTAGATTTTCTTGAATATTGTTAAGGTAACAATTCTCCTTAATTTTAGAGATGTGTGTGTGCCTGTGTGTGTTTATTCAATGTAATTTCAATCATAACACCAATGGGCTTTTTCATAAAAATTGGCAATCTGATTCTAACATTTATATGAAAAGAACTAGAATATGCAAGGCAATCTTGCAAAGGAAAAAACAAACAGGTATCCTTATTTAACTCAACTGTAAGACTTAGTATAATGCACAATAATCACTACAGTATGATGCTGACTTAACAACCACGCCAGGCGCAGTGGTTTACGCCTGCAATCCCAGCACTTTGGGAGGCTGAGGCGGGCCGATCATGAGGTCAGGAGTTCAAGACCAGCTTGGCCAAGATGGTGAAACCCCGCCTCTACTAAAAATACAAAAATTAGCCGGGCATGGTGGCACGCACCTGTAATCCCAGCTACTTGGGAGGCTGAGGCAGAGAATTGCTTAAACCCGGGAGGCGGAGGTTGCAGTGAGCTGAGATCGTGCCACTGCACTCCAGCCTGGGCAACAGAGTGAGACTCTGCTTCAAAAAAAAAAAAAAAATGAAAGAATTAACAACTAGATCAATAGCAAAGAATAAATATCACAGTAATAGACCCCAAAATATATACCCGTCTGATTTTCAATAATGACAGTGATGGAGTCCAATGGAGGAAAAGCATTTTTAATGAATGAAGCTGGAATAACTGGACAACCATAAAGAAAAACAATGAACCTTGTCCCTGCCTCACAGTATGCATAATAATCAGATGGATTATAGTCTTAAATGTAAAAGTGAAAACCACAAATTTCTTAGAAGAAAACCTAAGAGAATATTTTCATGATTTGGACTAGTCATAGAGAGCAATAATCACAAAATATAATTTATATATTTGATTTAATTAGAATATTAAAATTGTACCTATATATCAAAATAATACATTAAGACAGTGAATAGGCAAGTCCCAAACTAGGAGAAAATATTTGTAAACACATATCTGACAACGAATGTCACTAACTTTATAATTAATGACATTATATAATTTATTATATAATTATATAATTTGATTACAATTCAATAATCAAAAGAAAAGCAACCTAACAAATATGGGAAGAATATTTGAATAGACATTTCACAGAAAAAGATATATGAATGGCCAATAAGCAAATGAAAAGGTCCCCAGTATCATTAATCATGAGGGAAATACAATGTAAAACCACAGTGTGATAACACTACACATTTGCCAGTTTGCCTAAGACTTTGATACGGCTTGGCTGTGTCCTCACCCAAATCTCATCTTGAATTGTAGTTCCCATAATCCTCACGTGTCATGGAAGGGTTTCAGGCAGAGGCAACTGAATTATAGGGGCGGGTTTTTCCTGTACTGTTCTCATAATAGTGAATAAGTCTCGTGAGATCTGATGGTTTTAGAAAGGGCAGTTCCCCTGCACTCACTCTTTTGACTACCACTATGTAAGACATGACTTTGCTCCTCCTTCACCTTCCTCCATGAGTGTGAGGCCTCCCCAGCCATGCAGAGCTGAGTCCATTAAACCTCTTTCCTTTATAAATTACCCAGTTTTGTGTATGTATTCATTAGCAGCATGAGAACAGATTAATACAGTAAATTGGTGCCAGGTAATGGGGTACTGCTGTAAAGATACCCAAAACTGTGGAGGCAACTTTGGAACTGGGCAATACGATAACAACCATCCTCCAAAACCCAGAATGCTAGATCCACTGACAGCTTGCATCATGCACCTGGAAAAGCCACAGACACTCAACACTAGCCCATGAAAGCAGCCAGGAGCAGGGTTGTATCCTGCAAAGTCACAGGGGCAGAGCTGTCCATGGCTGTGGGAGCCTACCTCTTGCATCAGTGTGACCTGGATGGACACGGAGTCAAAGGAGATCATTTTGGAGCTTTAAGATTTGACTTTGCTGCTAGATTTGGGACTTCCATGGGGCCTGTAGCCTCTTGGTTTTGGCCAAATTCTCCCATTTGGAATAGATGTATTTACCCAATGCCTGTACCCACATTGTATCTAGGAAGTAACTAACTTGCTTTAGATTTTACAGGCTCATAGGCAGAAGGGACTTGCCTTGTCTCAGATGAGACTTTGGACTGTGGACTTTTAAGTTAATGCTGAAATGAGTTAAGACTTTGGAGGACTGTTGGGAAGGCATGATTAGTTTTGAAATGTGAGGACATGAGATTTGGGAGGGGCCGGGGTGAATTATATGGTTTGGCTGTGTTTCCACCCAAATCTCATCTTGAATTGTAGCTCCCATAACCCCCATATGCTGTGGGAGGGACCTGGTGGAAGGTAACTGTATCATGGGTATGGGTCTTTCCTTTGCTGTTCTTGTGATAGTGAGTAAGTCTTACAAAATCTGATGGTTTTATAAGGGGGAGTTCCCCTGCACACTCTCTCCTGCCTACCACCATGTAAGATGTGATTTTGCTCCTCCTTCACCTTCCACCATGATTGTGAGGCCTCTCTAGCCATGTGGCACTGTGAGTCAATTAAACCTCTTTCCTTTATAAATTACCCAGTCTTACATATGTCTTCATTAGCTGTGTGAGAACAGACTAATGCAGACTTTAAGAGATTGATAATACCAAATATTGGCAAGAATGTGAAATGACTATGACTCTCAAACATTGTTGGGACAAGTAGTAAAGTCACTCTGGAAAATAATCTGGCAGTTTCCTTAAAATTAAAGAAACACCCACCCTATAACCCACAAATAAACATCCTAGGTATTCCACAAAAATAATTATACAAGAATGTTCACAGGAATTTAATAATAACCAAAGATGGAAAAAGACAAGTATTCTTTGAAAAGGAAAATGGACAAACAAGCTGCGGAGTGTTCGTGCAATGGAAGACTGCGTTAACAACAAAGAGAAATCAACTACTGATACACAGCAATATGCAGGAATCTCAAAAATCATTATGCTGGATTAAAATAAGCCTTTCAGAAAAAAGTATGCAATGATTTCATTTCTATAAAGTTCTGTTAGGCAAAACTAATCTATGGTGGGAAAATGTGAGAGCAATCATTGCCTTTGGAGGATAGAGATGAGGATTGACTACAAAGGGAAGGAGAAAATTTTCTGGGGTGATGATAATATTCTACACCTTTATAGTTTAGGCTATGCAGATGTATGCATTTGCCAAAATTTAAGAAACAGTGCTTCTAATATTTGTGCATTTCATTGTATATAAAATTTACCACAAAAGAAAAAAATGCACTACAAGGACATTTTGAATTATACTTAATTATATGATCACTGAAGTAGTTTGAGACAGAGTTTTGCTGTTGTTGCCCTGGCTGGAGTGCAATGGTGTGTTCTCAGCTCACTGCAACCTCCGCCTCCCAGGTTCAAGCGATTCTCCTGCCTCAGCCTCCTGAGTAGCTCGGATTACAGGCATGTGCCACCATGCCCAGCTAATTTTGTATTTTTAGTGGAGAGGGGGGTTTCTCCATGTTGGTCAGGCTGGTCTCGAACTCCCACCTCAGGTGATCCACCTGCCTCGGCCTCCCAAAGTGCTGGGATTACAGGCGTGAGCCACTGTGCCCAACCTATATAGCTTATTTTTATATGCATGAGAATATAAGATATATTGATGAACAGATATGAACAGATATCTTACATTTGGCCTTTAGAACCACCTTGTCTGTTCTCTGCCCAGTGCTGTAACATGGTAAAGTGACAGAATTTAGGAGTCAGAGAGAACAACAAATGTGGAATCATACTACAGTTACTGCCTTATTAAAATGACAAGATAGCATTTTAAAATTAAAGTGATAAAGAATAAAGAAGAAAGAAACATTATGGAAAAATGGAAATAATAAATGAGTATGATTGAAATAGGTCCAATATATCAATGATTATAACAAATGCAAATGGACTAAGCTGAATAACTAAAGAACAAATATTGACTAATTGGAATAAATGCAAACATATGCAATTTATCATGCAAAGGTTAAAAGTAAAATGATGAAAAAAGACAAATGGAGCAACTATAAACCCAAAGAGGGCTATTGTAGGTATACAAATGTGATATAAAACAGACATTCACATGCAAAAAGGTATTATTAGGAATGGTAAAGGTCACCACATGTAAAGATAAATGTTTACGTTGAAGAAGATCTAACAAGATTAAATATGTATGCGCCTACTAAAATAGCTTGAAAATTTATGAAGTAATATTTGCTAAATCTGCAGAGATAAATTGGTGACACTATCTTCCTTTTGAAAATTTCAACACAACTCTCAATTGATAGGTAAATCAGAAAACGAAATTAAAAAGGATATAAAAGATACAAATTATACAATTCACAAGCTTTACCTAATGGATATTAGAATACTCTACAATAAATATTAACATATATTAATCTATGTGGCTTGGTAGAAAGATAGATCAATAGATAGACATGTTACATAGATGATAGTCTTCCAACAACTGGAAAAGTCACATTTTTCTCAAACACACATAAATGATGAAACATTGTATATGTACTAGGCCATACAATAAAGAAAGCCTCAATGAATTTCAAAGACAAACCATGTCATATAAGGATCTCATATCTCACTTCAATTACATTAGAAATTAATAATAGGCCGGGCGCAGTGGCTCACGCCTGTAATCCCAGCACTTTGGGAGGCCGAGGCAGGCGGATCATGAGGTCAGGAGATCGAGACCATCCTGGCTAACACGGTGAAACCCCGTCTCTACTAAAAATACAAAAAATTAGCCAGGCGTAGTGCCAGGTGCCTGTAGTCCCAGCTACTCGGGAGGCTGAGGCAGGAGAATGGTGTGAACCTGGGAGGCGGGGCTTGCAGTGAGCAGAGATCACACCACTGCACTCCAGCCTGGGCAACAGAGCAAGACTCCATCTCAAAAAATAAATAAATAAAATAAAAATAAATTAATAATAAAAAATACACCCACCCACATGGAAATTGAATAATATACTTAAACTGAAAAATTCCTTAACATTAATGCATTGTGTTCCTTTTATGAGTCAGAAAAAGAGGAACAGTATAAACCTAGAAAGAATGGAAGAAAAAAGCTGATAACAATAAGAACAGAAATTAATGAAATAGAATAAAAGATGCAGTAGAAAAGATTAACAAACAAAACTCCGCCAAAGTTAAGCAAGAGACAATGGAAGAAGCAGCGTATTAGAAATGAAAAGTGAATGTAGTTACAGATACGATGGAGTTTTTACAGGAAAAGAGACTATTCGCAACTACACACCAACAGCTTTGAAAGCTTAGACAACATGGAAAAATTTCTAGAAAAATAGAACATACTAAAACTGAATCAATAATAATTTTATAATGTTTGAATGATTCTATAACTCTAAAGAAGTTGAAGCTCTGTTTTAAAATCTTTCCACAAAGTAAACATCAGATTCATACGGTTTAACATATGAGCTCTACCAAATTTTCAGGAAACAGATCATCCCAAAACAAAGTATTCCAGAAAATGGAAGAGGAGGGATTTAAACTCAATTTATTTTATAAGATAATCACAAACCTAACACTAAAACCAGACACAGACATTAAAAGGAAGGACAATTACAGCTTCATGCATACGATAATATGATAATTATATGATCAGTGCAAAAATGTTCAGGGAAATTATTAGCAAATGTAATCTACTTTATTTTTATTGTTATAACATATATTTGATTTGTGTTTTTGTGGTCAGTACTTTATTTGCTCCATGCTTTCCTATAATTTCTTGTTTTTCTAGACTACAACTTTAACATCATTTATATATGTGTATGTATATATGTGTGTGCATATATATACACATATATACACACATAGATACTGTAATCTCTGTCACTGCACCTATAATATTATATTGTAGTTCTATCTTTTTGTATCCAACTACCACCCCACATCTTCTTTCTGCTTTGTGTGAGCTACATGGGCATGAGGACAATAATTTATTCACTTTTCTATCACCACTGGCTACTGTGTATCTTACTGACAACAGACGTTCAATAAATATTTGTTGAATAAATTAATGATTATTTTAGTTCAATATATTACATATACTAAAAGCAGGGACACTAAAATAGTAATTTATTTGGCATTGAACAGGTGTATTAAGTTACCTGATTTCATTTGGTCAAACTAACAAAGGGAGTGATAAGAAATCACTGAATACATTATACTCTAATGAGGAATCTTTCTTGCTAATACTCTTTTCTTATGTTTTCGATTATTTCTATTACATCTGTATTAATGTTAATCATACATAGTTTGCATTCTCTATCCAGTGGATATCCTCTGTACCTCTTGAAGTTCTGATCATGCTATTTGCTGTGTCTGCTGACTCTTACTTGTGGTGTATGCATTCTTTATGTGTTCTGTAATTTGAATTTCTTGTTTCTCTTTTTTTTTTTTTCTTTTTGAGACGGAGTCTCGCTCTGTCCCCCAGGCTGGAGTGCAGTGGTGCAATCTCGGCTCACTGCAAGCTCCATTTCCCGGGTTCACACCATTCTCCTGCCTCAGCCTCCCGAGTAGCTGGGACTGCAGGCGCCCACCACCACGTCCGGCTAATTTTTTGTATTTTTAGTAGAAATGGGGTTTCACCATGTTAGCCAGGATGGTCATGATCTCCTGACCTCGTGATCCGCCCACCTCGGCCTCCCAAAGTGCTGGGATTACAGGCATGAGCCACCAGGCCTGGCCCCTGAATTTCTTGTTTCTTAAACAGCTTTCTTTGATATATAATTGATATACAAGGAACTGCACCTATTTAATGTGTATAATTTAATTAGATATATGAAAACATCCATGATACCTTCTCCCAAAATTTACATTTGTCCCTTGCTTTTGTGTTTATTTGTATGTGCATGTGATAATAACACATAATGTGAAATATACCCCAATATAAATCTTTGAAGTACACAATATTGTATGTTCACCTTAGGTAGTATCATACATGAGATCTCTAAATCGGAATAACTGAAACTTTACACTCATTGAACAACTCCTCAATTTCCTCAGCCCCTAGCCCCTGGCAACCACTATTGTATTCCCTGCTTCTATGAGTTTGACTAAATTCCTCATGTAGGTGAAATCATATATATATATATATATATATACACACACACACACATATATATACACACACATATATATATACACATATATACACACATATATATACATATATATTATATATGTATATATATATCAGTTTATTTGCTTTTTTGCTGTTAAGTGTTAGGAGTTCCTTATATATTTTGGAAATTAACTCCTTATTAGATATAAGATTTGCAAATATTTTCTTCAATTCCGTAGGTTGCCTTTTTGCTCCATTAACTGTTTTGCTGTGCAGATGCTTTTTAGTTGGATATAGTCCCATTTATCTATTTTTGCTTTTGTCGCTTGTGCTTTTGAGTTCATATTCAAGAAATAATTCAGAAGACTAATATCAAGAAGATTTTCCCCCTGTGTTTTCTCTTAGGAGTTTTTCAGCTTCAGGTCTTACACTAGTTTGTAATCCATTTTGAGTTACTTTTGTATATAGTGAAGGTAGAGGTTCGATTTGTTTTGCCTGTGGATATATTCAGTTTTCCCAGAATCATTTGTTTGAAAAGACTATCCTCTACTGTGTACTTTTGGCAACCTCATTGAAAACCATTTACCATATATGAGTGGGTTTATTTCTGAGCTCTCTTTTCTGTTCCATGGGTCTATAGCTCTATCCTTAGGCCAATACTATACTATCTTATTGTAGCTTTGTAATATATTTTGAAATCAGAAAATGTGGTGACACTAGCTTTCCTCTTTTTCAAAATCTTTGCCTGTTATGTAGCTCTGTGGTTGCCTAGGAATTTTAGCATTGTGTTTTATATTCCTATAAAAAATGTCATTGGGATTTTGATGGGGATAGCCCTGAATCTGAACATCACTTTGGGAACTATGTACATTTTATCAATATTAAGTCTTTCAATCCATGAATATGAGATATTTTCCAATTTATTTGTATCTTTTAATTTTTCTTTTATTAATTGTAGTTTTCAGTGTTCAAGTCTTTTGTCTCCTTGGTTAAGTTTATTCTTAAGAAGTTTATTCTTTTTGATGCATTGTAAATGGTGTTGTTTTATTTTCATTTGTTCTTTGATAGTATGTAGAAATGTAACTGATTTTTGTATGTTGATCTTGTCTACTACAACTTTATTGAATTTGTTTATTATTTCAGTTTTTTGTGAAGTCTTTAGGATTTTCTACATATAGGATCATGTAATCTGCAAACAGAAACAATTGTACTTCCTTCTTTTATTTCTTTTTTTCTTACCTAATTACTCTAGCTATCATTTCTAGTACTACTTTGAGTAGAAGTGGCGAGCATGAGCATCTTTGTCTTATTCCTAATCTCAGAAGACAAACTTTCCATTTTTCAGTGTTGAAAGTGAAGTTTGCTGTGGGCACCTATATTGATCAGGGATACTAGAATGTAATTTTATTTTCTTGTGGTGTCCTTGGCTTTTATATCAGGGTATTGCTGGCCCCATAAAATGAATTTGGAAATGTTTCCTCCTCTTCAGTTTTCTGGCTTTTCTTTTTTGGGAGTTTTTTTTAATTAATAATTCAATCTTCTTACTTATTTTTGGTCTATTCACAATTTCTATTTCTTCATGATGAGTATTGATAGGTTGTATATAACTAGAAAGTTTTAAATTTATTTTTGGTTGTCTAGTTTTGTTGACATATTTTCATGGTAATCTCTTAGGATCATTTTTATTTCTGTGGCATCAGTCGTAATGTGTCCTCTTTCATTTCTGATTTTATTTATTTGAATCTCCTACATTTTTTCTCCATCTAGCTAAAGCTGCAATTTTGTTTAGCTTTGTAAAAAACAACTCTTGGTTTCATTGATTTTTTTCTACTGTTTTCCTAGTCTCTACTTTGTTTATTTCTGTTCTAATCTCTATTATTTCCTTCCTTTGGCTAACTTTGGGCTTAGTTTATTTTTTATTTTTTTATTTAAAAAATTTTTTTCCCAATTCCTTTCCAGTAAAGTTAGGTTGTATACTTGTGATCTTTCTTCTTTTTTAATGTAATCATTTTGAGCAGAGTTTGTGTTTGAGTATCATGCATGAACTAGGTTGAGTATTTGTACCTCTGAGAAATTTCTATTTTCATCTGCTGGCTTCCCAATAACATTGCCAGGTCACTGCTATATTTTATGTCAATTACCCAGTGTAAAAATGTTGGGACATGCCAGTAGTATACATTTTAACCCTAAAACAGAGTGCAGACACGTTTACTAATTCTGCAATTATAATAAGTCTAAATTAGTCAAGCTTTATTTTCTTTTTACTCTGTAGATGGACAGGTATTTCCCACCATTTAACTAATGGTGTAACTCATTAGGACATCATTAGGACCTCAGCTATATGCAAGTGCTTCCATTCTTAAATCCCCATTTTCTATGAGCTCAAAGCCTCCCGTAATCATGACCTTTCAAATACAAACTCCTTACTTATTAAGACAAGCAAATTCACTCAATCTATTGCTGTGCATTTCTGTTCTCTCTCTTCATTTTATTCCCTAGGATTTCCCTAATTGTATTGTGATTTCAGGTATTCAGTTGAAATAATGTTGTTTTATTATATTGGGCATTTCTTGATGATTTTAGTTTTGTATTTCTGTTTACCTAGAGGGTTTTCAGAATATCTTGTCTGTCATATTAGTGGAAATGTAAGTCTGTTTTCTTTTTTATTCATTCATATAAATTCATCTATATCATTTTCTTCAAATCTAAATTGGTGAATGTAAAATTTTCACTAACGATTTTGCAGCAGATATATTCTCTATAATTATAAAAGCATCTAACACCCTACAATGTATATCATAAATATCCTAAAAATAAAATTTAAAGATAGATGTTGAAACCAATTGAAAATACCAGCATTTTTTATTCATAACCATATGATACTTGGTTATTCACATCTGATCTATTTCTTGCCTTCCTGATATCTTCTACATTTTGTCATATATATTTTTTTGCAGTTCCTGCCTCTGGCATAGCTAGAAACATAAGCCCATTGGGATTTTCAATGCTATGACTATGAATTAAATTACTTTGTCATCTGAACCAGAAAGTGAACAACAAACTCAGTAACAGTTAAAACCAAAGACTTGACAGGTAACGACAGTCCACCCTCTCCCTCAGCACATGGAGATTGCAGCAGTTTGTGTTAGAGGTCTTAAATGTCAAAATTTCCTGCCCAGGATGTAGAAGGTAAACACATGCTTAATCTTGAACCTCGCAATAGAGTAACTGTTAAGGACAGATTTTTGATGCTTCTGGTATAGTATTTCCTTATTTACTTCAAGAGGCACCTCTCGGAATTTCTGGAACAAAGATAAGGTGCCTGTGCTAATAATAATATAAAACGACTTGAACCTAATGTTTTACTCATTTTTTTCTTTCATTATTTGAGTATAAGTTGCCTAGATGGCTTAACTGCTCTTGACGCCCGGGCAGATCAGTGATTTCTTTCCATATTTCCCTCATCCTGGTAGTCTAAGGCATCTTGTTTGTACTCTGTGTCTTTGCAGCAATGTCTCTTCTCACTTCAGGATGTTGACAGAGCGATAGCTGGCTGAGCTACAGTTTATGAGTATATGACAATAAATTACCTCTCGTTTTTGACCTGACAGAGTCTTAAGTAGATTCATATTATTGAAACTCAGAGTTATTTTTAAACTACAGTGAAACAGAACAATTTTGTAGCTTTTACCTTTGGATATGGAGTGTAATACGTGGTTTAGAGACCTTATATAAATATCCTGAGCTTTTCCTTTATAAAATGTTCTCTTTACAATGCTGACTTCCAAGAACTTATAGAATTATCCATTATTTCCAATTTATTGAACTTTTAAATTGAAAATAACACCTTTTGCATATCTCATCTTTAGCGTTCTCAGATTTGTAGACAGTACAAAAGCTTGATCTAATTTTACCAATATTCTCTAGCACAAAGCACTCCATAGCCTCATTTCCCACTAATCCCTTGTTCATGATGCAGCCACACTGGACTACGGATTTCTTTTATTAATTACCAAAACACTTACCTTATCCCTTTTTCCTACATTAGCCTGTGTAAGCCAGACAGGAGGCCCTGAAGGAAATCTAAGTATTTCATCTCCAAATGTATTTCTTTGATATATTTTTAAATAGCCCTGCAAAGCTGTCTCTTGTGGGAGAAATTTACACTCCTTAGAGAATGTTTCCCTTACTAGGTCTTTTCCAGGGGAGTCTGACACCTTTTAAGGTCTCATAAGAGACACTCACCATCTATTCTTTTTGAAGCTTGCTATCTAGAAGTTTGATCTATGTGACAAGAACCTTGGCTTTCACAACCCCTCTTATCTTAACTCAAGCTGATTTCAATGCTTTAGGTAAAGCTTAATTCTTTCAACTAATTGTCAATCAGGAAATCTTTGAATCCACCTATGAACTGGAAGCCCCACTTTGAGACAGCCTGCCTTTCCAGGCCAAACCAATGTATACCTTATGTGTCATGATTTATGTCTTTGTCTGTAACTTCTGTCTCCCTAAAATGCATAAAACCAAGCAGTAACCCAACCACACGGGGCACATGTTCTCAGGACCTCCTGAGGCTCTGTCACAGGCCATGGTTCTTAATCTTGGCAAAATGAACCTCTAAACTGATTGAGATCTAACTCAGATACTTTTTGATTTATACCTGTCAACTCTTGAAGGTGGGGAATTTGTCCTTTTTTATCTTTAATCTTCCATGGTGTCTAGGCTTTCTTGATAAGAGTAGGTGTTCAACAAATGCTGAACTGAATTAAACCTAAAATCCAAATTTAGACATTACTTATTTTCTTTGTGGAACAAAACTGCCACACACTATTTCCACAGATATCTAATTAACTCAAATTTCATATTTTATATTCTTATTTTTTATTCTTCTCTTTTTTTTTCCAATATGAGGATGAAACTTCAGTCAGGTTGTATTTTGTCAGAGTTCTCCAGAGGGATAGAGCTACCAGAATATATGTATACATGAAAGGAAATTTATTAAGGAGAATTGACTCACATGAGCACAACGTAAAGTCCCACGAAAGGCTGTCTATAAGTTGAGAAGAAAGGAAGCCAGTAGCGGCTCAGCCCGAGTCCCAAAACCTCAAAAGCAGGTAAGCCAACAATGCAGCCTTCATTCTTTGGCCAAAGGCCTGACAGCCCCTGGTAAAACACTGGTGTAAGTCCAAGAGTCCAAAAACCGAACAGCCTGGAGTCTGATGTTTGAGGGCAGGAAGCATCTAGCATGGGAGAAACGATGAAGGTCAGAAGACTCAGCAAGTCAGCTCATTCCACCTTCTTCTGCCTGCTTTATTCTAGCTGTACTGGCAGCTGATTGAATAGTGCTCACACACATTGAGGGTGAGTCTGTGTCTCCCAGTCCACTGACTTAAATGTTAATCTCCTTTGCCAACACCCTCACAGACACACCCAGAAACAATACTTTGCATCCTTCAATCCAAGCAAGTTGACACTCTGTATTAACCATCACACAGTTCTAAAGCCTGTGCCTAATGGGGTGGATACCTGGAGCGGAGCTGCCCTCTGATTTAATCCAGGCCACAGTGCCTTCTAGTAGCCCATTTACTTATAAAGTGAGTGAATAGATATGAATGTCCAAGGTCAATATGCATTAATACTCTAATGCAGTTGATTTATACATGACTGCATGAATCCAGGAGGCTGACATGAAATCCGAATTTCTTCATGCCTCTCAGAAACACTGGAGGGTGCCACAGGGGAATGAACCCTCTCTCTCAGTAGAAAACAAGATGGGGTGGTCAGGTTTTCCTTTTCAAAGTCCTACCATTGGAAAACAAAAATGGACGGAGTCTCGCTCTGTCGCCCAGGCTGGGGTGCAGTGGCGCAATCTCAGCTCACTGCGAGCTCTGCCTCCCGGGTTAACTCCATTCTCCTGCCTCAGCCTCCGGAGTAGCTGGGACTACAGGCGCCCGCCACCACGCCCGGCTAATTTTTTGTATTTTTAGTAGAGATAGGGTTTCACTGTGTTAGCCAGGATGGTCTCAATCTCCTGACCTCGTGATCTGCCTGCCTCAGCCTCCCAAAGTGCTGGGATTACAGGCGTGAGCCACCCTGTGAAAAGAGGAAGTCAAATTGTTCCTGTTTGCAGATGACATGATTGTATATCTAGAAAACCCCATCATCTCAGCCCAAAATTTCCTTAAGCTGATAGGCAACTTCAGCAAAGTGTCAGGATACAAAATCAATGTGCAAAAATCACAAGCATTCCTATACACCAATAACAGACAGAGAGCCAAATCATGAGTGAACTCCCATTCACAATTGCTTCAAAGAGAATAAAATACCTAGGAATCCAACTTACAAGGGATGTGAGGGACCTCTTCGAGGAGAACTACACACCACTGCTCAATGAAACACAAAAGAGGATACAAACAAATGGAAGAACATTCCATGCTCATGGGTTGGAAGAATCAATATCGTGAAAATGGCCATACTGCCCAAAGTAATTTATAGATTCAATGCCATCCCCATCAAGCTACCAATGACTTTCTTCACAGAATTGGGAAAAACTACTTTAAAGTTCATATGGAACCAAAAGAGAGCCCACATCACCAAGTCAATCCTAAGCCAAAAGAACAAAGCTGGAGGCACCACGCTACCTGACTTCGAACTATACCACAAGGCTACAGTAACCAAAACAGCGTGGTACTGGTACCAAAACAGAGATATAGACCAATGGAACAGAACAGAGCCCTCAGAAATAATGTCACATATCTACAACTATCTGATCTTTGACAAACCTGACAGAAACAAGAAATGGGGAAAGGATTCCCTATTTAATAAATGGTGCTGGGAAAACTGGCTAGCCATATGTAGAAAGCTGAAACTGGATCCCTTCCTTAAACGTTATACAAAAATTAATTCAAGATGGATTAAAGACTTAAATGTTAGACCTAAAACCATTAAAATCCTACAAGAAAACCTAGGCAATACCATTCAGGACATAGGCATGGGCAAGGACTTCATGTCTAAAACACCAAAAGCAATGGCAACAAAAGTCAAAATTGACAAATGGGATCTAATTAAAGAGCTTCTGCACAGCAAAAGAAACTACCATCAGAGTGAACAGGCAACCTACAGAATGGGAGAAAATTTTTGCAACCTACTCATCTGACAAAGGGCTCATATCCAGAATCTACAATGAACTCAAACAAATTTACAAGAAAAAAACAAACAACCCCATCAAAAAGTGGGCAAAGGATATGAACAGACACTTCTCAAAAGAAGACATTTATGCGGCCAACAGACACATGAAAAAAGGCTCATCATCACTGGCCATCAGAGAAATGCAAATCAAAACCACAATGAGATACCATCTCACACCAGTTAGAATGGCGATCATTAAAAAGTCAGGAAACAACAGGTGCTGGAGAGGATGTGGAGAAATAGAAACACTTTTACACTGTTGGTGGGACTGTAAACTAGTTCAACCATTGTAGAAGTCAGTGTGGTGATTCCTCAGAGATCTAGAACTAGAAACGCCATTTGACCCAGCCATCCCATTACTGGGTATATACCCAAAGGATTATAAATCATGTTGCTATAAAGACACATGCACACGAATGTTTATTGCAGCACTATTCACAATAGCAAAACTTGGAACCAAGCCAAATGTCCAACAATGATAGACTGGATTAAGAAAATGTGGCACATATACACCATGGAATACTATGCAGCCATAAAAAATGATGAGTTCATGTACTTTGTAGGGACATGGATGAAGCTGGAAACCATCATTATCAGCAAACTATCGCATGGACAAAAAACCAAACACCGCATGTTCTCACTCATAGCTGGGAGTTGAACAATGAGGACACATGGACACAGGAAGGGGAACATCACACACCAGGACCTGTTGTGGGGTGGGGGCAGGGGTGAGGGATAGCATTAGGAGATATACCTAATGTTAAATGATGAGTTAATGGGTGCAGCACACCAACATGGCACATGGATACATATGTAACAAACCTGCACGTTGTGCACATGTACCCTAAAACTTAAAGTATAATAAAAAAAAAGAAAACAAAACAAAAATGGAGGTGGTCAGGTTTATCTTTTTGAAAGAATTGATGGAATTCTTATGCTGATTATTCAATATCATTGATAATTATATGGCCTTGTGTGAGGCCAGAAGAGTTGCATCTCCAACAAGGAAAATGCAAGTGTATCTCTTTCTCTGTGCAACAATTTTACATCAGTTAGTTTGCAGTAAATTTTACTAAGGAACCTATATCATCTATCTCAGTGTTGATATTACTGCCACCCTTATGACACTTGTCTTAGCTGTTCTGTATAATACAGAAGCATGATGATGGGAAGATAAATAGTATTTTTAAACAGAAACTCTATAATTCATACAAACAGGTGCTGTCATTTTTTGAACTCCTCAACAATTTTTTTATTAAAAGAAAAACTTCAGCTAAATTAAATTTAACAGAGTTTAATTGAGCAAAGAATGATTCACGAATCTGTCAGCCTCCTGAGCCAAAGTAGGCTCAGACCCTCTAGCACAGCCATGTGGTGGAATAGAATTTATTCACAGAAGAAGAAAAATGATGTACAGAAAATGAAAGTGAGGTACAGAAACAGTCAGAGCGGTTATAGCTCAGCATTTGTCTTATGTGAACACCATTTGAACAGTTGGCCACATCTGATTGGCCAAAACTTGGTAATTGGCAAAAGAGTAGACTTCAGTCTGTTTACAATTCCATTTAGATTGTAGTTCACCATGTACAAAGAAACCTTTAGGCTGAACTTAAAATATGTAAGGAGATAGCTTTAGGCTAAACTTGATTTAAAAATTCCCGCTTTTTCTTCATCCTCACACTTTTGAGAGATTGACCAAATTCTAGTCATCAGTGTTACTCTCACCATCATAAATGTACTTATTTGGTCTTGAAAACCACTGGGGAACAGTAAAACAGTGAGTTTTGTAAGGTAGGAACTGGGATTTCAGGTTATTTTTTTAAGGGTTAGAGTATAGGTTAACTCCTTATGTTGGAATATCCTGTTTACAGGAGAAAAAACAAAACCTGGTTTCTTCTAAGATCTATGTTTTCTTAAAGTCTTAGTTTAATTATGTCACATTTAGCACAAGTGAATCTACTTTGGTTTGGTCTGGTCTGTTGGGCCCTAGTGCATAAGCTTAGTCCAAAACAATGACCTCCCATTATTTTGTTTTAAAATTTCCCCCTTTTGGCCAGGTTCTCACTTAGGTAAGAGTGTGACAAAAACTTAGGTCCTTCGTGCCACTCTAAGTTACCATCATTTTTTTTTATCTGAGCATATTATTCATAGGTTATAGTGTCCTCATGGTCACACATTTCTTTCAGCTCTTGCCATTTTAGTTGAAGAGAGACCATTTGACATTCTGTATGCATTC
The DNA here is from genome assembly GCF_006542625.1 of Nomascus leucogenys. NCBI lineage: Eukaryota > Metazoa > Chordata > Mammalia > Primates > Hylobatidae > Nomascus > Nomascus leucogenys. Next base: position 130,676,827 of record NC_044406.1, read on the forward strand.
AACATTTAAAACTTTTGAGAGAATACAGCTCATCAGGGAGACTACCACTATGACTATCAGGAGGATAATACTCCAAACTAGAGTTTGGAGTATGCTCCTTACCTAGCATCCTCATAAACCAAACCAACTAAAATAAAAGAGATGAAAGAATGAGCTAAATAGTCTACTCGCTTTAACTGAGAAGTCTCTTCATTAATCCCTGAAAACGGAATCTCTATAATACGTGATGTGATGTATTTCTCCATGGGAAACAAGTGCCAGAAGCTACACTGATACTTCTCTGTTTAGGTAGTAAATAATCTAGAACAATTCTATTATCTAGCATAACTTTCACAAGAGAATTTAAAGTCTGTTGTGTAACCATAGCCTTTACAGTAGAGTCGGCTATAGAGCCTATCATGAGGAACCAGTTACTAATCATGGCCTCTTTTACTCCAAACCATGAAAAAAGGGACCTAACAATGATGCCCTTCTAGAAGAGCAAACACTTCCAGGCAATGTTCTCTTTAACCCATGATGTAATTTAAGAGGAGTGAACGTGGTTTCTGACTGGTCATGAAGCAATATATGTGCCATTAAAATTTCTCAGCGACACTGGGACTTCATGCCTTTATCTTTCATCTGTCAAGGTATAAGGTTATCCATGTATAAGGCTGGCTGCAAAATCCTTCATAAATAAAAGTATACCCCAAGAGGGAACACAACAGACCCTCTTTTCACTTCTATTGTTTATAGAGGCATAAGCAAGGGGTAAAAAATTCACAGATAAGAGTCTCGGCTGGGCGTGGTGGCTCATGCCTATAATCCCAGCACTTTGGGAGGCCGAGGTAGGCGGATCACTTGAGGTTGGGAGTGCGAGACCAGCCTGACCAACATGGAGAAACCTCGTCTCTACTAAAAATACAAAAGTAGCCAGGTGTGGTGGCACGTGCCTGTAATCCAAGCTACTCGGGAGGCTGAGGCAGGAGAATTGCTTGAACATAGGAGGCAAAGGTTGTGGTGAGCCGAGATCCCGCCATTGCACTCCAGCCTGGGCAACAAAATCGAAACTCCATCTCAAAAAACAAAACAAAACAAAACAAAACAAAACAAAATGTCTCATGATAGTAGAGAAGTCTTGATTCATGATCTTGGGAAAAAGCTGTTCACATCAAGGATGGCATTTTCTTCTGGGGAGTACCACCCTTGATTAGCTTTACCTAAAGGTTTCCAGTGGGTGTGCAGTTACAAGAATGGGGAAGGACCCTTCTCAATTCTGAGATATGATCCCAAGGTTCAAAGTCCCAAAGTTTTGCTGCAGTGTGGATGGCAAGAGCAGACTTTCTCTGATGTTCTCAAAAGATCCAGTCTTCAGGTTCTAGATGTGAAGGGGATGATTACCCTCAGTAAACCATGAAAAGCTTTCTTTGCCTGGTGAAAATACACTGTGGCATAAGAAGCTGCTGTAAAAAAAAAAAATCAACCCCTTTGCATGGGAAACCTTTTCTACAACAGAAAACATGCATTTGAGACAGCAAGGTGGATGAAAGTCCTTGGGAAAACTGCAACTAGCCCACACACTAGGGTAGGACCTTGGGAAATTTGCACCATTTGCAATGGGGAGGAGCCTGGCCCCTCCTCTTCCTGTGTGAAACCTGGGATTCAAGCTGCCAGCAGGAAGGACTAAGCAGTGACTGTGGCCTAAAGGAGTCCCTGTTTCCCCTTTTTCTTCCTTTTCACCCAATAAATCCCTGTTTTACTCACCATTCAAACTGCCTGCAAGCCTCAATTTTCATGGCTGTGGGACAAAGAACCCCATTTTTAAGTGAACTAAAGAAAAGTCCTGCAGTACTTTTGGCACACAATGTGGGAACTCAAGAAGTGGTGAGTGAAATGGGGACTCAAAACCTCTCACTGTTGCTTCTAAGCCTTTTCATCCTCAGACTTCTGAGGGTGGGGAAAACCATGCCCCCACCTTCCCATTGCTCCTGTGCCTTGTCATGGCTTTTTATTTTCTTTTTCGGGAGGGACCAACGAGCAGCAGCTACCCTCCACCCCCCACTCCCTGCTGAGCCTGGGACGCAAGGTCCAAGGGTCCTGCACAGCTGGCTGGCTGGTTCCCAGCCACGCATCACTGCCACAGCCTTCCCCTTTCCTGGCCAAGGGGTTTAACTCAGTCAGGCAGTAATTAAGCTTCAACTTTTCTTTCCGGTGGAGGAAACAGTTGAATAAGAGGTTCCTCCCCAGGCATTTTTAAACTGTTTCTTTCTTCTCCTTCTCTACCCCATCAGTAGTTAACTTTTGAGGGTTTTTTCCTTTTTAGAAGATGTTTTACTAGGCCAGGCCCCCCCAACTATCACTGTATTCTCTGCAAAATTTTGGTTGTGAAAGCAAGCCTCCATCTTGCTTTACATCCGGGCACCACGGCCAGTAACCACTTGGCAAGGCTTTGTGTAGCACTCCTGCCTGAGGGGATGAGCCCTCTGTGGTTCCATATCTGCATGTTTTCCTAGCCCTGTCTCTTAAAGGGCCCTACCCAGCGACTAGGTTTTCTTCTGCCTGTGTGTGTGTACTGTGTGTGATACCTGTTAAAAAGAGCTCTAATTAATTTGGCCTAAAGAAAGACAAGTTCGGGCCAGGTGCAGTGGCTCATGCCACCACTTTGTCAGCACTTTGGGAGGCCGAGGTGGGCGGATCACGAGGTCAGGAGATCAAGACCATCCTGGCCAATATGGTGAAACCCCATCTTTACTAAAAGTACAAAAATTAGCTGGGCATAGCGGCGCACACCTATAGTCCCAGCTACTCGGGAGACCGAGGCAGGAGAATCACTTGAACCCGGGAGGCAGAGGTTGCAGCGAGCTGAGATCACGCCCCCGCATGAAAGAGAAAGGGAGGGAGGAAGAGAAGATAAGACAAGCGCTTAGATCAAGTATTTTTGTTTTTTTAAGGGAAGCTAAAAGCTGTGGTACCTTTCAGTTCAGGTGATTTTATCTTTGAGAAATAAAAACAGCCTTAAAGATTATTGGTAAAATGCAGGTCAGATGCAAGCTTTGCTAAGAGTTCTGAGGTTACAAGGTGCTTTTTGGGTTTTGAGAAGTACTTGACTTGCCAGCTTCACAACTGGTAAGGCCTGGGACATATGGGACTTAACCACGCCCTTAATTATGCTGGCGTCAAACCTTAGCACACAATTAAAGCAACTTAGCAAGTTTTACCTTAAAGTTAAAAATTGCTAGAAGTTATCATTTAGACATGTAATTGAAACTACTGAAAATAGATTTACATGCAAGGTGTGTAAGAACAATAAAATGTGTGTTTTTTTTCTTTTTTTTTAGTGAAAGGATATAATGAGTCATGGAAATATAAATTTTTGCCTGGGGTTAAAGGATTGTATTAAATTAGATAAGAAAAACCTGAAGGTTCAAAGAAGTGGTGGAAGAATTGTGGAAATTAATCTAGTGGAAGAGGTTCTCTGTGTGAACTTATTGACTAAATTCAAAAAAGGGTATTATATGGTTTTTCTGTAAATTGAGCATTGAAATAAAAGCATAACAAGGTTTTCCTAAGGCACTAATCTGCCCTTTGGCAACATTTTTAAAGGGTTACAAAGGGTTTCTGCTTCTTTAAAATTTCAGAGTCATCATTTTGGCAAAATAAATAACACGTTAATCTGGAATTCTATGTCATAATACCAAGTGTTTTAAACTTAACACATTTAACAGCCTTCCCAAAATCAAACTTAAGTTTCAAAATTGTCTTTCCTGACACCTGGCTTTTCATATACTTCAGAAGGCCTATGAATTGTCCAGAAAAGAGGCAAACAGGGTTATTTAACATGTTTAGGTACATGGGATTGCCAAAATGATGTTCAATCTTCTTTAGGTTACATCTTTGGTGAATAATGTTAATATATGTTCCAAAATGGTATGGGATTTCTAAAATTCTAATGTCTGATATATGCTATCCATCATAATAAAGGCTGTTAGGTTAAGTTATTGTAAATCAGGAAGATAACCAATTTGTCAATTGTGTCTCTAACTGTAACTACCCTGGACATTTTGTTATTCACAGACAACTGTTGTCTTGCTTTAATCCTTTTCAAAGATGGTTTATAATAAGCCATAGGACTCTGACAGGTGCTCTCAACTACAATTTCTGATTTTATTTGAGACAATCAAGCTTCTGATAAATTTGGAGATTATAACATTGGAATAAAGGAAAATGTACAGGACTCATGAAGAGCTGAAATGCTCACAAATATCAAGCAAAACAAGAGTTAACCAAATGGACTAAACTCAGAAATTGAAGCAATCCTTTTAGCCTTTGTGTGGAATATTGGTGATCCTTGTTTTGTCTTTCACAATAAACTTATTTTGCACTATTTATGGCCTTTAATAATTGAGTGAGGTATACTCCTATGACCAAGATTTGGAGCATGCTTGTTTCTCTCTGCTTGGTTCCTCTAGAATTTGGAAACTATGTATTCTTAACTTATGGCAATGTAGTCCTTTGCATCACTGCAGTAAGAATACTTTTTTTTTTTTTTTTTTTTTTTTTTTTTTTTGCGACAAGACACAATTTAAAAAAGTGGTAGTTTTACCAAGGCTTTGACTGGAATGGTATGCTTCCCTTTAAAGAGTCAATCTCGACTTGCAGAGCCAATAAAAGCCCAGTGGGGAAACTGGCCTCATAACCCTCATCTACACAGTCCCTGTATAGGGTTCCTGACCGGTGGTCAATAAGGAATGTCACTTTCTAACAGGTCTAGGAGTTTCAAGTTTATCTTGGGACCTTAAAAGGAGAGAATCACCCAACTTGCAGGTATTTAAAGATACAAACTTATGGCTGGGCTTGGCTTTAAAAGGTCTTATCTGAGATTCCTTGGGGAACAGAGTTTCGTGAAAGCCAATCCAAAAGGCTTATGTAGAAATAATTATTCTCGCTGCAATTTATGCAAATAATCAGGCGAAGTATAAGACTAAAGTATTCTGCAAATCACTCGGTCCTATAATAATTTGTTTTTTAAACAAACATGAGGACTGGAGAGAGAGAAATCATGTTTCAAAACTTATCATACATTTGTCATTAAATTATAATTCCATTAGTTGTTTTTAAGTTTTCGCCTGCTTGGTCCTCTGAACCAACCGACAATCTCTGGCTGCAGCTCAGAAAGAACAAAAGGGATGGGTAATGTAGAAATCTGGGTCAATACTCTAGTTCTGGGCAATTATCCTGCAAATCCTGCCAGGTGATACGAATAAATAGGATGCCCATCACTTGGAGGTTTCCTTTTTGGGAAAGTAAGATGAAGGGAGCTAACCAAATACAAGCACCTGTGCCCAAATCTTAGCAAGCATAACTATAGCCACCAATTATCTGGGTGTGTCACAAGACATCCTTTTCTCTCTCCCTTGTTGGAAGAGGACTCAGTTCCACAGTTCCACCTTAGCATTTGACTTAACAAGGAGTCCACGCAACCCCCACCGCCAGACACATTTTTGTCCCAGACTCAGTTCCAAGCTTCGAGTCAAAGCTCTAGAAAAGAAAATTGGATCGGAGGGATCCAGAGGCAAATGACAACAGTGGTTAAAAGTCACAGCAAAGGTGAGCATGGCTGATTCTTGCCGATTAAGCCAACCCCAAACTTCCTGTGTCATGCATAAAGGCCAGGTTAATATCCATGGCATAAATGAGGTCTAGGGCACTCCAAGCTACGGACAGTAGGAGGTTTAGAGGCATAGATGAGAGCAGATAATTCCTATTCTCTAGGCCCTTTGTGCTTCATGGGTCCAAGTCGCTTTAGCACTCATGGCGGAACCTGCCAAGGTTACTGGGACTCAGAGACGCAAGGATGGAAGAGGTAAAGGGGACGCTCTTCTCTCTCTCCCTCACGTGCGGTGGGTATCTGCTAGGAAGAGAAGGGAACCAGGGATGCCTGCTCCCCTCTTTCTAGATGGGTAGCCATTCATTTTCAGTCTGTACCCCTTTAGAATGCATCATGAACCCATGGGACTCCTTTGAAAAAAATGCCTTCTTTTTTCCTTTCTTCTCCTCTGTCTTCTCTTCACTGATAGATAATTGTGTCTCTGCACTAAAGGACACTTCCCTCAGATGCATCCTCCAAACTGGAAAGAGTTAATTTCCCAAACCTTAAACTAGTTGGCTTAGGACTGGGCTCAGAAGAAGGGAACCCAGAAGCCCAACATGCCAGGAAAGGGTAAAGTGTTTTTACCAGTCAGGCTTTTGGCTTCCCTCTCCCTGTGCAAACTGGTAAAAAGCCTCAGAATTTTTGAGCTGACCTTACCCCTCCCCTTGTTTCATTCTGATACATGTTTTCTAATAACTTGGTTTGTCTGTTCTTGCCTTCAGACCATCAAACTCCAAACAGTCATACAACCAGAGCATCTGACAATGGACCCTTCTGCTGGAAATCTTTAGGTTGGCCTCTGAGGGAGCTCTGACTGCCATTTTCCCAAAACAGCACCCCCTGTCAGCAGGAAGCAGTTAAGATGGGTCTTCATGCTTATATTTAATCTAACGGCAGTTAGATGTACTTCTTTAGGACGGGGGGATGATATAGCCATGTGGGAGAGGGTCCCCGGAAAAACTCACACTGGGGTGGAACCTTGGGGAGTTTGTACCATTTGCAGTGGGGAGGGTCCTGGCCCCGCCTCTTCCTGTGTGGAACCTGGCATTCAAGCTGGCGGGAGGAAGCACTAAGCAGAAACTGTGGCCTACCGAGAATCCCCGTTTCCTCCTTTTCTTCCTTTTCACTAAATAAAACCTTGTCTTACGATTCAAATTGTCAGCAAGCATCAATTTTCATGGACTTGGGACAAAGAACCCTGTCTTTAGCTGAACCAAGGAAAAGTCTTACAACACACTGAAGACGACAATTTAATGAAATCACTCTGTAAATGTTTAAGTGGCCCATCAGGTAGCAGAATGTACCTGAATCTTTCATTGTCTTCCCAGGAATATTGGTCTGACAAACAAAACTTTGGTCATAAACTATTTTAGCAATTTAGAAGTCACCATACCAATATATATTTAATTTTGATCATTTTATCTTTTCCATGATGAGTCATGGAATGCAGAACTTTTAATAAGAAAAGGTTTAAGAACTCAGGAAGGACAGGTGGCCATCCTGGTTCTCCCCGAGTCCATGTTTAACATTGGACAAACTTAATGTCCTTTCAAATACTAGTTGTTTCTCCAATTTAGGTACATAGCACTGATGACTGATGGATTATCACAGGTAATTTGACTTAGACCGTGGAGTTCACTCAAATCATACATTTAAACAATATCAGGATTGGTTGATTTAGCATATCTGGCAACATAAACTTCTTGGTATTTAATTGATTTTTGTTCTACTTGGGTTAGCAGTTTTATAAACCAGTCAGTCTTTTCATTGAAGTTCCAGAAATTCTTAACCGTCCAAAAGAAATGATTCTAAAGTTATAAGAAACCTGAATTCAAGAGTGGTTTTCAGAATCCTTTGCATCCTTTCACGAATCTTCTTAAAGATACCATATTCTAGGATTTTGCGTGCTTGTGAAGTTTTAAGAAACTGCATCAGAATTAAGCAATTAACTGTGGAAATGACTTTAAATAGTCATAACGACACAAGTGACAAGGAAATTTGGTTATTTCTGTGGTCCATAATAATATAATAACCATAATTATGATTAGTAGCATATACTCAGACATGTTCAAATTTTAGAAATCTCACATAAATTTGGAGCATATATTAATAACATTCATTAAAATTTAACCTGAAGAAGGTTAAACATTATTTCTTACTTTGACAATGTTTTCCATGTAACATAACATGTCAAATAATCCTGTTACTTCTCTTTTGGATGCTTCAGGGGGCCCTCTGTAGCATCTCAAACTTAGAGATCAAAAAAATACTTAACTTTGAAGCTGAAATTTGATTTTATGCCTAATAATTTAAAGGTTTAAAAGTGACCAAAGTGGAATCACAGATCACAATTAAACAACAGTCATTAATTTAACCAAAGTGATAATTAAAAGATATTTAAAAACAAATATTTATCATACCTGTACTCTTTGATAAAGGAGACTTAGTTTTCTAAGCAATGAAAATACTTAAGACAGCATGAGACAAAAGCTGTCTCCTCTTGTTTTCTCTTTCCTTTTTTTCAGTTTACTCAAAAAGTGAATGAAAATATTTTACTGTCTTATTAATACTACACAAAATTTTTTCAAAAGAGAAAACATAATTTACTTTTGTATTAGTGTACTATTAATACAAAAACTAAATTTAATAAAACCTCATAAAAATTTATCAAATTTGTCATCTTTTAACTGTAAGATTTCCATAAATATTTTATATTTTTCCTCAACTTTCTATATTTATCTTGTTTTATCTATTTTTTACTCCTTCAATTTGAAGACTTTAAGTAACTTTAAACCAGACAAAATTTTTAACACACATTTTTATGCTTTTATAAGTTTCCTTATCAAATGCATATTTTGCTTTGGTTATACACTATATACAGAATTGTTTCTCTCATATGTAGTCGTTTTTAATGCCTAATAACTGGAAATTTCTAGTAAAAACCCTAGAAAGAAATTTTGAACTGTTTTATATTAGGATTTGCAAATTTAAAACCATTTTATAATTTTTGAGAAAAATAGTTTTTCAAATTATTGTTTATTGACAGATCTAAATATATTTACCTTGTCTATACCATGTAAAAATGAGATGTCAAGGCATATAGACTTAAACTCAAGTTTAGTAATTAATATTTCAGTATCTTAACTTACAGATGACTCAAGACAGTTTATGATTTTTAGAAATGCTTGTTCCCCTGTGCCATAAAGAAATAGCACTTGGGCATAAATTTAATTTCCTCAAAAACACCATTTTTACTTTCTGCAGAAAGGGTACACTCACCAGCAGTCTTGCCACGAGAGTACACCGAACAAAGGAGACAGGGTCATTTATAACCTGACACGTCTACCCTACTGCTGTGTCTGGTTTCCGTTGGCTGGAACGGGACCTCACATTCTGTATTTGTCCCGATTGGCTAGCAACTTAGAACTTTAAAAGAGGTAAAGGCAGAGGAGACCAAAGGAAGGAGGAAGTAACCTGTGGAATGCTGAGAAAGGTAAAAACACCTTCACATAAGGAAGAGGCACAGGCTATGACCTAAGGCTTGCTTGGACCAGTATGAGCATGCCAGGGCAAATATTTAGGCTAAATTGTGGGAGCTAAGAACATAAAGTACATTTTTTTCTTAATTACCACTAGCAGATATTGAAGAATGTTAGCACAGGTCTCTGAATAAATTTTGTTTCTAGGAGAAAGTTACTATTTATTCCTAATTAGATGGGGAGGAAAGTCTTTGAAGAGGAACCTCTACTTTACTTTTTACATGATTATTACTTAATTTAACATAACATGACTCAAAGATTTTAAATGACTGAAATGAAGTTTGAAACTATGACACATGTCACCTCTCTAATGTCTTCCCCCAGTCATTCCAGGTCCCAATTAGCCACCTGGCAACCAGGAGGATCTGAAGGTCAAGGCCTGACTGAGACCATCAGGACAGAAGACAGAGCTGTTAAGACTATACCTGGAGGATCCAGCCTCTCCCGAAATAGCCAGGAGGCAAAACAGGGAAAGAAGAGGAATAACGGGTCATATTAGGCTTGGTTCTGGCTTGCAGTTGCTGGTCTAGGCACTAGGAACTTGTCTCCTGACTTTGTCATGGCCACCTATCTAGACCCCTGAATCCAGAGACTCTAAACAAAAGACACAAGCTCACAGTGAAATCAAGCAAGTATCTAATTATATTTAATTGATAATTTTAAAGCCATTTCTATTTGACCAACAATTTAAAAACTAGCTTTATTTACCAAATATCACATCTACATAACACATACAGACATACGAACACACAGAAGCAGACCTTATAGCTCTCATAAGGGATTTTTATTTACCTGTTTTAAACAGTTTGTCTTTTCCCCATTCGGTCTATCACTCTTCCAATTACCAGTTTCATTACTCTAAGCAGTCGTTAACTAGGCAGTTTCGATTTCTAAAAGGACAACTCTTAGGTGGAACCAAAAAAAAAATATTTAATGAGCACAGAGCTAAGATTTTAGGCCTAAATATTATATCATCATTTGCTCAAACCAAGGGAAAAAAACGACACTCTCACGAAAGTTCCATCAAGACAAAATGGCCAGAAAAGCACCTTAAACAAAGGTATGACTTATTATGTAAATTTAAAAGAATCGTAAGAATTTCTAATGTAATAAGCAGATATCCATAAAATTGAGATTTCCTTTATAGAAGTAAATTTCTTTTACAAAAGTGTTTCAATATGGCCAATAAAATTCCAGAAAGGTGTAGCATCGTTCCATGGAGTGTTCTTTTTAACACAGCTACTGTTTTAGCTAAAATCACTGAGTTCAGGGTAATGGGTGGAGTCCATTAAAGAATGGGACCAACAAAGCATTGTATGCCTGAACTCAGCATGGATAGATTTGAAAAGGAAGCAAGCCTATTTTACCTGAGGGCCTACCTTTTATAAACACCATATCTAGGATAGCTTTCTTTCCACCTTTACGGCGGGATTCCACCTTTGGCTTTTCCACTAAGCCAAAAGGTTAGCATATTTAATTTTCATTTTATCGATTAGTCGCTTATGCTTTTTATTTGCCTTTCATAAAGTCTTTAAATAAAAATATTGAAATCTTTTCAGAAGCTTCTGCATATCAACAGGCATCCGTAGATGAGACTAATTTGGGAGCCCTCAAATGCACTTCAGTGCAGTGTTCACCTAAAACATTCCACTGTCACTTATCTTTAGTAATATTTTGCCATTTCTATAAAATGTTGCTGCTTCCAGGGCCCAATACTTATGCATGTATAAGACAGAAGGAACTTAATTCTTCAAAAATCAAATATCCCAGTTTTACCTCAAATATTGGCTTTCCTCTCAGGTTCCCTTGATCAACCTAGCCAATGATTTTTTGTGTGTGCACAGGAAAAAATAAAATAAAAGGGTAGAACACAAAACTACTTGCAAATTTCCAAAAGCTAAATTTTACACCCCTTGCAATATTGCCATTTACTACTGGTTTCTTTCTGACCCAGTCAGAAGTAAGACGCCTGTAACTGGATCCAAGTCAGTATCCTGGACCCAGTCCAGTTTTTGTCATGAATTCCAAACCCAGTTTGGATCAAAAATTTGCGCAAAGAAAATTGGAGAGCCAAATACACAAATTCATGGAGGTTTGGAATCCGAGAGAAAACTTACCATCATCCCCAGCTGCTCCGAGAGAGCAATGAACACAATGAACCCGATGGGTACCTTGCTTGGTCACTCAGCACTCCTGGGAGTTGTTAGAAGCTGTACTTCAGATCCCACTTCTGATACCATCTCTTAAAAGAAAAAGTTCAGCTGAATTAAATTTAGCAGAGTTTAATTGAGCAATGAATGATTCATGAATCGGGCAACCTCCTGAGCCAAAGTAGGTTCAGAGACTCCAGTGAAGCTGCATGGTGGAAGAGGATTTATGGACAGAAAAAAAAAGTGACTTACAGAAAATGGAGGTGAGGTACAGAAACAGCCAGATTAATTTTAGCTTGGTGATTTTTTTTTTATTTGAACATGTTTTGAACAGTTGGCCACATTTGATTGGCCAAAACTCAGTGACTGGCACAAGAGTAGACTTTAGGCTGTTTACAACGTCATTTAAGTTATAGTTCACAATGTACAGAGAAACCTTTAGGCTGAACTTATGTATGGAGGTAGCTTTAAGCTCAACTTGATTTAACAGTTTTCTAAAATCACATTTCCTCTAAATAATACCTCTACATTGCTTTAATTTTCTTATTTTCTACAGTGTCCTGATGATACTTCCATTGCCACTTAATAACTAGATGACCTTGGGTAAGTTACCTAATCTTTTGTGCACCTCTTTTATCATCTACAAAATTAAAATAATGGCACATATTTGAGTGTGAAGCATGTACCCAGAGTTTTAGAGAAAGGATATTTAAACATTTATAGAAAAGGGTCTACTAACAAATCTTTCCAAAGGAATCTGAAAAATATTTTTAGGAGATTAATTAGGTGGCTCTTTTATCAATCCAGGCCAAAGGTCATGAGGGCCTGAACTAAAGTAAGGGGATGAAGAGGGAGGGACATGTGGGGATGAAGAGGAAGGGACAGATCTGAGACAGAATGTACAAATGTCATGCTGTGGTTGGGAACTAGGGGTAGAAGAATCTGTGATGCCTGCCAAATTTCTTGTCAAAGGCCACTGGTTGGATGGTCACATAATTAGCTAATATAGAGAACACTGAGAGAGGGGAAATGATAAGTTCAATTTTTTCAACATCTAAATATCAGAACCTAAGTTAAGTGCTTTATGGGGAATATTTTATTTAATGCATACAACTGTCTTAGGAAGTCAGTAACATAATTATTCTTGTTTTCAGATATAGAAACTGAGGCTTAAATAAGTTAAATAACTTGCCCATATAAGAAATCAAATGAGTCATATAGTCAAGCACAAAATTACATCTGCCCAATTCCAGAGCAAATGCTCTTAACTTATTACTAGTCCAGAATGTGCTGGTTCAACCAATGATGTACATTGCTAATGTTTATTTTTAAATGCATCCAAGTGTCTCATTATAAAGCTAGCACATCCTTATTTTTCTAGTGGTATAGCCTTTAAATCTTTATTAAATGAATGTTCTAAAATGGTGATTGCAAAATATACAAGACATTGAATCCTATTTTGTTTACTAAATGTGTATGAATAAATGTATCTGAATTTCACAGACATGTCCTCAGATATATAAAAGGTAAGTGTTTGCATGAGTGAAGACTCTATTGGCACTCAATAGTGATAAAATTATCCAAGCTGACTCAAGATAAACTAAGTCACTTCCAGTTCACAACTCAGTTTTTTTTGCATAGTCAATTTGGTAGTTTTCCCCTCCCTCTTCTTGTGTCATTATCCCTAAGAAGATGGAGATGTTTACGTTTTTAAAATCAGAGAGGATTCAAGCATCTTGTCCACAATAATCAGTAGTCTACTCTGGCTTCCTCTGAGATGTACCTCATATGCTTTTGTTGATTTCATTGTGTTTTGCTCTCTATTGCTGATGGTTGTAGTCCTGCCATGATCTCCTGTCACTGGGCCATTGGGATCCTGGGAACTTGAGTGATTTCAGTTAAGTATATGAGGCAAGCTCAAATACATTGGCCTAACCCCTGCACTCAGCCATGGCTGCTCTACAACTCTGGCCCATTCTAGGACTTCTGTTGGCAATTCCCCTTGCTCCAGGTACTCTAGCCTATGCTGGAAAACTGCTGTTACCCTCTGCCTCTGCATTCCCAATCTAATGGATTATGTGAGTTCAGCTTTAAATTTGCAGCTTGTCATTCTTGTGGGAAAATTAAGAAGAGATGGTTAGTGAGCAACTGGAAATATGTGTCTGGAACTCAGGAGAGATTTCTGGGTTAGAGACAGATTTTACAGAAGCATCAGCATATATACATGGTGGTTTCCGATATGGGTGCTGATAACATCATTCAGGAATCATGCATGAACTTTTAAAAATAGAGGCAAGAATCATTGGTTATGGTTATAATTAAAGAGTATGTAAAGGAAGCAGAGCCTACAAGTATATTGACATAGATACATATCTGCATAGGCTAGCTGGCAAATATACTCAGATATTTCAAGGAGTCCAAATAACTGGATCTAAAATACTAGAGAATTTTAACAGGAACCAATGTAAAGATTTGCACATCCATTCAAAAAGTCAGTCGTACATAGGTACAAGATGAGGAAAGTCAGGGTTAATATGTACAACTTGGTTTTTAAAAAGACCCAGCAAGATTAAGGGTGGTTGACTACAACATCAGTGCCTAGAGTAAGAAACAATCCATCTGATCAAAACTGATTTTTCCAAATAGCTTTCTTACTTCCCTGCTTTATCTAATAAGGCCATTTATCTTCAAATTAGCATTTGGCTTTTTTCTAGCTCTTAAGATGCAGAGTGTGTATCACCCCATCTGCTACTTTTGAGAGCCTCTGCTTTAGAATTCCTGCAATGGTTGCTTCACAATACCCCTATCTTCCAGTGTGTAATAGTCTCCTCATCTCATAGTAAAATATAATTGCTAATATACCTTATATCATTTTCTCTCTTGGCCATTTTGGCCAAATTTACATCCTCAGAAGTTAGGACACCCACTTATGATTGAGAACATGTATTTGTCTTTCTGCATTTGGTTTCTCTTAAGATAATGACCTCCAGTATCATCTATATTGCTGCAAAAGATATTATTTCATTTTTAATAGCTGAATAGTATTCCATCGTGTATATATGCCCATTATGCAATCTATGCATGCAACGAAATTGCACTTGTGTCCCATACATTTATATAAATAAATGAATAAAGTAGAGCTGTAATAAAGCCAAATATAAGCATGATTTCTTAAAGGTGCATGTAAACTGTTTTCTTTCAGTGAATGGAAGTATTTGACAGAGAAGCACCTTTGGAAACAAACACTGAGAATATGTTGTTACAACATAAAACAAGTTAGGATAATTCAGTTTTGAATCAATTACACTCAAACACCTCTGCTTCAGTAATTTAGATCTAACAGTTGTCAATCTGGGATAAATGTCTCAGACTGGCACATTTCTCTAACCTGCTGTTGTGTTCAGTCTGTGCTGGCTTGATGATATTTGACCCTTTCAGTCAACATGTTTCTGGATGCTTGAAAAAAAGTATTAATGAGTTCAATAAAGACTAAAGCCAGCAGAACTTAGAGTCTTTGGACATAGATAATTAAGCCTTTGTAAACCCAATATTGGTTAGTTTATTTTTGCTACTATAACAAGATACCATAGACTAGGTGGCTTGTGAACAACAGACATTTATTTCTTACAGTTCTGGAGGCTGGGAAGTCCAAGATCAAAGTACCAGCAGATGTGATGTCTGGTGAGGACTTGATGTGTGTGTGTGTGTGTTTTAGATGGAGTCTCACTCTGTTGCCCAAGCTGGAGTGCAGTGGCACGATCTCAGCTCACTACAACCTCTGCCTCCCAGGTTCAAGAGATTCTCCTGCCTCAGCCTCCTGAGTATCTGGGACTGCAGGTGTGTGCCACCACACCTGGCTAATTTTTGTATTTTTAGTAGAGACAGGGTTTCACCATGTTGGCCAGGCTGGTCCCGAACTCCTGACCTCAGGTAATCCACCTGCCTCGGCCTCCCAAAGTGCTGAGATTACAAGCATGAGCCACTGTGCCCGGCCCTGATTTTTGCTTTATAGAAATCTGTCTTCTACCTGTGTCTCCACATGGCAGAAGGGGCAGGGGAGCTTCCTGGTATGCTTTATTAAGGGCAGTAATACCATTCATACCTTCACCACCTAATAATCTCCCAAAAGGCCTCAGCTCCTAATACCATCACTTTGAGGATTAGGTTTCAACTTACGAATTTTGGGCAGAACACAAACATTCAGTCTATAGCGTATTTCAAACCTTGTTTCATAATTATTGTATTTAATTTACTTTACTTTGAAAATTTTTCCAAGTAATGTCATCTTTCTTTTTGTCCTCAGTCTTCCATTACTGAACTGATAATGCCAATCTAGACTTTTTGTACTTATTTATGTATGGGAATTCTTGAACATCTT
Source organism: Nomascus leucogenys (assembly GCF_006542625.1). Taxonomy (NCBI): domain Eukaryota; kingdom Metazoa; phylum Chordata; class Mammalia; order Primates; family Hylobatidae; genus Nomascus; species Nomascus leucogenys. Next base: position 130,692,523 of record NC_044406.1, read on the forward strand.
TGATCTTACATCTTTTGTCTATTCTTTCAGAGAGTTATATTAAATTACAGATATATTTGTTTCATTTTTATAAATTTACTATTACTACTATAATTTCTGTCAATATAGCAGTGATCCCTGGCACTCACCTGAGCAAGGGCATCAGCTCTCAATTATTAGCTTGATCCTGTGTTTGCTATAGGTCCTTGAACACATATGTATGCTTGTGTAATATGGAGCATTTTTTCTCATCAGGAAAAACTTTATTGTAAGTGCTGTTTTGTATAGATCCCATTATCTTCTTTAATTATTTTATTCAACCATATAATTTGAAAATATACCCACGTTATTGTGTGTTTACCTAGTTCATTGTTTCTCACTGCTACATAACATTACACAGCATGTATCCATCACATTTTACTTTTCCTTGTACAAAAATGATGAATTAGCACTGTGTTTCTGCTCCGTTTTATAACAAAACTTATTCAAACAGATATTTACACTTGCTGTCTTCACTTCCTCACCTCTTACTCTCTCTTGAACACACAATAATTGGACTCTTGTCCCTAAAACTGCATTTTGCCACTGAGTTGAAAACATGTTTGTCAAGGTCCCCAGTGAATTCTGAGTTGCCAAATCCAATTGTCATTTTTTAGTTGTCATTTTAGTTGACCTTTCAGCTGCATAATTCGGCCTACCACTTCAACCTCATACCCTACCACTTTCCACTTTATTCACTAGAATCCAGCTACATGTGTTATGTTGTTTTTCTGCAAACACAATGCTTGACTTAATACAATTTTCTTTGCTTTTACTGGTTACTCTGCCTGAGACCCCCTTATCTCCAGATAGGTATACACATAGCTCATTTCTTCCATTAATTAACAGCTCCTCAGGGTAGCCTGTCACTATCATTCTCTATTTCCTTACCCTACTTTATATTAACTCATAACACTTTTATTATCATATGAAATTTCATTATATCATTATTTATTTATTTTATTTTCTGTCTCTCATTAAAATGTAAGTTCCTTGAGTGCAGAGATATTTTTGCAATTTATTTCACCACTATATTGCTATTGCCTCACACAATGCTTGGTGAATAGTAAGTACTGAGTAAAAGTTGAGTCAATAACTGAATAATGACACATGAAATGCTCTCGTAGTTTATGTAAGAAATACATCTCTACTCAATCTTTCATTTGCTATTTTAATAGTGTGGGTAAAAATGAGGCAAACCAGATAATAGAATTGTGAGTGTTATCATGGCCAATCATTTCTGCGTGAAGGTGTGTCATATCATAGATCAGACTGCTCTCCTATTCATACTACCAGTTGCTCTGGCATGGTCGAAACCCTCTTTGTCCTGTACTCCATGTAGGAAGCATAGAACTCTATACAAAATATAAACAGAAAAGTCTCACAGGAAGAGGGCCAAAACCAGTGTGTGTAACATATGAATGTTATTTAACATTATTTAAGCTAGAAAATAAAAGGTCAGAAGAAAAATTATTTAACTGGTTTATATATTTTGATTCTTGAAACTGCTACCTCATTGCTTATTTTGAAGGGACCAGAATTAGGTCTAGTCCAAAGCAAAGAGTCATCCTTGAATTTGGTAAGTACCTAAAAGAGCTATAAACTTGTAAAAGACTATAAAACATGTATTACATAATAAATGTAATGAAAATTTTATAGAAATAAAAAATTGCTCTTTCACCTATGAAAACCCCAAATATAAAAACCTCAATTTATAAACAATGTACTTTCCTCAAAAATAATAAGCTTACTGTATAATTCAAACTATAAACCAAACGAAGTTAGTTGTTTCTTAAATGTTTAATTGTATCCTCTAACAGATAATATTTCTTCCCCCTCTAAGGAAATACCAATAATCAGTATGTTATGAAATTTTTGAGGACAAGATTACCAGATTGGCCTCTATTCTAGAAAGCCTACTAAACCACATCTAGAAAGCACAAACTAGTAATTATGTCACTTATTATTGCCATTTTCACTCTAAAATTAAGCTGTCTTGTTTTTTCAGCTCTTGTTACACTAAAGACCATTCGTTCTTGAAACAGATGGGCCCTTGCTAATTAAGAAAACTGCTCCAGTTCATTAAAGAAATAGCAAACAACCAGATGAAGTGTCAGTTCTTAGGGACACTCAATGTGCAAAGCTTGATCACATTACTCACTTGTTCCATCTTCCTCTGAAACACTGACTCAACCTAAGCATTTAACATAGATTACTTTCAATTATAGTAATTGCAAAAACCACAGCATACTAAAAAGGATTATGTGTGTGTTTTATTATTTTGGGGGTGAATAGCTCATAAAAAGATGATAATTATAAAATTATCATCATACTTGGAAGAGACATTAGGGATCTTTTAGTTTAGTATCTTTCACTCAGTTGTTCAATACTTAACCAGCTTCTAGGATTTGCTAAAATTTGTGCTAAATGCTTATGATGCAGATATTAATAGGGTTATCTTTGCCCTCAAGGATTTCATAATCTACTTGAGGATATAGAAAAATATAAGGCAATCACAATAAATTCTATTACTTTGCTATTAAAATATTTAAGAAATTTTGTGATTGCAGACAGAAAGAAATATCTAGTGTGGGTGGGGTGGTACGATAAGGGTTTTGGGGAAGAGAAAATATTTGAATTATGTTCTGAGACATGCAAATGTTCCCTTGGGCTAGGAGTAGGGGTAAGCATGTGGAATGAGAAAGATTTCCAGGAAGATGGATCAGCATATAAAAAGGTACAAAACAGCTCTGACACATTTGACTAGATCAGACAGAAGAAATAGGCAGGACTGAGATCATAAAGATCATGTTTGGCCATTGTTTGTAACTTTAGAATTGATCCTAAAATAGGTCTCAGATAGGGAGGTTACATGGTCAAATATATATTGTAGAAATGCCACCCTGGTAGCAGTGTAGAGAAAATATTTAGCAGGTATAAAACTATAGGTAGAGAAACAGTGAAAAATTTTAAAAATATTCTAAATGATAAAGAAGATCTGAAGTAAAGTTACTGTAATGCTGGGGAGGAAACATCACAATGGGACTGTTCTTGGAGTATTTGAAGAATAGCAATGAAGCCCATGTATTTGAAGTCCTGGAAGAGTACTTCCAGGGGATTAAGAGACCAAGGTGTATAATGCCTTGTATACCCATAGTCAGATTTGAACTTTATTATATATGTGATGGAAAGACATTGGAGGGTTTTGAGCACAGGAGTATCTCATCTCACTACTATAAAAAAAAAAAAAAAACTTCTCTGGCTGCTATATTGACAACAGTATACAAGAGGACAAGAGGGAAAGCAGAGGGATCAGATCAAAGGCTATTGAAATAACCCAGGGAAGAGATGATGGTGACTCAGCTGAGGGTAGTAGCAGTGCAAGTGTCAATAAGTAGCTAGATTTTGGATACATTTTTGAACTACAGTACCCCTCTCCAGTCATAGTATTAGTTTCCCATGGTTGCACTTTCCAAAAACATTAAATGAAATACTCCAGAAATAAGCCATTCATAAGTTTTAAATTGCAAGCCATTCTGAATAGTGTGGTGAAATCTCATGCCATCCACTCCATCCTGCCCAGACTTGAATAATCTCTTTGTCTAGCATATCCATGCAGTAGGCACTACTCTCCTGTTAGTCACTTAGTAGCTATCTGGGTGATCAAGACTTTAAATTAACTGTCATGGTATTGCAGTTCTTATGTTCAAGGAATGCTTATTTTACTTTTATTACAGTACATTGTTATAATTTATTATTTATTGCTGTTAATTTCTTACTGTGCTTACTTTACAAATGAAACTTCATCATTGGTATGTATATGTACATATATATAGGAAAAAACATACTATATATAGGGTTTGGTACTATGATTGGTTTCAAGCATCCCCTGGGGGTCATGGAATCCATCCCTCATGGATAAAAGAGGATCACTGTGGAGCTAATAGGATTTGCTGACAGATTGAATGCATTTTGTGAGAAATAAAATAATAGACAATCTTGCCTCCAATTATTTTGTCCTGAGGAGCCAGAAGGATGAAATTGACCATTACCAAGTGAAAAGGACTTGTGGAAGGGTCAGGTTTTGGAATGAGGAATCAATAGTTTAATTTATAAAATATTAAGTTCAATATTATTGTCAGACATACAATAGATGTCAAGTATGTACGTGAACATTGGAGTCTAAAGTTTATAAGAAAAGTATTGGCTGGTGATATAAATTTGAGTCATTGGTATATAAATACAGACACATGCCATGAACATTGCACTGGTTGCAAGTTGAGAAGAAGAAGAGAATCCAGCAAGTAAGATTGAGACATAACAGTCAGCAGAATAAAATGACAACTAAGAAAGTGTGATATCCCAGAAATGAAGTGAAGAAAGACAATGCTATATATGATCTATAAGTATACACACACTCGCACATATACATATTTACATAAATGTACAAATATCTATTTATAACTTAATGTGCATATATATACACACACACACACACACACACACACATATAGATAGATATGTATATAAATGCATTAAAAATGCCTGGATGGTCCAGGAAGAGGGAGTGGTCCATGAAGAGGGAGTGACCAATTTTGCCAAAAGCTACTCGGTAGTTTATTAAGATCAGGACTGACAAAGTACCATTGAATTTTGCAACATGGAATTTATAGCTGGCCTTGACAACAGCAGGATCAGTGGATTAGAAGGGATGAAAGCCTAATAGAAGTGGATTCAAGAAAATAGGAAGAATGTAAGTGAAGGCACTCACTACAGGAAATTACTTTGAGAATTTTGCTTAAAACAAGGCTAATTCCTCCCCAGGGGGAAAAAAGTGTTACATGTAATGGTATCATTGACAACTGAGAACCAACAAAATAGATATAAATACAACAATATAAATATGATCTAAAGGTAATAGGACACAGAATGATATATTTAGCACAATACCATTTATTTAGATATAAAACTAAAGCTCACAAAATAATGTCTCCTCCTTCCCATGATCTCTATGTCCACTGTCATCCTCAAATATAACCATTGTCATTGATGTCCATCCAGAAATAAACACACACACACGTACACACACACATACACACAGACATGCACACAACACACTATTTTTGGTACAGTAACTGACTGTTTTAGTTCTGCCATTCCCTAAGATTGTCTTTAACTGGATGGTCAAGGTAGAATTGCTATTATGTCCATGTTCTACTTCATGAATAGATGGGAAAACACTCTAGGGAAGGTCATTTTCTGTAATTTAAGATAGTCTGGAATTCAAGTACCTGACTTCTACTCCCATTTCAAAAACCCAAAATTAGACACATGGCCACTCCTAGCTGAAACTTACTGTCTGAGAGTTAGGGTGAGACAGCTATAAGAGCTTAAGGAAAGATGTGATAAAATATAATCATCAAAAAACAGAAAAGTAAATTGAGGGGAAACAATATAATTGCAGATAGCATTTGTCTTAGTCTGTTAGTGTTGCTATAAACAAATACCTGAGAATGGGCAATTTTAAAATAAAAGATGTTTATTTGGCTCACAGTTTTGCAGGCTGTACAAGGAGCATGGTGTGAGCATCTTCTTGGCTTCTGGTGAAGGCCTCAAGCTACTTCCATTCGTGATACAAGGCTAAAGGGAGCCAGCATGTGCAGAGATTACATTGTAAGAGAGGAAGCAATGCAGAGAGAGTGGGGAGGTCCAGGATGTTTTTAACAACCAGCTCTCAAAGGAACTGAGTAAGGACTCACCCCTTCCAGGAAAAAAAATAATCTATTCCTGAGGGATTCCCCTTCATGACCAAACACCACCCATTACACCCTCATCTCCAACATTGGGATCAAATTTCAACATGAAGTTTGGGGGAACAAACATTCAAACTACAGTGTTCCACCCCTGGCTTCCCAAATCTCATGTTCTTCTCACATGCAAAATACAATAATTCCATTCCAACAGTCTCCAAAATTGTTAAAAATCTGAAATCCAAAGGCTCTTCCAAGATTCAAGGTTAGATCCTTCCAGCTATGAGCCTATAAAATCAAAACCAAGTTTTCTTTAACTTCCGAGATACAGTCGTTTTATAGGCATTTGGTGAATATTTCCATTCCAAAAGGGAGAAATTGGCCAAATGAAAGGAGTAAAAGGCCCCATGAAAATCCAAAATCCAAGAAGGTAGACATTAAATCTTAAAGCTCCAAAATAATCTTTGACTCCATGTCTTGCATCCTGGGCACACTGGTGTCAGAGGTGGGCTCCTAAAACCTTGAGAAGTCCTATGACCATAGCTTTGCTGGTTGCAAATCACATGGCTGGTCTCACAGGTTGAAGTTTAATTCCTGTGGCTTTTCCAGGCTAAGGTTGCACACTGCTTGTGGTTCTACAATTCGTAGGTTCTTAATGCCACCTCACTCCTGGGACTCCACTAGGTATTGCCCCAGTGACGACTCTCTGTGGCAGCTCTTTCTGTGCCACAGAGAAGAGAAAGGTGCACGCTTCTTCCTGGGCACCCAGGATTTCCCATTCATCCTCTGAAATTTAGGTGGAAGCCACCAAGCCACCACCACTCTTGCATTTTGGGCACCTGCAGACTTAGCACCATGTGAATGCTGCCAAGGGTATGGCTTGCACTCTCAGGTGTAGTGGCCCAAGCTATACCTGGGGCCATTTGAGCCACAGCTGGTGTCAGAGCAGGTGGGATGCAGGAAGCAGCATCTTCAGGTGGTGCAGGGCAGTAGCATCCTTGGCCTATACCCTAAAACCATTCTGTCTTCCTAGGCTTATGGGCTTATTTTGGGAGGGGAAGCCTCAGAGATGTTTGAAATGCCTTCGGGGCCTTTTTCCCATTGTCTTGACTACTAGCACCAGGCTAAAGTTAGTCATGTTAATTGCTTTAGCAACCAGTTGTTGGGTTTTTCTCTGAAAACGCTTTTCTTCTCAACCATATAGTCAGGTTTCTTTTTTTTTTTAATTTTTATGTTGTGTTTTCCTTTTAATTATAAGTTACATATTTACATCATTCATTTGCTGCCATATCTAGTCATAAGTTGTTAAAAGTAGCCACACCATTTCTTTGCTTCTTAGAAGCTTCTTCGACCTAATATCCTAGGTTATCACTCTTAAGTTTGGCCTTCCACAAAACCCTAGGACATGAACATAATTGCCCCTGAGGTTTTTGCTACAGTGTAACAAGGCTGACTTTTGCTCCAGTTCCCAGTAAGTTCCTCATTTCCATCTCAGATCTCATCACCATGGACTTTACTGTCTGTATTTCTATCAGCATTTTGGTCACAATCACTTAACCAATTGTATTAGTCCATTTTTACACTGCTATAAAGATACTACACAAGACTAGGTAATTTAAAAAAAAAAAGAGGTTTCATTGGCTCACAGTTCCACATGACTGGGGAGGCCTCAAAAACTTACAATCACGGCAGAAGGGGAAGAGGCACATCTTACATAGCAGCAGGTGAGGGAGAGTGAGCAAGAGCGGGGAAAACTGCCTTATAAAACCATCAGATCTTGTGAGAACTCACTATCACAAGAACAGCATGGAGGAATATGTCCCCATAATCCAATCACCTCCCGCCTGGTCCCTTCCTTGTCACATGGCGAATAAGGGATTACAATTCAAGATGAGATTTGGATGGGACACAGCAAAACAGTATCACCAATCTTTGAAGTTCTAATCTTTCCCTCATCTTTTGTTTTGTTTTGTTTTCTTCTGAAACTTCCAAACTCTTCCAACTTCTGTCCATTACTCAGTTCCAAAGCCACTTTCCCATTTTCAGATGTCTTTATAGAAGCACTGAACTCCTTGGTACCATTTCTTTTTGGTCTTAGACTGTTGTGTTGCTATAAAGGAATATCAGATGCTTAGTTATTTATAAGAAAGAGGTTTATTTGGCTCATGGTTTTATAGGCTTTACACAAAGCATAGCACCAGCATCTTCTCAACTTCTAGTGAGGGCCTCAGGCTGGTTTCACTGATGGCAGAAGGTGAAGGTAAGCTGGCATGTGCAGAGGTAACATGGCAAGAGAAGAAGCAAGAGAGAGAGAGAGAGCAAGAGAGAGAGAGAGATAGAGAGAGGAGGTACACAGGTTCTTTTAACAACCAGCCCTCATGAGAACAAATTCAGTGAGGACTAACTCACTCCTCCTCAGGGAAGACATTAATCCATTCATGGGAATCTAGTCCATGACTTAAACAACTCTCATTAGGCCCCACTCAAACATTCAGGATCAAATTGTAACATGAGGTTTAGGGGTCCAAACATCCAAACTACAACAGCATTGAAGGCTCACTTGAGATTTGTGATTGGGAATTTCAAGTGAGCCTAGTTAACAGAGTTGTTCTGTCTCCAATCATGTTCAGCTTCCCCAGGATATTTCCACACAGGAAATATCCCGGGCATTGTATTCAACCAGGGCGGGTTTGCCAAAGAAGTATAAAAAATTGAGAGGGAAGCAAAGGAATTGTACATTTACGCAAGGGAGTGATTATAATGGTTGACCACTTCATAGACAAACAGGTTATAGAAGGTCAAGAATTCACCAAATATCATAAACCTGGAAATATGTGGAGCCACGAGTTGAACCTAGATCAACCTGATAACAACTTCTGGCCTTGTTACATTGTAACACATGGGATTATTGCTTTAAGACAGAACTGAACAACACAGTTTGATGGATTGAATAAATCCTATGTATCAGAGAAGTAGATGTACAACCTTACATAATGGTAGCCAACTGATATGTGACTTCACAATTAAGATAAAATGATATTTAAATAGAAAAATATGTGAATGACATAGAATAAATAAAAAAGAGCTACCTAATGGATCTATACAGCCAAGGCTCATGGCCTTAAAAAGTTCTTTGTTATCGTCAAGTGACTAAAGTCCAAGCTTAATTTTGTTAATGAAGAAACTGAGGTCTAGAAAATCTAAGGCAGGGCCAGAACTAAAAGAGAGGTCTCCTGGTATCTCAGCTATCATTCTTTCTATTGCACCATGCATTATTAGAGGGCTTTGGTATAGTCCTGCCTAATACCAAGAAGACTGGACATACTGCCTTCATTCTGTTGTTTTAAGATATAATCTCTGATTCTGTAATACCGCCACAGGGTTATAAACACTGATACCTAATAACTTTATTCTTTTAGCCTCTCCATGGCTCTGTGTCCTTTATCCTAAAGACTTATGGAGGTTAAGAATTCAAGGTATTAATTCAACTATTTCAAGAAAAACTGAGAGCAAAAATAAATAAGGGACGATAATAGAAAAAGCAGCAAGTTTTTCACAATCTCGTAAGCAATTTTCAACTGAAGACGATGAGCTTAAGAACTGTTACTGGTAGATAGTGCTTATTGAATTTTTTCTTACATTGCTGAATAATTTCACGTTACTTAGTCAGTGTCATTATGCATTTCTATCACAATAGGGGGAAAAACATTAAACTAATGAATGTCGTGCCTCGTTTGTCAAGATCTGAGTCATTAGCATGAAACATCTTTTATTGTGAATGCAATTTGGGAGATTCGATCATATTTTTCCTATTTAAAAATACCCGAGTGGTTAGTACTGAGCCATTTTATTAATACATTGAATTTTAAAAATAATTTGACATATGGAAAAGCTATTTGAGACTACATAACTATAAAGGAAAACAATAAGATGCTGCATATTTTATTGGTACAATCTACAGTTTATCTTTTTGTGAAAACAGCAAAGCTGTTATAAGAATGACTACTTATGGAATGTCATATTGTTTTAAATATTTTGCAGAAATTGATTTCCATTTTCCTAGACACTGTTGTCAAGACACTGCTCTTGCAAGTATCAAGTGGGTGTCCTTCAGTGTAAACATCTCAGCACATGAAGGAATCAGTGGACACTCTGTTTAAGACAATGAACAAACTGGCTAATCCATATCTGGAGTGTCCAGCTATAGAGGCCAGAAAAAGTTGAGGCAGTGAAAAAAATAAACTACTTGAAGGAAAGAAGAGGCATATGTCACACCTCTACTTTTCAACCCCTGTTTATGAAACTAGGAACCCTTGCCTCCATCAGAAGACTGAAAAAGAAATTAAGCCTAGGAAAATGGAAATGGGCAGATGTTTTGGCAGGGTTCATGGGACAGTATTTTCTGTCACATGTCAGATATGAGCTTTTGAATATTAGCATTCATACCTGAATACTGAAATATTATTTGTAGATCTGGAAGAGAATGGGGTTGAGATCTGCCTGGACACATACGCATCATAGTTGTGTTGCCTGACTACAATGACTGGTTACTGAGCTATAAGTGACACAATATACCTTTGCAGGGGGGTACAGGAGTCTCTTATGTTAAAGATAATCTGCCATGATGCATGTGGCAGACAAGACCTAAAGTGGCCTCTAGTAATTCCCACCTCCTGGTATTTTTGACTTTCTGTAACTCCCTCTCTCTGAGAGTGGGCATAATCTGTGATATGCTTCTAACAAAAAGATTTTGGCAAAAGCAATGGAATGTCACCCCCATGATTAGGTCACATTATATGGCAAAGATGTATGTTACATTATCTAAGACTCTTTATATAAGTCTCCATCTTAGCAGACTGGAATTACAGACTCTGGGAGCTTGATGAAGCAAGTGGCCATGTTGAAGATACCCACGTAGGAAGGAACTGCAGTTGCCCGCTATGATCTGTGGGCAGCCTGTAGCTGACAGATAATAAAAAGCCATAGCCCTAAATAATACAGCTATAAAGAAATGAATTCTGCAGACACCTGACTGAGATTGGAAGTAAATTCTTTCCCAGTCAACCTTCCAGAAGAGATCTCAGTCCCAGCCAACATGTTGATTGCAGCTTTGTGAGATGCCAAAACAGAGAACCCAGCTAAGCCATGTCCAGACTCCTGATGCATGGAAATTTTAAGACAAGAAATGTGTGCATTGTTGAAGACATAGAGTGTGTGCTAACTTGTTATGCAGCAATAGAAAACTAATACAATGCATTATATATGTTCCCGAAATACCTCACAGTTTGTGGATTCATGTATGGAGTATAAAAGGTTTATGGGGAAAATAGGATTGGAACAGACAACTTAAAAATCATGCAACTTCATTAAGAGAGCACAAACAAAAACAACGATGAAATCCTGGAAAATTTTTAAAATATAGAATAAATTACTAACAAAGAATATAAAAGTAAATATATATATCTTAACCTTACCCAAAAGGATTAAAGGTAGTTTGATGGAGGGCAGTGTGAGGAACAGTCAAGTGGTTGAGGCACGTAAGCAAAGGTAAAACGCACAGTGATCTAGAAGTGAGCAATAAGTACTTCCCAAGCAAGGCAGGTCATCTAAGCCATTATAAAGAACAAGCTGGAGAATGGACATCAGGTACAGTATGTTAGTTGGCTAAAGAAACTGTAACAAACTATGATAGACTGTAAGGCTTAAATAACAGAAGTTCATTGTTTCATGTTCCTAGAAGCTACGGATCTAATATGAAGATGATAGCAAAGTTTATTTCTTCTGAGGCTCTGAGGCAAAAATATCTTCCATGGCTCTACCTTTGGATAAGAAATGGCCATCTTCTCTCTCTTCCTTCACATCATCACTCTATGCATGTGTCTGTGTCCAAATATTCCCTTTTTATCAAGACAACAGTCATATTGTTAGGTCCCACCCGGATGACCTCACTTTAACTTGATTATTCATGTAAAGACCATATCTCCAAATAAGGTCACATTCTGAGCCACTAGGGGGTTAGGACTCAAACACATCTTCTTTTGAGGGGACACAGTTCACACCACTACATGCAGTAATAGACTCCTCTGTGGCTTGCTGGATTTACTTGTGTAAATTTACTTACATTTGGCTGCTGTTACTTGGTGGTGCAAAAGTTTAATCTATAATAGGGAAAAATAGAGTATAAACCAACTCAACTTTCCCATTATGTTGACATTATTACAAATCCCCACTATGGGAATCTTCCCTGTAACAGAACAGTCTAGAAAACATCTATGCCCCCTTTTATTCTTTCAGTCTCATATGATGACTGTGTGTGTGGGGGTGTGTGTGTGAGAGAGAAAAACATTTACTGAGTGTTCATCACATTCGATTAAAATACAACATACTCTCACTCATGGGGGAGCTAAACATTGAACACACAAAGACATGAACATGGGAACAATTGGCATTGAGGACTACCCGAAGCCAGAGGGAGGATGAGGGTGTGGCATTAAAAACACATGGCTGGGTACTATGCTCACTACCTGGGTGATGGGATCCATACCCCAAACTTCAGCATCATGCAATATTCCCACGTAACAAATCTGCACACGTATGCCCCGTGTCTAAAGTAAAATTTGGATTAAAAAAATATTTCTTCCTATCAATGAGCAGGCATTATACATTTTTATTTTAGTAATTCCGGGACCACTCATACTTTTGGTTGCTTTTGTGAATTTTTAAATTATTATAGCCTTATATAACTGGCTGTGGCAGTGTTATAGAAACTTTTTGGTATCTTGATGTTGTGTGTGCAAGTTGCTTAAGAAATATTACTTTTCGCTGGATGCAGTGACTCATGCTTGTAGTCCCAACACTTTGGGAGGCTGAAGCAGGAGGATCACTGAAAGCTGGGAGTTTGAGGCCAGCCTGGGAAATATAGTGAGATTCAGTCTCTACAAAAAATTTTATATATATATATATATATATATATATATATATATATATATATATATAAAATATACTATGTAAGTATATAATGTATTTTTATTTATATTACATCATATAAATTTATAATATATTTATATTTATGTATATTATAATTATATTATATTATATATACATTATATAATATATTCATATACATATATTATATATTAAATATATAATATATTTATATTATATATTATATAAATTTATAACATACTTAACTCTATAATATATATTTACATAGTATATATTATATATTATATATACACATATACACATATATAATATATTATGTATACACATATATTATATATACTATATAATAATATAATATATAATATATATACTATATATTACATAGTATATATAATATATATACTATATATTACATAGTATATATAATATATATACTATATAATATATATATAGTATATATAATATATACATAATTTTTTGTAGAGACTGATTCTCACTGTATTTCCCAGGATATATATATAATTATATAATATATACATTTATTATATATAATGTATACATATATGTATTATATATAATGTATACATATATGTATTATATATAATTATATCTAATTTATATATAAATTATATAATATAATTTATATAATTACAATATATAATTATAATATATAATTTTATAATATATAAATTATATATAATATATAATTAGGTATATTCATATATAATTATATATAATATATATGTATACATTATGTAATTATATATATATTATATATATAGCCAGGCATGGTGGTACACATCTACAGTCATAGCTAGTTTGGAGGCTGAAGCAAAAGATTGCTTGAGCCCAGGAGGTTGTGGTTGCTGTGAGTGAGCTGTGATGACACCACTACACTCCAGCCTGGGTGACAAAGTGAGACCCTGTATCAAAAAAAAAAAAAGAAGAAAAGAAAGAAATCTTACTTCTAAAATTTGATTTTCAGATTTTTAAAATTTTCTACGTAGATAATCATATCATATACAGTTAATGTCTGTATTATCTATCTAAACAACAGACACCTTATGGCTTATCTGAGATTTTAGGAACCGTTTGAAGTGTTGAATTTGTAGCCAACTTCTTGGGTTTCCTTTCAGCTATGGAAACTTATGGCATAATATTAGGTTTAAGTTAACACACCCAATTGTATTTCAATTTTATCATGCTAGCATGTAGGTTCGTACTGGCTGCACCTTGAAAAATTGTGGTGAAAATTAAATTAAATATGAGAAATTAAATCAATTACATGGAAAGTACTTACAATTTTTCTAGTTTTATGACTCTCTTTCTGGCACAACGGATACTTTTCCTTCTTTTTCTTGAAATAAGCTATATATTAAATAAGTCTTTATTAAATTATATTCAGCATTTCTGTGTATCTGAAGCAAGATGAAGCTTAGCAGCACTAGCCCACTCCTCCAGATTTCAGGAAGTAATCAGTGTTTCTAAAATTGTTATCTAATTATGACCTGTTCCAAGTCACCTGAGATCCATCTTAAAATGGCAAATTCCCAGACACTCTAGACCACTTATACTGAAATATAATTTTGTAGCATGACTCCTGCAATCTGCATTTTAAACACATGGTACCTGTGCACATTCAAGTATAATAGCCACCTTTTTGAGATTTTCAACTTAGTGCCTCAGGACAGAAAAGACAACCAAATCCCTATTAAAGGGAAGAATGCCATTATATAAATTCTTTTACTTGATTTTTCACATAAATAATTTCTGTCTTAGAAAGGCAAGGAAAAAGTCTTCAAAATGCTAGAATTATTTTTCGTTTTCCCTGAATCTCAGAGCATTGTTGACTTTTTGATTCTGCTTGTTTTAATAATGAATTCCTAAGTGTTTGGGTGCTTGTTGTAGGCATTCCCTAGCAGATCTGAAATAATCAAGAAGACCTCAAGCATAGCAGAGAGTCATTAAAAGCCTGGTATGGGGGCTGGGCGCGGTGGCACACGCCTGTAACCCCAGCACTTTGGGAAGCTGAGGTGGGTGGATCAGTCGAGGTCAGGAGTTCGAGACCATCCTGGTCAACATGGTGAAACTCCATCTCTACTAAAAATACAAAAATTAGCTGGGCATGGTGGCAGGTGCACATAATCCCAGCTAGTTGGGAAGCAGAGGCAGGTGAATCACTTGAGCCCATGAGGTGGAGGTTACAGTGAGCCAAGATCACGTCACTGCACTCCATCCTGGGCAATAGAGTGAGACTCAATCTCTAAAAAACAAAAACAAAAACAAAACAAAAACTGACTTGGTTTAGGTGGAGAGAACAAGGTAGGAATTTTCCACTTCAAGCTACTGGAGGCTGTAGTGATGCTACATTTCATCTGTATGGAAAACCTTCTTACAACAATTAAATAGAGCATATTTTAGTTTCCAATAAGTTTAGATTGTGTAATTCAAGGTTACTTTTGTTTTTTCAGGAGCCATTCTCTGCACATCATGGTTTAGTATCTAATGCAGTGAGTTCAATGGTTGCTAAAGGACAATTCAATGCAGATTTGAACCATCAAAGCTTTACATTCAATGGACAAAGAGGTGAGGCTAAAAGATGCAATCAAGTAGCTGGGTAATGTCCCTTGGAATATAAGAAGATGATCACAAGGTTGACTGTGGAGGCATAGTACTAATGATTTTTTTTTCCTCCCGCCAAATTGAAGAAAAGAATCTAGTATGCTTAAGCATTCAGCTAGTTAATTTTGAACTCTGGGAGAGAGTCAGCATTCTGTTTCTGATTGAGGAGCTGAGGTCTTATAAGGGAGATTCTTACTGTGCAGGCAAAAGCTGAGAACAGTGATGTGATTAAGAAAAGAAGGCCAAGACACTTGGGGTGGAGCAAGATGGTTTAATAGAAGGCTCCATTGATCATCCCCACCCCCCAAGGGCACCTATTTAACAACTATCTACACACAAAAAAAGCACCTTCATAAGAACCCAAAATCAGGTGAGCACTCACAGTACCTGATTTTAAATAGGCATTGAAAAGGTAGAAAAAACAGTTCTGAATACCCAATGCCACCACTCCTCCATCCCCAGGCAAATGGAGAGTAGTGCAGAGGGTTTTGGTGTACTGGATGAGGAAAAGCCCAGTAATTATGAGGCATTGAACTCAATACTGTCTTCTTATAGTGTAAAGGAAAACTCGACCAAACACAGTTGACACTTGACCACAGAGGGAGCATTGAAACCAGCCCTAGACAGAGGGGAACTTGAGTTCCTGCAAGCCTCTCCAAAATGGTCTAAGGTACTCTGGGGTTCTAAATAAACACAAAAGGCAGCGTAGACCCAAAAGACTAAAAATCCTAGGTGAGTCCTAGTGCTGAACTGGGCTGCTAGACAGTAGACGGGGGGGCGGGGGGCACAGGTACTATTGGGACAACAGCTAGGGTGGCTAAGGGAGTGCTGGCATCAGCCCTCCCTTAAACCCAGGCTGCACAGCTCATGGCTACAAAAGAGATCCTTCCACTTGAGGAGATGAGAGGGAAGAGTGGGGAGGATTTTGTCTTGTATCTTGGATATCAGCTCAGATAGAACAGGATCAGACACTGGTCAGAGTCATGAGGTTCCCTTTCCAAGCTTTAGCTCCCAGATGACATTTCTAGACACTTGTCACTAGCTAGTATATCCTACAAGAATGGTTAAAGGAAGTTATCTAAACAGAAAGAAGTACAAAATTGAATCTTGGCACATAAGGAAAAAAGAATACAATAAGCAGAAATACGGATAAATATAACAGACTTTTCTTTTTCTTCTGAAGTGTTCTGAACCTACATATGTCTACTATTTTGGATAATGCAGTTCTTGATAATGGACCTGAAATATGAGATTTCTATAGTGGGAAGAAGGTCACTGAGAATAAGAGCATGCTAATGCCATTGGATTGGAAGTCTTGATGACAAAATAACTGAGAATGTGAGGGCACATGGGGCTAAGGGTATGTATAAGTAAGAGGCGATAATGAGAGAAGTCATGTTTTGCAGGTGGAGCCATCACTCATGATGACAATATTCAGAGTGTAACCATGGGAGTCTTGGCTGCAGTGGAATGAAATAAAACATTTTTGGAAGTAACGATGGCAAAGATCTGAAGGCATGGAGCTTTGGTTGGGTTACCCATATACATGTTTGAGTCAAGGCAGGTGGTGACGGGAATAGGAGAGGCTGGAGATGACATGAGCCTAGGCCCCAAATGAAGGAAGAAATTTAAACAGGGTGCTGGTAGAAGTAATAGCAAGATTGGTAGTTAGACAGTATGGGCTACAAGGGAGCTGGGTAATTTTTAATGGGGAGAGAATTACATGGAATCCAACAATGTCAGAGGATGAGGTGTTTCCTATGTCCATATGACAGCAAATAGAAAAATGAGAGAAAACTATTAACGATGGCATTAGAAAGGGCAAGTGTCAACCTAAAGCTTTTGTCAAAATTGAATGCATAGTGACATGCCAGATATGGCCATGGCCAGCATCCCTTGAGGCCTTGGGAATACACATGATATAAGGAAGAGACAAAATATTAAATAAAATAGAGTTTAGTTATTCCAAGGACAAATATTGACTTGGGAACCTGGAAATAGGGGCCATGATGGTTTTGGTTATGGCTGATATTAAGATATTTTTCAATTGGAATAGAAAAGCCAATAACTAACAAATAATTCAATTTTGCTGCTGAATATCAGTCATGATATTAAGGAAGGCAGTAAAGGGAGCCAGCTGGGGAACCAGGATGAACAACCATCTCTAACTCTCACAGGAAAGAGCTTCCTACAGAAGCAGTGACTCTACCTGGGGACAAAAACACACAGCTCCATACACAAATACAAAATGCAGACACTTTTATTAAATAGTTTCTATGAAGAAGGACCCAACAGGCAGATGAGGTTGCAGAGCAAGGACAACTCCTTGCACAAACACAAGTGACAGGGCAAAGTCTAGGGGCCAGCATCCTCCTGAAGAGGGCCTGGACCCAGTAGTGTTCTGGATCCAAGCCAGGGTGGATTCGCTGAGGGCTTGTATCTCAGCAGCTTGGAGATCAGGTCCAGGGCTCAGTAAAGCATTGCTAGTGGAAATCAAATTCCTACTGATGAGGATTCAGAAAGAAGAAAACAAGTTTAGTAATTTTCCTCCATCATTGCTTCTCTGTTCCCTGAATCCATTCCAGACTCCTGTTTTCAAACATACAAGGCTCACTCTGGTTGTATCCAGACAATTCAAACCCAGAAACAATCATAGAATAGCTCCCACATAAATGCTCCATGTCGGCCCCATTCTTGCAGAGCATGCCTCTGTAGGTCTCACTAGGTGAGGTAGTCTTGAAGGCAGATTTCTCACCAAAAGCTCATAAGCTCATAGCACATGACCCCAATGTGGGTCAGATTCATCTCTTCACTATAGGCTCTCCTCATGGCCATTTCAATTGAGTAGGTACTCCAGAGTCCCACACAATGTGTCTTCTTCCAGAATAGGGCAAAACAGTGAGCAGAGGCCCCACAGACAGGGATATTTTTCTTCTCTGGCAACAAGAGAACTGGTAGCTGCAAGACCCCAGGAAGCTCTAGACGGACTGCTCACTGAAAAAGACGTTAAGTAACTTGTCCAGGGTTACAGAGCCCATGAGTGACAATTTAACACCAATAGGCAGTCTGGCCCCAGAGCCCAGGCTCCCAAGTGCTACGCTAAAGGATATGGCTATAAGCCCAATTTGGGGCTAGCAGCTGTGGAGAACATGAACCGTAGAGAGAAAGGGATGTGAGTGGGAAGATTTATGACGTGGACAATGGGGCCAACTTGGTGACTCCCAGACTTTAGCATTCTGTGAACCAGCAAAAAAATCAAAACCTGGGAAACTCACAGTTATTTGGCTAGTTAAGTACATTTATACAGACATCAAGTATCATTTACTCTCCCCAGTATTTCAAAAAAGAAATGGCTTTTGAAAGCAAAAAAGGCAAAGGACATCATCTTAAAATGAAAGGCCATATTCTAAATTGAAACAGACTGCATTGGCTGAACTTTTTTTTAATTGCCAAAGACTGAGATGCTGCATTAAATGAGTGGAACAAAAACAGTGCCCAGGACAGGCTTGATGACATCATATCAGTGCTCATGACATAGTAGTTGCTTGTCCTTATGTTGGCTCACGAGAGAAGGAAGGAAAGAAACAGCTTTCTCAGACTGTCTTTCAATGTCATTTGATGATGTGTTTGTGCACCCTCTGCAGTCATCCCCTTACCAGTGGAGGATCCTGGCCCATAACTTAGGAAACAAGGAACCATCCTACAGGCATAGGGAACAACTGAGATTTTAATCTTTAACCGAGACTATATTTTTTTCCCAAAAGATACCAGGTGACAATGATGGCAAATGCCTCCTGGGTATCTGCCTGACTTACCTTCCTTCTTCAGAACAGCTCATCAACAATGGCCCTTGCTAATTGGGCTGTGGGGACTCCCTTATCCAACCAAACTGGGCCACTCCACTTCCCTCTTGTGGAAATTTAGGCAGAGGTTCTCAGACTGAAGTCAGACTGTGATGGGCATTGCAGTAAGAGATCAAGGGAAATATGGGGTCACATGTTTATTCCCTGCTGCAAGGACAACAGTAACAATTCCCACTTTACCAGGTTGTTGTGAGAATCACAGAGAAAACGTTCATAAGGCAAACACTGGAATGCCTGGCCCATGTGTGCACTTGGTGTGTTTTGGTACTTTTATTAATCATGCAGGCAAGTTCAACTGCAGAGAAATACTGAGAGTAAAGATGTAAAACTTGAAGGGAAAAGTAGAAGCAAGGAATCTGGGGACCTCAGAGAGTAAGAACTGGAGCAGATAATTCTTCCCTTAAACTCACTGCAGCAGAAAAAGCCAATCAGCAGAGAGTGGCATAAGCAGGCACAAAGAAATAAGCAATGACAAGAGACCCCCCCTCCAAGGCCAGGACAGATCTTGGTTCCTTTAAGTTCTCGACTGCAGTCTCCCATGGGGCCCAGTGGACATTCTGCACTTAGCTTCCATAATATATCCCCGTTCCCTTCCAATACATTCTGTCTTTGTTATGAATCACTTTGAATGGGATGCTAATTCAAGCCACACCAATCCCTGGTAGGAACATGGGGAAACCAGGCAGAATTTGAGACCCAAGCAAGGCAGGAGCTACCACAGGGTATGAAGGTGGGCCCCCTATGCACTCTGGCCTAAGCAAGCCTGGAGCAAGAGGGCAGAATGAAGAAAGAGTCTGCAAGTTCCCTGAGTAAGGACAGGTAAGGATCTACTCAGCGATACTGCATTCCCACGGTCTACCCGGCAAGACGGTGTTCCCAGATCTGCAGCATCACCTCCTGGTTCAAGGTCCCTCAGGCCAGGTCCTCTGGGCCAGGACCTCTTAGTAAAGATTGTGTCCGCATCCTCAATGGTCACTGACCCCTAGAAAGTCTAAGAAAAGCAGGGATGCCCATAGGATGGAATTAGAGCTTGTCAGTCAAGGGAAAAGATCCAGAGCAAAACAAAGTCTGGATAACTGTGTACCTCCTGGGGGGCCTAGCTCTTTACTAGGCTCCTGGTGGGTGGGGAGAGTGGATGCTGCCTCTGAAGGGAATGCAATTGTGTTAGAGTGAAAAGCCTTTCATGGGGGAAGCTGCTGAAAAATGGCACAAGACAATCATAAGCCCACACGCCCGGAGAAGAGCAGAGAGTGAACACTCTAGGACGTCAGAGAAAGGAGGAAATAATGATGACAATAATCATGAGACCAGTAGTGGGAATGGCAGCAGCAGCTGCTGCTGTGTTTTACTTGTCCTCACTGTGTGCTTGGCTCCATGCTGAGCACTTTACATACCATATTAAAGTGATTAAATGTTCCCAGCTCTGAAGCCAGACTCTCAAGTTTGCATCCAGCCCTTGAGTCTGACACTTGCCAGGTGTGTGACCTTGCTTTCTCTGAGCTGCAATTTCTGCATCGACAACAGTAACAATTCCCACTTTACCAGGTTGTTGTGAGAATCACAGAGAAAATGTTCATAAGGCAAACACTGGAATGCCCGGCCCATGTGTGCACCTGGTGGGTTTTGCTACTTTTATTAATAGTCCCATGGCTGATGAAGTAAATGCATTCATCATTTGCATGTAAGTGAAGCCTCACTCAGTGAGCTGGGGCTCAGGGAGCTCTAGCTAGTCACCCAGGGGTCACCTGTTTAGTGAGCAGATATCTGAACCCTGGTCCCTCTAGTACAGGGTCTGCCTGTGTAGTCTCTACTCCTCCATCACCACAGTCAGTATGGGATAAACCCCCAGCAAAGGGTCTCACCATCTTGCCATCTGGGACATGTCTCAGCATATAGGCGGCCCTCAGCAACCACACATGTCCTCTCATGCCTCCTTGAGTGACACATACCCCTGCATTTGTCCATGACTGGAATATTCTCCACACCCTCCATATTCCTAATTCTACCTGTCCTCCCTGCAAAGGTGACTTTAGTTGTCATCCTCCAGGCCTCCTCGGCCCACTGTGAGTATTGTGATTAAGACTGGAGGCTCTGGTGGTTGACACACGGGGTTTGAGTTTCTACTACTCAAGAGCTGTGTGACCATGGGCAGGTAACTTAATCTCTCTGAGCCTCAAGTTCCTTTTTTGTGTAAAGTAGGAGTAATAGTAGAATCTAACTCAGAGGAAGTGAGAGTTAAATGAGGTGATACATAGTAACTGACCCCCAGCATATATCAAGGGCTCAGTGAAGGCCAGCGATTATGGTTGATTTGTTATTTGTTAGTATTTTTCCTATTTTCTCCCTCAGCAGACTGGAAAAGCTCAACCCAGTCCACATTTCTGCTTTGTAATTGTGCCCAATTCTCAGCATGAAAATGCCAAAACAAGGGCAGGCACAGACAAGGGTTATTTTAACTAGAATTGCCAGGAAAGGCCTCTCCAAAGAGGTGATATTTGGGAAGATCCTGAAAGAATGTGAAAGGGCGGCCAAGAAGAGATCTGGAGACAGTGTCCCAGTCTGAGGGAACTCCACATGCAAAATCTGGGAAAAGCTTGGCAGGTTCAGGTCAATGTGGCTGGAGGCAATGAGCAAAGGAAGAAAGGAAGGAGACAACGTCACAGATAGTCCTCTGTGGTGGGTTGCATGGGGCCTTCCAAGCCATAGTTGAGGGGGGTGGGATTATTTTAAGCGTGATGGGAACATCATTGCTTCACTAGCCATTTATTGAGCACTTATAACAGACCCAGCACTGCTCTAGGCCTGGTGATAGAGCACAAACAGGAGCTCATATTCTGGGAGTGGAGATGGATCATCCACAAGATACTAAGTCAATGCAGAAGAGACTGTCAGCAGGATCGTACAGGTTCTGAAGACAAAAAAATTAAAGCAAGGAGACGAGATGAGGGGTAGGTCAATTTTCATGGGACAACCAAGGAAAGCTTCCTGGAGGAGGACACTTTGGGGCGAGCCTGAAATGAAGCAAGGGATTGAGCCACGAGCACAACAAATGAAAAAATAATCAGAGGCCGGGTGCGGTGACTCATTCCTGTAATCCCAGCACTTTGGGAGGCCGAGGCGGGCAGATCACCTGAGGTCAGGAGTTCGAGACTAGCCTGACCAACATGGTGAAACCCCGCTTCTACTAAAAATACAAAAATTAGCCAGTCATGGTGGCATGTGCCTGTAATCCCAGCTACTTGGGAGGCTGAGACAGGAGAGTCGCTTGAACCCAGGAGGCAGAGGTTACAGTGAGCTGAAATGGCGCTACTTCACTCCAGCCTGGGCAACAAGAGTGAAACTCCGTCTCAAAAAAAAAAAAAAAAAACACCAAATCAGAGAAGTTCTGATGGCAATAAGAGTAGAAAGGGTGGTGACTGCTAGATACTAACTCTGGCCTGGTGTGTATTCAACCCAAAGGGACACCAAAGGGACTCCTGTAAGCTGTTAGTGATGAATATTGAAGTGGATTCACATTAAACATCTAAGGGTCTTCCATAATCATATCTATTCACGACTGTCCATGGCAATCCAGCTTCGCTTGAAAAGACATGGCAACCGCAAAGGTAATTTCAGTGCCTTTCTTGGCTTTCAGCGTGCCCCAAGGCTCTCTCTGCCCTAAATGAACAGCAATTCCAAAAGCACTGATCACCTCAGTTTTGTCCACAGACTCTCCTCATCTCTCTCCCGCTCTCCCAGCCCTCCACTGTGTACATACCTGTGGTCAGAAGAGGTTGAGGACTGGATTCCCCCTAGGGTGGGTTCCTAACACACACCCAGAGCACAGTCTTTTGGGTAGTTTCTGCCCTGCATCCAGCTAGATTTAAGGCTTCCTGCAGTTTTCCATGGCAATGACAAGCAGCACCTTAAGGTGTGCTAGGAAGTGGTGTCTCCCAGCTCTGTGAATAGGAATGAGGCTTCCCCTCTTTCTGTGTCCACCTGGAATATTCCTCACCCTGAGAGGTCTCCACAAGGTTACCTGTGTTCTGGAACACAACCACTGGGGGCTTCTCAGGTCCACAGCCTCTAAATTGAAACTCACCCCTCCCAGGCTGTATGGCCCTGGGTGATGCCCTTACACCTAAGGATATCAAGGACCAAAATGTAAAATTCAAAAAGGAAGATAACAACTCCCTTGCAGGGGCTTTGTAAAGTGACAGTAAACATTTCTTTTGTTATTGTTGCTGTTGTTGTTGAGATGGAGTGTTGCTCTGTCGCCGAGACTGGAGTGCAATGGCGCGATCTTGCCTCACTGCAACCTTCGCCTCCCGGGTTCAAGCGATTCTCCTGCCTCAGCCTCCTGAGTAGCTGGGATTACAGGCGCACGCCACTACACCTGGCTAATTTTTGTATTTTTAGTAGAGATGGGATTTCACCATGTTGGTCAGGCTGGTCTCCAACTTCTAACCTCGTGATCTGCCCGCCTCGGCCTCCCAAAGTTCTGGGATTACAGGTGTGAGCCACCGCGCCTGGCCGACAGTAATCATTTCTTTAATTCAATGTTTACCAAATGGTGGTCCCTGGACTAGCAACTCAACATCAGCGTCACGTGGAAATTTGTTAAAAATGTAAGCCATTAAGTCCCACTCGGATATACTGAATCAGAAACTCTGGTGGTGAGCCCAGCAGTCTGTGCTTTAACAAGCTGTTCCAGGGGATATGGATGCTGCTTCAACCTTGGGAACCGAGGCTCTAATTCAAAGTCCAGTGATTAAAATGGAAAAATACTCCTACCTACCTTAAGAAAGGTGATGTAAAAATGCTCGGCACAGGGCCTGGCACGTGACGCTAAATATGTAAGAGCTGCTATTATTAGTAGTCTTATTATTGAGATCATCATCATCATCACAAGGCTGTTCATAAAGGGCTGTGGGACTATAATTCAGTGACGTCACTTTGCAAGGATACTGGCACTATTTGTCTAAACAGAAATGTAATGACTCACTGACTCAGCAAGTAGCCTCGAGGATAATGATTAACAACTTGACACAGAGACACCCTATTCCACCATTTGACAAATTCGTTTATTTAAAACGATAAAAACAGCACTTATAGGGGGGCTTCATAAAATACAAGTAGGTAGCTTGACACACTTTCACAGGTCACATGATTTAACACCTGAGGACAACAGGACTAACTGCTCTCAGGCCTGAATGGTGAGTGGATTGGCATGATTTCAAGTTCATAGAATGATACGTCACTATTTGTCTTACATTCTCAGGAAGCAGGACCTCACTCCCCTCCTGTCTTCCCTTCTGGCCTTCCTGGTAGCCATAACCATGTACAAATACGTGACCATGAGATGTTCCTGCCTGATGTCCAGTGGCTCAGGGACCACATCTGGACCTCATCAAGACACCATCAGCCCATCATCTGAACTTACAGCGCTCAAGGCAGCACTAAATTCTGGAGAAGTCTGAGAACTCGAACCACTGAGGTCAAAGGAAGTGACACCAAGTGGCAGAGGTGAGAAAATATAACGAAGGCAACATTTCGAGTCCAGTGCAGAGAAGTGGTCAATGGTCTAAACTTCAGAGCCACATCACCTGGGTTCAAATTAGAAAGCTGCATCTTACCAGCTGCAGGAACTTGGATGAGGACTCAACCTCTCTGTGCCTTAATGTCCTCATCTGTCAAATGGGCATAATAATGGAACTCATCTGTGGTGCTATGATATATATGTGTGTGTGTGTGTGTGTGTGTGTGTGTGTGTGTGTGTGTTCATGTTTCCTGGCTCATAATTCCCATAGCCCTTGTTACAGTCGTTGGTTATAATGTGAGGTGTGTTAGGCCTCAGGGGCAGGCCTCTGACCCTCTCCTGTTCCCCTGCCTTCCTGATTGTAGGTCTTCCCAGGAGAGTCTTCCCAGGAGAGTATCCCATCCATACTCTGGGGGAATGAGTGCTGACATCATGAAGCCCCCTTAAAAATCCAAGAGGACTGGGTTCCTGGAGCTTCTGGATAGATGAAGATGTGGAGTTTTCTAGAGGATGGTGCACCCAGGGAGGGCATGGAAGCTCTGTGCCCCTTTCCCCATACCTCACCCTATGTGTCTCTTCATCTGTATCCTTTGTAATATCCTTTGTAATAAACCAGTAAATGTCTAAGTAAGTCTTTCCCTGAGTTCTGAGAGCCACTCTAGCAAATTAATCAAACCCAAAGAGGGGATTATGGGAACAACTTGAAGCCGGTCAGTCAGAAGTTCCAGAGGCCCAGACTTGAGGCTGCTGTGTGTGTGTTGGGTGGGAGAAGTCTTGGGGACTGAGCCCTCAAACTGTGGGATCTGACATTATCTCTGGATAGATAATGTTGCAATTAAATTAGAGGACACCCAGCTGGTATCTGCTGCTTGATGTTTGCAGAAAAAATACCCCACACATTTGGTCACGGAAGTCTTCTGTGTTGGTTGTTACTATGGTGTGAGACTAGAGGGGAAATGTGGTTATAGAGAATTTTCCCTCTACACCATCTCACAGAGCTGTTGTTGGGGTCAGCTGCTTTGGTACATGCCAAGTGCTAAGTATCAGCTTTTACTGTTCACAAAAGTAACAGTTTTGTAAATGTTTTGGGTAAAAATAAAGTGACAAACTTTCAAAAATGTGAGTTTCTTCTGCTTTTTAAGCATTTAAGAAACTGTAATATTTGACTTCTGATTTTAATCAAATGCTTAAAAGTACTATAATTTTTCAACAATTAGTAAGAATTTGCATAAATTTAAACTCTTAGGCTTCAAATTTCTATTGTTTTATTTATTTAGAGAATGTTTAAAGAAGCAATCATTAAAGGAAGGGAAACATTGCATGTTCTCATTTATATGTGGGATCTAAAAATCAAAATTGAACTCATAGAGATGGAGAGTAGAATGATGGCTACCAGAGGCTGGGAAGGGTAGTAGCGCTTGGGGGCAGAGAGGAAACTGTTAATGGGTACAAAATTATATTAAAATGAATAAGATCTAGTATTTCATAGCCCAACAGGGTGATAACAGTCAACAATAATTTAGTGTACATTTAAGAATAACTAAAAGAGTATAATTGGAATGTTTGTAACAAAAGGAAATGATAAATTCTTGAGGTGGATACCCCATTTACAGTTATTACACATTGTATGCCTTTATCAATACATCTCAGGCACCCCATAAGAATATATACCTACTATTTACCCATATAAATTAAAAATAAAAATATAAAAATAAAAAGATTGTACTACAGTATGGGCCCACATCATTCATTTCTAGGTAATTAATTACACTTTGCAAATTTTTTCAACTCCTCTCCTTTCCATGAATTCGGGAATTCCTCTGTGAATTAAACTTTTAAACCAGTGCTCTGAGTATCACATATGTTGTAGTGTAGTAAGGAGTTGCTTTGATTTTTTTGACCAAATAAATTTTTCATTGACTCTTAGAGAATTATTCCCTGACTCTTGAATTACAACCCTTCTCACGCTTGTATGGAAAATGTCTGGTTTTCCTTGGCTTCTCTATTGGGTATTGTGGGAGGGACTGTGTAAGAGAGTAATCAGGTAGGACTCCTTCATCCCTCCTTTAAGGTCTTACATTTGATTTAATTAACTGACCCCATGTATAACTCTCATTCTACTGTCTTCTCTCCTTCCATTTCTACTGCTGACTATATGCTCTTCCATTGTGACATTAATTCAATTCAATATCTAAAAAATTTTAATAGATAATTTAGAACTTTGGTGACTAATATTGTTAGTATTTTTTTGCCTCCAAATATCATGTAGAGATGTAATCTCCAGTGTTGAAGATGGGGACTTGTGAGGTGTTTGGATCACCAGGCTGAATTTCTTAGCCAATGAATGGCTTAGTGCCATCCACTTGGTAATGAATGAGTTATCCCTCTGATTTTATGGGAGATGTGGTTGTTTAAAAGTGTGTGCACTTTCTCCCTCTCTCTCTTGCTCCCACTATGACCATGTGACATCTTGGCTTCCTATCACCTCACAGCATGATTATCAGCTTCCTGAGGCCCTCACCAGAAGCAGATGCCACAACCATGCTTCCTGTACAGCCTGAAGAACGATAAGCCAATTAAACCTCTTTTCTTTATAAATTACCCAGTCTCAGGTGTATCTTTATTGTTATTCATGAATGGATTAATACAGAATATTGGTACCAAAGAGTGGTCATTGCTATAAAGATACCTGAAAATGTGGAACTGGCTTTGGAACTGAGTGACAGGCAGAAGTTGGAAGAGTCTGGAGGACTCAGAAGAAAACAGAAAACTGAGGGAAGGTTTGGAACTTCTTAGAAATGGGTTAAATGGTTGTAACCAGAATGAAATGGCGATAAGGACAGTAATGTCCAAGTTGACAAGGTCTCAGATGGAGATAAGGAACTTATTGGTAACTGGAGCAAAGGTAACCCTTATTATGCCTTTGTGAAGAACTTGGCTGCATTGTCTTCATGCCCTAGGGATTTAAGAGTGATGACTTAGAGTATCAGGTGGAAGAAATTTCTAAGCAGCAAAGCATTCAAGAAGTTACTTGGCTGCTTCTAATAGCCTATACTCAGGTGTGGGAGAAAAGGAATGACGTAAGTTAGAACTTATATGTGAAAGGGAGTAGAGTGTAAAAGTTTGGAAATTTTGCATCCTGGCATCATGATAGGGAAGGAATCCATGCAGGCTGTGGAGCAACCACTTGCTATATATAGTAGCATGACTAAAAGGGAGCCAAGTGCTAATATTCATGACAATGGGAGAAAGGACTAGAAGGGATTTTAGAGATCTTTGGGACATCCCCTCCCATCATAGGCCCAGAGACCTCTAATGAAAGAATGGTTTCATGGGCCCATCCCAGGGTCCCTTTGCCCTGCTGAGCCTCAGGACACTGCTCCTCACATCCCAGTTTCTCCAGTTCCAGCCTTGGCTCAAAGGGCCCCAGATACTTCTTGTGCCACCGCTTTGGAGAGCAAAAGCTACCATAAACCTTGATGACTTCCATGTGGTATTAAGTCCTTGGGCACTCAGGATGCCAGAGTGAAGGAGGCTTGGTAGTTTTTTCCTAGATTCCAGAAGATATATGGAAAAGTATGAGTACTCAGGCAGAGGCCTGCTCCAGTGGCAGAGCCCACACACGGAAACTCTCCTTCCCTTCTCCAGATCCCAGAATGATAGATCCACTGGCAGCTTGTATCCTGTGCCTGGAAAAGCCGCAGGCACTCAACACTAGCCCATGAGAGCAGCCACGGAGGCTGAACCCTGCAGAGCCATGAAGGCAGAGCTGCCCAAGGCTGTGGGATCCAACCATTGCACTAGTGTGCCCTGGATGAGGGACATGGAGTCAAAGGAGATCATTTTGAAGCTTTAAGTTTTAATGATGGCCCTGCTGGGTTTCAGACTTGCATGGGGCCTGAAGCCCCTTTCCTTTGGCCAATTTCTCCCTTTTGGAATGGTAATGTTTACCCAATGCCTGTAGCACTGTTGTACCTTGGAAGTAACTAAGTGTTTTTTGATTTCATAGGCTCATAGGTGAAAGGAGATGAATCTCAGATAAGACTTAGAACTTTTGAATTGATGCTGGGATAAGTTGAGGCTTTTGGGGTATTGGGAAGGTACAATTGAATGTATTTTGCAATATAAGAAGAACATGAGACTTGGGGGCCCAGGGTGGAATGATATGGTTTGGATCTGTGTCTCCTCCAAATCTCATGTTGAAATGTGATCCCCAATGTTGGAGGTGAGGCTTGTTCAGAGATGTTTTTGTAATTGAGGCAGATCCTCCATGAATGGCTTAGCACCATCTCCTTTGTAATGAGTGAGCTCTCCCTCTAATTTCATGTGAGATCTGGTTGTTTAAGCCTGTGTGACACTTTCTCCCTGTTCTCTCTCTTGCTCCTGTTCTAGCCATGACAAGCTGGCTCCCAGTCTCCTTCTGCCACGATTGCAAGCTTCCTGAGGGCCTCACCATGAGCACTAGGCTTCCTGTACAGCCTGCAGAACCATGAGTCAATCAATCCTGTTTCCTTTATAAATTACCTAGTCTCAGGCATTTCTTTATAGCTATGCAAGAATGGACTGATACAATGACCTTTTGAGAAGCTTAGGATCTCCCACTATTGTTTCATCAAAGGGCTATACCTTCTCTTCACCCCTCTAAGCCATCATCTTCCTTTTTTACAATCTTCAAACTTCCCTTCAGCTCCTTTGAATTCCTTGATCTATCCCCATTCCACATCTCTACCTTCTCCATCCCCCTATTCACCTCTGCCAAAACTTTCCCATCTCATTTGGGCTCCTCAACTCCCTATAACCACTTAAGTTCTAGGCCCCCCTCTTCCTCTTGAGAGCTCTTGATGGACTTGGACCCCAAGATCAACCACTGAAAGGCTGGAAAATCTAATTGGAAATAGGTTGGATGTTTTATCCACTTAGATGGTCTTTTGAAACACCTAGATGGCCACTTGGTGTATCCTCAGTACCTCATTCAAAATTAAGTCCACAGATTCCATAATATTTTATGCATCAGGGCCAAAAAAATTTAAGGGTCTCTTCCAAAAATATTGGTGGGGACACTTCTGCCCTCGTATTGAGTAGGTAACCTCAAATTGCTCCATCTACCAGAAATGCAATCCTAATAAAAAAAAAAAAATTGACCAGATGTGGTGGCTCATGCCTGTAAGCCCAGCACTTTGGGAGGATGAGACAGGAGTATCTTTTGAGCCCAAGAGTTTGAGACCAGCCTGGGAAACACAGCAAGACCTTACCTCTACCAAAAATTAAAAAAAAATTGCGGAATGTGGTGGTGTGTGTTTGTAATTCCAGCTGCTTGTGATGAGGCTCAGGGCTGAGGTGGGAGGATCGATTGGGACCAGGAGGTTGAGGCTGCAGTGAGCCACAATCATGCCACTGAACTCAAGCCTTGGCAACAGAGACCCTGCCCCTGAAAGCAATAACAATAAAAAAGTAAAGGTGGGCAAGAACCCACTCTTTATATATACCAATAAGTTAAATTTTAAAAACTATAGTTATAATCTCTCTATTTATGCCTGTCTGTATGTGTGTGTATTTATATATAATGTATGTATGTTAAATACTGGTGCTGGTCACAATCACAAAAGACACAGTCTTGAAAGCTATAATCCTGAATGTTGAAATCCTGGAAGACAAATTCTGGGGAAGGGATTAGTGCATTTTCATTTGCACACAGGATAGTTGCATCGTGTTAAGCAGAACGCTAGTTTGTTATTGTCTTTGTTTGGATATTAGCTATGGTTTAAGGAGATATGTATGGGTGCCAAGTTGACAAAGGGCAGATTTGTAGACTTAATTTTAGATGTCCACGTGACCGAATTACAGAATATCTAGAAACCAGGAAAGCATTATTCTGGGCGTTTCTGTGACAGTGTTTCCAGAGGAGATTAGCACATGAGTCTGAGTGGACTAGGTGCAGAAGATCTACCTCACCTTAATGTTTCAAGTGTTTTAAAGATCATAGAAGTGAAAATCCAGGTGAAAAATACAAGAAATTTCCCTCACCCAATTTGTCAACCATATAGGACTTCTGCCTCTTCACACATGGTGACATGCTTGCCTTCAAAAAATGTCCTTCATCACAGAATTAAAAAAAAAATTTTTTTGACAAGCTCAGCGACCTTCGGAAACAAAGACACTTGCTGATATACAAGTTCTTCCAGTGTTACAAAGTGTATTAAAGGTTGGCCTATTCTTGGTTAGGGACTTGACTGTTGAAGAAAATAGACATATTTACCACACAGAAAAACTAGGGCACGCTTCACTTTAGCTAATGGATAGCACTTTCAAAACTGTCCCCACCGTTTGCTCTTTAAAAAATCAACTATATACAATTCATGGCCCTGCTGGATCTGAAATTTCTGAAACTCACCCACCCATTTATGTAGTAATGACTGGAAAAGTGAAACACTTTACATATGCTTATTTGAAGATTTGTTGGACTTGGCAGAAGAAACTGAGTTTCAATGGAATCCCCAAACCATAATAGCAGATTTTGAATTAGGTGTGATCAAGTCTTCCAAAAGTAAATTTCAAGGTTTTATCTATAGTTTCCTCCCCGGCCCGCCCCCTCCAATTCAGCCCAATGCATTTGGCAGAAAATGCAAATGAGTGGATTGGCCACGTGATATGGCAATGACAAAAACTTCAGTCTAAACATGTCATTTATCTGCATTGGCATTTCTTCCAGGTGACAAATTACATAAGCATTTAATGAATTAAAGCCACATTTCCCTGAATAAGCCAGCAAAGTTACTGACTGGTTTGAAAATAATTGTGTGCACAGTAGGATAAGAAGACACTTAAGCAATAGTGTTGCTGTTTGATCACCAACATTGTTTCTGCCAAATTTGTTCTCTGTATATGGGTACAAGAGGAATTTCTGCATACCCAAAACAACATAGAAGCATGGCACAGAATATGGGAAAATTTAATAGGGAACGCTCATGTTGATGTAAACTGAATCATACAACAATTTCAAAAAGAGCAGTTCCACATAGAAAATGAATGTGAATGTATTCTGTAAGAAGAACTACGCCCTAAAAGAAAAAAGCAGCCATTAATCAAAATGCAAGACTTCAAAATACAGTTAATGATTGTGAAAGTTAGCCAGCTTTTACGGACTACTTCTGTGCAATTGTTCATATCTAACTTTGTAACACATTTTCTCATATGTCAATTTTTTTAGTGTTTTAGATTTTTTCTTTTTTTAGTTTTTTTATCACTATTTCAAATTGTCAGCATTACTTTTTTAAAAATTCACTCTGCTATGTATTTCATCTTCACATTGTTTCCAATAATAGAAGTATAAACTGCATAAAGACTTTTAGAGAATTCTAATCAGTTTATGCACTTTTTGCAAATTTGACTCTAGGAAAGTACATTATAACAATGTTGATTTTGTGTACAAGCATTGTGCATATATATAGAAACATTGACACTTCCTCAAGAAATGAAGAGCTATCCTGTTTGTACAACTGCATTTGTAAAAGATGAAATTGCTTGAGATCTAAGTTCTTCGGACTATTGCATATGTGGCGGTGACATATTGTGACTTTGATGTTTTCATCAAAAGACTTAGATTGACATGGAATTTCAAAAAACAGCAGTTATAAAATGAGGGGGACATAATTACAAACCATAGTAATATA
This sequence comes from Nomascus leucogenys, assembly GCF_006542625.1. Classification (NCBI taxonomy): domain Eukaryota; kingdom Metazoa; phylum Chordata; class Mammalia; order Primates; family Hylobatidae; genus Nomascus; species Nomascus leucogenys. The sequence goes on from NC_044406.1 coordinate 130,724,909, forward strand.
TATCCATACGTTTTACTTTTGACCTATTTCTTTATGAATACTGGTTATCTGCTCATAATTGTTACACATGTGTGACTGTTGTTAGGATATTTAAGTGTTTATGCTTGCAAAAATATGTTATTATTGTACATTTTATTGTGGAAAGTGGTCAATGAAGTATTCCATCATGTTTTTATGATTCTCAAATAAATGCCCCTTTAAAGATGTAAATAAATGTCTTCTAAAATTTTTTTAAAATAATTTTTTCAAGAATTATATTTTCAGGATTTTGACCTTCAGAGTTTCATTGTTTGGGATTATAGCATTTGAGATTGTGTCTTTCAGGATTATGGCCCAAACCCATTATTTACTTACCCCCAGATAATATTGCCATATTAGAATATAAAATGCATTAAAGGAACACTATTTTGATTTGCTTAGAGATTTAAAAAATGGTTGTATAAATTATTTCTGTAAACTTCAGAAATTAAGGAAATTAACCATCTACTATTTTCAAAAGTACTACTATATGTTAGCCCAAATATTTTAAAAACTAAAGTTCATATAATTTAAGTAAATCATAACAAATGAGACTAACTAGAATGCAGTTGGCCTAAAAAAAGTATTCTGAGTTATCGAGGTTTTATATATATATATATATATATTTATTTATTTATTTATTTATATATTTATATATTTATATTTATATATATTTATATATCTATATGGCACACATATATAGGCATATATATATATAGGCATATATAGGCATATATTTTTATTCTACTTGGGATAGTCTTCCTAAGTTTGCACAAGTTTACTGATTGAATGACCTAGTCTTAGATATAAAAAAATGAAAATTTATCTTTAACCAAATTAAATTACTATTTTGAGAAACATTATTTCAACACTAATTTTCTTTTGTAATGTCATCTAGAAAACAGTTTTCAAGATATTTTGGTAAGTTAAAACGTTAGGTTTATATTATATAAGGTTAACGATTATTTGTTAAATATGTAGATTATTTCTAAATAAGATAAAATACTAAAATATTAATTTCTAAGCATATTTTTAAGGCTGTGTATGTTTGGGTCTCTTGATGAGTGCATTCATTTTTGTCATCTTGAAAAGTTGTAGTGTACGGGATTTTTATGGCTATAAAAAGTTGTGCGATGGCCAGTCCCGGTAGCTCACGCCTGTAATCCCAACATTTTGGGAGGCCAAGGAGGGGGGGGGGTGGATCACGAGGTCAGGAGTTTGAGACCAGCCTGGCCAACATGGTGAAACCCCGTCTGTACTAAAAATACAAAAATTAGCTGGTGTGGTGGTGGGTGCCTGTAATCCCAGCTACTCGGGAGGCTGAGGCAAGAGAATCATTTGAACCTGGGAGGCAGAGGTTGCAGTGAGCTGAGATCATGCCATTGCACTCCAGCCTGGACAACAGGGTGAGACTCTGTCTCAAAAAAAAAAAAAAAAAAAAAAAAGTTCTGAGATGTCTATTTATGAGCTTTGCTAATTTGCTATGAAATACTGATGCATAACAGAGTTCACAATCATCCATATCCCAATTTTCTCTCTAAAATGAAAGCTACTATGAATGAAAATTATAATCAATATATGTGAATAAACTCTACTAGGAGCAAAGTAGCATAGTCGAACAACTTTGTATGCAAGATAAACAAGATATGTTTTATTAAGGAAAAATAGTTTTGTCTTAAAGTAAAATGACTGGTAGTTTCAAAATAAAAAGTGGTGGGATATAGTTCAAAATCTAAATTATATAAAAAGTTTTAAAGGAGAATTTCACTTATTTTTTATTTATTTATTAATTTTTGAGACAGAGTCTCACTCTGTAACCCAGGCTGGAGTGCAGTGGCACGATCTTGGCTCACTGCAACCTCCACCTCCTGGGTTCAAACAATTCTCCTGCCTCAGCCTCCCAAGTAGCTGGGACTACACGCACATGCCTCCATGCCCAGCTAATTTTTTGAATTTTTAGTAGAGACGGGGTTTCACCATGTTAGCCAGGGTGGTCTCGATCTCCTGACCTTGTGATCCACCCACCTTGGCCTCCCAAAGTGCTGGGATGACAGACATGAGCCACTGCACTCGGCCATTTTATTTTATTTGTTGTGGTCACAGCTGGCTAAGGAATAATGGGTATATACGTACTTTTACAAAAAGAACTAAAATATAAAATATACTAACGCAAAAGTAGAATGTTATTTTCTCTTTGCTAAAATGACAAAATTTTCTTGCATTATTAGCCTGGTCACAGTAAGAAATTGTAGAAGTTGTTTTCATTTCCTTCCAAACCATCTGACTGAAAGACAAATATTTTATGTCACAGAGTAAAATGCTACCATGAATGTGTAGAAACAGGTAAATACAGAGATACAAAGATACATAGCTGAAGATCAGATTAGCTGGAGCAGTAGACACTGGAGCCACTAACTGGTGGCACTTTTATTTATTTATTTATTTATTTATTTATTTATTTATTGAATTTATTTATTTTGAGACGGAGTCTCACTCTGTTGCCCAGGCTGCAGTGCAATAGCATGATCTCAGCTCACTGCAACCTCCGCCTCCCGGGTTCAAGTGATTCTTCCGCCTCAGCCTTCCGAGTAGCTGGGACTACAGGGGCACACCACCACACCCAGCTAATTTTTGTATTTTCAGTAGAGATGGGGTTTCACCATATTGGCCAGGCTGATCTCAAACTCCTGACCTCGTGACCCGCCCGCCTCAGCCTCTCAACGTGTTGCGATTACAGGCATGAGCCACCGCGCCCGGCAACTGGTGATACTTTTAATCGGTAATTTTGATGAATTCCTAGGAGCTGAGTGTGAACACGGTGAGCGTTAAGAAACTCCTCAGGGCTGTGGTATCAGAGAGGCCAGCACACTTACATGGGTTTTCCTTTCAGGAATCCCAGCAGGTTTTCATGATGTAGAGCCAAGAAAAATCTCCTGTGGCTCTGGCAGGAGGAGGAGAAAAGTATCCCTTTTTAAACAGCCCAGCACATTCTTGTATTAGGAGTCTCCAGTGAAGGAGAACCAATAGGATGGCTGTACATGTAGAGATTTATTATAAGAAATTGGTTCATGTAATTTTGAAAGCTGACAAGTCCCAAGATTTGCACTCAGTAAGCTGGAGAGCCAACAGAGTTAATGGTGTGGGTCCAGTGTCAGTCTGAAAGCCTGAGAATCAGGAGAGCTGATGGTATGTTTCAGTCTGAAGGTCTCCAGGCTCAAGAACTAAGAAGAGCCAATGCCTCAGTTTGTGTCTAAAGGCAGAAAAAGTCTAGAGTCACAGCTCAAAGGCAGTCAGGCAGAAAGAGTTCCCTCCTATTTAGCCATTTTGTTCTATTCAGACCTTCAGTGGATTCAAGGAGGCTCACAGACATTAGGAAGGCAATCTACTCTACTCAGTCTGCTGAACCAAATGTTACCCTCAGCCAGGAACACCCTCATGGATACAGCCAGAATAATGTTTAATGAAATGTCTGGGCACCCCATGGGCAGACAAGGTGAAACACAAAATTAGCCATCACAAATCTCTGTAACAAAGGCCTACTCTCTACAGAAACTGATTTTTACTAAAGTCTTATCACACCCAGGAAGCAGACAATCTCTTAACTTCATCCCCCTCTAGCCTTCTGATCTTACCCAATGGAGAAGGAAAGGTAGGAAACGCTTGTGAAGGCCATAGCTCAGACATATACTAAAAGACTGAGATTTAATAAGATAACAGAATGTGGCTCCTCCTCTATACCTTACCACCAAATAAACAGTGCTCTAGGACACTTGCTCTAGCTGAAAGAGCAACTAAGCGTGCAAACTCTATTTAACAATGTGTTCTTAGGAAACCCCAAAGACAAGAGAGACAAAAACAAGAACCCCAGAGGAATGTGAAGTTTCTCACACCCAAAGCTACAGCAAAAATTAGATAAACCCAACTCCTAACCATACTAACATAAAACCTGGCAATGTTGACCTTTACCTAAACTCTGTAATCCTGGAAACAGTTACCATTTTACAAACATCACAACCCGCTTATTGTTCTGGGAAACAGCTTATTGCAAAGAATCATCCTTCTCCATATGATTTATCTAAGACTTGCAGGAAACCCATTTGTTTACCTAAGACAAGGCCAGGCACAGACCTTCCAAATTCCCATTCTAAGTGATTAATTAGCTGAAGTGTTTGTTCCCACTGATTATTGTAAACAAAATGCCTGTTAACCTTGACTCGAGAAAATCTTAGTTAAGCATCTTTCCTTCCCATAGTGTCCTGAGGTTTGTCTCAACCCTAAGTTTAAACAATCATTGACATACAGAACAACCAGTCCTAATGATTACTACTGAAAATTGGCTGACATCAAGGAAAGAAATTTCTGGCTCCAGTTATAGTCACACATGTAATAAACATGGAAATCTTATGAACAATCTGATTATGTCACTGGTTTATCTCACTCCCCAATAACCAGTTCTTTCTAGCCTTATTTACTCTTTACTATGAAAGAGAATTTCTTTCGTGCTTACTTTTGAGACACTTCACAGATTTTGTGCATTCTCCCTATTGCAATAGTCTTTTCAAATGAAGTCTGTCTTTACTGAAGTCTGGAGTTTATAAATTTCCTCAACCTCACACTAAAAGCTTATTCACCTCAGTTGCTATTACCCTATATATCATGTTTGAATTTCAACAAAAATTACAAGTCTAAAGGCAAGAAAAAAAAAAAACACACAGTCTTCAGAGCCAACACAAACATTAGAACCAGTCTCAGGTATGGCAAAGATTTGGGGTTTTTCAGGTAGGGAATTTAAAATAACTTTGATTAATATGTTAAGGGCTCTAATGGAAAAAGTAGACAATATGCAAGAACTGATGGGTAAAGTAAGCAGAGAGATTGAAATGCTAAGTATTAAAAGAAAATGCCAGAAATCAAAAACACTAACAGAAATGAAGAAGGCCTTCTATGGTCTCATCAGCAGACTGAATACAACTAAAGAGAAAAGTCAGTTAACTTTAAGATATGTCAATAGAAGCTTTCCAAATTGAAATGCAGAGACAGAAAACAAATGAAAGAAACAGAACAGCCAAGAACAGTGGGATAATTTCAAAAGTTGTAGCATATACATGTATTAAAATATATAGCATAGCAGAATGAGAAGAAAGAGAAAACGAATCAGAGGTAATATTATTACATCAAATATTATTATTGTTTGATGTAATAATGGCTGAGAAGTTTCCAAAATTAATGGCAGACGCCAAACCACAAATACAGGAAGCTCAGAGAACACTAAGCACAATAAATACCAAATAATATGTACCCAAGCATAGCATACTCAAACTACAGGAAACCACAGACAAAGAGAACATTTTCAAAAATACCAATGGAGGAAACAAACAAACAAAAAAATCCACTTTACCTATTGGAGAACAAGAATAAGATTCACGGTGGACTTCTCATTTAAAAAAATAAAAGCCGGCTAGGCGCGATGGCTCACGCCTGTAATCTCAGCACTTTGGGAGGCCGAGGCAGGCGGATCACCTGAGGTCGGGAGTTGGAGACCAGCCTGACCAACATGGAGAAACCCCATCTCTACTAAAAAAATACAAAATCAGCTGGGCGTGATGGCACATGCCTGTAATCCCAGCTACTCGGGAGGCTGAGGCAGAAGAATCACTTGAACCCTGGAGGTGGAGGTGGCGATGAGCTGAGATCGTGCCTTTGGGTGACAAGAGTGAAACTCCGTCAAAAAAAAAAAAAAAAAAAAGCCAAAGAAGAGTGGAGTTAAATAGTTAAAATGTTGAAAGAAAATAAATACCAACCTAAGAATTCTATATCAAGCAAAATTACTCTTCAATGGTTAAGGAGAAATACAGACTGTCCCAGAAAAATCTGAAGGATTCATTACCCACACATCTGCCCTGTTAGAAATGTCTAATATTAATCAGGGTAAAGAAAATGTTGTATAGGTAAGAACTTCAGATTCGCATAAAGAAATGAGAAGGAACAAATGAAGGCAGAATAAATTTTTTTCTTTTTTCTTCTTAATTGATCTAATTAGATAACTGTTCAAAGTAATATCAGTAACAATGTATTGAGTAGTTATAGCATATGAATAAGTGAAATTAATGACCCACTGTTATAAGGGACACGAGGGAAGAATTGGGAATACCATATTACAAGTTACCTTTACTACCCATGAAGTGGTATAATGTTATTTGAAAGTTGACTTAGATCAATAACGAATTTATACTGCAAACTCTAGGGCAGACACTAAAATCATTTTCAAAAGAAATATATTTAGTATGCTAAGGGAGAAGAGAAAATGGAAATGTATAAAATAATTAAAACCAGAGAAAACAGAGTAAGAATGAAAGAAAAAAACAAATAATAAGTTGCAACTAATAGAAAATAGTTACAAGCATGGTGGATATTAATCCAACTGTAACAATAATCACTTTAAATACAAATGGTCTAAATACCTTAAATAACAGATATTGCCATAGTGGATATAAAAAGAAAGACAAGAACCAACTGTATGTTGTTCTACAAAAAAAAAAAACGACATTTAGAAAATGTATAACATTACAATTGGTAAAAAGAAAATTGAAATGAGCTAGGGAAAAATATCTGAAAGACAAAAACTTTTAAAAAAAACATTCAGTTAGCATTTGACTAAGAAGAAGAAGGAGAAAACAAATTAATTCATAAAAAGTAAAAGAGTGTTGTAAAATGATGTTAATTATCTCCAGTCTGGTACACAGATAAGTCAAAAATAGACTGATTTCATATTTATTTGTGAAAACATTCCCCAGTATCTAAGTGCCTACATTAAAAGTCTGTTTAACAGTAGCCACACTTGGGATAGTTGAGGGGTAAGAAAATCATTATATTCGCTTCGGAAAGTAATTGATACTTCAAATAGAATGTTCAGGAATACAGGTAAGAATACATTTAAAGTAATTGCTCAAAAGTCCTATCTCCTGGTAAAAATCTATTTTGTTTTAACTTGAGTTTCTTTTCACAAGCTCATTTTAATATTGAAACAAAAATATATATACACCTATTATGTACCCACAAAATTAAAAATAATAAAAGGTATTGAAATGAATAGAATGCGTAAGAGAGTTGTACTCATTTATATTTCAAGATCTTCTTCTTTTTTTTTTTTTTCAAGATCTTCTACTCCATTTGATTTGATGTTTCTCATTCAAAACAGCTGGATCTCATGGCCTCATGAAGTATTTCAGTCCCGCATTTATTTATACATATGTTTTTCCATATGTCTTCTTTCTGCTTTTTATTTAATATGCAAATTCAATGATTTAAAATCAGATCTAATATTCAAGAAATATTTATTGAATACCTACTTTGTGCCAGGTATTCTACTGGACATTTGGGATACAACAATAAACACAATAGACAAAATGCCTGTTTTTCTGCAACTACATTGGAGAAGGTCAATATCTTAAATTTTACACATCAGCTTTTATTTAATCCCTCTTGATAATTATATTCAGTATTTAAAAATATTTTATACATAAAGAAACTGAGTCCTAGAGAGGTCAAGTGACTTGTAAATATCACATAGCTAATAAAAGGCTGGGCCAAGTTCATAACCCAATTTTGCATTTGACTTTCAGGATAACTTCAGGATATGGCATTGTTCTTGTTACAGGAATGATGATGCTATATTTGAATAAGAAATGTTTCTAAAAGCAAATTGGAAAATGACCAAGCACACAGCTACTGTAATGGCCATTCATTGATTTCTGTTGCCTTTCTTTTTTCCAGTACTTAGCACAGACATACCATCTTCAGACAGATGCTGAAGTCTGTATGAGAATCAGAATAGTTCAGGCACTTAGACCCAGTATTTGGGAAAGGGATTGATTTATAGAGAATCTGACATACATAGATGAATGTATATAGTGGATCTTAAATCATAAGGAAAAAGTCCTTAGGACTAAAATACATGAGAATGAAGTAAAGCAATGTATTATCTTGGCATGACAGGTCATATTCCAATCAGAAAATAATTTTTCTAATAATCCATCATTTTGGAACTATGCAAAAAGTAAGAATTTTAGAATAATTATATACCTTATTATAGATTAGAATGTATGTCTACCTTTTTATAATTTCCTTTTTTGTGAGAAGTTAGATAAGTGTGTTGATTACATACAGTGAAAGACAACAATAAATAGTAAAAACAAAAATAGACCAAACATTCCATGGTGGGTTTTATTCTGTTTTTGCTGTAGTCTCTTCTTTGTTTTGTTTTGTTTTGTCTTATATGGTTTCCCTTGAATGATTTATTGAACTCATATGGATTTACCTTCTTGCTATACTTCAGTAACTCCTATTCTGAATTTTCTCCTAAAATCTGAGGTCATATTTTCAACTGCTAGCTGGACATCTCCAATTACTCAGAGGCAACTAAAACTCAATGGACCTAAAAGTAAATTAATTAATCTTACCCCACAGCCATCTCTCTCTTACATTAGCCTAAACCAGTTCATGTCTCTACCATCTATCATCTATCACATATACATATATGTGTATATATATGTAATATATATATATGTGTGTGTGTATCTAATCCATTGTTAGTATGTCAATAAGTATTTTCAATTTCATTTTCATAACTCAAATGGACCCTGCAAATATATCCACAATGCTTTAGTTCATGTGATACTCAGCTCTTGGCCAAACGTCTGATATATTTATCTATTTAGTGTTCTTACCCCCAGTGTCTCCCTGTGCAAATCCATTCTTTATGCTACCATGAGAATTAAGCTAGAAAACAAACCTGATGTCACTGCTCTACTAAGGACACTTCAATGTTTCCCTATCATCTTAAAGTCTAAACTTTCTAGCATTGCATTCAGGGCCTTTCACCATTTTTTTTCTTCAGCTTACTTCTATTGTCTTCTGGTAGACTAAGACGTTTGGACTTTATCATAGGTCATGGGGATTCATGATAAATTTTAAGTATAAGACTGATCGGAAAAAATTTCCATGTTAGAAATGTCACCCCAGCTGCAGTGAGTAGAAAAATTTGGAAGCAGTTTTCCTTATGCATTTCCCTAGTTTATCAGGAATTTCTGCCAGTGGTCCGAATTTTCCTCTTTTGGAGCTGCATTTTACACATCTAATTTCTCTTTACCCAACTGCCCTTCAGATTATTAAAAGACAGTTTTTATGTCCGTCAAGAAGTTATCATAAAAACTCTGGCTTCTTTTCCAAGTGAGATGAGTCTACCCAGAAAAGAGACATGAGTTGACTTGCAGTTTACAAGGATCACAACCTGGCTACTGTGTTGACAATAGATTGTGAGAGAGCAAGGAGACCAGCGAGAAGGCTACGGCAATAATCCAGATGATAGATAATGGTGGCATGAATTATGAAGGTAGCATTGGAGGCAGTGAGAAATTGTAGGATACTGATACATGTTAAAGATAAAACAAACAATATGTACCACTGTATTGAATATGGCTTGTAAGAGAAAGAGAGCAGTTAAGGGTGACTCCAAAGTTTTGAACCTAAGAAATTGATAGAATATCATTCCCATTTATTGATATGAGTAAAACCGAGAGAAAAGTAGTTTGAGGGGAAAATGTCAGTAGCTCAGATTTGAATATGTTGAATTGGACAGGCTCATTAGTCATCTAAGTGGTGATTTAGAGTAATTTGTAGAGACAAGTATGGAACTCGGGCGAGAGGACAAGGCTGGAGACAGAAACTTGGGAAGCATCAGCATATATATTATATTTAAAGCCTGTACCTAGATGAAATCACCAAAGGAATGAATATAGATATAAATGAGAAAAGGTCCAAGGATTATGTTTTTAAGGCAACAATGTTAACAAACCTGTGATATGTGAGGTATATAGCAAAGGAAACTAAGAAGGAGCAGCCAGAGATGTTGAAAGATAATCAGGAAAATGCATTGGCTTGAAAACCAAGTGAAAGAAAAGTATCTCAGGAAGAAGAAAGTGAGCAACAATATCAAATATTGTTGATAAATCAAGTATTATGAGGAAGAGAACTGACAGCAAATTTGGTGATGACGATAAAAGTAGTGTTCCAGTTATCTATTACTGTATAACAAATCACCCTAACATTTAGTGGCTTAAAGCAACAAAACTTATTGGATTATTATCTCTTACAGGTGTCAAACTGGGCTCTGCTCAGTGTTTCTCACGCTGGTCTCTCATGTAGCTGCAGTCAGATGGTGGCTGAGGTGGAAATCATCTCAGAGGCTGCCTCAGCCATGTCTGGAAACAAATGCTGATTGTCTGCTGGAGCTGTCAGCTGCAACTCCCACAAGTGGGCTTTCAATGTGTCCTGGCTTTCTTGCTGTATGGTGGCTGGATTCCAAGAACCAGCATAGTAAGAAAGAAAGCCAGGTAGAAGCAGTATTACCTCCTTTGATCAGCCTTGGAACTCATGTATTACTTCGGCAGTATTTTCCTCACTGGAAGTGAGTCAATAAGGCCAGTGCTATTCAAAGAGAGGGAAATTAGATTCCACCTCTTGATGGGAGGAGTGTAGAAGAATTAGCAGAAACTGCTTTAAAACGGCTCATGCCTGTAATCCCAGCATTTTGGGAGGCCGAGGCTGGTGGATCTCTTCTCACTGAAGAGATTTAAAAAAACAAAAACAAAACAAAAAAAAAACGTCTGGCATCACTGAGCCCATCCCTCCCTAAACCCCCAGCAACCAAGTGTGGTGAACATCTTTGGGCACTAGACGAGGAAGAACACAGCAGTTGTGAGTCATTGAACCCAGTGCCATCCTATTAGAACAGAAAGAAAAGCTGGACCAAACTCAAGTGATGCTCTCCCACAGAGGGAGCATTTAAATCAGCCCTACCGGAGGGGAATCACAGATCCCAGCAGTTGGAACTTGAGTTCCTGCAAACCTTGCCACCAAGAGCTGCAGTGCTTTGTGTCTCCAGGTAAACTTGAAAGGCAGTCTAGGCCATAAGGACTGCAAATTGTAGGTGTGTCCCAGTGCTGAACTAGGCCCAAAGACAGTGGACTGGTTGGGCACACAACCTACTGAGAAACCAGCTGGAGCAGTTACAGGAGTGCTGGCATCACCCTTCCCCAAACCCCACACTGCAGAGTTAGGAGCTCTCCAAAAAGACCTCCTTTTTCCACTTGAAGTTAGAAAAGAGAAGAGCAGGGAAGACTGTCTTCCATCCTTGATACCAGCTAAGCCACAGCAGGATAGGGCACCAGTCAGTCATAAGGCCCCTGTTCCAGGCCCCAGCTCCCTGATGACATTTCTAGATACAAGCTGGGCTAGAAGGAAACTGGCTGTTTTGAAGGGAAGTACCCAGTCTTGGCAGCATTCATCATCTGCTATCTAAGAGTCCTTGGGCCCTGAATAAACAGCAGCGATACCCAGGCACTACATTGAGGGCCTTGGTTTAGCCTCTGAGGTTTGCTGGCTTCAGGTGAGATTCAGCACATTACCAGCTATGGTGGCTACAGGGACAAAACTCCTTCTGCTTGAAAAAAGCAGGCGGACTTTGTATTGCACCTTAGGTATCAGCATGGCCACAAGGGGATAGAACACCAAGTGAATACTTGAGGTCCTCAATTCCAGGACTTGACTCTTGGACAACATTGCTGGACCTGCCCAGGACCAGAGAGGAGCCAGGTCCTGAATGTTGTCCTGAATGTTGAGTCCTAGGCCAGGCAGCTTCACCACAAGCTGACTTAAGAGTCCTTGGACATTTAGAAAAGATTCCTGGTAGTCTGGTGGTACTCCTCGTGGCATGGGGTGGCAGTGGCTACAGGGTGAGGCTCCTCTGCCTTTAGAAAGCAGAGAGAACAGTGGGCAGAACTGCACTGTATGATTTGAATGCCAGTTCAGTGACAGCACAATAAAAAACCAGGTAGACTTCTAAGGTGTTTTTAGTCCCTGACTACCGGATAGCAGCTCTGGGCCCAACCAGGGCCTGAGGATCTTGCCTCCCTGAAGGGAAGGACACAGGCCTGCCTGGCTTTGTAATCTGCTGATTTTAGAGGCCCAGGGCCCTGAGCGAACATAGGTAGTAACCAAGGAGTGGTCATAGCAGGCCTTGGATGAGAACCATTGCTGTACTAGCTTCAGGCCTGGCCTAACTTCAGTCATGGTGGTGGCCATAAGGCTGCTTATGTCTCTCCATCCCCACATTTATGTGGTTCAGAACAGAGAAAGAGACTTCATATGTCTGGGAGACAGTAAGGGAAGAGAACAAGAGTCTCTGCCTGATAATCCAGAGAATTCTCCAGGATTTTGCCCAAGACCATCAAGGCAGTACCTCTATGAGTCTACAAGAACCACAGCGTTACTGGCCATGGGGTACCCCATAAAGTAGTTACAGCTTAGATCACAACACACAAATCCTTGCAAGTATCTGGAAAGCCTTCCCAAGAATGATGGGTACAAATAAGCTCAGATAGTAAAGACTACAATAAATACCTAACTCTTCTATGCCCAGACACTGAAGAATATCTATTAGCATCAACACCATCAAGCAAAAAATGACCTCACCAAATGAACTAAATAAGCCATCAGAACCAATACTGGAGAAACAGAGATGTGTGACCTTTCAGACAGAGAATTCAAAATAGCTGTGTTGAGGAAACTCAAAGAAATTCAAGATAACACAGAGGAGGTATTCAGAATTCTATCACATAAATTTAACAAAGAGATTGAAATAATTTAAAATAATCAAGAAGAAATTACAAGAGCTGAAAAATGCAACTGGCATACTGACGACTGCCTGAGTCCTTTAGTAGCAGAATTGATCAAGCAGAAGAATGAATAAGTGAGCTTGAAGACAGGCTATTTGAAAATAAACATTCAGAGGAGACAAAAGAAAGAAGAGTGAAAAACAATGAAACATGCCTATAGGATCCAGAAAATAGCCTCAAATGGGCAAATCTAAAAGTTACTGGCCTTAAAGAGGAAGTAAAAAAAGACATAGGAGTAGAAATTTTTGCTTTTGTTGCCATTGCTTTTGGTATTTTAGTCATGAAATCTTTGCCCATGCCTATGACCTGAATGGTATTGCCTATATTTTCTTACAGGGTTTTTACAGTTTGGGGCTTTACATATAACTCTTTAATCCATGTTGAGTTAATTTATGTATATGGTGTAAGGAAGGGGTACAGTTTTAATTTACTGCATATGGTTAGCCAGCACTCCCAGCACCATTTATTAAATAGGGATTCCTTTCCCCATTGCTTGCTTTGTCAAGTTTGTTGAAGATCAGATAGTTGTAGGTGTGGCCTTATTTATGGGTTTTCTATTCAATTCCATTGGTATATGTATTTGTTCCTGTACCAGCACCATGCTGTTTTGGTTACTGTAGCCTTGTAGTATAGTTTGAAGTCAGATAGCATGATGCCAGCAGCTTTGTTCTTTTTCCTCAGGATTGTCTTGGCTATCTGAGCTCTTTTTTGGTTCCATATGAATTTTAAAATAGTTTCCTCGAATTCTGTGAATAATGTCAATGGTAATTTAATGACAATAGCATTGAATCTATAAATTACATTGGGCAGTATGGCCATTTTCATGATATTGATTCTTTCTATCCAAAACCGTAGACTGCTTTTCTATTTGTTTCTGTCCTCTCTGATTTCTTTGAGCAGTGGTTTGTAGCTCTCCTTGAAGAGTTCCTTAACTTACCTTGTTAGCTTTATTTTTAGGTATTGTATCCTTTTTGTAGCAATTGCAAGTGGGAGTTTATTCATGATTTGGCTCTCTGCCTGCCTGTTGTTGGTCTATAGAAATGAGAGCAATTTTTTCACATTGGTTTTATATCCTGAGACTTTGCTGAAGTTGCTTATCAGGTTAAGAAGCTTTTGGGCTGAGATGATGGGGTTTTCTACATATAGGATCATGTCATTTGCAAACGAAGACAATTTGACCTCTCTCTTCCTATCTCAGTACCCTTGATTTCTTTCCCTTGCCTGATAGCCCTGGCCAGAAATTCCAATACTATGTTTAATGAGAAAGGTGAGAGAGAGCATCCTTGTCTTGTGTTGGTTTTCAAGGGAAATGCTTCCAGCTTTTGCCCACTCCATATGATATTGGTTGTGGGTTTGTCATATCTGGCTCTTACTGTTTTGAGGCACTTCCCGCCTCACTCTCTTGCTCCTGATCCCACTATGTGATATATCTCCTCCCCCTTTGCCTTCTGCCATTATTGTAAGCTTCCTGAGCCCTCCTTAGAAGCAGATGTCAATGTTATGTTTCCTGTACAGCCTGCAGAACTGTGAGACAGTTAAACCTATTTTCTTATAAACTACCCAGTCTCAGATATTTCTTTATAGAAGAGCAAGAAGAGACTAATACAAATACCCCAAAGTGGAATTGTTGGATCATGTGTTATATGGTATATAATATGGTTTGGCTCTGTGTCCCCACCAAAATCTCATTTTGAATTGTAATCCCCAAGTCTCAAGGGAGGGAACTGGTGGAAGGTGACTGGATCATGAGGGAGGTTTCTCCCATTCTGTTCTTGTGATAGTGAGTGAGTTCTCACGAAATCTGATGATTTTAAAGTGTGGCACTTCCCCCTCCTCCTACCACCATGTAAAATGTGCCTTGCTTCCCCTTCAGCTTCCACCATGATTGTTAAGTTTCCTGAGGTATTCTCAGCCATGTGGAACTGTGAGTCAATTAAACCTTTTTTCTATATAAATTACACGTTTTCGGGTAGTTCTTTATAGCATTGTGAAAAAGGACTAATACAGTACATATATTTGGAAAGACAGGGTATCACTTTGTCACCCAAGCTGGAGTTCCATGGTGTGATCATAGCACATGGCAGCCTTGACCTCCTGGGCTCAAGCAGTCCTTCCACTTCAGCCTCCTGAGTAGCTGGTACTACAGGAACCCACCATAACATCCAGCTAATTAAAAAAAAAAAATTTGTAGAGACAAGGTCTTCCTATGATGCCCAGGCTGGTTTTCAACTCCTGAGCTCAAGCAATTTTCCCACCTCAGCCTCCCAAAGTGCTGGAATTACAGGCATGAGCCACCATCCCTGGCCTGGTAATTTTATTTTTAGTTTTTTTTAGGAGCCTCCATAATATTTTCCACAGCAGTTGTATCATTTTGCATTTCTACCAACAGCACACAAAAGTTCTAATTTATCCACATCCTCATCGATATTTGTTATTTACTGTTTGATAATGGCCGTCCAAACAGAAGAGAGAGTATACTAACTCATTGTCACTTTGATTTGCATTTCCTTGATAATTAGTGACCTTGGGCATCTTTTCATGTACCAGTTGGCCACTTGTATGTCTTTGGAGAAATGTTTACTCAAGTCCTTTGTCTGTGTTTTAATCGAATTATTTGTTTTTTTGCTATGGAATTGTAGGAGTTTTTTATATATTTTGGAAAACAATCTTTTTTCATATGTATGGTTTGCAAATATTTTTCCCACTCCATGGGTTGTCTTATTATTCTGTTCATTGTTCCTTTTGCTGCACTTTTTATTTTGAGGTAGTCCCACTTGTATAGTTTTGCCTTTGTAACTTGTGCTTTTGGTGTCTTATTTAATAAATTATTTCCAAGCTCAATGTCATGAAGATTTTCCTCCATGCTTTCTTCTAGTTTTATAGTTTCAGGCCTTGTGTTTAAATATTTAATCCATTTGAGGTGATTTTTGTACATAGTGTAATATAAGACTCCAATTTTATCCTTTTGCATGTGTCTATACAGTTTTCCTCAACATTATTTGTTGAAAAGAAAGAAGAATGGGATTTAATAATGATAATCTCACGCAGAGAGGAGTGCCAAGCCTGTAGAGAGCACACTGGGGTAAAGGGCCCTGCCTCAAGCCTGCAGATTTCTAGGCCTCCAATTTGATCCCTGGTAAAGAATTAATATGTGGAGTCCTGTAGAGAGGTCGTCTTACTCTCCGTTCATAAACTGCCTCTTGACCTCTGCTGAGGAAGGGTCCTAGGCCAGCAGTATGGTGATTTTATTCTGAGTCTATGGATACTCTCTTGACCTCTGCCAATGGTATTCTGCAAAGAAGTGGTCTTTTAAAAGGACATAGAATTCCTCTTGAATTCTGATGAAAAAGAGCCTGGTTTAAATTCCTTCTACCTCTTACTCTACAGTTTATCTACATTATCATTATAGTTTCAAAACATATATTTAGACATAGTTGGCAGAATAGAGTGGTCCTCTCACTTTATCATTCTAGAGAACTCTACTACTGATAACGTACCCTGACGTCGCATCACACTGTTATTTCCAGTGAACTTACCTCTCTGGCATGCATTTTTGATAAGCCATATATTCAAATAACTATTATAAAAGCAGCATGTAGCAAACAGTAAAGTAAATTTGTAGAGAGATTAGGAAAATTATACTTGATGGGATAATTGAGAAAAGAAATTTGGGAAGTGGCAATTAGGCTGGTTTTGAAGGATGTTAGAATTGGGGTCATAGAGAATAGCACGCATACAGACAAAGAGGAAAACAGGGGTACTTAGACGAAATCATGGAAGTAGTCATTTTTTTGTGCAGTATACGTTGCTTTAAATGGAGATTTTTATGACTGTGGCTAGAAAGGTAAGTTGGAGCCTGTTTATAAGTGACCTTTAGCATAAATTGAAAAGAGTTTGCACTATATTTCGTAAGTGCTAAAGAGCAAGCGATATCTTTTGAAATAGGAAGTGATGTATCTAAAGCATAATATGCTATCCTTTTCACGAGGAACCATGAGGATAAGAACCAAGAGGATCTTGTTTTTTGTGGTTGTTTCATTTAGATATATATATTTCCCTGTTCATGGCTTCTTTTATCATTTCTATTTTTCTTTTTAACACTGTGTATCCTTGGACCTCTTTTTACCTCTAAGTGTGCTTAATTCTTCCTGGGATTTGGTAATCTATCCATCCATGTTTAAATATATACCAGGGTTCTTTGGGGGAACAATCTCAGCTCCCCAGGCATAGAAATCTGTTGCCTTCCCCTATAACAGCAAACATTTCGGTAGATCCTATAACAAAAGATTAAGGTGCAATAGGGTTAAATAATTATAATGTATGCAGAGCAGGAATAACAGCACTGGTCTATCCCTGGGCATAAGCTCTCTATCCACATCAATCCTGGCAGCTGTTTAGGCAATCGATTTTCTGTAAACAAGGCATGAAAATGCTCCCACTTCCTTTGAAAGGACAGCACACCCAGGGTGTCTTTCACTCTTATTGATTTTAAATCACATTCAGTGACTGACTTTGAATCATCAAGTGGGTTTCCCTGGAGTTAAAGCACCAGAAAGATTTAATTAGAGAGCTTCAGTCCAGACAAAAGATACCATATCATTGACTTAAAATCTG
The DNA here is from genome assembly GCF_006542625.1 of Nomascus leucogenys. NCBI lineage: Eukaryota > Metazoa > Chordata > Mammalia > Primates > Hylobatidae > Nomascus > Nomascus leucogenys. Next base: position 130,742,275 of record NC_044406.1, read on the forward strand.
AACTGAACTTCTCTTTTGATGCTGATGGGTGAAAAATGAAGTTGTTTTGGTTGTTTCTAAAATGTTTTCTGAGGCCTTGTGGATTTCCTGAGGTCAGGCAATCTGTCTGATGAATTTATCTGCCAACCCCAGCAGAGGGCCTAGCACTGAGCAGGTGTTAAGAAAATTTTTTCAGTTTCTTTAACTGAATGGCCTTTTGACCTATTAAAAGCAATTCAAAATCAAAGTTAATAACAAATTGATTACTGCATACTCTAAAACTATTTGGAAAAATTTGGTTCCAAATAATATAAATATCTTGTCTTTAAGTGTTAATAAGAGCAGGAAGTATCTTACGTTAAGCAGTTATAATGTGAAACTGAAAGGGGGTTTCCAATGTCACATGGAAATGATTTTAGGTACAGTCCTCAGCAATAGTTATGTTTTTTGTCACAGTTATATTTTTCTCCATAATGTGGCTATTATATGAAAATGTATCGACCTGTGTGAACATTTCTTTGGGACAAATCTTCACAAAGAGATTTTTTTGGGTTTTATTAAGTCCATATGATCACAAAAAAGGGAACAACAAACACCAGGGCCTGCTTGAGGTTGGAGGGAGAAAGAAGGGTAAGGATTGAAAAACTACCTATAAGGCTCTAAACTGCTATTACCTGGGTGACAAAATAACCTGTACACCAACCCCCAGCAACACACAATTTACCTATTTAACAAGCCTGCACATGTACCCTTGAACCTAAGATAAATGTTAAAACAAAACGAAACAAAAAAGGATTGTAAAAAGAAGAATTGTTGAGTTTGAAGATATTCATATATTAAATTGACTAATTGACACCAAATTACTCTCCAGAGTGGCTGCACCCATCGACACTCCCATCAACGTGCAATTTTGTAACATCTAAGCCTGGATTTGGCATTATTCAGCTTCCTAATTTTTGTAAATCTAATAATAAGTGCATCTTTATCGAATTTTCACATTGATTTATTAAAGTGTTTTAGATCCTCTGGTTTACACATGAGAAAGCTGAGACACAGCAAGACGAAGCTCTCTGACCAAAGTCACATAGCTATATGTATGCTCTCAGGTAATAGAATTGCTTTGCTTATTGCATTTGGAGTCTGAGCAATTGCCTCAAAGAATTTCTTTGGAGACTTATGTTCCAAAGAATACCGTTCTAATTTTTCTTCAACTAATTACCCACCAATTCTTGATTCTTTTGGATCTGGGAGCGATTAAAAGTAAATCTAGACATGCATTGTTAAGTTTTGACCAATGAACATAATTCGATTGTGTATAAATATATAAGAGTAACAGATTTGCCTAATTTTCCATTTCTAATAGCCTATAAACATGAGGAACACACTTAGGAATGAAACTGTTCATCTCATCACAAAGAGATTTTTACACGAGTGTTTGTCATGTACTGGCACAGAATCTGGATCTGATTTATAACAGTCTCTCTGGTCACCTACTCAAAACCCTGCTGTCCTAATACCACCCATATACCAAGTCATCATTTTTGTCATGTAATTTTGCTTCTAGCCCCTATCCAACAGATATGATTTGGCTCTGTGTCCCCATCCAAATCTCATGTCGAATTGTAATTCCCAATGTTTGGGGGAGGACCTGGTGGGAGGTGATTAGATCATGGGGGAGGATTTCCCCTTGCTGTTCTCATGATAATGAGTGAGTCTCAGGAGATCTGGATCTTTAAAAGTGTGTAACCCTTCTGCCTTAGCGGCTTCTTTCTCTGCTGCTCCACCATGTGAAGAAGGTGCTTGCTTCCCATTCGCCCTACTGCCATGATTGTAAGGTTCCTGAGGCCTCCCCAGTCATGCTTTCTGTACAGCCTGTAGTACTGTAGGTCAATTAAATCTTTTTTCTTCATAAATTACCCCATCTCAGGTAGTTCTTTATAGCAGTGTGAGAACGGACTAATATGCCAACTTTATCCTTTTCTTATCAAGAATTACAGATGGCCCCTGTTTTCAAATAATCTCCTCTGCATCAACCCTCTTAATTTATCTTTCAAATTCCTCTTACACTTAGCATTAATCAATGACAGCACCATTCCTAACTCTACCCCTCTTCAACCTAGCCATCCAGCATATAGCAACAATTATCATTCTTCCAATATTTTAAGATCTTCTTATCATTCCAAAATGGAACTTGTGGTACAACCAAGAGGAGCTCTCCACTCAGTTAAAGAATGAGGGGAACACTGCTTTAAAATCATACATTCACACACGTATTAGCTGTTTGATTATGGACAAGATAACATAATTTCTGTCTGCCTAAGTTGATCCTTCTGCAAAATGAAGACAATAAAATCCAAATCATACAGCATTTGTGGGCATTAATGAATAAAACTACCTAGAGCAATGCACATCTGATACATCATAAGCAGTAAGTAAATTATTTCCATTATGGTTATTGTTAAGTTTTTCAAGAGAGTATCTGTACAATAAATTTATTTTCTTGAAGAAATATGAATTAATTTTAATATGGATGTTAATGACAAAAGTAGAGCGCATTCATTATGAATTAGAATTATGAATTAGAGCGCATTTATTCTAGAAGAATAAAATGTGTACAGATTTAAAAAAAAATTCACATTACTCGCCCGGGGGGAGTGGCTCACGACTGCAATTCCAACACTTTGGGAGGCCGAGGCAGGCGGATCACGAGGTCAGGAGATCGAGACCATCCTGGCTAACATGGTGAAACCTCGTCTCTACTAAAAATACAAAAAATTAGCCGGGCGTGGTGGTGGGCACCTGTAGTCCCAGCTACTCGGGAGGCTGAGGCAGGAGAATGGCATGAACCCGGGAGGCGGAGGTTGCAGTGAGCCAAGATCGCGCCACTGTACTCCAGCCTGGGCAGAGAGCAAGACTCCGTCTAAAAAAAAAAAAAAAAATTCACATTTCTCCTTAGGCATGTTTCTCAAAGGTAACTCTAGTCCTTAAAGACATTTTTCTTTGCCTATGCAAATATATAAACACTATGTAGACTTCTTATTAATGAAAATAGGAATATAATATATATACTGTTCTATGATTTAACTCTTTTCTTATCTATTTACATTTTCATTTAAAAGCATAGAATTCTATAGCATGACCATACCCACAGGTAGGCTAGTAAATGTCTAATAACTGGTTCTCCAGAAAAAAACGGTCCTAATTAGTACCATTTTCTTATTTTTGTGTTGTAAATACTCTCATGGCTGAACGCAAGCAACCACTGTAACATTGATAACTACAGAATTAGAAAGAAAAGTTAATACCCAGCTCTTGCAAAGCAGCATAAAAGCACTCTTGCACACCACTGGCTGTGCCATTATTTCAAAAAATAAAAGTGATGTTTTTATAAGGAACTTTTAATAAATACAGGGGTATCATCTTAGGGTAGACCAAAAAGATTGTGGTGTAAAATAGTATGAGGATTTCTATATGAGAATCTAAGCAAATACATAAATAACAAGACTATATTTTCTCAAACACTACATTTTAAATGATATAAAAAGTATAAAACCTCATAATTCATAAAAGCACGCTACAAATATTTACAGTATCAACACAATTTTATGAAAAACATAATTATGCACACAGATACACACAGTTAAAGATAAGTACTTTTTAAGATAAGTACTGACTAGATATAAAGTGGACTATGAGAATTTTGTCAGAATAGGTGATGGAATTATTGGTTATCTTAATTTTCTTCTTTCAACTTTTCTGTATTTTCAAAGTATTTTTAAATCTCATATTATGTTTGTAATTTGAAATTCAACTTAAAAAATAAAAATCCACTTTTATGATCAGATTCTGTAGTTCTGTGATACTCTCCTTTTAAAAATATTCTAAATATAAGGCAATCTAAGTAATGTAGGGACTCAATCTATGTAAATTGTCACAGAGATAATTCATAATTATTTAGCCACTAAATATCAAAGATCCATTGTTTAAATTGTTCAGCTTTCAGAACTTGTTTGGGTCCTGGTTTAGCATCAGCACCATATTCCCTGCAATCCATCCTTATATATCCGTATTATAGCATTTGGAATGAATACAACTTAATAATGTATATTTTTAGGAGCAGTAAAATACAAGTGATTTTGAGACTTATTTGATAAACATTTAAATCTACCAGTTTAGTATTTTTTTTCTTTGCTATCTCTTGGTTCTTCATTCTCTTTTTCTCTATCTATGCCTTCTTTTGGATGAAAAATAGACAATTTTTAGTATTCCATTTAATCTCCTCTTGTGGTTTATTAGCTTTATTAAGTACTTATTGTTTTTTAATAGTAGTTGCTTCATGATTTGATAAGTATCTTAAAGAGACTTATCAAATAAGTCTCAATATTACTTATATCATTTGATTTAATATTTAATAGTATTTAGTATTTAATAGTGACTTAGTATTTAGTATTTGATTTAATATTTAATAATATTTAGTATTTAATAGCTGAGTGATTTCTAAGTGCACAATTTGCCTAGCAATTAGTAATTGTTAAATAAACATTAACTTCCCTTTCTGTTATTACATCACTTATTTGAAACTCTAGGCATGCGTATAGCCAGTGCTCAATAATAAAAGAAACAATTTTAAGTTTTTCAAATGGGAAGGGATTTATTTATTTATTTACTGAGATGGAGTCTTGCTCTGTTGCCCAGGCTGGAGTGCAGTGGTGCAGTACTGCAAGCTACCCCTCCTGGGTTCACGCCATTCTCCTGCCTCAGCCTCCCGAGTAGCTGGGACTACAGGTGCCCACCACCACGCTCGGCTAATTTTTTAGTATTTTTAGTAGAGACGGGGTTTCACCATGTTAGCCAGGGTGGTCTCGATCTCCTGACCTCGTGATCCACCCACCTCGGACTCCCAAAGTGCTGGGATTACAGGTGTGAGCCACCGCGCCTGGCCAGTAAGGGATTTAATAAGTATGTTGGTTATCTATAAAATCACTGCAAGGGAAATGCTTTCACTGACAACGATGTAGTAAAAAGAGCTGCTTTTACCCTCTTGCCCGTAACAACTAAAATGACAGAAAAAAAACAACAACAACATTGGTTTTTCAAGGCATTAGATATCAGATAATGAACAACAGTTATCCCTGTGAGAGAGCACAGACAAGATGAGACTTAAGAGGACCCCAGCTTACTGGATGGTGAGAGTTTTTTGGCTGTGGGATAGGAAAAAGAAACTCAGGAGGGTCCTTGTGGTTCACTCTGAGTTGAAGAGACAAAACTTGGAGTCCAGGGAGGCCAAGGTGGCTAGAGTTCACATGGAAGAGCAGCAGAAAAGAACAAGATGCACAGAAAGAGCTTCAGAGATCTGCAGTGTCCCTCTTAAATATTCAGCAGAGTATTTTGAATGCATGTGAGGAAACTCGCCTAGGTAAAGGAAAGGACTACTCAAGATTAAGAACAATCCCAAGTTTCAAACAGGGCTGGGTGTAGTGGACAAGGTATTCTACAGCACACAAGGTAGAGGGTTTTGCATCAGGAGTAGGGGGAAATTAGCCCTAAACTAAATACCACTCTGGTCTCACCTAACAAAGATTATACGTAATACTCTAAAGTGTCAAGCTGCTTCTTGGCAAATCAATTGTGTCCCAAAACAAAGCAAAATAATATTTACAGAAATTTATGTATTTATATCCAGCACACACCAAGTTAAAATTCACAAGGTTTAGAGTACAATAAAAAGTTTCTGAAAATGTGAAGAATGGGAAAAATATGACCCATAATGAAGAAAAAATAAATTAATTGTAACTAGCCCAGAGATAACACAGATGACATTAATGAACAAAATATTTAAACAGTTATTGTAAATTTATTGTGTATGTTCCAGAAGCTAGAAGAAAAAAGTAAAAGACATGGAAGATATTTTAAAAAGCCAAAATGAACTTATAGAGGTGAAAACTTTCTCTGAGATAAAAAATATACTGGATATTTGAACATTTTTTGATCTATTGAAATGACAATTTCATAGGGTTCAAATTAATAAACATATGTAAGTCCAGAGATCAACACTTTGATGTTATCCTTTATTCCTATTTCTTAGGTTAATTTTTAAAAAATGTATTGCCTATACATTTTTTGTAAGCTTCTCTTTTTAATTAAAGGTTTTATATATATATATATATATAAAATATAAATAGCATGTGTATTTTTATACTTGTTGTAATATTTTTATAACAAACAAAGTGGTACAATATATTTTGATGGTAGACAATGAACAGTTAAAGACGCATACTATAAATTTTTAAGCAACTATTATTATAAAACAATAAAGTACTTGACAAAGCTAAGAAACCAAAAGAAGAGATAAAATGCAATACAAAAAATTGTCTATTTTTAATCCAAAAGAAGGCATAAAAAGAGGAAAAGAGAAGAACACAAAAGACAGTTAGAAAACATAGAGTAAACTGATAGATTTAAACTCAACTATATCAACAATCACATTAAATATAAGTTGTCTGAACACACCCATTACAAGGTAAAGACTGTCAGATTGATTAAAAAGCAAGACCCAACTATATGTTGCCCACAAGAAATCCACATGAAATATAAAGATGTATATAGCAAAAAGTAAAAGGATACTAAAACTAAGCAAAAAATAAAAATAAATAAATGGCTATACTAACATATGACAGAATAGATTTCAGAGCAAATTATAGCAACAGAGAAAATCGTTATTTTATAATGATAAAGGCTCAATTCATTAAGAACATATAATAACATTAAATTAGCAGAGCTTCTAAATACATGAATCAAAAATTGAAGTAACTGCAAGGATATATAGAAAAAATCAAAATTATAGTCAGAGATTTCAGTATCTCTTTCTCAGTAATAGGTAGAAAAACTATGGATAAAATCTTAAGTAAGGATGTAGACGATAACACTATCAATCAACGTAACCTTATTGACATTTACAGAACACTCAATAAAACAATGTAAGGATAAACATTTTATTCAATTTTACACACAATATTTACCAAGATTGGTTATATTGTCACCTATAAAATAAGTTCCTACAAATCATGAAAAGTATTTTCTCTGACCACAATGGAATTAAAATAGAAAGCAGTAGAATAATATATTTGGAAAGTTCAAAATATTTGGAATTTAAAAGCACATTTCTGAATAACCCACAGGTAAAAGAAAAAGTCAAAAGGGAAACTGGAAACATGTCAAAATTTGTGGAATGCATATAAAACAATATTTAGAGGCAAACTTATTATTCTAAACAGCTACATTAGAAAAGAACAAAGCTCTCAAATCAATGTCAGTGAATAGAAAACAAAATCGATAAAGCCAAAAGCTGGTTCTTTGAAAAGATTAGCAAAATTGATAAACTTCTAGTCAGACTGATAAGGAAAAACAGAAGACACAAATTACAAATACCAGAAATGAGAGAGAGCATATCACTACATATTTTACATAAAGAGAATAAGGGAATATTATATATAATGTTATACAAATAAATTCAACTACTTAAATAAACAAATTTCTTGAAAGATACAACCTAAAAAAGCCTTACTTAAGAAACAGGTAATTAGAATAGCCTTATGTGATTACTTTCATAGGTTAACTTTTGGCTAAGCTATGGTGACCAGCTATTTTGGTCAAATACTGGTCTAGATGTTGCTTTAAGAAAAGCAGATTACCCTCAATTGTATTGGTGGTCCTCACCCAATTAGTTGAAGGCCTTAGGAGCTAAAACTGATGTTTCCTGGAGAAGAAGGAATTCTGCCTCTTAAAGGCAACACAGAAATCATTCCTGAGTTTCCAGCCCGATTGAATGCCCTATGGATTCAAGACTGCAACATCTACTCTCATTTGAATTTCCAGCTTCTTTGAGTCTTCCCTTTAAGTTTCAGATTTGCCAGCCTCCAGAGTCATATAATCCAATTTTTAAAAAAGTCTCTCAATAGATAATAGATATTTATATAGATAAAGATATATCTATATCTAGGGAGATAATACGTATTTTTTATATATTCACATATATTATATATATAGAATCCCTATAAGCAATATATCTGTATCTATATATAAAATAGAATGTATGTAATAGGATATATATACACATATAATATGATATATATACACACATCTATTTATCTATCTATTTATCCATCCTATTGATTCTGTTTCTCTGGAGAGCCCTGACTGATATACATGTTGGTACTGAGAATGGTTCAAGAGGAACAGAATTTTAGGGATGAGTTTTAGGAATTGGTTCTGGGGTTTCTGTAATTACTTCTCAAAATTACCATTGGGTATTCCTAAAAAATACTTAGAAGATGTAAGGTTCTAGGTGACTATGTATTTGTTATGTTATAAAACATTTTGTCAAACTAACAAGTGTAATGAGATTGGCTGGTTGCTCCTAACTGCATTTGACAAAGTGGAGAATGAAAAGTGTGAACCAAAGGCTTCAAACAGCTCAAGTGTCACATAAATTACATGAAAGATTCTAAGTCTGCTGTGAAAGAAACCTTTACCTCTTGTAGGCACAGAATTTATATTGCTGGAAACCAAACCCAGCACTGCATCATCAAATGGAAACAGTATATATGAGATCAGGCTCAACCAGCTCTGAAGGCACAAGTAAGTTACATGCAGTAGTGGCCCAAATGTCCACGGTCCCCACTCCTGTTTCATTGTCTTCCTTTTTTTTTCCTGTTACATTGTCTTTTCACTCCAAGCTCACACCGATGTCCTCATGGGTGATTCCATGTGATTAATTAACTGAGAAAGAGAAAACTCAGGCCTGGTTTACAATGGTTCTGTGTGATATACAGGCACCACCAGAAAATGAACAGCTGCAGCACTATTGCCCCTTTCTAGGACTTCTCTGAAGGATATTTGTGAAGGGACAATCTTCTCAGTGAGCAGAACTTAGAGCAGGGCATGCGATTTTTCATTTTGCTTTGAAGAAGAAATGGACAAATGTGTGAATGTATGCCAATTTACAGGCTGTGGCTAATGGTTTGACTAGATGGATGGGCAATCTAAATGTGGTCTAAACCTAGGGAGGAGTGTTTTTATAACAAGCACTCTCTAATAGAACAATTTTTTTTTTCTTTTTCCTTCTCCCTTTGCTCTCCTGATCAGCATTTTGCTTTGCAAACAGTGTTTTTTTAAGGACAGCAGAATCACTTTCTGTAATTATTCTTTTTTTAAATTATTATAATTTAAGTTCTAGGGTACATGTGCACAATGTGCAGGTTTGTTACATATGTATACATGTGCCATGTTGGTGCACTGTACCCATCAACTCGTCATTTAGCATTAGGTATGTTTCCTCATGCTATCCCTCCCCCCTCCTCCCACCCCACAACAGTCCCCGGAGTGTGATGTTCCCCTTCCTGTGTCCATGTGTTCTCATTGTTCAATTCCCACCTATGAGTGAGAACATGAGGTGTTTGGTTTTTTGTCCCCGCGATAGTTTACTGAGAATGATGATTTCCAGTTTCATCGATGTCCCTACAAAGGACATGAACTCATCATTTTTTATGGCTGCATAGTATTCCATGGTGTATATGTGCCACATTTTCTTAATCCAGTCTATTGTTGTTGGACATTTGAGTTGGTTCCAAATTTTTTTAAATATTCATAAATTAAAGAAAATAGTAATAATGTTCAGAAAAGTGTGATGTTTTCTTCACTGATCTTTTTTATTTACAATGACTACAAAACATAAGAGAATTTTAAGAAAGCCAACATGTGCAATAGGAACAATGTAAGCAACCATTCAATTACACAGCTAATGTAACATGTTAATTTCTTTATTTGGTCTGTAGTTTTAAAACTAAAGAAATGAAAATTGTTTCATTTTTAAAGATATTGTTCAAAATGAATAAAATATTTTATGTACAAATATAGTAAAATTTCAGACTTCTCAAGCAAAACTTTGTACCTCAGAGTTCACACTTCCACTTTTTATACACAAAAACAAATACATCCAATTGTGTCTTCACCATCTTTGTGAATTATTGTTTATTTTGAATTAACTGTTTAAAAATAAAATATGCATATTACATACATTACTATCGAGACTGAAGATTAGATGTGCACTGGAAGTGAACTCAAAAAATTCCAAACCCTGAAGGGCTTAACTACAAAACAGTAGTAACTATGTCAGTCAGGGTCAGGGGCCAACTATATAACTAAGCCTTCTAGTAATCTCTATTCTATTTTCTATCTCTATGAAATTGTTCATTCTAGGTATTTCAAGTAAGTGGAATCATATAATATCTGTTTTACTGGGTCTGGTTTACTTCATGTGGCATAGTATTTTCAAGGTTCATCATCCATGTCATAGCCTATATCAGAATTTCATTCATTTCATAGCTGAATAATATTCCATTGTATGCATACATTGCATTCTATTTATCCACTCATCTGTTGATGAATACTTGGGTTCTTTCTACCTTTGACTATTGTAAATAGTGCTGCTATGAACATTTGTGTACAAATATCTGTTTGAGCCCTGCTCTCAATTATTTTGAGTATGTACCTGGGAGTGGGGTTTCTGGAACACATGGTAATTCTATGGTTAACTTTTTGGGGAACCGCTAAACTGTTTTCCACAGCAGCTGCATCATTTTTCCTTCCCATCAGCAGTTCATTGGGGCTCCAATTTCTCCACATCCTCACAAACACTCGTTGTTTATAAATTCCCTCACAATAGCCATGCTAAGGGGTTTGAAGTGATTATCTGATTGTGGTTTGGATTTAATTTCCCTAATGATTAGTGATTTTGGCATCTTTTCATGTACCCATTGGCCATTTGTATAACTTCCCTGAAGAAATGTTTATTTAAGTCCTTTGTCCTTTATTTATTTATTTATTTGAGACACGATCTTGCTCTGCCGCTCAGGCTAGAATGCAGTGGAGCAATCTTGGCTCACTGCAACTCCTCCCCCTGGGCTCAAGCTATCCTCCCACCTCATCCTCTCAAGTAGCTGGGTCTACAGGTGCATGCCATCATCCCCGGCTACATTTTGTACTTTTTTAAATTTATTTTTATTTTTTTGAGATGGAGTCTCTCTCTGTCACCCAGGCTGGAGTGCAGTGGTGTGATCTTGGCTCACTGCAAGCTCCACCTCCCAGGTTCATGCCATTCTCCTGCCTCAGCCTCCCGAGTAGCAGGGACTACAGAAGCCCGCCACCACGTCCGGTTAATTTTTTTTTTTTTTTTTTTTGAGGTGGAGTCTCTCTCTGTCGCCCAGGCTGGAGTGCAGCGGCGCTATCTCGGCTCACTGCAAGCTCCGCCTCCTGGGTTCACACCATTCTCCTGCCTCAGCCTCCCAAGTAGCTGGGACTACAGGCGCCCGCCACCATGCCTGGCTAATTTTTTTGTATTTTTAGTAGAGACCAGGTTTCACAGTGTTAGCCAGGATAGTCTCAATCTCCTGACCTCGTGATCCGCCCACCTCAGCCTCCCAAAGTGCTGGGATCACAGGCGTGAGCCACCGCGCCTGGCCAAATTTTGTACTTTTGGTAGAGATAGGGATTCACTATGTTGCCCAGGCTGGTCTCAAACTCCTGAGCTCAAGCAATCTACCCACCTCGGCTTCTCAAAGTGCTAGGATTGCAGGCCTGAGACACCAGGCCTGCAATTGTCCGTTTTTTAATGAAGTTGTGTTTTGTGTAGCTGTAGAATTAATCTTATATACTTTGAAAACTTTAAACAAAATGAAGTTTAAAACTTAGACCAATGAAAGAGTTTATTGAGGAAGCTTGTTTTCCCACTATCATTATTTAGAAGTTATTTAGAAATGCTAGAATGTGATCATAATAAGATTAGCTTTTATTTGGTTTTATTCTTGTTCTAAAACACCTTCCAGGGCAAGCAATATTGTGATTTCTACCAATAAAGATTAGCTTTGTCTGTTTTTTTTTTTTTTTTTGCCTATAAATTGTACAATATGTACCCTTTGGTCCTTTTCTTTTTATTCGGTATGTTTCTAAAGTTCATGCATATAGTTTTATCTGTCAGTGGTTTGTTCTTTTTTGTTTCAATGTAGTGTTTCTTCATCTAAATAAACCACAGACTCCTGTTGATGGAGATTTGTATGTGATATATATGAATATATATGGACTATTTAAACAAAACTGCAGAGAAAAAAAATATCTGCAGATGTTTCCCTCTATCACCTGCTCAGAGGGTAAACCTCTTCCACTGCCTCACCCATGCAAGGCTTCTATCCACTCCAACTTTCTTAGCAAGAAAATGGCCTAATCTGTGTTGAGTTTGCACTCTCCAAGCATTATTTCAGTTGTTGGAGGTGCTTTCACCCCAGCTCTCAGTAAGGTGAATGCTTTGTGCCTTCTGAACTTCTGGCTTACATCATAGAATTTGCTGGTTCTGAGGCCTCCAGACTTGGACTGAGCCATGCTAATGGCGTCCCTAGTTTTCCAACTTGTATATGGAGACTTCCCGGCTTCTACAACTGTGTGAACACATTCCTCTAATTATTCCCCTTCCATACATCCTATATTAGTACATTTTCACACTGCTGATAAAGACATACCCGAGACGGGGCAATTTACAAAAGAAAGAAGTTTAATGGACTTATAGTTCCACATGGCTGGGAAGGCCTCACAATCATAGTGGAAGACAAAAAGGAGCAAGTCACATCTTACGTGGATGGCAACAGGCAAAGAGAAAGCTAGTGCAGGGAAACTCTCCCTTATAAAACCATCAGATCTCACGAGACTTATTCACTATCATGACAACAGCATGGGAAAGACCTGACCCCATGATTCAATTACCTCCTACTGGGTCTCTCCCACAACACGTGGGAATTCAAGGAGATTTGAGTGGGGACACAGCCAAACCATATCATTCCACCCTTGGCTCCTCCCAAATCTCAGGTCCTCACATTTCAAAACCAATCATGCCTTCCAAACAGTCCCCTAAAGTCTTAAGTCATTTCAGCATTAACTCAAAAGTCCACAGTCCAAAGTCTTATCTGAGACAAGGCAAGTCCCTACTACCTATGAGCCTGTAAAATCAAAAGCAAGTTAGTTACTCCCTAGACACAGCGGGGGTACAGGCATCAGGTAAATACAGCCATTCCAAATGAGAGAAATTGGCCGAAACAAAGGGGCTACAGGCTCCATGCAAGTCCGAAATCCTGTGGAGCAGTCAAATCTTAAAGCTCCAAAATTATCTCCTTTGACTCCATGTCACACATCCAGTTCATGCTGATGCAAGTGGTGGGTTCCCATGATCTTGGGCAGCTCTACTCCTGTGGCTTTGCATGGTACAGCCTCCTTTCTGACTGCTTTCACAGGCTGGCGTTGAGTATCTGCAGCTTTTCCAGGTGCACAGTGCAAGCTGTTCAGGGATCTACCATTATGGGGTCTGGAGGATAGTGGCCTTCTTCTCACAGCTCCACTAGGCAGTGCCCCCATAGGGACTCTGTGTAGGGGCTTTGACCCCACATTTCCCTTCTGCACTGCCCTAGCAGAGGTTCTTCATGAGGGCCTTGCCCCCACAGCAAACTTCTGCCTTGGCATTCAGTCGTTTCCATACATCCTCTGAAATCTAGGCAAAGGTTCTCAAACTTCAATTCTTGACTTCTGTGCATCTGCAAGCTCAACACTATGTGGAAGCTGCCAAGGTTTGGGACTTCCACCCTCTGAAGCAACAGCCTGAGCTGTACCTTGGCCCATTTTAGTCATGGCTGGAGTGGCAGGGACACAGGGCACCAAGTCCCTAGACTGCACAGAGCAGAGGGACCCTGGACCTGGCCCAGAAAACCATTTTTTTCTCTTAAACCTCTGGGCCTGTGATGGAAGGTGCTGCCACACCATTGTCTTGGAGATTAGCATTGAGGTCCTCATTACTTATCCAAATTTCTGCAGCTGGCTTGAAGTTCTCCTCAGAAAATGGGATTTTCTTTTCTATTGCATTGTCAGGCTGCAAATTATGTGAACTTTTATGCTCTGCTTCCCTTTTAAAACTGAATGCCTTTAACAGCACCCAAGTCACCTCTTGAATGCTTAGCTGCTTAGAAATTTCTTCTGCCAGATACCCTAAATTATCTCTCTCAGTTTCAAGGTTCCACAAATCTCTAAGGTCGGAGCAAAACGCCACGAGTCTCTTTGCCAAAATATAAAAAGAGTCACCTTTGTTCCAGTTCTTACTAAGTTCCTCGTCTCCATCTGAGAACACCTCAACCTGGATTTCATTGTCCATATCATTATCAGCATTTTGGTGAAAGCCATTCAACAAGTCTTTAGGAAGTTCCAAACTTTCCCACATTTTCCTGTCTTCTGAGCCCTCCAAACTTTCTAACCTCTGCCTGTTACCCAGTTCCAAAGTTGCTTCCACATTTTTGGGTATCTTTTCAGCAGTGCCCCACTCTACTGGTACCAATTTACTGTATTAGTTTGTTTTCATGCTGCTGATAAAGATATACCTAAGACTGTGCAATTTACAAAAGAAAGAGGTTTGATGGACTTAGAGCTTCATATGGCTGGGGAGGCCTCACAATCATGGTGGAAGGCAAGGAGGAGCACGTGACATCTTACATGGATAGTGGCAGGCAAAAAGAGAGCTTGTACTGGGAAACTCCCTTTTATAAAACCATTACATCTTGTGAGACTTATTCACTATCATGAGAACAGCACGGGAAAGTCCTGCCCCCATGACTCAATTACCCCCCACTGGGTCCCTCCCACAACACATGGGCATTCAAGATGACATTTGGGTAGGGACACAGCCAAACCATATAACATCCCGTATATCTTTTCTTCTCTCTATATATCCTATTGATTCTGTCTTTCTGGAGAACCCTGACTAATACTTGGTACTAGCAACAACGATGATTCTCAAAAAAAATGGTGAGTGAAAGAAACCAGACAAAAAGAATGAACACTGTATGCTTCCATTAAATAAAACTTACAAATGCAAACTTGTCAACAGTGACAGAAAGCAGATCATTAGCTGCCTGGGTTGGAGGCAGGGCCAAGAGGAGGAAAAAAGATTACAAATGGCATTTTAAATACTTGGAGTTAATTATGTTTTTGATAGCTCAATGATGTTAAAATAGCAACAACGAATACAACAATAACAAAGCACTAGAATGAATAAAGACGATGAAAGTCCAGATGACCACTACTATCTTTCATCTTCACGTTTGCAGATGCTTACAGAGATTCTGCTGCCCAAGGTCAAGGATCTGCAGAAAATCACTGCCAACTTTCTAGATCTTCCTCAGCCTCAAAGCAGATGAAATGGTTGAGTAATGAAGAGGCTGCAGCATATATATATATATATATATATATATATATATATATACACACACACACACACACGTATATACATATATATACACATATATACACATATATACACATATACACACATATATACATATATACACATATATACATATATATACACATATATATATTTGTGTGTGTGCATTTGAGAATCTTTTGAGTCTACTTGCCACTTATAGATGAAGAAGACAACAGGACTCTGCTTCTCCTCTGCCTTCCAAATCTGACAATAATGCACCTTACCATAAGATGTAAGTAGTGCTTCCCAAGCTTTAATGTGCTTACAAATCACTTGGGGACCTTGGTAAAACAGAGATTTTAATTCAGTAGGTTTGATATGGGCCTAAGATTCTACATTTCTGACAAGCTTTTGAGTGATGCTGATACTGCAGGTCTATAGCCCACTCTTTGAGTAACCAAGTTATATGACATGAATTGATCTGGTTCATTCTTGCATTCCATTTCAAAAAAGTTTAATTCTGCCAGTGACAGGAAAACTCATTTGTAACCCTGTTTTGTCTCTAATATGAACCCCTCTATTGCATCTAATTTTTCAAAAAACATGTGTCTGAAAGTTGGCCATTTATTATTCTCGGATTGCATTAGTTCTAGGTGAGGGTCAGCAATCTATGGTGTTGGATATATTACTGCTCGAGAGATGCACCTTTTCATTTTTATTCTATTAGTTCTTATATCAAGTGTATGCTCTTCTCTTATTTTCTCTTTCATGTTGTCGAGTATCAGCACTTACATGAATGACAAGGCTGACCACTATGTTCTCTGAATAGCCATGGTCAACATAAATATTAAAGAAGAATATCTATCTGTTTTCCTTTGCAGAAAATGTATAATTGGAACAGTAGATTTATCCAAGATAAATCAGCATTGGATCTAGTCAGCAGAAAGAATGGCTGAATCCTTTATTGAGTAACTCTCAAATATAATAGTTTCAGTGTGGCTTTATCTCTTGTTGAGATGATATTAAGTAAAAACTGCATATTGAAAAAATTAGGGCTGGGTGCGGTGGCCCACATCTGTAATCCTAGCATTTTGGGAGGCCAAGGCGGGTGGATTGCTTGAGGTTAGGGGTTCGAGACCAGCCTGACCAACATGGTGAAACCCTGTCTCTACTAATAATATAAAAATTAGCCAGGTGTGGTGGCATGTGCCTGTAATCCCAGCTAGTCAGGAGGCTGAGGCAGGAGAATCGCTTGAATCTGGGAGGCAGAGGCTGCAGTGAGCTGAGATTGCATCACTGCACTCCAGCCTGGCGGTGAAAGAGTGAAACTCCATCTCAAAAAACAAACAAACAAACAAATAAGAGGGAAAAGTAAAGAAAAGTGTAAAGAAAAGAAAATATTAGAACAATAAACCGGACACTATTCTGTCTTTTGATTTATTTAGGGCTCCTGGGGCACTTGTTATCAAAGGGCAATTGAATTGCATGAGGCAGCCTTGCAAGGAATAACCGAAGTCTCTTTCAAATTATTCAACATTCGTAAGCAATTTAATTGCTTAAGGGCAATCTCTGATAAAGATGACCCCAAAAAGGATAGCAATTTTAAATTAGGAGTAAAAAAAAGTAACACTTTGGAGAATTGTAGAAAAAAAAAACTGAAGGATTTAGAGAAACGAGACTTGTTTAGAGAGAGAAAAGGGACAGAATGAATATGTAATTACTAAAAAGCACCTCTCTCTCCTTTTCTAATGATAAAAAAGAGCAATATCATCAAAACTTAATCTCAGGGAAAGCAGTAACAAGAGGGTATGATCTATCATCTCACTATACCAACTACTATCTCTCTTGCTCCTTTGTTTTTACTTTACCATGAATTACTTCATTACTTTGAAAGGACTTTTAAAAAATCTTGAGTCATTATGTATTTTCAATTGTGATCTGAAAAACTGATATTAGAATTCCCTTTTAAAATCTTTAACCTCTTGGAAACAAAGGAAATTCCAATAAACTGACACTGCTTGCACCATTTATTTAGTGCTCTTTCCCTTATAAACATCTCAAAAGGCAGCACTCAGAAATACAGCTGCCCTCGTCTGCAGTGACTTTCCCACAGTTCCAATAAATGTCATTGATGCTTTCATTCAGAAAACATTACCCCCCCACACACACTCCCTTGGATTTTTAGATATTTCCTTGCTGATAATAATGACACATATGCTTCACTTGGAAAAGTAGATGTGTTGGTTCCTCAAAAGCTTTTCAAAAATCAATAGTGTGCAAACTGATGCATGAGGTCATAGAGAAATTCTGTTACTTTGAAATTTCAAAGTGTTTTCATCCATGTTTCTGATGGATCTTCAATTGTCAAAAGGCTCTTCAATGGCCCCCTTGTAGCCATGTGTAGTAAAGGGCCCGTAAATAGTCACAAGGTTGAGGATAACAGAGAATTTAAGGAGGTCTTTTATTAAGCCAATCTTCGAGGGGTTTTTGCTCCGATTTTACTATATTATTTTAGGTTTTGGTAACACTTCCCCGTATTTAGTTTGAAAAAAATTCAATAATGTCAGCCCACTAAATATTCCAAAATCATCAGGGAAACAGTCTCAATAGAGAAGGGCTTTCTGAGTTATTCCTCCCCCTCTTCTACTATTCACTTTTCAGCTACTTTTCTAAAAGCGTCATTGAAATCACATATCCTTTTGGTCAGTGCTAGAAGAAGAGGGCTTTCTGACTGTGAAACCAGCTCCTTCTTAGCAACAGATGACACACACGCACCCGGAATAGCTACAAGCTCTATGCTCTCTGTGTGTCTCTTGTATGATCAGTGACAATTTGCTTAGTTTCCCCTCACCTGCTTCCTAGCTGGTAATTACCCAGAGACAGAACCTTTGTGTAACCCTGACTTACAGCATTAGAATAGGATGGAATTGTACCAAGTGTAATTGGCTTCAGTGGCAGAGCCCCATTAACCTGGCACAGCCGTTCTTAAAGCAGCCTGTGATCTAGCTCATTAAATTTTACCTTCAGTAATAAGGAAAGTTATGACCTTTGCTGTTCCTGTCTTAATGTATTTACGTGGACATGTCACCTAGGATGTCAAAACATACAGTGTCATCAAAATGCAGAGGCAGGCCAGCCATCTATACTCAGAGTGGCTAAAAATTGAGTTCCAAATGTGATGCCAATAAAAGACACAACCCATCCATAAAGAGCGTCCTGAGAGGTCCAGCACAGGAAAAGCCTTCTACTGGGAGAGTTTCCCTCACCCCCAGGGACTCTCCCTCTCCAACAACACAATTGGTCAGTTTCTGACTGCTGAGCTCTGTGCCCTGGCAGAGGGGCATGGGAAGATTCCCCAGTACCTATGCGTTCCCACAGTATAAGAAATAGCTGGAAGAACAAATCCAGTTAGTTCATCTCTTTTCTCAATACAGCCTGGTATGTTCCTTGAACAGTTAGTTGTCTGAGAGGCAGTGTGGAAAGAGACCTAGACTGGGTCCTAACCTCAGGCTGGGTCAGAAGCTGCCAGGTAAATATGAGCAAAGTACTTATGCACTCTGGGCTCGGGTCGCCCATCTGTAAAGTAAGAATATTGGCTTAAGTGGTATCTAAGATCATTTTGAAGTAAAAATTTCAAAATAGCCAAATATATGTCATATTTTATTTTTTAAAATATCTGAATAGAATTAAATTTTGTCACACCAATTCTCCCTTTTATTCAGAAGTAAGACTTATAATATCTACCCATCAGACCTGTGTCTGATAAAGGCAGCCCAAAAACAATTTGGTAATTAAAGAAAAAAAACTGTGTATTCTGAGGGCTTTAGAATGTGCTAGAAAATCAGAATGGTTTTGACCTGAAAATGTGATTTTACGTTTGTGATGATTAGCTTTATATGTCAATTTGGCTAATCTATCTTACTCAGTTATTCAAACATTAATCTAGGTATTGCTGTGAGGTATGTAATAGATGTAGTTAACAGCCACAATCAGTTGACTTTAAGTACAGGAGATTACTCTTGATAATATGGATGGGCCTCATACAATCAGTCCAAAGGCTTTAGGATAAAAACTGAGGTTTCCCCAAAGGAGTAATTCTACCTGTGAATGAGACCAGCTCCTGCCCAAGAGTTTCCAGCCTGTTTGCCCCATATATCTCTGACATGCCCAGCCAGACCACACAATTTCATAAACTAATTATATATATGTGTGTAGTTGTATGTATAATATACACATACACACATATGTATAATATACATATGTGTATGTTATACACACACATATATAATTGTGTATAATTGTGTGTATGTATATGTATATGTACATACATATATATGCATATCCTACTACTATTGTGGGTTGAATTGTGACCCAAAATATATGTTAGATACATTAGGATCTGAACCTTCATGCTAATTAGGTCATACTGTATTAGGGTGGGTCCTAAATCCAGTGATTGGTGCCCTTATAAGAAAAGAAAATGTGAAGACACAGAAGAGTCACAAGAAAGAAAGCCATGTGAGAAAGAGTAAGAGATTGGAGTTTGGCTACCACAAGTCAAGGAAAATAAATGATTGTCAGCAACCACAGGAAGCTAGAACAATTAAGAAAAGATTCTAGAGCCTTCAGAGGAACCATGGCCCTGCTGACACCTTGCTTTTGGACTTCCAGCCTCCAGAAATATGAGAGAATACATTTCTATTGTTTTAAGCCATCCAATCTGTGGTAACTTGTTACAACAACACTAGGAAACCAATATACCTAATTTTCCTACTGCTTCTGTTTGTTTGGTAGAGCCCTGACTAATATAATGTTCTTTTGATGAAAATCCATCTTTGTAATAAAATTACAGGACTCTTTTCTCAAGCTATGTCCATAACTACTTGTTCACAAGTGGAACTACTGAGAAATGTAAGCAGAAAAAAAAGTTATGGTCAAATAATTGTGATAAATATTTGAAAAAAAAGTAACACTGGCTTCTTTTTTTTTGATACAAAAGATTTTACATATTTATGGGGTACATGTGAGCATTTGTTACATGCATCGAATGTATAAAGATCAGGTCAGAGTATCTGGGTTATCCATCACCTTATGTATTTATCATTTCCATGTGTTGGTAACATTTCAGGTCTCTTCTTCTAGTTACTTTAAAATATACAATACATTGGTGCTAACTATAGTCACCTTACTCTGCTATTGAATATTTGGGCTTATTTGTTGTACCTCTCTGTAAGTTTGTACCCATTAACAGCCTCTCTTTATCCCCTCTCCAATCAACAAGCCCTTCTCAACCTGTGGTATCTATCCTTGTATTCCCTACCATCATGATACCAGTTTTAATTCAGCTCTCACATCTGGGTGAGAGTATGCAGCATCTGTCTTTCTGTTCCTGGCTTATTTTACTTAACATAATAACTTCCAGTTCCACTCATGTTGCTCCCAATGACATGATTTCATTCTTTTTTATAGCCAAATATTATTGATTTATGCATATATACTACATTTTCTTTATCGATTAATTTGTTGTTGGACACTTAGATTTATTCTGCATCTTTGTTATTATGAATACTGTTGCAATAAATATGTGAGTGCAGGTATTCCTTTCATATACAAATTTATTTTCCTTTGGATAAATACCCAGTAGTGGGATTGGTGCATCATATGGTAGTTCTATTTTTAATTTTTTTAAGAATATCTATACTGTTTTCCATAGTGGTTGTGCCATTTTACATTTCCATCGACAGTGTATGAAAGTTCCCTTTTCTACACATCCTCACCAGCATCTGTTATTTTTTGTCTTTTTAACAATGTCCATTCTGACTGTTGCAAGGTGAACTCTCTCATGGTTTTGGTTTACTTTTTATTGCAGGTCTGCTCAGTCTTTAGTGTGTCACGTCTCTAAAAGGGATCAATAGGGGGCAGTATTTTCCAAAATTATATAAGCTTTATTCACATTACATTTACATTTACTTCAGGTTTCCAACTTAGACTGGCGTCAATATAAGATTTATCCACTTGGAGTTGAAAAGAAGGGGCTTTGCTGATAATATTATATTTTATGGCTTTAATTCAATAATATCAGCTGACAATTAAATTTGCTACTTAGCAACATAATATAAAACCATCTGTCTCAAAAGCAATATTTAGATTTATATACCATCTCTTTCTACTTAAAAAGTTGCAATCGTTTCTTTTTTTCCCCAAGATGGCAGATTGGAGGCAATGTTAGCGTAACTCTCCCACTTTGCAGGACAAAATAGTGTATAGAAGTTCACACTGTGAACTTTTTTTCAAAAAGCAATGCAGAAACGTAACCGGAAAACCAAAAGACTCCATAGACCCTTTCAAAGAGGCAGGAGGCTGCAGCCTGTGCAATGAGCCAGGTGAAAAACTTTAAGTCCCCAGAGAGTGAGAGAGGGAGAGGCTGCCTCCAAGATACACACCCCCATGGGGGAACCTGAAAATCCAGGCCACAGAGAATGGCCTTAACCCTACTCAGTGCCAGAACAGATTTAGGGAGTGGTGAGGAATATACAAGTAGGAGCAACTGTGTTTAGAGCTTTTCCACACATTTCCAGTTTCCAGCACAGACCAAGGGAAGTCATTCCTTATTATACCTCACAGACTACCTCAAGGAAGTCAGCCAACTAGCTCAGGCAGTGATCACAGATTGAAAGAAGCTCCCAACTGAATTTTACAACATAACATCCAATGGTGATAAACTCTCTTTGTCAAAATTGGGGGTACCAGTGGGAAGTGTGCTGCAGCCAGGAGCACAGGAACCAGGTGCCTGGCTTTTTGGGTGGACTGGGAGGAGTGTGGCCTGAAAATTACTGGGGCAGCTTTCAGTTCTGAGGGCAGGCTTCCTGGAACTTAGCTTGCTGCTGCTAGTAGAGCACTGTGGGAGTGAGGTTTGTCTAGCCGAGGGAGTGGGAACTGGGTGGGGCTTACTGCAGCCTGCTACTCCAGACTTTTTGCATGAATCATTCTGTGCAGCATAGGCAGCAATGCTCCTCTCTGGAACATTGCCCAGTGGCCAGAGAACCTCCCTCTGGCCCCTGCAGGGAACACTGCTTGCTGCACATGCAGTGTCACAGCGCAGACCCATGTGACACAGCCCCTACCTGGCTTTTCCCCTCCACCTGCCCTGGTAGCATAACACAAGGGACAGAAACTTTTGGGAGCTTTATGGCTCTGCTTATTGCCTGAGAAACCAGAGTACCTCCCCTGGGCAACATAAGGCAAGCACAAATCCCACTGTTACTACTGCAGCTGGTGCACTTTTGCAAGTACCACCTCATGACTGGAGGCCAACGGACACTGTCCATTACAGCATCTCCTGGTA
This sequence comes from Nomascus leucogenys, assembly GCF_006542625.1. Classification (NCBI taxonomy): domain Eukaryota; kingdom Metazoa; phylum Chordata; class Mammalia; order Primates; family Hylobatidae; genus Nomascus; species Nomascus leucogenys. The sequence goes on from NC_044406.1 coordinate 130,764,888, forward strand.
GAATAACACTGTACCCAGGAGGGAGAAAACTGGTGCACGACCTCAGCTATGACCATTGCCTGCACCACAGTGGCTAACCAGGAGGTCCTGAGTCTGTCCACTAATACAACCAGCTCTAATGGAGGTGGCAGGGGAATGATGTAAACTCTGAAATACCTTGGTTATTGATAGCCTTAGTGTGTTGGCTTTCTTGAATTATGGTTATAGTAGTAATAAACTAGTCACATGGACAGACTCAAGATCTCTGAGTTAGCCAGAGTACTGCATGAAAGGGTGATAACAGAGATCACACTAAGGCTATCTGTAAGTAAGGAATCTCACAGAGTCTACATCAATCCTCGGCCACCCCATCAGAGCTGGTGCTGGTACCTGCTGTTGGAAGACTTGAGGACAGGTCATATAACTGGATCCCTCCGTGCTGGTACCCACTGCTGGGAGACTTGAGGGCAGGTCACACTGGATCTCTTGCAGACATTCCCCAACACCAGCCTGGAGTGTGGCAGTCCCACTGGGTGACTGGACCCAGAAGAGCAACAGCACTCACGGTAGTCTGGCTCTCAGGAACTTCTACTCCTAGGGGAAGAGGGAGTGTACCACCTCAAGGGAAGCCGCTGTGGGACAAAGGAATCTGGGTGGCAAGTATTGAATACCAGGTCTTTCCACTCTTGGGAAGTTTCTGTCAACAAAGTCACAGTTGCAGTGATGGGCTCAGCAGGGAAAGTCTGCAGCTCTACCCCAACAGTAAGGCAGCCCTGGTCCTCATGAAGGGTTATGGAGAAGGGGGCTTCTTATCAGCCTCATTCACCACTGCAGGCATAGCTGGGGCTTCTCACACAGGTATGTGGTGTGGGTACACCTATAAACAGCCTCTCTGGAATACTTCAGGGTGATTGCATCCTCACAGGAGAGCATCTTCCAGGCTCAGCTTGCACAATAGGCAGAGTCACAAATCTTCCCTACTTGGAACATCAACATTCCTACAAATGAAAAGAGGTGCCTGTCTGACCTGAATAGCCAGAACACTGAGACGGGAGTGTGTCTGGGAAATGGATAGCTTTCCTGCTGGCCTAGCACAGCAGCTGAGGTAGCTCCCGCTCTTCCCACTGAGAAGACTTTGCAGCATCTCACCGAGAGCTCCCTCAGAAACCTGTTCAATGCTGAAACTCTGCCCACCATTGGGTATTAAATTGACACACCTGCTTTAGCCACAACCAGTTCATACCCAAGGACACCTTCTCTACTTCCCTGAAGCCTGAACCATCAACCCAATAAATAAAATACTGGGGAAAAGTAAATAAATAAATAAGTGTACATGATGAGGGAATGGGAGCAGCTTCAAGAGACCTCTGCCATTCTAACCCCATAGGAAAACAGGGAACTTGCTCACACACCGAGCACATTGCTACTACAACCAGCATCTGGGAAAACCATCATTAAAGACTGTCTATAACAAAGGAATTCATACCACAGTCTTCACCCCTAAAAGCATCAAGAAATAAATTACGCTATAATATACCATAAATATTAAAGTAACATCCTTAAGATGGAAAAAACTTTTAAGAACACAGTCAAATCAAAAATAAATTCAAGAATAATGGAAGAAATAGTCTATCCAAATGAAAAGGAATCAGTAAAGAAACTCTGGTAAGGTGACAAAATAGAGTTCAATAACACCCCCTCAAAAGATCACACTAGCTTTCCAGCAATGGATCCAAACCAAGATGAAATATTTGGAATATCAGATAAGGAATTCAGGAGGTCGACTCCTAAGTTACTCAAGGAGATACCAGAGAAAGGTGAAAACCAACCTAAAGAAATATAAAAAAATCAGGATATGAATAAAAAATTTTCTAGTGAGATAGATGTCATAAAGAAAGACCAATCAATCAGAACTTCTGGAAATAAAAGACACACTTAGGGAATTACAGAATTTAGTGGAAAGTTTGAATAATAGACTACAACAAGTAGAAGAATTAATTCAGAGCTAGAAGACCAGGATTTGGATTAACTCAATCAGACAAAAATAAAGAAGAAAACATCAAAAATGAACAGCCTACAAGAAATCTGAGATTATATAGAGCAGTGAAATCTAAGAATAATTGATGTTCCTGAGGGAGAGGAGAAAGCCAAAAATATGGAAAATCTATTTGAGGGAATAATTGAAGAAAGCCTCCCTGGTCTAGTTAGGAATTTGATATCCAAATACTAGAAGCTCAAAGAACTCCTGAGAAATTCATTTCAAAAAGATCTTCACCAAGGCATATAGTCGCCGGGTTATCTAAAGTCATCATTAAGGAAATAATTATAAGATCAGTGAGACAAAAGCATCAGGGAATCCATAAAGGAAAACCTATCAGACTAACAGTAGACTTTTCAGCAGAAAACTTACAAGCCAGAAGAGATGTGGGTCCTATCTTTAACCTCCTTAAACAGAATAACTGTCAGCAAAGAATTTTGTATCTAGCAAAACTAAGTTTCATAAATGAAGGAGAAATAAAGCCATTTTAGACAAACAAATGCTGAGGGAATCTGTCACTCCCAAACCAATATTACAAATAATGCTGAAAGAAGTTCTAAATCTTGAAACAAAAGCTCAGTACACACCAAAATAGAAACTCTCGAAAGCATAAAACTCACAGGGCTATGAAACAATAACACAGTGAAAAAAACTAAGTTTCTAGGTAACAACAAGCATGATGAATGGAACAGTACCTCATATCTCAATACTAACATTGAATGTTAATGGCCTAAATACTCCACTTAAAGATACAGAATGGCATAATTAGTAAACAATCACAAACCAAGTATCTGTTGTCTTCGAGGCCTAACACATAAGGATTCATATAAACTCAAGGGAAAAGGTTAAAAAAGAGATTTCATGCAGATGAAAACCGAAAGTGAGGAGTAGCCATTCTTATATCAGACAAAACAGACTGTAGAGCAACAACAATAATAAAGACAAAGGTCATTAAATAAGGATAAAAAGATGAACCCAACAAGAAGATACTGCAATCCTAAATTTAAACGCACTTAACACTGGACCTCCCAGATTCATAAAACAATTACTAATTGATATGGTTTGGTTCTTTGTTTCCACCAAATCTCATGTCAAATCATAATCCCCAATTTTGGAGGTAGGGCCTTGGGGGAAGTGATTTGGATCATAAGGGTGGTCCTTCATGAGTGGCTTAGCACCATCCCCTCGGTGCTATTCTCATCATAGTGAGTAACTGAGTTATAATGAGTTCTGGTTGTTTAAAAGTGTGTGAAACCTCCCTTCCTCTCTCTCTTCCTTTTGCTCCAGCCATGCAAGATGTGTCTGCTTTCCCCTCGCCTTCTGCCATGATTGTAAGTTCCCTGAGGCCTCCCTAGAAGCAGATGCTGCCCTTCTTCCTTTACAGACTGTGGAATAGTGAGCCAATTAAACTTCTTTTTTTTACAAATTACCCAGTCTCAGATATTTCTTTATAGCAGTGTGAGAACTGACTAATACACTACTAGACCTAAGAAATATTGAGATAGCAACAAAATAAGAGTGGGAGACTTCAATACACCACTGATAGCACTAGACAGGTCATCCAAACATAAAGCCAACAAAGAAACAATGGACTTAAATACTCTAAAACAAATGTACTTAACATACATTTATAGAACATTCTACCCAACAACAGAAGAATGTACATTTCCCTCATCAGCAAGTGGAACATTCTCCAAGATAGACCATATAATAGGCTACAAAAAAATTCTCACTAAATTTTAAAAAATTGAAATCTTATCAAGTATATTTGCAGACCACGGTGGAAAAAACTAGAAATCAACTCCAAAAAGAACCCTCAAAACTATACAAATGCATGGAAATTAAATAATCTGCTCCTGAAAGATTTTCAGGTTAACAATAGAATCAAGATGGAAATTTAAAAATTCTTTGAAATGAATGATAATAGTAACAAAAGCTAATAATACCTCTGGGATACAAGAAAAGCAATGCTAAGATTAAAGTTTACAGTGCTACATCAAAAAGTCTGAAAGAGCACAAATTGACAACCTAATGTTACATGCCAAGGAACTAGAGAAACAAGAACAAATTAAACCCCAAATTAGCAGAAGAAAATAACAAAAATCAGAACAGCACTAAATGAAATGGAAACAAAAAATGCAAAAGATCAATAGAACAAAAAGCTGATTCTTTGAAAATATAAACAAAATTGATAGACTATTTAGCTAGATTAACCAAGAAAAAGAAAGAAGATCCAAATAAGCTCAATTAGAAATGAAACTGGAGACATTTACAAGTGACATCACAGAAATATAAAAGATCACTTGAGACTATGATGAACAACTTTATGCTCACAAAGTAGAAAACCTAGAGGAAATGGATAACTTCCTGGAAACATACAATCCTAGATTAAATCAGGAAGAAATAGAAACCCTGAACAGACCAATAACAAGCAGTGAAATTGAATCAGTAATAAAAATAAATTGACAACAACAAAAAAGCCCAGGGGCAGATAGACGAATTCACAAGTGAATTTTACCAGACATTCAAAGAAGAATTGGTACCAATTCTACTGAAACTATTCCAAAAGATTGAGAAAGAGGGAATCCTCCCTAGGTCATTCTATGAAGTTGGTATCACCCTGATACTAAAACCAGGGAAGGACATAACAAAAAAAAAAGAAAACTACAGACCGGTATCCCTGATAAACATCAATGTAAAAATTCTCAACAAAATACTAGCAAACCAAATCCAAAAGCATAATCAAAAAAATAATAAATCATGATCAAGTGGGTTTCATCCCAGGGATGTATGAATGGTTTATCATACACAAGTCAATAAACATGATACATCACATAAACAGAATTAAAAACAAAACCATATGATTGTCTCAAGAGATGCAGAAGAAAGCATTTGATAAAATCCAGCATTCTTTTATGATAAAAAAAAAATCAACAAATGAGGCATAGAATGAACTTACCTTGAAATAATAGAAGCCATTTATGGCAAACCCAAAACCAACATCATACTGAATGTGAGAAAGTTGAAAGCATTTCCCCTGACAACTGGAACAAGACAAGGATTCCCACTTTCACCACTTATATTCAACAAAGTAGCGGAGGTCTTAGCCAGAACAATCAGGCAAGAAAAATAAATAAAGGGCATCCAAGTTGGAAAGGGCTTTCTAGGTGCACAATCATATCATTGGTACAAACTATCAGGGTTCACTGATGATACAATTGTACACCTAGAAAGCCCTGAAGACTCATCCAAAGCCTCCTATATTTGATAAACAAATTCAGTAAAATCTCAGGTTACAAAATCAATAAAATACAAATACCTAGGAATACACTTAACAAAGGAGGTGAAAGATCTTGACAAGAACTACCAAACACTGCTGAAAGATATTATAGAGGACACAAGCAAACGGAAACACATCCCATGCTCATGGATTGGACAAATCAATATTGTGGAAGTGACTATACTGCCCAAAGCAGTCTTCAGGTTCAGTGAAATTGCTATCAAAATACCAAACATTATTTTTCACAGAATTAGGAAAAAACAGTGTAAAATTCATGTGGAACCAAAAAAGATCTCAAATAGCCAAAGCAATCCTAAGCAAATGGAATAAATCTGGAGGAATTATATTACTGGAGTTCAAATTATACTACAAGCCTATAATTACCAAAACAGTATAATGCTGGTGAAAATGGGGACCACATGGACCAATGGAACAGAGTACGGAACCTGAAAATAAAGCCAAATACTTACAGCCAGATCTTCAAAAAAATATACAAAAACATACATTGGGGAGGGGACACCTGCTTTATAAATGGTGCTGGGAAAACTGGCAGGCCACATGTGAAAGAACGAAACTGGGTCCCTGTATCTCATCTTGTACAGGAGTCATATCAAGGTAGATGAAAGACTTGAAACTAAAACCTCAAAACATAAAAATTCTACAAGATAATATTGGAAAAACTCTTCTGGACATTGTCCTAGGCAAAGAATTAATGACTAAGACCCTGGGAGCAAATGAAACAAAAACAAAAATAAATAAATGGGATCTAATTAAACTAAAATGTTTCTTCACAGCAAAGGAGATAATCATCTATGTGAACAGACGACCTGCTGAGTAGGAGGAAATATTTGCAAACTATGCATCCACCAAAGACTACTACCCAGAATCCACAAGGAACTGAATTGAAACAAACCAGCAAGAAAAAAACAAATAATCCCATCAAAAGGTGGGCAGAGGACATGAATAAACGTTTCTCAAAAGATGTCTACAAACGGCCAACAAACATGAAGTGATGCTTTACATCACTAAGCATCAGGAAAATGCAAATTAGCACCACAATGAAATACCACCTTACTCCTTCAGGAATGGCCATTATTAAAATGTCAAAAACCAATATATGTTAGCATGGGTGTGGTGAAAGGGGAACGCTTACGGCTTATGCACTGCTGGCTGACATGTAGATTAGTACAGCCTCTAGAGAAAACAGTATGGAGACAGCTTAGGCAACTAAAAGTAGATCTGCCATTCAATCCGTCAGTCCCACTGCTAGTTATCTACCCAGAGGAAAAGAGATCTTTATATGAGAAAGACACATACACACATATGTTTATAGCAGCACAACTCACAGTTGCAAAGATATAGAACCAATCTAAGAGCCCATCAACCAGTGAGTAGATAAGGAAAATGTAGTATATATGCACCATAGAAAACTACTCAGCCATGAAAAGGAACACAATAATGTCTTTTGCAGCAACTTGGATGGAGCTGGGGGCCATTGTTCTAAGTGAAGTAACTCAGGAATGAAAAACCTAATACAATATGTTTTCACTTGTGAGATCTGAGCTATGAGGATGCACATCAAACAAAGTGGTATAATAGATTTGGAGACTTAGAAGGGGAAGGGTGGAAGGCGGGTGAGGAATAAAAAAGCCACATATTGGGTACAATGTACACTACTCAGGTGATGGATGCACTAAAATCTCATATTTCACCACTATAAAATTCATTCATGTAAGCAAAATTCACTTGTACCTCAAAAACTATTGAAATGTTTTTTAAAAATCAAAAAACTGAAACTTTATTCATGTTAAATATCAGCTCCCCATTTCACCCTCTCCCTATCTCCTGGCAAGTTCCATTCTACTCTCTGCTTCTATGAGTTTGACTATTTCATACCCCACACATAAATTAAATCACGCAGTATTTGTCATTCTGTTACTGTCACTTCATTTAGCTCATTGTCCTCAGGGTTCATCCATGTTGTCATACATGGCAAGATTTCCTTTCTTTTTTCTTTTTTTTTTTTACAGCTGAATAATGTTCCATTGTACTATATGCCACATTTTCTTTATCTACTTATCCTTTGATGGACATTTGTTTCTACACCTTAGCTATTGTAAATGGTAGTGTAGTGAACATGGGTGCACGGATATTATTCCCAAATTCAGTTCTTTTGGGTGATTATCCAGAGGTGCAGTTGCTGAAACATATGAAAGTTCTACTTTTAATTTTTGTGAGAAGCATCCATACGGCTACCCATGGAGGCTGCATCATTTTACATTCCTAACAAAAGTGTACTAGGTCTCCAATTTCTCCACATAAACAATGCTTATTATCTTTATTTAAAAGTAAAAACTATCCTAACAGGCATGAGGTGATATCTAATTGTGCTTTGGACTGGCATCTCCCTGACGATTAATGAAGTTGAGCATCTCTACATATACCTGTTGGCTGTTTGTGTTTCTTTTTTGAAGGGATGTCTGTTCTGATTATTTGCATATTTCTTAATTGTGTTATTTTATTTATTTGCTATTGAGTTGTAAGATTACATTATATATTTTGGATATTTGGATATTTTGGATATTAATCTTTTATTACATATATGGTTGGTGAGTATTTTCTCTCACTCTGTGAGTTGTTTCTTTGCCTTGTTAATTCTCTCCTTTGTGGTGCCAGAAATATTTTGGATTGATATAGTCTCACTTGCCATCTTTGCTTTTATTGTTTGTATATTTGGTATCAGGTTCTAGACCATTTACATGAAACTTTCTCCTTATGTTTTTTTCTCAGAATTTTAGTTTCATGTTTTATATTTAAGTCCTGCTCCATTTTGAGTTGACTTTTGTATGTGGTGTAGGAGAGGGATAGGGGAGTCCAGTTGTATTCTTTCACATGTGAACATCTGATTTTCCCAGCACTATTTGTTGAAGGGACGGTCTTTTTGCCATTGTGTATTCTTGGCATCCCTTGCCAAAGTCCATTGATCATATATGCATGGCAATGTTTCTGGGCTCTCTAGTCTGCTCCATTGGTTTGTATATCTGTCCTTGGTCCAGTACCATACTGTTTTAATTATCTTTTAAATTATTGTAGTTTTGTAATATGTTTTGAAATCAGGAGGTGTGATACCTCCAACTTTGTTTTTCCTTTTCAAGATTGTTTTGGCTATTCGGTGTCCATCACCATTTCATATAAATTTTAGTATTGTTGATGCTATTTTTGTAAATGCTACTTTGGGATTTTGATGGGGATTGCAGTGAATCTTCGGATTGCTTTGAGGGAGTGTGGACATTTTAACAATAATGTTTTCCAATCACTGTCTTTTCATTTAACTGTGTCATCAATAATTTTCCATTAAAGTTTTACAGTTTCCAGTGTAGTAAAACTTTCAATAGTTATATTAACTTGTCAATTTCAGAATTTATTCATTGTTAAATAAAATAATTTAACAAATGATACAATATTTTTCATATAAAATATTTAACAAAATACACTGAAATTGCCTAAGCATGGATTACTATCAAGCAGTTTAGAATTCAATCTTTGGCAATAGCAATTAATGAAAGACATAATTTTAAAGCAAGGTGTTCCTTATGTACTTTATCTTCTCAAACTTCAGTTGGAAACTATATATCTAACAACTCAGTTTTCATTAGAAAGTTGCCTATAAATTCTCTCTGGCCATTGTGTGGGAGTGAAACTCTGGGCTATGTCACTACAGCGTTATTTGCATAGCAGTTACTGAACTGAGTTTCCAAGCTGTGTTCTGTAGAATTACAAAAGAAGTTTCAGGGTGGGCAGGGTAGGGTGAAGTTGAGTGTAAAGCAGGAGAGTGTGAGCATCTTATCCTACTCCCCCCGCTACCAATAACGACAAGAGTCCCTCTCTTCTCTTTTTAATATATTAGAATCCTGGGTAAGATTCCAGTGGAAAATACACTGTTAACAGCTTAAAGAAAAAAGTACCAAGCTGCTCAGTTCTCACTTCTCACTACTTTTCTATACCTTATAAGAATAATGGCACTGTTCATATTTTCAGTAGTCACTTTTCTCTTTCTTTCCCGTAGTTTCTCTTATACTCCATTGAGTTTTCTAATTTTGAACTTTGAATCCTGTGTCTTGCCTCCTTCATGCCCAGTTGAGAAGGAATATAAATAAAAGAAATACACTACATTTCCCTATGAGATGTCCCTCTAACTCTGTGACTCTACTTTCGTAATCATCAGGATTTCCCTGAAAACTTGAGTATCTAAATAGAAAGAAAATGAAACTAATATTTATGAAATTGTCTACTCTATGATTTTACATAGTATTTATTCTCACCATGTGAGATACTTCATATGCATTCTCCCTTTTACATACACAACCTTACACCCCCTTCCAGTAGGTGTACTAAAATAGCTAATGCCTTTTTCTTTGCTTCTTGGAATGTGGAAAATAACTGTGTCCCTGACTAAATTAATTAACACTCTAAGGTATTTCATTCACCTATAGGCTGGTCTAAGATACGTGAAGGTTATCCTAAGCAAGTGACTTTCGGGATAAGATCTGAAGGATGAAGATGCATTAACTAAGAGAAGGAGAAAGCAGGAAGAACAATCCAGGAAGAAGGAACAACATTTCAAAGGCTCTGAATCAGGCAGGAAGCAAACAAAGCCAGTGATGCTGGAGGGAGCCGAACAAAGGAGAGAATGGAACAAGGTGTGATTGAAGAATTAGGCTGAGGCCACACCATACAGAACACTGTAGGCTATGATAATGATTTTAGTTTCTGTTTTAAAAGGAATATGAATCAATTGAAGGGTTATATGCTAAGGGGAGAGGGAAGTGGAAAGTGAGGTATGACGATCAGATTTTTTTTGAACTGATCATTATGGCTGTGATGATGTTTTGATTGGATGAAGACAAGGGTGGATGTGGGGAGACTAGTGAGGATAGAATTTCAGTTGCCTAGGCAAAAGATCATGGTGATATGGAGTAAGTATTAAATACTCCGACTTCTCATCTCATTCTTCCATGCAAAAGCAGTTACCTCCAAATGTGTGCTGATTTATTCTCCATTCCCTCCTCTGCCCTGCTTAGATCCACTTTGTGCTTTTTTCTGCCCATCATGTGTTCTTGAGATGGACCCTTGCTGGATGTCTTCTGGGTGTATTTTAGCCCATAGGAGGTATCAATGGGACATTTGTGGGTGGAAAGAGAGAGAGAGAAGTTAGAGTAGCACTTCTCTTCAACTCACTTCTTGCTTCTGTACTGCTTCTCTGAAGGTAGTTGCATTCCTCCACACTTACAAGTCCTGCTAGCTGGCCTTCTCTCCAGGAATCCAGCTGTTATTGATCTCTGGAAACACACTCCCTTCTCTTCACCTCTTCAGAGCTATAGATAATTATGGCTTCCTTCTGCTGCTAGTCTCTGGATAGTCAGCATCCACTGTTGGTTCCTCTAATCTTTCTCCAACTCTGTAAGAGGTCTCTTCACTAACGTCCGTTCATTTGAACCACCTAAGGTGAAAGTTATTTTCTGCTAGAACCATGGTTTTACAAAGTACATTTAAAATAATTATTTTGGGAAGACAAACTTAAAATACTGAGGAAGGGAAACAGACCATACCTATAGAATGCCAAATGTCCACATAAAAAGTGAAAACCTAAGTTGTTCTAAACTAACTTGAAGTAAATCCCTACCCTTTGAAAGTGAAATTTGGTCGAACAATAGCCTTAGACAGCACATATCAGGAATAGAATATGGGACTGCCTAAGTTCATAAGAATATTTAGATGAATAGAAACATCTGTAGACAACACATCTAGTTTAGTCCAATTCCCATTCATTGCTGTACATATTTTGGCCATGTAAGTGGAATGAGTTAACTTTGATCAATTATTTCCTCTATTTGGCATATCCTCAGGCTACTGAAGGGGAATCTAGTCTTTTTTTTAGTTTATGCAGGATAATGGTGAGTGGATGAGAAAGTAGCTTCTAATACAAGCAATGGTATAACATTAGAAACATAATAACCCTAGGTCAGCCTTACAGACACAGAGGAATAAATAAGCCATTTGTAGGAGTATAAGAGGAAAACCATGTTAAAGACCTCAGAATTCAATTTCTATATGCATTCCATTTACATTAGTCAGTCCCCTCTTAAATGGGTATATTCCTTTTCTAATTCAATGTATGTATATTCTTTTGGCAAACACATTCCCAAATACCATACTAGTTTCTTCGAAGAACTTATCAATGATCCAAAGAAAGACATAAACTGTTGATGAGAAAATGCAATGCTTAAGTAATATATGCTCTATATTTGGCTGTTCCTTTTGCTTGCCAATAAGTATACTACATCTCAACAATAAACATAGAACACTAGACTGAAGTACTGAAAACAGGTTAGTTAATACATGCCATTATTAGCTTAAACTTTAAGACAAAATTCTTACATTCCATTATAAAGTGATAGTAAAGAAAGAATGTAACATTTGCAAAAGACCTTAGTCTCCATTTCACTACCAGCTGCCTATACTTTTTCAGGAGACCCCATTTTATGCAGAAGAAACTTCTAGGGTCTTCAAAATCACTATTGAGTACTCAAGGACAATACACTCCTGCAATGTCCTTAACAATTTTACACCTCAGAAAAAAAAAAGTAGCTTTTAAAAATGGAATCCAACTTCTTTTCAAGGCTCAGTACAAATCACAAAGCCATTGTTAAGGGCTATTATTCTCCCATGTGACAAAAAAAAAATTATATATACTTATCCTTCAGTTTTATGGAAGAAAATAAAAAGGCAACTTTTAAGATGAGCTTTCTAAGAATGTATAAATGCCATCCAATACACATGAGCATTTGCTAAGGCCTATCCCTACTCACCAGCTCAAAATTGCCACTGTGCTATCTGGAGAAAATGTATCTCTTTGGGACATTTGTTCATTTGGACTTGCAGCATAGGAGCTTGAATATGCTAAACAGAGGCTTTGCTTTGTTTTTATCCATTTTTTGGTCATAGTGAAAGCCCTTTATCTGCACACACAAAGCCATGTTCCATGAGCAGAGGCTCCTAGAAATATCTGTTACCCCAAAGATAGATGTACGTACAATTTAAAATGGAATTCTAATGCACTTCAAGTCTTTGAGTTGCAATATGAGCATATTGCAAATCGGGTAATTTAGTTAAGTCAGTTATTTAGCCACAAGCTGAAACCACTGGCCCAGGCAAATAACTGTCAGTAATATGTTGGTCAGAACTGGAGCCAAGTGTGTTGAATGCATTCTCATCTACAACACATACACTGAGAGGTTTTCAGTTGTATCTTATAAAAACAAACATGGAACTACTTGTTCTAAAAGAGGAATTTTTAATTTTTGAAGTCCACTGAATTTCTTAGGTTGTATCTTGTGTGAAATGAAGAATGGAACATCCTATGTAAGTAAGAAAAATAACCTTTGGCTTAAGAATTAACCCTAATTCTTGGAAGAAGTAAGGTGCTATGGGGCTAGTCCTAGAGGGAATGGGTTAGGGATTACTATAGCAGAAAAGTATAACATACAGTTTTTAAAAAGATATAATAAGACAAAAAAAGGCATTTATCAAAAGAAGTTACACAAGCAGCCACCAAACAGAAGATAAATGCTCAACATCAAAAATCATCAGAGAAATGCAAATTAAAACTACAATGAAATATTATCTTACACTGGTCATAATGACTATTTTTAAAAATTCAAAGAACAACACTTGTTGGCACAGATGCAGAGAAAAGAGAAAGCTAATACACACTTGGAGGGAATGTAAATTAGTTCAGCCTCTGTGGAAAATTGTATGGAGATTTCTCAAAGAATGAAAACTTAGGTCTACCATTTGATCTAGCAATTCTACTATGGGTTATCCATCCAAAGGGAAATAAATCACTATGTAAAAATACACCTGCATTCATATGTTTATCACAGCAGTATTCACAATAGCAATGTCATGAAATCACCCTAAGTGTCCATCAGCAGTTGGTTAGATAAAGAAAATGTGGTATATGTACACCATGGAATGCTCTGCAGCCATTTTCATAAAATGTTATTAAGTCACGTCCTTTGAAGCAACATGGATGGAGCTTGAAGCCATTATCCTAAGTGAAATAACTCAGAAACAGAAAATCAAATACCATTTATTCTCACTTATAAGTGGGAGGTAAACAATGGGTACAAATGAACATAAAGATGGAAATAATAGACACTTCATACTCCAAAAATGAGGAGGTTAAGAGGGGGCAAGGGCTGAAAAATTACCTATTAGTTACAATGTTCACTGCTTGGGTGATAATACATTAGAGGCCCAAACTCCATCATTATACAAAATACACATGTAACAAACCTGCACATGTACTTCCTGAATCTAAAACATAAAAAAATTGAATAAATAAAAGATTATAACAACCAACATGACCTAACAAATATTTATTGAACTGTATATACCAAAACTGCAATAAACATATCAAGCCATAAAATATGTTCCACTCTATTTATATTTATATTTTTTATTTTATCTATATATTCTTGTTTAATTGACACATTATAAGTATATCTATTTATAGAGTTCAGTTTGCTGTTTCAATACATGTAAATGTGGATAAAATCAGGGTAGTAACTATATCTATCACCTCATATGTTTATCATTTCTTTGTGGTGAGAATATTCAAAAACCTTTCTTCCAGTTAGTTTGACATATACAATACCTTTTTGTTAACCATAGTCAAGATTTTGTGCAGTCGACATCAGAGCTTATTCCTCCTACTTGAATGGTATCTTTTTACACATTACCAACCTCTATCCATCTTCTCCTTTACCATTCCCTCCCTAGTCTCTGGTAACAAATGTTCTATTCTCTGCTTCTGTGAGATCAACGTTTTAAAAATATGTTTGTAAGTGAGATCATGTGATATTTGGCTTTCTGTGCCTGGCTCATTTCACTTAACATAATGGCTTCCAGTTTCATATCTATTGCCACAAATGACAGGATTTCATTCTATTTTATAGCTGAATAGTATTCAATTGTGTATACATACCACGTGCTCTTTATCCATTTATCCACTGTTGGACAATTCACTGATTCCCTGCCGTGGCTATTTTGAATAGTGCTGCAGTAAATATGGAGGTGCAGGAATCTTTTTGACATATTGATTTTTATTTCCTTGGAGCCTGGAGACTGGCCACCATGCCCACCACATCCTGAACCCATGCACACCAAAAGGGGGCCTGAAGACAGGCACACACAGTCACGCATCTCCCCCTAGTGCCCAAGTATGCTGCCTGTGGGCTTGTCTACCACCGCTGACACCTATAAACTCCTCTCCCTGGGGCATGAGAACGGGCCCATCCAGCCTGTCACCACCACCACCACCACAGGCACCCGCACAAACATGCTACCTAGGGGTCTGGCAACTAGCCTGCCAAGCCAGTCACAGCCACTGCTAACACCAGCACAAGCCACTTGGGATGCTGAGAGTTGTTCTACCACAGTTACTGCCATTGCCCAAACAATGTATTCTTACTAGGGACTCAAGGACCCACCCACATACCCAGTCCACTACTGCCACTGCTGGCATTCACGTAAGCCACTTGGAAGACCAATAATTGGCCTTCCAGGTCCTGCTAATACCAAGGCCTACATATAACACCCAGGGGCCAAAGAACAGGCACATTTGGCCTGCCATTGCCACCACTGGGGCCCAAGGACTTGTTAATCTGGCATCATCATGCCCAGCAAAGCATCAACACAGCCTCCACTAACAACAGCAGCCTAAGCCACTGAGAAAACCACAGATACCCACTGTTGTTCTTAACAACCAAATAAACTATACAGAGACTGCCCTACTGCATACACCAACAATCAAAAATAAAGTGTCCTATGCGACCAAAACCATAGATACACCTTTATGAAAATTTTTCCCCTACGAAAGCCAATCCAAAACATTAAAAGTGACTGTTATACCAGATATACAAATATCAATGTAAGGTCACAAAAAACATGAACAAGCAAAGAAATACAACACATCCAAAGGAACACGATATTTCCTCAGCAACAAGTTCTAATGAAAAAGAAATTTGTGAAATGCCTAAAAAACGTACTCAAAACAATGATATCAAAGCAGCTCAGGGAGATACAAGAGAACAAAGATAAATAATACCAAAAAATCAGAAAACCAATCAGGATACAAATGAGAAATTTATCAAAGAGATACAAATCCTAAACAAGAAACAAACAAAAATCCTAAAACTGAAGTAGTCAATGAATAAAATAAATAATAAAATTGAGAACTTCAACTATAGACTAGATCAAGTAGAAGAAACAATTTCAGAACCTGAAACACAGGTTTTTTTTTTCAAATAATCCAGTCAGATTAGAAAATAAATAATAAAAAAATGAAGAAAGCCTATGTGGCATATAGGACACCATAAAGTGACAAGTTATGCAAATTTTGGGTACTGTAGAAGCTGAAAAGAAGGCAGTGGCATTGAAAGCCTATTTAACAAATTAATAGCTGAAAACATGGCAACTACATAAAGAGATTTAGATATGGAAATGCTGGAAACTCAGAGATCTGCAAACATAGACAACTCCAAAATGTCTTCTGCATGAACATCTCCTATATAGCATATTACAGTCAAACTATGAAAAGTCAAAGACAAAGCGATAATTCTAAAAAACAGCAAGACAAAAGCATCTAGACACATAAAAGGGAACCCCTATTAGACTAATGTAGATTTCCCAAAAGAAACCTTACAGGCCAGGACAGAATGAGATGATATATTCAAAGTGGTTAAAAAAAACCTGTTAGCCAAGAATAGTATATGCAGCAAAATTATCCTTTATAAATGAAAGAAAAACAAAATCTTTCCCAGACAAGAAAAATGGAGTAAATCAATCACCATTGACCTTGCCCTACAAGAAATATTTAAAGGAATCCTACACCTGGAAGTGACAGGATCATATCTGCTATCATAAAAATACATTAAAGTTTAGAACTTATAAAAATTTAAAGCATGTAAATGAGGAAAAGGAAGGACTCAAATGTTACCACTACCATTGCAGAAACCACTAAACCTCAACAATAAACAATCAGAGAGAAAGAAAGGAACAAAGAATATACTAAAAAACAGAAAATAATTAACAAATGACAAGGAAAAGTCTGCACCAATCAGTAATAACCTTGAATGTTAACAGATTAAATTTTCCACGTCAAAGGTATAGAATAGCTGAATGGATAAAAAATGGACCAACTATACCCTGCCTACAAGAAATTCACTTCACCTGTAAGGACATAGATATAGTTTGGATATTATCCCCTGTAAAGATAATGTTGAATTGCAATCCTTAGTGTTGAAGGTGGGGACCAGTGGGAGGTGTCTGCATCATGACAGAAGATTTGTCCTGCCTTGGTGTTGTCCTTGTGATAGTGAGTGAGTTCTCACTATCTCTCTCACTGTGAAAAAGTATATGGCACCTCCCCACGCACCCTTTTGTGCCCACTCCTGCTATGTGACATATGCTGCTCCTTCACCTTCTGCCATGATTTTAAGCTGCCTGAGGCCTCACCAGAAGCAGACGCTGGTGCTATGCTTCTTGTACAGATTGCAGAACCATGACTCAATTAAGCTTCTTTTCTTATAAATTATCCAGTCTGAGGTATGTTTTTATAGCAACACAGGAATGGCCTAATACAGTTTGAAAGTGAAGGAATGGAAAAAATATTTTCTATGCAAGTGGAAACCAAAGGGAGCAAAGGCAGCTGTACTTACACTGGATAAAATAGACATTAAGTCAAAATGGTAAAAAAAAAAAAAATTAAGGTCATTATATAATAAGAAAAAGATGAATTATGCAAGAGGATATAACAATTCTAAATGTATATGCAATCAACAATGAACCACGCAGATATACAAAGCATAGATCAGTAGTTTTAAAGGGAGAGATAGACTCCACTATAATAACAGTTGGGGACTTCAGCACCTCACTCAGCATTAGATAAATTATCTAGACAGAAACTCAACAAGGAAACATTACATTTAAGTGGAAATTTAAATCCAATGAATGTAATAGATAGTTGCAGAATAATTTATTCAACAACTACACAATACATCTTCATCTCAACAGTACATGGAATATTCTCCAGGAAAGATCATATACTAAGCCACAAAACAAGTTTCAACAAATTTTAAAAACTCAAAATTATACAAAATATCTTCTCAGGTCACAACGGATTAACAACACTAAAAATCAATATCAAGAGGAACTTTGGAAACTAAACAAATACATAAAAATCAAACAATATGCTCGTGAATGACCACTGGATCAAGAAAGAAATTAAAGTGGAAATCAAAAAATTTCTTGAAACAGGATGAGGGGTGGAGCCAAGATGGCCGAATAGGAACAGCTCCGGTCTACAGCTCCCAGCCTGAGCGACAGAGACGACCGGTGATTTCTGCATTTCCATCTGAGGTACCAGGTTCATCTCACTAGGGAGTGCCAAACAGTGGGTGCAGGACAGTCGGTGCAGCGCACCTTGCGCGAGCCAAAGCAGGGCAAGGCATTGCCTCACTCGGGAAGCGAAGGGGTCAGGGAGTTCCCTTTCCTAGTCAAAGAAAGGGGTGACAGACGGCACCTGGAAAATCGGGTCACTCCCATCCTAATACTGCACTTTTCCAACGGGCGTGGAAAACGGCACACCAGGAGATTGTGCACCTGGCTGAGAGGGTCCTACACCCACAGAATCTTGCTGATTGCTAGCACAGCAGTCTGAGATCAAACTGCAAGGCGGCAGCGAGGCTGGGGGAGGGGTGCCCACCATTGCCCTGGCTTGATTAGGTAAACAAAGCAGCCAGGAAGCTCGAACTGCGTGAAGCCCAGCACAGCTCAAGGAGGCCTGCCTGCCTCTGTAGGCTCCACCTTTGGGGGCAGGGCACAGACAAACAAAAAGACAGCAGTAACCTCTGCAGACTTAAATGTCCCTGTCTGACAGCTTTGAAAAGAGGAGTGGTTCTCCCAGCACGCAGCTAGAGATCTGAGAATGGGCAGACTGCCTCCTAAAGTGAGACCTTGACCCCCGAGCAGCCTAACTGGGAGGCAACCCCCAGTAGGGACAGACTGACACCTCACTCGGCCAGGTACTCCTCTGAGACAAAACTTCCAGAGGAACGATCAGACAGCTGAATTTGCAGTTCACGAAATCCGCTGTTCTGCAGCCACCGCTGCTGACACCGAGCCAAACAGGGTCTGGAGTGGACCTCTAGCAAACTCCAACAGACCTGCAGCTGAGGGTCCTGTCTGTTACAAGGTAAACTAACAAACAGAAGGACACCCACACCAAAAACCTATCTGTACATCACCATCATCAAAGACCAAAAGTAGAAAAAACTACAAAGATGGGGAGAAAACAGAGCAGAAAAACCGGAAACTCTAAAAAGCAGAGGGCCTCTCCTCCTCCAAAGGAACGCAGTTCCTCACCAGCAATGGAACAAAGCTGGACAGAGAATGACTTTGACGAGTTGAGAGAAGAAGGCTTCAGACGATCAAACTACTCTGAGCTACAAGAGGAAATTCAAAACAATGGCAAAGAAGTTAAAAACTTTGAAAAAAAATTAGACGAATGTTAAACTAAAACAACCAATGCAGAGAAGTGCTTAAAGGAGCTGATGGAGCTGAAAGCCAAGTTTCGAGAACTATGTGAAGACCGCAGAAGCCTCAGTAGCCGATGCGATCAACTGGAAGAAAGGGTATCAGTGATGTTAGATCAAATGAATGAAATGAAGTGAGAAGGGAAGTTTAGAGAAAAAAGAATAAAAAGAAACGAACAAAGCCTCCAAGAAATATGGGACTATGTGAAAAGACCAAACCTACGTCTGATTGGTGTACCTGAAAGTGACGGGGAGAATGGAACCAAGTTGGAAAACACTCTGCAAGATATTATCCAGGAGAACTTCCCCAGTCTAGCAAGGCAGGCCAACATTCAGATTCAGGAAATACAGAGGACGCCACAAAGATACTCCTCGAGAAGAGTAACTCCAAGACACATAATTGTCAGATTCACCAAAGTTGAAATGAAGGAAAACATGTTAAGGGCAGCCAGAGAGAAAGGTCGGGTTACCCACAAAGGGAAGCCCATCAGACTAACAGCTGATCTCTCCGCAGAAACTCTACAAGCCAGAAGAGAGTGGGGGCCGATATTCAACATTCTTAAAGAAAAGAATTTTCAACCCAGAATTTCATATCCAGCCAAACTAAGCTTCACAAGTGAAGGAGAAATAAAATACTTTACAGACAAGCAAATGCTGAGTGATTTTGTCACCACCAGGCCTGCCCTAAAAGAGCTCATGAAGGAAGTACTAAACATAGAAGGGAACAACCAGTACCAGCCTCTGCAAAAACATGCCAAATTATAAAGACCATTGAGGCTAGGAAGAAACTGCATCAACTAACGAGCAAAATAACCATCTAACATGATAATGACAGGATCAAATTCACACATAACAATATTAACTTTAAATGTAAATGTGCTAAATGATCCAATTAAAAGACACAGACTGGCAAAATGGATAAGGAGTCAAGACCCATCAGTGTGCTGTATTCAGCAAACCCATCTCATGTGCAGAGACACACATAGACTCAAAATAAAGGGATGGAGGAAGATCTACCAAGCAAATGGAAAACAAAAAAAAAGGCAGGGGTTGCAATCCTAGTCTCTCATAAAATAGACTTTAAACCAACAAAGATCAAAAGAGACAAAGAAGGCCATTACATAATGGTAAAGGGATCAATTCAACAAGAAGAGCTAACTATCCTAAATATATATGCACCCAATACAGGAGCACCCAGATTCATAAAGCAAGTCCTGAACGACCTACAAAGAGACTTAGACTCCCACACAACAATAATGGGAGATTTTAACACCCCATTGTCAACATTAGACAGATCAACGAGACAGAAAGTGAACAAGGATACCCAGGATTTGAACTCCGCTCTGCACCAAGCGGACCTAATAGACATCTACAGAACCCAAATCAACAGAATATACATTTTTTTCAGCACCACACCACACTTATTCCAAAATTGACCACATAGTTGGAAGTAAAGCTCTCCTCAGCAAATGTAAAAGAACAGAAATTATAACAAACTGTCTCTCAGACCACAGTGCAATCAAACTAGAACTCGGGATTAAGAAACTCACTCAAAACTGCTCAACTACATGGAAACTGAACAACCTGCTCCTGAATGACTACCGGGTACATAACGAAATGAAGGCAGAAATAAAGATGTTCTTTGAAACCAATGAGAACAAAGACACACATACCAGAATCTCTGGGACACATTCAAAGCAGTGTGTAGAGGGAAATTTATAGCACTTAATGCCCACAAGAGAAAGCAGGAAAGATCCAAAATTCACACCCTAACGTCACAATTAAAAGAACTAGAAAAGCAAGAGCAAACACATTCAAAAGCTAGCAGAAGGCAAGAAACAACTAAAATCAGAGCAGAACTGAGGGAAACAGAGACACAAAAAACCCTTCAAAAAATTAATGAATCCAGGAGCTGGTTTTTTGAAAAGATCAACAAAATTGATAGACTGCTAACAAGACTAATAAAGAAGAAAAGAGAGAAGAATCAAATAGATGCAATAAAAAATGATAAAGGGGATATCACCACTGATCCCACAGAAATACAATCTACCATCAGAGAATACTACAAACAACTCTATGCAAATAAACTAGAAAATCTAGAAGAAATGGATAAATTCCTCGACAAATACACCCTCCCAAGACTAAACCAGGAAGAAGTTGAATCTCTGAATAGACCAATAACAGGCTCTGAAATTGTGGCAATAATCAATAGCTTACCAACCAAAAAGAGTCCAGGACCTGATGGATTCACAGCCGAATTCTACCAGAGGTACAAGGAGGAACTGGTACCATTCCTTCTGAAACTATTCCAATCGATAGAAAAAGAGGGAATCCTCCCTAACGTATTTTATGAGGCCAGCATCATCCTCATACCAAAGCCTGGCAGAGACACAACAATAAAAGAGAACTTCAGACCAATATCCTTGATGAACATTGATGCAAAAATCCTCAATAAAATACTGGCAAACCGAATCCAGCAGCACATCAAAAAGCTTATACACCATGAGCAAGTGGGTTTCATCCCTGGGATGCAAGACTGGTTCAACATATGCAAATCAATAAATGTAATCCAGCATATAAACAGAACCAAAGACAAAAACCACATGATTATCTCAATGGATGCAGAAAAGGCCTTTGACAAAATTCAACAACCCTTCATGCTAAAAACTCTCAAGAAATTAGGTATTGATGGGACGTATCTCAAAATAATAAGAGCTATCTATGACAAACCCACAGCCAATATCATACTGAATGGACAAAAACTGGAAGCATTCCCTTTGAAAACTGGCACAAGACAGGGATGCCCTCTCTCACCACTCCTATTCAACATAGTGTTGGAAGTTCTGGCCAGGGCATTAGGTAGGAGAAGGAAATAAAAGGTATTCAATTAGGAAAAGAGGAAGTCAAACTGTCCCTGTTTGCAGATGACATGATTGTATATCTAGAAAACCCCACTGTCTCAGCCCAAAATCTCCTCAAGCTGATAAGCAACTTCAGCAAAGTCTCAGGATACAAAATCAATGTACAAAAATCACAAGCATTCTTGTACACCAATAACAGATGAACAGAGAGCCAAATCATCAGTGAACTCCCATTCACAATTGCTTCAAAGAGAATAAAATACCTAGGAATCCAACTTACAAGGGACGTGAAGGACCTCTTCAAGGAGAACTACAAACCACTGCTCAGTGAAATAAAAGAGGATACAAACAAATGGAAGAACATTCCATGCTCATGGGTTGGAAGAATCAATATCGTGAAAATGGCCATACTGCCCAAGGTAATTTATACATTCAATGCCATCCCCATCAAGCTACCAATGACTTTCTTCAAAGAATTGGAAAAAACTACTTTAAAGTTCATATGGAACCAAAAAGGAGCCCGCATCGCCAAGTCAATCCTAAGCCAAAAGAACAAAGCTGGAGGCATCACGCTACCTGACTTTAAACTATACTACAAGGCTACAGTAACCAAAACAGCATGGTACTGGTACCACAACAGAGACATAGATCAATGGAACAGAAAAGAGCCCTCAGAAATGATGCCGCATATCTACAACTATCTGATCTTTGACAAACCTGACAAAAACAAGAAATGGGGAAAGGATTCCCTATTTAATAAATGGTGCTGGGAAAACTGTCTAGCCATATGTGGAAAACTGGCTAGCCATATGTAGAAAGCTGAAACTGGATCCCTTCCTTACACCTTATACAAAAATTAATTCAAGGTGGATTAAAGACTTAAATGTTAGACCTAAAACCATTAAAATCCTACAAGAAAACCTAGGCAATACCATTCAGGACATAGGCGTGGGCAAGGACTTCATGTCTAAAACACCAAAAGCAATGGCAACAAAAGCCAAAATTGACAAATGGGATCTAATTAAACTAAAGAGCTTCAGCACAGCAAATGAAACTACCATCAGAGTGAACAGGCAACCTACAGAATGGGAGAAAATTTTTGCAACCTACTCATCAGACAAAGGGCTAATATCCAGCATCTACAATGAACTCAAACAAATTTTCAAGAAAAAAACAAACAACCCCATCAAAAAGTGGGCGAAGGACATGAACAGACACTTCTCAAAAGAAGACATTTATGCAGCCAAAAAACACATGAAGAAATGCTCATCATCACTGGCCAGCAGAGAAATGCAAATCAAAACCACAGTGAGATACCATCTCACACCAGTTAGAATGGCCATCATTAAAAAAGCAGGAAACAACAGGTGCTGGAGAGGATGTGGAGAAATAGGAACACTTTTACACTGTTGGTGGGACTGGAAACTAGTTCAACCATTGTGGAAGTCAGTGTGGCGATTCCTCAGGGATCTAGAACTAGAAATACCATTTGACCCAGCCATCCCATTACTGGGTATATACCCAAAGGACTAGAAATCATGCTGCTATAAAGACACATGCACACGTATGTTTATTGCGGCACTATTCACAATAGCAAAGAGTTGGAACCAACCCAAATGTCCAACAACGATAGACTGGATTAAGAAAATGTGGCACATATACACCATGGAATACTATGCAGCCATAAAAAAGGATGAGTTCATGTCCTTTGTAGGGACATGGATGAAACTGGAAAACATCATTCTCAGTAAACTATCACAAGGACAAAAAACCAAACACCGCATGTTCTCACTCATAGGTGGGAATTGAACAATAAGAACTCATGGACACAGGAAGGGGAACATCACACTCTGGGGACTGTTGTGAGGTGGGGGGAGGGGGGAGGGACAGCATTGGGAGATAAACCTAATGCTAAATGACGAGTTAATGGGTGCAGGAAATCAACATGGCACATGGATACATATGTAACAAACCTGCACATTGTGCACATGTACCCTAAAACCTAAAGTATAATAAAAAAAAAAATGATGAGTTCATGTCCTTTGTAGGGACATGAATGAAGCTGGAGACCATCATTCTCAGTAAACTGTCGCAAGGATGAAAAACCAAACACCGCATGTTCTCACTCATAGGTGGGAATTGAACATTGAGAACACATGGACACAGGAAGGGGAACATCACACTCCGGGGACTGTTGTGGGGTGGGGGGAGGGGGGAGGGACAGCATTAGGAGATATACCTAAGGCTAAATGACGATTTAATGGGTGCAGCAAACCAACATGGCACATGGATACATATGTAACAAAGCTGCACATTGTACACATGTACCCTAATACTTAAAGTATAATAATAATTAAAAAATATGTTGATCAATTCTGTTTTCCAACATTTAAAAAAATATTTCTTGAAACAAATGAAAATGAAAACAGAAGATATGAAAACCTACAGAATATAGCAAAAGCAGTGTTAATATTAAAGTTTGTAAGCAATACAAAACACCTTCAAGAACAAACCAAACTCAAAATTAGTAGAAGGAAAGAATAATAACGATTAGAGCAGAATTTAAAAAAATAGAGAC
Source organism: Nomascus leucogenys (assembly GCF_006542625.1). NCBI lineage: Eukaryota > Metazoa > Chordata > Mammalia > Primates > Hylobatidae > Nomascus > Nomascus leucogenys. Next base: position 130,789,282 of record NC_044406.1, read on the forward strand.
TACAAAAATACAAAAGTTCAATGAAACAAAAGCGTGGCTTTTTGAAATGATAGAAAAATCAATTAAACATTCATTAGACTAACCAACAGAGCAAATACTCAAATGAACAAAATAAGACATTGAAAAGGAGGCATTAAAAGTAATATAATAGTGTATTAGTCAGGATTCTCTAGAGGGATAGAACTGATAGGATATATGCATATATGAAAGGGAGTTTATTAAGGATAATTGACTCATAAGATCACAAGGTAAACTCCCATGATAGAACATCTGCAAGTTGAAGAGACAGGAAGCCAGTAGTGGCTCTGACCAAGTCCCAAAACCTCAAAAGTAGGTAAGCTGACAGTGCAGCCTTCAGTCTGTGGCTGAAGGCCTGAGAGCCCCTGGCAAACCACTGTTGTAAGTCCAAGAGTCAGAAAGCTGAAGAACTTGGAGTCTGATGTTTGAGGGCAGGATGCATCCAGCACGGGAGAAAGATGAAGGCTGGAAGACTCAGCAAGTCAGCTTCTTCCACCCTTCGTCTGCCTGCTTTTTCTAGCTGCACTGGCAGCTGATTGCAATGGTACCCACCCACATTGTGGGTGGGACTTCCTGACGGTGGGTTTTCCTCTCCGAGTCCACAGACTTAAATGTTAATCTCTTCTGGCAACACCCAGAAACAATACTTTGCATCCTTCAATCCAATCAAGTTGACACTTAATATTAAGCATCACACACAGAAACACAAAAGATCATCAGAGACTATCATGAGCAACTATACACTAACAAACTGGAAAACCTAGAAAAAATGAATAAATTACTGAACACATAAAATCTAATCAAGAATGAACCCAGAAAAAAAAAAAAGTAGAAAACCTGAACAGACCAGTAATGAATAATGACATTGAATCAGGAATTCAGAAACATCTCCTAACAATGAAAAGCCTAGGAATGTGTGGCTTCACTGCCAAATTCTAACAAACTCATACAGAAGAGCTAACACCAGTTTTCCTCAAACTATTCCAAAAAAGAAAGAGCAATGAATTCTTCCTAATTCAATCTATGAGGCTACCTGAACTCTGATACCAAAATCAGACAAAGAAACAACAAATAAAACTAAGGGCTAATATCCTTGATGAACACAGATGCAAAAATACTCAACAAAATACTAAAGAAAACCCAACTGAACAGCACATCAGAAAGATCATTCACTATTATCAAGTGGGATTCATTCTAGGAATGCAAGGATGGCTTAACATACAGAAATTGATAATTGTGATAGATCATATCGATGTAATGATATGATGCATGCCAATGTAATGAACAAGACAAATCATAAAATCATATAAATAGATGTAGAAAAAGAATTTAATGAAATTTAATATCCCTTCATGAAAAAACCTCTAAACAAACTAGGCATAGAAGGAATATGCCTCAACATAAGAAAGTCCATTGATACAGTTTAAGTGTTTGTGCCCTCTAAATCTCATGTTGAAATGTGATCCCTAATGTTGAAGGTGGAGCCTAGTGGGAGGTGTTTGGAACTTGGGTGGGGATCCTTCATGAACGGCTTGATACCCTTCTTGTGGTAATAAGTTCTCACTCTATTAGTTCATGCAAAAGCTAGTTGTTTAAAGGAGCTTGGCATCTCTCTTATCCCCTCTCTTGCCATGTGACATTCTGCTTCCCTTCACCTTCTGCCATGATTGTAAACTTCCTGAGGCCCTCACCAGAAGCAGGTGCTGGCACCATGCTTCCTGTATAGCCTGCAGATCCATGGGCCAAATAAACCTCTTTTCTTTATAAATTATCCAGCCTCAGGTCTTTCTTTATAGCAATGCAAAAGTGATTAACACAGAAAATTGGTACTAAGAAGTGGGACATTGCTATAAAAATACCCAAAAATGTGGAAACAGCTTTGGGACTGGGTAATGGCAAGAGGTGGAAGAGTTTGGAGGTCTCAGAGGAAGACAGGATGATGAGGGGAAGTTTGAAACTTCTTAGAGACTGGTTAAGTGTTTATGACCACAATGCTGATAGAAATACGGACAACAAAGGCCAGGCTGACAGGGTCTCATATGGAAATGATCTTATTGGGCACTGGAGCAAAGGTCACCTTTGTTGCGGCTTAGCAAAGAACTTTGCTGCATTGTGCTCATGTCCCAGGGCTTGGTAGAAGGTTGAACTTAAGCGTGATCACTTAGGGTCTCACTAAGTCAGAGGAAAATTAATAAGCAGAGAAGCATTCAAGAGTTGGAATGGCTGCTTTTAACAACCTATGATCAGATACAGGAGCAAAGGAACGACTTAAAGCTGTATATTAGTCTGTTCTCACACTGCTATAAAGAACTACCTGAGACTGGGTGATTTATTAAAAAAAAAAAAGAAACAAAGAAGTTTAATTGACTCATGGTTCCACAGATGGTACAGGAAGCATGGCTGGGGTGGCCTCAGGAAACCCTCAATCATGGCAGAAGAAGAAGCAGGCATGTCTTACATGATCAGAGAAGGAAGAAAAGAGCAAAGCAGGAGGTGTTACACACTTTTAAACAACCAGATGTTGTGAGATCTCACTATCACGAGAACAGAGAGGGGGAAATCCACCCCCATGATCCAATCTCCTCCCACCAAGCCATTCCACCAACAATGGGGATTACAATTTGACATGAGATTTAGGTGGGGACACAAATCCAAACCATATCAAGTTGGAACTTATATTTAAAAAGGAATCAGAGTGTAAAAATTGAGAAAATTTGCATGCTGGCCATGGGTACAGAAGGAAAGATCATTTTCAGGAAAGGAATTCAAGAGGCTTGTGTAGCAACCACTTATTAGAGAGACTAACATGAGTAAATGGGAGCCAAGTACTAGTATCTAAGACAAAGTGGAAAAGCCCTCAAAAACATTTTAGAAACCTTTCAGGCTTCTCCTCCCATCAGAGGTTCAGAGGCCTTGTAGGAAACAATGGTTTTGAAGGTGAGGCCCCAGGATGCCACTGCCCTGAGCCACCTCTGGAGGTTGCTCCCTGCATCATGGCTCAAGGGGCCCCAGTTACAGATCAGGCTGCTGTTTTGGAGGGTGCAATCCATCGTCCTTGTCAGTTTCCACATAGTGGTAAGTCTGCAGGTGCAGAGAATGCAAGAGTGAAGGAGGTTTGGCAGCTTCCACACGGATTTCAGAGTATGTATGGGAAAGCCTGGGTGCTCAGGCAGAAGCCTGTTACATTAGCAGAGCCCTTGCAGAGAGGCTGTACTAGGGTAGCGCAAGGGGGAAATGTGGGCTTGGGGCCCCCACACGGAGAAACCACTGGGGCACTGCCTAACGGAGCAGTGGAAGAGGGGTTACTGCTCTCCAGATCCAAAAATAGAGTCAGTGGCAACATGCACCCTCAGTCTGGAAAAGCTGTAGGCACTCAACTCCAGCCCATCAAAGCAGCCACGAGGGATGCACCATGCAAATCCACAGGGGTGGAGATGCCTAAGGCCTTGAAAACACACACTTTGTACCACTGCCCTGGATGAAGAACATGCAGTCAAGGCTTATTTTGGAGGTTTAAGGTTTAATTACTGCTGGGTTTCAGACTTGTGTCTGGCCTGTAGCCCCTTTCTTTCAGCTAATTTCTTTAGCAAAATAAGATGGGAATGGGAATTTATCAAAATTCTTAAAACTTTACAAAATGCCAGTAATTCAAAATGAAATATTTGCTTTTTCCATCTCCTCTCTTGAAACAACATGGTTGTGTATGCAAGTAAGTAATTAAAATAAGTTGCTACCCAGATCATTGAGTGTGTCGTACTATTAATATAAGGCAAGAAATTAAGGAGAAAACAATTAGTTCTGATGAGCAAGTTGTATAAACTCATGTGTTGGACTGCCCCAGTTCAGGTCCCAGTTTAGTCATTTCTTAGCTGTGTGACTTTAGGGAAGTTACTTCATTATGTCTCAATTTCCTCATTAGTAAAACAAGGAAAATAATGGTCTCTATCTTATAAAGTAAGAGAGAGGATTAAATGACAGAATTTATGTAAAGCACTTAGTACAGTGCCTGGCACACAGTATAAATGCAATAAATGGTAGACATTACTATTATTATTTCCTGCAGGAGACATCTCACCATAAGCAAATAATTACTCATGTCATAAGAGTTTTTATGACCCTTGCCGCTCTTTTGGCCCATGGCTGTTCACATTGAGGCTTAACTTGGAAAGGGAGGCCCACTTTAACTCTGCAATTCGACCTTCCCTGGTGTTAGCCCAATGACAGTGATGGCATTTTATACTTATGGAATAGCTATTTGTGTCAGTTTCTGTCTTCTTGATAGATTCCAACTGCTGCTTGGAACATATGTTGTTGTGGGTATTACAACAGGAAACCGGCAAGATCTATTTTGATACAAAGGTTAGGGAGCAGTGTGACTTTTTATTTGGCAATATAGTAATATTTTACCTTAACATTTTTACTTCTCTTATTGCCATAATATGTGAATAGTTCCATACAGATATAATGGAGTAGGGAAATAATTGTATAAATAGCTCTAAATCAAATCAACACGTATTTACAAAACCTGTACTATACTAGGTGCTGTTGAGAATACATATGTGTATAAGACATGGTCCTTTCCCCTAGGGAACTGATAATCTGGTTAAAGAGAGAATAAATATATGTACGCATAGAAATGTTATGTAACAAATACTGAAGTCTCAGTGTCAGTTGCAAAAATATAAACTGTTCTAGCACAGAGGGAACACTTTTATCAGCTCTTAATGGAACTATGTGGCTAGAGAAGGGGAAGTAATATTCAAGTATGGAGATATATGAGAATATACATATGAGCAAATAGGAAGTATAAGTTTAGCTGGATCTAGGATTTTCTCTGGGAGATATCTGGAATCTAACTTACAAATAGGTCTTAAGGGTAAGATTGTGAAGAACTTTGCAAGTCACAATAAGGAATGTGAATTTTGTTTCTATAATTGAAAGCCACTGAAGGCTTTGGAGAAAAAGATGAATAGGAGGAAAGTGAAAATTTAAGGAAAAAATGACTGGAACTGTATTTGTAGAAAGGAAAGGCAAGAATCAGGCTTACCAGTGTGGACATTATAAAAGGAATCTGAGGCCAATGGATGAGAAGAACAACAAGGTTGCAATGGAAGAATTAATAAGACGTCCTGACTGATTGGATGAGGGTGCCAAAGAAAAATATAAGACAAAATTCCTGATTATTTTCAAAGCTTGGAAACTCTTAAGAAGTTGCAAACAACTGTAGGAGTTAGAAAGTTTGAGCTGCCTTCAGTTTGTTTTGTTTATGAGTTTTCTCTTGTTTTTGGAGGTCAAAAGTTGAGTCGAAGTTATGTTAGTTAGAGGCAATAATGTGGAAGTAGATAGAGCTCATGAAAAAGTAGAACTTATAATTTGGAGTGTTATCCTTAAGCGTAAGTATAATGGAACTAAGCAAGGAAGAAGAGTCTACAGATGAAGACCAAACCTTGAGTAGCATCCACATCTTAAAGAAGCTGGCAGAGGAGAGAGCCATTGTCAGCTATCTTCTGTGGGTTAAAAAATGTGGGTTAATAATATTCTCAGCCAATTTACCATTTCTTCCTGATTACCATGAAGCCCAAAATTCATTTGGTGCAAAAACAGAATACTTGCCCAAATACATCCCCTTCTTTCCTAATGAGTTCAGATTTCTTTTTTAGTTTTATTTTATTCCCCCTTCTTTTACTTGTGCCTGTATATTTTAAGTCGATACAAACCTTTTGTGATGATAGGCAGGATATAAATAACAGACGAAGAAAGATAGATGTCATAAAACCATGAGACAAGACAATTCAAAGAAGGTGGATTTATCTAATAGTTTCAAATGCTGTAGGAATACAGAGTAAGCACTGAAAGGCAGCCTTGTAGTTGGCAATTAGGAAACTGTGTGACTTCAGCAATAAGTAAAATGTCAGAAAAATTTAGAGTTGGGATGGCATTGCCAAACGAGAAGGGCAAAGCTTGTGCTAGGGAATAAAAAATTGGAATAAAACATTATACAAAATACCACAAATAAAAATATTTTGAGATTTCTATCTTAAAAATCAGGTTTTTATAACATCAGATACTCTCATTATCTTCCATTACCATGAAGCAGGTATCTGGCTCCCTATGAGGAAAGATTGAGAACTGGAGACACAGGAGGATAACCAACCTTTTCTATCTGCTGCATATGTCCTCAAGATAGGCCAAACAGGAAAGCTGGCAGTCACATATGGGGAAGACGCAAATGCACAGGTGGAAGCCTATCTAGAGGGAACGTGCATAGTTCTTCCAAACACTACTGACTGCAGCTTAACTGGAAACAGAGAGTGGTATTAAAAACACAGGACTATACACGATAAATTGAACAACAAATCTTATTTTGTTTGTGCTTCAGTAATAATCATCAAACTTTTGATTATTTGTCCTTGGAATATCTGCATTTGTCAATTATTTCTTCCCAAGGACCTGTTTCAGTTTATCCTTTTCTTGAGTTCTCCCCTGACAGTGATAACAATGACTCCCAACAACTCTATGATGATCACTGCCAACAATAAATCAACATGGCACATGGATACATATGTAACAAACCTGCACATTGTGCACATGTACCCTAAAACCTAAAGTATAATAAAAAAAATAATAATAATATTTGAGTACCTCCTGTGTGCCAGATACCCTCAAAGTCACTACTTTTTTCAATTTTCATAACAAGCTCTTGAGGCTAGTACTATTTTTTCAATCCTGATGATAGAAATAGTGACATTCAGATGGGTGAACCACTTTGGAGCACAGCCACATTTACAACCCAGTTCTGTCTTTGACTTAAACCTGTTATATCACAATGAATCTCTTCTTCCAGAAGTCCTACAGTAAAACAGCTAGGTTTACACTGGCAATTGATTGTGTCTATCTCGTTCACTGCTGTGCTCTGAGTACAGAATCTAGTTTAATTGAGGTTTACTCCTTCAAGTGTCTTTATTTTCCTTAACTCAATTGTAAGTTTTTGCATTTCTTAAATCCCCTTCCCTTATTTATTTTAAAGACAATATCCTCTGAATTGTTTATACTCTTCCCCATATTTCTGTAGTTCATACTCCCCCATTCATCTCTATACCCACATGAACATATCTTTTCTATACATACACCTCTGCCATTCTGCACTCTGATATATACTTCATGTCCCTGAGATTACTTCACTTATGCATTTTCAGTCTCCTGGAGACCCTTTGATCCTGAGATTCATCTCCTCTGTTTCCCTGGGTAAGCTAGTGTGATACCTTCACGGATTCTTCACCTTTTGCCTGCCCTTAAAATATTCATTTTCCAGGGTTTTATCTTGTTCTCACTACACCCTTTCTTGGGGCAGATTATTTTCTCTCATGGAGTCAGTGGCCATAATAAGCTGATGTCTCTCAAATCTACAGGTCTGGCATCAATAACTTAGCTTTAGCTCCAAATTCTATTTGCCAAATCATTACTAGAAATTTCAACTTGTACATCTTGCAAGACTTCAAAGTAAATATATTAGAAACTGAATTCATTAGCTTCCTCTAACATACTTGATCTGTTTCCTAGTTTTTCTAATTCAGTGGATAAATTAATATCAACCCATTTGGCCAGGCCCAAATCTCACCTTCTCACTTCAATAAGATCTGGAACCTGCCTTCTTTCTGGCATTATTGTTCTCTGATTACTCAGTACCACTTGATATTTATGTATTCATCCATAGGAGCATTTATCTATTCAACAAGTATGAACCGAATGCCTATTATATAGAAGGCACTGCATCCAAATTGTATTATATTTTCCACCTTTTGATGCCTTTGTACATGCTTCATTTTATACCTGAAGCGCCCTTCAAGGTGTAGAGAAACGGAGAATAGTGATTCCATTTCAAAAATATGGAGGTTTTGAAGAGAGTCGGTTTAGAAGTGAGTTCAGGTGATACCTTCCATTTGGAATATAATGAATTTGATGTCTGATTGAAATATCCTAAGAGGTGATATCCTGCTGCTACTAAATGACTCAGTTTTTACCAAAATAATTGAACCACCTTCCATTTAGTTAAGATATTTCAGCTATCTCATCAACTACATGAGATGAATTCTGAATTCACAAAATGGAGATGTATCATAAATATTTGGCTTATATTCATTTTTACTTATCTCCTGTCATAAAAATTATTTCTAGTATTGAAAATATGATACAAATATCTTCATAATTGTTGTAATAAATATGTCATTGTTTTGTGTGCCATCACAGAATAGAAATAGTCAAAGAAGTGCCATGACTCTTGCTCTTATGGAATTTGTATCTAAAATTTTAAAGTTTGCATAGGGGAACTATTCTGGGTCACTGAACTCTTGGAGAATCTTATAAAAGTTATGATTCTCCCTTTAAAAAAATTCACATTTCTATACAAACAAAATTGTATACATAAATTTGAGGGAGATTTTGAGAGCCCTGAAGTATATATATTGACTTTTTGACAGTCCATGGCCCTGAATTTGTCAACCTTAGTGAAGGGAAGTTAAATAATTCTATGTACCACCCAAAAAACCTTTGTAAGATTTTTCCCTTCCTGTCAAATAGCATATGACCCACTTTGAAAAGTGATTTTGATAATTTGAGATAATGTATATAAAGTATTTCTTATGCTGTTGTTCATATAGCAATTTACATACCTCATACCCTTCAAACTTCTGGGGCTGCATCATAATGCCTTCAAATATCAATCTTAACTAAAGGATACTTACAATTATGCATTGTGTAAATTGCATAAGAACCACATATTTTTAATAAATATATTTTTAAATTATACAACCAGTTTCTTCAAGAGAACAATTCTGGAAAAGATAAGTTACTTGTAGTCTGACACAAACATAATTTTAACTATTTAGAACATCTGTTTATATATTGACTTCTTAAAATAATAAATCCCAAGTTTATATTTTTCAGGTAAAGTGCGATGACAATACACACATGATTAATTTTAATTTTGAAATTTATTCTTAAATATTACTTAGATTTACTTACAGAAATGTATTCTTTGTTCTGTTATATTTAAAAATATACCTTCACATGACATTGCATAGTCGACTTTGTAAACTTAGAAACAACTTCTGGACAAAACAATTCAATAAGGGCCTGACCTGCTAACAAAAACATTGATTTCCTTTTTTCCTCCACTGTAAGAGTCAAGAAAGCTTATCAAGTTATCTAAATATACTAACATAAATGACAACAATAAATATCACAATTATCTTTGAAGAACTTTCACGTGTTTCCCTGTAAGGGAACAATATAGGGAAAGCTAGTGTCTTTTTGTCAAGCCCTAGGAACATCATGAAACTGCCTGATTCAGAGGAAACATATGTCCTTTAGTGCTGAGGGAAACATAATATATTAATGACAGATTTTTACTTTGAATTTTCAGGGATTTTACAGTCCCAGTTAAAATAATATCTTGTTTATTCCATTCTCAATCTATCAGAATGTGTTATAAAACCATACATTTGATTTTCAGAAGATTATGTCTCACATTCAAATATTTCTCAGTTTCGTGTTGCGTGTTTGTATTTAAATTTATCTTAACTAGTTAACGTGTGTGTGTGTGTATGTGTATGTGTGTGTGTGTGTGTGTGTGTGTCTGTTTATAAGAAGAGTTTTTTGGTGGCAGTATTACATTTTATTATCAATATGAAAATATAATATCTATGCCATGTATTCTCTGTAAAATACCAACAGTGAAATCTTTTTAACATTAAATGTAGATGGTGAGAACCCAGTGGTGGGGTCCGAATTTTTTACTATGTAGCCAGGAGCTCAAGGCATCTAAAATTAGCCATTTTGAATGGCAAAATAGTTAACTATAGTAGACTTAGTATAAGCTCAGGGAATTATTTAAACCTCTTTTTTTCCCTCCCTCAGAAATACATTCATCTTCTTTCTCAGTAATTGGAGATTAGAAATATAAATGGTGAAGCTATCACATTGTAGATTTCTCAGAACTATATTATGCTAGTATTCTTGGTGAAACTCCTACTCATTTGTGACAAATGTTTAATGTATTTATAAATTTTATTTGTATAACTGGTGTATCCCTAAGGTCACATTTGATAATATTTGAAATGAGGTATGTTATAACCCACACTTTGTTGACTCATCCAACCTGCTACCACAGCATTTCCAGCTCACTGCAATATCTCTTCCTACTAATTGCGTGCTTCCCCAAAGGTTGCACGTTTTTTTGCTTGCTTGTTTTGTTTTCCCTTTTGTTTTGAGACGGAGTCTTGCACTGTCACCTTGGCTGGTGTGCAGTGGTCACTGCAACCTCCGCCACCCGTCTTCAAGCCATTCTCCTGCCTCAGCCTCCCGAGTAGCTAGGATTACAGGCGCCTGCCACCACACCTGGCTAATTTTTTGTATTTTTCATAGAGACGGGGTTCCACTATGTTGGCCAGGCTGCCTGGAACTCCTGACCTCGTGATCCGCCTGCCTCGGCCTCCCAAAGTGCTAGGATTACAGGCATGAGCCACCGTGCCTGGCCACGTTTTTTCAAAGACTATCATTTTTTCTAATAGTTGCCATAGGCCTTGCTTAGCTCTGAAATCCCAATGTTCAGTTTTAAATATACATGTAAATATCTTTCTATAGGGTACACACTTATAGCTAGGTATTTTAGGATTCCCTCAAAGCCTGATGTCCCTGTAATTGACTCAGACTTCCCACACAGAATCTCTGGGCCATCAAAATGAGATAGAGTCAGTCTTTCTCATCATTATGATGCACAGCAATACCAGCACTATTTGAAGGTTTGCTATAAATTAAGTACCAAAATAAATGTCACATTAATAATAGGAATGATAACCAGCATTTATTGGCTTTTTTTCTATGTGTCAAATAAGGAAAAGAACACACAGAAAGATTAGACAGTATCTGTGGTTGGCTTTTTTGGAAGCAGTGCTTGAAACAGGGATTCAGGTGGCAAAACCTGTATGAGAGGGATGATGGGAAAGAGCAGAGGAAGTATGTGGTCTCAGGTAAAGTTTAGCTTTGGTTTGATCCATGTGGCACTGGGGACAGCATAGGCTCTGCAGCATAAGTCAAACTATAGAGTTATTTTGCCTCATGACAAGAGGCCCACAAGGCTTTTGTAGCCCATTCACCCTAACTCTTGGTTAACTTGCCACCCCCAGAGGTGGAAGGTTAACCTCCCAGGCATCTCTTGGTCAGATATCCTTTATCAGCCAAGAGGATTCTCATGAGAAGTTTGAATGTGTAAGTCATTTATCCCAGCTCTCACAAGGCTCAGGGACAGGGAAGCTATCCTGTTAAGGGAAGCTGACTAGGATACTGCCAGTGTGCATTACAGGTACAATTATCTGTTGTGGGTTGAATTGTGTCCCCCTCCACCCACTATTATTCATGTTTTAGTCCTACCCCTAGTACCAAAATGTGACCATATTTGGAGATAGGGTCATCACCGAGGTAATTTAGTTAAAATGAGGTCACTAGAGTAGGCTCTAATGAAACACGGAAAAGCTTGAATCTGAATACAGACATGAAGACATGGGGAGAAGACAGCCATCTACATGCCAAGGAGAGAGGACTGGAACAGGTACTCCCCTCCCAGCCCTCAGAAAGAACCGACCCCGCTGACATTTTGGTTTTGAACTTTTGGCTGCCAGAACTATGAGAAAATAAATTTTTGTTGTTTAAGCCACCCAGTCCATGGTACCTTGTATGGCAACCCTAGAAAACTAATATACTGCCTGGCACTAAGTGGCAGAAATGAGGATTAGAACCCTTAATGTGTTGAAATACTCATTCTCAGACAAAGAGAATCTGTATACCTAAAGCTGTATCCCAGTACACAGTAGAGAGGAGTCGAGGGGCAGGGACCTAACAGTGATGCTTTAGTGAAAAACATCTCCTGAACTGCAAGTCCTTCACAGCCTGACATAACACTGCTCTCAACCAAACACCAATCTTCCATCAGTCTCCACTCTTTCCATCATCCTCCAGTCCCTGCCTGGGGCTCTCAAGTCCCAGAGTATATTGGCCTCTGGCCTTCTCTCATTCAACCTCTTTTCTTCAGGAGCTTAGTTAGCCTAACATACTTTTTCCAACCTCTTCTCTCCCTGCCTTCCAAGTTCGTGCACATCCTGACCACTTGCAACTCGCTGATGTGCTGTGGCCATCTGACTCCTGGGCTTTTACCCATACAAACGCTGTGGCTTACAGCAGTGCTCCCAGCTGCCCCTAATAGCGATGTCAAGTGCTGCAGAGCCCTTTCATCTGTGATGGCCTGAAGCAACCACAAATCCAATGTTGTTTTCTGCCCAGTAACCTACACTTATCCTTTAAGACAAGCTCAGAGGTCTACTTGACTCTCTTTTTCTACAATGCCCCAAGCAAAGTTAGTCTCTCCCATTTATATTTGTATTATGTAATTCTTTTCCCATGGCACATTGATACATCAATTCAGTCAGGTTTCAGATTTACATAAAAGTCAGGTTCAAATATTAGGTCTGCTATGTACATGTAATATATATATATATATATATATATATATATATATATATATAAACTTTATATTTTTAATTTGGCAAGTTTCTTAACTCCTGTAAGCCTCAATTTTCTTGACTATAAAATTGGGATAATGAGAGTTGCCACCTTATATGGTTGACTGAGGAACGAAATATGAGTAAAGTTTTAAAACAATACTTGGCACATAGGTAGTATTCAATAAACGGTTCCTAATATCATTATTACTTTTTAAGCTTAATTTTTGCATTCAAGATGTATAAAATACCTGCTTCTTTTCTACATTTCTCTCTTCCACTGGGTGTTTAGGTTCCTGACAGCATGGACTGATTCTCTAGCAAAGCAAAGCACAGAATGCATATGCTAACCAGGTGACAAAAATACCCAACATAGCGCTCCAAAGGTAATGTACAAACTGAAATATAAAAAAAGGCTTAGCTTTTATACCCACCTACATGAAGAGAGAGAGATACTGATATTTTAAAGCCCAGAAACCACTTCAATACTCTGGTACTCACACACAAAAAAATTGCAAATTAGAATATATCAGAATAAAATGATGAAAATTAGTTCGAATTTTATTTTTCTGGAACTTAATTGAATGCAATGATGAAAAGAACTCTAGACTCCTGACAATCATGCCAATGTACTGTTAACAATATTCTGTTTAGTCAGGAGGATACCGGGAACAGGTGTTACACATGAAGGTGCACAGTTAAACTCAAGTGCTATGATTTTTGGGGCTGACAACATACTTCTTAAGCCTTGTTCAAAACTAAGAGTAACCACAACAAGGGTTTGTAGAATTCACATCTGCTATCATTAATGGTTTCTTTAAAGCTGTGGCAAAACCCACCCATTTAATACAAAACAATTTTGCAAAGTGTATATATGACGTATTAAGTACAGAAGAATAAAACTAAATAAGCCCCAAGCCAAAAAAGGAAACATTTCCTATCTAACAGATGTACACAGTAGGTGGAGATTTTAATAATGCTCAAAAATTTAAAAATGCATTTACAGATTGTTAGATCTAGAATTGGTCCTTGTGTTTATTTTTTTCATTACATTTTTTTCTACCTCCTAGAACAGTGATATGAGAGCTTCAGAGTCATTATCCTGTTCTGCCATATTACTGACTAAAAAAATTATTTTAAATCAATTCATCTTTTGTTTGCATCTTTTCATGTACCTACTGGCCATTTGTATATCTTCCTTGAAAAAATGTCCATTTAAGTCCTGTGTCCATTTTCTGTTTGTTTTTGAGACAGGATCTTGCTCTGTCACCCAGACTGGTATGCGTGGCATGATCTCGGCTCACTGCAACCTCCACCTCTTGGGCTCAAGTGACCCTCCCACCTCAGCCTCCTGAGTAGCTGGGATTACAGACGTGCACCACCACACCCAGCTAATTTTTGTATTTTTAGTAAAGATAGGGTTTTGCCATGTTGGTCAGGCTGGTCTCTAACTCCCGACCTCAGGTGATCTGCCCAGCTTGGCCTCCCAAAATGCTGGGATTACAGGCATGAGCCACTGCCAGTGGACAATTAATCATTTAAATAATTCATCTTCTCAAATGATTCGTCATTTTGACCAAGTTCTTCCCTAATAATTCATTTTTAAACCATATAATTTCAGAAAATTCAGCTAGAATATCTTACTTCTACTGTTACTGCTGTGAAAACAAAACAAAACTTGCAACCTCTGTCTTTGTCACAGTGATGCCTCCATGTTTTGATCAAGCTTTTCCACGACTACCCCTAAAAGTCAATCACCACTCACATACCTTGCAGGGTCCTACATTTTACAGCTGGACATAAAACAATTCTTAGCAAATTAAAAGAAACTGAAATCATACCAACTGCATTCTTGGACCACAGTTCAATAAATACGGAAATCAATACTAAGGAGAGTTCTCAAAACCATACAATTTTATGGAAATTTAAAAACTTGCTCCTGAATGACTTTTGGGTAGACAATTAAATAGAGACAGAAATCAAGAAATTCTTTGAAACTAATGAAAACAAAGATACAATATACCAGAATCTCTGGGACACAGCTAAAGCAGTGTTAAGACAAAAGTATGTAGTGCTAAAGGCACACATTAGGAAGTTAGAAAGATCTCAAATTAACAACCTAATATCACACCTAGAGGAACTAGAAAAACAAGGACAAAACAACCTCAAAACTAACAGAAGAGCCAAAATCAGAGCTAGACAAAACGAAATTGAAACATAAGAAATCATACAAAAGATCAACAAAACCAAAAGTCAGTTATTTGAAAGAATAAATAAGATGGATATACTGCTAACTAGACCAAAAGAAGAGAAAAGAAACAAACACACTCAGAAATGACAGAGGGGACATTACCACCAGTTGCACAGAAATATAAAAATCCTTCAGATACTATTACAAACACTCTATGCACAAAAAGCAGAAAACTTGGAAGACATGGATAAATACCTGGAAACATATATCGCCCCCCCAAAGATTGCAAAAGGAAGAAATTGAAACCCTGAATGGAAGAATAATGAGATCTAAAATTAAGTAATAAAAAGCCCACCGACCAGAAAAAGCCCTGGACCAGGTGGATTCACAGCCAAAATGTAGCAGATGTATAAAAGGAGCTGGTACCAATCCTACTGAAACTATTGCAAAAAAAATTAAGGAGGATGGGACTCCTCCCTAACTCATTCTATGAGGCCAGCATCATCCTGATACTAATACCTGAGAGAGACACCACAAAATGAAAAACTTTAGGCCAATATTCCTGATGAACATAAATTCAAAACTCCTCAACAAAATACTAGCAAGCAAAATTCAACAGCATATCAAAAAGCTAATCCACCATGATCAAGTAGATAAAATGGTAAGAGCCATCAATGACACCCACAGTCAATATCATACTGATTTGGCAAAAGCTAGAAGCATTCCCCTTGAAACCCAGAACAGGACAAAGATACCCAGTATCACCTCTCCTATTCAACTTAGTACTGGAATTCATCACCAATGCAATCAGGCAGGAGAAAAAAATAAAAGGCATCCCAATAGGAAGAGAAGAAGTCATATTATCTCTCCTCACAATGATATCATTTTATATCTGAAAAACCATATAGTCTCTTCCCAAAGGCTCCTAGATATGATAACTTCAGCAAAGTTTCAAGACTCAAAATCATTGTACAAAAATCAGAACATTGATTCAACGTAAGGCTTAATGTAAGACTTAAACGTAAGGCCTAAAACCATAAAAACCCTAGAAGAAAACCTAGGCAACACCATTCAGGATATAGGCATGGGCAAAGACATCATGACTAAAATACCAAAAGCAATGGTGACAAAAGCAAAAATGGACAAATGGAATCTAATTAAACTAAAGAAAAGCAATATTAAAAGGAATGTATATAGCAATAAACACCTATATAAAAAATAAAGATTTCAAATTTAAAAAGTAATGATACACCCCCCCAAAAAAACAGAAAAGCAAGAATGAACCAAACCCAAAATTTAAAAAGGGAAAGAAAATATAAAGATCAGAGTAGAAATAAATGAAATGCAGACAGAAAAATACAAAATATTTATTAAAAACTGAAAACTGAAACTGGATCCCTTCCTTACGCCTTATACAAAAATTAACTGAAGATAGATTAAAGACTTAAACATAAAACACCAAACTATTGAAAAAAAAAAACCGTAGAAGAAAATCTAGGCAATACCATTCAGGACATAGGCATGGGCAACGATTTCATGACAAAAATGCCAAAAGCAATTGCAACAAAAGCAAAAATTGACTAATGGGATCTAATTAAACTAGTTTCTGCACAGCAAGAAAAACTATCATCTAAGTGAACAGACAACCTACAGAATGGGAGAAAATTTTTACAATCTATCCATCTGACAAAAGTCTAATATCCAGAGTCTATAAGGAACTTAAACAAATTTACAAGGAAAAAACAAACAACTCCATTAAAAGTGGGCAAAGGACATGAACAGACACTTCTCAAAAGAAGACATTCACGTGGCCAACAGACATGAAAATAACTCAACATAACTGATCATGAGAGAAATGCAAATCAAAACCACACTGAGATACCCTCTAACACCAGTCAGAACGACAATTATTAAAAAGTCAAGAAACAACAGATGCTAGTGAGGTTGCAGAGAAAAAGGAACACTTTTACACTGTTTGTGAGAGTGTAAATTAGTTGAACCATTATGAAAGACAGTGTCTCCACATCTAGAAGCAGAAATACCATTTGATCCAGCAATCTCATTATTGGGTATACACCCAAAGGAACACAAAGCATTCTATTTTAAAGATCATGTATGCGTTATGTTCACTGAAGCACTATTCACAATAACAAAGACATGGAATCAACCGAAATGCCCATCAATAATAGACTGTATAAAGAAAATGTAGTACATATACACCATGGAATACTATGTAGCCATAAAAACAGATGAGAACATGCCTTTCTCAGGGACGTGAATGGACCTGGAAGCTGTTATCCTCAGGAGACTAATGCAGGAACAGAAAACCAGACATCGCATGTTCTTAACTTATAAGTGGGAGCTGAATGATAAGAACACATGGTGGGGAACACACACTGGGGTCTGTTGGGGGAATGCAGGGGGAGGGAGAGCATCAGGAAAAATAGCTAATGGATGCTAGGCTTAATACTAGGCTTAATACCTAGGTGATGGGTTGATCTGTACAACAAACCACCATGGCACACATTTACCTATGTAACAAACCTGCATATCCTTCACATGTACCCTGGAACTTAAAATAAAAATTGAAGAAAAAAAAAAGAAAAAATAAACAAAATTTATACCAACAGTGAACAATTTGAAAAAGAAATCAAGAAAGCAATCCCATTTACAATAGCTACAAAAAATTACCTAGAAATAAATTTAACCAAAGAGATGAAAGATCCGTATAAGAAAACTACAAAATATTGATTACAAAAATGAAAAGGATGCAAAAAATATAGAAGGACATCCCACGCTCATAGATTGAAAGAATTCATATTGTTAGAATAAGCATATCACCCAAAATGATCTATGGATTCAAAGCAATCTTTATCAAAATACCAATGGCATTCTTCACAGAAATAGAAAATAAATTCCTAAAATTTGTATGGGACCATGAATGACCCTGAATAGCCAAAATGGTCTTGAGCAAAAAGAACAAAACTGGAGACATAAACCGCTATTTAACTTCAAAATCTACTACAAAGCTATAGTACCCCAAATAGCATACTACTTGTATTAAAAACAGTTACATAAACCCATGGAACAGAGTATCGAACCCAGAAACAAATCTACATATTTATAACGTCAGATTTCAGACAATGGCACCAAGAACATTCATTAGGTAAAGGACAATCTCTTCAATAAATGGTACTGGAAAAACTGGATATCCATACACAGAAGGATGAAGCTAGACTTCTGTCTCTTACCATATATAAAAATAAACTCAAAATGGAATAAAGATGTAAAGGTAAGACCTGAAATTATGAAACTACTGGAAGACAACATGGGGAAATGCTTCAAGACGTTGGTCTAGGCAAAGTTTTTATGAATACAACATCAAAAGCACAGGCAACAAAAGACTTTATTTCTTCAGGTTATACATCCAGTAGTGGAATTGTTTGATAATGTGATAGGGCTATTTTAATATTTTGTGGAAATTTGGTACTATTTTCCACAATAGCTGTACTAATTTACATTTCCAACAACAGTGTGCAAGGGTTCCCTTTTACGCACATCTTAACTGACATATTTAATCTTTTATCTTTTTGATAATAGCCATTGTAATAGGTATGGGGTGATTCAGTGAATTTGAGCTTTTTTTTTTTTTTTTTTTTGAGACTGAGTCTCGCTCTGTTGCCCAGGCTGCAGTGCAGTGGCGCATCTCAGCTCACTGCAAGCTCCTTCTCCCGGGTTCACACCATTCTCTTGCCACAGCCTCCTGAGTAGCTGGGACTACAGGCGGCCACCACCATGCCCAGCTAATTTTTTGTATTTTTTGTAGAGACGGGGTTTCCCTGTGTTAGCCAGGATGGTCTTGATCTCCTGACCTCGTGATCTGCCCACCTGGGCCTCCCTAAGTGCTGGGATTACAGGCGTGACCGACCACGCCTGGCCGAGCATTTTTTTTTTTTTATATACCTCTGGCCATTTGTGATTTGTACACATTAAATGAATGAACTCTATGTTTTGTGAGTTATGTTTCTATAAAGTTGTTACTAAAAAGGAAAAAAAGAAAAACGTAGCATTCCCTCCTGGAGATAAGACCAGATCCTTTCTTATCTTCTTTTTTCCAAGAACTTTATTAATTTATTTTTCTAATTTAATTTTTCATTTATAAAGGACATATAATTGTACATATTTGTAGGGTACAGTGTGATGTTTTGATGCATGTATACATAGTATAGTAACCAAATTGGGGTAATTAATATATCAATCACTGTAAGCATTTATCATTTCTTTGTGGTAAGATTGTTCAAATTCTTCTCTTCTAGCTATCTTGAAATCTACGTGACATCGTTATTTGCCATAGTCACCTACTATGTAATAGAGCACTAGAAATTATTGTTCCTGTTTCATGTCTATGCCTATTTTATCATAGCTTATTTTTCATTCTCCAGCACCTTTTGGATTTAAGGACTACATGTGGTTCTTTTATGCCCCATTTCTCCATGATGCAATGATGTTTTGCCACACAAAAAACTCATGTTATTAAAAAAAATGCATTTTAGCAGGGCATAAATTGATGAAAAGAGATCCTTCATATTAACATGATTCCTATAATATCTTGCCAGGCTGTTTTCTGCCTTTGAGGACCTTTCGTAAGCAGAGGTGACAATTCCCCACAGTGGCTGCTTTGGCCATACATTTAAAAATGTCATATGTACAAATAAAGAGGGGAGGGGTTGCTTCATATATACAAATGTGAGTTTCAGCTGCAGCTTAGCCCACACGATGGCTACTGCTGTCAGTGGTGGCTGGCCACCATATTGGTATGCAGAAGCACTTGATGCTAACATAGTATAGTGTAGAGCATGCTGATTCTGGCCTAGTGAAAGCAAAAGGGACATTAATTCTCTTTATATGGATACTTTTATTTAGGATGGATCACTATATAGAACATGTTTTTCCTCAAAGATTCTAAAATCTTTAATGTATGATGAATTTTATACAATCTATTGTGTCTAAAGATCATTAATTAGAAAGTAACATTTTTATACGCCTAGCTAGACAAATGAATGAAGAGAAAACTGATATAAATAATATCACAATCAATTTTCTATGAGCACTGATATAAACTGCATTTGGTTATGTTTTTCTGATTGCATTGTCACATCTGAGATTTCTCAGCAGATATGCCTGCACTTCCACATGAAAAGTCAAATCCAGTTGATTGTCTAAAATACTTTAATGTTTAATTCAATTGTTAATTAAAATGAGCAGGGATAGAAGGAATAGGATTGAAAATAGACATGTTCATGTCATCTCTCCAGGGCACTCATTTTTCTGAATTCTCTTTGTAATATATTAAATACTAAAATGACTTTTTGCATTTACATTACTGGTAAAATCTTATCTTCTCTGATTCAGTGGAGTAACGTATAACGTTTAGCTTACTCTTGATTTTTAGCTATTAGGAAGCGTGTAAGATAGTAATAACAAACTGAAAAAAATAACCTAGTCCCCATATAAGATATTTTTTTTTAAAAAAAGAGCCCTTAAATGCACATATTTAGTTTGTTTCTGAGAGCCATATCAAAGAGTCACGAGCATTGGGACCTGACCAAGCTCAGGGACAAACTATCTTATGAATCGATGGTCATTTAGCAAAGGGATTTCAAGGTTGCTTCTTTATCTGTTGATGCTACAGGATTCATGGACAGTACTTTATGGCCAAGTAAGCTCATAAGATTGTGTGTTTATATCACTTTGGGAATTAAAGCACATCATGGTAGGCCCTATACAGCAGAAATTAATATGATACAGATCATCACCCCTCCTCCTATGCAATCTAATGAGAATAAAACTAATGTGGTATGTAAATCACAGCACAAGATACAGTTAAACAAACACTACCACAGAAGTATAAGGAAAATACTGGCTACTGTAATTGCTGATCAGAATACAGAACCTGAATGAATGCGGTAATTCTTCTTGTTGTTTTTGTTGTTGTGTTTATTATTTTCCTATCTCTGAGATTGGGAGTAGCCCAAATAGGAATTTCCTGTCAGTTGGAAACACCGTGATACATGAGTGGCAGGATATTTTTTAATGTGACTAGAGCAGCAAACACCCAAGAGCCATCCCTGTATATGAGAAGTAATAGTAAAAGGGATTTCAAATCTAAACATGCAAAGCAAAACTCATAGAGTAGGAGCACCATAGAGATTCTGATGAAGGGCAAAGACTACAGTCAGACTTCTTGAATTTAACTCCTGGTTTTTCCTTACTAGCTAAATGACCTTGGGCAAGTTAATGGACCTTTCTCTGCCTCCCTTTTACTATCTGTAAAATGGGGGAAATCGTAGCACTTATTAGAATTAAGTGAATTAATCCACGGAAAGCAATCTTTAAAATATTTAGCACATATTAAACGCTCAATAATCTCAGCTATTATCATTACTAATGTTAAAGACATAGACTATCATATTTTAATGCACAACCACTCAAATGTATATATCCAGTCAAAAGATTACCTTAAAGAAACACTTGTTCTGGACTACTAGTTCCAAAATGACTGCATAGTAACAAGCTGGCTTCACTCCCCACCATCAGCAGAAAACCAAAACCAAATATACAGAACTGAGGTTATTACCAACAATATCTCAGAACTCAAATATCAGGAAGAGATAGTTTCTAGGGCCACAGAGAAATGAAAAAAACTCAGAGAAGTTGCCAAGAGAATCAGACTTCCACATTCATGACGCCCCTCCCCTCATTCTGCCTGGCACCAAGCATGCGGAAAATTTTCCCCCAACTCATACTTTCTATGCTAGAAAAATGAGTTTGAAGTGGACAACCAGCTTCTCTACCATTCTGGGTTCCCTGGAAGGGGACCTGTCCTTGCTTTCATTCATGCGAGGCATCAAGAGTGACTGAAAGGAGTAATATCCCTGAAGAAAGGCAGAGATAAATGGAGAGTCAGGACTACTATCACCAGCCCTATGAACACTGTTCTGTAACTCAGGCAAAGGAGACACCAAATCAAAGCGGCTGTTCAACAGCAGCATGCTGTAGATGTGTTCCACAGGTCTCCCAGGAGTGAACCCCTAGCCAGCCTTCCCACACTGCCAGGACATTTCCTTTGGGACCTCCCCCATGTAGGATAGGCAGCACTCTGATCATTTACTAGAGCTGAGGCAAACCTGGGATAAGCAGATATATCCAATAAGCCCTCAAAAAGTAAGTCTGAGAAGACCGGAATGTATAACTAATCCTTCAATGCAAAGACACAGATGTACATCCACAAGAAAAACAGCAGAGAACCATGATGTCGCCAAATAGACAAAGCAAGGAACCAATGAATTACCCAAATGAGACATGGTACCTGAGCTCTGTGACCAACAATTCAAAACAGAAGTTTTAAAGAAACTTAGTGATCTCCAACATCACACAGAAAAACAATTCAGAAATTTACGAAAGAAATTTAACAAAGAGTTTTAAATAATTTTTAAAAATCAGACAGAAATCTTGGAACTAAGAATTATGTTTGCTGAACTAAAAAATTCATTGGATTCTCTCAAAAACAGACAGGATGAAACAGAAGTAACAACTAGTGAACTATTTGAAATAACATAGTCAGAGGAAAAAAAAGTGAAAAGGAAAGAAGATTGCCTACAAGATATAGAAAGTTACCTCAAAAGGCCAAACCTAAGAATTATTGATGTTCAAGAGGGAGTTGAGCAAGAGCAAGTGGTAGAAAGCTTATTCGATGAAATAATTGCAGAAAACCTTTCAAAACGAGAGAAAGATATAAATATCTAGGTACAGAAATATCAGAGACCACCAAAAAGATTCAACCAGAATAAGACTACCTGAAGGCATATAATCACCAGACTCTCAGATGCCAAAGACCAAAAGAGAGCATCCTACAAGCATAAAGAGAAAATAAGTGATTAACAAATAAAGGAGCTCCTATTCATCTGGCAACAGACTTCTCAATGGAAACCATGTCGGCTATGGATGGAGAAAAATGACACTTTCAAATTGCTAAACAAAAAAAAAAACTTGACATTCAGGAATAATTTATCCAGTAAAGCTATCCCACAAAGATGAAGGAAAAATAAATTTTTTTCTAGACAAATAAAAACTAACAGACTTTATCACCACTAGAGCCATCTTCCAAGAAATTCTAAAGGGAGTTCCACAATCAGAAAGGAAAAAAAACACTAATGTACAAAAAGAAAACATTTGAAGGTATAAAACCCACAGGTAAAATTACATACAAAGACAGTCCCAGAATATTCTAATACTGTAATTGTACTGTGCAATCCACTTACAACTCTGGTATTAAGCCAAAAAGATAAATCTATTGAAAACAATAATAGCTACACTAGCCTATTAAGGGATAGGCAATATAAAAGTATGTAAATTAAGATAACAAAAAGTCACAATGTTGGCGTGGATGGAGTTAAAATGTAGAAATATTTTTAGTTCTTTGCCTTTTTGTTTTCTTTTTTCTGATCTAAAATAAGGTGTCATCTCCTTAAATTAACTTGTCATTTGAATAAGATGTTTTCTTCAAGCTTCATGGTAATCACAATTCAAAACCTATAATAAATACACTAAAAATGAAAAGCAATGAATTAAAACATGCCACCAAGGAAAATCACTTCATCATAAAGAATGACAGCAAGAAAGAAAGAACAGAGAAGTTTCAAAACAAACAGAAAACAAGCAACAAAATACCAGTAGTAAGCCCTTTTCAAAAATCAGTATTAACGCTGAATGTAAATAGGCTCCATTCTCTGACTGAAAGAGAGTGGCCAAATGGATAAAGAAACATGACCCAACAATATGCCACCTACAAGGTACCCACCTCAACTATAAATATATGCACAGACTGAAAGTGAAGGAAAAATATATTCCATACAAGTGGAAACCAGAAAAGAGCAAAAAGAGTTATATCTGATAAAAGAAAATACTAGTCAAAACCTGTAAAAACAAAAAAGACAGAGAACATTACTATATGATAAAGGGATCAATTCAGCAAGAGGAAAAAAAAATTATAAATATTCACCCAACACTGGAGCACGTAAGTATATAAAACAAACATTAATAGATCCAAAGAAAGACATAGATGACAATAATATAATAGTAGATTTCAATGCTCAAATCTCAGTAATAGACAGATTATCTAGACAGAAAATCAACAAACATCAGAGTTAAACTGCAGGCTACAACAAATAGCTTTAACTAACATTTTTAGAACATTTTACCCAACCACTGCAAAATACACATTCTTTTAGTAGAAGATAAAATATTCTCCAGAATAGACCATACTTTAAGACACAAAACAGGTTTCAACAAATTGTAAAATAAAATCAAACACAATTAATAGAAAGAAAGAAATAATAAAGATTGGAGTAGAGCAGAAATTTTAAAAATTGAGAATTAAAAAATACAGGAAAATGAAATGAAAAGTTGATTCCTGAAAAGGTAAACAAAATGGACAAACCTTTACCTAGACAAAGAAGAAAAAAGACCCAAATAAATAAAATCAGAAATGAAAAAGGAGACTTAACAACAGTGACCACAGAAATACAAAGAATTGTTATAGACTACTACAAACAACTATATGCTAACATATCAGAAAACCTGAAAAAAAAATGGGTAAATTCCTGAACACATACAAAATACCAAGATTGAACCATGAATAAACAGGAAACCTCAACAAATTAATAACAGGTAATGAGATCAAAGACATAAAAAAAGTCTCTCATTGAAGAAAAGCCTGAGACCCAATGGTTTTGCTGCTGAATAATATTAAATATTTAAACAATAACTAATACCAATTCTACTTAAACTCCTCAAAAATATTGAGACGGGAATTCCTCCAAACTCATTCTATGCTACTAGCATTATACTGATACCAAAACTAGGCAATGACACAACAAAAAAAGAATACTGGCCAATATCCCTGATGAAGACAGATGCAAAAATCCTCAGGAAAATACTAGCAAAGATAATTCAACAACAATTCTTAAACGTTCATTCATCAAGGTCAAGCGGAATTTATCCCAGTATACAAGCATGGTTCAAGATATGCAAATCAAAAAACATGAGACATCACATTAAGAAAAATAAGAGCAAAAACCATATAATCATTTTAATAGATGTTAAAAACCTTAATCAAACTGGGTATAGAAGGAAAATACAACAAAATAGAGGCCATATATGACAGACCCACAGCCAACATTATACTGAAAAGAGAAGAAATGAAAGCCTTTCCTGCATAATCTGCAGCACGACAGGGATGTCTACTTTCACAACATTTATTCAACATAATACTGGAAGTCCTGGCCAGAGTAATTAGGCAAGAAAAGGAAATACAAGGCATACAAATGGGAAGGGGAGAAGTCAAATTAGCCTTGTATGCAGACAACATGATCTTATATTTAGAAAAACATAAAGGTTCTACCACAAAACTATTAGAACTAATAAATGAATGCAGTAAATTTGCAGGATTCAAAACCAACATACAGTTAATCAACAGAGAGGGCCAAGGTAGCTGAGTAGAAGCAGCTAGTGTGTGCCACTCTCATGGACAGAAGATGAGTATTGAAAAATAATAGCTCTTCTGCTCAGTAAAATAAATTATCAGAGTCAAGAGATAACCTACAAGAAGGGAGAAAATTTTTTCAATCTGTCCATTTCACAAAGGTCTAATATCCAGAGTCTACAAGGAACTTAAACAAATTTACAAAAAAAAATTAAAGTGGGCAAAGGATATGAACAGATGTTTTTTAAAAGACGACATTCATGCAGCCAATAAACATTTTTTAAAAAGCTCAACATCACTGATCATTAGAGAAATGCAAATCAAAACCACATTGAGATACCATCTAACACCAGCCAGAATGGCGATTATTAAAAAGTCAAGAAACAACAGATGCTGATGAGGTTGCAGAGAAAAAGGAATGCTTTACACTGTTTGTGTTTGTAAATAAGTTCAACCATTGTGGAAGACAGTGTGGTGATTCCTCAAAGATCTAGAGGCAGAAATTTCATTTGACCCAGCAATCTCATTACCAAGTACATATCCAAAGGGATATAAGACATTCTATTATAAAGATACATACATGCGTTCTGTTCATTGAAGCACTGTTCACAGTAGCAAAGACTTGGAATCAACCTAAATGCCCATCATTGATAGACTGTATGAAGAAAACATGGTACACATACACCATGGAATATTATGCAGCCATAAAAAGGAACAAGAACATGTCCTTTGCAGGGACATGGATGGAACTGGAAGCCATTGTCCTTGGCAAACTAACACAGGAACATGGTGGAAAACAATACACACTGGGTCCTGTCACGGTGTGGGTGGAGCGAGAGCATCAGGAAGTATGGCTAATGAATGCTGGTTTTAATACCTAGGTGATGGGTTGATCGGCGCAGCAAACTACCATGGCTCACTTTTACCTACGTAACAAACCTGCACATTATGCACATGTGCCCCAGAACCTAAAAGTTAATAAATAAATAAATAAATAAATAAATAAATAAATAAATGCTCTTCAAATGAAACATCCAGGTGGACACATTGAGATTTTTTAAGGAAGCACCTCAACCCATAGAGAATGGAGAGGAGTGAGACAGGAGAGCTACCAACCTGGGAGTGGCATGGACCCATGAGAACCTACCCCCACTCTGGAGAAATGGTGATTGAGTGAGAGTCCCCAGGGATCCACACATCTGCCATAGAGCTTTTACAACTTTGGGCTCCGGGGATCCTTCATGAGCCCCCTCACTGGGACCTCTAGACTGACATGGAAAGCTACATGGAGTCTGGGCAGAGCCAGCACTCAGGTACATGAAGGGCCCTGGGGTCCATGGATCCCTGAGCATCCTGGCACTAGTGGCTGCAGCACCATCAATGGGGGAGGTCAAGTTCCCTTCCATGCCCACGTGAAAGAACATGAATCTACAGTGCTGAGCAGAGACATAATGCAGGCCTTGTCTCCACTGTACCTCACAGAATAACACCCAACTGGCTTGGGACCCTAGAGTGGCCATACAAGCCCCACCTGGGTTCTTGGGCTGGTAGCATCTCTGTACTTTCCTGGGATGGAACTTCCAGAGAGAGCGGGTTGCCACTTTTGCTGCCCCACAGCCCTCGTTGCTACTGCTCTCAGGCTCTGCAGGGTGCAAACTGCTTAGGGACTAATGTGGATCTGCAGCACTGTACAACCATCCCATGAGAAAGTGTCCAGACAGTTTCTCATGTGGGGCCCCATTTCTGTTTCTCCTCTCTGGACAGGTCCTCTCAACCTGGGACTCCAGCCACCCCCAACCTGGGCTCTCAGGTCAGTAGCCACTCTGAACTTCCAGGGAAGGAGCTCCTCAAAGAGAGGCAGGCTGCCATTTTTTGCTGCTATGTTTCATAAGTGAAGGAGAAATAAGATCCTTTTTAGCAAGCAAATGTTTAGGGAATTGGTTACCACCAGACCTGCCTTAGGAGAGTTCCTGAAGGAAGCATTAAATATAGGAAGGAAACACCATTAGGAGCCACTAAAAAAACACACAAGTACAAAGACACATGACACTTTGAAGCAACCACACAAACAAGTCTGCATAATAACCAGCTAACAACAAGAAGACAGGATCAAATCTGTACATATTTATATTAATCTCGACTGTAAATGGGCTAACTGCTCAAATTAAAAGGCACAGAGTTGCAAGCTGGATAAGGAAACAACACCCAATATTATGTTGTCTTAAAGAGATCCATCTCACTCAGCAGTCTTGCCCCTGCTGTCCTCAGTCTGGGGAAGAAACAAAGAGCCTGAGAGCTTCACTTTCACTTCTAGCATGCCAGAGTCACTATATGGAAAGGAACCCAGTCTCTTCTCTCTGTGAGTCCTCAACCCTCTGCTCTTCACCAAGTGGAGCCCACAGCTTAGGCCAGCAGAGGATCCACCCCAACCCCTGGCAGTACCTTCTCAGTAGCAGTGGTATCACGCTTCCATGCAGTAAAGCTTCCAGAGTCAACCAAAAGCCCCTCTGCCACTGTAAGTGCATTGGTGCTACCCTTGCTGCCCTTGGACTGGGGAAGGAGAAAATACCCTGAGTGCTTTAATCATAACTCTAGCAAACTGCAGTTGTCCTAAGGAAAAGAGGCCAGTCTGTCTCCCCTGTGACCTGCACCTGCTCATCACCATGCTGCCACCCCACATGCAGCTGTCCCCACACTGGGCCTATTGGACTCACTGGTAGTGGAGCCCCAAGAGAAAAGAGAAAGGCCCTATGCCACAACTACTACCAAGGTCCCTTTCTCTGCTGCCTCCAAGATGGGGAGGGATACAGAAAGCCTGAGCATGACCCAGAGCTGTGGTGTGCAGCCCAGGACTGCCAAGCTCCTGGGCCGAACAACACAGCCAGCACTGCAAGTGGGAGAGGATATTTGCACTAAGATTCACAGCCAGTGCTCAACTGGGGGAAGAATCCACACTTTCAGAGCACTGAGAGGAAGCACTGCTGCGATCATGAGGAAATACGGAGGAGCCACGTGGTTGAGGAAGAGCCTACATACTGACCATTATGCTTAAGTGCCATCTACTGGATCACAGCCCAAACCCCAACAATAAAAATACTTTTTAAATATACCCCAGTGTGAAACCAAGGGCAAGAATCCAGCTACAAATACAGACCGTGAGCAAAGCCTCAGCCCTCTAAAAACATCCAGAAAAGAAGTGTAATGTACTCAAATTATGCCACAGTTAAAGAAATATCAGACTACACAGATAAGAAAAAACCAGTGCAAGAACTCTGGCAACCCAAAAAGCCCAAGTGTCTTCTTATCTCCAAATGACCACACTAGTTCCCCAGCAAGAGTAACTAACTGGGCTAAATGCCTGGAATCATAGAAATAAAATTCAAAATATTGATAGGAGCAAAGATCATAGAGACTCAACATAAAGTTGAAACCCAATTCAAGGAAACATTGGATTACAATAAAAAGATACAGAAACTGATAGATATAATAGCTGTTATAAGAGAGAACCAAACTAATCTGATAAAGCTGAGAAACACACTACAAGAGTTTCATAATATACTTACAAGCATTAATGGTAGAACAGACCAACCTGAGGTAAGAATCTGAGAGCTAGCAGATTGGTTCTCTGAACTAGCTCAGTCAGACAAAAATAACGAACAATGAATTAAAAATTTGAACAAATCCCCCAAGAAATATGGGATTATGTAAAGAGATCAAATCTATGACTCATTGGTGTCCCTGAAATACATGGGGAGAAAGGCAACTTGGAAAACATATTTTAAGATATCATACATGAAAACGCCACCAATCATGCTAGAGAGGCCAACATGGAAATTCAGAAAATTCAGAGAACTCCTGCAAGATACTACACAGGAAGGCAATCCCCAAGACATGTAATCATCAGTTTTTCAAAGGTCAAAATTATATATATATATATATATATATATATATATATACACACACACACACATATGTATAAGTATATATATATATATGTATAAGTATATATATATGGCAGCTATACAGAAGGGGCCGGTCACCTACAAAGGTAACCACATCAAGCTAACAGCAGGCCTGTTAGCAGAAACCCTATAAGCCAGAAAATATTGGGGTCCTACATTCACCATTCTAAAAGAAAAGAATTTCTAACCAATAATTTCATATGAAGCCAAACTAAGTTTCAGAAGTGAAGGAGAAATAAGATCCTTTTTAGACAAGCAAATGTTTAGGGAACTGGTTACCACCAGACCTGCCTTAGAAGATTTCCTGAAGGAAGCACTAAATATAGAAAGGAAACACCATTATAAGCCACTAGAAAAACACACTTAAGTACAAAGACACATGATATTTTAAAGCAAACACACAAACAAGTCTGCATAATAACCAGCTAACAACAAGAAGACAGGATCAAATCTGCACATATGTGTATTAACCTTGAGTGTAAATGGGCTAACTGCCCAAACTAAAAGGCACAGAGTGGCAAGCTGGATAAAGAAGCAACACCCTATGTTATGCTGTCTTAAAGGGATCCATTTCACACACAATGACACCCATAGGCTCAAAATAAAGGGATGAAGAAAAATCTTCCAAGGATATGGAAAACAGAAAAAATCAGAGGTTGCTATTCTAATTTCAGATAAAAAAGACTTTGAATCAATGAAGATTAAAAAAGACAAAGAAGGTGATTATATATTGGTAAAGGGTTCAATTAAATAAGACCTCACTATTCTAAATATATACACACTGAACATAGGAGCACCCAAATACATAAAGCAAGTTCTTAGAGACACATAAAGAGACTTAGATTTCCACACAATAATAGTGGGAGATTTCAACACCCCAGTGATAGTATCAGACAGATCATCAAGGAAGAAAATTAATAAATATATTTTGGACCTGAACTTAACACCTGATCAAATAGAACTAATAGACATCCACAGAACTATCCACCCAAAAAACAACAGAACATCCATTCTTCTCATCTGCAAGTGGCACATACACTAAAATCAACAACATAATCGCCCTTAAAACAATTCTAAGCAAATTGAAAAAAAATACAATGCTAATCATACTATTGGACTACAGTGTAATAAAAATAGAAGTAATTAATAAGCAAATTTCTCAAAACCATACAATTACATGGTAATTAAACAATCTGCTCCTGAATGACTTTGGGTAAATAATGCAATTAAGGCAGAAATCAAGAATTCTTTCAACTAATGATAATAAGAATAAAACATACTAGACTCTCTGGGACACAGCCAAAGAAGTGTTAAGAGGCAAGTTTAAAGCACTAAACACTCACATCAAAAAGTTTACAAACTAACTTTCCTAACAACCACATCAAAAAGTTAACAGCCTAAAGATCAAAAGTTGACAATTTACCATCACACCTAGAGAAACAAGAGCAAACCAACCTCAAATGTAGCAGAAGACAAGAAATAATCAAAATCAGTGCTGACCTGAAGGAAACTAACATGAAAAACAATACAAAAGATCAAGTAATCCAAGAGACTGTGATTTGAAAAAATTAATATGATAGATATACCACTAGCTAGAATAATATAGAGAAAAGAGAAGATCCAAATAAACACAATCAGAAATGACATAGGGAATGTTACCCCTGACCCCGCAGTAATATAAAAATCCCTTAGAGGCTAATATAAACACCTCTATGAACAAAAATTAGAAAATCTGAAAGAAATGGCTAAATTTCTGGACACATACAACCTACCAAGATGGAACCAGGAAGAAACAACATTCCCAAACATAATAATAATGAGTTCCAAAATTGAAAATTAATAGAAAGCCTACCTCAACCAAAAACAAAAAAAAATACCAGGACCAGAAAAATTCACAGCTGAATTCTACCAGATGTATAAACAGCTCATACCAGTCATGCAGAAACCATTGTAAAAAAATTGGGGAAGAGGAACTCCTTCTCAATTCATTCTATGAGGCCAGCGTTATTCAGGTACCAAAACCTGGCAGAAATACCACACACAAGAAAACCTCAGGCCAATAACATTGATGAAAATAGATGCAAAAAATCTTCAGCAAAATACTAGCAAACTGAATCTAGCAACACATCAGAAAGGTAATCCATTCTGGTCAAGTAAGCTTATCCCTGAGATGCAAGGTTGTTTCAACATACATGAATCAATAAATGTGATTAAACACATTAGCAAAATTAAAAACAAAAATCACATGAATGTCTCAATAGATGCAGAAAAGACTTCTAATAAAATTTGACATCTTTTTATGGTAAAAACCCTTAAAAAAATACTTATTGAAAAACATACCTTAAAATGATAAGAGTCATCTATGACAACTTCACAGCCAACATCATACTGACTGGGAAAAAACTAGAATCCTTACCCTTGCAACCCAGAATAAGATAAGCATGTCCTCTTTCACTACTCCTATACAGCATAATACACCAAGTCCTGGCCAGAGCAATCAAACAAGAGAAAGAAAGAAAGAAAAGGAATCCAAACAGGAAAAGAGAAGTCAAACCATACTTGTTTGCAGATGATACAATTCTATAACTTGCAAGCCTCAAAGTCTCCGGCCAAAAGCTCCTTGATTTGATAAACAGCTTCAGTAATGTTTCAGGATACAAAATCAATGTACAAACATCAGTAGCATTCCTATACACTAACAACATCTACGTTGACAGCCAAATCAGAAACAATAGCATTCACAATAGCCACACAAATAATGAAACTACATTCCTATCTCTCACTCTATGCAAAAATCAAGTAAAAGAAGACAAAGCAAGAAGGTGGAATAGAAGGTCCCACCAATCCTCCCCCACCCCCCATTAAGGACACCAATTTAACAACTATTAACAGAGAAGAAAATCTTTATAAGAATCCAAAATCAGGGGAGCACTCATAGTACTTAGTTTTAACCACCTATCCTTGAAAGAGGCACTGTAGAGATAGAAAAAAAACAATCCTGAATCACTGAGGCTGTCATTCCACTACCCCCAAGGAGCAGCGGTGAGGAGCAGAGAGCATCTCTGGGCACTGGGGGAGGGAGAACACAGCATTTATAAGACATTTAACTCAGTGCTGTCCTGTTAGAACAGAAAGGAAAAGCAGACCAAATTCAGCTGATACCCATCCAAGAATGCAGTATTTCAACCAGCCCTAGCCAGAGGGGAATGACAGATCCCAGTGGTCAGAACTTGAGTTCCCACAAGCCTCACCACGGAGGGCTACAGTGCTCTTGTGTCTCCAAGTAAACTTGAAAGGCAGTGTAGGCCATAAGGACTATTAACTCTTAGGTAAATTCTAGTTCTGAACTAGGCCCAGAGACAGTAGACTGGGGGAGGGTTCACGTGACCTACTGAGACACCAGCTGGGGGCAGTGAAGGGAGTGCTGGCATCACTCCTCCCCTAACCCCAGGCTGCACAGCTCATGGCTCCAAAAGAGATCTCTTCTGCTTGAGGAGAAGAGATCAAAGAGTGGGAAAGACATTGTCTTGCATCTTGGATACCAGCTCAGTCACAGCAGGATAGGGCAGCAGTCAGAGTCATAAGGCCCCCATTCCAGGTCCTATCCCCCAGATAATGTATCTAGACACACCCTGGGGCAGAAGAAAACTGGAAGCCTTGAAATAAAGGGCCAAGTCCTGGCAGTATTCATCACTTGCTATCTGAAAAGCCTTTGGGCCATGAATAACCCGCTGTGATATCTAGTTACTACAACAGGGCTTTGGATGAACCAATCAAAAATAGTAACTACAACAACTTTTCAAGACCTAGTCAATACAATAAGACGGGAATAAAAACAACAAAAAGTCAAAAAATGGGAGGATGAAGTTAATGCATACAGTTTTTATTAATTTTATTTTTGCTTATTTGTTTATGCAAAGTGTTAAGTTGGTATCTGGTTAAAATAACGGGCTACATGATAGTATCTGCAAGCCTCATGAAAATTTCAAACCAAAAAAACTTACAATGAATACACAAAAAATAAAAAGCAAGACACTAAATAATATCACCAGAGAAAATCACCTGCACTAAAGGAAGACAGGAAGGAAAGAAAGAAGAGAAGACCACGAAACAATCAGAAAACAAGTAACAAAATGGCAGGAGTAAGTCTTTACTTATCAATAATAACATTGAATGTAAATTTAGTAAACTCTCTAATCAAAAGATATAAATTGGCTGAAAGGATAATAAAACAAGACCCATTGATCTCTTCCCTACAAGAAACACACTTCACCTGTAAAGACACACATAGACTGAAAAACGAATGGAAAAAGATATTACATGACAATGGAAGCCAAAAAAGAGGAGGAGTCACTATATTTAAATCAGATAACATAGATTTCAAGACCAACTGTATAAAGACAGACAAAGAAGGTCACTATATGATGATAAAGGGGTCAGTTTAACAAGTGTATATAAAATATGTATGCATCCAACACTAGAACAACCAGATATATAAAGCAAAATTATTAAAGCTAGATTAAGAAATAGACCCCCAATACAATAATAGCTAGAAATATCAGTATCTTACTTTCGGAACTGGACAGATACTTCAAACAGAAAATCAAAAAGGAAACATCAGACTTAATCTGCA
The DNA here is from genome assembly GCF_006542625.1 of Nomascus leucogenys. Lineage (NCBI taxonomy): Eukaryota > Metazoa > Chordata > Mammalia > Primates > Hylobatidae > Nomascus > Nomascus leucogenys. The sequence continues at coordinate 130,823,180 of NC_044406.1, forward strand.
CTATAGACCGAATGGTTATAATAGGTATTTACAGAACATTTTATCTAATGGCCACAGAATACACATCTTTTTTCCCAGCGCATGGATCATTCTCAAGGATGCACCATATGTTAGGTCACAAAACAAGTGTTAAAAACATTAAACAAAAGAAATCATGTCAAGCATCTTTTCTGACCACAATGGAATAAAACTAAAAATTACTAACCAGAAGAATTTGGGAAACTATAAAAATACATGGAAATTAAATAATATGCTCCTGAATGATCAGTGAATCCATAATGAAATTAAGAAGAAACTGAAAAATTTCTTGAAACAAATGATATTGGAAACACAACATATCAGGACCTGTGAGATATACCAAAAGCAGTACTAAGAGGGACATCTATATCTTTAAGTGCCTACATCAAAAAAAAAAGAAAAAACATTCAATAAACAGTCTAAGGATAAATGCTTGAGGAGAGTGATACCGTGATCTTCATGATATTTATTTCACATTGTGTGCCTGTATCAAAACATCTCATGTACCCCATAAATATATACATCTACCATGTACCCACAATAATCAAAAATTAAAAGTCAAGTCCAAATGAATCGAGTACTAAAATCTAAGACCGGAAACTATGAAACTGCTAAAAGAAAACATTGGGGAAAAGCTCCAGGACATTGTTCTTGGCAAAGATATTTTGTGTACGACTCCAAAGGTAAAGACAAAATCAAAAACAGACAAATGAGGTTACATCCAGCTAAACAGTTTCTGCACAGAAAAGGAAACAATTAACAAAGTGAAGAGACCAATAGCAAAGACTTGGAACTAACCCAAATGTCCATCAATGATAGAGTGGATTAAGAAAATGTGGCACATACACACCATGGAATACTATGCAGCCATAAAAAATGACGAGTTCATGTCCTTTGTAGGGACATGGATGAAGCTGGAAACCATCATTCTCAGCAAACTATCACAAGGACAAAAAACCAAACACCGCATGTTCTCATTCATAGGTAGGAACTGAACAATGAGAACACATGGACACAGGAAGGGGAACATCACACACCAGGGCCTGTTGTGGGGTGGGGGGAGGGGTGAGGGATAGCATTAGGAGATATACCTAATGTTAAATGACGAGTTAATGGGTGCAGCACACCAACATGGCACATGTATACATATGTAACAAACCTGCACGTTGTGCACATGTACCCTAAAATGTAAAGTATAATAAAATAAATAAATAAATAAATAAATAAAAACAAAGTGAAGAGACAATCCAGAGAAAAGGTAGAAAATATTTGATAAGTATTCATCTGACAAGGGATTAATATTCAGAATATATAAGTAACTCAAAGAACTCAATCGTAATAAAACTAATATTCTGATTAAAAACAGGCAAAATATCTGAATATGCATTTCTCAAAAGACATACAAACAACCAACAGGTATATGAAAAAACTCTCAATGTCACACCAATCATTAGAGAAATTAAAATCGAAACTACAATGAGGTATCATCTCCTCCCAGTTGGAATGATTTTTATCAAAAAGACAGAGACTAACATGCTGTTGAGGATGTGAAGAAAGGGGAACTGTCTTACACTGTTTCTGGGAATGTAAACTAGTACAGCCACTATGGAAACAGTGTGGAGAGTCCTCAAAAAACTAAAAATGGAACTACCATATGATCCAGCCATTCTACTACTGGATATGTGTCCAAAAGATAGGAAATTAATATATTGAAGACATATCCACACCCCCATGTTTATTGCAGTACTATTCACAAAAGCCAAAACATGGAATCAACCTAGTGTCTATTAATGGATGAATGAATAAAGAAAATGTGATATGTATACACAATGGAATATCCATGAAAAATAAAATCTTGTCATTAGCAGCAACATGTATGGAACTGGAGGTCAATATGCTTAGTGAAATATGCTAGGCACAGACAGATAAATACTGCATGTTGTCACTTATAGTTGGAGCTGAAAAAGTGGACCTAATAGAGTGTAGATTGAGGTTTATCAGAAATGGTAGGGAGTGAGGAGGATGAAGAGAGGTTGATTAATGGGTACAAGTATACACTTGATGGAAGAAATAAGACATGGTGTTCAACAGATTAGTAAGGTGACTGTAGTTAACATTAAGTGAGTGTACATTTCAAACTAGCCAGAAGATAAAAATTCAAATATTCCTAGCATAAAAAAAGAAAATATTTAAGATGATGCATAGTCTAATTATCCTGATTTAATTATTTGAATTATAAAAATACCACATGTACCCTGAAAATATGTACAGCTAATATGTATCACTGAAAGGAAAGAAAAAAAGGAAATACTTGCACAAATATGGAAATAAGTAGATAAAATAATATTTAACAGAGTTCTGTTCAGGACGAGGGAAAGAAAAAACATACATGTACAACACGGGAATGGCTAAATTAATTCCGGTTCATACACAAAATAAAATACTATGCAGTTATTAAAATAACCAAATGTATGCAACTGCATATATTTTTAAACAAAACCAATTATTTATATACACACATATATATATTTACATGAAAACAGGAAAACATAAGATTACAAACTACAATATTATGCTGTGTGATTGCAATTCAATATGTATATGAGTACATGCATGTTGATAGGACCTTATACATCATAGGGAACCAAAAAACCTCTGGAAGCATATATAACAAAATTTAACTACAGTTTTGGTGGCAGGATGAATAGTGATTTTTTTTCTTCTTTTGCTTACCTGTATCTTAGGATGTTTTTATAATCGACAAGTAAATGTGAAATACTTTAGAAAATTATTTCAAAACCTAAAAAAAAAATGTTTTTGAGTTTCTGGCTTGATGAATTTCGTGAAGATAATGGCACTATGTATTGTAGGGGATATACAAAACTTGTTTAGAATCAGTTAACAAGTCCAACATTACAAGAATTTGACACAACGTGAGTCTGTGTCTATTTAGACACACCCTTTTAGCTCAGCTTATCTCTCGAAATATAAAATTCAACAAAGTTGTGTGTTTGTTTGCTTCATCTGACTATACGGCAAAATTAATAATTCGACTAAAAGTTTCAGTGATGCTAAAAATTTCACATACGTTTGGGGCATGCTCTTCTTTTGATTCCCCTGCAACAATAATTTCTAGAGACCAAATATGCACTGCTCTCCTATTAACACCCAAGTCATCCTATGGACACACTCCTTGTGAAGCTTTGGAGCACAAATCAAGTAGAGTGGGCTTTTCCAAAGGACTTCACCAATATAGGTGAGAATTCAAGGATTAGCAGTTTGCAGGAAATAAGCAGTGTTTGACCAACTGACAAATTTTGCTTTCTATCACAGTTGGCTTGTTTTCAAAGCTCTCCATCATGCCCATTCTACCTGTCTCCCATCTTGTTTCCTAAACACCTAAAAACTCTCATAAGCTGGGCTCCACTCTGCACCATGGAAGACACTAGCTACATGTGGTTATCTCAACTTGAATTTAAATAAATTCAAATTAAGTAGAATTTAAAATTCACGTCTCAGATGCACAAGACTTATTGCAAGTAATTAATGGTAAAATATGCATAGTGGCTACTGCACGGGGCCGCATAGAATCTATCACAGAAAACCCTACTGGACAGCTCTGCTCATCCCAACCAGGAGTTGGTCCTCACCCTCAAGCACATCTAAAACTCTCCCATAGCTTTAGTTTCTGTTATTAAGATCATAGTTTTCTTCCGGAAAATTTGATCAGTGCCAGGTATTACCTCCCCCTTCACGTAAGACACTGCTCCCTACATACCTACTCTAGCCTCTACGTGGTACAGGTTTATTTTCTATCCCTTAACCATAGAGCAGCTGCAACAGTTACTCCCCTGAAGTTATCCACTTCAGTAATAAAGCTGTTCTCTCACAATGGGTTCCCTTTAGAGATTGAATCCTTCCCTCATGGAGCTGAAGTCCATAAATAGGAGGCTCGCGTCATTCCAGCAGTACTGAAGGAAATCTGCTTCAGTGTCCATTCATAGCTGAGTCATCCTCATATTTTGGTTTATTTTTCTAAATGAGTCTTGGTGCACACCCATCATCCTGCTGTGATTGTGCAATCCTTACTGTCTTGATTCTATTAACTTCCTCTGATTCTTTCTCAGATTTTGCGTGATACGAAGATTTCACACAAAGCCAATCGCCTGGATAACTGGACTCTTCCACAGCTTACGAGGCTGCAGCTACTGAAAGGAATTTCTTTCTGGCCTTGTCGTTTACAGTCTTTACCAAATTCATAAACATAAATTATTTCATAGAGTGTCACTTTGAGAATATTTCACTCCAAGTACAAAGAAGTTTCTTGAATGAATCAGCCTTTCTCATGCTTTTGTTCACCTCCCACATTCCTGTGGTGTTCATTAAAACTGAAATCATGTAGACTGATTTTCTACACTCTTCAAGTGGCCCCACTGAGTTAGAGATTAAGAACCTTCAGTGCATAGCTTTCAAATTTTTTTAACATTACCCTCTAATGACCCAGTGTATGCACATGCACACACACACACACCACAAACTCGCAAATGAAACAAAAGTATCAAACCAATACTTCCCCTTACTTCCTATGATGCACTCAAAAATATGCAATTTTATATTGTTCTACAATTTTTTTTAAATTTTTATTTCATAACCAAAGGATGGACTGCAAACTGGTATAGTATATTGGTCTGGACAATTATGATTGCAAAGTAAATAAAATCTAACATAAAGTAGCCTACATAAATGGAGTATGTTTTGGAAGGCTGACATGTGTTTATAAAAATGAAGGAAAGGATGAACAAACTTTTCCTTTCCTACTTCCAGAAGGCAGTAACCATAACACTCTGGATCCAGAAACAGGGACTTGACCACTATCAGGACCCTCTCTCTCTGCCTCTCTCTTTTTCTCTTTCTATCTTATTCTATTTTTCTCCATCCCTCACCTCTGCTTCTGAGTGTTGACTTCCTTCTTGGTGAAGCTAAAGCTATGCCCTTCAGAGGAATTTGAAAAATATCAGGAGAGTAAACTCTGATTAGACTAGCTTGGGACATGTGCTCTCTCCCCAAACTGATACCTGACTATTGTGGCCAACTTAGTAAGGTCAATGTAATCACATGGAAACACTCATTGCAACCTTAGATAGTACTAGGGGTGCAAGCCATTTTTTTTAATGGGTGATAGGAGAAAAATGTCACAATTAAAAGAATAAATGGAAGCCAGACAGCCATGTCAATTTCTGAAAAATTTATCTTACCCCTTGACTACCTAGCACACACATACCTTCTTCCCATGATAAGAGTGAAAAATACCTCTCCTGATGTTACGATCGGCACCAAGACTACTGCAGTTTTCGCACTTGCACTCTCCAGGCCTCCTCCATGAAAGACAGCCCAGAGGCAGTTGTCTTTCATGTCTTTCAAGGCTACTCCTGGTGAGAGGATTTGAGTTAAATTTAGGCCACATACTTTGTTTATATTTGGCTAATTTCTCACTCTCTTGATCACAAGCTATGACTAGGAATGTATGTTATTTAAGAAAATAGTAGATTCCATGTAAATGATGTATTTGGGGGCAGAGGAGACTTCCTTCATGAAAGGAGGGTAGCACAAGCATGTTCACTGATGGGATTGTTGTGAGCCAGGCAGTGATCCTCATTTTATAGCCACTACTATTATGAATGAGTTCAAATGAACAAACATTTGTTGAATGCCTATTCAATTTCTCCCCTTGGGAATTGGATGAAGACAATACGGCTAGATGCTGGCCATGGCAGCCAACACTGAGGAGGATTATAATCTTTGGTGAACTTATCAAGAAATGTTACTGAGGGCAGCCCCAAAAGACTGGACAGACTACAGAGCAATTTCAGTACTGCTATGTTAGTTTCAAAGCTGCAGAAATAATTGAAGATCCAAGGGGGTGAATGCAAGATCCAAAATGAAAAGTAACACAAGAAATAAGAAAGATGGGACATGTCAGGCAACAGTGACATCAAGAAAAGAAGGTAAAGCACTTTATCCCTGAATGAGGCTCAAGGGCTTGGAGTTCTCTCTAGCTGGGTGCCAGCTGTAAAGAGAAGAATCAGCTGGAGTCATGGTCATAAATAGATAATGTCAATCCAGTCTTACAAACTACACTGGTTACGTGGGTGCCAAAGTTGTGGCATACAATACAGCAATATCTTCCCTTTTGGCAGTTTTAACACATGCCCTGGGAAATAAGCAAGAACACAGTGCGTTAAGGCACAAAATAGTGTGTTGCAATGGAAAGAATCAAGACCTAGAAATCAGAAAAACTGATTTGTTACCTTATAAGTTTAACAGATATTAAGGGGGTGCCTATTATATTCCAGGTACTGTCCTAGGGGCTAGAGATACAACCATGAACAAGATAAGACTCCTGTTCCCCTGGCTTATATTCTAGATAAACAGGTAGGGTAGGGGCATATAATCAACACCTGCAGTTACCTCTCCAGGGTCTCAGCTGAAGAAGGGTCTCTTTAGTCGGCACCCAGGCTTCTCTCAAGTTCCTCACCACTTAGGGGTACTTCTGTTAATAGACAATTCAACTAGGTATGTAAAATGTCATTAAAAATTTATTCATAGAATACTCGGGGAGATAAAGGAACAGGGACTGATTTCATTGCCTCAACACTGAAACCTGTAACAGCAAGTAAGCAGTTAGGTGTAGATTGGAGGCTAGGTTCTAAATTCCTTACGGTCAGGGTCTCTGTCTGCCTCAAATATGTATACCCAAGGCTTAGAGGTTTACCGAGCACTTAGAGTGTCAATAAATATTTGTTGAAGGAATGAAACAATACATGGAGATAAGAGAACTATGGTAATTGTTTGTACTGTATTTACAGTAAGCCAGCCCACTAGTGAAAGAGGGAAAAATTTAGTCAAACAGGCATTTGACGCCTTAGGGATATGAGTAGAGGGAGTTAAAAATTTTATAGCTGGCTGGGCATGAGGGCTCGTGCCTGTACTCCCAGCACTTTGGGAGGCCAAGGCCAGCGGATCACCTGAGGTCAGGAGTTCGAGACCAGCCTGACTAACATGCTGAAACTCTGTCTCTACTAAAAATACAAAAATTAGCCCGGGCATAGTGGCGGACCCCCATAATCCCAGCTACTCGGGAGGCTGAGGCAGGAGAATCGCTTGAACCCGGGAGGTGGAGGTTGCAGTGAGCCGAGATGGCACCATTGCACTCCAGCCTGCAAGACAGAGTGAGATTCCGTGTCTTAAAAAAAAAAAAAAAAAAAAAAAAAAAGGTCATACTCTGGTAAAAATGTATTACATTACATTTGTATCTGTTTTCAACAAATTGACTCACTCTTTAATGTGATCAAAATACCAGTTGTTATAGCATTATCTCAAGTTGGCTTCATAACAACAAACAAACAAATAAGCCAACAAACCACAAATGTTTGAGGCCTTTAGGAAACAGGTCAAAATATCAGGGTACCTTCTTTTCTCAGCAGTGGCATCTCCAAATGATTTGCTTAGGTTATTTTCAATCATTGCTGATAAATAACCTAGTTAACCTTCTTTATGTTTTCCTTCCCCACTCTTAAAAATGACAGTGGGGTCATTTTAAGATGGTATTTTTAGCATTGTTAAAGCAAGAGTGTTAGTAACATGCTATTTACCAGAGTAAAACTACTCTAGTTTTAGAGTAGCCGTTTGACAGCTATGGAGTCTCTCTACTGTCCTTTTTTAATTATTTGAGTATTTTGAAAAAATATAAACTTTAATTTAAAGTACACATTACATTTGTATGGACCTTGTTTGTATGCTGCTTTTTAAAATTCTATTGCCATGTTTATTGCTATGTATGCTAATACAAGTGATCAGTCATCTATTGATCATAGGCGCTCCCAGATCTGTCTGCCTCTATTAAAGCTACCCTCCACACACATGTAAACTAAAAAATGATAGGAGCTTATGTATAAATCAGGAACAATAGGAGCTAAGTCTCTCAATGTATTAAGATGATTCACCTGAAAAGAGGATATTGCCATATACTGGTGTCTGATACACAACAGACATAGAACCCAAGGATCCAGGAATAGCAGCATGCATATACCTCGGAAAATGTGTGGTTTTCATTACTGGTTCTCTTTCGCTTAGAACTTCTGGAAATAGGCCTCTTATCTACTGTGTAAGCTTTAGTCCCTCAGAGTATCCAGCCCTGCTTCTTGCCTCATTTCTGCTAGCTAGCTGTGTTGCTAGAGAACCTCTCTATTCCTTTCTTATAGTCAACTTTCCTTCCAGGGGATCTCCTGCCACAGCAATCTTTGTTTTATACTCTTGAAATTTTATTCCCAATATTGTTCTGTACACTTTTAATCCCCCTTGGATTCTGACCTCTACTTCGGATTCTACTGAAGTTTAATATTTTCCTAAGTTCTTTTGTCAAGAATTTTTGTCCTCTAACTCCTAAGGAAAAAGAAGGCTGCCAATTCCATCAGGGGAGAAGGGAACCCTTCTTATTCCTCTGGATCTGCCCCCTATCCCACTCCTCTGCGCCACCCTCCTCCAAGCATTCTGTCTGGCCATTACTGAGTCATGGTTTATAATAACGTCTTTTTAGAAACCACATCTGACTTGTTCACCATATTAGCACTCTTTTTATCAATTGATATTAGCCAAATGTAGTTGCTATTATGATGACCATTTTGTAAATAAGGAAATGAGACTCAAAACGATAAAAAAGTATGTAACACTACACAGTAAGCTAATGACACAGATTTCCTTTGTCCTTCACTTCTTCCTTCAACACTACTGTATAAGATACTGATGTTTCTGTTTATATTAAAAATATTCATAAAAGTCAATGCGTCTTCCTTCAGCACTACTGTATAAGATACTGATGTTTCTGTTTATATTAAAAATATTCATAAAAGGCAATGTGCATTGAGCTTTATTGCAACTTTAAAAACCATATAAAGTAACCATTAAGACATGACTTTATGCAAATAGTTATTTAAAATTTGTTTCCAATAAATTGAATATATATGTATGTACACCATATATAATATGATATCGAATTTTCAGTGTTTCTATGAGTTTTTGTTTTCCCAACCATTTAGTAAGGCTGAAGCCCAGTGCCTTTAAGGAAATTCACATCATTGTACCTTCCATCTCATGAGAAGGGTGAGGGGAGCTCTTTTCTATTATACAAAAATAGCTGAATGAAATCTTCTAAAAATAAAAAGGTGAACAAGGTCAGAATAGGTGTTGCAGAAGAGAGGATTTTAACTTCTTACTAGGTGAGATAGAATCCTCATAATAAAAATCAGATTTCTTCAGTATCTAAATTTTATGGATTTGGAATGTTTAACATAAAACATGGTTATTATAGTCTAAGAATGTACATTGGAGTAGAAAATAATATGTACAGAAGTTCAATATTCATCAATTCAATAAACATTTATTGAGCACCTTCCATACAGCAGGGATTGTTCTAGATAAGAGGGGCAGGGGACACAGCAGTGAACAAACAAGATAAAATCTCTGTTTTCATGGAGTTTATATATTAGTACAGACAAACAATAAACAAAAACAAAATTATTCGTTTAGTGGCAATAAGTGTTATGAGGAATGGAAAACAGAGAAGAGGAATATAGAGCAATAGAAAGGCACAATATTTTATTTAGAATGCTCAGAGGTGGCATCAATGACAAAGTGAAATTTGAACAGAAACTTGAATGAAGTGAGAAAATAACATATGAAGATTTGGAAGGTGTGACCAGCAGAACAATGTTCCCCAAACATATCCATGTTTTAATCCCTGGGATCTGTGAGTGTAGTATTTCACAGGGAAAAAGGGACTTTGCAGATGTGATTAAGTTAAGGATTCTGAGATGGGAAAATTATTCTGGCTTACCTAGGTGGGTTCAACGTAATCACAAGGGTCCTCGTAAGTGAAAGAAGGAAGCAGAAGTCTGGATGAGAGAAAGATTTAAAGATGCTCTTTGCCTGGCTTTGAAAATGGAGAAAAGTGCCACAAGCTAAGGAATATGAATGGTCTCTAGAAGCTGTGAAAGGCAACAAAACAAATGACCTCCTAGAGTCTCCATTAGGGAGGCAGCCCTGCCCAGATCTGAATTTTAGCTCAGCGAGACGCATTTCAGACTTCTGACCTCCAGATCTGTAAGAGAATAAATCTGTGTTGTTTTAAGCCACTAAATGCATGGAAGTTTGTAAAAGCCTCAGTATCAAACTAATGCAGGAGCAAAGGGTTTTCTAAACAGAGAGAACAGTACGTGAAATGGGCTAGAGGTATGAATATGCTTGGTATATTTGAGCAAAAGCAAGGAGGCCAGGGTGACTAGAGCCCAGTGTGCAGCAGACAAATAGTGATGAGATGAGGTCATAGAGCTAACACTGGCTATATCACGTATGGCTATATCAGGTAGGGTCTTGCAGGCAGTGGTAAGGCCCTTGAATTTTATTTGTACAGTATGATAAACCATTAGAGGATTTTGGTTGGAATGATCAGAGTAGGCTGGCTGGAAGAGTGAGCATTTTCATTGATTGTATAGGAGTTTATTCAACAGACAGAATGTGAGATATAAGAGTATAGCATGAATAAGACAGTGGTTGCAGGCAGTTCATGGAAGACTCTGACATGGCATTATAGGAAAGTACTATAGAAAGACTGATAAATTGATAAAGATTGATGCATTAGACCTCATAAAAAGTTAAAAAAAGACAAGCTATCAAATGAGAGAAAAATAACTGCAAACCGCATATCTGATAAGATACTAGTATCTCGAATATATAAATAATTATCAAAAATCAAAGGTAGAAAAATAAGCAATACAATTAAAAATGGGCAAAAAGCATGAAAGGATATTTAACAAAAGAGGATATATAGATTGCATACAAGCAGATGAAAAGATGTCCAATGTTATCAGCTATTTAGGAAAATGCAAATTAAAAAAGCAAAGTGAGATATTACTATATACCTATCAGAATGGCTAAAAATAAGAAAGAAATAGTGACAGCACCAAATGCTACTGAGAATGTAATGAAACTGTCACACATACATTTCTGGTAGAAATGCAAAATGGCACAGGTACTCTGGAAAACAGGTTGGCAGTTTCTTTAAACACTAAGTATGCAATTACACTCTCACCCAGCAATTGCACTCCTGGGCATTTATACCAGAAAAATAGAAGCTTATGTTCACACAATAACCTGTATACAATGTTTATAGCAGCTTTATTTATTTATTTATTTTTATTTTTGAGATGGAGTCTCACTCTGTTGCCCAAGCTGGAGTGCAGTGGCATGATCTTGGTTCACTGCAACCTCCGCCTCCTGGGTTCAAGCAATTCTCCTGCCTCAGCCTCCCAAGTAGCTGGGATTACAGGCATGCGCCACCACACCTGACTAATTTTTTTTGTATTTTTAGTAGAGATGGGGTTTCACCATATTGGCCAAGCTGATCTTGAACTCCTGACCTTGTGATCTGCCTGTCCTGGCCTCCCAAAGTGCTGGGATTACAGGGGTGAGCTACCGCGCCCAGCAGCAGCTTTATTTTTAACATCAAGGAACTGGAAACATCCCAGTACCTGATGGCCCGGTACTAGACTCTTTTTTCTTTCACCATTAATTTATTCAGTCATTAACTACATTCCAGCCACACTGGATTTCTCTCTAATTCTTAAACCTGCCATTACTTTTTCCCTTAGAGTGTTTGCCCAATTCTTCAGAACAGTCTTACCCTAGACCTTCATTTGGCTTGTCGTTACCATTTCCAATCTTTCCTCACATGTTCTAGTCCTTTAGATCTCCCAACATTTATATTTTGGTTTACATTCCCTCACTGAGGCTAATCCTAACAACCCTGACCAAATTACCTCTCCTCCAATCATTTTCTCACACCCATCTAATTTCTTTTCTTCCTAGTACTTATAACTAACTGAAAGAATGTTGTTTATTTATTCATTTGTTTTCAGTTATCTGCCTCCATCCCCAGTACAATGTAAACTAAATGAAAGCAGGATCCTTTAAGTCAATATTCTCAGATCCTCTAGGAATGCCTGACCCATTAAAGAAACTCAATAAATATCTGAAGAATGAATGAATGTGTTTAAAAACAACTTGTTAAATGGAATTCCTTTAAAATTCAACAGATTAGCTGGTCCATTAAGTATGTCCTTCATGTAAAGCAAAGAGTAGGTAACAAAAATAGAATTAGAATTATATGGTATTCTTAAGTAGCATATCTGCTATCACATGTTTAATGTGATCAGTTAGTACTACTTCAGCATGTCTAGTTAGAGGCTTAAAATAGCATTTGGGAATGGACTCTTCCTTTGCAATTTCATTAGATAATCTTTGTTCAACCAAAGGCCTGGTTTTTGAACTTTAATTGGATTTAGGGTGAACATTTAGGCTCTGTTATTTGTTGGTCAAAGGACACACTTTATATGCTCATTGTCTTTCCCACTGCAACCAAGAATATCAGTCACCGAACATGAGGATCAAAGTAAGAGACAAAAACTACAAAGCTAACGATAATCGCTTTAAAGTAAATAAGAAAAAGTATACATAACAAATGAATGAAAATACAGTAACATGAAAATGATACTACATCCGTCAGCAGGAGCAAGGGGGTCAGAAAGGGAAATAAATGTCATGTGTTACCAAAGTAGAAAAAGATAAACAAATGCTGTAGCTTCTCGTTCATCCACCATTATTTAAAAAAGAATTGTGAAGATATGTGAAACCTAAAACCTACGTGTTTATATTTTTATGTGCTGAATTAAATATTTTTAAAAGGCATTGTATTTCTTTCTGCTTGGCAAACTCTTTACTTGTCCACACTCACAAATAACATATTTTACTTTGCAGAAACTTCTAGCCTAACTTCCCACTCATTAACAGAAACTTCCTGACACCTAATGGGGAATGCTGCAGAAGACATTTCACAGCTCAGAGTCATCTGGAATATTTTAATATTAAAATATTATGCTGATTCATTTTGACTTTAATAACCTTTCAAATAAAAGCATCAATTATCTCTGATATTTGACAAGTTAAATAGGCATTATTGTGCAATGACAACTATGCAGACTAGTTTTGTCCTAGGTTTGAAACTCTCTTCACCTCTTCAGCCTCAATTTTCTAATCTGTAAAGTGAAATGGTTGGCTTTTTTAATATTTCTAAAATAGGTTCTGCTTTTTAAAAATCAATTATTCTGTGAACTGGCTTTCATTAACCATAGTATAGTATAAAATGCCTTGGGACCTAGTGATGGTTGGAGATGTAAAGTTTTTTTTTTTTTTTTTTTTTTTTTTTTTTTTTTGAGACGGAGTCTCGCTCTGTCGCCCAGGCTGGAGTGCAGTGGCGCAATCTCGGCTCACTGCAAGCTCCGCCTCCCGGGTTCATGCCATTCTCCTGCCTCAGCCTCTCCGAGTAGCTGGGACTACAGGTGCCCACCACCACCACCACGCCCGGCTAATTTTTTGTATTTTTAGTAGAGACGGGGTTTCATCGTGGTCTCGATCTCCTGACCTCGTGATCCGCCCGCCTCGGCCCCCCAAAGTGCTGGGATTACAAGCGTGAGCCACCGCGCCGGGCCGTAAAGTTTATTATATTGTCAACTTTTAATTTTCTTTACTTGTTAAAATTGAACAGACTGTAGAGCATGCACAAACATTCTTTCTTTCTATTTATTTATTTATTTATTTTTTGAGACGGAGTCTCACTCTGTCACCCAGGCTGCAGTACAGTGGCACGATCTCGGCTCACTGCTACCTCTGCCTCCTGGTTCAAGTGATTCTCCTCCCTCAGCCTCCCTAGTAGCTGGGATTACAGTCATGTATCACCACGCCCGGCTAATTTTGTATTTTTAGTAGAGACGGGGTTTCCCCATGCTAGTCAGGCTGGTCTCGAACTCCTGACCTCAGGTGATCCGCCTGCCTCAGCCTCCCAAAGTGCTGGGATTACAGGCGTGAACCACAGCACCCAGTCACAAACGTTTTTTCAATGTAGTCTCATCTGTGCACTTTAAGGATAGCATTTGCAGCTTAGATAACCAGGAACTTCCTGGAGATAACCAATGGGGTACAGCAATTCTGGATTTACTACAAGTAGCTCTGAAACTTTTTCCCTACTATGTTAACTTTTTATCTAAAACAATTGAAATGTAAGGTTTAAAAATTGGGAAAGAGTAATTAAAGTATAAGTGTAATTAATGTAGGGAGATGTAGTGATGAACTGATTAAATATTCTTCATTTCCTAGATTTGTAAGTTGTTTTTATTTGCTCTTGTTTTGCTACAGAGTATAGACTATGAGCACCGAGTTTGTTACCAAGACATTCCCAAATGATGTCAGAGGAGATGGATCCCCTTGATGTCCTTGCCTCTGCTTTTACTAAGAATTAATAAACTTAGCTATCTGTGCCAATGTCTATATTAGCTCTCTAATTCTTTATTATAATGGAATTTCTAGCCAACCCTATATTTTGTCATTCCATTTACTTTATCCATCTTGGTTCTCTGAAAGACAAGGTTAAAATAAAACCCATCAGCTTGAGTAATTCAAATTGAGCTGCCAAAACAACGCAGCAGAAAGCAAAATTTAGAAAACTATGCCACCCCTCCCCCTTACATCTTCCATTGTTACCTTTTACTTGTGTAATTTCAAGTGTTCTTTGAATTAAGTCCTGTGGTTTTTACAAAAAAAATGACATTTTTTAATAATATCTTTGATTTTTCAAATTGCAAAAGCAAAAGGAGTTTAAAATAGAAAATTTGGAAAATATATCAACATAAGAAAAAGGAAACAAAATTATTTCCATCACTGAGATTTCATCATTGTTTATAACTCAAAGGCTTTTCTTCCTGCATGGGATTATATTATAAATAAAGTGTGGCATTTTTTTTAACATTTAAAATTACATCATAAGACTGTCCTTTGTCATTAAATATTCTTCAGAAACATAATTTTACTGGTAGTATATCATTCCATCATATGTATATATGAAAACTGACAGTTAACCAAACCAAAGAAAGAGCTGATTGAAATGAATTATTAAAGCTGTCTTTCTCTTCTTTCCATCATTCTTGATGGTAACAGAGCAGTCAACGTAGTTTGAATTGTGTCATTTCTTCTCTATAAGCCATGATGACAGGAATCTCATTATCATCTGTCCCTGGTAACAAAGGTGAAAATCACACTGTCCTTTTAACCCCTTATTGAATACTTCTGTCACTTGTTATATCTTCAGGGCCTCTCCTGTGTGTGGTGTGCAATCATTTAGTACTAAGCAGAGAGGAAGTGACAGAAGCTTGGGCAGAGAGCACTTCACGTTGGCTTCTACACCCCCACCCCCAGAACACAAGACAGAGACAGAGGTCATACTAATATTGTAACCGAGCCACAGCCAAAGCATCATCATACTTAGGTCAGGCAGAACATCGGGGAATGCTGTTTGCCTCTCTCCCTAGATCCCCAGACAATACACTTTTGGAAAATGGGGTGATCTCAAACTCTGCTCTCCAATCCATCTACTCCCAGAGCCCAGCATCAGCTGTCACAGAAAATATGATGTCTGTTGACAGTAATATTACAGAAGTTGCTGGAGACCAATAATAGCTTATTCATTATGTGCCCTTATTTGATAGCACATTAAATATTTTTCTACTTTTAATAGAATGTGAATTTATTTCCTTCCTCCTGGTTTGCAATAGAAGTAATAATCTCTAGGCCTCTCCTTCACCATATTATCACTATGATTGGTACTATTAAGAGGGGTCTCACTTAAGTACCTCCTTAGTCTTGATACATCCTTCAGCAAATATAACCAAGCCTGTCTCCCATCAAAGACTGTGTAGTGCTTTCAGCAGCTTCAAAACTGAGTTTAATATGACTCTAAGTCTCTCTTGTGTCCCACTTTCCAAAGTTCTAAAGACTTACCAGGACACATAGCCTCATACCTGTAACATCTCAAAAACTGAACAAAATTTTCAACTGATTCAGAAGCTTATAATAAAAACAAAAACAAAAGAAACAACAAAATTGTGTCTTCAGGATGAACAAAAATAATGTCTCCAAAGAAACACAAGTCAAAATCTTGACCAGTATTGTTATTGCCAGCTGCAGACCCAGGCAGAGGTTTAGTATTACTTGGAAGAAGGTATTCAAATGGGGTAAGAAAAGTGAGTAAACACTCTGAGTTTCAGCTTCATTTTGACTCCATTCAATCTACCACAATTGACTATACTTGACAGATAATGAATTAATACTCAACTTTGAGTTAGCCTTCAATCAAGTGGATGATTTTAATAGCCAGCTTTCCTAATCCTTGAAGAAGAATCCTACTGCATATACCACCTCTCTGCCTAGATAGGGGCATTTGAAAAACCCCATCATTTTGTAAAGTTTGGAAATGTGTTATGGTTCTACCCCTTTTTTTCACTTACAGTTCTTTCTATATTAAAATCCTTGCACTTCCATTCCTCGTTCACAAATAGCTCTAAAAGAAGAGTAGGTATTCACAAAAAGAAAAGTAAAAATACTATCGTACTATAAACAATTATCTGAAACTTTATTTTCTTACTTAACAATGTGGCATATGTCATTATATGTGAGACATACTCTTTTTCACATTTAAAATTATATTAAACATTTTTAAATTAAATTATATATTACATACATTATGTAATATATATATATACACACACCATGGAAACAGTATAAATAAGCTGTGTATACATATATATATATATGTATATACTTGCATATATATATATACCATGAAAATAGGATACATAAGCTTGTATCTATCTCTCTCTATATATATCATAGATTATTTGATGATTTCACTATCTGTTGACTCTTATTAATTTTTCTTTCCTTCCTTTCTTCCTTATTTCTCTCTTCCTTTCTTCCTTCATTGCAGCATCACTCACAATAGCCAAGATATGGAAACAACCCTATTGTCTACTGACAGGTGAATGGATAAAGATAATGTAATATATATAAATATATATGTAGATATATAGATAAAAAATGGAATATTATTGAGTCTTAATAAAGAATAAAATTCTGACATATGTGACAATACGAATGAACCCAGAAAACATTACGTCAAGTGAAACAAGCCAGGCACAGAAAAGCATATAGTGCATGATTCCACTTATATGTGGGAGCTAAAATAGTCTTCGCTCCCCCTTACTGAACAATGGCTTTAAAAATTGTCTATTCTCATTGCTTCCACTTCTTACATCCATCCTGTCATCAACCCACTCCATTAAAATTGAATTTTCTATCATTCCACCAAAACTCCCTCTATCAAAGATGGAGTGACCTCCACATTATAGATACACTGATTAATTCTCATTTCTCCTTCTTTGATCCATTGGCAACATTACAACCATTGGTATTTCTTCTTCCTTGAAATACTCTATTCTTGTGTTCAAGAATACTTGTTCTTGTTTCATCTTTCTCATGTATTGCTTATTGCTTTTCATCTTTCTCCTTTGCTGAGTACTTATCTTCTCATTGATCTCTTAACTTTGGAGAAACCCAGAGCTCAATCCTCAGACCTCTTCTATATACTTATTACCTCAGTAATACTTTCCAGTTCCATTATTTAACTACCATCTATGTACTAGCAATTCCTGATATATCTTCCAACGTTTTATATCACCAGCTACCTATGTGACATTTTCACTTAGATGTATGAGTCAGATTACACTGCAGTAAGAAACAGCATGACAATGCCTGTGGCTTAAAACAACAATGTTTATTTCTCATTTATACCTCTTGCCAGGGAATCAGCAAGAGGTCTACTTATTGTAGTTATTCATAGACCACGGCTGATGGAAGCTCCATCTTGACACCTGTTTTCATAATCACAGAGTCAAAAAAAGAGAAGATGACAAATCATGCATGTTGATTCTTGAAGCTTTCACTGAGAATAAATGCATGTCACATCTGTTCACATCTCAAGCACTTACCATCTGACATATTATTCACTTAATAATTTGCAGGTTAGTTTTCCATTTCTCTCTTATTACAATAT
Source organism: Nomascus leucogenys (assembly GCF_006542625.1). Taxonomy (NCBI): domain Eukaryota; kingdom Metazoa; phylum Chordata; class Mammalia; order Primates; family Hylobatidae; genus Nomascus; species Nomascus leucogenys. The sequence continues at coordinate 130,841,250 of NC_044406.1, forward strand.
AAGCTCCATGGGTTCACAGACTTGGTTGTATTTGCTGCTTTATTTTTAGTACCTAGCACAGTGTCTAGCACATAGTAGGCACAAAATAAATATTTATTAAATAAATGCTCTCTTGTATTTATTTCATTGTATTCTATTTAGTTGAATTATTGATAAACACATATGACGATTAATCTTCTAAACTCATCTTTCACCACCATCCATATACTTTGAGATGTAGTGCTCTCACTGGTAACATACCCAAATAGTCTGCAGTTGGAGTTGGAAGTTCCCCTTTGACCTAAGTGTTATTTAGAACAATATTTTAAAATACTGGTTGGATATTTCTATGAATTTCAACTGTTTGTTTTTAATTTCTAGCTTTATTTCATAGTAATCAGAGAAGCAGTAGAGGAGGGTGCCAAAATAAAGAATTTCTATCACCAGCATACTCTGTGCACATAAAAAAATGTGCAATTACAGCAAATAAACATTAACTACAGGATAAAATATCAGATCTTTTGCATTTTCATGAAATCTAACCTTACTAAATATTTCACCTCTTCTATGTTTTCTTCCAAGGTTTCAGCATGCTGTTCCCATGACAATACGCACATTGAAAGAGGGTTATAAAGTCCTAGCATGTAATCCCAGAGGAATATAAATTAACTTTCTTATAGGGGACATGCTTAGGTTGTTCCTGCCGTGTTTACATTTTGCATTTAACAGCACTGTCCTTCTAAACTCTCAAAAAATATATATGCTGAGGAGGCAGAGAAAGATGATGAAATGGAAGGCTTTACCAGTTGCCACCCCACCCCTCAAGTACACCAATTTAACAACTATGCACATTAAAAATGCACCTTTATGATAACCAAAAATCAGGTGAGCACCCACAGTACTGGTTTTAACTTCATATCATTGAAAGAGGCACTAAACAGCTAGAAAAAACAGTCTTGATTCACCAATGGCACCCCTCCCCAACCCCACTGCAGCTGCAGCAAGATGCCAAGACTATTTAAGTGCACTGCGAGAGGGAGAACACAGCAATTGTGAGGCATTGAACTCAGTGATGTTGTGTAAGAGCAGAAAGAAAAACCGGACCAAACTCAACTAATGCCTGCCCATGAAGGGAGAATTTAAACCAGCCCTAGCAAGAGGGGAATCACGCAACCCCAGAGGTCAGAACCTGAGTTCCTGCAAACCTCACCAACCTGGGCTAAGGTACTCTGGGGCTCTAAATAAATGCAAAATGCAGTCTTGGAAACAAGGACTGCAACACCTAGAAGAGTCTTAGTGAGGGACTGGGGCCAGAGTCAGTGAACTGGGAGGCAGGAGACCTACTGAAACTTCAGCTTGGGCAGCCAAGAGAGTGCTGGCATCTCCCCTCTCCTCACTTCAGTCCGCAAATTTCAAAGCCCCAAAAGAGACTCCTTCCTTCCGCCTGAGGATAAGAAAGGTAATTGTGGAAAGGACTTTGTCTTTCATCTTGGATGCCAGCTCAGCCACAGCAGGATAGGGCACTCATCAGAGTCCTGAGGCCCTGTTTCCAGGACCTAGCTCCCAAATGACATTGCTAGACACACGCTGAGCCAGAAGGGAACCTGTTGCCTTGAGGGGAAGGACCTAGTTCTGGCAGCATTCATCACCTGCTAACTGAAGAGCCCTTGGGCCCTGAATAACCAGCAGTGATACCCAGGCACTAAATTGAGGGCTTCGGGTGGGGGTCTGAGACTCGATGGATTCAGGTAAGACTCAGCAAATTTCTAGCTGTGGTGACTGTAGGCAAAGACTCCTTCTGCTTGAGAAAAGCAGAGAGAAAGGTAAAGGGGATTTTCTCTTGCACATTAGGTACCAGTTTAGCCACAGTGTGTAGAGCACCAAGCAGGCATTTGGAGTCCCTGATTCTGGGACCTGGCTATTAGACGGCATTTCTAGACCTGCTCTGGGCCAGAGAGGAGTTCATGTCCCTGGAGGGTGAGTCCCAGGCAAGGCAGCATTCACCACATGGTGACTGAAGAGACCTGGCACCTTAAGGGATTATCGGCAGTAGGCTGGTAGTATTCCACATGTGCCCGTGGTGGTGGTAGCCATGGGGTGAGGCTCCTCTGCTTTTGGAAAAAGGAGGAAAGGGTAGAAAGAATGGCATCCATTGGATTGACTGCCAGCTCAGCCACAGTACAACAGAATACCAGGCAGACTTCTAAAGTTTTTGAATGTAGTCCCTGGCTCCCAGACTGCAACTCTATAACTGCCTGGGGCTAGAGGGAACTTGCTGCCCTGAAAGGAACGACAGAGGTCTGGTTGTCTTTGCCACCTGCTGACTGTAGAGCCCCAGGGCATTGAGCAAACATAGGTGGGAGAAAGGAAGTGGTTACAGTAGGCCATGGGTGAGACCCAGTGTTGTGCTGGCTTCAGGTCTGACCCAGTGCAGTCACAGTGGTAGAGGCCACAGGGGCGCTTACATCACTCCATGCTCAGCTTCAGGTGGCTCAGAACAGAGAGGGAGAGACTCTGTACATTTGGGAGAAACTAAGAGAAGAAAACAAGAGTTTCTGCTGATAATCAAAAGAATTCTCCTGAATCTTGTCCAAGACCCTCAAAGCAGTACCTCCATAGGTCTGCAAGAACAACAGCATTACTGTGCTTGGGGTGCCCCCTAAAGCAGACACAGCTTAGATCAGAACACCCAAGTCCTTTTGAATATCTGGAAAGCCTTCTCAAGAAGGACAGGTATGAACAAACCCGGACAGTGAAGACTACAATAAATATGTAACTCTTCAATGCCCAGACACAGATGAACATCTACAAGTATCAAGATCATCCAGGAAAACATAAACCCAACCAACTAACTAAATAAGTCACCAGTGGCCAATCCTAAGGAAACAAAGATATCTGACCTTTCAGACAGAGAATACAAAATAGTTGTGTTGCAAAGACTCGAAGAAATTCAAGATAACAAAGAGAAGGAATTCAGAATTCTATCACAGAAATTTAACAAAGAGAGTTAAATAATTTAAAAGAAGCAAGCAGAAAATTTGGAGCTGAACAATGCAATAGGCATACTAAAGAGTGCATTACATTTTTTAAATAGCAGAATTCTTCAAGCAGAAGAAAGAATTAGTGAGCTTAAAGATAGGCTATTTGAAAATACACAGTAAGAGGATAAAAAACAAAAAAATAAAAATAAAAAACAAGGAAGCACACCTACGGGATCTAGAAAATAACTTCAAAGGGGAAAATCAGAGCTAACGGCCTTAAAGAGGTGGTAGAGATTGAGTTAGAAGTAGAAATATTATTCAAAGTGACAATAAGAGAGAATTTTTAAACTTAGAGAAAGATGTTAATATCCAAGTACAAAAAGGTTATAGAGCATCAAGCAGATTTAACCCAAAGATGATTACCTCAAGGCATTTAACAACCAAACTCGCAAAGGTCAAGGATGGAGAAAGGATCCTAAAAGCAGCAAGAGAAAAGAAACAAAACATGCAGCAGAGCTCCAATACTTCTGGACATCTCAGTGGAAATCTTATAAGCTGGAAGAGAATGGCATGGCATATTTAAAGTGCTGAAGGAAAATACTTTTACCCTAGAATAATATATCTGGTAAAAATAACCTTCAAACATGAAGGAGAAATAAAGACTTTCTTAGACAAACAAAAGCTGAGGGATTTCAGCCACACCAGACCTATCCCACAAGAAACACTTAATGGAGTACTTCATTCAAAAATAAAAAGATGTTAATGAGAAATAACAAATCATCTGAAGGCGCAAAACCCACTGGTAATAGTAACTAAACAGAAAAACACAGAATATTATAACACTGTAAATGTGGTATGTTAACTATTCTTATCCTTAGTAGAAAGACTAAACTATGAAACAGTCAAAAATAATAATGACAACAATCTCTGCAGACATAGATAACACAATAAGATGCAAACGGTAAGTACAAAAGGTTAAAAAGTAGGTAACAAAGTTAAGGCATACTTTTTATGAGTTTTCTTTTTGCTTACTGGTTTGATTGTTTGTCCATGCAAACAGCGTTAAATTATTATCAGCTTAAGATAATGGGTTACAAGACAGTGTTTCCAAGCCTCATTGTAACCTCAAACCAAAAAACTTACAATAGACACACCAAAAATGAAAAGCAAGAAATTGAATCATATCACCAGAGAAAATCACCTTCACAAAAAAAAAGAAGGAAGAGAAAACAATAAAAAAGCCAGAAAACAAATAACAAAATGGCAAGAGTAAGTTCTTACTTACCAATAATAACACTGAATATAACTTTACTAAACTCTCCAATCAAAAGACACGAACTAAAATTTCCAATCAAAAAACATACACTGGCTGAATGAATTAAAAAAGTAAGACTCACTCACCTGTGGCCTAAGAAAAATACAGTTCACCTATAAAGGCACATATATACTAAAAACAAAAGGGTACAAAAAGATATTCCATGCAAATGGAAACCAAAAAAGAAAGAGAAAGAGTAGCTATACTTATATCAGAGAAAACAGATTTCAAGACAAAATCTATAATAAGAGACAAAGAGGAACACTATATAATAATAAAGGAGTCAATTCAGCAAGAGGATATAACAACTTTAAATACACATGCACTGAGTAAAGGAGTCCCCAGGTAGATGCAGCAAGTACTATTAGACCTAAAGTAAGAGATAGACTCCAATACAATCAGAGCTGCATACTTCAACACCACACTTTCTTCATTGGACATATCTTACAGACAGAAAATAAACAAAGATACATTAGACTTATCTACGCTATAGACCAAATGGATCTAATGGATATTTACAAAACATTTCATCCAATGGCTGCAGAATATACATTTTTTTTTCCTCAGCACATTGATCATTCTCAAGGACAGACCATATGTTAGGTCACAAAACACGTCTTAAACAATTGAAATTATATCAAGCATCTTCTCTGACCACAATGGAATAAAACTATAAATCAATAATAAGAGAAATGTTTGGAAACTATACAAACATATGGAAATTGAACAATATGCTCCTGAATTATCAGTGGGTCAATAAAAAAATTAAGAAGCAGATTGAAAAACTCCTTGAAACAAGTGACATTGAACATACAACACACTAAAACCTATGGGATGCAGCAAAAGCATCCTTGGTCTATGTATCCTTGTTTGCAGATGATATAATCTTATATTTGGAAATATCTAAAGACTCCACAAAATAACTATTGGAATTATAAAACAAATTCAATGAAGTTGAAGATACAAGATTACTATGCAAACATCAGTAGCATTGCTATATGTCAACAGTGAACAATGTGAAAAAGAAATTAAAAAGTAATCCCATATTTAATATTGAAAGAAGTTTATAGCTATCAGAACCTATATCAGAAAAGAAGAAAAACTTCAAATAAAAAATCTAAGGATGCATCTTAAAGAACTAGAAAAGCAATAGTGAACTAACTTCAAAATTAGCAGAGGAAAAGAAATAATAAAGATCAGAGCAGAAATAAATGAAATTGAAACAAAAATATACAAAAGATCATTGAAACAAAAAGTTGGTTTTTTGAAAAGTTAAACAAAATTGACAAACCTTTAGCCAGACTAAGAAAAAAAAAGAGAGAAGATCTAAATAAATAAAATCAGAAATGACAAAGGCAATACTGCAACTGATACTGCAGAAATTCAGAGGATCATTAGTGGCTACTATATGCCAGTATATGCCAATAAGTTGAAAAATCTAGAAAAAAATGGTCAAATTCCTAGACAGGAACAACCCACCAAGATTAAATCAGGAAGACATCCAAAACTTGAACAGACCGTTTCCAGTAATGAAAGCCCAGGACCCAGTGGCTTCACTGTTGAATCCCACCAAACATTTAAACAAGAACACCAATCCGACTCAAATTATTCCAAAAAAAAATAGACGAGGAGAGAGTATCTTCAAATGCATTTTGTAGGGCCAGTATTACACTGATACCAAAACTAGACAAAGACACATAAAAAATAAATAAATAAATAAATAAATAAACAAACTACAGACCAATACTTCTGATATATATGGATGCAAAAATCCTCAACAAAATACTAGCAAACATAATTCGACAATACATTAAAAACATCATTAATCATGACCAACTGGGATTTATCTTTGTGATACACCAATGGTTTACCGTATGTAAATCAATCAACGTGATACATCATATCAGCAGAATGAAGGAGAAAAACCATATGATTATGTAAATTGAGGCTGAAAAATTATTTTGATAGAATTTAATATCCATTCATGATTTTAAAAAAAACCCCTCAAAAGACTGGGACTAGAAGTAACATACCTCAACTGTGTCAACATGGTGGCGCCCAGGTCCTAATTCGAGAAACGTGCACCTTGACTAATTCGGTTTTCTGTGGTTACGAGAGAAGAGCCCGGTTTATCGAGGGGCAGTCCCCAGGGCTGCCGAATCCAGCAGCCAAGGAGAGCGGCACCGGGCCCTGAGGAGAAAAGCGCCCACGTGAAGTCCAGCAGACGACAGTCACTGAGGGGGCTGCCAAAATCCCAGCGCCAACGAGGTCTTTTATAATCTTGTGCAGGAATTCAATCGGGACATGACATGTGCTGTGATCATACAGTTTGCTCGCATTCAGCTTGGGGCCAAAGGAATCCAGATCAAGGTGCCAGGAGAGAAGGATACACAAAAGGTGGTTGTGGACTTGTCAAAGCAAGAGGAGGAAAAGGTTGAACCGAAAGAGAGTGAAAACCCGGCCTCAGGAGACCAACCTCGCACAGCGACCGTGTGGGAGATCTGTGAGGAAGGCCTGCATGTGCTGGAAGGCCTGGCAGCTTCAGGCCTACGTTCCATTCGATTTGCCCTAGAGGCGCCTGGACTCAGATCTGTGGTTGCAAAGATGCCTCTGCCCGGGCTGTGGATCTCATATGCTGGAATGTGCAGCTCAATGACGTGGCCCACCTGGTATAGCCCAGCCAAGTAGATGCCTGGATGCTGATGTACCAGCACCAGAGGGTGTCGGAGAGGTTCGACGTCATCCATCTGGACCCCTATGGCAGTCCTGCCCCCTTCCTGGATGCAGCTGTGCAGGCTGTGAGTGAAGGAGAGTTGCTGTGCGTGACCTGCACGGACATGGCGGTGCTGGCGCGGAACAGTGGGAGATGTGTTATAGCAAGTTCGGTGCCATGGCCCTCAAGAGCCGGGCCTGCCACGAGATGGCCCTGAGAATCGTCCTGCACAGCCTGGACCTCCGCGCCAACTGTTACCAGTGCATCGTGGTTCCGCTGCTCAGCATCAGCGCCGACTTCTACGTGCGTCTTTTTGTCCGTGTCTTCACCGGCCAGCCCAAGGTTAAGGCCTCAGCCAGCAAGCAGGCGCTGGTGTTCCAGTGTGTGGGCTGCGGGGCCTTCCACCTTCAGGGCCTCGGCAAAGCGTCAGGAGTCCCCCGCGGCCAGGTCAAGTCCTCTGCAGCCTGTGTTCCCCCGTAACCCCGAGTGTGAACACTGTGGGCAGCGACACCGGCTTGGTTGCTCCATGTGGGCAGAGCCCATCCATGACCTGGATTTCGTGGGTTGTGTCCTAGAGGCTGTGAGCGCTAACCCCCGCCGCTTCCACACCTCGGAGCAGATGCGAGAGGGTCCTGAGCGTCATCACTGAGGAGCTCCCGGATGTGCCTCTGTACTACACCCTGGACCAGCTGAGCAGCACCCCCCTCTGCAACACGCCCAGCCTCCTGCCGTTGCGGTCGGCCCTCCTCCACGCTCACTTCCGGGTTTCGCTCTCCCACGCCTGTAAGAACGCTGTGAAGACGTATTCCCCGCCTCCGCCCTCTGAAACATCATGCGCTGCTGGAAGAAGGAATGTCCGGTGAAACAGGAGCGACTCTCAGAGACCAAACCAGCGTCCCGCATTCTCAGTGTGGAGCCCAGGCTGCAGGCCAACTTCACCATCCAGGAAGATGCCAACCCCAGCTCCCGCCAGCGACGACTCAAGCGCTTCCGGGCCAACCCGGAAGCCAACTGGGGCCCCCGGCCTCCTGCCTGGCCAGGGAGCAAGGCTGCCGGCGAAGCTATGGCGGAGAGACGCAGGCTGCTTCCTAACGAGCGGAAGGAGCCTCCTGAGGACAGCGCCCAGCGAGCTGCCCTGCTCAAGACATTTCCTTGCAAAAGGGTTAAGGAGGGGGGTCGGGCGCGGTGGCTCACGCCTGTAATCCCAGCACTTTGGGAGGTCGAGGCGGGCGGATCACGAGGTCAGGAGATCGAGACCATCCTGGCTAACACGATGAAACCCTGTCTCTACTAAAAATACAAAAAAATTAGCCGGGCGTGGTGGCGGGCACCTGTGGTCCCAACTATTTGGGAGGCTGAGGCAGGAGAATGGCGTGAACCCGGGAGGCGGAGCTTGCAGTGAGCCGAGATCATGCCACTGCACTCCAACCTGGGTGACAGAGCGAGACTCCATCTGAAAAAAAAAGGGGGGGGGGAGTTAAGGAGGGCACCTGTGAATGCGGGGAGTAGTGCTGCTACTCCCACAGCCCTATGACACCCAGGGTCTCTGCTGATGCTGCTGCTGACTGTCCAAAGACCTCCAACCATGGACCCCCTGGACCTGGGGCTGCCACTGGGCCCGGAATAGACTGAACCAATAAAGAGATGTCGACTGGGCGCGGCGGCTCACGCCTGTAATCCCAGCACTTTGGGAGGCCGAGGCGGGCGGATCACGAGGTCAAGAGATCGAGACCATCCTGGCCAACATGGTGAAAGCCAGTCTCTACTAAAAGTACAAAAAATTAGTTGGGCATGGTGGCACGCACCTGTAGTCCCAGCTACTCGGGAGGCTGAGGCAGGAGAATCGCTTGAACCCGAGAGGCAGAGGTTGCAGTGAGCCGAGATGGTGCCACTACACTCCAGCCTGGCAACAGAACGAGACTCCGTCTCAAAACACACACACACACACACACCACACACACACACACACACAGAGAGAGAGAGAGAGAGGTCATGTAATCTCCCGATTAAAAAAAAAAAAGAAGTAACATACCTCAACATAATAAAAGTCATATATGACACACACACCCACAGCTAGCATCACATTGATTGGGGGAAAAGATGAAAGCCTTTCTTCTAAGATCTGGGACATAAAAAGGATGCCCACTTTCACCACTGTTATTTAACATAGATTTCAAAGTCCCAGCTTGAGCCATCAGACAAGAGAAAGAAACAAAGTTCATCCAAATAGGAAAGGAAGAAGTCAAATTATTTTTGTTTGCAGATGATATAACCTTATATTTGGAAAAATCTAAAGACACCACAAAATAACTATTAGAATTATTAAACAAATTCAGTAAAGTTACAGACACAATATAATATACAAACATTTCCAGGTCGTTGGTCTAAGCAAAAATTTATTGAGTAATACCTCACAAGCACAGGTAACCAAAGTAAAAGTGGACGAATGGTATCACATGAAATTTAAAAGCTTCTGCAGAGCAAAGGATACAATAAACAAAGTGAAGAGTCAACCCACAGAACTGGAGAAAATAGTTGCAAACTTCCCAAACTCAAACAACTCTATGGGGAAAAAAACGAATAATTCTATCCCCAAATCCCAAAATGGGCAAAAGATGTGAAAAGATACTGCTCAAAAGAAGACATACAAATGGCAACAGGCATATGAAAAGCTGTGCAACATCATTGATATCATCAGAGAAATGCAAATCAAAACTACAATGAGATATCATCTCATCCCAGTGTAAAATGGCTTATATGCAAAAACAGGCAATAACAAATGTTGTGAGGAAGTGGAAAAAAGGGAATCCTCGCACACTGTTGGTGGAAATGTAAATTAATACAACCACTTTGGAGAACAGTATGGAAGTTCTTCAAAGAACTAAAAATAGAGCTACTGAATCATGCAGCAATCTCGCTACTGTGTACATACCCAAAAGAAAGGAAAGCAGCATGTTGCAGAGATATCTGCACTTCTGTACTTCTTGCAACACTGTTCACAATAGCCAAGATTTGGAAGAAATCTGTGTCCATTGGGTAAAGAAAACATGGTACACATACACAATGGAGTACAATGCAGCCATAAAAAGGAATGGGATCCAGTAATTGCAATAACATGGATGGAACTGGAGGTCATTCTGTTAAATGAAATAAGGTACAGAAAGACAATCATTGCATGTTTTCACTTATTTGTGGAACCTAAAAATCAAAGCAATTGAACTCATGGAGATAGAGAGTAGAAGGACGGTTATCAGAGGCTGCAAAGGGTAGTGGTGGTTGAGGGGGAGGTGAGGATTGTTAATGGGTACAAAAAAATAGAAAGAATGAATAAAACCTACTATTTGGTCTCTTAACAGGGTGACTATAGTCAATAATAATGTAATTACACATTTTAAAAATAACTAAAAGTATATAATTAGATGTTTTGTTATACAAAGGATAAATGCTTGAAGAAATGGATACCCTATTTTCCATGATGTAATACTCAAACCAAAGTATCTCATGTACCCCATAAATATACACACCTACTATGTATCCACAAAAATTTAAGATAAAAATTTTAAATAAAAAAGAGAAATGTGACATATAATATATATTATGTGATATATAGATCCACAAGTTTGCTAGGGGCTGGTGGCAGTTTGAGCTCTCTGATTCTCATTAGTCTTTGATGTTTGGACTGGTAGTCCCTTTTCTCAGGAGCTTTAATCAAAACAATGTCCTTTCTCATCACTCTAGCCAGGAACTGTGAAGCTAAGTAAGGCCAAATCAATCTCCCTGCCCTTAATCTTGTATGTATTTCTAAGTGTGAATTCCCTACTACTATTTAATAGTCCTGTAGGATAAGTCTGATATCAGAATTTAGACTGCATTTCATCCTTGTTCCAGTTGGAACTTTTTCTGATTTCCCTCCTCCACTCCCCTCCAAGCTTAACCTCATCTCCTTTCCCCTCTCCTCTCTTTTCATCAGCTCTCTTGTACATATATACTACACACACACACACACACACATACACATACATATATACATACATATATATCCACACACACACACACACGCACACACATATATATATTATGAGTGCTAAATAAGAGATTATAAGGAGAATATTTGACAATTAATAGGTAAATAAGTGACCATTGACTAGTAGCTATTATTAAGGCAGTTAGCATTTATTTTAACTCTCCATCCCAAAATAACAGAATATATATTATTCTTATCTGCACATTCACATACTCTAAAATAGACCACACAATCAGACATAAAACAATCAAGTACTGAAATTGCTGAGTCAAATGGTATTTCTGTCTTTAGGTCTTTGAGAAATTGCCAGCTGTCTTCCACAATGGTTGAACTAATTTACACTCCCACCAACAGTGTAGAAGTGTTCCTTTTTTTCCACAACCCCACCAGCATCTCTTATTTTTTGACTTTCTTATAATAGCCTTTCTTACTGGTGTAAGATGGTATCTCACTGTGGTTTTGATTTGAATTTCTCTAATGATCGGTGGTGTGGAGCTTTTTTCCATATGATTTTTGGCTGCATGTATGTCTTCTTTTGAAAAGTCTCTGTTCATGTTTTTTGCCCACTTTTTAATGAAGTTGTTTGTTTTTTACTTGTAAATTTGTTTAGGTTTCTTATAGAGGCTGGATATTAGACTTTTGTTGGATGCACAGTTTGCAAAAATTTTATCTCATTCTGTAGGTTTTCTGTTTATTCTGTTGATATTTTCTTTTGCTGTGCAGAAACTCTTTAGTTTAATTAGATCCCATTTGTCAATTTTTGCTTTCATCGCAATTGCTTTGGGCATCTTTGTCATGAAATGTTTGCATGTGCCTGTGTCCTGAATGTTTTTGCCTAGGTTGTCTTCCAGGGTTTTTATAGTTTTGGGTTTTACATTTAAGTCTTCAATTCATCTTGAGGTGATTTTTGCATATGGTGTAAAAAAGGGGTCCAGCTTCAATTTTCTGCATATGGCTAACCAGTTATCCCAGCACCATTTACTGAATAAGAAGTTCTTTCCACATTGTTTGTTTTTGTCAGCTTTGTCAAATATCAGATGATTGTGGGCGTATGGCCTTATTTCTGGGCTCTCTATTCTGTTCTGTTTGTCTGTGTGTCTGTTTTTTGTATCAGTATCATGCTGTTTTGGTCACTGTAGCCCTGTAGTATAGTTTGAAGTCAGGTAGCATGATGCCTCCAGCTTTGTTCTTGTTGCATAGGATTGCCTTGGCTATCCAGGCTCTTTTTTGTTGTTGTTGTTACATATTAGTAGGAGTTAAATGATGAGAGCACATGGACACATAGAGGGGAACAGCACACACTGGAGCCTTTTGGAGGGAGGATGGTGAGAGGAGGGAGGGGATTAGGAAAAATAACTAATGGTACTAGGCTTCATACATGGTTGATAAAATAATCTGTACAACAAACCCCCATGACAAAAGTTTACCTATGTAACAAACCTACACTTGTACCCCTAAACTTAAAAGTAAAAAGAAGACTATCCAAAGCAAATTATAAAAATTAGAAATTATACCAAACACACTCTTGGACCACAGTGCAATAAAAATAGACATCAATGCTAACAAAATCACACAAATCCATACAGTTACATGGAAAGTAAACAACTTGCTCCTGAATGACATTTGGGTAGATAATCCAATTAAGTTAGAAATCAATTAATTATTTGAAACTAATGAGAACAAAGATATTACATACCAGAATGTCTGGGACACAGTCAAAACAATGTTAAGAGGGAAGTTTATAGCACTAAACGCCCACATTAAAATGTGAAAAAGATCACAAATTAACAATGTAACATCACACCTAGAGGAACTAGAAAAACAAGAGCAAACCAACCCAAAAGCTAGCAGAGAAAATAACCAAAATCAGAGCTGAATTGAAGGAAATTGATACATGAAAAAAACACACAAACGATCATGACTAAGGGTTGGTTCTTTGAAAAAAAATAATAAGATAGAAAGACCACTAGCAAGACTAATAAAGAAAAAGAGGGGGAGTGGCCAAGATGACTGACAAGAAGCAGCTAGTGTGCATGGCTCTCATTAAGTGAAACAAAAGGCGCAAGTAAACACAGCACCTTCAACTGAAACATCTAGGTACTCACATTGGGGCTAATCAAGGAAACAACTTGACCCACAGAGAATAAAGAAAACAAGACAGGACAATGGCCCATCCAGGAGCAACATGGAGCCAGGGAAACTGCGCCTCGCCCAGGGAAGTGGTGAGTGAATGTGTGACCCCAGGAAACCATGCTTCTCCCATGGGTCTTAGCAACCTTCAGGTCAGGAGATATCCTTGTGGACCCACTCCATCAGGGCCTTCGGTCTGACAGATGGAGCTATGTGGATTCTTGGCAGAGCATCAGCTCAAGCATGCATGGAGAACTTGGAGCCTTAGGTACTTGGGCATTCTGGAAAAAGTAGTTGCAGCTCTGGAAAAGTGGGAGGTTATATTCCTGTACATACCTCTAGGTAGGAGGCTGAATCCAAGAGGCTGAGCAGAAACATCCTGCAGGCTCCACTTCCATGGCACCTCACAAGGTGAGATCCACTAGCTTGGAATTCCAGCCAGCTACCAGTAGTGGCATTGCACCTCCATAAGAAGGAGATCCCAGGTGGAGGGGAGCTGCCATCTCTGCTGTATGGGAGACTTAGCTGTTTCAGCCTTTGGACATTGAAGAGTTCGAGCTGACCAGGGGAAAAGGGATCCCCCAGCACAGCATAGCTGTTCTACCAAAACGTGGACAGACTGCTTCTTTAAGTGGGTGCCCGATCCCATTCCTCTTCACTGAGTGGGACTTCCCAACGGGGGCCTCCAGCCATTCCTGTCAGTATTCTGCAGCTGGCTGACAGAGATTTATTACCTCCCTGGGACCAAGCTCCCAGAGGGAGGGGCAGGGCATCATCTTTGCTGTTTGGGTGACTTAGCCTTTCCAGCCTTCATGAATCTGAGTGTGCAAGGCAATTAGGGACTGAAGTGGACCCCCAGCACAGTACAGCTGTTCTACCAAAACGGGGCCACAGTGCTTTTTTAAGCGGGACCCCGATCCCATTCCTCCCCACTGGGCAGGACCACCCAACCAGGCCTCCAGCCACCTCTTACAGGTGCCTTAGGGCCAGGAACAGGCCCATGCCTCCCTGGGACAAAGCTCCAAGAGGGAGGGACAGGCTGCCCTCTTTGATGTTTCACAGCCTTCACTAGTGATGCTTCCAGGTACTGAAAAATCTGAGATGACAAGAGACTATAATGGGTCCCAGGCATATGACAGGAGCCCTACAGAAAAGCAGCCAAACTGTTATGTGGGTGCTCATTCCCATATCCCCTCAATGGTCAGGTACTTCAGGCCTGGGCCTCCAACCAACCCACACCAGAGCTATCAAGCCAATAGCAACTTGGCAACTCCCCAGACAGAGCCTCCAGGGGCCACTAAAAGCCCCTCTGCCACTGCCTCTGCAGTGGAACTGCCCTTGCCACCCTTGGACTAATGAATGAGCAAAGACCCTAAGCGCCTCTTCCATACTTCCAACAAGCTGCAGCCGATCCAAGGAGAAGAGGTCAGTCAGTCTCTCTCATGTCCCACACACATCCCACTGCACATCCCCAGAGAGGGAACCCTTGACTTGGGACAACAGCACAGACCCTCCACCCTGGGCCGATTGCACTGATTGCTGACCTGTATCACTCTGGGGTGGAGCCCCCAGGAGACAAGCAAACAACCCTCAGCCACAAGCACAACTAAGGTCCCTTCCTTTGCTGCCTCCAAGTTGAGGAAGGAACATAAACACTGAGATTTTCACAAAGCAGCTGTGGGCAGCCCCGGAGTGTCAAGTTATGATCTACAGCCAGCACTCAAGGGGGAGAACAACCCACGCATTTGGAGCATTGAGAGGGAACACAGCTGCAACTGTGAGGAAACATAAGGGAGCCACACAACCGAGCAAGAGGCTACCAACTGACCAGTAAGCCTAAGTGCCACTTGCTGGATCACACCTCAAAACTTCAACACCAAAAATACCTAACATAAGCCCTCTGAAACCAGAGACAAGAAGTCAGCTTCAAATAAAGACTCTGCACAAAGCCTCAGCCTGCTGAAAACATCCAGAAAAGAAGTCTATTAACTCTACTCAATCTACACTGCAGTTAAAGGTACACTCACACACAGAAATGAGAATGAATCAATGCAAGAACCCCAGTAACTCAAATGGCCAGAGTGTGTATGTCCTCCAAATGATCACACCTATTCTCCAGTGAGAGTTCTTAACCAGGCTGAACTGGCTGGAATGACAGAAATAGAATTGAGAGTATGGATATACCCAAAAATTATTGAGATTCAGGAGGATGGTAAAACCCAATCCAAGGAAAATAGGAATGATAATAAAGTGATACAGGAGCTGAAGGATGAAATAGCCAGTATAAAAAAGAACCTAACAGGTCTGACAGAGCTGAAAAACACAATACAAGAAATTCACAATGCAATCACAAGTATTAACAGCAGAATAAACCAATCTGATGAAAGAACTTAAAGACTGGTTCTCTGAAATAGACAGTCAACAAAAAGAAAAAAAGAAAAAAGAATAAAGAACAATAAACAAAAACTCTGCAAAGTATGGGATTATGTAAACGGGCCAAATTTATTAATCATTGGCATCCCTGAAAGGGAGGAGGAGAAAGAAAACAACTTAAAAAACATGTTTCAATATATCATCTATGAAAACTTTCTCCAACATTGCTAGAGAGGCCAACAGTCAAATTCAGGAAATAAAGAGAATTCCATCAAGATTCTACACAAGAAGGTCATCCTTAAGACATGTAATCATCAGATATTTCAAGGCCATGGGAGCCCACCTCATGCATCAGTGTGACCTGGATGTGAGACATGAGCCAAAGGAGGTCATTTTGGAACTTTAAGGTTTAATGACCGCCCTATTGGATTTTGGACTTGCAGAGGGCCTGTAACTGCTTTCTTTTGGTCAATTTCTCTCATTTGGATTGGGTGTATTTACCCAATGTCTGTACCCACATTGTATCTGGAAAGTAACTAACTTGCTTTTGATTTTACAGGCTCATAGTTGGAAGGGACTGACTTTGTCTCAGATGAGACCTTGAACTTGGAATTTTGAGTTAATACTGGAATGAGTTAAGACTTTGGGGGACGGTCAGAAGGGCATGATTCTGTTTTGAAATTTGAGGATATGAGATTTGGGAGGGGCCAGGGGTGGAATGATATTGTTTGGCTCTGTGTCCACACCCAAATCTCACCTTGAATTGTAATACTCCCCACATGTCAAGGGCAGGAGCAGGTGGAGATAACTGAATCATGGGGGATGGTTTCACCCATACTATTCTCATTATAGTGAGTGAGTTCTCATGAGATCTTCTTATGAGATCTCATGAGATCTTATGAGGAGCAAGGTGGGAGTTGGGGAGGCAGTTGGTAAGAGTAAATGGGAGCTCTCTACATTCTCAATCTGATACAGACATGGTAAATCTGCAGAAATAAATGAAATAGGAAACAAAAACTTAGAAAATATCAATAAAACAAAGAGTTTTTCTTAAAGATCAACAAAATTGACAAACCTTTAGCTAGATTAAGAAAAAAAGAAGTTTCAAAAAATAAAATAAAAAATTAAAGAAAGGACATTACAACCAGTGCTACAAAAATTAAAAGTATAATCATCCTCTGGTTTCCACAGGGAAGTGTCTCAGGATCCCTATACATACCAAAATCTGTGGGTTTTCAACTTCCTAATATAAAATGGCACAGGATTTACAGTATTTAGATATAAACTATGCACATCCTTGTGTATACTTTAAATTATCTCTAGATTTCTTATACAATACAAAGATTTCTTATACAATGTAAATCCTATGTAAATGATTGCTATTCTGCACTGTGTTTTAAACATTTGTATTGTTTTTATTGTCATATTGTTTATTTTTTGTGAATATTTTTTCTATCTAGAGTAAGTTGAATCTGCAGATGTGGACCAACAGATATGGAAGGCCAACTGTATTCCAAGTCTACTATGAACAATTATACATCAACAAATTGGATAACCACTAAGAAATTGCTAAATTTGTAAAAACATACAGCCTTTCTAGACTGAATCATGAAGAAATAGTAAGTCTGAACAGACTTATAACTAGTAAGCTGATTGTTTAAGTAATCTAATACCTCCCCAAAAAGAAAAGCACAGGATAAGATGGCTTCACTGGTGAATTCTACCAAATACTTAAGAAGAATTAATGCCAGTTCTTCTCAAACTCTTCCAAAAGACTGAAGAGGAAAAAAACACTTCGAAAGTCATTTTATGGGGCCAGCGTTACCCTGATATTGAAGACAGGCAAAGCCAATTTAAAAAAAGAAAACTTTAGGAGAATATCCCTGATGAATATAGATGCAAAAATCTTCAACAACAATATATTAGCTAAACAAATTCAACAGCACATCTAAAAGAAAGCATCATGACCAAGTGGGATTTATCCTTAGTATGTAGGTATGGTCAACATATAAAAATCAAACAATGTTTTATACCACCTTAAAAGAACAAAGTATAAAAATCACATGATCATGTCAATAGATTCAGAAAAAGCATTTGACAAATTTGGCATCCTTTTATGATAAAATCATGCAATAATCTAGGAATAAAAGAAAATTACTTCAATATAATAAAGGGCATATATGAAAAGCTTACAACTAACATCATACTAAATGTTGAAAACCTGAAAGTGTTTCCCTAAGGTCAGAAACAAGATAAGGATACTCACTCCTGGCAATTCTACTGAACATAGCATGAGAAGTGCCTGCCAGAGCAGTTAGACAAGAGGAATATATAAAAGATATCCAAATCAGAATAGAAGTTAAAATTATCTCTCTTTGCAGATGATATAATCGTGTATGTAGAAAATGCTAAATATTTCACCAAAAACTGCTATAACTAATAAGCAAATTCAGTAAAGTTGCAAGATACAAAATCAACATTAAAAATTAGTTATGTGTCTATGCACTAACAACAAATAATCCAAAAAGGAAATTAAGAAACCCAATTTCCAATATTATCACAAAGAATAAAATATTTGGGAATAAACCTAATAAAGGAGGCCAAAGACCTGTACGCTAATGGTTCAAAACATTGTTGGAAGAAATTAAAGAAGACCCAAATAAATTGAAAGTCATACCTGGGTCATGGATTGGAAGATTGAATATTGTTAAAATGTCCATACTACTCAAAGCAATGTACAGATTCCATTCAAAATATATCAAAATCTCAATAGCATTTTTCACACACAAAAAGTGAAAAGCAATCTTAAAATTTATACGGAGTCTTAAAGTACCACACAGGTCAAAAACAATCTTGAGAGAGAAGAACAAAGCTGGAGGCATAACCCTTTCTGATTTGAAAATATACTACGTTGCTACAATAATTACAACAGTATGGGAGTGGCATAAGAGAAGACATAGACCAATGTAACCAAATAGAGTGCCCGGAAATAAGCTCACATGGATATGATCAAATGGTCTTCAACAAGGTTGCCATGACTACACAATGGGAAAAGAAACAGTCTCTTAAACAATTGATGTTGTGGAAACTGAATATCCACATACAGAAGATTGGAATTGGACCCTTATCTTACATTAGCCATAAAAAATAGACTCAATGTAGATTAAAGTCTTAGATATAAGACTTGAAACTATAAAACTCCTAGAAGAAACATGGGGAAAAACTCTTTGACATTGGTCTTGACAATGATTTTTTGGATGTGACCCCAAAAGCACAGGAAACAAAAGCAAAATTAGACAAGTAGGACTACATCAAACTAAAAAGCGTCTGAACAGCTAAGAAAACAACAGATTGAAAAGTCAGCCTACTGAATGTAAGAAGAAATCTTTACAAATCCTATGTCTGATAATGGATTAATATCCAAAACAAAATGAACTGCTACAACACAAAAGCGTGCGTGCGCACACGCGCGCACACACACACACACACACATAACCTGATTAATGAATGGGTTATGGACTTGAATAGACATTGCTCCTAAGAAGACACACAAATGGCCAAGTATATGGAAATGTGTTCAACATCATTAATTATCAGAAAAATGCAAATTAAAACCACAATGAGATATCTCCTTCCACCTGGTAGGATGACTATTATCAAACAAATAAGAGATAACAAAGGTTGGTGAGGGTATGGAGAAAGGGGACCCTAGTACACTGTTGGTGGGAATGTAAATTGCTGCAGCCATTATGAAAAACAGTATGAAGTTTCCTCAAAAAATTAAAAATAAGACTGCAAAATGATCCAGCAATACTATTTTGGGATATTTATCCAAAAGAATTGAAATCAGCATTTCAAGAAGGTATTTGCACTCTTATGTTTATGGCCACATTATTCACAATAGCCAAGAGGTGGGAACAATCTAAGTATTCACCAGCGAATGAATATGCAAATAAAATGTAATATATACAAATAATGGAATATTATTCAGCCTTAAAAAATGGAATGGAATTCTGTCATATGCTAGAACATGGGAGAAAGGGCTATGGACTTAGTCCCTTAAATCAATGGGGCTATGGACTATGGGGCTAAGGGGCTATGCAATTAGCCCCTTAGATTAATTAGGATATTAATCTAAGTGAAATAAGCCAGTCATAGAAAGATAAATACTGCATGACTCCACTTATATGAGGTATGTAAAGTAGTCAAACTCATAGAAATAGAAAGTAGAATGGTAGTTGTAAGAGGTGAAGGAGAGGGGGAAATGGGAATTACTACGCGATAAGTATAGAATTTCAGTCATGAAAAATGAAAAAATTCTAGAGATCCATTGTACAACACTGTAGTTATAGTTAACAATTCTGTACTGTGCACTCACAAGTTTAAGGAGGTAAATATCATGTTATGTGTTTTTTTTACCACAATAAAACAAAAATAGCTCAATAGTTTACCTAATTATTACCTATTAAAATTCCTTTCTGTCTTGAAAGAAAGAGTGAGGAAGGAAGAAAGGAAGGGAGGGAGGGAGGGAAAGGAGAGAGAGGGAGGAAGGAAGGGAATCTTTTGGTCTTTCATTTGTCTTTCTGTTGCTGATTTGTAGTTAAACTCATTGTGGTCTTAGACATGCTTTGTATGGTTTCTATTCTTTTACATTTGTGCTTTATGGCACAGAATGTGGTCCTTTTGGGTGAATGTTCCCTGAGAGCTTCAGAAGAATATGCTTTCTGGTGTTCTTAATGGATAGTCTATAAAAGTTAATTAGATCCAGCTGATTGGTGGTGCTGATCAGATCATCTGTAATCTTACTGATTTTCTCCCTGCTTTATCTATCAGTTATGGAGAGGAGTATCTCTATACCTGTCATAGTCTCCAAGTATAATACCTGGTTTCACTATTTCTACTTTTACTTTTATAACTTTTTGCCTCATGTTTTTTGACAGTTTGTTGTTAGGGACATACAGATTTTGGATTGGGATGTCTTCTTGGAGAATTGACTCTTTCATTGTTGAATAAACCTAACAATATTCTTTATTTCTTCTTTGTTTGAAATTTATGTAGTAATTCCAGTTTTCTTCTCATTATGAATTAATGTGGCATGTCCTTCTCAATTTCTTTACTTTTAATCTATCTGAGTCTTTACATTTAAATTGAGTTTCATGTACCTTAGAAGTGGATCTTTTTTTAAAAAAATTCACTCTGACCATATTCTTCCTTAGTTGCTGCTTTTATTTCATTCACATTTAAAGTGATTACTGATATAGTTGGTTTAAAATCTAACATTTTTGTAGCTTGCATGTTGCTTACTTCTTGTATTAAAGATTTTACATTATTAATTGTGGTTAGCTTAAATTTCTTATCTTGTAACTTCAACAACTGTGTCATATGTTAAGTCTGGTTCTGATATTTGTCTCTTCCTGCTGTATTTTTATTGTGTTTTGGCATGTATTGTAATTTTGTGTTAAAAATCAGACATATATTGGGTTATAGGAACTAAGATAAATAGGACTCTAGTGAGAATTTAGTTTAAGCTGTCTTACTTCCTGTCTATTTCTTCTTAGAAAGTCTGCATCTTGTAGCTCTTTAATTTGTAATCCACTGTGATTACATTAAAGTCCTGTTTGTGTGCCAGTAGGGTGTGTGTGGTGAGATTATTTATATTCTTATAATTAAATCCCAGTCTTATATTCGGCCTTTGTCTCTGGGATATGACTTTCACCAGACAATCATTCTAAAAATGTCCTCCTTGAATGATCAACCATGTACCAGATTGACTATAGATCCGTTTGGCCATAGAGATAACGTAAAATAAACAACAAAATGTGAAGAATAAGTGACACGTCTAACATTTTGAGGGGTTCAAGTTTT
This sequence comes from Nomascus leucogenys, assembly GCF_006542625.1. NCBI lineage: Eukaryota > Metazoa > Chordata > Mammalia > Primates > Hylobatidae > Nomascus > Nomascus leucogenys. The sequence goes on from NC_044406.1 coordinate 130,862,630, forward strand.
CTTCCACTGCAAGGAGTAAGACATAGGTAGGTACAGCCCACACACTTAGAGTTTGAAGTTGCTATGAAATCAAAAGCTCAGTTTTCTGTGTTTGGCTCCTGTATTTGTTTCCTAGGACTTCTATAGCAAGTACCATGCATGAATTGGGTTGCTTAGCACAACATTTACTGTCTTACAGTTCCAAAAGCTGGAAATCAAAAATTAAGGTATTGTCAAGGTCACAATCCCTCTGAAACCTGTATGGTAGAATCCTTCCCTGCCTCTTGGCTTCTGGTGGTAGTGGCCATCAATCCTTGGCATATTTTAGCTTGTATAATGTCCCTCCAGTCTCTTTCTCTGTTATCTAAATCTTCACATGGCCATCTTCCCCTTTTATACATCAGTCTTATTATATATAGTACTCACCATAATGGCCTTGTCTTAATCCGATTACATCTCCAAAGATCTTCCTCCCAAATAAGATAACATTCTCAGATACGAGGTGTTAGGACTTCAACATGTGCAATTTGGGGAACACCACTGAAATCATAACAACTCCCTTTTTATTACTTCTCTGGTCCTTCCTTTCCTATCTGTTCAATGTGGTAAAATAATGTTGCAGTAGCCTCTAGGTGAGAAGCCTTCTGTTCCTACTCTGGAAAGACGTTGTAATAGGAGATGAATTCTCAAAGCTCTAAAAGTTCTAAAAGACATGAGCTACACAGCGTGGTTGGCTTTGGCAGTCTCTCACCCAGACCTTAGAAAAAAATACCCACTTTGGCTAAGCCCAAGGGTAAGAGACCAAGAAATAGTCTGGAGACAAAAGAAAAAGCAACTTTTCACAATTCAAATAATATCCAGCTGAGTTGACTATAATAGGGAGGAGTTCTCTAGGTCTTAGGGTCAAAGCTCTACATAATATAAGGGTATTTTTTTTCCTTCTACATTCATTCACTAGAGATAATGGTTCCAGTTAAATGAAAAACTCTGCCTTTCTGCTTAAACTTTGATAATTTCAGATGGATGAAGATAGACCTGAATTAGAGTTCGCTTGTAATAGCAAAACAGAGTTGAATGGCTATATATAAGAAGTAGGACAAGTTTGAAGTTACCTAGAGAAATCTAGGAGAAACATGGTGAAGAGAAAAACCAACAGGGGGTGGGGGGAAGAGAGAATAGAGGAGCTATTAAGATGTATGAGACTCAGGCACTATGTAAATTGCAGTAAAGTTTCCCTGATGGTAAGAAGGAAAAGAAACTTTTTATATGTTGTTATATCTGTTCTTGGTAGAATAAATGACCTCCACCCACGATGCACACAACCTAATGCCCAGTACATGGCAAAAGAGACCTTTCAGATGTGATTAAATCAAGGATCTTGAGCATGGAGATTATCTTTAATTATCTGGTGAGCCCAGTGTAATAGCAAGGATCCTAATAAGAGGGAAGCCAGAAGATCGAAGCAAGAAAAAGCAGATGGAATAACGGAAGCAGAAGTCTGAGCGATTCTCTGAATATAGAGAAATGATCCATGATCCCATCTCTAGAAGCTGACAAAGGCAAGTAAACACATTCTTCTCTGCAGCCTCCAGAAGAAACCAGACGTGCTGACACTTTGATGTTAGTGAGATTTCTTTCTGACCTCAAGGGCTGTAAATAATCTGTTTTGTTTTGAACCACTAAGCTTGTATCAGTTTGCTATAGCAACAATAAAAAACGAATACAATCAGGCATGCCAAAATGTTGAATTTGACTTTTTTTTTCTGTTGCTGAATGGTACAACACCCCTCTGTGCCCTTCCACTCCAATCAAATTTGCGAACTTTAACATACCAGCACATATTTTGTACGAGTATGATTGGTGTGTATATGTGTATCTGGCAACTGATGAAGAGTCCGGGGTGCATTACTTTATCAGTGCTATACAGAATGGAAAAGGCAGTGCGCAGGGAGGAGCTCTGAGACGGAGGAGCCTAAATGCATAAGACCCCATCAATAGCCCAGAAGTTAAGGGGAGGCCTTTGTGAATCTGGTGCCAGGATAAAATCCTGTCTAGAGGTGCACTGCACAACCTCTCCTAAAAGACATATTTAACAGAGAGTTCTCATGGAAAAAAATAAAATCTAATGATGAAAGGGGCAAGAATTGATGGGTTGATGATTTTCAGCTACATCGAAACTTTTATGTTTTCATAGATACTGTTTGCTGAAAAAAATTTTGCAGTAGGAAATAAATAGATTCCATGGATTGATTGACTGATATACACAAACATAAACTTCTCGTAATCAAAGGCAACTAATTATCTCGAGATTTAAAAAACCCCAAAATCTATTTGCATCTTGTATAATACCTGTCTTTTAGAATTCTGTTGTTCAGAAACAAAGTATCTCTCTGAAAAAGGCAAATTCTGTTGTAATATAGTACTACAAATGGATACACATTTAGGGGGGAACTTATACACACTGGAAAAGGACTTCAGAGATTATATGTTTAATATAACTCTAAGTTATCTAAAACAGTTAATGCTATTTTAATTACCAGAGCAGTTGAGGGTGGGGATTTTAGTACCGTGGTGGGATACAGCCTAAAGAATTCAGAATAAGCTGAATTCTATATTACAATCATGAACAAAAGACAAATGTTTTAATGTATAGAAAACTGATTGGAAGTTAATTCTGCGGACTTTGCACTTATTTAGGTAAAACATAAGCTTTATCTCACTGAATATGAATATGTATAAAGAATATTGCTTGTGCGTCTGGGATGACCTACAGACTCTATACAATGACACCAGTGGCTTAGTGCTAATCTCTTTGGTGCCTAGTTTGCATCTCTCATTTATGGTTGTTTCCTCTAATGGCTAGCACATTGTAGGCTCAACAATTTAATAATTATTTATAAAATAAGTGAAGAAATTATAATTATGAGAGATCAGTGTTTTATAATTTTTATAACAAATCCATTTTTCCCTGTATTTAGAATAGTTTATGATTACAAATTTTGCTTTGAGTAAAGGTGCCATCTGTAAATATACAGGAATACTATTGAATTAACCTTTATATTAATTTCCTATTGCTGCTCTAACAAATTAACTGGAGTGTAGTAGCTTAAAACAACACAAATGTATTCTCTTACAGTCTAGAGGGCAGGAGTACAAAATGAGTCTCACTGGACTAAGATAAAGGTATTAACAGGGTGATATTCTTTCTGGAGGGTCTAGAGGGAAATCCATTTTCTCGCCTTTTCCACCTTCTAGAGGCCATCTGCATTCCTTAGCTTGTGGCCATTTTACCTTCAAAGCCAGTAGCATATTATTCTGAAGTCTCTCTCTGACTCTGACCTTCTGCCTCTATCCTATAAAGACCCTCGCGTTACGTTGGGCCTGCCCAGATAATCTAGGATAACGTCCTTATCTCAAGGTCAGTTGATTAGCAACCTTATTTCTCTATACCACCTTAATCCTCCCTTGCTATGTAATGTAATATATTCAAAAATTCTAGGGATTACATCATAGACATTTTTTGGGGAAAAATTATTCTGAATACCACAACTTCTCAAACTTCTCAAACTCTCTTTCCTGGGAACTGAATCTTAGTACTGATCCAATCACCCTTACACACCTCTCACACACATGGTTACAGTAATAGGGCTCCTGGAAAACACGCTCATATAACATGACACTCTTACTCCAACCCTACTCATAGACCACAGTTGATTGATCCAGATAAAGATGGGCTTCTGACACCATTTCTGTGAATGTTTGTTTCCTAAATAATTTAAAGCTGGGAATAGAATTCCAATTTCATTTTGACTGAATGATACAGACATGCAGAATGTCACGGAGGAAAAAATCTACGCAAGCTGTACCAGCCCCAAGTTCCAGATCACCGCTGAGGCTCGGTTGCCATATTGACCTTCAGCTCCATGAGACATATAGTATACTTGTAATAATTCCCCTGTTTTGCCTATGCTAATTAGAATATGCTCTTATTACAACAAAAAGGATTATATTCAATAACATTTATATAATATTGTTATTACTAAGAGGTACTTTATAAATGACTGAACATACAAATGAAAATATTATGTGAAATAATCTGTTCAACATCATATAATGGTTCACAGCAAATGCCAAGGCAAGAAGCTAGTTCTCTTGCCTTTCAGGGCAATGCTGTCTCCTCTTCATTGTAAAAGTACTAGGTAGAAGTAAACATCAGCCTAAGGTCAATGCTACATTTGAATAAAATCCGCCCATGTGTACTTAAATGATCAAGAAATCAATAAAAATTATTTGGAAGCAACTCTACATTGTATTTAAAATATAGCAATTTTTCATCTAGGAGAGTACTATTTCTTTCAAAAATACATTTAAAAATTTATCTTCCAAGAATTTGTTCTGGAAAAGTAACTATTGGTACTTGGCTTATTACCTGGGTGATGAAATAATCTGTACAACGAACCCCTGTGACACAATTTTACCTACGTAACAAACCTGCACATACACCCCTGAACCTAAAGTAAAAGTTTAAAAAAGGAAGAGCAAGCTATAAACTGTACATATGACAGATCTTAACTTTGAAAATACAGTTATTCAAAAATAAATGGATATTTACAAAAAAATGAATTATTCAGTAGTTAAGTTATATGGGAACATGTAATCAAAACCTATTTGTAAAGAAACTCGGTTTTTCCTCACCTCTTACAAATGTTTCATATGTGCCCCTCCTGTCACACGGCACTCATCGATTCTGTGGTCTATTCATCACAGAATATCACCACTACCAGTGACAGCTAGGATTTGTGTTCCTTCATTTCCTTAGGGCTATAAAAAAAGGTGCCACATACATAAGGTTTTTAACATATATCCACAAGTAGAAGTTGCATGGTATAGTGAATTTTGTAATGTGTTCAACCATTTTTAGTAACCTTTAAATATAACACAAATACACATATACATTTTTGCACATGCACACATATACATACACACAGACAAAAACACTAGAAGGAGGTACACCAAAATTCAAATTGTTATTATCTTTGGGCAATGAGATTACAAATTACCATGATGGTTTGTTTCCTTCTTTATATTTTTCTGTATTTTGTTGCATCTACAAACGAACACGGATTTCTTATATAATAGTAAACAGTAAATTTTACAAAGATAAAAAACAAACAAAACCTAAAAAATGGTTATTGTCAAACAATTGTTCACTTCTTCTAAATGGCTTTCTAATCTATTCACTATATCCCTTTTCCATACTGCTAACCTGGAGCAGATGGCTCAATACCCCCCACCTCAAGGAAAAGGTAATTCCTGGAACTGTGGCGAGGCCCAGCAGTTTGCTTTCCATGTCACTACCTGCACCGTGAGACACTTATTTGATTCAGAGAAAGGGCAGATTATTTATAATTTTCATTGTTTTCATAGTATTCTTAAGATAAATCTCAGTGAAGAATTCCTCATCTATAACCACGAATTCTGAGTATTGAATGTATAGGAAAACTAAAATATGTGGGAAAATAAAGTGTAAGAAAACATGCTGGTTTTGCAGTTGGTTTTGATCTACAGTGCATTGAATTTCCATAATAAGCCAATGTACAGCAAGTATTCTTCCAATAAAAAACTTACATTGCAGTAATTATCTACTCTGTCGCTATGATGGCTCTTCTACAAACATCACTTAATGAATCTTCCCATACAGTGTATGATAATAATACAAATTTAAATTCAACAAACGTGATATGCAACAGCAGCAATTTGCAGAAGGAGTGGGAGAAAATCTAATTTAGAGCAGATGCCTGCCTTCAAAGAAGTGACATTCTAATAGGTGATACATGGACAAACGGGAATGAGTGCCAGTACATGTTTCAGCCTGTAAATTACAATACATGGGGCTAAACTGAAATCTATAAAATGGGGGCAATGGCCTGGACAAGTGCTTTTCAAACTATTATGAAGATCCTTAATTTTTTTTTAACTCACAATGTGGCAGGGCCATAGAAAAATATTTGGAGAAATTGAATCAACTCGAAATGTGACAGGGCCGTAGAGAAATATTTGGAGAAATTGAATCAACTGGGCTCTAATAGAAAGCTCTATATAAGAAGTCCTATAGCTGACATATTACCAAAGAACTATGGGGACAGCAAAGATCAAAATATCAATTCCAGATGTAGATATTGGTGAACGCTTTATAAAGAACATGTCACATGAGTCTGGTCTTGGAAAAAGGGAATTTCAATTGGAAAAGATCGAGAAAAAGAGCATTCCAAGTTGAAAGAATCACATGAATAAAGTTGAGATATGAAAGTTCATGCACATTTTGAGAATGTGAAGTTAGTGTCACTTAGAATGTAAACATATCAGAAACAGAGTAGTAAAGACAAGACTGGAAATGTCAAGGACGAGCATGCATGGTCATAGTTGTGTTTGAAAGTTTATTTGGGAATAATTTTATCCAGACTTACAGCTTTAAATTTCATCTAGATGCTGATGACTCCTCAATGTGTATCTCCAGTACTATCCTTTTTCATAACTTCCAGAATCATCTAACCAACTTCCCCATAAGCATCTCCACTTGGGTGTCTAATAAGTTTCCTTAAATAACATGTCCAAAAATCAAGAACTTGTTCTTCCCTCAGTCTTTACTAATTTGCTAAATGACAACTCTAGACACCTAATTACTCATATGAAAAACCCGAGTGTTGTGTGATATTCTTATCTCCCATATTAAATCCATCCTTAATCCATGTAAATGCTAACTTTAAATATTCTAAGTCTATCCATTTCTCACCACCTCATTTTCTGAATGATCCTCATCTCTCAAATGGACTACAGTAATAGTCTGACAGGTTTCTCGGTTTCCAATCTCTCATCTCTAGACTAGACTAGACTAGATGTTTGGTATGAAATATTTTTACTTCCATCTCCTTCACCTCCATGAAAGACATGCATTTTCTGACTCATTGGCCAATGGAATATTAGGAAATGTGACATAAGGAGGGCCTGAAATGAGTGCGTTTGGTATTGCCCTCTTGCGCTTCTGCTATTTCCATGATAGGACTATGCCTTGAATAGCTGCTAGTTCAAAGAAGATGACAGACATGCAGTATACTTGGGTTCAACCCATAGCCAGTTCACATGCTTAAGGAAGACACAATGCTAAATTCCACATGCTCCTGAGTTTTGGAGTGGGTTGTTTCTCAGTATTATTGTATCAGTCACTTACTGATACAGACTCCAACATTCTGTAAACCACACAGCCACCCTTTAATGCTTAAATCAGACTATGGCACTCCACTGCTATCAACACTATAATAACTTTATACGTGCTTAGAATAAAATTCCATATCTATATTAGTGTCTCCAAGCACCATGACTCTGGTTCCTGACTACCTTTTATTCACTTCATGTCAGCCATGTGGAGTACACCAAGTAGGCTCACATCTAAGGGGATTTACAGTTGCAATTCCTTCTGTCCTGTATACTTTTCCCAGGAATATTCATATGATTTACTCTTTTACTTTATTAAAAGGTTACCTCTTCAGATATACCTTAACTGACTAACCAATCTAAGTATTTCCCTCACTAACACACCAAGGAACCACTTGTCTATCCACTTTTCCTGCTTTATTTTTTCTTCCTAGCACTTAACACTGTTTTAAAATATATAATATATTTGGCTGTTGCTTAATTTTAGGTCTCCTCCAATCAAAAGAAATCTCCTTGAGAAGTTGTTCTGTCCTGTTAACTGTTGTATCTCCAGTGACTAAAAACTGTCTGGGAAATAGTAATCACTCATTGAACATCTGTCAGATAGGAAAGAAGGAAGAGAACATTTTATAGGAGATATTGGTAAGAAAAATAGATATGTAATTGTAAAGGTTAAGAAGCTATTACAATAGTTTTGTGAAGGATTCTAGATAAGGGCAGAAAAACTGGAAAGAAGGGAGACTATGAGATATTTTAGAGGTAGAATCCATGAAATTTAGTGGCTGACTGAACGCCACAATCCTGCAGCAAAGATATATCAAATATAATTATGAGAGGTCAAGTTAAGGAATCTGCAAAGATAATTGTGACATTCAGACATGAACTCACGTCAACAATGTACCTGAACACCAACTGTATGCCATATAGTGTGCTAAGTCTGTATAAGCAGTTAACAACTTTTAGACAGGAATCATGTCTGATTTATTATTTATTTATTTATTTGAGATGGAGTCTTGCTCTGTTGCCCAGGCTGGAGTGCAATGGTGCAATCTCGGCTCATTGCACCCGGGTTCAAGTGATTCTCCTGTCTTAGCCTCCTGAGTAGCTGGCATTACAGGCACCTGCCACCGTGCCCGGCTAATTTTTGTATTTTTAGTAGAGATGGGATTTCACCATGTTGTCCAGGCTGGTCTTGAACTCCTGACCTCAGGTGCCCCATCCTCCTCAGCCTCCCAAAGTGCTGGGATTATAGGGGTGAGCCACCGCGCCAGCCCTATGGCTGATTTATCTTTGTGCTCCAGATAAATCAGACATGGCTCCTGTCTAAAAGTTGTTAACTGCTTATATAAAAAAGGCAGAATTTCAATGAAATGTGCTGAAGTGCTATGATAGATATTTGCACACGGGGGCAACACACTTCCACACATAAGAATGCAGATAGAAAACATAGGAACAGAAGCAGGTTTGCAGGAAAATATAAGTTTGGCTCTAGTTATGATGGATTTGAAACTCAAAATGAAGATGCCAGCAGTTCACATTATCTGAAATTTGAGGGCAAGGATTTGGTTAGATATGTGGAATCATCAGAGCTATTAACAAAGGAGTGATTGGTTTGGAGGAGATCATCTCAGGAGAGTACATGAACAAAAGAGCAGTGACCTAACAACAGAACTCTGGGAGGCTAAATAGCTAGGAGATGAGCAGAGAAATAGAGGACTGTGAAGGAGATTCGATAGAAGATGACAGATGAGAAAGGAAATAAGAGAGGGAAGTTTGGCTGGAGCCAAAAGAAAAACCAATTTCAAGCAGGAAGAAATTACTGAGATTGGAAGATATCTTCTAGAAGGTCATTCATTTTATAGTTGAACTAAACTAACAATAACATGACCTATCCATACTTCTATGTATCCCTTCATCGACTCATTTATTCAATAAGTATTTATTGAGCACCTACAATTATGCATCAAGTAGGATGCTTTACTCTGATAAATATAAAGGTCTTTCCCTCATGTGGTCTTTAGTCTAGCTGGAGAAATATGCATTAACAAATGATTTAAAAAATACATATATAGGTTGACGTCACCACAATGGTGCAGTGTAACTACTGGCCCTCTTTGCTCCTCCCACGCACAAAGAAAAACATACATAGACAGCTTTCAAAAGCCAAAACAGCTCAGAGAGGACTTGAGGGCCCATTAAAGAATCTGGAGCAACACAGTGGAGCAAAATAAAACCCAGAGATTATCCACATAGAAAGGATTGCTAGTGAGATCAGCATATCTGAGGCACCAGACGACTGCTAGGAGCAAAGAAAGGCAGAAACTATCAATGTCAGCCAAGTGACAAGAATCATGTTGGTCACCATTGGCCTGCTCTGCAGAGAACACAAGCATCTCCCGCCACTGAGGTAAGCAATATCCATTCCCACTGGAGAACCCCATATAAGGAGATACAGCTACACAGCCCTCCCTGTGTAGATCAAGAAGCAGTTTCTCTTGATCAGCCTTGGGAAAGGATCCTCCACCTCTTCCATCCCTAACCCCAGAGCCATGTTCTAACACAAATTGTTAGGACAAACAAATGAATTCAGTAAAGTTGAAGAACACGAAATCAACATACAAAATCAGTACTATTTCTATGCACTAACAACAAACTATTCAAAAAAAATTTTATCTAATTTCAATAGATACAAAAAAATTTAAAACTCAGGAATAAATTTGACCAAAGAGGAAAAAGATCTGAACACTGAAAACTACAAAACATTGATAAAAGAAACTGAAGAAGACATGAATAAATGGATAGATATCCAGTGTTCATGGATTAGAATTATTAATAGTGTTAAAATGTTAATACTACCCAAAGTGATCTACAGATTCAATCAATATCAGAACTCCAATGTCATTTTTAACAGAAATAGAAAAGACAATCCTAAAATTTGTATGGAACCCCAAAATATCTGGAATAGCCAAAGCAACCTTGAGCAAAAAGAACAAAGCTGGAGGCATCACACTACCTGACTTCAAAATACACAACAAAGCTATGCCAATCAAAACATCATGGTACCTGCATAAAACAGACACACAGACTAATGGGACAAAATATAGAAATGAGAAGAAATATCCATGTATATATGGTCAATTGATTTTTGAATAAGGCAATAAGAAAAGAAAGAACAGTTCCTTCAATAAATGTTGCTGAGAAAACTAGATATCCACACACAGAAGAATTATATTAGACCCACATCTCTATATACAATAATCAACTCAAAATTGATTAAGTACTTAAATCTAAATACCACAAACTTTAAAACTGCTAGCCAAAAACATAGGAGAAAAACTCCATGACATTATTCTGGGTAAAGATTGTTTTCAAGATGATGCCAAAAGCACAGGCAACTAAAGCAAAAATATACAAATGGGATTATATTAAACCAAAAACCTTCTACATAGCTAGAGAAATAATAAGCAGAGTAAGGAGACAACCTACAGAATAGGAGAATATGTTCGCAAACCGTAATCCGATAAAAGGTTAATATTCACAATATATAGGAAACTCAACCCAGCCAAAACGAAAATAGCCCAATTAAAAATAGGCCAAAGACCTCAAAGAAGACATACGAATAGCAAACAAGTGTACAAAAACATGCTTAACATCATTAGTCATCAGAGAAATGCAAACAAAACCACAACGAGATATTATCTTATAACCGTTAGAATGGCTATGATCAAAAAGACAAAAGATAACAAGTGGTGGCGTGGATGTGGACAGATAGTAACCCTTGAACATTGTTGGTGAAAATGTAAATTAGTAGAGCCATAATAAAAAAACTGTGTAAAGGTTCCTCGAATAAATAAAAATAGAACTACCATATGATCCAGTAATTCCACTATTAAGTAAATATTCACATGATATTAAATCAGTATGTTGAAAGATACCTGCAATCCCTTGTTTTTGCAGCATTATTCAGAATTTCCAAGGTACTAAATCAACCTAAGTTTCCATCAACACGTGAATGGATAAAAAACTGTGGTATATATACATACTAGAATATTTTTTCTGCCTTTAAAAGGAGGGAAATTCTGTCATTTGCACCTGCGTGGTTGAACCTGAAGCACATTAAGTTAAGTAAAATAATCCAGGGCAGAAGGGAAAATATCAAATGATTTCACTTATATATAGATTATAAAAAAGTCAAACTCATAGAAACAGAGAGTAAGGCGCTTGTTAACAGAGCTTGAGGGTAGGTGGATTAGGAAGATATTGGTCAAAGGACACAAAATTTCAGTTAGACAGAAGGATAAACTCAAGAACTTATCCTTCTAATTTTAGTTAGAACTTTATCTTTCTGTCTAAAATTTTGTGGTGACTACAGTTAATAAAAATATATCTTATATATGAAAATTGCTATGAGAAGAGTGGGCATTAAGTACTCTCAGCATGAAAAAAATAGTAAGTATGTGAGGTAATAATGCATTAATTAGCTTGATTTAGCCATTTCACACTGCATACATATATCAAAACATCATGCTGTATATCATAATATATAAGATGTTATTTGTCAATTGAAAACTAAATTTAAAAAACATATATAATTACAAATAGTGATGATTCACATGGATGAAGTAGAGAGTGCTATAAGAATATCCTCTAAAGGGGTCTGCTCTAGACTGGGGTATCAGGAACGGCCTACTTCAATAAACTGAACGCTTACAAACCCCCAAATTTACATATGAATATCCTAACCCCCAAGGTGATGGTATTAGGAGTTGGGGCTTTGGAGACGTGACGAGATTGTGAGGGCAGAGTTATCTATAAGGCAGGTGCCATCTATGAGAAAGTGAGCCCTCACTGGACACAGAATTGCCAGGACTTTTATCTTTGACTTTCCAGCCTCCAAACCTATGAGAAATCGATGTTTGTTGTTTATAAGCCATACAGTTTATCATATTTTCTTATAGCACCCCTAACAGACTGATATGGTTTGGCTCTGTGTTCTCACCCAAATCTTGTGTTGAATTGCAATTCCCATTGTTGGGGAAAGGACCTGGTAGGAGGTGATTGGATCATGGGGGCACATTTTCCCCTTGTTGTTTTTGTGATAGTGAGTGGGTTCTCATAATATATGGTTGGTTAGAAGTGCGTAGCACATCCCCTTTCACTATCTTTCCCTCCTGATCCAGCCATGTAGGAAATGCCAGCTTCCCCTTCCCCTTCCACCATAATTGTAAGTTTCCTGAGGCCTCCCCAGGCATGCTTCCTGTACAGCCTGAAGAACCATGAGCCAGTTAAAGCTCCTTTCTTCATAAAGTACCCAGTTTCAGGTAGTTATTTATAGTAGTGTGAGAATGGACTAATACAGAAAATTGGTATCAGAGAAGTGTGGCATTGCTGTAAAGATAACTGAAAATGTGGAAGCAACTTTGGAACTTGGTAACAGTTCGAGGCTGAAACAGTTTGGAGGGTTCAGAAGGAGAAAGGAAGATGAGGGAAAGTTGAGAACTTCCTAGAGACTTGTTGAATTGTTGTGACCAAAATGCTGATAGTGATATGGACAATGAAGTACAGGCTGAGGTGGTCTCAGATGGAGAAGACAAACTTGTTGGGAACTGGAGTAAAGGTGACTCTTGTTATGCTTAGCAGAGAGACTGGTGGCATTTTGCCCCTGCTCTAGAGATCTGTGAAACTTTGAACTTGAGAGTGATGATTTAGGGTATCTGGCAGAAGAAATTTCTAAGCAGCGAAGTGTTCAGGAGGTGATCTGGCTGCTTCTAAAAGCCTAGGGTAATTTACATAAACAGAGAAATGACCTGAAACTGGAACTTATATTTAAAAGGGAAGTAGAGCACCAAATTTTCGAAAATTTGAGACTGACAATGCAGTAAAACAGAAAAAACAATTTTCTGGGGAGAATTTCAAGCCTGCTGCAGAAATTTGCATAAGTAATGAGGATCCAAATGGTAATAGCCAAGACAATGGGGAAAATGCCTCTAGGGCATTTCAGAGACAGTTGCAACAGCCCCTACCATCATCACAGAACTTGAGGCCTAGGAGGGAAATATAGTTTCATGGGCCAGGCCTGGGGCCCCACTACTCTGTGCAGCCTCAGGACATGGTGCTCTGTATCCCAGCTGCTCTGTCTCCAGCAGTCACTAAAAGGGGGCAATGTACAGCTTGGGCCATTGCTTCAGAGTGTGCCAGCCCCAAGCCTTAGTGGTTTCCACATAGTGTTGGACCTGCAGGTGCACAGAATGCAGGAGTTCAGGCTTGACAGCCTCTGCCTAGATTTCACAGGATGTATGGAAATGCTTGGATGTCCAGGCAGAAGTCTCCTGCAGGGGCAGAGCCCTTATGGAGAAACTTTACTAGGACAATGTGGAAGAAAAATGTGGATTTGGAGCCCCCACACAGAGTCTCCACTGGGGCACTGCATAGTGGAGCTATGAGAACTAGAGGGCCACCATCCTCCAGACCCCAGAATGGTAGATCAACCAACAGCTTTCACCATGTACCTGGAAAAGCTGCAAGCACTCAACATCAGCCCATGAAAACAGCTGCAGGGGCTGTACCCTCCAAAGCCTCAGGGGTGGAGTTGCACAAGTCCTTTGGCATCCACCCCTTGCACCACTGCAGCCTGGAAGCAAGAAATGGAGTCAAAGGGGAGTATTTTGAAGCTTTAAGATCTAATGACTGCCCTGTTGGTTTTTGGATTTGCATGGGGCCTATAGCCTCTTTGTTTTGACTGATTTCTCCCATTTGGAATGGGAGCATTTACCCAATGCCTTTACCCCCATTGTATCTAGGAAGTAACTAACTTGTTTTTTATTTCACATGCTCATAGGTGGAAGGGACTTGTGTGGTCTCAGATGAGGCTTTGGACTTGGACTTTTGGGTTAATGCTGGAATGAGTTAAGACTTTGGGGGGCTGTTAGGAAGGCATGATTGTGTCTGGAAATGTGAGAAAGACATGAGATTTGGGAGGTGCCAGGGGTGGAATGATATGGTTTGTCTCTGTGTCTCCAACCAAATCTCATGTCAAATTGTAATTCTCCATTTTTGGAGAGGGACCTGATGGGAGGTGATTGGATCATGGGGCAGATTTTCCCCTTCTGGTGATAGTGAGTGAGTTCTCATGAGATCTGGTTGTTTAAAAGTGTGTAGCACCGCCCCCCTTTTTCTCTTCCTCCTGCTCCAGCTTCCCCTTCACCTTCTATCATAATTGTAAGTTTCCTGAGGCCTCCCCAGCCATGCTTCCTACACAGTCGGTGGAAGCATGAGCCAAGTAAATCTTTTTTCTTCATAAAGTACCGTGTCTTAAGTAGTTCCTTATAGCAGTGTGAGAACAGACTAAGACAAAGACTGAGATACCTCCCTATGAAAGTGATATTAAAGTTGGTGACTAAAGAATGAATTAGGATTTAGCAAGGTAAAAGTAGGGTAGAGTGAGGGGAGAATTCCAAGCATAATGAACAGCATATGCAAAGGCCTTGAGGCAAGAAATCCTTTAAATGTGATCTAATAACTCAGAGAAGTCAAAGTATTTGGAGAGACAAAGAGAAAAGAAGCAAGGGAGTGAGTAGAACAAGATGAGACTGATAAGACTTGCAGGTTCCTGATCATTCAAGGTCTGGCCTTTGAGTTGAGCATGTTTTACTGTACATTAAAGGCCATGGGGAGTCTTTTAAGAGTTTTAAGCAGAATACTCTTATAATCTGAATGGTGTTTTAAAATTTCACCCTGGTTAAAGTATATAGAATGGATTATCAGCTGCCTTGGTTAAAACAGAGGTGTGGAGGAACAGCTGCAGGTTTGACTCTTTGAATCTTTTTTGTCAACAAGAAATGTAAGTAATCAAACAATTGAAGATCTAACATGCTAATGATCTCAAGGGATTATGCCTCTCCCCTAAAGTCCATCTATAATATCTTGAAAATTCAGATTCTAAAGAGGTGGATGCAGGGAGTAGGTGATGTCAGAGCTACTTCTCAGGCTTCTAGCATGAGTAATATGGGGGCGGGAGAGAAGTGGAGGTCATTTGCTGAAATGGGCAAGACTGTGAGAAGTAGGTTTTGAGGAGAAATCAATTAGGTAGTTGCATATATAGGTTTTTAGCTTACATGAGAGGTCTGGGCTGTAGACAATGGCAGATAAAACAGATAAAATAAATTCTTATATATGTACTTGAACTGCTTCTGAAATACAGACTTATGTTACCTGCCCATTGTTATTCCAGACATTTTTTCTGACACTTTGCTCTTATTTCATGGACTTGATTCCAGGAACGACGATTAACTAGCTATGTGACTTTGAAGAAATTACTTAACCTCATGGGAGCCTCAGCCTGGCATACAACAAATTATAATAGAATTGTTGAAGGCAAGAGCATATTTGTGTTCCAGTATCCTCTGTACCACTTATTAATTTATGACATTTAAGTCATTTAAATTATCTTTGCCTCCGTTTCTTCATCTATAAAATAAGGATAAGGACATGATTTACTCTAAGGCTTTTTTGAGGGTAAATAAGTTATAATCTATATAAAACTAATTTTTGTCACAATGCCTGAAACATGGTGAGCCTTAAATAAATGTGTTACCACAGCAGTTGTAGGACACAGTCAATAAATGTGTCCTCACTTCCTTTCTTCCTTCACCTTCTTTTCCAAACAGTTTAATTCAATCAATTTTTGACCACTTATTATGTTCACCATCTTTTCTTTCTTCAGTTAGAACACATTAAGACATGAGAATTTAGTGCTCACCTTGTCGCTACCAGAATAAAATATGCAATAAAAATAGCAGCGCAAAGAGAGAACAAACGAAAAGCACTTTATTATCTTTTCTCTAGTATTGGTAAAAACAGACAGCAGTTCTGGGGAAACACTGGGTTCTGTCTTCTGAACTCTTGTTGCAAAAAATAATATTTCTCCTGTGTGGGTATCCTCACTGCCAAAAAAATAAATAAATACACACACACAATACTATCAAGAGTTAAATAATTTCACCTATTGAGGCCATCTCTTTTCAGCTTTATATTGCCTGGTTCTTTCTATTAGATACTGTTTATCATGTTACCTTATTTCTTACTATTATCTGTGTTGCCAGAGCCCAGAGTAATATGATGACAAGGTAAATAGAAGTCTGCAGCCAGTCATGTAGGTTCTGAACACACTACAACTGAGGGTGAGCAGGGAAGCAAGCAAGTATGAGAGGCATGGAACCAGTGAGAAAATCAATGGGTAAAGAATCATTGTGGATAAATGAAAAAGTAAATGCGACTCACCAGCATTAAGGAAATCACAAGGTTGCCCTAAAACTAGGGCCAGCCTCCTCTTTCAAGAAGGAATTCTTGTTTGTTGCCTGTTGGAATAAAAACAAGTCCTGAGTAATGCACAGTCTGTGTGTCAGATAAGTGAATGAATGTTTTGTCTCCGCTTGGAAAGAGTAAGGGGTTCAGAGTTGAAGGTAGACCCTGAAACCCAAAGAACTCCAGGTAGCAGCAGCAGGCAGCCTGAGTCTGTATTTTTCCTCACACAATCCATCACCTTTCTTTTCCTGTCCTTATCTGGAATTCTTGGAATAGACTAGTTGGCAGAATACTAACAAATCTGCTAATCTTTCTAGCTATGTGTTTTTCTTTTGCATTATAAAAATAACACTGTTCTGGCTCTACCTCTGAGACATCCAGCGGTCCATACCAATACCCTGATCTCCAATGATTGTTGTGAGATATGATGCCCAGTTTTCGTCACCCTCAGTACTTGAGAACTCTTAATTTCTATCTGTCTAATGAGGCTTCTGACATATCACCTGTCCTCTTTGCACTTGTCAACCAGTACTGATTTACAACTTTTTTCTGATTCTACATGCCTAGATTGTTTCTCAAGTTTTGTTTTATCATTAGTGTTTCAACTCCACACAATAGACTATGCAAACCACAGTGCCATTAGACAGAAAATGATGAGAGACAGATAAATCAGAAAGAAAGTATTGACAATCACCAACGACAAAAGCAAGAGAGGAAGTTTGCATCAAATCCTCTTTTCTTTAAACTTGCATACAAATATGAAATTATGGCATCTAGAAAAGTTCTGATGCTGCTAACACTTATTAAAAATAAATACACAGACTTGATACCACATAGCGTTCTGTTCGGTGAGATATTCGGAGTAGAATAAACTAGATTTACTTGTTTCTGTGGTAGAGACTGGCCAGTTATTCACCAGTCTCTACCACTCTATTTTTTCTTTTTCCTACATTTCCCAGCTTCCCGTGGAGTTAATTGCAGTAATATGACTGAATACTAGCCAACTGATTATGAGAGGCAGTCATGTGCAATCCTTACAGGACTGATTCATAAAACTGTTCATACTTGATTCTCTAAGCTCTTTCTCTTGGTTGAAGTAGAGGAGCCTGATGACCTTGAAAGCCATGTATTGAAGATGGAGGCTCCATGAGATCGAGATATTCTAGGACCGTGAATCACCAACTGACAGAGAACCACTTGCTGATCAGGAACATTCATTTTGAAATTTGTGTGTGAGAAAAAAGGCTCCTATAAGGTTTGAGTCCTTGTATATTTTTGGATTTGTTTATTACCAAAGCTAATATCAACTTACATAATAAAGCAACCAAAAACAATCGCTAGTATTTATTGAGCTCCTATATAAAACAAACTCTATAAATGAGAAGTGGCTGCTGCTGCTAGTAAATAGGATAGGAATTGGGTTTAAAACACTAATGTTTTTCACTACATACCCACTGAAACATGTCTCATGTAGTTTAGAAAGAGTGCACTATGTATATTTATTTATTTTTCCAGCTTTATTGAAGTATAATTGACAAGTAAAATTGTATGTATTTTAAGTGTACAACATGAGGATTTGATATATGTACACATTGTGAAATGATTGCCACAGTCAAGCTAATTAACACAACCATCACCTTACATAGCTGTTGTTGTGTTTGTGCGTGTGTGGTAAGAACACTTAAGATCTACTGTCTTAGTAAATTTCAAGTGTACAACACAGTATTGTTAACTATAGTCACCATCCTGTAGATTAGAACCCCAGAATTCACTCATCTTATAACTAAAACTGTGTACCCTTTGACTAACATCTCCCCTGGCCCCTGGCAACCACCATTCTACTCTCTGCGACCATGAATTAGATTTGTGAAAGGAAAATAAATCTCAGGACCCCCAAAGTAGAAAGCCAAAAGGAACAGTCAAGCTGGGAACTGCTTAGGGCAAACCTGCCTTCCATTCTATTCCTAAAATAGATAGCTACTAAGATAAAAAAAAAAGCTACATATCTCCCACACAATTTATCCATAAGGAAATTCCTTGTCGACAAAGGACAGACAAAACTCAAAGTCATCCATCTGCTCACTGAGATAAATGCATCTCTGATTGCTTCCTTTGGAAAAGCTAGTAAAAGACTCAAAAGAATGCAACAATTTGTCTCTTATCTACCCGTGACCTGGAAGCCCCCTCCCTGCTTTGAGTTTCCTACCTTTCTGGACCAAACCGTTGTACATTTTGCATATGTTGATTGATGTCTCATGTCTCTCTAAAATGTATAAAACCAAGCTGTGCTCCAACCACCTTGGGCACATGTCACCAGGACCTCCTGAGGCTGCGTCATACCTGCACATCCTTAACCTTGGTAAAATAAACATTCTAAATTAACTGAGACCTGTCTCAGATATTTGGGGTTCACATTTGGTGACCATGAAGGGACTCCGAGGGAAGGTGGCCCTGATCGTTGACAAATCATCGGTGCTTGGTACCAGCTTGAGATATCTTCATGGGTCAAACAAATAGGACATTTGGCTGAGGCCTGGGAGCACCCACTCCAGAGAATACCTGATCTCCCAAAATTTGGTCAAGATCTAAAGTTAATTTTTCTGAACAACTTATTTTTCTGCCATTTACTTGCTTCCAACAAGGAAGGTGTTTTCCTGCTTCCATGACGATGGAAGGCAGGTAACTCCATTCTAGAGTTTGAGTTCACTTCTGACAGGAAAGGTGGGTTTTTTCCTGTGTCTACGATGGTAGAGAGCGGTCTTCAGCCTGAGACCTATCCCTAGGTAAGTAGCTAAATTGTGGTTTCATCTTGGCTAAAGTTACAATTAAAGCCAGCCGGTCTTAATTTCTCCTTACCATTATAGTGCTCAGTTGTTGGGTTTTTGTTGTTGTTGTTGTTGTTGTTGTTTTCTGGCCTTTCTCCTGTCAGACTTGACCAACTGTACCTGACTTGATCTAATCTGAATGAGAATTCCAAATTATGAGAAACAAGCCCTCTCTGAGAAAAACAAAACAAAACCATGAGCTTGGTTTCTGCGTTTGCTTCCTGTCTTAGAAAAAAATTCTTATTTAGTTTACTATTCTTCCACTCAATTCCTCCTTTCCCCGTTGCCATTTTCAGTACCAAGAGAAATCTAGAGAAGATTTCTAATGACTCTAACCCCTTTAAGAACTCAGAACTAAGGCACCACTCACATCTTTTTGGGGTGTTCTGTCTTCTTTGTGGAATTTCAAGAGTCATGGGGCAGATTCTTAGGTCTAAAGTTCTGCTCTCTTGTACTGCATTACATGAACTCTTTGGTTTTTTTGGGGTCCCAGAGATTATCTTGTACTGTGAGAGGATTTGACCTCGGCATGTGTAATGGTGTAAGAGAGCTACAAAGTTAAAAGTGGCTAAGGACAGTTTACAGGAATTGGTCTTATCTGTTTTTGTCTGTTTGTTTGTTTGTTCCTCCCAGGAAGCTGTTGTTTAGGATCCTAATTCTAATTCCTAGGTACATTATAAAGAGTCTTCTCCATTTTCTTTCCTCCCAAAATTAATCTCAATTTGGCTTGCGTGCATATTTGCATGAGGAACTAAACTGTCATTTGCATAGATAAAGGAGAGACTGAGTTTCCTCAGCTCCAAAGAGAAAGGGCATTTTGCTCTTCTCAGCTGAAAGGCACCCGTGGGTGACAGGGGTCCAAGTGATAGTGTCTGGGGGATTGTGCATTTCTGAGACACAGGGCCAGAAATTAAAACTATTCAACTTCTCAAGGCCCAGGGACTATCGCAGAATACGTGGGTGCATGAGATTGTCAGAGCCAATTTTGAAAGATAAAATAAGTTCAGTTTCTCTATAACTTAACAATTAATGTCAAAGGCAGGCCAGCATATGGCACCTGCATTTGATTAACAAGGTTTATTTGGAGCATTAACCCACTCCTTATTAAAGGTTAAAAAGGCTTATGAAAATTATATCTTATAGTCAAGATGATTAAAATTTTATAGATTGTTTATAAAATTTGGGAAAACAAATTTAAATGGCTTCGTGCTGTTTTTATTAGGGCTTATTGTTGGGGGAATCAAGTCTCCTCTCCCAAAGAATAAAGGTTTTCACTGTTTTTAAAAATCTTTGAGTTATCACTTTGGCTAAATGAATGACATTTTACAATGATCGTTGATTCAATTTTGTGATATCAAGCATTTTATACATTTTATATTTGACAAACTATCCAAAGTCAGATTATAACTTTGATCCTCATTAGTTTTTTGATATTAGTCTCTTGAAGTCCAAAAGAGACATATTTGGCTTGTTTGAGATAATAAAATCATACAGGAAGTATTGTCAAATATAAAACAGTGTTTACCCTTCTTTGGATTATATTTATGTAAATGTGTTATTAGTATGTGTTCCAGAACTATATGAAATTCTTTTGATTCTGATATGTTTTAGCATATTATGAGTAATTATGATTATTATGTAAAATTGTTGTATGGCACAGAAGTAACCAAGTTTCCTTGTCAATTGTGTTTTTAACTATGACTGTTTTAAAACTTGTGTCATCCACAATTGTTTTACTTTTATCCTTTTCAAAATGTGGTTTTGTAATCAGCATAGGACTCTGACAGGTGCTCCTGAATGCATGTTTTGGAGATTGTGACGCTAGAATGGAGAAAAAGTCTTCGAAGTCTACCAGGGAGAGCTGAAATGTCCATGAATATCAAGCAGAATGTGAGTTAACTGCATGGACTCAACTAACAGAATATTGAAATACTTATTTCATGATTTTTGCTTAAAACGTTGCTGATCCTTTGTTTTCCAGAGCCAAGAAAAAATTTCTTTTGAGCTATTTACAGCTTTTAACAATTGAGTAAACTATACTCCTAAAAACAAAATTTGGAGCATATTTATCTCTACTTGATTCCTCCAAAATTTGGAAACTAGTTGTGAGTATTCTTCACTTATGGCAATGTTATTTGCATAAGTGCAAATTCTTATTGTTTCTGACACAATTGGAGACACTGGTATTTTACCAGTGTTTTGACTGGAATAGCATGCTATCAGATACAGACCCCTTTATGGAATTAAAGTTGACTTTTAGAGCCAATAAAAGCCCTTGGGAAAGCTAACCTCAGTCCAGACAGTCCCTGTACAGGCTCCTGACCGGTAGTAAGCAAAAAATGTCAATTTCTGACACACTCAGGAGCCCCAAATTCTCTTGGGACCTCAAGGTGAATAATTCACCCAATTAATACAAGTATTTGCAGGCACAGGCTAAAATTGAGGCATTAAAGTTGAATCTGAGATTCCTTATCAAATGAAGTTCCAGCAAAGTCAATTTTTGTTAAAGAGGAGCCTACATGGTAAATGTTTATTCTTGTTGACTTTATACAAATACTCTGGCCAAATATAATAAGACTAAGACTTATTTTGCAAATGAATTTCTCCCACAATTTGTCTTGAGTGAAAATGGGACTGAAGAGAAACATCAAAATAAACTATTGTACACATGCTCTTAGAGTCTAGTCTTGCCTAATGTTTTTCAATTTTTATTATTTTCTGCAGGTTGGAGTGTATTGTACAATTTTTCCTGGCTAAAAGTCTCCAAAATAATGTTTTCAGTTCCTTCTTTCCATTCATTTTTTCCCTATTTTTTTTTTCTGATTTGAAATCACTAAAAATGAAGCTGTATTTTCTTAAAGCCCTGCAAACTGAAGCCAGACAACTTAAACTTCAGAAGAAAATAACAGCAACCTATTTACATACATAAGCCACTTTCCTACCTTCCTACTGAGGTATAGATTTCAGAGTAACAGGCCTATATAGATTTTCCCAAATTGGTATTCTTTTTTTGTTTGTTGTTGCTTTTCTTCCTCACTCCCACTATTTTTTCTTTGTAGGACATGAGACTTTACGATTTGCTAAAAATGAGCTTTCCTAATAACATGGGACCTACCCATCTAAGAATAAACCATTCTCGCTATGAGATATCACACAAAACCTGAGACCAGAGATTCATTGTTTTCTAAAATCCTTTCTCCAGAATATTTTAAAACGAAAAGTGTGGGAAATGAGAAAGGAAAATAAATCTCAAGACCCTCAGATCCCTAAGCCAAAGGGAAAAGTCAAGCTGGGAACTACTTATGGCAAACCGGTCTACCATTCTATTCCTAAAATAGATACCTGCTAAGATAAAAAAAAAAGTTACATACCTCCTTCGCAATTTGTCTATAAGAAAATTCTTTGTGGACAAAGGACAGACAGAACTCAAAGTCATCCCTGTGCTCACTGAGATAAATGAATATCTGATTGCTTCTTTTGGAAAGACTAATCAGCAACTCAGAAGAATGCAACCCTTTGCCTCTTGTCTACCGATTACCTGGAAGCCCCCTCCCTGCTTTGAGTTGTCCCGCCTTTCTGGACTGAACCAATGTACATCTTACATATACTGACTGATGTCTCATGTTTCCCTAAAATGTGTAAAACCAAGCTGTTCCCAGACAACCTTGGACACGTGTCATCAGGACCTACTGAGGCTGTTTCATGGGCACATTCTTAACCTTGGTAAATTAAACTTTCTAAATTGACTGAGACCTGTCTCAGATATTTGAGGTTCGCAGACTTTTTCAGATTGTCTATATAAGAGAGCTCATACAGTATGTGCTTTTCTGTGTCTAGCTTACATTACTTAGCATAATGTTCTCCAGGTTCATTCATGTTGTGGAAGACGGCAGAATTTTCTTCTTTTTAAATGCTGAATAATAATATTTTATTGTGTATGTGTGATTATGTGTGTATATGTATCCGTTCATCCATGCACAGGCACTTAGGTTGTTTCCATATCTTGGCTATTGTAAATAATGCTGTAATGAACATGGGAATTCAGATATCTCTTTCACATACTGATTTCATTGCCATTAAATATTCACCTAAATGTGGAAATGCTGTGTCACATGATAGTTGTATTTTTAACTTTTTGAGGAACCACCATACTGTTTTCCATAACAACACTACTGATTTACATTCCAACCAACAGTGTACAAGGGTTCCCTTTTCTCAACACCCTCACCAACAATTATTGTCTCTTGCCTCTTGATAACAGCCATCCCGACAGGTGAGGGGATATCTCATTGTGGTTTTGACTTGCAAATCCCTGATGATTAGTGATGCTGAATATCTTTTCATATAACTGTTGGTCATTTTTATATCTTTTTTTGGAAAAGTATCTATTCAGGTTCTTTGCCCATTGTTTAATTAGGCCATTTGAGATTTCTGTTTTGTAAATATTAAGTTATATAAGTTACTTTTATATTTTGCATATTAATTCTTCATATTATAATTTGAATATAAAACACAGTATGTAAATATTTCACCCTGCTTCACAAGTTGCCTTTTTATTTTATTGATTATTTTCTTTGCTGTGAAGGAAGTACAGCAAAGTCTCAGTCTGATGTAGTCTCAATAGTTTATTTTTATTTTTGTTGCCTTTGTTTTAGCAGTCATATTAAAGTCATATTAAAGAAAAAAATCATTGCCAAGACCAATGTCAAGGAGCTTTTCCCTACAAGTTTTACAGTTTTAGATCTTATGTTTAAGTCCTTAATTAGTTTCAATTTAATTTTTGTGTATTGTGTAAGACAAGGATCCAATTTCACTCTTTTGTATGAGGATATCGAGTTTTCCCAACACTATATATTAAAAAGATTCTCCTTTCCCCATTGTGTGTATTCCTGGAAAAGAGTAGTTGACCGTACATGTGTGGGTTATGTAGGGGATTTCTATTCTCTTCCATTAGTCTATGTGCCTGTTTTTATGCCAGTACCATGCTGCTTTGATTACTAAAACTTTGTAGTAGATTTTAAAGTCAGGTAGTGTGATGCCTCCACCTTTGTTCCTCTTGCTCAAGATTGTTTTGGCTATTTGAGGTCTTTCGTAATTCCAGTAAATTTCAGCATTTTTTTATATTTCTGTAAAAAATGCCATTGAAATTTTGATAAGGATTGCATTTAATCTGTAGATCACTTTTGTCAGACATTTTAGCAATATTAATAATTTCGATTCATGAACAAGAGATATTTTTCCCTTCATTGTTGTCCCCTTTGATTGTTTTCATCAATGTTTTATAGTTTTCAGTGTACAGGGTCTTTTATCTCCTTGATTAAATTTATTCCTAAGTTTTTTTATTTTTTGAGCTATTATAAATGGGATGCTTTTCTTAATTTCTTTTTTGAATAGTTTGTTGCTTGTGTATAGATATGCTAGTGATTTTTGTACGTTGATTTTGTATCCTGAAACGTTACTGAATTTCTTTGTTGGTTCTAATAGTTTCGGGGGGAAGTCTTTAGGGTTTTCTACGTGTAAGATCGTTTTGTCTGCAACCAGAGACAATTTCACTTCAATGCCTTTCTTATTTCAGTGCCTTTTATTCTTTTCTCTTGCCCAATTGTTCTGGCTAGGACTTCCAGTACTTTCAGTACTCTGTTGAATAGAAGTGGTGAAAGCAAGCCTCCTTGTCTTGTTCCTGATATAAGAAGAAAACCTTTCAGCTTTCAACATCCAGTATGATGGTAGTTATCGGCTTGTCATACATGGCTTTTATTATACTGAAGTATATTTTTTCTATACCTAGTTTGTTGAGGATTTTTCATGACAGGATCTTGAATTTTGTCAAATGTTTTTATGCATCTTTTCAGATGATCATAGGATTTTATCCTCTATTCTGTTAATTGTATCACATTCATAGATTTATATATATTGAAATTTCATTGCATCTAAGGAATAAATCCCATTTGATCACGGTGCATGATCCTTTTAATGTGCTGTTGAATTTTGTTTGCTAGTATTTCGTTTAGAATTTTTACATCCAAGTTCATCAAGGACATTAGTCTGTAAATTTTTTCTTGCAGTGTCCTTGTCTGGTTTTAGTATGAAGGTAATGCTAGCCTCATAAAATGAGTTTGGGCATGTCCCCACCTCTTTAACTTTTTAGAATAGTTTCAGAAGGAAAATACAGTGTGTTTGTAATGAAGACTGGAAACCAGACACCCAAGTGAATGGCTTCAGACACAGTCTGTGTAAGGGAACACAAAACTTGGTTTGAGACAGCCTTAAATCAGCGTGATTCATGCCTGAGTCTCTCTCTAGTGACAGAAGCCCTGCATTATTCAAATATGTATCCTTTTCCTCTCCAGTACCTTGTTCAGTGTCTTGCAAATAGTTGACGTCCACCAGATGATCTTACAAATGAGTTGGTTTGAATACAAAGTACAAAGTTTGGAACTGTGGTAAGTTAGTTTCACAGCTCCTATTTTGTTTTTTCTAGATTCACCCTCCTGAAAATTGTCTGTGTATGAGGTCAAATCTAAAAATAGTTTTTAAGAAATTTAAATTACCTCTTAGGTGATACTTTAGCTCATCTCTTATACCTTTCTGTGCTTTTAAAAGCAGATAACTTATGTAAAGCTCTTAGCACAATGCCTAGAATATGCCAAGCACTCAATAAAATGGCAACTGTTATCATTAACATCAGGTTTCACTGTGATCTCTCATTGATATTCTCCTTTTGGATATTTTTCCTGCCTAGTGTTGGTGTTTCTAATGCTATGACTTCTACTGCTGTGTCTTATCTTCTCTAATTTTTTTTTTTTTTTTTTTTTTTTTTGAGACGGAGTCTCGCTCTGTCGCCCAGGCTGGAGTGCAGTGGCGCAATGCAATCTCGACTCCCTGCAAGCTCCGCCTCCCGGGGTTCACGCCATTCTCCTGCCTCAGCCTCTCCAAGTAGCTGGGACTATAGGCGCCCGCCACCACGCCTGGCTAATTTTTTTTATATTTTTAGTAGAGACGGGGTTTCACCGTGGTCTCGATCTCCTGACCTCATGATCCTCCCGCCTCAGCCTCCCAAAGTGCTGGGATTACAAGCGTGAGCCACCGCGCCCGGCCTCACATTACATTTACCAGACACTGAAACATACTCTATATGTATTACCTTATTACTCCTCATTAAAAATGGGGTTTGGTATATTTGCTCTACAGATGAGAAAACCAAGCCCCATAATTTAAGTACCTTGTCTAAGATCACACAGCTTTAAATGATAGAACTGGAATTCAAAACCAAGTCTGCCCAACTACAAAGCTTAGGCTATCCACAGCACTAATAACTGAATTTTCCTTTTCTTTAAAGAGAAGTTACTATCATTATTAGCTCATTAGTTACATAACACGGAGTAGACATTTAAGGTTGGAAGGAATATAGTCCATAGTAAGCTGGAGCCACCTTATAACAGCTTGCAAGAGTAGATATCTTCCCAGTTCCATGTTCAGTGACAGCCCATCCACAGCTTGAAATTATCCATGGTGGGTTGGAGTGTTTGCACTGTAAAAATTATCAAATAGTACAAACAGCACAAATAAAGTCTTCTCTTCTTTTTCTTTTTCTTTATTTCTTTATTTTTTTTTTTTTTTGAGATGGAGTTTCGCTCTTGTTGCCCAGACTGGAGTGCAGTGGCACGATCTCAGCTCACTGCAACCTCCGCCTCCTGGGTTCAAACGATTCTCCTGCCTCAGCCTCCTGAGTAGCTGGGATTATAGGCGGCCACCACCACGCCAGGCTGATTTTTGTATTTTTAGTAGAGACAGGGTTTCACCACATTGGCCAGGCTGGTCTCGAACTCCTGACCTCAGGTGATCCTCCTGCCTTGGCCTCCCAAAGTGCTGGGATTACAGGCGTGAGCCACTGCGCCTGGTCTCTCTTTCTTTTTACAAGCAAATGACTGGTTTTGTAGTACAGACTGTTTGGTTCATAAGTAAATAAGGTTAGAGGAGGCTAACGGCTTATCCAATGTAATAGAGATAGTTTGTGGCAGAGATGGAAACATAACCCAGATTTTCTGACCCCCAATATACAATGTAAAAGCTGTTGCTACCTCCTCCCTTATTTGGATAGAAATCAGAGGGAGGGAGAGAGAGAGTTCATGAAGTGTGTAATAGTACAGAGCATCATAGACTCTGCATTGTAAGAAAAGTTGAACATCTTATCTAGTATTTCCCAACAGTAGCTTCATATAAGACTCACCTGAGGCAACTGTGAAAATAAACATTTTCCTGGACCATCTACTGAATGAGACACTCCAAGTGAATCTGCATGCTTAATATGAATCTCTGCATGTTGTTATACAGCCACGGATTCTCATTCAGAAATCACTTTATGTAGCCCAATTTTGTATTCCATGTGTGAAACCTCTCCACATAATTCATGCTTTTATCCTGTATGTGTGTAACCCTAACCTCCAAGCTTTAAACAGTTCATTCCCTTAAGTCATTTTTTTGTGTCAGGTTTGCACATTACAATGTGAAATAAGTTTCCAGAAACTAAAGACTTATAGTATTAAAATATATATATATATATATATATATATATATATATATATATATATACAAATTATGTTGGTATGATAAAAGAACTTTTGTTCTTGGGGACTTTATAGTCACTGTCTTCTTTGCGATGCAGGAAAGCCTTATCAGAAAATTTGTGTGTGTGTGTGTGTGTGTGTGTGTGTGTGTGTGTACAGAATGGGAGAAAGGGTAGCCTCAAGAATGTCCTCATTTCAGGGCTCTGTGAGAAGCATGGAGTGCTCAGGGGATGCCCCGCTTTGGCACTAAGTGTGAAGGCATGGAATGTCCCGCTGAAAGAAGCCAGCCATGATCACTGGCAGGGAGAGCAATAAAAACAGAGACTTTGTTCTCAAAAGCTTGCTGAAAGTATAACATTGGGCCATTGAGACAGCTCAGTCTCTCACACACACTCCCACTGGGCTTTGCCAAGGTGCAGGAAGGCCTTGCTTAGCCTAGCACACAGAGAATTGCTCCCTCTGAAAGGAACCAAGTAGCTCGCAGACAGTAATACAGTTCTTGAAAGAGTGTGCCAAAGGAAAGTTCTCAATCTTTAATTTGTTTACAACTTAAATCCAGGGTTTATCAGCAAATATGATTTGGAGGCGTTCAGGATTAAGTGGGTATTTTTTTTTATTTCAAAGTCATACAAAGCTCGAAGGATACCAGCAGCTCCAAGAATATCATTTTCTCTGGAATTCTTGACTCTGGAAAAGATATCAATGAAAGACATCATGGTTATAAAGCTGTAACCTATAGCCATGAAAGAAGGCTTCCAAAATACTCCTGGTGGTTAGAAGAGCTATGCACATGACTGCTGTGGCAAACAGTATGAATTTAACTCTGGAATCCCTAAATCCCTAGTTTTCGAGATAGTCTAATTAATGATTAAATGAATGTATAATCTAATGAATGAATGGATGGAAATTAGTCATCTGCCTGATGATAGTGCCTGAAAAGCAACCAATAAGAAACAACATATCCAAAATCTTCACAAGGAGGAGAAATTATTGATTCTTTGATTTATTCATCAAAAATTTACCAAGCACTTACTATGAACCAGATTCTGCGATGACCACTGGGAGTATCTGTCTCGGTAGTTCTCAGACTTGAATGTGCATCAGAAATCCTTGGAGGGCTCATTAAAACAGATTGCTGGCCCCACCCCTAAAGTCTCTGACTTATTAAGTCTGGAGGGATGCTCAAGAGTATCCATTTCTAACAATTGCCCAAGAGATGCTGATAGACAAGGGAACAGACTTCTAGAACGACAGGTTGTTCATACAGGAGGGAACATGTAAATGTTTATAATGCATAGTGATAAGTGGTAGGTGCCATGAAGTGTGTTGGGAGAGCACAGAAGAGGGGCACTTTATTCAGCTTTGGGATGAGGGGACAAGGCTTTCCATAAGTGGTGACACCTCGGCTGAGTCTTGGAAGTTGAGTGAGATTTCCTATCAGGGGAGGAAGAATTGAGAAGATACTCTGGATGGAAGAAATAGCATGTATGAAAACAGAGAGGTGAGAAATAGCATGGTGATTTTAGAGAACTGTAAGTAATTTTTGGCAAGAGTTGGAGTGGATAACAAGTTTCCACTTATAACATCTAGTACAGGCTTGCCACAAAAGAGGCACTCAATAATGTGTAAATGAATGAAATGTTATAGCACTATGACAGGGACTATGCGAACTCCAGGATAACATGTGTTCCTAGGCTCAACCCTCGAGAAGCTGTCAAAACTGTTTTGGGGAGGAGACATGGTGCTTTCAAAGTGAAGCAGTAATTCCCCAGAGACCACAGGTCAATGTGGTAGACAGCAGCCAGGGAGGCTGCCTGGATCACCGTGATTTCTTCTCCCTTCTGGAAATGATACTTAGCCTAAGGTTTGCAGACAGAGTTTAGGTTAAGTGATTCTATCTCAGGCCATCCCAGAGTTTTCTGGAGATAGGTATCTGAAGCAAGTAGGTCAATCAGAGTACTTCCCTACAATTATTTGAAATGAAATGGAGAAGAAAATCTAAATCCTCCTCTAGTGGAAAGCCTGTGGGTATATACACAGCACAGGAACTGTTTGTCACCATGTCTCCCAGAAGAAGCTGAGAGAAAGAAGGTTCTAGGCGAACGAAAGCAAAGATGAGAGACGGACAGAGCACTGGCAGCACTCTGAGTCTGAGTCTCTGATTCCAAAGGTCCCTAAGGCCCAGCTGCCCTTGATCTTCCCACCTTTTCTTAGTAGATTAAATTCCTCAAGGGCCTTCCAGTAAATTTCCCTTTTGGCTTCAGCCAGATCAAATTGAGTTTCTGTCACTTGCAATCAAATCAGCTGTGACTGCTATAGTCAGCAATCACTCAGGATTCAATGCACAAAAAAGACACTAAAAGGACCTATAATCCATGTGCTAAACCTGTAGTAGAAGTGGCGTGGGTGCAGTGGGACTTGAGCTAGCATCAGGACACCTGGGCAGGACTTGGCCAAAGAAAAGTGAATGGAGACCCTACCAAATAAAGAGAATAGCTTAAAAGAAAGCGTTGTGTTAGAAATAAACATGGTTTCCAATGCTGGGGGATAGGCCTGCCGGCTGGACAGTGGCTTCTTTCTGGGGTAAGTATGAAGAAGCATCAGATATGAAGGAGCCTGCATGCTAGGCTCAGACGATTGGACTGTCACTTGAAAGTCTGGAAGGACAAACGGAAGAAAGTGGTGTTTTTCAAGAGCATGAATCTCATGACAGTTTTTTTTTTTTTTTTTTTTTCTGGGGAGAGTTCTCTCTCTCAGTCTCTCTTCTTTCTGAGAAGAGGTGTTCTTACGGAGGATGCTCATCGCCAGCCTTCTCAGGAATTGCTAGGAACTGGGCGTGGGCAGCAGGGCTCACCCTGAGACAGCTTCCCTTGACCCAGAGGAGCCGAGAATAGCAGCGTGGAACATGGCCACACAGAGCATAGCAGCCGCCAGGTGCAGTAGTGGGCAGAGCACTGGGCTGGGATTCAGAAGGTCTGTCCCTACACAAGTCACTTGCCTCACTGAACCACACTTTTCTAATCTGTAACATAGGAATAATAATCCCCTTTGTTTTTCTCAGAGTGGCCATACAGAGAATTAAGATCATATGTATGTAAGAACTTTCTGCGCGGCAAAGAATTGGCAAAAGGTTGTGAATATTGCAGTGTGATTTAACCCTTTATTTCAGAAAATCTGTGACAGAGCTTGCCTAAGTCATCACTAGCAGTGTACTTTCATTGGATGGGTGTGGTATTTCCAAGCAGCCATCTCAGTTTAGGGAGAATGCTTTCCACTACATATTCTGGGCAGGCCCATCTTTGTAAGGCTTTTCTCTTTTTTTAGATCAGACACGCTGCAATTACAAATTACTTTCAAGACATTTTAAATCAACTGGGGAAATATGCACATGCCCTGGTCCATGGAGACCACATTTGCTCATAATCATGTCGTCTCCTCATTATTAATGCTGTCCCAAGATCCCTTTCTTTAAGCATCTCCTTCTCTTTTATGGGAGGGAGCCCTGTCTCAAAACTGACAATATGTTTCCTGGAGCCATTCATCTTTTCTTTCACGCATACCACATTTAACATTCTCTTATGTCTCCATCAGAAGAGTGCACTGACTGCAAATCCACTGGGTCCAGGCCTGATGCTGGGAGCAGGGCACACCTGTCTGGCACTGCCAACTCTGCCCTGATTTATTCAGAGATGGAGCTGAATGCCCTGAACATCTTCAGCCCTGGGAAGTCCTTGTCAACGCTGTGATCTATATATGCCTTCAGGGAAACAGTCAAGAGACCAATCCAAATCAGGTGTCCTCCTTCATACGGATGAAGGGAGAGCGGTGCTCAAGCTACACGATTGCTACAGTACCTTTGAGTGTTATGGGAAGGTATGGAGTTCTGTTGTTACCACAGTTCACTTTCTGCATATTTCTCTACACCGTGTCATTGGCAAGGTTTCCGACTTTGTCATGCTCTTAAAGCTTTACAGCATGTAATAGAAGAGACATTTCAATTGTAATGTAAAAAAGATACTTTGTCACTTTTATCTTCACTGATTCAAGTCAACACATGTCCAGAAACTTTTCTGTTATCGAGCCTGCATTTTAATAGGATGACTCCGAAAAGTACCCATTTTCCTAATTATTTCAGAATTATGTGGACGGTAATTACCATCTTCCATTAGCAGCACTAGTGGTGGTTAGGACAAATTTCAAATGCATCCAGCAAGTGCTTTACACTAATATGTCTGCTTCATTAACTTCAATCAAAAGACAGCAGTGGCTCCTCATAGCAATAACTTTGCTTTGATACATTCTCATCAAATATTGATCTGAATAGTGTGTAGGAGTTCTCTGTCAGGCTGTGTGAAATTTATTTACTGAATATATTATTTCTATCCCCAAACTGCCAGTTGCTATCTCAGAAAATCTGTTTTTTTCATGTTAAAAGTTTATTAACATTAAGAAATCACTAAATTTTTGGCCATTAAAACGTGTCCAGAAAAAGGTTTTTAGTGCAAAATCTGCAACAGGAAAGGAGAGGATTCAAAATTGTATCAGATGATAGGTTTGCTTTTCCAGTTGGTCTGAATAATTTTTTTTCCCAGAGAACCAAATATGCGCAATCGTGACTGGCAGTGCTCCCTTCCCCCAGACAGGTTTACCCAAATGTAACTGGTGTGGCTTGCAATTAAACAGATATCTTGTTGAACTCCGTTTCTTATTTTTTTTTTTTTTTTTGAAACTCTTTAATAGAGATACAAGTTTCTGGTGTTCGAAACTTCATAGATTCAGGAAAGAGGGAGAAATTCTCTTCTAAATGTATGCGTCATGGAGCTGAGTTCCCTATTTCACATGGACTCTTCAGTTGCAGCTGAGGCCTGTGAGGGTGGCAGAGCAGTGAACAGAATACAGAGCAGGAAAGAGAGCCTGGCCGAAGATTTCTGAAGGAGGAGATAGGCAAGGTTATTAAATAGGTTCTGACAGTCCCGTAGAACCAGCAAGAGACAAAGCACTGGGCATGAAATGGGAATTAGAAGGCCATTTAGCAATCCAAAATGGCAACCCTATCGGCAACTGAAAGCTAGCACGGAAAGAAAAATCCAGAAGTTGCTTTCTATCTGATTTCACTGGAGATTTAAAACTGAAGTTGCAAGAGAGTACAAAGGAAGGTTGCTTGTGATGGGGGGGTGGGTGGTTAGAAAACACAATTGAGACAAGCCATTTTCCCAGAAATGAGGCAAACAATTTCCATTAAATGCAGTGTGTTGTGACTGAATGGAGAGCCAATTGACTCCAAATCGTTTGGTGTGTTGGGATCACAAACCTTGAGATGGCCTGGAATTCTTTGACAAATATTTACTGGTCACCTACTGTAGGCTTTTGTTCTAGATGATGATGAGCAAAACATGATTTCAATATTGTGCCTGTTGTCTCTGACCATTGCTGTGTTCATCCCAGTTGCCTGTGAGAGTCATCATCAACAAGGCTGCACCATGACCTTCTCATCTCCATATCCAGTGCCCAAGTTATTCCTTTCCCCAACTGCAGGGTGAGATATGCCTGGACATGGTCTGCCACTGTGGCAGTTGCCCCTCAATAAACATAATTGAGAAGCTGAGGGCACACAGAGCCAGAGGCTGTTGTCAGACTCCAAATCTAAGACTGGCCCAGGTTCCAGATGCAACTCAAAAGGGCCATTTCGAAGAAAAGAGTCCTGTGTGAGTATTCTCAATCACATATAGACAGGGTCTGCCTCAGGGACTGCTTCTCCAATTGTAAAAGGATATGAATGGAATCTTACACCCTGAAGTTTTACATATGCATAAAGAGCTTTATACACAAAAACCCATCTCCAAATATCATCACACTTATTGTCCATGGTGAGTAATGTGACTCCTACATTGCAGGCTGGAAACATCAGCTCCAAATGTTAAGTGACTTTCCCAAGGTCATACAACTGGTGACTATCAGAATCGAAACTCAAACACTGATTTTCTAATTACCGACCATTCACTGTTTTTATTGTCACACGTAAGATGTCTGCCCAATATTTATGCTTTATAATTCAAATGTGTATCACATAGGTATAATAACATACTCTTACCTATTTACATATGTCAATAGGCCTAATATGTCTATGCAGCTATTTAGTAATTAACAGAGTGATTGTTATTGCTATTGAATGGTTACTCTGTAGCAGGCACCATATTAAATATTTTAAAGTTTTTTCTTTTTTAATCCTCAACAACCCTATGAGATATGTACTCTAACATATAAGGAAATTGAGACTCAGAAGGTTACGTACCTGATTCAAAGTTACATAATGTATATGAAAGGTCATCTTCTTTCTATGAGGTACTACTTACTTCATTTCTCTGATACACATGTGCACTTGTTCTCTTTCTCTTTCTCCTTCTTTCTCTCCCTCTCTGCCTCTCTTTTGATCACTGTCTCTCTGTGTGTGAATGCGTGCAAGTCTCTCTTATTGTCATGTAGACTACGTGCAACTCTGCTCTATAATCTAATTAAATAGTCAAATGAGATGTCATCCAATGTAGCGGATAGGAAAACACAGGACAAACAAGAGTAACAGTGGTCTCTTTGGCAATTTTAGTTATGGAGCTGAAGTCACTCCTCCTGGGTTTTGCTTGGCCTTTCTGAAAAAGGTCTTCCTCAAGAAAAAAATTTGAGAAAAAAAAAAAAACTCTAAGAAGACACAGATATTTTGCTGGCTTGATAAGTAGTTTGCTTCAGAGTTGTGGAGAACAATGTATTCAAAAGTGGGTAGACAAGCAAAGACTGACAATGGGAGCTGTATATTTGTCTAGAGAGCAGAGAATTTTTAGAAAGTACAAGAAATGACTATAATAAAATATTACTAGTGATTCAGTATAGAATTGTGACGTATTTTGTAGAAAATTAAATAAGAAACATAGCTTGTTACCTTGCTGTTACTTTAGAATTACACCAAGACTCTCCTGAAGGTTTACAATTATCAATCCAAAGGGATCATTCTACTGCATTAGGATGGATAATTACTGACCTGATTTGGATCAAGGTGAACACAACTTCTTTTCATCAAAGTGTAATTATTCTTTATTCAAGCCCTTTCCAGATCAAGACTCTCTTTGATAGAAGGGGAATATAACACATTCTTTCTAATACAGTATGTGTATTTATTAAGTATCATAGATCCTTAATTGTAAACTGATTTTTTACTTTCCTGGGGTCACTGGAGGATTGCACTCCACAATTGAACAATGCCTTAATGAATGTAATTTGGTGGCTCCACTTGCTAATGTGACTAGTTCCTACTGTTTATTTCACTTCAAAATTGGACGTGATCAGATATGGAAGCATAATTACACCGTGTAGAAATAAGATCCAAGATTTCCAGACCTGACAGAAGAAAGCATGTGGGCATGTAATTAAGAGACAGGAAAAAAGTTGACCTACTTTTTGAGTTTCAGACATCAACCTGTACATCTGACTATGGATCAATTCATCCCCTTGTCTATTCTTCTTCTAATAATCCTGACCTCATTTTTTATTGTTTGTACTAATGAATTAATTTGTAGTCTAATTCTGTTGATTTAGAAATCCAAATAAATGAGAGATTTGGAAGTGTCAATTAGGCAATCTGTGGAATTCCTTTCACAAAGATTGCTTTGTTAGCCTCATTTTGTATTCAGTATGTGAAATTAATTTGGGGGCAGGGGTAATGGGAAGGAATCATGCCAGTTACAAGGTCATTGCAAGGGATGATTCAACTTAGAAACTGTCACATGCAACACATGATAACTGGGTGTCTTCTTCACTTAAAAGAACTATCAATATTAAAATTAATCATCTGGGAACAGTCAAAATTGTAATGGCCCTCCTCTTTTAAAGAATAAAGATGATTTTAAGCAAATGGTGGAAAAAGAAAGAAGGAAAAAGAAGAAAGATGAGATTTCTTAACTCTGCATTCAAGGGTCTGGTTTAACTTCCAGGAAAGGAGCAATTTGGTGGAAATAATTTGTCTGCAAGGTCTATAGAACATTCATGTGGAAATATCCACTAGGCTATTATGGACCTGAGGTCCTGGAGAGATGTCTGGACTAGAGACCTATTTGAGAACCATTTGCATAAAAGGCAGAATATTCTAATATAACTTTTTGTGATGATAAAACTGTTCTATGTTTGCACTATCCAATATAGTAGTTACTGGCCACATGTGGTTATTGAGCACTTGAAATGTGTCTAGTGTGCCTGAAGAGCTACATTTTTTATTTCATTTTCTTCTAATTAACTTAAATTTAAATAGCCACAGAGATAGTGGCTGCCCTATTGGACAGCACACATACAGAGGAAAATTGAAGACTGACTAATGGAGGATGAGATTGCCCAGACAGACTGCAGGCTGAGAAGGGCAAAAAGTCTAAAAGAGAACTGAGGGTAATAAACGAGCATTTCAGGGATGGGAAGATAAATATGATTAGAAAGAGTCATCAAGATAAAGTAAGAACCCAGCATATCAAAAGACAGTAGAGAACAGAGTTGCAAAATGGGAAGATAAACAGCATAAATGCTGCTTAGGAGTCAAGTAGAATGAAGATTCTATAAGGGCAACGATTTATTCTTGCAATATTAATAAAATGGGCATTAAAAGATACCCAGAAGCATGTTGTCCTCAAAGGGACATAAAATACTTCGAAATTTACGGTTTGTTTTTTAAAAAGCGTCTGAGATTTTGTCTCTGAAAGTGAAAGTTCTCTTCTATTTGAGTTAGTCGGCATATGGTATATTTTCAAACAGGTGTTTGAAAACAAGCAACTTAATTCAGTCAATGCTTTGCCTGGTAACTGGATGCTAATGAGTACTTTTAAAGTAACCACTTGTTTGATCACATTTAACCATTTGGAGTCTTTTCAAAGCAATTTACGTGCTGTGTGGAGCTAGCTATAAACTTGTCTTGAGGATGGATGTGGAAACTGTATTCAGCAAAAAGAACAGAGTAATAACACGGACATTTTCTTGACCATCTATTGAAGTCACCAAGGCCTAGGCTGTGCATCTCTGAAAGGAAAGCCCTTTGAGATCAATGCCTATGGCTTTCAAGCATCGCTGGAACTCTTTTTGAGTTGTTCATCTGCCACTTCTTTCCTTGACTAGTTTGAACTCTTTACAATTTCACGTAAAATCCCCACGGTTCACTAACTTTTAAAGAGCAATATTTCTTCCCCATCTCATTTTGTGACAACTCACACAATTGAAGCCACACAACTGAAATATCTTGTCCTGAGCTTGAGAGCTTTCAGTTGAGTAGAAAAAAAGCCGCATGGAACTATCCTCAAAAGCATTCAGATTAGCTCATTGTGGAACAGTCATTCAGAGGGAAATACAAATGCAGACGTTTTAATTCACTATCCAGTCGCTCCTAAGTGATATGCCCAGAGAGCTGTGTTTAGTAGGCGTAGCTCAAAATTCTGTTTTCTTATTTCCCAAGAGTATGCACCCCAGTAGCCTCTCTATACCACTCATGGTCTTCCCTGGTGATTTACTCCAACTGTTGTCTGACCCTGACTAATTCAAGCCCTTTTCTTACAAACACCAGCTTCACAAAAGCACTGGGTTTTGACAATTTGAAGTGCCTCTTTCAGCAGAAATATTACCATGCCCTCTGCAGTGTACAAACCGGAGTAACGCGTGTTAATCTTTCTGCAAAGCAGAACCTCGTATTTGAGGTGTTCCCCTGGGGCCTTCGCAGAGAGAGGCTAGTGGATGTGAAGACTCAAAGATAAAAAGATATTCATTCTACAGGTGATGAAAGGATCGGACAGAAGGTCACCCAGAAGCTACTACTGCTTCCCAATATGCAGTTACAAAGACACAGAAATAGTAGTCTCTCAATAAAGGGTTCTCAAAGTTTCTCTGATGAAAATATGTCTAAAATAATATCATCAAGCTCAAGTGCAACTGGTATGAATTTTCATCAGTACATTTCAAGGCTAGTAACTTTTAGTTTTCTTTTTTTAGAATCAAATAAATCTAGTTTAGTACCCATCTGTTAAAATTGACAGAAAATTTAATCTCAGCAGTGTTTTGGGAGACTCCCCCCAACTTGAGATTATACAGGAGACAGAAGGGCTATTCAGTACATAAAATGTAATGATGAGCCTCTGTTCTCCAATGCATCATGGTCCTTGCTCAGACCAGCCTACTTCACTCAAACTCAGGTGGCTCTCTCTTCCTATCACTCCAAGCTTAAGCATAGAAACTTCACTGAGCGCCCAAGTTAAAGCTACTAATGTCCATCCATACCACGTAGCCATCTCCCCTTTGGATATTTGCAGAGAAACAGGGAACATGTATCTTCTACTCATGAAATTTGCTACCAAAATTAAAACCTAACCCAATTTGGAACCCTTAGGCAAATCCACTGAGTATCCCACGTTAAGCCATTCCTCACTTTTGGTCTAGGCATCAGTTTCCATCTCCTAAAGTCCAGCATGATTTCTTGAGGCATCTAACATTGAAACATACAAATTCTTAACTGGGAGAAAAGGAGTTGGAAGGGCAGCTCAGCATTTGAAGCTCAACCATATCAAACTGGATGTTCTCTTTTTTTAACAAATATTTTGTAATACTCAATTTACTGCCATGAAAAGAAAGCCACACTCTGCATACTTACATAATTAAGGTAAAAATACGATGCAATGCCAGAACTATATCATAAAAGATAAGTTCAAGGAAAGAAATTAATCATGAGTGAACGCATTTTAGGTTAAGTAATAATGGGCTAGATGGATTTTTATGTGATAAGAGCAAACAAAGAGAAAACCGTTGTTGCAATGGCCATAATTATGGCCAAATTACACAATTCAAGATGAGAAAAGGAACAAGCATGTGATTCTTGCAAATGAGTTCGTCCCCATTTTCATGAGTTATGATATAGAACAAGAAGGTATGAGTTATCATGAAAAACACATCTTCTAATTTGAAATCCCATCACATGTCAAGGTATATATTATGGTCTCTAATAGATAAATAAATCTTGGATAACAGACAATGAGAGAATAAGGGATATATTAGAAAAGGAACCTAATAAGATAAGTTCTAGAGTGGTTATAATCGACCTCAGGGGACAGGATCAGAATAAGATTGAAAACAAATAGGCAACCCAAAAAATTAAATGAAAATTTCCATATGAAATGTTTACAACTACTATATCTAATTGGCCTAATGAAGTATAGCAATAATAGTAATAATATTCTTAAAACAACATTTATTGATGAAAATCAGTGATATCACTGCAATTCATAATTCTGCAAATTTGATAATATTTTTACTTTTAGATCCATTGAATGGACTTCAAAGTAAAAATTTATTTTTATCAATTCTCAGATACAGGTGCCTCAAATAGGTCTAGAAGAACCCCTATTAATGTTAAAGTTTGTGATATGGTTAACAACTCTTGACAAAATTCCAAATAAAACTAAGGACAGACTTTCCCTATTTTACATGGAATTTTGCATCTCCAAAAAATTTTAATGGTTGTTAAAATGTGCAACAAATACTTTGGGTTTCTATGTAAAACTGAAGTTGTTTTCAAACTCAGCTAAGTATTAACAGCTTTTATACATACAATAATGTCTGCTGGGATATTCCAAAATAGCGCAGAAAATAGCATGAGTCTTCTTTTCCCAAAGCCTGTTCCAGCATTGCAGAACATCTCGGCTGTCTGGCCACTAGTCACTGAATGCTTGTAGTTCTCTGTAATCCCCGTGACAACCAAAAATAAAAATAAAAATAAAAATCACTCCAAGATACTTCCAATGTGCTTCCTGTGTGCGGGGGAGGGGGTGTTCTACTCTAGCTTAGAGCCAGCCTGGGTCACAAGACACAAGACTTGAGTGTAGAAAGAAATATTACGTTTTGATTTTTCAAATTTCTGACAACAAGAACAAAAATTTAGCATTTCAATAAACCATAGATATTCTCATTTCACAAGTTATGGAAATAATGAAAGAAATAATGGCAACCCCTAGACTTTATGCCAAGTTAAGCATATCCAGAAAGAAGTAAGATTTCTTCTCCATTCCAGCTTATCTACCGATTCCTACATTTATACTGTGGACTCTGTCAGTACCTAAAGCTATGCTGCCACTGAAAGCATTGATTCAAATATGTCTTTCTTGAACACTATCTCTAACCCTTCCAGCCAGCTTAAAGAATCCCAATTGTGTTAAATTAGTCCCTACTTACTGTGACATTCAGTCCATTCACTTCTCTACTTTCTCCCTGATCAGTCCTCGACTTCCTTCAGAGTCCTCTTTATCCAGTTTAGATTCCGTGTTCCATCAATTAGTATTCCATCAATAATACTACTGCCATTATTCTAATCTTCTTACTCATCTGTCACTGTGCTTATCTGGCAAAACCCAAAAGGAGCTAAACTCAAATATCTACCCTTTCTCTCCCTGCAGTGAGAAATTCCAAGGCTGCAGGAGAAAATCCTAAAATACTGCAAGTTTGTTTTACAATAAATTCATGGTCACCCACCTTAAATAAATCAATCCTCAACACTGCTATACATTCCTATTATGCTCCTTTTCTCAAATGATGCTTCCACTCTTTCCAAGGTCTATGTCAAGCATAATTACCCTCTTCCAAAGCTCTGACTCCACCTCCCCTTTTTTAGTGTGCAAAATGATCTTGTTCCTTCCCTCACAAGGGAAATAGACGCAGAAAAAGTCTTTCAGTTTCTGCCTATTTCTTGCTACAAACCCACCTATGTCTGCTCCAGTCTTTTCCTTCCTCTTTCTCATTACAGTAGAGGTTTCCTTCTTTAGTCAGAAACAATTCACACAAATTTCTCTCCAAATATGTTTCCTCTGTTACTTGTTTGTACATTCTCATGTATATTTACTTTGTAACCCATTCCAATCTGTTTCAGGTTCTTACTCCTCCCCTCAAATCATTTTGTCTGTGTCATCAATGCCTAGTTGATAAGTTCTGGCTACACCATATACTTGGGATGAGTTAGCCTGCCTCCAAGATTTAGGTGGTCACTGATAAAAGTACAGAAATAATATTTGTTTTGTAGAGTTGCTGCAAAGATTAAATGATGTAATATTAATGAAATCATTAGAAAAATACCTGAAACAGAGTGTAAACTCCATAAACATTATCTCTTTCCAGCAGTAGTAATAGCAGCACCAGCAGCAGCCGCAGTAGTAGTAATATTAATAAATCCAGTAAGTGATCCTTAGTTCTCCTGTGTGACTTCTCAGCAACCTTGACTCAGTTAACTACGCAAAATACTGGCTTCCTGCTCTGTAGATTTATGCGACTGGCTTTATGATGCCATGATACTCTCTATAATGCCTAACTGATATGTGCTGGTTTCGTCAGATGCATTCCTTCTATTTTATCTTTGTTCTCAGAGTGTTGTGGCAACACAGAGAGTGTCTTAAGCCCCTCTGAGAGAAAATTCCACCAACTGTTTTAGTCTTTCTGGAAACTGGATGCTGAGCGGTGGCATATTTTTTGTTTGATGCTGTTGTACTCTGCATTCTCAACTCATCCTGAGCAACTCAGAGACTTCAGTGTTTAGTCATTCAGTACAAAAGACATGTGAGCTGTACATAATATATTGCAGCTCCTTAAGGGTAGAAACTATGACTCATTCATCTGTATACCCTATGGCATGGAACAGGATGCTTAACATATACTAGGTCTCAATAAATGTGCTTTGAATAGAACTAAAATTGGAAAGAACAGGCTGAATACTCAACTTGACATTCACTAAAGTACGTTTTCATGCTTAAGATTTAAACTGATCTTTACAAGGCTTTCTCTTGCTGATTAAGCATCCTATTTGCTAAAATGCTGTCTTTCTTTTTCTTGGTAGCTAACATTGACAGTGTTTCCCATCAGTCCTCTTTATAGAGAATCTATCGCCTGAAATAATTAGTATACTCATCAGTCTTGTTTAGATATTGCCATCCCTAGTTGGCAATTTCCATT
Source organism: Nomascus leucogenys (assembly GCF_006542625.1). NCBI lineage: Eukaryota > Metazoa > Chordata > Mammalia > Primates > Hylobatidae > Nomascus > Nomascus leucogenys. The sequence continues at coordinate 130,904,514 of NC_044406.1, forward strand.
TTAGAGAATCAGCAAAAGGCTTTGATGCCATGACAGATTAAATGGATGTGAGGTTAGAAATTTCAAGATAGATCAATTTCAGGCAGATAAAGGAATGTATTTTTCCTCTGAGTTCAAATGAGGCACACTGACACCAGCATACTGTACACAGTCTGAAATTGTCACATAAAACACTTAGTTTTTCACTAAAGATGACTTATACACTGAAAACAGACAGATACCTGAAACTTAACACCAATAGGTTTTGTTTCTTAGTCTCAAAATTAGTGTGGCCTTTGGAATAGGTTAATGTGAGTGTGTGAGTATGTGTATGTGTGTACATATAAATGTGTATGTGTACAGGAAAGAAACACATTTTTACTGAAGGAAGTTTGTTTAATAAATAAAAGGGATTCACGGATGACCAGTTAGAAAAAAAATATGGATTTAGATCCTTTTCTCATACCATACATCAAATTTAGTTAAAGCAAAAATAAAGTAGAATAAAATGAAGGTGGTTACTGATCCAATCTCTGGATCTCAGAATGAAAAACATCTTGTACACTTAAAAGCAGTAGAGGCCGGGTGCAGTGGCTCACACCTGTAATCCCAGCACTTTGGGAGGCCGAAGTGGGCGGATCACCTGAGGTCGGGAGTTCGAGACCAGCCTGACCAACATGGAGAAACCCCATCTCGAATAAAAATACAAAATTAGCTGGGCTTGGTGGTGCGTGCCTGTAATCCTAGCTACTCGGGAGGCTGGGCAGGAGAATCACTTGAACCCAGGAGGCAGAGGTTGCAGTGAGCCGAGATAGTGCCACTGCACTCCAGCTTGAGCAACAACAGCAAAACTCCATCTCAAAAAAAAAAAAGAAAAAATCAGTGGAAAAAAATGACAAAGTTTATGATTAGTAAATTTGACACCATAAGCATCTTATTTTATTATAAATTTTATTTTAGGTTCAGGGGTACATGTGCAGGTTTGTTATATAGGTAAACTTTGAGTCACCGGCATTTCAAGGTCAGATTATTTTGTCACCCAGGTAATAAGCGTAGTACCGAATAGGTATTTTTTCTGATCTCCCTCATCCCACTCTTGACTGTTAAGTTGCCTGGGTGTCTGTTGTTCCCCTCTTTGTGACCATGTGTTCTTGTTGTTTAGCTCCCACTTATAAGGAAGAATGTGTGATATTTGGTTTTCTCCTCCTACATTAGTTTGCTTAGGATGATGGCCTCTAGCTCCATCCATATTGCTGCAATGGACATGATCTCATTTTTTATGGTTGCATAGTATTCCACGATGTATATGTATCACATTTTCTTTAGTCTACCAATGATGGGCATTTAGGTTGATTTCATGTTTTTGCTATTGTGAATAGTGTTGCAATGGACATAGGCATGCATGTGTCTTTATGGTAGAGTGATTCGTATTCCCCTGGGTATATAACCAATAAGGAATTGCTGGGTCAAATGGTAGTTCTGTTTCAATTCTTTAAGGAAGAGCCACACTACTTTCCACAATGGCTAAACCAATTTACATTCCCACCAGCAGTGTGTAAGTGTTCTCTTTTCTCTGCAGCCTTGCCAGCATCTGTTGTTTTTTGTCTTTTTGATAACAGCCATACGGACTGGTGTAAAATGGTATCTCATTGTAGCTTTGATTTGCGTTTCTTTAAATGATATGATTTGGAGCTCTGTCCCCACCAAATCTCATGTCAAATTGTAATCCCCAATGTTGAAGGTGGGGCCTGGTGAGAAATTATTGGAATATGGGGGAAGATTTGTCATGAATGGTTTAGTACCAGCCTCTTGGTACTGGCCTCATGGTGGTGACTGAATTATTGCGAGATCTGGGTACTTAAAAGTATGTGGTACTTCCCCTCTCCCTCTCTCTTTTGCTCCTGCTGTTATTACCATGAGAATTTTCTGCTTCCACTTTGCCTTCCGTCATAAGTAAAAGCTCTCTGAGGCCTCCCCAGAAGCAGAGGCCACCATGCTTTATGTACATCCTGCAGAACCATGAGCCAATTAAATCACTTTTCTTTATAAATTACCCAGTCTCAGGTAACTTTTTACAACAATGTGAGAATGGCGTAATACACTAATGATTAGTGGTGCTGACCATTTTTTCATATGCTTATGGGCCACACGTACTTTTTTTTTTTTTTTGAAAAGTCTCTATTTATGTAATTTTCCCACTCTTTAATGAGGTTGTTTGCTTTTTGCTTGTAAATTTGTTTAAGTTCCTTATAGATTCTGGATATTAGACCTCTGTTAGATGTATAATTTGCAAATATGTCTTCCCATTCTACAGGTTGTCAGTTTGCTCTATTGACAGTTTCTTTTGCTGTACTACAGAAGCCCTTTAATTAGGTCACACTTGTCAATTTTTGTTTTCGTTGCAATTGGTTTTGGCGTTTTCATCATGAAATCTTGGCCAGATCCTATGTGCAGAATGGTATTGCCTAGATTATCTTCCAGGGATTTTATAGTTTTGGGTTTTACATTTAAGTCTTCAAACTATCTTGAGTTGATTTTTGTGTATGGCATAAGGAAGGGGTCCAGTTTCAGTCTTCTGCATATGACTAGTCCGTTATCTCAGCACCATTTATTGAATAGGGAGTCCTTTCCCTATTGCTTATTTTTGTCACCTTTGTTGAAGACTAGATGGCTATAGGTGTGTAGCATTTCTTCTAGGCTCTCTATTCTGTTCCATTGGTCTATGTGTCTGTTTTTGTACCAGTGCCATGCTGCTTTGGTTACTGTAGCCTTGTAATAGAGTTTGGAGTTGGGTAACGTGATGCCTCCAGCTTTGTTCTTTTTGCTTAGGATTGCCTTGGCTATTCAGGCTCTTTTTTTTTTGCTCTATATAAATTTTAATATAGGTTTATCTAATTCTATGAAGAATGCCATTGGCAGTTTGATATAAATAGCATTGAATGTGTAAATTGTCTTGTGCAGTATGGCCATTTTAACAACATTGATTCTTCTTGTCCATGAACATGAAATGTTTTTCCATTTGTTTGTGTCATCTCTGATTTCGTGGAGCACTGTTTTCTTCCACCTCTCTGGTTAGCTGTGTTCCTAGGTATTTTATTTGTTTTATGGCAATTGTAAATGGGATTGCATTTCTGACTGTGCTCTCAGTTTGGATGTTGTTGGTATATAGGAATGCTACTGACTTTTGTGCATTGATTTTATATCCTGACACTTGGCTGAAGTTTTTTTTATCAGATCAAGGAGCTTTTAGGCAGAGACTATGGGATTTTCTAGATATAGAATAATGTCATCTCAAACAGGGATACTTTAACTTTCTCTCTTCCTATTTGGATTCTTTTCATCTCTTTCTCTTCCCCGGTTGCTCTGGCTAGGACTTCCAGTATTATGTTGAATAGGAATGGTGACAGACGGCATCATTGTCTTGTTCCAGTTTTTAAGGGGAATTCTTCCAGCAGTTGCCCATTCAGTATGATGTTAGCTGTGGATTTGTCATAGATGGCTCTCATTATTTTGAAGTATGTTCCTTCAACATCTAGTTTATTGAGGTTTTTTAAACATGATGTTATGTCGAATTTTATCAAAAGTATTTTCAGCATCTTTTGAGATAATCACGTGGTTTTTGGTTTTAGTTCAGTTTATGTGGTGAAATACATGTATTGGTTTGCGTATGTTGAACAAGCCTTGCATCCTGGGGATAATGCCTACTTGATCATGGTGGACTAACTTTTCGATGTGCTGCTGGATTCAGTTTGCTAGAATTTTTTTGAGGATTTTGTCACTATGTTTTTGAGGATGTTCATCAAGGATATTGGCCTGAAATTTTCTGTTTTGTGGTGTGTCTGCCAAGTTTCAGTATCAGGATATTGCAGGTCTCATAGAATGAGTTGATGAGGACATCCTCCTCCTCAATAGTTGCAGTAGGAAACGCATCAGCTCTTCTTCATATATCTGTTAGAATTTGGCTGCGAATCCGTCTGGTCCTGGGCTTTTTTTTGGTTGGTAGGCTTTTTATTACTAATTCAATTTTAGAATTAAAATGTCTGTTGAAGCATTCAATTTCTTCCTGGTTCAGCCTTGGCAGGTTGTATGTGACTAGGAGTTTATTCATTTACTCAAGATTTTCTAGGTTATGTACACAGGGGTGTTCATAGCAGTCTCTGAGGGATTTTTGTATTTCTGTGAGGTCAGTTTTAATGTCCCCTTTGCCATTTCTGATTGTGTTTATTTGGGTCTTCTCCCTTTTTTCTTTTATTAGTCTAGCTAGTGGTGTATCTATCTTATTAATTTTTTCAAAGAACTAAGTTCTGGATTCATTGATATTTTGCGTGGTTTTTCATGTCCCAATTTTCTTCAGTTCAGCTTTGATTTTGGTTATTTCTTATCTTCTGCTGGCTTTGGAATTGGTTTGCTCTTGCTTCTCTAGTTAGGTTATTAATTTGAGAAATTTCTAACTTTTTGATGTGGGTAATTAGTGCTATAAACTTCTCCCTTAACACTGCCTTAGCTGTGTTCCAGAAATTCTAGTATATTATATTGTTGTTCTCAATAGTTTTAAAGAAATTCTTGATTTCTGTCTTAATTCCAGTATCTACCCAAAAGTCATTTAGAAGCAGGTTATTTAATTTTTATGTAATTGTATGGTTTTAAGAGATTTTCTTAGTGTTGATTTCTACTTTTACAGTGCTGTGGTCCGAGATTGTGGCTGGTATGATTTCTGCCTTTTTTACTTTGCTGAGGATTGTTTTATGTCTGATTATGTGGTCGATTTTAGAGTATGTGCCATGTGGCAACGAGAAGAATGTATATTCTGTTGTTTGGAAGTTGAGAGTTCTGTAGAGGTCTGCTAGGTCTATTTGGTTAAGTGTAACCACATTTTTAAATGAAATATCATATGATAATCCAATAATATAAACCAGATAAAAATGGAGCTGGGCTTATTGAAACAGCAAGCAACATGCAGTTCCACTAGCTTAGCCTTCTTCTTTTTCACCCCACAGTGGTCCCTGAATCAGATTTCCCAAAGTCCGGGACTTCGCAGGCATACTTTGAAAGCCGTTGACCTAGGGTGTGGACTGTGAGAAGTCTGAGGTAGATTTTTTTTTCCCACTGAACTCTTTCATTGAAAGCATTAAGGAATTCAGAATACAATGATGCAAGATGCTCCATCTATTTATGGCTTCGTTTCTTACCACATGCTGCCGCCACTCAGCAAAAACGCTGGGGAGGCGGAAGCTTGGCATTTGGTATGTACATAGAGGAAAAGAAAGTACCTTCCAAGAAAGCAGTGAATGGATGTGAGAGGGGAAATGGAAAAGAAATAAAGGGGTATGTCTTAAAAACTAAGGCAAGTTGTTGATTTTTTTTAAAGAGGATGGAGTGGTCAAAAGGGTAAATATTGATGACAGTCTGATGGGATAGCAGCTGATTTGTGTTGGGCTGAGGTGAGAAGAGGAGGGGAGGAACTGGAAGCAGTGAGTATAAGCAACCTGTCTATAAGTCTGGCTGTACAGGGAAGAAGAGTGGGCATTAAGTGGATGTTTATTTTTCTTTCAATGGAAAATAACTAAGCATGTATAAAAGCTGAGGCAAATCACTTATTTGAGAGATAAAGGTTGAGAATAATAAAGAGAAGGAGCAAGCAATAATTAACGTTTCCTGAATACAAAGGTCTTGAAATAGTGGGAGATTATACTGTCTGAAGCTTGAGCTGGGTGCCTGGCCTCAGCTTGAAGGATATACAGGTCCTATATTATGACAAAAATGAAGGAAGATAAAAATGAGTAGAGTTCAGGTACAGGCAGACGTGCATATGATTGGCGGACACAGAAGTTCCCTTCTGTAACTTTCTTTTCCTTGGTAAAACGGGGAAAAAAAAACTTCATCTACAAAACGTGATACAAGGCAGGGTTCAGATGTGAAAACAAGTTTTGAAGTTGCCTTTGCGGATATAGGGAAATCAGACTGACCATAGAAATATGATATGTTTTTCACGAAGAATTGACGGCCCACTTGAAGTTCATAATCATGAATTCATGTTTAAGTCATCTGTTCTGTTGAATCATAATTTTTAAAAAATTCAGCTGACTATCGGCACAGAGAAGTTAGCCAGTTGGATTAATGCGCGAGGTTGGGTTTTTGCAAAATATTGAGTTCTCCTTGGCAATGAAAAGACAAATAATGTAAGGCTTTTGGGGTACTTACAAAGATGTTATTGAAATGGTTAACTATGGAAATAGGTTGGTTAAAAGGGAGAGTTGAGAAAGGGGACTATTGATTGATGAGAAGAAAATAGAGGGTAAGTACTTTGGGTATCCTAAAGAGATTTAATAACAGTTGTGCTACTAGTTGAACTATAAAACTGAAAGGACAGGTAGTTGTGTTAACAGAATGGGCTACTGGAATGAGAGATTTTGCAAGTGCAGCAGTTATGAATAATGATTAGGTCCAGGGTGTAGCTGTGGGAGGGCTAACTGAAAAAGCCTGGACTAGAGGGTCATTGGAACTAGGAGGCCAGGATATGTAGATTGGGCCATCCACATAGACACTGACGTCATCTTAGGATAATGGAGGGACTTTGGGTAGAGAGGAAAACTGTGAACCATGTGCCAAAGTCATGGATGAATGAGTAGGGTAGTTGATACAAATTTGGAGAGGGAAATAATTTTAAAGCTGGATGACAGACCTTTCAAAACAGCACAGAGATTTACCCACAGCATAGAGGAATAATATTCTAGAAGAGGCCATGGAAAGCAGTAGTGACACCGTCACTACTTTCAGGTCCACTACTTGAGCAGTGATATAGCAAGAGTAATTGATGCTCAGGAGGCAGTGGAATCTGTTTGCATTTTTTTCCCTATTCCATATTAGGATTTTGCCTAGAAAATAATAAATTCATAGTGAAACCAGAGTATGTTTATGCAATTTTTTGAATAGGGAGAATATGTGAATGGATTGGTGCCAATGGACTTCGCATACTCTGCTGATGGCGAGATGTTGGCATTTATACGGAGACAGCTACTTTGACAGCAATGCTGATTAAACAATTCTACTGACTAGAAATGGTGTAGACATTTTATTAATCAAAACTACTGCTCTTTCTGAGTTTTGTTAAACTGGTTGCTATTTAAGTTTCTGGAATAATAATAGGAGCTGCTAACTGTTGAGAGTTTCCTATATGCAGGACACGGCAATAAACGTCTTATTTTATATGTGCTAATAGATATAGTCTTCACAGCCTTGTCACACAAAGATTCACATTTTCTTGTTTTATAGATAAGGAAAGTGAGATATGCAAAGTAGCTTATTATCATGAAATAACTAGTATATGATCCATCTGGGCTGACTTCAGATCTGATGCCCTTAACCACTGTAATTTTGAGATTGACCACTCAGTATGAGCTAAGTGATATGGCAAATTCATGATATCTTCCTGTTATTTAAATAAGGCAGAGGTGGTTCCTGTATATTTGCTGAAAATAGCCCCATGTTGTTTATTTCTTACACATCTTTAAATTGCTTTAAATATAGCCCAACATAAACATATTTTTAACCATTTAGAGCCTATTTATGCTACATATCCTCATAAAATTACACCCAACGTCTGCTAACCATAGGTAAGACAAATATTGTAGCTATAAAGATCCCAAACCACTGCTCTTCTTCAGCGCTCTTTGATTGAGAGACTACGGTGCTGCTGAGCAACATTACTGAGTAAATAACCACCTCTTCAACTTGCCTCTCCCCCAGAGTATCCTTTGACTTATTCCTCTACAGAGTGGTGGCCCATGACTTTATCTCTGGAAGGTCTCCTGCTGGGAGTGACTTCCCGTCCCATGTCCCATGCAATCTTATTCATATGCTGCCCAATAAAGATTGTGTGCCTCTCATGATCCTGTCTCTTTCTTAATAAGCCCAGAAATACTTGAACTCACTACATTTTCTCATCAGGACTAAATCATAGGCCTTTATTAATTTAATTTGTGTTTTTGTTGTAACATCTTTATTTGTTGTATAATTTACATACCATAAAATTTATTCATTTTATGTGTCCAATTCAACAATTTTTAGTACATTTTCAGAGTTGTGCAACTATTACCACAGTCCAACTTTAGAATAATTCCATCCTCCAAAAAGAAACTCATGCCCATTTACAGTAACACCTTGTTCCCATCCCCAACCCCAGGAAACCAACTAATCTACTTTCTGACTCTGTAGATTTGCCTATACACTTTCTATAACATTTTATCAAGACAAAAAGCTGATTTTGACCCAGATGAACCAATTTTTAGTTATATAGCTACTTTAGACATGTCTAAATGATATTTTAGCAAGTTTATAAAGGCTCTAAAAGTCTGTGGTAAATATATATGTGTGTGTGTATCCATCACAGATGTAATGTAACTCCCTTAAAGACTGTAACACTTTTGCATCCATTCATTCGTCTGAGCCAGACAACATCAGGAGGAAGGCAGAATTCTATGGTAGCGTTAATAGGACATGCACTCTGCAATCAGAGCTGAGTTCTATTTAAGCTCCATGGGAATACAGACTATGTCCATCAGGTTCACCATTATGCCCTCAATATTTAGCTGAATGCCTGGAACATAAGAGAACCTCAGTAACTGTTAGGGGGGTTAAAAAAGGAATGAAAGAAAATAAAAAAATGAACTCTGCGACTCACCAGCAAGCTGCAATGTCAACTTCACTTCACTGAGCCTCTAGCATCTCCAAAAGGGGGAAAGTATCCATCTCCTAGAGTTGGGAGGATTGAATGAGATGATGTTTGTTAAGTGCTTGACACACAGATAAGGGTAGTGAGGTGCAGAAAAGTTTAGTTACTTGTCCAATGGTATATGTCATGCACCGTAGTGTTGGAAGAAGGGCTCAAATTTAGACCTGCCCTTCTGCCCACCTGAGAAAACCCTTGAACAGTAATTTACAGCGTTTTGACAGACAGCTGAAATGAGCACAGATCATTGTGACTATGTGCTATATTATTACAGAGGTGCAGTGATGGTGGAATTAAATGGTCCTACAGTGTCATTTTTCTTCTCGGTAATAGTGGTAGAAAAATCCCTTAGTGCAAGCCTATGTGATTTCAGAGTCCATCCTTTATAGTAAATGCCTTACCTTACCTATTACTTATCTCCAGTCCATAAAATGGTGTTTGATCACTTTAAATCCTCTTCTCTGCTTGGCTTTGATTGCAAAACGTGGTCAGGTTAATTGGTACAATTAAAGTGTTCCTGGGGGATAATTACCCTTTTTACTTTCTATGTGTGAAGAAGGAGGATGACTGGTCCCAAAAATGGGATCCCTGTAGCACACTGAAAAGGAGAATTAAATACACAGTGAAATGAAGCCCAGAAAGCATTTTCTCTTGTACTTAATATAATTAGCCAATAAAAGCACATGCAGTCTCTTATATCTATTTCCGCCAATTCACACACCTTGGAGTAGGCGGAAAGAAATGATCTGGCATCTGAAATAAGAGAAAGCCGTTGTCTGAGTCAAGGAAGTAGGAGTGAGCAGGAGGGCGGGAGAGGTTTTTGTACATCTCCACCAACCTTGCCCTCCTTTCCCACTTGACACATCACCACACCATGGTTATTGCCAGGCCTTTCCGCTGAGTGTTGAGAAACAACAGCGGCTGATGAACTACCTTTTTCTTTTCTAGATTCCAGCCCCTGACACAACAGCAATCTCCTCTGAGGATTCTGCCAACGATAAAGCTCCCCTCCCCCACAGCTCCCAAATCACTCTCAGGCCTGAAGAGTGCTGCCCTGTCTTCAACACCACAACTACACCTGGGCTTCCGGAACTAAGGTGTATTCCCCAGCAAGATTTAAAGTCCACTCGGGAAAGTAATACAGTAAAGTCTTCTACCTTAAAAGCTGTTATGAACTTCAATGCTTAGCAAATTGGTGGCGGGGGGGTGGGGGGGAGTGAAGTTGCAAAACACTCTTTTCACCCTGCAACTTGTATTAACAAACACATTATGAAACTTCCTTGTAATCAGGTTGAGTGACTTGAGCACCACGTGATTCAAAGACAATTTAGGTGTCAGAGTGAATAGGCTCATTTATACAATGGATACATTTCTCACAACCAGTCAATAATTAATGTTTCAAGTTGGGTGCAAGAACCATGTCGAAATTGACATCCTTTAAAATGACATCCTTCTGGGTGATCAAGAGGAAGGGAAACAGAAGAGACTTCAACAACAGAATCATAAGTATATGGCTTACTGGTTTATACTACAGCAAGCTGGAATCGTCTGTCCATTGACTCCTCCAATTATGCTAAATTGCTAGAATGTAGACTGTGAACACTGGTAGGAGTTTTGAAATAATTTCACCCTTAAGGGTTCTTAAATGTATAATTAAAAAATAAGGAGTGGAAAAGGTGACAGAAAAGAAATGGCTTTGGAAATAGAGCAAGCGTCACCACTACTACATGACCTTGAAAACGTTACTTCGTTCTGTGAATTTCAGTTGTCTTCTCTATGATTGGAAGCGATAAATCTTCCTTTGTAAGATTATTATGAGGACTAAATGAGCTAGGTACAAAGTGCCTAGCAGCAGGCCCATCATAGAAGAAACGTGTACTAAATGCTGGTTCTCAAACCTTCTCAAGAAGAGAGAGCCCATCATTGAAATGAGTTACAAAGTTCCTTATGCATGGGAACTTTCCTAGAGAGAAGGCCCATAACTTTCATCTATTGTTCAAAGCTCCAAAAGGTTAAGAACCACCACGATAGACTGAACGTCTCAAAGGTAGGAAAGCCCCTTTATTCATTTCTATACACACAGTGGAACATTGTTTGGAGACATGAATCAAGTATTCCTCCCGGAACTACAGCAACCTGTTGGTTTGATTACTAAGGACGGTTGATTTCATATCTGTCAAGAACCCAGCTCTGCACAGGGTGCAAATTGTAGCAACAGCAGTATTAATGTTAATAACTAGCCTTTATTGAACTCTGTATATTCTAGGAATTGGGCAAATGATCTTACAACTATTAATTTATTTAATCACCAAGCAATCCCATGAGGTAGCTATCATTATTATTATCCCCATTTTTAGGAGTGAGAAATTGAAGAAGAGAAAGGTTAAGAATCTTGCTTAGTGTTACACAATCAGTAAGGGGTGGAGCTGGCGTAGGAATCAAGCAGTCTGACTAAGGGTCTACCCAAACTAAGTCTGAGAAACATACCTATCCTAAAGGAGCTCACCATCACCTTAATTAGATTTTTGAAAAGATACACTCTAGGAAATTTGGACTTCACACCACCCACTAGTGCCCAGCTGCTCCCTACTCCGTGCTGGGGCTGGGATGCATGGCCCAAGGATCCCACACAGCTGGCTGGCTAGTTCCCGAAGCCACAAGCTGCAACAGCTTTCGCCTTCCCCAGCCAAGGAGTTTTACTCCAGCGGACAGTAATTAAGCTTAGACTTTTCTCCCTGGTGGAGGAAGCAGTTGCATAAGAATAAGAGATTCTTCCCCAGGCATTTTTAAACTGTTTCTTTTTCTTCCCTCTTCTCCACCACGTCAGTCAACCTTTAAAGGTTTTTTTTGTTTTGTTTTGATTTTTTCCTTTTAGAAGACGTTTTTACCGGGCCAGGCCCCCCAACTATCATTGTTTGTACTCTGTAAAGTTTTGGTTGTGAAAAAGGATTTGTGGCGCTAGTCTTGGGCGGTGGCCAATCTGCTGTACTTTGCATATCTCTATGGTTTGTGCTGCAAGCCTCCATCTTGCTTTACATCGTGGGGGCACGGCCCAGTAACCACTTGGCAAGCCTTTGTTTAGCAACCCTGCCTGAGGGGAGGAGCCCTCTCAGGTTTGATATCTGCATGTTTTCCTAGCCCTGTCTCTTAAAGGGCCCCACCCAGAGACTGGGTTTTCTTCTGCGTGTGTGTGTGTGTTTGTGTGTGTGTGTGTGTGTGTGTGTGTGTATACTGTGTGTATTGTCTGTCAAAAGAGCTCTAATTAATTTGGCCTAAATAAAGAAAAGCACTTGGATGAAGAATTTTTTTTTAAGGGAAGTAAAAGCTGCGGTACCTTTCAGTTTACGTGACTTTAATCTTTGAGAAATAAAAGCAGCCATAAAGATTACTGGTGAAATGCAGGTCAGATGCAAGGTTTCCTTATTCTAATGGCAGTTAGATATACTTCTTTAGAGGGGGGAATGAGACAGCCAGGTGGAAGGAGATCCCTGAAGAAACTCCAACCAGCCTGCCCACTGAGGTGGGGCCTCAGGAAGTCCAAGAAGTTTGCAGCAGGGAGGAGCCTGGCCCCTCCTCTTCCTGTGTGGAACCTGGGATTCAAGCTGCAGGCAGGAAGTGCTCTAGCAGGGACTCTGGCCTTGGGAGAGTCCCTGTTTCCCCCTTTTCTTCCTTTTCACCCAGTGAAACCGTGTCTTACTCACCATTCAATTTGTCTGCAAGCCTGAATTTTCATGGCAGTGGGACAAAGAACTCCGTCTTCAGCTGAACTAAGGAAAAGTCCTGTAACAATAAGAAGATTATTTATGATAGCCAAAAAGTGGAAACAACTCAAATATCCATCAACATTTATACAATAGAATTGTCTAGAAAATGTAAACTAATCTGTAGTGGCAGAAGGGAGATCAATATCAGTGGTTGCCTGAGATAGAGCAATGGCAAGGGAGGATGGAGGAGTGATTACAAAGGGGTATAAGGAAACTTCTGTGGGTGATGGTTATATTTATTGACTTGATTGTACTCATGGTTTCATGGGTATATATGTACGTTAAAACTTATCAGATTGCACACTTAAAAATGTACTGTTTATTGTTTATCTCAAAGCCACTTTTAAAAATGACAGTAATACCACCTACATTCCAGGGTTGTTACGAGACTTAAATAAGATCATTTATGTTAAAGTGCCAAAAACTAACACAAAAATTTAACATAAAAATAACCATTTAGTAAACAGAAGTTCTAACGTAATTGTAAATAATGGAGAGTCATTTTTGTATTGAGCAGAGGCATGAAAAAGCGAAGAATCTCATTTCAGCCGTTCTAGTAGATCAATTTTAGTTACCTCCCTTCATATGGACCTTAACAATGAATTAATGAATATGTGTCCCAATGTACAAGTGCAAGTATATATGTATCTGTATTTGTGCATGTGTGTATATATATTAAGTCCTCACTAATGTTGTCAACAGGCTCCTGGAAATTGATGTTAAGTGAAACTATATACTAAATGCCATAGGACCTTAACTCTTGTCTATACCAGCCTATGATAAAATTGGTTTCATTACACAGCCTGGCATTTTTGCTTTAAGAAGTAGTTTCCAAGAACCTATGGATGACGTTAACTAAGGACTCACTGTATGTATGTATGTATGTGTGTGTGTTTACATGTATATACATTCACACACATATATATGTTTACACTTTCTTGAAAAGTCCTTTCTACACAATGCATTGGAAGTGGTCTACTTTATTTTCATTTCTATTGTTATAAAAGACCTCAGGGTTGTTTGGAATCAGTGGAATCAGCAATGTTTCCTATTTTTAATAAAAGTGGGAGGTTATTTTATGCTAAGCATTCAACTATGCCCTTGATGTACATCATAACAATTTTCCTGGGAAGGAGGTATCATCAGCTCTATCTTACAGGTGAGGAAGTGAAGGAACACTAAGATTAAATGATATCTTTAGAATCACACAGCTAGTATGTAGCAAGGCCAGGAAACATATTCAACATAATCTAACCCAAAACTCCATAGTATTTTAGCTCTGCGAGGCTTTCTTCCCAAATTGCTAGATCTAGTATGTGGGTACATTGCTAATACCACCTCAGCAGTCACACGTACCTACAAATTACCAAGATGAATTCAAACCTAGCCTCACAATTAGTGTCATGTCAGTGTCAGTGAAGCCAAGGCTATGGTGAAGAGAGGGAGAAGAATCCAATTCAGCCAGCCATAAAAAATAATCATTAAATGTATGATTCAAGGTGAGTTTATAGATATTTTAAGTCCAAGCTAATATCCATGCGATAGGAATCAAATTGTTGAGACATTCAGAAATCTTAGCGCTATATACAAATTTCTGGATGGAGTCTTTTTAGTTTGAAGTCTCATTTTTGTTTGTGTTCTCTGCCTTTCTTTTTTTTTTTTTTTTTAGCGGGAGTCTTGCCCTGTTGCCAGGCTGGAGTGCAGTGGCACAATCTTAGCTCACTGCAACCTCCGCCTCCCAGGTTCAAGCGGTTCTCCTGCCTTAGCCTCCTGAGTAGCTGGGACTACAGGCGCGCATGCCACCATGCCCAGCTAATTTTTGTATTTTTAGTAGAGACGGGGTTTTACCATGTTGACCAGGACGGTCTCGATCTCTTGATCTTGTGATCCACCTGCCTCAGCCTCCCAAAGTGCTGGGATTACAGGCATGAGCCACCGCACCCAGCCGTTCTCTGCTCTTAAACTAAAATTTTAATTTTAGAAGATGCTAAAGAAGATGTGGCTAAGTGTATCAAACTAATTTATCAAGTACTATAAATTGAACAGTTTAATCCTGAACATGAAATTTTAATAAAAGTGCCTTAATAAATCTTTAAGCATGTAAGGAAAAGTTACTTACAATCATTTTAGCTTTAAAAGAGATTTTCATTCTTTTATTTGAGGTCATAATAGATATAAGACCCCTAGGGAAATATAAAAATGAGAAACAAAAAGGTATTTTGTACAGTTATGGCTAATATTACAATAGTCTCATGTCTGGGATGTTAGACCTCATGCTTTGATCCCAGACAAGCTAAGTTAGATTGTCAGCCCTGCCACTTCATAGTTTACTGGGTTGCACTAGGCAAGTGCTCAGCCTTTGTGGGATTCACTTTCTTATACTGTAAAATTTTGCCAATGGCAGCACCTACCTTTAGAGTTGTTCTGTGAATTAGATAAGGTCATGTATGTTAGCAACCAGGAATGATTCAAGGTACATAGAAGTGTACTGAACAAATAGGGGATGTTATTAAAATAGGATTTGGGCTACATAGGAGTTTAATAAGTTTAACTTTACACCATTGCCTTTCCGGGCTGCAGGCAGTAGTGGGAGCCCTGGGCAGTTAGCTCAATGATGGGTATACCCAGTGGCCTGAGGAAGGAAACTAGAACTGGGTTAAAGGATCCAATCCAAGTTCTGGATAATCAATGCTAATTGCACACTCAACTGAGGAGCCTCCAGAACATCACCTTGGCATAAAAAGCATAGCTCTGACTTCACTTTTAACAATTGTTTGGGGCCGGCTGAGGTGGCTCACGCCTGTAATCCCAGCACTTTGGGAGGCCAAGGGTGGGTGGATCACATGAGGTCAGGAGTTCGAGACCAGCCTGGCCAACATGGCAAAACCCCGTCTCTACTAAAAATACAAAAATTAGCCGGGCATGGTGGTGGGTGCCTATAATCCCAGCTACTCGGGAGGCTGATGCAGCAGAATCGCTTGAACCTAGGGCAAAGAGGTTACTGTGAGCCAAGATTGTGCCACTGCACTCCAGCCTGGGTGAAAGAGCAAAACTCCGTTTCAAATAAATAAATAAATAAAAGTAAAATAAAAGTTAAAAATTGAGTAACAGCTTTACAATAACAATGCAAACTGTTAACATTTTTGAAAACTTCGTATGTGCTCTGCCCTATGTGAAACACTATACATGCATTATCACATTGCGTCCTTAATAATAATTATGAAATAGGTGCTATAATTACCCTCAGGTTATAGATGACAAAACTGCTTTCCTGTCAGAAGGAAAGGTGCTGTTTGGTCTCTTCGCTGGCGTCCCCATCTTTAGGAATTCCAGCCCAAACAAGCCGCCTTCCAATTAGCAGTAACACTCGTGTGTGTGTGTGTGTGTGCGTGTGTGTCTGTGTGCACAGGCATGTGGATGCATGTGTGTATTTGATGGCATTATATATGGGCTACAAATCAGTTAATTGTTCTATGAAGTTTTTCTCTGATTAGGTCCTCATCTATTTTGTGGATATTGGTTTTGTATATAAAAGGATTGTCATCAGCAACCCAACGATGCTTTTTCTCCCAACACCCATAGCAGCAGCCTTTCTTTGTGAACTAAAATAAGTTTGATACGAATCCTCAAACTGGAGTTTTGACAGGTAAGAAAAACAGATCAGTGAGTACATTACACCCACTGTGCTGTAGAATAATCATTTTAAATAATGTATATAAAACATCATTGTATTTTTTCCAGGTTTACCTTTAAATTTGTTAGCATGCCGGAAATGCAACTGGCTAGCTATGATCAGTCCCCATTCCCCAAAAGGCAAACACTTCATGGGCTGCCAGTGAGAGGCATCACCTGCATACCTGCATAGAGACATTCTTTCTCTAGCACACAAAGCTTATCCCTGAGACTGGGAATGTTGAGCAGTCTCTAACTGTCTAGAAGAGCCAGGCCTGGCAAGTCCAGAAGTAGGTTCTAGGCTCTCTCCAACCTCACCCCAACTTAAACTTTGGCTTCATGTTTTATGAGTCTGAAGGCTGTATGCCCAGCTTCTGTAAAGAGGGAAATTCATAAGTCCACAGGAAAAACGGAGAGGATAAAAGAGAGTAAAATGAGATATAGAAACCTGGTGCAGAGAATACATAATAGAATTGGTCCCATAAACGTATCCTAAAGCAGGGACTCAACATTCCAGTTCATCATCAAGAGAGATGAGCAAAGCTGTCTCAAGACCTAGGTTGCCATAAAGGAGTGTGGAATGAGTATAGTTAGGAATAGACAGGGCTAGCCTAGAGGTGGGTGCACATGAATAAATCAAGGGGAGTTAAATATTGTAAAAGTAATTATAAGGGAGATTATGTTTAAGAAGGAGAATGTAGAATGCTATGTGACCATAAAATAGGGTAATAAAATGGGATAATAGCATATGATGAAGGCAAAAGCAAGTATACAAATATTTTTTAAAAGCTTAATGTCCATTTAATAAATGGTGCAGGGAGAACTGGTTAGCTATATGCAGAAAAATGGAACTAGACCCCTTCCTTACACCTTATACAAAAATTAACTCAAGATGGATTACAGACTTAAATGTAAAACCCAAAACTGCAAAAACCCTAGAAGAAAATCTAGGTAATACCGTTCAGGACATAGGCATGGGCAAAAATTTCATGACAAAATCACCCAAAGCAATGGCAACAAAAGCAAATAATTGACGAATGGGATCTAATTAAACTAAAGAGCTTCTGCACAGCAAGAGAAACTATCATCAGAGCGAACTGACAACCTACAGAATGGGAGAAAATTTTTGCCATCTATCCATCTCACAAAGGTCTAATATCTAGAGTCTACAAGGAACTTAAGTGAATTTTCAAGAAAAAAAAAAATTAAAAACTGGGCAAAGGACATGAACAGAGACTTCTCAAAAGAGGGCATTCATGTGGCCAAGAAACATGAAAAAAAGCTCAACATCACTGATCATTAGAGAATTGCAAATCAAACCCACAATGAGATACCATCTCACACCAGTTAAGATGGCAGTTATTGTAAGTCAAGAAACAAGAGATGCTGGCGAGGCTGTGGAGGAAAAGGAATGTTTTTATACTGTTGATGGGAGTGTAAGTTAGTTCAACCATCGTGGAAGCCAGTATGGCCATTCCTCAAAGATCTAGCAGCAGAAATACCATTTTACCCAGCAATCCCACTACTGGGTATATACCAAAAGGAATATAAATCATTCCTATTATAAAGATACATGCACACGTATGTTCATTGTAGCACTATTCACAATAGCAAAGACATGGAATCAACCCAAATGCCCATCAGTGATAGACTGGATGAAGTAAATGTGGTACATATACACCATGGAATACTATGCAGACATAAACAGAAAAGAGATCAGGTCCTTTGCAGGGACATGAATGTTGCTGGAAGCCGTTATTGTCAGCAAACTAATGCAGGAACAGAAAACCAAACACCGAATGTTCTCACTTATAAGTAGCAGCTAAATGGTGAGAACACACGGACACATCGGGGGAGCAACACATACTGGGGCCTGTTGGGGTGGAGGAAAGGAGAGCTTCAGGAAGAACAACTAAGGGATGCTGGGCTTAATACCTGGGTTATGGGTTGATCTGTGCAGCAAACCACCATAGCACACATTTACCTATGTAATAAACCTGCACATCCCGCACATACACCCCAGAATTTAAAATAAAAGTTGAAAAAAAAAGATTAATGTTTACAGTATAAAATATATGTCATGCCTGCTGATGACCACGCTAACTATATGGATGTAGCAAGCTTTTGGAAGGCAACCCTGCTCTCTTTTGCCCTGCTATGGGAGAAGAAGGCCTTGGGAATGAGCTCTGAACAACTTCTCTTCTGTGCCACAGATTCCCAGAGGGCTTCTGATACATGTTAGGGAGTCTCTCTGACATAAGAGGCCCTAGAGCTTGTCCAGAAACTACGGTCTGAGTGCCACAGAGGATCCACTTATAATGAAAATACCATGATTCAAATGCAAAATTAGCTTGGGCTTTTTTGGAAGAAATGTGCCAAGAGGGATCCTGCAGGAAGAGGCCTCTGGAATATTATATTATTGTTTAAATATTTGTGCCCATCATAGAGAGGGTTGTATATCCCTGTCCTGCCCTGCCAGGCTTTGCTACAAAACTTAGTTTGGACAGTAAATAATAAGCAGAAGTGATCCATACCACAACTGAACAGAAGCCTTGAAAGCAGTATACTGTTTGCCACTGCCTTTCTTTTCCTTCTGCCACAAGAATAGTCATGTTCTTGTGAGGCACAGCTCCATCAGTACAAGTAAGAAAGATGTGTGGGCCGGGCGCAGTGGCTCACGCCTGTAATCCCAGCACTTTGGGAGGCCGAGGCGGGCAGATCACAAGGTCAAGAGATCAAGACCATCCTGGCCAACATAGTGAAACCCCGTCTCTACTAAAAATATAAAAATTAGCTGGGCGTAGTGGCACGTGCCTATAGTCCCAGCTACCCAGGAGGCTGAGGCAGGAGAATCACTTGAACCCAGGAGGAAGAGATTGCAGTGATCGGAGATTGCGCCACTGCACTCCAGCCTGGCGACAGAGCAAGACTCCCTCAAAAAAAAAAAAAAAAAAAAAAAGAAGAAGGAAAGAAAGATGTGTGCAGACACCCCACAGTGGACGTGAGGCATGAGCAAGAATTCAACCTTGGCTATTATAAGTCATTTAGATTTTAGATTTTTTTTTGTTTCCACAGCATAAGCTGCCTGATAAAAGGTTCTTTTATCAGATGACTATGGATACCCCAGTTTAAAGTTTTCTATGATGAGCTAAGAAGGACAGCTAATAATTGAGCACTTCATTAGTCATGAATTTCCACTGAAGCAAGACCAAAAATTTGGCTCTGAGCCCAAAGATACTTACTGCCATCTGCATATAATGAAGTTTCATTAAAAATAACAAGAAAATGCAACTATACTGGTTGCCTTTATTAGGTTATTAGGCTGCATGTGTCAAAACAACTCCTATCTAGCAACTAAGGAGGGTGGTCTTATTGGGGAAGAAGAGATAATAAACCCAGAAAGAAGCTGAATCCTCACTTGACCTCTAAGGATGCCTTTCTCTCTTCCCCACCACTTAATAACCAGACCCAATGTCTTTACAAAGATAGAAATTTCAGAATAGTTTTTACTTAGGATGAATATGTGGGGTTTCCACATTTTAATGAAGCCGATGATATTAACCAAGGCAAACTTCTAAGGAAAGGCTTCATAATGTTAAATCCTTAATGCTGCATGTTTAAAGACAATTTTGAGGCACTGTTTCCACAGATAGATTCTCAGAGACATAAGCCTGCATTTTATATTGACTCTCCCCTCCTGCCTCTTGGCTGCTTATTGTCTCCTAGAGTTTTGTCACGATGGACAGCTACAACAGAGTCAATTCATTCAGAAACTATTGAAATCCCTTCATAGTCTAGACGTTATAGGGAGGAACAGGATGACTAAGGGTTTCATCCACCCTTGAGGAGTTGCTCTGTTGACAGCGAGGGCTACTAAGCCATTTGCAATTACAGAACCACCAGGTAGTTCTGTAATTCCAGCCTGGATGACAGTTACCTGGCTGAGTAGAAGCAAAGAGCCATGTGTGTGCTGAAGAAGAAAGAGCCATACCCCAATTACTGGTCAGCTCAGGGTTGGGCATAGCGCTCAGTATGTGATAGGATCCAGTGGCCGTCAGAAAGCACTGAGCCATCGTAAGGGATTGGAAAAAAAATTGTCCAGTCGCTTTCCATGAATTGTGTTATACTGTAACAGAGGTCTGCAGTGGGTGCTTCAGGGCAGCCTCTTCTTGTTGTGGTTGGGCAGACTAAAGCCTTGACACATCTACAGTCACCACATCATGTGGCATTTTCCGAGAGTCATGGAGAAGAGGCCGAAGTTCAAGCATCAAGCCCAAGCAGAAAAAGAAAGAAAGGACCACTGTGATGGTATTATCAGAGAGTCTGAAACCTTGGGGAAGCAGTCACGGGAGAAAGGACAGCAAAGCTTCAAGTACTTTCTGTCAGGCCTCTGAGCCCAAGCTAAGCCCTCAGATCCCCTGTGACCTGCAGGTATACATCCAGATGGCCTGAAGTAACTGAAGAATCACAAAAGAAGTGAAAATGACCTGTTCCTGCCTTAACTGATGACATGACCTTGTGAAATCCCTTCTCCTGGCTCATCCTGGCTCAAAAGCTCCCCGACTGGGCACCTTGTGTCCCCCGCCCGGGCCCGCTAGAGAACAACCCCCTCTGACGGTAATTTTCCACTACCTACCCAAATCTTATAAAACGGCCCCACCCCTATCTCCCTTCGCTGACTCTTTGGACTCAGCCCGCTGCACCCAGGTGAAAAACAGCCTTGTTGCTCACACAAATCCTGTTTGGTGGTCTCTTCACATGGACACGAGTGAAACTTTCCTTAGTTAACCAGTACCCAGCTGTGGAGGCTTTTTATAATACTTCTGTGGGTGCAGGCAATGTTGTAAGATGGGAGGGCTTATAGCACAGTCTAGAAGCAGAACTGGCATGTCCTCATCTACCACAGACCAAAAGCCCAGATAAAAAGTCTGCAAATGGACCAAGATTGGGGCCAGAAAAATAGAGCAAGGTGCTTGTTCTTGACACCTCTTAAAGGTGAGTAAATTCCAGTGAAATTTTGTATTCTGTCTGGTAGGCTCGGGAAAGGCTTCAGAGCTGGAGCATGGGGAGGAATTAGTAGATGGAGGAGCCCCCTTGTAAGCAGCACTTGTGCGGGCCTGGAAATCGACAAGGGGAACTTTGCTTTCTGGGAGCATTTGGTTCACAGGAATAATAAGAATGCACAAATGAGCTTGCATACCAAATGGGTAAGATTCGTAACATGAAAATGCTCTGTCTCCTCCCCTGCAGTGACCTCTGCTCCCCGCGGAGGCCCTGAGGTCCTTGAGAGAATTCACGTGATGAAGAAGCAAATGCTGCTGCCCTGTCTTTGGGTTTAGAAGAGGACAACATGGGCTGTGTCCTGTTATTGGTAATGGATCTGCCAAGCCCCATCCCAGCCCTAACTGGAACCCTGGCAGTCCACATGGTGAGCATTAAAGCCTGGTTTAAGAAGATCAGTGTCTGTTTTTGGACTTAGCTGAATGCTCTTAAGTGTATATAGGCCATGGTCCTGGCAGCATTGGTATTGAGAGTCCTAAAGAAATGCACTTGCATGCACAGACAGGGTTGGCAATATGGCCATCAACATTTATTTTAATTTTACTTTCACAGTTTCGAGGATTTTATTTATTCTGAAACTGGTGAGACTCATTTTAAATTAAAGCGTTACATGCAATTAATTAATTACCACCAGGAAGTTCTTCCTTAATCCCCAGAATCCGCAGGACTCCTTCGCAGGAATGCTTCTTAAGCACAGAATGAAATGGATGAAATGGACTCTCTGACTTCCAAGCCACTGGGATAGCTTTGGAATTTAGTCCAGCTAAAAAGAAACCTCCTAATTATTATGGCTTCAAACAATACTGTTTTATTTAGGATTCTCACTCTAATCCTGTGAAAGGAGCTATATAAATCACCAAGTGAACTATACTCAGCCTTTTTCCTCCCCCACTGTCACACCCACATCATCACCAGATCGAAGGATCAAAGCCAACTCCAAGTATAACTGGTATTTGCTTCTCTAGAAAATTAGTTGTCAAAAAATTTCACTGAGGGGCCTAGATATTCACAAGATATTAACAGAGATTCCCCTGAAAAAAAAAAAAAAAAGCTAACGCTGTTTTGACAGAATTCAAAAGATTATGTAACTGTTGGATGATACGCAGTGCTGTAACCCGATATAGCTAATGTAATTTACACTTAATTAGCATAAAGGTTTATTTAAATATTGGAAATCTGAGTGTGTCAGTATGACTTTGAATTGATAATTTTTGGTATATCAAAAATAAGATTGAAAACTGACACTGCAGTAGGGGACTAGGTATCAGAATGAATTAAGACAAGATTCCCTACATTCTTGAAGGCTTTCTTTTTTTTTTTTCTTTAACCCAGCGATGCTGCAATTAACAAGCCCTGGGAGAACAGAGCTCCATTATGACAAGTTCAGCTGTGGGAAAGCAACCAACAAAACACCACTTCTGAGAAAGGGGAAGCAATGTCAGGGAGTGTCATCTGCTGACGTTTGTTCCCACTCTTACTCCCCTCCCACTCACAGAACTAGGAGCTTTCCTGTCCTTTGACCTCTGAACTCCAAAAGAATGGCAAGGGCCAGTGGAACAGGAGTTTCTGAGAGTCCAGTGTCTATGGTATGTATTTGACAGCTCTGATGAAAAGTATGAGCTGTGAATTAGACTTCCCCTAGCAGAGATGTTTGTGGATAAGGAACCTGCTTAAAACGGTGAGGCAGTCAGAGTGTCAGAGGATTGGGAGACTGAGACTGGCGCGTGGGCAACAGCAGCAGAAACTGGGGACCTGTAGCTGGGAAAAGAGACGAGTTGGAGGCTACAAAATAGATCTCTTCACACAAGAAAAGGAATATTGTCTGTGAAGGGACAATTTATCAAGGTAACAGCACTGGAACTTTGTGCAGAATCTAGCCATCCATCCATCCGTGCATCCATTTATCCATTCATCCCTCCGTCATCTATGCAGCAGTTTTATAGCTAATTATGGAAAAACGAGCTTTGTGATATGTGATGTCTAGCAAGAGCCAGCAGGTGGGTAAAAGTTTTAGGCATGTAAAGGACCCCCCAAATCACACTGCGTTCCTTATTATTCAAAATGTCTTCATAGCTTATGTCCAGTGCCTTATTTTCCTATGTAAGTAGTAAAACAGAAATAACAATGAACAGACAAAATTTGTTAACTATTAATATCACAGACTTGAAGACTAGGGATCTTTTCTAGAAGGTATGCCTGCATTGTTCATTATTAGAAAGCACACATTCAAGTTTCCACTTAGCCCCATTCCATATTCTGCCTCTACCCTAACTCCTGAAATAAACCTACTGTTGTTCTGTTGCAAATATATCATATTTGGGTCAATTGCAGGTTTTGCAGTTAAAACCTTAATGAGTGAATACAATTGTACTAGAAGAAGTAATTCCCAGAAGCCCAGATTCATGCTTGCCCATACTGCAGAATAATAACTACTAATTATTTGTTATATGCCAGAAGATCTATGTAGTGCATCTCAGATAAATCTCATGACAATCCTCAAATTCAGTGTTGTCTCAGTTTTTTTTTGTTCATTTGTTTGTTTGTTTTCTTTTGAGATGGACTTTCACGCTTGTTGCCCAAGCTGGAGTGCAATGGTGCGATCCCGGCTCACTGCAACCTCTGCCTCCCAGGTTCAAGTGATTCTCCTGCCTCAGCCTCCTGAGTAGCTGGTATTACAGGTGCACACCACCACGCCCGCCTAATTTTGTGTGTTTTTAGTAGAAACGGGGTTTCACCATGTTAGCCAGGCTGGTCTCGAACTCATGACCTCAGGTGATTCGCCCGCCTCGGCCTCCCAAAGTGCTGGGATTACAGGTGTAAGCCACTGTGTCTGGCTGAGTGTTATCTCAGTTTTAAAGAAAGAAAACAGAGGCTTAGACAGTTAACTAACTTGTCCAGTCACATGGTTAGTAACATACAAAGCTGACCCCAAATCAGGCCTTCTCCATCACACCACACTTTCTGGATCCCTCCTACCCCTCCTAGATTAATTACTATAGCGTTTATTCAAGTCATTTCAATAGAGCTATTATCAGATGTATGGGAAAAGAGTTCAATGCCACATACATCGAAGAATCTGGTTTAAGAAAAGTTAAACAGGTTTCTTTATGGAAGCATTCCTCAATGGCCTCAATAGACAAAAAGGCGTAGGCCTTATTTTTGTTGTTACTGTTATTGAAGAGCAACTCCAAAGACAGAGCAGTAAAAGTGCTATGGAAAAAAATGCAAACTGCTTTAAAATCTACCTTGCAAACAAGCACCATCCCAGTGCGCAGGGACAAGCCCTCCTGGAGGCATGGAGCTCGAAGGTGCTGTGCTTTGGCATTTTGGCTCCAGTCCAGCGGAGATGCAGGCTGCTCACATCCTGTTGGGGGGCTAGGGCCAGACAGAGTTTACATCCAGGAGAGCCTCCTAGCAAATGCACTAAAAGCAGCGCTGCCTCCAGGACAATTCATGATCTCCTAGACAGTAGGGCAGCTGAGCGTGATGAGGAAGGGCACTGTCTCTCTGATTCCCAGGGCCTGTCATTTCCCGAGGGCTGGTGGAGCCTGGGGATTGGAGGGCAAGAAGCCCAGCCGTAGTCTAAAGGAATGATACTGAATGGGCCCTGTGTGCTGAGCAGAGAGGAGGAATAGATTTCCTCGCTTGTCCCTGGATACTTGCCAAACCTGAAGTAAGTACTATATATGGTGAATCATTGTCAGCACCAGCATTGCCAGATGCTGGGCAATGCATATAAAAGAGCCTGCATTTGGGGCATTGATTTCCTCAACAGAGCTCAGGTCTCTCCTCTCTGCTCCTGCCTCCAGGGTTGCCTCCTCCAACCCTCTACTCTCCACGCAGATGCTCGAGAAATCTCCCTAAAGCAGATATATGAGTATATCTTTCCTCTGCATAAAAGTCTTCAGTAGTTCCAGAAATAGATGCTTCGAAATTTAATTACTTGCCCAAGGCCTCATAGCTTCTACTTCCTAGAACAGAGCCTTCGTACTGATCTGGCTTACGCACAAGCTGGTCCCCTTAACTACCACTACTTTAACCTATGGCTCCCATCTGGATGGTTTTGTGATGGTCCTCATCTGGGGACCTCAGCCACGGATGAACACTCCTGCTGGAATTAACCCAGCTCCAGATATCTCTCAGGATTCACCCCATCTTACAGTCATCTCATTGTGTCTTACTTCCCCATTAGACTGCAAGCTTGTTGAGCCAGGGAATACATATTTTTGAACTTTGTATCCCAACCCACAGCACAAGGCCTGGCCTATCATAAATGTGTGTTGAATGGATAATATAAAATTTCCCAGGGCCCCTGTCCTGAGCTCCATGTCAAAATCTGTGCATTTGAATTCAAAGATACCTCACTTTGGCTAATCCAAAATATGATACTGATTTCTAGCATTTGTGATTCTTAATACCAAAGCCAAAAAAACAAAATTAATATTAAAACCAGAATAAAAGAGGCAGGATGGGGATTAAGATGAGTCAAAGTACAGAGAGGTGCAATATAGAATCTCATTCTGAGATAAGTAAAATACATTTTTTTTTAGATAATAGCCTGTATTCATTCCCCTATAGAATGGTCCAGCTGAAATCCGTTTTTCAAAATGTAGTGTTTTCTTTCCTCCTATTGTTATCCTTAAAAATTGAATTTTCAGTTATTCATCATTGAACCTGAAAGCAGGAACAGTTTGAACACCCATTTACCTTGTTCTCTAAACGTTTTAATCAGCTCAGCTTTAATGTTATGAAACTACTCAACAACGCTAAGTATTTATCATAATAATGTATCAAAATACAAATTCAAGTAGACATGTGTTTTTATTTTAAAGTGCACCATCTAGTCTTATGCTGACTCTGACCCAGACTGCCTTAGGGAGGTGCAGACCGATGATCTTTAGTTTCAACAAGAAAAGCCATTTTTTTTTTTTTTTTTTTTGTCCAAGAGCAATAGTGAAACCACAGATTATCAATTAATATGCTGGCTGTCGAGTTAAATGTTTTGGTTCCAGAGATCAAATATTCCAGTATGAATCCCATTTTATACAGTGGCTGAATTATGTGTCATTATACACATATGTTAGCCAATCCCAGCACAGAAGGAACTCGAACCAAAGTCCTACCAGTTAGTCTGAGTCATGAAAGTGGATGGAGTTTCTCTTGATTCAGTATTGCCTTTTACTGGGCAGCAGGTGCAGCTTTTACCAATAGAGAAGGGACATTGTTGGGGTCATGCAGGGGGCAGGTGGGGTGTCATTACTTTCTCTAATATCATGTGTCAGTTTACAGTCCTTTTATATTGGTGTTACAGCCTTGCC
This sequence comes from Nomascus leucogenys, assembly GCF_006542625.1. NCBI lineage: Eukaryota > Metazoa > Chordata > Mammalia > Primates > Hylobatidae > Nomascus > Nomascus leucogenys. The sequence goes on from NC_044406.1 coordinate 130,931,036, forward strand.
TATCTTCTCCACTGCTACATTCCTAGCATCCAGCCAAGTGCTAGGTATGTACTATGTTCTCAATAAAAATGTGATGAATGAATACATGTCATTGGATTAAAGGAAACTTAGGGAATAATTGACAGAGAGTTAATACATGTGGAAATTAAGAGCTCAAACACTCAAGTCACACTGCCCAGTTTTCAACCCCAGCTCTGACCTTGACTACGTGTGTGTTCTTGGGCAAATCCTTTTACTTCTCTATGCCACCATTTCCTCTTCTGGAAAATGATGATGCTACTCATACCAATCTCAAATAGTTATTGTGATGATTGATTTTAAAGCCTGAGAAGCTCTTCGAACAGTGCCTACCTCATATTAAGTGCTCAATGAGAGAATCTGCTATTAGCATCAATTATTGATAGACAGCCATGGATGCAGGGTAGGGTAGTGTGACCATCCACTGTGCACCAAAGTTTGTGCAAATATGTAGAATCTCTTTCTCCATTGCTCCAGGATCTACGGCTTATGTAACTCCGTATCTTCAGTGGCTGATCAAGAGATGGTTTGTAATAAGGGAGTCTGGGTGGATGGATGCTTGTTCAGCTGTCTAAGCTGATTGGCATCTTTACAAATACACACCCTGCCACGGCCACTCTTCCTAGTTCAATGATCCCTCAATACTCTGGCTTCAACCCTCTGTTTGGACCCTTCTTGCTCTTCACCAGTTCCCATGGCATGGTCTTGTGTTTGGAGTCACCCTTTGCCTACCCCCTTCAGTCTGATGGCTGAGTGGGACAATCTTCTAATCTCCATCATCATTTGTCCACAGGGTAATGTTTCTCTGATAGCATCTCCATGGTTTCTTATGCTGTAGCCTCGGAAAAAATGATAGCCTATCCAAGATTCCTGAGGCAACAGGCCCAATCTTTGCTATAGTGTCCCACGTCTCCATTTTCCTTGGAAGGAGAAATTCAAATATCAGAGGCATTGTTCATAATATTTAAGGTCAAGGGCTTTGAGATTAGATCATTATATGAATAGGTCATATCCCCACTGAGCTACCTACTTGCTCTGTGAACTTAGACATTTTGAACTCTATGGTTCATGGTGTCCTAATCTGTAAAATGTGAATAATTATAGAAAGTACCTCATAACTGCATGGGATAGTGCCTAGCATGATGTTACATACAAAAACCATCCAAGAAATGCTAGCTATTTTGCATTCAGTCGGCTCATAACGCTGAATGTCTACTATATGTCAAACCTCATTTTAGTTATTTAGTGACTTAGAGACGAATGAAACACTTTGGCTGCCCTCAAGAAGTTTACATGATAAACAAAGGTGGGTATAAATGATAAACAAGTAAGCACACTGGTGTGTGACTTTGTGTATTATATGGTTTGGATGTTCTTTCTTGCCAAATCTCATGTTGAAATGTAATTCCCTATGTTGGAGGTGGGGCCTGGTGGAAGCTGATTGGATCATGCAGGTGGATCCTTAATTAATGATTTGGCACCATCCCGTGGGCGATACATGAGTTCTCGCTCAGTTGATTTATTTGAGGTCTGGTTGTTTAAACGTGTGTGGCACCTCTCCTCTCTCTCTCTTGCTGCTGCTCTCAGCATATGATGTACCTGCTGTCATGATTGTAAGCTTCCTGAGGCCCTTACCAGAAGCAAATGCTGGCACGGCACTTCCTGTACAACCTGCAGAAACATGAGCCAATTAAATTTTCTTTATAAATTGCATAGCCTCAGGTATTCCTTTATAGTGATGCAAACAGACTAATACAGTGTAAAACACAATATAGGGTGATTTACGTGAAAGGGAAACCTGAACCATGTATTCATGTGAGCAGCTGCCCAAGGGTTTAAGCCAGTTATTTAAATGTAGTCTGTACAGATGAATAGTTATAAATCGAAGATTAATTGTTTAAGATAAATAACTGCAACATTTTACCTACTAAAAACAAACAAACAAGAGTGTATAAAAAAAGTTTTAAAAGTTGTTGAGTGCCTCTTTATTCTTGATAAGACTCACCTATGGACATCTGGGTCCATCGGTCAGAGCACACCTGTGGGACTGAGAGGGACTAAGGTAATCATGCTACGCTACTGTTGGCTGTCATACATTCCTTTCGAGTCATCTAACCTGGACCTCAGAGGGGTGCAGCCTGGAAAGAGCAGAAAAGAAAGGCTTTTTCTAGGCCTAAAAGATGAGTAGCAGTGGCTGGGCACGGTGGCTCAAGCCTGTAATCCCAGCACTTTGGGAGGCCAAGGCGGGTGGATCACGAGGTCAGGAGATCGAGACCATCCTGTCTAACATGGTGAAAATCCGTCTCTACTAAAAATACAAAAAATTAGCCGGGCGTGGTGGCGGGTGCCTGTAGTCCCAGCTACTTGAGAGGCTGAGGCAGGAGAATGGTGTGAACCCGGGAGGCAGAGCTTGCAGTGAGCTGAGATCACACCACTACACTCCAGCATGGGTGATGGAGTGAGACTCCTTCTCAAAGAAAAAACAAAACAAAACAAAACAAAACAGATGAGTAGCAGTGAGCCAGTGAAGAGTGACAGGAAGGATGGCCCAGCTAGAGGAGGACACTCTATACCACATTAGCTTCAGTGGACACATTTTTTTTAAATTGAGACAGTGTCTCACTCTTGTCGCCCAGGCTGGAGTGCAGTGGTGCAATCTCAGCTCACTGCAACCTCTGCCTCTCAGGTTCAAGTGATTCTCCTGCCTCAGCCTCCCGAGTAGCTGCTACTACAGGCATGTGTCACCATGCCTGACTAATTTTTGTATTTTTAGTAGAGATGGGGTTTCACCATGTTGGCCAGGCTGGTCTCCAACTCCTGACCTCATGTTATCCACCTGCATCGGCCTTCCAAAGTGCTGGGATTACAGGCGTGAGCCACCATACCTGGCCAATGGACATGATTTCTGATCAGGGAGCAGGGATAAAACTTATAACCTGGTCAATGGACAAGCCCTTAAAACTAGTGCTAGGAATCACTAAAACAATAAGGTCAGTATCTTTTTGTCCATAGCCTAACTTCCACTCATTTGGATAAGACTAAACACAATGTAAAATCATAATCAGATGAACAGGTAAATATGGTTTACACTAACCAAGCAATCCGGTATGAACAAATTTAACGAGTCTCAGAATTATATGGGCTCAATTGGCCTAATTTCACTTGTGACATTCCACCTTATTTGTGTAATACTGCTACTACACTGAGCACCCCAGCGAGCCATATCTTCAGTGGGATATAATGAAGGTATAATTGCAGAGCATGCGAGTAAAGTCCCCAGCAGCCTACACATGCCAATTATTCAACATTACATTTGGATGCAATTTTATTTTCCCATTGGTTGTCTAGTCAGGTAATAGACGGTAAACCTTTTTAATCCTCTTACTAATTAATAATAAAATAGCCAAGGATGTAATAATTTCTAATGGGTTTTCAATTCTATATGTTTCCAGCTTACATTTAAGATTGAGTTAGCATTAAAAAAAATAAGAAAAGCAAAATCTTACTTTAGAAAAATTTTAGGTACTTCCTTTAGCCTGAAAAGAAAATGCTAACACCAATTATAATACATTTCTTGTATAATGTTTATTCAATTAATTTTACCTCATCCTTCTCCTAGTATCTGAGTAACTGCATTGGAACCCATTGGGAACGTGCAGTACTGGCCACATTACTGTAGCTGACTGAGTCACATCCTTGGATTCCCAGGATTTTCTAATCGTTTGCTTTTAGGAGAAAGTAAATAAATATGAAGTGTTTATTCTTTAAAAGCAGCTTCATATGGATATATTGAGAAACAAAAATGTAATTACTAATCTGCATTTTCTATATCTATAGGGTAAGCAATGAAAATTATGTAAATAAGAGTACCCTGAGTTCCTGCAAAGCATGACATTCACAAAGTCATTTCTTTAGTTAAGAAGAAAGTAGTACATACAGTCCGTGATCCAAGTGATGCAGTCAGACAGAGCACCCAAATTGATCCTAGATGGGAGCTTGGCAAAAGATAAGCTAGGTTGGTAAGTCCAACAGGCTTTAAATGTGGTATGAGGTACCTCTTGCCCAGAATTTCCTTGAGTCAAGCTACAGGCAGATACTTAAATTCATGCTTGAAAACAGTGCTTCTATTCACAATAGCAAAGATATGGACTCAACCTAAATGCCCATCAATGGTAGACTGAATGATGAAAATGAGGTACATATATGTACACCATGGAATACTATGCAGCTATAAAAAATAATGAGATCATGTCCTTTGCAGCAACACAGATGGAACTGGAGGCCATTATCCAAAGCAAATTAACACAGGAACAGAAAACAAAATACTGAGTGATCTCACTTATAAGTGGGGGCTAAACATTGAGTACACATGGACACAAGGAAGGGAACAACAAACCACAGGACCTACTTGAGGACAGAGGGTGGGAGGAGGATGAGGATCAAAAAACTACCTATCGGGTACTATGCTTATTACTTGGGTGATAAAACAATATGCACACCAAACCCCTGCAAGCTGAAACTGGATCCCTTTCTTACACCTTATACAAAAAAAATACCATTCAGGACATAGGCTTGGGCAAGGACTTCATGTCTAAAACACCAAAAGCAATGGCAACAAAAGCCAAAATTGACAAATGGGATCTAATTAAACTAAAGAGCTTCTGCACAGCAAAAGAAACTACCATCAGAGTGAACAGGCAACCTACAGAATGGGAGAAAATTTTTGCAACCTACTCATCTGACAAAGGGCTAATATCCAGAATCTACAATGAACTCAAACAAATTTACAAGAAAAAAACAACCCCATCAAAAAGTGGGTGAAGGACATGAACAGACACTTCTCAAAAGAAGACATTTATGCAGCCAAAAAACACATGCAAAAATGCTCATCATCACTGGCCATCAGAGAAATGCAAATCAAAACCACAATGAGATACCATCTCACACCAGTTAGAATGGCCATCATTAAAAAGTCAGGAAACAACAGGGGCTGGAGAGGATGTGGAGAAATAGGAACACTTTTACACTGTTGGTGGGACTGGAAACTAGTTCAACCATTGTGGAAGTCAGTGTGGCAATTCCTCAGGGATCTAGAACTAGAAATACCATTTGACCCAGCCATCCCATTACTGGGTATATACCCAAAGGACTATAAATCATGCTGCTTATAAAGACACATGCACACCTATGTTTGTTGCGGCACTATTCACAATAGCAAAGACTTGGAACCAACCCAAATGTCCAACAACGATAGACTGGATTAAGAAAATGTGGCACATATACACCATGGAATACTATGCAGCCATAAAAAATGATGAGTTCATGTCCTTTGTAGGGACATGGATGAAACTGGAAAACATCATTCTCAGTAAACTATCGCAAGGACAAAAAACCAAACACCACATGTTCTCACTCATAGGTGGGAATTGAACAATGGGAACTCATGGACACAGGAAGGGGAACATCACACTCCGGGGACAGTTGTGGGGTGGGGGGAGGGGGGAGGGACAGCATTAGGAGATACACCTAATGCTAAATGACGAGTTAATGGGTGCAGCAAACCAACACGGCACATGGATACATATGTAACAAACCTGCACATTGTGCACATGTACCCTAAAACCTAAAGTATAATAATAAAAAAAAAATAAATAAAATAAAATAAACATGCATGTGTACCCCTGAACCTAATATAAAATTTTGAAAAAAACAGGAAAAAATAAAACAGTGCTTGATATCATCAGGTACAAGAACCCAAATTGTATTGCTTATTTAGACAAGAGGAAGAAAAAATGAAGCTACACATGGGTATATTGAGAAATAAAAATGTAATTGTTATTCTGCATCCTCTACATCTATAGAGGTAGGCAATGAAAATTATAGTAACTCTTTATCAGATGTTAATATGATCTGATATTATCATATTATCATATCGATAAAGAGTTCATATCTGATAAAGAGTTAATATCTAAAATACCTAAGGAACTCAGACAATTCAATAGCAAGAGAACAACCTGATTTAAAAATGACCTAAGAGCTTAAATGGACATTTCTCAAAATAAGACATACAAATGGCCAGCAAATATATGAACAAATGCTCAGCACCACTAAACACTGGGACAAGCCAATTAAAAACACAATGAGATATTACCTCATATTAGTCAGAATGGCTATTATAGAAAAAGACAAAATATTAGTGCTGGTGACGATGCAGAGAAAAGGGAACTCCTGTACGTTGTTGGTGGGAATGTAAATTAGTACAGCCATTGTGGAAAATGGTATGGAGGTTCATCAAAAAACAAAAAGTAAAACTACCATATGAGCCATGAATCCCTCTCCTGGTTATATAGCCAAAGGATTTGGAATCAATATTTAAAAGAAATATCTGCACTACCATGTTTATTGCAGCACTATCCACTATATCCAAGGTATGGAATCAACCTAGGTGTCCATCAACAGATGAATAGACAAAGAAAATGTGGTATATACACACAATGGAATACAATTCACCTTTGTAAAATCAAAAGAAATTTTGTCATTTCTGACAGCATTGATGAACCTGGAGGACAGTATGCTAAGTAAAATAATCCAGGCACAGAAAAACAAATATCGTAGGATTTCACTTACACATGGAATCCAAAACAATTGAACTTATAGAAACAAAGAATACACTGGTAGTTACCAGATGCCGGGGGTGTGGGTAATGGTGTTTGTCAAACAGTATAACATTTCAGTTAGACAGGAAGAATACATTTTTTGAGATTTATGGCACAGAATGATGACTGTAGGTAACAATAATGTATTCTTGAAAATTGCTAAGGGAGTAAACTTCAAATGTTCTCTCCACAAAAAAGATAAATGTTTGAGGTGATATGTTAATATACTTGATTTAATCATTCCACATTGTATACATATATCATGACGTCACATTTTATCCCATAAATATATACAGTTATAATTTGTCAATTTATAGCAAAATACAATATTAGATTGCTTATCCCCAATACAAGGTAAAAAGCAGTGGGTAATGACTGGAATCAAGATGAGAAGGTCTACAAAAAAACGATCAGGAAGAGTAATGAGATAAGATATGGATAAGTGGCTTGGACTCCTGTTTTGGACTGTTATTTATCCAGAAATGAACTTTGGATAGTGGTAGCTTTTAAATAGACTAATAGTAGGATTTTGTGTGGAATGAGCCAATCAGTTTAAAGGGAGCTAGGCACTGTGGAAAGATTCTAGGCTTATATTCTAGGTTATTTTGAAGGCTAAACCTTAAGCATAAGCCAAAATCAGGAATCAGAAAAAAATAAAGACTCAAGGCATTGAGAGACAGAAACATCAACAGTGGAAAGAACGGTCAAACCAATGTTACCAAATTGCGCTTTTCTCATTGTGATTTGCTTTAAACAAGTCACATGTATGTGTGTCTTAAGGACACAAACCAAAACCTGATTGGCACAATAATGCCATCATCAATATGCAGCTCCACAAGGTAGAAAAAGGGGGCTGAGAGGTTTTCCCATCCAAGTGAAGCAGAGAGGATTTTTATCCCCAATCTTCAGTTAACTATATTATTAACTCCATTGATTCTTAAACATTCAAACTAGTTTAGATTCAGTTTTAGTTTTGCTATTTTATTCTGCCTACCTAATTGAAAATTTCTATCTATACAATTTGCCAAGCATAAATATTGATGCTTCCTTCAATAAAATTAGGTCCCTTAATCTGTTCTCTGTGTGTGTGTGCACGTGTGAGTGCATATGGACATGCCTGAATTTAGCTATTATAACAGTTCGATTCTAAAAATATTCACCCCTGCATAAAAATAATTAATCCACAAGCATACCTCAGTTCTGTGGAGCTGAATATTAAACATGCTAACCAAGAAATTCAGTAAAATTTTAATACCCTATGTAGAAATCCTCTTTAAAACTCACCAGCGGTAGTTCAACTAAATGCTTGCCATTTTGCCCTTAGTTAAAAATATTTCCTTTCAAGCAAACATAGTAAGACAGGAAGCAAAGTGTAGTGAGAAAAACACATGCTCTGGAGGTTTCACATTTGCATTTAGATCTCAGCTCTGCTACTTACTAACTCAGTAAAGTGACCTCTCTCTACATTAGCTTTTCCATAAGAAAAATCGGGATCATAGTAATACCTACCTCCTAGGGTTGATGTGTGTATCTGATGTATATGAAGGATCCCAGTAGAGTGTTAGGTAGATGCAAGGCCTCAGCAAATGTTAGTTCTTCTTAATTCCTTTCCAAAGACTGTGGACATATGTTTCTGAAGTGATATGCAAGGCTGTAAGTCTGCATGACTTCATGAATATATCTGAGTGTTATAACTAATAGAGAGAAATGGGGACGTGGTGCCCCTTTGATATGGTTAGGCTTTGTGTCTCCACTCAAATCTCATCTTGAATTGCAATCCCCATAATCCCCATGTGTCAAGGGAGAGACCAGGTGGAGGTAAGTGAATCATGGGGGCAGTTTCCCCCATGCGGTTCTCATGATAGTGAGTGAGTTCTCATGAGATCTTCCCCCTTTGCTCAGCACTTCTCCTTCCTGCCTTCTCCTTCACCTTCTGCCATGATTGTAAGTTTCCTGACACCTCCCCAGTCACGCTGAACTGTGAGTCAGTTAAACCGCTTTCCTTTATAAATAACCAGGCAGCTCTTTATAACAGTATGAAAATGGATCAATACACCCCTCCATTTATCAACTGAGTTATGGATTGCGTTTGGTTTGTCCTGGCCTCAAGTGTGCTAAGTAGAGCGCTCTTGCAGCAAACAAGCATCCAACATCCTCCTCCACATTGCACTTCTCTATAGTCCAATATTCAAAGAATCTCATTTCAATATTTGTCATCGAGTCTTTGTTTTATAGATGAAACTACTCTGAAATCCAGGAACACAGCTTGATAATTGATGCTCTTATGATCTTTTACATTGGAGTTTTACTAAATAAAGATCTGTTATTATTTATGCCCTCACCAATCCTTTCCAAATAGAAAGCTACTTTATAGTAAATAGTTGGCCAAACAAATAGAAAGAAAATGTATACATCAGATGGTCCAGCCATTTCTCTACTGAGTAACCCTTACTGTCAAGAAATACATATGTCTGATAAACTTTTATTGTATTGATCACCTTTTTTCCTCCCAAGAATCATCCATATGCTTAATAAACATTATTACATCGTTTTCCTTTTCATTCTCTTGGTTTAGTCACATCAAGGTATTTCTCTTTGTTTTCTTTAGATTTGATCTTTTAAAATTCCTTAAGTGTGATCAGAAGATAATCATTGATTTTTATTATTTTTTATTTGTTTAGGCAAAAGTATTGGCTAACATCATAAATTGGAATTCCAAGTTTCATATTATTTAATGCCACTTATCACTTAATGACATGGCAGAGAATTATGAGTTCTATTAATAACAATGGAACATGCAGCTAGAAATGAGAATTGAATTCCAGCTCAAAAAGCCTTGTATATTTGAGGACCAGAAATGCCTATAAGTTCACATAATTATTGTTTTCACCTACCATCACAGGAAATTGAGTCAAACAAAGCAATGATAACAGTTTAAATTTAAATCATGTCCCAGCTTGAGCTCAAAAAAATCTAGATCAGGGCTGGGCACAGTGGCCTTACACCTATAATCCCTGTGCTTTAGGAGGCCAAAGCAGGAGGATCACTTGAGACTAGCATAGGGAGGCCCTGGCTATACAAAAAAGAAAAAGAAAAATTAGCTGACCAGGGTGGCATACACCTGTAGTCCTATTTGGGAGGCTGAGGCAGGAGGATCACTTGAGCCCTGGAGTTGGAGGCTGCAGTGAGCTAGGATCACACCATTGCAGTCTAGCCTGGATAACAGGGCAAGACCTTGTCTCAAAAAATAAAGTAGATCAGCTATGTTTTATATCTTTATGAAGGAAGGAGAAACAAGGACAAACTGGGGATAACCTCTTTCCTATCTCAATGCATTGTTATTTTTTTTCTTACTGCCAATGTCTAACAGATTATACTTCCTGTTGAGTGTCAGGAGTTGGGGGGATATTGCCTCTCAGACATATCACTGTATATCTGCTCCCCTTGGAAAACCTGGATGCTCATCCTGGCCTCTTCTCAAAGGGAAACAGAAAATAGAGACAACAGCTATCTTGCACTTTGTGTCCCCCAAACAGCCAAAAGTACCAGGTTTACAGTCGTTCTGTGGCAATGTGGTATTGTAATTTACAATTTGGCAATCCTGTTTTGAAAATGAAACTGAACACGGGAGACAGCATGGTGGCCTGAGTTCTAATTCTGCTTCTGCCTCTAATAATTATGAGACCGTGGGCAAAAAATCTGATCTTTCTGGATAGCAGTTAGTTATTCCAGTTTGCCAGATGAAGACACTGAATACAAGTGCTTCTTCACTTTGCTACTTAAACTTTTCTCAGTCAAGTATTTAAAACTGCATTTTAAACTCACACTCTAAGAGAAACCTTCCCCATCCTCATGATGGTTGTTTTATCAGTGTTCTCTGCTTTTCTGCCAAATTTATCATGTGGATGTGTCTCTCTGTCAACATTTTATTCATATTTAACATAGGTGATGATTCAATATGCAGAACCATAATTTGTGACATCATAATAGTTCACACATTCATAATTTTAACTTTAAACCTACGATTACACATTAATTATGAATAGCACAGTAGAGACTATTTGAGTCCCAATTCTGAATCATTAAAAGACAAAGCATGGTAAGTTACCTCTATTAAAATATATGTAACTCTGGGAGATGTTAATATCCATTTTGGGAGCGAAGTGTTGTATTGACTCCGAGAACAATATAACTAACCATGATTAACTCTAAAAGAGGTGAGAAACTCAATGTCTCCGTACGTTATTATTATAAGTGAAAGTTATTAAAGTAGAATGTTTTAACCCAGAATGTTTGACATTGATGCACACACTATGTCATATTCTGGGTTAAAACACTGATTCACTGATTTTTTTTCTTTATGTGATAAACTTGTTAAGATTCCACATATAAGTGAGATCATAAAGTATGTTTTTTTCTGTCTAGCTTATTGCATGTTGAAACATCATGTTGTATGCCTTAAATATATGCAATTAGATGTTTAAAATAAAAATAAACTAGTTTTAAATGCAAAAAAAATGCATTCTAAGTTAAAGGACATGTTAAAAGTTGCTGAATCCTCTTAAAAGTGACATCTTTCTGATTCCAAAAAGGTGCTTTTTCTTCCATCTCATGTACACTTTCAAAAGGCATACATTTTTAAGATCCTGCTAATATACATCAGCTGAAGCTTACCACCCACAAAGGCTTCTTTTCCAATGTTGTACTTTCCACCTAGGCTTGTCTTTCGAAACCCTGAAGAGCTTTGAAATCCCGGAGAGCTTTATTTCCTTCTTGCAGACAGACAAACGATGTGGAAAAGGTTAAGTGACATTATCAAACATGGAACATCAAGTCAGAATGGAGTCAGGGACTGAACCTAAACGTTTGCCACAACAAAAGGGTTACTTATTAGCCACCTGGATGCTCTTTAAAATCTCCTTCCAAAAAGCATCGTTGAGGGTATTGTTTCTGATATATCTTTTATAGGGAAGCAGATGTTATTTGTATGGAACACATCAGGCACTAAATTGCAAATTATTAAGTGTAATTAAGTGTCCTCTAAAGTAACTGAGTCTGACACGTCCCAAACTTTTCTTGCTCCTACTCTCTCAGCGTCTTAAATCTGAGAAACTATCTGGACTCTATACCAAAGCAAGAGCCAGTCTGTAACAAACTTTCTTGCATCCACACAGTGCCACAGTTGACTTCATTTTTCTTTTTTCAAATGTATGCACCATCTCAATGAGCCAAGCAAAGAAAAAGAATGTGTAACCTTGAACCAGGAGAGAATCAGGGAAGATAACTAAAAGTTATGCTAGAAAAGTCTCTTTGAAATATATTGTATACATATATTTTGGTAATCATTAGTGATGTTGATAAATATCCCAGCTCTTGTCTCCTTTCACGTAAATGACAGATTATACTTCCTTGCTTCCTTTTAAATTAGGCATGGCCATGTGATTTGCTTTGGTCAATGACATATAAGTGGAACTGAGGCATAATGGAAGTAATATGTGTGGGTGTGTCACTTCCAGGTGGAAGCTTTCAGAAGAGGGCATAACTGACTATGTTCTCCTCCCCTTGCCACAGTGATCTGGTAAGCACATATTGAGATGAAGTCTCCATCACCCTGGGGCCTGGAGTGGCCAGGTGAAGTAGAAGCCCCTGCTCAGCCACATTTTGCATGTAGCATGAGTGACAACATTTTGACGTGTTAAGGCATGGAGATTTGTTTTTGTTTTTCATCATAGAATGACTCAGGCTATCCCAAATGAATTCATTTATTCATTCATCAACATGTTCACACAGTTTTTTTGAGGGGTTAATTTTAGAAAGTAGTAGGCATGCCTATTCTTCTAGACAAAAGGAAAAGATGATGAAGCCCTGGATAGGATTGGAGGCGGTGGGAGTCAAATTGTTGAGAAAATCTCTATCTCATGGTGCCTGTTTTCCTAATGGTGCTGGAGATCTGGAGAGGAAGTATTGTAAACTAACACCTGGTTCCTACTAAGGGCAGGAGACCAAAGTTACTTGGAAATAAGTACAGATCTAGCCTTCAAGTGCCTCAGAGCCTAAAAGGAGTGATAAAATAGAGACATAAAAACTATGATACAAAGTTGAATAAGATAAGAGTTTAGGCTGGGCACAGTGGCTCACGCCTGTAATCCCAGCATTTTGGGAGGCCGAGGCAGGTGGATCACCTGAGTCAGGAGACCAGCCTTGTCAACATGGCAAAAACCTGTCTCTACTAAAAATACAAAAATTAGCCGGGCGTGGTGGCATGCACCTGTAATCCTAGTTACCGGGGAAGCTGAGGCAGGAGAATCATTTGAACCCAGGAGGTGGAGGTTGCAGTGAGCCAAGATGGTGCCATTACACTCTAGCCTGGGCAACAAGAGTGAAATTCCATTACAAAAAAAAAAAACCAAAGTTTAAAACCAATAGGCAATGAGAGAAAAGGTCAGAAGAAGGGAAAGCCACAGAAGCCTGTGTAGAGAAAGGGATGTTAAGCTGGATCTAAAAAGTGTTACTTGGAAAAATAGGTCTGAGGAGGTGGAGCAAGATAGTAGAATAGAAAGCTCCATTGATAGGTTCCCCACACCCCCCGCCAAGCAAGGACATCAAGTTAACAACCATCTACACAGAAAAAAACACATTCATAAGAACCAAAAATCAGAAAAGCACTTATAGTCCCTGGTTTTACTTCATATGGCTGAAAGAGGCACTGAAGAGATAGAAAAAAACAGTCTGGAATCGCTGATGCCACCCCCAGCAGCAGTGGCAACATGGTACAGAGAGCGTCTCTGGGACCTGGGGGAGGGAGAACACAGTAATTGTGAGACATCGAACTCAGTGCTGTCCTGTTAGAGAAGAAAGGAAACCCAAACCAAACTCAGGTGATGCCCACCCACTGAAGGAGCATTTATATCCACCCTAACCAGAGTGAAATCTATCCCAGTGGTCAGACCTTGAGTCCCTGCAAACCTCACAACCTAGGGCTATAGAACTCTGTGTTTTCAGGTAAACGTGGAAGGCAGCCTAGGCCATAGAGACAGCAACTCATAAGCAAGTCGTAGTGCTGAACTAGGCCCAGAGACATTAGACTGAGGGTGGGGCATGCAACATACTGGGACATCAACTAGGGCAGCCACGTTCAGAATTCTGGCATCACCCCTCCCATAACCCCATGCTGCACAGCTCAGGGCTCCAAAAGAGACACATTCCTTCCACTTGAAAAGAGGAGAGAGAAGAGTGGGGAGGACTTTGTCTTGTATCTCAAATACCTGCTCAGCCACAGCAGAATAGGGCACTGGTCAGGGTTTTGAGGCCCCTATTCCAGGCCCCAGCTCCCAGATGACACTATTAGACACACCTTGGGCCAGAAGGCAACCCGCTGCCTTGAAGGAAAGGACCCAGTCCTGGCAGCATCCATCACCTGCTAACTGAAAAGGCCTTGGGCCCTGAATAACCAATAATGAAACCCAGGTACCATATTGAGGGGCTTGGGTGAGCCTCTGAGACTCGCTGGCTTCAGGTATCAGCATGGCCACAGTGGGGTAGAGCACCAAGCAGGCTCTTGGGGTCTGTAATTCCAGGACTTGACTTGTGGACAGCACCTTTGGACCTGCCTTGGGCCAGAGGGGAGCCCACTGCCATGAAACTTGAGTCCCAGGCCAGGCAGCATTCACCACAAGATGATTTGAGAGGTCTTGGACCCTAAGGAGAGATCGGGGGTAGTATGGCAGCACTTCTCATGGACCGGGGTAGCGGTAGCTGTGGGGTGAGGCTCTTCTGCCTTTGGAAAGGGGAGGAAAGAGTGTGAACATCTGTGCCCTGTGGTTTGAGTGCCAGCTCAACCGCAATACAATAAAACACCAGGTAGATGTCTAAGGTTTTTGATGCTAGACGCTGTCTCTTGGACAGCACTTCTGGAACAACCTGGGTACTGGGAGAAATCGCTGCCCTGAAGTGAAGAAAATAGGCCTAGCTGGCTTTGTCACTTGCTGATTTTGCAGCCCCAGGGCCTTGAGCAAACATAGGCAGTAGCCAGGGAGTGGTTACAGTAGGCCTTGGGCAAGACCCAGCATTGTGCTGACTTCAGGTCTGTCCCAGAATAGTCATAGTGCTGGTGGCCATGGGGGCATACATGTGTCACCCCACCCCCAGCTTTAGGTGGCTTAGAACAGAGAGAATGACAATCTGTATATTTCTTTCAGGCTATTTGAAAATGTGCAATCAGAGGAGACAACAGAATAAGAAACAATGAAACATGCCTACATGGTCTAGAAAATAATTTCAGAAGGGCAAATCTAAGACTTATTGGCCTTAAAGAGAAAGTAGAGAAAAATACAGGAGTAGATAGTTTAATCAAGGGATAATAACAGATAACTTCCCCAAACTAGAGAAAGATATCAATATCTAAGTACAGGAAGGTTATAGAAAACCAAGTAGATTTAACCTCAAAGAAGACTACCTGAAGGCATTTAATAATCAAACTCCCAAAGGTCAAGGATAAGAAATGGATCCTGAAAGCAGCTAGAAAATAAGAAACAAATAACATACAATGGAGCTCCAATATGTCTGGCAGCAAAGTTTTCAAGGTAAACCTTACAGGCCAGGAGAAAGTGACATGACATATTTAAAGTGCAGAAGGAAAAAACTTTTACGCTAGAATATTATATCCAGCTAAATTATCCTTCAAACATGTAGGAGAAATAATGACTTTCTCAGATAAACAAAAGCTATGGGATTTCATCAGTACGAGACCTATCTTAAAAGAAATGCTAAAAGCTGTACTTCAGTCCAAACAAAAAGGACATCAGTGAACAATAAGTAATCACCTGAAAGTACAAAACTCACTGGTAATAGTAAGTACACAGAAAAACACAAAATATTTTAACACCATGACAGTGGTGCGTAAACTACTTTTATTCTAAGTAGAAAGACCAAATGATGACTCAATCAAAAATAAGAACTGTAACAACTTTTCAGTACATAGTAAAATAACAGATAAATAGGAAAAAACCCAAAAAGTTAAAAAGCCTGGGAACAAAGTTAAGGCATAAAAGTTTTATTTATTCCCTTTTTGCTTCTTTGTTTAGGCAAATAGTCTTAAATTGTTATCAGGTGAAATAATGGGTTACAAGATAGTATTTGGAAGCCTCATGGTAACTTCAAACCAAAATACATACAACGAATACAGAAAAATTTAAATCAAGAGACTAAATCATATCACAAGAGAAAATCACCTTCACTAGAGGAAGACAGAAAGGAAATGAAGAAGGGAGAGAAGACCATAAAATAACCAGAATACAAATAACAAAGTGGCAGGAGTAAGTCCTAACTTATCAATAATAACATTAAATGTAAACAGACTAAACTCTCCAATCAAAAAATATAGACTTGCTAAATGGATAAAAAACAAGACACAATCATCTGTTGATAGAAGAGACACACTCTACCTATGAGGACAAAAACCTATATAGACTGAAAATAAAAGTATGGAAAAAGATATTCCATGCCAATGGAAGCCAAAAGAAGGAGCAGGAGTTGCTACACTTACATGAGACAAAATAGATACCAAGACAAAAACTAAGAAAACACAAATAATGATAAAAGGGGCCAATTCAGTAAGAGGATATAACAATGTAAATATATATGAACCTAATACTGGAGCACCCAGATGTATAAAGGAAATATTCTAAGAGCTAAATAGAGAAATAGATCCCCAAAATAATAATAGCTGGAGACTTCAACACTCCACTTTCAGCATTTGATAGATCTTCCAGACAGATAATCAACAAAGAAACATCAGACTTAATCTGCACTATTGACCAAATGGACCTAATAGATGTTTACAGAACATTTCATCCAAGAGCTAAAGAATACAGATTCTTTTCCTCAGCACATGTATCATCCTCCAGGATAGATCATACACTAGGTATAGTCAAAAAATGAAATTATATCAAGCATTTTCTCTGACCACAATGGAATAAAACTAAAAATTAATAATGAGAGGAATTTTGGAAATGACACAAACATATGGAAATTAAACAAAATGCTCCTGAACAACCAGTGGGTCAATAAAGAAATTAAGAATGAAGTTGAAAAATTTCTTGAAACAAATGATAAAGGAAACACAAGATACCAAAACCTATGGGATATAGTATAAGCAGTGCTAAGAGGAAAGTGTTTATAGCTGTAAGTGTCTACATCACAAAAGAGGAAAAACTTCAAATGAACAATCTAATGTTGCATATTAAAGAAATAGAAAAGCAAGAGTAAATAAACCCAAAATTAGAAGAAAAGAGATAATAAAGATCAGAGCAGAAGTAAATGAAATTGAAATGAAAATTACAAAAAAAGAAACAAAAATTGCTTTTTTGAAAAGTTAAACAAAATTGACACCCTTTAGCCTGACTGACTAACCAAAAGGAGAGAAGACCCAAATAAAATCAGAAATGTAAAAGGAGACATTACAACTGATACTGAAAAATTCAAAGGATACTTAGTGGCTACTATGAGCAAACTATATGCCAATGAATTGGAACATCTAGAAGAAATGGGCAAATTTCTCTGGACATACTACATACCAAGATTGATCCAGGAAGAAATCCAAAACCTGAACAGACCAATAACAAGTAATGAGATTGAAGACATAATCAAAAGTCTTCCAGGAAAAAAAGAAAAAACCCAGAACCTGATGGCTTCACTGCTGAATTATATGAAACATTTAAAGAACTAATACTAATCCTACTCAAACTATTCCAAAAAATAGAGGAGAAGGGAATACTCTCAAAGTCATTAACAATAGAATGAAGGATAAAACACCATATAATTATTTCAATTGATGCTGAAAAAGCAGTTGAAAAAATGTAACACTCCTTCATAATAAAAGCCCTCAAAAAACTGGGGATAGAAGGAACATACCTCAACATAATAAAAGCCACATATGACAGACCCACAGCTAGTAGTATCACACTGAACAAGGAAAAACTGAAGCCTTCCTCTAAGATCTGGGACACAACAAAGAAGATATAAAGGTCATCCAAATTGGAAAGAAAGAAGTTAAATTATCCTTTTCTGCAGATGATATGATCTTACATTTCGAAAAACCTAGACTCCACAAGAGAACTATTAGAACTGATAAATACAGTAAAGTTGCGGGATAAAAGATCAACATAAAAAAATCAGTAGCATTTGTATATGCCAGCAGTGAAAAATCTGAAAAAGAAATAAAAAGTAATCCACTTACAATAACCATACATAATAATAAACACCTAAGAATTAACTTAACCAAAGACATGAAAGATCTCTATAATGAAAAGTATACAATACTGATGAAGGAAACTGAAGAGGACACCAAAAAATGGGCAAATATTCTATGTTCATGGATCAGAAGAATCAATATTGTTAAACTGTCCATACTATCCAAAGTAATCTACAGATTCAATGTAATCTGTATCAAAATACCAATGACACTTTTCACAGACATAGAAAAAAAATTTAAATTTATGTGGAACTACAAAGGACCAAGAATAGCCAAATACATTATAAGCAAAAAGAACAATACTGGAGGAATCACATTACCTGACTTGAAATTATACTACAGACTGAGCTTTAGTAACCTAAACAGCATGGCACTTGTATTAGTCTATTCTCATGCTGCTATGAAGAAATACCCACAACTAGGTAATTTATAAAGAAACGAGTTTTAATTGTCTCACAGTTCTGCATTGCTGGGGAGGCCTCAGGAAGCTTACAATCATGGCAGAAGGCACCTCTTCACAGGGAGGCAGGAGAGAGAGTGAGTGCCAAGCAAAGGGAAAAGCCCCTTATAAAACCATCAGATCTCGTGAGAAGCCACTGTCATGAGCACAGAAGTCTTATGCAAGACAAGGCAAGTCCCTTCCGCCTATGAGCATGTAAAATCAAAAGCAAGTTAGTTACTTCCTACATATAATGGGAGTACAAGCACTGAGTAAATACATCCTATACAAATGGGAGAAATTGGCCAAAACAAAGGGCTACAGGCCCCAGGCAAGTCCAAAATCCAATAGGGAAGTCATTAAACTTTAAAGTTTCAAAATGATCTTCTTTAACTCCATGTGTCACAGCCAGGTCACACTGATGCAAGAGGTGGGGTCCTATGGAAGTGGGCAGCTCTGCCCCTGTGGCTTTGCAGGGTATGGCATCCTCCTGGATGCTTTCACCAGCTGGTGTTTAATGCCTGCAGCTTTTCCAGGTGCACAGTGCAGGCTGTCAATGGATCTGCCATTCTGGGGTCTGGAGGATGGTGGCCCTCTTCTCACAGCTCAACTAGGTACTGCCCCAGTGGGGACTCCATGTGAGGGCTCACACCCCACATTTCCCTTTCACACTGCCCTAGCAGAGTTTCTCCATGAGGGCTGTGCTCCTGAAGCAAACTTCTGCCTGGACATACAGGTGTTTCCATCCATCCTCTGAAATTTAGGTGGAGGTTCCTAAACCTCAATTCTTGACCTCTGTGAACCTGCAGGCCCAACACCACATGTAAGCCACCAAAGCTTGGGACTTGCACCCTCTGAAGCAATGGCCCAAGCTGTACCTTGGCCCCTTTTAGCCATGGCTGGAACTAAAGCAGCTGGGACACAGGGTACCATGTCCCGAGGCTGCATAGAGCAGGGGGCCCTTGGCCTGGACCAGGAAATCATTTATCCCTCCTAGGCCTCCAGGCCTGTAAGGGGAGGAGCTGCCATGAAGGTCTCTGACATGTCCTGGAGACATTTCCTCCATTGTCTTGGTGACTAACATTCGGCTCCCTGTTACTTATGAAAATTTCTGCAGCAGGCTTGAATTTCTCTGTAGAAAATAGGTTTTTCTTCTCTACTGCATTGTCAGACTGCAAATTTTTCAAAATTTTATGCTCTGCTTCCCCTTGAACACTTTGCTGCTTAGAAATTTCATCCACCAGATATGCTAAATCTTTTCTCTCAAGTTCAAAGTTCCACAGATCTCTAGGGCAGGGGAAAAATGCCACCAGTATCTTTCCTAAAGTATAACAGGAATCACCTTCATTCCAGTTCCCAACAATTTCCTCATATCCATCTGTGACCACCTCAGCCTGGACTTCATTGTCCATACCACTATCAGCATTTTGGTCAAAGCCATTCAACAACTCTCCAGGAATTTCCAAACTTTCCCACATCTTCTTGTCTTCTGTGCTGTCCCAACTGTTCCAACCTCTGCCTGTTACATAGTTCCAAAGTCACTTCCACATTTTCAGGTATGTTTACAGCAAGAACCCACTAGGCGGTACTAATTTACTGTATTAGTCCATTTTCATGCTGCTATGAAGAAATACCTGAGACTGGGGAGTTTATTTAAAAAAGAGGTTTAACTGGCTTACAGTTCCACATGGCTGGGGAGGCCTCAGGAAACTTATAATGATGGTGGAAGGAATCTCTTCACAGGGCACCAGCACAGAGTGAGTGCCAAGTGAAGGGAGAAGTCCCTTATAAAACCATCAGATCTTGTGAGGACTCACTATCATGAGAAAAGCATGAAGAAAACTGCCCCCATCATTCAATTATCTTCACCTGGTCCTACTCTTGACGTGGGGATTATTATTACAATTCAAGGTGAGGTATGGGTGGTGACATGGAGCCAAACTATATCAGTACTGGCATAAAAACAGACATATCGACTAATGGAACAGAAGAGATAACCCAGGAAGAAATGAACTGATTTTCAACAATGTTGCCAAGAACATACACTGGGGAAAAGAAAGTCTTTACAGTAAATGGTGCTGGAAAAACTGTATTTCCATATGCAGAAGAATGAAACTAGACCCCTATCTCTCTCCACATACAAAAATAAAATCAAAACGGAATAAGGACTTAAATCTAAGACCTCAAACTATGAAACTACTACAATAAAATATTGGGGAAAATCTCCAGGACTTCGCTCTGGGCAAAAAATTATTGAGCAATACCCTACAAGTGCAGGCAACCAAAGCAAAATGGAAAAATGGCATCCCCTCAAGTTAAAAACGTCCTGCACAGCAAAGGATGCATTCAACAAAGTGAAGACAACTCACAGAATGGGAGAAAATATTTGAAAACCATCCATCTGACAAGGGATTAATAATAAGAATATATAAAGAGGTCAAAAACTCTATAGGAAAAAAATATAATAATCCAATCAAAAATGGGTAAAAGATTATATACACCAACTACATAAAATTTAAAAATTAAAAAAGGAAGAACCAAAAACACAGGCAAAATAAATGAATAGACATTTCCCAAAATAGGACATACAATTGGAAAATAGGCATATGCAAAAGTGCTCAACATTATTGATCATCAGAAAAAATCAAATCAAAACTAAAATGAGATATTATCCCACCCTAGTTAAAGTGGCTTATATTCAAAAGACAGGCAATAACAAATGCTGGAGAGGATGTAGAGAAAAGGGAACCCCTGCACACTGTTGGTGAAAATGTAAACTTAACTTGTACACCATATAGAGTACAATTTGGAGATTCATAAAAAAAAAATAACAATTGATCTACCGCATGATCTAGCAATCCCACTGCCAAGTACATATCCAAAAGAAAGGAAAGCAATATATTAAAGATATATCTGCCCTCCTCTTTGCTGCAGCACTGTTTACAATAGGTAAGATTTGGAAGCAATCTAACTGTCCATCAACAGATAAATGAATAAAGAATATGTGGTACTTATACACAATGGAGTACTATTCAGCTATAAATAAGGATGAGATCCAGTCATTTGCAACAACATGGATGGAAGTGGAGGTCATTATGTTAAGTGAAATAAGTCAGGCACAGAAAGACAAACATGGCATTTTGGGATTGAAAAATCAAAACAATTGAAGTCATAGATACAGAGAATAAAAGGACTGATACTAGAGGCTGGGAAGGGTAGTGGTGGGGGTAGGAGGTGGGAATAGTTGAAAAAAAAATAGAAAGTATGAATAAGACCTACTATTTGATAACACAACGAGGGTGACTATAATAATAACAACTTAATTGTACATTTTAAAACAGCTTAAAATTGTAATTGGATTCTTTGTAACTCAAAGGATAAATGCTTGAGGGGATGGATACCCCATTCTCCATGATGTGCTTATTTCATATTGCATGCCTGTATCAAAACAACCCATGTACCCCATAAATATATACAACTACTGTGTACCCATAAAAATTGAAAATAAAAACTCATTTTAAAAAATAAAAAATATCAAGTAATATTTGAAGATACAGAAATGGGAAAAAGACATTTTAACCTACGGAAATACGACAACTGAAATCAAAAGATTTGGACTGTGAGGTTTCGTGGGGAACAGCAGTAAGTGGTTTCATGCACATGAAGCAGAGAGAATGTGAACAGGGGAAATAGGAAAGGAGAGTCGGGTCAGATCCAAGAAGTCTCTCAATGCCAGCATAATGGCTTTGTATTTCATTCATTCTGCCATGAGTGGTGATCCACGGCAGACAATTGAGCAGGTTGGGGGAATCGGTGCTGTGACCAGAATGGCAAGTACAACATTGTACATAGCATCCTCTCCAATATAAGACATTTAGATACTTAATAATTCAGTACTAGGTTCAAGAAGAGAATTAACCAAGCTACAGACCCGATTGACAACTGATACTCAAAAAAAGACACAGATTTAATATCTGTGTTTTCCAAGTTTACATGGTCATGAAAATCAACTAGTGTCCTGGGGAGAAAAAAAAATAGAGATGTCTAAACCACCTCCAGGCTTCTCTGCCTGGTAATTTATATTTTTAGCAATAAGTGCAGGTGATTACTATGATCAGGAAAGTTTAGGAAATCCTGGTGTAATTCAATACAGAGAAAATGACAGGCGTGGTTGCATAAGAATTCAACATTTTCATCCATGATTCCATTCTTTTATTTCAAAAACAAAAGGATTGAGTCTTGCATCCTTGGCAAGGTGCTAGGAATTGGAGACACAAGAGTGAGAAAGACAGAGCACCTGCTCTCTCAAAGCTTACATTCTACTATGAGGAAGGGACAACAGAAATTATATAATCAATTCTTTACAATTATGTGGAATGCTGCATAAAATTTTAGTATGCTATGAAGGTGCATACTAAGGATATTTGACTTCTTTGAGGGTGTCTGAAGATTAAGGAAATACAATTGAAACTGATATTTGAATTATAAATAGGCATTAGCTAAGTGAGGAGGTGGAACAGATAATTCCAGGCAAAGAGATGATCACTGCATCTGCCTGGACAGAGAGTCCAGAAGAATCCTAGAGCATTTCATGGAGACTTGGCTACAGAAAAGGAGTTAAGCAGTCAACATGAGCTATAGCCCACACTGGTGACACACTGGTATATACTCAATCTAAGTATGTGCTAACAAGATGGGACTCAGGCCTTGGCATAAGTCCCAGTTTAGACTTCCGCCCTCCCCAAGCCTTGTGACCTTTCCCATGAAACCAATATGCTACAATACTGAGAGAACAATATTCTACTATCTGACTCACATTTCTCACTTGAAAAATTTAAACCAGTGCAGCATATTGAGAAAGTCTGTCAGCTTTAGAGCCAACAGACAAATTAAATCCAGCTTTATCACTTACTAACTATATGGTCTTAGGAAAGTCATTTGATCTATTTGAGCTTTCATTTCTCCAACTGTCAAATGGAATTAATAATAATCTCTATGGTATAGAATATTTTGAGGATTCACTAAGGTAATACATACATAATATAGTGGATAAGAGCTCAAATCTAAACAGACCTATGATTGAATCCCAGTTCTACCACTTACTTCCTGGGTGACATTGGGACAAGTTGACTTACCTTTCAGAGCTTCAGTTTCCTCATTTGCAAAACGGTGATAACAGTACATCCAATATGTTGTAAGGATTAGCAATAATGTGTGAATACTGCCTCATCCAATGCCCGACACATAGGCAGTAATCTTCGAATGGTAGCCATGATTAACATTTTTGGGTATCAATAGGATATTCTGCCTCTGATGAGTTCAGAAATAGATTTTGGAGCATGATAGGCAACAGGCCTGAACAGAGAGTCAGGAGCCCTTGGGCAAGTCATGTTTTACTCTGAATTTTAGCTCCTGTAGGTGTGACATGAGGCGGTCATGCTTCTTAAACTACCTATAGCAAAGACTTTTAAATCTCAATACGTCAAGACCAATACTTTTGCAAAACAAAAAATCACAACCTTGGATGTCACTGCAATGCCAAATTGCTTTAGAACTTCCGAAGTGCTTACTCTTATACTCTGCACTTCGTACATTGTGTACAGACAACAGTCCAAGACCAGTCCATGGACACATACTGAGCAGCATTGGCCTAGATGATCTCAGGAGGTGCCTCCAGCTTGGACACGCTGGTGGCAAATGGAACTAACACTACTTCACAACAACAGTATACTCTACAACAGAGAATTACAATCTGAACACCAGAAGGTCCAACAGGGTTTCTCTAAAGATGGCAAAAAGCCTGGCGGGCAACAGGCTGGTAATAGTTGTGATGTTCACCGTCAAGTACTCACTGCTTGATGGGCTCATTCAAGACAAGAATTCAATCTCATTCATCTCTGAATTCCACGGCCTACCACAGCGGACAACCCATACAAATTTAATGGATGAAGTTAAATGGAGAGTTTTCCCAATTGTCATGATATTCAGGTTATTTCTGCCCTACACAATGCCTACAGGTTTTGGCTCTGTGCAGCAAAACAATTTTGGGGGGAAGGAGAAAAAAATAATTAAGTGAAAGAGGTATGCGTAGTAGATGTGTACAAGGTATACTTGCCTGAAACTTCTGAGTATGTGCTAGTGATGGAGAGGACATGGCCAAATACATATGTGGATGTGTAGGGGTAACCAGGAATGTCTTGGGCCAACAACTGTGGAGTGTGTGTACAAGAAAGGCAGCCAGCCCAGAATGGCATGCGTTTATATATGAATGGCAATGTTTGCTAGTGTGTGTGCCTACAGATGCACGAACATGTTTTAACTATAAGAATGCCCTAAACTGGGAGTTCAGATTGAAATTTACCCAGCTTTCCTTTTCATTGACAAGTTGTCTTTCACCATTATGTCATAAGCTTTGTTAAAGCAGGAGGTTTTTGTATTCCCACTACCTAGAACAAGGCCTTACACATATTAACCCTTCAATAAATATTTGTTTAAAGACTAAATTCATGGAAAGCATTTAGCACAATACTTGCACACAGTAAATGGTCAGGAAGTGTTGGTCATTATTGTGGTTATAATGCCTTGAGTGTAGTAAGAGCTAGACAAATGATAGTTGAATCTGAAATTCTAAATTCACAATTGCCTATGTGGAGTGATTCTATGTCTTCTTCTTGGGAGGTCTACCCAGCTATTTGTTTTTCTTTTTAAATAAGATTCATTGGGGTATAATTTATATAAAATAAAATATACTTATTTTAGGTGACCAGTTCAATGCATTTTGACAAATGTGTACTCTCCATATAATCACCATCACAATCAAGATATGAAATATTCACATTATCTCAAAAAGTTATCTCTTCCCTTTTTGGACTACTCACCTGCTTGCTGTCATTATAGGTTTGTTTTACCTGTTCTTAAATTTCATGTAAATTTCACATATACTCTTTTATGTCTGGCTTCTCTCACCCAGGAAAATATTTTTGAGATATGGTTAGTGTGGGTATCTGTACATCATTACTTTTTGTTCTGTTTTATGGATATGCCACAATTTCTTTATGCATTCACCTCTCATTAGACAGTTGGACTATTTTTAGTTTTGGGATATTAAAACAAAGCTGCTGCATAAATCTTAGCATAGTCATATGCCTTAATTTCTCTAGGGTAAATATCTAGAAGTGGAATGACTGGATAATATGCTAAGTGTATTTTTAACTTTAAAAGAAATTGTCAAATATTTCCCCAAAATATTTGTAGAAAATAAAATCACACAGAATATCTGTTTGTGGCCATGATGGAGTAAGTGGTAGAGTACTTGCTTTCACACAGTAAATGAGTAAATTGGACAAAACAAATAGAACAACTGCTTTCAGATATTGAATATCAGGCAGCAGTAAAATGAGTGTTCTGAGAGAAACAAACCAATTTAGCCCTATGATCACTCTGGTGTGGCACATAGTAGCCCTTGGCTAAATATTTCTAGATTATCCATCATTATATGTTAGTCGTCATTACAACTAGCATAATGGCTTGTACAGAATAGGAGTTCAAAAGTGATACTTGAATCTAAATGAAACTTAAGCAGTTTCCTATGTGGACTTATTCTATTACTTTGGTGCCTTAAAAAACTTAGCATTTTCAGCAATGTCAAACCTGCATAAAAGTGGCAAAACTGTTGCAAAGAACTCCTGTATATGCTTCTTCCAGAGACCCCATTCAAGTTTCATCAACCATCTCAATAATATCTGTTATGGTAAAAGAATCCAATCCAAAACCACAGGTCACATCCTATCAGTATATCCTTCCAATCTCTTTTAATCTGGAATAATGCCTGTCTTTCCTTGATTTCCATGTCCTTGATTTTCTAAAGATTACAGACAAATCATTTTGTAGAATGTCTTTCATTATGAGTTTTTCTAAAGTTTCCCAATGATTAGATCTAAGCTATGCATTTTCTATTGGACCATCAACAGTAATGGTATGTTCTCATTTCACCCTATCAGATTTGATTCATCAGCCTAAGGCACTGTAAAATTTTGGTTGCTTGATTAACTTGGTGTCTACCCTGTTCTTCTAGTGTGGAGTAAGTTTGTTTTCTTCTTCATAAGGTGTAAGTCTATGTTGGGGGTGGAGGGTAAGATACTATTAAACTATGTAAAATCCCATCCACCATCCCATTTTCACCTGATAGTTTTAGCATCTGTTGATACTTCTAAGCTGAATTAATTTTATGATGGTTGACAAATGATTGTTTTATAACCTGATCATTCCTTTTACACATACTAGTTAACCATCTATTATAAGAAAGGGCCTTGTCTTTTACCTATTTATTCATTTATTTAAAACTGAAAAGATTCATTACTATATTTAGTGGACTTTAATACATTACCACCGTTATATATATAGATGCTCAAATTGTCCTGGATTTAGCCAATGTGAACCTCATTAAGGTGACATTTGCATCCTTTTGAAATATCTTTATTCATTACATCAGTTAAGTTTCTTCAGAAAAAATAGAAGCAACAGGATGTATATATATATATATAGAGAGAGAGATGTATATATATATAGAGAGAGAGATGTATATATATATATATAGAGAGAGAGAGATGTATATATATATAGAGAGAGATGTATATATATATATATATATATATAGAGAGAGAGAGAGAGAGAGAGAGAGAGACAGAGAGAGAGAGAGAGAGCAAGCTTATTAATTGGCTCACACGATAATGAAGGATGAGAAGTCCTATGACCTGTCCTCTGTAGGCTGGAAAGCCAGTAGTAAGGCAGAGAAAACAAATTCTCCCTTATTCTTCCTTTTATTATATTCAGGCCACTAATGGATTGGACGAGGCTCACTCATATTGTGTAGGGTGATCTGCTTTACTCACTCTACAAATTCAAATGTTAATCACACCCGGAAATACATATACACATCCAGAATAATGAACCAAATATCTGGGTACTCCATGGTCCACTCAAATTGCCAGATAAAACTAGCCATTACACTGATAATTCTTAGAGCATTCTTTTATTACTTTCTCTTATTTTGGGAACCATAAGAAGGCTCCAGGTTCATCTCATTATTTTCTGGCCCCAATTCTAGATGCAATCATTTCTCACAATGGCTCTGGCTCCTTTTATTGGACAGTGAGTGGTACAGTAGCTCGCCCTTATCCATGGAGGATATGTTCCAAGATCCCCAGTGGATTCCTGAAATCATAGATAGTACCAAACCTTGTATATACTATGTATTTCTTATACATTCATACCTATAATTAAGATTAATTTATAAATAAAGCACAGTAAGAGATTAACAACAACTAATTATGTGAATGTGGTCTCTCTCTCCCTCTCTATCTTTCTTAAAATATTTTATGGGTAACTGAAACCTCGGAAAGATAAACCGTGGATAAGGAGGGACTACTGTGTCTATAAACTAAGATTTGGATGCTAGATGTGCTTACTGCTACCATGGTGTAACTGTTCCCAGGGCTGCTCAATGAACGGAGTTAAAAAATGTATGTGTGTATATATGTGTGTTTATGTGTATGTATATTTACATATTTCTATATACATATTTATATCTATATTTATTTCTATATTATGTATAGAAATTATACATATCTATATTTATTTCTAAATTATGTATGCACTTATACATTTATAAGTACATACATACATGTATTTATAATATATTTATATATAATATATAACTTATTGCGTAATTGATTTATACATTATGTATGTTGATATATGTAAAAATATTATTCCTATATTATTTTTACAATAATATTATTTTAAAATAATATTATTAGAGAACAAATAAATAAATTCATAAACTTATAGCAAACTGATTTTCAATGAAGGCACCAAAAACACACATTGGGAAACAGACAGTCATTTCCATAAATGGTGCTGGGGAAACTGGATATCTACATGCCAAAGAGGGAAACTAGACCCCTATCTTTCACCATACACAAAAATCAACTCGAAATGAATTAAACAGTTAAATCTGATTCCTGAAACTATGAAACTACTAGAAGGAAACCTAAAGGAAATGCTTCAAGACATTTGTCAAGGATTCATTTGTTCAAGGATTTTTTAAATAAAGAACTCGAAAGTACAGTCAACAGACACAGAAGTAGACAAATGGGATTACATTAAACTAAAAAGCCTAAAATTCTTCTGCACAGCAAAAGAAACAATCAATAGAATGAAGAGACAGTCTACAGAATGGGAGAAAATATTTGCAAACTAAGCATTTGACAAAGAATTAATATCCAGAATATTAAAGAACTCAATCAACTCAACAGTAAACAAACAATAATAATAATAATCTGATTTTAAAATGGGCAAATGACATGGAGAGACAATTCTCTAAAGAAGACATACAAATGGCCAACAGGTATATGAAAAAGTGTTCAACATTATTAACCATCAGGGAAGTGTCAATCACAACCACAATGAGATATCATCACACACTTCTCAGAATGGATATTATCAGAAGGAAAATAATAACAAATGCTAGTGTTGAAGTGGGGAAATGGGAGTCCTTATACATTGTTATTGGGAAGGTAAATGATTAAAGGCATTATGGAAAAAACAGTAAAACTAAAAATAGAACTACAATATAATCCAGCAATACAACTACTGAGTATTTATTAAAAGAAAATGAAATTAGTATTTTGAAGAGATATCTGCACTCTCATGTTTATTGTGGCACTATTCACAATAGCCAAGATATGAAGTCAACATAAGTGTCCGTCAACAGATGAATGGATAAAGAAAATGTGGTATAGATACATAATGGAATATTATTCAGTCATTCAAAAGAATAAAACCCTGCCATTTGTGACGGCATGGATAAATTTGAAGACATTATTTTAACAGAAATAAGCCAGGCACAGGAAGACAAATACTGCATGATTTCATTCTTCTGTGGAATTTTTTTAAAGCTGATCTTATAGGACTGCATGCCAGAGGCTGGAAAGGGTGGGGTTGAATGAGGAGATTGGTCACAAGTACAAAAATTAAAGAGAAAAAGGAGGAGTAAGTTCTGGTGTTCTATTGCACAATAGGGTCACTATAGTTAATAATATTGTATTGCATATTTCAAAGTAACTAGAAGAGAGAATTTTGAATGTTCTTACCACAAACAAACGATAAGTGTGTAAGGTGATGGATAAGCTATTTACCCTAATTTGATCATTACACAGTGTATACATGTATAGAAACATAACACTGTATCTCGTAAATATGTACAATTACTTTGTGTCAATTAAAAATAAAATAAAACAAAAAAGTAAATAAAAATTACATTTTGCAAAGGAATTTGTGTTTTAGGAAGACATATGAAAGCAAGGTATGAGGTGGTGCAAAATCATGAGACTTAACCTTGCTACTATTTAGCTGGGAGACCTAGAGCTAGCCATTTAACCTCTCCGAACTTTTTTCTGCATTTGAAATATGAGCTATTACCATTCCTATGCTCAAAATGTTGCTGGAAGAATTAAATAAATGATAAAGGTGACCTACCTAAAACAATGTATGAAATATAGCCTCAGTGCATAATATCAGAATCAAATAACTTGCAGTATGAGTATTAGATTAGAGAGATGGGGAGATTAGCTAGGCTGCTATTGCAGTAGTTCAACTGAGAGAGTCTTAGGCACGAGCTGGGGCGATAGGAATGGAAAAGAGGGGACACAGGTAAGCAATGCTAATCTTGAAAGTGGACAGGGAGAGAGGCAGGGGAACTTAGGAAGGGATCTAAGATGCCTGCAGTCTCTCATGTAGATGGCTGAGAATGGTGCAAAAAATGAAACAGATTGAGTAGGTGCCTGTGGAGGCATGGTGTGTGTGCCTGCACTTGGAGACAACATCTTGAATGGCTGTTCATGATATGATATTGTCAATACTTATTTATGTTCTTCTGTCAAGCTCTATAGCTGGAACATGGCATCACTATATCCTTGGCCAACTGCTGTTGGTGAGTCCTCTTTGGAAATTTCTAGTGAGAGCATGATATGAGACAAATATCCATTTTTTTCCCATAGTTCATTTTTTCCTTACATTTTCCTTTATTTGCCTCTTCTTGTCATCATAAGGTTAAGGTCTTGAGAGTCTATTCTTGAGTGTGGGACAAGGTGGTCACTTGGCCAAATTTCAGAGTAGGATGAGTCCTGGCCTTTAATCTAGGAGAAAAAGGTGTTTCTGAGGTTCACACACAGGTTTTCATAAGTAATCATTCATAGGGCTTGTTGGCTATATGTAATGAATATTCATTGACTGCATTCTATGTATATAGATATATGCACGTGTGCGTGCACACACAGATATATACAATTTAATCACTGAATCTTTACAATATTCCTGAAAAATAGGTACAAGTATAATCCTAGCATGGCTGATTATGAGTATGTAGAATTTCAGGTGTGGAGGAGAAAAAAGAAATGTGTAAAAGAGGGATATGGAGGATTAAAGCAAGTTGCAGTATGAGATTGATGCCCATGGCATCCCTCACTAAGAAGGTGATATTTGAGTAAAGGAAATAAAGCAGCAAGCCCTGGGCTCTCTCAGGGAAGGGCTGTCTACAGAGAGTGAACACCAAGTGCCAAGGTCTGAAGCAGGGGCTGCCCGGCATGTTTAAGAAGCAGCAAGAATTTCATTCTGGCTGAGGTAGCATATGAGCGAGGGGAAGACAAGTATAAAGTGAGGTCACGGAGGTAAAGACAAACAGCTTGTGTGGGACTTGATAGATGTAAGGACTTTAGCATTTTCTCTGAGTGAAAAGGGAGCCACTAGAAAATTTTGCAAAGACTGACATGACTTAACTTTCATTTTAGTAGGTTCATTCTCGCGGCTGTATTCAAAATACAATGGGATGAGGAGGGTGAGGAGAGAGGCAGATGGACCAAGCTCCCAAAGGTGATGGAAGCTTGAAAGCTAATATGTAGTGTACCAGCTATTAAGTTATTGCCTCTAAACTCCAAAACTCCTGTGGTTTCTGTCTCCTGATTGAGTCCAAACTGATAAACTTAAGTTAGTTGAACTACATTCATTTGTTGAGGAAACACTAGCCCGCCCCTCTCCCTCTAGCCTGTCCAGCTCTAAATATCTAATTTTCAGAGGAACCCATGAGTACGTGGTGTTTAGTGCAAGATTCAACCATCATGGGTCTCATCATACCTCAATCACTTTCTTTTTTCTTTTTTTTTTTTTTTGAGACGGAGTCTTGCTCTGTCACCCAGGCTGGAGTGCAGTGGCGCGATCTCGGCTCACTGCAAGCTCCACCTCCCGGGTTCACACCATTCTCCTGCCTCAGCCTTCCCAGCAGGTGGGACTACAGGCGCACGCTGCCACGCCCGGCTAATTTTCTGTATTTTTAGTAGAGACGGGGTTTCACCGTGTTAGCCAGGATGGTCTTGATCTCCTGACCTCGTGATCCGCCCACCTCGGCCTCCCAAAGTGCTGAGATTACAGGCCTGAGCCACCGCTCCCGGCCCCCCGATCACTTTCTATCTGAAAATCTAACTAACAGAATGATAGACATTGCTTAACGTGTTCTCCACTGAAAACCAAATTAATTCATGTTAATACACATTTAGATTAAGACATGATTGAAAAAATAGCTATAAAAATTAACTAAACTATTCATAAATGCTATCCAGCTAATACTACATAGATGTCTCTATTGCTTTTTTATAAAACATTTTTCGGACCTAAGATGGTGAATAGATATGAAAATGAACACTGATGATAATAACTAAGAGTAATTATATACTTTACAAATACATAATTGAGAAAATAATAACAAAACTGATAGAGAAAAACTGTCAGTTTTACTTTTGGAGGAAAATTCAAATGATGCTTCACCCAAGAAATACTTACGTAATCAACACCTAATGAGCTGCAAAATGCAGTACTCTTAATTTCCAGCAGGTATTATAAGCTCATAAAATCAAGTTATTTTAAGCAAGGAAAAAAAAAAAACCCATAACCATTACAGAAAGGCAAACTCTGTGTTATTTTACCATAAGTTTTTCCCTTTCCTGACATTCCAAATGCCTATAATTTTAGTCACCAAGACCTTACATAAAGTTTTACTAGCAGAACGCTAAAGTGCCTTACGATCTTTCCTATTTATAGGGCACAGACTTGCCTGATACCTGATTCTCTGGCCTTCTTGTTTTTAAAGCCAATATCACCAATGCAAAGAAACAACATCCTGTTTAATCAGAACTGACAATTGACCTTTGATCCTGTGAAAAGCACAGCTGAAATAACTTACATCAAAATTGCCATTTTAAAGAGAAGAAGAAAGGGATATACAATGCAGTATAAACCAAACTTATAATGTAATTTAGAAATACATGGTTAGAATTAGTGGGCAGAAGTGTCCACAAATTAATTTTTTTTAAAAAGGTTCCATCTACAATATATGTGACTGATTACAGGTGTTTTTGAGGTCTTTACTGAAAGCTTAATGAGGGGAGATAATAATCTATTAATCTTTTTATATCCAGTACCTAGTCTAATTCCTGGCATATAAGGGAGTCTCCACAAATATTAAATAAAATATGCTGTATCATTTGATAAATGTTTTTTGATAAGTGTGTCAACCAGAATGAGATGGGTGTTTAAAATATCTTTCTTTTCATTCATTTCATGGTTAAGGCAGCAAAGTGTAACACAGCATTGCTCAGACCTTAGTCATTCTTAGGACACCTACAGGCTACTTGACATATCCCTTATGTCATCTATATTATTGTTTACTTATCACTATTCTATAAATTGTGCCACATTTTCTACTGAAATTTTATTTCATCTTAAGCCATAATATTCGTGAAATTAGAGGTGTTCTCTGCTAATTACATTTTACCATCCATGAAAATAAATGCATAAAAGGGGATATCTTTCCAGTTATTTGCATTTTCTTCCATTTCTTTCATCAGTGTTTTATAGTTCTCCATATACAGGACTTGCACCTCTTTGGTTAAATTTATACCTAAATATTTTTTGTTGCCGTTGCTATTGTAATTGAGATTTTTTTAATTTCCTTTGTGGATATTTCATTATTAGTATATAGAAACTCTACAGATTTTATATGTTATTTTTGTATTCTGCTAGTATGCTGAAGTTGTTTATCAGTTCAAACAGGTTTCTGGTAAAGTCTTCAGGGTTTTCTGTATATAAGATCACGTCATCAGCAAATACAGATAATTTCACTTCTTCCTTTCCTGTTAGGATGCTTTTTATTGGTTTCTCTTGCCGAATTACTCTGGCCAGGACTTTCAATACTGTGTTAACAAGAACTGATGAGAGTGAGCATCCTTGTCTTCTCCCTGACCTTAGATGAAAAGCTTTTAATTTGTCATTGTGTTCATGGGTTGGAAGACTTAATATTGTTAAAATGCTCATAGTACCCAACATGGTCTGCAGATTCAATGTAATCACTATTAAAATTCCAATGGAATTTTTCAGATAAATAGAGAAAAATACTTAAATTTAGATAGAGCCAAAGGAGAACCTAAATTGCTAAAATGATTATTGGGCTAAAAAAAAAAAAAAAAAAAAAAGAACAATGCTGGAGGCATCACACTCCCTGATTTCAAAATATAAAGCTATTGTAATCAAAACAGTATTGTACTGGCATACAAAGAGACACATAGACAAATGGAACGGGATAAAAAGCCAAGAAATAAGCCCATGCATTTATGGTCAGTTGATTTTTACAAAGGTGTTAAGATCACATAATGAGGAAAGGATATTTTCTTCAACAAATCATGTTGAAAAAACTAGTTACCTGCATGCAGAAGAGTAAGACTGGATCCTTATCTCAGACCATATACAAACATTAACTCAAAATGGACTAAAGACTTCAACATAAGACCTGAATTTCTAAAACTACTGTAGAAAACACAAGAGAAAACTCCCAAAACAGTTGTCTGAACGATGATTTTTTGATACAACCTCCAAAACACAGGCGACAAAAGCAAAAATAGACAAGTAGAATTTCATCAAAATAAAAAGCTTCTACACAGCAAAGAAAACAATCAGCAACATGAAGAGAGACTCCACACAATAGTAGAAAATATTTGTAAACCATTCATCAGATAAGGAGTTAATATGTAAAATACACAAGGAACTAAGGCAGCTAAATATCAAGAAAACAAATAAATTGATTTAAAAGTAGCAAAGAACTCAAACAGAAAAATCTCGAAAGAAGACATACAAATGGACAGCAGGTACATGAAAAAATCCTCAGTATCACAAATTATTAGAGAAATGCAAATTAAAACCACAATGTGATGTAGTCACACCTCATTTTATTGTGCTTTGCTTTATTGCCATTTACAAATAATTGCATATTTTACAAAATGAAGGTTTGTGTCAATCCTACATTGGACAAGTCTATTGGCACCATTTTTCCAATAGCATGTGCTCACTTCATGTCTCTGTGTTACATTTTGGTAATTTTCACAATATTTCAAATTTTTCCCATTATTATATCTGTTTTGGTGATCTGATTTCAGTGACATTTGATATTGTGATTCAAATTGTTTAGGGGCACCGTGAAATGTGCTTATATAAGACAGAGAACTTAATCAACAAATGTTGTGTGTGTTCTAACTCCTCCACCAACCAGCCATTCCCTCATTTCTCTCTCCCTCAGGCCTCCCTAATTTCAATATTGAAATTAGGCCAATAAATAACTGCAAAGGCCTCTAAGTGTTCAAGTGACAGAAGGAGTTGCACGTCTCTAACGTTCAATCAAAGTCTATAAATGATGAAGCTTAGGGAGGAAGGGACACTAAAAACAGAGACAGGTCAAAAGCTAGGCCTCTTGCACCAAACAGTGAACCAAGTTATGAATGCAAAGGAAAACTTATTGAAGGAAATGAAAGGTGCTACTCCAGTGAACACACAAATGATAAAAAAAAAAAAAAAGAAACAGCCTTATTTTTGATATGGAGAAAGTTTTAGTGGTCTGGTTAGAAGATCAAACCAACCACAACATTCACTTAAGTCAAAGCCTAATCCATAGCAAGGCCCTAGCTCTCTCCAGTTCTGTGAAAGCTGACAGAGGTGAGGAGGTTGTGGAAGAAAAGTTGAAAGCTCACAGAAGTTGGTTCATTTCATACCATAAAAGTGCAAGGTGAAGAAGAAGGTGTTGATGTATAAGTTACCAGATCTAGCCACAATCATGGATGAAGGGGGCTACATTAAACAACAAATTTTCAATATAGATGAAACAGTCTTTTGTTGGAAGAAGATCCCATCTAGTACTTTGATAGCTAGAAAGGAGAAGTCAATGCCTGGCTTCAAAGCCTCAAATGACAGGTTAACTCTCTTGTTAGGGGCTAATGCAGCTGGCACCTTTAAGCTGAAGCCAATACTCATTCTCATTTACCATTCTGAAAATCCTAGGGCCCTTAAGAATTACACTAAATCTACTCAGTCTGTGCTCTGTCAGTGGAACAACAAAGCTGGAATGACAGCACACATCTGTTTACAGCATGGTTGACTAAATATTTTAAGCCCACTGTTGGGACTTACTGCTAAGGAAAAAAAGATTCCTTAAAATATTCCTGCTCCTTGACAATGCACCTTGTTACCCAAGAGCTCTGATGGAGTGGTAGAAGGAAATTAATGTTGTTTTCTTGTCCGCTAACAATATCAATACTGCAGTCTGTGGATCAAGGAGTGATTTTGGCTTTCGAGTCTTATTATTTAAGAAATATATTTTGTAAGGCTATAGTTTCCATAAGATAGTGATTCTTGTAATATATCTGGGCAAAGTAAATGGAAAATTTTCTGGAAAGAATTCACCATTCTAGATGCCATTAAGAGCATTTGGGAGGTCAAAATGTCAACATTAATGAGAGTTTGGGAGAAATTGAGTCCAATTCTCATGGATGACTTTGAGGCATTTGAGACTACAGTGGAGGAAGTAACTGCAGATATGGTGAAAATAGCAAGAGAACCAGAATCAGAAGTGGAGCCTAAAGATGTGACCAAATTGCTTCAATTTCATTATAAAACTTTAACAGATGAGGAGTTGCTTCCTATGGATGAGTAAAGAAACTGGTTTCTTGAGATAAAATCTATTCCTAGTGAAAATGCTATAAATGTTGAAATGACAACAAAGGATTTAGAATATTGCATAAACTTAGTTGAGAAAGCAGCAGCAGGGTTTGAGAGGATTGCCTCCAATTTTAAAAGAAGTTCTACAGTGAGTAAAATGCAATCAAACGGCATTGCACACGGCAGAGAAAATTTTCCTAAAAGGAAGACTCTAATTGATACTGCAAACTTCATTGCTGTTTTATTTTAAGAAACTGTCATAGCCACCCCAACCTTCACCAACCACCACTATTATTAGTCAGCAGCCGTCAACATCAAGGCAAGACACTCCACGAGCAAAAAGATTATGATTGACTAAATGTACAGATGATAGTTAGCATTTTTAACAATAAAGTATTTTTCATTTAGGTTTGTACATTGTTTTTAGACATAATGCTATCGCACAGATAATAGACTACAATATCCTGTAAACATAATTTATATATATACCAGGAAACCAAAAAAATCATGTGACTCCCTTTATTGTAAAATTTATATTATTGTGGTGGTTTCAAACCAAACCCCCAATATCTCTGATAAATGTCTATATCCTCTCATGCCTGTTAGAATGGCTTTTACCAGGAAGATGAAAAATAACAATTGTTGGGGAGGGAGCAGAGAAAAGGAGACTCTTGTGCATTGTTGGTGGGAATATAAATTCGTACAGCAATTATGGAAAACAATATAAAGTTTCCTCAAAAACCTAAAATTAGAACTGCCACATGATCCACTAATCCCATTATTGGGTATTTTTTTTTAAAGAAAAGGAAATTAGCATATCACAGAGATATCTGCATCCCCTATGTTTATTGCAGCACTGTTCACAATAACAAAGATATGGAGTCAACCCAAGTGTTCATCAACAGATAAGAAAAAATCTATTCTCAACTTCTCCCAAAGTGGTCCTTTTCAGTGATTTCTTGATATACTGTCAACATTAGAATGAATTTCAGTGATAACTTTTAAGACCTCTCTCCCTGGGGAAATCGGGATGAGAGGGCATGTAATATACAGGGCCAGTAACTGTTCCATTTTGTGCCCAGATTCAAGTTCCCATCACACTTTCTCTTGCTGTTTTTGTAAATATCCACAAAAGAAAGACTACGCAGAGATGAATAACACAGTGAACAAATAACTGTGTGGAAGTAATGATTGGAATTTACACCTCAGAAGATTAAATTAGCAAATAAGAAGACAATCTTGAGAAACTTTTCAGAACCCAGAGAAAAGAGACATAAACAAAACTGAGAGGAGTAATATTAAATATGGGAGGTACAATAAATATGAGCAACAAATAAACGCAGCTAGAAGAAGGTGAAAATGTATAAAACAGAAGCATTACTGAAGAAAAACTTAAGTAAAAGGGTTCTGACCTCAAGAAAAGCAGTAAGTCTAGAAATAAGAGCATTCACTGAGTTCTATGAACAATTAATCAAAACAGATTCATGTCAGATATAACTATTAAATGTCACAAATCGAGAATTCTTGAATTGTCAAGCATCTACATTTCACCCAAACCAAAAACAAACAAGTGAACCTAATAATAGTTATCCACAAAGAAACAAGATCAAATTACCCTTAATCTTCTCCAAAACTGAAGAAGACAATAGATTATCGACCACAGAGCTGAGAGTGGGGAGAAGTATAAGCTACGAATTTTAAATTGTAAAGGAAAAACAAAATTTTAAGCCCCCAACTGTCTGAATGCACCCTCCCCTTGACCAAGGGCATTCTAAGGTTAACCTGAAAAACTAGTTCAGGCAATGATAGGATATGGGGATTGGACATGCCGCATTATACTCTCCTCCCTTTGGAATTCAGGCAGAGCTGACCAGCATGAACATTAAAACAGAAATCTTAAGACTGAAAAAACAGAGTTTTTGTAGTAATAAGGCACCAAATTCCAGCCTGCTCTAATATAGCTTCCCATGACAGATAGCAAGCCCTGAAAGAAATCAAAGCCTTTTACCCCAAAATATATTTCTTTGACACATTTTGAGCCCTGGAAAGCTGTCTGTTGTGGGGAAAATCTACTCTGTAGAGAATCTCCTTCTTTTCCAGGTCTTTTCTCTGATCCAGGGGACAACTGACTACAACTCTGGCAGCTTTTAAGGTCTGATAAGAGCTATGAAGCTTGCTACCTGGAGGTTTCATCTGCATGTAAAACAACGGTCTCCACTACCCTTTATCTTAGTATCTTATCTTATTCTTTACTATTAATTCTAGGTCTTTGGATAATAACTCTTTCAACCAATTGCCTATCACAAAATCTTTGAATCCACCTATGACCTGGAATTCCCCACTTTCAGTTGTCTTGCTTTCCTGGAACAAACCAATATACATCTTACATGTATTGATTGATGTCTTATGACTTCCTAAAACATATAAAACCAAGCTGTAGCCTGATCACTTTGGGCACATGTTTTCAGGATGTTCTGGAGCTGTGTCACAGGCCATTGGTCATTCATATTTGGCTCAGAATAAATCTCTTCAAATATTTGACAGAGTTTGACTCTTTTCATTAGCAAAATTAAACCACAGCACCAAATTTTCATTCATTTGTGAAAGAAATGGTATATACCTATATCTATATCTACCCTAAACATGTATGGATCTAGGGTTTGTGCAACTAGAAGCTTTTTACAATTTAAAGGATCCATTTAAGACAAAGAATACAGGATGGTGCCCAGCACCATGGAGGAAGTGAGGCTACTACAGAGTTGGTGTGGGTTCTCTGTTCATAGCAGCTCCACCATGTCAAAGGTTTCCCTTAAGATCACGCTGATGTTGGATCCTCGGCTGCCATAGAAAATACTCAGGGTGTTCTCATTGTTCAATTCCCACCTATGAGTGAGAACATGCGGTGTTTGGTTTTTTGTCCTTGCAATAGTTTACTGAGAATGATGATTTCCAGTTTCATCCATGTCCCTACAAAGGACATGAACTCATCATTTTTTATGGCTGCATAGTATTCCGTGGTGTATATGTGCCACATTTTCTTAATCCAGTCTATCGTTGTTGGACATTTGGGTTGGTTCCAAGTCTTTGCTATTGTGAATAGTGCCACAATAAACATACGTGTGCATGTGTCTTTATAGCAGCATGATTTATAGTCCTTTGGGTATATACCCAGTAATGGGATGGCTGGGTCAAATAATTAAAAAAAATATATTGAAAGTCAATTGCTCAAACATCCAAGAAAAACTAATCAGCACAAATCATCCAAAACATCTTTTAAAAGATATTTTTATACATACAAGGGTTAGAAGGGTTGTCAAAATAGAGATGTTGGCAAACTACCTTTATTTCAGTTCATAAAGAATACTTGAGATCTGAGTTCTGCACTCTGATATTCCTGTGGTCTTTTACCATCTCTAATGATTGTATGTAAAACCACATGCCATCTTGTTAAAATAATAATAATAGTAATCATAATAATAAAAATACTGGGACATTGTAAAAAAAAACCTTGAATTATGTATGGCTCTATGGAGACTGGCTAATAAATAGAGGAGACTGAAAAAAAAAAAGAAAAAAAGAGAACACTCAAGGTGTTCTTGAAAGTACACTTTTCCAGTAGTCTTAAAGTTTGCACAGAATAATTTAAAGATCTTGCTGGAACAGGTGCAATTAATACCAATGATGGAATAGGAATAAATACTGCACAGACTGCTGGAAATGTTTTTCTATAAATGTTCAAAACTACAAGTTATTCCTAGAGATCATGTTGGAATTTGTTATTATCTGCTACTTGGGATATATGATTACCTCTAAGAATATATATTGATATTTGTTGTAAAATCGAAATCAGGCATTTAACGTACAATGAAAACACCAAAAGTCAATGAAATAATAAAAGGTGACTCTTCTGTCTCTTTTTGTTGTTCATACTCTTAATATGAAGAGGGAATGCTTATGAAGTAAGGGTATTATCACCACAGAAGATCATACAGTCTTTGATTGCTACCTCAAAACACAGACAGGTAGTTCATTTAGGGTAAATGAATTATCCAATTTTGTTTTTTAAAAGTAGGATGCTATTGATAGTTCTTTTTGAGAACATTTGGAAAATTAAAATTTACTGAATCTTACATATTTGTCTGAGTTAAAAATATAAAAGTATTATGGATTGTGGATGATGGCAGTTTGCTTGATAGCATCTGACTAGCACAATCATAGTTTGATTCTTAAATATATGGCTTATGATAAAGGCAATAGACATATTAATGAATAAACTATGCTAACTTTTTATCATTTTGTTTTTTAAGCTTTCAAACCTCCTGCATTATACAAATTTCAGTTTAATATCAAAGAACCAAAAACTTTATTTTAAAATCTAACCCTCATGTGTATAAATTGATGTCCCATACCAAATTTTAATGATTATCTTGCAAAATTCAGTACTTGTAATGGTGAGAATTGACAATACAGTAGAAGATTCCTGTATTAGTCCATTCTTGCATTGCTATAGAGGAATACCTGGGACTGGGTAATTTATAAAGAAAAGAGGTTTAATTGGCTCATGGTTCTGCAGACTGTACAACCATGGCATCAGCATCTGCCTGGCTTCTGGGAAGGCCTTAGGGAGCCTTTACTCACGTTGGAGGGTGAAGCGGGAGCAGGCACGTCACTTGGCAAGAGCAGGAGTGAGAGAGATAATGAGGAAGTGCCACATACTTTTAAACAGCCAGATCCTGTAAGAACTCACTCACTATCATGAGGACAGCACCAAGCCTTGAAGGATCCACCCCCATGATGCAAACACCTTCCACCAGGCCCCACCTCCAACACTGGGGATCACATTTCAGCATGAAATTTGCATAGGACAAATATCCAAAACATACCATATCCTTTGCTGAGTTATGCATTCCTTTATCAATCTCTTTTAATACAAATTTAAAAGGATGAATCTTCAAAAAACCATGTTTTTTGAAATAAAATCTGATGTCCAAAGAACCTTGTTCCTTACCAAATTAAGCTACAGTTAACCAGAAATTTAGGAATACCGATTTCCTGAATTTTTCGCTTAATTTGAATTTTCCTCCGTTCTGTTTCTAACACAAAAATCTGCCTGTTGTGTTGTACAAATAAGTTTACAATGTCCTGTGCCATAAAGTGATTTATTTATTGTTTTTGTTGTTTGGTTTTGAAAATGATATTGTAATAAGTTCCTAAAAACATTTTATTAAACAACTAGACATTTTGCTATTAAACAAATGTGATCTATAATTTCTTTGTTCAGAATGATATGAAGTATTGTCTTTAGTTTAAACTCATTATTGGTGCATAATTAATATAAAATACATATTGTTATACTAATTATAAAAATACAAATTTTGATATAAATGTAAATATTTATTTAGGCTAAGGAAGCACAAGGTATTGCAAATTATGAAAGCTGACAATTACTATAAACATGATGGCCTTTTCCACAAACATTTACTGATAGTCTGTAAACAGATTATATTAATAATGATCATTAAGGGAAGTCAAATATATTATTCTTCTATTGATATTACTTGTCAAACCCAATGGTCACTTTATTATCTTCTACTTACTCAATAGTTCAGCAGCATTTGGCATAGTTGACTACTCCCTACTTAAAATATTTTCTTCTATCTTCTTCTATGACATCACACTTCTGGTTTTTCTTTTACTTCACTGGCTGATTTTTTCAGTCCCTTTTTCTGACTTCTACTCCTCTATTGAAATTGTAGAAAATTGAGTGTTCCAAGAATTTAATCCTAGGCCACTTTTTGCTGTTTTGCTGTCCTTATTATACTCGTTTTCTAAGTGATTCCATTTCACTGCATGGTTTTGAATAACAAACAGTCCAAGGACCTCAAATTGTATCTCCAGCCTTGATGTCTCCACTGAGCTTCTGACTTACCAGGACATATCTAACTCCTACACATTATCTCTGTTTGGTTGCTGAACAGGCATCTCCAATCTAGCACCCAGCAAATGGACCTTTTGATTTCTCTCTAAATAAATCTGTACCTCTCCTAGTCTTTTGGCGTCTCAGAAAATTGTGTTACCATTCATCTAAATGCTCAAGCCAAAAGCCTGATAATATTCCTAGATTTATCTTTTTCCCTCAACACCCTGTATTCAATCCATAAATAAATCTTCTCAACTTTGTTTCTAAAATAGCATCAGAATATGTCCATTTCCTCCTGTTTCTTCCACCACCACCCTGGTCTAAGTCAGCATCATATTCTGCCTCAACTTTTGTAATGCCTTCCTAACATCTTTCTACTCCCATTCCCCATGGTCTCACCTTCCCACAGAACATAGAATGATGATGTAAAAAGGTAATTCTTATCACATCATTTTCATGCCTAAAATCCTCTAGTGGCTTGCCATTTTCTGAGAATAAAATCCCAATTGTTTACTCAGACTAACAAGCAAACCCCTTCATAACCTGGATACTCTGCCTATCCAAAATCAATTCCCAGCACTCTCCGTAGCTCACTGTGCTCAAGGCATGTTGGCTCAGTCAAGTTGACATATGAAATTAACCTTCAAAATATGCAAAAGTATGCATAAAATAGTATAGGAAAGAGTTGCATTACTCAATGATTTTTCTGAGAAAATCAGGTAAGTACTTCGGAAAAGATGACTTACCTCCTTACCTTACTTGCCACACGGAAATACATTCCAAATGTGTTAAAGAGTTAACTATAAAAAAACTATTAAACATAACCTAAAAGTATGGGGATTATCACAAGAGTGAATAATCAGATCTCCCACTAATAGAACACTACTGAACATACCAAAAGCTATGTATCTGCCAAAATTTAAAGGCTATACTTGAGAGATAGCATTTGGTTAATATATTGTATAGTCAAATACACCTTTTTCTTCGATATTTATTTTACCGCTTGTACATTTGTAAATTCTTGATTTTCAAGAGAGTTGATATTCACTTGTGATTTTTCTACCTGAGCGTCTGTTTCCTTTTATAATTAAAATATGAATTATAGCTAATATGAAATTAATATTAAACCCAAATTAGAGACCTTGAAACATATTGGCGAATCCTTTACAACTTGACTCTTTCTCTTTAAACTTAATGCAAGATTGGGCTTCCAAAGAATTCTCTAGTAGTTCCCAGAATAATGATTTGTGTCTATCCTATCAATCCCTCCTGTCTTGTGCAATGAAAAGCCTATAGGAGAAAGAAAATAATGGAAAGAGTATAGCATTTGAAATCAGTCTGATCTAGGCTCAAATTTCAGCTGTATTACTTATTATCTCTTTGATTGGGAGCAACTTATCTAGCTCCTGGGAATTACATTTCTAAAATGGGGGCAGAACTAGGATACCCATGAGATTAAATGAAACAATGTTTGTAAGGCATCTAGCATATAGAAAATAATAAATGTTAGAAGTCTTTCTCTCTCTTTCACCTACCCCTCTGGGGTTGCAACTAGCTCAACATTCATTACTGGCATGCTCAACAAGGTTTAGTTGCTAAAATTAATTCATCTACAAACTGATGGAGTCAGCTGGATACCCCTGAAAGAAAAATTGTAACATAGAAGTTGTATTTTCCAATAATATTCCACAGAACATGTTGGCAGGACATGAGTTCAACTGTCAATTCACTAAAGGAAGGCAAGCTTCTTTCTAGTATGTTTTGTGAATCAGTCAGCTTTTGTTAAGTCATCCTATGGTAACATATAGCTCCCAAGTCTCAGCAGCTTCCAATGATAAAAGTGTATTTATTTCTTACTCACTTTTTACAACCTTTACAGTTCAACTGCAGTTCTACTCTACATTGTCTTCATTCTGAAAAGAAAAGTGAAGAAGCAAGCCCTTTATGAGATATGCCAATTTCAGGGAAGACAGAAAAGTAAAAGAGAAGAACCACATGCCACATGAAGGCTCTGAAAATTTCCGCTTAGGTGGCACATGGCACTTTCACTCATGTTTCATTGGCCAAGCTGAGTTACATGGCCAAGCCTGATGTCAATGAGATGAGGAGTACAATCCTCCTGCAGGGATGACCCAATAGTTATGTTCTGGGTAAGGTTGAGGGAAGCAAATATTATAACAATACAATCAACACATCTGGTGTCTCAAATACATGGCTTTCATTTGAGGTAACCATAGAGTATCTAAAAGGCTGAGGTAAGACAGCTGTCACTTGAGTGAAATGGTGAAATGGTGTATGCAGATTAGTCATTTGTGGATTCTGTTAGGTCCATCATTGTATTGTGTTACGAAAAATCTGTTTTGGTGCTTTAATACTTCAAACTATGTTTTCTGCTCTAGGGAGAAGACTGCCTTCAGCTATGATGGAATGCTATGCCCTTTCACTCTTTAAAAGATCTAGAAAAGAATGGCCTATTTGTGAACAGTGCTTCTGTGTCTTTTGTAGAACCACAGTTGAAAATATTGCCT
This sequence comes from Nomascus leucogenys, assembly GCF_006542625.1. Taxonomy (NCBI): domain Eukaryota; kingdom Metazoa; phylum Chordata; class Mammalia; order Primates; family Hylobatidae; genus Nomascus; species Nomascus leucogenys. The sequence continues at coordinate 130,975,938 of NC_044406.1, forward strand.
ACTGTGCTACTCAATACCCTTTAGACAAAGACCCACTGATATCATCAGAAATTTTGTCTGCAGACAAAGCTTGTTTTTATAGACTAGTATATGTGATTTTCTTCTTCAGACAATAACAAGAGAAAAGATCCACCATGTTTCCCTCTTTGGAATTTCATTGCCAGAAATCTTGGTACCCAGTTCATTGCCAAATTATAGTTACTGGCTTCACACAGCTGCCTGGTAGTATTTGCTCCCTGTTGACTTTTGTGTCTGGTCCATTTTATTCCCTGATAGTCGAGATCTGCATTTTTAAAACTTCTAACCTGTCTCAAATGCTTTTGGAAATAATCCAAACAGTGAATCCTGAAAACAAAATTTTAATGTAAGCCATAATTATAAGCTAACTCAAAAGAAAATGTTTCAGTTGGTACTAAGATATCTACAAAGACGTAGAACATATTATGCCTCAACATTAATGTACTGTAAAGTCTCCTAGCTCTTAGGCCCTAGAGTGCAAAAACGTTTTTTAAAACGTACATCTATCACAGAGCATTGCATGTAAATGCTTTTATGTGTGGAAATTCATAGCTAGATTGTGAACCTGATGAAGACAGAAATTCATGTCATATTTGTATTTCCAGCATCTCTCCTGTAGCTCCAAAGGGGAAGAAGAATTTCCTATACATAGAGCACCTTGATATACAGTGGAACTCAGAGAGGTTAAATAACTTGCCTGAGGTCATACAGCTAGGAGTCGCAAAGGTGAAATTAGGAATGAGTGCTGTGTCACTCCCGAGTGTGAACTTTGCATTATTCCAGTATTTCTCAGAGTAAAGCAGCACATGTAAAACTGGTGAAATGGCACAGCCATTTTTGGCACATACAGGTATGAATCTTTTAAATTTAATTAAATTATTTTATTTAAAATAATCATTATGTTTATTGAAAAATTACAATAGTATATATTTTATGGTACAATGTGATGTTTTGATATCTGTATGCAATGTGGCATGATTAAATCAAATTAACATATCCATCACTGCACTTACTTATTTTTTGTGATGAGACATGTGAAATTTACTCTTTGCTATTTTGAGATATGCAATGCATTATTATTGACTCTAGTCACTGTCTTAGTCTTTTGTGTTGCTATAAAGAAATACCTGAGGCTACGCAATTTATTAAATGAAAAGGTTAATTTGGCTCATAATTTTAATGTCTGAAAAATTTCAAGATTGGACATCTGGATCCGGAGAGAGCCACTCAATTGGTGGCAGAAGGTAAAGGTGAGCTGGCATGTGCAGAGGTCACATGGTGAGTGAGAACAAGCAAGAGAGATGGCGGAGATACCAGGCTGTTTTTAACAACTGGGTCTTGTGGAAACAGATAGAGTGGGAACTCATTCATTACTGTGCGGACGGCACCAAGCTATTCATGAGGGATCTGTCCCCACGAACGAAACATCTCACACCAGGCCCCGCCTCCAACATTGAGGATCGAACTTTAACATCAGATTTGAAGGGGCCGAACAAACAATATCCAAACTATAGCAGCTGCCCTACTGTGCAATAAGTCTTAAAACTTCTTTCTCTTATCTCTCTGAAACTTTTTACCCTTTGACTGATAACTTTTCATTCCCTTTCTTCCTCTTCTCTCCACTCTCTGGTAACCATCATTCTACTGTCTACTTCTATGAGTTCAATATTTTTAGATTCCACATGTAAGTCAGATTATGTGCTATTTATCTTTCAGTGCCTTTCATGGCTCTGGCAGGCCTTGACTGCTCTTCTGTCAAGCCAGGCGAAGATCTAAAAGGCAGAATGTCCAGAAAGGAAATAGCTAAAGACTTTAATCAGCACATGATCATGGTTTGGGGGTGTAATAAGGCAGAAGCTCCCCAAAGTGGAAGAAAATGAAGTCCAGCCTCAGAAATCTGGACTTGGTACATGGTTGGGAGCTGCTGAAGGTTTCTGAGTAGGGCATAACCTAAACAGAGATCAGCCCATCGAATATTCATCTAGCACTACGGAGAACTCTGTGCTCACATAAAAGATTATCTTAACCAGTTGGATTTCAGACGAACTCTAAATAGCCCAGGAATATTCTGCTTGATACTCATTGCAAGGCTGATCATATTTGGCTTGTTTCTATTTATCAAGTACATTATTGTGTGACAATAGGTTGAATTTTGAATGAGAACACTGTAGGAAGAAACACACTGAAGGCTGTATGGAAAATAGAACAGTTGTTTGATTAGTCTTCCAGATTTTTGCAGTTAAAGTGATTCCACGTTAAAAGAGGCAGAGTGGATTTTTTCTCATTTTTTTTCTGAAACCAGAGCACCTCAAAATCTCTTGATAACCTTGGATGCTCTCCTGGGCAACATATGCAACATCTGATGATTTTTACTTCATTTCTTAAGATTTACTTGGTCCTATCTCCAAATGTAATACCATTTGCCCTTGCCTTGTGTTTGTTTTTTATTTTTATGTTATGAATCTATTGCTTCTTTCCTCTGCTTCCTTCTCTGTATCGTCTTACTTAATCCTATTTGATATATCCTCCGGAATTTCTCTTTTCACTCACTGATCTTCGTTTGTCAGTACCTCATAACCATGATCCTAAACTCATTTTGCAGAGATAAGCTGGTTTTCTCACAAGCCTAGAAGGGTATGTTTCTGGTTTCTGAAAATGCCACTGATCATTGCTTGAAGAATAGAAACTACCGACAAGAGAGAAGACCCTATGATATTACACTTTTTAAAAACGTTTTGTAATTTTTTTCAATATTGATTTTTTTACCATGGTAAGAACATTTAACATAAGATTTACACTCTTAACAAGTTTTAAAGTGTACAATAAAGCACCATTAACTGTATGTATGATATCGTACTGCAGATCCCCCAAATTTATTCATCTTGCATAACTAAAACTTTACACCCATTGCATAATAACTCAGTGTTTTGCCAGTTGTTTAAAGAGTTTACTATTGTTTAATTGTAAAAATTAAAACCAATTGTTTAAGACTTGCAATTTTCGACATAGACTCAAGCCTAGGTGCTTACCTGCTTTCCTTTCCAAAACTCAACGAAAATCACAGTGAAGAAAAAGCAAGATAATAATTCATAAGAACGTAGAGAAGAAGTTGGATAGGAGAAACATCAGCAAGTAAAAATAACAACAAATGTCTGGAAAATTAAAAGTGGATGAGCCACAAGTAAGGAAGCCAAAGACTAAAATTTGTGTGAAAAGGCAGTAGCAAAAGAGGGAGTAGATCTGTTCTGCTAAAGGCCAGAGAACTCAGAGCTCAGAAATGACAGGCACTATAGAAGGCAGAAATGAGAAAGACTGAAAGTAGAATGGTTATTTGAGATCTAAATACACATTACCCACCTTCTCTTCTATAGATATGCGGAACAGCCTGGCAGGTTTACCTTCCAGGAAGATAAAAGAGGGTTCTTTTCTAATGTAATGAAATGAAATGAATCACCTAGGGGAAAATTAATATGAGAGTTGGTATCCTGAAGCAAAATCCCCATATTGACATTTATGGATCCCAAAGCAAAATATTCATTTTCTATCAGTTTAACCTAAAATGAAAGCAGTTGTTAACCAGCCAGAAATACATGAGAGCAGAAAATTCACAGCTCTTCTATTGCCTCATTCTTACATATGAATGGGCAAGCATCAATGCAGATATGAGGAAAATACGAGATACAAAATAGAAAAATTAAGATCTAAAAATGGAAAAAAGTGAAATCAAAAGAAATAGAAATGATTCAAAGAACAGAAGAGGAAAAAAAGAGGAGGAGAGGAGGAGGAAAAGAAATGTCATGAAAAGGTGTAGCATCAAGGGCAACAGCAGCCACAGCCAGTATGCTGTACACAGTTTGTGAGGGAGTGGAGGCAGCAAGCCACAAGAGGGAAGTCCTTTGCATCAAACAACAACAACAACAACAACAAAAACATGAAACAAAAAACAAAAAAACAAGAATAAGGTATGATTAGAGATCAATAAAGAATTCTCAAAAATTAAAAGATTGCTGAAATTAAAAAGCTAATTAAAATATAATAATGGAAACTAAAGACACAATGAAACTAAGAAAAGAATTAAGAGAAGAAATATTTTTAAGAAACAGAAACTTAGTATAAGCAGTCTAACATCCAACAATCAGGTGTTCTGGAAAGACAGAATTGAGAATATGAATGGGATGAATTGCTAGAAGAAAGAAAAGAGAATTTCCTGGAGCTGAAGGGCTTGAGTTTTCCAAATGTTGCAGCCCAGCACAGAATAAAAGTGAAAATATCTACACTTCAATACATCAGTGTGACATTTCAGAGCAGCTACAATAAGATTTTAAGAGAAAACATTAGGTTGCCTACAAAGGAATGATAAGCAGACCTACATCAAATATGGCGTCAGCAAAAGAAGATGCTAAAAACACTATATATATAGATATCTATAGATACTATATATAGATACTATCTATAGATTATATATAGTATCAAAGTACTATATACACAGGGTTCATAATATACACATTTTAATCTATATATACATACATATGCATATTATATATGTGTATTATTCACACATATATAATACATATATGTGTGTATATATAGATTATAATGCATATATCTTTTTTCTAGTAAGCAGAAACTTTAGGGAAGAAAGCATAATGGCCTTTTGAAAAGGCTTTCCCTTCCTAGCATTTGATAAATCTTTAATATGGAATCTGATTATACAAAGGAAAATGTATTTGAACCTGGGCTCATTGCAGTGTAAGAGGTGCTAGAAACAGAAATGAATTAAGAACATCTTGTGCCTCAAGATTATTTCAAACCAAAAGAGGAGTAAAGTAAGAAAAAGTCAATTCATGCTTGATGTATGTGTGAAGAAATAAATGGTTACGTCCTTTTGGGTTTTCTCAGAGAGTTTCATGGAGAAGAGAATTTTAACTGGACCTTGAATGAGGAGAAGGCGTTTGGTTAGTAATTGGTATAGTTTGGATATTTGTCCCTGCCAAAATCTCATGTTGAATTGTAATCCCCAGTGTTGGAGATAAGCCTGGTAGAAGGTGTTTGGGTCAGAGAGGTTGATCCTTCATGGCTAGGTGCTGTCCTCAGGATAGTGAGTAATTTTTTTTTCTTTTTCTTTTCTTTTTTTTTTGAGATGGAGTCTCGCTCTGTCACCCAGGCTGGAGTGCAGTGGCGCAATCTTGGCTCACTGCAACCTCCGCCTCCTGGGTTCAAGGGATTCTCCTGCCTCAGCCTCCCAAGCAGCTGGGATGCCCAGCTAATTTTTGCATTTTTGTAGAGACGGGGTTTCACCATATTGGCCAGGCTGGTCTTAAACTCCTGACCTTGTGATACACCTGCCTCGGCCTCTCAAAGTGCTGGGATTATAGGCATGAACCACCACGCCCAGATGATAGTGAGTAATTTCTTGTGAGATCTGGTTCTTGTAAAGTGTGACATCTCTGACCCCACTCGCTCTCTTGCTTCTGTTCTCACAATGTGAAAGGCATCCTCCCCCTCTGCCTTTGGCCAAGAGTGAAAGCTCCCTGAGGCATCCTCAGAAGCTGAGCAGATGCCAGCTCCATGCTTCCTGTGCACCCTGCAGAACTGTGAGCCAGTTAAACCTCTTCTCTTTATAAATTACCCAGTCTCAGGTATTCCTTTATAGCAATGCAAGAATGGTCTAATACAGAAAATTGGTACTAAGGTCTGGGGCATTGCTATAAATGTACCTGAAAATATGGAAGTGACTTGGAATTAAGTAACAGGCAGAGGTTGGAAGAGTTTGGAGAGCTCAGAAGAAAACAAGAAGATGAGGGAAAGTTTGGAACTTTGTAAAGACTAGATTAAATAGTTGTGACCAAAATGCAGACAGTGATATGGACAGTGAAGTCTAGGCTGAGGAGGTCTCAGATAGAAATGATGAACTTATTGGGAGCTGGAGTAAAGTTCACACATGTTCTACCTTAGCAAAGAGCTTAGTTGCATTGTATTCATATCTTATGTATCTGTGGAAATTTAAATTTGAAAATGATGATTTAGGGTATCTGGCAGAAGAAATTTCTAAGCAACAAAGTGTTCAAGATATGATCTGGCTGCTTCTAACAGCCTATGCACAGATACAGGAGCTAAGAAAGAACTTAAAGTTGGAACTTATATTTAAAAAGGAAACAGACCATAAACGTTTGGAAAATTTGCTGTTAGGCCATGTAGCAGAAAAGAAAAGCCTAATTTCAGAAGAGTTCAAGCAGTCTGTGGAGGAACCACTTCCTAGACAATTTTGCATATCTAAAAAAACTGAGCCAAGTACTAGTAGGCAAGACAATGGGATAAAGGCCTTGGAAGCATTTCAGGGACCTTTGTGGTAGCCCTTTGCATCACAGGCCCTGAAGCCTAGGAGGACTGAATGGTTTTGTGAGAAAGGCCCAGGCTACTGCTGCCTTATGCAGTCTTGGGACACTGATCCCCACATCCTGGCCACTCTGGCTCTCATTTCAGTTCAAAGGAGCACAAAAACAGTTTGAGCCACCATTTCAGAGGGTGCCAGACATAAGCCTTGGCAGCTTCCAGATGGCTTAAGCCTGCCTATGCACAGAGTGCAAGAGTGAATGAGGCTTATGAACCTCCACTGAGATTTCAAAGGATGTATGGAAAAGCCTGGGTAACCAGGCAGAAGCCTGCTGTAGGGGTGAAGCCCTCACACAGAACCTCTACCAAGGCAATGGAGAGGATAAATGTGGGATTAGAGGCCCCGCACAGAGTCACCACTTGGGCACTGCCTAATGGAGCTGTGGGAAGAGGGCCATTATCCTCCAGACCCCAGAATGGAAAATCCACGGGCAGCTTGCACCCTGCACCTGGAAAAACCATGAGCACTCAAATCCAACCCAGGAGAACAGCCTTGGTGGCTGAACCAGGCAATGCCATAGGGGAAGAGCTGCCCATGTCTTTGGGGTCTCACCCTTTGCAACAGCATGCCCTGGATAAGGGACATGGAGTAAAAGGAGATTATTTTGGAGGCTTAATAATTAATGATTGCTCTGCTGGGTTTCAAACTTGCATAGCGATGCAGGCCTTTTTTGTGTGGGCTGATTTCTTCCTTTTGGACTGGGAATGTTTACTCAATGCTTGTACCCCCATTGTATCTTGGGAGTAAATAACTTTGGTTTTGCAGGCTCAGAGGTGGAAGGAACTCATGTTCAGATGGGATTTTGGACTTGGACTTGGGACTTCTGTGTTAATTCTGGAATGATTTAAGACTTTGGAAGACTACTGGGAAGGTATAATTATATTTTGCAACGTGAGAAGGACATGAGATTTTGGGAGGGGCAGTGGTGGAATGATATAGTTTGGATATTTTTCCCCACCATAATCTCATGTTGAATTATAATCCCCAATGTTGAAGGTGGGGCCTGGTAGGAGGTGTTTGGATCATGGGGGCAGATCTCTCATGGTTAGGTGCTGTTCTCATGACAATGAGTGTGTTTTCTCAAGATCTTGTTGTTATAAAGTGTGGAACCTACCCTCACCACTCTCTCTCCTGCTTCCATTCTTGCCTTGTGAAAGGCCTGCTCCCCCTTTGGCTTCCACCATGAGTAAAAGCTCCCTGAGTGCTCCCCCAAAGCAAAGTAGATGCCAGTGTCCTGCATCCTGTACAGCCTGCAGAATCATAAGCCATTACATATCTTTTCTGTATAAATTACCCAGTCTCAGGTATTTCTTTATAGCAATGCAAGAATGGCCCAATAAAATAGGCTTTCGGAAGGAAGATATCCAGGAGAAGGACACTCTAATATAGAAAGTCTTGGTGAAAGTTTGTATTAAAGGCAACCCCTGTCTGGGGAAAGTGAATATGTAGCATGGGCTAAGCATAGAGGTAATAGGAGAAGAATCTGGGAAGCCAGATAATGTCAAATCCCAGAGAGCCTTGGACTTTTTATTCAGGAAATGAAAGAAGAGCATTGTGGGCCTTTTAAAGATGAAAAATAACATGATTGGACCTGAGTTGTAGGATGAGCCCTCTGATACATTGGTGATGGGTTGACAGGATCAGAGTCAAGGTGAAATACATTGTAATTTTTGAGCCAAGAAATTGGGAAGTGCTGAAGAGAAAAATGGCAGTGTGCATGGAAGAGAGGACTTTAAGAGAACCTGGTGACTAGTGGGCTATGAGGTAGAGAGGGGAGCGAGAGAAAACAGGAATGAGTTGAAGATGACTCCAGTGTTCTCAGATGGGATACATTTAATTGAGGAGTAAGAAGGAGAATGTTGACACCAAGATAGTAAACTAGTTTTCAGCCTTCATCTTCCTGAGAGAAATGCTGATTTTGACAAACACACATGGATGAGAGTACCTTTGCAGCAGCCCAGGAATATGGGTGGATGGGTCCCAGAACACCACTGAAGTAACAAACCCAAGAGTGGACACATTGAAAAAGGTAAGAAGAACAGTTTCACTTTGCCTACATAATTCCTTTCACAAGGTAACACAGCTCAGTGCCAAGAAAGAACCCCTCAACCCACGATTTATCCCATAGGGGAAATTGAGAGCACAGTGAATGCCTGGATGCTCAGCCATGAGGTATGATACCCAAAAGCTCACTTATTTCCTGTCCCATTCAAAATACTGAGGAGATAAGCAAAGCTGAATAGTCTTTGGGCATCTAGGAGTATGAAAAAGAGATGAGAGTTCACAGCAACTGGGAAATGGAATTCAACAAAGAACTATGACTTATACTAACTGTCTGGAAGACTCCCCCAAGAGGTCTTCCTACAAACATGGTAGGATGCATCACCTTTGGGGTTCCTTCCCCCATCTAGCTCTTGTGTACTCCCAGCATTCCCGCTGCCCCTTCCTCTCACATAGCAAACTCCCCCCATATGTCCCCACAGACAGTATAGATGAGCCTCTACAGATAATGCATGAACTCACACATCCATTAACTCAGAGACGAGTTATTTGAAATTATCCTGTCAGAGGAAGAAAAAGAATTGAGAGGAGTGAAGAAAGTTTACAGTTTTTATGGGACACCATCAAGGGAACCGATATACAAATTATGGTTGTCTCAGAAGAAGAGAGAATGAAAGGGAAGAAGCCTTATTTAAAGATGGCTGAAAAGTTCCACAATCTTGTTAGGGATATGGACATACAGGTTTATGAGGCTCTAAGGTGTTCAACAGGATCAACCCAAAGAGGATTCACCAAGACAAATCTAAGCAAATGATCAAAAGTCAAAAATAAAGACAATTTTTGAAAGCGGCAAGAGAAAAGCAACTCATCACTTACAAGGGAACCTCTGTGAGGCTCTCAGCAGATTTATCAGGAGAAACCTTGCAGGCCAGGAGAGAGTGAAATGATATATCCAAAATCCTGAAAGAAAAATCCCCTGCAAGTCAGGAATATTATATCCAGCAAAGCTTCCTTCCCCAAAGAAGGAGAGACAGTGACTTTCCCAGATAAAAGCTGAGAGTATTCATCACTATTAGACCTAATTAAAGCTCACTGGTAAAGGTATGTATATAGTCAAATACAGAATACTCTCATACTATAATGGTGGTACATAAATCACTTTTAACTTAAGTATAAAGGTTAAAAGACAAAAATCTTAAAAATAACTATAGCTACATAATACCTGAAATAATACACAAAGACGAATATGTAAATTATGACATATATAACATAAATTGTGGAATGGGGGAAGAAAATTTGGAGCTTTTGTATACGATTTTCTTATCAGCTTATAATAGGAAGTTATCACTTTAAGAAATTTTAAGTCTTCTTCATGATAAAGCCAAACAAAACACCTATAGTAGATATACAAAAGAAAAAGGAAAAGTAATCAAAGTGCTCCGCTACAAAAAAAGTATCAAATCACAAAAAAGATGACAAGAGACAAAGAAAGAGAAAAGAAAATATGAAACAGAAAACAATAAAGAAAATACAATAGTAAATCCTTACTTAATAATTAATTTAAATTTAAATGAATCAAATTCTCCAATAAAAACATGTAGAGTGGCTGAATGAATTTTTAAAAATCCAACAATATACTGTATACAAGAGACTGACTTTAACTTTCAAGAAATACATAGCCTGAAGGTGAGCTGATAGTAAAAGCTATTCCATGCAAATGGAAACCAAAAATGAGCAGAGGTAGCTAAACATACATTAGATAAAATAGAATACAAGTCAAAAACTGTTAAAAGGGACAAAGAAGGTCATTATACAATAGTATAGGTGTCAATTTTTCAAGGAGATATAACAATTATAAATACATATTCATCCAACATTTGAGTATCTAAATATATAAAGCAAATGTTAACAGAACTAGTGTCAGAAGTAGAAAAACAATGACAGTAAGGAACACTAATAACTCACTTTCAACACTGGATAGATCATTCAGAGAGAAAATCAGTAAGAAGTGGAATTGAACAACAATATAAACTAAACAGATCTAACAGACATATACATAACAATTTATCCAACAGCAGAAGAATACACATTCAAGTGTACATGGAACATTCACCAGGACAGATCAGATATTGGGAAAAACAAGTCTTAACAAATTTAAGAAGATTAGAATTATATCAAGTATCTTTTCTAATCACAATAGCGTGAAACTAGATATCAATAACAGAAGGAAACTTTGAAAAATTACAAATATGTGTAAATTAAACAATACATTCCTGGACAACTAGGAGGTGAATGAAGAAATCAAAAAGGATATAAAAAACACCTAGATGACAGGTTGATAGGTGCAGCAAACCATCATGGCACATGTATACCTATGTAACAAACCTGCACGTTCTGCACATGTATCCCAGAACTTAAAGTAAAAATATATATATATGTGTGTGTGTGTATATATATGTGTGTATATATATATATATATATATATATATATATACACTGAGAAAAATGAAAATGAAAAAACAACTTAACAAAACTTATGGAATTCAGCAAAAGCAGTTATAAGACAGAAGTTTATAGCGCTAAATAAAAAAAATCTCAAATCAACAACCTCATGTTACACCACAAGAAACAAAAATAGAAGAAACTAAGTCCGAAATGAGCAGAAGTAATGAAATAATGAAGATTAGATCAGAAATAAATAAAATAGCAGAAAATCTACAGAAAAGATCAATAAAACAGTCTTTTTTTTTTTTTTAAAGATAAACAAAACTGACAAACCTTTAGCTGGACTAAACGAGAGAGAGAGAGAGAGAGAGAGAGAAGACTCAAATAAATAAAATTATAAATAAAAGAGGGCCACTACTACTAATACCATAGGGGGAAAAATGATTATAGAGATTAAAATGAACAGTTATATGCCAACAAATTGGATAACTTAGAAGAAGTGGATAGATTTCTAGATAAATACAATCTACCATGACTAAATCATGAATGAATAGATATATGAATGCACCAATAATGACTAAGGAGATTGATTCAGTAATCAAACACCTCCCAATGAGAGATGCTCAGGACCTGATGGCTTCACAGGTGAAATTTACCAAACACTTAAAGAAGAATTAATGCCAATCCATCTCAAACACTTCTAAAATTCTACTATGCAGCCATAAAAAAGGATGAGCTCATGTCCCTTGCAGGGACATGGATGAAGCTGGAAACCGTCATCCTCAGCAAACTAACACAAGAACAGAAAACCAAACACCACATGTTCTCACTCATAAGTGAGAGTTGAACAATGAGAACACATGGACACAGGGAGGGGAACATCACACACACACACGGGGGCCTGTCAGGGGGTGGGGAGCTATGGGAGGGGTGGCATTAGGAGAAATACCTAATGTAGGTGATGAGTTGATGGGTGCAGCAAACCAAGATGGCACATGTATACCTATGTACCAAAATTGCATGTTCTACACATGTACCCCAGAACTTAAAGTATAAAAAAAGAAGAAAAAACTTCCAAACTTGTTTTATAAGGCTTAAGTTACCCTAATACCAGAGCCAGACAAGAACACTACAAGAAAAGAAAATTACAGGCCAATATCTTTAATAAATATATCTATAAAAATCCTCAACAAATGCTAGCAAACTGATTTTAACTGCATACTAAAATGATCATATACAATAATCAATTGGCATTTATCCCTGGGATGCAAAGAGGTTTGATAAATCAATAAATTTAATACACCACATTTACAGAATAAAAGATAAAAATCATATGGTCCCCTCAATAGATGCAAATAAGGCATTTGAAATAACTCAACAAACTTTGATGATGAAAATTCAACTAATTTGGTATTCGAGAAATTTATCTCAGCATAACAAAAAACCATATATGACAAATTTACAGCTAACATCAATACTCAATGATACAAAGCCAAAAGTTTTTCCTCTAAGATCAGGAACAAGACAAGGATGCACACTCTCACCGTCGCTGCTCAATGTGGTAGTAGAAGTCTTAACCAGAACAATTATGCAAGAGAAAAATTAAAAAGGCATCCAATTTGGAAACGAAAAAGTAAAATTATCTCTGTTTGCAAATGGCACGATCATATGTGCAGAAATCCTAAAGACTCCACCAAAAATGCTTAGAACTAATAAGCCAATTCAGTAATGTTTCAGGATACAAAATTAATATACAATACACAAACATCAGTAGCATATTTATAATCTCTGGAAAATAAATTGAGAATAAAAACCCATTTACAATACTATTAAACAATAAAATACTTAGGAGTACATTTAACAAAGGAGGTAAAACCTATACATTGAAAACTATAAAACACTGATGAAAGGAATTGACAAAGGCACAAATAAATGGAAAGATATCCCATGTTTATACATTGGAAGAATTAAAAATTAACGTATCTACACTAACCAAAGGGATCTACATATTCAGTGCAATCTCTAAGAAAATTCCCATGTCATTTTTCACAGAAATAGAAAATAAATCCTAAAATTCATATGAAGCCACAAAATACTCTGAATAGCCAAAGCAATCTCAAGTAAGGATAAACTTGGAAGCATCACTCCTAATGATTTCAAACTATATTACAAAGCTATAGTAATCAAAACAGCCTGGTACTGGCATGAAAGCAGACACATAGATCAATTAAACAGAATAAAGAGGCCAGAATGAAATCCACATACTTACAGTGAACTGATCTTCAACTAAGGTGCCAAGAACACACAATTGGAAAAGGATACACTCTTCAATAAATTGTGCTGGGAAAACTGGATATCCACATACAGAAAAATAAAATAGGACCCTTATCTCACACTACATGCAAAAATTAACTCAAAATGCATTGGAGATTTACATATAAGATTTGAAACTGTAAAACTCCTAGAAGATAGAGGATAAACTTCTTGACATTGGTCTGAGACATATTTATATATTATCTATATATGATCCTCAAAGCACAGGTTAAAAAAGCAAAAATAGACAAATGAAATTACATCCAACTAAGAAACTTCCACACAGCAAAGGAAAGAATCAATGCAAGGAAGAGACAACCTATGGAATGGGAGAATTACAACTACACAGCACATAAGGGGTTAATATCCAAACTATGTAAGGAACTAAATCAACTCAATAATAAGCCAACAAATAACTGAATTTAAAAACGAGCAAGGACATGAGTAGTCATTTCTGAAAAGAAGATATATTAATGACCAACCTATATATGAGAAGGTGCGCAACATCACTAATCATTAGGGAAATGCAAATCCAAATCACAATGAGCTATCAACTCACACCTGTTAGAATGGTGTTATCAAAAACTAAAAAGATAATTTTTGGTGATTGTATGGATAACGGGAAATCCTTGTACTCTGTTCGTAGGAATGTAAATTGGTATAGCCATTATGGAAATCTATGAAGCTTCCAAGAACAGAACTACCATATAATCCAGCAATCCCACTACTGTGTATATATTCAAAGGATATGTAATCAGTATGTCAGAGATATCTGCACTCTCCTGTTTATCGTAGCAGCTTTTACAATAGGCAAGACATGCAATCAACCTAAAGTCCATCAAAAGATGAATGGATAAAAAATGTAAGAGACATATATGTGTGCATATATATGTTTTTATGTGTGTGTGTGTGTATTTCAGCATTCAAAAGGAAATAATGTCATTTGGGACAACATGAATGAATTTGGAGGACATTATGCTAAATGAAATAAGCCAGATACAATGTACACTGTAAATTTATATAATTTGTATTTATAATCTTTCCAAGCACAATAAAGCTGAGAAAGCTGAGAAAAAAAGGAAGAATTATTTCTGTGCAGTAAACAATTTGTTTCTGTTTAAGTGCAGCTTTCTTATGCAAGTACTAAAGTAGTTTACAACAAGTAAGAGATGAGAATATCAATGAGAATATCCCGTTGATCCATTTTAATTAATTGTTGATATTTTACAATTTATTGTTTACATTCAGTAGACTCACATTGTGGAACTGAAAAATTCCATGGGTACCTATAGCTTACATCACTCCAAGTAGTATGGGGAAATAGAAAGAAAATTACTTTACAGAATGTTGTAGAAAGAGCCTTTGTTGGCAGTAGGAGGAGTGGGGATAAAGTCAGACTGGCTTTACATGCATATCAAAAAAGAACCACTATTTATAAGAAAAAAGAGTGTTTTTTTTTTTTTTTTGAGATGGAGTCTCACTCTGTCGCCCAGGTTGGAGTGCAGTGGCACGATCTTGGCTCACTGCAACCTCCGCCTCCCAGGTTCAAGCAATTCTCCTGCCTCAACCTCTCGAGTAGCTGGGACTACAGGTGCATGCTACCACGCTTGTATTTTTAGTAGAGACAGTGTTTCGCCATGTTGGCCAGGCTGGCCTCGAACTCCTGACCTCAGGTGATCCTCCCGCCTCAGGCTCCCAAAGTGCTGGGATTACAGGTGTGAGCCACTGCGCCCAGCCAAAGAATGCTTTTTAATGAGATATTTCAGCTCAATTTGCCTTTAAAGTCTCTCAAATGACTTTATTAACTGGGGATGTTTCAAACCTCTGTGTTCAGCAGACAAATATAATGAAGCAACGGTAGGAAAATTGACGATGTTATGACATTCATGTGCTCGTAGTAAATACCATAGCTTATCTCCATAGTGATTATATTTAGAAAGGACACCACCAAAAAGGATGGGGAATAAATCATCCTATGGTCCATCCAAAAAGCTATGGACTCAGTATTGGGTATGAGCAAGGAAGAAGTCCAACGGAGCAACCATTGAGCTGCGAGAGAGGCTGATTGAAAGGCTATTAGCTCAGACGCTGATTATGTAATCAGATAGGTGAGGTGATAATTTGTGTCAAGTGCTTAGGAAGCTCTTTAGACTAGAATAGCTAACAAGGGTGACTTCTTTCTGTCTAATAAATAAGGCATGAAACACATTCCCATTAATAGATTATTTTAAAAAGAGATAAAGAGAAATCTAGGCTTCAAATTTTAAAAGGTGAATTAGGCACACAGATCTGTTTCTCTTCCTTGCCAAGTTCCCCTTGAAATTACCAAAAACATTTACAGTTGGGGGGCAGGGAGGAAGCTCTTGCAGTGCCAGAGAAATCAGAAAGGCAACAGCTAGTATACTAGAAATTTCAAAGAAATTTTTAATGGTACCAAGCATATAAGATGGAATTGATTGAGGAAAGAAGATGGAAAACCCTAGCCCCAACAGCCAAGGGGAAAAAAGATCCTTCTTGGGGCCCTAAAGAAGCTCCAAGGAAATAGCTCAAGCGCAGGACTGAACTGTGGAGCAACAATGATGATCATCACGGAATAGAGTGAATTTTGAATAGCTGAGGGCATCTGTCACTTCCTCTCATCTCCTTCAGCATTCTGTGCTGGTGACTAGGACTCAGGCTCTTAGTGTACTGAGAACTCCCCTCCAAATGAGGAAATCGGTTTGCCCGGAGAGGGTTCTTGGTGTAGATATTAATTCCTGAGAAAGTAGATTGTGAGGTAACATGAATCTTCTTATGAATCATCGAGGGACAAAATAAATGAAGAGAGAAAACAAAACACACAAATAAAAAACAATAAAAGCTCCATCCAGAGTGAAATACTTCTTTTGGCACTTCTAAGCACTCTGTCAGTGGAGTACTTGAAAAACAAGTAATGGAGATGAGTGGTTTAAAAAGCACTGGTAGAATTGAGATGCAGAAGAAATTTACTCTGGAAAGCAGGGACTATGGGCTATTTAACTAAGATGCATCTGAGAAATGGCCAGGATAGGATTTATTCTGAAGAGCCTGTCATACATTACCACACAGTACACATCCACATCCATGATAAACCCGTAGAACATATAGGTCAGGACCAAGTGGGTACAACTTGACTACTATCCATCATCTTTAGATTAGGAATCCCCCTTCTTCTCCCCCACCTTTGCCATCAAAAGACTCATGTGCACTTTAAATATGTGATTAAACGAAGGAAAAATATTATTCTTGCTCAAAACTTTGTTTGAATGGCACTGTGTTCAAGAACTCCTTTGTTGTTATTATTATTATTATTATTTGAGATGGAGTTTCGCTCTTGTTGCCCAGGCTGGAGTGCAATGGCATGATCTCAGCTCACCGCAACCTGTGCCTCTCCAGTTCAAGCAATTCTCCTGCCTCAGCCTCCCGAGTGGCTAGGATTACAGGCATGCGCCACCACGCCTGGCTAATTTTGTATTTTTAGTAGAGACAGGGTTTCACCATGCTGGTCGTGCTGGTCTCAAACTCCCGACCTCAGGTGATCCAGCTGCCTTGGCCTCCCAAAGTGCTGGGATTATAGCCGTGAGCCACTGCACCCAGCCAAGAATTCTTCTTATAATCTTCTTTTCCTGATAATGAATGTGGTCCATTGACCTTTATTTCTCCTGAAAGCACACTTTATTTCTGGAAATGCAGATAAAGCACAACATGGGAAATCTCAATTCTAATTTATTTCTTTAAGATAAGCCATTCAGTAATCAGGAGTTACCTGTCAGGACACTTGCAAACATTGGCAAGTCTGGGTTAAAGACTCAAATAAGTAAACGTGAATGCTTTCTTCTCTCCTCTCTCTTGGCAATCTTCTAGGGAGCACATCCTTCTCCAGGGGATACAGGGAAGCTTGGGTGTTGAGATTTGATAGATAAGAAGGTCTTGCAGTTATTTATAAAATCTGCTTGTATAAAATAGCTTCTGGAGTGCTCAGGTTGTGTATTTCCTGTGAGTTCTGCCTTTGCAGCTGCAGCTTAGCATAAAGATGGAAAGCTGAATAGCACACAAGCTGAATGAACAGGTTAGCTGGCAACGGCCAGCCCTGCTTTTTTAATATTTGCACACAAATAATTAAGTACCTTATGAGTAATCCACAAGGGTAAGAAGGGAAAAATAACTTCTAGCAATGATTAGGGAATGCTTTATGGAATGGGGGCTGGATTTGAAATAGACCTCTCACAATACATAAATTTCAGTCCCTAGCACACTCTTAACATAGTAGTCACTTAAAAATGCCTACATCATGCCTTATTAAAAAGGATGTTCAGTATTCATTGGCTGATCTTCATCTGTTTAAGATAAATTTTTAAAAAATCCAAATGACATCAGGAGTCAAGACTAATGGAAAAAGTAAATGATCAACTTTGTTTTGGTCAAAAGCAAGGTCTGGCAAGAAAATAATAAAATTACTTGTATCTGTTTATGGAAAAATAGTTGGGAAGGTGATTCCAGAGTAGAATGCCTGAACATTGGTATAATAAGTGTATCACTTCCACAAGAAGCAAAATAGAAGAGTTTGCGCTATTTGGAGCAAAGTGCATTTTGTCAGGACAGAAACACATTATGGTGCTTTATTAATCACCTATGACCAAGAGAGATGGATACAGAGGGGAAGATAAATTTGGTAATATTGGTAGGCAAGGGAAATGAAGTGAATATAGCCCCAGGCAGCAATGGGCCCAGGTCAAGACTCACATATCAGAAAAAAAGTCCAAAAAGATTTATGGAGAACTTGACAGTTATAAGCTGAGAATAATGCTAGGTGAAAAAACAGGAAACAATTATAGTAGCATATGATTTCAACTACAATAAATGGCATTGATAGGAAAACCTATCCATCTGTCTGTCTATCTGTCTGCCTGTCTGAAAGAAAGAGATGCCTACGAGATGGCTGAATTTCACAGGTACTGTCACAGTTGTGCAAACTGGTGGTGATTTCAGATACCTGGGAAGATTGGGAAGCAATTGCTGTAATGTCAATTGGGTTTGACTATAAACAGAAATAAAGAAAGAAGACTGTACCCAAAACCCAGGCAAAAGAAGGGATATAGAGACATTGCTGTCCATATAATGTCTGTGGGTAACTGGCTCTTTGGCCTTCCGATATAGTTGAAGGGCTTTCTAAATGCTATCAGTGGCTATTGAAATGTTTCTCCTTGCCCTGTTGGACCCTGGTAATGGGGAGAAGTAAACTAGGTCAAACTGTCAACATCTTGGATAGACTAAGCCAGAGTGCAGAATCACAGTTCTGGTTTCTTGAATTTAAATATGTTATCACTGGGTTGTCATCTTCAGAAAAAAAAAATGCTTAATGTTCAAGTTAACTTGCCTGGAGTGATATTGCAAGCCATTAAGAAGAAATTAATTATAGGTGCCCTCAAATTTTGCAGCATTTTACTTAATGATCATTATTTTTAGGTGGCACAAATATTTATTGAATTTTATTTTTACCTCAATACTTAGTGTTTGAAGAATGTCTTGAAATTGCCTTTCTCCCTGGCTACTGTTGTAAACACTGTTGGATTTCTACCCTATAGCTATACCTCTCCCTCCTTCCTTGCTAGCACAAACAAGCTTTTGTTCAACCTCTTTTGATATGCAATGTCCTTCCCCAGGCTTGTGTGATGAGTTTTGATTGGCCTCTAAACCAAGAATAGCTGGTTTCATCCCTCTTGGAAAATGACTGGTTTAGGCATGGGCAAGTGATGTAATTCTGGCCAGTGAGATTTTACAAGTCTGCCGAAGACTTCTGGGAAGAAAAGGAACATACGAGAGATACATACTCTTGTTTTGAGGATCAAGTAAGCTAATATATGTAAACCACTTAGAACAGTCAATAACTGACTGATACATAACAATCTAACAATTGCTAGGTATTGCTATTGTTGATGTTGCTGTTGTAATTGTTAGGGTGTGGCATCCTTGAGTGGCCATGACACCCTAGATATGGTATGAGATGTGTATACTTCATTTTTATCAATATAGCTAAAACAAACATTAGCCTACAGTGGGTCACTGCTCATGGATGTGCATAGACACAGGAAGAGTTTTGATAAGAAATGAGAAAATCAAGCACTCCAAAATTTTTTCAAGTGAAACATGCAGATCTGGTTCAGAGCTGACGGACGTAGGTATGGAGAAAGAGTATTCATCCCATTGTAGCCATGCAGAGTTCTGATGCCCCACAGTAGAACAAGAGAATAACATAATAATCTCATAGAACTTGTATTTTTTTTAATAATTCTCCATTTGCTATCCCGCTCCAGCCCCCTGAACCAAATATTTCTACGTGTGTAATGTATGTATATTATGTATTGACTACATGGCAATATTAAGATTACAAGACCTGAAATTATTTAATAATATGCTCCAGAAAATGAAAATCTCAAATTTATTACAGAAGCATTTGAATTTACAGATGATTTTTATTTTTATTCACTTATTGCTAATATGAATACTAATGGAAATATTTAGAAATAGTGCAAAAGCAAAAAGTGACAAATGAGATCTAATTAAAGAGCTTATGCATAGCAAAAGTAACCATCAACAGAGTAAAGAGACAACCTACAGAATGGGCAAACATTTTTGCAAACTATGCGTCTTACAAAAGTCTAATAATATCCAGCATCTATGGGAAACTTAAACAAATTTACAAGAAAAAAAAAACCACTCCATTAAAAAGTGGGCAAAAGATATGAACAGATCCTTTTCAAAAGAAGACATACATGCAGCCAACAAGCATATGAAAAAACCTCAATATCACTGATCATTAGAGAAATGCAAATCAAAACCACAATGAGATACAATCTCACACCAGTCAGGATGGTTATTATTAAAAAGTCAAAAACTAATAGATGCTGGCGAGGTTGTGGAGAAAGGGAATATGCTTATACACTGTTGCTGTGAGTGTAAATTAGTTCACCCATTGTGGAAAGCAGTGTGGCTCTTCCTTAAAGAACTTGAAACAGAACTACCATTTGACCCAGCAATCCCATTACTGATTAAATACCCAAAGTAATATAAATCATTCTACCATAAAGACACATGCCCACATATGTTCGCTGCAGTACCATTCACAATAGCAAAGACGTGAAGTCAACCTAAATGCCCATGAATGACAGATTGGATAAAGAAAATGTGGTACACATACACCATGAAATACTATGCAGCCACAAAGAAGAATGAGATCATGTCATTTGCAGGAACATGGATGGAGCTGGAGGCCATTATCCTTAGCAAACTAACATAGGAACAGAAAAGCAAATACCACGTCCTCTCGCTTATTAGTGGGAGCTAAATGATGAGAACAAATGGACACAAAGAAGGGAACAAAAGACACTGGGTCTACCTGAGGGTAGGGGGGGAGGAGGGAGAGGAGCAGAAAAAATAAATATTGGATATTAGGCTTAGTACCTGGGTGATGAAATAATCGTACAACGAACCTCTGTGACAGGGGGTTTATCTATATAACAAACCTGCACGTGTGCCCCTGGACCTAAAATAAAAGTTTTTTTTAAAACAGGAAATAGTGGTTAGGCAGAACACAAATGCCATTTCCTCCCTGACCTCTCAGTCAAGATGTGAAAGTATAACAAGTATGAATATTAAGTATTCTAGTTTTATATCTCATGCATATTTCTAAATCCTACTTAATGTTAACAAGACGCATTAATAAGCAAAAAAAAAAACCTTTCAGCAGCATAAAATAACATAATGCCATGCTAGTTCATGACTTAAAAGTTAAAATTTATGTTAAAATATTAGGAAATGACATACCCACACTTATTTCAGTATTTGCAAATGTGTACCTGTCTTCATTCTTTAACTTGAAAAGAATCAACTTTTCCTTATAGGGATGTCAGGGGTGCTTTTGAGGAAGTTCCATTTTCCACTAGGCAGAAGATTAGACCAGATGATGCTAGAAAGGGTGTGAATTAACTCCAGTTGCTATCTAGATACCAGACGTTAGGATATTGGCCTGGCACTTTCTTGTTTAAGGCAAGGCTTCCCCCTCAACTGTATCTCAATTTCCTCTCCATAAAATAAGATGCTATATCAAAAGTTCTCTTCCAGATCTAAGATCCCAAAATCCTCTTCACAAAGTGTTGCAGAAAAAATACTATGCATTCATCATATATTTTCATTTTTCTGCAGGATACACAGAAAGACTACATTTTCCAGTCTACCCTTACATATAGGTGGAGCCATATGACCCAGTTCTGGGGGACAGAGTCTGGTGCAGGTGATACATGCCACTTCCCGGCCTGATCCCTGAACTGTTCCATGCAATCTTCCGCTCTCCCTCTCTTTCCCCATATGCAGGGGTGGATGTGAAGCAATATAAGATGTGAGAAGACCAATCCCCGAGGTTATCGCTGAGAGTAGAGCTACACAGGAGAAAGTCTCAACTGCGAACACCTACATCACATTTGTTGCAAATGAGAAACAAATCCATATTAAGTTACACTACTGCAAATTTCAGGTGGTACGCTACTGCCAAAAATGAGCATTAGCCTGACTAATACAAACACATGTGTATATAAAATACACAAAGTCAGATCTACTGTCATAAATATTGACAGCAAAGGCTGAACACCAGTCAGAGTATGTCTCTTGGCTAGAATTGTGGTTTGTAACACAAGGCTCTAGGAATAGATAAGGAAGAATGACAGCACCAATGCAAAACAGCATCTGAATACTTTACAGCGGAGCTAACAAGTAATTTTAAAAACGCTTTTTGCCTTTTAAATCTTACAAATTCTTATGGAAATGCATACAATTGAAGCAATTACTACTTTAAAACTATGTGTTGTTGGCCGGGCACGGTGGCTCATGCCTGTAATCCCAGCACTTTGGGAGGCTGAGGCGGGCAGATCACTTGAGGTCAGGAGTTCGAGACCAGCCTGACCAACATGGTGAAACCCCGTCTCTGCTAAAAATACAAAAATTAGCAGGGCGTGGTGGCACGTGCCTGTAATCCCAGCTACTCGTAGGCCGAGGCAGGAGAATCGCTTGAACCCAGGAAGCAGAGGTTGCAGTGAGCAGAGATCATGCCAGTGCACTCCAGCCTGGGTGACAGAATGAGACTGTCAAAAAAAAACCAACCAAACAAACAAACATAAAAACTATGTGTTGTTAGGGTCAATAATGTATTAACAATGTATTAGGTTGGGTGCAAAAGTAATTTTGGTTTTCTTAGATTGGGTTCAGAAGTAATTGCAAAAACCACTTTTGCTTTTATACCAACCTAATAGATTGTCTTAAAATATAAACTACAACCCAAGCATTGGGTTTTGTATATACATACAAAAAAATTAAGTGTAAAATACCATATTCTGCCTTAAAGATATGTATAAATATCCATTTAACATTTATAACCATTATTAATATTCAATAAAATCTACAAAATAACTCTGAAACAACACCTTATAATCTCAATTTTATATAACAAGAAATGGAAATACTTTAGAAATAAAGTTGGGCTGAGTGCAGTGGGTGATGTCTGTAATCCTAGCACTCTGTGAGGCCAAGGCAGGAGGATCACTTGAAGCCAGGAGTTTTAGACCAGCCTGGGAAACATACTGAGACCCTGTCTCTACAAAATAAATAAGAAAGAAGAAGTCTGAGCAGTGTTCATCATATGAAATAATATTTAAACCACTCACAGAATAATCCTTAAAAGTCAACTAAGTCCAAGGCTGTGAGAAGAGTAAAGAGGATTTATTTACTATCTCTCTTTACATTTGTGTATATTTGAACATTTTTCGAAAAAAAGTTAAAAGATATGGGGCACAATACAGGCTCCCCACAAAAATGTCCACATCCCAATCCCCAGAGCCTATGAATATGTTTCATTACATGTCAAAGGGGAATGAAGGTTGTAGGTAGAATTTGGACTGCTAACCACCTGACTGTGAGAAGAGGAGATTATCTGGGATTTTCTGGGTGGGTCTGATGTAATCACAAAGATCCTAACAAGCAAAACAGGGAGGAAGAAAAGTTAGAATCAGGGAAAAAGATGGGATGCCAGAAGCAGGGTTATAATAGTTCAGCGTGAGAATAATTGCACCAGCCATTATTGGCTTAAAAGATTCAGAAAGGCATCAAGGGCCAAGGAATGCAGGTGGTCTCTAGAAAGTGGAAAAGGCGAGGAATGGATTCTGTCCTGGCACCTCCAGAAGAAGGCAGTCCTGCCAATACCTTGATATTATCCCAGTGAGACCATTTTAGACCTCTGACGTCCTGTAAGATAATAAATGTGTGTTGTTTTAAGCCACCTAGTTGGTAGTAATTGATTACAGCAGCATTTGAAAACTAGTACAAAAGAGGGAAAAAAAGTCTTGTTGAGTATCTGTGCTTGGCACTGTAGCAGTCACTTGGAAAGATGCCAAAATGGTATGATCCCTGCCCATAAGCTGCTTACCATCTGTTCTAAGAGATAAGACTAACACAAGAAATACCTAGGGGGTAATAAAAGATGACGTGTTTAGAGCTAAAATGAGGGATGCAGAGGGTAAGTGCTACTGGAATTCTGACCACATAAACAGACATAAATTACCTAGCCTGGCTTGGTCCTAACAAGTTCTGTAGGTAGAAAAGAATGGCATTGGAGAACTGCTCATGTGGTTGGGTTATCTGTCATTGCACTGTACTGTTGGCTTCACATGCTACAGATGAGATTCTGGGATGTCTGAAGGGAGCCTGAAGTGATGGGTGGGTCTCATCTCCACAATAATGGACTGTCATCCAGAGAAGAATCACTCAGCACTGGCAACAAAAATAATCCATTAACCCATATCTTCCTGGCCTCCTAAAGAAACTCTCCCGTCAAAAAATGTCCCAGCTGAAGGTGTTGCCATACTAGCTCTGGAATTCATCGATCTCATCACTCATTTTCTCATTTCAGCCCCCTACCCTTCTTTACAAGCGAACTGATACAGCCATTCACCCTCTCCAAATCCCTGCAATTTTTCTCTACATGTGGGAACTCAGCCATGGGAACTTCAATGACTTCACCATCCTATGCTTTGGGGTCCTAATCTGTAAAATGAAAAGGATACTAGCATCTATCCCATAGGGTAGTTGGATGTGAGGATTGAGACACAGTAAGAGAAAGTGTTTATTATACTACCAGGAAAGTCCTCAATTAAAGTGCAGTATGATTGTTATCATTCATTGATACTAATTGATCATAAATAGAGTAATTATATGCCAAGTTTGCATGTGACATTTCAGCTTTAAAGTCGTGGTCTCAACTTAGTTATCAATAGCATCCCTTTTCCTTCACAAAATGTTCCCACACGCTACCTTAATAATAACGAACAAGACAAGAAGGCAATTGTTAGGACTCGGTCATCATATTCGTATAGGCAGAAAAGATGATTTACAGTAAAATATCTGGCTCAGCTTCTTAAATCCTGACTGCCTAAGGAACAGGGTTGGTGCTAGAACCAGTGACACAACTGAGTCTCTGCAACAAGCCAAGGGTATCAAAAAGCCACGAGTATATGACTTCAGAGAGATGTGATATTTTTCGTCTCCTTGAACATTTTCTTCTTCATCCTCCCTAATCCAGAGAGAAAGTGGGGATTAGAGAGCTAACTCTGCTGCCATTTGATTATTTCAAGTAGGTATTTTTGTCTGTCTACCTAAAAAGAACAAAGTCAAAT
Source organism: Nomascus leucogenys (assembly GCF_006542625.1). NCBI lineage: Eukaryota > Metazoa > Chordata > Mammalia > Primates > Hylobatidae > Nomascus > Nomascus leucogenys. Next base: position 131,000,844 of record NC_044406.1, read on the forward strand.
CCTTTTGATAACGAATTGCCTTGATGCTTTAAAGCACCGGAGCTGTGATTATGGTCTGAAAATAGCTCTTGACATAAAACACAGATTAAAGATTCAGGTGAGTTTAGAGATGGGTTCTCCTGAGTTTTAAGGAGGCTAAAATCAGGGTTAGACCAAACAACAATTTATTATAGGGATAAGATAAGGAGTTATATCTGAACATTTATTCTTTATAATAGCTTTTCCTTTAGGACTATCTCTTTCAATCTTTACATTCATAATTTTATGTCTGTCTCTATTTCTCTATAAGAATATATATATATATATATATATATATATATATATATATGCATGTATCCATGCTACACTGCAGAAAATAAGAATAAAAATAAAACACATGAAGCATGCATGTTTGTACGTGCTTCATGAAAATTTTGAGAGTATATCTCTGGAGAGTGAGAAAGGAGAGATTCATAGGGGTTAGGTTAATTTTATATTTTACTGTGTAGTTAATATGCTTCTGTATCATTTTACTGTTTTTACAATAAGCATGTCACTTTTGTAATTTAAAAAAGTCAAAAAGTTATTATTTTGATTTTTAAGCATAATTAGGTGGAAAAGGCATGTAAATATTCCTTCTAGGATTAGGTATTCATAGACAAGATTGTTTGACCAAAAGAGTAAGGTTATAAATTGACATAATATGTTAACTGAAGGTCAAATAAGAGGAAATAAACAGCCTATTGATAGCATAACAGCTCCACCTTATAACATCCATACTCAAAAAACCCATTTACTTCTTAAAACCTATGAAATTGTGGCAAGAGTTCTAAAAGACCCCATTGTTGTATGAACTCTATAGAATCCTTTCCCCTTGAGTATGGGCAATACTTGAATATGATAGGATTTCACTCACATGAGTATGTGAGTATGCTATGAAACAAGGAAAGGTAAAGGGATTTTGTAGATATGATGAATTGAGGTCTCTATTAAATTGACTTTAAGTTAATCAAAAGGGAGATTTTCCTTGGTGAGCCCTTCAAAACTGAGCCCAGAGCTCAGAGATAGGAGAAGCAGCAGGAGATACTTTCCTGTTGACCATCATGTTGTATAGTGCAGCATGTGACAGGGAATGGCAAAAAGACTAAATGCTGAAAGCCTTGTTCTACAGACCCAAGACGCTGAATTCTGCCAATTACCAACAAGCTTGGGAGAAAAATCCAAACTTCAGATGAGACCACAGCCCTGCCAGACATCTTGGCTGCAGCCTGTTCAGACCCTGAGCAGAGGATCCAGCTAAGTATGCCTGGACTCCTGGCCCACGTAAACTGTGAGACAAGTGTGTGCTGTTTTAAGCTGCTAATTATGTACTAATTTGTCAGACAGTGATATAAAACTAATACAAGGATTATATCAAGTTTCTTGACTGACATTCGAGACCAGCCTCCATTTCTTGTTTTCACAAAATCATCTTCTTCTGCTCTTTCTTGTAGCCCAAGATATTTATCTATACAAGGACATATAAATATGCAGTCACCCTCCACATGCTTGCTCATACCATTACCTCAGAAAGAGATGACATAGAGGAATGGTTAAATGCATGGGTAGTAGACCAGTGCTGTCCACCAGAAATGTCTGTGATGATGGAAATGTTCTATATTTATGCTGTCCACTGTGGTAGCCACTAGCCACATATGGCTCTTGAGCACTTGAAATGTGCTTAGTACAACCAAGGAACTGAATTTTAATTCTGTTTAATTTTAGTACATTTAAATTTAAATAGACACCAGTGACTTCCAGATTGAGCAGGACAATTCTAGAGTCAGATAATCTGAGTCCAACTTCCAGCTCCACTACTTAGTTATATGATCTTGCATAAGTTCTTTCACCTACTTGTGCCTCAGTTTTCTAATGATTTGGTCTTCCTCATCAGGTTGTTGCGAGCCTTAAATGAGTTACTACTTGTGATGTAGTCAAAAGAGCGCCTTGTGTATAGTAAGCATCATATATGTTTGTCAAATAAATAAGTAGATTCTACTACCCTTCTTTCCCATACAAATTCTAACATTTATTCTTTAAGCTCTAGAGATTCTTCTGTCTTCACATGAAATTTTTGGGATCACTCCAAACCACGCAACACTAATTGGCTGTCACATTACTTTGGCATGTAATTACATACTGCTGTGAATTGTTATTTAAATATTTGTGGGTATATTTTCTTTCTCCAAGACCGAACAGTCTTCAATGGAAATTACTATATGACATGTGCCTTTTGTATCTCTCATAGTGCTGAATACCCATAAGTTTATCTAAAACACATTCAGTAAATATTTGTTGACATTTGTATAAGGCCTTGAATTAGAGATAAAAGAGATGGCAGAGACAATGATCAGAGATATTGCCAGTACTGTACTTTTCTTCCTTCCTTCCTTCCTTCCTTCGTTCCTTCCTTCCTTCCTTCCTCTCTCTTTCTCTTTCGCTCTCTCTCTTTCTTTTCTTTTCTTTTTTTGACAGAGTTTTGCTCTTGTTGCCCAGGCTGGAGTGCAATGGCGCAATCTCGGCTCACGGCAACCTCTGCCTCCTGGGTTCAAGTGATTCTCCTGTCTCAGCCTCTTGAGTAGCTGGGATTACAGGTGCCTGCCACCACGCCCAGCTAGTTTTTATATTTTTAGTAGAGACAGGGTTTCATCATATTGGTCAGGCTGGTCTCGAACCCCTGACCTCAGGTGATCTGCCTGCCTTGGCCTCCCAAAGTGCTGGGATTAGAGGTGTGAGCCACCGTGCCCGGCCTGTACATTTTTTATACAACTAAGATGTTGCTAGGCTTAAGAAACATAGCATCTTCAAAAAATATACTGTCAAAATTCTAGCTGTCAGGACCTAAGAGAGAGAGAGAAGTTTGAACCCGCAAATGATAATTTTGTAAAAATAGAGTATGGAGGCAATGACCCTGAGGAGGAGTTTGTACCCAGGTGGTTCACAAACACTATCCAAAACCATGCCTAGACTATAACACATCCAGAGAATGTGTTATCATTTTATGCAATGGGCACTGGGGACTTCTTAGAGGGCAGAGATCCAGCCTCCTTCCTTGGAGATTAGAAACTGTCAGTCCAAAGAGGTTTTGACCCTTTATGTCCTGGGAGGTAAGCTTTGCTGTAAGCCCTTGGAAAAGCCACAAGACCCATTGGAAATTAGTCCTGTTGGACCAAGACCCTAATCTCAAACTCCGTCTGAAGGCCTGTTCCATTCTTACCTTATGCTCAGCGAAACAGACTTTCGTCCACTGTTTCTATCTAGACTTTTCTTGGGGATCCTGCTGCAATCTGCCAAATCATTTTAAATTACTTTGCCTCCACCTAAGAATAAGATTTTGGTTCTAGTTCTGTCAACCTATCCACAAGTGCCCCCACCACTTCTCTATCTGCCTAGATCTCTAGCTTAAGCTCTGCCTATGCTACGACCTGTTTTGTCTTTAGGCAGCTTGACCACTCCTCCCTTCTACTTGAATCCACAATGACCTGAGAGGCTACAGTTTTGCCGTACATCAGGCACACAATTCCAAGAGCTTCCTAAGTGATTCAATGGGGGGAGTTCTCAGGTACTGGGGGCGGGAGAATGATAAAGATGCTATAATCACTCCTTTCTCAAATTATAGCACATCACAACTCAACTTTGTGCCATTGCGCATGTGATAAAGTGACAAAAAGTTTTCTCAAGTAGCCCACTTAAGCTCATAGTCTACTCTCCTTTGTAATCAACCATCTCTGTTTTTTTTTATGACTATAAATATTTCTCCTAATTTTAAGAAAAGCCAATAGACTTTCACAGCCAGGCATTTCCATTTACACTTAAGTACATTTCTCCATATAATCTTTAACTATTGAGTTGGTTAAGGAAGAAAATAGAAGTATTAAACCCTCCATAGGGAAACAGTAGCAAAGTAGTGAAAATAAATGGATTTAAGAAAAGCAGCAGACTCGGCAACTGAAATATTGCTCATCATGAAGACTTTCTCTGACTTTATTATTCATTACTAATGTGGCCTCTTTTTGCTGCATATAGTATACCATATTGGAAATAAACACTCATTCTACTCGTTCTATAACATGGTAAGAGAATGCAAATCATAAATCTTATTAGTAAATCCCAGTAACTTTTAGTCATTTAATACTAAAAAATTAAACACAATATTCTCTTTGTTATTTTGCATCATGATTTAAAACAAGAAATGCAATTATAAAAAAAGTTTAGTTTTACTATAAGCCATAGGAACTCTTCCCCTACATATTTTAAGCATAATTAATGTTTCAAAAAAATTTTAGAATTGCATAAATATTTCTATTTTCTTCTTGGAAATGAATTCTATCCATCAATAACTTATACCAGTTGTATTATAATCTGCCTACCAAAATGCCAATTCAAATTCCACTGCAAGGAAGGCCAGAATTAACTGGTGAAAAAGAGTTAAATAAATATACTTCTATTACAAGAACATAAAATAAGACAAACATCTAATTATCAAAGTATTTCTAAGCATTTTCCTCATCTGGTAATAAAGATAATGCTGCCTTTTAGATGTGTTTGGAGCAATAAAGGAGATTATGTATATCAAGCATGTTGCAATGGGACTAGAATAGACATTTAATAGAAATAGCAGTTGTATCATCATTGGAAACCTAGTGCCCCAAGTTTGTAGCCTTCTAGAAATCACCTTTCTTAAACATCTAAGTAAAATGGCTTGCAACTTCACCCCAGTGACCATGAGTAATATAGAGCCCTCCTGTGTATTTTGAATGATTCCTGGAGAGTATGAGTTTATCTGTTCTACTTGTTTCTTTTGGTTCCGTACTGCTGCTTCCAGTGTCTCTGGATCACTCCTGAATCTCATCCAGCTGCTTACCATTAACTCAAGCCACACCAGTTCTCAAAACTTCTGTCTGACTGCAACAGTAGAGTCCCTTTCTCCCCTCCCCAAGGTAGCGCTAACATGAGCCTGCGATCCGGTTTGGTGGTTAACACATTGTACTGGAAATTTGAGAATTTTATAAGAATATTACAATTCAGAAAGGAGGATTTAGCTTAATATCAGAAATAGCTGCTCCCCAAACCCACAGGACACATAACAATATGTAGGGTCTCTTGCAAGCCAGCTGCTAGAGTTTCTTCTCCTGATATCTTTCTCTTTCCAGTTCCAAAACTCGTGAACACATTTGTCCTAGGTCAGGCCAGAGGAAATAGAAAATCTCTAGATATCAACAAGGGCTTGGATTCCCACCCCCACACCCCTACCAAAAGTATATTTTTATATTATTAGAATAAGTTAGCATCCCACTATGATTTATTTACACTTAGATTACTTCCAATATCAAAGGACAAAGAATAAGTACTTAACTCTTCTGCATGACAATAAGGCTCACAAGTAATCCCTTCTAGAAGGACGAGAAAGGCACAGCCCCATTTTTACTTTTCCAGCCCCAGGAAGCTAATTTCCTGCAATTTTAGAAAAGCAGTTTTATCCCTACTACCAGTCATCGAGGAATCAGAAATATTGAGGTTCTGTCTTGGACCACCTCACTACAATATGAGTAACATTATGAGGTCTTGCCAGACTATTTTAGCAAATGGATTTTTAAAAAATCATTTAAAATTAGTACATTAACTGTTTTTATGCAAATAGGAGCTGCCAAGTTTCAATTAGGAAGTAGTTGGTTGCTAAAGTAAGCCAACAATTACCTTGCAGATTTGTTGAGGTTTTTTTTTTTAGATAGTACAAAGATAAACTTCAGGCTACCCTGCATTCAAATGATCAAAAAAAAAAAAAAAATCCAGTTAATGAACTTTTGCCAAACTGTAAAGACAGCTTTATTTCTTCCTAATGTTAGCCCCAAAACAATCCAGAGTGACTGTATTTAGATCTAGTGGCAGAATTCTAAGGCAGACAAAGAATTTATATAATTTTGAGTTTATCCTGTAGTCTTATAAAAGAAAAAAATAAGCCTTAAGAGTTAGCTGCTTAGGTTTCCATAGCTATTAAGTGGCTTCTGTGCCAGTTTGTATATTTTTTGTCAAAAGGCGAGATTTCTAAGACGATATTGCTTTAGCTAAATATATCTCTTTGAATTAGTGTCACATGGATATGGAATGTTAATTCTCATGTTAAAAAAGAATATGACTTCAAACTATATTACAGGACTACAGTAACCAAAACAGCATGGTACTGGTACAAAAACAGACACATAGACCAATGGAACAGAAGAGAGAGCCCAGAAGTAAGGCTGCACATCTACAGCCATCTGATCTTTGACAAAGCTGACAAAAATAAGCAATGAGGAAAGGACCCCCTATTCAATAAATGATGCTGGAATAACAGGCTGGCCACATGCAGAAGACTGAAACCGGACCCCTTCTGTATACCATATACAAAGATCAACTCAAGATGGATTAAAGACTTAAGTGTAAAACCCAAAATCATAAAAACCCTGGAAGATAACTTAGGCAATACCATTCTGGACATAGGATCTGGCCAAGATTTCATGGTGTTAAAGATCCCAAAAGCAATTGCAACAAAAACAAAAATTCCCAAATGTGACCTAATTAAAGAGCTTCTGTACAACAAAAGAAACTGACAATAGAGTAAAGTGACAACTTACAGACTGGGAACTTATATTTGCAAACTATACATTCAGCAGAGGTCTAATATCCAGAACCTATAAGAAACTTCAACACATTTACAAGCAAAAAACAACAACTTCATTAAAAAGTCAGAAAAGAACATGAATACTTTTTTCAAAAGAAGACACACGTGCAACCAACAGTTACATGAAAAAAGGTCAACATCACTAATCATTAGAGAAATGCAAATTAAAACCATAACGAGATACCATCTTACCCCAGTCAGGATGGCTACTGTTAAAAAATCAAAAGATAACAGGTGCTGGCAAGGTTGCAGAGAAAAGGGAATGCTTGTATGCTGTTGGTGGAAATGTAAATTAGTTGAACCATTATGAAAAGCAGTGGGGTGATTACTCAAAGGATAAACAGAACTACCATTGGACCCATCAATCCTATTACTGAGTATATACCCAAAGGAATATAAATCGTTCTATCATGAAGACACATGCACGTGTATGTTCACTGCGGCACTATTCACAATAGCAAAGACATGGAGTCAACCTAAATGCCTATCAATGACAGATTGGTCAAAGAAAATGTGGTACGTATACACCATGGAATACTATGCAGCTATAAAAAATGAGATCATGCCCTTTGCAGGAACATGGATGAAACTGTAGGCAATTATCCTTAGCAAACTAATGCAGGAACAGAAAACCAAATACTGTATGTTCTCGCTTTTAAGTGGGAGCTAAATGATGAGAACACATGGACACATATAGTGGAACAAGGCACACTGGCCCCTATAGGAGGGTGGAGGGTGGGAGGAGGGAGAGGATCAGGAAAAATAACTAGTGGGTACTAGGCTTAATACATGGGTGACAATAATCTGCACAACAAACCCCCATGACATGAGTTTACCTATATAACAAACCTGCGCATGCACCCCTGAACCTAAAATAAAAGTTAACATAAAAGAATGCCCACAGGTAGGCAATTGAGGGCTAACTATGATGGTTCTACATGGTCCTTAAGGACCCCAGCATGTTCTGGGAATGAGTTCCACCACCCTAGAGGGTAGCCCTAGTCTTTATGGTCCAAGATGGCCATGGAAACAGTATCAAAGGAGTGCAGAACAAGAGCATTCATCCCCTTTTTAAAGAAGACTTCCCATAGCTCCCAAATGACACTTCCACTCTCATTGGCCAGAACTTAGTGACAGGGTTTTGCTTAGCTGCAACGAAGTTGAGAATGGTAGTGTTCATTCTGGGAGGCAATGTTCTGGAATAAAAATTGGGCTCCTTTGACTAACCATAAAAGGCTACTGGTAATGTCAAATCTGCTGTAGTAGCTTTTGCTTGTCTTAAGGTCCATCTTCTGGGGATGACTTTATATTTACAAACAATGACACTCACTTCAATTACTGGTGGCTCTAAGATTCAGAGAAATGACATATCTATACATGGTCTGGTTTCTTGGATTATATCTCACATAGGAAATTCAAGATTAAGTCTAAGCCACAGTAACAATGGGGAACCAAAGAGGTCTGGGTATTTTTAGCTAACCAGTTGGTGCAGGCCTGCCAGAAATATATTTTTGTAAAGGAATAAGCAAATTCCTGGCAGATGATCCTCCTTAAGGCAAAAGTCATCCATTCATTGTTCTGATTTCTTTCATGTATTCAACAAATGTTTATTGAGCATATGCTATATGACAGTCATTTAAAATGCAGCAAAAACAAACATGGTTCCTGCATACAGACCAATCTAGTGAGGAAGTCAGTCATTAAAAAGAAGTAAATAGGCCAGGTGAGGTGGCTCAAGCCTGTAATCCCAGCACTTTGGGAGGCCGAGATGGGCAGACCACCTGAGGTCAGGAGTTAGAGACCAGCCTGGCCAACATGGTGAAACCCCGTCTCTACTAAAAATACAAAAAATTAGCCGGGCGTGGTGACAGGTGCCTGTAATCCCAGCTACTCGGGAGGCTGAAACAGGAGAATCGCTTGAACCTGGGAGGTGGAGGTTGCAGTGAGCTGAGATCGTGCCATTGCCCTCCAGCCTGGGCGACAAGAGCGAGACTTCATTAAAAAAAAAAAAAAAAAAAAAAAAAAAAAAAAAAAAAGAAGTAAAAGAAGTAAACAATAAATAAAATAACTAAATACAATGTTATAAATTGTGTTAAATGCCATGGAGTAATAAAACAGGAGTCTGCACTATAGAAGAAAAAAAAGGGCACCAACCCAGAACACTGAAGGCAAATAAAATAACTAAACATAATATTATAAATTGTGTTAAATGCTATGGGATTAAAAAAAAAAAAAAAACAACAGGAGTCTGCACTACCAAAGAACAAAAGGGCACCTACTCGGAACACTGAAGGCAACATGACCAGGAAAGGTATTTACTGCAAGAATGTGGCTTGTTTGTATTGGTGAAAGAGTTGGAAACATCTTAGGAGAATTGATACATATAATTTGATGTATTTATATGATGACTACTATGTTGCAGTTAAACTGAAAGAATCATTAAATAGGTGTCTATGTATCAACATGGAAAAATCTAAAAGAAATTAGTTAAAATAGATAATAATACATACATTACTTTTCTCACAAAACGAGCCTATATATTGCCCATGAGTAAATCTGTATGTAGTTATCTAAAAGAAACTGGATCTATGCACAACAACATGTCTGCACTTGGGGACAGGTAAAAAGAATGAAACTGGTGAGAAGATACAAACCAACTTCATCTTTATGTTGTTTATTTTTATATTGATAATATTGTTCACATTTGCTTCTGGTCTTTTTAACACAGTCAATTTACGTGGTAGGAAAAAGGGATCTTGTATGTTATTCTCTGTATTTCTCTTCTCTCTTTTTTCATTCCTTCATTATCTTAATTAAAACAAAAAGATAAAGAACTTTTTGACCTACCAAGGAGTAAGGATCCTACTGTAAATATTTTTCCTTGGACTCACACATTTGTGTTCTGCCACTTGCTACATTCATGTCACAAAATATAAATGACAATTAAATTCACACACACACACATGCACACACACACACACACACATGCACATTTTCTTACAAACCGGGTGAAGCTACAATAAGAGAATTGGTTTTTCTATGATGAAGACTATTACTTCATAATACCTCTCAATCCAGTTACTTTTGATTTATTAGACATTGTCTGGGCTTAGAGAGAATACATACAATGTATGACTAAGCAGAATTGAACTTGAGGGGGAATCAAATCTAACATTTCTTCTCAATTTGAAGTTAATTTCACTTTTGACAAACTGTGAGGCGGTTATGCTACTCACCCATATAGGAGATACTAATGGCCATTTTTCTCCTAATTAATTAATAAGGAATTAAAGTATGCAGCAATACCCCATAAGGAGTTCATTAAGTTATAGACATTTTGTATATTGAATAGATCAAATTACTACAGAAAGCATGAGGGTGCAGTCAAAAACTTCTGTGATAATAGCTATAATTTATTGACTGCTTACTGGTGGGCAATTGGTGGGGATCGTGTTAACTCTTTTAAATACACTGTGGTTTCATAACTAATTAAGAAGTAAATGCAAGCATCAGACAGATGGAGCTCAAAATACCAGCTTCATTACTGTTAACAATAAATTCAATAACTTGGTTTGGTCTATGGCCATAATTGGACTTCCCAGCAAAGACTTCTGAATTAAATTTAGCCATCCAGTCCCAGGCAGTGCTGGGCATAATCTGAGAGTAGGTGGCCCTGGAAAGAAAAAAAAGACACAAAAATCACTGAGCTAAGCTTGTTCAGATTCTTCTCTCAAACTCACCAGGGAAATCACTTCTTTCTTGGAGTCAGGAGGAGGAGAAGGAGAAGGGAGCCAGGGATGAGGAGGAGGAGGAGGAGGAAGAAGAAGAGACAGAGAGAGAAAGAGAGAGAGACCCACTCTTCCTATTATTTCCAGAAGGATGGTATTCCCTACTCTGTGGATCAAGCTAAGGACACTTGGAGGATAATATGTTTCCCTTTTCACCTACTAAATGCTAGGCACAGTATGAAACATTTTATATCTTTTTTCTATGTTTCTCACAACAATACTCACTAGGTCAGTATAATTATCCAGACTTTACAAAAGAGGAAAGTGAGACTCAGGGAATTTAGGTAACATGCCCACACTCCTACTCACACTCTTGGTTAGATAGTTGAGCTGGAATTCAAACCCAGATCTGTTTGACTCCAAAACCCACATACTTTCTACTATCTGCACTTTATGCAAATGAAATCACCAAATTCCCCTTTTAAATAATTAAAGTAATGTAGATGGGGCATAAAAATGTCACCAGTCCTTTCAACTTTCTTGGATAATTGGGGCTTGTCAATCACATCTATTTGGTTCAGTATTAGATTATGTCAAATGAAATGTCTTTTCACAAAAACCTATTGTTTAATTTTAAGTTAATTCACCTTTGTAAATCTGAGAGTCTTAGTCCCATTCTGCCTTGGGTGTGTACACACAGTACCTATTAGCAATTAAAATGAGTTATAAATGTGTCAAGAAGAGATCCTGCAGCTGAAATTCAGGTCAGCTTACTTGAAATGGATATATATCTTCCTCTTCTGAATGTTCATTAGACGTTCTATTTTATCTTCAAAAGTTTGTAGCAGAAATTTTCTTGAAGTTGACACTTATAGGTCAAGAGAGCTTCATGATAATGTTCTCAGCCCCCATGCATCAGAGGTCTACTCTGAAGGACTTATATAACTCTACTCAAAATTTTGAAATGAAGAAGATGCAAAATGAAAGAGAAAAAAAAAACTATTATGGACCTGGGTCTCCCTGCAATATCCTCAAAATTATTCAGTAGATCTAGTAAATGATAGCATGAAAAATAAGCTACTTAAGATTTCATTAAGTTTGACATTTTAGCATGTATGTAAAAATAATCAAGTAAATCTTTCCAAAGTCAATACTGAGATTTGTGCTCATTTTTTAAAATTCAATAACCATTTACCAAGCATTTTATTCCATTTTATATAGTTTATCCCAAAGCACAACATAAGCAATAAACTTCTAGTTAAAAGAATTTGAAAATAAAATGGTACTGTTTAATGTGGCTGACCAAGCATGCACTTTTTGCAGGCCTATTATAACATGGTTCATAAGCAGAGTGTATTGTGCTATGGTACATTTTAATGCTGAACATCAATGAAAAAATATAATTCTAAAATTAAAGTATCAAAACATCAAACAACCAAGCAGAGGCATTTACATGAGAGTTGGGAGATGTGAATTTTTCTTTTGACTCTGACTGTATGACTGAATAAAGTCACTTCACCTCTCTGAGCCTCATTTTCCCCATCTATAAAATGAAGATGTTGGACTAGAATGGATCTTGCCATTTACATCAGATTCACTTGAGAGTCCTATAAAAGTACCATTCCCAGACTTCGCCTTCAGAAAGTTCTATTTGGTAAGATTTTAGAGGAGCTCAGAAATCTTCCTGTTTAACAAGGGCCCAGGGGATGTGGATGTTGGAGATAAACACAAACTACAAAATAAGGTACGCTGAAGCTAGATCCCCTTCCCATCCTACCATTCTAATAGCCTATGGAAATTTTAGTAAAAATAACAATTAAGGCTGAGCACGGTGGCTCACACCTGTAATCCCAGCACTTTGGGAGGCCAAGGCAGGTCATGAGGTCAAGAGATCGAGACCATCCCGGCCAACACGGTTAGACCCCGTCTCTACTAAAAATACAAAAATTAGCTGGGCATGGTGGCGCGCGTGCCTGTAGTCCCAGCTACTCAGGAGTCTGAGGGAGGAGATTCGCTTGAACCCGGGAGGCAGAGGTTGCAGTGAGCTGAGATTGCACCACTGCCCTCCAGCCTGGCATCAGAGTGAGACTCTGTTGAAAAAAAAAAAAATCATGATGATATCTTTATTGTAGAAACTTACATGTAGTGATGACCCATTTCAAGTAATCATTTTATCAGAATACAGACTGCTCCCTGTAGTATTTATACTTTTTGTTGATAAAACATCTAACTGTAAATGAAGGAATTCCCAAATCAACTCTAAAAGAAAGAAAAGAAGAAAGGAAGGGAGGAAAGAAGGAAAGGAAGGTATTGATAGATAGGCACATACACAAAACACAAACTCTTAGGCTATCAAGTGCTTTTATATCCAAAATAATCATCAACATTTCGTAAGTAGAAAATTCTTAAATATGACATTGCTTTGGTATTTCAATGAAAGATAAGAATTGAACATGCATGAAAGAAGCTTTGTAAGCCTGCAATTTAATTGTAGATCACATGCCCTGTTCCCCTGTATCTTGAGACTTTTTACATGGAATTATCAGTTACATTAACATATTATGGTGGGTTTCAAAAACTATTTAAGGTGCTGATATGGTTTAGCTGTGTCCCCATCCAAATCTCATCTTGAATTGTAGTTCCCATAATTCCCACATTTTGTGGGAGGGACCTGGTGAGAGATAATTGAATCATGGGGTGGTTTCCCCCATACTGTTCTCGTGGTAGTAAGTCTCATGATGAGATCTGACAATTTTATAAGGGGTTTCCCCTTTCACTTGTTTCTCATTCTCTCTTGTCTGCTGCCATGTAAGACATGCCTTTCACCTTCTGCCATAATTGTGAGGCCTCCCAGCCATGTGGAACTGTGAGTCCATTAAACCTCTCTCTCTTTTTTTTTAAATAAAATTCCCAATCTTGGGTATGTTTTTATTAGCAGTGTGAGAACAGACTAATACAGATGCTTTGCATATTAATACTGAAAATTGATCAAGAAATTGTATGTTTAATTTAATACAGGTATTATGGTCCATCTGTGTCCTTGAACTCTATTTTAGCCAAACCACATACTTAAAACCCACAGAGAAGCACAACCTGATGAAGCCAGGTAGGCTGTGATCTATATCACTACTGCAGCTCAAGAATGAATTTGGCTAATGGCCATAGCAAAGATAACAAATCAACAATTTCATTGGAATTCAATACACCCCAATGTTGCAATATAAGTCAAGGCAGATCCATTCAGAACCTTCAGTAAATCATATGATATTTGAATTCCAAACAACTGGAACTTTACAGCAGGGATCCAGGTTTAGCCAAAATTGTTATACAATGTTTATTTATATTCAAGTATAGGAGTTACCTTAAATTGAGTGATTATAGTTTTAAAAATTGTAACCAGAACATCAATTCATTAATTTGACAGTTGTCTTTCCTTGCTGCAAATAATAACCAGCGTTCATCATTTAGCAGTCATGTACAGAGCTCCCTACATATTAGTATTTCTGTTGAAAAATACGTTAAAATAAAACAGTTCAATATATTCAAATTAAGGCAAATAAATTTTCCAGTTCTAATGGTGCCATTCTCTAACCTGGGTCAACTAGACCTATATATGAAAAGCTAGAGGATCAGCATACTGAATTCATTATGCTGAAGCAACGACGTGTAGCAAAAAAAAAAGCTTGTTTTTGCCTCCTTTCAAAATATTAATAAAGTGACACTGACCCCACTCCTGTACTTGTGTTGCTGTGGTGATGCCCACGATGGAGGAAAAATTCGATGATAATTATGCTTTCAATATTGGTATGGTTTCCTGAGATTACCGCAAAGTGATGCTTTCAAAACACTGCATATAATTCTTCCACCTCAGATACACTTCAGGCTATTTTTCTAAGAGAACTTCAGGTATATTTAGGTAATCTAAAACTCATAAAACTTGAGGCTCATTTTCTTTTCAATTTGCTTAGGAATATAGTGAGACCAAAGGCAGATGCAAAAGTTACTTAATATACGTCCTGGGGCCATTACATCTGACTAAGAGGTTACCTGACCTACCATAATCAGGTGAAGAGGGTTGTGTTCCAAATGTCATTGTACTGTCACTTAAGAAACTGCCTGGGAAATGAAAAATAGAAGGGGACAAAAATAATTGATATCACATCTGCGTAATAAGTCATCAGGATTCAAGGTAAAAAACATCCATTCTCCTCGCATTGATTTGCAATGATGGGTGAACGCTGCATCCAGTTATTACTTGGAAATGATTTTATTTACATTCTAGATCTTACTTGCCTCATTTCTAAAACTACAATTTCTAAACTCTGCTTCATTTTGTGCAAATCACAACTTCAGGTAGATCTGGGGTATGTCATCCTTGCCATTTTGTTCATATTAATAGACTAGTCCTCTTCACAAATGATGACATTTTTAAAAATCAGAACTACTTAACGCAAATCCTGAGCAGCTGCTTCTCTGACTGTAGCTCTTTAGAACTGGGCATCTTCCATGCAGACATTTTTGAATTTTCCAGCAGAGTCAGCATTAAACTCTCTACCACAGCACATACTTTACCATATATTTATACTAGCCAAACATAAATACATAAATAAAATCAACAGAACTTATTACAGAGGCTCCACTGCATTATACCATTCCAATAAAGTGCAATGTCAACCCTAATAAATTTGGCTTCCTCCTGAACACATTAGGTTGTAACTCCAAACCAAAATATAACTTCCAGCTGCAGCAAAACTAATAAGATAGAATGTGTCAGGATAGATGAAATACCTACTAATGCTGTCCTGAGCCTTATCTGTTAATTTGTGGCTTTTGCCATGTATATGTGCTCCCAAGTCTAGTAAGCTTAAATGTGGTTCTTACTGATAAATCACTGGACTCAGTCAAAAAAGAGGGAGATCCAGAGCCCTTAGAGAACAGGTGTCATTAATAAGTGGCACTTGGTGTAATTGATGGGGGCACCATAAGTCTTTCTATAACTTTGTACGACATGCAGTTGTCTTTTCCTTCTATTTCTATACTTCCCCTCTTGATCTACAGCCTCTTTTCTCCTTTCTATCCCATTTTCCTTCCTTTCCTGCCCATTCCAGTGTGGCAGTGTTATTCAAACTGTAAGAGGCAATCTATAGTCACTCGTGAGTTCAGTTCAGTGGGCCACAGCCATCCATTTTAAAAATCGACTACAATAGAATAATATTCATTATATATTATTATATTATATTTATATATAATATATAAAATAATATATAACATTATTATATTATATATTAGATTTATATAATTACATGTATGTATATATAATACACATATGTATATTACACACGCATACACAAAAGCCAGGGATGCTGCTAATCCTTCTACATTGCAAAGGGCAGCCCCCACAACAAATAATCATTTGGCCAAATATATCAATAGTGTTGAGGTTGAGCCCTGATGTATACATATATGTAACTATTTGAAAACATCTGTAAAATAAAAGGTGGAATTTTTTGAAGTTCTTTTAAATGTTTGACATTACATGGCTCCAACTAGAATCATAAATATTTTTTCTAATGCTAATTCTATTATCCAACTTAAATTAAGGTATTGGTTTATGACTAAAATCAATCATTTCACCCAAAATGTGAGTATGGGTAAGTTACTTAAATTTTCTGAGTCTCACTTTCCTCTTTTGTAAAGTCCGGCTAATCATACTGGCCTGTTGAGGATTGTCATGAGAAACACAGAAAACAGATATAAAATGTTTTCTATAATTTATTTATTTTAAGAAGTGAGTTTAAAAATTTTTCAGTTTAAGATTTGCACGTACATGTACCACCGTTCAATTTTCAAGAGTTCTGTATACATCCCATCCTTACTGACTCCACATAGCACGTGCCAGTTTTACGCATGGGGAACTGAAATTGGTGTAATGCTGTTTTCGTCCCATTGTGAGAAAGTAGCACGGGTGGAATTTGAACCCAGGTCATTGGGCTCCAAGGGCTTGGATATGTATTTGATTAAAAGAAAAACTGCTCTGGGTCTTGGCCCAGCACTATTTCAGTCAGGCCAAAATGCCGGCCAAATAATCCAAATAATTGAATTGAATTTAAAAATATCCACGTTTTCAATAACATCAGGAACAAAAGTCTACAATATCCTGTAAACTATAATTACCAATATTAAGGGCATTTCCTCTTTGTTGCGTTTCTTTATTTAGGAATTTGTTCTGTGGAACTCTTCTTTGAAACCTTCGGTTGAAAAGAAACAGTGTTCACTGAAAATGCAGCACATCTGTCTTAGAATTACTGACTCTGCATGATGTTTCTATTTTGTCTTCTTTTATATGTTTTAAAGCTTTCTAGTTCTGGATAGGTGTGAAGAAGTTGAAAAAACAACATTCTCAGGTAAATTACGTGCTACACAGTAATAGGACATCCTTTACGTCACCCTGGAGACATACGCGCTTTTCGTCTCATTCATCCCATGTGAAATTTCTGGTTTTCTTCTAACCTTAGAATGAAATTATAAAAACCCAGGCAAGATTTAGTTTTATTTCTCTATTTTTCCACTAGTTTTCCAATCAGGATCTCTATGCTGTTTAGTAACATGAACTTCACAATAGAAAATAGCTCACAGTAAATCAAACCCCCACCACATGCAATTTACCTGTATAACAAACTTGCGCATGTACACCTGAACCTAAAAGAAAAGTTTTTTAAAAAGAAAACAGCACATGGATATAAAGATACATTTACAGTGCTAGTATAAAAAAGAATAACGTGATTTTTATTAATGAACAGAAGTACATTAATATGGTGTCTTTAGTATTCAATTCTACTTGGAAATTTTCCTCTAACACAGAAGCTTTTAGAAAATTCAGCATAAAGCAGCTTTCAAATAAATTGGCATATTTAAATTTTTCACAGACTTCAAACTCTCCTCCATTGTAACTGTCTATGCAAAACCCTCTCAGAAAGTTTTATATTGCTCATCAATTTTTGTGTCTGTGCATTCAAAGCACAGCTATCCACCTACTTGAAAATTTTATGCTGACAAAAAGAAAAGTCTGCTCTTTTTAATTGTATCTTACTATCAGTGTGGTCCCATGTGGAAAGGCAGGCTGCTAAATGCTTTTCGAAGGCTGGCGAACAGGTTAGACTTGCTTACAAGGCTAATTAAAATTGATGCATGCCATCTATTACACGTTACTACTGGATCTAAATAAAGTATCACTTTTCGTCATTAATGCCATGTTCCTCCTCTACTCTGTATAGAAGTTATTGCTTGTTTTGTATGTTCCCTTTGGCTACAGACACATCACCCCTCTTAGTAAACTGTCTCAGTTTTTCAGCATGACTGTCTCATTATTTCTGTATTGGAATGGCCTCTTAGCTCTGTGTTTTGCAGTTGTTTATAACATCTGCTAAAAACGACATGAAAAGATGACACAGTCAGAAATACGGTAAAAACAGAAGTAACAGTATTAACTGACCTCACTTAGTTAATAATATGATGTGCTCAGTCCACTGCTTTTAGTCTGTAGCAAACAGCACATTGGCTGTTTATGCTAATACAGATATTGTAAAAAGAAGAGCAATGCTTCTGAATATATAACTGTACATACACTGCCCACGTGCTTATGTGAGAACTATGTTATTCTGAAGTTGCTTATCTGAATGGTAGGAACATTTCAAAAAGGCTTTCTCAAGAATGAAGTAAAAGGAACAGTAATGACCCTTACAACTCCAAAGATATAATTCTTTTGACTATTATTAAGGCAAACTCTGTACATCTTCATAATATAAGATTACCAGTAGTTTTCTTTTTAAAAAGCCCAGCATAATCTCCTTAGAAAACCATTATGAAAGAAAGCCAAGAAGAGAGGACAGGAGAAGCACAAAAGATTCCCACGGGAAGGACAAGAATAAGTGCTGTGGGAACTTGTCAGTGCTGTGAGAACGAGTTTAAAGGTATGGGAAATATGAAAACAGACAAATTCCAATGCAGATCCACTAGCTGGAGAGGTAATTTTGGGTCTAATTTTGCACCTCTCTCCTCGCCTCCCCGTCTGCTCTCCACCACCACGCTTTTAGATATTCAGAAGGATTTGGGGTTTTGCAGACTCTAGTGGGCATGAAAAGGATAGGGGGTGGTAACGACTTGAATTAATGACGTTCTCCTACAGGATGGAGGGGAAAATGTCTTAGTGTCATCACATGAACTCCCTACTCCTGGCATAAATTTATCAAACTGCAACTTTATCTCGAATACTCTGGAAGGGTAGAGGAGAGGCCCTAGAGAAAGCAAGTCTTGAGGGGAAACGCGATGCTCTTGGCAAAAAGCGCACCTCCCTCTTGAACTACATCGACTCTTTTCACAGAGCGCCTTCCTTTAATAGAATCACAACCACCTGGACTACTAATAAGAGGAAGAAGAAAGGAGAAAAGAGAAGGGAGGATGGCAAAAATAACGCTCTAGAAGATCTAGGCAACGTCGTCGTGAAGAATAAAGGGAATCAAAATGGGCACTGGAACGCTGCTAAGGGCTTGCTTTTGTTAACACACTTGCACAACTCAAGTTCAGCTCTATATCATGTGGAAAGTCCTTGTTTACGATCCTCGTAGGAGGTTCTTAAATATCTGCCTGCGAACTCCCAAAGATTGGGCGCTTACTAGTTAGGGGAGGCAGCTGTCCCGGAGGGTGTCCAGCTCGGACGGCTGACTGCTCTTTCGCTTGTCGTTAACTTCCACCCAGTGGTCTTAGTCTCCCCTTGGACATGGTACCGACCGTGTGCCATTCTTGTTTCACTTGACCGAGCCCGAGCTGCAGCCCAGGGTGGACGCCGCAAGGGCTGGGCAGAGTTCCAGGCAAGAGGGACCGAGAGGCGTGAGCAGTGCTCCGCAGCGCTTGTCGGAGAAATGGAGCAGCGGCTCCTTTGTGGGCTCTTACATCCCCGTCCTGGGTGCACAGCCCGGATATTTGATCTGTGGGGTGATTGATAAGTGAGGGAGAGGGGACGCGATCCCTCCCTCCCCCCTCCCTCCTCCCTCCCTTCCTTCCCCTCTCCTCCCTCCCGCTTTACTTCCCTCCTCCCTCTCGCCTCCCTCCCTCCCTCCTTCCTGCAAGAAGCGTTGCCCGTTGGCTAGCTGCTCGGTGGGGATCTGCCTGCCCTGGGGGCGCCGCCCGCGCTCCCCGCGGTGCTCTCGCTCCTGGGCTGCGCCAGTCCGAAGCTGTGCCCGCTCCTTGGCCTCCCCGAGTCGCAGATGCTGCGGGCGCCTCCGGGAAAAGATCTGGGCAGCGCGCTCGCTCGGTAAGTTCTGAGCACTCAGGGACGCGGTGGCGACGCGGCCAGTGAGCCGGCTTTCCTCAGTCCGTTGCCTTTCCCGGCCACCTCTCCTTGCGAGGGGCACCAGCGTGGGGAGGCTGGGCGCCATCCGCGGAGGGCAGCTTGCTGGCGGCCACCCTCTACCCTCAATCCCCACTAGAGATTCCTCCCCCCCGGGACCGTCCGCGCGGGCGTGGTCGGGCTCCGCGCGTCGCGCAGCGGGGTGGCACAGGCGGCCAGGGAGAGCCCACGCACCCAGCGCGAGCTAGAAGCCTCCGGTCGGCCTGCAGTGCCCAAGCCCCAAGGCGAGGGCAGCCCGAGTGGCCGTCGCGGCTGTGGGGCCGCATGCCGGGCACCGCACCAGGCGTCTAGCAGGTAGGGGCAGGGAAGGTAGGGCTGCGCTGGCGGCCGGTGCCCAGTTACCGGCGATCGGGGACGCTCGGAGACAGCTGGTCTCCCGGAAGCGCCCTTCGGAAATGGGATTCGACCCGGCTTGCGGGCGGCGGGTGTTTAGAAGAAGAGGCTGCGGGCAAGCAGTGCCCCCTCTCTGGCCTCCCGGACTCCTCTTAGCCCCCTCGTGGCCTGATGGGCGGCCGGGACAGAGGTGGGCTGTAAGCCCGCTGACACCCACCGTGTCCTGTGGAAGGCTTGGAGACCTGAGCCAGGCTCTACTCGGTTAGATGCGAGTGAGACAGGCGACGGAGTTCTTCTTTAAGCCTCCTTTGCCTCAGCAAGGAGAGGGAGCGTTTTCCTTATTTTAGTGACCGCCTTTGCCTCCCTTGGGGTCCCAGTTCACCCTGAACCTTTCTACAGCCTTAAAAGCCCGCTCTCCCTAGCGGGGTGCTGCGGCAGTTCTTCAGAAGACACGGGGCCAAATGAAACTTACTTAAAGTGGTTTTCGCGTTTCAGGCTGATTTGTTCCTAGTAACTACGTTTTGGAAAGCAGCTGTGGACTCTCAGGGATAGGCAGGAACGAAGACCCCCTCAGGGTCCGAGTGTCGCTTCCCACAGTTAGATTACCCGTGAATGTCCTTGCTTCTGTAGGTCTCAAGAATCTCATGAGCCCCCAACCACCTCCACCTTTCTCTCTGAATCTCTTTCCTCTCTCTGAAATTTTTAGCAAAAATAATCTGTCCTCAAGGAATATTGAAAGCGTCATCAATGTCTTGAAGGAAATTACTGTATCTGAGAACTGAAACTAGTATTTGATGTTTCACTTTCAAATACATTTTTTTGAATAAAAAGGATACCTTTAGGAAAAACACTACCACCACTATTTAAGTTTAAGTAGATTTTTAATTCATATTAAGCAGTAGTGTGCTTTTTGGAAAGATGATGGACTGGGAATCATAATCCCTGGGTTTTGCTTCTAATTGTAGTTTCTTGAGTAAGTCAGCACTTTCCCTGGTTGAGAAATGACCTCATCTGTAAAATGAACCTGACTTCTAAGGTCCTGTTCGGCTCTCACGTCTTTACTTCAGTTAAATATTGACATAATACATGTTTGTTGAATGAATGACTGAATAAATCTTATTGCTCTAGGAACTATGTGCTTTTAACCTTTCGAAATACATAGAAACAAATGCCTCCTTTGCTAGGAAAGGGAGCTTAATTGTGCTCCCACTGCATCAGGCTGCTTCCATCTAATGATGCAATTGCAATACAGAGTGGGAGGCCATCCGCAGGGCTGTCCCTCTGCCTCAGAACTCATCTCAAGTTTGCCCTTCTCTATGGAGAAGGAAAATTTGAGTCTCCAGAAGGAAAGTATTTTGCTAAACACCAAGCAAGCATTAGAGGGTAGGGGGCTCCTGATGCCTGGTCCAAGGCTCTTAGAAGAAGAAGAAGAAGGAGAAAGGGAGAAAGCTCAAGAAAATAATGCACAGATCACCAGCTACAGGTTGCCGTAGTGCCTAAGTTTATCAACTACCCCCGCCCTTCCTGAAGAGAAAGGAGCTTGTATAAAGGGAACAATCCTAGGACCTAGGACCTAGGCTTAACCAGGAAGGAGAAGGGGAGAAGCAGGGGTCGTTCTGTTCTCAAGTGGTTGGTTATATCTGTGTGTTTATCTGTTCCACATTTGGCCAGGCAGTGGGACTCCGGGAAAGCAAGCTGAAGTGTTTTGTGGGACAGGCACATCATTTGGTCAATTCCTTTTCCCTGGTTATTTGATTCCCTCCTTTTCCTGACCCATCTCCCCCTTCCCACCAGAGGCAACCAAGGCCTTTCCAGGCAACAGCAGACATTATTTACCCCTTGCAAATTGATTCCACAATGGAAGACTCTTGGGTCCAAGAAGCTGTAAGATAATTAAGGAGAAAACAGATAATGAAGGCAAAAATCCAACACCTGGCCATTAGCAATGCCCTGGAAAGGCTATTTAAACCCGCATTGGATATCAGAGCTGGGAGGGCCCATACAGTCTACCTACGTGCCTTTTGCAGATGGAGATAGGAAGATCCAGAAGCTAGTGGCACATCTAGCAACAGAGCCAGATCAGAACCCAGGTAAGCTCGGTCTTAGGCCAGGATTCCTTTTACATCTCCTCTCTTTCTCAGGAGCCAGTCTTCCTGCACCCGCTTCCTCTTTTCTCCTAGCTCCCCTGCCCCTGCAGCCTGGAGGGCTCAACCACCCTTCCTTTGGCTCCCACTCCCAGCTGAGGCTCAGCCTGGCAGTGCTTTTTCTGACACCCACTTCTTTTCTCCTTCCTCCAGGCAAGAAGTGCACGTTTAAACCTCATTATCTGGCTAAGTATAAACCTCAGGGAGAAAAGGGTTTTGTTTTTGTTTTTCTCAGTTTATAAGCTAACATTGAGCTGACTTTCAGAGTCCAGGCAAATATCTGTTCGGTGGGTCACCACCCAGAAAGGAATTCTCTTAGCACTGAATCAGGGCTCTGTATGTAAAGTATAAATCCCCTAAGAGAACTCCTCACCCTCCTACACAGACACATTGGTGCATGCACACACACCCCACTCTCTGCACAGAGAGCATCTGAGCTAGGAGCTGGCAAGTGGGGCACCAGTCCTGTAGCAAAGAGGCACACCGCATACACACACACACTCTCTCTCTCTCTCTCACACTCTTCTCCCTTGCTTGGGAATCTGGGAGAAGAAGCCCCCACCCCCACCCCTGCCCTCCATAGGCATTGTGTAGGTGAGAGAAAGAGGGAGGAGTGAAAGAGAACACATAGAGGGGCCCAAGGAGGTGCCAGTCCATTAGCAGGGCTCCTCCTTGAGAAACCCCTCTGCAGGAGCTTCTCCTGCCGCCAGCCAGGTTGGAGGTGGAGTAGTTCAGAATCAACTGATGCAGCCGGGAATTGAGCTTTGCAAAGCCACTTGCAAGGAAGGGAAGCATCTGCCCAACCCTCCCCCACCGCGCGCCCTGGATCCTCTGCCTGCCCCCTCCCCCGTGACGTCACCCTAGTCCTGTCCCGGGGAGCCTGCAAAGCCTCTCAGATTCAAACTGCTAGACGCACTGCTGCCACCGCCACCGAATTGGAAACGCGCGCCCAGGCTCCATCGTCGCCTTCGCCCGCCGACCGGGCCAGCCGGCTCTCCGACCTCCCTACAGAATCGCACCCCAGTCCCTCCCTGGCAGCTCGGCTTCCCTCCGCTCCAACTCTTCTCTTCCGCTCCTGCCTCCTGTCGGATTTTTAATTTCTGCGCACCCCCAGTCAAATTAAATCAACCAACAAAAAGCAGGGCATCCCCCCTGGAAGCAGCGTCTTATTTTACCTTGTTCTCCCACTTCCTGAGGATGCTAAACTCCTGGTGGACTGCAGAGGAGAGGGGTTCAGTCTTCTCCTGATGTGTGAGTAACCCCCACCTCGCGCTGTCTTTGCCATCTCTCTCTCTCCTCTATACCTGCCGCCAGCCCCTGATTCCTGATTTTCCCACCCCCTTTTTGCGCTTTTTTTTTTTTCCTAAAGCGATTGCGATTTCTGCTGGGAGCTCAAGACGGGCGAGCTGCCCGAGATCTCTTCGAGACACCCCAGGGGAGGAGGAGATGGGCAGGATTTAGTAGGACAACTCGGTTACTAATGACTTGGCGGCTGGCTGCGACCCCCCGGGAAATCAGGTGCAAGCAAGTGTGTTCCCGGGGCGCGTGTGTGGGTGGCCTCGGGGTGGGGGAATAGGGAGCGGAGAAAAGAAACCGCTTTGAAAAATGCAATGATTTCATTCTGCCGTGTTGCTAACCCCCTCATTCTCCCTCGCTCCCACTCCGCCTCCTTGCTTTACCATTTTTAATCGGGCTTCCTTGTTTCTTTCCTCCCTGCACCCGCTTCTTCCCCCTGCCCCCACCTAAGGTTTGCCTGTAGGTACCTGAGTTGACACCGAAGGTGCCTAAAGATGCTGAGCGGCGTTTGGTTCCTCAGTGTGTTAACCGTGGCCGGGATCTTACAGACGGAGAGTCGCAAAACTGCCAAAGACATTTGCAAGATCCGCTGTCTGTGCGAAGAAAAGGAAAACGTACTGAATATTAACTGTGAGAACAAAGGATTTACAACAGTTAGCCTGCTCCAGCCCCCCCAGTATCGAATCTATCAGCTTTTTCTCAATGGAAACCTCTTGACAAGACTGTATCCAAACGAATTTGTCAATTACTCCAACGCAGTGACTCTTCACCTAGGTAACAACGGGTTACAGGAGATCCGAACGGGGGCATTCAGTGGCCTGAAAACTCTCAAAAGACTGCACCTCAACAACAACAAGCTTGAGATATTGAGGGAGGACACCTTCCTGGGCCTGGAGAGCCTGGAGTATCTCCAGGCCGACTACAATTACATCAGTGCCATCGAGGCTGGGGCATTCAGCAAACTTAACAAGCTCAAAGTGCTCATCCTGAATGACAACCTTCTGCTTTCACTGCCCAGCAATGTGTTCCGCTTTGTCCTGCTGACCCACTTAGACCTCAGGGGGAATAGGCTAAAAGTAATGCCTTTTGCTGGCGTTCTTGAACATATTGGAGGGATCATGGAGATTCAGCTGGAGGAAAATCCATGGAATTGCACTTGTGACTTACTTCCTCTCA
Source organism: Nomascus leucogenys (assembly GCF_006542625.1). Classification (NCBI taxonomy): domain Eukaryota; kingdom Metazoa; phylum Chordata; class Mammalia; order Primates; family Hylobatidae; genus Nomascus; species Nomascus leucogenys. Next base: position 131,025,606 of record NC_044406.1, read on the forward strand.
AGGCTTGGCTGGACACCATAACTGTTTTTGTGGGAGAGATCGTCTGTGAGACTCCCTTTAGGCTGCACGGGAAAGACGTGACCCAGCTGACCAGGCAAGACCTCTGTCCCAGAAAAAGTGCCAGTGATTCCAGTCAGAGGGGCAGCCATGCTGACTCCCACGTCCAAAGGCTGTCACCTACAATGAATCCTGCTCTCAACCCAACCAGGGCTCCGAAAGCCAGCCGGCCGCCCAAAATGAGAAATCGTCCAACTCCCCGCGTGACTGTGTCAAAGGACAGGCAAAGTTTTGGACCCATCATGGTGTACCAGACCAAGTCTCCTGTGCCTCTCACCTGTCCCAGCAGTTGTGTCTGCACCTCTCAGAGCTCAGACAACGGTCTGAATGTAAACTGCCAAGAAAGGAAGTTCACTAATATCTCTGACCTGCAGCCCAAACCGACCAGTCCAAAGAAACTCTACCTAACAGGGAACTATCTTCAAACTGTCTATAAGAATGACCTCTTAGAATACAGTTCTTTAGACTTACTGCACTTAGGAAACAACAGGATTGCAGTCATTCAGGAAGGTGCCTTTACAAACCTGACCAGTTTACGCAGACTTTATCTGAATGGCAATTACCTTGAAGTGCTGTACCCTTCTATGTTTGACGGACTGCAGAGCTTGCAATATCTCTATTTAGAGTATAATGTCATTAAGGAAATTAAGCCTCTGACCTTTGATGCTTTGATTAACCTACAGCTACTGTTTCTGAACAACAACCTTCTTCGGTCCTTACCTGATAATATATTTGGGGGGACGGCCCTAACCAGGCTGAATCTGAGAAACAACCATTTTTCTCACCTGCCCGTGAAAGGGGTTCTGGATCAGCTCCCGGCTTTCATCCAGATAGATCTGCAAGAGAACCCCTGGGACTGTACCTGTGACATCATGGGGCTGAAAGACTGGACAGAACATGCCAATTCCCCTGTCATCATTAATGAGGTGACTTGCGAATCTCCTGCTAAGCATGCAGGGGAGATACTAAAATTTCTGGGGAGGGAGGCTATCTGTCCAGACAGCCCAAACTTGTCAGACGGAACCATCTTGTCAATGAATCACAATACAGACACACCTCGGTCGCTTAGTGTGTCTCCTAGTTCCTATCCTGAACTACACACTGAAGTTCCACTGTCTGTCTTAATTCTGGGATTGCTTGTTGTTTTCATCTTATCTGTCTGTTTTGGGGCCGGTTTATTCGTCTTTGTCTTGAAACGCCGAAAGGGAGTGCCGAGCGTTCCCAGGAATACCAACAACTTAGACGTAAGCTCCTTTCAATTACAGTATGGCTCTTACAACACTGAGACTCACGATAAAACAGACGGCCATGTCTACAACTACATCCCCCCGCCTGTGGGTCAGATGTGCCAAAACCCCATCTACATGCAGAAGGAAGGAGACCCAGTAGCCTACTACCGAAACCTGCAAGAGTTCAGCTATAGCAACCTGGAGGAGAAAAAAGAAGAGCCAGCCACACCTGCTTACACAATAAGTGCCACTGAGCTGCTAGAAAAGCAGGCCACACCAAGAGAGCCTGAGCTGCTGTATCAAAATATCGCTGAGCGAGTCAAGGAACTTCCCAGCGCAGGCCTAGTCCACTATAACTTTTGTACCTTACCTAAAAGGCAGTTTGCCCCTTCCTATGAATCTCGACGCCAAAACCAAGACAGAATCAATAAAACCGTTTTATATGGGACTCCCAGGAAATGCTTTGTGGGGCAGTCAAAACCCAACCACCCTTTACTGCAAGCTAAGCCGCAGTCAGAACCGGACTACCTCGAAGTTCTGGAAAAACAAACTGCAATCAGTCAGCTGTGAAGGGAAATCATTTACAACCCCAAGGCATCAGAGGATGCTGCTTCGAACTGTTGGAAACAAGGACATTAGCTTTTGTGTTTGTTTTTGTTCTCCCTTTCCCAGTGTTAATGGGGGACTTTGAAAATATTTGGGAGATAGGATGAAGTCATGATTTTGCTTTTGCAAGTTTTCCTTTAATTTTCCTTTAAATTATTTCTCTCTCCCTCTCCTCCCCTCCTTTTTTTTTTTTTCTTTTTCCCTTCTCTTCTTAGGAACCATCAGTGGACATGAATGTTTCTACAATGCATTTCTTCATATATTTTGTTTATGGTTTTGTTTCTTTTTTCTTCTTTGTTTTTCAGTGTGGGAGTGGGAAGAGGAGATTATAGTGACTGAAGAAAGAATAGGCAAACTTTTCAAATGAAAATGGATATTTAGTGTATTTTGTAGAAGATCTCCAAAGATCTTTTGTGACTACAACTTCTTTTGTAAATAATGATATATGGTATTTCCATCGTCAGTTACCGAGTATAGCCACTGGGTATCACTATTTTGTGTTAAAGTGCCTTCGCACTTTAAGTACATTACTTAAATGTTGCTTTTAGCTTTGATAAATTGAAAATATTTTAATGTGTTGTATTTTTGAAATTGAAAACACTGTAAAATAGATTGATGTGTCAGCTGTATTAAGTCAACGTACAGTTTGCTTGAGTTATAGAAACCAGCCTGTCATCAAATGATTCTAGTTCTAGGACTTTGTAGGCTTAACTATAAAATATTTCCTTTCCTCTGGGTTTAAGTGATTTTATTTAAGTCAACTAAGGGGATTTAACAGTGGACTAGAGGTAATAAGCCACCTCAGTCAGGATTAATAATTCATTAATAAAATATATTTAACCCAATATCAGAGTGAATTGAGCAATTAATGCCCTTCCGTAAATCATTATTTTACACTAACATGGTGAGTGTTTTAGATTATTTTCCTAATTAAAAGAACATGACACAGCTAGTAATATATTTTTCTGCATTGAATTAGATATTTTTATATATTTAAATTAAAAAGTCTGTATTTCTAACTTTTTAATTGAAATTAATATTTTTTCTGCCTATTGAAACATTTTCTATAAACACACACCAGTAGAGGCCGCCACACACCTCATTTAACAAAGACATATGAGCCATTAAAGACCTTGAAGGAAGACTTTATGGGTGAGATTAAGACTTCCCAAGTAAGTTCTCTGCAAAATTCAAGGTAGCAGAGATAAAAATGTATACATTACTCTCTATTTATTTTAGATCATGGGTTAGACTCATAATCCTTCTCAAGTTTAACACTTTCTGACAAAACAGCATTTTCCTCTTGAGTTTAATTGAAGCATTAATGGGGTGCTATCAAATCAAGTACTATTTGCGTCTCCAAATCGATTAATAGTTACCTAAACCAAGACATTAAGCGTCTTTTTCCTTCTGCCTTCTTTAGGCTTGTGTTACTTGAGGTTTTCCTTGTCAGCTTGAGCAAGGCTTTCATTTTGGTGTTAGCATTAAAATGATTTTAATTAGCCAAGTCTATATAACATTTATGAAGCCTTATTAGACTGTAAATAATTTCAGATGCAAACATGATTGTGTGATTTAAACAAACAGCCCTTCTTTACAACAAAAAATAGTTTTGTTTTGTCTATTGTAAATCCTTATGCAACTGGGATGGTGATCTGCATATAAAGTAGTTCAGCTTTTCAATTCCTTATTAAAGCAAGCGATGGCGTCTGAAAGAAGCACACTGTTTCCTTTTCATAAATAGGTTACTGCACATAATAATCCTTTATCATCATGTGGAGATTGAAGTGGATACTGATAACTTACTTTTAAAGCTTTAAAATTACCCATAGTATATTGTCTGTCACTATAAACAATTCATATGATAGGCTTTCAATTAGAAATTCCTTAAATCCAAATTATTTGGATTAATGATTACTGGTGTAAAATAGTTGTTTGTAAAAACAATAGAAGGTAATTGTGTATATATAATAACGTAAAGGGCATTGAAGAAAAAAATATCTTTAACAACATAAAATCTCTGAATATCTACAGTGGCAAGCTGACATGCTCATTCTTTGATTAGAGGTGATCATTCCTAGTTCGATCCATTAGAAGAAAGTTGAAAATGGTGGGCTGAAATGATCTTCAAGAAAGTTAATGTACAGATATTTTACATTTCACAGAAGAGGAGCTAGAATATTATGCTAGTTGAATGTGGAGAAGACTCCTGGAAACCACTTCATCTTTGAGTGAAGTATTTATACATAAAAGAGTCTCAAAAATCCTTTTCTGACTGCTCTCATTTGAGGCAATGATAAATACAGAATACAGAGGTAGGTATTTTGGGAAGTGATTGTGAAGGCAAATTTGCATATATATTCTGTTAAGATCGTTTTCAGGCTTAAATTATATGACTAGAGCTCTTGATGCAGTGATTCCACTTCAGTGTTCATTTTTATTTTTCTGAAAGTAAAGATACTCCTGTAAAATGCCATTGTCCATAGAAAAAATATTAACTCATTAAGTTTAAAGACAGACGATACCTTAATATTAATTTACTTACAGGATTTTAAAGACGCCTACTGAAAGAACTCAAATTTATAAACTCTTTTGCCTAATAATTATGGTTTAATTCTATATCCTCTTGCTTGTTAGATTTATACTTTATTTGCAGATTTTTAAATGAAATTATTTGAATGTATTCCAGACTCTTTTATTTAAAAATCATCATACATCATATACTTTGAACCTTTATCTTCTAATGCAATCATAAACACTTTAAGTTTTATTAACTCACTAGCATCCCCACTGACTATATTCTGTTTTGCTTTACCTGCTCAAGCACTTTTGACCATATTTTATTTTAGGATTTTTATTTTTATCTTCCACAGCTGGATATTGCTATTTCACTTTTATTTCACATGCAGCTTTAAGAGGTTATGAGCATCAGCACAGCAAAATGGTTCCAGCCTACAGAATGCGGTCTCCCAGGGCCCTGCCAGGAACATATCTGTATGTCTGGCCCTACAAATGACAGATGGTAATTCCCTTCTATTTTAGCTGTTAATTAGTTGCTTTCACTATTTCCGAATATACCTGTGGCTAAGTTTTTATTGAAACACTCTAAAATACCACTTCTCAGTCTGAACACAATTGCTAAGAGCCTAATTTGGTTCTGGACTATGGTCAACCTGTGTGCCTTCTTAGTTCTCTCCAGCAGCTGGTGAGTAAGGAAATGACCCTTCAATTTCCTCTTCTTTTTCCTCTGACCTCTAATGTGACTTAATTTTTCTTAATGTCTCCAAGTCATGAACGGCTTAATAATTTATGAATTTTACAAAAAGCATTTAAGGAATAAGAAAGAGGTTCTGTGATTTTTCAGACTCTGAAAATTCATTTTGATTCTACATATTCCAGAAATATACTGGGTTGGATGCTAGAGCGAAGAAAGCCGTCCAGACAATTCTCCCAGTCCATTCATTTCTTCATTCGTTTGTTCATTCAGTAGTTATTGAGTGCTTATTTCCTGGGTGCCTGGCTCTAGGCAGTGTCCTGAGACATACAGTGGACAGGGTCTCTACCCTCCTCACAACACCCTCTTCACCCTCCACGCCACCCCCTACTACTCACTCTCACCCTGGCAAGGAGCTTAGTGCTAATAAGGGAGAGTCTTACCTGAATGGCAATCACCCAGATTAACAGTGGAGACAGTAATGCAATGCAGGAAGTTAAGTTTTTAAAGGTGATTCCGTGCAGTAAGGTATAAAACTGACATATAATAAATAGCCTAGCTTAGTCTAACATCTCTTTAGAATTACACAGCTAAAAAGGAAAAAAAAAAACACCAAAATAAGATAAAATAAAACAAATTTAAACACCAAAATAAGATAAAATAAAACTTTTTTTTCCCAAATTAAGGCCCCATATTATGGCCTAATGAAAGCTATATACTTGTGCTATCTAAAGCACTACTTTGTAAAGATGACTACCAAGATTGTAAATACAAAATTTAAAAATGTACTTAAATTTTCTGGAATACCCATGTTTCAGAGGTAATATTTACTTTCTATTTCAGTGGCTTAAAATATAACGTTTTGGCTTAAGTGTCTTTTATCAATACAATGATAAGACACCTTAATCCTGAGAGAGAAAATTAAGTACTGTATATAGGTGTACTTTGCTTTTCACAATGATTGTGCAAAAAGTCACGTGTAAATTGAACTTTTGTAAATCAAATTGTATTTTAAATGCAATAGGGGAGCTGCCATTTAGAGGAAACTTGTGAATTCTTTCATAAAGCAGAAAACCATTTTATAATACAAATAACCATTCTCTAATTTATCTCTTTTGTATGTTTGGATTTTCAATATTGACTTTGCTTAAAACAGAGCCCACCTGCATAGTAACTGTGTTTTGCCAAGGCTGCTTGTGCTACCAGTTTGTTGGTGGCTAACGGCTTGTGCTTGAAAGTCTTCTGAAGTTTGATGTGAATTGAGCTATCAAGCAATGCTATAATAGCACAGTAGCAGTCCTGAACAGTCTGAGCAGCCAACCCATTTCAACAAAATTGAACACAGGACTCTTCTGCTCAGCAGCGTCTCTTTTCTCAGATGTGGCCATGGTACAGTAGAGGGTAGAATGACTCCTTTATTCATATTCCATAAAGTGCTTAGAGTCACAGGTTTTATAATAAATTATGTTATTATGTAAACATATTGAATTGCATGCATGTTGAAATTTTTCAGCAGTACTTTAGCTTGAAAGTACTCGTACAAATACTGCTAGATTTAGTTGCAAATAATTGTTCTCAAGTTATTGGAATAAATGTCAAATGAAACAAGCTCTTGTGTAAATAGACTTCTGTGCCTAATAGTGACATTGTTTCAAAAAATAAATGTCATATTTTAGGCTGTTAATAGGCAAAATGAAACACTGGAAATGTGATCAAATGATCTTGGGTTTTATTGGATAAACTGTTTACACAGTTACTTTATGTGTAATTAGATTTCAGTTAATAAATAAATATTCACTAACAATGAACACTTAAATTAGTTAGAAAAGATATTTAGAGTCTCAAGAGGAATGAATGACAAACTATAATTGAAACGGTTTTCTTTGCCTTGATATGCTTACAGATGAAGGCTTTGATTCTTTATATGATTAGTTTACATGTTTAAGGTAAAATAAGCTTTCTAAAAATATATATTCATTCTTTTCCATGACTGTCCATTAGTATTGGACTTAAAAAATTACAAGTAAACAACAACAAAAACAATTCATATAGAGATGCTTTGCTAAATACTGAAAAAAGTACTGATTCCCCAATCTCCTCACCAGACACAGACATACATCTACACCAAAGCCAATTGTTTTTTAATTATAAAATTCAGTCTAATACCGTATGTGACCTAATACATTCGTATTTAATAAAAGACTGACATACAAATCCAAGGAATATAAATTATGAGTTCATTAATAGAAATGCCATCACTGTATTCCTAAAAAGTAGATTTAGAAAAAATAATGAGAGAGAAAGGTAGGGGGTTCATTTGTTCCTATGATTATGGTGATACGACAGCAAAGTTACTTCTTTGGCTATTTGCATTTGGTTGAATATTAGAATATATCTGCCAGGCATGCTCCAAATCACAAATGTATAACGTAACAAAGGATTTGAGATTCCTGTGGGAACATGAGGACTTATAACAAATTATCCTCTCTTAGGATTACCAATATATGCACAGTATATTCAGTTTATTCACGTAGCCTTCATAGGGCAGCTGAAACAATTGGAATAGCCACATTCAAAAGTGATTTGCTAAAGGAGAATTGGTGCCAGTATACCAGGTTATTAGATCCCTTGACAAGATCAATTGAAATGAGAATAAAAGTAGTGTACAGCTCCCCATTCTGAACACATGTAATATAAAATATTAAGTTCATAATGTGCCTGTTGATACTGGAAAAAGAGCATCAGAATAGGCCGGGTGCGGTGGCTCAAGCCTGTAATCCCAGCACTTTGGGAGGCTGAGGTGGGTGGATCACTTTAGTTCAGGATTTTAAGACCAGCCTGACCAACATGGTGAAACCCCATCTCTACTAAATACAAAAAATTAGCTGGGCACGGTGGCACATGCCTGTAATCCCAGCTACTTGGGAGCCTGAGGCAGGAAAATCGCTTGAACCCAGGAGGCGGAGGTTGCAGTTGAGCCGAGATTGCACCATTGCACTCCAGCCTGGGCAACAAGAGCGAAGCTCCGTCTCAAAAAAAAGCATCAAAATAGATTTTGTCAGTCCTGGAAGGGGTGGAAAATATACCTCATCCATACTTCCCTGAGCAACAACTTTGTAATTACTTATACATCATTTTTGTTAATTTTATTTTAAATTATTATTTTATATTTCCTATCAACATTTACGATAAAAGAACATTTAAGCTAGTTATCTGTCAGATTGTTTCCTGGAATTTTGGGACATTTTGATCTTGGCAGAATGTGGACCACAACATACAATTTAAGGTACTTTCCAGCTCACAAAGGGACTACCAGGCAGACAAGATTTGTGATGGACTCTACTCTGGGTAATCGTCAGACAAATCCCTCCCTGATCTGCCTTTTACTTTTATATTGTTAACACCTGGCATAGCGTTTTGACGCATAATACCTTACTCTACAATAAATTATTCTGTTTAGTGAATAAATGAGTGAATGGGTGAATGAGGCTCTGGTTCTCATATAAATGCTGAAAAAATGGTTGAAAACTAGAGGATCTAAGTTTAAAGCATAATTACAATGAATTATCAGCTGTTCCTGGAAGTCTTAAACTATTTGAATATTTTCAGAATTTTATGAGACACACGCACACATCACACACACACACACACACACACGCACGCACGCACAGAGAGACACACCCCATGAGGATGGCAGAGAAGTGTAGTAACACATAGCCAAGATCTAAAGTTAATTACATGCAGGCAGGCCTGATTTTTTAAGTGACACTTGGGTCTGTCCATTGAACCCAATGATTTCATTCTAGAGTTAAAAGTAGCTTTACTGCAGATCTGTGAGATTGTCTTGTTATTGGCTTTTGGAATTGGGACGTTCTGAGTTAAGAGAAAATGTAGTCTGTGATGAGCTTGAATGATAAATTCTTCCAGAGCTTATCATTGAGTTGTTATTATGGCTCTGTATATTTGATTGATTTGTTTCTTATGTCTTCCAGTGAGAAGAGAAATTATTTGAGTTAAAACCATAGTAAATCATATTTCTGTCAAAACAAGATTGTTACATACAGTTCAATTTATAGAAAATAAGAGCCTACAAGTGGTATTTCACAGTGAAGAGTCCTAGGATCTGAGGTTCTGACCTTAGTGTGGCTATAAAGCTGTGAGGATAAGTTGTGGTTCTCTTGGGCCCAGCTCCCTCATCTGGGAACAGTGTTGGACTACATGAACTCAGCGGACACATTCCACTTTGGTTCTCTGTGATTGTAATGGTTGCTACACACAAAACAAAATAGGGATTGAGACAATTATTATTTAAGCCTCAAAATCACTTATACTTCTCTTTTCAGTTGTCTACTTTGGATATAGCCCTATTCTGATTTTTTTCTGCAGGATTCAAATGCACAATTTATCTTGGGGTAATCTCTCTTTCTAAGCTTGACTTAAAAAAAATTTTAAACCATTTTCCTCATTTCTTTGTAAATCACAAAACCCTACTACCTTTTTTTTGAAGGGGGGATTGTGATGGATTTTCCATTTATCTATTTTTCAAGGAGTTGTCTTTTTTGTTGATAAATGAATTTAGTTATCCTCTGTGACAATTAAACAAAGTAAACTATGAATCTATCTAGGAAGACCACATTATCACGTTTCAGGGAAAATAGCGTATTTTTTTTTCATTTAATCTTTCATCACCTCTCCCTTTTAGCCAACACTGCCAAGTTTCTTATCAGGGATACTGACAGACCCTTGGACAACTCAGTTGAGCTTCAGAAATTCAATGATTCATTCCCGTGAGCAAAGCTCTTAGCTGACAAGAGGTGTTTGGCCTCTTCACGATCATAAACTTCAGCCATAGTTTTATTTCTGGACTGATATGTCTCTATCTGCTCATATAGATTTTAACTGGAAACAAAGAAATAAAACCCTCAATATTATAATATTCAGCTGATATGTTCTCGTGTAAGAGTAGAAAAGAGGAAAAAATGTGTCCATTCAAAACATTTCTCTGCTTTCCAGAGGTTTCTGAGGGGTTTATTAAAAGCATTCGTGAATGAAGGGAAAATCCAGCAACAGTTGGCTGCGTGTTTTTTCTGTCATGTTACAGAAGGTTATTAAAGAGGCAGTGTAGGTTATCCTTGTCCAAACCCCACCATCTTAAAAATAAATTTAAAAGGATGTCATTGGAATATTAAAGACTTATAATAGGATTACATTTCAAATATTTAACTTGAAATTTTTGAACAAAATATATTTTATTGACTAAGTTGATTTCTGAAAAGCAAATAGATTTTAAGTAACAATCTGTGTAAGTTAGGGTAGGGGTTTGTTGAAATAATTCATTAGTTTTAAACTGCATTTATTCAGATTTTGCTTTGCTCAAATTCATCAGAAAATTGTTCAGTTCTACTATGCAAAGAGCTCAATCGTTCTGAAAATTTAAAAATAAGCTAATTTTCCTGTTCTTACAGACTAAAATGAGGAGAAGCTCTGTCTGTATTGATGTAGCTTGTTTTTCAATCATACTTTCTGAGTTTCTCTGTAGGGCAAAATCAAATGTACAAAGATGGATATTTGCACAAAGACAAAGTAAAGTCTTAGAAAGAGAAGGGTAAATATATACTTTCTCAAATGGTCTATAACAGAGGGCTAAGAAATAGGGAGTTTCACAATCTCCTCTTACTGTGCCTGTCCAAGAGAAATCCTTCGTTAAGTCATGATCTCTAACTAGGAGCCAAATATTTTTGCTATTTGAATAAGAGTTAAAATTTTACTGGGCTCTGTTTTGCTCTTCTTAAATCACACTGATTCTTTCTTATTTGCTGACCTGAGGAGGATCTGATAAAAACGAGATTTAGCCTCCATGCTTCTGCGAATTCTGTGTGTGACACTGGACCAGGTCCTTCCCTTCTCTGAGCCTCAGTTTTTTTTGTTTTGGTTTGTTTTGTTTGTATTTTTGTCAGATAAAGTAGTTAGATGTAGCCTTCCCACTCAGTAAAACAGCTGAATAAAAATGAAGCCATTGGAGAAAACTGGAATGCACTTTAATTCATTGAAAACAGTAAATCATTCTCAAACTTGACACATTATTATTAATAACAAGTTATTTTCAACAAACTTCACACCTGTTCTCTGAGACACCAGTGAACACAGTTTGACCAGAAGTTCTAACATTCCTTTTTGCTTAAAAAAGGCCTCATGATTTTATTTCCCTCATTCTTATTTCAGCTCTTAGATATTATAATTGTATAAATCTACTTACACAAAGAGTATGAGTAATTTCTGGTAATCCTTATGTGGTAACAGATTGCCTCTAAAAATACAACTTATGCAGTGCTCACTGTGTGCTGAACATTCAAGCAGATGCTGCGCACATCTAAAACAAATCCACAAGTGTTCCTGCAGGCTGTGTGTGGGCCCAGCCCTGGGGCAAGATGCTGGGCGAAAATGGAAATCTCACCAGCCACTGAATCTTCCTCAAGGACCTCCTGTATGTTGGGGAAACAACATACACACTTGAAATAAGACATGATGAATTTACAACCAAATTGGCAAGATGAGCTACTAATCCTTGAAGAAGATATGGGAGGTCAGGATCAGAAAAGAAAACGATCAATATGGACTAGACTGGCATGATCTAAGAAGGCTGTGTGGAGCAAGCAGGACACTGAAACAGCCTGGAATTGAGAAAGGCTTGGGGAATCAGCAAGCTTGAAAACGTAAGGACAAGAATATGCATGCATACAACAGTGACAAGAATACTACTGGCTGAACTTATCTTTTCATGGTTCTGAGAGCCAGAAAAGGGAACTTGGACTTGAGTCCAAAAATAATGGAAGGTTCTCCAAGCAAAACAAAAGTTATAAAACTACTAATATTTGTATGCGGTCTTAGAAAAATGTCACATGCATTTCTATTGACATTCCTTGTCCTCACCACTTGAGACTGTTATGTCTGTGTTAAAAGGAGGGAACTGAGGTTTAGGGAGTTTTAGGGCTTGCTCCACTGACCCAGTGACTATAGGGAGAGGCCAGTTTAGCTAGGATCAGCACAGATGGGTGTTCAAGAGCAGGCACTCTGGAGCCAGCATGCCCCGGTTTGAAACCCAGCTCTGCCACTTACTAGCTGTGTGACACTGAGCCAGTCATTTAACTTCTCCAGGGCTCAGTTTTCTCATCTGAAACAAGGGGACAATGATTATATATAACTCACAGTGTGGTTGTGAGTATCAGTGAGTTAATACTTAAAAAATAACATATATTTGTTGTACAATAAAAGGTGCCAAGGGGTAATTTGAAACAAGTTATGACTGACTTTTTACCCACGTCCTGTCCACTCCATCACTGAGTTTCACTGGATAAGCAGAGACGCATTGAGTTGTCTGGCTGAAAGAGCGATCTGAGCATTTGGGCAGAGAGGAGACTGAGTTCTAGGAAGTTGCTATGGTAATTCAGGGATAAGGAAATGAACCCCTGCGATTAGGGAAAGGAAGAGAAGATAGAGGAAACCCTGCTTCTGTGTTCAACCACAGGCTATCCACCAGCTGGGGGGACAGATTGATTGTTTTTTCTCTTTTCTTTACGCATCTTTCTGTTCTTATTTAACATTACATCTCGAAGATCTTTCCATATCAGCATAAACAGAACTATTGCTTTTTAATAGCAGCTTTTCTTTTTTTTCTTCTTTCCTTCATTCTTTTCTATTTATAACTGACAGACAATAATTGTACATATTCATGGGGTAGAGATTGCTGTTTCAACACATGTATACATTGTATAGTGCTCGAATCAGGATAGATTGCATATCCATCACTTTAAACATTAATTTCTTTGTAGTGATGACATTCAAAATCCTCTCTTCTGCCTCTCTTGAAATATACACTGAATTGTTATTAGCTATAGTCACCTTACTGTCTAATAAAGCACCAGAATTTATTCTTCCTGTCTGACTATATCTATTTACCTCTCAAGCAACTTTTTCCAGCCCCAATTCCCCCTACCCTCCCCAATCTCTGGTAACCACTATTTTACTCTCTAATTCTATGAGATCAATGTTTCTAGATTCGACATAAAAGTGAAATCATGCAGTATTTATCTTTCTGTGCTGGGTGTTTTCACTTAACATGATGTCCTTCAGGTCCATCCATATTGCTGCAAATGACAGGATTTTCTGTTTTATGGCTGAATAGTATTCCATTGTGTATATACCACATTTTCTTAATCCATTCATCCACGGATGGCCTCTTAGGTCGATTCCCTGTATTGGCTATTGTGAATAGTGTTGCAATGAACATGGGCTGATATATCGCAGATATATCTTCAATATACTGATTTCCTTTCCTTTGGCTATATGCCCAGTAATGACATTGCTTGATCATATGGTAGTTCGATTTTTAGTTTTTGGAGGACCCTCCATGTTATTTTCCTTATTGGCTGCACCGTTTTACGTTTCCACCAACAGAGCACAAGCGTTCCCCTTTCTCTGCACCTTCGCCAGCATCTGTTATTTTCTCTGTTTGTTAATAGCCAGTCTAACTGGAGTGAGGTGATAACTTATTGTGGTTTTGATTTGCATTTCCCTGATGATTAGTCATACTATACATTTTTTTCATATACCTGTTGGCCATTTGTATGTCTTCTTTTAAGAAATGTGTATTTGGGTCTTTTGCCAGTTTTTAAATTGGATTATTTGTTGTTTTGTTATTGAGTTGTTTGAATAAGATTGATCTTTTAGAAAATCATATTTAGTAACATGTCCATGTTTTATAATCAGCAGATTCTAAGCATAATAATATTAGTATCCTCTAAGGGAAAGGCATAAGGCAAAGGGATTTTGAAAAAGGACTATTTTCTTCATGGATTCTTAAGGGAGAGAACCTTTTATTTATTTATTTATTTTATTATTATACTTTAAGTTCTAGGGCACATGTGCACAACATGCAGGTTTGTTACGTATGTATACATGTGCCATGTTGGTGTGCTGCACCCGTTAACTCGTCATTTACATTAGGTATCTCTCCCCCCTTCCCCCACCCCACGACAGGCCTCGGTGTTCCCCACCCTGTGTCCAAGTGTTCTCATTGTTCAATTCCCACCTATGAGTGAGAACATGTGGTGTTTGGTTTTCTGTCCCTGTGATAGTTTGCTCAGAATGATGGTTTCTAGCTTCATCCATGTCCCTACAAAGGACATGAACTCATCCTTTTTTATGGCTGCATAGTATTCCATGGTGTATGTGTGCCACATTTTCTTAATCCAGTCTATCATTAGTGGACATTTGGGTTGGTTCCAAGTCTTCGCTATTGTGAATAGTGCCGCAATAAACATACGTGTGCATGTGTCTTTATAGCAGCATGATTTATAATCCTTTGGTTATATGCCCAGTAATGAGATGGCTGGGTCAAATGGTATTTCTAGTTCTAGATGCCTGAGAAATTGCCACACTGTCTTCCAAATGGTTGAACTAGTTTACAGTAAGGGAGAGAACCTTGAACGGGTTTGGTTATTAGATGAGAAACCTGAGGCCACCTGACGAAGAATTTCAGTCTTACACAAGATGCACGTAGGCCATCTAGGCCTTAGATATGTGCGGGGCCAACTTCAGGGGCATACAATCTGCGCAGTTGTGCAGAGTCTCAAGCTTAGAAGGATCTCACATTTGGTTTAATGCTCTGCTCCTCTGATGGTTCTCGAAATTATGAAGAGCTTTTGAACAAGGGCCTCCACATTTTTAATTTTCACTCAGCCTCATAATTTATGTAACCCTTCCTAGGTCTATGATACCTGTGACTCAATTAACCTGCCACAAATTCCTCTTGCCTAAGGCAGATCTATTTCTAACAGGACCATTACCTTATGAACATCCCACATTCTCTCGTTTTTCTGACTATATGTGTTTTATCACACTGTCCTCTCAGACGAGGTATGGAACTAAACGGAAGTGTGGATGTTTCTCCTTTAAACACTCTTTAAACACACTTTCTCCTTAAGTGCTCTTTAGTCACATTTTACTCACCTTTTTAGCTAATTCAGACTGTGCGTGTGTGTGTGTGTATGTGTTTAAGAAAAGTGAAAGCATCTGTGCTAAAGCAGCAGCAGTGGGGGGCAATGCAGCTTTTCTGTTCTGTGCAAAGCCTGTTGTTATCTCAACAGCGTAGAGCTGTTGAGAGTAGCTGGATGATTTTGCAATGTAAGAAGAGCAATTTAGTTTTTCTAGGGCAGGTAAAAAATGGCTTGCATTATTTGAGGAGGCTTTGTAAGAAAGGAATTGTGTACTTTTAAAAACTCTCCATTTACCTCTGTCACCTATGCTGTGGCCACAAGAATAACTTCAAGTGGGGCCAGATTTTCCTCAGCAGAGCAGCCTCGAAAGCGAAGGACGAAGAAGAAAGCAGAGTTTTCTTCATTTAAGGACATAAAGAAAAAGGAGCATTTTGAGGGGAAGAGAACTTGGAAAAGTTGACACAATACATTAGAGCAGGTGTAGAAATGATGGAATTCCTGATTCACAGGATGGATATTTTGGTTTCATTCTATTGCTTCATTATAGGTAAAATTGTTTCAAAAGCCTTTGAGAATTTCTATTAAATGGCATCCGGATAAGTTTTCTTAATTACTCATAGTAAAACTCCTTAAATAGTAAATGACAAAAGTCACATTAGGACATTATTGTACAAGCAAAGACTCCCCCAACGCCCATGCAAATATTTCTAACAAGCATTTGTCACACACATAGGAGGAGCTCATAGGCAAACCTCATAGCTGCCTTTGAAGCTGGCATGTTCGGAACCCTGAGCCAGTGGATTGCATATCAGTCTTCTGTTTTTATAAGACCTAAAACCGTGTGTCTCACTCAGAATGCAAATAAGTCACAGGGACAGCATTGCCTTTGATTTATGGGTTTGGTCTTTTTGACCTGAAAACACATCAGTTATTGAAGGGCTGTGTAAGCATTCGTGTGACTTAGGCAGTTCAGACTGTATGTTGGGCTCCACGGTTAGGGCTTACATTTATTTATTTATTTATGTTTAAATAAAAGCACTCAGCACATTGTCCATTGATCCCTTAATCTGACAAAATCCTAATAGTGCCAAGTAGTGCAGAGGCCTCGAGCCCGGAGGAGAGGTAGGCCATACCGCTGGGCTGGCTGCTTTGTTACTTCAAGCATGGAAGGGTGGACTCAGGCACCAGAAGCCTCTTTCATCGAGTTCTCGGGCTTGTCTGATGGCTACAGATTCAGAAAGCTTTGAATCGGCTTTAGATTCAACTGCTAAAAGTTGCTGAATCACAGTAGAGAGCTAGCTTGTGACTTATAAAACTTCTGGCATTATTTGTTTTATTTTGTTTTACTTTGTTTCTTTCCCTAATAACCTTAATGTTACTGAATTTCATTCACGATTGCTACAAACAATCAAACAAAGTAATGATTATGGAAATAAACTTTAAGAGCTGATTTGGTGAATAAGTACATAACTCTCTGGCTTAATTCTTAAATCCACAAATCAAGAATTCCTTATGTTTATTTTTAGTTATCCTTAGAACTGGTAGATTAAAAACTGCAGTGTGACTTTTTTTTTTAAAACATAACATATATTGCCAAAGGCTATTTTTTCTATAAGTAGTAATGAGATCAAAGTCTCTCCAAATCTGTCATGTACATTGAACAAAAATGGTCCTAAGACTAGTTGTGATTTAAAAATGCACAATTCTTCTTTAAAAATTGTGCCATCATTCAAATAATACTAAATTGAACCTGTGAATTAAATTTTAGATGAAAAAATTTCCAGTTTTGTTAATTACACACTTTTTACCTACAGCTGGTAACTTTGTTTTTAAACCATGCTGCCCCAAGATACTTGTAAATCTCACCTGATCTTCATAAGATTATAAAAATCAAGCCCAATTAATAGGAAAATATATTCCTTCTCATTTTTCTGGAGGTGACCAGAAGTCTGGATGAAATAACTTGATTTTTTTTTCATATGGTAAACACTGACAAGAGCAAGTGGGGGAAGGAGATTGAAATATGGATTATCACTTTATTGTTCCCAGGAACAAAGAAAAGAACTTTTCACTCCTAGCTATTATGCAACAAACTTTTTTTTCCAGCATTCTCATTCATAATGTTTTCTGGAGTGTAACGTCTGTCTTTAAAAGGTTTAAGCTAATGCCCACACATGCCAACTTAAAAATACTTTCCCATTTATTACATTTCCTTTTCCCAGAACTCTGGTAAACTTAAGAGGCCTCATGATACTATATGGAAATAAAGAGATTCCCAAATGGGGAAGGACTGTTTTGAATGCCGACTAAGGTCCATAGCCGGGGGAAATAATTAACTCATTAACTCATTCATTCATTCATGTAACAAACATTTATTAAACACTATGCAAAACTCCGGCTCTAATCCTCAAGGAGATCACAATCAAGTAGTGCAGAAAGTCACGCATAAAACAAATGCTAACGCAGAGTGGTAAATGCCATGAGAGAAGGATGCACCCACCGAGTGCCTTGAGAAGGCAGAAGCCACAGCCACTAACTCACTC
This sequence comes from Nomascus leucogenys, assembly GCF_006542625.1. Lineage (NCBI taxonomy): Eukaryota > Metazoa > Chordata > Mammalia > Primates > Hylobatidae > Nomascus > Nomascus leucogenys. The sequence continues at coordinate 131,043,250 of NC_044406.1, forward strand.
TAGGTAGGAAGACCTAGCAAAAGTGCACTCAAGGCCGGGCGCAGTGGCTCACACCAGTAATCCTAGCGCTTTGGGATGCAGAGATAGGCTGATTGCCTGAGCTCGGGAGTTCGAGACCAGCCTGGGCAACATGGTGAAACCCCACCTCTACTAAAAATACAAAAAAAAAAAAAGAAAAATCAGCCGGGCATAGTGGCCGGTGCCTGTAATCCCAGCTATGCGGGAGGCTGAGGCACGAGAATTGCTTGAACCCAGGAGGCAGAGGTTGCAGCGAGCCAAGACGGTGCCACTGCACTGCAGCCTGGGCAACAAAGTGAAACTCTGTCCAAAATAAAAGAAAAAAAAGCACTCACGCTAGACATACAAGGCTGAGTAGAATTGTGTTGGCTGAAAAGGTGGAAGAGAGAACATCAGACTCAAAAACAGAGACCTGTGCACCAGACATCTGGTGTAACTACAGCATAGGATGTAAAGGGAGAACAGCAAGGCTGAGACTGACATGGTAGGCTGCAAGCATATTGTGAAGGGCCTTAAATGCCACTCTAAGGAGATTGAAGGCAATGTGAGTTTGAGCTGGGTAGTGACATGATCAAATTTGTATTTAGATAAAATTGTTGTGGTGCCTTGGATAATACACTAGGGTAGGGAGAAAACAGAAGTGAGAAGCACAATTAAGTCAGAACAGTAGCTGGAGCAGCTGAAACCAGGCATATGGAAGTCCTAATGAGCAAGAAAACTAAAGAATTAGAGAACCTGTTATCACGTATCTTTATGAGAAAAAGGGAGAGGTCAAATCCTTCTAGAATCTTGTATATTTCTATCATACAGGATTCTCACATATATTTGACTAAGGCTTTGTATAATTAATAAAGTCTCAGCATAAAAAGCATTTACTAAATCCATATCCCTATCTGTGTGGAATTCCAAAGTACCTATGAGAAACATAATATTTTTGCTTCTAAATATGCACTGAAGGCTTTTGTAGATAAATGTCTTGCTTCAAAAAAAAAAAAAAAAAGCTATGCTTCCATGAGAATTACCTACAAATGCCCTAATTAATGAATGTGCTAACAGTTCCTTTATATCATGAACATTACCTGGTATCTGTTATTTAGTATGGGCATGTAGGTGATGACTGTATGAATATATAAATGCTATATGGTTAGAAGCTCTGCAACATGTGAAATTATTGTAAGCCTGAGATTACTTTTAGAGGGACGGTCAATATAATTTTGATGTCAGTCGTGTCTTACACACAGCAGTAGTAGGAAAGCATTCAAGTAGATAATTATAATTTGGTTATAACTTAAATTTGTTTTCTTCTCAACTTTGTTACTTAACAGGGCTTGTGTATGTTACACTGAAAGTGGCTTTCCTAAAAACTCTAGGTCTGTTATGATTTCTTTATTAAACGATTTCTATGATGTATTCATTATGTCGCTAAACCAACATTCAAGTGCCTACATCTCGCTAAGCTATGGAATTCTGCGAGGACAAGGCAGATAAAGTGATGATCCTTGTAAAGGTCAGGGGGGTGTGGAAAAACACTACCTAGGAATATATTCTTGTTTGGTTTTAAATCACAGCTGTGAAGTTGTCCAAAGAACTGGTGCCAAAATCATTCATGTATGCAACTGGTACTTACTGGGCACCTCCTCTATGCTGGGCACTACGTCTGGTGCCGAGCAAATAGTGGTAACTAAAATAGACGAGGTTTCTGCGCTCAGCTTACTGTCACGTAGTGAGCACTTGAAATACAGTGTGCTGAGTGCTAACCTAGGGTTAACTAGAGACAGACAGTTCCCAGAATATAATGCACACTTGAGATTTATATGCATGGATGTATGAGAGAGAGAGAGAAACAGAGAGAGATAGAGACAGAGACAAAGATGAGACAGAAAGAGAGAGAGGTAAAGATATGCTTATCTCAGTTTTACCTAAATATTACCACATCCTCTCAGCCATCCCTCTAAAAAAGCAATAAAGAATGAAACAGGAAAGGGGAAAAAGAAATGGGAAAGTTACACCTCTTCCCTGAAGGCTTCGTTGATTTCTCCAAAGGGAAGTGACTCCTCAATAATTACGCCTTTTGATTCTGGACCATTTCTTCTAATTTACGAGCATATTTTCTTCTTGACTCTCTTAACAATAAAGAAAATCCCATAAAATAAGTCATTTTTTATTTCTACTTCTAGATAAATCAGGGAAGAATCTTTAAGGTTTGTTCTTTCTAAATGCTCTTAGAAAAAAATATTTAGCAGGAAGCTGTGTGAAGACTGAAAAAAAAGATGAGGACTATAACCAGTTCAAGTTTCATTTTCTTTGATTATTTATGTTCTTTTTTCTTCACCTTTGCCTTCCATGTAATCAGCCTCATCCTGTAGCACGCTAGAAGATGCCAATTACATACAAGTCACAGGGTAATTTAGCCTTTTGACCTTCTTTGAGCTCTTATAAAGCTTTCCACTGCTGGGAGGCCAGGGTTTTGTTCTTCCCTCAGGAACAAAAAGCTGTTGCTTATAAGCTGCCTCACACAGCAGCAGAAAGGAAACAGTGAAAACTGTGTGTGAGGCTGCCTGGGGGAGGGGTGGCTGTGACCTTGGCCTTTCTGAGAATGTGGGGAAGAGGAGCAGTTCCCATTTTCCCAGTGCTAGCAGCCCTAATTATGCCAGAAGCAATGTTGGTGACAAATTGGAATGCAGTTATCAGTTGTGAGTGTAAAATGAGGAAGTTGGACAAGTCGATCTCAAAGGCTCTTTCCGGCTCTCACATTCCAGGATTCTAAATATGTCTCACGCATGATAACTTGAAAAGAAAATTGAGCAGGATGATGAATTAGGCTTATGCGTGAGAAGCACCCTGGTGGATATCAGCCATTCATAAGTCACAGCTATGGACAGCCTCTCCTGTATCCAGATGTTGAACAGGGGTGGTTCAGTCTAAGTTGTGCTAAATAAACATGGAGAGCCTGACCACCATACTACATAAAGCGGGGGTGCCCTGACCTCAGGCAGAAGGTAAGCAGGCAGGAAAATAGTTTCAGCGTTTGGTTTCTATTAATATAAGCCTGAGAACATTTCACCTTTGCAATCACATAGCTGTTTAAAAGATTCCTAATATTCAAGATGTGCATGTATGTGTGTAGGGGGGTGGTTCTGAAAAGATTTTCTGAAGTATCTTTGGTGATCTTATCCGACCAACTGATACGTGTTTTTCTTCTGGGTTCTACTTAGGATACCATTAAATATCACTGTTTTTTTTCTTTGCTTTCTTTATCTTTCCTTTTTTTTTTCCTTCTTTCTTTTTTGAGACGGAGTCTTGCTCTGTCACCCAGGCTGGAGTGCAGTGGCGTGATCTCTGGTCACTGCAACCTCCACCTCCCGGGTTTAAGCAATTCTCCTGCCTCAGCCTCTTGAGTAGCTGGGATTATAGGTGCACACCACCACACCCAGTTAACTTTTGTATTTTTTTCGTAGAGATGGTTTTGTTTTTTTTTTGTTTTTTTTAGTAGAGATGGTTTTTTTTTTTTTAGTAGAGACCGGATTTCACCAGGTTTCACCTGACTTGAGGTCAGGCTGGTCTGGAACTCCTGAACTCAGGTGATCCACCCACCTCGGCGTCCCAAAGTGCTGGGATTACAGGCGTGAGCCACCACATCTGGCCTCTGTTTGCTTTCTATGGTTAGTTAGCATCATCCTAATTGCTCTCATTCTTTCTTTTTTTCTTCCTGTATTAATTTTAATACGCAAAGATGAGTCCTCTTACAGCTTGATCCATTCTTGCTAAGACTTGAATATGAAGGAAATGTATTGGGCAACTATGGGGTGTTTTATTCTTTTGATTGATCCAACATGGACATACGCCCATCTTAATGCAAATAATAATATTAACAAACAATTATATAGTACTTAATTTCTGCCATACAATACTCTAAGTGCTTTGCATGTATAAATTCATGCCATGTTCACAACCACCCTATCGGCGAGCTTGTGTGTATGTGCATGTGCACATCCTTGTGAGTGTTCTCCCTCATGCTGGTTCTTATTTGTGGTGGTTATAATGTTTTGTGGTTTATTTTTAGTTTGGAGTTATGAGGGGAAAAAAAAAGAAAAATTCCCTTCATTGATATATTTCTCTCCTCTCTTATCATGGCGCTCAGCCCCACCCTGGCAACCTTTTATGTCCCCCCAAAATTTTGGCAGCGTCAAGAGCCCAAGCAGCCATGCTACTGGGAGCAAGAGCAGAGGCAAAACACCACGTGCCCGTCAGAGTGCTGGTTTGTCTGATATGCAAGGTCCAGCAGGCTTCATGTGGCACAGAGCTTTTGCTGTTCCCATTTTCAACTCGCTTACGGAGATATACAGCCAAGGGAGACGCTCATTTTAGAAGAAACATGGAGTGTTGTTCTCCTCCAAGTGCCTGAGAGCATCCTCTCACTGAAAGTCCTGCAGCAGCCCAGATAATAACCCAGAGTATTTGAAGGCAACACTGTTATGACACAGAGCTTCAGGACAGTCACAGATCACACTGTAAGGTTCTGGAACAAAGGAATCAAGTTTTTTCAATTTTCTGGGAAGGGTTTTTGGCAATCTGCATAGCACACTTGTTATGGTCTTACCAAGCACTTTAAAAAAAGCACGTCTATCAACGCAACATTTATAAAAGCCAACATACTTGATGATGTTTAAAGTCTCTGGACAGAATACGAAAACCAGGCCTGAACTGTCACTAGGAAAGTGAGAGAAAACTCAACATTATTTTGTGAGACACTAATGATCTCTTACCTCTTCAGCGAGAGGTTTGGAAGTTCAATTTGAGTATATAATTTACTCTGGCAACTGGAGCACAAAGGCCTCATCCTTCTGCCAGAGAGTAGCATTAAACAACAGTGGTTGTGTGTTCTAATGAGTTTTTTTTATGATTATGATTCCATCATACCAACCCCACCCCCTGCCTGAGCGTGAAAGACTTCAGGGGATATGGCAGACATCACATATGCCACTGCTCCCCAGTGTCAATACTGTGCATAAACTTCGGATGTCGCATGATGCAGCCTGTCTTCCTTTGGGCATGAATGTCTGCGGAGCCACTGTGTGTGTGAAGATGATTTTATTCCAAAAAGCTTCTCATTCAGTGGCTACTGAACTTCGTTGATAAGCCACACTGGAAAGGGAAGCTGGCATGCAAGTGGTAGCATCTTGCAGGCAGCACTGTGACATTTACTTTTCCCTCGCCGTACCCATAAAAATCCCCAGATTAAATTTGGTTTGCCTTTTATTGCTTCTGACACCCTATGCTGGCTTTTCATTGCAGAGACTTTTTATGAGCACGTTGGACGTGTGAATGGGCTGCCAACAGATGAAGTAAAAATACTTCCATCACTCTCCCTACCACCTCCAAGAAGCAGATGAAAATACTTGCAGGCCAGGGCTGAAATCTACATAGTATGTCAACTGGTGTGCTTTCCTTAAATGCAGCCAAAACAGACAGGCACAGTGTAGACAGAAATTTTTGGTTATTTCAGAGGAAAGTAAATACATATTTCAGTTTTCAGCAACAATAGAGCAGAAATGTATCCAACATTGTCTTGTTAATTTCAAACCATTGTAGAGAAATGTTTGTTTGTGCTTGCTAATGCTCAGTATAGACAGAAACACAGCATGCATAGAACTGGTTCCACGGGAGTCATTAAAAGGCATGCTGAGAATATGTGCTAAGAATAAGACACAATTCTTCGTGCCTCTTCTTTGGCAAAGCTCATTACAGGAAGTGATTTCAAAGTCAAAGATATGACATATTCATTCCTCCGGGAAAAAAGAGGGTTGAATGGCAAGTGTCTTCCTTTTTTGTGTCTTTCGTGATTGCACCTGTGGCTGCAATAGCAGGAAGACATATAGCAAGCCGGCAGGCATGATGAGGGAGAAAAGAATTAGGGCAAGAAAAGACCAGTCTAACACGAGATTGATGATCACAATGGCTGTACAATTTAAATCACACATGATCCAATAGCATATCATGTTTGTTTTAGAAAAGGCCTTCTTTGCAATATGACATGGTGGAAAAGAGTCTTGAAGTTAGAAAACATTTGTCCCAATCTTGGTTCTGACACATCCTCTGTGATCTGGAACAAGTTTGCCCCCTTGGGTCTCAGTTTCCTCAACTGGAAATTGAGCATAATAATTGCACCTACTACGCAGTGGTTTAAGGGTTACTTACATTCACTCATATATGTCGAAGTGCCTAGTAGAGTGCTTGGCATTCAACAAGTGATTCATAATTTTTTAACATCTCAATGTAAGTAATGAGAAATCGCCCAATATCTTGCAGTGTGGCTTGACCCACTCATGAATATGCTAGGAAGGATACGAGCTTCAGTTTAATATATTTTGGTTATTCCCAGAGCCATTGCCTCTCCGGCCAGGCTTTTGTTAACCTACAACAGCAATTTCCTGCTAAGTCTTAGTGTAAGGACCATACTTTCTGTACACTTCTCATCTATTTTAGAAGACCACATGCTTACAGTAGTGGTTACCAACTCTAGGGTCACATCAAAATCACAGGGGGAACCACAGATGCCCAGACCCTATGCACAGATTCTTATTCAACTTGTGTAGGATGGGTCTCTAGATATTTTTTGGCATTGGCATTTTAAACTGATCCTGAGGCAATTTTAGTAAGTAGCCAAAGTCAAGAATTGCTGATGTACAGGGTTTTCCTTGCTCTCCTCTATCTCCCACCCTCTTCCGGTAATAGTGAAGATGTGTTTTCTAAGCCAACCATAACCTCCTGCTTATTTCTTTCAGTCCAGGACTTTACACAGTGCCGGGCATATAGTAAATGCTCCAATAATATCCGTTGAATGAATGAATGAATCACCAATGGTATCTATGCTCACAAGGTTTCTGATTGGTGTTAGTGAGCGATAAAGTGGAAAGGGGATAGACTTAGGGGTCAGAGAACAGTCACAAGCTTGGTGGGTTTTCATGGTTAAATCACTTACCTACTCAGAGGCTCAGTTTCCCCATGTGTAAAATGAGAGGATGATTTCCAAGGGCCTTTAGAGCTCTAACACTGGTGCTCTACGAGTCTATGAAAACCCATGGCACTAATAGCTATATTTCTGCTATCCTCATAAAATGACATGAACACGGGAATGGGAGTTTAATGAATCTTGTAAAAAGCACTTTCTGGAACGAGAGAAGCCATTTTCGTAATGGAGAGAATTTAATGGACTTAGCTTGTAAAGAAGCAATTTAGTAGCTTCTGTCCATTTGGAATAGTTGTCCATGCTAAGCAGAAAGAAAGGATAGCGAAACAAGTAATTCCTGAGCACCCACCTTCCCTCTGAGACTGAGTGTAGCCTCTGGAATTAAACTAAGTGGATCGAGACTGACCGCTCGGTGTCTTGGACCTGTTCCTTGGGGTCTGGTAAAGATGAAATGAGATAACACTCATAAAGCCCTTAGAACAGTGCCTGGCAAGTAGAAAGGACACAATAAATTTTAAAGAAAAAGTAAGAATAAGACAAAATCCAAATAAAATCCCCATGACTCTAGTGTACTGTTGGTCTCCATATTCCAGTCACAGAAACTGAAGCTCAGGGAAATCAAATAAATATGCCCTCTGTGACACAGCTGGTAAATGGCAAATCTGAGTGTTCTAGTCAGTACCAGTAGCAAAAAAACAAAAACAAAAACAAAAAAACCCAGTGTGCTTGTCCTCATTCCTCATTGCTTTATTGGGATTCCTAACATGCCTAGATCTGCTCTCAAACTCCCTACTGCTATTCATGCCTTCCTCACTTCAGTAGCCAGTGCTCGGGGTTTGCTCACTTCAGCAGCTTTCCTGAGTCCTTATAGACTTGGTTTAGCTGTTGCTTCTCAGCTTTCCCCCATGGCCCCTTTTCAAGTGTCCTTCACCATGAAAGAGTAATAATGTTGTTCCTGCTTTTACACACAGAGCTACATTCACACAAGTACCTCTAGCTTTTAGCACAACAAAAACCTCTACATAGGCAGAATTATTTATTTGTGCATCAAACCATAATGGCCTTTGCAAAGGAGAAACTTGTCTTTTAAAACTTATCGCAATGTCCTCCACAGCATCTAGCTCACAATGGGAGCTCAGTAAGTCTGGAGCAGAGCCTGAGCATATGTGCTTTTGAAACGGGAAAAATTCCCTTGTCCCCCTCAAAGGGCACGTGATGGGGGTGCGGCTCGCTTTTGCAATGCCCCGCTTCTCAAACCTCTAGGGGAGCACGCAGACGGGCAGGCTGTGGGGCTCCGACCCCACCGCAGGGTCTAGGGGTGAATGTTTACAGCTCCTGAGGCCCCAGTGGGTATGTGTTACGGGGTGCTCTTTTCGTTTTGCCATCTATAGGTGGTTTGTGCTAACTAGCTCGATTGCTAGGAAATCTCTTGTTGCAAGGAAAGAGGGCTTTCTGTATCCCGGGTTCTTGCCTTGGTGTACTGGAAGAATTGGATCACATCTGGGCTTGGAGAATGAGGACAAGGTTTTATTGAGTGGAGGTAGCTCAGGGTAAGTCAGAAGGGGATGGAGTGGAGTCTGGCTACTCAGCGACCTGGGCTCTCCTCCGACTGCCCCAGACAAACTCCACATCATTCTGCTTCTTCCAATCGGTGGCTTGGTGTCCAGCCGCCCGTGTGTTCCTCCGTTGATGTGCTCCTCTAGACGTCCAGCTGCCTCTGTATCTGCCTGGTAGGGTCCTCTCCGGTTTTTTTGTTTTTGTTTTGTTTGAGACGGAGTCTCGCTCTGTCGCCACACTGGAGTGCAGTGGTGCGATCTCGGCTTACTGCAACCTCCGCCTCCCAGGTTCAAGCGATTCTCGTGCCTCAGCCTCCCGAGTAGCTGGGACTACAGGCGTGCACCACCACGCCCAGTTAATTTTTCTATCCTTAGTAGAGACAGGGTTTCACCATGTTTGCCAGGATGGTCTTGACCTCTTGATCTTGTGATCTGCCTGCCTCGGGCTCCCAAAGTGCTGGGATTATAGGCGTGAGCCACCGTGCCCGCCCAGCAAGTCTCCAGGTTTTTACAGGCTCAGGATGGGGGTGTGGCAGGCCAGGGTCGTCTTGGGAAATGCAACATTTAGGCAAGAAATGCCTGTCCTCACCTAGGTACGTGGGGATGGAGCCCTAGGCAAAGACCATGCCCTCCTCTACCCAGCACTTCCCTCCCCCACTTCCGTATCACTTAAAGGGACCATGCTTTTCCCTTCCCAGGACTTCCCTTCCATATCACTTTGAAAGTTACCCAGGTGACATTACTATGTGCCCCTGGTGAAGACGCTCTAGATTCTAGTTCAAAACTCTCATTGTACAGTTGGGGAAACCGAGCCAAAGAGGAGTAGGAACTTACCAAAGGTTGTATTCAAAGGACTCAAAGCCAAGAAGCCTGATTTCAACTGCAGATCTCTTCCCTCTGACTGCCAGGCCAAAATTTGGGGGGTACCCACATTGTTCTACTTGGATAATCCAATCTGCATCATAGCCAAGCTGTTTTTGTGAAATTATCTGTTGTCTGGCGGCCCTCTGCTCCTTTTAGAGGTATCATTTTGGAGTAATGAGGGGAGCACTCTCACAAGGAGGCGATATATTATAGTAGTTAAGAATGTGGAAACTGTAGCCAGGTTTTAAATCCTGGCTTCATCACTTCCAACTTGTAGGTTATTGGGCAAATTTCTTAACTTCCCGGATATTCGGTATCCTCATGTGGAAAATGGGTATAATAACGGTTGATATGATGAGTAAATGAGATCATGCATACAAAGTACCTTGAACAATGCCTGACAAGTATTCAATTAATCTAATTAGTACTTTTCGTTTCATAATATATTTCAACTGTCTTTAGCTCATCGTTTCTCAACTTCAAGAAAATGATATTTACACTTTTCCCAGCTCTACTCTTGGTAACATCATGCAGATCTGGTGGTATATAAATTCAACTGCAATATAAAGCAGCAGGGCTCTAACTATTTATGAGACAAAATTTCAAGTTCTTTGCCACTCAATTCTGGTCAAAAGCTGAGTTGAAATGAACATCTTCTTATGTGGAAGAATTTCTAAGAGCAGACATGGTCCATCCACTCTTCCAATACATCCCTGGATTCAGGTATGCCAGCAGATAGCTAGGCACATAGATGTAATCATCCTGCCCATCCAGCAGAATGTCTTTTCCCAAATTATGCTTTGGAATGATACTATACCTTTAACCTCTATTAAGAGTCATGGTGGCCAGCTGCTGTGGCTCAGGCCTGTAAATACCAGCACTTTGAGAGGCCAAGACAGGAGGATTACTTGAGTCCAGGAGTTTGAGAGCAGTCTGGACAACAAAGTGAGATCTTATCTCTAAAAAAAAAGAAAAAGAAAGAAAAGAAAAAATTACTCAGGCACTGGGCATAGTGGTATGCACCTACAGTCCCAGCTACTTGGGAAGCTGAGGTGGGAGGATCAATTGAGCCTGGGAGGTAGAAGCTACAGTGAGCTACGATGGTGCCACTGCACTCCAGCCTGGGCAAAAAAGTGAGTGCCTGTCTCAAAAAAAAGGGCCATGGTAAATAAAACCCACTGTAACTCATTGTTACATGTAGAGATAGTGTTCAAGACGTTAGTTATTAGATGACCAATACTACTGTTTACATGGATGCCTGGGAAAAATTCCTGGCCTTTCTCTCTACAAAGAATGATTACATATCCATTGCATAATTAATATATTTCTACTTCATGGACATTGTGGATTTTGCATCATATAGATCCTCTTTTTTTTCCCAATGGCTGCTAGGACTCTTGGAGACAATTTTCTAGCCGTATCCTTAGTAGATATGTAGAACATCATGATCAGCAATTGTAGTTCACACCTAGATTACTTTGGCACCAAACTTCTTTTCCCTTCCATCTTTTATCCCTTCTTTTGATTTCAGCTACCAAGTCATAAAGTTTATACATTCTTGTTTCTTTTTCCACATTTAATATCTGACTATGTAAGAGAGGAAAGAAAAAAGAAAGAAAGAAAGAAAGGTAAATAAATACAGAAGACTTTCTCTATTATTTAAAACTGAGCCCATTTAGGTTACATACATCGGGATTTTCCCACAAGCCCAAATCCCACAACACAAGGGTGCATTTTCAAAATGCTTATGTAGGCATTCTATTTGAAAAGTCAAGAGCAATATTGTGACTTATAAGAGAGGCCAGCCAGACATCTATTGTGTTGCCTCAGACTCATGGGACCAACTCGGTTCACAGTATGTTTTCCTTCCTGGGCAGTGATGCCCTATGAAGACAACAAAGTAAGAGACATCCACCATTAAGGTGACTCTCCTTTCCAGCGTCTGGAGCTGTCCATGCTTTCCAGTTTCTCTGATGAATGGAAGTTTGAGGAGGAAATAACTTAGCACAATCCATATTGCATCACATTTTATTTGCTTACCGTTGTTGATGCTCAGAGATATTTTGAAGATAAAATCAGAAGTGTTACATGTCTTCCCAAATCAATAGTTTAATACCTTGGTTACAGGTACCCCTACCATTAATCTCAGTCTGCTTATGAAGCTATGGGTGATACTTGACGTAGCAAGTAATAAGCATGCTTTTTCATTGGTTTGGGCTCAGTAAGATAAATATATATTTAGATGCACTTTATTTTAAAGAGATGAGAATCATCATCAATCAATTAAATAAACTTATTTGCTCAGAAATACTATTATATGCCACTTTTTAAAAGTCAATGAAACACTTGCAGCTAGCTTTATGGTGTGTTCAGTACATACCGACATATGACAAATTTAAATTTAAATACATTGGCTATAGTACTATATATCATTTCACTAGTAATTCACCTTTAAGGTTTTCAGCTGTACAAAAGAAATAGTAACCTTTTCGGGAAAGTCACTAGGCTATGCTTCAGAACTTATCAATGTGGAGTGGATTTTGTAAATGGCTATAAATGTTAACCATTAATTTTCTTACTGCCATGATAATCTTCAATTTAGAAAGCAAGCAAGTAAAATGCTTCTTTAAAAGCTAGGTGCATGAAATCATATTCATTATGAAAATAGCTCATCTCATTTCCAGGAAGTGATTTTTTACAACATTCATCAAACTCTCTTTCCCAGATTATAGGTCATTTTAAAAGGGAAGTAGCAATGTGGATATTGGTGTCATGTTTATTCATAGACTTTAAAGCAAAGCATGTTTGAGCCAGAAAGGGTCTTAAAGATCATTTAGTCTAACTTCTTTTTATAGAGAGAGAAAGTCAGGGAAAGAGAGAGGAATGCATTTGCTTAAGATTGCCCAGCTTAAGTGGAAAGAAGCACTGTGTGTGTGTGTGTGTCTGTGTGTATGTCTGCGTGTGTCTATGTGTGTGTGTGTCTGTGTATATGTCTGTGTGCGTGTATGTGTGGGTGTGTATGTGTGTCTGTGTGTGTGTCTGTGTGTGTATGTGTTTGTGTGTGTGTGTGTGTCTGTGTGTGTGTGTGTGTGTGTGTGCCTGTGTGTGTCTGTGTGTGTGTTTGTATGTAGGGAGGGAGAGAGAGAAACGGAAAGAGAGAAGCACAGACAGAGAGGAGAGACAGAGAGTGCAAAAAGGGGGTAAAAGAGAGACAGGGAGGGAGAGAGACAGAAAGAGAAAGAGTTATTAAACCATGGCTTCATACAACCAGTGGCAACCCGTTCTTTCATCTGAACAACTAGTGTTTTGGTGACTTAGGGTTTGGTGAAAATAACCAAATCTATTTGGCAGTAACCAAAGTCAACAGCTATTGAAAGCGTGGGAAAATGTCGTCATGTTATTTATGTTCGTGTTCACATTAATACCAGCATGGATTTGAAATGAGCCAAATTTAAATATGGACTACACTTAAGACTATGAAGAAATAAAAACATCTATGAGGCTCAAATGAGAAAAGAACCCTTGGAAAAGTCTTGCTGAAAACATTTGCCTTTTCAGACATTTACCCCTAATAGGGGGGAATTTATATCACCACTAACTGTTTGCATTATTTAGTATGGTAAATGCCTTAAAGAGCCCAACCAGCAATTAATCTTCTTAAAAACAAAATAACTATTTGAAATTTCCTTCGATTAGCAAGAACATTCCATCTGTATGTTATTTGTCTCTAATAATTCATTGTAACCTAGCATGTTTTAGGGCAATTTTCAAGTATTCATTTGCACTGGTGAGGGAGTCTAAGGATCTTTTAGCTGGCTGTCACATTCCACCCACATCTGCTCTTTCCCTCAGAGCCATCAGCAGGGTTGAATAATGTTTATGAAGACACACAGCAGTATACAGCAGGCTGAGGCATGGGCAAGGCTAAGAAATACGTAAGGATGGAAGAATAGAAAAGGGGGAAATTGACTTTGAAAGGAGAGTGAAAAATATAGATGAGAGAGAAAATAAGAGGAGGATTAAGAAAGGGCATCAGATATCAGATCATGACATAACAGCAAGTTGAAAACCCATGTACTAGCCTGTTACGAATGCTTTTTTACATTCCCAAAGCTTCTAAAAGATCTTTTTAAGACAAATGAATGTTATCTTTTAAAACATAAACTGTTTTGGAAAGTATGAAATATGCATTTTGCTCTTAAAAAAGCACCACTTTACATCCATAATGCATCAAAAGCCTACAGGATTTTATACATCTTCACAAGGTGAACTTTCACACAATACTAAGAAATTTAGCTCATTGGACAGAAATATGAAATTATTAAATGTGTTTTAAGAGAGATTCGGTGCTTTCATAATTTTATTTAAACTTGTGATTATCACTCTAGTAAAAAAGTATTATCAAAACCACAAGCAACCAAGCAAATGTACTAAATAGGTGCTGTTTCCTTCTTCCCACCAAACAGCAATTCAATTATGCTGCGTAGTTTTTTTTGTCATTTTGGTTATTTTCTCAGAAAGCTGAACTGTTGTGAATAGGACCTTGCTGATGTCCCAGGAACTTTTCTATAATATACACTCTTGGCAACTTAGTTCTAGATCATGTCCAGGAACAATCTGGTTTTAATTCAGAAACAGTCCATTGTATCCCAAGTATCCATCAACCAATGAAAGGGCAAATGAAAAGTGGTCTATCCATACAATGGAATATTATTATTCAGTCTTTTAAAAAAGGAAATTGGCTAGGCATGGTGGCTCACGCCTGTAATCGCAGCACTTTGGGAGGCCGAGGTGGGCAGATCACGAGGTCAGGAGTTTGAGACCAGCCTGGCCAACACCGTGAAACCCCGTCTCTACTAAAAATACAAAAAATTAGCCAGGTGTGGTGGCGTGCACTTGTAATCCCAGCTACCCAGGAAGCTGAGGCAGGAGAATTGCTTGAACCCAGGAGGCAGAGGTTGCAGTGAGCCCAGATCACGCCATCGCACTCCAGCTTGGGCGACAAGGGCAACACTCTGTCTCAAAAAAAAAAAAAAAAAAAAAAAAAAAAAGGAAACTGTGGCACATGCTACATGCTACAACATGGATGAACCTTGAGGACATCATGCTAAGTAAAAGAAGCCAGCAACAAAGACACAAATACTGTATGATTCTACTTATTTGAGGTTCCTGGAGTCATCAAATTCATAGCACGAGAAAGCAGAATGGTGAGTGCCAGGGGCTGGGGGGAGAGGGATGGGGAAGTTAGTGTTTAATGAGTACAGAGATTCAGTTTGGGAAGATGAAAAGAGTTCTGTGGATGGATCATGGCACTATGAATTTACTTAACGTCACTAAACTATTCACTTAAAAATGGTTAAGATGGTAAATTTTATGTTAGTTTATTTTACCACAATTTTTAAAAAGGAAAAAAAAAGATAAAAAGTAATAGGCCACTGTAGCACCTCCAGGACTTGTGCCATCACATCTGTTTCCTTTAGTCCTTTGCAGTCCCTTTAAGATGTTGTGGATCTTAAAGAACATCCCTTAAACTCCTCAGTCACAAGTGTTCCCCCAGCTGCTACTTCCAGAGTTCTCCTTGCCTAATGTTTTCTTCCCTGAAGAATAATAACTAAAATTGAGCCTAGTAGAGCCCTCCTCAAGTTAGCCCTGTCTCAATTAGCATTCTCCTTATAATTACATATCCTCTCAGGTTGGAGACCTTCCTTGCTGAGGGGCTGAGGCATTAATGGATGAGGTGGGTGGAGTGCAAGTTTTCCCAACCTAAGAAGCAGTGTGACTCTGAGTCATCTGGGGTATTTGATTGCTTAATGGAGTTCAATGGATGGCATCTAACCTTTGGGAATAGTTGTTCCTCTGCTTCGTTTCTCTCTGTAGAACACATTAGTCATTGTCCCTGATGTGGTAGGTCAGCCCCTTGAAACTTTGCCTTTAAATAAATAGTCCACTTGCCTGCATTCTCCTCCCACCCTTCTGTGCTCATGCAGAGATGACTGTCTTGATACCAGATCTGTCCATTGCCAAGCTGCCATGGCACATGCGGGACAGAGCCGGAACTCCTTACAGACTTGATGGGGTTACAACAGCTGGGTACCTGGAGAGGCCCATATATCATGCTTGTCATTCAATTATTTTCTATTTATTCAGCCCCATATGAAATCCTTAAATTTTTTATGAAAAATCTTAGTAGCACAGAAGGAAAAAAAGTGTTATTAAGCTAATAAAACAAACCTCCATTGGAACTAACTGGGAAACCAGAGAAATTAACATGAGAAATATAAAACTAATTAATTCCTTGCTTGACACAGTTAAAGATTGTTTAGATTAGACAGAGCAAAAAGGGTGATATCTTTTTTTAATAATAAAATAAGCCTACATACCAATATACATTTAAATAAATATGACAGAACGAGGGCATTATGATTTAGATCCTTCGAGCATACTTGGAACAATAAATTTAGTAGACATTTGAAAATGGCCTGAAGAACTCACAGTGAGTGTCATATGGAAGAGGCAATAGGGGGAACCTGGCTTAAGGAACTAAGAGTGAAATGACAGCAACAAACCGGGACCCGATAAATACTATAATCCTTTCTCTTAAGAGTTTGCTCCTCTTTCTTGGACAGGGGGAAACCTTTTGAATTCAGTTAGCCAGAATGGTAGGTACTCATTTTTATAAAACTGTCGCCTCCACTGTTTTGGGGGTACTCTGTAATTTTCAATAAGAAGAATAGAATGTTATTGAAACCAGATTCCTAAAGCCTTATTTATATTACAGATTAGAGTTCCGTATCCTTGTACTGAAGCAGAGCAAGTTGTCTTGCGTTATGTTCATAAAAGTGATAGGACTATAAAAACGTTAGTTTTAATTTGGGTACAAGAAAGGCCAGATATTTTATTGCCAAATCCATGCACTTAGAGAAGTAGCACTCTTTCATCTTGCTAGGGACATTGTTTCAAGAATTAAAGCAATGTAGTATTTTTCAAATTGATCTGAAGGATGAAGTGTGGCTTTGCAAAGTGCCTGACATTTCCTTGAGGCACCTTTGGGTCAGTCATTACCAGGGATTAGCCCAGAGTGCTTTATACATCTAGGTTCCAGCATCCTATAAAGCACCTATAAAGTGCTTTATAGATGAGTGCTTTATACATCTAGGTTCCAGCATCCTTCTCTCTACAGAGTAGATGCACTCAGCACAGCTGGTTGGAAACCAACTAGCTTACTTACACATTCTATAAAATGAGATCACTTTTTGCCATAGAAAAAAAAATCACAATCTATATAGAAAATGCTTGGCAATGAAGAATTAAGATAGTGTCAGCTCTGTGCTCTGTATGTTACAAGGTTGTCAAAGCAGGTATAGGCCTTTAACAATTTTTTCTCAGTGGAATGGGCCTTTGTTTTCTACTTACAGAACCAGATATTTGCGTCTTTATCCACTGACACTTAATCCTTCTTCATCTTTTATTCTAGATGTTTTAATTAATTTTAAATGGAATCATAAAAATGTTGGACTTGGGATTTATAATTCACAACATAGTCCAAATCCCTCATTTTGCAGATCACAAAATATGTATTACATGAAATGACTTGCTTAAGGTCATGTAACTACTTAGTAGTGTTATTGGGGGTGGGGGTCCTTGCTCCCAAGATGGTGGCCGGCTGCTTCCAAGATGGTGGCGGGCTGCTTCCAAGATGGTGGCAGGCCCCTTCCAAGATGGTGGCAAGCCTCGTGTTCTCTGACGTGGGGTTCTTGGCCTCACGGATTCCAAGGAATGGAATCTTGGGCCTTGCAGTGAGTGTTACAACTCTATTAGAAGCCATGGGTCACAGAAGAGAACCGTGGAACCCAGTGACTAGTGTTCAGCTCAATTAGGATGAACCCGGGCACTTAGCCGTGAAGGAACAATGGCGAGCCTTTAGCCCGATCAGGAGTGGCAATGGACGCCTCTCTGGATCAGGAGCACAGCGGACACCCTGCCCCATCTGGAGGGATGGAAGTCAGCGGCGGGTCTGCAACGGCAGCAAACAGTAGTGGTGGACAGCAAGCGAAAGCTCAGCTCAAGCAGTAACAGACATGGACCAGAAGAGTGTGCAGCTGCAAGATTTAATAGGGTGAAAACAGAGCTCCCATACAAAGGGAGGGGACCCAAAGAGGGTAGCCGTTGCTGGCTAGAATGCCTGGGTTTATATCCCGATCATTGTCCCTCCGGCTGTGCTCTCAGGCGATAGATGATTGGCTATTCTTTACCTCCTGTTTTTGCCTAATTAGCATTTTAGTGAGCTCTCTTTACTACCTGATTGGTTGGGTGTGAGCTAAGTTGCAAGCCCCGTGTTTAAAGGTGGATGCGGTCACCTTCCCAGCTAGGCTTAGGGATTCTTAGTCGGCTTAGGAAATCCAGCTCGTCTTGTCTCTCAGTAACAGACTCTCTTTTTCACTATACTGTGATTAATCGAGATCCGGTAAAGTACTACTTTGTAACACAGTCAACCAGGATTTTCCTCCAAATCACCTACGAAGGATGTTTTCTAACAGAAAATAAATGGAAAGGCTCTAGAGAAGCTTTATATTTGGTGTATGCATTTCTTTTCAAGTTTTATTTCCATCTTTTCAACCCCCATTTCTCTGCCCTCTATTCAACCCCCACTTCTCTGCCCTCTATCTTTTCAACTTTTAAAATAAAAGTAATACATAAATCTGATGATAAAAAATTAAACCATACAGAAAGATTTAAAGTAAATCCCTATTCATCCCCCCAAATTAAAACACTTTCATGTTTTAGTCTACCCTTTCTTTGGCTAGTAATATGTATATACCCAAATTGTGTGCTTAAAGTATGTTGTTGAAATTAGTTTTAAAATATATACTACAGTCCCCTTTTCAGGAAACTTATTTGATTTACAAATAAGATGCTTGTCAGAAAAGTTTGAGAACCTGAAATGATAAGTTGAGATCAACTATATTCTATTTTTAATTACATAAACTGAAGAGATTGAGGGTTTTAGTAAGGTTTCTTATTTGCTTTTAAAGATTTTTTTGTAATATAAATTTATATTGGAAAACAGAAAATTCAGATTATGAATAACGAAGTAAGGAAGAAAATCACCCCTAATCCCAGATCCCTGAGATGATATCATCCATTTGGATGTCACAATTTATATATTTCTCTAGACTTACAAAAACATGCAGTGAAGTAGTAAAGTGAATTACTTTAACAGCTAATACTAGAGAGAGTTCTTTTTAGGAAAGGGACTGTATCTGATTAGGTAAATGCCTTAATAAGTACTTGAGGATGAGAATGAGGAGGTCCCATGCATGTGATTAGAGGAAGGAAATGAAATTAAAAAACTATTCTGGGAAAAAAAATAAATAAAGGACAGGGATTCAATGAGAGATAAAGTGAAGAAATTGAAAGTTGAGCAGGCTGTTAGGAAGGTGGCACCTTCAAGGGAAGGGGGCTGGCTGTAAGGAATTCTTTGTGAAAGAATAGGCAGAGGAATTTCAAGAACAAGGGTGTTAAATAGCTGCCCCTGAATTCACTCAAGTCATCAGCAACATATCTACAAATGCCTTGGTTGAAAATGTAATCTCCATGAGAGTGGGAAACTCCTCCTTAACAACAATAAACTATCTTAGAACGAACATAAAGATTCAACCATTAATAAAGTAATTTTTTTAATTCATTCAGTATTTGTTGAATGAACAAAGAAATGGTTTGGGAAAGTGAAATAAAGGAATAGCGACCAAGATTCAGGAAGAGGAAGAGAAGCACAAGAATTAAAAAGAAGCATAGATTTTGAATCAGAAGTGATCATGAGAACATAAATTGTCAGGAATTCACAAAAATATTGGGGAAATACTAGACTTCCCACAGGACGTAGGATGGCAGATCAAAACATTTTTTTTTTTTTTTTTCAAATCCTAAATGCTAGAATGACTTCAACGGACAGCAAGATCTTTCCTTTCTCTGCTTACATGTAATTTAATTTTATAAAATGGTTATCATGCTATCCAATAAATGTTGTAACTTTTTCTTCACTTAGAAACAAGTGTGGATTTACATTAATTTGAATGGTCTTGTATTTAGTGGATACAAATTATTTAACTTTTTGCTAGTTTTCAACTGTTCACTGTAAAAGAGCAATGCTGCACTGAACACTCCTGTTAATTAAAATAATCACATAAATATAAAAATTCAAACCATTACTGGAAAACAGAAGGATCCCATCAACAGGCAAGAATTGCAACATTCTGAAAGGTGTGGTATGGATAGGAGAAGGTCTACGGCTATATTGCTCTGTTGTTCTTCCACATAAGAATGAAAAACCCGGATGAGAGGTAAATAGACGGGATCCCTGAGCAGACCCTCTTCAAATTCCCATGACCCCTGTGGAAGTGAATGTAAGTAAGACCCTGGACCTATGGGTCAGTGGGGGAAGGGGACAATGCAATGATCTGAGAACTACTCCAGCACCAGACCACTAAGTGACAACTGGAGTATTCACTCACCTACATAATACCCCTAGCAAGGGCGACCTGCTAAAAAGAGAGAGGCCAGTGCTGTAACAGGTCATAATGGGCAGCAATGACAATTTTCAAAGAGGTCAGTCTTCAAGCTAACTTTAAGCTACCACCAAAAACGTGGAGAGAAACTGCTGCGCGCAGCACTGTCTGCAGGAATCCCCTCCATGTTTATTTACAACTAACTTGATCATCAATCTAGCAAAACAAAACTTTAAAAACGTCAAACTTTCACTTTTCTTTTCAAAAATAAATTATGTGTACTAACTAGCAGAACTTAGTAGCAACTGCATGGTTAGGATGTGAAAACAGAACAATTCACCAGACATATGAAAAGATTCAGTAGTCTAGAAGAAAAAGACTAGTTCAAGGAATAAGGGTAGATTTCTACCACTGAAATAGACAATCTATGGAACTGAAGGAAATATTAGAAAAATTATAATTTGTATTCTCCAAGAGTTTTAAGAGAACATTTTATAGATTAAAACAAACCAACGAGAAATCACGCAAGATGGCTTTTACATAAAATATGCAATTACAGAATGAAAAAAACCAATACCATCAAGGCAATGAACAGTAGACAGATTATTGCAGAAAACCAAATCTGTAAAATAGAAGAATTTAAAAATTTCTCCTGAAACCCAGAGAAAAGGGTTAAGAGATAGAAACACAATATGCAAAGAGGTAAAGGCCACGAAATTCTTAAGTATATAGGATTGGAATTCTTGAAACAGAAAGGAACAAATGAAGGAGAAGCAATAGAGAAATAATAGGAAAAACTCTTTGAGTTTAGGCTAATTAAGTTTTAGCTAGTTAAATCTTCTTTGGAGAAAAAATACAGGATGTCCATTCATGCTGCTGAAAGGAATACATAGCGTAGCCAGTCTTTTTCTTTTGACATTTGCCAAATAGCAAAGAGGAAATCAGCATTTTTTCCCTTGGGCAAAGAGACAGGAAGCTGAAAATATCAGCTGGCACTTGGAAGGACAATCATAGTGATTCCTTGGATGACGTGTAAGAAGGAAGATAAAGAAAGATCTGAAAGAAGTATGAATGTCTGAATGGAAGCTTGCTGGTTTCCTGCCAAAGATAAATGTCTCTGAAGATCACTGGTCACCTTCAGGCAGACAACTTGAATTTTAGGCCCCTCCTAAGAAATAAATAGTCCCACAGATGCCTTCTTGGCCAAACCAAACCAAAAACACTGACAACAGATGTCACATAATTTCTCACTATATCTGTATCTATCTATATTGATCATATGTGTGATAACCACAAGCAATGAATCACATTTCCACACATAAATGCTTAATTTATGTCACATGCCTCTGTGAATTATATACTATTGGTTGTGTAATAACTTCTAAATTCCAACTGAATTTAATTCAATACATATTAACCATATACTTAACGGTGTGCCAAACATGTATATGAATTATGTGCTTCATATTCTTTTTTCATATGGAAACCAATGACAGGCTGATCTCAAGCAATTGAAAAGTGTCATCCAGCACCAGCGTGAAATCAGATCATTTTACTGTAATTACCACAAGGGTACCACATTAGTTCTCATTCCTGTGAAAGAGATGGAAATAGGTACTCTCAATCCTCCCCTATGAAAATGATGAAAAAGCATTTTTAAGTATTCTATTTGAAAGAATGTTTTTGCAAATAATAATATATACACCTCCCATACCAACTAAGGTTCTCTTTCACATTAAGAGCTGGATAAGATCAGCTTGAGATGCCATTCTACTTCATGTCAAAGTCCAAAATGTTCCCCCCAGTTTTCTGATTTACAAAGTTATGGGTTTGGATGGGGAATAGTGGGAGTGCCACAAAATCTCATGGTGATCAAGGGTTCCCAACCCCTGCTGTATTTAACCAGTTGATGGACTGCCTCAATCTCTTAAGGACACTGTCCCTGTTAACATACAATGACAACTCACATAGAAAATTTAGCCTCTTCCCTCAAAAAGAGAAAAAAACACCTACTCACACAAAGCCTACTGCAGCATCTTTCTTCCTAGAGAAACACAGGAACAGGGACTAGGCTTTCCAGGTCCAGGCTTTTCTTAAGAACTTCCA
This sequence comes from Nomascus leucogenys, assembly GCF_006542625.1. NCBI lineage: Eukaryota > Metazoa > Chordata > Mammalia > Primates > Hylobatidae > Nomascus > Nomascus leucogenys. Next base: position 131,065,269 of record NC_044406.1, read on the forward strand.
CATCATCTTAGGTCACTTTCCCTTGCCTCTGGAGGAAGGAGTAAGAAGATGAGAGAGTGAGTGGTGGATAATGCACTCAGACAGAAACCCCATGGCTATTCAGTTCCATCTCTCTCAAGCCCTCATCAGCTGATATCTGCAGGTGCAACTGGGATTACACCTGAGTCAATCTTGACCATTTCTGGTACTTCCCTACGAGCTCCATGTTCCCCAGTCTTGCTGTCCTAGTTGCCCTAACTGGCAATCATGGCTGTGTTTTGTTTAAGATGTATCAAAATTAAACCAAAGCATTTCCTTTACACCCTTGCTTGCAGAGTCCAGTTGGCTTCACTTCCACTTCTTTTCCAGATAAATAATTCAGTTTTCTTTTTGCACTTGGAGCTTTATCATAATCCACACCTGCTGAGGACCTAAAAGAATACAGAGCCCGATCTAGGCTGCTTTTTCTGGTGGCTGAACTCAGCTCTGTACTCTGACCCACGAACCAGCACTACGTCCTCCAGATCTCTTGTTCCTCGCCTGAAAGCCTCCAAGGGCACTAAAGTATTCTGCTTTAGACTCTAAGGGGCTGTTTGCTTGGATGGCATGGATAATCTCAATGGTGGGACCTCACAGGCATTCCATCAACTCACAGCAAATCTCAGACCATGTGTCATAGCTATTGTTCAAAGACTGTACTCCAATAATATTCCCCAAAAGTAATCTAAACTTTGGATAATGGTTTTTCAAAGAGGCTGGAAAATAATTTCCCTAGAAGTGCATCTAAATGATGAAGCCTACTCTCCAGACTGGCTGAAATGGATTCTGACTCTGAATAATGTTCCCCCAGTAAATCAGAGTGACAGACTACAGTCAGTTTCCCTCACAAACCTCTCCCATCCCCTGATATACTTCAGACTTTACTCCAAAACTGATACCAGTTTATTGAATGGACTGAAATTGGTAAGGCACAAATAGGAAACGACTTCATTCTTCTCCCAGCACTATTCCCTACCCTTCTTTTATGGATCTCCCTGCCCTACCACTGAAAGCATAGCTTACATAGAATTGTTTTTTCCTACATAGTTATACCTACAAAAAGCCTCATGACACGTTTTTAGGGATTTGAATGTCCAGCCCAGTCCAAATCAAAACTTCAATCTCACTTCCAATACAAAACTTCTATTTCCTGCACTCATCCCCGTCTCCAACTTCAGGCCTGACCTGTGGCTTAGGCACCTGAAATTGAGATGGAGAAGTAGCCTGAGTTATTTGTTTTTCATTTGTTATTTTCCAGTTTTTCCCAGGATCAGGTTGAGAGAGGTAGTTGAGAGAAAGGAGGAATGACTATTTATTTAGCTGTAAATTCCTTGTGTGGCTAGTGACACAAATGCTAGCTCCTTTTTGGAAACATTTATAGACTGTTCAGAAAATTGACTGTAGGGTCTTCAGCACTACAAGGTTCCTTAAAATGTGAGCAAAGTATACTCCGGCAAAAACATTGTGAACCCACTCAGTTCTTCCCCATGACACTATATCCCAGGTCCCATTTCCGTAGAAGACTGTGATAAGAAGCAAGATGCATCAAGCCTGGCTCCCTTCTATGGCATCTACTAGTTTGGGAAGAATACTCCAAATTCTTGAAATGCCAAGTAGGAAAAGTGAAGGCTGCCTCATTGACACTCTCTTTTCATCCTGCCACTACAAGCAGTGCCAAACAACATTCAGGTGAGAAGCAAACACAAGTGTCAATGTTCACATTTTTAAAGACATGTATCAAGCTTCCCGAGAATTATTCTATTATGTTTCACTCTGATGTCAACGTAGGGGCAAGGGGTGATGCTTTTTGTAGCTTAGCAAACATCCAGCCAGGGACTCATATATAAGCCTCCCCAGTTGCAGACAGCCCCAACGGTTCTAAGTGTTTGTTTAGAGCCCTTTTCCTGGGCTGAGGATCGAGGAAAGGAAAGTGTAAAACCATACCCCTGCACCAATAGGCCTACCTCTTCCTGCTATGAATTCTCCCCCACTTAAATGAATGCACCTAATTTAACTAATTCAGAAATTTCTAGTCTTCTCTCTCTACAGGCTGGTAGCAATAAGCAGGCTTGCAAGACCTGTTAGCCACACTTTGGTAAGCCTTATGGGAATGTGTCTAGCAAATACTCTTTAGAAGGTGGAGTTATTTATTACCCAATGTCCTCAGATTTGGAGCATTAACCATTAAGCAAAAGTTCTAGAGTCATACAGAAAAGATCCATTCAATATCCTGTTGCAATAGCAAGAAATGGGAGAAGCATACATAGCAAGGATGTACCATATGTGCATTTAACTTAAATTGTAAACATGTGGGCTGGGAAGAGAGCAAGAGGGAGGGATGGTGGGTGACAGGGGGAGGAGGAGAGGGAGAGGGAATGAAAGAGTGAACAGAAGAAAACAAGAATAATTAAAACGATGAGGGTAAATCTTCATGACGTCTTACTTCATAAGTAAACCTTGCAAGCCTATGTCCCCAGAATGAACTCAGTAGCTGGTGCACCTGAGTCAAATATTTTCAGAATCTTAGTGCTGTGACTTTTGAAACATGCGTATCTCTCTGTGCAGAGTGTGATTCAAGAGTTTAAAAGATTCCTCATTTTTACTCAACATCGTCCCTGCAATAGTTAATTTTATGGGTCAACTTCACTGGGCCATTGGGTGCCCAGGTATTTGGTCCAACATTATTTTGAGTGTGCCTGTTAGGGTGTTTTGGATGAGATTAACATTTGAATGGCTAGGTTGATGGCCCTTCCTAATGTGGGTGGTCCTCGTGCAATCAGTTAAAGGCCTGAATAAAATAAAAGGCCAACATGTCCTTGAGTGAGAGGGAGTTTCTCCTGCCTTGAGCTGGGACATCTTTGTGTCGTGCCTCCAAACTTGATCTAAAACATTATTAGCTTTTTCTGGATCTTGAGCTTGCCGCCATTCAGACTGGAACTTAACCATCCACCAACTTTCCTGTTTCTCAGGCCATTAGACTCCAGTTGAATCTACATCATTGGTTTTCTCGGGTCTCCAGATTGCTGATCGCAGCTCTTGGGACTTGTCAGCCTCTATAATTGCATAAGCCAATTCATTACAATGAATCACAATCTCTCTCTCTCTCTGTCTCTCTCATCATCCTATTAGTTTTGTTTATCTGGAGAACCCTGACTACCAATATAGGCCCTAAAGACAAGCCAACTAATTTGTCAAATGAAGAAACAATCCACATCAGCACTGAAGGAAAAACTAGGTATGCTGGAATTACTGAAAGACGTTCTGAACTGTACTTTTGGAGGCAACTTAAGGAGTTTCCAAAGATAATTTAATTTTAGACTTGCTCTTTTCCCTCAAATGGTTAAGTTTAATCACTTCTAAAATTTTTTGAACATACCGATCTCTCTCGCATGCACGTGGAGGCTCTCTCTCTGTGTGTGTGTGGTATATATATCACACACACATATAGTCAGGTGTTAGTTAACGATGGAGATGTGTTCTGAGGAATGCATCCTTAGGGGAGAACATCATAAACTGTCCTTACAAAAACATATTTAAGACTATATGAAAGCATTTTCTGAAACATGCTTAATTTCTTAGGACAAAATGTTTGATTGCATGGCCAGTTAAGTCAGTTGTTTATCAAAAAATTTTGTAATTTCTCGACCTTAGTTCTGAATACACTTTTCTGTCCCTGGGACCTTGAAAATTAATTTGGGAGGTATGTTGTAAAGCTTTAATACTTGGGATATGTTGTTTCTAAAATAATACAGAGTAGAGACGTAGAGATAGTTTCAATATTATGAGACTTCGAGGATTTTCTTATTTAATAAAACTTTTATTTTAGGTTCAGGGGTACACATAAAGGTTTGTTATATAGGTAAACTTGCGTCATGGGGATTTATTGTACAGATTATTTCGTCACCCAAGTATTAACCCTAGTACCCAACAGATTTTTTTTTTCTGATCCTCTGCCTCCTCCCACTCTTCACTCTCCAGTAGGCGCCAGTGTGCCTTGTTCCTCTCTATGTGTCCATGTGTTCTCATCATTTAGCTCCCATTTATGAGTGAGAACATTCAGTGTTTGATATTCTGTTTCTGCGTTAGTTTGCTTAGGATGATAGCCTCCAGCTCCATGCATGTTCTCACAAAAGACATAATCTTGTTCTTTTATATGGTTGCATAATATTCCATGATATATATGTACCATGTTTTCTTTGTCTAATCTGTCATTGATGGGCATTTAGGTTGATTCCATGTCTTTGTTATTGTGAATAGTGCTGCAATGAATATATACATGCACGTGTCTTTATGGTAGAATGATTTACTTCCTTTGGTTATATACCCAGTAATGGAATTTCTGGGTCAAATGGCAATTCGGTTTTTAGCTGTTTGAGGAATCATCACACTACTTTCCACAATGGTTGAACTAATTTACACTCCTAGGAACAGTGTATAAATGTTCTCTTTCTCTGCAACATCACCAGCATCTGTTATTTTTTAACTTTTTAATAATAGCCATTCTGACTGGTGTGAGATGATATCTCAGTGTGGTTTTGATTTGTATTTCTCTAACAATGAGTGATATTGAGCTTTTTTCATATGCTTCTTGGCCACACATGTCTTCTTTTGAAAAGTGTTCATGTCCTTTTGCCCACTTTTTAATGGTTTTTTTCCTGCATATCTGTTTAAGTATCTTACAATGCTGCATATTCGACTTTTGTCAGATGAATAGTTTGAAAAACAATTCTCCCATTCTGTAGGGTTTCTATTTAGTCTGTTGACAGTTTCTTTTGCATGCAGAAGCTCTTTAGTTTAATTAGATCCCATTTGTCAATTTTTGCTTTTGTTGCAATTTCTTTTGCTGTCTTGGTCATGAAATCTTTGTCAGTTCCTACCTCCAGAATGTTATTGCCTAGGTTGTCTTCCAGGGTTTTTATAGTTTTGAGTTTTACATTTAAGTCCTTAATCTATCTTGAGTTTATTTTTGTGTATGTTGTAAGGAAGGGGTCCAGGTTCAATCTTCTGCATATGGCTAGCCAGTTATCCCAGCATTATTTATCGAATAGGGAGTCTTTTCCCCATTGCGTGTTTTTGTCAGCTTTGTCAAAGATCAGATGGTTGTAGGTGTATGGCCTTATTTCTGGGCTGTCTCTTCTGTTCCATTGGTCTATGTGTCTGTTTTTGTACCTGTACCATGCTGCTTTGGTTACTGTAGCCCTGTAATATAATTTGAAGTTGGGTAATGTGATGCCTCCAGCTTTGTTCTTTTTGCTTAGGATTGCCTTAGCTATTTGGGATCATTTTGCATTCCATATGAATTTTAAAATAGTTTTTTTCTAGTTCTATGAAGAATGCCATTGGTAATTTAACGGGAATAGCAATGAATCTCTAAATTGTTTTGGGAAGTATGGCCATTTTAACTATATTGATTCTTCCTATCCATGAGCATGAAATGCTTTTCCATTTGTTTGTGTCATCTCTGATTTCCTTGAGCAGTATTTTGTAATTGTTATTGTAGAGATCATTTACCTCCCTGGTTAGCTGTATTCCTAGGTATTTTATTCTTTTTGTGGCAATTGTGAATGTGATTGTATGCCTCATTTTGCTCTTGGCTTGGCTGTTGTTGGTATATGGGAATGCTAGAGATTTTTCTACGTTGATTTTGTATCCTGAAACTACTGAAGTTGTTTATCAGCTTAAGAAGCTTTTGTTCTGAGACTATGGATATTTCTAGATATCAAATCATGCCATCTGCAAACAGGGAAAATTTGACTTCCTCTCTTCCTATTTGGATGTCCTTTCTTTCCTTCTCTTATCTGAATACTCTGGCAAGGACTTTCAATATTATCTTGCACAGGCGTGGTGAGGGAGGGCATCTTTATCTTGTGCTGGTTATCACAAGTAATGCTTCCAACTTTTCCACATTCAGTAAGAAGCCGGCCGTGGGTTTGTCATCTATGGCTCGTATTATGTTGAGACATATTTCTTCAATACCTAGTTTATTGAGAGTTTTTAACATGAAGGAATGTTGAATGTTATAAAAAACCTTTTGTGAATCTATTGAGATAATCATGTAGGTTTTGTCTTTAGTTCTGCTTATGTGATGAATCACATTTATTGGTTTGCATATGTTGAATCAAACTTGGATCCCAGGGATAACGCCTACTTGATTGTGGTGGATTAGCTTTTTAATGTGCTGTTGGATTCAGTTTGCTAGCATTTTGGTGAGGATTTTTGCATCAATGTTCATCAAAGATATTGACCTGAAATTTTCTTTTTTTGTCTGTGTCTCTGCTAGGTTTTGGTGTCAGGATAATGCTGGCCTCATAAAATGAGATGTGGAGGAGTCCCTCTGCCTCAATTATTTGGAATGTTTCATAGGAACAGTTCTAACTCTTCTTTGTACATCTGGTAGAATTTAAGCTTTTTTGGTTGATAGGCTATTTATTACAGATTCAATTTTGAAGCTTGTTATTGGTATGTTCAGGGATTCAAATTCACCTTGGTTCATTCTTGGGAGGGTGTGTGTACTGTTCAGGAATTTATCCATTTCTTTTAGGTTTTCTAGTTAGTGTGCATAGCAGTGTTCATAGTAGTTTTTGATGGTTATTTGTATTTTGGTGGGGTCAGTGGTAATATCCTCCTTGTTGCTTCTGATTGTGTTTATTTAGATTTTTTCTCTTTTCTTCTTTATTAGTCTAGCTAGCTGTCTATCTATCCTATTAATTTATTCAAAACACCAACTCCTGATTTGTTGACCTTTTGAATGATTTTTCATGTCTTAATCTCCCTCAGTTCAGCTCCGATTTTGGTCATTTTCTCTTGCTAGCTTTGGGGCTGGTTTGCTCTTGCTTTTCTAGTGTTTTTAGTTGGAACGTTAGCTTGTTAATTTGAGATCTTTCTTACATTTCATGTGGGTGTCTAGTGGTATAAATTTCCTTTTTAACACTGACTTAGCTGTGGATGAAAGACTCTGGTATGTTGTATGATTGTTCTTATTATTTTCAAAGAACTTGATTTCTGTCTTAATTTCATTATTTACCCAAAAGTCATTCAGGAGCAGGTTGTTTAACTTCCATGTAATTATGTGATTTTGAGCTACTTTCTTCGTCTTGATTTCTATTTTTATTGCATTGTGGTCTCAGAGAGTGGTTGGTAGATTTTGGTTCTTTTTCATTTGCTGAGGATTGTTTTATGTCCGATTATTTAGTCTATTTTAGAGTATTTGCCATGTGGCAATGAGAAGAATGTGTCTTCAGTTGTTTTGGAGTGGAGAGACCTGTAGATGTCTATCAGGTCCATTTAATCCAGTGTTGAGTTCCGGTCCTGAATATCTTTGTTTTCTGCCTTGATGATCTCTCTAATACTGTCTTTAATGTGTGGAAGACTCTCACTATTACTGTGTGGGAGTCCAAGTCTCTTTGAAGGTCTCTAAGAACTTGCTTTATCAATATGGGTGATCCAGGTGCATATATATTTAGGATAGTTATGTCTTCTTGTTAAATTGAACCCTTTAGCATTGTGTAATACCATTATTTGTCTTCTTTGATCTTTGTTGGTTTCAAGTCTTTTTCATATGAAATTAAGATTGCAACCTCTGCTTTTCTGTTTTCTGTTTTCTTGGTAGATTTTTCTCCATGCCTTTATTTTGAGCCTATGAGTGTTATTGCATGTGAGATGGGTGAGAAAAGGCACAGAGTGACAATCTGGATAAAGAAGCAAGGCCCAATGGTATGCTGGGCCTTGCTTCTTTATCCAGATTGTCACTCTGTGCTTTTTAATTGGGGGCATTTAGCCCATTTACATTCAAAGTTAATATTAATATGTGTGAATTTGATCCTGTCATCATATGGCTTGATAGTTATTATGCAGACTTGTTTTTGTGGTTGCTTTATAATGTCACTGTTCTGTGTACTTAAGTGTGCTTTTGTAGTGGCTGGTAATGGTCTTTCCTTTCCATATTTAGTGCTTCTTTGAGGAGCTCCTGTAACAGCAGGTCTGGTGGTAATTAATTTTCTCAGCATTTTCTTGTCTGTTCAGGCTCTTATTTCTTCTTTGCTTCTGAAGCTTAGTTTGGCCAGACATAAAATTCTTGGCTGGAATTCCTTTTCTTTAAGAATGCTGGACACAGGCCCCCAATCTCTTCTGGCTTACAGGGTTTCTGCTGAGAGGTCTGCTGTTAGTCCAATGGGTTTCCTTTTTTAGGTGACGTCTCCTTTCTCTCTAGGTGTCTTCAACATTTTCTTCTTTCATTTTTACCTTGGAGAATCTGACGATTCTGTGTCTTGGGGATCATCTTCTTGTAAAGTATCTTGCAAGGGTTCTCTGCATTTCCTGAATTTGAATATTGGCCTCTCTAGCTAGGTTGGGGAAGTTGTCAAAGATGATATTCTGAAATGTTTTCCAAGTTGCTTCCATTCTCCCCATCTCTTTCAGGGACATCAATGAGTCATAGGTTTGCTTTCTTTACATAATCCCATATTTCTCAGAGATTTTGTTCACTCCTTTTCATTCTCTATTTTTTATTCTTGTCTGACTGTCTTATTTCAGAAAGCCAGTCTTTAAGTTCTGAGATTCTTTCCTCAGTTTGGTCTATTCTATTGTTAATATTTGTGATCACATTTTTAAATTCTTGTAGTGTGTTTCTATCAGGGCAGTTACATTCTTTTCTATACTGGCTATTTTTTTCTGCCAGTTATTGTATCATTTTATTGTGATTATCTTCCTTACATTGGGTTTCAACCTTCTCCTGAATCTTGATGATCTTTGTTCTTATCTATTTTCTGAATTCTATTTCTGTCAGTTCAGATATCTCAGCCTGGTTAAGAACTCTTGCTGGAGAACTAGTGTCATTGTTTGGAGGAAAGAAGGCACTCTGGCTTTTTGAGGTGTCAGAATTCTTGCACTGGTTCTTTCTCATCTTTGTGGACTGATGTTCTTTCAATCTTTGAAGTTGCTCTAATTTGGATGTTTTTTCTTTGTAAATCTATTTGATGACCTTGGGAGTCTGAGTGTGTTATAAGGTGGGTTTAGTTGACTGGCTTCATTTCTGGAAGTTTTTAGGGGGGCAAGGCTTAGCTCAGGACTCCTAGACTGCATGCTCTATCTATGGGGAACTTGTTTTGAGCCCCGGCTTTTTTCTCTGGGTCCTCAATGTTAAGAACCTACTGTGCTTGAGGGGTCAAGGTGTTTGCGGACCACTGGTCACAACACTTCAAGTGGGTAGTGCCATCCAAAGTACTTAGTAGGGGAGTGATAGCAGGATACGTTCTTGTTTGCACATGTCAGCAGCAGTGGCGGTAGCAGTGCAGTGGGGTGCCCGTTTGTCAGCAGTGGCAGGATGCTAGTGGGTGCCAGGCTGGCACCTCTATGTGGGCATTTGCAGCAGTAGCAGGGGGAGCCTGGCTCTAGGGGGAAGGGGTACCATGCTGGCAACTATGCATGTCTTCATGCTGGTGGTGCTGTTAGCATGCGGGCAGTGCACTGGTGGGCACAGGACTGTGTGCACCCTCTGTTCACGTTCATCTGGGTGGTGATGGCTGCTCAGGCCGGGAGCAAGTCTGCTGTTTCCTGTGCCTAGTTTTGTACCCATGGCAGTATTGGTGCAGGAACAGGGCACCTGTGGGTCCTGTTCCCTCCAACACTTGAACGCCAATAGCAGTGTGGTGGGGAAAGGGGAGTTGAGGTGCACTCATGCTGGCAGCAGTGGCACACCAGGGTGCACCTGCGCATGCATGCTGGCAGGGCAGGAGAGTCAAGGTCTGCCCGTGTGCAAACGCACTGGCGAAGTGATGTGGGAGGTGGCTGTGGGAGAGCATATGCAGGCAAAATGGTACAGGGGAGGCTTCAGTAGGGAAGACATGGGCGGGCTAGTACATGTATGTGGGGGTTGCGCTGCTGGAGCTCTCTGCCAGTCAGGCACAGCTCACCAGAGTAGGAGCTATGATTCAGTCTCCTAGGAGGTATCCCCCTGGCATCCAAGCCTGCAAAAACAGGCTGGGGCCCCTAGAGTGGCAAGCAGACCAAGCGGTGCTCAGGTCTGATTGGCCACATCTCATCAGCAAGACTGCCCTGCAGTATTCAGTTCTGACCGTTCCTTAAGGCTGAAATCTATAAGAGCAAGTCAAGCCTGGGGGATCAGTGTCCCTGGCCATGCTCTACTATAGACAATCCTGCACTAACCTCTCTGGGCTGTGTGCCGGCTAGAGTTCTGCCCCTGCCTTTTTTCTAAGCAGCTCTCTCTGCCTACTCAAATGTCTGTGGTGGTTGTGGGATCTCCTTCTGCCAGGATTCCAGAGGGCTTTGGTGAGAGCAGGTTGCTCCCTTCCTTTGTAACTCACCCCTTCCCCAGGAGTCATTTGGGGCCGGGAAGGAATCCTGGTACACAGTAGCCCTGTGCAAGGTTTCCAGCTTTCTCCCCCTTCAGCCCAGCATGTGTGTCTTCCCTCTGTCCACTCTCATTGCCTTCCTTCTGGAGATCCACTAGGAGTGTACCAGTCTCCCCGATGTCTCTGTCCCTCAGTGACAGATGCCCCTCCTGACTGTGTCTAGTTAGCCATCTTGCCCTTCTACTTTGGAGATTTCATAAAAGCATTTAAGGGCTCTATTCTGGACCACTTGATGTGATTCTTCAGAAGCAAATCCTAGGAGGTCATATCCAATAATTGCTAAATATGTTGAGTCTCTTCCATAGTTGGGCATCTTTGCATAGATTCTTTGGTTATAATATAAAAGCAAGGAAGCCCAATGCAGACAACTTTCCATTATGAAAGGTGGTAGATACAGTCAGGGTCAATTAAGGCCCTGTTGAAAACTACCCACACTTCCACCTGCTGAAGGAAAAGGAAAACTGATCCAAGGTTAAAGGCATCTTATTACCAATATTCTTCCAGATTGTTATGCCCTCATCCTCATCCATGTTGACTTGTTTTTTCCCTTGATACTCTCAGGACTTGAAGCCCTTTGCTTTATACTGCATTCCTTCAAGCCTATCTTAAGGTTTTCTTAATTTGCCTACTCAAAGCATGCAATTCCTTCACTTGTCAGATCTCATTCAGGCCTCTGCACTCTCAACTTGGCTACTCCCCTTAGCTTAATGCTCTAGAGCTCCAGGTAGGAGACGCTATTGACACTACTTCTAGTACCACAAGAGGGAGGAGATTTAATTAGGCTGGGTGAAGTAGAATATAAATAATTTTGCACATTATGAAAAGCAACTTATGTCACCTTAGTGACATCTTTCCAAGAGTTAATGCTTTTCTCTAAACTGTGTGTATTAGTCTATTCTCATGCTGCTAATAAAGACATACCCAAGACTGGGTAATTTATAAAGGAAAGAGGTTTAATGAACTCACAGTTCCACATGGCTGGGGAGGTCTCACAATCACGGCAGAAGATGAAGGACGAGCAAAGGGATGTCTTATATGGCAGCAGGCAAGAGAGAGAGTGTGCAGGGGAACTCCTCTTTATCAAACCATCAGGTCTCCTGAGACTTATTCACTCTTACGAGAACAGCACGGGAAAGACCTGCCCCCCATGATTCAATTGTCTCCCACTGGGTCCCTCCCACAACATATGGGGGTAATGAGAGCTACAATTCAAGATGAGATTTGGGTGGGGACACAGACAAACCACATCACTGTGAATGATTACAACTATCTGCATTTGTTTATCATTATTCAGAGAAACACAAACATATGTGCATGCATACGCACACAGATAGAGGTATGGATGTCCATCAGTGGTCAGCAAAATAAATAATACAGTGATGAGACAGAAATTTATAGAATTAACTTACTCAGTGTGAATTGTTAGAACACAGAGCATGGATAATTATAACCCACTCTATATAATACACACGATATATGTAACTAGTTACAGTTATATGTATATAGCTACAGATGAGTGTATGTGTGTGTGTGTATATATATTATATAAAATTTTATATACAGTGTTGAAACCCATAACAATATTTGGGTCAATGACAGATTGCATATATGATGATGGTTCTATAACATTATAATAGTGCTAAAAATTTCTGTGATCTAATGATATCATAGCATAGCACATAAAATTATGTTTAGTACATAATACTTGATAATGAATAACTATATTACTGGTTTATATAGTAAATATTATAGTAAATATACTATACTTTTTATCCTTGTTTTAGAGTGTACTTCTACTTATAAAAATGAAAGTTAATTGTAAAACAGCCACAGGCCGGTCCTTCAGGAATTATTCCTGAAGAAGGCATTGTTATCATAGCAGATGACAGCTCCATGCATGTTATTGGCCCCGAAGACCTTCCAGTGAGACAACATGTGGAGGTGGAAGACAGTGACGCTGATGATCCTGACTGTACATAGGCTCAGGCTAATGGGTGTATTTGTGTCTTCGTTTTTGATACAAAAATGTAAGATATAAAAATATTCTAAGTAGAAAATGCTTATAGAATAAAAATATAAAGAAAACATTTTTGTACATTCATATATGTTTGTGTTTTAAGCTAAGTGTTATTACAAAACAGTCAAAATCTTAAATAACATTAAAAGGTTATAAAGTAAAATAGTTACAGTATGCTAAGGTTAACTTATTAATGAAGAAGGGAATTTTTAATATAAACTTAGTGTTAAGCGCACAGTGTTTATAAAGTCTACACTAGGCCATCACTGTCACTTGCCACTCACCCACAGACTCACCCAGAGCAATTTCCAGTCCTGCAAGATCCATTCAAGTGCCCTCTGCAGGTGTACCGTATTTTATCTTCTATAAGATATTTTTTCCATACCTTTCCTAGGCTTACATATGTTTTGAAGCAAAAACACTCACCATTGAGTTACAATTGCCTACAGTATTCCATACAGAAACATGCTGTACAGGTTTATAGCCTAGGTGCATTGGCTATACTATACAGCCACGTAATCACACTCTATGATCTTTGTACAATGATCAAATCACCTACAGACACATTTCTCAGAATGTATCCTGCCATCAATCGACACATAACTGTGTGTATGTATGTGTGTGTTTGTATGTGAATGTACTTTTGGAAAATAGGATAATTTGCCCAGCTTTACAAACATAGTTATTTTGTACAAAGAAATCCTCAGTCATTATTTTTCATTAGTAGTTCACCAGAAGAGTTGTCATCGGAAGACCAGATTGCTTATCTTTTTGAAGTATTTTTCCCCTGATGGACAGTTGGTAATATTAACTCTGTGTGTGTGTGTGTGTGTGTGTGTGTGTGTCTGTGTGTGTACTCACAGTCTTATTTTAACCATAACTTCTTTTCTCCTTGAAACAAATTTATAGAGCAGACCATTAACTTCTTTTTACTACCTTCAGTTAAAAAGTTCTTCAGCTGTACTGATGTCAGATAATGTGCATTTCTATATAGTCATAAAAAGATTTGTCAAGTAAAATGCACATGCCTCTTAAAGAACTAATTCTCTGGGCAGGGTCTCCCCACTGCCTAAGTCATTTCCTGTTGGTTAAGAAGCCGTAGGAACTCTTTCAGGTCTCTAACAAAACTACTTAGTCTATTGCCAAACTATCATTTGTCAGAAAAAGCAGCTAGCGAATGTTTCAAAGAGAACACAGTTTTTAAATGAGCCCCCTGTGACACAGGCAAATATAAGCAGTGATTTCTTAGTAAATACTGATATCTCTAGAAAATTCAGCTGCATAGACCTTGTTTTATTGATGTTTAAGGAAATTCATTCAGGTGGCCTGAGCCTAATGAATACGGATGATGTAAATCTCGCTGAACTCAAGTAAATTAAACCATCTACTAAAATACAGTAACTACTAGCAATGCATTTCTGTCACTGTTTGCACCACGTTCTCCCCAACCAAGTTGTTTGTCACACAAAATGTGACCATCTATTACCCAGCTTAAATTATTCCCAAGTCTAAGGTAGCAGTCAAACGGCCCTTCTAGCCATTAAAAACATCCAGCTGCAGAATTACTTTCAAATCAGCACTATTGACTTTTGTATAAAAGGTTTGTAAATACAGTGGATAAATGAGTGAAATGGCAGTTTTGCCCTGGATCCTGAACTGGCTGCTCAGTGGAGTTGCTTCCCATTTCAAACGCTTTCCTACAAGAAATCATGAATCTTTGCACAAGGTCAGCCACTGTCTGCTTCACTATGAAGAATGCCAGTTAAAAATTCTAAGGTTAATATCTGGGAATGAATAAGACATGAGCTAGTTTTATTTGTCCAATTCAACTTAGGCTGTTACTGTGAACTGCAGTGAGCTTAACTGCCACTGGCGATAGGAGTTTGTCTAAAGGAGATAAATGGCTGAAGAGGAGTTTCAAGCTGTGAACATGGACAAAGAATCTCAGATAAAGTGGAAAGTTGCCTCATATTTCCAGGAAACGCTTACTTTGTTGACAGATTTTACTTTCTTTTTTTAAATTATGAAAACATATTTTGAACTCACTTAAGTTAATGGTTTCTAAATTGTGCTCAGTAGAAGCCCTCCTCAGCCACCTCACCGAAGAGGGGCCCTGGAAAGTGGGGACACTCTCTTCCTTAGTCCCCAAAGTTGCTTTCTGTGTTTTTTTACATAGTGATCTTTTCTACAATATTTCAGTGAACTCTATTACTAAAAGAAATAAAACAATTTCACTGAATAACTTCCCTTGCTAGAAACCATGATTTTAATTCACTCAAACTTCTGCTAGCTGCGAATCATTTGTTCTCATTATGGGCTGCGTGGAAATTAGTGGACATAATTAGGATGTCTGCTTTACAAAGAAGCTATTGCTTTTTGCAAAGATGAGACTTGAATTTAGACTGAAGATTTCACTTTTGGCATTCTGCTTAATCTGTCTGAAAAGCCTCTTCTTCCTTCTTTAATTTTTAGGAGGGCATTTCTAAATGACTGGAATGCCTCAAAAGAAATTTTGGATTTAAAATGTCACCTGGGTTTCCTCTACCCATAAAGCCACCAGACAGCTGAAGAAAATGTTTGTCTTGAATAATCAGCTATTTAATTTCAATGCTGGCAAGTCCGAGCATATTTTTGGTTTACTGATAATCTACATGAACTATTAAAATTGCTATGACTTTAGTTTGCTAAAAACCAAGGTCCTTGCTTTTAATTTTAAATAGTTTACATACATGAACACATTACAGAGTGCATGGAGGTGTAACTTACATTAATCTTTGGACCCAAATGTGTTCTTTGTTCATGTAAGGATCAAAGTAAATTAGAGTAGACATTGGTTTCTTCCCACTGGGTTGGGGCAAGTCCTGTGGGAAGATTCTCAAAGGTTTGCCCTAAGGTAGAAGGATTCTTAAACTGAGTCAAGGCTGAAGGGCTGTTTATCCAAATCAAACTGAGACTGTATAGCTTAGATGGAGAACCAGAATCACTGTCATGTGAAGCCAAGGTAGAATATAATAAAATGGTGCTAAACCGTAATTCCAAAAGGGGAAGTGAAGACAAAAACAAGAGATAGGAGCAGCCTAGGTAACCTGGAGTGGAATGTTAGATGTAGGATCAAATGTGAGTAGTGGGTATAGTTAAGATGAAATGCAAATTTATGAAGAAGAAAGCCACATGTCCCCTTTCAAAATCATGACTCAGTCATTTACTAATGGTGTAGTTTTGGGTATGTGTGTTACTAACTGCTCTGAATATTGGCTTTCATATCTTTAAACTGTGGATATTGATGCCTGCCTTATGGATGCGTTGTAAGGGGTCAATGTGTGAAAATAACTACTAGGCCAGTTACTCAGGAGGCTGAGGCAGGAGAATCATTTGAACTCGGGAGGCGCAGGTTGCAGTGAGCTGAGATCACACCACTGCACTCCAGCCTGGGCAACAAGAGTGAAACTCCTCTCTCAAAAATTAATAAATAAATAAATAAATACATACATACATACTAGGGTTTTGGCACACAGCGGGCAATCAACAGCCACTGTTATGACTATAGTAAGCTTTTTTTTTTAACTAAGAGAAAGACAAATAATTTTTTTCTGCCTTGAACAACATTCACTAAGGGAGCCATAGATGCCATGAGGAACTATCAAAGCAAAATGAAAGCCAAATACAGTCCTTAGAGAGTGGAATAATGTTTATAAATAACGAAAGATAACATTTATTTTGTGTATCCTCTGTACTAAGTTTTGTGATACCAATGCATTGTATGCATTATCTTATGTAATCCTCACTACCGCCAGTAAGATTGGCGGTTACTGAGCTCATTTTGCAATAAGGAAACCCGGGCCCACAGGACTCAACTTGCCTAGGGTCCAGAGTAAGTGGCAGGCAGTTGGGATTCTAGTCCTGTGTGGTCCGAAAACCTATGTTCATTGTATTACATAACACTGCCTTTCCATGATGCACATATCTACAAACGGAGTATTTTTCCTGCTTTAGAGGTTTCAAGCATGCCATTTACTCTGCCTTGAATACTCTGCATTGAACAGCAATTTATATGTCCAATCTTAGACAAAACGTTATTACTGCCTGGCCCTACCCGAATTGGGTCCCCATAGGTATTATTTCATAATATGCCTTTCCCCACTACTAATCATTTAGCAGTCTATAATCAGACATCTAACTGTGTACCACTGATCGTTCTGTCTCCACATACTGGAAGGCCCATTAGGGCAGGGACTGTATCTGTTTCATTCACCACTTTTTGCCCAGCACCTGGCCTAGTGGCTACCAAAAAATGCAAAGCAGGTTTCCAGAAGTTAGGAGAGTGGTGTGAATAAATACTTGGTGAATGATTACTCATGGCTAATATTAATGGACATTAACAGAAGTGCACAGCTAAATGAAATTTCTGGGGGAATATGTGTTTTATAGAGAGTAACATCCATGTATCATGCACTTAAAATGTGTTGAGGATGTGCTATGGGCCTTACATGTATTATTTACTTTAACACTCACAACAGACTCATCAGAAAAGGGCCACTGTTATTCCCCCTTCTACAGATGCAGAAATTGGGGCAAGTAGGATTAAGTAACCGTTGACAATAACATCACCAAGTAAGGAAACTCCCCACTCACAAACCAGAGAAAAAAATATGAAATGTAAAATAAATGACCAAAATATATCATCCGTTCAAGGCTCATATGAATAAATCTAAAAACCTTTCTTGAGGAATATATTAATACATATATACAGATATATATACATACACACACAAATATATATACACACACACACACACACTTCACCATCTGTTCTATCTGTTTCTGGATAGGATGATTCCGCATTATAAAGTTACTAATTTTTCTGTAATTAATTTATAATTAAGGTAATTACATTAAAACCCAAATATGACATAAAGTTTTTTTTACAAACTGATGTTATAATCCATCTGTACGAATAAATAGGTGAAGTATTCAGGAGAAAGGTAAAAAAATTAAGAGAAATGAGGGCATGTTTACCATACCAGACATTAAATTGGTGAGGTAAAGTTGAAATAATTAAAATATTATAGTATTGGCTTAAGGATAGACAGAACAATGGAGGAGGACTGATGGCTGACACCTTGTTGGATAAGTTGAATATATTTGGGGGAGGGGCATAAAGTCACACATTTGCTTCATCTCACACACCCAAATATATTTCACATGGGTTAAAGTGTGAAATTTTAAAACATAAGACCATTAAAAAGACTAGGAGAGAATGATTGTTGAAAGACCTGATGATAGAAACTTACTATTATAAAAGACCACTATTTTTGACTAAATAAGAAATAACTATTTCCTAAATAAAGTAGCATTGTACAGAGAAACTAATATTTGGGGGGCTAAACAGAACAAGCGTTAGGTATATGAAAGGATACATAAATTGGAGAGATTATTAATTGTCCCTGAAGTTAAGATATAAGTTTCCTTTAATTAAAAAAAAAAAAAGCGCTACTAACAAAAATGACCAACAACAGACCAGGAAAATGGTTTTAAACATGCTAGATACAAGGGTAAATAGAAAAACCTATTACTGATTAAATGCTAAATTACTAACATCTTGTTCCAGATTGGGTTTGCCAGGAAACAGACTGAGTAGGAAAATTTTAAGTAATCAAGTTCCTTGGAAAGCGTTCTGGAGATCAATGCACGTAGGGTGTGAGGAAAGCAGGAAGAGACAGAGGGAGGAATTCTATTGCCTCCCTCCCCTCCCAGGAGAGCTTTCGAGCTGGGATGACCCTTCAGAGAGGTCGCTCTTTAAGGCAGAGGTCCAAAGTATTCGTCTGTTTTCACACTGCTATACAGATACTACCTGAGACTGGGAAATTTATAAAGGAAAAAGGTTTAATTGACTCACAGTTCCACATGGCTGGGGAGGCCTCAGGAAACTCGCAATCACAGTAGAAGGCGAAGGGGAAAGCAAGGACCTGGTTCACAGGGCAGCAGGAGAAAGAAGCGTGAGGAGCGAAGGGGGGAAGAGCCCCTTATAAAACCATCAGATGTCGCGAGAACTCACTCACTATCACGAGAAGGGCATGAGGGAAACCGCCCTCATGATCCAATCACCTCCACCTGGTCCCTCCCTAGACACATGGGGATTGCAATTCGAGATGAGATTTGAATTGCCAAACCACATCAACCAAGATTTTACCCCTGCATTGACCAGGCATTAATCACAGGTGGGGGCGGGGAAGGGGAAAAGGAGACATGATCTTTGTCAGGGATTCAACTAACAATCATTGGATACCGACACTCTTGACAGTTGGGAGAAAAAGTACCTTGGTCTTGAAAGGGGAATGTGGATGGCATACCATGGCATTCTCTACACATCCTAATGGAAATATGAATAAAGGATAGGAGCAGACTCATCCCTCCAAATTAAATTCATATGACCAACACACATAAATATGCATCAGTATCACCATTACTTAAAGCCAGGCAATCAAGACAAAAAGATACCTTTATGCTATTGTTTGCATGTGTTCGCTCCAAAATTCAGGTGTTGCCAATGTGATGGTATTAAAAAGAGGAGCATTTAGGAGGTGGTTAGGCCATGAGGGCTTTGTACTTATTGCTGGGATTAAAGCCCTTAAAAAAGAGGCTTTAGGCAGTGTTGGATCCAGGTGCCCTTTTCCCACCATGTGAGGATATAGAGTTCTACCTCTCTGAAGAATGCAGCAATTATCAGACAACTGACCCAGCCAGCACCTTTATCTTAGACTTACCCGTCTCCAGAACTGTGAGCAAATAAACTCTGTCCTTTATAAATTACCCAGTCTCAGGTATTCTGTTTTAGTGGCACAAACAAAGACACTATATTTATTTACTTCACTTTATTTCCTTATTTCAATGAATTAGCAACAATTTTCAAATAATACACTGAAGGATATCAGGGATACACTGGCATGGACAGAATCATGCATTTTTTTAATGCTTTAAGTTTTAGGGTACATGTGCACAACGTGCAGGTTTGTTACATATGTATCCATGTGCCATGTTGGTGTGCTGCACCCATTAACTCGTCATTTAACATTAGGTATATCTCCTAATGCTATCCCTCCCCCCTCCCCCCACCCCACGACAGGCCCCGGTGTGTGATGTTCCCCTTCCTGTGTCCAAGTGTTCTCATTGTTCAGTTCCCACCTATGAGTGAGAACATGCGGTGTTTGGTTTTTTGTCTTTGCGATAGTTTGCTGAGAATGATGGTTTCCAGCTTCATCCACGTCCCGAATCATACATTCTTTAGAGTGAGTATAAGTTGGTGCGATTTGAAAATATATGTTAGAAAATATGCATTAGCTCAAATACTATAACATATTTTAGTAGCAAACCTAAACAAAAATGTAGGTGAGGTCACATCACCGTGCTGCTGAAGTTCCCCAATGGTGCACCAGGGTACATGGAATAAATCTCAGGCTCCTAACCATGACTGATGAAGCTGTACATGACCTGTCACTGCCTACCTCATCCCTCCCACTCTTGGCTTCACCCCTGTGCTCCAGTTCACTAGTTTTCTTTGTGTCCTTCAAATTTGCTAAGTCCCATCCCACCTCAGAGTCTTTACACTCACAAAAGCTCAGTTCTCACAAAATGAATACATAATAAAATGATGTTCTGTATCAGAACCCCAGTGGGTTATGAGCTGGATCTGTTCCATCTGATTCTCTAGATCAGCAATCCCCAATCTTTTTGGCACCAGGGACCTGTTTTGTGGAAGACAATTTTTCCACGGATTGGGGCATGGTTTTAGGATGAAATTGTTCCGCCTCAGATCATCAGGCATTAGTTAGATTCTCCTAAGGAGCATGAAACCTAGATCCTTCGCATGTGCCGTTCGCAATAGGGTTCTGGCTTTTATGAGAGTCTAATGCCTCCGCTGATCTGACAGGAGGCGGAGCTCAGGCGGCCATGCTCACTATTTTGGCTGCTCATCTCCTGCTGTGCGGCCCAATTGCTACCAGGCCACTGACCGGTACTGGTCTGTGACCTGAGGGTTGAAGACCCCTGCTCTAGATGCACCCCTCCCTTCTCCATCCTGCTCTGTACCCCAGGAAGCTGATCTATATGGACTGCATACACGCCCTCTCTTTATCTCTGCTTCCCAGTTGGGTTTGGCCAATAAGGAGACACTGGCAGGAGTTCTAGAAGTAGGAAGGGAATGAGGTCAGGTCATTCATTTCTCTGGCTTCCTCCCAGCTGAGTGCCAAGGGCTGGCTGTGGCCCTCTACAGAAAACTCCAAGTCCTGTTGGTAACCCTGTCTTAGGACTCAAGTAACCTCTGCCTTCCGTTCAACTTTCAGATCCACTGGTTACCATGGCTCCGTGCTGTAGCTAGCTTGAAGGTGCGTCACCATCCCTTTTCAGTACCCCTTATATAACCTACACCCATTCCTTTATTAAACGTTCCCTAATTATCTAGGGGAATGTGTCATTTGTTTTCTGTCAGGACCCTTACAGATACAGATTTATGTTTGGAACTGGATAAAATGATTTTAATGTTTATAGAAAAGAACAATTGTGCGAGAATAGCTAAATCCTTTGTGAAAGAGAATAGTGAAGAGAGATTTGCCTAACCAGATATAAAAATTTACACTAAAATAATACTATGGTACTAACATAGAAATAAAAAATAGATGACAAAAACAGAATTGAAAATCTAAAACAAAAGCCTCAAGGATAAATAGGAACCAATTTTTGCTTCAATGAGGAAATAATAATTTATTAATTAATGGTGCAGAAATAATTCTAATCAGGTAGAAAACTAATTTAGACATTTATCTTCCATCAAATAAAAAATAAATTTCAGATGGATTTAGGATATAAGGGTAAAAAATAAAATAATAAAAATTAGCTAAAATTTACTCTATATATATTTAATAAATTGAGTGTGGAGGATACTTTCTTAAGCAAGGAAGAATGTAAGATGTAATAAATTAAAAATTATAAGAACATTTTAAAAAATTAAAATGTGTTAAATGGAAAGACATACAACCAGTGAAAAAGTCAAATAACAGATGAGAAAAATATTTGCAACACTTGTGACAAAGTGTTGTAACCACATGTACAAATTGCTTTAAAATGCAATACAAAAATGCCAAGTGTGGTGGCTCACACCTGTTGGCCTACATATGTTGGAGGCTGAGGTGGGAGGATCATTTGAGCTGAGAGTTCAAGGCTTCAGTGATCTGTGATCACGCCACTGCACTCCATCTTGGACAACAGCAAGACACTGTCTCCAGAAAAGAAAAGAAAAAAAACTATAGAAAAAATCTGCAAAAGATAGCAATAGGGTTTAATAGGAAATATCCAAATAGTTTAATATTTGGATATTTTAATATTTCAAATATCCAAATATTTGAAATGCTGCTCAAACTTAACTAAATTAGGGAAAAGCACATTAAAGTAACAATGAGGCCTGAAGTTTTTCTCATATGACTGGCTAAAATTACAAAAGATTTGTAACATCTAGTTCCTAGATAGAATGCTGAAGAAATGGCATTCTTATTTATTAGTGGTGTGGTGTGAATTACCAGCAAAAATTGGAAAATTATACAAAGATATCTATTAAACCCTTAAAAATTGACCCAGCAATCTCACTTTGGGCAATGTATCCAAGGGAAAGAAAAGCATCAGTATATGAAGATGTAAGGAAAAGAGTGTGTATTGCCACATTATTTGTGGTAGAAAACACTAGAAACCACTAATTCAATTCATCACTAGTAGAATTGAGGAAATTCTGGTTTGCCATTATTATGGAATATTGCATAACTATGTATATAGATAGCTGTAGCTCTATTGATCCAGAACAGGGTTTCTCAGCCTTGGCACTATTGATATTTCGGATGGGATAATTCTTTCTTGGCTGGGAGGATGGCTAGCCTCTGCATTACACAATGTTCAACAGCATCCCTGACCTCTATCCAATAAATGCCAGTAGCGCCCCATCCCCTGCTCCTGTTACGGCAACCAAAAATATCTCCAGATATTGCCAAATGTTGTGGGTGGGGGAAATCTCTCCTAGTTGACAATCACTGATTTTGAAGGATGTCCTAAAATATTTTGTTACAAGACAAAAAAGTCGCATAATAATATTTTAGAATAAAAAATTTGTAAAACACACAATAGTAATGAAAAGCTTGCATATGTGTTTATAGGTATGTATCTATTTGTTCGAGCTGGAGAAGGAAAGAAACTAGTGCAAGGATATACACCGAGGTGTTTCCATCCACCGTCTCGGGGGGATGGAAATAGAGTGGAGAATGAGAAGAATTAGAAACTTCTTTATGTTTATTTGCCTTATTCCACTGGATACAATGGCAAATATTGCATTTCTGAATAAACGAAAATTAAGAAGGAAAACAACTTTTGTAATTTAACAACATAAAAGAACATAGGGAGTCAAGTGTTATGCCAACTGAAAGAAACTAAGGTTTTAAAGCTTCAAATGATTACATCCATAAAAATGAGATAATAAAACCATTTGTAGTAATTGTTATTAGACTTTTATATGAATTATATCATTTAGTCGTTATGAGAACTCTATTATTACATCAAACTCACAAATTTCTCATGAGACTCAGTTGAAAAAAACATGTAAAAATAATTTCACTGATAATCAACATGGATGCAAATACAAGTCTATAGTAGGTCGTATCATTAACAAAGCACATTTATTGTTAAATGTTGGCATCCTGTTTAGAATATATTCACTTAACCACCAAGATGTGGTAATATGTCTAATCTGGATACAAGACAAATCCAATCAGTGTTATATTGCACCCTTAAATGTTATCATTATTATGTGTTTAGTACTTTCTACGTGGCAGGTACTGTTCAAAATGGCTTATGTCTGTTAACTCACTCCATCTTCATTGCTACTATGATTCCCATTTCATAGGTGAACAAACTGAGGCACTGAGAGTTAAGTAATTTGCCAAGGTCATACAGCTAGAAAGTGGCTACAATGGGATGAGCTTCAAATCCAAGCACTGTCAGGCCTTCGACTGCTTAGACGAGGCCCACCCACACTATGTAGCATAAACTGCTTTCATGAAAGTCAACTGATTGTAAATATTAACCACACCTACAGGGGTACAATAGTAAATACAAGGGTAAATAACTCATGTCAGAAAGACTTAGGGGGCAGTCAGGAAGGAGAGGGCATGGAGAACATATAGCATTTACTCAGCCTGTAGCTTGGTTTTAATGTTGCAATGGATCTCTGACACAGATAACATGATCATCGTTCTAGAATAAACTGAAAAATTATGAGAACTAGTAAGATAGTTTAGTTAGCTGTGTAGGCAGAAATAAAATATACAGATATCAATAACTTCCCCATATAACAGCAAGAAGAAATTAGAAAATACAATAAAAATAGGTTTAGTCACAATAGAAATAATGCTTATGAAGTATCCAGAAACAAATTTATCAAAAATTATTCTGGGGCAATGCAAAATAGATTAATAAATTTGCTAAACCCTGTTTAAAGCAATAAGATCATTTCAGCTGCCAATTTCTGTGTCAGTGCTGCATTTTTAAATTATTGCTTTATAATACGTTATTACTTAATAATATAAATATTCCTCATTTCCCTTCATGCCTTTTGTATTTTAAATATGATCATTCATTTAGTCTTGCAGACAACTAAGACTTTAACAAATTTCCAGAGACATGATGAAATATTAAAATTTCCATAACGATGCACTTGAAATGTACTTGAAAAAAAGTATTTGACGTGTTTGGAAACAGATATCATAATTATAACATTGAGTTTTGCTATATCCAGGATAACACGTGTATACCTTTTAAATATTAGGATTATGGAACAGAGAAGATGTGAGAAATAATTGACTTCTTCAGTTTATACCTTTATAATTTTTAACAAATTAGGTTAAAAACCTCGTTCCTAAATAACTTGGGCTTCTTGATATTTGAAACAAGAACCTCTCCCATCTCAAGTTCTCTTTTCCATACAAAGGAGAAAATGAAACAGATTACTAGTATTAATAATAGCATGGATAATTATTAACATTTCCCGATCACTCGTTTTTCAGGCAGTATATTGATTGAATTTACACGGATTATTTCAATCTTAATAACAAATCTGTACCTTAGATCCTATTTTCACCTATATCCTGTGGTTTCAGGATTTAATGAATCAACACATGTAAACATATTTATTTATTTATTTTAAACTGACAGATAAAATTGTATTTATTTATGTAAAACATGTTTTGAAATATATATACATTATGAAATGCTAAATCAAACTAATTAACATATGCATAGCCTCACATCGTTGTCATTTTTGTGGTGACAACACAAAACCAACTCTCTTAACGCTTTTCAAGAATACAATATATTAACCACAGTCACCGTGTTGTACTATACGATATCTCTTGGATTTATTTCTTCTGTCTACCTGAAATTTTGTATCTTTTGAACAACAATGCCCCGAACACCCTCCCCTGCTACTGACACAGCCCCTGGAAAGCACCATTTTTACTCTCTACTCCCGTGAGTTCAATCATTTTATATTTCACATATTAATGAGTTCTTTCTCTTCCTGGCTTATATCACGTAACATAATGTCCTCCAGTTTCATCCATGTTCTTGCTCCTGTTTCATCCATGTTGTTGCAAATGACAAAATTTTCTTCTTTTTACTTTTTTATAAGTTTAGATTTGGGGGTACATGTGCATGTTTGTTACCTTGATATATTGCATAATGGTGAGGTTTGGGTTACTAGTGCATACATCATGGAAAGAGTGAACATTGTATCCAACGGGTAATGTTCCAACTCTTACCCCTTCCCACTCTTCCCCCTTTTGGAATTCCCAGAGTTTCTTCTCTCCATCTTTAAGTGCATGTGTATCTATTGTTTAGCTCCCACTTATAAGTGAGAACATGCAGCTTTTGGTTTTCTGTTTCTGAGTTATTTCTCTTAGGCTAACGGCCTCCAGCTCCATCCATGTTGCTGTAAAGAATGATTTAATTCTTTTTTATGGCTACATAGTATTCCATGGAATATATATACTACATTTACTTTATCCAATCAGCTACTGATGGACACTTAAGTTAATACCCGGACTTTGCTATTGTGAATAGTGCTGTAACACTGTTGCTAAACATATGACTGCAGGTGTCTTTTTCATGAAATGGTTCGTTTTCCTTAAGGTAGATAGCAAGTAGTGGGATTTCTAGGTCCAATGGTAGCATTATTTTTGGTTCTCTGTGAAATCTCCACACTGCTTCCCATAGAGGTTGGACCAATTTATATTCCCACCAACAGTATATAAGAGTCTTCATTTCTCCACATCCTCACTAACATCTGTTATTAGTTGTATTTTTTAAAATAGCCGATTCTGACAGGTGTAAGATGGTATCTAATTGTAGTTTCAATTTGCATTTTTTCTGATGACAAGTGATGTTGAGCATTTGTTTCATGTGTTTGTTTGCCACTTGCATGTCTTCTTGGAGAAATGCCTCTTCATGACTTTTACCCACTTTTTTTTTTTTTTTTTTTTTTTGAGGTGGAGTTTTGCTCTTGTTTCCCAGGATGGAGTGCAATGGTGCAACCTCGGCTCATTGCAACCTCTGCATCGCAGGTTCAAGTGATTCTCCTGCCTTAGCCTCCAGAGTAGCTGGGATTACAGGCATGCGCCACCACCCCCAGCTAATTTTGTAGTTTTAGTAGAGACGGGGTTTCACCATTTTGGTCAGGCTGGTCTCGAACTCCTGACCTCAGGTTATCCGCCCACCTCGGACTCCCAAAGTGCTGGGATTACAGGCATGAGCGACCGCACCCGGGCCCTTTTGCCCATTTTTAAATATTTTTTTCCTGTTGAGTCGGGTGAGCTCTTTGAATATTCTGAATATTAGTCCTTGGTCAGATAAATATAATTTGCAAATATTTTCTCCCATTCTGTAGACTATCTGTTTACTCTGTTGATTATTTCTTTCACTGTGCAGAATCCTTTTAGTTAAGTCTCATTTGCCTATTTTTGTTTTGTTGCATTTGCTTTTGAGGTCTTAGTTCTATATTATTTGCCTAGGCCCATTTCCAGGAGAAGTTTTTTCTAGATTTTCTTCTAGAATTTTATAGTTTCAGGTGTTACATTTAAGTCTTTAATCAATATTGACTTGATTTTTGTATATGGTGAGTGATAGGGGCCCGGTTTCAATCTTCTGCATATGCCTAGCCAATTTTTTCCAGTACAGTCTATTGAATAGGGTGTCCTATCCCCATTGTTTATTTTTGTTGACCTTGTGAAAGATCAGGTGGTTTCACGTATGTGGCTTTATTTCTGTGTTCTCTATTCTGTTCCATTGGCCTATGTGTCTATTTTTGTACTAGTATGATGTTGTTTTAGTTACTATAGTCTTGTAATATAATTTATGTCAGGTAACGTTATGTCTCTGGCTTTGTTCTTTTTGCTTAAGATTGCTATGGCTATTCAAGCTCTTTTTTGGTTCCAGGTAAACTTTAACATTGTTGTTTTTCTAATACTGTGAAAAATGATATTAGTAATTTGATAGCAGTTGTGTTCAATCTGTAGATTGCTTTGGGGAGTATAGTCATTTTTATGATGTTGATTCTTCCAGTCCATGAGCATAGTATAGTTTTACTGTTGTTTGTGTGATCTGTGATTTCTTTCATCAGTGTTTTGTAGTTCTCCTTGTAGAGATCTTTCACCTCCTTGGTTAAATGTGTTCCTAGGTATTTTAATTATTTTTTAGCTATTGTAAATGGGATGATGTTCTTGATTTGATTCTCAATTGTTGTTGGTGTATAGAAATGCTACTGATTTGTGTACATTGATACTGTATCCTGAAACTTCACTGAACTTGCTTATGAAATCTACGAATCTTTTGGAGGAGTTTTTATAATCTTCCAGGTATAAGATCATGTTATAAACAGATAATTTGGCTTCCTCTTTTCCAATTTGGATGCTTTTATTTTGTTCTCTTGCCTGATTGTTCCGGCTAGGAGTTCCAGTACCATATTGAATAGGAATGGTGAGAGTGGCCATCCCTGTCTTGTTCTAGTCCTTAACGGAAATGTTTTCAACTTTTCCCTATCCGGTATGATGTTGGCTGTGGGTTTGTCATATATTGCTTTTATTATTTTGAGGTATGTTTCTTTGATACCTAGTTTGTCAAATATTTTTTAACAGGAAGGGATGTTGAATTTTATCAAATACTTTTTCTGCATCTATTGAGATAAACAAAATTAAAAACAAAAAACAATATGATTGTGTGTTCAATATTGTGTTCATTTGCATAGGTTGAACCACCTTTGCATCCCTGGGGAAAAAAAAAAAAAACCTAGTTGATCATGATAAGTTACCTTTTTGATATGCCACTGGATTTGATTTGCTACTATTTTCTTTAGGATTTTTGCATCTAAGTTCATCAGGAATATTGACCTGTAGTTTTCTTTTTTTCATTTTGTCCTTGCCTGATTTTCGTATCAGTGTGATACTGGTTTTGTAGAATGAGTTAGAGAGGAATCATTCTTCCTCATTTTTTTGGAATATTTTCAGTAAGATTGGTATGAGCTCTTCTTTGTACATCTGGTAGAATTCCGCTGTGAATCCATCTGGTTTTGGGCTTTTTGTTTTTTGTTGAGAGAAATTTTATTACCGATTCAATTTCATTACTTGTTATTGTTACTTTCAGGATTTCTATAGCTTCTCGGCTCAATCTTGGGAGGTTGTATGTTTCCAGAAATGTATCAATTTCCTCTAGCTTTATGAGTTTGTGTGCATAGAAAACTTCATAATAGTCCGAAGATCTTTTTTGTTCCTGTGGTATCAGTTGTTATGTCACCTTTACCATTTCTGATTATGCTTATTTGAAACTTTTCTCCTTTATTCTTGGTTAATCTAACTAGCTCTCTATTAATTTTTTGTCCTATTAAATAACTAATTTTTCATTATGTTGATCTTTTGTATCATTTTTCAGTCTCTACTTCATTTAGTTCTGCTCTAATAGTTGTTACCTCTGCCTCCCAGGTTCAACTGATTCTCATGCCTCAGTCACTGAAATCCCAATGAATAGCTGGAATTATAGGTGTGCACCACCAGGGCTGGCTAATTTTTGTATTTTTATTAGAGACAGCATTTCACCACGTTGGCCAGGCTAGTCTCGAACTCCTGGCCTCAAGTGATCTACCTGCCTTGGTCTCCCAAAGTGCTGGGATAACAGGCATCAGCCAATGTGCCAGGCCCAATCATTTCATAGGCATTTAACACCATAATCTTTTCTCTCAGCATTGGCTTTGCTGTATTCCAGCAGTTTTGGTATGCTATGTCTCTATTTTCATGTTTCAATTTTTTTTTTAATTTCTGCTTTAACTTTGTTGTTTACCCAAAAGTGAATCAGGAGTAAATCATTTAGTTTTCATGTATTTCTGTGTACTTTTGTGAGTTCCTCTTGGTATTGATTTCAAACTTTATTCCACTGTGATCCAAGAAGATACTTGATATAAATTTGATTTTATAAAATTTATTGACACTTGCTTTATGGCGAACTATATGATTGATTTTGAATAATATCCTGTTTGCAGATGAGAAAAATGTATATTCTGCAATTGTTGGGTAGAATATTTTTAAAATGTCTATTAGATCCATTGGTCTGGAATCCAGTTTAGGTGCGGAGTTTCTTCATTGAATTTTTGCTGCAGTGATCAGTCTAATGCTGTCAGTGGGGTGTTGAAATTCTCCACTATTATTGTATTGCTGTAAATCTTTTTTCTAAGGTTGAGTAGCAGTATTTTTATGAATCTGGGTGGTATGGTGTTGGGTGCATATATATTTAGAATAGTTAAATCTTGTTGTTTTAAACCCTTTATAATTATATGATACCCTTCTTTGTCTTTCTTTACTGTTGGTTTAAGTCTGTTTTATCTGATATAAAAATGGGTACTCCTGCTTGCTTTCATTTTCTATTTTTATGATATACCTTTTTCCACCCCTTTACTTGGAGTTGGTAGGTGTCTTTAGACATTAGGTGGGTCTATTGTAGGCAGCAGATGGTTGAGTCTTTTCTTCCCTTAATCCAATTTGCCAGTCTATATCTTTAAAGTGGAATATTTAGGCCATTTATTTTCAAGGTTAATATTGATATGTGAATTTTTTTTTCTGTCATAGTGCTGTTAGCTCAATGCATCAGATTCTCAATTGTGTAATTGCTTTACAGGACCTGTGAGTTGTGTATTTGCTTTACAGGATCTATGTGCTTTTATGATGGTGAGTGTTGTCCCTTTGTTTCCATGTTTAGAAATCCTTTGAGTATCTCTTGTAGGGCCAGTCTAGTGGTGATGAATTCCCTTAGCATTTGCTTGTGTGGGAAATACTTCATTTCTCCTTCATTTATGAAGTTTATTTTGGTAGGATATAACATTTTTGGCTGACATTTTTTTTCTATATGGAGACTAAAAATAAGCCCCCAACCTTTTCTGGCTTGTAACGTCTTTGCTGAGAAGTCTGCTGACTATATGCCTTGGTGATGTTCATATTATATAGTATCTTGCAGCTGTTCTCTGAATTTCTTTTATATGAATGTCTACCTCTCTAGCAAGATCCGGGAAATCTTTCTGAATTATTCCCTCAGAAACATTTTCCAAATCTCTTTTTCTTCTTTTCCATCAGAAACACCTGTAAGCCATAGGTTTGGTCCATTTACATAATCCCATATTTCTTGAAGGCTTTGTTCATTTTTAAATTATTTTTTCTTTATTTTCATCTGACTCAGTTAATCTGAAAGACAGGTCTGTATGTCTAAAATTGTTTATTCTGGTTGATCTAGTCTATTGTTGAAGTTTTCAACTGTAGTTTGAAATTCTATCAGTAAATTTTCATTACTAGAAGCTCTGTTTTTTTTTGTTTGGTTTTAAATATATATATATCTAGTCTTTCATATCCTGAATTCTTTTTTTTATTTATTTGTGTGGATTTTCGACTTTCTCCTTGATCCAGTTGAGCTTCTTTACAAATCATGTTTTCTTTAAACCTTTATTTTAGTTTCAAGGGTACATGTGCAGGTTTGTTTTATAGGTAAATTATCTGTCATGGGGATTTGGAGTACATATTATTATGTCACCAGGTAATAAGCATGGTACTCGATAGGTAGTTTTTTGATCTTCACCCTCCTCCCACCCTCCACCTTCAAGTAGGCCACAGTATCTATTATTCTCATCTTTCTTTGTGTCCATGTGTACTCAAAGTTTAGCACTTACTTACAAGCGAGAATGTGCAGTATTTAGATTTTTGTTTCTTCATTAATTCACTTAGAATAATGGCCTCCAGCTCCATCCACATTGCGGCAAAGGAAACAATCTCATTCATTTTTATGGCTGCATAGTATTTCATCATTTATATGTATCATATTTTCTTTATCCAGTCTACCATTGATGGGAATCTAGGTTGATTCCATGTCTTTTCGATCATGAATACTGAGGCAATGAACATACACATGCATGTGTCTTCATGGTAGAACAATTAATATTCCTATGAGTGTATCTCCAATAATGGGATTGCTGGGTCAAATAGTACTTCTGTTTCAAGTTCTTTCAGAAATCTCCAAACTGCTTTCCACAGTGGCTGAACGAATTTACATTCCCACTAGCAGTGTATAAACATCCCCTCTTCTCCACTACCATACCAGCATATGTTATTTTTTGACATTTTAAAAATAGCCATTCTGACTGGTATGAAATGGTATCTTACTTTGGTTTTGATTTGCATTACTCTAATGATTAGGGATATTGAGTATGTTTCCATATATTTGTTGGCCACATGTATGTCTTCTTTTGCGAAATGTCTGTACATGTCCTTTGCCCAATTTTTAATGGGGTTGTTAGTTTTTTGCTTGTTAAGTCTTTAAGTTACTTATAGATTCTGTATATTAGACCTTTGTAAGATGCATATTTTGCAAATATTTTCTCCCATTCTGTGGGTTGTCTTTTTACTGTCTTGATAGTTTCTTTTGCTGTGTGGAAGCTCTTTGTTTTGCTTAGGTCTTATTTGTTAATTTTTTGTTTTGTTACAATTGCTTTCAGTATTTTCATCATGAAGTCTTTGCTGAAAACTATTCCAGAATGGTTTTGCCTAGGTTTTATTCAGGGGTTTTTATAGTTTTAGGTTTGATATTTAATTATTTAATCCATCTCGAGTTGATTTTTGTATATGGTGTAAAGTAGGGGTCCATATTAAATCTTATGTATATGGCTCACCAGTTATCCCAGCATCATTTATTGAATATAAATTTCTTTCACCTTTGCTTGTTTTTGTCAACTGCGTCAAAAATAAGGTGGTTGTAGGTGTATAGCTTTATATCTGGGTGCTCTATTCTGTTCCATTGGTCATGTGTCTGATTTGTACCAGTTGCATGCTGTTTTTATTACTGTAGCCTTGTAGTACAGTTTGAAATTGGGAAATATGATGCCTCCAGCTTTGTTCTTTTTGCTTAGAATTGCTTTGGCTATATGGGCTCTTTTTTTTTGGTTCCATCTGAAGTTTAGAATAGTTTCTTCTAATTCTGTGAAAAATGTTGTTGGTATTTTGATAAGAATAGCATTGAATCTGTAACTTGCATTTGGCAGTATGGCCATTTTAACAATATTGATTCTACTTATCCATGAGCTTGTAATTATTTTTTATTTGTTTGTGTAATGCTTGACTTCCTTCCACAGTGTTTTGCAATTTTTGTTGTTGGGATCTTTCAACTCTCTTATTAGCTGTATTCCTAAGTATTTTATTTTATTTGTGGCTATAGTGAATGGGTTTGTGTTCTTTATCTGGTACTGAGCTTGGACGTTGTTGATTTATAAAAATGAGACTTATTTTGTACATTGATTTTTTTTTTTTTTGACAGAGTCTCACTGTCACCCAGGCTGGAGTGAAGTGGAATGATCTTGGCTCACTGCAACCTCCACCTCCTCAGGTTCAAGTGATTCTCCTGCCTCAGCCTCCCAAGTAGCTGGGACTACAGGTGCACGCTACCATGCCTAGCTAGTTTTTGTATTGTTAGAAGAGATGGGGTTTTGCCATATCAGCCAGGCTGTTCTGGAGCTCCTAACCTCAAGTGATCCACCTGCTTCAGCCTCCCAAAGTGCAGGGATTATAGGCATGAGCCACCTTGCCCGGCCTGATTTTTTAATACTGAAAATTTGCTGAGGTTCTTTATCAGATCTAGGAGGTTTTGGGCAGATACCACTGAGTTTTCTACATATAAAAGCATAAAGTCTGCAAACAGATAGTTTGACTTCCTTTCTTCATATTTGCATGCATTATATTACTTTCTCTTGCCTGACTGATCTGACTAGGACTCCCAGTTCTATGTTAAATAGGAATGGTGAGAGTGGACCTGCTTGCCTTGTGGCCATACTCAAGAGGAATGCTTCCAGCTTTTGCCCATACAGTATAATATTCACTGTGAGTTTGTCATAAATGGCTCTTATTGTTCTGAGGTATGTTCCTTCAATGACTAGTTTGTTGATGGTTTTTCACATGAAGGAATGCTGCATTTTATCAGAAGCCTTTTCAGCATTATTGAAATAGTCATACGGTTTTTGTTTTTAGTTCTGTTCATGTGATGAATCCTATTTATTGATTTGTGTATGCTGAACCAACTTTACATCTCAGGGATAAAGCATACTTGTTCATGATCAGTTATCTTTTTGATGTGGTGCTGGTTTTGTTTCCGTAAAATTTTTTGAAGATTTTTTGCATCTATATTCATGAAAGTTATTGGCCTGATGTTTTCTTTTGTTGTTATGTCTTTACCAGGTTTTGGTACCAGAATGATGCTGGCCTCAAGGAATGAGCTAGGTGGAAGTTCTTCCTTCTTGATTT
The DNA here is from genome assembly GCF_006542625.1 of Nomascus leucogenys. NCBI lineage: Eukaryota > Metazoa > Chordata > Mammalia > Primates > Hylobatidae > Nomascus > Nomascus leucogenys. The sequence continues at coordinate 131,098,574 of NC_044406.1, forward strand.
TTTGGGAACAGTTTCAGTACAAGTGGTACCAGCTCTCCTTTATGCGTCAGGTGGAAGCCAGCTATGAGTCCATTTGGTCCTGAGCTTTTTCTGCTTGGTAGGCTTTTTATTACAGATTCAGTTTCAGAACTCATTACTGTTCTGTTCAGAGTTTCAATTTCTTCCTGGTTCAATCTTGGGAGGTTGTATGTTTCCATACATCCTTGTAGATGTTCTAGTTTTTGTGCATAGAGTTATTTGTAACAGTCTCTGAGGGATGTTTGTATTTCTGTGGGGTCATTGGTCTTTTTCATTTCTGATTGTGTTTGTTTTTATTTTCCCTCGTTTTCTATTAGTCCAGCTAGTGGCCTATTAATCTTATTTTTTTAAATAGCTAACTGCTAGTTTCACTGATCTTTTGTATTTTTTTTTGTGTCTCAATTTCATTCAGTTCAGCTCTGATGTTGGTAATTTATTTTATTATGCTAGCTTTCAGGTTGGCTTAATCTCATCATTCTAGTCCTTCTATGTGTGATGTTAGGTTGTTAATTTGAGATCTTTCTAACTTTTTGATGGGGGATTTAGCAGTATAAACTTTCCTCTTAACATTGCCTGAGCTGTGTCCTAGAGATTCTGGTATGTTGTATCTTTGTTTTCAAAAAATTTCTTGATGTCTGCCTTAATTTTATGGTTTACCCAAAAGTCGTTCAGGAGCCGGTTGTTTAATTTCCATGCAATTGTATGGCTTTGAGCTCTCTTCTTACTTTTGATTTCTATTTTTATTGCACTGTGGTTGGTATGATTTTGATATTTTAAAAATTTGCTGACAATTGTGTTATTATCAATTGTGTGGTCAGTTTTAGAGTATGTGCCATGTGCAGATATGAAGAACATATATTCTGTTGTTTTTGCAGGAAGAATTCTGTATATTTCTGTTTGTTTCATTTGGTCAAGTGTCGATTTCAAATCCCAAATATCTTTGCTGGTTTTCTTCCTTGATGATTTGTCTAATACTGTCAGTAGTGTATTGAAGTCTCCCACTATTATTGTGTAGTTATTTAAGTCTCTTCAAATGTGTCTAAGAATTTTTTAAATGAATATGGATGCTCCTGTCTTGGGTGCATATATATTTAGGACAATTCATATTTTAAATTATTGCCCATTTGCTTCAGAATTGTCAGTTTGGTTGGGATCCATTGCTATGGTGCTGTTCAGATCCTTTGGCAATGTCAAAAACACTCTTTTGGTACTGTTGGATTTATTGCACTGATTCCCTCTCATCTGAAGTAGTCGTTCCTTATTTTTGAAATCACTACAGTTTTAATGGGACTTTTTATTGTTTATTCTTTTCTCTCTTGAGGGTGTCGATGGAGTGTATACTGTATATGATTAACTGACTTTGCTTCTGGGTGTTTTCATGAGGCCACATCTCTGTATGGATTCCTTGGTATAGATACCTTTTGTGTGGTGGTTTTCTCAAATGCTGCTTGTTGTATTCATGTGGACATACAAGCCAACACTATCTACTGTGGGGCTGGGAGTGTGGAGGTCTCAGGTAGCTTAATTAGCTCAAACCCTAGCACTATGCCTTTCTTTCAAAAGGTTTTGTTTTTTCGTTGTGTGTGTGTGTGTGTGTGTGTGTGTGTGTGTGTGTGTTGCAGTTCAATCTCCAGTCCAATAGGTGGTGTTTAATAGTAAGACTTGGTTCACTCTTGAGTAATTTCGATGAAGAGTGGAAGCACTCCCCTGATGGGTGTGACAGGGGGATATCGTGGGGGGGATGTGCTGAGGCCTGAAATGGGTGAGGTGGGGGCTGCACCAGTTCCTCCTCCTGGGCAGGCAGGAATGCAGTGCAATTCATTCCCCTGTCATGTCTCTATTACATGGCTCCAACCTTCAGTTCAATTACACTGTCCTGTATCTCCAGGTGCAATGTGACTGAGGTCCACAGGAATTACCCATCTTGTAGCTACTACTGAAATGGCCTTGGGCCAGAATCTCTTCTCCTATCCCGAACAGAAAGCTCTGCAGCTGTTCCATGTTCCATTGCAGGGACCATGCTGCTCTGTGTAGGAGGGGTAGGTGAGTCCCACCCTTCATACAAGTGCAGGTTGTGGACATCCTTTTAGTGGGGATGCAGCCCCTGCAAATAGAGCTGGAACGCCATCTCCCAGAGCACATCCAGGCCGCCAGTGAGAAACGCCTTAGATGCATCTACAGCAGTGGTCAGGAGGAGCGGGAGGTGAACCCCTCTCTACCTCTGCTACTGGCCGCTGGTACTGCCTATCTGATGAAGTGGAACAATGCACCCCTCCATCAGAGATCCACACCAAGCCTGGGTTTCCTTTGTCTCATGTGACACTTTGGTGTGCTATGCTCCCCCTTCCCCTAAAAGCAGCCTGTGTCGGGGGGCTGTATCTCTGGGGATTCTACAGTACGTCATAGACGGGCCAGTCAGAGTGGGCTATGGTGTATGTTCGCTGGGGATCTGGTGATGCGGTGACACGAGGGCTGGGATTCTCCCAGCAGAGCAGTAAGCCACAATGGGTGCACAAACAATATGCCACTCACTGCCACGTCAGTTTGGGTTTACGGGGCGTGCGAGTGCACCTGCACAAGCTGGATGTCAGGTGCTCTGCGCCCAGGAATTTCTGAAATGGCCACTGACAGCATTGATCGGACTTCCGGGGGCAGAGACGCTCTCTGACAATTCAGCAGTCAGCAGTCTGTTGCAAGGTTGAGGGGAGCAAAGATGTACCCCCACCTACCTTTTCTACGGGACTACAAGCTGCTCAGCGATCAGTCTCTGCCAGAATCCTGCTGCCTTCCATTTCTGCAGCCCAGCTTCTTCCTATGAGTTCTCGGACAGGTTTCAGCACTCTTCCCTCAGGTTTCTCCTCTAGCCATGACCTGTAACTTTAATCTCCTTTCTAAGGAGATCTGGCATCCAACACCTCTAGTCAGCCACACTGGAAAAAACAAAACCAGAAACAACCTCTTTTGACTTTTTAAAGTGAAAACTCAAAATGGAAACATAAGCAAATACATTACTCAAACATTTGATTCAGTGGCTAACAAAAGACATTTACAAATGCTTGTGTTTTTTTTTTTTTTTTTACTTAGAATCTATATTGTTACCTGCTACAATATAAGTAATTTGAATACACTGTCCTTCTAGCTGATCTTAAGCTGTATTGTTCAATTTTTAAAAGGCCCTTGTGAATGTGAGTGACTTGTGGGACTGTGGAGAAATGGCAGCAAATTTACTCTGCAAGTTTACCTGAGGGCACGGATCTGTGTACTGCAGAGTACCACGAGATAGTGCTGGAGAGTGTGAAGAGAGGAAAACCCCCAAATGAAGACTGTTTTGTTGACCACCTCTGTACAAAAACATGGAGCCTTTATCGACTATAAGGATGTTTAATGTTTCAGTGGATGGAGTCTTATAAAATATGATGATTAATGCAGATAAGCCAAAAGAATCTAGTAAAGAATGATGGAAACTCATGTCTTAGTGAGCAGATGGAAAGCAAGATAATAAAATAGTAGCTTTTTTATGTACCAACAATATTTAGTTTTAGAAAAATTGGTTAAAAATCCACTCAGAGAAGAAAATGTTTTTTAAAAATATTTCTTTTTTTTGTACTGAGTGTTATTGACTGTGGGTACTTTATTATTATTATTATACTTTAAGTTTTAGGGTACATGTGCACAATGTGCAGGTTTGTTACATATGTATCCATGCACCACGTTGGTGTGCTGCACCCATTAACTTGTCATTTACATTAGGTATATCTCCTAATGCTATCCCTCCCCCCTCCCCCCACCTCACAACAGGCCCCAGGGTGTGATATTCCCCTTCCTGTGTCCATGTGTTCTCATTGTTATTTTAAAAAATATTCCTAGTTATTTCAGCTAGGAATCAGATTGGCAAGGATTAGTCAGAATTTCTTTTAAAAAACTTCCCCCCAAAAATAAAAAAATTAAAAACTTCCCAATTGTTGTGAATGTAAAAATCAACTACAGTGAATCAACATATATTTATTATCCTAGCAGATCTGGTACTGTAAGGAAGTTAATTATATTAAATATTCCAAAGTTATGTTTTTAATATTAAAAAAATGATATTAAGTTTCATCGAAACAACAACCAAAAAATGGTAAAGAATTAAAGGAAAATCTCCAAAAATTGGAAGGGGATATTTGTCTTCAAACTTTATTCTAAAGCTAAAATAATTAAAACAATTGTGGCATCAGCTTAAGAACTGAGAAAAAACAAGGAAGCAGAATCAACAGTTCAAATGCTGTGGGCAAAGTTTATAACCGCAGGAAAAAAAATGTTAAAACTTAATTCACTGCATACATGAAAATGCTTTTTGCATGTGCTAAAGAGTTGAATTTTAAAACATAAAACCATAACAACTTAAATCCCTATAAGAATATTTACAGTGTATAGTGAGCTATTGAGATTATAAGAAATGCTCTGGAGAATATTCTGAATATAGTTACATTTTAATAATAAATCTCATATATTATATATATGGAAGGATATATTCAGGCTATTAATACCATGTATGCTGGGGCTGTAGTGGGTAGGGGATGGCTGGTGATGAAGGTGGACCTTCATGTCCTATGAATGTGGAAACATAACACAGGACATGTATAGATGATAGGCTTAATTGCATAGAAACCTCAAACTCAAGAAAATAAATCAAAAGCCAATGAGCAATATGAGAAATTCTAATTATATAGGGATATGGAAAATAAATATCTTACAATTAATAGCTTCCCAGTATAACAATAATTATTAGTTTGAACATATCATGGGAAAGTTAGTTCACATTAGAAAGAAAAAATGTATCAAATATTTCTTTCCTTCTAGGGCAAACACAACTACATTTTCCATGGAGAGATCAAAGAAGGCATAACCATGTGGATAAACTCTCATGATCTTAGACAGAAATACTCACTAATAAAATGCAGGCTCTCCAGCATAAGAATTATTCACAAAGATTTATCACTGCATTATTCTGGGAGGAGTAGAGCTGGTACAGAAAATACAATTTTCAGAACCAGACCTTCAAAATCTGTTTGTAGTTTTGCCCAAGTTCTGCTTTAATAACTTATGAAATAGAATATGGATCAAAGAGTGATAGAGGGAGGAAGTGGGAGAAAATCCAAAATTATAAAGCTTAGTTAGCAGTTATAACTTTGAGAACAACCAGTTTTACAAAGATTGATAGATTGATTTCCCAAGGTTTGACATGACCTAAGTTCCATGTCATATAATGACTTGAAGAGATAGGAATTTAAAATGTGAAGCAGATCAAAATTTAAAGCACTTTACAGAATTTTTGCGGGGTTTAAATTGAACCTATACAAAACAAGAAAATAAATTGTGAAAAAAGAAATAACTCACTACATAAGAGTTGATACATTTCCTCAAATTCACTTATATTTTTATGTTAAATACCAACGTGACGTATTTTTGGACCATCAAAACAAACTGATATTAAATTTCATTTGGAAGTGTAAATGAACTTCAATATGCAATGCCAACCTCTATTAAAAACAGAAATGAGGGACAGTTCTCATAATAGATACTAAAGATAAAATAATAATAAAGCAATTTAGTATTTACTCCAAACCACAGACATAAACTGATAGCTCAAACGATGTTGGAAAAATTCAGCATTTGCGGATTTATAGAAATTAAAGTTTCACTTCACAATTGCATTTTGCATTGTCAGAGTAATAATTTTAGAATATTAATCCCTGAAAAAACAGATTGACAGAACTATTATGTATAATTAGGTGAGAAATGCAGTTTATGCATAAATAGCACAAATAAATAGCACAATAGCACTTTCGCAGAAACAAGCCACAGTGACACATTCCCTTCTCTGATTGTCGGCAGGTTGATTCTGCATTTTTTCTAGCACAGAAAATTGTGGAAGTATGCTGTTTGTACATTTAACATTAAGTTAGGGCAACAGAAATGGGGAGTTGTAGGAGGATACATTTTTTACTTTTTATGACCAAATATTATATTTATAATTAAAAAGTAAAGAAGATATGTTTTAAAAACATTTAGAGCAAACACAGGCCATTTTATTGTTTTGTGACTTTAACTCCTCATGCAAATTTTCCAAACCAATCGTATTGTTATCTATCTAAAGGAGTTAAAAATATGAGCTTTCAGAATAAAAAAAGACTAATAAGAATGGAGTTTACTGAATGATTGTATCCATATTCTAAACGCCTAAACCTGGATTAGTTTATTTAATCTTAAGAATGAACCCAAGGCATCTATTATGGATTATACTCCTGCTGATCAAATGAGCTAATACACGTAAAAATTCTTGCAAATATAAAAACTCAGAGAAGGAGGGTACATGTTATTACAAAGAAAATTTTATATTTGGCATGTATTTGGATAATTTATAATATGGTGAATTCTTTTAAATACATACTTACAAACCTGCCAGAAGTTAAGTACTCTGAGTACTCCTTAATGGTAAGACTAACCTACACTACTAAGTTGCAGTTTTTTTTTTATAAGAAAACATTAGTGAGTTTTGTATTCACTTTGTAGGGGGAGATTAATAAATTTTCTTTACCTACCTGCCTTTTTTTTAACTATCTAGTATAAGTATTATTTTTCTATATAAAAATATTTAAGAATTTTTATTTGAAGCAAATATAGAATGATTGGTAGTTTTGGACTTTGTCTCATCACTTAAATATTCATCACATTCAAATTTTTTTGTGTATGAAGATAGAAAAAGAATCTGCTCTTAGCATCAATAATAATGAAAACGAGATAAACATTAACTTTCACTGTGTGCCTATTTACATGCTCAGCAGCTTGCTAGCTGCTTCCATGTATAGTATTCCATTAAATTCTGACCAAAAAAAACCCTGGTGCAAAGAATATGATTACATCTGCATCACAGATTTTCCCGAGGATTGAGTAAGTCAACAAAAGGAAAAACACTTAGGTGACCGAAAAATGGTTGAAAAACATAATCCTTTTTATTATGACAAAATTTTGCTCCATGTGTAACAAAACACAGTTCTTTACTACAAGTATGTCGAATTATTATTCAATACCTCTACATCTACTTTGCCATGGTTTAGGTGCCTTGCGCAATCCTTCCTTGTTATGGATAATGTTTAATTTTACATGTCAGCTTGGCTAGGATATGGTGCCCAGTTGTTTGGTCAAACTCCTGTCTAAATGTTGCTGTGAAGGCATTATTTTACATGTGATTAACATTTAAATGAGTCGATTTTGAGTAGTGCTAATTACTATCCTACTATCCATAATGTGGGTGGGCCTCATCCAATCACTTGACTGCCTTAAGAGTGAAGACTTAAGTTTCCTGAAGAAGAATCAAATCTAATTAAGCCTGCGATAGAGAAATCCTGCCTGAATTTGTAGCTTGCCTGTCCTGTCCTGCAAATTTTGAACTCAAGACTGCAATAACTCTTTCCTGAGTGTCCGGCCTGCTAGCCTGTTCTAAATAATTTAGACTTGGCCTTATTAGCCTGAACAATCATGAGTCAATTCCTCAAAAATCAATCAATCAATCAATCATTCAATCAATCTTTCAGTCTCTCTTTCACTATATATATATGTGTGTGTGTGTGTGTGTGTGTGTGTATTTGTAGTGTCTATAAATGGATACATATAGTGAGCTGGTTTTCAGGAAGCTGTCCAAGGAATTCTGGAACAGTAGAGAGCAAAATCAAAATCCACATACCCATGCAAATCAGGACACAGATTTCCTGGATATTAAATAAGGGTAAACATTTCTTATTGAAATAATAAATGTTGAGGGGTAGCTAAGAGACATGTATCCAACAGCAAGGCTATTGGATAATTTCTTATATATGGGCATGTGCAGTGCACAGGGTTAATAATGAGTGTTTCAGGACTTCAGTTTACATTCATGAGTTATTAAACATGTGTAAATTATCATAAACCTGGAATCAAATGATAATACATTACTAGCTAAATAGAAATATTAAAATTCCCAACGGTTAGCAGTACGTATTTCAAAATGGATATTAGGTAATGAACCAACTCATAATGGAAACAAAATGTATAATATCTCAGAGAAAAAGTTAGCAATAATTTTGGAGAACCTATGAAAAAAATGCAAACGATAGGGTGTAGCTCGGTGTCTCCACCCAAATCTCATCTCAAATTGTAATCCCCAGGTGTTGGGGAGAGACCTGGTCGGAGGTGATTGGATCATGGAGGTGGTTTCCCCTATGCTGTTCTCATGAGAGAGAGAATTCCCAGGAGATCTGACGGTTTGACATTGGCAGTTTCATCTGCTCCCTCTCGCTCTCCTGCCACCTTGTGAGGAAGGTCCTTGCTTCTCCTTTGCCTACCTCCATGATTGTAAGTTTCCCGAAGCTTCCCCAGCCGTGCAGAACTGTGAGTCAATTAAACCTCTTTTCTTCATAAATTACCCAGTCTCAGGCAGTTCTTTATAGCAGTGTGAGAATGCACTAATACAATAAATATTTTATGAGGGATATAAAAAGCAATCCAAAGAAATGAATATATTATTATGATCTTTACTGGGATGATTAAATATTATAAATTACATTAAAATTCCTTGGGGAGGGGAGAAATCAAATAGATTATGTTAAAATTCATCTGCATAAATAAATTGTTGAAGGTTTTTAAGAAAAGCTTCAAGGAGGCTATGTCATAGAATATGGTATTATTTTAGGGAAATCATGATAGTTTAAACCATGGATGTGCCTCGAAAAATTGAATGAGTATTAAATGGAACAGAATTATCAACTCGAATGATATCAACCAACATGAACATGTGTGGAAAATACACAAGTTCTTCAGTTACTTTCCATATTGTACTAAAAACTTTCCATGTTAACTAAAGAATTAAACATTAAATCATAAACCGTGAAGTTCGATGTCGAAAGGTATATCTGTCTGTATTAGGAAAAGGGCAGACAACATACATCTATCCGTATTAGGCAAAGCACAGAAAAAATGTAAATGTAAATAGAACAATTCGAGTTTTAAACAAATGAAAACCACCAACTCTGTCATATATGTGTTTGTGCACTTATACATGTTTGGTTGTGCACAGAAAATATGCATCAGGCATTTGCTGCTGGTTAGGAGGGAGATAAGAATGAAAAGAGGAAAATTAGAAACTCTTAAAATTCATCTTTGCATTATTTCCCTATCTATCATGACAAAATATTGTTTTGATATTTTAAAATACTGATGAAAACATCTAAATAAAAATAACTTCAGCCAGGTGTGGTGGCTCATGCCTGTAATACCAACATTTTGGGAGGCCAAGGCAGGAGGATCCCTTGAGCCCAGGAGTTTGAGACCAGACTGAACAACATAGGGAAAACCCATCTCTAACAACAACAACAACAAAAACAAAATAGGCAGCCATGGTGGTGCATGCCCATAGTCCCAGCTACTTGGGAGGCTGAGGTAGAAGGATCACTTGAGCCCAGGAGGTCAAGGCTGTTGTGAGCTGTGATTATGCTACCACTCTCCAGCCTGGGCAACAGAGTGAGACCCCATTTCAAACACACACACACACACACACACACACACACACAAAGAAAAACAACAACAATCCTTTAATTTGGGCTGCTCACATGTGGGTCTTGAAAAAATCACTAAACATTCTCAAATCTGAAGTTTCCTCATCTTTTGAAAGCAGATGATAAGGCAAAATATTAGTAATAATAATAATAATAACAATAACCAATGTATACTGAGTGTTTACTAATGTATCAGACATTTTGCCAAACCATTTCCTGTGCTTTATTTCATTGAGCTTCATTACAATCCTACCAAATACTTTTATTTCTCTTCTTTCAAGAGATTTATTTTGAGGATCAAATGAAGCAATGTAAGTAAAAATTTTTTTTGTAAAGTTTAATTCCAGAAACAAACAGAAAGAGATTATATTATCAGAAATTTTGAATCTATGCCCAAGAAAACCCATTCATAGATAAGATATTGGCATCCTATTTAGAATATAGAAGCTTACATACCAGATTTTGATTCTATGAATAAATCTGCCTGCTGGCTAAGTTTGCATACATTTCTCAGCCTCCAATCATAAACCATGATTTTCGTATCCCAAGGTCAGTGATGAATTTGAGTTTTCTATGCCTGTTGTTGCATCTCCGGTTCAGCCTTTCTCTTTATGCTTTCTACCTAAGGGACCAGATCCCATAGTACATTTGGATGTCCCAGGTCTAAAAGATGAGATCGCCGGGTACAAGCCAAGTAGGGGGCATAGAAAAAAAATGCTCTACTTGATTTGTTCTATTTGGCAGTGCATGCCACTGGTCAATACTTAATACTTCTATTTTTAACCTTGGTTTCAATGTTCCATAATTAACACAGTTAATAGGATTACATACCTAAAAGTACCTGGTAAGTATTAAGATAGGAAAAGTAAGACGGGCATTCAGCAAAAAAAAAGTACGTAAAAATTTTTAGTTTTTTTACACTACACTAGTATTAATCAGTTGAAAAACAATCCATTGACAACAAGGATAAGGATAAAATATCTAGAATAAAATGGTCAAGTTATTCTAGAAATATATAAAGTGCTTGTTCTACAATCATTTCCTGAAAGGTATTAAAGAGGGCTTGAATATTGGCATGCGTTCCCTTCATTCTAGAAGATTGGTTATTGTGAAGATGTCAGTTTTTCTCAAACTCATTTATATTTTTGCTCATTAGAAACTCCACAGTGACATTTTTTTTAAAAAGTGGAACACAGAAGCCGAATCTACATGTTTTAATTTTTTTATATGGACAATTTCAAACACATGTGAAAATAGTTAATAGTTTACCCACCATCCAGCTGTAATGATAGTCAACTCATGATGAAATATTTCTTTTATACTCCGTCTACTACCCTTCCAGTGATCCTATTTTTGGATTTCTTTGAAACAAATCAAACCATAGCATATCACATCAAATGTGACCTTTTTTTGTGTGTGTGATTCAAGATTTTTATTTAGGGAACAGATGAAGCAAAATGGCAAGGCATGAGAAAGTAAAGAGTGCTACCTAAATAACCACAGAGGAACATTCAAAAATCAATTAATTACTCTATCACATCAACAGGTAAAGAAGAAAAATCCTAAGATCGTATCAATAAAAGCAATTAACAAAATCCAATACTTATTCATGATAAAATCTTCCAGCAGACTAAGCATATAAAAGAACTTTCTCACCTTGATAAATGTTGTTACATTTTTCTTAAAAATAAAAAGGTTTCGTTATTAAAGAAATATAGCATAATAGGAAATCCATAAGGAGCATTTGTCATGTCAGATTCTAAATGACACTGTAATGATATATTATTTTTTTAAACCTGGTATTGGCTCCAAAATTGACAGAAATTTCACTGAAACGAAATTGTGAACCTGGAAAAATTAGAGATTTGCACATTTTAAAAAATGTAACCCTAACTTCACAGCATACAACAAAATATCATTCATGGGAATTACAGGAGAATATTAACAACAACAACAAAAAAAAAACCCGGAAATCTATTGACCTATAAGATGCCCATGAGGTATTGCTATGTGCTGACAGGAAGTCATAAAACAATCTATTTTTGTAGATCTCATTGTTTATAAAAGGCAACAACCCAGGAAATGATCTTGACTTAAATATATGTGTGTTGATAAATATTTGCTTGAGCCAAAAAAAAAACCACAGATGTTTATGTAAATGCTGTCAGCATTTTTGAGAATCCTGTCAAGGGAATGAGAATCAAGCAATATAGGGGGAGATTGTACAATTATTGTTTATCTACTTTTGCATTATTTGGATAATTAGGATGAGGGAGCATCGCTTCTGTCATAAAAAGTTGTAGAGAAAACAATTTGATAAGAAAAGCAAATCGAGGCCACTCTTGGCCTGAGATTAAGATCATATATGTCACATCATACATGTCACTTAGCCTCTGACAAGGTTCAAGTTTTATGATCGGAAAAAAAGGAACACATGGACATAGTGAAAGTAATAACAAAAAAAGAAAGAGAAACAAAAAATAACCTTTCCTGATCTATTGCTTCCATTTCAAACAGTGACTAAATGCTTTTATGAGCATCATCCCATCCAACCCTCACACAAAACCCATTGCAGAGAGAGGGTGTTATTACCTCTGCCTCCCATATTTGTTGTGGGGCTCAGATTAGCCAACACGTATCACAGTATTTTGGCAAATTGCAACATCAGAGCACTGTAGGTCATTTATATATCAAAAATTCAATCTCATGCCCAATACACATTTACTTACAACACGTTAGCTTCCTATTTGAAAACTACGGGTCAAAACTCCAGGAGGTAAGAGCTTTGAATAAACCCTCTTATTTGTTAAAATTAAGCTCTAACTTGTAAACTGCAATTTTTATACCAGAATTTGTTCAGTGAATTTTGGGTTTCATGTTGCTTCCAGTGCAACCCCGGATGAATTTGGCTGAAAAATCCCTACAAACTGTTTTCTTTAGAGTCCAAAGCTTAAAAAGTGATTTTGGAATCTTGTTTCCAGCACTATAATGGTCAAGGTAGGCACTTGCTACCCAAAGTGTGGTTCGGGGATTAGCAGCAGAGGTATCCCCTGAGAACTTGTTAGAAATCTAGAATTTTTGGTTCTATTCCAGATATACTTTATGAGAATCTGAATTTTAAACAAGATCCCCAGGTGATTTCTATCCACATTAAAGTTTGAGAATTGGTAGTGTAGATGACCTAAAAAAGCTACCCATCTCTGATAAACTTAGAAATATGAGATAAAATAAAACATTTTTCAGTGTAGAGCTGAGCTCATAATAAAGTAGGGATACAAATTCATAAAGGAGAAATTACCAGAGGGTAAATGGAAATGAACAGTGGGTGATGGGAGGGCCCATGCTAGACTCAGTAACCTAAAGCCTTGAGTTTTTACAATAGCAAGCAGGACAGGAACATGGCTGTAAGCCCAGGCAAGGTAGGAAATTAGAACAGAATTCTCACAATAAAGACATCTAATCAAATTAAAGTTTCATTCCTAATAATACTCTTAAAAGCTAGAAATAGAAGAAAACTGACTTATAAATATATCTGCCAAAAAGCTACAGTAAATATATTTTTAAAGTGAAATATTTGCTCTTGGTGACATGATTTGTCTTTGTGTTCCTAGCCAAATCTCATGCTGAATTCTGATCTCCAGTGTTGTGGGAGGGGCCTGGTGGGAAGTGATTGGATTATGGAGGCAGATTTCCCCCTTTCTGTTCTCATGATAATAGGTGAGTTCTCATGAGATCTGGTTGTTTGAAAGTGTGTAGCACTTCCACTCTTTACTCTCTCTGTCTCCTCCCGGCCATGTGAATATGTGTTTGCTTCCCCTTTGTCTTCCACCATGATTATAAGTTTCCCGAGGCCTCTCCAGTTATGGCTCCTGTACAGCATGTGGAACTGTGACTCAATTAAACCTTTTTTCTTCAAAAGTTACCCAGTCTCAGGTAGTTCTTTATAGCAGTGTGAGAACAAAATAACACACTTAGTATTAATAACAAGAAAATTATGAAGAGATATTCCACATCATTAGTGATCAGAGAAATGCAAATCAAGACCACTAAGAGCACATCAAGATAGGTTACAGTCTAACTCTATCTTATAGCCACAAATATAAAAGACTGATGACACCTAGTGTTGGCCAAGATGTGAATGCACAACATTTTACCCACTGCTTGGTGGCGGTGTGACCCAGTGGAGTTAGTTTGGGAAATGGTTTAACATAATCTCCTAAAGCTGAACTCTTGTATAAAATATGGCCCGTTGATTTCACTCATAAGAAAAAACAAGAAAAACTCTTTATACATGGACAATAGGGAATATATGTAAGATTGCTTAAATTTAATTATTATTATTATTATTCTGTTATTATTATTGTTATTACTATTGCTGTCCTAGCTTTTGGTTTTAGTGATAGGCTTTTGAGTGTTTTTATTGATGTCCTAGATTTTGTTTTCAGTGATAGTCTTGTGTTTCTTAATTATTTAAAACAACTAATTAAATAATTAAAAGCAGAAGATTGCTTATATGTAATTACATTATTATTATTATTACTCTCGCTTTCCTAGATTTTGTTTTCAGTTATGGGCTTGTGAGTATGTCTTAATTATTTCAAACAACTAACTAAATAAAGAATTAAGTAAAAGCAGTCATGGACTGATATTGAGAGCATGTCATACACAAGGAATTATGACTATTCTAATTCTCTGAACCTGAAGTGCAATAAACACTATCAATTTTTATTATACATAAAACAATAAATATAACTGTGTTTGCGTCTCAAGTGACTACATGGATAACTGAGCAGGATCAGGCAGCAGTCTCTTGTCAATAGTTGACCTGAAAGACCAGACTCTAGAAAGAAGAATGAGTGTCTCAGGAATAAAAGATAAGGGTTGAGTTGTTATCAAGGGTATGTAGTCTCAAAAATACTGTCATATTCTCCATAGGTATGTTATAGCACTTACTGTTTACAGTGCTATTTTATCCCTAGCCTAATCATTTTGAAATGGTTATATATACATATACATATACGTATATACATATATATACATGTATATATATTCTAAAATAAGAAAATCAACCAGAACATATACTATTTTAGTTTCTTCAGCAGACAGGGCAGACAGAAAAAGACTGAAAAAATAAGTAATGACTTCTCTATGTAACATCAACGATTCTCTTAAATAAACAATACTTCCAGACTTTTAAGGTTTTATATTTTAAGATATAAAATATATTCTTCTTTTAAATAAATTTAAAATAAAAAAATTCTTCAGGTTATACACATTAGATAGATCACACCCCTTTGTCATAATTCCCTACTTAACTGGAACAAAAGGCAACAATGAGAATTTTTGAAAGCATATACTTGCAAGATAAAGGAAGAGAAGGCTTAGGAATAACATTTTGGACGTAGAAATGTTGATAAGTGACCAGGAAATGATTGAGCAGAGAGAGAAAGCCCTGTGAAAACCTAGGAATGGGGAATCCCAGAAGCTGGTTGGTTTGGAAGGCCTTAAATATAAAAATTCCCAAGGAATTGGAAATATCAGGTACTTGTGACAATGAAGGTGAAGGTGGAGTGAAACACAGGCATATTTGCTAGATGTCCATACAGGAAGCAGTTAGGACACCACCATAAACCACACACGCTCATATTCTCCCATGGGCAATAAGCCCGGAGAGCAGCATACGAGGTTAGAGTACGGTGACAAAGAACTCCAGAAGTGATGTTTCCCAGAACAAGTTTCAAATGAAAGATGGATCGATACTTCTGAAAGCATTGTGAGGAGATTTATGTCTTTGTTGAGAGTAAGGGATAAATTAGTGATAGACACATACAAAACTATAATAAGACAGTTATTAACTGTGAGGGAGAAAACAAGTACAAGCCCTATAAAAACGAAATATAATCAAAGTATATTACTCGGTTTCGATTTGAACAATGTTTGCATTTCTCTAATAGATTAACCACTCACTTATTATTGTTCTAACAAAAACATATAATATTGGCTGTATGATATATAAACATGTTATATTGGCTGGATGAGGTGAGAAAAAGGACATGTAGTGAGGGTTTTTTTTGTGGTGGTGGTGCTGTGTGTGTGTGTGTGCGTGCGTGTGTGTGTGTGAGAGAGAGGGGAGAGAGAGAAAGAGAAAGAGAGAAACAGAGAGAGAGAGAGAGAGAAACTTATCTTCTTCCATAGTAGCAAAAGCCAATAGTGGCCGTTTAGAATTTAAAAATCAAAATAAAAGTATTGCATGTAAAAAACAATCAGTAAGTAACAGTATAAGCATATTTTTCTAAAATATGGATACAAATTCGCAAAGAAACAATGGAAAAGTGGTTTCATCTAGAGAAGAAGGATCTGGGTTAGAGGGAGTGGTTCAAAATGATACTGTAAATTTTATTACAAGTCTTGTGGAATTAGCTTTTTGAAAAACATGTAATTTTGATATAGATTTTTAAAGTTGATCAAACCAAGAATATCTTGACAACAGAAACAAGATTTAAATGGTTAGGAAAAGATATATCAATAAGTTTCCAGAATATATGTGAAAGAAATGACATATTTTTATGTGGGAATTTTTATAAGTGATTTAAATAATTGTGTACACATACATGAACCTAAATTAGAAGAATGAGTGCTATATAGATGGTAATTACATTAAATACGAGGGATGTGAGAAAGTGATGTTAAAATACATCTGTACAAATAATTTAAAGCGATAATATTTTCATGTCTTCAGTATTATTTACTTATTTAATGTTCAGAGACAGGGTCTCTGTTACCCAGGCTGGAGAGCAGTGGTGTAATTTTAGCACACTGCAGACTCGGAATCCTGGGCTCAAGTAAACCTCCCGCCTCCACCTCCCAAGTAGCTGGGACTATAGGCACGCACCACCACATTCTGCTAATTTGTTTTTATTTTGTGTAGAGATGGAGTCTTGCTATGTTTCTTTTTTTTGTTATTATACTTTAAGTTCTAGGGTACATGTGCACAACATGCAGGTTTGTCACATATGTATACATGTGCCATGTTGGTGTGCTGCACCCATTAACTCGTCATTTACATTAGGTATATCTCCTAATGTTATACCTCCCCCCCTCCCCCAATCCCACGACAGGCCCCGGTGTGTGATGTTCCCCTTCCTGTGTCCAAGTGTTCTCAGTGTTCAATTTCCACCTTTGAGTGAGAAGATGTGGTGTTTGGTTTTCTGTCCTTGCAATAGTTTGCTGAGAATGATGGTTTCCAGCTTCATCCATGTCCCTACTAAGGACATGAACTCATCATTTTTTATGGCTGCATAGTATTCCGTGGCGTATAGGTGCCACATTTTCTTAATCCAGTCTATCATTGATGGACATTTGGGTTGGTTCCAAGACTTTGCTATTGTGAATAGTGCCACAATAAACATACGTGTGCATGTGTCTTTATAGCAGCATGATTTATAATCCTTTGGGTACATACCCAGTAATGGTATGGCTGGGTCAAATGGTATTTCTAGTTCTAGATCCTTGAGGAATCGCCACACTGTCTTCCACAATGGTTGAGCTGGTTTACAGTCCCACCAACAGTGTAAAAGTGTTCTTATTTCTCCACATCCTCTCCAGCACCTGTTGTTTCCAGACTTTTTAATGATGGCCATTCTAACTGGTGTGAGATGGTATCTCATTGTGGTTTTGATTTGCATTTCTCTGATGGCCAGTGGTGACGAGCATTTTTTCATGTGTCTGTTGGCTGCATAAATGTCTTCCCGAGTCTTGCTGTGTTTCTTAGGCTGGTCCTGGCCTTCTGACCTCAAGCAATCCTCCCACCTCAGCCTCCTAAAGTGTTGGGATTACAGGCATGAGACACTGCACTTGGCCAGTTTTATGCGTTTAGTATTGATAATCAAGATGATTACAATACTAATGGAATATTTAATGAGTGTTTATTCATTGTTGTGTAACTTGGTGTGGACTATCAGACTTTCTCACAAAAACCCTTATGATTACCTCATGAAATAGGTGATATATTTCTCTCTTAAAGATTTCTCATGAAACTCAAAAGGGACAACATATGTGAAAACACTTGCACAGTATTAAATGGCATAAACAGATGAAGTTTATCATCATGACATTTCACGTTATGTCTAACATGATAGATGGGATGGTGAATTCCTACTTAGAATATACCACCCTAATAACTGCTTGTTAGCTAGGTCTCACATTCCAGTATTAAATAGCATTCTTTATCCCCAGACGTCATTAGTGAATTTGAAATTCTTTGACAGCATAATCACTCTGATTGAGTGAACAACATATTACCTTCAACATGATTACTTAAGCAACCAGTTTCCAGTGCAGAGATGGAAAGAGAAAGACTTAAAACAAAGAGGGAGGCATCGAGGGCAAAGAAGCACAGAGCCAAACTCAAGGGTGGCTGTCAGCCTTTCCTCCTCAGCTAATTAAATTGCTGGCTGATTATGACAATAGAATCTTTTTATTGCTTTCAATTCGTTAGGCAGTAAACATAAATTATATTATTATCCAGAAAATTTAGGAATTTCCAATCTATGAGAACCTGTAGAACGGTTCAGTAAGATAGGCTAACAGAAACAAACGATGTAAAAATCAGTAACTTCACAAGTGATCTTTGGCAATGAAACACAATGGTAAATGAATATATTCAAGACAGAAAAAATCTGAAAAATACCCAGAAATCATACTACAAAGATTTTTCTTGACCTTGCTTTCTTCGTTAAGAAATGTTTATATCCTGAGGTATACAAACGAAAGATTAAATGTTGCATACCAGTGATGCTCAACTAGGATAAAGATATACATAACTGCAAAAGTAAGGAAATTAAATTTAAAATCAAAATTGAAGTTCTTGAGGGAATTTGATAATTTAATTTGAATTATCAATTATTTCATATATAAAAGAATTTTATATAATTTCTTATGTGAAAGAAATTACTTGGGATATTTAAAAGATTCTTCAAAAATAGTAATAATCAAGAATATTCACCATTTAATAAATGAAATTTGAAAGCCACACATTTAAAAACAATGTGGAATTGGATTAAATATAGGCAGAAAGCTTTTGATGTTGGATAACTTCTACATGCAAGAAATAGCTTGCGTTTTTACTTCATGCTGTTTACCCATATGCATTTCATATGAGTTGAAAGCTCAAATTTTAAAATATAAAAACCTTAAAAGTCTGGAAGATCTTTGCTGCACAGTTTTATGTGAGAAAGGCCAATTTTAGAAACTCTATATATCATGGTGCCATTTTTGGCATTAAAACCATTCCCTATAAGTAACGAAGAGGTCAATATGCATTTATTCAAGCAAGATCATTAGGCAGAAGGATATGCAACACAGTGAGGGCATTCTCAGCATAGTTAATGTAAGAGTGGGTGAGATTGGAGGGATTGTTGAACACAACTATTCAATTATTGAGAACTGGTACAATAATGGACAAAACCAAAATACTCAACATACAAAATCTTCTCTAAATGGCATAATAAACCATTAATATCTTTATGCCATGAAGACTGAATGAAACAGTAACTGCAAAAATACTTTCATAATCTAAAAGGAGACATGAAACCGAAAAGATACGAAGTTTTCATTTTACTTTTTCAGTTCAATAGTGTGGACAATCCAAGTCAGTTACCCTTTCAAAAAAAATTATGAGAACACATAACATATCCCACTATATTAGAGATTAGGGAAGAAAAGAGAAAATTTAGGACTTTGCCTACATAAAAACATTAAAGGTTTTAAAAAGTTAGGCAGGTTTAGGATGTATCCACAATAGAGAGGAAACATATGAAGCATCTATTAATAATATGTTTATAAAGACTTGGTCAGGTACCATATAAAATAACCAACTTAAATTTAAAGATTTTGAAATAAGGCTTCAAAAAAGGTAAATACACATATCTGGAATAAAAAGTTTCAATATTGAAATATATGAATACTTCCTTGCAACATTTTAATATTTGCAGCAACGAAATGAAATGAAATTAGAATGAATTTACTGATTATGATGAATCGATTTGTGGTTTTATTTTTTTATCTCAGTTCCTTAAAAATAAAGACATAATTCACTTTAAAATAGCTAAAATATCATCTAGAAATTGATGACAAAGAGAAAAGAGATCAATAAGATGAAGTGACAGAAAACTAATTTATAAATTATAACTTACCAACAGGATATAATTGACATACATAGAAAACAGATCATGGAACATTCACTAAGATGGACAATATCTTGGGTCATAAAATAAACCTCAACACATTAAAAAAATAAAATTATACATAATATGTCCTCTGTTCACAATAGAATCAAATTAAAAACCTGTAACAAAATGATAACAGGAAAATCATCCCTAAATATGTAGAAATTAAGCAACACCCTTAAATAAATCCATGGATCAAAGAGGAAGTCTCAAAGGTAATTTTAAAAAAATACCAGAAACTGAACAAAAATGGAAACACAACACCACAAAATATGTGGGACACAGATAAAGCAGTGCGAAGAGTGATATTGACAGCATTAAGAGCTTACACTACAAAAGAGGAAAGATCTCAAATATACAGAATCTAAGTTCTAATCTGGTTCTACTTCAAGAACTAGAAAAAGAACATAACAGACTCAAATAAAGAAGTAAATAATGAAGATAGGAAAATGTATCAAGGTTATTAAAAATAGGAAAACGATAGAGAAAATCACTGAAAGAAAAAGCTGATTCTTCAAGAAACCAGTTCAGCTGACAAACGTTTATTAAACCTCACAAAATTCAAGAGAGAAGACACAACTCACTAATATCAGAAATAAAATGAGGGTCATCACTAAAGAAATTACAGTGATAATAAGAGAATACTATGAACAATTTATACTCATACATTTGGCAACTTAGAAGAAATGGACCACTCACAAACTAATAAAATTCAACTAAGATGAAACAGATAATCTAAATACTTTTATAATCATTAGAGAAATTGAATACGCAACCAAAATGATTCAGTAAAAGAAATCTCCAAGCCCAGAGAGTATCACTAAAAATTTTACCAACCACTTAAAAATTTAATACCCATTCTATATAATCTCTAAAAAAATAGACTATGTGAGAACACCTTCCAACTTATTCTATGAATCTAGTCCCATGTTATCAAAACTATGCAAAGAGAAAACAAAAAATATTAAAACTAATATCTCTCCTGAACTTAGATACAAAAACCCTCAAAAAATATTAGCAAATAGCATCCAACAAAATATAAAAATAATATTACATCATGACAAGTACAGTTTATTCCATCTATGCAAGGCTAAATCATATTAGAAAATCAATCAATGTAATCTACTGTATAAATGATATAATTGATATTGATGATGAAATGATATAATTGATATAATCATATTAATCGATGCAAAAATCAGTTGACTATATCTAACACTTCTTCATGAAAAAATCTCAGAAAACTAAAAACAGAAAAAATTCTCAACTTGATAAAGCTCATCTACAAAAAACCTGCAGCTAACATCATACTTAATGGTAAAAGATTGACTATTGTTTCTCTAATATCAGGAACAAAGAAGCAATGTGTACTCTCATCTCTTATTTGATGTAGTACGAGAAGATATATATATATATAGAGAGAGAGAGAGAGAGAGGGAGAGAGAGAGATGATTATTTAAAAATTTATATGGAAAGGCATAAGTACTAAAATACCTTAATTTTTTTTTGAGACCAAGGACAATGGCTTATGTGTGTAGTCCCAGCACTTTGGAAGGCCAAGGTGGGAGGGTCACTTGAGCCCAGTGGTTCAAGACCATCCTGGATAAGATGGTGAGACCCTGCCTCTGAAAAAAAAATTTGAAAAAGAATATATTTGGAGGAATCTCTTAATCCAATATTGACTTATTATATAGCTAGTACAAGTAAGACAGCATAGTACTGCTGGATGGATAGACACATCAGTCAATAGAATGGAATAGAGAACACAGAAACAGACCAAAATATGCTCAATTTTGACAAAACTGCAAAAGCAATTAAATGGAAGAAGGATAGGCTTTTCAACAAATGGTGTTGAAGAAATTGAACATTTATAGGAAAAAAAAAGATTTTGACCTAATCCTCAATTCTTATACACAAATTAACTCAAAATCTATCACAAAATTATATTTAAAATGTAAAAGTTTAGGAAAATAAAACATAGAAGAAAATCTTTGAGATCCAGGACTAGGCCAATAATTCTTAGACTCAACATTGCAAACAAGATCCATAAAAAGAAAATTGATAAATAAAACCTCATCAAAATTATAAACCTTTGTTCTGTGAAAGAATGTATAAAAAGGGTAAAAAGACAAGCTACAGTTACAAACCCTATATTCAACAAAGGTCTACTAGTATCTAGAATGTATAAAGGACTCTTAAAACTCATCAGTACAAAAATCTACAATCCAATTATAATATAGGCAGAGGACATGAACAGACAATTTACTGAAGAGGATATATAAGTGTCAAAAATATACATGAAAACATATTTAAAATTATTAGCCATCAGGGGAAATACATATTAAAATCACAATGAGATATTACTACACACCTATTGGAATGACTAATGTAAAAATATAGTCATGCAAATACTGGCAAGGATGTGAAGAAACTGAATCACTCATACATTGATTGGCTGGTGGGTGTTAAAAGTGTATAGCCACTATGGTAAAGATAGTGGTCGTTTCTTACACAACTAAACATGTACTTACCATATGACCAAACAATTGCATTCTTAGGCTTTTATCAAAGGAAACTGAAAATTTTTATTCACACAAAAATCTGATATAAATGTGCATAGCAGTATTTTTTGTAATAGCCAAAAAGTGGAAATAACCCAAAAGTCCTTCAATCTATAAAGAAGCCATGGTACATTCATACCACGGAATACTCTCAGCAATAAAAAATGACAACGAATAGAAAAATCAACTCAAAAAGATGAAAGATCTAAAGGTAAGTCCTGAAACTGTAAAATAACTAGATGAAAACATAGGGAAAAAGCTTCCTAACATTGACTTGGGCAAAGATTTTTTGTTAAAAATAGAACTACCAAATGATCCAGCCATCCCACTTCTGCACATACATCCAAAGGAAATGAAATCAGTATATTGAAGAGATATCTACATTCCCATGTTCACGCAGTAGCTCTTTTACTAAGGATCTACCAGTGCGGGCTGCCATTTGCACCATGAAGAAGGCAGCCTGGGTCGTTACTGAGTAGCACTGCACCTGCCTGGGCATTGACTTCCACATGAAAAAGTGCATGTGTGAGGATATTGACATTATTCTAAAGAAGTAGCACTGCAACATAATAGCAGGCTATGTCACACATCTGGTGAAGAGGATTCAGAAAGGCCTGGTGAGAGGTATTTCCATCAAGCTGTGGGAGGAGGAGAGAACAAGGAGAGAGAATTTTGTTCCTGAGGTCTTAGTCCTGCATCAGAAGATCACTGAAGTTGTAGTGTGAGGGGTCCCCCACCAGGTTACTTAAGGGTGTATGCCTGCTGTCTGAACCCTGAAGGCTGGGTGGTGAGTTAAGGCCACAGGGCCCAGCAGAAGAGCAGGTGTCCCAGAGAATCCTAAAATCCTAAAGAGTATCTAAGAACCTACCACAAAAACAATGTGGTCGCTCAGACACAGAAGGCAAAGAGCGAGAAAATTAGCTTAAAAGCAGTTAAGAAATGAGGGGTGGAACAGATCTCTAGAACTGTCCTGCTGCTGCCCAGGAGTGCTCTGTATGCAAGTCTTAAGCTCATCTACTTGCCAAGCTAGACTTGTCTATCATGCTTTGGTTTCTTGGTACCTTCGTAGCTTGGGGTTAGGGGTGTGCTACGGTCTAAAATTTTTCTCATAACAATTGGCATCATTAACAGGATCCGAGAGACCAAAGGATGAGTCAGGAAGGGGCATCTGCAGGGAAAAATCCCAGAGTGGTCAGCCACATACATATGGGTGGAGTTGCCTAACTGTTCAACCTTTGTAGGCCACTGCACAAGTATGCGGATGCTCAGAAAACACTTCTGGCCGCTGAGCACGTATTGCAGTGAGAGATGAAAGTATGATAAGGATAGCAAATGCACTGTTATTGCAATAAGGCTGGTTATTGAGAAATCATTAGAGCAGGAAAGGGAGAAAGCCTAGAAACTCCTGCAGCAGGTAAAAGGTATGCTGAGTTTTCTAGGACTTCAGCTGGTTATATACTATAGACCATTCTTGTGCACATTTCAAAACTGATGGTCGAATTACAACAAGAAAAATTCAGAGCTCAAATTGTTAACCTGCAACTATAGAGTTAAATAGAATTTTCTAAAGCTCTCTATCTATGTCTCTATTTTCTGTTTTGCCTACTTTGAATCTGCCGTTATTGAGCTACTGGTGTTGAGATAAAATTCAATGTTTATGATCTTGCCAATTCAAGGTTACTTGGAGATTTTGTTTCTGTTATACAGTTCAGACAGTTCTAACTACAATGTAAACATTGGTAACTCATTTGGACCTGAAGAAAAAAAAGTAAAAAGAGATTTTGTAAATAATTAAATTGCTATGGAAACTGCTTAGGCCAAATTTTGATCCACAGCCTTCATTGGATTACCTATCAGGGAAAACAAAGTTTAGTCATGTGAACAGGTCTAAATTTTGTGAGAAATTACTTAGATGCATTTATCTTTTGTAAAATAATGAGTTTGTAATGCCATCTCATGGCTAGAGTTCTGAGGCAAAACCTATTGGATCTTTGCTTCTGTGTGTATATACATGTTTAAATGTGTTTATCTGTATGCACATGTATAATGTTATGGAGTGTCTAGCATGGTACCAAATTAGCTTATAAATAAATGAATAGTTATAAATTAAATAATTTCAAATGATTTTCAGGTTCATATTAATTTAGTAATTTTTAGTACATAAACTGGATCAAAAATTATTGGTAAAATAAAAATAGAAATACTGCCAGCATTGTCAGTCTACATTTTTGTCTAGGTTTGCTAATTAGACAAGTTTTAGATTTGCCTCTGCTAGATATTTTAAGGTGTCAGGGTTTTACCTGAAGGTTTTAACACCATAAGATGAGCCAAAAACAGAGGAATCTGTGTGATTTTTTTGATAGGCAAGACCAATTTGATATTTTTAATTTAATGAAAACAACTGAATTTTCTGAGTTATCAACAAAAATGCCAATGTGCTCAACTTTAAGGTTCTTGCTTAGGTTAACATCTGATATTCGCAGGCTATGAAAATGGTTAAAAAAAGATAAAGTTGGAATAATGGTAAGCTTTATCTAATGTCGGCACTCATGAGTAAACTAGATAAACTGCTAAAAATAAATTAAGTAAAGGTAAATGATATAAATACTTGTAGGTAAAACTTTTGTGTATCTTAAAAATCTTAAAATTATTTTAGGTACTGATCGAATGTCTGGGTCATTTCCACATTAAGAAGGGTTATGATATGGGGCATTGCTCGCACTTCTGAGCCTCTTAATGGGAAATATAATCTATGATATGGGGGAAACATTGGTGGACATCAGTGAGCTGGATAAAAACAAGGACCAAGTCCAGAAAGTAACCAAGGAATGAAAAGAAGATGAGTCAAATGGGTGCCTGTACCCTTGCCCCAGCCCAGGCAGGTAATAAACGTGAAACAATACTCTCTGTTAGGGGACACTCTGTAATATGGTTTGCCTCTGTTTCTCCACCCAAATCTCATGTTGAATTGTAGTTCCCAGTGTTGGGGGAAGAACCTGGTGGGAAGTCATTGGATCATGTGGGCAGATTTCCTCCCTGTTGTTCTTGTGATAGTGAGTTTTACGAGATAAGATGGTTTTAAAGTGCATGGCACTTCCCCTTTCGCTCTGTGTCTCCTGTTCCGCCATGTGAAGATTGTGCCTGCTTTCCCTTTGGCTTCCACCATAATTGTAAGTTTCCTGAGGCCTCCCCAGCCATGCTTCTCCGACAGCCTGTGGAAACATGAGCCAATTAAACCTCTTCTTTATAAATTACCCACTCTCAGGTAGT
The DNA here is from genome assembly GCF_006542625.1 of Nomascus leucogenys. Classification (NCBI taxonomy): domain Eukaryota; kingdom Metazoa; phylum Chordata; class Mammalia; order Primates; family Hylobatidae; genus Nomascus; species Nomascus leucogenys. The sequence goes on from NC_044406.1 coordinate 131,124,221, forward strand.
TCTTTATAGCAATGTGAGAATGGGTGAATACACTCTCAAACCACCCAACCAGTCGAGAAATTACATAAGGTACAAATAGTCAGGTTGGCAAAGAGCCCCTATAATAGCCCTTTGTGGCCTGTGAAGAAGCCAACTGGCACCTGGAGAATGATGAGAGACTACTGTGAGATAAACAAAGTGGTGCCCCTGTACGTGCAGCTGTACCCAATATTGCTGAACTGCTAAATCAAGTGGTCCTTAATCTGTGAAATATTCATTTTGTGACTGACTTGGCCAATGCCTTTTCCAGTATTCCTTTAGCTGAAGATTCACAAGACCAGCTTGCCTTCACTTAGGAGGGCCAACAATGGACTTTCCAGGTGCTACCATAAAGATAGCTGCACAGCTCCACCATTTGTCACAGTTTGGGTGCACAGGACCTGTCAAGAGTTTGCCTGACTCAGTCTCCCTGTTTTACTATATTAATGATAACATACTAACCCTAGAGTTTCTTACAGATCTGGAGACTGCCTTAGAAAGCATCTTGGATGACCTAAGGGACAGAGAATGGAAAGTCAACCCCAAAAAGACAGAGGGGCCTGATGCAGCTGTCAAACTTCTGAGTTACCTAGTTGGGGAAGACATGAAACCTACTCAGAGCTGTCATTGATAACAGCACAACAACCTATTCCCCAGTCAGTAAAGCAACTCCAAGTTTTCCTAGGTTTACTAGGCTATTGAAGGATATTCATTCCTCATTTTGCACAAACCCTCAACCTGTTACATATCCTAATAAAGGCAGGTAAAAAATGGGATGAGACACATATTGAGTAAGAGCATTTGGCAAAGCAAAAACATTAGTGAAACAAGCCCAAGCATGAGGATCCCATTCTAGCACTCCTTTGTATTATAAGTCACTGGAGATATCACAATGATGAATTGAAGATATGCCAAAAGCAACCAAAGGGAATGGTGTCTGTAGGATTTTTGTCTCAATTATGGAAGGGGACAGGATCCTGCTATACAGTCCTAGAACAACAGCTATTTACCATGAATATAGGGCACTGGAACAACTGGAGGCCATCACCAGAAAGCAGGCCATCACGGTAAAAACTGCCTATTCCATAAAAGGATGAATAGAATATCTCCTAGACAAGCCCATCCCAGTCATACAATCACACACCCTGCAGAAATGGCATGCTTATCTACAACAAAGGCGTGTCCTGTCCACTAGTCCTTTAAGCCAGGCACTACAGGAGGTGCTTGGACCCATCCACTTTGATCAAGTGGAGGAGTTCGACATGAGAGTGAAGCCACCATATATGAGGGGACCCTAACGATACCTTCTAGGGCCTGATACACTGATGGGTCTAGCAAAGGCACTCAACACCAATGGTCAGCAGTCATTGTGCAAATGGATACTATCATCATGTGGATAGAATGGGGATTAGGACCAAACAGTCAATGGGACAAGCTATGGGCAATTTGGATACTCATTACCCATGAGCCCTGGCCACTAGTCGTTTGCAAAGATAGTTGGGGTACATACAGAGGCACAAAGCCCCCTCCTGGAAATTAAGAGGTAGACACCCTTACTCATGTTTGGGTGATTGGCCCTGAACCCATCAGAAGAGGCTGTTACATGGGAGCATCATAAGAGTGGCCGCCGTGGGTCAGCCATAGGTGAGCCATAGCAAAAACAGCAGCCATTCCTATCTGCGATGCAAATGTTTTTCCAGCTGTTCAGAACTGTGAGACCTGTTCATGGCTGCAACCTAGAAATGTTCCCTTCACACTAGGTCACAAACATGGAGCCATACAACCTGTGTGGAACTGGCAAGTCAATTATTGGTCCCCTGACCCAGCATGGAGGGAAAAGCTATGTCTTAACCTGTGTGGACACAACAACATGGATTCTACAGGCCTTCCCAGTAAAACATGTCCCTCAACTGGAAATGATCAAGTGTCTCACCACTGTTAGTGTCATGTATGGCATGCCAAGAAGGAGAGAGAGTAATCAGGTACCCCATTTCATGGACCATGATGTCCAACACTGGACATCAGGACAAAACATAGATTGGAGGTTCCACTTACAATAAGACCCAACAGGGACAGGCCTCATAGTTAAAAGTAAATAAATAAATAAATAAAATAAAAGGACCTGTTAAAAAAACACAATTACGTGCATTGTATCAGGATGGTTCTTTAAGGTCCTGAACTAAGAATCTCCCTGAAGGTGTACAAATTTTAAACGTCACCAACTATCACAGATGGTATCACTTTTTGTAAAGCAGGCCCCATCAACTCTCATGGTTGCTTCTGAGACTCTGAGCCATGCTCCTGAAGCTGGTGGCCAGACTGTGCTCCTGAGAGCATGAGAGGATCTGCCAAGTGGCGATGGCTACATGGACCTAAAGTTGAGCTGGAAAGTGCCCCCATAGTGGGTCAGTTTTATGGCACCAGAGGGCGCCATGAAGACTGCCAGAAGGGAGGTGGCCCCAGCTGTGCTACTGGATGAAGGTCTGAGAGGCTTGCCATATCAACACATAGCAGCACCAATACCTGCTGGAGCAGTCATACTGCAGATAGCATGAGCAAGGCCGGAAACTTACCAATGGGCTATTATGCCTGCTCCTGGGGAGGGAAGCCATGTGTGGTACTGTATACCAGGTGTGAAGCCCATGGCCGCCTCCCCAGTAAGGCCAATGGGAGAAAATACAGCAATAATAGTGTTACAAGGAGTGGATGCACCCATGAGAGTTCCTACTAGACAGACACCTGTGCTTATGCCCATGGGCTGGTGTTCCTGCTACCCATGACAACTAGCAATGTCTTCCTGGACTGGGCTGCAATAACAGGAGCAGTCAGCAACCAACCAGATGCTTGTGTATGTGGATACTCTCTGCTGTCACGTAGTAGTGGTATACCTTGGAATATTTTGCTTTTCTTCCAACAGAACTGGAGTGACTGGTTCAATAACACCAATAAGGCAACCCATGATCGCTGGGGATTGCTTCCACCCAGAGGCCTAATCACCAACACAACGGAGACCCAACAACATGTGCCTTTATAGGCGCTACCTGTTATACCTATATCCCTGATAAAAAGAGTAATGTCACAGATACTTTAAATCATTTGTCAATTCAGATCCATGATATAGCCGAATTGCCATGATATAGCCGAATTACCATGATATAGCCCAATTTGACTCTTTCTTAGATTGGTTACACACCTTGCCTACTCATTGGAGTTATGTTTTACCAAGAAGCATTATAATTGTAGTTAGCTTCTGCTTTTTATGCTGTTACATACACTGTAGAAGTGGCCTGTACACACAAGCCATGACTGTACATTATAAGCTCATGTAGTTTTTTCCCTTGTACCTTGCTCAGAGATTCTCATGCAAGATTGGCAGAGAGAATGTAAGAGCTAGGAGATGAGGTGGATTATAGTGTGATGGGTCCCCCAGTAAGCTACTTAAGGGTGTATGTCCACTGTGTGAACTCTTAAGGTTAGGCAGTAAGGTAAGGCCATGGGGCCTAGCCAAGGAGTAGGTATCCCTGAGAATCCAAACGTCCCAAGAGTATCTGAGAACTTATCAAGGGAAACAGTCTCATCACTCAAACACAACAGGCAAAGAGCCAGAAAATTTGCTTAAAAGCAGTACAGAGACAGAAGGCAGAGTGGATCTCTAGAGCTGTCCTGCTGCTGCCCAGGAGCACCCTGTGTGCAAGTCCTAATAACCTCATCTTCTCACCAAGTTGGACCTGTCAGAGAAGTTCTTTGGTCACTTTGCACCTTCCCATTTTGGTGGAGAGTGGGTCAGACGTTACAGTCTCAAGCTTTTCTCGTAATGGAAGTAGATCTGTACAATAAGTAAATGTTGAGGCTTTTGGACTTTGGCAGTCTGTCCAAACTGTAGGTCAGTCAACCTATAGTGGGGATGAATTTTAAAACACCACACGAAGCTGTTAGAATCTTTCTGCTATGCTGTAATGCTGCCAATTAACTTGAGACATCATGTTCATTGCAACTATAGAAGACATAGAATCAACCTAACTGTTCAACAGCTGAATGAATAAAGAAAATGTGACACACACACACACACACACACGCCTTAAAAATGTAAGAAGTCCTGTAATTTGCCCTAACATGGATAAAACTGAGGGACATTACATTAAACAAAATATTCCAGGTATAGAGAGACAAATACTGCATGAGCTCACTAATACGTAGAGTCTTACAAAGTTGAACTCACGGAAGTAGAGAGTAGAACAGTAGTTACCAGGGGATGGGAGGAGAGAAGGAGCTGTTGGTCAAATGATACAAAATTGCAGTTGGGAGGAATAAGTTCAAGAGGTCTTTTGTAAAGCCTGGTGACTATAGTTAATAAAAACATATTGTACTCTTGGAAATCACAGAAGGAGGCAGAGCAAGATGGCAGAATAGAAGGTTCCACTGACTATTCCCCCAACAAGGACACCAGTTTTACAACTATCTAAACAAGAAAAACACCTTCAGGAGAACCAAAAATCAGGTGAGAAGTCATGGTACCTGGTTTTCACTTCATATCACTGCAAGAGGCGCTGAATAGGTAGAAAAAACAGTCTTGAACCACCACCACCACCCCTCCCCAACACTTCTTCCACCACTGGCAGTGGCAGCATGGTGTGAAGAGTGTTTCTCTGCGCTGGGGGAGGCAGAGCACAGTAATTGTGAGGCATTGAACTCACTGCTTTTTTGGTAGAGCAGAAAGGAAAACTGGAACAAACTCAGCTGACACCTGCCCATGGAGGGAGTATTTAAACGAGCCCTAGCCAGAGGGGGATCAGTGATCTCAGTGGTCAAAACTTGAGTTTCCTGAAGCCTCGCCACCAGAGGCTAAAGTGCTCTGGGGTTCTAAGTAGATGCGGGGGGAAGTTTAGAACACAAGGACTGCAAATTTTACACAAATCATGATGCTGAACTGGGCCCAGAGCCAGTAGACTGGGGGTGGGGTACAGCACACAATCTATTGAGACACCAGCTAGGACAGCTAGGGGAGTGCTGGCATTATCCTTTCCCCAACCACAGGCTGAATAGCGCATGGGTCCAAAAGAGATCTCTTCCTTCTCTTTGGGAAGAGAGAGGAAAGACTGGGGAGGACTTTGTCTTGCATTGTGGATAACAGCACAGCTACAGCAGCATAGGGCACTGGGCAGACTCACGAAGCCCCACTTCTAGTTCTAGCTCCTGGATGACATTTCTAGACAAGCCCTGGGCCAGAAGGGAACCTGCAGTCTTGATGGTAAGGACCCAGTCCTTGCAGGATTCATCACCTGTTAACTGAAGAGCTTTTGGGCCCTGAATAACCAGCAGTGATAGCCAAGTGACTGAGGGCCTTGGGTGAGCCTCTGAGACTTGCTAGCTTTAGGTGAGACTCAGCACATTCCCAGCTGTGGTGGCAGTGGAGTGAGATTCCTTCTGCTTGAGAAAAGCAAAGGAAAAAGAAAAGGGGACTTTATCATGCACCTTAGGCACCACCTCAGTCACATGGAAGTAGGGAACCAAGCAGGGCCTTGAGGTCACTGTTTCCTGGAATTGGCTCTGAGCAGCATTTCTAGACTTGCCCTAAGCCAGAGGAGAGCCCACTGCCCTGAAGGGTGAGTCCCAGGTAAGGCAGTATTCACCACAAGTTGTGACTGAAGAGCCCTTGGCACTTAAGGCAACATTGGCAGTAGTCTGGCAGTACTACCCATGGACCTGTGGTAGCAGTGGTTACAGGTTGAGGCTCCTCTGCCTTTGGAAAAGTGAGAGAACAGAGGGAAGGGCTGTGTCTTCTGCTTTGAGTGCCACCTCAACCGAAGTACAATTAGCACGCCAGATAAGTTCTAAGGTTTTTGACTATAGTTCCTGGCTCCGTGATTGACCTTCTGGACCCACCCGGGGACTGGGGTAACTCATTGCCCTGAAGGAAAAAACACAAGTCTGGCTGTCTTTACCACCTGCTGATTGTAGAGCCCGAGGGCCTTGAGCAAAAATAGGTCATAGACAAAGAATGGTTAGAGCGGGCCTTGGGAGATACCAAGTGTTGAGCTAGCTTCAGGTCTGATCCAACACAGTCATAGTGGTAGTGGTTACATGGGTGCTTGAGTAACTCCACCCCCATCATCAGGTGTCTCAGAACAGAGAGAATGAGACTCCATTTGTTTGGGAGAAAGTAAGGGAAGAGAACAAAAGTCTCAACCTGGTAATCCATCGGGTTCTCCTGGATCATGTCCAAGAACATTAAGGTGACAACTCTATGAGTCTGAAAGAATCACAGCATTACTGGGCTTGGGGTGACCCTAAAGCAGACACAACTGAGATGACAGCATTCAAGTCTTTTCAAATATATGCAAAGCCTTCCCAAGAAGGAAGTCTACCAATAAGCCCAGAGACTGAAGCCTACAATAAGTATTCACCTCTTCAATGTCCAGACACAGATGAACATCTGTAAGTATCAAGACATTCCAGGAAAACATGACTGCACCAAATGAACTAAATGAGGCACCAGTAATACATCCTGGAGAAGCAGATATACGTGACCTTTCAGACACAGAACTCAAAATAGCCATGTTGAGGAAACTGAAAGAAATTCGAGATAACACAGAGAAAAAAATCAGAATTCTATCAGATAAATTTAACAAAGGGATTGAAGTAAAAAGAATCAAACAAATTCTGCAGCTGAAAAATGCAACTGGCATATCGAAGAACACATCAGAGTCTTTTAGTAGTAGAATTGATCAAGCAAAAGAAAAAAAATAGTGAGCTTGAAGACAGGCTATTTGAAAATACACAGTCAGAGGAGACAAGGGCAAATCTAAGTGTTACTGGCCTTAAAGAGGTGTTAGAGAAAAATATAGGAGTAAAAAATGTATTGAAAGGGATAATAGCAAGAACTTCTAAAACCTAGAGAAAGATATCAAAATCCAAGTACAAGAAGGTTGTAGAACACCAAGCAGATTTAATTCAGAGGACTGTCTCAAGGTACTTAACAATCAATTTCCCAGCGGCTAAGGATAAAGAAAGGATCTGTGTGTTTATGAATGTTACTTAGCTTGCCTTATCTGTTCTACAATGTATACCTATTTCAAAACATTATATTATATATGAAAGGGTTACATAGGATATATTTAAATAAAATTCTTGAAATGACAAAATGATGAAGATAGAGAATAGATCAGTGGTTTTCGGGGATTAGAGAGGGGGTGAAAGAAGGGAGGTGGCTTTGGCTATAAGTGGGTAACATGAAGAATGCTTGTGATGAGAACTGATCTGTATCTTAATTGCGGTGGTTTTCACATGCTTCTACACACACTGAGAAATTACATGGAACGAATTACACATGGAAAATTAGTTTAAAATATAAAATCACACAAATCTAAAATAACTGATATATTTCTAATATATCAACAAATAATCACTTAGAAAATTAACACACACTTTAAAGCTAAAATAGACTAGATTTCAAAGGATGTTATAAGCCTAATAATTAATATAAATGTTCATGAGAATAAAAAATGTTATGAAATGGGACTGACTAGGTTATTAGCAGTAGTTAAGGAAAGGTTACAGAATAAATCTATTAAGGGCAACATTTTATATCTTTGCATCAGTCAACTACTAGATTAGACATTGTTACTTTTTTCATTAAAAAGAACTTATCAAGAAAACAATTATTTTATTTTTATTTTTTTGTCCTGGTGCTGTGGCTCACACCTGTAATTCCATCACTTTGGGAGGCCGAAGTGGACAAATCACTTGAGGTCAGAAGTTTGAGACCGTACTGGCAAACAAGACTGACATGGTTTGGCTTGTCCCCATCCAAATCTCGCTGAAATTTCCACGTGTTGTGGGAGGGACCAAGTAGGAGGGGATTGAATCATGGGGGCAGGTCCTTGCCATGCTGTTCTAATGATAGTGAATAAGTCTCATGAGATCTGATGGTTTTAAAAGGGGAAGTTTCTCTGCACAAGCTCTGTCTTTACCTGCCACCATCCACGTAAGATGTGACTTGCTCCTCCTTGCCTTCCACCATAATTGTGAGGCCTCCCCAGCCATGTGGAACTGTAAGTCCATTAAACCTCTTTCTTTTATAAATTGCCCAGTCTTGGGTATGTCTTTATCAGCAGCATGAAAATGGAGTAATGCAGTAAGTTGGTACCAGTAGAACGGAGTGCTGCTGAAAAGATACCCCAGAATATGGTGTTGAATGCCTTTGACAAAAATGCTGTTAGTGACAGCATTTTTGTGTGTGCAGTAATGATCACTGATATTATTTTTAATATAGAGAAACCAAGAAAAGTCAACTAAATCCTAATGAGAATCAAAAGGATATTTTAGTAATTCGGGCACGCAAAAAAGAAACATAAAAGCAGATAACTTTGGCATAATTAATTTAAAAAGGCATCTGATAACTTGAGTCTCAGATTATATAGTAGAGAATGAAAAGGGGGTCATTTGAACTAGCATGCAATTTTTAACATCATTAGAAACAATTTAGTATGTACTATCTTTTTTTTTTTTTTGATGGAGTCTTGCTCTGTCACTCAGGCTGGAGTACAGTGGCAGGATCTCGGCTCACTGCAAGCTCCGCCTCCCAGGTTCACGTCATTCTCCTGCCTTAGCCTCCGTAGTAGCTGGGACTACAGGCACCCACCACCACGCCCGGCTATTTCTTTTTTTTTTTGGATTTTTAGTAGAGACAGAGTTTCACCATGTTAGCCAGGATGGTCTTGATCTCCTGACCTCGTGATCTGTCTGCCTCGGCCTCCAGCATGTACTGTCTTATAGAAAGTATTTTCTAAGTATACATGAGATTGAAATCTGTATCTCAAATAAAAATATTTAGATATCAAGAGAGGTATTTGAATTTATTGCCCACACAAAAATGAGTACATGAGAATTATGTAGAAGTAATGTTACTAAGAATTATTTAAGGCATGCTTGAAGAATTCTGGAAAACTTTCTGAGGCTTACTCTAAGTGACTTGTATAAAACTATGCACACATAATTCAATATTGAAAAGTTATGTATGTTAAATATATCCTTTTCTAAAGTAATTTTTATTTTTTAAATTTTTATTGACATTATAGTTCTACATATTTGGGGGTACATGTGATGTTCTGATACATGTATACAACATGCAATGATCAAATCAGGGTAATTTGGATATTTATCACCTCAAATATTTATCATTTCTTTGTGTTGGAAAAATTACAATTGTTTTCTTTCAGTGATTTGGAAATACACAATTAACTATTATTAACTATAATTTCCCTACTGTATTTTCAACTACTGTATTTTTGTATCCAGTAACCAACTTCTCTTCTTCCCACTCCCTTCCCTTCCCAGCCTCTGGTAATCACCACTTTACTCTCTACCTCCATGAGATCCACTATTGCAGCTTCCACAAATGAGAACATGCGAAGTTTGTCTTTCTTGGCCAGGCTTATTTCACTTAATGACCTATAATTTCATCTATGTTGCTGCAAATGACAGAATCTCATTCTTTTTTATGGCTGAATATTTCATTGTGTATATATACAGTTTCTTTATTCATCTGTTGATAGACACTTAGGCGGATTCTATATCTTCACGATTGTGACTGGTGCTTCAATAAATATGGAAATGCAGATATCCCTTCAACACATTGATTTCCTTTCACTGGGATATATACCCACTAGTGGCACTGCTGGATCATATGGCAATTCTATGTTTAGGGTTTTGATAAGCCTCCATCCTGTTTCCATAATGGTTGTTCTACTTCATATTCCCACCAACACTACATGAGTGTTCCCCTTTCTCTGCATTCTCACCAGCATTTGTTGTTTTTTGTCTTTTTTGTAATAGCCATTCTAACTGGGATGAGATAATGTCTCATTGTAGTTTTGATTTGAATTTCCCTGATGATTAGTAATGTCAAATGTATATTTTTTCATATACCCATTGGTCATTTGTATGTCTTATTTTGAGAAATGTCTATTCAGGTCTTTGACCCATTTTTAATCAGATTAGTAAATTGCTATTAATGTCATTATATTTCTGATACTTAATCCCTTCTTCGATACTGCAAAGCTACTATAAACCAGAGTATGCTACTGGCATAAAAACAGACAGCTAGACCAATGGAACATAACAAAGAGCCCATTAAAAAATCCCATACACTTACATGCAAAGCATTTTTGACATAAGAACCAAGAACATACACTGGGGAAAAGAACAGCCTCTTTAATAAATGGCGATGGGAAAACTGGATATCTATATGCAGAAGAACAAAACTAGATCCCCATTTTTTTACCAATACGAAAGTCAACTCAAAATGGATCAAAGACTTAAAAGTAAGACCTAAAACTGTGAAACTACTAGAAGAAATAATTGGGGAAACACTACAGGACATTGGTCTGGGCAAATAATTTTTGGGGATAAGACCTCAAAAAGACAGTCAACAAAAGCAAAAATAGGCAAATGGGATTATATCAAACCAAAAAGCTACTGCACAGGAAAAGAAATAATTCTACAAAATGCTAGAAAATGTTTACAAATTATCAAATGTATTCTTAGGATTCAAGTAAATAAAATTTCTCACGTGCCTTTTCTGGCTAACTATTTGAAGCACTGAGGCTAGAGTTAAGCTGTAAGCAAATGTTGTACACCGGGATATGCAAGAGAAACCTCAAAAACAAAGATGAGCTGACAGATATATTCATACTAGTTATTAAGTATAAAGGTACACTAATTAAAATGAGAGATGGACTTAATAATGGATGAGGGAAGAGTAGAAAAAAGAATGCATTCTTAAATAACATTGGACATATTCGGCATTTGCTGTAAGTCAGCACACACATCCGAATGCTGACAATCTGTTTTAGTAATTACAATATTAACTCTTAAATTCAAAAAATTCCATTGTCCATTTGGAATGTTTGCATTGCATCCCCAGCATCCCAGAAAAAATAAGATATTGAACAATTTATAAAGAAAATCCCAAATTCCTGGTACTTTTTCGTACAATCAGTGACCAGAAATACCTTATTATATATATTCGATTAATCTGTAAAAAATTGATCATAGAATGTGGGGGGGAAGTATTTGCCCCATGCTGTTAGCATTGCTTAAGGCAAGAGGAAAAATGGATAATGTGGAGTGAATCATGCCATTTTCCTTCACCCATCTTTGAAATGTTTCACTTCAATGAGCTGGCGTCATTTTCAATGAAATAAAATTAACAGACAAAATAACATTTAAAAAATAAAAGCAAATGCTGTGCGCAGTGCTAACCAAGTCACTTAGTGTAACAAATCATCAATTTTCTCTGTCTATAAACAGGATATAATGCCTGCCCTGGGCGTTATTGAAAGCAACAGTAAACATAAGAAAAATAATTATAAAGATAAACATTTGCCAAGTGTTAAAATCAGAAACTGTACTGAACTTGAATTATATCCTCAAATCTTCTCAACAGACCCAGGAACTGTACTGTTACTTCAGAGAGGGTCAAATTAAACAAAAGAGATGGAAATCTTTGTCAATTGAAAAGCCACATAGGAAAATATGTGTTTAAATAAGTACAACATGACTTCATGTCTGACAAAGCCATTTGTATCAATCATACTCATTTTGTAACCTTCTTAACCAAACATCAGGTATAAATTATTTGAATAATTTGTTTTAATAACAAAAATTAGTATTATACTTATAACTGTCATTATTTATAGCAAAATGTTTCTAGTGAACTCATGTTTCAGGGCTGGAGCAGCTTTGGATGATCCTAGAGTAAAATTCACAGCAGGGCCTAACTAGGTCCCAGAGCAGTGGGAAATAAGCTACTTCTAACAGGCTAGGCTGGATAAAGGTAGATTAAAACAAAAGCAATCAATGCAGCATTCTGTTGGACTTGGTCTGTAGTGTAATGTCCAGGAAGTATTTCTTATTGCAACTTGAAAACGTGGGATGATTTTAATGTTTGCGCTTCAAAACACAGATTATATAATTAATCACTTGGAAAATCCTAGAAAAGAAAAATAAATGATGTAACTGGTAAGATTGTTTAAAAAGGTAAGAACAGGGAAAAAAACAAGTATACAACAAGATTATTTGATTTCGTATACATAAGTAGTAATCAGAAAAGACAATGCAAAAGTAACCTATGTACAAAAAAGGGGGAAAACTGTAATACCGAGAAATAAACGTATTATAAACTTTTTTGGATCTATATAAGGAAAATACAAACTCCTCCAACAGGTAAATAACAGGCTTCATTACCTACAAATATATTTATGGTTCTGGATGAGAAGAATCAATATTGCAAAATGCTAACATTTGAACATTTATTATAGTTATAATTTAAATGTCTCATTTTGCAGTATACCAAATTCATATTAAAGTTTACTTGCCAGAATAAATAAGTGAAATTATCCAAACAGTATACACATTTTAATAAAAGGTATCATGTAAGAAATGGGAGGGTTATGAGCAGAATGTTTAATTACTAAGTGTAAATGAAAGCATACAATTACAGTCATTAAAACAATACCTATTGCCCGGGTGCGGTGGCTCACGCCTGTAATCCCAGCACTTTGGGAGGCCAAGGTGGGCGGATCACAAGGTCGGGAGATTGAGACCATCCTGGCTAACACGGTGAAACCCCGTCTCTACTAAAAAATACACACATAAAAAAAAATTAGCCAGCCGTGGTGGTTGGTGCCTGTAGTCCCAGCTACTTGGGAGGCTGAGGCAGGAAAATGGCGTCAACCCAGGAGGCCGAGTTTGCAGTGAGCCGAGATCATGCCACTGCACTCCAGCCTGGGCAACAGAGCGAGACTCTGCCAAAAAAAAAAAAAAAAAAAAAAAAAAAGAAAAAGCAAACCCCAAAACACAAAAAAACCCAATAGCTATTGGTTTAATAATTAGAGGAAAGATATAAAGGACAAGCTTAACAGAAAAATCCTATGGGGAAAATAGGAAAGCGAATATAAAATGAGATTCTCACATTGTACCTACCCACAAAATACATTTCACAATGGATGAAGGGTTAAACCTTAAAACATGATAATGCAAAAATACAACTTTTGACATTCTTTATTGTGAAAGAGAAAAGCGATTTGCAGAGCAATGTGCATAAGATATTCCAGTTTTTGTCAATATAATTAACAACATATATATATGTTGTTATATATATAACATGTATATATATACACACACACACACATATATATACATACATTGGTATGTAAAAGGACAATCATGAGGCTACAGTTTTCTCAAGGGGGAAAACTATGGGACCAGATAGAGGCATGTGTACATGGATCCTTTACCTTCACATAATCTCTTTAGCTACGATAAAGAAAATTTTGTTAAGCCACAACAAATTACAAACGTGAACAACACGGAGAGCTGAAAAACTATGGTTTGAATGAGATATTTTCAGGAACATTCCTCAAGTGAACATTCACTCGAGAGTATTATCAATGAATGAAACATTACTTTAAAAACAATTGAAAAATAAACATAAGGAAAGGTCCTCACTCATCAATATTGTTAAAAAAAAGCAATTTCTATAATGTTACATATAATGTGTTCCAGTATTTATTAAAATGATGCATGCTTACGTGTCTCTTTAAGGTTGGAAAAGCCAATGGAAAAACATCTACCTAGCTGTAAAAGTGGAAGGGAAAAGCAATGAATATCATTAAATTTCCTCTCTAAAAAATCTTTGCACTATTTCTCTAGATTAAATTACTATGTATTAAATTTATAATTAAAAGAAATTAGAGATTAAAATGCCTTACCTACAGAAGAGCAAGAAAAAGAATTAGCTTGGACTTCTCATCAGAAACCATATAAACAAGAAAAATAGGAGTGAAATATTTAAAATGTTTAAAGAATCTCCCTCCCACTAACCTAGCATTCTGTACTCAGATAAATTATACTTCAAAAGTGAAAAATAAATACTTTATTCAAAAATGAATATTGAAAGAATTTGATTCCAATAGACCTCTCTTGCAAGATATCTTAAAAGAAGTTATTCAGATATAATGAAGATAATGTAGGTCAGAAATTCAGATCACCATAAAGAAAGGAAGAACATCAGAAAAGGAGTAAATGAGGTAACATATTTTACTGTTCTTATTCTTTTTTTAAAAAAAAAATTCCAAATGCCAAATTTACACAATTTAAAAAATTCTGAGATCATCTTTTCTGTTCCTTTTTAAATTCAATTCACATTTACATATTTGCATTAAATTTACATCACATTTCAATGATAAGGATAGTGAATGGTAATTTTTTCAGCTTAAGGTAGAACTGACAAAAACTATATATGATGTACAACATGTATTGATATGTGTATCTATTGTGAAATGATTAAATCAAACTAATTAAATACTCATAGACCTACATACTTTTGTGCGTGTGTTGAGGACATTTAAAATCTAACCTCTTAGCAATTTTTAAGTACAAATGACACTTGAGCACAGGGGATTAGAAGTGCCCACCCTCTATGCAATCAAAAATCTGCATATAACTTTTGACTTTGGCAAAACTTAATTACTAACAGCTTACTGTTGACCAGAATCTTTATCAATAACATAAACAGTCAATTAACACATATTTTGGGTGTTATATGTATTATATACTGCATTTTTACAATAAACAAATGTTATTAAGAAAATCATAAGGGAGAGAAATATATACTGCTCAGTAAGTTGTAGTGGATCATCATGAAAGTCTTCATCCTCATCATCTTCACTTTGGGTGGAGGAGGAGGAATAAGCAGGGGGAGTTGGTCTTGCTGTCTCAAGGTTGGCAAAGGCAGAAGAGGTGGATGAGAGGGAGGGGGAGGCCGGAGAGGCAAGCACACTAGGAATAACTTGACAGAAATACATTGTAATTTGTTTATTTTCCTTTTTCATTTCTCCAGAAATGTTTCTATATGGCATCCATTCTTCTACCATTTGCTTTAGTTTTAGTGCTTATATCATAGATGGGTCCATGTTATGTAACAAGTGGAAAACAGTCTTGAATAATCCCAACCCTTCTACCAGCTTGTCTAGTGTCAACTTGTTCTGTGGCATTGCTTCTTCTATGTCTTCTTCCTCATCGTCTGGCACTGGTTCAGAAGCACTCATCTACATTAAGTTGTCTTCTGTTCATTTTCAGGTAGAGTGCCTATTAGCTCTTTGATTTCTCCAAGGCACATATCTTGAAATCCTTTACTTCCCACTTTTTTGTTTTGCCATATCCACAATCTCTTTCATGATTTCCTTGATTGGCTCTGTCATAAATCCTGTGAAGTCATATATAACATTTGGACAGTTTTCTCCAGCAGAAACTTATTGTTTCAGGGTTGATGGCTTTCATGGCTTTTTCTATAAGGATGGTGTCTTCAATGACATAATACTTCCAGATGTTCATGATGTTCTGTCAGGGTTCTCTTCAATAGTGTTGACAATCTTTTCTGTACAGTAAAATGTGTAATGAGCCTTAAAGGTCCTTATGACCCCCTTGATGTAGAGGCTGAATTAGAGACTTTGTGTTTGGGAGAAAGTAGAACACTTTGACATCTTTGATGTTGAAATTATGGGGTTTTGAGTGGCTAGGGGCATTGCCCAATATCAACATGACTTTAAAAACAGTTTCTATTGGCAAAGTATTTCCTGATTTCAGGGACAAAGCTTCAGTGGAACCAACCCAGAAAAAGGATACTCATTGTCCAGGCCTTCTAGTTTCACAACCAAAAGACTGGTGGCTCATGTTTACCTTTTCCTTTCAAGTCTCAGGGGTTAGTAGCTTTATAAATAAAGGCAGTCCTGATCACAAACCCAACTGTATTTGCTCAAAACAGTAGAGTTGCATATCCCTTCCTGCCTTAAATCCTGTTGCTTGCTTCTTTCATACTATTAAATGTTATTTGTGGCCCTTTTTTTCCAGAATAGGGCACTTTCCTTTGCATTAAAAACCTGCTCAGGCAGATATATTTTCTCCTCAATGATTTTCCTAATGGCATCTGGGAACTCACCTGCTACCTTACAGAAGCCATTCTATTATCTTGACATTTTTAAAGCCAAACCTTTCTAAAATCATCAAACCATCCTTTGCTTGCATTACATTTTCTAGCTTTATATCCTCCACCTTCGTTTTGCTTTAACTTGTCTTATAATGACTTCACTTTTTCTTGAGTTTTATTAGAGTTTATAGATATGCCTTTGTTATAGCAATCCTGCATCCACATAAAAACTGCATTTTCAATGAGATAAAAAGGTATTTCACAAAAAGTGTAAGGGTTTTTTTGCATGTGTAAGTGCCTGCTGGCATAGATGCGGTGAAGGCTTCATGAATTTTCTTTTATTTCTTTACAGTGATCCTTAAGCTGGATTCATTAATTTTCAAATGGTGGGCAACCACAACCGCAGACCTCAGTCTACGGTACATACCAAACCATTCAATATTTTCTTGTAATGTCACAACATATTTCTGCTTCTTGGCAGCACTTCCAGCATCATTAGTGGCAATTTGTATGGGCCCCATCGTTGTAAACAATTTATGATAATTAACTATAATTACCATGTTATGTAGTACTTTTTCAGAACTTGTCTCATGTAACTGTCACTTTATACCCTGTGATGACAAACAGCTCCAAATTCTAACTTCACCCCTACCCCCTTGGCACCACATTCTACTCTGGTTCTATGAGTTGAACTTTTTAGATTCCAAATATGAGTGAGATCATGTAGTGTTTATTTTCATGTGCCTGGGTTACATCACATATTATTATGTCCTCCTTGTTCATCCATGTTGTCACAAATAACAGAATTTCCTTCTTTTTTAAAGGCTGAATAGTAGAGTTGTCTCTCCATATCTGCAGGGGATAGGTTTCAGGACCCCTGCAAATACCAAAATACGAGAATGTTCAAGTCCCGTATATAACAAGATATAGTATTTGCATATAACCTACACACATCCTCCAGTATACTTTAAGTCATCTCTAGTTTACTTATGATATCTACTAAAATGTAAATGCTATGTAAGTAATTGTTCTACTGTATTGCTCTTTATTGGTATTATATTTTATTGTTTTTTTGTCAAATATTTTTGATCTGTTGGTTACAGTTGGTTGAATTGCAGGTACAAAAAGCTGACTATATTCTGCTGTGTGTGTGTATATATATGGGTAGGTGTGTGTGTGTTGTGTGTGTGTATATCTGTCGAGCTATATAGATAGATAGGTAGATAGACACCACATTTTCTTTATTCATTCATTGGTTGTTAGACACTTAACCCTTTAGGTTCACTCCATACTTTGGCTAGCTATTGTGAATAATGCTACAATAAACATGAGAGTGTATATATCTTTTCAACATATTTATTGCATTTCCTTTGGGCATGCACACTGTGATGTTTAATACTGAGTGTCAACTTGATTGGATTGAAGGATGCAAATTACTGTTCCTGGGTGTGTCTGTGAGGGTGTTGCCAAAGGAGATTAACATTTGAGTCAGTGGACTGGGAGAGGTAGACCCACTCTGAATCCAGGTGGGCACCATCTAATCAGCTACCAGCATGGCTAGGATAAAAGCAGGCAGAGGACAATGGAAGGCCTAGACTGGCCTGAGTTTTCTGGCCTCCATCTTTTTCCTGTGCTGGATGCTTTCTGCTCTCAAACACTGGACTCCAAGTTCTTCAGCTTTTGGACTTTTGAACCTACACAGGTGGTTTTCCACGGGGTCTCTGGCCTTTGGCCACAGACCAAAGGCTGCATTCTCGGCTTCCCTGCTTTTGAGATCTGGGGACTTAAACTGGCTTTCTTGCTCCTCAGCTTGCAGATGGCCTATTGTGGGACTTCACCTTGTGATCGTGAGAGTCAATGCTTCTTAATAAACTCTCTTCCATATACACTTCTCTCTTATTAGTCCTGTCCCTCTAGAGAGCCCTGAGTAATAGAGATTTTGGTACTGGGAGTGGTTTTAGAGGAACAGAATTTTAAGTATGGAGTTCTTTAGTTGGTTTTGGGGTTTCCGGAGTTGGCTGCTTAATATGATTAGACCCCAAAATGCTAAGGACTCTACTTTTAATTGTATGCAGAATACTGATAGTCCATGGCATAAACTGTTTAAAGAGTTATGCAAAATAAATGCATTTGATACTCCTGATTCACCGCTCTTGAGTGGCAAGGAATTTAGTGACTCTATACATAATACCTTTGACCATATGTGGAGAACCAAGGAATAAAATGAAGTTGCTTGGTTGCTCCCAAGTTCACTAGACAGAGTGATGAAAGAAAATGATGAACTCAAGGATTCTATGTCTTAGCTCCAAAAGACTGTATTCTGCTTTAAGTCATCTCTAGTTTACTTATAATATCTACTAAAACGTAAATGAGCCTCAAATCTTCTAAGATTGCCCTGAGTGAGAGTCTTATCTCCTGTAGAGAAAGGGCTGAAATTGTGGAAAATCAGACACAAGCTCTTATCATGCAAGTGGCTGATCTTCAATGAAAGGTGCATGCACAGCCTCGCCAGGTGTCTACTGTTAAAGTGAGGGGCATTGATTGGCAAAGAAGGAGACCCTGATATTTGGAATGAGGATATGTGAAAGGACCCTGATGAGTCTGGGGGCACTGAACTCCTAAATTCTGATGAGCCATTTTCACAAGAGGAAACAGCTTCCACACCCTCAGTGGTGAAAAAATCCCCTCCTCCACCAACGCTGCCATCAGACTTTTCACCTTTGTCTGAAATTAACCATGCACTACCTGAGGCAACAGTGATGGCCTCCCCTGAGGCAATTGCCAGGCAAGAGAATGTTGATTCTGCTCAGGACCCACCCCCAACCCCCTTTTTTTTAAAGACCTATAGCTAGACTAAAGTCCCGACAAGCCTCTAGAGGTGAGGTTCAGAGTATGACCCACGAGGAAGTGTACTATACACCAAAAGAACTGCTTGAGTTTTCTAATGTATATAATCAGAAGTCTGGGGAACAGGCATGGGAATGGATATTAAGGATCTGAGATAATGGCAGAAGAAACATAAATTTGGATCAGGCTGAATTCATTGACTGCGCCCACTTAGAAGGTATTCTGCATTTAATGTTGTAGCTTAGGGAGTTAAAAAAGGTCCTGATTGTTTATTTGCTCAGTTAGCTAAAATATGGATCAAAAGATGGCCCACTGTGAGCGAGCTGGAAATGCCTATCTCCCTTGGCTTAATGTAGAGGAAGGGATCCAAAGGCTTAGGGAGATTGAGATGCTACAAACTAGCCTTGTAGTATAGTTTGAAGTTGGGTAATGTGATACCTCCAGCTTTATCTTTGCTTAGAATTGCCTTGACTTATTCAGGATATTTTTGGGTTCCATTGAAATTTTAGGCTAGTTTTTTCTAATTCTATGAAGAATGCTATTAGTACTTTGATAGGAATAGCATTGAATCTATACGTTGCTTTGGGAAGTATGACCATTTAAAAAATATTGAGTCTTCTTATTCCATGAGCATGTAATATTTTCCTAGGTATTTGACTATTTTTGTAGCTATTGTGAATGGGATCATGTTCTTGATTTGGCTCTCAGCTTGCATGTTGTTGGTGTATAGAAATGCTACTCATTTTTGTATATTTGTTTTGTATCTTGAAACTTCATCAATGTTGTTTATCATATCAAGGAGCTTTTGGGCAGAGACCATGGGGTTTTCTAGGTAAATAATTATATTGATAGGGTTTGGCCATGTCCCCACCCAAATCTCACCTTGAATTGTAATAGTCTCCACATGTCAAGGGTGGGGCCAGGTGGAGATAATTGAATGATGGGGTTGGTTTCCCCCACACTGTTCTTGTGGTAGTAAATAAATCTCCCAAGATCTGATGGTTTTATAAGTTGGAGTTCACCTGTACAAGCTCTCTTGCCTGCCACCATGTAAGATGTGACTTTGCTCCTTCTTTGCCTTCTGCCATGATTGTGAGGCCACTCCAGCCATGTGGAACTGTGAGTCAATTAAACCTCTTTCCTTTATACATTACCCAGTCTTGAGTATGTCTTATTAGCAGTATGAGAACAGACTAATACACATGTTATTTGTGAACAGAGATATTTTTACTTCTTCTCTTCCTATTTGGATGCCTTTAATTTCTTTCTCTTGCCTGATTGATCTGGCCAGGACTTCCAGTCCTATGTTGAATAGGCGTGGTGAGAGAGGGCGTCCTTGCCTTGTTCCAGTTTTTGAGGGGAACGCTTCTACCTTTTGCCCATCCAGTATGATTTTGGCCATGGGTTTGTCATAGACAGCTTTTATTATTTTGAAGTGTGTTCCTTCAATGCCTAGTTTATTGAGGTTTTTTTTTTTTACATGAAGGAATGTTGCATTTATTTGAAAGCCTTTTCTGCATCTATTCAGATAATCATATGGTTTTGTTTTTAGCTTTATTTATGTGATAAATCACATGTATTGATTTGTGTATGGTGACCCAACCTTGCACTCCATGGATAACGCCTACTTGAACATGGTTGATTAGCTTTTTGATGTGCTACTGGATTCACTTTTCTAGTATTTTATTGAAAAATTTTACATCTATGTTAATCAAGGATAAGGATATTGGTCTGAAGTGTGTGGGTTTTTTTTTTTTCTGTGTCTCTGCTAGGTTTTTGTATCAGGATGATGCAGTCCTCAAAGAATGAGTTAGGAAGGAGTTCCTCCTCCTCAATTTTTTTTTGGAATAATTTCAGTAGGAATGTTACCAGCTCTTCTTTATGCATATGGTAGAATTCATCTGTGAATCCTTCTGGTCTTGTTTTTTTTTTTTTTTTTTTTGGTTGACAGGCTTTTTATTACTGATTGAATTTCAGAGCTCATTATTGGTCTGTTTAGGGATTCAGTTTCCTCCCGGTTCAATTTTGGGAGGTTTTATGTGCCCAGAAATTTATCCATTTATTCTAGGTTTTCTAGTTTGTGTCCATAGAGGTGTTCATAAGAGTATCTGAGGACTTTTTGTATTTCTATGGGGTAAGGGTTAATGTCCCCTTTTTCATTTCTGATAGTGTTTATTTGAATATTCCCTGTTTTTCTATATGTCTAGCTAGTGATGGATCTACTTTATTATTATTTTTTAAAATAATCAACTTCTCGATTCCTTGATCTTTTGTATGGTTTTCCACATCTCAGTTTTCTTTAGTTCAGCTTTGATTTTTGTGATTTCTCATCCTTTGCTAGCTTTGGGAATAGTTTGCTCTCATTTCTCTAGTTCTTCTAGTTGTGATGTTATGTTGTTAATTTGAGTTTTTTCTAACTTTATATGTAGGCGTTTAGTGCTATAAGCTTCCCTCTTAACATTGCCTTGGCTGTGTCCCAGAGATTCTGGTATGTTGTATCTTTGTTCTCATGAGTTTCAAAGAATTTCTTGATTTCCTCCTTAGTTTCATTATTTACCCAAAAATCATTTGGGAGCAGGTTGTTTAATTTCCATGTAACCATATGGTTTTGAGCAATTTTCTTAGTATTGATTTCTATTTTTATTGTGCTCTGAGAATGCGGATGGTATAATTTCTATTTTTTAAAATTATCTGAGGTTTGGCTTATGTCTGATAATGTGTTCAATTTTACAGTATGTTCCATGTGAAGATGAGAGGAATGTATATACTGTTCTGCTGGGTATAGTGTTCTGTAGATGTCTATAAGGCCCATTTGGTAAAATGCTGAGTTCACACCCAGAATATCTTTGTTAGTTTTCTGCATTGATTACGTATTTAATGTGTCACTGGGTTGCTGAAGCCTCCCACTATTCCTGTGTGGTTATCTAAGTCTTTTGGTAGGTCTCTAAGAAGTTGATTTATCAATCTGGGTGCTCCTGTGTTGGGTGCATCTGTATCTAAGATAGCTAAGTCTTCTTGATGAATTGAGCTCTTTACCATTAGGTAATACTCTTCATTCTCTTTTGTAATCTTTGTTGTGTTGAAGTCTCTTTTGTCTGAAATTATAACAGCAACCCCTGCTTTTTACTGTTTTGCATTTTCTTGGTACATTTTTCTCTATCCTTTTAGTTTGAGCCTATGCAAGTCATTGTGTCTCTCATTACATCTCTCATTGCATCATGAGCCTCATGAAGATAACATATGGTTTGGTCTTGCTTCTTTATCCAACTTGCCATACTGTGCTTTTTAATTGGAGCATTTAGCCCATTGACATTCAAGGTTAGTATAGATATGTGCAGATTTGTTTCTGTCATAATGCTTTTAGCTGGTTATTATGTAGACTTGTTTTTGTGGTTGCCATACAATGTCACTACTCTACATACTTAAGTGTGTTTTTGTAGTGGTTGGTAACAGTCTTTTTTTTACATGTTAATGCTCCTTTCAGGACCTTTTTAAGGCCAGTATGGTGGTAATGAAATCCCTTAGTATTTGCTTGTCTGAAAAGGATCTTACTTCTCCTTTGCTTATGAGGCTTAGTTTGGCTGGAAATGAAATTCTTGGTTGGAAACTCATTTCTTTAAGGATGCTGAGTATAGGCCTTAATTCTGTTCTTGACTATCCAAAATATTTATGCACTCAACATTGGAGCACCAAGATTTACAAAGCAAATTGTTTTGGGGCTATAAAAAGATTTAGACAATCACAAAATAATAGTGGGAGACTTTGACATCCTACTGACAGCATTAGAGAGATGATCAAGGCAGAAAACTAACAAACTCTAGACTTATACTCGACACGTGACCAATTGGACATAATAGACATCTACATAATAGTCCACCCACTAACCATAGAATACACATTTTTATCATCTGTACATGGAACACATTCTATGTTCAACCACATGCTTGGTCAAAAAGCAATTCTCAAAAAATTCAAAAACACTGAGATCATACCAAGCACATTCTCAGACCACAGTGCAATAAAAATGAAATGAAAATTAATATCAAGAAGATCTCTCAAAACTACATGAATATATGGAAATTAAACAAAATGCTTCTTAATAATTCCTTGGTGAACACAGAAATTAAAGCAAAAATAAAAATTTATTTGGAATTCATACAAAAAAGGACACAGCATACCAAAATCTCGGGGATGTAGTCAAAGCAGTGTTAAGAGGAAAGTTTATAGCCCTAAACACCTTCATTAAGAAGCTAGGAAGATTTCAAATTAACAATCTATCTTTGCACCCAAAGGAACTAGAAAAAAAGAAAAACTCTAAAGCTAGCAAAAGAAAAGAAATAACTAAAATTAAAGAAAACTTAATGAAATTGTGATGCAAAAATCTATACAAAAAGATTAATAAATTCAAGTGTTGGTTCTTCCCAAATTTAAATAAGATTGATAGAACACTAGCTAGATTAACAAAGAAAAAAAAGAGAGGATCCAAATAAATGTAGTAAGAAATAATAAGGATGACCTTAAAATTGACACCACAGAAATAAACAAGATCCTCAGACATACTATGAACAAGGCTATACACACAAATTAGATAATCTAGAGGAAATGGGTACATTGCCGGAAATACACAAACTCTCAAGATTGCACCATTTATCATTACGTAATGTCCTTCATTGTCCTTCTTAATTTTTATTTATTTAAAGTCTGTTTTATCTGATATAAGAATAGAGACTCCTCCTATTGTTTCCCATTTGTATGGTACATCTTTCTCCATCTTTTCACTGTGAGCCTGTGTGTCAATACATGTCAGATGGGTCTCCTGAAGACAACAGATGATTTGGTCTTGTCTTTCTATCCAGCTTGCCACCCTGTGTCTTTTACATGAGGTGTTTAGCCCAATTTTTGTATATGGTAAAAGTAAAGATCTAATTTCATTCTTCTGCATATGGCTAGCCAGTTATTCCAGCACCATTTATTGAATAGAGAGTCATTTCCTAATTGCTTGTTTTTGTTAGCTTTGTTGAAATCTGATGGTTGTAGGTTTGTATTCTAAGTTAGTATTGATACGTGTGACTTTGATCCTGTCAATGTGTTGTTAGCTGTTTGTTACATGAACTTCATTGTGTCATTGCTTATAGTGCCTGTGGGCTATGTGCTTAAGTGTGTTTTTGTGGTAACAGATGTCATTCTTCCAATTCCATGTTTAGCACTCTGTTAAGGACCTCTTGTAAGGCTGGCCTAGTTGAAACATATCTTCTCCGTATTTGCTTGCCTTAGGATTTTACTTCTTCTTCACTTATGAAACTTAGTTTGGCGAGATAGGAAATTCTTTTTTTGGAAATTCTTTTCTTTAAGGATGCCAAAAATAGGCCAAAAATCTATTCGGGCTTGTAAGGTTTCTGCTGAGAGGTCTGCCGCTAGCCTGATAGGGCTTCATCTACATGTGACTTGACCCTTCTCTCTAGCTGCCTTTATGATTTTCTCATTTGTGTTTACCTTGGTGAATCTGATGACTATATGCCTTGCGTATGGTCATCTTGTATAGTATCTAGCCAGGGTTCTCTGTATTCCTTAGATCTGCATGTCAAACTCTAACAAGATGAGGGACATTTTCATGGACTATATCCTCAAATATATTTTCCAAGTTGCTTTTTCTCTCTCATTTTCTCTCAGGAATGTCAATGAGGCATAGATTTTGTCTCTACACAGGTATGGACATTGTAATATTAATTCTTCTATAAGCATGAAACCTCTTTTCATTTACTTGTTTCATCTTTATTTTCTTTCATCAAGGTGTTATACTTTTCAGTTTACATAGTTTCATCTCTTTGATTAATTTTTTTCTAAGCATTTGATATTTTTCTTGATGCTATTATAAATGGGATTGTTTTCTTGATTTGTTTTTCAGATGATCAGTTCTGAGTGTGTAGAGACACTACTGATTTTTGTACATTGATTTCATACCCTGCAAATTTTCTGAAGTTGTTAGTTCTTACAGTGTTTTGTGGAAACTTTAGGTTTTGCATATACAAGATCATTTCTCCTGCAGGCAGAGACATTTTTGCCTCTTTTCCAATGGATGCCTTCTCTTTTTCTTGCCTAATTTTTTTGGCTAGTACTTCCATTCCTATGTTGAGTAGAAGTGGTGACATTTTGTTAGGGGACCACAAATATCTGAATTGCCAACCGGTCTGCAGCAACCTGAATTCTTGCCTCCTCAGAAGAGAGAACTCAACTGAGCAGCATAAGTCAGAAAAAGAGACCAAGGCAAGTTTCAGAGCAGGAGTGGAAGTTTACTAAAAATCTTCAGAGCAGAAAAGAAAGGAAAGTACACTTGAAAGAGGCCCAAGAGTGTACTTTTGAGGTCAACCGCCCCATTTAACCTTATCCTAGGACATTATATGCTGGCTTACTTCTGGCCTCTTACACCCCCTTCCCTTAGTTCTTCTCTAAGGGTGAGCCACCGCATGTGTGGTGCCCTCTTTAGGAAGGAGAGCATGTGCAGGGTGTTTAGGAAGCTGTATGCATGCCCACTTGAGGCTTTCTTCCCTTTTCCAGTGGAATGACCCCGGAAGATTATACTTAGCCATTTTACCTCTTAATGTGCATGCTCAAGCTCACTCTGAATTTCTGAGATTTTATTGAAAACTGATTACCAGTTTCAAGTGTTTTTATCTGTTTGAGATATTGCCTTTCCCTGGTGCCTGTGATCAATTATCACTTTAGTGTGACAACTGTAGACCATGAGGAAATTGCCTTCCCCTGGTACTGACTGCCAATTATCATTTTTTACAGAGCAGTGTGATAACTGTGGAACCATCCTGTGACATTCCTGGTGGGTGTAGGAGGGACCTCTCACCTGCCTCACTCATGCCTGGCTAGCTATCTACTGTAACCAGTGGGCATTCTTGTCTTTTTCCTAATCTTAAAAAAAGGCTTTCAACTTTTCACAGTTGAATATGATCTTAGTTGTCAGCTTGTGATATATGACCTTTATTTGCTGAGGGTTATCATAAAAGTATGTTGAGTTTTGTCTGATGATTTTTCCTCATCCATTGAGATGATTATATATTTTTTTGCTTTCATTTTGTTAATGTGATGCATCACATTTATTGATTCGTGTATTGTATTAGTACGTTTGTATTACCATAAAGGAATACCTGAGGCTGGGTAATTTATAAAGAAAAGTTCATTTGGCTCATGACTCTGTGGGTTCTACAAGAAGCTTGCTGCTGGCAACGATATCTGGTGAGAGAGGAGGAAGTGTCTGGCTGTTTTCAGTGACCTTTTCTCATGGAAACCTATACTGAGCGCTCACTCACTCCCTTGAGAACAGCACCAAGCCATTCTTGAGGGTTCTGTCCCTGGGATCCAAACATCTCCCACCAGGCCCCACCTCCAACATTTGGAATCAAATCTCAATAGGAGACTTGGTGGTGCTCAACAAAGCATATTCAAACCACAGGACATGTACTGAACCAATTTTGCATTCCATGACATGAAATTCAATAGAAACATATTAACCAAACAAGAACTACTATAATATACCTAGGGATTAATTTTAAATAAGTATTCAAAAAATTCACACACAAATTATATTTTTTTCCCAGGAAAAGATAAATATTGCCAATGTACTGCTATTTGACCTCAAACAAGACAGATTAGGAGTGTCCTCAAACAAGGAAACTTTTGACTTGGAGAAGTTAACTGTTGTTTTTAGTTTATGATTGATTGAGACAAATATATGAAGATACCTTGGTAAATGAAAACAAAGATAAAATCCTAATCAATACCTTATATCATAAGATTCCAATTCAAGTAATTTCAAATTTCAAAACATATCATACTGTTTTCCTATTCAAAACAACTCACTTGTCAAACAACATGTAAGAATTTGGGTACGCAATTTTTCTTATTTTTTCTTTTATTATACTTTAATTTCTGGGATACATGTGCAGAACGTGTAGGTTTTTTACACAGGTATACACATGCCATGGTGGTTTGCTGCACCCATCAACCTGTAAGCATTCTTAATAGAATTTACTCACATTATTAAATTACTGCTCTTGATAACAGAAGATATGTTTAGCCTTGTAGTAAATGCTAATGAAACTCATGGATAAAATGGCAATATAGTCTATTCGAACTCCTCATGCGGCACTCACATACCTGAATATGCACGAACATCATAGGTCTAAAGGACCACGGGTCAATGAGAAGGGAAGGACATAATCCCTAAAACAGCCTGGAGTAGTGCTGACTGGCTGGTTTTGGTCTGCAATAAAAAGCAATTAACTGATGATAATAAAATGTTAAGTGGTTCCATTTTTACATCTCCATACATTGAAATCAGGTATTAATCATTTTGAGAAAACTAAAAAGTCTTTGGGAAATAAGAGAGTCATTAGGTTGAGACAGAAAATACATATAAATAACTTAAGAAATTTATGATAGGTAGTGATAGTCAAAAAATCAATTTTTACTCAATTCTACTTACCACAAAAATTGTATAAATCTCATGCACAAATTGATTAGGTAATATTCAATACAGAAATGAAGACAAGTAAAAACTATTTGGAGAATTATGAAACAGTACACATATTCGGAGTTATGTACATGTTGGTGGAAGAGAAAGCCCTGTTGCAAAAATGATTTTATTAAAATTCTTTGTAGTATTGACATGATAGAAACCCCAATGGGATATTTAGGTAAACTTAAGAAACTATTGCTAACACTGATCTCAAAGCATAATGAGATGAGAGTATTCAAGGAATAAAAGAAAGACTTCTGCAAGAAAAGAGTCTAAATTGTAGTTTCAAGCTCTAAGAATTAAGATATCATGTAATGCTCTCTGGTAACTTTCTGTAGATCTCAGGAACACAACTAATAGCACCAATAATATTAAATAATTTTGACGTCAGAGAGATGAAAAATTGGAAATCAGAACATGTACTAACATTCATCTGTGGATTTCAAGACTCATGAATATAAACCATGAATATAAACATATGAATACAAACTCTATAGATATCTATAATGTATTGCTATGTGAGAAAATCAAATTGCAGAATGTGTATTATAAGATCCAGCTTTGTAAAATGCAATTCTAAACACTATGTCAGTATATATCTATGTTTATGTATTTATTTAAACACAGAAAAGTCATTCATCATCTACGAAGTTTACTCCTCCTAGCTTCAAATTTCCCAGGCAATAAAAATCCCTATTCTGAGAAATGGTAATAGTATTAATAGTAATAAAACCAATACAATTAGAATTGACTGAGAGTGACAATGAGTCAGACAATGTGCTGAGTGCTTTTATCTGGTAATTGTCTTAATCATCACATCAATCTTATGGAAGAGATTCTCCCATTATTGCTAATTTAGAAGTTTGTCTCAAGGATCACAGGTGCCAATACATTTGCATAGACACATAATACATTATAATACACATTTTTTCACATAACAATGCACAATTAGGAATTATATTTTTGTATTTTAAAACTAAAATATGGACATATCTACGTATACAGCTTAGAAATCTTTCTCTGGTTACACTAAGAGAAACTGACATTGTATTGAACAAATTGACAAAGAAAATCTTTAAAAACATTAGCACCAGCTACTCACTTGTTTTCTGACTTGAAACAAGTCACTAATCTTCTCTAAGTCTCAAACTTCCCATTCCGAGAAAGAAGGCAATGACTATCTTATCATAATAAAAGAACAATAATGATAGCAATCATAATGTAGCTAGAAACATTCACTGAACGTTTACTCAGGTGTCACAGAGTGTGGAAATGCCTTAATGGGAATAACCTCTCTTTACCCTCAAAAACATCTGATGCCATAGATATTATTCATTCTATGCTGCAGGACTGCCACTAGAATTAAATGAGGCAGGATAGGGGGTAAATCATATGTTTGTGAACTAAAAAGTGACTCAGAAACCTAAGTAGTTATATTATTTTAGTAAATTTGATTCTGTTCTCCAAAAATATCATACAGCAGACCCATTTAGAAGTTACATGCCTAGCTACAAAGATGTAAGCACTGTAATTCTTATTCTTTGTTTCTTCCTTCCATCATTCAGAAAAAAAATATTAACTGCCTATGTGTGAGGCACTGTTTATGTGTGGGATAAATCACTGAACAAACCAGAGATCTCCAGTCATGATGGTTTCATTCTGCTGGGAGGAGAAAGACAAGGAAACAAGTTAAGACAACTCATCCCAGTTTGCATGGGACTTTGCTGGTTTTAAAACTGAAAAGTTCCACAACCTTGGAACCCCCCCCACCAACCCCTTACTTCCAAGCAAGCCTAGACAATTGTTCACTCTACAGAAAACATAATGAATAAATGAAAAACCATGCTAGAATGTAATATGTGATATGAGATAAAGAAGCAAGTGAGTAAAGCAGGGTGGGAGATTGGGAAAGCTAAAGACAAAGATGAGAATGCCCTATTAATTGGAGAGGTCACAGTAGGCATGATTGAGTAGGTGACATCGGACCAAAGATCCTTGAGTTTTAAGAGTCAACCCAACTGAGAGCTGGGAGGAAGACTCTTCAGAAAGAGCAAGCAATCATTTCGAAAATCTGAGGGAGACTGTAACGGGGGTGTCTGAGGAACAGCAAAGAGGCTAAGGTGGCTGGAGACCTAAATATCTCTCATATGTTGTGGTTTCAGGTGACTGACTACGGAAATCTGGAGAATCTGGCAAAAATTCCTCTCTAAAGAGACTAACCAAGGGCCCAGATTTCACAGAAGGGTTCTAGCAGGCAGAATATGAGGGGTGGGGAGGAAAGCCTAGATGCAAATCAAGTCTATTATCTCCCTCGGTTTTAATAACTACCTATTGTGACTATGAATGATATTATCAAAGCATAAAACCCATGAATCTCCCTTTCTCCTGTAAAACAGTCTTAAGCAGGTTGGGCAGACTGAAAATAAAACTAGATAAATTATAATTTCATCAGTATTACACCACCATTAATTATTTTGAAAAGTTAACCAAATTTAGTATGAATTTACAGTTCACAGCATTTGAAAATTTAGAATTATATTTAGTAAGAATTACTCAAGTTCTATACAAAAAACCATAAACTTTTTCTAAACAACTAAAAGTAGTTCACAAAAATATATATGTACATTATCTGGCTTAGGGAATGTCGATATCAAAATTTGTTATATTTTCTCAAAAAATCTTTGATTTTGCACAAGAATTAAATTAAAAATAAAGGTGGGCAAAGGACATGAACAGACACTTCTCAAAAGAAGACATTTATGCAGCCAAAAAACACATGAAGAAATGCTCATCATCACTGGCCATCAGAGAAATGCAAATCAAAACCACAGTGAGATACCATCTCACACCAGTTAGAATGGCCATCATTAAAAAAACAGGAAACAACAGGTGCTGGAGAGGATGTGGAGAAATAGGAACACTTTTACACTGTTGGTGGGACTGGAAACTAGTTCAACCATTGTGGAAGTCAGTGTGGCGATTCCTCAGGGATCTAGAACTAGAAATACCATTTGACCCAGCCATCCCATTACTGGGTATATACCCAAAGGACTATAAATCATGCTGCTATAAAGACACATGCACACCTATGTTTGTTGCGGCACTATTCACAATAGCAAAGAGTTGGAACCAACCCAAATGTCCAACAACGATAGGCTGGATTAAGAAAATGTGGCACATATACACCATGGAATACTATGCAGCCATAAAAAATGATGAGTTTGTGTCCTTTGTAGGGACATGGATGAAACTGGAAAACATCATTCTCAGTAAACTATCACAAGGACAAAAAACCAAACACCGCATGTCCTCACTCATAGGTGGGAATTGAACAATGAGAACTCATGGACACAGGAAGGGGAACATCACATTCCAGGGACTGTTGTGGGGTGGGGGGAGGGGGGAGGGACAGCATTAGGAGATATACCTAATGCTAAATGACGAGTTAATGGGTGCAGGAAATCAACATGGCACATGGATACATATGTAACAAACCTGCACATTGTGCACATGTACCCTAAAACCTAAAGTATAATAAAAAATAAATAAATAAATAAAAATGTCATGTTACCTTATTAGGAATTTTAAAAATACATTTAAATTTCACCTGGAAAAGCATATAACTCTTAGGTGAGATAATCTAGACAATATTACTCGAGAACTAAAAGAAAGGTAATGGGGCATATTTACCACTCTAGATATTGATCCTACATTAATTACAACAATGAGTATTATATAAGATTTGACAAAGAATTCTTAAACAGAATTAATCGTCTAATAGTGTTGAGCACAGTCATGTCTGTAAAGCAAAATATAATTAAACACCCAGGCAATGCAAACTAATGCATTTTGCATGGGCAACAAAAAATGAATTTAAAGATATAACACAATAGAATCAGATTGAAAAGGAGGATAACCATCACTTAGTGTTAAGTAGGAATGTAAAACCCTAAAATAAATTAAGCTACATGGATATCCATTATGCACTTTTAAATTTGAAAAGAGCCATATTGCGGAATGAGTATTTTAAGATCCCCTTTTAAATATATATTCATAACTCTTATTTGAAAATTATGTATGCTATAAAGATTAATTATAAACAGAAGGTTTGAAGAATACTGAAGAGTTTAAACAAATACCAACCCATGCCACAGAATATGAAAATCTGATATTATAAAGCTGTTAAATTGTAAACATTTGCATGTATTTTCTATATATAAGAAGCTCGAAAGCCCTATTAAAAGTTTTTGAGAATTTGGCACATTATTATTAAAACTCCATTTGTGATAATGTACTTCTGAGAGTAATCAAGGTAAACCTAAAAAGAAATTATAGAAAGGGTATTCACTATATAAAGAATTGAATTTGTGATCAATTGCAATAATTATAATAATGTGTTTTGAGCTCAAAAATTGACAGACACCAATAAAATGAAATTGGTTCACTATATATATACACACATATATACATATTTTTTTCTTTTTTTTGAGATGGAGTCTCGCTCTGTCACCCAGGCTGGAGTGCAGTGGTGTGATCTTGGCTCACTGTAAGCTCTGCCTCCCGGGTTCACGCCATTCTCCTGCCTCAGCCTCCCGAGTAGCTGGGACTACAGGTGCCCGCCACCAAGCCCGGCTATTTTTTTGTATTTTTTAGTAGAGATGGGGTTTCACCATGTTAGCCAGGATGGTCTCAATCTCCTGACCTCATGATCCACCCACCTCGGCCTCCCAAAGTGCTGGGATTACAGGTGTGAGCCACCATGCCCGGCCCATTATATTTTGTTTTGTTCATTAGTTATTTGGGAAAAACTGTCAGATTAGAATCTCATTTGAAATGATACACTCCAATGCAATCCATAAAGGATTGAAAGTTGAGTTTTTCATCATTAAGCAAAAATATTTATGAGATATCCATGATAATATTCTTAAGATAAAAAATGTTTGCTGAATAGTGATTCTTCACCATCTGGTTTGGGTGGAAGAAGAGACAAGAATGGCATAAAAATAAAACCTGTGTGTATACATGCTTAATGATTTAGCATGTTTTATCTGTTATTGTCTGAATGTTTGTGTACCTCACCCAAATCTATATATTGAAATCATAACCCCCAATTTGATGGTTTTTGGAGGTGGGAACTTTGGGAGTTAATTAGGTAATGAAGGTGAAACCTTCCTGAACAAGATTAGTGCCCTTTTAGTAAGTCAGAAAGCTATCTAGCTCTTTCTGCCATATGAGAATTGAAGAATTTGGCAGTCTGCAACACCAAAAAGGGCCCTTACCAAAATCAGATCATGCCAGCATCATGATCTCAGACTTCCATCCTCCAGAGGCATAAGAAATAAACTATTGTTGTTTATAAGCCACCCAGTCTATGGTACTTTATTATAGTAGCCTGAACT
This sequence comes from Nomascus leucogenys, assembly GCF_006542625.1. Taxonomy (NCBI): domain Eukaryota; kingdom Metazoa; phylum Chordata; class Mammalia; order Primates; family Hylobatidae; genus Nomascus; species Nomascus leucogenys. Next base: position 131,157,000 of record NC_044406.1, read on the forward strand.
AGGACTCATGTGTCTACCAAAATTATACTTTGAGATTTTACAGAAAAATTAGAGACTATTAAATTGTTCAATTTTTACACCAAAAGTCTCTAGTGAGTTTGGTTTTTGGATGGCTTCCAGGATAGCCCTGGAAGAGTTGGCCACCAAAACCCATCAAACTTGGTACCCAAGGGCTCAACTGCAGAGCAGAGAGGAAAAATACAGGAATAAAACTTCGGGTGGGGGGATGTTAGATTTGGGTAGGAGTTAGTGTTAGGTGGAGAGTGGGGTTAGACCAGAAAATAATCCTTGAAGCAAAGGAGCTTCCCCATTTATATTATGGGGAGGGCAGTTATAGCGTATATTCATTAGGATGATTTGTTGTGTGATTTAGTGGGCTCACTTTCTTGTGCCACACAAAACAATGTCTACCAAACTGAATCAAGCAACACACAAACAAGATTACACACTAGGACCAAGTGGGATTTTTTTCCAGGAATGCAAAGATGGCTTAACATCTGAAAATAAAACAAATATAATACAACATATCAATAGAAGAAATGAGAAAGACCATTCATTTCTCAATACACACACACACAAAAACACCAGACAAAACCTACCACTCTTTCATGATAAAAATGCCCCCAAAACTAAGAATAGAGCAAAACTTACTAAACCTGATAAGGGCCATGTATAAAAAACCCACAACTAACATCATACATAATTGTTGAAGACTGAATGCTTTCCCTCGAGTATCCAGGAAAGCAAAGATATTCACTTTAATCATTTCTATTAAACATTTTACAGGTAGTTCTAGCTAGGATGATCAGGCCAAATGAATAAATAAAAAGGGTCTACATTGTTAAATAATAAGTACAACTGTATCTATTCATGAATGAAATAATTGTGAATTCATCAAAATCCACAAACTTTATTAGAATTAATAAGCAAATTCAGCAGAGTTGCTGGATACAAAAATATCAATATACAAAAATAAATTTTATTTCCTTATGGTTGCAATGAACAATCCAAAGTGAATTTAAGGATATATAATTCAATCATAATCACATAAAAAAAAGAATGCAATACATAGGAAGAAATATAAAAAAGAAGTGCAAGATTTATTGACTATAATTTCCAAAGCATCACTGAAAAAGTTGAAGAAGACCTAAAGGCATAAAAAAAAGACCTCTCCTGTTCATGGATCAGAAAATTTAATAATGCTAAGATATACTACTTCCCAAACTGATTTACAGATTCAATGCAATCTCTATCAAAATTCCAACTGCTTGTATTCAAAAATGAAACAGATGATCTTAAAATACATATGGAAGTACAATGGATGAAGAATAACCAAAACAACCTTGAATAAGAAATATAGAAGACTCAGACTTTCTGGTTACAAAATTCACCAAAAAGCTATAATAACCAAGACAGTGTGATGCTACAGAGAGATATTCATCGATCTATCAATGAGATAGAATTGAGTGTCCAGAAAGAAAGCCCTACATTGGTAATCAATTGATATTTAACAAGGTAGTATAAAAATTTAATGAGGAAAAAGATATTCTTTCAAACATACTATGCTGACAAAATTCCATATCAACATATAAAAGAAAAATTGGACCCTATGTCACACCGTATATACAAATTAACTGAAAATGCATTTAAAAGTTAAATGTAACAGCTGAAACTATAACAGTCTCAGAAAAAGGCGTTGGTATTACTTTCATGACTATGGTGTAGGCTAGGGTTTCTCTATTTTTTATCTTTTATCTTAACTTTTGTGAGTACACAGTAGGAGTATATATTTATGGGGTACGCAAGATGATTTGATGCAGGCCTGAATGGGTAACAATCACATCATGTAAAATGGGGAATCCATTTCCTCAAGCCTTTATCTCATGTTACAAACAATTCAATTATAGCCTTTGTGTTATTTTTAAATGTGCAATTATATTATTATTGACCATGGTGACCCTTTTGTGCTATCAAATAGGTTTTATTCATTCTTCCCAACTACTTTTTTTCGTACTTATTAACCATCCCCACCTCTCTCCCCACACCCTACTACCCTTCCCAGCCTCTGGTAACCATCCTTCTACTCTCTATCTCCATGAGTTAAATTGTTTTGATTTTCAGATCCCACAAATAAGCAAGAACAAGCAATGTTTGTCTTTATGTGCCTGGCTTATTTCACTTAGAGTAATGACTTCAAGTTCCACCTATGTTGCTGCAAATAACAGGATCTCATTATTTTTTATGGCTGAATAGCACTCCCTAGTGTATGATTACCACATTTTCTTTATCCATTCATCTGTTGGACATTTGGGTTGCTCTCCAAATGTTAGCTATTGTAAACAGTGCTGCAACAAACACAGGAGTGGAGATATCTCTTCAATATACTAGCTTCTTTTTTTGGTATACATACCCAGCAGTGGGATTGCTGGGTCATATGGTGGCTCTATTTCTAGTTTTGTGAGGAACCCACAAAATGTTCTCCATAGCTGTACTAATTTACAGTCCCACTTACAATATACAAGGGTTCCCTTTTCTCCATATCCTTGCCAGCATTTGTTATTGCCTGTCTTTTGAATATAAGCCATTTTAACTGGGGTGAGATGGTATTTCACTGTACTTTTGATTTGCATTTCTCTGATCATCAATGATATTGTGCACCTTTTCGTATTCCTATTTGTATGTCTTCTTTTGAGAAATGTCTGTTCAAATCTTTTGCCCATTTTTGATGAGATTATTAGATCTTTTCCTACAGGGTTGTTTGAGCTCTTTATATATTCTGGTTATTAATCCCTTGTCAGATGGGTAATTTGCAAATATATTCACCCATTCTGTGGGTTTTCTCTACATTTTCTTCAGTTTATCCTTTGCTATGCAGAAGCTTTTTAACTTGATTTGATCCTATTTGTCCATCTTTGCTTTGGTTACCTGTGCTTGTGGGATATGACTCAAGAAATCTTTGCCATGACCAATGTAATGGAGAGTTTTTCTGATGTTTTCTTGTAGTTTCATAGTTTGAGGTCTTAGATTTAAGTCTTTAATCCATTTTGATTTTATTTGTGCATGCGGTGAGAGACAGGTGTCTTTTTTCATTCTTCTGCATATGGATATCCAGTTTTCCCTGAACCATTTATTGAAGAGACCATCTTTTCTGCAGTGTACGTTCTTGGCACCTTTGTTGAAAATCAGTTCATTGTAGGTGTGTGGATTTGTTTCTGGGTTTTCCATTCTGTTTTACTGGTCTATGTGTTTGTTTTATGCATGTACCACGCTGTTCCATTGCTATTGCTCTGTAGTGTGGTTTGAAGTCAGGTAATGTGATTCTGTCAGTTTTGTTCTTCTTGCTTGGGATAGCTTTCACCATTCTGGGTCTTTTGTGGTTCCATATAAATTTTAGAATTGATTTTTCTATTTCTCTGAAGAGTGCATTGGTACTTTGAGAGGGACTGTATTTAACCGTAGATTGTTTTGTGCAGTATGGATATTTTAACAATACTGATTCTTCTAATCCATGAACATGGAATATTTTCCCATTTCTCCTGTCAACTTCAATTTATTTCATCAATTTCTAATAGTTTTTATTGAGGAGATCTTTCATTTCTTTGGTTTAATTAATTCCTAGGTATTTAATTTTATTTGTTGCTATTATGAATGGAATTACTTTATTTCCTTTCACATTGCTCACTGTTGGCATATAGAAATGCTATTGGTTTTTGTATGTTGATTTTGTATCTGGCTACTTTACTGAATTTGTTTATCAGTCCTAATAGTTGTTTGGAGCAGTCTTTAGTTTTTTCAAATATAAGATAATATCATCTACAAACAAGGATAATTTGACTTCTTTTCCAACTTGAATGCCCCTTATTTCTTTCTCGTCTTATTCCTCTAGCTAGGATTTCCAGTACTATGTTGAAAAACAGTGGTGAAAGTGGGCATGCTTGTCATGTTCCAGATATTAGAGGAAAGGCTTTCAGTTTTTCCCCATTCAGTGTGATATTAGCTGTTTAGCTGTCATGCATGGCTGGAGAAAATTATGTATGTAAAATAATCCAGACAAAAAAAGGCAACATTGCATGTTCTTACTTATTTGTGTGATCTACAAATCAAACAAATTGCATTCATGGACATAGAGAGTAGAAGTCTGGTTACTAGAGGCTGGAAAGAATAGTAGGGTCTGGGGTAGGAGTTGGGGATAGTTATCGAGTACAAAAAATAGTTAGAATAAATAAGACCTAAGATTTGATAGCACAATAGGATGAGTATAGTCAGTAAGTTAATTCTACATTTTAAAATAACTTTATGAGTAAAATTGAATTGTTTGTAAATCAAAGCATAAATTCTTGAGGGGATTGGTACTTTACTCTCCATCATGTGCTTATTTCACATTGCATGCCTGTATCAGAACATGCTATGTACCCCACAAATATATACACCTACTATGTACCCAGAAATAAACAATAAAGGATATTGTTAATATGTCCATACATACCCAGCAGTGGGATTGCTGGATCATATGGTGGCTCTATTTCTAGTTTTGTGAGGAACCCACAAAATGTTCTCCATAGTTATACTAATTTACAGTCCCACTTACAATATACAAGGGTTATACTTGTATTTTTTATGTGTGTATATATATATATATTTTGTATACAAAATATATATATATATATATTTTATACTTTGTATATACTATACAAAGTGATCCACAGATACAATGCCATCCTTACCAAAATTCCAATGACATTTTTCATAAAAATTAAAAAATCCTAAAATTTGTATGGAAACACAAAGGCTCTGAAGAGCCAATGCAATTTTGAGTAAGAACAAACCCTTGGTATATCACATTTCTTAAACTACATTACAACGTTACAGTAATAAAAACAGTATTGTGCTATCATAAAAATAGACACATAGATCAATGGAACAGAAGAGATCACAGAAATAAACCCACATATGCAAAGTAAACTAATCATTGACAAGGGCACCAAGAATACATAAGGAGGAGTAAATACACTCTTTAATAATGGTGTTGGGCGAACTGAATATCCACATGCTAAAGAATTAAAGTGAACTCTTATACCATGCACAAACATCAATTCAAAATGAATTAAATACTTAAACATAAGACAAAATACCTTAAAACTGCTGCTGGAATAAAACATAGAAAAAAATTCTTTTACATTGTTCTTGGCAATGATTTTTTTTAGAATGACCCTAAAAGTACAAGCAATAAAAGTAAAAGTAGAAAGTGAGATTACATCAAACTGCAAAGCTTCTGCACAGAAAAGGAGACAATCCACTCATTGAAAAGACAAACTATGGAATAATTGCAAACCATATATCTGATAATGAGTTGATATCAAAAATATATAATGAACTTATATAACACAATTGCACAAAAAACAAACAGATTAAACAATGGGCAAAGAATCTGCAGAGACAATTTTCCAAAGGAGGCATTCAGGTGGCTAAAAAGATAAGTGAAAAGATGCTCAACATCATGAATCATGAGGGAAATGAAGACTAAAACCACAATGAGATATCACCTTATACATGCTCAGATGGCTATTATCAAAAAGACAAAAGATACGTGTTGGTGAGGGTGTCAAGTGAACCATTTTACAATATTGGTGGGAATGCAAATTGATACAGCCACTATAGAAAAGAATATGTAGATGTATCAAAAAATAAAAATAGAATTACCTATGTCCAGTAATCCCACTTCTGGGTACATATTTATTGGAAATAAAATCATTATCCTGAAGTGATATCTGCATCCCCATGTTCACTGCAGCATTATTCCTAACAGCTAAGATATGAAAACAACATTATCTAGCTAGCTAGCTAATGGAATGCAAGTCAGCCATAATAAGGAAAAAAATATTGCCATTTACAACAATATGGTTGAAACTGCAGTACATTATGCTAAGTAAAAAAGCTAGACACAGAAAGACAAGTACTATATAATCTCACTTATGATGTAGATCCTTAAACAGTTAATATCATAGAAGGTGAGAGTAAAATGGTGGTTACCAGAGTCTGGAGGTGAGGAAAAAGAGGGGATGTTCATCGAAGGGTAGAAACTTTCAGTTGTAAGATGAATAAATTCTGGAGATCTAATGTACAGCCCTGTAATTACAGTTAATACTGTATTGCATACTTGAAATTTGCTAACATAGTAAATCTTAATACTCTCACCATATACACACAAAATCATAACTATGTGAGGTTATGTGTTAGCTTGTTTTCAGTAAATGTATGACAATGTCTACATATAGCAAAATATCAAGTTGTACACCTTCAATATATACAATATTTTGTCAATTATACCTCAAAAAGCTGAAAAAATATAAGAGCAAAAGGAGCATATTACAGGAAGGTTTTCAATGTAATAGAACAGATGTAATCTCACCTTAAACAAGTATACTCTTCTGTTAAAGATCCTTTGGAATGATCAAGGAAAAAACAACAACACACACACACACACACACACACACACAAATGGACAAGATCATCATACCTACAAAACAGAGCTTAATTTTAAAATATAAACCATGGTGGGAGGAAGGGTAAGGGGGGGGGAGAGAGTGGAGGGGAAAGAGGAGAGAGAGAAACACCCCTAATGAAATTATATTGGGGTATTCCTAAGAGATAAAACATGATCTAGTTTTAATGTGACTAGCAAACAACTCCATTCTGAAAATAGCCAGGAGCAACTTTCACTGCAGTTTAATATGCTATTAAGTTCTATCAATGAAGCAGGTAACATTGCTTAAAAATTAATGAGAATTGAATAATTTGTGGGAGATTAGTTTTTCATTTTTCACCATATATAGTTACCTTGTATCACCTATGAGGTTGAAAAAATGTTATGTGTATTATTAGAAAATAAAATTCACTTAAAACCTCGAGTTACTTAGAGTACTCTCTTGCTATGGAATGCTTAATAAGTGATCTAACGAATAAAAGCCTCTAATTTTCTATCCTGTGGAAAAATACCTGATATTAATATCTCTAATTATCATAATAATTTACACCCATTTGATGCTTATTTACATGACGGATGGAGTACTTGCAGCATGTAAATTATCTTATTAATTCACTACAAGACATTTGAGCTGTGCATTCTACTTGTAATTCTACACCTCGGCATTGTCATGAGGTGTAAACAAGTCAACGTATATGAAAATACTTGGAGAAACTCAAAAGCCACAGAGAAACACATAACTATATCATCACAGTATTATTTCCATTCTTGACAAAACACATTTTTTCATACTATATTAATTTCCTATTTAGAAGACATATACCTAACAGCATGTAAGTACTTTGAGTAATTCTGCTGGAATCCTTAGATTAATACCTCTATTCAACTATCAATTTGCTACATGATATGTATACTGTGATACTGTTTTGCTAGTTAAAAAAATAAAGAAAAGCATCGATGTCAAGAATCCTGGTTATCTATATATCTATCAGAATATATACATGTACACATGTGTATATCATTGATTCCATACATACCTACTCGGTCCCTAACCTGTGCAATGTTCTAGATTTGTATACATGTTTAAGCATGAAGAAGAATGTGAAAATAGAGGGGACAGACACTTAACATGGGTTAAAACAAAGATATGGAAACAAACATTTGTGGGGGAGGTCATCAATTTATTTTTAATATATTTTTACTTAATTTGACTAGTTAGGCTAAAAAAAACTAATTATAGCTCTTATTAGAAAATATACATTTCTTAGGTAAGAAGGAAGCTAGGCCAATCATTTGCTTTAGGATTTTAAACAAGTGATTGATCCTGTAAAAGCTGTGAGATTTACTCATATGCAAAAGAAGATAATATACATATTCTGCATTAAAGCTAATAATAACAATAACTAATGACAGTGGTTATACTTGTTTAATTAAGGTTTACTTATACTGACAAGATAAACAAGTTATATAAAATTATTAAGACATAAGAATCAACTATTTCAACATTTATTTTAAAAAAAACAAGAAATATTTACCAATAAAGAAAAAGTCTTTATAACCTGCTATATATCCTTGTGGGGGATAGGCAGACTATATACTGTAAAGTGGCTGAGTTTTCTAAATTTTATAATCTAGCTATAATCATTACTAAATACAAATGCAATACTGTAGTAAATTGGAGAAAGCAAAATTACTGTTAGTTGCTACTTATATAGAGCTGAAAAAGGCAATTCTGGGATAATAAACAGTAAGAACTGGTATCTGGTCTATTAAACCCAGGTGATTACTGTGTTGTTGTGGGGTGCTGTTTGTTTTATTTCTGTCGAGGCATAACATACACACAGAAAAGTACACAGAGCATGTGTGTAGATCCATGAATCTTTATAAAATGAATACACCCTAAGTGAAATTTTAAAACTAAAATTATTTAAACAGTACAATTCAAGCATTTATAATGAGGTGTTGCTGAACAAAGTTGATGTTAATTAGAAATAATCAACACATATACTCTTAATTTACAACATAGCCACACAATTCCTTACATGAGCTCAACATTTGAAAATCGAAGCATGAATATTTAGGTCATTTAAATAAGATGATACTCCACATGTAAAAAGGAGAATATATTTACCTGATAGTAACAAAAACAATAGGACTTAAAACAGAATAAAAATATAAGAATTCCTATATTTGCATTGCTTCCCATGGGTCAGCCATTGCCCTCTAGACTTTTATTTTGTTTCACTTAATCCCTACCAGAATTATTTACTACTCCAGCACTTAACTATCATTACATTGGAGCATGGTCAGCAGTCTCATTTAAATCTATGGTTAATAATCAGCATTAAGACAAATGATATCAAGGCCCATCAAAGAAGTTTTAATGTATGTTCCCACTAAAGCAGAAATGAACAACCTTGGCCTCAAATACAAGGACTGGGAGGTGAGGCATGAAGTGAGGATCCATAAGCAATCGGTTGCTATTGTGCTAATTTGCATCACAATGTGGATGTGGTAAATATTTGGTGATATTATTTCAAGGGACATATATTAAAAATACTATTATCCATAGAGACAATTCAAAATAATACAACTTAAAATAAATAGACGCCAACAATTTAGAAATGTATGCAAAAAAGACATAGTTTAAAAAAATAGTTTCTATGTAGTCTAAAGATAATCAAGTAGAACATACAACTGCAAAAAAATAAAAACTGACTGACAACAGAAAACTTAAAAGGTAAGTTAGCAATCACTAACATTGTAAAAAATACTTTAGCAAGCATATTAAGTGAATTTAAAACTTTATAGTATCATATGAAATAAAGGATCACTAGACATATACCCGTAATCCTGTACTGAAAGATTCAACACTGTAAAAAATGTTCATTTGCCTGAAAATACTTTACAATTTTAGGTCAAGAATATAGGTGGAGAAAAAAATATTAATCTACTACTGGTATTTGGCAAAACGTTATTGCAGGTTATGAGCCAAGATAAGATGGTAAAATTAATCAAGCTGACCTCAAGACTAAAGTAATATGTAAAAATTATTATACCATCACTAAGGAATAAAGGGGCTTTGTCATAACAGCAAAAATAATTTTAAAAGATGGGCCAAAGAAACACATTTATAAAGAATTTTTTTTGGCGGGGGTGGATAATTCTGTATTTGAGGGAATAAGAAAGTTAAATATTAGTTTACATGAGACCCAAAATTTGAGCTGGAAGGATATACATAAAGTTTTTGAGTAGAAAAGCAATTTACTGAATAATATACATATATACATATGCATACACACATATATACACATATACATATGCATACACACATATATACACATATACATATGCATACACACATATATACACATATACATATGCATACACACATATATACACATATACATATGTATACACACATATATACATATATACATATGTATACACACATATATACATATATACATATGTATACACACATATATACATATATACATATGTATACACACATATATACATATATACATATGTATACACACATATATACATATATACATATGTATACACACATATATACATATATACATATGTATACACACATATATACATATATATACATATGCATACACACACACACACACATATATATATATATATATATATATATATATACTATAACCTTGTTTTCCTAAGATGAAAAAAAGTGAAAACAAATTCCCCGTGTGTCTATATAGGACTACAATACACGAAAATGCAGAGTAACAAAAAGTACACGTCTGCTTGAACAACAGGAGAATGTGGGTACCTATATAACTGGTTGCTCCTAATGCATACCTGGAAGTGCGGCTGGAAGTATACTCAGAAGGGGAATGGTAACAAAAAATTATCACTTTCTCTGTATCTATTTTAGCAATAACAATTATCTTTTCTTTTTTCTAACAAAATATTTAAAAGAGAAAATGCATTAAAAAATGTGGGCTGGACGCGGCGGCTAACACCTGTAATCCCTGCACTTTGGGAGGCCAAAGTGGGCGGATCACCTGAGGTTGAGACCAGCCTGGCCAACATGGAAAAACCCCATCTCTACTAATAATACAAAAAATCTGCCAGGCATAGTGGTGCACGCCTGTAATCCCAGCTACTGGGGAGGCTGAGGCAGGAGAATCGCTTGAACCTGGGTAGGCAGAGGTTGCAGTGAGCCAAGATCGCACCACTGCGCTCCAGCCTGGGTGGCAGAGCATGACTCTGTCTCACACACAAAAAAAAAAAAGAAAAAAAGTGAAAAAAAAATACTTGGGCAAGGCCTTTTTTTGTGACATACCAAATGGTATCTAATCACACCAATTTCAAGTTCACCTCTGTGATGGTTAATACTGAGTGTCAACTTGATTGGATTAAAGATACAAAGTATTGATCCCAGGTGTATCTGTGAGAGTATTGTCAAAGGAGACTAACATTTGAGTCAGTGGGCTAGGGAAGGCAGATCCACCCTTCATCTGGTGGGCACAATCTAATCAGCTGCCAGCGAATATAAAGCAGGCAGAAAAACGTGGAAAAGAGAGACTGGCCTAGCCTCCCAGCCTACATCTTTCTCCCACACTGGATGCTTCCTGCCCTCAAACATCCAACTCTAAGTTCTTCAGTTTTGGGACTCAGACTGGCTCTCCTTGCTCCTCAGTTTATAGACAGCCTATTGTGGGACCTCACGATCATGTTAGGTAATACTTAAACCCTGACTAATACAACCTCATATGTATACACGAATGAATATTAACTTAATAAGAACAAAAGCAGCATATCATAATTATATATTGCTTATATAAGGTCAGGCACTTTGTCTATTTACTTAAGCTTTCAAATTTTCTATTAACAAAAGTCATGAAATAGTAATATTAAGTAGGACTACTTTTACTACATTAAAATTTTTGCAGAACTATGGTGAGACAGCTGATATCACAAATACAATGAATTATAATAGACAAATTTGATGGACTACATAGAAAATAGCTTAACATCTAAGATTCACATTAATTGATAACAAGATTGGCTCTATATTAATCCATTTTCACACTGCTATAAAGAACTACCTGAGACGGGGTAATTTATGAATCAAAGAGTTGTGATTGACTCACAGTTCCCCAGGCTTAACAGGAAGCCTGTCTGGGAGGTCTTAGAAAACTTACAATCAGGGCAGAAGAAGAATAGGAATCAAGCACTTTTTTCACATGGTGGGAGGAAGAGAGAGAGTGAGGGGGCAAGTGCCACAAACTTTGATACAACCAGATCTCATGAGAAGTATCATGAGAACAGCAAGGGGGAAGTCCACACCCATGTTTCAATCACCTCTCACCTGGCCCCTCCCCCAACTGATGGGGATTGTAATTCTAGATGAGATTTGGGTGGGGACAAAGAAGTAAACCATATCAGGCTTCCAACTAGAGCCCAAATAGTCAGCACGAGCTGGATGTTAGAATGCTCTCTGATAATGAGTAATTACCTTTTAATATGGCTAAACATCTTTAACACAATAGAGTCCCTAAAGAATCTATGCTTGCCATGACTACACACACAACAGTGAAAGAGCTAGCCTCAAATTGTATACCAACATAATGACCTATGTGTTAGATTTCAGACAGTATTAAACAAGACAGTGCTGTCTGACTTCTGAGACATGGCAAAAAAGTTAGCACTCATAACAAATCAACATGACATTCTTTTAATATCACCATGTTCAAACATGTATTTTAATACTCTCTGTAGAAACCTAGAGAATTAGAGAAAGTTAGGTTAATGTTGAACTCCAGAAGTAACAGCTCAGGTAAATAAACAGAATCCCAGATAATCAAAAGTAGTGAGAAATTTTCAATTCCGGGATGGTAACAATAAGCAGCTTTGCAAATTCACTCTCTAGGGCATGGTCAAAAACAAGAGTGGATAGCAGAGCAAGATGGTGAAATAGAAGCTTACACTCTTTGTAACCCTTCAGAAACACCAAGTTTTAACAACTATCTGCACACAAAAAAGGACTATCACAAGAACCTGAGCAACTATGAGCAATCACAATCACAGTACCTAGTTTTAACTTCATATAATTAAAAAAAGGCATTGAAGAGGGTCAGAGAGACTGTCTTGAATCAATGATACCCCCCCTCTCCCATGCCCTTAGCAGCAGCCCTGCAGTCTGGAGAGTCTGTGCATTTGGAGGAGGGACAGCGTAGTGACTGAGGGGATTTAGCATTGAAATGAGTGCTACCCTATCATAGCAGAGAGCAAAGCCGTGCAGGGCTCAGCCACTGACCACATACAGAAGCAACATTTGGACCAGACCTAGCCAGAGGGGAATGGCCCATCCCATTGGTCCAAACTTGAGTTTCTTGGCAAGCCTTGCCACTGCAGACCAAAGTGCTCTGGGGTCCTATGTACACTTGAAGAGCAGTCTAGGACACAGGGACTGCAATTCCTGGACAACTCCTAGTGCTGGGATGGACTTAGAGCCAGAGGACTAGGACTGGGGTGGCAAGTAACCTAGGGAGACACTAGCCAGGGCAGCTAAAGCAGTGCTTACACCAATCCTCCCTCAACTCCAGGCAGTGCAGCTCACAGCAGTGAAAGTGTCTCCTTCTTTCTGCTTAACAGGAGGAGGGAAAAGGGTAAAGAGAACTATGGCTTGCATCTTGGATACCAGCTCAGGCACAGTAAGATAGGGCACCAGGCAGAGTCATGAGGCCCCCATTTTAGGACCTAGCTCCAAGATGACATTTCTAAACACACTTTGGGCCAAAAAGGATGACCCAGTACTGGCAGGATTCATCACCTGCTGATTAAAGAGCCTTTGGGCCCTACATAAGCAGCAGTGATACCTCGGGAGTATGCCATGGACAATGGGCTCTGAGATGTGCTGACTCTAAGTGTGACTCAGTATATTCCCAGCTATGGTGGCTACAGGGAAAGACTCCTGTTTTAGAAAGGCAGAGGGAAAAGTAAAGGGGACTTTGTCTTTCACCTTAGGTTCCAGCTTGGCTACAGTGGTGTAGAGCAACAAACAGGCCCTTGGGGTCCCCAGGTTGAGGCCTAAGCTCTTGGACAGCATTCCTGGATGTGCCCTGGGCCAGAAGACAGCCGACTTCCCTGAAGGGTGAGTCTCAGACCTGGGAGAATTCACACAAGCTGACCGAAGAGCCCTTAGGTTTTAAGTGAACATGAGAGATGGCCCAGGAGAATTCCCCCATGCGCCGGCGGTGGTGGTACCCACAGGGACAGGCTCCTCTGCTTGTGAAAAGGAGAGAGAAGAGTAGGAAGGACTTTATACTGTGCTTTGCTTGCCAGTGTAGCTGTAGCAGAGTAGAACATCAGGCAAATTTCTAAGTTTTTGACTCTAAACCCTGGTTCCCAGACAGCATCTCTGGACCTGCCCAGGGCCTGGGAGAACTCACTGTCCTAAAGGGAAGGACACCAACATGGCTGGCTTTGCCACCTGCTGATTTGAGAGCCCTAGGGCCTTGAGTAAACATAAGTCAATGGACCTTGGGCAAGATCCAGTGCTGTGCTGGCTTCAGTTCTAACCCAGTGAAGTCCCAGTAGAGGGAAACACAGGAGTACTTGTGTCACTGCATCCTCAGTTCCAGGTGGCTCAGCAGAGAGAGAGAGAGAGACTGACTCTGTTTGGGAGAAAGTAAGGGATGCTAACAAGAGTCTCTGGCTGGTTATCCAAAGAATTATTGCAGATCATATAAAAGGCCACCAAGGCTGTGTCTCTATGAGTCTGCAAAAAATACAGTAATATTGGACTTGGGATCCAATTCTCTTTGAATGTATATTTATCTGGTCCTGGAGAACAAAGCTATATAAGCCAGATATTATTAGAGATAAAGAGAGAGATAGACCACAATACAAAAATAGCTGGAGACTTCAAACCAAACTTTCAGAAACGGACAGATCTCCCAAACAGAATCGCAACAAAGAAACATCAGACTTTATCTGCACTATAGAACAAATGGGCCTAGTAGATATTTACAGAACATTTCACCCAATGACTGTAGAATACACATTCATTTCCTCAACACAATAATCATTCTCAAGGACAGATCGTATGTTAGGTCATAAAAAAAATCTGAAAGAATTCCAAATAATTAAAACGATATCAATCATCTTCTCTGAACACAATAGAATAAAACTAAAAATGAAAAGAGAAGTTTTTGAAGCTATACAAATACATAGAAATTAAATAATATGCACCTGAATGACCAGTGAGTCAATGAAGAGATTAAGAAAAAAAATGAAAAATGTATATAGAGACACAACATAGCAAATCCTATGGTATTCAATGAAAACAGTAGTAAAAGGGAATTTTATAGATATAAGAGCCTATGTGAAAAAAGAACAAAAACTTTAAACAAAGAGACTGACAATGCACCTTAAAGAATTAGAAAAGTAAGAACAAACAAAACCCAAAATCAGTTAAAAAAAGAAATAATATCAAAGCATAAATAAATAAAATGGAAATGAAAAAATACAATATGAAAGATAAAAGAAAAGTTGGTGTTTTTAAAAGTTAAACAACATTAACAAACTTTTAGCCAGACTAAGAAAAAAAGAGAGAAGGTCCAAGTAAATACAATCAGACATAAAAAAAAGAGCCATTGCAACTGACACTGCAGAAATTCAAAAGATAATTAGTGGCTACTATGAGCAACTATGTGTTAATAAATTGGAGAATCTAGAGGAAACGGATAAATTCCTAGACACATAAAACCTACCAAGACTGAAACAGGAAGAAATTCAAAATCTGAATAGACCAATAGCAAGTAATGAAATTGAAGCCATCATAAAAAGTCTCCCAGTAAATGAAAGCCTGGGACCCAATGGCTTAACTGCTGAATTCTACCAAACCTTTAAAGAAGAACTGATATCAATCCTACTTAATCTAGTCAAAACAATGGAAAAAAAAATATCTCTGAACTTATTCTATGAAGTCAGAATTACCCTGATAAAAAAGCCAAAGATACATAAAAAAAAGAACACTACAGGCCAGTATCTTTAATAAATATTTATGCAAAGATCCTCAACAAAATACCAGCAAACCAAATTAAAATATACATTACAAAGATCATTCATCATGACCAATTGAGATTTATCCCAGGGATGTAAGGATTGTTCCAAATATGCAAATCAGTGTCATAGAGTATATCAATGAAGAACAAAAACCATATGATGATTTCAATTAATGTTGAAAAAGCATTTAATAAAGTTCAACATCCCTTCACACACAAAAAAAGTGGATATAGAAGGAATATAAATCAAAATAATAAAAGCCATATATGACATGCTCCCTATTAGTAGTATACTGAATGGAAAAATTGAAAGGCTTTCCTCTAAGACCTGGAACATGACAAACATACCAACTTTCATGACTGTTATTCCACATAGTACTGGAAGTGGTGACTAGAGCAATGAGACAAGAGAAAGATATAATGGGCATTTAAATGGAAAGGGAAGAAGTCAAATTATCCTTGTTAGAAAGTGATATGATTTTGTATTTGGAAAAACCTAAAAACTCTATAAAAAAAAACCTACTACAACTGTTAAATAAATTCAGTAAAGCTGCCAGATACAAGATCAACATACAAAAATCAGCAGCATTTCTATATGCCAACAGTGAAGAATCTGAAAAAGAAATAAGTAATCACATTTACAATAACCACATGCAATATGATATGCCTAGGAATTAACCCAAAAAGTGAGAGATCTTCATAATGAAAACTATACATCACTGATAAAAGAAATTGAAGAGGACATAAAAAAAGACAAATATTCCATGTTCATGGATTAGAATAATTAATAGTGTTAAAATGTTGATACTACCAAAAGAAATCTACAGATTCAATGCAATCTGTATCAAAATACCAGTGAAATTCTGCACAACAATTGAAAAACCAATTCTAAAATTTATATGGAATCACAAAAGACCCAGAAAGGTCAAAGCTATCTTAAGCAAAAAGAACAAAATTGGAAAAATCATATTACCTGACTTCAAATTATACTACAGAACTATAGTAATCAAAACTGCATGGCAGTGGCATAAAAATAGACAAATAGACCAATGGCAAATGAACAACAACCCAGAAACAAATCCACCCACCCACAGTGAACTCATTTTTAACAAAGTTGCCAAGAACATACCTTGAAGAAAGAACAGTCTCTTCAATAAATAGTGCTGGGAAAACTGGATCTATATGCAGAAGAATGAGGCTAGAACCAATCTCTTACCATATACAAAAATCAAATCAAAATTTATTAAAGACTTAAATTTAAGATCTCAAACTATGAGTCTACTAGAATAAAACATTGGGGAAACTCTCTAGGACATTGATCTAGGCAAAAATTTCTTAAGTCATAACTCCCAAGCATAGAAAACCAAAGAAAAAACTGGACAGGTGAGATTATATAAAGTTAGAAAGCTTCTGCACAGTGAAGAAAACATTCAACAAAGTGATGATACAACCCTCTGAATCAGGGAAAATATTTATAAACTACCAATTTGACAAGGGATTAATAACTAGAATATATAAGGAGCTCAAACAATTCTATAGGAAAATATCTAAATGGACAAAAGATTTAAAAAGACATTTCTCAAAAGTAGACATACAAATGACAAACAGGTATATGAAAAGGCACTCAAAATCACTGATCTTCAGAGAAATGCAAATCTGAGCTATAGTGAGATATCATCTCACCTCAGTTAAAATGGCTTATATCCAAAAGGCAGGCAATAAAAATGCTGATGAGGATATGAAGAAAATGAACCCTCATATACTGTTGATAAGAATGTAAATTAATACAACCATTATTAATAACTGTCTGGAGGGTCCTTAAAAAACTAAAAATAGAGCTACCTTATGATCTGTCAATCCTACCCCTGGGTATATGCCCCAAAGAAGGGAATATAATATATCAAAGATCTATCTGAACTCCTATGTTTGTTGTGGCACTGTTCAAAATAGTCAAGATTTGGAAGCAACCTAAATGTCTGATATAGTTTGGCTGTGTCCCCACACAAATTTCATCCTGAATTCTCATGTGTTGTGGGAGGAACCCAGTGGGAGGTAACTGACTCATGGGGGCAAGTCTTTCCCATGCTATTCTAGTGATAGTGAATAAGTCTCATGAGATCTGATGGCTTTAAAAAAAGGAGTTCCCTACCAAGCTCTCTCTTTGCCTGCTGCCATTCATGTAAGAAGTGACTTGCTCCTCCATGCCTTCCACCATGACTATGAGGCTTCCCCAGCCACGTGGAACCATAGGTCAATTAAACCTCTTTCTTCTGTAAGCTTTCCAGTCTCAGGTATGTCTTTTGCAGCAGTGTGAAAACAGACTAATACAGTAAATTGGCATCAGCAGAGTGGAGCATTGCTGAAAACATACCCAAAAATGTGTAAGTGACTTTGGAACTGGGTAACAGGGAGAGGTTGGAACAGTTTGGAGAGCTCAGAAGAAAGGAAAACATGGGAAAGTTTGGAACTTCCTAGAGACTTGTTGAATGGCTTTGACAAAAATACTGATAGTCCAGGCTGAGGCGGTCTCAGAGATGAGGAACTTGTTGAGAACTGGAGCAAAGGTGACTTGTGTTATGTTTTAGCAAAGAGACTAATGGCATTTTGTCCCTGCCCTAGAGATCTTTGGAACTTTAAACTTGGAAAAGATTATTCAGGGTATCTTGCAGAAGACATTTCTAAGCAGCAAAGCATTCAAGAGGTGAGTTGGGTGCTGCTGGGTGCTGTTATGGGTGCTGTAAAAAGCATTCAGTTTCATAAGGGAAGCAGAGCATAAAAGTACAGAAAATTTGCAGCCTGACAATGTGATAGAAAAGAAAATCCCATTTTCTGAGGAGAAATTCAAGCCAAGCCAGATGCAGAAATTTGCATAAGTAACGAGGGGCTGAATGTTAATCCCCAAGACAACGCGGATTATGTCTCCAGGACATTTCAGGTATCTTCAGGGCAGCCCCCTGCCCCCTCCGCCATCACAGGCCTAGAGGTCTAGGAATAAAAGGTGGTTTTTGTGGGCCAGGTCAAGAGTCCCCATGCTAAGTGCAGCCTAGGGACCTGGTGCCCTAAGTCTCAGCTGCTCCAGCCGTGACTAAAAGGGGCCAATACAGAGCTCAGGCGGTGGCTTGAAAGGTTGCAACCCTCAACTCCTGGCAGCTTTCATGTGATGTTAAGCCTGCGAGTGCACAAAAGTCAAGAATTGAGGTTTGGGAACCTCTGTCTAGATTTCAGAAGATGTATGGAAATGCCTGAATATCTAGGCAGAAGTTTGCTGAAGGGGCAGGGCTCTCATAGAGGAACTCTGCTGGGCAGTGCAGAAGGCAAATGTGGGGTTGGAGCCCCCACACAGAGTCTGTACTGGGGAACTGCCTAACGGAGCTGTGAGAAGAGGACCCCCATCCTCCAGACCCGTAATGATAGATCCACCGATAGCTTGCACTGTGCACCTGGCAAGGCTGCAGATGGTTAATGCCAGCCTGTGAAAGCAGCTGGAAAGAAGGCTGTAGCCTGCAAAGCCACAGGAGCAGAGCTGCCCAAGACCATGGGAATACCTCTTTCATCAATGTGACCTAGATATTAGACATGGAGTTGAAGGAGATCTTTTTGGAGCTTTAAGATTTGACTGGTCCACTGGATTTCAGACTTGCATGGGCCCTGTAGCTCATTTGTTTTATTAGATATGAGTTCTAAATTTCTCTTCAAAGAATCAATATGTCAGTATGTTCAAGTCTTTGCCTTCTACTTTTAAACTTAACTTCCTCGTAAAGAAACATTTTTCCATCACCTGCTCCACCCTGACTCCAGCCAAACCACTCACCCCGTCACTCTCTTTAAATTAGCCAGTCGGAATTAGTGTAGCCTGTGTGGTCTAATCCTAGCTAATAGGGGAATGACACAGCAGCAGGGGCCACATGTGTCAGGGATAAGAACTCCTCCCCCTCCTTTGTCCAAGTGTGTGCTCACCATCGCTCCATCTGTAAGGGCGCACGCTTCTATAGAAGTACATTGCCTTGCTGAGAATTAAAAAGAAAATTTCATATTCGTGTGCTATTTCTTTTGCAGCACCGAAACTTCATAACAATTTAGGGGCTCACCCGTGATTACCTTCCCCTCTGGGGGCGGTCTCTGGTTCTCCCTAGTGAGGAGGCATGCCCCGCCTCCTTATGGCAGCCTCAGGGGTGAGAAATCAGGACCCACCCAGTGTGGAGAATAAACCGAGCTCTCAGCAACGTGAAAGGAAACTGGCCAGCAACCTAGGGTGAAGGATCTTCACATACTGCGGCGACAACTCTGTGCAGAGACCAAGGAAAGAGAAGCTGCTGGAGCCAGTAAAGTACTTCCTTGGTGGTCAGATTCTGGAGGGCTGAATGCGTGTGTGCATGAATGATCACAAACAACCCTGCTTGCAGTGTTGTTCGTGTGTATGGTGACAAGTCCTGCTGCTGGATGGAGTGAATGGGTCCTCTCTGTGAGTGGGAAGTGTGCAAAGGGCCTTCAGAGGGGAAAAGGGGGGAAACAGGTCAACCTTCCAGGACAGGCAAGGCAAGACACCCCTGGTTTGAGGGGTTGAGACTTCCAGGGCAGGCGAGGCAAGACACCCCTGGTTTGAGGGGTTGAGACTTCCAGGGGAGGCGAGGCAAGGCGAGGCAAGGCAAGGCAAGGCAAGGCACCCCTGGTTTGAGGGGTTGAGACTTCCGCTAATTTCAAGGGTTGAACCTCACATAAACCCCCACTTTTCTTTCTTCTTGGGGGAAGGAAGAGTAGTTCCACTCCTGCCGGTCCCTCCTCTAGGGAAAGGTAAAGGAGAGGGGAGAACAGCAGCATAAGTGGCAAGGAAAGACCAGTAGAGAGGAGGGATAGAGAGGAGGGAGAAGGAAGGCAGAGAGAGAGAAGGACTCAGAAAGAGACAGAAAGTCAAAGAGAGAAAGAGAGAGAAGTAATAAAGAGAAAACAGTGTACCCCATTCCTTCTCAATGACCCTATAACACTCCAATACCACTTCCTTGTCAGCGTAAACAAGGGCATAGCCCAAGGGCACTGAGGCCACTGACAACCCATAGCCTTCCTAATCAAAAATCCTTAACCCGGTAACATGTGGATGGCCCAAATACATTCAATCTGTAGTGACAACTGCTTTGCCAACAGAAGGAAGTATGAGGAGATTCTGTTAAAAAAAGATGATTCAACATTAACCACTAAAAATTCCCTTAACGCAGTAGGTTTCCTAACAGGGAATCTAAATCTTAATTAATTACCATAGAAAGGTCCAGACCATACCTAGGAGGAACTCCCTTTAGGACAGGACAATAGATGGTTCCTCCTGGGTGATTGAGGGAAAAAGGCACAATAGGTATTCAGTAATTGATAGGGAAACTCTTGTAGAAGCAGCGTTAGGAAAATTGCCTAATAACTGGTCTGTTCAAACGGGCAAGATGTTTGCACTCAGCCAGGCTTTAAGTATTTACACAACCAGGAAGGAACCATCTACACCAATTCTAAGTTAATTTGGACTAAACAAGGTCTTATTAATAGCAAAGGATAATTGAAATCCCAAACTTACAAGGTTTTCAACAAAAGTAAAGTTTGCTAAAAGTTAACAGTGTAACATGTATTATCCTAACTTCTAATCTTGTGGCCTTAGGCAGTCTAGCCCACAGACATGAAGAAAGTTTGCTTTGGAGAAGAATCAAAAAAAAAAAAGTGGGGCGAAGGGAAGAATTTATATAAAAAGAATGTTATATGGTAAATTCTTGTCCTAAAATAAATTAACTGGTTGTTTAAAGAAAGGGATGTTTGCAACAAGTCAGAAGGTTGAGGTATGTTGAAGATTGTTAAAGTCGTGGAAAAAAAAGTTATAAAAGGGAATTTATTAAAGAAATACTGTATAATTTGAAAGTAATTAGGCCTCCTGAATGTAAAACTATTGAAGAAACAGTTTGTATGCAAGGAAAGTAAAATATACTTTTGGTAAAAGGATTATAAAGCGGCATAAGAATGTGGATTTTTTACCT
Source organism: Nomascus leucogenys (assembly GCF_006542625.1). Classification (NCBI taxonomy): domain Eukaryota; kingdom Metazoa; phylum Chordata; class Mammalia; order Primates; family Hylobatidae; genus Nomascus; species Nomascus leucogenys. The sequence goes on from NC_044406.1 coordinate 131,178,542, forward strand.
ATATTAAAAGGTTAAAATATTTGTTTTAAAGGTTTAAGCAAGTTCTAAAATGTTAATTGTAAAAGAAATTCTGTGTGTAAACTTATTGTTAAAGGGGTATCATCCAGTCTTTCTGTGAACTGGACATTAAAGTAAAAGCACAACAGGTTTTTCTTAAATCACTATCCTGCTCTTTAACAAAAATTATAAAAGGTTAAAAAGTGTCTATAAGGCCGGGCGCGGTGGCTCACACCTGTAATCCCAGCACTTTGGGAGGCTGAGGCGGGCAGATCACAAGGCCAGGAGATCAAGACCATCCTGGCTAACATGGTGAAACCCCGTCTCTACTAAAAATACAAAAAATTAGCCCGGCGTGGTGGCAGGCGCCTGTAGTCCCAGCTACTTGGGAGGCTGAGGCAGAAGAACGGCGTGAGCCCGGGAGGCAGAGCTTGCTGTGAGCTGAGATTGCACCACTGCACTCCAGCCTGGGCGACAGAGGGAGACTCCGTCTCAAAAAAAAAAAGTGTCTATAAAAATCTTACTTTATTGTCACACGTTAAAATTGGATAAATATGTCTACAAGGTTTCATTAAAATTGAGTTTAGCATTAATAACACACTAATATAAAGGTGAAATTTAGCTTATCTGGTATAAAAATCATACAGGAAGCATTGTCAAATATGAAATGGCGTTTGGCTTTCTTTGGTCTAAAAACTAATAAAAATAGGTGCTAAAGGAAATTTCTCAGTGAGAAGGCACCAAGGACTATAAAGTTGACTGCTGATGTCCCCACATTTAAAACAAAAGATCAGTTTCTTAGAAATTATATACTTGGTTTATCTTCCACTTTCCTTTCCCTCAAAACTAAACGTCTTTTAGCACAGGTACCACCCCTAGAATTTCTGGTAAACCAGCACCAGCCTGAGGATCACATGCTCATCAAAGGGTGGAAAGAAGGAAAACTCGAGCCAGCCTGGGAAGGACCCTACTTTGTGCTGCTAACCACCAAGACTGCTGTTTATACAGAGGAAAGGGAATGGACTCAACCCACCCCAGTCAAGACAGTGCCACCCCCTCCAGAGTTGTGGGCCATAGTCCCAGGGGAAAACCCTACCAAACCAAAGCTAAGAAAAATTTAACTCTCTTTCATCTATTCTATTACTCTTTCTTCTCTCCTTGCTCTATTGCTGACCGTCTAGTTATTAACATAACCAAGTCACCTTCACCTCAAACTATTGGATTTGATGCTTGCCTTGTTATACCCTGTGGGGACTTGCCAAGTCAAAGACAGCTCTCTACTTTAGAAAAGTATCTCTGTCCCTCCTGACTCTCCTCAGATTGGGCATTAGTGAATTGTGACCGCTTAATCCAGGGAGATTTTCATAAAGACTCCAGTGTCAACCAGGAGTCTTGTCCCCCCAGTGCAGAGCTTTTATGCCATAGTTGGTCCAACATTCTGTGGACCACTAAAGAGCAAGGATGGACTGCCCCAATCAGGTTTTGTAATTTCCTAAAACCATACATTCATTTTACTAGAGGGACAGCACTCCCCAGCCCCCCAAACTATCAGCTAAACCAGCGCAATCCTATACAGGTTATTATCTCGAATCCTCAAGGTTCTTCCCCTTTTCTTCCCTTCTTTAAGCTGGTTTTATGGTATGGGGGCTGAGGTTTCAGGGACAGACCCTATTAGGTTCTTTGAAATGCATTTCTTTGATCCCCCACCACCTCCATCTTCCTCTAAGCCTTCTTCCAAAACCTCTCACAACAGGATAATTGCTCCTCCTCCATCTAACCACAAGAACAAGATAGCTATCGTAGAAGTTAAAGACTTAAAACAAACTTTGGCAATTAAGACAGGATACCAAAATGCAAATGCCTGGTTGGAATGGATCAAATATTCCATCTGCACATTAAACAAAAGCAATTGTTATGCTTGTGCGCATGGCAGGCCAGAGGCCCAGATTGTCCCCTTTCCACTAGGGTGGTCTTCCAGTTGACCTGGCATGGGCTGCATAGTAGCTCTTTTCCAGGATTTTACAGCCTGGAGTAAAAAGTGGTGCCACGCTCTCTCTCTGCTATATCCCAAAATCTGGCACCCTGTGGGTCAGCCCCCGAGGGCCATCCAGCTTCAGTCTCCCAACACTAAGTTCACTTCATGTCTCTCATGACAGGGAGGAAACTTAGCGTTACTTGGAGACCTGAAGGGATGCTGTGAGCTTAAGAATTTTCAAGAGCTTATCAATCAGTCAGCCCTTGTTCATCCCTGAGCAGATGTGTGGTGGTATTGTGGTGGACCTTTACTGGACACTCTGCTGAATAACTGGAGTGGCACTTGTTCTTTAGTCCAATTGGCTATTCCTTTCATCCTGGCATTTCATCAACCAGAGGAAGGAAAAATAAGACATTATAAAGCGAGAGAAGTCCCTTATGGGTCTTTTGACTCTCACGTCTATATAACGCGATTGGAGTCCCAAGGGGAATACCAGATCAATTTAAAGCCGGAAATCAAATAGCTGCAGGATTTGAGTCAATATTTTGGTGGGTGACAGTTAATAAAAATGTAGATTGGATAAACCACATCTACTACAACCAACAGTGATTTATTAACTACACTAGAGATGCTGTTAAAGGAATAGCTGAGCAATTAGGGGCTACTGGCCAGATGGCTTGGGAAAATAGGATAGCCTTAGACATGATATTAGCAGAAAGAGGAGGAGTTTGCATCATGATTAAAACTCAATGTTGTACCTTCATCCCAAACAACATCACCACAGATGGAAGTATAACAAAGGCATTGCAAGGTCTGACTGCTCTATCCAATGAGTTAGCCAGCAAGTCAGGGGTAAATGACCCCTTTACAGGATGACTAGAAAAGTGGTTTAGTAAATGGAAAGGACAGCCTCAATTCTTACTTCCCTCGCAGCCGTAATGGGTGTACTTATTCTTGTTAGGTGCTGTGTCATACCATGCATCCGTGGGTTGGTGCAGAGGCTCATAGAAACAGCACTTACTAAAACCTCCCTTAATTATCCTCCACCTTATCCAGAGAAGCTTCTTTTGGAAAATCAAGCACAACAACTAAGCCAAGACATGTTAAAGAAGTTTGAAGAGAAAGCTGTAAGGAAAATGCAAGAGAAGGGAATTATTAGATATGAGTTCGAAATTTCTCTTCAAAGCAGCAATATGTCAGTATGTTCAATTCTTTGCCTTCTACTTTTAAACTTAACTTCCTCGTAAAGCAACTTTTTTGATCACCTGCTCCATCCTGACTCACTCCAATTACCTGCTTCACCCTTACCTGCTCCACCCTGACTCCCCAAACCACTCACCCAGTCACTCTCTTTAAATTAGCCAATTGGAATTAGTTTAGCCTGTGCTGTCTAACTCTAGCAAATAAGGGAATGACAGAGCACACACGCATCTGGGATAAGAACCCCTTCCCCTCCTTTGTCCAAGTGTGTGCTCACCATTGCTCCATCTGTAAGGGTGCACCCTTCTATAGAAGTACATTGCCTTGCTGAGAATTAAAAAGAAAATTTTATATTCACGTGCTATTTCTTTTGTGGCACCGAAACTTTATTTATAAAAGTTTTGACCAATTTCTCCCATTTGGAAGGGCATTATTTACCAAATGCCTAAATCCCCACTATATCTAGGAAGTAACTAACCTGCTTTTGATTTTACAGGCTCATAGGTGGAAGGGACTTGCCTTGTCTCAGATAAGACTTTTGACTGTGGACTTTTGAGTTAATGCTGAAATGAGTTAAAACTCTGGGGGACTGTTGGGAAGCCATGATTGGATTTAAGATATGAGGTTTGGGAGGGGCCAGGGGCAGAATGGTATGGTTTGGCTGTGTCCAGCTGTGTCCCCACTCCCCACCCAGATCTCATCTTGAATTCCCACATGTTGTGGGAGGGATCTGGTGGGAGATAACTGAAATGAGGGCAAGTCTTCCCCGTGCTGTTTTCATGGTAGTGAATAAGTCTCATGAGATGCATGGTTTTAAAAAGAGGAGTTCCCCTGCACAAGCTCTCCCTCTTTGACTGCTGCCATCCATGTAAGACAAGACTTGCTCCTCTTCGCCTTCCACCATGATCGTGAGGCTTTCCCAGCCATGTGGAACTGTAAGTCAGTTAAATCTCTTTCTTTCAGCAGCATGAAAACAGACTAAAACCATGTCCATCAAGAGATGAATGGATAAAGAAAATGTTACACTGATACATAATGAAGTACATAGAAGAGCCATAAAACAATGTGATTCTGTCATTTGCAACAACATGAACAAAACTTGAGGTCATTATGTTAAGTGAAATCAACCAGGCATGGAAAAACAAACATCACATCTTTTCACTTATTGTCAGATGTAAAAACCAAAACAATTGAACACATGAAGATAGTGAATAGAAGGTTCATCACCAGAGGCTGCTAAGTTTTTTAGGGTTCTTTTAGTTGGTGGGGATGGTTGATGTGTACAAAAATAAGAAGAATTAATTATACCTAATATTGACAGCATAATATAACTATAGTCAAAATAATTCAATTATACATTTTAATTAACTAAAACAGTATATTTGAATTCTTTGTAATAAAAAGGATAAACGCTTCAGGAGATAGATAACTCATTTCTTCATGATGTGATTATTATACATTTCATGCCTGTATCAAAATATCTCATGGACTCCATAAATACATATATCTACTACGTACCCATGAAAATTAAAAGTGAAAAATTTAGAAAGAAAACACCAAAAACTACAGAACAAACAGCTGGCAATTAATAAAATCTAACAATTTGCTGTGACACCAAATGAGACAGACAGCTTAACTGAGAAATTAGGGAAATTGACAAATACATCTCTGCTAAAGCTACTGTTATCCCATGGTAGCTTTGTGTACTCTAAAGCCGGCATCCTCTGAGATGAAACATCAGAAGAGTCACATTAAGGAAGAAGAATACTTACAATAGTTCAAGCAAGTCACCAAACAATTAAACAAGAACAAAAACAAGATACAGGGAGTAAATTTCCAGAGTTAATGAATATATTACCTCAATTTTTGAGTTTTCAAGAAAAAAAATTTCATGACATGCAAAGAAACAAAGTTTGACATATACACAAGAATAAAATGAGGGAACAGAAACTATGTCTGAGACAGCCCAGATGTCAGATTTAAAAGATAATACTTCAAGGCACCCATTATAAATATGTCCAAAGGAAAAACAGAAAACCATAATTAATGATGTAAAGGAAGCTTTCATGGCAATAGAGATTATCAATAATGAAAGAGAAATTATTAAAAAGAGCCAAATAACATTCTGGAATTGAAAATGACAGAGACCGAAATACAAATTTTGCCAGAAAAGGTTAACAGCAGATTTCAACTGGCAGACAAAAAAAAAAAAAAATCGCAAATTTGAAGAAAGAGAAAGTTTTTTAATATGAAAAACAAGAAAAAAAAATGAAGAAAATTCAACAGGGCTTCAGACAAGCACGAGACACCATTTACCATACCAACACATGTGTATCAGGAAATCAAGAAGAGGATACAGAGAACAGAGCAGAAAAAAATTCAAAGAAAATAGTTGAACAATTTCTAAATTTGATTAAAAGCATAATTTTAAACATCTAAAAATTCAACAAACTCTAAGTAATATAAATGCAAAGAGATGTATACCAAGTCATCATAGCAAAAACGCTGAAATACGACAAAAAGAAAATCATGAAAACAGCAAGAGAAAAATGGCTTGTCATGCATAAAAGAAACTCTAAGAATAAGATCTGACTTCTCATCAGAAGCAAAGGAGGCCAGAAAGAAATAAGATTACCTATTACAGCACTGATAGAAAAAACAACAGCAACAACAAAACTGTTAACCAAGAATCATAAACCCAGGGGTAAAAATGAAGGCAAAATTAAGGCATTTCCAATTAAAACAAACTGAATTTGTTGCTAGTGAACCAAGCTGACAAGACACTTAATAAAGGCAGTTTTTGAAAATGAAAAGAAAGTGATATCATGTGCTAATTCAAATCCACATGAAAAAACAAAGCCATGATAAAGGCAATTTTGTAACATTAAAAGACAGTATAAATACATATTTCTTCTCTCTTGAGGACTAAGCTCTGATTTTGTTTTATCTTGCCCAAATTTCGATCTAAGGTGTCTGGGGAGTCATGCTCTATAAACCATAAATTCTCATCAGATGGATTTCATTTAACCCTATATACTGTGACTTTCTTTCCAATCTGACTCTGGCATAATATTATGTGATTAAGAAAATCAAAAGATTTTACCTCAAAACATTTTTTTTTCTCCCCCATATTTTGAAATGGTCCTGCAAAGCTGTCTTAACTTTGTGGGTGAAAATTTCCATCTGTAAAGGATCTCTATTAACATAGCTAGATCTTTTTCTTCCTGGCCCTCCCAATCCTGAAGAGATTAACTGACAGTCTAGCACTTTTTAAAGTTCTGAATAGGATACATTTGTTATCTGTTGTCTCTAAGGGCAGCTACTACGAGACTTCAAAAAATCTTGGTCTCCACAATCTTATCTTAACCTACACATTTCCTTTCTGTTAATACCAGACCTTTAGACAAACTCAACTGTCAACCAGAAAATGTTTAAATTTACCTATAGCCTGGAAGCCTCCCACTTCAAAATGTCTTGCGTTTCTGAACCAAACCAATGCATTTATCAAGTGTATCTGATTGATGTCTCTTGCCTCACTAAAATGTATAAAACCAAGCTGCACACCCACCACCTTGGACACACGTTCTCAGATCTCCTGAAGGCTGTCATGGGCCATGGTCACTCATATGTGGCTCAGAATAAGTCTCTTCAAGTATTTTAGAGTTTGACTCTTTGTCAACACTCTCCTACTCTAAACTGACTTAAAAACTATTGTATAGCCGGGCGCGGTGGCTCACGCCTGTAATCCCAGCACTTTGGGAGGCCGAGGCGGGTGGCTCACGATGTCAGGAGTTCAAGACCAGCCTGGCCAAGATAGTGAAACGCTGACTCTACTAAAAATACATAAATTAGCCGGGTGCAGTGGCAGGCACCTGTAATCCCAGCTACTCAGGAGGCTGAGGCAGGAGAATTTCTTGAACCTGGGGGGTGCAGGTTGCAGTGAGCCAAGATCGTGGCATTGTACTCCAGCCTGGGTGACAGAGCAAGACTCTGTCTCAAAAAAACAAAACAAACCAAAACAAAGCTATTGTATAGGGCTGGGCGTGGTGGCTCATGCCTGTAGTCCCAGCCCTTTGGGAGGCTGAGGTGGTTGGATCACTTGAGGTTAGGAGTTCAGGACCAGCCTGGCCAACATGGTGAAACCCTGTCCCTACTAAAAATACAAAAATTAGCCAGGTGCGGTGGTGGGCACCTGTAATCCCAGCTACTCAGGAGGCTGAGGCAGGAGAATTGCTTGAACCCGGGAGGCAGAGGTTGCAGTGAGCCGAGATCATGCCACTATAGTCCAATAGTCCAGCCTGGGTGACAGAGCCAGACTGTCTCAAAAAACAAACAAACAAAAAACTATTGTATAAAGCAATATGTATTGTATTTTGGAGAATATACAGAAAAGAAAGATATTTGAAAATAACAGCAAAAAGTTGAGTGAGAGCAAAGTTCTATTGGAATAAGTCAATTATGCCATATGGTAAATCAAATACAAAGGAACAAATAAAGATAACCAGAAATGGTAAGTAAGCAGGTTAATGTAACAAAGTTTGTAAGCATAGACTTGCTCTCTTTTCTTTTCTAAGCTTCTTCGACAGACATAAAATTAAACAATCATTATAGCAATGCATCATTGGGGGTTGAAGTATATATAGATGTATTTCATATAACTATAATAGCACAAAAAGGAGGAAGAGGAAATAGACATATAGGAGTGATATTTCTGTATCTCACAAGATCGGTTTAACATTCTAAAATCAGTCAATGTATTGTACCATATTAAGAGATTAAAGGAAAAAAGAATATGATCATTTCAACAGATGCTGAAAAAGCAGTTGGCAAAGTTGCACATCCTTAAATGGTAAAAATAAACTCTTGGAAAAGAAGGAAACTTACTCAGTCTAATTAAGGACATCTATGAAAAACCTACAACCAACAACATATTAAACAGTGAAAGGCTCTTTCTATGTAAGACTGAGAACAAATCTAGAACATTGGCACTTAGGATATTTATTTATCATTGCACTTGGATAAATTTCCTGAGTTGTTAATAAAGGAAGAAGAAAGAGTAAAATAATACATGTTTGGAAGAATGGAGTAAAACTATTTATAGATGACACGATCATGTATTTAGATAACTCTAAGGCTACTACAACTAACGAATATAGCAGAGTTGCAGGATGTAAGTTCACTAAATAAAAATCAATTCCATGTCTATATAACTACAACCAACAATTAAAACATAAAAGTAAATGTTTCGGCCAGGCGCGGTGGCTCAAGCCTGTAATCCTAGCACTTTGGGTGGCCGAGGTGGGCAGATCATGAGGTCAGGAGTTCGAGACCATCCTGGCTAACACGGTGAAACCCCGTCTCTACTAAAAATACAAAAAAATGAGCCGGGTGTCATGGCGGGTGCCTGTAGTCCCAGCTACTCGGGAGGCTGAGGCAGGAGAATGGCGTGGACCTGGGAGGCAGAGCTTGCAGTGAGCCGAGATCGAGCCACTGCACTCCAGCCTGGGTGACAGGGTGAGACTCCGTCTCACAAAAAAAAAAAAATTAAATGTTTCATTCACAATAGCATAACAAATATTTAGAAATACATCAAATGAAAACATGGAAAACTTATAAACTAGAAACTGCAAAACATTCCAAGAAAAAAAGGTACTAAATAAATGGAGATACATATCATATTCTTGGATTAGAAGACTCAATGTAATTAAGAGGTTAACTCACCCACCTCAGTTGATAAAGGGATTCAATGCAACCCCAATCAAAATCCGAAAAAGTTTTTTTAGAATAAATTGGAAGGCTCAATTTAACAGTTAATGTAGATATGACCTGGCAATTCCTTTGCAGAGTATACACTGAAAGACAAATCAGGATTTTGTAGATGTATCTGTTTTTTCATGTTCATTTCAGCATTATTCAAAATTGCCAAGATGTAGAAACAAAGTGTATATCTACAGATGAATGAATAAAGAAGTTGTGGTAAATAAATATATAATTAAATATTATATGTTTATATATTTAAAAATCCTGCCATTTGCAAAAATATGGATGAACCTGGAGGAAATTATGTTATATGAAATAAGCCACCTACAGAAAAATACTGCAAGATGTAATTTATATGTAGAATCTTTAAAAAGTCAAATATATAGACACAGAATAAAATGGTGGTTACCAGAAATGGGAGGCAGAAGGAAAAGCCGGGAGATGTAGGTCAAAGGGTGCAAACTTGCACATATGTAGGATGGATAAGTCTTGAGATCTAATATACAAAATAAGTACTATAGTTATAATATTGTGCTGCATACTGGAAATTTGCTGAGAGTACACTTTTGGTGCTCTTAACACATACATACATAAAAGGTAACTATGTAAGATGACGGGCATGTTAATGTACTTGACTATAGTAACTATTTCACTATGTATCTAAAAAATTATGTTGTATATCTCAAATATATACAATAAATATGAAAAAGAACACAAATAAAAAACGTTATATAGAAAGTCAAAAGACAGAATATCTAAACAACTTCAAACAAGAACAAAGTTAAATGATTTATACTACATATTCTAAAGACTTATAAAGACTTTCTGTGTGGCTACAGGATGAAAGACAATGTAGGTTTTTTTGGTAAGAACAAACATATTGATCAATCAGATGGAAAAGAGAGGGCCAACATAAACTCAAACCAATTAGATCAATTGATCATTGATAAAGTTTTCAACAACATTCAGTAGAGATAAGACAGACTTTTCAACAAATGGTGTGTTGCAAAAATTAGATATCTGTATGGAAAAAAGAATCTCTTATCTTTAATTCACACCATACATGAAAGCTCAAAATGAATTATAGTGCTAACTGTAAGAAGGAATATTATTAAATTTCTACCAGAAAATATACAATAAATTATTTGTGATATTAGGTCAAAAAATTTTAATATAATATCAAAAGCAAAAATAATAAGATAACAATTTGATTAGATGGACTTTTTCAAGATTACAAAAATGATATTTGAAAGACATTGCTAAGAAAACTAAAATAATATTGAAGATATAGAATACTCTTTCAGGGGAGGGAAATTACTATGACTACCAAAAGTTATAGTAATTACTAAGTGTCATAGTGGCTTAAGAAATCATATGGATAAGTGTTGAATAGAACTTGGAGCTGATGTATTATACTCAATTACTTTTAAAAATTTGCATGCTTATTTCATATAACAAAACCAAATGTATATTACATGGATTAAAAAGTTGAATTTTGGCCAGGTGCCGTGGCTTACGCCTGCAATCCCAGAACTTTGGGAGGCTGAGGTGGGTGGATCATGACGTCAGGAGATGGAGACCATCCTGGCTAACACAGTGAAACCCCGTCTCTACTAAAAACACAAAAAATTAGCCAGGCATGGTGGTGTGTGCCTGTAGTCCCAGCTACTTGGGAGGCTGAGGCAGGAGAATTGCTTGAACTTGGGAGGTGGAGGTTGCAGTGAGCCAAGATCACGCCACTGCACTCCAGCCTGGGTGACAGAGTGAGACTATGTCTCAAAAAAAAAAAAAAGTTGAATTTCATACATAATATGAAGCCAATATATAGTTAATTCTAGATGAATATCCATGACTTCCTATCCATAAATCAAACCAGATTTAAAAATGTGCATAGGATATTTCTAGAGAAATTAAAAATACATGGATACTCAAAACCACATTTTAGCTTCTCACAGGGAAGTACCTTCTTATGCAAACATGTAAAATATTTTAGAATATTAATTTAACAAGAAGTTTACATACGTCGAGGAAGGGATATGAAATGTAGATGGTTTCCCTACAGGTTGTCTAGGTTCAGTAGTTACAGTAAGATAACAGCATACCCATCATTTAAAAAATTAAAACAAAAAATCATGCTTTCAAGCTATGAAAATGAATTTACATCATGCATTTCTCTTAAATCATGAACAAGTCACTTATTTCTACATCCAACAATGGCTCCACACTTTAAAACAATAATTAGAATTTGTTCATGCTAATATAAAGAATAGTAAAAAAAGTTAACATCCAATATTAACATCGACTTTATGCTTATTAACCTTTTAGGTAGAGTGCTTAGATAAAATCTGTAGACTAATAATAAAAAAATGCAGTTCACTCTTGATCAAAGCATGGGTTGGGGCACTGACTCCTTGTACAGTCAAAAATCTGTGTATAACTGCTGACTCCCTGCAAACTTAACTGCTAATAGCCTACTGTTAGCCAGAAGCCTTACTAATAACATAAAAGGTCGATTAACACATATTTTGTACACGTATTTTATACTGCATTCTTACAATAAAGAAAAGTAAATATATACTATTCATTAAGTGGAAGTGTATCATCATAAAGGTCTTCATCCTCATCATCTTTATGTTGGGTAGGCTGAGGAGGAGGAAAAGAAGGGGTTGGTCTTGGCTGTCTTAAAGATGGCAGGCATGGAAGAAAATTGATGTGTAAGTGGACCCACACATTTCAAACTCGGGTTCTTCAAGAGTCAACTGTAGATTTATATAAACTCATTTTTTAATTTATATCAGAATGTATTAGGTTTGAAGAAACTTATAAAATAATTTTATAACCTAAAAAGTGATTAAGACACATAATATCTACATAATCACACAATCCGTTTCCACTAAAAGCATACTTTTTCTTTTTTTGAGATGTAGTCTCACTCTGTCACCCAGGCTGGAGTGCAGTGGTGCCATCTCGGCTCACTGCAACCACTGCTTCCTGGGTTCAAGCAATTCTCTTGCTTCAGCCTCCCAAGTAGCCGGGATTACAGGCGTATGCCACCACGTCTGGCTAATTTTTGTATTTTTAGTAGAGACAGGGTTTCGCCATGTTGGCCAGGCTGGTTTCGAACTCCTGGCCTCAACTGGTCCTCCCTTTGCCTCAGCCTCCCAAAGTGCTGGGATTACAGGTGTGAGCCACTGCACCCAGCCAAGCATACACGTTAATGGCAGTTATTTTCTATTAAGACCATACAATTCCACACAATGGGAGCCTAGGCAAAGTCCTTGTATCTACTGATAGCTAACCCTCACTATTCCATTACTTGCCTTTAATACCTAAGTCCTCAAGCATGCCTGTAGTCTAGGTGGAACATGACAAAACTATAGTTGTTAAATAAAATCTAGATAGTTACAGTGGATAAAAAGAGGTATGGAGAATCTTTATAAAAATATGAAATTAATCATTAACAGAGCCCCATTTTATTAAACATGTAAAAAATTGAAAATTTTCATTAAAATCAAGATAATATGCTTTTATTAAAGGTAAACTTAAGAGTAGAATTTATCTTATCAACAGTCGGCAATTTGTTTAAATTATTTTATGAACATCCAAGCATTTCCTACCTGTTAGGAGGTAAAAATTGAACTTCAACATAGCAATACTTGTAAAGTTAATAATAGTAGCACCCCTTATGGCTGTATTAGTAGAGTAGCTGTAATAGTAACAAGCATCATTTGGTGAATGGTTATATGCCTTTTGGGCAAGAACTTGGACACTGTTATGGGTAGACAACAGAACAACCAAGAACTAAATAAACATCAACGATTCTATAGCCCTGATTTTTTATGAGGAGTAAATGAGGTAATGTAAAAATATTTTGGGAGACTGCAAAACAACACAGAAGCAAGAACATTACTCTCGTCACTAGATTCAATATATATATACGTTCCTAAACCCATTTAATTAAGATATGGTGATTTCCTATTTGTTAACTCCTTACTTGACTACCAATAAGAAAGTTCTTTTAGGACATTCTCAGACTAGATAAAAATAATCCAAAAATATTAATATTTAACCAAAATACTTTAATATTTTGGGTTATTTTTATCTAGCCTGAGAAAATCCTTCCACTTTCATTCTACAAAATGTCTTCACATGGTAATGACTCAGGAGGACACAGTGCTAACAGAGGATGGGCAGAAAGCAAAGTCCTTCAAATCTTCAGATTTACCACCCAGTTCTCAGAATAAAAGCGAGCCTACAGTATAACAGAAAACCTGAAAAGGACTTAGGGGAATGTAATTCATTCATGAAATGTTATTAATAAGAAATTAACAGTGTTTTAATTTTTAGCCAGTGATGTCTACTTTATCAGTTATCAAATTAAATAATTTTGAATGTACTTTTTAATAGATAATTTAGGTAAAGCATTCTTCACTAATAAAGGCAACACTTTCAAAATAAAAACAAAACAAAACAAAGGAAAAAAGGAACTCAGGTACTATCCACCTAACTTGCTATTCCACTATAAAGCAGTTCCTAACAGGTCAATGTGTTCAGAAAGTTTATTTAATTCTAATTCATTAAACCATTGAATGCAATCATCCAACTAAATGAGCTAAAAAATAATGAAAGCTGAGAGGGAAGTGAGTTGGCAAAACCAGGCATGTTACCTGTCTACCTGCAATAATCAGCAAAGACGATGGAGATATGAATTTCATTAACATAAAAAGAAAAGAAGATGCTAGGAATAAATTTATAACATCTATTCTACATATCTATAAAGAACATAGCATGACTTTCCTGAAGTAAACAAAAACTATGTCACGCTCCCACGTCAAAAGATGACCAAGTTCGATTCTGTAAAGATTTTCAGTGTGCACACATTTCCTCATTGTAAAAGCAAAGCCAGAAAGATAAACGTTACACTTAGGGAAATCTGACAAAGCAATGATATTTTTAATGCCTAAATGTAAATTAAATAGATTATCAAGGAAAATTCTCAACAATGAAGAATAAGTATCATTCAAAGTTAGATAATTAACACGTGGAGTGCTATGGTCTGAATTTTATGTTTTACCTACAATTCATGTGTTGAAACCTAAGAACCAATGTGATGGCATTAAGAGGTGGAGTTATTAGGCAAATTATTAGGTCATAAAGGTGGACCCTGCATGAATAGGATTAGTGCCCTTATAAAAGAAGCCCCAGAGAACAGCCTTGTCCCTTCTGCCATGTGAAGTTACAGCAAGAAGATGGGCTCTTGACAGACAATGAATCTGCTGGTGTCTTGATCTTGGACTCCCCGGCCTCCAGAACTGTAAGAAATAAATATCTGTTTATAAACTTCCTGGTGTATGGTATTTGTTTATAGTAGCAAGAATGGATTAAGTCATGGAGTTACTTCCCAAAAAACTCAAAAAGACTGCTAGGAAATAATTATATGTTGCCATGATATATGGGAAAACACATAAATAGTTAAAAATATCTACCCCTAGTTTATATCACTAACCCTAAATTAAACCCCACTAAGTAGTGAAATTTTGAAACTTAAACTAGAAAAAGCATTTTATGAAGAAAGATGTCAATTTTTTCACATTCATTATATGATATATATGTATACATATTTCATATTATGCAGAACTCAGTGAATGTTCCCATTTGTTGGACAATGAAGGCATATTACACATATCAGCTTCTCTTATAGTGACTTAGTGTAGATATTACACTATGGTTTCAGAAAAACAGAACCAATCAGTGGTGCGTGTATGAAAGAGAGAAGGTGGAAAGAAAGAGAGAGAAAGAGGCGAGGGAAAGGGGAGGGGAGAGAAAGAGGCGAGGGAAAGGGGAGGGGAGAGAAAGAGAGAGAGACTCAGAGAGACAAGGGATTTATTCTAAGGAACTGGCTCACAAAATTGTGGGAGCTAGCAAGTTCAATCTCTACAGAAAAGGTTGGCAGGCTGAAGATCATAGAAGGCTTGATCTGGCAACCCAAGTCCAAAAGGCAGCCTGGTAGTAGAATGCCTTCTTCCTTTGGGGACCTCAGTCTTTTCCTCTTAAGGCCTTCAACTCACTGGATAAGGCCCATCCATATTATAAATGATGATCTGCTTTATGTGAAGTCTACTTATTTAAATATTAATCTCACCTAAAATTTTCCTTCACGACAACATGACTGGTGTTTGATCAAAACTGAGTATCATAGCTTAGCCAAGTTGACACATACAGTTAAGCATCACATACATGTTTGTTTAAAATGAGAAATTGGATTTAAATATTAAGCTACCATTGAGTGAATGCTGTTAAAAATATATATGGAATATAAAAATTTATCTGTATATATCTCTTGGATTCACTGGTTATTGTGAGGAAAAACTAAATTTATAATTAAAAACTAATTTAAAAAAATCCCAAATTCTTTCTCTGAGGTCACAGTTAAGTCTCTTAACCACACTCTCACCAATGCTTCCCACCTGTATGAAAATTATCAATTTTAATTGAGTAAAGCTGTAATTATTAAGCATTAATAATGACTTAATGTTAACTGATCTACCAGCCTGGGTATTTATATCATATTCAAGGATTAAATTCATCTTTGATATACCAGGTCTTATAAAATTGTTACTATCTATATATGATAGATTTGGTATTAATATAGGCAAAGAGATATATGTTAATTTTTTTTGTAACCTAGATGCTGACAGACACACTAGTGATTATATTCACATACCACTTATATCCATTGCTGTATGGGCAAATTCCTCACAGGCAAATGAAGCCCTGCATTTAAGTGAAAATTAATTCCATTCATGCTAGGGTGTCTGGGATATAGGTGATTAGGAGACTCAAACATATCAACTTGAAGCAACCTTGTTCCACGTGATGCAAACAGAATGTTGCTTATTTTACAACTTTGAATTCACAACATCACATGCAGTCCTGAACTAGTGAAATTCAACAGAGTGACCTTATAAAAGGAGATAATGAATTTTTGGAATACTAGGAACCAAACCATATGGTCACCATAAAAAGCAATTACTCAAAGAGTATCATCATGTATGACAAACAGATTGTGAGTTCAAAGCAACTGAATGAGCTGATGAAACCCTGCAGTATCATTTGAAATTGCAGCTGAACTATTAGAAGCCATTAACCTCTGCATTCCCCAGTGTGTCTTCTTAGAACTTCAAGACTTGAGTTGAATGAAAACAAACATGTCTATCTAAGCAGGGATATACATAAAATGTCATACAGAACAAGCAAATTAAAAAATAAAGATAATACATATTCAATAAGTATATGAAACAAAAATGAATCACCACACCCTGGAAATTACAGTTGAACATGAATATATATTCTTGCCACATGACAAATAAAGCTGTGTGTTAAACATTAAGCATATGGAATTGGTTAAAAATCTGCTCTAAGGAAGCGTGTTTCTTGTAGGATATTATAAAATTATGAAAATTATTTCCTCACTTCACTCAATTTGCAGCAAATTTTTAAAATACCCATAAAAATCAATAGAAAAATACATTTACTAGCAAAATTATGTCGTCTGTGGTATTACCAAGTCCTACAGCTGATAGAATTACCATGAATTCTATCCTATTAAAAGGCGACCATTTAAAGTGTTATTTGTGCTAGCAAACATATTGCTAGTAGTATTAATAGTAGTAGTGATAGTAGTAGTAGCTTTAATGGTAGTGTTGGTAGTAGGAGCACCATTAATTATAAGTCACACTTGCTGAATGCACAATTGGGAGGTAATTACTGTGGAATTGCATGTATATTTTCTCATTTGATCATCGCAAAAAACATGTGCAGACCCAAATCTTAATAATTACATATCCCAAATTTGTTATGACTAAATGAGGTAGCATGTAAAAATAAATTTGGAAACTGAACATTTGCAAAAATGCAAATGCAATCATATTACCACAACATTTCTACCAAATATATTCACAGATCACAAGATGCATCGCTATTTACAATCTACTTACCTTAGTGCTAAGGTGTAACACTTTCAGAAATTCTTAACACTAGTTAAACTGCCCTTTTCTCATTTCCAAATTTTCCAGAAATTAGTACCTTGGAAAGCTTACAGCCAACCAGGATGAAGATAGGAAGGTTTTTCAAATCATTATGTTAGAGCTCAGTTCTCTGAATAAACTAAAGTCACAGGTGCCATTAAACAACTACAATGGTTCTTAGTGTCCAGAAGTGAGGTGAATAGAAAAAAGTAAGCAACAATTAGTACAATTGTTGTCCAAAACAAAAATCGCTCAGAAAGCATGATGATTATAAATTAAAAAACAATTTTCAGTGAAATCCCCAAATATAATAGCTAGGCAAAAACTTATCGTATCTTTTCCAGATATCTACAAGGAAAGTTGGAAATTTTTCCTGCAAAACCCCAAACCTGGATTGGTCATCTAATTCTGTTATTAGAAGAGGAAGAAGATCATTTAGGGAAATTATTTTCTTTCAGTTGAGATTAACCCCCAGTGGTCCACTGGCTACCCTTAGAGTCTAAAGGTCTTGAGGATACCTTAGGTCCAGATGGCTCTCAGGACTCTGCTGGGTCTAAGAAAGGCAATTCAAGGGTGATTACAGTTCCACTTCCATCACCAGTCTGAAGGCCATCACAAACTTGTACTTACTCTACCCAGAAAGGACCCAGTGAAATGTAATCTAAGTGACTGGCACATTTCTGAGTAGGGAACTTCCCCACAGCATGGCTAATTGTGGAGATGCTACCCCATCTTGCATGTTCTCTCCCTGTAGCTTTCATCACTCCTCTGAGCATAGCATGATGCCTGAACCCTGAACTTATTTATTCATTAGTCCTAGAGAATGCCCAAACCCACTACCCTCCAACTTGCATGTATGCCTCATTGAGGACCCTCTCACCTGCTCTATGTTTATCTGGATGATTTCCAGGACCAGGAGAGAACAAGTTTGTTCCTGATTTCGCTTCTTCTTTTGAGAAATATCTTTATCTTCTCTATCCTGTAGGTGTTCACATTGTAGCAAACGACCATGAAACTTATCTTGAGGATGACTGAGGTCTAGCTAACCACCAAGGATCTCCTGAGATCAATGAAGACATCTCAAGGTGCCTGCAACTCTATACCGTCACCAGTCTGAGGGCCACCACAAACTTGTACTTCGTTACTCTCATTCCACCCAGAGAAAAAACCAATTACATGTAATCTAAGTTACTGGCACTCTATTAGTCAATTGTCATGCTGCTAATAAAGATGTACCAAAGAGTGGGTAATTTATATTAAAAAAAAGAGGTTTAATTGACTCACAGTTCAGCATGGCTGGGGAAGCCTCAGGAAACTTGCAATTATGATGGAAGGGGAAGCAAACGCGTCCTTCTTCACGTGGTGGCAGGAATGATGAGCAAAGCGGGTGAAAGCCCCTTATAAAACCATCAGATCTTGTGAGAACTCACTATCATGAGATCAGCAGCATGGGAGTAACTGCCCCCATGATTCAATTACCTCCCACCGGGTCCCTCCCATGACACATGGGGATTATGGGAACTACGATTCAAGATGAGATTTGGGTGGGGACACAGCCAAACCATATCAGACACCTTTCTGGGAATAGCCCTGAACACAGCATGGTCGAAAGGGGAAGTGCTGCCCCATCTTGTGTTTTCATACCCTGCAGCTTTCATCACTTCTCTGAGCATGGTATGATGCCCGAACCCTGAACTTATTTATTCATCAGTTCAAAATAATGCCCAGCCCACAAGCCCCCAACTTGCCTGTCTCCCTCAATGCCCTCTCACCTGCTCTATGTTTACCTGGATGATTGCCCAGACCAGGAGAAAACAAGCTTGTTCCCGTTTTCTATTCTTCAACTAGGAAGTATCTTCATCTCTTCTATCACTTTCTTCTCTAACATGATGGAGTCTACATTATTAGGAATGCACCAGTAAAATTATCTTGAGGATGCCTGAGGTCCATGTGGCCAACTAGGATCTCCTGGCATCAGGGAAGGTAGCTCAAGGCCCTTGCAACTCCACATCAGGGGTCTATAGGCAACTATATGCTTCTACTTGGTAAGCCTTAGTCCACTC
This sequence comes from Nomascus leucogenys, assembly GCF_006542625.1. Lineage (NCBI taxonomy): Eukaryota > Metazoa > Chordata > Mammalia > Primates > Hylobatidae > Nomascus > Nomascus leucogenys. Next base: position 131,197,564 of record NC_044406.1, read on the forward strand.
AGAGAGGAACTAGTTACATATAATCTAAGTGACTGGCACCTTTCTGGAACATATTATGGATGAATGGGGAGGTGCTGCTCCATTGTGCAACATGAATCCCCATCCTAGAGAATGTCCAGCCCACTGCCTTCCATCATGTATGTTTCCCTCAGCGAGAGCACTCTCACTTGGCTTCACGTTTACCCAGATGGCTGCCAGGACCACGAGAGAACAAGCTTGTTTTTCTGTTCTTCTATTAGGAAGTATCTTCATGTCTTCTATCCTTCTCTTCTCTCATATAGGTATTCTCACTATTAGGAATGAACCACTGAAATCATCTAGAGTATGTCTGAGGTTCAGGTGGCCAGCTAGGATCTCCTGGCATCATTGAAGACAACTTAAGGCTCCAGCAACTCCACCTCATCGCCTGTCTGAAGACCACCACACACTTGTACTTGGTAAGCCCTACTCCACTCAGAAAGGAAACAATTACATGTAATCTAAGTGACTGGCACCTTTCTGAATAGGGCACTGCCCACAGCACATCTGATTGTGGAGGTGCTGCCCCATCACACACCATCATGCACTGCAGCTTTCATCACTCCCCTCAACACAGCAGGCTGCCTGAGCCCTGAACATATTTATTAAGTCCTAGAGAATTTCCAGCCCACTGCCCTCCAACTTGGCATCTTGCCTCAATGAGGACCTTCTCACTTGATTTATGTTTACCTGGAGGATGGCCAAGACGAGAAGAAAAAAAATCTTGTTCCCGTTTTCTCTTCTTCTTTTAGGAAGTATCTTTATCTCTTCTATTATTACCTTATCTAATCTGTAGGTGCTCACATTGTTAGAAATGGACCATTAAAATCATCTTGAGGATCTCTGAGTTCCAGGTGGCTTCCAAATCTCTCCTGGGATCAATGAGGGCAGTTGAAGGTGCTTGCAGGTCTGTCTCCTCACCAATCTGAAGGCCATCACAAAATTGTACCTGGAGAAACTTGCTGTACCCAGAAAGGAGCTGGAACCATCTAATCTAAGTGACTGACACCTTTTGGAGTAGGGCACTGCCCACAACATGGTTAATTGTGGAGGTGCTGTCCCATCTTGCATGTTCTCCCCCTGTAGCTTCCATTACTCCTCCGAGCACAGCATGATGTCTGAACCCTGAACTTATTTATTCAACAGTCCTGGATAATGTCTAGCCCACTGCCCTCCAATGTACATGCCTCCCTAAATGAGGAACCCCTCACCTACTCTATGTTTACCTGGGTGATCGCCAAGACCAGGAGAAAGCAAGATTGTTCTCATTTTCTATTTTTCTAGTAGGAATTATCTTCATCTTGTCTTTCTCATCTATACCCTGCATGTGTTCATGTTGTTAGGGACAGATGATTTAGAATATCTTGAGGATGCCTGAGGTCCACATGGCCAACTAAGGTCTCCTGGTATCAGGAAGGGTACCTCAAGGTTCTTGAAACTCCACCCTATCATAGGTCCAAAGGCCACTACAAACTTATACTTGTTGAGCCTTACACTACCGAGAAAGAAACCAATGGCGTATAATCTAGGAAACTGGCACATTTCTAAGTAGGGCACTGCACACAGCATGTCTAATAGTGGAGGTGCTGGCCCATCTTGCAAGGTCAACCCCCGTCCAGGAGAATGTCCAGCCCACTGCCCTCCATGACACATGTCTCACTCAATGAGACATGCTCACTGCTCCATATTTACCCAGATGGTTGCCAGCACCACGAGATAACAAGCTCATTTTCTGTTCTTCTATTAGGAAGTGTCTTCGTTTCTTCTATCTTTCTTTTCTCTAAAAAATAGGTATTTCCACTGTTAGAAATGCATCACTGAAATCATCTTGAGAACACCTGAGGTTCAGGTGGCCAGCTACGATCTCCTGGCATCATTGAAGACAACTAAAGGCTCCAGCAACTCCACTGCATCACCTATCCGAAGGCCACCATGAACTTGTACTTGGTAAGACTTAATCTACTCAGAAAGAGAATAGTTACATGTAATCTAAGCAACTAATGCCTTTCCAAGTAGGGCACTTCCCACAGCATGTCTGATTGTAGAGGTGCTGCCCCATCATCCACCATTGTGCACTGCAGCTTTCATCACCCCACTCAACACAGCAGGATGCCTGAACCCTGAACTTATTCTTAATTCCTAGAGAATTTCCAGCCCACTGCCCTCCAACTTGGCATGCCTGCCTCAGTGAGGACCTTCTCATCTGATTTATGTTTACCTGGATGACGGCCAAGACAAGAAAAGAAAAAGATTGTTCCTGTTTTCTCCTTTTAGGAAGTAACTATCTTTTCTGTCATTGCCTTCTCTAACCTGTCGGTGCTCATATTGTTAGAAATGATCATCTTGATGATTATCTTGATGACGCTTGAGTTCCAGGTGGTTTCCAAGGTTCTCCTGGGATCAATGAAGGCAGCTCAAGTTGCTTGCTGGTCTACCCCCTCACCAGTCTGAGGGCCACCACAAAAGTGTACTTGGTGAGCCTTCCTTCACCCAAAGAGGTGTCAGTCACATATAATCTAAGTGACTGACATGTTTTTGAGTAGAGCACTGCCCACAACATGGCTAATTGTGGAGGTGCTGTCCCATCTTGCATGTTCTCCCCCTGTAGCTTCCATCACTCCTCTGAGTACAGCATGATGTCTGAACCCTGAACTTATTTATTCATCAGTCCTGGATCATGTCTAGCTCACTGCCCTCCAAGGTACATGCCTCCCTAAGTGAGGAATCTCTCACCTACTCTATGTTTATCTGGATGATTGTCAGGACCAGAAGAGAGCAAGATTGTTCCCATTTTCTATTTTTCTAGTAGGAATTATCTTCATCTTGCCTTTCGGATCTATAACCTGTAGGTGCTCATGTTGTTAGGGAAAAGACACTTAACTTATCTTGAGGATGCCTGAGGTCCACATGACCAACTAGGATCTTCTGGCATTCGAGAAGGCAGTTGAAAGGCCCCTGACACTCCACTGCATCAGGAGTCCAAAGGCCACCCAAAAGTTGTGTTTGGTGATATTACTCCACCCAGAAAGGAACCAGTTACATATAATCCAAGTGACTGGAACCATTCTAGAAAAGGCACTGCATACATTATGGCTGAATAGGGAGGTGCTGCCCAGTCTGGCATGGTCGCTCTCAGCAGCTTTCATCACTCTCCTAAACGCAACAGAATGCCTGAACCCTGATCCCATTTATTCATCACTCCTAGAGAATTTCCAGCTCACTGCCCTCCAGTTTGCATATCTCACTCAGCAAAAGTACTCTCACCTGCTCAGTGTTTGCCCAGATCACACCCAGGAGCAGGAGAGAACAAACGTGTTCCATTTTCTGTTCTTCTATTAGGAAGTAACTTCATGTCTTCTATCTCTCTCTTCTCTATAGGTATTCACGTCTTGAGGATGCCTGAGGTTCAGGTGGCCAGCTAGGATCTCCAGGCATTATTAAAGACAACTCCTACAGCTCCACCCTATTACCTGTCCGAAGGCCACCACAAAGTTGTACTTAGTGAGCTGTACTCTACACAGAAAGGACACAGTGACATGTAGTGTAAGTGACTAGCACCTTTCTAAGTAGGGCACTGCCCACAGCATGGCTGATTGTGAAGGTGCTGCCCCATCCCCCACCATTGTCCCCTGCATCTTTCATCACTCCCTTCAACACAGCAGGATGCCTGAATCTGGAACTTACTTATTATTAAGTCCTAGAGAATGTCCAGCCCACTGCCCACCAACTGTCATGCCTGCCTCAGTGAGAACCCTCTCACTTGCTCTATGTTTACCCAGTGATTGCCAGGACCAGGTAAGAACAAGCTTGTTACCGTTTTCTATTACTCTATTAGGAACGATCTTCATCTCATCTTTCTCTTCTATAACCTGCAGGTGTTCACATTGGTAGGCATGCACCACTGAAATCATCTTGAGGATACCTGTGGTCCACATGGCCAGCTAGGTTCTCCTGTTATCAGGGAAGGCAGCTTGAGGCTTTTGCAGCTCTACCCCGACACGGGTCCAAAGGCCACCACAAATATATACATGGTGAGCCTTACTCTACCCAGAAAGGAGCCAGTGACATATAATCTACATAAATGGCACCTTTCTGAGTAGGGCACTGCACACAGCATGGCTGATTGTGGAGGCACTGCCCTGTGCCCCATCATTGTCCCCTGCAGGTTTCATCATTCTCCTCAATAGAACATGATGCCTGAACAATTTGATTCATAAGTCCTAGAGAATGCTTATCCCACTGCTCTCCAAACTGCATCCCTCCTTAAGTGGAGACCCACTAATCTTCTCCATGTTTACCTAGATGATTGACAGGAGCAGGAGAGAATAAGCTTGGACATGTTTCCTTTTCTTAAGAAGTATCTTTATCTTCTCTAACTTGTAAAAATGGAAGTTTTCTATATATATAGCATTTCACGTGGTTTGATCTCCCTAAAGTTTACACAAAAAACCCTCCAATACACCCACCACATCCTTCTTTTCTCCATATATTCCTTCATTCCAAATACATAGAATAAAAATGACAAGAATTGCAAAAATTCCTAAGTGAAGCTAAAGTACATTAGAGATGTGAAAGACAGAAACTTATTTTCTTCATCCATCCTTTGAGAGGAAACTACACTTTTAACTCATAACTTTGGAATTTTCCTACAGGTCTTTTGTGCTCTGATTTTCCCTGAAATAATCTGAATCAGAAGGAGGTTGTAAGACAGTATGTGGGGAGATACCTGACCCCAATCCAGTTCTCCTGGCCATGATTGGAACCTTGCACTCACTCCCAACTGTGAAATTACCAATACCTATGTGATCATTCATCTATTATTCTGCTACAAAGCATGACACAAAGGTAGCAAAGTTTCATATCCTTTCTTCACCAAAACAAATATAATCGTTGATATGGAGCAGCAGAGAAGAAATATGCCCAATATCTGGGACCCTTAGTGGTCTAGAAAAGCTGTGAGAGCAAACTTCTGAAAAATGATTCCTATTTTGACCCAGTTGTGCCAGTATTTATTTCTTCCATTGGCCTTAGGATGTTTAACTCACACAGATAGGCTGTTTACCATGCAAGAACAAGCACTGAATACGCTTGGTATGGAGTCAGAGACTGCTATATATCTCCTTATATTTCATTGCCTTATTTCATAAGTTATGTGAAAAAATAAAGGTAAATACAAATAAAAGGACAAGCGCAACAACAATAATTTATATTTCTGAAATGCTCACTTACACCACATCAACGTACTTGGGAATTTTATGTGAATCTTCTCATATATCCTCACAATCTTTTACATACTGACACAGATTTGTCATGAAGATTAATGAAAAAAACATGTGAAGATACACTTGGATCCTCAAATATAACACGAGAGATATCATGCTTATGGTGACATAAAGGGCACATCTAGAGAAGAAAAATTACCTATGAAATTTCCTATTTACAACCTACTTAACCATCTATAAGTATGTGGGTAGTTCTATTCCGTATAATTCACCAGCGCTATTAACTGTCTTTCTTTACACGAAATGGTCCCGAGATCTTGTTAATTCTGATGCATGAGAGAGCAATACAGGAACAGCTGGCAGCAGGTACTTTCAGATTTATGACGGGAAGGCAGAGTTCTCCTAAGTGCCTCGCTTGGAACATACTGACTGTGATGATGTGGAATGAGAATTTCTTTAATATAGCAATGCATTAAAAATGGAGATACCATTGTCCATCTAGATTGATTAAAACATTAAAACCACTAGATTTGGCTGGGCGCAGTGGCTCACGCCTGTAATCCCAGCCCTTTGGGAGGCTGAGGTGGGCGGATCACAAGGTCAGGAGATCGAGACCATCCTGGCTAACACAGTGAAACCCCATCTCTACTAAAAAAAATACAAAAAATTAGCCGGGAGTGGTGGCGGGTGCCTGTAGTCCCAGCTACACAGGAGGCTGTGGCAGGAGAATGGTGTGAACCCATGAGGCGGAGCGTGCAGTGAGCAGAGATGGGCTACTGCACTCCAGCCTGGGTGACAGAGCGAGACTCCATCTCAAAAAAAATAAAAAATAAAAAAAAAACCCACTAGATTTGTAAGGTTGGGAGAAAACAAAGAGATACTACACTAAGTACCTCCACAAACTGTCAGCATTAACCATCAATCAATATTAGAAAAATAAGAGTTTCATCAAAAGAGAAAGATGGATTTGTAGAAGTGCCCAACCGCATACTCAGTTCTTGGAAAATACAAACCCTTCCAAGAGGTGACTTCAGGATTGCTAATGACTTAAAGCCCTTACCAGATGAATTAGGTGGTGCAATGCTTTACTGAAAACTATTTTAAAATCCTAGTTGTGTAATCATACAACTGGAATGGTCTCAAAAATAATGAGCCATATCAGAGGTAAGGTGGTAAGGAATAGATAATATGTAAAAATTATGAGTTTCTTGTACATAAGCCTCTACATGTCTAGGGATTTCCAGGCTCCTACCGTATTTGTTAAGTAGAGACTACAGTTTCCAGATCAGATGGAGGAACAGTGATCAAATTTATCTGGTGTCTAAAACAACATAAAAACCAGATATATGCAGAAAAGCTTGTCTTTCAGATCTGCAGAGTGATCTGTGAGAGAGGAGACACATTAGAACAGTCCATCCATTCTCCTGCCAACTTCTCAGAGAGAGAATATCGACTCCAGTGCAGAGAATGGGAACTCAGGCAAAGCCTGGCAATTTTCAATATTAACAGATTAAAATGGAAAAAAACAGATCATCTCACTAGATGCAGAGAGATATGTGACTAAACCTAACATCCATATCTGAAACATAGTAACAGCAAATCAGGCATAGCACAGAGTATATCCTCAATTGCTTGAATGGCATCAATGAAAAACCACAGCTAAATTAACACCTAATTGTTAACGTTCTTATGCTTGACGCCTGAGATCAGGAACCAGATGAGGATGTCCTATTCACCATTTCTATGCAAGAATTATACCAAATTAAAGTAAGGAAATAAGGTAAGGACATAGTATTTTATAATTTGCAATCATGGATGAGTAAAATCAAGAGTCTGTCATCTTCAACCACTGACTTGCCCTTACCTGTGTTTGCAGTGGCTTCAATGCTTGCACTGCAAGTAAATTATCTCTGCGGGCATAGATATCCACAGAGTATTCTAGAAAAATATGTAAACTGAATAATAAAGCAGAACACATTACAATATGTATATGAAAAACCACCAATGAAATCCTATGAGTGATAATTGATGATACTCTTCTTAGTACTAATATAATAGCAGTGTTACTAGGACGATACCATTAGTTATAGTACTAGTACTGCTTGCAGTAGTACTAACAGGAAAATTTGCTGAATGACTACATGCCTGGAAGATATGTAGTTCAGATTTTCATATGGATTTCCACATTTCATACAGATGACAAATCAGTACCAAAGAGACAGTATCCTAGTGTTTTGATTTGTCATGGTGATTGAGGACCTGTGTAGAACATACATTTGGAAATGGAAAAAAACCAGAAATGCACAGATAAGCATAGTAATCACAGATAATCATGTGATCATAGAACAACATTAAGACCGCTATGCAGTATTAACCTCACAGAAACCATCCACATTAACCTCAGAAAAACAGAAAATAAGAAGAAATTCATCTTGCTGCTATATGTCCTCCAATCTGACCTAATAAAAGGTGTTTATTGAACATGCTCTTATTTTTACCAAAGTACTAGTAATATAGTCTCTACTAGTACGACTACTCTACTACCAGTATCACTACAAGCAGGTGAAGGAGAAGCAGCCGTAGCTACATAACTGATGACTTACATGGTTTGCAATGTCCATGAGGCCTTTAGATGGATTATCTCTTTTGACCCTAACAACAAACATGTGTCATTGAATGTTTTACTGAATCAATGACTCAGGTAAGTTGCAAGGATTAAGGAGACAACATTTGTAGACTCTTTTGGGACCTACAAAGAAACAAAGAAGCTACGTAATTATAGTATGACTATGAAACATTTAATATCTAAAATAAATGACATACTAATTTACTATTCACGAACTGTGTAGCTATCAGCATGTATATTTTCTTTCCCATTTGTATTAGTGATAATTTACTGGTGCTGCAGTTGGAGGATGAAAATCTTGAAGGGGCTAGCAGTAAAGCTCTACCAATCCATTATAATTGTGACTTCTCAAAATTTGCAAATCACAGATTATGTTACAGAATGAGGCTGTCTGTACTGAGTTCAACCTAAATATATAGACACTGATTCCCCACCCACAAATATGTAAAATTCGACAACTAACAGATAGTTTAAAGTGGGAAGAAAAAAGGACAGGTTAAAAAGAATGACAACCTTCCTCAAACCACCAGCAATAATTGAGTGAAGACTTGTTCAAAAGTTAAAATTCCCTAAAAATATACACATGTATATACATATATTCAGATATCCATGCAGAAATAAGATGTCTCCAAAAAGCACATATACATGAAATTGAAGGGATTATGTAACTCAGACTTTATCCATATTAATAATAAGTCCTGTATTGTTCATTTCTAATTCATTGCCTGTCCATAACTCTCTTTATATTATTTTAAAAGAACTATGATAAAATTCTTCTAATGCTTATTTTCTAATGCAGATCAAAGATATTAATAAAAAGTTATACAAAGAAAAAAATGTGGAGAATCTACCACAGGAGTTCCTAAATGGTATTCTTAACAATTATATAATAATAATCAACACAAGGTAATTGTGGCTTACAAATTCAGTTTCCAAAAATAACTGGTGGCTGATATGACATGTTAAATGAAGCAAATGGCTGGAAAACCCATATTGAGCTGACAGTTCATAAAACTCATGATGTGATAGGCCAGTTCTACAATTAGAAGTAACTCTTGGTGACTTAACAACTCTGATTATGCAGGCTATTTATTAAATACTGCAATTCATTATACAGAAGGAGGTTGTTATCTTTATGGAATTATCTGAAAAATGAAGAGAACTGGTTGACAGCTAAGGAAATGAGGCAAGAATAAAAGACAAAAAATGACAAAGTTATTTTGCCTGTTTTCCAGCCACAATCATACAGCAAAAATAAGATTGTATTCAAAACAGAAATCTTCAAAAATTGGTAGGATAAATAAAGTTTTCACACATATAGACAGAAAACTATTTGGTTTCCTTTAGTAGACATAACATAGGTTTGTTTGAATAAGTATTTTTCTTAATTTTAAACGACTAAGGGCCAGGCATGGTGGCTCACACCTGTAATCCCAGCATTTTGGGTGGCCGAGGCGGGTGGATCACCTGAGGTCAGAAGTTTGAGAGTGGGCCGGGCGTGGTGGCTCACGCTTGTAATCCCAGCACTTTGGGAGGCCGAGGCGGGTGGATCACGAGGTCAGGAGATCGAGACCACGGTGAAACCCCGTCTCTACTAAAAGTACAAAAAAATTAGCTGGGCGTGGTGGCGGGCGCCTGTAGTCCCAGCTACTCAGAGAGGCTGAGGCAGGAGAATGGCGTGAACCCGGGAGGCGGAGCTTGCAGTGAGCCGAGATTGCGCCACTGCACTCCAGCCTGGGTGACAGAGCGAGACTTCGTCTCAAAAAAAAAAAAAAGAAGTGTGAGAGTGGCCAATATGGTGAAACCCTGTGTCTACTAAAAAAACAAAAATTAGCTGGGTATGGTTGCAGGTGCCTGTAATCCCAGCTATTCGGGAGGCCGAGGCAGGAGAATCCCTAGAACCTGGAGCTAGAGGTTGCAGTTAGCCGAGATCGCACCATTGCACTTCAGCCCGGGTGACATGAGTGAAACTCCATCTCAAAAAAAAAAAAAAAAAAAAAAAAAGACTAGGAAGCTAACATTTAAGAAAGAAGAATGAAATAAATTAATACATTTGAATATTGAATATATTTTCCTAGGTTCCCCAATTATGGTGAGACAGCAAAACATTTATTATGAAAAATTAAGACAAATTCATTTCATAGAGAACAATTCCATTAATTTTCTGTGGTGCCTTGCACGTTTCTACACTCAGCAATGAATTCCTTCTGTAAATTATATTTGCTCAATTTAATTAATAAATATAGTAGCAATAAGGATAATTATTAACATTTATTCAATGTTGGTTTAATTAGATTATATAATATATATTTGGAGATTATTTCATTTGATTCAGAAAACACCTATATTATATAAGAATCATTATTAATTTGATAGCACAGATTGGCTGTGAAGTTTGAGTGGAGTAACATGTATAAACTACTTGAGTTACATAAAATAGCAGCAGCATATCACTGAGTGGCTAATTCTTAATGCCACAGCAATTTCCAATTTAGACACTACTTAAAACATATAAGCCCTGGAATTTCTGAGGTTAATCCTGTACTCATTGCTATTATTAGTGAATATTAAACCCCACTATTCCATTGCTCCTCTTCAGGTTCCAGATTTTTCTCAGTTTTCTGGGGTTTAAGTGGATTCCAAATCCCAATGATCTTACCAGGGAGTAATGTTGCTCCTGTTACAACAAACCGTTTATTTTTTTAATCTGGATGATATTGAATCCAGTTTCAAATACAGGCCTAAAATAGTACCTAGGATAAACTCAAAAGAGGTAACTCATAGCAAACACTTTATGAACACTCCGCAAGTGTCTTACAGAGCAGCCAATACCTTCGTTCTGGCTTTTGACAAAAGAGACTGTTTGCAAGTCCACTGGCAAGGAGACAAGAGGAAAGCCTCAAATCTTTCTCCTTGACAGGGGTTGGGTTGGATTTTATAAGCAGAGGGTAATGAGGAGTGATCTGACTGGCTCTTGCAATGAGGTGATGCTAGGAGGCAGGATCTGACGGGATCCTGCCATGGGGTGACACAAGGGCTCAACCTGGTGGTATCCTGGGTCCTGCCATGCAGTGTCCACTTTCCAATTCAGTCCCCACTTCTTGGTCTGAGCACTTAGGTCCCTCCCATGGCTGCACACTTAGTTCATCTGATCATGTTCAAGTTATGTGACCTTCAACGTGGGGGTCCATAGCAACTATAAAAGAACTCACAACTTTGTTATAGAAAAGTTGTTACAAACCCTCCCTTTTTTATGTCCATTCCTCAATCTTGAGAGAAAAGGGGTAAGGACCATTCTAGATACTTCCTGCTGATTAGGATCACAGACCTTGTTTAAAGAACTGAAATTGTTTTTATTATCATATCTGCCATGCTGATCTGTGATCAGTGATCGTGGATGTTACTATTGTAATTGTTTTGGGGGTGCCACTAACCCCACCCATATAAGACAGCAAACAATTGTTAAATGTTATGTGTGTCCTGACTGTCCCCCCAATCATCTATTTCCCTTCTTTCTCCCTCTCCTTAGGATTCCTTATTCCCTGAGACAAAAAAAAAGATGCTATGCAAATTAGGCCAATTAAAAACCCTACAATGACTTCTAAGTGTTCAAGTGAATGGAAGAGTCACACATCCCTAACTATAAATTAAAAACTGATTAAGATTAGTGAGGAAAATATGTCAAAATCCAAGATAGGCCAAAAGCTAGGCCTTTTGCACCAGACAGTGAGCCAAGTTGTGGATGCAAGGAAAAGTTTTTGAAGGAAATTAAAAATTCTAATCCAGTGAACACGCAAAGGAGAAGGAAATAAATCAGTCTTATAGCTGATATGGAGAGTTTGAGATAAAACTCAGACACATAAAACCAGACACAACAGTCTCTTAGGCCAGAAACTAATGACAGATAAAACCAGACACAACAGTCTCTTAGGCCAGAAACTAATCCAAAGCAAGACTCTCCTCAATTCTATCAAGGCTGAGAGAGGTGAGGAAGTTGCAGAAGAAAAGTTTGAAGCCAGCAAAGGTGGGTTCGTCAGGTTTAAGGAAAGAAGCCATTGCCATACAAAAATTTAAGGAGAAGCACTAAGTGTTGATATAGAAGCTATAGCCAAGTTATCCAGATCTAGTTAAGATCCTAGATGAAGCTGGCTATATGAAACAAGAGATTTTCAGTCCAGATGACACCACCTTCTAATGGAAGAACATGCCATCTAGGATTTTTGTAGCTAGAGAGGAGATAACACTGCGTGGCCTCAAAGCTTTAAAGGACAGGGTGATGACTCTCTTGTTAGGGGCTAATGCAGCTGATGACTATAAGTTGAAGCCAAAGATCACTTATGATACTAAAAATCCTAGGGCCCTTGAGAATTATGCTAAATCTTCTCTGCCTGCACTCTGTAAATGGAACAGCAAAGCCTGGATGACAGCACATCTGTTTACAGCACGGTTTACTACTTTAAACCCACTATTGAGATCTACTGCTTAAAAATCAAAAAGATTCCTTTCAAAATATTTTTGCTCTTTGACAATGCACCTAGTCACCAAAGAGCTCTGATGGAGAAATATAAGGAGATAAATGTTGTTTTCCTGTCTGCTAACACAATATCCATTCTGGAGCCCATGAATCAAGGAGTGATTTTAATTTTCAAGGCTTACTATTTAAGAAATACATTTCATAAGGCTATAGCTGTCATAAACAGTAATTGCTCTGATGGATCTAGGCAAAGTCAATTAAAAATCTTCTGTAAGGGATTCACCATTCTAGATTCCCTTAAGAATGTACATGATTTATAGGAAGCTGTCAAATATCAAAATTAATAGGTGTTTCGGAGAAGTTGATTCCAACCCTCAGGGATGACTCTGAGGCGTTCAAGACTTCAGTGGAGGAAGTAATTGCAGATTTGGTGGAGATAGCAAGAGAACAAGAAATACTGATGCCTGAAGGTGTGTCTGAATTGCTACAATCTCATGATAAAACTTTAACAAGTGAGCAAAGAAAGTGGTTTCTTGAGATGAAATCTACTCCTGGTAAAGATGCTGTGAACATTGTTGAAATGACAACAAAGAATTGAAAATAGTAAATAAATGTAGTCGTAAATGCAACAGCACGGTTGGAGAGGATTGACTCCAAATTGGCAAAAAAGTTCAATTGTGGGTAAAATGCTACCCAAGAGCATTGCATGCTGCAGTGAAATCTTTTGTAAAGGCAAGATCAATTGATACAGCAAACTTCAGCTTCAGAAATTGCCCCAACCACTCCAACCTTCAGCAACTACCAACAACAGCCTATGACATTGAGGCAAGACCCCTACCAGTAAAAAGATGATGACTCACTGAAGGATTAGATGATGTTTAGCATTTTTTTTTACCAATACAGAATTATTAAATTTAGACATGTATTTTTTAGACATAATGCTATTGCATACTTAATAGACTACAGTACAGCGTAAACATAAGTTTTATATGCACTGGGAAACCAAAGATTTGTGTGACTTGCTTTATTGTGATACATACTTTACTGTGGTGGTCTGAAACTGAACACACAGTATCTCTGAGGTATGCCTATACTTTATGTTGCCTAGGTTCTCTACTTACTGTGAAATTATACCATATCTATTATTTTTAAAAAAATTACTAAAGACATTTCCTTTTTTCAAACAATGGAAACTGAATCACGAATTATTACCAAGGGCCATGAACAATTCACTACACTCCACACTCACCAATATTTCCCATCTTTTAAATGATAATAATTTGTGGTACTAATAAAATAAAAACAACCAATATTAACATCAATTTGATGCTTCTTAACCTTTCAGAGTGTCTGAACTGAATTTGTGAACTCTTTAATCATCAGAAATTATATAAACTTATTTAATTTATATTATGTGATTTTTACTAGTTTTAAGTGGAGAGGTGTAAAATAATTTTGAAACTTAAAAAGTGACAATATAAACATAAATGTTTATGTAATCACAGCATCCATTTTTACTAAAGACACATACATTAGTGACAGTTATTTCTCATTCAGACCTACCATACAAAACCACAGGATGTGAACCTCAGCAAAGTCCCTCTGAGAACTGTTACCATCTCACTGCTTGCCTCTATTACCTCAAATCCTCACACCTGCCTGAGGTCTATGTGGCACATGGCAAAGATTGTTTTATGTGAAGATTCAGGTAGTTATAGATAGATTTAAAAAGATATGTGGAATAACATTTATAAAAAGCAATAGTTTTTAAACAATTTGTTCCCATTTTACTAGATATGCCAAGAACTGAAAATTTTCATTAAAATTCATTAGAACATGACCTTATTAAAAGTTCACTTGGAATGGAATATTAGCAAGTCATTTAGCCTTTAAATGTCCCAAAATTTCCAAAAAGGTGAAAATTAAACTTCACCCTAGAAACACTTGTAAAATTAATCATCATCATAGTAGTTATGGTCATAACCATCATTTGATGAATGATTACATATCTAGGAGATATAGTACTTTGGGAACCTAAAAGGCAACACAGAAGTAAAAACAATTTTATTATCACACGATTAGATCACTTACCTGCTAAAACCCATTTTCACTGCATTCTAAATCAGTTAATAATTGATGCTATAAGGCTTTATTCAACTCTAATTCATAAAAACCGTAAGTGTAATCATCTAACAAGAACAGTCTAAAATATAAGAAGGACTCGTAGAGAACACAGTTGGCTTTGAAAACCTAGTTATACATGCTTGCCTCAGCAGCACATTTAGTAAAAACCTAGTTATATGCCTGGCTGCCAGTAACAGCAAAAATAATGGAGACAAAAACATTATCAACATAAACAAAAAAAGGCTAAGAAAGTTCTTATCATATCTTTTCTAGATATTCATGAAGAACATAGCATGGATTTCTTGACAAAAACAAAATGTACCAAAATCAGGAGATGTGAAATGTCTACGTTGTAAGAAGGACTTTGATTTCATTTTGCCCAGATTATCTCATTGCCAATGCACACTGAGAACACAGATGTTACATTCAGGGAAATTTTACAAAGCGATGTTATTTTTAACATCTAAATATCAACAAGTTATATCATTCAAGAAATCCTTAGAGAAAGTAGGAAAAATATTTGCCACACTGCATCCTCAATGGTATTGTCAAAATTGGAACATCCAGGGTTATTGTCCAAGTAATTCACAGAGACTTTGTTAGCAAAGAGTGCAAACTGTTGTGATATATGGGAAAACGTGCGTATAGTAGAAAAATATTTACATCCTCAGTTTATATCATTAATCCAAATGTATACCACTTAATTACAGTGTTGTATTATAAAACACCAAAAGCTTTTTGATCTAGACAGGTGGAAATTTTTCACATTCATGAACTGATACTACATAAAAATCAGAGTCTAATGCCATAGTTTACCAAATGACAGCCTCAAGACACACACAGAAATGCACGTCAGCTTCATAGAATACATATTTGTTTAAACCAAAAAAAATAGATTTCAATATTAAGTTACCATGGAATTCATTATGAAAAAGATATGGGAATGCAGAAATTTGTGTTCATCTGGGGGTAAGTGTATCTTAGATTCACGAATTACTGTAAAATAAAAGTATATGCATCATTAAAAATCCAATATGAAAAAAAGAAAAACAATGGTTACTTTCTCTGGTGTCCTAAACAAGTCACTTTAAACTAATAAAAGTTTTCTTTTTGTTTTTTTTTGAGACAGAGTCTCGCTCTGTCACCCAGGTTGGAGTGCAGTGGCTCCATCTCGGCTCACTGCAAGCTCTGCCTCCCGGGTTCATGCCATTCTCCTGTCTCAGCCTCCCGAGTAGCTGGGCCTATAGGTGCCTGCCACCACGCCCGGCTAAATTTTTGTATTTTTAGTAGAGACGGGGTTTCACCGTGTTAGCCAGAACGGTCTGGATCTCCTGACCTTGTGATCTGCCCGCCTCGGCCTCCCAAAGTGCTGGGATTAGAGGCGTGAGCCACCGCGCCCGGTCAAAAGTTTCCTATCTGTATAACAATAATTTTTAATGTTAATAAAAATCATAATTAAGCATTAATACTGATCATTAACACTGACTTTATGATCACTTACCTGTCATTATGAGTTACTTTGATCAAATTCTAGTAGTGTTCAAAATCACTCACAACATTTTTCATTACATGAAATTGTTATTAATTTTCTATCCCAGAACTGTTGTTAGAAATATTTGAGAAATACATGTTAAAAATTTTTAACAAAAATAGTTACAGGCACATAAGTGAGTACATTATCACAACATGAACTTCCATTATGGTAAAGGTGACTGTAGTAACTACACAGATTTCCCATTCAGAAATTCCTCACATACATACACAAAAATTCCAGAATGTTAGTGAAGACCAACCATCCTTTCTAACTGCCCATCTTTCGTGGTTAAGTTCCCATGGTGTCTGGGTCCTAGGAGAGAGATAAGACCTAACTTCATTAACTGGAAGCACATTTGGCCCAGGGTGATACAAACTGAATGTTGCTTCTTTTGTAACTCCAAACTCACCTCCAAATGTGGGACTAACATAGTGAAACCCAACAAGAGTGATTACAGAATAATATATATTTTGGCAATAGCTGGGATCAAACTTTGCTAACTACACAGAAGGCAGTCATTCCAATAGTACATTAATAGAAGAGATACTGTGCTCAAAAAAACAGAATGAATTGATTTTTAAAAATATGTAATCTGAATCTCGGATTGAAAATAATTGAATGCGGTCAACTGAAGCCACTCAAATCTACTCTCTTCCCAATGTCTTCTTTTTGTTTTCCAGGCTTCAACTGTATGAAAATGCATTTAGATCTCTTTGGGCATGTATTTGCAAGAAGTGATCTAAAGGGTGAACAAATTGAATATCAATAAGCAGAATATATTTCAATCTGTACAAAAAACTGGAAAAAACTACAACATCCTGGAAATAAAATTGAACACTGGTCTGTCTATATGATGACAAATGGCATATGAAAAATAGAGCTATATTGTAAACACCGGGCATCTAGAACTGGTTTAAAGCGAGATGTGGAGAAGCATGTTTGCTGTGAGAGATAATTAAATTTTACATTATAACCACCTACTCGTTGTACTAGATTCACTGAATTTAAAAATATTCATCGAATCATAATAGTTCAATGTATTTTTAAAAATCTTCCTGTGTGATATTATCAGCTTATTTAGTCATTAAAATTTCTATGAATACCATCCTGTTAAAAGTGGTAAGTAAAAGTGTTCTTTGTGTTACTAATAAACATAAGAGTAGCAGTAGTAACAGCAACAGCAAAAAGTAGTATTTCCTGAATAATTACACACTGGACAGAAAACATAATAGATTTTCTAACTTAACAATCATAACAAATATGTATTGACATTTTTAATACTTCTTAATAATAATAACATTTAATGAATATGAAAGGGGACAGTATGTGAAATGACAGTTCCACCCCGTATAAAAATGTTTTGGTCAATGACAGACTGCATATACAACGGTGGTCCCATAAGTTTCAAATGGAGCTGAAAAATTCCCATTGCCTAGTGACATAGTAGCTGTCCTAAAATTCTAGTGGGACACATTACTCATGTGTTTGTGGTAATACTGGTGTAAACAAACCTACAGTGCTGCCATTCATATAAAAGTATAGCACAGGGCTAGACGTGGTGGCTCATGCCTGTAATCCCAGCATTTGGGGAAGCCGAGGCGGCGGATCACCTGAGGTTGGGAGTTTGAGACCAGCCTGACCAACATGGAGAAACTCTGTCTCTACTAAAAATACAAAATTAGCTGGGCGTGGTAGTGCATGCCTGTAATTCCAGCTACTCGGGAGGCTGAGGCAGGAGAATCGCTTGAACCCAGGAGACAGAGGTTGTAGTGAGCCGAGATTGCGCCATTGCACTCCAGCCTGGGCAACAAGAGCAAAACTCCGCCTCAAAAAAAAAAAAAGTGTAGCACATATAATACATACAGTACATAATATTTGATGACAATAAACAAGTATGTTATGGGATTAAATTTTTCTATACCATACTTTTTATTATTTGAGCATATACAATGGTGGTTCCATAAAATTATAGTACAGCTGAAAAATTAATATGATTTGGTGTTGTCATAGCACGTAAAATTATGTAGACTATATAATATTTGATAATGATAATAAATGACTGTTACTGGAATACGTATTTACTATACTATTTATCATTTTAGAAGGTACTCCTTGTACTTCTTAAAACCAAAGTTAACTATAAAACAGCCTCAGTTTCTTCAGGAGATATTCCAGAGGAAGGCATTGTTATCATAGGAGACGACAACACCATGTGTGTTGCTGCCTCTGAAGAACTAGTGGAGCAAATGCGAAGGTGGAAGACAGTGACATTGATGTTCCTGACCCCAGATAGGTATAGGTTAATGTGTGTGTCTGCGTATCTTAGTTTTTTGTTTTTGTTTTGAGATGGAGTCTCGCTCTGTCACCAGGCTGGAGTGCAGTGGCACGATCTCGGCTCTCTGCAACCTCTGCTTCCTGGGTTCAAGTGAGTCTCCTGCTTCAGCCTCCCGAGTAGCTGGGACTACAGGCATGCACCACCACACCCAGATAATTTTTTTTTTGTATTTTTAGCAGAGATGGGGTTTCACCATGTT
Organism: Nomascus leucogenys; assembly: GCF_006542625.1. NCBI lineage: Eukaryota > Metazoa > Chordata > Mammalia > Primates > Hylobatidae > Nomascus > Nomascus leucogenys. The sequence goes on from NC_044406.1 coordinate 131,216,096, forward strand.
GGCCAGGATGGTCTCAATCTCTTGACCTCGTGATCCGCCTGTCTCGACCTCCCAAAGTTCTGGGATTACAGGCATAAGCCACCACACTCGGCCCGTATCTTAGTTTTTAACAACAACTTTTAAACGTAAAAAAGAAAAAGAAAGCAGCTTATGGAATAAGGAGATATAGAAAGCTTAAAACAACTTTGTGTTTTAAGCTAAGGGTTATTAGAAAAAAGTAAAAAGTTTAAAAAATTAAGAAGTTTATAGAAATTTACAGTAAGCTAAGGTTAATTTATTATTGAAGAAAGAAGAATATTTTAAAATACATTTAGTGTAGCCTCAGTGTAAAGTGTTTATAAAGCCTACAGTAGTATACAGTAATGTCCTAGGTCTTCACATTCTCTCACCACTCACTTACCGGCTCACCCAGAGCTACCTGCTGTCCTACAACTTCCATTCCTGATAAGTGCCCTATAGATGTGTACTGTTTTTTAACTTTATACTATATTTTACTATACCTTTTCTATGTTTAGATACAAATATACTTACAATTGTGTTATATTTGCCTACGGTATCAAGTACAGTAACATGCTGTACAGGTTTGTAGCCAAGGTGCCATAGGCTATACCATATGGTTTAGGCGTGTGGTAGGCTACACCATCTAGGTTTGTGTAAGTACATTCTATGACGTTCACACAATGACAAAACTGCCTAAGGACACATTTTTCAGAACATATCCCCTTTGTTAAGTGATACACAAAAGTACATTTGAAATAGAAAGTTAGCAAACTCAAAAGCAATATTAGCCCAGCAAAAAGCTATGAAGTATCACTTACAAACATGTTAAATTCCTATTTTAAAAATCAGAATCTCCTAATAACATCAACAATCAATCATTAACCAAAGAATATCGAACAAGAATGCATGCGAAACATTTTAAAAGTTTAAAATTTCTATAAATGAACTTACGTTGTATTTTTCTGTTATAACAAGCAAATGTAATATTCTGGCAAATGACATATACAATGAAAATGATTATGAAACAGGTAATTTAAATATGATCTGCCAAACAATATTTATATTATAGTATTACTGATTTCTTAAATAAATTCATTATCAATCTACAATTAACAGTGAATATTATTTTAAAGGGAAATTGAGAATGTGCTTCTAATGTTTACCTCAATATAAATGGATAATACCAAGTTTTTACAGAATTAGAAAAAGCTATTCTAAAATTCATATGGACCAAAAAAGATTCCAATTAAACCAAAGCAATCCTAATAAAAAAGAACAAAGCTGGAGGCATCATACTACCAGACTTCAAACTATACAACAAGGCTACAGCAACCAAAACAGCATGTCACTGGTACAAAAACAGACACACAGACCAATGAAACAGATTAGAGAACCCAGACCTAAAGCCACACACCTACAGCCATCTGATGTTTGGCAAAGCCAACAATAATAAGCAATGGAGAAAGGACTCCCTATTAAATAAATAGTGTTAGGATAGCTAGCCATATGCAGATGAAACTGGACCCCAACCTTTTACCATATACAAAAATTGACTCAAGATGGATTAAAGACTTAAATGTAAGACCTCAAACTATAAAAATCCTTAAAGAAAACCTAGGAAATATCCTTTATTTCAGACTTGGCAAAGTTTATGGTTAATTCCTCAAAAGTGATTGCAACAAAAAAATTGGCATGTGGAACCAAACTACAGAGCTTCATCAAGGCAAGAAAAAACTATCAAGGGAATAAGCAGAAAACTTATAGAATGGCAGAAAATATTCACAAACTATGCATCTGACAAAGGTCTAATATTCAGAATCTATAAGGAACAAGCCAAAAACAAACCCCATTAAAAAGTGGGCAAAGGACACAAACAAACTCTTCTCAAATGAAGACATACAAGCAGCCAACAAATATATGAAAAAATGCTCAACATCACTTAATCATGAGAGGAATGAAAATCAAAACTACAATGACATACCATCTCACATCAGTCAGAATGGCTTTTGTTAAAAAGTCAAAAACAATAACAGATGTTAGTGAGATTGTGAAGAAAAGGGAACACTTAAACACTGTTGTTGGGAATGTAAATTACTTCAGCCACTGTGGAGATCAGTTTCATGATTTCTCAGAGAACTAAAACTTGAACTACCATTTAACTCAGCAATCCCATTATTGGGTAAATAACCAAAGGAAAATAAATCATTCTACCAAAAAGATGCATTCACCCATAAGTTCATCACAGTGCTATTCATAATAGAAAACACATGGAATCAATGCATATCCCCATCAGCAGTGGACTGGATAAAGAAAATGTGGTAGATATACAACATGGAATACTACCCCGTTATAAAGAGAACAAAATCACATTCTTTACGGCAATGTGGATGTCACTGGAAACCATTATCCTAAGCAAAATAATGCAGAAGCAGAAAAACAAGTACCACATATTCTCGTTTATAAGTGGGAGCTAAACATTGGATACACATTGAGATAAAGATGTGAACAATACACACTGGGGAATACAAGAGGAGGAGGGGAGGGAAATGGGTAAGCATTGGAAAACTACCTACTGGGTCCTATGCTCACTACGTGAATGACAAGCTTCATTCATATTCCAGACTTCAGCATCACACAATGTACCTTTGTAACAAACCTGCACATGTACCCACTACATTTTACAATCCACTTACAAATTTATCAGATGTACTATTTTCAGTCATTCTTCTATTAGTTGTAATTCTAAAATAAAAGTTGAAAAATAACTAATTCTAACTTTACTACTAGCTAGGTAATAAACTATTAAAGCTTTTGTATTTTAAAATGGGAATAAATATTTGGACTGTCTATAAATGAAGAAAAAACACAACAGGAAGAAAAAGTTATATTACTTACTTCTTACTGAACTGTCAATGGACTAGAGGACTTTGTGTGAAATTTCCCATTTACCCTCATGACAAACCTCTGTAACTGAATCCTTTACCAACTCACTGACACAGATTTGTCATGGGTATAATGACACATTCATTTCCTATTTACAATCTACTTACCGATCTACCAGATGTACTATTTTCAGTGATTCCATCTATTAGTTGTAATTCACCATCACTATTCAATTGTATCTCTTTAAACAAAATGGTCCCACAATTTTGCTGTTTTAGATGTGACGACCTAAGCCCATTGCCATCAATTACCTCCAAATCCATTATGCGATGTAGTTATTTTCAGAACAGAAGCATCCTTTTGCTACTTACTAACTAGGATGCCATCCATGTTTGGTGATCAGAGTTCTCCAGTTTTGTACTGTGTGCTGGTGACGGCCCAGGTTCAACTTCATTACTGGAAGCAAAGTAGCCCCACTCTCCAGAAAGTAATGATTTTTTACATTGCAGCCTTGAGTTATTATGAGCAGTGCTAACCTAGAAAGACCAAACAAATTTATCCTGACACATGATTCCTTAAGAAAACTTGCAGAAAGCACACTGAAAAGTAAAAATCAACAAAAATAATAAAGGAATTATAATATGAAAACTAAACCTTGGTTAAATTGTAACTAACCAGGTATCATTTAAAATTAAAGGGTCAATTATTATTGTTAACTTTTTTCCCTGTCCAAAAAAAAAAAAAATGCTGGAGAGACTGTGAAGAAATGGGAATGCTTGCACACTGTTAGTGTGAATGTAAATTAGTTCAGCCACTGTAGAAAGCAGTTTTGAGATTTCACAAAAAAACAGCTACTATTTAACCCAGCAATCCCATTACTGGGTATATACTGAAAGGAAAACAGATCATTATGCCAAAAAAAAAAAAAAAAAAACCACATGCACTCACATATTCACCACCATGCTATTCACAATAGCAAAGACAAGGAATCAACCTAGGTGCTCATCAATGATCAAAATGGATAAAGAAAATGTGATGCATATATACAATGGAAAACTGTACAGCCATAAAAAAGAATAAAATCATGTCCTTTACAGCAACATGGATGAAGCTGGAGGCTATGATCCTAAGCAAGCTGATGTAGGAACAGAAAACCTAATACTGCATGTTCTCGCCTATAAGTGGGAATGAAACATTGAGGACCCATGGACATAAACATGGGAACAATAGACACTGTGGACTAGTAGAGAGGGCAGGAGAAAAGAGTGGTGGGTTTAAAAACCATCTATTGGGTACAGTATCAGTCCATTTTCATGCTGCTGATAAAGACATACCCAAGACTGGGAAGAAAAATAGGTTTAATGGACTCACAGTTCCACGTGGCTGGGAAGGCCTCACAATCATGGTAGAAGGCAAGGAGGAGCAAGTCACATCTTACATGGATGGCAGCAGGCAAAGAGAGAGAAAGCTTGTGCAGGGAAACTCCTGTTTTTAAAACTGCCAGATCTCATAAGACTTATTCACTATCACTAGAACAGCATGGGAAAGACCCACCCCCATGATTCAATTATCCCCCACTAGGTCCCTCCCCCAACACATGGGAATTATGGGAGCCACAAGATGAGATTTGGGTGGGGACACAGAGCCAAACCATATCAGGTACTATGTTCTCTACCTGCATGCAATATACCCATGTAACAAACCCACACAAGTACTTCCTATATTTAAAATAAATATTGAAATAAAAAGAAGTAAGTTCATTTACAAATTTTTAAAATAAGCTAAACTTTTGGGGTTTTCCGACCTTGAGTTCTCTAGATGTTAATGCTTCAAGAAAATAATTTGTGAGGCTAGAGAAGGAGGCAAAGCCCTTAAGTTATGTTCAGTTCTTTGAACAATATTAACCTACCTAGGAGGAGAGCTAAAAATTGCTAATGATTTAAAGCACTTACTTTAAGTAGATTACATGATGCTTCATTTAAAATTTTTCCATAACTCCTTAGGTATAATCAAAAAAAGCTAGAATGATGTAAAAATGAATAGTGTCAAGAAGTAGGTGGTAGGGCAAAAAGGAAATATTCAATAAACAGTACATTTCTTATCCACAAACAATAACCTGCCAGAAAAGAATGAAAGCAAAATATAAATATACAAAGATATACACATATATATTTTACATTTATCTGCTAGGCATAAATGTGATTCTTTCCAGATATCTATGAGGAAAAGAGTAAATCTTTCCAGAAGTAATGCCGGGCTACATCACATAACCTCTCAGGAACCTGTAGCAGGAGATAAGCTAGATCTGTTTTGGGAGCCTTCTTGCCTAATTGTTCAGATTAGCTCCCATTGTCCCATTGGTCATCCTTAGGTTTTGAAGAGGACTGAGTCTGACAGGATCATCACGGTTCTAATGGGAGTAGTATTGTCTAAGTGCTGCAAATGAGTTTCTTTCTGATGATATTTAATTAAGCCTCATGTACACCTAATCTTTGTTAGAGTTGACAGAATTCAGAAAAATAGTCTAATAAGCAGGAAGCCGTTTATTCTTGCATGTCCCAGGATATCCCAAGATAGTAACACCAAGTGATAATTCACTTGCTCCCACATGTGAAATAAAAAGGAGTCATAAACTTACTCAAAGTGGTAGTAGTAGCACTTATATTAGTCATAATACTGAAAGAAGAATGAAAAGAAAAATAATAGTGCAAGAATGAGGAAGAGAAGAAGAGAAATTAGAGAAAATACAGGAGGAGGGGTAAGGGGAAGTAAAGAAAGATGAAAAGAAGGAAGAGGAAGAATAAAATGAAAAAAATAATAGGAAAGAACAGGAAGGAGAAGCTGCATTTCTTTGTTCCTTACTTACATAGTCGGCAATGTACTTGAGGCTTTTATGTATATGTTCTCATCTGGCCCTCATGGCAAACCCCTGCCACTGAACCTTTTGCTAACTTACTGACAGATTTATTTTGAAGGGAAACACAGGATTCTTTCAGAGTCTGAAAAGTAACAACTAAATATATCATATTACCACAACATAATGAGACATACCTAAGAAAAATTACTTATGACACATTAATTGAGCCTTTACAAACTACACAGTGATCTGCTAGATGTAAGATTTTCAGTAATTCTAGTAGTTATACTTCACCATAGCTATTCAATTGTATTTCTTTAAACTAAATGGCCCCAATAGTTTTGCTATTTCAGATACATAGTAGAACAATCCAGGAACTGGCAAGCAAATTCCTCCCAAACTCATTGTATGGTGGAATCCTTTTCAGAACAGAAGCTTCCCCTTGTTCCTGACTGTGATGATGTCCATATTAGAGATTACATTTCTCTAGTTTTCCACTGGGTGCATGTAACTGACAAAACCCGACTTCATCAACTGGAACCAAAGTGGCTCCATTACCTATAAATGATTGTTTTACTATCTCACCACCTGGAATTAATACCTATATGGAGTGCTAAACTCCAGAGACTAATCTTCTTCTAGCAAAGGTGACTAATAGATATATGTTAATCTTACAATGCAATCAGTAATAGAAAGAGAAGTTAAAGAGAGTCATGACAAATTCAAAGGAAAAGAAGGAAGAGAAATATCTATATTAGACATTGCAATATCCCTGTAAAAATGTGGAAAGATTATTGCTCACAATTAAAAAGCCTTCAATGCATTCCTGTGCTTGATTGGATGGACATATGGATGTATGGACATTTATAAAGACACACACACACACACACACACACACACACACACACACATCTCTCAGTATGGACATGCATGGAGTATTCTGGAGAATAAAAGCAAGTGGTATAGTAATGGTAATACTAGGTTCCAATTTTCATCTGAAAATAAAGTACCAAACTACAATCTGAAAACCTGAAGAGAGGCCTATGTGTGTTTCTAGGCACATCACTGTATATTCTGAATGTGTTTATATTTTAAACACACCCAGAAAGACATGACCTGACATGTGCCGAGATTAAGTATCTCATTATAAATCACTGCCTTATTTAAAAAGTTATACGAGTTGCTACTAATTTTGTTAATAACCAATAGAGTAATATATTTTATTTTTAAAAATGTACTTGCCCTGAGACACTAGAGAATCCTTTAACTTCTATGTGTCTCAGGATTTCCCTGCATAAAATTGGATAATGGGAAATATTCCTTCCAAACTAGATGGCAGAACTGGGACCAAATTCTCACCAGAAAATTGGAAACTGGATGAAAAGTATAAGGGAAAGGGTTTTCAAGCATTTTACATCAGGAAATGCATGACAGTGATCCATGAGAGAGAGGAAACAAATGAGGAGAACCATTCAGTTGTCCTCGCTGACTGCACAGAGAGAGAATGTAGGCTCTAGTGCAGGGAGAGGGAATCTAGGCAAAGCCTGTCAATTTTCTGCATTACCAGACTGAAATGAGAAATTGATGATCATCTCAACAAATGCACTGAAATATAGTAATTGACTAACATCTTTACCTGAAAAATATCAGCAAATGAGGAATAGCAGGGCTTCTACAACAAACATCCTCCTTAATTGTGTAAGATTTGATGCTTTATTCCTGAGATCAGGAACAAGACAAAAATGCCTGCACTCACTGTTTCCATGCAATAATGAGGTTGAATTCAAAGCAATAGAAAAGACGACAAGTTCTGTTTTATAATTTGAAATCTTTGATGGAGAAATCAAAAAACTTCATCATTTACAGCCATTATCTTCCCCACACATGTGTGTATAGTGACCTCAATGTTTGCACTTGGAAAACAATATCCCTGTCAGCATGAATATCCAAAGTCTTCTAGAAAATAAGTAAAGTTATTAAGTGGAATAGACTTCAAACGTGTATGAAAAATAACATACCCTTAGGGTAATAAATGAACGTTTATTTATTATCTTATTTATCTTATTTGTAGAAAGTAAAAAGTTTCCTCTTCAATGTTTTCCTTGTTAAAGAATAAATTATAACTGTTAGAAATAAGTTTCTTTTAAAGACTGTCTTCAAGCCTTCTTGCTTTGCGCTAATAACTCTTTGTTAAGCCCTATCCTATGTAACTGTTGGACATGCTTACAGGCACGTTCCAGCTCACAGACTATGCCCCTTCCTTATTTGGAAATGTTGTCACTTCCTTAAACCTTTTGTAAGCAACGGCTTTGTTCTTCCTTGTTCTTTGTTCCTTTGTTCCTTGTTCTTCTTTGTTCTTCCTTGCACTTACCTATTTAGGAAAGTTTCAGGTTATCAGCAAATCAGGTATCAGTGTAAGATTGTGAGGTCCCACCCCAGCCAATGGATGCAGGACACAGCAGTAAGGACGACCTAAATGTGTGAGGGATAAATATGTCTGCTTTTCCTTTGTTCAAGTGCGCTCTCGCCAGTGTACCATCTGCACCACTGTACCATTTACTTTCTGCAAAAACAAAAGATGGCCTTGCTGAGAGATCTTTTGTCTCTGTGCTGACTTTTCTTCACGGCAGCAATTATCTATTTCTAACAATTTTGGTATTTCTAACATTATTACTAATAAAAATGTAATGTTAACATGACTGATAGTAGTAGTTTATGGTAGAAATAGTAATGGTAATAACCAAATGGAAAGTTTACTTAATGGTTTTGTACCTGGCAGACAAGGTAGTTCAGGCTTTCATGTGGATTTCCACATTACACACTGAAAGTACATTACATTCGGAAAGTACATTTGGACAATTAAAATCCATAAAAATACAAAAGCTATCATAATATCCAAACAAAAATTTCATGCTTCAAAAATGAAGGATCAATTTCACAATTCATACATGTATTGAAACCTCACATTGTACCCCATAAATGTTTATAAGTATTGTTAGCCAATTAAAAGTAAAACTTAAAAACAATTTTTAAAATAAATAAAAATATAGGATCCAGAAGATGGCAGATAGGAGACAGAGCTAACGGGCATCTCCCACTTGGACAGACAGCACAGTGTGTGGAGACTCACACCATGGACTTTTGCTCCAAGAACCACTGCAGGAACATACCAGGAAAACCAAAAGAATTTACAGATCCTCTGAAAGAAGTAGCGCACCCCTGCAAATTCTGCAAGACAGGGGAAAACCTGTGAGTTCTCCAAGAGTCAGAGAGGGAAAATCTGCCTCTGAACACACATCCCCACTGGTGAACCTGAAAATTCAGTTTACAGGAGAGGGATTTAACCCTACCTAGAGCTGAAATGGATTTAGCATGAAATATAAAAGTAGAAGCAGCAGTGGGAAGAGGCCTGTAGGGACTGTTATTCTCCAGCTCCAGCCCAAGGAAGACATTCATGATTATATCTCACAGGGACCCTTGAGGGAGGCAGACAGCGATATTTGGCAGGATTCACAGGGTGAAATAAGCTTCTACATGAACTTTGTAATAATTTCGACTGGTACATACTCTCTTGAGCAGAATCTGGGGGGCAAGTGGAACTGCTAAGGAAGGGAACTCAGGAGCAAATGCCAACTCCAAAATTAAGGAACGAGGCCTCAAAGTCATGTTTGTTTTCTTTTTTTTCTTTTTTCTTTCTTTTTTTTTTTGGAGACAGAGTCTCTCTCTGTTGCCCAGGCTGGAGTGCAGTGGCACGATCTCAGCTTACTGCAACCTCCACGTCCTGGGTTGAAGCAATTCTCCTGCATCAGCCTCCTGAGTAGCTGGGATTACAGGCCTGTGCTGCCACACCTGGCTAATTTATTTTGGTATTTTCAGTAGAGACGGGGTTTTACCATGTTGGTCAGGCTGGTCTTGAACTTCTGACCTCGTGATCTGCCCGCCTCGGCCTCCTAAAGTGCTGGGATTACAAGCAGGCGTGAGCCACCACGCCTGGCCTTTATTTATTTATTTATTTTTTAAGAAATCACAGACAAATGGAAACACATCTCATGCTCATGGATGGGTAGAATCAATATTGTCAAAATGACCATAATGCCAAAAGTAATCTATAGATACAATGCAATTTCCATCAAAATACCATCATCATTCTTCATAGAACTAGAAAAAGCAATCCTAAAACTCCTATGGCACCCCAAAAGAGCCCGTATAGTCAATGCAAGATTAAGCAAAAAGAACAAATCTGGAGGCATCACATTATCTGACTTCAAACTATACTACAAGGGAAGGGTGGGAGGGGGGTAAAGGATAAAATACTACACATTGGGTACAGTGTACACTGCTCAGTTGACAGATGCACCAAAATCTCAGAAATCGTCACCAAAGAGCTTTTCCATGCAACCAAATACTGCCTGTTTCCCCAAAACTATTGAAACAAAAAGGATAGATTGCTATTTGTTAACTTTCTTTCCTATTGAGCACTCATATCTTATAGGAAGTCTTACTAGGAATTATTGTGTTTGATTTTTTGATGCCAAAATTTCTCTGGCTTTAATGTTTCAGGAAGACAACATTGTAAAAGGCTGGAGAAGAAGGAGGTAAAGTCATTCTCACTCATGGTTTTAGGGCTCGGTTCTCTGAATACTAAGAACTCTTATGAGAAAAGAGTTGAATATTGCTAATGACTTAAAACACTTACCAGATGTTTTAGGTTGCCCAATGCTCTACTGAATATTATTTCAGACCTTCAATTAGTGTGATAGTATAACTAGAGTTCTCTGAAAAATTTTTAGTGACAAGAGGTAAGATGGTGGGACAAAAAGGAAATTTGCAAAAAAAATGAGCATGTTTTTTGTCCACAAGATATAACCCATCAGAAAACATGATGAAAATAACAAAAAGAGAGATATATATATATATATATACACACATAATTACTATGCACAAATCTACATTATTTCCAGACATCGATGAATAAAACAGCAAATCTGTCCAATGAACCCAGAGGTGGATGGCACAACCTATTATGAACCTATTTCAGGGCATGAGTTAGATCTACTTCGAAAGCCCATTCCCAGTTGCTGAGGTTAACCTCCATTGACCAATTGTCCACATTTGGCTATCACAGTTCAAATGGCAGCAACGTTGCTCCTGCACTAAAAGTGAATCTTTTGCTGGAAAACTTACGTTTAATTCTCACGTGTATATACTTCATTAGAGTCAAAAATAACTTCCAAAATATAGACTTATTAAGAAAGGAAACATTTGGCACTACAGGTCCCAGCATATCCCACCTATTACAGTGTGATAATTAACTTCCTTCCAGTTTTAATTAAAAGTGAGTCATAAAACTACTCATCATGGTGTTAGTATTACTTAGTAGTAATACTGTTGAAAAGACCAAGAAAAGGGGAAAGAAGTTAAAGAAGAATGGGAGGAAGATGAAGAGGAGAAGAGGAAGAGTCAGATGAGGAGGGGGAAGGAAAAGAGGAAAAAGGTGAAGAACAGGAAGAAGAGAAAGAGGAAAAAGAAAACAAAAAAACAACAGGAGGAATGTTATCCCATTTCCTTACTTCTCACTTATTTTTTAATTTTTTTATTTTCATAGGTTATAAGGGAACAGGTAGCATTTGGTTACATCAGTAAATTCTTTGGTGGTTGTGATATTTTGTTGCACCCATCACCCAAGCAGTATAAACTGAACCCAATTTGTTGACTTATCCCTCACCTGCTTCCCTTCCTTTCCCCCTGAGTTCCCAAAGTCCATTTTGTCTTTCATTATGCCTTTGCATCCCCATAGCTTAGCTCCCACATGTGTGTGAGTACATATACATACAATGTTTGGTATTCCATTCCTGAGTTACTTCACTTAGAATAATATTCTCCAGTCTCATCCAGGTTGCTGCAAATACCGTTAATTAATTCCTTTTTATGGCTGAGTAGTCACAGAATTACAAAAAAACAATCCTAACATTCACATGGAACCAAAAAAGTGCCTGCATAGCCAAAGCAAGACTAAGCAAAAGGAACAAATCTGGAGGCATCACATTACCATTAATATGTGTTATCAAACACATATTAATGTATATGTGTTATCAAACACATATTAATGTATATGTGTTATCAAACACATATTAATGTATATGTGTTATCAAACACATATTAATGTATATCTGTTATCAAACACATATTAATGTATATCTGTTATCAAACACATATTAATGTATATCTGTTATCAAACACATATTAATGTATATCTGTTATCAAACACATATTAATGTATATCTGTTATCAAACACATATTAATGTATATCTGTTATCAAACACATATTAATGTATATCTGTTATCAAACACATATTAATGTATATGTGTTTGAGCCTGGGAATATTCTTTAATATTATGCCCAGACAGACAACATGGATTAATGAAAAAGGGTTGAATGGAGATTTTATGGAAGAGATGACTAGTTTTTGTTAAATATGTTAAATATGTTTTGTTAAATATGTCACTAGTTAAATTGAGAACATGCTTCGGCATGATGTGGCTACTGTTGTCATCGAGGACAGTCAGGGGGCTCAGTACGCTATGATCTCATATAACCCTCATTACCAGCTACCTTTCCAGACAAGAAAATATCAAGATTCCACATCACAGGTTTATCTTGAAGGTTAAATACTGCAATATATGTGCTACAAATTACCACAGATATAATGACAACATCTCAGCTTTGGATTCCCTATCCAACATAATACATCCATTCCTAACCTTTGCACTAGCTACTTGGAGACCGCTTTCCTTTGTCATGGGTTAAGATTAACCACATAATTTACTTATCATTTAGGGTCTGAAGGTCTCTAGAACAAGGGTCCCCAGTCCCCAGGCCATGGACCGGTACCAGTCCGTGGCCTGTTAGGAACTAGGCTGCACAACCGGAGGTGAGAGGCAAGGAAGCTAGCATTACCACCTGAGCTCCACCTCCTGTCAGATCAGTGGCAGCATTAAAATCTCATAGGAGCATGAACACTATTGTGAACTGCATGTGTTGGGGATCTAGGTTCTGCACATCTGATCAGAATCTAACTAGAGAATCTAATCCTCGATCATCTGAGCTGGAACAGTTTCATCCTGAAACCATTCCCCTATTTCCAGTCCATGGAAAAATTATCTTCCACAAAACCGGTCCCTGGTGCCAAAAAGGTTGGGCCTTTGCTCCTGAGAGTATAAAAGTGAGGAGTCTGCCAAGGCCATAGTATCTAAATCAGTACCAACATCACCCTACAATGATGACAGAAGGCCTAGATCCTTGAATTGAAGTGAACATCTTGTCTCTAAAAGATAAATGTAGAAAAATGGGTGAGGCCTATTTCCAACATTTAGCATGCTCCCTGACTCACCATGAAAATGCAATGTGGAGTCTGCCTGTAGTTTTGTAATGCCTCATGCACATGGTTACACCAAACACCCAAAGAACTGAAGAAAATTAACCAAAAAAGATGACTGCTGTTAACTTGCTTTAGTAAGTCGGGTAGACAAATAAGACATATACAAAAACCAAAAGCTTCTCTTAGTATCAGCAATCATTATATTAAAACATATTTGGAAACTACTGATTTTGATAATGGAGAAAAGGTAATTCAGTCCAACATTACTGCTTTGGACAACTAAGCAAGCTAAGCAATATACATTTTACAACTCCTCTTTAAAGTCTCAAAGACCTTCCTGTAAATGAGGAAATGCCTGGCCAAAATCCAAAAGACAACAAAGAAAGGTAAGCCCTGTCTCAAATGTGCTTTGCACAGATGGCAGTTTCTTCTAATATGATGAGGTTCAAGTCCATCTTCCATATACCTACCAGAGTTATCCTTTAAAAATATTAGACAGACTATACCAATCCTCTGCTCAAAGGCTTCAATAGCTGCTCATATCATTCAAAATAAAATCCAAGCAAAATCGTTGCCCTATAAGAGGCCTTCTCTGATCTGTCCCACCCCCTGCCCTTTTGACTCCACCCTCTACAATGCTAACTTCTCCTTCTGCTCTCCCATTTCCTCTCTTCCTTGAAAATCTGGGAACACTCCTCCCAGCAAGAAATTATCAGCCTTCAATGTTCTTCCTCCAGAGAGACACCAGCCTTCCCTCAGCCTTCAATGTTCTTCCTCCAGAGAGACACCAGCCTTGCTCCCTCACTGCCTCCAAGTCCCTTCTAAAATACCACATTACCAACAAGAGCCTTGACTGATTCCTCCTCCCGTTCTTTACCAACACTGCTTTTTTCTTTAAAATGCTGACATTCTTGGTTACTTGTTCATTTTCTGTCTCTTCCTACTAGAATAGAAGGATAAACTGGTTTTTTTCACTTTTGTGTCTGTAACAGCTAGAACAGTGCTTCGTACATGGCAAGCACTTAAAAATTTGTTAATCTTATCAACAAATAGTAATAATGTGGTATCACTACAAGGATTAAATGATAGCTCATTTATGGAGAACTGTAACTCCAGTGATGTCAGGCATATGGGATTCTTATAAATTATTAATCCAGGTAAAGCCTCATTTTATGCCATACATCAAACTTCCTTAAAAATGAGTTCAAAAGACGAATTTTAAAATATTATTGCATCTAAACCTATTGATTAAAAGGTATGTCCAACATGTACTGTTAGGAAGAAAAACATTGCAGAATTCTATTTAAATAAAATCTTGACTCTCTAGATCTATATCTGATATGGTTTGGCTATGTCCCCACCCAAATCTCATCTTGAATCCCCATGTGTTGTGGGAGGGAACTGGTGGGAAGTAATTGAATCATAGGGCAAGTCTTTCCTGTTCTTTTCTCATAATAGTGAATAAGTCTCATGAGATCTGATGGTTTTAAAGAGAGATGTTCCCTTGCAAAAACCCTCTCATTTTTTTTGTCTGACACCATCCACGTAAGATGTGACTTGCTTCTCCTTGTCTTCTACAATGATTGTGAGGCCTCCCCAGCCATGTGGAACTGTAAGTGTAATAAACCTCTTTTTCTTCACAGTCTGAGGTATATCTTTATCAGCAGCATGAAAATGAACTAATCAAGTAAATTGGTACCAGTAGAGTGGGACACTGCTGAAAAGATACCCAAAAATGTAAAAGCAACTTTGGAACTGGGTAACAGTCAGAGGGTGGAACAGTTTGGAGGGCTCAGAAGAAGACAGGAAAATATGGGAAAGTTTGGAACTTCCTAGAGACTTGTTGAATGGTTTTGACAAAAACGCTGATAGTGATATGAACAATAAGGTCCAGGCTGAGGTGCTCTCAGGTGGAGATGAGGAATTTGTTGGGAACTGAAGCAAAAGTGACTATTGTTATGTTTAAGCAAAGAGACTGGTGGCATTTTGCCCCTGCCCTAGAGATTTGTAGAAATTTGAAGTTGGCAGAGATGATTTAGGGTGTCTGGCAGAAGAAATTTCTAAGCAGCAAAGCATTCAAGAGGTGATTTGCGTGTTGTTAAAGGCATTCAGTTTTATAAAGGAAAGCAGAGCATAAAAGTTCAGAAAATTTGCAGCCTAACAATGTGATAGAAAAGAAAATCTCATTTTCTGAGGAGAAATTCAAGCTGGCTGCAGAAATTTGCATAAGCAACAAAAAGCCAAATGTTAATCCCCAGGGCAGTGGGGAAAATGTTCCCAGGGCATGTCAGAGGGCTTCAGGACAACCCCTCCCATCACAGGTCCAGAAGCCTAGGAGGAAAAAATGGTTTTGTGGGCCAGGCCCAAGGTCCCTGTGCAGTGTGCAGTCTAGGGACTTGGTGCCCTGCTCCCCAGCTGTTCCAGCCATGGCTGAAAGGGGCCAACATAGAGCTCAGGCTGTTGCTTCAGAGGGTGCAAGCCCCAAGCCTTGGTAGCTTCCATGTGGTATTAAACCTGCAGGTGCACAGAAGTCAAGAATTAAGGTTTGAGAACCACCACCTAGATTTCAGAAGATACATGGAAACGCCTGTATGCAGGAGTTGGCTGCAGGGGTGGGGCTCTCATGGAGAACCTCTGCTAGGGCAGTGCAGAAGGGAAATGTGGGGTTGGAGCTCTCTCCCAGAGTCCCCACTGGGCACTGCCTAGTGGAGTTGTGAGAAGAGGGACACCATCCTCCAGATCCCAGAATGGTATATCCACAGACAGCTTGCACTATGCACCTGGAAAAGCCACAGACACTAATTGCCAGCTCATGAAAGTAGCTGGGAGAAAGGCTGTACCCTGTAAAACCACAGGAGCAGAGCTGCCCAAGACCATGGCATCCACCTTTTACATCAGCGTGACCTGGATGTGAGATGTGGAATCAAACGAGATCATTTTGGAACTTTAAGATTTGACTGCCCCGCTGGATTTCAGACTTGCATGGGGCCTGTAGCCCCTTTGTTTTGGCCAGTTTATCCCATTTGGAGCGGCTGTATTTACCAAATGCCTGTACCCCCATTGTATCTAGGAAGTAACTAACTTGCTTTTGATTTTACAGGCTCATAGGCAGAAGGGACCTCCCTTGTCTCATATGAGATGTTGGACTGTGGACTTTTAAATTAATGTTGAAATGAGTTAAGACTTTAGGGGACTGTTGGGAAGTTACGATTGGTTTTGAAATGTGAGGACATGAGATTTGGGAGGGGCCAGGGGCAGAATAATATGGTTTGGCTGTGTCCCCTCCCAAATCTCATCTTGAATTCCCATGTATTGTAGGAGGGACCTGGTGGGAAGTAATTGAATCATGGGGGCAAGTCTTTCCTGTGCTGTTTTCATGATAGTGAATAAGTCTCACAAGATCTGATGGTTTCATAAAGAGGAGCTCCCCTGCACAAGTTCTCTCTCTTTGCCTGCCACCATCTATGTAAGATGTGACTTGCTTCTCCTTGCCTTCCACCAGGATTGTGAGGCTTCCCCAGCCATGTGGAACTGTAAGTCCATTAAACCTTTTTTTCTTTGCAGTCTTGGGCATGTCTTTATCAGTAGTGTGAAAATAGACTAATACAATATTTGTATCAATATCTATAGAGAGAAAGAGAAATACATATGCACACCTGTGAGTAACAATGTATTTGTTTCAACCTGCAAAAAGTTGTGGACATGTTCCCGGTTGTTTATCTGGTTTAAGTCAGGAGAGTTAGAATTCAAGACTAGAGGTAGGGATAAGATAGCAATGTTTTTCTAGATATGTCTTGCATAATACACTTGATAAGCAAGTATTCATGTATAATTTGTAAAAAACAACAAGAAATAATAATCAAGAAAAATCTGAAGTCAAATAAATGCAACACAGTATATTACCTTAAAGACACACCAATAATCCTCTCCAAAGCCTCCAGATACCCTATATTTGAAAAGACGTTAAAGGTTGGTCCAACATACACAAACCAATAAATGTGACTCATCACATAAAAATAACTAAAAACAAAAATGACATGATTACCTCAACAGATACAGAAAAGGCTTTTGATAATATCCAGCATCCCTTCATGTTAAAAGCTCTCAACAAACTAGGCATCGAATGAACACATCACAAAATAATAAGAACCATCTATGACAAACACATAGCCAACATCATAATGAACTGGCAAAAGCTGGATGCACTCCTCTTACTGGAACAAGAGAAGGATGCCCACCCTAAACACTTCTACTCAATACAAGTACTGGGAATCCTAGCCAGAGCAATCAGGCAAGAGAAAGACATAAAAGGCATCCAAATAGGGCAAGAAGATGTCAAACTATTTCTGTTTCCAAATGATATGATTGTATACCTAGAAAACCTCCATAGTCTCTGCCCAAAGGCTCTTGGATCTTTTAAACAACTTGAGCAAAGTTTTAGGACATAAAATCAATATACAAAATTAGTACAATTTCTATATATTAATAAAGTCCAAGCTGAGAGTCAAATCAAGAATGCAATCCAATTCACAATAGTCACAAAAAGAACAAAATACCTAGGAATACAGCTAACCAGGAAAGAGAAAGATCTCTACACTGAGAATTACCAAAAACTGCTGAAAGAAATCAGAGATGAAACAAGCAAATAAAAATATATTCCATGCTCATGAATAGGAACAATCAATATTGCTAAAATGTCAATACTGCATAAAAAGCAATTTATAGATTCAATGCTATTCCTATCAAACTATGAATGAAATTTTTCACAGAATTAGAAGAAAACATTCTAAAATGCATATGGAACCAAAAAAAGACCCCAAATAGCCAAAGCAATCCTAAGCAAATAACAAAGTTGGAAACATCGCACTACCCCACTTCAAACTATACTACAAGGCTATGGTAACAAAAACAGCATGATACTGGTACAAAAACAGACACACAGAACAACAGAACAGGATAGAGAACTCATAAATAAAGCCACACACCTACAACCATCTGATCTTCAACAAAGCTTATGATAACAAGCAATGAGGAAAGGACAAAGTATAAAGTACTGAAAATATTTTTTAATCACAAAAATTGAGAGTAAAAAGGGAGACTTATCTTGTAAAATGGCATAATAAACTACAATAAAGAATTGAGTGGAGAGTGGTTAAGGGCTCCAGAGTTTACAGAGTTCAAGAAAAAATTGGTTGTTTCAGATGATAATGGGCAAGCTATATCTTTGGAAGAAAAAAGTAAAATCAAAGTTATCATTCTGCTCTACATAAACAATTATATCCCACATGAAGGAAAAACTTGAATTATAAAAAATGATTTCTATATAAACAACCCAAGAATATCTAATGTATACTCACTAGTATCTATTTCGTTGAGTGTGGAAAATCATGCAGAAGCAGAGGCTGTCAGGCTGTCAATACTGAGTATGCAATGTTGAGGGTATAGAAGGAGTGAAGTGGGAAAGACAACTTTTACTCCATTTAGTTTTGCCTATCTTCTATTCAGGATAAACAAGTACTACCTATTTTCAAATCATGAGAAAGAAAATATGTTAATGCAAGTTAACTCGGAACACTCTCTAAGCCTATTTTACGCACCATGAAGGAAGGAAGAAAGTAAACGGGGAAGGGAAGAGGAGGAGAAAGAAAAGGAGAGGGAAGAGCAAAGAAAAGTAAAAGTGGAAAGAAAAGGGGGAAAGAAAAGAGGGAAAGTGAGAGGAGGGGAGGGGAAGGGTAGAGAAAGATGGGAAGGGAGAGGAGAGAAAAGAGAAAGGGAAGGAAGGGGAGAGGAGAGCATTGGAGAGAAGGAGAGGTGAGAGAGGAGAAGACAAAAAAGAAGAGGAGAGGACAGAGGAGGAGAACAAAAGCAAAGAGGGGAGAGATGCTGAGAGAGAAGAGAAGGGGCAGGAGCAGAGGAGAGGAAAGGGAAGGGAAGAGGAGAGGAAGAAAATGAGAAAGAAAGGGAAAGGAGAAGACAAGAAGGAAAGGGAGGGGGAAAAGAAAAGAAGGGGAGAGGATACAGGAAAAGAGAGGAGGCTCCATTGGCATGCACCTAACACAGAGGTAGCGTTGTCTATATAAAATGTTCAACAGCGTTCATCAAGCTTCTTAATATTACTGAAAGTTGGGGAGAAAAATAAGAAATATTAAATTGTATCTATACTAATACGAGCAATGACAAACTGAAATATATAAATAGGAAAAATACAACTCAAAAATTTTTTGTCATTAAGAGAAGAGAAGGAAAGAGACAGGAGAAGAGGAGAGAGGAGAAAAAGAAACCTTTACAAAGTGAAGGTGGGGGCCAGGTGCAGTGGCTCACGCCTGTAATCCCAGCACTTTGGGAGGCCAAGGCGGGCAGATCACAAGGTCAGGAGACGGTGACCATCCTGGCTAACACGGTGAAACCCCATCTCTACTAAAAATACAAAAAAATTAGCCGGGCGTGGTGGTGGGTGCCTGCAGTCCCAGCTACTTGGGAGGCTGAGGCAGGAGAATGGCATGAACCTGGGAGGTGGAGCTTGCAGTGAGCCAAGATAGCACCACTGCACTCCAGCCTGGGCAACAGAGCAAGACTCTGCCTCAAAAAAAAAAAAAAAAAAGGAAGAAAGAAAGAGGAGATGGCAGAAATGGGAGGGGAAGGGTTGGGAAATAATAGTAATATTCAGAAGCTTCTATCAAATGTTTGCTACCGTATCAGATATTGCAGTGAGTGCCTTCACATTGTGAGGACAACGTGAGACAACAAATATGTAAATACTTTACAAACAGGGAGCTGGCAGAAAAAGATAAGGGAGGATTATAGACTTGTTTCTAGATCTAACTAAAAGCTTTAAATATAAAAATATATAATATATAAAAATATATAATATATATAATATATAAAATATATAAAATATATAATATATAAAATATATAAAATATATAATATATAAAATATATAAAATATATAATATATAAAATATATAAAATATATAATATATAAAAATATATATATAAATATATATAATATACATATATAAAATATATATAATATACCTATATAAAATATATATTATATATAAAATATATATAATATACCTATATAAAATATACATTATATATAAAATATATATAATATACCTATATAAAATATACATTATATATAAAATATATATAATATACCTATATAAAATATACATTATATATAAAATATATATAATATACCTATATAAAATATACATTATATATAAAATATATATAATATACCTATATAAAATATACATTATATATAAAATATATATAATATACCTATATAAAATACACATTATATATAAAATATATATAATATACCTATATAAAATATATATTATATATAAAATATGTATTATATATAAAATATATATAATACACATATATAAAATATATATAATATATAAAATATATATATACATATATAAATATATATTATATATATAAATATATAATATACATATATAAATGTATATTATATATATAAATATATAATATACATATATAAATGTATATTATATATATAAATATATAATATACATATATAAATGTATATTATATATAAATATATAATATACATATATAAAATATATATTATATATAAATATATAATATATAAAAATATATATAATACATATATAAAATATACGTAAAATATATATATTAAATATATATATAATATATAAATATATAATATATACATTAAATATATATTATATGTAAATATATAACATATATTAAATATATATGTTATATATGTAAATATATAATATATATTAAATATATATATTATATATGTTATATATGTAAATATACAATATATATTTATATATAATATATATATTATATATGTAAATATATAATATATATATTATATATATAATATATATATTAAATATATAATATATATTATATATATATAATATATATAATATATATATTATATATATATAATATATATAAATATATATATTATATATATATAAATATATAATATATATATATATTTTTTGAGACAGAGTGTCTGTCGCCCAGGCTGGAGTGCAGTGGTGCTATCTCGGCTCACTGCAAACTCCGCCTACTGGGTTCACGCCATTCTCCTGCCTCAGCCTCCCAGGTAGCTGGGACTACAGGCGCCTGCCACCACGCCTGGCTAATTTTTTGTACTTTTAGTAGAGACGGGGTTTCACCGTGTTAGCCAGAATGGTCTCCGTCTCCTGACCTTGTGATCCGCCTGCCTTGGCCTCCCAAAGTGCTGGGATTACAGGCGTGAGCCACTGCTCCCAGCCTTAAATGTACATTTTCTTACTCAGGGCCCAGCTACCTACCGTAACGTAAGTACCAGGGATAAACCCCTTAGAGGCTCAACTTCACTCCCAGTGTTCAATCACAATTATTTTTAACCAAGAGATATTGTCACTAATGCCTCTGGATTCATGTTGCTGCCTTGCAACCATGGGGTGCCCAAAGGAAGGACTCTCCCAGTGGCAACCACGTGATACAAAGTCCCTGTGATCTCAACAACAAAGGTCCACAACAAAGTCTAAAGAAAGGGTTGCGTAGTGCGACCGGAGAGACCCAGCTCCAAACAAGACTTTGTTCTGACTTGCTCTATGCCTGTCCAAGTTTGTGAAGATATAGTTATATGATGGAAAAATTGCAGTGCATCCCATGTAAAGGGTAAAATTGTCTTCCTAAAATCTCAAGATCAAGTGGAAATCTCTGAGAACTCAGAAGATCGTTCAGCAAATCAAACAGAAAAAAGGCAACAACGAGCACTCTGTGAGCAATGCGAATTTAAAAATACCCCTTCACAACAGAAAGAAGGTAGACAATTTAGCAATAAGCCAACGCAGATTTGTCGAGAATATGAATGAAGAAAATATTGAAACTGTCAGGAAGTTTTAAAAACAGAGACTGAACAATGCACACGGGCCCTTCTAGTGCCTGGCGTGAATCCGCTGCTTCAGGTAGCGATTGCTCTCAAATTAAACGCTGGATTTGGAATCATTATATTTAAAACAACTACTGGAGCAAATATTAAAGCACATGTACAACAATAAATTAGTGAGAAAATGTATGAAATTACCCACAACAAAGGAGTCATGAGGGACACTTGCCTGCACAAACTGTGGTGTAAAATGGCGGTATTGCAAAGGTTATCAGGGAGACTTACTTATTGACATAGACCGAGGGATGAGAACCAAGAACTCGTATTACACTCAGCAAACAGGATATTTGTGGGCCAGTCTTGGGAGAATATTAATCCTTGCATCTCACCAAAATTCTCCAAAAAATCCACTTTTCTGAAAAACAATAAAAAAAATAGTCTGCACAGAATCAGGATTTAGACTTTAAAATATGAAGCATAAGAACCTCTCCCTGGAGGTACATCCAATGGGACCTCCTCAGCGATGAGAGCAAGTTGTAGAGCAAAACTAGAGTATGAACCACATGTGGACTCAGGAAGAAGTCCAGCCCTGCCCACCTGAGATCCTAGCTACCTAAGGTCAGGAGTGAGGGAGGCTGCCTAAGACCAGATGGGCCTTAAAGCTGGTTTTGTAGGGGGTAGCCTTAGATGACTGACCCAGAGAACACCACTCGATTCTGGCTTGCACATCTTGGCAGCAAGTGATACATTTGAAAGCAAAATGCCAATAAAAATACCAAGCAAAGTAACTAACTCATATGTGTGTTTCTACTAAGTCCCAGAATTTCTCTAAGTTTCAAAAGCTCTTGTCTCTAAAAATCAGATGATACCTGCTCTCCAAGTAATAGTAACAATTTACCAAGAATTGTGTAGAACCCTTATAAATATACCCGTAAAACATTGCTGAGGGATATAACCAAACCTCGCATCAAAGGATATATCTACATATACGTATGGCAAGATTTTATACTGTAAAATAATGGTTTTTATCTCACTGGCAGTTTTCGAAAACTGCATTAAAAATCCCAGAGCCAAGACACTTTGGGACACTGCTGTCCAAGAGAGATTTCTGTAATGAGGGGAATGTTTTATATGCATGCTACTCATATTGCAGCCACTAGCCACTTTTGCCTATTGCGCACTTGAGATGGGAACTAGATTGTATTTAATTTAAAATAAACAATAAATAGTCATGTGTCCGGAATTGGTGGGTTCTTGGTCTCACTGACTTCAAGAATGAAGCCGCGGACCCTCACCGTGTTTACAGTTCTTAAAGGCAGCGTGTCTGGAGTTTGTTCCTTCTGATGTTGGGATGTATTCGGAGTTTCTTCCTTCTAGTGGGTTGGTGGTCTCACTGGCTCAGGAGTGAAGCTGCAGACCTTCGCGGTGTTACAGCTCATAAAGGCAGCGTGGATCCAAAGAGTGAGTAGTAGCAAGATTTATTGCAAAGAGCGAAAGAATAAAGCTTCCACAGTGTGGAAGGGGACCCTAGCCTGTTGCCACTGCTGGCTCAGCAGCCTGTGTTTAATTCTTATCTGGCCCCACCCACATCCTGCTGATTGGTCCATTTTACAGAGAGCCCACTGGTCTGTTTTACAGAGAGCTGATTGGTCCATTTTGACAGGGTGCTGATTGGTGCATTTACAATCTCTGAGCTAGACACAAAAGTTCTTCATGTCCCCACTAGATTAGCTAGATACAGAGTGCCGATTGGTACATTCACAATCCTAAGACATAAAGATTCAACACAGAAACTAGATACAGAGTGCCGATTGGTGCATTCACAAACCCTGAGCTAGACACAGGGTGCTGATTGGTGTGTTTACAAACCTTGAGCTAGATACAGAGTGCTGGTTGGTGTATTTGCAATCCCTTAGCTAGACATAAAGATTCTCCAAGTCCCCACTAGACTCAGGAGCTCAGCTGGCTTCACCTGGTGGATCCCGCACCGGGCCGCAGGTGGAGCTGCCTGCCAGTTCTGTGCCATTTGCCGGCACTCCTCAGCCCTTGGGCAGTTGATGGGACCAGGCGCCGTGGAGCAGGGGGCGGCGCTCGTCGGGGAGGCTCAGGCTGCGCAAGAGCCCAAGGCGGGGGGCGGGGGGACTCAGGCATGTGGCAGGCTGCAGGTCCTGAGCCCTGCCCTCTACGGAGGCAGCTAAGGCCCGGCAAGAAATCGAGCACAGCAGCTGCTGGCCCAGGTGCTAAGCCCCTCACTGCCCGGGGCTTGTGGGCCGGCCAGCCGCTCCGAGTGCAGGACCCGCTGAGCCCACGCCCACCCGGAACTTGCGCTGGCCTGCAAGCGCTGCGCAGCCCCGGTTCCCAGGTTCCCATCCGCTCCTCTCCCTCCACACCTCCCCGCAAGCTGAGGGAGCCGGCTCCGGCCTTGGCCAGCCCAGAAAGGTACTCCCACAGTGCAGCGGCGGGCTGAAGAGCTCCTCAAGCGTGGCCAGAGTGGGCGCCAAGGCCGAGGAGGCACCGAGAGCGAGTGAGGGCCAGCACGCTGTCACCCTCTCAGTCACACCTGGTAAGTTCAACTTTAGGCAATCCATTCATGAAATAAAATTAAAGACTAATGAGGTATTTCTCATACCAGATACTAAAATGGAAAAACTACCAAATTAAAACTGTAAGGTCTTTTACCTCAAGAATGAACAGAGTTGAAACAAGTATTATACTAAGGTCAAATGCTTTTGGGAAAATTAGATGTTTGTGAAAAAATTAAACTGTTAAATCAGCACTTCACAGTTTACACTCAATAAATTTTATATGAGTTGAGGTTGAATTTTAAAATGTACAAGATAAATCCATTGATCTGGAAAGATTTCCATTTTAAATGAAAAAAATAGAAAGCTTAAAATGCATAGCATGCTGGCTGTTTTAAGGAAACAATTGTTAAAGGTTACCCATGTTTTGGTATAAACAGAGGGGCCTCTCAGCCTGAGTTGACTGTGGGGGTATGCAGCATATTTGGAGGAGTTGGTGGGGGTGTGGGGTGGTTAGGCAGTGTGGGTGTGAATATGGACATATTTAAGTGGCTTTGTATCTATTTATCTGATGAGTTTTAGTGTGGTCTCGGGACTTCCAATAATGGATGGCTTACGAGTATGTTGGAGGGGAGTAGGGACTCCCGAAATCCTTAGCCTTTCTTGAAATATAGTAATGCCCCATTTAACAGCAGGGATACATTCTGAGAATTGTGCCCTTGGGTGATTTTATCATTATGCAAACATCATAGAGGGTACTTACAGGATAGATGGTACAACCTACTACATTCCTAGGCTGTATGGTATAGCCTATTACTCCTGGGCTATAGCATGTTACGGTACTGAATACTGTAAGCAACTGTAATACAATGAGAAATATTTGTGTATCTAAACATATATAAACACAGGAAAGGTAGAGTAAAAATATAGCATTATAGACTTATGGGACCACCGTGTTACATGTGGTTTGTAGTTGGCAGAAATGTCCTTATATGGCACATAACTATCTTTGCTGTCTTCCTCCAGTAATTTGAGCATACGTAATTTCTCTAATCAAAATAATTTTATTCTAAAACTGCAGAAAAATGTGTCTTTTATTTGCTTTACTACTCTTCTCTCTCCAACTTTAATTTTTCACATATTCAAGAGGAAAATGATATTTTCTAGTGGGAACAATTGCAATCGTGAAGATTTATTGAGTATTTTGTCCAGGTCAGGCATTGCACCGTGACCACATGAGGATCTTCTCCTCGAATCTTCACAACAGACCCAAGCAGCAGATGGAATAATTACACCACCTCCCTTGTCAAGTAGTCACACAGGTCAAGATTGATTCCACTTGAAAATACTTTGATAAACTGCAAATTAACCAGCATGTTAAGGGGTTATGTTACAAAGACATGATGCTAATTCTAATTCTAATCACATCCCCGATAACATATTGCTTTGCTATCTAAAGTACAAACACTTTCCACTATGTGAGTGCAAGGGACTTCTCTAATTGCTGTGGTTTGAGCCTCCTGCAAACACTACTGGCATTCTCTATAATCAAAAGATTTCCAAGGTATTTTGCCTTTCATATGGAGAGTTACCCAAAAAACGATGCTCCCTGACTCGTGATACATGCCCATGTGTATGCAGTGTGTGTGAGGATGTGGTAGGTGCTTTCTGAAATCTTTTTTA
The DNA here is from genome assembly GCF_006542625.1 of Nomascus leucogenys. Classification (NCBI taxonomy): domain Eukaryota; kingdom Metazoa; phylum Chordata; class Mammalia; order Primates; family Hylobatidae; genus Nomascus; species Nomascus leucogenys. The sequence continues at coordinate 131,242,322 of NC_044406.1, forward strand.
TTATTAAATGTATAGTAGTCACCTGATTTTCATGATGCTATGCAAATACATAAAGAATATTTTTATCTAATTAGAAGTTGTAAATAATAAATTAAAAATTATGGAAACTACTAAGTTGAATCAAATGGGTAGAAATAAATTAGATATATAGAAACAAGTCATTAGTGAAAGGAAAAAATTAAATGCACAGGAATAAACATATCAAGAATTATTCCAAACCTATAAGGAAAAATAACAAACATTTCCTAATGCATATGGAAAGCAGACTTGAATGAAAAGATATATACTCACGTTACTCAGGCAGAACATCTGATACTTGTAATGAGATTTGTTTGCAGAATTTAATGTATGTTTTATGGTAATTGCATTTTTAAAATCTTCACTGAGGTGCTTTATTTTTTCCTGAATTTGACAAAGTGGTATTAAGTTCATCCAGAAATATATCTGAGTATATATTTTGAAAAAATCATAGAAAGTAAAACTAATAAAGGATATTTACCACACCAGGCACTAATTGGCATTTTATGGTCAGAATAATTAGCCCAGTGTGGTCCGGGCTCACACACTGACAGTCAGGTCCACCAAACCGTGTTAATGAAGGAAATGCTGGGGAGGTGTCACAACACAGTGTCACCTTACACACCATGCAACCAGATGATACCGTAGAATAACTTAAACAATTTCATTTAGAACTTTATGAAACCACTAACACTTCGACACGTAGTTCTACAAAGCAGCTCTAAGGAAAGAATGTTTCACTTCAGTGTTCAAAGTACAAAAGCATTTAAGCAAGAGTTGCAGCCAAGACCTACGAGATGGAGATCTGTGTGCAGGTATCTCTGCCCCCCTGGAGGATGGCACAGCCCTAGGTGATTGGTTATGCAAGGACTTCCTCATCTCATCTTCCCAGCAAGGCTTTGATGCTGATGTAATTATTACAACTAATTCACTGAGGTACAGCACAGATCAAATGAGGAAACCAGGAAACCACAATGTCATCACACAAAGTTAAGGATGGTTATCACTTTAATGCCATGCTGATGATAACTAGACTTCCCATTTGGAATCTCCAGAACTGTCAGGATGAGGGTTGTGAGTCAGCCTGCTAACTAGCTGGGTTTAACCCTTGTGGTTGTATTGCCAAGCAGTCTACCAAAACTATCCCAAGAGTGTGGCTTCCATGTGGCTGCCAACACAAACCTGGGCAGCAAAGTCATATCTAATCACTTACCTGAACCGTGTACAGATGCCATCACAGAGTTTAACAATCAAGTCACTGTCCAGGAAGGAAAGGTCCCCAAAACAAGAAGCCTCCTTGTTGTAAATGGCAATGTCCAGCACTTAAAGAAGATGATGTGCTTTTAAAGTTGCACTGTATCAAATATACAGACGCTCTTGTAAGGCAGGTGTGGTGGTATCATGATTATCCCCATTTTACAGACAAAGAAATGGGGGTTCAGAGGTAAGACAATCAGTTTAAATCTAGATCACCTTGATTGATTCCAGGGCCTTACAACTTACCCATATGCTGCATTGATTTCCCCCTGGAGGGGAGCAGTAGGGAAGCACAGGGGCACACAGCTTGACGACTGTGTATTCTCAATTGGGAGGTCAAGCAGGAGCCAAGACCTTATGAAATTGATGGGTAATTGCTGACGCTTAGAGCAGCCACTGAGGCTCCTCCTGCCATTCTCTTCAATCAGCTGAGAACAGATGAAATCACAAGTGAGTCATGAGAGACAGAAGCAAAACATTTTCAAATAACACTGACCTGAGCAAAGCCTCTGTCAACTTCTGTTCCAAAGCCACCTTTCTGAAGTATACTAGGGAGAAAAGAAATGGGTTAGGAGATTGTCAAGCCAGGCCTCACCAGGATTTCCTCTAGCAAATTGCCTTTCCTTCAGATCAGCTAAGTCTTCACCGTCACATTGGCTCTCCATACTCTGTAGGTTGGAAATGCACTCTACACAGCATCTGCTGTCATCAAGTATTGTTCTATTTAATTCAAGTGGAACTGTGTGTGCAGTCCAGGACATAGGGGATAAAAGAGAGAGGCTTTCAGGGAACATGTTGATCATCATATTTAAGAAGAAATTACATTGTGGCATATGGAATTTAAATATCAACAAAACAGAGAGGAATCTCAAGACTTGCTGGAAGTGGTGAGGAAACCATGAATTTGAAATGATGGAGTCTGTTCATCTTACAACAACACATAATGAGCACCAACTATATGCTAAGAATTTTGGCCAGGATCTTCTGTATCTATTATCTCGCATAATTCTATTCATCATCTTGAGAAGCTAGTACCCAGGGCCACACCTTTTAGATGAAGTGTCACAGAGATTATTAAATGGCCCAGTGTGACTTACCAAAGGAGTGAGGTGGCTGGAATTCAAACTAATTGGGTCTAGCTCCAGAATCTGAAATCGTTCCTTTGCACATTAGTTGTTTGGGTGACATGTTTATCCGATTTGTGAAAAGAAATCAATTCTGATTTTATGAATGCCACTTCCTCTCCTTTCATATGTTTTGGCTATAGTGGCATGTTGTTTATAAGTGGAGGACTGACTTTACTTTCAGGAATAAGCATTAAGCTTTCAAAAGTGAGTTTAATCTCATAGGTCTGTAAGCAGTCTTTAAACAGACTTCTCAAGTTAAATAAAGTATGACAGATGGCAACATACTGTGAGCAGAATATAATAATGATGTAAATAAAAAAATACAAAAAATGGCATTTGTTTCACAAAATGAAAACCCATTATGAAGGTTACTCTTTTGAATTTTTGGATTCACATAAAAAAAGAGATAGAATCCAAAATTATCTCAACGGCTAAAATGACAGAGTAGTAAATTTAGCAAGGTGAAAATTAATGTAGTTGAATGTGAACCCAAGATCTAGACTAAAATGAAATAAAACAAGCACAAGCACTGCCTATGTTTAGGATTAAAGAGATTTCACTAACCAATAGTTTTGTTTGTTTCTTTTCTTTTTTCTAAAAAGGGGGTTTGCTGTTTTCTGCAAGCTCAGAATGAGTCAACAGTGTGATAAAGTTGCTGAATAGTGATTATGATTTTAGATTATATCAGAAGAAGGATGCTACGTAAAATGATAGTCTCTGTTCTGTGAGGAACAGGCTTTCCCTAATATTCTTAGTTCTTTTTTTTGTTTGTTTTAGACAGAGTCTCGCTCTGTCACCAGGCTGGAGTGCAGCAGTGTGATTGTGGCTCACTGCAACCTCCACCTCCCGGATTCAAGTGATTCCCCTGCTTCAGCCTCCTGAGTAGCTGGGACTAAAGGTGTGCACCACCATGCCCAGCTAATTGTTTTTTTTGTATTTTTAGTAGAGATGGGGTTTCACCATGTTGGCCAGGATGGTCTCGATCTCCTGACATCGTGATCCACCCGCCTAGGCCTCCCAAAGTGCTGGGATTACAGGCGTGAGACACCGTGCCCCAGCTTTTTTTTTGAGTCAGAGTTTTGCTCTTGTTGCCCAGGCTGGAGTGCAATGGCACGATCTCAGCTCACTGCAACTTCTGCCTCCTGGGTTCAAGCGATTCTCCTGCCTCAGCCTCCTGAGTAGCTGGGATTACAGGCATGTGCCACCATGAGGCCAAAAAGTTTGGGGACAGCTGAGATAAACCACTTATCAGCATAGGATTGCTTCTTTAGGTAGAAGGTCAGGCTTGGAAAATTTCACATGAAATTTCTGTTTCTGAGTCTCGGTATTTCTATCTGTCGTGCCCAGTAGGTGTCTGAGCACTATCTTCTGTGATGTATGGGAATTATCCCACATAATGTAAAATTTGCATAACTGCACGGAAAATGAAACACAGAAGAAGAGAGGGTGGCCTAAAGGGAGAACTGGAATCATCTGAACAATTCTGTCTTAAGAAGCACGTATTGTCTTGAACTGGGGATGGTAAGATAGCCAGATAATTATGAAGAATTGCATGCCCTATTTTACAAAGCACAGAAGAGTACATTAGGTTTGGCTTTTTCTAGGCAAAAAGGAGGCACCATGAACCCATAAAGATGATGAGAAATGTAGACAATTCTACATGCCTGGAAAAAGTGGTTACGGCTGCAAAGTGGAATCAATGAGTAAGGATTAGAGCCAAGTATTTGGAAAGCTAGCAAAGGAAAGCAGAGAGGATTCCTCAGAAGCTGAAGCTGACTCTGGAAGAAAAGAGAATAGAGAAATGAATACATGTGATTTTGCAACATGAAATACTGTGAACTGGAGTTGATGAATGGTCCAGGTGCTGAGGCCCAAATTTGGAGTGACTTGTTGGCAGAGTAAACACTATGACAGATGGTGTTTGCTTGAAAAGGCATGAGAGGAAGGATAATGGCCATTTACTTCAGTATATGAGGAATAGAGAAAAGGAATCCAAAGTATCTGAGAAAAGTTCAAGGTAAATAATTATTTAATGGAAATTTACCATGTTTAGGGAAGCCACCAAAATCCAACTAATACAGTATGGACCTATGGGTGCCCACAGAAATCAGTGACACACATTGAATTCTGGGAATGAAATCTAGTTTTACTTAGGAAGCTTTAAAAACCTTTTCAAATATGCCAGAATAACCTGTTTAAACAAAGTTTCCTGTCCCAAAAGATGGAAACATTTTCTGGAACTGTTAAAACAACCCTTGGTACTTGTTCATGCAGTGTCAAATAAAAAGTAGGAGGACGGAGGAGGAGGGAAGGAAGTATTCTTGTGCTGTAAATCAGGCAGTATGCTAGACATGTTCACACATAGAAACCCATGTAATCCTCATATTAATAATACGACATAAGTATCATCATCTATACACAGAAACAGGCCCCGTGTGGTAAAGTGGCTTGCCTAAGATTACACAGATAGTAAAAGAAAGCAAGCAAGGTTTTAAATCGAGGCCTCTATGAGAAACTTGTAGAATGGTTGATTGGAAATAATTCATGAACAGGAAAAATAATTATTGGTGGAAATGCAGTAGAGAGTAACGGTCACAAAAATCCATTGTCATATAAACAGAAAGCAAGCAAGTAAGTTAAAAACCGCATAATAGAGAAAAGATGAAGAAAAACTGGTAGTGCCTCCGAGGCTACTTCCCAGTGCCTGAGCCATCATCACAGACTGGTCATAAATGGACAATATTAAACACAAACTGTTCTGGGAATAATACAAGTTGGCTGCCATATCACTCAGCGACTCACCTGTTTTTTCCTCTCAGCTCTTAATAGCGCAGCAGCAGCAGCAGCAGCAGCAGCAGCAACAGCAACAACAACAACAAAAGAGCACAAAGTACTTACAAAGGGGAAACATCCCAAAGTGGAAGCTGGGAAAATGCCCAAGGAAGAAAACAAAAAATAGCGATACATTCAAGGAGTCAGATCAGAAAAAGCCAACGTAGGAAGTGAAATGCAGCTTTTGAAGGCACAAAGGGACAGAAAAAAAATCAATAAAGAGAACTATGGAAAAAAAGAAATACGTTTCCCTGGAGTGGCTGGAGAAGAAAGCTGTGCAAGTTGGTACACACATGTCTGAGTATAGGCACTAGAGCTTTTAAAAAAGGTCTGGATGCTTTAGGAAGTAACTTGCCGTAATATTCTGACAAATACAGTTATTAAGTAATACAGATCCCCAATTACTTCTGCCAGGAAATAGCAGTGATGCATAAAGGGAATAAAAGCTGCTATTTGGCTAAGAGAGGCCAGAGCTGGTTTCATTGACACAGGGACCTGGAGATCACCGTGTAATTCTCTTCTTTTCAGAAATGGAAACTAGGACTCAGAGAGCTTCAATTATGCCATTGCCTCCTGTGAAGGAGTGTTCAAGATAGCAGAAATCTGTGAGTAATGGGAAGAGGGAGGCTCTCCTTTGGAGACTATGGCAGAGTGAGATTTAAAATATCTCAATCTAAAGACTCCTGGGGCAAAGCCCTCAGACCATCAGTCTGCAGAGAGAGACTTTTTTTTTTTTTTTAAGGCATCACAAAAACAAAGAAAATAAGATAGGTGCTTCAACTGAGTTTTTCTAAGTGAGTAAAGAATAAGAAAACCTCAAAACAGCACAGAAAAAAAGTTGTAAATGCAGTTGGTCTAGTCATCAGTGTAAAAGCAGAGATAGACAAGTCCTTCTGTATGTGTTAATATCATCTTGACTGTACTGCATGTCATTATATTTTGTGATTTATTTGAGCGATTTTTTTTTTAACTTGCTATACTGATTTTCTGAGACCTGACCTGAACAAGGGAGTGGGAACACTGGTGAACAAAAGCAGAAAAAGATAAAGATAAGTTAGAACTGCAAAGTAAAATGCATATAATTCCAATTTCCTATGTGCTGATCAAAAAAATTCTGATGAAAAACCACTGTACTAGCTTGGGTAAGGTGTGGTCAGGGTAAATTGAACTGTGAATTACTCCCTGCAGAGGGGAAAGTGTTTGCTAAGAAGGGATGTGCTTGTGTTAAACTGCATGCCACCTGCTTCTTCTGACAAAGATTGCAAGCTATGAAACCAGCATGAAAGCTCCTGTGGTTTGTCAGTCTTTCTGGAAAACATTATAATGAAACTTTTCTTTCCGCTATCAATTTTGTCAATTAAAGTGAACATTACTGTGTGGCCTGACATTCTAGATGTTTCTGCTTTCCGATTGACTAACCACAAAGACTAGAGCAGCCCAGCAGGCAGGATCCCCTGAGTTCAAGCTAACCACCAGTGATTTCTCAAGAGTACAAATTGGTCAAAATCATGCTGAGCCTAACTTAACAAGAATAGGAAGCCAGGAATTCTTCAAATGGAAGAATTGGCCAAAGCACTGAAATTTCAGACCCTTTGCCTTGGGGCCAAAGGTCATTTCCTGACAAAAGGCTACAGCATCAAAATTGGCATATAATGCATAGGGATGTTCATTCCTGGTCTTCACAACTGTGCAAGGCATTACAGAAAAGGGAACTTCAGTACTCCTTTGCCTTCTACAGCCTTGGTTCTGCATCAGTTTGCCTATTTTTAATCAACATAACTTACAACTGCTTGTGCTGAGGCTCCCTCCATATCTGTGAGGAATTGGTACCAGGATACTACATGGATATCAAAATCCAAGAATGCTCAAGTCCCTGATATAAAATGGTGTACTTGCATATAACCTAAGTGCATTTTTCTGTATACTTTACCTCTAGATTACCTCTGATACCTAATGTAATATAAATGCTATGTAAATGGTTATTATACTGCATTATTTTGTGTTTTATTATTGTATTGTTATTTTTAATTGCTTTTTTCCCTTAATATTTTCAATCTGTTGTTAGTTGGATCCACGAATGTGGAACCCATGAATAAGAAGGGCCAACTCTACTCTGTCCAAGATGTCTCGTAGAGTCTTCCCAGTATTCTTCATATAGGATTCAGGTTTTGCTTCTGGCTAGACTAGTTTAGATACACGTTCCCTTACAGCTGGACCAGATCCTGTGACTGGTAGTCTTGGAGGGATGCCCTCACCGTTTTCCTCTTCCATTACCATGGTCAGCCGTCTATGCAAGTTGCCAACCAGAGGCAGGGGAAAGTAGGCAGGTAGAAGCTGGTTTTCTGCTTAATAGGCAAGGCTTCACATTACAGCTCCTACTGTCTTATTACTAGCAAAGATTCTGGATAAAATCGTATGATTGCTTACCAAGTCACCAATTCATTGTCATTGCCCTGATTTTCCTAGAACTAACTTTTTGGTCTCTGATAGCATATCACCTTCCTCTTCACAGCCCTGAAGAAAGTGCCAAATTTTTGCCCATCTGGACTCCTTATAGTGATTCTTAAGCAAAGCCTTCCAAGGAATGCTGGGGAACTGATCCTGCAATTCATGTCCTCTATCTAGACACACCATTTTCTCAGATTTTCCCTAATATTAATTACTCTGGTGGCAGTGGGAGGGTCATATTTATTTTTATCTCGTTCAATGAGGAAGTTGCTTGGTTTTATAAACTTCAAGTATGAGAGTCTCCTAGACCTGGCCCCTATAAGGATCAGGGCAAATTACTTTTCATGATCTGTGGGACTAGCCTGTCCATCCTGTGACACCTATCAGCTGCTTCCACGCTTGCGGTAAGCCTGTCAGGGAAGTGGCAATTATCAGAGTAGGCCAGAAGTTGTCAGTTTTTTAAAATTACTCCTAACCTTAAATAGCAATCAATAAGAACTGTATCTCTAACAAATATAGAAAAATGTTTGACCTAAGGCCAAAATAGATTTGTTATATTTTAGGTGCCTTTACTTTGTGTGGATATACAATGAAATATCTGTGACAGTGCAGACAGAAATAATTCACGTCAATGCTGCACTTGGTGAGGAAGGTGTCTTAACTCATTGTCTGTGAGACTTAAAGCACAGTGAATGCTTAAGGAACTCAATGAGATAAACAAGGCCATCTTGAGTGGCATTTTGCATACCTCTTCCGGCACTCCTGTTACCATGTGTGTACAAGGAACTGGAGCACATAACAAGCATTGAGGGTAGCCTTAAGAGGAACGTGAAATTCAATTCAGTATCCATGGGGTACGTGATTTGTGCCTGGCTCTGTCGGTGATATGAGAAACCCAGATGAAGCAGATATGATTTCTCTCTGCAGGAGCTCACACTTCAGTGAAAAACATAAACAAGACCAAACAAGGTACCAACATATAATTATAGTCAAGGGATACAAAATGCTACATTAGAGAATAATCAAAAAGAACGGGGCTCTCAGAGAAAGGACCAAGCCTGCTTATGGATGTTTGAGAAGTTTCCAGTTGAGACAAACTTTTAAGATGATCTTGAGTAAGTAGGACTTTTGACAAAGACGACTGTAGGTGACGTTCCTGGCAACAAGTAAAACATTTCCAAGGTATAGAGGTTCCAAAGGGCAGGCATGGTATGCTCAAGAACTGGCTAATAGTCCTCCATGGCTGGAGCATGGGGAAGAGGGATGGAAAGGTCAACGGGCTGTAAATAGCAAAGACCTTTAGTCCCGCATTATGGTTGTGACTTCATTGTGGTGGGCGATGGGAAACAACTGATATTGTTGGGCAGAAGAATGGCATGATTTGAAGGATAGCTCTGGCCACAAGAAAAGAGGATGCATTGGCATCAAGTTGAGACTAGTGTCAGATACACCACTTAGGAAGTAAAGGGAACTTAAGAAATGTATAGGAATTCAATGAAGGCCAGTCTCAGAAACCTGAAAGATAAACTAAGATTCAAGAGCAGCAGATATTAGCTAGGCAATCCTTGAAAAGGTTAACCTTCATTCCTTTACTTGCAAAATGTACATCATAATCCCTGTCCTGCTTTCTTCATATGGATGTGGCAAGGACCCAATGAAACAATCTAAATGGAAGTGTGTAACCAATAGAAAAACACTACAAAAAGAACTAATGATCATCCTGTTAGAAGGGTTTATGCTAATTGCTTGTCAGGCCCAGTTCTGTACCCTCAGGGGCAGTTCCTCCTTCCCTTTGTCTTCCACCAAGCCTTAAACCAATGGTGACTGTGTGGAATCAATGCATTGTGGAAGCATCTGAGAAGGTGGGTACCCTTTACTCTGTGCTTGCTCACTCCTTCATATACTCCTCTATCTTTTTCCTTCCTTTCTCATTCCAGTCCTTGCGACCTTCTGCTCATGAGCTGGACTCTTCTGCTTACTTCTGCCATTCCACATGCTGTCAGCCTTCCCTGACCACTCACTGCCTATTCTCCCTACAACCTCACAGGACCTTCCTCTACTCTCCAAGGCCTAGACCAGGCTCCTTTTCATTCACTTGCATGTATGCCCCTGCTCTTTGGCTCTTTATCCTTTGTAAGAGCTGCCTGGAAGAGAGCCCATGTTTCTACTCCTTCTCCCAGGCATGCTCAACAACCAGACCCTCAAATGCATGAGGAACTGGTCCCTTGGAACTGGGCTGCTAAAGAATAAAACCTGTGCTGCCTGGCCTGGAGTGCCTTTGAGCATCATAAGATACAGGAGTAAACAACATAAGAGTAACATGAAGGAATAATACTTTACATATATGATCTCATTTAATCCTGGCATCTCTATGAAGCAGGTTATCCATATGCTACCTAAATGAAACCAAGAAAACTGTAGGTTAAGAAAACTTATCAAGTTTCTCAAGGAAGATTGATAATAAGCAGTCCCTTCAGTTTCTGCAGCACTTCATGGTATAAGTGTGTGCTGGCCCTCGCAAGGAGTAGGGAACAAAAAGTATGGAGTGGGCTACATTATGACACATAGGCAAGAGGGTTCTCTAAATTACAATTCACTCAAAAGTGACAATTAGGATATTTTAAAGAAAGTTTTCTCTTGTATGAGTTTAGATTTGCTTTGTCATAAATGAAAGAAAAATAGCCTAAACTGGCTTAAGCAAAAGCAGGATTCACTGGTGGTCACATAACTGCAGATTCCAGGAGAAGGGCAGGCTTAGAGTACGGCTAGATCCAGGGTTCAAATGATCTCATCAGAACCCAGTTTCTTTGTTCTGCCTTCTGCTTATTGGTTTCTATCTCTGGAGCAATATGTTAGCAAAGTGGTGGCAACAGCTGCAGATTGTCCATCTTCCTACGTTTGAAACCAATCAGAAGGAAAATAACTTCCCAGGATGCCCCAGACAGTCTCATTGTATCTCACTGGCATTTGTTTCACTGTGTGACCAAACGTGAATAATCACTGTGGCCAGGCATATAATATGGTCAAATGAGATACAGTTGATGGTTGAGTCCCAGGTCATATATTCTGCCAACTGAATTATGGAGTGAGGTGCCACTTGAGCCAAATGAACCAAGAATGGAGAAAGAATAGTGTCTTAAACGACTGTTTCCTGATACGGTAAATGGATGCCTGGTGACCAAAAGATAAAAAGATCCTTTATATGTCTCTAATAAGTAAATATTCCACAGAGGGAATGAGTAGCTATTAAAGGCGAATAATTCATAACATCTATTGAATGCTTATTATGTACCAGGCACTATGTTAAACACTTTACATATATTATTTCCATATGCATCACAATCACCCTCTGAGATAATAGTAATATTGAAATATTACAAATGAAAAAATAATAACAGTCCAGAACAGTGAAGTCACTAGTCCAAGGTCCCACAGCCAGTAAGTGGAGAAACACATATCACCTCAAGCTATTGCCAAAAACTAACACTTTCCAGGTTAATAAATTTGTTAGCATAATGGAGAAGTTCTCATGGAGATAGAGAGGTGTGCTCAAGGAATCAAAATGCTTACAAGGAGGTGGGGCAGCTTCATGTTAGAAAAAGACCCCCTTATAAAAGTTGGGTTCATTTTGCAAGTAACAGAAAATTTGATTAATAGTGTCTTAATCAGTGAAAATGTATTATCTCACCTCCCGGAAATCCCAAAGCAGGGAGTTCCAGGGTTGGTTCATTCAGCAGTGCCACACCAAGGAACCAGGTTTCTTCACCACCACCTGGCACTCATCATCTAGTTTGACCCTTCATGGCTGCAAGATGACTGCAACAGTTCCAGCCATCACGTATTTATATGACTCTGGCCAAAGACAGAAAGTGAAATTTCTCCTCTAGTGTCTCCTTTTTATCAGTAAGGAAATCTCTTCCAGGAGTCTCACAGCAGAAGCCCTCTGCTACAGTTTGAATATGTCCCTTCCAAAAGTAATGTGTTAAAACTTAATGGCCGGCCAGGCATGGTGGCTCATGCCTGTAATCCCAGTACTTTGGGAGGCTGAGGCGAGCAGATCATGAGGTCAGGAGATCAAGACCATCCTGGCTAACATGGTGAAACCCTGTCTCTACTAAAAATACAAAAAATTAGCTGGGTGTGGTGGCACATGCCTGTAGTCCCAGCTACGCGGGAGGCTGAGGCAGGAGGACCGCTTGAACCTGGAAGGCAGAGACTGCTGTGAGCCGAGATCACACCACTGCACTCCAGCCTGGGTGACAGAGTGAGACTCCGTCTCCAAAAAAAAAAAAAAAAAAAAAAAACAAAAAAAACATCAAACAAACAAACCAAACAAACAAACAAAAAACTTAATGGCCAATGTGATAGTATTAAGATGTGGGGCCATTAGGAGATAATTAGACCTCTAATTATGTCTTAAATTAAGGGCTCCTCCTTCATGAACAGGATTAAGGTCCTTATATGAGAGGGTTCATGCTCTTCCACTTTCTACCATGTGAGACAGGCATTCCTTCCCTCCAGTGGATACAGCAATAAGGTGCCATCTTGGGAGCAGAAGGCAGCCCTCATGGAATAACCAAACCTGCCACCACCTTGATCTTGGAATTCCCAGACTCCAGAACTGTGAGAAATACATTTCTGTTCTTTGTAAATTACCCAGTCTTAAGTATTTTATTACAGCAGCATATACAGACTAAGACAGACAGACTGGGTTACATGGTTTACTTTAAGCCAGTCTCTGCTGAAGGAGAATGAATTTCATCTCTTCCAAGGAAAGGCCCATTTTCTCAGCACCAGAGCCTGGAATAAGGTACAGCATTTTAGAAATCTAGGTAAAAACTTTAGGAGGCACTTAATCTCAGGGTCATGCGCTTCCAACAACCCTTTGAGCGCCTCCTTAAATTGTGTGCACCTGTACAATCTTAAGTGCGGTCCTCACTTGCCATCCAGCCCTGCTCAGCAGACTATATCCTCTTAGCACTTGTAAAAAATTAGGAGTTATTTTAGGATAAAATAAGGAGTAGATGGCTTCTGAAATGACAATATTTAAATGTCAGCCACTCTTGACATCTGTCATGTCTCACCCATCAAGCATGCATATAAAGCCTTGGTCTCACTACTAACATGAAGCATTTAACATCTCTGGGCCTTTTTTACTGGATAATCTTCAAGGTTCCTCCTAGCTTTGAATGAAGTCCAGGGAATCCTGTTAGTTATTTTAAACAGATGAGATGTATGGCCTTATCTACTGTTAAAGAAGCTGAACAATAAGGAAACTGACATTTGAGTCACAGGAGAAAAAGTCTCATATCTGGCTCCAATCCTTCCCTATAAACTTCCCCCTCCATTATCACCTCTCCTATTCCCCCATCACCAACACACACATTCTCAATAAATCATCTAGCTATTAGTAGCAGAGAACTGTAGTGGACACCATGATACACCACCCGGCTTACCCAGTTCCAGGCCTGAAGCACTCATTTCCTCAGCTGTTGAGACTGTTGATGATTGACTCCTCTCAGCTAAGTCCATTTCCAGGGATTGTTCACAGCTGGAGAAAGATGCCTCCCCCAAAATCACAACTCCTTCTCTGGGACAGCCTGTATCCAGTGATAGTGGGGGTAGTTGTGGGAGGGGTAATAAAAGTCCAGATCTTTACCTCAATTTGAGACCACCCTGAAGGGATATTTCAGCTCCACAATTCTTTGTGGCGTTGGCTGAGGACTCCACTATGAATGCACCAAGTATAACTTATTTTGCTCAATCCTGCTTCCTTCGTAACCCCACAGGCGTTGATCCTGAGGCCAGTTCCCAATAAACTTCCTGCATATGATTCTCCACCTCAGTTTACTTCTCAGAGAATCCAAACTGTGACAAAAACTATAGACCTTTTTTTTGAAACTGGGGCATTTCTTTCCTTTTTTCTTCTGCTTTTCTTCATTTTTTGTAGTTACCACCTTTAAGTAAAATAACATATAGTAAACACACATAGGTGGACACATTTCTTTGTGCTCAAGGGATAACAACGTTCCCTAAATTATTTTGGTAGAATTAACTTGCTCCAAACAGTACTGCCTGAAATCAAAGCCACATGACACAGATCGGGAGTGGTTTCTCTCTTTGGGTACATGATGAATTCCTCATTTGCAACTGAATACCCTAAATTAGAGTCCTAATCCTGAGAGCTGGTATTCCACTATTTGGAAAAGTGTTCCCCCTATTGAGCTCTATGTATACTGAGAAAAAGTCCTTGTCATTAAAACCATTCATTTTTCATCATGCATTTGTGCTGTAAGTTCCTACTCTCAAAATTAAGTAGCATTTAATAGGTCTCCTCGACCTGAGTGTGTGTTAAGATATATTTTCTATTAATCAGTAAATCATATACTTCACTGGGCCCGAAATTAATCCAGAGGGGCATTCTGGCAGCAAGTGAGCAAGTCTCTACCCCAAGGGTCCTGTGTCTGCATTTCTAACCAGAGGAGCTCATGCTGGCTGCTGAATTCTTTAGACTGGAACAAAGCGAGGATGATATTTCCACTGGCTGCCTTTATGCTGCCTGACTGAAGTGACAAGACTGCAGTAGATTCATTAAATTTTCAGCTGTTATTCTGGTCAATCATAAGCAATCTATTTGTAACAGTAACAGACTATCCAAACAGTGATTCATTACCCAGTTCCTTGATCATTTTAGTTATCAGATGAAATCAGAACCTATTTTATTAATTACAATAACTAAAAACAATGAACAGGCACAGTGGCTTATGCCTGTAATCACAGCACGTTGGGAGGCTGAGGCAGGAGGATTGCATGAGTACAGGAGTTGAGGGCCAGCCTGGGCAACAGAGTGAGACCTTCTCTCTACAAAAAATAAAATTAGCTGGTTGTGGTAGCTCACGCCTGTAGGCTCAGCTACTTAGGAGGCTGAGGCAGGAGGATTGCTTGAGCCGAGGAGTTTGAGGCTGCAAAAAGCCAAGATTGCACCACTGCACTCCAGCCTGGGTGACAGAGTGAGACCCCATCTCAAAAAAAAAAAAAAAAAGAGAGAATAAAAATAATTGATTAGGAAATCTGTTTTATCTATTTTTTTTTAACATAGTATCCATAGGGAAGACCCACATAACTTTCACCTGGATAACAGCATGGGCTGGTTAATATTAAGTGTCAACTTAATTGAAGGACGCAAAGCATTGTTTCTGGGTGTTTCTGTGAGGGTGTTGCCAGAGGAGATTAACATTGGAGTCTGTGGACTGGGACAGGCAGGCTCACCCTCCCATCTGGGTGGGCTGCCAGTGCAGCTGGAACAAAGCAGGCAGAAGGAGGTGGAATGAGCACACATGCTGAGTCTTCTGGCCTTCAGCTTTCTCTTGTGGTGCTGGGTGCTTCCTGCCCTCAAACATCAGACTTCAAGTCCTTTGGCTTTTGGACTCTCGGGCTTACACCAGTGGTTTGCCAGGTGCTCTTGGGCCTTCGGCTGCAGACTGAAGGCTGCACTGTTGGCTTCTCTACTTTTGAGACTTTTGGATTCGGGCTGAGCCACTACTGGCTTCCTTGCTCCTCAGCTTGCAGACGGCCTATTGTGGGACTTCACCTTATGATCATGTAAGTTAATTCTCCATAATAAACTCCCTTTCATATATACATATATACTATTAGTTCTGTCCCTCTAGAGAATCCTGACTAATACAGAGCATTACTGTCTTAAATGGTTCTTCACACTCCTGTCTCTTCAGACACTGTAATACTCATGGCTGAAAAGGGGTTCTTTATAAAGCCTAACTTTACCTAATGAAAACACTGGTAACAGAAATGGAGTGATCCTGTGACAAAAGGAACAAAAATATGTGGCATCACTTCAGTGGTCAGGAAGCTTCATGGCAAGGAGAAATGAACAGGTGAAATGGCTAGAGATCTATTTGATTCAATAGCAAAACACTTGGTAACAGTATCAGTGCATTAACTTAATTGCAGATGGAAAGGCTACGTAGTGTTATAATGGAAGAGGGTAGAAAATTAAGTATTAGTAGCATGTGTTAGGTTCTATTGACTCTGTGTGGCAAGATATTATATGAGAAATATAACCGAAGACGGAAGTGATTAGTTTCTGAGAAGAAATGAAAGGACAAAAGATGATCCAGAAATCAGGGGCCTTACAGATTTGGAAAAGCCATTTGCTTGTGTAACATGAATGATACGAGACAGTATAAAACAGGACTAAAGATTCAAATGCCCAATAAAACTCAAAGTGACTCTAGGCAAATATCAAATTAAGGAGATGGCCTTTCCATGTTTTCTTCTAAATAGTTTTGACCACAAATTGAGAGAAGTATGGGAGTAAACAGGCAAAGAAATAAGGAACATTTGAGAATTATGTCTAGAAAAATTTTTTATTCTAGTTACTGGCTCACAAAACTAACTGGATGCAAACAGATGACTAAATTTAGAGGTAACTGTGCTGTGAAGGGAACCATAAGCCTAAACTCAAGTGCCTTGGACTATTCTAGACATAAATAAACCTGGGTCCTCCAACCTCCCATGATTAGGAAGCTGACTTCAAAGGCTCTGCAGCCCCTAAAGAGAGCTTGCTCTTCAACATGCATTTCAGAAGTGGCAAAAGACAATAATATGAACAAGGTACAGCTCCCCAGAGGGTAGATCCATGGGCCGTGGCGATCATAAACAAAGGAGTTCCTTCAGAGTGCAGAATCAGAGTTTAATCAAGGAATTTCCCTCCACCAAGGAGAGAGCACCTGCATAGCAGCTTCCCAGGGAGATTTCAAAATTATCACAACCCAGTCAGTGGCTATTCTGTGTCTCCTATTCTTCCTCTTTCTAAATGGGAATGGTATTAACTTTTACTGTGGTTAAAAACTTGCACACATCAGTAGCTTATAACAATAAGTGTTTATTTCTCATAGTTTTGTGAGTCAGCTGTGACTCAGTGGGGTTCAGCTCCAGGCTGTGGGGTGCATTTTGGTCAGCTCCACGTGTCTATTTCTGGGACCCAGGGTAAAACAGCAGCAACTACCAGGAGTATGCTCTTATCAAAATGCAAGACAAGAGGCCTAGAGTGAAGGCTAAGTCATACAAACACATTTAATGCCTCTAGTCTTGTATGGCATAAGTTATATCTGCTCACATGTCATTAGCCAAAGCAGGGCACATGGCTAAAACCAAAATCAGCACATTGGAGAAATCTCTCTGTCCATAGTTAACCATTTTGAATAATAGGGGTGAAAGGGAATATTGTCAGCAGATATTACAATCTACCGCCACAATATTTATTGCAGTTATTTGGGCTTCATTCAACCATTGTATATTGGGCATGTGTGAGTGTGGGTTGATAACCTGTCTTTTAACCATAGGTTGTCAGACAAAATGAGACCACATCTGGGCCAGATAAAGACAACTACATACAATCCTGAGAGTTTTAACTTTGAGCTAGAGATCATGAGTAGATTATATTTAGGGCTGTATCCCTTAGGGAGTAGGGCAATGTCTTCTATGAGTAAAGAGATGAAACAGTTTGAGGACTAAAAGGAAGACGCTAGCAGAGATAATGCTGCGTGTCAGAGTGAATATGATTCACCTAATCATTCAGCCATTCTTGTCACAGTGGCACATGTGAGACCTAGGTACAATTATACATTTATTTCCTATTGTAACCCTGTAGTAGCTGCCATCTTGTCAAGCAGAAACTCCAGTCTCCTGACAAGTCCCCAATTCCAAAATTATATTTTATGAATATCTTAAATGTAGTCAGGAACAATTTCCAAGTTATATGTGCTGCTTTCCTGAACATTTCTAATCAGTTATCTTTCTTTATATGTTCACTAGTCATTTACAGTTTAATCTTCTAATTATTTATACCTTCCAGTTAAAACAGACTAATAGGTTATGCTACACAAACACCCCCTTTCCCCAAATCCCAGTAGTCTTTAAGAACAAATGGTGGTTTCTCATTCACACTACATGTTCATCACAAGTCAACTAGGGGCTGTGTTTCAGAGCCTCCTTATCCTCACTCCAGGGTTCCAGCTGATGGAGCTGCCACTATTTAGTAGCCACAACACTGATGATTCTCATGGAAGGTGGAATATTGAATTTGATGAGGCATATACTGACTCATAATTCTTTTCCCTAGAAGTGATGTATGTGACTTTTGCTCACATTTAATTGGCCAAAACAGGCCATGTGTTCACATCTAGTTCAAACAGGCTGGGGAGTATGATCCTCTGGAAAGAAGGGGAACTATATCCCAGGGAATAATAATACAGGTCTAATACAGTTGAACTGTCTGGTTAACAAATACAGTTCTCTCCCCTCCCCATGTTGGACACTTCACCCCCTTCCCCAAAGGAAACAACTACTATCCAATCATTGCTTCAAACTCAAAGTCAAATTTATGAATGCTCAGGGTGATACCTGGTAGTTTCTACATAAGAAATCAACATTTCCAACGTACAAGGTAACATAGGCATAGGATAAACTGCATTACATTCTTTTCTTCAAAAACAGGAGAAGAGACCTATAGCAGCCACCAGGCCACAGCAACAATGAAATCCCATGGGGCAGATGTTTGGAGAGGCCCCTGCCTTAGGCTTAGAGAACTTTCCTGGGAATCGTCCCTGATTGCTTTTCCTTTAAGTGGCTTCTTTGTCCATTGTTTGCCTGTGGCTCTTGTCTCCACTATTCAGGATATCCACTTCCTTTTCAATTATGCTGTAAGTCTCATATAAAGCTAGTACAGTAAAACTGCCTTCCATGGAAATCTAGTAGTTTTGTGTACTGCTTCTCATCCAAGAGAGGTTGTTTTCCTAAGTATAATTTTAAGCTTCAGTCACAAACTATTTAGTCCAGGCTCATGGTCTCTTTGGCAGTACATATATATATTTTTTTTTTCAAAAACTCAAGTCAGTTTCTTAGCAACTGTGTTCTAATCAACTCTATATGCTATTAACGATATCTACACCTCTTTTCTAGATCCTTCCCCCTGCCAAATAAAGTTTCAGTAACTTGAGTCCATCAGTTTGGGAGAGCCATACTTTCAATCTCTTTCCTGAGCCATTTTGCCCAAATGAAGAGTGTCATACACTTAATTGAACCTCTACTCTATTTTAATCTATCAATAATTTTCAATAATGCATGTAAGAATTATACCCTTAATTTGATACTTGCACTGAGATAACAGGTTAAAAGATTTTAACAATGTTATCAATAGGTAACAAGACCATATTGTTCCTCTTTTCCTTGGTAAAGGCAAGTCTGAGATCAAATCTGCTTGTATTGTTCAAAAACTTCCTCAATTTTATGTCACACTGTTTGAAGGTTGAATTCAACTTTCAGCCCTATAAGTACACAATTTCTGAGACTCTAATTTTCTCCACTCATGTTTAAAAATCAGCTAATTATCTTATCAAACTCATATCTTTTTGTAATAATCTGAGAAATTTAGATATACAGTTGCCAATACCTGGAACTAACATTCCGTTTCTAAGCCTCTTATCCTAAAACAACATGTTCATTATGTGCATGATCTGCCTTTCAGGCTATTGTAGATCATAGTTTTACTGAAATGTTCTCTGTTACTTGCTATGTCTCACCAACTTTCTAGCTTCTGACAGCTCTCATTTCCTAGAGTACAACCTTTAAATCAATGCCAAATATTTGTAGATTTGGGTGAAACCACACCCATATTCTACTGTGGATTTCAGTATGAGTCAGGATAGGTTAGGCTAAGTCATGGTATCTGCTATGGTCTGAATGTTTGTGTTCCCCAAAAATTCATGCATTGAAACTTAATTCCCAGTCCAGTGGTGTTGGGGGGTGGGGTATCTGTGAGGTCATTAGGTCATGTGGGCAGAAGCTGTCAGGAACAGGATTAGTGCCCTTATAAAAGAGGCCCAAGAGAGCCTGTTTGTTCCTTCTGCCATGTGAGGACACATAAAGTTGCTGTCTATGAGGAACAGAGCCTTGACTAGACACCAAATCTGTGTTTTGATCTTGGATTTCTCAGCCTCCAGATTATCGAGCAACAAATTTCTGCTGTTTATAAATTACCCAATCTATAGTATTTTTGTTACAGCAGCCCAAATGGACTTAGACAGGATCAACAACACCCACACTTCGGTGGTTTAAAACAAAAGTTTAATTCTCACATTGTATTTTAATCCTGGGTTTGTTGGGAGCAGATACTATTGAGAATATCACTGGTTGCTGCAGAAGAAGGTAAACAGAACACAACAAATCAAAACATAAATCTTAAAGTGTCTGCTTGTGACATACTTCACTGACCCAACCAAATCATATGGCCATGTCTGAGCTCACCAGGATGGTAAAGCATTTTTCTCTTACAGGGAAGAAAAACAGATATGGTGAAAATTCTACTATAATATCATTTGCCTGCTTTTTCCTGTTGTATTGTCATTTTATTACTAATTTATTGGGGCAATATGCAGATTAGCAATGTTAACCCTGTGTTTCCTGTGTTTCATGCTTTCTCCAACCTTGCAGTTGTCTTTTAATTTTGCTTACAATAAATTATGGTATTTTTTTATGCAGAAATTTAGATTTGGATGTAAGTAAATATATCAGATTACTCTTTCCTTTTCCCTTCCTGCTTCCCTTCATGTCTTCTGGGCCTCAGATGTTTCTGGGGAATACCTTAGCAACCTCAAATATCATAAAGTTGGTCTGTTATAGATTCTTCTCTGTTATTGCATACTTTAAAAAATGATTTGCTCTTCAAACCGATTGCAATTATTTTTGTGTTTTTATATGGTGTAATACCGGAGCTTTCCTTCTCACCCCTAAATATGTATTTGATAGACAACTGTATCAATAGTATTTATTGGGGAAAACATCTCATATGCCGGCCTAATAGGTAGACAGATGGCAGAAAGGTAGGCGTCCCACTAGTCCAACTATTCCTCAACAAGCCTGTATTACTAGTATTACTATTGCAGCATCTACTGTATTGATTTCAAGTTTGGGAGTGAGAAGAAATATCTGCTTCCTTATGGAACCCCTTTCCTGTGGCTGCTTTGAGTTTTCCCTTGCTCCAGTTCATTAATCAATATGACACCTTCTGTTTTTCTATATTTTATAAATTACTTAAAATATATGGTCTCCTAAAAGCTGTCATTCTTATTTTCATTGTTATTCTGGATTATTTAAAAATATTAAATAATAAATTTTATATCTGGAATTTTAATGTAATTTTGGAGAAAGGAAAGGTAAAAATGTATATGCAATATGCTATATTAAACCCATCATCAACTTCTTCCAAAACATTTTATCTAGCATATCTGAACCGTAGATGTCAATATTCCTTGAATTACTTTTCCCATTGACTTCTCTTAGGTCTATCCCTTCAGCTCACCAAACATGCCTAGACATGCTTAAATGCCAGAAAAGAACCATGCAAGGTTATTATTCAAATGAGTCTGCTACTCTATCAAAATTAGAACTTCAATCTATCTCTGCAATTAAACCAGACATAGTATCTGGAACCTCAGTGTAATAATGGAAGAAAGGGTGCTTAGTTTGGGTATCCTTCAAAAGCAGAGGTGGAGGTAAGGGTTGGCATGGAGATAGAGATCCTAAGGGACTAGAGTGGGGCACTGGGAAGAGTTAAACTCGGAAAGGTGAGAAAACTGATCAGGGCTTTGTTAATAGCTAATCATAGCTGCGGGAAACCAAGACGCAATTCTGTGGAAGATCTTAGAAGCCATGAACAATGTGTCTCAGAATTGTGTCCCCAGAGGACAACAGAGGCGAGTATATTCACTGGATTCTTTCCTCCATTGCTCAAAAGTTGCACCTATTGGGTGTTAGTTAAGTCACTCACATCTCCCGCTTTGCAATTAAGGTTGCCAGATTTGTAGAATAAAAATAGAAGACACTCAATTAAATTTGAATTTCAGATAAACCACCAATTTATTTCGTATAAATTTGTCTCATGCTATATTTGGAAAATACATATACTAAAAAAATTGTTTCTTATCTGAAATACAAATCTAACTAGGTACCCTATATTTATCTAGTAATCCTATTTGCAATATAACTGAATAGCTAAGCAGGTTCCTGAAGCAGTGGCAAGTTCCTTGGCAGAAAGCAGAGGTATATGCTACGGCTAAAGTAAGTTGTTATGAGGCCTTCAGCTGGTTGCCACAGCAGCAACTAGCACTGAAAAACTGGGCCAAGTATAAGGTGTCTATGGATTTAAAGGTTCCCAAAATGGAACCGCCCTAACGATTTAGCAACTGAAATTATTAAATTCAATGGCATGCGAAAAATCCAAGCTCATACTAGGTCTAGCACTATACTGAGGGTTGGGAGAAGGTGGAAGATGGAGACAACAGGTTTTCATTGGTGATGGTCTAGTTGGGAAAACAGTACAGAGAATGGGTTGGAGAGGGATAACTATACCGTGAGCCACTTGAGACCAGAGACCAAGCCTGATTTGTCTTTGTATTCCCTAATGTCTAGAATATATCTGGCAGAGAGAAGGCCAGTAAATGTTTGTAAAATAAGCATATAAAAATGAAGGCATATATGAAAAAGAATAAAAATGAAAGAAATAAGAATGGATGTTTAAGGCCTGGAGGAAAATTTGATTCGTAATTCAAAGAGATCCTTATGTGAAAAGAAGGGAGTTCTGAAAGTGAGAAAACAGGTTGCCATTTATCCCCATATTTCAAATACAGTACTAAATAAGGCCCTTTAGGTGGAGTTTTTACAATATGCATATATGTAATACAGCCCATAACCAAGAGGTTCTGCAGGGTAATCACTGATAACCACAATCAGAAAATGTTAACTGTTGTCTCCAAGAATTTCCTAAATAATTATATGTAATTTTAAACTTCTTTTACAATTATGAGTCTTGGGTTACTCAGCTATACAAGGATAATATTGATCTCTCTTATAAATTCATTCTGGATTAAAAAGTAAATATTTACAAAGTGCTAACAAATTTCAAGAATAGTGTGACCACTCTGAGCCTGACCATCATTCTAACAGACGTTCACAAAAGAAAGTTTAGAGGTGTGATAGGTAGAATGTATCCTTCCCCACAAAAGATGTCCACATCATTATCCCTAAATACTACAAGTGTTTTGTTACCTGGTGTTATGAGTTGAATCATGTTCCCCAAAAAGATATTTTGAAGTCCTTACTGCCAGTACCTCAGAAATGTGACCTTATTTGGAAATTGGATCTTTACAGAGGTAATTAAGTAAAAACAAGGTGACCCCTAATCCAAGATGACTGCTACCCTTAAAAAAAGGCGAAACTTGGACACAGAGACAGACACAAGGGGAGGAGATGGATATATGACCAGAGTGATGCATGTAAACGACAAAGAATGCCAAGGATTGCCAGCAAACACCAGAACCTAGAAGAGGCAAGCAAGGACTCCATCCTAGAGCTATCAGAGAGAACGTGGCCCAGATACCAACTCGATTTCATACTTCTGACCTCCAGAATCATGAGAGAGAATATATTTGTGTTGTTTTAAGCTGCCTAGCTTTTAGTACTTTGTTATGATTGCCCTATGAAATTAATACAGCTGGCAAAAGAGACTTATCTGATATAATTACCATCATGAAGTCTTAGGGAGATTATCTAGGGCCCAATATAATAATATGAGCCAATAAAAAGCAGAGAATGTTCTCCAGCTTAAGTCAGAAATGCACTAGCAGAAGGACTTAGGGAGATCCAAAGCATGGGAGGAACGCAACTAGTCTTACCTTTAATGGAGGGACCCATATGGGATGCATGAGAAGGGATACAGATACTCTCTAGGAGCAAGGGGCTAACAGTCAGCTATGAAAAAGGGCCACAGTCCTACAAACACAAATAATTCATTTCAGCCAACAAACTAAATGAGCTTGGAAGCAGATTCATCCCTGGAGTCCCCAGGAAGGAATACAAGCCTGCTGACACCTTGATTTTGGCCTTATGAGATTCTAATCAGAGGACCTAATTGAGCCAAGTTGTACCCTGACTTCTCATGGAAAGACCTGTGACATCATAAATGGGTGCTATCTTTTTATTGTGGTAAAATATACATAATATTTACCATTTAACCATTTGTAAGAGTACAGTTCAGTGGCACTAAGTACATTTATATTGTGCAACCATCACCACCATTTATCTCCAGAACTTTCTCATCATCCCAAACTGAAACTCTGTACCCATTTGTATTAGTCCATTCTCACACTGCTATGAAACAATACCCAAGATTGGGTGTATTAGTCTGTTCTCATGCCCCTTGCTAATAAAGATATACCTAAGACTGGGTAATTTATAAAGGAAAGAATTTTAATGGACTCACAGTTCCACATGGCTGGGGAGGCCTCACAATCATGGCGAAAGGCAAAGGAGAAGCAAAGGCACATTTTACATGGTGGTGGGCAAGAGTGTGTGCAGGGCATCTCCCCTTTATAAAACCATCAGATCTCAAGAGACTTATTCAATATCATGAGAACAGCACAGGAAATACCTGCCCCCATGATTCAATTACCTGTCCCTCCCACAACATGTGGGAATTATGGGAGCTACAATTCAAGATGAGATTTGTGTGGGGACACAGCCAAACCATATCACTGGGTAATTTATAAAGGAAAGATGTTTACTTGACTCACAGTTCTGCATTGCTGGGGAGGCCTCAGGAAACTTACAGTCATGGTCGAAGGCAAAAGGGAAGCAGGCACCTTCTTCACAGGCAGTAAGATGGAGTAAGTGCAAGCAAGGGAAATGCCAGATGCTTATAAAACCATCAGATCTCATGAGAACTCACTCACTATCACACTATCACGAGAACAGCATGGAGGAAAAGACCCCCATGATGCAATTATCTCCACTTGGTCCCGCCCTTGGCACTTAGGGATGATGGGGATTACAATTCAAGATGAGATTTTGTGTGCGATCACAGCCAAACCTTATCACTATTAAACAAAAATATCTCATTCTTCCCTCCCTTAAACCATGGTGTCTTTCTGTCTACATACTTCACTGCTCTAGATACCTCATAAAAATGGAATCCTACAGTATTTGTCCTTTAACGTCTGGCTTATTTCACTTAGCATAATGTCTTCAAGGTTAAATGGGTGCTTCTATTAAGACACTAAAACAACCTAAATTATTGTTGGTAATTTGTTATAGTAATAGTAAAAACATTACACAGGTGTATACTTCTCAAACAAAAAAAGGTTGTTTTCACTTTATGTATCAAATATCTCTAAAATATGCTTTTTTAAATTTTTGGTACAAAATAATATTTATCATCTTTGCATTGTTTTACTGGATCCTCCTGTGCCTCACATTTTGTAAGGCTACATTTTATCTCAACCTTTGCCATGACAAACAGATTTGTTTGGGGTGACCATACAGCTCCTCTTTTCAGTAGGCTTTTTCTATCTCTGGGATTGGCCCTAGGGCTTGTAGATTCTGTCACAGTAGGAGCATCTGTGGAAACTGGCTTGGCACTTGCATGTGCTCAAACAGAATTTCTATGGAGCTAGAGCCACATAAGGCACCAACAACCAATGGGGCAGTGGGAGCTGGTAGGTAAATGCTCCCTTCATCCATTTTTCTAGAAGAGAACTCTATGGTGCACTATTGTCTCCTCAGAGGGTCCACAGGGACTGAGTCCCTGTTTGACCACAGTGGTAACCAAATCAAGAAAGCATCATTGAATTGGCTTTTCTTCTTTCCTTAACTTACCACGAGTCCTCCATTTCTATTCTCTCAGACACTTCCCAAAATAACCCTTCCTGTGTGAGTCTTTGCCTCAGGCACTGAATTCTGACAGAAACTCACATTAAGAGAACTCTGAAAACAATACTTGCCCATTTTGGACAATTTAGGAAAGACAGCAAAGTGAAAGGAAAAAAACATCCATAATCACATACCCAGAAGCAATCCTCATTAATATTTGAGTTCAGACTCTTTATGAGCCCCTAATGGATCTGCACAATAACCTACCAATTTTGACTCCCAGATTTTGACTCTTAATTTTGACTCTATAGTGCCTGTCTTGGTGAGTAACATGAAATTCCATGCTTGATTTCTTTTCATGGCCTACAGATGAAGTATATTCAGCAACCCTGTGCAAAAAGGATCTAAAAGGGACATTTTTACATTTACAATTCAGGCAAATTGTTTTTTATCTAAGAGGTCTATATTTCTTTGGTCATTAGGAGAGAAGTACCCACTAGTTATTACATTTGTTCCATAAATTAGTTTTAAGAACTTGGTAAGGGGTGGGCGCAGCGGCTCACGCCTGTAATCCCAGCACTTTGGGAGGCCGGGGTGGGTGAATCACCTGAGGTCAGGAGTTCAAGACCAGCCTGACCAACATGGAGAAAACCTATCTCTACTAAGAATACAAAATTAGCCGGGTGTGGTGGCACATGCCTGTAATCCCAGCTACTTGGGAAGCTGAGGCAGGAGAATTGCTTGAACCCGGGAGGCGGAGGTTGCAGTGAGCCGAGATCACGCCGTTGTACTCCAGCCTGGGCGACAAGAGGGAAACTCTGTCTCAAAACAAAACAAAACGAAACAAAACAAAACAAAAACCAACTTGGTAAGAGAATAGTAAAAGGCCTTTCCTGGAGCATTGAACATAGTGTCCTAAACGTGATTTTCGGTACTTCTCCTTGCTTTTGAAAATACAACTGAGACCCTACAGGGACACTTGCCAAAAACTAATTCTAAAATGCAGTTGTAACTCCCATGACTACAATGACATGAGGATCATTTGGAAGAGTACATAGCTCAGATCATGTGAAATAAAACTCCCATCCCTGATGATGGCATGATCCGTTCATTAAAGAGCAAGCAAGATGAAGTCATTAAGAAAAAAAGATGGAAAACACGGGAAAAGCAAAGCATTTTTGAGGGAATAAAACGACAAATCTTTACACATTTTGCCTTTCTGGAAATATTTCATGTTATACAAAAAGTTATTTCCAGAAACAGATTTTCCCAGAGGTGCTAAGAAAACAATGTTAGTGAATACAAAAGTAGGCATGCTGTGGCTCATAGGCCAAGGCCTAGCACTTGCTGGTAAATGAGCACCTGCTGAAAAGTCAGTATTTCAAATCCCTAGATGCCCAGCCTCATTTTGTTGAGTGCAGGAGTTTTCTCAATTTCTGTTGAAAAGGAAGTGGGAGAAATTCAGTCCCCTTTGTGAGAAATCATGGCAGGAAAACGGAGCACCTTCCCGAGGCAAAAGGGGAGGAATGGAATTGTTGCCGGGAGACCATAGCTGCTTTCCTTTCACACCAGAGCCACTCTCCTTTTAGTGAAAAATGTGTCCGTGATGTTGACATATGGCTAATAAAGTGTATTATTAATAATTCAAGAAAATAAAACTCATTCTGGAGTGAAAAACTGTCCACTTTATAAAATCTGTGCATGATAAATGTGACAGCAAAAGACCTGGACAAGTGGATAATAATTTATTCATAAGGCACCTCTGTGTGCTTTTCTATTTGCCCTTTTATTAAAAGAGTGTGTGTGTGTTTATAAGAAAGTTACTGGTTGGGCGCGGTGGCTCATGCCTATAATACCAGCACTTTGGGGGGCTGAGGCGGGTGGATCACCTGAGGTCAGGAGTTCAAGACCAGCCTGGCCAACATGATGAAACCCCATCTCTACAAAAAAAAAAAAAAAAAAAAAAAAAAATTAGCCAGGCGTGGTGGCAAGCCCCTGTAATGCCAGCTACTCAGGGGGCTGAGGTGGGAGAATCGCTTGAACCCAGGAAGCAGAGGTTGTAGTGAGCCAAGATTGTGCCACTGCACTCTTACCTGGGCAACAAGAGCAAAAAACTCTGTCTAAAAAGAAAAAAAAGGTACTATCAGAATGAATGATACATATGTTTATTGGTTGCTGTGCTTTCTGGCAGATCCTTAACATTCTCCTTGTATGTATTGTGTCCCCAAAGTAGTTCTCTTGCCTCTTGTATTAACACTCACATAATTTCATAGTGAGAACAATTTCCACTTCAGTTTTCTTACTTGGCATGTGGTCTAAATTAGCCAATTTGTATGAGAAGTAATAACTCAGCACACTTCTCTACATATTTGTCTCTGGGGAAAATTCAGTGGAGCTCCCAGGCATACTACACTTTTAAGGTTTCTTCCATTATATTATACTCAAAGACAGTTCCACAACAGCCAGAGTGTGGAGAGCCTGCAGGTTTCTTTGCACCACCTTCTTAGATCCTCTGTGGTAGCAAAATAAATATTACACTAGGGAAGTACTGCCTAAAGACCTGGAATACGTGCAGTGCTGGGAGTCAATCTATTATAGCCTTGTTTTACTCAATGGATTTACCCAGCAGCCCAACAGGGCTTATGCCTTTTCCCAGAAAAAAAACAAAAAGTTGACAGCTATACAAATATGGTACTTGTGTAAACTATTAAAGCTCATGGATTGATACCAACACCTATTATTATGACTACTTCAAGCCTTCAAATCAAGAGGAAAGACCACGGAGGAAGCAAGCCTTAAGAGAAGAGAAGGAATTTGTAGAGGATGACTCTACACATTTGGGGAAGTGGGGTGGGTAGAGAGGAGGGACACAAGGAGGTAGGGAGGGTGGGTAGAGAAAGGAGAAAGAAGGTGGTAGGGAGTGGGTAGGGAGAGAATAGGGGTAGGGAGTGGGGAGTACCGCAAGGCAGAGAGGAGAAAGGGGGAAGGAAGGGAGAGCAGCAATGACTGGGTTTAGTAGGACACATTAAAAGGCTATTGTAGTTGTTCACCAAAAGATACTATCAACAGAGTGAAAAGACAGTGCATGAAATGGAGAAAATATTTGCAAATTATATGTTATTAATAGGTTAATATCAAGAATATATGGAGAACTCCTGTAGCCAAACAACAACAAAATACAATTCATTTCAAAAATAGGCAAAGGACTCGAATAGACATTTCTTTAATGGAGATATACAAATGGCCAATAAGCACATGAAAAGATGTCCAACATCTCTCATTTTCAGGAAAATACAAGTCAAAACCACAATAAGGCACCACTTCATACCCATTAGAATGGCTACCATAAGAAAAACAGAACATAACAAGTATTAGTGGAGATTGAAGAGAATAGAACCCTTATGCACTGCTGGTGGGAATGTAAAACTGTGCAACTGCTGTGTAAAACAGTATGATACTTCCTCAAAAAATTGAATATAGAATTACTATGGGATCCAGCAATTCTACTTTTGGGTATAGCCCCAAAAGAAATGAAAACAGGAACTTGAACAAATACATGCGTACCCATGCTCATAGCAGGATTATTCACATTAACCAAAAGGTAGAAGCAGCCCAAATGCCCATCAATAGATAAATGAATAAATAAAATGTGAGCTATACATACAGTGGATTGTTATTAAGACTTAAGAGAATTCTGACATGTTACAACATAGATGAATTGTGAAGATGTTATGTTAAATGAAATAAGATGGTCACAATAGGATAAATACCCTAAGATTCCACTTATATGAGGCACTTAGAGTAGTCAAATTCATAAGAGACAGAAAGTAGAGTGATGGTAGCCAGGGGCTGGGAGAGGGAGGAATGCATAGCTATTGTTTAATGAGTACAAAATTTCAGTTTTACAAGATGAAATAAGTTGTGAAGATAGATTGTGGTGATGGCTGCACAGCAGTAATAGCACTGAAGTGTACACTTCAAAATGGTTACAATGGTAAATTTTAAGTTGTGTATGTTTTAACACAATTCAAAAGTAAACATCAAAAAAAAGTACAGAAATTCGTCTCAGAGAGTTATGCTAATGAATGAAAGAGGAAATTTTACAGCAATGTCAACAAGCTCAGGAGGTGCATTTTTTAATCCAAAATGAGCCAAGCATTCTTGTATTTTAAAAATTCATGTTTGATTCTTTTTCTGTAACTAGTCCTAACAACTTCTCCTATAAAGTTATAGTTATGTTAAATTACACTTTAATAAAATAAATAAAAGGTTATTGTAGTACAAAGCATGAAATGGAAAAAAAATAGGACTTAACTTATCTTGAAGGGAAAATCTGCAGAGCCCGATGAATTAAGTAGTAATTCCATGGACCTATGGTGAAAGAACCTATACATTTGTAAGCATTTGTAGGTGTGTTTATGTGGTGTTTGAGGGTTAGATTATTTTCAAGAAATTATATAGAAACAGTCACCATCATCTCATGAGAAATTCCTGTTTCTGGTTCTCCCTCAGAAAGACCAGGTGATGCTGTTTAGTAGGCGTGATATTTAGGAATACCTATTATGCTAACCCAGATGGTGATTTTACCTTGAGCACATATCTTTTGAGTACCGAAGACAGAATTATATTAACAAATCTAATCGACCAAATGTAAAATTCAACGTTCTCACAGTGGCTGGTAAGAGAAGCAGATGAATCCTAATTTTCCTCTCCTGGCAGTGCCAAGTACTACCCTTCTGAATGTGGTCACCACACTTAAGATGCTAAAAATGATGAAAAGCCTTCCACCCCAGTGCCTCAGTTCTGCTGCCTGCCTATCACAAAACACCTAGGGGCGAATCATACAGGCTGACATTAGCAGTATTTCTTCTCTGCAATTAAAGCAACAGCGTACGTACAAAACTCTACCCTATGTTGTGTTATGAAGGGATCCTCACTATATATATATGTGTGTGTGTGTGTGTGTTTGTGTGTGTGTATATATATATATCTCCACATACATATATATGTATGTATGTGTGTATACACAAAAATATACAGTACAAAGGCATGAAAGAAACCAATATACATCCACATACACAAATATATATTTTTGTTACTAGCCATAACCTATTGCTAGTTCTCTAACTAGCAATAACCTTAAATGCCTACTGGGGCCACCTTTAACTAAAGAAAGTCTTTCTACCCAGACATCCAACTCCTCCCTCCACACTCCAATGTAGCTTCCTATAGCAATTCCATAGGAAGCTGATGCCCTGAATTGCTGTCCACAGAGATAAGCCCATTTATCAACAGGAGGGGGAGTAATAGGGACTTTCTGATGTTGGCCCCAGAGTAAAAATGTTCTAAACACCTGAGCTCCCTATACACACATGTTGCAAGAGAGGAGCCATTATGGGACTAGGTAAGAGCTTCAGAATTTAAAGGGATGCCCACAGAATTATCATTTGGGTGGAAGATTTCAGTTGTTTATCTAGAGACCCAAGAGTAAGGGAAGGAGCCAACTAAATGTGTGCTCACTCTTTCCTACGCTTAGGAAGCATATTTTCAGGAAAATGCAGTAGGACATAGGGCCTGGATGTGCCAAACTATGCAAAAAATCAACAAGAATTGGAATGTTAATGAAATCATCATCTCCTGCAACTATAAAAAGAAGCTCCTATGTTTGGGAAATACTGATGCTTTTATTTATGTTATCAGTTTTATGTCCTCTGTAAGACTGTTTTTCCTACTGCTGTTTATAGGTCAATTTATAAATCATGACATGTACTACATCCCACATGCAATGTTTTAATATCAGTAGTAACTCTCATAATTCCTTCGTAATTTTCACTAAAAATGGAGACTTTTTTCCACTACATTCCTATATTGCATGGCCCGGGGCTTTCAGTTTACTGGGTGTTAAATCCCAAGAGATCAGATTCATGTCTCAGACTGCCACTTTGTAATGTCAAATGATACGCTGAGAGAATCATTCATTTGAACTTGTTCTTACCACCACTGACAAAAGGTGAAGGGGAAAACATATACATAGATATGATTTTGTTGGCAGCAATTAATATTACTGTAAATCCTATCGTCATGGCTTGAAATGGAATAAATACAAGTGTAATTATTTAATACTCTAGAATCCATTTATCCTTTGGAAATGTATTAAATTTTTGAATAAGAGCAGTATGGTTGGATTCCAAATCCATTTGTTCCTAAAAGCATCCTTCTCAGGATTAAAAAGAGCCAACACCTTTAGTATTAAGTGTAAGGTCACATCTTACAGGAAACCCTTCTCTCTGAGTTCCCCTTACAAGACTGACGTTGAATTAGCAGTGTGTTCTCTATCTGTGTAACATAGAACAATCAGCTATCTGGGTCATGGGCTATAGGATCTCAGTGCCTGGGGACTTGACTGAAGCGGAGCAGCAGCGGAAGCACATGTTGCTCCTACATCCAACCAGTCCAGCTCGGCATTTGGGTCCCAGTCTGATTTTTATTGGGATGGGTACACTTTATAAAGTAAATAGTGAAGCCTCAATAGGAGAGGTCAATTAAGGGATTCTATCAGTAGATCGATCGCCACCTGACTGCTCATAAGAGTCACCTGGGGTGGGGGCGGGTGGGATGAAAAACGCCAATTCCTGTGGTCTCACCCAGACCAATTAAATTAGAATATCTGGGGTGGTTTCCAGGAAATCAATATTTTTCAAACGTTCCCTTTGTGATTTTAATGTGCAGCCTGGGTCGAGAACCACCTTTCTAGATGTTTCTCAAGCCTTATTATGGGGAATAGAGGATATACCTATAACCTAATTCTTAAAAGGTTGTCTAGGGAAGCCAACATTTAAAGGTGCTTAGTGGAGGACATACAAAATAAATCAGTTTTCATTAAGGACTTTCTTTTTTCTTTTTTAAGCAAGCCATGCTTCCAACTAAAGGCAGCTGCTTTTAAAATCTTACGGCTTTCCTTTGACCTCTGTAAATTGGCCTACTTCTTCC
Source organism: Nomascus leucogenys (assembly GCF_006542625.1). Lineage (NCBI taxonomy): Eukaryota > Metazoa > Chordata > Mammalia > Primates > Hylobatidae > Nomascus > Nomascus leucogenys. Next base: position 131,274,718 of record NC_044406.1, read on the forward strand.
TTATATAACTGTCTATAGAATTTTTATAACCATATACCCTAAAAGAAGATGGATTTCTCTTCCACACTCTTCACCCAGCAGTTAATTTATTAACACGAGTTTGGTATCTACCTCAATTTTCATAACTTATCAGTTTTCCACAAATGGTGTTCTGAGTTCCCAAATGTAAATAAATACATATGTAGTCATTAATTACTTAGCAAACAACTATAAAACAAAACAAAACCCAAAGTAAATGTCAGTGATAGAAACTTTCCCCTAATTTCCCATCCCATCTCTCCTGCTGAATTAGTCTGGCCTTTTGGCCCAAAGCTATTTCCTGGCTCCTGAACCAAGTTCTTGCAAAAGGACTGTACTAGTCCATTTTCACACTGCTATAAATAATATCTGAGACTGGGTAATGTATAAATGAAAGAGGTTTAATTGACTCACAGTTCCACATGGCTGGGGAAGCCTCAGGAATCTTACAATCACGGCAGAAGGGGAAGCAAGAACCTTCTACACAACACGACAGGAAAGAGTGTGAGTGTGTGAAGGAGCAACTCTCGAACACTTATAAAACCATTAGATCTCCTGAGAACTCACTATCACGAGAACTGACCCCGTGATCCAATCACCTCCCTCCCTCGAAACGTGGGGATGACAGTTAGGGATGAGATTTGGGTCCCCACACAGAGCCAAACCATACCAAGGACACTCTGACTTTGGCAGTGATAACTTTGTTACATGGACAAAACAGCATGTGCTGATGTAAAGCCTTCTAGCACTGTGGTTTCTTCTGACAAATTAACACTAACCCAACTCACTGTGTTCTTAGAAATGTCAGTGTATAAGAAAAGATGCATGTTGAAGCCTCATCCATTGGCTGAGGGAGTGGAGAGTAACAAGAAACAGATTTTACTGGTAGAGACCCTTAAGTTGAATTTTAAAAGGTAAGGGATCCGGTGAAGCCAAATGGGAGTGTAGTTTCAGGCAGGTGTGAAGGGGATGTTTATTTTATGCCACTGGAATCAAGGCAGAGATAATAATAATAAATAAGACGGCATGCTCAGACTAGAAATGGCTAGAAAACAATTCGCAAGGGAGGTGGAGACGGCATGGTGAGAGAAAAGCCTGGAGAGTCAGGCGGGAAACAGAGATAAATGTAAAGGAGACAAGATGAGAAGCATGAAGACCACTCAGGAAGCTACTGCAAGATCCAGGCAGAAGTTGATAAGGGCTGAACCTAGGGTGGTGGCATTGAAACCAGAGAGGGGCTAATGGTTTAGTCATATCAAGTACATGGAATGGAGGTGACTTAGTGATGGGCAGAATGCCATCAAGTCCCTAGTGTGTCTTCCAGATTTCTGGCTAGGGACTTGGCTAAAGGGAAAGAGCCACTCACCGTGTTTCCCACTTTCAGCAATAGGGACCTGGCCAAGGTGATCAGTCTGAGGTATGTTTGTCCGGTAAAATAAGGATCCTCCAGTTAAATTTAAATTTCAGAGAAACAACAAATACGTTTTTAGCATACAATACATGGGATACGTGCTAAAGGAAGGTCAGAGTTAAGATGGCCTGTAGTTAATGAGATAGCGGAGGCGATGGAAAGGCAGGACTAGCCTTGAGTTGAGAAGTTATTTTTTCATAGGCACTAGAAACAGCAAAAAGTCAACGAAGGATCTTGCTGTTGAGCACTTACAGTGATAACTTTGCTTACTGTACCATATATATTTACGTTTTTCCATTTCAATCTGATAATGGGTAATTGACTTCATGTTGCCATAGTGAGATATTCAACTTGGGCTTAAGGAACAGTACTGTGGAAGTCAGGAAAAAGTAGAATCGTACTGACAGCACATTTAGGTAGCAATTTGTTTTTCAAGATATTCTGGTCATATTTAGGCCTAGAAAATCATTATTTCCTTAAAATGTACTCAATGGATTGATGTTCCTTACTATACATTTAGTTCTGGAAATGTTAATGCCCATGCTTCATTCTATCTCCTTCTCATTAAAGTGAGATTTTTCTTCTTAGCAAATCTGACTTAAGTATGCACTGGGGAAATCAATTTTTATAGTGGCAGGAGGAAGTGGCTAAGCTGACAAGAAAGACTCTTTTCCTCACAATGTGTTATCTTCTAGAAAAATACTACCTAGTTATTGTTTACTAAAATATATCTAAGTGAAAATAGACACTTTCTTCCATTTGTTTAGAACAATGACAGCAGAGTAGATAGTATGATACATTTTGTATCAAGTTAAAACATAAATGTCAGCTGGGCGCGGTGGCTCACGCCTGTAATCCCAGCACTTTGGGAGGCCAAGGCGGGTGGATCACGAGGTCAGGAGATCGAGACCATCCTGGCTAACACGGTGAAACCGGGTCTATACTAAAAATACAAAAATTAGCCGTGCGCGGTGGCAGGCACCTGTAGTCCCAGCTACTCGGGAGACTGAGGCAGGAGAATGGCGTGAACCTGGGAGGCGGAGCTTGCAGTGAGCCGAGACCTCGGCCACTGCACTTCAGCCTGGGCGACACAGCGAGACTCTGTCTCAACAATCAATCAATCAATCAATCAATCAATAAATGTAAAGGAGAATGGGAGAAACAACCTATGAAAAACTACTGATTGAAATCTGTAAGGCTGATAGAAGCCACATGTTGTAGGAATGATCTTCAGGGTCGAGAGATTTCTGTAGGCTGGGCTGCCAAGTGGAGGCATACAGAAGTGGGATCCTGGAGCTGAATCTTAGAGAATGGGTAAGATTTAGGTATGTCATATAGAGTGCAAGATGGACATTCTGAGAGGAAAAGCAGCTTGAGCAAATGGAAGATATGTTTGGATTACTAACTTTCCTGAATCAGGGAAATTGTGTTGGGGAATCAGAGGGATCAGTTTGGATAGAAATGTGATAATAAAAGGTCTTGAAAGTCATCAGAGGAGTTTTGGCAAGAAGAAATAATCCTAACCACGATTTTTCTAAGATTATTCTGACAGTGATATGGATGATGAATTAGAAGAAAGAGATAAGGAAACCAGCTAGATGAAGCACCTGGTATCGCTCAATTGTGGTAAACAGAAGGGAGTCCTCTGATCTGCATTCTTGAAACGTTACTTGACTGTCATTGCATGCTGCTCTATCTACAGGGCAGGAGTCAGCAAACAGTATCTGTAAAGGGCCAGAGAGCAAATAGTTTAAGCTTTACAAGCCATAAGGCCATCTCTGCATCTTCTATGCAACCCTGCCTCCAATTGGAGCAAGAAAGCAACCATAGACAATAGTGGAAAGAAATGGGTGTTTGATCTTCCAATAAAATTTTATTTACAAAACTAGGCAGTGTGGTGGATTTGGCCTGTGGGCTGTAGTTTGCCTTGCTCGGCTCTAGGGTATTGGGTAACTCCAGATTTTTGAAGTTCTTGGACAACTTGAATGGAAAGTACATCTCTGTAATTTTAGTTGTCTATTTTCCTTGTTACTCAGTCAGGTAAACTCCTTATTCTATAAACAACATATATGGGAAGGGAAAATTCTTTCTTAGATTTATCTCGCCTGGAGTGTAATTATTGCCACTATTTTTACTAATACAGTGTTATTTAATCATATGTCTCATTGTTTTTATAAATCATATCCATGTGATTGAGACAATAAATGGATAAATGACCCTTGTAGAATGTGAGTAGAGGTGGGACAACTTAGCATGTGGAATAAAAATTATCTAAATGTAACTTGAAATGTTAGGGTAATGCAAATATAGGACCACATGTATTGTCGCGATATCAGGCAAATTTCTGGATATCTGTCAAATGCATGGATATTTTGGTTAAGGGTCAGTTGATTCCTTTCAGCAACTCCTAGCTCCCACCCCTAAAAGCAAGTGGAGTATGCAGAGGTGGGTTAGCAGAGCTAAGGAATAGGTATAGGAGAATGAAAAAGAGAAAAAGGAAGAAAGTTAAAAGAGATAAAAAGGTAAAGAATCTAGTGGTGGAGAGGAGGGCTCCAGTTTCTGGTTTGCACAAGGTTGTAAGTAGATCCATGTGTTTATAAGGAAGGCTAATAAAAGAAAGTTTGCAGAGGTGCTGATTGGAATTCTATGATTCGAGGACATTTCTTTCATTCATCTCAGTCTAGTAGGCACTTGTCCCAGGTTTTGTGCTAGGCTCCAGTTATACAAAAATGGCTGCTGTTACCAAGAGGCATGCAGTCTGGTAAAAGAAGTTAATCCAAGCCCCACACAATATAATACCACATTTTCTGAGTATCTCAGTACATAGCAAATGTTCTAGAAAGATTAATGCCAAACCAAATCTGTAGCAATTGTTACCCCTTTGAGAATGGCATTGAGGGTGGTGGGTATATATATGCATATATATATATACACACGTATACATGTACATACACAAACATATATAAAATATATATTTACGAGGAGAATGTATGTATTACTTACGGAATTAAATAATTGAAAAGGAAGGTGAAAAGAACTACAGGAGGAATATAGACAAATGCAAGAGGAACTTGACTTCAAGGGAAGACAATGAAATCATAGACCAGTGCTGCCATAGAAAAGTCACAGAGGACTGGATCAGACAGACTGGCACCGAACACTCTGACACTTAAGCATGACCCATGAAAATCCAACTTATCTGAGTCTCAGTATCTTCATCTGTGAAAAGTGAATAAGTGGGATTTTCATGGGTCGTGTTTAAGTGTCAGAGTCTTTGGAGCCTTTAACATGATCATGATTTCCTATTTTTCTCTTCATTAATAAACATCTAACATATGTGAGGCCTTAAATTAGGTGCTAAGGATACAAAGAAAAATCAGATTAGCATCCTTGCCCTCAAGGGGCTCTCAGTAGTGTTGAAAGATAATGTAACTGCGGCAAATGAAGGAGTTCAGGAAATGCCACCCCAAAATATGCAACTTTGGTATGCTGATTACTTTAGATTGAAGGCACTTGAGGAATATTTAGTTAATGCAGGGAGGGGCTTTCTTTGAACTTCCTTATCTGCCTAAAAATGGATCTGTATTATCATAAATCATCTCCCTGGTAATTTTACCAACCCTGAAAGTTAACTCTTTGATACTACCCCCAGACAGACTATCACTTTTTCTTCTGAAGGATGCTCCTAGACAACTTTTATTACTTGAGAGATGTTTTCTCTGCATAATAAGACCATCTTTATTTTCCATATGATTCCTCCTGTTACTCTCTCATAACTTGTATTGCCAGCACCCCTCAGAAGTCTCAAGCACTTATTCTTTTAGGTAGCTCAGGGTGCTAATAAGTGCCAATCTTCTGACCCTTCTGGGAGTCCCATATCTTGTGGACTCCATGCATAAATACATAACTAAATATATTTTTCTCACGTTAATCTGTTTCTGTGTCAATTTCATTCATAGCCCACCCAAATAACCTAGAAGGGTGGAGGGAAGTCATTTTCACTGCCCTACACAAGCATAATTATCAGCTATAAGATCCAATAACCAAAATACCACATGAAAAGTATAAGAAGGATAAATGAAGTGTTATACAAATGCAAAGTTTTTTTTAATGAGGAGTGACTGTAAGGTTTAATGAAGAAGGGAGCATTTCAGCTGAACCTTAAATGCATACCTTGAAGTTACTGCAGGTTCAATTCTAAACCACAGCAGTAAAGTAAACACAGCAGTAATGTAAAGTGAGTCACATGAATTTTCTGGTTTCTCAGTGCATGTGAAGGTTTTGTTAACATTACACAGTAGTCTGTTAAGTGTGCAATAGTATTATGTAAAAAATGTGCATACCTTAATTAAAAATACTTTCTTGCCCAAAATGCTGATGACCATCTGAGCTCTCAGGGAGGTGTGGTCTTTTCTCTCAGTGATGATGGCTGCTGACTGATCATGGTGGTGGTTGCTGAAGGTTGCCATGGCTGTGGAAATTTCTTAAAGTAACAATGAACTTTCCCACATAGATTCTCTCCCTTTTATGACAGATTTACCTGTAGTATGCACTGCCCTTTGATAGCATTATACCCATATAGGAATTTCAAAATTGGAGTAGATCCTCTTAAATCATGTTGCCACTTTATCAACTAACTTACTGTAATATTCTAACTCGTTTGTCATTGGTATAGTTTGGATATATGTCTCCACCCAAATCTCATATTGAGTTGTAATGCCCAGTGTTGGAGGTGGGGCCTGGTAGAAGGTGACTCAATCAAGGGAGTGAATTTCTCATGATTGGTTTAGCACCATCCTCTTGGTGCTGTCCTCGCAATAGTGAGTTCTTTTTTTTTTTTTTTTTTTTTTTTTGAGATGGAGTCTTGCTCTGTAGCCCAGGCCGGAGCGCAGTGCCATGATCTCAGCTCACTGTAACCTCCGCCTCCTGTGTTCAAGCAATTCTTCTGCCTCAGCCTCCCAAGTAGCTGGGACTTGAGGCACCCACCACCATGCCAGGCTAGTTTTTGTATTTTTAGTAGAGATGGGGTTTCACCATATTGGCCAGGCTGATCTCAAACTCCTGACCTTGTGATCCACCTGCCTTGGCCTCCCAAATTGCTGGGATTACAGGTGTGAGCCACCACACTTGGCCAATAGTGAGTTCTCATGACATCTGGTTGTTTAAAAGTATGTGGCACCCCCCTCTGCCTTGCTCCTGCTCCCACCATGTTAGATGCCACCTCCCCAGAAGCAGATGCCTGTGTTACGCTTCCTCCACAGCCTTCAGAACCCTGAGCCAACTAAACCTTCTTTGTTTATAAATTGCCCGGTCTCAGGCACTTTTTTAGAGCAATGCGGGAATGGACTAATACAGAAAAATTGGTACTGAATAGTGAGGCATTGCTACAAAGAAAATAGAAAATGTGGAACCAGCTTTGGAACTGGGTAACAGGCAGAGGTTGGAATAGTATGGAGGGTGCATAAGAAGACAGGAAGATGAGGGAAAGTTTGGGACTTCTTAGAGACTGGCTAAATGCTTGTGACCAAAATGTTGATAGTGATATGGACAGTGAAGTCCAAGCTGCCAAGGTTTCAGATGGAAATGAACTTATTGGGAAGTGGAGTAAAGATCACTTTTGTTATGCCTTAGCTAAGAACTTGGCTGCATTATGTACATGCCCTGGGGATCTGTGGAAGTATGAATTTCAGAGTGATGACTTAGGGTATCTGGTGGAAGAAATTTCTAAGCAGAAAGTGCTCACGGGGTGTTCTGGCTACTTCTAACAGCCTAACTCTGATAAAGGAGCAAAGGAATGACTTGAAGTTCGAGTTTATCGTTAAAAGAGAAGCAGAGCTTGACAGTTTGGAAAATGTGAAGCCTGGCCACATGGCAGAGAAAAAAAAGCTTTTTGGGGGAGACGAATCCAAGCAAGCTGCAGAGCAACCATTTGCTAGAAAGATTTGGGTAACTATGAAGAAGCCAAGTGCTGATAGCCAAGACAATGGGGAAAATACTTGAAAGGTATTTCAGAAACCGTCACAGTAGCTCCTCCCATCACAGGCCTAGAAGTCTAGGAGGGAAGAATGGTTTTGTGGGCCAGGCCCAGGGGTGCAGCCTGGAGACAATGCTACCTGCATCCTAGCCACTGGGGCTCTAGCCTCCACTCAAAGGGGCCCAGGTACACTTCAGGTCGCAGCTCCAGAGGGTGTAAGCCATAAGCTTTGGTGACTTGCATGTGGTGTTAAGCCTGTGGGTTTACAGAGTGCAAGAGTTGAAGCTTGGGAGCCTCCACCTAGATTTCAGAGGATGTATGAAAAAGCGTGGGTGCCCAAGCAGAAACCTGTCTCAGGGGCAGAGCCCTCATGAAGAACCTCTACTATGGCAGTGCAAAGGGGGAAATGTGAGGTTGGAAGCCCCACACAGAGTACCCACTGGGTCACTGCCTAGTGGAGCTTTGAGAATAGGGCCACCATCCTCTGGACCTCAGAATGGTACAATCACTGGCAGCTTGCACCCTGTACCTGGAAAAACCACGGGGACTCAATGACAGCTCATGAAAGTAGTGCAGGGGCTGAACCCTGCAAAACCACATGGGTGGAGCTGCCCAAGGCCTTGGGAGCCCAACCCTATCAGCAGTGTGCCCTGGATGTTGGACATGGCATCAAAGGAGATTATTTTTGAACTTTACCATTTAATGACTGCCCTGCTGGGTTTTGAACTTGTGTGGGGCCTATAGCGTATTTCTTTCGGCTTATTTCTTCCTTGTGGAACAGGAATGTTTACCCAATGCCCATAACCCCATTGTATCTTGGAAGTAACTCACTTATTTATTTATTTATTTTACAGGCTCATAGGTGGAAAAGATTTGCCTTGTCTCTGATGAGACATCTGACTTTAGACTTTTGAGTTAATGCTAAAATAAGTTAAGATTTGGGGGGACTGTTAGGAAGGGATTTTAAAATGTGAGAAGAACATGAGATTTGTGAGGAGTGGCCAGGGGAAGAATGATACAGTTTGGGTATGTGTTGTCACCTAAATCTCATGTGGAGTTGTAATGCCCAATGTTGGAAGTGAGGCCTGGTGGGAGGTGATTGTATCTTGGGGGTGGATTCTCATAAATGATTTAGCTGTCTTAAATGGTGAGTGAGTTCTCATGAGATCTGGTTGGTTAAAAGTGTATGGCACCTCCCTCTACTCTGGCTTCTGCTCCTGCCGTGTGAGATGCCTGCTTCCCATTCACCTTTCACCATGATGGTAAGCTTCCTGAGGTCTCCCCAGAAGCAGATGCCTTTGTTATGCTTCCTGTACAGCCTTCAGAACCATAAGTCAATTAAACCTTTTTTATATAAATTACCCAGTCTCCAGTATTTCTTTATAGCAATGTGAGAACAGACCAATTCAGTTGTCCTTTCAAAAATGTTCATATCATCTAAACTAAAAGTAGATTTCATCTCAAAAAACCACTTTCTTTGTTCATACATGAGAAGCAACACCTCATCCATTCAAGTTTGATCATGAGGTTGTAGTAACTCAGTCACATCTTCAGGATCCATTCCTATTTCTAAATTTCTTGCTATTTCTACCACATCTTCAGTTGCTTCCTCCATTTAAGTCTTGAACCCCTCAAAATTATCCATGCTGGTTGGAATCAACATTTTCCAAACCCCTATTAATGTTGATGTTTTGGCATTCTCTCATGTGTCATGAGTGTTCTTAATAGTATCAAGTATGATCAATCCTTTCCAGAAGGTTCTCAACCAATTTTGCCCAGATTGATCAGAGCAGTCACTATCCATGGCAGCTGTAGCCTTACAAAATGTATTACTTAAATAGTAAGACGTAAAGGACAAAATTACTCCTTGATCCTTGGGCCACAGAATTAAGATTGTATTAGCAAGCATGAAAACAACCTTAATCTTCTTTTACAACTCCATCAGAGCTTTTGAGTAAACAGGTACCTTGCCAATGAGCAGTAATATTTTCAAAGGAATCTTTTTCCCTGAGCAGTTGGTCTCAAGAGTAGGCTTAAAATATTCAGTAAACCATGTTATAAACAGATGTGCTGTCATCCTGGCTTTGTTGTTCAATTTTAGAACACAGAAAGAGTCAGCATAATTCTTAAGGAATCTAGGATTTTCAGAATAGTAAATGAGCATTGGCTTCAACTCAAAGTCACCAGCTGCATTAACCCCTAACAAGAGAATCAGCCTGCCTTTGAAGTTTTCAAGCCAGGCACTGACTTCTACTTTCTGGCTATGAAAGTTCTAGATGGAGTCTTTTTCCAATTGAAGGCAGTTTCATCTACATTGAAAATCTGTTGGTTAGCCAGTTTCGTCAGTTACTTTGGCTAAATCTCCTGGATAACTTGCTGTAGATTCTACATCAGCATTTGCTTCTTCATCTTGCACTTTTATGTTATGAATACACCTTCTTTCCTTACATCTCACAAAACAACCTCTGCTAGCTTCAATTTTTTTTTTTTTTTGCAGCTTCTAACTTTTCTCAGCCTTCATAGAATTGAAGAGAGTTAGGGCTTTGCTCTAGATTAGGCTTTGACTTAAGGAAATGTTGGGTTGATCTACGCAGACTGCCAAAAGTTTCTCCACATTAACAATAAAACTGTTTCGCTTTTGTATTGGTCTCTTCTTACACTGCTATAAGAAAATATTTAAGACTGTGTAACTTATTTAAAAAGCGGCTTAATTGGCTCACAGTTTTGTAGGTTGTACAGGTATGACTCTGGCATCAGCTCAGCTTCTGGGGAATCCTAATGGAGCTCATAGTGGAAGGTAAAGTGGGAGCCTGCACATCTCATAGTGAGTGCAGGAGAGAGAGGAGGGAAAGTGCCACACTTTTAAATGACTACACCTTGCAAGAACTCACTCACTATCATTAGGACAGCATCAAACCAGGAGGGATCCACCCCGCCATGGCCCAAAAACCTCCCACAGTCAACACTGGGGATTACGATTCAACATGAGATTTGGCCAGGACATATATTCAAACTGTAATATTCCACCCCTACACCCCCAAATCTCATGTCCTTCTCACATTGCAAAATGCAATCATCCCTGCCAATAGTCTCCTAAAGTCTTAACTCATTCCAGCATGAACTCCAAAATCCAAAGTCTCATCTGAGACAAGGGAAGTACCTTCCACCTATTGGCCTGTAAAATAAAAACCAAGTTATTTACTTCTGAGATATGATGGGAGTATAGGCATTGGGTAAACATTCTGATTCCATAATAGATAAATCAGCCAAAAGAAGGGGTCTACAGGTCCCATGCCATTCTGAAAACAAGCAAGGCAGTCATTAAATCTTAAAGCTCCAAACTGATCTCCTTTGACTCCGTGTCTCACATACAAGGCACATTGCTGCAAGTGGTGGGCTCCCAAGGCCTCAGTTAGCTCCACCCCTGTGGCTTTGCAGGGTTCAGCAGCCCCTAGGGCTGTTATCACAGGTTGTTGAGGGTCTGCAGCTTTTCTAGGCACAGGGAGCAAGCTGCTGGCAGATCTACCATTATGGGGTCTGAAGGATGGTGGTCCCCTTCTCACAGCTTCACGAGGCAGTGCCCTCATGGGGACTCTATGTGGGGCCTCAGACCCCACATTTCCCCTTTGCACTGCCCTAGTAGTGGTTCTCTGTAGGGGCTCCACCCCTGCAACAGACTTCTGCCTAGGTACTCAGTCTTTCTCATACAGCTGCTGAAATCCAGGTGGAGGCTGCCATGCATTCTTCATTCTTGTGTTCTGTATGCCCACAGGCTTAAACTTACATGGAAGCCACAAAGGCTTGCATTCTCCAAAGTGGCAGTCCAAGCTTTACCTAAGCCCCTTAGAGTCACAGCTGGGGGTGGAGTGGCCTGGATGTGGAAAACAGTGACCTGAGGCTGTGCAAGGCATCAAGACACCGGGCCTGGCCCACAAATCCATTCTTCCCCACTAGGCCCCTGAGCCTGTGATAAGAGGGGCTGCTGTGAAAATCTCTGAAATCTGAAATAGACCTCTGAGGTCTTTTTCCCATTGTCTTGGATATTAGCACTTGGCTCCCTTTCAGTTATGCAAATACCTTTAGCAAGTAGTTGCTCCACAACCTGCTTGAATACCTCTCCCAAAAAGTTTTTTCTTTCTTTGTAACAAGGATAGGCTGAACATTTTCCAAACTTTTACATCTGCTTCCTGTTTAAACATAAATTCCAACTCTATGTCATTTCTTTGCTCTTGGATCTGAGTGTAGGAAGCATCCAGGACACATTTGAATGCTTTGCTGCTTTGAAATTTCTTCCACTATATCCCCCAAGTCATGACTCTGAAGTTCAAAATTTCACAGATCCCTAGGGCATTAATAGAATGCAGCCAAGTTCTTTGCTGAGGCCTAACATGCATGACCTTTGCTTCAGTTCCCAATAAGCTCTTCATTTCCATCTGAGGCCTCATCAGTGTGAACTTCACTGTCCATATAACTATTAGCATTTTAGTCAAAACCATTTAAGCAGTCTCTAAGAAGTTGCAAACTTTCCTTCATCTTTCTGTCCTCTTCTGAGCCCTCCAAACTCTTCCAACCTCTGCCTATTACCCAGTTCCAAAGCTGCTTCCACATCTTCAGGTATCTTTATAAAATGCCCCACTCCTGGTACTAATTTTCTGTATTAGGCCATTCTTGCACTGGTCTAAGGAAATACTTGAGATTAATTTACAAAGAAAAGAGATTTGATTGTCTTATGGTTTGGCAGGCTGTACAAGCATGGCACTGGCACTTGCTTGTCTTCTGGAGAGGCCTCAGGGAGATTATACCCATGGCAAAATTAGAAGCAGGAGCTCGTATGTCACATGGTGAGTGCAGGAGCAAGAGTGGGGAGTTCCCATACACTTCGAAATGACCAGATCTCACAAGAACTCATTCACTGGGAGGGGCATAGCATCAACCCATGAGGAATCCACCCCCATGACCCAAACACCTACCACTGGGCCCTACTTCCAACACTGGGATTGCAATTCAACATGAGATTTGGCAGTGACATATATTAAAACTATATCACGTTTCTTTTAATTTCCTTCAAGAACTTTCCTTTGCATTGACAACTTAGCTTGCCATTTGGTAGAAGAGGCCTAGCTTTCAGCCTGTCTTGGCTTTTGATATGTCTCCCTCACTATGCCTAATCATTTCTAGCTTTTCATTTAAAGTGAGAGATGTGGCTTTGATCACATCAGTCAGTATACCTATTATAAAACAGTCAAATACTAACAGATGCTGGCAAGGCTGCAGAGAAAAGGGAATGCTTATACACTGCTGGTGGGGATGTAAATTAGTTCAGTCACTATGGGAAACATTTTGGAGATTTCTCAAGAAACTTAACAGAACTACCATTTGATCTAGCCATCTCATTACTGGATATATACCCAAAGACATAGAAATCATTCTACCATAAAGACATATGCACACATATGTTCATTGCAGCACTATTCACAATAGCAAAGACATGGAATCGACCTAGGTGCCCATCAATGGCATAAAGAAGATGTGAAAATTATACATCATGGAATACTGCATAGCCATAAAAAAGAATAAAATCATATCCTTTGTAGCAACATGGATGGAGGTGGAAGCCACTATCCTAAGTGAATTAATGCAGAAACTAAAAACCAAGTAGCACAGGAAAAAAAAATAAAGTGAAAAATGTTTGACTCTTATTTTCACTTGAATACTTACAGGACATTGTAGGGTTGCTAAATGGCTTCACTTCAATAGTTTTGTGTCTCCAAGAATAGATAGGCTCAAGGAGAGGGAGAGAGAAGGCATAAATGCTGGTTGGTAGAGCGGTTAGAACACACATTTATCAATAAATTTTATCCTTTTATACAGATGTGGTTTGTGATGCTGCAAAACAATTACAGTAGTCACATCAAAGATCACCAATTACAGGCCAAGCACGGTGGCTCACGCCTGTAATCCCAGCATTTTGGGAGGTCGAGGCTGGTGGATCGCCTGAGCTCAGGAGTTTGAGACCAGCCTGGGCAACACGGCGAAACCCCGTATCTACTAAAATACAAAAAATTAGCCAGGTGTGGCAGTGTGTGCTTGTAATCCCAGCTACTCGGGAGGCTGAGACAAGAGAATCACTTGAACATGGGAGGCAGAGGTTGCAGTGAGCTAAGAACGCACCATGCACTCTAGCCTGGACGACAGAGTGAGACTCTGTCTCAAAAAACAAACAAACAAACAAAAACACCAATCATAGATCACCATCACAGATATAATAATAATGAACAAGTTTGAAATATTGTGGGAATTGCCAAAATGTTAACGTAGGATATAGTGAGTACATGCTGTTTGAAAAATGCTTCCAAGAGACTTGCCTGACACAGAACCTTCAATTTGTGAAAAAAAAAAAAAAAATGTAGTTTCTGTGAAGTACAATCAAACAAAGTGCACTAAAATGATGTATGCCCGTATAGCCTTTTGACAGGACAATGGGAGTGGCTAATGCTGGCTGAGGGTATAGCAAGAAGCAAAACAAAGGGATGGAAAAGCAAAGGGTTCGTTTTAGAATCAGTAAACAGCCCAATTTGATTGAAGCCGAAGTTTAGGAGAATAGTGATATATGAGGTAAAAGTTAGGTTGGGAGGCTTGAAAAAAACTAAGGTATAGAAAAGAAGATGTGGAAAGTGAGAGGAAGACAACATAGAAAGACATAAAAGAAAGCTCAATTGATGCTAGGCAGTCCCAGTTAACAGCCAAGCCAGTTTGGAAGTCTGGGTGTCAGAATAGAATCCTTCTGGGGTTAACCACAGTGGAAAATGGCATGCAACAATTACAGTTCAAAGAGGCAAGGGATCTTGGGATAGTAGCAGGTGCACTACTGTAACAGCCAATTCAGGGGTCCAGGCTGCTTGAGGTGGCAAATGAAGTCTAAGGTGATGGTCTGAGAGAATAGTAAAGGGACTGGGTATCACTGGGAATCAAAGGCCTTGTGAGTACTCTGTAGAAGCAGGAGGGCAGGAGATCTGAGAAAACAGGAGGGTTGTATTTTAGAGTTTGAGAACTTGATGGGTCATTTCAAAATGATAATAAGATTTAATGTGTGAGATTGCTTATGTATAACTACATCAAGTAGAAATGAAGCGTTAGAAAGTATAAAGTATAGTAGAAATCAAGCATTAGGGTCAAAGATGTTGTAAATTTGACTGCATTGAACAAGCTTTGAAAGACAAGAGGGTTTGGTGAATAATCAATTAGGTGAGAAAAAGTTAATGTGATTTCCCAAAGGGCCAATTCTTCATAATTTTCACAGTGAAGGAAACTTGAATTAATTTACTTTGTTACTGTTTTAGGGATCTATCAAATACAGAACTTTCAAAGACACACAATTGTCAGTTATGTCTTACTTTTGCAAAAGGTAGCTCAAAATATTCGTTTAAAATATAATCACATGTAAAGTAGACATAGTACATAAACTGTACTTCTTTCTTCGAATTTCTAATCTAACTGATTTTGGGAGGGGTTAATCTGCTCCCAGTGACCTACAAGATTTCAAACAGATCACATAATACGCATCATCAATGAACCATCAAAGTCACAGTTATTAGAGAATTATATGTATTTAGTTTGATATTTGATGATAGTAACATGCTATTTGCTACATATAAGAAAAACAAACATTTTAATTAATATTCTGCTCCACCTATAAAGAATGCGGGCATTTTAAATTCTGTAATATTTCAAACATGACTAATATGATTGAAGGATCTTTTCTCAAATAATAGACAATTAAGGTGAATTGTTTATCCTTTGACATTACCAGGAGTTAAAAAAAAAAAACAAAACAAAACAGCAAACTTAGCCGAAGTTGTACAATTACATTAACTGAATGTGACTCAGCAGCATGGATTACTCATACTGTCATTACCCCAAAGTAAACCTTCTGGAAGTATCCAAAAGACTGAGGCAAATTTGGACAAATAGCTAGAGTTTTAAAAAACTAGATGACATCATCAAATACTAAAGGTTTCTCGAAGTTTCTTACATATGGTGGTGTGCCCTACCATATATTGAAATAATTAATGTCTGTTTGACCTTTGAAACAAGTACAAGTACAACTTGTCTTTTAACAGGTGTAACTGTCCCATAGCACAAAAGAAGCCTTACCTTCAAAGTGTATTCACTTTTAGGGACTTCTAGGACAACCAGGGCCACCTAGGTCTCTATCTCCCAATGTTGCCTCCAAAACCACTAAAGAACAACAAGGAGGAAAGAAGTAAGCCTATTCAAAATTCCAGCAAAGAGAAAAGGAGAAACAGCAACAAGTCCTAAGTCGTTGAGGTTAATCTTAGTCTAAAAAATACTTTTTTTTTTTAAGAGACAGAGTCTCGCTCTATCACTCAGGCTGGAGTGTAATGGTACAATCATAGCTCATTGCAGCCTCGAACTTCTGGGATCAAGCAAGCCTCCTGCTTCAGCCTCTTGAGTAGCTCGGACTATAGGAGTGCTCCACCATGCCCAGCCATTTTTAATTATTTTTGAGAGTCAGGGTCTTGCTATGTTGCCTAGGCTGGTCTCAAACTTTTGGCCTCAAGCGATCCTCCCACCTCAGTTTCCTGTGTTGCTGAGATTACAGGTGCAGCTGGGATTACAGGCATAAGCCACCTTGCCCAAATGGAAATACTTTTTAAAAAGTGTCTGGGAGGCTGGGCGCAGTGGTTCACTCCTGTAATCTCAGCACTTTGGGAGGCCGAGGCAGGCGGATCACTTGAGATCAGGAGTTTGAGACCAGCCTAGCCAACATGGTGAAACTCCTTCTCTACCAAATATATTTAAAAAGTAGCCGAGTGTTGTGGTGTGCACCTGTAATCCCAGCTATTTGGGAGGCTGAGACAGGAGAATTGCTTGAACCCAGGAGGTGGAGGTTGCAGTGAGCCGAGATCAGGCCACTGCACTCCAGCCTGGGAGGCAGAGCAAGACTCCATCTTAAAAAAAAAAAAAAAAAAGTGTCTGGGTACATCAGAATTCACATGACAAGAAAAGGACTAAAAAGTACATGTAATTTAAAGGAGGAGTTTATAAAACTCATGGCATCTAGGAGTGAAAAATGGTTAAAATAGGAAGACAGAAGCACCTGTTGGAATTAGCTTGTGAAGTGGAAAAGAGGCAAGAGAGATGAAATTAGGATCATGTAAAATCAGAGGACAAGCAACCGTGCTCCACTGGCAAAACCAAACAAATCCACCAAAGTGCGCGGACTTTTCTGTACTGACAGAAGTGTGTCTCGGTAAACTAGGAGTCTTGTAAAACATCCCAGTACCACAAAAATGAACAATGACAAGATGAGCAGATCCATACAGAGTTCTGAAAAAACTAGAAAACTAAACTCAATACTTATCAATTGAGGTAGACCCAAGCACAGAAAAACAACCATGAAGCAAACCAAAACTTTTAATGTAATATAATACTCCAAACAGTATTAAGCAGACACAAATGAACATTTGGTAATATTTTTAAAAACTTCAAATCAGCAACTCCAAAGTTAAAGACAGTAAAAAGCAAACAAAGAAAGGAAGAAATAGACTTGATTTAACTCAGGAAAGAAATGGAAGAAAAATACAAACTTATTTTAGAAATGAAAAATAAATTACAGGATTCCTACGTGAGAACAATCCCTAGTAAAATGTAATAGGGGGCATTGGGGAATATTAAGAGGCAGGAAAACAATAAATAAAATGAAAATGAGATTAGGAAAACAAAAAGGATAACAAAGCAATGGAAATAAGAGAGAAATAAAAAAGCAATGCCATTCATATTACTTCACTCCCTATAAAAAGATAATCAATAGAACAAAAGTACTACTGAAAAGTATAATCCAAGAAAACTTTCTTTTTCTTTTTTTTTTTTTGAGACACAGTTTTGCTCTTGTCGCCCAGGCTGGAGTGCCGTGGTGCAATCTTGGCTCACTGCAAACTCTGCCTCCCAGGTTCAAGTGATTTTCTTGCCTCAGCCTCCCGAGTAGCTGGGATTACAGGCATGCCACATCATGACCGGCAAATTTTTGTATTTTTAGTAGAGACGGGGTTTCACCATGTTGGCCAGGCTGGTCTCAAACCCCTGACCTCTGGTGATCCACCTGCCTCGGCCTCCCAGAGGGCTGGGATTACAGGTGTGAGCCACAGCGCCCGGCCTCATGACCTGCTTTAAAAAAAAAAGATTTTCAATTTCATTCGGACAACAAACCCCAGCGCTTTTATATACAGGAGTTACACCGCACACAGTGATTCGAAAGGCTAAATATAAAAGGAGGGAGAAAGGTATACTAGGCCAATGAAACAGGAAGAATGGAAATTAAAAAAATGAAAACAGAAAGCAGGATATCCTGGAATCAGTAAAATGAAATTCAAGCCCCAAAGCAGGGATATGACAAAAAGATATTCTTTTTTTTTTTTTCTTTCCGAGACAGAGTCCCACTCTGTCACCCAGGTGGGGGAGTGCAGTGGTATGATATTGGCACACTGGAACCTCCCCCTCCTGGGTTCAAGCGATTCTCCTGCCTCAGCCTCCTGTGTAGCTGGGATTATAGGCGCCCGCCATCACGCCTGGCTAATTTTTTGTATTTTTAGTAGAGACGGGGTTTCGCCACATTGGCCACACTGGCCTCGAACTCCTGACTTCAGGTGATCCACCTGACTTGGACTCCCAAAGTGCTGGGATTACAGGTGTGAGCCACTGCTCCCAGCCAAAAAGGACATTCTTAATGTTAAAGTCTGTAATGCAGAATGATACCATAACATTTAAGAATTTTTATTGCCAAATAATAACCTTTATGGAGTAAAAACTACAAAAGACACAGGGAGACAGAAACAGAAAGACAGTGAGAAAAGGAAAGTTTAATACTCCACCCTCAAGAGGAGACAGATCAAGTGGACAAAACATAAGCAAGGAGAGAGAAGATCTAAACAATATAATATAATCAACAAGGTAGAATTTATTAATATATGTCACATTCTAAACTCTGACTATAGAGAATATGTATTCTTTTAAATTGCACGTGGCACATTCGCAAAAATTAAACTTATATTTAGTCATAATCTGGAGAGGATGTGGAGAAATAGGAACACTTTTACACTGTTGGTGGGACTGTAAACTAGTTCAACCATTGTGGAAGTCGGTGTGGTGATTCCTCAGGGATCTAGAACTAGAAATACCATTCGACCCAGCCATCCCATTACTGGGTATATACCCAAGGATTATAAATCATGCTGCTATAAAGACACATGCACATGTATGTTTATTGAGGCACTATTCACAATAGCAAAGACTTGGAACCAACCCAAATGTCCAACAATGATAGACTGGATTAAGAAAATGTGGCACATATACACCATGGAATACTATGCAGCCCTAAAAAAGGATGAGTTCATGTCCTTTGTAGGGACATGGATGAAGCTGGAAACCATCATTCTCAGCAAACTATCGCAAGGACAAAAAACCAAACACTGCATGTCCTCACTCATAGGTGGGAATTGAACAATGAGAACACATGGACACAGGAAGGGGAACATCACACACCAGGGACTGTTGTGGGGTGGGGGGAGCGGGGAGGGATAGCATTAGGAGATATACCTAATGCTAAATGACGAGTTAATGGGGGCAGCACACCAACATGGCACATGGATACATATGTAACAAACCTGCACGTTGTGCACATGTGTCCTAAAACTTAAAGTATAATAATAATAATAAAAAATTAAAGAAGCAAACCAATAAATTTCAAAAAGGAGAACTATCACAAACAACCATCTTTGATCATGAAGCAGTTAAACTAGAAATTGCTAATAAAAACAAAATATTTATTTTTGTCAATTGATAATTGCAACCTTTTCATAATTAGCCAATATTTAGGGAAAAAGTCACAGGCACCTACCATGTGCTAGGCATAGGGTTTCAACAATTATCAGATTTGGTCCTTGCCCCCAGGAGCAATAAGTCTAGCAGAAGAAAAATAAACAGACAGACAATTAACATACAATGAGGCTTGCAAGAGTAGGTATTACTGCAGATGGTGAAACTCTGGCTTCTTGCTCTTTACTATACCATGGTACTATGTAGATGTAATCACTATAGGCATGTTCCTATTTTTCGGAAATAGACACATATTTAGCATAAAGGGGCAATGATACATACATCTGACTTTCAAGTGGTTCAGAAAGATAAAGAGCTGAAGTAAATGCAGTAAAATGTAAAATACAAAAGTGAATCTGGGTCAGGGGTGGTGGCTCACGCCTGTAATCCTAGCACTTTGTGAGGCCGAGGTGAGCAGACCACTTGAGTTCAGGAGTTCAAGACCAGCCTGGGAAACATGTTGAAACCTTGTCTCTAGAAAAAAAATTGAAAAAAAAAAAAATTAGCCGGGCGTGGTGCCTGTGGTCCCAGCTATTTGGTGGCTGAGGTGGGAGGATCACTTAAGCCCAGGAGGTTGAGGCTACAGTGAGCTGAGAGCATGCCACTGCACTCCAGCCTGTGCGACAGAGTGAGACCTTGTCTCCAAAAATAAAAATAAAAAAAAAACAAGTGAATCTGGACAAAGGGAATATGGTTTTGCTTATACTTTCCTGATCTTGCAACTTTTTGTAAGTTTGAAATAGTTTCAAAGAAAAATTTAAAAATAAAAAGAAATCTCTACAGAGAAACATTTCCTCCTTAAAAATTAATATCTTTTTAATATTCAAAAGAAAATATGTCAAGATATTCAATTTTTCACAGTTTAGCTTTGTATTTTTTATTTGATTTTTATTTTATTTTATTTTATTTTTCCGAGACTGAGTCTTGCTCTGTTGCCCAGGCTGGAGTGCAGTGGCCTAATCTTGGCTCACTGCAACCTCCGCCTCCCAGGTTCAAGTGATTCTCCTGCCTCAGCCTTCCTAGTAGCTGGGATTACAGGCACCCACCACCATGGCCAACTAATTTTTGTATTTTTGGTAGAGACAGGGTTTCACCATATTGACAAGGCTGGTCTTGAACTCCTGATCTCAGGTGATCCACCCGCCTCGGCCTCCCAAAGTTCTGGATTACAGGAGTGAGCCACTGCACCCGGCCAGTTTAGTTTTATAGAGTTCAATTTACTTGAACCTTCTCTGGCTATGTTTTTGGTGTTTGTTTGTTTTCTCCCCTTGCAATGTCACATACATTGTTAAAGTGCCTGTTTTTAGATATTTTCTAAATATTTAAAAATTGCTCCTTTCCTTTCAAATTCTCCATTTTCTGAGATTAAGCTTTTATTATGTAATATTCCAAAATATGCAAAATTTAAAATATGTATTTTAATGAGATCTTTGAAATTTGAAAATTACATGGTTTCACACTTCAAATAATAAAGCCCAATTCCTTGAAGAGCTTACTTTTGAGGTGGAAGCAGAGGCAAGAGTACAGGAAAAAAAAAACAACAGATAAGGCTTATAGGGCAATCAGACACAGAACTCTAGAGTTGTAGAGCTGTTTCGAAGGACACGTAAGAGTTCAGGAAACAACAGAAAACACGCAAGGACAAAAAGAATAGCATTTGTTTGTTAAATAAGCAAGCTTATGAAGAAACAAGCTTCTTTCCTCCTCATTTTTTTTTTTTTTACTTACCTGAGACAAACTTCTTCCCATACATCATGTGGTCATGACTGATTGAGTGTGCCAGAATCAACAGCCTCATCAAGGAAAAAGAATCTCATCAGGAGGACCAATAGTAACTTAAAGAGGACCAATGATCCTGCCAGGAGGACCTATAGCCTCAAGGGGACAAAGGGTCTCATCAGAAGAACCAATGGGCATCTTCTCTTCCTTCCTGGCTTCACAGGAATCAGTAAATATCCCTGCCCTTTTTTGCCTTTATATAGGATCAAGTAATTGAGTTCTGGCTAATGAAATGTGGAGGAGTATGAACCACTTACGTGTGGATCACCTCCCCTTCTATTTCCATGATATGAGAGGGCCTACTTCGTTTAAAAATTAGGAACATGCTGTACACATTCTATTTGCATTGTTGAGCTTAAAGAGCGTGGCCTGATTGCAAAAGGTCACAAGATGCTATTTGACTTTTTCTCTTCCCTTGCATGCAATTCAGATGCAAAGAATCCGGATCCTGAGGTCCAAGAAGCTGGCAGAGATACATGATGAGACGTACCTGACTGATTGCAATTAACTAAGAAATAAACCAATCCTAATTTTTAACACTTTCCCTGCCCCCCTAATACTCTACCACTTAGAATCATTTTGAAGATTAAATGATAACAGTGCCTGATACATGGTGTTAGAGAAGTGGTTACTATTATCATTCTTTGTTTGGGGGAGATTTTCTCAGCTTCTAAGATGTTTACTAGCTTTATAGCCTAAGGACATTTCTATCCTCCAGGCTTCTTTCCTCATCTGAAAACGGGATAGCCCATTTAACAAATGTTTGTTGCACACCTAATATATACCAAAGAATCATCCACATTAAGAGGACAAGAAATTGAACAAGATCAATCATGTTCCTGCTTTCATGGTGCTTACATTCTCATACACATAGAGATTATAAACATAAAAACAAATAATTAAAGAGAAACAAAAATTGATATGAAGAATGTAAACAGGGTGACTTAGTGGGGGACTGGGAGAGGGGTAGAAGTAATTTAGATCAGATGACTTGAAAAGTTGTTACTGAGCAGGTGGAATTTGAGCTAAGACCTGAATGGCATAAAGGAATCAGATTTGTGTGCAAACATCAAGAGGACAAATGCCTCAGGCAGAGGGAACAACCAGGGCATAGGCTTTGAAGATAAAATAAATGTAGCGTGCTCACATAGGCCAGTGTACCTAGAATGGTTGGTGAATGAGGCGGCGAGTAGGACAAGATGAGTTTGGAGATTCAGGCAGGGGCAAGATCGAGGTGAGACTTTATGGTCACATCAAGGATTTTGAATTTAGCTGTAATACAGCTTAAGATTTTTAAGCTAGAGAGAGACATTATATGATTAAACATTAGAAAGATAACGTTGGCCGCTCTATGGAAATTGGATTGTAGCGCAGCCAGCAGGAGTGCAAGTCAAAGGAGTGTATTTATTTATTTTCACACTGCTGAAAAAGAAATACCCGAGACTGGGTAATTTATTAAAAAAAAAAAATGTTTCATGGACTCACATTTCCACATGGCTGGGGAGGCCTCACAATCACAGTGGAAGGCAGAAGGCATGCCTTTTGTGGCGGCAGGCAAGAGAGAATGAAGGCCAACCAAAGGAGGAAACCCCTTACAAAATCATCAGATCTCATGAGACTTATTCACTGCCACAAGAACAGTATGGGGGAAACTGCCCCATGATTCAATTATGTTCCACTGCACCCCTCCCACAACATGTGGCCATTATGGCAGCTACAACTCAAGATGAGATTTGAGTGGGGACACAGCCAAACGATATCATTCCACCCCTGGGCACTCTCAAATCTCATGTCCTCACATTTGAAAACCAATCATGCCTTCCCAACAGTCCCCCAAACTCTTAACTCATTTCAGCATTAACTTGTAAGTCCACAGTCCAAAGTCTCATCTGAGACAAGGCAAGTTCCTTCTGCCTATGAGCCTCTAAAATCAAAAGCAAATTAGTTACTTCCTAGATACAACGGGGGTACAGGCACTGAATAAATACACCCATTGCAAATGGGATAAATTGGCCAAAATGAAGGGGGTAAAGGCCCCATGCAAGTCTAAAATCCAGCGGGGCAGTCAAATCTTAAAGTTCCAGATGATCTCCTTTGACTCCATGTCTCACATCCAGGTCACGCTGATGCAAGAAGTGGCTTCCCACAGCCTTGGGCAGCTTCATCCCTGTGGCTTTGCAGGGTACAGCCTCCCTCCCAGCTGCTTTCATGGGCTGGTGTTGAGCGTTTGTGGCTTTTCTAGGTGCAAGTGCAAGCTGTCGGTGGATCTACCATTCTGGGGTCTGGTGGTCTTTTAACAGTTTCACAAGGAGTTCCCCAGTGGGGACTCTGTGTGGGGGCTTCAACCCCACATTTCCCTTCCACACTGCTCTAGCAAAAATGCTCCATGTAGGCCCCACCCGTACAACACATTTATGCCTGGACATCCAGGCATTTCCATACGTCCTCAAAAATCTAGGCAGAAGTTCCCCAACCTCAATTCTTGACTTCTGTGTACCCACAGGCTCAACACCACTGGGAAGCTGCCAAGGCTTGGGGCTTGTACCCTCTGAAGCCACAGCCCGAGCTGTACCTTGGCCTTTTTTAGTCATGGCAGAGCAGCTTTGGTACGCAGGGCACCAAGTCCGTAGGCTGCACACAGCAGGGGGGCCTTGGGCCCAACCAAGGAAATCATGTTTTCCACTTAGGCCTCCAGGCCTGTGATCAGAGGGGCTGCCACAAAGGTCTCTGACATGCCCTGGAGACATTTTCCCCATGGTCTTGGCTATTAACATTTGGTTCCTCATTACTTATGCAAATTTCTGCAGCTGGCTTGAATTTCTCCTCAGAAAATGTGTTTTTCTTTTCTATTGCATCATCAGCTGTAAATTTTCTGAATGTTTATACTATTTTCCTTTTAAAACTGAATACTTTTTACAATGCCCAAGTCACCTCTTGAATGCTTTGCTGCTTAGAAATTTCTTCTGCCAGATAGATACCCTAAATCATCTCCCCCAAGTTCAAAGTTCCACAAATCTCTAGGCAAGGGCAAAATGCTACAAGCTTCTTTGCTAGAACAGCAAGAGTCACCTTTACTCCAGTTCCCAACAAGTTCCTCATCTTCATCTGAGACCACCTTAGCATAGATTTTATTCTTTATATCATTATCAGCATTTTGGTCAAAGCCATTCAACAAGTCTATAGGAAGGTCCAAACTTTCTCACATTTTCCTGTATTCCTCTGAGCCCTCCAAACTGTTCCAACCTCCCCCTTTTACCCAGTCCCAAAGTCACTTCCACATTTTCAGGTATCTTTACAGCAGCATCACACTGTACCGGTACAAATTTACTGTATTAGTTTGTTTTTATGCTGCTGATAAAGCCATACCTAAGACTGGGTAATTTATACAGAAAATGAGGTTTAATGGACTCACATTTCCACATGGCTGGGGAGGCCTTACAGTCATGATGGAAGGCTGAAGTCACATCTTATATGACAGCAGACAGAATGAAAGCCAGCGAAAGGGGAAACCCCTTATAAAATCATCAGATCTCCTGAGACTTATTCGCTACCACAAGAACAGTATAAGTGAAACTGCCCCCATGATTCAGTTATCTTTCACGGGGTCCTCCCACAACACATGGGCATTATGGAAGCTACAATTCAAGATGAGATTTGGGTGGGGACACAGCCAAAGCATATCAAGGAGCAATTAGAAGACTGTTACAATTATTTAGACAAAAGATGATTGTGACTGAGGCTGGACTTATAGCTGTAGAGATAAAGAGAAGTGGATGGATTTGGGATACATATTTTAGAGGCAGAGCAAATAGGACTTGGTAATGCATTGGATATGGAGGCAAGAATAAAGTAGATGGCAATGGTAATCCCCAAGTATTGGGTACGTGATACTAGGTACCTAGGTGGTATAATTTACTAAGATAGCGAGGAGTAGAAATAGCAGAGGCATTTTCTCACTCTTTCACTGCCTCCCCCGGGAGAAATCTACTGTGGCCTTGTCAATAACAATGAACTTGTATTATTAACACAAGTAATGACAGTGGCAACTATTTCACAGCGGTGTTGAAATTTGTGTGCATGTGCGTGTGTGTGTGTGTTTGCCTGTGTGTGAAAAACATCTGTGGAGAAGTCACTGTTTTCCACTCATCTCTGGTTCTGCCTTGTTTTCCTTTTATTAGCATTTAGCAAGTAAGCAGGCTCAGGATGGGTGACCAGTGATTCCTGTGGGACTTAGACCCCTGAAATGTAGGCATAGACCGTGAACATTAAGGGAGATCACTCCTGTGATTATATTACTCTGCATGAAAAAAGGTAAAAATCTCTTGTTCCACAATTTACTATCTATGCGACCTTAATTGACATAGCTCGGGTGACTGAAGCTGCATGTGGAGACTAGTAGAGTTGCCTGTAAGGTTAAGAGACTGCTCTGATTTCCCTAAGAGGTGTGTGTGTGTATGTGTGTGGTGCGCACGTGTGTGTGTGAACACACCGTTCACAATCATTAGATTTGCACTGAGGCCGGAATAGTGTGTAAGTGCCACTTCTGGAAATGTAGCAGATCTCTGTACCAGAGTGCTGGTCATTGAGATCTGTCACTGATATGATTGAAGATGCCAGAGTCTTTGGTACAGGGGGCTAAACGCAGGCAAAGGCTGACTTACAACTTTAGTGAGGAACATGGCCATCTTGTATTGTCTGGGGACGTGGATATTCTGGGATATCCAGGGCAAATGTGTTTCCTCTGATTCAAAGCTTTCTAAATTGAGACTTTTTTTTGAGGAGCCCTCTAGATCTTATAAAAGTCATTGATAAACATGTTGAATAGCATAGTGCACAGGGGCGCTGGTGCCAAAATCCCACTTAAAAACCTTTGAGACCAAAGCTTTAGTAAGATGTTTCATTTATTTAAGTTTTTTTTTAACACTTTATTTTTTTTAGAACAGTTTTAGGTTCTCAAGCCTCCCAAAATTAATCTGTAAATTCACCTGGTTTAAAAATATTTTTAGCAAAGCAAAGGGGCAAATAGTAGTTAAGACAATTTTGGAGAAAAAGATGAATGACTTACCTTATCAGACAAATCATCTGAATTCCATCATCATATTTTTCAATTGATACATAATATTTGTACATATGTTTGGGGTATATTTGATATTTTGTTACATGCATAGATGTATAATGATCAAGTCAAGATATTTAGGATAACCATCACCTTGAGCATTTATCGTTTCTATGTGTTGGGAACATTTCAAGATCTCTCTTCTAGCTATTTTGAAATATACAACACGTTAACTATAGTCACGTTACTCTCTATCAACCAATAGAAATGATTCTTTCTATCTAACTGTATGTTTGCACACATTAACAAACCTCTCTTTTGCCCCCTCCTGCCACACACCCTTCCCAGTCTCTGGGAACAATCATTCTACTCTCTACCTCCATGAGATTAACTGTTTTAGCTCCCACATATGAATGAGAACATGCAATATTTGTCTTTTTGTACCTGGCTTATTTCACTTAATATAATGATCCGCAGTTTCCTCCATGTTTCTGCAAATGACAGGATTTTATTATTTGCATGGCTGAGTAGTATTCCATTGTGTACATATGTCACATTTTCATTATCCATTCACCTGTTGATGGAAACAGGTTGATTCCATTTCTTTGCTATTGTGAATAGTGCTACAATTAAATGGGGGTACAGGTGTGCTTTTGATATGCTGAGATTTTCTTCAGTAAATACCCAGAGTGGGAATGCTGAATCTTATTGGTAGTTCCATTTTTAGTTTTTTTTATAAATCTCCATATTGTTTTCCATAATAGCTGTATTAATTTACATTTCTACCAACAAATCTCCACATCCTCACCAGTATCTTTTTTTTTTGTATTTTTGATACTAGCTGTTCTAAGTGGTGTAAGATAATATTTCATTGCACTTTTGATTTACATTTTCTGATGATTAGAGACGTCACGCATTTTTTTTTCATATGCCTATTGGACATTTGTATGTTTTCCTTTGAGAAATTTCTATTCAGATCATTTGCCTACTTTTTTTGTTAGACAGAGTCTCACTCTGTTGCCCAGGCTGGAGTGTGGTCATGCTATCTTGGCTCAGTGCACCTTCAATTTCCTGGGCTCAAGCAAGCCTCCCAAATAGGTAAGACTACAGTTTCATACCACCACACCTGTCTTTTTTTTCTTTTTTTGGAGAGACAGGGTTTCGCCATGGTGGCCACGCTGGTCTTGAACTCCTGAGCTCAAGCAATCCATCTGCTTGGGCCTCCCAAAGTGCTGGAGTTACAGTCATGGACCACCACACCTGGCCCATTTGCCCACTTTATAATGAATTAATTTATGGGGTATTTTGGCTGTTGTTTGAATTCCTTATATTTTCTGCATATTTAGTCCCTTGTCAGATGAATAGTTTGCAAATATTGTCTCCCATTCGACGGGTGGTTTCTGCACTCTGTTAATTGTGCAGAAGCCTTTTAGTTTAATATATTTCCGTTTGTCTATTTTTGGTTTTGTTGCCTGTGCTTTTGAGGTCTTAGCTATAAAATCTTTTCCTAGGTCAGTGTCCTGGAGTGTTTACCTTATGTTTTTTTTTTTTGAGACGGAGTCTCGCTCTGTCACCCAGGAGGCTGGAGTGCAGTGGCGTGATCTCGGCTCACTGCAAGCTCCGCCTCCTGGGTTCACGCCATTCTCCTGCCTCAGCCTCCCGAGTAGCTGGGACTACAGGTGCCTGCCACGGCTAATTTTTTGTATTTTTAGTAGAGAAGGGGTTTCACCATGTTAGCCAGGATGGTCTGGATCTCCTGACCTCGTTATCTGCCTGCCTCAGCCTCCCAAAGTGCTGGGATTACAGGTGTGAGCCACCACGCCTGGCCCCCTTATGTTGTTTTTTCAAGTGGTTTTATAGTTTGGAATCTCATGTTAAAGTCTTTAGTTTGAATTGATTTTATTATATGGTGAGAGATAGGGGTCTAGTTTCATTCTTCTGGCTATGGATATCTAGTTTTTCCAGCACCATTTATTGAAGAGGGTATCCTTTTTTCAGTGTATGTTCTTGGCATCTTGGTAATCAGATAGCTGTCAATTTGTGGATTTATTTCTGGATTCTCTATCCTGTTACATTGGACTACGTGTCTGTTTCTATACCAACGCCATGCTATTTTGGTTACTATAGTCTTATAATATATTTTGAAATCAGGTAATGTGATTCCTCTAGCATTGTTCTTTTTGCTCAGGATTGCTTTGGCTATTTGGGCTCTTTTTTGGTTTTATACAAATTATAAGTTTGTTTCTTTTTCTGTTTCTATGAAAAACATCACTGATATTTTGATAGGGAAGGTACTGAATATGTAGATTTCTTTGAATTGAACAGTAATTAAGTCTTCTTATTCATGAGCATGAGATGTCTATTTGCCTGTGATCTCTTCAGTTTCGTTGATCAGTGTTTTGTAGTTTTTCTTATAGGGATCTTTCACTTCCTTGGTTAAATTTAGTCCTAGGTGTTTTATTCTTGTAGCTATTGTAAATGGGATTTCCTCCTTGTTTTCCATCTCAGCTAGATCATTATTGGGATGTAGAAACACTATTGATTTTTGTATGTTGATCATGGGTCCTGCAACTATCCTGAATTTGCTTATCTGATCTGAGTTTTGTGGTTATGTCTTTAGGTTTTTCTAAATATAAGATCATGTCATCTTCAAAGAGAGACAATTTGACATCCCCATTTTCCAATTTGGATGCTCTTTATTTCCTTCTCTTGCCTGATTGCTCTGGCTAAGACTTCCATTTCATTGTTGAATAGGAGTACTGAAAGTAGGCATCCTTACATTGTTCCAGTATTTAGAAAACAAGTTTTCAGCTTTTCCTCATTCACTGTGATGTTAGCTGTGGTTTTATCATATATGGTCTTTATTATGTTGAGCTATATTCCTACATGCTTAGTTTTTTCAGAGTTTTTTATTGTGAAATGATATTGAATTTTATCAAATGATTTTACTGCAGTGGTGGAGATGATCATATAATACTGATTTTTGTTCTGTTAATTTGATGTAACATATTTATTGGTTTGTTTACAGTGAACCATCCTTGCATCTCTAAAATAAATACCACTTTATCATGGTATGTTATATTTTTATGTGAAGCTGAATTTGGTTTACTAATGTTGAGGATTTTTACATCTAGGTTTTTCAGGGATATTGACCCATAGTTTTCCTTTTTTGATGCATGCATGTCTGCTTTTGGTGTTAGGGTAATACCGGACTCATGAAAAGATGTAAGGAGAATTCTTTCCTCTTCATTTTTTTTGAAATAATTTCAGGATAATTGGTGTTAGTTCTTCTTTATGAGTTTGGTAGAATTCAGCTTTTCCACGGGTGGCAGATGTTTTTGGCCTATTGTTTGGCCTTCTGGTGGTGAACACATGTGCCTGAGGTGATGGAGAGTGTGTGGTGATTCCCAGGTTTCTGGGTGGTGTGCTTGGGTACTGAGGTGGCGTGGTGCCAGCCCAAGTGGTCCTGTTCTCAGGTCCCCCAGTGGTGTGCACAAGTCAGGTGGTGGTGTACTGGACAGAGCAATCTCCAGGCCACCTGGCTACCTGCTTAGATGGCAGAAGGGGTGGTAGCGATGGAGGTGGACAGGGAGAGCCCATCCTTAGGGCACATGCCAGTGTACTGTGGCCCTGTTTCTGATGGGGGTGGGGCTGTCCATGGCAGCACCCCCAGAGAAGTAGCTTTCAGGCTCTGGGGAGCCTGTACTTTAACTCCCTTTGTCCTGAGTGCAGCCTTTTCCAGTCCACTGCACTGCCTGTTGTTTGGGGTTTCTGACATCGTGTGGTCTAAAGTGTTGGGAAACAGCCAAACTACTGAGTCCAATCAGCATCTTGCTGCTGCAGCCCTCTAGGCAAACATGGGGGAAAGTCAGTGGGGGCTTCAGGGATGTAGTGAGGCAGGGGCTGTTGGACATCAAGGCAGGATGTATCCTGGTAGGGTGGGGCTCTGAAAATGCCAGTATACTCCAGATACTTGGGTCTTGGGTATATCTGGGACCAAGTGTGATCTCCCTCCTTGGAGCAATATCATCACAAAGATTCCAGGAAGATACCTATATTAGTCTCAGGGACTGCAAGGGTCGAGGTGCTCTCTTATGGCAGGATTTCAAGAGTTTATAGTGAAAATGTGGACCACTGGAAATCTGTCACTTACCTTTTCCCTGCACTAGGGGCTGTCTCTGGGCTGCCAGCCAATCCCAGCCAGGCCAGCTGCCTTGCGTCCCTCTCCTTCCCTGCCTTAGGTGTTTCCTGTCACTACTCTGCTGAATTCCAGTGTTCTCTTTCAGATGCTCTATGTGAAGTGTGACTATCTATTTATTATTTTGATTCTTCTTTGTGGATGAAGTAAGTGCCAAATGACTCTAGTCAGGCATCTTTAGATTTTTAGTTTTAATGAAGACCAGCTTAATAATTCTTTCAGGGTTTATGCCTTTCGTATTGTATCCAAAAAGTCATCATAAATCTCAAAATCATCAAGATTTTCTCCTGTTTTCTAGGAATTTTATAGTTTTGCATTTTACATTTAGGCCTGTGATCCACTGGCGTTAGTTCATGTGAATGGTGTAACGTCTATATGTAGAGTCATGGTTTTGCACGTGGATGTCCAGTTGTTACAGCATCATCTGTTGAAAAGACTATATTAGCTACATTGTATTGCCTTTGCTTCTTTTTCAAAGATAGGTTGACTGTATTCATGTGGGTCTGTTTCTGGGATCTCTATTCTGTTCTATTCATCTATGTGTCTATACTTTCACCAATACCACACTGTTTTGCTTACTCTAGCTTTATAATGAATCTTGAAGACAGATACTGTCAGTCTTCAAATTTTGTTCTTCTCCTTCAATATTTTGCTAATAATTCTGTATCTTTTGTCTCTACATATGAACTTTAGAGTCAATATCCACAAAATAACTTCCTGGGATTTTGACTAGGATTGTACTAAAACTGTAGATCAATTTGGGAAGAACTAACAATTAGAGTGTATTTAATTTTCCTTTTGTTAGGGAGGCATGAACCTAGAAGAACCAGAGTGACATCACTTTCAAATTCACTTCATCTTGAAACTAACAAGGCATATTGCTTGCCAGTCAGAACTCATGGTCTTAAGATGCTTACAGCTAAGGAAGCTGCTTGGTAATAACTCCAAGGACAAACTCTTACTACAACAGAAAGTCCAGATGTCCTAATACCCATAACAATTTATGTTTTCAAGATAATTATAGTTATGATTTGAAGTACTCACACACTACAATATCAAAAGTGATTTTATTTAAATCAATAGAATAAGAAGCTTTGTCATGCTGTCAGCCCACCTGCATGTAAGGACAGCATAATTTAGTCTTTACATAGACAAGACCCCTATATAAGAACAACTTAAAATAACAATGGCATGTTCCTCTCCTTGCTTCCTAAGGATACCCTACTCTGTAATGGAGTAGTTACTAATAAACTTGCTTCTTTTACTGTGCTCTGTGATTCATCATTAATGCTTTTCTGTGCGAGAGCCAAGAACACACTCCTGGGATCTAGATCAAGACCCTTTTTCCAGTAACACTTTCTATTAACATAAAATATATCTCCAGTTACTGAGTTCTTTTTTATTTCTTTCAGATAGCTCTTGTACTTATCTTGCTAGATTTACACCTAAGTATTTCATTGTTTGCATTTAGTTGTTTTTTGAGAGTTGATATCTCACTGTGTTGCCCAGGTTGGAGTGCAGTGGTTATTCACAGATGCCATTATAATGCAATGTGACCCTGAACTTCCGTCTCCAAGAGATCCTGCCATCTCAGCCTCCCAAGTAGCTAAGACTACAGGTATAGGCCACCACACTCAGCAGTATTTTATATTTTGTGCAAATGTAAATGTTTTTAATTTCAAATTCCACTTTTTCATTGCTGGTATTTGCTTTTGCATATTAACCTTACCCTGAAACCTTGTTATAATTGCTTATTAGTTTTAGTTTTTGTTGTTGTGGATTCTTTTAGATTTTTCCGTAGATGATAATGTCACCCGCAAACAAAGACAGTTTTCTTTCTTTCTTCCCAATCAGTATACCTTTTACTTCTTTTTCTTGTCATTGTGTTAGCTAAGACTTCCAGTATAATCTTGACAACAAGTAGTGAGAGGGGATGTCCTTTGCTTGTTCCTAACCTTAGGGAAAAAGCTTCTAATTTCTTCCTGTTAATAATGATGTTAGCTCTAGGTTTTTTGTAGATATCCTTTACCAAGTTAGGAAGTTCCCTTTTATTCCCAGTTTGCTGAATGTTTTCATTATGAATGGGTTTAGATTTTATCAAGTACATTTTGTGCATCTATACATATAATCGTGATTTTTCTTCTTTAGCTTACTAATGTGATGGCTTACATTAATTGATTTTCTAATGTTGAACCAGCCTTGCACAACTGTTCATGGTGTTCAACTCTTTTCATACATTGTGAGTTTCAATATGCTAATATTTTGTTTAGGAATTTTGCACCTATGTTTATGAAACTTATTGGTCTATAGTTTTTTATTCTGGTAAAATATATTTCTCTTGTTTTGGTATTAGTCACAGAATTAGTTAGAAAGTATTCCCTCTGCTTCTATCTTATGAAAGAGCTTGTGAAGAATTGGTATAATTTCTTCCTTTAGTGTTTGTTAGAATTCATCAGTCAACCTACCTTGGCCTAGTGCTTTCTTTTTGGAAGGTTATAAATTATTAATTTATAGGAAAGAGAAAGATAAAGGGCATAAAAATAGGAAGAGAGGAAATTAAACTATCCCAGTTTGCAGACAACCTGATTGTATATCTAGAAAACTTTATAGTCTCAGCCCAAAACTTCCTTTAGCAGAAAATCAACTTCAGCAAACATTCAGGATACAAAATACAGAAAAACCACTAGCCTTCCTATACACCAACAACAGCAAAGCTGAGAGTCAAAAAGAAACACAATCCTGTTCAAAATTGCCACAGAAGAAAAAAAAATTAGAATACAGCTAACCAAGGAGGTAAGAGATCTTTACAATGAGAATTACAAAACACTGCACAAAGAAATCAGAGATGTCACAAATAAATGGAAAAACATTTCATGCTCATAGATTGGAAAAATCAATATAATTAAAATGGTAATACTGCCCAAAGCAATTTATAGGTGTAATGCTATTCCTATCAAACTACCAATGACATTCTTCACAGAACTAAAATAAAAACTATTTTAAAATTTATGACTGAAAACCAAAGCAAAAAAGAGCTCAACTTAGCCAAAGCAATTCTAAACAAAAAAAAAAAAAAAAAGCTGAAGGCATCACACTATCCAACTTCAAACTATACTACAGGACTACAGTAACCAAAAAAAAAGTATGGTACTGGCACAGAAACAGATACATAGATCAATGCAACAGAATAGAGAGCTCAGAAATAAAGCCACAAACCTACAACTGTCTGATCTTTGACAAAGCTGACAAAAACAAACAAAGACACCCTATTCCATAAATGGTGCTGGGATAACTGGCTAGCCATGCACAGAAGATTGAAACAGAATCCTTTCCTTATACCATATGCAAAAATAAATTCAAGATGGATTAAAGACTTAAATGTAAAACCCAAACCTATAGAAACCCTGGAAGACAACCTAAGACATAGGAATGAGCCAAGATTTCATGACAAAGATGTCAAAAGCAATCACAACAGCAAAAAAATGATAAGTTGAATCTAATTAAACTAAAGAGCTTCTGCAGAGAAAAAACAACTATCAAAAGAGTAAGCTTACAACCTACAGAATGGGAGAAAATATTTGTAAACTATGCACCTGACAAAGGTCTAATATCTACCATCCATAAGTAACTTAAACACATTTATAGGAAAAGACATACAATTCCAGTAAAAAGTGGGCAAAGGACATGAACAGACGCTTTTCAAAAGAAGACATACATGTGACCAACAAACATGAAAAAAGCTTAATATCACTGATCATGAGAGAAATACAAATAAAAACCACAATGAGATACCATCTCACATCTGTCAGAATGACTATTATTAAAAGTGTAAAATAACAGATGCTGATGTGAGTGTGGAGAAAAGGGGGCAATTATACACTGTTGGTAGGAATTGAAATTAGTTCAAACATTATGGAAAACAGTGTGGCAATTTCTCAAAGACCTAAAAAAAGGAACTATCCTTCAACCCAAAAACCCCATTACAAGGAATTTACCTAAAGGAATATAAACCATTCTACCATAAAGACACATAAATGCGTATGTTTATCACAACACTCACAATACTATTCACACTATTTACAATAGTGAAGAGTGAATATTATAACATCATAATAATGTTGTAATATTGTGAATATTACAACACTATTCACGATAACAAAAACATTGGATCAAACTAAGTGTCCATCAGTGGCAGTTTGGATAAAGAAAATCTGGTGGTTTCCATTCCAAGATGGCCAATAGGAATAGCTCTTGTCTGCAGCTCCCAGCATGATCGATGCAAAAGATGGGTGATTTCTGAATTTCCAACTGAGGTACCTGGTTCATCTCATTGGGACTGGTTGGACAGTGGGTGCAGCCCATGGAGGGCGAGGTGAAGCAGGGTGGGGCATCACCTCACCCAGGAAGTGCAAGAGGTCAAGGGATTTCCCTTTCCTAGTCAAGGGAAGCTGGGACAGACTGTACCTGGAAAAACGGGACACTTCCACCCAAATACTGCACTTTACCCATGGTCTTAGCAACTGGCAGACCAGGAGATTCTCTCCCCTGCCTCCTCGACGGGTCCCATGCACACGGAGCCTGGCTCACTGCTAGTGCAGCAGTCTGAGATTGACCTGTGAGGCTGCAGCCTGGCAGGGGAGGGGCGTCTGCCATTGGTGAGGCTTGAGTAGGTAAACAAAGTGGCCAGGAAGCTCGAACGGGGCAGAGTCCACCGCAGCTCAGCAAGGCCTACTGCCTCTATAGACTCTACCTCTGTGGGCAGTGCATAGCTGAACAAAACGCAGCAGAAACTTCTGCAGACTTAAACGTCCCTGTCTGACAGCTCTGAAGAGAGCAGTGGTTCTCTCAGCATGATGTCTGAGCTCTAAGAACAGACAGACTGCCTCCTCATGTGGGTCCCTCACCCCCATGTAGCTAAACTAGGAGACACCTCCTAGTAGGGGCCGACAGACACCTCATACAGACAGGTGTCCCTCTTGGATGAAGCTTCCAGAGAAAGGATCAGGCAGCAATATTTGCTATTCTGCAATATTTGCTGTTCTGTAGCCTCTGCTGGTGATACCCAGGCAAACAGAGTCTGGAGTGGACCTCCAGCAAACTCCAACAGGCCTGCAGCTGAGGGACCTGACTGTTAGAAGGAAAACTAACAAACAGAAAGGAATAGCATCAACATCAACAAAAAGGACATCTACAACAAAACCCCATCTGTAGGTCACCAACATCAAAGACCAAAGGTAGATAAAAACACAAAGATGGGGAGAAACCAGAGCAGAAAAGCTGAAATTATAAAAACCAGAGTGCCTCTGCCTCTTCTCCTCCAAAGGATTGCAGCTCCTCGCCAGCAATGGAACAAAGCTGGATGGAGAATGACTTTGATGAGTTGACAGAAGCAGGCTTCAGAAGGTCAGTAATAACAAACTTCTCCGAGCTAAAGGAGCATGTTCTAACCATCGCAAAGAAGCTAAAAACCTTGAAAAAAGGTGAGACAAATGGCTAACTACAATAAACAGCATAGAGAAGACCTTAAATGACCTGATGGAGCTGAAAACCATGGCATGAGAACTTCATGACGCATTCACAAGCTTCAATAGCCGATTTGATCAAGTGGAAGAAATGGTATCAGTGATTGAAGATCATATTAATGAAATAAAGCAAGAAGACAAGTTTGGAGAAAAAAAGAGTAAAAAGAAATGAATACAGCCTCCAAGAAATATGGGACTATGTGAAAAGACCCAATTTATGTTTCATTGGTGTACCTGAAAATGATGGGGAGAATGGAACTAAGTTGGAAAACACTCTTCAGGATATTATGCAGGAGAACTTCCCCAACCTAGCAAGGTAGGCCAACATTCAAATTCAGGAAATACAGAGAACACCACAGAGATACTTCTCGAGAAGAGCAACCCCAAGACCCATAATTGTCAGGTTCACCAAGGTGGAAATGAAGGAAAAAATGTTAAGGGCAGCCAGAGAGAAGGGTTGGGTTACCCACAAAGCAAAGCCCATCAGACTAACAGCTGATCTTTCAGCAGAAACCCTACAAGCCAGAAGAGAGTGGGGGCCAATATTCAACATTCTTAAAGAAAAGAATTTTCAGCCCAGAATTTCATATCCAGCCAAACTAAGCTTCATAAATGAAGGAGAAATAAAATTCTACACAGACAAGCAAATGCTGAGAGATTTTGTCACCACCAGGCCTGCCTTACAAGAGCTCCTGAAGGAAGCACTGAACATGGAAAGGAACAACTGGTACCAGCCACTGCAAAAACATGCCAAATTGTAAATACCATCAATGCTATGAATAAACTGCATCAATTAATGGCAAAATAACCAGCTAACATCATAATGATGGGATCAAATTCACACATAACAATATTAACCTTAAATGTAGATGGCCTAAATGCCCCAATTAAAAGTCACAGACTGGCCAATTGGATAAAAAGTCAAGACCCATCAGTGTGCTGTATTCAGGAGACCCATCTCACATGCAGAGACACACATAGGCTCAAAATAAAGGGATGGAGGAAGATCTACCAAGCAAATGGAAAGCAAAAAAAAAGCAGGGGTTGCAATCCTAGTTTCTCATAAAACAGACTTTAAACCAACAAAGATCAAAAGAGACAAAGAAGGCCATTACATAATGGTAAAGGGATCAATTCAACAAGAAGAGTTAACTATCCTAAATATATATGCACCCAATACAGGAGCACCCAGATTCATAAAGCAAGTCCTTAGAGACCTACGAAGAGACTTAGACTCCCACACAATAATAATGGGAGACATTAACACCCTACTGTCAATATTAGACAGATCAAGGGGACAGCAGGTTAACAAGAATATCCAGGACTTGAACTCAGCTCTGCACTAAGTGGACCTAATAGACATCTACAGAACTCTCCACTCCAAATCAACAGAATATACATTCTTCTCAGCACCACATCACTGTTATTCTAAAGTTGACCATATAATTGGAAGTAAAGCTCTCCTCAGCAAATGTAAAAGAACATAAATCACAACAAACTGTCTCTCAGACCATAGTGCAATCAAATTAGAACCCAGGATTAAGAAACTCACTCAAAACCACCACACTAAATGGAAATTGAACAACCTGCTCCTGAATGACTACTGGATAAATAATGAAATGAAGGCAGAAATAAAGATGTTCTTTGAAACCAATGAGAACAAAGACACAACGTACCAGAATATCTGGGACACATTTAAAGCAGTGTGTACAGGGAAATTTATAGCACTAAATGCCCACAAGAGAAATCAAGAAAGATCTAAAATCGACATCCTAACATCACAATTAAAAGAACTAGAGAAGCAAAAGCAAACACATTCAAAAGCTAGCAGAAGGCAAGAAATAACTAAGATCAGAGCAGAACTGAAGGAGATAGAGACACAAAAAATCCTTCGAAAAATCAATGAATCCAGGAGCTGGAGTTTGAAAAGATCAACAAAGTTGATAGACTGCTAGCAAGACTAATCAAGAAGAAAAGAGAGAAGAATCAAATAGATGCAATAAAAAATGATAAAGGGGATATCACCACCAATCCCACAGAAATACAAACTATCATCAGAGAATATTATAAACACCTCTATGCAAATAAACTAGAAAATCTAGAAGAAATGGATAAATTCCTGAACACATACACCCTCCCAAGATTAAACCAGGAAGAAGTTGAATCTCTGAATTGACCAATAACAGGCCCTGAAATTGAGGCAATAATTAATAGCCTACCAACCAAAAAAAGTCCAGGACCAGATGGATTCACGGCGAAATTCTACGAGATGTACAAAGAGGAGCTGGTACCATTCCTTCTGAAACTATTCCAATCAATATAAAAAGAGGGAATCCTCCCTAACTCATTTTATGAGGCCAGCATCATGCTGATACCAAAGCCTGGAAGAGACACAAGAAAAAAAGAGAATTTTAGACCAATATCCCTGGTGAACATCAATGTGAAATTCCTCATTAAAATACTGGCAAACTGAATCCAGCAGCACATCAAAAAGCTTATCCACCAAGATCAAGCTGGCTTCATCCCTGGGATGCAAGGCTGATTCAACATATGCAAATCAATAAATGTAACCCATGACATAAACAGAACCAAGGACAAAAACCACATGATTATCTCAATAGATGCAGAGCCTTTGACAAAATTCAACAGCCCTTCGTGCTAAAAACTCTCAATAAACTAGATATTGATGGAATGTATCTCAAAATAATCAGAGCTATTTATGACAAACCCACAGCCAATATCATACTGAATGGGAAAAACTGGAAGCATTCCCTTTGAAAACTGTCACAAGACAAGGATGCCCTCTCTCACCACTCCTATTTAACATATGGTTGGAAGTTCTGGCCAGGGCAATCAGGCAAAGAAAGAAATAAAGCGTATACAATTAGGAAAAGTGGAAGTCAAATTGTCCCTGTTTGCAGATGACATGATTGTATATTTAGAAAACCCCATCTTCTCAGCCCAAAATCTCCTTAAGCTGATAAGCAACTTCAGGAAAGTCTTGGGATACAAAATCAATGTGCCCCAAAATCAAAAGCATTCCTGTACTACAATAACAGACATCAGAGAGCCAAATCATGAGTGGACTCCCATTCACAATTGCTACAAAGAGAATAAAATACCTAGGACTCCATCTTACAAGGGATGTGAAGGATGTCTTCAAGGAGAACTACAGACCATTGCTCAATGAAATAAAAGAGGACACAAACAAATGCAAGAACATTCCATGCTCATGGATAGGAAGAATCAATATTGTGAAAATGGCCATACTAGCCAAGGTAATTTATAGATTTAATGCCATCCCCATCAAGCTACCAATGACTTTCTTCACAGAATTGGAAAATACTACTTTAAAGTTCATATGGAACCAAAAAAGAGCCCACATTGCCAAGACAATCTTAAGCCAAAAGAACAAAGCTGGAAGCGTCATGCTACCTGACTTCAAACTATACTACAAGGCTACAGTAACCAAAACAGCATGGTACTGGTACCAAAACAGAGATATAGACCAATGGAACAGAACAGAGCCCTCAGAAATAACACCATTTATCTACAACCATCTGATCTTTGACAAACCTGACAAAAACAAGAAATGGGGAAAGGATTCCATATTTAATAAATGGTGTAGGGAAAACTGGCTAGTCATATGTAGAAAGCTGAAACTGGATCCCTTCCTTACACCTTATACAAAAATTAATTCATGATGGATTAAAGACTTAAATCTTAGACCTAAAACCATAAAAACCCTGGAAGAAAACTTAGGTAATACCATTCAGGACATAGGCATGGGCAAGGACTTCATGACTAAAACACCAAAGCAATGGCAACAAAAGCCAAAATTGACAAATGAGATCTAATTAAACTAAAGAGCTTCTACACAGCAAAAGAAACTACCATCAGAGTGAACAGGCAACCTACAGAATGGGAGAAAATTTTTGTAATCTACCCATCTGACAAAGGGCTAATATCTAGAATCTACAAAGAACTTAAACAAATTTACAAGAAAAAAATCAAACAACTCCATCAAAAAGTCGGCAAAGGATATGAACAGACACTTCTCAAAAGAAGACATTTATGCAGCCAACAGACACATGAAAAAATGCTCATCATCACTGGCCATCAGAGAAATGCAAATCAAAACCACAATGAGATACCGTCTCATGCCAGTTAGAATGACGATCATTAAAAAGTCAGGAAACAACAGATGCTGGAGAGGATGTGAAGAAGTAGGAACACTTTTACACTGTTGGTGGGAGTGTAAATTAGTTCAACCATTGTGGAAGACAGTGTGGCAATTCCTCAAGGATCTAGAACTGAAATACCATTTGACCCAGCCATCCCATTACTGGGTATATACCCAAAGGATTATAAATCATGCTACTATAAAGACACATGCACGTGTATGTTTAAGGTGGCACTATTCACAACAGCAAAGACTTGGAACCAACCCAAATGTCCATCAATGATAGACTGGATTAAGAAAATGTGGCACAGATACACCATGGAATACTATGCAGCCATGAAAAAGGATGAGTTCATGTCCTTTGCAGGGACCTAGATGAAGCTGGAAACCATCATTCTCAGAAAACTATCACAAGGACAGAAAACCAACCACCGCATGTTTTCACTCATAGGTGGAAATTGAACAATGATAACACTTGGACACAGGGTGGGGAACATCACACACTGGGGCCTGTTGGGGTGTGGTGGGCTCGGGGAAGGATAGCATTAGGAGAAATACCTGATGTAAATGATGAGTTGATGGGTGCAGCAAACCAACATGGTACATGTATACATATGTAACAAACCTGCACATTGTGCACATGTACCCTAGAACTTAAAGTATAATAATTGAAAAAGAAAATCTGGTACATGGAAAACTATGCAGCAATAAAAAAAGAATGAGATTATGTCCTTTCAGGAACATGGATGGAGATGGAGGCCATTATCCTTAGCAAACCAGTGCTGAAACAGAAAACCGAATACTGCATTGTTCTCACTTACAAGTGGGAGCTAAATGATAAGAACATATGGGCAGAATGGAGAAATAGACACTGGGGGTTTCTTGTAAGTATATATATATATATATTTATATATATATTTACATATATATTTACATATATATATTTACATATATATTTACATATATATTTACATATATATATTTACATATATATATGAGTTGCATGTTTTGATCTACTTGGACAATCTGTCTTTTAATTGGTATATTTAGACTATTGACATTCAAAGTGATTATTGATATACTTGGATTAATATATACCATATTTGTTACTGTTTATTTGTTGCTCTGGCTCTTTGTTTCTATTTTTGTCTTACACTCTTTTCTGCCTATTGTTGTTTTAATTGAGCATTTTATATAATTTTGCTTGTTCTTTTTCCTTAAAAACTGTTTTATTTCCTTTCTTAGGTATTTTTCCCCATGGTTGCCCTAGAGTTTGCAATATACGTTTATGAATAATGCAACCCACTTTTGAATAAGATGATAATAACAAAATAATACTAATTCCATTTTCCTGTCCTTCATATCCCCACTGTTATTCGTTTTATTATATACATACTTACATAAGAATATGCCATACAAGATATAAATATAAGCATACAAAATTTAATATGCTATTGCTATTATTATTTTGAACAAACATCTGTTTGTCAATTAAGAATGAGAAAAAATAAAAGTTTTTATTTTATATTAACTTATTTCTTCTCGGATGTTCTTTCTTACTTTATGTAGCTCTGCATTTCTGGCCTATATTGCTTTCCTTCTCTCTAAAAATTTTTTTAATGTTTTTTGCAAGGCAAGTCTACTGGAAAAAAAATTCCTTCAATTTTTGTTTGTTGGAGAAGTCTTTGTTTCTCCTTCACTTTTAAAGGACAATTTTGCATTTCATAAAATTTAAGTTATTGTCTTTTTCTCTCTAAACACTTTCAATATTTCATTCTACTCTCTTCTTGCTTGCATGCTTCTGTAAAGAAGTAGCATGTAATTCTTACCTTTTCTTCCCTTTAAGTAAGACTTCTTTTCCCTTCCGGGTTCTTTCAGAATTTTTTTTCCTTTATCTTTGATTTTCTGTAGTTTGAAAATAATATGCCCAAGTGTAGTTTTTTGTTTTGTTTTTGTTTTATTATTTTGTTTGTAAAACAACAATGTAAAACAGTTGGACTGCATGGAGTTCTGTGAGATTCCTGGATCTGTGGTTTGGTGCCTGACATTAATTTGGGGAAATTCTTAGTCATTATTTTTTCAAATATTTCTTCTGTTTCTTGCTTTTTTTCTTCCCCTCTGGTATTCCCAATATACATCATATGTTACACCTTTTGTAGTTGTCCCACAGTTCTTGGATATTCTGTTCTTCATTTTTTAGTCTTCATTCTTTATGCATTTCAGTTTTTGAGGTTTCTTTTGATATATCTTGAAGCTCAGAGATTTTTCCTTAACCATGTGGGGTCTACTAAAAATCTCATTGTGTTAGTCCATTCTGCTTTGCTATAAAGGAATACCTGAGACTGGGGTAATCTAAGAAAAAAACAGGCTTATTTGGCTTATGGTTCTACCAGCTCTACAAGAAACATGGCGCCAGCACCTGCCTCTGGTGAAACCTCAGGAAGCTTTTACTCATGGTGGAAGGGAAGGGGAGCTGATGTGTTACACAGTAAGAGAGGGAGCAAGAGAGATGCCAGGCTCTGTTAATCAACCAGCTCTTGCATAAACTAATAGATAGAGATCACACTCATTACCATCAAGATGGCACCAAATCCTTCATGAGAGATCAAACTCCGTGAACCAAACACCTCCAACTAGGCCCCGCCTCCAACATTGGGGATCACTTCATGAGACTTGGAGGGGACACATATCCAAACTATATCACCCATCAAAGGCATTCTTCATTTCTATTACAGTGTTTATCTCTAGCATTTCTTTTTGTTCCTTCCTTAGAATTTCCAGCTCTCTGCTTATATTGCGCATCTGTTCTTACATGCTGTCTATTTTATCTATTACAGCCCGTATCATATTAATTATGGTTGTTTAAATTCTCTTACTGAGAGTTCCAACATTCCTGCAATATCTGGTTCTGATGCTTTCTCTGTCTCTTCAAACTGCCTTTTGCCTTTTAGTACAACTTATAATTTCTTGATAGCTGGACAAGATGAACTAAGCATAAGAAACTGCTGCAGATAGGTTTTTAGTAATGTGGTGGTAAGGTGGATGGGGGGAGAGGTGTTTGGTTGTATGTGAAGGTTCTTTAGTGGTGATTTCTGAAATTTAT
Organism: Nomascus leucogenys; assembly: GCF_006542625.1. Classification (NCBI taxonomy): domain Eukaryota; kingdom Metazoa; phylum Chordata; class Mammalia; order Primates; family Hylobatidae; genus Nomascus; species Nomascus leucogenys. Next base: position 131,317,857 of record NC_044406.1, read on the forward strand.
CCTATTTTAGAGCCTCTTGCCTCTAGACTAGGAAGTTGTTTTTTTATTTCTTTTTTTCATACTGAGTCATCTTAATTGTCTTCTTTTAACATCTAGCATGTTTTGCTGTAGACTAAGAAAATAAGATAAAATACAGTTGAACCTCCTCCATAGGTTCTGCATCCACAGATTCAACCAATAGTGGATTGAAAACAGTATTTAAGGAATGTAGAACCCCCCGTTTCTAAGGGTCAATTTATCATAACCATGGTTTCTTTGGGGTGGACTATGGAACTTGAACCTCAGCGAATTTTGATATCCCCGAGCATCCTGGAACCAATACTGAGGGATGACTATATTTCTATGAAAGCTCTCCCTCCAGAATGCCTTATGTAAAGTTAAATGCATGCATGTGTGTGTATACATGCATGTGCTTAAATAAACTACTGCCCAGTCTTGGTTATGTAAGATTCTAGAAAATCTGAAAGGAAATACATAAAAAGAAGGAGAAAAAAGTTGCCGTAGTGTCCCTGAAGCTCAATAATATAGCAGCCAAAAGAAAACCTTTAGAATCACAAGGGAAACACAATTTACAGCCAGAAGCTCACCATAATATCTTTAGTACTTGACAAAGAAATGGGTAGAATCAAGTTAGTGATTATGCAGCTGAACATAGTACAGTTTGTGGCATTTGCTTACAAAAACATGCAAGAAAATGTATGATTACTAAATGTCCTTTGCATATATTATTTGCTACTTTCATTTCTGCTCCCCCTTGAAACTGTTTTACTGTCTGGAATTGCTATGAGAAAAATCCATGTTATTTTTTATAGGCCATATCTTTAATTAATTAATTAATTAATTTGGTCTTCAAGTCAGTTTTCATTCCCCAAAGTAATGTGGGAAGAGTGTTTACAGAGTCATAATATGCTAAAGAATTGTAACAAAAGTAACATGCTTCCTACTCCACACCAAACTGCTTGCCAAAAGCAACCATTTCAACTCATTCAGTTATTTCTTCTGGTTTTTACTTCCTAAATAAAGCATTTATTACAATTATCGGTATCTCCTGAGAGGTCCAAGTTAGATGCCATCTCTCGACCTTCCTATTGTGAAAGAGGAGGTTCACTTACATCCTTTCTCCTGTCCTTTCAACATCATAACGCCACAATTTTTGGTTACATTCACAATCACTAAAAAGTGTACATGGCTGACCAACTAATATGCTATGTTTTTCTTTTCTTATTTCAATAGTTTTGGGGGAACAGGAGGTGTTTGGTTGTATGTGAAGTTTCTTTAGTGGTGATTTCTGAAATTTATCCTTCACCCCCCTCTCACCCTTCCCCCTGAGTCCTTGAAGTCCCTAGGATGAATAGGATTGCTAGCTTAGACTAGAGTTGGATATTTTCTTTCTCTTGTATTAAATTCTAGAGTGAGTTAGAGCTGAAAACTTCCCTTCTCCGAGGTCAGTTAGGCTCTGATAAAATCCTAGCAGGTTAAGCTTTAGTTAACTAGTTTTTCCTGAGGACATATTTTGTTAAGAAGAACAGTGTTCTGGCATATTTCCAAATGATTTCTTTTTCCTATTCCCCTGCTGGAAGCATGAGGGTGTTTTTCTCTGATATTTAGTGCAAGAACTCCTCTAAGTAAAACTCACAAAAGTGTGGGAGCCCCTTCTAATACTGGGTACCTTGGAGTTTTTAACTGTGAAACTTATGCACACTTAGCCTCCAGAATTTTGCTGATTATAGTTCAAGTTTTCTTACTCCAGGACTGGTTCCTATGAAGGTTTCTGCTCTGGTATGTTGTGACTGTATACCTGCTTGTCTGTCTTTTCAATTTTCAGGGCAGTCATTTGCCATGAACTCAATTATGTTACGCATCTGAAAAAAGTTGTTGATTTTTTGGATTGTTCATCTTTTTACTTGTTGTTAGGATGGAGCAGTGACTTCCAAGCTCCTTATACGCAGAAATGGAAATTAAAATTCCAACCTTTTTTTTAACTTTAGTTTTGTTACAAATATAAGAAGGGCTGTGATTTTGTTGCTCAAAATTTACTTTCTCAATCAGTATGCTTAATATTCATAACAACACTTTTGTACGTATGGAACTTGGGAAGAAAGAGATTAAATGACTTGCATAAGGTCACAGAGTAAATAAGTGGTGAATCAAGGGACTTCAACACAGGCTTGTCTGACACAAAAATAAGTGCATTTTAGCCTATACCACGTGGTCTCTGGGGCTGGCTCTAGGGTAGGCAGATATGATCTGCCTTGTACTTGAAAAAGAATAGCTAATTATTGGATTTTCTATGAAAATATGTTAGGGAATGGCAGAGATTAGGATCAACCCTACTCAGATCTCATGGACTGAGAGGGAATGTGTGGTCCCCAAAGTAAATCAAGGGGTGTGTCATACAGAATTCTAAGATGGCCTCCAGGTTCTTGCCATGGTGTATATACCCTGTATAATCCTCTCCTCTTGAGTTTGGGCAGGACCTGTGAATAGGTTATATGGCAAAGGTGAAAAGACTTTTCAGATATAAATTCCCTAATCAGTTGATTACGAGTCAATCAAAAGGGATAGTATACTGGCTGTGCCTGACCTAATCAAGTGAGCCCTTTTAGAAAGGGACTAAGCCTTCTCTAAAGTCATAGTCTCAAAGCAGCAAAGATACCCTTTTGCTGGCCTTGAATAAATAAACAACCATGTTGTGAACTGCCTATGAAAAGGGGAAGGCATTAGGATCTGAGATCCTCAGTCCTATAGCAGCAAGGACCTGAACTCTACTGACAATTTACATGAGGCCGGAAGCAGATCCCCACCTCCAGATTAGCACATAGCTCAGCTGACATACATGATTGCAACCTTAGAAAACCCTGAATTGAGGATGCAGTATAGCTGTGCCCAGACTACTGATGCATAGAAACTGTAAGGTGAAAAATCAGTGTTGTTTTAAGCCATTAAGTGTGTGGTAATTTGTTATGCAAAATGCAAAACTAATGCAAGGTCATTATCTTGTTTGGGGTAGGGTAAAATATCAGCCACCTTTGTCTTACTCCATTTAGTGCTGCTATAATGGAATACCTAAGACTGGATAATATATAAAAAAGAGAAATGTATTTCCTCACAGTTCTAGAGACTGGGAAGTCCAATATTAAGATGCCAGCATCTTGTGAGGACCTTCTTGCTGCATCATCACAGGGTAGAAGGCATCACATGGTGGAAGGATGAAGAGGGAACAAAAGGGAGCTGACTTTTCCTTTTATAATAGCATTAATTCCACCCGTGAGGGAGGACACCACATGGCCTAATCACCTCTCAAAAGTCCCAGCTCTTTGCCAGACATGGTGGCACATGCCTGTAGTCCTGTAGTTCAAGCTACTTAAGAGGCTGAGGTGGGAGGACCATTTGAGCCCCCAAATTCAAGGCTGCAGTGAGCTATAATTGCACCACCGCACTTAAGCCTGAGCAACAGAGTGAGACATCATCTTAAAATTTTAAACGTCCCTGCTCTTACTACTGTTACAATGGCAATTAAATTTCAACGTGAATTTTGGAGAGGACAAACATCCAAACTATAGCAACTCCCCCCGGATCTCCCTCCTGTTCTAGGTGTTCTGCCTAGCTGCCTAGAGAAAGTGATGTAAAAAGCTGAGGGATAAATATCAGAAACAGCTATCTATGCAAAGAAGAATATAAATATTTCAGAAATAGAGGCTAACTTGCACAAAGGGCTAGAGGTGGAAAAGAGAGAGAGGCTCATTCTGATTTGAGATATCACAAAATGCTTTTTAGAAAAGCTGAGACTTACTGAATTCATGAGAAAGAAAAAGAAAATCCTCAAATCCCTCCTTCTGCCATTGCAGCTTACTTGGCAGAATGTCTGTTGAGGATGTCTTAGAGTACATTTTATTTACCCCACCAAGTTTTAGGTTTTTTTCAGATGGCAGTGAAATAATTAATCACCAACAGAAGTTTGAAAACAGTCCATTCAGTGGGGAGAGAAAAAATTTTCTGTCAACTGACTTGGAGACCAAACAAGTAGATGATTGAATTTCTTTCCTTAGGAAGGGACCAGCTGACACAGTAATTGAGAAAAGCAGAATTTCCTCCTATCCCTAGAGAAGAAAAGAGTTTCATTTTTACAGTTGATATATTCCCTCTGAGTGGGGAGGCATTTCATCAATTCATTTCATGTTGTGATTTAATTTCATTTCTCTTAAACTAATTAAATACTGACTTCCTTCTGCCTCCACACTCAGTGGGTAGTGAGGAGAGATTCTAGATTGGCCTCTGATGCCTGAGGTCAGAGGACCAGAATCCAGAAGTGGGCTCTGTAGCTTCTTTGTAAAAATATCTTTTTTGGCCAGGGCTGATAGCTCACGCCTGTAGTCCCAGCACTTTGGGAGGCCGAGGTAAGCAGATCACCTGAGGTCAAGAGTTCAAGACCAGCCTGGCCAACATGGTGAAATCCTGTCTCTACTAAAAATACAAAAAATTAGCCTGGCATGGTGGTGCACCCCTGTAGTCCCAGCTACTCTGGAGGCTGAGGTTGGAGAATTGCTTTAACCGGGGAGGCAGAGGTTGCAGTGAGCTGAGATCTCGCCATTGCCTTCCAGCCTGGGTGGCAGAGCAAGACTTCATCTCAAACATAAAAACAAAAACAAAAACAATCTTTATTTTATTATTGAGGTGTAATTCACATAAACATTAACTTCAACATTTTAAGGTCTACGATCCAGTGGTTTTCAGTGAATTCACTGTGTTGTGTAACCATCCAATCAACTAATTCTAAATCTTTTCTACTCCTCTCTTCCCAGAGTATCTCATACCTACTAGCAGACAACCTCAATTCCAATTCCTCCTTACTCTATCACCAGGTAACAATTTATCAGCTTTCTGTCACTATGGAATTGTTTATTCTGTACATTTCAAACAAATGGAATCATACAATATGTGGGCTTTGGTGTCTGGCTTCTTTCACTCAGCATGTTTTCAAGGTTCATCCATGTCACAGCATGTACCAATATTTCATTCCTTTTTATAGCTGAATAATATAACATCATATAAATATATCATTTTTTATCCATTGATCATTGATAGACATTAGTTGTGTTTCCACTTTTTTGCTATTATGAATAATCCTCCTTATAAACATTTTTGAAAATGTTTTTGTGTGAAAATATGTTATCAGCTATCTTGGGTATATACCTAAAAGTTAAATTGCTGGGCCATGTAGTAATTCTATATTTAACATTTTGAGGAACTGCTAAAGTTTTTTGTATTCTACCAGCAGTGCAAAAGGGTCCCAGTTTCTGCGCATCCTCACCAATGCTTGTTATTTTCCACTTTCTTTATTTCATCATAAGCATCATAGTAGGAGTGAAGTAGTATCACATTATGGTTTTGATGTGTATCTCTCTAATAACTAATGATGCTGAGCATCTTTTCATTGGCTTATTAGCTATTTGTATATCTTCATTGTTATGGTACCTATTCAAATTATTTGCCTATGTTTTAATTTGATTGTGTTTATGTTGTTGAGTTATAGGAGTTATTTATATATTCTAGATATTAAACCTCTATAAAGTATGATTTGCAAATATTTCTACCATTTTGTGAGTTGTCTTCCCACTGTCCTGATAGTGCTTTTAATGCACAAAAGTTTTAAATTTTAATCAAGTCTAATGCATCTAGTTGTTGTTTTGTTGCCTATGATTTTGGTGCCATATTTAAGAAACCATTGTCGAATACAAGGTCTTGCAGATTTGCCGCTATGTTTACTTTTAAGAATTTTTATAGTTTTGATTCTTACATTTATGTCTTTGATCCATTTTGAATAATTTTTGATTATGGCATGAGGTGTGGGTGCAAATTCATTTTCTTGCATATAGGTATCCAACCGTCCCAGTGCCATTTTATAAAAAGACTATACATTTACCATAATCACACACGGATATATGGATTTATTTCTGTACTCTCAATTCTGTTCATTGGTCTATATGTCCATCCTTATACTAGTACTACACTGTCTTGATTACTATAGCTTTGTAGTAAGTTTTGAATTAACTTGAGAAGTCCTCCATCCAACTTTGTCCTTTGCAGTGTTTTCTTTTCTTTTTATAACAGGCATGTTCCCCGGGCTAAAGTGTAGTGGCTGTTCACAGGCACAATCATAGCATACTACAGTCTCGAACTCCTGGGTTCAAATGATCTTCCTGCCTCAGCCTTGCAGGTAGCTAGGACAATAGGCACGTGCCACTACACCTGACTTTGTAGTAAGTTTTGAGCTTACTCACCCTTTGCAAAGTGTGAATCCTCCATCTCTGTTCCTCTATTTTGGCTATTCTGGGTCTCTTGCATTTTCATTATAAATTTTAGGATCAGCTTGCCCATAGCTTCTTAAAGTGAGCTGAGTTTACAGCCATAATCCTAGTTTGTTTTAAGTTAGTGGCTCTTTTTATTTTTGAGCAGGTGGGGATGAGAGATAGAGCAGACAGCAGGGCTACAGGCTCCAAGCCCTCAGGACTATACCGAGTCTGGGTAACATGGTTCGCTAAGAGAGCAGCAAGATTCTGAATGCAGCACTTCAAAGCTTTCATGTGCATGTGAATCATGCAGCGGTCTGGTTCTAATGCAGGTTCTACTTTAGTAGGTCTAAAGCTGTATTAATCCATTTTCACAGCGCTATAACAAAATACTTGAGACTGGGCAATTTATAAAGGAAATAGGTTTAATTGACTCACAGTTCCGCATGGCTGGGGAAACCTCAGGAAACTTACAATCATGGTGGAAGGCAAAGGAGAAGCAAGTACCTTCTTCACAGGGCTGCAGGAGAGAGAGAATAGCAAAGGGGGCACTGCCAAACACTTTTAAAACCATCAGCTATTGTGATAACTCACTCACTATCATGAGAACAGCATGGGGGAAACCTCCCCCATGAGCCAATCACCTCCCAGCAGGTCTCTCCCTCAACACATGGGGATTACAATTCAAGATCAGATTTGGGCGGGACACAGAGCCAAACCATATCAGAGGCAGATTCTAAAACTGTTTCTGACAAACTCTTAGGTGAAACTGATGCTGCTGGTCACTGAAGCATACTTTGACAAGCAAAGCACAATTGACATTAATAAGAACTATCCAGCAGTCCAAAAAAGGAGGTAAAGCATTGAGACATTCAAACTGTTCCATCTAGCAAAAAAGAAAAATAAAAGAAAGAAAAGTCTGCAAGGGGAAATAAAGGGACTTGGCAAAGTCCACAAAACTAGGTAGCAGCAGAGTTGGGTTTAGGAATTCTGGTTTCAGAGGCTGAGTTAAATGTTTATCCCCCAATACATGGCTGCCTCCTATGTCAATTACCATTCACTCTACCCAAAGTACTTCTCCTCCCAAGATTCCCATCCAATTTCTCCTTTGTTTATTGCTTTTTTTCGGCAGATTTCTTCAAAAGATAAACATTAGGGTTAAAAGGGGCATGCAAGTGTGATGGGTGTTCACACAGGGAACTATCTGTAGTAACCTAGTGCTATTTCTGGGCACAGAACTGACAGAGAGACTAATATCTATGTAGGTAAAGTGGTCATCTCAGTCTTTTTACAGACATTGGAATGTGTTATTCTGTATGTCTGTGGGGAAAAAAAAGTAATTTAACCACAGGTATGGTTTGGATATTTGACCCCTCCAAACCTCATGTTGAAATTTGATCCCCAGTGTTGGAGGTGGAGCCTAACAAAAAGCTGCAAACAAAGAAGAAATTGGCGGGGATTCTTGGGAGAAGTACTTTGGGTAGAGTAAATGGTAACTGACATAGGAGATAGCCACAGGTTGAGGAATAAACATTTAACTGTTCATAAGTGTTGCTATAAAGAAATACCTGAGGCTTGGTGGTTTACAAAAAACATGATTTATTTCGTTCATAGTTCTGCAGGCTGTGCAAGAAGCATGGTGCCAGCATCTGGTTCTGATGAGGGCCTCAAGCTGCTTTCACTCATGGTGAAAGCAAAGGGGAGCTGACATGTGTACATCACCTTGTGAGAGAGAAAGGAAGAGAGAAAGAGTAAGTAGGGAGTGCCAGGATCTTTGCAACAACCAGTTCTCCTGGGAATTAATAGTGTGAGAATTCACTCATTACTGTGAGAATAGCACCAAACCATTAATGAGGGATCTGCCCCTATGACCCAAACACTTCCCATTAGGCCCCAACTCCAACACTGGGGATCAAATTTCAACATGAGCTTTGGAGGGGTCAAATATCCAAACTATAGCAGTGGTTAAATTACTTTTTTCCCCCTACAAACATACAGAATTACAAGTTCTATGTGTAGTAGGCAAAATTCTAAGACAGTCCTTAAGATTCCTCCTACCCTTTATAACCCCAGGAACAGTGACTATAATAAATTTCACTTCCATGATTTGGTTATGTTATATTGATTTTATAGAAAGGGGGATTATTTAGATAGTCCTGACCTAATCACATGAGCCCTTTAAATCTTACATCATAGACAGAGAAGTAAGAGATTTGAGGCACAAGGCAGGTTTGACATACCACTGTCTGCCTGAAGATGGTGGGAATCATGTCCCAAGAAAATCGGGACCTCAGTCCGACAACTGCAAGGAGCTAAATTCTGCCGACAAGGAGAATAAAATTGGAAGCAGACTGTTCCCCAGAGACTCCAGACAAAAACTTCGGTCCTGGCTGCTGGACATCTGACCTACAAAACTGTGAGCTAATAAATGGGTATTTTTTAAGTCACTAAGTTTGTGGTAATTTGCTATACAGTGATGGAGATACTATGCCTTTTTGATGAATGACTGGACTGTGTACCTATATTCCCCTCCTGTCACGGCACTCAGAGTCACATTTGTGGCAAAAATGTTAACAGTTATAGAGGACTTTACAACGTGTAAGTCTATTTTCAATATTTTTATCTTCGTCACATCTTCCTGTACTTTTGTGTATTTTGCTTGATTTTTCTATCCCTAATTATGTTTTAACATTTCATTTTATGTTACCTTTTTTAGTCTCATTATAAAAGCAATATGCGCTCATTGTAGAAGTGTGGAAAATACAATTAGGCACAAGGAAAAAAAATAGGCATTAGAATTCTATCACTTCATCTGGAAAAAACAACTGTTAATGTTTTGCTGTATTCTTCTCAGTCTATTTCCCTGTGCCCATATGTATATTTTTATGTAATGAAATCACAGTGTATTATTATGCATAATCTTGTTGCAAGCTGCCTCAAAACTTTTGAGGAAAAAACAAGAAAGAAATTAACCTGTGTTCGTTGGTTTGAAGGTAGTTTTCTTTGAGCAGCTGGTTGTTGAGGTCAGCATAGCTCACCTTTTTTGTTCGTTTCTTTATGTTTGTCCCATGACACTTAGTGTTCTTCTCTGTTGAGGGTCCCTGAGACCACCTCCAGATTCAGTGATTTGCTAGGAGGACTCAAGACTCAGCATAGAGTCTCACTCATGACTATGATTTATTATGGCATAAAGATACAAGGAAAAACCAGCAAAGTTGCATGGGCACAAGTTCTGATGGAAACCTGGAACAAGATTTCAAGAGTTGTCTCCCAGGGAAGCCACACAATACACATATTTAATTCCTCTAATGTAGAATTGCCATGTGAAGTGTTATCTACTAAGGAAACTCATTAGTGACTCAGAGTTCAAGGAATATATTGAGACTGGTCATTTAGGCAACGTCTGCCTAGCATGTACCAGAATTCCAAACTTCCAGAAAGAAAGCAGGTGTTTAGCATAAATCATATTGTTTGCACAAACAGCTTAGGCACAGTGATCCCCTCTTCAGTTAGCAAGTAGTGGGAGCCCTGCAAAATCCAAATTCCCAGAGTACAGCCAACTGCCAACTCTGTAAGCATGTCTTTCTAAGGATAGTAGACCTGCTATGTTAAATCTTTCTGCATATCACCTGAGTACCACACTCTCATGGTTCTCCTGCACTTATGTACAATACCTAGCACCTTAGACATTCTCTCTCATATAGAGTATAATAGAGTATGGATGAGTGATAATAAGCTCGATATATTTTTAAAGTCAACCATAAACATATGTCTATTAAATGTATATTAAGGTAATTATTAAGATACGTAGATAGATGACCACAAAAGACCAATACCATGGTGAACCAGGGCTCTGGGTGGCCTACCTAGAAAGTCTGGATTTAGAGTGCTGCCTCTACTTCCTGAAGGTTTCTTTCTGCCCTTCCCCACCAGAGTCAAGACTCCTAGCTGAAGGTCAGGCCCAGAGTTTCATGATGTGCTATAAGGTTAAGATTGAGACTTGTGGCCAGGCGTGGTGGCTCACGCCTGTAATCCCAGCACTTTGAGAGGCTGAGGTGGGTGGATCACCTGAGGTCAGAAGTTCGAGACCAGCCTGACCAACATAGAGAAACCCTGGCTCTACTAAAAATAGAAAATTTACCAGGCGTGTTGGCACATGCCTGTAATCCTAGCTTCTCAGGAGGCTGAGGCAGGAGAATCGCTTGAACCCAGGAGGCGGAAGTCACGGTGAGCCGAGATCATGCCAATGCACTCCAGCCTGGGCAACAAGAGCAAAACTCCATCTCAAAAAAAAAAAAAAAGTTTGAGACTTGTCTCATAGACCTTTGCACAATGAGGGGCAGTACATTATCTCAGAGGACTTTCCCTCACCGATCCAGGCCCATGTGGAGGTGACTAGAAGGAATGGATGACCTTGTCTTTGCTCTAAAGATTCCTGTGATTTTTCTGGCTTCAAATATGTCACTTATAAATCTGGGTCTCTAAGATTTGCCTTTCATTCTGGGGGCACCTGATAGACATGGAGCATATTTTGGTATGCTTTTGTCCCTACACAAGAATTGCTTTTACCTTGGGATTAAGATGTGTCTTTGAAAATGAAGGGGAGTTTATAGGGTGCCTTCTAGTTCATAGGGGGCCTGCTAGTTTATAGGATGCCTTCTTTATGGATTAGCAAAAGTAAGCCCTCCTGGGTTTATGCAGACCCAGGGCTTCGTGAGTGCACTTGGGACAATTGTCAGAAAAATGCTCCCTCTGGGAGGGGAAAGTAGCTCCACACCATTGCTCCAGTCTTGGAGAGTAGAGCTATGGCTGGATTTCAGTTCCCACTCACCACCTCTGCTGTGCACATTTTGTGTTAACACAGTGGAGTACAACTACATATGATGGGAAGGTTGGTGGATGTGGGGCCATCTGTAGATGCATGTTTTGGGGAGTATAGCACTATATCCCTGAATCCTCTCCTTTAAGAACCAAAATGCCCTATCTGGTTCTCTGCTCTCCCAGTGAGGAAAACAAGTTCTTGCAGCCAGATGGATTATTTTGAGTCAGCCATCACAAGTGGAATAACAGGGAAGGGACTGCTTAATGCAGAGGAGTAGCATGCATCTTCATCAGTTTATTTCATCATGGAGAATATACATAACTCGTTATTGAATTATTATGCTCAAGGGTTCTCATACCTACCTTTAAAATATGATAAATTAAATATTGAGACACGAAAAATAAAATTTTAGCAAGGAAAAGCTGCCTTACTATCTATGATGTTGATGTCATTTAAGAACCTCAATAAGCCTTTGTTTCTTCATCTGTAGAATGGGGGTGAAAAATAATACCTAGTTCCTAGGATTGTTCTGAAGGCTAAATGAAATGACATACAAATCAACAAATGCTGGTTTCCTCTTCAATCTTTCCCTTTTTTCTAATTCCCTGCATTTATATGATATTGAGATTACAAAGCACTTTTATTTCAAAAGACAGCTGATTCTCAAAATTGACCTACAAGGTAAACAATGAGGAGGAATAAAAGACCTCAGATTCCACAGGCCTGGATATGTGTTTACATGTCTGAATATGAGTTTCAGATGCAATCTCTTCTCTCTTCATTGTTCACATTATAAATAGGACACAATGAGAGCCTGTTGGAAAAATCAACCACATATAAAAATCCCTCTAGTATTTGGGGAAGATTTCACCACATGGCAACTGGGTCTTGTTTTTTTCATGGGCAAGAAACATGGATAAAATGATACTTTAACTGGTTGGATCTGTCCTGTTTCAGTTGAGTTTTATGCATAAAGGAGTCTTCATTACATGGCTGTGTGTTACCTGCTTCAATCTCTCTTAATTGTTAAAATCAGAATTGTTAAAATTGGCAGTCCTATAAAAGAGGATTTACAAATAGAGAATATAGTACAGAGAAATGTTAAATCATATTATTCAAAGCACTTGAGTTCTATTTTTAAACATTTTACTGTTCTGTGAAATAATGTTATTGTCTGCCCAATTTTGCCAAGTCAGAATGTACTGCTGTGAATGAAACAAAATATTCACTTAGGGACGTGCTGGTACACTGAAAAGATATCCTCCTAAAAAATAATTTTTCAGATTCTTCTTTTGTGTCTGAAGTAAGATTCTTTTGGCTGCAACTAACCGAAACTTCCACTCAATATATCACAAGCCCAAAATCAGAAATTTTATTGACAAGATACAGTTAGTTGCAGGGGGAGAGGACAGTTGAGCGTCACAAGAAGCAGAAAGCAAGGGCTGGAAAAGCCTCAGGAGATCAGTGTTCAATTAGCCACTGTCACTTCAATTCTGTTTTTCTCTAAGATTTTGCCTTATTTTTAACTCACTTTTCAAACTAGCTTTCACTGTTTCAGCATTTGTAGGACAGAAGGTTGCTGCTGTAAGGAGGTGGGTCACATGACCAATTTTAGTCCAATAAGCTATGGCTAAGAGGGTTGGAGTGGGGAATAGACCAAAGGTGAGCCAATAAGATTCTCTTCAAGACCAACTATGAGTTGCTTTAACGGGATGCTTGAACCAAGACCACGAAAACTTGAGAGGAGAACTTGTCAATGCCCATTGAAGCAGGAAGTCTTTCTCCTTTTTCTTTGCTTGTTCAACCTGAATCTTCATATTTGCTTCTGTGTACACACCACTTCATTCATTGTCATTCTCCATTTGTCTCTACCATTCCCGTAGGTCAGTTTTGATGGCTCCAGGGTACGGCACATGGCCAGACATGGCTGACTCACACTTTCTGCACACTCATGTGTCTTTTAATCTAGGCCAGTGTCAGAAACTAGCTAGTGTCTCCTAATACCAGTTCTAATGTTTAGGGAAAGAAGGAGAATGGGTTGTTGTGAGGATCAAATGGGTTAATGCAGTCTAATGCCCAGCACATCATAAGCACTCTATACACATTAGCTATTCTTCTTCTTCTTCAAAACCCTATTTGGGTGTTCTCTGTCCAATCTGCATGCTATTATCCCTACTCTCTTGGCCCCAGCCAGAATAAATCACTTCTTTCCCGCCCTTGCTGCTGGAGCTTACGCATGCTTCTTTTTTCACTGTGTATGTTCCCTATTATATTACAGTTATTTACTGGCATGCCTGTTTCTCATTCTAGATGCTAAGCATCTTGTGGGTAGGAGCCATTTCCCTCTGTCTTTGAACTGATTGTTAGGGATGAGGTCTTGTGCAACAGCACCTGATGTATGGTAAGGGCTCCAGAAATGTTTGCCACACTGAATGGAAGGCGTCTTTAGGGGCAAATATCTCTTACTAATGGAAACTTGGGGATAAGCTGATTTTCTTTGGCCCTGCTCCCATGCCTTGTTGACTTCCAAATAGCAAACTAAAAGGTAGACTTCTGAATTAGAGGTTAACCTTAAGCACTTAGTTAATGTGGGCCAAAGGTCCCCTGGGTCATTTTAGTGGCTCACCGGTGCAGGAGGAGTTTAATCAAGAGTAACTTCATAGGAAGCAAGTGTGAATACAACTTTAGCTCCTTCTGGCTCCAAAAGGTGACTCTGGATGGAAACATTGGGTTCAAATGTCTGTGTGGTATACACAGTTGTATACACAGGATCATGTCCATGATATAAGTCCAAGTGCTAATTAATAAAGGGATTAAAGCATCAGCCTCAGTCTTTATTCCTGGCTTCTTTTCCTAGAATTCTCTATTCCTTTTGCATCCTTCTGTCTCACAGTCCTTGTAGCCCCTTCTCCTTCTTCTGCTACCTAGCCACTGTTCCCTGTACCATTTCAGATGCCTATTTGTCATTGGGTTTGTTTGTTGCAGGTATATGGGTGTATATTTCCAGTGTTGTTAGTTTTGTGACATATAGGTCATCATAGCCCCCTGCACCTTTATTTCTAAGATTGCTGTCAACACACATCCACTTAAATTAGTGTTCTCATCTCAATCAATTTACGTGGAGGTAGTAAATTTTTATGCCAGAATAAAGAAAGAAGGAGGTAGGAGGAACAGAAAGAAAGGAGAGCTGGAGAATATCTTTCACTCTTTAACTTGCAAACAACCCAGGAAGGTAAGGAGGGCAGTTTCTATGATCAACTCGAGGGAGAAAATGGGAATGGGAGACAGTTAAGAGAAGCCATTTGCTAATTAGGACCAAGGATAGAATTTGAAACCTAGGTCTTTCAATCCCTAGTCACTGTTCTTCTGTCCTACTGGAATGCTTCTCAAATATGCTGCCTTTAAAAAAGTAACATCATTTCTTATATACCATGCAAGAAACAATCAGGTCTTAAAAATTTAGACCAAGGGGTTGGCTAACTGTGGCCTATAGGACAAATCCAGCCTGCCACCTGTTTCTGTATGCTCTGTGAGCTAAGAATGTTTTTTACATTTTCTAATGGTTAAAAAGATAAAAAAGAATAATATTCCTTGGCATATGGAAGTGATATGAAATTCAAATTTTAGTGTCTATAAATAGTTTCATTAAAATACAATCAAGCCCGCTTATTTGCCTATGGCTACCTTCATGTGACAATGGTGGCGTTGACTAGCTGCTTACATACAGACGGGAACTGTATGGACCACAACGCTGAAACTATTTGCTATGTGACCCTTCCTAGAAACACTTCTCTGGCCACTGATTTAGATGCTTGCTACCTAAAGTGCAGTCTATACACCTGCAGCCTAGGAGTAACCTGGGAGCATGCTAGAATTGTAGAAACTCAGGCACTTTCCAGACCTATGGACTAGGCAGCTGCATTTTAATAAGAGCCTCTGGTGATTTATATGCACATTAAAGCCTGAGAAGCTCAAGCTCAGAAAATAGTTGACTAGGGCTTTCTCTTATTAGACAAGCAGGATGGTTACTGGAAAGAAAACAAGCCTAGGGGTTAGACAAGGATGAATTTAAAATTGTGTTTCCACTGCTGAGTGGCTTCAGTTTCCTCACCTGAAAAGTAAGGAAAAATATGCTTTCCTCATCAGTTTCTTTTGGATTGGATGGTGTGTTAGCTTCCTAGGGTTTCCCTAACGAATTACCTTAAATTTGGTAGCTTAAAATGACAGAAATGTATTCTCTCACAGCTCTAGAAGTTAGAAGTCTAAAACCAAATGTCAGCAGAGCCATGCTATCTCCAAAGGCTCTAGGGGACAATTTTTCCTTGCCTCTGCCAGCTTCTGATAATTCCAGGTGTTCCTTAGCTGTGGCAGTATAAACTCACTGCCCTCACATGGCTTTCCTCTCTGTGTGTCTCTGTATGTCCTCTCCTCTTCTTATAAGGACATCAGTCATTGTATTTAGAGATCACTCTAAATCCATTATCACATCATCTCAAGATCCTTACCTAATTACATCTGGAAAGAACTTATTTCCAAATAAGGTCATACCTGAGGTTCTGAGTGGATACGGATTTGACCAGAACGTTAGTCAACCCACTTCAGATTACATAAATACAGTTCAAACATCTGGCACATTGTGGGCATTTAAGACAGGTTTCCTATGCCTCTCTCCCCCCTTTAATTCAAATGACTCCAAGGCCGAGAATAGAGCGGGGACATGTTGTGGGAATCCCAGTGGGTACCTTTCCCATTTTGACAGAGGAACATCTCCTTCACCAGGACACAGAGATGAGGATGCTTTCATGACCTGCATCCTGGAACTAAACCAGTTCTTTTCTTCTCTACATTTTGGAGCAAAAGTACCTTTCAAGTGAAGGAACAGATGAATGAAAAGAAATAAGCCATCAGCAAGAAGAGACTGACAGTGCAGTGGTTTTACGTGAAGCTCTCATTCTCTCCTCTCTGCTACTTTTGTGCCTGCCTCGGGAGGAGATGAATATTGTCAGTGAAATTCCTGTAGGCCATGGCTTTCTGTTGTA
This sequence comes from Nomascus leucogenys, assembly GCF_006542625.1. Classification (NCBI taxonomy): domain Eukaryota; kingdom Metazoa; phylum Chordata; class Mammalia; order Primates; family Hylobatidae; genus Nomascus; species Nomascus leucogenys. The sequence continues at coordinate 131,334,008 of NC_044406.1, forward strand.
CTGGCTTTTCCTTACTATGAAACACATGTAGATCTCAAGAGAAAGTGAGTCAGGAACCAAATTTCAACTTTCTCCTGAACAAATCTTCAACAGACATTAGCTTGGGGGTAAATCAGATTTAGGGTCTCCTATTGGATATTACTGCTGGCAACTTTTAGATTGTCGAGTAATGTGACAAGCTATTGAGCCAATTCCACAATCTTATCTCCCATTGCCTTTATATATATAATCAGCCACATCCGCTTTCTGAAGTTCTGGGTTACACTTTCCTCTCATATTGCACGTCTATTACACGGATCTGGTCTCTTCTGTATTAATTACCCAATTAGCCACGAGTGGTGCACATTATAACTTTGCATTTCCTGTAAACAGCCTCCCTGATAGGAGATATGTTGAAATCTCTGTACCCAGCAACCAAGTGCTGTAATTCTCAGCGCAGCACCTGTCTCAGAGCTGAAACAAATCAATAGCTAAATGTGACTGCAGCTAGATTACTAACTCAATCTTCTGTCCTCCAAGGGGGAAAGAGGCACAACCTTTAATACTGAGGAGCCTGCTGAACAAAAATAGGAGCTTTGTTATTGGTAAGAAAAAATCTTCCAGGAAGGGGAAACCCTGATCTTGGAGGGGGTTTTATTTTTACATGTTTATGACATTTATTTTAAAGTAGAATTGTTTGGTTTTTATTTTCTGATCCTGTTCTGGGCGAGGGGCATAGAATCATGCCCATTAAAACTCTCTTGTTCTGCATGTTGTAGTTGAAAGAGAGTATGCTTTATCTTCCTGCAGAAAAATTTGGAGAACCAAGGTATGTTGCCCCCAAAATAGGAAATACGATTGTCTTTGAAGAATTAAACTTTAAGCTCGGTAGATACAGGATTAAGGCAAAGTCATCTTAAGGCAGTAAGGTGATTCTCAATCCTGCCTGCATGTTAGAAACATCTAGAGAGCATTTAAAAAATGCTGTTGCCCCGGGCATGCCACCAGAGATTCTTATTTAATTGGACCAGGGTAGTGCCCAGGTGTTTTATTAAAACCTCCAAAGTGATTCTCACTAGCTGTCAGGGTTGAGAATGTTGCCTTAAAGAAACAGAGTAGCTTATAGGCGTCAGCGCTTCACTCCCGTCACAGAATTCTTCTACAGAAAGACTGTGTCTTTCAGAAGGAGGAGTGTGTGTGTGGTTAGCTAAGGAAGTTCTGGAGAAAATGGCATGTCTTTGAGCCTTTCTCTAATCACCAGGTTTAAAATTTCATTCCTCATCTTCCAATCTCTATGTGCCTTACTTGCTTTAATTGTTTCCCTTTATGCTATTTTCTATCCAGAATATATGTCATGAAAATAGATTGGTTTTGTGTCTGTTTTGTTCACTGCTGTATCTCTAATGCCTGTTAGACTATTTGAGACAGTCTAGCACATGGTAGTTACATGGTAGACAGATATATAATGAATGAATGAGCAAAAGAATGAATAAATACATAAACGAATAAGTGAAAGGGATCACAGAAGCAAGTATTCCTATTTCTTTGAAAGTAATTTCTACTGTGAAAACAATACATAAGATTTTCTTTAGCTGAGTTCGTAAAACATTCCGAAGTAATTTAATAATGGTTTGGATTCAAATGTGTGTTTTCCTAAGGAGAGAAAGAATATACTGTCATTGAAATGATTCAGGTTCTGTGATAGTAAGTCTCCCTGTATACTAACAAATTAGCATTCACATTCTATTATTTTATTTATTTATTTATATTTTGAGGTGGAGTCTTGCTCTGTCACCCAGGCTGGAGTGCAGTGGCATGATCTTGGCTCACTGCAACCTCCACTTCCCAGGTTCAAGGGATCCTCCCACCTCAGCCTCCCAAGTAGCTGGGACTACAGGCACGCGCCAGCACGCCCGGCTAATTTTTGTGTGTTAGTAGAGATGGGGTTTCGCCATATTGGCCAGGCTGGTCTCAAACTCCTGACCTCAAGTGATCAGCCCACCTTGGCCTCCCAAAGTGCTGGGATTACAGGCCTTTGCCACTGGGCCCAGCCACACATTCTACTTTGAATTACCATATAGAAATACTTATAGAAAGGAAATGAGCTAGTTGTGCCAATTATTGATTCCTGTTACATAGTTTTATTTGTGCAATTATAAATTAGCATTTATACATTATTCTTGTGAGCTTGATTAACATGAGTGCACTTTCGAGCAATGAGTAGATTCACCTCTGCCCTTTATATGTGACTCATTCAGGTTTTAGAGTTTTCAACGCCAAGCGTTAAACCTTAGAGCAGAGCAAATCCATTAAGCTCACAACCCTGTGAAGCCATTTCCACCTCTGCCTAAAAGAGACTTTCAACGTTATTTTAATTCACCCCACATTTCAGTAAACATAAAATCTTACACTATCCTTGATTGTGATTTGAAATTTCTAAATACTTAAATGAAACACACTTTATAATTTTCTTTCTCAGACTACAAATCTGCCCCTTTATCCACCCTTTCTCCTATCACAAATGATTCTGGTTTGTCCACTTGGTTGAAAAATAACTGCTCCAAAGAAACCCTCCACTAGCACACTCGCAGGGTTGACAGTTCCCCTGGCCTTCAGCTGTGGCAGGCAGGCCTTCTTTAGAGTAGACCAGCATCTGCTTTTTCCAAACTATTATGCATTAGTCTTAGCCTCTGGAACGAGGAAGCCAGGGCAAGCTCCCTTTTCAGAGTAGGATTATATGACGACTTCTCTCATTGCCTCTTTAGTCTTCCCATGTTTTGAACCCAGAGTAAAATAACAACAAAAACACAAACACTCTCCCCTCAAAACCAGGGAAGATTTCTGTTAGTTTAGTGTACACACTGGATTGATCTACATGAAGTTAGAGGAAAAGAAGGGAATTTCATCCTGAGGTTGAAGCCATTCCGCCCCAAGAAAAAGCTCCCTGGTCTGCCTTCAGCCCACAGACATACCAGACAGTTCATCAGCACAGTAAAACCTAGACTGGCATCTCTTCCTAAGGCTCACGGCTTCCCAGGCTTTAATTTTTTGTAGCTGTCTTCAGGTTATAACATCCCAGGAGCCTTAATTATAATGATTATAATCACAGCAAAAAACACACAAAATTTGGAGGACTTTACCAAGAGGTGCTCAGGAAAGACTTTTTTTGTCAGCGAATGGAGTCTGTTGTAGGAAACTTTTCTGTTTATTTCCCCAGGTGATGGCACTTTCCTCTCGATCCTGAATCATCTGTTCCTCATCTATTTACTTTATTCCTCATCCCACCCCGGATCTACTTTTTCAAACATAATGTGCATAGGAATCACCTGGGGATCTTGTTAAACTGTAGATTCTGATTTAGAGGGAACCTTACATTCTGCGTTTCCAACAAGCTTCCCAGTAATGGCAATGCCGCTGTACATGGACCACACTTTGTGTAGCAAGGCTCTCTTGCTATTCAATTGAACGTTCTGCAACGAAGGAAGCATTCTATAATCTGCTCTGTCCAAAATCGTAGCCGCTAGCCACATGTGCCTATGGAGCACTTGAAATGTGGCTAGTGTGACTAAGGAACTGAATTTTCAATTCAATTCAATTTTACTTCATTTAAATTTAAATAGCTGCATGTGGCTAGCGGGAACTGTGTTGGGTACCTCACTCTGGAGTAGGAACAAACCAGCAAACTTTTTATGTAAAAGGCCAAATAGTAAATATTTTAGGCTTTGTGGGCCACATGGACTCTGCTACAAGTACCCACCCTGCCACTGCAACGTGGAGAAAAAATCATAGACAATACATAAACAAATGAACGTGGCTGTGTTCCGCTAAAACTTAATTGGCAAAAGCAGGTAGTGGGCTGGTTTTGGCTTGTAGACTGTGGTTTGCAGACCTCTGCTTTGGAGTATAATTCAGTGATATTCAAAGAAAGATTTAAAAAATAACCTAAAGCATATTCCTGAAACTAAAATAAATGCCTTTCTTTACATTTATATTTGAACTGCATAAAACATGCTTTTAATCCATACAAATTCCATAAGCAAATTGTCATTTAAAAATTGAAACCCAATGTTCTATGTTATTGTATGAAATTATTGCCCGTGAATGTTGATTACTGTTAGTCTATTAGATTGTTGTTCTGCACATATGTGGGTGAGCACACACACACACACACACACACGATCACACACACACAGTTTTGCATGTGGTTTTGTTCTTGAAATCTTGCGCTACCATTCTACAATGTGCTTAAGCTCTCATTATTATGCAGTAAATATTTTGCAGTAAATATTTTTTAGATACTAACCTCTGAATTTGATGGTTGAGGCAGTGGAGTTATTTTCTCTTAGTATATGTACTGTATAAATATGAGAAGATGTGTGTAATCAATTCCTGTTAATCTATCTGCATTTCTTTCTGTTGTTTATCACAAAAGCTGCCAGGAATATTTTTATATGTGTTCTTTTTAAGTTAGCAACATTTTTCCAGTTCTGCTATCTATCTAGAAATGATGAATGGCTTGCTGGGACATTGTTAGTTTACATCGTTAACCATGAGAAACAGTAAGGAGTTATGCAGCAATCCCTCATTGTGCTAAGCCCAAAATGTTTTCTTTTTAAAGGAGCAATCTAAAGATAATTACGTATTATAGATGCAAACAATTTCACATTTCGTATTAACACAATCTGGGTTCAAAAACCATTATTGTGCCAGTTTAATAAGCCATCACACTGAAATGGCTGTAAATACGCTTGGTAAAGATGATAAATATTAAGACGGCACTGGTCAGAAGTCATCCCTATGGTCTAGTAAGGTACAACTGAGAACAATGGCATAACCAGAACGGCTTTGGTCCAGGTATGGGCTGGAACTTCACATTATGGGATCCTCCAAAGAAATAGCCATTATCTACCCATCACCCTTAAAGGCAACCAATGGTCCAAGTCACAGTTTCCTAAAAAGATGCAGTGAATTTGTGTTCAGGTGAAGCTAATATTGATATCCGAGGTATATACATTCTAATGGAGGCAACGAAGTAGCAGGCACTTGGGCAAAGATACTTGAATTCAAGTGAGTTACAGTGTCATGGTTAACCTGATGGAAAAAGGGTAGGAAGTTGTGGGGCAGCAATCAAGTCAGTGATTTGTTGCGTGAGGACCAAGGGAAGAGGACATAGGCCTTCTAAGAGTCCGATTCCTGTTTGCTATGGCTCAAAACTTTTCCAGTGAGAAAGTATATATTATTAGAAACTAAGCATGTAATGTGGGCTATATATGATAAAGACCACATAAAAGTAAGGACATGGGTACTTACACCTCTAACCTTGGTATCTTAGATCCTGGATTTAGGGCACAGAAATACTCTAGTCCCCAGTTCCTTATGGGGATGGAGCTTCCATTATCTTCCCAGCCTGGAGGTAAGGCAATAAGGCAGGGGAAAGTAGGGTTTCCAAACCAGAGACAAGAACTTTTGGGTTATGTTGCAAGTTCTCGTACCAATTTAAAGCTCAGAACAAGTTGGTAGCATTCTCTATCCCTCCTTCTTTTTGCTTTCCTGTGACCTTTGCTCTCTTGTAGTACTTTGTATGCACCTGTACTATCACATCACAGTGCACGTGCAGTCTAGAAATTGACTTTATGTATTTTTCTCCCTCACTTGACCGTGAACTTCTTGAAGCTAAGGACTATGTTGTCCATCTCTGTATCCTCAGTGCCTAGCACAGTGTCTGACATAAGGCACATACCAATAAAGAGAAAAAATTTGAACTGAATGTCCAAAACCAATTATAATTATTTGAAAATAATTTTATTATAAAGGTTAGCCATTTAATTGAAGAACATTTTTAAATGCATCAAATAGGAATATGATTTTTTTTACAAATCTGAAATTATATTCCACACAATATTTCAGCTTGCTTTTTTACTTACATGAGTATTTAATTCTGTTATAACTCTACAAATTGTTTTTTCTAACTGCTATGATAAAGATATTGGTGCTTATCAAGCATTCCATTTTGCCCTCTGCATTTCTCATCTCCTTTGCAGTTAGATAGAGCTCCATGATTAATTCTTGCCAATGGGCATAGGCAGAAAAGACAAAAGTCATTTCTGGGCCAAAGCTAGCATGTATCCCCACCAATTTATTTCTTTTCCTGCTAAGTGACTGGGGACATTCTATGATGGATTTTCCATCAGCTTCTGTCTCTGAATGGCCATGTGGAGCTGTGACTTCTGCCACTCCCTGGTGGACAGGGAGCACAAGTGAGAAATAACATCTTTGTTTTCATAAGCCACTGGGATTCCTAGGTTAATTTGTTATGGCAGCATGCCCTATTCTCAATAATACAGGTACATAGAATACTATTGTATATATAATACCCTGTATTTACAATTTCCTATTATATGATATTTTAATTGTTTTTACTATTTTACTAGTATAAGCAATGCTCTGATGGCACTTATTAATATGTAATATTTGCAGAAATTAATGATGATTTTCTTAAGATAAATTCCCAGAGATAAAATTATGGAATAAAATAATTTGGAGATTGTAAAAGATTTACTATATGTGTCCAAATTGACCTCCAGAAAGATAATGCCAATTTATAGTCCCATTATCAGTACATATGAGTGCTAGTTTGGCCATGCCTCACCAAACTGGGTATTATTGTTCTTTAGAATAATTGCAAATTTAATAGTTAAAAACTATTTTGGCTTCAAATCAGATTCGTTTTAGTAGCAATATGACCTTAATTGTGGCAGATTTTTATTGAAGCTGTTTCTTAATAGCTCTTGGTAAAGAGCTTAAGTAAATTGAAGATGAAGGTAGAAACTATTCAGTACAAAAACTTTTGGAAATACAGTAGAGACAAATTTGTCAATGTATCTGGGTGTCTCAAGGACGTATGTCAAGGCAACAATGAAGTAATTGAATCATTGCATTTTTTTCTGGAATTTTTTTTTCCTTTGCTCTATCTAGACATTTATTGCTGTACTATGAGAAAAAAATATATATATGATGGCTGATTTCCTGAAACACTTTACAGATCCTAGGAGAGCTCATTGCTGTAGTCTTTGTTCATTAAAAACTAAAAAAAAAATAATAATCTGACTCCTTACTACATCATTCCACCCCAAGGATTTAAGGAATAATACATCTTAATATAGTAAAGAGTCCAAAAATGAATATATTCCCATTGAAAGGCTGAGGTCACAGTGGAACCGTGTCCTGAGTGCCAGCACATAGTAAGTATTCAAAAAGTGCCTAGAGAAAGAAAGGGAGGAAGAAAAGAAGGAAGAAAGAAAGGAAGAGGAGACAAGTATTATGTCATATATTTGGAACAAGAAGGGAATGGAGACATGACCCTATACAATCCTTTTATTTGAAATTTAACTCAAATAAATTAAGTGGGGTCTTCACGGTACCAAGCTCCTGGGTAGGAAGTAGTTAGAGTGGGATACAAGCCCAGATCTTTTACTTCCCATCTAGCGTTTCTATTGCATTGAGTAGCTTGTTGTTATTTCTCTGCCACCTAAGTAAATTTGGATGAGAAGCAATCACTCAATAGTTATTGAGCACCTGCATACTGGACTCTGTGGTAGATGCTTTGAGCCCATAGGGGTCTCATGATCCAGCAAGGGGGACTGATGTGAAATCAAATAAGATCTCTGATAGAGGTCCATGAAGGATGGTGTTAAAAAGGGCAAATGAGTAGAGAAGCATTCAAATTGGGGCATTAGGGAAGCTTTCTTCGTGGAGCTAGTTTTGTGTTGAGTTTCCAAAGATTAGTAAGATTTTAATTGCAAGAGGAGGAGAGAAGAGATACTTTTAAAGTAAGAAAATGCTTAACATAAACAAAACATTTGAAAATAACGCAAATGGCAAACAAAACACTGTTTTAAGGAGGCAGTAGAGCTCAGAGGCTAAGAGCTAGGTTTGACTGATAACTATGTGACTTATTAATTTTGTGACTTTGTAATTTGATTGAAGTAGTCCAGTCTGAAAGAACAATTGTGTGTGTGTGTGTGTGTGTGTGTGCAACATGGCTGTTTATTTCACCTGGGTGCAGGCGGGCTGAGTCCGAAAAGAGAGTCAGCGAAGGGATATAGGGGTGGGGCCGTTTTATAGGATTTGGGTAGGTAAAGGAAAATTACAGTCAAGGGGGTTGTTCTCTGGTGGGCAGGAGTGGGGGTCACAAGGTACTCAGTGGGGGAGCTTTTGAGCCAGGATGAGCCAGGAGAAGGAATTTCACAAGACAATGTCATCAATTAAGGCAGGAACAGGCCATTTTCACTTCTTTTGTGGTGGAATGTTATCAGTTAAGGCAGGAACCCCCATCTGGATGTGTACGTGCAGGTCACAGGGGAAATGATGGGTTAGCTTGGGCTCAGAGGCCTGACATTCCTGTCTTCTTATATTAATAAGAAAAATAAAACGAAATAGTGGTAAAGTGTTGGGACGGTGAAAATTTTGGGGGGGTGGTATGGAGAGATAATGGGTGATGTTTCTCAGGGCTGCTTCGAGTGGGATTAGGGGTGGCGTGGGAACCTAGAGTGGGAGAGATTAAGCTGAAGGAAGATTTTGTGGTAAGGGGTGATATTGTGGGGTTGTTAGAAGAAACATTTGTCATTTAGAATTATTGGTGATGGCCTGGATACAGTTTTGTATGAATTGAAAAACTAAATGGAATAAGAGAAGGAGAAAAACAGGTATAAAAGGTCTAAGAATTGGGATGACTCAGGACATCTGATTAGAGAGTGCCTAAGGAGGTTCAGCATAGCCCTGCCAGCAAAGATTATTTATTTACTTCAAGAGTTAAGAGTGGCAGTTTGGGGATAGCACGAGGAGATATCAGCTGTGACGGCTTGGAGAAACAGTGTAAACCGGCAGTGTAAACAAGAGCAGGGCATGTATGAGTAGTTGAGGATGGTGAATAGGAGTATGACTAGACAGAAGATAGTAGGGATGACAAGTTTTTTTGGGGCACAGTCTAAGTTGGTCTGGTGTCTGGAATGAGACTGGGGCCTAATAAAAAGGATCATCTATACAGGAGCTCAAATCAGCTGTACCCTGTAGCATTCTGAGGACAGGTCTGACTTCTGAGAAGGCAAAGTGGTAAAAGTATTGTCCAGTCCTTTTCAAGTTGGTGGCTGAGCTTGGTGAGGTGTGTTTTTAAAAGACCTTTAGTCTGTTCTACTTTTCCTGAAGACAGAGGACCATAAGGGATATAAAGGTTTCACTGAATACTAAGAGCCTGAAAAACTGCTTGGCTGATTTGACTAATAAAGGCTGGTCTGTTATCAGACTGTATAGAGGTGGGTAGGCTAAACTGAAGAATTATATCTGACAGAAGGGAAGAAATGACTGCGGTGGCCTTCTCAGACCCTGTAGGAAAGGCCTGTACCTATCCAGTGAAAGTGTCTACCTGGACTAAGAGGTATTTTAGTTATCTGACTCGGGGCATGTTGAGTAAAGCTAATTTGCCAGTCCTGGGTGGGGGCAAATCCTCGAGCTTGATGTATAGGGAAGGGAGGGGGGCCTGAATAATCCCTGAGGAGTAGTAGAGTAGCAGATGGAACACTGAGAAGTTATTTCCTTGAGGATAGATTTCCATGATGGAAAGAAAATGAGAGGTTCTGAGAGGCGGGCTAGTGGCTTGTACTATAGCATAGCCTGCCTTTGCTGGTGTGTGGCGATTAGGCCTGGTGGAACTGCCATCAATAAATCAAGCGTGATCAGAGTGAGGAACAGGAAAGAAGGAAATATGGGGGAAATGGGGTGAATGTCAGGTGGATCAGAGAGATACAGTCATGAGGGTCAGGTGTGGTATCAGGAATAACGTGGGAGGCCGGATTGAAGTCCGGGCCAGGAACAATGGTAATTGTGGGACTTAACAAAGAGTGAGTACAGCTGAAGGAGCCAGGGAGCAGAAAGTATATGCGTCAGGTATGAGGAAGAAAATAGATTTTGGAAGTTATGAGAAATGTAGAGAGTAAGTTGAGCATAGTTTGTGATTTTGAGGGCCTCTAAAAGTTTTAGGGCGGCAGCAGCCACTGCACGCAGACATGAGGGCTAGGCTAAAACAGTAAGGTCAAGTTGTTTGGACAGAAAGGCTACAGGGTGCGGTCCTGGCTCTTGTGTAAGAATTCTGACCACACTAACCATGCCTAGGAAGGAAAGGAGTTGTTGTTTTGTAAGGGATTGAGGTTTGGGAGATTAATCGGACATGATCAGCAGGGAGAGCACCTGTGTTTTTATGATAATTATGCTGAGATAGGTTACAGATGAGGAAGAAATTTGGCTTGACTGAAGTAATGGGGGCTGTCTGTGAAGCCTTGTGGCGGTACAGCCCAGGTAATTTGCTGAGCCTAATGGGTGTCAGAGTCAGTCCAAGTGAAAGCGAAGAGAGGCTGGGATGACGGATGCAAAGGAATAGTAAAGAAAGCATGTTTGAGATCCAGAACAGAATAATGGATTGTGGAGGGAGGTATTGAGGATAGGAGAATATATGGGTTTGGCACCATGGGGTGGATAGGCAAAACAATTTGGTTGATAAGGCATAGATCCTGAACTAACTTGTAAGGCTTGTCTGGTTTTAGGACAGGTAAAACGGGGGAATTGTAAGGAGAGTTTATAGGCTCTAAAAGGCCATGCTGTAGCAGGCAAGTGATAACAGGCTTTAATCCTTTCAAAGCATGCTGTGGGATGGGATATTGGCATTGAGAGGAGTAAGGGTGATTAGGTTTTAATGGGATGGTAAGGGGTGCCTGATGGGTCGCCAAGGAGGGAGTAGAGGTATCTTATACTTGTGGGTCAAGGTGGGGGAATACAAGAGGAGGACACAAAGGAGGCTTTGGATTGGGAAGAACGGCAGCAATGAGAATGTCAGGGAAGCAGATAATTTAAAGTGTCTTGGCCTAATAAGGGAACTGGGTAGGTGGGGATAACTAAAAGGAGTGCTTAAAAGAGTATTGTCTAAGTTGGCACCAGCGTTGGGGAGTTTTAAGAGGTTTAGAAGCCTGGCTGTCAATACCCACAACAGTTATCAGCAAAGTATTAGGGAAGGCATAATTAGGGAAGCAAAGGCAAGGGAAACAGGCCCTTGAAAATAAGGTAATGGGGAGTGGTATCCTCCGTATTGATTAAGAAGGGGACGGACTTACCTTCCACTGTGAGAGTTACTTGAAGCTCGGCGTCTGTGATGTTCTAGGGGGCTTCCGAGGCGATCGGGCAGCCTGTCTTCAGCCGCTAAGCCAAGAAGATCTGGGAAGGAGTCAGAGAACCTTGGGCCAGAGTTCCAGGGGTTCTGGGAGTGGCTGCTAGGTGAGTTGGACAGTCCGATTTCCAGTGGGGTCCCGCACAGATGGGACGCGGCTTAGGAGGAATCCTGGGCTGCAGGCATTCCTTGGCCTGGTGGCCAGATTTCTGGCACTTGTAGCAAGCTCCTGGGGGAGGAGGTTCTGGAGGAACACCTGGCTGCTGTGGTTCAGGTGTTTGGAAGTTCTTGTGTGCTGGAGATGTGGCTGGGGTTTGTCTCACAGTGGAGGCAAGGAATTGCAACTTTTTTCCGTTATTGTACACCTTGAAAGCGAGGTTAATTAAATCCTGTTGTGGGGTTTGAGGGCCAGAATTTAATTTTTGGAGTTTTATTTAATGTTGGGAACAGATTGGGTAATAAAATTTATTTTGAGAATAAGACGGCCTTTTGACCTTTTAGGGTCTAGCACTGTAAAGTGTCTCAGGGTTGCTGCCAAGCAAGTCATGAACTGGGCTGGGTTTTTCATATTTGATGAAAGAGCCTAAACACTCACTGATTTGGGAGAGGTCTGATAAAGAAAAAGGAGCATTAACCTTCACTATGCCTTTAGCTTCAGCCATCTTTTTAAGAGTAAATTGCTGGGTAGATGAGGGAGGGCTAGTCATGGAACGAAACTGTAAGTCCAACCGGGTGTGAGGAGGGGAGGTGATAAAAGGATTATAGGGTGGAGGAGTGGAGGCTGAGGAAGAATTGGGACCTAGCTCAACCTGGCCAGGAGGGGACAGGTCAGATAGGTCTGTAGAAAAGGAAGATTAGAAAGACTCAGTGACGCTTGGGGTTGGGACTGAGGGGACAGGCAGGAGGGAAGGAAGATTTGGGACGAGTTGCATTGGGCACAGAGACTAGGAAGGGACCTTTGTGTAAAAGAATGCCTGGACGTCAGGCATCTCAGACCGTTTGCCTATTTTACAACAACAATTATTTAGATCTTGCAGGATGGAAAAATTGAAAGTGCCATTTTCTGGCTGTTTAGAACTACTGTCGAGTTTGTATTGGGGTAACGTGGCATTGCAGAAGAAAATAAGATGCTTAGATTTTAGGTCAGGTGAGAGTTGAAGAGGTTTTAAGTTCTTAAGAACACAGGCTAAGGGAGAAGAAGGAGGAATGGAGGGTGGAAGGTTGCCCATAGTGAAGGAGGCAAGCCCAGAGAAAAGAGAGTAGAGACACAGAGGGAAGGGGTTTGGGGGTTCTCACCCTCCAGAAAAGCGGGAAAGGGGTCAGGGCACAGAGATATGAGGTTGGGGAGCAGAAATAAGGGATCGGGGTGCAGAGATATAAGGGGTCTCGGGGCATGGAAATAAGGGATCGGGGCACAGAGATAAGAGGTCGGGGTGTGGAAATAAGTGATTGGGGGTTCTTGCCACCTAGAAAAGTGGGACTTGCCACAAAGGGTGAAGGAGAAGGGGTTGAGGGGTACTTGCCCCTGCCCCAGAAAAGCAGGACTTGCTGCTAAGGGTGAAGGAGAAGGGGTTGGGGGTTTCCTGCCCCCAAGAAAGGCGGAGAAGGGGTAGAGACACAGAGAGAAGGGGTTGGGGTACTTGCCCCTTCCCCAGAAAAGCAGGACTTGCCACTAAGGGTGAAGGACAAAGGCAGGCATCCCTGCGTGGTCTGACACCTCTGAAACCTGGGTGAATAATCAGAGAGGCGTCCCTGCAATGATTAAACACCAAGGGAAGGCTGCCTTCCCAGTCCGTCACCAGCGCCGGAGTTTTGGGTCCACGGATAAAATGTGTCTCCTTTGTCTCTACCAGAAAATGAAAGGAATTGAAATTAAAAGAAGGGAGAGATTGAAGTGTGGTGCCAAGATTGAAAGGAGAAAGAGGTTGAGGGATAGTGAGGGGGGTTGGAGAAGAGAGTAAAAAGAGGCCGCTTACCGGATTTGAAATTGGTAAGATGTTTCTTGGGCTGGTTGGTCTGAGGACCTGAGGTCGTAGGTGAATCTTTCTCACGTAGCAAAGAGCAGGACAGGGGATTGATCTCCCAAGGGAGGTTCCCCGATCCGAGTGATGGCACCAAATTTCATGCGTGTCCGTGTGCAGAGACCACCAAACAGGCTTTGTGTGAGCAACATGGCTGTTTATTTCACCTGGATGCAGGCGGGCTGAGTCCAAAAAGAGAGTCAGCTGAAAGAACAATTTGACTTTCCCCCAATATACTCAATTGTGGTTTCACATTGTAGAAATAGTCTTATTCCTTTAAATAGATAAAAGTTTAAAAGAAATTTTCTGTCCAAAATATGATTACACTAAAGCAATGATTTGTGGAAAATTTTGTATGCTTCTTCTCTTAGAGAAATTGATAGTGTCCAAATCTAATCCATTTATTTATAAGGCAATTTTTTACACATAAGTGGCTGTACATTAACTGAAAAGAATCCCAATAGAATAGATTCTGAGAAAGCATGTGTAATTTTCTTTAAATTATGTCAAAATTGTCTCTAATACTAGCAAATCATAAGAGAAAATGTGTGTGTGTGTGTTTACATTTAGGAAGCTGAATAAAATATGTTTAAATGTTAGATTAGAACTCAATTTTAAAAATTTAATGATGTTTTTCTTTATAGTCATGCAGAAGGCACTGGGGCAATACTAACTGTTACGGTTAATTTTATGTATCAACTGGACTGGGCCACAGGATATCCAGATATTTGGTCAAACATTATTCTGGGTGTTTTCTGTGAGGTTGGTTTTGGATGCAATTAACATACAAATCTGTAGACTGAATAAAATAGTAGTGTCTGTGTCCCTCCTTAGTGTCTATGGCCTGAAAGGAAGAAGACTGACTTTGCACTAAGTAAAAGAGAATTCTTTCTGCCTGATGGCCTTTGAACTGGGAAATCGGATTTTTTTTCCCTGCCTTTGGGCTAGAACTGAAACATTGGCTCTTCCAGGATTTCAAGCCTATGAGCCTTCAGACTAGAACTTACACCATCAGCTCTCCTTTGCATTCAGACTAGAAATACACCATTGGCTGTCCTGGGTCTTCAGCTTGCCAACTCACTCTGCAGACCTTGGGAAATGTCAGCATCAGTAATCATGTGAGCCAATTCCTTATCATCAATCTCTCTCTATCCATAACTATATATCTTTATATCTATATCCATCTATATATTTTCTCCTGTTCTGTTTTTCTGGAGAAACCTAATGCAGTATATTTCTTCTTTTACTATTAATATGAAGAAAAATATTTTCTCCCAAGCTCATGTTTTTAACCAGAACATGTGCCTATAAAATGAAACAGCTAAATATATGAAGCCTAGATACCCAAACTTTCATTAGCTTTTACCTCTTTAATAATGTTTTCTACTGAGGACTACACATGTTGTAGAATTATTTATTTGCAGCTTCCTAGTAGGTATTGCAGAACAGATGCTCTGTCTACCTTGAATCCATGACCTGGGTTTAAATCCCAGATCTGCTGATGATATGCTATGAGATTCTGGACAAGCCTCTTTGAATAGGCTCACAGTAGTTCCCACACATTTAAAAATGGAGATTTAAAAAATGTGCCCCTGCAGAGTTATTGGGAAGATTAGGTAAATCGATGTACATACAGTCGGCACTGATAGTACCTGGCCTATCTCCAAGTTTCTGGTGCTTTGGGACATTCTGAAGATTGCCCTTGGGCCGTGAAACTGACATGCCAGTTTGAAGAACTAGAGGTGCCTGAGAGTTTTATCTCCTCTGCTGGGGGCAGCCTGAAGGCAAGGACTGATTGATGTGTGAGGACAAAAGCCCAGCTTCTTTGCCAGAGATGGAATAAACTCCAATGTAATTTATTGTCTAGTGTTTCCCTTGGGAGCAGGCTGAGGCTGAGACGTCACCTAAAATTGTACCCTTGTGGTGCTTCTTTTCCTTTCCTGTCCTGCTTCCTTCTCTGCCTTACTCTTTTCTCCTGGGAGCCCTTCTTTAATACATCACATGTATTCAAATCCTTGACTCAGAGTCAGCTTCTGGGAGAACCTGACCTAGGACAGTCTGTGAGTTAAAGTGCTTTGAAAACTATAAATAGGGGGACCATATGTCCTGATTTTCCTGTGATAGTCCTGCTATATGCCCGTCATCCTGGTATACTTACTAATATCACCTCCTTTCACAAGGAAAAAGATAAATTTTATGGTTACCTTTAGTATAAAGCACTCCAGAGATGCTTGAAAAATAGGAAGTTAAAATAATGATAATGATTAAACTCAATCAAACAACTAATTCACCTGATTTCTTCTCAGTAAAGTGTTTGGCTAAATTGCCATCATCATTTCAAGATGAGTACTGTGACTTTTCTAAAATAACATTCAGAACATGACGTGCTTTTTATTACCTATAGGATGGATATGAGAATATGCATTCAAAGTTAATATTGGTAAAATTGACTTAATAGCAAAATTACTTAACGACTTTAAAAAATAGCACAGATTCCAATGAATCGTCATTGAAGCTATATATTCCGTGTACAATGAAACCTATGTAAAAGAAAAAAGTCATCAGCAACAACATAGCTATGCTATTTTTTTTTTTTTATTTTCAACACTGTCAAGTTGAACTTATCAGTAGTTCTTTCGATGCTTTAAAGCCCTGGGCTATTCCCACAAGAGAATATAAAGTCCATTTTTGAGGCAGGCCAATGTCTGGAGTCTCTCTGAATGTTTGTTTTGCCAGCTGGCGAGGCTGAATTGGCAAATGAGATTTTAACAGTGTTCAAGATAGGCTTTTATTAGTTGGGAAATATGAGCAGCTTTTATTAGTTGGGAAAATTTTGAGACCTTTATTAGTTGGGAAATATGATCGGCTTTTATTAGTTGGGAAAATTTTGAGATCTATCAATGTGCAAGGCAAAGGAATTCTTCGTATACAATGAATATGGCCACATCAGGTGGCAAATAGGTTTAACTGCTGCCAGAAGTGCGTGTGTTTCCAGGAAATATAAATGATTGGTAGTCCTCAAGCAATTGAGGAATGAGTTTAGAAATCACAATTCTGCCTTGACCCAGCCGGTGGCAAAGAGACACATTTTCTGAAACGGATACTTCAAATTCTATCTTGTGAGCATGTATTTATGCTTATCCACATTTGATTTGTATATACACAGTAGCCCATCCATTATGTTTCCGGTTTCAGGCCTTCTGAAAATAATATTCATGTGTACCTAAGTTGATATATCATTTTCCCACCTGATGGACTGAGTCAAGGGTAAATTGTGATTCTTTCAAATTGTTATAAAGATCTAGGGTAGATTGATTAGTAGAATTTTTTGGCATTTAACCATGATATTCTAAATTACATTAAGGCAGATTACCTAAGTGTCTTTACTATAATATAGAAATTTGTGCTAAGTATTTTTAAGAAAACTATTGCAATTAAGTATGGAAAAGAAATCTTATTATGTCCTCCCTAGTGATGATCAGCCTCAATATAGTTAACATTGTGACTTACTTATGTGGTATTTATTCATTCAAAAAGTCCTTCAACATTTATGTAATGATCACATACTATGACATGGACAATAAGCTGGGGCTATAGCAGTGACTATGACAGAGACAGTTCCTGTGCTTATGGAGCTCAGTCAACAAAATATGTCCAAAAGAGCTTTTGCTCTGTGATTAGGCTTGGTTGAAGTGTGCATGTATGTGTGTGTCTGTGTGTGGGTATTACATTTAGGGGAGTTATTTTCAATTAAAATTATAATCAGACCAACTTATGAAATTATAATTGTACAATATTTTCTCTTGTGCAGAGAATATTAATAAGTCCTGGCCCCAGGGTGGTGTTCTGATAGAAGAGCTAGTGTTTTATTCACTCCAAACATGCTTGCTTTTAGCCTCACATCTCCAGTGTAGACTATGTTAGTAAGAAATTTAAAAATCACTGGCATCATGAGCTGAGACAATGCTCGTCTTACAAGTAAAGCTCTTCCTTCTCAATCTATGTGGAAGGCACTTTAATTCCAAAACACTGGAATAAAAAATTATAAGCCTGATTATTAAATCAATCCCTGATTGGATAATGAAAAAATATTATTGTTAGTTACCAGACAATGTTACAATGGGAAGAACCTGTGTAAAGTGTGCACTATGCCTCTCTGTATTCTCTATTTTTTTTTTTTTTTTGAGATGGAGTCTCGCTCTGTCGCCCAGGCTTCAATGCAGTGGCATGATCTTGGCTCACTGCAAACTACACCTCCTGAGTTCAAGTGATTCTCCTGCATCAGCCTCCCATGTTGCTGGGATTACAGGTGCGTGCCACTATGCCTGGCTAATTTTTTGTATTTTTAGTAGAGATGGGGTTTCACCATGTTAGCCAGGCTGGTCTTGAACTCCTGACCTCAAGTGTTCCACCCACCTTGGCCTCCCAAAGTACTGGGATTACAGGCCTGAGCCACTGCGCCCAGACTCTCTCTGTATTCTTCCTTATAACCATATATGAATAAACAATTGTCACACAATATAAAGTATATAAGCTAGTAACTGGAATGAAAAGATCTCATCGTTTGTTCCCTCAAAGCTACATCCTATTTTTGCAGATGACAGCATGTAAGAACAATAGCAATGAGTACAATTTTTTTCAGCAGTTTGTATATAAAAGCCATGATTATCAGGACATATAACTTAAGAACTATACTTGTAGTATATGAAATAATAGCTTTACTTTAAATGGAAACATATTTCTTAAGAGCATATTCTTTGAAACCACAAATGCCATGTAACTCATTTGGTTACACTCTAGAGACTGAGATGGCGAATTTACTCCTTGCTTAGATACTTTATATTTATACTAATTCCTGACCACAGATCCCCCATCCTCCCTCCTTCTTTGTCAGTTGTCTCACAAATGTGTGCCTTTAATCATGAGAGAATGAGTAGGAGAATGAGGAAGGAGCAGAGCTTCAAACCTTGGAGGATCGCGAGTGCTGCCTTTATTTGTGTAGAACAATTCTCTTCTACTAAAATAAATCCTTGAACAGAAATTTAGCGGTTACACCTGCAATATTGTCATCAGAGAACAGGACTGAGATTTCTGCTTCTAAAAGGGTATCTGTAAACTGGTATTTCCTTAGTCTCCCAAGTGAAACAGCCATAAAACGCAAGAGAATCAGGTGATCCAGTACAAAGGAGACATTAAGTAAATGTTTGCTGAGTTAATTATTGTTACATAAAAGACTAGGTAGAGAAGAATAAGCCATTCTACTAAATAAGCCTGATGAAGCTTATATTTCAGTGAATTGAGATAAACAATATGCAAGTTAATCAATAAACTAGATAGTATCAGATAATAAAATGAATGATGGCGTTGACAGTAGCTACTTTAGATTTTTAGGGAAATTTCTCTCTGAGAAAGTATCTGAGATACTTACTCAGATACTTTAAATTATGTGAAAATAGTATCATTTAGCAGAAGTATCATTTAGCAGAAACCTAAATGGTGAAAAGGGAAAAAGCCATGTGAAAATAATGGGGAGAGGGCTGGGCGCGGTGGCTTACGCTTGTAATCCCAGCACTTTGGGAGGCCGAGGCAGGCGGATCACAAGGTCGGGAGATCGAGACCATGGTGAAACCCCGTCTCTACTAAAAATACAAAAAAATTAGCCGGGCGTGGTGGCGGGCGCCTGTAGTCCCAGCTACTGGGAGAGGCTGAGGCAGGAGAATGGCGTGAACCCAGGAGGCGGAGCTTGCAGTGAGCCAAGATCTCACCATTGCACTCCAGCCTGGGCGACAGAGCGAGACTTCGTCTCAAAAAAAAAAAAAAAAAAAAAAAAAAAAAAAAAAAAAAAAAAAAATGGGGAGAGAATGGGGAGAGAAAACTACAGGCATGGGGAATAGAAACTTCAAGTCCTTAAGACCAGAATGTGCTTAAGTAGTTTGAGAAATACCAAGACAATGGGGCTGTGGCACATTAAGCAAGAGGTAGTATAGCACCAGGTGATGCGGGACTTTGTAGTCTCTGGTGAAGAGTCTGGCTTTTATTCTGAAGTCAATGAAAAGCCATTGATAAGTTATAAATAGAAAGATAACATCATCTGAATCAGCTTTTCTATTAGGGATTGGAACACCTGTATGCATTTTCTTCATTGTTGAGGCTGCCAACTTCTCTTTGCTACCAGACACCAAAACCGTGAAAGATGGGTATTGCCTACTCTTAATGTGGGTAGTAGGCAGACACATTTAACAATATGGTTTCTATGACGGTATGGTATATTGGACAGACCCGACTTTGAGTTCTGGCTCTGCTATTTCCTAGCTGTGGAGCCTTGGGAGAGCTACTTGACATTTCTGATTCTTCCTATTTTCCTCATCTCTAAAATGGAAATAATAATAACGTAGTTATTTTCTTGTAGTTGCTGTGAGGATTAAACAAATTACTATATGAAAAGTGCTTAATAATATTCCTGAACATATTAGGTGTTCCATAAATGTTAATTATATGATTTCTTTTGCAGATTATGGTATATAAACAAAAAGGTACCAGATGTATATGTAGTTAATATTCACTTGAAGCAGTAGTTGGGATATATATGTGTGTGTGAGGGAGGGAGGGGGAGAGAGAGTGAGAGAAAGAGAGAGTATGTGTACTTGGGTTAAAAGCCGTGCTTCACCAATTAGTAGCTCTAGGACCTTGGGTGAGTTATTGACCCTCTGTCTAGTTCAATTTTCCCATCTATAAAATAAGGTGTTAATAGTGTCCTCCTACATTAGTTAGGATTAATTATGTTTGGCTTCACAAAACAGAAAATCAAAAATAACAGCGGTATTAAAAAAGAAGTTTATCTCTCATGTGAAAGAAGTCTAGAGGCAGGAATTCCAGGAATAGCATGGCATTTTTAAGATTAATAGGGACTCTGGGCTGGGCGCCAGAGATTACAGACACGCCTGTAATCTCACCACTTTGGGAGTCCGAGGCAGGTGGATCACCTGAGGTCAGGAGTTCGAGACCATCCTGACCAATATGGTGAAACCCCGTCTCTAGTAAAAATACAAAAATTAGCCTGGTATGGTGGCACGTGCTTATAATCCCAGCTACTTGGGAGGCTGAGACAGGAGAATCATTTGAACCCAGGAGGCAGAGGTTGCAGTGAGCTGAGATTGCGCCATTGCACTCCAGCCTGGGCAACAGAGTGAGACTCCATCTGGAAAGAAAAAAATAAATAAGATTAATAGGGACTCTGTCCCCTTCTGTCTTTATTCTCCACCACACCAGCACCTGGGCTTCCATCTTCATGTCACCTTATGGTCCAAGAAATTTGCTGAGTTTCCAGACACTTGGGCTACATTCCATGCAGCATGGAGAAAAAATGGTAGGAAGGCAAAAAGGGCACATCTCTTTTTTGAGACAGTGTTCTTTAGTAAGTCTGTCTTGAGGTCTGACATAATGATAATACTTTCAGTTATGTCTAATTGATCAGAACTTAGCAACAACCCATGTTGCTGCATGGGAGGCTAAAGAATGTTTAGTTGTTCACATTGCAACCTCAAATAAAGGTATTGCTTCTCTTTAAGAAGCAAAAAATAAGAATGAACATTTGACAGGCAGCAAGCAGGCATGGCCACACCTCCAAAAAGGATTGTTTTTAAAGTTACATGAGGTAATGCAATAGTCCCGCCTTAGCCATGTCTTCACTTTCCATGGTTTGAGTTATCCTGTTGTCAAACCAAGGTATGAGAATATTAAGTAGAAAATTCCAGAAATAAACAATGAACGAGTTTTAAATTGCCTGCTGTTTTGAGTTGTGCGATGAAATTTCATGCCATCCCACTCCATCTCAACCTGAATGTGAATTCTGTCTGAGTCCAGTGTATCCATGCTGAAGACACTTCTCACCCATTAGTCACTTAGTAGTCGTGTCAGCGATGAGATCCACTGCGGTAGTATCACAGTGCTTGTGTTCAAGTCACCCTTATTTCACTTAATAATGGCCTCAAAGCACAAGAGGAATGATGCTGGCAATTCGAATATATCACAGAGAGTCTGTCAAGTGCTTCTTGTAACTGAAAAGGTGACATTTCTCAACTTAGGAAGGAAACAAAATTGTATGCTGAGGTTGCTAAGACCTATGGTAAGAATGAATCTTCTATCCATGACATCGTGAAGAAGGAAAAAGTAATTTGCACTGATTTTGCTGACACATCTCAAACTGCAAAAGTTACAGCACAGTGTATGATAATTTGTATTATAGTATATTGTTATTGTTCTGTTTTATTAATTATTGTGGCTATTCTTTCTCTCCTTTTTTTTTTTTTTTTGAGACGGAGTCTCTTTGTCACCCAGGCTGAAGTGCAGTGGCGTGATCTCAGCTCACTGCAACCTCCACCTCCCTGGTTCATGTGATTCTCCTGCCTCAGCCTCCCAAGTTGCTGGGACTACAGGTGTGTGCCACCACATCCAGCTAATTTTTGTATTTTTAGTGGAGATGGAGTTTCACCATGTTGGCCAGGCTGGTCTCGAACTCCTGACCTCAGGTGATCTACCCACCTCGGCCTCCCAAAGTGCTGGGATTACAGACATGAGCCACCGCACCTGGACTATTGTGGCTATTCTCTTACTGCACCTAATTTGTAAATTAAACTTTCCCATAGGTATGTATGTATAGAAAGAACAGAAAAACATTGTATATACAGGTTTCAATACTATCTGCCATTTCAGGTATCCACTGGGGGTCTTGAAATATATCAGAACTACTGTATAATCAAAGCCCTTAGTTTGGTTCCTGACAGATGGTACGTGCTTAACAAAGGGGATGGAATGGATTTTTTGCCAAGAAACACTTCCGCTAAAAACACTTAGATGAATAAAAGAACTGTAAATGCTGTACTGTTTACAGAAAGACACTGCTCATCTTAAATGGTGCCACATTTTCATTGGGTTTGAGTAGCCTTAAAAGGCTTCAGTTCAAAATCTCTGTAGCTTCATCCTTAATAAAATACCCTTGGATTAATTGTGACAATCTTTCTTCCTAAAGAGCCAGGTCGCTTTTTACCTCTAATAGACTATAGTACTGGCAAAAACAGGAGAGCAGCAAGTCCTGACCCCCAAGTTCAACTGATATTTTAGATCTCTTACTCTTGCTAACTTTACTTGGAGTCAGCAACAATTGAGGTAATTGGCTACTTTTCAACAGATAATCTTTTAGAAGAATAAGGAAATAAAAACAAGGGTACAGAATCCTGGATTCCAGCAGGCATTATGGGCTAATAAGAATCTGTCACTTCTATTCGTTTTGACAGGATTAACTTAACTGTTTCTAGAGCTGCCTCACAAGCATTGTTCATTTTAAGCAGGCACATAAATTAAAGGCATCATTAATATTGTGATTAAAAAGTAAGTTCTTGGAACTATATCCTGACTCAATGATTTATCATGAAGCCATTAGCTATTTCTTAATTTCATTAATGACAAAAGAGAAATAATGTCCCCAGACAAATACAATGATTATTATATGACCTCATAGGCATATAGAGGTACCCATATTCCTTGTGTCTTGATTTGAATAAATAGCAAAAAGAAAAAAGTTTTATTTGTAAACTGATTCATGTCCAGTCACTATTCCTAACCACATTAATGGGTGGGCTAGTCTAATTCAAATTCTCTTTTAAATATGTTGGATGACTCATCTCTCTTCTGAATTACGAGTTTGCCTCTTGAGACTTCTCTTTATACAATACACAGTTGTCAGATTCAGGGGTAGGATATCATAAATAAGCACCTCTTTTTGTCAGGTTTACTGGGGCAGAAATACACCATAAATATATTTTGCATGATTTTGAGCCATAGAAAAAAACATGATCCAGCACAAAGTTGATTACATTTTAAGTATCTGAGGCATCTAATTTAGATGTAATGAGACAGTTATTGTCAAGGATTACATATCATCTGTCTATTACATGAAAGTATCTAGAAACTTGAAAGATATGTTTTGAAGGAGTCCAAGTGTCCTCTATTCTCCTGCAAGTGCAAAGACCCTTCCAAATATCTTCACTTTTTGTTTTCACATTTGATTTGATTTGTTGTGGTGCTTTCCTGGAGCCAAATGAATGCTCGAATCCAGGTTTCTATTTAAGCTTCTCTACTGTCTCTTCCTTCCCAGTCTTCCTCACTCCTGGTCTCCATCGCAAGTGAATGAATGCAGGTATTCTCTTGAGTCAAACAGTTAAAATATTCACTAAGCACATTTCTAGAGAAAAAAACTCTTCAGTAGTGATATTTTATATGCTTAAGAGAGAGTTGTTTCAAGTACCCTGAAGCACAGTAGAAGCTAGAATTTGGAAATCCTAGTTGCTGGATTAGAAAGCTATTGTGAGGCCTACTGTGAAACAGGAGGACTGGGTTTGTTGGGTTGAGGAGTGAGCTAAGCCTAGATGTGAAACAGGAGGATTTGGAGTTTGTCGGGTTGAGGAGTGAGCTAAGCCTAGATGTGAAACGGGAGGATTTTGGAGTTTGTCGGGTTGAGGAGTGAGCTAAGCCTAGATGTGAAACGGGAGGATTTTGGATTTGTCGGGTTGAGGAGTGAGCTAAGCCTAGATGTGAAATGGGAGGATTTGGGTGTGTCCGGTTGAGGAGTGAGCTAAGCCTAGATGTGAAACGGGAGGATTTGGGGTTTGTCGGGTTGAGGAGTGCGCTAAGCCTAGATGGGGTAACTTCCCGGAAAAGCTGTGCCCAGTGGTTGGCTTCCTCTGGCCCTCATCCACCCTGTAGTTGATCTTTCTCTCTAGTTTTTCCCTCATTCTGCCTCTTACAGAAAGGGAAGAAAAATATGTGAACAACCAATTTTTGAGCACATACTATGTGCCAGGACTTTTGCATCCTTATTTATTCCTCAGAGTTAACTCTGGGAAGTGAGACTAATCTTAACTAACCCCAATGCTGACCATCGTATGTTTCATTTCAATTTGTTAACTTTCTCTATTCTTCAAGTGTTTCTGTCCTCATTCCCTCTGGTTGTCTGCTTCTTCTTGGATCTGGGTCTCTGTTTGTTGCTCTATTCTGGTAATGTGTCCATGCTCCCTACTGATCTGTTTGCTATAGGACCATGGTGACCAGAAATAAACAAGCTTCTGCTACTTACACCTAGCTAGTCAGTACAACAATAATCTAATGTAGTGGTTTTTATTTTCATTTTCCCATTTACACAGCAGTATGTAGGTGTGAATTAGCCAGAGCAGGGAGTAGCACCATGCTGTTGGACAGGTCATTTGGAGGCAATCTTACAACTGGTTAGAGAGAAGAGACATGCCTAGGAGGCTGAAGTGAAAAACATGTGAAAGAGAAGACAAAATAATAACTGGAAAAGACTTGTAACCAATGACTATTGAGGAGCCAGAGCTTGGCAGATGAGCTGGAAGAAATGGCTTTATCTGTGGTCTCATGCATAGGGCAATAGTATTTGAGAATGTAGCCAAAGGTTGAGAGATTGTCCAGTTCTGCACTCCAGTCAATGAATTACTACTGACAAACATTGTTTTATGTTAATTTAATGTCTGAGTATTTCTCAGTGTCAGGAATGCTTGCAATAATGTACAGCATGGGAACAAATGCTAGTTTGTTTAGTACAAAAGATGTAGGCTATAGTTTGGCTGTTTGTCCCCCTAAATCTCATGTTGAAATTTCATCCTCAGTGTTGGAGGTGGGGCCTGATGGGAGTTATTTGGGTAATGGGAAGTGTTTGGGTCATTAGTCAAGGATTCTAATGGGATCCTTTATGAATGGATTAATGCTCTGGTGGGGGGAGAGTGGTGAGTGAGTTCTCTATTAGTTCCTGTAAGAGCTGGTTGTTAAAAAGAGCCTGGTGCCTCTCCATATCTCTCCTGCTTCCTCTCTCACCATGTGTTGTCCACATATTCTGCTCCCTTTGCCTTCCACCATGATTGGAAGCTGCCTGACACTCTCACTAGAAGCAGATGCTGGCACTATGTTTCTTGTACAGCCTGCAGAACAACTGTAAGCCAAATAAACCTCTTTATAAATTACCCAGCCTTAGGTGTTTGCTTATAACAACACAAATGGACTAAAACTACACATTTTTAAGAAAGCAGGCTATTCCTAATATCCATAGTGTGGGATACATTTTATCTACATACATGAAAGGAATATTTGAATCTGTGAAAAATTTCAATAATCCCGTCTTTTATCTAGTAAGTTTGGATCAATGACTCCTAAAGCTAGAGTGGTTGCTGCTTCCTGAACCATTTGCATTTTGTATTTTAAATAAATGCTACCATACTTTTTTTTGTCTCCAAGTAAAACATCTATAAAACCCTGCTATATAAAGAATTCCTACGTGTTGCTAAGACCATTGACAAGCCGGTCAGAATAGGATCAAGGAAACAGATAGATGTCAGTACTTGAAACCCAGATGTTCACAAAGGTACTTTTTGGCCCTACCTTTAACTCGTGCTGTGCTAATTCTTCTAACAAAAATCTTTTGGAAGCAGTGAAACAGTGTGTGACTAAGAGCTTGATATTAAGACTCCCAGCTTTGCTATCCACTAGAGCAGGTTACATTATCTTTTGAAGCTTTTGGTTTTCCTCGCCTGTATAATGGGGACAGTAATAGTACTAACCTATTTGTTTTTGAAATCAGTCTTGGAGTGAATCTCAGATCTGCCACATGCTATTTATTTATACTTGGGGAAGCTACTGTTTAATCTTAGTCTGCATCTTCATGTGTAAAATGGGGAAATTAATAGAATAGTTGTCATAGGATTGTTGTGAGAATCCAGTGAAATGCTACATTTATAACCTTAGCACAGAACCTGGCACAGAGAAAATATTCAATATATGGAGACTGTTCTCATTATTAATATTTAATTCCAACCCACTATATTACCACAGATAAAATATTTGTACGTGTGTTTTCTCATCTAGTACTCAACCCCCCCTGCCAAGTAAAAGATCTGTGAGGAAAAGATTCGGATTAAAATACCCATTTTATAGATGAGGAAGCTGAAGCTTGGAGAGCTTAAGTGAGTTGCACGAAGTCCCACTAGTGACTAGTAAATGGCATGGCTGCAAAATCAACCTGTCTTCTGTCTCCACATATTTTCACTGTTCCTACCTCTCTGTTATATGTAAAGTGCTGCCAAAAGACATGGAAACAGGGAAGGAGAGAGAGGGAAAGACAGAGCGAGGGAGAGAGAAGACAGAGAGAGAGAAAGAAAAGAGAGAGAGAGAAGGTAGCTGCTGGCAGGGGACATCTTCTTTCATCTGCATCTCAATTATTCTTTGTTTTTTTCAAAACAGCATAGGACCGTATTTAGATTTCTCCCCAAGATAATGAGTAAATTGTTCATGGAGTTAGTGCTTCCTGTAGTTCCCAATCGTAGTTTAAGTGAATACATGTTGTGTATAATACTTTTTTGTGGCCTCAGATCTATATAAAGTTCATGGTCTGTAAAGTATTTAATTAACTTACCAGAACCTGTGAGTAAGGGGTCTGTGTTCTTAGCCTCCTGCTCAATCGTTTCTACCACCTTTAGTTCTATGTCTTCAAAAGAGGAAGAGCTTCTCTTAAGCAGTGTCTCTGTCTAAAAGTAGGATTTATACTGGGGACATTTCTGAATAACATTTTAGGCAACCGTGTTGCAGGCAGGTCCTGGAACCCTATGAGTTATTTTGAACAGGACTACATTTATCTGATAAAATGTGCCAAAATGTAATTCACATAACCGTTGCCATTTGTGGTGTGGCTGCTGTGAAAGAATAGTCATTGGAATCAGGAACATGCAAACCCAAACCCAGATTCCACACCCTGTTAACTGGGTGATCATGAAAAGTTCCTTATCTTTCCAGAGCCTCAAGTTTTTCCTTCATGTAAAATATGTGGCAATATCTGTCTCAAGGAGTTGTTGTGAGGCTTAAGGGACAAGTTGGATGCAGCAATGGCTTTCATGTTAAAGTATTTTAGGAGGCCTGATGGGATTTCCGGAAATTTACTTACAAGAGGGACTGAGAGGATTCCCATGGGTGAGACACCTACCTGAGGAAAGGTGGGAGGGATAGAAAATGAGAATATCACAAATTTGGCTGAGAGTCGTGTGTCTGTGCTAAAAGGAAGACAAGGAGTCTAAGGACAGCATTCACAGCCTGTCACTCAGACTGTCTCTGGACCAACTCCATGAACTCAGGTCTGAGCTTGTGACAGAGGTGACTATGAATGAATGCATAAAAACTAAAAGAATAATCTTAAATTTTGAAGACTTTATAGAGATTGTATTATCAGTTCAGATGCTTAGCTATAAAAATAACAGAAAAAAACAACTCAACATGGCTTGGTTCCCAGTGGTTCTCAGACTGGAGCATGCATCAGCATTTCTCCAGGACTTGTTAAAACCCAGAGTGCTGGCCCCCATCCAGAAGAGTGTATAGAGTGGTTGTCGAGTGCAGCCTGAGAATTTGTATTTCTAACAGGGTGATGCTGATCTTATTCTTTGAGAAATACTGTCTTAAACTATAAGAAGAATGGTTATCTCACACAACAAGGCATCTCAAGGAAAGGAAGCCGCATGCTTATTTGAGAGTTCAATCATGTTTTTGAGAGCATAGATTCTTTACAACTTTCACTCTGCCATTTTCTGTGTGGTGGCTTTGCCTTATATTAGCTCTCTTCACAGATATAAGATAGATGTTGCTATAGGCATCATATCCAGGCAGAGTGCAGTGGAGGAAGAGGAGCTGTCTCTTTCTCAGTATTTCTCTTATTAGTAGAAGAAACTTTCCAGGAAGTTCCTCAGCATACCTCTCCTCATTGGCAGAATTGATTCATATCCTCAGTTTGAATCCAATTCTTAGCAAAGATAAGGGACCATGCTGTTAATTTAGGCACATCAGATTTTCCTCTGGAGCTGGAGAGTCTTCTCTTTCCTGAATCACATTGCTGAGGAATGGCTACTTGGACAAAATCAGGACTCTACCAGTAGGGAAAGCAGTGACAAATGCTGTTGGTTATCCAAATGATGATGCCTGCTGCAGAGATGTCAGCAATTTTGGGGTTGAGAGGAAGATACCATGGTCTGTGACATCAAAATAGAAAATATTATTATTTACAGAAATTTGCAGCATCATCATTCTTTGCACCTTCATTTTACAGCAATAAATGGTGAGCTCTGGCAGATTAGCCCCTACATTGGATACTGTCACAGGAAGCATCACTATGGGGAGCCAGTCTTACAAAATGACAATGTCTGTGATAGCCCCAGGTTCCATTCGTCTGTATTTAATTTTGTTCATAACTAGGTTTAAGAGCTAATTGTTTAGAGTTTATCAAACCACACTATTCAGAACCCTAAAGCTTCCTCAGAAGGCCAATATTCATGTGCGTGTGTGTGTGTATGTTTATGAAAGAGACAGAAAGATAAAAAGAGAAAGAAGAAGAGGAGGAGGAGGAGAAGGAGAAGGAGAAGAAAAAGAAGAAGAAAATAATAATAAGAAGAAGACAAAGAAGAAGAAGAAGGAGAAGAAGAAAGAGAGAGAGAGAGAGAGAGAGAGAGAGAGAAACAGAAGGCCAGTGGTCTGCCTTACCAGCCAGCCTTAAACAGATCAGCCACTTTTTTGTGTTAATCTTATAGGTCTTCCCAATAGAATTTCATTTGAGGAAAGAAAGGGTTCCATGGCTTAAAAAAAATGGAAAATTAGTAATTTTGTTTGTATAATGTAATTATTGACCACTTGCTGCTTCAAATTTGAAGAGAAAGAGAAGGAAGAAGAGAAAGAGAAAGAGTGAGATCTTCAGCCACTAAGAAGAGACAGGAAAATGGTTAATGGTGCCTGGACATAAATATCATTTATCCAATAGCCACAAAAATAGCCTGTCATTTTACTTATAGTCATTAGTAGAGTCCAGGAATGATAATAACAGTAACAACAACCAACATTTTCTGAACAGTAACTGCTATGCCCTGCCCTAAAACCTTTATAAGTAGTATCTCATGTCATTTTTGCACCATGATGATGAGACAGATTCTACTGTTAGTCCAGAGACACAAGAGGAGCTGTGAATAAGTGTGAAAACTGGGAATAAACTCCAGGGGTCAGCTTCAGTAGTCCACACAACTACTCTATTCTGCATCTTGTTGGGAGGTAGGTATTGATATTTCCAATTTATAGATACAGCAACAAAGATTCAAAGGTTAAGAAATTTTGCTAAGGTTACACAATATGTGAGGAGCGGAACTGGATTGGGATTTTAGTTTGTCGGACTTCAGAGCACCCCCCCTCCCTTCATTCATTCATTCACTCACTCAAAGAATATTTATTTAAGGTGCCAGAATCTATCTTAGGCAGAGTATATTATTTCGATTCTTCAGTGAGGGTCTTAAGCCCCTTCTCTTGACTTGTCATTGGTTAGTGGGAAGGTAGAGCCAAGGGCATGGTGGGAGGCAACCTTCTTCTTAAGTGTATGCACCTTGACAAGAAATTTTATAATGCAGCAGAACTGAAGTGATTCTGAAACTGCATATATATGTGTTGAGGGAGAAGTATGCCTCTCAAAAAGATTGTGACCTGTTTAATATTTTTACTGGAATAAGGATTCTTCATTTTAAAACATAATCATTCTATTTAATATCTTTATATTTACATCACTGTTTTGGAGGCTACTGCTCCAATGTGCAGAATATGAGAATTTTCCTATTGACTCTATGCTTGCATAAATAATTTAAGAGGAACGATTTCTGGAAAGTCTAAACAGCTAAAGACACTGTCTTTGATCTCCATGTGTATATGTAGTCTTAACTTACTAAGCATTTTTCAGAAAATGTCAGCACTTACTGGTGGTTCTTCTTTGTTCCCATAGCCCCTTGAGCAATCAAGACTATGCAAACAGAAAAATGCTGTTCTTGCTCATTTCTCTCCAGAAGCACCAGGAAAGTTTGGCCTCTTCAAAGAGAACTTAGAATGTAAATGGCAATCTCCAGAACTCTTTTTTTTTCCTCTTGTAATCTTCAGGATATTTGCAATTTATTGAACCATTGACATTGCTTCCTTTATAATTTTGTTGTTATAATTGTTGGAGAGAAAGATTAAGTAAGACATAATTTGGGATATACCTAGGTAAACTTTCACATTTGTTCAGTTTAGTGAAACTGAATTCTACTTTGGCAGCAGCAGGCCCCTGTGGTGCAGAAGTTTGTGGAAGGAGGGTTAGAATGCTGACTTGGGTTAAGGGAGAAAACTTCTGATGACCGCAAAGGCCACTCTTACCTTACATTTAACTAGTGAACAGATTTTGTCAGCTAGTCGGAATTTGAGGGTTTGTATGAATACAATCCAACAAGATAATGAGTGCAGAAGCAAAATATAGTTATTATTTTCATACATAGTTAGTCTTGTTCAAATCTATGATGTGTTTATTTTGAAACTTATCAAATATGACTAAGAGTGGAATTTGGTATGGGAGACAGATTCTAAGGTGCTCCCTAACTACCCAGCCCTCCTGCTCTTCATTCCCATATAATCACACCCCATAAATGTGGGTGGGACCTGTGACTTGTTTCTAGCAAATGGAGTGGGGTAACGTGAAGGGATTTTGCACATACAATTAAGGTCCTGAATCAGTTTTTTTTACAGTTTATTAGTCTTATTGATATATAACAATTGTACACATTTATGAGGTGCATGTGATGTTTTGATACATGCATACAATGTGTAATGATCAAATCAATGTAATTGAGATAGCCATCACCTCCAACATTTCAAACATTTATTTTTTTGTATGTTGAGGACACACCAAATCTCTTCTAGCTATTTTGAAATACATGATCAATTATTGATAACTATAGTCACTCTGCTGTGCTATTGAGAATTACAATTTATTTCTTCTATCTAACTGTACTTTTGTACTCATTAACCAATCTATCTTTATTCTCCTCACCTTCCTACACTTCTCAGCAGCCAGTAACCACCATTATACTCTTACCCTCCATCAGATCAACTTTTCTCGCTCTCACATATGAGTAAGAACATGAAGTCGTTTTTTTTCTATGCCTGCCTTATTTTGCTTATCAGTTGGTTTTGAGTTCATAAAAAAAAGATATTATCCTGTTGTGTGCCTGGATTAATCACACAAAGGTCCTTAAAAAAGGACTGGGCCCCAGCCTAAGGTAAGAGGAACTCTCAAATGCTGGCCTTGAAAAGACAAGCTGCCGTGTTGTTAAAGGAATCATGGAGAGAGCCACGGGGCAAAAAACTGTAGATGGCCTTTCGGAGCTGAGTAGCTCCCCGCCTCCCACCCCAGCCCCCATTAGCCATCAGCTAGGAAGAAAATGTGGACTTTAGTCCTACAGTAATAAGGAGATGATTTTTTGCAAATAACTTGAGGGAGCTTGTAGGTGGACCATTCCCCAGTTGAGCCTGTAATAAGCCCACAGCTCCAGCTGTGACCTGGATTGCGAACTGATGAGAATCGGAAGCACAAGATCTAGCTAAATTATGTCTATAGGATGTCTATGGAAACTGTAAGGTAATAAAAGTATTTTTAAGCCACCAAGTTATGGTTATTTTTTGGACAACAATAGAAAACCAATACACTTGACTTCAAGAGAGTAGATCCAGGATTTTCCTGGGTATTTATTCGAGGAAGATGCTTTGCTATCACAGGAAGAAAAAAACTCTGGGTTGGATCACCATGCATTATAGGGTCAGGAATTTTATATTTACTGTTTTGAAATGGATTGCAAATAGGTATCCTCCATGTGCTGTTTTATTCCTAGCTTTGAAAACTACCCACTGTAATGCCCTTCCATGGTGGCCAGTTTGCAGTTGGCAAACAACTGGTGTTAATTAGTTTATAGTTGAAAATGAAGCTATTTCCTATATTGACTCCCTAGCTAGCCCAGATATCTCAGAAGTTCTCAATTATTTCTAGGTTTAAAGAAACTGTTCTTTCTCCTTTGCCCTCTACCACCATTTCCACCAATCTTGTTCAGGCTCTCATGCCTTTCTGACTTATTTCCCGACTTCTCCTTCCTGTCTGTCCTCTGCATTCTCCTTTTATTCCACATTACAGGTTTGGCTGCAAACTGCTTCGCTAGTCTCCTTTTGCTTCCACAGCCTGCCCCAGTCTCTTTAGCTACACTTAGCTGCATATACTCTGCCTTCTCACCATTCTAGGTACAGGTGGCATGTTCTGCCAGAAATTCTCTGACTACCCATCCCTCTCCTTCATCTGCAAAACAGATGCTAATTCTTGTGGACACTGCTCAACTGCTGTCTCATCTAGTGTTTTTGATCCTCTCCTTCCTCCTTCTCCTTTCTCCTTTTCCCTCGAAGCTCCACCCACACAAGCAGGGTTAGTTAATACTTCCTCTCTGCTCCCACCAAAGTTAGTGCTTACTCCAGTATAAGCAGTTACTATGCTAGTATTATAATTTTTCTTTTTCTATGTCAAAAATCACTGCACCTCCCACTGACAGTGAACCTACCCAACGTGCAAATCTTATCTTGTTCATCTCTGGATTCCATGTGTCCCGGCACAGTGATGAACACAAAAGCAGCATTCTAAATCTGTCTATGTGACTGACTGAATAAAAAGTAAAATGTAGCATGTTTAGCTCCAAGGTGCAGCGTTGTCAAGCTGAATCCTAATAATGTGCTCAACGGACCCTGCCCCTTGAAATTCTGCAGAGCTCAGGAATCACTAGAAAAATGAACAATGTACTTTACCAGATGCTTCCAGAAAGCATTATCATGTTATTCCCTGTCTGCCACCCCTGTTTTAGCAGTAAAATATATGAAATGGGAGAAATTATGATCACAAGATGAAAGAGGAATCAGTGCTTTTGATCTTCCCAGACTGATCTCAGCCCTCTCCTAAGCCTCAAACTCTTCCCATCTCCCAGAGACCTAAGGTCCCCTGTTAGCATGGATGCATATCTACTTATTTTATGGTTTCCCCTATGAAGTGTGAATCATAACAAATTCAATTCTGCTACTGAGAAATCCAGTTGTTCTCTTTCTGTATTATTCAGGTAAGATACCCTCTGAAACTGAGAGAAGCATAAGGAAGCTCACAGCTCATTATCTAGTACCAGTGACATGTGGAGCACCATGCTAGGCCCAAGGGATGTAGAAATTTACATGATATTGTCCATGACTTTAGGGAGTCTACAGGGTGATCAGCAGAGAATGAAAAATAAATTAATGTTGCCAACACAGAGTGCTAAATGCTATGGTGACTTGAAACCTGTGAGTAAATTGTAGTCCAGAAGAGCAGCATTTAACTCACACTGGGTTGGGCATTTAGGGAGGGGGGTGGGGATGTCAGAAAATTGAGGCGCAGAAAGGGAAAGCAGTTTGTCCAAGGTCCCACAGTTGTGGCAGCACCAACTCTCTTGATGCCCATTCTAGATTCTTTTTGGTAAGTTGCATTATTACAAGAAGCTACATATCGTGATTTCATAGCTTCTTTGGAGAACACTGGGAATTGTAACTAGGGAATTATATTCAAATAAGTAAATTACAACTATGGAGTTCCTGGCACTTGGATGCCTTAGGAATGGATACTAGTAATTCAAGCAGTATGTCAAGGAGCTGACAGCTTTAGGGCTTGACCAAATACTGGCACAAACAGCTAAAAAACAAAGCTCCAACCTTGAGCCTGAGAGGATGAAATCACAGTTTTCAGGAAACTCATCAACTCCAAAGTGGAGCCTAAAATTAAATAACAAAGAGCAATTAATGCAACTTTGCACAATGCAGTTTCACTAGCCCTAACTTTCCTCTTTCTGCATTTTGAGTCTCCACATCAATGAGCCAAGTACAGGCAGGGGGTGGGGACCAATGCCAAGGCCACAGGCTTTGGAGTAGTCAAGCCTGGATTAAAATCCTGGCTCTGACACTCACAGCATTATTGTTTTGGGTTAGTTACTTAATCTCTCTGTGCCTTCATTTCTCCATTTCAAGCAAGTAACTAATATAACAGAAATTCCATTTCTCAGTTAACATGGCAAATTTGATAAATGGAAGAGAAAATACCTTGGCTACTGGAAAGCATCGCATTTCTGAAGAATCTGCTGGTTTAGATCCAAACTTTCGGTGTCTGACCACCACTGAGATAGGACTGAGATTCAATGCAGCTCCTTGTTTCATTTCTACTGGGGTTCCCACAGTAGACATTATGAGGGGACTACACCCCAGATCCTGGTCTGCTGACCTCATTCATCTAGAACAAAGCGGAGTGGTTGCAAGGAAAAATAAAAAGCCCTAAAGCTGAGTGGCATTAAGGATAATAGCTGTCCCAGGACATGCTGCTCCTCACAAGCCTTCACAATGCAGAGTTGAACCCAGGTCCATAGGACTACAAAACCCAGGTTCTTAATCATTATACTGACCCACATACTGCTGCTGGTAGTCACAGAATTAAAGAACTTTAAAAACATTTCACAGGCAAACAGTGATGAATCATTAAGAAAAGTTTCATTGCTTCAGATTTTTTATTTACCAGGGCAATTTCATTTAAAAATGATCAAATGTTATTTAAAGAAAAAATTGGAAACAAAACAAGAAGAATACAAAGGATCTAAGCTCTAATCCTGGCTCTGTAAGAAAGTGGCCCTAGTGGCCTTGAGCAGGTTCCTTCCTTTCTCTGGGTATCAGTTTACCCATCTCTACCAAGAGAGAAATGAATAGACTTGCTTAGTTCTTCTCCACCTTTAACGTACACATGAAATGCAAATTCTGATTCAGCATGTCTGGAGTAGGGTCTGAGATTCAGAATTGCTAAATCTCTTAGGTGATGACAACGATGCTGGTCTAGAGAACAGATTTCTTTGAGGGGCTAGATCAGCTCAGATTCAACAATAAAGCCCAAGTATTACAGTAAATCCCAAATTGTTAGGCAAACAAAGAGTGACTATTGATTTTCTTTTATTGGACAGTGAAGTTTCTCCGACTGTGGCTTGTATGGCTCACACTTGACCCTTTGTGTCTCAAACACATCTCAAGCCCCTGGGGTATGGATCTTGCAGACTTTGGCATGGCCCATGTGAGGCTGTCCCAGTTATAACCTTGAAAAAGGATGGAAGGGGATGGCTGACTTGGAAAGCTGACAACTCCGTGTATGGTGAGTGTCCTGAATTTCCTGGGATGAACTGTGTTCTCTACTCTGCCTGTTGGCTCAAAACCCATCTTTACCTGTGGCACCACGAAGCACTGCTGGATGTATTGTCAACTGCACCACACCAACAGCCCACAGGGAGAGTTTATGGAATAAGTCCGTGCTTGCTTTCCCTGCGGCAATCACGCGTATTATTTTGCCACTTACTCTACTGGCAGAGTCAGAGGGCAATATCTGGGCCCTTTCTCCATCCTGCTTTCAGTGCAGCAGGCCATGCAGCCCTGTTCTCATCCTCCTCAGACTGTGGTTTTTCTTTCCCTGGTAAGGATCATTTTAGGTAGTTGAACTATCTACCAGGAAAATAAGAATTTCGTTCATGTAAACCTTCAATTCCTGAAATCTGAGGGCTGGGACTTGCCCTCCTCAGTGGTGGTCAGACACTGAAAATTTGGATCTAAACTAGCAGATTCTTCACCATTGTTTCAGAAAGCGTAGAATGATGTTTTAGTTGCCTTTTGCTACTGTAACACATTACCACAAATTTTATGGCTTAAATAATACACACTTACTATCTTAGAGTCCTGAAGATCAGTAGTATCATTGGGCTAAAGTCAAGGTGTTAGCAGGGCCATTTTCCTTCTGGAGGCTCTAGGGGAAAATTCGTTGCTTTGCCTTTTCCGGCTTCTAGAGGCTGCTTGCATTCTTTGGCTTACAGCCTGTTCCTCCATCTTCAAAGCTTTCAATGGAGAATCAAATCCTTCTCTTATTGTGTCACTCTGATTTCATCTTCCTCTCTCTTCCACTTTCAGGGACACTTGTGATTACATTGGGCCCATCTGGAGAATAATTTTAAAAATATCCAAATCTCACGGGCTCAGATCTTTAATTTAGTCACAACTGCAAAATCTCCTTTGCCATGCAAGATAACATGTTTAGAATGTGGACATCTTTGGAGACCATTATTCACTCACATCTTCACCTTCTCAAGTTGGTCATGTGTCCCAGGCCTACACAAATCAGCAAAAATCATTCTCCTGACCACAGTGATTAGTTAAGAGTTGGACATAAGACCATAGACAGGTAAATTAGAATGAATATCAGCACTTCAGCAGGATATGGTGGGGTGCAGTTGGATGGGGCAAAGTTACTCTCTTTAGGCCAATGGTAGTGATTCAGAGATGAAAGTTATTATGGTGAATATAATGATGCCCTTGCATCCTCACTGTTTACTATGGCTCCTTCACAAATACGATGCTTTCCAGTAGCCAATGTATTTTCTCTTCCATTTATCGAATTTGCCATGTTAACTGAGGAAATGGAATTTCTGTTATATTAGTTACTTGTTTGAAATTACCATTTACAATGAGTAAGCGGTGAAGTTGGAACTTGGGTTTGTATCCTCTAACTCTATTGACTGCATTGAACACCACATGATTAATGCAAAAAAGGCCTACATTACATTTGACATGTGTTTAGAGAAACAATCAGGACTGGGGTTGCAGGCGGAGAGTGTACTCTTGGCCGTCTTTAAGGCAATGTTGACCTGGAGTGTCTGTTCTCCTTCCAATAATTAGGGACACTGTGCTGCATTTGTCCTGCCAAAGAATCTTGAGCTATTTGGTTTAGCTTTGATCAGAAACCATTAACTATAATTTAGACATAAGAACCTACCATTAAGTGAGCTCCTGATTAAACCTTGTATTAGGTACATTCATCTATTGTATTATACAATCGTAGCAACCTAGCCTGTATTATTGTTATAATCATCATCCTCATCATGATTGTTATCCCTCCTTCAAAGATGAGGAACACAAGGCTCAGAGGGTTTAAATCTCTTTCCCAAGCTAAGATTCAAATGCCTGCAGTGTAATTGCAGAGCCTGCTTTCTTCAGAATAGTTAACCAGGAATGCAGTGTTTAGAGGCACTCAGCCCTGTTTCCTCAGCATTTATCATAGAGAGATAATAAATCTATATCTGATTCTGAATTTTAAAACATTTTCGCTACTTTCTACTTGTCATAATCCATTTCTTGTTTGCTTTTCTAAACAGCATAGGTCCTCTCTCATGACCAAGGTTGTCATGATTTCTTCGTGACAAAATTTGCTTCAAGGTTATATTTTATCACTTTGAGCAGCCTTTGTGTTAATAATATACTGCATCTTGCTTAATCTGTATTGACTACCTGAGTTTTTTGGAAATCCTTTGTTTGGGAGAGAGAAATTTACACAAGACAGCCCACTTTGACTTAGCTCTTTCTCTCTGTTTATCTTATCCATATGGTCTTCTCGAGTATTGATCTTATCTGTGCCGATTATTGAAGGAACTGATGTAAACTCAAGATAGCAAATGCTGCAATTCTGAGATGCAAATCCATTGTTTTCAGTGAAGGAGACTGGGACTATTGTAGTCAGCTACCTCCTCGGCATAATCTAGATACTGAAGGATGGCCTGTTCCCATGCACCTTTGCCTTGGGCACCTGACTGCCCCTCACATTTTCCATTTAAATATCTACCTTGAAGGAGACAATCGCTAAACTCCTTTCCAGCACTAAAATTAAAATCTTTTCATTTTAATCCTCACATTCTTCTAGTGCTATGGACCCCAGGAATTTGGCTTGATTATAGAACAGTGGTCTGGCAAGAGGCAGCCAGAGAGCCACTCTCTGCTTGCCACCCTTGGAAAGGAGTTAGAGTGGTGCATCAGTCCCTGTGGTAGCCGTTCAGTGACACCAGGGAGCAAGGAGAAACCCAATTATGGGAACCAGGGCTTATTGGGTGGGGAGATGTGTGCTTCATGAGTGGGGTGGGGGCAGTAACTCAGGGGCCCAGAAGTCAGCACTGGGAATGAGACCAGAGTCCCCATTGAGAGGATGTGGGAAGAGGTACAGGTGCATTGTTTCTCCTCTGTTACAAAGACCTGTATGCAAACTGAATGGGACCAAACTGTCAGGTCCAGGCAAAAGTGAGCCCAGATGAGAGAAGCTGAAAATGCCAGAGCAGGGTAAGAAGTCA
Organism: Nomascus leucogenys; assembly: GCF_006542625.1. Lineage (NCBI taxonomy): Eukaryota > Metazoa > Chordata > Mammalia > Primates > Hylobatidae > Nomascus > Nomascus leucogenys. The sequence goes on from NC_044406.1 coordinate 131,372,347, forward strand.
CATGACTTCTGCATGGGCCACAATCAAACTGACTTTTATGATTCTCAGTGTCTGTTTCGTGTTTACTTCATTATATCAATCATGGAACATTCACGAATCCATGGTCTGGTAATGTTATAGCTCTCCCCTGTGTTCCGTGATTATCTTTGAACTGTTTTTGGCTTACTAGATTCTTGAATTTTATTGATGATGTTTTTTAAATTATACAAAGCAAAATTTCCTGTTAGGAGGCTATAAATTAGAGTGGTTAAGAGGCTCTGGAATCTCCAGTCCTGGATTCAAATTGCAGCTCTGCCACTTGGCTATTATGTGACAGCAAGTCACCTCACCTCACTGGGTCTCCAATTCCTCATGCGTGAAATGAAGATAATAATAATACGGGAGCTCCAGGTTGTTGTATCACACAAGAAAATATGCCTAGGACATTAAAAACATTAGGGCGTGGTGGCTTATGCCTGTAATTCCAGCACTTTGGAAGACTGAGGCAGGTAGATTGCTTGAGCCGAGGAGTTCGAGATGAGCCTTCACAATATGGAAAACCCATCTCTACAAAAAAATAAAAGAAAAACTAATAAATATATAAATAATTCTATCTATCTATCCAAAAATTAGCTGAGTGTAGTAGCACACACCTGTAGTCCCAGCTACTTGGGAGGCTGAGGTGAGAGGTTTGCTTGAGCCTGGGAGGTGAAGGCTACAGTGAGCCAACATCACACCACTGAAATCCAGCCTGGGTGACAGACAGAGATCCTATCTCAAAATAAATAAATAAAATAAACTAGAAACTCTAGATACATGGTAGCTATCCTTATTATTGGTTTGTTTAGGATGTCTCCCACCCTAGTATATGGCCATCTGTTTTCTGTATATTTGAAATCAACTCAGTGTGTGGGTACTGATTTTTCACTTATAGTATGTGAAAACAGTGATCATTTACCTTATCAGAAGATGGCATTCTTCATATGCTTTTTGAGCACCTGCCAAGGGCTAAGAGCCAAACCTTAGCTGAAGGTGATTAGAAAGCCCAGTAGGATATGCTAGAGCTGAGGGAATATGATGGTCCATGTGATGATTAATCTTATGTGCCAACTTGACTGGACCATTGGATGCCAAGATATTTGGTCAGGCATTATTCTGGATGTGTATGTGAAAGTATTTGTGGGGGAGATTAATATTTTAGTTTGTAGGCTGAGTAAAGTAGATTGTTCTCACTGATATGAGTGGACCTCACTCTGTTGAAGATTTGAGTAGAACAAAACTCCGAGTAAGAGAGAATTCACTCTCTCTCTTCCTGACTGTCTTTGAGTTGGGATACTGGTTTCCTTCCTTCAGACCCATATTCAGACTGGCACTAGTACCACTGACTCTCCTGCTTCTTAGACATTTGGACTCAGGCTGGAACTATACCATGGAATCTCTTGGGTCCCCAGCTTGCCAACTGTAGAACTCAGGACTTCTCAGCCTCCACAATCACACAGTCTCATAATCAATCAATCAGTCTTTCTGCCTATATGTATGGATATCTCTATCTATCTATATAGGTGTATCTACCTATCTCTCTCTCTCTGTGTATGTGTATATATATATTATATATAATATATTATTATTATATATATAATATATATTATTGAATATATCTAGATCTAGATAGATATAATATACAATATATAATATATGTAATATATCTATCTAGATATCTACATAACAATATCTCCTATTGGTTCTGTTTCTCTAGAGAATCCTTGCTAAGAAGGTCCAGGAAGAGGCCTCATGTCTGTTTGCAGATAATAATATACTTTTAGTGCTTTCTAGTCCTCCACTGAGACTTCTTAGGTTTAATTTTAAGATGCAAATAGAATAGAATTCCTTGGGTTGAGTACACAGAACCAAGACAATTTGTTATACCCTAATTGTTTAGTGACATAAGCCAAATCGATGGACCTGGCAGAGACATCATCCTGACTGCCACCAATCTGTACTAATAAACAATGTCCACAGGTCCTAAAATTCAATCTAATTTTGGTGAGTCTCTCTCAATTTTTGGAAATGTTGCAAGCCTGCAGACAGAACTGTCAACTCTCAGGGAAGGTCAGAAGCCTTAGAGAGTGTCTGAGGCAAGAAATACATCTCTTGACCACTGGAAAGGCACACAAATTGCTCAGATATTTCTATAGCAGACAGTTCTGAGGGAGAAATGCTTCTGCAGAGACTCACCTTTTCTAGACAGAATAAGAGTCCCAGAGTATGTTCATAGTTAATGAATATTTTATGAGACTGTTACTTCTATGCACTTGCTCTGATGTGAAGTTTCCCTTAAATTTCTTGCAGTTTCTCATCTTGTATTACCCTGAGTTCTGATGTCAAAAATAGAGTACCTTAGATGTGTAAGATGTGTCTTAGAAAGGCATGGTCATAAAGCTTGTTGAAAGTTAAATGGCAGAGGTGTGGGAAGTGGTGGAAACCTGAAATGGAATCAATGGTACCAGGAGACTAAGAACCTCTCACTACAGGGCCTGAGCTGTATTATTCTTTGTACGTCCACTCTGAAAGCACAAGATAGCAATTAATACAGATTGACACTGTCACTATCCTCATAAACTGGGTAGATGGATGCACCATACCTAATTAATTTACCTGTCTTTCTCCTCAATAGCCTGGAAGCTCTTTGAGAGAATCTTTGTATATTCAGCATGGAGTAAAGGAGGGCTAGATTCAAACTGAGGGGCACTGAGAGGAAGCAATCCTGGGAGTTTGGCAGATGCTGTTATTGTTGAGATGGAAGGTTTGGATCTGACCTTCTGGGCATGGGGTGGTCAGGGTTAGAGAAAGACTGTGCCTTTGGGTAGATGTGGTTGAAACTAAATAGTGACTTAGTAACAAAGACAAATTCCAGTCATCTGATTCATCGCTAAAGTTTTTATTTAATAAATAATTGACCTGTACATGTGCAATTTAGGGAGTTGTCAGTCAACTGAAAATGGTAGCCGCTACCCAAGTCATTTAAGACAGAAACCTTGTCTTAGTGATTCCACCTCCTAAACATCACTTGAATAGAACTTCTTGCTCCCCATTTCCCCTCCCTGCACCCTAATTTACGCTCTCAGTGACCCCTACTGCCCTCCCTGTGTCCGCTATGCTTGCTCTCACTTCACGATCCTTACTGCAGCAAGAGGTAACCTTTTTAACAGAAATCAAATCATTTCATTTCCCTGCTTCAGAAGCCTTAATGGATTCCCACTTACTACAGAATAAAGCCCTAAAGTGACTTCTTACAAGGTCCTTTCTGTTCTTGTCGTTGACTACCTCGATACTACTCCCTTCCTCCTTGTCCCATATTCTAGCCACAAGGTACTACTTGTTATTTTCTTTTCTTTTCTTTTCTCTTTTCTCTTTTCTCTTTTCTCTTTTCTCTTTTCTCTTTTCCTTTCCTTTCCTTTCCTTTCCTTTCCTTTCCTTTCCTTTCCTTTCCTTTCCTTTCCTTTCTTTCTTTCTTTCTTTCTTTCTTTCTTTCTTTCTTTCTTTCTTTCTTTCTTTCTTTCTTTCTTCTTTCTTTTTTTGAGATGGAGTTCCTCTGTCATCCAGGCTGAAGTCTGGAGTGCAGTGGCACGATCTTGGCTCACTGCAAGCTCCATCTCCCAGGTTCAAGCGATTCTCCTGCCTCAGCCTCCTGAGTAGCTGGGACTACAGGCATGCGCCACCACACCTGGCTAATTTTTGTATTTTTAGTAGAGACGGAGTTTCACCATGTTAGAAAGGCTGGCCTCCAACTACTGACCTCAGGCAATCCATCCTCCTCGGCCTCCCAAAGTGTTGGGATTACAGGCATGAGCCACCACGCCCAACCTACTTGTTATTTTCTGACACTCTTCTGTGTCAAGTTGTTTTTGCAAATGCTGAGATTTTATATATGAATTTAAAGTCTAGCTTCAACTCTCATCTCAAGCTCATCTCCAGATGCCCCCACCCTCAGACATGTCCCCTGCTCTAGTCACACCTGGTTGACCAGACCAAGGATTTCTAAGAGCTCATGACCTAGCAGAGGTCGAGATTTAAACACATAATTAGACAATAATGCCAGAAAGGTTTTAGTAGAGGTAGGATCCAGTTGCTGAGGAGTGCAGGTGAGGTAGCTGTCAGTTTCCTCTGGTGTCTTCAACGAAAGTCACAGGAAACAGGCAGCCTTTGAACCTGGTCTTGAGGGATGATCACGGTTTCTTCAAGCATTTCTAAGGTGCCGAGTATTGCTTGAAATCTGCTTTTTTTTTTTTTTTAAATATTGCAAGCATACTGCCTTTAATTGTGTTTCTATTGCTAATTTACCTAATCTTTGAAGAAAAGTTTGGTGTTACAGGTAACTTCTAAATTATCATCAGCTCCCAATTAGAGAAGATGAAAAAAATGAGGCTTTTTTGCAGTGCAAATGTAATTGAGGAGGACAAAGGTCACCCAGGACATGAACAGATTGCCAGAAGGAAACCTACTTACCTGGTCTTGTTTGCTTTCCTTTTGCCTTGTTTTAGGTCACAGTGACAATAATACTGTTTTTTTTCTTTTCTCGTTGTATGTGTAATGGGTTTCTAATGTAGTTATTTCCGCTGGATTCATTTTCACTCCTAGCTCCGCCATCCCCTTCCTCTGAGGCACACCCTCCTCCGGGAAGTCAGTTTCTTCATCTAAACAGTGAAGAAGACTAGGAGAATCTATGGTGGTCACCGTGTGTCTCATAGATCCTGCTACAGGAAGCCCCAAAACCCCTTTTGCACCTTAGTTTCAGTTAGAGAATCTGTTTTCTCTACTGTGCTCACTCATGCTTCCTCTGGGGATGATTATGACTTGTTTTTAACTTTAATTGTGGTATAAAGTGTATAAAGTCTATAGATGTTATATATATACTCAATGATACTTCATAAAATTAACACACTCCTGTAACCACTACCAAGATCAAGAGACAGAGTATTTTGATTGCCTTAGAAGTTTCCTCAAGCCTCTTCTGGGTCAAACTCCAGTGCCACCCACCCCCCTACAACCTGCTGCCCCTGAGGTAGCCACTATTCCAACTTGAATCACCATAATTTGGTAAGGATTATTGTTGAATTTAATACAAATGGAATGAATCATCATGCGTTTATTCGCATCTGACTTCTTTTGCTCAACATAGTATCTGCGAGATTCAAATAAATCACTTCCTCTAGAAGTAATTCATTCTTTTTCATTGGTGAGTTTATTGCTCACAGTTCTGGAGGCTAGGAAGTTTATGATCATAGCACCAGTGGATTCAGTGTCTGGTTCATTCTTCATAGATGATGACGTCTGTGTGTCCTCAAACAGAGGAAGAGACAGACAGCTGCCCCCAAGCCTCTTTGATAAAGGCACTCATCCCATTCAGGAGGGTAGAGCCCTCAGGACCTAATTACCTGCTAAAGGCTCCTCCTCTTGATACTATTACATTGAAGATTAGGTTCCAACATATGAATTTTGGAGGCACTCAAACAAAATCTTCAGATCATAGCAGCAGGTAAACCAGGAATTCCAGAGTGCCCTGTGAGGGGATATTAAAGCATCCTCTAGGAAACTGAGATCAAGACAAGGAGGCAGCCACAGGTGGAGATGTTGAAGAGGGGATAATTTGCTGTAACCCTGGGCTCCAACAGTGGATACCAGTACATTCTTGCCTAAGGCCACACTTCAGAGGCCATCCACAATTCTAGGTTGCAGACCATTCTAGCCACTCAGCATCAGAGACCAGCAAAGTTGTAGACAGCAACTCACTTCCTTCTGTGATTCTCTAAGATCACTTATGCTATACCTCTCCATTTATACCATCTAGATTCTTGCTATGCTCTGAATATTTGTGTTCCCCTGACTAGTAAATTCGTCTGTTGAAACTAATCCCCAATGTGATGGTATTAAGAAGTGAGGCCTTTGGGAGGTGACTAGGTATCATGAGGGTGGAGCCCTCATGAAAAGGATTAGTGTCCTCATAAAAGAAGCCTGAGTTAGCTTGTTTGACCCTTATACCATGTGAGGATTCAGAAAGAAGGCGTCATTTATGAGGAACAGGCCTTCCCTCGCCAGACCCTGAATCTGCTGGTGCCTTGATTTTAGACTTCACAGCCTCTAGAACTTGGAGAAATAAATCTTTGTTGTTGTTTATAAGCCACCGAGTCTATGGTATTTTGTTATTGCAGCCCGAATGGACTAAGACGGTGTCTGTTAAGTCCATTTGTTCTAGGGTGTACTTTAAGTCCATTGTTTCTTTGTTGACTTTCTATCTCGATGATCTGTCTAGTGCTGTCAATATTGAAATCCCCCACTATCATTTTGTTGCTTTCTATCTTATTTCTTAGGTCTAGTAGTAATTGTGGTACAAAGGTACAAATCTGGGATCTCCAGTGTGAGGTGCATATAAATTTAGGATTATAATATCTTCTTGTTGGACAGATCCTTTTACCTTATATGTGTTTTTTGTCTTTTACAAATATTATTGTTTTAAAGTATGACATTGCCTAGGGAAGTTGCTTTGTGAAACGGCCTGGCCAATTAATGTACTTATGTATAAATTGGCAGAAAAGAAGTCTATATCTTTAAATTGGACTGGAATTCCAAAGTTAATGTGGCCCACATCCTTGACCTTAAACTTGTCTTGCTCCTAACCATAAGGGAAAGGCTTTCAGTTTCTTTTTTCCTATTCACTGTGATGCTGGTTATAACTCTGTCATATATGGCTTTTTTATGTTGAGGTATGTTCTTCTTCTATACCCAGTTATTTGAAAATTTTTATCACGAAGGGATGTCTACTTATTTTTAACACTTGTAGATGGGAAATCTGATGTCCATACAAGTAAAGTGACATGTTCAAGATAAAACAGTCAATTAATGTTTACAGCCAGGACCTAAAATCAGGGGCAGTCCAATTTAAATTATGGAATGGTCTCAGATTACTAGATTGAGTTTAATCTAGCTTCTCCACCCAGTCAGCATGTGGAGGTGGTAAGGCCTCATTAGGGAGATCAGGGCAGTTTCAGGGAAATAAAGTATGTATTTTTCTGACATAAGAATAGCTACACCTGCTCACTTTTTGTTTCCATTTGTGTCAAATATCTTTTTCCAGTCCTTTACCTTAAATTTATATGGATCTTATGTGTTAGATGAGTATTGAAGACAGCAGATATTTAGTTTATGGTTTTTTATCCATTCTGCCACTTTGCATCTTTTAAGTGGAGCACTTAGGCTGTCTACAGTCAATGTTAGTATGAGATGTGGGGTGCTGTTCTATTTATCATGTTAGTTGTTACGTAAGTACTTCTTTTCCCCTTGCGTTATTGTTTTATAGGCCTTGTGAATTTTATGCTTTAAGGAGATTCTATTTTGGTGTATATCGAGGTTTTGTTTGAAGATTTAGAACTCCTATTAACCTTTCTTATAGTGGCGGTTTGGTAGTGGCAAATTCCCTCAGAATTTGTTTGCCTGAAGAAGATTTTATCTCTCCTTCATGTATGAAGGTGAGTTTTTCTGGATACAAAATTCTTGGCTGACATTTATTCTATTTAAGGAGTCTAAAGAGGACCACAGTTCCTTCTGTCTTACAAGGTATCTGCTGAGAAGTCTTCTGTTAGTCTGATAGGTTTTCCTTTATAGGTTACTTGATGCTTTTGTCTCACAGCTCTTAGAATTCTTTCTTTCATCTTGACTTTATATAGCCAGATGACTCCTTGCCTTGGTGATGACCTTTTTGCATTGAATTTCCCAGAATTTCTTTGAGCTTCTTATATCTGGAAATCTAAATCTCTAGCAAGGCCGGGGAAGTTTTCCTCAATTATTTTCTCAAATAAGTTTTCCAAACTTTTAGCCTTCTCTTCTCCCTTAAGAACACCAATTATTTTTAGGTTTGGCCATCTTACATAATCCCATGTTTCCTAGAGACTTTGTTCATTTCTTTTAATTCTTTGTTCTTTATCTTTGTCTGATTGGGTTAATTCAAAAGCCTTGTCTTCAAGCTCTAAAATCTTTCTTCTACTTGTTTGAGTCTATTATTGAAACTTTCCACCACATTTTGTATTTCCCTAAATGTGTCTTTACAGGAGTTCTGATTTTTTTTTTCTTTATGATATCTATCTCTCTGGAAAATTTTTCACTCATATCCTCACTTGCTCTTTCTAAATTTATTTATGTTGGTTTTCTCATTTCTATGATATCTCTTTGAGTAGCTTAATAGTCAGCCTTCTGAATTCTTTATTTGGATTTCAAAGATATCCTCTTGGTTTGGATACATTGCTAGGTAACTAGTATGATCTGTTGGGGGTGTCATAGAACCTTGTTTTGTCATATTACCAGAATTACTTTTCTGATTTCTCCTCATTTGGATAGACTATTTCTTCAAATTGGTCTTGAATTTATTTTTTATTTGACTGTGTTTTTAAAAAATATTTTTCCCTCTCATGGATGTGACTTTAATGTTTATAGTTTATTACTGCCTAATTTGATTTTTGGTGCTTTTAGAGGTGAAGACTCTGTATGAGTTCCTTGTTTATAGCAAGTCTTTGTGTGCTGGCTTTCTTAGATGCTGACTGTGGTAGTTATATACTTTGATGTGTGGGCAAGTTCACTGCCTCCTATCTGATTGGAAGGGCAAGGATCATTGAAACATATCTCATTCACCTATGTTGTGCACTTCTTTATTTAATTGTTTCCCAATATTTTATTTACTGAGTTGATGGCTCAGGCTTCAGACCAGTAGGGGAGGTATCCCTGGATAGGCACCAGTTGTAGCAAAAGCAGGTGGGTAGATACAATACCCAATGGTGGGCAGAAGTCTCAGCCTTGATGAGCATGCCTGGGGGAACTGTCAGTTGGATGCACTGAGTTGTCATCAGGGTGAGGGGTGGGAGCTACCTCAGCCCCCATGCCTGGCCAGCAGGAAAGGTATCCACCTCCCAGCCTCACTCTTGTCCCAGTGTTCTGTTCATTCAGATCAGACAGGCACCTCTTTTCATCTGAAAAAAGATTGGTCTTCTGAGTAGAGAGGATTTGTGACTCTACCTCTCACGCAAGCATGAACCTGGGCAGGCCTCCTTCTGTGGGGATGCCATCACCCTAAATTGTTCCAGGAAAGCTGTCTATAGGTGTATCCATGCTGAGCTCCCATGGGAAAGGCCCTAGTTGTGTCTGAAGTGGTGGACAAGAAGGGAAAAAGGACCCCTTCTCCAAGGCCATTCATGAGCACAAAGGCTGCCTGACGGTTGGGGTAGAGGTGCAGACTGCGTGCTGCACCCAATACTACAATTGTGTCTCTGCTGTAAGAAACTTCCCACCAGTGGAAAGATCTAGGACTCAATGCCTGCTGTCCAGATTCTTTTCTTCCATGGTTTGTTCCCGTGATGTTGTGCTCTTTCCCTTCTCCTAGAAGTAGGAGTTTCTGAGAACCAGACTACACTGATTGCTGTTGCTCTTCTGGTTCTAGCCATAAAGTGGGGCTGCCACAATCTGGGCTGGTGCTGGGAAATGTCTGCAAGGGATCCTGTGGTGTGACCTGTCTTCAAGATTCCCAGCAGTGAGTGCCTGCATAGCTCTCATGACTGATGCAGACTTTGTGAGAATCCTCGGTTGTAGATAAGCTTAGTGTCCTGGCTTTTTTGAATGCTGGTTATAATTGTAGTGAACTTGTCACACGGGCAGATGCAGGACCCTGGTTTACCAGGATATTGCAAGCAGTGGTGATAGCTGAGGTCACGCAGCCATTTGCTTTTTCCTGAATGCAGTGATGCTCTACCTAGAGATCTGTAATGAACTATGTGGGTTGGCCTGCAGCCAGAAGGTCGTGCTTGCAAAAGAGTACCAGCTCTGGTAGTACTAATAGCAGTGGGATTCGAGCTTGCCCTAAGTTGCCCGGGGGGAGTGTTCTGGTTTCTCTGACAATGGGCTGTGCTATAAAGCTCCCAGGTTTCGGACCTTTGTGTTAAGCTACTAGCGAAGGTAGAGGGACACAGCCAGGTGGGGCAGGGTAAGGTGGGTCTGCTCCCTGACTCTTGTTGAGAGGGGCAAGCTGTGGACCCTGTGAGGGTCAGGAGTGGTTTTCAGGCTGCTGAGGTCATGTTCCGGAGGAGAGTATAACTGCCTCTGCTGCACAGGAGTTTGCACAGGGAATGGGAAGTAGCAAGTGGCAATGAGCCTCACCCAGGTCCCATGCAGTTGGCAGGGCAGATAGCACTCCTGCATTGCTCTGCTAACAGCACAGGATTAAGATCCAGGCAGTCTGCACATAGAATTCAGACCCACCCCATGCTATAAGCTTTCCCAGCATAGATAACAGCCACTACTTTCAGGCCATGGCCTTCCCCGTCTGCCTGCAAGGCCGCAAGGCCGGGTGCCCAGCTCCCGTGCATGTGTCTGCAGCACACTTCCCACCTGCACCCCCCTTCCCACCCTCCACCCCAGTTCTGGTCAATGGAGTTTGTCTCCACTTGAAGTTATATCACAAAATTCAGTTGGGAGCTTCTTTCACCCTATGACCCCCACCTGAGCTAGTTGGCTGACTTCCCCAAGGTCCCCTGTGAGATATAATAGGAAATGACTTTGCTTGGTCCACCCTGGTGACTGAGAATGCCTGCAAGGCACTTCCCACTGCTGCTTCTACTTTTATATTTTTCGCTGCTCCCTAAATCAGTTCCAGCTCTGGGTAGGGTTAAGGCCTTCTCCCATGGTCTGGATTTTCAGATTCCCCAGTGGGGATGTGTATTCTGGAGGCAGACTCTCCCCCTCTTATGCTCTGAGGACTTACAGTTTTTTGCCTGTCTCACAGAGTAAGCTGCCGGCTACCACTTCTTTCAAAGGGTCTGTGGATTCTTTTAGTTTTCCTGTTAAGTTCCTGGGTTGCTTCTTGGGAAAAAAGTTCACAGTGTGAATCTCTACACAGTATCCTGTCCTTCCAAGTTGGAGAGGCATGCCAATACTGCTTCCAATCCACCATCTTGAAAAAAAATACTTGGGTGATTTTTAATTACTTATAATTTAGAGGATAAAGGATATCTTCTTGAACTTTAGAAAAGGAAAGTCAATCAAAGCATTAGAATAGGAGCTAGAAAGTATAGCCAAACTATACATTCTCAGGAACTAGCGTCTAATAACATCAGTGTAGGTTACCCAGAACTACTTCTTGCAGAATCTTTTGAAGTCCAGAGTCCAGGCTCTATCCCAAGAGAAAATGATGGTGTTTCTCAGCTTCATATTTTCTTTTTACGTGACTTAAATACTCTAAACACTGGTCTCCTTTGGGGAAAAAACTTTCTGTTTATCTCAATTCTCATCACACAGAAGTTCTATCAACAAGTATAGGTGGGCTCTCGTGATATTCCTTATCTTGAAAAAATACAGAACCATCCATTTTGGAAGCTTATTCTTAACTCTCCTATATATTCTCAGCTTGAGTTTATTTTAATTTTTTTACCATGTACTAGATTTACGTTTGAAAATATATAAAATATAGCTGTAAGCAGAGTTACAAATCCTAACTGAATTGGATTACCATTATTTTAAGAAACTGTAAGTTTCTAGTCCATTCCTCTGACGTTTTAGATAAGACAAGTATAGGAAAATTATTTGCTTAGATTACAGTAGTAATTGGCAACAAGTTCTAGACTCTCATTTTAACAATTTTGTAGCTCTAGAGCAGTCTGATGTTAGGAAATGGGAGGAAAAGGGCTCATTGCTAAATCTCTGCACTGTCATCTCCAGCTGGCCAGAACTGGAAATGGCATGGGCCACAGCAAATCTGAAAAGAGAGTGATTAATTGAAAGTCTATGAATAGATGAATTAATGTCTTCCTTCCCCTTTTGAACCTTTATACGGTTTGTGGCTGGGCATTTACCTCCAAGCAAGTATTTTGACAGAAACTTTCCTAAAACCTTGGAACTAATGGTGAAGGAAGAACTAGGGCAGGTAGTTTAGGGATTATGTGTCCACATAAAGCCTCTTCGTTTTGGAATTAGGAACCAATCAGTTCTCTGATTACTCACCCTAAAACCTACCAGTCCCAAATCTACCCATATGCAAGCCCAGTCAACCCTCACATTTTCTCATTATGTTATTTAAATGAACAACTAAGATTTTCTGTGTATTTGAAGAAAGCCTGCAGCATGGCCAAGAAGGGTAAAGATGAAAGCAGAACTTACTCAGAAAGAAACAGAGGGAATTTAGAGATCATGAAAGAGCCTGAAAAAGCAAGCTAATTAGCATCCTAGAGAATATGTTTTGAAAATATGTCCACAGAATTTTTGATACTCTTCCCGTTAATTTCGCTCACTTTGAATGTGCCCTGGACTTAGTGAATTATCTCCAGTGAGCAAATAGAATATGGCAGAAGTAATAGGATGTCCCTTGGAATATTAGGTTGTAAAAATACTAAGAGACTAGAGCTTCCATCTTGGGTTCTTTTTCTCTCTCCTTTCCTCCTTTTCCTCTCTCCTTCTTAATGCTTACTCCTCTAGGGGAAGCCAGCTGCCATGTCTTGAGGCATCCTTGGAAAGAAAAAAGCCAGCATCTATGTGTCGAGAAGGGCTCCATGTGGAGAGGACTGGGACTTGTCAGCAGTCACATGGGTGAGCTTGGAAGCACAGCTTCTGAATCTTGCCAATAATCGTGTGTGAGCTTGGAACTGATCTTCAGTGAGATGACTGCAGCTTTGGTGGACGTCTTAATTGCATTTTTGTGAGAGACCCTGAGCCAGAACCACCCAGCTAAGTGGCTCCTGGATGTCTGGCACATGAACATTTGCAGATAATAAGTGTTTGTTATTTTAAACCACTAAGTTTGGGGTATTAATATATATTTGTAGTGTTAAATCAAGTTTATCCTAAAGCTTCCTCCTTACATATTTAAGTTTGGCCAGAAGGTTTTCCTGTACATCATGAACTGTAACAAGTGGAGGTGTAAACTGACCATAGCCCACACCTGTGCCAGTGACTGAGTTTTGGCCAATCAAATGTAGCCAACTGTTTGAACCATGTTCGAAGAAGGCAAATGCCAAGCTATAACCAATCCAGTTGTTTCTGTACCTCACTTCCATTTCCTGTGCATCACTTTCCTTTTGCTGTCGGTAAATCTTCTTCCACCATGTGGCTGCGCTGGAGTCTCTGTGAATCCGCTGTGAGTCTGGGGGCTGTCCGACTGTGAATCATTCATTACTCAATTAAACTCCTTTAAATTTAATTTGGCTGAAGTTTTTCTCTTAACAGTAGAAAACAAATACAGAGTTGTTCAAGATGAAATTGCATAATTACAGGAAAAGAGGATACTATGAACAATTAGGGAATACAAAAAAGAACTCTTGGAAATTAGCAAATGACTGTCATGTTTAGAATTCAGTGGAAGGATTGGACATAGAGAAAATGTAAAAAGGTAAATTATGAAAGAGAGTATGAAGCTCAGAGACTCAAATCAGGAGGTCTAGCATACAGCTAGTAGAAAAAGGATCTTTTTAGAAACAGAGAACAGACAAAATAAAGAGGAAGAAGTGAGCTTCAAAATCAAACAAGAATCTCATAGCTGAATGGAGAGGTGAGTTTTAAAATTGCAAGGGCCTACCAAGTGCAAACCAGAAAGAATGACAAAAAGACCCACTGTGAATTTCAGAGCCTCTGATAACTTCCTTTGATCTCTGATAGAAAAAAAACAAACACAAGAACAAAAAACAGGCTATATATAAGGAATGAGAACTGTTTTTTTTTATATCCACAACACTGGATAGTAGAAATCAGGAGAATAATGCTTTTTATATACTTTGTGAAAATTATTTCACCATAGGTTTCTATACCCAACCTGTTTTACCTGAAATTACCTGTAGTTTTGCCAGAAACCCCAAAATAACATTGACATGAATAAGTTCAAAATTTCTTTCTTATGCACAAGTACTGGTAAGCATTCCAGGGCTGCTATGGCATTCAGCTCAGAGACCCAAGCTTAATTCTATCATGAAGATAGTGATGTTCATGTTCCAGGCCCCATCTAAAGTATTGACACAGAAGAGTTTAAATGGATCGCATGAGGTGTCTCTTATGGATAATTGTGGGAAGCTACCACGTTATACTGCTTCTCATATTTTATTGGCCACACATACTTATTACAAGGGAAGCTGGGCAATGTCTTTATTCTGGACAGACCTGTGACCAGCTAAATATTTTATTACTATTGAAGAGGGGAGAATGGATACTAGGAGACTACTAATAGTCTCTACCATCCCAGTCAAGGTTTTAATTAAGTGTGAGGGAAGAATATAGGCATTTTTCGTATACGCATGGACTCAGAAAAATTCACTTCACCTGCTCTCTTTCTTAGGAAAATTATTTAGGGTTTTAAGCCATAAAATCAAGAAAGTAAGCAAAGAAAGGGAATAAGTACACAAAAACAATGCTTCTAATTCTTGAGAGGAATGAATAGTAGTCCCAAGATTTGAGATGTGCAGTAGGCCTTCAGAGCAATCAGTCCAGACAGATTCAGGAAAACGGAGGGCTCTGGGAAGAAGGGCTTCACGGAAAATAAGGATTTCTCAGAATAGAGGGAGATGACGCAAGAATATGAGTATGTGATTAAGGCAAAAACAAAAATCAAAAAGACAAAAAAACAAAACAACAACAAAACCAGAATAGAAATAGAAAACTCCAAACTTCAGAATAAAGAAGAGTTGTGTAAGAAGCCTGTTCTGAATATAAAACAACCAATTCAGGAGATTAGAGGGATTCAAGAAAAAAGATAAATAAATTCCAAACAATAGAAAGAATGAGTAAGAAATTGGAAAGCATTGGGGCGTGGTGAAGAAGGTACTGTATGTAACTTCCTTTCCCAACAAGAAATAAGGAAAGGAAATCTCAAGGTCCCAAAACTATACAAACAAAAAATATAAAGACATGTTATTCCAATATGAAACTAGCTAACCTATGACATAATGTTGAATGTAAGAAAGGAAAACCTGTGTAACTGTTCTTTGTTTGTTTAAAAATGGACTTTTACTTTTTAATTTGTTAGAATTGATGAACTTACATATTATCATCACCCAAAGTCCATAGTTTATATTAGGGTTCACTGTTCATATGACTACTTGAGTATCACAAAGGATAAGAGGTGGGAATCACAGAGAAGAAAATGGAATCATAGCCCATGACTTGACTCTGCATCTTATGATATTGACTTATAATAACACAAATGCTGCTAATTAATCTTTTAGTGTCATCCTTGTGTCAAAGCACAGAAAAACGATGTTAACAAAATTGAATATCAATAGTATAAACCTGCATAATGGATAAATAAAATATAGTGGTTAGAAGTTGGCAGGTGTTAAGGGGAAGGAAGTGTGGAAGGAGGCATTCAAAGTTGGAAGTCAAGGGAATTTCTATCATTAATGAAAAAAATGGAATTTTACATCCACAAACAATCAAATGATACAAAACATTAAATGTTATGAATTAGATAATATTGGTCCCAAGTATCTGAAATATAAATGATATTATGATAAAAAATACATCAAGTTGTACCTTTTTATAGATCAGATTTTGGGGAGTATGTTGGTGGAGATATGGTCTTCTGGCTTTCCATCGGCAAAGTAATTGTGTGAACTTGAGCAGAAGAGTGCTGCTAACTTGAGTCTAAGTTCTGTTTCATTCTAAGATTCAGGCATATCTTTTGTAATAAGGAGCCTGATTCCATTTTTGATGTTTGGTTGCTGATGAGTTTCAAATCCCAGTATGCCCCATTTCCCTCATAAGAAAGCCTGAGTGCTCCCTCTTTTGGTGCCAGTGAGAAGTTAAAACCACACAAGCTTAAGCCAGTCTCCTTTTCCTGTTTTCCCAAGCCATTTTCAGAACATCTTGGGCATCTACTCTGCTCTGTTTAAACTAGTGTGAGTAATAAACCTTTTCATACCCTCTTGGTGTGTGTGTGTGTGTGTGTGTGTGTGTGTGTGTGTGTGGCTTCCTCAGTCTCAACATTAAAGCCAAATTTTAGAATGATGGGAGACCCATTTTGCTTCTAGAGGTGGCCACAGCACCTGTCCTGTCTGGAGTGTAATTATGGGGGATTCACTAGGAAGTATTTATATGAAGTTTGAGAAGCTCTCTGGGAGAAAACTCCCCTTTGGACAAGTAAGATTTGAGGGAAGGTAGTTGGTTCAAAAGCAACAGGCCAGTGGCTCAAGAGAACAGTATCTACCATTCCATCCTCTGACACAGCTCCTATAAATTAATACCTTATTCTTCTGGAAATATGGGGTATCCAGAAATCTAATAGGTTAAAAAGAGATCTATAAAAAGTCAACATTTTGCTTTAATGAAGGATATTGGGAGGGGTTCATTCAGCTTGATTATGGTGATAATAGCAGTATTTCTTTATACCCAACAGTGACATCAACAGTGGTCGTCATGATGTTACTGCCTTCAGTACGTAACATCAGGCAGCAGGGCTCTTGATACAAGCATTAGCACCAGTAACCTTTATGATCCACCTCCGTGTAGTACCAACGGCACCTAGTGAGAGCATAATGTTTGCTGTGGATTTAGACCTTCTGAATTAGAATCTTGGCTCCACCACTTTTTATTTTGGGTGAGATTACTTCTTATAGCTTCAGTTTCCATATATGGAAATAGGAGAAAATAGTAGTGTCTATTTCAGAGGGTTGTTTTAAACATTAAATAAGCTCTAAATTTATAATCAAATGTAAATCATTAGGACAATGTTTGGCACATAATACGTACTTATTAACTGTTGGTTATTATTAGTCTTGTTATTAATGTTATTATAACTTTTGGTGTTGTCAGGCCAGAAGCATTACTTATTAATGCTGGAGAACCAAATAGCAAAAATGGCATGCCTTTTCATAGTCAAAGTATTTGTAAGAGAGTGAGAGTCTTCCCTAGGAACACGGTAATTGTTTGGGAGGAAAGAGAAGTGGTCCAGAACTAGAGAAAGAACATTCTGAGACTGTCACTTTTCCCTGTAGGCAGAAGAGATCAGAGAAGTACTGGTCACAGTAAATGCGTTGTTGATGAGGTCACTAGCCTTGGGGATATTTTCCTTTGGCAACTTGAAAGGTAGAGGAAGTTACCTTTTTGTGTGTTTATCCAAAGGTTGTTTTATTTAGTTGATGTCAAATGGAACCTAACAGACCTAATGGTTTTGAATAACATTGGTTCGGTTCTTTATTAAATTGAAGTGCCAATTTTCAGAGTTTCAACATTTGTTAAGTGTCTCCTTTTTCTTTCTGGGCAGCTTTTTCTTTTCCTTCTCTGACTCTACTGTCCTGCATTTCACTCTTTCTAGGCAGCGTGTCTCCTCAAGTGGAGGTACTCCACTTTATTCCTTTTTGTGACTTCAGAATCTAGCCCAGTGCCACACTTTTGACATTTAATTAATTGTTTGTTAGATAAATGAATGAATCCACAGATTATTAGATTTATTATTTATTTAGTGATGGAGTCTCACTCTGTCACCCAGGTTGAAGTGCAATGGTGTGATCTTGGCTCACTGCAACCTCCACCTCCTGGGTTCAAGCCTGCTCAACCTCCCAAGTAGCTGGGATTACAGGCACCTGCCACCACACCCAGCTAATTTTTGTGTTTTTTAGTAGAGACGGGGCTTCACCATATTTGCCAGGCTGGTCTCCAACTCCTGAACTCAAGCGATCCACCTGCCTCAGCCTCCCAAAGTGCTGGGATTACGGGCGTGAGGCACCGCGCCCGGCCAAATATTGGATTTAGATCAACAGACACTGCCATGGAAAATATGGAAAAAATAGAAACGATTCAATGTGTTCAGTGTTTAGTGATTGCATTCGTAGACACCCATATATTGATTGTTATGTTATTCGCATCAAATTCATCATTTAAAATGAGAACATTAACTTGCTGTAGTGGTTTTATTTCACTAGATCTGTTTATGTGGGCAGGGACCAACAGGCCATTCATTGGCTATGAATGTTCTATTTCTCCCACTTGATATGGAAAATGCATTTTTGAGAAGGAATGAAAAACATTTCCCTACCTGCATAGACTTCTTGTTTCAACCTCTGGTAGAGATTGACTCACTAGTTTGGACATGGGTGTTTACTCTCATCATTCTCTCAAACGTGATCAAGAATATGCGAGGCAACTTTCATCACTCTTCCCTTTCTAGGTGTGTAACTGGTACTGGAGGATGCAGTGCTTTTCCTCAAACTGCTCTCTTTCTTGTTGAGTTCAGAGGAAGTCCACTGTGGGCTCACTCTACTGATGCACCAGAAAATGCCAGAAGGGCATCTAGGGCAGAGTTTCTCTCTGGTCTCACTCCGGAGACTGGTACTTATCTAAATTTCCTACCAAGGCTCAAAGGGGAATGGGAGAGAGAAGACCCAAGCAGCTCCAACTTAGGCGATCGGTGGAAGCAAACAAGAAGAGGGAAACGTGAATGTGGTGCAGTTGAGCAGCACTGATCTAGAGAATCCCCATCTTCGAGGGGATCCCACCTAATTGAATATTAATGACAGTTTAAAGACCTCCTGCTTCTGTTTAAGTAAGCATTGTAAGTTATCTGCTTCTCAAATTACTTTAGAAACAAACTCAAGGAGAAAGCACCATCATAGCTTGGGTCTAGCACAGTGCATTAGCTTTGCTATTGCCCTGCTGATTTAATTGGCCCAGTAAGCATGCTTGAGGTGTTTGGGGCTGTAATTAAAGTTGTGGCGCCTGGAAAATCCTCCTTCTGTTATTATATTTTTTTCTAAAATAAACTATCCTAGCTCACCAAACTTGTGGGGCTAATTAGAGCCTAATTAAGTTTACTTGTTTCTATTTTAAAATCTGCCCACTGAGAGAGCCGCAAGGCAGGAGGGAACATATTTTTAAAGTGACAGTTCTAAAAATGCTTCTTACCCTAGTCCCTGAGCTGCACTGTTCTAATTCATGCATTGATTTATTTCCAATGAGAATAACAACCTGCCTCCGTCTTCATTGAAACTTTGCTCCCTAGGCCCCATCCCATTTAGCTGTGTGAAAGGATTTGCTTAATGAACAAAAGACCTTTCTTTGTCATGCGTCTTTCTGTTGGAGAAACTGACCACTGCATACAGAGGGGAAGTAATCCAGAAAAGGGCTCATGAAAATATCTGAGGCACAGAGACAAGGAATCAGTACAGTGCTGTATCTGAAGAGGAAAAGAGCATTGCATTTGTTGAGGATTTATCATGTGCTAGATGTGTTTCCGAACAGTTATAGATAAGGGAATAGGAAGCAAGAAAGGGTGAAATTAGCTGCCTAAGGCCCTACAGCTAGTAGTGGTGGATCCCAAATCCAAAGCAAGGTCTGATTCAAACTCTTACCAGGTTTCCATGATCCCTCCTGAAAAGTTGCATTTTCCCCTGCCAGGCATTGACTGTTACCAAGGCAGTAACCCACTCTCTGCCTCCAGGGTTCTTCTTTTGTAAAATGGAAATAGCAGTGCTGATTTCCCTGACTTAGGAGGTTAAACTTTACAGTGGTGCAAAAGTGGTATTCATTCAGTAGAAAGTATACTTGAAATTCAGAATTTTGATCTTTTCCTGGGCTAGTGATATGCAATGTGATACTCTCTCAAGCTGCTGGGCAGAGGCAGCCAGCCACTGCTCCCAGTCAGCCAAGCAGTCACAAAGGTAAACAACCCACCATCTCCAGTGTACTAGTTGCCAGCATTTTTGTGATATTGTGTTTTGTAGTTTTGCATTTCATCATGTCTACAAAATGCCCATTGTCAACTTACTGTTTTTTCAACGTATGCCGGATTTATCGGAACATGAACTTATCAAAAGCAAAGGAGCATCTGTACCTAGGTTTCCACTTGTCTGAGTTGTGATGAATATCAAGAGAGTGAATTTGAAAGTTCTTTGTAAAATGTAACACTCACAGATTAGTCTTAGCAGAGCTGTGAATATTTTAAGACCTCTTAATTATTAACCTCTTTAGGGGTATTACTTTAATAATCTTTATGCCAGAGGCAACTAAAATACATGTCTTAGCCTATTTCCTTTGGTACAGGTACTTCTGCTAAAAGACGGATCTTCCTTCAAGATAACCGACCCTCTTTACATGAGAACACTCTGTTATATGTTACTAAAAGATGTTTAACACAGTAGTGGGCCAGCATGATTTGCAGCCTTTCTCTTCCATAATTGTTCCCTGGCTCCAGTTTTTCCTGTGACCACTAACAAGTCAGGCCAAGGCGTTCTCTTGGTGGCTGGTGTGACTCCCCAGGCAACTTCATATGGTACACCACAGTCTCTCCCACTCCCTCCAAAAGGAAAGGAAAAGGAGACAGAAGTCAGACAAGGCCTAGACTAGACTGAGATAAGTAGAGTCCAGGGCATAGCATTTAAGGAAGCAACCATTCTCAGGATCATGCACATGCAGGATTGACACATAAAAGTGACTGCCTCCTTAAATTTTGTGCCCGGGTGCATCATCTGCTTTGCTCTAGTCCAGGGCCTGATCACCAGCATCACAAACATCTCAGAATGTTTGTAAACATTTACTGAGGATCTGTTTCTCATTACAGTCTCTGGTTGTGGCTTTAATTAAGTTTGGATATTTGTTCCTTGTCGAGACTGTGCCAGTTTTTCATAGTGTATGCCATGCTAGTACAGGATATAGACTATAAGCAAAATAAAATTAGTTACAGTGTATTGATTGCCTGCTGAAAACCAGGTCTGTAATTAGCATCTCTGCATACATCATTTCTACTAATCACAACTTTTTCCTGCATAATGAAACGGATGCTCAGAGAGGTTCAGTTCTGTTTGGCAAACTCTGTATTTGTTGCAGAACTAGAAAAGATAGTTTGATTGGCTATAGTAGGAGAGAGGGTGGCTAAATTCCCTTCATCTTCTCTGGCTTATTGTCTGTGGACATTTGAATCATCATTTGGGAATGCTTTAAATAAAGAGAAAGATGAAGGACACGGAAGGCTCTCTGATTGCCTGATGAGGAATGATAATGAAGTTCTTGAGCGATTTTATACATAACCAGAAATACATTAAGCAGCTGTGTTAGGAGCATGATATAAAATGTATTGGTGTAACTACTCAACCTTCCTTTTCTAACTAGACTAAACAGTCACTATTTAAAGGCATTTTACCTGAGTTACAACATTGTATAGATAGTACCAGGGATCAGATTCTATAATCAATCCATTACTACCTATTATATTATTGCCATGACTAGAATCCTAAAAAAATGTGAAAAGGTTTTGATGGACAAGGGGGATGTTGAAATATATATAATTTTTAGGTGCTACCGAGAAAACATGGAAGACGTATAAGGTGAGGGCTCTGAAGACATATTATTTAAGCTTTGCCTTTGGCTGAAGTCAAGCTTTGGGGTTTATCAACAATTAACTCCTGTATTTTTCTTTCTTTCATTCATTCTGTGTTTCTACAGCAAAAGAAATTGAATAGTCATGCAATGGTCATGGATGGAGCTTTTAGAGTTTCTTAACAGACTGTGGCATGAGGAGTTACAGTGCTAACAACCTGACTCCACACAGCATTCCAGATAGTATTTCTCAGAAGTAAATGCATATAAGGATATTTGCCCTGACATCATGGGGCAAAAAATAGAAATTGCAGAATATTTAAATTGTTTCATTCAGAAAATAATATGGTAAAATAATGAAAAAAAATTTAAAACTAGATAAAACCTTTATCTTTAGTATGTTCTAGGCTTTGGTCATAGGTATTCTATTGTTTTTTGTTTGTTTGTTTTCTGTTTTTTGTGTTTTTCTTTTGAGATGGAGTCTCACTCTGTCTCCAGGCTGGAGTGCAGTGGCGCGATCTCGCCTCACTGCAACCTCCGACTCCCGGGTTCAAGCGATTCTCCTGACTCAGCCTCCTGAGTAGCTGGGATTACAGGCACCTGCCCGGCTAATTTTTGTATGTTTAGTAGAGACAGGGTTTCACCATGTTGGCCAGGATGGTCTTGGTCTCCTGACCTCATGATCCTCCTGCCTCAGCCTCCCAAAGTGCTGGGATTACAGGCGTCAGCCACTGCACCCGGCCCTGTTGTTTTTTTGTTTTGTTTTGTTTTGTTTTTGGCAAATAATATATTTCAGTGAAACAGATAAAGGGCAATGCTGGGTGTAGAACAAGATCAACAGTGACTGAGAAGCTTTGGGTTGAGTGGCAGTGGGCAGAGGAACTGATCTTTCTGATTTTTGCAGCACTGACTTCAGCAGTGATGCAAAGCCAATACTTTTCAGAGGACAGCAGAAGTTTGCAGGCAACTCCAGTGGACGCTTCCCAGCGTGAAACGAGCAAGAGTCATTCATATATATCTCTTACTGGGAAAGTGGGAAGCTCTGGAGTGGGAAATCTTTGTGTTAGATTACATCCAGTTTCTCAAGTCTGGTTGTCACAGCAACTGAGAGCATCTCTGGCAGGTAAAACTTCTTGTCTTCTCACCTTCTGTGCCAGTCACTGCACAGATTGAATTTAAGTACCTATTTGAATAGCCTTCCACAGTCTGACTGCAAGCCTTGCTCATAAGGCAGCATTAGAGAAAATCTGGATTCACTAAAAATCTCTGAAAACCATTTTGTTTTTGTTGTACAAAATTTTGCTCCCTTGCCTTTGTGTAATTGTAAGAAAAGTGCTTTCTCTATTTATGTCAAATTGCCTACTTAATACTAATAAAATTGTGGCAGCTACATAGACTTTACAAAAATGTTGGGGTCACAAAACATAAAATACATAATTATATTTTCCCCCATTTTATAGACATGTGCATACAGGATTTACCAGTTTGTACATTATATTAGAGTGAGCTAGTTACAGTATTAGCCTAAGATCAAAGAGGGGGAGATTCCCTTTGTTATATTATTCTCATAATCTCCAGTACCAGTGGAAAAGGAGCTATATGAGGTTGAGCTATATATAGTCCATAACATGCATACATACACACACTTATATGCATTCTCTAGGAGAAGTGGCAAAGTAAGTATAAATTAGAACAAAAAAACTACCATGACATTGAGATATTGGCTCCTTCCTGCTTCTTCCTGCATCTTGATATGAGCAGACTCAGGCATAGATAAATTAAATGTTAGTACAACTCAGGGTGGATATTTTTGCCATTTGTTAATATATGCTAAGTGCATTCTGGGAAATGTGTGATGGGAAAAACATACATGTTAAGATTTAGATCACCAGAGGGAAGAGTTGCCCATGCCGTAGCATGTATGGACAACCTAATCAGCAGAACAAAATTTTACACATGTGTCAATTATAATGAGGACAAACAGGCCCGTTAAAAAAAACACTTTATTAATATGTGATTACATGTAAACAGCTGTACATATTTAATGTATACAACCCCATAAGTTTGGGGACAAGTACACATTCATGAAATTATCACCACGATAAAGGCCATAGGTATATCCATCAGCTCCCAAAGATTCCTCCCACCTCCTGTATTATAATTCCTTTTTGTGGTAAGAACACTTAACATCAGACATACTCACTTAGAAAATTCTAAGTATATAATAGAGTACTGGTAGCTATATACACTATGCTTTATAGTAGATCTACAGGACTTATTCATCTCGTACAACTGAAACATTGTAGAGCCTTTGACCATCATCTCCTGATTTCCCGCCCCCGCCCCCCCAGTCCCTGACAACCACTCTTCTATTTTTTGTTTCTATGAGTTGGATTAGTTTAGATTCCAAATATAAGTGAGATCATGCAGTATTTGTATTTCTGTGCCTAGCTTATTTCACTTAACATTCTTTCTCAAGGTCCATCATATTGTGGCAAATGTCAGGATTACCTCTTCAGTTTTGAGGCTGAAAAATATTCCGTTTATGTATAGAACATATTTTAAAAATCTATTCATCTGTCAAGAGACATTTAGGTTGTTTTCACATCTTGGCTATTGTGAATAATGCCATGACGAACAGGGGAATGCAGATATCTCTTTGAGACCCCGATTCCAATTCCTTTGAATAAATATCTAGATGTGGGATTGCTGGGTCATAATTAGTTCTATTTTAAAGTTTTTGAGGCATCGTCATACTGGTACATGGCTGTACCAATTTACATTGCCAAGACAAGTGTACCGGGATCACATTTCTCTGAATTATTGCCAACACTTATATTTTGTTGTTCTGATAATAGTTATCCTAACAGGTGTGAGGTGATACCGCCTTGTGGTTTTAATTTGCATTTGCTTGATGATTAGTAATACTGAGCATCATTTTATATACCTGTTGGCCATTTTATATACCTGTATGTCTTCTTTGGAGAAATGTTTATTCAGATCTTTGCACATTTGCTAATTTTTAAATTGTGTTATTATTATTATTTTGCCCTTCAGTCGTAGGAGTTGCTTATATATTTTGGAAATTAACCCCTTATCAGATATATGGTGTTTTAGCTCAAGCTTCTATAACAAAATACCATAAACTGAGTAGCTTATAAACAATAAAAATTTATTTTTTAAATACCTGGGGGCTGGAAGTCAAAGGCCAGGATGAAAACATGCTTGAGTTCTTATGACGGCCCTCTTCTGGATTGTAGACTGTCTATTTCTCCTTGTATCCTCATATGGCAAAGAACATAGAGAGGAAGCAAGCTTTCATGTGACTCTTAAGGGCACTAATCCCATTCATGAGGGCTTTGCCCACATAATCTCATCTAATTGTAATTACTTTTCAAAGCCTCCATCTCCTAATACCATCACTTTGTGGGGTAGGGCTTTAATTTATAAATTTAGGAGGGATACAAACATTCAGTTTATATCATATGCATTGCAAATAATTCTCCCATTCCATAGGTTGTCTTTTCATTTTGTGGATTGTTTATTTTGCTGTGCCTAAGCTTTATAGTTTAATGTCATTCCACTTTTATATTTGCTTTTGTTGCTTGCACTTTTGGTGTCACTACCAAAAAATCATTGCCAACACCAAAGTCAAGGAACTTTTCTACTGTGTTTTCTTCTAAAAGATTTATGGTTTCAGGTCTTACATTTTTAAGTCTTTAAATTCATTTTGAGTTAATTTCTGTGTGTGTGTATGTGTGTTGTAAGATATGGGATCAAATTCATTATTTTGCCTGTGGATATCCAGTTTTCCCAACACCATCTATTGAAGAGAATATCATTTCCCCATTGTGTATTCTTGGCCACCTTGTCAAAGATTAGTTGACTGTATATAGGTGGTTTATTTCTGAGCTCTCAAATCTGTTCCATTGGTGTATGTGTCTGTTTTTATTCATGTACCATCAAGGTTGTTTTGATTACTATAACTTTGTAATATAATTTGAAAGCAGGAAGTATGATGCCTCCACCTTTGTCTTTTTTGTTGAAAATTGCTTTTGCTATTCTTGGTCCCTTGTGGTTTTATAAGATTTTATGATTTTTTTTTTCCTATGTCTGTGAAAAATGCCACTGGAATTTTGAAAGGGATTTTATTGAATCTGTAGATTGTTTTTGGTAGTATAGACATTTAACAGTACTAATTATTTTAATCCATGAACACAGGATATCTTCCCATTCATATGTGTCATCTTTAATTTCTTTTGTCAGTATTTTATTGTTTTAAGCATATAGATCTCTTGTTACTTTTATTCCTAAGTATTCTTTTTGATGCTATTGTAAATGGAATTGTTTACTTGATTTCTTTTTTGGATAATTCATTGATAGTGTATGGAACACAGTTAATTGTTGTTTGTTGATTTTGTATCCTTCAATCTTACTGAATTCATTTGCTAGTTTTAATAGTGTTTTGGTGGAGTTTTTGGAGGTTTTCATCTGTAAGATCCTCTCATCTGTAACGAAGACAATTTTACTTCTTCCTTCTCAATTTGGATGCCTTTTATTTCTTTTGCCTGCATAATTGTTCTGGCTATCACTTCCAGTACAGTGTTAAATAAAGTGGTGACCATGAGCACCTGGGTCTTGTTCCTGATCTTAGAGGAAAAGCTTTTAGCTTTTCACCATTGAGTATGACTTTAGCTGTGGGCTTGTTATATACAGACTTTATCATGTTGAAGTAAGTCCCTTCTATAAAAAATTTGTTGAGAGTTGTTTTTTTTAAAATATTTTAAATTTTGCAAAATGCTTTTTCTGTATTTATTGAGATGATCATTTATTTTTATCTGATGTGATGCGGTATATCACATTTATAGATTTGCATATGTTGAGCCATCTTTGCATCCCTGGGATAAATCCCACTTGATCATGATGTGTAATCCTTCTAAGATGCTATTAATTTGGTATACTAGTATTTTACTCAAGATTTTGTTATTGATGCATAATAGATGTACATAGTTTTGGGGTTCATAAAATAATTTAATACATTCATATATTTGTAAATATTAAATAAATGTACTTGGGATACCCATCACCTCAAATATTTGTCTTTTTATGTTAGAACCATTTCAATTCTTCTCTTGTAGCTATTTTGAAATATACAATAGATTATTGTAAACTATAGTCACCCTACTGAACTATCTAACACTAGGCCTTATTTTGCATCTATGTTTATCTGTGTTATTGGCCTCTAATTTTATTTTCTTATAGTGTCTTTGTCTGGCTTTGGTAATAGGGTAATTCTGGCCTATTACCAAATACTATCACAATGGTACCCGCTTGCATGCGGAAGTCTTAGAGTTGTGTGCCTTCCATCAGCCCTGCTAAGCCAGGTTGGGTGCCGAGAGCCTTTCTTTTATTTTCTCTAGAGCAATGCCCTGAAGTGTTCAAGGTTGTACACCTTCTCCCAGTCCAGCAGAGTTGAGCCAACTGCTGATATCTGCTTGCTGTGTATGGGGACTTCATGCACCACCTGATGAGGTTTGCATATGCTATCTGTGAGGGAATGTGTGTGTGATCTGTGGTGGAATTCAGGGCATTGTCTATGGGGGTGCTGGAGTGCTAGAGACATGTGTCAGTTATTGGAGTAAATGTGCAGGTGTGGCACCCCACGTGGCTCATGGGTGAGGCTCCTGGTGGAGCGTGCAAGCTAGTCAGCAGGATCTTTAGCTAGCTGTTGAGATCCATGTGCAGGCTTCTGTCATCCCCTGCCCCTTTTCTTTGTTCCTAGCTGCCCCAGATAATACAATCATGTCAATACCCTCAGTGTTTTGGGTAGTGTGGGACAGTTCGGTGTCTCCTAGGCCACATCTGCAGCCAGGGGAGCTGGGCGCTCACTAACTATGCTCTCTTTTTCCTTCATGAGAGACATTGTGGGCTGAGGGGTACCTCTCTTGTCACTGAGCTGGGCCACCTTGGGGTAGGGGTGATGCAGGTACAGTGAAACTCTTTTTCTTATACTCCTCAACGCATCTATTCTCAGATTTTTCATTCCAATGGTGTGCTGGGACCTCTCAGCTGAACCTCGGGCTTCCACAAAAGTATTCCTGTCTGTAGGTGGTTCTTAAAGTTGGTGTTCTGGTAGAGGTTTGGGGGCTGGAACCTTCCATTCTGCCATCTTGCTAATGTCCAAGAAGGCCTATTATAAGTAATTAACTGTTGTTAAACTCATCTAGAGATTATGGACTGGAAAAGGATGGAAATCCTCCAGAGGATTAGTTAGGATTATTATAACCACTCAAAGGATCTAGCTTTTTGTTTTTCTGGACGTCACTAGCAATGTATTTAACACACATTTACTGAGTACGTACTGTGTGTCACACACTGTAAGACACCAGAGTTATAGTAATTAGAGACAGTCGTACCCTTTGCTGAGTTTATGGCTTAATAGTGGAGATAAACATCATTCAAATATTTTCACAGTTAAAATTTACAACAATGAAACGGTACCACTGAGAAAATACAATTGGAAGCCCCAAAAATGATAGCAGGCAAATAGTACCTTGTTTGGGAGCTTACAAAGGCCTTTCTGAGACCATGACATTTAGATTGCCATTTGATACATGATTAGGTGAGGGAGAGGCTAAGGGTGGTGTGGAAGAGAATTTCTCACAGAGAGTATAGCCCAGATCAGGAGCTTGAAACATTCCTGGAAGCAAGAGAATCCAGTGTAGCTGAGGTAGCTAAGGGAAGAATGGTAGAATGTGAATACAGAGTGGCAGCCAGAGGCCATACAATACAGGGTCTTACAGACTTTGAGATTTTTCTCTAGGAGCAACTAGGAGCAATGGGAAGTCTTCAAAAAGTTTAGAGCAGGGGAATGACATCAGATTTACATATGAGAAGACTTACTCTGGCCACTATATGGAGAATGGAGGGAAGACAAGAGTGCAAACAAAAGGATGGTGGTAGAGTAGATGAACAGACTTGGTATGTGCTTCAAGGGATAATCTACAGTACCTCGTGAGTAATTGAAGGTGCAGAAAGAGACACAAAGAAGTCAGGGATGATTCCAAGGCTTCTTGCTTTAGCAATTGTGTGAATAGAGGTGCTATTGACTGAAATAGGAGTGGCCTTGAGGAAGAAGTCGTTAGTTCTATTTTGGACATTAATTTTAAGATATTCAAGAAACATCCAGATGGAAATATCAAAAACACAGTGGGAGTATGGTATTCAAGGGCAAGGTTTGGGCTTAAAGTTATGAAAATAGAAGAATCACTTAAAATGAGAGTTTAGTTAGGAAAAGTACCGAGGGACAAGCAACAGAACATTGAACAGATAATGGAAAAAGAAAGAAGAAAAAAAAAAAAAAACAGTGGTCATTAAGGGAGGGGGATAGTCATGTGAGTGTTAAATCATAAAAGCTGAGTAAGAAGGATGTTTCACACAGAAGGGAGTGGGTTAACTTTATCGAATAGTGCTAAGTCAAGTGAAATGATAAACATACAACATGAAAGTTACTGATATCCTTAGTGAAAGCAGATTTTATGGAGTGACGGGACAGAAAAGAGTGGAGTATGTTGAGGAAAAAATGTGAGGTGAGAACGTAAACATAGCATGAGTAGAAATTTGGGAAACTGTGCTATGAAGAGAAGCAAATAATTTGTTTAGAAGCTGGAGGGAGATAATGTATCAAGGAAAGATGTTTAAGATGAAAGGGATAATTAAAGCGTGTTTGTATGTTAATGAGAATCATTCTCAAAAAGAGACATTGATGATATAGATGAGGGAAGGTATATTTGTTAAGCAGTTCTTGACTCAATTTATTTTTCCTCTTGCATTTTACTATAACAAGCCAGAAAAAACTAGCCTGCATCTTTATCATTTTGCTTGGAAATGTCTTTAGCTAAATATTCAAGTTCATCATTTTACAACTTCTATTTTCCACAAAACTGTAGCACGTAATTCAGCGAAGCTTTCCACCGCTATATAAAAGGATTTCCACTTTCTCCAGTTACTGATAATGTCTTCCTCAGTTTCTTCTGAGCCCTCCCTAAAGTCCATTTTTCTACTAATAGTCTGTTCAAGGTGACTTAGGATTTCCCAATGAAGTGTTTTGTTTAACATTCTTCATGACTTTTCAGCTAATTCCAAAGCTGCTCCCACAATATAGGTGTTCGTTACAACAGCACCTTACTTCCAGATATCAAAATCTGTATTCATTTTCTATTAATACTCAATAAATGATCACAAACTTAGCAGCTTAAAAAAGCACAGTTTGTCATTTTATAGTTCCTATGGGTCAGGAATCCAGACATGGGTTTGATGGATTCTCTGCTTCTGGTTTCAACAACCTAAAATCCAGGTGTTGGCCTGGGGCTGCAATCTTGTCTGCATCGTAACTCCCTTAGGTTGCTAGCAGAATTCAGGTCTTAGTAATTGTAGAACCGAGGTTCTCATTTGCATACTGGGCATCAGCAAAGGGTAATTCTCAGCTTCTAAAGACTGCTGTCAGATATTAGTCACATGGATCTTGCACAACATAGAAGCTTACGTCTTCAAGGTTGAGTGGAGAATATCTCTCTAGTCTGCTAAAATAGAGTCTTATATCTTGTCAGATGATCACAAGGAGTCGCTATCCCATCACTCTTTACCATATTCGCAGGTCTTACCCCCATACTCAAGGGGTGGAAATTATACAGAGCATGTAAACCAAGTGGGCAGGAATCTTGGGGACCATTTAAAATTCTGTCTACCACAGAAAGAAAGAGAAAGTTTTTGTAAAGGAGAAACATGATGTGCAGAAGGATTAGCTTTTGACAAAAGTACAGATGTTTATTCTTTTGCAATAGAAGGAAAGGAAGGATATGTGGTTATGTAGACAATGAAGATGTTACGTTAGGGAGTGATGTGGTGAAGATACAGGAGTTCTCATGTGTGGCTTATATTTCCTCTATAAAGTAACAGAACAAGTCACCACTAGGAGAACAGGCCTTTTCTGACTTGTTGGAGTAGAGAGCTTCAGGAATGGCCACTTGGGAACGGGAACCTTATGATACTTGCTCGGCTGTGCATTTCTTTCGTTTATGTTGGATACTAAAAATTGGATCTTGGTTCTCCTGATATTCCAGTTTTCTACCCGTTAAACCATTTCCCCAAATAAGACTGTGATGTCAAATTCTGCTTTCATTTTGGGTTCTGCTTCTGCCTAAATTCTCTTGCCTGCTCTGGATTTTTTGTAGTCTAACTCTGACCCACCAACGTAGACTTGGTACTTGCCTATTACTTCTGCTCTGGCCGCTGGATTCAAAGCACCTGAACTACCTGGCTTACTTCACCTAGCATCCAGCATCTGATGCCATTTTCTTCACTGTTTCATTTGCCAAGTATTTTTTATATCTCCTCCTCAGCCCTCTGATTTATCATGTTTTTCTTTTTTTTTTTTTTCAGCTTGTGCCCTCTGCCTTGATATCTGGCTCCCAATTTTATTTGTATGGATTCTATAAGGAAAGTTCCAGGTAGCATGTCTCTAAGGTCTCTCAGACCTTCCAAACACATCTGCCCTGGTATGTGACCATATTTTAGTCACTTTTATTTTTCATCTTAATCCAGAGCCTATAGTTCAGTTACATTAGATTTCTTCAATGTTAATCCTATCTGCTTAATCCAGGTCTTTAAACAGTATCTATTTATTCACTTATACATTCATCAATTCGACAAATATCTAGTGAGTACTTTTTATGTCCTAGGTGTGAGATATAGCAGTAAAAACATCTTTGTCCCCCTAGAACTGATACTCAAATAGGGAGAAATATAATAAGTAAATGATCAAGTAAATAATGTTAACATCATGTAGTGATAAGTGCTTTGGAAAAATGATATAATGGAAAAGGGAATAGGGAGTGTTAGATCTGTGTTGTTATTTCATATAGAAAGGTTTCACTAATTACAGAAAGCCTCACTGATAAGGTGTCAATTTACCAGAGACCTGAAGCACGTAAGAAATTGGACCATGTAGATATGTGGAGGACCATTCCAAGCGAAGAAAGATTAAGTGTGGAGACTATAAGCATGACTATGTTTGGCATGATTGAGGAACAGGAGAAAAGGGCCTGGAATGAAGTGAGCGGGAAAAAGTATTAAGAACTGAGGTTCTAGAACAGATCATATAGGGCCATATAGGTCAATGTAGGAATCTTGTATTTCACTCGGAGGGAGAGCAAACTATAAGAGGGCAAGGGTTGAAACAGGGAGACCAGTTAAAAAGCATATTAAATTATCTGAGTGAGAGTGATGTTGACTCCAACCACAGTGGTTGCAGTGGAAATACTGCCTGTAACTCTTATTAATGTTCACCTCAAACTGTCCTAAGCTGTCCTCTCTGAGACCCTCCCTATATTATTAACATATATTAGATATATACATATGCACTTGTGTGTGTGTGTGTGTGTGTGTTATTATGTGGAGAAAGAATGAGTCAGAATATAAAGGCTTCTACCCATTGACTCCAAAGTTGGCACTCAGCATCTAACAAAAATATTCACGTCTGCACCCTGTAGCCAGGCAATAGATAAAAGCTTTGAGGCAGTTACCACGACAGTTGGACTTGACATACGAGAGAACAGAGCAAGCTCTTTCCACAGAGCAATTTGGCAGGCAGGCCTAGAGGATGAATAGATATGACTTCAGCCATTGTTGGGCTTCGGGGCAATTTTAAGAATCTAAATATATGCTTTTTGTTTGTGAATTTAGTAGACACGAATTGGGTTATTGTTTCTCTTAAGGAACAAGTTAACCTGAGTAAAATTGTATTTTGGGCAAAACGCCTGAATTTTACGGATGAGCTCTGTAGGCAGTTTATCTAGGTTACTTTGATTCAACATTTTTATGTTGCCAAAAAAGCTGTGGGAAATCTTTTTTTTTTTTTCTTCAAAAGTGTGAAACCCATTACGAAAATCCCTCTTTGATGTTTAAATTACTATATGTCAAAGGTGGAGATCAAACTGTAGCTCTTTCATTTTTTAGTGGGAAAGTGAGAAATGGCGAAATGGTGAGGGCTTTCTATTGATCAGGCAGTCCATTTAAATATACTCCACCAAGCTCTATCTTGCCCTCAAGAAAGGCTGTGAGAAAAATTGATCATTCCACAACAGCTATTCAATACATTTCAACTGTTCTTCTTTGAGTCAATCTATGTAGCTGGGAAGAAAAACAATAAAAAAGCAAATATATTTACAAAAAACAACTCTGGGCAAGTGTGACACAGACCCTTACATTTTAGAAAATTAAAAAATATGATTTTAAAAACAAAAAATATGAGAGCTCAGGATCATCATGATTTTACTAATTGTTTTATTCACTTTTAATTAATTAATTTATTTTTTTCTTATTTTTAATTTGTATTTTAAGTTCTGGGGTACATGTGCATGTTTGTCACATAGGTAAATTCATGTCATGGGAGTCTGTGGTACAGATGATTTTGTCACCCGGGTATTAAGGCTAGTACACATTAGTTATTTTTCCTGATCCTCTTCCTCCCCCCACCCTCCACTCTGGTATATCGCAGGTTCTGTTGTTCTCCTCTATGTGTCCCTGTGTGTTCAACATTTAGCTCCCACTTATAAGTGAGAACATGTGATATTTGGTTTCCTGTTCCTGCATTAGTTGGTTAAGGTTAATGTCCACTGGCTCCATCCAAGTCCTTGCAAAAAAACATGATCTCATTCTTTTTTATGGCTATGTTGTATTCTATGGAGTATATGTACCTCATTTTCTTTATCCAGTCTACCATTGATAGGCATTTCGGTTGATTCCATGTCTTTGCTATCGTGAATGGTGCTGCAATGAACATACACATGCATGTGTCCTTATAGTAGAAAGATTTATATTCCTTTGGGTATATACCCAGTAATGGGATTGCTGAAATGAATGCTATCTCTGGTTCAAGGTCTTTGAGGAATCACCACACTGTGCTTCACAATGGTTGAACTAATTTACACTCGCACCAACAGTGTATATCTGCTGCCTTTTCTCCTCACCCTTGCCAGCATCTGTTATTTTGTGACTTTTTAATTATAGCCATTCTAACTGGTGTGAGATGGTATCCCATTGTGGTTTTGATTTGCATGTAGAGACATCATCAGTGATATTGAGCTTTTTCCATATGCTTTGTTGGCCACATGTATGTCTTCTTTTGAAAACTGTTCATGTGTCTTGCCCACTTTTTAATGGAGTTGTTTTTTTTTCTTGTAAATTTAAGTTCCTATAGATGCTAAATATTAGAACTTTATTAGATGCATAGTTTGCAAAAATTTTCTCCCATTCTTTAGGTTCTCTGTTCACTCTGTTGATAGATTCCATTGTTGTGCAGAATATCTTTAGCTTTATTAGATCCCATTTATCATTTTTGCTTTTGTTGTGATTGCTTTTGGTGTCTTCATCATGAAATCTTTGCTTGTTCCTATGTTTAGAATGGTATTGCCTAGGTGGCCTTTCAGGGTTTTTTATAGTTTTGGGTTTTACATTAAAGTCTTTAATTCATCTTGAGTTGGTTTCTGTATGTGGTGTAAAGAAAGGGTCCAGTTTGAATCTTCAGCATATGGCAGGCTCATTATCCCAGCACCATTTATTGAATGGGAATACCTTTCCTCATTGCTTGTTTTGTCAACTTTGTTGAAGATCAAATGGTTGTAAGTGTGTGGTCTTATTTCTGAGCTCTCTATTCTGTTTCACTGGTCTGGTTTTGTACCAGTACCTTCTATTTTTTTTTTTTTTTTTTTTTTTTTTTTTTTTTTTGGTTAGGATTGCCTTGGCTATTTGGGGATCTTTTTTTGGTACATATAAATTTTAAAATAGTTTCTTCTAGTTCTGTGAAGAGTGTCATTGGAAATTTGATAGGAATAGCATTGAGTCTATAAATTGCTTTGGGCAGTATGGCCATTTTAATAATATCCAAGACAATCCTAAGCCAAAAGAACAAAGCTGGAGGCATCATGCTGCCTGACTTCAAACTATACTACAAGGCTACCGTAACCAAAACAGCATGGTACTGGTACCAAAACACAGATATATACCAATGGAACAGAACAGAGCCCTCAGAAATAATACCACACATCTACAACCATCTGATCTTTGACAGACCGGACAAAAACAAGAAATGGGGAAAGGGTTGCCTAAATGGTGCTGGGAAAACTGGCTAGCCATATGTAGAAAGCTGAAACTGGATCCCTTCCTTACACCTTATACAAAAATTAATTCAAGATGGATTAAAGACTTAAATGTTAGACCTAAAACCATAAAAACCCGAGAAGAAAACCTAGGCAGTACCATTGAGGACATAGGCATGGGCAAGGACTTCATGTCTAAAACACCAAAAGCAATGGCAACAAAAGCCAAAATTGACAAATGGGATCTAAACTAAAGAGCTTCTGCACAGCAAAAGAAACTACCATCAGAGTGAACAGGCAACCTACAGAATGGGAGAAAATTTTTGCAACCTACTCATCTGAGAAAGGGCTGATATCCAGAATCTGCAATGAACTCAAACAAATTTACAAGAAAAAAACAAACAACCCCATCAAAAAGTGGGCAAAGGACATGAACAGACACTTCGCAAAAGAAGACATTTATGCAGCGAACAAACACATGAAAAAATGCTCATCATCACTGGCCATCAGAGAAATGCAAATCAAAACCACAATGAGATACCATCTCACACCAGTTAGAATGCCCATCATTAAAAAGTCAGGAAACAACAGGTGCTGGAGAGGATATGGAGAAATAGGAACAATTTTACACTGTTGGTGGGACTGTAAACTAGTTCAACCATTGTGGAAGACAGTGTGGTGATTCCTCAAGGATCTCGAACTAGAAATGCCATTTGACCCAGCCATCCCATTACTGGATATATATCCAAAGTATTATAAATCATGCTGCTATAAAGACACATGCACACGTATGTGTTTTGCGGCGCTATTCACAATAGCAAAGACTTGGAACCAACCCAAATGTCCATCAATGACAGACTGGATTAAGAAAATGTGGCACATATACACCATGGAATACTATGCAGCCCTAAAAAGGATGAGTTCATGTCCTTTGTAGGGACATGGAAGAAGCTGGAAATCATCATTCTCAGCAAACTATTGCAAGAACAAAAAACCAAATACCACATGTTCTCACTCATAGGTGGGAATTGAACAATGAGAACAGCTGGACACAGGAAGGGGAACATCACATACCGGGGCCTGTTGTGGGATGGGGGGAGGGGAGAGGGAAAGCATTAGGAGATATACCCAATGTAAATGATGAGTTAATGGGTGCAGCACACCAACATGGCACATGTATATATATGTAACAAACCTGCACGTTGTGCACATGTACCCTAGAACTTAAAGTATATTAAAAAAAAATTGATTCTTTCTATTCATGAACATGGAATGTTTTTCCATTTGTTTGTATCACCTCTGATTTCTTTGAGCAGTGTTTTGCATTCTGCTTGAAAACTGGCACAAGATAAGGATGCCCTCTCTTACGACTCCTATTCAATACAGTATTAGAAGTCCTGGCTAGGGCAATCAGGAACAAGAAAGAAATAAAGCGTATCCAAATAGGAAGAGAGGAAGTCAAACTATCTCTGTTTTGCAGACAACATGATTTTATATCTAGAAAACCATATAGTCGCATCCAAAAAGCTTCTTAAGCTGATGAACAATTTCAGCGAAGTCCCAGAATATAAAATCACATACAAAAATCCATAGCATTCCTATACATCAACAACCGTCAAGTCAGAATTGCAATCCCATTCACAATTGCCAAAAAAAGAATTAAATGCCTGTGAATACAACTAGGGAGGTGAAAGATGTCTATAATTGCTTCTTTTTAAAACATATATTAAAAATAATTTATTTAATTGATAGTGGTTTTAAATGAGGTTTTAATTTTGGGACACAGGTCTGAAGAATTTGATCAAATAAACAAATATCTCATTGTGCTAACTCACTGTTATGCTGCTACATTCATGTCAAAGGTAGGTTATCTTTAAGTATGTCAGCTCTACATGTCATATGTAAACCAAGCTTCTGTTACTGTGGTAGCAAAGTTCACTATAAGAACGTGGCTAAAAACATCATGTTTAATTTAACAGGCATTTAATCAGTTCCTTCTGTGTCTCTTCTATTAGGCATAATAGAATGCACAAAAGTGGTGAACATACTTATACACATGACATAATTAACAATATGAAACTATGCCAGATAAGTTCTAAATTATATATAGTTGGTGATATGGTTTGGCTCTGTGTCCAAATCTCATGTCGAATTGTAATTTCCAATGGTGGGTGAGGGAACTGGTAGGAGGTGATTGGATCATGGGGGTGGATTTCCCCCTTGCTGTTCCTGTCATAGTGAGTTAGTTCTCATGAGATCTGTTTGTTTAAAAGTGTGTAGCACCTCCCCATTCTCTCTTTCTCTCCTGTTGTCATGTGAAGATATGACACTTCCCTTGCTTCCCTTTTGCCTTCCACCATGATTGTAAGTTTCCTGAAGCCTCCCCAGCCATGCCTCCTGTGAAGCCTGAGGAACTGTGAGTCAGTTAAACTTCTTTTCTTTATCAACTATCCCGTCTCAGGTAGTTATTTATAGCAATGTGAGTACAGACTAATACAGGTACAAGGTGAGAGCAGACTAATACAGCTACAAGGATGTGAAAATATTAAGTGCGTTGAGCATTCAGGAAAGAAAGGGAAATAGGTTTTGACTGGATTGCTTAGGAGTTTTTACCTCTATTTGACAACTCAGTGCTGAGTGACAGGGCACATGTTGTTTTTCAGGCAGTAGTCATGGTGCTGGGGGTCCAGCTATGACTAAGACCTTATCTCAGCTGTCTAGGACGGCAGTGTTTACTAGAAATATAATGTTAGCTATATATGCAATTGTAAATTGTCTATTAGCCACATTAAAAAAAAGCAATAGAAGACGGTATTAAAACATTTTATTTAACAGAGTATATCTAATATATTATCATTTAACATCTCATAAGACAAATGTGATATGTTGCATTCTTTTTTCCTTTTACATTTTTGAAATTCACTGTAGATTTTACACCTACTGCATATCTCAAGTTGAACCAACCACAATTCAAGTGCATGATAGCTACTGTCAGATGGAAGTAGAAGACAAAAATACCTTAGGAAATGACACTTGTGTAATAGCCACTATGATGCAATTAGTTTTAGAGTCACAGATGATAGGAGGAAGAGAGATTATTGCTACAATTGAACGCTTTTACTTTATGGATAAATTATTCTAAACAGTGATGTCTATTTATTGCCTCAATTTTCCTCCTTCCCATTTATGGCTTTCTTCCTATAACTTGTCTTCTCTTTCCCCATCAACCCACCAAAACCCTTCTCCGAAAGCTGACCTCCCACCCCTCAAATTGCTCTATAGCAAGGCCTCTTAAACTTGAATCCGTGTACCAATCACCTGGAGATCTTGTTAAAGTGCAGATTCTAATTCAGTTGATCTGGGGTGGAGCTTGAGATTCTGTGTTTTTAA
The DNA here is from genome assembly GCF_006542625.1 of Nomascus leucogenys. Classification (NCBI taxonomy): domain Eukaryota; kingdom Metazoa; phylum Chordata; class Mammalia; order Primates; family Hylobatidae; genus Nomascus; species Nomascus leucogenys. The sequence goes on from NC_044406.1 coordinate 131,410,191, forward strand.
TAAGCTCTCTTGAGATGCTGATGTTACATTCTCAGGAACCACATTTTGAGTAGCAAGAGTCTATGTCAATCATGGTTTAGTTAGAAATAGAGAACCACTTAGGTACTTTAGCAGGGGTATGTCGTCCAAGGAATTTTATGCTCAAAAAATCCTAGGAATGGAGCAAAGATCAGGAAAGACGAGGACATGAGGAAGTATAACAGTGGTAAGAAACTGTCAGCCATGTTCTTAGCAGCCTGCAGCGTCAAAAAGAGATTCCTCAGAGGCACCGCAAGCCTCACGTCTGCCATCTGCTCCTGCTTTTTCTTTTATTTTGCCTTCCAAATATCATAGAATATTGATGGCAAGGAAGTCTGGGAAATTTAGTTTCCAGTCCTGCAGCCCCTGAGAAGAAAAGTGATGAGGGGTAGTGTTGAGTATCAACAACAACATCTGACCCACATTTCCCTTGAGGTTCCAACCTCAACTCCCATTCTTTCTGCTTGTGCCCTGTCACTCTCTCTCTTTTACACTCACATACACACACATACACACACACACACACACACACAAACACACACTCAGTTATGTTCTCTTATATATCTAAATAAGAACATTTAGAATCCTTTCAACAACATGCAAACGATCACTAAATCCTGTCAAATTTTCAACTTTGCCTTTAGAATTTTCCCTTCTTTCCATTCACGTTGTCATTTTGTTTGGCTCTTATTGCTTTATATTTGGACAATAACAATAGACTTTTTAGCTGCTTGTCTTCGTTGGCTTGCTTCTGGTCTGCTAATCCCTGTCCCTCATCTTTCCTGACATGGTTTGAATCTGTGTCCCCGCCCAAATCTCACGTTTAATTGTAATCCCCAATGTTGGAGGTGGGACCTGGTGAGAGGTGATTGGATCATGGGGTCAGTTTCTTATGAATGGTTTGGCACCATCATAAGTACTGTTCTCATGACAGTGAGTGAGTGAGTTATCATGAGTTCTGTTTTTTTTAAGTGTGTGGCACTTACCTGCTCTTTCACTTTCTTCTGCTCCAGTGAAGTGCTGTGTCCACCTTCACCTTCCGCCATGCTTCTAAGTTTCCTGAGGCCTCCCCAGAAACAGAAGCTGCCATTATTCCTGTACAATCCACAAAACTGTGAGCCAATTAAACTTCTTTTCTTATAAATTACCCAGTCCCAGGTATTTCTTAATAGCAGTGCGAGAACAGATTAATACATTCTTTTTTTCCCATGTACTGATACCAGGATCAAAAGGAGCTATCGATATCTGAATTAATTCTGTCAGTGAGATTAGCTAATTTATTCACTGATGTTATAAGGAACATTGTTTAAAATGAGTGCACAGAATGGGAGCCCTTAAAGACCCTCTGGGATACAAGAGGGTGCAGTGGGGCCAACATGGACCTGGGGGCAAAAAACCTGAGTTCTTATTTTCCTCTGCTCTCGCTTACTGTGTGGATTTGGACAAGTTTCTTCCTTTCTCCAAGACTCCTTTCTTCCTGATGTAAAGTTAGGTGAGTAGGCGAAACTATAATTTCCCAGCCTTTTTTTCCTTCTCTGTTGACACACAACTTCCAAAACACATACTGTATCATGTTTGGTTTGGGGACTAAATGCATGTTACAATAACTAAATTAGAAACATCACCTCATCTGATTAGGAAACATAATAGGTAGTTTTATTTCATTCTTCTTATAATAATGAATTCAGCATTTGCCTTCATATAATGTGTGCTTTGAAATAATGTGTTATGGAAAAGAGTACCATATCCAATTGCTTTACCAAATTGTCACCAGAGAGCTATAGTAGCTCCTTTGCCTGGAAAAACAAATTCTTCTGCACAATAATGGGCTTCCTCTGTTTTCTCCCATTTTTGCAATTTGCTAGACCAATGAATTAAATGATTTAAAAATGTCTGGATTACTGATTGATAAATATAGATGTTTGAAAAGCTTGTTCTCTGTAGTTAACAATCAATTGTTTATTTTTACAATGTGGATCAGTTGCTAAATATTGACACAAAAGAAAGAATTTCAAGCAGCTGTTTGAAAGAAATTCTCCACAAATGATGCTTTCTGCCTGTGTATAGCTTTTATTACTTATAAAGGAATAGAGAAATTATATATTCATTACATTGCCTCTTTCTAAGATTGGCTTTTGAAGTCCTAGGGATAGGGTCATGTATTATATAAAAATGTGAACGAGTGATAAATCACATATCACTGAAGGCAAATTAGAAAAACTATCATTTCTTTCCTCTTCTGTCACATGCTGTATATCATCATCAGTGTTCCCTACGTTTTCTGTCTTTAACTTGGTCTATTAAAGGTGGAAATTAAACATACATGATGTAATGGTCTGAGTGTTTACGTCCTCCCAAAATTTATATGTTGAAACCTAATACTCAATGTGAGAGTATTTGAAGGAGGGGCCGTTGGAACATAATTAGTGTCCTTATAAAAGAGGCCCGAAGGAGCTTGTTTGCTCCTTCCACTATGTGAGAACATAGTCTATGAGGAAGTGGGCCCTCACCAGACACCAAATTGTCTAACACTTTGATCTTGGACTTCTCAGCCTCCAGATCTGTGAGAAAAAAATTTCCGTTGTTTATAAGCTACTCAGCCTCTGGTTTTTATTACAGAAACTTGAATAAAATAAGGCACATGATAAGGATAAGCGAAGTTTCTATTATGTACCAATCAGAATCCTGAAGTCAGCTGATGGTTATGAAAATGCATTTGGAGCAATCTCATCTATCTGACCAACCACTATATGCCCATTTGATATATATTATTTAAAGGAAACCCAAACATTAAATTAATTATTTTATAGTCAGTGGATTTGTACAAATAGAACTTGAAACAGACACAGTAACTTCCATTACTACATGTATCTTCAGGACACATTTGCAGGTCTCTGAGGATTTATGGGAAACACGTGGGTGCATGATCTCTAAGGGCTCTTTCAGCCTTTTTTTTCCTCTTCCAACTTTAACTCTTATTTTTTTGGAGACAGAGTCTTGCTCTGTTGTCCAGGCTGGAGTGCAATGGCGTGATCTCTGCTCACCATAACCTCCGCCTCCCAGATTCAAGTGATTCTCCTGACTCAGCCTCCTGAGTAGGTGGGACTACAGGTGCATGCCACCACACCTGGCTAATTTTTTGTACTTTTAGTAGAGACAGGGCTTCACTGTGTTAGCCAGGATGGTCTCGATCTCCTGACCTCGTGATCCACCTGCCTCGGCCTCCCAAAGTGCTGGGATTACAGGCGTGAGCCACCTCAACCAGCCCCAACTTTATCTTTTTATGTGTCTATGGGTTAAATCGCTAAAGGACTCCATGAGCTGGAGAGATGCAAATTGCTGTACCACATAGGAATTCTGGTAGTTATGGTTGTTATGATTATCAAGTCTAAATATTTTGGCATCCTTAATTTCAGTTGTCTTGAGAAATAATATGCATTTGCCATAATGCAGTGGCTTGCTGACACTTTCTCTCTCATTTTGGTTGAGTTACTGTGTTGAGAAATTCTAGGAGGGCAAGAGAGGAGTCATTTTGAAAGAAAGCAGGGAGGACATGCTAAATAAAGGAGAAAAGACCATTTGACATTTCCAAAGGTAAATTAAGTGTTATAAAATGTCAACAGGAAGTGATACTTTATCTCAAGGTTATTTGATTTCTGTTTTTGATTCAAGGGTGCCTTTTTCCTCATCTTGGTATTGTGAAAAGATATTGTATTGGACATTTCACAAGAAATGTCAATTCAGTGGTTATTTTCACTTATATGTTTTAACATAGCTTGTTAAAAGTGTAAGAAAATCTTGACTATTTAACTAGCCCCAACATAAACCAGGCCAGACTGAAACAAATAGCAAATAAACAAGCAAAGATAAAAACACTTTTGCCTTCTGGTCCTTACCAAGCTGTCTGACTTTGTTCTGTGTTTTCTTAGTTTCTGTATTTGTCTGTCTACCTGGTGTTCTTTAATCACAGGGCCAAACTAATGGCCAAAGTGGTTTACATCTCCCTTGCTATCCAGCTTTCACGGGTGTGTGAAAATCATATTACAAGCCCTCCAAACAATCCCAAGTCCATATCCTCAACCACCACCTTTATGTAACTCTCACACACCAAGCAAATATTTATCCTGCCCTAAATCACCCAGAACCAAGTAACAGATAAGTAGATGCTATCCCTGTAGCCTAGAACCCACTGACATTATTAAATCTAGAAAACCCTGCGCTCTTTCCCCAGGCTGGAAAGCACAATAAAGGCTCTTGGCCATGCTTTCTCTTCAGTCCTGCTTCTGCCTCCCGACCAAACCTGTGTTTCCCTATGTGGCATGCGTGTGTTCCCTGCATGATATGGTGGGCTATTTCTCTCAAGAACTGTAAGTAATAAAAATCTTTTTTCAGTGGCATTGGTCTCTCCGTGTCGTCAGTTAGCCACTTGCTGAAATGAAAATCCCACTGGTACATTTTAACTCAGGCTTGAAGCCACTCTTGTCAGGATTTCACCTCCAGCACTCCAATAAAAACTGTTCTTGTCGAGATCACCAATGACCTTCATGTTGCCAAACCCAATGGTCAAATCTCTATCCCCAGCTTACTTGGCCATTTAGCAGCATCTGATCCAGTGGATTGCTTCCCTCTTCCTTGTAACACCGTATTCATTCATGAGGCTGAGATTAGGGAAAATAACTGGGTGCTTCGCTTGACTCAGGCACAAAATTTAAGGGGCATGCCAGAAACCTAGTAATCAGTGTAAATAATACTTTGATGTAACATTTGAAAGAGTTAAAATCAATTAAAACATCTATGACAAACAAAACATCAAAATTTTAAATATTAAGATGATATTTAATACTGCTGGGCTAAGCCATAATGGCTAAGGCCTCTTACACATACTTCTGTATATATGGATGTGTGTGTGTGTGTATGTGTATGTATATTCTTTTATATTTATATATTTTAATGTATTGGTAATAGTCCATTTCCATGCTGCTGTGAAGAAATACCTGAGACTGGGTAATTTATAAAGAAAAGAGGTTTAATTGCCTCATAGTTCCACATGGCTGGGGAAGCCTCAGAAAACTTACAATCATGGCAGTAGGCACCTCTTCACAGGGTGGCAGGAGAGAGAATGAGAGCCCGGTGTAGGGGGAAGCCCTTTATAAAACAATCAGATCTTGTGAGAACTTATTCACTATCACTATCACAAGAACAGTGTGGGAAAAGCCACCCCCATGATTCAATTATCTCCACCTGTCCCACCATTGACATGTGGGATTAGTACAATTCAAGGTGAGATTTGGGTGGGGACACAGAGCCAAACCATATCATTCCACACCTGGCCCCTCCCAAATCTCATGTCCTCACATTTCAAAACACAATCATGCCCTTCTAACAGTCCCCCAAACACTTAACTCATTCCAGCATTAACCGAAAGTCCAAGTCCAAAGTCTCATCTGAGATAAGGCAAGTCCCTTTCGCCTATCAGTCTGAAAAATCAAAAGTAAGTTAGTTGCTTTCTAGATACAATGGAGGTACAGGCACTGGGAAAATACACCTGTTCCAAATGGAAGACATCAGCCAAAACAAAGGGGCTACAGGCCCCATGCAAGTCCAATAGGGCAGTCATTAAGCCTAAAAGTTACAAAATGATCTCTTTCAACTCCATGTCTCACTTCCAGGTCATGCTGGTGCCAGAGATGGGTTCCCACGATCCTGGGCAGCTCCACCCCTGTGGCTTTGCAGGGTACAGGAAGGGTACAGGGTACAGAGGCTTTCATGGGCTGGGGTTGAGTGTCTGTGGCTTTTCCAGGTGCAGGGTGCAAGCTGTCAGTGGATCTACCATTCTGCGATATGGAGAATCGTGGCCATCTTCTCACTGCTCCACTAGGATGTGCCCCAGTGGTGACTTTATGTAGGGGCTCTGACCCCACATTTTCCTTCCACATTGCCGTAGCAGAGGTTCTCCATACAGGATCTACCCCTGCAGTAGACTTCTGGCTGGACATCCAGGCATTTCCATACATCTTCTGGAATCCAGGCGGAGGTTCCCAAACCTCAATTCTTGTTTTCTGTACACTTGCAGAACCAACACCACCTGGAAGCTGGCAAGGCTTGGGGCTTGCACCCTCTGAAGTCACAATGCAAGCTGTACTTTGGCCCTTTTTAGCCATGGCTGGAGTGTCTGGGACACAGGGCACCAAGTCCTGAAGATACACACAGCAGGTGGGCCCTGGACCTGGCAGGAAACCACTTTGCCCTCCTAGGCTTCTGGGACTGTGATGAGAGGGGCTGCCACAAAGATCTTTGACATGCCTTGGAGACATTTTCCCCCATTGTCTTGGTGATTAGCATTTGGCTCCTAGTTACTTATGCAAATTTCTGCAACCAGCTTGAATTTCTCCCCAGAAAATGGGTTTTTCTTTTTTATCACATTGTCAGGCTACTAATTTTTCAAACTTTCATGCCCTGCTTCCTCTTGAATGTTTTGCCACTTAGAAATTTCTTCTGCCAGATACTCTCAATCATCTCTCTCAAGTTCAAAGTTCCACAGATCTCTAGAGCAGAAGCACACTGCTGCCAGTCTCTTTGATAAAGCATAGCAAGAGTGACCTGTACTCCAGTTCCCAATGAGCTCCTCTTCTCCATCTGAGACCACCTCAGCCTGGACTTCATTGTCCCTATCACTATAAACATTTTGGTCAAAGCCATTCAACAAGTCTATAGGAAGTTCCAAACTTTCCCACATCTCTCTGACTTCTGAGCCCTCCAAACTGTTCCAACCTCTGCCTGTTACCCAGTTCCAAAGTTGCGTCCACATACTCAGGTAGCTTTACAGCAGTGCCCCACTACTCGGTACCAGTTTACTGTATTAGTCCGTTTCCATGCTGCTATGAAGAAATACTCGAGACTGGGTAATTTATAAAGAAAAGAGGTTTAATTGACTCACAGTTCTGCATGGCTGGAGAGGCCTCAGGAAACTTACCCAATTATGTCAGAAGGCACCTATTCACAGGGTGGCAGGAGAATGAATAAGTGCTGAGGAAAGGGGCAACCCCCTTATAAAACCATCAGATCTTGTGAGAACTCACTCACTATCACAGGAACAATATGGGGGAAACTGCCCCCGTGATTCAATTATCTCCACCTGGTTCTACCTTTGACATGTGGGGATTATTACAATTCAAGGTGAGATTTGGGTGGGGACACAGAGCCCAACTATGTCAATATTTTTACCAGAACATTAAAGTATTTAAAACATATTGAAAACTTGAAAAGTAAGTCTAGCAAAAGTCATAACATTATCTAAAGTTTAAATGTTTATATCCAAATTGTTAAAATATTTTCACTTTCCTGGCCACAATGGAAGCGAGTTCATATACATAACATTTCAAAATCAACTTTTTTCACCTACTTTAATATTCTGGGGGAAAAAAGGCAATTTAAAAGGTACATCCAAAACATGTATATTCAGTGGGACACTTTTGCTTTTGCCTCAGCTTCCACAACAGCTTGGCCCAGCACTATTGACTTGTCTTCTAGGAACCCACACTCTCCAGGTCTTCCTCTTCCTTCACTGGCAATTGCTTCTCTATTCTGCTTTATCGGCTTCTCCTCCTCTCCTTCGTGTCTGAGGGTTCTAGTGCTCCAAGATTCCATCTGGTCCTATCTACCCTCACTCCTAGTCATATCCATGGATTGAAATGCTTTCTGTATTTATATCCTCAGTATGGACCTCTTTTATGTGACAGATTTCAGGTCTGAGAGATAATCTATTTTTCCCCTTTCCCAACTACTCTGGGACTTAGAATCCTTGCCTGAATTATCTTTCACAGTTGCAAGTTGATATGTTGGCAAATTAAACCTTGGTTTGAATTCTCCAAAAGTCAGTTGTTCAGTGGAAAGCATCGTCCAAGTCATCCACATAGCCCTCTGTCTACCACTTGTCCCAACATCTCTTCTAGAATTACCTACCTCAACTCCAGCACCAGAGAATAGGCAATGGAAACATGCAGGCAGAGAAGGGGATAAGAGAGAGGACCGGGGTGTGTGTATAAATATAAATATATACATATATGCTATCTATATATGCATATATATTATATATAAATATATGCATGTATATCCATAATCATATATATTCCTACACATATAATAAATAATATGGATGAGATAGATCAATATAAAATAATATAGGCTTCCAGTCAGACTTATGTCTGTATTGAGCTCTCAACTTCTGCATCCAACTCAAATTTCTGAGGCACACTAGCCACTTTGCCTCCATTCCTCATCCTATAGCTTTCCAGAATGTGCCGATGACCTTTTCATCTATTCTTAAGGAAATACTCTCAGGTTTAATAAAACAAGTAAAGAGGGGGCACAATCGCATCATCTAGATACTGCAGGTTATACAGTTGAAAGAGTGTTGAACAGGATTCTCTTTTCAACCTGAATCTTCCTGATACCACCATTTGGGCTTTAGCTTGGCATCTGTATTAGTCCATTTTTCATGCTGTTGATAAAGACATACCTGAAACTGGGAAATTTACAAAAGTAAGAGGTTTAATGGATTTAGAGTTCCACATGGCTGAGGAAGCCTCACAATCATGGTGGAAGGCAAGGAGGAGCAAGTCACATCTTACATGGATGGCAGCAGGCAAAGAAAGAGAACTTGTGCAGGGGAAATCCTCTTTATAAAAACATCAGATCTCATGAGACTTATTCACTATCACAAGAACAGTATGGAGGAAACTGTCCCCATGATTCAGTTATCTCCTACTGGATTCATCCTACAACTTGGAATTATGGGAGTGCAATTTAAAAATGAACTTTCGGGGGAGAAACAGCCAAACCCTATCAGCATCCTCTGGTCACAGATGGAGAACTTCAACAAAAGAAGCAGTCATATTAGCTATGATACTTTTCTTCAATTTCAGTACTCTCACTCTGGTCTAAATAATCATGATCTCACTTTTGAAGCAGTTCTCTAACTCTTCTCCATGCTTCTATTCTTGTTCTCCCCATCTATATAGTAGAGAAAGTCAGCTTTTGTGAAATGTAAACCCAGATTATGCCATTCTCCTATGTAGAACTCCAAATGGCTTCCTGTGTCTCTCAGAATACACTGAACCTTACCAGGGTCTACAACATCTTACATGATCTGACACAGTGCCCTCTGTGTCCTCTTTTCCTATTCATATCTCTCTTCCTCAGTCTGCTTCAGCCTCATTGGCCTCTTTCATGTTCTTAAAGAAGCCTAGACTCCTTCCCATATAAGGGTTTTTGCACTTACTGCTTCCTCTGTCTTGGGACAATAATCCCATATAATGTCTCATGGCTTACTTCTTTGTGTCATCTGCATTTCTGCTCAAGGATCGTCTCTTCAGCTAATCTAAAGTAAATCCCATTTAGTCATTAATTATCCTCTTATCTTGCTTTATTTTTATTCATACCACATATTACAATCTAACCTATTATATAGATAAAACATTATTATATATGTATACTATATATATGCACATTAATGTGTACACATATACACATGTACACATGTATATATTTACTTATTTCCTTGTTTATTGCTTTTCTGTCATCACTAGATAATAAGACACATGAGAGAAGAAACCTCATCCGTCTTGTTTTCAGATATATCGTGATATCTAGAATAGTGTCTGGCACATAGTAGTCACTCAATAAATATTGAGTAAATGAGTGAATGACTCTGTAATTTATACGTTTCCTTTTATGTGCTTTACATATTTAGGCTTTATTATTGATGAGAAAGGGGGCATTTCATTGACATCTTGCATGATGATGAAATATTTTGTCCAACAATTTTCATCAATAAATCATCAAAGCTAGCATACACACTCATATATGTAATATTAAAACACAGTGAAATAATGTAATATGTTATCCAGGTGATAATACATGCTTAAATTCTTTCTATGATATCACCCGGAAGTGGTTGTTTGACGTATTCTTGACTACTTTTATTAATATTTCTATTAATGGAGGAACTCACTACCACACAAGGTAGCATACTTCACTGATGAGGAGTTAAGGAATGGAAAGCTGTTTCTAATACACGTCTTGAATACTCCTTTCTTCAGCTCTCACCAGATTTGGGAATCAGAAGACCATAGTTAGAAATCTACCTCTGCCATCCAGTACTTCTGTGACCCGGAACAAGTTATTTAACATTTCTGAGTCTCAGGTTTTTATCTGTAAAATGGGGATAATTATCCTTACCACCCAGAATTTTTGGGTAGACTAACTGAGAGAAAATATCCAAACATCTACCATGGTGCCAGGTGCTCAGGAGGTATTAAATAAATGTCACTCGATTTGTTCTTTCTTTCATTCCAAATTTTCTCTGTTTATGGCAAGTGTGTTACTATAGGCCCACTATATACACACCAAGATATCTCTCATGATGAAAGTATATGTTACTATTTCAGTGGCTGTAGCCAATTACATTTTTAAAATAGCTTTAGATGAAGCAGGTAAGAATATGAGGCTAAATAGAAGAGTAATTTCAATGTATTTTGTTATGCTCTCTCAGTTGATTAAAGCAAACATATTAAAAATGTATTTCCCCATAGTCTATCAGGTAGCCAATGTGGTTCCTTTTATTTAAACTTTAGTTGAGCCAGAAACATTAGATTGACTCATCTGACTAGATTTTCTTGTGTGTTCTCTCTATGTATAAAAATGAAGGGGATATTTTTCTTCCCCTTCTTGGAGGGTTCTGAGTCCTAAATCCTCACATGCCATTCATTTATCCTTGGACTTTGTGTCAGGTGACTCTCCTGCAAGGCATGTCAGCAATCTTCTCTTTCCTTCCACAATGTATGTCAGGAGACACAGCTCATAGACCTTGCTATGGGACAAATCCTTTAGAATTGGTAGCATGTCATATCCCCAGAACTGGGGAAACCTGAAGCCATCAAACTAGACTTAAAAGATCTCCGTAACTTCTGCCAGAATCATGATGTGAATTTTTTCCCTGTTCTAGTGCAGAGGAGAAGCTGGTCTTTCTGTAACTATCATTTCCAGATACCTTATAGCTTTTAAGTGTATTACTGTTCCTCTAAATTTAAATATAAAATTTTGTGACCCAGAAATGCCACTTGTACATATATACTCAAGAGAATTTTAAACGCATGTTTACACAAAAATGTGAACATGAATGTTCACAGCCTCATTATTTACAGTAGTCAAAAAGTGGAAGCAACCCAAATGTGAAGCTACTAATTAATGAAATAAACAAAATATGGCATAGGAATACAGTGGAATATCATTTGGCCATAATAAGGACTGAAATACTGCTACAACAGAAAGTACTTCCTACAATATGTATTAATATTGAAAATGTTACACTAAATAAAAAAAGCCCATAACAAAAGATTAGGGAGGGGAGTGGAAAGTAACTGCTGATGGATTTATTTTGGAAATGATGCAAATAACATCAAATTGATTGTGGTGATGGGCACACAACTTGATGACCATTGAATTGTATACTTTAAAGAGGAGAATTGTATGGTATGTGATTTATATCTCAATAAACCTGTTTCAAAAAATTCTATTACTGACCCCTTGGATGCAAGGTCCAAGAATCCTTTGGAGTCCTTAGTACAGTTTGAAAAGTCACATTGGCTGACATCTACCTTTTCAGTGAATGAAGTGCTATGTAATAGGACTTTAAAATAGAATGAAAGCTCAGACTACAGTGTCCTCGACTTGTGTATCTGAAAATGTCTGAAAAGTTCACTACAAATCCCAGGTCAGTTTTCATATGGATTTTTGCCTCATTCTGCCACTGGCTCTATTTTTCTTTCTTTCTTTTTTTATTATACATTAAATTCTAGGGTACACGTACACAACGTGCAGGTTTGTTACATATGTATACATGTACCACGTTGGTGTGCTGCACCCATTAACTCGTCATTTACAGTAGGTATTTCTCCTAATGCTATCCCTCCCCCAAACCCCCATCCCATGACAGGCCCCGGTGTGTGAAGTTCCCCACCCTGTGTCCAAGTGTTGTCATTGTTCAATTCCCACCTATGAGTGAGAATATGTGGTGTTTGGTTTTCTGTCCTTGTGATAGTTTGCTGAGAATGATGGTTGCCAGCTTCATCCATGTCCCTACAAAGGACATGAACTCATCATTTTTTATGGCTGCATAGTATTCCATGGTGTATATGTGCCACATTTTCTTAATCCGGTCTATCATTGATGGACATTTGGGTTGGTTCCAAGTCTTTGCTATTGTGAATAGCGCCGCAAGAAATATACGTGTGCATGTGTCTTTATAGCAGCATGATTTATAATCCTTTGGGTATATACCCAGTAATGGGATGGCTGGGTCAAATGGTATTTCTAGTTCTAGATCCTTGAGGAATCGCCACACTGACTTCCACAATGGTTGAACTAGTTTACGGTCCCACCAACAGTGTAAAATTCTTCCTATTTCTCCACATCCTCTCCAGCACCTGTTGTTTCCTGACTTTTTAATGATGGCCATTCTAACTGGTGTGAGATGGTATCTCATTGTGGTTTTGATTTGCATTTGTCTGATGGCCAGTGATGATGAGCATTTTTTCATGTGTCTGTTGGCTGCATAAACGTCTTCTTTCAGAAGTGTCTGTTCATATCCTTTGCCCACTTTTTGATGGGGTTGGTTGATTTTTTTCCTGTAAATTCGTTTAAGTTCTTTGTAGATCCTGGATATTAGCCCTTTGTCAGCTGGGTAGATTGTAAAACTTTTCTCCCATTCTGTAGGTTGCCTGTTCACTCTGATGGTAGATTCTTTTGCTGTGCAGAAGCTCTTTAGTTTAATTAGATCCCATATGTCAATTTTGGCTTTTGTTTCCATTGTCCTTGCCCATGCCTATGTCCTGAATGGTATTGCCTAGGTTTTCTTCCAGGGTATTTATGGTTTTAGGTCTAACATTTAAGTCTTTAATCCATCTTGAATTAATTTTTGTATAAGGTGTAAGGAAGGGATCCAGTTTCAGCTTTCTACATATGGCTAGCCAGTTTTCCCAGCAGCATTTATTAAATACAGAATCCTTTTCCCATTTCTTGTTTTTGTCAGGTTTGTCAAAGATCAGATGGTTGTAGATGTGTGGTATTATTTCTGAGGGCTCTGTTCTGTTCCATTGGTCTATATCTGTGTTTTGGTACCAGTACCATGCTGTTTTGGTTACTTTAGCCTTATAGTATAGTTTGAAGTCGGGTAGCGTGATGCCTCCAGCTTTGTTCTTTTGGCTTAGGATTGTCTTGGCAATGCACTTTTTTGGTTCCATATGAACTTTAAAGTAGTTTTTTTCCAATTCTGTGAAGAAAGTAATTGGTAGCTTGATGGAGATGTCACTGAATGTGTAAATTACCTTGAGCCGTATGGCCATTTTCACGATATTGATTTTTCCTACCCATGAGCATGGAATGTTCTTCCATTTGTTTGTGTCCTCTTTTATTTCATTGAGCAGTGGTTTGTAGTTCTCCTTGAAGAGGTCCTTCACATCCCTTGTAAGTTGGATTCCTAGGTATTTTATTCTCTTTGAAACAATTGTGACTGGGAGTTCACTCAAGATTTGACTCTCTGTTTGTCTGTTATTGGTGTACAAGAATGCTTGTGATTTTTGCACATTGGTTTTGTATCCTGAGACTTTGCTGAAGTTGCTTATCAGCTTAAGGAGATTTTGGGCTGAGACAATGGGATTTTCTAAATATACAATCATGTCATCTGCAGACATGGACAATTTGACTTCCTCTTTTCCTAATTGAATACCTTTATTTCTTTCTGTTGCCTGATTGCCCTGGGAAGAACTTCCAACACTATGTTGAATAGGAGTCGTGACAGAGGGCATCCCTGTCTTGTGCTAGTTTTCAAAGTGAATGCTTCTGTTTTTTGCCTATTCAGTATGATACTGGCTGTGGGTTTGTCTTATTATTTTGAGATACATCCCATCAATACCTAGTTTTTTGAGAGTTTTTAGCATGAAGCACTGTTGAATTTTGTCAAAGGCCTTTTCTGCATCTATTGAGATAACCATGTGGTTTTTGTCTTTGGTTCTGTTTATATGGTGGATTACCCTTATTGATTTGTGTATGTTGAACCAGCCTTGCTTCCCGAGGATGAAGCCAACTTGATCATGGTGGATAAGCTTTTTGATGAGCTGCTGGATTTGGTTTGCCAGTATTTTATTGAGGATTTTTGCATCGATATTCATCAGGGATGTTGGTCTAAAATTCTCTTTTTTTGTTGTGTCTCTGCCAGGCTTTGTTATCAGGATAATGCTGGCCTCATAAGATGAGTTAGGGAGGATTCCTTCTTTTTCTATTGATTGGAATAGTTTCAGAAGCAATGGTACCATCTCCCCTTTGTAACTCTGGTAGAATTTGGCTGTGAATCCGTCTGGTCCTGGACTTTTTTTGGTTGGTAGGCTATTAATTATTGCCTCAAATTCAGAGCCTGTTATTGGTCTATTCAGGGATTCAAATTCTTCCTGGTTTAGTCTTGGGAGGGTGTATGTGTCCAGGAATTTATCCATTTCTTCTAGATTTTCTGGTTTTTATTTGCATAGAGGTGTTTATAGTATCCTTTGATGGTAGTTTGTATTTCTGTGGGATTGGTGGTGATATCCCCTTTATCAGTTTTTATTGCATCTATTTGATTCTTCTCTCTTTTCTTCTTTATTAGTCTTGCTAGCGGTCTATTTTGTTGACCTTTTCGAAAAACCGGCTCCTGGATTCATTGATTTTTTTGAGGGTTTTTTTGTGTCCCTATCTTCTTCAGTTCTGCTCTGATCTTAGTTATTTCTTGCCTTCTGCTAGCTTTTGAATGTGTTTGCTCTTGCTTCTCTAGTTCTTTTAATTGTGATGTTAGGGTGTCAATTTTGGATCTTTCCTGCTTTCTCTGGTAGGCATTTAGTGCTATAAATTTCCCTCTACACATTGCTTTAAATGTGTCCCAGAGATTCTGGTATGTTGTGTCTTTGTTCTCACTGGTTTCAAAGAACATCTTTATTCTTCATTTTGTTATGCACCCAGTAGTCATTCAGGAGCAGATTGTTCAGTTTCCATGTAGTTGTGCAGTTTTGAGGGAGTTTCTTAATCCTGAGTTCTAATTTGATTGCACTGTGGTCTGAGAGACAGTTTGTTATGATTTCTGTTCTTTTACATTTGCTGAGGAGAGCTTTACTTCCAACTATGTGATCAATTTTAGAATAAGTGTGATGTGGTGCTGAGAAGAATGTATATTCTGTTGATTTGGGGTGGAGAGTTCTGTAGATATCTATTAGGTCCGCTTAGTGCAGAGCTGAGTTCAATTCCTGGATATCCTTGTTAACTTTCTGTCTCGTTGATCTCTCTAATGTTGACAGAGGGGTGTTAAAGTCTCCCATTATTATTGTGTGGGAGTCTAAGTCTCTTTCTAGGTCTCTAAGGACTTGCTTTATGAATCTGGGTGCTTCTGTATTGGGCACATATATATTTAGGATAGTTAGCTCTTCTTGTTGAATTGATCCCTTTACCATTATGTAATGGCCTTCTTTGTCTCTTTTGATCTTTGTTGGTTTAAAGTCTGTTTTATCAGAGACTAAGATTGCAACCTATGCTTTTTTTTTTTCATTTTCCATTTGCTTGGTAGATCTTCCTCCATCCCTTTATTTTGAGCCTATGTGTGTCTCTGCATGGGAGATGGGTCTCCTGAATACAGCACACTGATGGGTCTTGACTCTTTATCCAGTTTGCCAGTCTGTGTCTTTTAATTGAGGCATTTAGTCCATTTACATTAAAGGTTAATATCATTATGTGTGAATTTGATCCTGTCATTGTGATGTTAGCTGGTTATTTTGCCCATTAGTTGATGCAGTTTCTTCATAGCATCGATGGTCTTTACAATTTGGCATGTTTTTGCAGTGACTGGTACCAGTTGTTCCTTTCCATGTTTAGTGCTCCCTTCAGGAGCTTTTATAAGGCAGTCCTGGTGGTCACAAAATCTCTCAGCATTTGCTTGTCTGTAAAGGATTTTATTTCTCCTTCACTTATGAAGCTTAGTTTGGCTGGATATGAAATTCTGGGTGGAAAATTCTTTTTAAGAATTCTGAATATTGGCCCCCACTCTCTTCTGGCTTGTACTTTCTGCTGAGAGATCCACTGCTAGTCTGATGGGCTTCCCTTTGTGGGTAACCCGACCTTCTCACTGGCTGCCCTTAACATTTTTTCCTTCATTTCCACCTTGGTGCATCTGACAATTATGTGTCTTGGGGTTGCTCTTCTCAAGGAATATCTTGTGGTATTGTCCATATTTCCTGAATTTGAGTGTTGGCCTGCCTTGCTAGGTTGGGGAAGTTCTCCTGGATAATATCCTGCAGAGTGTTTTCCAACTTGGTTCCATTCTCCCCGTCACTTTCAGGTACACCAGTCAAACGTAGATTTGGTCTTTCACATAGTGCCATATTTCTTGGATGCTTTGTTTCTTTCTTTTTACTCTTTTTTCTCTAAGCTTCCCTTCTTGTTTCATGTCATTCATTTGATCTTCAATCACTGGTACCCTTTCTTCCACTTGATCGAATCAGCTACTGAAGCTTGTGCATGTGTCACGTAGTTCTTGTGCCATGGTTTTCAGCTCCATCAGGTCATTTAAGGTCTTCTCTATGCTGTTTATTCTAGTTAGCCATTTATCTAATCTTTTTTCAAGGTTTTTACCTTCTTGCGATAGGTTCAAACATCCTCCTTTAGCTCAGAGGAGTTTGTTATTACTGATCTTCTGAAGCCTACTTCTGTCAACTTGTCAAAGTCATTCTCCATCCAGCTTTGTTCCGTTGCTGGTGAGGCGCTGCGATCCTTTGAAGGAGAAGAGACTGTCTGGTTTTTAGAATTTTCAGCTTTTCTGCTCTGGTTTCTCCCCATCTTTGTGGTTTTATCTATCTTTGGTTTTTGATGATGGTGACCTACAGATGGGGTTTTGGTGTGGATGTCCTTTTTGTTGATGTTGCTGCTATTCCTTTCTGTTTGTTGGTTTTCCTTCTAACAGTCAGGACTCTCAGCTGCAGGTTTGTTGGAGTTTGCTGGAGGTCCACTCCAGACCCTGTTTGCCTGGGTATCACCAGTGGAGGCTGCAGAACAGCAAATATTGCAGAACGGCAAATGTTGCTGCCTGATTCTTCCTCTGGAAGCTTCATCTCAGAGGGGCACCCGGCTGTATGAGGTGTCAGTCAGCCCCTACTGGGAGCTGTCTCCCAGTTAGTCTACATGGGGGTGAGGGACCCACTTGAGGAGGCAGTTTGTCTATTCTCAGATCTCAAACTCCATGCAGGGAGAACCACTGCTCTTTTCAAAGCTGTCAGACAGGGATGCTTAAGTCTGCATAAGTTTCTGCTGCCTTTTGTTCAGCTATGCCCTGCCGCCAGAGGTGGAGTCTACAGAGGCAGGCAGGCCTCGTTGAGCCGCAGTGGGCTTCACCCAGTTTGAGCTTCCCAGCCACTTTGTTTACCTAATCAAGCCTCAGCAATGGTGGACGCCCCTCCCCCAGCCTCACTGCCACCTCGCAGTTTGACCTGAGACTGCTGTACTAACAGTGAGCAAGGCTCCATGGGCGTGGGACCCACTGAGTCAGGTGTGGTATATAATGTCCTGTTGTGCTGTTTGTTAAGACTGTTGGAAAAGTGCAGTATTAGGGCGAGAGTGTCCCAGTTTTCCAGGTACCGTCTGTCACGGCTTCCCTTTGCTAGGAAAGGGAATTCCTGACCCCTTGCACTTCCCGGGTGAGGTGATGCCCTGCCATGTTTTGGCTCACAGTCCATGGACCGCACCCACTTTCCAACCAGTCCCAGTGAGATGAACCTGGTACGTCAGTTGGAAATGCAGAAATCACCCGTCTTCTGTGTCGCTCATGCTGGGAGCTGTAGATTGGAGCTGTTCCTATTCGGCCATCTTGGAACTGAGCATGCTCTGTTTTTCTTAAGAGAGATGATGAAATCATGGGAAAAATGCTGAAGTGGAATCAAAAGATTTGAATTTGAAATACGGTCCTGGCCGGGTGCGGTGGATCACGCCTGTAATCCCAGCACTTTGGGAGGCTGCGGCAGGCAGATCATGAGATCAGGAGTTTGACACCATTGTGGCCAACATGGTGAAACCCCGTATCTACTAAAAATATAAAAATTAGCTCGGTGTGTTGGTGCATGCCTGTAATCCCAGCTACTCGGGAGGCTGAGGCAGGAGAATTGCTTGAACCCAGGAGGTGGAGGTTTCAGTGAGCCGAGAACATGCCACTGCACTCCAGCCTGGTGACAGAGCGAGACTCTGTCTCAAAAAAACGAAAAGAAAAGAAATATAGTCCTGCCACTTCCTAGCTCTGCAAACTTGGACTAATTTCTTAACCGCTCTGAGTCTTACTTTCTTATTTTTGAGGCAGTATATGTAGGTCTATAGCAAAACATAATGTATATTAAAGTGATTTAGAAATTATGCGCTTGTAAAAATGTAGTGAGCTATCATTTGATTAAACACACACACATACGTACACTCAGAGAAACACACTCAAGACCACCATTTTCCGTCATCCTTTAGTAAAGTATTTATCTAAATTGTGCTTTTCCAAAACAATCTGCTGTGTACACAAACTCTTAGTTGCCACAGAAACACCAACCAATTAGTAAGCCAGGTTGGTTTATTTGATCAATATAATTGGTAAATCTTTTTTCCCTGCTTTACATAATAGGAAGTAGAACTGTGGCAAGATTAAAGGAGTTTCCTTGTGTGGCAGCCATGGAGGGGTGTAGCTCAGATTTTTCTTCAAGAGAAAACCTTCTGGAAAGATTATAGCCAGTTGACAAGTTCCAGCTGCAATGTCTTTGGTCCCTATTGCAGCATTTTTGCCCAAGGCATGTTCTCAGGCAGCTCTAGGCAATGACTGGGTACGTATTGTGTGCTGGTTATTTCTATCCAGTGCTCCAGAGTCCTCTCTTGAACTTGAGGAGATGTTTAAAATTGTACACCACAGTCTGAGAGTCTGAGGCTCTTGCTAGCCTATGATCCCCAACCCTTCCTTTTGCATGTGTCGGATCTATATTGTTCTCTGAAAGCTTTTACTGCCTACTCATACTCTCTTTTTCCTTTTATATATCAGTGATTACTTCCATAAATCTTTTGTACTTCTAACCTCGTCTTGGTATCTGTTTCCTTGAGGATGCAAACTAACATTCTTTGGTGGAGCCAAAATTTAAACAAAGGTCTTCTGACTCCAAGATCATTACAGAGCTGCCATATTATATATATATAATATATCAATATATAATATAATTATAATGTTAATATATAATGCATTATATTAATACAATATAGCTGATATATATGTAATAGATATATATTATATATTATATGCATATTATATAATTTGTATATTATATGTTATATATTATATGTATATTATGTTATATGAATATTATATATGTATATAATATATAATGTATATTATAATGTATATGTATATACATATTATATATTATGTATATATTATATTGTGTACATATATGATTATATATATAGTTATATATACATATACATATTATGTAACGTATATCTATTACATTGGGAGCTATTTTGCATAGCCCACTGGGACTAACTAGATGAAACTCACTAGATTAACTATTGTCTGGGTTCACCACAGCCCAGGCTGTGTATGGTTGTATATGAGTAGAGCCAGTTTTATAGAATGCAGACTCTTGTGGCTGAATCCAATGTATTCAAGAACAGTCGTTCGTTTGGGAAGAGGATTGAAATAAGTCAATAGTTAATGTGCTAGTGAGTCCAACTCTGAATCTCGTTCACTGCTTTCCATAAAATATTTCCTGTGAGCTTTCAGTGGATATAAAGCAAAGGTCTTTCCTGCCCCCATACTCCTGCAGGAGTTACCTAAAACTAATTGCTTACTTCCTCAATGCCCAACTGAGATCAGCTACATTGAAAGAATGGGGGTTTGGAATTGGATTTGAGGCAACAGCAGGGAAGAGGTGATTTTTGGAGTGCACAGAATACATCCAGGGAAGACTGATGTATCAGCATTAGGTACTTTACCTAGGAGGTGGGGAAATATGAAGAACTGTACAACCAAAAGGCAATCCAGACCTATGTTGGCTGCTTTGCATTTTTACCTGGAGCCCCTAGATAGCAAGATTCTTTGCGATGTCTTTTCCATCCATGTCTTCAGTTAAAACACACATAAACAATTAGATTTTATTGAGCACATACTATATGCCAAGCTCCATACTAGGAGTCTTTGGCGTTCCCAAACATAATGTGAAGAGACATATGTGAATATGACTTCTAATTGCAAGGCAGGATATAACCTGGACTCTAATAAAGGTCTAAGAGAAAAAAATAAACAGAGAGATTGGTTCTGAAAATGACTCTTTAGTAAGGTTTATTAAAGTAATTGATCAAAGGGCTGGGTGTACAAAAGGAGTAAAAGTGAAGCAAAGCAGGCATTCTGAACAGCAGTGATAGTATAAAGAATGACACCAAGGTGAGTGATGACATTGCATTTGCAGGAAACAAACAAAGCTCTTTGAGTTCTGTTGGTGTCAAAAACAGGAAATAGTGGAGCATGAGTGAGTGCTGTCACGGAGGTAGAAGAGGCCAGGTCACACATGGTCTTGGTGCTAAATTAAGGGAGCATGAATTCTGTCCATGGACAACCAGGAGTTGCTGACAAGTGTAAGTGTGTGTCTTCAGTGGTGGGAGTGTTTATTATTTTTTACATTAATAAGTCTAACTTTGAAGCCTGCCATGTCCTGAATATAGCTACAAAAATACACACTATGCACGCTATTGTATTTACATACTAAAAAACACTAGACAGTGGTGAAGCAGCTAAGCCTCTTTAGATTTCAGATTTTAGATTTAGTTTTTTCATCTGTAAAAGGAATATGACCTCTAAGGTTCCTCCCACCTTATACTTGTATGTTCTGTTCTTAATAACTTGTCCAGACACAACTTAGATGATGATAGCCCTGGCATGAAAATGTATCTGAATTGGGTCTATACCATTAATGTGAAGTAGCTAAGCAATTAGCAATTTAACTGGACAGCGTAGTTGAGGTTCCAAAGTAGATTTATTTAAATTGGGTGAACTATCTGGATAAGACTTGTCTACTGTCTGAAAGGCACACTACTTAGCTTATATTTTTTTTAAACCAGTGCTTTGGTTTTGCATTTGAAATCTGATGCTTATTTTGCATTGGTCCCTCTGCCTCAAGAAGCAGTGGCCTGTCAGGCTTACTGATATTTAAACATGTGGGAAATGCTCCCAGGTAACCCCAGTGATTAAATCTGAAGGCTTGTTGGGTCCAGGGAGGCAGCTCAGGCAGGCAGCTGCATAACTGAGTACTGTTCTGGGTCTTTCATTTTATTTTAAAGCATATTTTTAACCAAGTTCTTTCCAGTTAACCATCTCACTGGTTATTGTGAGGAGCTGATTTCTTCAGCACACAATAATTACAAAATTATGACTCCACGGCTGTAGACATAAGTGTTGTCTTGCCTATCTGGCAAATCACACAACAAGGGAATTTAGGATTTGGGAGGCACTTAGAAGTCATCTCATCTAAAGCTCTGATTTTACAAATAAGGAAACCATTGGGCCAGTGTGCCTTTTTAAAATTCACAAATATTGGTACTCCTTTTTTAGCCTTATTCTTCCTCCTCATCTGTGAGAATATTGGACTTTACTTTTCATAAAAATGTGATTTCCTACCGGTTTAATGCTCTTGATGATAGCTATGTAGTTTAGCTAGAGAATGGAATCTTGCGTGGGTGTGCTGGCAAGTTATTCATTTAGCTATTCCTAAGGGGCCTCATTGCTCTTTCATAGTGATCTTCTTGAACATGAATGTAAATTTGTTCAACAGTTATTCATCTTCTTTTATTGGGCTGTTACTGTTCTCTCTGAGATGAGTAAGACGTGTTCTCTACTTTGAAGAGCTCATTATTTGGGAAGGAGGGTGGACGCTCTAAAATGTAACTGCAATTTAAAGTGGCAAGTATTTAAAAAGTGAAATAAATGTAGGGACAGAAATGAGGGAAGAATTAGTTCTACCTGAGGTATGAGAGATTGACAGAGAGCAAGTGACATTTGAGTTGGCCCTGGGAGGAGAAGAGGGGTGTGGCATGTACTTGAGTTTCAGAGGCTTGATGTGCCGCTGAAGACACTCTAGGCAGAGTACTGACTCAGTCACTCAAGCATACAAAAGCATGACACATTTAGAAGGTACAAGAGCTATAGCTGAAGTTGAAGCTGTGTGGCTTCAAAGAGGCCTGGGTGGCAGCCCCGAAAATTCAAGTTGGAACAGAATTATTGAGAACCTTGTATGGCAGCTGAAGGCATACTTGGGACTTGTCTTATATTTATTGTTCTATAGGTGGTAGCCATTGACGATTTGTGAGTGAGACACAGTTTAGAAAAACACCTTTTCAGCTTCAGTGTACAGGATGGATTGGATGCAGGGACATCCATGAAAAAACAACCATAAATGCATAGTTATCCCTGGCCACAGGAATATAGCTTTACTTTTCTGTATGTGTCTGGCTTTAGTTGGCATTAAACCCTATCTAGAAGATACAGGATATCTATATTAGTCTGCTTGGGTTGCCATAACAAAACACCACATATTAAGGGGGTGGCCTAGACAACAGACATTTATTTTCTCTCATTTCTGGAGACTAGAATTCCCAGAAGGAGTCATTGGCTGATTCAGTTCCTAATAAGGCCTCTCTTCCTGGTTTATAGATGTTCTCACATGGCCTTTTCTTTGGTGCATGTGCAGAGAAGGCAAGAGAGAGAGAGAGAGACAGAGAGAGAGAGAGAGAGAGGAGAGACAGAAATCTCTATTGTCCCTTCTTCTTCTTATAAAGACTTGAGTTCTGTTGTATTAACACCCCAGTCTTCTGATCTCATTTAACGTAAACTATCTCCATAAAGATTCTATTTCCGCCGGGTGCGGTGGCTCACGCTTGTAATCCCAGCACTTGGAGGGAGGCAAGAGATGAGACACAGTGAAACCCGTCTCTACTAAAATACAAAAAATAGTCGGGCGGGTGGCGGGCACCTGTAGTCCAGCTACTCGGAGGGCTGAGCAGGAATGGCGTGAACCGGGGGGGAGCTTGCAGTGAGCCGAGATTGTGCACTGCACTCCAGCTGGCGACAGAGCGAGACTCCGTCTCAAAAAAAAAAAAAAAAAAAAAAAGATTCTATTTCCAAATACAGCCACATTGGGATTTGGGGCATCACGTATGAAGTTTTTTTGGGGGGGAGGGTGGGCACAATTCATTCCATAAGAGCAGCTGACCACCCTTTTGGTCCTGCATAGCAACAATGTACACAAAGTTGTAGAAAGAGCTTTAATGAATAGACACTCTACAATAACTATCATTTCTGCAGATTACAAATGAAATACAAATATGCCATAGGAAGATTCCAGCTCTGTCCAGTGTCACTAACATGTTATCTTCTTGTTTTTCTTCTGGTAGAGGAAACAGAGACTCCTCCTGTGCCCAAGAGTTCAGAGCACTTGCATCACCTGCCGTGCTCATATTTGATCCTGTACTTGGGAAATTTATCCCTCAGCTCTAGGTAACCATTACCTGGTCCTCTGAGCAACCTGTTCCT
The DNA here is from genome assembly GCF_006542625.1 of Nomascus leucogenys. NCBI lineage: Eukaryota > Metazoa > Chordata > Mammalia > Primates > Hylobatidae > Nomascus > Nomascus leucogenys. Next base: position 131,433,877 of record NC_044406.1, read on the forward strand.
CTCAAATTCTACCATTGTCCTTCATGTTTTATTATCTTTTTATCCTCTTCCCACAACAACCTCTGGACTTCTCCATTTCCCCGAGTCATTGTTTTTTTCCCTCTCCAATCTCCAGACCTTCCTAAATTTTCTAAACCGACTTCTTTCATCTGAATGGTACACAGAGCAGGATCCTTCAGGCTCAGCTTTCTTTTTTGCAACCTGATATGGAATGTATACTGTGAATGCCACATCATTTCCCGAACTTCACACCTGAGAGACTAATTGATTAAATGCTTGATGAATGGATGCTAGGAAACATGGCTAATGCCAGCAATGACTGGAACTAGAAATAGGAGTTGTTTATAGACTTTGTCTAGCTCTATGTCAAATAGAAGTACTATAAAAATTTCAGCAGAATTTTAGAATTCTGGTTTTGCTTATCCAAAAAATTGTCTTGCATATAATTTTAATACAAAATTATTCATTGGTCATTAGTTATAAATAAGATGGTAATATATGTTGGACAAGCAGTGGTATTTTCACTTGGAAAATCAGATAAAAATACATATTTGTGAGAAAACATCAGGTACAAATGATAACATGCTGTATCTCCAGCCCTTATAACTAACAGTGGCCTGGATATTTGTAGAATTAATGCAAAGATGAGATAATATTTAACATTGATTAATTCAACAAAAATATATTGTGTACAACTTAGTGTTAATGATTTGCTAAGGGCTGATGGGTTTAGCAGGGGTAATACCTGCTCTCATGCCCATTTTCCTAGAATGTCCTTCATCTATGCCAGGTACTTATGATTTTTGACGCTACAGTTTTGTGAGGGATCCACAGAGGAAGCCAGATAAATTAGCCTAATCCAGAGACAAACTTTGTAAAGAACCATGTAGTCCGTATTTTAGGCCTTTTGATCTCTCTAGTCTTTGTTGCAAACACTCAACTCTGCCTTTGTAGCATGAAAAAAAGCAATAGACAATATGTAAATGAGTGGGTATGGCCATGTTCCAATAAAACTGTATTTATTTATTTATTTAATTAATTTATAATTTCAACTTTTCTTTTAGATTCAGAGGTTACATGTGCAGGTCTGTTACATCGGTATATTGTGTGATGCTGGGGTTTGGGGTATGACTTATCCCATCACCCAGGTAGTCAGCATAGTTTTTCAACCCTTGCCCTCCTCCCTCCCTATCCCCTCTAATAGTCCCCAGTGTTTATTGTTCCCATCGTTGTGTCCATGTATAATCAATACCTAGTTCCCACTTATAAATGAGAACATGCAGTATTTGGTTTTCTGTTTCTGCATTAATTCACTTAGGATAATGGCCTCCAGCTGCCTTCTTGTTGCTGCAAAGGACGTGATTTCATTCCTTTTTATGGCTGCGTAGTATTCCATGGTGTATATGTACCACATTTTCTTAATCCATCCCCCACTGATGGACACCTAGGTGGATTCCATATCTTTACTATGGTTAATAGTGCTGTGATGAACACATGCATGCATGTGGCATTTTGTAAAATGACTTATTTTCCTTTGGTTATATACCCAGTAATGGGATTTCTGAGCAATAAAGCTTTATTGACAAAAACATTTAGGCTAGTTAGGCCCATGGCCTGTTTGCCAGTCTCTGGAATTAATATGGGAGCTATTGGGGTGAAAGTCAGATCACCTTCATACACAAAAAAATTGTAGAATTTGGGAACTGAATGGACTCTACAGACATTGCTCTTTGTTGTTCTCAAATAACAAAATCCCAACCCTGGTAAATCTGACCCTACTTATCTATTGCAATATGTGAACACAAATTGAGAAAAGCAAAGGATCATGCTGACAGATTTACATTTAAATTCAAGTGAGTCCTTAGTGCTACCCAGAAATCCTACTTATTTACCTGACATACTCATTACCCCTCTCCCCCAGAAGTCTTTTCTATGTCTTATCTTTCTCACCTGGCCTCCAGCCCCTCTGTTGCAGCAATAAAGGTGTGTACCTGAATGTCCCCATGGAAAAAATTTGCAATTCAGCTGCAGGGAGTGCAACTAACTGACAGCCTCCAACCATTAGCTCCTTAAGGAAATGCCTCAGCTTTCCCGGTGTGGCCACACTCTTCCTATGTAACCATTAGCCAATGACTGGAGACCCTGGAGGTGCAAGGACCTGGCCATTTTGGCCAAGGTGGAACTCCTCTAAATTTTTCTCTTTGCCCTGGAGAACTGTTTTGGGTTGCCAATAATTTTTCAAATCTTACCACTGCCTGAGGTTTTCCCTTCCTGATGCTATTTACTCCACACATCCTTTTCACTGTCCAAACATGCAGCCTCCTTTTAGACAGAAATATAATATGCAATGTGCAAAAACATTAAAAGCTAACTTATTTTTTTTCTGGTCTCTGCATTTAAAAAATGTGTTTTGACAAAGGATTAAAAAATAATGTTTTATCTAGTTAAAGAAGAGCACTGAGTCATCGTGCAGCTAATGGTTGCTGATGACTAGCTAGATTCTCTGCAAACCTCCCATTGCACCAAAAGCTTTGAGCCCTTCTCCCTGGAGACTAAGGCAGCAGCTCCAACACCAAAGAGCATCACTGACCAAAAGATAACAAGATGTGAAAAGGACTGACAGCTATTTCTCCACACTATTCAGAATAGTATTGGAGTCTGTACCTTCCTATAGGGCTCTCTGTCTCCCCAGTGACTATGCCATGGAAATGTGTTTATTGCATTTTACTCTTTAGACTTGAATTTATAATACAAGAAAAAATTTTGAAAGAGAAGCATAGGGCTCAAATCGTTATTTTGGCTTGCTGTTGATCGTACGGGTACAGCATCAACTGGCTGATTGTCATTTAATATTTATATCTATTTTGTGTATAGTGTTTTACAGTTGAGAGAATTTGCCCTCCACTATTGCATGTGAATCTTCTAACAATCTTGTGAGGGGAAAAGTACAGACATTATTTATGTTTTACATATAGGCACAATGAGGTTCATAGAGGTTGGGTATAATTATCTATCTCTTACAAATAAGGACAATGAAGTTCATAGAGGTTATGTGCTTCTTTCAGTGTCACAAAGCAAGAAAATGCAAAAGCTGTCACTAAATCCTAAGATTTTCAAGTCTCACTGAGACTCATTCTACTGTATTACATGCCTTGAGAGATATTACTCTGACAAAATACAAGAAGACATCCGTGATTTCAGTCCAAGCTTTTGTCAAATATTTCTTGTGCATAATAACAAATATGGAATATTTGCTTCCTTATTCTATTTGCATGAGATGCAAAAAACAATAAAATGTTCAGTAATGAAAACTGCTTTGAAGTATTACTTGCATGTTCTGCTTAAGTATTAAAAGCTGACTGTGGTTTATATTCACTAAGAGCCTATTTTTTTATATTAAGAGATGTATTGGATGGAACTAACTGCACAGTTGTGGGGTTGGCTAGTCAAGTCCAAAATCTATAGATGCAGTTTGCCAGAAAAAGAAGGCTAGAACTCTTACACCTGGGCTAAAGCTGCTGCCCACCATGGAGATCTCTTCCTCTGTGAAGCCTCAGCTCTGTTCTTTAGGCCTTTTGACAGATTGAATCAGGCGCACCCAGATAATCTAGTATATAGCCGTATTTTTGTGAAAGACTAATTTGATTGTGACTCATAGTGAAAGTTTAGTGGACACAGTGACTCAGAAATGAAAGAAATAAGTGAATTATGTGCCAGTGTCATTTGGCTATCAACCAGCATGCTGAACTACAGGACTTAGATGCATCAGTAAGTCACTGACCATACTGTGACTGTTGAAAACATGTCAAATGATTTTTTTTTTGGCTCAAGAAAACAAATGAAATTGCTCAGTTATGCAGGTTTTTTTCTTTTGTAGCTCTCCAATTAAGCAGAATACATGCATTAAAATTGAAAAGTTGAATTTAGAATAACTTAGTGAGACTGCTGAAATTTTTAAATGGGTATTTATAGTTATATTAAAAAGAAATAAGAGATATAAAGCTTATGAAAATATGATTTAATATACTTTATTCAAGAGAAGAAATTTGGAAAGAAAATACATGTATTTTAATTTGTTTTTATGAAAGCAATGTGTGGATACTATCTTGCCATAAAAATAATTTCGAATAATGCAGACTATAGGACAAAATGGAAACTGTGCCTTTAATTCTGTCTTCCTTTCCCAGAAACAACCACTGTGAACAATTTTACATATATCTTTCTAGCCCTGTTTTGTACAAATATACCTTTTTATATAAATTGGACTTTGCAGTATGTATTATTCAAACACTCTCTTATTTTCACTAAATGATATATATTAGACATTGTTCTATGTCAGTGTATACATCATCCTGTTTAAATATATCATTTTAATGTATAGTATGGTTGTTACTGCAACTTATTTGCCCACTATCCAATTAATAGGCATTTAAGTTGTCTTTCAACAATGATATGGTGCACATTTTTGTACGTGCCTCATCGTTCACACAAGGATAAATACTCAGAAACCAAACTGTGTGTTTGAAGAATCTGTGCATTTACAACTCATGTCAACCGGGAGAAAGGGCAGAGCAAAATGGCCAAATAGAAGCCTCCACCAATCATCCTCCCCAGAGGACCGCCAAACTGAACAACTATTCACACTAAAAAGCGCCCTTCTTAAAAACCAGAAAATTCGGTGAATTATCACAGTACATGGCTTTCACAACATAGCAAGGAAAGAGGCACTGGAGAGGATAGGAAAGACAGTCTTGAGTTACCGAATCCACTCTTCTCCCATCCTGAGGCAGCAGCCACATAAGATGAAGAGAGAATCTGTGCATTTGGGAGATGGAGAGCACAGTGATTGTGTGACTTTGCATTGAAACTCTGTGCTGCCCCGTCACAGTGAAAGCAACACCAGGCAGAACTCAGCTGGTGCTCATGAAGGGAGCATTTAGACCAACCCTAGCCAGATAGGAATCACTCATCCCAGCAGTCAGAACCTGAGTTCTGGCAAGCCTTGCCAGTGTGAACTAAAGTGCTCTGTGGTTCTAAATAAACTTGAACTTCAGTCTAGGTCACAGGATTGTAATTCCTGGGTAAGTCATGGAGCTGTGCTGGGCTGAAAACCAGTGGAAGTGGGGTGCATTCAACCTAGTGAGACATCAGCTGGGGCAGCCAAAGGAGTGCTTCTCCACCCCTCCCCGAACTCCAAGCAGCATAACCCTGCTGAGGTGAGAGTCCCCTTCCTCTTGCTTGTGGAGAAGGGAGGGAAGAGTAAAGAGGACTTTGTCTTGCACCTTGTATGTCAGCTCAGCCATAGTAGGGTAGGGCACCAGGCAGAGTCCTGAGCCCTAGCTTTTGATTGACATTTCTGGATATACTCTGAGCCAGAAGGGAACCCACTGCATTGAAGGGAAGAACCCAGTACTGGCAGGACTCATCACCTGCTGATTAAAGAGCCCTTGGGCCCTGAATAGTGACGTTTGGTAGCCAGGCAGTACTTACTGTGGGCCTCAGATGAGACTAGAAGACATGCTCGCTTCAGATGTGAGTAAGCACATTCCCTCTTGTGGTGGCTACAGAAGAGAGACTCCTTATGCTTGAGAAAAGGAAAATAAAGAGTAAAGAGGACTTTGTCTTGCAGCTTAGGCATTAGCTTCACCATAGTAGGGCAGAGCACCAAGTGGGCTCTTGGGGTCACCAGTTCCAGGCCTATGGCTCTTAGAAGGCATTTCTGGACCTTCACTGGGGTAGAGTTGAGCACACTTCCCTGAAGTGAGAGTCCAAGGCCTGCCAGCATTCACCACAAGCTTACTAAAGAGCCCTTGGGAATGAAGCGAACATCAGTGGTAGCCAGGCAGTACATCCCCATGGTTGTGGCCATGGGGACAGACTCCTCTGCTCGTGGAAAGAGAGGAAAAGGCTTTGTCTTGTGGTTTGGGTGGCAGCTCAGCCACAGTAGAATAGAGTACCAGGTGGATACCTAAGCTTTCTATCTCCAAGCTTTGGCTCCCAGACAGCAACTTTGGACCCAGTCAAGGCCAGGGGGGACTTGTCACCCAAAGGGAAGGGCACAAGTCTGGCTGGCTTTGCTGCCTGCAGATTATATAGCCATAAGGCCTTCAGCAAACACAAGCAGCAGCCATGCAGTAGTTACCATAGGCCTTGGGTAGGACCAAGTGCTGTTCTGGCTTCAGGTCTGACCCAGCAAAGTCACGGTGGTGGTGGCCACAGGCCTGCTTCAGTCACCCCTCTGCCAAACTCTAGGGAACTCAGCAGACAGAGAGACTCTGTTTGGGGGATAGTAAGGGAAGAAAACAAGAGTCTCTGCCTGGTAATCCAGAGAAATCTTATGGACCTTATCTAAGACCACCAAGGTGGTACGTCTATAAGTGTACAAGATCCTCACTGCTTTTGGGCTTGGGGTGTCCTCTAATGAAGATATGGTTGCATTGACCAAAAACTTAGATCACAACACCCAAGTTTCTTGAAATACCGCAAAAGCCTTCACAAGAAGGACATGTACACACAAGCCGACTGCAAAGACTACAATAAATATGTAACTCTTCAATGCACAGACATTGATCAACATCCACAAGTATCAAGACCATACAGGAAAACATGATCTTACAAAAAAACCAAACAAACAACTAAATAAGGCACCAGGGACCAATCCTGGAGATACACAGATATGTGACCTTTCAGACAGGGAATTCAAAATAGTGGTCTTGAGGAAACTCAAATAAATTCAAGATAACATAGAGAAGGAATTCAGAATTCTATCAGATGCATTCAACAAAGAGATTGAAATAATTGAAAAGAATCAAGCAGAAATTCTGGATTTGAAAAGTGCAAATGACATACTGAACAATGCATCTGAGTCTCTTAACAGCAGACTTGATCAAGCAGAAGAAAGAATTTAGTGAGCTTGAAGACAGGCTATTTGAAAATACACAGTCAGAGGAGAGAAAATAAAAAAGAATAAAGCATGCCTACAAAAATCTAAAAAATAGTCTCAAAAAAGCAAATCTAAGAGTTATTGGCCTTGGAGGTGGTAGAGACAGAAAAGGGGCAGAAACTTTATTTAAAGGGATAATAACAGTACTTTCTAAACCTATAGAAATATATCAATATTCCAGTACAAGAAAGTTATAGAACACCAAGCAGATTTGACCCAGATAAAACTGCCTCGAAACATTTATCATTACATCCCAAAGATCAAGGATAAAGAAAAGATTCTAAAAGCAGCAAGAGAAAAGAGACAAGTAATACACAATTGAGATTCAATACCTCTGGCAGCGGACTTATCAGTGGAATCTTTACAGGTCAGGAGAGAGTGGCATGAGATATTTAAAGTGCCAAAGGAAAACATTTTTTTTATCCAAGAACAGTAAATCCAGTGAAAATATCCTTCAAACATGAAGGAGAAAGACTTTCTCAGATAAACAAAAGCTGAGGGATTTCATCACCACCAGACCTGTCCTACAAGAAATGCAAAAGGGAGTACTTCAATCTCAAAGAAAAATATGTTGACAAACAATAAGAAATCATCTGAAGGTATAAAACTCACAGATAATAGTAAGTAAACAGAAAAACAGACTATTATAACAAGGTAATTGTAGTACCTAAACTACTCATACCTTGAGTAGAAAGATGGATCATTAACCTATCTAAAATAATTGCTACAACAACTTTTCAAAATACAGACAGTATAATAAATTATAAACAGAAACAACAAAATGATAAACAGTGGTGGGATAAAGTTCAAGTGTAGAGTTTGTAACAGTTTTCTCTTTGATTGTTTGTTATTTAGTTTGTTTTTGCAATCAGTGTTAGGATTTCATCAGTTTAATATAATGGGTTATAAGATGTTATTTGTATCATGGTAACCTCAAATTGAAAAACCTACAACAGATACGCAAAACATAAAATGTAACAAATTAAAACATATCACCTGAAAAAAGTCAACTTTATAAAAAGAAAGACAGGAGGAAAGGAAAGAAAAAAATAAAGAGACCAAAAAGCACCAGAAAACTAATTAAAAAATGGCAGGAGTAAGTCCTTACTATCAATAATAACATTGAATGTAACTAGACTAAGCTCTCTAATCAAAAGAAGTAGAGTGGCTGAATGGATAAAAAAAAAAAGACCTGACAATCTGTTTCTGACAAGGAAAAGGTTTCTCCTATAAGTATACACGTAGACTAAAAACAAAAGGATGTAAAAAAAGTATTCCATGCAAATGGATACCAAACCAAATCAGGAATAGCTATACTTACATCAGTAAAAACAGATTTTATGAAAAAAACTATAAAAAGGCACAAAGAAGGTCATGCTGTAATAATGTGTGAATTCAGCAAAAGGATATTACAACTGAAAATATAGATGCACAAAACACTGGAGCACCCAGATAAATAAAACAAATATTATTAGAGCTAAAGAGAAAGAAAAGTCTCAATAAAATAATAGCTGGAGACTTCCACACTCCAATTTTAGCATTAGACAGTTCATCCAGACAGAAAATAAACAAAGACATACCAGACTTAATCTACACTATAGGCCAAGTGGACCATTTAGACATTTACTGGACATTTCATTCAAGAGCTAGAGAATAACAATCTTCTTCTCAGCAAATGGATCATTCTCAAAGATAGACCATATATTACACCACAAGATAAGTGTTAAAAATTAGAAAAAGAAATTGTTATCATTTCAAATATCTTCTCTTACTACAATGGAATAAAACTAGAAATCAATAACAACAGGAATTTTGGAAACAATATGAACACAAGGAAATTAAACTATATGCTCCTGAGTGACCAGTGAGTCAATGAAGAAATTAAGAACAAAGTTGAAAATTTCTTGAAACAAATGAAAATGGAAACAAAATATACAAAAACTTAGGGGATATAGTGAAAGCAATATTAATGGGAAAGTTTGTAGCAATAAGCAACTACATCAAAAAAGTTTTAAAAAAATCAAATGAATAATCTAATGATGCATCCTAAAGAATTAGAAACACAAATGCAAACTAAATCCAAAATTAGTAGATGAAAAGAATTAATATCTGAGCAAAAATAAATAAAATTAAAATTAAAATTCCATACAAAAGATCAACAAAACAAAAAGTTGGTTATTTGAAAAGATAAGCAAAATTGAAAAACCTTTATCCAGATTAAGAAAGGACCCAAACTAAGAGACTAAGAGAAGACCCAAATAAATAAAATCATAGATGAAAAGGGAGACATTATAACTGATACTTCAGAAATTCAAAGGATCATTAGAGGCTACCTTGAGTAACTATATACTAATAAATTGGAAAAGCTATGAGAAATGGATAAATTCCTAGACACAACCTATCAGGATTGAACCATGACGAGATCCAAGACCAGAGCAGACCAATAACAAGTGATGAGATTGAAGTCGTAATAAAAATCTCCCAGCAAAGAAAAGCCCAGGACCCGATGGCTTCACTGCTGAATTTTACCACACATTTAAAGAAGAAATAATATCAATCCTACTCAAACTGTTTTGAAACATTTAAAGAAGTAATAGTACCAATCCTATGCAAACTATTCTGAAAAGTAGATGAGGAGGCAATACTTCCAACCTTATTCTATGAGGTCAGTATTACTCTGATACCAAAACTAGACAAAGACACGCAATAGAAGAAAACTACAGCCCAATATTCCTGACAAATATTGATGTAAAAATCATTAAAAAAAAAAGTCTAGCCAACTGAATTCAACAACACTTTAAAAGGCCATTCATCATGACCAAATGGGATTTATCCTAGTGATGCAGTGATGGTGTAACATATGCAAATCAATCAATGTGCCACACCATGTCACTAGACAGGACAAAAACTATATGATCATTTAATTTGATGCTGAAAAATGATTTAGTAATATTGCACATCTCTTCATGATAAAAACTCTCAAAAACCTGGCTATTGAAAGAACATATCTCAACACAATAAAAGACATATATGACAGACCCACATCTAGGATCATACTGAATGGGAAAAACTAAAAGCCTTTTTTTCAAGATCTGGAACATGACAGTGATGTCCTCTTTCACCACGATTATTCACTGTAGTACTGGAAGACTTTGTCAGGGCAATCAGAAAAGAGAAATAAATAAACAGCATGAAAATTGGAAAGGAAAAAGTCAAATCTTGTTTGCAGATGATATGGCCTTGTATTTGAAAAATCCTAAAGACTTGATATGGTTTGGCTGTGTCCCCACCCAAAATTTTATATTGAATTGCAATCCCCATAATCCCCACTTGTCAAGGGTGGGACCAGGTGGAGGTAATCAGATCATGGGGATGGTTTCCCCCAGGTGTTCTCAGATAGTGAGTGGGTTTCATGATATCTGATGGTTTTATAAGCATCTGGCATTTCCTCTCCTTGCACTCACTATGTCCTGCTGCCCTGTGAAGAAGGTGCCTGCTTCTCCTTTGCCTTCTGCCATGATTGTAAGTTTCCTGAGGCATCCCTAGAAATGTGGAACTGTTAGTACATTAAACCTCTGTCCTTTATAAATTACCCAGTCTCAGGCAGTTCTTTATAGCAGTGTGAGAACTGACTAATACAAGGTTCCACAAGAAAACTATTAGAATTGATAAATTCAGTAAAGTTGTAGGATTCAAAATCAACATAAAAAAATCAGTAGCATTTCCATATGCCATCAGCAAACAATCTGAAAAAAATCAAAGAAGTAATCCCATTTACAATTGCTACAAATAAAATTAAATACCTAGGAATTTATTTAACCAAAAGTGTGTAAGCTCTCTACAAGGAAAGCTATAAAACATTGATGAAAAAAATGGAAGAGTACCCCCAAAATCAAAAGGTATTTTATATTTGTGGATTTGAAGAAATCATATTGCTAAAATGTCCATAGTACCCAAAGCAATCTACAGATTCAATGCAAACCCTATGAAAACACCAATGCCATTCTTCACGAAAAAAGAAAAAAAAACTATCTTAAAGTTTACATAGAGCAAAAAAAGACCCAAAATAGCCAAAGCTATTCTGGGCAAAAAGAATAGAACTGGAGAAATTACATTACCTGGCTTAAAATTATACTACAAGTCTATATTAACGAAAATGGCATGGTACTGGTATAAAAACAGAAATATATATCAATGGAACAGAATAGATTACCCCAAAATAAATCCATACACCTACAGGGAACTCATTTTCAACAAAGTTCCAAGAACACACATTGAGAAAGGGAGGGACTGTCTCTTCAATAAATATTTTTGGGAAAACTGGGCATTCATATGGAGAAGAATGACACTAAGCCCCTATCTCTTGCCATATACAAAAAGCAAATCATAATGGATTGAAAACTTAAATTTGTGACATCAAACTATGAAAATTGTAAAATAAAACATTCAGAAAGCTCTGCAGGACATTGGGCTGGGCAATGATTTCTTGAGTAATACCCCACAGGCACAGACAATCAAAGCAAAAATGGACAAATGGGATTACATCAAGGTAAAACGCTTCTGCACAGCAAACGATGTAATCCGCCAGGTGAATAGACAGTCTACACAATGGAAGAAAATATTTTCAAACTACTCATCCGTGATAATTAATATTAGATGTCAACTTGATTGGATTGAGGGATGCCTAGATGGGCGGTAAAATGTTCTATGTCGGTGTGTCTGTGAGGGTGTTGCCAGAGGAGATTGATATTTGAGTTGGTGGACTGGGAGAGGAAGACCCAACCTTGAGTGGGGACCATCCAATCAGTTGCCAGTGCAGTTAGAACAAAGCAGGCCAAAGGAAGGTGGCATAAGCTTGCTTGCTGAGTCTTCTGGCTCTCTTTTTCTTCTTCCCCTGCCAGGCACATGCTTGCTTCTGTTCATCCTGCCCTTGGACATCAGACTCTGGGTTCTTCAGACTTGGATTCTGAGACTTGCACCAGCAGCTTCTTAGGGTCTCTCAAGCCCTTGGATGCAGATTGAAAATTGCAATATTGCCTTCCTTGGTTTTGAGGATTTTGGACATGGACTGAGCAACTACTGTCTTCTCTCTTTCCCCAGACTGCAGACGGTCTACCTCGGGACTTTGCTCTGTAATTGTGTGAGCCAGTTCTTCCTAATAAACTCCCTTTTATAAAACACGTATGTCCTATTGGTTCTGTCCCCCTGAAGAACTCTAATATACTATCTGACAAGGAATTCATAACCAGAACATAAAAGGAGCTCAAACAACTTTATAGAAAAAAACTAATAATTTGATTTTAAAAATGTGCAAAAGGCTGGGCATGATGGCTTGTGCCTATAATCCCAGCACTTTGGGAGTCCGAGGCGAGAGGATGACAAGGTCAAGAGATAGAGACCATCCTGGTCAATTTGGTGAAACCTCGTCTTTACCAAAAATACAAAAATTAGCTGGGCGTCGTGGCACGTGCCTGTAGTCCCAGCTACTCGGGAGGCTGAGGTAGGAGAATTGCTTGAACCCGGGTGGCAGAGGTTGCAGTGAGCCGAGGTCGCACCACTGCCTGGTGACAGAGTGAGACTTCATCTCAAAAAAAAAAAAAAAAAAAAAAGAAAAAAATGAAAAAGTGCAAAATATATGCATAGGTATTTCTCAAAAGAAGATATACAAATGACAAACAGGTACATGAAAAGGTGCTCAACATCACTGATCACAGAGAAATGGAAATAAAAACTACAATGAGATATCAGTTCATCTGGTTTAAAATGGCTTTTCCGCATAAGACAGGCAATAATAAATGCTGCAAGGATTTGGAGGAAAGGGAACCTTTGTACTCAGTTGGTGGGAATGTAAATGATTACAACCACTATGAAGAACAGTTTGAAGGTTTCTCAAAAGACTAAAAATAGAGCTACCATATGACCTGGGAATCTCACTGCTGGGTATATACCCAAAAGAAAGGAAATCAGTACATGGGAGAGATAGCTATACTACCATGTTTTCTGTAGCACTATTCACAGTAGCCAAGATTTGGAAGCAACCTAAGTGTCCATCGACAGATGAATGGATAAAGACAATGTATATATACACAATGGAGTACTATTCAGCAATAAGAAGAATGTGATCCTGTCATTTGCAACAATCGGGATGGAATTGGAGGTCATTGTGCTAAGTGAAATAAGCCAGGCACAGAAAGACAAACTTTGAAAGTTCTCACGTTTTAATGGGAGCCAAAAGTTAAAACAATTGAACTCAGGGAGACAGAGAGTAGAATGATGGTTGTCAGAAGCTGAGAAGGGTAATGTATGGGGGAATTAGGTATGGTTAATGGGTACAAAAATATAGTTACATAGAATGAATAACTTCTAGTATTTGATAGCATAACAAGCTGATGTAGTTAACAATAATTTATTAAACATTTTAAAATAACTAAAAGAGTATAATTGGATTGTTTTTGTAACACAAAGATAAGATAAATGTTTGATGTGATGGATACCCCATTTACACTGATATAATTACTAAGCATTGTATCCCTGTGTCAAAATGTCTCATGTACTCCAAAAATATTTACACTGACTATGAACCCACAAAAATTAAACATAAAAAACAAATAAAAATGCATGTATTTGAATCGAAAGAATCAATATATCAATATAATAAAATGGCCATTTTTCTGAAAGCAATGTACAGATTCAATGCTATTCCTATCAAGCTACCAATGTCATTTTTCACAGAGTCAATAATAACTATTCCAAAAATCACAGAAACCAAAAAAGAGTGGGAATACCCAAAGTAATCCTAAACAAAAAGAACAAAGCTGAACATATCACATTACCTGACCTCAAACTATAGTATAAGGTTACAGTAACCAAAACAGCATGGTGGTGGTACAAAAACAGATACATAGGCCAGTGGAACAGAATGGAGAACCCAGAAATAAAGCCACACACATACAGCCACCTATTCTTCGACAAAGTTAACTATAATAAGCAATGGAAAAAGGACTCCCTGTTCCATAAATGGTTCTGTAATAGCTAGCTTAGCCATATGCAGAATAATTAAACTGGACCCCCTACCTTTAGCCATATACAAAAATTAAGATGGATTAAAGGTTTAAATGTAAGACCCCCAAACTATAGGAATCCTAGAAGAAAACCTTGGAAACACCATTCTGGACACTGGCCTTGGGAAATAATGTTTGACTAAGTCCTGAAAGGCAATTGCAAAAAAAAAAAAAAAAATTGAAAACTGGAACCTAATTAAACTAAAGAGTTTTTGCACAACAACAGGAATTATCAACAGCATCAACAGACAACCTACAGAATAGGAGAAAGCATTTGCAAACTATGCTTCCAATAAAGGTCTAATATCAAAAATCTATAATTAACTTAAACAACAAGCAAAACACAACCCATTAAAACATGGGCAAAACACATGAATGGACTTTTATTGAAAGAAGACATACAAGTGGCCAAGAAACATGGGAAAAAATGCTCCACATCACTAATCATCAAATCAATACAAATAAAAAACACTGGTGTGAGATACCATCTCAGATACCAATTTATACCAATCTGATAGGCTGTTATTATAAAGTTGGAAAACAACAGATGCTGGCAATGCTGCAGAGAAGAAGGAATGCTTATACACTGTTGGTGGAAATATGAATTAATTCAGCCACTGTGGAAAGCAGTTGGGAGATGTTTCAAAGAACTTAAAACAGAACTGCTGTTTGACCCAGCAATCCCATTACTGGTTATATATCCAAAATAAAACAAATAGTTCTACCCAAAAGACACATGCACTGGCAAGGTCATTGCAGCGCTATTGACAATAGCAAGGATGTGGAATCAACCTAGGTGCCTATCAATGGTGGATTGGATAAAGAAAATATAGTATATATACACCATTAAATATTATGCAGCCATAAAAAAGAACAACATCATGTCCTTTGCAACAACATGGGTGTAGCTGGAGGCCATTATCCTAAGGGAATTAATGCAGGGACAGAAAATCAAATTCCATATGTTCTTACTTCTAAGTGGGAGCTGAACACTGGGTACTCATGGACATAAAAATGATGATGCTAAACACTGGGAACTACTTAGAGAGAGAAGCGAGGCAAGGTCGCAAGGGTTGAAAAACTGTTGGGTACCGTGCTCAGTACCTGGGTGATGGAATCATTTATAGCCTAAATCTCAACATCACACAATAAAGTGATGTAACAAACCTGCACATATACCCTCGAATCTAAAATAAAAGTTGCAAAAAATAAAATTTAAGTAGTCCCTACAAAATTTCCCTCCAAAGAGACTACCCATTTATTTATCGTATTCCAAATAGCACATGAGACTAAATGTTCACTCACAGTAGTGTATCTTACTATAATTTAACTATTTTAGGCCCAGCGTGGTGGCTCACACTTGTAATCTCAGCAATTTGGGAGGCCTAGACGGGCGGATTGCTTGAGTCCAGGAGTTTGACACCAGGTTGGGCAACATGGCGAAACTCCATCGCTACAAAAAAATATAAAAATTAGTTGGGCATGGTGGTGTGTGCCTGTAGTCCCAGCTGCTCAGGAGGCTGAGGCAGGAGAATTGCTTGAACCCAGGAGGTGGAGGTTGCAGTGAGCTGAGATTGCACCACTGCACTCCAGCCTGGGCAACAGAGTGAGACTCCGTCTCAAAAAACAAAAAACAAACAAACAAACAAACAAAAAAATTAGCCAGGCATGGTGGTGTGTGACTGTAGTCCCAGCTACCTGGGGGGCTGGGGTGGGAGGATCACTTGAACCCAGGAGAAGGAGGTTGCAGTGAGCTGAGATTTCAGCACTGCACTCCAGCCTGGGCGGCAGAGACCCTGTCTCAAAAAAAACTTTTTTTGGTGATTTACTGGACAAAAAAAGATTATTCTTGTTACTAATTATAATTTTCCTAATTAATAATTATACTGAGTAAAACTTCAGATATGTATTGTCCATATAACTCTTATGAAATGTTCTTATGACTTTTACCTGTTTTCCTATTGAATTGATTGCCTTCATATTTAGGTTGTTAGAAGCTCTGTATATATTCTGGATATTAATACTTTGGCTGTAGTTTATGTTTACATATTTTGTAAAAAATACGTTTTACATATTTTCTCTCAGCCTTCCATTTATATTTTACTTTATGGCATGTGTTGTTAATGGATAAGTGTTTACATACTCAAATCTGTTGATCACTTCTTGTAGGCTTCAGTGTTTTTTGTTTTGTGGAAAAAGGCTTGTTCCATCTTAAAACAGTGAAAACATTTTTCAAATTTTTTCAGTATGCTTAGTAGTGTGTATTTTTCATATCCTGATCTTTAATTCATATGGAATTTAATTTTTGAATTATCTGAAGAAAGGATCTAATCACACACATAAATCCATACATATACATATATACACACACACACACACACACATGTGTGTGTATATATATATATATAAAACAGAAAGCTAATTGCCCTATGACCATATGATAAGTATTTTATTCCTCACTGATTTATTATGCAGCGAATTCTTCTATATATCTGTGTTTGTTTTTAGACTTTCTTTTCTGTTCTACTGATTTACTTTTCTATTCCTTTGCCAGTGGTACTGTCTTTTATTATAATTTTATAGATAGGGCAACTCTCCAACAACCATTGTGTCATATGTAATGTCCTTTCTATTCTCATTAGTTTTTTTTCAAACAAGTTTTTGAGTGAGTCTATGAAGTTCTACCAAAAAAACGCTAGGTTTTTAAAAATTAGGATTGCATCGAATTTATGGATTATCTCTACTTATTTCCCTTTCTCATCCCTATTGTTGTATATCTGTACATTCATTTGGTCTTCTCACATTCTCCAACCTTTCTCTAACCTTTCATTTAGATTTCAGGAGTGTTCATCAATATTATTGATTAAAAAACTGGCTTTTGCCCAAGCAACATATACAAAAATAGATGAACTGGACTACATCAAAATTTAAACCTTCTGTGCATCAAAGGACACAATGAACAGAGTGAATAGGCAAACTATGGAATGGGAGAAAACATTTGCCGATCATATTACTGATAGTGGGTAAATATCTAGAATGTATAAAGAACTCTTAAAACTCAACATCAAAAACACAAATAACCTAATTAAAAAGAAGTTTTTAATATATGTTAAAAACCTATGGTTTGAAATGTTTGGTCCCCTCCAAAACTCGTGATTTGGAAATACAATAACCAAAATAACAGTGTTGGAGGTGAGCCATAATGAGAGGTGTTTAGATAATGAGAGCTTTACCCTCATGAATGGATCAATGCTGAAATAAAATTGGCTTTTAGGAGTTGATGCACCATCTTCCACTTTTCTGCCACGTGAGGATCAGTGTTTATTCCTTATGAAGGACAGTGCTCAAGGCACCATATTGAAAGTGGAGATGTGGTCCTTACCTGACAACTGAACCTACCAGTCCCTTGATCTAGGTATTCCAGCCTTCAGAACTGTGAGTAAATAAATTTCTGTTCTTTATAAATTACCCGGTCTGTGGTATTCTTCTATAGCAACATGAAACTGATGAAGACACACTTGTATAGAATGGCCAATATGCACCTGAAAAGTTGTTCAGCATTACTAATCATTAGGGAAATTCAAGTCAAAAAGTACAGTGAGACATTACCTCACACCCATTAGAATGGCTGCTATCGAAAAGCAAAACAAAAAGAAAAACAAAGCAGAAAATAACAAGCATTGGCAAGGAATTAAAATCGTTGTGCACCATTGGTGGAAATGTAAAATAGCTGCCACTATGGAAAACATTATGATGATTCCTCAAAAAAAAAAAAAAGAAGGAAAATAGAACTACACTATAATCCAGAAATTCCACTTCTTAGAATATACCCCAAAGAATTGAAAGCAGAGTCTTGAGATATTTATCCACTCGTGTTCATAGGAGCATTTTTCACATTAGGCAAAAGGTGGAAGCAACCCAAGTATTCATCGATAAATGAATGGATAAAACAAAATACAGAATGTACATAAGATGAAATACTATTCAGCCTTAAAAAGGAAGGGAATTCTGACACATGCTACAACATAGATGGACCTTGAGGACATTACGCTAAGTGAAATAGCCAGTCAAAAAATGACATATATGTATGATTCATCTTATCAGTGATATCAAGAGTGGTAATGCATTGAAAGAGAAGAGAGAATGGTGGTTTCCAAAAGCTAGTGGAATTAAAAAATGGGAACTTGTTGGCCAGGTGCGGTGGCTCAGGCCTGTAATCCCAGCACTTTGGGAGGCCGAGGCAGGTGGATCACGAGGTCAGAGATCGAGACCATCCTGGCTAACATGGTGAAACCCTGTCTCTACTAAAAATACAAAAAATTAGCTGGGTGTGGTGGCGGGCGCCTGTAGTCCCAGCTACTGGGGAGGCTGAGGCAGGAGAATGGCGTGAACCCGCGAGGTGGAGCTTGCAGTGAACCGAGATTTCACCACTTCACTTCAGCCTGGGCAAGAGACCGAGACTCCATCTCAAAAACAAAACAAACAAACAAACAAATGGGAGCTTGTTTAATATGTATAGAGTTCCAGTTCTCAAAGACGAAAAAGTTCTGAAGATAGATTGCAAAGAATGTGAGCATACTTAATGCTCCTAAAATGTACACTTCATCACAATCTTTAAGAACTGGCTTTTGGCTTTATTAATCAAGTCTATGTTTTTAATGTTCTCTATTTTTAAATTTTTGCTTTTATTTGTTGTAAGGTCTTCCTTTTGCTTTCCTTGTATCAGTATTTTTTTATTAGTGTATAGAAGGTGGCTGATGGGCTCTCTAGGGTAGTAGCTGGAGTGTGTCAACTGAGGAAGTAGTTGGAGGAGTGTGTCAACTGGGAGGCTTCTCTTCAGGATAGGTGAGCTTGGGAACCCCTCCAATGTATTGTTAATGTAAGTAGAGCTATATGCTGCTGGTGGAAGATTTTTTTTTTTTTTTTTGAGACGGAGTCTCGCTCTGTCACCCAGGCTGCAGTGCAGTGGCGCGATCTTGGCTCACTGCAAGCTCCGCCTCCTGGGTTCATGCCATTCTCCTGCCACAGCCTCCCGAGTAGCTGGGACTACAGGCGCCCGCCACCACGCCCGGCTAATTTTTTGTATTTTTAGTAGAGACGGGGTTTCACCGTGTTAGCCAGGATGGTCTCGATCTCCTGACCTTGTGATCCGCCCGCCTCAGCCTCCCAAAGTGCTGGGATTACAGGCATGAGCCACCGCGCCCGGCCCTGCTGGTGGAAGATTTTTAAATATTTTTCTCCTCCACAATGTTACTTCAACCATATACACATATCACAACCACACTTACACACACATGCTTGCTATGGTGGTAAGTGCTGCAAACCTTTCTTTGCTTCTCTGTCAGGTTTCAATACTTTTTTAAGGGGCTCTTTCCAGGCAGATGATTTCTTTTTGGCTTTAGGAAAGAGTCAAATGCCAGAACTATATGTCACCGTGTGTGTGTGTGCGCGTGTGTGTGCGTGCGTGTGTGTGTGTGCATATGTGTGTGTCCGTGTGTGTGCGTCCGTGTGTGTGTGCGCGTGTGTGCGTGCGTGCGTGTGCATACGTGTGTGTCCGTGGTGTGCGTGTGTGTGCATGCGTGTCTGCGTGTGTGTGTGTGCATGTCTGTGTGTGTGTGCGTGTGTGTGCATGCATGTCTGCGTGTGTGTGTGCATGTCTGTGTGTGTGTGCGTGCGTGCATGTCTGCGTGTGTGTGTGCGTGTGCATGCGTGTGTGCGTGTGTGTGTGTGTGTGTGTGTGTGTAGCTATGGGGACTCTTGGGAGAGGATGACCTTCTCTTACATTCTGAATATGCTATATCAATTACCTTGAAAATTATCCCAGAAATCTCTCAGGCTCTTTCTATTTGTTTTCTCTGTTCTTGGAGTTTCTCTAATTCTGTCGTTGCCGTGTAATTTTGTTTTTGTTGGTTTGTTTATCGGGCAGGGCATGATGGCTCATGCCTGTAATCCCAGCACTTTGGGAGGCTGAGGAGGCAGGAAGTTCCCTCGAGTTCAGGAGTTTGAGACAAGCCTGGGCAACATAGCGAAACCTCATCTCTACAAAGAATGCAAAAGATAGCCAGGCCTGGTGGTGCACACCTGTAGTTCCAGTTACCTGGGAAGCTGAAGTGGGAGGATTGCTTGAGCCCAGGAGGCAGAGATTACAGTGAGTTGAGATAACGCCACTGCACTCCAGCCTGGGTGACTGAGCGAGACCCTGTCTCAAAACAAAAGCAAAAGCAAAAAACAAACAAAACAAAACTAAACAACAATTAAAAAACTCCGTGAAATTATTTTTCTGGTCTGTTTTTTAGGCTGTTTTTCCCCCCTTTTGTTCCTGTATCTTAGACAATACAAACACATCTATTTTGAGAAGATCCTCACAAATTTTGAGTCTAACATTAACTAGTTAAAAATGATGGGCAATTTTCCCTCAGTGTCTATTTTCTAGATCGTATGCTAGGTGCTTCATATGCATTATCTCTAATGCTCAAACACTATAGAACAGAGGCTTAATGTGGACAGAGACCATAGGATATCTTGGCCACTGTGGTTTTCTTAGTGCCCAGCCCAGCTACCAGCACATAGTAGCTACTCAATATATTTGTTGAGGGAAAGAATGAAAACCCTTTATGATAAATAGCTTTATTACAATTTAACAGATGATGAAACCTTAGCTCAGACAGGTTTACTAGCCTGTACTAGGTGGTAAGTACCGAAGACAGGATTAAAATACAGATTCATCTGTCCTAAAGTTGCTCTTATATGCTACAGTACTATTATGAGGGGTTCTTTAAGTGCAACTTCAGAAAGGAGATATGAAGTAATCTTCTGAATCTGACTTGAATTCTGTTCTTTTCTCTATAATGTAGTTGTTTATCAAAATTTGCCCTTGTACATGATGCAAAACAATAGTCTGTTATCTAGCTCGATGGGCGCTGATTTTAGAGGGGAGAGTTATGGCTTTAGGGCAGTTTATATTAACAAAGTGGGAGAATTTTGACTTATCACAGGTTCAGAAAGTGACCCCACAGTGTGAAATGATCAATGCAAAAACTAAGTTCATTTTAAGGCAAGTATATGAAAGCATGGTGTTCAAGGCAAGGCCTGCGGTATTCTATCCTAATTAGCTCTCTTCTGAAGAATTCTGTTTCTCTCCAGGATATTAGCAAAGCATGTGACATATGAGATGGCAAAGGACCAGATCATGTTTTAAATCTGGCCATGCTCGTGCTTTCAATGTATCTTTACTTGTCCCCCTAGGCGCTGTCTTCCTTTTTTACCTCACCATTCTTTACTATAGAAAAACTTAACTGCCTTGTCTTCCTGTCCACTCTTGCCACTTCAGATCCATCCTCCACACAGCAGCCAGAGTGATATTTCAAAACAAAAATAAGATACTAACATACCTTTTATTAAAGGTTTTTAATAGCTCCCTGAGGTTCTAAAGATAAAATAGCATTAGAGATGATGCCTTTCATGAACTGAGTCATTCCATCCTCTCTAGCCTCATATCCCATCAATCACATTTCTCACACTGGGGGGATATGACAATGCTGAAATGCTTTTGAGGTACACAATTGAGGTAATTTGATGAATTTAGGTAATGTAGTGTAGATATCCCATAAGAATACATACATATATATATATATGTAAATATATATATATGTAAATATATATATATATGTGTGTGTGTGTGTATATATATATATATATTTGAGACAGAGTCTCGCTCTGTTGCCCAGGCTGGAGTGCAGTGGTGCAATCTCAGCTCACTGCAACCTCCACCTCCCGGGTTCAAGCCATTCTCCTGCTTCAGCTTCCCAAGTAGCTGGGGTTACAGGTGCCCACCACCATGCCTGGCTAATTTTTGTATTTTTAGTAGAGATGTGGTTTCACCATGTTGGCCAGTCTGGTCTCGAACTCCTGACCTCAGGTGATCGCCTCTGCCTCCCAAACTGCCGGGATTACAGGTGTGAACCACTGTGCCCGGCCAAGAATATTTTATACACTCTAAGTTCATGCTTCCCTATGCTATATGGCTAAGTGTAACTTTGTGATATGGATCTTAGGGTATAGGTCTTAGAATCCAATTAGATAAATACAATCAATGTGATTATTTTCAAATGTTGATTCATTAAAATTAGCAAATTGGCTGTATTCCAGAAAATATAAATCTTAATCTCCTAAAATTTTCCTAAATAACAGACATATTGAAGTTCATTGGCATATGAAAGGCAATAGTTAAAGGCAGACCAGAAGGCCTAGGTTTTAAAATCTAGAGATGTAAAGTGTTCCTGGATGCATGAGGCAGACTAGCAGTTAGGAAAGGAAGGCCAGCTATGGCAACGGGGACCTGGGCTGATCAGGTGGCTCATGAGTCTGAGAGTTATCCCAATAGCATTTCTCAGTTACCTAATCCAAGAGCAAACTTCTCAGTGTTTACTCTGGTTTGATTCATGTTCATTATTTGGGTTGTCTTGTCCCCTCTGTATTTTATTGTAGCCAAAAGAAACTACAGGATCTTTCCGGTGAATTTTATTCCTTATTCGGCCAATGATAAATAATTAGTCACTAGTTCAATTGTCATTTACTAGGAAACTACAATGTGATACTCTGTTCGGCTCTAAGGTGTATTACTCAAAATGCTAATTTTTATAACAAACAGCCTTAAAATATGAGTGGCTTAATTTAATAGAAGTTTAGCTCTTGCTCTGATCAGAGCCTTATGTGGGTCAGTGGAAGAGACTCTTCTCCATGCAGTCATTCAGTGAGTTGGGCTCCTTTCATTGTGAACTTCACCCACTTTTTGGTCCTTGGAGGCCTCCTTCATTCAGTGGGTAGAATGAAAGAGAAATAAGGCAGGCCTGGAAGTGGCACACATCATTGCTACTCACATGCCATTGGCTAACCTCAATCACTTGGATACACCTAAACAGAAGGGAAACTGGGAGATGCAGTTTTCCCATGATTCTAGAAAGAAGAGAATACACATACTGGTGAGCACTAGCAGAGTGGACACATGGGGATTATAAAGATTTCATACTATAGTAACATCTAAAGACATTAACATCCGAAACTATGACTTTCAAGAACGTGTAAAAGAAAATCATGGCTGGGTGTGGTGGCTCACACCTGTAATCCCAGCACTTTGAAAGGCCGAGGTGGGCAGTTCAGTTGAGGTCAGGAGTTCGAGACCAGCCTGGCCAACATGGCAAAACCCCATCTCTACCAAAAAATATAAAAAGTTAGCCAGGTGTGGTGGCGCATGCCTGTAATCCCAGCTACTCGGGAGGCTGAAGCAGGAGAATCACTTGAACTGGGGAGGTGGAAGTTGCAGTGAGCCGAGATCGGACCACTGCACTCCAACCCGGGTGACAGAGAAAGACTCTGTCTCAAAAATAAAATAAAATAAAATAAAATAAAATAAAATAAAATCACAGAATGAGTCCATGGCAAGCATAAAGAACTACAGGAAGCACCATTTTAATTGTTCCAAGAGTAAAGTAGGGTCAAAAGCATAAGTGTCATAATTGTCAATGGATATTTAAATAGGTAGACAAGGAAGTCTCTCATCCTTACTTTCCAAATGCCACTTTCCTGGCCTAAAAGTAAGAAACTCAATGAAACCAATCTCTTTACTAGTCAGTTCTATGTTGGGTAAGCGACTGTCTTTACCAAGTCATGAGCTACATATGCACAAAAGATACAAAGCTGAATGGAACCAGTCCCTGCCCTCAGTCTAGTGAGGAGGCAGGCACAAAGGCAGTGACAGTGGATCCCTCAAGCATGCTCTTCACTTCTGGTCCAGGGACACACTGTCATGTAGGACACAAACAAGGAGATCATCCCTCTCAGCTTGGGGGACCAGGAATAGCAGAGAGATTGTCATTGGAGCCTTGGAGGAATGTGTGATATCATGACAGAAAAAGGAGGGTTACAACAACAATAAAAACAGAGAGAAAAGTATGCACAAAGTTGTAAGGAAATGAGGGTATGTGGCCTTTATAAGGAATTTCTTGGGAGCTGGTAGCTTATTTCAAAATGCCTCAATGGTCCTGAGAAAGACCTTATGAAACAATTGTTTGTTTTGGTGGCAAATGATTTAAAATAGCAACATTTGTATCAATCGTTACAGATAAAGACTGTTATATATGAGATTAAGGTGATCGTCTTAGATTTATTTAGTTTGATTATGGAGCAAGAGTTGTTTTATCATGTCAATATCTGAACAGCCAAAGAATTTGCAACCCTATTTATGCTATTTCATATATATTCATTTTATTTAACCTTATGTAACATTCATAATCTGTCAGACACTGTCTAGGCACTTTATGCATATTCACGTATTTAATTCCCTTAACAACCATGTGAGGTAAATACTATTACTATTTTATTCTACATATAAGGAAACTAAGGGTACAGAAATACAAAGTAAGCTGCTCAAGATTATGCAGCTAGTAAGTGGCATGAGACAAGTTTCAAACCCCAGCAATCTGGCTCCAGAGTCTGGGCTCTTAATAGCGGACCAATTTTCAATCATCTTCTCATATTTGTTTTGTGATACCAGCCACCTTGCAGTTCACAAGGATTGAGCAGAGTGAGATGGTCAAAATGTCAAATACAAAAAAACAAAAACAAAAACAAAACAACAACAACAACAACAAAAAAAAACCATGACTTTGGCAGGGGCGCTGAGGTTAGATTTGTGGAGTGGGTCTGGACCAGAAAGCTCACAGGAGAACGTGATAGTAGCCCGCTGAGGTACCGTAGCATGGCTATGAAGGCAGAGGAAGGCAGAGCTACCAACCAGACTGTGTGGAGAAACAGCAGCAGGCGCTGGCAGCAGGTGGGAGGGAGGAGTGAGAGGGAAGCACGACTTCCCGGCAGCGTCCATCTGTTGTCTTGTCGCTTGTCTGCCAGTAGAATTTAGCTGATGACTTCTGAAAGCAAACTGCCCTTCACCTTAGAACATACTGTTGACAAACAGTAACAGTACTTACAAGTGAAGAAGTGAAGAGCTGGCTTGTTCACTTAGTGGTTCTTGATGGAAATGGGGCAGAGAACTTTCAATTCAGAAACTCTCAAAACACAGACCAGCCACCGGCTTCACTGAAGTACCCCCAAAGGCCGAAAGCCTCTTGTACTAATAATAAATTCCACCTTTCTGTGGCTTCTCAACCTAAAGATTGTCAGAAGAGATAGGAGAGGGGAGAACCCTTCCCCTCTGCCTGGCAAGCCCCCAGTGAGGACAACTCAGGTTTGCACATGGGTGCATCAATACCTCTGCAAATGAGTTTGGGTGCTGGAATAAACTATAACTGTTCTAAAATCAATAAAGTTTCTTTTATCAACTCAACCCATTGCGCTGTCTTTGCAATAGCACTGTTTGTTTCTTTTTAATTCTTTCATCTGGTCTTCCTTTGACCAGAGTGCCTCCCTAGTGTTCCAAGAGAAGTGTGCTTTGTTGAGAGAATCTTGGTCTAGTCGTTAGGATAAAGAGGTTGATTTCCCTCATCCCTAGTACTGTGAAGGTCAAGTTGACCAGCCTTGGGCAAGTCCTTAAACTTTCTGGTCTTCTCTGCTGCCCTGTCTGCTTCTCTAAAGCATGCTGTTTCCTCAGTGAAAGACTCATTCAAGTACAAAGAGTCAAGATGTGAAACCTTCCAAGCCTGCTGTGCCTGTTGCCTTCTGCACAACTCTGCCCTTAAGTTATTAGTTCAGAAGGGTTTGCAGACTTATAGACAGGCAGTTCTTTTAGCCTTCAAGTAAGTGACAAGCTATTCCGCCCCAAATCTGTTCATGGTGCTTGACACAGATTGGGCAACAGTGCATTCACTCTTGCTGGATCTGCATATATCTCCTGGAACATTTTCATTTAGTTTGTTTTACACACAGGACACAACTTGTCAAACTACTGATCTGGTTTATCTTGGTAGCCTTTTATTTTATTTTATTTTATTTTAATTTTTTTTCAAAGATTGTAACGTGCTTGACAGGAACTGCATTTGCCATTCAGATGGGAAACTGCTTTCTCAGCTCAGCTATTTCACTTCATCTTATACCAACGAAGAACTTGTTTTCAGATAAGAATTCATAGGAGCGATAAAGGTGACTACAGCATAAACACAAATCACAAGAAGTTGACAGGTACTGGGGTTAATTGATTTCAGTTCACTTTAAAGGTCAGTACATCTTCTTTCCTGCTTCTAGTTCCCAGGTCGAAGCTCTTGTAAACTAATGGACGGTTTTGGTTTTACCAGGTTTCCTTAATCCACAGGCCAGATGTGTTAAATCTCCCCTAGGCTTCTCTTAACAAAGTGACAGCAGGTTTTAATCTTCCTGTACACACTGTGGCAGCTGTGCAAACATTTCATTAACAAAAGTGGAAATCATTAAACCTGTGGGTAACTTGCACATAGCATTTGATATCAGTAGACCTTAAGATGCCCCAAAGAAAGGATAAATCTATGCACCTTAAACTCTACTTTATTTCAAAAAGCTTGAATAGTCATAGCAAAGAAATTAAACTCCATCTAGGGAATTAAAATATGTAAGAAGGATTTCTGAATTAGTATTCATTTACAAAATTCTCTAAAATCATATTGCAGCAGAAATGAAACAAAGAAACTTCCAGGCAAAAACTCACATTCTGAATCGAGAAGCTATAGAATGTGAGGCAGGCAAGGCTTTTAAATGAAAAACTGTTGAATATTTTAATGCTATCATCCGTAAGGTTTTGGAATTATGTGGACATTTCTTCTCAAGATACAAAATCATTCAAAGACAGCTGCAAAGTTGACATTGGGCTTTGATTTGTCTTGGTTTTATTACCACTAAAGTGATTTATTATGTTTATTTCATAGTTCTCCTCTCTGAAAATTTTTAATACATTGCTGACATTTTATTAGTTGAAAAAATTTTATATCAAAAATCCGCCTCTGGATTCTGTACTTACTAGTGTGAAAAGTAAGGACAAATCCCTGCTGCCTTCCTAGTTCATTTTTATTTGAACATAACTCACTGTGTGCACCAACAGAAAAACTTATTACTCATTTTCTGTTTTAAAGATACAGGCTACTGTATTTTTAGGTGTAGACCTCTTCTGCCATGCAGTCCTCCATAATCCAAGAGAGAAAAGCACATTTTCCTTAATCCTCCCATTGGGCTTTTTATACCTCCTTCATAGGATTCACAACAGTTCACTGCACATACATGTGACTCTTTAACTACCTAGCAAACTCCTTGAGGCCAAGGCTGATTCAAAGTCGTGTTTACCCAAAACCAACACTTAGCCACAAATGTCCAGTGAATGAAGCCCTTGGGTGAACCACAACGCATATGGTGGTAATCTTAGGTTCCTCCTGTTCAGTTTTCCTTTCAGTTAATATAGACTTTTATCCCCAGTTGTGTGCTTGGTCTGGGTAAAAGTATAGGGTTGGGTGAAAAAAGGGTAAAAGACACAGTCTCTACCTCTAAAGAGCCTACATGTTAGAAAGGAAATTTGCAAATCAACAGATGTATTTGGCAGGTTTAATTTTGAAAAATCTTGTAGTTATTTCAGTTTAAATTAATTTGTAATACTTTTTAGAAGATTCCTTAAAAAAATCCCATTAAGTTTAAGCAAAAAGGCTCAATCTCTGCAATTCTTCTTTGTCTTCCCTGTAATCGATATTCATTTTTATTTAGCAAAGCAGTTGAATTCCACTATGCATTATGCCCGTGCCTGAGGGACCCGTAATGAGGGAAATTGTGTAGGTCTAATGCCTATAAAACTTTTCAAATATTAGTGTCTTTAGGAACAATCTGGGGTACCTGCATATTCCAGGGACTTATGACAAAAGAATCTGTTCCTGCAGATTTGGCATGAGGCCCAGGAAAGTGGTGTCTAACAAGTTTCTTACTCGTCCCCACCAACATACACATAGAGCAGCTCTACGTGATTCTGTTGTAGGTGATCCACAAACTACAGAGAGAAAACCTCATTTTAGGCCAGCCCAACCCACTGCCCACCTAATAACTCATTTTCAATGTAGATATAAATACTTAGTTCCTAAAACTAACTGCCAGTTCCTGGGAATGTGGTGAGGAGAGGATATCTGCAAGGAAGTGACATTTGAGTTAGGCACTAAGGGGTGAGAACAGATGATTCAGAGAAAACTTTCCAAACAGAAGGAACAGAAACAAAAAGGTCTGGGGTTGAAAAGGATAATGTATAGCATGGCAACAGCAATTAGGCAGGGGTGTCTCAAATAAAGGATACCCGGAGAGTAGGAAGAGTCCCAGCTCTACTATTTCCTAGCTGAATGACCTTCGAATGGTGCATAACCTCTTTGAAACTCAATTTCCTCACCAGTAAAATGGTGATAATAACACCTACCAAGCTGTAAGAATTAAGCAAGGTATATGTAAAGTACATAGCATAACACTTGGAACAAAGCAGGCCCTTGGGAAATGATAGTTGTTATAACTAATACTATCCATATGGTTAGAATTTTCCATTAGTAAAGTGAGTCCATGAACATAAGCTAAAAAAGAGAATATGAAATTCAAAAAACACATTGATATGGTTTGACTCTGTGTCCCCACCCAAATCTCATCTTGAATTGTAATCCCCACATGTCAAGGGAGGGACCTGGTGGGAGGTGATTGGATCATGTGGGCAGTTTCCCTCATGCTGTTCTCCTGATAGTGAGTTCTCACAAAGGATTATGGTTTTAAAAGTGTGGAACTTCCCCTGTCCCTCTCTCCTACTGCCATGTAAGACATGCCTTGCTTCCCCTTTGCCTTCACCATGATTGTAAGTTTCCTACGGCTTCTCGAGCCATGAGTCAATTAAACCCCCTTTCTTTGTAAATTACCCAGTCTCGGGTAGTATCTTTATAGCAGAGAACAGACTAGTACAGAGAATTGGTACAGGGATAGTGGGATATTGCTATAAAGATAACCTGAAAATGTGGAAGCAACTTTAGAATTGGGCAACAGGCAGAATTTGGAACAGTTTGGAAGGCTCAGAAGAAGAAAGAAAAATGCAGGAACATTTGGAACTTACCAGAGGCTTGGAGGGCTCAGAAGACAGAAAGATGTGGGAAAGTTTGGAACTTCCTAGAGACTTGTTGAATGGTTGACCAAAATGCTGATAGTAGTAGTATGAACAATAAGGTCCAGGCTAAGGTGGTCTCAGATGGAGATGAGGAACTTATTGGGAACTGGAGCAAAGGTCTCTTTTGCTATGCTTTAGCAAAGAGACTGGCGGCATTTTGCCCTTTCCATAGAGATATGTGGAACTTTGATCTTGAGACAGATGATTTGAAATTGGAACTTATGTTTCAAAGGGAAGCAGGGTATAAAGGTTTGGAAAATTTGCAGCCTGACCACGTGGTACAAAAGAAAAACCCATTTTCTGGGGAGAAATCCAAGACAGCTGCAGAAATTTGCATAAGTAACATGGAGCCAAATGTTAATTGCCAAGACAATGGAGAAAATGACTCCGGGGCATGTCAGAGATCTTGGGGACAGCCCCTCCCATCTCAGTCCCACAGGACTAGAAGAAAAAAAATGGTTTTGTTGATCAGGACCAGGGCCCCTTCAGGACTTGGTGCCCTGTATCCCAGCCACTCCAGCTCCAGCTGTGGCTAAACAGGGCCCACATACAGCTCAGGCCATTGCTTCAGAGGGTGCAATCCCCAAGCTTTGGCAGCCTCCATGTGGTGTTAGGCCTGTGGGTATGCAGAAGACAAGAGTTGAGCTTTGGGACCTCTGCCTAGATTTCAGAGGATATGTGGAAACACCTGGATGTCCAAACAGACGTCTACTGCAGGAACGAAGCCCTTATGGAGAACTTCTGACAGGGCAGTGCAGAAGGGAAATGTGGGTTCGGAGCCCCCACACAGAGTCCCCACTGGGGCACTACCTAGTGGAACTGTGAGAAGAGGGCCACCATTCTCCAGACCTCAGAATGGTAGATCCACCAACAGCTTGCACCGTGCACCTGGAAACACTGCAGACACTCAACCCCAGCTCGTAAAAGCATCCAAAGGGGCTATACCCTGCAGTACCACAGGGGCAGAGCTGCTCAAGGCCTTGGAAGCCCACCCTTTGCATCACTGTGCCCAGGCTGTGAGACATGGAGTCAAAGGAGATCATTTTGGAGCTTTAAGATTTAATGACTGCCCTATTGTGTTTTGGGCTTGCATGGGGCCTGTGACACCTTTGTTTTGGCTAATTTCTCTTATTTGTAATGGGAACATTTACCCAATGCCTGTACCCTCATTGTATCTTGAAACCTCATTGTAACTTGCCTCTGATTTTACAGGCTCATAGGTGGAAGGGACTTGCCTTGTCTCAGATGAAACTTTAGATGTAGACTTTTGAGTTAATGCTAGAATGAGTAAAGACTTTGGGGGACTGTTGGGAAGGCATGATTGGTTTTGAAATGTGAAAAGGTCATGAGATTTGGGAGGGATGAGGGGCAGAATGATATGGTTTGGTTCTGGGTTCCCACCCAAATCTCTTGCCAAATTGTCATCCCCACGTGTCAAGGGAGGGATGGGGTGGCAGGTTTGTCCCATGCTGTTCTTTTGATAGGAAGTTCTCACAAGAGCTGATGGTTTTAAAGTGTGGCACTTTCTCATGCTCTCTCTCTTGCGCCACCATGTAAGATGTGCCTTGCTTCCCTTTGGCCTTCTCCCAAGATTGTAAGTTTCCTGAGGCCTCCCCAGCCATGCAGAATGGAGTCAATTAAACCTCCTTTATAAAATAAATTACCCAGTCTCGGGTAGTATCTTTATAACAGTGTGAGAATGGACTAATACACACATCTATTTTACTGATTCATGAATTATCAAGACTATTGAGGTACAACTTCAGCTGAGTTTTAATCCACCTATCCATTGAGCTACAACTCTGGACTACTTAAAATGGGTCCTACACTAGACAATTCTCTCTGTTCTCTTTCTCCTTCTCAATGTGTAGACACAGCTAGAAAGTAACTTTGTTCTGTTTCATCAAAGAATAAAACATCTGAATCCTGACATCCTGGCCCAGTCATAAGCCATACTTCCACTGCAAAAACAGCATCGTGTTTCTCCAATAATGAACACTCCCTATGACCTTGAGGCTGAAGTCTGAGTTTCTTGGTAGAACCTGCACGGTTTCCACTGTCTGGCTGCTGCCTCCTCTCTGACCGCTAACTTGAGGTAATGTGACATTTCAGTAGAATAAAGCTTTCGAGAACATAGCTGTAGCTCACATATCTTCTTCCCCCCTAAAGCATAAAACTATTAGCTAAAGCTGAAATCGTAAATAGTCAATGTTTATTGTATCAAATGAGTTACATTTTATAAGTACTTTGAATACTGCCTAGCTCTTGATAGGTGCTATCTACATGCTAAGTAAACTAAAAATAAAATAAAGTAAAATAAAACAAAATAATAAAATATTTTCAACCTTATAAGGAAGGGAGCCACATTACATCTTCCCTCTTTTAAAAATTGCTCCTAAAATATTAATAGAATCTGTTTTGTGTGATTTCTTTTTCTATGTTTTGATTATTCCAAAATATATCACTTAGGGAAGTCTTTTTCAGCCCAATAATGGGCTCAGTGTGCAGTTTGGTGAATTATTAGAGCTGAGAAGAGACAAAGGAAGTGAGCAAGCAGATATTAAAGAATAAGCATTTTATTACTGTTTTGCAGAGAAGTGGTTGAGAATCATGGTTGTAGGATTTTTAGAAATCTGCTCTCCATGCAGGCTGCATGATGTAAATCTAAGTGCATTACCTTCCTTATCTGTCCTCAAAATCTGTGATGGGCTAAAATTATACTCTTGTTGTAGGCTGCTATTTGTCCCTACTTGGACTGTTGCAAAGTATCTCAGATACATTTCTGAACATCACAGCAACATCCACTATACATGTAAAATCCAGCAGGTTAGCAGAGCACACATCTTCACTGAAGCAAGGGTGTGGAATTTTATGCATAGTAAGCTATAAACAAGAAGAGCTGCGATGTGCTAAAATAGGGAAGGCATATTTTCCTCTGTGTATTCACATTAAATATAAGTCTGTAGTCTCAGTAAACTTAAGAGCACCTTTTGAGGGTGTTCTCATTTGTGTTCTTCCTGTACACAGTGGGGCTTTACCATTAGCAAGTTATTTTTCTTGCCTCTTCTGGAACTTCTTATAGAAGTTTCTTTTTTTTTTTTTTTTGTATTTTTAGTAGAGACGGGGTTTCACCATAGTCTCGATCTCCTGACTTCGTGATCCGCCCGCCTCGGCCTCCCAAAGTGCTGGGATTACAAGCGTGAGCCACCGCGCCCTCTTCAACTTACTTTTGTGACTCCATAATTTTGTTTTAATTACCCTTGTGAGTGTTTTAATTTATAGTTTCAGTAGGTTATAAATAGCCACATGGCCCAAGCATTTGTCTCATAACTGGGGCTTGTTGAGTGGGTAGAAATCAACATCCATTAAATTCCTGATCCCTGGAACTTCTGACACAGTCACAGCCTAGAGGAAGAGAGAAGACATTGCAAAGTGAAGTAGAGCGCTCATTTCAAACACTGGTCACTGAGTACTTATTTTGTGTCAGAGACTACACTGAGTATTTTTCCTGCAATAATTCCCAAAACTCTGTAAGGTAGAGACTGGTATTATCCTCATTTTAATGTCCCCTAAGTACACAAATTCTCTCTCCAAAGGGTGCTTACAGTGGAAGTTGAAGAAGTGGTGTAGGCAATGCAAGACTGCCTTTCCTAACCCTTTCAATGCCTCTTTCCTTGACATCATGTAGAAAACAAGTACTGTAGTGGCTTACTTAATTTTTTGGTTCTTATTAAGGGGCTTTTCTGTGGGCATAGTTGTTCAATTTGGCCTTTCTGGGGTTGGGGGCTATTGATGCAGAATTTTTCTTTTTTAGCCTTCTTGATTCACCTCCTCTTCTATCCCAATTTTATAAATGACAAAATTGAGAGAAGGGAGGAAATTGTGAGCAGTCAGTGTGTAACTTTATATTTGATTCATTTGATTCACTCCAGTTTTTCTGCAGTTGAAGATACCAAGAAGCGAAAATACCCTTGATGTTGAGACTGCGAATGAAACAGATTTGATGAATGACAAGACTGTGAATGGGAATACTGCTCAGACTTCTTTTTAGTGACTGCATAAGAATAGACACTTCTAGGACTTGAATGTCCCTCCAATCCTTAAGAGTCGGATGAAAAATGCCCTCAGTCCTGAGGCTTGGTTTTCTATCATGAGAATCTTGGGAATAGTTATCTTTTCTTGTTTTATACAGAAAGTTCTGGGTGTATCATTAATTTTCATTTATTTATTATTTTTTCTTTTTTTAGCTTTTATTTTAGGTTCAGTGGTACAGGTGAAGGTTTGTTATATAGGTAAACTCATGTCATGGGGGTTTGTTGTATAGATTATTTCATCACCAAGTGTTAAGCCTAGTACCCAATAGTATTTTTTTCTGCTCCACTTCCCCCTCCCAACCTCCTCCCTCAAGTAGACTCCAGTGGCAGTTTTTTACCTCTTTGTGTTTATGAGTTCTCATCATTTAGCTCCCACTTATAAGTGAGAACATGTGGTATTTGCTTTTCTGTTCCTGCATTAGTTTGCTAAGGATAACTCCAGCTCCGTCAATGTCCCTGCAAAGGACATGATCTTGTTCCTTTATACGGCTGCATAGTATTCCATGGTATATATGAAGGAAATTTTTATTATGCCGTCTGTCATTGATGGGCATTTAGGTTGATTCCATGTCTTTGCTGTTGTGAATAGTGCTGCAATGAACATTCACGTGCATGTATTTTTATGGCAGAACAATTTATATGCTCTTGGGTATATACCCAGTAATGGAATTGCTGGGTCGAATGATAGTTCTGCTTTTTGCTCTTTGAGAAATTGCCACACTGCTTTCCACAATGTTTGAACTAATTTACACTCCTACCAACAGCATATAAATGTTCCCTTTGCCCCGCAAACTTACCAGCATCCATTATTTTTTGATTTTTAATAATAGCCATTCTGACTTGTGTGAGATGGTATCTCATTGTGGTTTTTACTTGCATTTCTCTAATGATCAGTGATACTGAGGTTTTTTTTTTTTTCATGTGCTTTTTGGCTGCATGTATGTCTCCTTTTGTAAAGCATATGTCCATGTCATTTGTCCACTTTTTAATGAGGTTGTTTTTCTCTTGTAAATTTAAGTTCCTTATAGATGCTGAATATTAGACCTTTGTGGAATGCATAGTTTACACATTTTTTAAATAATTCTGTAGATTGTCCAGTCACTCTGATTATAGTTTCTTTTGCTGTGCAGAAGCTCTTCAGTTTAATTAGATCACATTTGTCAACTTGTGCTTTTGTTGCAATTGCTATTGGTGTTTTTGTCATGAAATCTTTGCTGTCCCTATGTTCAAAGTGGTATTTCCAAGTTCTCTTCCAGGTTATTTATAGTTTTCTGTTTTACATTTAAGTCATTGATTCATCTTGAGTTAATTTTTTTATATGGGGTTAGGAAAGGTTCTAGATTCAATGTTCTGCATATGGCTAGCCAGTTATCCCAGTATCATTTGTTAAATAGGGATTCTTTGTCCCATTGCTTGCTTTTGTCAGCTTTGCCAAAGAACAGATGGTTATAGGTGTGTAGCCGTGTTTCTGGGCTCTCTATTCTGTTCCATTTGTTGATGTGCCTGTTTTTGTACTGGTACCTTGTTGTTGTTTTGGTTACTGTAGCCCTGTAGTATAGTTTAAAGTTGGATAATGTATGCCTCCAGCTTTTTTCTTTTTGCTTAGGATTGCCTCGGCTATTTGGGTTATTTTGGATTCCATATGAATTTTAAAATATTTTGTGTAGTTCTGTGATTAATGTCATTGGTAGTTTTATAGGAATAGCATTGAATCTATAAATTTCTTTGGGCAGTATGGGCATTTTAATGCTATGAATTCTTCCTATCTCTGAATATGGGATGTTTTTCCATTTGTTTGTGTCTTCTCTGATTTTCTGATTTCTCTGACCAGTGTTTTCTAATTCTCATTGGAGAAATATTTCACATTCCAGGTTAACTGCCTTCCTAGGTATTTTATGCTTTCTGTGGCAATTGTGAATGGGATTACCTTCCTGATTTGGCTGTTGTTGGTGTATAGGGATGCTACTGATTTTTGTACATTGATTTTGTATCCTAAGACATTGCTAAAGTTGTTCATTGGTTGAAGGAGCTTTTGGGCCAAGACTATGGGGTTTTCTAGACATAAAATCTTGTCATCTACAAATAGGAATAGTTTGACTTCCTGCCTTCCTATTTGTATGCCTTTTATTTCTTTCTCTTGCCTGATTTCTCTGGAGAGAAGTTCCAATATTGTGTTGAAAAGCAGTGGTAATAGAGGGCATACTTGTGCCAGTTTTCAAAGGGAATGCTTCCAACTTTTGCCCATTCATTGTCATGTTGGCTGTGGATTTGTCATAGATGGCTTTTATTATTTTGTGGTATGTTTCTTCATTACCTAGTTTATTGAGAGCTTTTAACATGAAGTGACATTAAATTTTATTAAAATCCTTATCTGCATCTATTGAAATAATCATGTGGTTTTTGTCATTAGTTCTGTTTATATGATGAATCACATTTATTGATTTGTGTATGTTGAACCAATCTTCTGTCCTGGAGATGAAGCCTACTTGATTGTGATCGATTAGTTTTTGATGTGCTGCTGGATTTAATTTGCAAGTGTTTTGTTGAGGATTTTTGCATCAATTTTTATCAAGGATATTGGCCTGAAGTTCTTTTTTTTTGCCTTTTAATTGTATCTCTGCCAGGCTTGGTATCAGGATGATGCTGGCCTCATAGAATAGAATAAGTTGGTGAGGAGTCTTTTCTCCTTAATTTTTTGTGATAGTTTTAGTAGGAATGGTACCAGGTCTTATGTGAACGGTAGATTTCAACTGTGAATCTGTCTGGTCCTGGGCTTTTTGTTATTGTTGTTGTTAGTAGGATATTTATTACTTATTCAATTTTAGAGCTTATTACTAGTTTGTTCAGGTAATCAATTTCTTTGTGATTCAGTCATAAGTGGGATGTATATGTCCAGGAATTTATCCATTTCTTCTAGGCTTTCTACTTTATGTTCATTGAGGTTTTCATTGTAGTCTCTGATGCTTATTTGCATTTCTGTGAGGTCAGTGATAACATCCTCTTTGTCATTTCTAATTGTGTTTATTTGGATATTCTCTCTTTTTTCTTTATTAGTCTAGCTGGTAGGCTATTTTATTAATTAAAAAAATCAACTCTAGGATTTGCTGATATTTTGAATGTTCTTTTATGTCTTGATTTCCTTCCATTCAGGTCTGATTTTGGTAATTTCTTGTCTTCTGCTAGCTTTTGTGTTCATTTATTCTTGCTTCTCTAATTCTTTCAGTTGTTATGTTAGGTTGTTAATTTGATATATTTCCTTCTTTTTAATGTGAGCATTTAGTGTCATGAATTTCCTCCTATCACTGCCTTAGCTGTGCCCCAGATTCTGGTATGTTGTATATTTGTTGTCATTAGTTTCAAAGAACATTATTTCTGCCTTAATTTCATTATTAACCCAAAAGTCATTTGGAAGCATGTTGTTTAATTTCCGTGTAATTGCACGGTTTTGAGTGATTTTCTTAGTCTTAACTTCTACTTTTATTGCATTGCGATCCAAGAGTGTGTTTGGTATGACTTGAGTTCTTTTCTGTTTTCTGAGAATTGCTTTAGTCCAATTATGTGGTTAATATTAGAGTATGTGCCATTTGGTGGTAAGAAGAATGTACATTCTGTTGTTTTTTGGTGGGGAGTTCTGCAGAGATCTATCAGGTCCATTTGGTTCAATGTTGAGTTCAGGTCTTGAATATCTTTGTTAATTTTCCACCTTCATGATCTGTCTAATACTGCCAGTGAAGTGATGAAGTCTCCCAATATTATTGTGTGGGAATCTAAGTCTCTTTGTAGGTCTCTAAGAATTTGCTTCATGTTCTTGTTGATATGAACCCTTTACCATTATGTAATTCTCTTGTCTTTTTTTCATCTCTGTTTTCTTAAAGTCTGTTTTGTCTGAAAGTAGAATTGCAACCCCTGCTCTTTTTCTGTTTTCCATTTGTTTAGTAGATTTTCCTCTATCCCTTTATTTTGAGGTGATGTGTGTCATTACTTGTGAGATGGGTCTCTTAAAGACAGCATACCATTGGGTCATGCTTGTTTATACAGCTTGCCATGTTGTGTCTTTTAAATGGAATATTTAGCTCATTTACATTCAAGATTAGTATTTATATGTGGGGATTTCACCTTGTCATTGTGTTGTTAGCTGGCTACTATGCTGGCTTTTTTATGTGATTTCTTTATAGGGTCACTGGTCTGTATTTTAGTGGGTTTTCTGTATTAGCTCAACATTTGTTTATCTAAAAATGATTATATTTATCCTTTGCTTAGGAAGCTTAGTTTGACTAAATAAGAAATTCTTGGTTGAATATTTTTTTCTTTAAGAATGTTGACTGCAGGCCCCAAACCTGTTCTGGCTTGTAGGGTTTCCATCTGAGAGGTCCACTCTTAGCCTGATGGGGTTTCCTTGGTAGGTGACCTACCCTTTCTCTCTAGCTGCCTTTAACATTCTTTCTTTCATTTTAACCTTGGAAAATCTGATAATTATGTGTCTTGGGGATGACCTTCTAGTGTAAAACCTTGCAGGGGTTCTCTGTGTTTTCTGAATTTCACTGTTGGCCTCTTTAGAAAGCTTGGGGAAGTTTTCATGGATGATATCCTGAAATATGTTTTCCAAGTTGTTTGCTTTCTCCCCCTTCCTTTAGAAATGCCAACAATTCATAGATTTGTTCTCTTTACATAATCCCATACTTCTCAGAATTTTGTTTATTTCTTTTTTCTTTATTTTTGTTTGACTGTCTTTCAGAAACCAGTTTTCAAGTTCTGAATTTTTTTCCTCGTCTTCTTCTATTCTGCTGTTAATACTTGTGATTGCATGGTGAAATTTTTGTATTGTGTTTTCAGCTCTGTCAGATCCTTCAGGTTCCTTTTTATACTGGCTATTTCGTCCTTCGGCTGGTGTATCATTTTATTGTGATTCTTAGTTTCCTTGGATTAGGTTTTACTGTTCTCCAGAATCTCAGTGATTTTTGTTCCTATCCATATTCTGAATTATATTTATTTTATTTTTAGTCAGCTCAGCCTGTTTAAGAACTCTTGTTGGAGAACTGGTGCAGTCATTGGAGGACATATGACACTCTGGCCATTTGAGTTACCAGAGTTTTTGCATTGGTTCTTTCTCATTTCTGCATGTGGATTTTCATTTAACTGCAGTGTAGATTAAGTACAGTCAACAGACTTCTTTTCTGGATGTTTTCACAGGGCCACGGCTTTGTTCGGGGTCTTTATTTGAAACTGACTTATTTTCTTTGGTTTCACAGTGAGATATGTTAGCAAGGTATTTTTGGTGTTGAAGCTTTGGAGTGTGATCCAGTAGGTGGCGCTTAGGCATATCTGTTGGTTGGCAGACACTTGCTCAGTTGTGTGGCTCCCCTGTGTTTCCTCACAGTTGCAGTCATGTTCTCTCTCAATGGGGTGAAACTGTGGGTTCCTCTTCCCCTTTAGTGCTAGCTGTAGATCGTGGCTTGGCACTCCTGGGCTGCCCACAACAACTCTGGGGCGATCTCAGGGTTTATGTTTCTCCCACAGCTTGGAGACAGCAGAGGAAGGGACCTTAGTAGTGGTTGTGGCCAAGGGTCTTTTG
Organism: Nomascus leucogenys; assembly: GCF_006542625.1. Taxonomy (NCBI): domain Eukaryota; kingdom Metazoa; phylum Chordata; class Mammalia; order Primates; family Hylobatidae; genus Nomascus; species Nomascus leucogenys. The sequence continues at coordinate 131,472,632 of NC_044406.1, forward strand.
CTTGATTCCTGGGGGCTCCACCCCAGAGAGATGCAGATCAGCAATCGCTCAGTGCAATCATTCCAGGATAAAAGGTCTGTGCTGTGGGCCCAAGCCAGGGCTTCTGTGTCAGGTGACAAGCAGTAGGGGTGTGTGGGACCCATGGGAGACAGACTGGCCTCCTCTTCTTGGGTCAACTGCAGTTTGTTGGAGGTGTGGATAAGGCACTAAGGTCTTTGCTTCTTTGTTAGTCTGAGGGGTAGCAAGGGTAGTCTTACTGCAGAGGCAGTGGCAGAGAGGCTTTCAGTTGCCCCTAGGGGCTCTGTCCAGAGAGTTGCAGTGCTGCTGCTACAGGCTCAATAGCCCTGGAAAGAGGTGACTGGAGCCCAGGCCTGGAGGACCTGCCTGGTGAGGAGATATGGAAATGGGCACACACGTAATAGTTTGGCCACTTTTTGTAGGGATGCTGTGGTATGCTGAGGGTCTGCTCCAGTCCCTAGTCTCTTTAGATATTGCAGTACCTGGAGGTATCATTAGTGAAGGCTGTGAAACCGCAAAGATGGACACCTGCCCCTCCCTCTGGGAGCTCTGTTCCAGGAAGGTACGGACCTGTTGCAGGCTCATATGCTTTTTAGGAGGTGGCTGGAGAACCTGGCTGGGACAACCTACTCAGTGATGAGAGACAGAATTGGGGACCTGATTTAAAATGCAGTCTGGCCTTGTTTTTGTAGAGCAGCTGTTCTGTGCTGTGCTGTGCTGGAGATCCACTCAAGTCCCCAGTTGCCTCAGAGTCTCCAAAGCCCAAAGGGTGGAATGAGTAAGTCGCCCAAATGGCATAGATGGCGTCCTATCCCTCCTTCTGGGAACTCCATCTCAGGGAGGTTTTGATACCTCTGTCAGCCAAAACACACCAGTGGGGGTAGGTGGAGGCCCCAGTTAGGAGGTGCTGCCCTGTGTCAAGGAATGGGATCAGAGACTCACTTAGAACAGCAGTCTGGTCACATTTTCATAGAGCAGCTGTGCTGTGCTTGGGGTCCACTTAACCCATGGATGCATCAGACTCTCCAACGTCCAAAGGGTGAAACAGTTAAGTTGTCCAGACAGCAAAGATGGCATCCCACTGCCCCCTCTGGAAGCTCCATCCCAGGGAGGTTTGAAACGTCTGTCAGCTGGAGAACACTGGCAGGGGTAGCTGGAGATCAGAGTTGGGATGGCCCACCTGGTGAGGAGGAACAGGATCAAGGAACCACTTACAAAAGCATTCTGGTTACATTTTTGTAGAGCAGCTGTTCTGTGCTGGGGGCTTGCTTCAGCCCCCAGTTACCTCAAACTCTCCAAAGTCCAAAGGCTGGAACAGCTAAGTTGGCCAAACAGCAAAAATGGTGGCCCACCCCTCCCACCAGGAGTTCTATCTCACACTACCACCAGCAGCTGGCTGTAGTTTCAAGCCAGTGGGTCTTATCCTGTGAGTTGCTCTGAATGTGGGGCCTGAAGACTGTTGCTGCTCAGCCTCCTGGATTCAGCACCTTTCCTAGAGCTATGCACCGAGGTCTAATCTCCCACTTTGCTGGAGTTGCAGCTGCTTTTGCTGGGAAGCCTGAAAGCCTGGCTATCTAAGGCTCCAGAATATCTACATGTGCTTCAGAAGCTGCTCTGAGGAGACTCCACATAGCTCTGCGTGTCAGACTTAAGGCCCTGGTGGAGTGGGTCCATGAGGGGGGTCTCCTGACCAGAGGGTTGCAAACATTTTTGGGAGAAGCATGATTCCTGGGCTTGCACATTCAATCACCACTTCACTGAGTGGGAGAGATTCTCCTGGCTCCATGTCTCTCCTAGGTGGGCTGTCATGCTTTCTTGCTTTTCTCCATTCTCCGTGGGTCAAATTGCTTCCTTCATTTGTCTCAATGGATGTACCTAGATGTTTCAGTTGAATTTGCTGTATTTACTTGCCCTTTCTGTTCCTCTCCATGAGAGTGGTATACACTAGCTGCTTCTAGTCAGCCATTTTGGCCACCTCACCATCATTAATTTTTATAATTCGTTTAGGACAATGGTCAACTTCAGACTCTGAAGACAGAATTTTTGAGTTTACAAAAAAAAAAAAAATCCAACCATTTGGGGGGACCTTCCAGCTCTTCTTTTTTCTTGCTATATGTCCCTAAAAGAGTTATTTACTTTCTTTCTCTGTGCCTTAGCATCTTTATTTGCAAAATAGAATTTGTAATGCTACTTATGTGTTTGTTAGAAGAACTTAGAACTTGCCTAGCCAGGACAGGCACTCAATAAATGTTACCTGTAAATATATATATACTTGGAAATTTGTCTCATTTTTCTTTGGACTTCTTTTAATCTTTGGTCTCTACCATTTTGTAGTGGTAACCAAACTTCATGTGTAACCCCATCCTATGTCTTTTCTATATACCACTGATGCACCCATGCTTGGTTGGTGCACCTTGCCAAGTTTCTTTACAATTTTTCATCCTTATATTTGATTTAGATTCACTCACATTTCTACCATTGAATAGTCTGTTTGCCTGGTTCATGCAAGTAGACACTCAGTTAAAAAGAATGCTGAATTCACTTAGAAAAAAATTCGTTTAAATCCTATACTTCAGTGTTGTTCCCTAATTTCTACAGATTGAAGAATCTTCCACACAAGATGCTGTAGAATGTGTGCAGAAGAAGTGTCCAATAATGAGCCACGAGAATCTAGTAAACATTCTGTTTATTCAAAAAACATTTGGGAGGACCTACTATGTGCTGGACTCTGTGCTGAGCACTGGGGATGCAAAAAAAAAAAATCCTTGCCATTTAGAAACTTGTAATCTAGTGAGAAAAGCACAAGTAATGAAATGCTTAGAACAGAGTGTGTTAAATTCTAGTCTAGATAAATAAAAGGCACTATGAGGTGCCTGGAGGAGGACATAGTACAGCCTCCTTTTAAAAGTGGTTCAGTTTAGAGAATGAGAAAAAGTTCTCACAGAACTCTTATCCAGGCCTGCCTCATCTCACACTTGGAAGACTGCAGTAGCCCCTCAACTCTTCTTTATAGCTCCACCAACTCCAATCCATTTTTGGCAGAAATACAGGTGAATTTGTCAAAAAAAGGGCAAAGAAATGAAATTGATCAAACTCAAATGTGACAAAAGAAAATACACTTTAAAACTGAACATCTCCTATAACGGTACAATTGTACACACACACACACACACAGACACATACATACACATACTCTCTCTCACACACACATAATTCCAGCACACTAAATTTCATGCACCTGAAAGAAATTTTGTAATGATTTTATTTGCTTCTATGCATTTCTCGCCATTTGTTATGCTCATAAAATTTTTTTTAATTTCTGTAAATGATTGTAAAGTTCCACATTTGTTAAGTGAGTTTTTGTTAGTAATTTTATTCATTGTTAATTAGAAAAAATGATTCATTTTTAGCCAATTATATTGGCACTGCATGTTTTTGAATGTTGCTTGAATTTTAAATGTTGCCTCTGGCTGTAAATGAATTGTTAGGAAGTAAAATAATCAAAAGTATTGTTACCAGCCACTAGTTCACTTAACAACTTTGGTTCATCTCAAGGTGATTTTAGAGCATGTTTTATATTCCCAATTTTTTCAGTTAGCTATAGAATTTTGCTTTTTACATTTTAATTCATTTTTTTAACCAGCAAGGCTTATTTAATCTATTTGGTATTTTAAAACCATTGTAAATTTATTTTTAATTTGTACTTATTTTCTTCTTCATAGGAAAGCAAAACAAAAAGAGATCTTATAGCAGGAATAGGAATCTTATAGCAGTAATAGGTTTTGGTGTTTGGATAATTTAAAATAGGCATTTCCGTTTTAGAGGTTGATTTAGTATTCAAGTCAAAATGTGAAATAAAGTGATGAGAAATAGATCATTCCTCATTTGTTAATTATTATGAGTAGACATTTTGTGTCTTTTACCATACTTAATTAGATATTCCATTCCCTCAGATTGGCCAGTTATGGTGAATAAGATAAGTAGACAAGACCTGCTGAATACTAACCCAACTACTTCCTGAAAACGTTCATTTTCTGTGACTTCACTGTTGCAGCTTATCTGCCATTTTAACCAGTTGTTTTAAACCAAAATCTTATATTTCTTTTCTGCACTGGCTCCAGAGTTCAGCACTTGAAACCTGCCTGTCACGGAAGCTTCCCTTGCTCAAAAATGTCATCTACCTTACTATCAAAGTAAATTACAAACTTCTTACCTTAGCATTTAGTCTTATGTTCATACGAGATAATCAGTTACTGTTTGTTGGCTTTAAGAATAGTAATAGTGTACTTCTAGTGAGATTACCGTGCACTAAACACTTTGCTAAGTGCTTTCCATAAATTATGTGATATAGTCCCTTAAGATAACTTTATGTTACAGGTGCTTTTATTATCTTCCTTTTCCAGGTAGGGAAACAGGGACTTGAAGAGATTAATAACTGCCCCAAGGACACAGAAAATTTGAACTCACTTCTGTTGGACTGTCATGTTCTTTACATTTATTTCAACATATATCACTAGCCTTACTTCTATGGGTCTAAATCCTAGCTCTGCAAGTAATTTTTAATTTAAAAAACATTATTATGGTAAAATACACATAAAACTTAACTTTGAGCCATTGTAAACTACACAATTCAGTTGCATCAAGTACATTCAGAATGTTGTGCAACCATCACCATTATCCACTACCAGATATTTTTGTTATCCCAAACAAAAACTCTGTAGCCATTAAGCAGTAATGCCCTATTAACCCTTACTCTCACCCCTGGTAACCTCTATTCTACTTTCTCTCTCTGTAAATCTGCCTATTCTATGTACCTCATGTAAGTGAATTAAGTTAATATTTCAGTACTTGTTTTTGTGGGTAGCTTAGTTCACTTAGAAAATGTTTCCAAGGTTCATCCATGTTTTAGCATGTATCAGAATCTATTTTCTTTTTAAGGCTGAATAATATTTTGTTATGTGTATATACCACATTTTGTTCATTTATTCATCTGTTGATGGACATATGAGTTGCTTCCACTTTCTGGATATTGTGAATAATATTGCTATGAATATTGGTGTTCAAGTGTTTGTTAAGTCCCTGCTTTCAATTATTTTGGGTATAGGCCTACCCATGGAATTGCTAGATCATATGATAATTGTCAGATCATAAAATTCTAATTCTACGTTTAACTTTAAAAAAAACTTCCATACTGTTTTCCACAGCAGCTGCACTGTTTTCCATTCTCACCAGCAGTGCACAAGGGTTCCAATTTCTTCACATCATTGATGACACTTTATTTTTCTTTTAATAATAGCCATCCTAATGATTGTGAAATGGTATTTCATGATGGTTTTTACTTATGTTTTCATAATGACTAGTGATATTGATAGTCTTTCTATGTGGTTATTAGCCATTTGTGTATTTTCTTTGGAGAAATGTCTTTTCAAGCCCTGATATGGTTTGGCTGTGTCCACACCCGAATCTCATCTTGAATTGTAGTTCTCATAATCCCCACATGTCCTGGGAGGGAATCAGCAGGAGGTAATTAAATTATGGGGGAAGGGTTTTCCCATGCTGTTCTTGTGCTAGTGAATAAGTCTCGCGAGATCTGATGGTTTTATAAAGGGCAGTTTCCTGCACACACTCTCTTGGCTGCTGCCATGTAAGATGTGCCTTTGTTCCTCCTTCACCTTCCACCATGATTGTGAGGCCTCATCAGCCATGTGGAACTGTGAGTCTATTAAACCTCTTTTTGTTATAAATTACCCAGTCTCATGTATGTCTTTTTTAGCAGCATGAAAAGAGACTAATACAAGCCCCTTACCTATTTAAAAACTGGTTTGTTTTCTTTGTTGTTGTTGAGTTTTAAATTTTTTATTTAAAATATTTAAGAAGTGTGAACTACGTATAGGGAACTACTGTGTTAAACCATTTTGAGGGATTAAAAAATAAGATATTTCTGTCCCTCAAGTAGTCGTAGTACTGGTGCACTTAAGACAAATATACAAAAGATGAATAGATGAAGATGAGAAGTTTCCAAAGAGTCAGTAGCAAAGGGGACAAGAAGGAGACCTGGCATCTTTTCTTTTTAAAGTGTTTTGAGAAGTAATCGGATAATCCTGCATGTAATCTGCAGCATTGGAAATGAGCTTTAAAGGATGGATTGAATTTCAACAGACATCCATCAGACTAGGAGAACATTCAGGTAAGATATGGCATAATTTCAAAAAATGCAGGAAATTGTTGTGGACCATCAGCTAGTTCAGTTTGCTCACCAAGGTTGCTTAAAGCTTTACTGTAGAGGGCCTTGGATGTCAGAATAATGGATTTCTAACTACTTTAATAAGCAGTTGGAAGCTTGTAGAAATTTTTGAGAAGGAGAAAGAGCAGAACGTGTAACTTAAATATTTCTTCCATTCTCATGCTTTTGTTTAGCAGTATATGTTAGATACTTTGCACATAACAGGCATCTAGTAAATAATTAGTTGGTAGCACAGAACCATATGTACCAGTTCATTTTCTGATTCATCATTTATCTGAATATGTGGAATATCAATGGAATTTTTAACAATCTGACTCTCTATATAATTATTTTGTCAAAGCTACCAATGCTGTTTTAGAATAATGAATGGGTTACCTGAGTGTGTCTTTTATGCCGAAGGATTTTATAGAAACTGCAGCTGTTTTATCAGAATGTATCTTTGCTGGGACATTTAAGAAGAAAATAGAGCTATTATAAATAGAACACAGGACTTCAAACCAGGCCTCAATCCTTTTTCTAGCTGCAGATATGAAACCATAGTCGGTTCCAGCCTACACTCTGTGATTCAGTCCTGTGATGGTAAACATGAATAGCTGTAATTTTTTTTTTCAAAATAGAAACAGTTTACATTTAAATCAACACAGAGAAGGAAAAGGCTTTCTTACAGTCACCAGATTAAATGGCATATTTTTCTTCTTCCACACAAGAATAGTGTTTGTGGTTTCTGAGATCAGCAGAAATTGAGGCATTGGTGAACTTGTTTAGTGCTTAAAATGGTTTCATCTTCTTATGATTCAAGAATAAACCAGAAGGCCAATTTAAAACAATTCAGATTCACTCTACATGGTTAACATTTACACCACATAAAGACATTATTGTCAAAAGGCAAAAGGGAAACAAAAAGTTCAGAAGTTGCAATAAACTGGTGTGAATAGTTGAAGGTGAGGATCACTATATTTTTTGAATGCTTACATCGGATCAGACAATGTGATGGACATGTGACATGTTCTCCCCAACATTTCTGTGGAGTAGATGTTGTTCACCTAAAAGTGTAGACAAGACAATAGTTATGTAGAGTTATGCAATCATTAGACTTAGTCAACAGCTGTCTTCAGAATATATGGCTTAACACAGCAAGGGTTAACTCCTCATCCTTGTCATAGTCTAATTGGGTCAACAGGACGTTTCTACTTCATGCAGTCATTGAGGAAGTTGATGGGAGGTCATTTCACCAAGTGCTCACACCATCTTCTAGGGCTTTGAAATTCTCCACTGGATGTTTTGCATCCAACTGACAGATGAGGGAAAGAAAAACCAAGGAGGATGGCTTGAGAGGTGAGACAAACTTAACTAATCTACTTCAGCACAAGTTGATGTACTGAAGTAGATTCTTTTGTTATGATGCTATAAAAACCCAAGTCTAACCCCTCTTTTGAGTTACCCATTTGTGAATGCTCCCATGTATATGCCTGATGCACATGTTAATACGTTTGTTTGTTTTCATCTTGTTAATCTTTTGTCAGTGTCATTTACAGTGTCCCTGCCAGTAAATCTAAGATGGGTAGAGAAAAAATATTTTCCTTCCCTGCACTATAATGTACAGAAAAGCCTACCCACGAGAAAGAATTATCCAACCCTAAATGTCAATAATGCTGTGGTTGCGACACCTTGGTTGAGACTGTAAGACTTGTAAGGGTAGGGATTGTGCCTGCTATATTCATTATTATGTCCCAAGCTCCTAGGACGGTCACTGGCATAATAATTATGTGTTGACTGAATAAACGAAAAGGTAGATGAAGATGAAGGAAGATGAGAAAAAGATACCTGAGTCAAGATACTGCCCTTTTGTTAGGTGCCAAGACAGGCTTTTCTCTTATGTACTCCCATGCTCTGTGCATGCTGATGGGTAAATTCAAGGCTGTATATACCCATGGAATAGGGAGAAGGTTGAGACCAAGCTCTAGGTGCACAGGGGTTGATAACCACAGCCATGAAAAACCACAAAGACAAAATAGTTTCCAAGTTGATTTTAATCTTACAAATCCTTGCTATTCAGCATTTCTATGTCATATTTTGGAAACATAAGTTAATAGAGATTTTAAAACGTTGATAGCATTGTGAGATTAATCGAAGTACATAATTAGTCATATGTAGATTCTTACGTGTCATTGGTGCCCACAACCACACACTCACACATGATTGCAATTTGTTTTGCTTCCTTCAATTGAGATCATGTGGCATGTTCAGTTTTATGACTTCGCAGTTCACTTAATAATAATATTACATGATGACCTTTAAATGTCAGGATATATACATATATAGATATATAGAGAAGTCCGCTTTAATCTTTTTAATGGGTGACTAGTATTTCCTGGCATACATCTCCAATAATTTACTTAAAAAATTCCTTATTGTGAACATTTAGGTCATTTTCTGTTTTTCATTATTACAAAAAATGCATTTTCTCTGACTCTTGGTCTTCTAGAAAAATTTTCTTAGTATATCCTGTGCATTTCCTCAATCTAATTCAATAATGTTTTGGTCAATGCAGGATTTATACTTCAGCCTCTCTTGAGTAAATATGTTTTTTCCATTTCTTCAAGTATTTATTCTTTGAGTTACAAACAATCCAATTATTATCTTTTAGTTATTTTTAAATGTGCAATTAAGTTATTATTGACTGTAGTCACCCTATTGGGCTATCAAATAGTAGGTTTTATTCATTCTTTCTTTCATTTTGTAACCATTAAACATCCCCATCTGCCCGCCCAGAACCCCTCCCCCCACCTACCCTTCCCAGCCTTGGATAACCATCATTCTCTCTATGCCTATAAGTTCAATCGTTCTGATTTTTAGATCCTACGAATAAGTGAGAAAATGCAATGTTTGTCTTTCTGTGCCTGGCTTATTTTACATGACATAATGTTCTTCAGTTCCATCCATGTTATTGCGAACAATAGGATCTCAACTTTTTGAGGCTAAATAGTACACCATTGTGTATAAGTACCACATATCTGTCACCCATTCATCTCTTTTTTAGAAAAAAATTATTTGATTTTATTTTAAGTTCTGGTATATGTGTGCAGGACGTGCATGTTTGCTACATAGGTAAAAGTGTGCCATGGTGGTTCACTGCACCTATCAATGCATCAATTTATTTGATTTTATTTTAAGTTCTGGTATACCTGTGCAGGATGTGCAGGTTTGCTACATAGATAAAAGTATGCCATGGTGGTTTGCTGCACCTGTCAACCCATCACCTAGGTATTAATCCCCACCTGCATTAGCTATTTATCTTGAAGTTCTTTTTCCCCACAACCCTTCCCTCCCTGCGTTCATGTGTTCTCATTGTTAGCTTCCACTTACAAGTGAGAACATGTGGTGTTTGGTTTTCTGTTCCTGCATTAGTTTGCTGAGGATAATGGCTTCCAGCTCCGTTTATATCCCTGCAAAGGAGATGATCACATTCCTTTTTATGACTGTATAATATTTTATGATGTATATGTCCCACATTTTCTTTATCCAACCTGGTTATTGATGGGCATTTAAGTTGATTCCATGTCTTTGCTATTGTGAATAGTGCTGCAATGAACCTACACATGCGTGTATCTTTATAATATAATGATTTATATTCTTTGGGGTATATACCCAGTAATGGGATTGCTGGATCAAATGGTATCTCTGGTTCTAGGTCTTTGAGGGATCACCGCACTGTCTTCCATAATGGTTGAGCTAATTTACATTCCCACCAAAAGTGTAAAAGCATTCCTATTTCTCCACAGCTTTGCCAGCATCTGTGGAGTCTTTACTTTTTAATAATCACCATTCTGACTGGCATGAGATAGTATCACATTGTGATTTTGATTTGCATTTCTCTAATGATCAGTGATGTTGAGCTTTTATTCATTTGTTTCCTGGCCACATAAATATCTTCTTTTGAGCAGTGTCTGTTCATGTCCTTTGCCAACTTTTAAATCAGGATTTATTTTATTGTAAATTTGTTTAAGTTCCTACAGACGTGGCTTGCCAGTATTTTATTGAGGATTTCTGCATTGATGTTCATCAGGGATGTTGGCCTAAAGTTCCTTTTTTTTGTCGTTGTATCTCTGTCACGTTTTGGTAACAGGATGGTGCTGGCCTCATAAAATGAATTAGGGAGGAGTCCCCCATTTTTAGTTGTTTGGAATAGTTTCAGAATAAATGGTAGCAGCTCCTGTTTGTACCTCTGGTAGAATGTACCTGTAAATCTGTCTGGTCCTGGGCTTTTTTTTTTTTTTTTTTTTTGGTTGGTAAGCTATTTATTACTGCTTCAATTTCAGTACTTGTTATTTGTCTATTCAGGGATTCAACTTCTTTGTGGTTCTGTCTTGGGAGGGTGTATGTGTCCAGGAATTTATCCATTTCTTCAAGATTTTCTAGTGTATTTGCATAGAGGTGTTTATAGTATTTTCTAATGGTTGTTTTTATTTCTGTGGGGTCAGCAGTAATCTCTTCATAATTTTTTTGTTGTCTCTGTTTGATTCTTCTCTCTTTTCTTCCTCGTTAGTCTAACTAGTAGTCTATATATTTTATTAATTCTTTCAAAAAACACCTTCTGGATTCATTGATTTTTTGAAGGGTTTTTCGTGTCTCTATCTTCTTCAGTTCCACTCTGATCTTGGTTATTTCTTGTCTTCTGCTAGCTTTGGGGTTTGTTTGTTCTTGGTTCTCTAGTTCTTTTAGTTGTGATGTTAGTGTTTTAATTTGAGGTCTTTCTAGATTTTTGATGTGAGCATTTAGTGTATAAATTTTCCTCTTAACACTATTTTAGCTGCATCCCAGAGATTCTGGTACATTGTCTCTTTGTTCTCATTGCTTTTAAAGAACTTCTTGATTTCTGCCTTAATTTCATTATTTACCCAGGAGTCACTCAGGAGCAGATTGTTCAATTTCCATGTAGTTGTGTGGTTTTGAATGAGTTTCTTAATCTTGAGTTTTAATTTGATTGTACCCTGGTCTGAAAGACTGTTATAATTTCATTTCTTTTGGATTTTCTGAGGACTGCTTTACTTCTAATTATGTGATCCATTTTAGAGTAAGTGCCATGTGGCAGTGAGAAGAATGTATAGTATGTTGTTTTGGGGTGGAGAGTTCTGTAGATGTCTATTAGGTTCATTTGATCCAGAGCTGAGTTCAAGTCCTGAATATCCTTGTTAATGTTTTGTCTCGATGATATGTCTAGTATTGACAGTGGGGTGTCAAAGCCTCCCACTATTATTGTGTAGGAGTCAACGTCTCTTTGTAGGTCTCTAAGAACTTGTTTTATGAATCTGGGTGCTCCTGTATTTGATGCATATGTGTATAATAGTTAGCTCTTCTTCTTGAATTGATCCCCTTATCATTATGTAATGTCCTTCTATGTCTTTTTTGATCTTTGTTGATTTAAAGTCTGTTTTGTCAGAAACTAGGATTGCAACCCCTGCTTTTTTCTGCTTTCCATTTGGTTGGTAAATTTTCCTCCACTCCTTTAGTTTGAGCCCATATGTCATTGCATATAAGAAGAGTCTCTTGAATACAGTGCACCAATGGGTCTTGACCCTTTATCCAGCTTTCCATTCTGTGTCTTTTAATTGAGGCATTTAGCCCATTCACATTTAAGGTTAATATTGTTATGCGTGAATTTGATCCTGACCTGATGAGGCTAGCTGGTTATTATGCAGACTTGTTGATGTAGTTGCTTCATAGTATCATTGGTCTTTGTACTTCAGCATGTTTTTGAAGTGGGTGGTAATGGTTTTTCCTTTCTGTATTTAGTGATTTTTTCAGTAGCTCTTGCAAGGCAGGCCTGGTGGTGACAAATTTCCTCAGCATTTTCTTTTCTGAAAAGGATTTTATTTCTCCTTCAATTATGAAGTTAGTGTGGCTGGATATAAAATTCTGGGTTGAAAATTCTTTTTTTTTTTTTTAAAGAATGTTGGATATTGGCCCCCAATTTCTTCTGGCTTGTAGGGTTCTGCTCTGTTAGTCTGATGGGCTTCCCTTTGTCGGTGACCTGGCCTTTCTCTCTGGCTGTTCTTAACATTTTTTCCTTCATTTTGACCTTGGAAAATCTGACGATTATGTCTCTTGGGGTTGATCTTCTCATGGAGTATCTTACTGGGCTTCTGCGAATTTCCTGGATTTGAAAGTTGGCCTGTCTTGCTTTGTTAGGAAAGTTCTACTGGATGATATCCTGAAGTGTGTTTTTCAGCTTGGTTCCATTCTCCCTGTCTCCTTCAGGTACCTCAATTAGTCATAGGTTTGGTCTTTTTACATAATCCATAGTTCTCAGAGTTTTTTTTCATCCCTTTTTATTCTTTTTTTCTCTAATCTTGTCTGCCTGTGTTATTTCAGCAAGATAGTTTTCAAGCTTTGAAATTTTTCTCTCTGCTTGGTCTATTCAGTTATTGATACTCATAGTTGCATTGTGAAGTTCTCGTGTTGTTTTTTGGTCATTTATGTTCCTCTCTAAACTGGTCATTCTGGTTAACAGCTTCTATAATGTTTTATCATGGTTTTTAGCTTCTTTGCATTGGGTTAGAACATGCTCTTTTAGCTCAGCAAAATTTGTTGTTACCCACCTTCTAAAGCCTACTTCTGCCAATTCATCCATCTCGGCCTCTGCTCAGTTCTGTGCCCTTGCTGGATAGGTGTTGCTATAATATTCAGAAGAAGAAGCACTTTGGCTTCTTGAGTTTTCAGTGTTTTTTGTTGTTGTTGTTGTTGATTCTTTCTCATCTTTGCAAGTTTGTCTATCTTTGATCTTGGAGGCTGCTGACCTTTGGATGGAGTTTTTGTGGGGACTTTTGTGTTGATGCTGCTATTGTTGCTTTCTGTTTGTTTGTTTTTTTAACAGGCCCCTCTTGTGTTGGACTGCTGTGATTTTCTGGTGGTCCACTTCAGATCCTATTTGCCTGGTCTCTTCCACACCTGGAGGTGTCACCAGTGGAGGCTGCAGAACTGCAAAGATGGCTGAATGCTTCTTCTTCTGGGATCTCTTTCCCAGAGGGGCACCAACCTGATGCTGGCAGGAACACTCCTGTAAAAGGTGTCTGGTGATGACCCCTGTTGGGGGTTCTTACCCAGTCAGGAGGCAAGAGATCTGGGACCCACTTAAGGAAGCACTCTGGCTGCCCCTTGGTTGAGGTGGTGTGCTGCACTGGGGAGAATCCTACTGGTCCAAGCTGCCTGGATTCCTCAGAGCCAGCAGGGGGAAATACTAAGTCTGCTGATCCACAGAGACCATCGCCACCCCTGCCCCCAGGGGCTCGGTCACAGGGAGGTCAGAGTTCTGTTTCTAAATTCCTGGCTGGAGTTGCTAAAATTTTTACATGGAGGTCCCACCCAGTGAGAAAGGATGGGTCAGGGTCCAGCCTAAAGGGGCAGTGTGGCCACAATCTGCCACAGCCACTGTGCTGTGCTGTGCTGTGGGGAATTTTTCCTGGATTCCAACTGTCTAGTTTCCCTCGCACCAATGGGGGAAAATTAGCAGACTGGAGCTTCAGCGATGGCTGCCTCCCCCTTCGCTGGGAGCTTGGTCATCTTAGGCAACAGGCAGCTGCAGTGATTTTGGCCTCCCTTCCCCCCGGGAACATCATTGACTTAGGCAGTCTCTAACCAAATGGCCTCTGTGAATCTGTGTAACTCTGTTCTTGGGACCCAATACCCTGGTGGTGTGGGCTTACAGGAGGAATCTCCTGATCCATGGGTTGCATAAATCAGTGGAAATAGCATGGTTTCCCAGGCAGGGTAGCACAGTAACTCACCACCTCTTTGGGTTGGAGGTGGGAGCTCCCCTTGCCCCATGTGGCTCCCAGGTGGGCCATCACATCACCCTGCTGTTCTTCACTCTCCGTGGGTCTCACCAGCCACCCAGTCAGTCCCAATGAGAGAACCTGGAGACCTCAGTTTGCAGTACAGGATTCACTGGCTTTTTCACCCTTGTCAATGGAAGCCTCTGACTGCAGCTGTTTCTTGTCAGCCATCTTGGCCCCTCCCCCATTCATCTCTTGATGGACATTTAGGTTGCTTCCAAATCTTAGTTATTTTAAACAGTGCTGCAAGGAGCATGAGAGTGCAGATATCTCTTTGATATAATGATGTCCTGTTTTTGGGTATACACTCAGCAGTGGGATTGTGGGATCCTCTGGTAGCTGTATTTTTAGTTCTTTGGAGGAACATCCAAACTGTTGTCCAGAGATTTTACTTATTTATATCCCCAACAACAGCGTATGATGCTTTCCTTTTCTCCACATCTTCACCAGCATTTGTTATTGCATGTCTTCTGGATAGAAGCCATTTTAACTGGGGTGAGATGATATCTAATTGCAGTTTTGATTTACATTTCTGTTATGGTCAGTGATGTTGCACATGTTTTTATATGCCTGTTTGCCATTTGTATGTCTTCTTCTAAGACATTTCTTTTCACACCTTTTGCCCATTTTTGGATCAGATTATTATATTTTTTTCCCATAAAGTTGTTTGAGCTCCTCATATGTTCTGGTTATTAATCCCTTATCAGATGGGTAGTTGGCAAATATTTTCTTCCATCATGTGGGTTGTCTCTTCATTTTGTTGACTGTATTCTTTACTGTGCAAAAGTTTTTAACTTGATGTGATTCTATTTGTCAATTATTGCTTTGATTGCTTGTGCTTCTGGGGTAATACTCAATAAATTTTTGCTCAGATCAATGACCTGGATACTTCTCCTGATGTTTTCTTGGAGAATTTTCATAGTTTGAGGTCTTAGGTTTAAGTATTTAGCCTATTTTAATTTGATTTTCATATATGATAAGAGATAAGGGTCTAGTTTCATTCTTCTGCCTATGCATATCCAGGTTTCCCAACACAATTTATTGAAGAGACTGTCTTTTTCCGAGGGTATATCCTTGGAAACTTTGTAGAAAATGAATTCACTGCAGGTGTGTGGATTTGTTTCTGGGTTCTCTATTTTGTTCCATTGGTCCATGTGTCTGGTTTTATGCCAGTACCATGTTGTTTTGGTTATTATAGTTATGTAGTATAATTGGATGTCAGGCAATGTGATTCCTCCAGTTTTGTTCTTGTTTAGCATAGCTGTGGCTATTCTGGGTCTTTTGTGTTTCCATATAAATTTTAGGATTCATTTTTCTATTTCTGTGAAGACTATCTCCTGTATTCTGATAGAGATTGCATTGAATTTGTAGATTGGTTTGGGTAATATAGACATTTCAACAGTATTAATTCTATCCATGAACATGATTTTTTTTTCATTTTTCGATTTTCTTTTTAATTTCTTTATTGACCTACCCATCATTCAGTGGTATATTATTTATCTTCCCTGTGTTTTTCTACTTTACAAAATTCCTCTCATTACTGATTTCTAGCTTTATTTCACTGTGGGCAAAAAAGATGCTTGATATTCTTTTAAGTTTTTGAATGTTTTAAGACTTATTTTGTGACCTAACCTATGGTCTATCCTTGTGAATGATCCATGTGCAGAGGAAACAAATGTGTGTTCTCTAGTCATTGGATGAAAAGTTCTGTATATATGTATTAGATCCATTTGGTCTGCAGTGCAGACTATATCTGATGTTTCTTTGTTAATTTTTGTCTAGAAGATCTGTCCAGTGCTTAAAGTGGCATATTGAAGTCTCCAGCTATTATTGTACTTGGGCCTATCTCTCTTATTAGCTCTAATAATATTTGTGTTGTATATCTGGGAGCTCCAATGTTTGGTGCATATATGTTTACAATTGTGATATCCTCTTGCAGAATTGACCCCTTTATTATTATTATTTAGTGACCTTATTTGTCTCTTCTTACACTTTTTGTCTTGAGATCTATTTTGTTTGATTAAGTATAGCAACTCTTGCTTTTTTTGGTTTCCATTGACATAGAATATCTTTTTCCATCTCTTTAATTTCAATCAATATGTGTCTTTATAGGTGAAATGTGTTTCTTATAGGCTGCGGATCAACAGATCTTGTCGTTTTATCCATTCAGCCTGTCTATGTCTTTTCATTGAAGAATTTAGTACATTTACGCTCAATGTTTTTATTGATAAGTAAGAACTTAGTCCTACCATTTTGTTTTTGTTTTCTGATTGTTTTGTTGTCTTCCCATCCTTCTTTCATTTGTTCCTGTCTTTAGTGAAGGTGATTTTTTCTTGTGATATGATTTAGTTTCTTGCTTTTCATTTTTTGTGTCTACACTGTACGTTTTTTTATTTGAGGTTACCATGAGGCTTGCAAATACTGTTTTATAACCCATCATTTTAACCTGGTAACAACTTAACACTATTTGCATAAACAGACAAGCAAAGAGAAAGCAAATCAATCTCTATACCTTACCTTCATAACCCAGTTTTTAATCATTTTGTTCTTTTCTATTTATATTAGTTTTTACTGACTAAGTCTTGATAAGCTCTTGTAGTTACTATCTTGGTTGGTTCATCATCTAGTCTTTCTACTTGAGATAAAAGCAGTTTACATACCACACTTACAGTGTTATAATATTTTATGTTTTTCTGCATACTTTCTATTACCAGTAAGTTTTGTACCTTCAGGTGATTACTTATTGCTCATTCACTTTTTTTTAACTTTCTGATTAAAGTACTCCCTTTAGCATTTCTTGTAAGACAGGTCTGGTGTTGATGAACTCTCTCAGCATTTGTTTATCTGGGAAAACTGTTATTTCTTATTCATATGTGAATGATATTTTTGCTGAATATACTATTCCAGGGTAAAAGGCTTGTTTTGTTTTGTTTTATTTTACAGCACTTTAAATATTTCATGCCACTTTCTCCTGTACTGTAAAGTTTCCACTGAAAAGTCCGCTGCCGGACGTACTGAAGATGTGTTTTATTTCTTTCTTTTCTCTAGCTGATTTTAGGATCCTTTCTTTATCCTTGACCTTTGGGAGTTTCATTATTAAATGCCTTGAGGTAGTCTTCTTTGGATTAAATCTGCTGGGTGTTCTATGACCTTTTGTTACTTGGATATTTATGTATTTCTTTATGCTTAGAAAGTGATCTGTTATTATTTCTTTAAATAAACATTCTATCCCTATCTATTTTCCTACCTCCTCTTTAAATCCAACAACTGAGATTTGCCATTTTGAGGCTATTTCCTAGATTCAATAGTGGTGATTCATAGTATTTTATTCGTTTTTATTTTGTCTCCTCTGTATTTTCAAATAGCTTGTCTTAAAGCTCACTAATTCTTTCATCTGTTTGATCAATTATGCTATTAAAGGACTCTGATGCATTTTTCAGTAAGTTGTGTTTTCTTGGATGGCGTTAACGCTCGTAGCTGTTCTTTCATGTCTGGGAATCAGAGTTAGATATGCATTGTAGCCTTCAGGGTCTTTCTTGGGAAGACTTTCCAGATATTTGAAAGGACTTGCGTGCTGTGATCTAAGCTGTATCTGCATTAGGGGGCACCGCAAGCCCTGTAATAATGTGTTTCTTTCAGAGTCATAGAGGTACTGCCTTGATGATCTTGGAGAAGATCCAGGAGATTTCTCTGCATTACCAGAGAGATAATATTGTTCTCTTCCCTTACTTTCTCCCAGGCAAACAGTTTGCCTCTCTGTTCTGGGCCACCGAAAGGTGGGGGTGGAAATGACACACGCACCCCTGTGTCCACCATTATTATGACTGCACTGGGTCAGACACGAAGCCAGCAAAGCACTGGCTATCACCCAAGGCCTGCTCTAACCATTCACTGGCTACTACCTATGTTTGCTGAAGGCCCTGGGGCTCTACAATCTGCAGGTTGCAAAGCCAGCCAGGCCTGTGTCCTTCCCTTCAGGTCATCAAGGCCTCTCAGACCCTAGGTGGGTCCAGAGGTTTTGTCCAGGAGTCAGGGAAGAGAGTCAAAAACCTTAGAAGTCTTTCTAGTGTTCTATTGTACTCTGGCCGAGCTGGTACTCAATCCACAAAAAGCAGTTCTTCCCACTCTCGCCTCTCCTTTCTAAAGGCAGAGGAACCTCACTCCATAGCTGCTGCCACCCCAGGCCATGAGGATTATGACAGACTACTGGAGATATTGTCTTAAGTTTCAAGTACTCTTAAAAGTCAGCTTGTGGTAAATGTTGCTTGGCCTGGAACTCACTCTTCAGGGAAGTGGGCTCCTTTCTGTCCCAGGGCGGGTTCAGAAATGCAGCCCAAGAGTCGAGTCCTGGAATCAGGGGACCCAAGAACCTACTTGGTGCTTTACCCCTCCGTGGCCATGCTGGTACCTAAGGTGCAAGACAAAGTCACTTATATTTTTTTCTTTGCACGTTTCAAGGAGAAGGAGTCTTGCCCTGTAGGCACCACAGCTGGTGAAGTGCTGAGTCTCACTTAATCCAGCAAGTCTCTGAAGCTCATCCGAGGCCCTTGACATAGTGCCTGGATATCACTGCTGATTAATCAGGGCCGAAGGTCCCTTCAGTTAGCAGGTGATGAATGCTTCCAGGGCTGGGTTCCTTCCTTCAAGGCAGCAGGTTCCATTATGGCTCAGAGTGTGTCTAGAAATTTCATCCATGTGATATGGCTTGGAATGGGGGCCTCATGACTCTGACTGGTGCCCTATCTTTCTGAGCCTGTGCCGGTATCCAAGATGCAAGATAACATCCTCCCCACTCTTCCTTCTTCTCTCCTTAAGAGGAAGGAGGAGGTCTCTTTTGGAGCTACAAGTTGTACAGCCTGGTGTTGTGGGGGTGATGCCAGCACTTCCATAGCCATACCAGCTGGTGTCTCAGTAGGTCATATGCACAAGCCCTCCCCCCAACCCCGGTCCCCCGCAACCAAGTCCACTGTCTTTGGGCCTAGCTCAGCACTAGGACTCACCTAAGAGTTGCAGTTCTTATGGCATAGACTATCTTTCACATTTACTTAGAGATAGAGCAATTTGGCTCTCCATGGAGAGGCTTGTGGGAACTCAAGATCTGGTGACTGGGATCAGTGATTCCCCTCCGGCTTGGGCTGGTTTAAATGCTCCTTCTGTGGGTGGGCATCATCTGAGTTTGGTCCTGTTTTTCTTTCTGCTCTAACAGGACAGCACTAAGTTTAATGCCTCACAATAGCTATTTTTCTCCTCCCCTAGTGCCCAGAGAAGCTCTCTTCACCACATAGCTGCTGCCGGGGCTATTGGAGCATGTGGGGGAGTGATAGGTGGAGGCTTCTATTCCAGCATCTTGCTTTGCATATCCAAGTAAATCATAAATTAAAGATTTTTCTCTTTTTCCTTCCTCCCTTATTTCCCCTCCTGTGGGTGATATTCATTATAGTTGTGTGTCTTACATGATTCTGATATCAGAGAAGAAACACATGTCATCTGCTTGCTGTTTTTTGTTTTTTTTTTTGTTTTGACATGGCACATTCCTCCCTACTGTATGGTTTCTCCCTACAAAGACCTTCCTCTGTGGTGTACTCCTACAAACACTGAATTCGTGAATATTGAGCCTCTGCTCTTATGGGAAATAGAGAGTTAGATAGACATACTCATACACATACACATACATACACACACCTATGTCTCACATAGATTATAATCTTAAATCCTAAAGCCAACTCATCCTGGTTTGCTTCATTTTCTTTACAGTAACTTACTAAAGAGAACAAATGGGGTTCAAAAGTGATAAGTGTCTCACTGATGGCCACCCCACTAAGCAAAGTCAGAGCTGGGGTTGAAGCCTTGTCTAACTGACCCCAGGGCTGGAGTTTCTTGTACTACACTGCACTCTCCACTGCCCTTTACTGTTGCATCCACTGTTCCATCCTCTGGTTACCTTAGTATGAAAGCTTAAGCAAGAATACAGTGCATAACCTTGTTTGTTGTCACCTGAGAACATAAGAGTCAAGCGACAAATTTTTAATACTCTATGCGTGTACATGAATGACAAGAAAAACTCTCCAAATATTGATTTTGGGGTTGCAAATAAATTTTAACAAGTAGACAAATTTGCAAATACAGTGGAATCCACAAACAATGAAGATCCACTGTATCTTCATTGCTATGGTTTCCAGGTTATTTTGGAACTCAAATTCAAAAATTTAATTCTTTGTACTTATTGGGCCAATTTGTGACCTCCACTAGCCCTAGAAATGTCACACTCTGGATCTAGTTGGTGAATATTAACTACTATAGCTCGAAAGATTAAGAGTCAAAAGCTTTCCTTTGTTCAAAAACACGAATAACTTTTTACTTGGTTTTCCCTGTGTTAAATGTGAGCACTGAATTAGGTGACATTCAAGATTTTTTTCTAGAATTGTTGTACTGGTTTCCTATGACTGCTTTAACAAATTACCACAAACTTGAAGCTTAAAACAACAGAATGTATTATCTCACAGAAGTCTTAAATCATTATCACTGGGCCTAAATCAAGGTGTTGTCAAGACCACACTACCTCTGCAGGCTCTAGGAGATCATTCATTCCCTGTCTCTTCCAATCTCTAACGGCTAACAACAGTCCCTGAGTTGTGGACCCATTACTCCAATCCTCAATATCAACATCTTTAAATATCTGTTTCATCTTCACATTGCCTTCTTCTCTGTGCATTTGTTAAATCTCCTTCAGCTTCTTTTTTTATAATACATGTAATTCCACTTAAGGTCCACTTGAATAATGCAGGATAATCTGCCCATCTCAAGATCTTTAACTTAATCACATCTTCAAAGAAACTTTGCCTTGTAAAGAAACATTTACAGGTTCCAAGGATTACAACCTTATATTTTTGGGCAGCCATTATTCATCCAACTACAATAGTCCACCATGAATCTTATGTATCTCCATGAAATAAAAAATCAGGACCTAGAAGCCAATAGACAGCACGTAGCCTGTGGTGCTTGTATACATGTTTATATTTCATACGCCACCAGGCTTGGTCTTTATCCAAAGTTATGGAGCTTTATCTAAGTGGGTTATGGTCATTCAAAGTAACATGAGATAATGTTTCAGATAAGATGTATTATGCAATTTGGCTGTGCTTTTGTCAACAAGCTGATTAGCATCCAAGTCTTCCTCCTAGGAGGACCTAAAACAAGCAACTCCTCTAGAAGCATCTGACAATGAGTTTGTACCTGCTAAAATTTCCTCAGGGCAAATGTTGCAGGTAAGTGGTATAATTTCTCTGGCCCTCACAATGGCTAAAGTGAAGTCTGTAGTGACATATTAACAAATTAATTGGTCAGAAACCTGATACTACACAGGCTAACATTAGTCTTATAGATATTTACTATTCAAAAAAGTTAAACTTAAATGAACAGAATAAGTTTGGAAATCTTCTCCCCTCCTGCCATGCGAGATTTATCACTTAAAGGCAGGGTAACCTTGAATAGTCAGACACTTACAGAATGGCTTGCTGGTCTTCCCTAGAATTTCCACACCGACATAAAAGATAGGCTTCCTTTTTAATGATTAACAAACTTTCTTTATGTGGAGGTGATATTTGCCACATAAGAACTGTGGTTTTGGTAATTCTGGAGAATCATTGGCTTGTTTCATCCTTTTGAATTTTTGTGTTGGATGATTTGTGGTACAATTGGAAGAGATGAAATTACGGGACTAAATAAGAGTAATTTTGCCCCATTAGAGTATTGATTTCATTGTTGCTTTTTCCTGCAAACCTGAACGATATACTGGTTGTCTATTTATCTGATTTAGCCACAAACATTGAAGTTAAGTGACTGAACAAATAAGATGAACTCTTTGTCTTTCTAGCTATTATGTACATATACCCTTTTAGTTGCATACTGGAATCTCTATAAATTCAGCCCTGGTTACCACTGCTAGCCAAAGCTCAAAAGGGAATTTTGTGTCCAGTTAAATAATAAATTGGGCAATTTCTATAACATTCTTTTTCATTTTCTGTATTAAGCATTAGTAAAAGCTAAGGTTATAATGTTAAGGTAGACATCAGGAATGGTGCTCAGTGGGGAAATAAGGAGTTAGGTCCCACCTTTTGTTATTGTTGTTTGCTTTGTTTTTTAGGCTTTTTAAAAAAATTTACTTGGGATAACATTTCTGCATTGAAAATACATAGGTAGTTAAGACAAAAGTGATATTTGGTGCTGGGATGAGCTAATTCTTGTGAATTTTGCCTTCCTTAGGTTGTGTTTTTTTGGAGCTTTTGTAAAATTGGAGGAATAATATTCTTAGAAATATCTAACGATGTACTTTTGATTCTTAATAATATTACTCATTGAAGTGTAATTTAGTAATATTACTTCTGAAGTATGAGAGGATGTATTCAGGCTTTTTCATCCAATATTTTGACATTCACTTTTAGAGAATGAATCAACAAGTCCTCTGGATATGAGATATTATCTGCTACCTTTAGCCACAGAATTTGAAATTAAGCTTGAGAGAACAGAGTTGTCAAACTGACAGCAGAGAAGTATGCCTTCCAAAAAAATAATACTGCAGAATACATAAGAGTATATCTTTTTATATGCCTGAAGAAACTAAATGTACAAAATGGTCAAAATGTCTAATGACTTCAGATGAAAACTCTGTCTATATTAATTAAGCTAATAGGCCCTGCTCCTACTCTGATATTTACTTGCCAAAGCCTCTCACTTTTTGGGTTCCAGTTTGCCCTTAAATAAAGTGTTGGTGTTATACCACATGATATCAAATTTTTCTTTAATTGCAAAAGTTGATTTAATAAAATACAAACGTTGCAGCAGGCTGGAGACTAATAGTTAAAATGAAATATGAAACAATAAATGCTCGATCTTGCCCATGGGTCCAAAAAGCAAACCACATACCCAAAGAATGTGGGAGACACAGGTTAATATTGATGAATAGAGTTGACGGGTAGAAGTTTTAGGATGACAAAAATCATAAGGGATCACTATATTGTTTAGCCACTGAAATAGTTAGTTAAATACTTCTTCGGATATATCACTCCTGAAGTATGTGACCTCGACTGAGAGAGATGGCAGTTCCATCTCCATTGCAGTGGTATGACCATGTAGGGTTGAGAATAGGCATCTGAATGTTGAATAAACATATAAATATCTCGTGAAGACTGAATCAAGAAGTTGAGTGTGGTGCCTCTGGGAGAACACAAATTCTGCCTTCAAATATGTGAAGTTTTGTTTGCCCTTCAAGATCGCTTTTCTACACTTCTCCACTCCCTTGCTTTTGATTGGGTTTAGCCAATAAAAACCACCAATAAGATACGGCTAGGGGGGAAGAGAGGAAAGTCAGAGAATTTATTTCCCTATGACGTCCTGGCTGGGGTTTGTCTTAACAGTGGCTGTGCTCCTTTCCTGAAGATCATAGCTCCTGTTGGACCTTCCTTCTCTTAAAACTGCGTTTCTCCCTGGAATTCCCCCTCTTGCCCTCTCGGCAACCTGCTAGCCCAGTTTTCTTCAACTCTCTTTCCATCCATGCCCTTGTAAATAGTCACTTTATTGAAATCCTTAAAGTGTGTTTCTTGTCGGAATATTGATGGATAACAGCTTTCATGTAAATGGCAGACTAAACTGTGTTTCTAGAGGGAAGTGCTAACATTAAAAGACTGAAGTTCTGAGAAGAGATAGCTTGATTTAGCACTTCTACTACAAGAGCTCTCTTAAAATCAATTGGGTGTCCTCAGAAGGTAGAGTACCCCGCTCAGGGGAGGTGTTCAAGCAAAACACTGAAACTTTTGTTGTTGTTATCTTTTTTTCTTTTTTTTTGAGGGAGAGGAGGACCATGGGTATAGATGAGAGTTAGAAAGAGGTAACTTTTAAAATGTCATTTAACTTGATGTAAGAAACAGTAAATTGTGTCAAAACATTTTATTTCTTCTCATTTGCCTCTGAGTTTGCCATTGCAAAGTAACCAGAACTCATAAATTGAGTGATGAGCCATGGCACGCAACTGGGCTCACCTCTCCAACCTGAGCATCTTGTGTATTTGTGGCATACTAATAGGCGCTCCAGGGGAAGGGGTAGCAATAGGCAAGCTGCTGCCCCTTTGCTTTCAAACAGAATCAAAGCATCAGATGTTTGCCTGTACTAGGTGATTTTTATGGTTTCTTTCAGCCCTCTGTTTATTTTCTCCCTCTCTCCTTCCCTCCTTCCTTTCGTTCCTTCCTTTCTTCTTCCCTACGTACCTCTTTCTAGTCATTCATTCATTCATCTTCTTGTCCCACATTTTCTCAAAAATACCAGCATCAAGCAGTGTGCAAGCTGCTGCATTGGAAGATTATGGAGGAGCAAGGATACATTACCAAAAAGAAAACCAAAAAACAAAACAAAACAAAAAACCAAAAACATACAGCCCGTGCAGCTAATGCCTTCTAAGAGTTCACATTCTGGCAGGAGAGATAGAGAGTTGCATCATGAAAAAATATTTTGTTCTTATATTCCCACACATTCAGCTTTTGTCAAGCCCTTCTTGACCCTTTGTGAATCTATTCTTCGTCTTTCCCTGTGCTTTTTCATATTCTCAAACACCACTCCTGTAGCTGCCTTTTTGCACACGATGTCCGCCTCTCAGTCATCTCTTATGACTCTCCTTATCAACCTTAAGAGAACAACACTCACTATTTGGACAAAGAAAAATGCTTACATGTTGCTCTCTGCTTCCAACAAGTATAATGAAAGGTTGGCATCCTGTGTTTTCCTTTGAGAAAAAAAAATAGTCATGAAAAGAACCTGTAGTTATGAGAAGACCAGAAAAAGTAAATATAAATGCAACACTGTAACACAGATTAATACAAACAAGTAATTAAATACATTTGAATTGTTTTTAAAAAAACATACTGATTGTGCTGAGAAGCCTGGTAAGTCAGCATGTACTAGGAATCTTTGAAGCAACACTAACTATATCAGAATTTCTTCTTTTTTAAGGACTTTTAATGGGAGTCTCAAATTTCTACACTTTTCAGCCTTACCAGCAAAAATGTCTTCATTATATTAGCTGCATTGAGATATTGGTATTTTTCCTAGGCCACGGAAAACTTACTGTGTTGGCTTTTGAAACTTCAGATACTCCACTATTCCATTACAGGTCATTCTATTTAGAGATACTGGATTATGGATTTAGAATGTAATAGGCTCTGTCAGTCATATTAGGTAAGTGTGTATTGCAAGAAGAAAGAAGGAAATAAAATGACAACCATTGTACAGAGAGTGTGATGGGCCAAGTGAAATAGAATGTTCTCTGTAAAGGAAGTGGTCTTTCCTTGAGTTAAACCGTTGCTCTTAGGACAAGCATGTGCTTTGTAAAGTATAGTACTCACCATGGTTCAAAAGCTATTGATGCTTCACACTCCTCACAACCACCTCCATCATTTAGATGCAGTCCAATATTTGGGGCTCATGGCACTGCCAGATATCACCTATATCATAGTCTCTTATTTGCTTAACTAGCACTGAGTCAAATGTCCTCTTTAATTATAGTCAGTTTGTGATTCTGTGATAAATAGACAACATAATGTGGCATGGGTTAGGGGTATAAGATATGGTTTGAAGGTGGTTTACTTTTTGCCATTTTATAAAACAGGAGAAATGTCTGTCCACACATCCCAGAGTACTGAAGTGGAAATTCCCTCCCAGCTTTGTGTATCAAGCTTTGTATTGATGGAAGAAGAGAATATGAGTAGATATCACACATGTTTATTTTTTTGGCTCTCACCTTTCTCCATGATGTTAACAAGTCTTCAAATTAGATAGTGGTCTTAAATATCATTGGTATATGCCTACAGTGTGCAAACTGGTAGCCACTAGCCATATGTAGCTATTTAAATTTAAATTAATTAAAATTAACTTAAACTAAAAATTCAGACACCCCCAAGTCACTCTAATGTACTAATGTACAATTGCACAATAACCACATGTGACCAGCAGCTATCAACTGTGAAGTGAAGATACACGACATTTTTATTATAACTGAAAGTTATACTGAACAGGACTGGTATAGCCATTTCCTATTTTTTTTGCAGGATCTCATGGGAAATTTTGATGTCCCAAAGCTATGGAGAATAATAGAAGTCTAGTACATGTGATGACTAATGAGCAAGAGGGTATTAAGATGACTAAAGAAAAATGGGGCAGAGGGCCAAGAAAGGTGCACTATTTTATATGATTTTGCAAAATATTTTTAGTATTTTGTATTCTATTTGATTTGAATAATTAATAATACTTCAAAAGAAAAGTATAAAGGGTATTTTGAAGGGTTTTGATGTTTACTGCATAGCTTTTTGTAGTTAAAACATTGATACATAATAATATATAAATAGACTTTTGCTGCTTTTAAATCTAAGTGTAATAGTTGTTATGGCTTTGGGACTTACCAACTGCTTTCTTGAAATGGCTCTTAAGTATTGACTTAGATAGAAGCCAAGTCTGTGAGGACTGGGCTTGTCCAAGTGTAACATTACATGTCGTATTGCATTGATGTCATGCAGCACTACAATATGGCAGTTTCAATTATAGTTGTAAGAGCATAGGAATGTCTTCTGAAGCTTATGAAGTGGTATTTATATTACTTCACGGAAATGGCCATTAAAATAATTGCTCACTATATCTTAAAAAATATCCATATGTTAGAAAAATATCTCTCAGAGAAGTAAAGTACATTTTTATAGCTTCTCTGAAAGAAAATGAATGTTTGAAATACTGCAGGATGTTATTGTGCACAGGTGTGTGCTTGTGTGCATGTACATGTGTGCACACACATGCTCACACACACACACACACACGATATGGTTTGTCTCTGGGTCCCCACCCAAATCTTATCTTGAATTATAATCCCATAATCCCCATGTGTTGTGGGAGGGACCTGGTAAAAGATAATTGAATCATAGGGGTGTTTTCCCCCATGCTGTTCTTGTGATAGTGAGTTCTCACAAGATCTGATAGTTTTATAAGGGGCTTCCCCCTTTGCTGAACACTCATTCTCTCTCCTGCTGCCATATGAAGAGGTGCCTTCTGCCTGGCCGGGCGTGGCGGATCACACCTGTAATCCCAGCACTTTGGGAGGCCAAGGTGGGCAGATCACAAGGTCAGGAGATTGAGACCATCCTGGCTAACACGGTGAAACCCTGTCTCTACTAAAAACACAAAATATTAGCTGAGCGTGGTGGCAAGCGCCTGTAGTCCCAGCTACTCAGGAGGCTGAGGCAGGAGAATGGTGTGAACCTGGAAGATGGAGCTTGCAGTGAGCCGAGATCACACGAGTGCACTCCAGCCTGGGTGACAGAGCAAGACTCCATCTCAAAAAAAAAAAAAAAAAAAAAAAAAAAAAAAAAAAAAAAAAAAAAAAAAGAAGAGGTGCCTTCTGCCATGATTGTAAGTTTCCTGAGGCCTTCCAAGCCACGTGGAACTGTGAGTCAATTAAACCTCTTTCCTTTATAAATTGCCCAGTCTTGAGCAGTTCTTTATAGCAGTATGAGAATGGACTAACACAGTAAACTGGTACTGCAGAGAATGGGGTGCTGCTACAAGGATACCCCAAAATGTGGAAGTAACTTTGGAACTGATAAAAGGCAGAGGTTGGAATAGTTTGGAGGGCTCAGAAAAAGACAGGAAAATGTGGGAAAGTTTGGAATTTCCTAGAGATTTGGAGGGCTCAGAAGACAGAAAGATGTCAGAAAGTTTGGAACTTCCTAGAGACTTGTAGAATGGCTTTCACAAAACTGCTGATGGTGAAATAGACAATGAAGTCCAGGCTGAGGTGGTCTCAGAAGGAAATAAGGAACTTGTTGGGAACTGGAGTAAAGGTCACTCTTGCCATTATGCTTTAGCAAAGAGACTGGTAGTGTTTTGCCCCTGTCCTAGAGATCTGTGGAACTTTGAACTTGAGAGAGATTATTTAGGGTATCCAGTGGAAGAAATTTCTAAGCAACAAAGTATTCAAGAGGTAATGGAGAATAAAAGTTTGGAAAATTTGCAACCTGACAATGCAACAGGAAAGAAAAACCCATTTTCTGGGGGAGAAATTCAAGCTGGCTGCAGAAATTTGCATAATTTACATGGATCCAAATGCTAATCAGCAGGAAAAAATGGGAAAAACGTCTCCGGGGCAAGTGAGAGATTTTCATGACAGCCCCTCCCATCACAGACTCAGAAGCCTAGGGTGAAATGATAATTTCTTGGGCCAGGCTCAGAGCCCCCCTGCTCTGTGCAGCCTCAGGACCTGGTGCCTTGTGTCCCACCTGCTTCAGATCTAGCTGTGGCTAAAAGGGGCAAAGATGCAGCTCAAGCCATTGCTTCCAAGGGTGCAAACCCCAAGCCTTGGCAGCTTCTATATTGTATTGCTCCTACAGGTGCACAGTAGTCAAAAATTGATGTTTTCAAACCACCACCTAGATTTCAGAGGATGTATGGAAACACCTGGATGTCCAGGCAGAAGTTTGTTTCATGGGTGGAGCCCTCATGGAGAGCCTCTGCTAGGGCAGTGCAGAAAGGAAAGGTGGGGTCAGAACTCACACAGAGTCCCCACTGGGCCACTGCCTAGTGGAGCTTTGAGAAGAGGACCACTGTCCTACAGACCCCAGAATGGCAGATCTACTGACAGCTTGTACCGTGCACCTGGAAAAGCTGCAGACACTCAATGTCAGCTGGGAAGGCAGCTAGGAGTGGGGCTGTACCCTGCAAAGCCACAGGGGCAGAGCTGTGAAAAGCCATGAGAGCCCACCACTTGCATCAGCATGACCTGGAAGTGAGATATGGAATCAAAGGAAATCATTTTGTAACTATAAGGTTTAATGACTACCCTATTGGATTTTGGACTTGCATGGGGCCTGTAGCCCCTTTGTTTTGGCCATTTTCTCTGATCTGGAATGGGTATATTTACCAAATGCTTGTACCTCCATTGTATCTAGGACTTAACTAACTTGCATTTTATTTCACAGGCTCATAAGTGGAAGGGACTTGCCCAGTCTCAGATGAGACTTTGGACTTGGCATTTGGGTTAAGCCTGGAATGAGTTAAGACTTTGGGAGACTGTTGGGAAGGCATAATTGTGTTTTGAAATGTGAGTATATGAGATTGGGAGGGGCCAGAAACAAAATGATATATTTTGACTCTGTGTCCTCACCCAAATCTCACCTTGAATTTTAATCCCATAGTCTCCATGTATGTGAGACAGACCCAGTGGGAGACAATTGAATCATGGGGATGGTTTCTCCCATGCTTTTCTTATGATAGTAAGTGATTTCTCAGAAGATCTGATGGTTTCATAAGGGGCATCTCCCCATTTGCTCATCACTCATTGTCTCTCCTGCTTCCCTGTGAGGAGGTGTCTTCCACCATGATTATAAGTTACCTGAGGCCTCACCAGCCATGTGGAACTGTGAGTTAATTAAACCTCTTTTCTTTATAAATTACCCAGTATCAGGCAGTTTTTAATAGCAGCCTGAGAATGGACTAACATAACACCTCTAATGTGGTATTAAATGAGAGCATTAGGATATAAGATACTTACATAAGTGACTGCTACTTCTTAAATACTGTTTAACACCCCACTCCTTCTGTATGACAAATAGCAGTGTGGCAATAGGTTGGTATGTGATTTTATTTATTGTTCATTGCCTAGAACAATAAATAAAACTTGAGGTGGGAGGGTTCTGACTAGATTCTACCAGTTGCCTTTCCTGTGCTTATAAAAAGACTCTACAAGGGCTTTGCTCCAGGACACTGTCTGCAGATTGATAACATTTAGTCCTCACAGAGTTAGGCTCTTTGTTAACTGTTTTCCAGGGTGTTAGCATTTAACACTCTTCTGAATTCCTCAGGAAAACATACCCATAGAGATGCCTACCCCCTGATAATCCAAAGTCAAAGACTTATTTTCTTTCTCATTTTTTTTTTGACAGAGTCTCACTCTGTTACCAGGCTGGAGTGCAGTGGCATGATCTCGGCTCACTGCAACCTCCGCCTCCCAGGTTCAAGTGATTATCCTGCCTCAGCCTCCTGAGTAGCTGGGATTACAGGTGTGTGCCACCATGCCCAGCTAATTTTTGTATTTTTAGTAGAGACAGGGTTTCACCATGTTGGCCAGGATGGTCTCGAACTCTTGACCTTGTGATCTGCCCACATCAGCCTCCCAAAGTGCTGGGATTACAGGTGTGAGCCACTGTGCCTAGCCAAGACACATTTTCAGTTAGGGTTGTCATAATGATTAAATCACATGATATGTGTAAAGCACACAACACAGTACTTGGCATTTAAGTGCTCCAACATTGTCAGCTATCTATTAGAGTTCTGCTTCCAGGTGTTATATTATTTCCTATCCCCAGGCCCTCTTCTGAACACCATGCCATCTAAACAAACTTCTGACTTGCATGCCTCTAAAGTAGCCACAAACTATGCTCTTTAAAACTATCAAGTCAAATATTGGAAAAATTGCCTAAATAAAGTCTATCTCTTGACAGATCCCTTAGTGAGGAATATGAAAGACATGATGTTGGGATCTTATTAAATGTCATTCAGTTGTCTGTTGTTTCCTGTTCACATGTTCTGCTATTCACATTGAGTGACAAACCACTTGCATGACACATGTCAAGACACCAAATGCTCTAGTATCTAGTAGGATATAGCAAAGCACTTTATTTCCATGGGATGTTTTATTCAACTTGGCAAATTGTGGGTGCAAAAATTTTGGAAACACTTACATATCAAATGAAATTGAAGTACAGGGAGATATGAGGGCTTATTTTTTCCTCTCGAAAATATACTATAAAAATTTAATTTGTTTTTTGTTGTCAGATCATAAAAATAACCTGACTTTCATCTGTCACTACCTACTACCCATACACAGTGAATTTGTTTTGGCTAAGAAGGAAGTAGACCAAGTATGAGCCAAGGAGGGGACATTGTAACCATAGTTTGTATTTCTAAATGGTATCTGCTGGCCAAGGGGTCCTCTAGCTCATTATTTAGAAAACTTTCCTGATTTCATGAATTATTTAGGGTTCTTGCTTAAAAAATAAAGTTATAGTCCCACACCAGACAATCTAAAGCAGATTATTCAGGAGAGAAGTTTGGCATGCTATTTTTAACAAACTCTTCCACTGATTATTATTATCAGAAATTTAAAGAAAAGCTACATAGATACCCTTCCAAACCATAGATAGATGTAAGGATAATTTTAGGGATGCTTGTTAGAGTTTGGGACAACCATTGTGGAATTACTATAGAATTTTATGAAATGTCTCAAAACTTTGATGGATCTAAAATTCATTTCTAGTTTTAAAGACTTTGGAAAGTGTATTAGCCCATTTTCACACTGCTGATAAAGACATACTTGAGGCTGGGCAATTTTAAAAAGAAAGAGGTTTAATGGACTTATAGTTTCATGTGGCTGGGAAAGCATCACAATCATGGTGGAAGGAAAGGAGGAGCAACTCACATCTTACATAGGTGGCAGCAGGCAAAGAGAGAGCTTGTGCAGGGAAACTCCCCCTTATAAAACCATCAAATCTCATGAGACTTATTCACTATCAAGAGAACAGCACTGGAAAGACCTGCTCCCATGATTCAATTACTTCCCATTGGGTTCCTCCCACAACACATGAGAATTCAAGATGAAATTTGGGTGGGGACACAGACAAACAATATCATTTGTCCCTGGACCATCTCAGAACTCATGTCCTCACATTTGAAAAGTCAATCATGCCTTCCTAAAAGTCCCACAGAATCTTAACTCATTTCAGCATTAACTCAAAAGTCCACTGTGCAAAGTCTCATCTGAGACAAGGCAAGTCCCTTCCACCTATGAGAACGTAAAATCAAAAGTAAGTTAGGTACTTCCTAGATACAATGGGGGTACAGACATTTGGTAAATGCAGCCATTCCAAATGGGAGAAATTTGCCAAAATAAAGGGGCTATAAGGCCCCATCCAAGTCCAAAATTCAGCAGGGAAGTCAAAGTTTAAAGCTCCAAAATGATCACCTTTGACTCCATGTCTCACATCCAGGTCATGCTGATGCAAGAGGTGGGTTCCCATGGTCTTGGCAAGCTCTGCCCCTGTGGCTTTGCAGGAACAGCCTCACTTCTGGCTGATTTCAGGGGCTGCATTGAGTTTCTGTAGCTTTTCCAGGTCCATGGTGCAAGCTGTCAATGGATCTACCATTCTGGGATCTGGAGGATGGTGGCCTTCTTCTCACAGCTCTACTAGGTGGTGCCCCAGTAGGGACTTTGTGCGGGGGCTCTAACCCCACATTTTACTTCTGACGGTGTGGCAATTCCTCAAAGACCTAGAACCAGAGATATTATGTGACCCAGCAATCCCATTACTGGGTATATACTCAAAGGAATATAAATCATTCTATTATGAAGAAACATGCACTCATATGTTCATTGCAGCACTATTCACAATAGCAAAGACATGAAATCAACCCAAATGCCCATCAGTGATCGACTGGATTAATAAAATGTGGTACATATACACCATGGAATACTACACAATCATAAAAAGGAATGTGATCATTTCCTTTGCAGGGACATGGATGGAACTGGAAGCCATTGTTCTCTGCAAACTAACACAGGAACAGAAAACCAAACACCGCATGTTCTCAATTATAAGTGGGAGCTAACAATGAGAACATCTGGAGACAGGGAGGAGAACAACTCACCCTGTGGCCTGTCGGGGTTGACAGGAGAGAGGGCCTCAGGATAAATAGCTAATGCACGTGGGGCTTAAAACATAGGTGAGGGGTTGATAGGTGCAGCAAATCAACATGGCACAGGTTTACGTATGTAAGAAACCTGTATGTCCTGCACATGTATCCCAGAGACTGAAATACAATTTAATTAATTTATTTAAAAAAAGTATAACAAGGGAATACTATGAACAATTTCATGCCAATAAATTCAACAACTTAGATGAAATCGACAAATTGCTTTAAAGACACACTGCAAAAGCTCACAGAAGAAACTATAGACAACTTGAATAGAGCTTTATGTATTAAAATAATTAAATTTGAAATTTAAAAGCTTCTTGCAAAGAAAATGACGAGCTAATAATTCTTCATTGGTGAATTCTGCTGTATTAGTTTTCTATTGTTTCAATAACAAATTACCACAAACTTAGTGATTTAAACAATACACATTTATTATTTTACTAATCTGTAAGTCAGAAGTCTGACATGGACTAAAATCAATGTGTTGGCAGGGCTAGATTTATTTCTGGAGGCTCAAGATAATCCATTTTCATGCCTTTTTCAGCTTCTAGAGGCTGCCTATCTTCCTTGGCTCACAGCTCCCTTCCATCTTTAAAGCCAGCAATGGTCAGTTGAGTCTCATGTCACATCAGGCTTACACTGATTTTTCCTATTTCTCCTTCTACTTCTGTGGAATCTGTTGATTACATTAGAGTCATCTGGATAATCTAGAAAAAATCTCCCAATATTAGGGTCAGCCAAATAGCAACCTTACATACATCTGCAACATTAATTTATCTTTACCATGTAAAGAAAAATAACATCATTTTCTCTCATACTGTTTCAAAAAATCAAGGGAGAATACTTTCAACTAATCAAATGAAGCCAGCATTACCATGATAATAAAACCAGAGAATTATGTTACAAAAAATAAAACTCATGAATATAAATGCAAAAATTGTAAATAAGATTTTATCAAAGCAAATCAAATCCAACAAAATATAAGAACAATGTGTAATAACCAAGTATGTTTTATATTAGAAATGCAAATTTAACAGTAACAAATCAGTGTAATTCATCATATTAAACAAAAAGCCCACGCGATTATCTCAATATATGCATAAAAGTATCTGAAAAAATCCAACATCTATGTCTAGACGAAAACTCTCAACAAACTAGGAATAGAAAGAAACTTCCTTAATCTGATGAATGTCATCTGTGAAAACCCTAAAGCTCATATCATACTTAATGGTGAAAGACTGAATGCCTTCATCCTATGGTCAGGAACAAGGCAAGGATGTCTACTCTCATCAATTCTATTCAACATTGTACCGAAGAATCTAGCCAGTTCGATAAGGCAAGAAAAAGACATACAGATTGGAAAAGAAGTAAAACCGTATTTCTTAGCAAATAACATAATCATCTCTGTAGAAAATGCAATGAATTCTACAAAAGTTTTAGAGCTAATATGTGCATGTGTCAAAGTTATATGATACAAGATCAATATTCAAAATTTAATTACATTTCTCTATATTAGGAATAACAATCATAATTTGACATTGAAAACAATAATATTTAGATCAGCACCAAAAATGTGAAATAATTATGGGCAACTTTGACAAAACATCTTCAAGACCTGTACATTGTAAACTACAAAGTATTACTCAGAGAAATTAAAGACCTTTATAAATAGAGAAATATATATTTCTTGTGAGTCAGAGATCCAATACTGTTAAGATATCAATACTTCTAAAATTAATCTATACATTAAATGTCATCAAAATCAAAATCTTAGCAGTCTTTTTCTGTACAAAATGTATGAGCTAATTTTAAAATTCCTATGGAAATGTGAAAGTACCAGAAAAATAAAACTTTGAAAAAAAAGACCAAAGTTGGAGAAATAAAAATACCTGATTTTAAGGAGTATTAAAGAGATATAATAATCAAGACAGTGTATTAGTATTGTCATAAAATTAGACAAATAGCTCATGGAACAGAAGAGAGTTTCCAAATGAACCCACACATAGAAAGTCTTTGGAATCTGACAAAGGTGAAAAGGCAATTTAGTGAGTTATGTACGGTCTTTAAAAAAAATGGTTCTCCAACAACATTTGGATCTCCATATGCAAAAAAATTGAGCTTTGATTCACAACATTGATTTATATTTAAAACTAAACTTACATTTGAAGATAGATCTAGTTATAAAACTTAACACTCTAAGACTTCTTGAAAAATATGTAGCCTAAAATCTTTGTGACCTAGGGTTAGGCTATATTTTCTTAGGTATAACGCCAAAAGCATATTCCATAAAATTCAAAATTTATACATTGGACTTCATCAATATTAAAAGTTTCTTCCCCTCTAAAGATACTGTAAAAAAGTTAAAAAGACCAGTCATAAACTGGCAGAAAATCTTTACAAGGCGTCCATCTGATAAAGCCTTCTAGAATCCTTTATCATCTAGCATATGTAAATAATCTTCAGTACTCAATAATAAAATCTAAATAACCAATTCTTTAAAAATGAGCTAAATTTTAACAGACACCAGTAAAGAAGATATATGAATGGGAAATAATTCCATGAGAAGATGCTCAACACTATTAGTTATTAGGGTGATGCAAATTAAAACCACAATAAGATACTACTATATACCTACTAGGATGTCTAAGGTTAAAATGACTGAGCATACTAAGTATTAGCAAGGATGTAGAGAAATGGAAAGGCTTATCAACTGCTAGTAGGAATTTAAACTGGGACAACCACTTTGAAAACAGTTTGTCTCTTAAAAAGTTATGCAAGTATTTACAATGTGACCTAGCCATTTCTTTGTGAGGTATTTATGTAAGATAAAGCGTATGTCCATATAAATACTTTTACACAAAAGTTCATAGGTGTTTCACTTGTAATACCCCCAAATTAGAATCAAACCAAATGGCTATGAAGAGATAGCTAACAACTAAATGTTTCTGTCCCCCAAAATTCATGTGTGAGCATCCTAACCCCTAATGTGATGATATAAGAAGGTGGAGCTTGGCCGGGCGCGGTGGCTCACGCCTGTAATCCCAGCACTTTGCGAGGCTGAGGCGGGCGGATCACGAGGTCAGTAGATCGAGACCATCCTGGCTAACACGGTGAAACCCCGTCTCACTAAAAATACAAAAAATTAGCTGGGCGTGGTGGCGGGCACCTGTAGTCCCAGCTACTCGAGAGGCTGGGGCAGGAGAATGGCGTGAACCCGGGAGGCGGAGCTTGCAGTGAGCCGAGATTGCGCCACTGCACTCCAGCCTGGGCGACAGAGCAAGACTCCGTCTCAAAACAAAACAAAACAAACAAACGAAATACAAAAAAAAAAAAAAAAAAAAAAAGGTAGAGAGCTTTTCAGAGGTAATTAGCTCATAAAGGTGGAGCCCCCATAAATGAGATTAATTCCTTTAGAAAAGAGAATCCAGAGAGCTTCTCTGGATTCTCTTTTCTGCTATGTGAGAATACAATGAAAATTTGCAACCTGGAAGAGAGCAGCCCTCTTCAGAACATAATAATGCTGGCACCTGCTCTCAGACTTCAGCTTCCAGAACTGTGACAAAATAAATTTCTGTTGTTTATAAATCACTTCGTCTATCTATTCTGTTATAGCAGTTGCAACTAAAATAGAGATGAACAAATAAATATATTTTGGTGCATTCATACAATAGAATTCTATTCAGCAATATAAAGAAACGAACTGTTGATGGATGCAACAACATGGATAAATCAAAACATAATTATATTGAGTGAGAGAAGCCAGATAAGAAAGTATCTACTTTATGATTACATTTATATAAAACTTTAAAAATACAAATACTCTATCATGACAGAAAGCAAAAAAGTGATTGCCTAGGGGCTGAAAGTAGAGGTGGGCAGGGGTGGGAGAGAGATTACAAAAGGGCTTATGGAAATTTTGGGGGAGTGATGGTTATGTTCATTATGTGGATCAATCATAGGCGATGGTTTCACAGATGTACATATGTCAAATCTCATTAAATTTTACACTCCGTATACGTGTAATTCATTATATATCAAATAAACCTCAATTTAAAAAGCAGAAATAAGTTTATTTGTAAAGTGCAATAGGCAGGCATCTGCCAAATATTTTTTTTTTAATTGAGAATCAAGGGTTTTATTGTGTCATCATGATCTCAACTAATGCTTGTCAGAGAGGAACTCTAACTCAAGTTTTCTGACTCCACATCCCGTTTTCTGTCCCCTAAATCTCCTGGTCTCAGGGCTACCTTCAATGACAGATAAATATAATTGTTTTAAATTGATAATAGCTTCATATCTACATGATAATTTTAATAGTCTGTATCAATATTTCTTTTATTTTTTTGGATAATTTCAACTACTAGATTCGGGGGTACATGTGCAGGTTTATTATATGGATATATTTCATGATGCTGAGGTTTGGGATACAAATTATCTCATAACCCAGGTGTGACTATAGTAAACAAGTTAGTTTTTCAACCCTTGACCCCTTCCCTCCCTCCTCCCTCGAGTAGTCTCTGGTGTTTATTGTTTCTATCTTTATGTCCATGAATACCCAGTGTTTAACTCCTACTTGTAAGTGAGAGTATGTGGTATTTGGTTTTCTGTTTCTGCATTGATTTACTTAGGATAATGTTCTCCAACTGCACTCATGTTCTTTTTTATGGCTGCATAGTATTCCATGGTGTATATGTACCATATTTTATTTATCCAATCCGCCCTTGATGGGCACCTGGTTTCATTCCATGTCTTTGCTATTGTGAATAGTGCTGCAATGAACATATGCATGCATTTGTCTTGGTGATGGAAAATTTTATATTCCTTTGGGTATTTATTCACTGATGGGATTGCTGGGTTGAGTGGTATTTCTGTTTATAGCTCTTTGTGGAATTGTCATACTGTTATCCACAATGGTTGAACTAATTTACACTCCCACCAATAATGTACAAGTGTTCCTTTTTCTCTGCAACCTTGCCAATATCTATTATTTTTTTGACTTTTAATAATAGCCATTCAGACTAGTGTGAGATGATATTTCCTTATGGTTTTGATTTGCATGTCTCTGGTAATTAGTGATATTGAGCAGAATATATTACATTTTTTAAAGAAACAACTTAAATGGTTTTGTGATGTTCTACTGAGTCATTTTAACTGACTGGAATTTTCCTCAAATATTTTTTAATAAGGCAGATATATAAATAAGAGAACAAATAAACGTAAGCATTAAAGATTTCAATGTTAAAACTGAAATTAAACTTCAAATAAGCTTTCAATTCAGGGAAGTGATTTCTTAGGGGTTTTGCTGTTTCCCATTGAAGTAAGTAGTTGTTTGGCTAAATTAATCAGTTGGCTTGGTACCACATGGACCATCCTTTCTCACAGTATGATCTACAGACCATCACTGTGGACATCATCGTGTCACTGTTAGAAATGCAGTACCTTAGGCCCCACCGAATATCTATGGTATCCAAATCTGTATTTTGATAAGATCCCACAGTAATTCATATGCACTTTAAAGTTTGAGAAGCCTAGGTATAGATCTCATTTTAAGAAACCTTGCCCAGTGGTAATAAGAGGGGGCTGCTTGTACACGTTACAGCTTCCTCATTATATTTTCCCTAACAAGTGATCTGACTTCTGAAGAAGGTGGAACATAGCAGGTCTTCATAAAGTAGCTTCCAACATACTGTTTATTTGTAGGTCAACCACTGCCTCGTTTGTGATATTTCAACAGCACTGGGATGCTCCCCTGGATTTATGAAAGGTAATTTTTTTCATTTATTGTCATTTCTCTCATTGCACCCTGTCCTTATATATTATAGCACTTAATTGGTTTATAATGGTATATTTATTTAGCTGCTTCCTTATTTCACGCATGCTTCTCTACACTTTAAAGCCCATAAAAGCAGGAATAATCTCCATTTTGCTGTTCAATTCCTAGCACACAAGTAAGTGCACAATAAGTATTTGTTGACTTTCTTTGTTTTAAATTATTCATTGAAATATAAACTACATACAGAAAAATTCACAAATCATGAATGTACAACTCCATGAATTATTATAGTGTGATCACATATATGTAAACATGCTCAGGTCGAGATATAGAATACTGCTGGCACCTCAGAAGCCTCTTATATCCCCTCCTGATTACATCTCTTCTTTCATCCCCCCACAAAAATATTTGCATGACTTGTGTTTCTTACCTTTGAACTTCATATATATGGAGTCAAGCAATTTATCTTATTTTGGTCCTGACTTTCTTTCATGCAATGTTATGTTTTTGGGCTCTTCCACATTGTTTTATGAAGCAGTAGTTCATTTATTTTCATTGTTGTGCAGTATTACATTGTGTGGCTAAACCATAATATGGATGTCTATTGTGGTGATGATGGACATAAAATTTATTTTTCAGTTTTGGAGTATTATGAACAATGTTGCTATGAAAATACTTGAACGTGTCTGTGCAAATGTGGATGCATTTTTTTTGTTGGGGTTATACTTCAGGGTAGAATTGCTGCATCATATTTTCAACTTTAGTGGATAATGCCCATTTTCCAATGTGGTTGTAACAGCTAGCATTCCCAATAGCTGTTTGTGAAGTTTTCCTTTGCTTTACACATTTCATAGCACGAAATTGTCAGATTTTAAAATTTTGAGCCATTCTTATGGGTTTGTTGTAATATTTCCTTTTGGTTTTAATTTGTATTCACCTGATTGCTGATAAGGTTGGGAACCTTTTGATGTTTTTGGTCATTCGGATATCCTCTTTGG
Source organism: Nomascus leucogenys (assembly GCF_006542625.1). NCBI lineage: Eukaryota > Metazoa > Chordata > Mammalia > Primates > Hylobatidae > Nomascus > Nomascus leucogenys. The sequence goes on from NC_044406.1 coordinate 131,512,274, forward strand.
TTTTCTCAAGACTTCTGTTCATTTTTCTGTTGAGTTGTTTGTTTTTTAGTTATTAATTTGCAGGTATTATTTACATATTCGGGTGCAAGATCATTGTCATCGTTTGTGTTTCAGTTTTGTGTTGTCATTCTGTTGCTTGGTACTTTATTTTAAAATGGCTGCTTGAAGAAATCACATTGGCAGCTGGATGAAGTGGCTCACGCCTGTAATCCTAGTACTTGGGGAGGCTGAGGCGGGAGGATTGCCTGAGCTCAGGGGTTTGAGACCATCCTGGGCAACATGATGAAACCCCGTGACTACTAAAATACCAAAAATTAGCCAGGCTTGGTGGTGCACGCCTGTAACCTCCGTTACTCGGGAGGCTGAGGCACGAGAATTGCTTTAACTCCAGAGTTGAGATTGCGCTGCTGTGAAACTCTTGTTTCAAAAAGAAAAAAAAAAAGGAATCACATTGTCTTACTCTTACCAGACTTTTCTACTGAGGTGTGGCTTTTAAAAATGGCATACCTTTTTTTAATTCTCTAATGCAGAGGGCTTTCTGGTATCACGTGGTTCGAATTAGGAGCAGATGATGGTATATAAGCTGATAATTTTCTATTATATTATAATTGATGGGCTGTCCATTCAGATAGAGAATGTGATATAAATTTGGCCTGTTTTGCCTATTATTGAAGGAGCTTCATTGTCTGGGGTAAATACAAAGGTTCTTGGTCTCATGGCCAAGGAGATCAAGGTCACGGGCACACACACAGACAAAGTGAGTTTGGAGTGGGAGTTTAATAGGCAAAAGCAAAGTACAGCTCTCCGTCACAGAGAGGGGTCCTGAGCAGGTTGCCAAGTAGCAGTAAAAATGTCAGGGTTTTTATAAATGGGCTAGTGAGGAGGGGGTTAGTGAGGAGGGGAGGTCTTATCCTCCTAGGGCAACAGTGATTCAGCTGGGACCAGGTGTGCTATCTGTATAGAGCAGAGTTTTTAATCAGCTCTCACCCCATTCCTGGACCACGTAGGCTGACTTTTAGTCTGTGTTTCTTTGTCTAGCTTATCTGGGAGGGAGAGTTTCTATGTCTATTCCCATACATCTTCTTGTAGCTGCAGACATCCCCCTGCCCCCCAGTCTGCTTTTAGTTTCCCTATCTTAGTGGCCTAAAGGGAAGGGAATGCGCTTATTAAGGCCCACTGTTTTACTGGGCCCATTGTGTAAGTATGAAGTTGGGTGATTACCCAGGAGACTCCCCACACCCCCACTTCTGTGTGGGGCTGTCTTATGTCTTATCTCTGCCTGCTCTTTCAGGCAGCTTGTTGTTAGAAGTGATTTCTTTGAACTGCATGAGGTTAAAAAGGGAGCTATTTTTGAGCTGCTTTTTGTTAAAAGGAAAGTTTTCTGCTGGGGACTCGCTTTGCCTTAACTGTCTACCTAAATAATTTCTTTCTATTTCCTATAACATTGTGGTTTCACACATCACTTTTGTTTGCATAAAACCATACACCATAAAATGGGTTTAAACACTGAAGAACCAGAGTTACGACTCCGTGTTTAGCTTTATACATCACATGTAACATAATATGAATGTATATCATTGTTTGTATTTTATCCATGCACGACTTCATGAGTCAGTCCCTATTCCATGTAAAATTCAGAGTTGCACAGTATGGCATTGCATTTTTTTTTTTTTTTTTTGACAGAGTCTTGCTCTGTCGCCCAGGCTGGAGTGCAGTGGTGAGATTTCGGCTCACTGCCGGCTCCACCTCCCGGGTTCACATCATTCTCCTGCCTCAGCCTCCCAAGTAGCTGGGACTACAGGCACCCGCCACCACGCCCAGCTGATTTTTTTTTTTTTTTTTTTTGGTATTTTTAGTAGAGACCAGGTTTCACCCTGTTAGCCAGGATGGTCATGATCTCCTGACCTCGTGATCCGCCCGCCTCGGCCTCCCAAAGTGCTGGGATTACAGGCATGAGCCACCGTGCCCAGCCAGCATTGCATTCTTAAAAGAGAGGCAGTTTGGAAGAGAATGCTGAGACACCGTGGTTAGGAGGTTTTGAGAAGACTAGGTCTTTCTACCTTTCTTTTCTTTTCTTCTTACTAGCTAATGACCTTGGTAAAATATTATTGTATTAATTTTTTTTTTTTGAGACAGAGTTTTCCTCTTGTTGCCCAGACTGGAGTGCAATGGTGCGATCTCGGCTCAACACAAACTCCGACTCCCAGGTTCAAGCAATTCTCCTGCCTCAGCCTCCCGAGTAGCTGGGATTACAGGCACGTGCCGCCACGCCCGGCTAATTTTGTATTTTTAGTAGAGACAGGGTTTCTCCAAGTTGGTCAGGCTGCTCGCGAACTCCCGACCTCAGGTGATCCACCCTCCTTGGCCTCCCAAGGTGCTGGGATTACAGGTGTGAGCCACCACACCCGGCACTTAATGTATTAATTTTTGCTATGCAAAGTGTGGTCCACGGACCAGAAACATCAGCATCACCTGAACTCTTGTTAGAAATGTGTAATTTTCAGTTGTGTAGACTAACACTTCAATGTTTCCCCCTTCACATTTCTGACAGGCTTGCAGTGAGAATGCTAAAGATCCTGAATAAGATTGCAAATGGTGGTTCAGATTCCCTTTGCCTCTTATGACCTTTAGAAAATTGTATAGTTCCAGGTGCATTTTATTACCTACTATGGAAAAAAATGGGTCACCTGCTCAACGGAGAGGTGGGGGTTGGCATGGAGTGAGTTTCCCTTGACTATTCTTCGTAATTTTCTTTAAGAAGGAAATAAACCAAATTCACTGAGAACATTCTCTGGATACTTTATGGTTATATGTTATGCAGAATAAAACCATTAAGTACACTTTATATTTTTAAACATAATGTGTTAAAATGAATTTGCAGTTTCATGAATGCTTTGTCTTATAACTTCAATGGGATTTCATGTGGAATTGTCTTCCCAAGTTCACTTTTTGTAATTCGATTTTTGAATATGTATTGGGAAATACTTTAAGCCTATATATGTCATAAAAATAATAACTGAAGTAGCCCTTTGGGGAAACTTCATAATATTGGTATTGCTATTTTAGTGCATTCATAATTAAATGGGAGAGCAGGAGAGCCATGAGTTTGTGTTTCTTATTATACAAAATCTGCTGATATACTGGAATATGTTATGGCCACTATATGTTGTAACAACATAACAGTGTCGTGTTGTTGACAGTAATAGGAAAAGTGTCTTTGCATTATAGGTGACTGTACTCTCAGAAAATAAACCAGAGAGATCAATGAAGCACAGACTTCTTTTTCCACTTTTATTTGAAGGGTTATTCCCCTGAGAAAGTAACACTTTTAGGTTATTTGTGCTTGGTGTTATAAAAGAAGACTTGATTCGTAATTGGAAGACAAGGGTCAAAAACCAGTTTTGTGGCTGGGCGCAATGGCTCACGCCTGTAATCCCAGCAGTTTGGAAGGTAGACGCAAGTGGATCACCTTAGGTCAGGAGATCCAGACCAGCCTGGCCAACATGGTGAAACCTTGTCCTACTAAAAATACAAAAAAGTAGCCGAGCATGATGGCCGGTGCCTATAACCCCAACTACTTGGGAGGCTGAGGCAGGCGAATCGCTTGAACCTGGGAGGCAGAAGTTGCAGTGAACCGAGAATGATGGCGGGTGCCTATGACCCCAGCTACTTGGGAGGCTGAGGCAGGGGAATCGCTTGAACCTGGGAGGCGGAAGTTGCAGTGAGCCGAGATGGCGCTACTTCACTCCAGCCTGGGTGAAAGAGCAAAACTCCATCTCAAACAAAACCAAAAACAACCACAACAACAACAAAAAACAGTTTTGTTACTATGCTGGCTTAGGCAAGTCACTTCCTCCCATCAGGCAAAAAAGGAGCTTTAGGAAATACCCTTCAAGTCCTCTTTGTACTATAGAATTTAAAACACTTCAGGCAAAATTGAGGGAATGCAATAAGAAATCAGAGAAGAATCCTCATTTTTGATTCAAGTAAATCTTAAGAAGAGATTAACTACAGGATGATGAAATTTCAGCAGAAAATTAGTGAATTATATAACTGCAAAAATTAGTGTGAGTTTATAATGAAGGTGTAAAATGAGATATTCAACAGTCCAGACATGAGGAAATGGTGTGATGGATGACTATTTCAAGTGAAGACTATGACTGATTATTATCCCAAACCATATTGCAGCAGCTGATACTATTGTTAGAAATGCTGGTTGCCCAGTGCTGTAAAGAAATAGCACTTGAACATAAATTTAATTTCCTCAGCAAGGCCATTTTTACTTTCTGCAGAAAGGGTACACTCGCCAGCAGTTTTGCCGTGAAAGTACACCGAACAAAGGAGACAGGGTCATGTATAACCTGACGCGTCCACCCTACTGCTGCGTCTGGTTTCTGCTGGCCGGAGCGGGACCTCACATTCTGTATTTGTCCCGATTGGCTAGCAACTTAGAACTTTTTAAAAGCGTCCAAGTCAGAGGAGAGCAAAGGAAGGAGGAAGTAACTTGTGGAATGCTGAGAAAGGTAAAAACACCTTCAAATAAGGAAGAGGAACAGGCTATGACCTCATGCTTGCTTGGACCAGTACAAGCATGTCAGGGCAAATATTTAGGCTAAATTCGGGAGCTAAGAACATAAAGTACATTGATTTCTTTATTATGGTTAGCAGATATTTAAGACTGTTAGCACAGGTCTTTGAATGCATTTTGCTTCTAAGAGGAGTTACTATTTATTCCTTATTAGATGAGGAGGAAAGTCTTTGAAGAGGAACCTCTACTTTATTTTTTACACTATTAAGATGTAATAATGATTTACTGCATTTATATGGAGAATTACAGGTTATAATTTTTTTCACACGTATTGCAACATTTATTTATCACCGAAAGGGTTTAAGTGGTAGATAAAGCCAAATGAAATTGTGTGTATGTGTGTGTGTGCACGCACACCTATATTTGTTGGATGATAAATAGCTGTTTAAAATAAATCTAGAAATACATTTTCCTTAACGGAACTGCCATTACTCTTTAAAGTCTGTGATAGCTTTAAAAATTTAATTACTACTTGTAGCTGAAGAGGCATATATAAAGTATATTACCATTTAAAGAAAACAAGGCCGTCGCATTTCCTTATTCATCCATTGACCTTTTTGTTTTGTCATCCATTGACATAGTGAATGTGAGTAGCAATGCCACTTTTGGTAGAACATGTGATTGATGGAATTAGTCTGCGTTTATTATGAATGTTATGGAAAAATAGCTTGACATTTTTTCACTGAAATTTTGTTTTGAAACTTGTGGAAAAGAATATCCAAGTGTGTTTTTCACATTGATCAGCAATAATAGATCTTTGATGTTTGCCAGTGTTTGCAACTCTTGTTTTCCCAATCTCTTCAAACAAGCAGGGATGTTACCTGTGAGATTACTACAGTGCCAGCAAGCTCTGAAATTTACAGCAAAGTCATGAGTCACCGTGTTCTTTATAAGTAACATTAATAGAAATAAATGCAATTCTAGAATAAATATTGCACAACATATTTTTGGTAAGAAATAGTCCTGATGCTTATCCTTAATCTAGGCTGGGGGAGACATTCAGAGATACTGTTGGAGGTAGAAGAAAGTACACTGGACTAAGAATTAGGAAAACTGCGTTCTAACCCTAAGTCAGTCACTTACTCACTGAGAATCAACATCTTTATCTGTAAATATGAATGCTATTAACACTGTCCAATTCATAGAAAAAACTATGAGGAACAAGTAATGCACGCACACACACACACACACACACACACACAAAAACAAAATGCTTCAAACTATAGTGCACTGTAGAAATTATATTCACAGTATAGAAAAGATTATAATTTATTAGTAGCCATTAATTGTATGCTACCTATAGTAATGAGAACTTAGGTGTAGAATGAGACATGATGGAGGATATTTTTTAAATTCCAGCTCAGCCCCAAGTAGTTGTGCAGGATTGATCAAGTGAATTAACTCAACTGGACCCATATTCCTTATCTGAAAAATGAGCCAATTGGATCAGAAAAGTAAATTTCAAGTTTTTTCAATTGTGAAACAATATATTCAAATAACGCCTCAGTGAAGAAGCTTGTTACTTAACACAGATAAAACCAAAACTGTTCTGGTTAAATCAGAGGTATAGGGTTTAGGTTATTGCCATTGATTTCTGACTCTACCTCCCTCCACAGTCCCTGAGAACCCTTTGAAACTATTGGACTTAATTTCTTTGCCTGCATTCAGGTCTGTAATATTCATTTCTGATTCATGCCATCATATAAAATCTTGCATTTGTTTAACTCTACAGATATGTTGATTGAATTATTAAGGAATGTAACATGTCAACACAAGTACTATATCTTTACACCATGAAAATCTCTACATTTGATTTTTTATGAGAAAAATCATTTTGTGGCATATGTTTTCACTTTGCAAAAACCCAGCCTTGAGGACAGTTTTTCTTCTTGAAAAATGATGGATCAATCTACATTAAGAGGTGGAAGAAAAGTAAGATTTTCTTTATGTAGCAGTCGATCACGTAGAATGGAGTGCTGTCTGGTTGGGTATGTAGTAAGTAAATGAAATACTTGCATTTTTTATCCTGGTTTAAAACCAATACTCCTAATTCCATTTGTTATTACAATTGGTAATTTAGAACCAAAATTGTTGGCACTAGAATTCTGCATCCACAGCTTAACTGCTATGTGATTATAGGAAAATTATTGAACCTGTCTGGGCCTCAGTCTCCCCATCTGTAGAACTGCTGTAAGATTATTGAGGATTAAGTGAGATAACGCATTCAAAGCTCCTTGACCCACAGGAGATGATAGTGTTCAGCTACTCTCCCCTGTACTTATCATTGAAAATACAAGTACATTTCACTATTTATTTGGTGTTAGAATAAGCATTTTGTAATTAACCTTTTCTCTGTGCTTTTGGGGAAGATGGTATCAAAAATGAATTTATGTGTAGTCCCCAAATTCTATTTGATCTATGTTACTACCTTTCTCTGTAAGAAAATCTATTTAGAACACTATCATGTCAAATATAGCCTGAATTGAGATTTTTCCTCTTTCCTCATTCTACTCTTATTTGAAAGAAGACTTGAATTACAAGTGAGGGGAAAGTACCCCACACAGATCTTGGTAATGAAAAGGAGCTCAAAGGCCTGCATGTAATCCAGAACTTGGTGAAATCAGTCCTTCCCTAATTGGAAATGTTCTCTATTAAAATTGGATAATCTGCATGTTTATGAATATTCTTCCTTGACATGAGTCCCAGAGAGATCTATCTTTTTTGATCATAAAAATACACAGGGAAAATTGAAAGCATTAGACTATTGAATTAAAATATTTACTATTCTCAATGTAACATTATGCCAATATATATTACATTTATTGTGCTTCTTAGAGCACAAAAGAATATTATATCTGAAGCAGAAAGACCTATAATGATTGCAAGAAAATTTGAATTACATTTTCATATATCTACAGTGTCATATGACAAAATGAAAAATGTGAATAATATAGTTAATTCTCAGAAAGATGGCCATTAGAATCCATCTTATTTTATTAGGATATATCAATGTCATTGGGCTGGCTATTATTTTCTCAAAATGCTAAATGATCACATGACTTTATGCTGAAATATCCATGGATGGTTTAAGCAATCTAGAGTGGGATATGGCTACAATGCCTCCTTTAATGCAACTATTTTTTAATTTAATTAATATCATGTAGGGGTGTTAAAGTCTCATTATTATTGGATCCTTGAGGGCTGAGACAGTATCTTCTTCATGTTTTGTAAATCATGTTAATAGATATTTGACGATGACATTTTATATGTTAAAGGTACTACAGCAAAAGTATTCATTAATATACATGGAGAAAAGGTCTTTGATCCAACAATTGTGACATGTTAAGACTTCTTTCATTCTAAGACAATAGTGTAGGTCACATAAATGGGAAAAAATCAAGATACAACAGGATTTGAGTAGGAACCAAACAGTTCTAATTTAGAATAATGGATTGTTTTATTATAAAATAGTCCAGACACACAGAACACTGCAGTAAATTTTATAACCCCCCATGTACACTACTCAAAATAAGCCAAAGTACCAATATGTTGCATATTTACTTCAAATAGTTTTCTTAAAGAATACGATATTTCACGCCGGGTGCAGTGGTTCATGCCTGTAATTCCAGCACTTTGGGAGGCTAAGGCAGGCTGATCACAAGGTCAGGAGTTCGAGACCAGCCTGGCCCATATGGTGAAACCCCATCTCTACTAAAAATACAAAAATTAGCTGGGTGTGGTGGTGGGTGCTTGTAGTCCCAGCTACTTGGGAGGCTGAGGCAGGAGAATTGCTTGAACCCAGGAGGCAGAGGTTGCAGTGAGCCGAGATCATGCCACTGCACTCCAGCCTGGGTGACAGAGTGAGACTCCGTCTCAAAAAAAAAAAAAAAAAAAAGACAAAAAAAAGAAGAAGAAAGCACTTCAGATATGTTTAAATGTTTTCTTTTTAGGTCCCCTTTTTAAGCCTTCCTTGAAGCAAGCATTAGCTTGAAGTTGGCATATATAATTCCATTCCATGCTTTTATAATTGCTTTATGCAAATATGCATCTATAATCAATATATAATATTGTTTTGTTTTGTTCATTCAAAAATGTACATAAATGGTATATCCTATTGCTCATATCATTTTCTTTTACATCCACTGTGTTATTTAATGTTTCTGTTTAGCATACTTGTTCTTTTTCCTTTTCCCTTTTCCATGGATTCCTAAGATTTGGAGTTGTCTTTACTTTTCCCAGCTCTACTTTTTTCTGCTCCACATTAATTTGGAAGTTACGTTTTTGTATTGGTAAGGGGCCAATACACAGAGCAATGCACAGATGACACATTTCAAAGGGGTTATTGAAAAGAGTTGAACAAAAAGACCGCATGCAAAGATGTGGGCAGGGTTAACAAAAACAAGAGATCATGGATAATCCTGAGCATCCTTCTACAGGCTCTAAGGGGCAAAAAGAAGCTATTACTACCCCCGGGTCTGAGAGGCAAGATGAGGCAGCCATTTATAGGGTGAAACAACTGCGAAAGCTGTAGGAGGGGCTCATTCCGTAGGAGATGTGGCCCTTAACAGAGTAATACAGCTGTGGCCAAACTAAGAACCTGGAGGATAAGAAAGCCCAGATGATACAGTCCTTGGAGATAAGCCTGTAGATGCATAGATCAGGGCAAGGAAGAGTTAAGGCCAAGCAAATGGTACTGAGAACCCTTTACTCAGGAAAGGGTTCTATTTCTGGTCCTTTAATGGCCACCCTTAACATTTTTAACATATGTGCTTAAACTCTAAAGCTAATCAATGTTTCTTACTCCTTAAGCCTTCAGAAAGATTAATTCCAAACTGTCAAATTCTATTTTTCATTCCATGTAAATCTAACATTTTATCTGGTTATTTACTTTTTCAAACTTTTCATTGCTATTATTATTATTTATTATCAATATTTATTTACATACAGCAATATGTTTTAACAAATTTCTTTGCTTTTTTATCCTACTTCTTCCTTAAAGTTCAATTTTCTTTATAAACATAGAATTGTTATTTTTTTTTTCCTGGGGAGGCCTCTCATGCCCATAAAGTGGGGCTACTCCTCTTGGTGCACTTCTGTATTAACTGCTTCAGGATTCCCCAGTTCAAGTCTTGTGCTAATTCTTACCTTTGTCCTTTTGCTATCCAAAGGTTGGTGCATTTCTGTGTTTCATTATAGCAGTCATTAATATTTTTACCCAAATTGATTTGGGAGTGGGAGTAGGGCAGAGCAGGACAGGGAAGATTCCTTGCCTTGTGTCTGGGAATACATTTCCTATGGAAGTAGGTTTCCCACTTAGTTCTACTTTTAATAATAGACATTGTTTGATAGACTTTATTGAGGCATCTCAGTTCTAGCTCCTTAGCCACACACAGGCCTGAGACTTCTTTCAAGTTCATATCACTCTGCTCACCCTTTTGCTTTGAGGTCCAGTTTTATTTTTGTTGCTGGAGATTTCCCTTTCCTGCTTTTAGACTTGGGTATATCCTTTTAAAAAAGCCAAGTGCGTGTCATTGAGTATTTCCGTGTTTGAAGAAAGAGGAGGTGTTTTCTGTGTCAGCATAGTTGGCAATAATGATAGAAATTTACTAGTGGATTATTTCTAGCTCTATAAAGCAATGAAGAATATTTCTGCTTTGTGGGGTTTGTTGTTGTTGTTGTTGTTGTTCTATTGCTATTTTTCATCCACTTTTCGTATTTATTTCTTTGCTCAGGTGTTTTGATCTCTTTACCTTACTTGGCTTATTTTTCTTTCTACTGTCTTCTTTTACTTGATTCATCATTCAGATGTATTTTTTTTTTCACATTATAGAAAAATGGAAAGCTAACATCCCGCTTATTAGGGTTTCAGTTCTATTTTAAACTTTATATTTTCTAGTTGTTTCCAAAATCTCAATTGTCTTTTTCTTGTCTCCATACATTGGATGTCTCCCCTATGCTGTGAAAGTTCTTCAATTAGTCACATGTCATCATGTCTCCCTATACTTATGCCTAGATCTTGTCACTTGCTGAGTTCATTTGCTCCTCAGCTTGCTGCATTTGAGTAGTTGCCTGGAGACAACTTCTGGGCATTTTTTTCTCTAGATATCCAGAATGGCAAAACTGAAACACTAAATAAAACTGCCGTAAGGTTATTTTTTTCATGAAAATATTTTTTTACTCTAATATATTCAGTTGATTTTATCCAATTTCCAGGAAAAAAGTAGACCTTATTTTGGGATTAAAAAATAAATAGAAAACATAAATTATAAATATAAGCTTATCTGGCTACAGGTTGGTTTTACTTGATGTCTGAACCCGGGAAACCTGTATGGCATTGCCAGTGTAGCTGTAGGAGAAAATCAGCATTCAGGTCTCATTGTTTATATTGGACACACTTAAGAGGAGATGTTTGAAAATTATTAGGTCTACACATTCAGTTTTGCAAGAAAAACTTCCTACTTCTTATAGCTGAACTTTTCTTTCTCTTTGTTTTTATTTTTGTTTTTCTAACATCGTGTGTATCTTATTCAAAGCAATATTTGTTAAAAATTTATATAAATGCATCAAGGCGCATAAAGAAAGACAACACCTCTCCCCTCACATGTCAAAACCCTGTTCTTGTGGATTTTACTTTCCTATTTCTAAATAATGTACATATGCTGCCAGTAATTTTTTTTCAATTTTAGATATTAGCTGTTTTATATACTGTGGAAAGTGTAGATTTAGCTACTACCACACCACCCTCACATACTCTCAGTTACCCTTTCCTCACCATCCAAATACTATCAGAATTTTTGGTTTATTAACTAGTCAGTGTCTTTATACAAATTATTCACAGAAGAATCATACACATATATCTTACCTGCTATTAGTCTTTGTTTGCCTAGACTAGATAATTGCCTTGATTTTTCACTTGATTACTTTTCAACATAAAGTCATATATTCTTCCTCAAACTCCCCTGTATAACTGTGAAATCTTTCTTCAAGGAGATCAACTATTCTATCATTTTTTGTTTGTTTGTTTTTTCTCTTCTTGTAACTGTCTGTCCTGTTCTTACAGCTCTCTGGTCTGATGTACACTGAAATCTTTTTATTTCCATCTAACCCCATCTTAAGAATCCCCTTCACAATTCTCCTGATATGAATTTCCTGTAGTTACTTTGTCCCGTGTTGGTCAGTTTCTTCTGAGAAGAATGTCCAAACACGTGCCTAGGGTATGCATATCAGAGTTCTCACAGTCGAGAAGGGAAAAAAGAACTGATTTTCAACTGATCTTCAGAACTGACGCGGGATCACTTCTGTCACACAGGGCCAGCCCAGAGTCAAGGTGAAGGAGCTACACAGGAGTCTGAATGCTAACAATAATGACTTTCTGGTGATTACTTTGGTGACAGCCTACTTCAGTAAACACATTTCAGACCTGCTTACTTAACAAAGGGCCTTTGGATTTCCATCTTCAAACATGTTGTTAACCTGTTTTCTATGCTGTTTTCTATTTCCTCATTCCTTTTGCCCCCTTCCTTCCCTCCCCACTCCCTCCCTCCCTCCCTTCCTTCCTTCCTTCCTTCCTTCCTTCCTTCCTTCCTTCCTTCCTTTTCTTTCTTTTTTACAGAGTTTTGCTCTTGTTACCCAGGCTGGAGTGCAGTGGCATGATCTCTGCAACCTCCACCTCCTGGGTTCAAGCAATTCTCCTGCCTCAGCCTCCTGAGTAGGTAGGATTACAGGCATGCACCACCACGCCTGACTAATTTTGTACTTTTAGTAGAGATGGGGTTTCTCTATGTTGGTCAGGCTGGTCTTGAACTCCCAACCTCAGGTGATCTGCCTGCCTCGGCCTCCCAAAGTGCTAGGATTACAGGCATGAGCCACCACACCTGGCCACCCCCCTTTTCTTTCTTTTAGTGTCATTTTATTGAGGATTGTAGGAGCAGTGGTAAATATGTATATTTCATTCACCAATTTTTAACCAAACCTCTCCCACCCATTAAAAAAAAAATTTCCTTCAACTACTCTCCTAATTCAACAGCACTTATTTGAAACTTGTATGGTAAGATGTCACAAATAACCACAGCCACAAATAACTGTGCCTGATTCTCACTAGATTGTTACTCTCATCGCTTTTGGCCTAGTTTTATGGTTATATTATGACATAGAAATATTATTTATTAATTCATAGTTTTTCAAAATCTGAAAAAAATTTAGTGGCAAATTAGACATCTGAAGTGAAATGATGTTTCTTGGCTTTGATTTTGTTTATATTTTCTATAGACAACAGAATGAAGATATGTGTGATAGGATGAGCCCCCCTGGGGTGGAGCAGGACTCAAAGAGGAACTGACATTCAAGTCTGTTGCATGCGATCTGAGAAGGTGCCCCCTTTAGTTATAGGAAGACAGTGGACTATAAGTAAAAAGAGTAAGAGGTTTAACTTTAGACTTCTCAGATTACAATCTGACAGTTGGCACATGTTAGCAATATGACTTTGAGCACTTTTATCTTTCTGATTCCAAGTACTTTGTACCTAAAATTGAGATAATTGAAAGAACCAAAGTTATGTCTATTAAATGAGATTTTACATGTGAAAATAATAATTCAAAGTATAAATGTTCTGGAATACTCTATTCTGAAATGTATAAAAATTAATCCCAAGTTAATACTTAGACAAATATGCAATTAGTTTTTAGTAGGCTATTCATTGAAAAGTTTATAATGGCAAAAGGATAAAGCAACCAAAATGTTCATTAATAAGGGATTCGTTACATAAATTATGATCCATTCATACAATGAAGTACTATATTAATTTTCAAAAGAATTAGTTAGATTTGTCCTTTGAGGCAAATAGGACAGTGGTTAAGAATATAAACTCAAAAGCTCAGCTACCTGAGTTTGCATTCTGGTGAGCTACCCACCAACTGCATGATCAGTGCTTCCGTTTCCTCTTCTATAAAGTATGGAAAGCAGTAGTTACTAATTCATTGGGGAAAGCACTTAGAACATTGATTGGCATATAGTAAGTGCTATATAAATATTTCCTATTATTATTTATTAAGCATTGATTTTCACATAACTACATATGTTGCATTTTTAGAAATGCTTTGGCCATTTGTTCTGATTGCATTCTTTAAAATCATGTCACATTTCTTAACATGCTTTATGTGTCAGTTGGTGTTCAATAAGGCGCAAGAATTTGACAAGGTGTAGACAATAGGAAACATGTCCTGGGAACCATTAAATAGCTTCTTATTCCAAATTAACATTGACTCCATAAACATTTTCTTAGAGCCTATGTTTGGTAATACATCTGACCTTTGGAAAGAAACAAAAAGGATTTATGCAGAAGGCACATTGCCAACATAGAATAAATTCATGGGTAGGTTGCTTGGTTCTGTATTACCATTACGAAATATGTGAAAATACAAAGTCTGACCCACAGCTAGGAAAGGGTAGATAAATGTTTACTTCTATGTTCTTAGAAGGGTAATTTAATGGCCCTAGGCCTCTGACCTATAAATGCTATAGACACACAATGACACTGAGCACCGAACATTATATTTCCTTTAAAGCCCTGGTTTATGGTTTCCAAAAATATTACCTGATTTTATCTTCACAACAACCAACAACACTATGACTTAGTTAGGATGGCGGGTTTATCCCCGTTTTATAGGGAAGGGAGTGGGCATCACTTACTAAAATCACTTGTGTTGAAGAACATATTCTAGTAAAAAATGGAACTGAGACTTCAGTCTTGATTCACTGAATTCAAGTCCAGTGGTCTTTCCACTATACCATTCAGTTCTTTACCCATTCAATTAAAATCACAAACAGTGTAAAGACCTGTCTTAAGTGGAACTCAGAGAAGTAGAAGGCCGCCGTCGTCCCTTACACTATGCTAATTTGATTAGGGAGACAAAATGCAAAATGGCTAAAAAGGGGCATATCATACGTAAACATGAAAATGATTATTTTGAGATTGTGATTGTCCTTAAAGAATGAATGGAGGAGAATGGTTGTATTATGAGCCTTGGGGGCAGTTGTGAAGGTTGAGAAGAGGTGGCCGGCAGCAGTAGCATGAGCAAAGGTCTGGAGCACATGATAAACTTGCCCCTGTTGAGAGGGACGGGAGGAGCGGAAACAAAAAATGATGAGAGGACTTGAACATTAGAAAGATGAGGCCTGTGATGTACAGCTGTATGGGTCTGGCTGAGGCATTGGCCATGACTTTCTAAGCAGCAGGGAGTCACCAGAGCTATTATGTAGAGAAATGAAATGGGGGAATTTTAGGAAGATTAGCTTGGCATAAGGCACGTTGGAGTGAGCTAAACTAAAGGAGGAAGAACTAAGAAGAAAACTGACACTCCAGTTGTAACTACACTGCACAAGAAATATTTAAACAATAAACCCACAGTAGGGCAGGCAGCATTTTCCCATAGAAAGGTCATTTGTTTTTTCCACCCCCATCTCTGTTACCTTTGATGGAGGAAAGTTTCAACAGTAGAAGCTGAGAAATAAATACAGAGCAAATAATTTCTGAGTGTTACAGGGAATTAGTTTTCAAGTTGCACTTTCTCTCTAAGATGTTTTCCCCATTTAAAATCACTAATGTCTACAAACCTCCACTTACATCACAAAAGTAATATATGACACTTTCGTGAACAGTTTGTTGAAGGTAATGATGGCTTAAATTCACACTGAAGGCTGAGTGCGGTGGCTCACGCCTGTAATCCCAGCATTTTGGGAGGCCGAGGCGGGTGGATCACCTGAGGTCAGGAGTTCAAGACCAGCCTGGCCAACATGGTGAAACCCCATCTCCACTAAAAATACGAAAATTAGCTAGAGGTGGTGGTGTGCACCTGTAGTCCCAGCTACTCAAGAGGCTGAGGCAGGAGAATCATTGCTTGAACTCAGGAGGTGGAAGCTGCAGTGAGCCGAGATTGTGCCACTGCACTCCATCCTGGGTGACAGAGTGAGACTCTGCCTCAAAAAAAAAAAAAAAAAAAAAAAGGAAAAAAAAAATCACACTGAAGGTCTGAAGGTGAGCCATACTTCAGAGTTTTAAGAATTTGTGTGCATTTGGGTTAAAAAGCATTTAACTTACTGGCCCAGAAATAGCTAAAATAATAGACAATTGACATTTGTGTAGTTGAGGCAAAAGGTCTCTGTACTTAAATTTCAGACACTGACACTGAGGGAACTCTCCTGTTTAAATATCATCCCTGGCGCATGGATATATGTAGATTGGTGTGCATCCATGACTGATGTAAATAGAAGGGATTCTTATCAAAATTTCAAAGAAAAATTTGAGACTAAGACAAATGGGAGAGAATACAACTCCATTTTCCCATTGCCTTCCATAACAGTGGTTAATATTTAGCACATGGTCCGCACTGTAGTTATTCTCGTACAGTGGTTAATGATAATAATAATGATTTTCTCTCTACATACATATATGTATTGCATATTTTTACAAATATCTTGTATGCTAAGTATAGTTATCCTCAATTTACATTACACTGCCTCCTGTCCTGATTCATTGCCAAGATTGAATATTGTAAGTAAGTATTTCTCCCTAAAAGAAGAGCATCCAAAGAGGAACTAATTTGGGGGCCCATTATGAGGGAAGCTTGGAGATGACCGATGACAGCAGCAATGTACAAAAGTTAAAGGCTCGCAAAAGACATATCAGCAGGTCTAAGAAAATGCCTGCATATAATGGTCAAGTGGAAGGAGTCACTCTGATGAAAGTTCAGCAAAAAAGCCAGATAGACCTGGAGAATGGTGATGTCCCTTTAAGTGACAGCAATGGCTGGTTGGCCTACACATTTTGGAGGCTAAACCTGTGACCTCATGTTTCATATTTTAGATTTGAAACAATGATGAGATATCTAGGTAGAGGTGGCCTGCAGGCAGTTAGTGTATGAGGTTAGAGCCTTAGATAAGTGGTAAGAAAAGATAAATAGCAATTTAAGAGCTATCAGCGTAAAGTTTAGTGAACGCTGTTATCAGTGGGGGAAAATAAAAATAAAAAGCAGAAGGCTAAGTTCACCCACGGTGAGAAGGAAAAACAATAAGACAGCAGAGGAGTAACTGTATATATGGACACAAGGTGGCCGGGTGCGGTGGCTCACACCTGTAATCCCAGCACTTTGGGAAGCTAAGGCAGGTGGATCATGAGATCAGGAGTTCGAGACCAGCCTGGCCAAGATGGTGAAATCCCGTCTCTACTAAAAATACAAAAATTAGCCAGCCACAGTGGCGGGTGCCTGTAGTCCCAGCTACTCAGGAGGCTGAGGCAGGAGAATCACTTGAATCCGGGAGGCAGAGGTTGCAGTGAGCCGAGATCGCACCACTGCACTGTAGCCTGGGTGACAGAGCAAGACTCAGTCTCAGAAAAAAAAAAAAAAAGAAGATATGGACACAAGGTAAGATGGCCATATTTAACAAAAAGAACACCCAGGTACATTTGAATTTCAGATAAACAAGAAATGCTTTTTTAGTGTAGGTATGTCCCAGATATTACATGGAACATATTTACTCTGAAACAAATCTGTTATTTATCTAAAATTCAAATTTAACTATTTAAGTGGACTTTCTGCATTTCATCTGGCAAATCATATCATTCTGACATGACAACGTGACAAAAGCTGCAAAGGTGTAAAAGGGTCATGAGAAACATTTATGAATTAGCACATTAGAAGCCATCCATTGTTGCAACTTCCTAGTAATTAATGTCATGTCACACGTAGTGTCTACTCAGCATGGGAATGTCTTGTCAAGCAATGAATTTCTTGTCTGCCTCTTGTCAAGTAAAGACGTGGCTTTTTTTTTTTTTTCTATATCTTGACCTGTGTTATTTTAACCGATATCTTTCGGCTAGTTATTTCCTTTTTCCCTGCCATTCTCCATCATTCTGATTTATTTAAATGTTCTTTCAACAAATATTTATTGAACATTTACTATGTGTCTAACACTAAGCAAAGTGCTGGGGATAAAATTGTGGTCAAGATAAGCATATTTTGTTACCTCTTGGAAACTATAGGTCTGAGGATGAAAAGACTTGTTAAACAAATAATCCTAAAAATCCAATGTAAAATGGTAGCTGAGACAAATACTACAAAGAACGTATCTTGTAATAGGGAGATGATTTCCCAAAGAAGAGGTAATGGATCTGAGGTGTGAAGTATAATTACACAAAGGGAAGGAGGTGGTATCTCAGGCCTATGGGCCAGTACATACAGAGCTCTGTGATGAAAGAAAACATGGTTGACTAAAAGAATGTCAGTGTAATCAGAGCACAGAGAGTAAGGGTGACTTTGATGTGACAAAGAGGGTGGAGTCAGAACATATAGAACATATTAAAAAGTTTTGTTTATCCTTAACCTAATAGCATTGCAAAGTTTTAAGGAAGGAAGTGATATGTTCCATACTTTTTAAAAGATCACCCTGGCTTTTGGAAGAAGACGAATTGGAGCAGAACCAGAACAGCTGCCAGCAATACAGTTAAGAATTTATAGCAGCAATGTAGTTGAGCTATGGTGGCAGCTTTGACTAGTGAAGTAGTAGTGAATAAGAGGAGAGGTGGGTGGATCCCATTTGTAGGTAAAATACATAAGAATTATGATGATTGGACATGATAATGAGTGTGGTAGAAGCAACAATGACAACTCCTGGATTTCTGGCTTATATAGCAAGATGGACAGTGGTACTCTTAATGAGACAGTGAACAGTGGGGGAAATGAAATCCTTTTGGGTAGGAAGTTTATTAGCCCAATTTTAGACATTTTGGTCCTGAGGTGCCTTTGAAACATTGAAGAAACTTCAAGTAAACAATTGGAAATACAGAGCTGATACTTAGAAAAGTGGTCTACATGGAAGATGAAAACCTTGGAACCATCTGTATATAGGTGGTGATTTAAGCCATGAGTGTGGGTGACTTCACCTGGGAATGATGAAATAAGTGAGCTTAGAACCAAGTCATGATATACTCCAATATTTATTGACCAGGTAGGAGAGTATTCATTTGAAATAAAAATGGAGAAAAGGAGAAGGAGAGAAAAGGATAATGCGTCCTGTTAGCCAAGAAAGGAATGTGTCTCCCAAAAAACAGGTGTGGGCAATGATATGAAAAGTTGTTGCACTAAAGTAAGATGAAAACTGCAAAGTGTCCATTAGATTTTAGCAACATGGAGATCAGGAATTTAGTTGTAATGTTGCTGAAAGGCTTATGGAGTCAAATAGAAATGAATGAGAGGTGAGGAAATGCAGAAAGATCATGAGTATAGAGGAATCTTTGAAGAGATTTGGTTAGGACAGGAGGAGAGATAGAAATAACCAGAAAAAGCATGCGGTTCCATGAGATATTTTTAATTTTTTTTTTTTGGGGGGGGACTAGGTCTCCCTCTGTCATCCAGGCTGAGTTTTTGTAGGGATGGGGTTTCGTCACATTAGCCAGGCTGGTCTTGAACTACTAGGCTCAAGCGATCCACTTGCCTCAGCCTCCAAAAGTGCTGGCATTACAGGTGTGAGCCACTGTGTGCAGCCTGTTTTTTTGTTTGTTTGTTTATTGTTTTTTGTTTTTTTTAATGGTGGAGACTTAAGCATGATTAAATCTAATGGAAAGATCTGTATGAAAAAAAGGGATTTAATAAGCAAAAGAGAGAAGGATAATTGCTACCAAAAGTAGAAGTTCCTGAAAAGGATGGGACCTTAGGATAAATGAACGTTGTCCATAGACAGGAATGGCTTCTCTTATGTGAAAGGTTGTAGAAATAGATTATAGATTAGGTATGAAAATAAATTTTGTAACAGAGAAAAGATCATATCTATCTGGTGGCTTTTATTTTCTCTGTAAAGTAAAAAGTAAGGTCCTCTGGAAAAGGGAGAAGGATGGGTGGTAGAGGAGTTGAGTAATGAGTAGTTTGGAGGATGTCTGAAATAGAAGTTTGGGGAGAGTGGAAATGTTGATTAAAAGGATGTAGTAGGCTAGACAGGCAGTATTGAGGGCAAATGACAGTCGATGTTTATGAATCTGTAGTGGAAGCAATTTGTATTTTTGAGTGTAATATGGTGTCCAATAATATACTAAGAAACATTTTTTAACAAGGGTCCCAGCTTGAGCCTAAAATACGCTTGCATTGGGAATCATTAATGTCTGCAGGGCTAGCTGGGGAGACTCCCAGATGTTAAGTGCTAGCACATTCTGCTGTCACAGCATGCAAAGTAAAACGAATAAAATAATTACATAGAATTGCAATGCTTGCATTAGTTCCACCTACTAGTAGTGACCACACTGGAGCTGATAACGCTTATGTACCATCCCTTCAGGAGCTAGGAGAAAATGATGAATCTAACCTGGATATTTCTGGAGTGCAACTTTAGGAAAACTTTTTTTGGCAAATAAGAGAAAGCAGAAATATGTTGCGGAGGCAGAAGAGCCTTATTGAAATTTCAAATCAGAAAATTCTAAAAATGATGCAGTGATGGATTCAAATATGGTAGTTATCATGTGTTTATCTGATCTCTCCTATAACAGCGGTTTTTCCTATCATTCTCTCTCGTGGTTTTCATTATTTCCCAGGGATAATCTCTGTTCTTTCCTCCACTCAACTGTCCATCAATGCCTTCGGAGAGTCAGCCATCATTAAAGTGCCTGCCTCAAAGAGTTATTCGCGATGAATGTAATCAAACATCCTGCCTTTAAACTCTATACTACAAAGGCATATAAGAAAAAAGGTTATGCTAGGTGTGGCTTTGTACAACGTACTTTCTAGGCTGTGAGTCTTAAAGGGTAGGAGGACACACACAAAAAGTCCCACATAAAGGACATATGCTCTCAGGATCACATAGGTGCTATGTGGGGTTACACTTACTAATTGTAAAAATAATTTTGGTTTTACCATTCCCAATAAAATGCCCATGATACTACTTTTCCTGTGCATCTGTAAATTGGAAATGATAACATTTGCCTGGATCCTCTCAGAGCTATATAAAATTCCCTTGAGATAATGGCAGAATAGGCTGTAAAACAGCAAGTAAATAGGAGTATTTCCTATATGATAATTCAAATTGTCTTTAAGTCCACGGCTATTTTATGCACTTGGCTTTGAAGGCAGCTGTGAATTGTGTTGAGCTTTTCCTCATTCAGTCTCTAATTTTATTCTGGAAAGAATTTCCTCTCAAATCCACTCATCATGTACTGAGTGCCCACCACGCACTAGGCACTGTGTGTGTGCTAAGTGCTGGGGATTTAGTGGCAAAGAACAGCAAACACGTTTCCTGTCCTCATGGAGCTTATAATCAGGTCATGTAAGTACCTCCCTCCCCAATTATACAAAGATACCTTGGAAAAATATTCATTGAAGCTTTTGAATGCCCTGACTTCTAATAGCAACAGTGTTGAGAACCTTGTAAAAGTAGCTTTAGGCCCCTGTGTTTACTTGACTGTTTCCATACTTTAGGTCCTTCTCTGAAGGTGTTATTAAGTTTGTTACCATTATTGTTAGTATATGCAGTAGCATTGCTGATACCTGCTTAATGATCATTCCTTAGGTTGGTAAAATGTGTAATAACTGTAGCCTGTCATGAGCCAAGATTAAAGGGGCATAAACAGAGTTACCATTTGCATGGTGGTTTACATTTTTGAGAGGAGGTGTGTTTTATTTGCTTTAGCTTAGGAGCACTGGTGGAATGTGGGGTTTGATGTGTATTGATATATACAGATATCCTGATTTTATTTATTTTGTTTTACATAAAACATGATTTTACAGCATCAACACAATAGTTGCTAAGAAACCACATCGTTCCTCCTTCCCTAAGGTTTTATTGCAAGGGATATAAAAGTATGCTGTTATAGAAAGCATTTCATTTATATAGATATTCTTCCTGTTATGTCAACAGGATGCATTGTTTTTATTCTAAGGCTTGTCTACAAAAGTGGAGAGTGAAAGTGACCATTTCTTTCAAAGTAAAAGCAGAAATGTTGACACAAATGGGTCACTTGGATTAATTTATTTATCAAATTCACCAGTTAATTGCTGAAGTTTCTACTTCATTGCCTGGCTACACTCAGGAAGTATTCAGGCTTACCAATAATACGTTGATAGGGCAATCTTATGCAATTTGTCAAATTGTCTCTTTCAGGGTAACTGTCAATTGAAGGCACATTTGCATACACATTTTAACAGGTGTATTTTGTTGAGTACCCAAGGGTACTCTGACTTTCTTTGTTTTGTTAGAAAAATACTCTCCCCACGTTCCTCATATGCGCTGAAAAAAAGCACAATAGAGGGAAAATTTGAGTGGATGTTTTTCAGTTTCTGCATCATTCTGGTTCCAGTTTTTCAGACTTCACAATTTTAAGTGCTAGAAAAAAGAATTCACAGCTTGTGTTTTCAAGGAATTCACAATTCAGTAAGTAAAAAGCATGTAAAAGGATAATTGCAGGGGTGCGATTGTTGGAGACGTTTGAACCAGAGCAACTCCATCTCAAATAGTGGCTGGGTGAAATAAGGCAGAGGAGGCCTGCTGGACTGTAATCCCAGAAGGTTAAGGCATTCTAAGTCACAGGATGAGATAGGAGGTCGGCACAAGATACAGATCATAAAGACCTTGCTGATAAAACAGGTTGCAGTAAAGAAGCTGGCCAAATCCCACTAAAACCAAGATGGTGATGAGAGTGACCTCTCGTCGTCCTCACTACTATCCTCCTACCAGGACCATGACAGTTACAAATGCCATGGCCATGTCAGGAAGTTACCCTATATAGTCTTAAAAGGGGAGGCATGAATAATCCACCCCTTGTTTAGCATATAATCAAGAAATAACCCTAAAAATGGGCAACCAGCAGCCCTTGGGGCTGCTCCTCAGGGCTGCCTATGGAGTAGCCATTTTTTATTCCTTCGCATTCTTAATAAACTTGCTTTCACTTGACTCTCTAGGCTCACCTCAAATTCTTTCTTGCTTGAAATCCAAGAACCCTCTGTTGGGTCTGGATAGGGACCACTTTTCAGTAACAGGATTACTACTATAATAGACAGTACTGCCATGAAAGTATAAAGGCAATAATAAGCAAATCTACTTGGTCAGGGAAAAGAGTTAGGAAAGGCTTCAGGCAGCATAGTGTACTAAAAATAAATGGCACACATGGAGGACTAACTTATCTGTGAACAGGCCCATATCCTCAGGCAAACACATAGCTATTCTGGATAACATAGAGTTCAAAATCAATGTATACAAACACATATGCATGTGCATTTACATATATACATATACATGCACATGCACAGTTCTATGCATGCATCTAATCTTATACTGCTTATGTAGGTTAAATACTAGAAGCCCTCAAAACACAGTAAAAATTGGACAAGGGCCATACAATCCTTTTTGGAAATAGAAAATCACTTTGTAAGGGCATTTTTGTAACCTAGGGCACAGAGGCTCAATGAAGAAAACAAAAACAAACCAACTCTAAGCTGGGGATTAGGCCCAGATAAAAGAATTATAAATCATATGATCAAACTAGCAGTAATAGAAAGAGTCAGCAAACATAACAAATTACAAATCTAACACCCTAGGAAATTCAGATAATAAGGATCTGGAAAGGACTATAAAAAGTCGGGAAACAACAGGTGCTGGAGAGGATGTGGAGAAATAGGAACACTTTTACACTGTTGGTGGGACTATAAACTAGTTTAACCATTGTCGAAGTCAGTGTGGCGATTCCTCAGGGATCTAGAACTAGAAATACCATTTGACCCAGCCATCCCATTACTGGGTATATACCCAAAGGACTATAAATCATGCTGCTATAAAGACACATGCACACGTATGTTTATTGCAGCACTATTCACAATAGCAAAGACTTGGAACCAAGCCAAATGTCCAACAACGATAGACTGGATTAAGAAAATGTGGCACATATACACCATGGAATACTATGCAGCCATAAAAAATGATGAGTTCATGTCCTTTGTAGGAACATGGATGAAACTGGAAACCATCATTCTCAGTAAACTATCGCAAGGACAAAAAACCAAACACCGCATGTTCTCACTCATAGGTGGGAATTGAACAATGAGAACACGTGGACAGAGGAAGGGGAACATCACACTCCAGGGCCTGTTGTGGGGTGGGGGGAGGGTGGAGGGACAGCATTAGGAGATATACCTAATGCTAAATGACGAGTTAATGGGTGCAGCACACCAACATGGCACATGGATACATATGTAACAAACCTGCACACTGTGCACATGTACGCTAAAACTTAAAGTATAATAATAATAATAATAAAAATTCTCAAAAACAATGCATACATACTACTAAAATATAGCTTGATTTAAAGTTCCAAAAATAAAAAATAAAAAAAAAATGATGGAAAAGGTAAAAGAAAATCTAAAAGTCATAATGAATGAGCTGGAGAGTAATTGTTTAGAAAAGAACATACAAAAAAAATCAATAGATAAAATGGAAAAACTAATATGAATACAGATAATTTGATCAACCTAATAAGTGAACTTGATTAACAAACAGATGCAGAGAATTTCACCCAAATAGTAGAAAATACAGCTCTTTCAAGAAAAAGTGGAAGAGTTCCAAAAAACAAATGACCTTGGACTAGGCTGCAAAAGGTGTCTAAACAATTCCTAAAGGATTTATATTGTATCATGAAGATCATATTTTGTGATTGTAGCAAAATTAAATAAATAGCAATAAAGGGGGCCAATATCACCACTTTTTCATATGTTTGATGATAAAAATTATACTTTTCAGTAACCCATGGATCTAGGAAAAAAAACAATGAAAATTATGATTTAGTGATGATCAAATGATGAGCAGAGTACCTCATTTAAGAAAATAAAAATGCAGTTAAATTTCTCCATAAATGAAAAATTTCAGCCAAAAAGTGTTACATATAAAAGAATGCTGAGAATTAATGTAGTGCACTCAAAGCATGAATATAGAAGAAGAAGAAAGTAAAACTAAAGAAAATAGAAGGAAACGAAAAATATAGATTACTGAAATTGATTTTTAAAAATAGTTTTCTGGTTAGATCAGGAAATCATCAAACCTAAAAGTTGTTTGTTTGAAAATAATAAACATCTGAGAAGATTTCTCAGGAAAAAATAATAGAGTTGGCAAAAAGAAAATAAAATGCTAGTTTAAAAGGTGGTATTGTAGTGTGGAGATTCAAAACATGGTAAGATTCAAAATGATAACCTGTCAATAAATTTGAAAGCTTAGATACAGTAGAATTTTGTCAGAAAAATATTTTTAACATTGAAACAGTATTCATATGATGAGTTGATTATGCACAGTGCTTTTATTTTTCAAAAGACATCTAACAGTTAAATCTCAATTAAAAAAATAACAACTTTCTCCGTATGTATGACTAACCATTGTTTCATTGTACTAAAACTATCATAGCATTTCAAACTAAACATGCTATGTCTAAAATTTATTTGTAAAATTCCAGATTAAAATCCATTTGAAGAAATTCTTAGCATATTTCTTTGAGCTTGCAGATATTAGCAATTTTTTGTTTTGCAACCATAGCTGAGTTCTGTTCTACTCAACAGCTCTCAGCACTACTTCCTTAACAAGAGATTATAAGAGCAAATACCCATATTTCAAGGCTGTTAGAAAATAATGGATTTCTTGGAGCATGATCCTAATACACCTGATAATAATCCAGGCTGGCATAGATTTAGACTTTTCCTTTGTCTTGCTAAAACTTATTCTAGAATGCAAGAGTTATTTTATTGACCCACCAGGTCCGATTATGAGTTACAATTTAACCTTATCACCTGATTGGAACTGTGAGAAAGTATTTCAGCTTGACATATTTCTTACTCATCTTAACCTCTTGATATAAAAAACCAAGATTTCTTAGCACTAGGTATTGCCATAAAATATATGAACCAGAAAGAACTGGCTCGAGTAAGGCTTGATTTAAAGCAACTCTGAAAGAAAGAAATGTTGGAAGTAAGAAATAAGCGTGGCGTGATATATTACATAGTTTACTATGCAGGTATAAACACGATGCCATATGCACACACATAAGTGCAGAGGAATTAGAGAATGCATACATTATCACTCTCATCCCATTTTACAGATGAAGAAACAGTCTCAAAGTTTGACAGCCCTTTGTCAAGGTTATATAGTCAACAAATATTTGTGGAAGAACTAATGTTAGGATTTACTCCTTTACTTTGCATTACAGACACCAAATGAGTGTTCGCAAAGTGAGAACAGTTCCTCACTGGAAGTAAGAAACACATATCTCCTCTGTTTTGGTTGTTTACTAATCAATATTTTCTCATGACTTATTATATATCAGGCACTATAATTGAGTACTCAATATATAATTGGTGTCCCTTTTGCCTTATTTTCCCCATTTTTATAGCTACTTTTTTTCTTCCATTCTTTTCTGGTACTCTTTGGCTCAAACAATTTTGCTATTTTCAACAACTAATCAACAGATTCCACTAAAGCAAACCGGGACTGGATAACGTGGGCTGCCATAACCAGAGGTGGATCCTGTAAGGTGGTTGTCATTTTTGTGCAGAGAAGCAAGCGCTATTTGCTGAGTGCAATGCTTCCTTGTATTGGGCCATAAGTCAATTTCTTAAGGAGAGGTAGAAGAGAACACTGAAAATTGGAGGAAAGCACCATCCAAAATTTGAAACCATATTAGGAAATTTTCTCAAATGTCCTTGACACATTTTTACTAAATGTTGGGAATTTAAGATAACTGTTAATTGCATAGGAATATGACATATACTCTGATTGTTTGGTACAGTAATGTCATAGGGCTAAGATCTAGAAACATCACTTGGCTATTTAGTGTAAGGTGACCCTGCATTATGGCCTCTGGCCAGTTCATTATTATTATGGATGCCCGACTTTTGTATCTGACTGTATTTCCTTGGAAGGACTTGAGGGAGCTTGACTTCTTCTGAACTATGGTATGCCAATAACCATAATAAAGATATAAAATATCATATGATGTCACAAAACCTAGTTAGATAAGATGCTTAAATTTCACTTGTTTTCAAAATAATTAGTTGTCTGACCAATTAAAATGCTTTTTCTTGCCAAAACCGTGTCTGCGCTTGCGTCCTCAAAGGCAGAACATTGCTTATTCCCAAGATGGTGAGCAAACTGGTATTGGATTTCTTGTACTGTAATGGTATGTAGTAGTTTTTCCCTATTAAAAGTCCAGAATTCACTGCAGCTTAGCAAAGATGTCATAACAAAAGCATTTGTCAAAGTTCCTTAGAAGAAACAATTAGAGCTTGTTGGGGAGAGGCTGTGTGTGAATACTAAGTGTTATTTTTATGTTCTGACTGGTTTTGAAGAAATAGTGATGTGTTCACAAAATAGAAACATACAATATTACTTCTTTTTGACATGGGCTTCCACTAAAAAATGTCTCAATCTTCATGTGAATGTTGAGTGCCTGGGGATGATGCATCCATCCAGTTGATGCTCCGGGCCCATGCACCTCTGTTATTAACTTGTTTAGATTTTTTGCCAAGTCCGTTGTAAGCAAGCAGACTTCTTTTCTTGCCTACTCCACGTTAGTATGCAGAGCAAAATTTTTGTGGAAGTACTGAGGATATTTGGGTCATTTAACTGCAGTAGTAAAATACAAATTTACAGAAAAATTGCTGACATCATTAGTATAAAACATTAACATCTGCAGGTTACACATGTTAGATGCATAATATCTGTTAATTATAGTTGTAATAGGAGACCATTAGGAGTGTGAATCAGGATTTATGTGAAATTTTTGCTACTGTCAGACATACAGAATTCTACTTGTACTATTTAATTTATAAAAATGAAGATAATGCTATATGTGGGTAGGGATATAGGTGAGTACAACATGTTTGAAAATGAATCCAATCTGTTCTTTATTTCTTTTCTTTCCAAAAACATTTGAGTAAGCTTAATATTAATAATATAGAAACATAAACTTTCCATTCCTTTGTTTTTAAAAATGCACTGATTATTTGGGTAAAATTATTTATTTCTATGTTATCTTGTGTGACTTTCCATTATCATCATGACACAGTAATTCTTACCCTTCCCTACTGTTTTCAATTAACTTCAACATTTTACATATATTTTATTAATTTACACTTCAATTGTCTTCTCATGTCGGTTTATACTGTATTGAACTATATCACTAAGGGCATTAATGAAGTTGATTCTGTATGATAATAATTATGTGTATTGAAAATATATGTGGCCTGAAATGAGGAACTCAGCAAGTTGATGGGTTTAAGAGATATGAAAAAAATAAACATTAGAGATTTTTATAATTGAGACTTGGGAGTAGGAGACATAGGAAAATAGTTATAATTGCAAGTGACTGATGACTTTCCCTGGGTTTGACAGACTTGACTTTTTTGCATGTGAGTTCTGTCCTTGACAAAAGTAGCAGACAACATTTAGAAAATGATGTAGACAACATTTAGAATCTTCTTTGCACTGATTTTTCATGCAGTTGGTATATAACCAACTCTCCAAATGCCCTTTAAACTGGCCTGCTACTAATCATCAGCTTTTCTCTACATAGCAAATTTGCATGATTTTTAATAATTTTTATATTACCCCAACCAAAGTCACACATACAACCAAAGTCGCACTGATTTTTCATGCAGTTGGTGATATATAACCAATTCTCCAAATGCCCTTTAAACAGGCCTGCTACTGATCAGCAGCTTTTCTCTACATAGCAGATTTGCATTATTTTTAATAATTTTTTTATTACCCCAACCAAAGTCACACATACTTGAAACAATTGATTGGATTCAACTAAGACTTGTACCCTGGAGTAAATTTTTCTGAATAATTTAATGAGAGATGAGGGGAATGCATTGAAAAAAGAAAATACTAGAAGGGCTACAAAAACATGTGGAGATATTCTGAAAAATGGCACACAAATGGGTAAGGATTAGAAAATTGAGGGGCCAAAAATATGCCACTACATAAATCTAGCAACATCTGAAAACTTGTGGGACAGAAATAAAGTTATGGAAAGAAAAAGAATGATACTCTACATGCAAATTAACTTCAGTCCACAAACAAGGCTTGTAAGAAATTTAGCTCTGTTTTCTAAAACAACTGAATTTCTATTATAAATCCTATTCACTAGGGCAGGATATAATTATTGTGGGTCTACTGAGTGTCCATTCCTTTCTTTGGGGCTGTGCTTGAAATATGAAGGAGGTCACATATGTCAAAGTGTTGAAGATTCATTTTGACTTCTATTTTATATGTCCACACTGATATTTGATGTGACAACTATTAGTCCGTCCTAGTGGCAGTAAAATGGACATGCAGGTCACCAGAGTGATACCCATCATTCCTTACCTAAGGTTCCCTTTAGAGACCCCTTTCCCCTGCATTCTTCTCATGTTGGGGCATATATAAAGCATCTACTGCTTCTAAATGACACACGGGAGAAGGAAAATCCATGAGACTGTCTAAGGCTCAATTTTCCAAATGAGCCACACAGCCAGTTCTACTCTGTAACTTGCCATTTCCCTGATCTGTCCTTAGCAACAGGGCAGAAGTCTATGTTGCTTTCATATCTACAAACCTATCTAGGGTGATTTACCTACTCCTGGAACTTGGACCTCTCTTTGGGGCCCAACATCATCCACTCTCTTGACTTCCCCTCTGATTCTCTTTTCCTCTAGCCTGGGAACTTCCATTCTAGCTAAGGGATTATGATGTCTTTCCAACTCTAAAGCTTTCTTTCAAAGTTCATTCTCCAAAGAGAATGGAGTTTTGTGTTTCAAAAGCTGGAAGATACTTCTTTTGCTTGAGGCTGTCACTTCCTTTCACTGAATGAATTATCTAGTAGTTCAACCTGGTGGAACAAAGGGCAGAGAGGAGGATACCAAGAAATCACACTGGTTAATATTTTAAAAATATTATCTAGCTATGTAGAAAGCAAAAATAGAATATTCTAGAGAAGGAAGAAGCACAGTGCTTGTATGCACCTCATCTAAGTCAACAGCTGCTGGGTCCTACCATCCCTGGGAGCAAATTAGGCTTTAAGGTATTATGGGAAGAGAAAACCAATGCAGATCTTTCTTCTTCTGGAACGGGGCAAGATCTCAAAGACAAGTCTGTGAGATTTTGGATTAGGGTTACAATGCAGAGATTTGAAAGCCATGTGCCACAGAGCTCTATGAAACCCCAAGAGAAGATCTATGTCCATTGCCACCCCAACATTAGTACACCTCATCTATCTGGTCCATAACAGGCCCCAAAGGAGATAAGGAATAGCCTGATTAGGAGATAATTAATAGCCCTGAGTCGGAGAGAGGAGACAATGAGAACCTGGAGGCTTTCTCCAGGTGACTCATGAGGGAACTAAGTGGCCACCTGCTTCTTCCCTCCTTCCTACAGGAGAAGGGCTTATGCTTCCACCACTCCTCAAGGCACCATCAGCTTCTTGGATATGGCAGCCAACTGATATGAATGCTAAAGAGCCAGCAAAGAACAGCAATGCATCTAAGGAGTCTCAGAGGTCAGTTTAATCTGAACAAACAAGTCATGTGCTCAGCAAATTCAAAATTTAAATGGAAAAGTGAATGCCAGACAATAACCAAAAACGTGTGTAAAAGAAAAATAATAAGGCTAGAGAAAGTGATATTTAAACAATGACCCGAGGAAAGAGGTAGCCAAGCTTATATTTAGGGGAAGAGCAACTTAGGCGTGGGGGAACATCCAGTACAATCGTTTTAAGGTGTGTTGAAGAGAAACAAGGAGGCCAGTATGGCTACATCCTCTAGCAGTCCAGTGACTTTATTAGCATTTTATTCCCTGTATTGGATCCCTGCTTGCTTACAATAGCTGTTGTGGTTTCAATTTCCTTCCCTGAACTCTTACTGATATAGGAATGGTACATTTTAGACGTCTGGCAGACACACAAGTAAAGGTGTTGAGAAGGGAGTTTAATATCGGCATATAAAGTCAGACCAGAAGCGCTGGAGATTTAATTTGGGAGTTGTCCACATGTAACTGGTATTTAAACCTATGAAAGGATGAAATGGCCAAGGGAGTCAGTGTGCATAGAGACCAAGTCTAGAGAGAGAGTCCTTAGATCGATTGCCTACCATTTAGAGGTAATGTTCTGGAAGCCAAAGGAATAATAAATTGCTTCACAATAAGGAAAATGATTAACTGGTCAGCTGCTACCACTAGGAATAGTAAAATAAGGCTAATAATTGCTTGTTGAATTTAGCTTTCTGGAAATCATTGATAATCTTAGCAAAATAAGTTTGAGGGAGTGGATATGGAATGATGGGTGGGGCAAAATTCTATTTGGTTAGAAATAGTGGTAATGATCCTGAAGCTAAAACTCTTATAGAATGAGGGAGAGTGATCCAGGTTAGTAGGTGACCCTGCAACTGATGGGTAATGGGTTCTACAGTCTGGTGACACAAATTTCAAAGCTGGATGGTATTGGGCACAAAGGAGAAACAGAGTATGGATGTAGCAATAAGAAAGAGAGAGAACATCTACCCTGCCTCTGTAGGGTACTGGGCATAGTAGAACAAAATTGTGATGGGGAAACTAGACACCACTTCAGAGGGCTATAGGGAAACTGGAGCCCTCAAGAGAATTTTGGAAAAAGGAAAAGGGGAGCATTCAGTGAATAGTGGTGCTACTGGTGTAGAAATAAACAAGTAGAAATAGATCCTCATATAAATGAAAAATGTATATATGTCAAGAGAAGGATTTCAAATTTGGTGAGATGATGATGGATTATTCATCAAATGGTTCTGGTACAACTAGCTCTCCATCAGGAAGAAAATAAAAATGTATTCCTATCTTATACCAAATACAAAAGTAAATTCCAGAGGGAGTGAGACCTAACAGCTAATATATAAGATAAAAATTCTACAAGAATATTTATGAGACTATGGGTACGTTTTAGAGGTGAAGGAATTTTTCTTAAGTAGGACTGTAAAGTTAGAAGCTATGAAAGAAAAAACATAATTGTTATATAAATTTTGTCAATGTTACAGAAAATAACAATGAAAGTGAATGGACAATAGACTTGCAAAACAGAAGAATTGCAATTCAAAGTTGAGAAAGAGAGGTTTTTATTGATAATGTAAAGAGTTCTTACACATTAAAAGGAAGACAATGAATTCAGAAGAAAATGGGCAAAGAAATGAAGAGGCAGTTTACAAAATAGAAAAAAAATTAAATAAAAAACCACAATTTACAAGTAAAAAAAGTTATAGAAGATTTAATAGATGAATGCTAATTTCAAAAGGGAGATATATTTTTGACTGTAAATTTTATGATATACAATTTACAAAGCTATTCTATGTGTAACTTATTACATATATTAATGGCCAATGAATTTATTTAAATAACCAAAAGATATTCTGTCTTTGTGGGGAGGCGAATAATCATAATATTTTTTTTTCTGGTCATCATGATGTATTTTTCTAGTCACAGGTGGCAGGATTCTTTTCTTCTCTCCACTCAACGGTTATATTTTTCACTAAAGATTATTTGAGGATCTTATCTTTTTTTTTTTTTTGACACAGTCTCGCTCTGTCGCCCAGGCTGGAGTGCAATGGCGCAATCTTGGCTCACTGCAAGCTCCGCCTCCTGGATTCACGCCATTCTCCTGCCTCAGCCTCCAGAGTAGCTGGGACTACAGGTGCCTGCCACCACGTCCCGCTAATTTTTTAAATATTTTTTATAGAGACGAGTTTCACCGTGTTAGCCAGGATGGTCTCGATCTCCTGACCTCGTGATCCGGCCGCCTCGGCCTCCCAAAGTGCTGGGATTATAGGCGTGAGCCACCGCGCCTGGCCTTGAGGATCTTATCTTCAACTTCTTAATAGAAAAGAGAATTGTCAACCATAGAGTCATTTGCGGATTGCCCCACCTCATAGCATATTTATACACTGTTTGGTGGTGTTGATGACAGATACCATGTTTGAACTTTTCAGTTTCTGACATGAATCATATTTTTGCTTTCCTGAATTATGCAGAAAAGTTACCCTGTTGCAGGGATCAAGAATAGTTGCTTTGCTTTCGAGAATATTAGAATGTGCTTTCCTGTACATAGTATTTCTAATATAAATATATTTTGCCATTCCTTATCTAGAAGTCTCAAATATTGTTCATCTTTTATAGCTGTTTTCATTTTTCTTTCTCTTAGCTTGCAGTATAGTCACTGAAACCTCCTTTTGCTGACAACGTCACTAATTATAACCCTACGCTACTCCAAGAAACACACACATGTGCATTCATATGTATGAATACAGGTACAATTTTACACTTCTTCTGTTCTTCAGATTTTCCCTTCACCAAAATTGACCGTCTCTAAATTTTCTAAATTACCTAATTTGCCACATTCATCAATCTGATAAAGTATTTTAAATAATCTTGAACTTTTGTGATGGTCATGAGACATCTGTTTCCCAAATAAGTCTTGCAGTGGTGTTTTGACCTTTTTATAGTTTTTTATAGCCAAGCCAATTTTCATTTTTTTGGTCAATTTTATTGCAGGATAATTTATAGGAAATAAACTAAACTTATTGTTAGTAAACAATTCAATGAATTTTGACACTATCAGAATCTGGACATGAAACACTGACATCCCAAAAGTTCCCTGGTGCTTTTTGTAGTCAATTAACTTCCCTCACTTTTAGCCCCAGACAATTAATTATGGTCATTTAATATATACAGAGAGTAGGATATACTGTAAAACATGCAGTAAGATCTCAGTTTTTTAAAATGATTACATATATGCTTAGAAAAACTACTGTATGGGAAAGCACAAATATATGAATGGTGTTTATCACAGCAGCAGTATTTCTGGTAAAAGAAAGAGTAGCTTTTCGTTTTGCCATTGCACCTTCGTTTTTTTTTTTTTTTTTTTCAGATTCTTCATAATAAGAATGTATAACTTTCATAATGAAAGGGACAACTGTTATTTCATTAAAATTATATAAATAAGAAAATTATATCTAACAAAATATCTGGAAATTACCATAATCGCCATATTCCATTTCAGTGACTGAACCCTTCTTCCAGGTCACAGAACACCAACAATCCACAGAAACACGCTCTGAGAGAATAACTGTCCTCCAGATGGTCAGGACTTATGGCTTTGCCATTGATACAGCAGTTTCTTTGTTCCCTGAAAAAGTATTATTCAAATGCATGTCTTTTGTGGTTTGAGGATGATGATTAGTCTGATGGGCATTGGCTCTTTATTCAGACTGAGGCGATCATGGTAGTATTTAAAAGTGGCACAATTTAATATGTTTCTTAGATGGAGTAGTACTAAATTAAGCTCTTAAACCACTAACATGTAGTTAGAAATCTAAAAATCACTATGACCAAAAGCTAAAAACCATCTAACAGACCGTGGTGAGCATGAGAAAATAATTCTAGTGTTACCATGGAACTAAGAGTAGCGGCCAAACAATTCAGGGTCCGAACATCTGTTTGGTGTCCCAACTCTACCAAGGGGCTGTTTTTAAAGCCAATGTTGAATTTGTTTACTGAGGGAGCGGGAGCTCTATATTTCCATATGATCTTACACAGTGAATTCTGAATAATTAAATCAGCAAGCCTCAACATCTTTTGAACTGAAGTTGTTCTTTTTCAATAATACACCTGCTATTTCTTTTAATTTTTAACTTCTGTGAGTACATAATAGGTGTATATATTTATGGTTTACATCAGATATTTTGATACAGGTATGTAATGCATAATAATTACATCAGGGTAAATGGAGTATCCATCCAGTTAAGCATTTATCCTTTTTGTTACAATCTAATTGAACTCTTCTACTTATTTTAAAAATTACATGGCTCACGCTTGTAATCCTAGCACTTTGGGAGGCCGAGGCGGGCGGATCACGAGGTCAGGAGATCGAGACCATGGTGAAACCCCGTCTCTACTAAAAATACAAAAAATTTAGCCGGGCGTGGTGGCGGGTGCCGGTAGTCCCAGCTACTCCGAGAGGCTGAGGCAGGAGAACGGCGTGAGCCCGGGAGGCAGAGCTTGCAGTGAGCCGAGATTGCGCCACTGCACTCCAGCCTGGGCGACAGATCGAGACTCCGTCTCAAAAAAAAAAAAAAAAAAAAAATTTACAATTAAATTATTTTGACTATAGTCACCATGTTTTGCTGTTAAATACTGGTCTTATTAATTCTTTCCAAATACTTTTCGTACCCATTAAAAATCTTCATTTCTCCCCAAACCCCTCACGACTCTTCCCATCCTCTGGTAACCATCCTTCTACTCTCTAGCTCCTTTAGTTCAATTATTTTAATTTCTAGATCCTAAAAACAAGTGAGAACATGTGATGTTTCTCATTCTATGCCTGGCTTATTTCAATTAACATAATGACCTCCATTTCCGTCCATGTTGTTGCAAATAATAGGATTTCATTCTTTTTTATGGCTGGATAGTACTCCATTGTGTATATGTGCCACATTTTCTTAATCCATTTATCTGTCGATGGGCACTTATGTTGCCTGCATATCTTGGCTATTGTGAATGGTGCTGGAATAAATATGGGGGTGCAGATATCTCTTTGATATAATGATTTCCCTTCTTTTGGGTATGTGCATAGGTGTGGGATTGCTGTATTGTGTGGTAGATATATTTTTAGTTTTTTGAGGAACCTCTAACTGTTTTCCATAGTGGTTGAACTAATTACAACCCCACCAACAGTGTACAAGTGTTCCCTTTTCTCCACATGCTCACCAGCTTCTGTTGTTGCCTAACTTTTGAATAAAAGCCATTTTAACTGGAGGGAGATGGTAACACATTGTAGTTTTGATTTGCATTTCTCTGATTATCAATGACATTGAGCACCTTTTCAAATGGCTGTTTGCCATTTGTATATCTTGAGAAATGTCTATTCAGGTCGTTTTGCCCATTTTTAAATTGGATTATTAGATTTTTTTCTATAGAGTTGTTTCAGATTTTCATATATTCTGGTTATTAATCCCTTATCAGATTGGTAGTTTACAAATATTTTCTTCCATTCTCTGGGTTGTCTCTTCACTTTGTTGAGTCTTTTCTTTGCTCTGCAGTAGCTTTTTAAACTTGATGTCATCCTGTTTGTCCACTGTTGCTTTGATTGCCTGTACTTCTGAGGTGTTACTCAAGAAATCTTTGCCCAGCACAGTGTCCTGGAGGGTTTCCCCAAAGTTTTCATGCAGTACTTTCATAATTTATGGTCTTAGATTTAAGTCTTTAATCCATTTTTATTTGACCTTTGTATATGTTGAGAGATAGGGGTCTAGTTACATTTTTCTGCATATGGATATCCAGTTTTCCCATCACCATTTATTGAAGAGATTGTCCTTTCCCTAATGCATATTCTTGTCCCCTTTGTCAAAAATGAGTTTATTGTAGATGTATGGACTTATCTGTGGTTCTTAATTCTGTTCCACTGATCTATGTGTCTGTTTTTATGCCAGTATCATGCCATTTTGATACTGCCATTATACCATAGCTCTGCAGTATTAATATAATTTAGTCAGGTAATATGATTCCTCTAGTTTTGTTCTTTTTGCTTAGAATAGCTTTGGCTATTCTGGTTATTTTGTGGCTGCAAATACATTTTAGGAGTGTTTTTTCTATGTCTTTGAAGAACGTCGTTGGTATTTTGATAGGGATTGCATTAAATCTGTAGATTAATTTGGGTAGTGCCGACATTTAACAATATTGATTTTCCCCATTAATGAACAAGGAATTTCTTCTCATGTTTTGTGTCTTCTTCAGTTTCTTGCCTCAATATTTTATACTTTTCCTTGAAGACATCTTCTATTTCTTTGGTTAAGTTAATTCCAAGTTGTTTATTTTTATTTGTAGTTTTAAATAGAATTGTTTTCTCATTTCAATTAATATGATTTCTTTTTCATATTGTTCACTATTGGTATATAGAAATGCTATTGAATTTTGTATGTTGATTTTGTGTCCTGTTACTTTACTGAATTTGATTATCAGTTCTAATAGATTTTTGGTGGAGTCTTTAGGTTTCTCCAAATATAAGAGAATATCATCTGCAGATAAAGATAATTTGTCTTCTTCCCTTCTCATATGGATGCCCTTTATTTCTTTCGTTTGATTTCTCTAGCTAGGACTTCCAGTACTATGTTAAATAACAGTTGTAAAAGTGGGCATCCTTGTCAGATTCCTGATCTTAGAAGAAAGGCTTTTGGATTTTCTGCATTCAATATGATACTAGCTACGGGTAAATCAGATATGGCTTTTATTATGTTGAGAAATGTTTCTTTTATACCCAGTTTTGTTTTTGTTTTTATCATGAAGAGATGTTGATTTCATCAAATGTTTTCTCAGCATCAGTTGAAATGATCGTATGGTTTTTGTCCTTCATTCTGTTGATATGATGTATCACATTAATTGATTTGCATATGTTGAACAATACTTGCATCTCTGAGATGAATCCCACTTCACCATAATGAATGATCTTTTTAATGTATTGTTGAATTACATTTTCCAGTATTTTGTTGAGGATTTTTTCATCAATATTCATCAGTTATATTGGCCTATTTTTTATTGATATGTATTTTCCTGGTTTTGTTATCAGGGTAACACCAGCCTCGTGGCATGAGTTTGGAAGTTTTCTCTCCTTGTGTATTTTTCAGAATAGCTTGAGTAGGATTGGTATTAGTTCTTCTTTAAATGTTGGCTAGAAAATTCAGCAGTGAAGCTTTTGGGTCTCGGGTTTTTCCTTGTGGGGAGACATTTATTATGCCATCAAAATTGTTACTTGATATTGGCCTGTTCAAGTTTTGTATTTCATCCTGGTTCAATCTTGGTAGGATGTATGTGTCTAGGAATTAATCCATTTCTTCTAGATTTTCCAATTTATTGGCATATAGTTGCTCATAGAATCCTCTAATGATCCTTTGAATTTCTGCAATACTAGTTGTTCTGTCTCCTTTCTCATTTCTGATTTTGAGTCTTCTCTATTTTTTTCGTAATTATTCCAGAAAAAGGATTTGTCTATCTTATTCTTCAAAAACAACTACTGTTTGTTTTGTTGATCTTTTGTATTGTTTTTTTCATTTCAATTTCCTTTATTTCTGCTCTGACCTTTGTAATTTCTTTTCTTTTATTAATTTTGGGTTTGGTTTACTCTTGATTTTCTAGTTGTTTAAGATGCATTATGAGGCTATTTTTTTTGAAGTTTTTCTTCATTTTTGCTGTGGGCACGTATAGCTATAAACTTCCTTCCCAGTACTGCTTTCACTGTATTCCATAGGTTTTGGCATGTTGTATTTCCTTTATCATTTTTTTCATGAAATTATTAATCTTTTTTCTTAATTTCTTTATTGACCCACTGGTCATTCAGGAGCATATTGTATAATTTCCATGCATTTGTGTAGTTTCCAAAATTCCTATTTTTATTGATTTCTAATTTTACTCCATTGTGGTCAGTTAAGATACTTGATATTGTTTTAATTTTGTAAACGTTTTAAGACTTTTTATGACCTAATATATAGATTATCCATGAGAATGATTCATGTACTGAGGAAAAAAGTGTATTCTGTAGCCATTAGATGAAATGGTCTGTAAGTATCCATTGGTCCATTTATTTTATAGAGCAGATAAATTCCGATTTTCTTTAATTTTCCCCCTGAAAGATCTGTCCAATGCTGAAT
Organism: Nomascus leucogenys; assembly: GCF_006542625.1. NCBI lineage: Eukaryota > Metazoa > Chordata > Mammalia > Primates > Hylobatidae > Nomascus > Nomascus leucogenys. Next base: position 131,550,563 of record NC_044406.1, read on the forward strand.
TTGGGGTTTTAAAGTCTCACACAATTATTTTATTGGTGTCTACCTCTATATAGCTCTAATAATATTTGCATTATATATCTGTGTGCCCCAGGGTTGAGTGTGTATATGTTTAAAATTGTTATGTCCTCTTGCTGAGTTGACCCCTTTATTATTGCATAGGGACCACCTTTATTTCTTGTATTTTTGTCTTGAAATCTATTTTGTCTGATGCAAGTATAGCTATTCCCGTTCTTTTTGGTTTCTATTGACATTGAATATTTTTTCCATTCCCTTTATTTTCAGTCTATGTGTGTCTTTATAGGTAAAGTGTGTTTCTTGTAGACCACAGATCAGTGGGTCTTCTTTTGTCATCCATTCAGCCACTCTATGTCATTTCATTGAAGATTTTAGTCCATTTACAGTCAATGTTATTATTGATAAGTAAGGACTTATGCCTGCCATTTTGTTATTTATTTTCTGAATCTCTCTTGGTCTTCTCTTCTCTTTCTCTTCCTTCCTGTCTTCCTTTTAGTGAAACTTACTTTCTCATGTGACATGATATTATTTTTTGCTTTTTATTTATTTTATGCATATATTTTTAAGTGTATTGGTTTGAGGTTATCACGATTCTTGCATGTGCTATCTTATAACCCATTTAAGCTGATAATAAAACTGTTTGCATAAAGAAAGAAAGAAAAACAAACAGGAAAAAGAAAACCAATAAAAACTCTACACTTTATCTTAGTCTCCTCAAATTTTAACTTTTTGTTGTTTCTATTTATATCTCATTATATTGTCCATGTCTTGAACACTTGTTTTTATTATGTTTTATTGGTTCATCATTTAGCCTTTCCACATAATATAAGACTAGTTTACACACCACAGTTACAGTATTATAATATGCTGTGTTTTTGTATATTTATTACTATTACTACCAGTTTTTTACCTTCAGATGATTTCTTACTGCTCATTAACATCCTTTTCCTTCAGATTGAAGTACTCCCTTTAGTTGGGTCAGACCTGAAGCCAGCACAGCACTGTGTCTCACCCAAGATCTGCTGTAACTACTGCCTGGCTATTGCCAATGTTCCCTCAATGTCCCAGGGCTCTAAAATCATCACGTTGTAAAGCCAGCCAGGCTTCTATCCTTGCTTTCAGGGTTTTGAGATCCCCCAGGTTCTGGGCAGGTCCAGGGGCGCCATCTTGGAACCAGGGAGTAGAGTAAAAAGCCTTAGAAGTCTACCTGGTGTTACATTGTACTGCTGCTGTGCTGACACTCAAACCATAAGACACAGTTCTTCCAATTCTTACCACCCTTTTTTTTCAGGCAGAGGAGCCTCACCCCATGGATACCAGCACCACAGGACCGTGGGGAGTACTGCTGATGTTCCTTTTATGGTCAATGTCTCTTTAGTCAGTTTATGGTGAATGCTGTCAGGCCTTGGACTCACACCTCAGGGCAGTGGGCTCCTCTCTGGCACAGAGCCATTCAAGAAATATCTTCCAATAGCCAAGGTATGGAATTTGGGACCCCCAGGAGCTGACTTGGTGTTCTACCCCCCTTTCCTGAGCTGGTACATAAGATGCAAGACAAAATCTCTTTTGTGTTTCCCTCTACTTTTTGCAATCAAAAGGAGTCTCTCCCCATAGCTACCACAGCTGGGAATGTGCTGAGTCTCATCTGAAGCCAGGTAGTCTCAGAGTCTCACAGGAAGTATGTGATGGGTCCTTCCAGGACTAGGTCCTTACCTTCAAGGCAGTCACTTCCTTTCTGTCCCAGGCTATGTCTAGAAATGCCGTTTGGTAGCTAGGGCCTGGAAATAGGACCTCAAACTTTGATTGGTGACCTATCCTGCTGTGGCTGATCTGGTATTCAAAATGCAAGACAAATTCCTCTTTACTGTTCCCTCTCTTCTTCTCCTCAAGTGAAAAGAAGGGGTGTCTTTTGGACCACAAGCTGTGCAGCATGGGGTTGGGGAAGGGGTAGTGCAAGCACCCCTTTAATTGCCCCAGCTGGTGTTTCAGTAGGTCATGTGCTCCCCAAGTTCACTGGCTCTGAGCCCAGTTGTCTACTAGAACTCATTTAGCAGTTGCAGTCCTTGTGGCCTAGACTGTATTTTAATATTATTTAGGGACCCAGAGTAGTTTAGCCCATGGTGGCGAGGCTTGCCAGAATTCCAGTTCCAACTGCTGCTATGGGTGATTCCTTTCTAGCTAGGCCTGGTTTAAATACTCCCTCTGTGGGAGAGTGTCAGCTGAGTTCAGACTAGTTTTGCTTTCTGCTGTGACAGGGCAGCACTAAGATGAATGCAATGTCTCACAGAACCAAGTGCACTGATTTTCTCTCCATGCCACGTGGTCACTGTGAGGGGATGGGGGAGGAGTGGTGTTGCTGCTTAAAGCCTGTCTTTCCTACCTCCTTCCAGTGCCTCTTTCAGTGATTTGAAGTTAAAACCGCGTACTCTGAATTCTTATCTTGTTTTTGGTTCATAAGAAGATATTTTGTTGTGTGTATATAGTTTTTAAATTGGTGTCCATTCTATTTGGCCATATTACTCTTAGAAAGATCTAAACTTAAGTTTTAAATGACTGTCTTGTAACTCTTATAAACGTACATATACAAATGTGTGTGTGTGTGTGTGTGTGTGTGTGTGTATATCTTGCTTTTGAGCCCAGTGTTTTTTAACCTCTTCAAGTGTCTAACATGAATTTTATATCCATCCCTTCTAAATAAAATATTTCCTATGCAGTCAAAAACATTTCCACTTGTGTAATTTGTATTGAATTGGTTCATTTACAAACAAGCCATTCACTGCCTAATTGTACTGTGTAAATTTGTTTTCGAAGTGTAGTTTCCTGGACCATGACCATCTGTTATCAGAATCATTACTCTGTGTGTGTGTGTGTGTGTGTGTCTATAACATATATAATATATATATAAAACATATATATATTATATAAATGTATATGTTTTATATATATATATGTTTTATACACACACACACACACACACACACATATATATAAAACATATATACATGTATATGTAAATCCCAGTCCTCTCAATATCTGGATCTGGAATCTACATAGTTAATAAGTATCCAAGTTTGATAACTATTGATCCATGGCTATATAGTTCTTTATATCCATCCTCAAAGAAAAGGAATGTTCTAAATTCATTAAATTCTGAGATACCGGTTGGTTCCCTGTGATAATGAGTGGAGATATCATGCCTTATTTAAAGGTCTAGGAAACTTGGATTTGACCTCTTTTCATATGATTTCATGATGAGGCTGAGGTAAAAAGAGTGAGATGATCTCTTTTTTTTCCTCCTCTTCTACTCATTAAGCTGTTGAAACTGAGCAAATCCTATGGCTAACGCCTCCAAATTCTAGAGGCCGGACATCTCTTTCTATCTCTACCTTCTCTTCCTGTCTTCCACGTCTAAAGATTTTATTAGCTCTACTCTAGGCATTGAAGGAAAAAAATCTTTATCATTCTCTTTGGATGCTTTATTTCTGACACTCACAGGCATTTCTTAGACCAGCCTTTTCTTTTCAGACCAGCCTTTTCTTTTCAAGTAAGACAAGATTTATAATCCAGTTTTGGGTTTAGGGCAAAAGTAACAGTCTAATGACCACTTTCGTTTTTGAGGTTCTTTTAGTCTAACTAGTTAGGAAAAAAGGAGAACTCCGAGGGTTCCAGTCTTGCTTACGAGATATTGTTGACATCTTAGCTGCCTATTTAAGCTTTCTCCACCCGACTGCCTCCCTAAGAATATTTTAATCATGTTCAGGTAGGCATTCCTCACCCATGTGATTCAGAGGAGGGTGACCTCGTCACCAGCTTTAGGAGTAGATCTTGATTTCTGTAACCCAGTGTTTAATTTTTAAAAGGAAGTAAAATAACAATGGAGATGCCATTAACATTTTGCAGGAAAATTCTTGGTGAGACTATCTAGAACATTGCCAGTATTTCTTTCCAAGCATCATGACAACCAAAAACACCTCTATACATTTCAAAAATTCCACAGGGTACTAGTTTGTACCACCGGTACATCTTTTATGGCAGTCCTATTCTCCTTGCTATTGATTAAGAATGAACTTATAAACTTATAATGGTGGCCAATTAATACCTGAACGACAATCTGCTGGGGGAGAAAGAGTATTCATAACTTAAAAAAATTGGCCAGGTGTGGTGGCTCACGCCTGTAATCCCAGCACTTTGGGAGGCCGAGATGGGCGGATCACAAGGTCAGGAGTTCGAGACCAGCCTGGCCAACATGGTGAAACCCTATCTCTACTAAAAAATACAAAAAGTAGCCGGGCATGGTGGTATATACCTGTAGTCCCAGCCACTTGGGAGGCTGAGGTGGGATAATCACTTGAACCTGGAAGGCGGAGGTTGCGGTGAGCCGAGATCATACCACTGTATTACAACCTGGGTGACAGATTGAGACTCCATCTCAAAAAAAAAAAAAAAAAAAAATTAAGTAACACCAGATAAGACTGTACCTTCTTTTTCTTTTTGGACTTTCTCATGTGTGGATATGCCACTGGGAACTATCGCAGCCATCTTTCCACTAGTCTGAGGATGACATCAGCACATGGAAGAGCAGAGAGCCAAAGAATCATGAAGAATTGAACTTTAGAACTGTGTATGGAGCCTGGCCGACCACTGAACTTGCTAGTTGAGAAGACAAATGCCTTTATTTCTTTTTTTTTTTTTTTTTTTTTTTTAGCTAGTTTGATTCCAGAATTTTTTTGCCCTTTCTGTCTGTGAATACTGCAACTGATACAGCTGAGATGTACCTTGGAGATTACGTGTCAACATTCTAGTTAACGATAAGTGTTACTTTGCTTACCTGTGTCTCTTTTATGCATACTATTCAATTGACTTACGTAGAGATGTGACAATGCCAGCAGGCAAGATTTGGGCTTTCCTGCATTCCTGAATGAACAAGATTATAATGTCACATGGATACAACCCCTTAACAGCCTCATTTTTATTGCCAATCAGCAAGCAGTCTTTCCATTGCTGAAAGAGAATATGTAAATTTGCCTTATGACATTTAAAGAGAGGAGACTACCTGGAGTAGCCATTTCATTTACTAATTAATTCACTGATATATTCAGCCAACGTTTATTGAGCATCTGCTAGGTATCAGACACTGCTCATAGCCAGGGCTACAACAATAAAGAAGTTAGAACAGATTTACATGAATACACATGGAAATATGTAAACAGCATTTGGTTACAACTATTTTATGTACTGTTCAGAGTGTATTATGCCTGAGTTTTTCTGGATAATCATTTCCCCTGTGCTCAGGTAGATATGGCCACACCCTAGCTCTGCCCTGATGGTGCCAGGACTGATGTATCAAATTATAAGAGCAATTATATGGGCAAAAATCTCAGCCCTAATGGATTTTGTATCTAAATAGTAAAATAGAAAGTAATTAATCAAACAAATAAATATATGATTTCAAATTATAATAGTTATGAAGGAAACAGAGTACAATGGTAGATAATGGGAGAGGAAGAGGTAGTTGGATGGTGAGGCTGCAGGATATGAAGATGCCAGCCACGTGAGAGCCAGGGTGAAAATACTTCAGTAGAGAGAAGAGAATGTACACGGTCCCTGTAGCGTGAGAGAAGTTGGCATGCTGGAGAGACTGAAATAAAGCACAGTAGGCATGGGGGAGAGTGGAACTAGATAAAAGGAAAAAGGTAGGCAGTCATTCGTTAGTGTTAGAGCATGGATGTTGCTGGGTACCATTTTCCAAGATTACACCTTTAATAGTGGCACTCTTATCCACTTGATTTTGGTCTCTTTAGTAGGAGTGGAAGGAGAGGGGAAGTGAAGCAGAATGGTTTAAGAGTATTTATAATGAGCCTGGCAGCCTGTGCTTGAATTCTGACTCAGCCACTTTGTTAACCATGTGACATTAGGCATGCCGTTTCTACTCTCTGGGCCTCAGTTTCTTGATGTGTAGAATGAGGATAATCATAGTGCCTACTCTGCTATTCTGTAAAGTTGTTGTGAGCATTAAATCAGTCGATGTATTCCAGGTGCTTAGAATAATACCTAATACAGAGCAAGTACTTAATAAGTGTTGGTTTTTCAAAAGGGAGGAAGGGGTTAGTGGAGGTGCAGCTAGTGTCCCAGGGATTCTTTGAGGGTATTTCATGCATGTGGACTTCATTAGTCATTTGGTCCATGAAAAAACGTAAGATTGAGAGCTGCTTATTTTCTGCTATGGAGTAAGTGATGTGGTAGCCAAAAACTGAATATGCCAGACATATATGAAAAAAAGCTAATGGTATTGACAGTTCTTTCATTTGGGTTTGTTTGTGTCAGGAGGATGCATCCCTGTTCCCTCTGAAGTGTGAATCAACTGAGACATAGTTTACAGAAGTAGATACAAATTTTGATTTACAGTGACAATGTCAATAAACATTACACTTTTTTTCAAGTAATGATTCATCTCTGTATATCTGTACTATGGCGAATGACCCCCTAAGGTGAGAAACTTTTTTAGATGATGATAAAAGCTTGCTTTGGGAATAGGGGGAAAGGAGTTAAGAGGAACAATTTCAAAGAGTTTTATTTTAAAAGGGGACAAAACAATGGGACAGAAGCTGGAAGAGGATGTAGGGGCTGAGACAGCTTTCTTTAAAAAATATGGCAACTATTATATACTATTTGGATGCTGAAGGCTATTATCTAGTGTGTAGCAAAATATTGGTGTTGCAGGAGACTGGAGTCGATCACACGAACAAAGTCCTTGGGTAGATAAGGAGGCTCCAGTGCCCTGATGAAGTGTGACTTTACTGGGCAGCCAGGACAGATCACCCATTGTAGCAATAGGGGAAGTGGAGTTTACAGAGAAGAGAGAATTTACTAAGGAAATATGGTTAGGTTCCTGAGAAATACAGAGTATACAACTGAGAATTGTGGCCCTAAATTGAATGTAAGATGAGTCAGTCAGTATTATTGCTATTTTTCTGTAGCCACATTTGGCTGCGTAAACAAAAGCTCCAGATATTTATGTTTGAGTAGTGCTAGAATTTTGTCAATAGAGAGAAAGAAGAGAAAGAGAAGGACACGGAGTTTTATTGACATATATTTAACTCCCTTGTTAACAGATGCTGGCCTCTAGAAGCTATGATGGGTAAGAGGAGAATGAGGTAGTAAACAGTTTAAAGAGCAATAGGTTAATTGTGTTAGAGGTCTTCAAATGGTCACAAAGCTGGTGGAATGGATGTAGTACTATCAGCAATCAGGAAAGGCAGAAGATAGTAAGAGATCGTTCATTTATTAGTGATACTAAGGTTTATAAAGTTAGACTTAAAATTTTGCTAAGAATTGATATCATGTAGACCACACAATCAATGAAAATGTAGATGACTAATTGAATATCATAGGTTTTAAAAATTAAAAGCAAATTGCTGAGTAGTTCATGAGTCCAAGAATAAATCATGATATTAATTAGAAAATGCCTATGTACAATAAGGAAAACATTACATATCAAAACTTACTGGACACAGCTCAAGTAGCACATAGAGGGACATGTGTAGTCTTAAAACTTCCATGAGATGGGTGAGCTGAAAATAATGAGCAAGTAATTCCAGATAGTAAGTTAGAAAAATAATATATAAGAAACCCAAATAAAGTAGAAGAAAATACTAAGGATAATAACAGGAATGTATTAAGTAGAAACATATATAGAAGAGAGGTCATCAAAGCCAGAAGCTTAATATGTAAAAAGATAATTAAAATTGATAGATCTCAGATAAATTTATCAAGAAAAAAGAAAGAACAAAGAATACACAGTGGAAATGAAAACATGATGTAATGACAGATGTAGTAGAGATGACAAGGATAAGAGGATATTATAAACAATTTTATGACAAAGTATTTGAAAATGTATGGTATATAGACAAAATGCTAGAAAAAGAGACATTACCAAATGTATTCGAGAAAAAATGGAAACCTGGATTTGTCTCATAAATAGAAGAGAAATGAAATCTGCATTTAAAAGTCTTTCCATGAAGAAAACATAATGCCCAGGTGGTTTTATAATGGATTTTTATCAATAGTTTAAGGAAGAGATACATTTACTATTTGCAAAATTCTTCAGTAAATATAAACAAACAAATCAACAAAATATCCTTCTTTTCGTGAGGCTAGTAGAACCATAACAGCAAAGAAAGCAAAGAGTAATATGAAAAATGATAAATACAGCCCAGCCCACACATGCACACAGATGCAAAAATCCTAATATATGGAACGCAGATCTTCAAATGTATCCACTAACTGGCCACTTCTCACTACTTCTTTCATTACCATCCCGAGATAAGCCACCATCACCTTTGCCTTGAATTAGTATTCTATTGATATCCCTGCTGTACCTTTGCCCCCAGTTCAACACAGCAGCCAGAGGGATCCTTCTGAAATGCACATCAGGTCCTATTCTTCCACTACTCAGAACTCTCCAGTGGCTCCACATCTCAATCAGTGAAACCTAAAGCCCTCACAGTGGTCTTCAAGGCCCTAGAGCAAAGGATGGCTAAATGTGGCCCATGGGCCAATTCCAGCCTGCTAACTATTTTTGTATGGCCCATGTGAGCCAATAATTTTACAATTTTATTTTAAGATTTGAAAAAAATAAAGAAAATTTCATGATGTGCAAACTGTATGAAATTCAAATGTCAGTGGTTTCAAGTAAAGTCTTATTGGCACACATCGACATCCATTTGTTTACATACTATCTAAGGCTGCATTGTATAACAACCAGCAACACTGATACCTTTATTTGTTAAAAACGCAAGGCATACCTCTGAAATTGCTGTCCCCTCTGCCTGGATTGCTCTTCCAGTTAACAGAGTGGCCCAATCCCTCCCTAATTCTTTCAGATCACTTTATCACTGAGCCTTTCTTGGCCACCCCGTATAAAACTGAAACCATTCTATCCTGACCTGGCTAGTCCCCACTCCATTTTCCTGATTTGTTTTTCTCCATTGCACTTGTCACCATCGAATATCCTTTCTATATTTTACTTATATATTTTGTTTATTTTTTTTGTCTCATGATGGGGAGTATTTTTCCTTTGTTGACTGCTGGCCTGACATATAGAAAGTGCTCATGAATGTAGAGTAAATGAATAGATAAGTTGGTGATTAATAAAAACAGCCAGAATTATTGCATAGTCATTATAAGTTAGACACTGTATTTTAAAATATTTGTCTTTAATTCACAGAACAATAATGCAATGTGGCATCACTAGCCCCATTTTCTGAAGCAAGTAGCTAAGGTTCAAAGAGGTTATGTAACATACCCAAATCTGAGAAGGAATACAGAAATTCAGGTCACTAGTGAGCGTTGTAGACTTTAGAAGAAAGGCATTAAGCATGGGGGAGATTATTTTGAGAAGATTCTGGGCTGACCAAGTCCCCCTGATATCCTGGGCTATTAACATATTTAAGAAACATATTTTGCTGGTTTGAGGAGTGATTTAAACAGGGACAGGGGTCTTTATTCTATTTGCAATGAAGTGAATCAGATTCTATAGCAATTCAAAAGAAATTCAAGTTTGAAAAAAGACCTCTGAATAAATCAGTCACTAGGCAGGGATGGCAAACATGCTTATCATGTTTCGATAAGTGCCACTTGTCATGGTGATATCACAGATGACGACTATAAAATAAATATCACGTGGAGTTAAAAAGAGCTATGGAGACAGAATGCATTGCAAAGATCTAATAACTAGTGCAAGTGAAATATTTTGTAGTATTAAAATGAAACTAATAACAGTCATTATGGATCAACACTGCTGCACTGAGGGACAAATATTCCATTTGCTCTGAGGATTGAGGAGTCTAATTTTATAGTTGGTAATTTTATAGCTGCACAAAGTTCTTTTATGAAACCATGTAGCAATATTTAATGTTTCAGAATCAAATATTGTATTTATTTTTTCTCTTTCTTCTAGGGAAAATAAAGTTGCAACGGCTTTTTCCTGGAGTTTATCAAGGTTGACAAGTGAAGTTTTATGAATATGATTTCCATATCATCTCTTAAGGTTGCTGCAGTAAATATCCATAAGGTAAGTCAAACAAGTACATGGAGTTATTTCAGTGACTGATGCTTACCTGTGGGTTCACATTAAAACCACCTGGAAACTTTATAAAAAAGGACTTATGTCTGCCTGGCACCAGAGATTTTAATAAATTTCAAAAAACCAGCTTTTTGTTCCCTTTATCTTTTGTGATTTTATTGTTTCAGTTTCATTTAGTTCAGCTCTGATCTTTGTTACTTCTTTTCTTCTGCTGGGTTTGGATTTGGTTTGTTCTTGTTTCTCCAGTTCCATGAGGGTTTCTCTCTTGATGATCTGTCTGGTGCTGTCGGTGGAGTCTTGGAGTCCCCCACTGTTATTGTGTTGCTGTGTATCTCATTTTTTAGGTCTAGCAGTAATTGTTTTATAAATTTGGGAGTGCCAGTGTTAGGTGCATATATAGGTAGAATTGTAATATTTTCCTATTAGACTAGTCCTTTCATCATTATATAATGTTCCTCTTTATCTTTTTTAACTGTTGTTGCTTTAAAGTTTGTTTTGTCGGATATAAGAATAGCTACTCCTGCTCATTTTAGGCATCTAATTGCATGGAATATCTTTTCCCACCCCTTTAATTTAAGGCCCATGATATAGACCTTCGGGTTTCCCAATGATGTGTTTGGGGACAGACATTCACCTTCTTAAACTTTGGGCACTCACAGTTTTTGTCTGTCTTATGGAGCCTGCAGCAGCAAGCAGCTTCCTGCATATGGTCTGTGGATTCTCTGGGCTTTTCTGGTATGTTCCTGTGGTACTTGAAGCAAAAGTTCATGATGTGAGTCTCCACATGCTACTCTGTCTGTCCAAGCAGGAGCCGCAAGTTAGCCTTGCCTCCTATCTGCCATTTTTCTCTAATTTTCAATTCATTATTTTATTCAGCCTTCTAATGAATTGTGATATGAATTACCAGAGACCAAGAATCAAAGTAAGGAATGCAGAGATTTCTCCACTTGGCTCTTCAAAGTGCCAAGAAAAGACCGATAATATTCACATGAGTGGATTTTATTTCATTTCACCAGCTATTAGATGTTGAAAGGAACTGACTTACAGTGGTTCAGAGTACAGGTACTGCAGACAAACTGCATAATTTTGGTTCCCAGGTTAGCCACTAATTAACTCTATGTATTGTGATAAGTTACATACCTTCTCTGTTCTATAGTTTTTATAACAGGGCTAACAATAATCTCTAGTGTAAAATAGTACATGTTTTCTCTAACAAATACTATTAAGAGTTGTTTTGTGCTAAATGAAAGCTATAGCTGAAAGACTCAATGAGGATGATGAAAAGGTTTAGCTTCACAAGGAGTCTGTGGGTTCTGGATCCAAGAAGACTCTGCCACTCTTCCTGGGTAATCTCATTCACTCCAATTAAAATCATTCTCATCTGTATGTAGATTTTCTTAAATCGTTATTCCCGGCCCAGATTGTCTCTTAAGTTCAGGTTCTATACTGTACTTACAAATTTCTCTGGGTCATCTCCAACTGGATGTCTCAGAAAAAACTGCAATTCATCATGCCTAAACTCTCATTTACTCGATCACATTCCAGTTTCCTCTGCTCCTTCTCTGTCAATGTTGGATAATAGCCTCACCATCCACCTCAGAAAAACCAATTATTTCAAGCCCTCTTCACCATTCTTATCATGTCTGCTTTATTCCAGGCTTAGAAGGCAGCATGGCAGAGTCAAAAGAGTGATAACTTACTTATCTTTTCACTTGTAAAATCATTATGTAAAAATCTACCTTTGTCAGGCAGGGAAAAAAAGTGGAAAGAGTACAGACTACAAGATCTGTTCCCACTTTGCTACTTACGTGATGTCGTGCCTTGGCAAAATTACTGAATCTTTGATCCTCAGTTTACTCATCTGTAAAATGGTGATCCTAATACCTACCTTGAGTGTAATGCCCTGTGTAATGGAGACAGAAGAAGTTCAAGAAATGTAAGCCTCCTGTTGAATCTGTTGATGGACATGTCATCTGATCTTGTAAGCAGCTTAGCTCAGCAGTCGAAGAATAGTTTAAAATAATTTTATTCTTTACTAGCATCTCTTGAGGAGTGTTAGTGTGAGATCTAACTTGCAATCCATTGGACTAAGCCTTAAAGTCTTCTTCTTCCATTCCTTAATTCCCTTTCAGTCACATCTTCCCCAGAGCCATTCCCATGTCTAACTTATCTCTTCAACTCCAAACCTGACTCAATGTGATTAAAAACAAACATACAATCAGATCAAAAACAACAAAAAACAAACAAAAAATAACCTTTATCGATTTCATTGTCATCTCTTCTACTTCTTTTACATCCACTCATCCTCTCTCCCAGAAAGCAAGAATCCTTAGGCTTCCAAAGGCTAAAGGAGGAAAGCAAGTGGCTGTATGTGTTGGTGGTGGGAGAGAAGGATGAGGGAAGAAACCAAGAGGGAAAATATAAAATTGTCTTTTCCTTGGAGTGGGTGGCAGCCTGTAAACCTTCAAAAGTCAACAAAGCAATGTGTATGCTGTCACAAGAGCCATTATTCAAACCATTAACATCTCTTGTCTATTGCCATAGCCTCCTAACCTGATCTCCATCTTCCTCCAGTCTCTCAATGACCAGTCCATCTTTTATACTACCACTAGAGTATTTTTTTTCTGTAAAAAAAGCTCTTGAGATAGCAATATTTCTCTGCCATTCCCAGCCCAGGCTCTCCACCAACTGTATGATAAAGTCCAAAGCCTCTAGCACAGTATATAAGCACAATCTAGCCTTCTATATGTTTTTTGCTTTTTTTTTCAAATTGTCCAATTCCACTGATCCCCTTCCTGCCCCCACCCCTGCGACTTAATCAAGATACTAACTAGTGAGAACACATTGTCCTGTTCCAGGTGTCAATAAATCTGCATATATTGTTGTCTTTGGAAGATCATCCTGTCTTTTTCTTTATGTGTATGTTTGTGTATTCATACTTGAGGGCACTAAGTACTAGGTTTTTCTCTTTTTTTGGTTATCCACAGGGAAGTCTACTTCTGATATTTTGTACAACACATTCATTAGATGACAACTAGTTAGCAAGTGCCTCTATGCCCCAGGTCACAACATACCTCCTGGAGCAGATCCAGGAGTAGAAATGTTGCTTCTCTTTGTCTTTCACATCCTCTATTCTCTCCACTACACCATGTTGCATTCCTAGTATCAGATTCTATGTTAGGAATTAAGGATGAAATCATCTTGGAATGTTCATCTGCTTTGAAAATCTCTTAGTAAATATAATGTCTGTTTGACTTAAGTTATAACTAAAGCTTTCTGACATTCCCTAATGACATTAGGGAACAGATTTCTATTGCTGGTACCCTTTTGTGTTTTTCTATAACTGTGTCTCACCCTGTTAACCATGACTGAGATACAATTTTTGGTATTTTTTGCTGGTGTTTATATGCATCCCTTGCCGTGACCATTGAAAGTGCATCAATAATTATGCTATGCTTTCTGAAAAGGAAAAAACTGGAATGACCTTGTGCAGCCTCAGGGAGGCAAGTGGATGAAACCCCAGCTGTGTCACAGAGTTCCAATTTACTGCCACTCTGCTGATTATATGCTTGCATATTTCCTGAAATAGTGAAAAGCTGTCAAGTTGTAAAGCAAATAGACAACATGGCCAATGGTGAGGGTTTGTAATCTGAGAATTTGGTTAAGTGAGCATTGAATATCTGTACTGATGCTCTCAAACTGTGTGAGGAATGTTTATACCAATTAAGAATCATAAAGTAAGGTATTTTTTTGAAGTGTTCCTATTTCAAGGTGAATGTGGCTGATACAACATCAGCTACCAGAAAGCAGACCAAGAAATAAAGATACTGTCACATCCAACATCACAGTATTTGGAAAGCCTATATTTATGGGATTCAGGTTTACCATGCTTTTTATCTTAGAGGGTGCTTTTATAAACTCTATTTAATTTGATCCTAGTGACAACTGTCATGTAGGGGTAGTGATAATTATCATCATTTTATCCATGAGGAAACTGAGGCACAGAGTGGAGATGACTTGACCAAAGTCACTCAGCTTGTCAGTAGTAGAGCTCAGGTCTGTCATTTTACAGTATCACACTGCTGTCTCTCTCTTAAATAATGCATTCTTTATAAGACCGGAAGATAGAGAGAGAAGAGTGGAAAAGGGGAGTAACCAGCTATGAAATTTCACAGTTAGCTAAGTGCTGTGCTAGCTGCTTTTTTATCTCCTTTCAACCTCTCAAAAACTCTGTTAGGTCCTTGTCTTCCTGCAACTGAAGAGGTTGCCAGGAGTTAGCAGTTTCAGTGCTAAAACCAAAAAGATGTGGCTAATGTACGTAAACTATTGTGAATTTCACTGAGCGGATATGAAATTTGAGGTTTGGCATGATTGGGTAACTTGTCCCCAGAAATATATGATTTTTGTTGTTGTTGTTGTTGTTGTTGTTGTTTTCTTTGTTTGAGACACAGTCTTGCTCTATAGACAGGCTGGAGTGCAGTGGTGCAATCTCCGCTCACTGCAACCTCTGCCTCCCAGTTTCAATTGATTCCCTTGCCTCAGCCTCCTGAGTAGCTGGGACTACAGGCACGAGCCACCATGCCCAGCTAATTTTTGTATTTTAGTAGAGACGGGGTTTCACGTCTTGATCTCCTGACCTCGTGATCCTCCCGCCTTGGCCTCCCAAAGTCCTGGGATTACAGGCGTGAGCCACCGCGCCCAGCCAAAATTTCACTGTTAGCTAAATGCTGTGCTAGCTGCTTTTTATCTCCTTTCAACCTCTCAAAAACTCTATTAGGTCTTTGTCTTTCTGCAACTGAAGAGGTTGCCAGGAGTTAGTAGTTTCAGTGCTAAAACCAAAAAGATGTGGTCAACATATGTAAAATATTGTGAATTTCATTGAATGTATATGAAATTTCTGGCGGTGTTTGTACATATGAACAAAATAATTTTATAATCATGGTCTCAATAAATTCATGTTTTGAGTGCATGTTTGGTGGAAGTTAATATTCTATATTGGAAATATAATAATAAGAAGTAATTTTTGAAAAAAGAAGGTTTAAAGATGCATTTAATTAAAACATGAAAATTTACATTATTTAGAATCTGGCTTTTTATTACAGTTTTACAACTTAATTTACAATAAGATAATAGAGGAAGACGTAATATGAAAATTAAACTTTGAAAAGAGAAGGGCTTAAGAGGAGATAAAACTGAAAATGTACAAAGAAATGTCAAAAGGTTATTTTTTATATTAGCTTTATAGCTGTTGGTTGAAGAAAAGTTAGGAAAATGAAAAACCTTATTAAACAGTTACCTAAAAATATAAAATAAGTCCTAGGGAATAGTGACCAGAAAGGGGAAGTTCTGTGACTGAGGAGTGATTTGATATAATAATATAGCTGAATCAAAGGATCAGAGAGGAGGCTGGTTGGAAATAAGAGTAATTCTCTGGAAACTGTTGACCTACCTGTTGGAGGATGGGAACAACCTGTGAGGATGGGTTTGGTTTTAAAACGGTTTTTCCAGTAACGAAGTTCTAATTTGCATGGCTGCATCGTCAATTTCCACATCTCTGGTTAGAAAATTAAAAAGGCACATAATTCAAAAATGTAATGGTGCATACAATTTGAAATCTTATGCATGCAGGGCACAGCCAAAACCTACTTTTTCTTTTAGGGAGGCTGTATATTCAACCGAAACCCTCATTAGGAAAGTTTAACTATGACTGCTAACCCAAGGGTCCCCGACAATGCTGCCACCAGGAGTCTGCAAGTGTCTCAAGTTATAATAGTTTTGACAGAGTAGTCTAGGCACTTGGATAATTTACACAAAACCTCTTTTCTGAAGGAATTCACATAAGTGAGAGGAGGCTGTCGATTTCTACCAGAAATCAAACTATATATAAACACCAAAATGGTATTTAAACCTATGAATGGCTTCAGTAATATGTCAATTAATAATATAAAGCCCTATGAGTAAAAAGTACATTGTAAACTCAGTTTCAACATGAGATAATTAAATATACAATATAATAGTAAGATACTTAATATCCTCTTATCTTTATCCTTGTTTCCTTAAGAATTGTGGTTAAGGCTATTACTCCTCACAACTTTATGTATAAACTAATTTTTCTCATTTTCCCATTTTTTCTCTAACTAGTTTCTGGCAAGAGCCTAAATATAGACACTCCCTTAACCTAATTAAGAATGCATTAAGTTAATTAGGTCATGTATAATATACTTTCCATATCTATCAGCCTCAATCCTGGAGACTTATTTTCCCTGAGTCAAATTTCTGGCATTTCCTTTACCTGTCATGTCTCTAGAGAATCCCTGTCAGTTTTCTTCATCCTCTGTCAGAAAATGGAGGCCAACCTCCTCTACCTCTTCTTTATCTAAATGTTTACTCAACTTAATGTTACACAAGATTATAAGCATCTAATGTCCCTGCTTTCAAATGATTCCATTATAAATTACCCAAGGTTTTCGTTACCAGTAGGAATGTTGAAAGCACTCAATTAATATTCACTGACTGTGCTCTTATTAAATACAAAAGTGCTCATCTTGTAAAATTTACCTTTAGCAGCCTGAGAAATTGAGTGGGCATGTATAGTTGCTGACTTCCCCACCTGACAGTATGAAAACAATAAGGGATGCAGCTATTCTGCTGAAGGATTACATATGAAAATATCACAAACTTGTAACATACTAATATTACACCATGAAGCAAATATAATGCCTGCAATGTAGCCAAAGTTGCATAAACGAATAATGAAATTCTGAGTGGCTTCCCTCTGTGAGTTTAGAGTTTAGCAATTGCACTTAGCTCTGACATGCATATTTCTTCTAAGGTATTATGACAACTATTTAAATTCCCTTCTTCAAATTCAAAGAAGATAATGTAACATCACTGTAGACCATGCCTGGCAGAAAATGGGCACACGTAACTACTGAGTGACCAATCATGACTAGAAAGAGATGTATCTTTCTTAAGATAATTTTTATAAAATTACACCCCGTATCATTAATGAACTAGATAAATGAAAGCACGGCAGGCACAGGATGATCTTGTCTTCTTGAAGTCATTGAGCTTCTTGAAACATTCCCTCAGGGGAAACAGATCAAGATGGCAGAATAGAAGGCTTCATGAACACCCCCCACACAAGGATACAACATTAACAACTGCACACAAAAAAAGCACTTTCCTAAGAACCAAAAATCATGTGAGAGCACACAATACCTGGTTTTAAGTTCATTTCACTGACAGGGGCACTGAAGAGGTAGGAAAAATAATGTCGAATCACAGGTGCTACTCCTCCCCCATCACCTGCAGCAGTGGCATAGTGCAGAGAACAATTCTGTATGCTGGGGAGACAGAGACTGTAGCAATTGTGAGGCATTGAATTCAGTGCTGCCCTCTTGGGCCAGAAGGGACCCCACTGCCTTGAAGGGAAGGGCCCGGTCCTGGTAGGATACATCACCTGTTAACTGAAGAGACCTTGGGTCATGAATAACCAGTAGTGATGAACACCAAGTAAGCTCCTGGGGACTCCGATTCCAGACCTTAGCTCTTGAATAGCATTTCTGGAATAGCCCTGGGCCAGAGTGCAGCCCACTGCTCTGAAGGGTGCATCCCAGGCCAGGCAGCATTCACTGCAAGCTGACTGAAGAGACCTTGGGCATAAAGGGAAAATTGGTACCCTGGGAGAAAAAAGGTACCCTGGGAGAACTGCTTGTGGGCCTATAGTGCTGGTGGTTACAGGGTGAGGCTTCTCTGACACCGGAAAGGGGCAGGAAGAGTGGAAAGGACTGCATTTTGTGCCTTTAGTGCCAGCACAGCAGCAGTACACTAGAACACCAGGCAGACTTTTAAGGTTTTTTACTCTAGTCCCTGGCACCCAGAGGATGGCACATCTGGACCCACCTGGGGCTTGAGGGAGCTCACTGTCATGAAAGGAAGCACACAGGCCTGGCTGGCTTTAGTACCTGCTGATTGTAGAGTCACGGAGCCAGATTTGAGGCTTGTAAGACAGGGAGCGATTACAGTGGACCTTAGGTGAGAATCAATACCATGCTGGCTTGAGGTCTGACCCAGTTTAGTCCCAGTGGTTGTGGCCACAAGGGTGCTTGTGTCACTCCACCCTCAGCTCCAGGCAGCTGAGAAAAGAGAGGGGATACTATGTGTTTTGGAGAAAGTAAGGGACTAGAACAAGAGTCTCTACCTGGTAATCCAGAGTATTCTTTCAGATCTTACCCAAGACCATCAAGGTAGTACCTCTAGGAGTCCATAAAAACCACAGCATTTCTGGGATTAGGGTGCCTCCTAAAGCAGATACAGCTTAGATCATGACATAAAAGTCCTTTCAAGTACCTGGAAAGTCTTTCCAAGTAGAACGGGTACAAACAAGCCCATACTGTGAACACTACAATAAATACCTAACTCTTCAATGCCCAGACACAGATGAATATCCACAAGCATCAAGATCATCCCGGAAGTCATGACCTCACCGAATGAAATAAGGCACCAGGGTTTAATCCTGGAGAAACAGACATACGTGAACTTTCAGACAGAAAATTCAACATGGTTGTCTTGATAAAACTCAAAGAAATTCAAGATAACACAGAAGGAATTTAGAATTATATTAGATAAATTGAACAGAGATTGAAATAATTGAAACAAATCAAGCAGAAATTCTTGAGTTAAAAAATGCAATTGGCATACTGAGGAATGCATCAGAACTCTTTAATAGCAGAATTCATCAAGCAGAAGAAAGAATTAGTGAGCTTGAAGGTAGGTTATTTCAAAATACACATGGAGAGAAAACAAAACAAAGAGAATAAAAAACAATGAAGCATACTTACAGGATCTAGAAAGTACCCTCAAAAGGCAAATCTAAGAGTAACTGGCCTTAAAGAGGAGGCAGAGTAAGAGAGGGGGTAGAACATTTATTCAAAGGGATAGTAACAGAGAACATCTCAAACCTAGAGAAAGATATCATTATTCAAGTACAAGAAGGCTATAGAACACTAAGCAGGTTAACCCAAAGAAGGCTACCTCAAGGAATGTATTAATTAAACTTCCAAAATGTCATGGATAAGGGGTCCTAAAAGCAGCAAGAGAAAAGAAACAAATGACATACAATGGAGCTCTAATACATCTGAGTGCAGACTTTTCAGTGGAAAACTTACAGGCAGGAGAAAGTGACATGACATATTTAACATGCTGAAGGAAAACTTTTACCCTAGAATAGCATATCCAGTGAAAATGTCTTTCCAACCTGAAGGAGAAATAAAAACTTTCCTAACTAAAAGCTGAGGGATTTCATCAACACCGGATCTGTCCTACAAGAAATGCTAAAGGGACTCATTCAAGCAGAAAGAAAAGGATGTCAGTGAGCAATGAGTAATCATCTGAAGGTGCAAAACTCACTGACAATAGTAAGTACACAGAAAAGCACAGTATATTATGAAACTGTAACTGTGGTGTGTAAACAATTCTTATCCTACATCGGAAGACTGAATAATGAACCAATCAAAAATGATAAATACAGCAACTTTTGAAGACATGGACAATACAATCAGATATAAATAGGAACAACAGAAGTCAAACTGCCTGGGAATGAAATCAAGGTGTAGAAATTTTATTAGTGTTTTTTTGCTTATTTCTTTGTGCAAACAGCATTAAGTTGTTATCATGTTAAAATAATGGGTTATGAGATACTATTTGCAAGGCGCATGGTAACCTTAAAGCAAAACTTATACAATGGATGCACAAGAAATAAAAATAAAAAAATTAAATCATACCACCAGAAAACAATATCAAATATCAATGAAACAAAAACCAGGTTTTTCGAAAAGTTAAACAAAGTTGACACACCTTTAGTCAGACTAAGAAAAAATAAGATGCAAATAAATAAAATCATAGATGAAAAAGAAGACATTACAGCTGATACTACAGGAATTCAAAGGATTACTTGCTACTATGAGCAATTGTATGCTAATAAAGTATTTCTAGATACATACAACTTACCAAGATTTAACCATGAAGAAATCCAAAACTTGAACAAACCTATAAAAAGTAACAAGAATGAAGCCATAATAAAAAGTCTCCCAGTAAAGAAAAGCTCAGAACCTGGTGGTTTTACTGCAGAATTGTATCCGACATTTAATGAAATAATACCAATCTTACTCAAGGTATTCTAAAAACAGAGGGGATGGGAATACTTCCAAACCGATTCTATGAGGCCAGTATTACCTTGTTACCAAAACAAGACAAAGACACTTCAAAAAAAGAAAACTTCAGGCCAATCTCTCTGAAAAATATTGCAAAAATCCTCAACAAAATAATAGCAAACTGAATTCGACAATACATTAAAAAGATAATTTATTGTGACCGAGTAGGATTTATTCCTGGGATACAAGGACGGTTCAACGTACACAAATCAATCAATGTGATACATCATATCAACAAAATGGAGGACAAAAAACATGACTATTTCAATTAATGATGAAAAAATTTTATAAAATTCAGTGTGCTTTCATGATTAAAAAACCCTCAGAAAACTGAGAAGAAACATACCTCAACATAACAGCCATATACAATAGATTGCACCTGGCACTATACTAAATGACAAAAAACTGAAAGCCATTCCTCTAAGGTCTGGAATAATACAAGCATGCCTACTTTCTCCACTGGTATTCAACATAGTACTGGAAGTCCCAGAGGGAGGGAGGGAGGGAGGGAGGGAAGGAAGGAAGGAAGGAAGGAAGGAAGGAAGGAAGTAAGGAAGGAAGGAAGGTCGGGGGAGTAGCCAAAATTTGGAAGCAACCTAAGTGTCCATCAACAGATAAATAAAGAAAATGTGGTATGATAAATAAAGAAAGTGAAATGTGGTACCTATACACAATGAAATACTATTCAGCCATAAAAAAGAATGAGGTCCTGTCATATGCAACAACATGGATGGAACTGGAGGTCATTACATCAAGTGAAATAAGCCAAGCATAGAAATACAAACAGTTCATGTTCTCACTTTAGGATCTAAAAGTCAAAACAGTTGAACTCATGGATATAGAAAGTAGGAGGAGGCTTATTAGAGGCTGGAAAGGGTAGTAGAGGAATGAGGAGTATGTGGGGATGGTTAATGTATACCAAAACTTAGTTAGAATAAATGAGTAAGACCTAGTATTTGCTGGGACAACAGAGTGGCTATAGTCAATAATAACTTAACTATATATTTAAAATAATTGGATTGTATAATTGGATTGTAACACAAAGGATACATGCTTGAGGGGATGGATACCCCATTTTCCATGATGTGACTATTACATGTTGCAAGCCTGTATCAAAACTTCTCATGTACCCATACATATATACACCTTATATACACCTACTATGTATCCACAAAACTTAAATTTTTAAAAATCCCCTTGGTATGAGCGAGCACTATGGTGTCTCAATGCAGCAGCAAATAAATTCCACATGTATCAGTCTTATATGTATACTCTCATGCTCACAATATTTTATAAGTAAAACTGTTCATAAAAAGAAGGGTGCACTGGAAAAGTTATAGACATCTATCACTCTTGCTGGGATAAATAAAAAGTTATGAAAATTAGAAAAAAATGGAAAATAAAGCATAATTCAAATTCTTACTTGCCCATAACTAAACATCATCTATGGGCACTGGCTGAGCGCTCAGTGCTGTCATTTTTATGTCCCTTCACTACTTGTCTTTCCAATGTAATCTCCCACTTGCCTATATTTGCGGCAGGACAATTGTTAGTTGTCATTCTTAAGTATCTACAGTAATTTTACACTATGGCTAGGAACTTTTTTTGTGTATGTGTTCTCTGCTGCTAAAATAATTAGATCTTGACTCCAAGTTAGTTAAAACCTGAGAATCAATTCTCTCCTGGTTTTTGTTTGTTTGCTTGCTGGTTTTGTTTTTAGTTCATGTTCCTGGTTATGCTTAGGGTTCAAATGTTAAGCTTGGATTACGTCTTTTCAGTTGTCACGTGGATATTCTATTCAGAAGCTGAATACTGATTTCTATTATTAGGATAAATTTTATTGTTTGCTTTCCCTCTTTTCTCATCTAAAATTTTACTTGACTCCTGAGAAAACACAATACCCCAAATCTCTTAGTTATTTCTCCACTCTATTAGGACATAAAATCGTCCACATTTACCTAGAATTTTGTCTGTTTAAATGCAAATACGCCTCTTTGCCCTCATCCTTCCAGAAAAGCTGTGACCCTTATTATAATTTCCAACTTCTGGTTTTCAGTTTCCTGGAGACTTTTGTTAAGCTGGGAAATGATAATGGCTGCCAAGTGGTAATGGCACAGAGTTGTGGCTCATGCATTAACTATTTCGTAACTGTTTAACTCCCTTTTATTTTTAAGTTCTGATAACTTTGTTTATTATCCCTAATTATCAAATTTTACATGTCTTTTAAATTACAAAGGCCATGAAGAAAACACATTTTAGAAAAGTCCTTTTTTTAGTTCTAGCTTTCTTTCTAAGATGATATAGTGATAGCAAATTAATTTTTGTTTAGCTATTTCCTGTTTTGTTTAGTAACAAATAGGAGATAATGGAAGCTGTTCAAAAAAGGTAGAGAAATTCTGAAACCAAAAGAACTGAGCAGGTGGATGTATTTCCTCCTAGAGGGATAAGGAAAAAGACATACAGTATGAAACTGAATGGGACAAGAAAGAAAAATAGCATATGCCAAATAATAAATTTTAAAAAAAAGACGATGGGTAGATGAAAAAGATATCTGGGGTGTCTTGGAGAAGAGCTGAAGTCTAGGCCAGTTATCAAAGCCTAGAGTGGACATCTAGAGGAAATGAGATGGAGAGAGAGGAAGTAATCAGGGTGGGCAGGGTGTGGGAAAGAGAGCAAGAGAAGGAGAGGCAGAGGCAGGGAGAAGTAGGAATAGAGAGAAGATGGCACAGGGATCAAGGAGGGAGAGAGTAAAAGGAGGAGGGGTGTTGAAAGAGGCAGGGTGGGAGGGGGAAGAGAGGGAAAGGGAGCAGAAGAAGGAGGGATATAGATGGAATAAAAGATTGGAAAGAAGAGAAACAGAGAGAGTAAGGGAAACAGTGAGGGATGTAGAGAGGGAAGAAGGGAAAGGAAATGAAAAAGAAAAAGGAGAGTGGGGAGAGAGAGAAAAGGGAAGGTATGAGAAGAAAGAGAAGAGAGAAAGAGGGAAGGAGTGAGGGGAAGAGGTTTTTGCTAGCTACTTTTGGTCCATTCGGTCCTTGGTTGGGCTCTACCAGCTGTATTCTTACCAGCCAGTCAGTGTATGACATAAGTAAATATTTAAAGTTCAATTGAACATGCTCCTCATTAATGTTTAACTTGCTGAGTTGGAAGAGGACTGATGTTTCAATCAGAGTAAGTTTCTGCACAGTATTTGGAAGGTCTTGTAATACCCAAAATATATTTGATGCAATTGCATTTGAGAGGAAGATTTAGTAACCATAAATTGTGATAAAAAATATTGTTTCTTATAGTCCTCTCAAACCTCAAATCCAAAATTTAGTGGCATATTTAAGGAGGGCATTTTGTATACATATTTTAAGTTCATGCTTACTCTTTTATTAATTTTTTGTGTTTTAAATTCCAGCTGCTACTAATCAAAGCATTAATAAAATCATCATAATGTTAAGGACATTGCTATATATCTCTTTCCCTGGTGATGCACTCCTGGACTGAAATACTTGGATTATCTGCCATAAAGAGCATTGTTTGATTCAAATCAAGATACAGAGTCATGAATGAGTGACTCTACCTGAGGTCAAACAGCCTGGCTTCAAATCCCAGATCACCATTTGTTCTTTTATTGGATGAAGATGACTTCAGAAGATGGGCAATGGAGGAACATATTTAAATTTTTGCCCAAGTTACTCATCATGGATGTAAAACCTGTTCTTGGGTGTAAATTCCTAGGCCACAGGAATACATGTTACATATGCTGGTATGGCATGGCTTTCAGTTTTTGTTACACAAACACAAGCAAAAGACTAAATGACATTTTTGTTGTTGTTGTTGTTGTTGAGACACAGTCTCGCTCTGTCGCCAGGCTGGAGTGTAGTGGCGAGATCTCGACTCGCTGCAACCTCCACCTCCCGGGTTCAAGTGATTCTCCTGCCTCAGCCTCCTGAGTAGCTGGGACTACAGGCAAATGTCACCACACCCTGCTAATTTTTGTATTTTTAGTAGAGACAGGGTTTCACCATATTGGCCAGGCTTGTCTCGAACTCCTGACCTCGTGATCCGCCTGCCTCACCCTCCCAAAGTGCTGGGATTACAGGCATGAGCCACCACGCCTGGCCAACTAAATGACTTCTTGAACAAAGAAGCATAGGGCTATTGTGGTTATCAAAGCATATCTTTTCATTGCTTTCCGTGGCTGTGCTGTTCATTAAGCAGAAGTGTTATCATCATATAGCATCCACTTTATAGATAAAAAAATAAAAGCTCAAAGATATTTAAATCTCAGTCAGCTTTTCTGACTTTTGCTTCATATTATGATAGGGAAGCATGGATTTCTATTATTAAGCCTCAATCCTCCTCTTATGACTCAACAAGTGACTTTAAAACTTAGAACCTATAAAAGGGAAAAAAAATATTACCCCACAGAGTACAGAATGGCAGGAGATGACATATAAAGTACCTAACACTTGTCTGGCACATTTTATGCAGACAAAAACACTGGGTACTTTTATTTCCAGAACATTGCCCTGCCTTTGATTAAAAGTATCATCGTTTAATGATAACAGGTGTTACTATTTTTCCTAATCACTTTAATAGTGTTTTCATTGTCAAAGATGTATAAAACTTAGATAAGAACAAAGAAAAAAATTAAAATCACCTATAATTTCACCACTCAGAGATATGTCATAAAATGTAGGCATTTGGGTGTATATATTTATAGTCGATGTAATGTGTGTGTGTGTGTGTGTATATATATATATATATATATATATATATACATATATATAAAGCAGCATGGGTTCACAACCTGTGTAGATGCACAGAGCCCCATGTTTAGAAGAACACTTGGTTTAATGTACTGCTGTTACCTTCTTGATATTCTTAATAAGTTTTGAGCAGGAGGCCTCACATTTTCATTTTCCACTCTGCTTCACAAATCATGTAGCTGGTCTGGCACTCACAGTAGAGTTTTTAAAAAATTGAAATGATGTTTGAAATTAGACTGTGAATATGTATTGTTTAGTGACCTGACTTTTGTGTATAATAAATTCTGTTCATTTTCATATGTAACAAACCTGCACATTGTGCACATGTACCCTAAAACCTAAAGTATAAAAAAAAAAATTCTGTTCATTTTCCCATGTCATCAAATATTTTCATGACATGATTTGCATGACTGTGTGGTGTTTTCTATTGTCCAGTCCATGAAGTCCCAATATTCACAGTTTTCACTCTTGACAGTACTATCGGCTTCAGTTTATAATTATCTGAAAATAAACAATTTCAAGATATGTTTAAAATACACTAGGAAGGTTGTAATGTAAAATTAATTGGTACACTATGAATTTTCAAAAATGCTGTCTTTTTAGCCACATCAAGAGTCCGCTTTACCTACTAAAAGGTGCTACCTTTCTATGTTAGTAAAATTCTTAGACTAGGACTATTAAATGATGTGTTAGGAGATCTTACCTCCATTTACCCATGTAGGTAAGATTTTGCTTGCCTTTCCCAAGCACATTCGAACTGAGGGAGAAGTAAAGAATTTATAAGTGACTTAGCACTTAAACCTAACCGGAAGTACTCTACAAGGTAACTAGAGTAATAATTTATTCTGAGTAGAAACTCCAAACTTGGTAATAAATCAGATAATATAACTATGTTAAGAAATAGTTAAAAAGGAGGATAAATCTTTTTTTCCAATATCTGAGCAGTATGAAATAAGAGCTCTTGGCAAATGAATCCAGTAAAAAATTCCCTAATTGCAGAAAAGCAGTTCGAAAGTGATTTTGCAAATCAAAGGGAGCATTTGGGATTAGCTTTCAAAATGAAGACTGGAGTCCTACATCTTTATTACAGCAAGAATGGTGAGCCGAGCAAGCTTAAAAAGTGGTCACGTGAAAGAGTAAAAAGAATAGAATCTTGATTATAGTACATTTAAATTTGGCCTGACTAGAAATGGTAAATTTTGCAGAAAGGCAACGGAAATTACACTGGAACTTGGCATAGCTCTCAGAAAGTAGACTAGATGAATAATAACAGCAAATTTCATGGCTTTGAGAGCGCAAAGAGTCATCATATATACATGCATAGTTCCTTTAAAAAGCCATGCTTTCTATCCAGTGTTGATTTTTGAGAATCTCTTTACAGATTCAGTTAAGTAAGTTCTATTTATTTATTGCAAATGTGATTCATTTTCAGTAATATGCCCTTATGTCCCTTCAGGATTCTTACTAAACTGAAGCCAATAATAGCATCAAGTACCCAAAACTGTGAACATTGGGGTTTCATGGGACATCATTTAATGGTATATGTGTAATATTTTCACTAACATATAAAGATAATGCCTTTCTTACCACTCAGAATGAGTAGGTAAATCGGAGTTTTGATGCAGTTTACAAGATCTAGCGTTTTTGAGAATTTGTAGCATGAGAATTAATTTTACATATCTAACTGCTGGGAGTGAATTTTAAATACAAAAATATATACTGCATATATTTAAAAGCAATTTTAACTGCTGCGTAATATTTGTACATTTTAATGAGGGTTCATGTGTTACTTTGTTACATGCATAGCATGTTTTCATATGCCTCTTTGCCATTTGTATATTTTCTGTTGAGAAATGTCTATTCATATATTCTGCCTATTGTTTAATTGAATTGTTAGATTTTTTTCCTATACAATTGTTTGCTCTCCTTATATATTCTTATAATTAATCCCTTGTCAGATGGGTAGTTTGCAAATATTTTCTTTCATGCTGTGGGCTGTCTCTTCATTTTGTTAATTCTTTCCTTTGCTGTGCAGAAACTTTTCAACTTGATATGATCCCATTTGGCTACTTTTGCTTTGGACACCTGTGCTTGTGGGATACTACTCAGGAAATTTTCACCCAGATCAATGTCCTGGAGATTTTCCCCAAAGTTTTATTGTAGTTGTTTCACAGTCTTAGGTCTTAGATATAAGTCTTTAATTCATTTTGATTTGATTATTGTATATGTTGATAGATAGAGGTCTAGTTCATTCTTCGCCATATGAATATTCAGTTTTACCAGAACCATTGACTGAAAAAACTATTTTTTTAAATCAGTGTATGTTTTTGGCCCATTGAGTTGAAAGTAAGTTTGCTGTAGTTGTGTGGATGTGTTTCTGCATTCTCTATTCTGTTATAGTTGTCTGTGCATAAGTTGTTATGCCAGTATCATACCATTTTGGTTACTACAGCTCTGCAGTATAATTGGAAGTCAGGTAATGTGACTCCTCCAGTTTTCTTCTTTTTTCTTACAATAACTTTGGTTATTCTTGGTCTTTCATGGTTCCACATACATTTTAGGATAGTTTTTTCTATTTCTGTGAAAAATATCATTGGTATTTTGATAGGAATTGCATTGAATCTGTAGATTGATTTGAGTAGTATAGACATTTTGGTATTGATTCTTCTAATTGATGAACATGAAATATCTTTCCATTTTTTGTATCCTCTTCAATTTCATTGGTCAGCATTTTATACTTTTTATTATAGTAATCTTTCATTTCTTTGATTAAGTTAATTCCTAGGCATTTAATTCTATGTGTGGCTATTGTAAATGGGGTTACTTTTATGATTTCTTATTCAAATTTTTCACTGCTGACATATAGAAATGCTACTAATATTTCTATGTTGAATTTTTATCCTGCAATTTTACAGAATTTGTGTATCAATTTGAATATTTTTTGTGGGTCTTTAGGCTTATCCAAATATGAGATCATATCATCTGCAAACAATGATAATTAGACTTCTTTTTTTCCTATTTGGATACCCTTTATATTTTTCTCTTATCTGATTACTCTAAGACATCCAGAACTATGTTGAATAACAGTGGTGAAAGGGGGCATCCTTGTTGTGTTCCAGCTCTTAGAGGAAAGGCTTTCTGTTTTTCCTCATTTAGTATAGTGCTAGTTGTGTGTCTGTCATATATGGCCTTTATTATGTTGAGATATGTTCTTTCCATACCGTTTTTTAGTGTTTTTATCATGAAGTGATGTTGAATTTTATCAAATGCTTTTTCAGCATCAATTTAAGTGATCATATTGATTTTGTCTTTATTCTGTTGTTGCAATGTGTCATGTTGATTGATTTGCATATATTGAACCATCCTTGAATTCTGGGGACAAATTCCACTTGGTTCTGATGAATGATCTTTTTAATGTATTGTTGAATTTGGTTTGCTTGTATTTTGGTTCACGATTTTGCATCAATATTCAACAGTTATATTAGCCTGTAGTTTTCTTTCTTCGATGTGTCTTTGTCTGCTTTCAGTATCAAGGTAATATTGGGCTCATACAATGAGTTTGGAAGTATTCCCTTCTCTATTTTTTGGAATATATTGAGTAGGAATGCTATTAGTTCTTATTAAATGTTTGGTAGAATTCAGCAGTAAAAATTATCAGTTCTTGAGAGTTTCTTATAAGGGAGATTTTTTTATTATGGTTTTGATCTTGTTACTTGGTATTGATCAGTTTAGGTTTTGGATTTTTTCACGGTTCAGCCTTGGTAAGTTATATAAGTCTAAGAATTTGTCTACTTTTTCTAGATTTTCCAAGTTATTGGTGTATAGATGCTCATAGTCGCCAGTAATGATCCTTTGAATTTATGCAGTATTAACTGTAATTTCTCCTTTTTCATATCTGATTTTATTCATTTTGATGTCTTAGTTAATGTCACTAAAAGTTTGTCAATTTTGTTTAATTTTTCAATAAAACAACTTTTCATTCTTTGACCTTTTGTACTGTTTTGTCATTTCAAATTCATTTCTGCTCTGATCTTTGTATTTCTTCTCCTGATGTTGGGTTTGGTTTGCTCTTGTTTTTTCATTCTTTTATGGTTAAGTTGTTTATTTGAAGTTTTTCCACTTTTTTGATGTAGGCACTTGTAGCTATAAACTTCCCTCTTAATACTGTTTTGATTGTATCCCATAGGTTTTAGAATGTTGTGTTTTCATTTTCATTTGTCTCAGGAATTTCTTAAATTTCCCTTTTCATTTGTTCACTGGTCATTCAGGAGCATATTGTTTAATTTACATGTATTTGTATAGATCTCAAAATTTCTAGTTATTGATTTCTAGGTTTACTCCTTTGTGGGTAGAGAAAATACTGATATTATTTCAATTTTTTTGAATGTGTTAAGACTTCTTTGTGATCTAACATATGGTCTATCCTTGAGAATGATCCTTGAACAGAGGAAAAGAATGTGTATTCTACCACAATAGGATAAAATGATTCATAAATATCTATTAGGTTTATTTGTTCTATAGTGCAGATTAAGTCCTATATTTCTTTGTTGATTTTCAAGGTCTGTCCAGTGTTGAAAGTGGAGTGTTGAAATCTCCAGCTATTGTTGTAATGGAGCCTATCTCTCTCTTTAGCTCTAATAATATATGCTTTATATATCTGAATGCTCTGGTGATACCTATATCATAGATATATATATATATCTATGATATATATATATATTTAGAATCTAAACATATATATATATATATATATATATATATTTAGAATTGTATACTCCTGCTAAATTGCACCCCTTTATATATATAGTGTCCTTCTTTTTCTTTTCTTATGGTTTTCATCTTGAAATATATTTTTTCTGACAGGTGTATAGTGACTCCTGCTCTTTTGTTGTTTCCATTGATGTTGAATATCTTTTTCCATCTCTTCATTTTCTGTCTACATGTGTCTTTATAGGCACAATGCATTTCTTGTAGGACACAGATTAAAGGGTCTTATTATTTAATCCATTCAGCCACTCTGTTTCTTTTGATTGGAAAGTTTAGTAATTTACATTCGATGTTATCATTGATAAGTACTTACTCCTGCCATTTTCTTATTTCTTTTTCTTGTTGTTTTGTGATCTTCTCTTCCTTCCTTCTTTCTTTCCTTCCTGTCTTCGTTAATAAAAGTCATTTTCTCTGGTGACACAATTAATTTCTTTCTGTTTTATTTTTTGTGTATCTGTTACATGTTTTTTTTTTGTTAGAGGTTACCATGAGGCTTGCAATTTTAACTTTTTGGTGTTTCTATTTATACCTAATTGTACTGTCTATATCTTGAAAAGTTGTTGTAGTTATTATTTTAGATTGGTGAATAGTTTAGTCTTTCCACTTAGGATAAGAGTAATCTAGACACCATAGTTACAGTGTTATGATATCCTGTATTTTTCTGTGTACTTACCAGTGAGTTGTGTACTTTCAGATGATTACTTATGACTACTCATTAACATCCTATTTTTTAATTGAATTTCTCCCTTTAACATTTCTTATAGGACAGGTTTGGTGTTGATGAAATCTCTCAGCTTTTGTTTGTCTGAGAAAGTCTATATTTGTCTTTCATATTTGAAGGATTTTTTTCTGAAGATAAACTAATCTAGGGTAAAAGTTTTACTCCTTCAATATTTTAAATATGTCATATCAATCTCTCCTGGCCTGTGAGTTTTCCACTGAAAAATCTGCTGCTAGACATATTGGAGCTCCATTGAATGTTAATTTCTTTTTTCTTGCTGCTTTTAGAATCTTTTCTTTCTCCTTTATATTTGGTAGTTTGATTATTAAATGACTTGAGGTAATCTTTTTTGGTTTAAATCTGCTTGATACTCTATAGCCTTCTTTTACTTGAATATTGATATCTTTGTTTAGGTTTGAGAAGTTTCCTTCCTTCCTTCCTTCCACCCTTCCTTCCTTCCTCCCTCCCTCCCTCCCTCCCTCTCTCTCTCTTTCTTTCCTTTCTTTCTTTCTTTCTTTCTTTCTTCTTTCTTTTCTTTTCTTTTCTTTTCTTTCTTTCTTTCTTTCTTTCTTTCTTTCTTTCTTTCTTTCTTTCTTTCTTTCTTTTTGTTTCTTTCTTAATGTACTTTCTTCCCCTGTCTTTTTCTCTACCTACTCTTTAAGGCCAAAAACTTAGATTTGCCCTTTTGAGGCTATTTTCTCAATCCTGTAAGCATGCTTCATTGTTTTTTATTCTTTTTTTATCTCCTCTGTATCTTTTCAAATAGCCTGTCTTCAGGCTCACTAATTCTTTCTTCTGCTTGATCAACTCTGCTATTAAAAGACTTGGATGCATTCTTCACTGTGCCAATTTTGTTTTTCTGATCCATAATACCTGCTTGATCATTTTTTTAATTATTTCAATCTCTTTGAAAAATGTATCTAATAGAATTCTGTGTTCATTCTCTGTGTTATATTGTTTTTTGAGTTATCTCAAAACAGATGTTTTGAATGCTCTGAAACGTCACATATTTCTTTTTCCCCAGTGTGGGTCCCTGGTGCCTTAGTTAGTTCATTGGGTGAGGTTATTTTCTTCTGGAATGTCTTGATACTTGTAGATGGTCACCTATGTCAGGGCATTAAAGAGTTTGGCATGTATCACAGTCATCACTGACTGTACTTCTTTGTACCCATGCTTCTTGGAAAGGCTTTCCACATATTCAAAAGGACTTGGCTGTTGTGATCTAAGATGTGTCTGCTTTAGGGAGCACCCCAAACCCAGTAACACTGTGGTTCTTGCAGACTTATATAGCTACCACTTTCATGATTCTGAACAAGATCCAGGAGAGTTCGCTGGATTACTAAGCACAGACTTTTTTATTGTTGTTGTTTCTATTCCCTTACTGTCTCTCAAACAAATGAAATTTCTCTCTGTTCTGGGCCACCTGAAGCTGGGAGTAGAGTGATTAAAGCGCCCTTGTAGCCACCACCACTATGACTACTGTTTCAGGACGGTGTAGGAAGGACAACTCAAACACTCAAGTGGGAGGGAGAAGAAAACTAAAACTTTGTTACTATAAGCAAATATCACAACAAAAACAACCTTATAACAAGAGAAGACAAAATGTAACCGATTCTCATCAGACCGCAGGAAGAGTCATCACCAGAGTCGAAAGGAAGATGCCCGGGAGCCTGGAGTCGAAGTTTTAAGCAAATGTCACAGCAAAAACAGCCTTACAAGAAGAGAAGACAAAATGTAACCAAAGCTTACCAGACCACAGGAAGGTCATCACCGGAGTCAGAAGGCAGACGCCCGGGATCCAGCAGTCGGACTTGGATCATGCCCCAGCATAGGACAACACAGCAGCCTTCAGCTCCTCCTTCGTGTAAGCTCCTTTTATTAGTCCAGTTGCTACCTTGGGCACCCTCTGTTGCTTCCTTGGGAGGGCCCTTCCTGAGCAAGCAACATTTAAACAATTGCTCCAGGGGTGGTGTTTTGGGAGCAGTGTTGCAGGACATGCTCAGGGGACTTGAACAATCGTTCCGGGAGCAGTTTCCAGGAATGTGTTCCAGGATTTGAGTTAATTTCCAGGCTTTCAGCCAAATCTTACACAAGGTGTTTACCTTTACACTTTAGGTGCCCCTGCCTTTTATAGATGGAGGCATATTTTAAAATGATGTTAGCATGGCCAATTTTTTCTATTCCTACAACCATGCTGGGTCAGACCTAAAGCCAGCACAGCACTCGATATCTCACCCAATGCCTGCTGTAACCACTCCCTGGTTACCACCTATGTTTGCTCAAGACCTTTGAGCTCTCCAATGAGCAGGTGGCAAAGCCAGCCAGGCTTATGTCATTCCCGTCAGAGTGGTAAGCTACCCCAGTCTTTGGTAGGGTCCAGAAGTGCTATCCAGGAGCCAGGGACTAAAGTTTAAAACCTTAGAAGTCTACCCGGTGTTCTCTTGTACTGCAGCTGAGCTAGCACTCAAACCACAAGATGCAATTCTTCCCACTCTTTCCTCCACTTTCCAAAGGCAGTGGAGTCTCACCCCATGGCCAACACCAGCACAGGTTTATGGATAGTACTGCCAGACTACTACCAATGTCCTGTTAAGGCTCAAGGGCTCTTGAGTCAACTTGTGGTGGATGCTGCCTCACATGGAACTCATCCTTCAGGGCAGTGAGCTCCCCTCTGTCCCACAACAGGTTCAGAAATGCTATCCAAGACCCAAGTTCTGGAATTGGAGATCACAGGTGCCCACTTGGTGCTCTGCTTTGCTGAACTCAATCAGAAGGTGTCTCACCCCATATTCACCACGGCTGTGCATGTGCTGAGTCTCTTCTGAAGCCAGCAGGTCTCAGTGCCTCACCCATGGCCCTTTACATAAATACATTTGTATCACATCTGGTTATTCAGGTCCCAAAGGCCCTTCAGTTAGCAGGTGACAAATCCTGCCAAAACTGGGTTCTTCTCTTCAAGGCAGCAGGTTCCCTTCTGGCCCAGAGGCTGCCTAGAAATGTCATCCAGGAGCTAGGGCCTTAAAAGCAGGCTTTGGAACACTGAGCAGTACCCTGTCCTGCTGTGGCTGAGCTGGTATCCAAGATACAAAACAAAATCTTCCCCACTCTTTCCTCTTCTTTCCTAAAGTGGAAGGAAGCTGTCTCTATTATAGCCATGAGCTGTGCAACCTGGGTTTGGGGGAAGGGTGATGCCAGCACTCCTTTAGCCACCCAAGCTGGTATCTCTGTAGGTGGCATGCCCACCTGGCCTACTGTCTCTGGGCCCGTTTCCACAATAGGTCTTACATCAAAATTGCAGTCCTTGCTGCCTAGACTGCTTTTCAATTTTAGTAGGGCCCCAGAGTACTTTATCCTGTGGTGCCAAGGCATGCAGGAACTCAGTTTCTGACCACTGGGATCAGTCATTCTTTTCTGATTTGGGCTGGTTTCAATGCTCTCTCCAAGGTTGTTAGCTGAGTTTGTTGCGAATTTGCTTTCTGTTATAACAGACAGCACAGAGTTCAGTGTCTCACAATTGCAGTGCTTTCCCTCAGCCAGCATGCAGAGACACTCTCCACACCATGCCACCACTATAGGGATTGGAGGAGAGGTGGCACCAGTGATTCAACACTGTCCTACCTCTTCAGTGCCTCTTTCAGTGGTATACAATTAAAACAAATTACTGTGAGTGCTCACCTGATTTTTAACTCTTATAAAGGTGCTTTTCTTGTGTAGATATTTATTAAATTGGTGTCCTTGCAGGGCAGATGATCAATGGAGCCTTCTGTTCCACCATCTTGCTCCCTGTGGAGAGTTCTTATCATGAAGAAATGTTGAATTTTATTAAATGCATTTTCTGCTCCTATTAAGATGATCATATGGCTTTCGTCCTATATTCTGTTGATGTGATGCATCACTTTTATTTATTTGTGTATGTTAAATTATCCTTGCCTCCCTGAAATATATCCCATTTGATCATGGTGTATTATCTTTTTGACGTACGGCTGGATTTGGTTTTCTAGTATATTGTTGTGAATTTTTGCATCCATATTCTTCAGGGATATTGACCTGTAGTGTTTTTTTAATTTATTTTTTATTTTTTATTGTGTGTGTGTGTGTGTGTGTGTGTGTGGTATTATTGTCTTGTTTTGATATCAGAGAATTCTGGAATCATAGAATGAGTTAGAACAATTCTAATTTTGTTTACTTGCATCTTTTTTCTTGGTTACTCTAGCTAATGTTTTATTAGTTTTATGGATTTTTTTTTAAAAAAACAGCTTTTCATTTTGTTGATTTTTTGTATTGCCTTTTTAGTCTCTATTTTGTTTACCTCTCCTCTGATCTTTATTATTTCTTTCCTTCTGGTGATTTTTAGATTGATATGTTCTTACTTTTAAACTTCCTTGAAATGCATCTTTAAGTTGTTAATTTGAATTTTTATTACTTTTTACGTAGGCACTTATGGCTATAAACTTCCCTCTTAGCACTGCTTTTTGCTGTATCCCATAGGTTTAGTTATATTGTGTTTTCACTATCATTTATATCAAACATATTTTTGATTTTAATCTCAATTTCTTCATTGACCCAATAGTTATTCAGGTGCATGTTGTTTAACTCTTAGGTATTTGCATAATTTCTGAAGTTCTGTGAAGATATTTAATATAATTTCAACTTCAAAAAATTGATCGAGACTTGTTTTGTGACCTAAAATGTGGTCTATTCTGGAGAATGTTTCATGTGCTCATAGAATGAATGTGTATTCTGTAGCTGTTGGATATAATGTTCTGTAAATATCTGTGAAGTCAATTTGGTCTAAAGTGTAGTTTAAACTCAATGTTTCTTTGTTAATTTTCTGTCTAGATGATCTGTCTAGTGCTGAGAGTCATGTGTTAAATTTATCCACTATTATTGTAATTGAGTCTTATCTCTTTATTTAGATCTATTAATATTGGATTTCTACATCTGTGTGTCCCAGTGTTGGGTAGATATATATATTTAGATATATATAAATTCATGTATATATTTACATATGTATTTATATATATTTAGATATATATATAAATTTATATAGACATATATTTACATATATATTTACATATATATACATATATATTTATATATATATATTTAGAATTGTTACATCTTTTTGCTAAATTTATTTATTTTCTTTCTTTTATTTTAGGTTCCAGAGATATATGTGCAGAATTGTTACATAGGTAAGCTGTGTCTCATGGGGGTTTGGTGTACAAATAATTTTGCCACCCAGGTAATTAGTGTGGTCCTAACCCTCCTCCCACCCTGCATCTTCAAATAGACCCCAGTGTCTATTATTCCCTTATTTGAGCCCATGTGTACTCAATGAATTGCATCTACTTATAAGTGAGAATGTGGGGTATTGGGCTTTCTGTTCCTGAATTAATTTTTCAACCATTATGGCCTCCAGCTCCACCCGTGTTTCTACAGAGGCCATGGTCTTACTCTTTTTATGGCTTCATAGTGTTCCATGGTATATAATGATGTTCTTTTTTTCTTGTTTTTGATTTAAAGTTTGTTTTATCTTATATGAGAATAGAAATACCTGCTTGCTTTTGGTTTCTCTTTACTTGGAATATTTTTTTCCATCTCTCTACTTTCAGTCTATATGTGTCTTTAGTGGTGACATGTGTTTCTTTTCAGCAGCATACAGTTAGGTCTTGTTTTTTGAATCCATTCAGTCCATTTGTATAATTGAAGTGGCAAATTTATTTTCATTCAAAGTTACTATTGATATATGAGGTTTTCTTTCTGATGTAGCGCAATTTTTATCTGGGTGTTCTGAGTATTCTTTGTTCTTTTTAAAAACCTATTATTATTTAGTGTTGTGGTATGGTGGCTTTCTGCAGCGGTAAAATTTGAGACTTTTTATTACTCATTTGTGTGTATGCTTTAAGAGTGAGTTTTATACTTTAATATGTTTTCAAGATAGTAGATTTTGCCCTTTTTCTTCCAGGTTAGGACTTTATTAAGCATTTCTTGTAGTGCCAGTCTAATGGTTATGAATTTCCTCAGTTTTTGCTTGTTTGGCAAATTATTTAGCTTTTTTAAAAAATGATCTGGATATAGTTTTCCTGGATAACAGTTGTTTTCTTTCAGCACTTAACATCTCATGCCATTATCTCTGGGCCAGTAAAGTTTTGGCTGAGAAATCCATTCTTAATCTGATGGAGATTTGTTTATATGTGACTACATGCTTTTATTTTGCTGTTTTTAGAATTATCCCTTTGTCTGTGACTTATGGCAGTTTCACTATCATATGCCAGTGAGACATTTTTGAATTGTATTTATTTGGGTTGATATGGTTTGGCTCTATGTCCCCACCCAAATCTCACCTTGAATTAAATCCCCATAATCCCCATGTGTTAAGTGTGGGACCGGGTGGAGACAGTTGAATCATGAGGGCAGTTTCCTTCATGCTGTTCTCATGATAGTAAATGAGTTCTCACAAGATCGGATCGTTTTATAAGTATCTGGTATTTCCCCTGCTTGCACTCCCTTCATCCTGCCACCCTGTGAAAAAGGTGCCTGTTTCTCCTTTGCTTTCTGCCATGATTATAAATTTCTTGAGGCCTCCCCAGCCATATGGAACTGTGAATCAATTAAACTTTTTTTTTAAATAAATCACCCAGTCTTGGGTATTTCTTCATAGCAGTATAAAAATGGACTTACACAGTAAATTGTTACCTAGGCAGTGGGGTGCTGCTATCAGGATACCCAAAACTGTGGAAGCGACTTTGGAACCGGGTAACAGGCAGAGATTGGAACAGTTTGGAGGACTTAGAATAAGACAAGAAAATGTGGGAAAGATAGAAACTTCCTAGAGATTTGGAGGACTCAAAAGAAAGGAAGATGTGGCAAAGTTTGGAACTTCCTAGAGACTTGTTAAATGGCTTTGACCACAATGCTGATAACAGTATGTGCAATAAAATCCAGGCTGAGGTGGTCTCAAAGATGGTGATGAGGAACTTGGTGGCAACTGGAGTAAAGGTGACCCTTGCTATGTTTTAGCAAAGAGACTGGCAGCATTTTGGCCCTTCCCTAACAATTTGTGAAACTCTGAACTTGAGGGAGATGGTTAAGGGTGTCTGGCAGAAGAAATTTCTAAGCAGCAAAACATTCAAGAGGTGACTTGGGTGCTGTTAAAAGCATTCCATTTTAAAAGGAAATCAGTATTAAAGTTCAGAAAATTTGCTGCCTGACAATGTGATAGAAAAGAAAAACTCATTTTCTGAGCAGAAATTCAAGCTGGCTGCAGAAATTTGCATAAGTAACAAGGAACCAAATGTTAATTTCCAAGATCATGGGGAAAATGACTCCAGGACATGTCACAGACCTTTGCAGTTGCCTCTCCCATCACAGGCCTAGAGGCCTAGGAGGAAAACATGGTTTCCTGGGCCAGATGCAGGGCCTGCCCACTATGTACAACCTAGGGACTTGGTGCCCTGTGTCTCAGCCACTCCCATCATGGCTAAAAGGGGCCAAGGTACAGCTTGGGTTGTTGCTTCAAAGGGTGCAAGCCCCAAGCCTTGGCAGCTTACACGTGGTGTTGAGCCTATGGGTGCACGGAAGTCAAAAATTGAGGTTTGGGAACTTCTGCCTAGATTTCAGAGGATATCTGGAAATACCTGGATGCCCAGGCAGAAGTTTGCTGCAGGGGCAGGGCCCTCACGGAGAACATCTGCTAGGCCAGTGCAGAAGGCAAATGTGGGGTTGGAGCCCCCACAGAGAGGGCCCACTGGGGAACCACCTAGTGCGGCAGTGAGAAGACGAGCACTGTCTTCCAGACCCCAGAAAGGTAGATCCACTGAAAACTTGCACCGTGCACCTGAAAAATCAATAGACACTCAACACCAGCCTGTAAATGCAGCCAGGAGCTGGGCTATACCCTGCAAAGCAACAGGGGTGGAGCTGCCCAAGGCTGTGGGAACCTACCTCTTGCATCAGTATGACCTGGATGTGAGACATGGAGTCAAAGGAGATCATTTTGGAGCTTTAAGATTTGACTGCCCTGCTGGATTTTGGACTTGCATGGGGCCTTTAGCTCCTTTATTTTGGCCAATTTCTCCCATTTGGAATAGTTGTATTTACCCGATACTTGTGCCTCCATTGTCTTGAGGAAGTAACTAACTTGCTTTTTAATTTTACAGGCTTGTAGGCAGAAGGGGCTTGCCTGTCTCAGATAAGACTTTGGTCTGTGGATTTTTGAGTTAATGCTGAAATGAGTTAAGACTTTGGAGGACTGTTGGGAAGGCATTATTATTTTTGAAATGTGAGGACATGAGATTTGGCAAAGGACCAAGGGCGGAATGATATGGTTTGGCTCTGTGTCCGCACCTAACTCTTACTTTGAATTGTAATTCCCATAATTCCCACATGTTGGGGGAGGGACCTGGTGAGACATAATTGATTCTTGGGGGCGGTTTCCCCCATACCATTGTGGTAGTGAATAAGTCTCATGAGATCTGATGATTTTATAAGGGGTTTCCGCTTTGGCTTCTCTTTCATCCTCTCTTGCCACCACCATGAAAGAACTTTTCACCTTCCTTCATGATTGTGAGGCCTCCCCAGCCATGTGGAACTGTGAGTCCATTAAACCTGTTTCTTCCAAGTCTTAGGTATGTCTTTATCAGCAGGTCTAGAGATTTGTCATTGGTTTTGTTAAATTATGCCAAAATTAATAATGTTTATAAGCTGTGTAATCATAGACCAGTTTATTCATTTTCTGTTTTGTTCTTTTTTTGTCACTGGGGAAAATTTAGAAACTCTAAATGTAAAGAAGAAAATTAAAATTATATATTTACTTCAAGAGATAACCACTATTTGCATTTTACTTTCCAAGATAATTCAAGCTCTAGGCCCTTGTTTTATTGAGGCAATATAATACCTTTACCTGTCAGGATTTAGACAGCAATGAAGGAAAAAGGTGTGGATCCTCCCTTTATAAGACTTTCAGTCTAGTTGCAAAAGACAAATTCCAAATGACACAAATAAAAACAAAGAAGGTGTTGATAAATTGATTAAGTGAAATGAAGGTAAGGATCTGAAAGCAGTAAGAGAGAATAATAGAAAGATGGGGAGGTGGGTAGTAATTTGACTGTCTTGAGACTTGAATTTGAACCAGAGGAGTTGATGCATTGAGACCCAAAAAGGAACCAGATGGAATAAAGACTTGGACAAAATACCCAACATTTACTTTCTGCAAGAAACCTAAAGCATGAAAAACACTATGCAGCAGAGTTACCTGGGCTCAGGTGTGCAATCTCAACTCAATGTAAAAATCCTGAGCCTGGAAACAAACATAAAAAGTAGTTTGTAACACTGTCTCCTACGGTTGTTTCCACAGCTCAAGCCATTCATGAGATAAAATAGAAGAAAAATATAACTTTCAGGGAAGATGAGCTGTAGGATAAAAATTCCTAAATAAGCAAACAAAGAAATAAATGGAAGTACAACTCCATGTAAAAGAGTTTACAGATAAACTGTGCTTGAGAAATTAAAGCCAATAGAGCAATTTAAAGATGTCTGTACATATG
The DNA here is from genome assembly GCF_006542625.1 of Nomascus leucogenys. Taxonomy (NCBI): domain Eukaryota; kingdom Metazoa; phylum Chordata; class Mammalia; order Primates; family Hylobatidae; genus Nomascus; species Nomascus leucogenys. The sequence continues at coordinate 131,590,672 of NC_044406.1, forward strand.
TTTATACATTTTAGAGATAAAAAAAGAAGTGACAAATATTTTGTCCATTTAACAGGAAGCTAAGAAGCATATACAAACTAGTATGACCAATAGTTGAGTATGATATGAACTGATATAAACAATAATCTTAGAGATAAAAAAGTAGTTAACATGAAACAAAATATATGAGTTAAATATTACTCTTGACATAACTAAACAAATAATTAATGGACTAGAAGAGAAAATCAACATTTTCTTTGGTCAAAAAATAAGAAAAAAAATTAAAGTAGGCTGGGCACAATGGCTCATGCCTGCAATCCCAGCACTTTGGGAGGCTGAGGCAGGTGGATCACGAGGTCAAGAGATCAAGACCATCCTGGCCAACATGGTGAAACCCTGTCTCTACTAAAAATACAAAAATTAGCTGGCTGTGGTGGCACACACCTGTAGTCCCAGCTACTTGGGAGGCTGAGGCAGAAGAATCGCTTGAACCCGGGAGGCAGAGGTTGCAGTGAGCCAAGATCGTGCCATTGCACTCCGGCCTGGCAACAGAGTGAGACTCCATCTCAACAATAAATAAATAAATAAAATGTAACCAGAATATTCTGCTACAGGAAGAAGAGAATGAGGAGCTCTACCATAGAACTTAAAAAGGAGAGAATAAAATGTCAAAGAGGAGATATTTGAGGAGATTAAATATTCTGAGAGATTATATTAAATAAATATTATGGCAATATTCAAAGGAATATTTCAAAAATGAGAACTTGAGAAATTCCACAGTGTCAAGTTCACTTTAAAAATAATTGTCCCTAAATACATTGTAATGAAAGCATAAGGAGCATAAAAAAAATTAACATACAAAGAAACAACATAGAAACAATGTTCTTCTTGAGGTGAGTTTTCCTATTGCTTTCATATTTGGAGATTTTTCTTCCCTTGAATGTTTTGATTACGTTATGAGAGTCCTAGGACCAAAACAAAACATTTGATGTGATACAAAAGAATACAGTCCAAAGATACAATTTGATTAGGAGATTTTTAAAAAGAGACTTTATTTATCTGTGACACACCTCATGCCATAGAAATTTTGCCAGATTTAAGAGAAGGACACTTTCACAAATATAGTTTTTAATTGTTTAAAGTTGAAATACTTTGACAGTATATTATCCAATCTTCTTCCAGCAGCTCTCCACTCCTATTGTAATAGCAAAACGGAAGAGTCCTGTTTTTATTTTGCCCCCCCCCAACTTTGTTTAATTGTTGGAAATTTTAAGTTTTTATACCACCACCAATAATTTGTCATTATAGCTTTAAAATATCATATTACCTAAATTTATATATCAGCAAAGATTACACCTATCAGATATATTTGAAAACTAAAAAAAAAAATAATCAAACACAATTTTCTGGAAATGAAATGAACTGGTAAGTCACTTTACAACCCTGTGGCTAGATGTCCATTTTTTTGACTAGAGGAAATAATGGAGATAGAGAACTATCTTAGTCAGTTTGGGCTGCTATAACAAAGTGCCATAAACTGGGTGGCTTATAAACAATGGAAATTTATTTCTCACAGTTCTGAAGTCTGCAAGTTGGGAATCAGGATGCCAGCATTTTTTATTTCTGATGAGGATTCTCTTATCTTCTGAGTTGCACACTGACTGACTTCGTGTTTAATGTTCACCTGGCAGAGGGTAGAACAAGGAAACATACTCTCTTGACTATTATAAGGGCACTAATCCTATTTATGAGGCCTTCGCCCTTATGACCTCATCTAATCCTAATCACTTCACGCAGGTCCCATCTCCTAGTAATATCCCAATGAGAGGTGGGTTGTCAATATAGGAAATCTGGGGTAACTTAAGTATTCAGCCTGATATGGTTTGGCTCTCTTCCCACCCAAATCTCACCTTGAATTGTAATCCCCATAATCTCCACGTGTAGTAGGAGGGACCGATGGGAGGTAATTGAATCATGGGGTCAGTTTCCCCCATGCTATTCTCATGATAGTAAGTTCTCACAACCAAAATCTGATGGTTTTGTAAGGGGCTTCCCCCTTTGCTTGGTTCTCATTCTTCTCCTTCCTGCTGCCATGTGAAGAAGGACATGTTTGCTTTCTCTTTTGCTGTGATCGAAAGTTTCCTCAGGCCTCCCCATCCCTGTGGAGCTGTGTCAGTTAAACCTCCTTTCTTTAAAACTTATGAAGCCTCGGGCAGCTTTTTATAGCAGCATGAGAACGGAACAATAAAAGTACCAATGCAAAAGGGTTCTGTCCTTTAGACTCCTCAGTTAATATTATGCCTCTGTAATCATATCATATTCATATCCTTGCACATTATGTTAAGTTAAATACCCACCTACATGTTCTTTAGAGTTTTCATGCCTTCTGTATTTTACATTCAGCTCTTTAATACATTTGAAATTTACCTTAGTATTTGATTTGAGGTGAGGATAAACTTAAGAGATTTTCAAATAGTTGACTTCTTTGCTTGACATCATTTAAGGAATATTTTGCTTCCATTGTTTTGTGGTGATTCACTTTTAATTTGCTGATTTTGTTTTTATAATAAAGTCTCTTTCAGAGCAATATAGTTCATGCAATTTATCTTTCTATTGATTCTTGCATCAGTACCAAATTCTTAATGCCTGTGACTGACAGTCATTTTAATATCTGGTTGAGCAAATCTCTCTGCAATGTCCTTTTTTCACTTCTTCAACATGTACCTAGCTGTTACAAGTATCAAAAGTTTATTTGTACAGAAGAATATTAGAATATAATTTTAATTCAATTTTTCCTATGATATTTTTATTTGAATTTGGAGGGCTCAGAAGAAGACGAGAAAATGAGGGAAAGCTTGGAATTTCATAGATACTTGTTTAAAACTATAAACTAATTTTACAAAAATGAATATATATATATGATATATAATATTCTTATTCAAGAGATCATTACAAATCTTGATGGATCTTCAGTTATTACAATATTTTCTAAATAATCTTTAATCTATCTTTTTCTAGTTCCCTTTATTTAAGTTCAATTAATTATTTTAAGATCATTTCTAGATGTTTCATGTCTTCTATTTGTATTGTGAATGTAATTCTCTATATAATTAGTAACATTTATATTTAATTTTTAAAGTAGTTATTGTCTGTTGCACTGATATTTTAAACTAGAAAAGCTCTAGAACTCCCATATAATTTTATTTTATTATGCTTCCATTTTTTTCTGGTGTATATTCCAGGTAGATCATTAGATCATATAGTACTTTTAACAATTTTTTCCTACTTCTGTTATTCAGAGCATAAAAGTTCACGGCTGTTACTTCTTCATGGTGAAATGAAACTTTTCTATATGGATGATATCTCAAATTGGTAAAGGTGACTTAGGTCACAACCGTTTCTTTCCTCAGAACTCTGTAGACACTGCTTCATTTTCTTCCAGTGCTCAATATTGCAGAGAAAAGTTCTGATATCAGATTGGGATTTTTGTTCCTTTTTGAGTTGCCTGATTTTTCTGCTGAGCTGTATATAGAATTTTTTTTTGTACATGTAATTCAAAAATATCACTAGGATTTGTCTACATATTTTTCCCTTTTCATTATCTTTAACTGAAATACAATTAACTTTTTTCATCAGCAGACCCTTTATTCAGCTCATAAAAATTTTCTTCTATTATGCCTTTAGTTATTGTTTCAGCTTAATTTTGGTTTCTTCCTTTGGGTAGCCAATTACCTGCAAATCAAATTTTGGCTATCTCTTGTCCTATCCCTCATTTTCTTTCATTATTTTCATCTCTTCATTGTTTTTTTCCGTAGTTTAGAGTGGGGGACATGCTTATAGAATTCAGGATCTGATAAAGAGTAAGAAACCAGGAAATAATTACTGTATAATTACATCCAAAGCCCTTCTTTACCCAGACTTTATTCAATGAATGAAGGTGTTAACAAATTCCATTGTTTTGCAAATTTAAGACTAATAAATCGTTTTACATCCATAATTTTATTTGACTCTCATAACATCACTTAGAAGTGAGATATTATTGTTGCTATTTTATAGATGGAAAAACTGATGTTCAGAAAGGTTAAGTAATTTAAGATTGCACAACTGGGTACTGGTGGATCTAAGAACAGGGACCTCATTCTAGAGAGTGCCCAAATCATTACTCTTTCCTCTCTTGGGCAGCATTGATACTTGGTAACTGTTCCTTCAGAATATAAAACCCTCCAAATAAAGAATTAGCTATGGAATTTCAGCTTGAGGGATTTGTACTTTCAGGAAGCAAGAAATCATTATTTGTCATTTTTTTCTTTGTTGAAACTGACGTCATGGCATTTTCTATTCTTCAAACAGATATTCTAATCACTCTAGCAACATAAAGCAATTGTAATCACAGATGTACTTGATCATTCTTGCTGGCTCTCTTTTCCAAAAATAGAATCTTTGCTTCAGATTTCTCATGAAATAGTACAGTTGAGCCTTTGTGTTTAAAAATTCTCATTATTTGAAAATAGCTCAATCTGCAAACTGCAATATCATAAAAAGAGAATAAAAATATAAGAAAAAAGAAAAACCTTACCACAGTTTTTGACGTATGTCACACATTCATGAAAGCTTTCCTCACACACTAAATGGTAGTTGAATATTTAACTCTGAAATTTAGTATCTTGTATTTATTGGTATAAATAGGATTATGCTTTTTGGCTGTAAAATAGTAGATCATTATTTGTTAAGGATCGGGACATTGCATTTGTAAAATCTGTTGTATGAATATTGCATGGTGAATTTATATATAAAATCTATCTCTATCTCAGTTGTGTATAGGCTCATGTTGCTGTACTGGTGGTGGGCCCTGATGCTAGACCATCCTATGCTGCCTGGGCCTTCTTCACAAACACACACACAATCACAAACACACACAAACATCTACACAAATTGTAACCTCCTAGGGTCCCAGACTAATGGAGACAATACGAAGACTCATCTTCTTTGGGATAGTTTCTTACACCTGTGATGCCAGAAGACCTGCTTGAGAGAGATCTGTGAAGCATTTTTTTTCTCATAGTGAATTACAGGAACAGAGTTTTACTCTCTGCTCCTTCTAGGGTAATATCCAGTATTGTACCTCCCTGGCTAAGACTCAAAGGGAGGGCTAAGAAATTTCTCAGCCCTCGTGCCTTTATATTAATTCTAAAACCAAACTACCTTCCTTTTGATTGCATTCTCTATAGCCTTTGACTGCTTCAAGCAGAATATTTGAAAAATTAGAGGCATCATACTACTTATCTTCAAAATACATTACAAAGCAATAGTAATCAAAACAGCATAGTATAGTATTGTCATAAAAACAGATACATAGACAAATGAAACAGAATGGAGAACCCAGAAATAAATTCACACATTTACAGTCAACTGGTTTTTCACAAAGGAGCCAAGAACACACACTGGGCAAAATATAGTCTCTTCAAGAAGTGTTGCTGAGAAAACTAGATATCCAGATATCTAGTTTTACTAGATATATGCATTATATATAGTATATATATTTATATATCATATAGATATATACATTATACACACACAAACACACACACGGTGAAATACTAGACAGAGTCCTAAAAAAAATTCTCTCATTTGGTACAATATGGATGAACTCCTAGTAGCCATTATGTTAGGTGAGTCAATTAAACCTCTTTTCTTTATAAATTACCCAGTCTCATGTATTTTCTACAGAAGTGTGAGAAATGACTAATATACAAGGTCTGGTTGTTTAAAAGCATGTAGCATCATCTCTTCCTCCTGTTGCAGCCATGTAAGACATGCTTGCTTCCTCTTCACCTTCCACCATTATTGAAAGTGTCATGAGGCCTCCCCAGAAGCCATCATGCTTTCTGTGCAACCTGTGAAATTGTGACCCAATTAAACCTCATTTCGTTATAAATTACCCGGTCTCATTTATTTATAGCAATGTGAGAAAGGACTAATACACTGATTAAAAATGGTAAAAATATCTGAATAGGTATTTATCAAAAGAAGAAACAGAAATTGCCAATGGGTGTATGAAAAAAATGTTAAATGTATCTAATAATCAGTAAAATGCAAATAAAAACCACAGTGTGATATCATATCATCCCAGTTAGAATAAATATTATCATGAAGAATGAAAAAATAAATGCTGGCAAAGATATGGAGAAAAGGGAACTTTAATACCCTGTTGGTAGGAATGTATATTAGTAAAGCCATTATAGAAAACTGTATGGAGTGTCCTCAAAATACTGAAAATAGAATTACTGTATAGTACAGCAGCCTCACTTCTGGGTGTATATCCAAAAGACATAGAATCAGTGCATTGCAGAGATATCTGCACTCTCATTTCGTTGCAGCACTCTTCACAATAGCCAATAAATGGAATCCACCTAAGTGTCCATCAACACATGAATGCTTAAAGAAAATGTTATATATATATATATACACACACATACATACATATTATATATATCGTATATATTTCTATATCATATAGATATATACATTATACACACACACACAATGGAATACTATACAGAGTCCTAAAACAAATAAAATTATCTCATTTGGGACAATATGGATGAACTCCTAGTAGTCATTATGTTCGGTGAAGTAAGCCCAGCACAAAAGGAAAAATAACTCATGATCTCACTCATGTGGAATCTTACAAAGTTTACCTCATGGAAGTAGAGAGTAGAATAGTGGTTACCAGATGCTGGGGAGAAGACGGAGGGACAATGGAGACATGTTGGTTAAAGAATGTGTTTTGAGAATTCTCTGCATCCTGGGAATTATCTGGCTCCTGGGTCCAGGAGAATCGCTTGAATCCGGGAGGCAGAGGTTGCAGTAAGCTGAGATTGCACCACTGCACTCTGCACTGCTGGGCGACAGAGCGACACTGCCAAAAAAAAAAAAAAAAAAAAAAATGTATTCCGGGCCTGAAGTCAACACTGGGCTAAATGGACCTGCTGGACATCTACAGAACTCTCCACCCAAAAACCAACAGAATATACACTCTACTCCTCACTACATGGCACATACTCTAAAATAGACCACACAGTTGGACATAAAAGAATCCTCAGCAAATGCAAAAGAATCAAAATCATACCAAACACTCCCTCAGACCAACTGCAATGAAAATAGAATTCACGACTAAGAAAATTGCTCAAAACCATACAATTACATGGAAATTAAACAATCTGCTCATGAGTGATTTGGGATAAATAATGAAATTAAGGCAGAAATCAAGAAGTTCTTTGAAACTAATGAGAACAAGTATACAACATACCAGAATATCTGGGACAAAGATAAGGCAGTGTTGAAAGGGAAATTTATAGCACTAAATGCACATATCAAATGTTAGAAAGACCTCAAATTAACAACATAACATCATAACTAAAAGAACTAGAGAAGCAAGAACAAACCAATTCCAAAGCTAGCAGAAGACAAGAAATAACCAAAATCAGAGCTGAACTGAAAAAGATTGAGATACAAAGAAATCATTCAAAAGATCAGTGAATCCAGGAGCTGATTTACTGAAAGAAAGAATAAGATGGATAGACTGCCAGCAAGACTAATAAAGAAGAAGAGACAGAAGATCCAAATAAATACAAGTAGAAACAACCAAGGGAATATTAGTACTGACCCCACAGAAATAAAAATAACAATCAGAGACTACTATGAACACCTATGTGCACACAAACTAAAAAATATGAAAAAAGAGACAAATTCCTGAACACATACACCCTCCCAAGACTGAACCAGGAAGAAACTGAATCCCTGAACACACCAATAATGAGGTTCAAAATTGAATCAGTAATAAATAGCTGTATTAGTTCATTCTTTCATTGATATAAAGAAATACCTGAGACAGGATCATTTATAAAGAAAAGAGGTTTAATTGGCTCACTGGTCTGCAGGCTGTACAGGAAGTGTAACATTGGCATCTGCTTCTGGGGAGATCTCTGGAAGCTTAAAATTATGGTGGAAGGTGAAATGAGAGTTTTTGCATCACACGGCAAAAGGTGGATCAAGAGACAGAAGGGGGAGGTGCTACACACTTTTAAACAACCAGATCTCATGAGAATGGACTATTTAAAGGACAGTACCAAGGGGAATACTAAACCATTCATGAGTAATCCACTAATCATAATTCAATCACCTTCCCCCAAGCAGACCCCATCTTTAACATTGGGGATTACAATTTGACATGAGATTTGAGGGGAACACAGATCCAATCCATATCAATAGCCTACCAACCAAAATATGCCCAGGACTGGATGAATTCTCAGCCAAATTCTACCAGATATAAAAAGAACAGCTGGTACCATTTCTTCTGAAACTATTCCAAAAAATTGAAGAGGAAGGCTCCTCCCCAACTAATTTTATGAAGCCAGCATCATCCTGATACCAAAACCTGGCAGAGACACAACAACAACAAAACTTCAGGCCAATATCCTTGATGAACATTGATGAAAAATTGCTCAACAGAATGCTAGCACACTGAATTCAGAAGCACATTAAAATGCTAATCCACCAGGATCAAGAAAGCTTTATCCCTGGGATGCAAGTTTGGTTCAACATATGCAAATCAATAAGCATGATTCATCACACAAACAGAATTAAAGACATAAACATCATAATCATCTCAATAGATGCAAAAAAGACTTTCAATAAAATTCAACATCCCTTAATGTTAAAAACTCTAAACAACCTAGGCATTGAAGGAACATACCTCAACATAATAAGAACCATCTATGAAAAACCCACAGCCAATATCATACTGAATAGACAAAAGCTGGAAGCATTCCACTTGAAAACTGGTACGAGAAAAGATGCCCTCTCACCAGTTCTATTCAACGTGGTATTGGAAGTCCTGGCTAGAGCAATCAGGAAAAAAATAATAAATAAAGGGCGTCCAAATAGAAAGAGAGGAAGTCAAACTATACCTGTTTTGCAGACGACATGATTCTATATCTAGAAAACCCCATAGTCTTTATCCAAAAGCTCCTTCAGGTGATTAAAAAAAGAAAAAAACTTCAGCAAAATTCCAGGATACAAAATCAATGTACAAAAATCACAATGATTCCATATACCAACTACAGCCAAGCTGAGAGCCAAATCAGGAAGGCAATCCCATTTACAGTTGTCACTAAAATAATAAAATATTTAGGAATACAGCTAACCAGGTAGGTAAATTTTCTCTACAGTGAGAATTTAAAAACAAAGCTGAAAGAAAGCAGAGATGACACAAACAAACGAAAAATCATTCTGTGCTCATGGATAGGAAGAATAAATATAATTAAAATGACCCTACTGCCAAAAAGAATTTACAGATTCAGTGCTATTCCTATCAAACTACCAATGACATTTTTCACAGAATTAGAAAAAAACTATTTTCAAAATCATATGGAACAAGAAAAGACCCTGACTAGCCAAGGCAATCTTAAGCAAAAAGAACAAAGCTGCAGGCATCATGCTGACCAACTTTAAACTATTCTACAGGGCTGCAGTAACCAAAATAGCATGGTACTGGTACAAGAACAGACACATTGATCAATGGAACAGAATGGAGAACTCAGAAATAAGACCACACACCTATAGCTATCTGACCTTTGACAAACTTGACAAAAACAAGCAATGGGGAAAGGATTCCCTATTCAATAAACGGTGCTGGGATAACTGGCTAGCCATATGCAGAAGGTTGAAACTGGACCCCTTGCTTATTCCACATACAAAAATTGACTCAAGACGGATTAAAGACTTAAATGCGTGCCATGTTTCAGGTTCTAGGCTTAGGTTATCTTAAAATAAGAGATCTATACTTTGTAAACTTCACTGTTTTACACTCTTTATATTTTCCTTTATTCATTTCCTTTAAGGATTTTGTCGGACTTCAGCAATGTGTCTTTTGAAAACCCCAGCCAGTATCACTTCCGCTGAGGGTTCTTGACTTTGTCTATACTAAGGTTATCACCTTCAAAGGGCAACAAGGACCTGTGGGAGGGCAGGCATGCTGGTAGCAGTAAACACCATGCAAGTGGACTTCAAGAAGAATAGAAATCCTCATTGTAGCCAATTACTATTGCTTGATCCTCTTGAACTATCCTTGCCCACTAGAGGTTCCTTTCAGAACTTGCAGGACTTTGTACTTTGCTTTAACTAAAAGGATATTTCATTTTATGTGGAAATTTGTTCCTTTATATATCTTGAATTTATTCGACTTTGCTTTGCAGAATATCCATCAGGTAGAGCCTAGGTCCATACTGATAATAAGTCATGTAGTACATGGCATTCTTACAGACGACACCTTGATATGCTGACACTTTGTTTCCTATAAAAATATAATTAATATGTCCCTGGACTTGAAAATAGTCTCTAGATAAAGACAAAACAGTTACATTTATCCAGGGTGTTCTGGACACCATAAATTACTTCATAGGAAACCTGGCTTTCAGAAATAATGCACCCCAGATGGAGAAACCTCATTTTAAAGGACACTCAAGGCCAAATCAACCATCTTGATTTGACAGATGTTGCTTAGCAAAGTGTTTACAATACCAATTTCCAGATCTGAATTTTGTTGCTTTAAGTAATCATGTATGTACTGGGGAAAATAAATGAAAGTCTACACAAAACTGATCTCCCGTGTGTGGTTTTAAATAACCGTCAAAGATGAAATGGAAGCATAGGTGCTGAACTTCCCTGTAAATATGCAGCATTTTTAGACTAGTCCTCCCCCACTCCTGAGTTTCTGCATTTAAAAAGACAATAGTGAAAAATATCAATATATACTTTTGTTCTAAAGAAATCTGTTAATATTTTTAAATGGTAACAACAAAATAAGAAATAAGTTGCTTGAATCCGAAATGATTTTAGAGTTCTCTGTAAACATACCAAATGTATGCCAGACTATTTTGAACCAATATTTGTGTTTTATTCTGATTGATTGTTGTGTTTCATCTTCTATTGTACAATTCACAATTTTCTTATACCTCAAATATTTAATTTTCCTGTTTATTCTTGAAGTCTATTCTTGAAAGCAGAGATTTCCTCTGTAGTTTAAATAATCAGCCAAGTCATAGTGCCCCTGGGACCCTGAAAGGCATTCTATATTACCTATTATAGTCTCTGTTCAGGCGCTCTCCTCCCTTTCTAGGTTTATGGTAATAGCACAAACAAGCACAGAAACGAATGGTAATAGAAAAACAAACATGTACACAAAATCACGGTGTCCCAATCTTCTATTTGCTCTCACCCACATTTCCTTCAGCTAGAAGCTTATGTTATTGAACATGGGAGGAACGGCCATGCATTAAGTATTTAACAATACTGATACTGTATTATTTAACAATACTTAATACTGATACTGTATTAAGTAGATACAGCTGATCCTTTTGGCTTATGTCTGCATGGTTATATCAAAGAGCGTTATAAAAGTATCCATCAGTGGAAATGACCCTTCCAGGGTACTCAAGGAGAAAATTTCTGTAACTGCCTAATAATATAAAGCATACTTTTATTTCCTGTAAATACTGACAGCATTTATAAAGGTTGTAAGGTTGAAATTAAAAAGGTATTTGTAAAAAAAAAAAAAAAGAAATATGCTTATTGACCTAAAATCCATGGAAAAATATCTAAGCGTGTGGGGCACCTGCCATTACTCTTATCTTTCCAGTAAGTGGTCTCCAAAGTATACACCTTTCTCCAGTTTCTCAACCACTGCCTGGGAGCAACTCTAATGACAATATGGGAATTTCACATTAATTTGTATAATTCTTGATCAATGTCTTTCTCCTCCAGTATATGATAAATTTCCTATCATAGGGGCCACATCAGTTTTGTTCACTGCCATAATCTCTGTGCCAAGCCAAGAATAATATCTGGCTTACAGTAAGTTTTCCATTAATGTAAAGGAAGGCAATACTTCTGTGAAGTGGGAGGTTAGGGAAATATGATCCACAGTTAGTTACTGGAAATTTGAAAGTTTAAAAGTCCAAATGTAGGGGGTTCTGTGGAGGGCAGAATTTGGCCTGCCAAAATGTCCGTGTCTTAATCCGGGAAACCTGTGGATAAGTGACCTTACATGCCAAAAGGAACATGGAAGATGTAATTAATTTACTAATCCTGAGATCGGGAGATTAGCCTGGATTATCCAGATGAGTCCAATGTAATCACAAATATGAGAGAGAGGAAGAAGCCAGAGTGATGCAAGAGGGGAGGGTCTGAAGCTCTCCATTGCTGTCTTTGAAGATAGAGGAAGGGATCATAAGCAAAGGAATGCAAAACACAGAGATGAGTTTCATTTTAAAAAGCACAGCACATAGAATCACAAAGCACAGGGTAAGTTTTGTTTTAAAAAGCATGCGTACTTCTGTCATTCAAGATCTCCTGCTCAGTGCTGGCAAAGTATCACCCATGACACTAAGCCTCCATTCTCACAACTAACACTCTTGAAGCTTCACATCTCTTGCCCTACACGTACCCCAAAAGAAAATTGTATGCAAATGCAATTGTGACACTGCTGACATCCGAGAGGGGCACTGCTTTACAGTACAGGGAGCATTTGAGTGGTAGAAGTACTTAGGTAACAGAAGAGACAAATTAACCCATTTTTCTTCTTTAATAGAATGAATGCAATGGATTTTTCCATAATATTGCTCCCCAGAAGTGCCAAACTTTGATTTTCTTTTTTTAAAAAAATTTATATTTCTGGAAATACGCACCAATTAGCATGGTATTCTTAACAGTTACATAGCAACTGGAGAACATTTTTCAATATTAAGTGACTCATATTTTCATAGCTTTCTATTTATATAGGTTTAGAGCTAATATATATAAAGTGCAATATCATTTCTTTACATGAGCAAGAATAGACATTGAAAACTGGAATGGTTTTATTTTTATAGAACTACTTAATAGTTATTTAAATTAAAAAATTGGCCAGGCACAGTGGCTCATGCCTGTAATCCCAGCACTTTGGGAGGCTGAGGCGGGCAGATCACCTGAGGTCAGGAGTTCGAGATCAGCCTGGCCAACATGGAGAAACCCTGTCTCTACTAAAATACAAAAAATTAGCTGGGTGTGGTGGCAGGCACCAGTAACCCCAGCTACTCGGGAGGCTGAGGCAGAAGAATTGCTTGAACCCTGGAGGCGAAGGTTGCAGTCAGCCAAGATCGCACCATTGCGATTATTAATTTAAAAATTAATAATTTTTTTAAAAATTTCCTCTAAAATTATGTTTTATTTCCCTAACATTGATTTTAGACTTCATATTTTTTAATTGTAATTCATATATTTTAATTTAATGGTGTTTTAAAATTTAAGAGAAAATAACTTTTGTATACATGGTAACAAATTTTTATTTTTAAAATACAATTTACATTGTTATTAAAATATACTAAAATTTTGCACACTTTGCAATTTAGTTTCCTAAATCTTTATATCATTATTTTCACTGAATACAAGCTATACCAAAATCTTGATTGTAACAGCATAATGAAGGATTTTGATGAAATAAGGGTGAGAAAAACAAATCCTTTTGAATAAACACGTAATAGTTTATAATAAAGTACAACTTTATTTTGGTCCCCACCCAAACATTGCCAGTCAATAGAGTAAATCCAGACCTGTGTTATATTTTTAGTTCCTTTTGACATTTTAACAACTTTAAGTGATATAAAAACCACAGCTTTATATTTTTTGATAGAGTTATTATGGATCTATAGTTGTCAAGATTAGAGAATACAACATATTTAGTTTAACTGTTTAATAGGTTGATTTAGAACTTTAAAATATTGCCGGGCGTGGTGGCTCACGCCTGTAATCCCACCACTTTGGGAGGCTGAGGCAGGCAGATCACAAGGTCAGAAGTTCGAGACCAGCCTGACCAACATTTAGTAGAGGTGGGTGAAATCCCACCTCTACTAAGAATACAAGAATTAGTCGGGTTTGGTGGTGCATGCCTGTAATCCCACCTACTCAGGAGGCTGAGGCAGGAGAATCGCTTGAACCCAGGAGGCGGAGGTTGCAGTGAGCCAAGATCGTGCCATTGCACTCCAGCCTGGGCGACAGAGCAAGACTCCGTCTCAAAAACAAAAAAAAGAATTTTAAAATATTTATACATAATGACCTCCATTTTCTTTCCTGTTCCAGGGTCTTGGAAGTAGCAGACCTAATTATTATTAATCCCATTTTACAGCTAAGGATTCTAGGGCTTAGAAAGGCAAAGAAAGATGTTCCCCAGCCAATGGTGTGCTGGTAAAAAGGCTCTCCAAAATGAATGAATGAATGAATCATTTTGAAAAATGCTAATTTGTAGTATTTGATGATTTCTGTGGTGTAAATACTCTCACCAATATTACTTTCAAGCTGTCAATATTTCTTCAACCAGTTTAAAAAAATCTCCTGAAAATTTAATAGTCTTTCATAAATGATATGGTTTGGCTTTGTGTCCTCACCCAACTCTCATCTGGAATCGTAATCCCTACTTGTCAAGGGAGAGAACTGGTTAGACGTGATTGGATCATGGGGTGGTTTTCCCCATGCTGTTCTCATGATAGTGAGTGAATTCTCATGAGATCTGATGGTTTTATAAGAGGACCTTTTCCCTTCACTCTTCCGTTCTTCTCTCTGCTGCCTTGTGAAGAGGTGTCTGCTTCCCCTTTGTCTTCCACCATGATTGTAAGTTTCCTGAGGCCTCCCCAGCCATGTGGAACTGTGAGTCAATTAAACCTTTTTTCTTTACAAATTACCCAGTCTGGGGTAGTTCTTCATAGCAGTGTGAAAACGGACTAATACAATATATTAGCATAAAGCTAGTTCCAGCACACCACTCCCAAGTCACAGGGCTAGTAAAGCGATTGAAGCAGATGTTTGCTCCTGAGCTGTCCTTGAACAACAGGGCACTGTCCCCCAGCCATGAGCATATGCTTTTTGTGTCTCAGTTCCATGGTCTTCTATTTACTAATTGGGAAATGACCTCATTAGCCTACCTGTGCTGAGACCTTTTAAATCCTACTCACATACCCACTATGAGTTTGGAAAAACTAAACACAAAATATTCAGTCATGCGTCACTACAGCGTTGTTAATGATTTTGTTGTTGTGCAAACGTCAGAATATACTTACATAGACTAGATGGTATAGCTTACTACACATGTAGGCTGTATATTAAAACTTATTGCTTCTAGGCCACAAACCTGTACAGCATGTTACTGTACTGAATACTGTAGAAAAGTGTAGCACAATGGTAAGTATTTGTGTATCTGAGGTTTAGATGCTGACATTAGGGCTGTACCTTATTGGCATTTCAGCTGAGTCCCTTGTTGTTATTTAGCTGTGTTGCTACTTCATTTGCATTTCAAATGAAAAGCCAGAAACTGCTCCCTTTTATCTAGAATTTTCTTCACCACATATTTACAGATTAAAGTCCACCAAGAGCAAGGTCACTTCTGCATTATTTGGAATGCAGAAGATATATAGAGGACATTATTTTTAGGAGGCAATTACAGGCAGACATGGGAAGACAAGGGGTTTGAAACCACTTAGTGGGAGAGTTTCTTCAGAATCACTTGCATCCTGAGGGATTTCCAGGAAAACACTTAAGAACAACCTGCTTTGGTCTTTTGTTACTGGCTAGACTGTCTGTAGCGACTTCCTTGGTCTCTTCTCCAGCACTTTTGATTCTTGTATTAATTCTCCTAAGTCTGATAGAAATAAAAAAAAAAACAAAACAGAAACAACCTTCACACTAAGAGTATATCCAGCAGTTTCTGTTTTCCTGATTAAACCTTCACTGATACAGAATTCTAGGTGAAAACGGCTTTCTCCCATTCTCCTTGTATAGTTTCTAAAACAATAACATTTCCAAGACTATTTCATTTCATAAGTAATTTTGTTAGATGTGAAATTGTTATTTTAATTACAGAATATTACAATCAGCCATCTTTTCAATGCATACATGACATTACTTCACATGGGTACGCACCATAGTTTATCTATCCCTATTCCTATTGATGAACATTTGAAAATATTTTCCAGTTTTCAGCTATGTTATACACCGCTGTGATTAACATCTGTGCACTTCAATATCTGTCTGAATTTTGTATTTTTCCTTAGCACAAATTCTTGTCCTGAGTATAACTATTTGGAAACAACTTTTGTCTCTTCTGCTCAAAATCCCTATCAATTGCTTTCTATAGGCCAGACATTGTGTTAGTTACTGGGGATGCTGTATTGAAACAGACAAACATAGACTCCTCCCTAACAGAGTTCACAGTTGAGCTGGACTACAGTACAGCAAAAAGGCAAATAACATAGTTTGCAACCAGCTTGGCCAACATGGTGAAACCCCATCTCTACTAAAAATACAAAAATTAGCTGGACATGGTGGTGCACACCTTTAATCCCAGCTAGTCAGGAGGCTGAGGCAGGAGAATCGCTTGAACCAGCGAGGCGGAGGTTGCAGCGAGCCGAGATCACACCACTGCACTCCAGCCTGGTCGACAGAGCAAAACTCCATCTCAACAAAAATAAAAAATAAAAAAAAAAAAACTTAGCCAAGTGTGGCGGCACGTGCCTGTAGTCCTAGCTACCCGGGAGGCTGATGCAGGAGAATCGCTTGAAGCTGGGAGACAGAAGTTGCAGTGAGCCGAGAATGAACCACTGCACTTCAGCCTGGGTGACAGAGCACGTCTCTGTCTTAAAAAAAAAATGGAAATGACAGTTGTTATGACCCTTATACAGAGGAGTATATAGTATTGGGTAGGAAGACCTCCTGGCGGAAATGACGTATACTGCAATTAAGGAATAGACAGGAACTAAGCAGTAAAGCATGATGGCAGAAGCAAAAGCACAGTAAAGGCCAGCTTATGAGAGAAGAGGGTATTTTGATATAATTGAAAGAAGCTCATAATTCTGAGAGTAGAAGACATGAAAGGGAGGCCATGGCATAGGTGAAAGTGGACACGTGCTTAGGAGCCAGCTCATTCAGGGCCTGGTAGGCCACCTTAGATTTTAGAATTTAACTTGAGTGCAATGGGTAGCCATTGGAGAGCTTTCAGCACTGTAACTGGGGACATTGATAAGCAGTACATTGGAGGTGGAGAGATAATAGGCTCACTGTTGATCAAATTGAATTTGAGGTACTTGTGGGACATCCAAGGGAAGCTCCCTAATAGGAGGTTAAGTACATAAGTCTAGACCTCCAGAAAGGTGATCTGATTGGAAATACAGATTTGGAAATTATTCTATGTTGAAGCTGGATATGTTTAGGTGGATCAGGGTCATCTGTGGCGTACTCTGGCTACTGCCTACATCAGAGTTATCTGCTATCTCTTAGAAATGTACATACCAAAATAGTACCTCTGACCTGATGAAACAGACGATCTGTGAGAAGTACTTATGAAATTTCCATTTTGAACAGGCTACCCAGGTGATTTCTTTGCACACTAAAACATAAAAATCATGGTCTACAGATAGTCTATATCAGGAATCCTCATCCTGGGTGCATGTTGGAATTACTTGGACAGATCAACTATATACAGTATATATGCCAAGGATCATTCCTGAACATTTGGTTTGACTCCTTCTCAGCCACTTGGTCTCAGTTTCTCCCCATCTTCTGCTATGTATAGGAATCCACTCCCCAAATTAGCATAGCAATTCTTAATTGTTTGAAATTCCTCAGACGTGCCATCCTGCTTTACCCTACTAGCTGTCCCTATCCTGCCGTACTGTAAGCAATCCATTTTCACTTGACTAGCTTCTGCTCAGTCTCTAAGACTCAGTTGAGATATCATCTCTTCCAGGAAGCTTTCCCTGATGCCCCCCGACCCTCTGTATTGGTTGACCCTTCTTTGTGCTTCTACTGGGTCTTCATATATCGAAGCACTTAGGTCATTGCATTGGAATTAGCAGTTTGCATGTCTGCTTCTCTACTAGTGGATGAAGTCCTCAAGATTCTGTTTTATTTTATTCTTCTTTCTAGTTCCCTAAATCTTATACTGTGCCGACCGTGTAGGAAGCCTGTAGGACGTGCTGTGTTTGTTGAACCGAACTGAATTTTGGCTCCTCTACTTATTAGTCCTATGTATTTGTGCAAATCAATTGACGTCTTTGAGTGTCAGTTCTTTAATCCGTGACTCAGAGATGTTTTCTGTCCTGCCTGCCTTGTATCATGGAGTTGTTATGCAGATTACATGAGATTAAAGATGAGAGAATGCTTTGTTTAATATAAAGCACTATAAAGCCATGAGGTAGTGATTATTACAAAATGATGGTATTAAGTAGAATATTGTATTTGCATGAGGATTTTGACTTTGGACGATAAATGATGGTGTCATCATTGTTCAAAATACTTGTGGATTTCATCTTGTTGCACTATCTTTGCTGATTTATGATGACAGTAATCTGAATGTTTGAAGGCTGCACCAGTCTTGAATACAATCACACTGATACTTGGCTCTAGGCATCCATGCAGTGTTATGACTGTGTTTCCTTTCTTGTGGGCCTGGGTGGTTTACGCTGCTCCTAGGCAGCCATCGCAATTTTCAGATCCTTCAAAATCAGCATCCTTTCATGCAATTCCTACAGCTGTGTTCTATATTCCTGAAGGGGAAGATGGCTTTCTGCCAAGGAATTATAGCCATTTCAATCAACCTTGAGACATTAAATAACTGTAGATCTTACAGTCTCAGAAAGATTCCCTGATTCTTTCAACTTTCTGAGCCCTTCTGTGAATAAATGTAAGTAAGTTATCTTGGAACACCGTCTTCCTGATCTACCTGCTTATGTCCACCATGAACCTTTATTCCAAAGTGGAGACTAACTTTCTCTTCCCTTGAGGTGAGTCCCCAGTATCATCAGAGTATCCTTTTCATTTTCCTACTGTGGACAGCATTGGAGAAATTTTGATCCCCAAGTTATATGTCTTTTTGTTCCACGTCCTAGGGCTCCCCAAATCCCTTTAAGACAGAGACTAAAGCTGCAGCCTTTTTTGACTGGCTCAGTATCTTTCATATAGTAGATACTTGATAAATATTTGCTGAATTGAATCACTAAAACTCTATTCTCATTATTATACAGTCATACTTCATACACTAAACCAAAGATATTCTTCCTTGTTATAGAAATAATTTCAATTACACATATTTTCAAAAACCGAGGTTGAAATTGAATATTTACTTTTTCCCCAAAGCAAGGAACTCTAAGAAAAATGTGTGATACTCACTTGCCATACAAATGTGCTCTCCTTACACACTATTCTATGCTTGACCCAGTACAAGGGGGCAAAGTACAGTGAGGGTGTTTTTTTTTTCTTTCCAGTAATTAGTTTAAATACATACCAATCCAGACTCTGTTATTTGTCTTCCTTACTCCTGTGGCCTGTAGTTTCAGAGCCAGTGTCTAGATATGAAAAACACTGGAAACCTAATTAATTCAAATGGGGAATCACAAGTAGGTCAGGTCCAATGCCATCTCCCAAGATTCTTAGATGGAAGAATATACCTGATGTCTATTCAGATTTCAAGATTTCAAGCCTAAAACCTCCAAGAAAGGTCTGCTTTTCTGCATAATACAAGCACATCACCTGCAAGTAATCTGAGACGTTAAAAAGCAAATTAAAAAAGACTGGCAGAGCAGCTGATCCTTTTTCTTCTGACCAGCTTCACAACCCTTTAGAGGCAGATGGGACACTAAAGAATGTCTAGTCCCATTGTCTCCTTTTACCTACAGGTGGCACGGGACTTGAGTGAGCACAGCACAGCAGTTATGAGCATGGACCCAGGAGCCTCATGCAAATCCCAGCTCCAAACCTCAGAAACTGTGTGAGCTTGGGAACGCCCTTCGAGTTTCCTGCTCCTTATTTCTCAGGTGGATCAAATGAGCTAAAGAGTCTGATGAAGTGGCCTGACGGGTAAAGCTGGTGGTGCCTGTCGACAGGGATCTAGCTGTTGCTCTTGTCAGTCTTTGTTTCCTCAGCTAAGGACTGTGTTCCCGAGTTCCCTCGTCTATGTTCCTTCCCTCTCCTGAACCTCCAGGAACCACAAGCACCTGCCAAGCTTCCTTCCTGAGGTCAGGTTCAGGCACGGCACTGCTGACTGTGCCACAGCCAGCAGGTGACCAGGGAGCAGTGCTGGATGGCTTCTGTATGGGAGAATAACCTCGCCCCGCTTTGGAGTGCAGGACTTCAGTGAGCCACAGTGAGGGACTTGAGCGTAAAAGGAGAAGCAGGTAAGTCTCGGCAATCTGAGGCAGAAACTACCCCTAAAGAGGGAGTTAGTTGTCCAAGTCCCATGAGAGAAAAGTGACAGTGTGCCAGGTGATAGCATGGCAAGGTAGCGGGGAGGATAGAGGGAGGGCAGCAGTGTATTGGGGTGCAGGACGTGGTGGGTGCATGGAGAAGTGGGGTTTCAATCCACTCTGCTTCAACCACGCTGGACTCCTTACTGTCCCTGGATGACGCTGGGCTCATTCCCTAATTAGGGCTTTTGCACTGGCTGCTTCTTCATGCTGGGATGATTCTTCTCTATACATCCACGGCACTGACCCTCGTACACCTTTCAGGTCAAATGCCACCTTTCCATTGAGGCCTATGCTGGCCACCTTTTTAAAAATTGCAGGCTTCCCTCACCCCAAGGCACATCCATTTTGCTCTACCCTACTGTATTTTGTCTTTATTCCACAGAACTTATCACCTCCTAACTGTAGGGGTGGCCTGCCCCTACACACCTGTGGGTGCTTCTCGTTAGGTGGGACGAAAGACTTGAGAAAAGGAATAAGACACAGAGACAAAGTGTAGAGAAGGAAAAGCGGGGCCCAGGGGACCGGTGCTGTGCTTACAGAGGACCCACACCGGCCCCAGCCTCTGAGTTCCCTTAGTATTTATTCATAATTATCTTTACCATCACCGGTGCTGTGCTTTGAGATGTATATGCGAACATCTCCATAAACCTTTTAGCAGTATTGCTCCAGCAAGCCCCACCTTATTCCTAAAGGCGGTTTTCTCCTTACTCAGTAAACAAAGCACATTCTGCACCGCCCAAAATCCTTTTAACCTTAAGTCACCACAGCACATGTCTCTTGCAAGGACAAGGTTGGGGGTAGGGTCACAGATTAACAGCATCTCAAATACAGAACTAAATGGAGTCTCTTATGTCTACTTCCTTCTATATAGACACAGTAACAGGCTGATCTCTCTTTCTTTTCCCCACACCTAACCTATTATATAATTAACTCATTCTTTGTGCCTATGGTCTCTTGTCTGCCTCATGCCACTAGAAGTTTAGAACAATAATCTTTCTTTTGTTCACTGATATGTTTCACACTTCTGGAATAGTGCTTTGTTCAAAGCAGATGTTTCAAAAATATTTGCTGAATGAATGAATGAAGATCTATCACAATATAACCCAGGGCTATATATTTTTATAGCCTAGAATGAATACATACACACATATGTATACACATGCATGTGTGTATATCAAAATTATGCCATCTTAAGCTTTGATATTCTATTAGTAATGTTAATTGTGACTGATTTCACAAGTATTACTCCAATATTTTAGAACTATTTCCAAATGAATGTAGTGGAATTAAATACTAAAAGCATGTTGTTCAGTGGCCATGGATCATAAAAGTTTTGGAAGATCTGGTTATGTAATTGAATAGATTACATTCCAGATTAAATAACTGCAACTTTTACATTCTAACACTTTATAATACTAACAATTTATAACAATTCTCATCGTAACTATATACAACTATAGCTATAGCCAAAAACTATAATTATAAATACAACTACCTATAACTAACTAATCCTATAACTCTGTATTACTATACCCATAATCAACTTTATAACTACAACCAACCACAAGTCCACCAAACCTAAGTATAACCACAACTCCAATTAGCCATAACTAGAAACCACAACTAGTTATTATCCACAGCCAGTAACCACATAACCACAACTTGTTCACAAGAACACATAGTAACCACAACTACATAGAAGCCACAAAACAGCAACTACAAAGTAGAAACCACGAGTACTTAGCACCCACAAAGCAGAATCGTAACTAGTTTGTAGTCACAAATTCACAATCACAACTTGTTATCATCCCCAACAAGGTAACCAGCACTAGTCAACAGTCAGAAGTGAGTAACTACAACATTTTAGTAGCAATACATTGTAGCCATGACTAGTTAGCAGTCATGAACTGGTAAGTACAAGCTATTCTCAACGCAGCCACCCCAACTACTTAATGATCGCAAACTGGAAAACTTCAAGTAGTTAGTAGCCCAACATGGCAACCAGAACTAATTAGCAGCCACAAATTGGCATCAGCTACTAGTAATTAACCAGTTGGTTAACTATGACTAGTTAGCCACAATCCAGTAACTACCACTAGTTTTTAGCCACAGCACAGTAACCACAACTAGTTAGTAACTGTGCCTAGTAACAATGAATAGTTAGCGGTTGTAAAGCAGAAACTGCAACTAGTTTGTAGCTACAACCAGCAACCACAAACTACTTCGAACTTATAACTATAATACTATCCATAATTGATCATAACTGTAGCTGGTAACCATAAAAGGTAGTATTTGTGACCAACCATAACTAATCATAGCTAACTATATGACTGTAAGTATCATGAAATACAACTACTACTTTAACAAATTTGAAAACAAATCTGCTGGTACAGAAACTGCCTACCTAAAGCATTCTGGAAATATATTTAGATGCATTTGGTGTTAGGATATGTAGGAATCCTACATATGTCGGAATGTGAGGAAGAAGGGACTGTCGAGTGCTTTGGGAAAGCTGGACTGTCAATAGTGTGTGTGGGTTCTGCTCTGAGGTTTATGCTCTTTGTGAAAGGCTGCTATTCTGGGGGCTACTCCTTGGGTAAAACAAAGGCGAAGTAGTCAACCTTTAGTCTATGATTAGTTCAAGGCTGAGAGTTTCATTTAGTGGGGCTGAAGCAGAGAGAATGACTGTTAGTTCTAAGAATAGGGCCTGGTGAAATGACACAAATAAATGCTGACTGCTCACGTATCTAAGTCTAATTATTGTAAGCGATGGGTTTGGGGAAGTAGTAATATCCACTGAAAAGCATTTATCAATCCAGGGAGGCAGAACAGGGCATATATGTAATTGAGTGTTTTGTTGAAAGAGGTTTTTTTTGTTCCTTTTTTATTTTTGATTTTTTAAGTAGCTAATAATGGAGAAAGAGAGTGAGATAGGAGGAAAAATTTGGTTCTATATGGGCATTGCTTTACTCAGCATAGAGCCACTTCAGATTACATGGCTCTTCTCTGTCCTGGGACTAGCTACGCATACAACAAAAATGTCTTATGGCATTCTAATTATGTTGGAGCAGAGATTATCAATGGATCATTTGTTGGCCTACTCTTCAACAGGTCCTACTCTTCAAAGTGAATTGGCTCCCATTCAAGGCTGAATAGCACTGGGCCGACATTGGTAAGTCTTCTGAAGAAGTTTTCTGAATGTGTGGGAAATCAGACAACTAATGACTTTTAGCAACCCATGTTGCCTCTACCCTTCCTTTGTACCTGTTTTTTTCTGGAACATGCTCTAACCCATGGTTATCAAGTACACGTAACAATTGGGATGAAGTCGTCCTCATGCCCGCTAGAGTGAGCTTGTGGCAATACTGTTTTACAGTGGGATGGCCACATTCTCTAACTTTATGTCTTGACTCTGCGTTAGGGTAGATTGGGGTTAGGATATGGAGTAATATTTGGGGTGGCATTGGATTCAGTGGTCACTGGTAGGAGTATCTGGGAAGTACCTGCGTTGTCTCAGTTGTGTACTTGGAGTAAGGACTGCAGACCAGGTAAACCAATCACAAAGTTGTGAACATCTGGCCTCTAATTAGTTTGGAGAATGAACTTGCAATGGCTTGGTAACAGAAGAGACATGAGGTAGGCAGATGCTAACGGATGAGGTTGAGTGACAGCCAATCACAGAACTGTGGCATGGAGGAGAGGAACCATATTTGGAGGTGGGAGTGGGGAACAATGATCAGAGATCAGGTGTCCTTGAGAGGAGCTTCTTTTACTGTGTGCCATTGTGGAATGGAGTGGTAAGATAAGATAGACCCAAGCAGGATCCCCCGGAACCTGGGAAGTGGCTGCCTTGGGGCTATTATACTTTCAGGTGCCACCCTGAGAAGATTCATATCTGATGGAAGTTAGAGAGTGTGAGATTTTTCAAAAAAAGCAGAAATGCCTTCTGTATACCTGGCGGCAGTAATTTATATTATGTGACTACAAAAGCAGAACTTTGAATAATAGAAATTAAAATGCACACATATTCAATGCAAGGGACAACTATGATGTCACCAAAAATGGAATGATTGTTGTTACTCACAGACAATAGGCATGCTATTGCCTCGTGGCTCTTGCTTGCATTACTGTTCTCTTATTTTGGAATGTTCTTCCTTTAGATATCTACACGGTTCATTTATTCACTTCCTTTACATATTTACTTAAATGTCAGTGAGACCTTCTCGAGCTACCTCATCTAAAATGGCAACTCCCACACCACCCTTCTTCTCCCTGGTATATTTTTCTCCGTAGCCTTTTGCACCATCATCTAACATCCTCTATATTCAACTTCTATTGCCACTATGTGTCTCCTCTGCTAACATTTAAGCTCCATGGGAGTAAGGATTATTGTTTATTTGTTTATTACTTTATCTCTAAGGCCTAGAAGAGCATCTGGTATATAGTAAGCACATAATGAATATTTATATTAGTTAGGATCTAGATTTGGTTGCTAGAATAGAGACCCAAAGTGAAGAGTGGCCTAAACAAGATTAAAGTTTTTTTTTTTCTCACATAACAGGCTTGATGTGAAAAATTAATGTCTACTGTAAGTGATACACAGGGTCAGAGACTCAGATTCCTTCTCTCTTATTATCCTCCTGTTTTTAATGTACTGAATCAGACAGCATGGTCCAACATGGCTCACCACTTCACTAAGTCTTTATTCCAGTGTGAAGCAAAGGGAAAAGAAGGAGGAGGTGACCCTTCCACTCACATCCCATTGTCCATAACTTTATCACACTGTCACACATTGTCTGAAAGGAGGATGAGGCATAGAGCGTTTATTTCTGGAGAGCCGTATGCACAGCTAAATCAGGGGTTCTTTTACTTCAAAAGAAGGAAAGAAGAATTAAAAAAAATAAAAGAAGGGATATTGGTGATCAACTAGCAATCTCTAGATCTCTGCGATTGTACCCCATCAACGATCTAGGTAAATGGCCAAGGGGTTAATTAACATTGTTCAATCTGGATGGGTACCTGGGTGTTTGTAATTCTTTTCTGTATCCTTGAAACATTCCAAAATGGCAAATATAAATTTAAAAGTAAAAAAAGACACTTTTATTAAACTATAAGACGTTAGTATCTACCTGGACACAAAAGATATTCCTGGCCACATGGCCCACGGTCCGTGCCTTTAGGCTGGTGGCAGTAGTGTACACAACATTTTATCTCCTCTGGAAATAAGCAATGAGCCTATTTATCCAGGTTTCATCAACTTATGATTTGCCTTCCTCTCCCTACCTTTCTATCTTGCACATTGACACTCTCTTTCCTCACGTAGCCCAACACGAGATATTCTGCCATAAGGAGACCCTGTTTTTCTCCCAGATGGGGCCTGGATGGACCCTCTCTGCTCCTAGGGCATTAAGCCTTTCCTAAAATTTGGCAGCATTTTTAATCACAGGTTTAAAATACTCTAATAATTTATATTTCTTTCATCTCTTTCCTCTGAAATCTCTGTTTTGATAAAAAGCATCTTTATTTCTTGTTTCCGAGAAATAAATTGTGGAATGGTTATGATGCTCCCTGTTCACTTCAACCTCAGCCTGTTCCCAGTTAATTGATGTAATAACCCAAAATTGCATAAGTATTTTCAAAGGTATGTTTGTGTGTAGGAGGGATTGAGATCTGTGATTTAAAATATCTATGCCTACTCAGAAACATACCATTATATTAAATTGAAATGGAAAAAATTGGCCAGACACAACTGAAATTCCAAAGAGAGATTACAATAAATTCACAAAGCCTGTGATGATAGCTGCACTAGTTTACTACTGTTACCACAAATCCCAAATAAAATCCCAAATGAAATATTTTACATATTCTTTATTTCTTATGATTCCATTTAATTGTAACTGTGGTGAGGTAGCAGGGCATAGTTAGTGGTAAATATGGAAGGCTCAAAGGGAAAGTCATGAACTTTGATCAGCAATGTCCTGTCAACTGCATTATTAACCAGAATGTCAAGTTACCCTGGCAGTTTTATTTTCTTTTATGCCTACAACTGAAGGAAGACTCAAGGAAAAAAAATGCAAAAGCTTCCTCAATGCTCATTTATCAGTTCTAGCAAAATCCTGTCCCTCCTACCTGGTTTCATAAACTAGCAGAACTCCATTTAATGGCTTCATGTAGTTTGAGTTGATGTGTCATTTGATACCAAAATAATCTTGACTACTGAATCACTGTAATTGCAACCAAAAGCAACAAAAAGAAAAGGATTGATTTTATGTTTCAGTAATAGAGAGGGTACATGAAAATTTCCAATCTCTAGTATTATATACATACAAATAAGTTATAATGTTTTGTTATGCATGATATTCGTGGACGTCAGAATGAATCAATAATTGAAAAATCTATGTGAAAAAGTAATTACCTTAATAATCTTTAAAAAATATTAAGCTCTCTCCTTTTCTTGCTCACTGGGGTGCTGACTAGGCATGTTCGTCCCCGTATTGTCTTGCCACTGCTACTGTTTTGGTTTTTTATCTGCTACTACACTGACTTTGTTCTGCCTGCTAGGCTGTGTGTGTCCGTGCGTGTGTGCATGTTTGTGTGTGTGTGTGTGTGTGTGTGTGTGTGTGCATGCAACAAGGAAGAAATCTCCTTACCTGCAGAACATTTCTCAGATTTACCTGCTTTATCCCATGCAGGTCCTACCTCATTCCTATATATTAACCTATGGTCCTGCCCTGGAGAAAGGGGGCTGGTTTCTTTGTAGGGGGCTAAAATACCTTAATTCCCTTGTGAATGAGAAAAGTTACAGCTTTTTGAGTTTTCCCACAGTATAGGTTGTCTGAAATGTAAAGAGCTAATCATTTTATGGAGATGTAGCCTACATCCAATTAACAGTGTATAGTTACCCATCATGCCTCCGTGCATTTTCTGTCAGCTGTCCACCTCACCACACATAAGGCCGTTGTGTGAAATTGGAGCAAGAGGTTCCAACATAAAGAGAAAATAACACAGCAAGGAAAATAAAGCTGGGCAGGTGAGCTCAACACCCTCATGAGGATGTGCTGCTTCCAGAGCCAAATGTGGAGGTTTTGGTTTTATTCCAGAAATTTCTGCTGCTGCCTTCAGAAGCCTAATACAGATTTGAAGATGGACTTGCTCTTTGCATCCACCTTCAAATTATTTTATTCTTGCTCAGGCTTTCTCTGTAAAAATTATAAAAGCTCTTAATAACATTTTGTGACTTGAAAATGGTAATGATAGATGATATGGGGCTTATAATTCATGATGAGGCCACTGTGTCCTCAGTTTTTCATTAAAAAGTAGCATCAACTGACAGAATTGCATGCTCATTGAGGTTTTAGAGAAACTAGAATAAAGTGATGAAATAGCAGGCTGTTATTCCATTTACCGGTTATTTGTCAGTAGTTTTTGACATGTGTTATGCATTCTGCATCCATGTGATAAATATTTTCACTACACAGATTCTTTATAAGATATAATCTTATTTTTAAATAAATGTAAATATAATTTTTAAATTTTAAAAAGTATGTTAAATGCAACTATTTGCAATTTTATTTTCCTTTGACATACACAGAGTTTCTCGGAAATATTATAGAATTAAATTTATACATATCAAGATTGATGCTCAATATGTCTTGGTAGCTCATCTGTTACTCCTTAAAAATGTTCCAGTTTTTAAAGCCAGGTGTGGTGGCTCACGCCTGTTATCCCAGCACTTTGGGAGGCTAAGGTGGATGGATTCCTTGAGCCCAGGAGTTCAAGCCCACCCTGGGCAACATGGTCAATTCCCTTCTTTACCAAAAATACAAAAAATAGGCAGGCGTGGCAGACACCTGTAGTCTCTGCTGCTCTGGAAGCTGAAGTCAGAGGATCGCCGGAGCCAAGGAGGTCGAGGCAATCCTAAGCAAAACGAACAAAGCTGGAGGCATCATGCTACCTAGCTTCAAACTATACAAAATGGCTACCGTAACCAAAACATGATGGTACTGGTACAAAAACAGGCACATAGACCAATGGAACAGAACAGAGAACCCAGAAATAAGACTGCACACCTACGACTATCTGATGTTTGAAAAACCTGACAAAAAGAGCAATGGGGAAAGACTCCTTATTTAATAAATGGTGTTGGGATAACTGGTTAGCCATATGAAGAAGATTGAAACCAGACCCCTTCTTACACCATATACAAAAATTAACTCAAGAGAGATTAAACACTTAAATGTAAGACCCAAACTATGCAAAAACTGATAGACAACCTAGGCAATACCATTTAGGACATAGGCATGGGCACAGATTTTATGAAGAAGATGACAAAAGCAATTGCAATAAAGCAAAAATTGACCAATGGGATCTAGTTAAACTAAAGAGCTTCTGCACAAGAAGAGAAACTATCAACAGAATAAACAGACCACCTACAGAATGGGAGAAAATTTTTGCAAACTATACATTCAACAAAGGTCAAATATCCAGCATCTATAAGGAACTTAAACAAATTTACACACACAAAAAAACCCCACCAAACAACCACATAAAAAAGGTGGGCAAAAGACATGAACAGACACTTTTTAAAAGAAGACATACATGTGGTCAACAGTCAGATAATAAAATGTTCAACATCACTGATCATTAGAAACATGGAAAGCAAAACTGCAATGAGATACCATCTCATAGCAGTCAGAATGACTATCATTAAAAAGTCAAAAAATAACAGATGTTGGCAAGGTTGTGGAGTAAAAGAAATGCTTATACACTGTTGGTGGGAGTGTAAATTAGTTCAGCAAATATGGAAGACAGTGTGGCGATTCCTCAAAGACAGAAATACCATTCAATCCAGTGATCCTATTACTGGGTATATACCCAAAGAAATATAAATCATTCTATTGTAAAGACACATGCATGCATATGTTCATTGCAGCACTATTCACAATAGCAAAGACATGGAATCAACCCAAATGCCCATCAATGATAGACTAGATAAAGAAAATGTGGTACATATACACTGTGGAATACCACGCAGCCATAAAAAAGTATGAGACCATGTTCTTTGCAGGGACATGGATGGCACTGGATGCCATTATCCTTAGCAAACTGACATAGGAACAGAAAACCAAATATCACATGTTCTCACAAGTGGGAGCTAAATGATGAGAACACATGAACACATAGAAGGAAATGACACATACTGGGGCCTTTTCTAGGATGGAGGGTGGGAGGAGGGACAGGACCAAAAAAAAAAAAAAACAACAATTGATGGATACTAGGCTTAATACCTTGGTGATGAAATAATCTATACAACAAACTCCCATGATACAAGTTTACCTATGAAACAAACCTGCACTTGTACCCCTGAACTTAAAATAAAAGTTAAAAAGAGTCATATATATATAGTTTATACATGTGAGATATATATATATATAATATATATAAATATGTATTATGTATGCACCACTCTGCCACTGCTGGTGAAGGGGTAGGGATGGTGTAATTCAAGGCTGTTTTCCTACCTCTTCAGTGCCTCTTTCAGTGATATGAAGATAAAACTGTTCACTGTGAGTGCTCACCTGATTTTTGTTTCTTATGAAGGTGGTTTTTTTGTGTAGATAGTTGTTAATTTTGTGTCCTTGTGAGGGGGACGACCAGTGGAGCCTTCTATTCTGTCATCTTCCTCTGCTACAAGTTCTTTGTGTGTCTCTGTTTTACCAAATTAAAAATTAAAATGTGATTCATGGAAGCTTAAACAGTCCTAAAATTCAATAAATGTGTGCCACTTCCTGCACCATGTCACCATATTAAAATTAACATTACTCAATATACACATGACAGTGATTTTGGAGGTGGAAAACTGAGTAGATAGGGTAGCCCAGTAGACAAAGGAAGTGGATGAGAGGCAGGAAAACCCACAGAGAGAAGAGTCACTAGATGACTCACAAAAGTAGTGGTTGTTTCCCTTATCTTGGTTTGTGTTTGTCTCTGGTGGAAAATTATATACCTAAGGAGCTACTTTGAGAGACAGAGGCTCAGGTGAAGAATTGCCTTGTCTAGAAAGGTGACATTTTTACTAAAGGGATCAAGAAGACATGCCTCAAAAGTGCTAAGTCTTAGAACAAGCAGTGGTGTAATGAGAAGAGTGGGCAGCTTAATATAGGAACAAGAAAATGCAGGATTCAGAGGTTTGAACCTGATTAAGACGTTTAACTTCTTTGAACATCTATTTCCTCTTGTAAAATGGGAGTAATACCTGCTTTGCAAGATTGTTGTGTGAATTAAAAATGATTAAAGTCCCTAATATAGTGTCTGGTACAGTGATTATTCCCATGAAAAAGTAGTTGTTATTTAAAACCATGCCAGAGACTCTACGAACAGCAGAAACAACATGGGAAGAATACAAACCCATTCCAGGAGGTTATTAAAAAGATAAAATGTTGACTAAATAATATCGCCGCTATCAGAGAAGGTAAAATCTGTGTCTTCGAGTGATTTATTTTCTGAGCTTTCTACTTAAGTTGTGTGTTTTAGTCCATCCAGCAGTTTATTTATAGGATTTTTTTTATACCTTTTTTCTGGTATACCTTTTTTCTGACCAAAGGATCTTGCAACTCTTCAGGCCGAGTTCACCATTAGCAGTGCAAAAGTGCCTGGAGTTGCCCAGTAACTCTGTCCTTTACTTATGGCTGGTGCAGTATATCTGCTTCAGTTACTAGTTCTAGTTATTCACCCAACATCATGAGGCCTGACAATTGACTGGTTTTTGGAAGTCTACATGATGTGACCCTCTAGTATTTATGTCCTCTTAACACTTACTGTTTATCTGACCTCTTGCCCAAACCCATTTAATGAATTCAAGTTTCTTTCTGTTCCCTTCAATTCCATTGCTGCCTACAATCCAGCATGGCACTGAGATAGTAAATTAGTCCAACTAACTAACTCCACCTGAGTCACAAACTTGTCCAACCTCCAGATGTCAATGGCAAACGAAAATACTAAGAGAGGATGATTTATTATTAGGCCAGTGGTAAAAATTTTTTACAAGCTTTGGTTCTGTCTGAGCAACAGTTCTATTATCTCTCCAGTAAATTATAGAGCTTTTCTGTGCTGAGCAAAATGGGTATATTGTTCTCATTTAGACACTTTTAACTAGAAATCTCACTCAAAATAGGCTCTTAAATAAGCCTGTTTGAACCATTTATGAAAAAGACATAAGAACATCATTTTGTCATATATATATATATCTCTTCTCACTTCCATTTTTTTCTATACAGGAGCTAATTCGAGTTATTTCTTGATAATTTAACAACATTTCTGATGTGGACTTTTTAGGTCATTTATAACACATTTATTCTCTACTGGAAAACTTTTACCCACTGCTTACATTACATTTGTCTTCAGAAATAATGTCTTCTGATCCTAGTAAAAAATGGCTTGGATTAAGATGGAAAAGAGAAAAGCAACCAGTGACATCCAGATGCTGGACTGATGCGATCACTGTCTGCGCGTTGCTACAAGACAGTATTGCATTCATTGCTAGGCCTTGGTATTCTCCTTTTGAACATAAACAATGTCACAGAACATCAAACAAGGCCACTCTTTGACCATGATGGATCAAGACAAAAAGACAATTTCGTAATCATTACTGAACACAAACAAAACGCGAACATTGTCCAAGTTAAAAAATGTCAAACATTCCCCTACCCTGGCTGATATGAATGGCTGATGCTTCTTTACTAATTACAGCTTTAGCCTCACTCTGGTCTACCTTCCCTATAGATTAAATTTATTAAAATATCCAATCATAGAATTAGCCCACTTCCTAACAGCATCCAATCCAGAGTGAAACCCTCATTCCTTAAACCTTCCTCAAAATTATCTAACGTGAGCGCAAATTAAGTAAGTTCTTTGTATGATAAGTCCTTTCTATGGTTCACGTTCTTCCTTCCTGCTGTCAGGAATAAATACAACTTAACTAAGTACATGTTCCTAGTGGTCTTTGCTTGGTGGGCATTGACAGAAATGGAGGTTATCCTAAGATTTAGCTGATGTACTACTCTCTGCTTTGAACCGGGAACCTCAACTCAGTCATAATATGTATATCGGAGATTCCATGTGTTTCTTTCTGTTTGATATTCCACCTTTCCCATGGCTAAAAAGCAAATTCATTATGAATTAAGCTCTACTATTTCACTGAAGCTCTTCAACATTGGGTTTCTTTTATTTTCCTAGGAATACAATGAGGTCAGTTGGAATAATTATGTTACCTGATGAGACGTGTATTATTCCTCGGTAGATTGTTTTGAAGCTTTATAATACATGCTCCTGTGGTCTGTCTGCTGTTCTAGTGTCTTGAAGGATGTTTGTCCATAAAAAGAAAAGTCTATGGAAAGAAGACAAGTATAAGTCCAACAAGTCATCCTTGACCTGGTCCCAGGGGTTGAGGTATTCAGAATCTCTCCTCAGACAGGGGTCCTTGGGACAATCATTATCATGGGTCATCATTATGAAATCGGAAAATCACCTCCTCCTCACTCCTGCCTTTGTGTTCCAGAGAATTGTTCTATTTAGTTTCAGCTTCCCAGAATCAGGAGGTTTTGTTTGGCCTCTGATTGGCGATGATCTACCTTTAGCTAAACACTGGATTCACTAAGTAACAAAAACACTGTTCTTACAGATGGTTCAGTTTTCATGGGATATTCTACTTCGAAAACTGTGCCTTTTATAGGCTGAATGCCTGCTTCCTTCATGTTTTCTTATTAGAAGGCCAAATTGTATGCTTATTTTTCTAACTGGAACCATTTCATCAGGGACAAGGTGGAGTGGTAGTAGCCACTTTGGTGGAGCTTTTGACATGACCAAGATTGTTCATGTGAGAAGTGCCTTAGAATAAAAGCAAATAAACTCTCATGAGGAGACTGTCATGTCTGTCTGAAAGAGACATCATTTTGTTTAATGTGACAGACTTACCCTTTTTTTCTGTACATTAAAGATTAATAAGTGCCGGCTTTTTAAATGTATGACTTAAAATTGTCAAGGGCCCAATTCATGTCAAAACTGGCTGTATGATATTCTCATTTGTGTGTGTATATGTCAAATCCCTTTTACTACATCTAAACTTTCTTTCCTCTCTTTGCAGAAATAACATAATTGGCCTTTTACAATGATAATTTCATATGTGTCTGAAGCTTCCTTCCTGTCATAATAATTTCATATTTGTCTGGAGCTGGCTTTCTCCTCATTTTTTCTTTCCCCTCCCTTATGAAACTTTAAAGATTATCTGATCAAAAAATGATTCGCTTGTTTTTGTGCACTCTAAGAATATGTAATCTAGGTAATCAATATTGTCTAAAAAATGAAAACAATAAAGCACATATATTAAACAGTGTTTCTTTTTGTGGACACTGAAAAGTATATTTATATAATATCCTTTGTTACTATAGCTATGAGATAAATAAGAAAGGGCTTTAGTTTCAGCATAATATAAGACATTTGGCATGATTCAGAGTTTTCATAGTATTAGTTTGCCACACACAAATAATGTTAGCAAAATATTTTGGTTCATTCAAGACCAGGGTTAATTTCCTTGCAGTTCAAAATTGTATATTTCCCACATTGATTTAATGAGTTAAAAAAAGTTACTGTTTTCACAAATTGTTTAAAATTAAAAATTATATGTATAAAATTAAGCAATTATGTATAATAATGGATGTATTTTAAAAGGTTTAATTATACGAAAATCTGGACAATTTAAAAAATAGACACAACATACTGGTTACTACACATTTTAATTATTTCTTAAAATGACAACAGACTAAATAGAATAACAACAAAAATACAAATGATTTTGGATGATATCTTAGTCCGTTGGCGGTGCTATAAGGGAATACTCCAGACTGCGTAATTAATTTATTTAAAAAAGAGGTTTATTTGGCTCAAGATTCTGCCAGCTGTACAAGAAACATGGTGCCAGTATCTGTTTCCAGTGAGGCCTCAGGAGCTTTCACTCATTGCAGAAGGCAAGCTTCAGCCCACGTGTAGAGATCACATGGCAAGAGATAAGAGAGAGCAAGGGGAGGGGTGCCACGCTTTTTAAATAACCAGTTCTCACAAGAACTTATACAGTGAGAACTCACTCATTACCATGGGGAGGGCACCAGGCCATTCATAAGGGATCCTACATCATGACCCAAACAACACCCACTAGACCCAACATCCAAAATTGAGGATCACACTTCAACATGAAATTTGGAGAAGACAGACATCCAAACTATATCAGATGATATTTTAAACACCCATGTATGTGTATATTCATTGAAACATTCAATTGTTTTTGCCTCTAAACAATTGCTAAAATAATCCAAAATATTTATTCATGGAAAAATAAACAGCAAAATATTTCTTGATTGTTTTATATTCTCTAGTATTTCTTGGTCTGAAGAAAAAAACATTGATTATGTTGGTTAAAGATTATAATTACCATAAAGGGTTAATTATTCTAGGTCAATAATTGTAGAAAAATATAAATAATGTATACAAGGCAATATCAGTTTCTTTTTCATAAAAGTTGCCAATATATTCAGAAGGTAAATCTAATATAACATATAGATTTATTTAATATTTTGATAAATTATATTTTAAAAGCCATAGTTAAAAGCTTTAAAATTTTACATATTTGTACATGTATACGTATGTGGTGCCTAAATACATATATATCAAACTATATTAACAAAATCTTTACTGCAAATTGTTGCATGCATCACATACAAAATTGCAAAATTGAGACAGAGTACTAAGATTATAAACCAAAAATAGAGAAAGTTTCAAGGAGAAATAAGGCTGTTTATGCATCAAAAGAGCAGAGAAACCTAGAAAAATAAGAACTAAAAATATTGTGTCTTACCATATGATGGTCACTGGTGATATTTGAAAATGCAGATTCATTACAGTGATAGGAGTTGAAATTGCACTGAATTGTGGAGTATGTGGGAAATAAGAACATGTAGATAAAATATAAATTCGTCTTTCTAGGGCCGGGCATGGTTGCTCACGCCTGTAATGGTAGCAGTTTGGGAGGCTGAGGTGGGTGGATCACCTTATCTCAGGAGTTTGAGGCAAGCCTGGGTAACATGGCAAAACCCCGTCTCTGCAAAAGATACAAAAATTAGCTGGGCTTGGTTTTGTATGCCTGTAGTCTCAGCTACTCAGGAGGCTGAGGCAGGAGAATCACTTGAGCCTGAAAAGCAGAGGGTTCAGTGAGCCGAGAGATTGTGCCACTGCACTCTAGCCTGAGCAACAGAAAAAGAGACCCTGTGTCAATTAAAATAAATAAATATAGATAGGTAGGTAGATAGATGGATGATAGATAGATATACATGTGTGTGTGCATGTATGTGTGTGTGCCTATGTTTCTAAAAGATACTTTGATATTAGGAAGGTAGAGAAGGCATGGTAGAAGGAGATATCAAATGTATAGTGTAAACAGTATTAATTATTGCTCCTTCAGGCTAATGTAAAAATGTAATTATGAGCCCTATTCAAAATCTCTGTTCTGCTTGTATGGGGTATACCTGATAATATAAGTTCACTTTTATTTAAAAATTCAGAATTTTAATAATCTATATAGCAATATACAGTTTACAAAGCACCATCACAACTGCTACAAAGTGTCTTAAGATATTGGCGGGAGTTGTGTAACTACTTTGTCACTGTGTTCTGGCTCCAGTTCTGGAGATGACATTTTGTATTGTAGACCCCAAATATATAAGACAGGTCTCAGTCAATATAGAAAATTCATTTTGCCAAAGTTAAGGATGTGTGCCCATGACACAGCCACAGGATGTCTTTACCACATGTACCCAAGGTGGTCGGGGCACAGGTTGGTTTTATATGTTTTATGGAGATATGAGACATCAATCAGTATATGTAATATGTACATTAGTTCAGTCCAGAAAGGTGAGATGGGACAATTCAAAGCAGGGAGAGGGCTTCCAGGTCATAGGTAGATATGAGACAAAGAGTTGCATTTTTTTTTTGAGTTTCTGATTAGTCTTTCCAAAGGAAGCAATCAGAAATGCATTTATCTCAGTGAAAAAAGGGATGACTTTGAAAAGAATGGAATTCTTTTTTTTTTTTTTTTTTTTTTTTTTTGAGACGGAGTCTCGCTCTGTCGCCCAGGCTGGAGTGCAGTGGCGCAATCTTGGCTCACTGCAAGCTCCGCCTCCCGGGTTTTTCCTGCCTCAGCCTCCCGAATAGCTGGGACTACAGGTGCCTGCCACCACACCCGGCTAATTTTTTGTATTTTTTTAGTAGAGACGGGGTTTCACAGGGTTAGCCAGGATGGTCTCGATCTCCTGACCTTGTGATCCACTCGCCTCGGCCTCCCAAAGTGCTGGGATTACAGGCTTGAGCCACCACCCCCAGCCAAAAAGAATGGAATTCTTATAAACTGCTTTTACTTTTATCCTTTTCAAAAGGTGGTTTCATAATCAGCATAGGACTCTGACAAGTGCTCTTGAATGCAGGTTTTGGAGACCGTGACACTAGAATAGAGAAAAATCTTCCAAAATTCCCATGGAGAGCTGCAGTGTTCATGAATATCCAGCTGAACAGTCAGGCAGTTCCCAGACTGACTTTTTCCTTTAGCTTAATGATTTTGGGGTCCCAAGATTGATTTTCCTTTCACAATTACTGCATTTTTTTTTCTAAAATCTTTCAGAGTAAGCATTTTAGAAGAAAATAGTCCTTGGTCTCAGGTTTCCTCTGATCTCTGATGGCCAGTGAAAATAGTTTATTCCTAGACAGATAGGTCATCCCACGTTATTAGGAAAGCTCATTTTTAGCAGGTTATGAAGTCTCATGTTCTACAAAGAGAAAACAGGGGGAGGAAGGGAGAAAAACAACAAACAAAAAAATAGAGTAATCCTGGAAAATCGATATAGACCATATTACTCTGAAGTCCATACATCAGTAGGCAGGTATGAAAGTGGCTTATGTATGTAAATAGGTTGCTGTTATTTTCTTCTGAAGTTTAAGTTGTCTCATTTCAGTTCTCAGGGCTTCAAGAAAACACAGCTTAGTTTTCTGTGATTTCAAATTATGAAAAATGGGGTGAGGAACAAAAAAAGAAAAAAATGAAAATATTATTTTGGAGTCTTGTAGCCAGGGAAATTTTAAAATTCAGTCCAAACTGTGGAAAATAATGAAAATTTAAAAACATTAGGCAAGACTAGAATCTAAAAACAGGTATCCTATAGTTTATTTTGAAACATAATTTCTCTCTCCAGTCCCTTTTTCACTAAAGACAAATCATAGAAAAAATTCATTTGCAAAATAAATTTTAGTCTTATACTTGGCTGGAGTATTTGCATAAGATCAGCAAAAATAATTATTTGTCATGTAGTCTCCTCGTTTTTAAAAATTAGTTTGCTATAACTTTATGTTGTGGGAAGTCAGGGACCCCGAACGGAGGGACCGGCTGAAGCCATGGCAGAAGAACATAAATTGTGATGATTTCATGGACATTTATTAGTTCCCCAAATTAATAATTTTATAATTTCTTATGCCTGCCTTTACTTCAATCTCTGAACATAAATTGTGAAGATTTCATGAACACATCACTTCCCCAATCAATACCCTTGTGATTTCCTATGCCTGTTTTTAATCTCTTAATCCCATCATCTTTGTAAGCTGAGGAGGATGTATGTCGCCTCAGGACCCTGTAATGATTGTGTTAACTGCACAAATTGTTTGTAGAGCATGTGTGTTTGAACAATATGAAATCTGGGCACCTTGAAAAAAGAACAGGATAACAGCAATGTTCAGGGAACAAGAGAGATAACCTTAAACTCTGACTGCCAGTGAGCCAGGCGGAACAGAGGCATATTTCTCTTCTTTCAAAAGCAAATGGGAGAAATATTGCTGAACTCTTTTTCTCAGCAAGGAACATCCCTGAGAAAGAGAATGCGTCCCTGAGGGTAGGCCTCTGAAATGGCTGCTTTGGGGATGGCTGTCTTTTACAATCACAGCTGTAGGGATGAAATAAGCCCCAGTCTCCCGTAGCACTCTCAGGCTTATTAGGATGAGGAAATTCCTGCCTAATAAATTTTGGCCAGAATGGTTGTCTGCTCTCAAACCCTGTCTCCTGATAAGATGTTATCAATGACAATACGTGCCCGAAACTTCATTAGCGATTTTAATTTCACCCCAGTCCTGTGGTCCTGTGATCTCGCCCTACCTCCATTTGCGTTGTGATATTCTATTACCTCGTGAAGCATGTGATCTCTGTGACCCACACCCTATTCATACACTCCCTCCCCTTTTGAAAATCACTAATAAAAACTTGCTGGCTTTGTGGCTTGGGGGGCATCACAGAAACTGCCGACATGTGATGTCTCCCCCGGACACCCAGCTTTAAAATTTCTCTCTTTTATACTCTTTCCTTTTATTTCTCAGACTGGCCAATACTTAGGGAAAATAGAAAAGAACCTATGTGACTATTGGGGGCAGGTTCCCCCAATAACTTTATAAGGAATCTCAGATTTGACTTTAATGATGTAAGCCCAGCCTGTACCTGTAAATACCATATTAGTTGGGTAAATTTCTCATCTAGAAGTCCCAAGAAGGCTTGGGGCTCCTGGGCCTGTCAGAAAGTGACATTCGTTACTTACCACAGGTCAGGAACCTATTCAGGGACTGTATAGACAAGATATGAGGGCAGCTTTCCCAAGGGGCTTTTATTGGCTCTGTAAGTAAACTTTGATTCCTTAAAGGAGTCTTTATCTGATAGTATTCTATTCCAGTCAAAACCCTGGTAAAATAACCAGTGTCTCCAATTGTGTCCTGTTACCAAAGAGAACGGTTTCTTATTGTACTTATGTAAATAACTATATTGCTATGAGTTAAAAATACTCACTAGTTTCTGAATTTTGAAGAAATTATGTAGAGAGAAATATGCTTCATTTTTTTATATGAGTATCCTTTACTCAGTTATTAAAAGCTGTAAATAGCTCAAGAGAAAAGTTTTATTGGCTCTGAAAAACAAAGAAAGGGTCAGCAACATTTTCAGCAAAAAGTCATAAAAGGATGATTTCAGTCTTCTATTAGTTCAGTCCATGCAGTTAACTCCTGTTTTGCTTTATATTCATGAACATTTCAGCCGTCCATGGGAGTCTTGGAAGTTTTTTCTCTATTTGAGTGTCACAGTCTCCAAACCCTGCATTCAGGAGTACCTGTCAGAGTCCCATGTTGATTATAAAACCACCTTTTCAAAAGAATAACAGTAAAACAACTGTGGATGACAAAAGTCTTAAAACAGTCATAGCTAAAGACACAATTGATAAGGAAACTTGGTTACTTCTGGGGCATACAGAAATTTTACATAATAATCATAATTACTATTAGATTGGTGCAAAAGTAATTGCAGTTTTCTCCGTGATAAATAATGGCAAAACCCGCAATTACTTTTACACCAACCTATACTGATAACATATGCTAAAATGTATCAGAATTACAGGAATTTCATACAATTCTGGAACATACACTGATAACACATTTTATAAATATAATCCAAAGAAGGTCAAACACTATTTCATATTTAACAATACTTCCTGTATGATTTTATTATATCAAATAAGCTGAATATGTCTCTTTTGGACTTCAGGGGACTAATATCAAAAATTAATAAGGACCTAAGTTAGAATTTGACTTTGGAAAGTTTGTCAAATATAAAAAATTGAAAACACTTGATATTACAAAATAGGACCAAAGGTCATTGTAAAATAAGTCATTCATTTAGTCAAAGTGATAACTCAAAGATTGCAAAAAAAGTGAAAACCTTTATTGTTTGAGAGAAGAGACTTAACTTTTCAAACAATAAGCCCTAATAAAAACAGCATGAGGCCAATTAAACTTGTTTTTCAAAATTTTATAAACAATCTATAAAATTTTAATCATCTTATACCATAAGATATAGTTTCCATAAGCCTTTTTGTAACTTGTGTAACCTTTGTTAAGGAGTAGGTTAATGCTTCAAGAATACCTTGTTAATCTAACACAGGAGTCCATATGCTGGTCTTGCGGCAGTGTGCCTTTCACATTAATGGTTAATTTATAGATAAATTGAACATATTTTATTTCTCAAAATTGGCCCTTACATTCTCACATGCCCTCCTCTTTTGCGACAGTCCCTGGCCTTGAGGAATTGAATACTTTGGGATTCTGCCCCTGTGAATCATGAACACAGTTTACTTTGTCATCTTCTATCACGTCTGAAGATTAGGCTTTAATGTCTGTCAGTGTTTAAGATTTTGCAGAACCTAGTGTACTTTTTAGACCCAGGAGTCAAAGCCCTGTAACTTGATGGCACAAGGACTTTAAAAGCACATACAGAAAGTTACACAGATGTAATAACTGTAATTAAAATTATTTTTAATCTCAGTTTTCTTTAAGCAAACAAAGCTTAGTAATGATGAAATAGGGATTATTTTGATAAAGCATAAGATCTGTTTATTAGGCCAGTTACCCAAAGGCAAAGGAAAAGACTTTCTGCAGTGTGACTGCTGTTTCCTATGGGGAATATTATGTTGATATTATGTTGGCAGGAAACATTCCCTTTAGACCTCTAAGAAAAAGCTTTTTTTTTCATCAGGCTACAAAACTTAGAACCAGAAAGGAAAAAAAAAAAAAACTTATAGGAGCTGAAAATGAGTTGAAGAATAGAATTATTCTTTCAGGCCTTTTAAAAGGGGAGAGAAAGCTAAAAACAGTGAGACACAAAAGTTGAAATTTGCTTTAAATTTTATAATGTCTAATAATTTGTTAAGATTAAAGCAATACCTTAAGAAAATTTCATAGTTTGAACCAATTCTTTAGCGTATAAGTGGTTTTTTACTAACCAAAACCCAATCTCTAGAAAGACCATTGTAATTTCCCTTTAATTATAGACAACTTGATTGCATAAAAGCTTTTTTTCAAAAATTATTTTATTATGACTTACACAAACCATTCATGGCATGTGTGGACTTTCTGGTTTGTCCTAAACATCTTCATTTCTTAAACAACCAGTTATTTTTGTCTAGGGAAAAATTTGCCATACAAGATTCCTTCTCATAAAAAAATTTATTTTTCTTTAAGCTTTCTTGCACAAAATTCTTCTTTATTTCCATAACTTTCTTGCATCTCTCTTATTTCCTGATTCTTTTTACATTATTTTATACATAACCTTTGAATGAGAAAAAAATTATTCACCTTTTAAAAGGACATACTTGTTTTAGAATGTTTTCCTACAATATTTTTATTGGAAAATACCCAATTAATGAAATATGTATTATTTAATTTTATATAACTTTAGATTCTAAATTATGATGTTTGTCTACAAGTATGTATCCCATCACATTTACCTAATTATTTTAATAGTCTACCCATGAAAACTACAATATTCATCACTTAAAATTATGAAACCACCATCACAGAACTATAACTGACACATTGTAAGAGAGCTGACTTAACTGATTCCATCTTGCTTCTAATCTCTAAGCAGTCCTTGCTTATTCCTGGGTGTAGGCTCAACTAACTTTGGAAGAAACTTGTTTGTAGTTTAGCTTTTAAACAAAGATACTAACAGTCCTCTCCTAGAGCAAACCCCCTTCCTGCATGGGGACTAGACTGCCACAAGATTAGAAATTAGGAGGCTTTCAGCTGGAGGCTTCAAGATTCTAAATCTCCTCACATTGCTCCTGGGGACAACATCACTATTGTAAAATGTAAGTTCAGTGCTTGAGATATTTTATAGACCCTGCACTAGATGAATCAGCTGACACCACCCAGATTAATAAACTGGCTTATCTGGTCTTGCGGCCCCCACCCAGGAACTGACTCAGCATTAAGAGGACAGCTTCATAGGAATATGATTTCAACTTAGAACCAACTAATCAGAACTCCTGACCCACTGGCACCTTACCCACCAAATAATCCTTAAAGACTCTGATCCCAAAATTTTTTGGGAGACTGATTTGAGTAATAATAAAACTCTGGTCTCCCACACAGCTGGCTCTGTATGAATTACTCTTTCTCTATTGCAGTTCCCCTGTCTTGATACATTGGTTCAGTCTAGGCAGTGGGCATGGTGAACCCATTGGGTGGTTACAGTTATTTCCCTGTCAACCATTTTATAGCCTCTAAATTTCAGGTCTTTACACAAGTAAGAAACTTAATATTAGATAGATGATTATTTTACTAAATTCAAGATTTAGCTATTTCCATTAAACCAATATTAATGTCCTATTTATTAAAAATTACACAAGCAAAGATCATCTGTATTTCTCATGGATAATATGAAATCACTTGAGTAATAAATGCAAACAAAGATGTATGCTGGCAATTCTTAAGATATTTCTAATATTACTTTACCAATAATTTTAAAGCTAGCTTATTAAAGATTTCTTTAGTCACGTGAACTTGAAAAGCATTTGGGCTTATTATTTAATTTATGAGTATGCTTTAAGCCAATTTCATACCTTGTGGCCTAAAACACAACAAAATATGTATACTTATATATAAATGCACACATACACACACAACCAAAGATACTATAGATTTTACTTCAGAATTTTAGCCATCAGCTATTAATACAAACTCACTGGTTTGCAAAAACAGTAACAAAAAAAATGGTTGGATGCAAACAGTGGATTTTATCGTAGTTTGGGAACTTTATAGTTGTAGGTCAACCTTTTGGTTCTGAATTTTCACGGGTGTAACTGTGCACAAAAAGACCATATATGTCCATTTTACACAAACACTTGCAAGAACAGGTGCTATAAAACCAAAGGAGTGCCTGAGAGGGGGTCATTCTGTTTGTTTTTCCTCATTCATAGATTATTTGTTTCCAACTATTTTTTTAAGGGAGGAACTGAGCTGTGGCCTAGGATTTTAGTGCAGTGAGTAGAAGTGTGCTGGTTGTGGGTCGAACTCCACAGAGTGTCACCACTGAGTCATTTCCACCCTCTCACATGTTTCAGTTTTTCTATCCGGAGGTCTAGACCTGCGAGAGAGCTCAAAATGCAGAGTGACCAGCTCCTATATGCTCTTCTTGGTCGAGGCTTTTAAAATTTATTTTGTTGGGGGTTTCCTGAAGGGCCACTGACCCCCAGACACTCCCACTTGTCCCCCAGTCACCCAGGGTTGCCTCTTGGCTGGGATGATCAAAATGCCCTTTCTCCTCAGAGCTGAGGAAACTCAGTCTCTCATTTATTTATGAAAACAACAGTTCAGTTCCTCATACAAATGTGCAGACAAGACAATCGAGATTAATTTCAGGAGAAAAAAGGCAATGGAGAAGACTCTTTAGAATGCACTTCTGAACTAGTATCAGAATTCTAAGCAATTACTTGCTAGGAGAAAAAAAAAGCCAAGACTACTTCCTGTAAACTGCCCTCAGCCATCCCTAACTTTGTACCACTCATCTGACACTACACATTCCAAGGTCAAATCTTCTCATGGTACAAGGTAATCTCTGGTAACCCCAAAGCCAAAGAGCTCAGGTAATGCAATACAGGAGAGCAGAGCTTTAGACCTAAGAAGAA
This sequence comes from Nomascus leucogenys, assembly GCF_006542625.1. Classification (NCBI taxonomy): domain Eukaryota; kingdom Metazoa; phylum Chordata; class Mammalia; order Primates; family Hylobatidae; genus Nomascus; species Nomascus leucogenys. The sequence continues at coordinate 131,634,560 of NC_044406.1, forward strand.
TCTGCCCATTACTCTTGAAATGCCACAAAAAAAAACAGGACACCCCAAAAGGGGTGAATGGCACAGTTGAAATATTATGGAATGAGATAATGGGAATGAAAATATTATGTAAACTCTAAAGCACACTATAAAATCTAAATATTACTATTATTATTGAGATTATAGTCATCATTATTTCTTGCTACATCTGGAGTCCTAGAAAGCATGATCTTCATTAAACACTGGAGAATTTCAGTTGGCAGAACAATTTTGAGTTGAAAACCTTTAGTGTTGAAATTCATTGAGTGTATGATTGCTTAGGGGAGTGCAATAGATAATAAATGACTAGAGGTGGAAAAGCTGTTGGAATCTCACCTTTGGCAAAAATTGCTCTATGAGCCAGAACATCATAGAGTTGACTGTAGTCTCTGGATATGGTGTTACTTGAGTGTCCTATCAGTAAAGCTTATAGAGTCTTCAGGTTTACCGTTTAACAACAGCCTCAGAGTCATAATCTACCAGTCATTGGGTAACTGGTTCTAGGACACCTTTATTGGATGCTCAAATTATCTCCTTACTTACCTTCTTCTGATTTGATTTTCTGCCCAATAACAGCTTGTTAAACTCCTGGTAGTAACGTATAGTCAGCTAAATTTCACCTTCTCCCCAAACAAGGATACTATCTTTCACCTTACATATAGACTCTTATTTAATCACTTCTTCATAGATGGGGAAACCAAAGATCATGAGATTAAGTGATTACTGCATTCACTTGGACAATAATTAAGGCGCTAGGACAGTAATTTACATAGCTGAGACAGGTTTCCTCTGCTCACACTTTGGGAACTCACAGTTTTCTGCCTGTCCCACAAAATTTGCAGCAGTGTGCCACTTCTTTCAAAGGATCTGTGAATTCTTTCAGTTTTCCTGGTATGCTCCTGTGGTGGTTCCTGGAACAAAAGTTCACAGTATACATCTCCACATACTGTTCTGTCCATCCCAGTAGGAGATGCACTTTAGCCCTGCCTCCTATCTGCCATCTTCCTCCTGTCTCCAGACGAACATAATTTTCATTGGCAACATTTCATATTTGTAATGGATCTAGTTAACGATTCCTTTTTTTCCCGGAGACATAATTGGGTTATAATTATTTAAAGCATTAGTTTTGATATAAGAGACTTGGGTTTTTATCACAGATCTGCCACTTACTAGCTCTATGGTTTAAAACAAATTAGTCCCTTATACTTTTGGAGTTTCAGCGTTCTCCCCTGTTAAAAAAAAAAAGTAATAAAAATACCAACTTCATAGGATTGTGGACATTCAATGTGACTCTGCGAAGAATGAACTCAGCACAGTGGCTGTTGCATAACAAGTGCTCCACAAATATTATCTCTGGTTATGACAACAGAAAGTGGGCTTAGGGCAACAGGTGAATTTGTACTCTGGCTGGATCTAAGAGGAATGACACTAGTGTAGTGTTGCCAGTAAAACACAGGATACCCAGTTAAATTTGAGTTATGTATATATTTTTCGTATAAGTATGTGCATGTTTTTTCACATAAGTATGTGTCATTTAAGTATATGTTTTTCATATAAGTATGTGTCATTTAAGTATATGATATTTGAACACATTTGTGCTAAAAATATTCTTTGTTTATATAAAATTCAAATTTAACTAGGTGTCTTATATTTTATTTACTAAGCATGGCCACCCTACACAGGTTCCTTTTGTGAGCACCCAGTTTCTTGAAGACTCCCTTGAGGAATGTGTCAGAAAACTCATGTAACTGGGCTGTAGTTTGTTCCTCTTGTGTGAACCACTACTTCTGAGAGTCTACTGAGCTTCCCTCTGGCTTTGATAACGTAGAAATATTCTGGTGTTGTCATCTTAAAGAATATAAATTAATTTTCAGTGTTTACTCTGGGTCATATATGGTGTCTTGCATGTTAATTTCATTAATATATTTAGCATCAGCCCCCAACAGTCTTAGGTGTTCAGTGCTATTGATATTGTCATTTTGAAAAATAAGGAAACTAGGGTTCACAGAGGTTAAATGACCTTTCCTGTGAGAAGAGTTAGTAAATAAGGGAACATGCACTTGAATTGCAGTAGACTAAATTGCAGTCCCATGTTCTTATGCTGTGTGCTATGCTGCACATATATACCAAATATGCAGTATGGTCTACAACCACAACAGATAATTCTGTAAAAATATACTGTAGAAAGTGTTCTATTTCCCCAGGCACCAGGTTGAGGAAGCCAGCTGTCATACCTGCTTCAGAGTAGAGGCCTGGTTAGAGCTCCTTCACATGGACATAGCACAGCTTTCTACTTGTCTTCTGTCTTTTAAGTTAAAGCCTAGCTCATTTATCTGAGATTTTTACTAGGTTGTTGGATTCCATTCATGAAATTAAAATATCTGAAGCAGAAACTATAGTCTTTTGTTATCTCTCTTAATTTCATTAAGTATATTAGTCTTACATGAAACAGAGCCAGCAACATAAGGTACTATTCTAGCACGTGTTTGGGATCCATTGATAATATGAAATATAAAATATATGTCTTTTACAGGATAGTCTATTTGGTTTCCTTAAAGCCAAAATGAAAACCTTTCAGCATAGAAATCCCAGTAAGAGTTTAACTAGTCTCAGACTCTTCGGGGAGGCCTGAAAAGAGGCATTTTTTTTTTTTTTTGACACAGTTTTCATTGTGGAGGCCATATTCAATTGCTCTTTAGAATTGCATAAGAATGGTTTAATCCTGACCTTGCTGCTAACCATCTTTTTTTTTTTTACAGCATTTTATTCTGTTTGCTAAAAGGTGTTATATCAGGTAGCAATTAAACAGGCAAGGAAGGCAAAGACCCTCAGAAATCCCTTATTAGAATCAGACAAAGCTACTCAACCAAAGCCCTATCCTACACACTGACTTCTGAAATTAGAAGACAACAAAATAACAAAACAAACATTCAGCCATAGCACCTTCTTTTTAAACAACATCTTATTTTCCTTCCAAATTTTGCCCCTCTTCTGTCCTGCATACCAGTGATCTATCTTTGACCCCTTTCATCATTTGTGTTTCAGGCCCCATAAATCCTTGCTTGGATAAATCATACAGTCTTCTTCCTACTCTGAGAAGCAAGTACCTTTAATTTGTTTTAAGAGAATGCCTCATTCTTAGATTATTGGTTTGAGCAAAGAAAGCATGATTAGCTTGCATCGCACACCATACAATCTGAGGATGCTTCCTCACAGGGATTTTTAATAAGGGCTGTTCTGGCTTAGCTCCAAAATCCAAAGTGCCCACAATTGCATGCTCCCAGGCACTTCACTTGCCCTGAAATGTAGGCAGTAATTGTTGATTTGAGCTCCGGGAGAGAGAGATGCCAGACTGCAGTTCATGTGTAGGGATGCTAGGACCCAAGCATAGAGTGATGTACTTGAGTCCAAACAGAGACCCAGTCATACTGCTCTGAGAACTGCATCAGCTGGGGGCCTGGGAAATTTTCAGATATGTACCATGAATCCCCTAAAATGTTATGCATCAGCCATGCAGCTTTTATGTTTGTTAATATTTCCTTGACTCAGCAATAGGCACTATACAAATCAGAGAGTTCTGTTTCCCAGAACAAAATAGAACTTTGGAATTTAAATTCTCCCTGGTATACTCATAAGAAACAAATTAAACACAAGCATGCAGGACAGGGAGGTTTTGAAACTTAGTGTTTTAGACTGTAAATCTTGTATACATTCAGAATAAATGTGGTTTCTTCTTAATGGTGACTTTTTCTTACATTCTCTAATATTTACCCTGTGGAAAAAGGCAAGTCAAATACTAAATCGTTTGTGATGCCCTCTTTAATATTACCTGTGTAAATCCTCAACTGGCCTACCAAGTGCAGTGGTTATTTTAGCCTTTTTTTCCCCAAAGAACTACAGATTACTAAACAGCTCTATACATTCAAGGATTTGGAGTTTCCTGTGATTTCTTGGTGGTCACAGAAAAACATTGAGCACAAGTATCCCTCTGAATGTTAATTTATCTCGGTTTTCTTTGGGCTGGTTTTGATGATATTCATCAATTGAAATGATGCCCTAGCAGACAGATCACAATTTCTATTTTTTCAAATACTATAGCTTTATTATTTATGATATAGCAATATGGATGTTTTCTGTGTATATCATTGGTCAATAACATCTTAATATGAAAAAGCATCTTGCCTAAAGTTTCCTTATACATGAAAAATTACCAAAGCTTGCTTTAAACTCCTAATGTAGCTATGTGTAAACCTCCAACAACAACTCAGACACCTCTTCCTGCCACTTTATGCATAAATTATCCTATCAAAGAGCTGGTATTTATTCTGAGCTCTTTGAAATTCTAATCACTTGTATACACCTCCCCAGGCCAGTTGTCTTTTGAAATTTGGATTACTTACAATTGGCTATTCATAAGTGCTGGAATATACAATGTGGAGTGCCACCCATTTAGGAGGCTTTAAAGATTCATTGTTCCATTTTCCTTAATGGAAATTTAAATGTTTAATAATGATTCTAAAATGATTCTGCAATTCTCTTTATTTTAATATTAATGTCATTTTTAGTATCTTCTGTGCATGTTGAATAGGTTTTTAATTAAACAGAGATGGTACCCAGAAATCATAGACCAGAAACCACCTAAAGATTCTATCAAACTATTTTCCCCTGATTTGCCCTGCTAGTGGTGAGAATGTGCAGAGACCTGCCTGAACCCATGTGTACACAAACACACACACACACGCCTTTTTCCTAAAACTATTAACAGAAGAGTCTTTATAGTTTCATTAGATATCAAATTTCTGTTTCACTCAGTACCATTTCAGTAGATTATTACTCGTATCTGCTTTAATCTCCTTTTTTGCAATTTTGGTTCTTGTCCTGTATCTGAGATAAAATATGCTCAAACACGCCTCTATTTTGTGGATCGCTAGAGGATGTAATTTGCAATCACTTTGGTTTATCCTGGCTGCTGCCAGAAAACAACAGGAGACCCTTTACTTATGGCATATTTCATGTCACTTTCCACTTATAACATGAGTTTTTAATGATATATTAGTTCCTAAGTACTGCCATTCTCACCTAGGTTGATTCTCATCATTCTATGCGTGGATTGCAACAGCAACTTACTAATATATTGATCTAATTCCCATTGTAATGAGTCAGCTTCACTTTCATTTATTGTATCAAGCCTGCCTCATCTTTTCCAATTCACAGTTATGTTGCCTTATCTTGCCCTCTTCGTCCTCTTAAATGAGCACTTATTGCCAATCTAGTCTTGAATAATAAGTTTGAAATTGATGTTTCTTGTTATTTGCTGGCTGGATATGTATGTCTCATCCTCTGTGTAGGAATCTTAGGTCCTCAGAGCAGCAATTATGCATAATATTTTCTGGTATTCCTGAAAGCACCTGACACAAGGCTTTAATTGAGATAATTTTAACTTTCTATTCATAAGTAAATGAAGATATGAAACTAAGCTTATATTAGGCCCTCAATATCTATGTGATATTTTCCTGTATACACACACACATGCATATATATATATATATACATATATATATATAAAATGTTTCACATTATATGTGAAAACAAAAAAAAACCTTAAGTGGTTTCTGTAGAAATGAGTCATGGTTCTGAGAAATGCGGTACTTTCATTATTAACTGTTTTCTGTTATGATTTCATTGAGCCCAAAACTATAAAAAATATTATTTTCCATTATTTCTGACCTCCTTAATAGGTCCTCCCCGTGACCCACAGGCGTACCCTATGAGCTTATAAAGTTCTAGTCATAGGATCATCTGTCTTTGTCCTATTGCATTCATTTTGATCCACAATTATTCATTTTCATTCTCTCTGGAATTCTTACATTCATTTGACTGTACACCTTGACTCATGGGTTCTGATTTATATACTGGTGGATTCGTTACTTCAGTTGGTTAAACTTCTTAGGATTGGCCTGGCACCCGGCTATTTGCCCTCTGCCTTCGTATAACACATTTAAAGCAAGATAGACTCCCAGAATTTTAGAAAACATCTCCAAAGGAGTGACCTAATCTATACTTGACCTACCTGATATGGGAGAGTAATCGGAGAGTAAGAGTTCATTGCCTATGCTTTGATTAGATACACTCAGAATTAAAACAGAGTCCTTATACTGACATCATTCTACATAACCAGAGTTAGTATGACTTATTTGTGTTATTTTACATCTAAGATACAGTTCACACAACACTGGCCCATGCAATGTTCAAATCAACTTATATTTTCTGAAAGATTTATGTTATACGATGTTAAAGAAAAAAGAATTGATTCTGTGAATTATTTACTAAGCTTAACAGAACTTAGAAGCTGCTTCTGCATTTTTAAATGTATCTCTCCCTTGTGAAAATCAAGAGCTGCTTATTTTGGCGTTTGAGGCAAAGGAATGAAGTATTTTATTTCATTTTGCTTTAGCTAATGATTCTATACTCAGAAGTTTACTGTTGGTTAATGATTCTACACTAGGATATTTTAGGAGATTACAAAACATTATCTTTGCAGAACATTGTTAACTTTCAGTCAACCCAGTTTAATTTCCCATGAAAAACTAAATTTTGAGCTAGATTTTTAACTTATTAAAGCATAAAAGTAAATCAGAGAAAATACAGCAAAGCATTATATTTTTATTAAAATGTCCATCTTTTTTAATATTATGAGTTCAGCATAATTGCAGAAAAGCAACTAATATTTTAAGAACTTCATATTGTATTTTTGAAAAATAACAGAAGAATAAGTTTTCAATAGTCAATTAGGTTTTTGTTTTCCAAGATGGCAGATTGGAGGCTTTCATCATGTGTCTGCCACTTTGGAAGACCAAAATCATGCATAAAGATCAACTCTGTAAGCTTTAATTCAGCAATGAAAATGGGAATCCACCGCAATACTGAAAAACACTCCAGATCCTGTAGGGAAGGTGGACAAGCAGCCCCCATGATGGCGTTTGATGAATGAAAGTGAGTGAAGCCCATAATAAAAAAGGGGGCAGGAAGTCTCTGATTCACCTTTCCACTGGGGATCTAAGCAACCTAGAAGAAGGGAGAGAACATTATTTCCCCCAAGCCTTGGAGCTACCTTACAGACAGGCTAGAAGACATTGAGAAGGGAAGACAGTGGGGAGAGCTATAAGCATTTTCCCAGACCAGGGATGGAGAGCAGGACACCATTTTTATTCAGGCCCATACAAAGTCATTCTTTGGTGACCTGGGAGCACGGCCATGCAGGCATTTTAGTCTTGGGCCAAAGATGGTAGTGCCCACTCTGGAGTTGGTTAGGGGCCTCCATAGCCAGAACTGTTGAAAGCACCTCAGAGGTAGGCGCTAGAATTGCACTGTCCCCCGTCATAGGCTAAGGGTGCGAGGAGAACTGCTACAGCTGCAGTTTCTCCTTGGTAACAAGACTTGAAGCCAATGCCAGCTTAGCAATCTGGAACTGGCCTGCATGTGACATTGCTCAGCACCGCAGCCTGCTCACCTGGGATTGTGGTGCAGAGGGGCCCTCTCTATTCCAGACCCAGGCAGATCTCCAGGCATTCGCAGCACCCACTTGCACAGATTAGAGTCTAGTGGGACCCTTTCCACTCTATTCCTCTAGGCAACTGGTACACTCCCTTGCCTGGAGCCGCTGCCTGAAGTGCCCCACCCTTCCTGTACATAGATTATGGTATAGCCGGGCCCTCTCTGCTCTGTGCCCAGGCAGATTTCCTTGTATTTGGAGTGTCTGCTTACTTGGATCTGCAGATTGATTCACCCCACCATTTTAGTGCAGAGATTGTGGTGCAATGTGGCCACCTATGCTCCATGCCCAGGCAGATCTGCAGGCATCTGGAGCACCTGCTGTCTTGGATTAGGAGTAAACTCAGACCTCCCTGACCATATAGAAAACTTGGGGTAAAGGAGGTTCCCCAGCTCCATGCCTAGGTACACCTCTGAGAAATTGGTGACTGGCCAGTTGACATCCCTCAGTGCTAGTGTTTTAGTCTGCCATTAAGTAATCTGTAGGCGGCCTGACTGGTACAGCCCCACCTGTCTTGGTTTCCTGCTATGGGGCTTCTCAGGGAGCTCACACCACTGTGCACGCCACAGATCAGCCCATTTCCTAAACAAGGATCAAGTATGTACTGATCCACATTAGCTGCAGACAGCTCTTACCTATAAGCACCATCTACTGGCCTGTAGGTTGAACCACATAGCCCAATATAAAACCAGCTAAAGGAAGTGTATAGGGCTACAGAAACAAAAGCCAAAAGACAGTACCCAACACTCTCTATAGTCACATCTCCTAGGGAGGGGGGAAAGGGGAAAAATTAATAATAATAATAATAATATAGCAAAAATAGGAAAATATTCCTATACACATGAAAATAATTGCAAAAGTTAGAAGTGCCAGTGTCCCCAGATAAGAAGAAACCAGTGTAAGAATTCCGGCACCATGAAAAATCTGAATGTCGTGACATCACCAAATAATCACACTAACTCCCCAGCAATGGTTCCTAATCAAAATGGAAAATTGGAAATGACAGATAAAGAATTCAAAGCATGGATTACAAGGAAGCTTAATAAGATCCAGGAAAAGGTTGAAAACCAACACAAAGAAACTTCTAAAGCAATTCGGAAAATAAAGAGATAAACATCTTGAATATAAATCAATCAGAGCATTTGGAATTGAAAAATTGACTTAAGGAATTTCAAAACACAAATGAAAGCTTTATTAAAGAATTTCAGAGGTTGAGGAACAGTCTTGCAAATAAACTCAGATAAAAACAAGAAAAAAATTTAAATGAATAAGGCCTTTTAGAAATATGAGATTATGTAAAATGACCAAACCTACAATTTATTGGCATTCCTTAGAGAGAAAGAGAAAAAGTAAACAACCCAGAAAATGTATTTGAAGGAATAATCTAAGGAAATTTCCCTGATCTTGCTGGAGAGGTAGACATCCGGGCACAAGAAATTTAGAGAACATCTGCAAGATACTATACAAAATAAATATCACCAAGGAACATATAGTCACTAGACTGTTCAAGGTCAAAGCTAAATGAAAGATCTTAAAAGCAGCTAGGGAAAAAGGTCAGCTCACTTACGAAAGTAACCTCATCAGGCTAACAGCACACTTCTCAGCAGGAACCTTACAAACCATAAGCGAGTGGGGACCTATTTTCAGTATTTTTGACAAAAAAAATCCAACCAAAAATTTCATACCTTTCCAATCTAAACTTCATGAGTGAAGGAGAAATAAAATATTTTCCAGACAAGCAATCACTAAAGGAATTCATTACCAGTAGACTAGGCTTACAAGATACAAGAGAGCAATAAATATGGAAACAAAACAACAATCCCTTACCCCAAACCACATTTAAGTATATAGTCCGCAGACCCTATCAAGCAACTACATAATAGAAACTACAAAGCAACCAGCTAACAACTTCACGATAGTATCAAAACTTCACCTATCAATATAAACCTTAAGTGTTAATCGCCTAAACACACCACTTAAAAGACACAGAGTGGTAAGTTGAATAAAAAATTAGACCCATCCATCTGTTGTCTTCAAGAAACTCATCTCACAGATAATGACACCCACACGCTCATGGTAAAAGGTTGGAGAATGTTATATCATACAAATAGAAAACAAAAGAGCAGGAATCACAAATCTTATATCAGATAAAACAGACTTTAAACAAGCAACAGTAAAAACGGACAAAGAAGGACATTATATAAAGTAAAATATCCAATTCAACAAGAGGACTTAAATATCCTAAATATATACACACCCAGCATTGGAAAATGCAGACACATAAAACAAGCACTTCTAGATCTACAAAAAGACTTAAAAACCACACAATAATACTGGGGAACTTAGTCATTCCACTGACTGCATTAGACAGATTATTGAATGAGAAGAGTAACAAAAAATTGTGGACTTAAATTCCATACTTGACCAATTCTACCTAATAGTCATCTACAGACTACTCTATCCATCAACCACAGAATATACATTCCTTTCATCTGCACACAGAACATAGTCTTAAGACTTAGCACATGCTTGGTCATAAAGCAAGTCCTAATAATTTCATAAAAATCAAAATTATACCAACCATACTCTCAGATCAATGTGGAATAAACATAGAAATCAGTAACAAGAAGATCTCTCAAAACCAGGCAATTATACGGAAATTTAAAAACTTGTTCCTAAATGACTTTTGAGTAAAAAACAAAATTAAGGTAGAAATCAAAAATTATTTGAAATCAATCAAGACAAACATTGCATACCAAAATCTCTGGGATACAGTGAAAAGCATTAAGAGGAAAGTTTATAGCACTAAACACTTATATCAAGAAATTAGAATGATCTCAAATTAACCATCTAACCTCACACCTAGAGGACAAAAAAAAAAAAAAAAGAACAAACTAACTCCAAAGCTATAGGAAAAAAACAAATAGCTAAAATCAGAGCATAACTGAATGAAACTCAGCCTCCCAATTCCATACAAGGGATAAATGAAACCTAAAGTTGGTTCTCTGGAAAGATAAAATTAATAGACTGCCAGCTAGATGAACAAAGAAAAATGGGAGAAGGTCTAAATGAGCACAATCAGAAAGGACAAAGGAAGTAACATTGTAACTGATCCTACAGAGATACAAAAAGTTCTCAGAGGCTATTGTGAACATGTCTATGCACACAAATTAGAAAATCTAGATGAAATGGACAAATTCCTAGAAACACATCTTCCCAAGATTGAATCAGGAAGAAATGGTAACTAAACAGACCAATATCGAGTTCCAAACTTGAGTCAGTTATAAAAAATCCACCAAACAAAAAAAGCCTTGCACTGATGCATTTACAGCAAAATTCTACCTGCTGTAGAGAGAAGAGCTGATACTAATTTTACTGCAACTATTCCAAAAAATTGAGGAAGTGAGACTCCTCAACTCATTCTATGAAGCCAGCATCACCCCGATTAAAAAATAAAAATTAAAAAAACAACCTGGCAAAGATACAATGACAAAAGAAAACTTTAGGGCAATATTTCTTCTGAACATAGACAGAAAAATTCTAAACAAAATACTAGCAAACAGAATCCGGCAGCACATCAATAAGTTAATTCACCACAGTCAAGTAGGCTTTATTACTGGGATGCAAGATTGGTTCAACATACACAAATCAATAAATGTGATTTACACATAAACAGAATTAAAAATAAAAACTATATCATCATCTGAATAGATGCAGAGAAAGCTTTCAATAAAATCTAACATTCCCTCACGATAAAAACCCTCAACCAACTAGGCATTAAAATAGTCTACCTCAAAATAATAAGAACCTTCTGTGACAGATCTATAGCAAACATCATACTGAATGGACAAAACCTGGAAGCATTACCCTTAAGAAGAGGATCAAGACGAGGATGCCTACTCTGCCCACTCCTATCCAACATAGCACTGGAAGTTGTATCCAGAACAATCAAGCAAGAGAAAGAAATAAAAGCCATTCAAATAGGTAAAGAAGTCAAATTATCTCTCATCTTTGATTCTATATCCTGAAAACCCTAAAGACTGCCAAAATTCTCCTAGACCTGACAAACAACTTTAGTGAAGTTTTAGCATACAAAATCAACATATAAAAATCAGTAGCATTTCTGTACACCAATGTTCTAAGCTAATATCCAAATCATAACACAATCCTATTTACAATAGGCACAAAAAGTGAAATATCTAAGAATACAGCTAAGCAAGTAGGTGAAAGATCTCTACAAGGATCACTATAAAATACTGCTGAAATGAATCAGAGAAGACACAAACAAATGGAAAAAATATTCTGTTCTCATGGATTGGAATAATTAATATAGTTATTAATGGCCATACTTCCCGAAGCAATTTACAGATTCAACACAATTCCTACCAAACTACCAATATCATTTTCCACAGAATTAGAAAAAAAAATTCTCAAATTCATATGGAATCAACAAAGAGTGAGAACAACCAAAGCAAACCTAAGTAAAAAGCACAAATCTGAAGGCATCACATAACCCAATTTCAAACTCTACTACAAGGCTGCAGTAATAAAACAGCACAGTACTGGTACAAACACAGACACATAGATCAGTGAAACAGAATAGGGAATCCAGAAATAAACCTGCACGCCTACATCTACCTGTTTTTTAACAAAGTCGACAAAAAAAAAAAAAAAGCAATGGGGAAAGGAATCCCTATCCAATAATTTGTGCTGGGATAACTGGCTAGTCATAAGCAGAAGAATTAAACTGGATCCCTACCTTTCATTGTATACAAAAATTAACTCAAGATGAATTAAGATTTAAATGTAAGACTTCAAACTATAAAAATCTTAGATGAAAACCCAGGAAATATTAATATATTTCTGAACATTGTTCTTGGCAAAGAATTTATGACTAAGTCCTCAAAGCAATTACAACAAAACCAAAAACTGACGAGTGGGACCTAATTAAACTAAAGAGTTTTGCAGAGCAAAATAATCTATCAACAGAATAAACAGACAACCCACAGTATGGGAGGAAATATTTGCAAACCATGCATCTGACAAAGGTCTAATATGTCTAATCTATACGGAACTTAAAGAACTCAAACAAAAAATAAATAACCCTATTAAAAAGTGGGCAAAGGACATGAATAAATACTTATCAAAAGAAGACATACAGGCATCCAACAAACACATGAAACAATCTTCATCATCAATAATCATCAGAGAAATGCAAATAAAAACAACAGCGACACACCATCTCGCACCAGTCAGAATGGCTATTATTAAAAAATAATATAAATAACAGATGATGGCAGGGCTGTGGAGAAAGGTAAACACTTATACACTGCTGGTGGGAATGTAAATTAGTTCAGCACTTGTATGTTCATCGCAGCACTATTTGCAATAGCAAAGACATGGAATCGAACTAGGTGTCCATGCAGTGGACTAAAGAAAATACGATGCATACACAGCATGGAATACTATGCATTCATTAAAAAAAAAAGTGAAATCATGTTCTTTGCAGCAACGTGGATGCAGCTGGAGGCCATCACCCTAAGTGAATTAATGTAGAAACAGAAAACCAAATATTGCTGATTCTAATTTATTAGTGGGAGCTAAACATGGGGTACTTATGGACATAACGAGGACAACAATAGACACTGGGGTGAGAGGAGGAGGGGAGCAAAGGCTGACAAACTACCTATTGGGTACTACGCTTACTCCCTAGGTGACAGAATTATTTGTACCTCCAACCTCAGTGCCACACATTATATCCATGTAACGAACCTGCATATGTAACCCCTGAATCTAAAATCAAGCTTGAAATTATTTTTTCACATTCAATTACAATGTTTGAGCTACTGTTATGGCTGGATGAGCATCAATATCACAGATGCTAAAGCAGAAACTATCAGGGTGTACTTTAGAAGACATTCTCTTTTTCGTTTCAAGAATGAAATTTAAGTGTCTAGAAATGTTGGTTTCAAAGAACATTCATGACAATCCTAAACTTAGATGATACGAAGTGTATGAGCATGGTTTTGGCTATAAATAATAGACTATCCAACTAAAATTGGCTTAAAAATAAAGATATTTATTGTCTAATGTAACATGTCTGGAAGCAGGTTTGGTTTATTCTGAGGCTAAATGACAGCATCAAAAGCCCAGGATCTATCTCTCTGCTCATCAATCCTTGGCCCATTGGCTTCCAACTTCAGATTTGTAACTAAAGTGGTTATAAAATGGGTGTGAAGCATTAGACCTTCACTGATAATGTTCACAGGCAGGATCATTTATATTGTTCATGTTAGCGGTAGAAGGTGTCTGAGTTACCAGCAGTGAATCCACATAGGTCTGCAGCAACCTCAATTCTTGTCTCCTCAGAAGAAAGTATTCAACTGAGGGGCATAAAGCAGAAAATGAGACCAAGGTAAGTCTCAGAGCAGTAAGGGAAGTTTATTAAAAAGCTTTAGAGCAGGAAAGAAAGGAAAGTACACTTGGAAGAGACCCAAGTGGGCGAATTGAAGGACAAGTGCAGCATTTAACCTTGATCCTAGGATTTTATATGCTACCCCACTTCTGGCATCCTGTGTCCCTTTCTCACGATTCTTCCCTTAGGATGGGCTGCCCGCATGCACAGTGCCCTCGTTAAACTTGAGAAGTGAGCATGCCCAGTGTGTATAAGAAGTTGTATGAATGCCCACCTGAGACTTTCTTTCCATTTCCTGTGGAATGCACCTGGAACGTCATACGCTGCCATTTTGTCTCGTAGTGTGCATTCCTGAACTCACTTGCCCAACTCCTGAGATTTTATTGGAAGCTGATTACTAATCTCAAGTGTTTTTTTTATCTGTTTGGAAAGTTGCCTCTCCCTGGAGCCTGTGATCAATGAACACTTTAGTGTGACAGCTGTGGACCTTCAAGAGATTGACTCCCGCTGGCTCCAGCTGCCAAATTATCATTTTTGGAGAGGCAGTGTGAGAACTGCTGAATCATCCCCTGACGGTCCCCTGACATTCCTGGTTGGTGAGGGGAGAGCCCTCTCCTGCCCCGCTCATGCCTATTTAACTACCTGTAATATTCACAGATTTGACTCTTACATTGAGAAGGAAAATCATAACCAAAAACTTCCTAGCAAACTTATCCTCAGAGATCATTATCTAGGATTAAATTACATCCATGCCCTGCTGCAGGGGTAGCTGGGAATGTATCTGGCACTAAATGGAGGTTGGGGGACTTTGACTTCCACGATGATTGAGTGATCATACTTTCTTCCTGTTCATCCCACTAAATGCAACTAAAAACCCTCGGCATTATGTATGAAGAAAACACGAGTAAACTCTGATAGGTGGAAAGAAGGTAGATTAGTTAGAGACCGTGGGACACAAGGAGCAACACAGTGACGAATTTCCTGGGTTTTCTTTTTACTTCACACATCTCAGGGTTCTAGCTGAAGAAGTCAGCAACTTGAAACACCAATGAGTGCGGACCAAAGTATCCCACTCACACACAAAGATGGGCAGAGAAGCAAGACAAAAGAACTTTTAGAAAAAAACCACTCCACTCCAGTCAAACACCACAGAAAGATCTGTGGGTGGAACCTCACCAAGATTAACAAAAGCTGAGTGGTGAACCTAGATGTCTACCCTCACCAAGCTTTAATGAGGCACCCCAACTCCTACCTAACCCTGCTAGGGTTACGTCAGAGAAGCTGAGTGTGAAATTGGATTTTCATCTCCTCAAGCTGATAACAATATATCTCTTCACTCCATGGTGTCATAAGAGGCCATGTAGAGAGCCAGGACTTTTAACCTCACCCCAAAATGTAATGAGGTGGCCCTCTGCCTCTCTGATGGAGCGACATCAGAGGAGGCCCATTAGAGAGCCAGAAGTTTCACCACTTTACAGCAGTGACAAGTCCACCACATCACAGAGTCAGTGGAAGCCGTGTGGGGAACAGTAATGAAGCACTCCTACTCCTCTTCCCCAGAGAGATACCTATGGAAGCCTAATGGGGAGACATACATACAACCCTGGGAAACAGGAATCATAAGCCTTTTCAAATGTTGAAATTAATATGAGCCCCATGTTCTTGAAAAAACGTAATGGTTAAGAAATTCCCCTCACCCTTTGGTGCTCCAGAAAAGAGCTTACTGCAAACTACCCTTCCCCATATGACTTAGAGAAGACTCATGAATGCCTTCCTTTGTTTACCTATAACTACGTCAGATATAGACCCACCAAATTCCTTTTTTTTTCTTTTTTGCCTCGTAATTGATGAGTAGAACTTTAGTAAAGCTTCTCTGTTTTTATCAGACACAAGAATAGCTATTCCTGCTCATTTTTTATTTCCATTTTTATTTTTACACCCCTTTACCTTGAGTTTATATGAATCCTTATGTGTTAGGTGAGTCTTTTGAAGACAATAGATATTTGGCTTGTGATGCTTTATTCATTTTGCCAATCTGTGTTTTTTTAAATGGAGCACATAGGCCATTTACATTCAATGTTTTTTTTTTTTTTTTTTTTTTGAGACGGAGTCCCGCTCTGTTGCCCAGGCTGGAGTGCAGTGGCGCAATCTCGGCTCACTGCAAGCTCCGCCTTCCGGGTTCATGCCATTCTCCTGCCTCAGCCTCTCCGAGTAGCTGGGACTACAGGCGCCCGCCACCACGCCCGGCTGATTTTTTGTATTTTTAGTAGAGACGGGGTTTCACCGTGGTCTCGATCTCCTGACCTCGTGATCCGCCCACCTCGGCCTCCCAATCAATGTTAATATTTACATGTGAAGTACTGTTCCAGTCCTCAATTTAACTTTTACCTAGATACTTTGTTTTCTTTTTTGTGTTATTGTTTTATAAGCCCTGTGAGTTCTATGCTTTCGAGAGGTTCCATTCCAGTACATATTGACCTTTTGTTTCAAGATTTATAACTTCTTTTAGAATTTCTTGTATGGCTGGTCTGGTAGCAACAAATTTCCTCAGCATTTGTTTGTCTGAAAATGACTTTTTATCTCCTTCATTTATGAAACTTAGTTTTGCTGGATAAAAAATTTTTGGCTGAAAGTTATTCTGTTTAAGGAGGCTAAAGATGGGCCTCTAGTCCCTTCTGGCTTGTAAGCATTTTTCTGAGAAGTCTGCTGAAGTCTGATAGGTTTTTCTTCATAGGTTACCTGATGCTTTTGTCTCATTGCTCTTAGAATTATTTCCTTTATAATAAATAGTTTTATGACTACATGCCTTGGTTATATGCTTTTTGCAGTGAATCTCCAAAAAGTTATTTGTGCTTTTTGTATTTGGATATCCAAGCCTCTAACAAGGCTGGGGAATTTTTTCTCAATTATTTCCTCAAATAAGTTTACAACCTTTTTGCTTTCTCTTCTCCCTTAGGAACACCAATTATTATTATGTTTGGCTGTTTTGCATAATCCTATATTGCTTAGAGAATGTGTTCAATTCTTTTGATTCTTTTTTCTTTATTTTTGTCTAATTGGGTTAATTCAAAAGCCTTGTCTTTGAGCTCTGAAATTTTCCTTCTACTTGTTGTAGTCTATTACTAAAACTCTCCACTTCATTTTGTAATTTCCTAAATGTGTTTTTTATTTTCAGACACTCTGATTGTTGTTGTTTTTTTAAAATATTGATCTCTAGAAAAATTTTCATTCACATCTTGAGTTGTATTTTTAATATCTTTAGCTTAGTTTTAATTTCTTGTGGTATCTCCCTGAATAGCTTCATAATCAACATTTTTAATTCTTTATCTGATACTTCCAAGATTTCAAATTGATTTGTATCCATTTATGGAAAACTAGTGTGATCTTTTTCAAAATGTTCACTCTTGACATATAGAAATGCTACTAATTTTTGTATATTAATTTTGTATCCTGCAACTTTACTGAATTTATTAATTATAATAGTTTTTGATAGAGTCTTTAAGTTGTTTCATATATAAGAATTTAAATAACTAATACCAACCCTACTCAAACTATTCAAAAATATCAAGGAGAAGGAAATACTTCTGAACTCATTTCTGGGAGTATTACCCTAATTAGTATTACCCTAATATGGAAACCAGATAATGACTTAGCACAAAAGGAAACTATAGACCAATATCTCTGATGAACATAGATGTAAAAATCCTCAACAAAATATTCGCAAACCAAATTCAAGAACACATTAAAAAGACTATTCAACTTAATCACATGGGATTCATCCCAGGGATGCAAGTATGCCTCAACATATGCAAATCAATAAATATGATACATCACATCAAAAGAATAAAGGAATAGACCTGTATGATAATTTCAATAGATGCCAAAAAAACCATTTGATAACATTCAACATTCCTACATAATGAAATCTCTCAACAAACTGTATATAGTAGGATCATAGTGTAACACAATAAAAACCATGTAAGACAAATCCGTATATAGTACCATACTGAACAAGGAAAATATGAAAACTTTTAAGATCTGGAATAAGACAAGAATGCCCACTTTCACCACTTTTATTTGACATAGTAATGGAAGTACTAACCAGAGCAATTATATCAGATAAATAAATAAAAGGCATCAGAATTGGCAAGGAATAAGTCAAATTATCCTTGTTTGCAGATGACATAATCATTCATCATATTCTTTAGCTCCAGAATTTCTATTTGATTCCTTTTAAGAATTTCTCTGTGTTTAATTTCTATTTTTGCTCATGTATTATTTTTCTTATTTTGTGTGGTTGTATATGTGTGTTCACTGTTTGCTTACTGAACTTCATTAACACAATTATTTGGAGTTCTATGTCAGGCAATTTATGGATTTCCATTTCCTATGATCAGTTATCTGAAAATTATTGTGTTCCTTTGGTGTCAGGTTTCCTTGATTTTTTTGTTTGTTTCTTGTAACATTTCACTGATGTCTGCACATCTGATTGAGCAGTCACCTTTTCCAGATTTTTAAAACTGGTGTCAGTGGAGTAAGATCTTCACCTATGCGTGGCTGCTAAGGCGATGGCTTAGTGAAAGGCTATAATTTTACCTCTGGAGAGTGCACAGTGGAATAGTGTACATGCAACTCTGTCAGTTAAGGTCAGCATCAGTGAAGATTGTGGGGGTCCTCTGCAGTCTTCTACATTCTCCTTCTTGCTGACATCACTCTAACTTCCCCATTGGAATTATTTTAAAAATCATGCATTTTTAAATTAATGTTTTTCTTGTGAAATTTTGGTCATGTGTACCTAAAAGGTTGATACATACTGCCAAACGAATGTTTAAATCTATTGCATCATTTTATATTCCAGAGTCCACTTTACAACGGAGGAGTTCCTGATTCCCTAGACCATCATCAATACTGTAAATTATAAGAACTTATATTTGCCACTCTGGTAGCTAAAACATGATTTCTAACTTTAATATTTAATTTATTATTGGGATTATTTTAATCATATGGTAGTAGTAACATTTTCACATTTTTATATACTTTTTGAAATTTTCTTTTCAAACATTTTAGATGTCGATCATATATTAATTTTCCATTTCATCACCATTGCAAACCTTTAAAATAATAACATTTCTTATATCATTCAAATCACTGTTGTTTTTTAGTAACAATTGAGAGTTGTGATTCCCTTCTTTATGTTCATTATTTATTCAGCATCCACTACCCACTTTGTTATAATCACTCTGCGGTGGAGGGATTAATCCCTACCCAACACATTTTCCAATGTTTAGTCTAATAACACCAAAAGGGAGCAAGAGAATATAAAGAAATTTTAATCGTGCAATGAAGCTTTCTAAGTGGAGCAGTGTGGCTCTCATAGAGGTCAGAAAATATCTTGAGAGAGCCAGAAGAGATAACTATCTTTGGCTATAATTGTGGTTACAAGATGGGGCTGGGGTGAATTAGCCAGGCTTGAAAGGTTTGAACTGGTTATCAAATGAGGTAGCAACCAGGCTTTCTTATTTTCTTGTTGAATTCCTGGACAAAAGCAGAGAGAGGGGTAGAGCTTAAAACTCATTAGCAAACATCAAAAATGAAGTCAGACTCTTTATTATACTTCCTCCTAACATATTATGATATATGTTTATATATCCAGCTTTTCATGAATTGTAGCTCCTGTCTCTCAGAGGAAGCTGACCTAATTCCCAGCTGCAGCAGTGGGTGTGATCAATCTAAAACAATACCATTTCTTGGTCAATGATGAGTTTATAATATATGCCAGTAAACATATAGAATACTCCTGGCCATGAGGTATCTGTACGTGACTAAACTTTAACCTATAAGATACAAGAAAATATTTATTTTGGGGGAAGGGGACCAATGAAGAGGGAGGTTTCCAGAGAAGGATTTGGAATATTTTCTCCCTCTTAAGAGAAAACAAGTATAAATGATAAGTTCATTTGCTTTGGACATTGCCATGTGCATATGTGAACTATGAAAGTAATATAGCCATTCCACTTTCAGCTTGGAACTCTGGAGAATAAAAAGAAGCAAAGTTGGAATCTTGCTGGCATCATATCTTTTTACACTTCCACGTCACCACATTTTAAGTCATTTGAGCCAGGTAATTGCCTGTCTTTATTTATACTGATTTTTATGTGGTTTTCTGTTAATTTACCTCAAAACAAACAAAACCCCACTCTGATACACATACTTTTGTCTTCTGAGAGGAAGAAGTACCAGGAAAATTCTCATTGAGGCCAAGCGCGGTGGTTTACGCTTGTAATCCCAGCACTTTGGGAGGCCGAGGCGGGCAGATCACAAGGTCAGGAGATCGAGACCAGCCTGACTAACATGGTGAAATCCCGTCTCTACTTAAAATACAAAAAATTAGCCAGGCGTGGTGGCATGCGCCTGTAGTCCGAGCTACTAGGGAGACTAAGGCAGGAGAATTGCTTGAACCCAGGAGGTGGAGGTTGCAGTGAGCCGAGATGGCACCACTGCACTCCAGCCTGGGTGACAGAGCGAGACTCCATCTCAAAACAAAACAAACAAACAAACAAAAATCCTGTTGAGTGCTATGCTTTTAGAACAATGAGATTCTCCCTGAGGCATAGATAGTTAAATCTCACTTTCATTACTGGTTTTCTTTTTGGGAGGCAGAGCGGTTATTGTACCAATTTCACGATTTGTACTAGATGTCACTTGCCATATATTATTTCTGCCTCCAGTTTATAATCTAATCTCTTTCATGCTATGACTTTGGTTTCTCTAATTTTATTTTCACCCAGAGGTTCCCTCTGGACCTCGGATATTTTTTGGAGTGGGGTGGAGGAGGAGAATGACAAGTGACTATCATCTATGCCATACTTCTTGAACTGCTTATTTTGAATAACGTAAATTCTTACGTTGTCATTTTTTATTCATGAGTTACATCTTAAGAATTGGTCCTTTCCTGCCAGGTTTTTTTTTATTTTGTTTTTGTAATTGTACTTATTTTATTATTTTTTAATTTATTTTTGAGACGGAGTCTCTGTTGCCCAGGTTGGAGTACAGTGGCACGATCTTGGCTCATTGCAACGTCCACCTCCCGGGTTCAAGCGATTCTCCTGCCTCAGGCTCCAGAGTAGCTGAGATTACAGGTGCCCACCAGCACACCTGGCCAATTTTTGTATTTTTAGTAGAGACGGGGTTTCACCATGTTGGCCAGGCTTATCTTGAACTCCTGATGTCAGGTGATCCGCTGACCTTGGCCACCCAAAGTGCTAGGATTACAGGCATGAGCCACTGCACCTGGCCTCCTGCCAGGTTTAGAGGCCATTTAGAAGTAGGTTGGGGAAATATGTTAAGTAAATACAACTTGATAATGGTTTTATGTATGCTCTATTATTTTTTGACATTTGTCTTTATGTCACATTTTTTTTTTTCACTCAATAAACTCATTGGCTTCCAATGTCTATAATTATTCCTAGGAGCATTCAATTTTATGTTTTGTACCGTTTTCTTTCTACGTTAATGGAACTTTTGGTCATGACAGACAATTTATTAGCTTGTTCATTGTGGTTAAAAGTGAATGCGTAAATACTCAGAGAGGCAAAAGGAATATTACAAATTAACTTCAAGAAATATTACTTAGTTATTTTTGTTTTTAAAATTTTATTTCCGCATAACTTTCATAGAAGCAATGTACTTTATCTAGGAATTATTTGATTCCTGTTGTCCGAGATCATTCTGAGATAAACTTTATCATACTGATTTTTTTTTATACTTAAGAATGTTTGTTTAGTGATGTGTACAAAAGGCATTTAAAGTGGGA
The DNA here is from genome assembly GCF_006542625.1 of Nomascus leucogenys. Lineage (NCBI taxonomy): Eukaryota > Metazoa > Chordata > Mammalia > Primates > Hylobatidae > Nomascus > Nomascus leucogenys. The sequence goes on from NC_044406.1 coordinate 131,656,358, forward strand.
AACAACAGTAGTATATTTAATGGCTATTATATTGTTTGGGTCATAAGAAGATATAAGTATTGAATTCTGTTTTCTAGGTAATATAGATATCACTGTTATATAAAACATATTTTATAACATTTAAGTCAATATCTGCATATTTGCTTTTAAAATCTTTTTACTTCTCTTTATTTTTTCATTGTTTTGCTAATAAGCATAAGTTTTAGTGCAGGAAAATTGAGTGGCGGTTTACGACAATAACACTATTCGTTTTTGCTCCCATCTAGCACTCTTACCACATATCACTCTGTGACACGTAATAAGTTCCTGTTGTGTAATTAATTATTAAAATCACCTTATTGCATTTTTTAGAACTGGCACAAAGATAATGTAAGTCACTATAATTCCCATTCCACTAAAGTGTATAATGCTATTCTGTCTGTATAAATAAAATTTGTACTTAATGGAAAGGAGATGGATTATTGTCTCAATGTGAATGCCATATAATTTTTTAAGATAATCTCAGCAAATAGTTTAGCAATGCTACCTCTATACCAACGAACATGTTTTTAAACTGAGTAGATGTGCATTTATTGCTAATTGATAAAAACCTAAACCAAATAAATATGTTGATGTTTCTTGATATTTTCAAGGTTTTAAAATTAATACAGTTTCTAGCACTGTTTATTTTCAAACATCAGATACACACTTATCACAATTGGAGGTCAGCATCCTTAGAATTAACACCAGAAATCATGCCAGCTATGATACAATTAGAAAGTTAGTTATAGACAGGCCTAAGTACATCTATAATCAACAAGAATTTTTCCAGCTTCTACAATGTGTTGGTCAGTTCTGGAAAAAATTTAAAGTAATAACATGCCTTAATAGTATCGAACCCTACTAAGATAGCCTTTTGTAGTGTGGAGCTTTTAACATATTCCCCAGCATTTAACCATTCTCCAGCAAAGAGGCTGTACAGAGCATATAAATTAGTGACTTACGATGGGTTGAAAGACTGCCAAAATAAAGAGGGTAGACTGTCTAAAGGGAGCAATAGCTACCCAGCTAGTCTTTTTATTTGAACGAAGATACAGATCCAGTGCTGTAATAACTTCTAATTTTTAAGTGAATATGTAAATTTAGACTTTTATGTTAACTTACCTACTTTTTAAATATCAAGTCTACTTTTTCCTTTCTAATTCAGAAATAAAACTATACAAAGCATCCAGAGTTGTATTTTTAAACAGCTCTATTGAGAAAAAATTTACATACCATAAAACATACTCACTTAAAATATACATTCAATGATTTTTAGTGTCTATATAGAGATGTGTAACCATAACAACAGTGTAATTATTGAATTTTGTCATCGTATCACTTCCAAAATAATTTCTGTGCCTATTAGCAGTCACTTCCCATTCTCCTTTATATCCAGCCCTTGAAAACCACTGACACCATTTAGTGTCTATAAATTTGCCTATTCTGAAAACTTCATGTAACTGGAATCATACAATATATGGCCTTTTCCAACTAGCATTACATTTTCAAGGTTCAACCACATTATAGCATGTATCAACACTTCATCATTTTTGTGGCTGCATAATATTTTAGAGTATAATATACAACATTTTGTTTATCCATTCATTAGTTGATATTTGGGTTGCTTACATGTTTAATATTAAATATAATGCTGCTATGAATATTCATGTACAAAATTTTGTGTGTACATATGTTTTCATTTCTTTTGGATATATACCTAGAAATTTAATTGCTGGGTCATATGGTTTCTCCAGTTCGAACATTTTGAAGAAATGCTGGACTGTTTTCAAATTAACTACGTTTTATAACCCCAGCAGCAGCATACACGAGTTCACATTTCTCCACATCCATACCAACACTTGGTATTATTAGTTCATTTGTTTTTAATAATCTTAGAGGATGTGAAGTATCTCACTGTGGTTTGATTTGCATTTCGCTAAAGGCTAATAAGGTTGAGAATCATTTCATGTGCTTAATGGCCATATCTGCTTTGGAGAGATGTCAGCTGAAATACTTTTCCCATTTTTTAGTTGTATTATTTGTCATTTTACCTTGAGCTGTTTTATATATATATGATTCATTTTATATATATATGTCTGATTCATTTTTATGTAATTTTTATATACAGTGTGACATAGGAATTCAACTTCTAACTTTTGCTTGTGGATGTTCATTTATTCCAGCATCATTTTCTGAAAAGACTATTCTTGCCCTATTGTACGGTCATGGCATTTTTGTAAAGCATAAATTAAGCAATAACATAAGGATATGCTTCTGGACACTTGAGGCAGTCTCATTAAATGTCTATTTTTTTTTTTTTTTTTTGCCAGTTACACACTTTCTTGCTGATTTATATTGCTTTGTAATGAGTTTTAATTTGAAACTGTGAGCACTTCAACTTTGTTATTTTTTCAGGATTGGTTTGGCTATTCTGGTTTCCGTGCATTTATAAATGTATTTTAAGACCAGCTTGTTAATTTTGTTTTAAAATTCACCTGGGATATTAACCAGGGTATCACTGAAGCTAAGGATCGATTTGAGGATTACTGCTATCTTACCAATGTTAAGTCTTCCAATTCGTGATCATGGATGTCTTTTGATTTATTTAGGTCTTCTTTAATTTATTTCAACAATGTTTGTAGCTTTCAGTCTGCAAATCTTGCACTTGTTTTGATACATTTTTTCTAAGTATTTTTTTCTTTATGATGGTATTATGAGTTTGCTTTATTGCATTTTCACATCGTTTATTGCTAGTGTATAGAAATACACTTAATTTTTGTACATTAATCTTTTATCTTGAAACCTTGATGAACTAGTTCTATTTTTCTTCTTTTTGGTGTATTGTTTAGGGTTTTCTACATATATGATATTGATTGCAAGTAGAGAAAACTTGACTTCTTCCTTTCTAATTTGAGTGGCTTTTCTTTTTTCCCACTTTTTTTTTTTTTTGCCTAATTGTCCTAGATAGAGCTTCCAGTACTAATGAATCGGCTAAATTATGTCCCCCTTCCCACATTCATATGTTAAAGCCCTAACACCCAACTACTTCAGAACATGACTATATTTGGAGGCAGAGTCTACAGAAGTAATTAAGTGAAAATAAGATCACTGGGGTGGACTCTAGAATGACTGATGTCCTTATAAATTGAGAAAATTTGAACACAGACACATACAGGGGGAAGACAATGTGAAGTTACAGGAAGAAGATGGTTATCTACAAGCTAAGACTAGAGGCCTGAAACACATTTTTTCCTCCTTACCCTCAGAAAAATATCAGTCCCGTCAACAACACATTTATTTAAGGCATCTAGCCACCAGAATTGTGAGAAAATAAATTTCTGTTGTTTAAAGCACCTATTCTGTGGTACTTTGTTACAGTTGCCCAAGTAAACTAATACAAGTGACAAGAGAATACATCTTTGCCTTGGGCCAGATCTTATGGAGCAAGCAGTAAATCTTTCATCAGTAAAGTTGCGGTGAGTCAGAGGATTTAGGGGCTGATCAAGTAAAAGGCATGACTTTGAGACGTCAGTATTGCAGAATGAGTTTTATTGGGCACTGACTGAGCAGAATTGCATACAAAGAAGTTTCTTATTGTGGGAGACCTTCCAGAGACAGGGCTGAAGGGTCATCACCCAAAGAGGGAAGAGGGCAAGGGACTAACTAGGGAGAGGAGAAATATAGAGAGGACTTATGTGTCCAGATAATGTTGCTCAGCAGCACAGTGGGAAATCTCGGAGTCACAGAGCTCCAAAGGGCAGAAGCCATTTGGGATCTTTTATAGACAACCTAGTTTGTTTTATCAATGGCTAGCAGATGTTGGATGCAATTTTGCAAGACATGCAAAGCAGGCAGGCTCTGAATGGCTAAAAATAGATTTTTGAGAGCTATATTTAAAGCAATTGGAAGTGCAAACTTTTGAGATGGATGCCACTGAGCTTTGAGCTAATGTTCTTAGCATGCTATGAAGTAAACAAAAAGACCAATATAAAAAAACTATCTTTTGCCCAACAAATACATGTTATCTGTGAGTTTTTCTAACTGGTCTAACCATGTTGCTGATGTTTTCTTATGTTCTTATTGAGTATTTTTATCATGAAAGTCAGTTGAGTGTTTTTAATATAAACCATTGTTGAATTTTGTCTAATTACTTTTTTTTGCGTCTAGAGAGATGATCATGTTGTCCTTTGTTCTATGATATAAAATTAATTATTTAGTATTAATTGATTTTCAGATCTTGAATCAACCTTCCCTTCCTAGAATAAATACCAGTTGGTCATGGTGTATAATTCTTTTATATATTGCTGGATTTTGTTTGATAGATTTTTTTAAAGATTTATACACCTATATTTGTAAGATTTGTAGGACATTCTGGTCAGTGTTTTCTTCTTCTTTTTCCTTTTTTTTTTTTTTTTTACTTGAAACAAACTTTTATTTTGAATGCTGATCTCATTAGTTCATGGCCAGGGGTAGGTGGTAACTAGAAACAGCTAGAAGGAGGGAAGGGGAGGGGACCAGCAGTCTGCAAGCAGGAGGAAAGGAGAGGGGTAGGTGTGTGTGTGTATTCGCGCACATGTATGTCACAGGAGTGCCACCCCCAGGGCCCTGTCAGCCTCTCCTTTCTCCTCCATGGCTGCCCACCTGTTTATCTGTCTCTGTGAGAATCCTTGGGGTGGTCAGGGGATGTCAGGAGCTGAAGGAGCTGTTGGGCATAGGAGGAGGCAAGGCTAAGGAATGACCCAGCCAGCTGGTTGTTTGTCCTGGCTACAGAAGGAACCACCCTGCCCACCAACCTACCCCACACCTGTGGCTTCAGTGCAGAGAAGTCAGTCCAGGTGGGTTCAGGCCCACGCCACCATCTCCAGCCTGCACAACTCCACACCAGGCAGGGGTTCTTCCAGAGGGCTAAATGCTCTGTGCTGAGCCTGGAAGTGTCCTTTTCATTACTCCCTACCTGCCCCACCCACACTCCAACTGGGACTTTCAAACCTTGAGCTCAGACCTTCACTACTGTGCTCCTATAGCAGCCACAGGAGTGATGTGGTGGGGAAGGAGGGGTTACAGTCTCAGCCTAGCTCAGAGGAACATCTCTCCACCCCTCTAACAGGAGGTGCTAGAAAATATAATCTCGAGCAGACCCAGACCCACCTCTGGTAACCAGTGCCCAAGGCCCAACGAGAAGCAGGGTTGGGGAGCCTCCATGCTGGGAAGATCAGCAAAAGCCAGGAGCAGCCAGGGCCGGCCCAGGAAAATGCAGGATTATCTTTGGGTCAATGGCGAGGGTCAAGGTTAGGGTCAGGCTGAGGGGCTGGGATGGGGAGAGTCGTACAATGCCATTGCCACTTCCCTTCACACATCTACAGGTTACAACCAGAGAGCTTTCGGCATGACCAGTTTGGGGGATTAAAGGGAAAAAGGAGAGAGAGAAAAGGGGAAGCCACTACTTTCTCTCGGTTAAAATGACCGAGTCCTAGACTGGGGGTTCCTTCTCTGGCAGCAGCAGATACCAGATCCCAGAAGCCCCTACACCCAGTCTGGCTCCACGGAAGGGGCCCCTGAGTGCCCAGAGGAGCAGCATGACAGGGAGGGTGGGTTCCTTCTGCTCCTGATATCGCCTGATGGCCCCAAGGATACTCACAGAGACAAACTATCCGGGCAGCCATGGAGGCAAAAGGAGAGGTTGACAGGGCCCCGGGAGTGGCACTTGTGCACCACACACACACGCACACACACATGCACAAACACACACACATAAACACACACACACACTCCTACCCATATACACATACACATGCACACACACACAAACACACACACATACACATGCACACATGCCCACATACTCATACATACACACACACATACACACACATACACAAACATACACCTAACACACATATATACACACACATAAACACGCACACACACATACACATACACATGCATACACACATAGACACACATGCACACACACAATCACACACAAACACACATAAACACACACACATGCTGAATAGAGACAGAGACATGTAATAAGCAGAATGAAAACTAAGGGCCCAGATGTACAAAAAAAACGTAAATGAGGAAGAAGTTGGGGAGGAGAGTGCTTTCTTTTTCCTTGTGATGTCGTTGTCTGGTTTAGGTAACAGGACATTAATGGATTCACAGGATAAGTTGGAAAATGACCTAAACTCTTATTATTTCACAAATTTGTGAAGAACTAGTACTAAATTTTCTGTAAATATTTAGTAGGCATTACCAATAGATACATCTGAGTATTAGTCCATTCTCATGCTGCTATGAAAAAATACCCAAGACTGGGTAATTTATAAAGAAAAAAAGTTTAATGGACTCACAGTCAACTTTTCTGGGGAAGCCTCAGGAAACTTACAATCATGGTTGAAGGCACCTCTTTACATGGCAGCAGGGGAGAGAATGAGCACAGAGCAATGAGGGGATAAGCCCCTTATAAATCCATCAGATCTCATGAGAACTCACTATCAGGAGAGCAGCATGGGGAAGTCACCCCCATGTTCTAACCACCTGCCAGGGGGTCCTTCCCTCAACACGTGGGGATTGCAATTTGGGTTACAATTCAAGGTGAGATTTGGGTGGGGACACAGAGCCAGACCATATCGATCTGGATCTGGGATTTCCTTTGTGAGAAGTTGTGAAATCATGAGTCAAATGTCTTTACTTGTTTCTTCATATTTTACTTCTCTGTATTCAAACTTCTGTTTCATTTTATACCTGTTTTGGTTGTTTTTGTCTTTCTGGAAATTTGTCCAGTTGCATCTAAGTTATCTGGTTTGTTGGTGTACAATAGTTTTTTATATTCCTTTATAATTTTTAAATTCTGTATATTTGTTAGCAGTGTCTTCTCTTTTATTCCCGATTTTAGTATTTTGAGTCTTCCTTCTTTTTGTTTTGTCAGTCTAGCTAAAGTTTTGTCAATCTGTTGATCTTTTCAAAGAAGCATTTTTTTTGTTTCATTGATTTATTGACTTTCTATATTGTTTGGTGTTCTCTATTTCATTGATTTTCACTCTAATTTTTAATATTTTCTTCCCAATTGATTTGTATTTAGTTTACTTTGTCTAGTTTCCTAATGGAGAAATTTACAGTATTAATTGGAGATTTTTCTTCTTTTTTAAGATAAGCCTAGATGCATCCACTGGTAATTTTTAACTAAACATCTGAAGAAAAATCAGTAGCAATCTTCACAACCTTTCCAAAACATAAAAGAGGGTAGGTCATATTCCTATGAGGCTAGTATTGTCCCGTTTCCAAAACCAGACAATGACATCAGAAGATAAATAAATAAATAAATAAATAAATATACTTCCCTTAAAACAGTGCTTTAGCAGTGCATCCTCTTAATTTGGGTTTCCTAGATTTTCATTTACATTCATCTCAAAGCGTTTTTAAACTTCTAATTTCTTCTTTGAGCCATTGGTTATTTAGAAATTTAATTTTTATTTTTTTAGAGACAGATTCTTACTCTATCACCCTGGTTGGAGTGCAGGGGTGCAATTATAGCTCACTGTAACCTCAAAATCCTGGGCTCAAGCTCAATTGATTCTCTCACCTCAGCATCCCTAGTAGGTGGGAGTACAGGTGCATCCCACCAGCCTCAGCAAATTTTTCAAACTTTTTTAGAGATGAGGTCTTGCTATGTTTGCCAGACTGGTCTCGAACTTCTGGCCTCAAGTAATTCTCCTGTCTCAGCCTCTCAAAGCACTGGGATTACCGGCATGAGCCACTGCACCCAGCCAAAAATGTGTTGTTTGTATTGTCTACTTTCCACATATTTATGAATTTCTCCTATTGCCTTTTCTTATAAATACCTAATTTAATTCCCTTGTAATTAGAGAACATTGTATGATTTCAATACATTTAAATTTTAAGACTTGTTCTACAGACCGGCATATGGTTATTCTTAGGAATGTTCTATATATGCTTGAGGAGAATTAGTATTCTGCTGTGCTAGGATGGAGTCTTTTATAGATATCTGTTAGATCTAGTTGGTTTATGCTGTTCTTCAAGTCTTCATTATCCACTTTTATCTAATCGTTTTATGCATTATTGTAAATAGGTTATTGAAATCTCAAGCTATTATTACTGAATTTTTATTTCTCCCTTTAACTTTATAATTCTTGGTTTCCTTTATTTTGGGCCTCTCTTATTAAGTTCATATATATTTATAGTTGTTTTATTTGTTGGTGGCTTGACCATTTTTTTAATGTTCTCCAGTAATTTTTTTGTTTTAAAGTATATTTTATGTGATATTTAGCCACTCCAGATTTCTTATGGTTGGTGTTTGCATGATATATCTATTTTCATCCTTTTACTTTGAACCTATTTCTATTATTTCTACCTTTGAATCTTCTGTCTAGTGAAAACAGCATAGAATTGTGTCTTGCTTTGTAAACTCAGTGTGATCATCTCTCCCTTTAGGATTCTTTAATCCATTCACTTTTAATTTTATTATTGATATGGTTGAATTTGTATCTGCCATTTCAGTTTTTATTTCTCTATGTCTCATATCTATTTTGTTCGTATGTTCTTGCATTAGTGTCTTTTTTACCTTACGTGAACATTTGATATTGTAAAAACCTAATTCCTTTAATAATTTTTAAACTATATACATATTTATTTTTTGTCATTTTCTTAGTGATAGCTGTAGGGCTGATGCTATACATCTTAGTTTATCTGAATGTACTCCAGATTTATATTAATGTAATTACAGGGAACTGTAGAAAAATTATTCCTATATGGCTTTATTTTCCCCACTTTTTGTGCTATTAGTGCAATATATTTTATATGTATATACGTTATAAACTCAACAATGCATTACTATAATAATTATTTTACAAATAATTATTTTATGACTTTAAAATATTTTATTTTTTAAAAATAATTATTTTATGTCTTTTTAAAAAGCTGAGAGAACACAAAACATGTATTAATAGAGGTTGTTATCTTTTTATTTTCTATTTCTCGTTCTCTTAATTTCTTCCTTTAGTTTTGAGAGACCATCTGGTTCCATTTCTTCACTCTAATACTGATTTTGTGCCCACATTTGTGTGCTGATAGCATCAACTATGTTACATTTATATGTGTTTTAAGCCCAACAATATGTGTATGTGCACATGCAATTAATTTATTTTTAATATCTTTTACTTTTTATTGATATTATGGTTTGATTGTTGTGGGTACATAGTAAGCATATATCTTTATGGGTTACGTGAGGTATTTTGATACAGGTATGCAATGTGTAATAATCACTTTGGGGTAAATTGGGTATACATTACCTCAAGCATTTATCTTTTGTGTAGCAAACAATTCAATTATGCACTCTAAGTTATTTAAAAATGTACAATTATTTTTGAGTGTATTCAACCTGTTGTGCTATCAAATTTTAGATTGTATTAATTCAGTTTATTTTGTACACGTGAACCACCCGCATTCCCCCACCCAACCCTCCAGTACATTTCCCAACCTCTGGTAAGCATCCTTCTATTCTCTGTCTCTGAGTTCAATTATTTTAATTTTTAGCTACCACAAATAACTAAGAATGTGTGAAGTTTATCTTTCTGTGCCTGGCTTATTTCACTTAGCATAATGACCTCTAGTTGTTGCACATGACAGAACCTCATTCTTTTTTATGGTTGAATAATACTCCATCGTGTAAATGTGCCACATTTGTTTAATACATTCATCTACTAATGGACACTAGGTTGCTTCCAAATCTTGGTTATTGTAAATATTGCTGCTGTAAGTATAGGAGTGCATACAACTCTTTGATATACTAATTTCCTTTCTTCGGTTATATATCTAGGAGTGGGATTGCTGAATCATATGGTAGCTTTATTATTAGATTTTTGAGGAATCTCCGAATTGTTCTCCATAGAAGTTTTACTAATTTACATTTCCACCAACAGTGTGTGAGGGTTCCCTATTCTCCACACCCTCACCAACATTTGTTATTGCCTGTCTTTGGATATAAGCCATTTTAACTGGGACGAGATAATATCTCATTGTAGTTTTGATTTGCATTTGCTGTCCTTGTGGTCTGGACTGCCTTTCAAGTTTATTTAGAGCCCCAGAGCTCTTTGGCCTATTGTGGTGAGGCTTGTTGTAACTCAAGTTCTGACCCTGGGATCCGCAATTCCCCTCTGGCTAGGAACTGGCTTAAATATTCCCTCCATGATTGGGCATCAGCTGAGTTCAGACTGATTTTGCATTCTGCCATGATGGGGCAGCAGTGAGTTCGATGCAATGCCTCACAATTGCTGTGCTCTCCCTTTCCCAAGCACATGGATTCTCTCTCCGTGCCACACAGCTGCTGCCAGGAGTTGGGGGAAGGATGGCATTGGCAATTCAAGACTCTTTTCTACGTCTTGAGTGCCTTTTTCCATAATATGAAGTTAAAACCAGGTACTTTGAGTATTCAGCTGATTTTTTGTTCTTATGAAGGTGTTTTGTTGTGTATATAGTTGTTAAATTGGTGTCATTGTGGTAGGAAGGATAATTGGTGGAAACTTCTAATCCACGATCTTGTTCCACCCTCTAATATACTTTACTTTTTAGAGTAGTTTTTGTTTTTCATGGCAAAATTGGGAGGAAAGCACACAGAGTTCTTATATTTTCCATCTTCATACATATACAGTCTCTCCTGTATTCACATTCTACACCAGAGGGATAAGTTTGTTGAAATTGCAATTACTTTTCAAATCACTTATGAGAAGAGAAGAAATAGCCAATTGTACTATGCTATAGTTACCTACATCCTTTTCTTCACCAATTCTCTTTGTATTTAATTTTGTGTGTGTATGTGTGTTTGTTTACATATGTAGATTCAAACTATAGTATTGCATTACTTTAATTCTGCCTGAAAAATTTCCTTTAGTATTTCCTGTAATCTGCTAGTGATAAATTATCTCGGTGTTTGTTTATGTGAGAAAGTATTTATATTGCATTTATTTTTTAATTTTGTTCATAAAACTTTGTGAGGTTTGTATTAGTCCATTCTCATGCTGCTGTAAAAAAATACCTGAGTCTGGGTAATTTATGAAGGAAAGAGGTTTAATTGACTCACAGTTCAGCATAGCTGGGGAGTCCTCAGGAGACTTATAATCATGGTGGAAGGGGAAGCAAATGCATCCTTCTTTAAGCAAATGCATCCTTCTTCACATGGCAGCAGGAGAGAGGAGCGCCAAGCGAAGGAGAAAGGCCCCTATAAAACCATCAGATCTTGTGAGAACTCCCTCACTATCATGAGAACAGCATAACAACTCCCATGATTCAATTACGTACCACCAGGCCCCTCACATGCCACATGGGGATTATGGGAACAATTCAAAATGAGATTTATGTGGGGACACAGCCAAACCATATCAAGGTATAAGCACAATTTTGTTACATGAGTACTAGGCAAGTCAGTGCTTTTAGGCTATCCGTCACCTTAATAACATACATTTTGCACAGTAATTTCTCATCATCTACCTCCTCTCATGCCCCTAATTTTCTGAGTATCCATTGTCTATCATTCCCCTCTATACATCCCTTTGTACATCTTTTTTAGCACCCACTTATGAGAGAGAATATGCTGTATTTGTGTTTCTGTGTTTAGCTTGTTTCACCTAAGTTAATGACCTCCAGTTCCACGCATGTTGCTGTGAAGACCATCGTGTTATTCTTTTTTATGAATGAATATTCCATTGCATATATACCACATTTTCGTTATCCAGTCATCCACTGATAGACACATGTTGATTCCATGTCTTTGCTATTGTGAATAGTGCTGTGATAAACACATTAGTGCAAGTGTCTTTCTGATATAATAATTTCTTTACTTTTGGGTAGATACCCAGTAATGGAATTGCTATACTGAATGGTAGTTCTTTCTGAAATCTCCATTTCTGTTTTTCACAGAGATTGTACTAAGTTATATTCCCATTAACAGTGTGTAAGAATTACCTTTTTTTTCTGAATCTTAGCCAATATGTTTTTAATATTTTTAATATTAGCCATTCTGACTGATGTGAGGTGGTATCCCACTGTGGTTTTAATTTGCATTTCTCTGATGATTCTTAATATTGAGCTTTTCTATATCCCTGTTGATGTTTGTTTATCTTCTTTTGAAAAATGTCTCCTTATGGTTATTGCCCACTTTTTAATGGGATTATTTGTTTTGTATTTGTTGTCACTGTTGTTGAGTTGTTTGAGTTCCTTGCATATTTTTGATGTTAGTCCACATCAGATGAATGGCTTGTAAATTCCATTTTGTTTATCCCATTTTGCAGGTTGACACTTCACTCTGTTTTTTTGTTTTGTTTTGTTTTGTTTTTGCTGTGGAGACCATTTTCAATATAAGTCCCATTTTAAAATTTTTATTTTAGTTGCCTGTGCTTTTAAGGTCTTAGTCATAAATTGTTGACCTAAAACCAATGCCCAGAAGAGTTTTCTCTAGGTTTTCTTCTAATATTTTTATAGTGTCAGGTCTTGTGTTTCAGTCTTTAATCCATCTGCAGTTTATTTTTGTACCTGGTGAGAGATAGAAGTTCTGTTGAATTGTTCTCCATACGGCAATCTAGTTTTCCCAGCATCATTTATTAAAAAGGTTTTATATTTTCCAATATATGTTTTAGTAATATTTGTCAAAAATCAGTTGGCTGTAAATATGTGGCTTTATTTCTGTGTTCTCTGTTATGTGCCATTTATTTGTCAGATTTTTATATAGATAACATGCTATTTTTGGTTAATATGATTTGAATTCAGGTAATTTGATGCTTCCAGCATTTTTCTTTTAGCTCAGGATTGCTTTGGCTATTCATGCTCTTTTCTGGTTCCACATGAATTTAATAATACATATTTATAATCCTGTAAATATGAAATTAATATTTTGATAGAGATTACATTGAATCTGTAGATTGCTTTGGGCAGTATGGTCATTTTAATAACATTAATTCTTACAATATATGAGCATAGATGTTTTCCCATTTGCTTATGTTATCATGATATCATATCATCACTAAACAGGGATAAGTTCACTTCCTATTTTCCAATTTGGATATCTTTTATTTCTTTCTCTTGCTTGATTGCTCTGGCTCAGACTTCATATGCCGTCTTGAATAGGAGTGTTGAAAGTGCACCATCTAGTCTTGTTCTAGTTTCCATAAGAAATTTTGTCAAATTTTCTTTGTTCAGTATGATGTTGGCTATGTGTCACTTATGGCCTATATTATCTGAGTTATGTTCCTGCTATGACTAGTTTTGAGGGCTTTTATTATGAAGGGATGCTGAATATTATCAAATGTTTTCCTCTGTATTTATTAGGATATATACATTTTGTTCTTCATTCTACTGATGTGATGTATCACATTTATTGATTTGCATGCATTGAACCATCATTGCATCCCTGGTATAAAATCTATCTTAAGATAATATATTATCTGTTTAATGTGCTATTGGATTTAGTTTCCTAGTATTTTATTAAGGATTTTTGTGTCTATGTTCATCAGGGCTATTAATGTGTAGTTTTCTTTTTGTGTGTGTGTCCTCATCTGGTTTTGGTATCAGGATGATACTGGTGTCATAGAGAAGAATGAGTTAAAAAGCACTCTCTCCTCCTCAGTTTTTGCAGATTTTAAACCTTTTATTATTATATACTGGCTTTATTTGTCTTATTTTGCTGTTTTTGATTTAAAATTTGTTTTATTTCTGATATAAGTCTTGCCTACTCCTTATCACCTTTGGTTTGGAATATTTTTTACACTTCTTTAGTTTCAGTCTATATGTGTCTTTAAAGGTAAGGTGAGTTTCTTGCAAGCATCATATACTTGAAATATGTTTATATTTATCCCTTAAGCCAATCTAGATGTTTTGAGGGGGAATTTAAATTAGTCCATTTATATTTAAGGCTAATATTGTCATGTTAAGGTTGTGCCTGTAATAGTGTTAAATATTTTCCTGTTGTTTTATAAGTTGTTTGTTTATTTCTTTTATTCTGACTATTGTTTGGTGGTATTCTGTAATGGTGCTATTTGATTCATTTGTCTTCTTTTGTGTAATTACTTTACCTATGAGTTTTATACTTTTATGTGTTTTTATGATGGTGGTTATGTTCTTTATCTTCCATGTTTAGAACCCTCTTGAACATTTTCATAGGGTCGGTGCAGTGACGATGAATTTCCTCAGCATTTGCTTGACCAGGAAGGACATTTTTGTGTTGTATTTTCTTGAGGATTGCTGGAACTCTTACATGTTGATGTCTAAATCTCTTGCTAGACTTAAACTTTTTATCTGTTATTTTATTACATAGGTTTTCGAAAGCTGTTACTCTTACTTCTCCCATTTTAATGCTGATACTTCATAAGCGCTGTTGTTTTATGTAGTCCCAAATGTTTAAAAAGCTTTGTTCTTATTTTTATTATTGTTTCTTAATTTGTCTGACTAGGTTATTTCAAATATTTAAAGTTCAGAATTTTTTTGTCTGCTTGATCTAGTCCATTATTGAAGCTTTCAAGTGTTTTCTGTATTTTCTTCAATAAATTTTTCAGTTTCAAAATTTTTGTTGCTAATTTATTTTAAAGATATTTATCTCATTAGTAGATTTTTTACTCATATCCTGAGTTGGTTTTTTGAGTTCTTTGTATTGGTTTTTGGATTTCTTTTGCATATCACTGAGCTTTATGAAAGTCAATATTTTGAAATGTTTATCTGGCATTTCAAGTGTTCCTTTTTGGTTAGCATTTTAGAGCATTTGGCCCAGCATTCTATTGCTGGAGAATTATTGTGTTCCTGTGAGGGTGCCATATTACCTCATTTTTTTTCATGTTTCCTTTGTCTTTGCCTTGGTTCCTGCACATCTGCATACCATTTGTGGAAAGTTAGTTTTCCTGAATATAAGATTTATAATTGACCTTTTTTTCCCTCTTTAAGCCCTTTTAATTTGCCAATACTTGACTTTCTGGCCTACTTTGTTTCTGAGGAAAAGTTATCTATTAAACTTATTTGGGTTCCCGTGTACATGATGAATTATTTTGTTTTTCTCTTGTTGCTTTCAAGATTTTCTCTCATTTTTGTCCTTTACAAAATTTATTATTTTTAACTGACAAATAGATTTTGTGTATATTTTTATGTACTACATGTTGAAATGTGTTTACATTGTGTGATGTCTCAGTTGAGCTAATTAACATATAAAAAGTATGGTATATATACACATCATAGTATTCAGACTTAAAAAAAATAAAATTTTGTCATTTGTGTCAATATGAATTAACTTGGAGGATAGTATGTTAAGTGAAATAAGCCAAGCACATAAGGAGCTATATTGCATTATCTCATTTACATGTGGAATATAAAATAGTTGAACTCATAGAAGTGGACAGTAGAATGGTGATTACCAGAGGCTTGGGTTGTTGGGGTGGGGGTGTAAATGGAGAGATATTTGTCAAAGGATGCAAAATTGTAGTTAGATAACAGATACAGATCAAGTATTCCCCTTGGCTTTCATCAGTTTTACTATGATGTTTCTGCTTATAGATCTCTTTGTGTTTGTCATATTTGGAGTTTGTTAATTTATAAGTCAACATTTTTCAACATATTTAGGAAGTCTTCAGTTGTTTCTTTTAGTGTATATTTTCCCTGGTCTTTTCTCTCTCTCCATTTCTTCTATTCCAATTACATATTTCTTGGTGTTCTTAACTGTGCCTCAAATTTCTCTGAAAAAGTACTTCATTATTTTTTCTGTTTATCAGATTACAGAATTTCTTTTAATGTATATTCAATTTTTTTAATTTTTTTTCTGCCACTTCAAATCTAGTATTGTTGCTTTGTACTGGATGTTTTATTTCAATCAGGATATTGATTTGAGAGATTTCTAACAACAGAACTTCCATTTGGTTCTTTAAGTTATCATTTTTATATCTGTATTTATATTGAGATTTTGATGGGGCATTGTCATTATACCTTCACTTAAGTCTCTAAAAATGGTTTCCTTTAATTCTTTGAACATATTTTAAATAACTGCTTTGAAGTCCAACATTTGTTTATCCTCAAAAGCTTCCAATTGTCAGTTCCTGGGTTTTTTGTTGTTGTTTTGTGTTTGCATACTTCACACATAGATATTTTGCAATCTTTTATTGAATCAGCGGACATTTAAGATAATATATTTTAGCATCTCTAGATGGTGGATTGCCTCATTTCTCAATGCTTACTTTTGTTGTTTGCTTGTTTATTTTTGTTTTTGTTTTTGCACCTTACCTGGATTAGTTGTGTAAAATTTATTTCACCCGAAGTATACAACCTCTGACTTTGCTCATCATGAAGAGCAGCCATAGACATGTGCATTAGTTTGTTCTCATGCTGATGTGAAGAAATACCCAAGACCGGGTACTTTATAAAGAAAAGAGGTTTAATTGACTCACAGTTCTGCATAGCTGAAAAGGCCTTAGGAAAGTTACAATCATGACAGAAGGCATCCCTTCACAGGGTGACAGGAGAGGGAATGAGTGCTGAGCAAAGGGGAAAGCCCCTTATAAAACCATCAGATCTCGTGAGAACTCACTTTCATGAGAACAGCATGGG
This sequence comes from Nomascus leucogenys, assembly GCF_006542625.1. Taxonomy (NCBI): domain Eukaryota; kingdom Metazoa; phylum Chordata; class Mammalia; order Primates; family Hylobatidae; genus Nomascus; species Nomascus leucogenys. The sequence goes on from NC_044406.1 coordinate 131,672,972, forward strand.
AGAAACTGCCCCCATGATTCAGTTATCTCCACCTGGTCCCACCCTTGACATATGAGGATTATTACAACGCAGGGTGAGATATAGGTGGGAACAAAGAGTGAAACCATATCAACATGTCACCTTAACAATAAACAGTGACTGGTTTTAGCCAGGCTTTCTCTTTCTCTTTATCTGATATCTCTATCAAGCTCGTTTGCTTTTATTAGTATCACGGCCAGCTGTTAGCCTCCACTAATTGCTAACTGATTGCTATATTGTTTTTCACAAATCTCCGAGGCAAAAATTGTTCCATGGCCTGATGAAATTGAAGCTGGTCTACTTTTTAGGGGAGGATATTTTTGGTCTTTGAGTCTTGCACTGACTCCAGGAGGGCTTTTCTTAGATTCTTTTTCTCTTGTTATCTCTGTTAAAATTCTAGCTGAACTACACTTTTATTTGTTGTTTGTTGCTCACTACCAAGATCTCCACTGCTTTCCTGTAATTCTCTCACCTACAAAACCTCCCACAGTCTGTTTCAAATAGTCAGTCTATTTAGCCAGAGTTGTAGACTTGTATGTTCTTGTGGCCCTGCCTCTCCACCTAAACAAAACTTCTGTGCCACTGTACCTGAGATGGATACAATTACAATGACATTCTTCTCTTAGAATGTAATTCTGCATTTCTATGAGTGGGTAAACTTAACTGTGACAGTAGGTCCTTGTATTTTCAACTTGTCCCTTCTATTTTGGAATGTTTCCTTATGAACAAGCTTGAACAGAGGCTATTGGGTCCCAGTGTTTTCAGCCTGTCTCACATGGAGTTAATTCTTCCTCTCTACAAATGGGGAATATGTAAGGGAAGGAAGTTCCAATATCCTAGGTTGTGCCTGTCAGGAAAAAAAAAAAAAAACAACTTTTACAACACAGAGCTGTGGGTAGATGACATACTGTCAGCCTGACCCTTTATGCCATATAAATTCCAAGATGCAATCAATTGTAAGAGTTTTTTATTGTAATTTGAACTAATACTGGTTTCTTAGAGAAAACAAACTATCATAGTAATTTTAGGTTTCAAACATTTCGATATATTTGGCCCAAAACCTAGTGAAAGAAATGTTGTGAACACAGGAAGGCTGAGCAAGATGGCAGAATAGAAGCCGACAGCATTCATCCCCCCACCACTGGAACACCAAATTTTAACAACTATCTGCACACAGAAATGCACCATCACAAGAACCAAAAATCAGGTGAGCAATCACAGTACCTGGATTTACATTCATATCACAGAAAGAGGCACTGAAGATAGCAGGACAGACAGTCTTGAATCGCCAATACCAGCCTTTCTGTATCCTCCCCTGGCAGCAGCTGTGCACTTTGGGGAGGGAGAGCACAGTGACTGAGGGAATGTACATTGAACTCAGTGCTGCCCTGTCACACTGGTGAATAAAATTATGCTGGGCTTAGGCAATGCCTGGACCTTGAGGGGGAGTTTGTGCCAGCCCTAGCCAGAAGGAAATTGCCCATCCTAGTGGTCAGAACTTGAGTTTCGAGGCAAACCTTGCCACTGCATACTGAAGTGCTCTGGGGTCCTGGGTAAACTTGGAAGGCAGTCTAGCACACAAGAACTGCAATTCCTAGGCAATTCCTAGTACTGGGCTGGGCTTAGAGCCAGTGTACTAGAGTGGCACATGACCTAGGGAGACACCAGCTGGCATGGCTAAGGGAGTGCTTTTGCCCTCCCTCCTCCAACCCCAGGCAGTGCAGCTCACACTAACAAAAGTGACTCTTTCCTTCTGCTTTAGTAGAGGAGAGCAGAGTAAAGAGGATTTTGTTTTGCATCTTGGATACCATAGTAGGATAGGGTACCAGGCAGAGATGTGAGGTACCCTTTCCAAGTCCTATCCCCAAGACAACATTTCTAGATATCTCCTGGGCTAAAAGGGAACACACTGCCTTGAAAGTAAGAGCCCAGTTCTGGCAGAATTGATCAACTCCTGAATAAAGAGCTCTTTGGCCTTGGATAACCAGGAGCAATATCCAGGGAGTGCTGTGGGCCTTGGGCTCTGAGACATGCTGGCTTTCGGGTGATGCAGCACATTCCCAGCTGTGGTGGCTAGAGTGAAAGACTCCTTCTGCATGAGAAAACACAGGGGAAAGTAAAGAGGACTTTGCCTTAAACTTTAGGTACCAGCTCAGTCACAGTAGGGTAGAGCAAAAATTAGGTGTTGGGGGAACCTCAGTCCAGGCCTACCCACATAGATACCATTTCTAATCCTGCCCTCGGTCAGAGTAGAGCACACTGCCCTGAAGAATGAGTCCAAGGCCAGGCAGTATTTACCACAAACTGACAGAAGAGCCATTGGGCTTTTTGTGTGTTTGCTTGTTAGTTTTTGCATGCAGTAAGTGTTAAATTGTCATCAATTTAAAACAATGCATTAGAACATGGTATTTGCAAGCCTTATAGTAACCCCAGATACACACACACACACACACACACACAAGAAAATATCCACACAAAAAAGCAATTAAAGCAGACCATCAGAGAAAAACATCTTCACTAAAATAAATACAGCAAGAAAAGAAAGAAGAAAAAAAAGACTGCCAAACTACCAAAACTCGAATTAAAAAAATGGCAGGAGTAAGTTGCTACTTATCAATAATAACATTAAATTCAAATGAACCAAACTCTCCAATCTAAAGATATAGAGTGACTGAATGAATGAAAAAACAAGACCCAATGATCTGTTGCCTATCAGAAACACATTTCACCTATAAAGGTACACACAGATTGAAAATGAAAGAATGGAAAAAAATATGCTATGGCAAGGGAAACCAAAAAAGAGCAGGAGTAGTTACACTTGTATCATACAAAATAGATTTTAAGACAAAACTATAAGAAGATACAAAGAAGATCATTATATAATGATAAAGGGGTCAATTTAGCAAAAGGATGTAACAATTGTAAATATATATGCACCCAACACTGGAGAACCCAGATATTTAAAGCAAGTATTATTAGAGAATAAGAAAGAGATAAACCCCAAAACAGTAATATCTGGAGAGTTCAACATCCCACTTCTAGCATTGTACAGATGTTCCAGAAAGAAAATCAGAAAAGAAACTTTGGACTTGATCTGCACTATAAAATAAATGAATTGAATGGATATTTACAAAAAAATTCATCCAATGGCTGCAGAATAAACATTATGTTCGTTAGCACATGAATGACTCTCAAACATATTTCATATGGTAGGTCACAAAACAAGTCTTAAAACATTCAAACATCAAATTAATATCAAGCATCTTCTCTGATCACAATGGAATAAAACAAGAAATCAATAATGAGTGGAATTTTGGAAACTATACAAACACATGGAAATTAAACAATATGTTCCTGAATGACCAGTGGGTCAATACAGAAATTAAGGAGAAAATTGAAAAATTTCTTGAAACAAATAATAATGAAAACACAACAGACCAAAACCTATGGGATACAGTAAAAGCAATACTGGGTGTAATTTATAACTGTAAGTTCCTACATAAAAAAAAAGAAGAAAAATTGTGATATGGTTTGGCTGTGTCCCCACCCAAGTCTCAATTTGAATTGTATCTCCCAGAATACCCACGTGTTGTAGGAGGGACCCAGGGAGAGATAATTGAATCATGGGGTCTAGTCTTTCCTGTGCTATTCTCGTGATAGTGAATAAGTCTCACAAGATCTAATGAGTTTATCAGGGGTTTCTGCTTTTGCTTCTTTCTCATTTTTCTCTTGAGGCCACCATGTAAGAAGTGGCTTTCACCTCCCACCGTGATTCTGAGGCCTCCCCAGCCATGTGGAACTATGAGTCCAATTAAACTTCTTTTCCTTCCCAGTCTTGGGTATGTCTTTATCAGCAACATCAAAATAGAATAATAGAGTAAATTGGTACCAGTAGAGTGGGGTGTTGCTGAAAATATACCTCAAAATGTGAAAGCAACTTTGGAACTGGGTAACAGGCAGAGGCTGGAACACTTTGGAGTACTCAGAAGAAGACAGGAAAATGTAGGAAAGTTTGAAACCTCCTAGAGACTTGTTGAATGGCTATGATAAAAATGCTGATAGTGATGAACAATAAAGTTCCAGGCTGAGGTGGTCTCAGATGGAGATGAGGAACTTGTTGGGCACTGGAGCAAAGGTGACTCTTGTTATGTTTTAGCAAACAGACTGGGGGCATTTTGCCCCTGCCCTGGAGATTTGTGGAACTTTGAACTTGAGAGAGATAGTTTAGGGTATCTGGCGCAATAAATTTCTAAGCAGCAAAGCATTCAAAATCTGAATTGGGTGCTGTTAAAAGGATTCCATTTTAAAAGGGAAACAGAGCATAAAAGTTCAGAAAATTTGCAGCCTGATAATGCAGTAGAAAAGAAAAGCCCTGACCAGATGCAGTGGCTCACGTCTGTAATCCCAGCACTTTGGGATGCCGAGGTGGGCAGACTGTGAGGTCAGAAGATCAAGACCATCCTGGCCAACATGGTGAAACCCCATCTCTACTAAAAATACAAAAAAAATTAGTCAGGTGTGGTGGTGTGTGCCTGTAGTCTCAGCTACTTGGGAGGCTGAGGCAGGAGAATTGCTTGAACCCGGGAGGCGGAGACTGCAGTGAGCCAAGATCATGCTTCTGCACTCCAGCCTGGTGACAGAGCAAGACTCTGTCTAAGGAAAAAAAAGAAAGAAAGAAAGAAAAGAAAAACCCATTGTTTGAGGAGAAATTCAAGCTGACTGCAGAAATTCACATAAGTAGCAAAGAACCTAATGTTAATCCTCAAGACTGTGGGAAAAATGTCTCCAGGCCATGCCAGAGACTTTCACAGCAGCTCCTCCCATCACAGGTCCAGAGGCCCAGGAAGAAAAAGTGGTTTCATAGGCCAGGCCCAGGGTCCCCGTGCTGTGTGCAGGCTAGGGGCTTGGTACCCTGGGTTCCAGCCACTAAAGCTGTGGCTGAAGGGGACCAATGTAGAGCTTGAGCTGTGGCTTCAGAAAGTGGAAGTCCCAAGCCTTGGCAGATTCCATGTGGTGTTGAGCCTTTAGGTGCACAAAAGTCAATAATTGAGGTTTGGAAACCTCTGCCTTGATTTCAGAAGATGTACGGAAATGCCTGGATGCCCAGGCAAAAGTTTGCTGCAAGGGCAGTGTGGCTCATGGAGAACCTCTGCTAGGCCAGCGCAGAAGGAAAATGTATGTGAGGTCGGAGCCCCCACACAGAGTCCCTACTGGGGTACTGCATAGTAGAGCTGTGAGAAGAGGGTCACCGTCCTCCAGAACTCAGAATGGTAGATCCACTGGCAGCTTGCACCATGTGCCTGGAAAAGCCACAGACACTCAATGACAGCCCATAAAAGCAGCCAGGAAGGAGGCTGGACCCTGCAAAGCCAGAGGCGTGGAGTTGCCCAAGACCATGTGAACCCACCTTTTGCATCAGCATGACATGGATATGAGACCTGTAGTCAAAGGAGATCATTTTTGAGCTTCAAAATTTGACTGCCCTCCTGAATTTTGGACTTGCATGGGCCCCGTAAGCCTTTTGTTTTGGCCAGTTTCTCCGATTTGGAATGGTTGTATTTACCCAATACTTGTACCCTCATTGTATCTAGGAGGAAAGTAGCTTGCTTTTGATTTTACAGGCTCATAGGTGGAAGGGACTTGCTTGTCTCAGATGAGACTTTGGACTGTAGATTTTTGGGTTAATGCTGAAATGAGTTAAGACTTTGGGGGACTGTTGGGAAAGCATGATAGGTTTTGAAATGTGAGGACATTAGATTTGGAGAGGCCAGGGGTGGAACGATATGGTTTGGCTGTGTCCCCACCCAAATCTCAACTTGAATTGTATCTCCCAGAATTCTCAGGTGTTGAGGGAGGGACCCAGGGGGAGGTAATTGAATCATGGGGGCCAGTCTTTCCTGTGCTATTCCCATGATAGTGAATAAGTCTCATGAGATCTGATGGGTTTATCAGGGGTTTCCACTTTTGCTTCCTCCACATTTTTCTCTTCCTGCTGCCATGTAAGAAGTGCCTTTTTTCCTGCCATGATTCTGAGGCCTCCTCAGCCACATGGAACTCTCAGTCCAACTAAACCTCTTTTTCTTCCCAGTCTCGGGTATGTCTTTATCAGTGGCATGAAAATGGACTAATACAAACTGCAAATAAATAAAATAACAACGTGTCTTAAAGACGTAGAAAAACAAGAACAAATAAAACTCCAAATCAGGAGAAGAAAATAAATATTAAATATCAGAGCATAAATAAATTAATTTGAAATGAAGAAAATATAAAAGATCAAGGAAACATAAAGTTGATATTTTGAAATTTTAAACAAAATTGACAAAATTTTAGCCAGACTAAGAAAAAAAGTGAGAAAACCCAAATAAATAAAATCAGAGATGAAAAATGATACATTACGACTGATACCACAACAATTCAAAGATCACTGGTGGCTACTGTGAGCAACTATATGCCAATAAAATGAAAAATCTAGAATAAATTGACAAATTCATAGACAAAATCTACCAAGATTGAAACAGGAAGAAATAAAAAACCTGAAGAGACCAATAACAAGTAATGAGTTCAAAGCCATAATCTAAAAATCTGCCAGCAAAGAAAACCATGGGACCCAAAGGCTTCACTGCACAATTCTACCAAACACTTAAGGAACTAATACCAATGTTACTCAAAATGTTGTAAAAAGTAGTGGATGTGGCTGGGCGCGGTGGGTCACACCTGTAATCCCAGCACTTTAGGAGGCCAAGGCGGGCAGATCACCTGAGGTCAGGAGTTCAAGAACAGCCTGACCAACATGGAGAAACCCTATCCCTATTAAAAATACAAAATTAGCCGGGCATGGTGGTGCATGCCTGTAATCCCAGCTACTTGGGAGGCTGAGGCAGGAGAATCACTTGAACCCAGGAGGCAGAGGTTGCAGTGAGCCGAGATCATGCCATTGCACTTCAGCCTGGGCAACAAGAGTGAAACTCTGTCTCAAAAAAAAGATAATAATAATAATGGAGGAGGGAATAGTTCAAAATCATTCTACAAGGCCAGTATTACCCTGACTTTGAAAAAATACAAATAAAAATAAAACTACAGGCCAATATCTCTGATGAGTATTGAGGCAGAAATCCTCAATAGCACAGTAGAAAACTGAATTTAATAATACATTAAAAAGATCATACACCATGATACTAAGTGGGATTTACCCCTGGGATGCAAGGTTGGTTCAACATATGCAAATCGATCGATATGACACCTTATATCAACGGAAGGAAGGACAAAACCATATGATCATTTCAATTGATGCTGAAAAAGCATTTGATAAAGTTCAGCATACTTTCAAAATAAAAACCCTCAAAAAACTGGGTATAGAAGCAGTATTCCTCAACATAATAAAAGCCTTATATTACAGATACACAACTAGTATCGTACTGAATGGGGGAAAACTGAAAGCTTTTCCTCTAAGATCTGTAACACAACAAGGATGCCTATTTTCACCCCTGTTATTCCATATAGCACTGAAAGTCTTAGCTAGAGCAATTAGACAATAGAAAAAAATAAAAGATATCCAAATTGGAAAGAAAGAAGTCAAATTATTTTTGTTTGCAGGTGATATGATCTTATATTTGGAAAAACCTAAAGACTCCACCAAAATGCTATTAGAACTGATTTAAAAATTCGGTGAGATAGAGGGATATAAAATCCACATACCCAAATCAGTAGCCTTCCTATATGCGAAATGGTGAAAAAAACCTCAAGAAGAAATAAAAACAGCAATCTTATTTACCATAGCCACAAATAAAATTAAATACCTAGGAATTAACTTATCCAAAGAAGTGATAGATCTCTACAGTGAAAACTGTAAGATACTGATGAAAGAAATGGAAAAGGACAACAAAAAAATGGAAAAATATTCCATGTTCATAGATTTAAAAAATCAGTATTTTTAAATTGTCCATACTATCAAAGGCAGTCTACAGATTCAATGCAATCTCTATTAAAATACCAATTACATTCTTCACAGAAATAGAAAAAACAATTCTAAAATTTATATGGAATCACAAAAGACCTAGAATACCCAAAGCTATCCCAAGCAAAATGAACAAAACTAGAAGAATTACATTACCTGATTTCAAATTACACTACAGAGCAATATTTACCAAAACAACATGGTACTGGCATAAAAACAGTCAAATAGACTAATAGAACAGAACTGAGAACCCAGTAATAAATCTATACACCTACAGTGAATTCGTTTACAACAAAAGTGCCAAGAACATACATTGGGGAAAAACAGTCTCTTCAGTATATGGTGCTGGAGAAACTCGATATCCATGTGCAGAAGAATAAAACTAGACCCCTATCTCTCATCATACACAAAAATCAAGTCAAAATGGATTAAAGACTCAAAGACCTCAAATTATGAAACCACTGAAAGAAAACATTGGGGAAACTGTCCAGGATATGTGGGCAAATATGTCCACAGGAAACACCGGAAATGAAAGCAAAAATGGACAAATGGAATCACATCAAGTTAAAAAGCTTCTGAACAGCAAAGGAATCAATCAACAAAGAGAAGAGAAAATCCCCATAATGGGAGAAAATAGTTGCAAAATACCTATCTGACAAGGAATTAATAACAAGAATATATAAGAAGCTCAAAAAACTGTGTAGGAAAAAAATCTAATAATCCCATCCAAAAATGGGCAAAAGATTTGAATAGACATTTCTCACAAGAAGGCATACAGATGACAAACAGGAATATGAAAAGGTAATCAACATCACTGATAATCAGAGAAAGGAAAATAAAACTGCAATGAATATCATGTCACTCAAATTAAAATGGCGTATATTCAAAAGACAGGCAATAACATGCTGGCGAGGATGTGGAGAAAAGGAAACTGTTTTACACTGTCAGTGGGAATGTAAATCAGTACAAATACTATTGAGAAAAGTTCGGAAGTTCCTCAAAATACAAAGAATAGAGGTACCATAAGATCCAGTAATCCCACTGCTGGGTATATACTCAGAAGAAAGAAATCAGTACATCGAAGGGAGATCTATACTCCCATGTTTATTGCAGCACTATTCATATAACTAAGATTTAGAATTAACCTAAGTGCTTCCCTCAACAGATGAATGGATAAAGAAAATGTGATACATAGACACAATGGAGTACTATTCACCCACAAAAAAGAATGAGATTCTGTCATTTGCAACAACACGGATAGAACTGGAGGTCATTTTGCTAAGTGAAATAAGCGAGGCACAGAAACAAACATCACATGTTCTCACTTATTTGTGGATCTAAAAATCGAAACAATTGAACTCACGGAGATAGAGAATAGAAAAAAACATAAATAATTAAAAGAAAAAAAAAGAAGGATGGTTATAAGTCTGGGAAGGGTTTTGTGGGCTTGGGGGGAGGTGGGGGGCTTACTTTGTACAAAAAATATAGTTAGAAAGAATGAATGAGACTTAGTATTTCATTACACAATAGGGGGACTAAAGTCAATAATAATTGTACACTTAAAAATAACTAAAAAAGTTTAATTGGATGGTTGTAACACAGAGGATAAATGCTTGAGGGGATAGATACCCAATTTTCCATGAAGCAATTGTTATGCACTTTATGCCAGTACCAACATTTCTTGTGTATCCCATAAACATATACAACTACTATGTACCCACAAATATTAAAAATAAAAAAAATTTAAAATGTGAGTTTTTGAACCCATATTGTGAAAATAGAACTTACATATAGTAATTGAATGCATAACTAAGGCAGAGTTTTTATGTCAGGAAATAATTTTGAATTAGCTTCCCTCTTGTGCATGTTCTCCATCTACATTGAAATGGTTGCATCTATGTATCATGGCTGTTGTATTTATGACTGACAGTTATCTCAATTACTCAAAGATTTCATGTCTGTGCTTTCTTAATCCAGGTGTTTTGTCATTAATTACATAGACCGCAAGATATGTCTCTCTCTTCCAAAATATTCTGCAAAATATCTTCTACCTATTACTATTACCTTAAAAAGGATTTCACACTGGCCTCTCTCTCCTCCCTTCTCTCTCAGCTCTATTGTGCTCTTTTTTTTTTCCACAGTTGGAGGAATTTTACTATCTGTGGCTACGTATTATGCTAAGAGAGGTGGGATGCATTGGCCAAAGCTTCCTAAGGAGAGTCAGAATATTGCTTCTGTTCAAACTCCATGTCTGTGGTTTCCACAGCTTCCCCCAATTCCTTCCCCACTGCCATTAGTTTGTCACTCTGTCATCAGGGGATGTATAATAGGTGAAAATCTTTTCTGGATGGCCTCTGGTGAAAGCCTATTCAACAGCAGAGAGCTAGAGGGGAGCTTGTGTGTTTTGGTTCTCAGGATCTTAAGCTTCACCTTTCTTGCTCTTCCTGCTGATGCTTCCATTCCAGCTGTTTTCTCCACTTCTCTTAAATGTCTGCCTCTACTAAGCTAGCCACTGAAGAATCACAGCTGTGCTCTCTTTTTGTAATCCCCCAAACTCTCAAACCAATATTCACTTCAATGATCTTCTATCATTCTGTACAAATATACATGAGAAGCTATTCCTACGCAAAATGAGTGAAATTGTTCTTTGTTGCTATGACAAGTCCACAGGCAGCCAAAATTCTCCTATCCCATTGAGAAACAGAGGCAGGAAGTTACTAACATTTACATAAGTACTGAAAACTAACTGATTTCATATTAGATGCCCTTGAGATACCCAGGCCTCCAGCCAACTAAATTCCCATTGTCCCGCCTCAACATTAGTACATTAGACTTTTTGCCAAAGCTACTTGCTCATGCTGTGACCAAGATAAGTGACTGTATAAATTAGAAGTGGAACCTCTAGCAGGAAGAATGAGAGCTAAAGAATCCCATAATCTAAAGGAATGTTTCACACCCATCTTTCTAAAGTGTATATATGCTAATGAATAAGGGTACTCCTTACCAGTAGAAATCCCTACTTCTGTATAACCATATTATACTATTTCATGTCCTCATAAATGTTATTTCCTTCTCAAATATTTTTCAGAAGAAAACATGGAGTCAGTAAATATCACAATATGCCTAAGTATTCATATTACAGAATTTTCTCCTATAAAACTATCAAATCTTGGACTGAACGAATCCTCCAATATGTTTAGGCCCTTTCATTGCAATTTCATCTAGAGAGTTCACTGTGACTTTGTTCTCATTTCCCATCCACTGACTATCCTACACTGCTCTCATGACAGTGTGTGTGTGTGTGTATGTATGTGTGTATTCAGAAACGCTACTTGCTAACATTTCACAGCCAGAAAATGCACCCAACTATTGATTTTGTGTTTTTAATGAAGTTTTATTAAAATTCTCTTTTTCCAAAGCCATCAATTCAAGAAGGAAAATATTCAGGCTGTCAAATTGTTCTTTTGTCTGAATTAGTCAAGACTGAGTACATTATATTTCATATACCCAAAAGGGTTTAGAAATAAAACAACAGTCCAAAATATTTATAGAATTAATAATTCAGCAATGGTTAATGTGTTAAAATTATTTTCACTAATGAGAGAATGTTTAGTTACGTAAAGGCCACGCAAAGAGTTAGACTATGTTCCAGAGCTCTGGTAAAAGGAGCATGACATTTTCTAAAAAGTGTTGTCATAGAAATAATATTTACTCCTCAAATATGTATGGAATTCCATAGTCTCCAAATATTTTCAAACTCATTACTTCATTTTGTAGTCTTGAAAAAACAAAAAAAAGAAAATTTTACTTGTATCAATGTGACAGAAAAATTCTAAGAGCTAATCACAGATACATATACCATAGAGCCAGTCTCTACCAACTGCAAATTCTATTTATCTCCTTGAGGTCAGGAGTGTGCATTCCCAGTGACTGTCACAGGGAATAGCAAATAATTGATATTTAGTAAATATGTGCTGAGTAAATGAATTAAGGACCTGTCTTTAGACAGAAGCCCTATGGTAAGTTGTCTTCCCTGTCCAGCATGTCTATGGGGATTTGTGGGTGAGTATAGCTCATTGATGAGGCCATGTTGTTAGTGTCCAGAAAGGTTGCAAAAAAGTGGCCACTACAAAAAAATAAATAAATAAATGTCAGCAACTGCTTTCTGTCTGTGTTGCTTTGTTTTTTTACCCAAGCCACTTACGGTCACTCACTGGCTCCAAGTATCCTACAAGCACCCAGGCTGGACTTATTCTAGGGCAGTGTCTCATCGCTCTATAAAAAGTTCATATGATAATCTTAAAATCTTATTGCCAAGAGAATAATTCTGGCATGGTCTTGATCTTACTTTTGGTTCCCAAACTATTCTTGGTCATTGTGATCCAGACTGATCTGCAATGGGATAGCCATTGCTTACGTCATTCCCCTTATTAGTGAAGGTAGTGTTCCCGGCCTTCACCTATTATTCCAAGGACTGATTCAGCAATTTTCTGCTTTCTAATCTGAATGCTCTGGATTGGAGTTTATGTAGTAAGTGATTTCTCTCTTCATGATTAAAAATTTAAAGCATAATTTTGAAAGAGAAGGCTTTTCCACTTGGAGAACAAACTTAAAATAGATTCATTTGTGCAGTATCTGGAAGCTTCCTGGGAAACAGTATTATGCATTTTCCAGGTGTGACAGCCATGGAGGTGCACTGCTCAGATCATCCTTAAAGAGAACGTGCTGCAGGGAACACAGTAGACTGGCAGCTTCCAACTGCTGCATCTTGGGATTCACTGTGGCGCTTGCTTCAAGGCCACACTTCCCCTGGAGGCAGCTCCCAGTTAAGTGTTGATCCAACAAGGGTACCAGCGCCAGTCCATCTCTGCTTGATGCAGGACTCCTCTCACGAGCTACTTTTGTGTGGGGCCCCCTCGTTGGTCAGCCTGAGAATTTCTCAGTAGTATGCTGCCATCAGAAAACTGTATCATAATCAAAAGTCCTTCCCTACCTACTCTTGTTCCTTCCCCCTTTATCAATATATTTCTTGCATGTCTTGTCCCATCTCAACATCTGCTTCTTGGAAGTTCCAAATTGACACTGAGCATGGCGGAAGAAATTTGAGAAAAATAAGAAGATGGTAAGATGGGTTTCAGGACTGGCTCACTCACTGCCTGGCTGGAAAGAATGACCCCTTTCTAAGTAAAATGAGAAGTAATAATAATCCCTGGCACACCATTACAGCACAGTTGCTAAAGATTTTCCCAGTGATGAACTGAAATAATGTTTTGGTAGAGAAGAATGTACTTGCTGCAGTGAATATTCAGGCATTTGAAAGGTTTGGTGGGTAGGGAAAAATTGTCTATAAGAACAGTACAGTTGGCTGGTTATAATTAACTTGTAATGCTACCCTGTAGAAGGATTTTGAAAAAATTGATAGTGGTTACGAAATAGTTAAGGGCTAAGTGTGTGAGTTAGCGAACGTTTCTGATAGCTTACAAAGAAGCCCTTTCCAACAGTGGAAAGGTAAACACAGCTGAAGATACTCAGGATTTAAAGGTTGAGAGCTCCAAAGACATTTTAATAACGTTTGTCCATGGCTAGTCTGTGATGCTAACTTCAGTGTCCTGGGGAGAACAACTTAAGAAGCTGAAATATGAGATGGGGTTAACTGGGTGTATGGCCCTAAGATTTTTGCCTCTGGAGACATCCTGGAATTTTAGAGCATGCAGAAGTTGCTCAGCACTTCCTAATATGACCTGGCCTCCCCCTTCCATGTGGGAAGACAATAAAGAGGGCTCTTTCAGAAAAGGTAACAGGTAATCCCGTCAGGAGTAGTGACCACCTGCCTTCTTGGTTGTCAGACCAACAACTAGGATTAAGTTCCCACAAAACCCAGGTAGGGGAGTTTTGAGCCTGATAATGGAGAAAAGGGTTTACACCCTAAAGGAGCTCCGAGAAGTAGCTAGCTGTCTTAGTTCAGGCTGCTATAACAAATTTCCATTATCTGGGCGGTTTAAACAACAGATATTTATTTCTCATAGTTCTGGAGGCTGGGAAGTTGAAGATCAAAGCACCATCAGATCTGGTGTCTGCTAAGGGTCTTCTTCTTTGTTTGCATACGGCTGTCTTTTTGCTATGTCCTCATATTGGAGAAGGCAGAGAGTGAGTCAAGCTCTTGTGTTTCTTCTTATGAGGACACTAATCCTATTCAGGAGGGTTCTACCCTCATGACATAATTATCTCCCAAAGCCCTACCTTTTAATATCATCCCATCGAGTTTTTGGAATTTCACCTTGCGAATGTAGTGGGTAACACAAACATTCATTCCGTAACACTAGCATGTACTGACCAGGAGCCAATAAATTACCCTTGGGACTCAATTTTGAAAGTGCTTGATCAAGGGATACAGATAAGTAAGAACTCATTATCTTGGAGGCATTTTTTTCAGAATATAGAATTTAATACTCTTGCAATGACCTCAGTGGATGGAGCAAAGTTGCTGTTAGAATGGCTCATTAGAGACCAGGAGTAAAAAAAAATGGCACATGCAGAATGAAGTGGAAATTCCTGAGTTTCTCCAGCAGATGAGAGATTAAGGAATTAAAAACGCTTAGGGAAGTGAGCTGGAATACATTAATATATGATACGAGAAGGCCTTCCTGAGTATTATGTTTCACAAGATGGCCCAGATGACACATAGAAATAGAAATGTGTTTGTGAGAGGCTACCAGCATCGCCTAGTTAGGTGTTGACCCTTTTCTGTAGGCCATGGTTGATTGTTACAGAGGTAGTCAGCGATGTAAGCTTCTTTTAGAAATATATATATTCAGGAGGATGATGAGGTCCCCAAGTAACAAAGGCCAGAAGCCAGAATGATACAAACACCACGATGACCAGCTAGTTTGGAGTAGCACTTCAAAGGGCTTGACATGCAGGGAGATACAGAGATTGTTACTTGAGCCTGATATAACTAGGGGAAAAATAGAAGGCAGACAACAAGGGTGCTGCTTAACATCTACAACCAGAAAGAAAAGCAAGAATGCCGGAGCAGGATGCTGATGACCATTTATGTGAATTACTTTACACTGATAAAAGGGAAATACCCAGACATTTTGTGAACTATTGATCAAAGAATCTGAGTAGACATGGATATCTGGAGACCCAAAGAGTCACCATAGTCCCCCTACTAGAGTGAGAGCTTATAATGCAAGTGAGGAATGAAGTACTGACTAATATCTGAATTACAGTGGGTCCACTGGGTCTTCAGAGCCGGCCAGTGTTTACTTCTCCAGTTCTCAAGTGTGTAATTTTGGTGTGCACTCCTGGAAGTTAGAGTAACACCCACATGGCGTGCTTGGTTTGTTAGTTAAGAGGTATCAGAGAGCAGAATACCAACTGAATGTCTCAAAACTTCACCCTTTACCCTCAAGCCAAGATAATACATTAAAAACAAAAAGAAAAAAAAAATAGTGCACCCTTGGGGAGATAAAAAGATGGTGAAAAATAGTGTGTTCCCTATCATCTCTGCCTATCATCTCTGCCTAATTTGGTATTCTGGGCCTTGAAGAAACCAGATAGATACAGGAAAATGACTAGTCTACTGCAAGATAAATCAAATAATAGTCTTGATTGTAGCTGTCATTCCAGGATTCAAATAAAAACAAGAAGAGAAGAGATCAGCACATAGCTCAGCCCCTCACACGACCTGTCATAGTTATTTCAAATTTCCACATTTATTGCACACCTATGGCCATATGGGGTTTTTCTATGTTTAACTGATAAAGAAGGAAAAAATTCCAAGCCATTTTACAAATGTATCAGCTTAGTTTTTCGGTGCAAGCCCAAAGCTGATGGTGGCTGCATTACAACCACATTCAGAGGTAGCCTTAAAATAAGGAGAAAGGGGGCTGGGCATGGTAGCTCATGCCTGCAATCCCAGCACTTTGCAGGGCTGAGATGGGAGGATCGCTTGAGCCCTGGAGTTCGCAACCAGCCTGGGCAATATAATGAGACATCGTCCATACAAAAAGTTTAAAAATTAGCCAAGTGTTGTGGCATGTGCCTGTGGTCACAACTGCTCAGGAGTCTGAGGTGGGAGGATTGCTTAAGCCCAGGAGGTGGAAGTTGTAGTGAACCAAGACTGTGTCACTGTGCTTCAGCCTGGGTTACAGGGCAAGACCCTGTCTCAAAAAAGAAAAAAAAAAAAAAAAAAAGAAAGAGAGAAAAGGAGAGAGGTTATCTTCCCAATGTGTAGAGTTTGGATTAATGTATCTGGCAATCAACATTGTGTGGAAGAAGTGGCTTTAGCTCATAATATGAATAAATTTTGAGGCAGTGGCCAAATGGCCTGGCTGTCTAGTTAAGGGTTTGGAAGTCAAAAGACTAGAAGATTGAAGAAAAGGAAACCTGTGATAGGGTATGTCAATGTACACGTAGGATGGACGAAAAAGTGTGAAGGTTTTTGCTTCATTAATACCTACCAGAGACCATCCACCATGAAAGAGGCATGGACCAACCAGACACCACTGACTCAACAACTTGATATTAGCCTGATTTTACTGATGGCCACTTGGGAACTCATGCAACGAGTGCAGGTGAGGACTGGTGGCCATCATAAAAGAGATTAAGGCTATAAATAGGCCCAACAAACATGGACTGTCACTTACAAAGTTCAATCTAGATACTTCTGCCCAGCGGTGTGTTGAGGGTAATAATAGCAACAACAAAACTCAAACCAAGCTTAACTCCTGATGAGATTGACTCAACCTCCAACATTCATGACCTACCAGAGGAAGAAGTTTGCCAATTTGAAGCCATCATCCTATTTCCCTCAGTCTCTGCTATCCTTTATGAAATATCTAGCATTTAATAAAACCTATGAGATTCACAATATAGCAAGAATAAACAATCTACTGTGAACAGGTACATCAATCAACAAAATTAGACTCAGATTTCACCCAGACATTAAAACTATCAGAAAATTTAAAATAACCATTCACTAATATTTTAATGGCTTTAAAAGTAAATCTGGACAATGTGCATGATCAGATGATGAATTTCAGTGGAAGGATTAAAACCTTAAGAGTTAAGTGAAAATGCTGGAAACAAAAACAGAAACACGGTAACAGAAATTAAGGTTGCCTTTGATGGGCTCATTATTAGACTCAAGAATCAGTGAACTTAAAACTGGATTAATAAAAATTACCAAAATTTATAACAATGAGAAAAGAAAAAGTGTTTTATAAAAAAGAATATCTGAGTCTTATAGGACAATATTCAACACTTTAATGCACGTGAAATTGGAATCTCAGAGATGTTCAAAAATAATGAAGAAAATTTTCAGAAAATAATGAGAGACATCAAAACACAGATCAAAGGAGCTGAAAGAACCCCAAGCAGGATAACAGGATAAACATACACACACAGACACACACACACAGACACACACACACACACACACTAGACACATTACATCTTACTCCAACAGTTGAAAACCAAAGATAAGAGAAAATGCTAGAAGGATATAAAGATAAAAGAGATATTGCATACATCAGGACAAAATATTACTAAAGTCGAAATTTTGTCAGACATGCCAATAGTAATAGTGGCAACTTTAAAGTGCTGAAAGAAAAAAACTTTCAACATATATAGAGAGAAAAGTATCTCTTACAATGAAGAAGTAAGGTCCTTTTTAATCTAAGTACTGAGAAAGTTAATTACTTGCAATACAGGATATGTTAAAGGAAGTTATTTAGGCAAAAGCAGTATAATACCAAAAAGAAGCTTGAATCTATACAAAGTAATGAGGAAGTCTGTAAATGGTTGAATAAAGGGAAATAGAGTGCTTCTTATTCTAAGTGTTTTAAAAGATAGCTGACTGTCTAAAGCACAAAAAATAATTACCATATGTTCTGAATTTCTATCATATGCAGAAGTAAAATATATAAGATAATTGGACAAAAGATGAGGGGAATAGTTGAGAGTGTACTATTATAAGAGTCATAAGCTACACAAGAAGAGATAATATTATTTGAAGATTGGCTGTAGATAATTAAAGATACATAATTTAAACACTAGAGCCACCAATAAAAATTAAAAATAGGTATAAATAATAACCAAATACTATAAATAATTAAATATAAATATATTATTACTATAAATACTATGAAAATATAAGTAAATAACATAAATAATATTTTTAAAATATAAATAATAAAGAAATAGTAGAGATAAAATGAAATCATACAAGTCTCTCAAGTAATCTGGAACAAAGGAAAGAAAAGGGAAATATGTAGTGTATTAGTCCGTTTTCACGTTGCTGATAAAGACATATCCGAGACTGGGCAATTTACAAAAGAAAGAGGTTTAATGGACTTACAGTTCCACGTGGCTGGGAGGCCTCACAATCTTGGCAGAAGGCAAAAGGCACTTCTTACATGGCGGTGTCAAGAGACAGAATGAGAGCCAAGTGAATGGTGTTTCCCTTTATAAAACCATCAGATATTGTGAGACTTATTCACTACCACGAGAACAGTATGGGAGAAACTGCCCCTGTGATTCAATTATCTCCCACCAGGTCCCTCCCACAACACATGGGAATTATGGGAGTACAATTCAAGATGAGATTTGGGTACAAACACAGAGCCAAGCCATATCATGTAGGAAAGGATAGATGGAATAACAAGAAAGTAACTAGTAAGATGGTAGGCTTTAATACCAGCAAATCAACAATTACATTAAATGTAATGTATGCCAATTAATAGAGATTGCTAACTTGAATAGAACTGGAAAACATTATCCTAAGTGAAATAATTCAGGAACAGAAAACCAAATACTACATGTTCTCATTTATAAGTGGGAGCTAAGCTATGAGTATGCAAAGATATACAGAGTGGTATATAGGACACTGGAGAGTCAGAAGGGGAGAGGGTAGGAGGATGGGAAGAGATGAAAAATTACCTACTGGGTACAACGTACACTATTGAGCTGAGGGGTATGCTAATACCCTGGACTTCACCACTAAACAGTTTATCCATGTATCCAAAAAATATTTCTACCCCTAATGCTCTTGAAATTTTTAAAAATTATAAAATAATTTACCTCATAACGAATTTTTAAAAGATAAGAGATTGCTAGATTGGATATTTTTTAAAAGGCCTACTTCTATGCTATTTTTAAGAAATTTAATTTGAATGTAGAGACCTAGACAGTTATAAGTCAAAAAATTGAAAAAATATACGATGCTAATATTAATTTAAAGGAAGCTGGAGTGGCTCTATGAATATCAAATAATATTGGACTCAAAAAAGTGGTATTGCCACAAATAAAGTGGGATATTACATAAGGATAAATGTCACCACAAAGACATTAGCAATCCTAAATATGTGTGCACTAGACAATACAGCTTCCAAATATATGAAGTAAAACTTGACAAAACTAAAAGGAGAAAATAGGTTCATAGTGACAATTGGAGACGTCAACATTCCTTATTTCAGCAACTGATTGAACTAGTAGACATTGATTAGTAAAGGTATGTAAGACAGCAGCAGTACTATCTATCAAGCAGCATGTCCCAAATGAGATCTTTGGGACATCTACCTAGCAGCAGAGAACACTCTTTTTTCAAGTGCACAAGAAATGTCCCACAAGATATCCTAAGCTATATCATAAGCCATGAAGCTGACCTCAGCAAACTTAAAAGAATTGACGTTACATAAAGTGTATACTTTCACTATAACTGAATTTAACTAGAAATCAATAACAAAAAGATATGTGAAAAATGATCAAATATTTGAAAATTGCACAAATCCACAAGTAACATAGGAGTCAAGGAGGAAGTCATAAGGTGAATTAGAAAATATTTTGAGTTAAATGTAAATAAAAACATGTTAATATTTTTGGCATGTAGCTAAAGCAGTGCTTAGAGTGAAATTTATAGCATACAATGTTTCTATAAGAAAAAAAATTCTTAAAAACTGCCTATATTGGAAGACAGTTCAAAAAAGCGTGTATCTCTAAAGTCATCAAAAAAGGACACATTTTACTGAAAGCAAGCATAATAAAAGCAATAACCAATACAATTGAAAACAAAACAATAGAGAAATTCAATAAACCATAATTGTATTGTTAAGATTAATAAAATTAATACATATGTATCCTGCCTAGCCAAGAAGAATATACAGCACATATAAATGACAAATATCAGAAATAAAAAAGCAGTTATTGACACAGACTCTACAGACATTAAAATGACAGTAAAGAAATGTTACAAACAACTTTAGGCTGATAAATTGAGCAACTGAGATAAAATGGATAACGAGATCTTTCTGTCTTGGAAAGGCCAACCGTTCATCCCACATGAGAGTTTCCTATTCTGGGTATGGGTTTTCTTTCTTGCCTGCAAACCTTTAGGCAGGACAACCATTGAGAGATTACAGACTTCCTGATCCACAGACTTTAATTCCCACACAACATAAACATCTGACTAGGTGTCCCCTCTGGAATGAACCATGTTACCTATTTGTCATATCACTTAACTATACTCTGTAGTTTGAAAAGAAAAAAAATTCCATTGAACTGATAGATAAAGTGATGCTGTGGAGATATTACTTTATGTGGATGAGATGCCATCTTCTAGGATTCACTATATGCATTGATTCAGAGCCTTGCATATGGTGCTGTGTCCTTAATAAGAATGAAACATGTATAGAGGATTCGAGTATCACTTACTGTTCTTCCTGATGACCCACTCAAGGACTTGCGCTTCTGTTCTTACACAATCGTATCCTTTGGAGTTAGAGTTCATGGTTCTACTAGTCCCCATTATGTAAAAATAGTCCTACTACTGCTTCCTGTGAGGATCAATTACCTCCGCCAAGATGGAATTCAAAGTGGCCAGCAGCAGCCATAGCTTGTGTTTTAATGTGTCATATGGCAAGAGTAGAACCATATGAACCAAATGTGAAGAAAGGGTGAATTTACTCTCTCTTCTTAAGCTGGACATTCATCTTCTCCTGCCATAGACATTGGCCCTCCTGGTTCTTAAGTCTTTGAACTCAGACTTATTAATTAATGGAAATTAATATCATTGGCATGGCTGGTTCTCAGGTCTTTGGGTGTGGAGTGGCATTGCACTACTGGCTTTTCTTGACCTCCAGCTTGCAGGCAGCAGATTGTGAGGATCCTCAGCATTCATAATAGCATGATCCAGTCTCTCATAGTAAATATCTTTTTATCTATCTATCTATCTATCTATCTATCTATCTATCTATCCATCTGTCATCTGTCTATCTTCTATCATTCTGTTTCTCTGAAGAATCCTAACTAACACAACATTTAAATTAAATAACAGATAAAGTGGCTGGAACAATGCTTGGCATATAGTAGGCACTTGATACTTCATTCCTTCTCACTCAGCAAATGTTTGCTAATTGTTTATTGTGGGCTATGTATTTTATGGGGCACTATGGATACAACAGTAAAAAAGATAAAAACAATCCATCCCTACTACCATAGAGATCTTAGTTTAGTAGAGTATACAGAAAAAATACATAGTCAATTACAATGAATGCTATACTTGTTAAGGCAAGAAAAGGCAGGATACTCTGGGAGCAGAAAACAGAGCACCTGACCCCAAGCTTATGAGCCAGCACCAACTTTCCAGGAGAAGTGATATCTAAGCTCTACCCAGATGCATGTTAGCTATGTGAAGAGAATGAGGAAAGCTAATCTGTACACAGAAAATTGAGCTTATGCAAAAATTTCATGGTATCCAATTAATTGAAGGTTCAAATAAAACATAAACCCAAATCCCTTGAAATGTAAAACTCTTTAAACTATCAGTCTGAACCTGAACCTATGTGGACAATCATCTTTACAGCATTAGCAATTGCATTTATTAGCTCTTCAAATCATTATAAATTTCTTTAAAAAGCTGACCCTGCTGTCACCCATAGATACCTAAAACTTCCTCCCTTTCTCCAGAAACAGATGAAGTGTGCCATTTCCTTAGCCCTCTTGCAGACATTTCCAGATGGGACTCATCCAATATACTATATATTAAAAACTACTACAGCTACATTTTTGGAGAAAATAAATCTCAGTATCATAGTGGGGAAACTTTCAGTCTTTCACCAATAAGTATAATTGAATTTCAAAATTATTGATTTTTTAGATACCTGTGGTTATTGTCTTCTAGTTTAATTTCACTGTTGTCAAAGAATACATTTTTTACAAATTCAATAATTTTACATTTGCTCATATATGTTTTATGACACATAATATGATCTGTCATACTGACTTCCATATACACTTGAAGAGAATATTTATTCTACTTCTTAAGAGTTGAGTGTTTCATATATTTTAGATCAAATTCATTGATAGTTGAGTTCAGGTCCTTTATATACACATTAGTTTTCTGTCTACTACCTCTGTTACTTTCTTAGGAATACTGGAGTTTCAAATATGACTGTTGAATTGTCTATTTCTTCTATCAGTTCTGTCATCTTTTGTTTCTTATATCTTGGGGCTCTACTTTTAGATATATGTAAGTGTATAATTCTCATATATTCTTGATGAATTGATACTTTTACCAGTATAAAATTCACTTATTTAGCACTAACATTTCTTTTTGATTTTGTCTGATTTTTAAAATTTTATTTTCATTTATTTATTTTTAATTTTTGTGAGTATATAGTACATGTATAGATCCATGGGGTATGATATGGTTAGGCTTTTTGTCCCCACTCAAATCTCATAATCTTCATAATGCCCAAGTGTTAATGGGGAGACCAGGTGGACGTAATCATGGAGGCAGTTTCCCCCATGCCATTCTTGTGATAGTGAGTGAGTTTTCATGAGATCTGATGGTTTTGTAAGGGGTTCTTCCGTATTTGCTCAGCATTTCTCTGTCCTGCTGCCTTGTAAAGAAGGCATTTGGCTTCCCATTCACCTTCTGCCATGACTGTAAGTTTCCTGAGGCCTCCCCAGCTGTGTTGAAATGTGAGTTAATTAAAACTTTGTTCTTTTTAAATTAGCCAGTCTCAGGCAATTCTTTATACCAGTATTAAAATGGACTAATACAATAAATTGGTACCCATTTTCTGGGAAGAAACTCAAGCCTGCTGCAGAAATTTGCATAAGTAATGAGGAGCCAAATGTTAATCACCAAGACAATGGGAAAAATGTCTCCAGGGCTTGTTAGAAGTCTTCACAGCATTGCCTCCCAATGGAGGCCCAGAGGCCTAGGAGAAAAAAAAATGGTTTTATGGGCCTGGGCCAAGGCCTTGCCGCTTTGTGCAATTGCAAGACTTGGTGCCCTGCAAACCAGCTGTGGCTAAAAGGGGCTAATATCCAGCTCAAGCTGTTGCTCCAGAGGGTGCAAGATCCAAGCCTTGATGGCATACATGTGGTATTGGGCCTGCAGGTGCACAAAAGTCAAGAATCGAGGTTTGGGAATATGTGCCGAGATTTCAGAGGTTGTATGGAAATACCTGGATGTCCAGGCAGAAGTTTGTTGTAGGGGTGGAGCGCTCATTGAGACCCTCTCCTAGGGCAGTGCAGGAGGAAGATGTGAGTTCAGAGTCCCCACACAGAGTCCCCAGTGGAGCACTGCCTAGTGGAGCTGTGAGAAGAGGGTCACTGTCTTCCAGACCCCAGAATGGTAGATCCACTGACAGCTTGCAACATGCACCTGGAAAAGCTGTAGACATTCAATGCCAGCCTGTGAAAGCAGCCAGGAGGGAGGCTATACCTTGCAAAGCCACACAGGTGAAGCTGCTGAAGTCCATGGGACCCCATCTCTTGCATCAGCATGAGCTGGATGTGAGACATGGAGTCAAAGGTGATCATTTTGAAGCTTTAAGATTTCACTGCCTTACTGAATTTTGGACTTGCATGGGGCCTGCAGCTCCTTTGTTTTGGCCAATTTCTCCCATTTGGAATGGGCGTATTTACCCAATATCTGTACCCCCATTGTATCAAGGAAGTTACTAACTTGCTTTGTTTTTATAGGCTCATAGTCAGAAGGGACGTGCCTTGCCTCAGATGAGACTTTGGACTTGGATTTTTGGGTTAATGGTGGAACAAGTTTAAACTTTGGGAAACTGTGGGAAGGCATGATTGTGTTTTGAAACGTTAAAGGGACATGAGATTTGGGAGGGGCCTGGGTGAAATGATATGTTAGGCTTTGTGTCTTTACCCAAATCTCATCTTGAATTGTAATCCCCATCATCCCCATGTGTCAAGGGAGAGACGAGGTGGAGGTGATTGAATCATGGGGGCAGTTACCCCCATGCTGCTGTTCTCATGATAGTGTGTGAGTTCTCACAAGATCTGATGGTTTTATAAGGGGCTCTTCCTTCTTCACTCCTCACTCTTCTCTCTCCTGCTGCTATGTGAAGAAGGTCCTTGCTTCCCTCTCTGCCATGATGGTAAGTTTCCTGAGGCCTCTCCAGCCGTGGTGGACTGTGAGTCAATTAAATATTTTGTTTTACATAAATTACCCAGTCTTGGACAGTTCTTTATAGCAGTATGAAAACAAACTAATAGAGGGTACACGAGATGATTTGATGCATGCAATGTGAAATAATTTCATCATGGAGAATGGGGTTCTCATCCCCTCGAGGAATTATATGTTGCATTATAAACAATCCACTTACTTACTCACTTTTAGTTATTTTAAAATGTAAAAGTAATTTATTTTTAACTATAGCCACCCTGTTGTGCTATTAAAGATATTATTCACTCTAACTATTATTTTGTATTCATTAACCATCCCCACCTCACTCCCTGCTGCTACTATCATTCCCAATCTCTGGTAACCATCCTTCTATTCTCTATGAGTTCATTTTTTTTTTATCCCACATAAGTGAGAACATGTGATATTGTTTGCCTGGCTTATTTTACTTAACATGATGACCAACAGTTGCATCCATGTTGTTGCAAATGGCAGAATCACAATATTCTTTATAACTGAATAGTACTCCACTATGTATATGCACCACATTTTCTTTATCCATCCATCTCTTGAGGGATATAAGTTGATTTCAAATCTTAACTCTTGTAAACAGTGCTTCAATAAATATGGCAGTACAGCTATCTCTTTAATATACTGATTTTCTTTCTTTGGGGTACATACCCAGAAGTGGGATTGCTGGATCATATGGTAGTTCAATTTTTAGTTTTTGAGAAACCTCCAAACTCTTCTCCATAGTGGTTGTGTTAATTTACATTCCCTCCAACAGTGTACAAAGGTTCTCTTTTCTCCACATTCTTGCCAGTATTTGTTGTTGCCTGTCTTTTGGATATAAGCTATTTTAGCTGGAGGGTGACATATCTCATTGTAGTTTGATTTGCATTTATCTGATGATCAGTGATGTTGAGAACCTTTTCATATGGCTGTTTCCCATTTGTGTGTTTTCTTTTGAGAAATGTCTATTCAAATCTTTTGCCCATTTGTTGATGGGATTATTAGATTGTCTTCTATACAGTTGTTTGAGCTCCTTATATATTCTTGTTATTAATCCTTTATCAGATGCATAGTTTCAAATATTTTCTCCCATTTTATGGATTCTGTTTTCATTTCATTGATTGCATTCTTTGCTGTGTAGAAGCTTTTTAACTTAATGTAATCCCATTTGTCCATTTTTTGTTTGGTTGCCTGTGCTTGTGGAGTATTGTTCAATACACTTTTGCCCAGACTAATGTCCTGGAGGTTTTCCTAAAAGTTTTCTTGTAGGAGTTTCATAGTTTAACATCTTAGATTTGAGTCTTAAATCTATTTTGATTTCATTTTTGTATATGGCGAGAGATAGGGGTCTAGTTTTCTTCTCCTGTATATGGATATCCAGTTTTCCCAGTACCATTTATTAAAGAGACTGTCATATCCTCAGTGTATGTTCTTGGTACCTTTGTCAAAAATGAGTTTACTGTAAGTGTGTGGATTTCTCTGTTCTTTTTTTTTTTTTTTTTTTTTTTTGAGATGGAGTCTCGCTCTGTCACCCAGGCTGGAGTGCAGTGGCATGATCTCACTGCAAGCTCACTGCAAGCTCTGCCTTCACGCCATTCTCCTGCCTCAGCCTCCCGAGTAGCTGGGACTACAGGCGCCCACCACCATGCCCAGCTAATTGTTTGTATTTTTAGTAGAGACGGGATTTCACCGTGTTAGCCAGGATGGTCTCAATCTCCTGACCTCATGATCCACCCACCTCGGCCTCCCAAAGTGCTGGGATTACAGGTGTGAGCCACCACGCGCGGCCGGGTTCTCTGTTCTTTTCCACTGGACTATGTGTCTGTTTTTATGCCAGTAGCATTGTGTTTGGGTTACTATAGCTCTGAAGTCAGGTGATGTAATCCCTCCTTTTGTTCTTTTTGCTTAGGATAGCTTTGGCTATTCTAGGTCTTTTGTGGTTCCATATAAAATTTGGGATTTTTTTTTTATTTCTTTGAAGAATGTAATTGATATTTTGATAGGGATTGCATTGAACTTGTAGATTGCTTTAGGTAGCATGGAAATTTTAACAATATTGATTCTTTCAATCCATGAACATGTAAATATCTTTCCATTTATTTTTTTTTGGTGTCCTCTTCAATTTATTTCATCCATGTTTTATAGTTTTTATTATATGGAGATCTTTCAGTTCTTTGGTTAATTCCTAAGAATTTAATTTTAATTGTGGCTTCTATAAATCGGATTACATTTTATTTCTTCTTCAGATTGTTCACTGTTGGCATATAGAAATACTACTGATTTTGATATGTTTATTTTGTAACCTGAAACTTCACTGAACTTTGTTTATAAGTTCTAATAGTTTTTTGTGGAGTCTTTAGGCTTTTCCAATATAAGATCATATCATTGGCAAACAAAATAATTTGACTTTTTCTCTACAGTTTGGATGCCCTGTATGTCCTTTTCTTGTCTGACTGCTCTAGCTAGGACTTCCAATACTGTGCTGAATAATAGTGGTTAAAGTGGGCATACTTGTCTTGTTTCAGATCTTAGAAGAAAAGTTTTCATATTTTCTCCATTCAGTGTGATGCCAGCTGTGAGTGTGTCATATATGGCTTTGGTTATGTTGAAGTATGTTCCTACTGTACCCACTTTTCTGAGGGTTTTATCAGGAAGTAATGTTGAATTTTTTCTATGTATTTATTTTTATTATTGTACTTTAATTTTTAGGGTACATGTGCATAACATGCAGGTTTGTTACATATGTATCCATGTGCCATGTTGTTGTGCTGCACCCATTAACTCGTCATTTAGCATTAAGTGTATCTCCTAATGCTATCCTTCCCCCCTCCCCCCACCCCACAACAGTCCCCGGAGGGTGATGTTCCCCTTCCTGTGTCCATGTGTTCTCATTGTTCAGTTCCCACCTATGAGTGAGAACATGTGGTGTTTGGTTTTTTGTCCTTGCGATATAGTTTACTGAGAATGATGTTTTCCAGTTTCATCCATGTCCCTACAAAGGACATGAACTCATCATTTTTTATGGCTGCATAGTATTCCATGGTGTATATGTGCCACATTTTCTTAATCTAGTCTATCGTTGTTGGACATTTGGGTTGGTTCCAAATCTTTGCTATTGTGAATAGTGCTGCAATAAACATACGTGTGCATGTGTCTTTATAGCAGCATGATTCATAGTGCTTTGGGTATATACCCAGTAATGGGATGGCTAGGTCAAATGGTATTTCTAGTTCTAGATCCCTGAGGAATCTCCACGCTGACTTCCACAACGGTTGAACTAGTTTACAGTCCCACCAACAGTGTAAAAGTGTTCCTATTTCTCCACATCCTCTCCAGCACCTGTTGTTTCCTGACTTTTTAATGATGGCCATTCTAACTGATGTGAGATGGTATCTCATTGTGGTTTTGATTTGCATTTCTCTGATGGCCAGTGATGATGAGCATTTTTGCATGTGTCTGTTGGCTGCATAAATGTCTTCTTTTGAGAAATGTCTGTTCATGTCCTTCGCCCACTTTTTGATGGGTTGTTTTTTTCTTGTAAATTTGTTTGAGTTCATTGTAGATTCTGGATATTAGCCCATTGTCAGATGAGTAGGTTGCAAAAATTTTCTCCCATTTTGTAGGTTGACTGTTCACTCTGATGGTAGTTTCTTTTGCTGTGCAGAAGCTCTTTAGTTTAATTAGATCCCATTCATCAATTTTGGCTTTTGTTGCCATTGCTTTTGGTGTTTTAGACATGAAGTCCTTGCCCATGCCTATGTCCTAAATGGTAATGCCTAGGTTTTCTTCTAGGGTTTTTATGGTTTTAGGTCTAACATGTAAGTCTTTAATCCATCTTGAATTAATTTTTGTATAAGGTGTAAGGAAGGGATCCAGTTTCAGCTTTCTACATATGGCTAGCCAGTTTTCCCAGCACCATTTATTAAATAGGGAATCCTTTCTCCATTGCTTGTTTTTGTCAGGTTTGTCAAAGATCAGATAGTCGTAGATATGTGGCATTATTTCTGAGGTCTCTGTTCTGTTCCATTGATCTATATCTCTGTTTTGGTACCAGTACCATGCTGTTTTGGTTACTGTAGCCTTGTAGTATAGTTTGAAGTCAGGTAGCGTGATGCCTCCAGCTTTGTTCTTTTGGGTTAGGATTGACTTGGCAATGTGGGCTCTTTTTTGGTTCCATATGAACTTTAAAGTAGTTTTTTCCAATTATGTGAAGAAAGTCATTGGTAGCTTGATGGGGATGGCATTGAATCTATAAATTACCTTGGGCAGTATGGCCATTTTCATGATATTGATTCTTCCAACCCATGAGCATAGAATGTTCTTCCATTTGTTTGTATCCTCTTTTATTTCATTGAGCAGTGGTTTGTAGTTCTCCTTGAAGAGGTCCTTCACATCCCTTGTAAGTTGGATTCCTAGGTATTTTATTCTCTTTGAAGCAATTGTGAATGGGAGTTCACTCATGATTTGGCTCTCTGTTTGTCTGTTATTGGTGTATAAGAATGCTTGTGATTTTTGTACATTGATTTTGTATCCTGAGACTTTGCTGAAGTTGCTTATCAGCTTAAGGAGATTTTGGGCTGAGACAGTGGGGTTTTCTAGATATACAATCATGTCATCTGCAAACAGGGACAATTTGACTTCCTCCTTTCCTAATTGAATACCCTTTATTTCCTTCTCCTACCTGATTGCCCTGGCCAGAACTTCCAACACTGTTGAATAGGAGTGGTGAGAGAGGGCATCCCTGTCTTGTGCCAGTTTTCAGAGGGAATGCTTCCAGTTTTTGCCCATTCAGTATGACATTGGCTGTGGGTTTGTCATAGATAGCTCTTATTGAGATACGTCCCATCAATACCTAATTTATTGAGAGTTTTTAGCATGAAGGGTTGTTGAATTTTGTCAAAGGCCTTTTCTGCATCCATTGAGATAATCATGTGGTTTTTGTCTTTGGTTCTGTTTATATGCTGGATTACATTTATTGATTTGCATATGTTGAGCCAGCCTTGCATCCCAGGGATGAAGCCCACTTGATCATGGTGGATAAGCTTTTTGATGTGCTGCTGGATTCGGTTTGCCAGTATTTTGTTGAGGATTTTTGCGTCAATGTTCATCAAGGATATTGGTCTAAAATTCTCTTTTTTGGTTGTGTCTCTGCCCGGCTTTGGTATCAGGATGATGCTGGCCTCATAAAATGAGTTAGGGAGGATTCCTTCTTTTTCTATTGATTGTAATAGTTTCAGAAGGAATGGTACCAGTTCCTCCTTGTACCTCTGGTAGAATTCGGCTGTGAATCCATCTGGTCCTGGATTATTTTCCTTTTTCAGCGTCAGTTGAAATAATCATATGGTTTATATCCTTCATTCTGTTAATATGTTGTATCACATTGGATTTATTTGCATATATTGAACCATCTTTGCCTCCCAAGGGGAAATCCCACTGTCATGATGAATAATCTTTCTAATATATTGTTCAATTTGATTCACTGTTATTTTGTTGATAATTTTTGCATCAATATTAATCAGAAAGACTGGCCTGAAGTTTTCTTTTTTCGATGTGTTTTTGTCAGTTTTTGATATCAGGGTAATACTGGTCTCAGAGAACGAGTTTGGAAGTTTTCCCTCCTTCTCTGTTTTTTGGAACAGTATGAGTAAGATTGGTATTACGTTTTTTTTTATGTTTGGTAGTGTTCAGCAGTGTAACCTTCAGGCTTTTCTTTACTGGGGGATTTTTGTTATGTCTTCAATATTGTTACTTGTTATTGGTGTCTTTTAGTTTTTAATTTTTTTCCTAGTTCAATCTTGGTATGTTGCATGTGTCTAGGAATTTGTCCATTGCTTTTAGATTTCTTCAGTTAACTGACAATGTAGCTTCTAATAGTAGCCACTAATGATCTTTTCAATTTCTGTTGTATAAGTTGCAATGTCTTCTTTTTCGTTTCTGATTTTATTTATTTGTATCTTCTCTCTTTTTTTCGTAGTGTGGCTGTTTGTCAATTTTGTGTTTTCAAAAAAAAACTTTTTTGTTTCATTGATCTTTGGTATTATTTTCTTCATGTCAAATTCATTTATTTCTTCACTAATCTTTATAATTTCTTTTCTTCTAATAATTTTTGGGTTGGTTTGTTCTTGCTTTTCTAGGTTTTTAAAATGCATCATTTGATTGTTTATTTAAAGTTTTCCCTCTGTTTTATGTAGGCTTTTACAGCTATAAATTTCCCTCTTACTACTGCTTTTGCTGTATACCATAGGTTATGGTATGTTGTGTTTTCATTATTATTTGCTTCAGGAAACTTTTCAAATTCTTCTTAATTTTTTCATTGACCCGGTGATCATTCAGGAGCATAATGTTTAATTTCCATGTGTTTGTGTGGTTTCCAAAATTCCTCCCATTATTGATTTTTAGTTTTATTCCATTCTGGTCAGGGAAGATGCTTGATACTATATAATTATTTTGAATGATTTATGACTTTTTGTGACTTAATATATGGTCTATTCTTGAGAATTATCCATGTGCTGAGGAAAAATTCCTGTGTTCTTCAGCCATTGGATGAAATATTCTGTAAGTATCTATGAGGTCCATTTGTTTTACAGTACATATCAAGTTCAATGTTTGTTGATTTTCTGTCCCAGAGGTATGTCTAATGCTGAAAGTGTGGTGTTAAAGTCTCTAACTATTATTGTATTGGAGCCTGTTTCTCTCTTTAGCTCTCATAATATTTGCTATGTATAGCTTGATGCTCCAGTGTTAGGTGCATGTATATTTAAAATTGTTATATCATTTAGATGAATTGACTTCTTTATTAACATATAATGAACTACTTTGTCTCTTCTTACAATTTTTGTCTTGAAATCTATTTTTTTCTGCTATAAGGATAGCTACACCTGATTTTGTTGGTTACCATTGGGATGGAATATCTTTTTTCATCCCTTTATTTTCAGTAAATCTGTGTCTTTGTAGTTGAAGTGTGTTTCTTATAGGGAAAAGATCAGTGGGTCTTGTTTTTCCATGTGTTCAGAAACTTTATGGTTTTTGATTGCATAGTCCATTCCCTTTACATTCAATGTTATTATTGATAAGTGTAGAATTACTCCTACCGTGTTGTTGTTTTCTGGTATTTTTGTGGGCTTCTCTTTCCTCAATGTTTCTCCCTGTCTTCCTTTAGAGAAGGAGATTTTCTCAGGTAATATGATTTACTTTATTGCTTTTTATTTTTTGTGCATCCTTTGTATGTTTTTTATTTTGAGGTTACTATGAGACTTGCAAATACTACCTTATAACACATTACTTAAAACTGATAACAACTGAACATTCTTTACATAATCAAAAAACAAGCAAAAATGAAACTATTAAATTCTATACACCTTTACTTTATCTCCCTGCATTTTAACTTTTTGTTGTTTCTGTTTATATCTTACTGTATTGTCCATGTTTTGCAAAGTTGTTGTACTTACTATTTTTGGTTTGTTCATTATTTAGTCTTTCTACTCAGGATAAGTGTTGTTTACACATCACAGTTACAGTTTCATAATACTCAGTGTTTTTCTGTGTACTTACTATTCTTATTGAGTTTTGTAGTGTCAGATGATTACTCATTGCACGTTAACATCCTTTTCTTTCGAATTTTCTTTCTAATTTCGAATATGTATTTTTTCTTTCAATTCTATCAGTTTTGTTTTATACATTTTGTAGTTTTGTTCCTTTCTGGGTGTATATGTAGCACTTTTAGGTCATTGTGGTGAATTGCCACTTTTAACATTAAAGACTCTCTCTGTTCCCGATAGTTTTCTTTGCTGTGAAGCCCATTTTATCTGACACTAGTGTAGCCACATTGTTTTGTTTTGATTAATATTTGAAAGATGTAGATTTTCTCCACTGTTCACTTTCAGTCAATTTATATAATTACATATAAGTGAGTGTCTTGTGGACTAAATATAATAAAATCACCTTTTGTCTGTCCTATAAATTTCTGCCCCTTGATGGGTATATTTAGATCATTTATATTTAAGGTAATTATTGAAATGCTACAGCTTAAGACTCCCATTTGTTTTGTTGTTGTTGTTTTCTTTTTGCCCCTCTATTTTTCCTTATTGCCTTACTGAATCACTTCAACATTTTCTTAAAAATCCGTTTTAATTCATCTAGTATTTTTGAGTACATCTCATTATATAAATTATTAGTGCTTGTGGTATGTATGACACCATAGACATGTAATTTATTACAACTTATTGTCTGTATTTACGACCTTGAATAAAATGTCACCATTTAGTTCCTTTTACATTCTTCCCTTTGTAATAAAATTGTTTTGAACAGTAGACATGTTCTCCACATGCACTTTGAATAAGATAATATATTTTAATTTTCCCTTAAACGTCAAACATAATATACAACTCAATAGAAGATAAATAGGCTATTATATTTACCCATTCACTTGTGCTTATTTCCTTCCTAATATTCTTAATGTCCTTATTTAAAAATCATTTCCTTTCTGTTTAAAGAACTTTTCCTTTAGCCATTCATTCCTAAACTTCATTTCCCATCTGAAACCATGGAGGCCAGAAGAAAGTAGCATAACATTTTTCAAGTGCTGAAATAAAAAAAAAAAAATTGCTGGCCCAGAATAACATATCCAGTGAAACTATCCTTTGTAAGTGAAGGGATATCAAGACCTTGTCAGATGAAGAAAAACTAAGAGAATGTGTGACTATTAAGCCACTTTAAAGTGGTTAAAAATTATCTAAACATAAATAAAATCATTAAATAAGAAATATTGGACAATTAAAAAGTAAAAAAAGCGAACACAGTAAGAACAAAAATGGGATGAATACAAAAGACTTTCTTATCCTTTTGAGCTTTCTAAATTATGGTTGATGGTTGAAGCAAAATTGGTAACACTGTCTACTGTGATTCACAATGTATGTATTTAGAGAAAGCATTTAAAATAATTTTATTATAAATGGTGGAAGGTAAAGGGACATTAAGGGTGGTAAGGTCTCTATACTTCACTAGAACTGGCAAAAATATTGGCACCAGTAGACTTTGGTAAGTTTCATATATACATATGAAAGTCTATAAAAGTATCACACTATATGAGAAGATGTATATATATATAATATATATTATATATATAGATATATAGTGTGATACTATATGTATAGTGTGATACTTATAGCGACTATAAAAATGTTACATGAAATTGTACATTCTCAGTAGTATAAACAAAAATGAAATTCTAGATAATCTTCAAGTAACACTTAGGAAGGCAGAAAAAAATAGAGAATTGAAAAACACAGATCACAAATAGCAATCAAAAAATTAAATGGAAGAAAGCCTTCATATATCAATGATTTCTCAAGTGGAAGTGGTTAAAATAAACCAATTAAAACACAGAGATTCAAAGTTGATTAAAAGAGAAACATGACCAAACTGTATGCTGTCCATAAGAAACTCACTTCAAATATAATGACATAGGCAGGTTGAAATAAAAGAATAAAAACCAATATAATCAAAAGAAAGCAGGTATACTAAATCAAGTAGACTTCAAAGAAAATGTTATCACCAAGGATAGAAGAGACATTACATAATGACAAGAGTTCATCTATGGAGAAGGCATGGCAATTCTAAATGTGTATGCACCAAACAACAGGGCTGCAAAATAAAGAAAATAATGATGCATAGAATTGAAATGAGAAATTGAAGAATCCATTACTATAGTATGAGACTTTAACTGTCTCAAAAATTATTAGAACAACTAGACAGAAAAATCATTAAAGATATAGAAAATACTCAGCTCCAATCAACCAATAGGATCTAACAGATATCTATAAAATACCCAACAGCAACAGAACATTTTTTTTTTCCAAATACCCACAGAACATATAACAGGGTTTCAGGATACAAGGTCAACTCAGAAAGCTCAATTGTATTTCTCTATACTATCAATAATTTGTCAAAAGAAAAAAATTAAAAATGTAACACCATTTACAATTGTTCACAAAAAAGAAATATGTATAAATTTTTTAAAATGTGTAAGACTTGTATGTTGAAATAAGTAGAGACATATTCAGTGTTTATCAACATGGCAAAGATGTGAATTATTTAAAATTTCTATATTGAACTATAGATAAAAATTAATGTGGAGGTTTAATGCAATGTTATCAAAATTTCAGCAAGTTTTTTATGTAGATACAATAATGTCCTAAAATTTATGTGGAAAGAGGAAGTAAATATAACAGCTGAAACAATTCTAAAACTAAATAAGTTTGCAGGAATACTCTGCCTAATTTCAGGACTTATTATATAGCTACAGTAGTCAATAATCTATAGTATTGGTATAGGACTAGGCATATAGATCAATAGAACAAAATACAAAATCTGAAAGTAGACCCTTGAAAATATGCCAACTGGTTTTGACAAGAGTGAAAAATAGCAATTTCATAGAATGCATTTCCAACAATGGTGCTGGGCATCCATAGATTGAAAACCAGATTAACCTCAACCTAAACCTTACAACTTATATAAATTAAATAAAATGTAAAATTATAAAACATTAGACGATAAAAAAAAATTTTAGAATCTAGAGATGAGTAAACAGTTCCTAGAGTTGACATAAAATAACATTATTTATAAAAGAAAGTGAATGTCATCAAAATTAATAACTTTTACTCAGTCCATTGTGGTGGCTAATACCAGTAATCCTAGCACTTTGGGAGGCCAAGGTGGGTGGGACACTTGAGCCCAAGAGTTCAAAACCAGCCTGGGCAACATAGAAAGACCCCATTTCTACAAAAAAATTTTGTTAATTAGCCAGATGTGGTGGCTCATGCCTCTAGTCCCAGATATTCAGGGGCTGAGTTAGGAGGATTGCTTGAGTCAAGGAGGTAGAGGCTACAGTGAGCTGTGATTGTGCCACTGCACTGCAGCCTGGGTGACAGACTGAGACCCTGTCTCACAAAAAAAATATAATGCTGTATGAATAAAAGACCTGTGATGGGAATGAAAAGACAAGTTAGAAAATGAATGAAAACATTTGTAATCTACATACCTGACAAAGTACTTGTATCAAGATTATAAGAAAAAAACTCTCAAACTCAACAGAAAAATGACAAACTGTTTAAATAGAAAATAGCCAAAAAAACAAGAAGAGACATTTTACAAAAGAAGCTATAAAGATGGTCTATTAGTCCATTCTCACACTGCTATGAAGAAATACCGGAGACTAGCTAATTTACAAAGAAAAAAGGCTTAATTGACTTACAGTTCCACATTGCTGGGGAGGCCTATGGAAACTTAGAGTCATGGCAGAAGGTACCTCTTCACAGGACAGCAGGACAGGGTGAGTGCCGAGCGAAGATGGAAGCCCATTATAAAACCATTGGCTCTTGTGAGAACCCACTCACTATCATGAGAACAGCATGGTGGAAACCCCACTTCATGATTCAATTATCTCCACCTGTTCCTGCACTTGACACATGGGGATCATTACAATTTAAAGTGAGATTTGGGTGAGGACACATAGCCAAACCATATCAGATGGCAAATAAGCACATGAAAATATGCATATCACTAGCTTTTAGGAAAACACAATTTAAAATGAAAATAAAATATCACTATACACTGAAGGGCTAAACTTTTAAAAATAACCATGCCAGTTACCAAATACTGTTGAGGATGCAAAGAAACTGAATATCCCAAACACTGCTGGTGGGAATGTAAAATGCTGTAGCCATTCTGAAAAATAATTAGGCAGTTTCCTAAAACCATTAAACGTATAGTTACTATGTGGTTACACACTCAAGACATTTATCCTGAAGAAATAAATTTTGTCCACACAAAAAGTATGTAGATAAATATTCCTAGCATCTTTATTTATGGTAGCCTCAAATCAGGAAAAATGCAAATATCCATCAATGAGTGAATGGTTAAACACACTGTGGGCACAACCATATCATGGAATAAAATCAGCAAAAAGAAACAAATTATTGATTCAACCACTAGGATGAATCCCAAGGACAACTTGCTGAGCGAAAAGAAGCCAATCTCAAAAGGTCTGTGGTATAATAAAAATGTATACAGTATTTCACTTTTGTCTCACATTCCTGGCAAAAAGCCTCCAAAACCCTTGGAATTTCCTGAGTAATAGGAGTGTCTTTTGTCATTCATAATGAGCCCTTTTCTATCACATCTTAGTTCAGGAGAATGAGGTGACTTGTGTGGGGCCTCTCAATAGGCTTAGGAGGGGGCTGGTCACCAGACAGACCAAGTGATTATAGGGGCGGTATTTTCAGCCCCAGACAGGGCTCTCCAGCGGGGAAAGGGGAAGCTGGAGATTGAGCTCCAAAAAACTCTTGAACAATGAGATTCAGAGAACTTACAGGTTGGTAGGATGACATGGGAGTTCTGTCCCCCACCACCTATCCACCTATCTTGCTCTATCTCTTACATTTAGCTATTCCTGGGTTGTATTCTTTATAATAAGCTGGTAAACATAAGTAAAGTGGTTTCCTGAATTCTGTGAGCTGATGAAACAAATCATTGAATCACTGAGGGAGGATATGAGAACCTCCAAACTTCTTTTCTGCTTGGTAGAAGTGTGGGTAGTCTGGGCACTCCTTTCATGGCTGGCATCTGAATTGAATGCAGCCTTGTTGGACTGAGCCCTTTAATTTGTGACATCTGACACTAATTCCAGGTAAATAGTATCAGAATTGAATTGCTTGATATCCATTTGTTGAGAATTACAGATATCTCATACTGCATTATTCTATTTACATAACATTCTCAAATGAAAAATATATGGAAATGGGAAAACGCTAGTGGTTGGCAGTGTTTAGGAATGGTGAGGATAAGGAGTGGTTGTGATTATAAATTGTCAGCATGAGGTAGATTTTTGTGATGAGTAGTTCTATATTTTGATGTTGTCATGGACACTATACAAATCTGTGCATGTGATAAAATGACAAAGTACCAATGTTCACGCCGCATACAAATGCTAATTTCCAAGTTTTTATATTGTGCTGTAATTATGTACGATGTAACCATTGAGGGAAATTGTTTGAAGGTTGAACAGGACTTCTCTGCACTACTGTAGTATCTTTGCAACTTCCTGTGACTCTATAATAATTTTAAAATGAAAAGTTAAAAAAATCCCTGATAATCACCATTGACTCTTCCATCACTCTTTCCATCATTGATGTTTAATTACCAAACCTTATTGATGTCCATTATTTGTATATATTTTTTCTCCATCCCCACTGCTACTGCCTCAATACAGGCTACCATAATTTCTTTCCTGAATTATTACCGTAACTTTCTAACTGGGCTCCAGGCTTCCATTCAAGCCCCCTCTCCAAACCAATTTTCATTCCTTTGAATTGGTATTCAAAAAATATGTATATCGTCATGGCGTGCCCACGTCTTCATAAATCTTTCAGGTTCCTCATCATCTGCAGAATAAAGTGTCAATTCCTTAGTATGGCTTTTAAGGTGTCTCACAGATGCCTTTTAAGCCTGATTTCCCACTCCACTGCACAACAGTTCCTTGTTACTACCATACCAGCCTCATCAGCCTCTCATATTAATAGCCCACATGTTTGCTCAGACTATCATCACCTTTGCGTGGATTGTCCTACTTTTTCTCTCACAGGCATGCTGAAAATCCATCCAGGTTTCAGCTTCTGGCTTAAATATGTCATTCTCCATAATGCTTTCCTTGGTTACACTAATTTTAATTTCATTTACAAAGTTTCATTCAATGTATGTGTTTCTTCATTCAGTACATAAAAATGCCATTCTATAGTCTAGAAAAACATGTATGTTCTCTAAGTCAAATGAATTTTTTTTGTATTTTAAAATTTACTTATAATCTGCTCCATTTCACAAAGGATACTTAAGCAGTTATATAAGTGCATTTATTGAAAAAATATCAAAATATTGTAGTTGTATCAAATGAACCATTTGATTCGAACAGTAATACTAGTAAGGATAAAATTAATATATAAAGTGAGTCGACTTCAGAACTCTGATGATAAAGGGTGGTTTCCAACTTTGATGACTTTTACTATAATTTTAGCTGGCAGTGCTTCAGACAGATGTTAACAATTAAATTATAATGCAATCTGGTAAAGGTTCTAACAGTTATGTAAAAGAAGAGAAGCGAGAGGTGGTGACTTACTGCCTATGAAAATCAGAATGTGTTTCTGTTCATTGATGGTTGAATTTTAGTTGACAAATAGTGGAAATGGGCAGTGACTTTAAAAACAGAGGGAATGGCATGGATAATGGCACAGAGTTAAGAAAGGGCAGAGCGTATTTGAGAATAGGACAAATATTAGTGTATCATGAGTATAGGGTACAAATAGGTAAAGTGATTGGTACGGTTGGATTTGAAACCAGAAAGAGGTTTACTCCTCATTGTCACCCTCTTGTATACCAGGTAAGGAGGTTTTGTTCTATCATTTAGTATTTGTATAAGCTGTGTTTTAACTCTATGATCTCATTTCTAACACTCTCCTGTATTATATTTAGTTGAATTCATGTTTTCCTTTCCTCACACATTGCTTTTGAGATATTCAAAAACAATGAACATTTCTTGTTGATCTTTGCATATCCAACACTTAACCTCTTGATTATGCATATAATCTGTGCTTGTTGACTGGCTGAAGCAGAGATCTCTAGTCAGGTAGAACAAAGGGATCCCATCGTTCTCTCCCACTTTGTTTATAAGCATTTTCTTTTACTGCCTCTGATTCAGGAATACCATCTGCCTGGATTTGTGATGGTAGATAGTAGTAGTAACATAATAAGCATCTTCATCTGTGCTGCAAAACTTCCAGCTCTGCTGTGTCACAAAGTATTAATAACATGATCCTGGTAGTTGCTATGGTAAAGAAAGGTTTCCTGCTGCAAAGCTCGTTTTTGAAACTATTTTTACAGATGACTCAGAAACTGAAATTAAATATTTATAACCATTCATTGTATTGCAGAAGTAAAAGTGTCCATACAGACCTTCTAGTCCAGCCATCCAATATTTTGAATTTGAAACTGTGTGCGAATGAGGTATAAAAAAAAATAAAAAATAATAAAACAACGTCTCCTGAGTTCACACATTTAGATATTCTGATTTAGAACCCAATCTCAGGACTTTTAACACTGTCAGTTTCTTTTTATCTTTAACAAAAAGCTTTTTGTTTCTTCCATACCTTGAGGGGAAGGTATTGCACTTGAGATGTCACACTACTGATATTCTTCTAACCAGTGAATCAAAGTCCCAAAAGAATATAGTTTTTCAATTGGCTGAATGACACTCAAGTCAAAATTTGATAATCTTCCCCCTTAATTTTATGAAAATAATTGAAAAGTATCAATAAATAGGAATTCATATCACTTCAGAAAAATATATTCTCCAACTTTTACTACCTATGTAAAGTTATATGTGTATGTATATGAGCATGATTTTGTATTAATACTTTCCCCTAGTTAAAAATTTAAAAGTAGCAAATTGTGTGTTTTTAAACATGTATTATTATTTCCAGGAAAAAGTTTGATTTATGGCAAGTGATACCCTGTGCAAGAAAAAAAAAAATTGCCTGATTTAAAACTAGGGGGAAGAATTCTAATTAAATTATTTTTAGAAATGCTGAAGGAAAGAAAGGAGGTATTGAAGGTTGGTGGTAGAGTTCCTTAGAACTGAACCTTAGATTTGGGGAGAAGGGGGCATATATAGAATTTCTTATTTCAATAAATATTTTTGAGTAGTAATTGTGCATCAGAAGTGATGCTAATCTATTATAGTATAATGATATTTATAGAGGGGTAGTTTCAGGAAGATGCAAGTTGAATTTGAATAGAAATAACTTGACAATCACAGAACTGAGTGTCTGAATCTGTTCCTGCTGCCGTAACAAAATACCTTAGACTGAGTAATTATTTATAAATGACGGAATGTATGTCTTACAGTTCTAGAGGATAAGAAGTCCAAAATGAAGGCACCAGCAGATTTGATGTCTAGTGAGGACCCATTTCTCATAGGCAGCTTTTACAGCATCCTCACGTGACTGAAGATGTGAAGCAGGGTAGGGCATTCCCTTCAATCTCTTTTGTAAGAACACTAACCTTATTGAGGAGGACAGTGTGCTCGTGACTTAATCGTCTCCAAAATTGCCCCACTACTTGATACTACAACATGGAGTATTTGGCTTCAACATATAAACTTTGAAGGGACATACACATTCAAACCATGGCACCAGGAGAAAGAGAATGTAAGAGGTCCTGCTAGTTCTGCTGCTAAAGTATCATGTATCCTCCACTCTATAGTTCCACAATCACCACCTATGTTGATATATTTTTCAGTATCCCGTGGAATAAAGTGCTTTTGTTGTTTTTTTCTTCTATTGTACCTCATATAATTCATGATGTAACATAGTAGTATAATTAGCATCTCTATTTACATCTCATTGTCATAAAAGTCCTGTATTTTACAAATTGAGGTTCGAATTGTGTCCATACATTAATGAAGCAGAGGAAAGTTTATATTGCCTGAGTTGCACCAAACCACTGTCTGTCTCTGTAAAATGAGAACTAAAGTAGCTATTGGCCGGGCGCAGTGGCTCACGCCTGTAATCCCAGCACTTTGGGAGGCCAAGGCGGCCGGATCACGAGGTCAGCAGATCGAGACCACGGTGAAACTCCGTCTCTACTAAAAAATACAAACAAATTAGCCGGGCGCGGTGACAGGCGCCTGTAGTCCAAGCTGTTGGGGAGGCTGAGGCAGGAGAATGGCGTGAACCCGGGAGGCAGAGCTTGCAGTGAGCCGAGATCGCGCCACTGCACTCCAGCCTGGGCGACAGAGCGAGACTCCATCTCAAAAAAAATAATAAAATAAAGCAGCTCTTATGTCAGAGAATTTCAAGAAGTAATGATATATGACCGGATAGTGGTTATTTCTTTTGTTTTCTTTTTTTTTTTTAACTTTTTCTGGTGGTTAAAGTGTTATTGAATTCTGACTCCCTAAAAATTCAAGCAGAATAATATTTTGAAATTTTTAAAAAATAATTAATAAAAATTGTATATATCAAGGTGTACAATGTGATTATTTGATATACATATATATTGTATAATTATTACCACAACCAAATTAATTAAAACATTCTTTTACCACCCATAGTTACCACTGTGAGTGTGTATCAAGGGGATATCTAACATTTTCTCTCTTATCAAATTGCAAGAAAACGGTGCAGAATTATTAACTATAGTCACCATGTTGCACATTAAATCTCTAGAACTTACTCGTCTTATAACTAAAAATTTGTATCTCGTGACCAACATTTTTGCATTTCTCACCCACCTAGGCCCTGGCAAACCATTTTACTCCCTGCTCCCATAAGTTCAGTTTTTTAAAATTCCACATGTAAGTGAAATCATACAGTATTTTTCTTTCTATGTCTGGCTTATTTCACTTAGCATAATGCCCTCCAAGTTTGTCCATGTTGTCGCAAGTAGCAGGATTCTCTTCTCTTTATGGCTTAACATTCCATTGTATATATGTGTACACTAAATGTTCTTTATCTGTTTATCCATTCACAAGCAAGTGTTTTCCATATCTTGGTAATTGTGAATAATGTTGCAGGGATCATGGGGCAGTGTCTCTGAGACACTGATTTTATTTCATTTGGACAAATACCCAGAAGAAGGATTATTGTATTATGTGATCGTTCTATTTTTAATTTATTGAGGAAACTCTGTACTGTTTTCCATAATGGCTATACCAATTTACATTTCCACCAACGATGAACAAGAGTTCCCTTTTCTCCACCTGTTATGGCTTGTGTTTTTGATAATAGCCATCCTAAGACGGTTTTGATTTTGCATTTTTCTGAAGATTAATGATGTTGAGCACCTTTTCATATATCTTTTGGCCATTTGTATGTCATTTTTGAAAAATATCTACTTAGGTCCTCTTCCCATTTTCTCTAAATAGGTTAGATTTTATTTTCTTTTTTGCTATTGGGTTGTATAATTTCTTTATATATTTTCAGTGTTAAACCCTTATCAGATACATGGTTTTTAAATGTTTTCTCCCATTGATTGCTTCTTTTGTTATGTGAAAACTTTTTAGTTTAATATAGTCCCACTTGTTTATTTTTGCCTTTATTCCCTGTGCTTTTGGTGTCATATACAAAAAATCATTGCCAAGACCAATATCAAGGAGCCTTCTTCCTATATTTTAGCACACAAAAATATCTGGTACCTCATTGAAATCTTCCACTTGGCTTGATTTTGACATAAGGGTAGCAGTAAATTAATGTCTAAATTAGCTCTTATTTTATAAATATGAAATTCCTCAAAAATTTTGAGATTATAAGGAGAGCAGTTTACCTGGCAATTTACTTTGCATAGTAAATCAGTTTCTGTGAGTTATGGAATGTGATATAATAGAGGAGAAAATAATGTTCCTTGGCTAAAGATCTGAGGATGATAATTATGGGCTGGAGCATGGGGGGGATGTTTGTGAGTTATTAACCATACCAACCACCTGCAATTCATTGATTCTGAGGGATATGTTGTATAACAGTGTTAAGCTTAAGCTTCATATTATATTTCTGGCATCAAGATAAAACTGGTTTATGAATAGCCTTTACTTTTGAGAAATTTTGTCTTATGAGTTTTAGGGGGAAAACAGAATTTTTTTTTTCTCCTTTGGGGCACCTTTGGTAATTACTCACATATTTTTCCCTTGGAAATTTAGTTAACACAGGACAATATTTTTCCAGTATCTTTTCATTTGAGAGTATTACAAGTGTCTTTTTCAAGACTACCTCTTCCAGTGTGTAATGACTGGAGTGGAAACATTTTTTAAATAAGGCCAACAATTTATTTTGAGTATTATACTGTCTCTATTCTAAGGCTATTTGAAAATGTTCAGAGAGATGTTGAAGATGTGTAAATGAGGCTCTGTTTCAGTCTAGTGTTGCTTGCATTTAAATGCCTTCCCAATCTCTGGGAAGGGATTTAAGATCCTTCACAGTATGTGAGTGAAAAAAGAGACCACGTATGCTTTGGAGTTTATTCTGAATACATAAAGAAGTTAAGATGATGATCTTTGAAGTCTCCAGAGTACTTTTTTTTTTTTTTTTTTTGCTTACACTTCTGAATCCAAGCCCAATATATTTTCATAAGAAGGATTTGGGGGATTGGCTACTGTCTTAGTCCATTCTATGTTGCTGTAACAGAATACCTGAGACTGGGTAATTTGTAAAGAAAAATGTTTATTTGGCTCACAAATCAAGTGGCTGCAAAATCCAGGATTAGGCAACTGTGCCTGGTAGTGGCCTCAGGCTGCTTCTACTCATGGCGGAAAGTGGAAGGGGAATTGGTGTGTGCAAGATCACATGGCAAGAGATCATATGGTAAGGGAAGAAGCAAGAAAGCAAAACCAGGGGAGCTCAACTCATAAAAGCTCACTCTCTTGGGAACTAATCCATTCTTATGAGTGGGAAAACTCACTCACTATTGAGACAATGGCACCAAGCTATTGATGAGAGATCCACCTCCATGATCCAAACACCTCATCTTTCAACACTGCCATATTTGGGATCAAATTTCAACATAAGTTTTGGTAGAGGCAAACAAATAGTATCCACACCATAGCAGCTACAAACAGCCTTGTTCAATATTTAAAGCTTTTCTAAGCTTTTCTGGTTTCCCGTGCAATCTGGGGGAATGCTAAAGCCATGCTCGGAATCTTCCTATTCCAGCGTTTAAAACTGTTTTTTTCTCTGTATGGAGTACCCACCATCATATGAATCAATTGGTATAGATTCTTCGGTTCTATATTATATGGTTAAAAATAATTCCAAATTCCCCTGTAAATGTTTTTCTATTTTGTCTAGGCTTTGCCAAGTCTTTGACAATGGCTCTCAGCTTAGAAGGAAAACCGGAGCTTAAAATTTAAAAAGAGATTTTTCCTTTTTTCCTGTTCTGAAAGGGCACTTATTTTAGAGGTAATTGAGCTTTGTGAATGTTTCCACTGGCCTGGGGTAAAGGAGAGCCGATCAAAGGAAAAGATAAGGATAAAGAAAATGGAGAATGCATAAGAAGAATAGTAAGATAAAAACTTATTAGTTTTGAGCTGTGGTTGAATGGATATAAAAGAGAGTTTTGTGGGGTTTTTTATACTTTACTTTTGAATTGTCCGAAGGATAACTTTAA
Source organism: Nomascus leucogenys (assembly GCF_006542625.1). Classification (NCBI taxonomy): domain Eukaryota; kingdom Metazoa; phylum Chordata; class Mammalia; order Primates; family Hylobatidae; genus Nomascus; species Nomascus leucogenys. The sequence goes on from NC_044406.1 coordinate 131,717,599, forward strand.
AAAAGCATTGCAATATCTGAATTTATTTTGGATGCTTTCTTATACCAATGAAAAAGACAGACTATTGAACATTTAGTAATTTTTCCCTTTTTTTGTTCTGTCTTTCAAAGAAACCATTACGTTCATATAAAAGTCCCTAAATTGGCCACTATAATTCTAAATATTCCATCGTTATATTATTACCTTTACAAAATAAAGTACACAAATTTGATTTATAGCATAAGTATTTGTAAGAAGCAGGAATTAAGCCTGGAGAGGGTATGAAATTATATTTAGACAGAAACAAACCGAGTTTGGGAAGAGTTGTAGAAAGTCTTATTGTGTTTATTGTGAGATATATATATATATATATATATATATATATATATATATATATATATATCAGGTTCTTTGGCCTAGTGTATGGCTGCCAACTTATGTTTGCAGTTGACGTCCAACTGCAAACATAATAAAACTGTAGTGTGCATCAGTCAAAGGTCTGGAGAGGAGACTCCTAAGAAGCAGACACTCAACAGGCAAAACAAGCTTGATCACAGTTCTTAAAAGGTTTATATTCATAATCTGAAGCCAGGTTTTCCCAAGCTTGGTCATATCAGAAGCTTTCTGAACTTAGACTCAGGGACTGGCTTGGTAAATGGTATCCAGGCCCATATGCCTTTCCTCTTCCCTAGAATATTTTCTTTTCTGACCATACAGCAAACAGTGAGAAAAACAAAGAGAAAAAGCAGTGTTGTTAGTAATTAAAGAATTCAACAAAGGATAAAATATTTTTAAATACAATAATATTAAAGCATTCCTCAAATTGGTTCCTCACTCCTAGGAAACCAACTAAACGGCATTCAATTAGTTCAATAAACGGGAAAAAAAATTTTTTTAAAGAAATGACTTGGACGTAAGACTGCCTTACCTGTGGCTGTCAATGTGACTCCCAAGTGAGAGAATCAAGGGGCCTCAGAGAAGCAAGCTATTATTATACCAAGTTAAAGGTCTTGGGCTATAGTAGTAAGGAGGCCTCAAGTGGATTTTGATAGAACTGCAGGATCATTGAATGATAGCTTCCAGCATGCACCACCAAAACAACCTGTTGATATGCCAAACCCAAGTGTATTCTCACTGCAGTCAGAAAGGTTATTACCTGGACACAGTTAGTTACCTCTCTAAGGGAAGAGAATAAAGTCAGCAGAGTTACAACGTTTTGCAGTCTTGTTTAACTGTGGATCTTCAAAATCGGGCCTTGATTAGGTTAAGGATCATGGTATAAGATTGAGGATTGGTAGATAGAGCAAACACTTTAATTTTCATAGTGTCTTTTGATATTCTCTTATGGTCTCCTATTATTTATTATATTAACTAAACATGATTTGATCTATCTAAAACAATAGGGCCCTATTTATAAAATATTGTAATATTTCTATCACTTAAGATTTGAATGCAATACTAAGCAGGCTTATTTAAAATTATTTATTGACTTCCAGAACGATGGTGTAAGGAGTCCTCTAGACAGGTTTTCCAGTGAAACAATTCTAATTGATGAAAAATGTATGACAACAATATAAAGCCTTTGGAAATTGTGCCAAGGGCTTATAGTGAATAAAGAGTAACTTATTTAAAAAGATTACTCTGAATAAAAACAGTATCTGTGGCACTTGAGACATGACCATCCCTTATTCTTCTCCAGCTCGTCTTGTAAGCTCCAATTTGTGTAGGCATGGCCAGGAAAAGGGCACTTCTCTCCTTAGCTACAAAATAAGGAATACACTGTCTTAATGGAAGAGGCAGGATACCATCACTCTCACCCTATTTAACTCTAAGTTGCAAAGGCTAAACGACTGGTGAGTTCAGATAAGACGTTGGGGGCTCATTTTCTTCACCCAGTCTCCACTCATGGAAGGGATTCTTTACCACAGGTGTGGCAGGCTGAGACTACAAAGGCCTTTCATGCCTTAATCCCAGTTCATCCATAGGCCAGAGATTCCATACCAGGAGAGGTAATTCCAAATGAATAAAATCTATTGCCTCTGCTCAGCACCTGGAACAGTGGCTCACAGATTTTACCCCAGAGGAGCAGCAGGCCATAAGAACAACAGGTCAAAAGCTCTTCCTAAATGAATTCATTTGATTTTTAACACATTTCAAGGAAGTTTAAGCTTAATGACACTCTCAGACACAAGTATTTAGGTGGTAAGCAATTAAGAGCAAGCTAGTAGCTCTGTGAGAACAACAAGTTAAACCATAGTCACTAGAGAAAAGAAGAAAAAGTTAAAGAAGAGTCTTTCTGAGGTTAAAACATCCTCAAAGACACACCTGAAAAACTACTCCTGTCTGAGCTTAATTGGATTAGACCGTGGAGCAATGTATGCACCAGAGCACGGTTGAAGCCTATGGAGCAATCAGTTGGCAATTAGTAGAGCATAACAGCTAGGTGTGACACCAAGGTAGGCAGAAAGTTTAACAGAGATAATAGAAAAGTGCCAACCCAAACCACTGTCATCTCATCATGACTGTAAACATATCCAAGCCTGTGCTTTCTGTGGAGAAATATTAGAAGCTTCACACTATAAAAGAAAAAGATTTTATTCAAATAATATAGCAAAGTAACTAAACAAATACATAAGCAAACAATAATAATGGCAAGGCCAAGAAAGGGGAAGATGAATTGGTATTCCTATTTACTACAATATATTACCTAAAATATTCTTTTTTTTTATTTGTAAAGTATTCAATTTAAAACAAAATATTATGAGACATGCAAAGCAACAAGAAAGGGTTACCCTTGTAAAGAGAAAAAAAAAAATAGCAACAGTAATTGCTTGTGAAAAAAACCCAGATGTTAAACTTAACAAAGACATCATAGCAGCCATTATAAATAGATGATTCTCATTAATTGTGGATTCCACATTGGTAAATATACTAAAGTTTATTTGTAACTTTTAAATCAATACTGGTGACAATTTTATTGTCATTTACAGATGTGCAGAGTAGCAATTCTCAGCTGAGATTAAACAGGGAGACACTGTGTCTTTTTGTGTCAACTCTCATATAAACAAGGGTCCTTCTTACCGTGTAGTTTGGAACACATTTTTGATAATTTTTGTTCATTTCATTGGTGATTTTGCTGTTTAAAATGGTCCCTAAACAGCCAGGTGCTACGGCTCATGCCTGTAATCCCAGCACTTTGGGAGGCCAAGGTGGGCATATCACGAGGTCAGGAGTTCAAGACCAGCCTGGCCAACATAGTAAAATCCCGTCTCTACTAAAAAAAAAAAAAAAAATTAGCTGGGCATGATGGCAGGTGCCTGTAATCCCAGCTACTCAGGAGGCTGAAGCAGGAGAATCTCTTGAACCCGGGAGGCAGAGGTTGCAGTGAGTCAAGATCACACCATTGCACTCCAGCCCAGGTGACAGTGCGAGACTCTGTCTCAAAAAAAAAAAAAAAAAAAAAGGTCCCTAATCATATAGCTGAATTGATGTCTAGTGTTCCTAGGCACAAGAAGGTTGTGATATTCTCTACAAAGAAAAGTCATGCATTAGATAAGCTTTATTCTGGCATAAGTTATAGTGTCATTGACTGTGAGCTCAATGTTAATCAAAAATACATATTAAATAAAGGGTATTTAAACAATAACACATATAAAACAAGCTTCTGTATTGATTAGTCATGACCAGAGACTCACAAGAGGCAAAATCTCTATTTCCCATAGGATAAATATTTCAGCATTTGCTACTTCATTGTTCATAGCAACTTTACAGATCATCATTACTGAAAATAATGAGAACAACTGTATTTCAAAGAAGGAAAAAATGATTATGCCATAAGATGTGAAGAAAGCTATAATGACAATGTCTCATCAAATGCAAAGTATCACTAAAGAAATAGAAATTACAAGAAAAAATAACCAAATAGATATTCTAGAGGTGACAAGAATACTAACTGAAATAATAATTTTACAATGTATGTTTACCCTGGCAGAAGAATCAGTGAACATGAAGACAGATCAGTTGATATTATGCAGTCTTAAGAACTGAGTGAAAAAAGAATGAAAACAAGTAAATATAGCATCACAGAAATGTGTAACACCATTAAGCACACCAAAATATACATAGTGTGAGCACCAGAAGAAGAGGGAAGAGATACAGAAGAAAAATAATTATAAAAATAATGACCGAAAATTTTCCAAAATAATTGAAGATTTCAATATTCCACTTAATAGGACAACTAGAAAGAAATCAACAAGGAAATAGAAGATGTGAACAGTACTACAGAACAACTGAAGCTAACAGACCTTAGGACACTGCACCCCAAAACAGCATAATGTACACATTCTTCTCGAGTACACATCAAATATTCTTTAGGATGGAAATATGCTAATCCTTGGGAGGCTGAGGCGGGCAGATAACCTGAGGTCAAAAGTTCAAGACCAGTCTGACCAACACGGAGAACCCCCGTCTCTACTAAAAATGCAAAATTAGCTGGGCGTGGTAGCACATGCCTGTAATCCCAGCTACTTGGGAGGCTGGGGCAGGAGAATGGCTTGAACCCGGGAGGTGGAGGTTGCGGTGAGCCGAGGTCGCGCCATTGTACTCCAGCCTGGGTGACAGAGTGAGACTCCATCTCAAAAAAAAAAAAAAAAAAAAAAAAAAAAAAAAAAAGGTCAGTAAATTATTTTTTTGTATTTTTAGTAGAGACTAGGTCTCGCCATATTGGCTAGGCTGGTCTCGAACTCCTGACCTCAGGTGATCCGCCCACCTGGGCCTCCCAAAGTGCTAGGATTATAGGCATGAGCCACCATGCCCGGCCTAATGAACAACTTAAAAATGAAATTAGGGAAACAATTACATGTACAATTGCATCACAAAGCATACAATATTTAGGACTATTTTAATAAAAGGAGAGAAAATCTTAGACTCTGATAACTACAAAATATTTTTGGAAATTAAGAAAGACCTAAAGAAGTGGAAAAATGTACTGTTTTCCTGGATTCGTGGAATAGAAGACAATATTGATAAAATGACAGTACACCTCATATTTATCTACAGATACAAATTAATCTTTATTTAATCTCAACTGCTTATTTTTCAGAAATTGGCAAGTTGATCCTTAATTTATGTGGTATGTTAGTGAACCCCAAATAGCCAAAATAAATTTGAAAATGAAAATCAAAGTTGGAGAACTACTTACTGATTTAAAACCTATTACAAAGCCTTATGTACAGTAATCACAACAGTGAGGTACTGGCATAAGGAAACACGTGTAGATCAGTGAGATACAGTTGAAATGGTAGAAATATACCCACATGCCTATGGTTAACTGATTTTCAACAAGGGAGCACAGACAATTTAATGGGGAAATAATACTTTCTTCAACAAATGGTGTTGGGACAGGTGGATATTCATATGCAAAGAATGCAGTTGGGACCCTGCAAATATACCTTGTACAAAAATTGACTCAAAATAGATCAGGAAGCAAAGTGTAAAAACTAAAATAATAAAATTCTTAGAAGAAAACATAGAAGTAAGTACCCGTGACCTTGTATCAGCCAAAGGATTTTTAGACGTGACCCTCAAAATGCAAACAAATAAAGGGAAAATAACTAAAGTTTATCAACATTTAAAACTTTTGTGCTTCAAAGGACACTATCCAGGAAAGCAAAAAAATAAACAAAATGCACAGGCAGCCTTCCTTCCCAGAGAAAAACTGAAAGAGGACAGTGGTCCATGAGGCTTGTGGCAAACACACAATGCCAATGTTTGAAAATTAGGCAAATGGCTCCTTGGCAGTGGAGGGGCCTTGGGGATGGGGTAGCCTCGGCTTTGGTCTCCCCTTAGGTTGCAAGAAGTTGACTGGCAGCAAGTATGGAAGCAACAGCAGCATGAGTATAAGCTCTGGAGTGTTTACATGCTCTCCCTCAACCAGAGTTGTGAGATGCCATGTGGCCCAAATGGCTGGAAGGGATTCTACTGTCCAAGAATGGGAATTCTCTTCAGAATGTGGAGACTGTTCAGTTACTCTCAACACAAAGTTATCATTTTTTGGGCTGGATAATTCAAGATCATCTACTAGTCTTTACCAGCTTTTTATGAATGAAGATTCACATCTGTTTCCCACGATAGGAAGTAATGTTGAAGAGACAGTGGTTTAGTAATACATATTTCCTAATGTGAGATACTGGTGTCCAAGAACATCTTCATTTTTCCTGGACACTTACTATGCTAACTGGATTTGTAATAGTTGTCATGGATGGTACAGACAGGGAGAGAAAGGATTTCTGTAACTAGAGAAGAACTTTATAAAAAGTTAGCACTTGTGCACCCAAGGAAAGTTGGAATGCTGATTTTTGCTAATAAACAAGGTGCTAAATAATGCATGCCTGACTGTACCTGAAATCTCTCAAGTTTTCAAACTAACGTCTATTAAAGATGACCAAGCATAAACAGCAATATTGTGTTGTTACTGAGAGGGATTAGGCTAACTTAAATGTATAATGTTACAATTTAAGATTAGATTATTTCTACAGATTCCTTCTCATTGCCTGTATGTAAAGAAATGCTGGACTTTACCTGAAAGCAGCAAACATTAATGGTTTATATATATTTATAATAAACTGATTTAAAGTGTTTCCTGTGTAAAGAAAAATTAAGTTCATTTATTTGAAAACAAGATAAAGTTTCACTTTCCTGTTTGTCTTCTCCTTAGTTCACTCCAAAGTAAGGTCTTAAAGCTGTGCTTGACATTTTTTTTTTTCAAAATGAATCCCCTCAGGACATTATGTCACCTATGCTAAATACAAAGGGAGGGGAAGATAATTTTAACTTTAAAAGATTTACTATCAGTATAACCTTTCTTGTAAACGTCTTAATCCTTCTTAACTGAAGGTTTTTTCCTCTTCTTGTTACATCAAGACAAAATGTAAATCAACTTAGCTATTCAATTTCCAATCTTCTAAAACAATGTAACTTGTGAAAAGTATTTTGCATAAGGTAGTGTATATAAATCAAGTTCAAGTTAATGTCTTTGATTTATGTTCTAAAGAAAAGTGAATAATACATTAATAATATACTTAGCTATAACCATAATGAGATAAATGCCACCATTGATGTTAAGTGGCATTTTATATTTTTCCCATTATATTATACCAACCAACACCCAAACCATTGAATTGCCCTTTAAAAGAAAGACTGGCTCTACAAGAAACACAAGTATTAGTCAGGCATGGTGGCACCTGCCTGCAGTTTTGGCTACTCAGGAGGCTGAGGTGGGAGGATTACCTGAACCCAGAGAGGTTGAGGCTGCAGTGAGCCAAGATTGTGCCATGGCATTCCAGCCTGGGTGACAGAGTGAGACCTTGTCTCAAAAAAAAAGAAAAAAAAAAAAATTAAAAAAAAAAAGGAAGGGAGAAAGTAATAGATGGTATGGAAGAAAATAATAAAAAGAAAAAAAACTTGACGTTGTATACATATTTTTGCTAAATGACACACACGGAAGCATGTAATACAAATGAGTAGAATATACATGAAAATATTGAATTAGTATTACTAAGAGGTAAAATTTCATAGTAAGCAAGTATCAGATTATTTCCTTTATTAGTCCTGCCAACCACGTTACCGAATAAATTGTTAATTTGGTAATTAGTCAATTGTGATTAAAATTATCAAGTGATCTTTTCAGTGCTAATTGACAACTGCTGTGTGAAAGTATGTCTCTCTAGAGAATAATACTCTATAAATAATATCAAATAATTTATCCAGAGTATTTTTAGACATTAAATTATGTCAAATACTAAAAAATAAATTTGAGATTAAAAGTAATGAATATCAGCCGGGCGCGGTGGCTCACGCCTGTAATGCCAGCACTTTGGGAGGCCAAGGCGGGCGGATCACGAGGTCAGGAGATCAAGACCATCCTGGCTAACATGGTGAAACCCCGTCTCTACTAAAAATACAAAAAATTAGCTGGGCGTGGTAGCAGGTGCCTGTAGTCCCAGCTACTCAGGAGGCTGAGGCAGGAGGATGGCGTGAACCTGGGAGGTGGAGCTTGCAGTGAGCTCAGATGGCACCACTGCACTCCAGCCCGGGTGACAGAGAAAGACTCTGTCTCAAAAAAAAAAAAAAGTAATGAATATCTTCTAAGAAACAACATTAACTTATATTACTATTTCAAAATTTCTATTGTAGAAATTGGAATATCCTCAGAGTTTTTATTTCTAATACTTGTCTTTTATCTTTGTCTACCACATGAATATATTGTTTAACAATTAGAAAATCCAATATATTTAAATTATTTTAAGAATTTATTTTAAAAATTGATTGATATGGTACATTATTTTTATTAAGAAATAACTTGGTCACCACAGTACCTTAAAAAGCTCCACCTAAAGAATAGGAAAAAATTTTTCTAAATCTTATATCTGATATGGGACTTGAATACAGACTGTATAAAGAATTCTATAACTCAATGATAAAATCTAATTATTATATGGGCAAATGATTTGAATAGACATTTTCCAAAGAAGATATGCAAGTGGCCAATCTTTATAATTTTTCTTTTTCAGGATGTCGTGTAAATGGAATCACACACTGGTTTTTGTCACCATAATACATTTAATACCCATCTATATTGTTGTACAACACATACATTTATTATCTTAAAAATCTGTAGGAAAAGTCCGACACAGGTCTTACTGGTCTAGCTGTCACCAAGGTTATGCTTCTTTCTAGATGCTCCAGGGGAGAATCTGTTTCCGTGACTTTTCCAGCTTCATTCTACCTCCATTCTTTGAATTGTTGCCCTGTTCATCTATCTTCAATGCCAGCAACATCATATCTTTCTGAACGTTCTTAGATTATATTGTTCTCTCTGATTATAACCAGGAAACACTCTCTACCTTTACTAATTTGTAAGGTTAGATTGGACCACGTGAACAATCCTGGATAACTTCCCAATCTCATGGTCCATAACTTTATTCCCATGTCCAAGTTCCCATTATGATGGCAAGTGATATACTCACACATTCTCGGAATTCAAACATGGTCATGTTTAGGAAGCATTTTTTTTATGCCTACTACAAGTTTCTTTTCATTTATGAGGATTCCATTGTATTGATGTATCAAAATTTATTTAGACCATTGCCAGTTGATGAACATTTGAGTTGTTGGCAGTTTTTGGTGATTATCAATAAAGCTTCTATTTACATTGTATGGATCTATGTTTTTGCTTCCATTGGGCAAATACCTTGATAATTCCTGCATAATTATTTAATATTACTAATATCAGAAGAGAGTTTAAGTTTTGGAAAGCTTTCAAGCTTACTGTGGTGGATACAAGTTTTTCAAAATACTGCTTTTTGCTAAAGACCTTGAATTTTATCATTGGTCATTATTGTCGTTGAAGTTATAGGCCCGTTTTGGTCACCTTCCAGAAACTATTTGCCAAACAACTGAATCTGACAAAGATATAGTTTGCTTGACAGTTGTTATTGTCACGTGAATTTTCTGCGCCATGACAAAAATGGCTAATTCAGGTTACAACTAAAACAGTCACACAAGTGCTTTTTCCTAATATAACCATCCTGCTTCTCCTGCCAGGTAAGTATTAACTATCCTACTTCCATATGCAGTAGAAGTGCTTTATGAGTACTCTTCATGTGTTACACAGAATATTAAAAAGTTAGATCCTCATGGTCAAGATTAATTAGATTAATAATTTCTTCCTCAAGAATATTCGTAAGTGAAACTGATTTTTTTTGTGTGTAACTGCTTTGATTCACGCTTAGACTCAGCATTTTGTCCAACATTAACTTTACACCACCATTGCTTCACACAACAGAGGACAAATAGTGCTTTATTATTATCAAGAACATAGTTTTGACCTCATGGACCCCCTGAAAGCATGTTGAAAACTCCCACACTTTGAGAATGGCTGCTGCTGATAAATCATTGTCCATAGACTCCTGAAAGGCAGAGGATCTCTTTTATAAAGTAATAAAATACTCTTTGGCAACTATATATAAATACCAAAGTACTAAAAATATATGATCTGTATGTTACATATATGACATTTCCAATATCTTTTTTAAAATTTTAGTTACTAGGCTGAGGCTAGAGTTGCTTTATGCTGGCCTGTAAACATAATTAAGTTTCTGTGTTCTGTGTATTGAACAACTGAGTGTACAAATGCTATCTGTGAGGTAAGGTTAATTTTCCTATCTTACACATGAGGAATTTTTGCTTAAGGGAAGTTAATTTTATAATATGTGATTGTATTAGTTCCTTCCTCCATTGCTATAAAGAAATACCTGAGACTGAGTAATTTATAAAGAAAAGAGGTTTAATTGACTCATTTGGTTCTGTAGACTGAACAGAAAGCATGTTGCTGGCATCATCCTGGCATCTGAGGAGGCCTCAGGAAGCTTTTAATCGTGAGAGAAGGTGAAGGGGAAGCCAGCAGGTTACATGACCAGAATGGGAGCAGGGGGAGTGGGGAGGTACCGCATATTCTTAAAGAACCAGATCTCATGAAAACTCTCTATCATGATGACAGAACCAAGCTATGAGGGATGCACTCTCGTGACCAAAACACCTCCTACAAGGTCCCACCTCCAACATTAGAGGTTACAATCCAACATGAGATTTGGATAGGGACAAATATCCAAACTATATTATTCTAACTCTGGTCCCCCCCAAAATCTCATGTCCTTCTCATATTGCAAAATACAATCATGCCTTCCCAATAGTCCCTCAATATCTTAATTCATTCCAGCATTAAGTGAAAAATCCAAAGTCCAAAGTCTCATCTGAAATGAGGCAAGTCCATTCCACGTATAAGCCTGAAAAATAAAAACAAGGTATTTACTTTCAAGATAAAATGGAGGTACAGGCATTGGATAAACATTCTCATTCTAAAAGGGAGAAATTGGTCAAAAAAAAAAAAAAAAAAAAGGCTACATGGCCCATTCAAGTTTGAAACCAAGCAGGGCAGTCATTAAACCTTACAGCTCCAAAATAATCTCCTTTGACTCTCTGTCCAACATCCAGGGCACACTGCTGTGAAGAGTGGGCTTCCAAGCCCTTGGGCAGCTCTGCCTCTGTGGCTTTTCAGGGCTCAGCCCCCCTTGGCTGCTCTCATCGGTTGTGGTTGAGTGCCTACAGCTTTTCCAGGTGCAGGTTCCAAGCTGCTAGTGGATCTACCTTTCTGGGGTCTGGAGCATGGTGGCCTTCTTCTCACAGCTCCACTAGGCAGTTCCCCACTGGGGACTCAGTGTGGGGGCTCTAACTCCACATTTCCCGTTGTCACTACTCTGGTAGAGGTCCTCTGTGAGGGCCCTGCCCCTGCAACAGTCTTCTGCCTAGGCACTCAGGTTTTCTCATACATCCTCTGTATGAGATGTAGGAGAAATCTATGCAAAGGCTGCCAAGCCTGCCTTCATTCTTGCGCTCTGTAACCCTGCAGGCTTAACGCCATATGGAAGCTGTGAAGGCTTATGGCTTGTATTCTACAGAATGGCAGCCTGAACTGTTGATTGGGCTTCTTTGAGCCATGGCTGGAGCTGGGATGGTCAGAATGTGAGGAGCCCTGTCCTGAGGCTGTGCAGGGGGTCAGTGGGCCCTCACCAATAAAACCATTCTTAACTCCTAGGCCTCTGGGCTTATGATGGGAAGGGCCGCCACAAAGGTCTTTTCAATGCTTTTTCCCATTGTCTTGGATATTAGCACTTGGCTCTTTGTTAGTTATGCAAATATATCTAGCAAGTAGTTGTTCCACAGCCTGCTTGAATTCCTTTCCAGAAAAAGCTTTTCATTTCTTTGCCACATAGGTAGGCTGCAAATTTTCCAGACTTATCTTCTCATTTCCTTTTAAATGTAAATTCCAACTTTGAGTCATTTATTTGGTCCTGCATCTGAGCATAGGTTGTTTGTTAGAAGCAGCGAGGTCAAATCTTGAATGCTTTGCTGCTTAGAAATGTATTCTGTCAGATACCCTAAATCAGCATTCTGAAGTTCAAACTTCCACAGATCCCCAGGGCAGGGGCACAATGCAGCAAATCTCTTCGCTAAGGTGCAACACACATACTCTTTGCTCCAGTTCAAAATAAACTCCTCATTTCCATCTGAGACCTCTTCAGCCTAGATTTCACTGTCCACATCACTATCAGCATTTTGGTTACAACCATTCAACTAGTTTCTAGGAAGTTCCAAACTTTTCCTCATCTTCCTATCTTATTCTGTGCCCTCCATACTCTTCCAACCTCTGCCTGTCACCCAATTCCAAAGTGGTTTCCACATTCTCAGGAATCTTTATAACAATGCTCCACTCCTAGGTACTAATTTTATGTATTAGGCCATTCTTGCATTGTTATAAAGAAATACCTGAGGCTGGGTAATTTATTAAAAAAAAAAAAAGACATTTAATTGGCTCATGGTTCTGCAGACTGTATAGGAATCATGATGCCAGCATCCTCCTGGCTTCTGGGGAGGCCTCAGGAAGCTGTCAGTCATGGGAGAACATGAAGGGGGAAGCAGCACATCACATGGCCAGAATGAGAGCAAGGTGAGGGGAGGTGCTACACACTCTTAAACAACCAGGTCTCACAAGGACATACTTGGATTGGGAGGACAGCACCAAGCCATGAGGGATAAGCTCTCAGGAGCCAAATACCTTCTACTAGGCCCCACCTCCAAAACTGGGGAATACAATTCAACATGAGATTTTGGCAGAGACAAATATCCAAGCTATATTAGGAGTTAAGATTCAAAGCCAGGTCTGTCAGAATGGAATATTTGGGCTCTTTTTGCTATAGCATGCTGCCTTCCTATCATATAAATAGTAACTCTGGAAATAAAGTGGGAATAATAATAGAAGTCAATAATGACATGTACATATGAATATATTTCTATTCCTTTCATTTATAAAATATTGAATTTCACATTTTATTTGAGGCTTAGCGTGAATGAGCTTTTCCACGGATGTTACTTCAAATTTATCTTATGATATCTTCTTCAGTTTGAAACCGGAGGCTTCTAACAACTGTCATTTTATCCAGTCATAAATTAGGGAAGTCAAAATTGATAAATTCATTCTTGTCACTGTTCTAGCCTTAATCTTTCCAGTGATTTCTAAGCAATTTACTTTTAATTTGTTTAGTTTATGGAAATTGCTAGTAGTGGAATTATGTTTGAGATTTGCCCAGAAGAGAATTTGATTAAAGTTAAGAACTGAGTTGGAAAAAAATTACATTCTTTAAAGACATATTGAGGCACAATTTTCCATAAAGCCAGTTCATCTCTGGGTAATTACGGCCATGTCCTTCTGATACTGACAGAATTGGATATGACATAAAAGTTTGATTGATCTTATGATTTGTGATTCTTTTTGATGTCCCCACAAGTAGCACTCATAGGGGAGTCAGTATTAATAAGATTCATTACTCATGGATCTATGCAAACAGGCTAGTGCATATCAAGATGAATATTTCATTTAGGGCAATGTGGGCTTGAGATGCAGGTTGAAGAGGTGGAATGATCAACTGAAATTGTATAGACTTCCTTCTATACTGAACACTGTGATCCAAATATAACTCTAAGCTTCTCATCCTACTTCTATGACTGTCTCTTTACTCTTTATCTACTAGGTTATATAATTTAATCCATATCCTAAACATGGACATTGGTACAGTGGAAAGAACACTTGGACAGGAGCGGGATGACCTGAGATCTGAAATACTATACCTTAGTGTACTTCTCTTTTCTGTGCCTCACTTTTTGGTTGCTGTAAAAAAAAAAAGAGGTTGGGCGAAATGAACTGAAATTCTTTCAACCTCTGTCTTTGTGAGAGTGAGAAAGGAGAAAAAGCTTGCATTATAATATTTACCTACAGAGTTACTCAAATTAGGAACCAAAGAATAATACTCTATAATTGTAGTTTTTTGGTAATCCTTATCAGACTTTTGTTTTCCAGCTTATGATAAAGTCATAGAGATCCTCCTCCTTTGAGGGTGCTCGTATAGCCCTCATATACATTGAATCTAACTAACTGTGTCTAAAACACCACCAACATAAAGTGTTAGTTCAATGGATGAAAACATCAGCTCAACATTAATTTAAAACATATGGCTACCCTCCAAAATTATTTGGATAAATTTTTCCTTTTTAATTGGATGCTAGCCTGGTAAAGATGTAATCTCAAATCAAAAGCCTCAATAATAAGAGAGAGCATGAAAACATTTATTAAAAGCTATTTTTAAAAAAATGGATGAAAACTTTAAAAATGAACTACAGTGTAGAAAAATATGATGATATTAAAGTCCTGTAAACCACAAGGCCAAAACAGGTTAAATTATATTCAAAGGTGATGCTCACCAAATTGAGTCACTATTTAGAATCTTGTCCTTTTCCCAGGTGCAATCTTGGCTGCTAGAAACAATGATAGAACACATTGTTACTACGTTGATCCACTAAACACCGTAATTGGCCCCAGGCATGCCGGGCTTTACTGGACAGCCCAATGAGTGCCAGCAGTTGACTAAAATGTTCTTATTCTGGGCCATCTGATAATGAGCAGGCAAGCCCATTAATACATGTACCATTATGGCCTGATTGTGAACATTTCAGTTTTAATGACATTTTGCTTAGTGACATATTTTTAGAACACTAATCAATACTTTGAAATTTATTTATATTTAGCATTCCTTGTTCTAAGTAGAAAATAAGATTATTCAAAAAAAAAAAAACACACACAAAAGTTAAATGACCACCATTGTTGAGGATATCAATCAGATGACCGGAGAATGGTTACTATCTCAGGTTTCCCAGGGATATTGAGATTAGACAACTTTTCTTATTATCTATTGAGTCAGGCAGAAAATAAATTGCAGCACTGCTTTGGAAGTAGCAAGGACCACCACATTAAGTAAAAGGGGATTTCAGGAAGGAAGAAAGGTGGATACAGAATTTTCCTTGAAATAATTTTTATAAAAGACAAATACTAAATTAATCACACTGTATATGCTGATTTAAAATGAGGGCATTTCAACCACCTTTCTGGATTTACATTTTATTTTATTGTATACTCAGGGAAATAGATTGAAGTATTGCTATAGATTATTGTAAACAATTTGAGAAAACAAGTCTGAGTATGTGGAAGAAACTATTTCATAAGGCTGTAAAACTCTGAATAAAGTAACTAAAAGCATTATGAACTCACTTGAAGAACTGGGTTCATTGTAATCAATGCATATAGATACACACAAGCATGGACCAGAAGCATGAGCATAATACATGCAAATCTGTGTTTTCAAATATTAGTGGAAATACTGCTTGTCCAAGTCATTAACATTGTTAGTATGCTCTGCATTGCCGTGGAAGGCTCATTGACTAATGGGATTTGTACACCAAAAGCAACGTGAATATTTTCAGAAATTTGTACTTGTGAACTACAACATTGGCAAGTTGATTATAAAACATATATAAGTCATAATATCTTCACTTAAAAAATTTAATATCCAAGGAAGGGGATTGTAACTAAGGGAAGCAGTTATAGCTTTAGTTCTCCAAGTAAATAATAATAAATACAGATTACTATAAGAGTGTTTAATGTGGAAAATTGACTTTCTCTGGGTTATCAATGAAGATCTCTCTGTTATAGGAATATGGCATATTAATTATTCATTCTTTTATGACTTTCGGAAGGGTTTGTCCAGTGGAGGTACTCTAGCAGATTAGAGGAAGAAAGGAAAAAATAAAGATATATTTATTCCCTCCATTTTCTCCCCCTGCATGGCTGCCTTAGGCTGTTTCTGTCCCTTGACCATCAGCCACTACATATGTCTATCCCACACTTTCTACAGGACTCTCTCCCTCCTTCTTATCTCCCTGCCTAGGGGTGTTACTAGCCCTAAAATACTTCAGTGTCTCTTGTAGTTTATCTAAAATGTGCCCACATCTTTGTAAATAGTCTCACAGTTAAGCCCTTTTTTATCCTAATTTGCTGTGTCCCTGATTAATAGAGGCTTTGTTAAGGTAGTTAAGCTGACACTAGTAAGATGAGTAGAGGCTTGATAGGAACAAAAATTTGCTTGGAGGCATAAGAAGCAGATTGGGAAAGGAGAATATTGTCAGAGTGGGACTTGCATATACAAAGGCTTCAAGGCAAAAATGAGAAACACATTTTAGAGATCAAATAAAGGTCAGTATGGTTGGAACCTATGAGCTTATTATGGTTATTCATTATTTTGACAAACATTCAGAGAGTTCCTTCTGCTATGTATTTGCTACTTCTAGAGGGAGATACTAGGGACTAAAAGGAAGGATTAGACAAATTTGAACAGAATGTAGTTGTTATGGTGTAGACAAACGTGTTTGTCTCCTCCACTAGACTGTAGTGGAGTGATGATACAGGTTGTATAAAATGTTCTGGGATTATAATGAAGGGAAATGTTAATTTTGACTAGAGGTATGTCTTATATATACAGTGATATTTGAGCTAGCATTCTAATATTGAGTAGAAATTTAGCAGGCTGAATCCATTACACATGGGATTTAACAGTAGACACCACTGATATATTCATTTGCTCAACAAATATGTACTGAGTGGTTACTATGTATGCCAGGAACTACTGTTCAAGCCACTGGAGATAAAACAGTACAAAGACTGACAGAATCCAAATTCTCATTAAGCTCATATTCTAGTGGAGGTGATTTACATTAAACAAATCAATGTATGTAATCTAATTTCAGGTAGTAATATATGGCCTGAAGAAAAGTAAAACAGGGTAATGAAACGAGAGTCCTGGAGTGGGTGTCTAGAGCACTGTTTTAAACAGAATGATAATCTCATAAATGAAGCAGCAATGCGAGCAAAGATAAGGAGCAAGAATATTGGGGATCAGAAGAAATATCAAGTGAAAGACTGAAACAGGAAAACGCTTGGGGCCATATTCAGAGAAAAGCAAATAAATCGATGTAGCTTTTAGATATATGGCACAGGCTATATGATAAGTTAGGGACTAAATAAGAAGAGTCTTATATGCCACACCAAAGAATTTTTATTTTATTTTGTAAGTAATTGGGATCATCACTTGGTTTAAAGCAAACTCGACTGGAATCATCGTTGGCAATTTAGAAGATGATTTATCAAAGTAAAAGACTGAAGGCAAGTAATCAAGGAGGGCACATAGCATAGGCTAAGATATTCTCAGCCTATTTTAGGACAGTGGCCATGACATGGGAGAGGACAGGGTGAATTCTAGATGTTATGCAGAAACTTTTCTTTAACTTTTATTTTAGGTTCAGGGGTACATGTGCAGCTTTGTTATATTGGTAAACTGTGGGTCATGGGGGTTTGGTGTACAGGTTATTTTGTCACCCAGGTAATAAGCATAGTACCAGATAGGTATTTTTTTCTGATATTCACCCCCCTCCCACTTTCCACCCTCAGTTAGGCCCCAGTGTCTGTTGTTCCCCTTTTTTGTCCTTTTGTTCTTGTTGTTTAGCTCCTACTTATAAACGAGAAAAAGTGGTATTTGGTTTTCTGTTCCTGCATTAGCTTGCTTAGGATAATGGCCTCCGGATCCATCCATGTTACTGTAAAGGACATGATCTTGTTCTTTGTTATGGCTGCATAGTATTCCATGGTGTATATGTACCACATTTTCTTTATGCAGTCTACCATTGATAGGCATTCATGTTGATTCCATGTCTTTGCTATTGTGAATAATACTGCAATGAACATACACGTGCATCTGTATTTATGGTAAAACAATTTATATTCCTTTGTATCCAACCCAATAATGGGATTGCTGGGTCAAATGGTAATACTGTTTTAAGTTATTTGAGAAGTTGCCATACTGCTTTCCACAATGGCTGAACTAATTTATACTCCCCCCAGCAGTGTATAAGTATTTCCTTTTCTCTACAACCTTGGCAGCATCTGTTATTTTTTTGACTTCTTAGTAATAGCTATTCTGACCAGTGTGAGACGATATCTTACTGTGGTTTTGATGTGCATTTCTGTAAAGATTAGTGATGTTGGGCATTTCAGAAACTTGACAGGAACCTAGTAATGATGAAAGCAGAGATTTATATTTGTTTGTTTCTGTTTTGTTCATTGCAACTTACCTAAGCATCAAGAACACAAGAATGTAATAGGTGCACATTAACTATTTATTGGATGAGTAGAAAATTTGGTGGCTGACTAGATGCTTTCAAGGAAAATTAATGAGAAGCATGTTTCAGGGGATAAGGATGATCAGGTGTATTAGTTTGTTCTTGCATTGCTATAAAGAACTACCTGAGACTGGGTAATTTATAAACAAGAAGGGTTTAATTGACTCATAGTTTCATAGGGTGTACATGGCTGGGGAGGCCTCAGGAAACTTACAATCATGGCAGATGGGGAAGGGGAAGCAGGCACGTCTTACATGACCAGAGAAGGAGGAAGAGAGTGAAGGGGAAGGTCCTTCACACTTTTAAACAATCAGATCTCATGAGAACTTACTCACTATCATGAGAATAGCAAGGGGGAAATCCATCCCCGTGATCTAATCACCTCCCATCAGGCCCCTCTGTTAACACTGGGGATTACAATTTGACATAAGACTTGGGCAGGAAAACAAACTATACAATTCCACCCTTAGCCCCTCCCAAATCTCATGTCCTTCTCACATTACAAAATACAATCCTCCTTTGTCAATAGTCCTTCAAGTCTTAGCTCATTTCAGCATTAACTCAGAATTCCATAGACCAAAGTCTCATCTGAAACAAGGCAAGTTTTTTCTGCCAATGAGCCTGTAAATCAAAAGCAAGTTAGTTAATTCTAAGATACAATGGGGGTATAGGCATTGGGTAAATACACCCATTCCAAGAGCGAGAAAATAGCCAAAACAAAGAGGTATGGATATTGGATAAACATTCCCATTCCAAAAGGGAGAAATTGGCCAAAAGAAAAAGGCTACAGGCCCCATACAAGTCTAAGAAACACCAGGGCAATCATTAAATTTTGATGCTTCAAAATACTCTCCTTTGATTCCATGTCTCACATCCAGGCCACACGATGCAAGAGGGAGTCTCCCAAAGACTTGGGTAGCTCTGCCCTGTGGCTTTGCAGGGTACAGCCCCCTTGGCTGCCTTCATGGGCTCGCATTGACTACCCGTGGCTTTTCTAGGAGCACAGTGAGGACCATTCTGTGGTCTGGAGGATGGTGGCCCTCTTCTCACAGCTCCACTAGGCAGTGCCTGAGTGGGAACTCTGTGTGGGGGTTCCAATCCCATACTTCCCATCTGCACTGCCCTACTAGAGGTTCTCCATGAGGACTTTGCCCCCGCATCAGAATTCTGCCTGGACATCCAGTTGGTTCCATACATCCTCTGAAATCTAGGCAGAAGTTCCCAAGCTGCAATTCTTTTCCTCTGAGCACTTGCAGGCTTAACACCACTTGGAAGCCTCCAAGTCTTACGGCTTGCACCCTCTGGAGCAGTGGCCTGAGACATATCCGGGACCCTTTTAGCCATGGCTGGAGATGGAATGACTAGGATGCAAGAAGCAATGACCTGAGGTTACACGTGGCAGCAGGGCTCTGGGCCCAGCCTGCAAAACTATTCTTCCCTCCTATGCCTCCAGGCATGAGAGGGGCTGCCAGTGAAGGTCTCTGAAATTCCTTTGAGGCATTTTCCTCATTGTCTTCGCTATTAACATTTGGCTCCTCTTACTTATGCAAATTTCTGTAGCCAGCTTGAACTCCTCCCCAGAAAATTGTTTTTTTCTTTTCTACTACATGTGCAGGCTGTAAATTTTCCAAACTTTTACACTCTCCTTCTTTTTTCAATGTAAGTTCTTGGTCCATGTCATTTCTTTGCTCATGAATATAAGCTTAGGCTGCTGTAGCAGCCGTGCCATATCTTGAACTTTTTGCTGCTTAGAAATTTATTCTACCAGATACCCTAAATCATCACTCTCAGGTTTCATGTTCCACAGATCTCTAGGGCAGGGTCACAATGCTTCCAATCTCTTTGCTAACACATAACAGAAGTGACCTTTGCTCCAGTTCTCAATAAGTTCTTCATCTCCATCTGAGTCCATCTCAACCTGGAGTTCATTGTCCATATTGCTATCAGCATTTTGATCACAACAATTTAATAAGTGCCTAGGAAGTTCCAAACTTTCCCTCATCTTTCTGTCTTCTTTTGAGCCCTCCAAACTGTTCTAACCTCTGCCTGTTACCCAGTTCCAAAGTCACTGTATTAGTCTATTCTCACACTGCTATAAAAAACTACCCAAAACTGGGTAATTTATAAAGGAAAGAGGTTTAATTGGCTCAGGGTTCTGCAGGCTGTACAAAAAGCATGATTGGCAGAGGCCTCAGGAAACTTAACAATCATGGTGGAAGGCATGGGGAGGTTGACATATCCTACATCTATGGAGCAGGAGGAAGAGAGAGTAAAGGGGGAAGTGCTACACACTTTCAAACAACCAGACCTCGTGAGAACTCTCACTCACCATGAGAACAGCAAGGGAGAAATCTGCTCCCATGATTCAATCACCTCCTACCAGATCTCGCTCCTGCCTCCCCCACTGCAACACAAGGGATTACAATTCAACATGGTATTTTGATGGAGACACAGAGCCAAACCATATCAGTTGTTTCCACACTTTCTGGTATCTTTATAGCAATGCCCCACTTCCTGGTACCAATTTTCTGTATTAGTCCATTCTTGTATGCTATAAACAACTACCTGTGACTGGGTACTTTATAGAGAATAGAGGTTTAATTGACTCACAGTTCCACAGGCTGCACAGGAAACACAGCTGGGGATGCCTCAGGAAACATAAAATTATGGCAGAAGGCAGGGAAGCAGGCATGTCTTACATGGCTAGAGAAGGAGGAAGAGATCAAAGGGGGAGGTGCTAGACACTTTTAAACAAACATGTTGTGATAACTCAGTCACTATCATGAGAACAGCAAGGGGAAAATCTGCCCCCATGAACCAGTCACCTCTCAGCAGCCCCTTCCTCCAACACTGGGGATTACAACTTGACATGAAATTTGGGTGAGGACACAAATCCAAACCGTATCACCAGGTTTTCTAGTTGTGTGTCTGGGTAGAAGATGATACCATCAGTTAATTTAAGGTAGGGAAATCTGAAAAGACTATGAAAAGGGAATGTGAACGTGGGCAAAGAAGGATAATTGTGCCTTAATATTTTAGAAGTGAAACTGATTGGAAATGATTCCCAGTTATCTGTGTACATTTTATACCTAACTTGTACACGTTTAACATGCTTACTGTAAGATTTCTTTCAGCATGAATAAGGTTACCCTTAAGGACCTGGATAAGCTTGTGATTTGCTGAGGCTCCTCTGGCGGGATTGTGCAGAGAAGCAGAATCGTGGACATCAATGGCAAGCTAAGGAGGTGACGATTGCTTCCACTTATTGGTGATGGTTAGAAAGTTGAGAAATATACATCTATAAAATGTTTCTTTTCATGTATTATTAATCCAAATACTGTATTTAGCTATGAAATGAGAGCCTCTGTGGATAGGCAAGGCTCTATCCTGCAAAATGATTCAACAACCCATTTGGATGTCAGAGTAAATGGAGGACATGATATTAATCATATCAGGTAGAACCCTTCTCCTCCACTTTCTGAAAGCCTGTGGATCCTGTTGATCCCCCCACCAGGTACCTTTACTTGATGTTGAATTTATTGGGAAATGACGTTTATTCACTGAGATCAAAGAATAATTTAGTACTTTCCAGTTTGGGTTAACAGTTCCTCCTGAAGAGAAACTTAAAAAGTTAAAAAGTGATTAGATCATTAACAATCAACTTTACCTTTTCATATTGTCTCCATCAGATACTCATCTTCTTTGCTCTATTGGTACAAAATCTTTTCAAGTTACAGTTTTACAAACAATAGTAATAACAGACAATTATTGCTAAGAAGAGTCATTATTTTCTAACACATTTTACTGTTTCAAATTTAATCTCTACAGATATAACCATTTGGCAGCCTCTGGAGACAGAGAAGTAGGGGAAGTTGTACACCAGGAAGGAGAGGTGGCAGTGGAGCAGGCAGACAGCATAGAGCCAGAGCAGGAAATGTCACTGTGCTGTCCATGGGGCTTACCAGGCAGTCATCTAGGCAACTGACTCTTAGCAGAACCATGAGAATGCACTACTTCCTCAAGCTTCTCTTTCATTCTACGGACTCCAAAGGCTTATCAGAATCTCCCCAAACAATTCATCTACTGATATACACAACTTTACCTTTCATTTGTCAAATATGAGTAACTATCAAGACAGAGCTGACCATACCCAACAAGCTTTCTAAAGCTGATACTCATACACTTGATACAAGATAAAAAGTGTGCAGAACAAACGGCTCTTATCAGGTAATACAAGTAAGAATGGCCTAAGCAGAAGAGGAATCCTGCAATGAATAGAAAACAATTAGAAAACCATGTGTGGAGTGCCGGTTTGGAAAGCACCTCCAGCCATTCCAGATCCAATGCCCAAGTGGAAAAGAACAGCCTCCATTATTAATCTTGCATATACAACTCGAAAGTCAAGGGTTGCCAATGGTGTTCTCATGGGGCCATATAGACACAGGGCGATTCACTTACTGGAACTGGAGGACTATAAAACCAGAGTTGCTTGTTTGAATGCAGAAAGACAGCCTTCAAAAAATAACAAGAACTCCCTTGAAAAAAATTATGTACCAGGTAGCCAATCTGAATACCAAGAATATTTAATATGTCTTAAAAAATTATGTTTTCAAAGAGCTTCAAAGAGACTAGCCTAGACACAATGGGCTAAACAGGCAGACATTGGAGTTGGTACTTTTCAGAAAAGTAGATCTATTTCAGAATGCTGCTAATATCAATCCCCCGGAATCACCTATAGTTTCTAGTACAGATGACACATCATGTTCTCAGAAAGAGCTTTTCAATTCAGCTTTTATTGATCCCTTAAATAAATAATAAGTTAGAATATCTCTCTTGAAAATTATACTACAGTCAACATCAAATGGTCATTTGAATAATATCAGTGAAAAATCTTCTGCAGGCGTTCTACCACCTTCTTCAACTAATGCCAACCCCTCTTCACCACTGCCTGCAGTCCACCTTCCCATTTCAAAACATCCCCTGCCTGTAAATTCCAATTGCCATTCTTGTAGAAAGACCTGGGATTCAATATCCATATGTTGACAGTTTGATATGGTTTGGCTGTAACCCCATCAAAATCTTGAATTATATCTTCCAGAATTCCACGTGTTGTGAGAAGGGACCCAGGGGGAGGTAATGGAGTCATGGGGGCTGGTCTTTCCCGTGCTATTCTCGTGATAGTCAATAAGTCTCAGATCTGATGGGTTTATCAGGGGTTTCCGCTTTTGCTTCTTCCTCATTTACTCTTGCTGCCTCCACCTAAGAGGTGCCTTGTACTTCCCGCCATGATTCTGAGCCATGTGGAACTGTAAGTCCAATTAAACCTCTTTTTCTTTCCGGTCTTGGGTTTGTCTTTATCAGCAGCGTGAAAACAGACTAATACACACTTTTAGTCAAAACAGTAGCATCTTTGAGAACCAGAATAAACACACTTATTTGGAAATGTTAGCCTCTATTTTATTTCAAATGAAGTATCTGAAACTCATGGAGAGAAAACATTTGATGCCTGACCAGAATTTTAAATATGAATTTATAGAATGTAGAGCAAAGAGCCAAAAGTACAATACTGAGATGATGCAGAAACAGAAGACAGATCATAAAAGACAAGATGAAGATGCAAAGCCAAACTCCAGTAAAAGAGATAAAATGATTTGCACTACATTCGTGAAGACCTGTCCAACATCTTGGCTCCCAGATTATTTACTAAGTATTTCACTATATATAGTTGCCTCTGAGCAATGTCGGCATTATGAGCTGGAATTTATAGCAGAATATGATTAATATCAGGTCTTGTATGCCAAAATGCTGAAGTTATCTAGCACAGTTATTAACCTAGATTCAAAAAGAAATCTCCTTTCTCCAGGCTCAAAAGAGTATAATGATATTAATTTTTAAAATCTCCCTTAATATCAAAAGATGAAATAGATTAATCACATTTTTCATGCAGAGAAATATAGATGCCTGTATCTTTATAACAAGCTGGTTCACATTAAAAGCAAGTAGATCCATGGCACCAACACTTGGATCAGAAAAAAACGTAAGCTTATTTATTTAAAAATCCATGTATGCTCTCACTAATAAGTGGGAATTGAATAATGAGAACACATGGCCACAGGGAGGGGGACATCACACACTGGGGCCTGTCGGGGGATGGGGAGCAAGGGGAAGGAGAGCATTAGGACAAATACCTAACGCATGTGGGGCTTAAAACCTAGATGATGGGTTGACAGGTGCAACAAACCACCATGCCACATGTACACCTATGCAACAAACCTGCACGTTCTGCACATGTATCTCAGAACTTAAAGTAAAATAAAAAAAAAATCCTAATTACTTCCCATAAGGTTCTTTGTATTTAAGACAGAGTTTCACTCTGTTGTCCAGATTGTAGTGCAGTGGTGCCATCAAAGTTCACTGCAACCTCCAGTTCCTGGGCTCAAGCAATCTTCCTGTCTCAGCATCGCTCATAGCTGGGAGTACAGATACATGCCACTATACCCAGATAATTTTTTTTGTAGAGACAGCGTCTCACTATGTTGCCCAGGCTGGTGTTGAACTCCTGGGCTCAAGCAATTCTCCTGCCTTGGCCTCTCAAAGTACTAGGATTACAGGTATGAGCTACCACACCTGGCCCTTCCCATAAGATTCTTAAGGGATGAAACTTCTTTTTCTATAGAAACTTTCAGTATTATTATTTTAATTTTAATTTTTCTTCTTTCTTATTTTAATTTTAAATTTTGACATTTATGTTTATTTTTATTTATTGTTTATTATCATTTAATTTTCATTTCATTTTATCTTAATTTTTATGCACTCTTCAAGCCATTTCATCTCTTCCTTTTTACTCTCAAAATTTGTGTTTCCAGTTCTTTCTAAAAAATATTGAGGATCCAATGTCTATGAATCAAAATTATATACGTTAAAAAAAAAAGCCTATAGTGAGTAAGGTGCAATGTTTTCAATTAAACTTAGCTTTGTTTTGGACCATTTTTTTTAATAACTATAGAAGCTGTGAGATAAGGCATTCTTAATGCAAACTCACCCTTAACATAGAAATTTAGAAATTTCCACAAAATAATAAGATTCTTCAAACAATAAACATTTCATTATATTTATTCATTGTCTTTGATTGAAACTGTCACTTGTTTTTATCTTGAGAGAGCACAAGCTGTGCAAAGAATTCCAACGAATGAATCAAATTTTGTTGTTTTTTTCAAAACATTGCCATTTGAAATGGGAAGCATCGTGTTTACAAATCTGAGTTTTGAAATACTTCCCAAAATTTGCTTGTTGTCTTTAGTAAATATTTATCTCCGCCATCTAAAAGATAATTGGTACATATCAAAGAATATAAGTAACAGTTACACATATTAGAAAGCCTAATTATAAAATGAATACTTGTAAACTCACCATGCAACTTAAGAATTAGAGCATTTCCAATCTTTGTATTTCTTTCATCTAACCTGTGCCCCTGCCTCCTCATAGTGGCAACTATTTCCCACATTTATGTTTATTTCTCCATTGCTGTTTGCTTTTAATACAATTTTTATAAACATACTTAAGTAGTATATTGTTCAGTTTCTTATCTTTATGAAAATGACGTTACACAGCATATAGTCATCTGCAGCTTTCTTCAACCAACCTTATGCTTTTAGGATTTATTTATTAAGCTGATGCGTATAGCTATAGTTTATTCATTTTTCTCTTACATATTGTGACTGTAGCATAATTTAGTTATCCATTCTCTTATTGTTAGATATCGGGTTATTTTGGATTTTTTGTTATTACAATGTTGCTGTGAATTTTTTTGCAGGTTTACCCCTTTGCAATATAGGTGCTCATATTTTCATGTTTTTAAAGTCTCTATTTTATACCCCAAGAGTATTTAGTACTCTTGTTTTTAATGGTCAATATTTATTTAAATTTCTGTGCATTTCTCATTGTTTTTCAGGCATTTCTTCATTTTCTTATTTCTTACTGAGATAATTTTCTTTCTCCTTGAATAGCTCCCTTTATTCTTTTATGTGTGTCTGCTGGCAGTGAATCTCTTAGTTTTTTAGTATGCATACGTATTTAATTGCTTTTTGAAGGACGTATTTACTAGATATAGAATTCTAAGTTGGTGGTTGTTTTCTTTTGGCAGTGTAAGAATATAATTTCATTTTGTCTTGGCTTTTTCATTTTTGATGAATAATTAGCTCTTGATTTTATTGTTTCTCCTTTCATAGTAATGTGTCTATCTATAGCCTTTTTAGGATTTTCTCCATGTTTTTGGTGTTTAGTAGTACTATTAAGATGTGTGTAATTGTGATGTCTGTTATTTATCTTGCTGGGATGCAGAATGCTTCTTGAAACAGCAGTTTTATGCAGTCCACTAGGCTTGGAAATTTATCTGCTAAAATTGCTGTAAATATTGCTTCTTTTCCATTTTAAAAATTTTCTCTCCAATTTCTTTATGTCTTTTATGATAATCTGTATATTTTCTATTCTTTCTTCTCTTTATGTTTCAGTCTTTATATTTTCGACTGGCCTATATTCAAGCTCTCATCTTTTTTCTCGGTAATATGTCACGTGTTTGGTCAGAGAAAAGTTGCTTCTTTATACACAATATTGTAACGAGTTAGACTAGAGGTATACAGACTTGAAATGGGAAGTGAGGGTGTTGGAATAAAGGTGAAACTACAAAATGTCAATAGAGAATATCATACCAAATAAACAGTATTTAAAATCACTATCTGATTTACTATTTATATTTCCATTATTCTCATACTCACAATTTTTGAAACACAAAGCAAATTATTCTGAAATAAGATTATAGTAATAAAGCCTAATACCTATATGAAGAAATATTGAATTCTGTACAGGAAAATTGGTAGTTATAATTTTACCTAATTTACAGAATTCTTGGCTTTGTTCCAATTTGTTTATTTGTTCATTCTCTTCTACCATACTCTTTAATTGTTTCAACTTGTTCTTTTAATGCTAGATATCAACTACTATAGCATAGCAAAGTGCCACTCAGTAAGGACTTTGTATACAAGCAGTTATGCAAATTCAGATAAAAAGTTAAATTTCTGTTTTACGTTTTTCATCTATATGGGGACAATAATAGTCCTTAATTCATAGTTATTATGACAATTTAGCAAGTATCTATCTATTTATCTACCTATCAACTATTACGCATCTATGATCTAGCTATATAGCTGTCAATGTATCTAGCTGTATTATCACTTAGGAGACTTCCTGATGCACAATGGATACTATTGAAAGACAAATGTAGCCATTACTCTTATTTTTTATTGTAATATTTATTTGTTGCTATGTGACATTATTACAAACATAGAAGCTCAAAATAACTAATTATCTCACAGATTGTGAGGGTCAGAAGCCCACGCACAGCTTAGGTTGTTCCTCTGCTTCAGGATTTCTCATTATGCTACTTATTTTATTTATTTATTTTTATTTATTTATTTATTTATTTATTTATTTATTTATTGAGACAGAGTTTTGTTCTTGTTGCCCAGGCTGGAGTGTGATGGCACGATCTCGGCTCACCGCAACCCCCACCTCCCGGGTTCAAGCGATTCTCCTGCCTCAGCCTCACAAATAGCTGGGATTGCAGGCATGTGCCACCACACCCAGCTAATTTTGTATTTTTAGTGGAAACGGGGTTTCTCCATGTTGGTCAGGCTGGTCTTGAACTCTCAACCTCAGGAGATACACCCACCTTGGCCTGCCAAGGTGCTGGGATTACAGGTGTGAGCCACCACACCTGGCCTTACGCTACCTTTAAGATGTTGGTGAGGGCTTTGTTCTCATCTGAGGCTCAACAAGGGAAGAATTCACTTCCAAGCTCACTTGTGGGATTTCTGACAAGATTCAGTTCCTTTTGATATTTGGACTGGAACCTCGGTTGCATCCAAGCTGTTAGCTGGATATAAGCTTCCGTTCTTTTTCATGAGGGAATCTCCATGGGGCAGCTCACAACATGGCAGCTGACATCATTAAAGCTATCATCATAGACTCTGCTAGCAAGATGGAAGTTACAATCTTATGTAACATAAGTATGAAAATGACATCCTATCGCTTTTGGCTACATCCTATTTGTTAGAAGAAAGCCACAAATGCTGTTACCTATACTCAAAGGGAGGTAATCACACAAAGATGAATGCCAGGATGTGGGATCTTTGGGGGTTATCTTAGAGTCTATCTGCAACAACTATCATCACCCTTAAGAAACTCAGAAATATCTTCAGTTGTATAGTGGTGAGTAGGATTAAAAAAAGAAATTTAGAAATAATTCTTCTCAGGCAGCCACTTTTTACTATTCCCTCTTTTAACACAGTTCATTAGGGCCTCACATCTAATACTGAATATGAACAAGAAGGAAGTTTATTTTTTATAAAATTCTTTGGGACAATACATGCTTATACATATTGATTTCTACATCGTCAGAATGTCTCTCAAATAAGACCTCAAGACTTATTACATGAGATAATCTTTGAAAATGTAAAATTTTTGATGCAGTGTTCTTCTTTAAACCAGTATAAAGCAATATCACAAAATCTTTATTAGCATATGATTGATAGGTTAAAACCCCACCTCACCTTTAGAATGAAAATAATATTTTCAATTACTGAATGATTCCATTTTAAAAATAATATCCGTCTGGATCATTTTACGTATCAAATGTCATAAGAATTCCTCTGGGCTACGTATTCACTTATTAGCATTTATATTTATATTCCCTAGAAGTGACCTTAAAAAGTATCTTATGTGCCTCATAAAACCTCTGCTATTTCTGAAAAGTCAAGGTAGTTTATTTTGCTTGACAAGACATATGCCTTGATCTTCTTTATCTAAGACGAAATTTTAGGCTGATCCCATTCAAGCTTTACAAATTCAGCTCAAGAAGCTGCACCCAAAAGTGCAGGACCTCTGCAATTTCTACAGGCTTCTCTTATTTCATAGCTACCTGGGTTTCCTCACCTGGAAAATGTCTTGCCTCATAGTGAGGCGTATCTGTCTGCACTGGATTTCAAGGACTATGACTGGTCAGGAAATTCCTGCCAGGAGGGATGGGTTGGAGGAGTCAGTGTTTAACAACATTAAAAATTTCATTAGCTAAAAGACCGGGAAGCTAATGAACACCTGGAGGGGTGGGACCAGCCTGAAATCCTGAATAAATACAGGTGGAAACTTCATTTCTAGTCAAGGTGTTCTATGGCAGTTGGGGGGAAAACTACCTAAACGTATCGAGTACCTAGCAGGGTTGGCTACTTGGGAAAATGGGTTAATAATGCAGTTCCGAGGCCAGGTGTAATGGCCCGTGCCTGTAATCCTAGCACTTTGGGAGACTGAAGCGGGAGGATCACTTGGGCCCAGCAGTTCGAGACCAGCCTAGGCAACATAATGAGACACTGTTTCTATGATTTTTTTTTAATGAATCAGGCATGGTGGCACACACCTGTAGACCTAGCTACTTGTGTGACTGAGGTGGGAGGATGACTCGAACCAGGGAGGTCGAGGCTGCAGTGAATGATATTCATACCACTGTGCTCCAGTCGGGGAAACAGAACAAGACTCTGTCACAACAAAATAAAAAATAAATACAATGCAGTCTCTGACTTAAGGGATATTTAATGGCATAAATAAAGAAGTAATAAAATATACTGTTATGATAAGGGAGGAGCTGAGAATGCTGGAGGGCAAAGGTAGAGAACAATAATTGTAGTGGTTGCCTTTCATGGAGTACCTTCAGCTACTATGCTAAGTTCTGTACAATAACTGATTTAATTAATAGTCCATTGCAGTCAGATAGATATTATTGTACCAACTTACAGAGGAGAAAATTATGGCTTGTAAAATTATAGTATTCTGATCAAAGTTTTAGGAATAGGTAATAAGAGCTAGAAATTCAAACTCAATTCCATTTAATTTAAAACACCTAAGTGAGAAAGTCCAACTAAGCATGTTACTGATAGAGATTTCAATTGAGCAGATAATCAAAATATACAGCAAGAAAGACTTGCCACCTTCTATAGCATTGTGGCAAGAGACTAGGTTTTGTATTCATAGCTGAATTCATTGAATCATGACTGCCACTTGATGCAGTTTTCAACAAGTTACAGGATAGTTCTGAGGATTGGCTTATCTATATTTTCGTGATAATAATACATCACAGGGTTATTGCAAGATAAGTAGTCAATAAAATAAAATTGATTTTGTTAGGGTTACTTTTCCCTGTTAGATGTGGGCAACAAAAGTGGGCAAGTGTGTATTACAGACTAGTGGTCAAATTGGCTTAAAAAGTTATCTGAAGAACAAGGGATATTTACTGTGGCTTGGGATCCATAGAGAAACACTCTGGATAGAAACATGGGAAACATGTCAAGTGCATTTTTTGATGAGCTCAAGTGCATGAGGTTTAGGAAGTAAAACTAAATTTGTGGAGGGAAGCTTCTCCTAGTATATATAGAAAAAAGAATAAAAACAGGTTTTTCTTCAAGTTCATGACCAAAACTTAAGCAAAATATACCAGCTAGGCATTTTCTGACAGTGTCACATCTCCTCTGAGAAGCGATATGATAAGATTGACAGTCAAGTTGAATGGTGACTCGGGGACCAGTATTCTCTTCTTTTGCTTCGTTTTCTCAAGTGAGCCATTCAATAGGGATATGTTGATCTGTCCACATTGGACAGAAAAGCTAGTATAGATGCATTATCTGTGTGAGGTGGTACAAGGGATATATCACTACTAGTAGTGGTAATTAAGGATATGAGAAAATGTAATTGCTAAAGAAAACAATATAGAGAAAAGAGCCAATAATTTGTCCTGTCTTAGGGAAGGTAGTAACATTTAGGTATAAGGGGAGGAACAGAAAGTAGCAGAAGAATGGCCAGAGAAGGAGAATGGAGACTTCAATGGCTAGGAGCCAGGTAAAAAGGTGATCCACAGTTTCAAATGATGCAGAGAAGTCAAGGAGGAATATTACTTAAGTTTAGCTTTCCACAGAACAGCATAAACATATAGAACTATGGGAATCTCGGACCATATAAGGATCCCTGATGCCTTCCTAACAAAAATCAAACCATACAAGGATTTCAGTTCCAGAGACTTTCAATATATTTACTTAATTAAAAAGGTATTTAGTAATGTAATTGATGATGACAAATGATTATTTCTAGGTGGACTAGATCTGTATGTAGTAAGAATCTGGAGTCTTGTGACATTATTACTCCCATCCAAAGTATATAACGTATGAAGAATATTTAACTATTTTTCCACTGGTAAATAGAGCTGTGTTTCTCAGATGAGATGATCTTGATGGTGAAACTGAAATGTATTTGACGTCTATAACATGTTTGCTTGTTTTATGTTACATAATGATACTTAATTTAAGTAAATGATGGATCTGCATTGTTTATAAGCTTCATCAAATTTCCCTCATCATTTTAAGAAAAATTGTTCATAAAGTTTTTCACTATCATCTCTACAGTTTTCACTGTCACAAATATGCATAAATGTTGTTGTTGTTATGATTGTTGTTGTAGCCTTGGGATAAAATAATGCTTTAGAAGTCCTGAGCCCTGAGTATGAAATAAACATGTATTGATAACTATTTATAGAAAATAACTTTGAGATATTAGCAAGATAAACATCTATTATATTCTGTGGCTTTCTAGATACATATTTTATATATTTCATTTTTATACCTTGCCTTTTAATGGAAGTATTTCTAATATTGGTTGAAAATATTGCTTCTCCTGTTTTGCTAGCCTTGAAAGTATTTAAACAATATTACTTTTTTAGCCTAAGTCAATGCTTCTTTTGCAAAATATATTATCAGAATTCAGAAGTTAATTAATTACTTCTTAATTTCACTTGGAGAAATCTTTGATCATAAACTCAATACTTGTTTTTCTGTCATTCTCCTTAAGCAAAAATGAGTCTTTCCCAGGGATAGTTGTGGTTTAGAGTGATATCTTCTCTTTAGTCCAATAATCTATTCCCTCTGTAGACTGTCCTGCTTTCAAAAAGATGAGGTATCAAAACCTGACTTAAAATCACCCTTTTCAGATCCATGTCCTTGGCTGCCCTTTGACTGCCATATCCTTGGCTGCCATTTGGCTGTCATTTCCTTGGCTACCATAGGTGCTTACTTGATACAAAATTGGCTTTTCTCACTCATTAAAGGTGTTTAAACTGAAAGGCTTGATTTTCTCTTTGCTTTTCACAATCCCTCAAATTAACCTTCACTAAAAAAGCAGAAGAGATATAGTGATGTCTTAACTACCTGTTCCAGTGACACTTTCTGTCAAAAAATAAGTGACTTTCAAATTGAAACCAAATGTCTGGCACAGCCAGCTCATGAAAATTTGTGATCAGTCTTGACTCTTCTCATGGCTGCTTTAGCCTTTGATAAGGGTAATTTAGCTCCAATATAGAGATAATTGGTGAGTTGTGCTTCCTGTGAAACTGTCAGAGAAAGTTGGTTACTTAGTTACCACAGGCTTCTCAATCTTTTTCATCTGTATCTCACAGCAGAAACATACATAAATAGTATATGGTATAAACAGCTAAGCATTGTAAATTGGGCTTCTGATAGTATGGTGTGGGGAGCCAGTATATTTGAATTTATTCTTCTTAAAGTACTTTTCAAATGGCTACAATATATAGGACCCTGTATATGTGGTTAATTCCCTAATAAGAAATGAATCAAGTTGGTATTAGCTTAATAAAATATGATACATAATCTTATTTACCTGAAAAGATCACCAGGTGACATGAAAGTTTTGATACTGATTTGTAAAATTCAAAAGGCCTATGCAATCAATTATTCAATTGTATTGTGTCTTAGGATTTATACAGAAATACTTGAGTTAGCAACACAGAAAAAATCAAATCGATTGTTTGATGAAATCAAGTGCCTGAAGTCTTTGAAAGTAACCCAAAACGAGAAGAGAAACTGCACCCATTCTATACAGACAAAAGAATAAAAACAGAATTTATTGTAGTTTGTGACCAAAACTTCAGCGAATATTTTCAGTCAGGCATTTCTTACAATGTCACATTGTCTGTTGGAAGCAGTGTGATGAGGTTGACAGTGCAGTTGACTGGAGACTCCACAGACCAGCATTCTATTCCCATTCCAGATTTTGTCAAGCAAGGCATTTACCTTGTTTCTATGAGGTTCTTCTGAAATACATTTGAAAATAAATGCTGTTTCTAAATCATTTTGAACTGCATTGAATTCTTTGGTACGATTTCATGAGTGCAATTCATTATATCACTGAGCTTATTAAGAGAGTCTCTGAGACATGATTGAAATCTTTCACAGATGAGAAAACCAAAATCCAGAGAATAATTTTCTTATAGATGTATTTTTCAGTCTTGGCACTATTGACAGTTTGATCTGCATAATTTCTTGCCATGTGAGTGGGGTGCCCTGTACATTGTAGAATGTTGAGCAGCATCTCTGGCCTCTACTCATTAGATTCCAGTAGCAACTCCCTGACCTGAGCCATAACTACAAAAAAATGTCTCCAGATATGCCAAATGCCCATGGGAGAAAATCTCGTAATTGAGAACCACTGGCCTAAGTCATGCCACATGATAGTGGCTGAGTTAGAAATGAAGTCCAGGCCTGCTGGCTCTTACTATGGTGATATTCTTGCTCAGTCACACTGTCTTACATACTAATTGATATGTTGGGTGGAAATAGATATCAGGGAGAGGGAGGAGTGAGAGAGAGACAGAGCGAGAAAGGGAGAGAATAAAGAAGCAAGGCATTCTGAGGATCGGATTCTGGGGCAAGCAGCAAGAAGATTCGAATGGAAGATACTAAAATATTAGAAATGTGCAGAAAAGTACATCTGGTTGTCCAGAAACCAAGGCAAGCTAGAAGCCAGAGTCTTCCAAATCCAGGTCTCATTAAAGTAGGCTCAACTCTCTTTTTTTTTTTTTTTTTTTTTTTAGAGACGGAGTCTCGCTCTTTCTCCCGGGCCGGACTGCAGTGGCGCTATCTCGGCTCACTGCAAGCTCCGCCTCCCGAGTTCATGCCATTCTCCTGCCTCAGCCTCCCGAGTAGCTGGGATTACAGGTGCCTGCCACCGCGCCCAGCTAATTTTTTGTATTTTTAGTAGAGACGGGGTTTCACCATGTTAGCCAAGATGGTCTCGATCTCCTGACCTCGTGATCCACCTGCCTCGGCCTCCCAAAGTGTTGGGATTACAGGCGTGAGCCACCACGCCCGGCCTGCTCAACTCTTAATGAAGTTACATTCTGTGTCCTCCTTCTCTCAGGGCCTTGAGTGTCCCTGTGAGTGTGTCATCTTTGGAGTGGATTTTGGTCATTCTGAATGCAGAAGCCTCCCAGTGCTCCCTTGGGGCCTTCAGGTTTTCTCCTGAGCTTGCTTTTCGGATTCTCTACCACTGGATATTGCACACAGATTCTGACGGGAAAGGACTGACCCACTCCTGGACACTTAGGGGCTGTTGGCTGATTCAAATTTACTCTATTTAGTTTGGCAGATTGATCCATTGCACATCTGCTTGTATGTGTGATTTTATTTTATTTTTATTTTACTTAATTTCCTCATCTTTATTGAGGTAAAACAGACAAATAAACATATATATTTAATATGTACAATGTGATATTTTAAAATATATACATACACATTGTGAAATAGTTAAATCAAACTAATTATTCACCACCTCACACTTATTTTTTGTGGAGAGAATATTTAAGATCTATTTTCTTGGCAGTTTTCAAGTATACATTATTATTATCTGTAGTCACCATATCATATAATAGATCCCATGAATGTATTCTTCCTATCTAACCAAATTTAGATTCCCTTCATTTTTAAGGCCAAATATTATTCCATTATATTTCATTTTGGGTGTGAGAGAGTTAATGATAGCTCCACATTTTGACCTGAGAAATTGTAAAGATGGCACATTTGTCTTTCCTCATATTTCTACAAAGAAATATTTGAGACTGGGCAATTTATAAAGGAAAGAGGTTTATTTGGCTCATGGTTCTGCAGGCTGTACAGGAAGCATAGTGACTTTTGCTTTTGCGGCGGCCTCAGAAAGCTTCCAATCATGGAAGAAGGCAAAGGGGGAACAGCCATATTACATGGCAGGAGCAGGAAGGTCCCACACACTTTTAAATGACCAGATCTCACAAGAACTCACTCACGATCACAAGGACAGTCCCAAGAGGCATGGTGCTAAACCATTCATGAGAAACCGCCCTCATGATAGAATCACCTTCAGCCAGGCCCCACCTCCAAAATTGGGGATTACAATTTGATATGAGACTTCGCAGGGACACAGATCCAAACTATATCAGATGGTTGTGAAATGGAGAAGCCTGTGTAATGAACTGACTTGAGGGAAGATAAGGAGCATTGTGTGGTACAGTTTATATTTCAGATGCCATTAATTATACACGAGTTTATATAAATTTTGACTTAAGGAGAGTTACAAGATGGAGATATGTATTTGGGAATAATCAACCTATAGCTACATTTAAAGCTTCAATACTGGACGGAATCATAAAATAATCAAAAGAGCATTCAAAGAATGAGCCCTGTGGTACTCCAATCTCTGGAAGTTTAGTGAAATGAGAAGGAATTTGCTAAGGAGACTGATTAGAAATGGCAAGTGCCATAAAAATGAATGCCAGGAGGGCATCGTTCCATGGAAACAAAGTGAAGAGGCCATGCAAGGAGGGATGGTTAACTGTGTCAAACACTGCTGGTAGAAACAAAGAAAATAGGGGGTAAGAAAATAATTTAAATACATGGAAGTTATCTGTAACACTGTCTAGTACATTTTTGATGGAATAGTAGAGTTGAAAGTCTCATTGGAATGGGTCCAAGAAAGTATGAGAGGTGGGGAATTGGAAACCTTGAGTGCAAGCAATTCATTTGAAGAACTTTGAGATTATAAGGAACAGAGAAACAGGGCTAGAGCTTCAAGCAAATGTAGATTCAGAAGTCTTTTAAGATAAGAGAAACTGTAGTATGTCTCTGTATCGATGTGAAAAATCCATCAGAGGGAAAAATTAAAAAGCTTCTGGAAAGAGGGAAGAAGTGAGAAAGTGGCGTTCTTTTCTAGGTTAGGGTCTTAGACAAAAGTGGGACAGGTGATCCTAGAATGGAGCACAGACAATGTATCAATATTAATAGAAAGGTAGAGCATATATGCATATTTGCCAAAAGATACATAAGATATGTTATAATTTAAGGTTTGTTTGTGAAATTTTGCTTTACTGTCTCTCTTCTTTCCTCCTCCTCTTCCAATCAATGCCATTAGCTGAGAGTGAAGATTGGGAAGGAAGTGTTGGACATTTGAAATAGGAGGAAAATGCACAAAATAGATTTCTATGACAGTGGGGAAAGGAGTGAACTATAGAAACATTTACAGCTGCCTAGTGTCATTAAGGTCCTTGACTAACTTCGTGAGGTGTAGAATGGTAATCCTCCTAGGTTTCCAGAAGTGAAGGAAAACCAGATACTAGTAAGCAGATATAAAGACTATTCCACTTATAGACTGTGGAATTCAATCTAGGGGGAAATGAGGACACAACAGGGCAAGGTATAGTAAAAAGTTACCAGGAGAAATGCGCCCTGGTGGAGAAAA
The DNA here is from genome assembly GCF_006542625.1 of Nomascus leucogenys. Classification (NCBI taxonomy): domain Eukaryota; kingdom Metazoa; phylum Chordata; class Mammalia; order Primates; family Hylobatidae; genus Nomascus; species Nomascus leucogenys. Next base: position 131,754,409 of record NC_044406.1, read on the forward strand.
GATAATTGGAATTGCGGTACTAGAAGAAGTACACTGAAATTATAGGATACAGTAGTCAGAATGGGATTCTGGAAATTGAAGTTATAAGGTAGTTATATTTTTGGTTATGACAAGGTCTAGGATATACCCATGGGAGTAGGTGGATAAGACTGGGTGGAAGCCAAAATCATTTGAGAAGAGGACATTTTAAAAGTGAAATTTTAGGGTACTTGAAGCATCATCCATGTGGATAATGCAAGTATCAGTAACTATGGCTGAAATAGTCCTAGAGAGAGTGACGATGTGTCAAGTTAAAATCTTCAAGAAATAATGAAGAGTGACACCGGAGTCTCCAAATGGTTGCAACAGGGAAAGACAGAGTGATTTAGTTTGATAATATAATATTCAAAGCAAAAAGTTTGAAATATGAAGAAAGGAAAATATAATTAAAATATTTTATAAATAGTTGGGAGATACTTGGCCATTTTAAAGGTTATTAAAAAGAGAGAATATTGACTATTAATCTGCTATGATTATCTTCTTTTAAATTGCTAAAGTCACTCTGGTTAATTATAATCTCAATTACCAAATTATAACATTTGTTGAGATAATTAGTTGATTGTTCAGCAGTCATCTCTGATTTACCTGTAGTTCATTAAATATGGGGAGAATCTTCAAAGTAGAAATGCGAAAATAGAAACCGGAATTCATTTTATTACCAGAAGAATGTGCAAATCTGGGCTAAAATGATTCACCCAAGATTATAATGTTAATCATTAGCACAGCCAAAAATGAAATAAAACTAGAGTTCCTGAGTTAAAGTTGGTAGATTTAACCAATAAACAAAAATAAATGAAACAAAAACAACAATAGCAATAAAAATAAACACAAAAGAAAACAGAATGATTAGTTAAATTTTAATTTCAGATAAACATCAAGGTTTTAGTATTAGTACGTCTCAAACATTGCCATGAAATACACTTATACTAAAAAATCATGTGTTTTCAACCCTGTCCTGATTAAGTCAGTTCACCCGTTGTCTCTGCCCCTATCCAATAGTGCTAGGTAACCTAGCTGTATAAGTTACATTGTGTGTGTCCATGTGTTCAGGGCATGTTGTTATACCATAAGAAAAATGGCTGTGTTTTCTTGGTACTTATGCATGGTACTTTACGAGAGTTGGAGGCAATTAAAACAGAAAATCAGATAAGCCAAATAAATTTAGTGATGGGAAAGTATTTGTTTAAAAGCTCATCAGAGTAAGAATGAGGCTATGAGCTCATCAGATTAAGTATGCAGACTAAATATGAATCTCTTATAAGAACTGTTTCTTGTTTCTCTTTCTAATAGCCTAATAATTCAAGAGCTTCTTGTCAGTAACAGTTACAATTTCTGTGAAAAGAAGAAACATTGTTGGAGGTCAGTCAAGTGTACTCATCTTTACCATTTTCCTTGCCGTGGTTGTTTGTATTTATTTAAAATCACATAATTAGCATAATTATTATGACCCAGGACAGTAAATGTTCACTTACCTGCGCATATTTTATATTAAACCTTTTTAAAAACAACTACTGGCTGATCTTATTCAGCGACAGAACATTTGGTTCCATAGCAATTCAAATTATTTCTAAATGACTTACCAGATCATTAGAGATTTTACTTTACTCGTGGACAAAATTGCTCCATTTAAATAGAAAATGATTTGTTCCCAGATTAACACAACCTTAGCACTTCAAGCTATTGACTAAAAATGTCAGCCTTTCACATTTCAAATGAATAGACTCACACTTGCCAAAATGATGAGGCAACAAAATGGTGAGATACCTAAGCAAATTGTGGTTGGTTTCTCATCAGTTTCCACAAATGGCATTTTTTAAACAAACAGATATGAAAACATTATTTACTTGCCATTAATTTGGCTTTGCTCATGTTCTTTACTTAATTTAAATTGGGATTAATTAGTTACTAGACATGCTTTTTATAATGACCTCCTGCAAATTCTTCATCTTTAAAATACATGAGATAACATAATATTTTAGTTTCTTGAATGCTAAAAAAGTGCTCATTCACAGACATAAGAAAATAAATTGCATAAGGCAATATTAAAATATTAATTAGAAAGTTAAGAACCTCAATAACATTGGGTTAGTACCTACATTTCCCAGTGGCAATAAGGATTTCAGAAATTGATGTTATCTTCATCAGGTTAATAATAATAATTTCTCTTTACTCCAGAGTGTATATATTATATAGTCTGTTTCTCATAATGAAGCCTTGAAATTATTTTGAATCTAGAAACTAAATATCAGAAAGATAGTGACTTGTTCAGCATCATTTAGCTGGTAGAGCTGGGATACAAACTCCAAAACCTGTGATCTATCCACTGTGAAGTTACATACAGCTTTTCAAAAAAAATACAATACTGATTAGTGATGTATTATGCAAGAAGTTTTCTGATCTGAATAAATCATTATTATAAGTTTATAACAACTTATATTTATATAATGCTTATATCATAAGTCCTTTTATTCTACATTATCCTTACACTACTTCAATTTCATTTGAAAATCATATCAAGCCTCAGAGATAGATACCAATGTTACCAGTAGATACCAGTGTTACCATGAAATAGCCAAGAAAATACATGATGTTGCCAATATCACAGGTGAAGCAACAAAGCAAAAATAAGATCCTGATCTTTTGTCTCAAAGGTATTCTACTACACCACCCTGAAAATGCACTATGGATGCTGTCCTCACTTTGCCTGGGCTCTGACTGTCTGCACTAAACATCCCTATTTTACAGATATCTCCACTATCCCCTTTAGTTTCTGATACCTACTTTTTATGGTGGGTGCTCACCTGATGTTACTCAGGCTTTGGCAATCTTACCTGCACCACCATAGCTTCTCCCAGACTTTAGGCATGGCGCCCTGCCTTACTTTGCTCATTTAATGTCTTTACAATTGAATTGTCCTGAACCAGAAAAAGAAGAGGAAAGGCTCTTAAGGAATATGGTTCCAGAAAGAAGGGAAATACACAAAAACAGTTCCACTCTTACTCAGCTTACCCTTTGCAGTTTTCAAACTAGGAAATGCTTCCTAGTTTGCTGAAAACAAGTGGCAGTCTTACTGAACTCAGGGAGATATAACTCAGAACTTGGGACTGTCTAAATGAATGGATACTAAAGGGGAAATTTTTCTAGAGAGGAGAACCACAGAATGGGCAACTCCTAATCTGTGTTTCTCATAAAAGACATAGTCGGCTCACTCTGAAACATCATAAAAGAAGGTAAAGAATTTAAAGAACCAGCAGAAATTTGCAACTGGTAGGCTAAAGAGTAAAACAGTGATCTCAGCTGCTGTGTCCTTAAGTGATCCTGCCACCTCAGCCTCCCAAAGTGCTGGGATTATAGGTGTGAGCCACCTTACGAGCCTCCTCTTCTTTTTTTTTCTTCATATTCAGTATTGCCAAAGTCTGTCAATTTTGTCTTTCCAAAGGATACACTTCCAGCTTTGTTGATTCTCTTCGTTGTTTCGTATTTTCATATTTTGTTAATTTTAGCTCAGATCTTTATAATTTTTTCAAACTTTTAAATAAACTTGAGATTTAGCCCATGTATTTTCATTATTACTGTCTAATATATACATTCAATATTCCTTTTTCCCATGAAGTACAATATTAGAGGCATTGCACAAGTTTTGTATCCATTTTAATTATCTTTTATCTAAGTATTTTATAAGTGGTTTGAGTTTATTTAGAAGCAAGTGTTTTAGTTCATAGTTTCAAATTTTCATTTTTAAGTTATTTTTTAGTGATTGATTTTTAATAAAATGTAATGCTGGTTAGAAGATAGCTTATGTTTTATGACATTTATTTAATATTTATTGAAACTTGCTTCATGGCCTATCACATTATCAATTATTGGAAATCTCTCACATGGGCTTAACAGAAAGGTGTCTTCTCTCCAATTGTCAAGTAAAGAGTGCTGTTAATACATTAAATCAAGTGTTTAAATGTTTTTTATTTTAAATTCTTCTAAATGTTTATAGTTTTGTCTTTCTCTCTTTGCTCAATAATTAAGAGGGATGTGTTGACATCTACCACTGTGTTTGTAGATTTGCCAATATTTGTCTTTATATGTGCAATCTGTTCTTTACATATTGTGAGGCCTTTTTAAGTTCAAACAAATTTTGAATTGTTATAACATTTATAATATCATAATTTGTACCTTTATCATTGTATAGGGACACTATCAATAATAACATTTTTGTGTTGTGGTTTATTTTGTCTGATATTAATAGAACTAATTTATTTTTAGTTTAGTACTCATTTAATATATATTTTCCGTGCATCTATTTTCTATCTTTATGTATCTCTATGTTTTAGGATTTAATTTTTAAATTCAATCTGATAATTTCTATCTTTAACTTTTAAATCAAATCAATTAACATTACATTTAATTTTGGATAAATTTTTATTTATTTTTGCTACCAAAAGTTATTCTTTCTATTTACTTTGATTAATCTGTGCTTCATTTTTTTCTCTCCTTTTTAGCTTTTTATGAGCTGATCATTTTTAAATCATTGTTTTATTTTTGCCAAATTGAAGGATATATAAATTTATTTTCTCTTATAGCTAATCTTGCCATCTTGAAATGTATACACATGGTAGACATTTCTAGTGGCTAAATTAATTCTATTCTGTGTCCAGCTAAAAAGTCTGGTTTACTCAGGATCTCAGACAAGTAGGAGTGGTAATGCCACCCACTTTGGGTTAGCAAGTTTTAAGCTGCAGTCTACTGTGTGGGGCTTTCATAAAGCAACTGTCTTCCTGATTAAAAAAAAAAAGGGTGGGGGGAAGTTATCTGACTGGTGTTTGACTTTTCACTTTTACTCTTTACTCTTCTTCCTACCCAGAATATCGGGCAGAACAGTCATCTTGTAAGCATGAGACAGACTACCACACTCTAAGTTTGGCAGTGAAGGAAGTAAAACAGAGTCTGTGTTACTGGTGAATTTGCACATCCGTAGTATGGTCTTCAACTGCCTTCCTCTGTACTCTAAGAAAATCCAGACTCAGAGACTCCATCTGAGAAACTCTAAGAGAATAAAAAATCATCTTCGATTTTTTATCTGTTACATACAGCTTCTAATAGTTAAAAATTCTAAAATCACATATTCTTTTCTCAAGCAGTAGAAACACCTTAGAGTGCTTTAATTCTAATCATCTCAATAACATTTTACTTGTTATTTCTGCCCAGTATTTTAATCCTGCACGGAGCCTATATCAGTGTCCCAATCAGAGACAATCATAAACAACATTTCCTCTATACATGTCCTCCATAAAGAACATTTCCTCTAAGAGATAGTCCCAGGGTGACACTTGCCCCTGGGGATTCTGCCCTCCCAGGAAACTGTGACACCAGATGTGCAGATATCAACATAAGAACACAGGAAACATGAAAAAGGAAAGAAATGTGGCACCTCCAAAGAAACACAATAATTCTCTAGTAACAGATCCTGATAAAAAAGAAATTCATGAAATCCTCAAAACAGAATTCAAATTATGGGTTCTAAATAAGCTCAGTGAAATATAAGTTAATTCTAAAAATTGATATAAAGGGATCAGATAAACAATTCAGGATATGAGTAAGAAATTTACCAAGGAGATACATATCATCAAAAAGGGCAAAACAGAAATTCTGGAACCACAGAATTCATTGAATGAAGTACAAATTATGTTTGAAAGCTTCAGCAATAGACTAAATTGAACAGAAGAAAGAACCTTAGAAATTGAAGATAGCTCTTTTGCAAGAAGCCAGTCAGAAAAAATAAAGAAAAAATAATTTTAAAAGGATGAGTAAAGTTTGTGTGACATATGGGACACCACAAAGTGACCAAATATTCCAATTATCAAGATCCCAGAAGGCAATGAGCAAACAATAGGGTTGGAAAACCTATTTTTAGAAAAAGAATAGGTGAAAACTTCCCTCAAGTCTGGCAAGAGATTTACACATCTAGATACAAGAAGCTCTGAGATCCACAAACAGATGAAATGCAAAAAAGGTTTTCTTCACAGTGCATAATAGTCGATCTGCCAAAAGTCAAAGACAAAGAGATTACACTAAAAACAGCAATATATATATTTTTAGCTATGACGAAATTCCCATCAGACTAAATCAGATTTCTCTGCAGAAACATTACAGGCCAAGAGGAGAATGGGATGATATTATAAAAGTGCTGAAAGTAAAACACTGAGAGCCAAAGATACTCTGTCCAGAAAAATTATCCTTCATAAATGAAGGGAAAATAAAGTATTTTCCATGTTTGAAATGCTTGTTCCCCAGTGCCATCAAGTGCTATTTCTTTATGGCACCGGGGAAAAAGCATTTCAAACATGGAAAATACATTATTTTCCCTTCATTTATGAAGGATAATTTTTCTGGACAGAGTATCTTTGGCTCTCAGTGTTTTACTTTCAGCACTAAGTTCAAGACCAGCCTGACCAACATGGTGAAACCCTGTCTCTACCAAAAATACAAAAATTAGCTGGACATGGTGGCACGTGCCTGTAATCCCAGCTACTCAGGAGGCTGAGGCAGGAGAATCGCTTGAACCCAGGAGGTGGAGGTTGCAGTGAGCGAAGATCACGCCATTGCACTCCAGCCTGGGTGGCAGAATGAGACTCTCTCTGAAAAACAACAACAACAAAAAAAAAAAAAAAAAAAAAAAAAAAGAGAAGAAATAGCACTTGAACATAAATTTAATTTCTTCAGCAAGGCTATTTTTACTTTCTGCAGAAAGGGTACACTTGCCAGCAGTTTTGCCAAGAGAGTACCCCCAACAAAGGAGACAGGGTCATTTATAACCTGACGCATCCACCCTGCTGCTGTGTCCGGTTTCCATTGGCTGGAATGGGACCTCACATTCTGTATTTGTCCCGATTGGCTAGCAACTTAGAACTTTTTAAAAGAGGCAAAGGCAGAGGAGACCAAAGGAAGGAGGAAGTAACTTGTGGAATGCTGAGAAAGGTAAAAACACCTTCACATAAGGAAGAGGCACAGGCTATGACCTAATGCTTGCTTGGACCAGTATAAGCATGCCAGGACAAATATTTAGGCTAAATTGTGAGAGCTAGAACATAAAGTACATTGATTTCTTTATTACGGCTAGCAGGCATTTAAGAATGTTAGCACAGGTCTTTGAATAAATTTTATTTCTAAGAGAAGTTACTATTTATTCCTAATTAGATGGGGAGGAAAGTCTTTGAACAGGAACCTCTACTTTATTTTTCACATCCAGATAAGCAAAAGCTGTGGAAATTCCTCATCACTACACTGGCCCTACAAGGAATACTGAAGGGAGCTCTAAACATGGAAGCAAAAGGATGCCATTTACCATAATGGAAACACACACAAGTATCAAACTCACAGGAAAAACCAACACACAAATGAGAAAGAGAAAGGTCTTAAGTGGTACCACTACAAGAAACCACTAAAGTGCAGTGACAAATAATAACAGAAAAAGAAAGGAAAAATAGAATATACCAAACAATTAGAACACAATTCATACTATGATAGGGACAAAACTTCTCATATGAATAATATCCTTTAATGTAAATGGATTAAACCCTCTGGTTAAAACAGATAAACTAGTTAAGTGGATTAAAAAATAAACATGATCCAACTCTGTGCTGTCTACAAGAAACAGAATTTACCTGTAAAGGCACCTAAGATCGAAAGGGTTCTGAAAAAAGATATTCCACGTAAATGGAAACCAAAAGCAAGCGGGAGTAACTATACTTATTAGATAAAACAGACTTTGAGTCAAAAATGGTAAAGGAAAAGATAAAGAATGCCATTATATAATGATCAAGGAATCAGTCTTATGAGAGGATATAACAATTCTAAATATGTATGCACGCAACCCTGGAGCACCAAGCTAAATAACACAAATATTACTCAATATAAAGAGAGGTAAACTGCAATACAATAAGAATGGGAGACTTTAACAACCTACTGTGAACTCCAAATATCTGAGACAGGTCCCAGTCCATTTGTAAAGTTTGTTTTCCCAAGGTTAAGAACATGTACCTGTGGCCCACACAGCCTCAGGAGGTCATGATGACATGTGCCCAAGGTGTTCAGGACACAGCTTGGTTTTATACATTTTAAAAAGACACAAGACATCAAGCAATATGTGTAAGATGAACATTGGTTCATTCTGGAAAGGTGGAACAACTCAAATCAGGCAGGGGGCTTCCAGGTCCTAGGTAGATAATGGTTGCATTCTTTTGAGTTTCTAATTAACCTTTCCAAAGGAGGCAATCAGATACGCATTTATCTCAGTGAGCAGAGGGATGACTTTGGATAGAATAGGAGGCAGGTTTGCTCTAAGCAGTGCCCAGCGTGACTTTTCTTTTTAGCTTAGTGATTTTGGGGCTCCAAGATTTATTTTCCTTTCACACTACTCTCAGCATAGAAAGATCATGTGCATAGAAAACCAACACAGAAACAGTGGATGTAAACTGGATTTTAGAAAATAAACCTAACAGACATTTACATAGCATTTTATCCAACAATTGCAGAATAGGCATTCTTCTCATAAACACGTATAATATTCTCCAGGATAGATAATATTAGTTCACAAAACAAGTCTAAATATGTTTTAAAAAATCAAAATCATATCAAGTATGTTTACAGACTACAAGGGAATAAACTAGAAATCAATGCCAAGAGGAGCTTTGGAAACTATACAATTACATGGAAATTAAACAACATGCCACAAAGTCATTGAACAAATTCATGTGCAAATCAAAAAAATTCTTGAAAAAAATTAAAATGGAAACACAGCATACCAAAGCCTGAAGGACTCAGCAAGATCAAAACTAAGAGGGAAGTTTATACCAATACTTACCACCATCAAAAAGCAGAGATATTTCAAATCAATAATTAACAATGCACCTCAAGGACTGAGCAAAGCAAGAATGAACTAAACCTAAAATTAGAAAAAGAAGAGAAATAATAAAGATCAAAGCAGGCCAGAGGTGGTGGCTCAAGCCTGTAATCCTAGCAATTTGGGAGGCCTAGGTGGGTGGATCACTTGAGGACAGGAGTTTGTGACCAGCCTCGCAAACCTGGCAAAATCCTGTCTCTACTAAAAATACAAAAAAAAAAAAAAAAAAATTAGCTAGGCATGGTGGCATATGACTTTAATCCCAGCTACTTTGGAGACTGAGGCATAAGAATTGCTTGAACCTGGGAGGTGGAGGTTGCAGTGAGCAGATATGGCGCCACTGCACTCTAGCCTGGGCGACAGAGTGAGATTCTATCTCAAAAAAAAAAAAAAAAATCAAAGCAGAACTATATTAAATATAGACTTAAGAGCATAACTAAATTTAATATAGACTTAAAATACAAAGAATTAACAAAAATAAAAAGTGGGGTTTTTTTGAAAACATAAAACAAAAGATAAACCACTAGCGAGATTAACCACATAAAGAATAGAGAAGTCCCAATTAAACAAAATTAGAAATAAATAAGGAGACATTAGAACTGATATCACAGGCCGAGTGCAGTGGCTCATGCCTGTAATCCTAGCAGTTTGGGAGGCTGAGGCAAGTGGATCACTTGAGGTCAGGAGTTTGAGACCAGCCTGCCCAACATGGTGAAACCCCGTCTCTGCTAAAAATACGAAATTAGTCTGGTGTGGTGGCACATGCCTGTAATCCCAGCTACTTGGGAGACTGAGGCGGGAGAATCGCTTGAACCTGGGAGGCAGAGGTTGCAGTGGGCCGAGATCCTGCCAATGCACTCCAGCCTGGGCAACACGAGTGAGATTCCATCTCAGAAAACAAAAACAAAAACAAAAACAAAACTGATATCACAGAAATACAGGAGATATTAGAGACTTGTGAACAACTATTTGCGAACAAACTGGAAAACCTACAGGAAATGGATGAATTCTTGGAAACATACAGCCTACCAAGGTTGAATCAGGAAGAAATGAAAAAGCAAAACAAACCAATAACAAGTAGCAAGATTGAATCGGTAACAACAAATCTCACAACAAAGAAAACCCCAGGACTTGGATTCACAGCCAAATTCTATCAAATGCATAAAGAAAAACGAACACAAATCCTCCTAAAACTATTCAAAAATATGGTAGAGAAGGGAATTTTACATAAATCATTCTACAAGACCATCAATACCCTGATACCAAAACCAAACAAGCACACAACACAAATATGACAAAACTACAGACCAATAACAGACCTCTGATGAACATAGATGCAAATACCCTCAAAAGATACTAGCAAACCAGATTCAACAGCACATCGAAAAGATAATACATCATGATCAAGTGGGATCAATATCAGGGATGTAATGATGGTTTAACAAATGCAAATGAATAAACATGAGACATCATATTCAGATGTCCTTCAACTAAATAAAGGACAAAAACTATATAATCATATCAACAGATGCAGAAAAATCATTTTATGATGTTCAACATCTCTTCATGGTAAAAACTCTCAACAGTCTAGGGATAAAAGGACCATACCTCTCAAAATAATAAACACTGTACTTGACAAACCCACAGCTAACATCATACAGAATGGGGAAAAAAAAGTTGAAAGTCTTTCCTCTAAGAACAGGGATAAGACAAAGATGTTAACTTTCACCATTCCTATTCCACATAGTAATAGAATTCCTAGCCAGCACAATTACACAACAGGAAGAAATAAAAGCCATCTAAATTTTAAAAGAGGAAGTCAAATTGTCCCTCATTGCAGATGACATGATCTTATATTTAGAAATACCAAAAGACTTAACCAAAGTTTATTAGAGCTGAGAAAGAAGTTCTGTGAAGTTGCAGGATACAAAAATAAACATACAAAATTCATTAGACTTCCTATGTACCAAAATGATGAAATACTTGTAAAAGGAATAAAAAAGGAAGTACCATTCACAATAGCTAAAAAATACCTCTGAATAAATTTAACCAAGGCAGTGAAAGATCTCTACAGGGAAAACTATAAAACATTGATGGTTGAAATTAAAGAGGGCACAAACACGTAGAAAAGCACCCCATGCTTATGAGTCAGAACAATTAATATTATTAAAATGACCATACTATCCAAAAGTAATCTACATATTCACTGCTGTGCAGTGTCCGACTCTGGAGCCCAGGTTGTTGCTCACCAGTCTGATGGTGAATCCTCCATAGGCTGGTGAGTGTAAATATCTTTTCCCTTATCCCCATCCCATTGCAATTTGCTTATTATATCTATTTACTTATTATATCATTTGCTTATTTTTCTATCATTTGCTTATTATATCTGCATTGCTATTTACATGGGATAAAGGTTGTTTACCCTTAAAGGTATTGTGTGTGTGTCTTTTCTTCTCCCCTCGCACATTTCCCACACAGAACAAATGTCACTCCTATAAAATTTCCAATGGCATTTTTCACAGAAATAGAAAAACCAAATATCGAAAATTGTATTGAACCAAAAAAGAGCCTGAATAGCCAAAGCCATCCTGAGCAAAAAGAACAAAGCTGGAGGCATCACAATACCTCACTGGAAAATATATTACAAAGCTATAGAAAACAAAACAGAATGGTATTGGTATAAAATAGACACATAGGCCAATGGACCAGAATAGAAAATCTAGAAATAAATCCTCAATTACACCCTCAAATCAGTTTTCCAGGCTTTTCATTTTTCTTCTCTCTCAGGAACACCAATGATTCTGGTTTGGCCATTTTACATAATTGTATATTTCTTTGAGACTTTGGTCATTTATTTTGATTTGTTTTTCTTTATTATTGCCTGAATGGGTTAATTTAAAAGGCCTGTGTTTGAGCTCTGAAAGTATTTCTTCTACTTGTTCTCGTCTATTGTTGAAACTTTCCACTGCATTTTGTAATTTTTTAATATCCAGAAGTTCTGATTGGTCTTCCTTTGTGATATCTGTCTCTCTAGCAAATTTTTCATTCATAAACTGCTTTTATTAATTTCCTTATGATGGTTTTTACCTTTCTCTGGTATCTCCTTGAGTAGCTTAATAATCAACCTTCTGAATTCTTTATCTGGTATTTCAAAGATTTTTGTCTTGATTTGGATTCACTGGTGGCAAACTAGTGTGCTCTTTTGGGGGCTGTTATAGAACCCTATTTTGTCATATTACCGGAGTTACTTTTCTGGATGCTTCTCATTTGGGTACAATGTTTCTTCTAATTATTCTTGAATTTTTGTTTGATTTTACTGTGCTTTTTAAATTTCTTTTTTCCCCTTATGGATGTGACTTTAATGCTTACAGTTAATTATAGCCTAATTTGGTTTTTGGTGCTTTCAGGAGTGAAGATTCTGTAAGAGGTTCTTGGTTATTGAGAGTGTTTGTATGATAGATTTCTTGTATGTTGGTTGTCATAGCAATGTGCTTGGTGTATGAGCAAGTTCACTGTCTCCTATGGGGTTAGAATGGTAGAGGCCTCTTGAAGCTTATCTCATTCCCACATGGCATGCAATTTTTAATTAACTTTCCCCCAGTATTTTATTTACTGGTTTGGTGGTTCAGGCTTCAGGTCAGTATGGGGGATGGCCCTGGAAAGAAACCAGTTCTGCTAAAGCAGGTCAGTAAATGCAATACCCAATGCTGGGCAGAGGCCCCAGTCTTGATAGAGGTTGTTTGAGGAGCTCTCAGTGAGTTGCACTGAGGTCTTATTGGGTAAAGGGTTGGAGCTACCTCAGCTCCCCTGCTGGGTCATCAGGAAAACTATCCACCTATCAGACACACTCCTGTCCCTGTGCTCTGGCTATTGAGATCAAACAAGCACCTCCTTTTATCTGCAGGAATGTTGATATTCCAAGTAGAAAGGAATGGCGACTCTCTCTCTCATTTAAGTCTGAACCTGGGGTGGCGCTCCTCCTGTGAGGATGCAGTCACCCTGACATGTTCCAGAAGTGCTGTTTATAGTTGCACCCACATCAAGATCATGTGGGAGAAGTACCAACTGTACCTGTGGTGGTGAATGAGAAGGAAAAGGCAGCCCCTACTCTAAGACCCTTCACGTGCATCAGGGCTGTCTGACTGTTGGATTCCGGCTGCAGACATTCCCTGTTGAGCCCAGCACTGCAACCGTGTCTCTGCTGAAAGAAACTTCCCACCAGCAGAAGGATCTGGTGCTCAAGGTCTGCCATCCAGATCCTTTTTCCTATGTGGTGTTCCCTTGCTGTGGTGCACTCCTCCTTTCCCTAGCAGTGAGAATCCCTGGGAGCCAGACTACTGTGAGTATTGTTGCTCCTCTGGGTCTAGCTACCCAGTTAGCTTGCCACAGTCCAGGCTGGTGCTAGCAAATGTGATCAAGGGATGCAGTGATGTGACCTGTCCTGAAGCCTTCCAGCAGTGGGCAGCAGCACCAGCTCTAATGGGGGTAGCAGCAGAGTGACGTAGATTCTGTGAGATTCCTTGGTTATTGATAGCCTTAGTGGGTTGGCTTTCTTGAACACAGGTTACAGTAGTAATGAACTGGTCACGTGGACAGACTCAGGCCCTCCCGGTTAGCCAGAATGGTGCAGGCAGTTGTGATAGCTGAGGTCACACAGCCATTTTCTCTTTGCTGGATGCAGTGCTATTCTACCAGGAGATGCTGTAATGGACTGTGTTGGTGGACCTCTGGCCAGGACATAGGGCTTGCAAAAGAGCACCAGCTGCAGTAATAGCAGTGGGATTTTTGCTTGCCTTATGTTGCCCAGGGAGGGCACCCTGGTTTCTCCGGCAATGGGCACGGTCATGCAGCTCCCCAGAGTTTCTGTCCTTTGTGTTAAGCTACCAGGACCGGTGACAGGGCAAAGCCAGGTGGGGGCTAGATCAGGTGGGTTTGCATTCTGACTTTCCATGGGTAGGGCAAGCAGCAGCCCCTGTGAGTGTTGGGGCATAGGGGAAGTTCTCAGGCCACTGGCTTGATGTTCTACAGGGGAGCATTGCTGCCTCTGCTGCACAGAAGAGTGGGGAGTAGCAGGCATCAGTAAGCCCCACACAGATCTCACTCAATTTGCAAGGTAGACCCACTCCCACCTACAGCGTTCCACTGGCAGCAGGGAGCTAAGTTGCAGACAGCCTGCACTCAGAACTCACAACTGCCCCAGGTTATAAGCTTTCCCTGCAGAGATAGCAACCACAGCTTTCAGGCTGTGGCCCTTCCGCATCTGCCTGCAAAACTGAGTGCCTGACTCCTGCACTCACACTCCTGGCTGCAGCCCACTTTTCCCTTGCCCTGCCCCTGCCCCTGCCCCTGCCCCTGCCCCTGCCTCTGGCCAAGGGGTTTGTTCTCACCACAGGTTATATTGTGAAACCCAGTCGGGGTCTTCCTTCAACCTGCAGCCACTGCCTGAACTATTTGGCTGACCTCCACATCGCCCCCTATGAGGAACAATAAATAATGTCTTCCCTCAATCCACGCTGGAGATTAGGAGTGCACACAAGCATCTTCCCATTGCTACTTCTAGTTTTATATTCTATGACCCTTCCCAACTCAGTTCTTGTGCTGAGTAGGGTTAAGGCTTTCCTCTGTGGTCTGGACTTTCAGGCTCCCTGCTGTGTGTGTATTCAAGGCAAACTCTCCCCCTCTTACACTCTGGGGACTCACAGCCCTTTATCTGACTCATAGTGTAGGTTGCAGCCTGCTGCTTCCCTCAAAGGGTCTGTGGATTCCTTCAACTTTTATGTTCAGTTTCTGCATCACTTAAAAAGTTCACAGTGTGAATCTCTACTCACAATTTTGTCCCTCCAACTAGAAGAGGTATGCTAGCAATGGCAGATTAGAGGTATGCTGGCAATGCCTGGAATCTGCCATATTGGAAAACAAAACAACACAAAACAAAACAAAACCTAGTATGTAATGTTAACAGGAATTGTTCAAGCAGTGACGCAAGTTACTTTAATGAAGTAAAGTGAAATGTCAGGAGAATCAACTCTAATTGTACATTAGCATATGTGCAAAGCAACAGATATAGGTCACAAGATAAGAACTCAATCCAAATGGAAACGAAGGAAGCAAACAGGAATACAGTTCCCATACCAAATTAGCAGGTTCATATAAACAGCATATTAGAGCGACGGCTATAACCAAATGGCAAAGTTTTGAAAGCAAATGTTCTAATCTCAGAATACCATTCTGCATCGTATAGAAGAATAAATGGCTGTATACTGGAAGTCAGAGGTAGGAACCCGCTTGTTAGCTCTCTTGGGACTCCAGCAGTTGCTCACAGCAGATACAAAAACTGAATATCAAGAGGTTAGGCAGGGCTAACTTGGATCTGATACAAAAATTTCATTTGTTATAAAGGACCATGAAAGCATTTAAAGAGTCTTTTCTGTATCTGTAGTAAAGCCCTGGCATTTTGGCTTCTAAATTTCATAGTCTACACTTCTAGCTGAGTTCGAAATATAGTCAAGCTCTTTTCCACTTGATAATTTCCTTGTTATTCCATTTGAACTTTCTTCACCTAATTAGGTAATGTCCTTGAGATCTGCAATTCTCAGCACCGCAAGCCCTCTTATTTACTTCAAGGGGAAAAAACAGGTGACATTATTGTCCCTTTTCTTCCTTTCATCCATTTGAGTAGTTTGATCCAATTAGAAGAGACCTCTGTGAGAAATGGGTATACTTAGAGCTCAAAACATGATATTTGCATATGACAGCATTTGGGGATAATAATAATAATTGTTTTCTAAACAGCCATAAATTTAATCTTCTAAAAAGCAAATATAAAAGCTATTTTAAATTGGAATATTATTTTCAGTAAGCAAAGCTGAAAATCAAGTGTACTGTCTGATTCCAAAAGCAACATTCGTGTTTCTCTCTGCCACTTTTGATATATAGTCTTGCCTGAAGCATTCTGTTTGACTTTTTCAGTGTCAAACTCAAATGACATTTTTCTGAGGTTGATATTAAAAATTTAACTTCTTTCTTGCCAAAATGAGAGAAACATCTGTAAACAACAACTTTTAAGATTCGTTGGCTTTATCCTAAAACAAAATTATAAGGTCAGTGATTTTAGACTTTATCTATCTGTCACATCTTCTGTCTTTGAAGAAGCATATTTGGAAATGTTCAATTTGCTCTCCAGAAAAACAAATCTAAGGATTTTTAAAAAATATGCCATAGCACTTATTATACTGTATTAGAATTAATATGATGTGAGCTATTTGGAAGAAAGGTATAAAAACCAATCTTCAAGATAGCCCCATGATTATCCTTACCTATTGTATTCATGCTCCTAGGTTGTCCTCATCCATAGCGAATCAGGGTTAGCCTGATATAACCAGTAGAATATGGCAGAAGTGGCAGTATTGACTTCCAAGGCTGTATAAAGAGCATTGCAGCTTCCACATTGGTCTCTTATCATTCGTTCTGGGAAAAGCCAATTTCCATGTTAGAAGACCAAGGAAGAGCCTTATGGAGAGTCCTCCATGGAGAGGAACTGACTCCTTCTGCTCTCAGCAGCATGATCTTGCCAGCCATGTATGTATCCCCCACACAGGGTCAAGCCTTCAGATGACTACAACTCTGACACCTGGTTGAGAGACATGGAGCCACAACTGTACAGTGAAGTGCTCCTGAAATTCCTCACCCTGAGAAACTATAAGAAGTACTGAAAACATACTGGTGTTTTAAGCCGCTCAAGTTTGGTACTATTTGTTAGGCAGCAAAAAATAACTAATCCATAAGAGATTGTGTCTCACTTTTTAGCAAGTACTGTCCTCCAATAAATGTTTTTTATTTAATGAATGAATAAATGAATGATAGAATTAAATAGATAAATAGAGAGAATGATAGAATAGATAGAATAAATAGACAGAATGAATTAATAGAAGTAGAAAATCTCTAAAAAACAATAGTGACTTATAAGTATCCCCTCTGACTTGGGAATCATAAGAATTCCCCAGTCTGAAACACCCCTGGTTGGCCTCCAGGAATGTGACTCATTGGAAAAAAGACCCTTTCCTAATTTTTCTGAGTCTATCATACCACAATTAATATCAATGCAAATGAAAACGTAGTATTCTCCTCCTAATTACTCCTGCATTATCATGATGTTTCACTGGCTGAAGTTTAAAGGGATTACTTAACTTTTAGGATCCTAAATTTTGTTAGGGGTTGCAAGGGTACTTGGTCATTTCATAAGATCTGTCTGCATTTGCCTGCAGTTGTCTTCTTTTGAATGAAGGCTCATTTACTATGCTAACCATTTTCTAAAGCAGTATTTTATGTGGTGAGAAATCTGCTTATTTATTTATATTTATTTATTTATTTTTGAGATGGAGTCTCACCCTGTCATCCAGGCTGGACTGCAGTGTGTGATCTTGTCTCACAGCAACCTCTGCATCCTTGGTTCAAGTGGTTCTCCTGCCTCAGCCCCAGAAGTAGCTGGGATTATACAGGCACATGCCACCATGCCTGGCTGATTTTTGTATTTTTTGTAGAGATAGGGTTTCACCGTATTGGCCAGGCTGGTCTCGAACCCCTGACCTCAAATAATCTGCCTGCCTCAGCCTCCCAAAGTGCTGGGATTACAGGCGTGAGCAACCATACCCAGTCAAAATCTGCTCATTTATTTACTATTTTACCTCATAAAAATAGCCATTGATAAATCCCTTATTTAAAATGAAAGATTATTCCAAAGCTATTGTAATGTGGTTACTTATGAAATGTTATTTATAACTTATTATAATCTATAATATCCTATTTGAAAACAGTCATTTAATAATTTTGACTGAATAAACAGGTCAACTTAACAAGCAGTCAATTCTCCAAGCCAATACATTGTTTTAAGGTTTTTATCCTCCTATCTTGACCAATCTTTTATACTGAATTGACTCGGTGTTTTCGTGTCATGTATACACAAACATTAATATGCCAATAGTAATCTAAATTAAACTCTGATGACATGAATTTGCTTACTTACCAGTAGATTTGCATTTTAGACATTATATAGTATACAAATCTCACCCATTTTCATTTTATCTTTATTTTTTCATTCATGAATATTTCAGATGCATACAAAAATAGAAAACAAATATGACACCTATCCAGATTTAAAAGATATTAAAATTTTGCCTTATTTGTAGCCAACATTTAAAAGAAATTGAAGCACTAACCCAAATAGTTTTTCTTTTCCCTGTGGAGCATTTGTATATTGTTCCAGTGTCAGTGTTTGTAATTTTACTACACATTTATTTGTGTTTATATACAATATATGGTATTGTTGTGTGTGATTCAAAAACATACATGAGCTGGAAAAATAAACTAATAAGTCTATGATATGGTTTGGGTCTGTGTCCCCACCCAAATGTCCCGTAAAATTTGGAGGTGGGGCCTAGTGGAAGTGATTAGATCATGGGATCAGATTTCCCCTTTGGTGCTGTTCTCCTGATAGTGAAGGAGTTATCCCAAGATCTGGCTGTTTAAAAGTGTGTGGTCCTTCCCCCTCTCTCTCTTCCCCCTGCTCTCCCCATGTAGGGCATGCCTGCTTCCCCTTTGCCTTCTGTCGTAATTATAAGTTTTCTGAGGCTTCCCCAGCCATGCTTCCTGTACAGCCTGTGTAACTTTAAGCCAATTAAACTTCTTTTTTTAAATAAATTACCCAGTCTCAGGAATTTCTTTATAGTAGTGCAAGAACAGACTAATACAGCCTAATAAAAACTTAAGGCTAGTATTAATAAAAACTACATTAGTCTTTGTAGATAATTTTGTAACCTCCTATTCACTCAACATTATTATTTTAAGAATTATTGATGTTGATTCAAGTAAACCTAGTTCATTCATTTTTATTGTCATATATACCCGTATCACAGTTAATTTTCCATTTCTCTATGGACAGACATTTTAGATTGCTCCCTATTTTTGGATATTATAGTAGATGTGGAATGAAATCCTTAAATATGTCTTAAATGTAAACTCAAGACTTTCTCTGTGACATATATCTAAGAATCTAATTGCTGAAAGGAGGGCATATGCTTCTGCAAGTATAACTAGGTTTCAGCAAACTGTTCTCTGCAGTTACTGTATCAATATACAGCCTCATTAAAATGTGAGTTTTCATTTCCTCACATTTCTGTCAATTGTTGTTGGGAGACCCTTTAATTTTTGCCAACTTGATGGGTGTGAAATTGTATCTTAGTATTGTTTCAATTGTACTTTTCTGAATAGTAAGGCTTTGAAAATGTTTTCATTTTTAATGGCTATTCTGAATTTTTCTGTTACTTTTCTAATAGTTGTTTTAATCATTTGCAAATATAATCTCTTGATCTGTGGTTTGTTATTTTGTTATGACATTTTTAGCATGAACAAGTGTCATATTTTAATGTAGTATAATTTATTAATTTTCTTTTTATGATTTGTGTTCTTAGTGTCTTGTTTAAAAAATTCTTCTGTACTGTGAGGCAATAAAGATGAAGATACTATCCTATATTTGCATTTAAGAGTTTGCGAAATGAAAAATAAATCTTTGGGTATCCAAATCACCAAGCTAAAGGGAAAAGTCAGGCTGGGAACAGTAGGGCAAGCCTGCCTCCCATTGTATCCAAAGTCGTCCTTCTGCTCCCTGAGATAAATGCATATCTGATTGCCTCCTTTGGAGAAGCTAATCAGAAACTCAAAAGAATGTAACCATTTGTCTCTTATCTACCTATAACCTGGAAGGCCCTCCCCGCTTGAGTTGTCCTGCTTTTCTGGACCGAATCAATGTTCAGCTTACATATGTTGATTGATGTCTCATGTCTCCCTAAAATGTATAAAACCAAGCTGTGCCCTAACCACCTTGGGCACATGTCATCAGGACCTCTGGAGGCTGTGCTATGGGCATGCATCCTTAAATTTGGCGAAATAAACTTCCTAAATTGACTGAGACCTGTCTCAGATTTTTGGGGTTCACAAGTTCCACAGTTTTTTTTCATATTTGTCTTTAATTCATTCAGAATTTATCTTCCTATACAATATGGAACAGTGACTCAACTCATATCTGCTTCTCAAATATGGATAGCCAATTATCAAAAATCCATTATCGAATGACCCTTCCTTTTACTATTGATTTGAAGGATATAATAACATACAAATTTCCAAGTATATATGTAAAACTATTTCCGTATGCACTATTTCCTACCATTTATCTCTTTTTCCCTATTTTTGAATGAGTATCTCATTGTATAAATACTGTAGCTTTCTAATAAGTCCGAATTTCAGTTGGAAAAGCATCCCATTTCCTTATTTGAAGTTGTCTAGACTATTTTTGGCCTTTACTATTTGAATGAATTGCAAAATATTTCAACTGCAGGTATCAGAAGACTCAAATGTACAAGATTTAAGCACACCTTTCACACATAAAAAGAATTCTGTGTATTCTGCATGTAGATAGCTGCCTGCATTGTTTCAGTGTCACAGTAATGTCAGGACTGGTGCCCGTTTAATTCACTTGGTCTTTGCCTCAATAGTGGAAGTTGTCTGCCACACCTCCAACTAACATGTTCACTTTGAAGGCATTGTAGGAGGAATGCGTGGCCCCTACCCAGTGTCTTATTAGGAAATCAAAGGCCTTATGAGAAGCCCCTGGCAGATTTTTATGTATCCCTGGGCAAAACAGGATCTCATATTTAAATCTTGCAATAAAAGAGTCGAGGAAGAGGTGTGTGTTATGGTTTGAATGTTTGTGTCTCCTTCAAAATTCATGTTGAAACTTAAATCCCCTGTGTGGTAGTATTTAAAAGTGGGGTCTTTGAGAGGGAGAGGATCAGGAGAAATAACTAATGGATACGAGGCTTAATACCTGGGTGATGAAATAATCTGTACAACAAACCCCATGAAACAGGTTTACCTATGTAACAAACCTGTACACCCTGCACACGTTCCCCTAAACTTAAAATAAAAGTTAAAAATAAAAGAAATAAGCCATGCAAACACACACACACACACACCACACACACACACCACACACACACACACACATGTAATTAAGTCACAAGGGCTTTGTCTTCATGAATGCAATTAGTAACCCTATAAAAGGTCTGGGGGGAACTAATTAGTTCCTTTTGTTCTTTCATCCTTTCTGCCATGTGAAGACACAGCATTTACCTCCTTTGAATGATGCAGCAACGTGGGACCATCTTGGAAGCAAAGATGGGGCCCTCACCAGTCATCAATCCTACTGTTGCCTTAATCTTGGACTTTCACTCTCCAGAATTACGAGAAATAAATTTGTTGCTTATGAATTACCCAGTCTCAGGTATTTGTTATAGCAGTACAAATAGACTAGGACAGATTTTCTAATCTATACTGAGAAAGCTGACAAGGGAGCAGATATGACTGAGAATACATGTGAGTGATGCCGTGAATAGTCCACCCTACTCTTCCACGTGAAAGATTGGATCGGCTTTTCAGTCTGTGAGAAAACCTGATGGGTTTTTGACTGGGATTTAGAGATTGAATATATGGTTTAATTTAAGGAGAATTGGCATGTATATAACATTTAGCCTTTTCATGCCAGAACATGAGTATTTTACTTATTCATGTCTTCTCATGTAAACTAATTTTCTCCATAAGGGACTTGATCTTTTATTTTAAAATATTAATTCCTAGGTATCTCATTGTATTGCTGTTAATGTAGTGGTATATTTGAAATATATTTGTACACACATTATCTATATCTATCTATCTATCTATCTATCTATCTATCTATCATCTTTATTTCCATTTACTGATATATAGAAGTACTATTTGTTCCTGTCTAGTTCCTGGAATGCAGGTTTCAGGATGGAAGGGACTTTTGTCCATTTTGTTTACTGCTGGTCTTCCAACGTCTAGAACAATGCCTGAAAGATACTTTGTGTTCAGTAAATATTTCCTCAATGAATGGATTAAATAACCTATTACTTAGAAAACTTAGGAATCTATCTTTCTATCGTTTAATACAAAGCGTTTTTATGTAGATTCTCTTGAGTTTTCTATTTAGAAAAACTTACCTGTGAATGATGGTAGCTATGCTTCTTCCTTTCTGATTCTAATAAATGTTTCGTCTTAATATATCTTAAATCTCTAGTCTTAGGTTAAGAGTGGTAATATTGGACCTACTTCTCTTGCTCTTACTTCTCTTGTATTTAGAGGAAAATGTTCCTACAGTTTCACAATTAAGCATATTTACTGTCAATATGTGGTAGAAACAGTTGATCATATTCAGGATATTTTTTCTTTCCATTCTCATTTGGTTATTCATTTTTTAAAATCCAGAACCTATCTATTTATACAATTTAAAGTTTATTTTTCTTCCTTAAATTGGTAATATGTTGAATTATATTAATATATGTTCTGTTGTTATCTTTGCATTCCTAGAGTCAAATCTTATTTGATCATGATATAGTATTATTTATACATTGTGGGAATCACTTCACTAATATTGTATTTAGGGTTTTAGGTCTATATTTTTACTTATATTTACTTATATTACTTATATTTACAGCATATTTCTCATATGGTGCTTGTTTGTTTTTGGTACCAGGTTTGTTCCTTCCTCATAAAATGAGTTGAGAGCGGTTCGTTGCAATACTCACAACTGTTAGAATCTATAGATTACTTTTGGGCTCATTAGGCTCTCTAGCGGAGTGCTGGCAGTCATACCAGTGGCAGTGGTAGTGGGTAGGCAGGATAGGGGCATATATGTTCAGCTGTGAGTTTTCTAGAAACTGAGACGGGGGGTGGTCTTTTATTTTCACCTTTTAATATGTGTAGTGTTAAAGGTATGATCTTGGAAGCAGCCTGTCTAGCCAATTCCATGCTTTGTCACTTAATAGATTTGCATTCTTGGTCAAATATCTTAACCTTACTGTGTCACAGGTTTTCATACGTGACATAGAGTAGTCGTGAGGATTAAATAAATTGGCACAGTTAAATTGCTTATAGCCTCTGGCATACAGTAATTACTCAGTGAATGTTCGTTTTCCTTCTCCCCCTTTTTGACCTTTTTCTTTCCTTCTTTCTTCTTCCTGTCAACTCTCCATTTTTTCCCTCTTCCATTTTGGTACAATGCCCATAGGATCAGTTGTGTCTGGTGCCTAGGAAGCCAGAATATTTTGCTTTAACATCTTCAAATAGTATATTTCCCTGCCGGGTTGACAGAGGTTTAGACACCTATTCGTTGTGGGATAGCTGTGTAGACCTACTTCTTTTACCAATATTTAGATAATCTAGTTTTCGGCTCCACCCATTTACTCTTACGTTCAATTCTGAACTATTCTGGAATTCTGTGGCCCAAATAAGCTTCCATCTTGGCTTCTTGTACTGCTGATGACTTAAATGTGCAATTCCCATCGGGTATGCTTTCCAACTTTGACAAAATGTGTTGCCTCTTCTCTATTTTTCTCGTATGTTTCTAATTTTTACATTTATTTTTCAAAAGTTTTGCTTTTAAGTAAGTATTTATATGATTAAAAAAATCAAAACAATACCAAAAGCAATTCAATGAAAAGTCTCATTTTTCTCCTACACATGCATATAGTGACAATTTTCTGTTTCTTGTTTATCCTTTTAGAATTTTTTAGGCAAAATCAAACATAAATATTTGGTTTTTTTTCTTTTCTATATGAGAAAAGTAGCATACACTCTACATACTGTACTACCGAACAGTGCTTATTCTTTTTAAACTTCACATTGTATCCTGATGATCTTTTCAAATAAGTATGTACAGAGGTTCCTCATTCATTTTTTTAAGTTGCTGAATAGTACTCCATTATATGATTGTAACACAGTTTATTTATTGATTCACTATGAACAGACAGTTGAATTCTTTCTCATTTTATGCATTGTAAATAATGCAACAGTGAATTAATTTATGCTTCTCTGATGTTTAACTCAAGCATGTATACTTGTCGAATAAATTCCAAGAGGAAGGATTACTTCATCAGTGCATAAATGTATTTGTAATTTTAATAGATATTCACAAATTTCCCTTCAGTGGGATTTTACCATTTTACACTTTCATCAGCAATGTATGGGAATGTGTGTTTCCCCCAGACTTGCCAACAACGAGTTATCAAGCTTTTAGATTATTTGCCAATCTGATAGATAAAAAATGCTATCTAATCAAAATTGTAATCTCTGTTTATTTAGTGACATTGGCCATTTTTATATGTTTGATGGCAATTTGCAATATTTTTCTGTAAGCTATTCATATTTTTTGCTCATCATTATTGGATTATTGATCTCTTTAATACTATTTTAGGGAGATCAGAACTTTGCAATAATATGAGTTTCAAATTATTTCTAAATATGTCAATATCATTTTGACCTTGCTAAATTTTTGTAATATAGAAATTAATGGGCGTTTTTCTCATAGTCTACATCAATTTTTCTTTTATGGTTTCCACATTCAGAGACATTAGAGAAGTTTATTTCCAATTCTAAGGTTATAAAGAAATTTGTCTATTTTTTCTTTTATTACTTTTATAATTTCATTTAAAAAAAATATTCGTCACATGTGGAGTGATGGTATTTTGCATGAGTAAATTCAACTTGATTTTGCCCATTCATATGGCCGTACAGTTGTTTCAAAGTCATTTACTACAAAGTTTTCTCCCAAACTGATATCTCATCTATTTCAAAAATATATATGTAAGTTTATTTCTAGAACTGCCATGGCATTGTCCTGTTCATATGCTCCATATATTGTTTTTCATCACTGAGGCTTTATAATAATATTTGGTAGGATTAATTTCTTCCCATTGATTTTTGTTTTCAGAATTTTACTGTATATTTTTGTTATCTTATTCTTTATATGAATAATAGAATCAGCTTGTCTAGTACAAAACAAAACCCTGTGTGTAGTTTTGTTGATATCATGTTAAGTTAATAAATTAATAATTCTCTAAAGAGTGACATTTTAATAATATGGACTTTTCTCTCTTAATAACATGGGGTAGTAAAGGTATTATATGAAAGTTTAATTATAAAGATAAACCTTAAAATAAAAACATGTAACTTTCTAACTTTTGGTTGTCTACGACTAAAAACAAAACTAAGAAAACAGGTTATGTAATAAAAGACACAGAAATGACAGAACAAATACAAAATCTTTCTGTCATATCGTAAAATTTAATTGGGCTGAATCCATTGGTTAAGAGAAAAATAATTTTAATTAGATCATGAAACAATTCAAGTCTACAGTGTACACAAGAGACATTTTAAAATACTGTGATTTTATAGGTTAAAATTAAAATGATTGGCAGATACATACTAGGTAAATAGAAACAAAAAAAATCGGTCTCAAAATCTGAATATTCAACTCAATGTAATTCAAGTCTTTGAAACATTAAATGAGACAAAGAAGAACACTTTATAATTCTAAGTAATATTATTAACAAGAAAGATGTGTGTGTGTGTGCATGTGTGCATTTTCCTGAAAACATTTTTTTCAATTTTATTCTTTAATAATACCTAGCTGAGTATAGAATTTTAGGAAGCTAGCTATTTCCCCTACACTATTTTGAGGGTTTATTTTCTATTCTCAGTAACCATTCTCTGACATTGTTAGTACTATTGAGATAGCTGTTACCAGTTTATCATTTCCTTGTAGATAAACTGAAATTTTTACAGTTGCTTTTCAGGTTTTCCATTTGTGTTCAATATCCTGTATCGTGTTGCATGTGGATTTTATTTAACTTTTCCTGCTGAGATTAAATAGTGTGCTCCTTCCTAATAATTCTTTATTTCATCAATTATGGAAGAAAAAGCCAATTATTATTCCTATTCTCTATTTCTGGGATTTGATGAGAAATATGTTTGTTGTCTGATAGTTTCCCCTGCATCTCTTAATCTCTTATTTTACATTTCTTTTTTTTTCTTTTGTTACATATTCTTGGTATTTGCATCATCGATAGCTTCCAGTTCAATATAGTTTATTCATCTATGATTTTTTTCTTTCTAATTTTTGTGGGTACATAATAGGTGTATATATTTATGGGGTACATGAGTTATTTTGATACAGGCATCCAATGTGTAATAATCGCATCATATAGAATGGGATCTCCATCCCTTCAAGCATGTATCCTTTATGTTACAAACAATCCAATTATTCTATTTTAGATATTTAAAAATGTATAATTAAATTATTGACTATAGTCACTGTGATGTGCTATCAAATACAAGGTCTTATTCATTCTTTCTAATTATTTTTTTGTACCCATTAACCACTCCCACCTCCCCCATACTACCCACTACCCCTCCCAACTTCTGGGAACTATCCTTCTCTTCTACCTGTATGAATTCAATTATTTTAATTTTAAAATCCCACAAATAAGTAAGAACATGCAATATTTGTCTTTCTGTGCCTGGAATATGCAGTTAACATAATGGCCTCCGATTCTATTCATGTTGTTGCAAATGGCAGTATCTCATTCTTTTTTAAGGATAAATAGTACTCCATGGTGTATATATATCACATTTTCTTAATCCATTTATCCTTGGATAAACACCTAGGTGGTTACCAAATACTGGGTATTGTGGCCAGTGCTGCAACAAACATGGGAGTGCAGATATCTTCTATATACGAATTTCCTTTCTTTTATGGTATACCTAGCAGTGGGATTGCTGGATCATATGGTAGCTTTATTTTTAATTTTTGGAGAAGACTCAAAACTGATCTCCATAGTGGTTGTACTAATTTATGTTCCCACCAATAGTGTATGAGTGTTTCCTTTTCTCCACATCCTAGCCAGCATTGGTGATTGCCTGTCTGTCTTTTGTATATAAGCCATTATAACTGAGTTGAAATGATACCTCATTTTAGTTTTGATTTGCATAGCTCTGATGATCAGTGATGTTGAGCACCTTTTCACATGTCTATTTGCCATTGCTATGTTTTCTCTTGAGAAATGTCTTCTTAAATCTTTTGCCCATTTTTTGATTGGATTATTAAATTTTTTTCCTATAGAGTTGTTTGAGTTCCTTACATATTCTGGTTATTAATCCCTTCTCAAATGTGTACTTTGCAAATATTTTCTTCTACTCTGTGGGTTGTTTCTTCCCTTCGTTTACTGTTTTCTTGCTGTGCAGAAGCTTTTTAACTTGATGTGATCACATCTATCCATATTTGCTTTGGTTTCCTGTGCTTGTGGGGTATTGCTCAAGAAATTTTTGCCCAGACCAATGTCCTGGAGAGTTTCCACGATGTTTTCTTGTAGTAGTTTCATAATTTGAGTTCTCAGATTTAAGTCTTCAATTTATTTTGATTTGATTTTTGAGCAGGGTAAGAGATAGGGGTCTAGTTTCATTCTTGTGCATATAGATACCCAGTCTTCTCAGCACCATTTGTTGAAGAGACTGTCTTTTCCCTAGTGTATATTCTTGGGATCTCTGTTGAAAATGAGTTCACATTAGGTGTGTGGAATTGGGTTTGTTTCTGGGTTCTCTATTCTTTTCCATTGGTCTATGTGTCGGGATTATTTGTTTGTTTGTTTGCTTTTGTCAGTACCATGCTGTTTTGATGACCTTAGCTCCGTAGTTTAATTTGAAGTCAGGTAACACGATTCCTCTGGGTTTGTTCTTTTTGCTTAAGATAGCTTTGACTATTCTGGGCCTTTTGTAGTTCCACATAAATTTTAATTTTTTTTTATTTCTGTGAAGAATGTCATTGGTATTTTGATAGGGAATACATTGAATGTGTAGATTACTCTGGGTAGCATGGACATTTTAACAATATTTATTCTTCCAGTTGGTGAACATGAAATATAATTTTATTTTTTGGCATCCTCTTCAATTTCTCTCATCATTGTTCTATAGTTTTCATTATAGAGATATTTCACCTATTTAAGTTAATTTCTAGGTATTTAATTTTATTTGGGGCTATGTTAAATGGTATTACTTTTTAAATTCTTTTTCTGATTGTTCACTGTTGGCATATAGAAATGCTATTGATTTTTGTATGTTGATTTCATGTCCTGCAACTTTACTGAATTTGTCAGTACTAATGGATTTTTAGTAAAGTCTTTAGGATTTGACAAATATAAAATTGTATGATCTACAAACAGAATTATTTGGCTTCTTCCTTTCCTGTTTGGATGATATTATTTCTTTCTCTTTTCTGATTGCTCTAGCTAGGACTTCCAGTACTATGTAGAATATCAAGGGTAAAAGTGGGCATCCTTGTCACATTCTAGATCTTAGAGAAAAGGCATTCAGCTTTTCCCCATTCAGTATGATACTAGCTGTGGGTCTGTTGTATATGGCTTTTACAACGTTGAGATATGTTCCCTCTATACCCAGTTCTTTGAGGGTTTTTACCATGAAGAAATGTTGAATTTTATCAAATGCGTTTTCAGTATGAATTGCAATTATTGTATGGTTTTTGTTCTTCATTTTGTTTATATGATGTATCGCATTGATTAATTTGCATGTTGAACCATCCTTACATCCCAGGGATTAATTCCACTTGCTTGTAATGAATGATTGTTTTAATGTATTGATGAATTCGGTTTGCTAGTATTTTTTTCCTTATATTCAGATTTTTTAGTTGGTTTGCTAGTATTTTATTGAAATTTTTTACATCAATATTGCCCAGATATTGGCATGTAGTTTTCCTTTTTTGATGTGTCTTTGTCTGGTTTTGGTATCAGGGTAATACTGGCCTCATAGAATGAGTTGGGATGTATTCCCTCCTTCTCGATTTTTTTTTGGAAGACTTTGAGTAGAAATGGTATTAGTTCTTCTTTAAATGTTTAGTAGAATTCAGCAGTGAAGCCATTGGGTTTCAGGGTTTTCTTTGCTGGAAGACTGCTCATTAAGGCTTCAATCTTGTTACTTGTTATTGGTCTGTTGAGGTTTTGAATTTCTTTATGGTTCAATCTTGGTATGTTATATGTGTCTAGAGATTTGTCTCTTTCTTCTAGATTTTCCATTTTATTGGCATATAGTTGCTCATAGTAGCCACTAATAATCCTTTGAATTTCTGCAGTATCAGATGTAATGCCCCCTTTTCCATCTCTGAATTTATTTATTTTAGTATTCTCTCTTTTATTTCTTAGTCTGGCTAAAAGTTTGTTGATTTTGTTTGACTTTTCAAAAACACAGCTTTTTGTTTCATTGATGTTTTGTATTGTTTTCTTCAAGTATAATTCACTATTTTTTTCTCTGACCTTTATTATTTATTTTCTTTTACTAATTTGGGGTTTGCTTTTGCTTTTCTACGTCTTTAAGATGAGTCCTTAGGGTTGTTTATTTGAAGGATTTCTTCTTTTTGGATGTATGCATTTATAGCTGTAAACTTCCCTCTTAGTACTGCTTTTGCTGTCTCCCGTATGTTTTGGTATGTTGTGTTTCTATTATCATATTTCAAGAAAGTTTTCAATTTCCTTCTTAAATTATTCATTGACCCACTGGTAATTCAGGAGCATATTGTTTAATTTCCATATATTTTTGTATAGTTTCCAAAATTCCTATCATTTTTGAATTCCAGTTTTATTCCATTGTGCACAGAGAATATGCTTGATATAATTTCAATTTTTTCAATGTTTTAAGACTTGGTCTGTGACCTACCTTATCATCTATCCTTGAGAATGATACATGTGCTGAGGAAAATAATGTGTACTCTGCAGGTGCTAGATGAAATGCCCTATAAATATTTATTAGAAATATTTGGAATATAGTGCAGATTAAATTCCATATTTATTTGTTGACTTTTCTGTCTGGAATATCTTTTCAATCCTGAGTATGGGGTGTTGAAATCTCCAGCTGTTATTATATTGGTGTCTATCTCTTTCTTTAGCTCTAAGAATATTTGCTTTATATAACTGAGTGGTCCAGTGTTGGGGGCATATATATTTAAAATTGTTATATCCTTGTATTGAATGGACAACTATATTTACATATAGTGACCTTTTATATCTCTTCTTATGGTTTTTGTCTTGAAATCTATTTTGACTAACATAAGTACAGCTACTCCTACTCTTTTTTGGTTTCCATTAGCATGGAATATCTTTTTCTTTTTTTATTTTTTTGAAATTATTATTATACTTTAGGTTTTAGGGTACATGTGCACAATGTGCAGGTTTGTTACATATGTATCCATGTGCCATGTTGATTTCCTGCACCCATTAACTCGTCATTTAGCATTAGGTATATCTCCTAATGCTGTCCCTCCCCGCTCTCCCCACCCCACAACAGTCTCCGGAGTGTGATGTTCCCCTTCCTGTGTCCATGAGTTCTCATTGTTCAATTCCCACCTATGAGTGAGAACATGCGGTGTTTGGTTTTTTGTCCTTACAATAGTTTACTGAGAATGATGTTTTCCAGTTTCATCCATGTCCCTACAAAGGACATGAACTCATCATTTTTTATGGCTGCATAGTATTCCATGGTGTATATGTGCCACATTTTCTTAATCCAGTCTATCGTTGTTGGACATTTGGGTTGGTTCCAAGTCTTTGCTATTGTGAATAGTGCCCCAATAAACATACGTGTGCATGTGTCTTTATAGCAGCATGATTTATAGTCCTTTGGGTATATACCCAGTAATGGGACAGCATGGTACTGGTACCACAACAGAGACATGGATCAATGGAACAGAACAGAGCCCTCAGAAATGATGCCACATATCTACAACTATCTGATCTTTGACAAACCTGACAAAAACAAGAAATGGGGAAAGGATTCCCTATTTAATAAATGGTGCTGGGAGAACTGGCTAGCCATATGTAGAAAGCTGAAACTGGATCCCTTCCTTACACCTTATACAAAAATTAATTCAAGATGGATTAAAGACTTAAATGTTAGACCTAAAACCATTAAAATCCTACAAGAAAACCTAGGCAATACCATTCAGGACATAGGCGTGGGCAAGGACTTCATGTCTAAAACACCAAAAGCAATGGCAACGAAAGCCAAAATTGACAAATGGGATCTCATTAAACTAAAGAGCTTCTGCACAGCAAAAGAAACTACCATCAGAGTGAACAGGCAACCTACAGAATGGGAGAAAATTTTTGCAACCTACTCATCTGACAAAGGGCTAATATCGAGAATCTACAATGAACTCAAACAAATTTACAAGAAAAAAACAAACAACCCCATCAAAAAGTGGGCAAAGGACATGAACATACACTTCTCAAAAGAAGACATTTATGCAGCCAAAAAACACATGAAGAAATGCTCATCATCACTGGCCATCAGAGAAATGCAAATCAAAACCACAGTGAGATACCATCTCACACCAGTTAGAATGGCCATCATTAAAAAATCAGGAAACAACAGGTGCTGGAGAGGATGTGGAGAAATAGGAACACTTTTACACTGTTGGTGGGACTGTAAACTAGTTCAACCATTGTGGAAGTCAGTGTGGCGATCCTCAGGGATCTAGAACTAGGAATATCTTTTTCTAACCCTTCATTTTCTGTCTATGTATGTCTTTTTAGGTGATCTGCTTGTTGTAGGCAACTAATCAGTGGGTCTTGTCTTCTTTTTTTTTTTTTAAATCCATTCAGCTAATCTGTGTCTTTTGACTGGAGAATTCAGTCTGTTACATTCAATGTTATTATTGATAAGTAAGGACTTATTCCTGCCATTTTCTTATTTGTTTTCTGGCTGTTTTGTGGTCTTCTCTTTTTACTTTCTTTCCTTCCTGTCTTTTTTTTAGGGAAGGTGATTTTCTCTGGTGATAGGACTTGGTTTCTTGGTTTTTATTTTTTGTGTATCTCTTATATGTTTTTGGTTTGAGGTTACCATGAGGCTTGCAAATACTATCTTATAGCCCATTATATTAGGGTAATAACAAGTTAACACTGCATAATCAAACAATCAAAAAGAAATGTGCTGGCCAGGTGCAGTGGCTCACGCCTGTAATCCCAGCACTTTGGGAGGTTGAGGCAGATGGATCATGAGGTCGGAAGATCAAGACCATCCTGGCTAACATGGTGAAACCCTGTCTCTACTAAAAATACAAAAAATTAGCCAGGCTTGGTGGTGGGTGCCTGTATTCCCAGCTACTTGGGAGGCTGAGGCAGGAGAATGGCCTGAACCCAGGAGGTGGAGCTAGCAGTGAGCCGAGATTGCACCACTGCACTCTAGCCTGGGCGACAGAGCGAGACTCCATTTAAAAAAATAAATAAAAATAAATGTGCTAAAAACTCTACACCTTAAATCTGTCTCTCTGCTTTCTAACTTTTTTTGTTTTTATTTATATCTTATTGTACTGCTTATGTCTTGAAAAGTTGTTGTAGTTATTATTTTTAATTGGTTCATTGTTTTATCTTTCTCCTTCAGAGTAGTTTACACACCACAGTTACAGGGTCATAATATTCTGTGTTTTTCCATGTGCTTACAACTACCAGTGTTTTTTGTATCTTGAGATGATTTCATGTGGCTCATTAACATCCTTTTCTTTCCTGTTGAAGTACTTCCTGTAACATTTCTTGTAGGACAGGTCTAGTGTTGATGAATACTTTCAGCTTTTGTTTGTCTGGGAAAATCTTTATTTCTTCTTCATGTTCGAAGGATATTTTCACTGGACATACTATGTTAGAGTAAAAGGATTTTTTTATCACTTTAAATATATCATGCCTCTCTATCTGGGCCTGTAAGGTTTCCAATAAAAAGTCTGCTGTCAGGTATATTGTAGCTCCATTTTATGTTATTGGTTCCTTTTCTCTTGCTCTTTTTAGGATCCTTTCTTTATCCCTGATCTTTGAGAGTTTGATTATTAAATGCCTTGAGATAGTCTTGTTTGGGTTAAATCTGCTGGGTGTTCTATAACCTTCTCGTGCTTGGATATTGATATCTTCCTCTAGGCTTGGAAAGTTCTCTGTTATTATGCCTTTGAATAAGGTTTCTACCATTACCTATTTTTCTACCTCCTCTTTAAGGCCAATAACTCTTTGATTTGCCCTTTTGAGGCTATTTTCCTGGCCAGGCGCAGTGGCTCATGCCTGTAATCCCAGCACTTCGGGAGGCTGAGGCAGATGGATCACGAGGTCAGGAGATCGAGACCATCCTGGCCAACATGGTGAAACTACGTCTCCACTAAAATACAAAAATTAGCTGGGCATGATGGTGCATGCCTGTAATCCCAGCTACTTGGGAGGCTGAGGCAGGAGAATCCCTTAAACCCGGGAGGTGGAAGTTGCAGTGAGCCAAGATCACGCCATTGCACTCCAGCCTGGTGACAGAGCGAGACTCCGTCTCAAAACAACAACAACAACAACAACAAAAACAGAAAAAGAAAAATGGGTCTCTCTCTCTCTCTCTGTTCTGAGCCACCTGGAGCTGGGAGTGGAGTGAAAAACACCCCTGTGGCCACCATTGCTAGGACTGTGCTAGGTCAGACATGAAGCCAGCACAGCACTGAGTCATGCTCATGGCTTACTGTAACCACTCCCTGGCTACTGCCTATATTCTATCAAGGCCCTGAGGCTCTACAAAAAGCAGCTGGCAAAGTCCGCCAGGCCTGTGTCCTTCCCTTCAGGGTGGTGAGGTCCCCCAGGTCCTGTGTGGGTCCTAAGGTACCTTGTGGGAGTCAATGACTAGAGTCAAAAATCTTAGAAGTTTACCTGGTGTTCTATTATACTGTGCCTGAGCTGGCACTCAAATAATGAGATACAGTCCTTCCCACTCTTCCCTCAAAGGCAGAGAAGACTCACCCTGTAGCTATAGCCGTCACAGTCCATGGAGAGTAACACCAGACTACCTCTGATGTTCCCTTAATGCTCAAGGGCCCTTCATTCAGTGTGTGGTGAATCCTGCCCATCCTAGGATTTATCCTTCAGGGAAGTGGTCCCCATTCTAATCCAGGGCAAGTCCAGAAATGCTACCTAAGATCCAAGACCTGGAAGTGGAGACATCAAGAGCCTGCTAGATGCTGTATTCCCCTGAGGCTGAGCTGGTACCTAAGGTGCAAGACAAAGTCCTCTGCAATTTTTCCTCCACTCTTTTCAAGCAGAAGGAGTCTTGCTTTGTAACTACCACAGTTGAAAATGTGTTTAGTATCACCTGAAGCCGGAAGGTCTCATTGTCTCACCCAAGGCCCTCATCATAGTACCTGGGTATCACTGCTGGTTTTTCGGGGCCCAAGGGCTCTTTACATAGCAGGTGATGTTTCCAGGACTGTTTGTTCCCCTTCAAGGCATCAGGTTCCCTTCTGGCCCACAGTATGTCTAGAAATGTCATCTGGAAACTAGGACCTGAAAACGGGGCCTCATGACTCTGTTCTGTGCCCTAGCCTGCTGGGCCTATGCTAGTATCCAAGAGGCAAAACAAATTACTTGTCACTCTTCCCTCTCGTCTCCTCAAGCAGGGGAAAGGGTCTCTCGGAACCAGGATCTGTGCAGCCTGTGATTAAGGGTGGTGTGATGCCAGCATTCCCTTAATCTCTCTGCTGGTGTCCCAGTAGATCATGTGCCACCCAATTCCACTGGCCCTGGGACTAGTTCAGCACTAGAATTCACCTAAGTGTTGCAGTCTTTGTGGCCTCAGCTGCCTATCAAGTTTATTCAAAGCCCCAAGAGCGCTTTAGCCCACGGTGACAAGGCTTCCAGGAACTCAAGTTCGGATCGCTGGAATCAGTGATTCTTTTCCGACTAGGGCAGGTTTAAATACTCCCTCCGTGGGTGGACGTCAGCTGAGTTTGACTCAGTTTGACTGAGGGCAGCCCTGAGATCAGTGTCTCACAATTGCTGCACTCTTCCTCTCCCCAAAGCTTGGAAAGAATCTCTACACTCCTCTGCCACTGCTGAGAGATGGAAGAGGGAGAGTGTCAGCAATTCAAGACTGTTTTTTTCTACGGCTTATCCATCTATGTTTGATGAGTTTTAAATCTTAATGTATTACTTTTCATTAGTAAAAGATTACTTTGGTTGTTTCTCCCAACTGCCTGTTTCTCTTTGGAGAGAATCTTTATTGGTGAGTAAGAACACAAATTCTGAAGCCAATTTGCTTGGTATGTGGTATGTTCCCACCATGTACTAACTAAGAGAACTCAAGGAAATTCACCTTTCTTCTTGATGCCTCCATTCCCTCAGCCATAAAGTTAGGACGCAAGTGGTTTTCTATCATAGCTAATCTCTTGGCTTACTCGCTGTACTCCACTTGTCTTATAACTCTTTTATCCCTTATTTTACAAAGTTCCTCATTAAATTACCTCTATTTTTAATAGTGGTTTCTGTTTTCTTGAATGTACTCAGTTTCTTACTTCTGTTTCCACCCCGTGATTTATTGAAGTATAATTGACAAATACAGATTGTGTATATTCAAGCATTACAGCATGATGACTTGAATATATCCATATCTAGAGATATATTCAATTATTCTATATATATATACACATACATAAATGTATATGTAGATACACACATTTTGTGATGATTACCAAAATCAAGTTAGCACATTCATCACAGACCATAGTTAACAGTGTGTGTGTGTGTGTGTGTGTGTGTGTGTGTGTGTGTTGAGGACTCAAAATCTGCTTTCTTCTTGTAACCAATCTCAGGTTCAGCTGCTTATGTCCCAAAAGCAAAATTTGAGAGACAAGCATTGGTGGATGGGAAGAAATGTAGGTTTATTCAGGAGCTGGCAGCCCAAGGAGATAGTGGACTTGTTTTGCAAAGATATTTCAATTTTCTCAGACTTGCAGAAGGGGATTTAAGGGGGAAGAGGCTTGGTAAACTACGTGTAGGAGTTAGCTATGCAGTTCAGCACGTCTGGTTGTGATTATTATCTTGAGTAATGGGCCATCTAGATGTCTGGCTGATGTCATCTAAACTGAAACAAGATTGAAGATTAACTGTCCAGCTTTTTTTTTTTTTTCTGGGGAGAATGCTTCACAGTCTTGGTTTTATCTCATAATTAGTTCCTGGAATTCTTAGGCAAGCACACAGTAAGGCACTGTAAAAGAAAGCATATGGCAATTTGCTTTCAAAGTGGAGTGAGTGCTTCAGTTACATTATCAAATTTCAAGTAAACAATACAGTATAATTAATTATAGTCACCATGTTCTGCATTAAATCCCCAGATCTTATTCTCTTACAATGGAAAGTTTGTACTCGTTGACTAACATCTCCCCATTTCTCCATCTCCAGACCCTTGCAACCATGATTCTACTCTTTGCTTTTTAGTTCAAAGTTTTTAGGTTCCACATACAAGTGAGATCACATAGTATCTGTCTCTCTGTGATTGCCTTATTTCAATTAGTATAATGTTGTACAGGTTCACTGATGTTGTCACAATTTGCAGAATTTCTTTTGGTTGGATAACATTCATCTGTATATCTACCTGTCTATCTATATCTCTATCTAATATTTTCTTTATTCATTCACCTATTGAGAGACACTTACATTGTTTACATTTTATATCTTAGTTATTGTGAATAATGCTGCAGTGAACATTGGAATACAGATATCTCTTCTGGATACTGATCTCATTTCCTTTGGAAATACACCTAGATGTGGGGTTGCTTGATTTTACGGTATGTCTATTTTTATTTTTTTTGAGAAACTTCCATAGTATTTTCCATAATGGCTGTACTAATTTACATTCTAATTAACAGTGTACAAGGGTTTCCTTTTCTCCACACCCTCACTATCACTTGTTCTCTCAGGTTTTTGATAATTGCCATCCTAACAGGTATGATTTTGACTTGCATTTCCCTGATGACAAATAATGTTAAGCATCTTTTCACATACCTGTCGGCCATTGCATGCTTTCTTTGAGAAAATTTCCATCTGAATCTTTTACTAATTTTTACTTGGGTTATTTGGTGTTTTTTGTTTTTTTTTTGTATTTTGGGGGGTTTCTTTTGCCCTTTAGTTCCCTATATATTTTAACTATTAACCGTTCATCAGATATAAGGTTTGCAACTATTTTCTCCCATTTCATAGGATGCATTTTTATTTTGTTGGTTGTTTCCTTTGTTATGCAGAGGTATTTAGTTTGACATAGTCCTACTTGTTTCTTTTTGCTTTTATTGCTGTGTTTTTGATGTAATATCCAAAAAATCATTACCAAGACCAATGTTAAGGAGATTTTCTACCACATTTTCTTCTAGGAGGTTTATGGATTCAGCTGTTACATCTAAATTTTTAAATCATTTCAAGTTAACTTTTGTATATGTTGTAAGACAATAGTCTAATTTCATTCTTTTGCATATAGATGTCCAGTTTTTCCAGGACCAGTTATTAAAGAGACTTTCCT
This sequence comes from Nomascus leucogenys, assembly GCF_006542625.1. Lineage (NCBI taxonomy): Eukaryota > Metazoa > Chordata > Mammalia > Primates > Hylobatidae > Nomascus > Nomascus leucogenys. Next base: position 131,791,610 of record NC_044406.1, read on the forward strand.
TTCCCCCATTGTGTGTTCTTAGGCCTCTTGTCAAACATTATTTGACCATACATGTATAAGTTAATTTCTGGGCTCTCTATGCTTTTCCATTGATGAATCTCCCTATTTTTATGCCAGTACCATTCTGTTTCCATTACTAGTACTTTGTAATGTATTTTGAAGTCAACCAGTGTAAGGCCTCCAGCTTTTTTCTTCTTTCTCAAGATTCCTTTAGCTATTTAACATCTTTTATGGTTCCATACAGATTTAGGATTGTTTCATCTATTCCTGTGAAAAATGCCATTGGAATTTTGATAAGAATTGCATTTATCTTTTGGTATTTAGTTCTTCATTCATTTTTTTAGGTATGGGAGTGTATTTTTTTCCTAATTTTAAAAATTGTAGTAAAATACACATAATATAAAATTTACTATTTTAAGTGTACAGTTCACTTCAGTAGTATTAAATACACTCATAATGTTTTGCAACCATAACCACCATCCATATCCACAACCTCTTTTCTCTATCAAAACAGAAACACTATAACCATTAAAAAATAGCTCCCCTTTGCCCTCTTCCTCCAGCTGCTGACAACCACCATTCTACTTTCTGTCTTTATAATTTTGACTACTGTAAGTATCTCATATAATTTGAATCATGTTGTCTTTTAGTGACTGGCTTGTTTCACTAAATATAATGCTCTCAAGGTTCATCCACGTTGTAGCATGTGTAAGAATTTCCTTTTTAAGGCTAAATAATACCTATTTATTTTAGTACAAGAGATTTATATTTCTTTCCTATAAATTCAATTTTGCATTGTTTATAACATTGTTATATTCTATTATTTATTGATTTCTGTAATAATATAGTTTTCTGGTTGTCTTTGTTGCACATTATGCGAGACCTGTGCATTTATAACATATATTATGTACCAAAGGGATATATTGTAGTATTAGCATCAGTACATTAGGTACATGGAAATAAAAAGGAAACTGTTATGCATAACAATATTTTATCTTCTCAAGCTAAATGAAGTGCTTTTGTAGGGCTTAAGTAGTTTAGATGTCTAAAGGGAATTGTTTGGAAACTAACTGATTGACTGGTAAAGGTGGAGGAATAATTATTAACCTGGGACGCTATCATAAAGAAATGCCTCAGAGTTAATTTTCATTTAACTGGAGTAGAAAAAAAATATTGACTAAACTACAGATTTTATGTAATTGGCAATTGTAACCATTGTTGACCATAAGGAATTATTAAATATGATGTCTATTGTGTATTCATAGTATATCAGTCCATTTTCTTTTTTTTGCAAGATAGGTCAGTAGATTTAATGTACTATAGTATGAAAAAGTCATTAATATGATTACAGAAACTTATCATTTAGTGAGTTTTGATCTAGAACAAAAGAAAATATCTACACTTATCTGAAAAGACTATTAAAAGATTCCCTTTCCAACCATATACCTGTGTGAAGCTAGATTTTCTTTTTTTTTTCTATTTTTTTATTATACTTTAAGTTTTAGGGTACATGTGCACAACGTGCAGGTTTGTTACATATGTATACATGTGCCATGTTGGTGTGCTGCACCCATTAACTCATCATTTACATTAGGTATTTCTCCTAATGCTATCCCTCTCCCCTCCCCCAACCCCACAGCAGGCCCCGGTGTGTGTGTGATGTTCCCTTTCCTGTGTCCATGTGTTCTCATTGTTCAATTCCCAACTATGAGTGAGAACATGCAGTGTTTGGTTTTTTGGTCCATTTTCACACTGCTATAAAGAAATACCTAAAACTGGGTAATTGTAAATAAAAGAGATTTAATTGGCTCACAGCTTTGCAGGCTGCACAGGAAGCATGGCTGAGGGGTGGGGGTCTCAGGGAGCTTTTACTCATGGCAGAAGGCAAAATTGGAGCAGGATCTTTATATGGCCGGAGGAGGAAGAAGGGATAGCGGTAAGTGCTACACACTTTTAAACCAGCAGATCTTATGAAGTCCATTTCAAGTTAACTTTTGTATATGTTGTAAGACAATAGTCTAATTTCATTATTTTGCATATAGATGTCCAGTGTTCCCAGCACTATTTATTAAAGAGACTTTCCTTTCCCCCATTGTACAAACAAGGTTTTCCTTTTCTCCACACCCTCGCCATCACTTGTTACCTCAGGTTTTTGATAATTGCCATCCTAACAAGTATGATTTTGATTTGCATTTCCTGATGGTAAATAACATTAAGCATCTTTTCACATACCTGTTGGCCATTGCGTGTTTTATTTGGGAAAATTTCCATTTGAATCCTTTACTCATTTTTAATTGGATTATTTGGTGCTTTTCTTGTATATTGGGGGATTTCTTTTGCCACTTAATTCCCTATTTATTTTAAATATTAACCTTTCATCAAATATAAGGTTTGGAGCTATTTTCTCCCAGATACCCTAAATTATTACTGTCAAGTTCAAAGTTCCACAGATTCGTAAGGCAGGGACACAATGCCTCCAACTTCTTTGCTAAAGCATAACAAAAGTGACCTTTGCTACCATTCCTACTAAGTTCCTTAATTCCCTCTGATGCCTCCTCAGTCTGGACTTCATTGTTCATATCACTATCAGCATTTTGCTCACAACAATTTAACAAGTCTCTAGCAAGTTCAAAATTTTCCCTCAGCTTTCTGTCTTTTTCTGAGTGCTCCATGCTCTTCTAACCTCTGCCCATTACCCAATTCCAAAGTTGCTTCCACATTTTTGGATATCTTTATAGCAATGCCCCACTCATTGGTACCAATTTACTGTATTAGGCCATTCTTGCACTTCTATAAATAAATACCTGAAACTGGATAATTTATAAAGAAAATAAGTTTAATTGGCTCACAGTTCCACAGGCTGTACAGGAAGCATGGCTGGGCAGGCGTTAGGGAGCTTTTATTCATGGCAGAATATGCAAAGTCTGAGTGAGCATCTTCACATAGCTGGAGCAGGAGGAAGACAGAGTCAGAGGAGCTACATGCTTTTAAACAACCAGATCTCGTGAGAAGTCTATCACAAGAACAGCCCTAGGGGGATGGTGTGAAACCATTAAAAACCACCCGCATGATCCAATCACCTCCCACCAGGGCCCACCTCCAGAATTGGGGATTACATTTCAACATGAGATTTGGGTAGGAGCACAGATCCAAACCATATCACATGGGTGTTCATAGATAGACCACACTTTCAGTGCACAAATCATCTTACAACAAATATTTACTGAGCAAATACTTTGTGTCAGCCATTGTTTTAGGTTGTAATGATAATTGGCAAATAATATGGACAAAAATCACTACCATTTTGGACTTAGTATTAGAGAAAGAAAAAGAGTAGGGTGAGAGACGTTGGGAGTGTTGAGAAGAAGGAGTATAAAGTGGGGGGACTACAGTGTAGGCATCACTGATGAGGTTGCCTTTAAGTAAAACTTGAAGGTATGAACTGTGGAAAAGAACCTCGATGCACAGCACAAAAACAAGCCAAAAACCTAAAGGTGAGAAAATACCTGGCTTGTTCAGAAATGGCAGTACTGAACTAAATCTTTAAATTAAGTATTTTAATGAATCTCCTCACATAACACATGAAAAATAAAGACTGACTGCAGATTTGGTCATGCAGGAAATTTGTTTACATTTATCTTATTAATAATTACTGAAACGAAGTGGGGAGAGTGGGCTGAGGGTATGACAGTTATGTTCATATGTGAATCTGGTTAGAATAATTGGGTATGGGGAATTCAACATAAAAAATAATTAATAGGGATTGCACAAGAGAAATTAGCAAACAAATGAATTGAAATTAAAAAGTCCCTCTTCATTATAATTATTTTTGATGGAGAAAAATGCAAGATTCAGGTTTTCATTCTTTGATCAAAGACTTAGTCAAGACAGTAATCCACAAAAAAGAGATTGTCAGGAATTCTCATAAATGAAACTCATTTATCATATATGTGCATTATCTTTCCAAATGTCATAACTTTAGTTTTTCTTTATATTAGTATGAATACATAGAAAACAGATACTTAAAGGTTACTAGCGTTTGCAGGAACTCTAAATTTCATGGCCAAATGTATATTTGACTGGGTTTGAGGTTGGAACATAACTAGGATGCATTTTTAAGTTGTTATTTCTTTGCATGCCTAGATAGTGATACATTGAAGGTTTTAAAAGTTACTGGATTTTTCTAAGAAATTCTCAAATCATTTCCATAGGAAGAAATTGCTCAATGTGATTGTCCCTCATTATGTAAATTATACTCATTGGGAATTTCACATACACACATTTTTCTCTTTAGATAGAGCTGTTGAATTTCTTAGGCAGCAAAGACATGCTGAATTAGCCAGAATAAAGAAGATTTGGAAGAGGTACCACACATACAAAGCAATATTAAGTTAAAATTAACAAAATCAGTTTGAAAGTTCAATGAATTGAAATCATTTGTAATTATCAAATAAAACCTAGTGAATGCACTTTAATGTTTCTTTGGGTCCTATATGATGATTTACTTTTGTATACATTAACATTGTATCTTGCAATTAAATTCATATGGCTGCTCAGGTTCTCAGCTTGTTCTCTGGGGTTTCAGTCAATATGTCTAATTCAATGTTGATTTCATTTTGTGTTAATTGAAGGATTTTTCTGATCCTGAAAGTTTCTCTAATCCTTAAAATTCAGTTTAAATAATTTTGCAGTTATATAATTTTGATCTCCTACATAAGTCAGCAGAACTTTAAATATTATTCAAAGTAATAATAATAAATTGATGGTATCAATCAGAATATATACTCTGAAGAAGCCAGTGAGGAAATTAAACATAATCATAGTTCAAATCTTATGACAATTGAATGGTATTTATTTAAAAAAATAAAATCTGACTAAATACAGTTTTAGCTATGATTTGCACAATTTAAATTGGAATCAAAGTTTCCTGTTTCATTAAAACTGTATTAAAAAGCAAGCCATTAAATAATCAAAATTATCATGATATGCAAATGGGTTGATGCTTTGCGAATTATAACAGCAAAAGTAACAGTGTTTTGTATATATTAATATAAGCAAAAAAATTTAATAAGGGACCTTGGTCTGATGACCTAATTAATGTGGCCATGTTGCATACACACAATCTGTTCCAATTGATAAATTTAACCTAATTGGAAAAACTAGAGATATATTTATCTTGGTGAGGTCACAATCTAGACTCTGTCAAAATTGAAATCAATCCTGATTTTTTACTGACTGATTAAGTAACAAGCTAGTAACAAAATCTGTACCATGCTAAAATTATCTTTTTGAGAAGTTAACTGATCTCTGGGAAAGCACGTATTGGGGTAACCTTAGAAGATGTACCCTTCCAGGATAGTCACATGACTGTCAAGGTCAGAGCTGTGGGGTAGGCTGAACATGTATAGCCTACAAGAGTGCACTTGTCATTTACAAGGATTTAATGTTCAAGCTTGTACTAATCAAGAATATGAACATTCAAAGTGGAGTGCAAATTATTGTTCGAGATATCTTCAATAATTACATAGTGTTGAATTTTTGATGGTAGAAATTTTCACCATTTCAGGTAAATTTGTAAATTGTCTTTTATCTGATTGGATATAATGTGTATAATCAGTTGGAATGTACGTGTGTTTTAAAGACAGGTGGACTTGGTTGAATTCCTAACACAGTTCTTTCATTTGTTAGCCATGGAACCTTGAATGAACTTTAGCTGCTGAGTTTCAGATTTCCTATCTGTGCAATTAGAATAATAAGAATACCTACCTCAGTTTAAAGGAGATCCTGCATGTAAAGTGTTTAATGGAAAGCTAGCATCTGTAAGGTGCTCAAAAATGTTAGCACTCTCATTGAGTTTACTGGAATGTCTTTTGCCACTAGGCAACTTGACTGCCCCCTTTACATTCTTCTCTGCATCACTCGGGAACTGCCTTTCCCAGGATCCTTTGCCTCCATGATTTTTCACTGCTGTCTTTCTCTGAGCCATTCACATGAGACTTGGAAGTTGGACAAGAAAGATAAGGTGGCTGGGCGCGGTGGCTCACGCTTGTAATCCCAGCACTTTGGGAGGCCGAGGCGGGCGGATCACGAGGTCAGGAGATCGAAACCACGATGAAACCCCGTCTCTAGTAAAAATACAAAAAATTAGCCGGGCGTGGTGGTGGGCGCCTGTAGTCCCAGCTACTCGGAGAGGCTGAGGCAGGAGAATGGCGTGAACCCGGGAGGCGGAGCTTGCAGTGAGCCGAGATCGCGCCACTGCACTCCAGCCTGGGCGACAGAGCGAGACTCCGTCTCAAAAAAAAAAAAAAAAGATAAGGCATTATTCTCAGGTGGCATCTTTGGGCAGAGGCTTGTATACTGGCCACCTGCAGATCATTTTCTTGAGAGTTGAAGGCGGCTGAAGGTACTGGTGGCAAGCTTTCTGTAATCCCTATTCTTCCAAATTTCCTGAAAATTAGCCATGGCTCTCAATGACATTCCCTCTCAGGCTTCCAGTAATTGTATAAGCTTATAATTATCTGCGTGAAAGCTCCTTTTACTCAGAATACCTAGGGTGTCAACTATTTTCATAACTCTGGCAGATACTTTGAAGATACTATTGTCCTTCTAAGTTGTCACTCCTGATCAGTAGTTTCTCTCTCCATTGCATTCAATGTTGATATGTGGCTTCCTTAACATTTCTTACACTTGCTCTTAGCCAATTTTTAGAATGATCTTATGTGGGTCCCCTTTTCGTCAACATCTTCTCAATACTGGTGCATCTGAGAGTTCCATTTATGGTCTTCTTTTACTATACACATTATCCCTATATTGATACCTACTTCCTCTTTATCTCAAGAATGTACATCTCTAGCCTCAAAACTTTGAATAAATGAATAATGAAGTAAAAAAGAAAGTTGAATGGGGAAAGAAAAAGTGTACCCTTAATATACATGGTATTTTAATGGAGTGTATTTATTCCACCTACAGAAAGGTGGAAAAAGGAGGAAGCCCAGAGGCACTGTGCTTAGAGAAAACATCAAACTTACAAAATCATTCTAAACATATTTAGGATGTACAATTTACTCCAAGTATTTCTAACGATGAGGAATATAATAGAGGAGGTGCTGCTTTTAGTGAACTAAGAAGAAATTTAAACTTTAAGAAATCCTGGAAGAATATATTTTTAACTTGATGCTCTTTTTGAGGATTAATTAAAGATAATAATGACAAGTGAAGGTGAGCAAAATAGGCATGAGAGAAAAGTAACATTTGTTATACTGGACACATTAGAACTCTTTTCAAAAATGATCTATGGTCAAGTCAGGGAGAGATTTTCAAGCTGGGATATGAGAATCTAGGGTTCCTAGTATGTGCCCTAGTGAGATAGGCAGAGTTCTATAATGCCTGCCGAGATTTTCATCCCCCCATGTAATGTCCCGCATAATCCTTAAAACTGTCTATGGTGATTTGCCTTTCCTCTTATTTACGTTATGTTATACGGAACAATACATTTTAAGAATGTGAGGTTATTTAGAAAGACTGACTTAAACACTTGAGCCCTTTAAATCTGGGTCTTAGAAATCACAGGGCGAGAGATGTCAGAGAGACCTCTCTTGCTCTCCTGGAATAAAGCACAGTATTATTCTTAACTCTCAACTCTATAGGTTGAGACTGGCCTCTGGCTGACAGCCAGCAAGAATATAGGGATGTAAGTCCTGTGGTCACAAGGAACTCAGTTTTTCCAATGAGCTGAATAAACTTGGAAGTAGATTCTCCTTTAGAGCATCCAGAAAGTAAAACAGCCCTGCTAGTATCTTGATTTCAGCCATATAAAACCTGAGCAGAGAACGCAGAGATACTGTGCTTAGAGTTCTGGCACACAGAACTGTTAACTAATGCAGGGGTGTTGTTTGAAACCACTAGGTTTGTGGCAATTACATATACATCAATTTGTAGTTAATACATCTAGGAACCTCTGTATTGGCAGGATCAGCAATCTAGACCCTCAGGATACTTCAACTCCAGCAGTGCCATTTCCATATTTTATGTTGTGCATTATAATTTATTAAAGTAGTACATTATTGTGGCACTCCTGTATATTGCATTTACTTTTCAAGCAAATTTCCTCAGTAATGTAGGCAGAAACAGCTTGAAGCCCTGATTCTTTTCTTATATAAAACCCTGAACCATTTGCAGAACTTCTGCTGGAGAAAAGGGAGGACACCAGAGAATGATACTGAAAATACCGTGGATGAAAGGACAGATCACTCGAAGATCTGTCCTGCTTGCAGTGAAACCTTGGTTCAGAATCCTAGAAGCACCCTAGATATATGGCAAGCTATAGTGAATAATATCTGCATGGTGCACTTATGGAGGTTCACGTTATTTCCACCAATATCTATGCTTTGACCATGGAGTCAAGTAGCATGGAAGTCAGGACAGAAGGGATCCCGTACACAGTATTATTGGAGGTTTTGGTGGTAACAGATCAACACAGATGACATATGAACAATGGGGCCCAATTGTTTCAAGCCACCACCTCGTTTTGCTTCTACATATGATTCTAGAAAAGGGGAGGGACAAGCTTCAGAATTACTCAGAAAACATTTGCCAACAATTGGAGTTATAGATGTTTTGATTTGGAAGGTGATTGGAAGACAGTAATGTGGTATTTCCTACCCACCTGTGGTTTTACACTGCATCTCATAGCTTACATCAAATTGGGATTTGATGTAAGATTTCACTTGAATTAAAAAAGTGTTGACAAGCTACCACCTGACCACCTGTTGCCGTAAATACAGTCATTCGTCACTTAGCAAACGGGATACATTCTGAGAAATGTGAGGTTAGGCGAGTTTGCTATTGTGCAAACATCATAGAGTAAACTTACACACACCTACATGGTATAGCCTACTATACACTTAGGTTCGATGGTATAGCCTATTGCTTCTAGGCTATAAACCTGTACAGCATATCACTGCACTGAATACTGTAGGCCATTGGAACACAGTGATAAATATTTGTGTATGTAAACATTTATAAACACAAAAAGGTAAAGTAAAAATGCAGTATAATGGATAAAAATGGTACACCTGTAGAAGGTACTTACCGTGAATGAAGCTTGCAGGACAAGAAGTAGCTCTGTGTGTGTGAGTCAGTGAGTGAGTGGTGAGTGAATGTGAATGTGAAGGCCTAGGACATTCTACTACTACAGGCTTTATGAACACCATACACTTAAGCTACACTACATTTACAAAAAAGTATTTTTCCTTCTACGATGATAAATCAACCTTAGATTACTGTAACTGTTTTACTTTATAAACTCGTTGACTCTTGCAATAACAGCTAAAAACAGAAGCACATTTTACAGTTGTGCAAAGTATTGTCTTTCTTTATGTCCTTTTTCTATATTCTCTATTTTTATTTTTTACTTTTTAAACTGTTTTGTTAAAAACTAAACGCACATATTAGCTTTGGCCTATGCCAGGTTAGGGTCACCTATACCACTATTTTCTACCTCCACATTTTGTCCCACTGGAAGGTCCTCAGGGGCAATAACAGGCATGGAGCTGTCATCTCCTATGATAACAATGTCTTCTTCTGGAATACCTCCTGAAGCTCTTCTGAAGGAGATGACATTCTTTTCAGAAATATATGTCCATGGTAGTTTGCTTGGTTTATTTTACTTGTTTTCATAGAGTTGTTTGTAAGCAGATAATGCAGCATGAGCATTCCTCTTTATTAAATGAAAACCTTTGAGTGTTGGGGTCCAGGTTTTTTAACTCTTTAAGGAGCTTGTTGAGGCCTGCAAAGTCTTTTGCCAAACCCTTTTCTATGAATTTTCTTGGGGGCTATTTTCCTTCTCCTGCAATCTCCTTTTCTCTTGCGTCTTCTTCAACTGTGCATTTCTTTTCCCATTCTACAACTCCTCATTACCCAATTTCTCAGGCACCACCTCTAGGTGTTACTCAATGTCTCATTCGTCCACATCCAGGTTAAAGTTGTTTGTCATCTCAACCACGGCCTTGTCAATTGTTACAATCTCCTCATCCTTGACAAATTATTTGAAGTCATTAATGAACCTCTTGAGTATCTTCATCCAGATGCCATTTCTACATTCCTTGGTGACATCTCTTCAATTCCAAGCAAGGTTTTTGATACATCTTGGATGTTGTAATCCTTCCAGAATTGCGTCAGTGTCTTCCTCAGTTGCAGAGATAGCCTGGGCATAGGTCCTTCTCTGGTAGTAAAAACTGCTGTCATTCCTTGATGCATTGGTTGGATCAAAGAGGTGGTGTTTAGGGAGACAATCACCACTTTGATGTCGGGATGAAGATGACCAGTTGAAGGAAGAGGTGCAGGAGCATTATCAACAGCAAGCAAAATCTTGAAAGGTATGTTATTCTCCTAACAGTACATTTTTCTCTGGCATAGCAACTCAGGAGGGCTTCCTGGAAGAGGGGATACATAATCTGTGACTTCTTATTGCTCCTGTAGTACACTGGCCATGTGTGCTTATTGGTATGCTTGAATGCCCTGGGTTTCTCACTGTGTCCGATCACAAAGGGTTTCATTTTGTAGCCTGCAACATTGCCCCAAAGCAAGACTGTATCCTGTCCTTAAAACCCTTAAAACTTGGCATTGACTTGACCTCTTTATGACAGAAAGTCCTTTCAGGCATCTTTTTCCAGAATAGGGAGGTTTCATCTACATTGAAGATTTGCTCTAGCAAGTATTTTTTACCCACAACTCGTCTAGAGTTTCCAAAAATTCTTCAGCTGCCTTCATGTCAGCCCTCAAAGACTCACCAGTTACTTTTACATTATGTAATGGATAAAGATTCTTGAATTATTTAAACCGCCCAGAAATACCAGTACATTCAATATTATAGTTGGATCCAGCCTTTTCTTTCAACATTATAAATAACCCTTTTGCTTTAACTGTAGTCTTTATGGTGCTGAGAGAGCTATGTTTCTGGGTCTGGTTTTCAATCCAGGTCATTAGAAGTTTCTTCATATCTGATATAGGCATTTCTCAAACTTGTTGGTCTCGTCACCTTCAATGAAGCAGATACTTTAACAATTTCTGTCACTTTGTTCTTATTCTTCAAGGCTGTAGCTATGGTGGAATGGGACATACCTGTCTGGCCAGCAATAACCATCACTGATTTTCTACCTTTGGAGGCCCTTAATCACTTTACATTTTGTTATCAACGTGACCTCTTACCACAGTAACTGTGGATTTTTAATACTTAGGAACCATGATAAACAAAACACTTGAGAATCAAGGACGAAAGAAAGTGATGCAATCAAGAAACACAGTAAAGACAAGGCTGTCTGTGGCTGCTGCCGGTATAACACGGCGTGCTATTTAACAGTAAATATTCTTTTATAGGTACGAGGAGTACACTCTAAAATAACAAACAAATGTATAGTAAATACATAAGCCAGTAACATAGTCATTTTTTATTATCATTATCAAGTATTAGGTACTGTACGTAATTGTATGTGCTATACATTTATGCAACTGGCAGTGCAGTTTTGTTTACACCAGTGAAGCAGCTTTGTTGTCGAGGGTAAATACTAAGGTTCTTGGTCTCACGGCCAAGGAGATCAAGGTTGCAGACACACACACACACACACACACACACACACACACACACACACAGAGCAAGCTTGGAGCAGGAGTTTACTAGGCAAAAGGAAAGAACAGCTCTCTGTCACAGAGAGGGTTCCCTAGCGGGTTGTCAGGCGGTAGTAAAAATGTCAGGGTTTTTATAAATGGGCTAGAGAGGAGGGGGCTAGTGAGGAGGGGATGTCTTATCCTCCGAGGGCCCGACAGTTTAGTTGGGACCAGGTGTGCTATCTGTATAGAGAAGAGGTGTTTGTTTGTTTGTTTGTTTGTTTGTTTGTTTTTAATCAGCTCTCACCCCTTTCCCTGACCACATAGGCAGAATCTTAGTCTGTGCTGCTCTGTTCTGCTTTGTGTCGCTTATCTGGGAGGGAGAGTTTCTGTTCCCAGACATCTTCTTGCAGCTACAGGCATCCCCCGGGCCCCCTAACGTCCACTTCTAGCTTCTCTATCTTAGTGTGCCTAAAGAAAGAAATGTGCTTAGTAAGGGCCACTGTTTCTACTGGGGCCCCTTATATGAGTGTGAAGTTTGGTGGTTATCCAGGAGACTGCCCCTCTCCTTCTGTGCTAGAGTGGTGGTTTATCTGTGATTCACAGCCTGATCTTTCAGGCTACCCTTTGTTAGAAGAGAAGTGATTTCTTTGAACTGCATGAGGTTAGAAAGGGAACTATTTCTGAGCTGCTTTTTCTTAGAAGGAAAGTTTTCTGCCAGGGACTCGCTTTACTCTGTCTACCTAAATAAATTCTTTCTATTTCCTATAACACTAGTATCACCAGAAACATGTTAGTAATTCATTAAGCTACAATGTCACTAGGTGGTAGGAATTTTTCAGCTTCATTTCGATCTTACGTGACCACCATTGTATATGTGATCTGTTGTTGACACAGATGTCATTATATGGCACTCCACTGTAAAGTTTTATTGAGCACAGCCATGTTCGTTAGTTTACATATTGCCTATGGCTATGTTCCTGCTACAATGGGTGTGCTGGTGGCAACAGATATTGTGTGATGATTAAAGCTGGAAACATTTAATGTTTACCCATTACTGGAAAAGTTTGCTGACCTCTGAAGTATAAGATTCTGTGGGTAAAATAAATTTGAGAACTACCAAAGTGAAGGAAACTCAATTATTGCAAACGCGTAACAAAGAACACACCCACCATTTTGGATGAACCCCAGAGGGACCAATATTTCCAAGTATCTGTTCCTGGAAGGTTTTGACCTTGAATTCATTTTACCCTTATTCTAATTTTAAGACTAGCCATCATGCCATCCAAATATTATCTTACTTGCATTTATCCACAAGTTGCTGATCTGGGAGGTGTATAATTAAAGCAGGATGGGAACTTAAGTGATAAAGTATGGATTTTTTATTGCTAGAAGGCAATACAAGCTGTTCTTTTTTTGACAGACATTTTAAAAGGACTATGTACAAATGACTCATTTCTTGTCAAACTTGAGGAAATTTGCTTAAAACTATCATTTTGAAATAAATACATATTTCATTCCAAAATGATAATTTCCAAAAAACATCATTTAACTTTTTGCTTGACATGCATAACTGGGAAATCAGTCACAACAGGAATTAATTTGAGCGTTTTTTTATTCTGAAAAAATTTCTTCCAAATCTTTGTTTTCTCTTTTACTAAAGTTTTTACTTAAGTAATGTAAAAGCTGTGCCTCTATTTGCTATTGTAGTTACGAATTCTTTCTCTTTTGGGAAAAAGACAACATTGTGTAAGCTAGTCCTGCTCCCCTTGAATGACAATACTTGACTTTAGTGAATCTTTTACCCTTTTGTGGATAAAACATTTAAAAGTTATTTTTAGTTTATTAAGAAGATTGTACACATTTCAATTTACTGTTCATACACAGGTATCTACATGCCCCATTAAAAATACGTGCGATAGTCCAAGTTAACTTTTACCGGTATGCTTACATTTTTAATTATGATCTATTAACAACCACACGAAATATTTAAAAGAAAAATATAAGAAATTGCTGTTTACTCAAGACCTATCCACCTGAAAAAATAAAACCCTACAAATGTAGTAGAAGAATCTCATGTAGCCTTTTCAAGTCATATTATTTTAAATATGGAATTTGCCACTCATGCATTTTAATAAAGAATGTATGCTATTGTTTTCTTGCATACCTATTGTAGTATCCATTGCTCTACAACCTTTCCAGTATGAGGTATTGTAAAGGCTACTTAAACTTGGCCAATAAAACATATATGAAATGGTCCATTGTTGTTTATTTTATAATTCATTGACTACTAGTGTGATTGAGCAGTTTTTCTTTTCTTTTTTTTTTTTTTTTTGAGATGGGGTTTCCTCTTGCTGCCCAGGCTGGAGTGCAATGGCATGATCTCGGCTCACTGCAACCTCCGCCTCAAGGGTTCAAGTGATTCTCCTGCCTCAGCCTCCCGAGTAGCTGGGATTACAGGTATGCACCACCACACCTGGCTAATTTTGTATTTTTAGTAGAGACGGGGTTTCTCTATGTTGGTCAGGCTGGTCTTGAACTCCTGACCTCAGGTGATGCACCTGTCTCGGCCTCCCAAAGTGCTGGGATTACAGGCGTGAGCCACCGCGCCTGGCCAATTGAGCAGTTTTGCATGTTTCTTGGCTCCTCAAGTTTATTCTTTAGTGAATTTCCAGCTTCGGTATTAGGTGGTTTGCCTTTCGTGACTCATTTGGAAAAAGGTTTTTATATACTGTGGATGTTAACTTTGTGTGACTCGTGTAGATTGAAAACATTTTTTCCATGTTTGTGGATAGTCTTTTGACATGCTTTATAGTGTCTTCAGACACACATATATTTTTATTTTAATGTAGTGTTTTTTTCTCTATTGCTTATGATTTTTCATGTTATGTTAAATCCTTCTTTAACCTGCAGTCATCATACTGTTTTCTATTTTGTGTTGAAAATATTAAAGCTTTTCTTTTTCACCTTTTTGCCACCAACCCCAATGTTGAAGAATCCATCCTTTTCCTACTGATCAGTGATGTCAGTCCTGTCATTATCTCTTAACATTTCCTATGTTTAGATTGGTTTCTGGGCTTTCTGCTCTTTTTTTTTGTCTGTTGTCTCATATTCATATTAATATATTAATTAATATGCCCTTGTAATAAATGTTTTTTTTTTTTTTTTGAGACGGAGTCTCGCTCTGTCCCCCAGGCTGGAGTGCAGTGGTGCAATCTCGGCTCACTGCAAGCTCCGCCTCCCAGGTTCACGCCATTCTCCTGCCTCAGCCTCTCCGAGTAGCTGGGACTACAGGCGCCCGCCACCACGCCCGTCTAATTTTTTGTATTTTTAGTAGAGACGGGGTTTCATCGTGGTCTCGATCTCCTGACCTCATGATCCGCCCGCCTCGGCCTCCCAAAGTGCTGGGATTACAAGCGTGAGCCACTGCGCCCGGCCCAATAAATGTTTATATTGCTTAGGACAAGCATGCTCACTTTATTTCTCTAATTTAGAACTATCTTAAATTTTCTTGGCTCTCTGTCCTTTGATATAAAGTTTAGAATCAGCTTGTTAAATTACATAAAAACTTGTTGGAATTATCATTACAATTGCATTGACTTCATACATCATTTGGGGAAGAATTAACTTTTCCCCCCAATATTTAGGCT
This sequence comes from Nomascus leucogenys, assembly GCF_006542625.1. Classification (NCBI taxonomy): domain Eukaryota; kingdom Metazoa; phylum Chordata; class Mammalia; order Primates; family Hylobatidae; genus Nomascus; species Nomascus leucogenys. Next base: position 131,806,864 of record NC_044406.1, read on the forward strand.
TCAAATGCATACTTTTCAATTATTTATGAAGACTTTAATTTGTTTCAGAAAAATTCATGTTTTTCTTCTTAAGAGCTTTGCGTATCGTTTGTTAAATTTATTTTTTTGTAACACACAGTTTGAAGGCTACTGTAAATGACATATTGTTAATATTACATTTTCTAACTCTTTGTTGCTCACATATAATAATGTAGTTGATTTCTTTGTATTGTCCAGCAACCTTTACTTAAGATCTTCTTAAGATTTATAATGCCTTTTTGTGCATTGTCATGTGGTTGCTCTCAATCGCCATCCTCCTGCAAATAAGAAAAAGCTATTTTATTCCTTTCTCTATCTATCTATCTATCTATCTATCTATCTATCTATCTATCATCTATCTATCTATCATCTATCTATATATCTGTATATCTTTTTCAACTCTTATTGACTGACTAGCCCAAGTGGGATGTTTTAGAGAAGCAGTGAGTGTATCTATCATCACCTCGTTTCTCATTTTGAAAGGAATGCAACTACTGTTACATCATTTATTGATCACCATGTAATTTATCACCCATACCAGGACCTTTTATGAAAATGTGTATGTATTAATTTTTCTAATTTTGCTGTAACACATTAGCATGAACATAGTGACTTTAAACAAGAAAACTTTATTATCTACCATTCTTGAGGTCAGAAGTCCAAAATGGGTTTCCCAGGACTAACATTAAGCTGTTGGCAGGGCTATGTTGCCTCTGAAGGCTGTAGGCTTCCCTGCCTTTTCCAGCTGCTGGAGGCTATCTTGGTTTGTGGCCTCCTTTCTCCATCTTCAAAGCTATAAACATTACAGCTCTCTGACCACTTTCTAGTAATCATATTCCCTCTTATTCTTTTTTTCTGTTTTCCTTGTTCAATTTTAAAGACACTTAAAACTCTGTTGGAATTATAATTGCAATGGAGTCAAATTTATACGTCATCTTAGGATGAACTTTTTTATTATTTGGTGTACCTGGATAATCTAGGATTATCTCTCTATTTAAAAAAGGCCGCTGATTAACCATCTTAATTTTATCTGCAACCTTAATTTTCCTTTACCATGTATTATAACATATTCACAAATTCTGGTAATTTTATGGGGCGCTATTCTCCCTACCACAAGGTACAATTAGTAATCACACCAAGACTCAGGTATTAACATATTTTTTCATGCAACTAGTTCCATATGATTATCCTAATTGTGTATGATATCTAGTGCATTTTTCTTTGTAGATTGATAGACTTTATCAAGTGGAGAAAGCACCCTTATAACCCAGTTTGGTAAATCTTACATCAATATATTTAACATTAAAATCATCTCTGTATTATTCTATAATAATTCTAATTTGTACATAGGGTGTGTGTGTGTGTGTGAATTTAGTTCGTTTGTATTATTTAAGGATTTTGTATCTATATTCATAAGTGTCATTGCTTTTTATTTTATTTGGCAATTCTTCTCTGGTTATAAAATTTATGCTACCTTATAAATTTCATTTAGGATATTCCAACTTTTTCTGTTCTTTGAAGGAACTCTAGGTTAATTCATATATTTCACTTAACCTTGAATATGTCTTGGAAAATTCTAATTTCTAAAGAGAAATTCCATTTTATCCAACTTTACAAATGTATTGGCATACAATTGTTTAAAGTAAATATTGTATTTTTTCAAATACTTCCCTTGTTTTAATTTTTATCTTGTTTTTAATTCACAGTATTGCTTTCTGTACTTACTTTTTCATCCCTTTGGCCAAGTTTTATCTATTTTATTATTATTTTGAGAGAAGAACCCTTTGGCTCATTTGATTCTTACTATTATATATTTTTTTCTCTTTTATTTCTGCTCTTTCATTAATTATTTTCTTCTTTCTACTTCCTTTGAGTTAATCATACTGTTCTTTAATATATTTTGTAGGATGTTTAATTAATTTTCAACATACTTTTCTACTATTAGCACTTCATGCTATAGATTTTAAGTACCTTTTATCTGCAGCCTGAAAGATTTGTATATATGATTTTATTATCATGTATTTATAAATGTATTCTAATTAATTATCATGAGTAATTTGGCAGGCATCTTTACATATTGATATGTGTGTGGCTTTTATCTATTGATATGTAGATTTTTGTAAATATTGCACACATCCTTGAAAAGAATGTGCATCTTTGATTTGACAGTACAAATTCCCATATGTGTCCATTAGCTTCAGTTAATTATGTTATTCTAAGCTTTCCTGTCTTTTCTATTTTTTTTTGTATAAAAATTTGTATTGCTGTACATAAGTGTAACAGTTATTACATATTGAGGTAATCCCATATTTTCATTTTCATTTGGATGAAATCACTGAATCAATTCTTGGCATATTTGTAGCACTTATATAAAAAGAATAGTTAGGTGAAGTTTTACTTTTTTTTAGTGAGAATGGATGCTTAAAAGAGACTAGTTTTTTTTTTTACTTTATTTTTCTCTACCTTTTAATAAAGACTAAAAACTTTCTAAGATCGGTAATAAAGTAAGACCATCTATGCTCATAATTAAGAAAGGCATTGCTCTATTAATAAAATAAGTTACACTAGAGGTCCTCCTTAATTTACGTGTGCTTGATGTGTCATTTACTGAACAGAAGTTTATTAAAATGACCTATGTACCAGGCAGAATTCTAAGATTCCCCCCACAAGATTCCTGGCCCCTACTATACATACCTCTTCGTTATTCATTTAGATCCTAATGTAGGTACTGCTATGAAGTAATTGAGTGAATGTAATTAGGATCTCAAGTTAACCTTAGGATAAGGAGATTATCTGGGTAGGTCTGACCTAATCAAGCTATCCCTTTAAACATAGTTTTCTCCAAGGATTTTAGATGAGGAAGTCATTGTGAATTGCTAGTGTGGGCCCTGTGGTTCTGAACTTTGGGAGGCTTCTAGGAAGTGAGAGTGGTCTCAGACCAATAGCTTATGGGAGAGAAAGGACCTTTGTCCTTCCACCACAGGAAAATGAATTCACTAATAACCAATAAACATGGAAGAAGATTCTAAGCCCCAGATAAAAAACTCAGCCATCACCAACATTTTGTTTTTAGCCCCTTGAGAGCTTGAACAGAGAATCCAGCCACAGTTTGGCCAGACTTCTCACCTACAAAATGTATGAGCTAATAAATTGGTGCTCTTTTAAAGTTTCAAAGTTCATAGTAATTTATTATACAAGAGTAGAAAACTGATACAAGGTATGATGCCTATAATGGTTTTTGTTCTTCATGGTTATTTTATTTGGAGCATAGTATTATATATATAATTTTATATATATATATAATTTTATAATATATATATATATAATTTTATATATATATATATATGACCCATTATATAATACATATCATCTATGTACTGCATATTATATATAAGGCATCAACTCAGGGAATCTCCCACTCAGGCATGTTCTTATCTCCTGACACTTATTATAATGGGTCTTACTCTGTATAACACAGTTCCCTATCTTGAATATTCATTTTTCACTTGATCTGTATCATAATCTAAATAGTGGCTTTATAAATTACTGTATGTGTAGACCAAACATAAAATTCTAAGGCCCACCAACCATCTGAATGGACTTTCCCCTCAGCCAGGGCACTTTCAAAATTTAACCTGAGAGACTGGTTCAGGCCATGATGTGGAGTTGGACGTGCCTCATTATTCCTTTGCAGTATTAATATCAACACAGACCCTTAAGTCTGATAAGAAGCATTTACAATCTACTCTCTCTGAAGCCTGCTACCTGGAGGCTTCATCTGCATGATTAGACTTTGGTCTCCACAACCTCTTATCACTACCCAGACATTTCCTTTCTGTTGATTCCAGGTCTTCAGATAAACTCCACCAATTGTCAACCAGAAAATTTTAAATCTACCTATAACCTGAAAGCGCCCCCTGGACCAAACTAATGTGTTTCTTAGATATATTTCATTGAAGTCTCATGTCTCCCTAAAATGTATAACACCAAGCTGCACCCCGGCCACCTTGGGCAAATGTTCTCAGGACCTCCTGAGGGCTGTGTCACAGGCCATGGTCACTCATGCTTGGCACAGAATAAATCTCTTCAAATATTTTACAGAGTTTGACTCCTTTTTAGACATATGGTTACAACAGTAATCAAAATCCAAAATATCAGAGTTGTAAGATTTTCATTTAGAGTCTAAGGTGAATTGAATTTGTTTTAATTTGTATATTTTATATTTTATTTGTAATTCTGTTATTTGGATATATTGAATAGAGGCGAAGTCTTGGCTGTTAGTGTATGTATTACTTGAATAATATACACTGTACCCATTAAGTAATTTCTCCTCATCCAGACTTCCCCCTTTTCATCCCCACATCCATCCCAGTCTCCAATGTCTTTCAGTCCACACTGCTGTGAGCAATGACTGTTTGGGGCCAGTTTCCCAGGTGGTAAGAGAATTTACCAAGACAGAAATAAAACAACAGAAGAGAATGTATAGGGAGGAACACTGCTATGTAGTAGAAATAGACAGTAGCAAGAGAGCTGCTATATGCCAAGAGGCAGAAATGTGAGGGGGTTTTATAGGACAGTGTTGGAGGAGTCTACGTGCCAGTGCAATTGTGCTATATGCTAAGAATATGTTGGGGTAATTTTTAACTGCGAGGCCTTTCCTCTCCAGGTGCCTGAGGGAAACACTCTGCTACTTTTAGCCATCTTGCAACCAGCATGCCTTCTGCTCTGGAGTTGCAAGACAATAGCTGTATTTTTTCCACACCAAGTGGATGCAAGTGGAATTAGGCCCCTGTTTCACTAGCATGGCTTCTTCCCAGTTCCTGTGAACTTATTGATTTATTAGAGTCCCCCATATACATTATTCAGCTCCCACTTATAAGTGAAAACATACGGGTCTTTTTCTTTCTGATTCTGAGTTGTTTCACTTAAGAAAATGGCCACCAGTTCCATCCATGTTGCTGCATAGTGAATTGGATTTGGAATACCATGGTATTCTGTGTGTATGTAATCGTCAGTTTCAGCTAACAGGGCATGACAATGGCTGTGAAAGTACAATACTCTAGTTAAGTTTCCAGAGAAAGGAATTTTCTTTTTTTTTTTTGAGACAGAGTCTTGCTGTGTCACCCAGGCTGGAGTGCAGTGGCAAAATCTTGGCTCACTGCAAGCTCCGCCTCCTGGGTTCATGCCATTCTCCTGCCTCAGCCTCCTGAGTAGCTGGGACTACAGGCACCCGCCACCACATCCAGCTAATTTTTTTTTTTTTTTTTTTTTTTTTGTATTTTTAGTACAGACAGGGTTTCACCGTGTTAGCCAGGATGGTCTCGATCTCCTGACCTCGTGATCTGCCCGCCTCAGCCTCCCAAAGTGCTGGGATTACAGGCTTGAGCCACTGCACCTGGCCGAGAAAGGAATTTTCATTATTTTTTTTTTCTGTGGCAGTGTAGGAAACATGGACACCAAATAACTCTAAAACATTGTATCTATAATTTCTAGTCTGCGTATGCTTTAAGCCTAAGTGCAGTATTATGAACATCAGTTGTGTACAAATACTGTGCTAGCTACTCTCAATTATGATATTAGTTTCTGACATAACCCTGTGTACTAGGTGTGTACTAGTTTTACAGGTAAAGAAACTAAAACTAAAATAGATTAAGTAATTTTCTGAGTTCCTAAAGGTGATTGATCACAAGGCTCTTACTCCAGAACCTGAGCACTTACATAGGTCAGTGATTTTTCATATTCACTATATAAAACTGAAATATTTTCAGAGATATTCATGTGTTCCATAAACATTTGCTTGGATTTTTATTTTAACATACAATTGTCCCCTGGAAAACATGGGTTTGAACTGCGTGGGTCCACTTATACAAGGTGTGTCTTCCACCTTTGCCATCCCTGAGACAGTAAGACCAACTCCTCCTCTTCCTTCTCCTCTTTATCCTGCTTAAAATGAAGATGAGAAGAATGAAGACCTTTATGATGATCTACTCCTACTTAATGAATAGTAAATATATTTTCTTTCCTTACGATAGTCTTAACATTTTCTTTTCTCTAGCTCACTTAATTGTAAGAATACAGTATATAATACATACAACATACAAAATACGTGTTAAGCAACTGTTTATCAGTAATTATAGGGACAGGAGGCAGAGCAATTCTGGGCAGAAGAGGGCAGGTCCCTGTCGAGGGCCCTACCCTCAAGCCTGGAACTGTGGCCCAAAGTGAGAACACACATCCTCATTTTCCCACTTGAATATTGCCTTTTCCAAAACCACCCATGGCCCGCCCCACCCCTCATCCTGTACCCATTAAAAACCCCAGCCTCTGTCACCAGAGAGAGAAGAGGAGAAACACCTGGACATCAGAGACTATGGTCAGAGAGAAGCAGCTTGACTTCAGAGGGACAGTTTGATGGTGTAGCTTCAGAGAGGGGTCCAGCTGGGGATGGCCAGGCTCTAGGGGAAGATTACCTTCTCCCTCCATCACCTTTTCAGCTCCTCTTCTTGCTGAGAGTCACTTTCATCAGCAATAAAATCCCCAGCATTTACCATCCTTCACATTTGTTCATGTGACCTCATTCCTCCTGAACACTGGACGAGAACTCAGGCATGGTGCAAAAGGTGCAAAAGGCTGTCACACTGACAATCCACTGAGCTGTTAACACTTAAGGCATCCGTGGATGGCAAAGCTAAAAAAGCACTGACTGTAACACTCCTTCTGGGGCTTCAATGGCCATGGGCATCCCCCTAGATGCTGCTGCATGGCCAGTATGAAGTTCATTCCTTCCGGCACCCAAAAGCACTCACCCCAGCTCCTGCACCTGCTCACCTGCGCACTCCCTCTCATGAGGGATTGAGCACAGTGGGTACAACTGAGTGGAGTTCACTCCTGCTGGCATCCGTGCACTCCAGTTCCCACCTGTGAAGGAGTCAGGGAAAATTTCCTGCTTCAGTAAGGCCTCTGATGAATAGTAGGCTTAGTTAAATATTGGGAAAATCAAAAATAATAGTGGAGTTTTGACTGTGTGGGGACTCAGCACCCCAACCCCTGTATTATTCAAGAGTCAACTGTATATTGAGTATATAGTAAATTATTATTCGAACTTTCATAAGATTAATAACTGGCACATTCGAATGTACCATGTACAAAATTGTAACGTGACGAAGACCAGCAGCACATTAGTTTTTGCTGCCTCACATTCTTTTCTACTTTTGTCACTTCCCCAAATAGAAGCCCATCTTGCCATTTGTCTTCTTTCATATTCTCATTCTTACACAGTTTTAAGATATTTTCTAGCAAATCAATGTCTTGTTTCTTTCCTCCCTTCTAAATTTTTTTTATCAATTTCTATAAAACAATCTTGGAAGCAAAGCACCGCTTCTCTTATCTATTCTCAAAACTGCTCCTTTCTCACTTCTGGCATTAATAGAAGCCTGACTTTTTTTGTAATACATGATTCCCCAACAATTTACTGAAATTGGGACTTTTTCTTTTTCCACATAATGTGCACTTAAATTTGAAGAGTGTCACTAAGTATCCTCTTACACCCAATATAGCCTCCATTCCATGAATCTATGTTTAACCATAAAGATTGCTCCGGGTCCCTAAGCCTTTCATATTCATTGACGATTTGAGTATCTGCCTCATGCTTTCCCTCTATGCTTTATTTCCCACCATCATTCCTATTAACTATGGCATTCATGTGGGTGACTAGAGTTGTAACATGAATATTCAGTTCTTTGACTTCAGCATCTACAATCATCCTTATCTCCAGTCTTACCTTGTATCAATCTCTCTCTTGCATGGTCACATTATAGATTTAATCATGACTCAGATCTTCTCCAGCTTTGAAATCTTAATGTCTAATGTTATACTGGCTTGTAATTTTACTCACATTATAATTATTATTTGACTTCAAGGAGATCTCCTAATTCTTGGTCATTATATTTTCTCCCAGTATTCTGGAGCCTCTTTGCTTTTATCTTATTTTTTACATTTTATTTTGTATACTAACTTATAGCTGTTTCTCTGGTAATGCTCGTTCTGATAGAAGCCAGCTTTTATGTCAGAAGTCTGACCACTATGAGTGCACCATGTTGGAGAGGACACATTAGATGATGCTCCAGTCAACAGCCTGAATTGAGCTCCCAGCCAATAACCAGCATCAATTACTAGACAAGTGAATGAGCCATACTAGACATTCAACTCAGTAAAATCTTCAGTTGTTTTTGGCCCTGACTGATATCAGACTGCAAGTAAATGTGATATCCCAAGCAGCAAGTGCCCAGTTGATTCCTAACCCACAGAATCTGTAAGAATAATAATAGGGTTGCTTTTTTATGCTACTATATTTTATTGATTTGTTAGGCATTGATAATAAAGAACAGTTTCCAATTTCAGCTGAGTCTTCAATGAAATACTTCAATTCATTTACATGTTTTTATTTACTTACCTTTTCCAACCACCTCAATATTAATAACTATGACTTTTATCAAGTCTCCTTGGCTAATCTCAACCCTGATCATGCTTGGATAAATACTCTAACTCATATAAAAGAAAAATTTAGGTCAGATCATTAAGGTGTTATATATTTGAGTTCTCTCCATTCCTACACCATCACCCCACCAGAACTAGGCCCTCTATGCACATCAAACTTCATATTTTTTCTTTACATTCAGAAGGTAAAGTGCCTTTTCAACTGTGCCTTTTACCAGACCGTCTTTATTTCTTTTCTCCTTCCTTTTCCGTGTTTCCTTCCTTCCCTCCCTCCTTCCTTCCTTCTTTTCTCATTTTATTTTTCTTGTCTTTCTTTCTGTTCTCACTGAGAACCTATGTATATGTAAGGAACTATGCTAGACACTATGCTTATAATTATCTGTTCTAAAAAGCTTTGCCCTTATGTAAAGGAGGGCATAATACTTTCACTATTGTGTTCTTCCATAAGCCATCCTGTAATATTGGAGAATTTTTCCACTTCTTCCACTGTGCTGTTGACACCACTTCATCTCATAAACCTGCTCAATAACTTAACATTTTTTCACTTAGATGAAATTAACGTAACATAAAATTGACCATTATAAAGAGCATCCATATTAAAACTAAGAAATATCACAAATCAATAACCTAACTCACAAATTTTGAAACTAGTAAAAAAAGAGCAAAATAAATAGCAAGCAGAAGGAAATAATACAAATTAGAGCAGAAATAAATAAAATAGGAAGTGGAAGCAATACATAAATCCAACAGTTGCCTCTTGGTAAAGATCAACAAAATTTAGAATCCTTTAGCTAGACTTTCCAGAAAAAAAAAAGAGAGTTGACTCAATTTAATAAAATCAGAAATAAAAGAGACATCGCTACTAGTTTATAGAAAGAAAAAAATAGTATAAGGGAATAGTATAAACAATTATATGACAACAGATTATCTAACCTAAACAGTATGGACAAATTCCTAAATAGATACAAAGCCAACATAGGGAGAAATAGATAATCATTGTAGAACTGAAATGGCAATTTGAATACTTCCCACAGATGAAAGCACAGCACCAGATAGCTTCCTTGATAAATTCTATAAAATCTAAACAAAAATTAATACCAATCCTTCACAAACTCTTTCAAAAATTATATAAGGAGAGAAGACTTGCCACCTTCCATGAGGCTAGTATTACCCTGATAGCAAAACCAGACAAAGACATCATGAGAAAGAAAAAAAATGAATACAGATATTTCTTATGAATATTGGCTCATGATTCCTAAAGAAAATACCAGCTACCTGAATCAAGCAAAATATGAAAAAATAAATTATTCACAAAGACCAAATGGGATTTATCCTGCACCTCAAGGTTGGTTTGACCTCCAAAAATCAATCAATGTGTTACACCATAGGACGAACAAAAAATAAAAGGCCTTCTTGACACAAGAAAAGCATTTGACAAATTCAACACTTAAGAAACTAGGAAGAGAAGGTAACCTCCTCAAGCTGCTAGAAACCATCTACAAAATACCTGCAGCTAATATCAGAATTAACAGTGAGACTACATGATTTCCCTCTAAGATCAGGAAGAAGACAAAGATGTCTGCTCTTAAAATTCCTAATCAACATTGTACTGGAGGTTCTAGCCAGTGCAATTGCAGAAGAAAAGGCAATAAAAGGCATTCAGACAGTAACAAAAGAAATAAAAGTACATTTGGAGATGACATAATCTTGAATATAGAAAATCCTAGGTAATTTATTGAAATCCTGTTCGATGTAATAAACATAAAAACATAATAAAAATGACACACTTAGAATTAATCTTAAAATGACCCAAACACAAAAATCTATTTACAGTATCATCAAAAAGAATAGAAAACTTGTGAATAAATATATCTAAATAAATGCAAGGCCTGTATACAGAAAACTACAAAGCATCAGTAAAATAATTCAAAGACCAAATTAAAAGGAAAAAAACACCTCATGCTCATGGATTGGAAGACATAATATTGTTAAGATGGCAATATTTTAAAAGTTGTTCTACAGATTAAATGCTTTTCCTGCCAAAATCCAAGCTGTCATTTATTTGCATAAATTGATAGGCCAATTATAAAATTTATAATGAAATACAAGTGTAGGTGTATTAGTTCTGTATTGCTTATGAAACAATTTACCATAAAATTAGTTACTTAAACAACACGAATACCAGACTGCATTCCTCTGGAGATGCTAGGATAAATGCACTTCCTCACCTTTTCCAGCTTCTAGAAGCTGCTGCCATTCATTGACTTGTGGATTTATCATTCTGATTTCTATTTATGTTGTTAAATCTCCTTCTTTGAGTCTGACCGCACTGTTTTCTTCTTATAAGTATTCTTGTAATTATGTTGGGCCTACCTAAATAATAGTGATAAACACTTCATTTTGAGATAGTTATCTCTATTACATAAGCAAAGTCCCTTTTGCCATGCAATGCAATGTATTTGGAGGCTCTGGGGATTAGAATATCTGTGGAGGGTGAAAATTCTGTCTACCAGATCAAGAGACTCAGAATAGCCAAAAAATGTATTTTAAAAAGCAAAGTCTCAGGACCCACATTTCCTGGTTTCAAAACTTATCACAAGGCTCTAATAATTAATACTGTATGATACTGGCATAAGGGTAGACATATAAATCAATGAAATATAATTGAGAGTCCAAAAATAAACCCTTAGTTTTGTAGTCAGTTGATTTTTGTCAGCCATGCCAAGACAATTCAATAGGGGAAAATAGTATTTTCATAAAGTGGTGCTGAGACTGCTGAACATGCAAGAGAATGAAAATGGAACTCTGTCTCACAAGATGTAAAAAATGAATATGAAATACATAAAAATCCCTAATTATGAGAGCTAAAACTATAAAACTCTTAGACAAGTGTACTTCTAGAAGTAAATAGAAGTAAACCTTTATGACCTTGAGTTAGGCAATGATTTTATAGATACGAAATCAAAAGAAGGAATGACAAAAGGAAAATAGGTAAGTTGGATTTCATAAAAATTAAAAACTTTGTCATTCAAAGGATATCATCAAGAGACAAACAAAATGGGAGAAAACTTTTAAAAATTATTTATGTGATAAAAAATTTATATCCAGAATATATAAAGAACTACAATTCAAAAATGAGAAGATAAATAACATAATTTAAAAATGTGTAAAAGACTCTAATAGATATTTCTTCAAAGAAGATTAAACAAATGACCAATACATGCATGAAAAGATGATCAAAATAATTAGTCATCAAGAAAATGCAAATCAAAACTACAGTGAGATATATATCATCACACCCACTAGGATGGCTATAATGAAAAAGATGTAAAATAACAATTGTTTAGAATAGAGAGAAATTGGAATCCTCATACATTGCTGGTGGGACTGCAACATGCCTCTGTGGAAAACAATCTGTCAGTTTCTCAGAATATTAAACATAAAGTTTTCACATGACCAACAATTCTACTTCTGGGGATGCAACCAAAAGAAATGAAAACTTATGAACACACAAAGATATGTGCGTGTATGTTCATAGCAGCAATATTTACAATTGCCAGAAAATGGAAACAACCCAATGTCTATCAATTGCTGAAAGGATATGAAAAATTTGTATGTCAATACAATGTAATGCTGTTTGCCAATACAAATAACAAAGTACCGATACATGCTGTAACACAGATGAGCTTTGATTTGATTATGCTAATTATAGAATCTAGACAAAAATGCCACATATTGTACAATTCCATGAACACAAAATTTCCAGAATTAATAAAGTTTTAGATAATAAATGTAAGATTATTGACAATCTAGGGCTGGGGTGCTGGGGGAATGGAGAGTGACTATTACGTTGTGTGAGATTTATTTTAGAAGTGGTGAAAATTTTCTAAAATTGCTAGTAGTGATGGTTGCACAACTCTAAATATATTAAAAAATTTTAAATCATGTACTTTAAATGTGTGAATTGTGTATTATGTAATTCACATCTCAATAGATATAAAATGTATAAAATATAGGTTTTATATATCAATTTAATTTTTAAAAAATTAAATGAAGATTAGAAAGACAGACAACAGCATGCTATGAGAAAGCCACCACGATACTATATAATGCCCAAAGTGTTGTAACTACTCATATTTAATATGCATAATATTCAGAAACCATGTGCACCATAATTCCATGGAATAACTCCACAGGACATTTAGGTATACCTAACCTGATTTCGAAGTGTACTTTTTCAGTTTCTCTGGGCATGCAGATGCTGATATTAGTATGGGATTATGAAAAGTCTGAAATGAATGCTGTTTATGTTTCAAATTTTCTTCGTATTAAAAAAGAAGAGGAGGTAATTCATGATAACTTTATGGTGAGACAGAGCTTACAGCATGACTGGATCTGGATGGAGCCAAATTAATAAATGAAAACTGGGCCAGGCACGGTGGCTCATGCCTGTAATCCCAGCACTTTGGGAGGCTGAAGGGTGAGGATCACCTGAGGTCAGGAGTTCGAGACCAGCCTGGCCAACATGGCAAAACTTTGTCTCTACTAAAAATACAAAAATTAGCTGGGGATGGTGGTGCACACCCATGATCCCAGCTATTTGGGAGGCTGAGGCAGGAGAAGAGCTTGAACCTGGGAGGCGGAGGTTGCTGTGAGCCAAGATTGCACCACTGCACTCCAGCCTGGGCAATGGAGTGAGACTCCATCTCAAAAAAAAATAATAAAATTAAATGAAAATGGGACATCTTATTTATTATGCAGGGGTTTCTACATGTTTGAGTAAATTCTAACAGCTAAGTGTATAAAGTGTCTAGATTATTAGTGAAACTTTTCATTTTTTCTCAGGCTTTTCACTATATTGCTGGTCCAGGTTTTGTCTATTAGTCTGGGATACATCAGAGGCAATCATGACTTATGAACGAGTGTGTATGAGTGGTACTCCTGGCCAAGTTATTTATACATTTGTTGAGTTCGATAGAAAATTTTAGCCACAAACTTTAACAAACTGAAAAAAATAATCCTAGCTTATAAACATAACTCTAGCCTTTGTTTAAGACCACATGCTCTGCCTGGTATTAAGAGAAGAGGTCACTAGCAATTCTAATACCATTCTGTCTGTAATTCATGAAGTCAGCTGGATGAATGGCAAAGAAAGCTAAAAAAAAAATCATTCATCATCTTTGTTGATACTGAACTTATGCAAAGCCCATAGAGTACCACAAAGCCACTTAGATGCATTTTCCATGAAAAGAAATTGCATCACTAAGGATTCCAGGCCAAGAACAAAGTAGTAGAGAAAAGCGTGCTGCTTCAGCTGAAGAATTTCAAAGATAATTTAATCTCCAAAGGACATCTCACAGACTGAATTCAGAACATCACTTAGCATATGCAGTCATGTTGTGCTGCTACTATATCAAGAAGATTGCTCATGCTGATTGAAAAGAATGAAAAACATAGTAACTAATGAAAAGACAGAATGTCTCCTTCTTGTCTCCACCATTTGCCTAAGTAGTCTGTCTTCTTATATGTTGATAATCACTAATGATATCAAATATAGCTAATAAAATTACTATATTTTGAAATCTGACAATATACAACAGCAAATTTTATTTAACTCCAAACAAACTCCCTATTTAAATGAAGGATCCTCAGAAATATTGAAATAAGCCAAATATTTTCAACAGGAATTTACTTTGGAAAAAATGATATTAATGGAGAGAACAGATAATTAAAGGACGTCTCAACACTGTTGTCTGACATATGCTTTAAACTAGTTTAGAACAGCAATATCCAATAGAAACATAATGTGAGCATCATATGTAATTCTATTTTCTAGAAGCCACATTAAAAAGGTAAAAGGAAATAGGTTGAATTATTTAATAGTATATTTTATCTAACCCAATATATCTAAAATATTAACATTTAAAACATATACCCAATAGAAATATTAATTAGATATTTTACATTGTGTTTTCATAATATGTCTTCAGAACATGCCAATTATTTTAAATTTATATTACATCTCAATGTGGGCAGGCCACATTCTAAATGTTCGATAGCTGCATGTCATTAGTGGCTCATGCATTGTACAGCACAGGCTAGATTGTATAAGATATACAATAGAATATCTTCTCATTTAACATCAATAATTCCATATTGGTCATTGGTCAGCATTTGGCTACGATGCTAAATAAAGCACATCCAGAGGGCAATTGAGAAATAATTTAGCGTGGCATTTTTTTAACTGTGAACTACTGAGTAGAAGATTTGGATATGAATGTGGAATTAGATTTTTGAGTCTCAACACTATTATTGTTCCTCTGTCCTGCTTACTGATAGCTGCAATGACAAAAGATATAACTTACTGAAATGTCTTATTCTTATTTTAATTATTTAATAATTTGTTGATTACACAAATGTCTATTGGTAATCAAGGCCTCTTGAGCATGGAGGTATGGCTATGTCATTGGTTTTGTTCTTCCTCATTTATGTTTTCTGAGGATGCTCATTGACATCAATGTACTGAGTGCCTTATCCCAAGGCATCTTATGGTTGACCAGAGAATGGGTAAGTCTTAAATAAAGGACATCTTAAGGAACACAGAGTTAGAGACCAGACAAATTATTGGTATGGTTAAATTTAGCACCTTGCATATGGATAGGGTGAACTTTGCTGCCAAGCAGGCTGAGGCATGAACTATAACAAGGATCTCACTAGATTACTTAGTCAACACAGACAAGAAACTACTGAAAATCAGAATTTGGGGCCTTGGAATTATGCTAGGCTTCAAAATTTAAACAGTTCTAAACTAGTTTAAATTGAGTTTGGGGATAATTTGGGAACTGAGAAATCACAATCTTCAGTGCCCCTCATTACACAAGGCAGAAACCTAGATAGTGTTGCGGGAAGTCAGGGACCATGAACGGAGGGACCGGCTGAAGCCATGGCAGAAGAACATAAATTGTGAAGATTTCATGGACATTTATTAGTTCTCCAAATTAATACTTTTATAATGTCTTACGCCTGTCTTTACTACAATCTCTGAACATAAATTGTGAAGATTTCATGGACATTTATCACTTCCCCAGTCAATACTCCTGTGATTTCCTATGCCTGTCTTTAATCTCTTAATCCCATCATCTTAATAAGCTGAGGATGAATGTCACCTCAGGACCCTGTGATGATTGCGTTAACTGCACAAATTGTTTAAACAATATGAAATCTGGGCACCTTGAAAAAAGAACAGGAAAACAGCGATGTTCAGGGAACAAGGGAGATAACCTTAAAGTCTGGCTGCCTGTGGGCCGGGTGGAACAGAGCCATATTTCTCTTCTTTCAAAAGCGAATAGGAGAAATATCACTGAATTCTTTTTCTCAGCAAGGAACATCCCTGAGAAAGAGAATGTGTTCCCAAGGGGAGGTCTCTGAAATGGCCGCTTTGGGAACGTCTGTCTTTTATGGTTGTAGATAAGGGATGAAATAAGCCCCAGTCTCCCGTACTGCTCCCAGGCTTATTAGGATGAGGAAATTCCCACCTAATAAATTTTGGTCAGACTGGTTGTCTGCTCTCAAACACTGTCTCCTGATAAGATGTTATCAATGACAATATGTGCCCGAAACTTCATTAGCAATTTTAATTTCACCCTGGTCCTCTGATCTCACCCTGCCTCCATTTGCCTTGTGATGTTTTACTACCTTATGAAGCATGTGATCTCTGTGACCCACACCCTATTCGTACACTCCCTCCCCTTTTGAAAATCACTAATAAAAACTTGCTGGTTTTACGGCTCAGGGGGCATCACAGAACCTGCTGACATGTGATGTCTCCCCTGGACACCAAGCTTTAAAATTTCTCTCTTTTGTACTCTTTCCCTTTATTTCTCAGACCAGCCGACACTTAGGGAAAATAGAAAAGGACCCACATGAAATATCAGGGGCTGAATTTCCCCCAATAAGATACTACTTTTAACTCTTTCTTCCTATTTACCACTCAGGACTGTCAATTTCACCACCAACAGTGAAGACCCCTGCTATAATCTGTCATGGCTTCTACTATAATTTTCTTTTTTTTTTTTTTGAGACAGAGTCTCGATCTCAGCTCACTGCAACCTCTGCCTCCCAGGTTCAAGCAATTCTCTGCCTCAGCCTCATGAGTAGCTGGGATTACAGGCACTTGCCACCATGCCTGGCTAATTTTTGTATTTTTAGTAGACACGAGATTTCACCATTTTGGCCAGGCTGGTCTTGAACTCCTGACCTCGTGATCCACCCACCTCTGCCTCCCAAACTGCTGAGATTACAGGCATGAGCCACCGCACCATGACAATTTTCACTTTTATCAACTATCTTCAGTATTTAGTATTATTCTTTGCTTGGTGATATGGTTTGTCTCTGTGTTCCCACTTAAATCTCATCTTTAATTGTAATCCCCACATGTTGAGGGAGGGACTTGTTGGGAGGGGATTGGATCATGGGGGTGCGGTTTCCCACATGCTGTTCTTATGATAGTGAGAGAGTTTTCACAAGATCTCGTGGTTTTATAAGTGTCTGACACTTTCCTCTGCCTTTGTTCTCTCTCCTGCCACCTTGTGAAGAGGGTCCCTGCTTCCCCTTTGCCTTCCTCCCTAATTGTAAGTTTTCTGAGGCCACCCCAGTCATGTAGACCTGTGAATCAGTTAAACCTTTTTTGTTTATAAATTACCCTTCCTTGGGTAGTATCTTTATAGCAGTGAGAAAACAGACTAATACAGAAATTTGGTACCAGCAGAGTGGGGTACTGCTATAAAGATAACCTGAAAAATGTGGAAGTGACTTTGGAACTGGTTAACAGGCAGAGGGTGAAATAGATAGGAGGGCTCAGAAGAAGACAGGAAGATGTGGGAAAGTTTGGAACTTCCTAGATACTTGTTGAATGGCATTGACCAAAATGCTGATAGTGACATGAACAATGAAGTCCAGGGTGAGGTGGTCTCAGATACAAATGAGAAACTTATGGGAAACAGGAGGAAAGGTCACTTGTGCTATGCTTTAGTAAAGAGACTGGCAGCATTTTGCCTCTGTCCTAAAAATCTGTGAAAATTTGAACTTGAGAGATTATTTAGGATATCTGGTGGAAGAAATTTCTAAGCATCAAAGCATTCAAGAAGTGACCTGACATTTCCTGAAAGCATACAGTTATATGTGCACAAAAATAGATAATTTGAAATTGGAATTTATGTCTATAAGGGAAGTAGAGCATAAAATTTTGGAAAATTTGGAGCCTGACCATGTGTTAGAAAACAAAAACCCATTTTCTAGGGAAGAATTCAAGCCAGCTGCAGAATTTTGCATTAGTAACAAGGAGCTGAATGTTAATAGCCAAGACAATAGGGAAAATATCTACAGGGCATGTCAGAGATCTTGGTAGCAGCCTCTCTCATCACAGGCCTGGAGGCCTAGGAAGAAAAAACGGTTTAATGGGTCAGGCCCAGGTCTCTGCTGCTCTGGGCAGCCTCAGGACATGGTACCCTAAGTCCCAGATGCTTTAGCTCCAACAGTGGATAAATTGGGCCAAGGTACAGCTCAGGGCATTGCTTCAGAGGATGCAAGCCCCAAGCCTTGGCAGCTTCCACGTGATGTTGGTATGCAGAAGTTAAGAGTTGAGGTTTGGGAACCTCCATTTAGATTTCAGAGGATGTATGGAAACTATTGGATGTCCTGGCAGAAGTTTGCTGCAGGGGTTGGAGCCCTCATGGAGAACCTCTGCTAGGGCAGTAAGGATGGGAAATGTGGAGTTGGAGCACCATACAGAGTCTCCATTGGGGCACTGCCTAGTGGAGCTGTGAGAAGAGGGTCAATCTCCTCCAGACCCCAGAGTGGTAGACCCACCAACAGCTTGCACGGTAATCTGGTGTAGCTGTGTCTCTACCCAAATCTCGAATTGTAGCTCCCATAATTCCCTCATGTTGTGGGAGGGACTCAGTGGGTGGTAACTGAATCATGGGGGCCAGTCTTCTCCATGCTGTTCTTGTGACAGTGAATACGTCTCACGAGATCTGATGATTTTTATAAAGGGGAGTTCCCCTGCACATGATCTCTCTTGCCTGCCACCATGTAAGACATGACTTTGTTCCTCATTTGCCTTCTGCCATGATTGTGAGGCCTCCTCAGCCATATGGAACTGTGAGTCAATTAAACCTCTTTCCTTTGTAAGTTACCCAGTCTCAGGTATGTCTTTATTAGCAGTGTAAGAATGGACTAATACACACCGTGTGCTGGGAAAAGCCACAGGCACTCAACACCAGCACATGAAATCAGCTGATTTCATGGGAATTATGAGAGAGGGAATTATGGGAGCTAGAATTCAAGATTTGGGTGGAGACACAGCCACACCAGATTATAGTGCAAGCTGTTGGTGGGTCTACCATTCTGGGGTGTGGGGGAGAGTGACCCTCTTCTCACAGCTCCACTAGGCAGGGGCTGTAACATGCAGAGCCACAGGGGCGGAGCTGCCCATGGGAGTCTGCCTGCTGCATTAGTGTGCCCTGGATGTGAGATACGCAGTCAAAGGAAATTTTGGAGCTTTAAGATTTTATGACTGCCCCACTGAGTTTCAGACTTACATGGGGCCTGTGGCCCATTTGTTTTGGTCAGCTTCTCCAATTTGAAATGGGAACATTTACTCATTGCCTATACCCCCATTGTATTTTGGAAGTACCGAACTTGCTTTTGATTTTACAGGCCCCTAGTTGGAAGGTACTTGCCTTGTCTCAGATTTGACTTTGGTTGTGGACTTTTGAGTTAATGCTGACATGAGTTAAGACTTTGAGGAACTGTTGGGAAGGCATTATTGGCTTTAAAGTGTGAAAAGGACATGAGATTTGGAAGGGGCCAAGGGCAGAATGATATTGTTTGGCTCTGTGTCCTCACCTAAATCTCATCTCAAATTGTAATCCCCATGTATCAAGGGAGAGACCTGGTGGGAGGTGATTGGATCATGGGGGTGGTTTCCTTAATACAGTTATTGTGATAGTGAGTGAGTTCTCACCAGTTTTGGTTGTTTGATAGGTGTCTGGCACTTTCCCCTGAAGTTTCTGTCCCTTTCTTGCCACCTTGTGAAGAAGGTGCCTGCTTCCCCTTTGCCTTCTGCCATGATTGTAAGTCTGAGGCTTCTCCAGCCATGTGGAACTGTGTGTCAATTAAATATTTTTTTGTTTTTAAATTACCCATTCTCAGGTAGTATCTTTATAGCGATGTGAAAACAGACTAATACACTTGGACCAATGAATAAAAACTTGTATCTTCCCTCATAACTCATATTAGAAATACACTGTATCTAAATTTTAGGAAGAACTTTACTCATGTTTTTTTCTTGTTGTTATGAAACAATGGCTAAATTTGGGCTGTAGTAGAACATAAGAACATAGTTGTATGGATTGGTTACCAATTAAGTAAATACACAGAATGACTATTTTTTTTTTTTTTGAGACAGCGTCTTGCTCTGTCATCCAGGCTGGAGTGCCATGGCACGATCTTGGCTCACTGCAACCTCTGCCTCCTGGGTTCAAGCAATTCTCCTGTCTCAGCCTCCCAAGTAGCTGGGATTACAGGAGTGCACCATTATGCCTGGCAAATTTTTGTATTTTTAGTAGAGATGGGGTTTTACCCTGTTGGCCAGCCTGGTCTCAAACTCCTGACCTCAGGTGATCTGCCTGCCTCGGCCTCCCAAATTGCTGGGATTACAGGCATGAGCAACTGCACCCAGCCTAATGTTTTTAATGTAAAGTATAGCATACTCTATACTGCCTAAACCTAGTCCCTATCTATATATAGCACTGAGCAGAAGAAAAAAATATTTTACTGAAAAAGAAAAATGTATGGGATCACTAATTATATGCAGTGCATGCAGTTACAAGATTTTGTTGGCATATGCTTGAATATGTTTTGTTTGTTAGTAGAAAAATATACTGAATCAGTGGAATTAGACAATTAGGACTTTATGAATAAAACACATCTTGGTCATCAGGGTATAGAGATCCAGGCCAGACAATAAAGAAAATGATATTCTTCATATCTACATTTATGTGACAATAGAAGTAAAGCCAGTAAAAAGGAACATAGCTGGATACTAAGTAAAAAAGAGGTTTTGATCATGAATAAACTCTGCCTGTGCCCCCCACTTGTTGCCCCAGTTACTGCTTGTCTTCATGCTCATGACATGATAATGGACAAAGCTGTGGGCCAGTTAGATCAGTAGTAATGAGGTATGAACCCATAAATATTTCTTACAAGGTTGCCTCAAGAGAAGGACTAGGGTGAAGTTCAAGTGAAGTTTATTTTTTGTTTTCCTTTCTGCCATAGTCTACATCATCTAATTTCTAGTCACAACAACTCTATTCATGGCAGATATAGATTATTAAACAATAGAACTACTGCTTCTCATCATTATGCTCAGTTGGATTTTCTTGTTGCTGTGTTTGACAGTCTACTGCCTAAAAATCTGTTTCTCTCTGTTGTTTTCATAGAAGACCAAGCCCTTCTAGTTTTCGCTGAGGAAAATGTGACCTGGTTGAAAAATGCCAAATATAAACAATATCATATGGAATCTTTCTAAGAGGCACAACACATAGGTCATATATATTTGTGTTATAAATGAGCCAATAAATTATTATATTTCCCATATGATACAAGAGGCAGATGGATAGAGGTAGGATCATCTTTATGAAAGAAATAAGGAAACAGATTTTGATGTTTAGTCTAGTTGAAATATGGAGGAAGGACAGAATCTGAGGAATAAAATTGGCTGAGCACAGAGTCAGGAAGAAGCATCAGGTAACTAAAGCCTTGCATTTAAAGTCACAGAAAAATGTAGAATATCTAGAAATTCATCCTGACTTTTTTATAAGTAATTCCACCCTCAAGGGAATGTGGGCAAAATTGGGAAGATTGTTAGTGTTCCAAGGCTGTCAATATTAAAAGGCAAATTCTGACAATATTTTGAAGTTGTACAATTAGACACCCAAAGGGAAAACATGTTGACACCAATTGTTTTGAAGACGCCAGAGGGTGGCAATAAGTTCAGTTTTTAACTGACTATACCTAGCAAAGTGGGTAGAGAGAAAGAAGATTAAGAGTAGATACCATAAAACATTGAATTAAGTTAAGGCCTATACTGGTCATATATATACATATATATATATATATATATATATATGTATATATATATATATATATATATATATATGTATATATATATGTATATATATATATGTATATATATATATATATATATATATATATGTATATATATATATATATATATATATGTATATATATATATATATAGAGAGAGAGAGAGAGAGAGAGAGTTGAGAAACTATCTTAAAACATGTTGTATTATTATTTCCTTGCAGGCAAACAACTATAGAATCTAAATAAAAAGTTCTGACCATCAAACTGTAACTTGGTTCAATTCACTGAATGTTAATTGAGTTAAAATATGTTTAGAGTCTTCAGATTTTCAAAAATAATTACTAGATTGGGAAATGCCATTTAAACAAACCATTAAAACTAACTGGGTGGCTGGGTGCAATGGTTCATGCCTGTAATCCCAGCACTTTGGGAGGCTGAAGCAGGTGGATTTCATGAGTCCAGTTTAACCAGACTGGTGAAATGCCTTCTCTACAAAAAATATAAAAATTACCCTGGTGTGGCATTGTACACTTATAATCTCAGCTACTTGGGAGGCTGAGGTGGGAGGATCACTTGAGCCTGGGAGGCAGAGGTTGCAGTGAGCTGAAATCATACCGCTGCACTCCAGCCTGAGCAACACACCGAGACATCATCTCAACAACAACAACAACAACAACAACAACAAAAAAGTATTGGGAACACACATTTTCCATTGATAAAATTTTAAGAAATTAAAAACTTCATTTTTTAGAAAATATATGAATGTCCCACCCACGTTAAATGTGTGGATTCTGTGCAAGAAGAGCTAAACGGCTGTATAGTCTTTCAGTTTGAGGATCCCCTGTGATCTCCAAGTATACTAAAAGAGACTAGGATAATCAATTGCAGTGTTATTATACATTACCCTGTCATTTAAGTTACTAATTTTTGTACTCAAGTTATGTAACGGATTGACCATGTTTGAAAGAATACAGTACTATTTTGGAAATCCTGGCCTGTGTTTCCGACATCCTAGTTGATATCGTCCTTTGAGTATCTGATAACCTAAACCTAATATGTACTCAACCAAGTTCTTCATCTCCAAGTCTACTCCACTTATAGTCTTTCCATTTCTCTTAATTAATGGCAACTCTGACCTTTCATTCCTCACCCAAAATATCTTGCTATAATTCTTGACCTCTTTCTCATATCCAATATATTGTTTGTCATTAAATCTTATCAGCTATACCTTTGAAATATATTCCAGATTTGACTACCTGATTTCCACTGCCATTACCTTGGTCCAAACCACCAACATCACTCCCTAGATTATTGTAGTAACTTATTAACTGGCCCCCAACTCTGCACTTGCCTCCCTTTAGTCTAATCTCAACACAAAGCCGAGTGATCCTCTCAAAAGTAAATTGTATTATATGACTCCTCTGTGTAAATTCCTCCAATGACTTCCAACCTCATTCAGAGTAAAAGCCAAAATCTTTATTATGACTTAATGGGCCCTGAGTCATCTGGTCCCCTTCCATCCCTCACCTCTCTGGCTTCATATTTTATGACACTCATTTTGCAAACTTCTTAATCTTATTTAATTTTCACTATTATTTATCACTTGAAAGCCACTTTTGCTGCATCTAAAAAAATGTTATTTTGTATTTGATGCTTTCAAAATTATCAACTTTACCATATTTTCTAATTCTCATCATTTGGTTTTTGACATGAATATGTTTTTAAATTTCCAAATGTATGCTTTAGCATTATCTGTTTATAACTGATTTCTAATTGGAATGCATCATGGTCAGAAAATACAGTCTGGATGATGCTGAATTCTTTGTAAGTTGTTAAAGAGGTTGATAGCCTAATATCAGGTTAACTTTTATATGTTTCATATGTGCCTGAAAAGAAAGTGAATTTTATAATGTGGGGTATAGGAGTAAGCTTGTCAAATTTTTTGCTCAAATCTTTGTCAGTTTATTTATAATTGTTATTACTAATTTATTAGGATTTCTTTTAACTTTTATCTTAGGTACATGGGTACATGTGCATGTTTTCTACATAGATAAATTGCATGTCACAGGAGTTTGATGTATAAATTATTTTGTCACCCTGGTAATAAGCATAGTACCTGATAGGTAGTTTTTTTATCCTTACCCTCCTCCTACCCTCTACCTTCAAGTATGCCCCAGTGTCAGATTTTCTTTCTGTTTTATTTTCCATAATATTTTAATTTTTATTGCATCATTCTGCAATTTTTCCTCGATTGTTTTCCTCTCTTTTTTGCTGTTATTTGACTTGGTGTTTTATTTCTCCTGCTTCACTTTTTCTTACTGTTTACTGGTTCGGAAAATATACAATGTATTTCTACAAATTGTTATACTTGTAATTGTCAATATGCCTGACTTAACTTGAAGTAATGTTAGTCATTATCTTTAATATCCTTCTGAATAATACAATACAAGAAACTTAGATACTTTAACTTTGTTTATTACTCATCTTGGCTTGTTATGATAAAAGAATAACAAATAGTCTAAGACTTAGTGAATTTTAAGCTGAGTTGACTGCTGGGCAAGGCACAGAAAATCTGATCCAGCATGGAGGGGTTGGCTATGGGATAGGGCCTTCATATTACTGTCAAAGAATATCCCCAAGACAGTTCGTGCATTGGGTATTTACATTTAGGCATGAAAAAAGGAGAGCAGCCCTTGTGAAGATTGCCTCCCAGAACAAAGGCAAGGGTAGAGTTTAGAAAGTTGAAAAGAAGCAAATTTGAATAGTCCTGGAGTCTCCTGGGGAAGTAGTTCAGCTGGATCTAGCCAGTTTCCAGAAAGGGAGCATAGCACTTGGCTGATGTCAGCCTCCTAGCTGCAAGGCTGTTCCCAGGGCTCACATTAAGTATGCAGACTTTGGCCTTTAGTATGCATATTATCTTGTATTGTTTCTGGACTTAGAGACTACTTGATCTATTTTCTCATTGCTTATAGAAAGTAGTTGTCCTCTAGACTTTCTTTGGCCAACCTACAGCTATGTAAATACCTTAGGGTTGGGGCTCTTCTCTGTCTTGTTTCCTATCCACCCTGCAGGCCAAGGTAGGCCACTCTCTGTGGGAACTTTCAATGTGGTGCAAACAAAACATCTATGCTCTATATAGCCATGGAATAATAAACATTTGGGGAATTGCATGCTGTCTGCTAATTGCCTAAATATATGTTTTTTCTCATCAACTGTATGTTGTTTCTGTAATGGTGTGTATCTACGGATACATTGCATGACAAAAGACAAAAAACATAATCTTACAAAGCTAAGTGATTGCTTAATTGAAACAAATATTTTTGTCTGTTCAGAACTGGTTGGTTGTGTTGGAGCTCAGGCACAAACCTACTGGTGAGCCCCAAATCCTTTTAGGTTACATGTTCGCTATTTGGGTATTTTACTGCTGATTCTGTTAGTGTTTGCTCTGATTCTTTTTCTTCTAAGATACTAGATGTTGGCTATTTTACAACCTGCAGGCTCAGGGTCATACAGAAATCAAGTTGATATGCTGAAGGTTGAGTGAAAATTTTCTTTTTAAACATTTTTTTAATTTTAAAATATTTTGGCTCTACCATTTTTACATTCTCCCAAATAGGACACTATTCATTTATACCAACAAATTTTGTTTAGATTTATCCACAGGGTTACATTTTTGATCATCATTCCTCTTGACTCTTAGACTTAACTTCTGAGATCACATGCTTTCATTCTTGAAGTAAATCTTTTAGACATTTGATCGATGAGTATTTTGATGATAAACTAAGTTGAATGAAAAATCCTTGTGGAGCAAAAAACAAACAACTTCATTAAAAAGTGGAAAAAGAACATAAACACTTTTCAAAAGAAGACATAAACATGGCAAACAAGCATATGAAAAATGCTCAACATCACTCATCATAGAGAAATGCAAATCCAAACCACAATGAGATACCATCTCGCACTAGTCAGAATGGCAATTATTAAAATGTCAAGAAATAACAGATGCTGTCGAGGCTGCAGAGAAAAGTGTACGATTATACATTGCTGGTGGGAAAGTAAATTCATTCAGCCACTAGGGAAAGCAGTGTGGCATAGAAATAAGAATAGAAATAGAAAAAGAAAAATAATCAAAATGGCTATTATTAAAATGTCAAAAAATAACACATGCTGGTGAAGTTGTGCAGAAAAGGAATGCTTATACACTGTTGTTGGGATTGTAAATTAGTTCAACCCTTGTGGAAAGCAGTATGGTGATTCCTCAAAGAACTAGAAACAAAACTACCATTTGACCCAGCAATCCCATTACTGGGCATATACCAAGTTCTACCCAAAAGACACATGCACACGTATGTTAATCTCAGCACTACTCACAGTAGCAAAGACATGGATTCAACCTAAATGCCCATCGATGGTAGGTTGGATAAAAAAAAAAATGTGGTACATATACACCATGGAATATGATGCAACCAAAGGGAAAAATGAGATCATGCCCTTTGCAGGAACATGGTTGGTGCTGGAACTAATGCAAGAACAGAAAAGCAAATATTTCATCTTCTCACTTCTAAGTGGGAACTAAATGATAGTAACATGTGAACACACAGAGGTGAACAAGACACTGAGGCATACCTGAAAGTGGAGGGTGGGAGGAGGAAGAGCAACAAAATAAGTAATTATTCGTTACTAGTCTTAGTACCTGGGTGACAAAATAATCTGTACAATATGCTCTTTGTGACACAAGTTTACCTATATAACAAACCTGCACATGTACCCCTGAACCTAAAATAAAAGTTAAAAAGACAGTTGCAATAAAAAAGGCTTTATTTAATTCAAGAACAAGATGAAATGACTAGGCTACTAGCTTATGGCATGTGGTATAATGTCAAAATATACTTAAGATAAAAAATAATGATCCAAGTACTATTGTACTTCCCTCTACCCCAACAAAGTACAAGTCTTCTAATAGTGACAGGAGAATAACAAGTTTCTTTTAGTAGCAAGCACAGGAAACTAATTCTGGTGTTTCAGCAAAACGTCAAGTACACTGAAAGGGTACTGTTGTTTCTCACAGTTTTGAAGAATGACTTTAACAGCCAAGACTCAGGAAAGGCTGCAATTATGGTGGATGTGGGACTCTAGCAGCAGAAAACTGTGAATGTTCTCCCTCAAATTTTGACATTGACATGATTTGTCTCTGAAGACTCTCAGTCTTGGTTTAAAGGTGTTTAAATACCCTTAAGAGAATTGTATTTGGTCTATGGATCAGTCAGCTATGGCGATGTTCATTTAATTATTTGCACTGATTTTCTTTCCGTTTTGAGGTTGTTTCAAGGAAAAGGAGAATTATTATAAATCAGATGGCTACCTCAAGAAGAGTTTACTGTAGGTTGATAGTTAAAGTCCGTGATTTCAGTGAAGTTCAAGAGAAGTGGGAGATGATAAAGAGTAATTTAAACCATTTCAACATCCATTGAGATTCCATTTTTCTTAAAATGCCTCATGCTAGAAATAAGTGATATAAAGATGAGTACACCCAAGGCCCAATTTGCCCTTCTGCTCTTCCTTGCCACCAGGCCTAGTGCTACATTTTTACATCTCTGTACGACATCTATAAGGCATCCTTCCAGAGTGCCTGCTTTTGATAATCATCAAATTTAGGCAAGCCAATATCTGCAGATCAGGTAGAGAAAGTGTGTTGGGAAGGTATATGTGTAAAACAGTGTGGTGATTCATACAAAAGAGAAAGGGAACTAAGAGAAGAAATCATGAATGAAGTAACACTGTAGCATCTTGATAGATGGTGTACAGAAACTACTGGCCATTTACCATAAATCATTTTTGTCTTCTTAGGCATATAACTAAACTACATGTCTCAGTGTCCCTTGCAATTTGATATGGTTATTTGACAGAGCCAATGGAACATGAGAGAAAATGTTGTGCTGTAGCAGGACAAGCCGCAGACCAAACCCCTCAGACACCGAGTTAAAGAAGGAAGGGCTTTATTCAGCCGGGAGCTTTGGCAAGACTCACGTCTCCAACAACCAAACTCCCCGAGTGAGCAATTCCTGTCCCTTTTAAGGGCTCACAACTCTAAGGGGGTCCATGTGAGTGGGTAGTGATCAATTGAGCAAGCAGGGGGTACATGACTGGGGGCTGCATGCACCGGTAATTAGAACGGAATAGAACAGGACAGGGATTTTCACAGTACTTTTCTATACAATATCTGTAATCTATAGATAACATAACCAATTAGGTCAGGGGTTGATCTTTAACTACCAGGCCCAGGGTGTGGCACCAGGCTGTCTGCTTGTGGATTTCATTTCTGCCTTAGTTTTTACTTCTTCTTTCTTTGGAGGCAGAAATTGGGCCTAAGACAATATGAGGGGTGGTCTCCTCCCTTAGTGCCATACCACTAATCTTTTTATATAAGCTCCTTTCCTATTATTTTTTCATATAACACACTCTCATGGCAACCACCAAGCTTCACTTGGAAGATGTATGTTGACTATGGTAGAGCTGCTATCATCCTGGATCCCTGAATAACTGTGAAGCAGAATATTCCAGCAACCCAGAACCACTCTGAACTGTTAAATCCATGGTGTATTAGTCCGTTCTCACGCTGCTATGAAGAACTACCTGAGACTGGGTAATTTACAAAGGAAAGAAATTTAATTGACTCACAGTTCTCCATTGCTGGGGAGGCCTCAGGAAACTTACAATCATGGTGGAAGGTAAAGGAGAAGCAGGAACTTTCTTCACAGGGCTGCAGGACAGAGTGAGTGCAACCAGGAGAAATGTCAGATGCTTATAAAACCATCAGATCCCATGAGAACTCACTCATTAACATGAGAATAGCATGGGGGAGACTGCCCCCATGATCCAATTACCTCCACCTGGTACTGACCTTGACAAGTGGGGATTATAACAATTCAGAGTGAGATTTGGCTGGGGACACGAAGCCAAACCATATCACATGGGAAATTAACTTTTAATATGTTAGGTCGTTGTTTTTTTTTTAAATTTTTTAGTCTATTTGTTAATACACACTACTTTCCCTTATGTAGAAATTAGTACCATAAAAAAGGAATTACTATAACAAAAGTCTAAAGCATGCATCACTGGCTTAATGGCAATGACAATATGTGGCAGGCTGGGAAAATAGACTCCCAAGTTTCATATGGTTAAAACATTTGGCAAAGCCATCTTTCAATATTTTGAAACTGAAACAAAGGTATATGTGCCTATCTCTCTAGCAGAACTGATTATTAAGAGACAAAATATTAGTGCCAATATGTCACTATGGGTTGACAATTACTTGCCACATTTAGCAAGAGGAAGCTCAGTTACTGAATGATCTTGCAGAACAGACCTATGAGACAATCTGATCCACTTAGGCAAGGACTGATATGCGAGAAGAAAAAAAAAAAAACTTTTTCTCTCATGTAAACTTCTGTATTTTAGAACCTGTTGGCTATATTGGCATGGCCTTTATTTTAACCAATCAGATGAAATAGTGGAAAGTATCAACAAAAGCATAGAACTGACTTAGAAGCACCCAAAAAGTATCAAGACATTTTGTTTATCTAGACCACAGTTTGGCAAACTATGGCTTAGGGCCAACCGAAGCCTTCTGCCTGTTCTTTTCTTCAACAAAGATTTTCTGGAATACAGCCATGGACATTCATTAATTATTATTATCTGTTATATAGGTATTGTCTATTTTATTGTATTGTATATAACATATTGAGTAGTTGCAACAGAGACTATATAGTCTGCAAAGCAAAAGATATTTACTATCTGACCCTTTACAGAAAAAATTTGCTCACCCCAATGTAGTCTGTGTATTGTAAATATGAGAGGGAATGGGAGATAAAGCCCAAGAATATTTGCAAAAGTCAGTGTTGAAGGTCTTAAAAATCAGAATGAATAAGACAATGGGGAATTATTACAAGTAATTGAAAAGGCAAGTGATTGCCCTTAAATATGTCCAGAAATTACACTGTAAGATGACATTGACAAACTAGAGTGGTCAAGGACAATAAGGATGTAAATGAAGGATCTAAAACTAGGTCATAAGTGAGAATGGTTGGAGAATCTATAAATATTTAGTCTATAGAAGAGAAGATTTAAGAAGTACAGTATTTAAATATTTAAAAGCTTGGTTGGTGTGAAAATATTCAACTTATTTGCAAATATTTAATTAATCACAAGGCGGTTCTCCTCTGAAACAGACTCTTGAATAGAGCCAAATTGAGACTATTTAAATGGTCAAATCATATAAGTGGGAATATACTCTAAAAATGTCCATCACAAAACCATGTCATCTATTTTTTATGTTGAAATTCCGTTATACTTTCTCATTAATCCACTGCAATTGTATTCTCATTATCACTACTACTTCACTAAATTTGCTTCTTGCAAGGTCACTAGTAGCATTTTTATTTAAAAATTCAATGAATACTTTTCAGGCATTTACAGTATTCATGACATGCTTTTAAAAATTTTCCTTTTACTTTGATTTGTAACACTAACCTTACTGATTTTTTTTTCCTCTGTGTACACTGCATGTTGATCTTCCTCAGAGGAGCCTATTTTGTTGTTCTTCCATTATGTTTGCTTTATTCTCTTCATTCTACCCCCATCTCACTGGCTAATGCTGCATATTCTAGAAGGGAGATGCTAAAGCCATAATGCATCATGTTTTAAACGTTTTTAAATAATTCATGACTTTAAATGGTTTTAAGATTAAGTTTAAAGAAAAAGATGTCCCTGTCAATGACTTTACATTTATTCATTTACAACGTGAGCATCCAATTGACACTTCTTTGGTGCTCAAGATGTGATAGTGGGTAAGTAAAGATATGTTAGTTTCTGGCTCTTATGAAATTTTCATTCTAGTTGGAAGGAAAGAACAGAAGTAAACAAATATGTGGATAATCAGGAAAATTTCACAAAGGGCTAAGTACAGAAGTAAACAAAAGTGTGGATAATCATGAAAATTTCACAAAGTGCTAAGTACTATAAAGAAAGTAGACTGTAGTAATTAAACAGGGGGATAGCTGGGAAAATGACTAATTTAGATAAGAGGATCAGGTATGATTTCTAGGAGAACCGAATAATGAGAAGCTGGGACTTTTGACCTGAGGTCTGCATAATGAAAAGGAGCTAGTCATGTTAAGAAATGGGTGAACAGTATCGCTAATGGATTCAACAGTGGGTCCAAAGGCCTGAAGGAATGAGATTGGCATGTCAAAGGAAGAAACAGAAAGAACAGAGTGTAGTTCACAACAGGGAAACTAATAGTTGGTGAAGATAGAAAAAGTATGGAAGCCAGATTATGTTGGGCCTTGTAGGCTAGGATGTGAAGTTTGAAGTACCTATAAATGCAATAAAAAGAGCCATTGGAAGAGTTTTTAACATGGTGTAACATGGTATCACATTACCTGAATTGTTTTCTATTTCTCAGATGATACAAATTATGTAATGCCTTTTGACTTTGTTACAATGAAATTTAGACCTACAAATTAGCTGGCTGTCGTGGGATACACCTGTGGTACCAGCTACTTGGGAGGCTGGATGGGAGGATCACTTGAGCCCAGGAGGTAGAGGTTGCATGAGCCAAGATTGCACCGTTGCCCTCCAGCATGGGTGACAGAGTGAGACCCGGTCTCAAAAAAAAAAAAAAAAAAAAAAAAAAGATCTACAGTAAATGCTTGTCCACAGGATATAGATTAGCTTATGACTACATGCATATTTATTATATTACTGGTATTTATTTTCAGAATAATGATTTTTGTTTATATGTAGCTTCTGTTGTAAAGTGTTTCAAACTATTTTGAGTTATATACTACATCCTTATTATACATAAGAGCATTGAATGTGGATTGAATAACCTACATGCAATGCTGGTTCTAACAGTGAGTTATTCATATGCATTTAAGGTAATCATTCAAACTCTTTGGGGCTTAATTCCCTCATCTCAAAATGAGGATCAGCTATAATTATTTCTGTACCTCTCAGGAATATTGTGTGGAGAAAACAGACATATATGTATATGGGCAAATAATCATAAAGCTATAAATATTATATATTTCTTGAGTTCCCTTTATGGGAAAAATTTAGATATTAAAGTTTGGAGATTCAAGATGTATTTTTAGAAAAGTGATCTGGCTTAATTTTTGTTGAAAACATGCTACCAAACATTTTAAATCCATGTACATTTCATACAGAGAAGGAAATACTGGATGTCTTCTCAATTGTGTGAATCTTCCGAAGATTTTTTTAATGGGGTGTCTGAATCTCCTGATAATCATATGAAATTTGTATCATTAAGAGTTGAAGTTCAAAGTTAAAATTAGGAACAAAGTTTGAAGGTCTCTGTAAGCATCCTCATTAGAGTTACTGCTAATGGCTATGTGCAAATTTACTTAATCAATTATTCAGTTTGATATCAATCTTGTCTGGTGCCATAGACTTTTGAAACAAATAATGTGTTGCAACTCTCAAGAATACATCTTTAGGCAACAGTGGAAAAATCACTTGAAATCTATAGCCTTCATGCTTTTAAAAATATTTAAACTTTAGGTAAATTGCATAAGAAATTTTCAATTTTTATAACTTTTCAATAATTTATTTTTATCAAGTTATTGTATATGTTTTTGCTATGAAACACTGTCAACCCCATGTGTACATTATTTTAATCCTAGATGGGGGTATCTTTATAAATATTAATATTTCAGGAGTGGACAGTGAGAGGACTCCTTAGAACTCAAGTTCCCTGTGAGCCACATTTTGGAAGCCTCACTGACTTGTAGAAAATGGTCACCTAAGGACTGATCCCAGTCTTCACAACTATAACATTTGCATTGATTAATGTATCTTTATTTGGTAAATGTCAAAATTTAAGTGGCTTTTCACACCGTTCCAAAATTTGTGAAATCTTATTTCATAATGCTTCATGCTTTATACATTGCTTTGGTTTTTTTTCATCTATAATTCCTTCTAATAACCACTTCTTGCCAATGTTAATACTACTTGTAATTGAAAGCTCAGCCATTTCTACCAGTATTTTGTATGTGTGGAATAGTTATAAGTAGGCCCTTCTCTTCACTGATGTAGGTCTTTTCCTCATGGTTGTTTATTGCATATTGTCTCCAAAGCTGTCACTTAACAGTGGTTGGGGACTGGGAAACAAAATTGGTGAGATAAGCTTAATAAAATAATCCATAGAAGGAAGCCACTCTATAGGTAGAAGTCATAGAACCCCTGGAATATTGACAGAAAAGATATTAGGGTACAACATACATGCTGTCACCCTAAATAAGTAGAACATAGTATAGCCACCTTGTTGCCCTGCCCCCAAAATGGCCTATTTCAATTACTGTAAACTCTTGAAGATACTGTGTTTTAAATATACATATTCATACCTCAGGTTGTCTGAAATTTATATGTTAAATATGAGGCCTTCCTACATACATGTTGAAATGAATTATGATAGCATTCTGAGACATTACATACCATGTGTTTGCATGCTTTTCATAATATCACTGCTCATTTTCTTCATAGAGATAAGCCCCCAAATAGAGTTTTTCTACCTAAGTTCTAAGCTTCTTAAAGGCAGAAATTGCAGGTTGGTTTTCCTAGAAATCAGACTCTGAGGTGGAGAACTGTATGCAATAAGTTTATTAGGGAGTGTTTTCACACCTATGAGGAAGTGAAAAAAGTAGGGATAATTGGAGGGACGAGTTTAATTGCCATACAGTTGCAGCAAAAGCTTCAGCTCATCATGAAGGGAGCACTTGAACTGGGATGATCACTCAGAGTTGTCTAAATTTTAGGAAAGACATCCACACATTTATACTCCAGCAAACAATCACTCTTTAGGTGTAGGCTATTTCTGCAAAGATGGGATGATCTTGGGCAACCTAGCTCTTTTCAGATAAGAACAGTTTTCAGAGTGTCTTGGCCAATAAATAGCAGCTGCTAATACCATAATAGCAGCTGGAGCAATGAGGTTTTTCAGTCTTCAAGTTGGGCTGAAACTTTAGGAGACATACCATAGAATTCATTACAACAGGGTTGAATGACTGAGTCACCTCTATAACTCCCATAGAGTTTGCTGAATTGCTGGCACATTGTAGGCACTCAAATAATCATTGAATGAGTAAGTTAATATAATAATGTGATGGTAAACATGAAATAAATATACAAACACATACTAAACAGTGATAAATTGTAATTATTATATTACTAGTATTTTTGTTAAAACCCATACTGAAAAACAAAGAAAAATTGCTTTTTTCTTTATTCTAAGAATATTTTATACAGGTCGAAATAATTCAAGTAAGCCATTTATTATTTCATATCTTACTTGTTAGATATGTTAGTAAGGTTACGGAAAAAAACAGATAATACACTGAAACAAGGAAATGAAGAGAATTAACAGCAAACAACTTGATATAATAAAATGTCATAAGGCTTGAAACAGCAGGCAGCCGTTACTACCCCTAGGCCTGAAGGGCAAGTGGAGAGAGTAATTATTACAAAGCAGAGATAGCAGCAACTAGGTTTCTAAGAGAGGTCTGTGGCCTTTAGTAGAGGGGCAGCCACTATCAATACAAAGCCCATCAAAGAGGGAACCTAGGGAATGAATCCCCAAACCTCATGCTACATCCACTCTTAATCTTTTGCAGAATGCAAGGTAATCTAATTGGTGTCATCCATATAGGTCAACTTCTGGAGCTAAGAACAGGGTGAAGAATGGCAGAGAGGAGATCTTGAGAGATCAATCAGTGAATACTCTCTGCACACTAGTTATATATTCCATTTGGGGAATAATAAATTCTATCATTTCTATCAGGGCCCTCACAGAGACCATAGTATACTATGGTATCACCAAAATGGTTCCGATCCAGAATGGAAGTTAAACAATATTTCTAAAATTGTGGTCTTGGGAGCTTGGGAGGTTCATAAAACTCTTTCATATGTCCACATGGTCATAACAATTTTCATAATACTAAAACAGTTACCTTTTAAACTCTGGTTCTCTTACAAGTATATAGAAGAACTCTCTACAATATCTCACATCACAAAAAAATGAATGTAGAAATATGAGTATTCAGCTCTCTTCTATAGACCCAGATATTAAAAATACAAACAGGTGAAACAAGTACATTCTTCTCAATTTTTGTCTTATAAAACATATTTTTATAAAATTCATGATTTGTCAATATACAAGTTTATTATTAGTTTTAAAAATGCATTGATAAGCATTTTAAAGGTTCTCAACATTAATTTCCAATGTAGTATATATTAATAAACATGAGTTATGTGAGAGAAAGCTTTTGGAAATCCAGAATATTAAGAGTTTAAAGAAGTTTCAAAAGCAAGTGTTTTGAAAATTGCTGATGTAAGATATTCAGGACTTCTGCTTTCTGACTTATAATTTGCACTAAATAGTGGTCGAATAAAATGTTTCACTGTTTTGAAAGCTTTTGAAGAAGCATGTAAAAACATGTATTAAAGTAGACGTATATTGCCAAAGCTAGGCAATCAATTGAATTACTCTTATTTTTACCTACATTTTTGGTTTCTTGTTACCTTCCTGTTTTAGTCTACTTGTTCTGCTACAGCAAAATATCTGAAATGAGGTAATTTGTAAACAGAAATTTATTTCTTGCAGTTATGGAGGATGGAATGCCCAGGATCAAGGTAGGCATTGGTGTCCAATGAGGGTTGCTCTCTGCTTCCAAGATGGTGGTGTGTTGCTGCATCCTCCAGAGGGGAGTTCCTCACATGTCAGTGTGTTCTCACATTGCAAAAGGGATGGAAGGGCAGGAGAGTGCTCCTTTCAAACTCAAGCACTTTTGTAAAGATGCTAATCTCATTCATGAGGGTATGGCTTTCATGACTCAGTCACATTCTAGGGGTCACATCTCTTAATACTTTTACATTGGGGATGAAGTTTCTACATGAATTCTGGATGGGACACCATCATTCAAACCAAAGCCTTTCCTCAGGCATCCATTAAATGTAGCACTTTCCACTACCTGTTGTTTTACAGGGAAAGTTATTAAATACCCCAACCTTACAAAGCCTCATCACTTACCAAGGTCTTTGTTTCACCTGAAAGTTAAAGAAGAGGTAAATCTTGAGAAGCCCAGCAAGGAAATGTGTAAGACAATGATCTACCACTAGGACTGAACTGAGGAATCATAGTTAAGGTTGCTAGGTTCTGGCTTCAGAATGTCCAGGAGACACAACATAAAAGGAGATTAAAGAAATGTTAGTTCAGCTTCCTGTTAAGAGATAGGTTTGCTTGTGCTGTCAAAATGCTCTAAAAGTAGCCTTGGGACGCTGCTGCTGGTGTCTTACAATGCATGATACAACTGGGAAAGATCTGAAGAAGGGAAAGGCTTGGGGAAATGCTGCCTTATATTCTGGAGACAGTTCACTTGCCATTGTAACTATTTAGAATTAATTCCTATAGTAACAATAACAATAATAATAATGATACTGATAATAATGAAAAGAAGAAAGGAAGGAGAAGGAAGTGGAGGAAAAAAGGAAGGAAGAGGAGGGAGAGGAGACACAATTTAAATGGATATTGAGCTGAAATTCATCAGGCAAAGTTCTGTCAGTGGGAAACTGCACTAGTTCCACTCTGTGACTACTAAAGGCTTGAAAAAACACTCCTTGCTAAGAAGGCTGAGGGGGGCTTGAATTCTGCTTTTTAGCTCCCATCATACAATGGCCAAGTCTAATCTGGCTTACTATTGTTTGGGAGCCACAATTAAATTTTGTCCGTGCT
The DNA here is from genome assembly GCF_006542625.1 of Nomascus leucogenys. NCBI lineage: Eukaryota > Metazoa > Chordata > Mammalia > Primates > Hylobatidae > Nomascus > Nomascus leucogenys. Next base: position 131,843,354 of record NC_044406.1, read on the forward strand.
CATGGAAAGTAGTCTCAAAGGCGGGAGGGTAATATACTGTTGTAGGCACACAATACAGAAATTAGGCCATTTGCAAATTGATGTATAAATATGGCAAGGTGAAAAAGAAACTCTAACAAGATTAAACATAATAGAAATAGCATGAGAATAAATTATTTGACTTTTTATTACTCAATTGCAGGTTAAAAATATTTATGGAGATTTTTACTTGCTTTTGGTTTTAGTCAAGATGGAGTAACTCCATTCCTTTCAGGTCCCCTGCTTACAACTAAAAATGCTACAACAACAACAAGAACAACAAAACATAGGAAGTCTTTGAAAGGTGGAAGAAAAGAAGGCAGACTGCATAAGAGACATTGGGATTTGAATAATAACATGATTGTGTGTTTCTTGGGCTTCCTTACTGCCTTTCATATATCCCAAATACAGTTCTTGTAAAGAATTAAACCTAGACTATCAAGAGGCACAGATAATCTTCGTGAAAGTCTTGTTCCCTTAGCCACAGGATTGAAAAAAGAGAGGCCTAAGATCAGAAAAACTTTTGACAATACCCATCTTACTCCAGCCAAACACCAGCAAATGTGGCAGAAATGCATATAACCACCATCTCCACCTCCAGAAGTTTCAGCTGGCTTGAACAGGTAGCTGATATTCCATACAAAAATCCCAACCTCCAACATGGAACCCTATAGAAACAGGCAGAATTCTCTGGTTACCTAGGGAAATTGTGTTGGTGGAACCAAGTGGAAAGCTGATCTTGAATTCCATGCTTAGCAGAAGTAGATAATGGTCTTATTCCCTCAACCAACTTAGTGTAGTTGGGACTGAGCAGGGAACTTATCTTCCATTCCCCACCCAGTGAAATCAGGTGGTAGTCTGATTATCAGCAAGACCCACCAAGCTGAGCCTTGACTCTCACCCTTCTGTAAGGTAAGTTATTGAGGCTGTTCAAGTCAGAGAAAATTGCTACTCCACTTCATTTCACTACTAATTTTACCAGGTGTTAGCAGGATCCAGCCAGTAGCTGAGTCTCCATTCTCAAATGGCTGGAACAAGACTGAACAAAGTGGAATGAGTACAGTTTAGGTGACACTATATGTCACTGCTGGTATCACTGGGGCCCAGTGATAAATAATGTTTACACCCAACTGGCAACAACAGACTGAGGAATATGGTGTGAGGCAGGGTAAGGTGGTATTCCTAATCTCCTTTTGCCTAACCTTGTGCCAGAAGGTATGGCATTGAGTGCTTACCCCCAATTAGCATAACTGAGGCAGAAGGAAGCATTGTAAAGTGGGGCTAACAACTTAACTTCTCACTTCATGTCAGTGAGCCCACTGTGAAGCTGCTCTAATACCCAGGAAGAAGAAATAAGATATTGTGAGTTGGTGCCTACTTTCTCTGTGAAGGGATCAGAAAGGTGAAGGGGTGAACCGAGCTTCCAATCTATCCACTTGTAATGAGGCTATGTAAGTCAGCACTTCACTTTTGCTGTGTTGTTGGAAGTCAGACCCCGAACGGAGGGACCGGCTGAAGCCACGGCAGAAGAACATAAATCGTGAAGATTTCATGGACATTTATTAGTTCCCCAAATTAATACTTTTATAATTTCTTACACCTGTCTTTACTGCGGTCTCTGAACATAAATTGTGAAGATTTCATGGACATTTATCACTCCCCCAATGAATACTCTTATAATTTCCTATGCCTGTCTTTAATCTCTTAATCCCATCATCTTTGTAAGCTGAGGATGTATGTTGCCTCAAGACCCTGTGATGATTGTGTTATCTGCACAGATTGTTTGTAAAGCATGTGGGTTTGAACAGTATGAAATCTGGGCACCTTGAAAAGAACAGGATAACAGTGATTTTCAGGGAACAAGGGAGATAACCATAAAGTCTGACTGCCTGCAAGGCCAGGCAGAACAGAGTCATATTTCTCTTCTTGTAAAAGTGAATAGGAGAAATATCACTGAATTCTTTTTCTCAGCAAGGAACAGCCCTGGGAAAAGAATGCATTCCCAAGGGGAAGCCTCTAAAATGGCCACTCTGGGAGTGTCTGTCTTATGCAGTTGAAGATAAGGGATAAAATATGTCCTGTTCTCCTGCAGCGCCCCCAGGCTTGCTAAGATTAGGAAATTCCAGCCTGGCAAATTCTAGTCAGACCAGTTCTCTGTTCTTGAACAGTTTCCTGTTAAGATGTTGATCAATGACAATGCGTGCACAGCAGGACATGGAACCTCATTAGTAATTCTAATTTCGCCCTGGCCTTGTGATCTTGCTCTGCCCCCATTTGCCTTGTGATATTTTATTGCCTTTGAAGCATGTGATCTCTGTGACCCACACCCTATTCATACACTCCCTCTCCTTTGAAAATCGTTAATAAAAACTTGCTGGTTTTGCAGCTTCGGGGCATCACAGAACCTGCTGACATGTGATGTCACCCAGCTATAAAATTTCTCTCTCTTGTACTCTTTCTCTTTATTTCTCAGACTGGCTGACACTTAGGGAAAATAGAAAAGAACCTATGTTGAAATACTGGGGACTGGTTCCCCTGATATTGCTGGAAGTGTTGGTGGGGCCCACTGGGAAGCTAAAACCACACACCCACGAGGCTGTTGTCTCTCTCAATGAGAGAGCTGCTTGCTAATAAGGAATATTAAGCATGATTCAGAATTACATAATATAACATCTCAAACAGCTAGGATACAAAAAAGAAATTTATCATATCAACAGCTAGGAATATAACAACACAAATGAGAAGTGGTAATCAACGGATGCCAATATTGAAGTGAATCAAATGTTGGAATTATATTACAAGGATTTTAAAGCAGCCATAATAAAAATGTTTCAAAAACAATTACAAATCCTTTTGAAACAAATGAAAACATGAAATATCTTACTAAAGGAACAAAGTTATAAAAAATAACCAAATGTAAATTATAGAACTGAAGAATAAAATCTCACTGGATGGTTAAATAGCAGAGTGAAAATAATAGAGAATAGAATTAAATAACTTGAGGATATACTGTTAGAATTTACTAACTCTATAAAACAGAAAAAGCCTGTAAAAGAATGAACAGAGCCTCAGGGACCTGTAGGACATATATATGTATATATGCATATACCCCCCCCCACACACACACATCCTCATTCATATAAGTATTCTAATTCATATTTTATCATTGAAGGAGAAACATAATCCATATGATATGGTCCTCAATGTATGTAAATATCTGACTATTATATTTAAAATTGGAGAAAAGAAGGTATAAGGGCACAAATAAAAGTCTACATTCAACTCAAAGTGGTAAAACATGAATACCAGTACACTATGATAATATGTATATTAACACATACACACATAACTATAACAACCACTATAAATAGAAAATCAAATAGAATCCTAAAAGTGTTAAGTAACACACCAGAAGGAAGAAAAGAGAAACAGAGGAAGCCAATGAAAAACACATAATAAAATGGTAGATGAAAGCCTTGAAATATCAATAATTATTTAAATGTAATGCTCTAAATGCACCAATTAGGATTTTTGAAGGGGGAATAAAACCAAACAAAAAAAAAACCCTACGAACAATCTAAACCATCATGTAAAATAATATGTTGTCTACAAGTAAGTCTTTCAAATACCATAGCATGAGTAGGTTGAAAGCAAAATGATGGAAAATATGTATTATGTACATATTAATGTTTTTTTAAAAAATTACAGGGTAGCTAATATGATAAAGCCAAATTGAGCACAAAAACCCCTAAAAGGAGGAAATATACATAATTATAAAAATATCAATCCACCAGAATGACATCATTGTCCCAGATGTGTACACAGCAAACAACAGAGCCTCACATTATGTAAAGAAAAAAACCGATAATGCTGAAAGGAGAAATACATAACTTCATAATTATACATATAGGAACTTCAAGCCTCCACTCTCAGCAATTGACAGCAGTACTAGCAAATCAGCAAGGATATAGAATAACAACATAGTTAATCAATAGGATCCAATTGTCTACACACACACACACACACACACACACACAAATCATTCCACCCAACGACAGGAGGATGCACATTGTTTTCAAGTGCCCATAGAACATTCACTAAGTGTGACAGTCTAATGGCCCTTTCCCTAAGATATCCATGTTCGAATGCCCAGAACATATGAATATGTAAGGTTACATGGTAAAGGGGAATTAAGGTTGCAGATGGAATTAAAGTTGCTAATTAGTTGACCTTAAATTGGTAAGATTACCTTGAATTATGAATTGGACTCAATTTAATCACAGGGATCCTTAAAAGTAGAGAAGAGAGGCAGAAGAAGGAAAACCAGAGAGATAGTAGTCTGAGAAGGAATTCTTCTGATGTTGCTGACTTTGATGATTAAGGAAGAAAGGCCACAAGCCAGTGAGTGTGGGCAGAATACAGAAGGTGGAAAGGGCAAGGAAAGGGATTCTCCCCCTAGAGCCCCCAAAAAGGAAAACAGACCTGCCAACACCTTGATTTTAGTGAACTCTATGAGGGAAGTTTTGCACTTCTGAAGTACAGAACTCTAGTACATTTGTGTTGTTGTTTTAAGCCACTAAACTTGTAGTAATTTGTTACAGCAGACGTAGAAATCTCATGCTCCAAAACAGACAATCTCCTTGGCCATTAAACAAACCTCAACAAATGTAAAGTTACCAAAGTTATACAGAGTGTATTCTCTAGCCACAGTGGACTCAAACTAGAAATAAATAACAGAAAGATGAAAGAAAAATCTTTAAACACTTGAAAAATAAATAATCTTTCTTATTGGGTACAATGTTCACTCTACAACTTGAAGAGTGACAGTTATACCAAAAGCTTAGACAACACCACTACACAATATATGTATGTAAGAAATCCGTACTTGTATCCCTTAAGTATATGAAAAGAACTAAAGATTATAAATAAATAACACATTTCTAAATAATCTCTGAGTCAAAGAGGAGTTCTCAAGAAAAAACCAAAATATATAATGTCCAATAATAATGATAATACAGCACATCAAATTGTTTTGCAGGCAGCTAAAACAGAGAAAATTTATAACACTAAATTCTTACATTAGAAAGAAGGAAACACTCAAATCAGTAATCTAATTCTCTAATGTAAAAAAAAACTGGAAAATAAAAATAAAATAAAGCCTATGAAAGTAGAGGAAAGTAAATAAGAACAAAAATATGTAAAATTGAAAACAAAAAAGCAATAAAGTCAGTGAAACAAAAGCTGATTTTTAAAAAACATCAACAAAATTGACAAACTAAGGAAAACACTGACAATACTAATAGAAGATACAAAATACCAATATCAACAATGGAAAAAAGCAATATCACTACAGACCATGCAGCTCAAAAAGAAAAAAGCAGAATATCACAAACAACTCTACACAGAGAAGTTGTCAACTGAGAATAGGTGAATTCCTTGCAAACCACAAACTACTGAAATGCAAATAAAATGCAACAGTAACTCTGAATAATCTTATAATCACTAAAGAAATTAAATTTGCAATTATAATACTTCTATAAAGGATGTTTCCAGGCCCAGATGGTTTACAAAATAATTTTATCAAATATTGAAGGACAAATTAACTCAATAGGTATACAATATTTTTCAGAAAATTGATGAGGAAGATACATTTATGAGACTAGTGTTATCCTGGTACCTAAGCCAAACAAAAACAGCATGAAAAAAGAAAGAAAACTGTAGGCCAACATGTCTAACATAGATGCAAAATTTCTCAACAAAATTTTAGAAAATAAAATCTGGCAATATAAATATCATATATTATGAAAAAGAATAATCACTATGATCAAATTGGTTTTGTTCCAAGTATTTGACACTGATTCAACATTTGAAAAATTAATGTAATCCACCATATCAACAAGGTTAGGGAGAAAAAAACTGCAGATCAAAACAACAATGAGATACCATCTCACACCACTTAGAATGGCGATTATTAAAAAGTCAGGGAACAACAGATGCTGGTGAGGCTGTGGAGAAATAGGAATGCTTTTACACTGTTGGTGGGGGTGTAAATTAGTTTAACCATTGTGGAAGACAGTGTGGTGACTCCTCAAGGATCTAGAACCAGAAATACAATTTGACCCAGCAATCCCATTACTGGATATGTACCCAAAGGATTATAAACCATTCTACCATAAAGACGCATGCACACGTATATTTATTGTAGCACTATTTACAATAGCAAAGACTTGGAACCAACCCAAATGCCCATCAATGATAGACTGGATAAAGACAATGTGGCACATATACACCATGGAATACTATGCAGCCATAAAAAGGATGAGTTCATGTTCTTTGCAGGGACATAGATGAAGCTGGAAACCATCATCTTCAGTAAACTAACACAGAAACGGAAAACCAAACACTGCATGTTCTCACTCGTAAGTGGGAGCTGAACAATGAGAACATATGGACACAGAGTGGGGAACATCACACACCAGGGCCTGTTGGGGGGTGGGGACAAGGGGAGGGAGAGCATTAGGACAAATACCTAATGCATCCGGGGCTTAAAACCTAGATAACGGGTTGATAGGTACAGCAAACCACCACGGCACAAGGTTACCTTTGTAACAAACCTGCACATTCTGCACATGTATCCCAGAACTTAAAGTACATTAAAAAAAAAAAGAAAAAAACACAAGATTGTATCAACGAATGCAGTAAAAAAAAAAAAGACAAATCCAATGCCTATCATGATAACCTCAGCCAACTAGGAATAAATAACTTTCTTCACTTCTCACACATAGCCCCCTATATCACAGAACCATCAATCATGCACCAAAGCCTTCTCACATTTGGAATCTCTTTGATTTCCCCTGCTGCTGCATCTTTTCTACTTCTTCTTTTGATACATCTCTCTGACTTTCTTTGGCTTTCCTTTTCCTCTTATATCATATGACTGCATTAACCCCACCTGGATCTAGGATAGTCTCCCTATTTTAAGGTTACCCGATTAGCAAACTTAATGATATCTGCAAAGTCCCTTTGTAGCAGTACCTGGATTAATGGTAGATTGAATAACCAGGTGATAGAAATCTTGGGAACATATATTTAGATTTCTTCCTACAACAGGTGGCAAACTCAGATAAACCTCCAGAGGGATATGAATAGGAAGTCTTAATGGTTGAATGCTACTTCAGTCAAATTCCTTCTTTCTTTCTACTCTTTATTTACTAAATACTTATTGAATGAATATTATGTACTCAGACTGTGATAGATAAAAGGGATAAAGAAGTGAATAAGAAACAGTACATGGCCTCGTGGATATGGTAAACTTGTGATGAATACCAAGAGTTAAAAATTTTTTGGTGATTATCACCAAGATGTAAATAGATAGAATTCAGGGAGACGAATGTATTGGGAAGAGTAATTATAGGGTGCTGTGGGAGCTAAATAGAGGGTCATCTGAAACAGACTAATGAAGAACAAAATTTGCAATCTACATTTCTCCAAAGGTTAGAGAACTGATCATCTCCATAATGATTTCAGATCTAAGGATACATGTGAGAAATGATGGGCAGATGTAGAAATCTTCGGGCTGGGTATGTTAAGACTGGATGATGATCACAGGGGTCTCCAAATACTTAAAGAGTAGAGATCCCTATAGGACAGGCTTTGGTGGGAGGATGGAAAGCACCCCATAGTATTCCATGTTTCTCATCTCAGTAACCATGCTTATTGTGATTTTTATTTGAAATGTAAGATAAATGTTTGTGTTTCATAAGATATAACTTCTACATGACATGGAGAAAGAACATAGCAAGAATTGATGAAAATAGCTTCCTCCTCTCTTAACTTCCTTCCCTGCCTTCCTCCTTACTTCCTTGTCTTCTCCCTTCCTTTCTTCTTTTAAATGTTGAAGGAAAAGGGGAAGGCAAGTGTTAGGTAGCAGTTTATTTAAACAAGGAAATCATTTTTCTGTGACATCTAGGGACGTATGTGAGTGTCCATTATCTGCAGAAACCTTTATAGTTCCTAGTTGTATACAGTTAACACTATTGGGATTCTGTTTCCTCCAAAAATAGCATTTTATTCAATGATGACTTTTCCATTTATTTTTAACTGCCTTTAGGAGAAATGGTGGGGGGGAGGTGGGGGCGGTGAGGAATCACACTCCTGTGGTGCCAAATTGAAAGCTCCTGAAGCGAATAGTGGGAGTGATTATTATGACACTGACCATCCTGTGTTAAAATAAGTTTAATGAAGAAAATGGACTATGAAAATAAGATCCAGGTTAGCACCAAATATCCTGGTGTCAACTCAGGAAAGTATTTTACTTAGTACATACATAATCTGGCTTGCAACACTCAAAAGGTGCTAGAGAAATTGTTTTCGGTAAAATGTCTGCCATGATTATTTCCAAAATGACTTAAGGCTAATTCACACATAAATAGTGAAAAATGTGACAAAGTTAGAGCAGAGACCAACTAAGTTCAAGAGTTGCCTCTTATAGGAAGCCTTCCCTGTCTCTATTCCATGTCTGCTTTTAAGGCTGAGTTAGGTGTTTCTTTTTCTCTTCCCATAAGTCCCCACGCTTCTATCTGTCATGGTTTGTGTTTCCTGATACATTGTTGATGATGGACTTCAACTTGAGAGGATGTTACCCATTTTGTGTCAGATCAATATACCTTGTCCAATGCTTGGCATAGCCTATAAACTAAGTAAATAGCTGCTCACAGTTGTAAGTGGGCACAGACATAGCTCTTAAGTTTCTTGACAGTGAAAGGAAAAAAAAAAGGAGTCATAGTGAATATCTTAGTTCATTCAGGCTTCTATAATGGAATGTCGTGGACTTGGTGTCATACAAACAACAGAAATTTCTCACAGTTCCGGAGACTGGGAAGTCCAAGATCCAGGTGCCAGCAGATTTAGTGTCTGGTGAGGACCCGCTTCCTGGTTCATAGACAGCCATCTTCTGGTTGTAACCTCACATTGCAAAAGGGGCAAAAAAAACTTTCTGGGATCTCTTTTATAAGGGCACTAATCCCCTTCATGAATTCTCCACCCTTGTGAGTCAGTCACCTCCCAAAGGCCCCACCTCCAAATCATATTGAGGGTTAGGTTTTAATATGTGACTTTTGGGGAGACACAAGCATTTAGTCTATAGCACAAATTACATAATTTGAGGACCCTTTTCTACCTTTATTTGAACTCTTTAAGCAAGACAAACAAGGAATCTCACTCTCCTTTTTCTATGAGCTTCTTTAACAATGTAGTACCTTGGTTTTCTCCTGTTCTTACTGGTTACTTTTTTCAGTTTACTTGTTATTATTTCTGCATCTTCTAAATGTTGAAATTTCTCTCAACCCTATCTTGGGTCACATTCTTCTCTCCCTCTCTATGCTTTTTCTGTAAGTAATCTCATTTATTTCTGTGGCTTAACATTTTCCTGCCCTCTGTGGTAATATAATTTGAAAAGATCTGGACCACCTGGACATCACATTGATTCCCCGCATTGGTAACATCATGTAGGTTGGACAGGACAGGCAAGAAGTGACAAATAGACTGAAGGCTTTGTTAAGACACATATACTTCAGAGGGTGGGAAATGAACCCTATTAAGTTTCAGAGACCTGCAATTTCTGTGAAATTTTGAGGTTTCCAGTAGTCAGGAATGTTCTAGGATATTTGCTCCAAAGTAAAAGGCACATTACTGCATCCATTGTGAATCTCACATTACAAAGAAAGAAACACAGCACTAGGTAGCCATCTTTGGATTCTAGAGGCCTGGAATTCCACACCTGAGCAATTTCTCCTCTTCTTATATTTGATAATATGGAAATCTACCAGCTTTGAGTGGGGCCAAGAAGGAAAAGGCACTGAAGCAGGTCCAGACCACATTGCAATCATTCTTGTCATTTGAGCCATATAATTCGTTAAACCCTGTTGTATTGGAAATATTAGTTTTGGGAAAGGATGCAGTTTGGAGTATATGTTTTAGTGGGATATTCACAATATAACCCCTTGGTATTCTGGAACAGAGCTATGCTATTCATAGCAAAGAATTACACGTGTTTTAAGAAACAGCCCTTGGAGTGTTGCTGGACCCTGGCAGAGGCATAACATTTCACCATGTGTCACCAAGTGAACATATATTCAGAACTGCTCTAGGGCTGAGTTCTATTGAACCCAACAAATTATACAGTCAGACATGTCTAGCAACAGGCCATTAGGAAATGGACTAAATTGAACCCAAGCAGGATCAGAGAGCACAAATAAGCTGCATGAGCTGGAAGACTAGAATTCTTGCTACCCAAAAGTGTTGTACCAGTGTCCCCTCCCTGGTTTGCACCCATAGACATATAAGGGCTTCTGTACTATTGACTGAATGAAGAAAAACTCTGAGCTGAATTTACAGGTGGGTCAGCATGCTACATGAATGAAATGGAAAAATTGACAGTGGCCACATTGTGACCACATTCAGGAGTGGCCCTGTAATTTAATAAGATAAAAATCTTCTTGATGGTAAGAGCTTCAGTTCTAGCACCCTGGTTATCTACTTTGTGTAGAGGGAGAAGGGGCCTGAGGTGAGAATACATAGATTAATGGCCAGTGGTCAGTGGCCTGGCCTTCTAATCTGGGGCCTAGAAAGACAAGCACTAGAAAACTGAAGACAATGAGGTCTATGGAATAGGCATGTGGACAGACATATGGGAGGGAATAAAAGTGTGAAAATATTTTAATGTTCACCAGAAAGCATTTACTACAGATAGGTACTGCAATCTCAGTTGATGCAATGACTTGACCAGTTGACCTTACCAGCCTTTCTCGTTAGCGACCCCAGAAGTATCATAATGGGCACGCGAATGGAATGGCCATGGTAGCGGAGATGCAGACTGTATGTGTGTTCAACAGCATAAACGTCCACAATCCTAACTATTGTTGTCTCTGAATGTCCAACTTGTCAGCAACGTGGGCCAAATCTGAGCCCCCCTATGACACCATTATTCAAGGAGACCAAATGACCTTGGGGTGGCAAGGCTGACCACATTGGGCCCCTCTATTTTGGAAAGGCCAGAAGTTGATTCTCACAAAGATAGATACTTATCTAGCCATGAGTTTGCCTTTCCTGCTTATAGAGCCTCAGCCAGCACTTAACATCTGTGAGCTTATAAAATTCCTGATCCATAGACTGGGTATCTCACACAGCACAGCATCTGACCAGACTGCCCACTTCACAGAAAATGAGGTCCAGGAGTGGGCTCATGGCCATAGGTTCCACTGACCATATCACATAACACACCATCCAGAAACAACTGACCTCAGAGAACACTGGAACTACTTTCTAAAAATGCAACTGAAGTGCCCGGTCAGGAGAAACAGTCTGAATGAATGGGATGTCATCCTTTTAAATGCAGTGTATTTTAGTGGATTTATTAAATCAGCATCCTCTATATGATACTGTGTCTCCGTTATGAAAGCGTATGTGTCTGGAAACAAAGTTTGGCAACAGCATTGGCCCCACACCACCATTACCAATGATCCACTGGGAAATTGTGTGCTTCATATCCTTATAACTTAAAGCTCTAGAGTTTGGAGGGTCTTGTTCACAAAGGGGACACATTCTTTCCAGGAGAAACAAGTAACAACAATTTATGGCTGCCATGAGGGCACTTTGTACTCCTGTGCCCAAGGAGAAGCAGATGAGAAGAGGAATCACCACATGGGAATGTATAACTGATTCTGATCATCAGGATGAGGCAGGGCTGCTTTTCTCCATTGGAGCCAGAAGGGGTTATATGTGAAACACAAGTGATCCACTTGGATACCTCCTTGTACTCTCTTGCCCCATTGTAACTATGAATGGACAAGTGCAGCGAACCCAGACCAAGAAGCTCTCATAGCACTCAGGAATGAAGGTTTGGGTCACACCAGGTAAACCACCAAAACCTGCTGAGGAAATAGCTGAGGTCATGTTGTCCTTCCCTTCCCTCATCACCCAACCTGGCTCCAACAACTTTAGCCATTAAAAAGTTCTACTGGATCTCACTTCAAAATACATCTTACATCCATCTATTTACTGTCTCTCATTTCCACTCCTACACCTTCATCTAAGCCATGATTATATCACACTTGCATTACTTCAAGTCTCCTAAACAATTTCTTATCTCTCTCTTCTGCTGTGATCCACACCCCCAACAGTAGACAAAGTGATTAAAATTATATATGTCAAATTTTTCACCAATTGAAAACATTTCTGTGACTTCCCACTAATTTTAATGTAAAACTTCAATTTCTAACATGGACTACAAAGCTCTGCATGATCTCATCATTTCCTGTTTCCATCCACATCTTGTACTATCTCCTCCATAGTTCACTAACCATTCAGGTCTTACTGACTTCCTTGACAGTGTGAGGCTACACAAACTTTCTTGCCTCAGGGTCTTTGTACCAGCTGTTATTTTGCCTGGAACTTTCTCTTTTAGAATCTTTGTATAGCAGGCTTTCATTTACCATTCAGGTCTCAGTAAAAAAGTCATCTATTTACTAATGCCTTTCCTGGCTATGCAGTGTAAAGTACTAAAGGAGGTTTCTTCTTTCCCCACAACTCATGGTTATTTTTTCTCAATAACCTGATTTTTATTATCTGTGTATTTTGTGAGTTTTTAAAATTATCTATCACCTCAAATAGACTTTAAGATTGATGACTTCAAGCATTGCTTGCCTTGTTTGTCATTAAATGCTCAGTGCCAAACAGCACAAAGTATAAAGTAGATGCTCAAAAAATATGTTTATTGAATGAATTTGGTCACTGTCTAATACAAGACACTTTTTACAAACAATTTTTTTCCTAAAAAAAGTGATATTTTGTCCTATAAATGCAATTTTGATAAAGATAAGTGGAGACTATCTTAGATAGTAGTTCAATTATGGCTTTATAAGGGAGATGCTATTTTATCTGCCATCGAGGCAGTAAATCACAATTCACAAGGACTTTTTTTTTTTTTTTTTAGACAGAGTCTCTCTCTGTCGCCCAGGCTGGAGTGCAATGGCACAATCTTAGCTCACTGCAACATCCACCTCCCAGATTCAAGTGATTCTTCTGCCTCAGCCTCCTGAGTAGCTGGGACTACAGGCATGCGCCACCACGCTGGCTAATTTTTGTATTTTTAGTAGAGACGGAGTTTCACCATATTGGCCAGGCTGGTCTCTAACTCCTGACCTCGTGATCCACCCACCTCAGCCTCCCAAAGTGCTGGGATTACAGGCGTGAGCCACTGGCTCCCAGCCACAAGGACATTTTTGTGGGTAAAGTTACAGGAGGGTGTATGGAGAGAATAAAGACAGAGGTATAATAATCCCAGAATGCATTTCTTTATAAGAATCTAATTATGTATCATTTACATTTTTACTCTGAATATTTAGTAAGCTCATTGTTGAATCTTTGGAATGTATATTTATATAATTTAGATATAACTTTTCCACCTTAATTTACTATTTTCCAATCTTTCTTTTAGAATAAATCAGATGTATGATTCTGTACTTTTCTTTATTCCCATTTATATAATATAATCATTTCCCCATATTTTCTCCGATAAAATTTAAAGGTCTGTCTTTTAAGTGATCATATGAATGTGCCATATTTATTTTAACCTATTTCTTTATACTTAAATGTTTAAATTCTTCTCAGTTTTTTTAATACAATTTTGAACTTTTATATTTTCACCATAATTCTGAATTTATGAAATAGTGCTGGGAGGAGCATCTTCATTAATTAATGTATATACATACTTCCGATTATTTCCTTATTATGTAGTCTCCAGAGTGTAATTTCAGTGTCATAATGCTTGAGAATATTTGAAGGCTGCTATAGATTGATATTTATTTCCATAAATTCATAAATTTTATACCAATTTACAGTCTCACCAGCAAGATTTGGTACACTTTTCATAATACCTATCCATCATTAAGCATCATTATGGTTTTGTAGACTTCAGAATTTAATAGATGACATAGGGCATGTCATTACTATTTAGTTTTATATTTATTTGATTACAATTTCAAATGTTTATTTTATACTTTATTTTGTCATGCTTATGGCAATGACTTTTGTTTACTTCCTACTTTTTATGTCAGAATCTCAGTTTTTTCTTGTTCTTATTTAGTTTTAATTGTAAAATAAATACTTATTAAGTTTGCAACCAAGTAGAATATAAAACAAAAATCCTCTTTCCCCATATATATCTTTCTTTAATATTTTTCTTGATGTTACTATTTTATTTTATATGACACGTTTTGAGAATTAACCAATAATGAATTGACGGCCAGGGTTCTTATTGTAGACACACCATATCTTTTTGTGTGACCTTGAAAAATAGAGAACAGATTTTATTCTAATACAGAGACAGCATGTGTCCACCCATTCATCCATTTGTTCATTTATTCATTCATAACTCTATTATTTTCATGAGTACCTCATGGGGAGACCTTGAAAATTTTCCATCTCTATCTCTCTCCCAAAGCTGCTGGATGCCTGAAATTGAACCATTAGTGAATAATTTTAGAGATGATTGGTCTGGAAAAAAGGGCTATCAAAATGTTCAACTGTAAAGAGTCAAGCAACAGGCAAATATCTACCTCCCTCTATCTTTTCCCTCCTGTTCTTTCACTCCTTTTCCACAAATGAGAAAGGCCTTGGGGAATTTTTGTCCCGGACCTCCTCATTCTTTCCTCCCATTTCAAAGCCTTTTGATTTATATTGAGAGGACCATGGTGAGGTTTCATGCTTATTTTTAGGTTGGGGACAGTTGTTTTTCTCACCAGTTATAGGTAAGAAACACAGAGTACAATTTCTTCCATTCTTAGCCATCTCTTGATGAATTAGGGTAGAAGGGGGTCCTACTACCTTTCTCTTGAATGAGAGCAGTTTCTTCTCAGTTACATGTGTTTCTGGGGCCTGGATGAGTTTTTACCAGGGCTGGGACTAGGGTGACAGAATCTCAAAGGGCCCAGGTTAGGGTGAGGCAAGTGAGTGAATTGTGAAAGTGCTGGATTTATTTAATTTTTTTGTCCACTGTAAATTTTTTTATTGATTTAGAATTGTTAAAATATTGCATTAAAAAGATTCTCCTTGATTACTGAGTTGTTTTGATGGTCCCTACATTTTGTGCCCAAGTCGAGTGCCTCGGCTGCGTCATCCTAATCCTAGTATAAGCTTTGTTCCCCAGAGATGAAGGAGTCTTAGCGTCATCTGTGGGCTACTCTGGTTCCTCCAATATTAGCCAAAACTGGATGATCCCCAAACCCACTCTCAGCCGTCATTTTTGGAGAAAGTTTTGGGCTTCCTTCCATATCCATCTGCTTTAGCCCTGGGTGTATTCCACCTGTTTGAGTGAATGTCCTGTTCTGTCTAGATTCTGTGACCATTCAGTGGTTATCATCCATTTGCAATGTACACAAAAAGTAAAATAATAGTAAAAGGAACCATGCACTTCAGAGACGTCCACGGGCTTATTTAGTTTAGGAATTTGTGTCAGGTGTGGTTGCAGGTAATGGGAAGCAGGACACATTCTTCCAAGGCTCTGAAGCTGCAGAGGCCTGCACAAGGTACACTATTACATGGATTCTCAACATTCGTTACAAATTACAATCACCTAGAGAGCTCTTTAAAAAAGCCGGGCAAGGCTGGATGCTATAGCTCACGCCTGTAATCCCAGAACTTTGGGAGGATCACTTGAGGTTAGGAGTTTCAGACCAGCCTGGCCAACATGGTGAAACCCTGTCTCTGCCAAAAGTACAAAAATGAGCCGGGTGTGGTGGCAAGCACGTGTAATCCCAGCTACTCAGGAGGCTGAGGCAGGAGAATCGCTTGAACCCAGGAGGCGGAGGTTGTAGTGAGCCAAGATCGCACCACAGCACTCCAGCCTGGATGACAGAGCAAGACTCTGTCTTAAAAATAAAGTAATAAAAAAAAAATCCAAGATGGGGTACTACCTTTAGCTTTTCATTTAATTTGTCTAGGGGGAGGCCCACTCATTAGGGGGTTTTAAAGTGCTTCAGGTAATATTATTGTGTAACCAAACTTAAAAACCACTGTTCTTTCATTATTCAGAGGACAGCTGAGACTTATTCTTAAGGGTATGGAAAGCAGATTACTATGAGCCTTAAATGCCAAGTCAACAGTATCTAAGAGTTTTGGTAAAGAAATGTCTTCTACAGCCAAAATTGGTAACAGCAGAAGGAAGGATGGGGAGCAGAGCTTGGTATTTCCATGAGATTTGAAATATGTGTCCCAATGATATTTATGATTGAGGCTGGGAGCCGATTTCTCTTTTTCCCCACTGGGTGATCCAATTTTTATTTAGTTTACTTTTGGAGGTGAACTCACCTATATATTCGTATATACCTGATATGTGTTGTAACAGTAACTTGTCACCTTTCTGAGAAATGTATTTAGTATTATGAGTCTCTGTTAAATCACAATGAATGGTCAATGAAGGCCTCTGAGGCCAAGGAATAAACAACCCTGTGTGTTTCCATATAGTTTCTATAAGATTATCAGATTTGTCCAGTACAGTCTATGTTAATTCATCTAGTAGATTTATTTTCCTCATGGCAATTGTGAACTAGGAAATGAATAACTAGGAAATGAATAAACTATTTCTTCTATGATATGGTAATATGATTTATCAAAGTAATCTGATTTGAATCTAATGAATCTCATCAATTGGGTTTCTCAATATATTTTAAACATTTACCAAAAAGTTTCTTCCAAAATAAGTGTTTTCTTTGGGGCATACATAGTAGATATCTTGCTTGTTTTTTGAACGTCTTCACAGATATATTTTTGCTGCAACTTTCAGGCTAGAGTATAAAATATCTAGTGGGCATCAGTCTCAATTTCAAGCCATTACTTCCTCCCTTCAGAAAACCTCCTCTATTTAAGAGAAGTAAGAGAGCACCACTGTGGAAAGGGGCTGATATTGCTTCTCAGGTCGGCAAAGACCATAACCACGTGAAGAAGCTGGAAGAGTTTCTGTCTTCATTACACTAATAGGATTTTGAAGACTATTAGGGTAATGAAGATTAATAGTCTCATTATTCTTTCACATTTATGGTAAACCAAAGCCACAGATCATTGAAGAAATAAGTGTTTTCAAATATTACATAATTGTCATGACTGAGAAGAAGGAGGCAATACATTTTGGTTTCTTGCAATAAGTTTACCTTGTCTTTGCTGGGTAACCACAACTTTCTGTGGTCTAGATTATATTGCTGAAAATGAACATCATATTGTCTTCCTACTCTGGCATTTATTAAATGTAGTTCTTGTTCTGTTGAGATGTTTGGAAGGTGGTGGGATATGGGATGCCAGGGCTGTTTCTTTTTTCTACATTTTGGAATTATTGATAGAATAATATTTCTGCAACACTGAAATAACGTCAAAAGATTACCACTGGGAGATTTGGAGTCAAGTTAATTGCCTAGGGATATATTGATGAAGAAAACTTTTGTTTTATTTCACAGCGACACAGTGGGAATTTTCCTGGCACTTCCACTAAATTGCTGCATGAACTTAGGGAGGTCCCATTCCCTTCTTGTGGCCCCAGTTTTCATGCCAACATACCGGAACTGAACCAGATAATCTCAAAACTTCCATCCAACTCAAATAATCTATAGTTTGTTGATTTATTCCTAAGATTACGTGAATTAATGCATGCAGGTTTTGCTTTAAGGAAAATAATTTTTGACAACGAATTCAGCCTAGCAATGCGATGTTACTATCTTTATATTTTTAAAACTGTATTTCTTCTAAATAACTTAATGCTCTCTGACATTTAGAATTATCTCAGAAGCATAGTCTACATTTTATTTCATTAATTTTCACCATGTGTGAGCAGTGGTTATAGAAATGTTATTCTTCTTTTATAGGTTTATAAAAAATAAGGCAAGTTAAATTACATTCTTCAAGGCATTAAGGGATAAAAATTAGAATTAAGTACTAGGATTTGGTCAGCATGGTGGAGGGGAAGAATGAGACACGTAGAGGCTGCTGGAAGCTAGAGTTGGTTATGGGGTATGGGGACATCACATATGTAGGGTTGGTTGTGAAAGAGCCACTTCAAGACAGAGGTAGTGGGCAGCAGCAATCAGGATGGTCATGATTCTGTCCGCCTAGCCCAGACTGTAAGAACTTATGTAAGAATTAGCTGCTAAGTGTGTAGGTGGGCCTAATAAGTCTTCAAACCCAACTTTTTACCTAGTATCTAATTTTATTCTAAAAGCCCTACGGCAACAATTATAGCTCAGATTTACCAAGCACCTGTGTCAAAAACTGTGTTTTGTATTTTATATACATTATATAGTGGTTAAATATTCAAAGGTAGGTATTATAATCATGTTTATTTCACATCTAAGAAAGCTAGAGTTCATAGAGGTTAAATGTCTTGGATGAGGTCACACAGCCTGTAAGTGGTGAAGCTGGCACCTGAATCTAGATCTGTCTCAACTCAAATCTTCCCTTTACAAAATTTCTCTAGTAACCGATATTCAGTTTATAGTACTATTATTTTTGCCTGCATATTTTATTGCTTTTTAGAAAATTTCAGTCTTTATGGGAATTTTGAGAACTCTGTCCCTTGACATTGTGTCAGTGTTAATAATAACTGATACTATCACTAGAGCCATGCTTCTTCAAAAGGTAAAGAGATTTATTTGACCTTTTGTCCTATCTGTACAGGGAGCTTATTTTCACAACTCAAAATTTTTACATAAGGCCTATGGCAGCAGACAGTTTGTGATGGCTAATACTGAGTGTCACCTTGATTGG
Source organism: Nomascus leucogenys (assembly GCF_006542625.1). NCBI lineage: Eukaryota > Metazoa > Chordata > Mammalia > Primates > Hylobatidae > Nomascus > Nomascus leucogenys. Next base: position 131,862,179 of record NC_044406.1, read on the forward strand.
ATTGAAGGATGCAAAGTATTGATCCTGCGTGTGTCTGTGAGGGTGTTGCCAAAGAAGATTAACATTTGAGTCAGTGGGCTGGAAAAGGCAGACCCACCCTTAATCTGGATGGGCACAATCTAATCAGCTGCCAGAGAGACTAGAATATAAGCAGGGCAGAAAAATGTGAAAAGAGAGACTGGCCTAGCCTCCCAGCCTATGTCTTCCCCCATGCCAGATGCTTCCTGCCCCAAACATCAGACTCCAAGTTCTTCAGTTTTGGGACTCAGGCTGGCTCTCCTTGCTCCTTAGCCTGCAGACGGCCTATTGTGGGACCTTGTGATCATGTGAGTTAATACTTAATAAACTCCCCTTTATATATATATTTATATAAACTGAAAAATACACAGTTTTTGTCACCTAAACTTGATTCCCCAAATGGCTCTATACATCTTTTTATGCCCTTACCTCTCACCTCAGCTCAAATCCTGAAATTATTCCCTTCCCCTCTGGAACTCATAGTCATTTATCTGTAACATATCCTATACCCTTGACCTCCTCTCTGAAAGCTCCCTTCTCCTTTTTGTTCGAACTGTAACCTGGCTGTTCTCTGAGGACACTACTTCCCCTACAGGACTCTCATGTTATGGGTGCTTCCCTCTCTTACATGTCTCATCCCACTAAGCCTGCAGGTGGAGAATACCATTTTTCCCTTCTGCTTCCTAATAGATCCCAGCACTGAATTCCACCTTTAGACTCTGCCACTCATTACCCCTCCCTATTGTGTCATCTACTTCTGAGTCATTTCTCCTCATTCCTCAGAGTTTTAATCTTGTGGCTCCCTCTCACGCATTCCGCTACTACTCCTTTCATAATTTTGGGTGATTTTTGAATTTCTTCCTGGATGATATTTTCAATACCCTACACTAATAGTTTCTCAACCTACTCTTCTCTTCTGAAAGGTCTTATCTCCCACCTCACTTCAACCATCATTCCTAAAATCATTTCTAGACGTTGTCATTACCAATGACCTGAATTTTTTTTATAATCTCCATTTCAAAAGTCTCATCTTTGAATAACTGCTCTTCTTTTTCCAGCTCACGCCCTCTACGCCCAATCTCCAAGCATCTTTAGTGTTCCCTGAGACCTTTAATTCATTGATCTTCCACGTTTTTCTTCTCTTTCACTCCACTCACATTTTTATTTCCCTCATTACTCAGCTTAAATTCTATCTTTATAATGACTCACTGGCATATGCTTTCAATCTCGTTCCACTCTCCCTCCCTGTATCCAGTGAGGAAAAACTAAAACAAAAACAAAAACCCTGTTTAGTTAACACTACTCCCTTTCCACCCTCATGCAGCTGGACGTAGGGGGAGAAAAACACCTAACCTTGCCAACTTATGTCACTTTAAATTTATAACACCAATTCTCAAGTGATCCTTTAAGGTTTTCTAAAAGAAAGATCACCTTTCTTTCTTCCACTTTATTCTATATCTTCCTACATTGCTAACAAAAAAAGAAGCAATCAAAAGCGAACTTCCACAAACCCCCCATTATAATTATTTATCTAGTTATCTGCAGCTGGGACCATATACTCTGTCTTCTCTCCCATTACAATAGTTTAACCTATTTACTGTAGTAAACTTCACCTTCGCTGATTTGAGATCATCTGGCAATTCTTCCCCCTCTCTCTCTTAAATAATCTATTTTCCTCATTACTACATCTTTTCTGTCCGCATAAAACATGTTATAATAAGGCCGGGCGCAGTGGCTCACACCTGTAATCCCAGCACTTTGGGAGGCCAAGGTGGGCGGATCATGAGGTCAGGAGATCGAGATCACGGTGAAACCCCGTCTCCACTAAAAATACAAAAAAAAAAAATTAACCGGGTATGGTGGCGGCGCCTGCAGTCCCAGCTATGCAGAAGGCTGAGGCAGGAGAATGGCGTGAACCTGGGAGGCGGAGCTTGCAGTGAGCCGAGATCGCACCACTGCACTCCAGCCTGGGTGACAGAGCGAGACTCCATCTCAAAAAAAAAAAAAAAAAAAAAAAGTTATAATATCTGTCTTGTTTACAACATCTTCCCTGTTACCCTACATCCTCCTCCAGCTATTCCTACATTGTTCTTCTCCCATCCTCTTACAGTTAAACTCCTTGAAGATATTATTTATATTTGCTTCCTCCAATTTATCTTCCTCTAACTTCCCCTGAACCCGTCGTAGTTAGGTTATCATCTGAAATCACTTCTGTCATAGAGACCAAAAATATATATCCCTCTGTGTTCATAATTCTCATGAAAGTTCTCAAACTTGCAGACATGCTCGAAAAATAATACAGTAAACATACATGTAACCCAACTTACACTGAACAAATTTTAACATTTGAAATTACTGCTTTGGATTTTTATTTATTAAAAATAAATGTATAGACAAAACCCAATTTAGTTCCATCTTTATCCAAGCTTAACCACTCTCCTGAACTTAGCGTGTGCCTTCTTCTTATTTATTTATTTATTCATTTATTTTTTGGACGGAGTCTTGCTCTGATACCCAAGCTGGAGTGCGCTGGCATAATCATAGCTTACTGCAGCCTCAAACTCCTGGGCTCAAGCGATCCTCCCACTTCATCCTCCCAAGTAGCTAGGACTACAGGAGCAACCACCATGCCCAGCTAATATTTTTTAACTTTTCTGTAGCGATGGGGTTTCATAATGTTGTCCAGACTGGTTTGGAATTCCTGGCATCAAGCAATCCTTGATTACAACTTTTATCTATTTTTTTTTTTAGTCTATATATTATATACCTTTTTATGCATGAAAACAAGCATTCGTATTATTTCCACAATTTATGTAAATTATATCTTATTGTGTGTTATTATCCATGTCAGTTTCGCAAATATGTTTGGTTAGTAAAATTTACTGATGATTTTTCTGTTTTTTTCTTGTTTTTTTTTTTTTTACTGATGATTTTTCTGTCTTATCTTTCTCTGATTTTATATAGAAGTTGAATTACCTTAATGAAATGTGTCAATAAGCTCTTCACTTTCTCTACTCTTGAATAATTTGTATAAGATAGGGTTAGCCTGTCCTTAGAGTGCTCACTAAAAATGAGCTGGTACATTTCTGTGGATAAATTTTTGAATTCTCACTAATTTTGTAATTAAAGGTCTAACATGGTTTTCTATTGTATTTATTCTTGTATCAGTGTTGGTAATTCATCTTTTTTCTAGAAAACAGCCAACTCTCTTGCTGCTGTTTCCTAGATATTTCTTAATGGTAAGGATAAACCATTACAGCTAGATTTCAAGGATCTTTTATATAAACTACTCTGTATCTTCTTTCTACTTGGCCTCTTAAATTCCCATGATAGAAAGGAATTTTTAGCTTTGTTTTTACATTTGATCAAAAAATGTGTTTGTATATTTACTTGAGATCTTTATTTTTCATTATTACTATTATTGTATAGAAAGTTATTTAAGTTAAAAAATAAAATTAATTTTAAGTAACTCTGGCTAAAGAAGTTATTTTATTAGACATAAGAGGTATAGTTTTTGGTTTAATAATGATATTTGTATTTATCTATTTATGTATTTCTAATTTTTGTGGGTACATAGTAGGCATATATATTTATGGGTTACATGAGATAATTCAAACAGACATATGATGCATAAAAATCACATCACAGTAAATGGAGTATCTGTCACCTCAAGTATTTATTTGTGTTCCAAACAATTCATGTATACTCCTTTAGGTATTTTTAAATGTACAATTAAATGATTTTTGACTATAGTCGTCCTGTTGTGTTAGCAAATACTAGGTCTTATTCATTCTTTCTAACTATGTTTTGTACCAATTAATCATCCCCACTTCCCCCCCACCATCCTCCACTACACTTCCCAGCCTCTGGTAACCATTCTTCTACTCTATTTCCATGAGTTCATTTGCTTTAATTTGTAGCGATGTTTGACTTTCTGTGCCTGGTTTATTTCATTAACTTAACATAATGACCTCCACTTCCATCTGTGTTGTTGCAAATGACAGGATCTCATTCTTTTTATGGCTGAATAGTAATCCCTGGCCTGTATGTACCACATTTTCTTTATCCATTCATCTTCATCTGTTGATGGACACTTAGGTTGTTTCCAAACCTTAACTATTTTAGAAAGTGCTGCCACAAACATGGGAGTGCAGATATCTTTTCAACACACTGATTCCCTTTCTTTTGATGTATACCTAGCAATGGGATTTCTGGATCATATGGTAGCTGTATTTGTTGCTTTTTGAGGAACCACTAAAGTGTTCTCCATAGTGGTGGTGCTAATTTACAGTCCCACCAACAGCGTATGAGGGTTTCCTTTTCTCTACATTCTTGCCAGCATTTGTTATTGCCTGACTTTGGGATAAAAGCAATTTTAAATGCTTGAGATGGTACCTCATTGTAGTTTTGATTTGCATTTCTCTGATGACTAACGATGTTGAACACTTTTTCATATGCCTGTTTGCCATTTGTATGTCTTCTTTTGAGAAATATCTATTCAGGTGTTTTGCCACATTTTAGTTGATTTATTAGATTTTTTTCTATAGAGTGGTTTGAGCTCCTTACATATTCTGATTATTAATCCCTTGTCAGATGGTCAGTTTGCAAATACTGTCTCCCATTCTGTGAATTATCTCTTCGCTTTGTTTACTGTTTCCTTGCTAGGCAGCAGCTTTTAACTTTATGTGATCCTATTTGTCCACTTTTGCTTTGGTTCCCTGTGATTGTGAGCTATTACTCAAGAAATCTTTATTGAGACTAAAGTCTTGGAGAGTTTCCCCAAAGTTTATTTGCAGTAGTTTCACAGTTTGAGGTTTTAGATTTAAGTCTTTAAGCTATTTTTATTTGATTTTTATATATGATGACAGATAAGGGTAGAGTTTCATTCTTCTGCATATGGATATCCAGTTTTCTCAGCACAGTTAATTGAAGGGACTGCCCTTTTCACAATGTATGTTCTTGGTACGTTTGTCAAAAATGAGTTCACTGTAGATGTATGAATTTATCTTTGGGACCTCTAATCTGTTCCTCTGATTTATGTGTCTGTTTTTATGCCATTACCATGCTACTTTGGTTACTATAGCTCTGTAGTATAAGTTGAAGTCAGGTAATGTGATTCTTCCAGTTTTGTTCTTTTTGCTTAAGATAGCTTTGGCTATTCTGGGTCTTTCATTATTCCATAAATATATTAGGATTAATTTTTCTATTTCTGTGAAGTATGTTATTGGTATTATGCACTGAATCTGTAGATTGCTTTGGGTACTATGGACATTTCAGCAATATTGATACTTCCAATCCATGAACATGGAATATCTTTCCTTTTTTTTTCTGTCTTCTTAAGTTCTTTCATCAATGTTTTATGGTGTTTATTGTAGGGATCTTTCACTTCTTTGGGTAAGTTAATTCCTAGGTATTTAATTTTATTTGTTGCTATTGTAAATGGGGTAACTTTATTCATTTCTCTTTCAGATCGTTTCTGGTAGGATATAGAACTAATTGTTTCAGATTATTTCCTGGTAGGATATAGCTACTAATTTTTGTGTGTTGGTTTGTATCCTGCAACTTTACTGAGTTTGTTTATAAGTTTGAATCGTTTTTTGGTGGAGTCTTTAAGTTTTTCCAGATATAAGATCCTATCATCTGCAAAGATAATTTAAGTTATTCCTTTCCAGTTTGGATGATGCCCTTTATTTTTTTCTCTTGTCTGGTTTCTCTACCTTGGAATTTCAGTACTGTGTTGAATAACGGTGGTAAAAGGAGGTATCCTTGTGTTCCTGACCTTACAAGAAAGATTTAAAATATTTCCCCATTCTGTATAATATTAATTATGGGTCTGTCACATATGGCTTTTACTATGTGGAGGTATGTTTCTTCTATACCCAGCTTTTTGAGGTTTTATCATGAGGGAATATTGAATTTATCAAATGCTTTTACAGCATCACTTCAAATGATCATATGAATTTTGCTCTTCATTCTGTTGACATAATTTATCACATTAATTGATTTTAATATATTGAACAATCCATGCATCCTAAGGATAAATACCACTTGCTCACGATGAATGATCTTTTTAGGATATTATTGAATTTTGTTTGCTAGTATTTTTTTTTTGAAGATTTCCACATCAATATTCATCAGTGATATTGGCCTATGGTTTTGTCTTTTTGATGTGTCTTTGTCTGGTTTTGTTATCAGGGTATTACTGGCCTCATAGAATGAGTATATAAGTATTTCCTCATTTTCTATTTTTCAGAATAGTTTGAGTAGCATTGGTATTATTCCTTCTTTAAATGTTTGGTAGAATTCAGCAGTGAAGCCATCTGGCCCCGTATTTTTCTTTGCTGGGAGACTTACAGCTTTGATCTTATTGGTTTTTTTTTTTTTTTTTTTTTTTGTACACGTTTTGAATTTCTTCATAGTTCAATCTTGGCAGATTTTATGGATCTTAAAATTTGTTTGTTTCTTTCAGGTTTTCCAATTTATTTGCATGTAGTTGCTCATAGTAGCCACTAATGTGCCCTTGAATTTCTGCAATATAAGTTGTAATGTCTTATTTTTCATCTCTGATTTTATTTATTTGGATCTTATTTTTCTTTTTCTTAGTCTGGCTAAAGTTTTCTGAATTTTGTTTTCTCTTTTGCAAGGAAACAACTTTTTGTTTTGTTGATGTTTTGTATTGTTTTCTTTATGTCAGATTCATTTATTTCTGCTCTAATGTTTATTTTTTTTCTACTAATTTTGAGGTTGGTTTGCTCTTGCTTTTCTAGTTCTTTAGCATGCATCATTAGGTTGTTTATTTGAAGGCTTTCTTTGTTTTTGATGTATACACTTATAAACTTCCCTCTTAAAACTACATTCATTGTATCCCACTATATTGTGTTTCTGTGACCATTTGTTTCAAGAAATTTTTCAGTTTCCTTCCTAATTTCTTTATTTATCCACTGTTCATTCAGTAGCATATCACTTAGTTTTCATTGTTTATATCGTTTCCAGAATTATCCTTGTTTTTGATTTCTAGTTTTATTTTATTTTTTTGAGCAGAGAAAATGCATGACGTTATTTCGATATTTTGAAATGTTTTAAGACTTGTTTGTGATCTAACATATGGTCTATCCTTGAGAATGATCCATGTGCTGATAAAAATAACTTGTATTCTCTAGCCGTTGGATAAAGTGTTCTGTAAATATCTAATAGGTACCATATAGTGCAGATTAAGTCTGATGTTTCTGTGTTGATTTTCTATCTGGAAGATCTGTCCAATGCTGAGAGTGGGGTGTTAAAGTCTCTAACTATTATTGTATTGGGGTCTACCTCTCCCTTCTTCTCTAATAATATCTGCTTTATATATTTGGGTGCTCCAGTATTGGGTATATTTATATTTACAGTTTTTATGTTCTCTTATTAATTTACCACTATATTATTATATAATGGTCTTTTTCTCGCCTTATGATTTTGAAATCTATTTTGTCTGCTATAAGTGTAGCTATTCTTGCTCTTTTTTTGTTTCCATTGGCATGCAGCATCTTTTTTTATCCCTTTATTTTCAATCTATGTGTCTCTCTACAGGTGAAGTGTATTTCTAAAAGGCAGCAGATCATTACATCTTGTTTTTCTCATCTATTCAGTCAATCCATGTCTTTTGATTGGAGAGTTTAATCCATTGACATTTAATATTATTATTGATAGGTTAGGACTTACCCCTGACATTCTGTTATTTGTGTTCTGGTTGCTTTTTGGTCTTCCGTTCCATCTTTTCTTCCATCCTGTCTTCCTCTTAATGAATGTGATTGTCTTTGGTGGTAAGATTTAATTTGTTGCTTTTTATTTTTTGTGCATCCATTATATGATTTTCGATTTGAGGCTACCATGAGGCTTACAAATACTGTCTTATAACTAATTGTTTTAAGCTGATAACAGCACTGTTTGCACACACAAAAAAACAAGGAACAAAAAGAAAACTAAATTTCTACACCTTAACCTCATCCCTCTGCTTTTTAGCTTTTTGTCATTCCTCTTTATATCTTAATGTACCATCTATGACTTGAAAATTTGTATTAATACAACTGTAATAGTTATTATTTTCAATTAGTTCATAATTTAATTTTTCTCCTTAAGAGGAGTTTACACAGCACAGTTACAGTGTCATAATATTCTGTGTCTTTTGTGTACTTATTATTGTCAGTTTTGTACCTTGAGATGATTTCTTATTGCTCATTTATGTCATTTTCATTCTGACTGAAGTACTCCATTTAGCATTTATTATAAAATAAGTCTGATGTTGATGAATTCTCTCAGTTTTTGTTTGTCTGGAAAAGTCTTTATTTCTCCTTCGTATGTGAAGGTTATCTTTGCTGGATATACTGTTCTAGAGTAATGATTTCTTTTTCCTTCAGCACTTTAAATATGTCACGCCACTCTCTCCTGGCCTGTAAGTCTTCTACTGAAAAGTCTGTTTCCAGGCATATTGAATCTCCATTGTATGTTATTTGTTTCTTTTCTCTTGCTGCTTTTAGGATCCCTTCTTTGTTTTTGACCTTTGAGAGTTTGCTTATTAAAGGCCTTGAGGTAGTCTTCTTTGGGTTAAATGTGCTTGGTATTCTACCTTCTTGTACATGGATGTTGACATCTTTCCCTAGGTTTGGGATTTTCTCTGTTACTATCTTTTTGAATTAACTTTCTACCCCCATCTCTTTCTCTACCTCTTCTTTAAGGACAATAACTATTAGATGTGCCCTTCTGATGCTATTTTCTAGATCCCATATTTGTGCTTCATTGTTTTATATTGTTTTTCCTTTGTCTCCTCTGACTTTGTCCTTTCAAATAGCCTGTCTTCAAACTCACTAATTTTTTTCTTTCACTTGATCATCTCTGCTATTAAGAGCCTCTGATACATTCTTCAGAATGTCGATTGCATTTTTTCAGTACAGAATTTCTGCTTGATAATTTTTAATTGTTGCAATCTCTTTGTTACATTTATCTGACAGAATTCTGAATTCCTTCTCTGTAGATTATCTTTTGTTTCTTAAAATTTCCTCAGAAGAGCTATTTCAAATTTTCTGTCTGCAAAGTCATGCATCTCCCTTTCTCCAAGATTGGTCCCTGGTGTCTTCTTTAGTCCCTTTCATGAGGTAACGTTTTCCTTAATGATCTTGATGCTTTTGGATGTTTGTCTGTGTCTGAGCATTGAAGAGTTAGGTATTCATTGTAGTCCTTGCAGTCTGGCTTGTTTGTACTTGTCCTTCTTGGGAAGGCTTTTCAGGTTTTTGAAAAGACTTGGGTGTTGTGATATACTTAATTTCTGATACATGGATAAACAAATGTGTGTATGGGCAAGGGAATAATATGAAGATAATTTAAACAAAACTATAAACAGAAAGAATTTTAACAGCACTATCAATTTGTACAACATATATTAAAATAAAGTGAAGTTATATTTTCACATGGAACTGGGAAAATTAAATACAGTATGAAAACCTAGTTTAAAATAATAGTTATATATCACAACCTACACTGATGCAATCCTTTCAGAAAACAATTTATATTACAATGTATTACAAGAGAATAAGTGAAAGCAAGAGTACACAGCTCTATGTTGTTTATAAAATTAAATCCTGAAGAATACTCAATTATACAACATTAAATTTTAAAATAAAACATGGCATATTAACTACAGAATGATATAGAATTGTTGAATTTTTCATTATTGAGAAAAACAAACCAAAACCAAAATTTTTCATGCAATAATATTCTCAACATATTTATGTTGCTACATTGTCATGCAACTGTGGAAGAATATATAAAGCACAAGGGTGAAAAATAGATGTAAGCCTAAGGAAATAAAAATTGTTGTATTTTAATGGAAGGATTATGAGTACATTAGAGGAGACTGCCAGTTTATTTAGTAATAGGTGTTGCCTTAGTTAAGTTTTGGGCTATCAGCCAACTGAGAAGTTCGATTTTAATCTTGTCTTCCTTGAGCCTCCAAAAGTTTCTGGTAACTTCAGTTTCTATTTTTAAATAATTCTCTTTTTGTAAGAAATCATGTCACTGTACTCTCTTCAGTAACAACAATCTGTCAGTCTATGCTTGAGCCAGTAATGTATTGCTTTGATTTCTGCAGATTTGTATTAAAGCTGAATATCTGGTAAGGCTGTAAGGCTGATATGTTTGATCACTCTCCATTTTCAGAGTTTTCCTAGATAATCTGTAATGTTTATTTTCTTACATAAATTTTACTCTCATGTTGTTTAAATTTTGATGCTAGTGCATAAAATTTATGGTTTAATTTGCAAGAATTGGCACTATGACTATGTTGTACCTCTCTATTCAAAAATAAAACATACGTCTCTGTTTGTTCATGTTCTATTTATGTTTGTTACCTGAGTTTTATAGCTTGCTTCATATAATACTAATGAATTCCTTATTACATTTATGTCTATGTGTTTCACATTTTGTGACTATGAAAATTGAAAGCTTTCTTTAATTATATTTTAAGTTAGTTATCTCTTATCTATGGAAAAACTACTGATTTCTGTATGTTATGGAGACAGTCACCTCACTGAACATTTTTGTTACTTTTAGTAGGTTTTCACTTTATTTGAGTTTGCAGAAGGCAGATTCTGTCATCTGCAAGTAATATTAATTTTGCTTCATTCTTTTTAATATTCGGTTTTCATGGCTTCAATTTTAATAAATTATTTATCTTTTGTTCTCAGAAAAAAAATCCGTTGATCACTATACTTACTGAATTGTAAAACAAATGTTGTTATTTGAATCATCATAGAGGAGCCGTTAATTAAGTGGGTCATATTGTGTGCTAGACAAGGCCAGATAAGCATGAATTAATGGCTAGGGAATTCTGAAACCCTGCACTGCACACAAACACTGAAACGAATCTCATTGTTATTGTTCAACAGAGATGAAATGTACACTGACAATGTTAATTTCTCACTTAATTGTTCTCATTTTGCAATATAGTAAAAACAAATATCTAGTGAAACATTACTAGGTTAAAAATGTGCACTAAGACTTGGATTTGGCAACAAAAGCACAGGTAGCAAAAGCAAAAGTAGACAAAAGGGACTACATCAAACTTAAAAACTTTTTCTCAGCGTACGTGAGAATCAACAGAGTGAAAAGGCAACCTACAGAATGGGGTAAAATGTTTCCAAACCATACATCAGATAAGGGATTAATATCCAGAATGTATAAAGAACTCTTACAACTCAATAATAACACAAAATAATCTGATTTTAAAATGATCAAAGGACTTGAGTAGACATTTCTCCAAAGATATACAAATGGCCAATAATTATAGAAAATGATGCCCCAAATTACTAATTATAATGGAAATATGAAACAAAACCACAATGGGATATCACCTCACACCTGTTAGAATGGCTACTGTTAAAAAACAAGCAAGCAAGCAGAAAATAACAAGTGTTGGCAAGAATGTGGAGAAATATGCAGTAGAATATTATTCAGCCTTAAAAACTTATTTCTGTTTTGTTATAAAGCAGTTTGTTTAGAAGGAAATTGTGTCATATGCTACAAAATGGATGAATCTTGAGGCCATTATGCTATGTGAAATAAGCCACTCACACACACACACACAAAATACTTCATAAATATGCTTGTAATCAAATTCATAGAAACAGAAAGTAGAATGGTAGTTTCCAGGGGTTCACAGCGGGAAGGAGAAAACTGGAAGTTACTGTTCAATGAGTATAGAATTTTAGTCATGTAAAACAAAAGAAAAGTTATTGAGATCCATCCTTCAGTAATGTACATATAATCAACAATACTATAGCAAACACTTAAACATTGTTATTAGGATAAGTTTATGTTACATGTTTTTTACCATAATAAAAATTTGAGGTAAAATAAGCCATTTTATGGAGGAATAAATGCTTTTCCCATATTACTCAACTCCTCTGAAGTCTTTTGTTGGCTCTATTTTTGCTTCGTTTATCAATGATCACATAGATAAAATGGAGCCTATGGGGAAAAGAGCTCGCTAACTGCCCTGGTAAGAAGGAAACAGACATGAGTTTCATGCATTAATTTCACTATTACAGACCATATACTTCTTCAGGATTTGTTAGATACAATGAGCCACCATCTCTAGAAATGATCCTCTCTTGGCAAAAATGATGTCAAACCACCAGTCTTTCTCTTATTTTAACAATCTTGTAGCGGTCTTTTTGCTGATTGCTACCTTTTTATTGATCTCTGACTGTTGAAATGCTCCAGGGCTATGTCTTGAGCCCTCTCCATACTTTATGTTCTCTCTATTCCTAAGTGACCTTATTCTGTCTCCCTTGATTCAGATACCACCTATATGCTAATAATGCCCAAAGCTGTCTCTATCCTTTCTTTCTTTAATAAGTTCCAAATTCAGATCCAAATGGATTCTTGAAGTTCTCCACTTGACCATCTCATAGGGATCTCAAAAATCTACCCAGTCATTAAGGCCAGAAATCACTGATTCATTCATTATTGCTTTATCTCCCTCATTCTTTTAATCCATCAGCATATCACGTTGGTGCTATCTCCCAAGCTTATCTTCTACCTGTCAACTTCTCCCTATACTTATTGTCACAATATCAGTTCAAGCTGTAATGTTTTCAAATCTAAACTGATAAATACCCATGCCCACGTCTATTATGTACAGGCATCCCTTGGTATATGCAGGTGATTGGTTTAAGATCCCCAGCATACAAAATTCTATGCATACTGAAGTTCCATACTCAGCCCCGTGTATTCAAAAAGTCATCCCTCAGTATAGCCCATCCTGCAAATATTGTGTTTTCAATGCACCACTTGGTTGAAAATAAATCCACCGATAAGCAAACCTACACAGTTTAAATTAATGTTGTTCAAGGGTCAATTATACTATCATTAAATTTTTTCAATATTATGCTTTTTAACTGCCCTGTATCAATAGCCATGCCCCTATCATTATTCTCTACCACTGCAATCCATGTTTGTATAGTAATTAGTTGTTTATTTTATTTTTCTCACTGGGTTATAATTTTTTTGTGGACAGGAGCTACATATGTCCTGCTCAGCATTATCACCTCAACACCTAGTAGTGTATCTGGCTCATAGTAAGTCTTTGCTAAATAATTGTTGATTAAAACAATAAATATTTGAGCACTTAACAATATTTCAACAACTGTTGGTGGTACTTCATATATGCTATTTTATTTAACCTTCACCATAATGTTACAAAGTAGCTGTTTTTCTTTCCATTTTTACAAATAAGTGAACTGAAATTAATATCATGTCCACAGCTATATGGCTACAAAATGTAATTTTGGAATTGACACGTATTTCTGTGTGGTTGCAAAGCAGTTTCTTTAGAATGCACACACTAGTATAGGATAAAACTGAGGTTTTAGTTTCACATTCACTATTATATTACTTGTGTGGTCTTGGGCAAGAAGCCTATTGATCCAGGATTTCATTTTCTCAAGTGCTATCTTATTAGTCTGTGGACAATTATAAAGTAGTAAAATTTTATCCAAATGATATCATTCGTGCTCTTAATGCTGTTAATGATAGTCAAGGAATGATGGTTTCTCAACTTCATTTCATGATTCTTATCACTCAGGAGCAACATCACTTGCTCCTGGAATTTTCAGACGTGTGCCTCAATCACTTTGTCCTTACAACTAATGATTATTTCAGCTTCAGTTCCCCAAATCATATGAGACAGTACTTGCTGATTTTTTTCTACATAAAATTTATCTCCAAGTACTTCTAGGAAAATTCACTAATAAGTAAAGGTTGAGTACCTGGTGCCTTCTCCATTTGTTCCACCATTTAGGGGAAATTGGACATCAGATGGGCAACTACTTATGTTTATGGTCCTGTCAGTTCTTTCCCTCTTCTTTGGAAGTTCAGGGCTTCATTTGGAACATAAAGAGAATCTTGTTTTCTTCACATGCAATTTTTTAATCAGGATACCCAGAGGCAAAATGTATTCATATGAACCGAGCACACCCATTAACACAAATTATATTGGAATATAGTATATGTTGGTTTATGTTCATCACTTAACCAGACACAAAGGACAGCATATTCTAAATGATTCTCTGTAATTAATGACTTTAGTGTGGTCATGAAAGTGTAGTTGCAGCCCCCAGTGATGTTCCTCATTAGATCAGTGCTGCTGACTGCTTCTCTCTCTGAGGCAGGGATCAGGAAAGCACTGCTAACATGGCTGTTTTCTGCAGCAGAACATAGGAAAGGGAGGCCACAACCTAGATTAGTAAATTGAGTCCTAACTAAAACCACTATAAAAATGGCATGAATATGCAGTGAGCCGAGATTGCACCACTGCTCTCCAGCCTGGGCGACAGAGCAAGACTCCGTCTCAAAGAAAAAAAAGGCATAAATAAATAATTAAAACACTAAGGGTTAATACTTCTTGGTTTTTAACAATTTTATTTAGCATTTGATTTTCTAATTATTATAGGAATATAGTTAAAAATGGCAGATTAAACAACCACATTTTAACTTTACTCCTTTTCACAGTCTATTAAAATGGGTAAAGGAAAAAACAAATTCAAATCCATAATAATAGAGAATATGGATGAGAAAATGATACCAAAAATGAATTGTCAAACATGTTGCGAGATGGAGAGATAAGAGGTAATTGAGTTAGCACAGTGGAGATAGATGAAAACCACTTCCAGCAGCAGGAACTGTAAACAAGGTATCATTTTTCTCAGATTTGTCAGTTTCCTGAGAGAAGTATGCCCCAACCTCCTGTTTGAGAGATAGAAAACTGGCTGGTGATGTTCTGGCATCCAAGTGGGAAATAGGGTTAGAATGTCATTGATAACTATGCCAATTTTCATTTAGTTTTCTTGTTTTCAATCTCTGTAAAGCTGACTTGTGCTGTACCGTTCCATCTTAGAAAGGCTTAGAAATTAGAGGTACTAGGTACCTCTGGAAGCAGAAATGCAGTCCAGATGGACTACAAATAGTAGTAGTGATAAATCGTGTATATTCAGGAGCTATGTGGCTACCAAGATCCTCTTCAAAACCCGTAAGCAGAAGATCGTAGTTTTCATCTCTGGAGAGATTGAGGAGGTTGGACTTAAAGAAACTCTGGACTTGTGGAAGCTAGATACAGTTCAGGGTGAAGTACCAGATTTAACATAGGGTAAGTAAGTAAAAATCAACATAGTGAACCATGAGATTCTACTTCCATTTTCCAACTTGGATGCCAGAACACTGGCAGTGAAATTTCTCTACTCTAATCAGGAGGTAGGAGCTTCATTCTCTGGGGAAACTGGCAGACTTAAGAAATAAGATACGTTAACGAAAGACAGGATTTTTACTTCATTTCACGGTGAAGCCCACCAGTTAAATTCCTCTTCTTTTTTTTTTTTTTTTTTTTTGAGACGGAGTCTTGCTCTGTCGCCAGGCTGGAGTGCAGTGGCGTGATCTCTGCTCACTGCAAACCCCGCCTCCCGGGTTCAACCGATACTCCTGCCTCAGCCTGCTGAATAGCTGGGATTACAGGCACGTACCACCACACCCAGCTACTTTTTGCATTTTTAGTAGAGACGTTGTTTCACCATGTTGGCCAGGATGGTCTCCATCTCCTGACCTCGTGATCCGCCTGCCTCGGCCTCCCAAAGTGCTGGGATTACAGGCGTGAGCCGCCGCGCCTGGCCTGAATTCCTCTACTCTTAAACCCCCCATAACTTCTAGTCCATATTTTAGTGGTTCATTTACCCTTGAATATAAACTGGCAGCCATGTTTCAATAGACATCAAATAAAACATTTGACCTAAAAGATAAGACGAAAATAAAAAAAAATGAGAGAGAGTTGGAGGAGATAACATATAAAAGAGAAAGAGAGAAGAAACTATTTATGAAACAAGAGGAATATGCTATTAAAAAATATCCAAAGAGTAAGAGCTATTTGAAATTTTAAAAAGTGATAGCAGAGTCAATTTGGCAATTGAAGAGTGAGGAGGGACATAAAGGTAACAAAATCTTTCTAAAAGACAGACAAATAGTGAAAGATTCAATAAATTTAAAGAGATGGAAAAATAGGAGAGAAAATGTAAGAAACTTAGATAATCAATTCAAGAAGTCTAATATCAGCTCATTGGAGAAAACACAAGGAGAGAAATGTAGGCACCACACAAGCTTTTAGAGATAAAACACTTAAAAATAAGTCAGGTCACATCCCAAGAAATGGGAATCAGAATGACATCAGAAATCTTAACAAAAATGGAATCTAAAAGCAATGGAGAAAAGGAGGACTTTTTTTCCAATCTATGATTCCAAACCAAGCCAAACTGTTCTTCAAATATGATGAGAGATTAAAGATATTTTAGACATACAGGATCTCAAAAAAAAAAAACTACCTCTTAAACATCCTTTCTTAAGAAGCTACTGAAAGATGTACTACACTAAAGCAAGGGATTCCACCACTAATGAGAAAGACTTGGGATCGAGAAAACACAAGATTCCACATAGGAGAGAGGAGAAAATGATTCATTCAGATTAGGATATGAGGAAATTCTATGATAATAGTTCTGCATCAGGCAGAGAGGGCAAAGAGGGCAATCAGTCCAGACTGAAACTGAATAACTGAGGGTACTAAGAAAGTGTCATAATAGATGAAAAAATTGAACCAACAAGCAACCTTATTTGTTTGACTATAATAAAAGAGTTTAATCTCTGGAAGAGATTTTGGGATCAGATTAGGAAGAGGCCTATGCTTATTGTGTGCAGGTATATGTATATATAATATTATTTATAATATATATTATATACAGTTGGCCCTCTGTATCTGTGGGTTCTGCATTCTTGGAGTCAACCAACTGCCAAGCAAAAACATTAAAGAAAAATTTTCACAAAGTTCCAAAAAGAAAAACTTAAATATTAGAAGTAAACTAGAGATTATTTAAAGTATATGGGAGAATAGAGGGTATATGCAAATACATCCTGAAACCAATTCCCATGGATACATAAGGACAGCTGCTTAGGTATGTGTATATGTATATTATATATGATATAATTTTATGTATGTAATAAAATGTATTAAAAATATATGTAGGAGTAAGGTCATTATTGATTCCTTCAAAACAAAAACAGTTTTAAGGAATGTAAATGTAATCACAGTATACACTATAGCTCATATCTGATTAATATTTATATAGTTGTCATAATGGAAACACTGACAAGTCATGTAGCTAAAAATTAAAATTATGAGGGAACTAGATTTAGAAGATGGCTAGAAAACTGCATTTGAGTGTGAAGGTGAAAAAATAGTGATATAAACAGCTAAATTTCCTCCTCTTCCTAGTTGGAATTTTATAGTGTATATAACTGAAAATTTTGGAAATAGCAATAAAACATGTTATTTAGAAATGTGGAGGCAACACTGGAAAAAAAAATCTCAAATTTTAAATGGGTTACCACCATGGCAAGGGGAGTGAAATTATTGTACCATAGAGCCCACCAATGATTTTTTATAAGCTTTGTGATAGTATTTGATTATTCAAATTATATTCATCCTTTACTTTGGTTAAAATAACATTTCTTTGAAATTGGGCATCTTGTAATGCGGAATACGCCGTAAGAAATAAAAATTGCATTACTTTCAATTTACCACCCCAAAAATTCTGTCTCCATCTTCTGTATCAATCAAATAGTTTGTATTTGTTTTCTGTTATCACACCACATAAAAGTGGCTGATACTTATTTCATCAAACTTTCAGAGTATGTTTGGGATGTACTGGTTTAAAATTAAGGGTATGTAAGCAATAAAATTCACTTGAGGACCCAGAGATGAGCATTTCAAAGAGCCAGACAGATGGGTTATTAACACATGAAATGTGTTATTGGTGAAATGCAAATAGAAACCACAATGAGCTATTATTTCACACCCACAATGATGGTTATAATAAACATCAGACAATAATAAGTGTTGGTGAGGATGTAGCAAATCGAAGCCCCCATACATTGCCGATAGGAATGTAAAATAATGCAAGCCCTTTGAAATAGGTTAGCATTTCTTCAAAAAGTTAAACATAGATTTACCAGATGACTCAGCAATTCCACCCCTCGTTATATATACAATAGAGTTAAAAACATATAGGCCAGGTGCAGTGGCTCTTACCTGTAATCCCAGCATTTTGGAAGGCCAAGGTAGGAGGATCATTTGAGTCCAGGAGTTCCAGATTAACCTGGGCAAAATAATGAGACTTCATCTATACAAAAAATAAAATTTTTAATTTTTTAAAATTAAAACCACAGATGTTCACAGAAGCATTATTCATAATGGCCAAATGTAGAAGTGTTTTGTGTTCAAGATGTTTGTCTTTTGTTCTAGAACTTTTTTTGTTCTGACTTTTTATATTTAGCAGTATTCGACACATAAGAGATTTATCATTAAAAAATTATCAGGTAGAAACTCTACTTAACTTTAACATAGTTATCTAATTTTTCTAATACCATTAGTGAATCGCTTTATTCTTTTTCCAGTTATTTTATCATGGACTAGGTTTGTTTCTGGATTTTCTAGTCTTAACTTTTTGTCTGAACACTTTCATATATAAACACATATACATATGTATACATGTGTATGTGTGTGTGTTTATCGAGACAAACAAGCTAATGTAATTAGACAAAGCTCTAAAACGGGTGTCCAATCTTTTGGCTGCCCTGTGTCACTTTGGAAGAAGAGAAAATACACTAACACTAATGATAGCTGATGCACTAAAAAAATGCAAAAAAGTCTCCTATGTTTTAAGAAAATTTATGAATTTGCATTGGGCCACTTTCAAAGTTTTTCTGGGCTCCATGTGGCCCACAGGCTGCGGATTAGACAAGCTTGCTCTAAAATAAGAGGTGCAAATAAATAGAAAGGGAGAAACTAAATTGGCCTTATTTGCCAATTATATGACAATGTACATATAAAACCAAGACTCTGAGACGAAAGAGTGAATAAAAACTAAAAGTTTCCATAGTTTCTGGAAAAATGGCTGATTCCAGGGATGAAACAGGAAAAAATAAAAGATGGTCCAGGGGCATTTTGTAGTGCCTGAAAGCGATAAAAACAACTGAGAGTAAGACAAAGTGGCACAGGGACAAACTGAAGGAGCGCCCAACGTCCAAACCAGAAGAATTTCAGCAAAAAAATTAATAAATAAACTAGTATTGGATTATAACCCAAAATATAAAATGAGTAGCCATAAGTTCTTACGGATACATATTAATTTTTGAAGGAAGGAAGGAAGGATGGAAGGATGGATGGCTGGAAACTGTCACAGCCAAGAGGAGTTTAAGGAGACATCGTGACTAAATGTAATGTTGTATCCTGTTGTATCAGATTCATATTAATGTTTGAGGGAAGGAAGGAAGGAAGGAAGGAAGGAAGGAAGGAAGGAAGGAAGGAAGGAAGGAAATTATGTAAAGAAAAATTTCAAATAATTTAGGTAGATACTTCCCACTCCAATGAAGGAGATCAGCATGACTTCTCACCCTTAACTGTGGACTGTGCATATACTTCCAAAAAATGTAACATGCCAAGGAGGGGGAAAAGAGTGGGGTAACCTGACAAACAGCTATCTCAGCCAGGTGATTAATATCAACTTCAATAGTGATATTATATTCTTATTATATTCTTAGTATGTATGTACCTTTTTTTTTTTTTTTGATGGAGTCTCGCTCTGTCACCCAGGCTGGAGTGCAGTGGTGCAATCTCAGCTCACTGCAACCTCTGCCTCCCGGGTTCAAACAATTTTCCTGTCTCAGCCTCCAGAGTAGCTGGGACTACAGGCACACGCCATAACACTGGCTAATTTTTTTGTATTTTTAGTAGAGGCAGAGTTTCACCATATTGGTCAGGCTGGTCTCGAACTCCTGACCTCAGGTGATCTGCCCACCCCAGCCTCCCAAAGTGCTGGGATTACAGGCGTGAGCCACCGTGCCTGGCCTACGTATGTACCTTTGATATGATGTAATGTTAGTGGTGTTTTGCCTCTGTATTCTTCCTCCTCAAAATTCATAAGGCCAATGTAATCATGAGCATAACATCAGAAAAACTCCAGTTGAGAGACATTCTGCAAAATACCTGACCAGTACTTCTCAAAACTGTCAAGGTCTTCAAAGACAAGAGAACACTTGGAAATTGTCACAGCCAAGAGGAGTTTAAGGAGACATGATGACTAAATGTAATGTTCTATCCTGCATGGGATCCCAAAACATAAAAAGTACATTAGATAAAAACTAAGAATATACGAATAAAATATGTGCTGTACTTAATATATCAATATTGGCCCACTGGATGTGACATTTACCATACTAATGTGAGATATTAGGAATAATGGAAACTGGACATGATGTGTACAGGGACTCTGTGTTACCTTTGCAACTTTTCTGTAAATCTAAAACACTGAAAATGTTTCTCATAGCTTTTCAATAGTAAATTTGCTGTCAACAGAAAGAAATCGGGGAAAAGGAAAAAATATTAAAGAACAAGCAGAAAAGGAAATGAAAAAAATAAAATACTGTTGGTGATAATGTAAAATGATGCAGCTGCTATGGAAACAGGATGTAAAATGATGCAACTGCTTTGGAAACAGGACGGGCGTTGCTCGAAAAAATAACAGAATTATCATATGATCCAGAAATTCCACATTTAAATATACATTAAAGAGAATTGAAAGCAAAATCTTGAAGAGATATTTGCACATCCATATTCAAAACAGTATTATTCACAATAGGCAATATGAAGCAATCCATATGCCCATCGACAGATGAATGGATAAATGAAGTGTGGCATGTACATATACATACATTGCGTATTATTCAGCCTTAACAACAAAAGGAAATCTTGTCACGTGCTACAACATGGATGAATCTTGAGGACCTTATTTCTAAGTAAAGTAAGCCAGGCGCAAAAAGAAAAATGTTTCATGATGCCCTTTACATGGAGTATCTAAAGTGGTCAAATTTATAGAGACTGAAGTAGAATGGTGGTTGGCAGAGGGCAAACCATGAGGGGGGTTTAATGGATGCATGTTTCAGCTTTGCAAGATAAAAAGGTTCTGGAGATCTGCTGCATAACAAAATAAATATATGTAACACCAGCAAACACTACATTTAAAAATGGTTGGCCGGGCGCCGTGGCTCAGGCCTGTAATCCCAGCCCTTTGGGAGTCCGAGGCGGGTGGATCACAAGGTCAGGAGTTCGAGACCAGCCTAGCCAATATGGTGAAACCCTGTCTCTACTAAAAAATACAAAATATTAACCAGGCGTGGTGGCACGCGCCTCTAGTCCCAGCTACTTGGGAGGCTGAAGCAGGAGAATCACTTGAATCCGGGAGGTGGAGGTTGCAGGTTGCAGTGAGCTGAGATCGTGCCACTGCGCCTCCAGCCTGAGCAACAGAGCGAGACTCTCTCTCAAAAAAAAAAAAAAAAAAAAAAAAGGTTAAGATGGTGGATTTTATGTTATGTGTTTTTTATCATAATTTCATAATTTTAAATCCATTTCAAAATAAAATAAAATGGATCACTGCAAGGGCAAATGCTATGACCAAATGTTATGAAAGAAAATTGTAAAAAGTCTTCTGAGTGACATAAACAATAAACATAAAAGGAAGCAATACTCTATGGCCTTGGCTGGGAAATTGCAATGTTGTTAAAGCGTGTTTTCTTCAAAAATAATGTAAACAACAAAAGTATAAAAGTCAAAATTTATTCTGATTTACGGGGAGAGGAAGGACTCGACAAAACATTCTAAAATTCATTTGAAATGATAAAGATTGAAGGATATGCAGAAAGTACTAAAAATAAATAATGAGGCAACACATATTTTAATGCATGTGTTTGGGTGTGTATATGTGTGTGTACATATGTATATATGTAAATATATGAGAAAATGTGATTTACTGTTTGGCTACTGACTTATTTTTGATACTGTGCTGATTTTAACAGAAATACTTAAGAGGCATTTCAATATGAGATATGTACTTTTTACTCCATTAAATAGCCATTCATCTATCTCCTTTTTATTAACAATTTAAAAGTAAGAGATTTTGAATTTTATCACAAATGCCTTTGGCATCTGTAAAGATGATCATATGCTTACAAATTATCATGATTGCATCATTTTTGGTCTCTCAATTCAAATATAGTGTAGCTAGATTTTCTTTTATTTCTTGATTATATCTGTTAGTTACTTACCTGCTTTTATTTTTTAACATCAAAGTATGAATTCTTGTATATTTTCATTTTTATTACTCTTAAAAATAAATGGTTCTTACTTTTATGTTGATTAAAGCAAGCCGATCTTCTGTTTCTTGAGTTAGTATATTTTTATTTTTCCAACTTCTTGAAGCAAATGTATAATTTATTCCTCTTCATATTTTCGTTTGGAAATCTTTAAAACTATTTTTCCAAGATTGTCCTTGCAGCTCATATTATATACACTGTGTTGTTTCAATCACTATTATTTTCAAGCCATTTAGCAACGGCAGTTTTGATTTCCTTTTTAATTCTATTAACATGGGGGAGATATTTTAACTTTCCAAGTGGTTGTATTTTGTTGCCATTAATTTCCAAATTTTTTCAATATGTCATTAATTAATATTTACATGTTGGCCTAATATAAGATCAATATTTGTAAATTCTTTGTGACTCCTGAAGGAATAAGTATTTACTATTTGTGACTTAGAGTGGTAAATATATATTTAATAAATTGCATCATTTTTCATATTAGTTACATTCCTTTTGCCTGCTTTTTGTTGTCAGACATGAAATTATCTATGTTTATGAGTCTCCCAACAGTATATATATATATATATATATATATATATATATACACACACACATATATATAGTGTTTTGATCAATTTACTCTTATGTAGTTTTGCTTTGTATTTTTTGATATTGTGTTTTGTTTATTACAAATATAAAATGACTATAAAATGTCCTTTGTTAATTTATTTTGCTATCATTAAAATAACCAGTAAATTCCCATTAATTTTTATTTATATTTATTTTTTCAACTTCCATTTTATTTTATTTTATTTTTTGTTTTTTGAGACGGAGTTTCGTTCTTGTTGCCCAGGCTGGAGTGCAATGGTGCAATCTTGACTCACTGCAACCTCCGCCTCCCAGGTTCAAGCAATTCTCCTGCTTTAGCCTCCCAAGTAGCTGGGATTACAGGTGTGTGCCACCACGCCAGGCTAATTTTGTATTTTTAGTAGAGACGAGGTTTCACCATGTTGGTCTCAAACTCCTGACCTCACGTGATCCACTCGCCCCAGCCTCCCAAAGTGCTGGGATTACAGGTGTGAGCCACCGTGCCTGGCCTGAACTTTTATTTTGGATTTAGGGGGCACATGTGCAAGCTTGTTACATGTGTATATGGAATGATACTGTAGTTGGGGTTACATATGATCCCATCATCCAGGTACTGATCATAGTACTCAATAGTTTTTCAACCCTTGCCCCCGTCCCTACACCCTCTAGTAGTCTACAGTTTGTATTTTGCTCATTATGTCCATGGGTACCCAGTGTTTAGCTCTCACTTACATGTAAGAATATGCAGTATTTGGCTTTCTGCTACTGTGGCATTTTGCTTAGGAAAATGGCTGCTAGCTCCATCCATGCTGCTGTGAATGACATGATCATGTTTCTTTGTCTTCCATGTCTTTGTTATTGTGAATAGTGCTGTGATGAACATATGAGTTCATGTGTCTTTTTGGTAGAACAATTTGTTTCCTTTTTGGTATATACCCAGTAATGGGATTGCTGAATCAAATGGTAGTTCTGTTTTAAGTTTTTTGAGATATCTCCAAATTGCTTTCCACAGTGGCTGAACTAATTTACGTTGACACCGACAGTGTATAATTGTTTACTTTTCTTCACAGCCTGGCCAGCATATGTCATTTTCTGACTTTTTAATAATAGCTATTCTGCCTGGTGTGAGATGTTATCTCATTTTGGTTTTTATTTGCATTTCTCTGATGATGAGTGATGTGGAGCATTATTTCAAATGCTTGTTGGCTGCTTACATGTCTTCTTTTGAGAAATGTCTGTTCATTTATTTTGCCTTTTTTTTTTTTCCCGAGATGGAGTCTTGCTCTGTCATCCAGGCTGGAGTGCAGTGGCGTGATCTCAGCTCACTGCAACCTCCGCCTCCCAGGTTCAAGTGATTCTCCTGCCTCAGCCTCCCGAGTAGCTGGGATTACAGGCACCTGACACCATGCCCAGCTGATTTTGCCCATTTTTAATGTCTTTTATTTGCTTATTCAATTTTTTAAGTTTTATATAGATCTGGATATTAGACATTTGACAAATGCACAGTTGGCAAATGTTTTCTCCCATTCTGTAAGTTATCTGTTTACTCTGTCAACAGTTTCTTTTGCTGTGAAGGATTTTAGTTCAAATATGTACTACTTGTCAATTTTTTTTTCTTTGCAACTGCTTTTAAAGACTTTGTCATAAATTTTTTCCCAAGTTTGGTGTACAGAGTTATGTTTCCGAGGTTTCCTTCTAGGGTCCTCATATTTTGAGATCTTACATGTAAATCTTTAATCCATCTTGAGTTGATTTTTGTATATGGTGAAAGGTAGTAGTCCAGTTTCATTCTTTAGCATATAGCTAGCCAGCCATACCAGCATCATTTATCGATTAGTAAGTCCTTTCCTCATTTCTTGTTTTTGTCAACTTTGTTGAAGATCAGATGGTTGTAGGTGGGTGGCTTTATTTCTAGGTTCTACTCTGTTCTTTTTGTCTTTGTGTCTGTTTTTGTAGCAGTACTGTGCTGTTTTGGATACTGTAGCCTTGTAGTATAGTTTGAAGTCAGGTAATGTGATGCCTCTGGCTTTGTGCTTTTTGCTTAGGATTGCTTTGGCTATTCTGTCTCTTTTTCGGTTCCATAAAAATTTTAATAAAGTTTTTTTTTCTAGTTCTGTGAAAGATGACATTGGCAGTTTGATAGAAATAGTGGTGAAACTATAGATTGCTTTGGGTATTATGGCCATTTAAATAATACTGATTTTTCCAATCCATGAGCATGCTTTTTTTTTAATTTGTTTGTGTCATGTATGACTTTTTAAATAGTATTTTGTAATTCTTCTTTTAGAGATATTTTACCTCCTTGGTTATATGTACTTTTTCTTAGTAACTATTGGGAATAACATTGTATTCTTGATTTGGCTCTCAGCTTGAATGTTCTTGGTATAG
Source organism: Nomascus leucogenys (assembly GCF_006542625.1). NCBI lineage: Eukaryota > Metazoa > Chordata > Mammalia > Primates > Hylobatidae > Nomascus > Nomascus leucogenys. Next base: position 131,887,430 of record NC_044406.1, read on the forward strand.
AAAAATGTTACTGATTTTTGTACATTGGTTTTGCATTCTGAAACTTTACTGAAGTAATTGGTCAGTTCAAGGAGGCTTTGGAAGAGTCTTTTTTTTTTTTTTTGAGACAGGGTCTTGCTCTGCTGCCCAGGCTGGAGTTCAGTGGTGTGATCTTGGCTCACTGCAACCTCTGCCTCCCAGGTTCAAGCGATTCTCATACCTCAGCCTCCTGAGTAGCTAGGACTACAGGTGCGTGCCACCACGCCCAGCTAATTTTTGCATTTTTAGTAGAGATTGGGTTTCCCCATGTTGGCCAGACCAGTCTCAAACTCCTGACCTGAAGTGATCTGCCTGCTCTGGCCTCCCAAAGTGCTGGATTTATGGGCGTGAGCCACCATGCCCAGCCACGGCAGAGTCTTTATGGTTTTCTAGGTGTAGAATCATATGGTTCATGAAGAAAGACAGTTTGACTTCTTCTTTTCCTATTTGAATGTGTTTCCTTTCTTTCTCTTGCCTGATTTCTATAGCTAGCACTTTCAGTAGCATCTTCAATGGAAGTGGTGAGCATGCGCATCCTGTCTTGTTCAAGTTTTCAAGGGAAATGCAACCAGATTTTGCTCATTCAATATGAGGTCAGGTGTGGATTTGTCATCAATGGTATTATTTTGAGGTATGCTTCTTCTTTGCCTAAATTTTTGAAGGTTTTTATCATGAAGGAATATTGAATTTTATTAATAACTTTTTGGGATTCTATTGAGATTATCATATGGTTTTTGTTTTTAATTCTGCTTATGTGGTGAATCACATTTATTCATTGGTCTATGTTGAACCATGCTTGCATCCCAGGAATGAAGCATACATGATAATTGTGGTGAATTAACTTTGATGTGTTGTTGGATTCAGTTTGCTAGTATTTTTATGAGGACATTCGTGTCTGTGATCAACAGGGGTAGTTGCCGGTATTTTTCTTTTTTCATTGTGTCTTCTTCACCAGGTTTTGGTAGCAGGGTGATGCTGACTTCTTAGAATGAGTTAGGAAGGAGTCTCCCCTCCTTGGTTTTTTTTGAAGTTTCAGTAGAAATGGTGACAGCTCTTCTTTGTATATCTGGTAGAATTTGGCTGTGAATCCATCTGGTCCTGGACTGTGATTGGTTGGCGGAGTTTTTTTTTTTTTTATTACTAATTTAATTTCAGAACTCAATATTGGTCTGTTCATGGTCTCAATTTCTTGCTAATTCAATCTTGGGGGATTGTGTGTTTCCAGGAATTCAGCCATGTTCTCTAGATTTTCTAGTTTGTGTGTTTAGAGATGTTCATAGCAGTCTCTGAGGATCTTTTGTGTTTCTATGGGATCAGTTGCAATGTCACCTTTGTCATTTCTGATTGTGCTAATTTAGATCTTCTCTCTTTTTTTCTTTTTAAATATAGCTAGTGGTCTATCAATCTTGTTTATTTTTAAAAAGAAGCAACTTTTGTTTTCCTTGATTCTTTGCATGGATTTCTGGATCTCAGTGTCATTCAGTTCCACTTTGATGTTAGTTATTTATTTTCCTCTTTAAGCTTTGGGGGTTACTTTGTTCTTGTTTTTTAGTTTATCTGGGTTTTATATTAAATTTTTAATTTCAGATATTTTTAACTTTTTGAGGTAGGCATTTAGCTGTATACACTTTTCTGTTGATTCTGCTTTTGTTGCATCCCAGAGGCTGGTATGTTGTGTTTCTGTCTTCATTTATTTCAAATAATTTTCTGATTTCTGCTTTCATTTCATTTCATTTTTTACCCAAAAATCATTCAGGAGCAAGTAGTTTAATTTTTATGTAATCGTGTGGTTTTGAGATCTCTTCTTGATATTTATTTCTATTTGTATTCTGCTGTGGTCTGAGAGCATAGTTGGTGTGATATGGGGTTTTCTTTTTATTAATTTATTGAGACTTGCTCTATTACCACCAAGCATGTGGTCAGTCTTGGAGTGTGTTCTGTATGCAGGTAAATAGAATGTATATTCTATAATTGATGAATCAAGTATTCTGTAGGTATCTATTAGGTCCAATTGGTCAAGTGATGAATTTAAGTTTAGAAATTTCTTTGTTAGTTTTCTGCCTCAACAGTTTAACATATGTTGACAGTGGGGTGTTGAAATCTCTCAGTATTATTGTGTAGCTGTCTATTTCTATTCTTAGGACTAGAAGTACTTGTTTAATGACTCTGGGTGCTCCAATGTTGAGTGCATATATATTTAGTATAGGTAAGTATTTTTGTTGAATTGAGTTATTTATCATTATGTAATGCCCTTCTTTGTCCTTTCTTACTGTTATTGGTTTAAAGTCTGCTTTATCTGATATAACAACCTCTGCTTTTTTTTTTTATTTTCCATTTGCGTAGTCGCTCATTCTCAAACTTTTTATTTTGATCCTACGGGTTTCATTATGTGTGAGATTTGTCTCTTGGAGACATCAGATGGATGGGTTTTGTTTTCCTATCCGACTTGCCACACTGCACCTTTTAAGAGGGGAGTTTAGACCATTAACATTAAAGGTTCATGTTGATATGTGAAGTTCTGATTCTGTCATAAAGTTTTCAGCCCCCAGTCTCTGCTGCCTTGAAAAGCTTATACTGGGAAATCTGCTGTTAGCCTAATGGAGTTCCCTTTGTATGTGATCTGTCCTTTTTCTGTAGCTGCCTTTAAGATTTTTTCTTTAGTGTTGACCTTTAACAGTCTAGAGACTATACACCTTGGTGATGTTCATTTTGTATAGTAATTCACAGGTGTTCTCTGGATTTCTTGTATCTAAGTATCTGCGTGTCTGGCAAAATTAAGGAAATTTTCTTGAATTATTCCATTAAGTATGTTCTCCAGGTTGTTTGCTTTTTCTCCTTCTATCTCAAGAATACCAATAATGACTAAGGTTGGTGTCTTTATATTATGTCATACATCTCAAAGTCTTTGTTCATTTTTTTAAAAATTCTCTTTTCTTTATTTTGTCTGACTAGGTTTTTTTTTCAAAAAGCTGGTCTTCTAGCTCCAACATTCTTTCTTCTACTTGATTCACTATATTGAAAAATCTTTTTAAATTGGATTTTGAAATTCCTTAAGTGAGTGTTTTAATTCCAGAAGCTCTGATTGATTTCTTTTTAGGATGTTTATCTCTTCCTTTATTGTTTGTGTTGCTTTAGAAGTTTCTTTGTGTTGATTTTCCACCTTCTCTTGCACCTTGTTGAGCTTCCTTGCAGTCCTTGCTTTGATTTCTTTATCTGTCAGTCATTTCTGAGCTGTTATGTTCATTTTAGTTAGGCACTATTGCTGGAGAGCTGGTGGTATTCTTTGTTGGTGTCACTACATTTAAATGTTTCGTACTGCCAGAAGTTTTGTGCTGGTTCTTCCTCATCTGAAGATGCTGGCTTTTCTTATTTTCTAAATTTTGTAATTATTTTATGTTGGTGAAATTTTTTCTATTTTTTTCTTTCTCTCTAATATTTTTGTGTTTTTTTCTTACCCTTTTCCTCCATCCCTAGGGAGTGCGACTATAAAGAATGCTGGGGAGGGTGTTTTGGCTTTGCTTCTGTAGTCCTATGCACTTCTTTCAGCAGATTTTATATTGGCTGTATATAGTTCAGCCTACAAGTCAGTAGATGGTGCTTATAGTAAGAGTCAATGCAACTGAATGTACATGTGATTTTTGTTTACTTGAGGAAGCCCTCTGTTGCCTCAGGCAATGGGCTGACTCTTGGAATGCACAGTCCTCTGAGCTCCCTGCTTAGCCCCAGGGGGTGGGAGTCATGATGAATGGGCTAGATGGGGCAGCTAGCCTACAACTACCCCAGCGGCCGGCCTAAGCACCTGCACTGAAGGAGAATTTAGTGGATGGCAAACAAGCAGCCAAAGTCTTGCCTAGTCATGGAGCTGGAAAACCTCCTCATCTTTAAGTTCTCTGCATGGGTGTGGCAGCGGTCCTCTGGTAGGGGCACCAGCTGCAGGGAGTCTGTCCCTTGCAGACCTCTTACCCAGTGATGGATGAATAAAGTACAGTGACACACAGATATTCTGCTCTGCTAGTCCAGCTGAGGGTCCAAGCCACTTACAGGCTCCCTGCTGAGTCCTGTAAACAGTTGCCACTGGGCCCAGATCAGCTGTCCGACTCGCATGTATTCAGTAAGATTAATTAACAAAAGCTTGAGTCAACACCATTAGAGGGTAAATGACATTGTGGACTTCCTGAGTAAAAAGCACTTAAGCACCTGCAGTACATCAAAGATTAGTTTTAAGATTATATGAGTAAACAAGCTAGCTAGGTAAACCACTCTGTCTTTCTTTATTACTATTTTCATTTGTTTAAAGGTAAAGGGATCAGGCCGCCTTCAGCCAGATCTATTACTGAAGTTATGCAAAATTCTCGGCCTTCCAAGAAGATTTGTGTCTATTTCTATAACTATCTCTAATATTTTTCCCACCAACCTGATTGAATCCCAATATATGGGCATTGGATTCAGCCTAAACTCCTAATCCAGGAGAGTGGGTGCTTCAAATGCCTGGAGGTCTGCCTGGATGTAGAGTGGAGATGGCCCCTCTGCCCCAAGATCTTTGCACAGACCAAAATGCATGCATGGCCATGCTGCCAGGTTTTCAAATAATGACTAACTTTGTATTTTCCAAGATTAAAAATGGAATCCTGTTCTCAGTCCCTGGTATGAAAAAATGTCTGCAGCCCTTTCCAGTATTTTTCCCTCATAGCATCTCCAAGTCTCTTCTCAAGTTAGCTTCAGGGCTTGGGAGAAACAATGTGCCCTCCCTTAGCCTGTGTTGCTGCGATCTCTGTAGAAAAGTGAGTCATAAACATAGTGGATTAAGAAAATGTGGCACATATACACCATGGAATACTATGCAGCCATAAAAATGATGAGTTCATGTCCTTTGTAGGGACATAGATGAAACTGGAAACCATCATTCTCAGCAAACTATCACAAGAACAAAAAACCAAACACCGCATGTTCTCACTCATAGGTGGGAATTGAACAATGAGAACACATGGACACAGGAAGGGGAACATCACACTCTGGGGACTGTTGTGGGGTGGTGGGGGGGGAGGGATAGCATTAGGAGATATACCTAATGCTAAATGACAAGTTAATGGGTGCAGCACACCAACATGGCACATGTATACGTATGTAACAAACCTGCACATTGTGCACATGTACCCTAGAACTTAAAGTATAATAATAATAAAATTATTTAAAAATAGAGAAAAATAAGAAAAGTGAGTCATAGAGGGAGGCTTTCCATCTCTTTCAAGTACTCATGTTTCACTCACTTTTATCAGTCAGGTGCTGTCACAAGGGCTGTTTGCTGGCATTCTTCTCCTCAGGAACTGGATTAGCCATCATAATTCTGGTGGATTCCTATTTTCTTCTTCAATTAAAACTCACAGAATTGATTTTAGTGCTTTATATTGCTATTTACAAGTGGCTGTGGCATGCTAATAGTCTCTAATCTGCCACCTTGGAATTAAAAAAAAAAACATTACATTTTAATCTCAAATTTAATCTAGTCTTAAAGTTTTATTTCTAAATTTTTGTTGGCATTTTCAGATCATTGACACTTCTGGGGAGAACCTGTCATGATCTGAACAAATTTAACCAGGTGTATATTTTATGGACAACACATAAATGGATATTTAACAAATCTTTGTTATAACAAATCTTTGTTATTTGACCCAAGCTGATAGTCCTTTCTTTTAATCCTTAAAACATATCTTTTCTCCACCTGCATTTATTGTTATACTAGTTATGCTTACTATATTTTCTGTCTTTTACTATATCATCTGTGACAGCTTCATATAACCTTTGTAGCTATTCTAATGGTTACTATTCATACATTATATTTAAAAATACTATATATATATATATATATAAGTTTATGACAGAAGAAGTATCTATTTATCTCCAATATCATTCCATGAAAGACACACTTGTTCCACACATTCTTCTTACCTCCTCTGCTTCATTTGAGATTGATTTTGGAGTTTTATTATTTAGAGTTAAGTTATCATTTTCTACTCAATCATCCTACAAATGTTTGAATGTCATACTATATGCCAAGAACTGTTATGGGCACTTGGGTTACATCTATATCAAATTGGACAAAGCTCCCTGTCTTTGGAGGTTTACATTCTAGTGAAGGTAGACAGGAAATAGTAGTCATAATAACTAATATCTATGGCATGTTAGAAGGTTATAAAGTGCTATGGGAAAAGGAATAAATAAGAGCAGAGTAAGAGGGTTTGGGAATGTTAGGGCCTTATTGAGGGCATTAATGCATTGTTAAATAGGGTGGTCAGAGTACTCATGGAAAAAGTGGCATTCGAACAAATATTTGAAGGATGTGACAGAAGTAGTCATGCAGAAATCTGGGGCAGAAGCAATCCAGGTGGATGAACAGTGTGTGCAAATGACTTAAAGGCAAGAGAATGCATGGCAGGACATAGAACCAGTAACAAGGCAAGTGGGGCTAGTGCAGAGTGAACAAGAAAATCATAGTAGAAGATGAAATTTAAAAGGTCATGGGGAAGTTTTGTAAGCTAATGCATAAAACCTTATTTTTAACTCAAAATGAGATCGAGAGGCAGAAAGAAAGCAGGGTTTCAGCAGATTGGAAAGATAACTTGACTCACGTTTTAAGAATCACTCTAACTGCTTTGTTGAGAATAGACTGTAAGGGGGAAAGGATGGAAGTAATGAAACCAGTATTTACTTCATTAGTTAGTTGTTTTTACAAGTTGATAGCACTTACTTACATTTAAATAAAAATAAGTCAAATTTTAGGATTAGTTCTGTTTAAATAGATTGAGTGCTCCTTACCAATCTTCCCATATCATTACATTTTTATGCAAGCATAGTTTCTCCGTAATTTATCAGGTTGCTGAATTACATCTCTGGTTAATGTTTTTCATTAATGGCACAGTGATAATATATTTCTTGAGCCCTTGCAGATCTTCACACATAAGCCTTTGCACATGAGCCCAATGACCGGTTGGTTATAGCACTCATTAGTTACTAACTTTATAGACTCAAAACAACTTAGATTGTATTCCACTACCTTTTAGCATATAATGTTGTTCAGGAAAATCTAAAGTCAGCCTATTTTCTTTCCTTAGGTAAACATAATTTGACCGTTTCAATATTTGTATAATTATTTGTTTAAACTTGTACTTTAGTAATATCACACAGGTGAATTCTTGGTCAACCTGTATTATGTTTACTTGGAATACTCTCTCTCTCTCTCTCTCTCTCTCTCTGTGTGTGTGTGTGTGTGTGTGTGTATACATGAAGAATTTTAAGGACATATTGCCAAGTGAAAGAAGCCAGTCTGAAAAGGCTATGGATCATATGGCAACATTCATATGACATTCCATAAGAGGTAAAACTACAGAGAGAGTAAAAAAGATCAATTGTTGCCAGGAGTTTTGGAAGGGAGAAAAGGTTGAACAGATGAAGAACAGAATTTTTGGGGGTGAAGATATTATTGTGTATGATACTGTAATATTGAATACATAACACTATGCATTTGTCAAAACTCATAGAACTTTATATAATGAAGAGTAAATCTTCACGTATGCAAATTAGAAAAATTATTTTGGAGGCCAGGGGAGCCTGAGATGGAATGCAGACTGTGTTGAATTAATTTACTTCTATTAGAAATATATAAATTAACCTAACTGAAGGAAGTGGGAGAAAAGGCATTGATCTAAGTAATTTTGGCAAGGTGTAGAGTTTGTAAGATTAAAAGCAAAAGAAACTATGCATAATCACTCTGTTCTGGTTGGTAAAGTTGTGTCCCATAGTAATGCAGGTTAACAATTCTGAAACGAGTATACATGCAAAGTGGAATTTAGCAATTAAGTAAATAGATGGCAAGTATTATATTAGGAGCTAGGTTTCTCAATATTGAAGTGGGAGGTTACAGACAAACAAGAAGAGAAAGCTAGAATAATCTATGTAATATTGGATTAGAGTTGGAGACATCATTACTGAGAGTCAGCTTAATCTAGATACAGATTGATACAAAAGAACATATTTTTATAAATGTGTGTATACATGGGTTAGTATGCATATGCATATGCTTTTTGCTCTGTCAGCTGAGAGGGCCTAGAAGCAATGACACCCAAGTAGCAATGAAGAAACCCAATGCCCAGATTGTTATTTCTACTAGGATTCTCCAATAAGACAAACCAAGGCTCCTGGGAGAAATGGCTGAATCCATGGCTGAGGCAAGAAATATACAGACTGATCCTCAAGCATCTTGTAGTGTCACAAAGTAAGACAGTACTTAAAAATAAAATAAAAAATGATGAGAATATTTCAAAGGGACACAGTAGTCAATTGAAAGAGCTCTCAAAAATCAAAGCTGAAATAATTTGAGCAAAAAAAAATGTAACATAATATTGGATTATAACACAGAGGAAAATAGGCATCCAGAGTTCATACTGATATGAATGAATGAATGAATGAATGGGGGCAGAATACAGAATTCTCTCATGCAGAAGAATTCTAAATAATTTATGTTAATACTCCCCTCTCAAGAAGATGGAGCGTAACTCCCCACTATGTGTTTACTGCATATAGTGACTTCCTTTCCAAGAGTATAACATGGAAAGAAGGGGAGAAAGAGTAACTTCACAGTGGAGAAAGCTGAGAAACACTATCTCAGCCAGGCGATCAAGGTCAACTCAACAGTGACAGGTTATGTTGTTATGGTGTGATGAGAATGGCAGTTTATTTTTGTGGTGTTCCTCATCAGAAAAACCTCCCTTGAATGTCATTCTGAGAAACGCCTCAACAGAATTAGGGCAAACGGTGTAGGTCATCAAAATCAAGGGAAGTCTGAAAAGCTGGCATAGCCAAGGTGGAGCCCAAAGAAACAAGGTGAGTAAATGTGTTTTCCTGAATGAGATCTTGAAACAGGACAATGACAATAGGCAAAAGCAAGAAAATCTGAATAAAATATGTACTTTGGCTAATCATACTGTATTAATATTGGTTCTTTAATTTTGGCATTACTATGGTAATGTTAAACATTCACAATAGGGAAAACTGTATTGAGTATATGAGAACTTGCTGTGCTATTCATTGCAACTTTTCTATAAATCTAAAACTATGCTAAAATAATTAATTAAAATAAAACCCTGCACCAATGGCCGTCTGTACAGTATGAAAGGCCTGTCCTGTTTTCTTGCCGTTCAACGTGTCTTTCTCATGCGACAGAGCTAATCACATTTATGTGATGTTGGGATCAAACGTTGTTCCTCAGCTTGTGGCTTTCGGTTTGTGGATGCATTTTTATTTATGTTTCAGAAATTGATCTTTGGTTATCAGCTGCAAAAAAGACTCTCAAATGTCACTTTTCATTTTTCTACCATCTACTCTCTCCCTTAAAACTCAGAGTCAGGGATTTCATATTAAAAATTAAAATGGCTCTCTGAGACTATGTAGTCACTTTTTAAATTCTGCTGCTACTGCCAATCTATAATTGTCAAACGGGTTTCAAAATATTGTGGTTTCCACACACCTATGTCCCCAACCATCAATGCCTCAAAATTTTTATCCCTGGTAGTCTCAAGCAATGTACTAGACTTTTGAGCAGTAATATTTTTTTCTTTCAATATGACCAAATATGGATTTTACCTGACAATGCTCTTTGAGGTAACTTCCTGGCTTTAGTGTAGATGTTTTCTCCCATAGGCACACCTCATTTTACTGTACTTCACTTTATTGCACATCACAAATAGTACTTTTTACAAACTGAAGGTTTGTGGCAACCTTGCATTGAGCAAGTCTATAGGTGCCTTTTTCCAACAGCCTGTGCTCACTTTGTGCCTCCGTGTTACATTTATTTTCACAATAAGATAAACTTTTTCATTACTATTATATCTGTTATTGTGATCTGTGATCAGTGATCTTTGATCTTACTATTGTAATTGCTTTGAGATACCCTGAAACATGCCCATATACGATGAACTCAATAGATGAATGTTGTGTGTGTTCTGACTGCTCCACCAGCCAACCAATTCCTGTCTCTCTCCCTCTTATTGTGCATTCCTATTCCCTGAGACACAAAACTACTACAACTAGGCCAATTAATAATGCTAAAATGGACTCTAAGTGTTCAAGTGAAAAGACCATGCATTTCTCATTTTAAATCAAATGCTAGAAATGGTTAAGCTTAGTGAGGAAGGCACTTTGAGAGCCAAAATAGATTAAAAGCTAGGACTTTTGTGCCAAACAGTCAAGTTGTGAATGCAAAGGAAAAGTTCTTGATGAAAATTAGAAGTGCTACTCCTGTGAGCACATGAATGATAAGAAAGTTAAACAGCCTTATTGCTTATATGGAAAAAAGTTTTAGTGGTCTGGATAAAAGGTCAAACTAACCACAACATTCCCTTAAGCCAAAGCCTAATTTAGAGCAAAATCTTAACTCTCTTCAATTCTATGAAAGTTAAGAGAGGTGGGGGAGGTGCAGAAAAAATGTTGGAGGCTAGTGGAGGTTTGTTCATGAGGTTGAAGGAAAGAAGCCGTCTACATAGTATAAAAGTGCAAGGTGAAGCTGCGAATATCGATGTAGAAACTGCAAGCAATTATCCATAAGATATAGCTGAGATAATTGATGAATATGGCTACACTAACCAACAGATGTTCAATGTAGACAAAACAGCTTTCTATTGGGTGAATATGCCATCTAAGACTTTCATAGCTAGAAATATGTCAATTCCTGACTTCAAAGCTTTAAAACAGTCTGTGTATTACTTTGTTTTCACACTGTTATCAAGAACTACCTGAGACTGGGTAATTTGTGAAGAAAAGAAGTTCAATTGATTCATAATTCCACACGCTTAACAGGAAGCATGACTGGGAGCCCTCAGGAAACTTACAATCATGGTGGAAGATGAAGGAGAAGCAAGCACATCTTACCAAGGTGGAGACAGAGCAAAGATGTAAGTGCCACACACTTTCTTTTTTTTTTTTTTTTTTTTTTTTGAGACAGAGTCTCATTGTGTCACCTAGGCTGGAGCGCAGTGGCATGATCTCGGCTCACTGCAACCTCTGCTTCCCAGGTTCAAGAGATTCTCATGCCACCTGAGTAGCTGGGATTACAGGCGTGAGCCACTATGCCCAGCTAATTTTTGTATTTTTAGTAGAGATGGGGTTTCACCATGTTGGCCAGACTAGTCTTGAACTCCTGACCTCAGGTGATCTGCCCTCCTTGGCCTCCCAAAGTGCTGGGATTACAAGTGTTGAGCCACTGCACCCGGCCCACGTACTTTCAAACAACTAGATCTCATGAGAACTCTCTATTACAAGAACAGTAAGGGGGAAGTCCACTCCAATAATTCAGCCACCTCCCACTAAGCCCCTCCCCTGATACGTGGGAATTACAGTTCCATATGAGATTTGGATGGGGACACAGAGCCAAACTATATCAGGCTGACTCTCTTGTTAGGGGCTAATGCAACTGGTGACTTCAAGATGAAGGCAGTTCTCATTTAACATTCTGAAAATCTGAGGGCCCTTAAGAATTATGCTAAATCAACTCTACCTGTGCTCTATAAATGGAACAGCAAAGCCTGGATGACAGCACATCTGTTTACAGCATGGTTTACTGAATATTTTAAGCCCACTATTGAGACCTGCTACTAAGAAAATTTTTTTTCAAAATATTACTGCTCATTGACAATGTACCTATTCACCTATGCACCTGATAGAGATGCCAAAGTAGATTAATGTTGCTTTCATGAGTAATTTTGAGTTTCAAGTCTTATTATTTAAGAAATAATGTTTGTAAGGCTTTAGCTGCCATAGATAGTAAATCCTCTCATAGATCTTGGAAAAGTTAATTGAAAATCTTCTAGAAAATATTCAGCATTATAAATGCCATTGAGAACATCTATGAGTACTCATGGAAGGAGGTCAAAATATTACTATTAACAAAAGTTTGGAAGAAGTTAATTCAAACACTCATGGATAACTTTAAAGTGTTCAAAAGTTCAGTAGGGAAAGTAACTGTAGATGTGGTGGAAATATCAAGAGAGCTAGAATTAGGTTTGGAGCCTGAAGATGTGACTGTTATGCTGCAATCTCATGGTAAAAACATTTAAAGCTGCTAAAACAAAAAAAATGTGCAGTTAAACAAAATTTTAATGGATGAGGATTTACTTCTTATGGATGAGTAAATCAAGTGGTTTATTGAGATGAAACCTACTTCAAGTGAAAATACTATGAACATTACTGAAATGACAACAAAGGATTTATAATATCACATAAACTTAGTTGATAAAGAAGCAGCGGAGTTTGACAGGATTGACTCCAATTTTGAAAGAAGTCCTGTTATGGGTAGAATGCTATTGAACAGCATTGCATACTACAGAGAAATCTTTCATTAACGGAACAATCAATCAATGTGACAAACATCATTGTTTTCTTATTTCAAGAAATTGCCACAGTTACCCCAGTCTTCAGCAATCACCACTCCGATCCATCAGCAAGCACCAACATCAAGACAAGGCCCCCTACCACAAAAAGTTATGACTCATTGAAGGCTCATGATCATTAGCAGTTTTAGTAGAAACCTATATTTAATTAAGGTACATTGATTTTTAGACATAATGCTATCGCACACTTAATAAGCTACAGTATAGTGTAAACGTAACTTTTACATGCACTGGGAAATAAAAAAAATTGTGACTTGCTTTATGAAGATATTTGTTTTACTGTGGTAGTCTGAAAGCAAACCTGCAATATCTCCAGAGTATACTGTATAAATTTTGTTTCTTTAAATTTGTTTTGTTGTAGTTCAGGAGGATTTGGGAAAGAGTTGATTGAAAATGTGTTTACACCACAATCTTCTCCAGTTTATGGACTATATGACACACTGTATCATAAAATATTTAAACGTTCATTTAAATATAGACATTGAGACTATAAAGTTTTAAATGTTATATTTTAAATACTATGACAATAATGTATAAATAAGAAGTCCTTGAAAACAAACATTTGATGACATTTTAAGTTATTTTTAGGGTAAAAATGGAAAGTATTCTTTTTAACTCAACAGTTGTGCACATTTTGAGGCATTTATTTTACTTCTCTTTATTGCCATATTATTTCCAAAATGCTGTATTGCTTTAAACTCTTAGTAACCGTATTTTGAAAGTGAGTACTTTATTTATTATTAATGTTATGAAAGCAAGTTTCTTAGATTTGAATGTTACATCACTGAATAGACATCCTGTAGGGTCTTCTTTGCTCTTTACGGCTTAGATGCAAATTTTTATAGTCTTTTAATATCTTTTACATTTTCATTTGGTGCTCTGAACATTGAAGTAAGTGAACTATCCACCTTAATCTTTTATGGTTTTATTGCATGTATCTCTTGCATTTTTAAGTTTATTTTCCCTTAATTTTAAATAATTGTACAAAGCAAGTGATTTCTAAAATTTCCTTATTATGTAGACTCAGGATTTTTTAAGTGTGGGTGTGTTTTCTTTGTTTCTTGACCATGAAGTATTTTCAAAGGCCCCAGATTGTTGTTTATTTCTGTTTCAGTAATTTTGAAATAACAAGAGTTCCATTCAAATCTATGGTTTTGAATTAGACAATGTAGATAGTTTATCTTCGATTATTCCTCAGGTTCTACCTGCGTTCTCTTAGCATCCTTTCTATTTAATGTTATGTTGAGTTTTTGCTTGATGTAATTTGCCACTTACATTATTTCTGAAGTCTACTGTACTTTAATAATGCAGTCCTGCTAGTCTGAGGAAGAAGTATTTTATTTCCCTCTAGTGCCTATTTATCTGATTCTACAAAACGATACTAACTACTATGGCCCAGCTATCTGTTTGTACAAAATTATTTTAGTACCTGGATACTTTGAAAGAGCCTATAATGTTTTCCTCAAAGAAAACCATGCAAGACACACTACAACACACAGACTGCCTCTCTTTCAGAATTTTTTTCAGTGTCAACACATTTGCAGGACAAACTTTTAACTTCAGAATGCTGTGAGACATGTTTTATATGTTCTGCTCTCTACCTCACTGATTTTCAAAGCACAAAAAGAGACAGGGAAATATTAATGGGCATAATGGAGGCTAGGAGAAGATACAGCCTTACAGCTCCTAACAAAGCAGTTATGATATTGTGGACTTATTGTAGAGAAGTTGCCTACTTCATTGTTTGAAGAGATCCCTAGTCAATGGAATATGCATTCAATAGAATGTAATTGGAAATGTCTTTCTACCTTCTGTTACCTTGTCCTATAATTATATCTCAGTCCCCATGCCTACATTGTGGAATTTTTTTCTGGGTTCTGTCAGGACCTGAATTAATATTCCTGATTTGCATTTCTAATGTAACTTTAGATATTTCTATGTGCTTCTATAAATACTTCATTTGAGATTCAGGAATCTACTTGTCACTTTTGTGTGAAAGTCAAAGAAAATTATTTTAAAGTCAACACACAATGCATCAGATGAGGCCATTGCAAATGGCACCACTGTTACAAGTATTTTCTGGACCAGAGGAAGAGAAAGTAGGTCGATGAAGAAACAAGTTTAGGACTATAGCTTTATATATAATCTTAGGATATCTAAAAAAATTTTTTTGCAACCTGGAAAAACAGAGGCAAGTTTGCCTAGGTCCCATGCAAGAACTGTAATAACTCATTCTGGACCATTCAGTCATTTTTTAAGTCAATGTATGTGTATCAGGATTTTACATACCGTAACCATTCACTTGTCAAAATATACTTTTATTCTCAATTGTCATATAAAGTATTTGCTCACCAAAAACCAAAATAGTCTGTATTGTTTTAAAAAATGTCACAGGAGAGTTCGTAAGTGGCAGAACTAGAGGTGCCTGCTAAGATGGCCGAATAGGAACAGCTCCAGTCTGCAGCTCCCAGCGTGATCGACACAGAAGACGGGTGATCTCTGCATTTCCAACTGAGATACCTGGTTCATCTCATTGGGACTGGTTGGACAGTGGGTGCAGCCCATGGAGGGTGAGCCGAAGTAGGGCAGGGCATCCACTGCCTCACCAGGGAAGTGCAAGGGGTTGGGGGATTTCCCTTTCCTAGCCAAGGGAAGTCATGACAGATGGTACCTGGAAAATTGGGACACGCTTGCCCAAATACTGTGGTTTTCCAAAAGTCTTAGCAACCGGCAGACAAGGTGATTCTCTCCCGTGCCTGGCTCGGCAGCTCCCATGCTAGCACTGCTAGCACAGCATTCTGAGGTCGATCTGCGAGATGGCAGCCTGGCTGGGGGAGGGGCATCTGCCATTGCTGAAGCTTGAGTAGGTAAACAAAGCAGCTGGGAAGCTCGAACTAGGTGGAAGCCACCACAGCTCAACAAGACCTACTGCCTCTGAACTCCACCTCTGTGGGCAGGGCATAGCTGAACAAAAGGCAGCAGACAACTTCTCCAGACTTAAATGTCCCTGTCTGACAGCTCTGAAGAGAGCAGTGGTTCTCCCAGCACTGCATTTGAGCTCTGAGAACGGACAGACTGCCTCCTCAAGTGGGTCTTTGACCCCCGTGTAGCCTAACTGGGAGACACCTCTCAGTAGGGGCCAACAGACACCTCATATAGGCAGCTGCCCCTCTGGGATGAAGCTTCCAGTGGAAGGATCATGCAGCAATATTTGCTGTTCTGCAGCCTCCACTGTTGATACCCAGGCGAACAGGGTATGGAGTGGAACTCCAACAAACTCCAACAGACCTGCAGCTGAGGGACGTAACTGTTAGAAGGAAAACTAACAAACAAAAGAATAGCATCAACATCAACAAAAAGTTCATCTACACCAAAACCCCATCTGTAGGTCACCAACTTCAAAGACCAAAGGTAGATAAAAACACAAAGATGGGGAGAAACCAGAGCAGAAAAGCTGAAAATTCTAAAAATCAGAGTGCGTATTCTCCTACAAAGGATCGCAGCCCCTCGCCAGCAATGGAACAAAGCTGGATGGAGAATGACTTTGATGAGTTGACAGAAGTAGGCTTCAGAAGATCGGTAATAACAAACTTCTCCGAGATAAAGAAAGATTTTCGAACCCATTGCAAGGAAGCTAAAAACCTTGAAAAAAGATTAGACAAAAGGCTAACTAGAATAAACAGCGTAGAGAAGACCTTAAATGACCTGATGGAGCTGAAAATCATGGCACAAGAACTTTGAAACACATGCACAAGCTTCGATAGCCAATTTGAGCAAGTGGAAGAAAGGGTGTCAGTGATTGAAGATCAAATTAATGAAATAAAGCGCAAAGACAAGGTTAGAGAAAAAAGAGTAAAAAGAAACAAACAAAGCCTCCAGGGAATATGGGACTATGTGAAAAGACCAAATATACGTTTGATTGGTGTACCTGAAAGTGATGGGGAGAATGGAACCAAGTTGGAAAACACTCTTCAGGATATTATACAGGAGAACTTCCCCAATGTAGCAAGGCAGGCCAACATTCAAATTCAGGAAATACAGAGAACACCACAAAGATACCCCTCGAGAAGAGTAACCCCAAGATACATAATTGTCAGATTCACCAAGGTTGAAATGAAGGAAAAAATGTTAGGGGCAGCCAGAGAGAAAGGTCGAGTTACCCACAAAAGGAAGCCCATCAAACTAACAGCGGATCTCTCAACAGAAACCCTGCAAGCCAGAAGAGAGTGGGGACCAATATTCAACTTTCTTAAGGAAAAGAATTTTCAACCCAGAATTTCATATCCAGCCAAACTAAGCTTCATAAGTGAAGGAGAAATAAAATCCTTTACAGACAAGCAAATGCTGAGAGATTTTGTCACCAGCAGGCCTGCCTTACGAGAGCTCCTGAGGGAAGCACTAAACATGGAAAGGAACAACTGGTACCAGCCACTGGAAAAACAGGCCAAATTGTAAAGACCATTGATGCTATGAAGAAACTGCATCAACTAATGGGCAAAATAACAAGCAAACATCATAATGACAGAATCAAATTCACTCATAACAATAATAACCTAATAAAGAAGAAAATAGAGAAGAATCAAATAGACACAATAAAAAATGATAAAGGGGATATCACCACCAATCCCAAAGAAATACAAACTACCATCAGAGAATACTATAAACACCTTTATGCAAATAAAATAGAAAATCTAGAAGAAATGGATAAATTCCTGGACACATACACCTTCCCAAGACTAAACCAGGAAGAAGTTGAATCTCTGAATAGACCAATAACAGGCTCTGAAGTTGAGGCAATAACTAATAGCCTACCAACCAAAAAAAGTCCAGGATCAGACAGATTCTCAGCCGAATTTTACCAGAGGTACAAAGAGGAGCTGGTACCCTTCCTTCTAAAGATATTCTAATCAATAGAAAAAGAGGGAATCCTCCCTAACTCATTTTATGAGGCCAGCATCATCCTGATACCAAAGCCTGGCAGAGACACAACAATAAAAGAGAATTTTAGACCAATATCCCTGATGAACATCGATGCAAAAATCCTCAATAAAATACTGGCAAACCGAATCCAGCAGCACATCAAAAAGCTTATCCACCAAGATGAAGTCAGCTTCATCCCTGGGATGCAAGGCTGGTTCAACATATGCAAATCAATAAATGTAATTCATCACATGAATAGAACTGACAACAAAAACCACATGATTATGTCGATAGATGCAGAAAAGGCCTTTGACAAAATTCAACAGCACTTCATGCTAAAATCTCTCAATAAACTAGGTATTGATAGGACGTTTCTCAAAATAATAAGAGCTATTTATGACAAACCCAGAGCCAATATCATACTGAATGGGCAAAAACTGGAAGCATTCCCTTTGAAAACTGGCACAAGTATGCCCTCTCTGACCACTCCTATTCAACATAGTGTTGGAAGTTCTGGCCAGGGCAATCAGGCAAGAGAAATAAATAAAGTGTATTCAATTAGGAAAGGAGGAAGTCAAATTGTCCCTGTTTGCAGATGACATGATTGTATATTTATAAAATCCCATCGTTTCAGCCCCAAATCTCCTTAAGCTGATAAGCAACTTCAGCAAAGTCTCAGGATAAAAAAGCAATGTGCAAAAATCACAAGCATTCCTATACACCATTAACAGACAAACAGAGAGCCAAATCATGTGTGAACTCTCATTCACAAATTATACAAAGAGAATAAAATACCTAAGAATACAACTTACAAGGGATGTGAAGGGCCCCTTCAAGGAAAACTACAAACCATTGCTCAAGGAAATAAAAGAGGATGCAAACAAATGGAAGAACATTCCATGCTCATGGATAGGAAGAATCACTATCGTGAAAATGGCCATACTGCCCAAAGTAATTTATAGATTCAATGCCATCGCCATCAAGCTACCAATGAATTTCTTCACAGAATTGGAAAAAGCTACTTTAAAGTTCATATGGAACCAAAAAAGAGCCCACATTGCCAAGACAATCTTAAGCCAAAAGAACAAAGCTGGAGGCATCATGCTACCAGACTTCAAACTATGCTACAAGGCTGCAGTAACCAAAACAGCATGGTACTGGTACCAAAACAGATATATAGATCAATGGAACAGAACGGAGGCCTCAGAAATAACACTACACATCTACAACCATCTGATCTTTGACAAATCTGACAAAAACAAGAAATGGAGAAAGGATTCCCTATTTAATAAATGGTGCTGGGAAAACTGGCTAGCCATATGTAGAAAGCTGAAACTGGGTCCCTTCCTTATCCCTTATACAAAAATTCATTCAAGATGGATTAAAGACTTAAACATTAGACCTAAAACCATAAAAACCCTAGAAGAAAACCTAGGCAATACCATTCAAGACATAGGCATGGGCAAGGACTTCATGACTAAAACACCAAAAGCAATGGCAACAAAAGCCAAAATAGACAAATGGGTTCTAATTAAGGAGCTTCTGCCCAACAAAAGAAACTACCATCAGAGTGAACAGGCAATAAACAGAATGGGAGAAAATTTTTGCAATCTACCCATCTGACAAAGGGTTAATATCCAGAATCTACAAAGAACTGAAACAAATTTAGAAGAAAAAAACAACCCCATCAGAAAATGGGCAAAGGATATGAACAGACACTTCTCAAAAGAAGACGTTTACGCAGCCAACAGACACATGAAAAAATGTTCATCATCACTGGTCATCAGAGAAATGCAAATCAAAGCCACAATGAGATACCATCTCGTGCCAGTTAGAATGACCATCATTAAAAAGTCGGGAAACAAAAGATGCTGGAGAGGATGTGGACAATTAGGAACGCTTTTACACTGCTGGTGGGAGTGTAAATTAGTTCAACCATTGCGGAAGACAGTGTGGCGATTCCTCAAGGATCTAGAACTAGAATTACCATTTGACCCAGCAATCCTATTAATAGGTATATACCCAAAGGATTATAAATCATGCTACTATAAAGACACATGCACACGTATGTTTATGGCGGCACTATTCACAATAGCAAAGGCTTGGAACCAACCCAAATGTTCATTATGATAGGCTGGATTAAGAAAACATGGCACATATTCACCATGGAATACTATGCAGCCATGAAAAAGGATGAGTTCATGTTCTTTGTAGGGACATGGATGAAGCTGGAAACCATCATTCTCAGCAAACTATCGCAAGGACAGAAAACCAAACACTGCATGTTCTCATAGGTGGGAATTGAACAATGAAATCACTTGGACACAGGGCAGGAACATCACACAATGGGGCCTGTCAGGGGCTGGGGCACTGGGGGAAGGATAGCATTAGGAGATATACCTAATGTAAATGATGAGTTAATGGATGCAGCAAACCAACACGGTACATGTATACCTATGTATCAAACCGGCACATTGTGCACATGTACCCTAGAACTTAAAGTATAATAATAAAAAAAAATGTCACAGGATTGGGCCCAGTGGCTTGTATCTGTAATCCCACCACTTTGGGAGGCTGAGATGAGAGGATTGCTTGAGCCCAGGAGTTGTAGAACAGCTTGGGGAAAATAGTGAGACCACATCTCAAAAAAAGGAAGAAAGGAAGGAGGGAGGGAGGGTGGGTGGGAGGGGAGTGGATTACAGTTCATCTAAAAGTAAAGTTGTAGGTAGTATGAAAATTCTACTATTTCATGTAAACTGAAATATGTAGCTTGTAAAATTTGGTTTGGAAATTTAATTTCATACGATTGAGAAAACTCTTAAATAGAGGAGTAGATCACCTCAACAAGGAAAGGAAATGGATTGCGTTTTCATCACAGGAGCAACTCTTTATCTACTCGAGGCTGACTGCATGTTCTCCTCTTTGCCTTGAGAAGAACATTCATTATTTCTCTCTTGGAAAGGATTGAGATGTTTCTGATTTTAGAGTTCTCCTTAGAGAATGGTACCATGATACTTAAAATTAACTATTATAGTGTATGTGAATTTTCAGAACAACTTTGGAAATTAAGGAAATATGGATTTAGCTGTTCTGTCTACTAGCTGTATTTTAGAGACATCCACGGCATTTTATTTTAAATCACAGTATAAAACAAGCTCTAGATTTTATTTCTGATATTACGGTAATGAAGTACATGCTGGGCTTACAGGTACAGTAAAATTATACATTCAGGTTTTATAAATACTATCTATTAAAGAGGGCACACACTCAAAATCTACAAAGGGGTTACTAATTCACTTTCTCAAACATGACAGAGTAGTGTAGGATAGGAGCATATGTCACTCATTAAACTGCAAATATTGACACCAGAGGACATCTTATACAAGTATACATAAGTGTAATCAGTAGTATATTCCACAGGTGAGTTTTATTTTACTCAATCTAAGCACCAGAGTTTAGTGATGCTGCCAGCTTCTCTGAGGCTGAACTTTGAGTTATGGAAATTATGGCTTTTACAGCAAGCTGGTACCAGTGGCTCTCTGCAATTATCAATGAATGCAGTAACTACAAGGTAATTGTTACTCTAGGCAGGTAGAATATTTTCCCTTTGATAATACTAAATAATCTACCCAGCTAGGTAGCTAGCTCTCTAGCAATAATTATAAATGAAGATCAAATATGTGGTTTTGAAAAATAATAAAATTATAATAGCAAATAGTTCCATAGTACTTCAAGCACTATTCTAAGAAGTTTGAAAACACTAACATTTATTCTTTATAATAATGCTATGTGGTAAAGGCTATTTTTATCTGTTACAACAGATGAGGAAACTGAGTCATAGAACAATTAATTGAGTGATGGAGATAAGATTTGAGGCCAAGCACAATGTCTTGAGTTTACACTTAACCATTTCATTGGTTGCCTCTGACATTCTCAGTTGAAACCCAGTGACATAAATCATTGTTGTTAACTATTGATATGGTTTGGCCGTTTCTCCACCTAAATCCCATCTTGAATTCCCACATGTTGTGGGAGGGACCCGGTGGGAGGTAATTGAATCATGGGGGCAGGTCTTTCTGGTGCTTTTCTCGTGATAGAAAGTCTCATGAGATCTGATGGTTATTATAAGGGGGAGTTTTCCTGCACAAGCTCTTTTCTTCTCTTGTCTGTTGTCATGTGAGACGTGCCTTTCACCTTCTCATGACTGTGAGGTCTCCTGAGACACATGGAACTCTAAGTCGATTAAACCTCTTTCTTTTGTAAATTGCCCAGTCTTGGGTGTGTATTTATCAGCAGCGTAAAAATGGACCAATATAATTATAATCAAACAAATTAGATTTCTATTTCATGCAACATTTTTCATATTATTTGCACATACTATTTATTTGTCACTAAGCCTACAAATTAGGCAAGATAGGTGCTATGGTTTGAATGGCCACTCCAAAACTCAGGTGTTGCCAATGTGACAGTATTAAGAGGTGGGGTCTTTAAGAGGTAATTAAGCCATGGAATCTCCTCCCTCATGAGAACAATTAAGATCTTTATAGAAGAGAATTCATGCAGCTTTGGGATTTCTTGCTCACTGACTTCTACCATGTGAGGGCACAGCATTTCTTCCCTTCAGAGGATGCTGCATCAACGTATTCTCTTGGAAGCAGAGAGCAGCCCTCACCAGACAACCAAACCTGCTAGCAGCTTGATCTTAGACTGTCTCCAGCAGTGTGAAAAATGAATTTCTGTTCTTTATAAATTACTTAGTCTGTAGTATTTTGTTATAGTAGCACAGACTAGGAAAATAGATATTATCTCCATTTATAGATGAGAATATAGAGAGTCTAAAGCTCAAAATCATAAGCCATAACTTTGGTTCCATAGCACTAGGATATTTGACACTGGATGGAGAAATAACCCATAAAAAAGAAATCAAGAAGATACATTTTATTCTCATTTAATGTTCTTTTGGTTGGCAAATATATTTACAGGTTACAATGTGATGTTTTCTTATATTTATACATTGTGAAACAAATCAAATGAATTAACATTTCTATCACCTTTGATATTTATTATTTTTTGTTTTGTGGATATTTAAGATATTTAAGATCTACTCTCTTAGCAATTTTTTTTTTTTTTGGAGATGAAGTCTTGCTCTGTTGCCCAGGCTAGAGTGCAGTGGTGCAATCTTGGCTCACTGCAACCTCTACCTCCCGGGTTCAAGTGATTCTCCTGCCTCAGCCTCCCAAGTAGCTGGGATTACAGGTGCTGGCCACTGCTCCTGGTTAATTTTTGTATATTAGTAGAGACAGGGTTTCACCATCTTGGCCAGGCTGGTCTTGAACTCCTGACCTTGTGATTCACCTGCCTCGGCCTCCCAAAGTGCTGAGATTACAGGCATGAGCCACCATGCCTGGCCTCTCTTAGCAATTTCAAGTATATGATACACAATTATAAACTACACTCAACATACTGTACAATACCGCCCAGAATTTATTCATAGCAACTAAAACTTTGTACCCATTGACCCATGCTCCAGCCTCTTTTAAAAATATTAAGATATCAAAATAATAACATATCCCATGTTTATTTGGAATTTAATGCTTAATAATCAAAAGTATCCCTTGTTAATAAAGAGATTTATCTATTATCATTTACAGAATGCTTTCATCCCACATTTTTTTCACTTTGTTCTTCATAACAACCTTATTGTGATAGGCAGGACAGGTATGATGTCTTGCCTTAGGTGAAAGCAACTGAGTTAGCCAGAATTTGAACCAAGGTTTGGACATTTCACCCACCGTGTCCCTACCGTAATACCTGGGTGCCTCTCTCTTCATTGCTTTCTTTCATCTTTTTTCATCTTTTCCCTCGTGGAATGGAATGATGTAGCCTTTATTACTTTGGATATTAGTATTTGAACAACTCTGGCAGAAGTTATACTGGAATTTCTGATTGTATTAACTTTACATTTTAAAGTATATTACTTATAGCATATTATTTGCTCACATATCAAAGTGTCTTGTGTGCAGGTAGTGTTCATTAAATGCTTCAGTAAATGAATGAGTGAAGGACAGTTCAATTTGTTATTGTAAATGCTTCTAGGCTTACGCTAAGTTTTGACAGAGCTCGAGTCAACATTTCACTTCTATATGTGTTAAGTCTAAATCACTTGGCCAACTTTCTCTTTTATTTCCAAGTTTGTGAATTACCTTTGTTTCTTCGCTGCAACATGCTCAGTATTTTAAAAATTGCAGTGTGCAAAATTATAAATTTATCTGCGGTATCACAAAATGTCAACTACATGATGTTTTTATTAGCGTATCTAATCTCACTAAAATTAAGTTGGAAATACTGCCCATTGTTCTCGGGAATTTTTTTTTTTTTTTTTTTTTTTGTGAGACAGAGTTTCACTCTTGTCGCCCAGGCTGGAGTGCAATGGTGCAATCTCGGCACACTGCAACCTCTGCTTCAAGCAATTCTTCTGCCTCAGCCTCCCAAGTAGCTGGGACTATAGGCACCCGCCACCACACCTGGCTAATTTTTGGGTTTTTTTTTAGTAGAGACAGGGTTTCACCACATTGGCCAGGCTGGCCTCCAACTCCTGACTTCAGGTGATCTTCCCGCCTCGGCTTCCCAAAGTGCTGGGATTACAGGCGTGAGCCACCACACCCAACCCTCTCAGGAATTTTTAAAGCACTTCAAAAGTTTGGAAAGTATAAATGCTAGCAAAGTGAAATATATGTGTTTCCAACCATTGTTTAATATTTATCTGTAAAGAATGACTACACCATGGCTTGAAATGAAATGCAGAAATACTTCATAGAAAATACCACTTATTTATTTATTTATTTATGACAGCATCTCACTTTGTTGCCCAGGCTAGAGTGCAGTGGCACAGTCTCAGCTCACTGCATCCTCTGCCTCCCAGGTTCAACTGATTTTCCTGCCTCAGCCTCCGAAGTAGCTTGACTACAGGCACGCGTCATGCCGCCTGGGTAATTTTTGTATTTTTAGTAGAGATGGGGTTTCGCCATGTTGGCCAGCCTGGTCTCGAACTCTTGACCTCAGTTGATCCGCCTGCCTTGGCCTCCCAGAGTGCTGAGAAAATACCACAATTTTAAATAAGGTCCTTTACTGCCTGCATTTTGGGCAGAGGGCAATGTAGATTTGAATCCAAATTCCAAGAGCTTTCTTGAGAACAATCACAGAAACTGTAGCTTTATATATGCTTTAAAGGTCAATTTCTCAATGGACTATTATTCTCGTTTAGATATAAATCATGACAAATGCTTAACCTTTAGATAGAAGTTTAACAAATTAAAGAGCATTTCATTTCTTCATTTTTAGTTATTGTTAGGATTAAATCAGTGAGTTTGATAGATGCCAACTTCACTTTCTATTTGTGCTATTGTGTATAAGAGAGATGATTAAATTTTCCTTACTATATTATTACAATTTTTATATTCTTTTCCATATTTTTTCACCAAATACTTGCTATGAGTGATGGTATTTAGGTTTTTACATCATGGCAACCTAAATAAAAAACTAATTTATTGTGGACACATTTATTATTATGTGCAATATGTGTGCTAAGTACCCTTTTAGCCTATGCACAGCCTAGCAGTTTCAGCATTACATTGAATGATTCTCCTACTCTATTCTGGATTTGTTATTTATCAATTTAAAAAAAAATTAGTTACAGGTTGGGTGCAGCGGCTCTCACCTGTAATCCCAGCACTTTGGGAGGCTGAGGCTGGTGAATCACTTGAGGTCAGGAGTTTGAGACCAGCCTGGCCAACATGGCAAAACCTCATCTCCACAAAAAAATAAAAAAAATAAAATTAGCCAGACTTGGTGGAGCACACCTGTAGTCCAAGCTACTTGGGAGGCTGATTCAGGAATCGATTGTACCCGGGAGGTGAGCTGAGATCATGCCACTCACTCCAGCCTGGACGACTGTGCAAGACTGTCTCAAAGAAATAAAATTTAGTTATATGTATTCTCTAGCATTTTTAACAACTGTTAACTATAGTAATTTACAAACTTACATACAAGTAGAAAGTACATGACTGTCAACACATCACCTAACCATCAACTTTTATGGATCTTAATCATTTTTTTTCATTGATAAAACAAGAAACTCACACCATTAGCAGTCAACTCCCAATACCCCCACTCTTCCAGCCCCCAGCAAAAATTAATCTACTTTCTCTCACTATGGATTTGCCAATCTAAACACTGTATATAAATAGGATAATATACAATGCCTTTTTATCTCCTTCCTTTATGGAGCATAATGTTTTCAAGGTTCATCCATGTTATAGCATTTATTGATACTTCATTTTTTCTGACCAAATAATATTTGTTGCTTTTACATATAATATTTTGTTTATCCTTCCATCATTTGATGGACATATGAGTTGTTTCCATTTTTTGACTATTGTGAACAATGTTTCTATAAACATTCATGTACAAGTTTTTACATAGCTTCATATTTTCATTTCCCTTAGGTATATACTTAAGAATAGAATTACGAGGTCATACAGTAACTCAGTGTTTAGGTTTTTGATAAATTACAACACTGTGTTACAAAGTGGCTGTGTAATTTTACATTTCCAGTAGAAATATATGAGAGTTCCAATTTCCCCACATTTTTACTACGACATTATTGTACATCATTTTGTTTATAGTCAACCTAGTAGGTGTGAAGTGATTTCTCATTGTGGTTTGAATTTTCTTGTGTTTTCTTTTCGTTTCATTTCTTTTCTTTGCTCTGCTTCTCTTCTCTTCTCTTCTCTTCTCTTCTCTTCTCTTCTCTTCTCTTTCTGAGATGCAGTATTGCTCCGTCACCCAGGCTGGAGTGCTGGCGCAGTCTCAGCTCACTGCACCCTCTGCCTCCCAGGTTCAAGCGATTCTCTACACCTCAGCCTCCCCAAGGGGCTGGGATTACAGGCTCCTACCAACATGCCTGGCTAATTTTTGTATTTTTAGTAGAGATGAGGTTTTGTCATGTTGGCCAGGCTGGTCTCGAACACCTGACCTCAGGTGATCCACCTGCCTCATCCTCCCAAAGTGCTGGGATTTCAGGTGTGAGCCACTGCACCTGGCTGAATTTTTATTTCTTTAATAACTTATGGCATTCAGCATCTTTTCACGTGCTTATTGTCCATTGTGTTTATACTAGTAGTATAGCTACTTGATATAGTTTGAGTATGTGTCCCCTTTAAATCTCATATCAAATTGTAATTCTCAACGTTGGAGGTAGGGCCTGGTGAGAGGTGATTGGATAATGGGGGCAGATTTCTCATGAATAGCTTAGCATGATCCCCTTGGTGCTGTCTTCATAATAGTGAGTTCTCCTGATACCTGCTTGTTTAAAAATGTGTAACACCTTCCCCCCACTCTCTTGTTCCAGTCCTCTGCATGTGAGACATCCATCTGCCCCCGCTTTGCCTTTCACCGTAAGTAAGAGCTTCCTGAGGCCTCCCCAGAAACTAAGAGGATGTTGGTGCCATGCTTCCTATACGGCCTGCAGAACCGTGAGCCAATTAAACCTATTTTCTTTATAAATTACCCAGTAGCGCATATTTCTTTATAGCAACACAAAAACAATCTAACATACCTTTCTATCTCTCTTTTTTGTGTTGTTTGCATTATATATCTTTTTCCATTCTTTTACTTTCAAACTTTTTGTGTCCTTGAATCTAATGTGTGTCTCTTATGGATATCATATATTTGGATCATGTATTTTTATCCATGCTGATAATACTTTCCTTCTAAATGTAGTGTTTAATCCATTTATATCTAATGTAAATACTGATAAGGTAGATTTTTTGTTGTTGTTTTGCTAATTATTTTTATCTTATGTCATATTTATTCCTCTATTTTCCTGTAGTACATTCATTTGTGTTACACAGACATTTACTAGTGTGCCATTTTAATTACCTTATCCTTTTTTTTTACTGTATTTATTGAGTTATGTAGTTAGTGGTTCCCTTGGGGATTATAGATAACACATTAATTGCACAACTTGTAACAACCAATTACGTTCTTATATGGATTAATGCCAGATTCATACGAAAACCTAGCTCCATACCCTTCCTTCTCCTTGTCCTGTTAGTGTCATATAAATTACATTTTTAAACATTGTAATCCCATCAACCCAGTTTTATAATTAGTGCCTTGTGCAGTTGTATCTTCAATTATATAAGAGAAAAAGGTTCACAAATAAAAATATGCTTACACTGCCCTTTATACTTACTTATTACTTACCTTTATTAGTGTTCTTTATTTCTTTATGTGGATTCCAATTACTATGTAATGGCCATTAATTTCAGCCAAAATGACTCCCTTTGGCACTTATGGAAAAGCAAGTCTGCTAGTGATGAACTATCTCAGTTTTGTTGATCTTTGAAAGTTTTAATTTCTCTCTCCTTTTTGAGAAACAATTGTGCCAGATATATTCTTAATTGACAGTTTTTTTTCAGAACTTTATATCATCTCACTACATTCTTAGCTTCTGTAGTATCTGATGAGAAATCAGCTGCTACTCTTATCGAGTTTCTTTTGGTAAGACATAATGCTGATACTTTTATTTCGTTTTCTGGACATGTTTTCCTTTATTTTTTAAAACACATATAAAATGTCTAGTTTAAAGATTTCATCTTAAAGTCCCTAATGTAAGCTTTCTTGGGGTATAGTGTTTATTGACAGCTTTCACATCCTCCCCTATTTATTGGTCACATTTTCTAGTTTCTTTATGTGTCTCTTTTTATTATTATGAGGAGACCGTGAGGGAAAACAACAATAATAATTTATTGAAGGAATAAAATATAGTCTTTTAATTTGTATTTGATAAACACAAAGAATTATTCAATAAATGAGTTGTTTCAACAGTATTTGTAGTCTGCTGTGTGCCATAGGTAACTATACAAACTGGAGACAGAGATAAAACAAATCGCTATCTTCAAATAACGTACATTCTAGTGGTGAGACACAACCAAGTAACTAGGTAAATTTATATCGCAAGCCAGGTGACGTAACTACTAGAGAGAAAAATGAAGCAGGATAAGGAGATTAGGAAATGCTTGGGATTGGGGTAGGTTAGGGAATGCTTGGCCATTTATTTTAAAGTCACACCCAGTGCATGCCTCACTGGTAAGGTGACATTTGAGCAGAGTCCAAAAGGAAGTGAGGATGCATAAATCTAGGAAAAAGCACTCCATTTAGCCAAAACAACAGGTGCAAATTGATATAGTTTGGACATCTGCCTTCTTCAAATCTTCTATTAAAATTGGACCCTCTGTGTGTGTTGGAGGTAGGGCCTAATGGAATGTGTTTCAGTTATGGGGTTGATCCCTCATGAATGTCTTGTCATTCTTGTAGCACTAAATGAGTTCTGACTTTTAGTTCCCATAAGATCTAGTTGTTAAAAAATAGTCTGGGACTTCCCTCCTCTCTCTCTCACCATATGACATACCTGCTCCCCCTTCACCTTCCTCTATGATTGCAAGCTTCCTGGGGTCCTTACCAGCAGCAGATGCCAGTGCAATGCTTCTTTTACAGCTTGCAGAATGGTGAGCCAAATAAATCTCTTTTTAAAACAAATTACCCAGACTCAGGTATTTATGTATAGCAATGCAAAATGGACTAATGTGAAAAGGTTCTGTGTTGAGAGCATTCTCGGAAAATTAGAGAAACAAGAAAGGGACTGGTGGGCCTGGAATAAACTGAGCAAAAGGAAATCTTGCTAAGGAAACCTTAGCAAGGGATAC
Source organism: Nomascus leucogenys (assembly GCF_006542625.1). NCBI lineage: Eukaryota > Metazoa > Chordata > Mammalia > Primates > Hylobatidae > Nomascus > Nomascus leucogenys. The sequence goes on from NC_044406.1 coordinate 131,916,573, forward strand.
CAAAGAAATACCAAGTATAGACAACTCTTTTTCAAAAGAGTTTTCACAAAAGGGAGCAGAGAAGTGGTTCAGTAGCTGGCATGAAAGTGAGGTCAAAAGAGAGTTTATTTTTAAGTTATTACAGTATAAATATCTGAAATATTGTATGCTTGTGGGAATACTTGATTGGAGAGGAAAAATTAACGATGTAGAAGAACAAAGAAATTGTAGCAAGTGAGGCTCATGATTAAGTAAGTGAAGATAGGGTATAGCCTACTGCCAGGTCTGAGCAGCAGCAGGCCCTGGCTGAGCGATGGATGAAAAACTGTACGCAGACACAGGTTTTTTGCCTGGCCGAGTGGCTAGGGGACCGGGCTGCCCAAGACACTGAGGAGGGTGTGGTAAAGAGTCCCAGCAACTGCAGCCCCAAGAAGCTGCTGCAGGCATTTATTTAGTACAGATTTAATGACAAAGGCTTTGAGTCAACACACTTGTGGGTTATTAACATGGTTGCACCTCCCCTGCCCCCCTCAAGAGAGGGCAGTCCTGTGAGTGGATGATTAAAGCCCAGGGACAGGTTCCAAGGCCTAAGTAAACTAACTTATCTAGATCAATTCCTTTATACTTCCTTGTTATCCACCTTTTGCTCTCAAGCTCCAGATAAGATAATTTGGCTGCTTTTAGCCAAATTATCTTTTGAAGCTTTTGCAAAACCTCCCGGCCTTCCAAGAAGGTTTGCATTTTTCCTATAATTTCTCCCACCACCCTGACTGATCTCCTACAGTGTACAAGGTGAGAAAGTATTACGTAAGCAAAGACATTTAGAGGTATCAAATATCTCTAAGAGTGGATATGGAAAAGGTCACATATATTTATTAATTTGTAAATTCTTCTGGTTGCCAGGCATTGGAGCATGTAGACTGTGTCCTGAAAGATGAATAGGAATTTGTCATATGGAGAAACCTTGGAAAGTGTGTCCCAAGCAAAATGGACACCATGTAGAAAGATATAGAGACATGAATAAGCCTTGTGTTCTGGAGGAACTGCAATCTTTGAAATATTTAAAGCAAATGCTATGAATGAGAAAGTACAGGATATGACTATAAGAGTAGGCCAGGTCACTAACAGAAGGATTTGGACACTTAGGAATTTTAAAAAGTACATTCTACTTGTCTTGCAGCAAAATTATGTATTAAAATAACATATGTTTCTATTTACAATCTTATGTTCTTGAACTCATCACATTTTTCCTTTATCTATCATTGCATGATTTTCATAGCATAACATTTAAGAGTATAAGTCTTAAGATGCTATAAATACAAGTTTCAATCTAAGTTCTATTAATACCAGTGAGAGCTGTGAGGCTCTAATTCCTCATCTGTAAAATGAGAAAAGTTATCATTTCAGGGCAAGCTACATCATAGACTTATGTGGAGTCAATGAAATTATGCAGATAAAGTCTTAGGCATCACCTGGCCCATATAGGAAGTAATAAATGAAAAGTTCAGGCTGGGTGCGGTGGCTCACGCTTGTAACCCTAGCACTTTGGGAGGCCGAGGCGGGCGGATCACGAGGTCAGGAGATCGAGACCACGGTGAAACCCCGTCTCTACTAAAAATACAAAAAATTAGCCGGGCGTGGTGGCGGGCGCCTGTAGTCCCAGCTACTCGGAGAGGCTGAGACAGGAGAATGGCGTGAACCCGGGAGGCGGAGCTTGCAGTGAGCCGAGATTGCGCCACTGCACTCCAGCCTGGGCGACAGAGCGAAACTCTGTCTCAAAAAAAAAAAAAAATTAATGAAAAGTTCTTACTATTTCTATATTTGTATTTCAGTAGCAGTAAACACATCGGTTTCATACTTAGCTTCGACACAGGCTCTTTAATGCATTCATTTCACTGGGAATCACTATTTTGTTGATTACAAAAGAAGTTATTACCACCTAAAGACCAGTAAAGCCAAGTTGCAGTTCTGTAATACACAAAATGAATGGGACTTGATGTCTTCTGTTATTCATTTAGTTCTCAGTTTGTTCATGAGTCATGGACTCACGGAGTGTAGTGTTTCTTACTGGAGTTGTAACTAGATTAATAAAATTGACATTTCAAGAAACCTGAAGAAGAAAAAAGCTTTATTTTTACAAAAAAAAATCATTGTGTTGGTAATATTTCTAATAACTTTCTAGATGCACAATTTTCAGCAAGTTTGATAGCGTCAATTGTATTTATCCCCAATACAAGCATCAATGATATATGCTACGCTACTAAGAGCTGCCAATGTTGTGAAACTAAACACAGAAGCTAGGATTAGTATTTTGATAATTCATGTATCTAAATAAAGTACAACGATGATTAACCTATTAATCTAGGATGTAACTTTTACTTTGGTATTCCAACATAATAATAAATGACTGAGACATAGTCAATTTGAAATTATCAATAAAAAATGCTTTCATTTTTACATATTAGTTCTTACCTTCTCCTTTTAACCCTATTATATTTACTCATGTGACTTTGAATCTTTGGGTTATAATTGTCTTATAATATTTGTCTCCTCAGTTTGCATTGAGAAAAACAAAAGTGTTGTCTGACATTGTAATATGGCTAGTTTTTTATCAAAAGTGATCTGAAGGCCGGGTGCCGTGGCTCCCATCTGTAACCCCAGCACTTTGGGAGGCTGAGGCGGGCTGATCAATTGAGGCAAGGAGTTCGAGACCATCCTGGCCAACATGGTGAAACCTCCCCTCTACTAAAAATACAAAAATTAGCTGGATGTGGTGGCGCATGCCTGTAATCCCAGCTGCTCAGAAGGCTGAGACATGAGAATCCCTTGAACCCGGGAGTCAGGGGTTGCAGTGAGCTGAGATCACACCACTGTACTCCAGCCTGGGTGACAAAGTGAGACTCTGTTTCAAAAAAAAAAAAAAAAGGATCTGAAACTAGCAATAATGTACTACTATTAGATTGGTGCAAAGTGACTGTGGTTTTAACTTATTTAAATCAATATTATAGTATTGTACACATTTCAAATGCCTGCTCTGCTCAGAAGGAGAATATTATCTTTGGAGGTACTTCTGAATAAAATATCAATTTTGTATTGTTAATTTTAATTTTATACATGGTATGAAGCATTGTATACAATGTTAAGGACAGTGCTTAACATATGAGCAAAACATTTATTGACTCTAATGCTCGACATGACATGCTGTATTCATTTATAATGCTTTGGTGATCATGTGCTGTCTTTTTAATAAATTATTTCACAATCTTGATAACTGGTGTCAAGATTACTAAGCTAAATTTGGTAAAAAATCACATTCTTCATCTAGAAAATTAGAATATCATGTCTATCTCTAACTTTCCAAAATCTCTCTTGTTTTTATTGATTACTCAAATATCACTGTCAATTGTTAAGCAAACACTTGCATATATTCTTTCAGTCCCTTGAGACATGATTTAGTTTGGCTAACAGATACATTTAGAACAGCTCTTGTACCATCTCATAATCCTTTTACTCATTCTTTTCTTTAATTGGTTTTCAGTACAAGCAACACTATCTTGATAGAGAATACAACATTAAATTATTGAGTGTAGAAGCAGTAGGATTGAACTACTTCTGCTCTATTACTTATTTGTCATGCATCCAAACAACCACCAGCAGCAAGCCACAGAATATTCTTTATTTAATGAATGAGATTGTCTTGGTAGATTGTGGAAAGCAAGTATAAAACAAATGTCAATGCCTGGAAATATAATTTTTAAAGAAAAGACGAAGAGCTCACAAATAAGGTGGAGACATCTTCAAAGTAGCAAGTACTGATAAAACTCATGATCTTGTCACCTGGCAAAGTTTTTTTTTTGTTTTTTTGTTTTTTCTGTAAAAGACCAAATAGTGGGCCAGGGCGTGGTGGCTCACGCCTGTGATCCCAGCACTTTGGGAGGCTGAGGCAGGCAGATCACCTGAGGTCAGGATTTTAAGACCAGCCTGGCCAGCATGGTGAAACCTTATCTCTACTAAAAATGCAAAATTAGCTGGTGTGGTGGCATGTGCCTGTAATCCCAGCTATGAGGCTGAGGCAGGAGAATCACTTGAACCCAGGAGGCAGAGGTTGCAGTGAGCCAAGATCATGCCATTGCACTCCAGCAACAAGAGTGAAACTCCATCTCAGGAAAAAAATAAAAAATAAAAAATAAATTTTTAAAAAAAGGCCAAATAGTGGATACTTTAAGCTTTACAAGCCAGATGGTCTCTGTTACACCTATTCAACTCTGCCATTGTAGCCCAAATAAAGTCATATGTAATATAGTACAAAAATAATGGACATGGCTGTGGCAATAAAATTTTACATACAAGAATAGGTATAAGGCTTAATTTGGACCCTGGGCAGTGGTTTGTTGACCCTTATGGTAAACCATGAATTTGTAGTGACATAGTAGAAAAAATGCTAGCTGCACCTAAATGCCTATTCTTGCTTCCTTTTTTTGTAATAGCTAGGCATGTAGTTGCCCAGAATAATTATTACATATCTCAGGCGAATTTGCAATTAGGTGTGGACAGGGCATGAAGCTCTTGCCTGCAGGATGTAAGTTGAAATGTCATAAGCAACTTTCTAGACATGTCAGTAAATGAACAAGGCACACCATTATTTGCCCTGCCTTCTTCCTGCTAATTGAAATGTGGACATGTTGGCTGGAGCTTAAGTGACTATCTTGAATCATGAGATTGAATTCATGGTTTTAGATTGACTTTGTGTATTTATCTTCAGACTCATTTATGTGGAACAAAGATAAACTTGTTTATGCCATATTGTTTTTGTCATTTGGGTCACTTGAAGTTGAACATAAGGCAAACTAAACCATTCATTGTATCGCGTCATATTTTTATTGTAAAACTCAGTATCATGAATTATGAAAGAGAGGGTAGATAGTTGGTTTGATCCAAGGTTTAGCATGTGTAAAGTAAGCGTGGAGGAAGTATAACAGTAAAACTGGAAAAAGAACTTAAGAGGATATTTTTTTCTGTATGGATATGCCATTGCAAGTCAGAAAAGTTGTCTTACATGGTTTATTGCGCTTTCATGCAATTTTATTCAGTGCTTTTTGCTTCTCACTTCATTCATTCCTATTTTATATTGATATTATCTGATACTTTTCTTACCATGTTAGCTGCTTCTTTCTCTTTGTATATAGGGATGAATAGGACCACTTTTCATACTATAGGCATCTCCTATAGAATGTCTTCCTGTTAAAGTTCTTCCATATAACACTGCATGACTTTTAATATCCAGACTTCATGGTATGTATTTCTTTGTCAATAAAACATTTCATGTTTTTTGTGTGTGCTGTTTTTATAGGGATTTTTTATATTTACATTAAATGCAATATAATATTTTAAACGGAACTTTTAGGTTACACTCCAGATACAAATCTGTGGAATGTCAGAGCCATATATAGATGTCTTAAAAACTACTAAGTGTCAACAAAGGTTATCCAAGTCACGAAAGTAGATTGTGCAAAGAGAAGCCATGTTACTGCATACACCGCAACTTTACAAAACCATTTTAGTATTTCAAAATAGTTAACAGAGTAAATTTCAAAGTATGACCACAAAAAAATGTTAAGTAAGCAAGGTGATGGACAGGTTAATTGGCTTAATTTAATCATCCACATGGTATACATATATCAAAGCATAACATTGTATTTTATAAATGCAATGAAATTATGATTTTTCTGTTAAAATAATAGCAATAATAAAAACATTTTAATTATTTGATAATCAGAAATGTTTTAACCATTTTACATACTACATGATAGCTCTTATTTATATATGTGCTCAGAAAGTTGATTATGAGTTTGGGTTTGATATTAAATGCATTATATTTTTCCCACTTAAAATAATGAAAAATTAACCCCTGGTTAGTGTTTTTGGGCAGAATGATTTTCAATAATGGATTACTGGTATAAAGTCAGGGATGTCTGTTCTTGAAGGCTTTTAACAATCAATGCTTCCTTGAACTATGATTTTATTTAGTATCATCAGTGTTAGATCTCCTTATCTTTCCACTTATAAACTCACTAGATATTTCAATATTTTGTAATCTTAATTTTACTGCTTCTACCCTAGCATTACTTCACCTGAAATTATCCTTTATTTATATAATGTCCACAAAACTAGTTGAAACATGGCAGATTCGTTCAAGCTGTGGTGTGTTGGTGATTATCTGACAAATAGCTGGTTGACTTTACTTACTTTTCAAGGAAATGAGTATGTAAAAAAACAAACAAACAAGTAAACCTAAAGTATTGGCAGAGCTACCAGTAGAGACCATCTCTACCATAGTTTGAGGTGCTGTGTTGTTCAACAATAACATGATTTTGTGGCCAAGACTGAAGAGAAGAACTGCTGCTAATATATCTGTCTGAGCATAGGAAATACCACAGTATTTGTATACAGAACTCTTGTTTGTCGGAATTACTCAAGACACCTCTAAAAATGGACTGCAACTCTCAACTCCAAATGAAAAATAAAACCAGAAAATTTTTTCTATTCAATTCTTATTTCTGTTTGTGCTGAATAACTGATATGTATATAATAAACTATAATAAATTTCCTAGGGAGAAAATGGTCCTTAAAGTCCTATTTTTTTTAGCTCACAAAATGTCTTTTACTTTCTCTCAGTTCCTTCACACTAGGATCAAATGCAAAATAAAAATCCTGATGTCTTTGGTGACTTTGAAGGCAAAAAAGAATGTTCATTCCTAAAAATAATTCACGTAAATGCCAAAGCATAAAATCAGTCCTGAACATAGTATTTAAATATGGCCCTATCCCACTTTTGTAAATACGAGAAAGAAGTTATCAATTTTGCTGTGGAGACTTCTTGAATAACTCGTTGGGTTGTATAACTGCTTGAAGATTGTTCCCTCAAAGAAAAAAAGGCGATATCTAGATTCAGGTTCAGTGTGCAAGCCAGTCTAAAACACAAATTAAATCATTAGAGAAATTCTTATCTGAGAGTCAGAGAATAATCTTCAAACTCCCACATGGAGAGCAGAGTGGACTTAATGGAAATTTCACTAGCATTTTTATTTTCCCAGGTGAAATTAACAATCATAATTCTGTCTTTAAAGTTACTATTATTTAAATATGAAACAACAGCAATTCTTTTTAATAATTATGACATTTAAAATAAGACATAAAGATAAACATGTATTAATTTTATTTTTTTATTTCTATTTTCTTACCTTTGAGAATACAGTAGTCTCCAAGGGAATCCTTAGCAGAAGACTGGGGCATTGTTGAAAATGTTATTATAAAAGTGATTATTATTGCTAGGCTGGTATTGTAAATTATCTATGGACTATCACATTTTATCTCAATCAGGGTTTTTCCTAAGACACTTTCTTTTACATTTTCTTAGGTTTTAAAAATGGTAGGCCAAATCACTGAAAATATGGTATTGGTAGACACCCTGAGAGAAAACCAACGTCATGAAGCCACTACCCATGCATTTGAAGTAATATTTTTTATAGTTATGCCTATTATAATTACAGTATTTGGCAACTGATTAGTCCCTTTCACGGCCTAAAGAATAAGTCTAAAAAGGCCATGCAAATTTGTGATCAATAAGTCAGTGCTATTTATTCAAAATTATCCCATATTGTTTTATTTCAACTAGGAATTTTGGTATTACTTGCTGTTGACTTAACAGGAAAGGTTAGAGCAGAGGTTCAGAAAGTCAAGATGCCTAGATGACTCCTAGAATACCTCCGGCTGCCAATGATGGCAGAGTATCTGCCAGAGCTTCTTTGGCTGTGCACACCTTCTCCACTTTTAACAAATACACTTATTTTGGTCTGAAGTCCATTTTGAATTAGTTTTTATACACTGTGTGAAGTAGAATTTGAGGTTCGTGTTTTTCTCGTTCTCTAGAGAGATACCCATTTGTTGAAAAAGCTACCTTTTCTCCATTGAATTACCTTGGAACCTTTATTAAAATGCTTCTATCTATATATAGCTTGGTCTTGTTCAAAAATCCCTATTCTATTTTATTGATTGATTTATTTCTCTCTGCACCATTACCTCATTGTCTCATTTATTGTAATTTCATAGTAAGTCTTGAAATGGTATAAGTCCCCCAACTTTGGTCTTTTTCAAAAATATTTGGTTAATTTAGGTACATTTTATTCTTACGTAGATTTTTGGATCAACTTGTCAATTTCTAAAATAACCACTGCTGTGGTTTCTTTGCAGGGAGAGTTTGTGTAAATCTATACATCAATTTGAAACCAATTGACCTCTTATCATTTTGAATTTTCCAATATATGAGCACATTGTACCTTTCCATTTGTTTAAGTCTTCTATAATTTCTCTGAGTGATGTTTCGTAGTTTTTATTGTAGAGGGTTGGCATCTCTTTTATTAAATTTATCATAAATATCTTATATTTTTTATATTATTGAATAGTAGGTTTTCAAACTTTTATTTTCTATTGTGCATTGCTATTATAGAGAAGTGATGTTGCTTTTTGTACATTGACATTTCATATTGACAGATTACTAAATTCACTTATTCTAGTATCTGTTGATGTAAATAATCAAGTTGTATTCAAATAATGTTTATTTATTTCTTTGTAATTATGATTAGCTTCTTTATTTTCCTTGCCTTATTACCCTGGCAATACCTCTAGTACAATGTTAAAGAGAAGTAATAAAAAAGAGATTTTTGCCCTGGTACTCATCTCAGGAAAAAATTCATTCAATGTATATTACCACTTACTGTATTAGCTGTGGATTTTTGTAGGTAAAGGGGTTGGTTAACTTTTTCTTTAAAACAACATATAATAAATATTTGAGTCTCTATCGGCTATATGATCTTTGTTGTAGCTCCCAAACTGCTGTTGTAGTGTGAAGGCAAACATAGATGATATGTATAAAAATGGGTGTAACTGTGTTCCAATAAAACCATTACGTTTTTACAAAAACAATTTTAGAATTGAATTTGGCTAATGGTCCGTTGTCTGCCAACTTCTGTTCCAGATTTATTTGAGCAAGTTCTATTCTTATTCATTGTAGTCTTATTAAACTTTTAAGATCTATAGAGGCTCTTTGATTCCTGACATTGATAGTTTATTTTTGTTCTCTTTATTTTCAGTAGTTTTACTAGGGTTTTAAAAATTGTATTCATATTTTTAGAGAACCAATGCATGTCACAGTTATTTTTTTCCTACTGTTGATCAATTTTATGTTTTTCGTTTTTGATTGTATGTTTATTGTTTTCTTCATTATACTTATTTTGGCTTTAATTATATCATTTTTAGCTTCTAAAAGTGAATACCTAGATCACTGATTTTATATAACTTTCTTTTCTTCTTTGTGGAAGCTAAAGCAACTCCATCTTGGATGCTAATCCACTACATTGGTTACTGATTAACTCCTATTTCAAGAAGGCCTCTAAGATTTCCAGTGTTATCTATTGTTCCTTGTGTAAGAGCACTTACTTTCAGTAAATCCTGCCTTTAGGTCAAACAACTTTGATGTTATCATACTTCAGTTGTCCTACATACACTTCTAAACTACTTCTCTCTGATGATACATAAGGCCTTGGTCCGGGGGAGAAATGGCGTAAGAATCCACCGACTTGTCTCACCACCACCTGGGACACAGACCATGGCTTCTGTTCATAAGTCCCTATTAAATGTTTCTTTATAATAAACTTGATTTATCAGGCCTTTTCTTCAGTCTCTCAGCTTCCTCATACTTTGGGGCAGGTTTGCATAATCCTGTCCACTGTGAAACATTCTGATATAGGTATGTTGAAAGCTACACATTTTCCTTTCAGTGATGTTTTAGCTGTACCTTGTACCTTCAGCTGATATGTTGTGTTGTAGCATATGGCTTGAAATATTTGTAATTACTTTATGACAACGACAGGGATATTTTAAAATGTACAGTTCAATAATATTAAATATATTCACATTGTTATACAACCATCACCACCATCTATCACCAGAATTCTTTTATCATGCAACTGATATTTGTAATCATTAAATAACCTCATTTTCCCAACCCCTGCCCCTGGTAAATGCCCTTTTACTTTTTGTCTCTATAAATCTGACTACCCAGGTACCTCCTATAAATGGAATTATATAGTATTTGTGTTTTTGCGACTGGCATATTTTACTTAGCATAATGTCCTAAAGGTTGATTCAAGTTGTAGCATGTATCAGAGATGTCCTTTCTTTTTAAGGCTGAATGAGATTTTATTGTATCTATATACTACAGTTTGTTCATCTGCTTATTCATCAGTGGACATTTGGGTTGCCTCCAGCTCTTGCTTAATGTGCGTAATGTTGCTATGAACGTGAGTGCTCAAATATCTGAGTTTCTTTTAATTCTTTTGAGTGTATATTCATAAGTGGAATTGAAGGATTATATATTGTAATAATATTTTTGCTTTTTTGAGGAGTAATCATGATATTCTCTATTTTATATTCCCATCAACAGTGAGCAAGAGTTTTAATTTCTCCACATCATTAGCAACACTAGTATTTTCTCTTTGTTTTTTTCTTTTCTGGTAATAGCCATCCAAATGAATGTGAAATGTCTCATTGTGGCTTGATTTGCATTTTGCTAAGTAGTGATGTTGAGCATCTTTTCATGTGCTTATTGACCATTTGTATATCTTCTTTAGGGAAATACCTATTCACGTCTTTTTCCCATTTTTAAATCTGCTTTTGTTGTTAAGTTGTAGTTACTTATATATTCAGACTAGTAACTCCTTATCAGATATATGTCTTAAAAATATTTTCTCCTGGCCGGGCGCAGTGGCTCATGCCTGTAATCCCAGCACTTTGGGAGGCCAAGGCAGGCAGATCACGAGGTCAGGAGATCCAGCACATCCTGGCTAACATGGTGAAATCTCGTCTCTACTAAAAAAATACAAAAAAATTAGCCAGGCCTTGTGGCGGGCGCCTGTAGTCCCAGCTATTCGGGAGGCTGAGGTAGGAGAATGGGGTGAAACTGGGAGGTGGAGCTTGCAGTGAGCCAAGATCACGCCACTGCACTCCAGCCTGGGTGACAGAGTAAGACTCTGTCTCAAAAAAAAAAAAAAAAAAAAAATTCCTCCCACTCTAAGTTGCCTTTTAACATTGTTGATTGTGTCCTTTGGTGCACAGGTTTTTTTTATTTTCATATAGTCTAATTTTATCTATTTTTTTTTGTATTGCTGTGCTTTGGATTGATGCCATTTTTCTGATTTTCTTTTGAGTTTTCCTTGTCTTTTTAGTTATTTCAAAGTGTGTTGTGTTGGCTGGGTTAACTGGTTTATGTTACTTGAGCTCGGGACTTCAAGGCCAGCTTGACCCCCATGGTTAGACCCTTTCTCTATGAAAAAAAAAAAAAAAAGGCTATTCATGGCGTCATGTGCCTGCTGCAGTAGAGGTTGAGGAGGGAAGATTGCTTACAACCAGGAGGATGAGGCTGCAAGGAGCCATGTTCCTGCCATTGTAATCCAGCCTGGGAGAGAGAATGAGAACTTGTATCAGAAAAAATTGTGCTGTACGTTAGTTTAGGCTGCTATAACAAATTACCATAGCTTGGTGGCATAAACAACAATTACTTTTCATAGTTCGGAAGGCCAGAACATCCAAGATCAAGGTGGCAGCACTGATATTTAATGAGGTTTCTAATGATTTTGTTATACATATTTTGATATTACTTTATATCAGTGAGGACTCATGGATTTCATGGCTTATCTTAAAGTTCAAACTCGTCTACATTTACTCAGTGAGTGTCTCTTCAATTTGGCTGTTATTTTTGACATGTCTAGTTTTTCAGTGGCATGGTTTCTGTATTAGTCCGTTCTCATGCTGCCAATAAAGACACTGGATAATTTATAAAGGAACGAGGCTTAATTTACACACAGTTCAGCATGGCTGGAGAGGCCTTAGGAAATTTACAGTCATGGTGGAAGGTGAAAGGGAAACAAGGTACCAACTTCATAAGGCGACAGGAAGGAAAAGCGCAAGCAAGGGAAATGCCAGACATTTAAAAAACCATCAGATCTCATGAGACTCACTCATTATCATGAGAACAGCATGGTGGAATCTGCCCCCATGATTCAATTACCTCCACCTGGTCCCACCCTTGATACATGGGGACTATGGGGATTACAGTTCAAGGTGAGATTTGGGTGGGAACACTGAGCCAAACCATATGATTCCGCAACTGGCCCCTCCCAAAACTCATGTCCTCACATTTTAAAACCAATCATGCCTTCCCAACAGTCCTTCAAAGTCTTAACTCATTTCAACATTTACCCAAAAGTCCAAGTTCAAAGTCTCATCTGAGACAAGGCAAGTCCCTTCCACCTATGAGCCCATAAAATCAAAAACTAGTTAGTTACTTCCTAGATACAATGGGAGTGTAGGCATTGGGTAAATACACCCATTCTAAATGGGAGAAATTGGCCAAAACAAAGGGGCTACAAGCCCCATGAAGTGTAAAATCCAATAGGGCAGTTATTAAACCTTGAAGTTCCAAAATGATATCCTTTGACTCCATGTCTCACATCTAGGTCATGCTGATGCAAGGGGTATGCTCCCACAGCGCTGGGTAGCTCCACCCCTATGGCTTTGCAATGTAGAGCCTTCCTCTTAGCTGCTTTCACGGGCTGGCATTGAGTGTCTGTGGCTTTTCCAGTCGCATGGTGCAAGCTGTTTGTGGATCTACCATTCTGGGGTCTGGAGGACAGTGGCCCTCTTCTCACAGCTCCACTAGGCAGTGTCCCAGTGGGGACTCTGTGTAGAGGCTCCAACCCCACATTTCGCTTCCACACTGCCCTAGCAGAGGTTTTCCATGAGGGTTCCCCCACTGCAGAAAACTTCTACCTGGACATCCAAGTGTTTGCATGCATCCTCTGAAATCTAAGCAGAGGTTCTCAAACTTCAGTTATTTACTTCTGTGCACCCAGAGGCTCAAAACCACATGGAAGCTGCCAAGGCTTGGGGTTTGCACCCTCTGAAGCAGTGGCCCAAGCTGTACCTTGGCCCCTTTTAGCTACAACTGTAGCTGAAGCAGCTGGGACATAGGGTACCATGTCCTGAGGTTGTACAGAGCAGGGAGGCTCTGAGCCTGGCCCAGGAAACCATTTTTATCTCCTAGGCCTCCAGGCCTGTGATGGGAGGGGATGCTGGGAAGGTCTCTGATGTGCCCTGGGGACATTTTCCCCATTGTATTGGTGATTAACATTTGGATCTCTGTTACTTATGCAAATTTTTGCAGAGGGCTTGAATTTCTCCTCAGAAAATGGGTTTTTCTTTTCTATTTCATTGACAGGCTGTAAATTTTCTGAACTTTTATGCTCTGCTTTCTCTTGAATGCTTTGCCACTTAGAAATTTATTCTGCCAGATTGTTACAATCTACCCATCTGACAAAGGGCTAATATCCAGAATCTGCAAAGAACTTAAACAAATTTACAAGAAAAATCAAACAACCCCATCAAAAAGTAGGCAAAGGATATGAAGGGACACTTCTCAAAAGAAGACACTTACGCAGCCAACAGACAAATGAAAAAATGCTCATCATCACTGGCCATCAGAGAAATGCAAATCAAAACCACAATGAGATACCATCTCACGCCAGTTAGAATGGTGATCATTAAAAAGTCAGGTAACAACAGGTGCTGGAGAGGATGTGGAGAAATAGGAACACTTTTACACTATTGGTGGGACTGTAAACTAGTTCAACCATCGTGGAAGATGGTGTGGCGATTCCTCAGGAATCTAGAACTAGAAATACCATTTGACCTAGCCATCCCATTACTGGGTATATACCCAAAGAATTATAAATCATGCTGCTATAAAGACACATGCACACATATGTTTATTGTGGCACTTTTCACAATAGCAAAGACTTGGAACCAACCCAAATGTTCATCAGTGATAGACCGGATTAAGAAAATGTGGCACATATACACCATGGAATACTATGCAGCCATAAAAAAGGATGAGTTCATGTCCTTTATAGGGACATGGATGAAGCTGGAAATCATCATTCTGAGCAAACTATTGCAAGGACAGAAAATCAAACACCGCATGTTCTCACTCATAGGTGGGAATTGAACAATGAGAACAGTTGGACTCGGGATGGGGAACATCACACACCAGGGCCTGTCATAGGGTGGGGGGATGGGGGAGGGATAGCATTAGGAGATATACCTAGTGTTAAATGACGAGTTAATGGGTGCAGCACACCAACATGGCACATGTATACATATGTAACAAACCTACATGGTGTGGTTTCCTAGAACTTAAAGTATAATAAAAAAAAAAATCTGGGTGTAGGAGCCAGCCATAGTTATGCCAATGAGCTTTAAAAGAGATCGATGATTCAGGTAAATAAATATTTTTTCTTCCAAGACAAAAGAAAACAAACAGAAAAAAAAGAAATTTATTCTGCCAGATACCCTAAATAATCTCTCTCAAGTTCAAAGTTCCACAGATCTCTGGGGCAGGGGCAAAATGCTGCCAGTCTCTTTGCTAAAGCATAGGAAGAGTCACCTTTATTCCAGTTCCCAGTAAGTTTCTCATCTCCATCTGAGATGACCACAGCCTGGGCTTCATTGTCCAGATCACTATCAGCATTTTGGTGAAAACCATTCACCAAGTTTCCAAGAAGTTCCAGACTTTCCCACATCTTCCTCTGTTCTTCTGAGCCCTCCAAACCGTTCCAACCTCTGTCCGTTACCTAGTTCCAAAGTGGCTTCCACATTTTCAGGTATCTTTATAGCAGGACCCCACTGCCTTGGTACCAGTTTACTGTATTAGTCCGTTCTTACAATGCTAATAAAGTTATACCCGAGACTGAGTAATTTCTAAAGGAAAGAGGTTTAATTGACTCACAGTTCATCACGGTTGGGGAGGCCTCAGGAAATGTACAATCATGGTGGAAGGCAAAGGGAAAGCAAAGTACCTTCTTCACAATGCGACAGGAAGGAGAAGTGCAAGCAGGAGAAATGCCAGATGCTTATAAAACCATCAGATCTTGTGAGACTCACTCATTATCACGAGATCAGCATGGGGGAAACTGCCCCCATGATTAAAGTACCTCCACCTGGTCCTGCCTTTGATACTTGGGGACTAGGGGGATTACAATTCAAGGTGACATTTGGGTGGGGACACGGAGCCAAATCATATCAGTGTCTGAGATTACTCAAGAGAGACTACTGTATTCAATATCTAATATGCCACAATTCCTCCAGGTGTGGCAACTCATGCCGCTCTGTACTAGTTGAGAGATCTACCAAACATGTATCCTGCCATGTGAGAGTGTGTATGTAGTCAATTTTCATACTCTTTTGGGTTGTCACCATGCTTAGATACTCATATAGTGTACGTTTCATCCCTCGCCCACTCTGGAACCCTTATCACATATGAAACACTTTCTATCCATTCTTCACAATGGCATATTATATTCCTCTTTCACCTGACATTCCTCAAAAAAATATACCTTGAATGCTTAATTTAGATCAGCCCATTACATTATACTCATGTGAACACCTCTATTTTATTTATATAGCCTTAACATAAATTTTAAATGTTATATGTGTGCTTATTTATTTTCTCTCTCACTATATTACATGTTCCTTAAGGTTAGTAACTAGATAGGTTGTGTTTATTTCTGTATTTCTAGCAACTAGTACCTAAACACATAGTAGGCTCTCAATAAACACCTATTTAATGAATGCAAATTGTGATTTAAAGAGAAGAAAACTCAGCTTAATAACGTCCAAGACTCTTAAGTTTATTTTGTTACTAAGTTCCCATATTTTTGCTGCCTACTCATTTCATGTATCTAGCAGAAAACTCAGTTAAATATTACTTCATACAGCTTTCATATATTTTCTTGCAAAAATTGCCACTATTTGAGGTTTAGAGCATCTGTAATACTAGGGCAATTGAAAAAAAACTGCACTGTGTCCATGCTAAAGACATCATATTCAAGAACTCTAAATAGTTCTGTCCTAGTGGCTGTGTTAGTTTTCCAGGGTTGCCATAACAAAATATCACAAACTGGTAGGTTAAACAACAGAAATATATTTCTTAAAGTTCTGGAGTGTGAAAATCTAAAATCAAAGTGTTGGCAGAATTGGTTTCTTCTGAGATCTCTCTCCTTGCCTTGCAGATAACTTTGTTCATACTGTGTCCTCACATGGCTTTTTCTCTGTGTTTGTGCATCCTTGTTATCTCTTCCTCTTCATATAAGAACACCAGTCATATTGGATTGGGGCCACATCCCTATGAGCTCATTTATCTCTGACTACTTCTTTAAAAAAACCCATGTATACATTATGTTCCTTTTTTTTTTTTTTTTTTTGCTATCTACTTCTTGTTCCATGTATCTAGCAAAAAACTCAGTTAAATCTCCAAATACAATTGCATTGGGGTTAGAGATTCAACATATGGATTTAAGAGTACACGGTTCAGTTCATAACAGCAGCTGTCTTTGTTTTATTCAGTTTTGACACCATGCCTGCATTGAAAATTCTATATCCTGGTTTTTTGGTTAAATGAACACAAAAATCTATAACACTCGGGTGGAAGTAAAGAAACATTTAACATTTTTTCAGCATTTTGCAATTGGTTCTTTCTTCATTTTGTTACTAAATGCACAAAGGAGCCTGTATTACCATATTGATAAGAATTTCCTCAAGTATCTTCAAATATATTAAATGCAAATTTTTTTTCTGTTTAGCTTATTCATTAAAAAATTGATACAATTCAGAAATAATATTAGCTAATATTTGATTTTCCCTAAAATGGTCAGATTATTTTTTAAAAATCTCGTTTCCTACATCAATTGCTTCAGCTATTTATTTGAATGGCATGCATTCAAAAGGTACACAGTTGGAAGCTCTGAGTACCTGCAAGATATTTTGAAAGTAATACCTGAGTTACTACCAATGTCTACAAGGTTTCCTTTTGAACTGATGATTGATTTCAAAATATACTTCAAGTATACTTCAAGACTATAGTAATCAAAATAGCATGGTACCAGCATAAAAACAGACACAGAGATTAATGCAACAGAATAGGGAGGGCAGAAATAAATCCATGCATTTAAAGTCAATTGGTCTTTAGCATAGGTACCAGTAAGAGACAATGGAGAAAGGGCAGACTTCAATAAAGGGTGTTGGGAGAACTGGATATTCCTATGCAATAAAAAAGACCTTGACCATTATCTCACACCATATAAAAAATTAACTCAAAATGGATTAAATGCTTAAATGTTACACCTGAAACTGTAAAACTATTAGAAGTAAACAGAGAAAAAGCTCCTTGACATTTGTCTTGGCACTGATTTTTTAGATATGGTACCAAAAGCACAGGAAACAAAAGTAGAATTAGAAAATGGGATTATATCAAACTAAGAAACTTCTGCACAGCAAAGAAAACCACCAACAGAATGAAGGGACAAGCTATGGAACTGGAAGAACATTTTTGCAAATTGTACATCTGATAAGGGGGTTAGTATCCAAAATATATAAAAATTTCAAACAACTTAATAGTAAGAAAATAAATAACTGAGTTTAAAAATAGGCAAAGAACCTGAATAGACATTCCTCAAAAGAAAACATACAAATGGCAAACAGGTATGTTAAAAAAAAGTCCAACACCATTAATCATTAGGGAAATGAAAATTAAAACCATAATAAATTATGATTTCACACCTGCTAGAATGGCTGTATCAAAAAGACAAAAGATAAAAAATGTTAGCAAGGATGTGGACAAAAGGGAACTCTTGTCCAATGTCAATTAGAATGTGCATTGAGTATAACCATTGTGGAAAACTGTGGAAGTTCCTCTAAAAATTAAAAATAAGACGACTATATAGTCCAGCAATTCCACTTCTGAGTACACATTCAATGGAAGTGTAATTACCATGTCGAAGAACTGGCTACAATCCCATATTCATTGCAATACTATTCACAATAGTCAAGGTATAGAATCGATCTAAATGCCCACTGACAGATCAATTAAAAAGAAAATGTGATACACACACGCACACACACAGAAACAATGGTATACTATTCAGGCTCCAAAAAGAAAGCCTGTCATTTATTACAACATAGAAGAATGTAGAGGACATCACGCTTAGTGAAGTAAGCAAAGCACAGAAAGACAAATGCTGCCTGACCTCACTTTTATGTGGAATCTAAAAAAGTTGAACTTATAGAAGCAGAAGGTAGAATACAGCCTCTTGCCAGGGGCTGAGGCTGGGGAAGAATGGGCAGATGTTGGTTAAAAAGAAACACAGGGCTGGGTAGGGTGGCTCACGCCTGTAATCCCAGCACTATGGGAGGCCGAGGTGGGCAGATTACCTGAGGTCGGGAGTTCGAGACCAGCCTGACCAACATGGAGAAACCCCGTCTCTACTAAAAAACAGCAACAGCAACAACAAAAAAACAAATTAGCTGGGCGTGGTGGCGCACACCTGAAATCCCAGCTACTTGGGAGGCTGAGGCAGGAGAATTGCCTGGACCTGGGAGGCGGAGGTTATGGTGAGTCGAGATCACGCCATTGCACTCCATCCAGCCTGGGTAACAAAAGCGACACTCCATCTCAAGAAAAAAAAAAAAAGAACAGTGTTATGGCCGGGCACAGTGGCTCATGCCTGTAATCCCAGCACTTTGGGAGGCCGAGGCAGGCAGATCACTTGAGTTCAGGAGTTTGAGACCAGCCTGGGTAACATAGTGAAACCCTGTCTCTACAAGAAATACAAAAAATTAGCCAGGTGTGGTGGCACACACCTGTAATCCCAGCTACTAGGTAGACTGAGGCATGAGAATCATTTGAACCTGGGAGGCGGTAGTTGCAGTGAGCTGAGATCACGCCACTGCACCCCAGCCTGGGCGACACAGAGAGACTCTATCTCAAAAAAAAAAATAAGAAAGAAAAAGAAAGAGAAAAGGAAACAGTTTTAGTTAGCAGATTGAATAATTCGAGAGATCTATTTTCTAGTACAATGGCTATAGTTAATAATAACGTACTGTATACTTGATAATTTTTAAGAGAGTAGATCTCAAATGTTCAAATCACAAAAAATGATAAGTGAGATGATGGATATTTTAATTAGATTATTTTCATCATTTTACAAGGTATACATATGTCAAAACATCACATTGTATACCATAAATATATATAATTTTTATCTTTCAATTATACCCTAATAAAGCTGGGGGGAAAAACAAAGAAAATATTCTTAACTGAAATTGTGGCGATGGTTGCAAAACATTTTGAATCTAGTTAAAAAGAAACTGTGAGTCTTAAAATGGTGAATTGTATAGTTTGTAAGTAATAGCTAAATAAATATGTTTTAAAAAGTTGTTAGTCTTTAATCTTTTATTAATCCGGTTTTTATAAATGATTTTCAACTAACAAAATTTCCTCAGTATATTAAAGTCAGAGTTAGACTTATAAGTAGTTGAAAACCAGAGGAAAATAAATGAAAACATATAAAGGGCTCTCCAACTTCTTGAAACTAAGAAAAGTGAGAATCTTCATAACTCATATTTTTTAAACTCTCAATTTTCTTGGCTCTAAAGATGCAAACCAAATTCCTGAAGTTCAGTTATCACAGCTAAAGTTTCTCTTTCTGTCAGTCATCTCATGTCAGAAAACATCTTACGCAAAGTAATAATAATAATAGCTTTCTTATGATGACAAGCATAGTTTCTACTTTTCCTAAATCTACAAGGTATTTTAAGTGATTCACATTGCTCACTGCCCGTGCTGATAATTCAGTACGTGGATCTTGATTAGCTTTTACCAGGACAAAATAATGTTCTTTACTCAGGGTGAGATTTAAGCACCAAAATTTAGAAAATGAGTCTTGAGTCAGTTTTATAGAATTTCTTTCATTACTTCAATTGCTTTGTCCTGATGAAGTAAATCATATTCTGTAATAAGGATTGGTACTTAATATCAAGTTGTGTGTAAAGTTTTTAGTTGCAAAATGACCCTTGAAAAATCATTCTACGTAAAGCTTGTAACAATTAGTGTTTATTAATTGTCAAAGTTGCCTAAATATCTGCAGTTACAGACAGAAAAATATCTCCAAATCTGGAACTTACAGTTTTGCCTTTCTGTTGAGCTGATTAGCAAATGCAGCTCATGTTTACTCTCCATCAAATAGATTGAGGGTGTTTGTTTTAAATGTTTAACAAATTTCCTCAGTAACCTACTTATTTAAAAATATCTACATTTCCTCCTCTTGTTTCATGTAGACAGAACCTATGATTTTCTATCCAAGAAAGGTTTGGCTATTTTGAATGACCTTTTTCACGAACTTGAATTGTGTTCTATTCCTCTTTGTTTCTCTGTGAATGATACATAAGCTTGGGAAAATGTTGCTGGATTTCTCTGAGCATAGAATGCAGACATTCCCAGAGTTCTCAGAGCTCGGTTACAATGCCTACTTCAGCCTGGCAGTGTGCCTAAGGGGCTGAGGGCCCAAGGCTGTTTTTGAAAGGAAAGACCTAGAGAAGCCAAGGAAGAGGAGAATCCGTCTTTAATTTAAAAGGGAGTCCAGTTTGATCAGTTACACTAGCTTACTGTGGCTACATGTGGTCACAGAATTCACTGAAAAGCTGATTAATCTGAAATAGTCATCAGTTTTTGCCTGGCCAATCACATTAGCCATGAAATAGATATCATTCAGTCACTATTCAAATGCATCTAATTCAGACCCATTGCAGGTTATCTTAAGGAAAATGGAATTTGAAAAGAAGGTCTTCAAGCTGCTATGTGAAGGAAGGATGGGAGAGGAGAGTCTGGGAGGCTTCTGTCTTTCCACGGCAGTTCTGTCAGTTAAGAGCCTTCTCAAGCTACTTTCTGCATATGTACTGTGTCACATTCTTTTTTTTTTTCTACCACTACTAATTAGTTTTTAATGGAAGTAGTAGCTTCACCTCTCAATTCAGGCCCTTAGATCACCCAGCCTAATGGCCCCGAATATGCAGTGCTTCTTTGTAAGGAATCATATTAATGCTGATTTGGAGCTTGCAGTTTGGAGAGAAAGTGAAATTCTCTTTAGATTGGTTTGCTCCACTTGAATGAATAGCTGGCCTTCTCTCTTCACTGGCAATACTTCCCTGATTTGTATTTAAAACTCATTCCTCTACTCTGAGACGAATATTTCTGAAAGTTAAAAAACGGGATTTTGTTAAATTTCTCAAGCACAATTTCCTTTAGCAAATTACAGAATCACAAAATACCAAAGCTGGAAGGAAATTTTAGAAATCATTTACTCCTATCCTTGCACTGTACAGAAAAAATAAGAAATCTTCAGTGAGAAGTTGGGTTAAAATTTGAAGGTCTTGTTTAGCTTGTACTAAGAAATGTGGACTTTGTCCTGGAGGTGATCAGAGGCAGTTGAGTGTTATTGTAGTTTTTGTTTTTGTGGGAGGAGGTCAGAGTTTAGAAAGATCACTCTGGCAGCAGTTTGAAGGACAGTTTAAGGAGGGAGAAACTGAAGCTCAAGGAGAGTAGTTAAGGATCTGTTTACTATTCCTGCTAAGAGTTAATGTAGGACTAAGCTAGGACATTGTGTATGAGGATGAAGACAAGAACATAGATAAGTGCTATTGAAGAGACAGAATCTGCAGGAATTTGTGAATGATTGAATACAGTGGGTGAAGGAGAAAGAGGAGCTGGGAATTATTCATTGGTAGGCAAGCGAAATAGGCGTGCCATTTGACTACAGAGTAAGGATTTATGAAAATGTTTTGGTTTTGTGAATAACAATATTAAAAACACAACAACTCAATAGTATAATAATATTGAGTTGTAGAGATATGAGAAACACCATTGAGGGATGTCTAATAGTTGTGAAATTAATAGATTTCACTGCTAAACATATATGATCGATATATCTTCTGATCCCCTAAATTATCAAATATATTTGTCTTCTTGGAGTATATCCTTTCATTTATTTAAGAGAGAGCAAAGTCTTAGAAGACTATTTTAATTTTATTTCCATTATGGCCTTGAGCAAGTCATTTCACCTCTCTGAACCTAAGTTCCTCGTCTAAATGTGGAAATGGTAAGACAGGCTCATCTTTCCTAAATGTAAGGCATGGGCCATATGAACTGATATGGGAAAGTATCTTGAAAACCTAAAAAGTTAATACATATGCAATAAAAAGTTTATTATTTATTTTTATTTATTTTTTTTGAGACAGAGTCTCACTCTCACTCAGGCTGGAGTGCAGTGGCGCGATCTCGGCTCACTGCAAGCTCTGCCTCCCGGGTCCACGCCATTCTCCTGCCTCAGCCTCCCGAGGAGCTGGGACTACAGGCACCCACCACCACGCCCGGCTAATTTTTTGCATTTTTAGTAGAGATGGGGTTTCACCGTGTTAGCCAGGATGGTCTCGATCTCCTGACCTCGTGATCCGCCCTCCTCGGCCTCCCAAAGTGCTGGGATCACAGACGTGAGCCACCGCACCTGGCCCTATTTTTTTTATTAGTACGAAACTTGAGGAGGTGGAACATGTGTAATTCCTGTTACAAAAATTTGACTTTAAGGAATCTTCACATGCATATTCTTCATGCACTGTGGAATCTCAGATGGCGTTGGCATTCTAAAGTTTTGTCTGTCAACTGGCTGTCAGTGTTTCTAAGAACATCCACACACTTTAATTGGAGTATTCAGTTATCATCTGGGAAACCACTGGGAATACTTTGGCATCCAGGTGTTTCCCAGAGCGATCTGTCAACTGAAAGGAAAGAAAATAAAACAACAACAAAAAACGGAGGCAAAATTAACATAAATAGAGTGTTTGTTTTGTTAGCAGTGGAAGTTATCTGAGTTACCGGCAGTGAATCTGTATGGGTCTACAGCAATCTCACTTCTTGCCTCCTCAGAAAAAAGAATTCGACTGAGGGGCATAAGGCGGAAGAAGAGACTGAGGCAAGTTTTAGAGCAGGGGTGGAAGTGTATTAAAAGGCTTTAGAGCAGGAAGAAAAGGAAGGAAAGTACACTTGGAAGACACAAACGGGCAACTTGAAGGACAAGTGCTCTGTTTGACCTTGGACTTAAAGTTTTATATGCTGGCAAATGTCTAGCATCTTGCATCCCATTTCCATTGATTCTTTGCTTACAGTGAGCTGCCCGCATGTGCGGTGGCTTGCTAGCACTTGGGAGGTAAGCACACACAGTGTGTTTACTGGAGTTGTGCACATGCTCCCCTGAGGCATTCTTCCCTTTTCTGATGGAATGCCCCTGGACAGTCATATACTAGTGAAACTCCACCGTGTTGCCTCTTAATGTGTATGCTTGAGCCCACTTGCCCAGTTCCCGAGCTCTTATTGGGAAGATGCTGATCACCACTTCCAGGTGTTTTGATCTTTTTGGAAACTGCCTATCCCTGAAGCTGGCTGTGACCAATCATTATTTTAGAGAGGCAGTGTGACAACTGCCCGATCATAACCTGATAGTTGCCTGACATTGTGCTGGGGTAGGGGGAACCCTCTCCTGCCCCGCTTATGCCTGACTAGCTATCTACTGTAACAATTTGTGCCAAATTTGAGGATTATAACACAGGATCATAGATTCAAGTTGCCCTAAATATATACTTCCATATACAGCAGTTACAAGTGGGTTTTAAAAACAAAGTGCATGGGGCGGGAAGTAAGGATAGTCCCCAAATTGTTTACTAAGAATTTACATTAAAATAGCATAAGTTATTCATTGGCTGTACATTATTCTTTGTATCATCATTTTCAGGAAAATGAAGATAATGAATGAGGCAGCTAGTCAGAGAACAAAGTGCCTTTAAACAGTTGCCCCCAGGCTTGGGTGTAGGAGGCAAGACTGAAGTGTCATAATCGTGTATCTCTCTGGGCCTGATAAATTTTGCACACCTCGCATAGCTCAGATTGCTTTGAGCTGTTTTTCTTTTCTCACATCTATATGCCTGAGAAAGTATTTTTGCTTGGATGAGAAAAAGGGCATGAAATTTGTAATTTTACGGGGAAACAGCTTACAACTATAAAAGTTGTTGGTCCAAACGTATATTATAGGAACCTGAGCGATTGTAAGACTTTACAAGATAATAGGTTTGAGTGACATAAGTATTAGAAATTATTCTTGCACATTTCTTACAGAAGCCTCT
This sequence comes from Nomascus leucogenys, assembly GCF_006542625.1. Classification (NCBI taxonomy): domain Eukaryota; kingdom Metazoa; phylum Chordata; class Mammalia; order Primates; family Hylobatidae; genus Nomascus; species Nomascus leucogenys. Next base: position 131,940,726 of record NC_044406.1, read on the forward strand.
TTTTCTATTTATAGTAGCTTATATTTTGACAAAAGGATTAGAAGGTGATTTGAAAGATGCATTCAAATACTGGGATCATTAATGGCTACTATGAGTAACTATGCCGATAAATTGGAAAATCTGGAAGAAATGGACAAATTCTTGTACACATACAGCCTACCAAGATTGAACCAGGAAGAAATCCAAAACCTGAACAGACCAATAACAAGTAACGAGATTGATGTGATAGTAAAAATACTCCCAGTACAGGTGGTATAGATTTGCTATGTGTTGATTTCTATTCCCGTAGACTCTAACTTGCAAACATGGCAAAATGTTTGAGATTTATAACAGGAACACTGGAGGCCAAGATAATGAAATTTATAAATTGGTAGAGAAAAATGAGCCTCTTGGAAGTCATTTTGAATTAGAAGCCCTTTATTTTTATTTTAGTTATTTAAATAATGTTCTCTAAAACCTGGGGTAGAAAGTTCACTCTCTACAAAATGCTTAACTGGAAACAGTGCTGGCTTCAATGCCACAAATTGGGTCTCTTGTCCTGTTTCAGATGCCCTCATGCAAATAGGTGAATCTCTTTACCACTCGTCAGAGATGATGAAGAAATTGATAAGATTATACTAGGGATTCCTTCTAGCTCTAAAATTGAGTCGTATCTTCTCAGAAGTCCTAAAATCCTTTTCAGTTTGGCTTTGGAAAGGTGTTACAACAAAGTGGACAATTTCGTATAACGAGGTAAGGTTCAGCCCTGAATAAAACTAAAATTCTCTGTGTTGCATGAAATGATGGATATAAAACATTTAAATAGAGAGCTCTTTCCTAGCTATGAACTGGCATTTTCAATTATTACATATTTGGCCATTATTATTTTCTATCTCTTCTGTTTATCGTCAGGCCATAATTGTCAGTTGTTTTCAGATGGCCATCCAGGCATTGTAGATATCTGATGTAACCATTTGGGGAAGAAAATTACAACCATGTAATATTAAGGATGTCTTGAGCATTGTTTTCATATTGTATTTCCAGACAAAGCCATATAGAAATACAGTGACTAGGCTAAAATGACACAGAATGTTTCTCTACACTACATTTCTACTCAAAGCATTTCTTTACTACATTTCTTCAGTTTTGTTTTATTTTTGTTCACAAAGCATAATAAGTTAATAAATAAACACATAGACTAGTCTATCTTTCTAGCCTCTGTGGGATACTGCTTCATTAGCTGTAGTCAACATTTTAAAAAAATTATCCACACATTTCTGCTATGTATTTTTCTATTATGTTGTTCTGGTCAGTAGTCAGTGTTTCTGCCTATGTTTCATTTTGCATATAGATGTCTCATTTTACCAGCTAATTGTGAAAAAATTTAGGTTGAAATTTCCCTATTCACTACCCTTTGGTCTGTGCAATATTGACATCAATCCTCCTGTGACCATAATATTACAGTCCAGGAATGGTGGTTAGAAATAGGAAAGGACAGCTAGAAAACAATGTATATCATGTCCATCAACCCAGAAGCAAGAGTCTGGCCAGTGTCAGCACTATGTGAATCACTTGTGGATGACTATCCATAGACAAAATTACAATTAAATTGAATAAATGTAGCATACGCCAAGAGCCATACCTACAGACTGCGATCTCCTGGAGCTTACAATCTGACAGAAGTAAGACAAGTTAGCGTTTGAGGAAAATTTACTCTGATATGGATAACATCACTAGTCTTCTGTGCTGATTTGACTGATTTCCCATCTGTTCCACCTAAAGCTGTCCCAAGATAGAGAAAGCCAACTTACAGTCAAGGGAATCTATGCAACTGCTACACTGACCGTGCCCACTCTCCAGTTTCATAGTTAATTCAAGGTAGATTAAGACAACACAATTACAAAGGCCTCAATAAAAGACAGATTTAAAGAATTTTGAGACTGGCTTTGTGGAATAGGCAGAATTTTGACAGGCACAAATAATAATAAAGGGAGAAGGAGATCAATTTGTAAGAATGAATAACACTAGGAAATGGAAGGTGGCCAAAAACTAAAGAGTAAGGAGAGATTTCTGGAAGGGGCAAGTGGTGTAATTTATTAATAGCTTCAACACTGGGAGAGGAGCTTTTGTAGCTAGAGAATGACATCATCAGTGAGCAATTTTCTGAAACATGGAAGACAAGTAACTAATACCTGTTGTAGTATGGTTCATGGTTGCATTGTCAGAGACAAAGAGAAGGGCCAAGTCCATGAAAATATTATCTCTGTCTTTCAGGAAAGCAGAGGTAGGAGCAGAGGCAGAAGTGAGGTCAGGGTCATAGAGAAATGTGGGAGCAGAGTAAAGAAAACAAAGAACTGCATTTAATCAGCTACTGGCATATATGACAGTGAGAGGCAGAATAGGAAAAGTTAGAGCTCAAAAATATAATAATTTGACAAATCTGTCTTCTGGTAGGTTGGATTTCAATGAATTGATTTTTAGTACATTGGGCTGCTTCCAGTGCTCGGTGACCATAAACTATTATTTTTACTTTAACTTGTATTTATTAAGGTTGCACAATAGTAGGTCCCCTGCTCATATCCTCCAATAGCAGCAATAATTTCACAGCCATCCATGGACAAAAATGTCTTGTTAGGAGATTTGAGACCAAGGTAGGAGACTGCAAAATCCTGGTAGAGCCCAAGACCAAGGAGGAATGTTTAGAGAGGGCAGGCCACACACAGGTGGGAGGCTCACTGACTGTGTTCCCAGCTACAGACTTGGAAATGGCCTTGTGCCCCTGTGGTCTCTTCTATATGGTACTGTAACCATAACCATTCATCAGAGTACTCGGGAAAAGCCATGACCACCTATTTTTTCGGTGACTGGTCTACAAATCTCAGTCCCTGTTGTGGACTCTGAAGCAGCCCCATAAGTTAGCTCAAGCCCCTCTCAGCTGCAGAGTAGACCTGGCTCTATAGGAGTCCACCAGAAGACATGTCCTTTTGTGCCCCTAGAGGCAGGACTGCCTAACTTGATCCCAGTGTAGATCTTGAAGTGGCCCTGCAATGCAGCTCCTGCGTATGCTACCCATGGTTTAGGAAAGTATTGCTTACTCAGGAACCCAGCAGGAGGCACACCTATATGTGCCCCCAGAGGAAGGCCTGCACACTTTGGTCTTGGCTGTGAACCATGAAGCAGCCCTTTGACTTGGTTCAATTCTCTGTCATCCATAGTAGAGTGACAGTTCTGACTTCCCAGGGACACACTCAGTGGCACAGTGGGAGCCTTCCCTGGGATCTAGAATGAACCACACCCATCTGTGCACCTGGAAATAGTCCCACCATCTGTAGATCTAAATGCGGACCCTAAAGTGGACACTTGGCCCAATATCAGCCCTATTGATCAAGGTCTTGGAGGCAATCCAGTCCATTCAGGACCAGGCAGCACCCACGCCCACTGAAGCCCCTGGTAATGAAGCCACCACATGTGGACTCCACTGTGGATCATGTAGCAGTTAATTAGTCTGTTCTCAGCCTGCTATAAATACTTGAGACTGTTTAATTTATAAAGAAAAGAGGTTTAATTGGCTCAGGGTTCTACAGGTTGTATAGGAAGTATAGTGGCTTCTGCTTCTAATGAGGCCTCAGGAAACTTACAATAATGGTGGAAGGTGAAGGGAAACCAGGCATGTCTTAACATGGCTGGAGCACAAGCAAAAGGGAAAGAGAAGGGGGAGGTGTCACACATTTTTAAGCAACCAGATCTCATGAGAACTTACTGTATGAGAATATACAGTAACAAGGGGGAATGGTAGTAAAACATTCATGAGAACTCCACACTCATGATCCAATTGCTTCCCACAAGGCCCCTCTTCCAACAATGGGGATTGCAATTCGGCATGAGATTTTAGCAGGGGTGGGAGAGTGGGGGAAGACGGGAGAGGAGGACACAGATTTAAACCATATTAAGCATCTGTGTGACCTGACTCCAACCCCACCTGACTGCATTTTAGGAGGTAATCCTATAAGCCAAGCGACCCAAAGCAGAAGATATTTATCTGCTGAAATCAGTCTCTACAATTTGGAAGAATTGTTTGGTCCTTCAAATGCACAGGCACATAGGTGACGAAGAATCAGGCAAACATGACAACACCAAGGAAACTCATAAAGTTCCAGTAAATGACCCTAAAGATATCAAGGTATACAAATTTCTTGAATAATATTCAAAGTAACTATTTTAAAGAAATCAATTTGATGCAATAAAACACAGATAGAAAACTAAATACAATTAGAAAAACAATGCATAACATACCAACATTACAGTACTAGAATATTCTACATTTGATTTATGTATTTATCATCACCAGTGAGTTTTAAGCTTTTATTTCTTTTTATTATTGTTACTTAGTATCCTTTCATTTCAACTTACAGAACTCCATTTAGCATTTCTTGTAAGGAAGGCATAGTGGTGATGAATTTTCCTGTTTTTGTTTGTCTGTGAATATCTTTATCTGTCATTCATTTCTGAAAGACATTTTTGCCGGGTATAGCATTCCTGGCTGGCAGTGTTTTGCTTTTCATGTTTTGATTATATTATTTAACTCCCCCATGGTTTGCAAGGTTTCCCTTGAGAAGTGTGCTGATAGCTTTATGTGGGGTCCCTTTTGAATGACGAGTCTCAATTCTCTTGCTGTTTTCTAGATTCTCTCTTCGTGTTTGACTTTTGACAATTTGATAATAATGTGTCTTAGAGTAATCTTTAGTTTGTCTTGCTTGTGATAGTTTGCAACTCATGATTCTGGATGTACATATCCACCCCAAGATTTGAGAAGTTTTCAGTCAGCATTTATTTATATAAGCTTTCTGCCACTTTCACACTCTCTTATCTTGTAACTCCCATAATTCATATATTCTTATGTTTGATAGTGTCCCATAGGTTCCTTATGCTTTCTTCACACTTTTTCATCCTTTCTTGTTTTTGTTCCTCTAATTGGCTAATTTCAAATGACCTGTCTTCAAATTCACGAATTCTTCTGTATGATCAAGTCTACTGTTGAAGCTATCTAATAAATGTTTTAGTTAATTCACATGTTCTTCAGCTCCAAGATTTATGTCTGTTTTTTATGGTTTCTATTTCTGTATTAAATTTCTAATTTTTTCATACATTGTCTTTCTAATTGTATTTAGTTTTCTATCTGTGTTTTATTGCATTACATTGATCTTCTTTAAAATCGTTATTTTGTATTATTATTTAGGAAATTTGTATACCTTGATTTCTTTTAGGGTCATTTACTGGAGTTGTATGAGTTTCCTCAGGTGTTGTCATGTTTGCCTTATTCTTTAACATCCATGTGCCTGTGCATTTGAAGGAGCAAACAATTCTTCCAATCTGTAGACACTGATTCCAGCAGATAAATATTTTCTGCTATTGGGTCCCTTGGCTTATAGAATTGCCTCCTGAAATTCAGTCTAGTGGGGCTGGAACCAGGTTATGTGGCTGCTAGATATGGTTTGGATCTGTGTCCCCTGCACCCAAATATCATGTTGAATTGTAATCCCCAATGTCAGAGGAGAAGCCTGGTGGGAAGTAATTGGATCATGGGGGTAGAGCTCTCACGAATAGTTTAGCATCATCCTCCCTTGGTATTGTATGGGGAGTGAGTTCTCAGGAGACCTCGTTGTTTAAAATAACATTTAACTCTAGAATAAGAGTTAAAAGACAAAAAGTATTAAAAATAAATATAGCTACAATAATTTCTTGGTGGATACATAATATAAAAAATGTAAAGTTTTACTTCAATAGTGTAAAATGTGGGCTGGACGGCAGTAAAATTGTAGCATTTTTTATATGTAATTGAAGCTAAGCTGTCAACAGCATAAAAGAGAATGCAATAGGTATAAGATGATTAATCTTAGCCTCATGATAACCACAAAGCAGAAAACTCTATTAGATCACAAAAGTTAAAGAGAAGGGATTCAGAGTGTGCCAGTACAAAAAATAAATCAGAAAGGAAGTCAGCAAGAGAGGAAGAAAGGAACTACAACATAGTCATGAAATAACAAAATCACAATAGTATGTCCTTGCTAATTACTAATTAATTTATGTAAATTTACTGAATTATTCAATCAACAGAGTGCTTGAATGGTTAAAAATATGAGATCCAACCATATTGTGTTGATGAAAGACTCTCTTTATGCTCAAGGACACGTGCAGGCTGAAAGTGAAACAATTGAGAAAGGTATTTCACATAAATGGTAACCAAGAGATCAGGTGTGGCTATACTTATATCAGACAAAATAGACTATCACTCAAAGTCTGTGTTGAGAGACAAAAAAGTCCACTAGGTAATGACAAAAGGGTCAATTCATCAAGAGGATATAACAATTGTAAATTTATATATATCCCACATTGGAATACCTAAATATACAAAACAAATATTAATGTAAGTGAGGGGAGAAATAGACAGCAATACAATAATAGTATGGAGTTTTAACACCCCACTTTCAACAATGGATAGATCATCCAGAAAGAAAATCAAAAAAGAAACATCAGACTTGAATGACACTATAGGCCAATGGACCTAACAGACACGTACAGAATGTTCAATTTAACAGTAGCAGAATATATGTTCTTCTCAAGTTCAAATGGAACATTCTCCAGCATAGGTCTTATGTTGGGCCACAAAACAAGTCTTAACAGATTTATAAAGACTTGAAGTCATATCAAGTATCTTTTCTGACCATCATGGTATGAAACTAGAAATCAACAGCAGTGTAAAAAAAAAAAAAAGAAAATTTACAAATAGGTAGAAATTAAATAACTCACCCCTGAACAACCAATGGGCTAAAGAAGAAGTCAAAAGGGAAATCAAAATGTATCCTGAGAAAAACTAAAATGGAAACACAACATAGCAAAACTTATGGGATGCAGTAAGGTCAGCCCTAAGAGGGAAGTTTATAGCCATAAATGCCTAATAAAGGGAAAAAAATCAAATAAACAACCTAAACTTATACTCCAAGAAAATAGAAAAAGAAGAACAAATTAAAACTAAAGTTATCTGAAGGTATACATATAAAAGAATATTATTCAGCCATAAATAAGAAAGAGGTCCTGCCATTTGTGACAACATGGATAAACCTGGAGGACATTATGCTGAGTGAAATAAGCCAGACAGAAAAATACAGACATTGCATGATCTTTCTTATATGTAGAATCTTAAAAAATTGTTCGCCTAGAAGCAGAGAGTAGAAAGGTATTTGCCAGGAGCTGGGATGGGGAAATTGGGGATATGTAGATCACAAACACTCAGTTACAGGATGAATATGTTAACAGAGTCTAACATACAGCATCGTGACCACAGTTATAACACTGTATTTTTTACCTGAAGTTTTCTCAAAGAGTAAAATCAAAGTGTCTTCAACACACGCAAACACACACACACACGCACACAAAATAAAACACAGAATAGTAACTACGTGAGATTTTTGTGTTAATTCCTTTTATTGTCGTAGAATCATTTTATAATCTACATGGATATCACAATATCACATTGTACACCTTGAATATATACAATTGTTATTTACCAATTATAGCTCAATAAAACTGACAAAATAATTTACATTTAGTGATGCTTAAGTTTAAACTTCATTTTAATTAACTTTTTCTTGATCATATGTTTTTCCAAATTGCAAATGAAATATGTACTTTTGGTTACAAGTGAAATAACATAATAGATCCCTATAGCTCCACCCCACAACCCATGTTAACCACTCTACTTTCCTCCATGTTCATATAAATATACATATACATGTACACACACTTAATACTAATAGACATATACGCAGTTTTTTGGGTCATTTTATGCTTTTAAACTTTGGATCATATATGTGTCTTTACATCTTTGTTTTTCGTACTCAGTAAAGCCTCATAAAATCTTGAGTCAACTTATAGAGCTCTAATTTATTATTTATAAAATTCTGCATAATAGCCCATTGTGTTGGTGTATGCTAAATCATTTCAATTATGTCTCCGTTTTGTGGAGTGGACAGTCTTCAAGCTTTGTGACACCATGTGCAACGTTCTAGTGAATTGTTTTGTGTATTTAGGTATTGGGACTTTTATTTCCATGTGAATAGGGTTATTAGTATCTTCGTTTCTTATTTTTTACTAGATACACACATGTATTATTTCTGCAATTTGCAGAACATCTAAAAAATGCATATTTTTATTTAAAGTGTTATTCCACACCGTTATAGTCTTAAATTGGGTTCCCGAGAAGCAGACTCTGGAGAGCCACTTGCATTCAGGAGGTTTCTTGGATATTCCATTAAGAATCAACACCTGCAAGGGAGGGGAAAAGGACTGAATAGAGGGAGAAGGTTAACTGTGATGCAGGTGCCACAGATTTTCCATCTGATTCGACAAGAAGCTCTGGAGTTTGTCCAGAGCTTCACAGTTGTCCAGAATTGAGGCAGGGGAGCTGGGCCTTCATAGCCCTGCACTGACCAATCATTGTACCTAGCTGCCCTTGGGGAAGAGACATAACCTTGAGCAAAGCTACTCCTTTAGATCAAGGGCAATGCCCAGAAAAGATCACAGCTGTGAGCCATTAGCAGCCAACACTCCTGGCAGATGGGGAATGAAGGGGCTGAGTCCTGAAGTGGTATCTAGGCAGTACATCACAGCATTCACTACAACCAGTAATTAAAAATTCAAATGAAAACAAAAAATAATACCAATAATACCTAAAATGTACTGAATGCTAGAAGCATACCAATTTTTCAAAAATCAATTTGTTAGAAGCCAATTTTTCAAATGACCAATTTGTCAAATTACCGAGGATTACTAGGTCAAATTTTCTTTTCAAATATGATGCCACATTGGTTTCCCAAATAGCTGTATGACATTCACTTCCATCCGCAATGTGAGAGAACCAGTTTATCTTATTTTGCTGCCAGCGTTTCTGGTAACTATTTTGAAGAGTAAGTGCGTCAAGGAGTGTATCTAGGTATAAAGCAGTAGGGAATGGCCTCACTTCTGGAAAACTGGGAATTGCATGCCTAATTTAAAGACTTTGAAATTCAGTTATTTAGAAGACTACAATGTTGGACAAGCAAAATAGATCTTCAGGACTTTCCTCAAGAGCTGATAGTTTGGGTCCCCCTGTTTTAAAAAGAGTATATATTGTGGAATAGAAAATTCCATTGCTAAGTGAATAGAGACTTTCCTTGTTTTATAACAAAGAGATGGCAAGAATGTTTAAGGCAGTCACCTATGATGTTTGTTTTAATTTGGGGCAAGATTAGGTATCAGAGAGTTTTCAGATCTTATGATGAACCAATATCTTCATTAAAAACGTTTTCAGCCAGGCGTGGTGTCCCATGCCTGAATCCCAGCACTTTGGGAGGCCAAGGCGGGCAGATCACCTGAGGTCAGGAGTCTGAGACCAGACTGACCAACATGGAGAAGCTCGGTCTCTACTAGAAATACAAAATTAGCCAGGCGTGGTGGTGCATGCCTGTAATCCCAGCTACTTGGGAGGCTGAGGCAGGAGAATTGCTTGAACCTGGGAGGCAGAGGTTGTGGTGAGCCAAGATCATGTCATTGCACTCCAGCCTGGGCAACACCAGTGAAACTCCATCTCAAAAACAAACAAAAAAACAAAAAACATGTTTTCTAGGCCAGCATGGTGGCTGATGCCTGTAATCTCAAGACATTGGGAGGCTGAAGTGGGAGGATCACATGAAGCCAGGAGTTCAAGACCAGCCTGGACAACAGGGAGAAACCCCGTTTCTACTAAAAATAAAAAAAAATTAGCCAGGCATGGTGGCACGTGCCAGTAATCCCAGCTACTCGGGAGGCTGAGGCACCAGAATCACTTGAACCCGGGAGGTGAGGTTTCAGTGAGCCATGATCGCACCACTACACTCCAGCCTGGGCAACAGTGAGACTCTGTCTCAAAAAAAAACCAAAACAAAACGTGCTTCCTCAAAAATCTATGGAACAGATATATTTTATGGTTAAAAAAGCACTTTCTGTTTAAGATGTATTAAAATTACATCTTTAGCACTCTTGAATTATAAAAATTTATGCAATATCAACTTCTCTGCCCGCTAGTTGCTTTGTTTTTCAAATGGAAATTCACTGAATGCCTACTATATTTTAACCACTATGCTAGCACTTGGGATTCAATAGAAAACTGGGGAGGCATGGAGCTTACATACTAGTGGGAGAGACATAGAAATAACCAAACAAGATAACAAAAGAATAAATTCTAGTTGGAATAAATGCTATGAAGAAAATGGCAAAAGATTGAGAGGCAGCATGTGAAAAGTTAGCATGTTACATTCTGCCAGGGGAAACAGGTGGGCAAAAAAAGATACTAGGAAAAGGGGGCCGAGTAGGAGAGCAAGGGAAAGAGAATAGACTCTGGGGCCCATCTCCGCTCTGTCATTGACTGGTTTCATAACCTTGGACAAGCCATTTTACAGCTTCCTGGCTGGACTTTCTTATTTGTGAAGTGATATTACTGGAATCTACCTGAAAAAGTTGTGAAAAGTAGGTGAATTATAAAATGGAAAGACCATAGAATGCTGCTGGGCATATAGTAAAATTAACTTTCATGATTATAACTTGCAGAGTTGATGTATGAATTCACAGACTCACCAGCTGAAAATTAAAGTGTGAAATGAAAGATGAGCAAGGCAACATTTTAAAGAGACTGCAAGTATTTGTTATACAAGAATAGTGCTTTCTGCAGTTCCATCTACCATTGTCCTTCTTATACTTTGTGCAATAGAAATAATAAAGTAAAATTTCTAGGTCCCACACCGCTGTCTCATGCCTGGGCCTGGAATGCTCTCCTTGTTTCACTTTTATCACCTCTGACCTCGTGAATCACCTTTCCAATTTGAGGTTCAGATACCACCACCTCCAAGAAGCCATGTCTGTCTCTCCCTCCTCTCAGACAGCATATCAGATCTCTCTCTGTATGAGATCTACACACTGCATATTATGGAATTCTGTGTTCTGACACTGTGTTCCCATCTGTTTCCGTGACTCTTTCTCATAAGAACTGTGAGTATCTCAATGACAAGGATTCTGTGTCACACCCATCTTCTCATCTCCAAAATTTAACATGGTGATTCATGTATAGTAGGTTTTCAATAATTATTTGTTGAATGAATGAGTGCATAAATGAGTATTTTTATTGACATCATTCATAATTTTAGCGGACTTTCAACAATTGCACAGATGCACAGATGAATTAGTGCTGCAATAAAGAAAAAAGCAAGCAGTAAAATTGGCTATGAGAAATATTAGTAGCAACATTAATTGCTAGTTCTTTGTACATACTGTATTTAATCTGCTTAACAGCCCTATCAGATAATTCCAATTATTATCCATATTTTCAGAAGTAGTGAATATGAGGCTCAAAGGGTTAAGCTGCTTGTGCCAGATTATATAGCTAATGAAACCATGTATTGCTTTGTATACTACTTGAGCTTTCACTAGCTAGAGTGGTACTGTTTTGGAACCATGATATTTGAATTAGGTTATGACAAAATAATGATAGAAACATTTTAACATGTTATGATTAAGTAATTTTGGGAAACACTGCATCTTCCTCTTGAGGATGCACATTAAAAACTTCAGAAGTCCTGAAATAAAGAATTCAATTGCTTTTCTTAACATAGCTTAGCTTAACTGATGACAGAGCTTTATTTTTTTTCACAGAACAATTGTTATTCAAAAAAGATACAGAGGAATATACTTGGAGAATTACTCACTAATATATGGAAACAAAACAGAAAATTTAGTCTCATATAGTCATGTATAAAATATACTGAGTCTATTTAGTTCCTAAACTCTATTCTAGAGTCAAAATTGTTTCTACTAACTGAAATTGTTCAGATAAGACTATGGCAGTATAAAGACAGGCTATAAGCAAGGAGGAGGTGACACTTGACATAAAAGTCTCACGTAAAATTATCTGTGCACTGCTGTCTGCAAAACGTTAAGACATATTTTAAAGAGACAAATAATGCTTACCCACGTTATCTATGTGTTTGATGAAAATGACAGCCCAATATTTAGGGTAAGATATGCCCCTATCAGAAAAATAAACTTATGTAGCTTTTTAGCATCTACTTTTTTTTTAAATTGAAAAGCTGCTATATATTATTGCAAAGAACTTAATGGTATCTTAGGTTACACGTACATAGGACAAATGACAGAAATAATTGATGATCATTTAGAAAAATTCCATTAATGAAGAGAGTAAATCTGTGAAAATAATGTCATTTGGAGACCTTTTGAATTCCTGGCTAACCATCTTTGTATTGAATGTTGCCACATGATGTCAGTGCCTGGGTTTGGTGTTATAATTGTGTTGGCATCAAGTGCTACTACTTGGCCTCGAACTAGGGAGGAAAGATTAGGTGTGGGCATTACATGGAAGTGAAATGTTTGCACCAAGTGAAGGTCAAATTATATTATGGCATGTTGTATAATTTAAGAGCTGAAAATGTCTGGACGATAGAAAAATTGTGGGAAGAATGGAATCATCACACAGTCCTTGGTATCACAGACATACAAAGCCCAAAGATGGAGGCCAGTCAGTGCCATATTCATTTCGTGTGGTACTCTCGTTTTCATAGATATTATGATTTTGTTGTTATTTAATTATACTTTTGTTTTATAGTATGATGAGAGCTATGACAATGAAGACAACTAATTTGCACCTAGTTTTATATTTGTATACACTTAAGTAACATTCTAATTAAAACAATTATCATCACTGAGAATCTGATCTACTCTAATTGGTTACGGTTTTCTAAATAGAAAATGATGAACAATGTAAATCTTGTAACTCAGTGGTCCTCAAGTGGGAAAATATGGAAATGGATGAAGGCATGGTAGTTGTCACAAAGCCTGGGCACTGCTGCAGTCAACCACCATGATTTATAGGAAAGTGGCCAGGATGCTAAATGTTCTGCAAGTGCTCAAAATTGACTTGAACAACTAAGAATTGTCTTGCCAACAATGTCTATTGTACCAATGTTTAAGTCCTATTGATAATACTAGGGTTTTTTTTTTTTAATTGACTCCCACCTTATTTGGGTCACTGTAATGTTTGAGGCAAATTTGAGCCGAGCTCTAGCAATTGCACTGCGCCCTAGGATCCATATGTGTGCATGCTCATCTACCTACTTGCTTGAATATTTTCCCATTCTCCTTCCTCTTCATTTAGAATTATTTACTTATTTATATCCAATCTTATTCCATAAAGGATGTGAGTGTGTTTGTATGTGTGTTTATACACACCTGATTGAGCAACTGTCTAAATTGGACAGGAAGGATTTGGTATATATTTGTTTATATTTGTTTCTATTGTTTCATTTCTTTATACGATATGTCTTTCACCTATATTTGTATCTCCAATAGATTATAACATCTTTTCATCTTTCATACCACATGGTCAAGGGTTTCTTTTTATTTCCATACAGTACACATTTCTTAACCTTTTTTAGCCTCAATTTTATCATCTGTCAAATGGAGAAAAGGCACATACCTTGTGAGTCTGTTGTAACGTTTAAATGAGAAATCAGAAAGGGCATAGTTTAAGTTAGTGACTACCACGTAGTAAGTGGTTAATAGGATTTAGCTATATAAAGTTATTTGCATTTTTTTCAATGAATCCCTGCACATTTTTGATAGTTCCATTAGAAAAATAATCAACACTTTAGAGCTGAACAGGAACATAAACTTATTGCTACAGTGGAGCAAATTGGAGCCAAGAAGGAGAAGTCACTCTTGTCCAGTATTGGACAGTTCTAGGAAGTTTTCTTATTTTCACTTGAGTGTTTTCCCATTCTATCCCAGTCTAATAAAAAGGTTAAGGAATGGGGTGACAACAGAGCTAATAATCTCTTTAAATAATAAGGTTATTTAAGGTTTAAATGAGTTGAGAAAACAGGATGACAAAAGAATATTTATTTATAAATGACAACCACATTTGTTTTGTGTTTTTTCAAAATCAGGATAAAAAATCGTCTGTGAGATTTAAATGTCTACTATAATGTGAACAGTAGTAAGCTGATTGCCAGAATATACTTTGATCACCTATCTTACTCAGTGGTAGTTTTGACCAAGAAAATGGGTTTTTATTTAGGTTTTTTACTGCCACTTCCCCAGAAACATATTGAAAATACTTGCCATTAATCTCTGAAGCAGGTATATTATATTACCAGTCTGGTTTTTATATGCTGAGACATGCTTTCACTTACCTTTCAATTTTAAAAAGGCTGGTGATACTTACACATCCAGGTGGACATTATCCTTTATAAATTTCCTATGGAAAACTGTGTTTCTTTTTAAAAATATTTATTGAGGTATAATGCATGTACAAAAATTGCAAATATGTAATATATACAATTTGATGCTTGGACATATGCATGAAACTGTGAAACCATCACTGCAATCAAGGTAATAGCCTTTAAAAAAATAAGAAAGACTGCGTTACCCCTTGAAATTGCCTTTTTTGATATGCCAACAGCAGTGGCCTAATAGCCAGGACATTTTCAGCTCTGTGTCACCAAATTTATTTTGCTTTTGGAAAGCTTGACCTACCCTTGAACTTATCTATGTCATGCTGCCCGACTGACTTCCTATGTTTCAACACTATCATTAAGAAACTAATTTCTTTAGATTAACTGGAACCCTTGAAAAAGATTTAATGTTGCTTCTTCTGTGGTTTTTCTCATTTGATAGCAATGAAAATAAGATAAAGGTAAGACAAAAGTGAGATTCCGATACAAAACAATACCTTAGCTTTTTCTCATTTCCATTTTTCTTTGAAATGTATTTATAGTTTGTATCTGTGGAAGGCCTTTTTCATTACATGATACATAAACATGAAGAATGTGTAGTGATATGCATGCTGCTTGTGGCTGGGCTGCTCTTTATGCTTGTATTTTCTTGCCCTTGGCAAGAAATAAAAAGTGATTTTGCAGTTTTCTTCACTGCTTTTTTATGAGTATAAAATACTTACTCATAATATTTTTCATAGGTCTTTTAGTAATGTGGTTGTCAAATAAAACCTTTTCTCTCTGGGTTGTTGATTTTATGGTAACAACCAGAAGGTGAGTAATTTCAATCACTTGACAACATATTAGGATTAAATCAAAAAGAAGTAGGATCTTTGCATGTCTTCAAATATGCATTGTACACCAAATAAAGCAGGATCAATGAAAGTCTTGATAAATATCTGCTGTTTTTTGTCTACCAAATTTCTGCTGGAGTTCCTTAAGTTGTTAGAAAAAATCTAAATGCAGAGGCTGCCACCTGCTATTGCCCATGGTACAGGCAACCCAAAGCAAATGCTAAGCGTTTTACTGAGTTCTTTTCTCAATTTATTATTGCCTCTGATCTCACTCATTACAATAGATGTCACATGATGCAGACAGATAGAGGAAGGTGAATGAAACAGATTCCAAATGGCAAAATGGACATTTTATTGTGTTTGTATTTATTTTCTGAAGTAGAATGAGTACTAAAGCAATCTAGAATTGATATAAAGCATCCTCAAGTGTGATTGGCCAGGGTGTGCTTACTGCTTTGACTGTTTTATTAGTACCAAGTGGTGGAAACACTAGGGAGACATTCCCATCTTCCCAACAAGTGGAAACTTAATTATCACAGTGTCTTTTGCTGCCATATATTTCCTTTGCTAATCTTTTGTATTCTTCTTGGGTCCTCAACATTGGTTGTGTCATCAGAGTTCACTTAACAGTTGCATTGTTCATCATCCCCCTTTTTGGTGAATGGCCACTCACTGTTATCCAAACTCTGCAGTTCAGTGGTTATCAATCACATCAAATAAGGCCATGCCTGATATAAGCCTGATGAACAATCTCTATAGCATAAAGAGCCAAGAATATATTAGAGCGATTCTATAGATGATGTAATTGTTCAAGTACACTGGAAGAATTAAAAGTGATGTTAAAAAGCAGAAGCACTATGGAAAGAGAAAAAGATGACCTTTTAGCTTCACAGATGAGATGGACACCCAGTGGTTGCATTCTTGGTGTATTTGTCCATTTTTACGCTGCTCTAAAGATACTACCAAGACTGGGTAATTTACAAAGGAAAGAAGTTTAATTAACTCACAGTTCCACATGTCTGGGGAAGTGTCAGGAAACTTAACAATCATGGCGAATGAGGAAGCAAGCATCATCTTCAAAAGGCAGCAGAAGAGAGAAGAATGAGGAGCACAGGGGGAAGAGCCCCTTATAAAACCATCAGATCTCATGAGAACTCCCTCACTATCATGAGAATAGCATGGAGGAAACTGCCGCCATGATCCCATCACCTTCCACCTGGTTTCTCCCTCAACACAGGAGGATTATGGAGATTACAACTCAAGATGAGATTTGGGTAAGGACACAGAACCAAACCATATCACTTGGTGACACGAAGTATTGTGTTCTGAATTTCAAGTGAAAATTCTCCCCCCACCCCACAACAGGCCCTGGTGTGTGATGGTCCCCTTCCTGTGTCCATGTGTTCTCATTGTTCAATTCCCACCTATGAGTGAGAACATGTTGTGCACATGTACCCTAAAACTTAAAGTATAATAAAAAAGAAAAGAAAATTCTCTGGAGACATTGGGCGTGTGCTTCCAATGTTTAATTCAAATATTACTCACATACCTTTGTGGAAAGGGAAAACCGTATTGGGTATATTTTATGTAATCTTGGGAAACTTGGGGGACTAGAGTGAAGAATAAGCCTCCTATTCTTGAGGGCTTATATAAAATGCACAGTTACATCAGTGACTCAAACCCACAGTATAAATACTGATGGGAGGAACAACAGCCATTATGTTTTCTTCTCCACTCAAGCAGAGGAAAGATCAAATGTCTATCATGTTGTGTATTACGTATAGGCCTATAAATTCAATTCCTACATTATACTAACTATTTAGACTCACAAAAAGTAAGAAAGAAGGAGATTTGTCTCTGTCATCTCTATGAAGGACTAAATCTCTACTCATCTCACAAATGTGTCAGAGAAGAATAGATGGTGCTATTGGATAGCACAATGCAAATCCATCTTCACTGTTGAAAAATATTGTAAATGTTTCTGAGAACAGCTTTGATTAGCAAATGGATTAGCAAATGGCAATTCCTTATCATTGATATCATAGGAACCACCATAGGAAGAGAATGGTAAATGGCTAGAAAGTGCAAAGTTCCAGGAAAACTTTTCCCAGATCATGAAAACCATCAATATGCTAGTACAACACAGATGAAAGAGGAGAGGTGTTGGTGTCTGGGGTAGAAAGAAATGAAGTAGGATTGTGTTCCCGATTTGGCTTTTAGCTTGGCTGTTGTTGGTGTGTAGGAATGCTAGAGAAGTTTGTATGTTGATTTTGTGTCCTGAAACTTTGCTGAATTTGTTTATCCACTGAAGGCACTTTGGGGCCAAGACTATGGGGTTTTCTATATATAGAATCATGTCATCTGCAAACAGGGATAATTTGATTTCTTCTCTTCCTATTTGGATGCCCTAATTTCTTCCTGTTGCCTGATTGCTCTGGCCAGGACTTCCAAAACTATGTTGGAATGGTGAGATAGTGTATTCTTGTCTTGTGCTGGTTTTCAAGGGGAATGCTTCCAGCTTTCATCCTTTCAGTATGATGTTGTTTATGGGTTTGTCATAGATGGCTCTTATTATTTTGGGGTATAATCCTTTAACACCTAGTTTATTGAGAGTTTTTAAATGAAGGAATGCTAAATTTTATTCAAAAGACTTTCCTGCATCTAGGGAGATAATCATGTGGTGTTTCTCTTCAGTTCTGTTTCTGTGATGAATCACATTTGCTGATTTGCATGTGTTGAATCAACTTTGGATCCCATGGATAAAGCCCACTTGATTCTGATGGATTATCTTTTTGATGTGCTGCTAGATTCAGTTTGCAAGTATTCTGTTGAGGATTTTTGTATCAATGTTCATCAAGGATATTGGCCTAAACTTTTGTTATGTTTTTTCTCCACCACGTTTTGGTACCAGGATGATGCTGGTCTCATGGAATGAGTTGTGGAGGAGCCACTTCTCCTCAATTATTTTCATAATAGTTTCAGCAGGAATGGTTCTAGCTCTTCTTTTTACATCTGGTAGAATTTGGCTGTGTATCTATCTCACCCTAGGCTTTTATCGATTTTAGGCTATTTACTACTGATTCAATTTCAGAGTTAATTATTGGTCTGGTCAGGGAATCATTTTCTTCCTGGTTCAGTCTTGGGAGGGTGTATGTGTCCAGGAATTTACCCATGTCTTCTAGGTTTTCTAGTTTACATGCATAGTGGTATTCAAAATCTCTGATGCTTGTTTTTATTTCTGTGGGACTATTGCTAACGTTCCTTTTTTGTTTCTTATTGCATTTATTTGCTTATTCTCTCTTTTCTTCTTTATTAATATCTGATATGGTTTGTCTCTGTGTTCCCACCCAAATCTCATGTCTAATTGTATTCCTGACATGTTGGGGGAGGAGCCTGGTGGCAGGTGACTGAATCATGGGGGCAGATTTTCCCCTTGATGCTCTCATGATAGTGAGTTCTCATGAGATCTCATCATTTAAAAGAGTGTGGCACTTCCCCCTTCTCCCTGCCACCATGTGATTATGTTTCCTGAGGTCACCCCAGCCGTGCAGAACTAACTGTGAGTCAATTAAACCTCTTTTCTTCATAAATTACCTAGTCTCAGGTAGATGTAAATCCATCTTCATTGATGAAAAATTTCTTAAATGCATCTGAGAACAGCTTTGATTAGCAAATGGATTAGCAAATGGCAATTCCTTATCATTGGTATCATAGGAACCGCCATAGGGAGAGAATGGTAAATGGCCAGAAAGTGCAAAGTCACAGAAAAGCTTTCCCCAGACCGTGAAAACCATCAATATGCTAGTACAACACAGATGAAAGAGGAGAGGTGTTTGTGTCTGGGGTAGAAAGAAATGAAGTAGGATTGTGTTCCCGATTTGGCTCTTGGCTTGGCTGTTGTTGGTGTGTAGGAATGCCAGTGAAGTTTGTGTGTTGATTTTGTGTCCTGAAATGTTTGCAGTGTGCAAATGGACTAATACAATATATTACTTAATTTTTCAAACAAACAACCTCTGAACTTGTTGGTCTGTTGAATGGTTTTTTTGTGTCTTCATCTTTGTCAGTTCAGCTTGGTTATTTCTTGTCTTCTGCTAGCTTTAGGGTTGGTTTGTTTTTGGTTCTCTAGTTCTTTTACTTGTGATGTAAGGTTATCAATTTAAGATATTTCTGCTTTTTTGATGTGGACATTGCCCAAAAGAATAACATATCTAGGAATATAGCTAACCAAGTAGTTTTAAATCTCTGCAATGATAATTTAAAAACACTTCTCAAAAAAATCAAAGAAGACACAAACAAATGGATAAACATTTCATGTTCATAGATAGGAAAAAATACTATCATTAAAATGGCCATACTGCCCAAAGCAATTTACAGATTCAATGCAATTCCTATCAAACTACCAATGGCATTTTTCACAGAACTAGAAAAACCTATTTTAAAATTCACATGGAACCAGAAAAGAGGCTGAATAGCCAAAGCAATCCTAAGCAAAAAGAACAAAGCTGGAGACATCATGTTACCTAACTTCAAACTATAATACAAGGCTACAGTAACCAAAGCAGCATGATACTGGTACATAAACAGACACATAGACCAAAGGAACAGAATAGAGAACCCAGAATTTAGGCAACACAGCTACAACCTTCTGATCTTTGACAAAGCTGACAAAAACAAGAATGAGGAAGGGATTCCTTATTCAACAAATGTTGCTGGGTAACTGGCTAGCTACATGCAGAACATTGAAACTGAACCCCTTCCTATATCGTGTACAAAAATCAACTCAAGGTGTATTAAACACTTAAATGTAAAGCCCAAAACTGTAGAAACCCTGTAAGATAACCTAGGCAAAACCATTTTGCACATAGGAACTGGCAAACATCTCATAACAAAGACGCCAAAAGCAATACCAACAACAGCAAAAATTGACAAATGGGATCTAATTAAATTTAAGAGATTCTGCACAGCAAATGAAACTATCAACAGAGTAAACAGACAACCTACAGATTGCAGGAAGATTTTTGCAAACTATGCGTCTGACACAGGTTGCATATCCAGCCTCTATAAGGAACTTAAATAAATTTTCAATGAAAAAACCATTTTAAAAACTGGGCAAAAAACATGAATGGACACTTTTCAAAACAAGACATATGTGTAGCAAAGAAGCATATGAAAAACAGCTCAATATCACTGATTATTAGAAAAAATGCAAGTCAAAACCACAATGACATGCCGTCTCCCACCATCTTTGGAGATACATACTACCTCCCACCATCTTTGGAGATACATACCATCTCCCAAGAATGGCCATTATTAGAAAGTTAAAAACCAATAGATGTTGGCAAGGTTGCAGAGAAAAGGGAAGATTTATCCACTGTTGGTGGGAGTGCAAATTGGTTCCACCATTGTGGAAAGCACTGTGACAGATCCTCAAAGTGCTAAAAACAGACCTACCATTTGACCCAGCAATCTCACTACTTGATATATACTCCATGAAATATAAACTATTCTATCATAAAGACACATGCATGCATATGTTCATTGCAGCACTAGTCACAATAGCGAAGAAATGCAATCAACCTAAATGCCCATCAATGACAGATTGGCTAAAGAAAATGTGATACATACATACCATGGTATATTATGCAGCCATAAAAAAGAATGACATCATGTCCTTTGCAGACACATGGATGGAGCTGGAGGCCATTATCCTTAGTAAAGCAATGCAGGAACAGAAAAACAAATACATCATGCTCTCACTTCTAAGTGGGAGCTAAATGATGAGAACACATGGACACAAAGAGGAGAACAACAGACACTGGGGCTTATGGAGAAGAGCAGAAAAACAACTAGTAGGTACTGGGGTTATTACCTGGGTGACAAAATCATCTGTACAACAAATCCCCATAACACGAGTTTACCTATACCACAAACCTGTACATGTCCCCCTGAACTTAAAATAAAAATTAAAAAAAAGGGACAAAGTGAAACCTGATCACCAGTCTCTTACCTTGTAATATCATAATTTATTTTTATAGCATATTTAGTAATTTAAAATCATTTATCTTCTTGTCTATAGGTTGCTCACCATTGACTGGAAGATAAACACTTTGAAGGGACCAACATACTCTGTGTTGTTCATAGTTTCTTTTTATCCCATAATGTGTCTTCCACTGACTCTGAGGCAAACACTGTCTTCTCGTACTTACCGTCTTCATCTTATAAATGTGAAAAACAAGAATCAAATATATAAGTGGCTTGTCAAGTTAATTTATTAATTTGTATCTTGATTTTGTATACATATCATTTAACAAGAATATAATAAAATCCAAAAACAATCATAGAAGTGAAATTTTAAAATAGAGAAAAGCAAAGGTAATAATGAAACAAAATGAAGCCAGAAGTGAGGTTAAGATTGCTAAGCATAACAAGTGCTGTGGATGAGATACAACTTTGTCTCTAAGCTTTTTATAATCCACCACCCAAAGAAGACCTTGATAAATTATAAAAAAAGCAAACTGTCTATAATAAGCAGCAGAGCTTGGAATAACCGATTCATGCAATATACCTGCCTTGCAACTTATTCAGCCAACTCTTTCTTTAACATTTTATTGAGAGGTAGATAATTACATATAAATTCCTTCCTGTCTCTCGGCCTTACAGTAAGTCTGTGTATGTCACAATGCTTCCATCGATGTCTCAGAAAGACTGAGAATGCTAAAGGAGCAATGATCGATCGGGCCTCCGTCATTGTCTTCTGGTTTACTTTCTGGGCCAGTGTGTCTAGGAAATGTGATGATCATATATAGCCATTTTTGGGTGAACCTTCAATATCACAAATAAATGTGTTCTTCAAAAGGTGGGAAGATGCACTCAGAATCTTAAGTGACAAAGATTATAATACAATCTTATGAAGCTATCTTGTAAGTAACTGCTTAAATTTCACATAAGCTTGTGGATCTCTGGGATTATATAAGTCTAACTTTGCATAAGTGAGGCAATGGATATGGCGAATTGCTCTCAGCTTATTCGTTTATTTTTATTTTATTTGATGATATTACTATATAACTATGTGTCCCATGAATTATATACTTAAATAAATGTTGATCTGCAAAAATCTATTCAGAGGACATTGGAACAGTGTTTTAACCTTTCAGGTAGATCTTACCTTAGAGTAGTGATGTTTTGGAAATGCTGTTTAGCAAGGGGTGTGAAAATATTTTCTGATTATATTATTTCTTTTGTTTCATTCAAATTTAAACAACTTTATACTGTAGAAAAACATACCCCAAAATATTTTCAGCTCATACTTAGTGATTTAAACTTTACACAAAAAATTGTTCACGAATTAAGATAGTCTCACTCGATCACCCAGGCTGAGTGTAATGACACAATGACAGCTTACTGCAGCCTTGGCTTCTATGGCTCAAGTGATCCTCCCACCTCAGCCTCCTGCGTAGCTGGGGCTACAGGCATGCAACACTAACCCTGGCTAATTTTTTATTTTTTTTTGTACAGATAGAGTCTCACCATGTTGCCCAGGATGGTCTTGAGTTCCGGGGCTCAAGTTATCCTCCTGCCTTAACCTCCCAAAGTGCTGGGGTTACAGGTGTACCACCATTCCCCGGCAAGCACTAATATATCTCAATAACTTAATGACTTAAGCTACATTAGAAGATACAATTTGCCAGATTTTATTCTATCTTTTTCTCTAAATGTTATAAAGCATCTTCTGTGTTTCAATATACACAGTACTTCATTTAATCTTATAAGGCAGTCACTATTATGTAACTTCTTTTAAATATTCAGAGAGGTCAAATATCTTGTTTAAATATTTTTCAGTGTCCCCCCCTTTCTTACATATTGGTGTCTGCATGTGAATATATGAATTTCTGTTTGCTATGTTAAGCTCTTAATTGATCGTCTTTCTTCTCAGTACTACCAAATATACCAAGAGCAATGAATCGTCAAAATAGGGATTGCAAAACCAGAGAGGGTTAGGATTCAGGGATCTGAAAAACAGGGCTCAGGATCCCCTACCTCTGCTTCATTGGGGCCATTTTGCTTTTGCCCATTTTAAATATTGGGGCTCTACAAATAATTTTTTTTGAAAAATTATCTTGAGCTAATAATAATTGGTTAAAATGAATGCTTCTTATCTCCAGAAAAATAGCAAGCGGGGCTAGAGGTTGAGATTAGAAGTGTTTGCATTTACACTGAATAGGGTTTCAGGGTACGGTTTTAGTCCAAGTGTAACGTGGAGGTTAAGTTTTCCATGGTATGAAAACCAAGGGCTCAAAACAGCAAAGACCTAGGAAGTCATTACAGATTCATTTGGAAAAAAAACTGCTTTATATATCATTTGATTTTCACCTTTTAATTTTTTTTCTTTTTTGCATTATATAGGGCTGTCTAGGTTGGCCAAACTATTTCAAAGATCTATCTTTAGGAATGAACTCAGGAGCCTGTATTTTTTCACATTGTGAAATTGACTATAAAGAACTTAGTACTTCTTGTCACTCACTTCGTGGGAACAAGTGCCAGTTTGGACTATTGAACAAGTGGGATCTGTAGCTCATGACCTAGTAGGTTGATGAGAGTTTGTGCATATTTAACTGAGGGTTAACATGACAATAACTCATCTTCCAGATAAAAATTAAGAGATTTCTATCAAAAGTCAAATGGATAAAGAAACTGTGATGTGTGTGTGTGTGTGTAATAAAATATTATTCAGCCTTATGAAAAGAGATTCTGACATTTGTCATAACATGGATAAACCGAGAGGACATTATGCTAAGTGAAGTAAGCCAGACACAGAAAAAAATATTGCACGATATATGGAAGCTAAAAATTGTCAAATATGTAAAGGTAGAGAATAAAACAGTAATTACCAGAGGTGAGGGAGGTGGAGAGATGTAGGCCATAGGATCCAAAGTTACAAATGTGTAAAATCAACAAGTGTAGTGATCTAACATACAACATAAAGATTATAAAGTTTTACTGTAGGTATTTCTGTTAAATTAATAGATTTTAGTTGCTCTTGCCACCAAGAAAGGGTATCATGAGATGATACATATATTAAATTACTTAACTATAGTAACCATTTTACTATTTATATGTATCCCATAACATCATATTGTATAACTTAAAAATACATAATAAAATTTATTTTTTAAAAAAGATGTTAATTACCTATAAATGAATTAATCTATTTGCCTATAAATGAAAATACATTTAAATTCTAAATGTATTTAAGCCAAGACACAATATGAAAATATTTCTAGATAAGTGCATTTGAAATGCAAAAACACGAGTAAACATATGTACAAATATGCTTACATATATATATATGAGTAAACATATTTTACCCAAGAAATATGAGAATGAGGAAGAATGAAGTACACAAACTGAGAAATTAATTTAGCAGCCCAAGCAAGAAAGAGGTTCAGTGGACAATACTGTGTCATTTTCTGGTGAAAGGAAGCAAACAATTTAAACTACCAAAATAACTGTTTTCTTGACACTAAATTCTAAGTATATATGGGGGAAAATGTATCTTCAACTTCTGTTATTAAATAAATACAGACATGCTTTTCAAATGGATGGTATTTAAATAGATTCTCCAGAAAAGCTGAGTGTCACATCAAATCAAATTTCAGTACAGGCATTTCTGTGGGAACAAGGGAATCTAGTTCCGGAAGACTAAATGATCATTCAATAGGGGACTAAAACTTAGAGTACTTGGAGGAGGGAGTTCATGAGCTCCTTTAGTATGTTTTTCTCAAATTTGAACCCTAGGCGTATACTATGAGTTTATTTTGGTTAATTAATAAGGAAGGGTTGGGGAGGGAACAAAAATCCACTAAGAAGCATAAAATAAGATTAGAAGCTTTTCACTTCTGTCCCAAGTATCAATATTTCCCCATAAAACTTCATATTCTTTATCTTCAAGGGTACCACAGATTGGTTTGGGTGTAGTCTGGGGACGGAAACAGCCTTTATCATGCAGAGAATAAGAGCATGGTTAATTTGAGAAGCAGTATTAAGGATTGAAGCTGAAATTAAGACCCAAACAAACAGTTGATCAGAAACATTACTCCAAAAGTACAGAAGGGAGTGTAAGTAGCCAGTATGAGGTGATTAAATACGTGATAGGTCAGAGAACAATCGGGTGCATAACAGAGTATGGTAGACGTCGGCCGGACATACTGTTAGGGAAGCTCGCAAGTTTTATATGGAGCTCACTGGTATTTTCTATATATAGGCCACTGATCGGTTTTATAATTTTCAATTTTTGTGGGTACATAGTAGGTGTATATATTTATGGGGTACATGAGATAATTGGATACAGGCAGGAAATGCATAATAACATCATGGTAAATGGGGTATCCGTCCTCTCAAGCATGTATCCTTTGTGTTACAAACAATCCACCAACTCTTAAAGGCAATCAAGTTTCCTTCATATATCAGCCAATAAGGAAACTCATAAATATTTACTTTGAATGTATATTCACATATTTAGTTTAAATGTATATTTCTCTTTCTAGACTGTGAGCTTCATGAGGAAAGAGGCTGTCTTATTTATCACTAAATACCCAGTGAGAATCACATGGCTTTACAATTATAAGATAGTAGAAAATGTTTGTTGAAGGACAAACATTTTACTCATATGTGTAGGACATAGGCTATGATGTCCTGAAGGCTGGGCTTAGCTTGGAAAGTAGACTATAGTACTATAGAAAGTATGCATAATTAGGCTTAGGCTTCGTGGGTTCCAAAAGAAAGCATCATCCCAAGAGGTAGCATCCAGAGAGCAAGTATTCTAAGAGACCTAGATGGAATCTGCCCGACTTTTTTGGCACATAGAGTGAAATCCATGGTACTCTATGGGTTGAAACCATCACAAGATAGTCCAGATTCAAGGAGTGGGGGATAATGCTCACCTCTTGATTGGGGGAGTCTCTATATCTGTGTTCATGTTTAAGAAGTGCCTCCAATTGTACCATGTTTAAAAAAATATATTTCTGGGTGATGTAAAATATTTTGTTTATGTCTCATATATTTTCTCGTACCTTTGTAGTCATCTATTTTGTATTATTGTTATATCAAAAACAATATATTATTAGGTTTTTTAATTTATTCAATATTAGACACTGCCTTTTGATTGCTTCACATTAATACAGCAGGTACTGATCCACGTGCCCAGGCCTGAGCACTATTTTAGTTGTGACTTTGATTAGTTATTTGCTTGTTTTTTTCTGCATGCATTGTTTTATGAAGGCTCTGCGTTTTCTGAAGCTAGTTGTCTGGACAGCCAGTAGAAGTCTAAGTTTGTATGTGCAATTGAGGAGGTGACCTCAAGTTCTAAGCCTGACTTATCCTACCTTGATCACATCTCTGCCTTGGGGATCTCTAGGGAAATACAGAGAAAATTAATGGGTATAAACAGAATCATCTACCTCAGCCTATCCCTCTGTCTTGGGTCCTTTTCCTTTTCATACAGAATGCCAAGCACTCTGTATATGTCTGCAAGGATTTCTCAGGCAGTTATTTCAGATGTGGAGTGTGGGTATGAGATCTTTCAATATCTTGACTTCTTCTTTGTTGCTTCTTTGGTTGGGTTTGGAGAGGAAGCCCATACTGGTTTAACATCCTGTCTTAAAATCCTTGATTTCATAGAGGTAAATTTATCTAATTTTTAAAATACTATTACTATTTATTTTATAGAGGCATTGTCTTGGTATGTTGTACAGACTGGTCTTGAAGTCCTGGGCTCAAGAGATCCTCCTTCCTTTCTATTCCAAAGTGATGTTATTACAGGTCTGATCCACTGTGCTAAGCCTTATCTGATATTTTAAAGCAGATATAAATGCAATGTTATATTATGCAAATACTCCTTAGCTTAGAAAATCTAGTCAGTATAAATGAGGGCAAATCTCTCTTACCAGTGCACAGTGCTTTATGGGTTTATAGCACTATAATAGTAATTATTAGTCCATAGAATAGTATCATTACATAGTTATAAATAAGTAAATAAAGAAGTAGAATTACTTGTCTGTGACTGGAGCTGGTAAGAAACACAGATGGGGTTCAAATACAAATCCTTTGACTCCCCAAATTTTAATTTACTACACTCTGTCAGTGCTAGCCTTAGCAGCAATTTGCTGAGTCACAAAAATAAAACCACTGATATGGTTTGACTCTGTGTCCCTAACCAAATCTCATCTTGAAATGTAATCCCTAGATGTCAAGGGAGAAAAGTGATTGGACTGTGGGGGTGGTTTCCCCCATGCTGTTCTCATGATAGTAAGTGAATTCTCATGAGTTGATTGTTTTATAAATGGCAGTTTTTCCTGTGCTGTCTCCTCTCACCTGTTGCCTTATGAAGAGAGTGCCTCCTTCCTTTTTCTCCATGATTGTATGTTCCTTGAGGCCTCCTGAGCCATGCAAACTACAAGTCAATTAAACCTCTTTCCTTTATAAATTATCCAGTCTTGGGTATTTCTTTATAACAGTATGAGAACAGAATAATACAGTAAACTTGTACTAGGAGTTTGAGGTACTGCTACAAAGATACCCCAAAATATAGAAGTAACTTTGGAACTGGGTAAGAAGTTCCAGTCAGAGGAACTTTGACTGAGGCAGAGGTCGAAAGTTGAGAGACAGAGGTTGGAACAGTTTGGAGGGCTCAGAAGAAGACAGGACGATATGGGAAAGTTTGAAACTTCCTAGAGACTTGTTGAATGGTTTTGACCAAAATACTGATAGTGATCTGGACAATGAAGTCCAGACTGAGGTGGTCACAGATGAAGATGAGAAACTTATTGAGAACTAGAATAAAGATCACCCTTGCTATGCTTTACCAAAGACACTGGCAGCATTTTGCCCTTGTCCTAGAAATCTGTGGAACTTTGAACTTGAGAAAGACGATGTGAAATTGGAACTTATGTTTAAAAGGAAAGCAGAGCATAAAAGTTTGGAAAATTTGCAGCCTTACCTGCTTGGAGAAATCCAAGCAGGCTGCATAAATTTGCATAAGTAATGAGGAGCTGGATATTAATCACCAAGACAATGGGTAAAGTGTCTCCAGGGCATGTCAGAAATCTTGGCAGCAGTCCCTCCCATCACAGGACTGGAGGCCTAGAAGGGAGAAATAGTTTCATGGCCAGTTCCAGGGCCCTGCTGCTTTGTGTAGCCTCAGAACTTGCGGCCCTGTGTCCCATCCAATCCAGCTCCAAGCATGGCTAAAGGGGCCAAGGTACAGCTTGAGGCCATTGCTTTAAAGCGTGCAAGCCCCAAACCTTAATGGTTTCCATGTGGAGTTGGGCCTGTGGGTACACATAAGTCAAGAATTGAGGTTGGGGAACCTCTACCTCCCATATCTTCCTGTCTTCTTCTGAGCCCTCCAAACTGTTCCTCAGGCTGTATGGAAATGTCTAGATGTCCAGGCAGAAGTCAGCTTCAGGGATAGAGCCTTCATGGAGAAACTCTGCTAGGGCGGTACGGAAGGAAAATGTAGGGTTGGGGCCCCCATGCAGGGTCCCCACTGGGGCACTGCTTACTGGAGTTGTGAGAAGAGGGCCACTGTCCTCCAGACCCCAGAATGGTAGATCCATTGACAGCTTACACTATCTACCTGTTATAGGTGCAGACATTCAATGCCAGCCTGTGAAGGAGCTGCCCAAAGCTGTGGGAGTCCACTCCTTGCATCAGGGTGCCCTGAATGTGAGACATAAAATTAAAGGAGGTCATTTTGGAGCTTTAGATTTAATGACTACCCTGTTGGATTTTGGATTTAAATGGGCCCTGTAGCCCCTTTGCTTTGGCCAATTTCTCCCAATTGGAATGGGAACATTTACCCAATGCCTGTACCCTGTTGTATCTTGGAAGTAACTAATTTGCTTTTGGTTTTACCAGCTCATAGGCAGAAATGACTTGACTTGTCTCAGATGAGACTTTGGAGTTGGACTTTTGAGTTAATGCTGGTATGAGTTAAGACTCTAAGAAATTGTTGGGAAGGCATGATTGGTTTTGAAATGTATAAAGGATATGAGATTTTGAAAGGGTCAGGGCCGAATGATATGGTTTGGTTCTGTGTCCCCACCACAGTGTCATTTCTAATTGTAATTCCCACATGTGTAGTCAAACTGTTGCTGTTTGCTGATGATATGATTGTATACCTAGAAAACCCTGAAGACTCATCCCAAAAGCTCCTAGAACTGGTAAATGCATTCAGCAAAGTTTCAGGATACAAAATTAATGTACAAAAATCAGTAGCTCTGCTATACACCAACAGTAACCAAGCTGAGAATCCAATCAGTAACTCAACCCCTACCACAATAGCTGAAAAAAAAAAATTAAAATGCTCAGGAATATACCCAACCAAGGATGTGAAAGACTTCTATAAGGAAAACTACAAAACACTGCTGAAAAAAATAACAGATGACACCAACAAATGGAAACCCATCCCATGCTCATGGATGGGTAGAATCAATATTGTAAAAATGATTATACTGCCAAAAGCTATCAAAAAATTCAATCAAATGTCTATCAAAATACCATCATGACTCTTCACAGAACTAGACAAAACAATCCTAAAATTCATATGGAACCAATAAAGAGCCTGCCTGCATAGCCAAAACAAGACTAAGCAAAAAGAACAAATCTAGAGGCATCACATTACCTGACTTCAAACTATAATATAAGGCAATAGTCACCAAATCAGCATGGTACTAGTATAAAAATAGGCACATAGACTAATGGAACACTATGGAGAACCCAGAAATAAAGCCAAATACTTACAGCCAACTGATCTTTGACAAAACAAACAAAAACATAAAGTGGGGGAAAGGACACCCTATTGAACAAATGGTGCTGGGATAATTGGCAAGTCACATGTGGAAGAATGAAACTGGATTCTCATCTCTCTTCTTATACAAAAATCAACTCAAGATGGATCAAAGGCTAAAATCTATGACCTAAAACCATGAAGATTCTAAATCATAACAACGGAAAAAACCCTTCTAGGCATTGGCTTAGGCAAAGGCTTCATGGCCAAGGACTCAAAAGCAAATGCAACAAAAACAAAGATAAATAAATGGGACTGAAATAAAGTAAAATGCTCTGCACAGTAAAAAAAAATAATAATAATCAGCAGAATAAGCAGACAACCCAAAGAGTGGAAGAAAATCTTCACAATCTGTACATCTGACAAAAGACTGATATCCAGAATCTAAAAGCACTCAAACAAATCAGCAAGAAAAAAACAAAAAATACCATCAAAAAGTGGGCTAAGTACATGAATAGATAATTCTCAAAAGAAAATATACAAATGCCAACAGGCATATGGAAAAATGCTCAACATCACCAATTATCAGGAAAATGCAAATAAAACTTGCAATGTGATACCACCTCACTCCTGCAAGAATGGCCATAATCAAAAAATCAAAATATAATAGATGTTGACATGGATGCAGTGAAAGGGAACACTTTTACACCATTAGTGCAAATGTAAACTAGTACAACCACTACGGAAAACAGTGTAAAGATTCTTCAAACTTAAAGTAGATCTACTGTTTGATCCAGCGGTCTCACTACTAGGTATCTACCCAGAGAAAAAGAAGTCATTACACAAAAAAGATACCACACATGCATGTTTATAGTAGCACGATTTGCAATTGCAAAAATACAGAAATGCCCAAATGTCCATCAATCAATGAGTCTATTTTAAAAAGTGGAATACTACTGAGCCAAAAAAAGGAATGAAATAATGGCACTCACAGCAACCTGATTGGAATCGAAGACTATTATTCTAAGTGAAGTAACTCAGGATTGGAAAACCAAATATTATATGTTCTAACTCATATGTGGGAGCTAAGCTAAGAGGATGCAAAGTCATAATAATGATACATTGGACTTTGGGGACTCAGGGAAAGGGTAGGTGGTGGTGAAGGATAAAATAATACACACTGAGTACAGCATACAATGCTCAAGTGACGGGTGTACCAAAATCTCAGAAATCACCACTAAAGAATTTATTCATGTACCCAAACACCATCTGCTCCCCAAAAATCTATTGAAATAAATAATAAACAAAATTATGGCGGTTAGTAAGACAGGATTTGAAGACAGATTTTCTGACTTTCAATTCTTACTCTGCTACCTACTAATTGTATAACCTTGACTAAGCATAAGGAAATGTAATACCTCTATGTTTCAGTTTCCTACTCAATAAAATTGTTGGAAGGATTAAATAAATAAATGTAAAATGCTTAGAAAAGTGGCACATGGTAAGCATTTAATAAGTATTAGTGTTATGGAATAAAAGCAAAACTGTACATATGAGAAAATTCATGGTCCAAAGAAGTTGTATTATCAAGGAAGAATGAATGAAAACAAATGAACTTGAGATGAAATTCAGAAAGTTAAAAGTACTAACAAAACAAAACCATAGGAACTGATATTGTTTGGCTCTGAGTCCCCACCCAAATCTCATCTCAAATTATAATCCTCACATGTCCAGGGAGGGACCTGGGGGGAGGTAATTGGATCATGGGGATGGTTTCCCCCATGCTGTTCTTGTGATAGTGATGGAGTTCTCATGAGAGCTGATGGTTTAAAAGTGGAAGTTTTCCCTGTACTCTCTCTCTTCTGCTGCCATGTAAGACATGTCTTGCTTCCCCTTTGCCTTCTACCATAATCATAAATTTCCTGAGGCCTCCCCAGTCATGTGAAACTGAGTCAAATCAACCTCTTTTCATTATAAATTGCCCAGTCTCAAGTAGTATCTTTATAGCAGTGTAAAAATAGACTAAACCCCAGCACTTTGGGAGGCCAAGGCGAGTGGATCACTTGAGGTCAGGAGTTCAAGACCAGCCTGGCCAACATGGCGAAACCTCATATCTACTAAAAATACCAAAAAATAGCCAGGCTTGCTGGCTGATGCCTGTAATCCCAGCTATTCAGGAGGCTGAGGCAGGAGAATCACTTGAACTTAGGAGGTGGAAGTTGCAGTGAGTCAAGATTGTGCCACTGCACTCCAGCCTGGGCAACAAGAGTGAAACTCCATCTCAAAAAAAAAAAAAATACTGATACAGAGAATTGGTACTGGCAGAGTGGGGTACTGCTATAAAGATAGCCTGAAAATGTGGAAGCAGCTTTGGAATTGGGTAACAGGCAGAGGCTGGAACAGTTTGCAGGGCTCAGAAGACAGGAAGATGTGAGAAATGTTGAAAATTCCTAGAGACTTGGTGAATGGCTTTGACCAACATGTCAATAGTGTTATGGATGATAAAGTCCAGGCTGAGGTGTTCTCAGATGAAGATGAGGAACTTTTTGGAAACTGGAGCAAAGACCGCTCTTGCTATGCTTTACCAAAGAGACTGGTGGCATTTTTCCCCTACCCTAGAGGGGCAAATTTCTGTCAAACTTTGAACTTGAGAGAGATGATTTAGAGTATCTGGCAGAAATTTCTAAGCCGCAAAGCATTCAAGAGGTGAGCTGGCTTTTTCTGAAACATTCAGTCATATGCATTTACAAATAGATGGTTTGAAATTGGAACTTATGTTTTAAAGGGAAGCAGAGAGTAAACATTTGGAAAATTTGCAGCCTGACCACGTGGTAGAAAAGAAACACCCATTTTCTGGGGAGAAATTAAAGCTGACTGCACAAATTTGCATAAGTAATGAGGAGCCCAATGTTAATCACCAAGACAATGTGAAAAATGTCTCCAGGGAATTTTAGAGATCTTAATTTCAGCTCCTCCCATCACCAGCCAGGAGGCCTAGGAGAGAAAAATGGTTTTGTGAGCTGAGCCCACACCTCTGCTGCTCTGTCCATCCTCAAAACTTGGTTCCCTGCATCCCAGCCACTCCAGCTCCAGCCATGGCTCAAAAGGAGCTAACATACAGTTCAGGCTTAAGCCTTAATGGCTTCCACATGGTGTTGGGCCTTTGGGGGCACAGAAGTCAAGAAATGAGGCTTGGGAACTTCTCCCTAGATTTCAGAGGATATATGGAAATGCTTGGATGTCTAGGTAGAAGTCTGCTGAAGTGGCAGAGCCCTCATGGAGAAGCTCTGCTAGGGCAGTGTGAAAGGGAAATGTGGGGTTGGAGCTCCCACACAGAGTCCTCACTGGGGCACTGCCTAGTGGAGCTGTGAGAAGAGGCCCACTGTCCTCTAAACCCCAGAATGGTAGATCCACCAACAGCTTACACCACATACCTGGTGAAGGTGCAGACACTCAATGCCAGCCCATGAAAGTAGCTGGGAGGTGGGCCGTATCCTACAAAACCACAGGAGAAGAGCTGCCCAAGACCACGGGAACCCACCTCTTGCATCAGCGTGACCTGGATGTGAGACATGGAGTCAAAAGGTATCATTTTGGAGCTTTAAGATTTAATGGTTCCCCTGCCGGGTTTCAAATTTGCATGGGACCTGTAGCCTTTTTGTTTGGGCTAACTTCTCCTATTTGGAATGGGAACATTCACCCAGTGCCTCTACCCCATTGTATCTTGGAACTAACTAACTTGTTTTTGATTTTACAGGCTCATAGACAGAAAAGGCTTGCCATGTCTCAGATAAAATTTTGGACTTGGACTATGGGGTTAATGCTGGAATGAGTTAAGACTTTGGGGGACTGCTTGGAAGACATGATGGCATAATTGGTTTTGAAATGCAAAAAGCACATGAGATTTGGAAGGGGCTGGGGTGGAATAATATGGTTTGCATCTGTGTCCCCACCCAAATCTCATCTCAAATTGTAATCCCCAAGTGTCAAGGGAGCGACCTGGTTTGAGGTGATTGGGTCTTGGGGTTTGAGGTGATTGGTTTCACCAATGCTATTCTTGTGATAGTGAGGGAGTTCTCACAAGATCTGATGGTTTAACAGTGGCAGTTTCCTCTGCACTCTCTCTCTGTCCTGCTGTCATGTAAGATGTGCCTTGCTTCTTCTTCACCTTTGGTCATGATTGTAATTTTCTTGAGGCCTCCCCAGCCATGCGGAACTGTGAGTCAATTAAACCTTTTTTTTTAAATTAATTTCCTAATCTCAGTTATTTTTTATGGGAATGTAAAAATAGACTATTTCAGGAACTATGAGTAATGAATTATTAACTTTAAGAACATAAATTATTGGATTGGGAGTATAGATGAAAATTAATTCAAGCACTGGCACATTGAAAAGATAATTGAAACAGACAATTTTGGAAAATCCAATTATGAATCAGAAACAGAAAATAAAATATACGCTATCACAAATTAGGAAAGAAATAAAATTACTAATAATGATAGTGATTAGTTGCTCATTTTCCATCTTGTCATTTGCCTCTAGGAAAATTAAGTTATTTGTCTGGAGATTAAAGCCAAGTGACAAGACTCAAAGTCATGTAGTAGAAACATGGTTTCCTTATAATTCTGTGAGTTAATGACAATGTAAGCAGCTGACTGACTCTCAGAGGGAAATAAAATGGCAGAGAGATGGGAAAGTAGGAATCAAAGATCAGGTGCTTGGGAAGTCCTTAGGAATGCAACATTATTTGGAATAGAAGCTTGGACTTGGTAAACTTGGCAAGTGTTCTCACTTATTCTTATGTACATCTCCTCTGTCTTTCCCTAATTGTGAATAAATATTACTTTTGAAAAAGCCATCCTGGTTCAGCTAGATTAAGGGAAGCAAAGGAACATGGTTGGGCCAGGGACTGAGAGAAGTGGTATCACAATTTTGAGTGTTGGATATGATGGCAATTTTAAAGAATCCTAAGAGTTTAGGTGAAATTGACAGGGTCTTGGAAAACAAAATTTCTTTTTAATTAGGACATTATTTGATTGTCATTTTCATAATGTAATTGTTTCCAGTACCCAGAAGTGTGCTTGGCACATAGTAAATGCCGAATACATTTCTGCTGAATGAGTGAGGCCTTCCTTATAAAGGCAAACCGGATAATTCTTTTATCTTACCCTAGTAAAGGTCTCACAGTGAAGATAACTTTATGGCAGAAGTGAGGCAAAGGTGTTTCCAGGTTGCTGTTGTTTTTTTAACAAGGTTGCCCTACTCAGTCCATTAAGTATTTCTGCTCTCCGCATCCACTGGTCTTTTGCCTTTGGTGATAATTATCAGGCACATGTGTGTAAATAGGATTATAAGTAACTAGAACTTTATTTACCAAACACATCTAATCAGAGAAGACTCTGGCTGTGGCAATCAGTGAAAAGTGTCATCCTCCTGTGATTTTCCAGGCAACAATAACAACAGCACTAATAGCTCACAGTTATTAGTGCATCCACCAGCATTCAGAGTAGCAATTTCAAACCAAGTGTGATGGTAAAGGGACTTTGCAGATTGTGCTGATATTTTCACTAATAACCTACGATTAAAAGTTAATTCAGGCCTGTAACCTTGCCTACTCTTGAGATTACTAGGCAATATTTCTGGCCAAAAATTAAAATGCACATTTGCAGTCCTTACAAAGATGTGGGAAATATCATGACTTATTTTAAAAGACATGGGCTTAAGAACCAAGTAGTCCTGGTTCAAATACTTTCTGTGCCACTTAGTAGGTATCTGACTTTGGGAAAGTTATTTTTTTTTTCTCTCTGAACTTTTTAACTGAAAACATCACTGAATAAGGAAAATAATATCTATCCTGATAAGCAATAGAAGATAGTGGTTAAAAGTATAGACTCTGTGCATGCCTCACCCATTGCAACCAGTGCACACATGTACCATCAGGGGCATTAAGGACAGGGTCACTGTGATCACTTCCATCAGTGTCCACATGTGTTATTCAGGGTTCTGGGGATGAATTTGTTCTGTTTGCTGGTGCCAGTGCACACCATCCAAAGAGCAGAGGATGGGTCCACTCTGCCCACACTGATGCCTATGTGCATCTCATGGGGGCCTGAAGACTTGCCCGCCCAGCTTGCCACTAATACCACCACTGGCATCTATCTTCATGCACCACCCAGGGGCCAGAGAACTGGGATTTCCAGCCCACTGCTGCCATTGCTAGTGTCCATGTGTAGCACTATGGGGCTTTCATGTCGGCCTGCCACTGCTTCTGCCATCATCAATGCCACATATGCCATTCAGGGGCCCAAGGAGCCCTCCACCCACCCAGCCCACAACTGTCACTGCTGGCACATAAGCAAGTTTTCTTGAGGCTCAAGGACCAGCCTGCCTAGCCTGCCTGGCATTGCCATCCCTAGGAAAGCCTCACCATAGCCTCTAATAACAAGTGCAGCCTAAGCCATTGAGAAACAGACACCGCTGACAGTGATTGTAGCTGAAGAAGTCATACAGAAACTACCTTACTATACCTACCCAGAATCAAAGCCAAAGTAGTCTACCAAGCCAACGCTATAAATAGATATATAGAAAAATGTATTTTCCTATGGAAACCATTGCATAAAATTGGAAAAAGTGACTATTACACCAGATGCACATATATGAACATAAGTACACAAGAAACATGAAAAGGAAATATGTAACTTCTAGAAGAACACAGTATGTCTCCTGTAATAGAGCCTAATGCAAAGGAAATCTATTACATGTCTGAAAAAGAATTCAAAATAATAATTTTAAAGAAATTCAGTAAGATACAACAGAATGCACATAAACAATACAGTTGTCCCTTGAACAACATGGGTTTGGACCATGTGGGTACACTTATACATGAATTTTTATTTAATAAATGCAGTCAATCTTCCATATCTGAGGTTTTGCTTCTACAACCAAATGCAGATTAAAAATACAGTATTTTGGGGTTGCAAAATCCACATATATGGAAGGCTGACTTTTCATATACATGAGTCTGTAATGCTGACTACAGGATTTGAGTATGTGTGGATACTGGTAGATGCTGGAGATCCTGGAACCAAACCCACATGTATACTGAAGCACAAGTAAACAAATAAATAATAATAAATTTGTGAACAAGATGATAAATTCAACAAATAGATGTCATAAAAAAGAACCAAACAGAAATCCTGGAACTGAGGAATTCAATGAGTAAAACAAAAAAAATACAATGCAGAATAGACTACCTCAAGCAGGAGAAATAATTTCTAAACTCTTAGACTGATCTTTTGAAATAACTCAATCCAACCAAAAGAAAAAAAAATAAAGAAAAAAGAAAAAAAAAGAATGAAGAAAGCCTACATGACATATTTGACACTATAGAGCACACAAATGTTTAAATTTCAGGAGTTCCAGAAGGGCAAGAGATGGGCAAAATCATTGAAAACTTATTAGTAAAATAAGAGCTGAAAATTTCCAAGTCTTGTAAGAGATACATACATCCAGATACAGAAAGTTCAAAATCAACCAAGTATATTTAATTCAAAAAGATCTTCTCCAAGGAACATTGTAGTAAAAATATCAAAAGTCAGAGACAAAGAAATAATTTTAAGAACAGCAAGAGAAAACCATCATGTCACATATAAAGGAATCCTCGTCAGACTAATACAGTATTTATCATCAGAAAACCTTACAGACCAGGAAAGAAAGAAATGATATATTCAAAGTGCTGAAAGAAAAATAAAACTGCTAGCCAAGTTTACTGTACCAAGTAAAGCTATACTACAGAAATAAAGGAGAAATCAAATATTTCCTAGACAAGCGTAAACTGAGGGCATTTATCACCAATAGACAAACCCTGTAATAGGTGCTTAAGGGATTCCTACATGTAAAAGTTAAAGGATGGCATCTACCATCATGAAAACACAGGAGAGTATAAAACTCACTGGTACAGAAGATACACAAATGAGAAAGAGAAAAGAGTCAAATGTTACCACTACAGAAAACCACCAAACCAGAATAATAAACACCAAGAAAGGAAAAAGAAACAAGGATAAACAAAATAATCAGAAAGCAATTGAGAAATCATCAAGAATAATTCCTCAGTTCTCAATAATAACCTGAATTTTGTAACGGGATTAAATTCTGTACTTAAAAGTTACAGACTGCCTGAATGAATTCTTTTTTAAAGACCTAACTACATGTGGCCTACATGAAACTCACCTCACCTGTAAAGGCACCTATACATTAAAAGTGAAGGGATGAGAAAAATATATTCCACATAAATGGAAACCAAAAGTTAGCAAGAGTAGGTATACTTATTTCAGATAAAACAAACTGTAAGTCACAGAATGTAAAAGAGACACAAAATGTCATTATATAATAATAAAGGGATTATTTCAGCAATATAATAATTCTAAATACATATGCACCTAACACTGGAGCACCCAGGTATATAAAGTGAACATTATTAGATCTAAAGGGAGAAATAGACTGCAACACAATTATAGTTGGGGACTTCTATCAGCATTGGAAAATCATCTTGACAGAAAATCAACATAGAAACATTGGGATTTATACTGCACTTTAGACAAAATAGACCTAAAAGGTATTTACAGAAAATATCATCTAACAGCTGCAAAAGTGCACATTCTTCTCATCAGAACATGGAACATTCTCCAAAGAGAAACCACATATTAGGCCAAAAAACAAGTCTCAACAAAAATTTTTAAAATGGAAATTATCTTCTCAAACCACAGTAGAATAAATCTAGAAAATAAAACCAGGAGGAACTTTGGAAACTGTACAAATGCATACAAATTAAACAACTTGATTCTAAATGACCTATGGATCAATAAAAAAAACTAAAAATAAAATCAAACAAATTGTGAAAACAAAAGAAAATAGAAACACAGCATATTAAAACCTATATGATACAACAAGAGCAGTGCTAAGAAGGAAGTATATAGTAAAAAAAAAAACACTATATCAAAAAAGTAGAAAGATTTTAAACAAATAACTTGAGGATACACCTCAAGGAACTAACCAAACACAAGATTATTAAGGATACACATCAGGAACAAACCAAACCCAAAATTCCTAAAAAGAAAGAAATAATAAAGATCAGAATGAAATTCAATGAAATAGAACATTTTTAGAAATACAAAAAAATCAATGTAACAAATAGAGTTGAAAAAAACCCCACAAAATTAATGAACCACTAACTAGATTAACCAAGAAAAGGGGGAAAAGATCCAAATAAATGAAATCAGAAATGAAAAAGGAGACATTTCTACTGAAAAGCACAGAAACATAAAGATTATTATAGGGTATTATTAACAACTATATGCTAACAAATTGGAAAGCCTAGAGAAAAATAAATTTCTGGACACTTAAAACCTACCAAGTTTGAATCAGAAAGAAATAGGAAACCTGAAGCCAAAAATAATGAGTTACAAAATGTAATCATTCATAAAAAGTCTTCTAACAAAAACAAGCCCAGGATCAGATGGTTTTATTGCTAAATTATCCCAAACTTATAAATAATTAACATCAATTCCTCTCAAACTATTCCATAAAACTGAGGTGGAGGAAATTCTCCCTAACTAATTCTATTAGACCAGAATTACCATGATACTAAAACCAGTCAAGAACATAAAAAAACAAAAATAGACAAATAAACAAATATAAAAAAACTACAGGGCAATATTCCTCATGATTCCTGATGAACACAAATGCATTTTTTTTTTTTACAAAATATTAACAAAGTAAATCCAGTAACACATCAAAAAGATAATACACAATTATAAGGTGGAATTAAATCCAGGGATGTAAAATGGTTCAACATAAGCAAATCAATAAATGAGATACATCATACCAATATAATGGACAAAACCAATACCATTTATCTCAAAAGATACAAAAAAAATTTGATAAAATTCAACATCCCTTCGTGATAAAACTCTCAATAAATAAGTCATAGAAGGAACATGCTTCAAAATAATAAAGGTCATATAAGACAAACCCACAGCTAACATTACACTGAATGGTAGAAAGCTGAAAGCCTTTCTTTTAATAATTGAAACAAGACAAAAATGTCAATTTTACTGGTCTTACTTAATATGGTATTGGAAGTCCCAGTCAGAGAAATCAGTCAAGAGAAAGAAAAAAGAAATGCATCCAAATTGTAAAAGAAAAAAAATCAGTCTTTCTTTTCCGAAGACATGCTCTTATATAGAGAAAAATCTTAAGTCCTGACAAAACACTCATAACTGATAAATTCAGTAAAGTTGCTGCATACAAAAGCAACATACAAAACTCCAATAGTTTATACATCAGTAATCACATTAGCTGAAAAACAAATAATGAAAACAATCTGATTTACAATAGCTACCAAAAAAAAAAAACCACTGAGAAATAAATTAAACCAAGAAAGTGAAAGACCGCTGCAACAAAAACCACAAATCACTGGCAGAAGAAATTGAAGAGAACACAAACAGAAGGAAAGACATCCCATGCTAATGATTCAAAAAATAAATATTGTTAAGATGGCCATACCACCTGATATGGTTTTGTTATGTCCCTACCCAAATCTTATCTTGAATTGTAATTACCATACCACAATGAGAGGGACCTGGTGGGAGGTAATTGAATGATGGAGGCAGGTTTCTCATGCTGTTCTAATGATAGTGAATAAGTCTCATGAGATTGGATGGTTTTATAAAAGTCAATTCCCCTGCCGCTGCTCTTTTGCCTGCCACCATAATATGTGCCTTCGCTCCTCTTTTGCCTTCTGCCATGATTGTGTGGCCTCCCCAGCCATGTGGTACTGTGAGTCCATTAAACCTCTTTTTGTTTACAGATTACCCAGTCTGAGGTATTTCTTCATAGCAGTATGAAAATAGACTGGTACAGTGAATTAGTACTGGTAGATTGGGGTACTACTATTATGATACCCAAAAATGTAAAGGCGACTTTGGAACTGGTTAACAGGCAGAGGCTGCAACAGTTTGGAGGGCTCAGAAGAAGACTGGAAAATGTGGGAAAGTTTGGAACTTCCTAGAAACATAGAGGACTCAGAAGACAAAAAGATGTGGAAAAGTTGGAAACTTCCTAGAGACTTGCTGAATGACTTTGACCAAAATGCTGATAGTGGTATGGACAATAAAGTTCAGGCTTAGGTGGTCTCAGATAGAGATGAGAAACTTGTTTAGGAACTGGAGCAAAGGTGACTCTTGTTATGCTTTAACAAAGAGACTGGTGGCTTTTTGCCTCTGCCCTAGAAATCTGTGAAACTTTGAACTTGAGATAGATTATTTAGGGTATTTGGCAAGAGAAATTTATAAGCAGCAAAGCATTCAAGAAAAAGCAGAGCATAAAAGTCTGGAAAATTTGCAGCCCAATGATGCAAGATAAAAGAAAAACCCATTTTCTGGGAAGAAACTCAAGCCAGTTGCAAAAGTTTTCATAAGTAAAGACGTGCAGAATGCTAATCACCAAGACAATGGGAAAAATGTCTCCAGGGCATGTCAGAGACCTACACGGCAGCCCCTTCCATCACAGGCCCGGAGACCTAGGAGGGAAAAATGATTTCATGGGCAGGGTTCGGGACCCCCATGCTGTGTGCCCTGCATCCCCTTGGGACTTGGTGCCCTGCATTCCAGGCGCTCCAGCCATGGCCAAAAGGGGTCAATGTACAGTTCAGTCCATTGCTTCAGAGGGTCCAAGACCCACACCTTGGCAACTTCCACATGGTGTTGGGTCTGTGGGTACAGATAAGTCAAGAATTGAGGTTTGGGAACTTCTGCCTAGATTTCTAAGGATGTATGAAAATGCCTGGATGTCCAGACAGAAGTCTGCTACAGGGGTACAGCCTTCATGGAGAACCTCTGCTAGGGCAGTTCAGAAAGGAAATGTGGGGTGCGAGCCTCCACACAGAGGCCCCACTAGGGCACTGCCTCATGGAGCTGTCAGAAGAAGGCCACCGTCCTCCAGATGCCAAAATTGTAGATCCACTGACAGCTTGCACCATGTGCCTGGAAAAACTGCAGACACTCAATGCCAGCCTGTGAAAGCAGCCAGGATGTGGGCTGTACCCTGCAAAGCCATAGGGACAAAGCTGCCCAAGACCATGGGAACCCACCTCTTGCATCAGGATGACCTGGATGTGAGAAATGGAGTTAAAGGAGATCATTTTGGAACTTTAAGATTTGACTGCCCCACTAGATTTTGTACTTGCATGGGGCCTGTAGCCCCTTTGTTTTGGCCAATTTCTCCCATTTGCAATGGATGTATTTACCCAATGCCTGTACGTCCATTGTATCTAGAAAGTAACTAACTTGCGCTGGGTGCAGTGGCTCATGCCTGTAATCCCAATACTTCGGGAGGCAGAGGAGGGTGGATCACCTGAGGTCAGGAGTTTGAGACCACTCTGGCCAACATGGCAAAACTCTGTTTCTACTAAAAATACAAAAATTAGCTGGGTGTGGTGACATGCGCCTGTAATCCCAGCTACTCAGGAGACTGAGGCAGGAGAGTCACTTGAACCTGGGAGGCGGAGGTTGTAGTGAGCTGAGATTGTGCCACTGCACTCCAGCCTGGATGACAGAGCAAGACTCTGTCTCCAAAAAAAAAAAACAAAAAGTAACTAACTTGCTTTTAATTTTATAGGCTCATAGGTGGAAGAGACTTGCCTTGTCTCAGATGAGAGTTTGGTCTGTGGACTTATGAGTTAATGCTGGAATAAGTTAAGACTTTGGGGGACTGTTGGGAAGGCAAGATTGGTTTTGAAATGTGAGGACATGAGATTTGGGAGGTGCTGGTGTGGAATGACATGGTTTGGCAGTGTCCCTACCCAAATCTCATATTGAATTGTAGTTCCCATAATCCCCACTTGTAATAGGAGGCACCCAGTGGGAGGTAATTGAATAATGGGGGCTGGTTTTCCTATGCTGCTCTCATGATAGTGAATTAAGTCTCACAAGATGTGATGATTTTATAAAAGACCATTTCCTTGCATACCCTCTCTTGCCTGCCTCCATATAAGATGTGCCTTTGCTCCTCTTTTGCTTGTTGCCATGATTGTGAGGCCTTCTCAGTCATGTGGAACTGTGAGTCCATTAAACCTTTTTTTCTTTATAAATTACCCAATCTCAAGTATTTCTTCATAGCAATATGAAAATGGACTAATACACTACCCAAAACAATTTACAGATTCAATTCATTCCCTAATGAAGTACTAGTTTTGTCACAAAAATAGGAAAAACAATTATAAAATTTGTAGGGAACCACCAAAGGCCCCAAATAGTCAAAGTAATACTGACCAAAAAGAACAAAACTGGAGGCATGAAACTACCTGACTTCAGAATATACTTCAAAGGTATAGTAAGGAAAACACAATGGTAACTAGACCCTTAGTCTCACCACATACAAAAGTCAACTTAAAATGGAGTAGAAACTTAAATATAAGACCCAAAATTACATAACTAGTAGAAAAAAAACATAGGGCAACACTTCAGGGCATTGGTCTATGTAAATATTTTATGGCTAAGGCTTAAAAAAGATAGGCACCTACTAATCCATCATCTAGGTATTATTAAGCCCAGTGTGCATTTGCTATTTTTCCTCATGCTCTCCCCTCTCACTCTCCACCAACAGGCCACAGTATGTGTTGTTCCCCTCCCCATGTGTTGTGCCCATATGTTGTCATTGTTCAGCTTCCACTTATAAGTAGGAATGTGTGGCATGTGGTTTTCTGTTCCCATGTTAGTTTGCTGAGGATAATGGCTTCCAGCTTCATCCATGTCCCTGCAAAGGACATGATCTCATTCCTTTTTATGGCTGTATAGTATTCCATTTATGGTACATAGTATATGTACCACATTTTCTTTATGCAGTCTATCATCGATAGACATTTGGGTTGATTCCATGTCTTTACTATTGTGAATGGTGCTGCAATGAACATACACGTGCATGTATCTTTATAATAGAATGACTTATATTTCTTTGGGTATATACCCAGTAATGGGATTGATGGGTCAAATGGATGGCACATGCTTACCTATGTAACAAACCTGCACATCTTGCACATGTACCCTGGAACTTAAAAAATAAAAAAATTTAAAGTAAAAAGATAGGCAACAAGAACAATAAGGAGATTTTTCAAAAACCTAAAAATAGAACTACCATATGATCCAGCATTCTCACCACTGGGTATTTCTTTAAGGGAAAGGAATTAAATATATCAAAGGGATACTTGCACCCTTTGATGTTTATTGAAGGACTATTCACAGCAGCAAAGACATGGAAACAACCCATATGTTCATTAATGGATGAATCAGTAAAGACAATGTGGTATATATACGTAGTATAATACTATTCAGCCATAAAAAATAATGAAATGCTGCCATTTGCAGCAGCATGGATGAAACTGAAGGTCACTATGTTAAATGAAATAAACCAGGAACAGAAAGATAAATATTGCATTTTTCCATATGCGGGAGGGAAAAATTGATTTTATTGAGGTAGAAAGTAGAATAATAGCTACCAGAGCCTAGAAAGGGTAGAGGGTTAAAGAGAGTTTGTTTAATGTCTACAAATGTAAAGTTAGATAGGAAAAAACAAGTTATAATGTTAAATAGCACAGTATTATCGTGTATTTCGAAATAGCTAAAAGAGAAGAGTTGAAATGTTACCAACACAAAAAAATGATAAATGAGGTGTTGGATACCCTAAATATCCCGATTTGACCATTTTACATTGTATGTAACATGTTACATTGTAACATGTTACATGTAACATGTTACATGTAACATTTTACATTGTATGTAACAAAATATCACACGTACCCCATAAATATGTACAAATATTATGTATCAATTAAAAAGTATAGATTCCGTGTTCCACTTCTGCTTAAGGCATGGGGATTGAATTAACACACTCACATCTTAATGATAATAAAGATTCAGATAAACTAG
This sequence comes from Nomascus leucogenys, assembly GCF_006542625.1. Classification (NCBI taxonomy): domain Eukaryota; kingdom Metazoa; phylum Chordata; class Mammalia; order Primates; family Hylobatidae; genus Nomascus; species Nomascus leucogenys. The sequence goes on from NC_044406.1 coordinate 131,985,616, forward strand.
AAAATTATAACTTTTCTTGAGTCCATCAGAGAGCTGATATTGCAAACAAAAAGGGATGCTTCTTTCTCCTCAAGGAGAGATGAGATACACACACTGTCTCATTCAAGACAGAGCACCGGAAGAATGTATTACTTTCATTAAAGTAGGTAAGAAAAAATCAGGAACATTCTGAATGAATTAATTAAAGCTGAGTGTTTGTTAGTGTGACAGTAACAAACGCTTGGGACAAACAGACACAAGATGAATTAACATTAGCTTTCAGGCTCTTTTTTTTTTTTTTTTCTTGGATCTCCAATATTTTCTCAAGAGAAAGATTGGAGGCAGGGCAGGGGACCAGAGAGAACCTCCCGTGTTGATGCAAGCATACAACAAGGGATCAGATGCCACTACTGGAAAGGTACGAAGTCCTGCACCAACCACTGCTTGAATCTTTTTTCAAAGTACTTAACCTGCTGGTGAAAGGGCAATAAACGGTGTCATCCTCAGGGCACAGGTAAAGACAGATTGTTACTAGAGGAAGGGCAGAGGAAAAGTAAAACTCTTCATGTCTAGAGGAAGGGTAGGTAATAATACATGGCCCAGGATTACTTATCAATCCCATTAGAAGTCTCCTGCTGCTGAAAGGTGGAGTGAAATTTATCTCCCACACAAAACTCATAATACAAGATTCAGGTTTGGCTGCCATAAGGCATGTGGCTCGGAAAACTGAGAAACACACCTCTGAAGACCAGGTTCACAGGGCTTAACTGAGACTGAGTTTGAACAAGAACAATAGAGAACTCTCTCTCCAGATCCCTAAACTATCAAGCATAAATAACCAGCAAGAGCAGTCTACCACTAGTTTACTGGCAAAATTATGCAGAGAGACTCCCTGTATACAGAAGACATATAGAGATATCAGAAAGCTAAGGATAGAGCACAAACTTTGAGAAAACCTCTACAGAAACTCCCAGCACTCAATCTCAAGACAAGCTAATGATAGAGGATGTTGCCAGTGAATACCCACAAGGTAACCATAGCAAAAATAAAACCTAAAACCTCAACCTAACTCCTGACTAGATTAATTCAGTTCCCCACATGAATTTCCTGAAAAGGACGTATAAATTTCCAGATATAAATGCTATTCGCCTTGGTCTTTCTTATTCTACATATGAAGATGTTTGTCTTTCAACTAAAAAATTACAAGACAGAAAAAACAAGCAAAAACATCCCATTTTGAAGAGAAAACCCAATATAATCAAATTCAGAGATACAGATGTCGAAAGAAGCAAAGATTTTAAAATAACCAATATGAATATGATAATCTAATAGAAAATGGGGGCAACATGCATAAACACCTAGAGAATTTCAGCAGAAACATGGAAATTGTGAGAAAGACACAAATAGAAATTCTAGAGAAAAAAGAGCATAATATCAGCGATAAGGAATTATTATGAGAGATTTATAAGCTGACATTACATAGCCAAAGAAATAATCATGGAACATCAAATAGATGAATATAAATTATCCAACCTGCATGTAAATATTTAAAAAAGCATGTAAAAAGGGAGGAGAAATGAATATCCAAGAGCTCTGAAGTGATCTAAAAAAATCTAACATACACGTTATAAGTGTAGTTGTAATTCCAGGAAAAGAAAAAAGGAACAATGCAAATGAAATATTTGAAGACACAATTGGTCAAGAATTTTCCAGAAATAAAGGCAGACATTCAATCCACAAATGCAAGCAGGATACATAACTCCATCTCTCTGTTTCTTTTTCTCTCATTTCCCATCTCTTTCTCTCTGTCTGCTACAAACCAAAGAGAAAAATCAAATTACACTCAGAGTAAAAAATATGAGAATTGTTACAGACTTCTCCCCAGAAACAATGAAAAAAAGAAAGAAATAAATAGTCATTTTTGATGTATAAATACAATAAAACTGTCAATCTAGAATTCTATGCTTATTGAATATTTTTAATAAGGAAGATGAAATCAAATATACTTTTAGAAAAACCGCTGAGAGATTTTCTATCAGGACAGATGCACTACAAGCAATGATAAAGGAAGTTCTGAAAGCAGAAGGAGCATGATATCAAGCAGGAATTTGAATCTACACAAAGAAATGAAAAGCTCCAGAGAAGATAAAAACATCATTATATAAAACATTATTTCTTATATTTGACTTTACTAAAAGTAACTGAATTTTTAAAGTAACAGTAGTAACAATATATTGTGCTGTACAAATAAAACAAGTAATAGCACAAACAATAACAGGTAAAAACTGGATCTACGTGGTGTCTTTCTTGCTATTAATACATATGAAGTAGAGTAACATTAATACATATGAAGTAGAATAACATTTGAATATACACTGTGATATGTTAATTGTGTGCATAGTAAAACTTAGAAAAATGACTGAAAACATAGGTATAAAAAATGACCTAATCGTGTAGTTAAAGCAGAATCATAAAGAAAATTCATTTAGTATCTGCAGAAATGGTAATATAAAATAAGTAACAAATGGAACAAGTAGAAAACAACTAGTAAGTTCGTAGAGGTATATTCAACTATATCAAAAACTGGATTACATATAAATTGTTAAAATATCCCAATTTATTTATTTATTTGTTTTTTTTTATTATACTTTAGGTTTTAGGGTACGTGTGCACAATGTGCAGGTTTGTTACATATGTATCCATGTGCCATGTTGTTTTGCTGCACCCATTAACTTGTCATTTAGCATTAGGTATATCTCCTAATGCTGTCCCTCCCCCCTCTCCCCACCCCACAACAGTCCCCGGGGTGTGATGTTCCCCTTCCTGTGTCCATGAGTTCTCATTGTTCAATTCCCACCTATGAGTGAGAACATGCGGTGTTTGGTTTTTTGTCCTTGCGATAGTTTACTGAGAATGATGTTTTCCAGTTTCATCCATGTCCCTACAAAGGACATGAACTCATCATTTTTATGGCTGCATAGTATTCCATGGTGTATATGTGCCACATTTTCTTAATCCAGTCTATCGTTGTTGGACATTTGGGTTGGTTCCAAGTCTTTGCTATTGTGAATAGTGCCGCAATAAACATACATGTGCATGTGTCTTTATAGCAGCATGATTTATAGTCCTTTGGGTATATACCCAGTAATGGGATGGCTGGGTCAAATGGTATTTCTAGTTCGAGATCCCTGAGGAATCGCCACACTGACTTCCACAGTGGTTGAACTAGTTGACAGTCCCACCAACAGTGTAAAAGTGTTCCTATTTCTCCACATCCTCTCCGGCACCTGTTGTTTCCTGACTTTTTAATGATGGCCATTCTAACTGGTGTGAGATGGTATCTCACTCTGGTTTTGATTCGCATTTCTCTGATGGCCAGTGATAATGAGCATTTTTTCATGTGTTTTTTGGCTGCATAAATGTCTTCTTTTGAGAAGTGTCTCTTCAAATATCCCAATTTAAGTGAAAGAAGTTTCCAGATAGGACACAGAATAAGACATAACTAAAGGTTATATGGAAGAATGTTCTTTTAAATATAAAGATGTAGATAGTTTAAAATTTAAAAGATGGAAACATATTTACCATAAAACCTCAAGTTAAAAAATAACTGGTTTGGCCACATTAATATAAGACGAAGTAGATTTTTTGTAAAAAAAGAATAATACTAGGGAGAAACATGGATATTACCTATGAATAAAAAACATCGGTTTACCCAGAAAACATAATGATCTTAAACATTAGGCACCTACCAACACGTGTGGTGCTGCAGCTGCTCCCTGGCCGGTCATTTCAGAAACTGTAGTGACACTGAAAGTGAAGGAGAGATTTTTAATTCCTTAGTGCAATACTTTGGTGATAATTGGGGGGAAAAGTTAAAGCGATGCCATTAGTTGAAGAATCTTCTTTACTGGAAGATTCATCAGTGACTTTTCCTGTGGTAATAATAGGAAATGGACCCTCAGGAATATGCCTTTCTTATATGTTATCAGGCTACAGACCATATTTATCATCAGAAGCAATACACCCAAATGCAATCTTAAATAGTAAATTAGAAGAAGCAAGACATCTTTCCATTGTTGATCAGGACTTAGAATACTTGTCTGAGGGCCTTGAGGGCTGATCATCCAATCCAGTTGCAATACTTTTCAACACACTTCTTCATCCAGATGCTGACTTTGGGTATGATTATCCATCTGTTTTGCATTGGAAATTAGAGCAACATCATTATATCCCTCACTTAGTTCTTGGTAAAGGTCCACCTAGTGGGGCTTGGCATAATATGGAAGGCTCCATGTTGACAATCAGCTTTGGAAGTTGGATGGAACTACCTGGACTTAAATTTAAGGACTGGGTATCAAGTAAATGAAGGAACCTAAAAGGGGATCGAGTCATGCCAGAGGAAATAGCTCGCTACTACAAACGTTATGTAAAAGTCATGGGTCTTCAGAAGAATTTCAGAGACAATACTTACATAACTTCCGTATCAAGACTCTACAGAGATCAAGATGATGACAGTCAAGACAGAGATATTTCAACAGAGAAGTCAAACCTTATCAACAGAAACTGGGAAATTAGGGGTTATCAGCGAATAGCTGATGGTTCTCATGTTCCCTTCTGCCTCTTTGCTGAGAATGCAGCACTGGCAACTGGAACGTTGGATTCTCCTGCCCATCTGGAAATTGAAGGGGAAGATTTTCCTTTTGTGTTTCATTCAGTGCCTGAATTTGGAGCTGCTATAAACAGAGGAAATTTGTGTGGCAAAATGGATCCAGTGTTAATTGTAGGTTCTGGGCTTACTGCCGCTGATGCAGTACTGTGTGCTTACAACAGTAATATCCCTGTGATTCATGTGTTTCGCAGACGAGTAAGTGATCCAAGCTTAATTTTCAAACAGCTTCCCAAAAAGCTGTATCCTGAATATCATAAAGTCTATCATATGATGTGTACTCAGTCATATTCTGTAGACTCAAGTCTTTCATCTGATTATACCAGCTTTCCTCAGCACCATGTGCTTTCCTTTAAGCCGGACATGAAATGTGTTCTCCAAAGCGTTTCTGCATGGAAGAAAATATTTAAGCCGTCTGCAGCAGTAATATTGATAGGTTCTCATCCTATTCTGTCTTTTCTGAAGGATCAAGGGTGTTACCTAGGCCGTAAGTCAAGCCAGCCAATCACATGTAAGGGTAATCTTGTGGAAATAGATACATATACCTATGAGTGTATTAAAGAAGCCAACCTTTTTGCATTGGGTCCTTTGGTTGGAGACAGTTTTGTTGGATTTTTAAAGGGAGGGGCACTGGGTGTTACACGCTGTTTAGCTACAAGACAGAAGAAAAAGCAGCATTTGTTTGTTGAAAGAGGAGGAGGAGATGGGATAGCTTAAAGCAAGTTTACAAGTAATTAAAATGGACAGTTTGCAGTTAAAGATTTTTAATGGTGGTTTTGCAGTGTACTGGCTTGAATTTTCTGGACTTGAGTTAACTGAAGGAGAGCCTCAAACTATAGTAACTTCATTTTTAAAAGTTACTAGAATTTGGTATCCTGATTTATATTGTAATGTTTCAAAGGTGTCACTGTCAGACAAATGGAAACACTGCCAACTTGGTGTATCTTAAGCTTTCATTTAACTAAAACGTTATTTTCTTCCAAAAAAAAAAATACATGAATGAAAAACGGATAATTGAAGAAGAAATAGACAAATCCACAATGATAGTTGAAGATCTCAAGACTCTTCCCTCAGTTACTGATAAAAACAAGTAGGAAGCACGTAAGTAAGGATATACAAGACTTAACAACCTCGTCAGTGGATCTAACCTATTTGGCATTTGTAGATCAAGCTACACAGTAGCACCAGACTATGCATTCTCTTTAAGTACACAGGTAACATTCACAAAGATAAACCATGATATGAGCCATAAAGCAAAACGTTACAAAAATAGAAAATATAAAAATCATGTTCAGTACTATTTTAGAATGCTTAAAAAGAAACCAATGAACAAAAATAAAAATCTAACAAACAAAAAATCACTGACTCTACCAAATGCTGATGAAGATGTGGGGCACCATGGTTGATGGAATTGTGGAATGCTACATCTACTCAGGAAAAAAGTTTAGCATTTCTTATAAAGTTAAATATATACTTGCTGTGAATTATATAACTCACTACTGGATGATGATGAGAAATAATAATGTAAATATCCACAAAAATCTGTACAAGAATGTTTATTTTATTTTTATTATAATTTCCAAAGCTTAGGAAAAAACTGAAGTTTGTCAATTAGTGATTGGATTTTTAAAAATTCTGATAAATCCCTACAGTGGAATACTATTTAGCAGTGAATAGGAAGGAAGAAGTAGGTTCTGGCCAGAAGATAATAAGGTAAACATATCTGTACATAACATACAAGCATAGGAAGATTTTGAAATGTGGAAGGAAGAATGTGGCAGAATACAAAGGGGACTTTGGGACTTCAGGAACTACATGGCACTTATTTACATGAGTTTTCTAATTAGCTTTCATATATCTTAAAAGAGTACTACAGCAGTCTCCAATCTGGTACCAGCAACAGGCACAGGAAAAAAGAAACATCTTGACGAAAAACCTATTTTCCTTAACCAAAAGACCAGAAAAAGGATGGCCCAACATAGCAGAGAACATTTTGCAACACCCATCCTATTCCCACCAAACACCAGAGAAAAAGCTTCTCTTCCAGACACACAATTTCAGTGAAATTGCCAAGAAGGCAGCTAATCTTGCACCCAGACCGGGACCCCACCAATATAGTCTGGATATTTGTTCCACCCAAATATCATGTTGGGATGTCATCCCAAGTGTTGGAGGGGGGGCCAAGTAGGAACGTGTGAATCATGGGGCCAGATTCCTCATGCTTTGATGCTATCCTCTTGACAGTGAGTGAGTTTGCATGAGACCCGATAGTTTAAAAGTATGGAGCACCTCCCACCTCCTCTCTTGCTCCTGCTTTCACCATGTGATGTGCCTGCTCCTGCTTCACGTTTTAGCATTATTAGTAAAAGCTTCCTGAGGCCTCCCCAGAAGCCAAACGGATGTCAGCACCATGCTTCCTGTGCAGCCTGCAGAATCATGAACCAATCAAATCTCTTTTTAAGATAAATTACCCACCCTCAGGTATTTCTTCATAGCAATGCAAGAATGGCCCAGTATACATCGCAAATCAAGATGTAACTTTCTTTTGTCTTGATAGTGTTCCTGAAACTCAGGGGCAGTAGATCTTGCATCTCCTGGCCGGTAGAGGTGGGTTCTACTACAATTCTCCCAACAACAGAGTTGTGTGCGTAATGGCAATAGCACTCAGATGCTAGATGAGCTTCTAAACTCATATGGTAGCAATCAGACTTCATGAAGCTGTGCAAGGCAGTGTAATTATTCACCATCATACTGCACCACCACTCATTTTTGTTAGTGGGGACTAGCGGAGAGCTGAGCTTCTACTCCCACCACACATCAGTGAGACTGAACAAAACAGTTGTCTTGTTTGCTTTGTAATCATCCCTGGTGTTAGTGGAACCCACTGAGGAGCTGAACTGCTATACCTGCCTGATATCAGTGAGGCAGAATGGGGTGTTAAAAGATGGGGTTTATTAGCACTCCACTTTCTTCCTTCCCCTCCTTTGGTGTCAGCTGTATTCACTAGGGTGTTTAGCTTCCAGAACCAAAAATTATTGGTAAGTAATATTCTGTGGTATAGATGTACCACAGTTTGTTTAAATATTCATTTACCTGAGACTGGAACTGATTTCAACAAAGCAGTGAGAGTCAGCCCTTTACTTATCTCCTTCTTGGGGACAGAAGGACTCATCAGGGAGCTGAACTTACATTCCTATTTGGAGGCAAGGTGGTGGTGTGAGTTAGTGACCCGCTTTCACTGAGATGATATCAGCAAGGCTGAGCAGAGAGCTGAGCCTTTCCTCCACGTGTCTTTAATAAGACAGTGGGAGTCAGCATGCAGATTTGGTCAGAGTGGTGTTGGTAGGGCCCATCCAATAATTGAACATGCACAAAATCAACAGGGGCCAACATAACATGAATCACATGTTGAGGCTAACTGACAACAACTTTAAATCAGCCATCACAAAAACACTTCAATGAGCAACTACTAATTTTAAAGAACCTCACAAAAAAGATGTTATAAAGAACAAATGAAAATTATAGAAGTGAAAAATACAGTAACCGAAATTAGAAAAAAAAAAAAACTCACTGAATAGGCTCATCTATCAAGTTGCTGTGTGCATCATAGTTATTTTTGTTTATTTGTTTGTTTTATTGGTAAGTAATATTCTGTGCTATAGATGTACCACAGTTTGTTTAAATATTCATTTATTGGAGAATAGTTGTTTCCAACTTTAGATTATTATTAATACAATACAACTGGTATAGTCATTCCTGTATAGGTTTTTCTATGAAGTTACATTTTCTTTCTTTTTGGAATAAGTGCTGAAGAAGAAAATTGCTGGATCACATGGTGATGGCATGTTAAGTTTTGTAAGAAACTGTCATACACCTTTCCTGTTGGGAGTACGATTTGACAAGCCCACCAGCAATCTAAGAGTGCTACAATTTCTCTGCATTCTCAACAGCATTTGTTGTTGTCATTGTGTCAATTTGTAATGTATTTATGGATTATTATAATGCACATGATCACATTGGTGTTTACGTCTGTATTTCCCCGATGGTTGTTATTGCTGAACATCTTTTTATGTGCCCATTTTCTATTTTTGTATCCCCTTCGTTGAAATGTGTATTCATGCCTGCTGCCCATTTTCTTTCCTTTTTTGATGTTTGCAGGGTCAGGTTTTAATTAACTTGACCACAAAGCACAGGTTTCCAGGTTCACATAAATACATTTTTATTTTATAATTAATTTTTCCTTCTCTTAAACATTTTGGATAGGATTGACAGGACAAAATCTTTCCTGTTTGAGCAACAGCTTCCTTAAAAGTACCTTGTTGTCTTTTTTTTAATGGTTGATCGTATATATATATATATATATATATATATATACACACACACGTATAGTATTTTCTATATGTAGTATATATTTTCATATATATATACCATATGTACTCTATACTACATATTTTTCTATATATATACTATATACTATACATACATAGTATTTTCTATATTTACTGTGTGTGTGTGTGTGTGTGTGTGTGTAGTATTTTCTTCCTCCTACCCACCAACCACAAGCCTTGTTGCCTCCTAAATCTCAGCGATTTTTCTACAGTTAAATCATGTTTTTAATTTTAGTATTAACACAGATCCACTTTGTTGGTTTCTCTAAATGGTATTTTTTTCTCTTGTGTGTTATTACAGTCCATTTTGGCTTTTGTTTCTTTCTTTTGAAATAAATATGGGTGCTCTATGTGTCCCCTACTTACAAAATGCTGGATCTGGGATTTGAATCTTTGGCATTAGGATGTTCCATCAGGGCTTATATGTACGCATTTTCCCTCCTTGTACAGAGGTTTTGGTCTGCTTTATGACAGAAGGATTAAAATTTCTCCATTCTATCACTTTGTCCATCTTTGGTTTTATAATATATACAATCAAGCATTATATTGATAATTTATCACAACAACCATACTACCTCCAAACTTCATTTAAAACTACCTCCCACATACCCTGAACTTTGTTTCTGGTAAATAACTTTATCCTGGATTTCTTTGTTATATCTGTCTGACAGAGTATTACAACAGAGTTCCTTCCTCGTGAATGTTAACAATATGCTTAGCCTGTAGTTGTAGGTAAAGAACATTAAATTCTGAAGCTCCTTGTCATAGATTCACCTGATAATTTCAAATTTATAATCATAAAAGCCTAGAGGAAATTTTACAGCCACCCTGTACTGGTTTCTGGGGAATTTTTTCTGTGTTCAGCAGCACATCAATAGTCTCTGGCTTATCCACTCCTTGGACAATCAGAAAAAGAATAGCAATCATAATTGATAATGAAGAAATGCCTAGCCAATCACTTCAAACTGACATCACTAGAAAGGTTCTTGCCATCTCTCCTCACCCAGGCTCTGGCCCATTAGTAGTACTTGAGGAGACAGAATAGTACTCTGAAAATTAATCATTCCATCGGCCATATCCCTTTTACACAAGCTTCTGGAATCATGTGTGCCAACATACTTCTGAGCTGCATAATTCATGGCTATACTATTTAAATAAGCCTGAGGGAAATGATAGTGGTAAGTCCTCTCAAACAACAGAACTTAATACTGAAGCTAGGTTCTACAAGGGCCCAGGCCAGTGTGCAGATGTCTGGAGGGAACATCTAATTGCGAATATGGGAGTAATGTATCTCTTTAGTAACATTGTTTACTTCATCTTTTATTGACGTTGATCTATTAATGTGATACTGTACTATGTTTATAGCAGACGTTGCCATCAGGAGAATCTGGGTGAACGGTATAAGGCATCTCTCTATTTCTCACAGTTGCCTGTGAATCTACAACTATCATGAAAAAATAAAATTCAAGCTACTTTGAAGTATCGTTTTAGTGCTGATACTCGACAAAAATAATAAAGAATAACATAAAAAAGAATATAATGCTGATGTATGCAAAAACATCATTGATGACACTCAAAATTATGCTGAATGGAAGAAGCTAGATAAAATTAAGTACATAATCTGATTCCATTAATATGCAACTCTAGAATTGTACACTAACCCGTAGAGGCAGAAGGCAGATCAGTGATTGGGAATTGGGAAGAAGTGGGAGGAAAAAACACAAGGGGGCAAAAAAAAAAAAAAAGAAAACACATGATGTGGTGATGGATAATGTTCTTATTTGAATTGTGGCGATGGTTTCACAGGTGTATATGTGCCAACTCTAATTAATTGTATATTATAGTCAATTATATCTCATTAAAGCTGTTTAAAACAAAACCAAAGGATGCTGGACACTAGGACCAAAGTGTGAAGTATTTGAAGAAAAAAAGTCTTCTACCTTTGACCTAATTAGTGTATTTAAAACCAAATGAGGAATGCTTTTTAATGCCCCCTCCTCAGTAGAACAGTAGAACACATTTTCAGTAATAACCATAAATTAAAACAAGAAATAATAAGGATTAATAAAGATGTATGGTGTGTTTCTAGTGAGCATTATATATATGTATATATGTGTTAGTAAAAGTAAAATATAAAATGGTATTTTAAGAAAACCAAAAATTATGCAAAAGCAACAAATTAGTCAATTAATAAATTATCCAAATATGTAACATTTGATTTCCTTGAATTGGTCTGTAGTTTTAAAATAACTATTAAACAATTAAAGAAGAATAAATTCTACTTTTAAAGATATAGTTCAAATTTACAAAGTATTTTTTGTTTAAATGAAGATTTGAACTTCTCAAACAAACATTTATACCTTGCCATTCATACTTTGTTTTATTAACTAAGGCATCATCCAAACAAGTCATCACATGGAATGACAGCACATGAAAAACTCAGATTATTTATTCCTTTATTTTAAAATCAATCACTGTACTATTATTGTTTTAGAAATATTGTTTAAATGCTGGTGTATGTGTGTCATACAGGACCATGGATTATGGCCTAGAGTGCACTGCAAGAAATACCCCATCCTTAGGAGCTTGCTTTAGAAAGAAACAGCAACAACTGTGTCAGGTGATATCTGAGGCCAATGGTATAACAGGAAATTATCTGCATTAATTTCCTTGTAGAATACAATAAGTATTCATTAAAATATAATGAGAAATTGTGCTGTTTTTAGACCACTCCCATAGACACATGATTAAAACGTATTGACCACAGCAATCTTTTAGAAAGTGGACCAACAAAACAAAATATTTTTGAGAAGGAAAGATAGTTGTTCTAAGAAGCTGGACTGGAAAAAAAAAAAGAGTACATATCTTATGATTCCATTCTTATAAACCTCCAGAAAATAGAAACAGATAGTGACAGAAAGCAAATTAGTGGGTTATTTTTAGAATGATGGTAAAGGTAGGGGCAGGGAAGAATTGCCAAAGGGCATGAGAAAACTTTAGGGGGTCATGGGTATGTTCACTCTTGTAGTTGTGATGGTTTAACAAGTGCAGATGTGACAAAACTCATCAAACTGTATACTTTTTAAGCATGTGCAGTTTGTCATATGTCAATTACACTTCAGTAAAGCTGCTGAAAAATGATATTCTCTTTAGGGATAAAAACAACTTTGGAAAAATAAAAATAAAAGATGGAGAGAGAGAGAGCTATCTTGTTTGAAAATTCTCTGTAGACAATGCTCTCATTCACTGCCTGCACTAGAGGTAGACCACTCCCATTGCCCTGCTCCTCCCTAAGTTTTTTAAGAAGGTGGGCTAGTCAGTGTTGGATTTGTGGCATCTAGTAACCATTATTTCAGGTGCTGCTGGTAACTTTCAGAGATATTTGGCCCTTTGAAGGGCATTTAGTTGCTTATATCATAGTGTGGGGTGTACCTCATACCTACCATTATGAGGTAGATGGCCTGCAGGTTATTTCTATGTCTGTTTTTGGGGATAGTACTGCCACCCACACACTTCACACCATAGAGATTCTGCCAATCAATACACTGAAGTCAGGTCCCTCTTTCCCCACCAAAACACACACAGATAGAAACACCAACCCCTTAACTCTTTGTGTATTAAAGTGTTCAGGAAATTTATCTTCAGTGCTTAGTCCTGAGCCAGTCCTTATCCCCCGGTTTCCAGCTGTGGACCTGTTGGCCTGGCCTCAAACCCCACAGAAGCCACCTCCCTGCCTTCTCACACACACCTCCCTCTTCCCGTCACTCCTTCCTTCCCCACCATCAGAGAAGTCACAGGGACATATCCTTTTGATTCAGGTTGATTTTATTTTCATGGTTTTAACCCGTTGGTGTAGAATTCACTGACTGTATGATTGATGACTTTTCAGTGGCAGACCTCTAGAGACATCACAGAGCTGAGGTCTCTCTTTGGTCTTTGTCAGCCTCTTCTTTCTTCATTTTTGGTCTTCTAGCTTTCTTAGGTTTTCTTGCAGGGGTGTTAGTTTCACAGGCTTTTTTGCTCGAGCTCCCTCGAAGGGGTCTTTTTGCCTTCATGGTGGTCTTTAGGCCCTGTAGGGAGATCACAGTCAGGCCAGAGGGCATTAGTTTTGGGAAAGAAGGTGGGAAATGCATAGGAATAGGCTTCATGAGAAGGGTGTGAGTCGAGGAGGGGGTTTGAGTGAGGCAAGGAAAGGATAAGAGTCTTGGGGTGGCGGAATCAGTGGGGCAAAGAGAAGGGGCTTGGTCAGGATCATCATCTCACCTTAACGCCACTTCTGGATCTTCGTTGACAGGGAGTCTTCCCCCTCTTCCTCCCTTTGGTACTTGAGGTTGATGGGCTCTGTTTGTCCACATCTTCATTAGGCTTCTGGGGTTCACTGGTCACCTTTCCCATACTGAAGTGTCCCAGTGGTCTACTCAGAGCTCCTGATCTGAGTATCCTATGTATACCCCTCCCAGCACAATGAGGGGCCACACCCTTCAACGTTGATTGGTCCGCAAGGCACTGTCCCAGCCAATGAGAGCTAAGGCACACTAAGACATCACAAAGCACTACTCTTGTCACCTCTGTGTGTGTGGGGGGGAGGTACCTGGGGAGTCTTAGTCATCAGAATGTACCACTCCTGCCACCTCTGTTTTGGGTGGGGGGTGATATAAAGGCAAGGATAGCCTGGTGGTAGAAAAGAGGCTTTTCTATAACAGCCTCTTCTAGGCCTTCCCAACATGAACTACCACCCCTCCTCATATACCCATGTTCAATTGTGGTGGCCCACATAGCAGACAGTTTCCTTTAATCTATTCCCCAAGGCCACACCTACTCATTGGTTTATTGTGAAGTCTCCCTCCCTTAGTCATTAGCTGTTATTTTTGATATTTTACCTAAAATCCCTCTAAAAACAATATGGCTATCTTTCAATGTCAGTGGAGAGGTGAGTAATTCTACAAACAAAAGACAGTTCCCACAAATAAACATCTTTCTACCTATCACATTTGGCATTAAAGGCAGCTTATTTTCATTAATTTCTGCTAGCCCTGCAATTGATAGGGATTAGAATTAACTGTCTATTTATGAAGGTTGCTTTTATCTTTACTTTTATCCTATTCTTGGACTCTGACCACATTATCATTATTGATTTTTGAAAGGTTATTTCTCTATTTTATTGGATTTTTCTTTCTACCTTCCTAGTTTCTTTTACTAATTTCCTTCCCACCAAAAGACACCTACATGTGACACAGGTGATGTGTTTGAATGATTTGCTTTCCTATGTTTTTATTCTTGTTAAACATATCGCTTTGCTAAATATGTGCATGTGTGAAAGTGTAACATTTTACTTAAGCTGCTATATGCATCTCTTGTTCATTGCTTTTAATGTTGCTTCGTGCTTGTTCATTTTCTTCCCCCTTTGAGTGTAACCTATGTTGATGCTGTTCCTTACTGCTACTAATGATGCTGCTATGAAACTCGTTAGTAGCTCATGACCCTTTGTAGAATTCTGCCTCTATTTCTTTAAGGTGTATGTTCAGGAACAGAATTTCTAGGTAATAGACATATATAATTGTCTTATTTCAGGCTGCTACAAAAGAATCCTATAGACTGGGTAGCTTAAACAATAAACATTTATTTATCACAGCTCTAAAGGTTGGAACTGAAAAATCAGGGTGTCTCTGGTACCAATTTACTGTATTAGTCCATTTTCATGCTGCTCATGAAGACATACCCAAGACTGGGAAATTTAGAAAATAAAGCAGTTTAATAAGCTTACAGTTCCACGTGGCTAGTTGCCTCACAGTTATGGCACAAGTTGAAAGGCACGTCTCACATGGTGACAGGCAAGAGACTTATTAAATTACAAATTCATTCTCTTTGTTAGTTGCAGGACTAATTATACCGCCTATATAATTTTATTAAATTTATTTTTGGTAGTTTGTGTTTTTCTAACGAATTGATCAATTTTTTCTATATTTTTGAATTTATGAGCATACAGTTATTCACATTATTCTCTTATCCATTCAATGCCTGTAAAATCTGTAATGCTATTTCCTGTTTCATCCCTGATATTGTTTATTCGTTGTCTTCTTTTTTTTTAAGCTGTCAGTTGTGCTTAAGTTTTATCAATTTTGTTGACGGTTCTCAAGAAATAGCTTTTTGTTTCATTGATTTTCCTATTTTGTTCCTGCTTTTAATTTCATTGATTTTTGTTTTTATCTCTATGATTTACTTCCTTCTGTTTGCTTTGGGTTTATTTTTCTCTTCCTTTTCTATATTCTTTAGGTAAGAAATTAGGTCTCCAATTTCAGACATTTCCTTGTTTCTAATGTAAGAATTTAATGGTGTAAATTTCTCTCTCAGTACAACTTTAGCTGTATTCCACATGTTTTAACATGTATATTTTCATTTTTACTTAGTTCACATATTTTTTATTTCCCTTGAGACTACTTCTTCACCCATGATTATTATGAATTATTTAGAAATGCACAATTTAATTTCCAATTGTTTAGTTTTTTGTATTTTGTTATAGTTGCTGCTTTGATTCCATTTTGGTCATAGAATGTGTTGTCTGCACAACACATTTCAATTCTTTTAATTATTTATCAACAATTTTAATTATTTTAAGTTTGGTAAGGTTTGTTTTGTAGTCCATCACATGGTCTATCTTGGTACATGTTCTGTGGACACATGAAACAAATATATATTCTGCTGCTGTTCAATGAACTGTCCTATATGTGTCAATTAGATACTGTTGATTGTTGCATTTTTCAGCTATTCTATTATTGAGGATATTATGTCTAGAATTTCTGTCAGTTGCTGAGTGTGTAAATCCAACTATAATTGTAAATAAGTCTATTTCTTCATTCATCTCTATTAGTTTTTGCTTCACGTATTTGAAAGCTCTATTGTTTGGTTGATACACAGTCAGTATAGGTATATATTTGTGGTGGATTGATACTTGCATAATCATGTAAAGTCCTTCTTTGCCTTTATTTATTGTCTTTGCTGTGATCTCTACTTTACATCATATTAGTATAACTATTCCTACTTTCTATTTTTAATCGTGGTAAAATACACCTAACATCAAATTTCTATCTGAACCAATTTTTATTGTACAATATTGTACAGTTCAGTTGTGTTAAGTATATTCACACAACGAATCCAAGAACTATTGTCATATTGCAAAACTGAAACTCTATACCCATTGCACAACTCCTCAATTCCTCCTCTTCTAGACCCTGACAAAAACCATTCTACTTTTTGTCTCTTTGCATTTAACTAGTCTAGCTACCTCATATAATTATAATTTTATAGTATTTGTCTTATTGTGACTGGCTTATTTTATCTAGCATAATGCTCTCAAGGTTCATTTATGTATAATGCCAGAATTTTATTCTTTGAAAAGGCTGAATAATATTTTACTGTATGTATATACTTCAATTTGTCTATCTATTGATGAACCCTTGGGTTGCTTCTACTTTTTGCCTATTGTAAGGTTGCTATGAACATGGGTGTACTGATATATCTTCAAGACTCTGCTTTTAATTGTGTTGAGTATATACCCGGAAGAGGAATTGCTGGCTCATGTGAGAATTCTATTTTTACTTTCCGAGGAACTACCATACCGTTTTTCATAGTTGCCACACCATTTTACAGTACTACCAACAATGCACAAAGGTTCCAGTTTTTCTGCTTCTTTGTCGGCACTTTTAATTTTCTGTTACTTTGATAGTAGCAATCCTAATGGTTATAAAGTGGTATCTCATTGTGATTTTTATTTGTATTTACTTAATAATTGGTACTGTTCAGAATCTTTTAATGTGTTTGTTGGTTGTTTGTATATTTTCTTTCCAGAAATGTCTATTTAATTCCTTTGCCTGTTTTTAAGTGAGGTTGTATTTCATCGTTAAGTTGGAGTTCTTTTCATATTCTGGATATTAACCCCTCATCAGTTATATGCTTTGCAAATTTTTCCCCTATACAGCAGGTTGTCTTTCGCTCTGTTGATTGTGTTCCTTGATGCACTTAAGGTTCTTAATTGTCATACACACTCAAATTTATCTATTTTTTTGTTGCCCTTTATTTTTGTGGAAGAGCAAAAAAATTCATATCTAATAACAGAAGCTTTTCTTCTAACTTTTCTTCTAAGGGGTTTACAGTTTTAGCACATACATTTAAGTCTTTCATCAATTTTCCGTTGATTTTTTTATAGAGTAAGGACCCAACTTCATTCTTTCGCATGTGAATATCCAACTTTCTCAACATCATTTATTGAAAAGACTGTCTTTCCCCATTAAGTGGTCTTAGCACCCTTGTCAAAAATAACTTGACCATATATATGGAAGTTTATTTCTGGCCTTTCTATTCCATTTCACTGGTCTGTAAGACTTCCTTTATGCCAATACCACACTGTTAAATTACTGTAACTCTGTAATAAGTTTTAACATGAGGAAGTGTGACATCTCCAGCTTTTTCTCAAATTTGGTTTGACTATTAAGGATCCCTTTAGATTCCATATAAATTTTAGAATAAATTTGGTATCTAAAAAATCATTGGAAAATTTGATAGGAATTACATTAAATTTGTAGATCTCTTTTGCTGGCATTTCCATCTTAACCACATTAATTATTCAACTCACGAACATGAATGTCTTTCCATTTATTTGTGTCCTCCTTAATTTGGGGGGGTCAATATTTTGCAGTTTTCAGTGTAAAAGTATTTTGCCTTCTTGGTGAAGTTTATTTCTAAGTATTTTTTTCATGCTGTTATGAAATGGAATTGTTTCCTTAATTTCTTTTTCTTATTGTTGATTATGGACCTAGAGAAATGCACCTAATTTTTTCAAGCTGATTGTATGTTCTGCAACTTCACTGAATTTGTTGATTCATTCTAAAAGAGTTTTTGTGTGGCACTTTTAATGTTCTCCATATACAAGATCGTGTAGTCTTAGAAGAAAGATACTCTTACTTTTTCCTTTCCTATTTGGATACCTTTCCTTTCTTCTTCTTATCCAATTGCTAGTCACTCTTGCTTTTTAAAATTAATATATTCAAGGCACATATTTTCCATTATTTTACTTTCATTCTATCAATGTCACATAGTGTGTTTATTTTAGACAGCATAATTTTTTTTTCTTTGAGACAGACGTGAGATTTTTTTGCCCAGGCTGGAGTGCAGTGGCCCAATCTCAGCTCACTGCAGCCTTCGCCTCCTGGGTTCGAGCAACTCTCCTGCCTCAGCTTCTCAAATAGCTGAGACTACAAGCACTCACCACCATGCCTGGTTACTTTTTGTATTTTTAGTAGAGATGAGTTTCATCATGCTGGCCAGGCTGGTCTCGAACTCTTGACCTCACGTGATCCGCCTGCCTTGGCCTCCCAAAGTGCTGGAATTACAGGCATGAGCTAACGTGTTAGGCCGGACAGCATATTGTTGAATTATTTTTCATCCACACAATTAGTTTATGTATTTTAATTACTATACAAAGACTATTTACTTTTAAGGTAATTATTTATATTGATAGTAAAGCTAAAGTGTGTCATTTTATTTATTTGCTTTCTCTTTATGTTCCCTGCTTGTCATTCTTCCATTTTTCTTTGCATACCTTCCTGAGACTTACCTGATATTTTTTAGAGTTGTATCTTGACTGACTTACAGTGTTTTTGAGTATATCACATTGTGTAGTTTTCTTAGTTGTTACACTAGATATTACAATATGTAGTTAATAACAGTCTACAGGTATCAACATTTTACCACTTTGAGTGAAGTGTAAAATCCTTACTTGATTTACATCTGTTTATCCTCCAACATTAAAAATATAATCATATGAAGTCTTTATATACATTGAACGATATGTGAAATATTGTTTTAATTTTTGCTTCACCATAAAATATAAGTTAAGAAACTCTCAAAGGCAAGGATATTATATGATATTTATGCCCATTTTTATTTATGCTGATGTTTTTTCTTTTTGAAGTTCCCAGCCTTCTTTTATCATTTTCTATTTTATGGATCTTCCTTTAGCCAATCTTTAAGAATAGATTTGCTAGCAAAAACATATAGTTTTTCCTCATCTGACAATATCTTATATTCCCCTTTATTCTAGAAGAATATTTTTGCTGGAAACAGAATTTATACTTGGCAATTTTTACAACACCTGAAATGCCCATTTCCACTTCAAACTGGCCTTCATAGTTTTAGAAGAGAAATTCATTGTCATTCAAATGTCTGTGTTCCCATAATAATGTGTCTTTTGTCTCTGGCTGCCCTGAAGAGTTTTTCTTTGTCTATAGATTTGAAACAGTAAATTATGGTATGTCTTGGAATGTTTTTGTGTGTGTTTATTCTATTTGGACTTCTCCTAGGCTCCTGAATCTGTAGGTTTATGTGTCCCTGTACATTTGAGAAGATATATGCATTATTTCTTCAAACACTTTTTTGGTTCCACTTTGTCTCTGATCTCTTTTTGAGATACTGATGATATAAATTTCGCTTTATTGTTATCCCACAGGGTGCTGAGTAGCTTTTCATTTGTTTTCTTTCTGTTTCTCCGATTGGGTAAATACTATTGATCTGTCCTCAAGTTCACTCATCCTTTCCTTGTCATCTTGACTCTGGATGAGCCCATTCAGTGAGGTTTTTATTTTTTTTTCTAATTTCAGTTATGGTATTTTTCACTTCTATAATTTTCATTTGTTTTTTATAACATCTTTTTGTGGAATTCTTTAAAATTAGTAGCTGTTTGTTGAAGTATATTTGTAATAGCTGATTTAAAGTTGTTGTCAGTTAGCCTCAACATGTGATTCATGTTATGTTGGCCCCTGTTGATTTTGTGCATGTTCAGTTATTGGATGGGCCTTACCAACACCACTCTGACCAAATCTGAATGCTGACTCCCACTGTCTTATTAAAGACACATGGAGGAAAGGCTCAGCTCTCTGCTCAGCCTTGCTGATGTCATCTCAGTGAAAGTGGGTCACTAACACATACTACCACCTTTCCTCCAAATAGGAGTGTAAGTTCAGCACCCTGATGTGTCCTTCTGTCCCCAAGAAGGAGATAAGTAAAGGGCTGACTCTCATTGCTTTGTTGCTGCTTTTTGCTTGTGGAAGCTAAACACCCCAGTGAGCACAGCTGACACCAAGGGAGGGGAAGGAAGAAAGTGGAGTGCTAATAAACCCCATCTTTTAACACCCCATTCTGACCACACTGATATCAGGCAGGTGTAGCAGTTCAGCTCCCCAGTGGGTTCCACTAACACCAGGGATGATTACAAAGCAAACAAGTCAACTGTTTTGTTCAGTCTCATTGATGTGTGGTGGGAGTAGAAGCTCAGCTCTCCGCCAGTCCCCACTAACAAAAATGAGTGGTGGTGAAGTATAATGGTGAAAAATTGCACTGCCTTGCACAGCTTCATGAAGTCTGATTGCTACCATATGAGTTTAGAAGCTCATCTAGCCTCTGAGTACTATTGCCATTACGCACACAACTCTGTTGTTGGGAGAATTGTAGTAGAATCCAGTTCTGCCGGCCAGGAGATGCAAGATCTACTGCCCCTGAGTTTCAGGAACACTATCAAGACAAAAACAAATCACATCTTGATTTGGCAACATCAAATTATATCCCTCACTTAGTTCTTGGTAAAGGTCCAACTAGTGGGGCTTGGCATAATATGGAAGGCTCCATGTTGACAATCAGCTTTGGAAGTAGGATGGAACTACCTGGACTTAAATTTAAGGACTGGGTATCAAGTAAACGAAGGAACCTAAAAGGGGATCGAGTCATGCCAGAGGAAATAGCTCGCTACTATAAACGTTATGTAAAAGTCATGGGTCTTCAGAAGAATTTCAGAGAGAATACTTACATAACTTCCGTATCAAGACTCTACAGAGATCAAGATGATGACAGTCAAGACAGAGATATTTCAACAGAGAAGTCAAACCTTATCAACAGAAACTGGGAAATTAGGGGTTATCAGCGAATAGCTGATGGTTCTCATGTTCCCTTCTGCCTCTTTGCTGAGAATGCAGCACTGGCAACTGGAACGTTGGATTCTCCTGCCCATGTGGAAATTGAAGGGGAAGATTTTCCTTTCGTGTTTCATTCAGTGCCTGAATTTGGAGCTGCTATAAACAGAGGAAATTTGTGTGGCAAAATGGATCCAGTGTTAATTGTAGGTTCTGGGCTTACTGCCGCTGATGCAGTACTGTGTGCTTACAACAGTAATATCCCTGTGATTCATGTGTTTCGCAGACGAGTAACTGATCCAAGCTTAATTTTCAAACAGCTTCCCAAAAAGCTGTATCCTGAATATCATAAAGTCTATCATATGATGTGTACTCAGTCATATTCTGTAGACTCAAATCTTTCATCTGATTATACCAGCTTTCCTCAGCACCATGTGCTTTCCTTTAAGCCGGACATGAAATGTGTTCTCCAAAGCGTTTCTGGATTGAAGAAAATATTTAAGCCGTCTGCAGCAGTAGTATTGATAGTTTCTCATCCTATTCTGTCTTTTCTGAAGGATCAAGGGTGTTACCTAGGCCGTAAGTCAAGCCAGCCAATCACATGTAAGGGTAATCCTGTGGAAATAGATACATATACCTATGAGTGTATTAAAGAAGCCAACCTTTTTGCATTGGGTCCTTTGGTTGGAGACAGTTTTGTTCGATTTTTAAAGGGAGGGGCACTGGGTGTTACACGCTGTTTAGCTACAAGACAGAAGAAAAAGCAGCATTTGTTTGTTGAAAGAGGAGGAGGAGATGGGATAGCTTAAAGCAAGTTTACAAGTAATTAAAATGGACAGTTTGCGGTTAAAGATTTTTAATAGTGGTTTTGCAGTGTACTGGCTTGAATTTTCTGGACTTGAGTTAACTGAAGGAGAGCCTCAAACTATAGTAAAAACTTCATTTTTAAAAGTTACTAGAATTTGGTATCCTGATTTATATTGTAATGTTTCAAAGGTGTCACTGTCAGACAAATGGAAACACTGCCAACTTGGTGTATCTTAAGCTTTCATTTAACTAAAACATTCTTTTCTTCCAAAAAAAAAATACATGAATGAAAAACGGATAATTGAAGAAGAAATAGACAAATCCACAATGATAGTTGAAGATCTCAAGACTCTTCCCTCAGTTACTGATAAAAACAAGTAGGAAGCACGTAAGTAAGGATATACAAGACTTAACAACCTCGTCAATGGATCTAACCTATTTGGCATTTGTAGATCAAGCTACACAATAGCACCAGACTATGCATTCTCTTTAAGTACACAGGTAACATTCACAAAGATAAACCATGATATGAGCCATAAAGCAAAAAGTTACAAAAATAGAAAATATAAAAATCATGTTCAGTACTATTTTAGAATGCTTAAAAAGAAACCAATGAACAAAAATAAAAATCTAACAAACAAAAAATCACTGACTCTACCAAATGCTGATGAAGATGTGGGGCACCATGGTTGATGGAATTGTGGAATGCTACATCTACTCAGGAAAAAAGTTTAACATTTCTTATAAAGTTAAATATATACTTGCTGTGAATTATATAACTCACTACTGGATGATGATGAGAAATAATAATGTAAATATCCACAAAAATCTGTATAAGAATGTTTATTTTATTTTTATTATAATTTCCAAAGCTTAGGAAAAAACTGAAGTTTGTCAATTAGTGATTGGATTTTTAAAAATTCTGATAAATCCCTACAGTGGAATACTATTTAGCAGTGAATAGGAAGGAAGAAGTAGGTTCTGGCCAGAAGATAATAAGGTAAACATATCTGTACATAACATACAAGCATAGGAAGATTTTGAAATGTGGAAGGAAGAATGTGGCAGAATACAAAGGGGACTTTGGGACTTCAGGAACTACATGGCACTTATTTCCATGAGTTTTCTAATTAGTTTTCATATATCTTAAAAGAGTACTACAGCAGTCTCCAATCTGGTACCAGCAACAGGCACAGGAAAAAAGAAACATCTTGATGAAAAACCTATTTTCCTTAACCAAAAGACCAGAAAAAGGATGGCCCAACATAGCAGAGAACATTTTGCAACACCCATCCTATTCCCACCAAACACCAGAGAAAAAGCTTCTCTTCCAGACACACAATTTCAGTGAGGCCAAGAAGGCAGCTAATCTTGCACCCAGACCTGGACCCCACCAATATAGTCTGGATATTTGTTCCACCCAAATATCATGTTGGGATGTCATCCCAAGTGTTGGAGGCGGGGCCAAGTAGGAGCGTGTGAATCATGGGGCCAGATTCCTCATGGTTTGATGCTATCCTCTTGACAGTGAGTGAGTTTGCATGAGACCCGATAGTTTAAAAGTATGGAGCACCTCCCACCTCCTCTCTTGCTCCTGCTTTCACCATGTGATGTGCCTGCTCCTGCTTCATCTTTTAGCATTATTAGTAAAAGCTTCCTGAGGCCTCCCCAGAAGCCAAACGGATGTCAGCACCTTGCTTCCTGTGCAGCCTGCAGAATCATGAACCAATCAAATCTCTTTTTAAGATAAATTACCCACCCTCAGGTATTTCTTCATAGCAATGCAAGAATGGCCCAGTATACATCGCAAATCAAGATGTAACTTTCTTTTGTCTTGATAGTGTTCCTGAAAGTCAGGGGCAGTAGATCTTGCATCTCCTGGCCGGTAGAGGTGGGTTCTACTACAATTCTCCCAACAACAGAGTTGTGTGTGTAATGGCAATAGCACTCAGAGGCTAGATGAGCTTCTGAACTCATATGGTAGCAATCAGACTTCATGAAGCTGTGCAAGGCAGTGTAATTATTCACCATCATACTTCACCACCACTCATTTTTGTTAGTGGGGACTAGCAGAGAGCTGAGCTTCTACTCCCACCACACATCAGTGAGACTGAACAAAACAGTTGTCTTGTTCGCTTTCTAATCATCCCTGGTGTTAGTGGAACCCACTGGGGAGCTGAACTGCTATACCTGCCTGATATCAGTGAGGCAGAATGGGGTGTTAAAAGATGGGGTTTATTAGCACTCCACTTTCTTCCTTCCCCTCCTTTGGTGTCAGCTGTATTCACTAGGGTGTTTAGCTTCCAGAACCAAAAATTATTGGTAAGTAATATTCTGTGGTATAGATGTACCACAGTTTGTTTAAATATTCATTTACCTGAGACTGGAACTGATTTCAACAAAGCAGTGAGAGTCAGCCCTTTACTTATCTCCTTCTTGGGGACAGAAGGACACATCAGGGAGCTGAACTTACATTCCTATTTGGAGGCAAGGTGGTGGTATGTGTTAGTGACCCGCTTTCACTGAGATGATATCAGCAAGGCTGAGCAGAGAGCTGAGCCTTTCCTCCACGTGTCTTTAATAAGACAGTGGGAGTCAGCATGCAGATTTGGTCAGAGTGGTGTTGGTAGGGCCCATCCAATAACTGAACATGCACAAAATCAACAGGGGCCAACATAACATGAATCACATGTTGAGGCTAACTGACAACAACTTTAAATCAGCCATCACAAAAACACTTCAATGAGCAACTACTAATTTTAAAGAACCTCACAAAAAAGATGCTATAAAGAACAAATGAAAATTATAGAAGTGAAAAATACAGTAACCGAAATTAGCAAAAAAAAAAACTCACTGAATAGGCTCATCTATCAAGTTGCTGTGTGCATCATAGTTATTTTTGTTTATTTGTTTGTTTTATTGGTAAGTAATATTCTGTGCTATAGATGTACCACATTTGTTTAAATATTCATTTATTGGAGAATAGTTGTTTCCAACTTTAGATTATTATTAATACAATACAACTGGTATAGTCATTCCTGTATAGGTTTTTCTATGAAGTTACATTTTCTTTCTTTTTGGAATAAGTGCTGAAGAAGAAAATTGCTGGATCACATGGTGATGGCATGTTAAGTTTTGTAAGAAACTGTCATACACCTTTCCTGTTGGGAGTACGATTTGACAAACCCACCAGCAATCTAAGAGTGCTACAATTTCTCTGCATTCTCAACAGCATTTGTTGTTGTCATTGTGTCAATTTGTAATGTATTTATGGATTATTATAATGCACATGATCACATTGGTGTTTACATCTGTATTTCCCCGATGGTTGTTATTGCTGAACATCTTTTTATGTGCCCATTTTCTATTTCTGTATCCCCTTCATTGAAATGTGTATTCATGCCTGCTGCCCATTTTCTTTCCTTTTTTGATGTTTGCAGGGTCAGGTTTTAATTAACTTGACCACAAAGCACAGGTTTCCAGGTTCACATAAATACATTTTTATTTTATAATTAATTTTTCCTTCTCTTAAACATTTTGGATAGGATTGACAGGACAAAATCTTTCCTGTTTGAGCAACAGCTTTCTTAAAAGTACCTTGTTGTCTTTTTTTTAATGGTTGATCGTATATGTATATATATATACACACACACGTATAGTATTTTCTATATATAGTATATATTTTCATATATATATACCATATGTACTCTATACTACATATTTGTCTATATATATACTATATACTATACATACATAGTATTTTCTATATTTACTGTGTGTGTGTGTGTGTGTGTGAAGTATTTTCTTCCTCCTACCCACCAACCACTAGCCTTGTTGCCTCCTAAATCTCAGCGATTTTTCTACAGTTAAATCATGTTTTTAATTTTAGTATTAACACAGATCCACTTTGTTGGTTTCTCTAAATGGTATTTTTTTCTCTTGTGTGTTATTACAGTCCATTTTGGCTTTTGTTTCTTTCTTTTGAAATAAATATGGGTGCTCTATGTGTCCCCTACTTACAAAATGCTGGATCTGGGATTTGAATCTTTGGCATTAGGATGTTCCATCAGGGCTTATATGTACGCATTTTCCCTCCTTGTACAGAGGTTTTGGTCTGCTTTATGACAGAAGGATTAAAATTTCTCCATTCTATCACTTTGTCCATCTTTGGTTTTATAATATATACAATCAAGCATTATATTGATAATTTATCACAACAACCATGCTACCTCCAAACTTTATTTAAAACTACCTCCCACATACCCTGAACTTTGTTTCTGGTAAATAACTTTATCCTGGATTTCTTTGTTATATCTGTCTGACAGAGTATTACAACAGAGTTCCTTCCTCGTGAATGTTAACAATATGCTTAGCCTGTAGTTGTAGGTAAAGAACATTAAATTCTGAAGCTCCTTGTCAGAGATTCACCTGATATTTTCAAATTTATAATCATAAAAGCCTAGAGGAAATTTTACAGCCACCCTGTACTGGTTTCTGGGGAATTTTTTCTGTGTTCAGCAGCACATCAATAGTCTCTGGCTTATCCACTCCTTGGACAATCAGAAAAAGAATAGCAATCATAATTGATAATGAAGAAATGCCTAGCCAATCACTTCAAACTGACATCACTAGAAAGGTTCTTGCCATCTCTCCTCACCCAGGCTCTGGCCCATTAGTAGTACTTGAGGAGACAGAATAGTACTCTGAAAATTAATCATTCCATCGGCCATATCCCTTTTACACAAGCTTCTGGAATCATGTGTGCCAACATACTTCTGAGCTGCATAATTCATGGCTATACTATTTAAATAAGCCTGAGGGAAATGATAGTGGTAAGTCCTCTCAAACAACAGAACTTAATACTGAAGCTAGGTTCTACAAGGGCCCAGGCCAGTGTGCAGATGTCTGGAGGGAACATCTAATTGCGAATATGGGAGTAATGTATCTCTTTAGTAACATTGTTTACTTCATCTTTTATTGACGTTGATCTATTAATGTGATACTGTACTATGTTTATAGCAGACGTTGCCATCAGGAGAATCTGGGTGAACGGTATAAGGCATCTCTCTATTTCTCACAGTTGCCTGTGAATCTACAACTATCATGAAAAAATAAAATTCAAGCTACTTTGAAGTATCGTTTTAGTGCTGATACTCGACAAAAATAATAAAGAATAACATAAAAAAGAATATAATGCTGATGTATGCAAAAACATCATTGATGACACTCAAAATTATGCTGAATGGAAGAAGCTAGATAAAATTAAGTACATAATCTGATTCCATTAATATGCAACTCTAGAATTGTACACTAACCCGTAGAGGCAGAAGGCAGATCAGTGATTGGGAATTGGGAAGAAGTGGGAGGAAAAAACACAAGGGGGCAAAAAAAAAAAAAAAAGAAAACACATGATGTGGTGATGGATAATGTTCTTATTTGAATTGTGGCGATGGTTTCACAGGTGTATATGTGCCAACTCTAATTAATTGTATATTATAGTCAATTATATCTCATTAAAGCTGTTTAAAACAAAACCAAAGGATGCTGGACACTAGGACCAAAGTGTGAAGTATTTGAAGAAAAAAAGTCTTCTACCTTTGACCTAATTAGTGTATTTAAAACCAAATGAGGAATGCTTTTTAATGCCCCCTCCTCAGTAGAACAGTAGAACACATTTTCAGTAATAACCATAAATTAAAACAAGAAATAATAAGGATTAATAAAGATGTATGGTGTGTTTCTAGTGAGCATTATATATATGTATATATGTGTTAGTAAAAGTAAAATATAAAATGGTATTTTAAGAAAACCAAAAATTATGCAAAAGCAACAAATTAGTCAATTAATAAATTATCCAAATATGTAACATTTGATTTCCTTGAATTGGTCTGTAGTTTTAAAATAACTATTAAACAATTAAAGAAGAATAAATTTTACTTTTAAAGATATAGTTCAAATTTACAAAGTATTTTTTGTTTAAATGAAGATTTGAACTTCTCAAACAAACATTTATACCTTGCCATTCATACTTTGTTTTATTAACTAAGGCATCATCCAAACAAGTCATCACATGGAATGACAGCACATGAAAAACTCAGATTATTTATTCCTTTATTTTAAAATCAATCACTGTACTATTATTGTTTTAGAAATATTGTTTAAATGCTGGTGTATGTGTGTCATACAGGACCATGGATTATGGCCTAGAGTGCACTGCAAGAAATACCCATCCTTAGGAGCTTGCTTTAGAAAGAAACAGCAACAACTGTGTCAGGTGATATCTGAGGCCAATGGTATAACAGGAAATTATCTGCATTAATTTCCTTGTAGAATACAATAAGTATTCATTAAAATATAATGAGAAATTGTGCTGTTTTTAGACCACTCCCATAGACACATGATTAAAACGTATTGACCACAGCAATCTTTTAGAAAGTGGACCAACAAAACAAAATATTTTTGAGAAGGAAAGATAGTTGTTCTAAGAAGCTGGACTGGAAAAAAAAAAAGAGTACATATCTTATGATTCCATTCTTATAAACCTCCAGAAAATAGAAACAGATAGTGACAGAAAGCAAATTAGTGGGTTATTTTTTAGAATGATGGTAAAGGTAGGGGCAGGGAAGAATTGCCAAAGGGCATGAGAAAACTTTAGGGGGTCATGGGTATGTTCACTCTTGTAGTTGTGATGGTTTAACAAGTGCAGATGTGACAAAACTCATCAAACTGTATACTTTTTAAGCATGTGCAGTTTGTCATATGTCAATTACACTTCAGTAAAGCTGCTGAAAAATGATATTCTCTTTAGGGATAAAAACAACTTTGGAAAAATAAAAATAAAAGATGGAGAGAGAGAGAGCTATCTTGTTTGAAAATTCTCTGTAGACAATGCTCTCATTCACTGCCTGCACTAGAGGTAGACCACTCCCATTGCCCTGCTCCTCCCTAAGTTTTTTAAGAAGGTGGGCTAGTCAGTGTTGGATTTGTGGCATCTAGTAACCATTATTTCAGGTGCTGCTGGTAACTTTCAGAGATATTTGGCCCTTTGAAGGGCATTTAGTTGCTTATATCATAGTGTGGGGTGTACCTCATACCTACCATTATGAGGTAGATGGCCTGCAGGTTATTTCTATGTCTGTTTTTGGGGATAGTACTGCCACCCACACACTTCACACCATAGAGATTCTGCCAATCAATACACTGAAGTCAGGTCCCTCTTTCCCCACCAAAACACACACAGATAGAAACACCAACCCCTTTAACTCTTTGTGTATTAAAGTGTTCAGGAAATTTATCTTCAGTGCTTAGTCCTGAGCCAGTCCTTATCCCCCGTTTCCAGCTGTGGACCTGTTGGCCTGGCCTCAAACCCCACAGAAGCCACCTCCCTGCCTTCTCACACACACCTCCCTCTTCCCGTCACTCCTTCCTTCCCCACCATCAGAGAAGTCACAGGGACATATCCTTTTGATTCAGGTTGATTTTATTTTCATGGTTTTAACCCGTTGGTGTAGAATTCACTGACTGTATGATTGATGACTTTTCAGTGGCAGACCTCTAGAGACATCACAGAGCTGAGGTCTCTCTTTGGTCTTTGTCAGCCTCTTCTTTCTTCATTTTTGGTCTTCTAGCTTTCTTAGGTTTTCTTGCAGGGGTGTTAGTTTCACAGGCTTTTTTGCTCGAGCTCCCTCGAAGGGGTCTTTTTGCCTTCATGGTGGTCTTTAGGCCCTGTAGGGAGATCACAGTCAGGCCAGAGGGCATTAGTTTTGGGAAAGAAGGTGGGAAATGCATAGGAATAGGCTTCATGAGAAGGGTGTGAGTCGAGGAGGGGGTTTGAGTGAGGCAAGGAAAGGATAAGAGTCTTGGGGTGGCGGAATCAGTGGGGCAAAGAGAAGGGGCTTGGTCAGGATCATCATCTCACCTTAACGCCACTTCTGGATCTTCGTTGACAGGGAGTCTTCCCCCTCTTCCTCCCTTTGGTACTTGAGGTTGATGGGCTCTGTTTGTCCACATCTTCATTAGGCTTCTGGGGTTCACTGGTCACCTTTCCCATACTGAAGTGTCCCAGTGGTCTACTCAGAGCTCCTGATCTGAGTATCCTATGTATACCCCTCCCAGCACAATGAGGGGCCACACCCTTCAACTTTGATTGGTCAGCAAGGCACTGTCCCAGCCAATGAGAGCTAAGGACACTAAGACATCACAAAGCACTACTCTTGTCACCTCTGTGTGTGTGGGGGGGAGGTACCTGGGGAGTCTTAGTCATCAGAATGTACCACTCCTGCCACCTCTGTTTTGGGTGGGGGGGTGATATAAAGGCAAGGATAGCCTGGTGGTAGAAAAGAGGCTTTTCTATAACAGCCTCTTCTAGCCTTCCCAACATGAACTACCACCCCTCCTCATATACCCATGTTCAATTGTGGTGGCCCACATAGCAGACAGTTTCCTTTAATCTATTCCCCAAGGCCACACCTACTCATTGGTTTATTGTGAAGTCTCCCTCCCTTAGTCATTAGCTGTTATTTTTGATATTTTACCTAAAATCCCTCTAAAAACAATATGGCTATCTTTCAATGTCAGTGGAGAGGTGAGTAATTCTACAAACAAAAGACAGTTCCCACAAATAAACATCTTTCTACCTATCACATTTGGCATTAAAGGCAGCTTATTTTCATTAATTTCTGCTAGCCCTGCAATTGATAGGGATTAGAATTAACTGTCTATTTATGAAGGTTGCTTTTATCTTTACTTTTATCCTATTCTTGGACTCTGACCACATTATCATTATTGATTTTTGAAAGGTTATTTCTCTATTTTATTGGATTTTTCTTTCTACCTTCCTAGTTTCTTTTACTAATTTCCTTCCCACCAAAAGACACCTACATGTGACACAGGTGATGTGTTTGAATGATTTGCTTTCCTATGTTTTTATTCTTGTTAAACATATCGCTTTGCTAAATATGTGCATGTGTGAAAGTGTAACATTTTACTTAAGCTGCTATATGCATCTCTTGTTCATTGCTTTTAATGTTGCTTCGTGCTTGTTCATTTTCTTCCCCCTTTGAGTGTAACCTATGTTGATGCTGTTCCTTACTGCTACTAATGATGCTGCTATGAAACTCGTTAGTAGCTCATGACCCTTTGTAGAATTCTGCCTCTATTTCTTTAAGGTGTATGTTCAGGAACAGAATTTCTAGGTAATAGACATATATAATTGTCTTATTTCAGGCTGCTACAAAAGAATCCTATAGACTGGGTAGCTTAAACAATAAACATTTATTTATCACAGCTCTAAAGGTTGGAACTGAAAAATCAGGGTGTCTCTGGTACCAATTTACTGTATTAGTCCATTTTCATGCTGCTCATGAAGACATACCCAAGACTGGGAAATTTAGAAAATAAAGCAGTTTAATAAGCTTACAGTTCCACGTGGCTAGTTGCCTCACAGTTATGGCACAAGTTGAAAGGCACGTCTCACATGGTGACAGGCAAGAGACTTATTAAATTACAAATTCATTCTCTTTGTTAGTTGCAGGACTAATTATACCGCCTATATAATTTTATTAAATTTATTTTTGGTAGTTTGTGTTTTTCTAACGAATTGATCAATTTTTTCTATATTTTTGAATTTATGAGCATACAGTTATTCACATTATTCTCTTATCCATTCAATGCCTGTAAAATCTGTAATGCTATTTCCTGTTTCATCCCTGATATTGTTTATTCGTTGTCTTCTTTTTTTTTAAGCTGTCAGTTGTGCTTAAGTTTTATCAATTTTGTTGACGGTTTTCAAGAAATAGCTTTTGGTTTCATTGATTTTCCTATTTTGTTCCTGCTTTTAATTTCATTGATTTTTGTTTTTATCTCTATGATTTACTTCCTTCTGTTTGCTTTGGGTTTATTTTTCTCTTCCTTTTCTATATTCTTTAGGTAAGAAATTAGGTCTCCAATTTCAGACATTTCCTCGTTTCTAATGTAAGAATTTAATGGTGTAAATTTCTCTCTCAGTACAACTTTAGCTGTATTCCACATGTTTTAACATGTATATTTTCATTTTTACTTAGTTCACATATTTTTTATTTCCCTTGAGACTACTTCTTCACCCATGATTATTTTGAATTATTTAGAAATGCACAATTTAATTTCCAGTTGTTTAGTTTTTGTATTTTGTTATAGTTGCTGCTTTGATTCCATTTTGGTCATAGAATGTGTTGTCTACACAACACATTTCAATTCTTTTAATTATTTATCAACAATTTTAATTATTTTAAGTTTGGTAAGGTTTGTTTTGTAGTCCATCACATGGTCTATCTTGGTACATGTTCTGTGGACACATGAAACAAATATATATTCTGCTGCTGTTCAATGAACTGTCCTATATGTGTCAATTAGATACTGTTGATTGTTGCATTTTTCAGCTATTCTATTATTGAGGATATTATGTCTAGAATTTCTGTCAGTTGCTGAGTGTGTAAATCCAACTATAATTGTAAATAAGTCTATTTCTTCATTCATCTCTATTAGTTTTGCTTCACGTATTTGAAAGCTCTATTGTTTGGTTGATACACAGTCAGTATAGGTATATATTTGTGGTGGATTGATACTTGCATAATCATGTAAAGTCCTTCTTTGCCTTTATTTATTGTCTTTGCTGTGATCTCTACTTTACATCATATTAGTATAACTATTCCTACTTTCTATTTTTAATCGTGGTAAAATACACCTAACATCAAATTTCTATCTGAACCAATTTTTATTGTACATATTGTACAGTTCAGTTGTGTTAAGTATATTCACACAACGAATCCAAGAACTATTGTCATATTGCAAAACTGAAACTCTATACCCATTACACAACTCCTCAATTCCTCCTCTTCTAGACCCTGACAAAAACCATTCTACTTTTTGTCTCTTTGCATTTAACTAGTCTAGCTACCTCATATAATTATAATTTTATAGTATTTGTCTTTTTGTGACTGGCTTATTTTATCTAGCATAATGCTCTCAAGGTTCATTTATGTATAATGCAGAATTTTATTCTTTGAAAAGGCTGAATAATATTTTACTGTATGTATATACTTCAATTTGTCTATCTATTGATGAACCCTTGGGTTGCTTCTACTTTTTGCCTATTGTAAGGTTGCTATGAACATGGGTGTACTGATATATCTTCAAGACTCTGCTTTTAATTGTGTTGAGTATATACCCGGAAGAGGAATTGCTGGCTCATGTGAGAATTCTATTTTTACTTTCGAGGAACTACCATACCGTTTTTCATAGTTGCCACACCATTTTACATACTACCAACAATGCACAAAGGTTCCAGTTTTTCTGCTTCTTTGTCGCACTTTTAATTTTCTGTTACTTTGATAGTAGCAATCCTAATGGTTATAAAGTGGTATCTCATTGTGATTTTTATTTGTATTTACTTAATAATTGGTACTGTTCAGAATCTTTTAATGTGTTTGTTGGTTGTTTGTATATTTTCTTTCCAGAAATGTCTATTTAATTCCTTTGCCTGTTTTTAAGTGAGGTTGTATTTCATCGTTAAGTTGGAGTTCTTTTCATATTCTGGATATTAACCCCTCATCAGTTATATGCTTTGCAAATTTTTCCCCTATACAGCAGGTTGTCTTTCGCTCTGTTGATGTGTTCCTTGATGCACTTAAGGTTCTTAATTGTCATACACACTCAAATTTATCTATTTTTTTGTTGCCCTTTATTTTTGTGGAAGAGCAAAAAAATTCATATCTAATAACAGAAGCTTTTCTTCTAACTTTTCTTCTAAGGGGTTTACAGTTTTAGCACATACATTTAAGTCTTTCGTCAATTTTCCGTTGATTTTTTTATAGAGTAAGGGTCCAACTTCATTCTTTTGCATGTGAATATCCAACTTTCTCAACATCATTTATTGAAAAGACTGTCTTTCCCCATTAAGTGGTCTTAGCACCCTTGTCAAAAATAACTTGACCATATATATGGAAGTTTATTTCTGGCCTTTCTATTCCATTTCACTGGTCTGTAAGACTTCCTTTATGCCAATACCACACTGTTAAATTACTGTAACTCTGTAATAAGTTTTAACATGAGGAAGTGTGACATCTCCAGCTTTTTCTCAAATTTGGTTTGACTATTAAGGATCCCTTTAGATTCCATATAAATTTTAGAATAAATTTGGTATCTAAAAAATCATTGGAAAATTTGATAGGAATTACATTAAATTTGTAGATCTCTTTTGCTGGCATTTCCATCTTAACCACATTAATTATTCAACTCACGAACATGAATGTCTTTCCATTTATTTGTGTCCTCCTTAATTTGGGGGGGTCAATATTTTGCAGTTTTCAGTGTAAAAGTATTTTGCCTCCTTGGTGAAGTTTATTTCTAAGTATTTTTTCATGCTATTATGAAATGGAATTGTTTCCTTAATTTCTTTTTCTTATTGTTGATTATGGACCTAGAGAAATGCACCTAATTTTTTCAAGCTGATTGTATGTTCTGCAACTTCACTGAATTTGTTGATTCATTCTAAAAGAGTTTTTGTGTGGCACTTTTAATGTTCTCCATATACAGGATCGTGTAGTCTTAGAAGAAAGATACTCTTACTTTTTCCTTTCCTATTTGGATACCTTTCCTTTCTTCTTCTTATCCAATTGCTAGTCACTCTTGCTTTTTAAAATTAATATATTCAAGGCACATATTTTCCATTATTTTACTTTCATTCTATCAATGTCACATAGTGTGTTTATTTTAGACAGCATAATTTTTTTTCTTTGAGACAGACGTGAGATTTTTTTGCCCAGGCTGGAGTGCAGTGGCCCAGTCTCAGCTCACTGCAGCCTTCGCCTCCTGGGTTCGAGCAATTCTCCTGCCTCAGCCTCTCAAATAGCTGAGACTACAAGCACTCACCACCACGCCTGGTTACTTTTTATATTTTTAGTAGAGATGAGATTCATCATGCTGGCCAGGCTGGTCTCGAACTCTTGACCTCACGTGATCCGCCTGCCTTGGCCTCCCAAAGTGCTGGAGTTACAGGCATGAGCTAACGTGTTAGGCCGGACAGCATATTGTTGAATTATTTTTCATCCACACAATTAGTTTATGTATTTTAATTACTATACAAAGACTATTTACTTTTAAGGTAATTATTTATATTGATAGTAAAGCTAAAGTGTGTCATTTTATTTATTTGCTTTCTCTTTATGTTCCCTGCTTGTCATTCTTCCATTTTTCTTTGCATACCTTCCTGAGACTTACCTGATATTTTTTAGAGTTGTATCTTGACTGACTTACAGTGTTTTTGAGTATATCACATTGTGTAGTTTTCTTAGTTGTTACACTAGATATTACAATACGTAGTTAATAACAGTCTACAGGTATCAACATTTTACCACTTTGAGTGAAGTGTAAAATCCTTACTTGATTTACATCTGTTTATCCTCCAACATTAAAAATATAATCATATGAAGTCTTTATATACATTGAGCGATATGTGAAATATTGTTTTAATTTTTGCTTCACCATAAAATATAAGTTAAGAAACTCTCAAAGGCAAGGATATTATATGATATTTATGCCCATTTTTTTTATGCTGATGTTTTTTCTTTTTGAAGTTCCCAGCCTTCTTTTATCATTTTCTATTTTATGGATCTTCCTTTAGCCAATCTTTAAGAATAGATTTGCTAGCAAAAACATATAGTTTTTCCTCATCTGACAATATCTTATATTCCCCTTTATTCTAGAAGAATATTTTTGCTGGAAACAGAATTTATACTTGGCAATTTTTACAACACCTGAAATGCCCATTTCCACTTCAAACTGGCCTTCATAGTTTTAGAAGAGAAATTCATTGTCATTCAAATGTCTGTGTTCCCATAATAATGTGTCTTTTGTCTCTGGCTGCCCTGAAGAGTTTTTCTTTGTCTATAGATTTGAAACAGTAAATTATGGTATGTCTTGGAATGTTTTTGTGTGTGTTTATTCTATTTGGACTTCTCCTAGGCTCCTGAATCTGTAGGTTTATGTGTCCCTGTACATTTGAGAAGATATATGCATTATTTCTTCAAACACTTTTTTGGTTCCACTTTGTCTCTGATCTCTTTTTGAGATACTGATGATATAAATTTCGCTTTATTGTTATCCCACAGGGTGCTGAGTAGCTTTTCATTTTGTTTTTTTTTCTTTCTGTTTCTCCGATTGGGTAAATACTATTATCTGTCCTCAAGTTCACTCATCCTTTCCTTGTCATCTTGACTCTGGATGAGCCCATTCAGTGAGGCTTTTATTTTTTTTTCTAATTTCAGTTATGGTATTTTTCACTTCTATAATTTTCATTTGTTTTTTATAACATCTTTTTGTGGAATTCTTTAAAATTAGTAGCTGTTTGTTGAAGTATTTTTGTAATAGCTGATTTAAAGTTGTTGTCATAGCCTCAACATGTGATTCATGTTATGTTGGCCCCTGTTGATTTTGTGCATGTTCAATTATTGGATGGGCCTTACCAACACCACTCTGACCAAATCTGAATGCTGACTCCCACTGTCTTATTAAAGACACATGGAGGAAAGGCTCAGCTCTCTGCTCAGCCTTGCTGATATCATCTCAGTGAAAGTGGGTCACTAACACATACCACCACCTTCCTCCAAATAGGAATGTAAGTTCAGCTCCCTGATGTGTCCTTCTGTCCCCAAGAAGGAGATAAGTAAAGGGCTGACTCTCATTGCTTTGTTGCTGCTTTTTGCTTGTGGAAGCTAAACACCCCAGTGAGCACAGCTGACACCAAGGGAGGGGAAGGAAGAAAGTGGAGTGCTAATAAACCCCATCTTTTAACACCCCATTCTGACCGCACTGATATCAGGCAGGTATAGCAGTTCAGCTCCCCAGTGGGTTCCACTAACACCAGGGATGATTACAAAGCAAACAAGTCAACTGTTTTGTTCAGTCTCATTGATGTGTGGTGGGAGTAGAAGCTCAGCTCTCCGCTAGTCCCCACTAACAAAAATGAGTGGTGGTGAAGTATAATGGTGAATAATTGCACTGCCTTGCACAGCTTCATGAAGTCTGATTGCTACCATATGAGTTTAGAAGCTCATCTAGCCTCTGAGTACTATTGCCATTACGCACACAACTCTGTTGTTGGGAGAATTGTAGTAGAATCCAGTTCTACCGGCCAGGAGATGCAAGATCTACTGCCCCTGAGTTTCAGGAACACTATCAAGACAAAAACAAATCACATCTTGATTTGGCAACATCAAATTATATCCCTCACTTAGTTCTTGGTAAAGGTCCACCTAGTGGGGCTTGGCATAATATGGAAGGCTCCATGTTGACAATCAGCTTTGGAAGTAGGATGGAACTACCTGGACTTAAATTTAAGGACTGGGTATCAAGTAAACGAAGGAACCTAAAAGGGGATCGAGTCATGCCAGAGGAAATAGCTCGCTACTATAAACGTTATGTAAAAGTCATGGGTCTTCAGAAGAATTTCAGAGAGAATACTTACATAACTTCCGTATCAAGACTCTACAGAGATCAAGATGATGACAGTCAAGACAGAGATATTTCAACAGAGAAGTCAAACCTTATCAACAGAAACTGGGAAATTAGGGGTTATCAGCGAATAGCTGATGGTTCTCATGTTCCCTTCTGCCTCTTTGCTGAGAATGCAGCACTGGCAACTGGAACGTTGGATTCTCCTGCCCATGTGGAAATTGAAGGGGAAGATTTTCCTTTCGTGTTTCATTCAGTGCCTGAATTTGGAGCTGCTATAAACAGAGGAAATTTGTGTGGCAAAATGGATCCAGTGTTAATTGTAGGTTCTGGGCTTACTGCCGCTGATGCAGTACTGTGTGCTTACAACAGTAATATCCCTGTGATTCATGTGTTTCGCAGACGAGTAACTGATCCAAGCTTAATTTTCAAACAGCTTCCCAAAAAGCT
This sequence comes from Nomascus leucogenys, assembly GCF_006542625.1. Taxonomy (NCBI): domain Eukaryota; kingdom Metazoa; phylum Chordata; class Mammalia; order Primates; family Hylobatidae; genus Nomascus; species Nomascus leucogenys. Next base: position 132,023,349 of record NC_044406.1, read on the forward strand.
GTATCCTGAATATCATAAAGTCTATCATATGATGTGTACTCAGTCATATTCTGTAGACTCAAGTCTTTCATCTGATTATACCAGCTTTCCTCAGCACCATGTGCTTTCCTTTAAGCCGGACATGAAATGTGTTCTCCAAAGCGTTTCTGGATTGAAGAAAATATTTAAGCCGTCTGCAGCAGTAGTATTGATAGGTTCTCATCCTATTCTGTCTTTTCTGAAGGATCAAGGGTGTTACCTAGGCCGTAAGTCAAGCCAGCCAATCACATGTAAGGGTAATCTGTGGAAATAGATACATATACCTATGAGTGTATTAAAGAAGCCAACCTTTTTGCATTGGGTCCTTTGGTTGGAGACAGTTTTGTTCGATTTTTAAAGGGAGGGGCACTGGGTGTTACACGCTGTTTAGCTACAAGACAGAAGAAAAAGCAGCATTTGTTTGTTGAAAGAGGAGGAGGAGATGGGATAGCTTAAAGCAAGTTTACAAGTAATTAAAATGGACAGTTTGCGGTTAAAGATTTTTAATGGTGGTTTTGCAGTGTACTGGCTTGAATTTTCTGGACTTGAGTTAACTGAAGGAGAGCCTCAAACTATAGTAACTTCATTTTTAAAAGTTACTAGAATTTGGTATCCTGATTTATATTGTAATGTTTCAAAGGTGTCACTGTCAGACAAATGGAAACACTGCCAACTTGGTGTATCTTAAGCTTTCATTTAACTAAAACATTCTTTTCTTCCAAAAAAAAAAATACATGAATGAAAAACGGATAATTGAAGAAGAAATAGACAAATCCCAATGATAGTTGAAGATCTCAAGACTCTTCCCTCAGTTACTGATAAAAACAAGTAGGAAGCACGTAAGTAAGGATATACAAGACTTAACAACCTCGTCAGTGGATCTAACCTATTTGGCATTTGTAGATCAAGCTACACAATAGCACCAGACTATGCATTCTCTTTAAGTACACAGGTAACATTCACAAAGATAAACCATGATATGAGCCATAAAGCAAAAAGTTACAAAAATAGAAAATATAAAAATCATGTTCAGTACTATTTTAGAATGCTTAAAAAGAAACCAATGAACAAAAATAAAAATCTAACAAACAAAAAATCACTGACTCTACCAAATGCTGATGAAGATGTGGGGCACCATGGTTGATGGAACTGTGGAATGCTACATCTATTCAGGAAAAAAGTTTAACATTTCTTATAAAGTTAAATATATACTTGCTGTGAATTATATAACTCACTACTGGATGATGAGAGAAATAATAATGTAAATATCCACAAAAATCTGTAAAGAATGTTTATTTTATTTTTATTATAATTTCCAAAGCTTAGGAAAAAACTGAAGTTTGTCGATTAGTGATTGGATTTTTAAAAATTCTGATAAATCCCTACAGTGGAATACTATTTAGCAGTGAATAGGAAGGAAGAAGTAGGTTCTGGCCAGAAGATAATAAGGTAAACATATCTGTACATAACATACAAGCATAGGAAGATTTTGAAATGTGGAAGGAAGAATGTGGCAGAATACAAAGGGGACTTTGGGACTTCAGGAACTACATGGCACTTATTTCCATGAGTTTTCTAATTAGTTTTCATATATCTTAAAAGAGTACTACAGCAGTCTCCAATCTGGTACCAGCAACAGGCACAGGCAAAGAGAAAAATCTTGACGAAAAACCTATTTTCCTTAACCAAAAGACCAGAAAAAGGATGGCCCAACATAGCAGAGAACATTTTGCAACACCCATCCTATTCCCACCAGAGAAAAAGCTTCTCTTCCAGACACACAATTTCAGTGAGGCCAAGAAGGCAGCTAATCTTGCACCCAGACCTGGACCCCACCAATATAGTCTGGATATTTGTTCCACCCAAATATCATGTTGGGATGTCATCCCAAGTGTTGGAGGCGGGGCCAAGTAGGAGCGTGTGAATCATGGGGCCAGATTCCTCATGGTTTGATGCTATCCTCTTGACAGTGAGTGAGTTTGCATGAGACCCGATAGTTTAAAAGTATGGAGCACCTCCCACCTCCTCTCTTGCTCCTGCTTTCACCATGTGATGTGCCTGCTCCTGCTTCACTTTTGGCATTATTAGTAAAAGCTTCCTGAGGCCTCCCCAGAAGCCAAACGGATGTCAGCACCTGCTTCCTGTGCAGCCTGCAGAATCATGAACCAATCAAATCTCTTTTTAAGATAAATTACCCACCCTCAGGTATTTCTTCATAGCAATGCAAGAATGGCCCAGTATACATCGCAAATCAAGATGTAACTTTCTTTTGTCTTGATAGTGTTCCTGAAATCAGGGGCAGTAGATCTTGCATCTCCTGGCCGGTAGAGGTGGGTTCTACTACAATTCTCCCAACAACAGAGTTGTGTGTGTAATGGCAATAGTACTCAGAGGCTAGATGAGCTTCTAAACTCATATGGTAGCAATCAGACTTCATGAAGCTGTGCAAGGCAGTGTAATTATTCACCATTATACTTCACCACCACTCATTTTTGTTAGTGGGACTAGCGAGAGCTGAGCTTCTACTCCCACCACACATCAATGAGACTGAACAAAACAGTTGTCTTGTTCGCTTTGTAATCATCCCTGGTGTTAGTGGAACCCACTGGGGAGGTGAACTGCTATACCTGCCTGATATCAGTGAGGCAGAATGGGGTGTTAAAAGATGGGGTTTATTAGCACTCCACTTTCTTCCTTCCCCTCCTTTGGTGTCAGCTGTATTCACTAGGGTGTTTAGCTTCCAGAACCAAAAATTATTGGTAAGTAATATTCTGTGGTATAGATGTACCACAGTTTGTTTAAATATTCATTTACCTGAGACTGGAACTGATTTCAACAAAGCAGTGAGAGTCAGCCCTTTACTTATCTCCTTCTTGGGGACAGAAGGACACATCAGGGAGCTGAACTTACATTCCTATTTGGAGGCAAGGTGGTGGTATGTGTTAGTGACCCGCTTTCACTGAGATGATATCAGCAAGGCTGAGCAGAGAGCTGAGCCTTTCCTCCACGTGTCTTTAATAAGACAGTGGGAGTCAGCATGCAGATTTGGTCAGAGTGGTGTTGGTAGGGCCCATCCAATAACTGAACATGCACAAAATCAACAGGGGCCAACATAACATGAATCACATGTTGAGGCTAACTGACAACAACTTTAAATCAGCCATCACAAAAACACTTCAATGAGCAACTACTAATTTTAAAGAACCTCACAAAAAAGATGCTATAAAGAACAAATGAAAATTATAGAAGTGAAAAATACAGTAACCGAAATTAGAAAAAAAAAAAACTCACTGAATAGGCTCATCTATCAAGTTGCTGTGTGCATCATAGTTATTTTTGTTTATTTGTTTGTTTTATTGGTAAGTAATATTCTGTGCTATAGATGTACCACAGTTTGTTTAAATATTCATTTATTGGAGAATAGTTGTTTCCAACTTTAGATTATTATTAATACAATACAACTGGTATAGTCATTCCTGTATAGGTTTTTCTATGAAGTTACATTTTCTTTCTTTTTGGAATAAGTGCTGAAGAAGAAAATTGCTGGATCACATGGTGATGGCATGTTAAGTTTTGTAAGAAACTGTCATACACCTTTCCTGTTGGGAGTACGATTTGACAAACCCACCAGCAATCTAAGAGTGCTACAATTTCTCTGCATTCTCAACAGCATTTGTTGTTGTCATTGTGTCAATTTGTAATGTATTTATGGATTATTATAATGCACATGATCACATTGGTGTTTACATCTGTATTTCCCCGATGGTTGTTATTGCTGAACATCTTTTTATGTGCCCATTTTCTATTTCTGTATCCCCTTCATTGAAATGTGTATTCATGCCTGCTGCCCATTTTCTTTCCTTTTTTGATGTTTGCAGGGTCAGGTTTTAATTAACTTGACCACAAAGCACAGGTTTCCAGGTTCACATAAATACATTTTTATTTTATAATTAATTTTTCCTTCTCTTAAACATTTTGGATAGGATTGACAGGACAAAATCTTTCCTGTTTGAGCAACAGCTTCCTTAAAAGTACCTTGTTGTCTTTTTTTTAATGGTTGATCGTATATTATATATATATACACACACACGTATAGTATTTTCTATATATAGTATATATTTTCATATATATATACCATATGTACTCTATACTACATATTTTCTATATATATACTATATACTATACATACATAGTATTTTCTATATTTACTGTGTGTGTGTGTGTTGTGTGTGTGTGTAGTATTTTCTTCCTCCTACCCACCAACCACAGCCTTGTTGCCTCCTAAATCTCAGCGATTTTTCTACAGTTAAATCATGTTTTTAATTTTAGTATTAACACAGATCCACTTTGTTGGTTTCTCTAAATGGTATTTTTTTCTCTTGTGTGTTATTACAGTCCATTTTGGCTTTTGTTTCTTTCTTTTGAAATAAATATGGGTGCTCTATGTGTCCCCTACTTACAAAATGCTGGATCTGGGATTTGAATCTTTGGCATTAGGATGTTCCATCAGGGCTTATATGTACGCATTTTCCCTCCTTGTACAGAGGTTTTGGTCTGCTTTATGACAGAAGGATTAAAATTTCTCCATTCTATCACTTTGTCCATCTTTGGTTTTATAATATATACAATCAAGCATTATATTGATAATTTATCACAACAACCATACTACCTCCAAACTTTATTTAAAACTACCTCCCACATACCCTGAACTTTGTTTCTGGTAAATAACTTTATCCTGGATTTCTTTGTTATATCTGTCTGACAGAGTATTACAACAGAGTTCCTTCCTCGTGAATGTTAACAATATGCTTAGCCTGTAGTTGTAGGTAAAGAACATTAAATTCTGAAGCTCCTTGTCAGAGATTCACCTGATATTTTCAAATTTATAATCATAAAAGCCTAGAGGAAATTTTACAGCCACCCTGTACTGGTTTCTGGGGAATTTTTTCTGTGTTCAGCAGCACATCAATAGTCTCTGGCTTATCCACTCCTTGGACAATCAGAAAAAGAATAGCAATCATAATTGATAATGAAGAAATGCCTAGCCAATCACTTCAAACTGACATCACTAGAAAGGTTCTTGCCATCTCTCCTCACCCAGGCTCTGGCCCATTAGTAGTACTTGAGGAGACAGAATAGTACTCTGAAAATTAATCATTCCATCGGCCATATCCCTTTTACACAAGCTTCTGGAATCATGTGTGCCAACATACTTCTGAGCTGCATAATTCATGGCTATACTATTTAAATAAGCCTGAGGGAAATGATAGTGGTAAGTCCTCTCAAACAACAGAACTTAATACTGAAGCTAGGTTCTACAAGGGCCCAGGCCAGTGTGCAGATGTCTGGAGGGAACATCTAATTGCGAATATGGGAGTAATGTATCTCTTTAGTAACATTGTTTACTTCATCTTTTATTGACGTTGATCTATTAATGTGATACTGTACTATGTTTATAGCAGACGTTGCCATCAGGAGAATCTGGGTGAACGGTATAAGGCATCTCTCTATTTCTCACAGTTGCCTGTGAATCTACAACTATCATGAAAAAATAAAATTCAAGCTACTTTGAAGTATCGTTTTAGTGCTGATACTCGACAAAAATAATAAAGAATAACATAAAAAAGAATATAATGCTGATATATGCAACAACATCATTGATGACACTCAAAATTATGCTGAATGGAAGAAGCTAGATAAAATTAAGTACATAATCTGATTCCATTAATATGCAACTCTAGAATTGTACACTAACCCGTAGAGGCAGAAGGCAGATCAGTGATTGGGAATTGGGAAGAAGTGGGAGGAAAAAACACAAGGGGGCAAAAAAAAAAAAAAAGAAAACACCTGATGTGGTGATGGATAATGTTCTTATTTGAATTGTGGCGATGGTTTCACAGGTGTATATGTACCAACTCTAATTAATTGTATATTATAGTCAATTATATCTCATTAAAGCTGTTTAAAACAAAACCAAAGGATGCTGGACACTAGGACCAAAGTGTGAAGTATTTGAAGAAAAAAAGTCTTCTACCTTTGACCTAATTAGTGTATTTAAAACCAAATGAGGAATGCTTTTTAATGCCCCCTCCTCAGTAGAACAGTAGAACACATTTTCAGTAATAACCATAAATTAAAACAAGAAATAATAAGGATTAATAAAGATGTATGGTGTGTTTCTAGTGAGCATTATATATATGTATATATGTGTTAGTAAAAGTAAAATATAAAATGGTATTTAAGAAAACCAAAAATTATGCAAAAGCAACAAATTAGTCAATTAATAAATTATCCAAATATGTAACATTTGATTTCCTTGAATTGGTCTGTAGTTTTAAAATAACTATTAAACAATTAAAGAAGAATAAATTTTACTTTTAAAGATATAGTTCAAATTTACAAAGTATTTTTTGTTTAAATGAAGATTTGAACTTCTCAAACAAACATTTATACCTTGCCCTTCATACTTTGTTTTATTAACTAAGGCATCATCCAAACAAGTCATCACATGGAATGACAGCACATGAAAAACTCAGATTATTTATTCCTTTATTTTAAAATCAATCACTGTACTATTATTGTTTTAGAAATATTGTTTAAATGCTGGTGTATGTGTGTCATACAGGACCATGGATTATGGCCTAAAGTGCACTGCAAGAAATACCACATCCTTAGGAGCTTGCTTTAGAAAGAAACAGCAACAACTGTGTCAGGTGATATCTGAGGCCAATGGTATAACAGGAAATTATCTGCATTAATTTCCTTGTAGAATACAATAAGTATTCATTAAAATATAATGAGAAATTGTGCTGTTTTTAGACCACTCCCATAGACACATGATTAAAACGTATTGACCACAGCAATCTTTTAGAAAGTAGACCAACAAAACAAAATATTTTTGAGAAGGAAAGATAGTTGTTCTAAGAAGCTGGACTGGAAAAAAAAAAGAGTACATATCTTATGATTCCATCTTATAAACCTCCAGAAAATAGAAACAGATAGTGACAGAAAGCAAATTAGTGGGTTATTTTTTAGAATGATGGTAAAGGTAGGGGCAGGGAAGAATTGCCAAAGGGCATGAGAAAACTTTAGGGGGTCATGGGTATGTTCACTCTTGTAGTTGTGATGGTTTAACAAGTGCAGATGTGACAAAACTCATCAAACTGTATACTTTTTAAGCATGTGCAGTTTGTCATATGTCAATTACACTTCAGTAAAGCTGCTGAAAAATGATATTCTCTTTAGGGATAAAAACAACTTTGGAAAAATAAAAATAAAAGATGGAGAGAGAGAGAGCTATCTTGTTTGAAAATTCTCTGTAGACAATGCTCTCATTCACTGCCTGCACTAGAGGTAGACCACTCCCATTGCCCTGCTCCTCCCTAAGTTTTTTAAGAAGGTGGGCTAGTCAGTGTTGGATTTGTGGCATCTAGTAACCATTATTTCAGGTGCTGCTGGTAACTTTCAGAGATATTTGGCCCTTTGAAGGGCATTTAGTTGCTTATATCATAGTGTGGGGTGTACCTCATACTACCATTATGAGGTAGATGGCCTGCAGGTTATTTCTATGTCTGTTTTTGGGGATAGTACTGCCACCCACACACTTCACACCATAGAGATTCTGCCAATCAATACACTGAAGTCAGGTCCCTCTTTCCCCACCAAAACACACACAGATAGAAACACCAACCCCTTTAACTCTTTGTGTATTAAAGTGTTCAGGAAATTTATCTTCAGTGCTTAGTCCTGAGCCAGTCCTTATCCCCCAGTTTCCAGCTGTGGACCTGTTGGCCTGGCCTCAAACCCCACAGAAGCCACCTCCCTGCCTTCTCACACACACCTCCCTCTTCCCGTCACTCCTTCCTTCCCCACCATCAGAGAAGTCACAGGGACATATCCTTTTGATTCAGGTTGATTTTATTTTCATGGTTTTAACCCGTTGGTGTAGAATTCACTGACTGTATGATTGATGACTTTTCAGTGGCAGACCTCTAGAGACATCACAGAGCTGAGGTCTCTCTTTGGTCTTTGTCAGCCTCTTCTTTCTTCATTTTTGGTCTTCTAGCTTTCTTAGGTTTTCTTGCAGGGGTGTTAGTTTCACAGGCTTTTTTGCTCGAGCTCCCTCGAAGGGGTCTTTTTGCCTTCATGGTGGTCTTTAGGCCCTGTAGGGAGATCACAGTCAGGCCAGAGGGCATTAGTTTTGGGAAAGAAGGTGGGAAATGCATAGGAATAGGCTTCATGAGAAGGGTGTGCGGCGAGGAGGGGGTTTGAGTGAGGCAAGGAAAGGATAAGAGTCTTGGGGTGGCGGAATCAGTGGGGCAAAGAGAAGGGGCTTGGTCAGGATCATCATCTCACCTTAACGCCACTTCTGGATCTTCGTTGACAGGGAGTCTTCCCCCTCTTCCTCCCTTTGGTACTTGAGGTTGATGGGCTCTGTTTGTCCACATCTTCATTAGGCTTCTGGGGTTCACTGGTCACCTTTCCCATACTGAAGTGTCCCAGTGGTCTACTCAGAGCTCCTGATCTGAGTATCCTATGTATACCCCTCCCAGCACAATGAGGGCCACACCCTTCAACTTTGATTGGTCAGCAAGGCACTGTCCCAGCCAATGAGAGCTAAGGGACACTAAGACATCACAAAGCACTACTCTTGTCACCTCTGTGTGTGTGGGGGGGGAGGTACCTGGGGAGTCTTAGTCATCAGAATGTACCACTCCTGCCACCTCTGTTTTGGGTGGGGGGGTGATATAAAGGCAAGGATAGCCTGGTGGTAGAAAAGAGGCTTTTCTATAACAGCCTCTTCTATGCCTTCCCAACATGAACTACCACCCCCCTCATATACCCATGTTCAATTGTGGTGGCCCACATAGCAGACAGTTTCCTTTAATCTATTCCCCAAGGCCACACCTACTCATTGGTTTATTGTGAAGTCTCCCTCCCTTAGTCATTAGCTGTTATTTTTGATATTTTACCTAAAATCCCTCTAAAAACAATATGGTTATCTTTCAATGTCAGTGGAGAGGTGAGTAATTCTACAAACAAAAGACAGTTCCCACAAATAAACATCTTTCTACCTATCACATTTGGCATTAAAGGCAGCTTATTTTCATTAATTTCTGCTAGCCCTGCAATTGATAGGGATTAGAATTAACTGTCTATTTATGAAGGTTGCTTTTATCTTTACTTTTATCCTATTCTTGGACTCTGACCACATTATCATTATTGATTTTTGAAAGGTTATTTCTCTATTTTATTGGATTTTTCTTTCTACCTTCCTAGTTTCTTTTACTAATTTCCTTCCCACCAAAAGACACCTACATGTGACACACGTGATGTGTTTGAATGATTTGCTTTCCTATGTTTTTATTCTTGTTAAACATATCGCTTTGCTAAATATGTGCATGTGTGAAAGTGTAACATTTTACTTAAGCTGCTATATGCATCTCTTGTTCATTGCTTTTAATGTTGCATCATGCTTGTTCAGTTTCTTCCCCCTTTGAGTGTAACCTATGTTGATGCTGTTCCTTACTGCTACTAATGATGCTGCTAAGAAACTCGTTAGTAGCTCATGACCCTTTGTAGAATTCTGCCTCTATTTCTTTAAGGTGTATGTTCAGGAACAGAATTTCTAGGTAATAGACATATATAATTGTCTTATTTCAGGCTGCTACAAAAGAATCCTATAGACTGGGTAGCTTAAACAATAAACATTTATTTATCATAGCTCTAAAGGTTGGAACTGAAAAATCAGGGTGTCTGGTACCAATTTACTGTATTAGTCCATTTTCATGCTGCTCATGAAGACATACCCAAGACTGGGAAATTTAGAAAATAAAGCAGTTTAATAAGCTTACAGTTCCACGTGGCTAGTTGCCTCACAGTTATGGCACAAGTTGAAAGGCACGTCTCACATGGTGACAGGCAAGAGACTTATTAAATTACAAATTCATTCTCTTTGTTAGTTGCAGGACTACTTATACCGCCTATATAATTTTATTAAATTTATTTTTGGTAGTTTGTGTTTTTCTAACGAATTGATCAATTTTTTCTATATTTTTGAATTTATGAGCATACAGTTATTCACATTATTCTCTTATCCATTCAATGCCTGTAAAATCTGTAATGCTATTTCCTGTTTCATCCCTGATATTGTTTATTCGTTGTCTTCTTTTTTTTTAAGCTGTCAGTTGTGCTTAAGTTTTATCAATTTTGTTGACGGTTTTCAAGAAATAGCTTTTGGTTTCATTGATTTTCCTATTTTGTTCCTGCTTTTAATTTCATTGATTTTTGTTTTTATCTCTATGATTTACTTCCTTCTGTTTGCTTTGGGTTTATTTTTCTCTTCCTTTTCTATATTCTTTAGGTAAGAAATTAGGTCTCCAATTTCAGACATTTCCTCATTTCTAATGTAAGAATTTAATGGTGTAAATTTCTCTCTCAGTACAACTTTAGCTGTATTCCACATGTTTTAACATGTATATTTTCATTTTTACTTAGTTCACATATTTTTTATTTCCCTTGAGACTACTTCTTCACCCATGATTATTTTGAATTATTTAGAAATGCACAATTTAATTTCCAGTTGTTTAGTCTTTTGTATTTTGTTATAGTTGCTGCTTTGATTCCATTTTGGTCATAGAATGTGTTGTCTACACAACACATTTCAATTCTTTTAATTATTTATCAACAATTTTAATTATTTTAAGTTTGGTAAGGTTTGTTTTGTAGTCCATCACATGGTCTATCTTGGTACATGTTCTGTGGACACATGAAACAAATATATATTCTGCTGCTGTTCAATGAACTGTCCTATATGTGTCAATTAGATACTGTTGATTGTTGCATTTTTCAGCTATTCTATTATTGAGGATATTATGTCTAGAATTTCTGTCAGTTGCTGAGTGTGTAAATCCAACTATAATTGTAAATAAGTCTATTTCTTCATTCATCTCTATTAGTTTGTGCTTCACGTATTTGAAAGCTCTATTGTTTGGTTGATACACAGTCAGTATAGGTATATATTTGTGGTGGATTGATACTTGCATAATCATGTAAAGTCCTTCTTTGCCTTTATTTATTGTCTTTGCTGTGATCTCTACTTTACATCATATTAGTATAACTATTCCTACTTTCTATTTTTAATCGTGGTAAAATACACCTAACATCAACTTTCTATCTGAACCAATTTTTATTGTACAGTATTGTACAGTTCAGTTGTGTTAAGTATATTCACACAACGAATCCAAGAACTATTGTCATATTGCAAAACTGAAACTCTATACCCATTACACAACTCCTCAATTCCTCCTCTTCTAGACCCTGACAAAAACCATTCTACTTTTTGTCTCTTTGCATTTAACTAGTCTAGCTACCTCATATAATTATAATTTTATAGTATTTGTCTTTTTGTGACTGGCTTATTTTATCTAGCATAATGCTCTCAAGGTTCATTTATGTAGAATGTCAGAATTTTATTCTTTGAAAAGGCTGAATAATATTTTACTGTATGTATATACTTCAATTTGTCTATCTATTGATGAACCCTTGTGTTGCTTCTACTTTTTGCCTATTGTAAGGTTGCTATGAACATGGGTGTACTGATATATCTTCAAAACTCTGCTTTTAATTCTGTTGAGTATATACCCGGAAGAGGAATTGCTGGCTCATGTGAGAATTCTATTTTTACTTTCTGAGGAACTACCATACCGTTTTTCATAGTTGCCACACCATTTTACATTACTACCAACAATGCACAAAGGTTCCAGTTTTTCTACTTCTTTGTCAGCACTTTTAATTTTCTGTTACTTTGATAGTAGCAATCCTAATGGTTATAAAGTGGTATCTCATTGTGATTTTTATTTGTATTTACTTAATAATTGGTACTGTTCAGAATCTTTTAATGTGTTTGTTGGTTGTTTGTATATTTTCTTTCCAGAAATGTCTATTTAATTCCTTTGCCTGTTTTTAAGTGAGGTTGTATTTCATCGTTAAGTTGGAGTTCTTTTCATATTCTGGATATTAACCCCTCATCAGTTCTATGCTTTGCAAATTTTTCCCCTATACAGCAGGTTGTCTTTCGCTCTGTTGATCGTGTTCCTTGATGCACTTAAGGTTCTTAATTGTCATACACACTCAAATTTATCTATTTTTTTGTTGCCCTTTATTTTTGTGGAAGAGCAAAAAAATTCATATCTAATAACAGAAGCTTTTCTTCTAACTTTTCTTCTAAGGGGTTTACAGTTTTAGCACATACATTTAAGTCTTTCGTCAATTTTCCGTTGATTTTTTTATAGAGTAAGGGTCCAACTTCATTCTTTTGCATGTGAATATCCAACTTTCTCAACATCATTTATTGAAAAGACTGTCTTTCCCCATTAAGGGGTCTTAGCACCCTTGTCAAAAATAACTTGACCATATATATGGAAGTTTATTTCTGGCCTTTCTATTCCATTTCACTGGTCTGTAAGACTTCCTTTATGCCAATACCACACTGTTAAATTACTGTAACTCTGTAATAAGTTTTAACATGAGGAAGTGTGACATCTCCAGCTTTTTCTCAAATTTGGTTTGACTATTAAGGATCCCTTTAGATTCCATATAAATTTTAGAATAAATTTGGTATCTAAAAAATCATTGGAAAATTTGATAGGAATTACATTAAATTTGTAGATCTCTTTTGCTGGCATTTCCATCTTAACCACATTAATTATTCAACTCACGAACATGAATGTCTTTCCATTTATTTGTGTCCTCCTTAATTTGGGGGGGTCAATATTTTGCAGTTTTCAGTGTAAAAGTATTTTGCCTCCTTGGTGAAGTTTATTTCTAAGTATTTTTCTCATGCTATTATGAAATGGAATTGTTTCCTTAATTTCTTTTTCTTATTGTTGATTATGGACCTAGAGAAATGCACCTAATTTTTTCAAGCTGATTGTATGTTCTGCAACTTCACTGAATTTGTTGATTCATTCTAAAAGAGTTTTTGTGTGGCACTTTTAATGTTCTCCATATACAAGATCGTGTAGTCTTAGAAGAAAGATACTCTTACTTTTTCCTTTCCTATTTGGATACCTTTCCTTTCTTCTTCTTATCCAATTGCTAGTCACTCTTGCTTTTTAAAATTAATATATTCAAGGCACATATTTTCCATTATTTTACTTTCATTCTATCAATGTCACATAGTGTGTTTATTTTAGACAGCATAATTTTTTTTTCTTTGAGACAGACGTGAGATTTTTTTGCCCAGGCTGGAGTGCAGTGGCCCAGTCTCAGCTCACTGCAGCCTTCGCCTCCTGGGTTCGAGCAATTCTCCTGCCTCAGCCTCTCAAATAGCTGAGACTACAAGCACTCACCACCACGCCTGGTTACTTTTTATATTTTTAGTAGAGATGAGTTTCATCATGCTGGCCAGGCTGGTCTCGAACTCTTGACCTCACGTGATCCGCCTGCCTTGGCCTCCCAAAGTGCTGGAGTTACAGGCATGAGCTAACGTGTTAGGCCGGACAGCTTATTGTTGAATTATTTGTCATCCACACAATTAGTTTATGTATTTTAATTACTATACAAAGACTATTTACTTTTAAGGTAATTATTTATATTGATAGTAAAGCTAAAGTGTGTCATTTTATTTATTTGCTTTCTCTTTATGTTCCCTACTTGTCATTCTTCCATTTTTCTTTGCATACCTTCCTGAGACTTACCTGATATTTTTTAGAGTTGTATCTTGACTGACTTACAGTGTTTTTGAGTATATCACATTGTGTAGTTTTCTTAGTTGTTACACTAGATATTACAATACGTAGTTAATAACAGTCTACAGGTATCAACATTTTACCACTTTGAGTGAAGTGTAAAATCCTTACTTGATTTACATCTGTTTATCCTCCAACATTAAAAATATAATCATATGAAGTCTTTATATACATTGAGCGATATGTGAAATATTGTTTTAATTTTTGCTTCACCATAAAATATAAGTTAAGAAACTCTCAAAGGCAAGGATATTATATGATATTTATGCCCATTTTTATTTATGCTGATGTTTTTTCTTTTTGAAGTTCCCAGCCTTCTTTTATCATTTTCTATTTTATGGATCTTCCTTTAGCCAATCTTTAAGAATAGATTTGCTAGCAAAAACATATAGTTTTTCCTCATCTGACAATATCTTATATTCCCCTTTATTCTAGAAGAATATTTTTGCTGGAAACAGAATTTATACTTGGCAATTTTTACAACACCTGAAATGCCCAGTTCCACTTCAAACTGGCCTTCATAGTTTTAGAAGAGAAATTCATTGTCATTCAAATGTCTGTGTTCCCATAATAATGTGTCTTTTGTCTCTGGCTGCCCTGAAGAGTTTTTCTTTGTCTATAGATTTGAAACAGTAAATTATGGTATGTCTTGGAATGTTTTTGTGTGTGTTTATTCTATTTGGACTTCTCCTAGGCTCCTGAATCTGTAGGTTTATGTGTCCCTGTACATTTGAGAAGATACATGCATTATTTCTTCAAACACTTTTTTGGTTCCACTTTGTCTCTGATCTCTTTTTGAGATACTGATGATATAAATTTCGCTTTATTGTTATCCCACAGGGTGCTGAGTAGCTTTTCATTTCTGTTTTTAATTTGTTTTCTTTCTGTTTCTCCGATTGGGTAAATACTATTATCTGTCCTCAAGTTCACTCATCCTTTCCTTGTCATCTTGACTCTGGATGAGCCCATTCAGTGAGGCTTTTATTTTTTTTTCTAATTTCAGTTATGGTATTTTTCACTTCTATAATTTTCATTTGTTTTTTATAACATCTTTTTGTGGAATTCTTTAAAATTAGTAGCTGTTTTTTGAAGTATTTTTGTAATAGCTGATTTAAAGTTGTTGTCAGCCTCAACATGTGATTCATGTTATGTTGGCCCCTGTTGATTTTGTGCATGTTCAATTATTGGATGGGCCTTACCAACACCACTCTGACCAAATCTGAATGCTGACTCCCACTGTCTTATTAAAGACACATGGAGGAAAGGCTCAGCTCTCTGCTCAGCCTTGCTGATATCATCTCAGTGAAAGTGGGTCACTAACACATACCACCACCTTGCCTCCAAATAGGAATGTAAGTTCAGCTCCCTGATGTGTCCTTCTGTCCCCAAGAAGGAGATAAGTAAAGGGCTGACTCTCATTGCTTTGTTGCTGCTTTTTGCTTGTGGAAGCTAAACACCCCAGTGAGCACAGCTGACACCAAGGGAGGGGAAGGAAGAAAGTGGAGTGCTAATAAACCCCATCTTTTAACACCCCATTCTGACCGCACTGATATCAGGCAGGTATAGCAGTTCAGGTCCCCAGTGGGTTCCACTAACACCAGGGATGATTACAAAGCAAACAAGTCAACTGTTTTGTTCAGTCTCATTGATGTGTGGTGGGAGTAGAAGCTCAGCTCTCCGCCAGTCCCCACTAACAAAAATGAGTGGTGGTGAAGTATAATGGTGAATAATTGCACTGCCTTACACAGCTTCATGAAGTCTGATTGCTACCATATGAGTTTAGAAGCTCATCTAGCCTCTGAGTACTATTGCCATTACGCACACAACTCTGTTGTTGGGAGAATTGTAGTAGAATCCAGTTCTACCGGCCAGGAGATGCAAGATCTACTGCCCCTGAGTTTCAGGAACACTATCAAGACAAAAACAAATCACATCTTGATTTGGCAACATCAAATTATATCCCTCACTTAGTTCTTGGTAAAGGTCCACCTAGTGGGGCTTGGCATAATATGGAAGGCTCCATGTTGACAATCAGCTTTGGAAGTTGGATGGAACTACCTGGACTTAAATTTAAGGACTGGGTATCAAGTAAACGAAGGAACCTAAAAGGGGATCGAGTCATGCCAGAGGAAATAGCTCGCTACTATAAACGTTATGTAAAAGTCATGGGTCTTCAGAAGAATTTCAGAGAGAATACTTACATAACTTCCGTATCAAGACTCCACAGAGATAAAGATGATGACAGTCAAGACAGAGATATTTCAACAGAGAAGTCAAACCTTATCAACAGAAACTGGGAAATTAGGGGTTATCAGCGAATAGCTGATGGTTCTCATGTTCCCTTCTGCCTCTTTGCTGAGAATGCAGCACTGGCAACTGGAACGTTGGATTCTCCTGCCCATCTGGAAATTGAAGGGGAAGATTTTCCTTTCGTGTTTCATTCAGTGCCTGAATTTGGAGCTGCTATAAACAGAGGAAATTTGTGTGGCAAAATGGATCCAGTGTTAATTGTAGGTTCTGGGCTTACTGCCGCTGATGCAGTACTGTGTGCTTACAACAGTAATATCCCTGTGATTCATGTGTTTCGCAGACGAGTAACTGATCCAAGCTTAATTTTCAAACAGCTTCCCAAAAAGCTGTATCCTGAATATCATAAAGTCTATCATATGATGTGTACTCAGTCATATTCTGTAGACTCAAGTCTTTCATCTGATTATACCAGCTTTCCTCAGCACCATGTGCTTTCCTTTAAGCCGGACATGAAATGTGTTCTCCAAAGCATTTCTGGATTGAAGAAAATATTTAAGCTGTCTGCAGCAGTAGTATTGATAGGTTCTCATCCTATTCTGTCTTTTCTGAAGGATCAAGGGTGTTACCTAGGCCGTAAGTCAAGCCAGCCAATCACATGTAAGGGTAATCTTGTGGAAATAGATACATATACCTATGAGTGTATTAAAGAAGCCAACCTTTTTGCATTGGGTCCTTTGGTTGGAGACAGTTTTGTTCGATTTTTAAAGGGAGGGGCACTGGGTGTTACACGCTGTTTAGCTACAAGACAGAAGAAAAAGCAGCATTTGTTTGTTGAAAGAGGAGGAGGAGATGGGATAGCTTAAAGCAAGTTTACAAGCAATTAAAATGGACAGTTTGCGGTTAAAGATTTTTAATGGTGGTTTTGCAGTGTACTGGCTTGAATTTTCTGGACTTGAGTTAACTGAAGGAGAGCCTCAAACTATAGTAACTTCATTTTTAAAAGTTACTAGAATTTGGTATCCTGATTTATATTGTAATGTTTCAAAGGTGTCACTGTCAGACAAATGGAAACACTGCCAACTTGGTGTATCTTAAGCTTTCATTTAACTAAAACATTCTTTTCTTCAAAAAAAAAAAATACATGAATGAAAAACGGATAATTGAAGAAGAAATAGACAAATCCCCAATGATAGTTGAAGATCTCAAGACTCTTCCCTCAGTTACTGATAAAAACAAGTAGGAAGCACGTAAGTAAGGATATACAAGACTTAACAACCTCGTCAGTGGATCTAACCTATTTGGCATTTGTAGATCAAGCTACACAATAGCACCAGACTATGCATTCTCTTTAAGTACACAGGTAACATTCACAAAGATAAACCATGATATGAGCCATAAAGCAAAAAGTTACAAAAATAGAAAATATAAAAATCATGTTCAGTACTATTTTAGAATGCTTAAAAAGAAACCAATGAACAAAAATAAAAATCTAACAAACAAAAAATCACTGACTCTACCAAATGCTGATGAAGATGTGGGGCACCATGTTTGATGGAATTGTGAAATGCTACATCTACTCAGGAAAAAAGTTTAACATTTCTTATAAAGTTAAATATATACTTGCTGTGAATTATATAACTCACTACTGGATGATGACGAGAAATAATAATGTAAATATCCACAAAAATCTGTACAAGAATGTTTATTTTATTTTTATTATAATTTCCAAAGCTTAGGAAAAAACTGAAGTTTGTCAATTAGTGATTGGATTTTTAAAAATTCTGATAAATCCCTACAGTGGAATACTATTTAGCAGTGAATAGGAAGGAAGAAGTAGGTTCTGGCCAGAAGATAATAAGGTAAACATATCTGTACATAACATACAAGCATAGGAAGATTTTGAAATGTGGAAGGAAGAATGTGGCAGAATACAAAGGGGACCTTGGGACTTCAGGAACTACATGGCACTTATTTCCATGAGTTTTCTAATTAGCTTTCATATATCTTAAAAGAGTACTACAGCAGTCTCCAATCTGGTACCAGCAACAGGCACAGGCAAAAAGAAACATCTTGACGAAAAACCTATTTTCCTTAACCAAAAGACCAGAAAAAGGATGGCCCAACATAGCAGAGAACATTTTGCAACACCCATCCTATTCCCACCAAACACCAGAGAAAAAGCTTCTCTTCCAGACACACAATTTCAGTGAAATTGCCAAGAAGGCAGCTAATCTTGCACCCAGACCTGGACCCCACCAATATAGTCTGGATATTTGTTCCACCCAAATATCATGTTGGGATGTCATCCCAAGTGTTGGAGGCGGGGCCAAGTAGGAGCGTGTGAATCATGGGGCCAGATTCCTCATGGTTTGATGCTATCCTCTTGACAGTGAGTGAGTTTGCATGAGACCCGATAGTTTAAAAGTATGGAGCACCTCCCACCTCCTCTCTTGCTCCTGCTTTCACCATGTGATGTGCCTGCTCCTGCTTCACCTTTTGGCATTATTAGTAAAAGCTTCCTGAGGCCTCCCCAGAAGCCAAACGGATGTCAGCACCGTGCTTCCTGTGCAGCCTGCAGAATCATGAACCAATCAAATCTCTTTTTAAGATAAATTACCCACCCTCAGGTATTTCTTCATAGCAATGCAAGAATGGCCCAGTATACATCGCAAATCAAGATGTAACTTTCTTTTGTCTTGATAGTGTTCCTGAAACTCAGGGGCAGTAGATCTTGCATCTCCTGGCCGGTAGAGGTGGGTTCTACTACAATTCTCCCAACAACAGAGTTGTGTGTGTAATGGCAATAGTACTCAGAGGCTAGATGAGCTTCTAAACTCATATGGTAGCAATCAGACTTCATGAAGCTGTGCAAGGCAGTGTAATTATTCACCATTATACTTCACCACCACTCATTTTTGTTAGTGGCGACTAGCGGAGAGCTGAGCTTCTACTCCCACCACACATCAATGAGACCGAACAAAACAGTTGTCTTGTTCGCTTTGTAATCATCCCTGGTGTTAGTGGAACCCACTGGGGAGGTGAACTGCTATACCTGCCTGATATCAGTGAGGCAGAATGGGGTGTTAAAAGATGGGGTTTATTAGCACTCCACTTTCTTCCTTCCCCTCCTTTGGTGTCAGCTGTATTCACTAGGGTGTTTAGCTTCCAGAACCAAAAATTATTGGTAAGTAATATTCTGTGGTATAGATGTACCACAGTTTGTTTAAATATTCATTTACCTGAGACTGGAACTGATTTCAACAAAGCAGTGAGAGTCAGCCCTTTACTTATCTCCTTCTTGGGGACAGAAGGACTCATCAGGGAGCTGAACTTACATTCCTATTTGGAGGCAAGGTGGTGGTATGAGTTAGTGACCCGCTTTCACTGAGATGATATCAGCAAGGCTGAGCAGAGAGCTGAGCCTTTCCTCCATGTGTCTTTAATAAGACAGTGGGAGTCAGCATTCAGATTTGGTCAGAGTGGTGTTGGTAGGGCCCATCCAATAATTGAACATGCACAAAATCAACAGGGGCCAACATAACATGAATCACATGTTGAGGCTAACTGACAACAACTTTAAATCAGCCATCACAAAAACACTTCAATGAGCAACTACTAATTTTAAAGAACCTCACAAAAAAGATGTTATAAAGAACAAATGAAAATTATAGAAGTGAAAAATACAGTAACCGAAATTAGAAAAAAAAAAAAACTCACTGAATAGGCTCATCTATCAAGTTGCTGTGTGCATCATAGTTATTTTTGTTTATTTGTTTGTTTTATTGGTAAGTAATATTCTGTGCTATAGATGTACCACAGTTTGTTTAAATATTCATTTATTGGAGAATAGTTGTTTCCAACTTTAGATTATTATTAATACAATACAACTGGTATAGTCATTCCTGTATAGGTTTTTCTATGAAGTTACATTTTCTTTCTTTTTGGAATAAGTGCTGAAGAAGAAAATTGCTGGATCACATGGTGATGGCATGTTAAGTTTTGTAAGAAACTGTCATACACCTTTCCTGTTGGGAGTACGATTTGACAAGCCCACCAGCAATCTAAGAGTGCTACAATTTCTCTGCATTCTCAACAGCATTCGTTGTTATCATTGTGTCAATTTGTAATGTATTTATGGATTATTATAATGCACATGATCACATTGGTGTTTACATCTGTATTTCCCCGATGGTTGTTATTGCTGAACATCTTTTTATGTGCCAATTTTCTATTTTTGTATTCCCGTCGTTGAAATGTGTATTCATGCCTGCTGCCCATTTTCTTTCCTTTTTTGATGTTTGCAGGGTCAGGTTTTAATTAACTTGACCACAAAGCACAGGTTTCCAGGTTCACATAAATACATTTTTATTTTATAATTAATTTTTCCTTCTCTTAAACATTTTGGATAGGATTGACAGGACAAAATCTTTCCTGTTTGAGCAACAGCTTCCTTAAAAGTACCTTGTTGTCTTTTTTTTAATGGTTGATCTTATATATTTATATATATACACACACACACGTATAGTATTTTCTATATATAGTATATATTTTCATATATATATACCATATGTACTCTATACTACGTATTTTTCTATATATATACTATATACTATACATACATAGTATTTTCTATATTTACTGTGTGTGTGTGTGTTTGTGCGTGTGTGTAGTATTTTCTTCCTCCTACCCACCAACCACAAGCCTTGTTGCCTCCTAAATCTCAGCGATTTTTCTACAGTTAAATCATGTTTTTAATTTTAGTATTAACACAGATCCACTTTGTTGGTTTCTCTAAATGGTATTTTTTTCTCTTGTGTGTTATTACAGTCCATTTTGGCTTTTGTTTCTTTCTTTTGAAATAAATATGGGTGCTCTATGTGTCCCCTACTTACAAAATGCTGGATCTGGGATTTGAATCTTTGGCATTAGGATGTTCCATCAGGGCTTATATGTACGCATTTTCCCTCCTTGTACAGAGGTTTTGGTCTGCTTTATGACAGAAGGATTAAAATTTCTCCATTCTATCACTTTGTCCATCTTTGGTTTTATAATATATACAATCAAGCATTATATTGATAATTTATCACAACAACCATACTACCTCCAAACTTTATTTAAAACTACCTCCCACATACCCTGAACTTTGTTTCTGGTAAATAACTTTATCCTGGATTTCTTTGTTATATCTGTCTGACAGAGTATTACAACAGAGTTCCTTCCTCGTGAATGTTAACAATATGCTTAGCCTGTAGTTGTAGGTAAAGAACATTAAATTCTGAAGCTCCTTGTCAGAGATTCACCTGATATTTTCAAATTTATAATCATAAAAGCCTAGAGGAAATTTTACAGCCACCCTGTACTGGTTTCTGGGGAATTTTTTCTGTGTTCAGCAGCACATCAATAGTCTCTGGCTTATCCACTCCTTGGACAATCAGAAAAAGAATAGCAATCATAATTGATAATGAAGAAATGCCTAGCCAATCACTTCAAACTGACATCACTAGAAAGGTTCTTGCCATCTCTCCTCACCCAGGCTCTGGCCCATTAGTAGTACTTGAGGAGACAGAATAGTACTCTGAAAATTAATCATTCCATCGGCCATATCCCTTTTACACAAGCTTCTGGAATCATGTGTGCCAACATACTTCTGAGCTGCATAATTCATGGCTATACTATTTAAATAAGCCTGAGGGAAATGATAGTGGTAAGTCCTCTCAAACAACAGAACTTAATACTGAAGCTAGGTTCTACAAGGGCCCAGGCCAGTGTGCAGATGTCTGGAGGGAACATCTAATTGCGAATATGGGAGTAATGTATCTCTTTAGTAACATTGTTTACTTCATCTTTTATTGACGTTGATCTATTAATGTGATACTGTACTATGTTTATAGCAGACGTTGCCATCAGGAGAATCTGGGTGAACGGTATAAGGCATCTCTCTATTTCTCACAGTTGCCTGTGAATCTACAACTATCATGAAAAAATAAAATTCAAGCTACTTTGAAGTATCATTTTAGTGCTGATACTCGAAAAAAATAATAAAGAATAACATAAAAAAGAATATAATGCTGATGTATGCAACAACATCATTGATGACACTCAAAATTATGCTGAATGGAAGAAGCTAGATAAAATTAAGTACATAATCTGATTCCATTAAGATGCAACTCTAGAATTGTACACTAACCCATAGAGGCAGAAGGCAGATCAGTGATTGGGAATTGGGAAGAAGTGGGAGGAAAAAACACAAGGGGGCAAAAAAAAAAAAAAAAAAAAAAAAAAAAAAAAAAAAAAAAAAGAAAACACTTGATGTGGTGATGGATAATGTTCTTATTTGAATTGTGGCGATGGTTTCACAGGTGTATATGTGCCAACTCTAATTAGTTGTATATTTTAGTCAATTATATCTCAATAAAGCTGTTTAAAACAAAACCAAAAGATGCCAGACACTAGGACCAAAGTGTGAAGTATTTGAAGAAAAAAAGTCTTCTACCTTTGACCTAATTAGTGTATTTAAAACCAAATGAGGAATGCTTTTTAATGCCCCCTCCTCAGTAGAACACATTTTCAGTAATAACCATAAATTAAAACAAGAAATAATAAGGATTAATAAAGATATATGGTGTGTTTCTAGTGAGCATTATATATATGTATATATGTGTTAGTAAAAGTAAAATATAAAATGGTATTTTAAGAAAACCAAAAATTATGCAAAAGGAACAAATTAGTCAATTAATAAATTATCCAAATATGTAATATTCGATTTCCTTGAATTGGTCTGTAGTTTTAAAATAACTATTAAACAATTAAAGAAGAATAAATTCTACTTTTAAAGATATAGTTCAAATTTACAAAGTATTTTTTGTTTAAATGAAGATTTGAACTTCTCAAACAAACATTTATACCTTGCCATTCATACTTTGTTTTATTAACTAAGGCATCATCCAAACAAGTCATCACATGGAATGACAGCACATGAAAAACTCAGATTATTTATTCCTTTATTTTAAAATCAATCACTGTACTATTATTGTTTTAGAAATATTGTTTAAATGCTGGTGTATGTGTGTCATACAGGACCATGGATTATGGCCTAAAGTGCACGGCAAGAAATACCCCATCCTTAGGAGCTTGCTTTAGAAAGAAACAGCAACAACTGTGTCAGGTGATATCTGAGGCCAATGGTATAACAGGAAATTATCTGCATTAATTTCCTTGTAGAATACAATAAGTATTCATTAAAATATAATGAGAAATTGTGCTGTTTTTAGACCACTCCCATAGACACATGATTAAAACCTATTGACAACAGCAATCTTTTAAAAAGTAGACGAACAAAACAAAATATTTTTGAGAAGGAAAGACAGTTGTTCTAAGAAGCTGGACTGGAAAAAAAAAGAGTACATATCTTATTATTCCATTCTTATAAACCTCCAGAAAATAGAAACAGATAGTGACAGAAAGCAAATTAGTTGGTTTTTTATTAGAATGATGGTAAAGGTAGGGGCAGGGAAGAATTGCCAAAGGGCATGAGAAAACTTTAGGGGGTCATGGGTATGTTCACTCTTATAGTTGTGATGGTTTAACAAGTGCAGATGTGACAAAACTCATCAAACTGTATACTTTTTAAGCACGTGCAGTTTGTCATATGTCAATTACACTTCAGTAAATTGCTGAAAAATGGTATTCTCTTTAGGGATAAAAACAACTTTGGAAAAATAAAAATAAAAGATGGAGAGAGAGAGAGCTATCTTGTTTGAAAATTCTCTGTAGACAATGCTCTCATTCACTGCCTGCACTAGAGGTAGACCACTCCCATTGCCATGCTCCTCCCTAAGTTTTTTAAGAAGGTGGGCTAGTCAGTGTTGGATTTGTGGCATCTAGTAACCATTATTTCAGGTGCTGCTGGTAACTTTCAGAGATATTTGGCCCTTTGAAGGGCATTTAGTTGCTTATATCATAGTGTGGGGTGTACCTCATACCTACCATTATGAGGTAGATGGCCTGCAGGTTATTTCTATGTCTGTTTTTGGGGATAGTACTGCCACCCACACACTTCACACCATAGAGATTCTGCCAATCAATACACTGAAGTCAGGTCCCTCTTTCCCCACCAAAACACACACAGATAGAAACACCAACCCCTTTAACTCTTTGTGTATTAAAGTGTTCAGGAAATTTATCTTCAGTGCTTAGTCCTGAGCCAGTCCTTATCCCCCAGTTTCCAGCTGTGGACCTGTTGGCCTGGCCTCAAACCCCACAGAAGCCACCTCCCTGCCTTCTCACACACACCTCCCTCTTCCCGTCACTCCTTCCTTCCCCACCATCAGAGAAGTCACAGGGACATATCCTTTTGATTCAGGTTGATTTTATTTTCATGGTTTTAACCTGTTGGTGTAGAATTCACTGACTGTATGATTGATGACTTTTCAGTGGCAGACCTCTAGAGACATCACAGAGCTGAGGTCTATCTTTGGTCTTTGTCAGCCTCTTCTTTCTTCATTTTTGGTCTTCTAGCTTTCTTAGGTTTTCTTGCAAGGGTGTTAGTTTCACAGGCTTTTTTGCTCGAGCTCCCTCGAAGGGGTCTTTTTGCCTTCATGGTGGTCTTTAGGCCCTGTAGGGAGATCACAGTCAGGCCAGAGGGCATTAGTTTTGGGAAAGAAGGTGGGAAATGCATAGGAATAGGCTTCATGAGAAGGGTGTGAGTTGAGGAGGGGGTTTGAGTGAGGCAAGGAAAGGATAAGAGTCTTGGGGTGGCGGAATCAGTGGGGCAAAGAGAAGGGGCTTGGTCAGGATCATCATCTCACCTTAACGCCACTTCTGGATCTTCGTTGACAGGGAGTCTTCCCCCTCTTCCTCCCTTTGGTACTTGAGGTTGATGGGCTCTGTTTGTCCACATCTTCATTAGGCTTCTGGGGTTCACTGGTCACCTTTCCCATACTGAAGTGTCCCAGTGGTCTACTCAGAGCTCCTGATCTGAGTATCCTATGTATACCCCTCCCAGCACAATGAGGGGCCACACCCTTCAACTTTGATTGGTCAGCAAGGCACTGTCCCAGCCAATGAGAGCTAAGGGACACTAAGACATCACAAAGCACTACTCTTGTCACCTCTGTGTGTGGGGTGGGGAGGCACCTGGGGAGTCTTAGTCATCAGAATGTACCACTCCTGCCACCTCTGTTTTGGGTGGGGGGGTGATATAAAGGCAAGGATAGCCTGGTGGTAGAAAAGAGGCTTTTCTATAACAGCCTCTTCTATGCCTTCCCAACATGAACTACCACCCCTCCTCATATACCCATGTTCAATTGTGGTGGCCCACATAGCAGACAGTTTCCTTTAATCTATTCCCCAAGGCCACACCTACTCATTGGTTTATTGTGAAGTCTCCCTCCCTAAGTCATTAGCTGTTATTTTTGATATTTTACCTAAAATCCCTCTAAAAACAATATGGCTATCTTTCAATGTCAGTGGAGAGGTGAGTAATTCTACAAACAAAAGACAGTTCCCACAAATAAACATCTTTCTACCTATCACATTTGGCATTAAAGGCAGCTTATTTTCATTAATTTCTGCTAGCCCTGCAATTGATAGGGATTAGAATTAACTGTCTATTTATGAAGGTTGCTTTTATCTTTACTTTTATCCTATTCTTGGACTCTGACCACATTATCATTATTGATTTTTGAAAGGTTATTTCTCTATTTTATTGGATTTTTCTTTCTACCTTCCTAGTTTCTTTTACTAATTTCCTTCCCACCAAAAGACACCTACATGTGACACACGTGATGTGTTTGAATGATTTGCTTTCCTGTGTTTTTATTCTTGTTAAACATATCGCTTTGCTAAATATGTGCATGTGTGAAAGTGTAACATTTTACTTAAGCTGCTATATGCATCTCTTGTTCATTGCTTTTAATGTTGCATCATGCTTGTTCATTTTCTTCCCCCTTTGAGTGTAACCTATGTTGATGCTGTTCCTTACTGCTACTAATGATGCTGCTAAGAAACTCGTTAGTAGCTCATGACCCTTTGTAGAATTCTGCCTCTATTTCTTTAAGGTGTATGTTCAGGAACAGAATTTCTAGGTAATAGACATATATAATTGTCTTATTTCAGGCTGCTACAAAAGAATCCTATAGACTGGGTAGCTTAAACAATAAACATTTATTTATCATAGCTCTAAAGGTTGGAACTGAAAAATCAGGGTGTCTGGTACCAATTTACTGTATTAGTCCATTTTCATGCTGCTCATGAAGACATACCCAAAACTGGGAAATTTAGAAAATAAAGCAGTTTAATAAGCTTACAGTTCCACGTGGCTAGTTGCCTCACAGTTATGGCACAAGTTGAAAGGCACGTCTCACATGGTGACAGGCAAGAGACTTATTAAATTACAAATTCATTCTCTTTGTTAGTTGCAGGACTAATTATACCGCCTATATAATTTTATTAAATTTATTTTTGGTAGTTTGTGTTTTTCTAACGAATTGATCAATTTTTTCTATATTTTTGAATTTATGAGCATACAGTTATTCACATTATTCTCTTATCCATTCAATGCCTGTAAAATCTGTAATGCTATTTCCTGTTTCATCCCTGATATTGTTTATTTGTTGTCTTCTTTTTTTTTAAGCTGTCAGTTGTGCTTAAGTTTTATCAATTTTGTTGACGGTTTTCAAGAAATAGCTTTTGGTTTCATTGATTTTCCTATTTTGTTCCTGCTTTTAATTTCATTGATTTTTGTTTTTATCTCTATGATTTACTTCCTTCTGTTTGCTTTGGGTTTATTTTTCTCTTCCTTTTCTATATTCTTTAGGTAAGAAATTAGGTCTCCAATTTCAGACATTTCCTCGTTTCTAATGTAAGAATTTAATGGTGTAAATTTCTCTCTCAGTACAACTTTAGCTGTATTCCACATGTTTTAACATGTATATTTTCATTTTTACTTAGTTCACATATTTTTTATTTCCCTTGAGACTACTTCTTCACCCATGATTATTTTGAATTATTTAGAAATGCACAATTTAATTTCCAGTTGTTTAGTCTTTTGTATTTTGTTATAGTTGCTGCTTTGATTCCATTTTGGTCATAGAATGTGTTGTCTACACAACACATTTCAATTCTTTTAATTATTTATCAACAATTTTAATTATTTTAAGTTTGGTAAGGTTTGTTGTGTAGTCCATCACATGGTCTATCTTGGTACATGTTCTGTGGACACATGAAACAAATATATATTCTGCTGCTGTTCAATGAACTGTCCTATATGTGTCAATTAGATACTGTTGATTGTTGCATTTTTCAGCTATTCTATTATTGAGGATATTATGTCTAGAATTTCTGTCAGTTGCTGAGTGTGTAAATCCAACTATAATTGTAAATAAGTCTATTTCTTCATTCATCTCTATTAGTTTGTGCTTCACGTATTTGAAAGCTCTATTGTTTGGTTGATACACAGTCAGTATAGGTATATATTTGTGGTGGATTGATACTTGCATAATCATGTAAAGTCCTTCTTTGCCTTTATTTATTGTCTTTGCTGTGATCTCTACTTTATATTATATTAGTATAACTATTCCTACTTTCTATTTTTAATCGTGGTAAAATACACCTAACATCAACTTTCTATCTGAACCAATTTTTATTGTACAATATTGTACAGTTCAGTTGTGTTAAGTATATTCACACAACGAATCCAAGAACTATTGTCATATTGCAAAACTGAAACTCTATACCCATTACACAACTCCTCAATTCCTCCTCTTCTAGACCCTGACAAAAACCATTCTACTTTTTGTCTCTTTGCATTTAACTAGTCTAGCTACCTCATATAATTATAATTTTATAGTATTTGTCTTTTTGTGACTGGCTTATTTTATCTAGCATAATGCTCTCAAGGTTCATTTATGTATAATGTCAGAATTTTATTCTTTGAAAAGGCTGAATAATATTTTACTGTATGTATATACTTCAATTTGTCTATCTATTGATGAACCCTTGGGTTGCTTCTACTTTTTGCCTATTGTAAGGTTGCTATGAACATGGGTGTACTGATATATCTTCAAGACTCTGCTTTTAATTGTGTTGAGTATATACCCGGAAGAGGAATTGCTGGCTCATGTGAGAATTCTATTTTTACTTTTCGAGGAACTACCATACCGTTTTTCATAGTTGCCACACCATTTTACATTACTACCAACAATGCACAAAGGTTCCAGTTTTTCTGCTTCTTTGTCGGCACTTTTAATTTTCTGTTACTTTGATAGTAGCAATCCTAATGGTTATAAAGTGGTATCTCATTGTGATTTTTATTTGTATTTACTTAATAATTGGTACTGTTCAGAATCTTTTAATGTGTTTATTGGTTGTTTGTATATTTTCTTTCCAGAAATGTCTATTTAATTCCTTTGCCTGTTTTTAAGTGAGGTTGTATTTCATCGTTAAGTTGGAGTTCTTTTCATATTCTGGATATTAACCCCTCATCAGTTATATGCTTTGCAAATTTTCCCCTATACAGCAGGTTGTCTTTCGCTCTGTTGATGTGTTCCTTGATGCACTTAAGGTTCTTAATTGTCATACACACTCAAATTTATCTATTTTTTTGTTGCCCTTTATTTTTGTGGAAGAGCAAAAAAATTCATATCTAATAACAGAAGCTTTTCTTCTAACTTTTCTTCTAAGGGGTTTACAGTTTTAGCACATACATTTAAGTCTTTCGTCAATTTTCCGTTGATTTTTTTATAGAGTAAGGGTCCAACTTCATTCTTTTGCATGTGAATATCCAACTTTCTCAACATCATTTATTGAAAAGACTGTCTTTCCCCATTAAGTGGTCTTAGCACCCTTGTCAAAAATAACTTGACCATATATATGGAAGTTTATTTCTGGCCTTTCTATTCCATTTCACTGGTCTGTAAGACTTCCTTTATGCCAATACCACACTGTTAAATTACTGTAACTCTGTAATAAGTTTTAACATGAGGAAGTGTGACATCTCCAGCTTTTTCTCAAATTTGGTTTGACTATTAAGGATCCCTTTAGATTCCATATAAATTTTAGAATAAATTTGGTATCTAAAAAATCATTGGAAAATTTGATAGGAATTACATTAAATTTGTAGATCTCTTTTGCTGGCATTTCCATCTTAACCACATTAATTATTCAACTCACGAACATGAATGTCTTTCCATTTATTTGTGTCCTCCTTAATTTGGGGGGGTCAATATTTTGCAGTTTTCAGTGTAAAAGTATTTTGCCTCCTTGGTGAAGTTTATTTCTAAGTATTTTTCTCATGCTATTATGAAATGGAATTGTTTCCTTAATTTCTTTTTCTTATTGTTGATTATGGACCTAGAGAAATGCACCTAATTTTTTCAAGCAGATTGTATGTTCTGCAACTTCACTGAATTTGTTGATTCATTCTAAAAGAGTTTTTGTGTGGCACTTTTAATGTTCTCCATATACAGGATCGTGTAGTCTTAGAAGAAAGATACTCTTACTTTTTCCTTTCCTATTTGGATACCTTTCCTTTCTTCTTCTTATCCAATTGCTAGTCACTCTTGCTTTTTAAAATTAATATATTCAAGGCACATATTTTCCATTATTTTACTTTCATTCTATCAATGTCACATAGTGTGTTTATTTTAGACAGCATAATTTTTTTTTCTTTGAGACAGACATGAGATTTTTTTGCCCAGGCTGGAGTGCAGTGGCCCAGTCTCAGCTCACTGCAGCCTTCGCCTCCTGGGTTCGAGCAATTCTCCTGCCTCAGCCTCTCAAATAGCTGAGACTACAAGCACTCACCACCACGCCTGGTTACTTTTTATATTTTTAGTAGAGATGAGATTCATCAGGCTGGCCAGGCTGGTCTCGAACTCTTGACCTCACGTGATCCGCCTGCCTTGGCCTCCCAAAGTGCTGGAGTTACAGGCATGAGCTAACGTGTTAGGCCGGACAGCATATTGTTGAATTATTTTTCATCCACACAATTAGTTTATGTATTTTAATTACTATACAAAGACTATTTACTTTTAAGGTAATTATTTATATTGATAGTAAAGCTAAAGTGTGTCATTTTATTTATTTGCTTTCTCTTTATGTTCCCTGCTTGTCATTCTTCCATTTTTCTTTGCATACCTTCCTGAGACTTACCTGATATTTTTTAGAGTTGTATCTTGACTGACTTACAGTGTTTTTGAGTATATCACATTGTGTAGTTTTCTTAGTTGTTACACTAGATATTACAATACGTAGTTAATAACAGTCTACAGGTATCAACATTTTACCACTTTGAGTGAAGTGTAAAATCCTTACTTGATTTACATCTGTTTATCCTCCAACATTAAAAATTAATCATATGAAGTCTTTATATACATTGAGCGATATGTGAAATATTGTTTTAATTTTTGCTTCACCATAAAATATAAGTTAAGAAACTCTCAAAGGCAAGGATATTATATGATATTTATGCCCATTTTTATTTATGCTGATGTTTTTTCTTTTTGAAGTTCCCAGCCTTCTTTTATCATTTTCTATTTTATGGATCTTCCTTTAGCCAATCTTTAAGAATAGATTTGCTAGCAAAAACATATAGTTTTTCCTCATCTGACAATATCTTATATTCCCCTTTATTCTAGAAGAATATTTTTGCTGGAAACAGAATTTATACTTGGCAATTTTTACAACACCTGAAATGCCCATTTCCACTTCAAACTGGCCTTCATAGTTTTAGAAGAGAAATTCATTGTCATTCAAATGTCTGTGTTCCCATAATAATGTGTCTTTTGTCTCTGGCTGCCCTGAAGAGTTTTTCTTTGTCTATAGATTTGAAACAGTAAATTATGGTATGTCTTGGAATGTTTTTGTGTGTGTTTATTCTATTTGGACTTCTCCTAGGCTCCTGAATCTGTAGGTTTATGTGTCCCTGTACATTTGAGAAGATATATGCATTATTTCTTCAAACACTTTTTTGGTTCCACTTTGTCTCTGATCTCTTTTTGAGATACTGATGATATAAATTTCGCTTTATTGTTATCCCACAGGGTGCTGAGTAGCTTTTCATTTCTGTTTTTAATTTGTTTTCTTTCTGTTTCTCCGATTGGGTAAATACTATTATCTGTCCTCAAGTTCACTCATCCTTTCCTTGTCATCTTGACTCTGGATGAGCCCATTCAGTGAGGCTTTTATTTTTTTTTCTAATTTCAGTTATGGTATTTTTCACTTCTATAATTTTCATTTGTTTTTTATAACATCTTTTTGTGGAATTCTTTAAAATTAGTAGCTGTTTGTTGAAGTATTTTTGTAATAGCTGATTTAAAGTTGTTGTCAGTTAGCCTCAACATGTGATTCATGTTATGTTGGCCCCTGTTGATTTTGTGCATGTTCAATTATTGGATGGGCCCTACCAACACCACTCTGACCAAATCTGAATGCTGACTCCCACTGTCTTATTAAAGACACATGGAGGAAAGGCTCAGCTCTCTGCTCAGCCTTGCTGATATCATCTCAGTGAAAGTGGGTCACTAACACATACCACCACCTTGCCTCCAAATAGGAATGTAAGTTCAGCTCCCAGATGTGTCCTTCTGTCCCCAAGAAGGAGATAAGTAAAGGGCTGACTCTCATTGCTTTGTTGCTGCTTTTTGCTTGTGGAAGCTAAACACCCCAGTGAGCACAGCTGACACCAAGGGAGGGGAAGGAAGAAAGTGGAGTGCTAATAAACCCCATCTTTTAACACCCCATTCTGACTGCACTGATATCAGGCAGGTATAGCAGTTCAGCTCCCCAGTGGGTTCCACTAACACCAGGGATGATTACAAAGCAAACAAGTCAACTGTTTTGTTCAGTCTCATTGATGTGTGGTGGGAGTAGAAGCTCAGCTCTCCGCCAGTCCCCACTAACAAAAATGAGTGGTGGTGAAGTATAATGGTGAATAATTGCACTGCCTTGCACAGCTTCATGAAGTCTGATTGCTACCATATGAGTTTAGAAGCTCATCTAGCCTCTGAGTGCTATTGCCATTACGCACACAACTCTGTTGTTGGGAGAATTGTAGTAGAACCCACTTCTACCGGCCAGGAGATGCAAGATCTACTGCCCCTGAGTTTCAGGAACACTATCAAGACAAAAACAAATCACATCTTGATTTGGCAACATCAAATTATATCCCTCACTTAGTTCTTGGTAAAGGTCCACCTAGTGGGGCTTGGCATAATATGGAAGGCTCCATGTTGACAATCAGCTTTGGAAGTAGGATGGAACTACCTGGACTTAAATTTAAGGACTGGGTATCAAGTAAACGAAGGAACCTAAAAGGGGATCGAGTCATGCCAGAGGAAATAGCTCTCTACTATAAACGTTATGTAAAAGTCATGGGTCTTCAGAAGAATTTCAGAGAGAATACTTACATAACTTCCGTATCAAGACTCTACAGAGATCAAGATGATGACAGTCAAGACAGAGATATTTCAACAGAGAAGTCAAACCTTATCAACAGAAACTGGGAAATTAGGGGTTATCAGCGAATAGCTGATGGTTCTCATGTTCCCTTCTGCCTCTTTGCTGAGAATGCAGCACTGGCAACTGGAACGTTGGATTCTCCTGCCCATGTGGAAATTGAAGGGGAAGATTTTCCTTTCGTGTTTCATTCAGTGCCTGAATTTGGAGCTGCTATAAACAGAGGAAATTTGTGTGGCAAAATGGATCCAGTGTTAATTGTAGGTTCTGGGCTTACTGCCGCTGATGCAGTACTGTGTGCTTACAACAGTAATATCCCTGTGATTCATGTGTTTCGCAGACGAGTAACTGATCCAAGCTTAATTTTCAAACAGCTTCCCAAAAAGCTGTATCCTGAATATCATAAAGTCTATCATATGATGTGTACTCAGTCATATTCTGTAGACTCAAGTCTTTCATCTGATTATACCAGCTTTCCTCAGCACCATGTGCTTTCCTTTAAGCCGGACATGAAATGTGTTCTCCAAAGCGTTTCTGGATTGAAGAAAATATTTAAGCCGTCTGCAGCAGTAGTATTGATAGGTTCTCATCCTATTCTGTCTTTTCTGAAGGATCAAGGGTGTTACCTAGGCCGTAAGTCAAGCCAGCCAATCACATGTAAGGGTAATCCTGTGGAAATAGATACATATACCTATGAGTGTATTAAAGAAGCCAAACTTTTTGCATTGGGTCCTTTGGTTGGAGACAGTTTTGTTGGATTTTTAAAGGGAGGGGCACTGGGTGTTACACGCTGTTTAGCTACAAGACAGAAGAAAAAGCAGCATTTGTTTGTTGAAAGAGGAGGAGGAGATGGGATAGCTTAAAACAAGTTTACAAGTAATTAAAATGGACAGTTTGCGGTTAAAGATTTTTAATGGTGGTTTTGCAGTGTACTGGCTTGAATTTTCTGGACTTGAGTTAACTGAAGGAGAGCCTCAAACTATAGTAACTTCATTTTTAAAAGTTACTAGAATTTGGTATCCTGATTTATATTGTAATGTTTCAAAGGTGTCACTGTCAGACAAATGGAAACACTGCCAACTTGGTGTATCTTAAGCTTTCATTTAACTAAAACATTCTTTTCTTCCAAAAAAAAAATACATGAATGAAAAACGGATAATTGAAGAAGAAATAGACAAATCCCCAATGATAGTTGAAGATCTCAAGACTCTTCCCTCAGTTACTGATAAAAACAAGTAGGAAGCACGTAAGTAAGGATATACAAGACTTAACAACCTCGTCAGTGGATCTAACCTATTTGGCATTTGTAGATCAAGCTACACAATAGCACCAGACTATGCATTCTCTTTAAGTACACAGGTAACATTCACAAAGATAAACCATGATATGAGCCATAAAGCAAAAAGTTACAAAAATAGAAAATATAAAAATCATGTTCAGTACTATTTTAGAATGCTTAAAAAGAAACCAATGAACAAAAATAAAAATCTAACAAACAAAAAATCACTGACTCTACCAAATGCTGATGAAGATGTGGGGCACCATGGTTGATGGAATGTGGAATGCTACATCTATCAGGAAAAAAGTTTAACATTTCTTATAAAGTTAAATATATACTTGCTGTGAATTATATAACTCACTACTGGATGATGATGAGAAATAATAATGTAAATATCCACAAAAATCTGTATAAGAATGTTTATTTTATTTTTATTATAATTTCCAAAGCTTAGGAAAAAACTGAAGTTTGTCGATTAGTGATTGGATTTTTAAAAATTCTGATAAATCCCTACAGTGGAATACTATTTAGCAGTGAATAGGAAGGAAGAAGTAGGTTCTGGCCAGAAGATAATAAGGTAAACATATCTGTACATAACATACAAGCATAGGAAGATTTTGAAATGTGGAAGGAAGAATGTGGCAGAATACAAAGGGGACTTTGGGACTTCAGGAACTACATGGCACTTATTTCCATGAGTTTTCTAATTAGTTTTCATATATCTTAAAAGAGTACTACAGCAGTCTCCAATCTGGTACCAGCAACAGGCACAGGCAAAGAGAAAAATCTTGACGAAAAACCTATTTTCCTTAACCAAAAGACCAGAAAAAGGATGGCCCAACATAGCAGAGAACATTTTGCAACACCCATCCTATTCCCACCAGAGAAAAAGCTTCTCTTCCAGACACACAATTTCAGTGAGGCCAAGAAGGCAGCTAATCTTGCACCCAGACCGGGACCCCACCAATATAGTCTGGATATTTGTTCCACCCAAATATCATGTTGGGATGTCATCCCAAGTGTTGGGGGCGGGGCCAAGTAGGAGCGTGTGAATCATGGGGCCAGATTCCTCATGGTTTGATGCTATCCTCTTGACAGTGAGTGAGTTTGCATGAGACCCGATAGTTTAAAAGTATGGAGCACCTCCCACCTCCTCTCTTGCTCCTGCTTTCACCATGTGATGTGCCTGCTCCTGCTTCACGTTTTAGCATTATTAGTAAAAGCTTCCTGAGGCCTCCCCAGAAGCCAAACGGATGTCAGCACCTGCTTCCTGTGCAGCCTGCAGAATCATGAACCAATCAAATCTCTTTTTAAGATAAATTACCCACCCTCAGGTATTTCTTCATAGCAGTGCAAGAATGGCCCAGTATATAGCGCAAATCAAGATGTAACTTTCTTTTGTCTTGATAGTGTTCCTGAAACTCAGGGGCAGTAGATCTTGCATCTCCTGGCCGGTAGAGGTGGGTTCTATTACAATTCTCCCAACAACAGAGTTGTGTGTGTAATGGCAATAGTACTCAGAGGCTAGATGGGCTTCTAAACTCATATGGTAGCAATCAAACTTCATGAAGCTGTGCAAGGCAGTGTAATTATTCACCATTATACTTCACCACCACTCATTTTTGTTAGTGGGGACTAGCGGAGAGCTGAGCTTCTACTCCCACCACACATCAATGAGACTGAACAAAACAGTTGTCTTGTTCGCTTTGTAATCATCCCTGGTGTTAGCGGAACCCACTGGGGAGGTGAACCGCTATACCTGCCTGATATCAGTGAGGCAGAATGGGGTGTTAAAAGATGGGGTTTATTAGCACTCCACTTTCTTCCTTCCCCTCCTTTGGTGTCAGCTGTATTCACTAGGGTGTTTAGCTTCCAGAACCAAAAATTATTGGTAAGTAATATTCTGTGGTATAGATGTACCACAGTTTGTTTAAATATTCATTTACCTGAGACTGGAACTGATTTCAACAAAGCAGTGAGAGTCAGCCCTTTACTTATCTCCTTCTTGGGGACAGAAGGACACATCAGGGAGCTGAACTTACATTCCTATTTGGAGGCAAGGTGGTGGTATGAGTTAGTGACCCGCTTTCACTGAGATGATATCAGCAAGGCTGAGCAGAGAGCTGAGCCTTTCCTCCACGTGTCTTTAATAAGACAGTGGGAGTCAGCATGCAGATTTGGTCAGAGTGGTGTTGGTAGGGCCCATCCAATAACTGAACATGCACAAAATCAACAGGGGCCAACATAACATGAATCACATGTTGAGGCTAACTGACAACAACTTTAAATCAGCCATCACAAAAACACTTCAATGAGCAACTACTAATTTTAAAGAACCTCACAAAAAAGATGCTATAAAGAACAAATGAAAATTATAGAAGTGAAAAATACAGTAACCGAAATTAGAAAAAAAAAAAACTCACTGAATAGGCTCATCTATCAAGTTGCTGTGTGCATCATAGTTATTTTTGTTTATTTGTTTGTTTTATTGGTAAGTAATATTCTGTGCTATAGATGTACCACATTTGTTTAAATATTCATTTATTGGAGAATAGTTGTTTCCAACTTTAGATTATTATTAATACAATACAACTGGTATAGTCATTCCTGTATAGGTTTTTCTATGAAGTTACATTTTCTTTCTTTTTGGAATAAGTGCTGAAGAAGAAAATTGCTGGATCACATGGTGATGGCATGTTAAGTTTTGTAAGAAACTGTCATACACCTTTCCTGTTGGGAGTACGATTTGACAAACCCACCAGCAATCTAAGAGTGCTACAATTTCTCTGCATTCTCAACAGCATTTGTTGTTGTCATTGTGTCAATTTGTAATGTATTTATGGATTATTATAATGCACATGATCACATTGGTGTTTACATCTGTATTTCCCCGATGGTTGTTATTGCTGAACATCTTTTTATGTGCCCATTTTCTATTTCTGTATCCCCTTCATTGAAATGTGTATTCATGCCTGCTGCCCATTTTCTTTCCTTTTTTGATGTTTGCAGGGTCAGGTTTTAATTAACTTGACCACAAAGCACAGGTTTCCAGGTTCACATAAATACATTTTTATTTTATAATTAATTTTTCCTTCTCTTAAACATTTTGGATAGGATTGACAGGACAAAATCTTTCCTGTTTGAGCAACAGCTTCCTTAAAAGTACCTTGTTGTCTTTTTTTTAATGGTTGGTCGTATATATATATATATATATACACACACACGTATAGTATTTTCTATATATAGTATATATTTTCATATATATATACCATATGTACTCTATACTACATATTTTTCTATATATATACTATATACTATACATACATAGTATTTTCTATATTTACTGTGTGTGTGTGTGTGTGGTGTGTGTAGTATTTTCTTCCTCCTACCCACCAACCACAAGCCTTGTTGCCTCCTAAATCTCAGCGATTTTTCTACAGTTAAATCATGTTTTTAATTTTAGTATTAACACAGATCCACTTTGTTGGTTTCTCTAAATGGTATTTTTTTCTCTTGTGTGTTATTACAGTCCATTTTGGCTTTTGTTTCTTTCTTTTGAAATAAATATGGGTGCTCTATGTGTCCCCTACTTACAAAATGCTGGATCTGGGATTTGAATCTTTGGCATTAGGATGTTCCATCAGGGCTTATATGTACGCATTTTCCCTCCTTGTACAGAGGTTTTGGTCTGCTTTATGACAGAAGGATTAAAATTTCTCCATTCTATCACTTTGTCCATCTTTGGTTTTATAATATATACAATCAAGCATTATATTGATAATTTATCACAACAACCATACTACCTCCAAACTTTATTTAAAACTACCTCCCACATACCCTGAACTTTGTTTCTGGTAAATAACTTTATCCTGGATTTCTTTGTTATATCTGTCTGACAGAGTATTACAACAGAGTTCCTTCCTCGTGAATGTTAACAATATGCTTAGCCTGTAGTTGTAGGTAAAGAACATTAAATTCTGAAGCTCCTTGTCAGAGATTCACCTGATATTTTCAAATTTATAATCATAAAAGCCTAGAGGAAATTTTACAGCCACCCTGTACTGGTTTCTGGGGAATTTTTTCTGTGTTCAGCAGCACATCAATAGTCTCTGGCTTATCCACTCCTTGGACAATCAGAAAAAGAATAGCAATCATAATTGATAATGAAGAAATGCCTAGCCAATCACTTCAAACTGACATCACTAGAAAGGTTCTTGCCATCTCTCCTCACCCAGGCTCTGGCCCATTAGTAGTACTTGAGGAGACAGAATAGTACTCTGAAAATTAATCATTCCATCGGCCATATCCCTTTTACACAAGCTTCTGGAATCATGTGTGCCAACATACTTCTGAGCTGCATAATTCATGGCTATACTATTTAAATAAGCCTGAGGGAAATGATAGTGGTAAGTCCTCTCAAACAACAGAACTTAATACTGAAGCTAGGTTCTACAAGGGCCCAGGCCAGTGTGCAGATGTCTGGAGGGAACATCTAATTGCGAATATGGGAGTAATGTATCTCTTTAGTAACATTGTTTACTTCATCTTTTATTGACGTTGATCTATTAATGTGATACTGTACTATGTTTATAGCAGACGTTGCCATCAGGAGAATCTGGGTGAACGGTATAAGGCATCTCTCTATTTCTCACAGTTGCCTGTGAATCTACAACTATCATGAAAAAATAAAATTCAAGCTACTTTGAAGTATCGTTTTAGTGCTGATACTCGACAAAAATAATAAAAATAACATAAAAAAGAATATAATGCTGATGTATGCAAAAACATCATTGATGACACTCAAAATTATGCTGAATGGAAGAAGCTAGATAAAATTAAGTACATAATCTGATTCCATTAATATGCAACTCTAGAATTGTACACTAACCCGTAGAGGCAGAAGGCAGATCAGTGATTGGGAATTGGGAAGAAGTGGGAGGAAAAAACACAAGGGGGCAAAAAAAAAAAAAAAAGAAAACACATGATGTGGTGATGGATAATGTTCTTATTTGAATTGTGGCGATGGTTTCACAGGTGTATATGTGCCAACTCTAATTAATTGTATATTATAGTCAATTATATCTCATTAAAGCTGTTTAAAACAAAACCAAAGGATGCTGGACACTAGGACCAAAGTGTGAAGTATTTGAAGAAAAAAAGTCTTCTACCTTTGACCTAATTAGTGTATTTAAAACCAAATGAGGAATGCTTTTTAATGCCCCCTCCTCAGTAGAACAGTAGAACACATTTTCAGTAATAACCATAAATTAAAACAAGAAATAATAAGGATTAATAAAGATGTATGGTGTGTTTCTAGTGAGCATTATATATATGTATATATGTGTTAGTAAAAGTAAAATATAAAATGGTATTTTAAGAAAACCAAAAATTATGCAAAAGCAACAAATTAGTCAATTAATAAATTATCCAAATATGTAACATTTGATTTCCTTGAATTGGTCTGTAGTTTTAAAATAACTATTAAACAATTAAAGAAGAATAAATTTTACTTTTAAAGATATAGTTCAAATTTACAAAGTATTTTTTGTTTAAATGAAGATTTGAACTTCTCAAACAAACATTTATACCTTGCCATTCATACTTTGTTTTATTAACTAAGGCATCATCCAAACAAGTCATCACATGGAATGACAGCACATGAAAAACTCAGATTATTTATTCCTTTATTTTAAAATCAATCACTGTACTATTATTGTTTTAGAAATATTGTTTAAATGCTGGTGTATGTGTGTCATACAGGACCATGGATTATGGCCTAGAGTGCACTGCAAGAAATACCCCATCCTTAGGAGCTTGCTTTAGAAAGAAACAGCAACAACTGTGTCAGGTGATATCTGAGGCCAATGGTATAACAGGAAATTATCTGCATTAATTTCCTTGTAGAATACAATAAGTATTCATTAAAATATAATGAGAAATTGTGCTGTTTTTAGACCACTCCCATAGACACATGATTAAAACGTATTGACCACAGCAATCTTTTAGAAAGTGGACCAACAAAACAAAATATTTTTGAGAAGGAAAGATAGTTGTTCTAAGAAGCTGGACTGGAAAAAAAAAAAGAGTACATATCTTATGATTCCATTCTTATAAACCTCCAGAAAATAGAAACAGATAGTGACAGAAAGCAAATTAGTGGGTTATTTTTTAGAATGATGGTAAAGGTAGGGGCAGGGAAGAATTGCCAAAGGGCATGAGAAAACTTTAGGGGGTCATGGGTATGTTCACTCTTGTAGTTGTGATGGTTTAACAAGTGCAGATGTGACAAAACTCATCAAACTGTATACTTTTTAAGCATGTGCAGTTTGTCATATGTCAATTACACTTCAGTAAAGCTGCTGAAAAATGATATTCTCTTTAGGGATAAAAACAACTTTGGAAAAATAAAAATAAAAGATGGAGAGAGAGAGAGCTATCTTGTTTGAAAATTCTCTGTAGACAATGCTCTCATTCACTGCCTGCACTAGAGGTAGACCACTCCCATTGCCCTGCTCCTCCCTAAGTTTTTTAAGAAGGTGGGCTAGTCAGTGTTGGATTTGTGGCATCTAGTAACCATTATTTCAGGTGCTGCTGGTAACTTTCAGAGATATTTGGCCCTTTGAAGGGCATTTAGTTGCTTATATCATAGTGTGGGGTGTACCTCATACCTACCATTATGAGGTAGATGGCCTGCAGGTTATTTCTATGTCTGTTTTTGGGGATAGTACTGCCACCCACACACTTCACACCATAGAGATTCTGCCAATCAATACACTGAAGTCAGGTCCCTCTTTCCCCACCAAAACACACACAGATAGAAACACCAACCCCTTTAACTCTTTGTGTATTAAAGTGTTCAGGAAATTTATCTTCAGTGCTTAGTCCTGAGCCAGTCCTTATCCCCCGTTTCCAGCTGTGGACCTGTTGGCCTGGCCTCAAACCCCACAGAAGCCACCTCCCTGCCTTCTCACACACACCTCCCTCTTCCCGTCACTCCTTCCTTCCCCACCATCAGAGAAGTCACAGGGACATATCCTTTTGATTCAGGTTGATTTTATTTTCATGGTTTTAACCCGTTGGTGTAGAATTCACTGACTGTATGATTGATGACTTTTCAGTGGCAGACCTCTAGAGACATCACAGAGCTGAGGTCTCTCTTTGGTCTTTGTCAGCCTCTTCTTTCTTCATTTTTGGTCTTCTAGCTTTCTTAGGTTTTCTTGCAGGGGTGTTAGTTTCACAGGCTTTTTTGCTCGAGCTCCCTCGAAGGGGTCTTTTTGCCTTCATGGTGGTCTTTAGGCCCTGTAGGGAGATCACAGTCAGGCCAGAGGGCATTAGTTTTGGGAAAGAAGGTGGGAAATGCATAGGAATAGGCTTCATGAGAAGGGTGTGAGTCGAGGAGGGGGTTTGAGTGAGGCAAGGAAAGGATAAGAGTCTTGGGGTGGCGGAATCAGTGGGGCAAAGAGAAGGGGCTTGGTCAGGATCATCATCTCACCTTAACGCCACTTCTGGATCTTCGTTGACAGGGAGTCTTCCCCCTCTTCCTCCCTTTGGTACTTGAGGTTGATGGGCTCTGTTTGTCCACATCTTCATTAGGCTTCTGGGGTTCACTGGTCACCTTTCCCATACTGAAGTGTCCCAGTGGTCTACTCAGAGCTCCTGATCTGAGTATCCTATGTATACCCCTCCCAGCACAATGAGGGGCCACACCCTTCAACTTTGATTGGTCAGCAAGGCACTGTCCCAGCCAATGAGAGCTAAGGCACACTAAGACATCACAAAGCACTACTCTTGTCACCTCTGTGTGTGTGGGGGGGGAGGTACCTGGGGAGTCTTAGTCATCAGAATGTACCACTCCTGCCACCTCTGTTTTGGGTGGGGGGGTGATATAAAGGCAAGGATAGCCTGGTGGTAGAAAAGAGGCTTTTCTATAACAGCCTCTTCTAGCCTTCCCAACATGAACTACCACCCCTCCTCATATACCCATGTTCAATTGTGGTGGCCCACATAGCAGACAGTTTCCTTTAATCTATTCCCCAAGGCCACACCTACTCATTGGTTTATTGTGAAGTCTCCCTCCCTTAGTCATTAGCTGTTATTTTTGATATTTTACCTAAAATCCCTCTAAAAACAATATGGCTATCTTTCAATGTCAGTGGAGAGGTGAGTAATTCTACAAACAAAAGACAGTTCCCACAAATAAACATCTTTCTACCTATCACATTTGGCATTAAAGGCAGCTTATTTTCATTAATTTCTGCTAGCCCTGCAATTGATAGGGATTAGAATTAACTGTCTATTTATGAAGGTTGCTTTTATCTTTACTTTTATCCTATTCTTGGACTCTGACCACATTATCATTATTGATTTTTGAAAGGTTATTTCTCTATTTTATTGGATTTTTCTTTCTACCTTCCTAGTTTCTTTTACTAATTTCCTTCCCACCAAAAGACACCTACATGTGACACAGTGATGTGTTTGAATGATTTGCTTTCCTATGTTTTTATTCTTGTTAAACATATCGCTTTGCTAAATATGTGCATGTGTGAAAGTGTAACATTTTACTTAAGCTGCTATATGCATCTCTTGTTCATTGCTTTTAATGTTGCTCGTGCTTGTTCATTTTCTTCCCCCTTTGAGTGTAACCTATGTTGATGC
This sequence comes from Nomascus leucogenys, assembly GCF_006542625.1. NCBI lineage: Eukaryota > Metazoa > Chordata > Mammalia > Primates > Hylobatidae > Nomascus > Nomascus leucogenys. Next base: position 132,065,757 of record NC_044406.1, read on the forward strand.
TGTTCCTTACTGCTACTAATGATGCTGCTATGAAACTCGTTAGTAGCTCATGACCCTTTGTAGAATTCTGCCTCTATTTCTTTAAGGTGTATGTTCAGGAACAGAATTTCTAGGTAATAGACATATATAATTGTCTTATTTCAGGCTGCTACAAAAGAATCCTATAGACTGGGTAGCTTAAACAATAAACATTTATTTATCACAGCTCTAAAGGTTGGAACTGAAAAATCAGGGTGTCTCTGGTACCAATTTACTGTATTAGTCCATTTTCATGCTGCTCATGAAGACATACCCAAGACTGGGAAATTTAGAAAATAAAGCAGTTTAATAAGCTTACAGTTCCACGTGGCTAGTTGCCTCACAGTTATGGCACAAGTTGAAAGGCACGTCTCACATGGTGACAGGCAAGAGACTTATTAAATTACAAATTCATTCTCTTTGTTAGTTGCAGGACTAATTATACCGCCTATATAATTTTATTAAATTTATTTTTGGTAGTTTGTGTTTTTCTAACGAATTGATCAATTTTTTCTATATTTTTGAATTTATGAGCATACAGTTATTCACATTATTCTCTTATCCATTCAATGCCTGTAAAATCTGTAATGCTATTTCCTGTTTCATCCCTGATATTGTTTATTCGTTGTCTTCTTTTTTTTTAAGCTGTCAGTTGTGCTTAAGTTTTATCAATTTTGTTGACGGTTTTCAAGAAATAGCTTTTGTTTCATTGATTTTCCTATTTTGTTCCTGCTTTTAATTTCATTGATTTTTGTTTTTATCTCTATGATTTACTTCCTTCTGTTTGCTTTGGGTTTATTTTTCTCTTCCTTTTCTATATTCTTTAGGTAAGAAATTAGGTCTCCAATTTCAGACATTTCCTTGTTTCTAATGTAAGAATTTAATGGTGTAAATTTCTCTCTCAGTACAACTTTAGCTGTATTCCACATGTTTTAACATGTATATTTTCATTTTTACTTAGTTCACATATTTTTTATTTCCCTTGAGACTACTTCTTCACCCATGATTATTTGAATTATTTAGAAATGCACAATTTAATTTCCAATTGTTTAGTTTTTGTATTTTGTTATAGTTGCTGCTTTGATTCCATTTTGGTCATAGAATGTGTTGTCTGCACAACACATTTCAATTCTTTTAATTATTTATCAACAATTTTAATTATTTTAAGTTTGGTAAGGTTTGTTTTGTAGTCCATCACATGGTCTATCTTGGTACATGTTCTGTGGACACATGAAACAAATATATATTCTGCTGCTGTTCAATGAACTGTCCTATATGTGTCAATTAGATACTGTTGATTGTTGCATTTTTCAGCTATTCTATTATTGAGGATATTATGTCTAGAATTTCTGTCAGTTGCTGAGTGTGTAAATCCAACTATAATTGTAAATAAGTCTATTTCTTCATTCATCTCTATTAGTTTTTGCTTCACGTATTTGAAAGCTCTATTGTTTGGTTGATACACAGTCAGTATAGGTATATATTTGTGGTGGATTGATACTTGCATAATCATGTAAAGTCCTTCTTTGCCTTTATTTATTGTCTTTGCTGTGATCTCTACTTTACATCATATTAGTATAACTATTCCTACTTTCTATTTTTAATCGTGGTAAAATACACCTAACATCAAATTTCTATCTGAACCAATTTTTATTGTACAATATTGTACAGTTCAGTTGTGTTAAGTATATTCACACAACGAATCCAAGAACTATTGTCATATTGCAAAACTGAAACTCTATACCCATTGCACAACTCCTCAATTCCTCCTCTTCTAGACCCTGACAAAAACCATTCTACTTTTTGTCTCTTTGCATTTAACTAGTCTAGCTACCTCATATAATTATAATTTTATAGTATTTGTCTTATTGTGACTGGCTTATTTTATCTAGCATAATGCTCTCAAGGTTCATTTATGTATAATGCCAGAATTTTATTCTTTGAAAAGGCTGAATAATATTTTACTGTATGTATATACTTCAATTTGTCTATCTATTGATGAACCCTTGGGTTGCTTCTACTTTTTGCCTATTGTAAGGTTGCTATGAACATGGGTGTACTGATATATCTTCAAGACTCTGCTTTTAATTGTGTTGAGTATATACCCGGAAGAGGAATTGCTGGCTCATGTGAGAATTCTATTTTTACTTTCCGAGGAACTACCATACCGTTTTTCATAGTTGCCACACCATTTTACAGTACTACCAACAATGCACAAAGGTTCCAGTTTTTCTGCTTCTTTGTCGGCACTTTTAATTTTCTGTTACTTTGATAGTAGCAATCCTAATGGTTATAAAGTGGTATCTCATTGTGATTTTTATTTGTATTTACTTAATAATTGGTACTGTTCAGAATCTTTTAATGTGTTTGTTGGTTGTTTGTATATTTTCTTTCCAGAAATGTCTATTTAATTCCTTTGCCTGTTTTTAAGTGAGGTTGTATTTCATCGTTAAGTTGGAGTTCTTTTCATATTCTGGATATTAACCCCTCATCAGTTATATGCTTTGCAAATTTTTCCCCTATACAGCAGGTTGTCTTTCGCTCTGTTGATTGTGTTCCTTGATGCACTTAAGGTTCTTAATTGTCATACACACTCAAATTTATCTATTTTTTTGTTGCCCTTTATTTTTGTGGAAGAGCAAAAAAATTCATATCTAATAACAGAAGCTTTTCTTCTAACTTTTCTTCTAAGGGGTTTACAGTTTTAGCACATACATTTAAGTCTTTCATCAATTTTCCGTTGATTTTTTTATAGAGTAAGGACCCAACTTCATTCTTTCGCATGTGAATATCCAACTTTCTCAACATCATTTATTGAAAAGACTGTCTTTCCCCATTAAGTGGTCTTAGCACCCTTGTCAAAAATAACTTGACCATATATATGGAAGTTTATTTCTGGCCTTTCTATTCCATTTCACTGGTCTGTAAGACTTCCTTTATGCCAATACCACACTGTTAAATTACTGTAACTCTGTAATAAGTTTTAACATGAGGAAGTGTGACATCTCCAGCTTTTTCTCAAATTTGGTTTGACTATTAAGGATCCCTTTAGATTCCATATAAATTTTAGAATAAATTTGGTATCTAAAAAATCATTGGAAAATTTGATAGGAATTACATTAAATTTGTAGATCTCTTTTGCTGGCATTTCCATCTTAACCACATTAATTATTCAACTCACGAACATGAATGTCTTTCCATTTATTTGTGTCCTCCTTAATTTGGGGGGGTCAATATTTTGCAGTTTTCAGTGTAAAAGTATTTTGCCTTCTTGGTGAAGTTTATTTCTAAGTATTTTTTTCATGCTGTTATGAAATGGAATTGTTTCCTTAATTTCTTTTTCTTATTGTTGATTATGGACCTAGAGAAATGCACCTAATTTTTTCAAGCTGATTGTATGTTCTGCAACTTCACTGAATTTGTTGATTCATTCTAAAAGAGTTTTTGTGTGGCACTTTTAATGTTCTCCATATACAAGATCGTGTAGTCTTAGAAGAAAGATACTCTTACTTTTTCCTTTCCTATTTGGATACCTTTCCTTTCTTCTTCTTATCCAATTGCTAGTCACTCTTGCTTTTTAAAATTAATATATTCAAGGCACATATTTTCCATTATTTTACTTTCATTCTATCAATGTCACATAGTGTGTTTATTTTAGACAGCATAATTTTTTTTTCTTTGAGACAGACGTGAGATTTTTTTGCCCAGGCTGGAGTGCAGTGGCCCAATCTCAGCTCACTGCAGCCTTCGCCTCCTGGGTTCGAGCAACTCTCCTGCCTCAGCTTCTCAAATAGCTGAGACTACAAGCACTCACCACCATGCCTGGTTACTTTTTGTATTTTTAGTAGAGATGAGTTTCATCATGCTGGCCAGGCTGGTCTCGAACTCTTGACCTCACGTGATCCGCCTGCCTTGGCCTCCCAAAGTGCTGGAATTACAGGCATGAGCTAACGTGTTAGGCCGGACAGCATATTGTTGAATTATTTTTCATCCACACAATTAGTTTATGTATTTTAATTACTATACAAAGACTATTTACTTTTAAGGTAATTATTTATATTGATAGTAAAGCTAAAGTGTGTCATTTTATTTATTTGCTTTCTCTTTATGTTCCCTGCTTGTCATTCTTCCATTTTTCTTTGCATACCTTCCTGAGACTTACCTGATATTTTTTAGAGTTGTATCTTGACTGACTTACAGTGTTTTTGAGTATATCACATTGTGTAGTTTTCTTAGTTGTTACACTAGATATTACAATATGTAGTTAATAACAGTCTACAGGTATCAACATTTTACCACTTTGAGTGAAGTGTAAAATCCTTACTTGATTTACATCTGTTTATCCTCCAACATTAAAAATATAATCATATGAAGTCTTTATATACATTGAACGATATGTGAAATATTGTTTTAATTTTTGCTTCACCATAAAATATAAGTTAAGAAACTCTCAAAGGCAAGGATATTATATGATATTTATGCCCATTTTTATTTATGCTGATGTTTTTTCTTTTTGAAGTTCCCAGCCTTCTTTTATCATTTTCTATTTTATGGATCTTCCTTTAGCCAATCTTTAAGAATAGATTTGCTAGCAAAAACATATAGTTTTTCCTCATCTGACAATATCTTATATTCCCCTTTATTCTAGAAGAATATTTTTGCTGGAAACAGAATTTATACTTGGCAATTTTTACAACACCTGAAATGCCCATTTCCACTTCAAACTGGCCTTCATAGTTTTAGAAGAGAAATTCATTGTCATTCAAATGTCTGTGTTCCCATAATAATGTGTCTTTTGTCTCTGGCTGCCCTGAAGAGTTTTTCTTTGTCTATAGATTTGAAACAGTAAATTATGGTATGTCTTGGAATGTTTTTGTGTGTGTTTATTCTATTTGGACTTCTCCTAGGCTCCTGAATCTGTAGGTTTATGTGTCCCTGTACATTTGAGAAGATATATGCATTATTTCTTCAAACACTTTTTTGGTTCCACTTTGTCTCTGATCTCTTTTTGAGATACTGATGATATAAATTTCGCTTTATTGTTATCCCACAGGGTGCTGAGTAGCTTTTCATTTGTTTTCTTTCTGTTTCTCCGATTGGGTAAATACTATTATCTGTCCTCAAGTTCACTCATCCTTTCCTTGTCATCTTGACTCTGGATGAGCCCATTCAGTGAGGTTTTATTTTTTTTTCTAATTTCAGTTATGGTATTTTTCACTTCTATAATTTTCATTTGTTTTTTATAACATCTTTTTGTGGAATTCTTTAAAATTAGTAGCTGTTTGTTGAAGTATTTTTGTAATAGCTGATTTAAAGTTGTTGTCAGCCTCAACATGTGATTCATGTTATGTTGGCCCCTGTTGATTTTGTGCATGTTCAATTATTGGATGGGCCCTACCAACACCACTCTGACCAAATCTGAATGCTGACTCCCACTGTCTTATTAAAGACACATGGAGGAAAGGCTCAGCTCTCTGCCCAGCCTTGCTGATGTCATCTCAGTGAAAGTGGGTCACTAACACATACCACCACCTTCCTCCAAATAGGAATGTAAGTTCAGCTCCCAGATGTGTCCTTCTGTCCCCAAGAAGGAGATAAGTAAAGGGCTAACTCTCATTGCTTTGTTGCTGCTTTTTGCTTGTGGAAGCTAAACACCCCAGTGAGCACAGCTGACACCAAGGGAGGGGAAGGAAGAAAGTGGAGTGCTAATAAACCCCATCTTTTAACACCCCATTCTGACTGCACTGATATCAGGCAGGTATAGCAGTTCAGCTCCCCAGTGGGTTCCACTAACACCAGGGATGATTACAAAGCAAACAAGTCAACTGTTTTGTTCAGTCTCATTGATGTGTGGTGGGAGTAGAAGCTCAGCTCTCCGCCAGTCCCCACTAACAAAAATGAGTGGTGGTGAAGTATAATGGTGAATAATTGCACTGCCTTGCACAGCTTCATGAAGTCTGATTGCTACCATATGAGTTTAGAAGCTCATCTAGCCTCTGAGTGCTATTGCCATTACGCACACAACTCTGTTGTTGGGAGAATTGTAGTAGAATCCAGTTCTACCGGCCAGGAGATGCAAGATCTACTGCCCCTGAGTTTCAGGAACACTATCAAGACAAAAGAAAGTTACATCTTGATTTGCGATGTATACTGGGCCATTCTTGCATTGCTATGAAGAAATACCTGAGGGTGGGTAATTTATCTTAAAAAGAGATTTGATTGGTTCATGATTCTGCAGGCTGCACAGGAAGCAAGGTGCTGACATCCGTTTGGCTTCTGGGGAGGCCTCAGGAAGCTTTTACTAATAATGCCAAAAGGTGAAGCAGGAGCAGGCACATCACATGGTGAAAGCAGGAGCAAGAGAGGAGGTGGGAGGTGCTCCATACTTTTAAACTATCGGGTCTCATGCAAACTCACTCACTGTCAAGAGGATAGCATCAAACCATGAGGAATCTGGCCCCATGATTCACACGTTCCTACTTGGCCCCGCCTCAAACACTTGGGATGACATCCCAACATGATATTTGGGTGGAACAAATATCCAGACTATATTGGTGGGGTCCAGGTCTGGGTGCAAGATTAGCTGCCTTCTTGGCAATTTCACTGAAATTGTGTGTCTGGAAGAGAAGCTTTTTCTCTGGTGTTTGGTGGGGATAGGATGGGTGTTGCAAATTGTTTTCTGCTATGTTGGGCCATCCTTTTTCTGGTCTTTTGGTTAAGGAAAATAGGTTTTTTGTCAAGATTTTTCTCTTTGTCTGTGCCTGTTGCTGGTACCAGATTGGAGACTGCTGTAGTACTCTTAAGACATATGAAAGCTAGTTAGAAAACTCATGGAAATAAGTGCCATGAAGTGCCTGAAGTCCCAAAGTCCCCTTTGTATTCTGCCACATTCTTCCTTCCACATTTCAAAATCTTCCTATGCTTGTATGTTATGTACAGATATGTTTACCTTATTAGCTTCTGGCCAGAACCTACTTCTTCCTTCCTATTCACTGCTAAATAGTATTCCACCGTAGGGATTTATCAGAAGTTTAAAAAATCCAATCACTAATTGAGGAATTTCTGTTTTTTTCTAAGCTTTGGAAATTATAATAAAGATAAAAGAAACATTCTTGTACAGATATTTTTGTATATTTACATTATTATTTCTCGTCATCATCCAGTAGTGAGTTATATAATTCACAGCAAGTATATATTTAACTTTATAAGCAATGTTAAACTTTTTTCCTGAGTAGATGTAGTGTTTCCTAATTCCACCAATGATGTTGCTCCACATCTTCATCATATATGGTAGAGTCAGTGTTTTTTTTTTTATTGTTAGTTTTTTATTGCTGTTGTTCATTGGTTTGTTTTTAAGCATTCTAAAATGTTATTGAACATGATTTTTATATTTTCTATTTTTGTAACTTTTTGCTTTATGGCCCATATTATGGTTTATATTTGTGAATGTTACATGTGTACTTAAAGAGAATGCATATTCTGGTGCTATTGTGTAGCTTGATCTACAAATGCCAAATAGGTTAGATCCATTGACCAGGTTGTTAGGTCTTGTGTATCCTTACTTATGTGCTTCTTACTTGTTTTTATCAGTAACTGAGGGAAGAGTCTTTAGATCTTCAACTCTAATTGTGGCTTTGTCTATTCTTCTTCAGTTTTATTAATTGTTCATTCATGTATTTTTAAGCGTCGTTGGTAGGTGCTTACATGTTTAAGATCATTATGTTTTCTGAGTAAACCGATGGTTTTTATTCCTATGTAATACCCATCTTTCTCCCTAGTAATATTCTTTTAAAAAAAAATTACTTCGTCTTATATTAATGTGGTTAATCCAGTTATTTTTTAACTTGAGGTTTTATGGTAAATGTGTTTCCATCCTTTTAATTTTAAACTATCTACATCTTTATATTTAAAAGAACATTATTCCATATAACCATTAGTTATGTCTTATTCTATGTCCCACCTGGAAACTTCTTTCATTTAAATTGGGATATTTTAACAATTTATATGTAATCCAGTTATTGATATAGTTGGATATTCTTCTACCAACTTACTAGTTGTTTTCTACTTGTTCCATTTGTTACTTACTCTTTATTACCATTTCTGCCCAGACTAAATGAATGTTCTTTATGATGCTGCTTTAAGTACACTGTTAGCTTATTGTTTATACATATGTTTTTAGTTATTTTCCTAAGTTTTACAGTACACAGAATTAGCATATCGCAGTGTATATTCAAATGTTACTCTACTTCATATGTATTAATAGCAAGAAAGACACCATGTAGATCCAGTTTTTACCTTTTATTGTTTGTGCTATTACTTATTTGTTTTATTTGTATAGCTCAATATATTGTTACTACTTTTACTTTAGAAAGTCAGTTATTTTTAGTAAAATTAAACATAAGAAATAATGTTTTGTATAATGATATTTATTTTTATCTTCTCTGGAGGTTTTCAATTATTTCTTTACTTTTTTTTTTTTTTTTTTTGAGATGGAGTCTCAGTCTGCCACTTAGGCTGGACTACAGTGGCATGATCTCAGCTCATTGCAACCTCTGCCTTCCAGGTTCATGCAATTCTCCTGCCTCAGACTCCTGAATAGCTGGGACTACAGATGTCTTCCACCATGTCCAGCTAATTTTTGTATTTTCAGTAGAGATGGGATTTCACTATGTTGGCCAGGCTGGTCTCGAACTCCTGACCTCAAGTGATCCACGTGCCTTGGCCTCCCAAAGTCCTGGGATTACAGGTGTGAGCCACAGCGCCTGGCCTGGAGCTTTTTATTTCTTTGTGTAGATTCAAATTCCCGCTTGATATCATGCTCCTTCTGCTTTAAGCACTTCCTTTATCATTGCTTGTAGTGCATCTCTCCTAGAAGAAAATCTCTCAGCTATTTTTGTCTAAAAGTATATTTGATTTCATATTCCATATTAAAAAATGTTCAATAAGCATAGAATTCTGGATTGACAGTTTTATTGTATTAATACATCAAAAATGACAATTTATTTTTTTCTTATTTTCATCGTTTCTGGGGAGAAGTCTGTAATAATTCTCATTTGTTACTCTTAATGTAATTTGATTTTTCTCTCTGTTTTGTAGCAGAGAAAGAGAAAGATATGGGGAAATAAGAGAAAAAGAAACAGAGAGATGTAGTTATGTATCTTGCTTGCATTTGTGGATTGAATGCCTTCCTTTATTTCTGGAAAATTCTTGACCGTTGTCTCTTCAAATATTTTATTTGCATTGTTCCTTTTTTCTTTTCCTGGAATTACAACTACACTTATAACGTGTATGTTAGATTTTTTGATATTGCCTCAGAGCTCTTGGATATTCTGTTCTCTTCCCTTTTTACATACTCCTTTTATTTTATTTTATTTATTTATTTTGAGATGGAGTTTCACTCTCGTCACCCGGGCTGGAGTACAATGGTGTGATCTCAGCTCACTGCAATCTCTGCCTCTTGGGTTCAAGTGATTCTCCTGTCTCAGTCTCCCAAGGGGCTGGGATTACAGGTGCCCACCACCACGCCCAGCTAATTTTTGTATATTTAATAGAGACGGGGTTTCACCATGTTGGTCAGGATGGTCTCGAACTCCTGACCTCAGGTGATCTGCGCACCTTGGCCTCCCAAAGTGCTGGGATTACAGTTGTGAGCTACCACGCCTGGCCAAAATTCAATATGGATCTTAAATGTTTGCATGCACATGGTAAAAAGTAAAATCACTATCACGTGATTGAAATTAACTTTTGAAGTGAAAGATCTGTAGAGAAGATTATTAAATATTTCTTTATAAATTAATAGTTTTACTGAGAATTTACTACATTTGATATGAAAATTAAATAGAACACTTTATATTTAAGTAACTTGCTATGAGGTGTTAGGCAAATCATTTAGGGTAGGAAGATTTCTACCGTTTTCACAGATAATTAAAGGATTTACTGATAGTTTGAGTAATACAGGTAGTATTAAGAGCAATATTAGTAGTAATAGTCTTAATGGAAATTAGGATAATAAAAATATAGAAAGAATAAACACTAAATGGCTCCTTTGCTTGCGTGTAATATGCTAAGAAACTTTATGCAAAATAGCTCATTTCAACATCACAACAAACATGTGGCTTAAAACTACTATAAATTAATGCTACAGATTTGTGATGCAAATCAAATGAGGTGACATATTAAAATACCTTTGGGGCCGGGTCCAGTGGCTCATGTCTGTAATCCCAGCACTTTGGGAGGCCAAGGCAGGTGGATCACCTGAGGTCAGGAGTTCGAGTACAGCCTGGCTGGCCAGCATGGTGAAATGCTGTCTCTACTAAAAATACAAAAAAAAAAAAAATTGGCCGGGTGTGGTGGTGTGTACCTGTAGTCACAGCTACTCGAGAGGCTGAGGCAGGAGAATCGCTTGAACACAGGAGGTGGAGGTTGCAGTGAGCTGAGATTTCTTCACTGCACTCCAGCCTGGGTGACAGAGCAAGACTCTGTCTCAATGAAAAATTGTAATTTACCAGCATATCTCAGGTTCTTTGGAACCTGAAAAGAAAAAGAGCAGCAGGAGCCATTATATTATTACTACATAGGAAAACAAAACAGATATAGTATGGCATGTTGATTTGCTGCTTACAACCTACTACCTAAAAGTAAGTAGGTTCTATGTGTAATTCTTATTAGATAAAATTAACTACCACTATGAAATTAGCTTTTTCTAACCACAGTCACACACACACAAATGCAAGCACATACTAGCTTATTTATACACAAAAATATTTAGCCTCTTCTATTGAGATTTGATATGTGTTTGTTGAACTATGTGAAGGGTTTTAATATTAGGGTACAATGCAATTAATTTTGTCACTAGGGAGCTATGGAAAATAGGTTGGTTTCCATATATTTATACGGAATAACAAATACATATTTCCTATATTTTTTCTGTATAGTTCTGTTTTCTAGAAACAACTATAGAATTTTCACTAGCAATTGATAGTAAAACAATATTTAAAAATATAGAAACAAATTTATTATACTCACATTGTGCCTAATTTAAAAGTTAAAGACAATTATTCTACATTTGCCAAAATTTCCCTTCAGTTAAATAATGATTAGAAATATACAATATCATAATAATATTAAACAGTCATTATTGACATTTATTTAATGCTTATTAAACTGTCAGTTTTATAGTTTAGTAGCCAGTGGTGGATTATTTTATCTAATCTCCACAAATCTCTAACAATATTAATTTTATATTACGTTATTTTTAATACTGAATTAGGTATAATATTTAAAATACTTTTATGAACTTAGAAGTGAGAGATATGCTGGTAAATTACAATGTTTGTACACCTACTAAATCAAAATAATGGAAATCAAATTGTGATTTCCTTTTCAAAGACTCTTAACCAATGCCCCAAATATTAGATTTTCAATACTCTTTCCTATTAATTAAGGTAAATTTCCACTATTCAGTTGTCTAAGGTTGGTGCCCAGTGGTTGACTGGAATTCAAGTGGCTGCCAAGATCCAACTCTATCAACTAGAGGCAGTTGCTCCAGTCCATGGGTAATTTTTAGTTAGCCTCCACATAAAGTCTGAATGAAAACCTCATAGATTTACCATTAAAATACACTGGTAAGAGGTTTGGCAACAGACGGAAGTAAAGTATATGATGCATCTATAATATACACATTTTAAAATATGTCATTAGATAAAATTGTAATAAAGAGTTATAACAAAACAGAATGAGCAGATAAAATGCTATTGAATAAATCTAAAATTTCACCTTTAAAAATCAAGATTCCATTTAGCAACAATTAACTCTTCCCATAAGAAATTGCTTATGGTTTCCAGAGGTTAATTTTAAAATCTACTTTGAATAAAATTCATGAGGTAGATACTTGGAATCAAAATGGGATGTGAAGAGAAAACTATGTATGTAATGAGAGATTATTAAGTGTTGCTTTATAAACCACTATTGCATTTCAATGCTTTGGCTATGAAATATTAATTTTTATATAAAAATATAAATAAAAATATATATTTTCTGAATCACTTTCTGTGAGATATTAGCGACTCTTTCAGGCTCTAGAAATCCTAAAATTCTCCACCCATGAATATTCCATAAGTGGAACCTAGTCTTTTATCTGTGGTTATAGTAATGTCAGTGATAGCAGCAGGAGGCAGACAGATCCTGGGAAGACAGGGCCAGGTCCCAGGTGAAACCTGACCTTCAAGCTGAAGACAGTTTAAAGCTTAGCTACAAGTCCCAGATAAATCCATGGACTGGATTTAGAATCTCTCTTTCCATTTGGCATGCTTTCCTCTGATTGATCCCCACCTTTACCTATTTTACTACACGTATCCTTCCCTAATTGATTTTTTGCAGTCATGGCCATCTTTAAGTGGTGCCTTTGTTTCAGATGCTGTTGCATACTCACAAACCAATCAGCACACACTCCCCCATTCTGAGCCCATAAAAGACCTGGACCCAGCCACACTGGGAGAGAGACTTCCCGACTTCGGGTGGGGTACCACAATCACATTCCCCCTCTGCCGAGCGCTGTTTCATCACTCAGTAAAACTCTTCTCCACACTCCTCACTCTCCAGTTGTCACCATAATCTCATTCTTCTTGGACAAGGGACAGGAACTCAGGACCCTGCCAAACTTGGGTACAAAGAAGGCAGTAACACCATAGACCACCCCCCTGTTTGTGCACAATAGCTACCCTGTGTGACAGGAGGCAGCAGCAAGGCATAGCCAACCCCAAAGCTGTGGGCTGGAATGGGGCAACAGGATTGACAGAGCTGTTAACACGCCCCTGTTCAATGGGCTGCAGACAGCAAGACTAAAAAAGCTGTTAGCACACTGTAACACCCCTGCTGGGGCTTTAGGGTCACAGGCATTCCTGTTTGGGTGCCACCATGTTCCCCTTGTTGAGACACTGGAGTCCACCACGAGAATCACTTGCAACATGCCTGGTTCAGCCACAAGCCCCACACAGAGCCCGCTTCTGTGCCACTCTTGGAGCAGCCATCTGGACCCCACACTCTCTCACTTACATACCCCCTCCTGCTGCAGGCTGAGCACGCAGTTGTGGTGACCACGGAATCCATGCAGAAGTGCAAGCCAGGTGCGGCCCAGTGGGTCAAGAGGGCAGGGTGCCTCCTGTGCTGAGCCCATGCCTGAGAGTGGCCCAGGCAGGGGTGTTGCCAGCCACGAATGTCTCTGGCTGGCAAAGTGGCACTGAAAAAAAATCCGACATCATTAGCTATTTCAAAATGTTCTTTCCCTTCTTTAGTCTCTGTTTCTTCTAATAATTTTCAAAAATTTAACTTAGTTTAATTAGGTCCGATTTGTCAATTTTTGTTCTTGTGATTGCTTTTGAGGACTTAGTCATAAATTCTTTGCCAAAGCTGAAGTCAAGAAGGGTAATTCCTAGATTTTCTTCTGGGATTTATATGGTTTGAGGTCTTACATTTAATTCTTTAATTCGTCTCGAATTAATTTTTATATATGAAAAGTGATAGGGGTCCAGGATCATTCTTGTGCATATGGAGTCCTTTCCCCATTGCTTATTTTTGTTGAATTGTTGAAGATCAGATCCTTGAAATTATAAAAATAAAGAAGTAAATAAGTAAAATAAAATTATTCCACTTTAATTTCACAGATAATAGCTTTGTATATTTATAGGGAGCACAATGTGATGTTTTGATCTATGTACTGTTTACATTGTAGAAAAATACAATCAAGCTAATTAATATACCCATCACTTCACCAAGTTATCACTTGTTTGTGATGAGAGCATTAAAAATCTATTCTTTTGGCAAGTCAACACTTTTATGATTAACTGTGATCACCATGCTGTGCAATAGATTACTAGAACTTACTCCTCTAGTCTAACTGAAATTTTGTACCCTTTGACCAACATCTCCCCTTCCTCCATTTCTCCTTTGACAAGCAATTTCTACTCTCTGTTTGTATGAGGTGGACTTTTTTAGAGTCGACATATATGTGAGATCATACAGTGTGTATATATATGTATATAATGTATTCTATATGTATAAATGTATGTACGCATATAAATATTATACATGTATATATGTAAGTATATATACATGTGTATGAGTGTTACAAATATATAATGTATTCTATATGTATAAATGTATATATGTATATAAATATACATGTATATATGTAAGTATATATACATATATGCATACACATATATATAAATATATTATCATGTATATATATTATTTTGTGTGTCCTCTGGTCTCCATTTTCCTTGGTGGAATTTCTTCCCAGATGTCTAGTGATCCTTGGTTGTCTGCTCATGATTAAAGTTTAAGGATTGGAGAATAAAATAGTGTTTGAAAGTTCTGAGTTTGCAGCCTGAGTGGTCAAACTTTAATTTTACTGTAAAATTATCGGGATTTTTTTATTGAAAAATGCTATATTTTAATATCTTCACATCATTATTTTTCATCTGAGCACATTGCACTAAGAAGAGTTTTCTAATCTTCTGTTTGAATGATAAAGATCTACCTGGCTGCTAGAGATATGGAAGCAGGACTGGGTGAGGATTGAAAAATAAGAGCTAGAGCTTCTTAGCATTCAGCATTCAGTATGCATATGGCCCATAGTCATTTAACATTCTCTCAACTATGCCTGGCATTTCCCACTTCAGAGACCTTCTAATTTACTTTACCCAAAGAAAAAACCTCTAGGTTATCTTCTCTGGTGGGGGAGACAGACTCCTAGGGATATATACTGGATAAGGGGATCTGGAGGTGTGAAGGTTTTTCAACAGTTTTTTTTCTGTTCCCTACTCCTTATTTCAGCGCCTTTCTTTTATACCTGATTCTACAGGAACCTGGGGCTAACATGTCCTCACTCTTTGGGGATTCTGTAATATAAATCTGGTTGTTTCTCAGCTTTTCCCAAGGCCTGCCTGAGAGTCAGTTTTTAGTCCTGCTAAGTTAATTATCACTGGTTCATTTGCTTTCCAGCTTCTGAAATGTTGTTGCTGTTTTCTTCTCTCCTGTTCTCTCTGTCCTTGTGGATCCTAGTGGAGTTTTCAGATGAAGTGAAGTTAGATGTGTATATTCAATCTACTATCATATTATTTTCTAACTCTGGAGTAAAGTACTAGGAATTTATACATTTAGGGAACCTGGAGTATTCGTCTTCATGGCACAAATTCAAATACATAGACCACAGTTAATTTGGAAATGATATACATCTGCATTCTTCAACTTGAATCAAAATTGAATCAAAATATAGACACAATGAAAGAAAATAAATCATTTTTTATTTCTCTCAGTTTCTCATTTATTCTTCAATAAAAATTGTGAAGGCCTGAAACTTTTATTTTCTATATAGTCTATGCCTCTGATGTTCAAAAAATAACTAAAAAACCTTTAGTTCCTGTTATGGTTAATACTGAGTGTCATCTTGATTGGATTGAAGGATGCAAAGTATTGATCCTTGGCATGTCTGTGAGGGTGTTGCCAAAGGAGATAAACATTTGAGTCTGTGGGCTGGGGAAGGCAGACCCACCCTTAACCTGGGTAGGCACTATCTAATCAACTGCCAACGAATATAAAGCAGGCAGAAAAACATGAAAAGGCTAGACTGACTTAGCCTCCCATCCTACATCTTTCTTCAGTGCTGGATGCTTCCTGCCATTGAACATAGTACTCCAGGTTCTTCAGCTTTGGGAATCGGACTGGCTTCCTTGCTCCTCAGCTTGCAGATGGCCTATTGTGGGACCTTGTGATCATGTGAGATAATACTGCTTAATAAACTCCCTTTTCTATATACATATCCTATTAGTTCTGTCCCCCTAGAGAACCCTAATACAGTCCCCCTTCTGGCAATAGGCTTGTCACTCCAAATAATTCCAAGTAAGGCAGCTTTGAAGATTACTAGGTATCAGTGGCACATTTTGGCATAAATTGTGGCGTAAATTGAGATTATTGGCTTTATTTGAAACCAAGAGAACAGAGCTAAAGGAGCCTGACTCTCAAGTGTGACTGAACAGGCCAAGAAGCCCAAAGTATAGTATCCAAAGAAATGAAGTAAGATAGAAGTACATTATGAATTCTAAAAGAGTAATGAGAAAGTTTTGCCACCCATGTGCTTGTTTTCTCTAGTACCCTATTGCTTTTTTAATGTTGCTAGTATGTAGGGTATCGAAATAGTGTTTCAACCTTATATCCTCTAAATGAACTATACTCAACACAACATTAAACATAAGTAAAAGTACTTGCCAGCATGGATAGCTCATTTCTTTCTTTTTTTTTTTTTTTTTTTTTGAGACGGAGTCTTGTTCTGTTGCCCAGGTGCCCACCACCACGCCCGGCTAATTAAATAGCTCATTTCTAAAGTCCAGAAAATATGTTTGGTGCACATTGTGTAAACAAGTCCTTTAGAAGAAATAGAAATAAAAATGGGAGCTAAAATTACAGTTTCAGATCTGGAAAAGCTTAAAATATAGGTTAGGTCTGGGGGCATAGCCAGAGGGGAGATATATATATCTATATATATATATAGATATATATATATATATGTAATCTTGAATGTAAGAGGAGGTTCTGAGGAAGAGTATAGGAAAATTAAAGTAACTAGAATGATAGTGGATCAATTTAAGAATGACCGAGGTCAAAATCGACCTTATTTTCTGCAGTTTCACTCATTTATTTAATCAATATTTAGTGAGTGCTTGTTCATGCTACACTCTGTGCTTGGTGTCTGGCATTCAGAGGTGAAAACAATCATTGCTATTTTCTACTGAATGTATCTTATGTAATAGGAATTGTGGTAGACATGTTATTAATGTTCCCCTTCTCTTTTCTTCCTCATAAGAACTTTTGAGTGGGAGTCCTTATTATCCCCAATGACTTCTCCAATGTTGATCAGCTGAAGTCCCCATAAAAAAACAGAACCCATTACAATTAGGATAATTCATGGAGGAGAGTGGGTGTTTAAAATGGAACCATTTATAAAATTATATAATTAATTATATAACTAATTATAAATTATAGAAGAAGCCACACGGAACACTGCAGGAATCCTGGTGTTATTAGTGGCAAAACTGTCACCATCTCAAGTATATGAAGACCTTGGAGAGGAATTGTATAAAGTTAAACTCATTGAAAGGAGCACTATTAGACTATTGAGTGACACAACAAGCCTGGTGTTTCCTGCCTTACAGAAAGATAGCCAAGGGAATAAATATTTTGATCTCACTTTCCTCCCTCCTCCAAATCTCATGCTTGGGATTTGGCATTAACCAACCTCAACCAAAAACCAGATGTGCCTGTTGATGTAACTCATACCAGTCAGTCAATCTGAATAGAGAGAGTGATGGGGAGAGGTGTAGAATAGAGATTGAGAGACCTGCAAAAGATATCCAGCACACAAGGTTATGCAGTAAAGGGCAGAAGAGAACTTCAGTGCGTATATAAATGGTTCCAGTGCTTATGTGTTTTTCATTGAGCATTTCAATCTTACACATTTCTTCCTTGATAATTTGGTGGGATAGACAACAGTTTTAACAACTACAATACTTATACAAATAAAATGAGCAAGATTAAGAACATTAATTGATAATTTTGCGACATGCCTATCAATAGCTTATAAACTTCCAGTTTTAGTACTTGCTGTGGCTTTACATCTCACCAGGATCCTGGAGTCCCCTTGAGTCTGAAGCTTCTATGTCACAATGGCCCAAAGATGAATCAAGCAACTCAAGGAGCTCACAACTGGGTGTGAGAGATATATATGAAACCAACCCAAATGTCCAACAACGATAGACTGGATTAAGAAAATGTGGCACATATACACCATGGAATACTATGCAGCCATAAAAAATGATGAGTTCGTGTCCTTTGTAGGGACATGGATGAAACTGGAAAACATCATTCTCAGTAAACTATCGCAAGGACAAAAAACCAAACACCGCATGTTCTCACTCATAGGTGGGAATTGAACAATGAGAACTCATGGACACAGGAAGGGGAACATCACATTCCAGGGACTGTTGTGGGGTGGGGGGAGGGGGGAGGGACAGCATTAGGAGATATACCTAATGCTAAATGACGAGTTAATGGGTGCAGGAAATCAACATGGCACATGGATACATATGTAACAAACCTGCACATTGTGCACATGTACCCTAAAACCTAAAGTATAATAAAAAAAAAAAAAAGAAAATAACAGATACTAAAAAAAAAAAAAGAAAACAACTAACTACAATACAGGTCTCCAGGTCCCTAGAAGTGGCAAGTCCACTGCCTTGTGATATCATAGAAGAGTAAACAATTCAAGTGATTGAAATTTGGTGGAATAAGGAAAGGTTTCATAGAAGTGACATTGCAATAAGCCTAGGATAATCAACAAGTGCTCAAGGCTTAATGGACCTGAAATTCTAGAAACTTTGTTAGGAAGACGTCAACTATCAGTTTTTTTTTTTTGTTTGTTTTGTTTTTTTATTTTTATTTTTTATTATACTTTAGGGTTTTAGGGTACATGTGCACAATGTGCAGGTTTGTTACATATGTATCCATGTGCCATGTTGATTTCCTGCACCCATTAACTCGTCATTTAGCATTAGGTGTATCTCCTAATGCTGTCCCTCCCCCCTCCCCCCACCCCACAACAGTCCCCGGAGAGTGATGTTCCCCTTCCTCTGTCCATGAGTTCTCATTGTTCAATTCCCACCTATGAGTGAGAACATGCGGTGTTTGGTTTTTTGTCCTTGCGATAGTTTACTGAGAATGATGTTTTCCAGTTTCATCCATGTCCCTACAAAGGACACGAACTCATCATTTTTTATGGCTGCATAGTATTCCATGGTGTATATGTGCCACATTTTCTTAATCCAGTCTATCGTTGTTGGACATTTGGGTTGGTTCCAACTCTTTGCTATTGTGAATAGTGCCGCAATAAACATACGTGTGCATGTGTCTTTATAGCAGCATGATTTATAGTCCTTTGGGTATATACCCAGTAATGGGATGGCTGGGTCAAATGGTATTTCTAGTTCTAGATCCCTGAGGAATCGCCACACTGACTTCCACAATGGTTGAACTAGTTTCCAGTCCCACCAACAGTGTAAAAGTGTTCCTATTTCTCCACATCCTCTCCAGCACCTGTTGTTTCCTGATTTTTTAATGATGGCCATTCTAACTGGTGTGAGATGGTATCTCACTGTGGTTTTGATTTGCATTTCTCTGATGGCCAGTGATGATGAGCATTTCTTCATGTGTTTTCTGGCTGCATAAATGTCTTCTTTTGAGAAGTGTCTGTTCATGTCCTCTGCCCACTTTTTGATGGGGTTGTTTGTTTTTTTCTTGTAAATTTGTTTGAGTTCATTATAGATTCTGGATATTAGCCCTTTGTCAGATGAGTAGGTTGCAAAAATTTTCTCCCATTCTGTAGGTTGCCTGTTAATTCTGATGATGACGTCAACTATCAGTTCATGACTAATACCAATCAAATCTACCTTGTACATTTCAAATCTCAGGCTAAAATCTGATCTCCAAGCAGTTGGTCTATGGGGGACATAGATGAAAGAATTCTGAGAATTGCCAGTGCATTAGGCTTCATCTAAATTAAAACAAAATTATAGTAGCAGCTTTTATTGCTTTTGGCAACACATTTTCATTTTTTATTAAAAACATTAATATGTTTTTCTCCTGACAAAGACCACGTGTCACCAAGATAAAATTTTTGTTTCATAAAATGCATTTTAGTGTTTTGGAACTTTCTGGAACTAAAATGAAAGCAGGAGTGGAAATGTAATCCTCATTGAAGAAAGAGTACAATCTGTATCATCAAATTTCATCATTTACATGGAACCACACATTAATTGTTCCTCAATAAGTTCTTGGAATTTGTCCAAAAAGCAAGACTTTAATACAGATATTAGCAGAAACACTACTTATGAAACAAGTGGAAAAGGAATTCTTTTTTTTTTTTTTTTTGAGATGGAGTCTTGCTCTTGTTGCCCAGGCTGGAGTGCAATGGCACGATCTCAGCTCACTGCAACCTCCACCTCCCGGGTTCAAGTGATTCTCCTGCCTCAGCCTCCCAAGTAGCTGGGATTACAGGTTCACACCACTGTGCCAGGCTAATTTTTGTATGTTTAGTAGAGACGGGGTTTCACCATGTTGGCCAATCTGGTCTCAAACTCCTGACCTCAGGTGATCCGCCCGCCTCAGCCTCCCAAAGTGCTGGGATTACAGGAGTGAGTCACCACGACCGGCCAGGAATTCTATTTTTGACTCCCTTTTTGGCATACTAGTTAGCATATCTTAATTATGGCAGAGTAAGTCTAAAAGCATATAAGCATCACTCATGCTAAAAACTTGAAGGTCTATCATTTAGTGAATATTTCATTAAATTGTTCTTTGAGAATAGGTTTTTCAACAATGAGAATATTTTTCTCTCATTCCTTTCCAATGACTACTATAGTTTACATTAGCAGAAACCAATCCGCAGTTTTGGTAAAAGCATTGAAAGAAATATGAAAATTCCTGTTTGGTGAAAATATTTTTTAAATAAAGTCAAATTATTTTCCATACACCTTTAGAGTTGAGCAGGTTCTTTCGTATGACTGGTTCAATACTTAACCAGCTATTGCTGAGTAAATTGAATTCCTATGAAGGGAAATAACTTTAAGAAGATCATCTTTCTTATTTTGTTGCTTTTACTTCCTAACTTTAATATAGAGTTCTATCTGGCCATCCCTGTTTATAATTATGCAGCAACAGCTTCTAGTTCTCCTTCTCTATAATATCTACTCTGTCACCTCCATATCAAAATATGTTGACTCCACATCAGAAATATACTTTAAATTTGGCACCTTATTGCCTTTCCCTCTGTTCCTGCTATAGTTCAAGCTGCTATCATGTATTATACAGTTTTGATGGACCGCTTTCAGCCACAAGGAAGAGTCAAAATTTTAAAAAGAAAATACAAAACCTTCTTAACCCAGCTCGAACTATCCAAGCTTCTTTTTAGCCATTCACTTACCAACCACCCATTCCAAGTAAATGTCCAGCTTTTTAGCAACATGGGATTCTTTCTTTTCCCCAAAAATGTTAGTCTTACACATTTTCAGGACATAGCATTCTTCCTGCCTAGAAGGAAATGTAATCCTCATTAAAGAAAGAGTGTATTCTGTATTACATTTCATTATTCACACAAAACCCCACATTAAGTGTTCCTTAATACATTATTGGAATTTCTCCAAAAAGGAAGGCTTTAATACAGCTATTAGTAGAATCACTACTTATGAATCAAGTGGAAACAGAATTCTATTTTTGACACATTTCAAAGACTTTGGCAAACTAATTAGCATATCTTATGACAGAGCAAATCTTGGTTGCCTACTGAATATCTTTTCCATCTTTTGAGATACTAGTCAAATGTCATTTCTTTTTTTTTTTTGAGACAGAGTCTTGCTCTGTTGCCCAGGCTGGAGTGCAGTGGCGCAATCTCGGCTCACTGCAAGCTCCGCCTCCTGGGTTCACGCCATTCTCCTGCCTCAGCCTCCCAAGTAGCTGGGACTACAGGCGCCCACCACCACGCTCGGCTAATTTTTTGTATTTTTAGTAGAGATGCAGTTTCACCTTGTTAGCCAGGATGGTCTCGATCTCCTGACCTCATTGTCTGCCTGCCTCAGCCTCCCAAAGTGCTGGGATTACAGGCGTGAGCCACCGCGTCCGGCCCAAATGTCATTTCTTGTATAAAATCTTCTCTACCCTCCAGGACAATGAAGCCCTGACTACTCCGTGCTCTCACAGCATTATGCACAAACTTGTGCCACGAACTTTTTCTTTTGTTGCAGTATCTTTGAAGTCAGGGGACAAGTATTGTTCAACTTTGTGTGTTTCTAATATTTACTACCATGGCTGGAACATAATAGAAGCTTTTATGTTTGCAAAATAAGTGGTTTTGCATTAGTTGCCATCAGGGTCTGGTTTTAAAGGTCGATGTACATGGATATATTAATAAATGGTAAGTACTTCCACAGAGAGATGGTTCTCTGTTCTCATTCCCCTTGGCATTGTAGGGTATAACATAAATGAATTAACTGGGACTAGTGGGATGGGAGTTGGTATTTAGGTTATAGCTTTGAAGGGCATCCCTACATTCGACACTGTTTTTCATAGAGAGTTGCCAACTGGCATTTGCCAATGGAGTAATGGAACAAATGTTTCTCTATTAAGATGAGTTTTGGTGTGGAAGGCACACAAATAGCTAACTGCATTATCCCAAACTTTACCTTTGAGCAATGTAAGAAATAACAAAAAGTTCAGGAATTTCTTCTGGACACATTTGAAGCTTCATATTTCAGTCTTTTAATGCCAGGACCATTAAGAGATATTAAGGTTAAAAAGTACTTAAAGTTGAATTGTAAGTGAACTTGAAAAAGTTGAAATAAATCACCTGCAAATTAGTGAGGTTCTGACAATAAGCAATCCAATTAGGTTACACATCCGTCAACTTAATTTTCTTTTGAAAGGTATTAATGAGAATGGCATATTTGAAATTTGCACCAGTTCTGATTTATGGCACAGGCCCATTTGCATAGCTTGTACCATATTGTCACTGTAGAGACAATAGCTAGATCCTCTTTATGTGAAGAGTTCACCTCTGTCAATAAATTTGTCCAGGTGATAGTGCCAAGAATCTACAAAGGGAAATCACTGGGGTCTATGTGTTTAACTAGAACTGCTGTGTTTACCTATTTGCTGCAGTTCTCCTATGCTAGGAAACAACATTTACCTCTTTCTACTCTCCAAAACCTTTGGTTCTAATTAGCTTTTAACCCAGAGATGTTCTGGAAAGCCAGGTTTCTCTTTTTGGTCTGTGGTGGCCTGGACCCTACTATGTGCCTGTCTCTCTTACAGTCCTCTGGCCCTTCACTATTTGTCTATGTAACCTTGAACATGGCAGATTCATTGGAATAAAAAAGAGTATCTTGATAGCTTCCAAATCATTTTGTGGTTGACTTTATGATATATCAGTTTCCACTAAATAGAAAATTGTGATGTTGTCAGTCTGACAAAGACAACTAAATTTTGCTTCAGTCTGGATAATGTCAGTGAATAACAAATTGCTTTCTTTTGCCTTTCAAGTGTCTTATACAAAGACAAAAAGCAATTTGCTTTTGTAACATTTAGAGTCTAAATAGAATGGCAATGCCTTCTTTAGTGTGTAAATACGACATTATTAAAGTGAAGTGCTTAGTGAACGTCTTTTCGTTAATTCATTTATCAAAAAGGTTTTATATGTATGTTCACTTCTATTTTAATAATTAATTTGGGGTTAGAGATTGGAAAACAAGATTTTGTCACAGATTTTGTTAACTTCCTGAGCACACATCAAAAATGGCATTAGTCAAAATTCGTAGATACGTAGCCTATGAAACATTTGCAAAGAAAAGAAAGATTTTCTTAAGTAAAATAGAGCACTCAAATTTTGAGGGATATACATTGATTTTGATAACAGAAAAATACTGATGTTCAATTGAAAATATTAGCACATTTTTATCTTCAGCTTTGTTGCAAAACATTTTCATCTGGCAATTAAGGCTGAAGGCAACAAAGAAAGTCTTTAAAAGGTTAAGTTCAATGATACGCGGTTATAACCATACTGGAAACTATAAAATTTCTCCAATAAATGACCATAAGTACAATTTTGCAAATATCGAGTCCCTCATTTCACCAGTTGTTTCTTTTTACTTAGTTTGTTTTATTAATTAAACAATGAATTTATTCATAAATATATAGCTATCCAAAAATAATTATTACCAATTATGTATAAAAGAGCAACACAAACTGTTTCTCATCTTATAACATTTAGTAATATAAGAAACACTTCTTATATTAGAGATAAATGAAATCATGTCTAGACCCTGTAAGGTGAACAGGAATGAACTGAGGCATGCTAATATCATCACTAATATTATACTTGTACAAAGATTGCACACAACTTGAAAGGTAAAAAAAAAATGAGCAATTTGGTTTCAAGTATGACCAAGAAAAAGTGAAGAGACTGTAAGAGCTAGAGAGTTTTCTAAAAAGTTAAAAATGCAGCATATATCTTTCAAAACAGAAAGCTGAATAACCTTGAAAATGTCATTATTTTGCCACTTTATTTTTATTCCTGGAATTGTACTTGAGAAATGACGAGTGTATTCCCACAGTTAATTAGCAGACATGGAATAGGGTTACAAGGGGCACTCAGACCACAGTCATGACATCCTGAAGATTCTTTCACATTCTAGGCTGAGCAAATGCCAAGCCTTATCAAACAGAGGAACCAACTAATGATGTGTACATACATATGACAGAATTTAGAAATGTCTAAATAATGTAAAAGTCATCTGGTCTACCTCACTTTGAACATGAGGAAACTGCTCAAGGAATCAAAGATGATTTGCCCACGGTTACCCAGTAAGTTAGTGTCAAATCTGGAGCTAATTTAAACTTAGGGGCTCCCAACAGTGAGGTCTCTCAAAGGGCATTTGTGCTTCTTCAGGTGACTTTTTGTAGTCAGTATTCCCTATCCGTTTGTGGCAATGCTGTCTCTTTTCTATTCAGCTTTTAGTCATTCATCTCGATAAGGTGCCTAAAATTTTTCACCACGCAATTAGCAAACAGTGGTCCAGAGAGGCTTTAAATATTGACATCAAGATACAATATTTCTATAATCATGCATACAGCTCTTTTCCTAGTCCCATGTGTTCCACGGCCTTCACTTATCCACAATCCAGATATGCCAGTCAAACTTGACAGTTCTTGGGGTTTGCCATGCACTTTCATACCACTTTGTCTTTGTTTCAGCAGTTCTTAGCCTGGAATTCCTTCTACTAAATTATTTTTCTGTCTTCTAAAGTCCTTCTCACTGAAAATAAAAACAATACAAATGAACCAGCAACAAAATGCACAGAGAATATAGACAGTCCATGTATAGAAATAGTGATACGTGTAGTCAATAATTATATAAAAAGTGCTCAGCCTCACTAATACAAAAGTGGCAATTCAAATGAAGTGACATTTTTTATCTTGGAGGTTACCAATAAAGTTTGCTAATAAGCACTATTAGTGGAAATATATGGAAAGAAGAAAACCTCATAAACTTTATGGCTAAATGTGTGGTAGGTTTTTCCATTTGTTTGTGTCGTCTCTGATTTCTTTAGCAGTGCTTTGTAATTCTCATTGTAGAGCCCTTTCATCTCCATGGTTAGCTTGGTTCTTAGGCATTTGATTATTTTTGTGGCTATTGTGAATGGGATTGCATTTGTTATTTCACTGTCACCTCGAACGTTATTTGTGTACAGAAATGTTACTGAGTTTTGAATATTGATTTTGTATCCTGAAACTTTGCTGAAGTTGTTTATCAGACCTAGGAGCCTTTGGACAGAGACTAAGGGTTTTTTTTTTCAAGGTATTGAATCATATGGACTGTGAAGAGACAAAGTTTGACTTTCTCTCTTTCTATTGGGGTGCCTTTTATTTCTTTTGCTTGCCTGATTGCTCTGGCTAAGAGTTCCAGTACAATTTTGAATAGGAGTAATGAGAGTGGGCATTCTTGTCTTGTTCTGGTTCTCAAAGGGAATGCTTCCAGCTTTTGCCCATTCAGTGTAATGTTGGGTGTGGGTCTGTCATAGATGGTTGGTATTATTTTGAGGTACGTACCTTTGCTTCTTGGTTTGTTGAGGGTTTTTAACATAAAAGGATATTGAATTTTATCAAAAACCTTTTCTGCATCTATTGAGATGATTATTTGGTTTTGGGTTTTAGTCCTGTTTAGGTGATGAATCACATATATTATTTTGTGTATGTCAAGCCAACTTTATAGCCCAGGAATAAAGCATACTTGCTCATGATGGATTATGTTTTTTATGTACTAATGGATTCAATTTGCTGTGTTTTGTTGAGGATTTTCACATCTATGTTAATCAGAAAATTGGTCTGAAGTTTTCTTCTTTCATTGTGTCTCTGCCAGGTTTTGGTATCAGAATGATGCTGAACTCATAGAATGAATTAGGGTGAAGTCCCTCCTCTGTTACGTTTTGAAATACTATCAGTAGGATTGGTACCAGCTCTTCTTTATACATCTCATAGAATTTGGCTATGAATCCATCTGATGCAGGGAATTTTCTGATTGGTAAGATTTTTATTTCTGATTCAATTTCAGAACTCATTATTGGTGTGTTCAGGCTTTCTATTTCTTCTTGGTTCAATCTGAGGAAGTTGTATGTTTCCAGGAATTTATCCATTTATTCTAGGTTGTCTAGCTTGTGTGCATAGAGGGGTTCATAATAGTCTCTGAGAGTTTTTATATTTCTGCGGGGTCGGTGGTAAGGTCTATGTTATCATTGCTGATTGGGTTTATTTGGATCCTCTTCCTTTTTTTCTTTATTAGTCTAGCTAGTGGTCTATCTTATGTATTCTGTCAAAGAACCAACTTTTGGTTTCATTGATTTTTTGTGTGGTTTTTCTCATCTCCATTTTGTTCAGTTCAGCCCTGATTTTGATTATTTCTTACCTTCTGCTGCATTTGGGGTTGGTTTACTTTTGCTTTTCAAGTTCTTCTAGGTTTGATGTTAGATTGTTAACGTGAGGTCTTTTTAACACTTTGATGTGGATGTTTAGTACTGTAAACATCTCTCTTAACACTGTGTTAGTTGCGTCCCAGAGATCTAGTACGTGGTATCTTTGTTTTTATTAGTTTCAGAGAATTTCCTGATTTCTGTCTTAATTTCGTTGTTTACCAAAAAGTCACTCAGGAGCATGTTGTTTGATTTCCATGTAATTGTATGGTTTTGAGAGATGTTCTTGGTATTGATTTCCACTTTTATTTTGACATGGTCCAAGAGCGTGGTTGGTATGATTTCAGTATTATTTTCTTGTTTACCCCAAATCATTTAGGAGCATTTTAACTTTCATGTAATTGTCTGTTCTGAGAGATATTCTTGGTACTGATTTTTATTTTTATTGCACTGTGATCCAAGAGTGTGGTTGGTAATTCAGTTTTTTAAAAACATTTGCTGAGAATTCCTTTATGGCGTAGTGTGTGGATAGGAAGAATCAATATTGTTAAAATGGTCACAATACCAAAGCTGTTTACAAATTAAATTTTATTCCTATCAAAATACCAATGACATTTTTCACAGAACTAGAAAAAAAGATCTAAAATTTATTTGGAACCCCCCACCAAAAGCCCATATAGCCAAAGCAATTCTAAACAAAAAGAACAAAGCTGGAATCATCTCACCACCTGACTTCAAACTATAGTACAAGGCAACAGTATCTAAAACAGCATGGCAGTGGTACAAAAACAGACACATAGATCCATGGGAATGATCAGAGAACTCAGGAATAAAGCCATATACCTACAATCATCTGATGATATTTGACAAAGCTCATAAAAGCAAGCAATGGGGAAAATACTCACCACTCTGTAAATGCTGCTGGGCTAACTGACTATCCATATGCCAAATATTAAAACTGGACCCCTACATTTCACCATATACAAAAATCAACTCAAGATGGAATAAAGATTTTAACGTAAAACCTAAAACTATAAAAATCCTAGAAGAAAATCCAGAAAATATCATTCTGAACATCATCCCAGGTAAAGACTTCATGATGAAGACTCCAGAAGCATTTGCGACAAAACCAAAACACTGACAAGTGAGACCTAATTAAACTGAAGAACTTCCGTACAGTATAAGAAATTATCAACAGAGTAAACAGAAAACCTAGAGTATGGGAGAAAATGTTTACAAACTATGCATCTGACAAAGTCCTAATATCAAGAATCTATAAGGAACTCAAACAAATAATCAAAAAAATGCAATTTAAAAATTGGCAAAGGACATAAACAGACACTTTTCAAAAGAAGACATTCACTCAGCCAACGAGCATATGCAAAAATGTTCAATGTTACTAGTCATTAGGGAAATCCAGACTAATCAAGACTAAATCAAGACTAAAATGAGATACCATCTCACACCAGTCAGAATGGCTATTATTAAAAATCCAATACATAATATATACTGATGAGGTTGTGGAGAAAGGGAATTACTTATCTGCTGCTGGTTGGAATGTAAATTTGTTCAGCCACTGTGGAAAGCATACTCAGGTAACAAATCTGAATGTGTACTTCTTGAAACTAAAATAGAAATTGGAATAAACAAAAGAAATCTCATAAACCATTGCTAAGTATGTGTAACTATATATTCACATGTACATTAAAAGGCTGGGCAAGAACCTGTGTATTATACATATATACATTTATGCAAATATGTATATATGTATATGGATGTGGCTTAGGTCTATATATGTTAACTGCACACTGGACAAGTTCAACTTCTGTATGGTAATAACAATTACTTACATTTATGTGGCACTTTATAGTATCCCAAACATATTCGTATTTGTTTTTTCATTGGAAACTTAGGAATTGGTACTAAGAATTTTTTAAACATAGTAAGTTTATATTCCACAACATTCATATTAAGTTTTTGTTTAAGGAAATAGAACTGGTTAGGAGAACCCAAAGAAATTTTACATTTACTACCCTCTTTGTAACTCTTCACACAAGTGGGGTGAGGGAGGATGGTGGAGGATGCAAGACAGAGATGGGCCGGAGAAAAAAGCTATGAATAAACAAGACAGAAAATGGCCAAAAATAATAAACACCTTGGAATCACCACCTTCTTTGCCAGGCATTTTCTTTTATTCCAAAAGAAATCTTTCGTCTGCCTGATTAGTGTTTAAAAATGATTGCCTCCCATGTACCCCTCCTAAAACCCAAGGAGCTAAATATCTACAGTGAACCTTAAAATCAGTACCCATTCCAAAGACAGGATGACCTGTATATATTCTGAATAATTCTGCACATTAAATGTGGAATTGTGTCATTTTATTTCATTTCAATTCACTTCTTTTTATTTCATTTTTTAATCTGTCTCCACCTGATCAAAATAAATCAATATCCAGGCAATGGGTTAAATTTAGTTTATGCTTGAAAAAATATTCAATATGTCAGTAGGTGAGTTTTCTTGTCGGAGCTTGAAACAATGCTGTGAAGTCATCCTTCCATCTTCTCTAAATATCTTATTGCAAAGGAACTCTTGCCAAAACACACAACCACCAACTTTCCTCTAATTAGCCCTTAAGGAATTGTTTTTAAAGTCTTAATTTTCAGGAAACAGATGTAAACCTAACTTGTAATTATGAAAGACATAGGCTTCTTTTTCCATTTTTTTTCTTTTTATTTCATTTGCTGACAAGTGAGACAACCCCCTGTGTTTTCTTCAAGGATAATTTTCCAAAGGCAAAGGAGGGGTTGGAAAGCAACTGAGCCCTTTCATGAATGGAGATTGTAAAAACCACAAATACAGAGCATTTAGTCTTGCCTCAGGAAATAATTCCATACTTATACCTCAAATTATGCATGTGCTCAGAGCAGTCAGAAACACATGCATGCGTGTACATATGTGTGTGGACACATGAGCACACGTTAACATTAGTGGTAAATAGAAGAGAGGATTAATGAAAACCGACCATGATAAAGAGAGTAAAATGGCTCATTAATATAATGCTGTTATATCAAACACATAGGATGAACTGTAGAATTGGATTATGATATAGTACTTGCATTTTTAGAGGCAGAAAGAGAAAGACTCTAGAGATCTGGGTACATGCTTCAGGACAGATCTCAGATACAGAAGTAATTCTTAATAGTATTTACAATATACATTCTCTCCTTATATTTCTCCTAACTATTCCACATTATATGTTCTTTCCTTTTTCCTTACTATAGCAATATTTTATTTCAGATAGCAACATGCCCAAATGATAATATATATTTCCCATTCTCTTTTGCAAGTAGGCTGTCATGTGACAGGCAGTTCTGGCCAATGAGTCGTAAGCAAAAGTCACTGGGTGAGATTTCTGAACAAAATTTTCAGGGGGGTCTGAGTCTACTGATACACAGGTTTTGGCCCTTCCCTGTTGTCTTTCCTTCTTCTTTTTAGTGGGGAAAAAAAACAAGATGGCCAGCACCATAGTAACCATCATGAGATAATTGATGATGACCTTGAGGACAGAAGGCACAGACTATGGGAAGCAGAACAGAAAGAAAGAAGCTTGGAGAACTGATGGCTTCACACAGCTTCTGTACATGCTTCAGACTTCCTACTTTGCAGACTGTGGTAAAAGAAATATCATATCACACTGGGTTAATCCATTGTCTTCCAGTTTTCTATTAGTAGCAACTGACTATGAGAGGGAATATTTTAACCAAATAAAGTTTGTACATTGAAGGCTCTTCTAAACCAGATAATGAAGGGCTCTGAAATGGTCCTTCTACTTTTACAAAAACTGTTAAGTGATACCTATCAGAATTCAGGGAGGCAGGCAAGTTTTCTACATATACCAGGAGAAAGTCAACAGCAGCCATATCTAACAGCAAAACTTCCCAGAAAGAAATGGTGATGTGGACATGCCAGCAGCCGTCATCTCTCAAAATTGCCCAGGACAACATAATTTATTTCAATCTATATTTACAAGACTACTTTCCAAATGAAGTGATGTGGAGTGAAGTGTTACAGGATTGCTCTGAACAGTAGCACAGAGAAAATGATGGCAAAGCAAAAAACAAAATTAACTCAGAGTTGGTTAGTCCTCAGATGAACTTTCCCCCCAGCCTCAGTTGGTTCTTGGTCCTGCACATCTCTGCAGCATAAATTCCATCTTACACCCTTTCTCCTCCCCTAACACCACACCTTTGTCTCTAGCCACATGTAACTCCATGTAATTGATAAACACATCATGCTATTTCTCACCTCTAGCTTTCTACTCATGCTGGTTTCTCTGCGTGCATGCCCTTTTTGTCCCTGCCCCTTCTTCTAAATAACTGATATTTGTTCTGCAGGACTCAGCTTTTAATTCTGCCCTTCCAGAAAGGCTTCTGTTCCTATCCTTTCCATCTTACCATCACATATAATGTGGACTAAGTACCTCCCACCATTTGCTACCTGGGCTTACCACCACCACAGAGCTTAGCAGAGTATGCTGTCACGACACTGATTTTTTATTTCTTCTGGAGTTCTGGGTTGGGAGCAGGAACTACGTATGACGCATTTCTGATTTCCAAGCCCTAGCACAATACCTAGTACTTAGTATTCATTAAATATTTGTTGAATGAATGGATGTCATCAATTAGTTAAAAATGCTTTTGGTATTTTTCCACATTTGCAATGCCTCTGTAAAATTGATGTTAAGTAAAATACGTCCTTAGAGCGATTTGCTGACATAAAACCCAAAACAAACCAAGCTTCACTATAATGCTGAATAAACTCAAAGATGATTTTAGGTAGAACACATAGAGAAAAATAACTTAATATAGAACTTTCTTCTACATTTTAATATCCATGGCAAATTAGTCTAGTGGTTTATAAAATCTTCCTGTTTAATTTTCATGTGTGTTGGCTGTAAATATTACAGGCCAAGTGGGCACTAGGCGTGAAGGAATTTATGACTGGGGTTCGAGGAAGATGCCAAAGTTAACATGAAGGGGTGATCATACATATTTTTACTTACGTGAAGTACATTGAGAAGGCTGGGCTTGGCTCCCTGCAGGAAATTGGCCAATCTGGTGTAAC
Source organism: Nomascus leucogenys (assembly GCF_006542625.1). Classification (NCBI taxonomy): domain Eukaryota; kingdom Metazoa; phylum Chordata; class Mammalia; order Primates; family Hylobatidae; genus Nomascus; species Nomascus leucogenys. The sequence goes on from NC_044406.1 coordinate 132,097,466, forward strand.
ACCCTGGAGGGATGAGGAAGGAGTGTCTGACATGGTGGACCTGACGAATCACGGTATCATTTCACACAACCCCTCAATGTTTCTCCAGAATCTTTTCTCACATCCATCTTCAACCAGGCATTAACAATTAACCAGAGGCTAGATGTATGGTAGACAGGCTTAGCTATGTCAGTTGAAGACATCTATTTTCAGAGTTGAATGTGTATCAGAATCACTGGGAGAGCTTGTTAAACCACAGATTGCTGTTAAATTCCCAGAGTTTTTAACTTTGCAGGTCTGGGGTGGAGCCAAAAATTAGCATTTCTGATAAGTTCCCAGGGGATGTTGATTCTGCTCCTACAAGCAACAGGCTTTTAGAATTACTAAGATAGTTAGTTAAGGTGATTACATTCCATAATTAGAAAAATATTTTTAAAAAGGCATTCCCTTTTCCCTCAAAGGATGAAGAGTGTCCTTGGGCATCTAAGAGACTGGAATTCTGAAGCTAGGACTAAAAGTAGAAAAGAAAGAAAAAAGACAAAAACACTGATTAATTTGTTTGTCAGGAGCATAGGAGCAACTGGTATTGCCACCTGGAAAGGAAACTGTAAACTTCTACTGGCCCAAACCATCTCCTCCTCCTCTTTAGCTTCCATTCCTGAAAATTCTGTCAAGGTAGGGTAAGGTATGTTTTGTTTCCTTGAGAGCTAGAACCACAGCAAGTATGCCCCTGGACAAATGAATTCACTCTTAAATATAATTACTTAATGCAAACCACCTTGCTTTAGAATTTCTTGCCCACTCTCCCAGTACTGCTTCTTTTTTGTGAAAAGTATCTGCTCTCTCTCTCTCTCTCTCTCTCTCCCTCTGGATTATGTCAATAGGATATTGATGAGCCTTTTGTGGTAAATTCTGAGTATCAGCTTTGGATACCTCTTCACAGTTGTGCCTTCTAATTGACATCTACCTGTCTGAGTTATTTCTGCAAACCCATGATTTTCTTTTCTATTAAGCCCTGAATTGTACTGAGTATAGTCTTCTCTGGTAATGGCACCACATCTGTGTGGTCACCTAACCAGGAAACTTTACTCCTCCTTCTCTTTAGCCCTTTCACCTAATCAGATCACAAAATTGAGTAATATTTATGACCCCTCTTCTTTCCTCTGGTTCTACTATAATTATTATAACTCTGACTTTCTTAGTCTTTCTTGGCTGCAGTCTCTTTCTCCAAATCAAAAATTGTGCTGTTCAAGCCCTCCAGCTTGTTTAAAACTCGTCAGTAACTCTTCATTACCTACAGCACTGTTCTTCAAATTCTCTTCTTGAAGGGCCTATAGTTACACGGAGGAGATGACGTTTATTCTGGTTCATAATGCGTGAGTTCCTTAAGGCATGGAAGATAAAATATTGTATTCCAAGGCAAGCAAAACTGATGGGGTTGGGTGGGGGAAAATAGTCAAACTTCTAATAAAGTGCTGCTACAGGTGCCCATGTCTTCACTTCAGCCAGAGTTGCTTCTTTGATATATTTTATATATTCAGCCCTTTATAAGTTTTCCCTTGGAAAATAGGTTTTTAAGAAAAAAAACTGAACACCTTTGGGATGTAGGATAAAATCTCTAAATATGTTGGATAGTCAAGGCTCTCAATGATCTAGTCTGCACCTATCTTTCCAGCCTCTTATCTTACTACATTATCTCATGTCCCCTTGAAAATAAATACAGATTCTCCCCCAAACACTCTTTCCTGTGTCTTTGCCTCTGCACATGGTTTCCTCTGTACTTGGGAAACCATTTTACATCTCTCCGTACTAGTGAACTCACTCATGATGGCCCATTATGACTCAAAGCAAATCTCAGTTTCTTTGCAGAGTCACAATTACTACCACAATTATCTGTGCTCCCATAGTACTCTGAAAGTACTTTGCAAACACCTCCTTAATTCAGTCACTTTAATTTCCTGGGTGAGGTATCATCTTTGATTGTCCCAAGTCCCACTACCTTGCCAGACCCAAAGTAGCTATCGCTAAGTACTTGTGTTAAAATGAACGACATAAAGGTAAAAGTTTCCCAAACATGTAATAAATAACACTAATTTACATGTATATAATTTGATGTTTGATGCATTAAATTTCTGTGCCATGCAGTGGTACACTACAGAGGTAGTACCATACTAACTGAATTTAAATCCTGGTTGTACACTTCACTGGCTTTGTGGCTTTAGGCATATTACCTAACCTATTTATGTTGCAGTTTCTTCATGAGTAGCACGTAGACATAACTACATCAAAGGACTGAATTAGTTGACAGACGTAAATCACTTAGCGTAGCACTCAGCTCATCATGACATTTATTCTGGCTTATAATGCGTGAGATCCTGAAGGCATGGAAGATAAAATATTTTATTCCAAGGCAAGCAAAATCGATAGGGTTGGGTGAGGGATATATTCAAACTTCTAATAAAGTGGTGCTACAGGTGCCCATGTTTTCACTTCAACCAGACTTGCTTCTTTGATCTATTTTATATATTTAGCCCTGTGTAAGTTTTCCCTTAGAAAACAGGTTTTTAAGAAAACCTATTTTCTTAAAGAAAAATACCTATTTTCTCATCATAAGCACGCAGTATATGTTAACAACTACTATTCTATTGTTTCTTACATTGGCTTACTACTCATTAAGTGTATTTTAGTCTACATTTCAATAACTGAGAATCTTCAGGATTTATCCAACATTCTCAGCTTTAAAGTTATGTAATTCTATGTTGATCAAGAAAATAGACAATGACATTAATTAATTTGTAGGCAATATATAGAACTTTTTGAGCAATGAAGATATTTGCCAAAATAAATCAAGTTTTTAAGGCTTCTTTCGAGTATATTCTATACTTCAGCTCATAGGACAATTTTTAAAAATCTAGTATAAACAAAAAGGTATTATACCTAATTATTAATTTTATTTTTTGAATAGCCTCAACTAATACAATGCATAAATCTTAAGTGTTCAGTACAATGACTTTTGATAATTTTTTGATCCCCGGTAACTACCATCAAAAGGAAGATACAGAGCATTTCCATTACCCCAAGAAGTTTCCTCCTGCCTCCACCAAGCTGATCTTAAGAGCCACTTTTTAGAGGTAATCATTGACTGGCTTATTTCAACAAAGATTACTTTTGACTGGCTTGCATTTGATATAAATTGAATCATGCAGTCACAATTGTTTCTAGCTTCTTCCATACAAGATTGGGCTTTTGAGATGCATCTATATTGTTGCATTCATCTCTCTTTCATTTCTTTTGATGGCTGAGGAGTATTTCATTGGAATACTCAATATTATTACTCATGCTTCTGTTGATGAGCCTGTAGGTGGCTTTCAGTCTGGGGCTATCATAGACAGGACTGTTATGAATAAATAGTCTTTTAGTTGTCATTTGTAGACATTAGTTTTTATGTATTTTCAAATAAATACCTAGAAATGCAATTGGAAGATAACATGGTTTGGATGTATGACCCCTCTAAACCTCATATTGAAATTTGATCCTTAATGTTGGAGAAGGGGCCTCGTGGGACGTCTTTGGGTCATGAGGACAGATCCCTCATGAATGGCTTGGTGCCATTCTCATGGTAGTGAGTGAGTTCTTGCTTCATTAGGTCCCATGAGAGATGGTCGTAAAAAAGAGCCTGGCACCTCTCCTCTCTCTCTCTTGCTTCCTCTTTTGCTACGTGATCTCTGCACACACCAGCTCCTCTTCCCCTTCCACCATGAGTGGAAGCAACCTGATGTACTCACCAGATGCAGATGCCCAATCTTGAACTTTTCAGCCATCAGAATTCTGAGACAAATAAACATTTTTTCTTTGTAAATTACCCAGCCTCGGCTATTTCTTCATAGCAATACAAAATGGACTAAGACAGTTGGTTATAGATAAATTATAGTTAACTTCATAAGCAACTGCCAAATTGTTTTCCAAAGTAGGTGTATCATTTTTACACTCCTACTGGCAATGAATATCCTTTTCAAAATTTGGTACAGTCAAATGGTTTTTATTATAGCCAACATACTGAATGTGAAGTTTTATCACATTAGGGTTTTGTTTTGCATTTCTCTGATGACTAGTGATATTGAGCACCTTGTCAAGTGTTTTTTAGCCATATATTTATATATGCATAGACATATACATACACAGACATGAAATACATATATATATTATTGTTTGCAAATGTTTCATATACTAGGATATGAAACATCTTTTTCAGATATATTCATATCTGAAAATATTTCATCCCAGTCTATGACTTGTGTCAAAGATAAACAAAGCAGGGCATTAGAGTGGTCAGTAACTATGACAGTCAGGATAAAAGCAGAGCTCCACTTTGATACGCACAAAGGCGACTGGGCATTTTAAAGGGAGAATGAAAAAGCAGAGAGAAACAAAATGGGAGATGGGGGTGGATGCTTCTTTATATGTCTCATAATTTTGGTTTAATGCTGTACATTTTTTTTTAGGATAGTGGTAACTAAGGCATGCTTTTAGTTGGCCTGGTCTTCAATGTGGGTGCCTGAGACGTTGGGCTGAGTAGGGTTTTATTGTTGCTATTATTACCTTCAGTGTACTATGGTCTTTAAATTCCTCTAGTGTTACTGTGTATTTAGGCTGAAAACTCATTTTCCAGAAGATTATTTTCTTCATGTCTGGTCCACCTTCAGCTGGAAGTCTTCTCTTTTGCCTGTGTCTCAAAGTAGGCTGCAGCCTTCTCTTTTGACCCTCTCCCAGCAGGAGGTTGCTGTTACTTGTTACATGAAGCTGGCTGGGCTGGTGATAGAGGGTGGAGAGTATTCTCTGTTGTTCTGGTTCAGTCTGAGTTTTAGGCAGGCTCTGTGTCTCCCTTGATCTTACCGTAGGGCATTATTGATCCTGTTCCTTCCACAGCAGTAGACTCTATTTTTCTTGGCCATGAACGTGTTCCTGCCCTTTCCCTAGGTATAGAGGGATTTCTCTGTTCCCTTTAGCCAGCTGCAATTTGTCTTCATCTGTGCCTGAGGGTGACAGTGCTTATTGTCATTCCCCTGAATTAAGACATTTGTTCCCTAGGGGGAAGAGGGGAAGATAATTCATATGGAGCATCACACCAGCTATCTCCTCCTCTCTGTCCTGCACTACAAAGGAGGCCTTTTCATCCTCTGCACTGCCTCCAATTTTTCTCACGAGCAATATGAGAGGAAAACCTGTAAGTAGATGTGAACTTGCCTTGTTTGTAAGGCTCCAGAGGTTTCTATACTCTCATGCTAGGTCTCTTAAGGTAGAATTACAAGTCATAGATATTATACTTTTTTCTAATGTACTCATTTAAAGTGATTTAAATTTCTCTCTAAACACAGCTTTAGCTGTATCCCAAAATTTGATATACTTTCTTTCATTTCCATTCACTTCAGACTAATTTCTTTTGTGTATTTTTTTCACCCAGGTTTGTTTAGAAGTATACTTGTAGTTTCCAAATATGTTAGATTTTCTAGATATCTTATTATAATTTTTACTTTAACTCTGTTGTTGCCATACAGTACACTATATATGATATCAAACCTTCTAATGTATTAATCCAATATCGTGTTGGTCATAGATTATATTCTACATATTGTTGATGCTTTGAAATTTATTAAAGTTTGTTTTGGGTCTCAGAATATGCTCCATCTTGGTGAATGCTCCATGTCTCCACAAGAAGAATATGTATTCTGCTTTTCTGTGGTATACTGTCCTATAATGTAAAGTAGGTAAATTGATGGTTTCACTATATCCCCACCCCAATCTCATCTTGATTTATAGTTTCCATAATTCCCATGTGTTGTGAGAGGGACCCAGTGGGAGATAATTAAATCATGGGGGTCATTTCCCTCATACTGTTCTCATGGTAGTGAATAAGTCTCAAGAGATAGGATGTTTTTATAAGGGATTTCTCCTTTCACTTAGCTCTCATTATCTCTTTGCCTGCCGCCACGTAAGATGTGCCTTTCACCTTCCACCATGATTATGAGCCCTCCCCAGCCATGTGGAACTGTGAGTCCATTAAACCTCTTTTCCTTTATAAATTACCCAGTCTTGGGTATGTCTTTATCAGCAGTGTAAAAACGGACTGATACTGCTGATAATGTTGTTATAGTCTTATATGAATTTATGGCTCTTATACTTGATGATTTTATTCTCTATTTGTAATAAATTACTGAGAGGTAGGTGGTTAAATTTCCAACCATGATTGTAAACTTGTCTACGTCTTTCTTTGTTCCTCATTATTTTTGTTTCATGTATTTTGAAACTCTGTTTTTAGTTTAATAATGATTTAATATTGTTATGTGTTCTTGATGAATTGATCCTTTTTATATCACTTATACTTGTTCTTCTCTATATTTAGTAATAATTTTTATCTTTAATTTTACTTTTTAATTAATATAGCCATAGAATCTTCATTATGCTTAGGATTTCATAGCATAATCTTGACACCCACTTACTTTCAACTTATAGTATATTTATATTTAAAGAGCATTTTTGTAATACAATGATCTATTTCTTTTCTATCAAGTCTGATAATCTGTGCATTTTTATTAGCTTGTTCAGCCAATTTATATTTAATAACATTATTAAAGTCCCTTAATTTAAATTATGTCATTTATTGCTATTTGTTTTTTATTTATATAATTTCTTTTGGTTTTTCTGTTCCTTTTTTCCTATCTACTTTTGGACAAATCAATTATTTTCTAGTATTTCATTTTAGTTGCTCTGATAATGTTTTAGGGGTCGCTCTTTGTGTTCTTTTATTGGTCATTCCATAAGTTTCAATGCATATTTTAACATTATGATAATTTATTTTTAAAAATTACTTTAAGAACAATACAGCAAACTTAAAATAGTACAATTCCATTTACCTCTCCTCCTCTCCTTTGTGATTTTGCTGCTTCATATTTTTCTACAGTGCTATGAAATTCACAGGACATCGTTTTATTCTTGTTTAAATAATTAACGATTAAAATATGTCATATTTTTAAGAGTTATTTTATATTTACTTACATATATATGGTTTATATTGCTGCCTATTCTTACCCCAGAACTAGAATTCCATGTAAAATTATTTTCTTTAACTTGAGAATTAGAATTTAGCATTTATTAAGGTGCTGGTCTGCTCAAGACAAATTATCTGAGAATTTGAAATTCTGAAAATATCTTCCCTTTACTTTCAGTTATTAAGGATGTTTTTACTGGAGATAGATTCTAGGTTCGTTTCCCCCCATACTTCAAATATATCTTCCCATATCGGAGGCCTCTGTCCTCCATTATTTACATTGAAAAGGCAACTGTTATTTGTAGCCCTCCTTTGCTTCCATGTTTATATTGTACCTGTATTCTCTGGCTGTTTTTAAAAGTTGCTGTTTGCTGCTCATTTTCAGTCCTCTCTCCTTTGAAGAAAGTTTTGCCCATATGAATAAGAATAAGAAAGGAAAGATAAGATTGAATTAACTATCATTCTCTAAGTGATAATTAACTACCACAGCAATAAACGATCATACTCTAAACTCTCCCAATTATAGTGGAGACTTCGCATCTATGTAATGACAGGGTCTTTTGGGAGTGATTATTCTTTCCCCTTATATAAGGTCCCTACTTTATGACACTAAGATGCAGTAACTGAGAGTAATTGTTTTGTCCCCACCCTATCTGGTAGATTTTGCTCCCCCTAACCCTTATACACATGCCTGTTTTCATTCTGGCTACAGAAGAGGTTCCTTTTTGCCTTCTTTAATCAGAGTCCTGCATTAAGAAGGCAAATGTTTAAGCACCAACCTGTAGCATATGCCATCATAGGATTATTCCTATTAGAACACCAAGTACAGATCACACTCAGAAACCACTACAGGAAAAGCTGATACAGTAAAATTTTGAAATGATTTTTGCAAATAACAACTTGATGTATTGGTATTGCACGCTTTCCAACTTAACATTTATTTTGAAACAATATAGACAATAACTTCACTCCCACAGTAAACTCATGCTTATCTTAGCACTAAGTCCGTGACCTGGTACCCCTCTGGAACAGCTCCAATTAACATCAAGCTCATGGCTACTTTTCAACACTGTTTCAACCACCTTCCTGTTGGTCTCGGGAGCAGCCCACTCCAGGGTATGTAGAGACCCATGATTGAAATTTCAGAACTGAACTTTCGTTTTGCTTTTCATCTTCCTTTATGAAAGTTGCAGAGTACCACATGGTGACCTCTGATAAAAAGGAAGGTAAAAATAGAATTTTCTCAGTGAAAGGCATCTGAGGACAAAAAGTAACTCCCTAATAACTAGGAATAAAAAATATACAACAGCAGGTTAATATCTTGATTCCAAGGGCCAGAGGGCTTACCACATTCTAATGGACATATTCTCAAATTAGATGTCTTTGCTGGATTATGTAACTGCATTAATTTGCCACTTCATCTTAAAATGAGTTCATTTTTGGTGAAGATTCATGAAAGGATTAAATGGAAGTGACAATAATAAACCGAGTAAAGCTCACAGTGCCAATTGCAAAGCTCAAAACTTGGCCAAAGGGAGAAATATGATGTGGTTAATACCACCTAAAGGCTACCTTAATTGAGAAGTTTTTTGAAAAAAAAAGTAACTTTCTGCACTTGGCTAGATGTTTTTATTTCTCTGTGTCCTCCTAGGAGATTTAGGAGGAAGTAGACAAGAATTAGGGTCCTTAGCACATTTTAAATATGTCAGCAGCCATCCCCTACCTATGGTTCAGCCTGGGAAAGAACGAAACTAAGAAATTTAAAAAGAGTTTATGAGAAATCTTTTCATCATCCCTCTAGGAGATTGTCTTCAAATGGGTCTTCTTTAAATTGGTGGTAAGACAGGATGTTTTTTTGTATTTAATGTAGGCATGACTGAAATTAAGAGCAGGAGAAGTATGTCCAGTTTCAAGTATACAGGAAGGCAACAGAATCAGGCTTTTAGTAAATGCTTGGAAGGGTTGTCATTCTATTAGAGTTTTCATGTAAGTAGAACTTGAAATTGAGTGATAACTTTCTGATCTTCCTTTGTTGTGGAGATAGTAGAGACTGTTAAATGGTGTTCTCATATAGCTCTGAAAACAAAACGAAACAAAAAAACTCTGAAGGACTGGCAACAGTGTCATTTGCTGCCATAAACTTCAGTGTGTATTCCAATGAACAACAACAAGGCAGTAGTCAAGATATTTTGATTCTTGTCACTCTTATCTGACATACATGTGACTTAAGGTACCTGCAGTTTTCATCAATGTTTGCAGTCTTTTTATCACTGACTGCTAACAGAGTACTATCAGAAACCTATTACAGAGATGAGAATGGTTTTATGTTCAGTTGCAGCATTCTAAAAGATGTAACACCACTTGTACGTTTCATCATCTCAATTCAAAATACTCTAGTGACAAAGTGTCAGTAGTACACATTTCCCATTGAAAAAAATGGCTTGAAACTAGATTTTTGGTAAAAGCAGCAGAGATATAAAAGTGTACTGTAAATGTGTAAGTTTAAAATTGTCAAGGTGCTGGTGATTATCAATCAATTTTTGCTTAGATATGCAATTATAGTCCTTCCAATTAGAGTTAACATTAAAATATTATAATCCTGCCTTCTATGTATATTATAGAAGCTGGTTTTATAAACCTATATAAATGGGAAATTATTACTAAAACAAAAGTAAATAAAACAAAGTTAAAATAATTTTGGGAAATTCTTTTGAGTTTAGAATTTCAAGTATATAGAAAACGGACAGAAAAAGCTGGAAAAACATTTTCAGAAAAAGATAAAGGTACTTTTAGCTGTCCTTTATCTTAATTAAATATGATTCATTGCTATAAAGAGATAATTGAACATTTTTAAATCTCCTTCAAAGTAGAAATGTGTAAATCAATATTTAGTAAGGTTATTTTAAATGTTTAAAAATTCTGATCTGTATTATGAACCTCAAATACTGGAGACAGGTCCCAGTCAATTTAGAAAGTTGATTTTGCTGAGGTTAAAGACGCACACCCATGACACAGCCTCAGGAGGTCCTGACAACATGTGCCCAAGGTGGTTGGGCACAGCTTGGCTTTATACATTTAGGGAGACATGAAACATCAATCAATATACGTAAGATCTACACTGGTTCACTCCAGAAAGGTGAGACAATGCAAAACAGGGCGGGGGCTTCCTAGTAAGACAAAGAGTTGCATTCTTTTGATTTTCTTTCTAAAGGAAACAATCAGATATGCATTTATCTCAGTGAACAGAAGGATGCCTTTGAATAGAATGGGAGACAGGTTTGCCCTAAGCAGTTCCCAGCTGGACATTTCCCTTTAGCTTAATGATTTAGGGGTCCCAAAATTTATTTTCCTTTCATATTTCCCTGTTTTTCCTTTTAAAATCTTTCAAAGAAAGCATTTTAGAAGAAAATGAGTCTCTGTTCTCAGGCTTCATCTGATCTCTCATGGCTAGGATAGTTTATTCCTAGGCAGGTAGGTCCCACATATTTAGAAAAGCTCATTTTTAGCAGGTTGTGAAGTCTCACATCCTACAGAGATAAAATAGCGGAGGAAGAAAGAAAAACAACAACAAACAAAAAAAGAACAATCCTGGAAAATCAATATAGGCCATATTACCCTGTAGTCCATACATCAGTAGACAGATATGAAAGTGGCTTATGTATGTAAATAGGTTGCTGTTATTTTCTTCTATGGTTTAAGTTGTCTAGCTTCAGTTCATAGAGCTTTAAGAAACCACAGCTTAGTTTTCAGTGATTTCAAATTAGGAAAAATGAGGGGTGGGGAAAAGGAAAAGAAAGAAGGAAAAAAAATAAGAACATTATTTTGGAGACTTGCAGCCAGGAAAAATTTTAGAATTCATTCCAACTGTAGAAAATAATAAAAATTGAAAACATTAGACAAGACTAGACTCTGACAATAGTTGTACTATAGTTTTTGAAACAATTTTTCTCCAGTTTCCCATTTTTACTAAAGACAAATCTGGGTAGGACCAATTTCCTTTATTACACTTGCCCTGATTATTTGTCTAAAGTACAGCAAGAATAATTATTTTTTAAGATGGCTTTGATGGAACTTTGTTCCATAGAAGGAATCTCAGATAAGACTTTTATAAAGCTGAGCACAGCCATGGCTTTGTACTACCACATACCTATGAGTTAGGCAAATTCATCTTCTCTTGAGGTCTCAAGATAACTTGGGGCTCTTGGGCTTGTCAGAAAATGATATTCTTTACTTACCAGAGGTCAGTAATCCTGGACAGGGACTGTGTAGACAACATAGAAGGCCAGTTTTCCCAAGGGGCTTTTATTGGCTCTATAAGTCAACTTTGATTCCTTAAAGGAAAGCACACCATTCCAGTCAACGCCTTGGTAAAATAACCAGTTTCTCCAATGCTGTCCTGTTGCAAAAAGAAATCATTCTTATTGAACTTATGCAAATAACTATATTGCCATAAGTTAAGAATACTCACAAACAGTTTCCAAATTCTGGAGAAATCATGTAGAGAGAAACGAATATGCTCCAAATTTTGAACAAAATTTGTAAAGTACACTTTACTCAATTGTTAAAAGCTGCCAATAGCTCAAAAAAAAAAGTTTCCTTGACTCTGAAAAACTAAACAAAAGATCAGCGATGTTTTAAGCAAAAAAGTCAAAAAGATTACTTCAGTCTTTTATTAGTTCAGTCCATGCAGTTAACTCCTGTTCTGTTTGATATTCATAAACATTTCAGCTCTCCATGAGTACTGAAAGCTTTTCCTCTATTCTGATATCACAATCTCCAAAGTTATCAGAACCCCACATTCAAGAACACCTGCTAGAGTTTCATAGCTGATTATAAAACCACCTTGTAAAGAGGATCAAATTAAGACAACAGTTGTCCATGGATGGCAAAAAGTTTTAGGGCAGCTATAGTCAAAGACACAATTGACAAGGAAATTTATTACTTCTGTTGCACACAATAATTTAACATAACAATTATAATTATTAATAACATATACTAACTCAGAATTATAGGGGTTTCCCATAATTTTGGAACACATACCAATAGCATTTATGTAAATACAGCCTAAAGAAAGCCAAACACCATTTCATATTTGACAATACTTCTGGTATGATTTTTACACAAAATAAGCTGAATATGTCTCTTTGGGACTTCAGGGGACTAATATCAAAAAAATTAATGAGAACCCAATTTAGAATTTGACTTTGGAAAGTTTGTCAAATATGAAAAGTTTAAAAGGCTTGATATCATAAAATAGGATCACAGGTCATTGTGAAATAAAGTATTCATTTAACCAAAGTGATAATTCCAAGATTTTTTTTAAAGAAAAAAACCTTTATTCTTTGAGAGAGGAGAATTTCCAAAACAACAGGCCTTAATAAAAACAGCATGAGACCAACTAAATTTGTTTTCAAAATTTTATAAGCAATCTATACAATTTTAGTCATTTTGACCTAAGATATACTTTTCATAAGCCTTTTTATAACCTTTATAACCTTTATTAAGGAATGGGTTAATGCTCCAAGAAAACCTTGTTAATCTGACACAGGGTCCTATATACTGGACTTTAATCAGTGTGCCTTTGACATTAATGGTTAATTTATAGAGAAACAGAACTTATCTCTCAAAATTGGCTCTCACACTCTCACATGCCCACTTCTTCCATGATAGTCCTAGGTCTTGAGGAGTTTTAATTTCTGGCCCTGTGTCTCATAACCACAGTTTACTGTGATTGGTATGTTCTACCAGGTCTGAAGATGAGGCTATAACTGTGGTCAGCGTTTAAGATTTAGCAGGATTTAGTGTCCTTTTGAGACCCAAGGGTCAAAGCCCTGTAACTTAATGACACAAAAACTTTAAAAGCACATATAGGAAGTTATCCAGATATAATAACCTTAATTTATTATTTTTTTAATCTTCAGTTTTTTTAAGCAAACCAAACTTACTAATAATAACACAGGAATGTTTTCAATAAATAATAAGATTTGTTTATTAGGTCAAATACTCAAAGGAAAACAAAAGACCTACTGCAGTGCAACTGCTGTTCCCTATGGGGAATATTATTTTGGAAAGAAATATGTCCTTTGGACACCTCTAAGATAAATCTTTTTTTTTTTTTTTGATCAGTTAGAACCCAAAGGAAGAAAAATTTTACAGGAGCTGAAAATGAGCTGAAGGATACAGTTATTTTTTCAGGCCTTTGAAAGGGGGAGAGAAAGCTGAAAACAGCAAGATGCAATAAAAGTTAAACTTTGATTAAAAAAAATTATGTCATGTAATTTATTAAGAGTAAAGCAATGCCTTAAGAAAATTTTATAGTTAAAACCAATTATTTAGTGTATAAGTGTTTTTTTATTAAAACCCAATCTCTAGAAAAAACATTATAACTTCCCTTTAATTGTAGACTACTTGATAATATAAAAGTTTTGGATTTTCAAAATGAATTCTCTTATTATGACTTACAGAGACCATTCATGACATGATTGGACTTTCTGGTTTGTCCTAAACATTCCTCTTTCTTAAACAACCAGTCATTGTATTCTAGGAAAAAATTTACCAAACAAGATTCTTTCTCATCTAAAATTATTTCCTTTAAGCTTTCTTACCAAACAATAACTCTTTATTTCTATAACTTTCTTTACATCTCTCTTATTTTCTGTTTCCTCTTACCTTGTTTTTTTACATAATCTGTAAATAAGCTGTGAATTAGACAAAAAAATTCACCTGTTTTAAAAGGACACACATTTTTTAGAAAGAATGCTTTCCTGTGATATTTATTATTTGGAAATACTCAAATAATGAAATATATATTATTTAATTTACTATAACTTTAGATTCTAAATTATGACAAGTTTGTCTACAAATATTTATCCCATCACATTTACCTAATTATTTTATTTTAATAGTTTACCTATATTCTTTATGAAAACAGTGATAGTTATCATTTAAAGTTATGAAGCTACCATTGCAAAATTGTAACTGAGAAAGTGAAAAAGATATGACCTAATTGACACCATCTTGCTTCTATCCTCCAAGCTGACCTTTTTCATTCTTGGGCATAGGTCTGACTAACTTTGTGAGGAAATTAGTTTAAAGTTTAGCTTTGAAACTAACATGATAACAGTCTTTCCCCAAAACAAACCCCATTTTGGCCTGGAGACTAGACTTTTTAAAGCCACAGGATTAGAAGTTATGGTTATTTTACTAAATAATTAAGATTTAGCTATTTTCATTAAACCTTTATTAATGTCTTATTTGTCAAAAATTTCACAAGCAAAGATCATTCTGTTTTGGGCTGGGTTTATAGTTTTGTAACACTTATGCAAAATTTTGACACCTAATAGTATTTGGCAGGGATAAGTATGAAATCACTTGATCAATAAATTCAAACAAAAATGTATGCTGGCAATTCTTAAGACATTTCTAATACTACTTTACCAATAATTTTAAAACTAGCTTATTTATTAAAGATTTTACTTAAGTCACATAAACTAGAAAAAGCATACGACTAGTCTTCTTTTGGTTTAAGCTCTTGTATTTTTCTTAAGCCAATTAATTAGAGCTCTTTTGTATATATTTAGTAGTGAAACATTGTGTACAGAACACATAGATACATAGATGTATTAGACATGCCTATAGAAGTACATCTTATAGATTTATAAGACCTCTTTTTTTATTTTCAAATCTTAAATTCTTGATAACCTGTTTCATTACCCTTGGCAATTGTCACCTACATCACCTTAAATTTGCATATTGCAGGAAATAACTCATAGGTGAAAAATCAGATAGCAAAGTTTACATCACAAAGTAGAGAGAAAAAGTCTAGTGTGCTAGAGGGTAATTAAAACTGCTTTAATTGAAATTTAAATATAAAAGTATAAAAATCTATCATAAAGGGCTTTTAAATATATATATACCCACACATACACACCCTCACACACAAAGATCCTATAACTTATGCTTCAGAACCCTAGCTGTAAGATAATACAAATTTGGAAAACAAAACAAAAACAAAAACAAAAAACGTTTTGATCCAAACAGTATTTTTATCTCAGTAGAAAAGTAACATTAGCTTTAAAGCAGGCAGAAAATAAAATAGAGGAAAAAGATAACTTAGGAACTCTATAGTTTGCAGGTTGACCTTAGGGCTCTTTTTGCTTGATGTAAATGTACACAAAGACCATAATATTTCCATTTTACACAAACTCTAGGAAGTAGAGGAACCATAAAACTAGCAGAGGGCCCCAAAGGGGGACATTCTCCTTGTTTTCTCCTCATTCTTAGATTGTTTCCCACTTTTGTTCTTTCTTATAAGAATAAACTGAACTGTGGTCTAGGGTTTTTGTAGAGTGGGTCCAAGTGTGTGCTGGTTGCAAGCAGGACTTCACAGTGTCACCAGTGAGTTATTACAGCCCTCTCGCACATCCCAATTTCTCTCTCCGGAGGTCTAAGCACCTCCAGGAGGGCTCAAAGTGCTGAGTGAACAGCTCCTATGTGTGCTTCCTGGACAAGCCTTTTTTAAACTAAATGTATTGGGAGTTTCCTGTAGGGCCACTGCATGTCATGGGAAAGTCAAACCCCCTGATACTGTCATGAGGCCTCTGTTCACCAAGAAGCACCTTTCGGCTGGGAGGAGCAAAATGCCCTTTCTCTTTGGAGCTGAGGAAACTCAGTCTCTTATTTACCTGTGAAAACAATAGTTCAATTCTTCACACAAATGTTCACAGACAAGCCAAATCGAGATTAATTTGGGGAGAAAAAGCAATGGAGAAATCCCTTTGGAAAGCATCTCTGAACTAGAAGTAGGATCCTTAAACAACAACTTCTTAAGGAAAAAAAGAAAAAAAAAAACAAAAACAAAAAAACAGCCACGACCACTTCCTGTATGTTGTAGCTCTTGTCTGCCATTACATACACCAAGGTCAAATCCTCTCACAGTACAAGGTAATCTCTAGTACCCCCAAAGCCAAATAGGTCAGGTAATGCAATACAGGAAAGCAGAGCTTTAGACCTAAGAAGAATCTGCTTATGACTCTTGAAACTCCACAAAGAAAACAGAACATCCCCAAAGGGATGAGTGGTATTTTGTTCTGAGTTCTTTAAGGGATTTGAGTCACTAGAAGCCTTCTCTATATTTTTCTTGGTATTGAAGACAGCAAAGGAGATATAGGGTGGAAGAAAAGTAAACAAAATAACAATTTTTTAAGACAAGAAGGAAACACAGAAACCAAGCACATGGTTTTATCTCCCTCTTTTGCAGCTGAGAGGAATTTTAGCTAATTCAGAGAGGCCTTGTTACCCATAATTTGGAATTCTCATTTGGATTTTGTCAAGTCAGGTAGAGTTAGTCAAATCTGACTGGAGAAAGACCAGAAGAAACAACAACAAATCCCCTACAATATGATCGCCGAGCACTTTAATGGTAAGGAGAAGTTAATATCAGCTGGTTGTTAATCTTAACTTTAGCCAAGACATAAACCCCAATTCAGTTACTTATCTAGGGATGGGTCTCAGGCTGAAGACTGCTCTCTACCATGCTAGAAGCAGGAGAAAACTTGAACCTGCCTTCCCCGTTGGAAGTGAGCTCAAACTCCAGAAAGGAGTTACCTGCCTTCCATTATCATGAAAGGAGAAAAACTTGCCTTCCTGTTGGAAGCAAGTAAAACCCCCCAAAAAAGGAGTCGTACAGTAAAATAAACTTTAGATCTCAACTAAATTTGAGGAGATCAGGGATTTTCTGGAGGTGGGGGCTTCCAGGCCTCAGCAAATTGTCCTATTGGTTTTGTGTCCAGAATTGGTGGGTTCTTGGTCTCACTGACTTCAAGAATGAAGCCACAGACCCTCGCGGTGAGTGTTACAGCTCTTAAGGTGGCGCAGCTGGAGTTGTTCGTTCTTTCTGATGTTCGGATGTGGTCGAAGTTTCTTCCTTCTGGTGGGTTCGTGGTCTCACTGGCTCAGGAGTGAAGCTGCAGACCTTCGCGGTGAGTGTTACAGCTCATAAAAGCAGCATGGACCCAAAGAGTGAGCAGTAGCAAGATTTATTGCAAAGAGCGAAAGAACAAAGCTTCCACAGTGTGGAAGGGGACCCGAGCAGGTTGCCACTGTTGGCTCGGGCAGCCTGCTTTTATTCTCTTATATGGCCCCACCCACATCCTGCTGATTGGTAGAGCCGAGTGGTCTGTTTTGACAGGGCGCTGATTGGTGCATTTACAATCCCTGAGCTAGACAGAAAGGTTCTCCATGTCCCCCTCAGATCAGTTAGATACAGAGTATGGACACGAAGGTTCTCCAAGGCCCCACTAGAGCAGCTAGATACAGAGTGTCGATTGGTGCATTTGCAAACCCTGAGCTAGACACAGGGTGCTGATTGGTGTGTTTACAAACCTTGAGCTAGATACAGAGTGCCGATTGCTGTATTTACAATCCTTGAGCTAGACATGAAAGTTCTCCACATCTCCACCAGACTCAGGAGCCCAGCTGGCTGCACCCAGTGGATCCTGCACCGGGGCCGCAGGTGGAGCTGCCTGCCAGTCCCACGCTGTGCGCCTGCACTCCTCAGCCCTTGGGTGGTCGATGGGACTGGGCACTGTGGAGCAGGGGTGGCGCTTGTCGGGGAGGCTCAGGCTGCACAGGAGCCCACGGAGGGGGTGGGAGGCTCAGGCATGGTGGGCTGCAGTCCCGAGCCCTGCCCCGCGGGAAGGCAGCTAAGGCCCGGTGAGAAATCGAGCACAGCGCCGGTGGGCTGGCACTGCTGGGGGACCCAGTACACCCTCCACAGCCGCTGGCCCGGGTGCTAAGTCCCTCATTGCCCAGGGCCGGCAGGGCCGGCCGGCTGCTCTGAGTGTGGGGCCCGCCAAGCCCACGCCCACCCGGAACTCCAGCTGGCCCACAAGCACCGCAAGCAGCCCCGGTTCCCGCTCGTGCCTCTCCCTCCACACCTCCCTGCAAGCTGAGGGAGCCGGGTCCCGCCTTGGCCAGCCCAGAAAGGGGCTCCCACAGTGCAGCGGTGGGCTGAAGGGCTCCTCAAGTGCCACCAAAGTGGGAGCCCAGGCAGAGGAGGTGCTGAGAGCGAACGAGGGCTGTGAGGACTGCCAGCATGCTGTCACCTCTCAGTTTGAGCCATAAAGATAGCTAAAACTGGTACCAAACACCAATAAAAGATTTGTCAAAGGTCAGGGGCACCTCCACTCAGAATCCCTCCATGGTTAACAAATGTGAACCCCAAATATCTGAGACAGGTCTCAGTCAATTTAGAAAATTAATTTTGCCAAGGTTAAGGACACAGGCCCATGGCACAGCCTCAGGAGGTCCTGATGATGTGTGGCCAGAGTGGTCAGGGCATAGCTTGGTTTCATACATTTTAGGGAGACATGATATTAATAGTGGAAGGTGTCTGAGTTACCAGCAGCAAGTCTATATGAGTCTGCAACAACCTCAATTCTTGTCTCCTCAGAAGAAGGAATTTGCCTGAGGGGCATAAAGCAGAAAAAGAGACCAAGCCAAGATTCAGAGCAAGATTGGAAGTTTATTTTAAAAAGGCTTTAGAACAGAAAAGAAAGAAAGAAAAGTATGCTTGGAAGAGACTCAAGTAAGCACTGAGGTCAAGTGCAGTGTTTAACCTTGATTCTAGGACTTTATAGGCTGGCCCCTTTCCCATGATTGTTCCCTTAGGGTGGGCTCCCTTCATGCCCAGTGCCCTCTTTACCCTTGGAAGGTGAGCACGTGCAATGTGTTTAGGTAGTTGTATGCATGCCCTTCTGAGACTTTCTTCCCTTCTCCAGTGGTGTGCCCCTGGAAGGTCATACTCTGCTACTTTGTCACTTAATGCACATGCCAGGGAAGTTGTGTCTTGCTGGTGCCTGCATTCAATTAACTCTTTAGTGCAAGAGGTGTGGACCATCAGGAAATGACCTCTCCCTGACACCGGCTGCCAATTATTGACTTTTAGAGAGGCAATGTGATCATTGTCAAACCATCACCTGGCATTCCAAGGGGCTGGGAGAAGAGACCTCTCCTGCCTCGCCAGTGCATGCCTGTCTAACTACCTGTAACAACTAGATAACAATCAATATATGTAAGATATACATTGGTTTGGTCCGGAAAGATGGCACAACTCGAAGCAGGGAGGGGGCTTCCAAGTAAGCGACAAAGGTTGCATTCTTTTGAGTTTCTGACTAGCCCTTCCAAAGGAAGCAATCAGATATGCATTTATCTCAGTGAGCAGAGGGATGACTTTGAATGGAATGGAAGGCGGGTTTTCCCTAAGCAGTTCCCAGCTTGACTTTTCCCTTTAGTTTACTGATTTGGGGGGTCCCAAGATTTATTTTCCTTTCATAGTATTATCCCTCCATGTATGTTGCAAATGCATAAAAAGTCCCTAAAAGGGTTTATACCTGAATGGGGAAAAATAGCTTTAACTACAATTTAAATAAAAAGCAGGATTAAATACAGAATATTCAATAAGAGCATTTTCTAAATTGAAAGCTGTAAGTCTTTCTGAAATATAAACCCCAAATTCTAATATTTCTTGGTCTAATCTTTATTCCGTACTATAAATCAAAGCTTTATCCAGGGAACACAAATGCAAATAGAAATGAGCTTATGATTCTGAGATGGTTTAAAGATGAATAAAATCCAGGATAAGGTTAAAAAATATGAGTATATATTTAGATTCTAAAATGCTGAAGTCAAGTAGCAGTTTTCTGCGTTAAATTCAAATTTCATTCAGGGGCCCTATCAAGTTGCATCCCTTTCTCCTGTTTCTCACATTCCAGTTACAGTCAACTCCTTGCTTTCTGTCCTGTGAAGCAATTCCTCCAGGTACCTTTCCAGGACAGAACATTCTTTCAGTGTAGGAAGATTTTGTCAGGAAGCATTCTTTTTTAACCCCATTTTGCCCATTCATGTTCTTATTGTGAGTTGACTTAATTTGCTGCTATAGGGGAAGAAAAATATTTTTTCAACCCTCATAAATTCTGATTTGGAATTAACCCCTGTAACAAAAGACACATTAACAAGAGAAAAAAAAAATAGTTTGCTAATATGAACATTTCATATATGCATGGGAGATACCAGAGGAATGAGTAGTTCTCAAAGAGGTGGCTTTGAATTCCAGCTTATGTAGAATCTTCAACAAAGAACAGTAAATTTTCAGACAAGTGACAAGACACAGGGAAAGGGCTTTCCCTCTCCGTGGGTGTCAACTTGTGGAAAGGCAAATAACTGGCAGATAAAGGCTAGTTAGTAAAGCTTCTTAATATAAATTCCTCTGGCACCATCTCCAGGCAAATAAAGGTCTCATGTTTCCTTCAGTGGTTTACCATTGTTCTCTCTAGGGTGTGTGGAGTTGGGAGGGTGTACCTTTTGTCTTTGTAATTCTATGTCTTGCTTTTAGGGAAATGGAGGGTAGAAAGCTCTTCTGCATGGGCTTCTCGTTAATTGCTGTCAGCTCAAAAATCCTTCATATTTGGGGGTGACATATTCTGGTCTCCTACACTCCAAAATGGCTTCCTGTAACACCAATTTACTTGGTGCCGATTATGTGCAATTTTAAAAAATAACTAGCCTACTAGAACATAAGAAATAGTGATCTTTATCCACAATCTCCAAATGCCACATTCTCTATAGAGCTTTCTCTGTTCACCTACTTGGAATTACATTCCATATTTTTTCATCTTTATGATTACTTTGCAACTTTTGCTGATTTATATTTATTATGCTATGTGTTGGGGTTACTTGTTTGTATGTGTGAGACATATTTCTGGGTTTATATTTACATAGAATTAAAATAATAAGAGTAATGTAAATTTGGCTTGTTTGCTCTTTTTTTCTACCTGGTAATTCAAATCCCAGACTTCTGTAAAGATCTCATTCTCACTCATATCTGAGAAAACCAATGGAGTAGTTCATGGATGCTTATGAATGAAATCTGTGTTACTATATGATAGTGAACATGTGACTTCTTATCCTCTGAATTTTCTCCCATTAATCACCACTGATGCTGACAAATTAGAGGTTGGTCTAAGATTTCTAAGAGTCCTTAATATTCTTGTGTTCTTGTGTTAATAGCTTTTTCAGTTTCTTCTTGCAGGCTTCTCTAACCTAGAGCTCAGAAATCAATTTACTGAAATAGGATAGAGAATAAAAATTGAGACAAGCACTCTACTGTTCTCCAGGTTCATTCAAGCACTCACAGGCTTAACATAATCGTGTATATATATCTCTGCCTTTCTGCTCCAACCAGACCAAAATTTAAACCCAGCCATTTCTAAATTTAGGGAGTGAATGTGGCTGATATGGAAGCCATGGCCTCTGGTATACAACTGTACCCTAAAGAGCCTTAGAACTCTGTAGACACTGAGGATGCTGTCTTCTGCATCTGCATGTCCAACAGCAACCAGCACAGTGCTTGGCATATACAGTGTGCTCAATATATCTAGGTGGAATAAACGCATTATCTCCAATGACTTGTAATATAAATTCTATGAGTAATAGAGTCTTACTACATTTCTTTAATTTACCCACATATATAGTGTCATAACCTATAAAAAGCTGCCTTTGAGTTAAGAGATTTCAATTTTAAAACAGAAAATTGTAATTGTGTAATAAATGCTAGAGATATAGTCTTCATACTGATTTTGAAACCCACATTACTCTCATGTGATTATATTTACTCTACTTTTCTTCCTAGTTCAAACTCTTGAAATGTGGCCTATGTTTTTCTTCTTTACATCCTCAAATCCTATCCTCTCCAAAACCTACTGCAATTTGGCTTTTGCCTTAACCACACACTAAAATTGTGCTTACCAAGGTCACCAAAATCATCCTAATTGCTTAATCCAATAAACAGCCTTCATTCCATGCCTTAGTTCAGCACTTTATACAAGTTGATTAAGTGAACAATAACTCTATCTTTAAAATATTCATTTCTTGGTTTACATGAGACTGTATTACGTGATATACTTACACGATACAGAAAGGTGGCTCAAATAATGACAGAGATTAAATTTCCTGATAGCCAGGATAGGTGCTTGAAGCACCTTTAATTTGATTTAGAGAAATTTTAAAATGTAATTTACCATTTCTCCAAAAGGTTAGTATAATTTATACTAAATATATTATACTTTATATATATTACAAGTCCCATAAGCAAGAGAGAGTATGGCCTATGTTGTATACTTAAAGTAATTCAGAACCTTAGCAGCATAGTGTAGTCTAATCTAAGAGCTGGCAAATAACTAGGTAGTAAATTATGGAAGAAAGGCGATGGAAAGTTTTCTGAGTGAGTGCATCTCAGTCCTAAGAAACATCATGTGAAAGAGTAGTTGGAGAAAAAATATGACATGTCTGAGTAACTTCAAGAAATGTGTTGTTCATGAACTATTTCCAGTAGCATTTTGATAACAAAATTTGAGACATAAAAGAGAGAACTGGGTTGGAGATGTGAAAGGAAAATAAATCTTTGGACCCCGAAATCACTAAGCTAAAGGGAAACGTCAAGCCAGGAACTGCTTAGGGCAAACCTACCTCCTTCGCAATTTGCCTACAGGGAAATTACTTGTGGACAAAGGACAGATAGAACTCAAAGTCATCCCTCTGAGGCTCACCTGAGACAAATATGTATCTGATTGCTTCCTCTGCCCTATTGTTTATGTAAAAATGCAGATTCATGGAGCTAGACTAAATTGTATATTCAGTAGAAGGCTGATCAAGGATTCAAAAGAATGCATCTTTTTGTCTCTTACCTACTTCTAACCTGGAAGCTCCCACTTCCAGTTGTCCCACCTTACTGGACTGAACCAATGAACACATTACACATACTGAATTATGTCTTATGTCACTCTAAAATGCATAAAAGCAAGTTGTACCCCGACCACCATGAGCACATGTCATCAGGACTTCCAGAGGCTGTGTCATAGGTGTGTCCTTACTTTGGCAAAATAATATTCCCAAATTAACTGAGACCCGTCTCCAATATTTGAGGTTCACAGAGAGTTGGTATTTATCAGCTTATATTAATAGAAAATATGAGAATATTTACAGAGAAGAGAAAAGATCTTAGGACAAATTTATCAATACTTAAAGATGGAGAAAGAGCCGAAGGCTGCAAAATGGTAAAGAAAGAGACACTAGAGGAATGAAAAGCAAACAGGAGAATATCCTATCATGTAAGCCAAGAAATGAATATTTTAAAGACAGAGTTGTTGTTAACCTAATCAGCATCTGTAAAGGGCTCAACTAAGGCATGTGATGAAGATTGTTTATCACATTTAGCAATTAGAATGACTTTGGTGACCTTAGCAAGCACAATTACAATGTGTAGTTAAGGCAAAAGCCAAATTGCAGTAGGTTTTGGAGAGGATAAGATTTAAGGATATAGAGAAGAAAAACATGGGACACATTTCAAGAGTTTGAACTAGAAAGGAAAGTAAATACAATCACATGAGAGTGATGTGGGTTTCAAGATTGCAGTATGGAGACCATATCTCCATATTCCCTCTGCTTACATGGGTTTAAAATAATTCCAGGTTTACGTTTTGCTACAAAAAAAGGGGGAGGGGACCCTGTTCTTAGTTATAATTGTTGTCCTAGAAATACTTATTATCCAAATTCACGTAGTCCATTTAACATGGAAATTACCAATGTTTCTTGTGCCAAGCATGTGAAAAGGGATCTTCTCTTTAGCTCCCAAGGATATGGGACTTGGTATTAATTCTTGACCACATGCTACTTGGTATGGTTTGGCTGTGTCCCCACCCAAATCTCATCTTGAATTGTAGCTCCCATAATCCCCACATGTTGTGGGGGAGAGACCTGATGGGAGATAATTGAAATATGGGGTCAGGTCTTTCCCATGCTGTTCTCCTGATAGTGAATAAGTCTCACGAGATCTGATGCTTTTATAAAGGACAGTTCCCTTGCTCACACTCTCTTGCCTGCCACCATGTAAGAAGTGCCTTTGCTTCTCTTTTGCCTTCTGCCATGATTGCGAGGCCTCCCCAGCCACGTGAAACTGTGATTCCATTAAACCTCTTCCCTTTATAAATAACCCAGTCTTGGGCATGTGATTATTAGCAGCATGAGAACAGATTAATACAGTAAATTGGTACCAGGTAGTGGGGCACTGCTGTAAAGATATCCGAAAATGTGGAAGCAACTTTGGAACTGGGTAACAGACAGAAGTTGGAACAGTCTGGGGGGATCAGAACAATACAGGAATATGTCGGAAAGTTTGAAACTTCTTAGAGGCTTGAAGAGTTCAGAAGACAGAAAGATGTGGGAAAGTTGGGGACTTCCTAGAGACTTGTTGAATGGCTTTGAGCAAAATGCTGATAGTGATATGGACAATAAAGTCCAGGCTGAGGTGGTCTCAGAGGGAGATGAGGAACTTCTTGGGAACTGGGACAAAGGTGATTCTTGTTATGCCTTAGCAAAGAGACTGGTGGTATTTTACCCCTCCCTGCCCTAGAGATCTGTGTGACTTTGAACTTGAGAGAGATGATTTAGGGCATCTGATGGAAGAAATTTCTAAGGAGCAAAGTGTTCAAGAGGAAGCATAGCATAAAAGTTTGAAAGATTTGCAATCTGAGGATGTGATACAAAAGAAAAACCCATTTTCTTGGGAGAAATTCATGCTGGCAGCAGAAATTTGCATAAGTAACCAGGCACCAGATGCTAATCACCAAGACAATGAGAAAAATATCTCCAGGGCATGTCAGATACCTTTGCATCAACCCTTCCCCTCAGATGCCCGGAGGCCTAGGAGAGAAAAATTGTTTCCTGGGCTGGGTCCAGGGCCCCCCTGCTGTGTGCAGACTCTGGACTTGATGCCCTGCATCACCACCACTCCAGGCTCAAGCCATGGCTAAAAGGGGCCAAGGTACAGCTTGGGCTGTGCCTTCTGAGGATGCAAGCCCAAGGTCTTGGCAGCTTTCATGTAGTGTTGAGCCTGTGGGTGCACAGAAATCAAGTATTGACATTTGGGAACCTCTGCCTAGATTTCATAGAATATATGGAAATGCCTGGATGTCCAGGCAGAGGTGTGATGCAGGGGCAGAGCCCTCATGGAGAACCTCTGCTAGGGCAGCGCAGAGTGGAAATGTGGGGTGGGAGCCCTCACACAGAGTTCCCACTAGGGCACTGCCTAGTGGAGCTGTGAGAAAAGGGCCACCATCCTCCAGACCACAAAATGGTAGATCCACCCACAGCTTGCACCATGTGCCTGGAAAAGCTGCAGACACTCAGTGCAAGCCCATGAAAGCAGCTGGGAGTGGGGCTGTACCCTGCAAAGCCACAGGGGTGGAGCTGCCCAAGACCATGGGAACCCAGCTCTTGCATCAGTGTGACCTGGATGTAAGACATGAAGTCAAAGGAGATTACTTTGGAGCTTTAAGATTTGACTGCCCTGCTGGATTTTGGGCTGGCATGAAGCCAGTAGCCCCTTCATTTTGGCCATTTTTTTTCCATTTGGAATGGGTGTATTTACCCATTGCCTGTACCCCCATTGTATCCAGGCAGTAACTAACTTGCTTTTGATTTTACAGGCTCATATGCCTGTAAAAGGAACTTACCTTGTCTCAGATGAGACTTTGGACTGTGGAGTTTTGAGTTAAGACTTTGGTGGACGGTTGGGAAGGCATAATTGGTTTTGAAATGTGAGGCCATGAGATTTGGGAGGGGGCCAGGGCTGGAATTATGTGGTTTGGCTCTGTGTTTCCACCCAAATTGTATCTGTAATTGTAGCTCCCAAATCCCCACATGTCATGGGAGGGACCCGCTAGCAGGTAATTGAATCTTGGGGGCGGGTTTTTCCTGTGCTTTTCTCCTGACAGTGAATACGTCTTATGAGATCTGATGGTTTTATAAGGGGGAGTTCTCCTGTACATGCTCTCTTGCCTGCCACCATGTAAGACATGCCTTTGCTTCTGCTTTGCCTTCCACCATGATTGTGAGGCCTCTTGAGCCAGTGGAGCTATGTGTCCATTAAACCTCTTTTTTTTTTTTTATAAATTACTGAGGCTCAGGTATGTATTTATTAGCAGTGTGAGAACAGACTCATACACTATCCCTCCCACTCCATATGCATATATGGTTATACCACTTATTCAGAGGTTCCCTCACCACTTAGGATGCTGTGCTGGAGTTAAACCTAAGTTCCCTAGCATTCTTATAAACCCCAATCTCTAGTTCCACCCAATCTTTCTAGGAAAATCACCATCTCCTCACAATATTCAGACCATTTACCTTTGCTTTATTCAAAGAATTAGCATCCATAATTTTATTTTGAAAATATTCACCACAATCTTCTTTAAAGGATTTGACACACAAATAGTTGTAACTTTCCTTCAAATGTGTTACTAGAGATATGAGTATAGATGTAGTGAGCTCACTCCTTTATAAACCAACATGGGCCCTTTTCTTCCATGGTTGGGGGAAAGAAGTGCCTTAGTTTTTATTTATTAAGAAACCAAATGCTTACATACTATGGGTAGAAATGTAGATTACCTCAGCCACTGTGGAAAGCACTTTGTAGGTTTCTCAAAGAACTTAAAACAGAACTGTCATTCCAGCCAGCAATCCTATTACTGGGTATATATCCAAAGGAATATAAATTGTTCTACCATAAAGACTCATGCACACATATGTTGATTGCAGCACTCTTCACAATAGCAAAGACATGGAATTAACTTAGAAGCCCATCAATGGTGGACTGGATGAAGACAATGTTGTACATATAGCCATGGAATACTATGCAGCTATACAAAATTAGATCATGGCCTTTGCTGCTTCATGGATGCAGTCAGAGTCCATTATCCTAAGCAAATTAATGCAGGAACAGAAAGCCAAATACTGCGTGTTTTCACTTATCCATGGGCGCTAAACATTGAGTACTCATGGACATAAAGATGGGACTAATAGATGCTAGGGACTACTGAAGTGGGGAGAGAGAGAGGGGAGCAAGGGCTGAAAAACTACCTATCAGGTACTATGCTCACAACCTGTTCAATTGTCATGCGGAGGTTTTTTCACTTGGCATTTTTCTAGGTCCCAGACTCCATAATCAACCAATTACATGACCTTATCTAACTTGTTTCTTGGAGAGATGAACCCTTCAAAATGTCTTTCACAGTCTTTCAAAGGATCTGAAGAACTGATATGAATCAAATCAAACCACCAAAAGCCTGGTGCTTAACCATTGCCCTGAGATCTAATCTGGGAGTGGACAAATATTTGTTCTCTGATGAGGTACACACCAGCTGTGACCTTTAGCAAAGTCAACTTCAATATTTGATACTCATTTTTCTCCTTCATAAGATAAATATAATAGTATACATGTCAAAGCGTTGTTATGATGATTAAATGAGATTATAAATAAAATTGAGCACTTAGCATAAACCTGGTACATAGTAAAGGGCCAATAAAATGTAGCTATATAATTATTTACTAAAACTTTATTTTAATGATATAGTCCCTAAGTTCCTCTTGAAAATTCTCATAGTTAGAACTCCATGACTAGAACTTTTAAAACAATTCTGTACTGTATCCTCAGAGGAGTGACAGCGAATTCTTCAAAATGTTTTTCCAAAAAGCTAGGCTCTGAGAAGGAGGAGGCTCATGTTATTTTTTCCGGCCCAATCACGAGTTGGTTGCATAAATTATCTTCAATGCAATAATGTCTTCTTACTCTGCGTATTTTTACGTTAAATTAATGCAAATGAACAATAACATGAAAATATAATTAAGCACAGTATCTAAGAAATAAGGAGATGTAGCCAGGCACAGTGGCACATGCCTGTAATCCTAAAGCTTTGGGAGGTCTAGGGAGGAGGATTGCTTTAGGCCAGGAGTTTGAGACGAGCCTGGGCAACATAGCAAGCCCCTTTCTCTACAGGAAAAAAAAAAAAAATAGCTGGGCATCGTAGCTAGTCCCAACTTCTTGAGAGGCTGAGGCAGGAGGATTGCTTCAGCCCAGGAGTGCAAGGCTGCAGTAATTTAGGATTTGTCACTGAACTCCAGCCTGGGTAACAAAGTGACATGTTGTCTCTAAAAAAATAATTAATTAAAAGAAAGCAATAAACAAATCCAGTGAATAATTCCAATTGGACTGGTTTTACAACCTCATGATAGTGAGATTTAGGAGAAAATCATAAATTCCTTTATGAAGAACAAATATTTAGGCCCTGCAGTCAATTCTCTCAATTCTATGTTCCAATGTTTGCAAATATACCCTCACTGTAGCTTATTAGAATGTAACCATCTGTGATACTTTTGCAGATTCTTAAACAATTGCCACATTTCAAAGGTCATACATGGAAAGTGATTAAGAATTCTTGGCAAGAATCAGCATTGATTTTAATAATATTATTTACAAAGGCTATTTTTGTAGGGTGACTTTTATGAGACAAGTATATTCTAGTTGGCCCTCCATAGTTGTAGGTTCCACACCTGCAGATTCAACCGGTCACACATGGAAAATATTTTGAAATAAACAATAAAAAGTAACAATACAACAATAAAGATAGAAAGTGTAAAATACATTATACCAACTGTTTATATAGACTTTACATTGTATTAGGTATCAGTAATCTAGGCAGCATGTGCATAGGTGATATACAAATACTATGCCATTTTATATCAGAGACTTGAGCATCCACAGATCTTGGTATCCGAGGGGGTCCTGGAACCAATCCCCTGGGGATATCAAGGGATGACTACAAGTGGTTTTTTATAGACATTACTTTTAATCCTTGTGACAACTCCATGGTGTATACATAATCACCACCATCTTCAGATGAGGAAATAGAAGCTCAAAGAGGCTCATAAAGTTACCAAAGTCACATAAGATAGAAGTTACTAAGTTATAACTCAGGTCTGTCACACTGCCATGTTTTTTTTCTAACAAGCCACACTGCTTCTTCCAGAAATCTCCCTGTTTTGGGACCATGTAGGCCTTATAGATGATGGCTGAAACTGATTCTTCCAATGCAATTAAACCCTTGATGTTTAAAAACTAAGTGAAAATCTAAAAATCAGTAGAAACAAAAGGATTCAAAAATTACGTATGTTTATACCAGAATTTTATTTTTGCTTTTCTTGAGCTATGTAGTATTCAACAATGCCACTTCTTTCAGGGTTTGTTATACATTCTCCTCAGTAATGTTTAAGAGATTTTTAAACAAGTTGATTCAAGTTGTCATCATTGAATTTTAATCCCCTCAAGCAAATGGTCACACTAAAAGGGTGCTGCAGATGATGAAGGGTGCCCTGCAGCAAATGGCCTCAGGGCCCTGACCAAAAGGATTCAGTCAAGCTTCTAATCTTTCTACACATCAACAGCAGAAATCTCAGACAATCTTGATAATCAAGTGTTATCTCAATACTTGTTTCAAACATTTAAAGGAGACCTTGATGGGAACTTAAAACATAAACATGGCTTGTGCTTTGATTGTATCTGCTCTTTCATTTTAACAAGAACACCTAATATTTGGGGGAACTAGAGTCCTTACCCCAGGTATTCTCAGCTTCAATGTCAGTCGCTCAGAGGATGTCTCTGCAATGCAAACCTCTACTTCATTAGAATTGTCTCCTATTCTGAAATCTATTTTTGGTTTCCCTGAGTTTATTTTAATTTTACTTTGCTTTTATGTTGCCTGTCCATTCCCTAGTAAAACACTAACTCCATCAGAACAATATCTTATTTGTATAATTATTCACTGTATTCCTAGTTCCTAAAGAGTTTTCTGGAGCATCATAGGAGCTCAGTAAACAAGCCATGATGGAACCGATGGCTGTAGAATTTACAGAGTATGTGCCATACATGGAGAGTAGAAACGAGGCAGAATAGGGTCTGGAGGCAGGGAACATAAGGCCGATTCACACTGACTTCTTAGAACTAAATCAAAAGGAAAACCCTAACTTTCCACACCCCAGTAACAGAAGGGCCAGAGGTTACTCCCTTTGCAACCCCTGCCCCCTCTCTTCTGCGTGGCAGATGAAAAACTGAAAGTATATCTGATTGGTCCCCTCCCATAACCAGTCAGGCTGGCCATGGGCCAAGTCTTTATTTGCATAGGAGTGTAACTTTGTAACTTCACTTCAGCCTCTGGTTGGTCACTTTCTGCAACCAATGAGACTGATTGTGGGCCACTATCTCATTTACACAGGGTGTACATCAGGTAAGCAACGGGAAACTTCTAGAGGGTATTTAAACCCCAGAAAATTCTGTAACCAGGCTCTTGAGCCCCTATGCTCAGGGCCATTCCCAACCTGTGGAGTGTACTTTCATTTTCAGTAAATCTCTGCTTCTGTTGTTTCATGCTTTCCGTGCTTTGTTTGTGTGTTTTCTCCAATTCCTTGTTCAAGATGCCAAGAACCTGGACACCCTCCACCAGTAACAGAAGAGCTGAGTATAGCATTTCCAGATTGATCAGTTTTCAAGGTCTTCATTTTGAAAGGGCTTGTTGAAGTCAAACCATCCAACGTGTTTCCTCTGGAGCCACCTGGAATTGATTTTTCACACATCTAAAGTCTGCTTATGGCCACTGTATTAGCCCGTTTTCACACTGCTGATATAGACATACCTGAGACTGGGTAATTTATAAAGAAGAAGAGGTTTAATGGACTCTCAGTTCCACGTGGATGGGGAGGCCTCACAATCATGGTGGAAGGTGAAAGTCATGTCTTACATGGCAGCAGACACGAGAGAGAATAAGAGCCAAGGGGGAAACCCCTTATAAAACCATTAGATCTTGTGGGATTTATTCACTACCATGAGAACAGTATGGGGGAAAGACCTGCCTCCATGATTCAATTACCTCCTACTTGGTCCCTCCCATGACACGTGAGAATTGTAAGAGCTACAATTTAAGATGAGAGTTGGATGGGGACACAGCCAAACCATATCAGCCACCAAGTGAAGAAAGTTCTCTGTGGCCACCACAGCTGTTGAGGAAGAAGCCATGGAATTTGTACTTTCACTTTTAGAATACAAAATAAGTCTTGTAGAAGGTATAAAAGAAACTGTTAGCTAAAAAGGATAAAATTCTGCATTTCTCAAGAGGCATAATACGTTAATTAAATTATTATTTATTCAAAAATACTGTTTATCATATGTCAGGCATTGTGTTATGAGCACAAGTTTCTAGGTTTGTGTCCGTGGTGAGCAAAACCAGACAATTTTCAAAGTTCTGTTGACCAAAAGAATCAAACTCTGTAAAATATTTGAAGAGATTTATTCTGAGCCAAATATGAGTGACGTTGACCATGACACAGCCCTCAGGAGGTCCAGAGAACATGTATCCAAGGTGGTCAGGGTGCAGCTTGGTTTTATACATTTTAGGGAGTCATAAGACATCAATCAAACACAGTTAAGAAATACGTTGATTTCTTTGGGAGGCCAAGGCAGGTGGATCACGAGGTCAAGAGATGGAGACCATCCTGGCCAACATGGTAAAACCCCATCTCTACTAAAAATACAAAAAATAAGCTGGGTGTGGTGGCGTGCCCCTACAGTCTCAGCTACTTGGGAGATCAAGGCAGGAGGATCACTTGAACCCAGGAGGCAGAGGTTGCAGTGAGCTGAGATGGCACCACTGCACTCCAGCCTGGTGACAGAGCAAGACTCTGTCTCAAAAAAAAAAAAAAAAAAAAAAAAAAAAAGAAAAAGAAAAGAGAAAAAATACATTGGTTTGGTCCAGAAAGGCAGAACAACTTAAAGCTGCAGGTGAATCAGGAGATGGGCTTCAATTGGTTGAGTTTGTCTGAAGACCTAGGATCAACAGAAAGGAACGTCTGGATTAAGATAAGAAGTTGTAGAGATCAAAGTGTTATCATGCAGATGAAGCTTTTAGCTAGCAGGCTTCAGAGAGAATAGGTTATAAAATGTTTCCTACCAGACTTAAAGTCTGTGTTGATGTTAGTGTCTGCCAGAGAAGTATAATGGGGCATGTTTGACCCCCACTCCCTATCATGGCCTGAAACGGTCTCTCGGGTTAAATTTTAAAAGAGCCCTGGCTAAGGAGGAAGTCCATCCAGATGGTTGGAGGCCCTTAGAATTTTATTTTTGGTTTACAATGGAAAGCTCTCCAATGACTCTCCAAATATACCTCTTCTCCTGCCCTTCAAAGCCCTACTATGATCTGTCTTATTTTCTCTCCGACCCGATCTCCTAGGGTACATTCTCACTTACACTATTCCATACACACTGATTTCCTTGTTAATCATTGAGAACACCAGGGTCTATTCTAATCTAAGAAAGTTGTATTTTTCCCTATGCCTGGCATGTGCTTCTCTCACCTTCACTCTCCTCTATGCACGTCGTTCCATAGCTGACTTCTCAATCATTCAGATCTGGAAAGTGGCGTAGTTTAATAACTCCATGTTAAGTAGCCAGATGACTATACTCTATCAAATTACCTGTTCTATTTCTCTGAAAAACACATTGATATTTAAATTTTTATACTTTTTTGTATATTTGCCTGTTTATTTTCATGCCTCCCTACTAGAATATGAGCTTTGTGAGAGATGGGATCTTTTCTGTCTGCCAGAGATTCCTTTTGGTTTGGTTCCTGCTGCATATACTTTATCTAGAATAGGGTTTGATACATAATAGATTCTATGTATTTGTTAAATGAAAAATGAATAGACATTTATCAAATGAAACCAATAAATATATAATTGCAAGAGTGCTGAGTACTGTGAAGAAGTTCAGGGGATTTTGATGAAGATAGGATGTAGGGAAGCTACTTTGGGTAAACGCATTTACCAAGTGCTTTCTATGGGGGTGGTAATTTGAGACCTGATAGAAGAGAAGGAGCTGGCAATGGAAAATGTGATAGGAAGAGTTCTCACTATTTTTTCTTCCACTTATTTTTTACACATTTATTTTAACTTTTTATTTTAAAATGGTTATGGATTCACAGAAAGTTCCTAAGATAGTACAGAGATGTTCTGTGTACCAGTCATCCAACTTTCCTCATGAAAACTGTAGTATAATAGCAATTCCAAGAAGCTGACAGTGGTGCAATGTTTGTGTCTAGTCCTATGCCATTTTATCACATGTGTAGGTTTGTGTAAACACTATCACAATCATACTGCAGAACTACTTCAGCATCACAAAACATCACCCTCAGTCTGCTGCTTTATATTCTTCTCAGTCCCTTTGATTTTCTGCAGTTATATGTGCTGTGGTGATTTAGAGTGAGGTCAGTACAAAATTGTTTCTATTCCCTAAAGAAATGTATCCATCCATTCCTTGTTTAACTACTTCCAATAAGGCAGGATTTGTCGGGAGATTTTGAAAGCAAGTTACACCCTTGGGTCAAATAGTGCCCTGAGTCATTTACAAGATGTTCAAAATAGCGTGTGTTAGAGTAATAATTTTATGGTTCACATTCAATTATTGCTGTCCTAAAATCAGCAGGGTCTTTCTCTACTGCAAGGTCAGATGCAAATTGTTTCCACACTGTGCAGAAAAAAAAAAAAAAAAAAGATTTTCATAAAACCTAACCTGAAGTGTGCAAAGGGAATTCATTCCATTAGAGTACTAGTTTTTGCCTTCAAACCTGGGTTTTCGGAAGATCTGTTTTGTAGTATTTTCTCTTTTCTACTCTACTCTCATTTGGAGATTAAAATTTTAAAAATACTTCGGTCAAATCTGACTCTTCTGTCTTGATCTTTTCTCATTACCTCATTACACAGTCATGTCTCACTAACAATACTTGTAATTCTCCTAAGCATTGGGACTAAGACTAGCAAAGAAACATTGTTTTCATGCGATGGTTATTAACCTGACAATGCTCATAGATTGTCACCCCACACAGCCTTCTTGTCCCTAAAGAAAATTTGAGCAAAGTTCTCCATGCACAATGCTTCTGAAGCTCTGGGCAGCTGCTTTCTTTCAGAGACTCTAAAAACATGATGAAATTATGTCACCAGAAGCAGTTCATTTGCCAGTGGACCAGCTGCCGTTTTGTGTAGACAGATTTATCAGAGGGTTGAATGCTGAGAATAACCTCAAGTATGGGGACATTGTAATTATGAATTCCAAATGGAAGAATTCACAACCAAAGATATCATCACAACATAATGCATCTGAATCTGTGTCCTCTGCTCCCCTAGGATTAAATATCACTATAGCACAAATAGGCAATTTATCTGCAGTGTCAGCCTTTAAAAAATTGTATTGAGTATCCTTGATTTTTCCTAAGTTTAAGTTAAGGGGAACACACACACACACACACACACACACACACACACTCTCTCTCTGTCTCTCACTCACTTTTAGGACTTGAGGACAGATGCAAAATGCATATAGGCAAAAAATTTCTCATCATAAATATTCCAACATCACTGTATTGATCATTTTATTTAATGTATTACACATTATTAGGAAGTGTCCTAAAATTCTATGTGTTAATGAGATTACTAGTTGTCATTTGAAAGGCTATATTAAATGGGGACTGGAACACAAATCAGATGAGAGGGAGAAGCAAGATGGCAAAATAAAAAGCTCCACAAATTATTTTCCCCACAAGGACACCAAGGTACCAACTGTCTACAAGGAAAAAAAAAAATCTTCATAAGAATCAAAAATTACGTGAGCAATCATAGTACCTGGTTTTAACTTCATATCAGTGAAAGAGGCGCATAAGTGACAGAAAAAACAGTCCTGAACCACTGAGGCCACCCCTCCCCGACCCCCAGCAGCAGTAGTGTGGTGCTGAGACCATCCCTGGACATTAGGGGAGGGAGAACACAGCAATTGTCAAGCATTTAACTCAGTGCTGTCCTGTTAAAGCACAAAGAAACTAGACCAAACTCAGCTGACACTTACCAGCAGAGGGAGCATTTAAGCCAGCCCTAGCCAGAGGGGAATCACCAATCCCACTGGTTGGAAACACCAGTTGGAAATTGAGCGCCTGCAAACCTCACCACCAAGGGCTACAACACTCTGTGTCTCCAAGTAAACTTGAAAGGCAGTCTAGGCCATAAGGACTGCAACTCTTAGATGAGGTCTGGTGTTGAACTAGGGCAAGAGGTAGTGGACTGGATGGGCACACGACATACTGAGACACCAGCTGGGGCAGCAAAAGGAGTGCTGGCATCAGCCCTTCCCAAATCCCACACGGCACAGCTCACACTTCTGAAAGAGACCCCATCCTTCTACTTGAGGACAGGAGAGGAAAGAGTGGGGAGGATTTGGTCTTGTATCTTAGATACAAGCTTAGTCACAGCAAGATAGGGCACTGGTCAGAGTCATGCGGCCTGAAAGACAAAAAAAAAAAAAGTTCCAGGCCTTAGTGTCCAGAAGACATTTCTAGACACATTCTGGGAAAGAAGAGAACCTTCTATCTTGAAGGAAAGGACCCAGTCCTTCCAGCATAAATCACCTGCTAACTAAAGAGCCCTTGGGCACTGAATAACCAGCAACAATACCCAGGTACTGTGTCGAGGGGTTTGGGAGAGCCTCTGAGACTTGCTGGCTTCAAGTGAGACTCAACACATTACCAGCTGGGATGACTATGGGAGTGAAACTCTTTGTGCTTGAGAAAAGCAGAGGGAAAAGTAAAGGGGACTTTGTCTTGCACCTTACGTACCAGCAAGGCCACAAATGGGCTGCTGAGGTCCCTGTAGTTACAAGTTGACACTTAAACAGTATTTCTGGCCCTACCCTGGGCCAGCAGGGAGCCCATTGCCCTGAAGGGTGAGTCTCAGGCCAGGCGGCATTTACCACAAGCTGACTTAAGAGACCTTGGGCTTTACGGAAACATTGGTGGTTGTCTGGCAATACAGCTCCTAGGCTGCAGTGGTGGTGGCTACGGTGTGAGGCTTCTCTACCTTGGGAGAAGGGAGGGAAGAGTGGGAGGGGCTGCATCTTGTGGTTTGAGTGCCAGCTCAGCTGCAACACAATAGAACACTACATAGACTTCTAAGGTTTTTGATTGCGGTCCCGGACACTTAGACAACACTTTTAGACCAACTAGAGGACTGGGAAACCTTGTCACCCTGAGGCAAAGGACACAGGAATAGCTGGCACTGCCACCTGCTGATTGTAGAGCCTGAGGGCATTGAACAAACATAAGCAGTAGCCAGGGAGTGGTTACAGCAGGCCTTGGGAAAGAGCCAGCACTGTGATGGATTTAGGTATGACCCAGAGCAGTCATAGTGGTGGTGGCCACAGGGGAGTTTCTGTCACTGCATACCCAGTTTTAAGAGGCTTAGAAGAGTGAGAGAAACTCTGTAAGTTTTGGAGAAAATAAGAAAAGAGAACAAGAGTCTATGCCTGGTAATCCAGAGGATTCTCCTGGATCTTGTCTAAGACCATCAAGGTGGTACTTCTATGAGTTTGCAAGATCCACAGCGTTACTGGGCTTGGGGTGCCCCCAAAGCAGATACAGCTTAGATCACAAGACCCAAGTCCTTTTAAATATCTGGAAAGGCTTCCCAAGTAGAGTGGCTGCAAATAAGCCCAGAAAGTAAAGACTACAGTAAGTACCTAACTCTTCAATACCTGGACACCAAAGAACATCTACTGGCATTAACAGCATCCGGGAAATCTTGACCTCACCAAATGAACTAAATAAGGCATCAGGGACCAATCTTGGAGAAAGAGAGATATGTGACCTTTCAGAAAGACAATTCAAAATAGCTATGTTGAGGAAACTCAAAGACGTTCAAGATAACACAGAGAAAGGAAATTATAATTCTATCAGATAAATTTAACAAAGAGATTGAAATGAGTAAAATAAATCAAGCAGAAATTCTGAAGCTGGAAAATACAATTGGCACATTGAGGAAGGCATGAGAGTCTCTTAATAGAAGAATGGACCCAGCAGAAGAAAGAATTAGTGAGCATGAAGACAGTCTATTTGAAAATACACAGTCAGAGGAGACAAAAGAGAGAAAAATAAAAAGCAAACAAGCACACCTACAGGATCTAGAAAATAGCCTCGGAGAGACAAAGTAATGAGTTATCGGCCTTAAAGAGGAGGTAGAGATATAGTGCTGGAAAGCTTATTCAAATGGATAATAACAGAGAACTTCCCAAACCTAGAAAAAGATATCAATATCCAAATACAAGACAGTTATAGAACACCAAGCAGATTTAAACCAAAGAAGACTATCTTAAGGTATTTAATAATCAAACTTCAAAAGGTGAAAGATAAAGAAAGGATTTTACCAGTAACAAGATAAAAGAAACAAATAACATGCAATGCAGTTCTAATATGTTTGGCAATAGACTTTCAGCAGAAACCTCACAGGGCAGGAAAGTATATATAAAGTGCTAAAGGAAAGATACTTGTACCCTAGAATAGTATATCCCTCAAAAATACGCTTCAAACATGTAGGAGAAATAAAGACTTCACCATAAAAAAAAAAGCTGAGGACTTTCATCAGTACCAGACCTGTTGCACAGGTATTTATATATATATAGATGTGTGTGTGTGTGTGTGTGTGTGTGTATATACACATATATACACATATATACACATATATACACATATATACGTATATATGTGTATATACACATATATATACATATATGTGTGTATATACACATATATATACATATATGTGTGTATATACACATATATATACACATATATACATGTATACACACCTATATACATATATGCACATATATACACATATATACACACATATACATATATACACATATATATACACACATAGATATACACATATATATATGATCCAAATGGATCTAATAAATATTTACAGAACATTTTATCCAAGAGATGCAGAATACACATTCTTCTCCTCAGCACATGGATTATTCTCAAGGACAGACTAAATGTCAGGTCACAAAACAAGTCTTCATACATTCCACAAAATTTTAATAATGTCAAGCATCTCCTCTGACCACAATGGAAGAAAACTGAAAATTAATAACAAGAAAATTTTGGAAACTATACAAATACATGGTAATTCAACAATATGATTTTGAATGAACAGTGGGTCAATAAGAATCTAAGAAGAAAATTGAAAAATTTCTTGGAACAAAGGATAATGGAAACAAAACATGCCAAAACCTATGAGATACAGTAAAAGCAGTACTAAGGGTGAGGTTTATCACTGTAAGTGCCTACAACAAAAAAGAGGAAAACCTCAAATGAGCACTCTGATGATGTATCTTAAAGAACTAAAAAAGCAAAAGCAAATCAAACTCAAAATTTGTAGAAGGAAAGAAATAAATCAAAATAAAAAATACAAAAGATCAATGAAACAAAATGTTGTTTTTTTGAAAAGTTAAAAAAAATTGACCAAACTTTAGTAATATTAACTAAGAAAACAAGAGACAATATCCAAATAAATAAAATCAGATATGAAAAAGGAGACATGACAACTGATGCTGCAGAAATTCAAAGGATCATTAGTAGCAAATATGAACAACTATATGACAATAAATTGGAACATCTAGAAGAAGTGTACTAATTCCTAAATATATGCAACCTACCAAGATTGAACCAGGAAGAAATCCAAAACCTGAACAGACCAACAACAAGTAATGAGTTTGAAGCCATCAAAAAAAATCTTCCAGTAATGAAAAACCCAGGACTCGGTGGCTTTGGTGATAAATTCTACCAAATATTTAAAGAAGAACTAATACCAGTTCTAGTCAAACTATTCTGAAAAATAGAGGAGGAAGGAATACTTCCAAACTTATTCTATGAGTCCCGTATCACCCTGATACCAACATCAGGCAAAGACACATTAAAAAAAAAAAAACCTACAGGCCAATAACTTTGATGAATATTGATGCAAAACCATCAACAAAATACTAGCAAATGGAATTCAACAATTAGGAAGATCATTCGTCATGATGAAGTGGAATTTATCCTTGGGATACAGGAATGGTTCAAAATAAGCAAATCAATCGATATAATACATCATATTAACAGGATGAAGGATAAAAACCATAAGGTTATTTCAGTTGATGCTGAAGAAGCATTTGATGAAGTTCAACATCCCTTCATGATTAAAAAAGAACGCTACAAAAACTGGAGATAGAAGGAACATCCCTAAACATAATAAAAGCCATATATGACAAACTCACAGCTACTATCATACTGAATGGGGAAAAACTGAAAGCCTTTCCTCTAAGATCTGGAACACAACTTGGATGCTCACTGTCATCATTGTTATTCAACATAGTACTGGATGTCCTACTTAGAGCAATCAGACAAGAGAAAGACTTCAAGGGCATCCAAATTGGAAAGGAAGAAGTCAAATTATCCTTCTTTGCAAATGATAGAGTTTTATATTTGGAAAAACCTAAAGACTCCACAGGAAAACTGTTAGAACTAATAAAATTTAGTAAAGTTGCAGGATACAATATCAACACACAAAAACAGTAGCATTTCTATATGCCAACAGTGAAAAATGTGAGAAAGATATTTAAAAAACAATCCCATTTACAATAGCCACACATAAAATTAAATACCTAGAAATTAAACAAAGAAGTGAAATATCTCTACAGTGAAAACTACAAAACATTGATGAAAGAAATTGAAGAGGACACCAAAAAAAATTCCACATTCAATAATGGGAAAAATAAATATTGTTAAATCTCCATACTACCCAAAGCAATGTGCAGATTCAATGCAATCCCTATCAAAATACCAATGACATTCTTCACAGAAATAAAAAAAAATTCTAAAATTTATACAAAACCACTAAAGACCCAGAATAATCAAAGCTGTCCTAAGCAAAAGGAACAAAAATGAAGGAATTACATTACCTGACTTCACATTATACAACAGAGCTATAGTAACCATAACAAAATAGACATATAGACCAAGGAAACAGAATACAGCACCCAGAAACACATCCGCACAAGTACAGTAAACTCATTTTTGATGAAGGTGCCAAGAACATACACTGGGAAATAGTCTCTTTGATAAATGTTGCTGTGAAAACTGGATATTCATATGCAGATGAATGAAAGTAGAACCCTAT
The DNA here is from genome assembly GCF_006542625.1 of Nomascus leucogenys. Lineage (NCBI taxonomy): Eukaryota > Metazoa > Chordata > Mammalia > Primates > Hylobatidae > Nomascus > Nomascus leucogenys. The sequence goes on from NC_044406.1 coordinate 132,137,469, forward strand.
CTCTAGCCGTTTTCAAAAACCAAATCAAAATGTATTAAATACTTAAATCTAGGAGCTCAAACTATAAAACTACTACAAGAAAACATTGGGTAAAATATTCAAGACATTGATCTGAGCAAAGATTTCTTGAGCAATTTCCCGCAAGCACAGACAACTAAAACAAAAATGGATAAATGGGATCACATCAAGTTAAAAAGCTTCTGAACAACAAAGGATACAGTCAACAAAGGGAAGAGAAAATCCACAGAATGGGAGAAAATATTTGCCATCTACCCATCTGACAAGGGACTAAAAACCAGAATATAGAAGGAGCACAAACAACTCTATAGGAAAAAAATCTAATAATCTGATCAAAATTGGGCAAAATATTTGAATAGACATTTCTCAAAAGAAGACATGCAAATGGCAAACAGGCATATGAAAAGGTGATCAACATCATTGATCATCAGAAAAATGCAAATCAAAACTACAGAGATATCATATCGCCCCAGTTAAAATGGCTTATATGGAAAAGACAGGCAATGACAAATGTTGGTGAGAATGTGGAGAAAAGGAATCTTCGTACACTGTTGGTAGGAATGTACATCAGTACAACCACTATGGAGAACAGTTTGGAAGTTCCTTAAAAACTAATAATAGACCTACCATATGATCCAGCAATCCCACTGCTAGTTATATACCCAAAAGAAACAAAACACATATATCGAAGAGATATCTGCACTCCCATGTTTGTTGCAGTACTGTCACAATAACTAAGATTTGGAAGCAACATTGTTTCCATCAACGGATGGAGAAAGAAAATATAATACATATACACAATGAACTACGATTCAGCCATAAAAAAAGAATGAGATCCAATCATTTGCAACGACATGGGTGGAACTAGAGATCATTATGTTAAGTGAAATAAGCCAGGCACAGAAAAACAAACATTGCGTGTTCTCACTTACTGGTGGAATCTAAAAATCAAGACAATTGAACTCAAGGATGGTTACCAGAGGCTGAGACGGGTAGTGGAGGGACTTGAGGAGAAGTGGGGATGGTTAATGTGTACAAAAAAGTAGAAGAATGAATAAGACCTACTATTCGGTAGCATAATAGGGTGAGTATAGCCAATAATAATTGTACATTTTAAAATAACATAAAGAGTGTAATTGGATTGTTTGTAACTCAATATAAATGCTTGCGGGAATGGATACTCCATTCTTCATGATGTGCATATTTCACATTGCATGCTTGTATCAAAACCTCTCTCATGTACCCTATAAATATATACACCTACTACGTACCCACAAAAATTGTAAAAATAAAAAGGCTGGGCACGGTGGCTCACGCCTGTAATCCCAGCTCTTTGGAAGGCCGAGGCAGGTGGATCACCTGAGGCCAGGAGTTCGAGACCAACCTGGCCAACATGGCAAAACCCCGTCTCTACTAAAAATACAAAAATAGGCTGGGCGTGGTGGCGCATGCCTGTAATTCCAACTACTCGAGAGGTTGAGCCGTGAGAATCGCTTGAACCCAGTAGGTGGAGGATGCAGTGAGCCGAGATCATGCCACTGCACTCCAGGCTGGGTGACAAAGTGAGACTCTGTCCCCCGCTACCCCCCAAAAATATAATAATGACAAAAAGAAAAAAAAATTGTAAAAACAAACAAAAAATCAACAGTGATATATTGTTGAAAGTCCCCTGGAAGTGTTCAGTATTCTATGGTATTTTGGGCAGAATTAACAAACTTTATATCTAACATTAAAAATTCAAAATTTTTCACATTTCAATAGGGATAATTTCATCACTTAAGGCTGTCTGCACCATATGACACTGCCTTTTATAGTCATCTTTCTAAGAATAGTAAGAGGTTTTTTATTGAAACACATGATATATATTTCAGCTAAATTTTGCTTTTTTCTCTTTCATAGTTGATAGATTATCTCACAGAGCTCTTTCTTTTCTAGTTTATTTAACGCAAATTTCCACCAGTATTCAATTAGTAGCTATATTCTCTCTTAGCATCCCTGGGCAATTCCATCCATTGCCATGTTTTAAGTACCATGTATGTACTGATGATTCTCCAATATTAATCTCTAGCCCAGCCTATTCCTCTTAATTCTAGACTGAAGCACTCAACTACCAGCTGTACCTTTTACTCATACATCCAGTGATCATAAAATCTATTCTCCAAACCTGAATACACTTCTCCAACACCCTAATGTTTTTTTGTTTGTTTGTTTGTTTGTTTGTTTGCCTACTCAGTTTCATAGTACCATGAATAATGTCACCATCAAAGCAGAATGTAAACTTTTCATCCTCCCCTCAACATGTACGTGCAGTTAGCAAACAAATCTTTCTGGTTTCTTTTGATCTCCCCCTCTTGTCTTTCTTTAAGGCTGCTTCTCAAATTCAGACTCTATTCCTCTTGTGGCATATTGCTATAGTCTCCTAACTAGCTTTTCTACTTCCAGTCTCTTTTTTATGCTGTCATTTTCACACTGCTCTTTGATTTACCTTCCAAAAACATAGATCTGATTATGCTGCTGATCTGTTCCTTTTAAAAAATGCTTTCTAGTTCACATATTCTGATGTAAAACCTCATATAATATAATCTCAATGTATCTTTTCAGCTTTATTTTTCTGTTAGCCATACTGACCTATTTGCCATGCATGATGGAAAAAGACTCAATTCTTCCAATTTTGGCTTTAGCTCGAGCTTTTCCCACAGCTGAAAATTCTACACTTGCATATCCATGTTCTGAATTTGTGGTCCTATTTATCTTAGAAGATAAAATTCAAATGTTTCCTCCCCCATAAAATATTTCTGTATCTCCTAGTAGCACGTAATCTCTCATTCTCTTTCATGGAATGTTTTTATAACTGGATTAAATAACCTTTTATTATTTTTACAAAATTCACTTATTGAGTTTCTTGAGTTATTATTTGTGAGGTACAAAGGTTGTACTGGTGACCAATACAGACCAGCTCCCTATTATTAGGAGGCTTATATTCTACTGGTGAGATAAATAAACAATAAACCCAGTTCAGAAGGCACAGTAGTGTTGCAATGTGCTATGACTGTGGTAAGAGTAGGGAGCATCTTTAGATCAGATCATCATGAAGGGCCTTGTTGAGGAAATGACATTTGAAATGTAGCCTGAATGACGAGCAGAAGCTGTCCATGTGTAGTTAGAAATAAAAAACATTCCATATAGAATCAACGATAAGTAAAAATTTCTGAAGGGGAGAAAAGGTATTCGAGGACCAGAAAAGAACTGCATACCTGAAATGCAATAAGCTGATATTTGGATATTTACTAAGCATCTACTATGTGCAAGATGGTGAACAAAACAGAGACATTCCTTGATCTCAAGTGGTGTCAGTATAATGAACCAGATGAATATTGACACGCAACAACACAAACACATACTGATATTGTGATTAGGGCAATTAAGGAAATGTAAGGGCAGGCACTCTTATTTGCTTTCCAGGTAGAAAAATGGAGATTTTCAGAAAATTGTCACATCTGTGGAGGTCAGAGAAGAGGTTCGGACTGAAGATATTAATTAGTTAGTCCTCAACATATAGGTGAGCAATTGAAGTCTTAGTTTTCAAACAAGGCTCCAGGCTACAACATTAAGAAACTATTTGAGGATAAGCCTATGAAAGTGCCTAGAAGGAGCAGCCAGAGAACTAAGAGGAAAACCAGAATATCAGAAGCTAAGAGAAATAATAGCCTCAAAAGAAAGGGAGTTAAAACTTTGGCCAATACTGTTGAGAAATTAATGGGCATGAAATCTGAAAAGCGCATACTGGATTGTCCAACAAGAAAATCATTGGTAAAGCTGAGAGAAATTAATATTGGTGAAGTGGTGGGAACAGAGAAGGAACTACAATGAGTTGGGGAGAAATGGGAAGTAATGCAATGGAGACATCATTTATAGACACTTTTTCCAGGAACTTGGCTATAAGCAGTAGTAGAGAATTGGCAATTAGCTTAACCTCAATTAAAGTGATCCCAACATCATTTGGGTACTACCAAATGATTTAAATCTCTTCATTGATTTAAACTTCTTTTTCCTTCTCTTAATTATGTGTTGTTAGATCACCACCATTATTTTCGTTTTCTATTACTGTAGAACAAGTGGGTTAGACTCAATGAATTTTTAAAGGCCATAAGTAGCTATTCAAAGGTTACACAGCTTAGAAGTCGCAGAGCTAAAGCCAAAAGCTATGTCTTCTAATTTCAACTTGATCATGCTACGTGCTACCTCCAGTCAAAACCTATATTCTAAGTCAGTCTGTCTTTAAATATAAAGAGGTTGAGTTATTCTGAAGGAAATTGTTCACCAACCTCTTAAGGTTAATTTTGGCTTTAGGGGAAATTTCCTTATTCTGTAATGATTTAGAATGTGATCTTGTAAGCAGATATCTAAAAGCAATCACCTGAAGATGACTGCTCATAAACATAGATCCTCACTGATAACCCTACACCTTGGGCTTTTATTATCATTAATTATATAAAAAAACATAATTTGTTGGGGATAGGATGTAAATAATTATATTTTTCTCAGGAATTGATGTTGGGACACACATATTTACCTAACAAATATTCACTTTTTAAAAAATTATAACAATGATAAGTTGTCCATAATCACATTTGTAATTGTTTCTGGTGCTCCAAATCCACTACAGAGAAACATCTGTGTATCATTTTCAACTCAAAGAATAGAAGAGCTGGAATGGACAACAGAGGTCTTGCTACCCAATACTGTCCTGGTTCCATGATTGAAGGCATATTACTGTAAAATACTTTTAAGTATCCTATTTGTTGGAAGAGAAGACTACTGTGCCTCTTTGCTTTTCATAAATAATATCCAGAAGTTTTCTCTCTGTTTCTCAGTTCTTGGACATTATATCACAGAATGCATACCGTTGTTTGTACCCCTACTATATTTTCTATTTATGGGAATTCACCCAAGTTATTAATTTTATAATATTTATCTGGAAACATTTCCATTTCTAAGTATTTTTAGGGAATTGTGGGAAAAACTCTTTAATCACAAAGTTATACTAAAAACCTAAACAGAAACTATGACATAATACAGGTTAACCCCTAAACTTTAGACAGCTTGTATATAGACACCAAGAAATAAAATGGTAATCTTAGTCCAAGGAACCCATTTAATTTGTCACTATCTTTACCATTTTATTCCTTATTTAAGTGTGGTGATGAAGCCACTTCCTGAGACTGTCAAGCCATATTGATCACCTCTTTGTTATGCTCACATTCTGAATATTGCCTGGACTCTCATACATGTGCCAAGCCTTGGCCTTGGCCAAGCATGTTCTCTCTCAGCTCAACTTCAGTGAGTCCATCATTCAGTGTATTTACCACCACCCGTATCACTAGCACAGTACTTTTTATGGCTAGTCAATCAGAAGGGTATACATCAGCTCTCCTGAGTTCTGAAAAAGTAGATTCTGACAAATAAACAGAAAATTCACTGTAAACAAAACAAAACAAAACAACAGTGCTTATTGTGAGCATTTTCATTGTGTTGGAAAAAGCATAAGGCAAAGAGCACAGCAGCTCCTTCCCCATTGTCATTTACAGATTTATAGTTTAAGATATACAGTACAAATATATATACTTGGGAGAATATACTGGAAAGTAACAGAGTAAAACCTGATACCAGTCAAGGGAAAAAGCAAAAGGGCCATACAGTTTCAAGAACAAGTTGAAACAAACAGTGAGCAGAGCGTTATTTCATAAATGAGAAAGAATGCTGCTTTACAAATATAATGCACATTTTACTCCTCTTTTAATCAATAGAGTTTATGTTTTTAAAACAGTTTTAGATTTACAGAAATCTACAATTTCCCCTATTATTAACATGTTGCATTGGTATGGTACATTTGTTACAATTAATGAATCATAACAATTGATACATTATTGCTAACAAAAGTTCACACTTTAGATTAGGGTTCATTCTTTGTGTTATATAGTTTTATGGGTTTTGATAAAAACATAATGTCATGTATCCACCATCACAATGGGAGGCAATTGTTTCATCATCATAGAAATTTCTTATACTTCACCTATTTATCTCTATTTTACTCCTTTTTAAATGTATCATGAGTATGTTTATTATGGTATCAAGTTCAAATGAGATCAAATATTTAAATCTATTGAATTTGTCAACACAAAGCAAAATTGTAACATATATGCATTTTCTTCTATATTTTTAAAATTTTACTTAAAAGACTATCTGTAGGGACCAGCCCCACAGGGTCGGTGGGTCTCTCCCCGTGTGCGGCGATGAGAGAGTGTAGAAATAAAGACACAAGACAAAGAGATAAAAGAAAAGACAGCTGGGCCCGGGGGACCACTACCACCAATGCTCGGAGACCGGTAGTGGCCCCGAATGTCTGGCTTCGCTGTTATTTATTGTATACAAAGCAAAAGGGGCAGGGTAAAGAATGTGAGTCTTCTCCAATGATAGGTAAGGTCACGTGGGTCATATGTCCACTGGACGGGGGCCCTTCCCTGCCTGGCAGCTGAGGCAGAGAGAGAGAGAGAGAAGACAAAGAGAAAGACAGCTTACGCCATTATTTCTGCATATCAGAGACTATTAGTACTTTCACTAATTTACTACTGCTATCTAGAAGGCAGAGCCAGGTGTACAGGATGGAACATGAAGGCGGACTAGGAGCATGACCACTGAAGCACAGCATCACAGGGAGACGGTTAGGCCTTCGGATAACTGCGGGAAAGCCTGTCTGGTGTCAGGCCCTCCACAAGAGGTGGAGGAGCAGAGTCTTCTCTAAACTCCCCCAGGGAAAAGGAGACTCCCTTTCCCGGTCTGCTAAGTAGCGGGTGTTGTTTCTTGACACCTCTTGCTACCACTAGACCACGGTCCCCCTGGCAACGGGCATCTTCCCAGATGCTGGCATCACCGCTAGACCAAGGAGCCCTCTGGTGGCCCTGTCCAGGCATAACAGAAGGCTCGCACTCCTGTCTTCTGGTCACACCTCACTATGTCCCCTCAGCTCCTATCCCTGTATGGCCTGGTTTTTCCTAGGTTATGATTATAGAGCAGGGATTATTATAATATTGGGATAAAGAGTAATTACTACCAACTAATGATTAATGATATTCATATATAATCATATCTAAGATCTATATCTGGTATGACTATTCTTGTTTTATATTTTATTATACTGGAACAGCTCATGTCCTCGGTCTCTTGCCTCGGTGCCTGGGTGGCTTGCCGCCCACAACTATAAAAATAAGTTTGTTTTTTTTTTTTTTTTCAGATGGAGTTTTGCTCTTGTTGCCCAGGCTGGAGTGCAATATTGTGATCTCGGCTCACTGCAACCTCCGCCTCCTGAGTTCTAGTGATTCTCCTGCCTCAGCCTCCTGAGTAGCTGGGATTACAGGCACCTGCCACCACACCTGGATAATTTTTGCACTTTTGATAGAGATGGGGTTTTACCATGTTGGCCAGGCTGGTCTCGAACTCCTGACCTCAGGTGATCAACCTGCCTCGGCCTCCCAAAGTGCTGGGATTACAGGCATCAGCCACCAGGCCCAGCCCCAAAATGAGTTTTGTTTTGGTTTTTTTTTTTTTTTTGAGACAGAGTATCACTCTGTTGCCCGTCCTGGAGTGCCAGTGGTGTGGTCTTGGCTCACTGCAACCTCCGCCTCCCAGGTTCAAGTGATTCTCCTGCCTCAGCCTCCCGAGTAGCTGGGATTACAGGCGTGCACTACCATACCCTGCTAAATTTTTGTATTTTTAGTAGAGACAGGGTTTCACCATGCTGGCCAGGATGGTTTTGAACTTCTGACCTCAAGTGATCCACCCGCTTCGGCCTCCCGAAGTGCTAGGATTACAGGCATGAGCCACTGTGCCTGGCCTCTAAATAAGTTTATAATATCAAAATAATCTCTTACGAATATGTGAGGTCATGGATATGTTAATTAGCTTGGTTGTGGTAATGATTTCACAAAGTATATCAAAACATTACAATGTACACTTTAAATATATACAAGCCTACCCCGAGGTGTAATGTGTTTCACTTTATTGCTCTTTTCAGGTATTGTGTTTTTTACAAATTGAAGGTTTGTGGCAACCCTGTGCACAGCAAGTCTATTGCCACCATTTTTCCAGTATCATGTGCTCACTTTGCGTCTCTGTCGAATTTTGGTAATTCTCACAGTATTCTAAATATTATTATTATATCTGTTATGGTAATCTGTGGTTTACTATTGTCATTATTTGGGGCCCCCACAAACCACGCCTATGTAAGATGGCAAAGTTAATCTATAAACACTGTGTCTGACTACTCCACTGACCAGCCATTCCCCTGTCTCTCTCCCTCTCGTTGGGCCTTCCTATTTTCTCAGACACGACAATATTAAAATTAGGACGATTGATAACCCTATAATGGCCTCTAAGTATTCAAGTGAAATAAAGATCTGCATATCTATCACTTTAAATCAAAAACTAGAAATGATAAAGCTTAGTGAAGGAGGCATGTTGAAAACTGAGATAGATAGCAAGCTAGACCTCTTGTGCCAAACAGCCAGGCTGTGAATGCAAAGGAAAAGTTTTTACAGAAATTCAAAAAGTACTACTCCAGTGAACACATGAATGATAAGAAAGCAACACAGTCATATTGCTGATATGGAGAAAGTTTTAGTGTTCTTTATAGAAGATAAAACTATCCACAACATTCCCTTAAACCAAAGCTTAATCCAGAGCAAAGTTCTAAATTTTTTCAATTCTGTGAAGGCCAAGAGGTGAGGAAGCTGTAGAAGAAGAGTTGGAAGCTCATAGAGGTTGGTTCGTGAGGTTAAAGGAAGAAGCCGTCTCTTTGGTGAAGAAACAAGTGCTGATGTGGAAGCTGCAGCAAGTTCTCCAGAAGATCTAGCTAAGATAATTGATGAAGGTGGCTATTCTCAAAAATAGATTTTTAATGTAGACAAAACAGCTTTATACTGGAAGAATATGCCATCTAGGACTTTCATAGCTAGAAAGAAGTTAATTTCTGGCTTCAAAGCTTCAAAGGACAGGCTGACTCTCTTGTTAGGGGCTAACGCAGCTGGTGACTTTACATTGAAGCCAATGCTTATTGACTATTCCAAAAATCCTAGTGTTATTAAAAATTATGCTAAATTACTCTTTTTCTTTTCCCTATAAATGGAACAACAAAACTTGGAAGTCAGCACATCTGTTTGCTGCATGGTTTACTGAATATTTTAAACCCACTGATGGCACCTACTGCTCAGAAAAAACAGATTCCTTTCAAAATAGTACATGTTTACTGAAAATGCACCTGGTCACCTAAGAGCTCAGATGAAGATGTATAAGGAGATTAATGTTGTTTTCACACCTGCTAACACAATATCCATTCTGCAGCCCATGGATCAAGAAGTAACTTTGAATTTCAAGCTTTATTATTTAAGAAAGACATTTTGGAAGGTGATAGCTGCCGTAGATAGTGATTCCTCTGACAGATCTGGGCAAAATCGATTGAAAGCCTCCTTGAAAGTATTTGCCATTCTAGATGACATTAAGAACATTCATGATGCATGGAAAGAGGTCAAAATATCAACATTAAGAGAGTTTGGAAGAAGTTGATTCCAACCCACATGGATGACTTTGAGGGGTTTAAGACTTCAATAGAGGAAGTAACAGCAAATGTGGTAAAAAAAAAAAAAAAAAAAAAAAATTAGCCAAAGAACCAGAATTAGAAGTGGAGCCTGAAGATGTGAGTGATACGCTGAGTTCTCATGATGTAACTTCAATGGATGAGAAGTTGCTTCTTATAGATGAGCAAAGAAAATGGTTTGTTGAGATGGAATATGTTTCTGGTTAAGATACTGTGAACATTGTTGAAACGACAGCAAAGGATTTAGAGTGTTACATAAACTTAATTAATAAAGAGGTGGTAGGGTTTGAGAGGATTGATTTTAATTCTAACAGAATTTCCACTTTGTGTAAGATGCTATCAAACAGCATAGCATGCTACAGAAAAATCTTTTGTGAAAAAGAAGAAGCAATGGATGCAACAAACTTCACTCTTATCTTATTGTAAGAAATTGCCACAGCCACCCCAAACTTCAGCAGCCACCACCATAATCAGCCAGCAGCCACCACCATAATCAGCCAGCAGCCACCACCATAATCAGCCAGCAGCCACCAACATGGAGGCAAGATTCGCCACCAGCAAAAAGATTATGACTCGCCGAAGGCTCAGATGAGTGGTAGCACTTTTTGGTGATAAAGTATTTTTAATTAGATATGTACTTTTTTAGACATAATGTTATTGCACACTTAATAGACTACTATGGTATAAACATAGCTTTCATAGTCATTGAGGAAAAAAGCATTTTACTCACTTTATTGTGATATTTGTGTTATTATTGTGGTCTGGAACTGAACCCACAATGTGTCTCAAAGGTATGCCTTTACAATTTCAATCATACCCCAATAAAGCTAGAAAGAAGAATACATAGAAGACACATAAAAATGAGATGAAATTTGAAATAATAACTAGAAATGTGTAAAACAAATTTATTTTTCTTAGTGACTCTGTCCAACAACCTTCAGAAACATTTCTTTTTTAAAATATTTTCTTCAGATTATCTCTAAGGTCTCTTGACAATATATCTGCTTTATTTTCAAAAGTTATTAGCATTATCACTGTGGTATCACTCTAGTAAATGATTAATGCATACCACAAATGTGCAATATATTTTAAATTACAGTGTTTACCAACTGTCATTTTTTTTTAGTAGATGGTTTAGGCTCAATTTATTTGTGGGTTTTTTCAGCAAGTTCTCTAGCAACATTCTCTTTTCCAGGCTAAAAGATCATACCAATAAGTTTAACTAAAAGTCCACAAAAAAACAACTTTAGTATTAAATTCATATCAAAAAACTTTGTGTTGTATTAAGCATAATTTAAATCAGAGTAGCATATTTTGCATCTTTGACATGACTGTGGATCTTTGATTTATATGAAATATGAAGCAGAAATAGCCATTTATTAGCTGCTGTTGATGAAAACTTAGAAGATACATTTCCTTTTCTTCCAATGAGAGTATTATTTTATAGTCATTATTAGAATTTCTCCAGTGGATGAGTCATGGTTAATTCAATAACTGTACTCATCCCCATGCTGTGCATGAAAATATTGGAGTCAAGAAGAATAAAATGACTCAGAGAATCTTCTTTGTAACCTACCTGTAGGTATTGCCAAATGTATCCTGAGAACAGCTTGATAATATTTTCAATTTGACCAGATACACAGGCAGATCAATTTAAAATATTCAATTTTACCAGTTCAATTGATCATTATGTACTCAATGTAATTCTTATGCCTAGAGAGACAATGGTTAAAAAATGACAATATACAGTTTAAGACTTAAGATTTTCTTATGCTTTTTTTAATGACACTAAGAGATATCAAATTGTAATGTCTTATGAGGGGTAAATTACACATACATTTTATAGTTTCAAATTGTTTACTTCTTATGTTCATAAAGTATGAGAACAGGAATTATCATTCATACAAGTAAGAAGATAGATTGTTTTATCCATGGGCAACATCGTGCTAAGTTTTCTTAGATATACAAAATTCTCTGAGTTCTGAGGGGGACAGAGTTTCTGGGTCAATTTTGATTTCAAATTGCTCCTTTTTTCTAGGCTATTAATATTTAAGGAAGGCCTAACTACTACATTGGCAAAGCTAGGAAACACCTTTCTTCATTATGGGAACTCCTGCTAGTGCCACAAAGGAAGCAACAGTTTATTAATCAATTCAACAAATTTTTATCAAATACCTACAGTGAACAAAACAAAGAGAGAGGTAGTTATGTAAATCATAGAGGACTTGAAAGCAGAGGGACAAACAGAAAATAAAAAATAATAATATATATCCAACATAACACAACAATAAGCATATTATGTTTTAATGGAATACACCCATAAATTTAAAGGCAGAGATTTTCAGAATTATTGAAATAGTAGAAAGCAACTATAACCTGTCTACAAGGGACATACTTTAAACAGAAAGTTACGGGAAAGTAGAAAAATTGGATGTAAAAATGTATGCCATACAAACAGCAACCTAATCAAGGTCATAATGGCTATGTTAGTATCGGATAGATTTCAAGGGAAAAAGTATTTCTGGGACAAAAAGAAGCAACAAGTCATGATGACACCAACTTAACCATCTTTTGTTCCTGTCTAGATAGAACTAGCATTTCCCAAGGTATATTCTGAGGAACACTAGCCCAATAAAACAATCAGCAGAAAAAGGTTTGTTGTCCAACAAATATTTGAGACACGGTCGTTTTTTTAACTCTACTTCAATACTTCTTGGACATTCATGATAAGACTTGAAGGGATAGTGGTTTAAAGACCTTAGGATATTCTGTACACAAGAAAATTAATTGCCTCTGTTCAACCTGCCTTTTTCCAAATCCATGTAACCATGAAGCCTCTTTTCATTTTATTTGTTTTCACATAACAATCTTAATGTCCTATAGAATACAATATTTGGTCAAAATTAAGTTTATCGAGAGAGCTCCATCCCAAGCATTAGGAAAGGGCCTGAAATATTATGGACTATTAGTCAATGTTTGGTGAACATATGTACTGATATAAACAGAGACAGAAGCAGTATTTTAGAATTGTGGTGACCTTTGCATCCAAAAGTTAGAATGCCTTATGAGTGTCCTTATATTTTTATAACGTATACAGCTCATTAACAAGATTGATGGAAAAGAGCACTGCTATATTAAATTCCCCTCCTGGCTAGGGGCAGTGGCTCACTCTTGTAATCCTGGCACTTTGGGAGGCCAAGGTGGGTGGATTGCTTGAGTTCAGGAGTTCAAGACCAGTCTGAGCAATGTGCTGAAACCCCATCTCTACAAAAAATACAAAAATTAGCTAGGCATGGTGGTGTGCTCATGTAGTCCCAGTTACTCAGGAGGCTGAGGTGGGAGGATTGCTTGAGCCTGGGAGGCCAAGGTTGCAATGAGCCAAGATTGCCCCACTGCATTCCAGCCTGGGTGACAGAGTGAGACCCTGCCTCAAAAAAAAAAAAAAAAAAAAATCCACTCCATGCTAAGAAGTACTGGTCATTCTAGCTTGCAAGGCCAAGATAAAACTTGTGATTAGAGGATTTTCTCTCATGAACATATCCTAGAAAGTCAAGCCTGATTATAAACCAAAGAAATTGAAAAAGTAGAAGCCTATTTTACCAATTGCTATGATAATTTGGGCCAGAAGGAGACTACTAAATATGGGTCCAGGTGAAAGTGTCAAATGATAATCAAGAGAAATATGACCAAATGATTCATAAGAGCAAATGTTGAAAAAAAAAAAAACAGCAATAGAGTCCAGTTGTTATGGGATTCTTGGGGTATCACTTCTCTGGCCTGAAACCTCTGACTGGTGACACCTTTGCCCAAGTTTTGCTTGGGCCCCCTGGGCTTGTTCTGTCCGCTTGGCCTGGCAGGCTTACTCAGCTCACACTACTGGGCTGGATCCCACTCCTGCCAAGAGCAAGTCAGGCCTGGAGTAGAGAGGGGTGGGTGAGCGAGTGTGTGGTCTGGCCACTGCTCAGACATGCCAGCTTCTGCAGTGGGTGGGCAGCTCCAGGTTTCAACATGGATGCCAGCTCTCTGCAAGGCTGTGACTGTACTAGGTGCACTGCAAGCAGCTTCACTGGCTGGTGCCAGGGAATACAGTGGTGCCCTCAAGCTTGGAGACAACAGACACTGCAAGACCCCAAAGAGGAAGTCACAGCTCTGGCTTGGGGAGCTCTCAGGTTTGCACTCCCTGAGGGGCTGCAGCTATCCTCTCTTTCTCTTTGCCCACAAGGTGGTAAGCAAGGGACATGTTTAAGCCCATGTGTTACAGCTCTTTTAGCTCCACCATTCAGCAGGTCCCGAGTTCTTGTCCTATGACCATGAATAATGAGGTCCACAGAAAAGTGGAGGGTTAGCAAGATGAAGAGGAGCTTTATTGAGCAATAGAACAGCTTACACGACCTGCAATGTGTAGCTCCTTTCCACATTCAGGTTGTCTCAACAAGTGCTCAGCTCCTAGCAGAGAGGAGACCCTGGAGTAGGAAGCTCCTCTCCTCAAGCAGATCATCCCATTATCTTCCCAGCTCTCAGCAGAGAGGAGGCCGTGGAGTGATTTGATCCTCTCTGCAGCTGGTAGTCCTGACATCTCTACAGGTCTCTGAAGCTGTCAGCAGAGAGGAGGGCCTAAAGTGTGTAGCTCCTCTCTGCTGCTGGTCATTCCAACATCTGCTGCTATCAGCAGAGAAGACAGGTTCCCTTTGCAGCTGGCCGGTCCTGTCATCCGCTCAGCTCTGGCTGAGCCTGGGAGTTTTACGGGCCTCAGAGGGGAGGAAGTATGTGCAGAATGGTCCATGGGTGGCCATGGGAAGCCCAGAAAAGCCACCACAAGTTGCCACTCCAGTCTGTGGAACTGGCAGCCTGGCCCCCAGCCATCAGGGCCTCCCTGGCCTGAAGATGGTACCTCACTGGGGACTTGCCTCCTTCTGCTCAGAAATTTCTCTGCCACCGACTGCCATTCATGGCACTGGGGCTCAGCCTTGACTTTGCTTCAAGGTCGAAGTGGGTGCCAACAGCAGGCAGATGCCAGGCAGTGGGAGCAGGCATTTCTGAGCCTGCAAGGGCAGGGGGACATTCCCAGGCCCCTAAGAGTGCAGAGATGCCTAAGTCTTCTGCAGCAGTGGTTTGGGCTGCTGCCCCTGAGCCACGGGGTAGGGTTCCTGCATGCGCCCTGGAGTGAGAGGCCCGGGTCTGAAGCCATGGTTTGGGCAGCTGCAGCTGTGACCAGGAGGTCAGGGCTCCTGCCTGTTCCCAGCCCCCAAAGAGCACAGGGAGGCTCGGATCTGCAGCCACAACTTGGGCAGCTGCCAGCCTGCCAAGGAGGGTGGGGCTCCTGCCTTCTCCGTGGAGCAGGAGGCCTGGGTCTGCAGCTGTGGTTTCAATGACTGCAGCGCTCCCAGGGAGCTCCTTCCCCAACTCAGAAGGGACAGGGCTCCCACTTGTCCCATTTCCACTGGCTCCATGGAGGATGCAGCCTCAGCCACACATCCCTGCTGCTGTCAGCGTGGTGGCCAGTGGCAGGCCATCTGGAGTGCCCACTGCCATCACTGTGAGATTGATTAGTCAGAAAAGAGAGCAAGAGAAGTAGAACAAGGATTGAAAGTGGAACTGAACAAATTCCAGCAGCACAGGATCAAAGCCTGTTTATGTCTGAATTCCATTGCCTGCATGTGGGCACACATAAAATTAGTCATTTAAATGAACCAGGGTGGAATGTGGGATAATCACAAGGCATCTTACACAGTAACAAATTAGGTTATAATCATATATTTTGAAGAAAGTTTTAAACAACAAAGAATGCATGGAACCTCAGTTCCAAAGCTTACGTATGTACTGGAGAAAATTGGCAGCATGAAATCAAAGGACATCTAAAAAAAATACTACTAGATTATGCCTAATGGAGGAACTTCTATCAGAGAGGGTGTGTGCTTTAATTGTCTTTTTAAGATGGCATCTCAACTACAAAGAAAATATATCTCTGCTTAGGAATTATGGACCTTGTTTCCTATTATGTTAGTGTTTAAAGGAAGGAATTATAGACTAAAAGTTATACTTAATAAGCTTGTCTTTCCTGGTCACAGTAGAGATGGTTAATAATAGGCTGAGGACATCAACAACTAAATTACTGTCAGTGATATAAAAAAGTTTCATCATTAAAAAAATGTAGCAAGGGCAAAGAATAGAACTGGGTTTCTGGCTTACGAGAGAGAGAATGAAAGAGAGAGAGAGAATTTAAATGCATTTAGGTCTGGGATTGTGTAGAAGATGCAGTGATTGGCAGTGAATGATCTTGTCAAGCCACTGTGTAAGTGAATAATAGGATCGTTAGGCAAGGGAAGAAGAATCTCTTGTCAATTTTTGCTGTATGTCAAAGAGAAACAACTTTCTAGTGCAAGTTTAGCACTGCCTCAGAGCATAAGTGAAGATGAAGGAGCTTTTTTTTTTGGTATTCCCCTTACTTCCTTGAAATCAGCTATGCAATAACGAATTGATTTGTTCAAGACTGTCCTTACTGCGCTTTACAACCAAGAAATAATTATAAGTATTTACTGAGCACCTACTATGTGACTGATACTATTTGGGAGTAGACCTACAGCATTATTTTATAAAATTCCCTACTGTTCTGCAAGAGCTATACATGGTAATTGTTTCCCTTCAAGAGAATGGGCAGATAAATCTCTGAACAAGACAGCTCATGACAAGGTTTATTGGAGCCTTCCTCAAAACCCATCCAAGGTGAGTAACCGTGGATACATCAAATTTTCCACAATGTGAGTATTCACTTTTGTTATAATTATGTTCAAAGCAAGGCAGTGCAGGTATTACAAGATCTTTACTTTTGGTATTAGAAATCAACTCTTAAAATAACAACAACAACAAAATCAATATGCAGCCAGTACGTTTTATTCTAATTGTTTGCTGAGGTAGTAAAAATGTGTTAGCTAACAGCTAAATCCTAACTAATGTAATCAATAAAAGTTTTAGAAGAGACTAATAGTGAGTTTAGGAGGAAACAAAATTCTGTTAATCTTTAATTAATGATGGAATTACTTTACACAGAACTCCCCATTCAGACAAAAACTATAGCTTAATGAAGTTCCATGACCTCTAACGAATAAAGATAAGATAGCAGACACTCTAGTATGGACATGTACAAGGCATTGCAACGCTGATATAAATTTTAGTTTGCCTTAGGAAAGAAGGAGAAAGATATTTTTGGAAGACTATTGTGGAGCTGTGTGGATGAATCACACATACGTCACATCTACCAGAGAAAGTCAAGCTGCAGAAGAACTCATACAATTGGATACTGTTTATATGATGTTTAAAAACATACAAAACAATATATTGATCACAAATACCCAAATATGTAGTAAGTGTATAAAAAGTAACAAGAGAATAATAAACACCAAAATTAGTATAATAGTCACTTCTATAAAAGGTGGAGGTAATTGGTGCAAGGAACTTAATTGAATTAAGTATTTTTTTCCCCCTGAACTGCTTTTGGATACACAGGTATTTGTTGTGTTCATAGCTATATTTCATTAAACGTACTATTATAATTTTTTTCAAATATACACAAAAGTAGTGGTTTTAGTAAAATAAACTCTCCCATACTCATCTTTTGTATTCAACAATTATTAAAATGTTATATTTACTTCATCTATCTTTGTGCTTTATATTTCTAAAGCATACTTTTTAAATCCGAAACGTGTTATCTTATTTCTACATACATACATTCTACATTCTTTATATATTTACTACATATTTATGTATTTTAATCAATATATTGTTTTTCATGTTTTTAAACTTCATATAAACAGTATGCAATTGTATGTGTTTGTATTAGCCCATTCTTACACTGCTATAAAGAACTACTTGAGACTAGGTAATTTATAGAGAAAATAGGTTTAATTGGCTCAGATTCTGCAGACAGTACAGGTAGCATGGCTAGTGAGGCCTCAGGAAACTTTCCATCATGGCAACTTTCCATCATGGCCGAAGGTGAAGGGTAAGCAGGCACTTCTTACATGGCCAGAGTAGGAAGAAGAGAGAGAAGGGGGAGGTGCTATACACTTTTAAACAACCAGATCTCATGAGAACTCGCTTACTATACAGTACCAAGGGGGGATGGTGCTAAACTATTAAGAACCGCCCCCATGATCCAATCACTTCCAACTCAGCCCCACTTCCAGCATTGAGGATTACGATGCAGCATGAGCTTTGTGTAGGAACACAAATCCAAACCATATCAGTGTTCTTCTGCAGCTTAACTTTTTCTGGTCAATGTGACATATGTATGATTCATCCATATAGTTCCACAACTGTTTTACAATATGGGTTTTTAAAAACATAACAGCAATCCATCATCACTATTAGCTAAGACAATAGTAATTCCTTAGTATCATGTATACCAGAAGCCTATAAAAACAAAATCTTCCTCTAGTTGTCTCAAAAATCCCTTTTATTCAGTTGATTTGTTCAAATCCGGTCCACACTTGATATTTGGTTGTTAGATCTCTAGCCCCTTTTAATCTAGGGTGTTCCTCCCTCCCATTTATCTTTTCATGCTATTGACTTACTTCAGTAACTGGGTCAGTTCCCATAGGCTGTTTATTCATTCTTTTTGTATGTCTTGAATATTGCATATGTTTTAAAATATTTAAGATGCTATTATGTTGAAAAGGTTATGTTTGGCATTCGCACAGTTGTTGGCCTTTTGAAGCATGATGAGATGATAGAAATGGAGAAAAGTCAATTGTCTGGCACTATGAACTGTATCTTTTTCAGAAGATGTGCCCGGATAACTTTTGACCAAGAAAAGCACTGTGTTATGAGTGGGCATGTATTTAGACATTAGTAGATAATAAATGTCTTACCTAAGAAGCACCAAGAAATGGCACTTGGTGAATTGCACATCCTCTACCTATCCTTTTTCTAGTGATAAATAATCTTTATTCCAGATAAGATTTATTTAATTTAAATTCAGCAAACATTATTTAACACCTAGTATATGCAAGTCATTGTTATAAACTGCACCGAAGGTTGGAGACCAAGAGGAAGATTATTGTTTATTAATAATAACAATAACTGATATTTATATAAAAATAAATATATGTCATTAATACCCCCCAAACAATTCCATAAGGTACCATTGCATTTGCTATTATACAAATGATGCTCAGAGAAATTAAGCAAACTGCTCGGGGTCTCATAGCCAGTATAAACTGTTAAAAAATAACTATAGCTGAAATTTGTTTTGTTTGAACTTGATTTGTCTGACTCCAAGACAGAGACTTTTAACACTATCCTACAGTATACTGCCTCAAAGGTAAGTGTAACTAACATGTTGATCACAACAGCTAGGACATTCCACTTCACAGCAATCTGCTTAATTTGGCCCAAACTTCAATTTAATGCCCAGTGCAAGTAAAAAGCCCATTCCCTCCTTCCTATAATTTCAAGTGGCTTATTTTCACACGCCTTTCTCCCTGCAGGATAGCTTTATTTTTGTCACTAAACTGTGGATACAACTCATGTTTTCATCAGTTTCCCCATGAAATCTGCCACCACCCAGCATGTTTTTGTTTGCTTGTTTATTTGCCTGAGGATGTGAGGTTACAGTCACATGGAGCATTTCCTGGTGGTGGAGTTGGGTCCTACTGCCTGTCTCACAACACCATCCTTACATTGTATTTGGACCCAGGTCTTTGGATATCTGGGCTCCTGCCATTAAGTAGCATGAATTTTTTTTTTCCCCCAATGAGTACATGTACTATCCTAAGAAGAATTTTGCTGGCAGCTGTTAGAATAAATATATTTTTCCACCATAAGAGAAGCTTTTCCCAGGTTTCTAATCTATGGGAGTGACATATGCTTTGCTGAGTGACTCCACCACACAGCAGACAGTATTTGACAAGGACAATATCAGACAGATTCCCTGAAGTCTGTTTTTTCACAGACCTTCACAACAGCCTTGGTGGGAATTCTAATTTTCCTACTTTATTTATAAGGAAATTAAGTAAAATTAGGAGAGCCTGATCACTCTAATCAAACCTCCAGAAACTCTTCATTCACCTGTCTCAATTGGATCCCCTGAGGCTCCCTTCTTGTTCGTGTCAGTTGGTAGCAGTAAATCAGTACCATTGCTTACTCCTTTGACTGGGAACAGAGATTTCTACTTTAAGAGAGCTAGAAATAGAATTATGTAAATACCGTTAGCTTACAGCACTTCTCATTAGCCTCCATACTATGATTGGCGTATATCTCAAATTCTACATTAATTTTCCCCAATTATTTCCCCAATTATTTCCCCAATAATTTATCTATAGATCTATATTTCCTTGAAAAGTTTTTGCAAACATAGGATATATATATATATATATGCACATATATGTGTGTGGATATATATATGTGCGTATATATATGTGTGTGTGTATATATGTGTGTGTATATATATATGTGTGTGTGTATATATATGAATCAGGAACATTTAGAAAATGTCCAATTAGAAAATAAAATGCTAAAGGAGAGCTTTAGTTGTGGCATTTACAAGGCTTTTCTTTTAAATCAATATTAGTACCTCAATCATAGGCAATAGAAGGTGCTATTATTTTTATCTTAAATTGCCCATAAACAAAGGACTTTCAAATCTTAGAACAGTATTGCATGAATGTGTTTTTTCTTTATTAATTTTATTGGGGGTGTAATTCAAATGAAATGCCATACATTTTGAATGTGCATTACGATAAAATTCATCGATACAAATGTGTAACCACCATCACAATCGTGACATAGAACTTTTCCATCAGCCTAAAAAAAGTTTCCTCTTGAGCCTTTGCTTTCTGTCACTATGGAATAATTTTGGTGATTTTAGCATTTCATACAAATGCAGTCATGCAGTATGTCGTACTCTGTGACTAGCTTTTTTCCCTCAGTGTAAAGTTTTGAGATTCGTTCATGTTATTGTGTATCAATAGTTTATTTATTTCTACTACTGTATTCCATTATTTGAGTTGTTTGAATGTTTAACAGGTTTTTTTCTACTCATCTGTTGGTACTACTTTGGTTGTTTCCAGTTGTCAAATATTACAAAGAAAGCTGACATTAACATTTATGTACAATGCTCCATATAGACTTAAATTTCTTGTCTCTTGGATAAATACTTAGGAGTGAAGTTGCTGGTTCTTGGGGAAGCATGTGTAATCTTTTTTTTTTCTTTTTTTTTAATTATACTTTAAGTTTTAGGGTACATGTGCACAACGTGCAGGTTAGTTACATATGTATCCATGTGCCATGTTGGTGTGCTGCACCCATTAGCTCGTCATTTAACATTAGGTATGTCTCCTAATGCTATCCCTCACCCCTCCCCCCACCCCACAACAGGCCCCGGTGTGTGATGTTTCCCTTCCTGTGTCCATGTGTTCTCATTGTTCAGTTCCCACCATGAGTGAGAACATGCGGTGTTTGGTTTTTTGTCCTTGCCATAGTCCTTTTAAGAAAACGATAGATCTTTTAAAATTGGTTATACCATTTTATGCTACCCCTAACAGTATGAGAATTCTCATCACTGTACGTCTTCGTCAATATCTGGTTCTGTTAGTGTTTTGATTTTAGTGAGTGTGTACTGGTAGCCCACGGTGGCATTTAATTGCATTTTCTTAATTACAAATGAAGTTGTTCCAGCAACAGTTATTGAAAAGCCTAGCATTTTCCATTAGTACTTTAGCTGAATTTATCTATTGAACATATATGTGTAGGGTTATTTTTAAACTTTCTATTCTGTTCATTTAAACTACCTATTTATCCTTACATCACTAATACACCATCTTGGTGCCCATGATAATGCTTGAAATCAGGCAGAGTAGCCCTTCAATTTGCCCTCCCTTTAAAATTTTATTTAGGCTACTCTAGATCCTTCAAATTTTCATATGAATTTAAGAATCAGCTTGTATATTTCTACAAAAATATTCTGTTCTGGACATTGTAAAGTCTATGGAAAGTAATGAATAAGCCTCTAGCCTCTTCTGGAATGACAGAGGCTGCTGAGTACTTTTCTAAGTTAGCATAGATTAAAGCTATTTTAAGTGTTTATAAGTATTTTGCAAGCACTTTGTAATGATAAATGGGAGATTGGGTGTGAAAGTGACTTTTGAACATCCAAGAATTGTGTGGGATTGTGTGTACGTGCATATGTATGTATATACTGTATGTGTATATGTGTATATACACATATACGGATACAGATAAGAAGAGACAGAGAGACAGAGAGAGATGAGAAAGAGAGAATATTTATTATTTTAAAAGAGTACATTTGAATATGTTATTGAAATGCCAGTCCTGTGTCTTGTAGAATTTGCACCAGTTCACAAAAGGCCCATAGAAAATCCACTGAAATGTTGGACATTCAAGATTAGTAACACTTGACAGTAAAGGAAACTGTTATGCCTTTGGGCCAAATTTGTATTTCTAGGTATGACATCGAGTTAATTTTTTTGTGTGCTTCATCCTTCAGGAAAACTAACCTTAGCTTGCTTGTTAATTCTTGAAGGAACACTACAATAAAAATAAATCCTACAATATTAACTTAATATATTGTTTTACATGTTCTAATCTTCTTAAATTTGCATAAGGTGTGGATCACTAGTATTTCTCAATATTTAGGTTCAAATATGCATGGTCGTGTGTCTTTATTCTCTCTTCAACATGCCCCTCCAGTGACAAATTAGCCAAGAAAAGTGCAATTTGTATTTTGTATAGTTCAAGTTCTCTCAGGATGTGTCATAATATCCTATTAGATAGTAGTAGTGCAGTGACAGGGAAGATAAAGAGGTTCTGGTCTGTGCTTTGAATGCTGAACTTATTTTTATTAAGAATGTGACAGTTGGATGGACTTCTGAAACCTGTGAAGCTGCTTCTAAAATCTCTCGTTGACCTATTCTCTACAGTACGGGATATGTGTACAGTGTTTTTACTCTAAGCAAAAGGATGTAACACTATATTACAGAGTAAAGTTAAATTCCCATAACCATCGCCCTCTTGAAATGTATTCATGTGCAATTTTAAGTGAGGCTTCTAAGACCCTACCGATATCGGAGGAACCTGCCCCCCGATAATTCAATGTGGGTTCTTTTCTATTTCCCTAAGTGTCAGCCAGTCTGAGAAATAAAATTTTATGTAGAGGCCATCAAAATGCTCAAAGCCTGTGTACTGTTAGGTGAAGACCTGTAAAAGTAACTGTGGACATTCAACATGAAGACTTGTAGATGACATGATGATGGTCTTTATAAATGTTATGTTTCCATCTGGATGAATATTTTGTAAATAAAAGGTGTTAATTTTCAGATAAAATTAGAAACTTAAAAAAATAATAATTAGTGTTATCTCATGAAGTTGTGAGTTAAAATGTCAGAATGCTGAGCTTTTTTTTCTTTTTTTAATTAGACAAAATATGGGATTTGAAGTCAGGTAGAAAGCGGCTATTACATCTGGGCCCCATTACTTACTAACTTTGTGAATTTAGACAAGTTGTTTAGAATTTCTGTTTCTCAGTTTCCTTGTCTGTAAAATAACCTAACTCCTAGAGTCATACTGTGAAACTATGTGACCTAGTGTGTGCAGCACCTAGCACAGTGCTCAGCTCGTGGGACATTGTTTTGTCTCTGTCAATGAAGTATTTCCAGCTGAGCTGAATGCTTATGTGTGGGACTGAGGTAAGAAGGCTGTATTAGTCTGTTTTCATACTGCTATGAAGAACTGCCCGAGACTGGGTAATTTTTAAAAGAAAGGGACTTAATTGACTGACAGTTCAGCATGGCTGGGGAGGCCTCAGGAAACCTACAGTCATGGTGGAAGGTGAAGGGGAAGCAAGGCAACTTTTTCACAAAGCAGCAGGAAGGAGAAGTGCTGAGTGAAGGGGGAAGAGACCCTTATAAAACCATCCGATCTTGTGAGAACTCATTCAGTATCACTAGAACAGCATGGGGGAAACCACTCCCTTGATTCTATTACCTCCATCTGGTCTCTCCTTTGACACGTGGGGATTATGGGGATTATGGGAATTACAATTCAAGATGAGATTTAGGTGGGGACACAAAGCCTAACCATATCAAAGGCTTTCCCAGGTTTAGTAAAAAAAAAACAAAAAAAAAAACAAAAAACAAAAACAAACAAACAAAAAACTCAATTATCTTTAAAGTCTCTTCCAACTCTGCAATTCTGTGTATTATCTTCTAACTTGTAATTATTTTTGTTTCAAAGCAGACAGTGTTATATAATACAATAAACATTTTTTGTGCAAAAATACTCATTAAATGAGTAAGTATAGAAAATCCTTACAATCTACCCAGAAGCTCAGATGATTATAAACAGTAAAATCTGATCACATTTCCTCTATATATCTATTTTAATAACTTATGCTTGACCTATGAGTTTATAGTGAATGTCAGATTCTATCTGTATTCAGCACTGCTGCCAATTTTCAGCTTCAGGAAGTCAGAAAGTATAAGGCATGAAGTATTAGGTCTACTCAATTGTCCAGCTGACTCTTCTGACAGCATAAAAAGATTTTGTCTGTGAAGAAGTTGCCAGTTGTCCTTATAAGGTTAGGAGCTGAGTTTGAATCTCTTCATTTAGCTATTTTACATCTTACATGAGTGAAATGATGTAAATCTTTGCAAAACATTTTTTTACATTTTTAGCTTGTGAAAATTCTTTACTCCCGACACCTCCAGTGCAAAATAGCACTTTCCTTTTTTATCTACAAAATGGCCTCCTTTCAGAATATCCCTGGTGCTAATATTAGATTAATATGTGGATTTTCAGAAAAAAGATGTCTCCAACTTTTTTTTTTTAATTTAAATTGCCATTCCTTTATAGATTTCTGTTTGACTTTTCAGACTGAGGACCCCAAACCATTTCCAGTCACCCTATGCTTTCTGCATCTTCACACTATATAGACTGTGGAGATTGTCTATGATTTTTACAACATTTAATTTCTCTGCTTTTATATGCCTCTTTGGATTTCCTGGCACTATTCAGAACTTTTCTGGCTTCTTTGGCTTCTCTCCTTTCTAATCACTTACTGAACATCTCTGCTGGGTTGTTCTATATAAACCTCAAATATCAAATTCAGCGTATACAAACTGTGCTCATCCCTCCAATCTGCCCAAACTTGCTCCTTTCCCCATATTCCCTTTCTGGCATCCTCATAAAAGAATCCTGGAAGTCATCTTAGACTACTTTCCATACATACCCACATATTTATCACTTGTGGCACTCTTCATTTCCTTCTGTGTATTCACATTACCATCCAGTGCCATTTGATAGTTCGCATCAATCAGTGTTATAACAATAAACTGATTTTTTTCTTCTGCCATCTCAATTCGGCTGTTGAGACGATATATATAGTGGATTTTTCATTTCTGTCATTTTACCTTTCAAATCCACAGTTTGTATCTGGTTCTTTTCTTAAAAATTACCAGTATTTATTGTATTTATATATTATATTGTCTTATATTATATATATATATATTTTCTCATAGTTAAAGCAGGCATATGGGAGTACTTGAAACCACCTCTCAGAGAGGTGGCTTTCTAAACTGTCTCAAGAGCCAGAAAGTCTCTTTCCCAGAACTGTCTTGCAAAATGTTTTCACCTCTCATTGGCTCTAATCATCATAGGCCAACCCCCCTGAATGCAATCATTGGTAAGGGGATGGGATTACCATGATAAGCTTTGATTAAACAGTACTCATTCTTAGAGATGAAGACAATTCCCCAAACTAAATAGCTGCCAATTAATGCTGTATTTGTGTGTGTGTGTGTGTGTGTGTGTGTGTTGGGAGAAATAGATTGAATTCTGATGATTCTAATATAATGTTCAATAATGTATTTTTGAAGAAAAAATTTGGGGGTACTGATTCAGTTTTTGAAATGGTGGCTAGCTTATAGACCTTTCTACTTTTTC
This sequence comes from Nomascus leucogenys, assembly GCF_006542625.1. Classification (NCBI taxonomy): domain Eukaryota; kingdom Metazoa; phylum Chordata; class Mammalia; order Primates; family Hylobatidae; genus Nomascus; species Nomascus leucogenys. The sequence continues at coordinate 132,163,090 of NC_044406.1, forward strand.
CCAAGTTAATTTTGGTGGTTTAGACATCTTTAGAAAAATATTCATTTTTTTCCGATTTTTTCAAATGTGTTTACAGTTTGCTATCCATTAACATCTTTGTTTCCTTCCTTCCCCTTTTGGGGAGTCTATTCTCTTGTTCCTGATTTGAATGTTAACTTCTATTTTTAAGATGTGATTTAAAAATGAATTAATATTTTTGTACCTATTAACCATCCCCACCTCTCCACTAACCCCCACTAGCTTGCCCAGCCTCTGGTAGCCATCCTTCTACTCTCTATGCCCATGAGTTCAAGTGTTCTGATTTTTAGATTTCACAAATATACGAGAACATGTGATTTTTTTTCTTTCTGTGCCTGGTTTATTTCACTTAACATAATAATCTCCAGTTCCATTCATGTGGTTGCAAATGACTGGATTTCATTCTTTTTTTACGGCGGACTAGTACTCCATTGTGTATATGTACCACATTTTCTTTATCCATTCATCTTGTTTTCAAATCTTGGCTATTGTGAACACTGTTGCAACAAACATGGGAGTGCAGATATTTCTTTGATATACTGATTTTGTTTCTTGTGGGTATATACCTAGCAGTGGGATTGCTGGATCATATTGTAGCTCTATGTTTTGTTTTTAAGGAGTCTCCATATTGTTCTCCATAGTGATTTTACTAATTTACATTCCCACCGACAGCCTACGATGATTCCCATTTTTTCCCACATCCTCATCAACATTTGTTATTGTCTTTCTTTTGGATATAAAGTATTTTAATTGGGGTGACATGATATCTTATAGTTTTTATTTGCATTTATTTGGTTATTAATGACACTGAGCACCTTTTAACTGAGCACCATTTGGCAAATGGCAAAAATGCCTGTTTGCCATTGTATGTCTTCATTGGAGAAATGTCTATTCAGATCTTTTGCCCATTTTAAAGATGAGATTATTAGATTTTTTTCTATAGAGTTTTTTGAGTTCCTTATAAATTCTGGTTATTAATTCCTTGTCAGATGGGTAGTTTTTGAATCTATGGGAGGGCAAAGGAAGGAGTACTTCATTTGAAGAAAATCAGGGGAAATGAAGGAGAAGAGAAAAAAGTGTCTCCTTTGGAACCATGTGTAAAGGTTTTTCCAAGACTAAAAGAATTCCATTAGAATTTCAGGCAGAAGACAAAGACTGAGCAAAAGCTTATGGAAAATGACAGTATGTCTAACACCAAGGACTGTAGCCCTGGCTCATGGAATTGCTGCTTGTTTGTATTTCCTGGGCATTCCATACTTGCACTGAATTTGGTGCCTGAAAGATGCCCATCCTCCTGAGTCATTGGATCTGAACCCTGCCTTGGATCATGATTCCATCATTTCTATGTTTAATGCCCAGACCTGAACCTATTTCCTTTATGTAAATCTTTCCATCCATCCATCTATCTATCCATCCATTCATCTGCCCATCCATCTTCTACCTAGCTACAATTTAGTTACTGCTTACTAATGCAATCATATACAGAGGAACCCAGTCAGGTGAAGACATAAATATATAGAAAGCTATTAACTAGGTCTTCCCCACATAAATGAGGCATAGAATTGCTTAACAAAATAGATGCAATTCTTACATTTAAGGAACTCACAGCTAATGGAGAAAGCAGGCAAATAAGCAATTACAGTTCAGTGTGGCAAGTACTGATATAAGTAAACTTAGCATGCTATGAGAACCCGGAGACTGGTCACCTCACCCTGCCTGGAGTTACAGCAGAGGCTTTTCAGAAAAAGGATAGCTATAAGTTTGAAGTTAGCCAGGGTGAGGATAAATATTTCAAGAAGTAGAAGAAATTTATGAAGACCTAGAGTTAAGAGAGAATGACATATTTAGGAAATAAAAGTAATCCACTGGAAAGAATGCTGACACCTCCTTTGTTATGGGTTAGGAATTTGTCAAAAAACCAAAAGCATGGGCAAAAGAATAAGAATTAAGAAGGCTAACTAGACAGGTACTGTGAGTGAAATTCTACTTCAATGACTTGGAAGGCACTTCCCGTGCTCAATTATTCAGCTTTGTTTCAGAAGTTTCATATGTACTATTTTTAAATCAGTTTATATTTTGGATTTATTAGACATCTAAGGTCATGCTAACATTCTGTCCTTAGGTCAAGGTAAAAAGTAGGTAGAGAAGAACTCACCATTTAAATTTGAAGTTGATAAATAATAAAAGAAACCCAATCCATATTTATCATGTGTTTATTCCTAGTCAGAATGTTGTTTAATAAAAACTGTCTAATGTTTCCAGAAGATTTATTAGCTGCTGACAAGCTCTTTAGGAAAATGTCACTGATTTTGTGAGGTCATGCAAAATTGAATCAGGTATTTGGAGTTTTATTCCTGATTCTACCACTGACTCACTTCGGGCCTACCTTTAAGGCCTTTTTATATGAGGCCAAAACATTTTTTCTTACAAGGAGAACAAACTTCGGAGCTTCTTGAAGGGACTGCTTTGTTTATACAGGTATAAATGATTTATTAGGAAGGTTGAACTTTCAGATTCTTTCATGAATAGCAGAAGTTCCTTATAGGGTAGGAGCTAAGCTCTTACCTGGGAAATTGAGCCAGCAACAAAAGGAGTTTCCAAAAAATAAACTAGGCCTAGGAGACACATATTTGAAAATCTGACAAACAGATAAATATTTAGATAGTAGTTGGCACTGGAATTTCCAATCGTTTGGGAAGTTTGACATTCAAGGGATTAAACCATGGTCAAAAGTTGAGAGGTACTAAGTTGGGCACAGGACAAGGGCCATTCTCGGAATCACAACAAAAGAGTTAAGACCAAATAAAATTCCATCATAAGGAATGACACAAAATTGGAAATGGGAAAAAGGTTGGTGAGAACAGTGAAGAATAGTTATTTGGTAACAATGGGCATTCACTAATGGTCTCTATGGAAATCAGATCCAAGGTTTACTGATCAGTGAGGAAGATCTGGAGAAAAAATCAGAAATTACTCATTACAACTGGGCAACTAGTTCCCAGGTCTGCTGGTCCGCTCATTTCTGAGTCTGTGGCAGTGTATTTGTCAGGAGTTCTCTAGAAAATCAGGACCAACAGTACACACACACACACACACACACACACACACACACACACCCATGAGAGAGAGAGAGAGAGAGACAGAGAGAGAGAGATGGTTTCATTTTAAGAAATTAGTTTTCATTATCGTGGAGGCTTGGGAAGTCCAAAATCTGCAGGGTGGGCCAGAAGGCTGGAGACCCAGTGAAGATTTACAGTCTAAGTCCCTCTTCTTCCAGAAAGGTCAGTCTTTTTTTATCAAGGCCTTCAGCTGATTGAATGAGGCTTACCCACATTATGGAGGGCAGTCTGCCCTACTCAGGGTCTACTAACTTAAATGTTAATTTCATCCAAAAACCACCATCACAGAAATATTCAAAATAATGTTTGATCAAATATCTGGGTACCATAGCCCAGCCGAGTTGACATACAATATTTGCCATCATAGCCAGTGACTTCGACTTTAAGGCCATGCTAAATAAATAGTTAACTGGGACCAAGATTAACACTAGAATCACTAAACACTGAAAGGATTATGATGCCTTCACCATACCTAATTGAAAAAACATAACATTAAATTATGCTTTTTTTGAAATAATATCTTACATGAATGCTGACTTTCCTAGTTATGTGTGTGTATGTTTGTGTGTATTCTCTATTTTTCTGGTTCCCTAAACATACTTTTAGTCTATTATATAATACAAGATCTCTTACCTTATTTGCTTCAAAAATTGAGTAAGTTTCTGAGGCTACAAGACACAGACATTAATGGACACGGTTTTCATGAGCTGGGGCCAAGAGAATCTGAGAAATGCATGAAGCAAAGGAGATGCACGCACACGCGTGTGTGTGTATGTGCGTGCGCAGGCATGTGTACTCACTAGTGATTTGAAAAATTGATGAAAGAGTCTGAAATCAGAGATACCCAATTGGTATTGAGAAATATGAGGGCCTGATGTAGGATATTGATATTGGGTGGCTCAGAAAAGAGTGGTAATTTTCTATCACATTATCTGTTCTATCAGTTTTCTTTTTAGTAATAAACCAACTCATTTTTCACTAGACTAATGGCTGCCAATAATAAGGCCATGCTTCTCAGTCATTCTTGCTCTGTGATGACTCAGTTTTTGCCAGTGAGATTAAGGCAGAAGTGCTATGCAGCAGTTTCTTGGCAAACAAATTAGAAGATTGCTCATACGTTCATTTGCCCCTGTATTTCCTGTGTTTTTCTTTTTCCTTCTGGCTTCGATGTAGACATGATAGTTTCATATGATACAGCTATCCTGGATCCTAGCCACCTTTTTTCTCCATGACTTGATGGACCTATGATAACAGCTGTTGCCTGAGATCTCAGGATTCTTTCTATTTAAGAATAAAGTCAGTTTCTGTTTTTGAAAATTATTTTTGTTATTTTTGTTGTTATATAAAATCTCATTCAACTGAAACAGATGATGCTGTCATTTTACACTATAAAGAACCAAAGTGTAACATGTTTGGGGAGCCAGATGTTACATTGTGTTTTATAATTCTGAATCTAGTATGTGTGCTGGTCTAATATTACCAATAATGTTACTATTTCAGTTACTACTAAGCTACTATACAGATGTAACGATGGTGATTATACCAAAACACACTGAAATAGCCTCAAAAATAAGTGAGCTTTTGGCTTCTCATGAGAGATGGCAATTATGTTATTTCTTTGTCAAAAATGTAATTGTATAATTTACTGAATCAACTTAGTACCATTTGTTGATAAATTTATCCTAGTAGTTTATAGTTCATAATTGTAATCTTTAATTGTCCACAACCTAAATTTTATAACTTTCCATTTTATATTTATTTATTTTAGATTCAAGAGATACATGTGCAGGTGTGTTACATGGATATATTGTGCAATGCTGAAGTTTGGGCTTTTATTGACTCCATTACCCAAAACAGTGAGCGTAGTGCCCAATAGGTAGTTTTCAACCCTTGGTCCCTCCATCCCTCTTCCTTCTGAAGTCCCCAATGTCTATTGTTCTCAACTTTATGTCCGTGTGTACACATTATTTACCTCCTACTTATAAGTGAGAATATGTGGTGTTTGATTTTCTGTTTCTGTTATTTCACTTAGGATAATGCCTCTAGCTCCATTGATATTGCCGTGAAGGACATAATTTTATTCTTTTTTATGGCCATGTAGTATTCCATGATGTATATGCCACACATTTTCTTTATCCAATCCAACATTGAGGTGTACTTAGGTTGATTCTATGAATTTGCTATTGTGAGTAGAGCTGTGATAAACATACAAATGCACGTGTCTTTTTGCTGGAACATTTTCTTTTCCTTTGGATGGATACCCAACATTGGGATTGCTGGGTCAAATGGTAGTTCTACTTTTAGTTCTTTGAGAAATCCCCATAGTGTTTTCCATAGAGATTGTACTAATTTACATTCCCACCAACAGTCTATAAGTGTTCCCTCTTCACCACATCCTTGCCAACATCTGATAATTTTTGACTTTTTAGTAATAACCAGTCGACTGGTGTGAGATCGTATCTCACGGTGGTTTCAATTCGCATTTCTTAGATGATTTGTGATGTCGAGCATTTTTTCATATTGTTTAGTTTTTGCCCGTGTATTCTGTCTTGAGAATTCTTTGTTCACATTCTTTGTCTACTTTTTGATTGCGTTATTTGCTTGTATCTTATTGTTTTGCCCAAATTTCTTACAGATTCTGGATATTAGTCCTTTGATGGATGCATAGTTTGCAAATATTTTCTCACATTCTGTAGGTTGTCTGTTTACCCTGTACATTATTGTTATTTTTTCCTGTGGAGAAACTCTTTGGTTTAATTAAGTCTCAATTGTCAATTTTTGTTTTTATTGCATTTACTTTTGAGCTCTTAGTAATAAATTCTTTGCCTAAACCAATGTCCAGAAGAATTTTTCCTAGTTTTTCTTCTAGAGTTTTGATAGTTTGAGGTCTTATATTTAAGTTTTCAATCCATTTTGAGTGAATTTTTGTATGTGGTGAGAGGTAGAGGTCCAGTTTCATTGTTTTTCATATGGCTAGTTATTTTTCCCAGCAACATTCATTGAATAGCATGCCCTTTCCTCACTGTTTGTTTGTTGTGCATATTGCTCAAAGCAATCTACAGATTCATTGCAATTCCTATCAAAATATCAACATCATTTTTCACAGAATTAGAATAAAAGCAAATCTAAAATTCATATGGAACCAAAAAAAAAAAAAAAAGGCTGAATAGCCAAAGTAATCCTAAGCAAAAATAACAGAGCTGGAGGCATAACATTATCTGACTTCAAATTGTACTACCCGCCATGGCATTCAAAACAGCATGGTACCAGTACAAAAAGAGACACATAGATTCATGGCGCAGAATAGATAGCTGTCAAGTGAACTTCAGCTGTCAATTTTGAAAATCAAGCTAGTTCTACTTGTTGATAAATTTAGTTCCATGGTTTATATTATACTAAAAATATAGATTTGCATTTATAAGGATGCCATTGAGTCTCTTGATAGTATATCAAGGTGTGTTGTATATTGCATATTCTTTCATTTTAAAAGGGAAACAGAACAGAAGTTGCCTCAAACCAGGCAAGGTAGTGGGATCTGGAGTAACAAAAAAAAATGAGCCTTTACTTCTCAGTTTCACACATCTAAGGCTTAGCCTCAGCAACAGGCATATGCGGGCAGGATGCAAAATGCTGAAGTCTTATTTCTTTTGGGAAGAAAGCCATCTGGCTGGGAGTTTGGGAGAAAAGTTTTGGGCTATAGAATTTTGGAATGAAATTTCTATCTTGATGATTTGAGAGGAGAGAGGGAAGAAGCAGTTTTAGTTTAAACACCACATATTCTCACATTTCTTACCCAATTTTTATATATTTCCTTGAATAGATATTTCTTCATTTGCAGTTTTCTCCTAGGACCATTTCCAGTGGCTTTAAATGATTGTTTTGGAAAATGTTTTTCATGATTTCACTGGTCAATGGAGTCCCTCAATTTCTTATGCTGGAAATTAATTTGTGTGTGTGTGTGTGTGTGTGTGTGTTTTCTTGAGATTTACTACTCACTCAATAATCAGTTCACTGATTGGAATTTCACTTGCTTCTATTGTGCTTGTTTTAGTAAAGGTTTTTCCTCAGGTGTATTTTGTGTTGTGTAAGTTGAGCTTGATTTCTCTCCCATACGCTGTTGATTGTCTTCACATATTTGGTAATTCTTCATTATTGGACATATTTTTTGGTGGGGGAGGGTCTCTGCTGTATCTGCTTTTGCAGTCTTCTTGTGGGAGGTTTGTGGAATACTTTAGGAAATGGTATTCGGAAAGAATAGCAAAAAGCCAGGATAGACTTCTTGGATTTGTGTAGAATATTGGGTTGGGTGTTACATAGCTAAGCATCCCCTAGTATATTGTTTTCAAGTAATCACCCTGTCATTTTCCTGTGGGCCTCTTGCATTACCTGTTTCTCCTGTCTTAGAGCAGATGTTCAATTTTTGTAGCAGCCATCTCTTGTGATTTTGTGTGCCATTTCTTTCATTAATATGATCTTATTTCTTTTCTGACTTTTAAAGATTTATTATATTTAATGCTTTTCCTAGAGCTTCCGTTCTTGTTTCTCAGCATGATAATAGATTTATATACCAAATATATTTTTTGACATTTCTAGAGATTTGTGTTGGGAATTTAAGCCTCCAAAGTGTACTCAGCCCATATGAACCAGAATAAAATGTTCCTTTTAAATAGAATTTCTGTCTAGGGTATACTTGATTCTGGGCTCTGATAATACTTTACTTACGAAAAAATGCAATGGCATTATATGGTAGGAAATACGCAGAATTTGGAGTCAAACACACCTGGGTTTTGATACTAACTCTAGTGCTTATAAGTCATGTTACTTTAAAGCTATTTAATATCTCTGAATATTAATTTATGCTTTTGTAAAAATAAAGCCTGGCATAAAGGTTGGCTGTGAGAGTAAAAACAAGTAGCAAATTTAAAGTGCCTAGAATTTATTCAATGATCAATAGATAAAAGTTATTGTTTTCATATAGATTAAAACCTTATCACTTATGCATTAATTTTCTTTAAATGTCTGTAACTTACACATCAATAAAAATCACGTTAAAATATTAGATGTTTAAATCTAAATTTATGATGAAATATGAACAAATATTTAAAGTATACAATTATCATATATATTGCTATGTAATTCTAGGTGCCTGCTTTCTCATTTATAAATAGGAATAAAGCCCTCCTGGGTGTTATTTTCATTCATCTACCCTCTCATTTCTAGAAAATGTTTGAAAAGGACAATGAAGAGAAAGGAAGGACTAATACAGATTTATAAATTATTAGAAATTGGCCAAATTTTAACTAAGAAATTAATTTCAATTTATCTTTCTTAATTTCTAGCTATTCTGTTGTAAACTGGCTAATTCCATTTTTTAAATTGATTCATACCTTCCTGTAACCTGTAAGCATCACTTAACCTGAAAACTGGGTTATAAACAAATATAGCTTTTAAAATATTAGAGAAGAAAATTGCAACACGTTTTACTCAAATTGAATCAAGAGAAAAGCCCGCTGATAAAATAAGTTAGACAAAATATTAGAGATAAATCACCAGATTTTAAATCATAAAGCATGGAGGGTAATTGCTACTGGAGTTTTCTTAGATTCTTAAATTACATGCATAATTATCTAGCTTTGTTTCAAATTATTTTTGAATTGCCTTAAACCCCACATTAACATTTGGGATGGGTCATCTTAAACAATGGAAATCAAATAGGAAAATTTTTGTACGATAAGATAACATGGAACAAGTAGAATCTTTACTACAGGGTATTTGCCATCCTATTTGTTCTTTTTAACTTTTTCGTTAGTAAGACATTTGTGAATTCAGAAATTGCTCTGCACTTTTATCTTTGTTGATTACAAAAACTTTATGACGTTAATCATCACCAAGTAGGTCTCGATTTCTGAAGGAATTTTAAATAAAATGATTAAATGGGTTTATATATATATTTTTTTGAGACGGAGTCTCACTCTGTCACCCAGGCTAGAGTGCAGTGGCATGATCTCAGCTCACTGCAAGCTCCGCCTCCCTGGTTCACGCCATCCTCCTGCCTCAGCCTCCCTAGTAGCTGGGACTACAGGCGCCCACCACCACGCCTGGCTGATTTTTTGTATTTTGAGTAGAGACAGGGTTTCACCATGTTAGCCCAGATGGTCTCGATCTCCTGACCTCATGATCCGCCCGCCTCAGTCTCCCAAAGTGCTGGGATTACAGGCATGAGCCACCGCACCCGGCCAAATGGGTTTATATTTCTAAAGGAAGCTCTAAGTAAAATGACTAATTCCTTCCAGATATTTATGAAAAAACATAATGAAGTATCTTTCCCGAATAAGCCAAGTTGCCTGAGCTGATAACTTCAGATGATCAAGTGTTGCTTTATATTCGACCATTACGTCCCCACTGGAGATGTCTGTTTTCATCTTTGAACCACTCTATGGACCTTGGTATTCCATATTAATATGCCCTCCAATTAAAGACATAGAAGGAAAACAACCAAAAAGAACCCTCTGTTTTATATTCATCCAAATCGTTACACAAAATTTCTAGAACCCAACGATCCTGGCACCTGATCTTGAACTCAGTCTCCAGAATTGTGAGAAAGAAGATCCTGTTGTTTATAAGCTACCTAGTTTGTGACATCTTGTTATAGCAGCCCAAATTAATTAAGATAAAAATTGGTACTGAGGAGTGGGTGTACTGCTGCAATAAATACCTAAAATGTGGACGTGGCATTGGAACTAGGTAACAGATAGAGGCTTGGGGGCATTTTGCGGTGCATGCTAGAAAAAGCCTACATTTCTCAATAGATGATTAAAGGTGATTCTGGTGAGTACTCAGAAGAGGAGAGAAAGCCTCAATCTTAAAGAATATCTAAGTGGTTTTGAACCGAATATTGGTAAAAATATCGATGGTAAATGCTATTACGGTGAGATCGCCTATAGAAATAAGGGACATATAATGGAGGAAACGTAACGCTTATTATTAAGTGGTGAAGAATTTGGCTGACTTACGTTTATGTCCTAGTATTTTGTGGAAGTTACAACTTATGAGTGATGAAACAGGATGGTTAGCTAAAGAAACGTCTAAGCAAAGTGCTGAAGGTGTACCATGGCTTCTCTTGGTTGCTTATAGTGAACTGCAGAAGACAGAAATGATTTACATATGCTATTTTTTAATCAAAAGGGAAACAAAGCTTCAAGCATTCACAACACCAAATTTTCATAAGGTTTTGGAGCACAAGGAACTCTCTTTGCTGGTGGTAGTGCAAAATGGTAGAGATAGTTTAGCAGTCTCTTTCAAAACTAAATATACTCTTATCACATGATCCAGCAATCACATTTCTTGTTTTTAACTCAGATAAATTGAAAACGTATGCACACAAAAACCTGCCCACAGATGTTGAAAGTAGCTTAATGGATAAATAACCTGGGGTATACTCAGTCAGTGGGATATTATTCAATGCCAAAAATAAATAAGCTATAAAGTCACGAAAGGACATAGAGGAGCCTGAAATGAATATTACTAAGTGAAAGAAACCAATTAGAAAAGGCTATCTATTGTGTAAGTCCAATGATATGATATTCTGGAAAAGGCAAAACTAGGGAAACAGTTAAAACAGTAATTGCCAGCATTTGTGGAAGAAGGAGGGATAAATAGGCAGAAAATAGGATTTTTAGGGGAGTGAAACTATTCTGTGTAATACTACAATTGTAGATACAGGCCATTATACACTTTTCAAACCTATCATGTATGTAACACTAAGAATGAACCTTAATGTGATCTATGGCCTTGGGATGATAATGATGTATTGATGCAGGTTCATCGGTTATAAGAAATATAGTATAATTATAACCACTGTGGTGTGAGATGTTAAGAGTGGAGCATTTGAGTACAGCGGGGTATATAGAAATTCTTTGTACTCTCCACTCAATTTTGCTGTGAAACTAAAACTACTCTAAAATAAAGTTGATTAATTAAAATATGTATAAATAATGGATGGAAACTTTTCAAATTGGGTGGAATACTACACATTATAGAAGATCAGTAAACCCCAAATACAGTAAATACAGTGAAAGCTATAACTAGATACATCAGAGCCCAGCTGTTGAAAACCATAGTAAATGAAAAACTGCTGAAAGCATCCACAGAAAAATAAGACTTTGAAAGATTAAATGGTCCTGTACTTACCCAAGATTAAGGATAACTAGAAGGTAGTGGAAACTTCTTTACAGTGCTGGGATGGGAGGAGGAGAAAATATATCAATCCATCATTCTATATTGAGTGTAAATATCCTTCAATGATAAAGATGTAATAAAGTATTTTCAGATAAAGGAAAACAAAAAGAATTGTTTTCTTAAAGATCTGCACTATAAGAAGTGCTCAAGAAAGTTCTTCAGAGTAAAGGAAAATGATCCCAAAGAAAAAAAAATAAGCAATATCAAGAATAGAAAATGTTTGAGTAAATATAAAATATTTTCTCTTAATTTATTTAAATCTATAGGACTCTTTAAACCATGACTATAACATTATTTCGTTGAGTTTTAAATTGATGTAGAAGTAAAACATATAACAATTTTAACAGGAGGGATGGTAAGAGGTATAAAAGCGACCTATACAGTTGCTATTTTTCTTCATTTGTTGTGAAGTGGTAGAATAGTGTCTCCAAATAGACTGTAAAAGATTAAGGATGTGCATTGCTATCCTTACAATAACCACTGAGTATCTCATATAAAGAGATAGAAAAAAAAGAACTTATTTTTAAGATAAAATCACAAATAGTTTGAAAATAAATGGATGGGAAATTATATACTATGAAAACAGTAAGCATAGAAAGAATAACATAGACATCACAAAAACTAGCCATCAAGACAAACAGAATTTTAAAAGATAAATAAAGTCATTTTATTATGATAAAGGGGCCAATTTTTCAGGAAGACGTCAATATTATAAATGTTTATGTGACTGATATCAGGGCTATAAAACCCATGACCGAAAAAGAAATCTTTTAGAATTTTGGAAGTCAGAAGTCTGGAGTCAGTTTGGCTGTGCCAAATGTATGTGTATATATATATATATATATATATATCATGCCTCCTTTCTGGTGGCTCTAAGGGAGAATTCTTTTTTTTTTTTTTTTTTTTTTTGAGACGGAGTCTCGCTCTGTTGCCCAGGCTGGAGTGCAGTGGCGCAATCTCGGCTCACCGCAACCTCTGCCTCCTGGGTTCACGCCATTCTCCTGCCTCAGCCTCCTGAGTAGCTGGGACTACAGGCGCCCGCCTCTGCGCCCGGCTAATTTTTTGTATTTTTAATCGAAACAGGGTTTCACCATGTTAGCCAAGATGGTCTCGATCTCCTGACCTCGTGATCCGCCCGCCTCGGCCTCCCAAAGTGCTGGGATTACAGGCGTGAGCCACCGCGCCCGGCCATGGGAGAATTCTTTTCCTCGCCTTTTCCTGCTTCCAAGGAATACAAAGCAGAGGCCATGCGTATTCTTTGGTTTGTAACCCCATTGCTGGACCTTTAAAGTTTATCACTCCAATCTCTACTTCATTTGTCACATGTCTTTCTCATTGGAACTGACTCCTCCTACATCCCTCTTATAAGAATCTTTGTTACCGCCTTAGGCCTACCTCAACAATCAAGGATAAATTTACCATCTTGAGATCTTTATCTTGCTTTTCTCTACAAAGCTCCATTTGCCATAAGATAACATTCCCAGGTTCTGAGGATCAGAACATGGACATCTATTGGGGAGGGGTGTTATTTAGTCTACTATAGCATAGTAGGTATTACAATTTTGAATTCATTATGAAAACCTTTTCTACAGTTTCTGGAATTCCAAAATTCCAAAGGATATGTCTTTTTCTGCTAAACTATATCAAATATTCAAGAAGGAAAAAACCCCATCAACCTTACACAAACTTTTTAGAGAAAATACAGGAAAGGAATCTCTGCTCAACAAATCTTATGAGACCAGCATAATCCCATTGTCAAGGCCTGATAAAGGCATAAAAATAATATTACAGACCAATATCACTAATTAATACAGGTATATATTTATATTTATACAGGTATATATTTATATACATGTATATGTACATGTATATTATTTTAGACATGTATATACATGTATATATTCTATACGTATATTGTATATATTCTATGCATATCTTAATATAAATTTATATTTATAAATATGCGTTTATGTAAATATGTATTTATATTAAAATAGCAACAATATTTGTATTTAAATATACTATGTTTATGGTATACTGATTTAAATATTTAAATATAATAAATATACACTTGTTTATATTTTGTATTATATATATACACACACATATATGTTTTTTTAATTTCAGCCATTCTAGAACATAGGTAGTGGTATCTTATTGTTATTTTAATTTCCAATTGCCTCATGAAAAATGATGTTGAACATATTTTTAAATGTTTGTTTGCAACATGTCTGTCTTCTCTTTTTAAGTGTCTGTTCAAATCTTTCGTCCATTGTTTAATTTTGTCCATTGTTTAATTGTGTTGCTCATTTACTTATTGAGTTTTAGGAGTTCATTTTGAAACCATCGTTCCAAAAGTGTAACAGAGTGAAAGATTTTACCTAGCCAACTCCATCCTGCTTCTAACCTCCAAGCTGTCCTTGTTCATTCCTGGGTGTAGGCTGAACTTAACTTTGGGAAGAACTTAGTTTTTACTTTCAAACAAAGGCAATAACAGCCCTTTCCCAAAGCAGACCTCCTTCTTGCCTGGGGACTAGGTTGCCTTTGTAGGGCTAACATTAGCCACAAGATTAGAAATTATGGTTTAGGAGTCATGCAGCTCGAGGCTACAAGATTCTGACCCTCCCTAAACTGCTTCTAAGATCAGTGCTTAAGATATTTTACAGACTCTGCACTTGATGGATCAGCTGGCACCATCCAGATGGATAAACTGGCTCATATGATCTTGTGGCCACCACCCAGGAACTGACTCAGCACAATAGGACAGCTTCAATTCCCTGTGATTCCGTCTCCAACCCAACTAATCAGTACTCTCAACTCACTGAACTTGCCCCACCCACCAAATTATCCTTAAAAACTCTGATTCTCAAATGAGACTGATTTGAGTAATAATAAAACTCTGGTCTCCTGCACAGCTGGCTCTGTGTGAATTACTCTTTCTCTATTGCAGTTCCCCTCTCTCGATAAATAGGCTCTGTCTAGGCAACCGGCAAGGTGAGCCCATTGGGTGGTTACAATTTTATATTTTGGATGTGTCTAAAATACGTGTTTTGTAAATATTTCATCCCAGTCTGTGGCTCATGATTTTTTTTTTCTTAAGAAGTCTTTCACAGTGTAGAAGTGTTTAATTATAATAAAGTCAAATTATTACTTTTTTCTTTCTCAAATAATGCTTTTGGTTTTATGTGTAGAAACTCATCATCAAAGACAAGGTCACCTACATTTCCTGATATTTTATTTTAGAAGATTTGTAGTTTTACATTTTACATTTATGCATATGACTCACTTTTTGAGCCAAAATACACATAACATAAAATCTCATAACAGTACCATTTAGTGCATTCAAAATGTTGTGCAAACATTGCCACTATCTACTTCTAGAACATTGCCATCACCCGCAAAACAAACGCAATACTCATTCAGCATTTGATCCCCATTCCTCCTGCCCTCCCTACCCCTCAGTATCTGAAAATCACTATGTCTTTATGGATTTAACTATTATGGATATGAGATTTTTATAGGAATTACACTGAATCTGTAGATCTCAGCAGGGAGTACTGCCATCTTTAAAATATTAACCCTTCCAAGCTATGAACATGGGATGACTTTATATTTATTTTTGTCTTTTTAAATTGTTTTCAGCCATGTTATGTGTTATTAGTATACACATTTTTTTTTCTTACTCCCTCAGTTAAATTTATTGCTAAGGAATATATTCCTTTGGATGCTATTGTAAATTGAATTATCTTGATTTCCTATTTGTATTTTCATTGCAAATCTGTAGAAAATACTACAGATTTTTAGTGTTGAGTTTGGAATCTTCAACTTTGTTGATTTTGTTTATTAACTCTTAGATTAGAAGAATTTAGTGCTAAAATTTATGAAGTTAAATAAATTTTTGGTAACTACTTAAGACTATATTTAGAATCATGTCATCTGTGAATAGAGATAGTTTTACTTCCTCTTCTCTAATTTTAATGTCCTTTGTTTATTTGTGTGCTGAATTGGTCTAAAACTTTCAGTACAATGTTAAAATTAGTTGCAAAAGCAGGCATTCTTTCCTTGATTCTAACCTTAGGGAAAAGATTATGCCTTTCACCTTTGAATATAATGTTAGTGGTAGACTTTTTAAAAATGCACTTTGCATGTTGAGGAAGTACCCTTCTATTTCTGGTTTGTGGAGTGTTTTCATTACGGGAGAGTGTTAGATTTTGTCAGTTTCTTTCAGTGTCAATTTAAATGAGCTTGTACTTTCTTTTTTATTCTATTAATGTTATTCACTACATTGATTTATTGTCGTATGTTGAACAACTCTTGTATTCCTTCAACAAGTCCAACTTGGTTATTACGTAATCCATTTAATATGCTATTGGATTTCATTTGCTAATAATTGGCTGAAGATTATTTCATTTTTTTAACTTTTATTTTTTGTGGGTGCATAGTAAGTGTATATATTTATGGAGTACATGAGATATTTTGATACAGGCATACAATGCATGATTTATCACATCAGCATGAACAGGATATGCAACACCTCATGAATTTATACTTTGTGTTACAAACTATCCAATTATACTGTTTTAGTTATTTTAAAATGTACAGCAAATTGTTGACTACAGTTATACTGTTCTGCTATCAAATAGTAGATCATATACATTCTAGTTAACTATATTTTAAAATTTACCTTCTTTAAGAATTCTTAATTTTTATGTGTATATAGTAAGTATATATATTTATGGATTACATGAGATATTTTGATATGGGCATGCAATGCATAATAATCACATCAGGGTAAATGAGATATCCATCACCTCCTGCATTTATCCTTTGTGTTACAAGCAATCAAATTAAACCTTTTTAGTTATTTTACAATGTACAATTAATATAGTCACCCTCTTGTGCTAGTAAATACTAAGTGTTATTTATTCTTTCTATTTTTTGTACCAATTGACCATCCCCACTTGCCCTCCAATACCCTGCCCAATACCCTTCACATTCTCTTGTAAGCCACCCTGTCCAATACCCTTCAAATCCATTTGTAAGCATCCTACTCTCTATGTCCATGAGTTCAATTATTTTAATTTTTAGCTCCTACAAATAAATGAGAATACATGAAGTTTGTCTTTCTGTGCCTGGCTATTTCATTTAACATAATGACCTCCATTTCCATATTTCCATCTATGTTGTTGGAAATGACAGGATTCCATTTTTTTGTGGCTGAATAGTACTCCATCGTGTATATGTACCACATTTTCCTTATTCTTTCATTTGTTGATTAACATTTAGGTTGCCTCCAAATCTTGGCTGTTGTGAATAGTGCTGTAACAAACATGGGAGTGCAGATATCTCTTCAATATACCGATTTCCCTAGTTTTGTGTATATGTCCAGCAGTGGGATTCCTGGATCACATGGAGACTCTATTTTTAGATTCTTGAGGAACCTCCAAATTGTTCTCCATAACTTACAGTCCTGTCAACAGTGTACAAGGGTTCCCTCTTCTCCACTTCCTCACCAGCATTTGTTATTGCTTGTTCTTTTGATATAAGCCATTTTAACTGATGTAAAATGACATGTCATTGTAGCTTTGATTTTCGTTTCTCTGATGGACAATGATGTTGAGCACTTTTTCATATACTGGTTTGTCATTTGTATGTCTTCTTTTGAGAAATGCCTTTTCAGGTCTTTTCCTCATTTTTTAGTTAGATTATTAGGTAATTCCTATAGAGTCATTTGAGCTCCTTACATATTGTGGTTATTAATCCCTTTTCAGATGGGCAGTTTGCAAATATGTCCTTCTATTCTGTGGGCTGTCACTTCACCTTTTTTATTGTTTCCTTTGCTGTGCAGAAGCTTTTTTACTTCATGTGATCCCACGTGCCAATTTTCACTTTGGTTGCTTATACTTGTGAAAGATCTCTCAAGAAATCTTTGCCCACTCCAATGTCCTGGAGAGTTTCCACAAAGTTTTCCTTCATTAGTTTAATAGTTTGAGGTCTTAGATTTAAGCCTTTAATTCATTTAGATTTGATTTTTGTATATGATGAGAGATATGGGTAAGTTTCATTCTTCTGCATATGGATATTCAGTTTTCCCAGCACCATTTATTGAAGAGACTGTCCTTTCTCCAATTTATGCCCTTAGCACCTTTATTGAAAATGACTTCACCATAGAAATGTAAAGTTGTTTCTGGGTTTTCTATTCTTTTTCATTGCTTTGTGTGTCTGTTTTTATGCCAGTAACCATGCTGTTTTTGTTACTATACCTCTCTAGTATAATTTGAAGTCAAGTAATGTGATTCATCCAGTTTTATTCCTTTTCTTAGGATACCTTTGGCTATTCTGGGTCTCTTGTAGATCAATATAAATTTTAGGATGTTTTTTCTATTTCTGTGAAAAATGTCATTGGTATTTTGATAGAGATTGCATTTTGTCTGTAGATTGCTTTTGGTAATATGGACATTTCAGCAGTATTGTTTCTTCCAATCCATGAATGTGGAATTTCTTTCCTTTTTTTTTTTTGGTGTCCTCTTCAATTCTTTCATCAGTGGTTTATAATTTTCATTGTAGAAATATTTCACTTCTTTGGTTAATTCCTAGGTGTTTCATTTCATTTGTGCCTATTCTAAATGGAATTACATTTTTCTTTCTTTTTCACATTGTTCACTGTTGGCATATAGAAATGCTACTGGTTTTTGTGTGTTGGTTTTGTATCTGCAAATTTACTGAACTTGTTTACAAGTTCTAATAACTTTTGGTAGAGGCTGAGTTTTTTTTACATATGAGATAATATTATCTGCAAACAAAGACACTTTGACTTTTTCCTTTCTGGTATGGATCCCCTTAATTTCTTTCTCTTGTGTGCTTTGTCTTCCTAGGATTTCTAATACTATGTTGAACAACAGTGGTAAAAGTTGCCATTCTTGCTGAGTTCCTCATCTTAGAGGAAAGGCTCTTATTTTCTCTCCTTTCAGTATGATATTAGCCATGGATCTGTTATAAATGGATTTCATTGTGTTGAGGTATGCTCCTTCTATATCTAGGTTTCTGAAGTTTTTTTTTTATCTTGAAAGGATTTTTTTTGTTGTTTTATTTTTTTTTTTAATTTTGCTTTTTTTTTTTTTTGAGGCAGGATCTTTTTCTGTCTCCCAGCTGGAGTGCAGTGGCATGATCAAAACTCACTGCAACTTTCCCCTCCCAGGCACAAGCGATCATCCCACGTAAGCCTCCTGAGTAGCTGGGACTACAGGAGCTCACCATAATGCCTGGCTAATTTTTTTGTATTTTTTGTAGAGATGGGGTTTTGCCATGTTGCCCAGGCTGGTCTCGAACTCTTGGGCTCAAGTTATCTGCCTAACTTGGCCTCTCAAAGTGATGGGATTATAGGCATGAGCCACCGTGCCCAGTCAGGATGCTGAATTCTATTAAATGCTTTTTCAGAATCAATTGAAATGATCATATGGTGTTTGTCCTTCATTCTGTTATTATCATGTATCACATTAATTGATTGATTTGTGTATTTGAGTTATTGAGCCATCCTTGCATCCTTGAAATAAATTCCACTTGATCATGATGAGTGATCTTTTTAATGTATTTTTGAATTTGGTATGCTATTATTTTGTTAAGTATTTCTACATCAATATTCATCAGACAGAGAAATTGGCATGTAATTTTTTTTTTTTATGTGTCTTTGTCTGGTTTTGGTGTCTGGGTAATACCGGCTTTGTAGAATGAGTTTGGATGTATTCGCTCCTTCTCTGTTTTTCAGAATAGATTGAGTAGGATTGGTATTAGTTCTTCAAATGTTTGGTACAATTCAGCATTGAAGCCATCAGGTCATGGGCTTTTCCTTTCTGGGACACATTTTCTTACTACTCTAATCTTATTACTTGTTTGGTTCTGTTCAGGTTTTGAATTTCTTCATAGTTTGATCTTGGTAAAGTGTGTGTATGTAAAAATTTATTCATTTATTCTAGATTTTCCAATTAATTTGCATAGAAATAGTCATAGTTCCCTCTAATTATCCTTTGAATGTCTGCAGTAACAGTTGTAATGACTCCTTTCTCATTATCTTATGTTATTTATTTGAGTCTTGTCTCCTTTTTTCTTAGTCTGGCTAAAGGTTTTTTGATTTTGTTTATCTTTTAAATAAACCAAATTTTTGCATCATTGATTCTATTTTTAATTTTTATTTATTTCTGCTCTGATTTTTATTATTTTCTTCTACTTATTTTGGCAGTGGTTTATTCTTGCGTTTCTGTTTCTTTAATGTGCTTCATAAAGTTGTTTGTTTGAAATGTTTTTTACAATTTTTATGTAGGAGCTTATTTCTATAAAATTTACTCTTTGTACTGCCTTCACTGTCTCCCATAGGTATTGGTATGTTGTGCTTCTCTTTTCATTGGTTATAAAATAATTTTTAATTTTTTTCTTAATTTAGTATTTATTATTCTTTTAATTGATGCTCTGTTCCTTTAGGAGTATATTGTTTAATTTCCATGTTAGTCCCACAATTCCTCTTATTATTGATTTCTAGTTTTATTCCATTGAGGTCAGAAAAGATGCTTGATTCCATTTTAATTTTTTTTAATTTTTTAAGACTTGTTTTGTCACCTAATATATGGTCTATCCTTGAGTATGATTCACATACTGAGGAGAAAAATGTGTATCCTGTAGCCATTGGATGAATTGTTCTGTAAATATCTATTAGGTCCATGTGGTCTATATTGAAGATTAAATCTGATGTTTCTCTGTTGACTTTCTGTCTGGAAGATCTCCCCAATGCTGAGAGTGAGGTGTTGAAGTCTCCAGCTGTTATTGTATTGAGTTCTATCTCTCTCTGTAGCTCTAATAATGTTTGCTTTACATACCTGGTTGCTCCAGTGTTAGGTGTATATATCTATACAATCATTATATTATCTTGCTGAATTGACCTTTTATTATCATATAATGAATTTCTTTATCTCTTCTTACAGTTTTTGTCTTACAACCTATTTTGTCTGATGTAAGTATAGCTAATCCTGTTCTTTTTTTGGTTTTCATTTGCATGTGATAGCTTTCTTTCTTTATTTATATTTATTTTTAGTCTGTGTGTGTCCTTATAGGTAAAATGTATTTCTTGTAGGCAATAGATCATTGGGTCTTAATTATTTTTTAAATTCATTTCTCCACTCTATGTATTCTCTATGTATTTTGATTGGAGAGTTTAGTCCATTGTCATTCAATATTATTATTATTGATAAGTAAAGACTTATTCTTGCTATCTATTTTGCTTGTTTTCTGGTTTATTTGTGAACTAACTTCCTTCCTTCCTTCCTTCCTTCCTTCCTCCCTCCCTCCCTCCCTTCCTTCCTCCCTCCCTCCCTCCCTCCCTTCCTTCCTTCCTTTCATCCTCCCTCCCTCCCTTCCTTCCTTCCTTCCATCCTCCCTCCCTCCCTCCCTCCCTTCCTTCCTTCCTTGCTTCCTTCCTTCCTTCCTTCCTCCTGTCTTCATTTTTGTGAAGGTAATTTTCTCAGGCGGTAAGTTTTAATTTCTCACTTTTTATATTTTGTATATCTTTTGTATCTTTTTTGATTTGAGGTTACCATGAGATTTGCAAATACTATCATATAATACTTCATTTTAAACTTATGACAACTTAACACTGATTGCATAAACAAACATATAAACTACCAAAGAAGCTGAAAAAAGCAAAAAGAAGACTAATAAAAACTGTACACTTTAACTTCATCCCACTAATTTTTTGACTTTTTGTGCTTCCTATGTATATCTTCTTGTACTGTCTATGTCTTGAAAAGTTGTTCTAGTTATTATTTTTGATCAGTTCATATTTTCATCTTTCTACTGGAGATATGAGTGGTTTACACAATACAATTACTGTGTTGTAATATTCTGTGCTTTTCTGTGTACTTAACTAGTACCAGTAAGTTTTGTGCCTTCAGGTTATTTCTTTTTGCTCAATAATGTTCTTACCTTTCACATTGAAAAAATCTCCTTAGCATTTCTTCTAGGACAGGTCTAGTGTGGATAAAATCCTTAAACTTTTGTTTGTCTGGGAAAGTCTTTATTTCTTCTTCACCTTTGAAGGATATTTTCACTGGATATATTTCACTGAATATATTATTTCACTGGATATATTCACTGGGTAATTTTTTTTCAGCACTTTAAGTATGTCATGCTACTCTCTCTTGACCTGTAAAGTTTCCACTAAGAAGTTTGCTGACATACATATTGTAGCTCCATTGCATATTATTTGTTTATTTTTTCTTGCTGCTTTTAGAAACATTTCTTCATCCTTGACTTTTGAGAGTTGGATTATTAAGTGTCTTTAGGTGGTCTTTTTTTGGGTTAAACCTGCTTTGTATTCTATAAGTTTTCTTCACTTGAATATGAATATCTTTCTCCATCTTTGGTAAGGTCTCTGTTATTATCCCTTAAACTGTCTATCCCTATTTACCACTCTACCTCCTCTTTAAGGGCAATGACTTGTAGATTTGCCCTTTTGTGGCTACTTTCTAGATCTCATAGGAATGCTTCTTCTTCTTTTTTTTTTTTTTTTTACTTTTTATTCTCTTTTCTCCTCTGACTGCGTATTTTCAAATAGCCTGTCTTCAAGCTTCATCCTTTCTGCTGTTAAGAGACTCTGATGCATTCTGCAGTATGTCAATTAAATATTTAAACTCTAGAATTTCTGCTCAATTATTTTTCATTTAATCCCTTTGCTAAATTTATCTGATAGGATTCTGAATTCATTTTCCATACTATGTTAGATTTTTGTTTAGGTTTCTCAAAACAGTTATTTTGAATTCTGTGTCTGAAAGTTTACATATCTCAAATATCTCTGTCTGTTATGGTTTACCTGTGTCCCCACCCAAATCTCATCTTGAATTATAGTTCCCATAATTCCCACATCTTGTGGGAGGGACATCATGGGATGTAATTGAATTATGGGGGTAGTTACCCTCATGTTGTTCTCATGATAGTGAGTGAGTTCTTATGAGATATGATGGTTTTATAAGGTACCTTTTCCCCTTTTGCTTGGCACATATCCTTCCTGCCATCATGTGAAGAAGGACACGTTTGGTTCCCCTCCTTCCATGATTGTAAGTTTCCTGAGGCCTTCCCAGCCATGCAGAACTGTGAGTCAATTACAACTCTTTTCTTTATAAATTAACCAATCTTGGGCAGTTCTTTATAGTGGCATGGGAATGGACTAATACACTACACTGTCTTTCCAGGACTGGTAACTGGCACATTATTTAGTTCTTTTGGTGAGGTAATGTTTTCCTAAATAGTATTGATGCTTGTAGATGTTTGTTGGTGTCTGGGCATTGAAGATTTATATGTTTATTGTACTCTTTGCCAGGCGAGGTGTCAGATCCCCAGCTATGGAAAGCAGTCAACTCATGGGTAGTAAAAAGAATGTATTGACAACACTATAGGTTTGAAAAGGAAAGTTTTATTAGATAGAAGGAACACTGCAGAAGACCGCAGCAGAGGACCTCAGCAAGAGAGAACTAAGTATACCGTGGTGGATTTTTCCTAAGGGGTATTTATTAATTTTAAAGTAGGAGCTTAATGATAATTTAGACTATATTAGCCACATAGACTATGATAAATGACTACATTTGTAGGCATTTTGGTGCCTTAATATCAGCAAGAGCTACACAATGAGTTTTGACATGCACGCATCCTAAAGATGTATACAAATTCCAGTTATTTATAAATGTTTTGGGAAAGAAGCCTGGAACCAGATGCTTGCTTCAGATAATAAGGAAGTCTAGTTACATTCAAATTTTTTAGATAAGAAGTTTTGCCTCTGGATGGCCTGCTAGATGGTCACAAAGTGATTTTTGCT
This sequence comes from Nomascus leucogenys, assembly GCF_006542625.1. Lineage (NCBI taxonomy): Eukaryota > Metazoa > Chordata > Mammalia > Primates > Hylobatidae > Nomascus > Nomascus leucogenys. The sequence goes on from NC_044406.1 coordinate 132,186,319, forward strand.
CTCCTTATTTTCCCCCTGAAAAATATTTTGTTTAAAGTTTTTAGCCTTTATATTCCCCCATGTTCATGTCTACCTGCTGCCTACTAGGGTCTCAAGAAAGGGAAAACAGCACAGTGAAGAGGGGCATTGTATTAGTTCATTTTATGCTACTGATAAAGACATACCCGAAACTGGGAACAAAAAGAGGTTTAGCTGGACTTACAGTTCAGTATGAATGAGGAGGCCTCAGAAACATGGGGGGAGGTGAAAGGCACTTCTTACATGACAGTGGCAAGAGAAAAAATGAGGAAGAAGCAAAAGCAGAAACCCCTGAAAAACCCATCAGATCTTGTGAGACTTATTCACTATCACGAAAATAGCATGGGAAAGACTGGTCCCATGATTGGATTATTTTCCCCCGGGGCCTTCCCACAACGTGTGGGAATTCTGGGAGATACAATTCAAGTTGAGATTTGGGTGGGGAGACAGTCAAACCATATCATTCAACTCCTGGCCCCTCCAAATCTCATGTCCTCACATTTCCAAACCAATCATGCCTTCCCAACAGTCCCCCAAAGTCTTAACTCATTTCAGCATTAACCCAAAAGTCCACAGTTCTAAGTCTCTTCTGAGACAAGCCAAGTCTCTTCTATCTATGAGCCTGCCAAATCAAAAGCAAGCAAGTTACTTCCTAGATACAATGAGGGTACAGGTATGGGATAAATACAGCCATTCCAAATGGGAGAAATTGGCCAAAACAAAGGGGTTACAGAGCCCATGCAAGTCTGAATTCCAGTAGGGCAGTCAACTTTTAAAGCTCCAAAATGATGTCCTTTGACTCCAGGTCATGCTGATGCAAAAGGTGGGTTTCTATGGTCTTAGGCAACTCCACCCTTGTGGCTTTGCTGGGTACAGCCTCCTTCCTGGCTGCTTTCATGGGCTGGCATTGTCTGTGACTTTTCCAGGTGCACGGTGCAAGCTGTTGGTGGATCTACCATTCTGCATGCTAGAGGATGATGGCCCTCTTCTCACAGCTCCACTAGGCAGTGCCCCCGTAGGGACTCTGTGTGGGTGCTCTGACCCCACATTTCCCTTCGCACTGCCCTAGCAGGGGTTCTTCATGAAGGCCACGCCCCTGCAGCAAACTTTTGCCTGGGTATCCAGGCATTTCCGTACATCTTCTGAAATCTAGGCACAGGTTCCAAAACCTCAATTCTTGACTTCTGTGCACCTGCAGGCTCAACACCATGTGGAAACTGCCAAGGCCTGTGGCTTCCACCCTCTGAAGGCACAGCCTGAGCTCTATTTTGGCTCTTTTCAGACACAGCTGGAGTGACTGAGACACAGCGCACCAAGTCCTTAGGCTGCATACAGCACGGGAACCCTGGGCTTGGCCCGTGGAACCACTTTTTCCTCCTGGGTCTCTGGGCCTGTGATGTGAGGGGCTGCTGTGGTGGCCTCTGACGTGATCTGGAGACATTTTCTCCATGGTCTGGGGGATTAACATTAGGCTCCTTGCTACTTAGACAAATTTCTGCAGCCAGCTTGAATTTTTCCTCAAAAAATAGGTTTCTCTTTTCTACTGCATCATCAGGCTGCCAATTTTCTGAACTTTTATGCTCTGTTTCCCTTTTAAACTGGAATGCTTTTAACAGCACCCATGTCATCATTTGAATGCCTTGCTACTTAGAAATTTCTTCCACCAGATACCCTAAATCATCTCTCTCAAGTTCAAAGTTCCACAAATCTCTAGGGCAGGGGCAAAATGCCACCAGTCTCTTCGCTAAAACATAACAAGAGTCACCTTTGTTCCAGTTCCCAACAAGTTCCTCATTTCCATCTGAGACCACCTCAGCTTGGACCTTTTTGTTCATATCACTATCAGCAATTTTCTTCAAAGCCATTCAACAAGTCTCTAGGAGTTTCCAAACTTTCCCACATTTTCCTGTCTTCTTCTGAGCCCTTCAAACTGTTTCAACCTCTGCCTGATACCCAGATCCAAAGTCATTTCCACATTTTTGGGTGTCTTTTCAGCAATGCCCCACTGTACTGGTACCAATTTACTGTATTAGTTTTTACGCTGCTGATAAAGATCTACCCGAAACTTGGAACAAAAACAGTTTTAATTGGATTTAGAGTTCCACATAGCTGAGGGGGCCTCAGAATCACGGTGGGAGGCAGAAGGCACTTCTTACTTGACAGCGACAAGAGAAAGATGAGACAGAAGCAAAAGCGGAAACTCCTGCTAAACCCATCTGATCTCATAAGACTTATTCACTATCACGAGAATAGCATGGGAAAGACCAGAGCGCATGATTCAATTACCTCCCCCTGGCTCCCTCCCACAACATGTGGGGATTCTGGGCAATACAATTCAATTCGAGTTTTGGGTGAGGACATAGCCAAACCATATTAGGCATCAAGTCTGGCTATTTTTTTGCTGAATGTGGGTGTGGAGGGGATAAGTTGCATTTTTCCCCTTCTTACTCTGTCATGAAGGCAATGGAAGGTCATGAAAAACTTGTTCATGACGGTAAGACCAGCTTCCATCAAGAGGCCTCATATAAATGGAAGTTTCTGTTGCAGGCTGGTATTGTGATTGCATAATCACTTGTGGTAGAATTGCTGTAATCTGAAAGATATAAAGTTAATGAGAGCATTAAAAAGGCAGGGACCAAACATTAAAAGAAGAATGAAGAGAAATAAAGGTCCAAGGAATGGGAGAAGCCAAGTGATTTTCAGAAACCAATGGATAAAGGCTTTGGTCCAGTCTTGGTTACTTTGAGAAAGTGTGTGTAGCTATTTGGCTTGTTTGAAAATTTCTCAGACATTGGTTTCTACTTCTCCAGACACATTAACATAGGCGCAATAGGTTTTACTGACGACAGCACAGACTCCTTGTTCAGCTAGGAGGTAATTTAGTGCTCATCTATAATCAAAAACTATTCCTGCAAGTGAGTCTAAAGATTTCTTCAGCTTTGAAACACTGGAGCCAGTTTTTGTTAAGGTTATTTCAAGGGAGGTGGTAAGTATTCATAGTGTGATTTCATGGTATGTAAAGGATTTAGATAAGAAGCTACAAGATCCCTGAGGCATTCTGGACCTCTCTTTTCCCTTTGGCTCACTCTATTTGGGGGGACTCCACCACAGATAGAGGGTCTGCCTTGGCCTGGATGACCATTCCAGGAATGCCCTTGCTCGAGGGGTCAATTCAAACCTAATGTAAAGGAGAACTCACGTGTAACTTGGTATGTGGTGTTTGTGACAAAGTTGAATCCAAAATTGGATTCGCAACCAGTAGAGTGTGTCTGTGCACACAGGTTTATAAAGTGTTAAAGTGAAAGTAGACTAGCCACCCTGACGGGCAATAATGAATTAACTCTTTTGTCTTAGGCTTCAGATAACACCAAGAAACGGTCCTCGACAGAAACTGTCAATTGCCAAAGAGGACTTAAATTGGTTCACTGGCAGTACAAAAATTAGAAAAGAATCCTGGCCATTCCCTCACCCCTAAGGGAAATGATAGACAGCTATCTCTTCTCTAGGGCTTCAGAATCCCGCTGAAGAGCTGCTTCAGCCAGGGACCTTGAGTTCCCAGGGGTAAGGAAGCAAAGCATCGAGGGAAGCAGGGAGAAAAAGGAAGGGAGAAATTCCAGTAAAGTACCCATGCAAGCCTCCAAGATGCCGGGCGAGGTGTCAGAGCCCTAGCAATGAAAAGTGGTTGACTTATGGATAGTGAGAAGAATTTACTGACAACAGCATTGGTTTGAAAAGGAAAGTTTTGTTAGAAAGAACGCTGCAGAAGAGTGCAGTGGGGCACCTCAGCAAGGGAGGACTGAATGCACCTTGGTCAGTTTTTCCTTAGGGGTATTTATGAATCTTAAAGCAAGAGCTTAAGGATAATTTGGACCATATTAGCCATGTAGGTCATGATAAATGATTACATTTGTAGACATTTTTATGCCTTAATGTCCCTGTTCTAGAAATGGTCAATTACAAAGCACAACATAAGACTGGAACATTGGAGTTAGGTAGCAGAGATCAAAAGTAAGTACTAGTACAATTCATGTAATTCAGCATTGCTTTGATTTATACATTATTTTTCCTTCTTCTACAATTCCTCTTTTTTAAAAAAATTTTTTGCTCTCATTACATTTCCTCAGTCAGACACAAGATTCTTATGCTATTCTATCATTTCTTGTAAGCAATCAATACATATTAATTTTCTTCTTTTGTTGCTTAAATATTTATTAAGCATTCTGCATGCCATATGTAGTGTACTAGATGCTATTGGTATAAATAGCAGTTGCAATATATTCATTACATTACTTCCAATGTAAGCTTAACCCTTTTTCCTCTCCCCACTGCATCATCAATTTTTCTCTTCACTGAACATTTTCACCAGCACACAAATATGATGTAAAATCGTCAATCTAAAAAAAAAAAATCTGGAAATCACATATCCCTCTAGCTGTCCTTCTATTTTTTTGTTCCTTTTAGATAAAAGCTCCTTAAAATTGTTAACTATACTTGTTGTCTCCATTTCTCTCCTTTTGTCACCGTTGGACCATTTCCAATCAGGTTTTCCCTATGAAGATTTCACTGCACACTTCAATAATAAGGACCAGTTTTTTGTTTTGTTTTGTTTGTTTGTTTTTTATTTGTTTTTTTTGAGACGGAGTCTTGCTCCGTTGCCAGGCTACAGTGCAGTGGCGTGATCTCGGCTGACTGCAACCTCCCCCTCCTGGGTTCAAGCGATTCTGTCGCCTCAGCCTCCCGAGTAGCTGGGATTACAGATGCCCGCCACTATGCAATAAGGACCAGTTTTTTAAATTCATCATAAACACAGTCACTCTGTTTTTGAAAGTTTTACGTCATTTGGCTTTCAGGAGCCCACATCCTGGCTTGCCTTCTGTCTCATTAGTCACTCCTCAGTCTCCTGTGTGGAATTGAAACCATTTTCCTAGGTGATCATGTTTAGTTTTATGTTTATGTTTGCTGGGTTTTTTGTTTGTTTGTTTGTTTTTTTGAGACAGAATCTCACTCTGTCACCAGGCTGGAGCGCAGTGGTGCGATCTCGGCTCACTGCAACCTCTGCCTCCCGGGTTCAAGTAATTCTCCTGCCTCAGCTTCCCGAGTAGGGGGACTACAGGCATGTGCCACCACACCCAGCTAATTTTTGTATTTTTAGTAGAGATGGTATTTCACCATGTTGGCCAGGAGGGTCTGAATCTCTTGACCTCATGATCCACCCTCCTCGGCCTCGCAAAGTGCTGGGATTACAGGTGTGAGCCACCACGCCCAGCCACTGGTTTTTATTTATTTAGTTTTTGTATCAGTTGGTTGTGGTATGGCATAATTTTCATACAATAAAATACATAGACTGTAAGAGCACAGTTTGATGAACTTTGAGAAATATATAAATACCTGTAACCACTGCCCCAATAAAGTTACAGGATATTCCCATCACCACAAAAGTTCTTGCATGCCACTTCACAGTCTAATACACTTATCCTTCTGAAATAATCTCACGTGACTTCTACCATACCCTAGTTCTGAACGTTCTAGAAATTCATATAAAGTGAACGACGTACATGAACTTTTTTTTTGCTTGTCTCACCTCTCTAAAGATAACAGTTCTGTTTGTATGCTTCAGCAGTTCATTCCTTTGGTTAAATACGTAGGATGGGAATTGTTGCACCATATGGTAAGTGCATGTTTAAAGTGTATAAGGAACTGTCTTTTTTCCCCAAAGTCACAAACCATTTTACATTACCACCAGCAAAGCAGGAGAGTTCCACCTGTTCCACATTCTCTCCAACACTTGGTATTGTTGTTGTTGTTGTTTTTAATCTTGGGCATTCTACTGGGTTTGGGGTTATCACATTGCAGTTTTTATTTTCGTTTTGCTAATGATTAATAACACTGAACATATTTTCATGTTTTATTTGCTATTTTTATATACACTTTCATGAGGAGCGTGCTCACATTATTTGACCATGTTTTTTTAAGTTAGTTATTTTTCTTCTTATGTCTATATTTCAGTAACTATCTGTGTGTATGTACGTATACATACAAGTATACATCCTATATATTGATATTATATATGGGTTTCTATTATATTATATCAATTATAATATATATACACACACACGCACATACACACTAACATATATTATGACATATACTTATATATTTTTGTGTACTATATGTGTGTTACTACATGTAGTGGGTTTGTAATATACGTACATATATGTGTGTGTGTTTATATATGTGTGTGTATATATATGATGGGACCAATGATCAGAAAATATGTGCACTCTCTTGTCCTCTCATTTCTATTTCTGTCTACAAGTCTGTTGAATATGTCTTTATCTTTACTTCTTTGTTATTATAGTAGGCTGAATATGGCTATGCTTTAGCTCTTAACATTAAAGTATACCTTCTTTTCCCCCAAATTGTTACCTATTAACCAAAAAACATTTATTGACTGACTAATCTTCCTTTCCCTATTTGAAGTACAAACAATATCAACTCCTATATTGTAATGTTTGCCTGGATAAATATATGGACCCTCTATTCCAATCTACTTATTTGTTGATAATGCTATACTACCTCATTGCTTTAATTTCTGTAGTGCTAATAATATGTAGCAGATAAATATCTCTCAATTAATTTTAATATGTAGCAGATAAATATCCTCTCAATTATTTTATTTTAAAGGTATATTCTGGATAGTCTTACAAACTTGTTTTTTTTTAATTAGTTTTGGGATTATTTTATCAAACACTCCTAGTGCGAACACTCTAAAATGAACAGACATGAAACAAAGAAGCAAGTTTGTATTGCAATTGAGTATGATCTACAAAACAATCTAGGGAGAATTCAAATCTTTACAATATTGAGTGTATCAAGGAACAATCTATGATTGACAAAAATGTGTGTAGCGCTCTTTAAACCCTCCAAATTCTGCATTTAAAACACAAGAATTTATGGACAAATAGATTACAGCCAAAATACACAAATTTCTGTCTTCTGCTAAAAAAAAAAAAACCCAAAAAACAAAACAAAACAAAACAAAAAAACACTGATAAACCTACTTAATGTATGATTAGTAGGTAACAGCTAGCTGTTCTCCTTCATCCCGGGGTTAACAACTACTTTTCTCCACTCCTTCATTCACTGTTACTATTCTTCATAACCAACCAACATCACTTCTTGTTGCATCACATCCTAGCTCACTTTCCCGGTGTTTTAAATTAGAAAGTGGAAAACACCATATAGGTAATTTTTTACTCAAGAGAACACCATGGCCATTTGATTATAGAGTGCATTATTAAGTGTATAGCTTGAAGGAATGGTCATGGGAATCCGCCTTTATATTCACAATACTCCCAGACAAAAAACAATATTTTACCAGGGAAATATTAGTTAATTGTAGAATTGCTCCCATTGCGGGAGGAGATTGCAGATGGAGGTGTTGTATGCAACTGTTTTACATGGATTCTTCGCTCTGGTAGCAGATGTCGAAGAAACTCTATGAATGTCCTGTCTCTATGTCCCAGGTGGATCTTCAGTTTCTTCCATCTCTCTGTCAACTAAATGCAGTTTGCTCAATCTTACAGTCTTCAGTTACTGCCCCATTGCTTCCTATTGTCTTCTTTACTTCATTGTTTGAATTAGCTGGCCCTCCATGCCTGCTTTGCCATGGAATGTTGTCCTTCAGATTTTTTTAGCTTCATGTTAATAGTATCAAGCCTCTGATAATGGTAGTAAGTGCAAGTAACATTTATTAAGCTCTTAGCTTATATAACTGAATTCCGATTTTGACATCCCGTGGTAGGTGCTACCATGACCTCATTTTCACAAAAAGAAATAAAGGTTTACATAGATTAAAGCACTGCTCCATTTTGACAGATCATCAATTGACAGAGTGGGAGTTTGTAAACAGGTCTATTTAACTTGAGACCTTCATTATCTTAACCACAACTGAATGACATCTAATATAGACTTATCCCATTCTCTTACCTGCCCTTGCTTTTAGCTCTGAAAGCTTCAGCCCAGTGTGCAGTTCTGTGCCTTTCACTATTCTCTATTTCCACTTATTTAAGATGGGCGTTCAAAATAGTACTTTTCAAAACAATTTGACAATGAGACAAAGGGAATATGGTGGTGGCTGGAGGAGGAAGTGTAGTTTAGATTAATTTTCTTTAAATGGTGGAGATTGGAATGTGTTTCCAAGTTGCAGAAACGATGCCAGGATTGAGCAAGAGAGATTGAAGATACAAGAAAAATGCTCTTCTGACTTTGTTTTCCTGTTTATGTTGACAGTCGAAAGTGAAAAAACAGAGGGGAAAAACGGCAATTAACAAAGATACAAGAAAGTATTTCGTACAGTCAAAAGATATAAGTTCCTATATTGAAAAGGGCTATCAAATGCATAGCAAAAGGAAGGGTCATGACTGACATTATGAGACATCATCAAAAGATCTTAGGATACTAAGGATAAAGAGAAAATCTTAAAAGCTGTCTTTAGCAGTCAGGATGCTTCAGGCTGAAAACAAAAAAAAAAAAGAAAAGAAAATTCTCACTCAAACTTGCTTAAATAATAATCAAATTTATTATCTTACTAAGTAAACGACATTATAGAAGTAGGTTAGGTTCCAGTAATTGAATGATTAGTAGCTCAGTTGAAGTCATCAAGGACCCTGATTCTATCTGCCCCTGACTTCTTCCTGTGAATCTCCCTAAGTCTGCTTCCCTTAATGTTCACAAGATAGCTGGTGGTGACAATGAGGGCTACAATATTTATAGTTCACATACAGAAGAAGATTGAGAGCCCCCTCCTTCACCAATATGCACGTGTACTTTCCTTCAGTATGAGAGGGTAATTTATGCCACACACTCTCTTATGCTGTTTGGCTTAAACTAATCAGGATACCCCTATAAAAATGTGGTTGGAATAAATATTCAAACAAATTTGGGGTGAATGAATGTTGGATAGGTAATAAAAACGTCTCACAATTTCAGGTGATAAAAACCAGACATATGAAAAAAAAATAGGATCCGAAGGGTGTTGTATTTCTTAACAGCAGCAGTGGAAGTTAAAACAAACTGGAATAAAACTTTCAAAATGCTTAAGAAAAATAACGTCTCACGTAAAATTCTATCCTTATTCTATTCTGATGTATTAAACATGAGGTTAACATTAAATTCTCAATATTTGAAGTCTCAAAAAAGTTACCTTCTAAGTATAATTTTTATAAATTTATCGCAGGATATGCTCCACCAAAGTCACTGGTACACCAAGAACAAAGGAGAAATGAGATCCGAGACACAGTGAATCCACATTGAACTAACAGAAAATAAAAGTGGAAATCCAGGATAACCACTGTACAATAGGTCTAGAGAGTAACCAGTCCAAACTGGAAGAGGAGCCTGTAAGGCTCTAGAAAGGAGGTCTCTATAAAAATAAAAAGGACAAAAATTTGCTACATGAAGTTTATCTTTTTGAAGAGAAATCAAGGGATTTTTAAATTATATAAAAGACTAGTAAAAAGCACATAGATGACTAAAATAATGAAGACATAAATTACTTTAGGAAAAACGGAAAGAGAAAATATGGTCATAGTCTTGTACCTGGTTCTTCAGTGAATACGTTTTATTGGAATGAGAATAATTAAGTAAAAAATATATTGGGGTCTCTGAAGGGTCCAGTAAAGAGCTGCTTCTTTTTTTCTACCTGGACTTTTGACAAATTGAGAAATAAAGAATATCAGATTGGAAGGCAGATACCACTATCTTTACTTGCAAAAGCAGAGGACATAGATTAGGGCAAGAGGAAGAGCAAAATGGACCTCTAACCAAATGACAGGCAGGCTCCCTCACCCGGTCATAACACCATTGGATAAGGAAGTCCCCCTCCCGTAGGACAGCGAAGCAAACCCTGAAGGAGAAGGAGCACTGGGGAGCAATCCTTCCTGTGGAAGTCTCATTCTGAAATAAGGCAGAGATGAGTAAAACGTGCTGCTCTATTTATTTTTCTGAATTTATCTTCCAAACGTCACGTACCTCTCCTAGTGTGGTGTGAGTCAAGCAGCAGGATAAAAGGCCAAGAGTAATCCTAATAGGTCTCCGTTCACTTAGAAGCAACAGGGGTGAGAAATAGGCAATCTATAAGCTATTTAATCAGAAATTTGGACTCGTCTTGGGAGGATGGCAGGGTGTGGGTGACAAATGAGAGTGAAGAGTAGTATTAAGGGAGCTAAATTCTGCCTTTCATGAGGATAAAACAATAGAAAATGTGCAAACATATTGTTTAGAGCTATAGTGAGTTGAATGCCAGATAAAATAGCAAAATGAGTTGAATGTAGAACTGTGTGAGATTGTACAGTGGGAAGTGATGGGATAGAGAGCTAGTGATTTTTGTTATGCACCTTCCAATAATGTGTATTTCTTTCGGATAATTCAAAATATATGTATGTATTATGTTAATAAAACATTGAAGATATTTTAAAGGACTTGTCAAAAACTTGACCTTGATATAATGAAAATATTGCCCAAGTATAGCTCTACTTTAAAATCTGAGAGGTAAAATTCAAGTGTTGTTCTGAAAATGTAAGAGCATCATTACTTCTGGACAAGCAAGAGAAGTCCAAGCTTAATTAAAACCTCTGGTTATTGTCACCTAGACTTGCAACCTGCTGTACTTTGTTTGGATTTCACCTAAATATAAAACTGTGGAATTAACATATGCTCTCATTTCTTCATAAATGTTTGTTTACCTTTATATCCAACATGACCAGGATATTTTATTTTAAAATTCTTTATTATGAAACTTAACAGATATTTAAAAGTATTTGGTTAGCTCATTAAATTAGTTTGTTAGTTTATTAAACTAGTTTAATAAAATCCCGTAAACTCTTCTTGCATCTTCTTGACCAATTTTATTTCATGTGTGCCCCCTCACTGGCTTAGTTAAAGCAAATACATGTTTAATTCATCCTTAAATTAAAACCTTAATGTTTTCTGTCCATGGTGTCCAAAGAGAGTAGCCAATTTTTAAAATATGATTATTGCTATATAGGTAGAATTGTATCTTATAACCTCGTAATTAAACTTTGTTTATAAAATGATTTTACACTGTGACAAACTAAATTTAGTACTTCATTGATCTATTTGGTTCATTTGTTTAAATGAAAAATGCCAATATCAGTGACCAAGACATTAATTAGGTATTTTTCTTTTTGATATAACTATATATAAATATAATTCAAGGTTTTTTTTTTAATTTTTATTTTAGTTTATCAGTTTCAAATACTCATGTATCTGATTGTCAATGCTGGAGAGCTGGGGCCAGGGCAGTGGTTGATGAATATCACCTGACTGTCTCCTGCAGAAAAAGCATTTCCAGAAGCACGGAGAAGCGAAGAGAAAAGGCAGTGCACCTGGAGCTGGAGACTGCGGCCTCGTTCTTACTGATGGCCCTTGGAGCAGATATTTGAATTGGAGAGATAAAACCGTGGTTTTTGGGGTGTTACTTTTGGTGGCTGATGCATTCTGTGATTGATTTGGCTATTACAACTGGTATTAATTTTAAACACATTAATTGCAAAATCTCAATTGTGATTTGATTTCTGTATTTACAATACTAAAAACGAGGCTTTAGCCAGGAGAAGACAATTGGCAGTACTCAGTTGGAAGTACTTAATTGTTAACGTATATCAGCCGTGTTTCTTCGGCGTCCTCAGTGTTGCTCAGTCTTGCTCTTCGTGGCAACTACTGAATGCTTGAAAACTTCTCTCCTGTACTCCCACTCTGCACTGTAGAAGAGAAAGAGAGGAGAGTGGAAGAAAAAAGAGAGGGAGAGGAGAAAGAAAGAGAGGAGAGAGAAACATGGGCATGGATGATACATAAGGTAGTTGTAAACTGTGATCAGCTTTGATAAGAACTGGATAAATTCTCCTAATTAAAACAATATATAAGGCACTTTGCCTTTTTTTCAAATTTCAAATAAATGGATTTGTATAGAATGTAGTCTGTTGCCCGGAGTTTTCATTTAGCATAATGCATTTGAGATTTATCCATGTTGTTGTATATTCTTTCTATTGCTGAGTAGTATTCCATTGTGTGGCTAGATCAGTTTGTTTATCCATTAACCTTTGATGGATGTTTGGGTTTTTTTCAATATGAGGCTTTTATAAATAAACCTTCTGTAATCAGGTCTTTGTGTAGTCACACAGCTTTTTTTTTTTTTTTTTTAAAAAGATGTTAGTATTGTAATTGTGTTTAATAAGAAACTGTTCAGTATTTCTGCATGTCTACCAAAAATACGTGAAATTTTAGTTGCTTCTTTTAAAATACTTGGTATGTTTTTGCTTTTTTATTTTAGCAACTTAATATGTGTGTATTATAACCTCATTGTGGTTTTAAATTACATTTTCCTCAGTAACTAATAATGCTGAGCATCTTTTAATGTATTTAATGGTCATTTATATATCTTCTCATGAAATGTCTGTTAAAATTGTATGCTCATTTAGAAAAATCAGGATGATTGTCTTGTTGAGCTTTGAAAGCTGTTTGCATATTATGAATACAAGTTCTTTATTAGACATACATTTTACAAACATTTTTTCCAGTCTTTTTCTTTAACTTAGCTTTTGGAGAGCAAAAAAAATTTAATGTGATGAAGTAAAACATTTCTTGTTTGATAGCTTATGAGTTTCAGTTTTAGGGGTTTTCTTTAAATACATGCCGTTCATTTATTCTGAATCTTATATTGATAGATAATTCCAGAAGATTTCAGCATAGAAGATAAAATACAGCAAATCCTAACCAGCACAGGTTTTAGTGACAAACGGGCCGGTTCCATGGACACAGATGACTTCATCAGGTAATTACATTCTTGTTTTCATAAGTGTTTACATGTCTTTACTGTGACACCTGCAGATTTGAGATTTTAAAGGCTTTTAAGTGGTATAAGGTGCTTCCTAGGACAGTTACTGCATAGCACTTCCATGGCATGGAATAGTACTTGGTGTAGAAGGTGAAGGCTAGTTAGCTGCAGCAGAATGAACATTTCTTTAAGAACAGTCCAAGCCAGAATATTGCCTCTGTGTTAACGTGGTGTGCATGTTCCTCCCTTCCTGCTCCCTCCCCAACTCTCCTTCACAGTCGTAGTATTAATAGCTTGTCCCTCCAAAATAGTCCGTAAGGTAGAAAAATCATAATACGTGTAGCTGGATCTGATTTTTAAAATTTGCTTACTGGGAATAGCTGTTGTTAAATCAATCTTAAGCATACAATAATGTCAGTTAGAATCCTACCTGGCTATCCATTTAGTAATGATATAGTTAGTTTTGTAACCCGAGGCAAGTTCTACACTTCTCAAGTAAAAAGGTGTCATAATTATCTAGGTAATTTAGACCAAAATTTGTTTTGCTTGAATCGAGCAAGTAAGTCTTATGAAAATAGAGTAAGACTTCAATTAATTACCCAGGTAATTACTAACCTGTAGTTACCGTTTTAAATCATGAACATGTTAACTTTCAGAAGTTCTTGCCTATTTAGCCAATTCACTCTTAAAGCTTCCATGTTCTAGAGACTGAATAAAATATGAGGGTAGATTGTTACAAAAGTCATTGGTTTGACCATTTGTAAGCTGGAAACACAGTTGTATATGGAGTTATATTTTATTGACTGGCTAGCAGTACTACTGAGTCTTTTTAGATGTTAATCCTAGGCATTGGATACTATTCATAAGTACCTACTTTGCTTTCTTAGACAATTTAATTGAATCTGTTTCTAAGGGCCAGTCTAAAAATAACCTCAGGTCTAAATAGAAATATTTCATCTTTTCCTTCATTTTCACTAAATTTCCTCAAAATTATTGAGCATCTGCAGTTTACTAACTAGAATCTAATAAGTACATAGGTATCTACAGAGAGAAATGATGCGTACTTAATTTGAATATAAATAACAGCTCAAGAGAGGAAGAATGGGCATGTAAGATTGGTCATTCATCTGACTTCTGCCAATTCCAAACAACTTCTTATTCAGTTACCATGTTGAAATGAAACAAGTGCCAATGAGTTTTAGGTTTTCAATTGAGTCTGTATAATCCATGTCAAATTAATTTTGAATATGGTGTGAGGTAAGAATTTCAATCAGGTTATTTGCATTTCCATATACATTTTAGAAATAGTTTATTAATATCTAAATTTTAACTCGAAGTGAAGCAAGATGGCAGAATAGAAGCCTCCATCAATTGTTCCATGCCCACAAGGAAACCAAGTTAACCACTATCTACACAGGGGAAAAAAAAAAAAAAAGAATACCTTCATTAGAACCAAAAATCTGGTGAACACTCATAGTATCTGGTTTTAACTTTATATCACTGAAGAGATAGGAAAAGCAGTCAAGAATCCCAGATGTCACCTCTCCCCAACATTCAGGAGTGGCGGAATGGTACAAAGAGTGTCTCTGGGTACTGGGGAAGGGAAAACACAGCAATTGTGAGGCATTGAACTTACTGCCGTTCTGTTAGAGCAGAGAGAAAAACCGAACTAAACAGCTGATCCACCCACAGAGGAAGTATTTAAACAAGCCCTAGTGAGAGAGGAATCACCTACCCCGGGGATCTGAACCGGAGTGCTTGCAAGCCTCACCACAGAAGGCTACGGTGCTCTGTGTCTCCAAGTAAATTTGAAAGTCAGTCTAGGCCATGAAGGCTGCAACACTTAGGAAAGTAATAGTGCTGAACGAGGCCCAGAGAGAGTGAACTGGGAGGGTATAAGACATACTAAGACACAAGCAGGGGCACCAAAGGGAGTGCTGCCATTACCCCTCCCCTAACTGCAGGCTGCACAACGTTTCCACAAAACATCTATACACTTGCATAACAAGTAAATATACAAGGATGTTCCTTGCTGTTACGGGAAGTCAGGGACCCTGAATGGAGGAACCAGCTGGAGCCGGGGCAGAGGAAACATAAATTGTGAAGATTTCATGGATGCTTATCATTTCCCTAATAATACTCTTATAATATCTTATGCCTGTCTTTTTTTATTATTATTATTATTATACTTTAAGTTTTAGGGTACATGTGCACAATGTGCAGGTTTGTTACATATGTATCCATGTGCCATGTTGGTGTGCTGCACCCATTAACTCGTCATTTAGCATTAGGTATATATCCTAATGCTGTCCCTCTCCCCTCCCCCCACCCCACAACAGGCCCCTGTGTGTGATGTTCCCCTTCCTGTGTCCATGTGTTCTCATTGTTCAATTGCCACCTATGAGTGAGAACATGCGGTGTTTGGTTTTTTGTCCTTGAGATAGTTTACTGAGAATGATGGTTTCCAGTTTCATCCATGTCCCTACAAAGGACATGAACTCATCCTTTTTTAGGGCTGCATAGTATTCCATGGTGTATATGTGCCACATTTTCTTAATCCAGTCTATCGTTGTTGGACATTTGGGTTGGTTCCAAGTCTTTGCTATTGTGAATCGTGCCACAATAAACATACATGTGCATGTGTCCTTATAGCAGCATGATTTGTAGTCCTTTGGGTATATACCCAGTAATGGGATGGCTGGGTCAAATGGTATTTCTAGTTCTAGATCCCTGAGGAATCGCCACACTGACTTCCACAATGGTTGAACTAGTTTACAGTCCCACCAACAGTGTAAAAGTGTTCCTATTTCTCCACATCCTCTCCAGCACCTGTTGTTTCCTGACTTTTTAATGATGGCCATTCTAACTGGTGTGAGATGGTATCTCATTGTGGTTTTGATTTGCATTTCTCTGATGGCCAGTGATGATGAGCATTTTTTCATGTGTTTTTTGGCTGCATAAATGTCTTCTTTTGAGGAGTGTCTGTTCATGTCCTTTGCCCACTTTTGGATGGGGTTGTTTCTTTTTTTCTTGTAAATTTGTTTGAGTTCATTGTAGATTCTGGATATTAGCCCTTTGTCAGATGAGTAGGTTGTGAAAATGTTCTCCCATTGTGTAGGTTGCCTGTTCACTCTGATGGTAGTTTCTTTTGCTGTGCAGAAGCTCTTTAGTTTAATGAGATCCCATTTGTCAATTTTGGCTTTTGTTGCCATTGCTTTTGGTGTTTTAGACATGAAGTCCTTGCCCACACCTATGTCCTGAATGGTATTGCCTAGGTTTTCTTCTAGGGTTTTTATGGTTTTAGGTCTAACATGTAAGTCTTTAATCCATCTTGAATGAATTTTTGTATAAGGTGTAAGGAAGGGATCTAGTTTCAGCTTTCTACATATGGCTAGCCAGTTTTCCCAGCACCATTTATTAAATAGGGAATCCTTTTCCCATTGCTTGTTTTTGTCAGGTTTGTCAAAGATCACATAGTTGTAGATATGTGGCATTATTTCTGAGGGCTCTGTTCTGATCCATTGATCTGTGTCTCTGTTGTGGTACCAGTACCATGCTGTTTTGGTTACTGTAGACTTGTAGTATAGTTTGAAGTCAGGTAGCGTGATGCCTCCAGCTTTGTTCTTGTGGCTTAGGATTGACTTGGTGATGCGGGCTCTTTTTTGGTTCCATATGAACTTTAAAGTAGTTTTTTCCAATTCTTTGAAGAAAGTCATTGGTAGCTTGATGGGGATGGCATTGAATGTATAAATTACCTTGGGCAGTATGGCCATTTTCACGATATTGATTCTTCCAACCCATGAGCATGGAATGTTCTTCCATTTGTTTGTATCCTCTTTGATTTCATTGAGCAGTGGTTTGTAGTTCTCCTTGAAGAGGTCCTTCACGTCCCTTGTAAGTTGGATTCCTAGGTATTTTATTCTCTTTGAAGCAGTTGTGAATGGGAGTTCACTCATGATTTGGCTCTCTGTTCATCTGTGATTTGTGTACAAGAATGCTTGTGATTTTTGTACATTGATTTTGTATCCTGAGACTTTGCTGAAGTTGCTTATCAGCTTAAGGAGATTTTGGGCTGAGACAATGGGGTTTTCTAGATATACAATCATATCATCTGCAAACAGGGATAATTTGACTTCCTTTTTTCCTAATTGAATACCCTTTATTTCCTTCTCCTGCCTGATTGCCCTGGCCAGAACTTCCAACACTATGTTGAATAGGAGTGGTGAGAGAGGGCATCCCTGTCTTGTTCCAGTTTTCAAAGGGAATGTTTCCAGTTTTTGCCCATTCAGTATGATACTGGCTGTGGGTTTGTCATAGATAGCTCTTATTATTTTGAGATACGTCCCATCAATACCTAATTTATTGAGAGTTTTTAGCATGAAGGGTTGTTGAATTTTGTCAAAGGCCTTTCCTGCGTCTATTGAGATAATCGTGTGGTTTTTGTCTTTGGTTCTGTTTATATGCTGGATTATGTTTATTGATTTGCATATGTTGAACCAGCCTTGCATCCCAGGGATGAAGCCCACTTGATCATGGTGTATAAGCTTTTCGATGTGCTGCTGGATTCGGTTTGCCAGTATTTTATTGAGGATTTTTGCATCAATGTTCATCAAGGATATTGGTCTGAAATTCTCTTTTTTGGTTGTGTGTCTGCCAGGCTTTGGTATCAGGATGATGCTGGCCTCATAAAATGTGTTAGGGAGGATTCCCTCTTTTTCTACCGATTGGAATAGTTTCAGAAGGAATGGTACCAGTTCCTCCTTGTACCTCTGGTAGAATTTGGCTGTGAATCCATCAGGTCCTGGACTCTTTTTGGTTGGTAAGCTATTGATTATTGCCACAATTTCAGAGCCTGTTATTGGTCTATTCAGAGATTCAACTTCTTCCTGATTTAGTCTTGGGAGGGTGTATTTGTCGAAGAATTTATCCATTTTTTGTAGATTTTCTAGTTTATTTGCATAGAGGTGTTTGTAGTGTTCTCTGATGGTAGATTGTATTTCTGTGGGATTGGTGGTGATATCCCCTTTATCATTTTTTATTGTGTCTATTTGATTCTTCTCTCTTTTCTTCTTTATTAGTCTTGCTAGTGGTCTATCAATTTTGTTGATCTTTTCAAAAAAGCAGCTCCTGGATTCATTAATTTTTTGAAGGGTTTTTTGTGTCTCTATTTCCTTCAGTTCTGCTCTGTTAGTTATTTCTTGCCTTCTGCTAGCTTTTGAATGTGTTTGCTCTTGCTTTTCTAGTTCTTTTAATTGTGATGTTAGGGTGTCAATTTTGGAGCTTTCCTGCTTTCTCTTGTGGGCATTTAGTGCTATAAATTTCCCTCTACACACTACTTTGAATGTGTCCCAGAGATTCTGGTGTGTTGTGTCTTTGTTCTCATTGGTTTCAAAGAACATCTTTATTTCTGCCTTCATTTCGTTATGTACCCAGTAGTCATTCAGGAGCAGGTTGTTCAGTTTCCATGTAGGTGAGTGGTTTTGAGTGAGTTTCTTAATCCTGAGTTCTAGTTTGATTACACTGTGGTCTGAGAGACAGTTTGTTATAATTTCTGTTCTTTTACATTTGCTGAGGAGAGCTTTACTTCCAACTATGTGGTCAATTTTGGAATAGGTGTGGTGTGGTGCTGAAAAAAAATGTATATTCTGTTGATTTGGGGTGGAGAGTTCTGTAGATGTCTATTAGGTCCACTTGTTTCCAAGCTGAGTTCAATTCCTAGGTATCCTTGTTCACTTTCTGTCTCATTGATCTGTCTAATGTTGACAGTGGGGTTTTAAAATCTCCCATTATTATTGTGTGGGAGTTTAAGTCTCTTTGTAGGTCACTCACGACTTGCTTTATGAATCTGGGTGCTCCTGTGTTGGGTGCATATATATTTAAGATAGTTAGCTCTTCTTGTTGAATGGATCCCTTTACCATTATGTAATGGCCTTCTTTGTCTCTTTTGATCTTTGTTGGTTTAAAGTCTGTTATATCAGATTCTAGGATTGCAACCCCTGCCTTTTTTTGTTTTCCATTTGCTTGGTAGATCTTCCTCCATCCCTTTATTTTGAGTCTATGTGTGTCTCTGCATGTGAGATGGGTTCCCTAAATACAGCACACTGATGGGTCTTGACTCCTTATCCAATTTGCCAGTCCATGTCTTTTAATTGGAGCATTTAGCCCATTTACATTTAAAGTTAATATTGTTATGTGTGAATGTGATCCTGTCATTATGATGTTAGTTGGTTATTTTGCTCGTTAGTTGATGCAGTTTCTTCCTAGCCTCAGTGGTCTTTACAATTTGGCATGTTTTGCAGTGGCTGGTACCGGTTGTTCTTTCCATGTTTAGTGCTTCCTTCAGGAGCTCTTTTAGGGCAGGCCTAGTGGTGACAAAATCACTCAGCATTTGCTTGTCTGTAAAGTATTTTATTTCTCCTTCACTTATGAAGCTTAGTTTGGCTGGATATGAAATTCTGGGTTGAAAATTCTTTCCTTTAAGAATGTTGAGTATCGGCCCCCACTCTCTGCTGGCTTGTAGAGTTTCTGCCAAGAGATCAGCTGTTAGTCTGATGGGCTTTCCTCTGTGGGTAACCTGACCTTTCTCTCTGGCCGCCCTTAACATTTTTGCCTTCATTTCAACTTTGGTGAATCTGACAATTATGTGTCTTGGAGTTGCTCTTCTTGAGGAGTATCTTTATGGCGTTCTCTGTATTTCCTGAATCTGAATGTTGGCCTGCCTTGCTAGATTGGGGAAGTTCTCCTGGATAATATCTTGCAGAATGTTTTCCAACTTGGTACCATTCTCCCCATCATTTTCAGGTACACCAATCAGTCATAGGTTTGGTCTTTTCACATAGTCCCATATTTCTTGGAGGCTTTGTTCGTTTCTTTTTATTCTTTTATGTCTAAACTTCCCTTCTCGCTTCATTTCATTCATTTCATCTTCCATCACTGATACTCTTTCTTCCAGTTGATCGCATCGGCTACTGAGGCTTCTGCAATCTTCACGTAGTTCTCGAAACTTGGCTTTCAGCTCCATCAGTTCCTTTAAGCCCTTCTCTGCATTGGTTATCTTGGTTAAACATTCATCTATTTTTTTTTTCAAAGTTTTTAACTTTTTTGCCATTGGTTTGAATTTCCTCCCGTAGCTCGGAGTAGTTTGATCGTCTGAAGCCTTCTTCTTTCAACTCGTCAAAGTCATTCTCCGTCTAGCTTTGTTCCATTGCTGGTGAGGAACTGCGTTCCTTTGAAGGGAGAGAGGTGCTCTGCTTTTTAGAGTTTCCAGTTTTTCTGCTCTGTTTTTTCCCCA
The DNA here is from genome assembly GCF_006542625.1 of Nomascus leucogenys. Taxonomy (NCBI): domain Eukaryota; kingdom Metazoa; phylum Chordata; class Mammalia; order Primates; family Hylobatidae; genus Nomascus; species Nomascus leucogenys. Next base: position 132,206,484 of record NC_044406.1, read on the forward strand.
TCTTTGTAGGTTTTTCTACTTTTGGTCTCTGATGATGGTGATTTACAGATGGGTTTTTTGTGTGGGTGTCCTTTCTGTTTGTTAGTTTTCCTTCTAACAGACAGGACCCTCAGCTGCAGGTCTGTTGGAATTTGCTAGAGGTCCACTCCAGACCCTGTTTTGCTGGGTGTCAGCAGCGGTGGCTGCAGAACAGCAGATTTTCGTGAGACCGCAAATTCAGCTGTCTGATCGTTCCTCTGGAAGTTTTGTCTCAGAGGAGTACCTGGCCGAATGAGGTGTCAGTCTGTCCCTACTGGGGGTTGCCTCCCACTTAGGCTGCTCGGGGGTGAGGGACCGACTTTAGGAGGCAGTCTGTCCGTTCTCAGATCTCCAGCTGCGTGCTGGGAGAACCACTGCTCTCTTCAAAGCTGTCAGACAGGGACATTTAAGTCTGCAGAGGTTCCTGCTGTCTTTTTGTTTGTCTGTGCCCTGTCCCCAGAGGTGGAGCCTACAGAGGCAGGCCAGCCTCCTTCAGCTGTGGTGGGCTTCACCCAATTCGAGCTTTCTGGCTGCTTTGTTTACCTAAGCAAGCCTGGGCAATGGCAGGCGCCACTCCCCCAGCCTCGCTGCCGCCTTGCAGTTTGATCTCAGACTGCTGTGCTAGCAATCAGCGAGACTCCGTGGGCATAGGAACCTCCGAGCCAGGTGCGGGACGCAATCTCCTGCTGTGCCGTTTTCCAAGCCCGTTGGGAAAGCGCAGTATGAGGGTGGGACTGACCCGATTTTCCAGGTGCCGTCTGTTACCCCTTTCTTTGACTAGGAAAGGGAACTCCCTGACCCCTTGCACTTCCCGAGTGAGGCAATGCCTGGCCCTGCTTCGGCTCGTGCACGGTGCGCTGCACCGACTGTCCTGCACCCACTGTTTGGCACTCCCTAGTGAGATGAACCCGGTACCTCAGATGGAAATGCAGAAATCACCCATCTTCTGCGTCGCTCATGCTGGGAGCTGTAGACCGGAGCTGTTCCTATTAGGCCATCTTGGCTCATGCCTGTCTTAATCTCTTAATCCTGTTATCTTCGTAAGCTGAGGATGTACATCACCTCAGGTCCATTGTGGTGATTGCATTAACTGTACTAATTGATTATAAAACATGTGTTTGAAGAGTATGAAATCAGTGCACCTTGAAAAAGAACAGAATAACAGTAATTTTAGGGAACAAGGGAAGACAACCATGAGATCTGACTGCCTGTGGGGTCGGGCAAAAAGAGCCATATTTTTCTTCTTACAGAGAGCCTATAAACAGATGTGCAAGTAGGAGAGATATCACTAAATTCTTTTCCTAGCAAGGAATATAATATTAAGACCCTAGGAAAAGAATTGCATTCCTGGGGGTAGATCTATAAATGGCCGCTCTGGGAGTGTCTGTCTTATGAGGTTGAGATAAGGACTGAAATACGCCCTGGTCTCCTGCAGTACCCTCCAGCTTATTAGGGTGGGGAAAAAAGTGCTCCCTGGTAAATTTGAGGTCAGACCAGTTCTCTGTTCTCTAACGCTGTTTTCTGTTTTTTAAGATGTTTATCAAGACAATATGTGCACAGCTGAACATAGACCCTTACCAGGAGTTTTTGATTTTGCCCTTTGCCTTGTGATCTTTGCTTTGCCCTTTGCCTTGTGATCTTTATTGGCCTCAGAAGCATGTGATCTTTGTTCTCCTTTTTGCCCTTTGAAGCATCTTTGTGACCTACTCCCTGTTCATACCTCATACATCCCCTCCCCTTTTGAAATCCTTAATAAAACTTGCTGGTTTTGTGGCTCAGGTGAGCATCACGGACCTACCGATATGTGATGTCACCCCCAGCGGCACAGCTGTAAAATTACCCTCTTTGCACTCTTTCTCTTTATTTCTCAGACCAGCCGACACTTAGGGGAAATAGAACCTATGTTGAAATATTGGGGGCGGGTTGCCTTGCAGCATTGTTTATGATAATACTGGAAACAACCCAAATAGCCATCAACTAGTGACTAACATGTTATATCCATAGAATGCAAGGATAGTCCTTACAACATTTATTGTGTCAAGAAAATATTTGCCTTTCGTTCCAGCTTATTCAATTGTGACAGTTTATTTTATAATAAATTATCAATATTTTAGGCAAAATTTTAAGATTTGTTGACAGTGCTACGTGAATGTCAGATTTGTTGACATTGCTACATGAATTATTTCAATCAATGAGAGAGTAAAGACAACAGGCAGGAGTATTTAAAACTTGTTTGAGCATCTTTATAAACTTCTGTTCCTATCTTGAAAAATTTCAGTTTGTCCAACTCAAGTAAGCCCTCCTTTTAAAAGGTCCCTAGATGCAAAAAAAGATAAAAGTGTTAAATATTTAAGAAAATTGATTTGTTTGTGTAAGTAAATTTAACTTGGATTCTCAATACTCCAAAGGTTCTAGTGTTGCAATTTTCTTTTGTGACACCAGAAATTCTCTCATATAACATTGCCTGCTAAAGTCAGAAGAGGTTTCTTTTAAATGTCCTTGTAGTGTTAGAAATGTGTGCTATTAATCATGAAAGTCAAGAAAAACATCAGAAAAAAATATGAAAGTATTTGAGAAACTAGAAAGACTCAAAGTTTAAGTCCTGTGGTAGGTTATTGGTGTCTGAAAATTAAAGTACCCAATCCTTAGGTAAATTATTTTTTGGTACACATAAAAGTCTATAGCAAAATTCAATTTCTTTATGCTAAGTTAATTTTTTGATAGAAGAATATGTTGATCAGAAGGAGCTGGTATGATTGAAAAAAATCAATGAACTTGGGATCAGAAGACTTACAACTAAGTGTCAAGTATACCTCTTACTCTGTGACCTTGTACAATTTAATCTCTCTGAGCCTTATTTTTGTCACTTACAAAGCAATGATACTTCTACCTCTTAAGTTTGACAGCATATAGTACAGGAACTCATATATTATTGTACCTAAATATAATCCAAGGAGGAATTAAGAAACAACATTAAAAATAGGTCTACTGGGAATTTCTCAGTTCAACCTCAACAAAAAGCATTCAGTCATTTTTCTTAGAGTTATTTCTTAATTATAACTGTAGAATTAGATGGAATAAAGTTTGGCTAGTGTTGATCTGGATGTAATGGTTCCAAGGTGGTTCTGAAATGCTTAAAACAGTGTATTCCTCAGAAAGCACACAACAGTTTGTGTTTTTGTTTTTCCCCAAACCTGAACAATATATGGATCACACTGAAAGAAAAATATTTCCAGGTTTTGACTTATTTTTATTTTAATGGCTAGTTAATTACTCATAATCATAAAGCTAAGAATAAACTCATCCTCATAGCTCTTATATACCTATAAAATTGAGACATTTTTCGAAATAAAAACATATTTATGTAAGCAATAAAATTCAAATTCACAATATTAATTTCATATGAAAGATGATGTTTTTCAACAAATCTCTCCTCACAATATGAGCATGGTAATGACTATTGCTATTGTGCAAGTTATTTCAAGAATTCAACATATCTATACCACCTTGTGTCTTGGGTAACTCAATTTAAGAGATAGTGCTTTAAATTGTTGCTACATTTTTGGAACCCAACTGTTGTGTTACACACTACTACAGGTGACTGGTTCCCTGGAATCATCCATGATCTTTTCTAGGAAATTTTCTAAATGGACAGATGCAATAGGGATGCTTTTAAGAATTCCTCTTGGGAGGCCGAGGCAGGCAGATCACGAGGTCAGGAGATCGAGACCATGGTGAAACCCTGTCTCTACTAAAAAAAAATACAAAAAAATTAGCCGGGCGTGGTGGCGGGCGCCTGTGGTCCCAGCTACTCGGAGAGGCCGAGGCAGGAGAATGGCGTGAACCCAGGAGGCGGAGCTTGCAGTGAGCCAAGATTGCGCCACTGCACTCCAGCCTGGGAGACAGAGCGAGACTCCGTCTCAAAAAAAAAAAAAAAAAAGAATTCCTCACCACACTGATATTCCTGAAGCATCTATAAGCTACAGCTTCCTGTGCACAAAAGACTGTGATTTTGGGCCTTGCCTGCAGTATATTAGACATATCATATATAATCAGTGTTTCCTTTAATCCGTCCTATTAAAGCAAACTGAATATGTCCTGAGGAAGACTCTGTACTTCTGTATTTGAGTCCTTGAGGGCGAACTACAACCTAACTTAATAGGTAGACAAAATTGAAAAGCTAACGTAGAAGTAGGAACCTGTAACAATAGCTAAGTCTTGGCCAATCCCAGCGGCCATAATTCAACTATTCATACCTTGCTGAGTGTTCAAACTGTGTTCAAATATGGCAAATACTGAGCTGTAACCAATCCATCCGTTCTGTACCTCACTACGGATTTCTGTAGGTCATTTCCCTTTTTTTCCTCTATAAATCTTCGACCACATTTCTGCGCTGGAGTTTCTGTGAATCTTCTGTGATTCTGGGGGCTGCCTGATTGGCGAATCATTCATTGCTTAAACTCCTTTGAATTTAATTCAGCTGAAGTTTTTTCTTTTATCAATCCTCACGTGCTGCTGGGTAACTCCTTTAGACCATATCTGATTCATGTTTATGCCTTGAACACAAACTAGATAAACTTACTAGCTATTCTTTAATACATCCCATGACATTCTGATTTTCCAGGTTTGCTTACTCTACTCTATCTGAAACACTTATCATACCACATCATCTTCCAAGACTTCATTTGAGTCTTATGACATGCCTTGTCATCATCTTCCACACCACGGATATTTCCTGAAATGCTGATTATATAATAATTATGAATCTATCACACTCTTAATACTTCTCTTCCCCTACTCTTTCACTTCATCTCTATTTAACTGTCAATAACTTGAAGAAAATACAAATACTCCTCTATCAATCCTGTATTACTCCAGTTAGTAATTACTCAAATTAAGCAACTTTTCATATTTATACATAAAAAGGCTGTTTTAGAATGATTTAACATTCTTTAAATAAAATGAACTTTTCCTTAAGAATTTAAACTGAGATAAATATAAAGCAGGCAAGTTGCTCTGTAAGACACTCGGAAATGTGTTGTGTTGTACTACATTGGAAAAAGAGTTGTGATTCTCAAGCCAAATTTGTCAAGGTTGAGGAAAGGTCTCCCTATATAGGTACAATATAAAATCTCTTTCTTCCAGTAGAGGCTGTAGATCAGTGTTTTGTTTTTTTTTTTCATTTTTGTCTATTCTCTGTTGGCCATCACAAAAAAGAAATAGTTTTGCTTGCTGCCTAATGACACTGCAATTTGATAGATATGTGGGCAATCGAAGTCTACACAGTAGGATACAAAATTGTGAGAATCAAGCTGATAAATTGTGAAGACCAAAAGCCAGAAAAATCAAGTGGGATCTACAAGAGAGATCTGATGGGTCTCAGATGATGTAGTTATGAAGTATTATCTGTTTCTTTTTAAAAAGAAAGAGTGAATACACAGTTTGACATTTATACTTCAAAACATTTTTGTTCTTTGTGTTTCCGTTTTACTATTTTAACTCTATTTGTTGGTTGTAATGAGGAAGAGAGATGTCACTGAGTGAATATTTTTTTCTTAACACATTTTAGTCTAAATGCATCTGTTCTGAAGCTAGATATTTGAGATAAAATATTGCCAGAATATTTCTTAAAGAGTCATCCAAGCATAGAAATTATGGATGACACTATTGTTAGCTTTGCATTCAGAATTTCTTTTCAGAACAGAGTCTCAGAAATGTGGATATAATAAAATTCCCTCCTAAAAGGCTAAATACTATTTCTTTTATTGACTAATCACTGATGGCAAATGATTTGTCTAATTGAAACATAAATAAAATAGGTTTTAAGTGCCCATAGCTGAAAAAAAAAGTCTTTAAAAAACTGTATATGATTATTCAATCACAATATCTAACTTGGTGAGCTATCAATTTTTGGAATTTAGGGGATCAGTGGGCACTATATATAAAAAGTATTGCTACTGTAAATGCTTATTAGTACTAGCTTAAGTGAAAGCCTGTGTCTGAGGTACAGGACCCTTTATAAAATAGTAGAGACTTAGTTTGAGTCTCTGATGAGAAATATAAATATTCTTGTACCATTAAAGTCATTTGATGTTGTAAATAATAGAAGCTTGTTGGCATTGACTTAGTTGAAGGAGACTAAATATGAGGATATTGGCTGAATCATGAATCTCAAGGTGCAATAATACAGCTAAGCTTCAAGTCCTATAAAGAGAAATTGAAATGCCCACTAAACTTTCCAAGTTGTCCTCCTATTCTTATTTCTATGCTTGGTTCATGTATTATTTTAATTCTAGCTGTATATAGATCATTTCTGCTTTTTAAGACACAATATAAAATATGGTCACAAGCTACCCCCAAATATACAGGTGACTGGTCCATCTACCTAAAATGAGACTACAATTTAGACTGAATTCCAAATTCACAAAAATCTGTTTAGCTACGTACTTATTCTTGGCCAGGGGCACAGCTCATGTTGTGTGGATCTACTTGTAGCTCACCCCTTGGAAAGACAATGAGAAAAGGCTTCAAACAGAGGGAAGTTGTTAAGAGTTGTAAAGAAATGTAATAGTTGCTGAATATAATATGCCACTTTGGTGAAAATTCTGGTTGCTGAGAGAGGTGGAATGAGTACTGCGCTATGGCATATAACAACTTCACCATCCCAGAGGAAGCAACTAAGCATGCCACTGTACAAATCCATAAAACTGTGTGCAGTGTTGGGAATTACCATTCATTGACCTCCTTATAGCTTCATTTTACTCTTAAAACAGTGCTATGAAGTCAGTATTAGTAAGTTTATAAGTAAAGAAAATAAAGTTCAAAATTTTGAGTTCTTTACCACTGCTAGTAAAAAAAAAAGAATATACCCCTTTGTGTCTGATGCCAGTGCCTCTTCTTTATGCTCTGCTGCTTAGCAGATATCAAGGTCAGATAGGGTTCAATGAAGTGCTGGTACAGAATGTCCATCCAGAAAGTCACAGTGGTTGGAGAGTCCGTAAAAAATGGTTGACAAAGAGGAAGGCACTGAAATTTTGTTCTGTGTTTCCAGATCTGTATATTCTTGTATACCATTTAGCTAATGCTTATGAATAGAGAAAATGGAATCCAGACTCATGGACTAGACAGAATGTCAATCATAATCACAATGCTAATTAAAGGCAGAATCTGCCATTTGGTAAGCATCATTACTGGCCATTATATATGTCAAGTACCTGTTATAAATCAAGCCAGGGACTTCTCCTAGAGTGAGATTGTAGAATAAGGTAGGATACCCACAGAGTCTTGATTACTTAGTTTGATTTACAAGGATCTACACAGACCAGTTCCAAACAATATTTCCCACTGCATCTATCCATACTCTTCAAATAAACCATACTTGTATTTCAACCACACCAGATATCTCACCATTTTCTGAACATATCATGTCCTTTTAATGGTTTAAACACAATCACGTCTTTAATTATCCCTCCCCACATCCATACTCAGAGCACCGTCCTATCCATTTCTGCTGTGAAAGTGTTTATTATCCTTTAAGATTCACACCACTTCCTCTGTCAAGAGTTATCTGAAATTGCTTTCCCACCATTAGAGGTGAGTGTGACTCACAATGCAATGTAATAATCTGTATAAATCTGTCAGTCCCTCTGAACTGTGAGCTCCTTGAGGAAGGGAAGAAAGCATTTACTTTTTCTCTATCCACTGGCAAGATCCAAATATTTATAAATTACCTAGCCAATACCATCAGAAACTTCTCTCTCACTCCTTAGTGTCCCATCTATGAATTAAGCTATTTCATTGTGGTCATTTTGAAAGCCTGCATGACCTACAACAGTTCTTCATAATTTCAGTGTTTGATTCACACCCAATCACATGTAGTTTGCCTTTCTCTGAAAAACTTATATCTGAAAATACGGTTAGTTTGAGTCATAGTATTCATGGGACTGAAAAACATTTTTTTTAGTATTACTGACCAGTTACTGTTATTTGCTTCACGTCTGTGTTAACTCCTACTTTTATTGTATTAACTATTTTGCTTATAACTAGATCAACCAATGATTCTGGATTTAAGGTACTTGTCTCTCTTTCCTGTAACACATTATTTTCCAATTTATCCAAGGGAGACTCGGTTCACTTGAAAATAGATGCAAGAAAGACTGGAATCACAATTTCCATGGAAATTAACAATTTTTGTTTTCTGACATCTCCAAAACACTGTAGCAGCTTCTTCCGAAGGTCACAGTATCACCGCCTTGGTAGATCTTGCAGCATACATATTTGTTGATCTTATCTTCACCAAGCACTTTTAACTGTGGTACGTTGGGCTTTTCTGAATCAAATGGAACTTGTTCTAATAGCATGAGGGCGGCATTCAAAACAATATTAGAAAATGGATATACATATACATGTATTAATTTTATTTAAAGAAAGAACAAAATAAACATCATTTATGTTTAATATATTCATTGACACTGGTCTGAATTGACATGCAAATATCTTCATTTCATCTACTTATAAAGGTCAAAGTATCCTTGATACCATAAATGTCTTGGCATAAAAATATTAAAGGAAATAGCCCACAAATTGTAGTAATAGTTAATAATGAAGCACTAATAAGAACAAAATGTCAGAACTGATACTTCTCCCTATCAGAACCATCTTTAGATTTATCTGAGTCTCCAAAGAAATGGTGACCTGTTAATATTTTAATAATTAGTAAAAAGTGAAGGCTTTTTTGACAGAATTATGCTATTGAGAGAATATTCCAAAGGTGGATGTTTGAAATGTTTTATCACCATATGCTTATCTTTTTGCCAAAACAATGTGAATGTGTTCCTTATAAAACTTCTGTTATTTGTGCACATTTAAAACAAATTTTTCTGGACACTTTTCATATTCCAAGCAAATGGTTTTAAAATATATTTGATAAACATAAAAATATCACTTCTAATTAGTATTATTTCCATTTGAGAATATAATCAGCTATTTGCTGATTGTCAATAACAACACAATCGACATAATTGGTATTTGGGATTGAAAAATGTATACCGTGATATGCTTCCTCTATATGGATTCATGTATCTCTGTGAGATTTTTTTCAGATATATCAGCATTAAAACAAACCTTTAACATCCTATTCAATAAATGGTACTGAAAAAGTTAGCCATATGCAAAAGAATGAAACTGGATCCCTGCCTCTCACCATATACAAAAATGAACTCAAGACAGATTAGAGACTTAGATTTTTGAGGAACCTCCAAACTCTTCTCTATAGACCTCAAACTATAAAGATTCTAGAAGAAAACCTAGGAAAAACTTTTCTGGACATTGGCCTAGGTAAAGAATTTATGACTAAGACCTCAAAAGCAAATGCAATAAAAACAAAAATAGACAAGCGGGACTTCATTAAATTACAAAGCTTTTGCACAGCAAAAGAAATAACAGAGTAAACAGACAACCTACAGAATGGAAGGAAATATTTGCCAGCTATGCATGTCACAAAGGACTGATATCCAGAATCTACAAATGGCTCAAAGAACTCAAGAAGAAAAGAAGAAATAACCCCATTAAAAGGTAGACGAAGGACATGAACAGACATTTCTCAAAAGAAGACATACAAACAGCCAACAAACATATGAAAACATGTTCAATATCACTAATCATCAGCAAAATGCAAATTAAAACCACAATGAGATATCATCTCACCCCAGTCAGAATGCCTGTTATTAAAAAGACAAGAAACAACGGATGTTGGCGAGGATGTGGAGAAAAGGGAATGCTTATGCACTGTTGGCAGGAATGTAAATTAGTACAACCTCTATGAAAAACAGCATGGAGATTTCTCAACTAAAAATAGAACCGCCATTTAACCAGCAATCCCATTACTGGCTATCTACTCAAAAGAAAAAAAAAAAAAAAACGCACCTGCACTCGTATGTTTATCATAGCACTATTCACAATAGCAAAGTCATGAAATCAACATAGATGCCCATCAGTGGTAGACTGGATAAAGAAAATTTGATATGTATGCACTATGGAATACTATGCAGCCATTAAAAGGAATGAAATAATGTTTTTTGCAGCAACATGAACAAAGTTGAATGCCATGATGCTAAGTAAAATAACTCAGAAACAGAAAATCAAACACCACATGTTGTTCACTTATAAGTTAGCGGTAAACATTGGGTGCACATGGACATACAGAAGGGGACAATAGACACTGAGGACTACAAAAGGGTAGAGGCTAGTTTTGAAAAATTACCTATTTGGTACAATGTTCACTTTTTGGGTGATGGCTACCCTAGGAGCCCACACATCACCCCCCAAGCAATATATCCACGTATCAAACTGGCATATTACCCCCTCAATCCATAAAAATAATAAATGAATAAATAAATACAAATAAACCTTTAGAAATGAACTTTATACTAATCTTTTGAATTGCTGTATTATAGATAATTAAACAATGATTCAAAAAGCAATAAGTCTATTTTCTCAATAATTTGTCTCATTAAGAAAACACAATTTTGATTTATTCATGATTCTTAAAGTGGTTTATTTCCTCTTTAGCTCACAAAGTATATTTTTACATGTTTCATAAGACTGCAACTTATTTGCCGTTAATGTATGCACTTTATCCATAACTATACACACGTTGGTATTGGGAGTGTATGCAAAATTGTTTTAATTTTTAAGTGTACGTGAGCAAAACAAAAGAATAAACATGGATGCAACTGATATGAAGACATCAAATTTGTTCTTGTCGTTTTTTCTGGGACGGAGTCTCACTCTGTCACTCAGGCTGGAGTGCAGTGGTGTGATCTCGGCTCACTATTAGTAAGGTGCTTGATCTCTCCGTTCTTGAGCCACTGCATACCTATTTAGTTACCCCTCCTTTTCCACCCCTCCGAGCATTCTATGTCCCTTGCATTATCCCATGCTCCCATGCCCACCCAATTCTCTGCTTCAATATTTCTGCATAACATAATTCCATTTGTTTTTGCTGTTCTCTTTATGTTCATTTTCTTTATTATATCAGAACCACGCTCAGCCTTCCAAAGCTAGCTCACTGCATCTCATAATGTCTTGTTAGGCTTCCATAGAAATGTTTTTATGCATCTGTTATAACTCTGATCATACTTATAGTTATCCTTGTAAGCTTCCATAAATGGCTCTCTTCTCTTATGAGTTTCCCAAAGGCAAGGATCACATCTTACTCATCGGTTTTCCCAGTGTCTAGCATAGTGACTCTCATGGTATAAGCATCAATAAATGGGTCGTAGTGTATTTCCTCACAGGAAAAGGGAAATTAAATAAATGATTACACTGGGGTTAGAAGAATGGACTAGTTTGAAATACCACAAGTGGTTGCCTCCAGCTATCACTGTAATAATGTTTTGCTTACATACCACTTTTAATTTTAATCTTTAGATTCTACACATATAAGTAAACTTTTATATGGGTTCTGGGAATTTATGTGATAGCAATTGGAAATATTCCAAGGATTTTATTGAAATAAGAGGCAACACAATAAAGTGACCAGACGTTACACACTATGAACATGTACCGTTGGCATCTCATTTTAGTCTTAGCAAAAAAAAAAAGGAAATAATTTTTCAAAATTGCATGTGGGGTTCACATCCACAAAGCCCATTATTTTCCCACAGGTATCTGAAATAAAAGGAGTACGGACAGGTTTTCTTCTACATTCCCAACATGCATCTAAAAAGGAATGAGACCACAGGGACACAAGGGAAGTACTCAGTAGCTTTGTAGTTGCTTGTAATTTTTTCCTCAAATAATCTCATTGCCAGCATTAAAATGCCTGCAACATATGAAGTGAGGATTGAGAGTCAGCAGTGAGGTTCAAATCTGAAACTTAGTTATATCTGTTGTCTGTTTTTAAATTTAATAAATATGGGATTTAACAAGATATGATATAGTAAGTATATTTACTTAAAAAAGAGTAAATTAGGAGACATTGGCTTAATGACAGCTTATCCTGTTGTAAAAGATCACTGGGCTTGGGAGGAGCCAGACATGGTTTAGAGGGAGGAGCCAGACATGGTTTAGAATGCCATATCAGCACCTTAATAGCTGTTGTTATTATGTACTGTTGGGAAAAGTACATAACCAAATCACCCATAACATGTCTTTTTAATTTATTTTCTTATCTAAGGGTAGTAATAAGTTCTCCAAAAGGTTATTGTGTTAATTGAGGTAATGGATGCATTATTGAGTACATAGAGGATGTTTAAAATTATAAACACAGTATTCAATATGATACTTTAGCTTGGAAATTATGAAGATAAACTTATAAAAATCAATTTTAATGATTCAAAATAAATGTCTACATTCTAATAAAAATAAGGCTCATGGTAGATTATATTCCCATCCCCAATTCTTCATTCCTCACTTATCCATTTCCTTAACGATTTATGAAATTATGCAATATACTTTCATAATGGGTAGGACTCCTTTCCCATCTCTTGACTCTAACCTTGGCCATGTGACTTTTCTAAGCCAATAGAATAAAGTGAAACTGATGAGCTGATGATATGGCTGTTCTGAACCCAGGTTTTATACACATTTTTATGAACTCTCACACCTTCACAATCACCGTGAGAAAGATATGTCTAGGCTCACGTTTTAGTCTCAGGAGCATAATGAGACATGCTTCAAGGAAATTCACCTTTAGCTGAGCTCAGCCTAGACCAAGTGATTTCTTGCCAAACCACAAACAGATAAGATATAATAATGATAGTTGTATGGAGACTGAGTTTGGGTAGTTTAAATGGCTAAACTGACAAAGTCACAATAGTTGAGAAAGGGTAACCTATGTGGTATTCCCAGAGAAGCTTGATATAAGACTGTATATGGTCCCACTCTAATAAAACATAGACATGCCCCTAAAATCCTCACAACTGTAGCTAATTACTTAATTATTATATATTCATTCTGGACCTTCCTTGCTATAATTTAATTTTGTCACATCATTAATGTGAATATATTAATTTGTCATAATTTATAATAAGTTAACATTTATTAGGGTTAGGAGTCAGGAACATGGAAAGGCAAGAACTCTAACTAAATAGGCAGAGTGTATAGACTTAGGGAGTTCAAAAGAGAAAAAATAACTGCCAAAAACAAATTTTCCGTTTTTTCAAGTTATTCTTATATCAGAATTCTGTCAATGAAAAATACATTTTTACTGATATATTTCTTTTACTGACCATGACGGTAATTCCCTTTTATTGCAGAACAACTTGGAAAACACGTAAAAGGTATGAATCCTATGAACAGCAGTAATGAAGTAATACCATAATACTGGTGACATGATGTGGATACAACGTTTGATAAAATTTAGATGTGGATCTTTCCACACATTTATCTGTATTAATACTTAGGTTTTAGGTTGGGTTCAACAATTTCGTGCCATTTTCTTATAAGTGATTTCAAATAATGCATCATAAATATTTTATACAAACATTAGCCTAATAATTGTGAAACATGGTTTCATGTGCTGTTTCATTCTATCATACAATTTTTTTCTGAATGATTTCTGACTTTTTTAGCATTTTAAATATTTTAAATGTTTCCTAAGTGTTTTCTACTTTCAGATTTACTAAAATATTCCATTTTAAATAGTGTTTTCTTTTTCTTAGATTTTGTTCCATAGGTTTTTACATTAGGAACACACATGTATTATCACATTTAATCCACTCAAAACCCTCAGAAGGCAGTATTTATTTTTATCATGAATTTACAGATAAAGAATGAATCTTAGAGAAGTTAAATAAGTTGTTTAATGCTATGAACCAAGTCCATAGTCTGATCCTAGGGTTATACTGTAACACGAAAGGATACTTATACCGCAAGACTAAAGAGGATCAAACCTGATACTCAACCTATGGCTGCATTCCATCCTGAACCACAGTGCCTGAAAACAGTGATTACAGTTTTCTATGATTCAGTGAGTTCGCTGGGAGTTTCTTCTGCTAGGCTCACCTGGGCTCAAACATGGAACTACAGACAGCTGCTCTGGGGTGGTCTAGGATGCTCCCTCACAAGGATGCAGTTCCAACTGGAATGGCAGGAACAGCTAGCATGGCTGGGCCTCCCTCCAGCTGGTCTTTCATTCTGGAATTGTTCACAGCATGGGGAGCTCAAGACTCCAAAAGGGCAAAGACAGAAGTTACAAAGCATCTTAGGACTCAGCCTAGGAAAGTGAGCAATGTCATATCAGAAACATTTCACTGATCAAAATAACCAAGCCAGCATCACCGCATAAGGAAATGAATTCAAACCCTGAAAGGAGAGAGACAAAAAGTCTCATTGCAAAATGGAGTTTTCACAGAACACCTGACTCATTGGGAGTCATTGTTATTAAAACACAACCAACATCTACACAGTATTTTCGTTCTAGTTTACAAGATATGTCTTTGTTGTTATTTGTAAAGTGAAACTTCACAGGGTTGCATTGATAAAAGGTAGGGGCTCTCTGACCAATATCAAGAATTATTAAGAATTTTTGTACTTGTGTTAGCCTGGATGGAGCACCTTTAACATCGCTGGCACAAGTGATATGTTTCACTTCTTTAGGCACATTTTTTGCTTAGAGTTGGAAGGAGCCCAGGTGGTTTTCTGACCCAATAGTGCTAGATTCCTGAGATACTTCAGAGCTGACTGCTTGGGAACATGGAATTGTTCGTTTATGTGGACCCATTCTGGGTCAAGAGACTGCTGATTGCTTGGGAACACTGAGAGGTTCCTTTATGTGCGCCCATTCTGGGTCAAGAGAGACCACTTGTCCTGTGAACCATCTGGTCCAATCTCTCCCTGTTCTCTGTGACCTTCATGGGTAGAGAGGAACAAAGCAACCAAGGCTCCCATCATTAACCACAATTGTCAGGTTTCCTCTTATTGACAAATTTGGAGCTGGAATGGTTTTGAGGAGAGGAGCCTGAGCTGCCTGACTCAAACCCTGCAGCAACTTCCTGGCTGCTCTGAGGCATCTCCTCCCTGCAGCCTGCATCAGAGGGTACATTTCAGAACAGAGGCTTAAAGAATGGGAAGGAAAAGAAGAACAAACAATCAGGAATGAGTAGTAAGAATAATCGGCTGCCATGCTGGTCATAGGACGTAGGAGAAGAGGACATGAAGGGTATCACACACGCCTTCATCTGCCACCCCAGCCTCCACCACTGCCAGCCTTGCCCCTGCTCTGTCCCCATCAGCAGGATGCCAAGAGACAGAGGGTGGCAAAAATCCAATGCGTTATTCTTTTCCAACCCCCTCCCAACTCTCACCAGATGCCTCTGAAAATCAACTGGAAGGTGGGAGGGATCAAGAATGACTGCCGTCACCATGGAAACTCCTTGATGACGAGATTGCTTTGAGAACCAGGAGGGGATGAGATAAGCACCAGAGGAACACTGGCAGTCAGGGCCCAGCATCCACCAACCCTTTCTTCCAGATAACTCCTTTGTTCTCTGGGCTGGTCTCCCTCTTGCTCCTGTGGGGACCCCTTCTGACTCTTCGCCTGTTTTGATTCTTCCAGTGGTGCCCTTCCCGGGTCTGAGAGGGCAGGGCCCGAGGCCCACTCAATGCTGCCCCAGGATGGCCACTTCTCACTGCAGCCCAGACACCGTGGTCTATAAGACACACTATCCTTGCCACTCAGAAGGAAGGGATGTCAACACTTTTGAGCCAAGCCCTGTGTCCCCTGCATCCTTCAAGGAAGAAGGAAAATAAAGACCTGACTATTTTTCACAGGTGCAAGAGGTGACTAAAGACAGAAAGAGAGTGGTGTGGTTTTCACTTCATCTTGTTGAGAAGCCAGGGCCTGAAGTCCAGAGATCCCCATTCACATGCACCCTCTTGGGTGGGAAGGGGAGGAACTCTTACCTCCCTTTCTGCCATGTTCTCCTCTCATTGCCCATTTGTTTACTCTCCTCTCCGTCCCCTACCTGACTGCATGTGCCTTGAATGCAAAGGTCTTACCCTCATCAGCTTTACATCTGCATCATAGTCACAATTCCTGCACCTTACATGCCTGGATCAAATTCTTGTGAATGAGCAAAAGGACCTATAAAGGTCACCAATGCCCTGCTTGTCTCAATCCTAGCTGGACAATAGGCTATAATGCTCCTTATAAATGTGAAAGAAGCTGTGTGGGCTTTTTGCAGTGTATAAACAGACTGGCCTATTATCCATGCCTTTCCCTAAGAAAGATCTTCTATAGTTACACGAAAAATGCAAATAAAGCCTGTGGGGATTTTCAAGCCCTCCAAATATCTGGATTGTCTCTGGAGGAAACTTTTCCTATAGGCCCAAAGTCAAGGGCTTATGTATTATGCATGGCCCTTCAGAGAAACAGAAATGAAAGAAAGAGAAATATTTATTATAAGGAATTAAATCACATCATTATGGAGGCTGAGAAGTCTCAATATCTGCAGTTTACCAGCTGGACAGACAGGAAAGCCTATTTGTAGTTCCAGTTGGAGTATGAAGGCCTGCAAACAAGGAGAGCCCATGGTGCATGTTCCAGCCCAAAAGCTGGAAGGCGAAGACCCAAGAAGAACTGATGTTTCGATTGATGTCCAAATGCCAGAAAAGACTAGTATCTCAGCTCATAGCAGTCAGGCAGGAAGAGTTCCCATTTTCTCAGCCTTTGTGTTCTATTCAGGCCTTCAACTGATTGAGTGAGGCCCACCCACATTAGGGAAGGAAATTTGCTTCACTCAGTCCACCTATTCAAATTTTAATCTCATCCAGAAATACCCTCACAGGCATGCCCAACGAACAAGTGTTTTTCCACCCTGTGGCCCATTTGGCACATAAAATTAACCATCAAATATTGTTATATATGTTTAGCTTTATTCTGGAAAACTGCCACACAGTCTTTCAAAGTGAATATACTGACTCTTTGACCCTATTTTCAAAGTATCAGGGTTTCAGTAGCATCACATCCCTATTGTGACTGGTCATTTCAACATTTTCAATTTTACCCACTCTCACTTGTGACATTGTATCTCTTGAATTAAATGTGTATTTATAACACGCAAATGATCTTGACACTTTCATAATATGATTGGCTGTTTAGGTGTCCATTTTAGGGAATTTCTATTCAAAGTTTAATTTTTTTTTTTTTTTTTGGAGATGAAATCTTGCTCTGTTGCCTAGGCTAGAGTGCAGTGGCATTACCTCAGCTCACTGCAACCTTCACCTCCTAGGTTCAAATGATTGTCGTGCCTCATTCACCTGAGTTGCTGGGATTACAGGCGTGCACCCACATGCCCAGCTAATTTTTTTGTATTCTCAGTAGAGACAGGGTTTCACCATGTTGGCCAGTCTGGCTTTCAACTCCTGGCCTCAAGTAGTCCGCCCGCCTCGGCCTCCCAGAGTGCTGGGACCACAGGTGTGAGCCACCGCACCTGGTCTTTAATCTTAAGTGGATGGACTGTGTTGATGTTTTTTTGGTAATATTTCTGTGTATATTCATTATATAAATATTTTTAGGATTCATTAATTATAAATGCACTGTTTCCATTTGTGGCATGGCTTTTCATTCTCCATGATATCTTTGTTAAATATTCTCATTTTAAAAATCAAGCTGCTATTTCATATTTGGCTTGTCTGTATTCCAAAGTCATTAAGTATTCTATAAGTTTCATCCTATAAAATGTATTGTTTTACCTTTCAAGTATTAATCTATTATATATATGAGATTGATTTTTTGTGTATTATGTAATGTAGGGTTCAGATATGTTCTTAAAATACAGGTATCCATGTGCTACAGCATCATTGATTAAAAATATCTGCATTTCACAGTAATAGAAAATGCTAACAACAAAAATTTTCAGGCTAGATGGATTCACAGCCAAATTTGATCAGACATTCAAAGAGGAACTGGTACCAACCCTACTGAAACTATTTCAAAAGATTGAGAAAAAGAGAATCCTTACTAATTCATTCTATGAAGCCAGTATCATCTCGATACTGAAACAATGAAAGGACATAACACAAAAAGGAAAAATAAAGACCCATATCCCCAATGAGAAAAGATGCAAACATTCTCAACAAAATACTAGCAAATAAAATCCATCAACACATCCATCACAAATATAATTCACCATGGTTGAGTGGGTTTTATTCCAGGGATGCCAGGATGGTTCAACATATGCAAGTCAATAAATGTGACTCATCACATAATTAAAAACAAAAACATACGATCATCTCAATAGATGCTGCCTGATTCATGAATCATTGTGCAAATAAACTCAGCTTAATTTAAAATAATCAAGAAGAATGACAAGATCTTCATTTTAAAATTGTTTGCTAGTAATAGAAATAAAATTGATTTTTATATATTGCACTTACATGCACATATTATCTTTTATAAATTCATGTATTCATTCTAGTTTTATTCTGATTCTTTTGAGTTTTCATTGCAGACAATTATGTGTTCTGTGAATTAAGACCATCTTCTTTGTTTTCAATAACTCTTTTATTTATTTCTCTTACCTTATTTAATGGCTAGGACCCTGAGTAAAATATCGTATGCCAGTTGCAATGAATGGAAATCTTGTCTTCTACCTGGATTCTCAAAGTGTTTAGTATTTTGCCTTAGAGAATTAATGTGGCTACAGATGTGTTTTTGTAGATATCTGTTATAGGTATAAATAGGTTCCTTTTTATTTCTTCTTTAATGTCAACTTTTCCACGAAAGGGTTTTGAATGTTATTAAATGTTTTCATTCTTAAAGGGCATCTTGTCTGCTTCATAGATTTTCTCTTATGACATTTGTATACACATTTTTGTGTGAAAATAACTTTCCAAAACACTTGTATAAATGTCTAATATTAGCATTGTTAATTTGTTTGGTAAGTATATGGTTAACTTTGTAAAAAACAAACAAACAAAAAAAACTACCAAACTGTTTTATGAAAAGCTGTACAATTTTGTTTTCTCTTCTGCAATATGTGAAAGTTCTAGTTGTTTCTTTTACATGTTCAGCAGCACTTGGAATTGTCCAATCTAGATGAAAAATATAAATTCAGGTATCTAAGAAGCTCAACCAGACTCTAAGCACAAGAATCAGAAAGAAATAGCCTGTCTTCAAACTACACCAAGATACATCTTACTCATATTGCCCCAAATCAGTAATAATTAGCAAATTTTAAAGCAGTAGTGGGGTAAGTGGAACACATGTTATGTATGAAGGAACAGAGGAAAGTATGACAAAACTTTTCCCTCAATAAAAATGCCAGTGGGAAGACATTTAATTAATATCATGAAAGAATTAAAAGGAAAAAAAAATCCTGTCAACCTAGACTTCAATACTTAGCAAAAACCGTATTTCGAGAGTGAAGACAAATTCTTTTTTAGTTATACACATTCTGATACAGTTCGTTACCAAAAGGTCCACAATATAAGAATGTCAAAGGAACAATAATTACATGAGTAAGAAATATAGATCTATATGGAGTAAAGATGTGCTTCAAAAATGAAAACATTAGTAAATATAATTTTGTCATTTAATCATTTAAAGATAATCTGCTGTTTGAAGAAAAATAATAATGTATTGGGAGACTTTAGCATAAGTAAAATTAGGTGGGTAATAAAAGTATCGTGCAGGCCAAAAGAGAAACTTAGAAATATATTGTATTTTTTGAAAGATACTGTAAGTTTCTTATACATGAAATGCTGTAATATCACTTGAAAATAAAAGATAAAGAGGTATACTATAAATGCTAAAGCAATAAAAAATAACAAAATGAAGATTTATGACTGGAAAACCATCAAAGGAGGTACAATGGAAAATTCAAAAATGTTTGATGAATCTAATAGGTATTAGAGAAGAAAAAGAAAGATACCCAAAGGACTCTTTAGGCAAATTGAAAACAAATAACAAGATGAAAATCTTAAACTAAGCCATATCAAATAATCACAGATTAAATGTAAATTACAATTTACCCCAATTGAAAGAATAAATTGTCAGATTTTCCCAATTATATGGTGTCACAGAAAACATGTTTAAATATGAAGTCAAAATATGCTGAAGTGAAAGGATCAAAAAAGGTACATTAACACTAATCTAAATTATGCTGAAGTAGTCATATTCAATATACTAAGTGAATTTCAGAGCAAGGAATATTACTAGAGATAAAGAATATTAAGTCATAATGATAAAGAGTCTATTCTTCAAGATGACATAATCCTAAATGTTTAAGCACTTATAAAGAAAACATCAAAGTATTTGAAGCATTTTGTTGCAAATTTTCTTCTACACACTGCTTTAGCTCTATCTCATGGATTTGTATATGCTGTATGCTTATTTTTACTCAGAACAAATATTTAGAAATCTATTTAACTTACAGGTGTTTGGAGATTTTTGAGATATTTGATTATTTATTGCTAGTTTAATTCTACTTTGCAACACGAAAGATTATTTGAAATTTGTATTATTTTAAATTTGTTAAGGATTTTTATGGCCCAGAATATCATGTCACTTAGTGAATGCTCTATGAGAAGCTGAAAAAATGTATACTCCATTCTTTCTTTTCCCTGTCTCTTTTTGGGGGGCACAGAGTTGGTTGATGAATGGAGGGCTGGAGCTTGAGGCTGGATGTGTACCCCAGAAGGGTCTCTAAGATTCAAAGCCTTTTCATACCAATGTCCCTAATTCCTCCATGTTATTGGCACTGGACTTGATCTCTCTTCATACATATGTTTGTATGCATAAGGTGTGCAAGCGTGTGTGTGCGTGTGTGTGTGTGTGTCTGTGTGTGAGGGACAGGGCCTCAGAGTGACTGTATTTGTTTTTTCTACTTTGACCTTGTACACAGTGACGTTTCTAAATTTTTAATTGTTTTTCAATTGTTTATGTAGACAATCATGGTGAGTAGAGATATTTACATCTTCCTTTAAAGCATTTATTCATTTTATTTACATCTTCCTTTAAAACGTTTATTCATTTTATTTATTTCCCTTGCCTTATTGTGCCAGCTAGAATCTGTAGTAAAATTTGGAATGCACATGGTGATAATGGACACCCTTGTTTTATCCTTGAGCTCAGGGAGATATAATTCAATATTTTACCAGGAGCATAACATCAGCTATGGTTGTTTTGTAGCTATGCATCATTAGCATGAAATGTTTCTTTGTATTTCTTGCTTACTAAAAATTTGTATCATGAAAAGATAGGGAATTTAGTAAAATGATTTTCTCTGCATTAATGTCGATGATTATTATATAATTTATAATTGTATTAATAGGATACCATCAGCTGTTTAAGATGTTGAATGTATCGTATATTTCTGCTATAAGCACTAATTAGTGGTGAACTTAATTCATTTGTTAATGTCTTGTTTAAGATTTCTGTATGTATTTTCATAAGCCCTATTTATTTGCTAAAATTTATTTGTCTGATCTTGTTTTCAAAATTATGTCAGTCTCACATGCTAGCTGGGATATGTTCCCTTTCATTTCTTTAAATAGTAGAGTATGAATACATTTGGCAATAGATTTTCCTTCTTAAAAGTTTTGTGGAATCACTCTTAAAGGTATCTAAGTGTGGAATTCTCTTTATAGGAAAATTTTAAACTATGGCTTTAAATTGTACATAATGGACCTGGGACATTTAGAATTTGTGTGTTATTGTATCAGTTTTAGTTAGCTGTATAAATTTGAATATTTTATATAATTTGTTAAATGTAGTATAGTTGTCCAAATAATACTCCTCCTATCATGTTAATAATCTTAAGTTCTAGAGTAATGTCTCCCATTTTGTTTGTGATTCTGAAATTGTGTATTTTTTCTTGATCAGTATTACATGTAATTATCACATCTCTTAACCTGCAAAATAAAACATTTTACTTGACAAGAAGCATTTTAAACAAAAACAGAGTTTGAATGTCAACAATAGAAAAAGTTATATCATGCAACTTATCCATACAAATTTGGAGTGACTGTAATATTAGACAAAGTAGACTCCTAGACAAGGAGTGTTGCTAGAGCTAAAGGACGTTTTGTGTGTATAAACCTTTTTCTTTTTTTAATGTTTGTTTTAGGTTTGGGTGTACACGTGAGGGTTTGTTACACAGATAAACGTGTGTCAGAGGGGGTTGTTGTACATATTATTACATAAACCAGGCATTAAGCTCAGTAGCCAATAGTTATCTTTTCTGCTCCTCCCCGTCTCCCAACCCTCTCCCCTGAAGTAGATCCCAGTGCTTCTTGTTTTCTTCTTTGTTTTCATAAGTTCTTGTCATTCAGCTCCAATTTATAAGTGAGAATAGTTTCTTTTGCTGTGCAGAAGTGCTTTAGTTTAATTAGATCCCATTTGTCAATTTTTTGCTTTTGTTGCCACTGCTTTTGATTTCTTTGTCATGAAATCTTTGCCCATTCCTATGTCCAGGATGGTATTGCCTAGGTTGTCTTTCAGGGTTTTTATAGTTTTGGGTTTTACATCTAAGTCTTTAATTGGTCTTGAGTTTATCTTTGTATGTGGTATAAGAAAGGAGTCCAGTTTTAATTTTCTGCATATGGCTAACTACTAGTTATTCCAGCATCATTTATTGAATAGGATGTCTTTTCCCTACTGCTTGTTTTTGTCAGCTTTGTCAAAGATCAGATGGTCATAGATATGAAGCCTTATTTCTGGGCTCTCTATTCTGTTCCATTGGTCTGTGTGCCTATTTTTTTACCAGCACCATGCTGTTTTGGTCACTTTAGCCTTGTAGTATAGTTTGAAGTAGGGTAATGTGATTCTTCCAGCTTTCTTCTTTTTGCTAAGGATAGCGTTGGCTATTCCGGCTCTTTTTAGGTTCCATATAAAATTAATTTTTTTTCTAGTTCTGTGAAGAATGTCATTGGTAGCATGATAGGAATAGTATTGAATCTGTAAATTGCTTTGAGCAGTGTAACCATTTTAATGTTATGGATTCTTTCTGTTCATGAGCACGAGATGTTTTTTTCTATTTCTTTGTGTCTTCTCTGATTTCTTTGAGCAGTGTTTTGTATTCTCATTGCAGAGCTCTTTCACCTCCTTTGTTAGCTGTATTCATAGGTATTTTAATCTCTTTGTGGCAATTGTGAATGGGATTGCCTTTCTGATTTGGCTCTCCGTTTTGTTGTTAGTGATGTATAGGAATGCCAGCAATTTTTGTACATTAATTTTGTATCCTGAAACTTTGCTGAAGTTATCAGCTGTAAGAAGCTTTGGGGCCGAGACTATGGTGTTTTGTAGACATAGAATCATGTCATCTGCAAACAGAGATAGTTTGACTTCCTCTCTTCCTGTTTGGATGCCTTTATGTCTTTATCTTGCCTGATTCCTCTGGCTAGGACTTCTACCATGTTGAATGGAGGTGGTGAGAGTGGGCATCCTTGTCTTGTGCTAGTTTTCAAGGGGAATGCTTCCAGCTTTTTTTCATTCAGTATGATGTTGGCTGTGGGTTCGTCATAAATGGCTCTTATTATTTTGAGGTATGTTCCTTCAATATCTAGCTTGTTGAGAGTATTTAATATGAAGAGAAGTTAAATTTTATCAAAAGCCTTTTCTACATTTATTGAGATAATCATGTAGTTTTCATCTTTAATTCTGTTTATGTGATGAATCATATTTATTGATTTGTGTATGTAGAGCCAACTTTGCATCCCAGGAATGAAGGCTGTTTGATTGTGGTAGATTAGCTTTTTGATGTGCTGCTGGATTCAGTTTTCCAGTATTTTGTTGAGGATTTTTGCACCAATGTCCATCAAGGATATTGGCCTGAAGTTTTCTTCTTTTGTTGTATCTCTGTCAGGTTTTGATATCAGGATAATACTGGCCTCAGAATGAGTTAGGGAGGAGTCCCTTCTTTTCAATGTTTTGAAATAGTTTCAGTAGAAATGGTACCTGTTCTTCTTTGCACCTCTTGTAGAATTCAGCTGTGAATCCTTCTGGTCCTGGATATGTGTGTGTGTGTGTGTTTGTGTATGCTTTTTATTATGACCTCAATTTCAGAGCTCGTTAGTGTGTGCAGAGTTTCAGTTGCTCCCTGGTTCAGTCTTGGGAGGATGTATGTGTCCAGAAATTTATACATGTCTTTTAGATTTTGTTAGTTTATGTGCATAGAGGTGTTTATAATATTCTGTGATGATTGTTTGTATTACTGTGGGGTCAGTGGTAATATCCCCCTTATTATTTCTGATTGTGCTTATTTAAACCTTCTCTCTTTTCTTTTTTATTAGTCTAGCTTGTGGTCTCTCTATTTTATTAGTTTTTTGAAAAACCAACTCCTGGATTCATTGATCTTTTGAATGATTTTTTGGGTCTCTATCTCCTTCAGGTCAGCTCTGATTTTTGTTATTTTTTGGTCTTCTGCCAGCTTTGGGATTTGTTTGCCTTGGTTCTCTAGTTCTTTTAGTTGTGATGTTAGATTGTTAACTTGACATCTTTCAGGCTTTTTGATGTGGGCATTTCGTGCTATAAATTTCCTTCTTAACACTGCCTTAGGTATGTCTCAGAGCTTCTGGTATGTTGTATCTTTGTTCTCATTAGTTTTAAAGAACTTCTTGATTTCTGCCTTAGTTTTATTATAAACCCACAAATCATTCAGTCATTATTCAATTTCCATGTAATTGTATGTTTTTGAGTGGCTTTCTTAGTCTTAAGTTCTAATTTGATTGCGCTGGGGTCCAAGAGACTGTTAGGATTTCAGTTCTTTTGCATTTTCTGAGTAGTGTTTTACTTCTGATTATGTGTCCAATTTTAGAGTAAAAGTGCCATGTGGTGATGAGAAGAATGTATATTCTGATGTTTTTGGGTGGAGAGTTCTGTAGATATCTATCAGGACCATTTAATTTAGAGCTGAGTTCAGGTCCTAAATATCTTTGTTAATTTTCTGTCTCGATAATTTGTCTAATATTGTCAGTGGGGTGTTAAAGCATCCCACTATTATTGTTTGGGGGTCTAAATCACTTTGACGGTCTCTAGAAACTTTCTTTATGAATCCGGGTGCTCCTGTGTTGGATGCATACATATTTAGGATAGTTAGCTCTTCTTGTTGAATTGATCCCTTTACCATTATGTACTGCCCTCCTTTGTCTTTTTTTTCCTTGTTGGTTTAAAGTCTGTTTTGTGACAAACTAGGATTGCAATCCCTGCTTTTTTCTGTTTTCCATTTGCTTGGTACATTTTCCTCCATCCCTTTATTTTGAGCCTGTGTGTGTCATTGCATGTAAGATGGGTCTCGTGCAGAGAGTGTACCAATGTGTCTTGGTTCTTTATCCAGCTTGCCACTCTGTGTGTCTTTTAATTGGCACATTCAGCCCAGTTACATTTAAAGTGAGTATTGATATGTGTGGATTTGATCGTGTCGTCACAATGCTAGCTGGTTATTTTGTTGACTTGTTTATGGGGTTGCTTCATAGTGTCACTGCTCTGTGTAATAAAGTGTCTTTTTGTGGTGGCTGGTAGTGTTTTTTTTTTCTTTCAATATTTAGTGCTTACTTCAGGAGCTCTTGTAAGGCAAGTCTAGAGGTAACAACTTTTCTCAGCATTTGCTTGTCTGAAAAAGATGTTATTTCTCCTTCCCTTATGAAGCTTAGTTTGGCGAGATATGAAACTCTGGGTTGGAATTTCTTTTTTTTTTTTTTTTTGAATGTTAAATATTAGTCCACAATCTCCTCTGGCTTGCAGGATTTCTGCTGAGAGGTCTGTTGTTGGTCTGATGCCCTTTGTAGGTTACCTGGCCTTTCTTTATGGCCACACTTAACATTTTTTCTTTCATTTCCATCTTGGAGAATCTGATGATTATGTGTCTTGTGGATGATCTTCTCACAGAGTATCTTATGGGGTTCTCTGCATTTCCTGAATTTGAATGTTGACCTGTCTAACAAGGCTGGGAAGTTCTCATGGATTATTAATTTTTAAGTTATACACTTATACAACATTGTTAATTGCATCGTATTAATTAAAATAACTATAAACTCTTATTTAATAGCTATGTATCTTTAAAAATTTAGTGGTTGCCTTAACGTTTGCAATGTGCATCTCTAACTGATCACCATCTACCTTCAAATAATATAGCATCACTTCATGTAGTGTGTAAAAACTTCATTATCATTACAACTTCTATCTCTTCTCTTTTACTATTGTTGTCATACATTTTGCTCAGATACATGTTATAAACCTACAACATAATTGATACTACTTTTTGCTTTAGAAAGTCAATTTTCTTTTAGAGTCATTATAAATTAGAAGTTAAAAATCCAAAATCTTCTATATCTACTTTTAGCCATTTTTGGATATCTTCAATTTTTTTGTGTGGATTCAGGTTTCTGAATAGTATTATATTTTTTCAGCCTGAAACACTTTTTAAAAGGCGTATTCTGGTTCAGCTCTGCCAGCAATGATACCTTTAGCTTTAGTTTATCAGAAATCATGCGACCACATGTTTGAAAATTATTGCCACTGTATATACTTTTGGATTGGCCGTTTATTTTTGTTCGGTATATTAAAGGCATTGCTGCATTGTCTTCTAGCTTGCATAATTTCTGATGAAAACTTTGCTGTAATTCTTGTCTCTTTTTTCTATTGGTACAATAGAATTATTTTGTGCTTAAACAAGAGGGCTGTCTTAATGTTCTTACTTCATCCTCAGGTTTCGGTGTTCCCTCTACATCTGCACCATGGAGGAGGTCTCTTTCCATTGTCTTACCCCTTACCCAGCAGTAAACTGTTGTTTCTTGTAATTTTGTGCTTATAAGGTAGGTAGTGAAGTCCGGGAGAATCTCTTTTAGATGGCAAAGCCCCGTTCTTTCACAGGCATTTCTCCTTCTCTGTGGTCTTTCTCTTCCACTGTCTTTCCACCTCAAACTCTACCTTTTATCTTTGGTGACTCTTGTAGAGCCAAGGGCTTCTTGCCCCATCACTGCAGCAGAACATACTTGTCTAGGCTCGTGACTGATTTCTGGTAGTCTCCTAGGGACAGAGATATTTTTTTATATCTTTTTTTTTAACCTTTCCCAGCTACAGTGATTCTTTACTCCTGCCCTTGGAAGAATTAGACTTACTGCCCCTACCAAGGATATTTACAGATGATATGTTTTTTCTGTAGGGCATAAGGATTAGAGAGGAGCTTCATGCTTTTTACACAACAATGGCATCTATACTCTTTCAGGCTTGTACCACCAGGAAAACCTTTCTTCTTCAATCTCCTGCCTTTTTCCCAATCTTTAACAACCAGGTGGAAGTTGGTGGAGAAGATCCTGTCTGTGGTAGCAGCCCTTTTGTGTCCGAGGCTCACAGGAGTTCTGTACCTGCACGCTAGCCTACACTCTTCTTTTAGCAATGTGTTACAATCTTTAACTGACTTCTTCTTTCCTACTTGTATACACTTGATGTTTCTTTATTCTGCCAGTGGGTGAGCCAGTGTTCATGTCCTGTCTCTGATTTCTTTTGTCATTGCTTCATCTTTGATGTATTCAATAAATGTTATAATTTCATAGATTCGTTGTTGTTAAGAATTTTTTTTGTTTTGTTTTGCTTTGCTTGTTATAGTGATTTTCTTTGGGAGAAGTGACACTTTCTTTTCTTTGTAGATTCATGAATTATTAGGAAAGGAGAGGACCTCTAATTACACTTTGAGAAGATGCTTCTATCCCTCATTACGCTTTGAAATTGAAGAATTTAGATATATTTAAGTCTATTTCACTCTTTTTAACTGATATATGAATAAACTCTTCTCTTTATCAATGACCCCTCTTGGAGACCATTTGGTATTTCTACTTTTTGGTTATTAATAACAATGCTTCAATAAATGCCTTCGCACATGTCTCCTTGTAAACTATATGTAAGGATTTCCCTGATGCAGCTAAAACCTAGAAGTAGTTTTATTGGGGAGAAAGGTTTTACATTTATATTATCAACATTTTAAGGTACTACCCATTTGCTATTCAAACTGGTTTGATTGGTTTACACTTCTGCCTATAATAAATGTTTATTATTTATTATTTATGATTACTATTTATCCATCTACTAGCTGGCATGTGATGTCATCACACTTACAATTTTTGCAAACACAATGGATGTGAAATTGTATCTGAGTTGCTTAATTTGTGTTTTCCTGATTACTAGTAATGTTGAGCATCTTTTTACATTTTTTATGTACTTATTTTTTACATTAAATAAACTTTGACAAAGAATTTGTGTCCAAGTGGTAAGTGTTAGAAAATGAATTAAGTATTGGGAATAAAAAAAAATCAAGAAAATGGATAATATCCCTGTCCTTATAGAGCTTAAATTGGCCATATATTTTCTTCTTATGGATCTTATCTGCATATTTATGGCCCATTTTCTACCACATTGTTTATCTTTATAAAAAATGAGCTATAATAATTTTATATCATGGATATTACTTTTGTGCATTATATCTATTATAAATATCTTTTTCCCCATAACTACTATTTTATTTTATTTTAAAATATTTTTTATCCTGGAAATTATTTATTTAAATGTGTTTAATTTTATCAATATTGTCATTCAAGCTTTGTGTCTCTTGCATCTAATTTAAGAAATTATTTACTATTTCATTGTAATAAACATATCTTCTATTTTTAAATTATAAAACTTTACATAAAACTGTGATTTACACATATGTATGGTATGAGGGAGGTATTTTATTTTGTAACTCTCTATATTCATTTTTTTCATTCTCTTAGAAAATATTCAACCAGGATTTCTCTCTTCTCTCAGAAATACTTAAGAGAAAAATTATCTACCTTAATTTAGCTTATGGTCTGGAGTAGGAGACAGCCGATAAAAATAATATGTAATAAGATGTAGGTAAGTGGTAAGTTCTATGAAAATGATGCAAGGTAAGGAAGGTATAAAGTGAAGGTGAGTGGGCCCTACTTTATATAGAACAACTGTCTTTGAAATGATGACTTTGGAGCAATGACACAGTAGACCTGAGGGAGTGATCCATGCAGGTACTTGGGAAAATACTTTGCAGGTTGAGATAGCAAAGAGTGCAAAATTCCCAAAGCAGGAGTTCCTAGGAGAATGAAGAATCCACAGTACCAGAATCAGAGTTAACTTGGGGAAGGGAATTAGAAATCTGAGAAGAATGGGCGACGATATTGTGCAGGGATTTGTAAGCGATCATATGTTTGGCTTTTACTCTGTAGTGTATAAAAAGGCATTAGGAGGGGATTGAACAGAAAACTGAAAGGACTTAACATTTTAACAGGATTGTAGGCAATAGGCTTCAGACTGTAGAAAAAGACAAAGGTAAAATCAGAGCGATCAGTTAGAATGTAGTTATCTAGGGAGTAATCTAGAGGAGGGAGAATTATGGTTTGGATCAAGATAGTGTCAATAAGAATGAAGAGAATAATTCAGATTGGGTAAAGTCAGCAGTAAGGATAGTGAGAAGGGCCCAGATGCTGGATATATTGTGAAAATAGCACTTATATAATTTGCTGATGGATTAGATGTGAGATGAGAGTTAAGAGTCAAGGATGATTCCAAGGTGTTTTCATCTGAGCAATTGGGTGAATGACAGTGCCATATAATGAAATGGGGAAGACTGCAGAGGAGTGAGTATGGTAAGGGAAAAAGATCAGGAAATACTTATTAGACATTCCAATGGTGATGACAGGTAAACAGCTGTGTGTGTGTGTGTGTGTATATATATATATATATAAAATCTAGAATTCAGGAGGGAGGCACAGGCCAGAAAAAAATGGGAGTTTATATTGCTTTATTTTTATTTGCTTTTTTATATTATAGTACTTTTTCACAATTTGATTCTGTTGGTCTTTTTCAATTAAATCTTATTCATTTTAGAAGCACAATTCAAATATTCTTCATTCTGTAAACCCTTCCTTGAGTTCCCTTAGCTGAGCTCATTATTATCCTCTGTTTCTCTATCCTTTTATATATTTCTTTATCCTAGTGCTATTATTTTTTTCTATCTCTCCTTTTCTGTCTCACAAGCCAGATAATGTTCTCATTGAAGGCAGGCAGTTTGCCTGATTTGTATTTGTACCTTCAACAACTCACACTCACTCACTCTCTCTCTCTCTGTCTCTCTCTCATCCTCTCTCTCTCTCTGAATTGACACATAGTAGGTACTTAGTAAATATTTGTTGAAAGAGCTGTGTATGCTGTCAGAGGATCAGAAAGAGGAGCCTACTTCTTATCTCTTCTTTGTCCTTTTAGTAACTTTCTTCATGTTTTGTACATGACAGAAACATTCCACTGGCTAGTTGGAAGAACATAATTGTGTTTGTTCTATTTTAATTAAATCTTGTTACAAAATATATGTAACATAAATGGAGTTATCTCTTTTGCAAATGGGTGATATAATGTTTGCATCCCATTAAGCTTTATACAATTTTGTTACATCATACAATGTGACAAGCAAGAACAGCTCATAGGTTAAAAACTGGAATCATTTGAATTGCCTTTATTCAGGATTATGGAATTTTTATCATAAGATCACAGTAGGCTAAATGCTTTACCTTAGGGTAACTGAAATGTGATCCCCACTGTGGGAATTTGTGCCTCAAAGATTGTCATCTTTCCATTTGTGTACAACTGTGAATGATGATTTTTGTGTCTCTCTCTTTCAAAATACAGTTTTATGCTAAAATTTAAATGCTTCTTTTCAAGATAAATTTGTATAAATTTTCTGCTGGGATTCAGAATTTCTGGTGCTAGTCTCAGTATGGTTTGTGTAACTAATTGTAAACTACTCTTCAATATGCTAATTTTGAAAAAGGGCCATATTCTTAACAACATATCCTGCCTCGATCTTAGATTTAAAGTATCACTAATTTTTTACTCATTAAACAGTTGAAAAGGAAATTCAACAACCTGGAAAAATTATTCTGGGCACAAATGGATGTCAAAATATTAATATTCCGACATGACACTATAACAGTTCACATAAGGTACTTGATGGTTGATTTTATTTTCAACAGAAGGATCAATATTGATTTGAATATAATAGAACTTTCTCAATCATGATTGAAATAATCTAAAGATCCTATGTGCTATATTGCCACTTTCTTACCTGTTTTCTATACCCACTTAAATTTGGCCTTTTTCCATTATTTTAGATGTGCCGCTTGTCTAACACCGACGCATACAATATCTCTAATAAGCAACTCTATGTCAAAGAATACGAACATTCTGAAAAACATTCTTAATTATAATTCTCATGGTCCAGATATTTGAATCTGTTGTTGCATCCAAAACAACTCATCTAAAAAGAATCTTCACTGAAATATTGCCTAGCAATGATGCTGGCACTTTTGGATATTCTAGTTCAATGCCTCAGTTTTTCCCTGTAAACAAGTTACACCAACATATGCAAACTGAGTACAGTGGGCATTAAGAAAATGGATAAAGCTAGAAATAAGACTTAGGTGGTTAGTTAACTACACTGTATCTTTTTTTTTTTTTTTTTTTGAGACGGAGTCTCTCTCTGTCGCCCAGGCTGGAGTGCAGTGGCGAGATCTCGGCTCACTGCAAGCTCCGCCTCCCGGGTTCATGCCATTCTCCTGCCTCAGCCTCCCGAGTAGCTGGGACTACAGATGCCCGCCACCACGCCCGGCTAATTTTTTGTATCTTTAGTAGAGACGGGGTTTCACCGTGTTAGCCAGGATGGTCTCGATCTCCTGATCTCGTGATCCACCCGCCTCGGCCTCCCAAAGTGCTGGGATTACAGGCGTGAGCCGCCGTGCCCGGCCAATCCTTTTAAAGACAAAATGTAGCAAAAACTAGACAATTTCTCTGTTGATGCAATATTGGCAGTGCCATAGACAATAGAAATTATGACCAAAATTAAGTTCCCTAAAGCTTTCTGACATGCAAAACAAACCATAATAATTTCATAATGTCCCCTCTTGGCAAACCACAAGGTAATAATTCTCAACTTTTTCCCTAAGAATTACTTGGGCAATTTAGTAAAATGCAGATTCCATGGCCTTTCATGGCCCTGAAAAATTTTCATTTTTAACAAACTACCGGTGTATGCACATATATCCACATACATTGAGAAAAATAATGACTTTCCTTAGAAGTCAGTTGAATAAAAATCACAACTGAGGTTAAATTGCCCTCAAAACCTGGTAGTTATTTGTATTTCTTGCTTTGCATATCTCATAACTTACCTCATAATTAGGTATGAAAGAGGCACACAGAAAATGCTTTGAGAGTGTTGATGGAATAATAATTAAGAGTCTGATAAAGGCTAATCTTCCACAGATTAAGCCAAACCATTGCAAAATGTATTTCGTAGTTCATGAGAAATGGTTCTGTGGGCAAACACCTTTGCAAAACACTGCTTCTCTTTCTTCCTATGGGGAATTTCCAATCACACTAAAAACTCTTAGTAGTTCTTCAGTAAAGAGAACTGTTTAGTTTTGGCCCAGCATCCCACATGATTATTTTATCACAGAACTACTTTTTTCTCCCACAAAAACCTACAAAGATACAACTGAACAAATATTTCTTGTGTATATGTTAAACTAAATCACTAATTATATTTCATATAGGAACACATAATCAAATATTTGAACCATGGATACACAAAAAATAAAAAGCAAGAAATTAAATCATACCACCACAGAAAATCACCTTTACTAAAAGGAAAACAAGAAGGAAGGAAAGAAGGAAGAGAAGAACACAAAACAAACAAAAAGCAAATAACAAAATGGCAGAGGTAAGTATTTACTTGTCAGTAACAACATTGATTGAAAATGAGCTGAACTCTCCAAAAGACATATGGTGACTGAATGGTTAAAAAACCAACAAAAGAAGATGCAGTGTTCTGTTTACTACAGGATACACATTTCACCTATGAAGACAAACATGGTCTAAAAATAAAGGAATGGAAAAAAGATATTCCATGGCAAAAGAAACCGAAAAAGAGCAGGAGTAGCTATACTTATATCAGACAAAATAGACTTCAAGACAAAAACTGTAAGAGACAAAGAAGGTCATTATGTAATGGAAAAGGGGTCAATTCAGCAAGAAGATATAACAATTTTAAATATATATGCACTCAACACTGGAGCACTCTGATATATAAATAAAATATTAGTAGAGCTAAAGAGATAGGCCCCGATACAATAATACCTGGAGACTCCAAACCCCACTTTCATCATTGAATAGATCTTCCAGGCAGAAAATCAACAAAGAAACATCAAACCTAATGTGCTCTATAAACCAAATGGACCTAATAGATATTTACAGAACACTTCATTTAAGAACTGCAGAATACACATTATTTTCCTTAGCACATAGATTATTCTCAAGGATAAACCACAGGTTAGGTCATAAAACAAGACTTCAAACTTTCAAAAAGTTGAAATAATATTAACTGTCTTCTCTGACAAAGGGGAATAAAACTAGAAATCAATAAAAAGAGGAATTTTGGAAACTATATAAACATATGGAAATTAAATATACTCCTGAAGGACCAGGGGGTCAATGAAGAAAATAAAAAGCAAATTGAAAAAAATTATTAAAAATATATAATGTAAGCACAACATACCAGAACCTATGGGATACAGTGAAAACAGTACTAAAAGGGAAATATGTAGCTATAAGGGCCTACATCAATAGATGAAAAAAAAAACTTTAAATAAATAATCAAATTAGGCATATTGAAGAACAGGAAAAGGAAGAGCAAACCAGACCCAAAATTAGTAGAAGAAAAGAAATATTAAAGATGGCAATAGAACAGAAAAACAAAACAAAAGATCGATGAAACAAAAAGTTGTTTTTTAGAAAAGATAAACAAAATAAAATTTTAGGCAAACTAAGAAAATACCAAAATACAAAAGAGATAAAAAGGTAATATTACAGCTGATACTGCAGAAATTCAAAGGATCATTAGTGGCTACTATGAGCACCTATCTGCCAGTGAATTAGAAAATCTATAAGAAATGGGTAAAGCTCTAAACACATACAACCTACCATGGTTAAATCATGAAGAAATTCCAAATCTGAACAGACCATTTACAAGTAAGAAGATTGAAGTCATAACAAAAAGTCACTCAGTAAAGAAAAGCCTAGGACCCAAAAGCACAAGTGACAAAACAATTAATTGGACTTTATCAAAATTAAATACTTTCGTACTATAAAAGATACCATCAATGAAGTGAAACTTACAGAATGGAAGAAAATATTCAGAAATCATACACCTTATTGTTTTAGATTAGATAAATAATACAACACAATCATATGGTATATAAATAAATGGGCAAACTATGTGAATAAACATTTCTTCAAAGAAAACATACAAATGGCCAAGCACATGAAAAAGATGCTGAAATTCATTAGCTATCAAGGAAATACAAATGAAAGCCACAATGCGATACCTACTACTTCACAACTACTGGGATGGCTATATTAAAACAGACAGAAAATAATAAGTATTAGCACATTTGTGTTTGCTGGTGGTCATCTAAAATGGTATAGCCACTTTGAAGAACAATTCCACAAAAACAGTTAAGCATAAAGTTATACAACTCAGGAATTCCATTCCTAGGCATATACTCAAAATAACTTACAACATACGTCCACACACACACAAAAAAAAACCTGTATGTAAATGTTCATAGCAGTATTGTTCATGGTAACCAAAAGATGGAGCAACCCAATTGTCCATCAACAAATAAATAAACAACATGTGATATAGCCACATGATGAAATATTATCAAAATAAAAAGTAAATATTGCCATACACTACAACATAAATAAACATCAAAAACCTTATGTCAAATCAAGGAAGTCACGTTCCAAAGGCTGCATATTGTATAATTTAATTTATCTGAAATGCCTGTAATTTATATGAAATGTTCATAAAGACAAAAAGTAGATTAATTGTTGCCTGACTTGGGTATGGAAATGAAAGTTATCTGTGAATAGGCATAAGGGATCTTATCGGGATGGTGAAAATTTTCTAAAAATTGAGATGATAGTTGAACAACTCAGTAAATTTACTGAAATTTACTGAAATACACTTAAAATGACTTATACAAGATTTATGATTTCCTTTATAATGCTGTTCATACTGTCATATGTTCATTCAATTATTTTGTAGGGTTTTTTGGTCAATCTCCTTCTAATAGACTGCAAGCTACATAAAGAATCATGTCTGTCTTCTTCACCACTGTATCCTCAACACTTTGCACAGTACCTAGCAAATGCCAGGTACTCAGCTAATATTTAGTGAGTAAATTTTTTCCCTGTGGAGTTCTTTGTTATAAAAATTGGAAGTGACTTTAGTGGCTGACTATATAAAAAGACTAAAGAATTTATGGTAAGTGTCTAATATTAAATATTATGACATCCTTTCAAAATAATGTAGAGCTACATGTACTGCCATTGAAAAAAGCTAAGATTAAAGTTAAGTAAAAAACTGGCATCACAAAATAGCATACTTAGTGTCAAGATTAAGATCATGAATTTGAATCCTGATTTGCCGTTTAGTATCTTATGATCTTGGGCAAGTTACGTACCTGATTAGCACCCCAAAACAATATGCTGAAATACAGGCTGCTAACCAAATATTTGTTCCTCCTATTTTTATTAATGGTCACTTAATTCTGCTTGAAATATCTTTCTTCTCATCTACTTTCCTTGGTTACATACTTTTGCTCTTTTATATCCAGATTAGGATTCACTTTGTCTAAGAAGCCTTTTGGCCCATTCATATCCAGAATAGGTGAGGTATGCATCTACTATACCCTTGTAGTACCCACTGTTGAATTATAACATAGGATTTATTCCAGTGAATTAGGGTGTTGTCTTTATTTGTAAATTTTCCGCCCTTAAGTATCAGCTCCTTGTGGGAACGAGACTATTTCTAATTCACTCCTATATCAAGACTGCCTATTAAAATGCCTGGTACAATGTGATTCACTTAATTGTGGTGGATGTAATTCATTCATTCATTTGTCTATACATTAGCCACTTTTTCAAGAGAACATGTCTGGACAGTAAGTGGTAGTGTTAGGACCCAAGCACATATCTTTTTATCTTATGTTTAAGGTTTTTTCCATTGTAACATAATATCTTACATTTCTCTAGGATACCAAATCTCAAAATGCACTTCTAAATATGGAATTATCTTATTTAATTACCACAAATGCTTTGGTAAATTATCAATAGTGTTCTCATTTACAGATGTGGTACATAGAGGTAAAATACTTTGCCCAAAGTAACAAAGTTAGAGTGGCAGTAGTGACAGAACTAAACCATGTTTCTCACACTACCTGTTGTTTGTCTTTCCACTCAATCATACTGTATGGATGAATTGATTAACTTTTTTATTGGCTTAGAGATGAATAACAATAACTTTACACTGATCATATTTATAGAGAGCTTCTAAGATGTCAATACAAACAACTTTAGGATTGTGGCAACTTTTTCTTCACTCCCATTATGAAAGCAGAGAAATGAGGCATCCCCTTTGAAAGGTAAACTTGTCAAAACCCATTATTTTGTTACTTTTTGTTAGTATTGTCATTTCTTTAATTACTATTGAAGTGGTACAGTTTTTATGTACTTATTGGATGTTTTAAAATTTTATTCTTTTGTGACTCACATATTTTTTTTCTTTCCAACTTTTATTGTAGGTTCAAGGGGTACATGTGCAGGTTTGGTACATAGGTAAATTTTATCTTGCGGAGGTACAGTGTACAGATAATTTTGTCACCCTGGTAATCGGCATGATACCCGATAAGCAGTTGTTCAATGCTCGTCCTCCTTCCACCCTCCACCCTTGAAAACCAAATACTGCATGTTCTCACTTCTAGCGAGAGCTTAACACTCAGTATCTATGGACTCAAAGAAGGAAAAAATAGACACTGAGGCCATTTAAGTGGCTTTCAAGTGACCCTCTTTTGTCATTCAACTTCAAGTTGACAGATGTCATGTGAAAGTTATGATGAAATTATGCACTTCAGCGATGGAGTGTGTAATTTAAAAAATTTATTTAGGAATCTTTAGTAGTTAACCTGCTGTTCGACCAACATTTTACAAATCAGGAATATTTCATCAAATATTATAGTCAAAGGTTTGAGTCCTACATTCCTCTTTATTTTGTCTTCTCCTCAAACATTTGCTAAAGAACAGATTTACTTTGACATGAAAATGTTTAATCTCAGCTAGTTAGTTTGAATAGTGATTTAATGACAGCCGGGTAAATAGGCTAGTTATGTATTATGCACATGAAGTCCTGTACTCTACATAATCATCTGGATACATCTTTAAATCATATAAATGGTAGATGATCATAGAAATACTGAGATTATCTGTGCCTGCCGGTTTTCAGAGACAGGGGCTTTAGGTCAACGAACATACTCAGATATATGAATAAACTTGGTTGAACACCACTGCTATTAGAAATACCCTAGTACTTGAGACAATCTCCATTTCTCTATAATTATTTCTGTCCTAATTATTTTTTCTTCCTTAATATAAGAAGACTGTTAGATACAGTAGACTGGACATCAACTTAAGCTCAATTTCAAAAGGGCAGTTTTTCATTTTTAAGGCATAATTATCTATGGATAATTAGCTGCAGGTGGTGAAATAATAGACACAGTTCACTACACATGAAATTAGCCAACTGTTGGCTTTCTGGGCTAGTTTACAGAGAAATTGACCACTTGAAAGTTATTTAGTGAGTTCAAGTAGCAAATTACACATAATTATTTGATGATCTAATTATTCCACATGCAGTTAATTTTGAACTGACAATTGTATGTGATTAATAGAATGGCTGTGTAAGCTCATTTATTGTAAAGGTATCTTGTAAGCTTGCCTAGAACACTGAGGGGATAATGCAAGATCATGCAGATGTTACAAAATCTTTCCAGACAGCCAGGAAGGTTTGGGAAATTAAAGAATCAGGGAACACATATTAAGCACCTACTCTGTGCCAGGCACCATTCCTGGCACTGGGAATACAAAGAGAAACAAGATATAATCTTTGTTCTTTAGCCACTTTTACACAGATCTGTATAAAATCTGTCAACCATTATGTTGTAATAGTTTTGAAATTAAGTGCTATAGGAATTCTGATAAAAGTGACAACTTATTTTAAATCTGTCTGCATACTCTATTTCTACTTTTAGTCTAAGTTACTGTAATTACATGTGTAAATTTTTGCATGGCCAGCCACTCCTTAGTCATTTGGCCATTTGCTCATATATTATATTTTCAGAGATACGCTGTTCATCACTCATTTAAATGACGTCACCATTCTAATCCTTGGTCATTTGTTCTATTGTTTTATAGCTCACATTATTACCTGACATTATTTTACGTATTTATATTTGTATTAACTATCTCCACAGAAGTCAATTGCAACAAATTGAATGGAACTGGAGATCGTCATATTAAGTAAAATAAGCCAGGCACCGAAAGACAAACACTGCATGTTTTCACTTGTTTGTGGGATCTAAGAATCAAAACAATTGAACTCATAGACATAGAAAGTAGAAGGATGGTTACCGTAGTTACTATGATAGCACAACAGCATGACTATAATCAATAATAAGTTAAAGAGTGTAATTAGATGGTTTGTAACTCAAAGGGTCAGTGCTTGAGGAGAAGGATACTCCATTTTCCCATGATGTGCTTATTTCACATTGCATACATGTATCAAAACATCTCATGTACCCCATAAACATATACACCTACTGTATACCTACAACAATAAAAATGTTTAAAAAATTGAAAAAAATTATTCCAACTGAAGAAGCATATTACAGCTGACTGAATGCAGAAATAGGAAAATCTAGTGTTTTCTATTTAGGCAGGCACCTAAGACTAGAAGTCCTCACTTCTAACTATTTTGAAATGTACAATACATTGTTTTTGAGTATAGTCAACCTACTCTACTCTCGAACATTAGAGCT
Organism: Nomascus leucogenys; assembly: GCF_006542625.1. Classification (NCBI taxonomy): domain Eukaryota; kingdom Metazoa; phylum Chordata; class Mammalia; order Primates; family Hylobatidae; genus Nomascus; species Nomascus leucogenys. The sequence goes on from NC_044406.1 coordinate 132,245,439, forward strand.
TATTTCTTTTATCTACCTGTATGTTTGTAGCCATTAACCAGTCTGTCTCTCTTTATCTCCCTCCACACACTCACATCCTCCCCTGCCTCTGGTAATTATCTTTCTAAAGTTTATAAGATAAACTTTTTCCTATTTTTTCTTATTAATGGCTTCACAAGGAACATATTTCAATTAAAACTTTTATTTCCTGTTTGTGTAACTTCTTAACAGAAACGGGCCATATTATGCCTTACTATTATGAATATACAAGATGAAATATGTAAAATTGCATAATGCACAGATGTACCAGTTAAAGGAGGCCACAGACCTCAGGGAGAATTCCATGATCTGTATCCCTGTATTCCATCCTGTATCAAACAAGATGATGGGCTGGTATTTCATGTAATGATTTTCAGTTTTAATCTTCTTAAGAGTTAAATATTGCTTCTTTCTACTTTACCTTTTTTCTACTGTCATCTAATTTTTCTGCTGAGTTTTAGCAAATTGAATGTGGATAGTCCCAGCTACTTGGTAGACTGAGGTGGGAGGATCACTTGAGCCTGGGAGGTCATCACGACACTGCACTCCAGCCTGGGCAACAGAGTGAGACCCCTGTCTCAAAAAAAAAAAAAAACCAGCCAACTACAACTTTTATTTTAGACATGGGGGTACATGGGGGTACCCAGGTTTGTCACATGTGTATATGGTACCCAGGTAGTGAGCATAGTACCCAGTAGCTGCTTTTTCAACCCAAGATTCCTGCCCCCTCCCCCTCCAGTAGTCCACAGTGTTTATTATTCCCATGTTTATGTCCATGTGTGATCAATGTTTAGTTCCCACTTATAAGAGAGTGTCTAAAGTAAGGGAGAGAATATTTTCTGAAAGCATGCAAATGAAAAAGCTTTTGAACCTGCCTTTTTACTCTGCATGCCTGTTATATCTATGTTTATATGTGTCATGTGGAAGTGATATTTCACTATTATGCTATACAAAAGAGCCAATCAACTGACTTTAAGAAAAAAAGGTAAGGGCTTATCAGACTGTTAGAAGCTAGCTCAGATACCTTTTAGTTCACATGACCTTGTTCTTCTTTGGTAAAATTTTAAGCTCAAAATTCTCTCTAGTAATTTCAAATCTTAAAGTCATGTTATGTTAAATTAAGTAATCTTTTTTTTTTTTCACTGAGAAATTGGGTTACTAAGTAAGTTAAAATAGTAGGAGTGTCAAAAGTCTTTTGGTAAAGTTATAAAACATAAAGATGTCAATTTTGCTTTAAAAACATAGTTTTCCAGTAAAGAAACTACTAAAGAGTTGCTTTAAAATGAAGTGAAAATTATACAGATAAAACTAAATGGATTTTAAAAATTAGGCCACAGCATCAAGTTAGCTCTGAGAATTGTGATTACCAAGAAGATAGTCGATATGGGGGAAGGGCAAAACCAAGTAACTATTAAAACCAGAGAGTATAATGTAAAAGATTTGTTCCATTTTGTAGATTGGTATCATCAGCTTCTTGAGAAATCTTTACTATAATGGACTGTAAAGATAACCACTTTAAAGACAAAATTCTTAATTTTAAATACTGGAGAATAAAATAGTTTGAGTTGATGCAGAACCTACAGCTCACTATTGAATAGTCACTGATGAGTATATGTGACCCAAATGCACGGGAGGTTGTTCCTGAGAGAACAACCGGCCCTAGTGGACCAGATAAATACCACTTTAATATCTGTTTGCCTTGAGAAGGGGACTGCCTGCCTCTTCCTATAAAATGCTAAGTGGAGCACCCCAGATGAAGCAACTAATATGCTTCAAATGCAAGCCATGTGCAACTGGCTTTATGGTGACCATGATATTCTCCCACTGAATATGCCTGTAACCCAGGTCATGGTAAATTTTGGGGTTAAGGGGGCCCGTTTTACATGGGCACCCCTCCCATAGAATCATAGGACTGTCCGAGAAGACTTAGCAAATTTGCCGTCTCTCAGGGATCTTACTGATGCAACTTCCTGCTGGGCACCCAAACCTATTTTCACCAGAAAAGGTAAAATGGTCTGGGGATAGAAAAAACTAAGTTCCTTGGACCAGAACATAAAAACATACAGGTTAATAGAATTATTAAATTTACGATGTTTAAACAGGCTTTATGTAAGGCAGTTTTAACCCCTCTACCTAAATGTCTTGTGAAAATGGGAATTTGACGAGGGGAGGTTTTTCATATCTAGTACTATAAAACTTAAGGCATGTAAATCTTCTCTTTGAGAAATGTTAATTGGACACTCTAACTGTGAACTAGTAAGATTGCCTGAGCTCGCAGACTATAGGGTAAAAGCTAGAGGGATAGTGAGCACAAATCATCCACTTCATAGCCCTTTGTGGAGCATTTACTGGGGCTAATGGCAAAAGACTGCGAGCACTTCCTAGTAACAATTACTATACTAGAGAATTTTCACTTGAATGGCATTTACTGTCTTGCTGTGGATTGTTAACCGAAGCTACCCTATGCTAATGGAAATAATGGTGCCCATAATAGTTCCATGATAAAAGTGGTTTATATAGGATCTTGCTACCTGGGGATACAAGGAGGAGATACCCATGACAGGAGGCCTTTTTTTTTCTCCCTAGGACTGACTCTAAATATGTGAGGAGCTGCTAAATTCTACAATACCTAATAGCTCCTCTCTAACAAGAGCTGCTTAACATGTAAACGGCAGTCCCGAGGTGAACAAATGTCTTGTTTGGAAGGCTTGCTACTCTGGTTAAAGAAGGGTCAAGAAAATCGTTTTCTTTTGAGTTATTTGGGTGAAGTATGTTTTTGTAAACAAATTTACCTTTATCTCTGAGTTCTCCAAAATTTGGATTGTGATTTTATGAAAATATAGTTGTTACCAGAAAGGGTAACAACAATCCAGACCCCCAAGAGAGGGTTCTTGGATCTCACAAGGATTCAGGGAGAGTCCATAGAGCTATAAAGTAAAAGGAAGTTTGTTAAGAAAGTAAAGGAATAAAAGAATGGCTACTCTATAGGCAGAGCAGAAGCTTGGGCTGCTGGACTAAGGATACTTATAATAATTTCGTGATTATATGCTAAACGAGGGGTGGATTATTCATGAGTTTTCTGAGAAACGGGTGGGCAATTCCCAGAACAGAGGGTTCCTCCCATTTTTAGAGCATATAGCATAACTTTCTGACACTGCCATGGCATTTTGAAACTATCACGATGCTGATGGGAGTGTGTTTTAGCATGCTAATGTATTATAATTAGCACATAATGAGCAGTGAGGACCACCAGAGGTCACTTTCATTACCATCTTGGTTTCGGTGGGATTTGGCCAGCTTCTTTACCACAACCTGTTTTATCAGCAGGGACTTTATGACCTGTATCTTATGCTGACCTCTTCTTTCATCCCGTGACTTAAAACGCCTAACCTCCTGGGAATGCAGCCCCGTAGGTCTCAGCCTTATTTTACCCAGCCCCTATTCAAGATGGAGTCGCTCTGGTTTAAACAACTCTGAAACAGTTATTTGCATAAGTTTAGTAAGAGTCTTTTAAAACAGAACAGTTGGAGACACTGGTTATTTTATCAAGATTTTGACTAAAATAGCACATTTTTAGGTAAAGTTCCAGCAAAGCCAAATTAAAAGGAGTTTACATTGCTAATAAATTCTTGCTGCATTTTATACAAATAATCAGGCCAAGTATGATAAGCTTATATTTATTTTGTACACAAATTGTTCTTACTATAATTTCTCTTTAATAGGAATGGAGGGCCCAAAAGAGAGAGAGAAATTGTTTCAATGAAAAAGTGTAATACTTGATACTAGATTACAGCCTTGCCTCTCCTGTGTGTGTGTTTTGTTTTTTTGTTTTTTTTTGTTTTTTTTTTTTTTGAGTGCAGTTTGAATCATGAACTACTTCTTGGCTAGAATCATCCTCTAAAGAATACCAGGTTATAATTTTTCTTTATATCTTTAGTTGGTGCCCTGATGGAATGGGTTCCTTTTTCTGTTCTAACATGCAAATATAAAAAATATTCTTTTCATTTTCAAAGTATTAATGTTATTTATTTCTTCTTGTTTTACTTCCAAGGAAACCAAAGTTATGGTATTCTGAAGCCCAGATATGCAGATCTTTCTCATTTAGCATCCCACTGGGACTGACCTGTTTTTTTGCCGCAAAGGCCTTGTTGATAAAACTATACAAACACCCTTCCTCTATGCCCAGGGACTGTTTAAGAAGAGGTGGGCATTTGAGATTGTAAGGGCTGGTTTTGAGGGATAGAGTTAGGTTAAAGTCAGACCCTCTAAATCAAGGAGGGGTACAAAGATGCTTTGCCTTTGAAGCTATTATCTGTCACTTTTGCATCCATCCCAACCATAAATAATTTTATGCATCTTGTAAAATGAAAATAAAATATTTACTGACAGGATAAAGATACTTTGCATAAAAAAAAATTCCTGGGTATAATACTTTCAGTTATGAGTTGTAAAGACAGATATATTTTTTAAAAAACTGTTTTTTAGAACAACGCTTATGTTTTGTACAGCTAATTGCTGTGTAAGTCTAACTAAAACAAAGCTTATGCGTAGAATTATGCAAGCTCAATGCATAGAAGTCACTTCTTGCCTTTGTTTTTATTTGTTGTTTTTTTACTTAAAATAATAATAATTGTAATGGGTAATGAATGCCTGCCCACATCCATTCCTATCTGACCTAGAACATTTAATTGGCTGTACATCTTTTGACTTTTAAGTCCCTCGGCCATAGAGAGTCCCACTGAGGGACAGAATGGACATGGGGCAGGCAGCCATGCCACCCCAGCAATGCTATAAGACTGTAATACCTAACCTTGTTAGACTCTCCCTTAGCTACCTAACTTTGTTTTAATATGAAGTGACTCTCCCTTAGCTGAGAAAACCGGAGGGACTCCGTTTGGCTCCTTCATTTGCAAGACATCAAGGACTCCTTACCCACCCCCTTCCTCAAGGAGTTAACTTGTGTAAGCTGACTGTCAGCATATCAAAGTGTCCAATTAACTGATAAGGTACTGAGGCAAGCTGGTGTCTGCAGTTCCCAACAATTTACTCAAAGATGGTACCATAAAGCCCCCGCATTTGTCCAGTAGATAACGCCCAGAGCCCCCTCACCTATCACTTTGTGATGAATTTAAAGCCCCTGCACCTGGAACTGTTTGTTTTCCTGTAACCATTTGTCTTTTTAACTTTTTTGTCTGTTTCTCTTCTGTAAAGTTGCTACAGCTAGAATCCCCCTCCCCTCTCTAAACCAAAGTATAAAAGAAAACCTAGCCCCCTCTTTGGGCCGAGAGAATTTCGAGCGCTAGCCGTCTCTCGGTTGCCACCAGCAAATAAAGGACTCCTGAATTTGTCTCAAAGTGGGGCATTTCTCTCTAACTCGCTCGGGTACAACAAGACAAAATAGAGATTTGCTGTCTGTGGATGTTGCCTCTGGCAAATCTTGGCCAGAAGGGAGAGAGTGTAAACCAAAAATAAAATTCTAAGGCCCCCCAACTATCTGAATGGACTTCCTCATAGACCAGGGCACGCTAAAATTTAATCCGAAAGACTGGTTCAGACCATGACAGGAAGTAGGGGACCAACATGTCTCATTATAACTCTCTGGCATTAACATCAACAGAGACTTAAAGTCTGATAAACATTTACAATCTATTTCCTCTGAAGCCTGCAACCTGGAGGCTTCATCTGCATGCTAAAACTTTGGTCTCCACAACCTCTTGTTGAAACCCAGACTTTTTTTTCTATTGATAATAACTCTTTCAACCAATTGCCATTTGAAGAATTTTTAAATCTACCTGTAACCAGCAGCTCCTGCTTCAAGTTGACCCACCTTTCCAGACCAAATCAACATATATCTTAAATGTATTTGATTGGTGTCTCATGCCTCCCTACAAGCCGCACACCAACCACCTTGGGCACATGTCCTCAGGATCTCCTGAGGATCTCCTGAGGGCTGTGTCACAGGCCATGGTCACTCATATTTGGCTCAGAATAAATCTCTTCAAATATTTTACAGTTTGACTCTTTTCATCGACAGCCATATTGATGAATATCTTTTTTATCGACGTATATCTTTTTTTGAGGAGTGTCTGTTCATGTTCTTCACTCATTTTTTAACAGGGTTATTTCTTACTTGATTTGCTTAAGTTTCTTAGATATCGTGAATAGTAAATCTTTGTCAGATGGCATGCTTTGTGAGTATTCTCTCCCATTCTGTAGGTTATCTGTTTACTTTGTCGATAGTTTCTTTTGCTGTGCAGAAGGTCTTTAGTTTAACTAGGTTCCAGTTGTCCATTTATTGTTGTTGTTGCAATTGTGTTTAAGGAAATAGCCAAAAATTGGTTGCCAAGGCCAATGTTGGGAAGGTTATTTCCTAGGTTTTCTTCTAGGATTTTTACAGTTTGAGGTGTTACATTTAAAAATTTTAATCTTTGAGTTAATTTTTGTATATGATGAAAGGTAAGGGTCTAGTTTTATTCCACTGAATATGACTCGCCAGTTATCCCAGCACCATGTATTGCATACAGAGTCCTTTCCCCATTGCTTGATTTTGTCAGGTTTGTCAAAGATCAGATTAGTTACAGGTATGTGGCTTTAATTCTGAGGTTGTTTGTTTGTTTGTTTTAAGACAGAGCCTCACTCTGTTGCCCAGGCTGGAGTACAGTGGTGCGATCTCAGCTCACTGCAATCTCTGCCTCCCAGGT